>NC_090444.1:1729587353-1734387353 GCF_031143425.1 Pleurodeles waltl
GTCTTTAGGCACACAGATGGCAGGGCTAAAGGGTGCACTGAGGGCCACAAGGACTGTATTAATGCAATTGGTGCTGCACCCCTGTTGTTCTATTTGGCCCCTTTGTGTCATTGGCCCAGGCACTGGGTCCAGACTACTAGCACTTCCCTGCTCCAGTTCCTTGTGTATCACATACACCGTATACTATGTCTGATACCACACACATGTGCAGAGTCAGTTCCATAGGCATGCCGCTTCTCACTGATGGTATGGGGCTGCCCAGCATCTGCTCCTTCACTGGCACATCACTCAGTAACCTGCACCAACAGGTGCATTCTTTCACCACAGATCAAGTGTTTCAGTGTTGAGGCATTTTCAACGCCAATGTCCTTATCCCTCCCTGGACAAATAATGGTATACCATGGCAACAATGCCTGTCCACACACTGTTGGCAAGACATCCATGATTTCAATCAGTTAATGTGTGGGTAGGTACAACTATCTTCACATTAGTATACTCCCATGGCATCATTGATCATGTGTGTGCCTTGTGATGGCACACACACATTACTTACCTCACTGAAGGGTGTATCACGCCATTCCTCAACACCTTGGAATACCCATACAATCCCTGGACAATAGTTTGTCAGTTTGCTGTGACAATGAGGTAGGTATCTACGACATCTGAGGCCAGCCCCAATTGCTATGGGTATCACAATGGAACAGCCACTGCAACAACCATTGCATGCCCCTCAAATGCAATATACAGTGTCAAGCAGTCCCATATGGTCATGAAGGTGTAGAGCTAACAGACACCTGCATGACAATACATGTATAAATGGTGCAGTTGGAAGCACCACAGGAGTGTCAGGGACAGTGATGGTTTGTATGTGTGTGGGTCTACATTACCTGAGACTGTGTGATTGACTGATCACAGATGTTTGTTAGTTGCTCTGACCTACCACTAGTATGATGTGCTCACTCAATCTAACAAGTTAACAGTATACAATGTTGTCCATTTACTGAAATGTACGAATCACACTACCTAATGTTTTCCATCCATGTCTTGCAGGTGGACCTGCACCCTCCACCGTTGCGTGATTCGAACACCCTGTTGCATCCAGTAAGTGTCATCTTGTGCATCATGGGTGCTAATCCAGGGTTTGGTGTGAGTCAGTCGGAAGTGTGGAATGCCATGAAAGATGATTTTGCCTGACCAATGATCTGATATCATTGGAGAATGGATGGTGGCATCATGTATGTTGGAATGTTGTGCAATGAGAATGACTCGCATGTAGCTCAACGAGCAACGTGTGCTGGCCTGGGATTGTGTGAAATGGGAATTGTCATGGCTGGCCAGTTAGTTACCATGATAGGTCTCAGGGCAGCATTCTATGTACATAGCATGTCTGTTTACAGTCACTTTGTCACAGCACCAGTGTCAGCACAGTGTGCCACACACCGCTTACGCTTACTGACAAGATGGTACAGATGTGGGTGACATCTGCAGAGGTCTCTAGGGGGCCTATGTAGGAGACACATACACTACAGGTGCCTCAGTACCCTTCAGATATCGTGCAAGGATGTCTGCGAAGAAAGGTCTGATTGTTTATGTGTGGGAAGGTGTCCGTTCCTGCACATACCGAATCACTCATGGCACTTTGGCTCCTCTGTGTGTGCTGCACTCCACTCACACCACAATCACTTTTTTTTAAACAACAAAGAAACCACTAACTAATTAGAAATAAGTACAAAACTACAAACACAAAAGCTCTAACTAAATACATGACAGTAATGCCAACCATGAAACTGAGCATATGAAAATATAAAACAGGCAGTTTACGCTGACAGTAGTTTCCAATAATTTTTGGGAGTGTGGTAACTCCTCAAACAACCACCCACACACAGCCCAAGCTTTGAAGGACAATCAAGGCAGTACATCCTAGTCTCCTTCCGGAGCCCTGTTCGAGCACAGACTCTACATCTCTTAGCAGGAAAGTCTTTTTTGGGCCATGGGATGAATGTGCTCAGCAAAGTGGTGATCTTTCAATCTAGCCACATCCTCCACCACTGCTTCTCTAGGAACTCCTGCCTGTTCCAGCACAACACGGCTCACTATGACAGACTCCTGAAATTTCACAAATGTCATCCTTGACTCTGGAGAACTATTCTTGAACACAACAAAAGCATTAATAGGTACCAAATGGAACAGGTGAACCGCTAATTTATTATGCCAAACATAAGCCTTACAAGCAGCAGTGTAAGGATCCAACCTCTGATCTACTCTATCAACACCACCCATGTGCTTATTGTAGTCCAAAATGTACACAGGTTTGTGCACTTCAGCAACCTAATCCCACACAGTCACAGGGGAAGTACTCTCATCGTGGATGGTAGTTAGCATGTAGACATCCCTCCTATCTGCAAATTTCAGAGCTAGTAGCTCATCATTCCACAAGGCACTGCACTGCCCCCCTCTCAAGTTTTTTTACAGACAAGCTCCCTTGGATAGCCTTTTCGGTTAGAACGGATTGTGCCACAAACAACAGTGTCCCCTCTAAACAATTCCTTGAACAAACGCACTCCAGTGTAGAAGTTATCTACGTGCAAATGGTGATCTTTGTTAAACAGTTGTCTACCGAGTTCCCACACAATTTTCTTGCTAATGCCAAAAGTGGACGGACAACCAGGATGGTCAATACTGGAATCCCTACCAGTATAGACCCAGATGTTATAAACATATCCTGCACTATTTTCAGACAGTATATATAATTTAATTCCATACCGTGCTCTCTTGCTAGGAATGTACTGCCTAAAAACCAAACGACCCTTGAACAGGACCAAAGACTCATCCACAGCTATTTCTTTGCTTGGAACATAGACCTTTGAAAACTGATCTACAAAATGATCAAGGACAGGTCTATTCTTAAAAAGACGGTCAGAATCAGGGTCATCTTGTGGCAAGGCTAAAGCATTATCAACAAAATGAAGCACCCGAAGAAGAAGCTCATACTGGTTACATCACTGGGTGGCCTACGTCTGGGAGCGTTGTCCCTCAAATACTGCTCTGCATGCAAATTAGTGTGCTCAACAATCTCTTCCAAAAGTACATAGTCCATAAACAACTGAAAGAAATTGACAGGCAGGAGGTTTTCTGTATTCACTCTACACCCCGGGAGACCAGTAAAGGCAGGCAACTCCGGCTGCCCCATTTTTGGGGCAACCCAGAGGTCATGTTTTGCAATGGGAAGCCCTTCAGCCGGTGGCCGCTGCACTGTTGGCACAAATGGCTTCCAAAGCGACCAGTGTCCTCTAATGATGTCAGCCCGCGATCGCACACTGACGTCATTAGATGGGGGGTTGGGGAGGTCAGTGTGGAAGGGGAAGTGATTCCTCTTCGATCCTTGTCCTTGGAGGGTGGGGGTGAGGCCCTCGGGGAGTGTGCTAGTGCTTCCCCGAGGGCCAGTACAAGGACGTAATGGTTACAACCGTGGCACCTCAACGCCGCGCCACCGGACGTAACCATTACGTCCTTGGGGGGGAAGGGGTTAAATAATATGATGTTATTATTTTCCACATCTCTATCCCCATCTCCGTTGTAGTTAAGATCACAGTTCACATGCTTTTATGCACTGAAAAACAAAACGTTTAATCAGGACTGCATTGGTATCTCTGTTTAAACTTTACATGTTGTTGGAGTTTGCATGGTTACACTCTAACAAACTCCTACCTGGCAGTGGCAGTCTGCAGGCATTGGGCTGGGCAGCACACTTATCGTCCTCTTTATCAGCATGAAATTTGGCTTCGAAGCATCAGACAGGTTAGAGATACATAGCTGGCAACTTTCCCAGGTGCATGCATAATGACTGCTCCATGCAGGGCTTTTTTCTTTGAACTCTGTGACTTCTAGTGTTGGTACTATAATTCAAGAAACAATACTACAAGTCCCACAAATGAAAGAAAAAAAGTCTTGACTGAAGCAGATTATAACACATGCATGTAGGAACCTTGGTAGGGCTGTTTCTGAGGAGGGCATGGGGCACTAGATGACACAGAGCCTGGTCTTGCCGCCAGAGGGTGGCATGAGAGTGGTCCAAGTTCTCATTTAGGGCAGGCTGCAGGCAGTACAGAGTAGAAAGCAAACAGCTTCCTCCTCTTTTGTCCTCAGTGGTGCAGGACAAATCCTGTAGCGAGCAGGCACACAAAGAATGGGCAAAGCCTTGGAGTCTAAATAAAAAGGCAGAGGGATTAAGGCTAGAGTTAACTTCAAGATAGTCGCTCACATTACTAGGGCCTGATCAGACAGTCAAAAACAGGGCCATAATAGGTTAAAGTGACCCCATTTTGAAAATCAAAAACCGGGACATACGACAAACATAGAAGTAGGATTACAATTTTGCATCGACTAATGGGCACAATGAACAACATGCAATTGCAATGCAATAGATCTCACATTTGTGAGAGTTAGAGCTATTGGCACTGTAAATGACAATGTATTTTACCTATGTGTTTTGGTTCGGAGTTTAGTGAATATGTCTGGTGTGGAGTAGAATTATGTGGGTTGAACTGAAATTGTTAGTTGTGGAATTATGTGGGGTGGAATTGTGTGGTGTGTAGTGTATTTGTGTGGTGGAATTATGTGGCATGGTGAATAGATAGGGGTGAGAGCTGCACAGAATAGATAGAAAGGAAGATAGAGAGGGATAGGTAGTTTGAGCACAAAGTGGTAAGTGAACTCCAGAAGCAGGAGCAGAAAGAGTGTGTGAGAGAGACAATGAAGGTGAGTGCAGGCCATAGATGCATAAAAACAGAGCTTCTGTGTATGTGGAAGATACACTAAGAAGAGGAGGAGAGTGTGGGTTTGAGGTACGGAAATCTTGAAAAGTCACTGGAAAGAAACTGTGCTTGAAGACCTGAAGTAAACCATATGGGAGAGGTGGGAAGAGAGCATGAGAGAGTGAGAGAGAGAGAGGTGTGAGAGAGAGAGAGAGGGATGAGTGGGAGGGGCACCTGGGGGGTGGAGGCGAGAGGTGGATGAGTGCACAGAACAAGGAGGTATAGGAAGATAGCATGTATGAGCAGGCAGTATAGAGAGGTTACAGGGAGTGTGAGAGAGTTGCGAGATGAGTGGTAGGGTGAGGGAGGTGAGAGGGTCAGTGAGTGTATGGGGAAGAGATGACAGGGTTGTGCGGAAGTCCGAGGTAGAGATGGGTTGGTTTGGAATTGTTTGCTGTGGAATTGTGTGGTGTGGTGTGGAGTTGTGTGGTGGAAATAGGTGGTATGGTGTGCTGTGGAATTATGTAGATAGTAATTAAATGCTATTAACTGTCATGGAAATATGTAGAGTGAGATTCTGTGTGATGGACTTAATTATGTGGAATGGTATTGTGTTTTGTGAAGTTGTGCAGAGTAGAGAGGAGAGGTGCAGGGTAGAGAGGAGTGGTGCATGGTAGAGTGCAGAGGTGTAGAGTGGTCATTGTTGTATTCTGGTAATATACCACTGACCTGGCCAGCATTATTAAATCAAATTACCATCGCTTTCAATGAACATAGTGCTCATTAATCAACAATTTGTTTACTCAAGGAGTTTTCATGAATCTACTTAAAAAAGAGTGTAATGACTCCTGTTTTGGAAAAACAAACAAAGCTAGGTTCTATTATTTTATCCATCTTCAGACTAGTTGCCAACTTCACTTGGCAGAGGAAAGCAAATCCGAGATGTGTCTCCAATCAGTTGATCTCTTCTATCATCAGAAATTACATACTTGCAGACTACCAATCTGGCTTCTGAACTGGCTGCTGCAAAGAGATTGCCACTTTAAAACAAACAGCTGTCTAAGATCCCTCCAAAAGGGGAATGTCAAACTGCCCACAACGGCATCAACTGTGAATTTGGTTCACAGACCAGGAAGCAGGGGTTTGGGTGTGCACTATTGGCACTCAGTATAAAGCAATATCTACACAGGTAAAATGCAGGTGATGTTTTTATTTTAGAAACTGAAATATGCTTAATTCCTGTGCAACATTAGTGTACATAATGGGAATGTATATATCGGTGAATAATAACAGTCATTGACTGATGGCAAATCAAGATAATTATACAGCCATTCAAGCTAAATTGAACAAAACTACAAAACTATCATTGGCCCACGGCTTTTGGGAAGGCATAGTGATCTCTGTACGGGGATAGCTCTAGAGACTATGACAAGTTGGCTTCAGAAAGTCATATGTGGAAACTGGGAATCCAGAGTTAACCATACGTGCTGCTAATACAGGGTCTCCCTACCTCCTCTATGGTGGCAGAGCATCTCGCCTGGGCTGAGGGTCAATGTAGGAAGTGCTGCCTCTGTGGCAAATGCAAAAACAACAAGTGATGGACGGAATGCTGAACATTGTCAAACATTCACCCCCAGTCACAGATCTGGGTTTAATCCATCGTTTTTTTGTTGCCCATGCCATTCCAGTTTGGACCCAGCCATATGCAAATCAGTCTTGACCCTGTTCCCCATGGGAACAGTCCAGCCCGAACTGCTAAGCCAGGTCTTCCCTGGACTGGAAACAAGCATCCTGGGACTGGTTTCGGGGTTTCACCCCTCATCAGCCAGGCTAGCTTGAATCCAGTGGCATGGGAAGCACGGGACCCACGTCTGGGCATACCCTTCCCACTTAGGGCAACAAATGCAAAAACAACAAGTGATGGACGGAATGCTGAACATTGTCAAACATTCACCCCCAGTCACAGATCTGGGTTTAATCCATCGTTTTTTTGCTGCCCATGCCATTCCAGTTTGGACCCAGCCATATGCAAATCAGTCTTGACCCTGTTCCCCATGGGAACAGTCCAGCCCGAACTGCTAGGCCAGGTCTTCCCTGGACTGGAAACAAGCATCCTGGGACCGGTTTCGGGGTTTCACCCCTCATCAGCCAGGCTAGCTTGAATCCAGTGGCATGGGAAGCACGGGACCCACGTCTGGGCATACCCTTCCCACTTAGGGCGACAAATGCAAAAACAACAAGTGATGGACGGAATGCTGAACATTGTCAAACATTCACCCCCAGTCACAGATCTGGGTTTAATCCATCATTTTTTTGCTGCCCATGCCATTCCAGTTTGGACCCAGCCATATGCAAATCAGTCTTGACCCTGTTCCCCATGGGAACAGTCCAGCCCGAACTGCTAGGCCAGGTCTTCCCTGGACTGGAAACAAGCATCCTGGGACCGGTTTCGGGGTTTCACCCCTCATCAGCCAGGCTAGCCTGAATCCAGTGGCATGGGAAGCACGGGACCCACGTCTGGGCATACCCTTCCCACTTAGGGCAACAAATGCAAAAACAACAAGTGATGGACGGAATGCTGTACATTGTCAAACATTCACCCCCAGTCACAGATCTGGGTTTAATCCATCGTTTTTTTGCTGCCCATGCCATTCCAGTTTGGACCCAGCCATATGCAAATCAGTCTTGACCCTGTCCCCCATGGGAACAGTCCAGCCCGAACTGCTAGGCCAGGTCTTCCCTGGACTGGAAACAAGCATCCTGGGACCGGTTTCAGGTTTTCACCCCTCATCAGCCAGGCTAGCTTGAATCCAGTGGCATGGGAAGCACGGGACCCACGTCTGGGCATACCCTTCCCACTTAGGGCGACAAATGCAAAAACAACAAGTGATGGACGGAATGCTGAACATTGTCAAACATTCACCCCCCAGTCACAGATCTGGGTTTGATCCATCGTTTTTTTGCTGCCCATGCCATTCCAGTTTGGACCCAGCCATATACAAATCAGTCTTGACCCTGTTCCCCATGGGTGTTTGACAATGTTCAGCATTCCGTCCATCACTTGTTGTTTTTGCTTTGTCGCCCTAAGTGGGAAGGGTATGCCCAGACGTGGGTCCCGTGCTTCCCATGCCACTGGATTCAAGCTAGCCTGGCTGATGAGGGGTGAAACCCCGAAACCGGTCCCAGGATGCTTGTTTCCGGTCCAGTGAGGACCTGGCTTGGCAGTTCGGTCTGGACTGTTCCCATGAGGAACAGGGTCAAGACTGATTTGCATATGGCTGGGTCCAAACTGGGGTGGCATGGTGAGCAAAAGAACGATGGATTAAACCCAGATCTATGACTGGGGATGAGTGTTTGACAATGTTCAGCATTCCGTCCATCACTTGTTGTTTTTGCTTTGTCGCCCTAAGTGGGAAGGGTATGCCCAGACGTGGGTCCCGTGCTTCCCATGCCACTGGATTCAAGCTAGCCTGGCTGATGAGGGGTGAAACCCCGAAACTGGTCCCAGGATGCTTGTTCCCGGTCCAGTGAGGACCTGGCTTGGCAGTTCGGTCTGGACTGTTCCCATGAGGAACAGGGTCAAGACTGATTTGCATATGGCTGGGTCCAAACTGGGGTGGCATGGTGAGCAAAAGAATGATGGATTAAACCCAGATCTATGACTGGGGGTGAGTGTTTGACAATGTTCAGCATTCCGTCCATCACTTGTTGTTTTTGCTTTGTCGCTCTAAGTGGGAAGGGTATGCCCAGACGTGGGTCCCGTGCTTCCCATGCCACTGGATTCAAGCTAGCCTGGCTGATGAGGGGTGAAACCCCAAAACCAGTCCCAGGATGCTTGTTTCCGGTCCAGTGAGGACCTGGCTTGGCAGTTCGGTCTGGACTGTTCCCATGAGGAACAGGGTCAAGACTGATTTGCATATGGCTGGGTCCAAACTGGGGTGGCATGGTGAGCTAAAGAACGATGGATTAAACCCAGATCTATGACTGGGGGTGAGTGTTTGACAATGTTCAGCATTCCGTCCATCACTTGTTGTTTTTGCTTTGTTGCCCTAAGTGGGAAGGGGGGAATCCCAAACGTGGGTCCCGTGCTTCCCATGCCACTGGATTCAAGCTAGCCAGGCTGATGAGGGGTGAAACCCCGAAACTGGTCCCAGGATGCTTGTTCCCGGTCCAGTGAGGACCTGGCTTGGCAGTTCGGTCTGGACTGTTCCCATGAGGAACAGGGTCAAGACTGATTTGCATATGGCTGGGTCCAAACTGGGGTGGCATGGTGAGCAAAAGAATGATGGATTAAACCCAGATCTATGACTGGGGGTGAGTGTTTGACAATGTTCAGCATTCCGTCCATCACTTGTTGTTTTTGCTTTGTCGCTCTAAGTGGGAAGGGTATGCCCAGACGTGGGTCCCGTGCTTCCCATGATTACTGGATTCAAGCTAGCCTGGCTGATGAGGGGTGAAACCCCAAAACCAGTCCCAGGATGCTTGTTTCCGGTCCAGTGAGGACCTGGCTTGGCAGTTCGGTCTGGACTGTTCCCATGAGGAACAGGGTCAAGACTGATTTGCATATGGCTGGGTCCAAACTGGGGTGGCATGGTGAGCAAAAGAACGATGGATTAAACCCAGATCTATGACTGGGGGTGAGTGTTTGACAATGTTCAGCATTCCGTCCATCACTTGTTGTTTTTGCTTTGTCGCTCTAAGTGGGAAGGGTATGCCCAGACGTGGGTCCCGTGCTTCCCATGCCACTGGATTCAAGCTAGCCTGGCTGATGAGGGGTGAAACCCCGAAACCGGTCCCAGGATGCTTGTTTCCAGTCCAGTGAGGACCTGGCTTGGCAGTTCGGTCTGGACTGTTCCCATGAGGAACAGGGTCAAGACTGATTTGCATATGGCTGGGTCCAAACTGGGGTGGCATGGTGAGCAAAAGAACGATGGATTAAACCCAGATCTATGACTGGGGGTGAGTGTTTGACAATGTTCAGCATTCCGTCCATCACTTGTTGTTTTTGCTTTGTCACCCTAAGTGGGAAGGGTATGCCCAGACGTGGGTCCCGTGCTTCCCATGCCACTGGATTCAAGCTAGCCTGGCTGATGAGGGGTGAAACCCCGAAACTGGTCCCAGGATGCTTGTTCCCGGTCCAGTGAGGACCTGGCTTGGCAGTTCGGTCTGGACTGTTCCCATGAGGAACAGGGTCAAGACTGATTTGCATATGGCTGGGTCCAAACTGGGGTGGCATGGTGAGCAAAAGAACGATGGATTAAACCCAGATCTATGACTCGGGGTGAGTGTTTGACAATGTTCAGCATTCCGTCCATCACTTGTTGTTTTTGCTTTGTCGCTCTAAGTGGGAAGGGTATGCCCAGACGTGGGTCCCGTGCTTCCCATGCCACTGGATTCAAGCTAGCCTGGCTGATGAGGGGTGAAACCCCAAAACCAGTCCCAGGATGCTTGTTTCCGGTCCAGTGAGGACCTGGCTTGGCAGTTCGGTCTGGACTGTTCCCATGAGGAACAGGGTCAAGACTGATTTGCATATGGCTGGGTCCAAACTGGGGTGGCATGGTGAGCAAAAGAACGATGGATTAAACCCAGATCTATGACTGGGGGTGAGTGTTTGACAATGTTCAGCATTCCGTCCATCACTTGTTGTTTTTGCTTTGTTGCCCTAAGTGGGGAAGGGGGGAATCCCAAACGTGGGTCCCGTGCTTCCCATGCCACTGGATTCAAGCTAGCCAGGCTGATGAGGGGTGAAACCCCGAAACTGGTCCCAGGATGCTTGTTCCCGGTCCAGTGAGGACCTGGCTTGGCAGTTCGGTCTGGACTGTTCCCATGAGGAACAGGGTCAAGACTGATTTGCATATGGCTGGGTCCAAACTGGGGTGGCATGGTGAGCAAAAGAATGATGGATTAAACCCAGATCTATGACTGGGGGTGAGTGTTTGACAATGTTCAGCATTCCGTCCATCACTTGTTGTTTTTGCTTTGTCGCTCTAAGTGGGAAGGGTATGCCCAGACGTGGGTCCCGTGCTTCCCATGCCACTGGATTCAAGCTAGCCTGGCTGATGAGGGGTGAAACCCCAAAACCAGTCCCAGGATGCTTGTTTCCGGTCCAGTGAGGACCTGGCTTGGCAGTTCGGTCTGGACTGTTCCCATGAGGAACAGGGTCAAGACTGATTTGCATATGGCTGGGTCCAAACTGGGGTGGCATGGTGAGCAAAAGAACGATGGATTAAACCCAGATCTATGACTGGGGGTGAGTGTTTGACAATGTTCAGCATTCCGTCCATCACTTGTTGTTTTTGCTTTGTCGCTCTAAGTGGGAAGGGTATGCCCAGACGTGGGTCCCGTGCTTCCCATGCCACTGGATTCAAGCTAGCCTGGCTGATGAGGGGTGAAACCCCGAAACCGGTCCCAGGATGCTTCTTTCCAGTCCAGTGAGGACCTGGCTTGGCAGTTCGGTCTGGACTGTTCCCATGAGGAACAGGGTCAAGACTGATTTGCATATGGCTGGGTCCAAACTGGGGTGGCATGGTGAGCAAAAGAACGATGGATTAAACCCAGATCTATGACTGGGGGTGAGTGTTTGACAATGTTCAGCATTCCGTCCATCACTTGTTGTTTTTGCTTTGTCGCCCTAAGTGGGAAGGGTATGCCCAGACGTGGGTCCCGTGCTTCCCATGCCACTGGATTCAAGCTAGCCTGGCTGATGAGGGGTGAAACCCCGAAACCGGTCCCAGGATGCTTGTTTCCAGTCCAGTGAGGACCTGGCTTGGCAGTTCGGTCTGGACTGTTCCCATGAGGAACAGGGTCAAGACTGATTTGCATATGGCTGGGTCCAAACTGGGGTGGCATGGTGAGCAAAAGAACGATGGATTAAACCCAGATCTATGACTGGGGGTGAGTGTTTGACAATGTTCAGCATTCCGTCCATCACTTGTTGTTTTTGCTCTGCCTCTGTGGCAGCCTGACTTAAATGGCCAAAAGGAAGCACGAAAGTGAGGGGCACTATGTGACCTCAGCTCAGGATAATATTGCTTAAAACTGAAAAGCTGGCCTTGTGGTACGCGAGGTGTCTTGGTCTGGCACATGTGCAGTTGAAAGAAGGATCATAATGCGCATGTGCCAGACCAAGACACAGAGAAAAAGGCCTTACTGGACATGCGCCTGTATATGTGGACCTCAGGACCTGTGTGTCTAGAAACGCACAGTCCGGATTAGTACAAAATTAAGCGGGTGCAGTGCGATAAGTAGCTGCATAATATAGCGCACTAAGGGGGTTATTACAACTTTGGAGGAGGTGCTAATCCGTCCCAAAAGTGACGGTAAAGTGTCGGATATACCACCAGCCGTATTACAAGTCCATTATATCCTATGGAACTCGTAATACGGCTGGTGGTATATCTGTCACTTTTGGGACGGATTAACACCCCCTCCAAAGTTGTAATAACCCCCTAAATATGAAAACAAAACATGAACACTAATGGGAAGTGCTCGTCCCAATTCACAAGAGGCAATCATGGTGTGTGATAAAGCACGGTGGCCATGAAGTGGCCAAGAACAAGCATGTGAAGAAAGTCCTCGGGCAGGGAGATTTGAGAGTGGGGTAGAAAAAATAGTATCTGATCAAAGCGAATGGTCACTAATCAAGGGGAATTAATCTGTATTTGGGCAGTGCTCCTCAGCTACAAACGGAAGTGATGTATCAGGTCCAAGTTCTCGTCCAGGGCAGGCTGCAGGCAGTAAAGAGTAGAAAGCAAACAGCTTCCTCCTCTTTTGTCCTCAGTGGCTCAAACACAGAAAAGTTCTTCACAATAGAATCTGTGAAACATGTTTTATTTTTTTCCACCATATCTAAGGTAAGTAGGGGCATGTACCACCATAAACTATCTCCCCAGCTTATTTCAGGGACAGCCATTTGTCAATAACATTTCCCACCTGCTAATCCTGCATCATATCCTTTGTAATTTAACCTCTACTCTCACTGTTAGACACTGTAGGGGTGCTGCTACCATCACTGTTGTAGGACCCTATTTGTACGGTTGTTATGTCCTACTCTCCGAAGCTAAGCTCATAGGCCATCCTTTTCTCTTTTCAGCTAGAGCTTGCTCTTTGGCCAATCTGGCCACAACTTTCTCCTTTTCTAATTCAGCAAGGGCTAGCGCCTGCTTCTTGGTGGTCCTGTCAAGCTCCAACTTTAAGTTCCTTACTTCCCTCCTGTCTTCCAGATGTTTTGGAGGGACAGGCTTCTCAAGGATACACTGCTTCCAGTTCTACAGGGGCTCCTTGGATCATTGAAAAGAGAGTACTCCCCCTCTATATGTTGTCCGTCAGGGCTCTCCTGGCCCTGTTCTGACTCTTCCCCTTGCTCTTGTTCTTCCCCATTATCTACTTCCCCGTCGAGGTGGGCTTCTGCCCAGGTACTCAAGGCTTCCTGCAAATCAACCTTCATGGCTCTTCCCTTGTAAGCCACCCCCTTTGTCTGGCAGACCTCCTTGAGCTGTATCACTGTATAGGTGTCCAGGTCAGCCAGCTCAAATTCTACCTCGGGTATGCCCTCAGACATGTTAGCAAACTAGGGGAAGTCAAAATCAAGATCTATAAGGAAAAACAGAGCACCCCTCCCTGGCTACTTCACTGTCCCATTTTGGGGACACCTCAGGAACAAAGGAACATTTTTGCCAACATGAGGTTGTGGCGCGCAAGTTAGTTACCATGTAATGGTGTTCAAATGCAAGCCCTATCCCACTGCTTGATCGCCAAATGTTGTAGGCGGCACGCTCTGGTTGGCTGAAGCGAGGCCCTAGGCAGGCAGAACTTACCACTCCCATCAAGGGTGGGTGATGACGCTCACTGTACAACCTGCACTCACCCTTGGGTAGCTTGGCATGGAGCAATCAGGCTTATCACAGGGGCAATGTGTAAAGCATTGGCACAGCACTACCACACAACAATTACACCGAGTGTCACAAAAGTGACTTCATACGAAGTGTGTGTAAATAAAGTTTGTATTCAACACACACATTAATTAACACAACATGAACATCATGTTAATCTGGGCATCAACCACATTTACAAATATACTCAGTAGTACTAGACCCAACTGTGTTAACGCAACATTAGCCGCATGTACACATGAGAAAAAAAATACTTTCCCTCCCAGTACCCTCCTGCAGTGCAACCACATTGGCAGCACGAGACCCATCCCAGTGATAACCCCAATTCAATATCAAACAGTTAGAGGATGCATCCCGGTTCCCAGCGATAGTAGCAATGTGTACATACAGAGAATCCCAGAACTTTTAAGATAGCTCCACGTCCTAGACCGCACAGGTAAACTTCAATCTCAACCGCAATAGTAAACAATGTGCATGGCACCTCCGTCGTGTGGGGTAGTCAATCCCAGGTAATCACTCACACACACTCACTCCGCACGCTACACGGTGCCATGAATATCAGGCAGACTAGTATACACACACTCACTTCCAGCACCCTAATGTGGTGCTCTGACATTCGGCAAGTGAGTTGTCAATGAGTTCACAGACCCTCCCATGCACCTAAACCTTTCTCCACCCTCCAACCAATTCCCACCTCCAAGAACTAGAGATGTAGTAACCTTTCCCAGGGTATTAGGCCACTTGTAACAGGTGGTGACACTTATTCAGGATCCCGGGGCAAAGGAGGTGGGACGATAGAGAGAATGGCTTGTCAGGCAACAGTCAACAAATGGAGGTTTGGCCACAACTTGGGAAGTTCACTCAGGGGTCTCCACACCGGCCCTCCGGTGCGGGCCCCAGTCTGCAAAGCACGGGGGAGAGTCACCTTTGTACACATTCTGTTAACAGTGGGGCACAGCCAAGACCAGCCAATCCACAAATAGTTACCAATTCTGTGCCTTCCAGGAAAAGAGGCACCACATATGGGGCAAGATGACTTGGGCCTCCCCAGGCATCCCAGTCGCACACGAAGAGTTACCAAATTCCGTGCCCTCCTTGTATGGGCACAATGTCTGGCCTGAGTTGCACCAGACAATTCCGATTGCACATAAAAAAGTGACCAATGCAGTGCCTTCCTGGAATGAAGCACAACGTCTGGTGCACAATGACTTTTGTCGCACCAGACAGTTCTGCTTACACAAAAAAAGTTATCAATGCAGAGGCTCCTTGGAATGAGGGACGTCTGGTGTGTGATGACTTGAGACGCACCAGACAATTCCACACGCACACAAAATGTTATCAATGCAGCACCTCCTTGAAATGAAGCACAATGTCTGTTGCATGACGACTTGAGTTGTACCAGACAATTCTGCTTGCACACCATTAGTTCCAATCCCGTACCTCCCTTGAATGAGGCACAATGTCTGGTGCGGGATGCTTGAGCCCCACGAGACAAGTCCGCTCTCACACAGAGACGCAAGTTCAGCGATGCGACACAAGGTAGAATGCAGCACTCCTGCGGGTATGAACCACACCTCCAAGGGTCGCAACCAGTGACATGGATAGTACACACAATGAGCATGCAGTCAGCTATCGCACAAGAGAAATGTGGCACGCTTGACAAAAACGGGCCATGCTGGGTCCCACAACCGATGAATGAGCTCACTACCAACTAGACATTTAGGCTTGTCATGGCCCCACAATGAGGAGCCACGCTCCTTAAATGTGGGCAGGCATTGCTTTGAAGGCTCCGCACCCAGCAAATCTGGTCTCCAGGCACATTACTTAGTTCTACGCTTAATTGGGGGTGGTTCAAAGGGTTTACCTTTGAACCACAGATGTCTCCCCTAAATTTCAGGCCTGCTGGCCACGGGGCTGGGGAATCATATCCTAATCTTTGGTGAAGCCATGATCTGGCTCCAAGAGGCCTCTCTCTCCAGACTATCCATCCAGGCCCTCAAATGACAGATGTCTGTGGTGCTAGTTGCCCAGGTTTTATAGCCATCGCTGGGAAATGCACAGATTTTCCCCCAACCTCCAGAGGAATGAAGCTGAATTAAAAAGGCATAAAAAAGGAGTTTTAGAACATAGAAATGCCCACTTTCTAGAAGTGGAATTTCCAGGGCATTACTGACAAAGCCACCTTGACCATTGGAAAGGGTTTGTCATTGTGAATCTAATTATAGTAAACATTATAAGGCTGCTCCGCTGCAATCCACTTTTGCAACTAGGATTAATTGTAAACTTTTCCATTATTAACCTATGGGCAAAGCAGCTCTCAATGGTAGTGAAAACACACATGGGTATTCTTCACTCCCTGGGTATATGTGCCCTGGCGCACCACAAACCTGCAGGGGCAGGCTGGGCACAAGTCTTAAGAACACCACAAAGATGCAAGTTCACCCATACAGGCCTGCTGTGAGAGGCCCAATATATATATGAAAACCTCACGTTGCAACTGTGCCCATACTGGTAAGCTAGACCAGGCTCAGTATATAAATGAAAGCACCGCTGTGCAAATGTACACATGCTAGCAAGCATGCCACTTCCTTGCTGTTGGCAATGGGAAAGTGCCCAGGGCTTGAGTGCCACTCAAAAAGAATCAGCAAAGCCTCCTAGAAAAAAACAAAAAGGTTTGGGGAACCACTACCTCAGTGTGTCAGGTCTAACAATTATGCACATCAGAAATAAATAACTAAATATAGTTAGTTGGAGGGTTGCCTTTTTTTAAAGGTGTCTTACTAACATTTGATATAAAGTAGTTTGATGTATTTAGCATGAGTGGGTGGGACAGAACATGCTTTTCTGGTATATACTTAAAGATCAAGATCTGGGATAAGGCATAATAATGCTAATGACAAGATTGCTTAGAAATAGTTTTCATTACTCCAACAAAGAGGAGTAATTGTAATGCTTAGATGTTATGTCTAGTGCGTGCTTGTTTCCATGACAATGTAGCAACGTGTGCATTATTTCAACATGTATTCTAGAATGGCCCTACTCTAGGATTGGCAGTTGCGTTTCTGTTGATCCGTGAGTTGGACGCTTTCATGGAGTGGTGCCTTAATAAAGATTCAACTCACTCTTCGCGTGTTGGAGTTACTTTAAAAGTAGCGACAAGCAGCACCACTCCTCGGACCCGCATTTAACGTGTCTCATCATTATAAGGATCGTGGATCGCTTAGGTCTGTGTGCTTTGGACTGCTGCTGTACGCTATAGATCCTGATTACTCCGATGGCTATTTTCAGGCGCATCAGTTGTGGACATCAAGTGGTTTCTACATTCTTCGTGTGTATTCTTCGTGGGTTATATGACGGAACACCGAATCTTAAACTACTACTAACCTTAACAACGAGGTCGGAACACCGACCTCGTCTTTACTACTAATGATTTTACCACGAATGCCTTAACAACGATATTTCGTTGTAAAGGCATTCCTGATAAAATCATTAGCAATAGGCACCATTCACCCTACATCCCTCACCCCACCCCCCCTACCCCACCCCAAAACCTAAAACCCCCTGACCCCCCACCCGCTCCCCAAAACCAAAAACACCCCACCCCCCCAACCCCACCCTAAAACCTAAAACCCCCTGACCCCCCACCCATTCCCCAAAACCAAAAACGCCCCACCCCCCAACCCCACCCCAAAACCTAAAACACCCTGACCCCCCCACCCACTCCCCAAAACCAAAAACGCCCCACCCCCCAACCCCACCCTAAAACCTAAAACCCCCTGACCCCCCACCCACTCCCCAAAACCAAAAACGCCCCACCCCCCCAACCCCACCCTAAAACCTAAAACCCCCGACCCCTCACCCCCTCCCCAAAACCAAAAACACCCCACCCCCCCAACCCCACCCCAAAACCTAAAACCCCCTACCCCGACCCCCTCCCCAAAACCAAAAACGCCCCACCCCCCAACCCCTCCCCAAAACCTAAAACCCCCTGACCCCCACCCCCTCCCCAAAACCTAAAACCCCCCACTTACCTGATTCGTCACCTTGTCATCTGCGTCGTCCTCCTCAGCCGACTCCCTTGTTTGTAGCTTAACCATGCATGTTCGTTGTTCAGGACATGCGTGGTTAAGGCACAAAATAACGAAGTCGTGGTTAAAGAAAGCGTTGTTCCGCTTTCGCTAACCAGGACTTCGTTATAAAAAATTCGGCATAAAGGTTGTTTACCTTCTTCGTGACTTTGTACCCTTTTAGGATTGAGTGCTCACGGCAAGCACTTTCCACACACATGCAAGCATTACTTACTTTTGTGAGTGCTTCCTGTGTCTTAATTTGGAGTGTGTATTC
The DNA here is from genome assembly GCF_031143425.1 of Pleurodeles waltl. NCBI lineage: Eukaryota > Metazoa > Chordata > Amphibia > Caudata > Salamandridae > Pleurodeles > Pleurodeles waltl. The sequence goes on from NC_090444.1 coordinate 1,729,605,343, forward strand.
TTCATGACTGTGGACCCTTTTAGGATTGAGTGTTCACAGCAAGCGTTTTTCACACACGCGCGAGCACTGCTTACTTTTGTAAGCGCTCCCCGTGCCTTAATTTGGATTCCTTGTGCGTCATCAACAGACTCCTAGATTCCTGCCAACTACGTTTCTCGTCGTCTTCACGTCCTTCTTTTTCATTGGTGGCTTCCACCAGGAAGTGCTGTTCTCCGTTGTTGTCCCATTCACTTCATTGTCATACATTTGGTCTGTTTTATATTCTTTATATTCTTTCAACCTGTGGAAACAACAGACCTCCATGGTTTTCAATTTGAGGAATATTCATATGTACAACTACCTACATGGAGCACATTTCTTCGACCGCACGTTGAAATTAATTTTTTCTTCAATACTTTATTTTCTTTTTAAAGTCATTTTTGCTTTGTTTTACTTTACTATTATGGGGGTCATTCCAACCCTGGTGGTCGGTGTTAAAGCGGCGGCCAACCCGCCAACAGGCAGGTGGTAAAAAAAATGGAATTCTGACCCTGGCGGAAACCGCCAACAGAGACCGCCACTTTAACACTCTGACCGCCACGGCGGGACAAACAAACAGCGCGGTGGTCACCGCCAACAGACAGGCGGCAGACAATGTACCGCCCACCCTATCACAACCCACCAATCCGCCACCTTTTCCGGGGCAGTAGCCCCGCCGATAAAAATACGGCGGAAACAGACATTACGAACGGAAAACGCTCACCTCTACACACTCCACGAGGAATCTGGACAGCATGGAACCGAACTACACATCTTACCAGCAATTGTCTTCCTGCTCCTCTACCAGGAGCACGAACGCCGGCGCAGAAGACACCGGTGAGTACTGCACCTAGGACACAGGGGAGGGGGGAGGCAAAAAATTACGGGGACACACATACGCGACACACCCACCCTCACCCACAACTACATACACATCAATGCAGAGCAACAACTCAGAGTGACACCCCCAAACCCCCCGGAAGAATGCAACGACAAAATAAAATGACCATGAAATTTTAAGTATATTGTACGGCTAAGTTAAAAAATATATCAAACATCTATAACTATATATACATATGTAAATTGTCCAGTCCAAATTGGGTATCAGTCATTGTTCGTGGGCCAATGGGCCTAAACACATGGGCAAAGCCCACACAGGATACCCGACTCCAATGGAGAGAACACTGCAGGGGCATCAGATAGCAAAACTACAGGCACCTCAGGGGGAAGGGAAGGGGGGGCACCTCAGCCAGATGAGTCCACGACGCCAGATCCACGAGGGGCCTCCATGGCAACTGTTCAATCCTGGGAAGTGCAAAGCCACAGTCTCACAAGTCTCTACAGTGGGTGGATTGCCCACTGTGCCATCCTGGGGAGTGCAAAGCCACAGTCTCTCAAGTCTCTACAGTGGGTGGCTTGCCCACTGTGCCATCCTGGGGAGTGCAAAGCCACAGTCTCTCAAGTCTCTACAGTGGGTGGGTTGCCCACTGTGCCATCCTGGGGAGTGCAAAGCCACAGTCTCACGAGTCTCTACAGTGGGTGGATTGCCCACTGTGCCATCCTGGGGAGTGCAAAGCCACAGTCTCACAAGTGGATTACAGACTCCACTGGTTCTGGAGGAGGCATGGTGCCCAGAGTGCTTCGTGCAGCCCTGCCCGACACAGATGCGGGCCTGCCCCTTCTGCCAATGGGCCAGCGGTGCTTGAGACGGCGGTGCCCAGCGGAGCGGTGCTTGAGTTGAAGGGCCCAGCAGAGCGGTGCAGAGACGGCGGTGCCCAGCGGAGCGGTTCTTGACTTGAAGGGCCCTGTTCAGCGGTCTTGAGACGGCGGTGCCCTGTTCAGCGGTTCTTGAGACGGCAGTGCCCTGTTCAGCGGTTCTTGACTTAAAGGGCCCAGCGGAGCGGTGCAGTGACGGCGGTGCCCAGCGGAGCGGTGCTTGAGATGAAGGGCCCAGCGGAGCAGTGCAGAGACGGCGGTGCCCAGCGGAGAGGTGCTTGAGATGAAGTGCCCAGCGGAGCGGTGCAGTGACGGCGGTGCCCAACGGAGCGGTGCCCAGCGGAGCGGTGCCCAGCGGAGCGGTGCTTGAGATGAAGGGCCCAGCGGAGTGGTGCAGAGACGGCGGTGCCCAGCGGAGCGGTGTGTGAGATGAAGGGCCCAGCGGAGCGGTGCAGAGACGGCGGTGCCCAGCGGAGCGGTGCTTGAGATGAAGTGCCCAGCGGAGCGGCACAGTGACGGCGGTGCCCAGCGGAGCAGTGCTTGAGATGAATGGCCCAGTGGAGCGGTGCTTGAGATGAAGGGCCCAGCGGAGCGGTGCTTGAGATGAAGGGCCCAGCGGAGCGGTGCTTGAGATGAAGGGCCCAGCGGAGCGGTGCTTGAGATGAAGGGCCCAGCGGAGAGGTGCAGAGACGGCGGTGCCCAGCAGAGCGGTGCTTGAGATGAAGGGCCCAGCAGAGCGGTGCAGAGACGGCGGTGCCCAGCGGAGCGGTGCTTGAGATGAAGGGCCCAGCGGAGCGGTGCAGAGACGGCGGTGCCCAGCGGAGCGGTGCAGAGACGGCGGTGCCCAGCGGAGCGGTGCTTGAGATGAAGGGCCCAGCGGAGCGGTGCTTGAGATGAAGGGCCCAGCGGAGCAGTGCAGAGACGGCGGTGCCCAGCGGAGCGGTGCTTGAGATGAAGGGCCCAGCGGAGCGGTGCAGAGACGGCGGTGCCCAGCGGAGCGGTGCTTGAGATGAAGGGCCCAGCGGAGCGGTGCTTGAGATGAAGGGCCCAGCGGAGCGGTGCAGAGACGGCGGTGCCCAGTGGAGCGGTGCTTGAGATGAAGGGCCCAGCGGAGCGGTGCTTGAGATGAAGGGCCCAGCGGAGCGGTGCAGAGACGGCAGTGCCCTGTTTAGCGGTTCTTGACTTGAAGGGCCCTGTTCAGCGGTTCTTGAGACGGCAGTGCCCTGTTCAGCGGTTCTTGACTTGAAGGGCCCTGTTCAGCGGTTCTTGACATGAAGGGCCCTGTTCAGCGGTTCTTGACTTGAAGGGCCCTGTTCAGCGGTTCTTGACATGAAGGGCCCTGTTCAGCGGTCTTGAGACGGCGGTGCCCTGTTCAGCGGTTCTTGACATGAAGGGCCCTGTTCAGCGGTGCTTGACTTGAAGGGCCCTGTTCAGCGGTTCTTGACATGAAGGGCCCTGTTCAGCGGTGCTTGACATGAAGGGCCCTGTTCAGCGATCTTGAGACGGCGGTGCCCTGTTCAGCGGTTCTTGAGACGGCGGTGCTCTGTTCAGCGGTTCTTGACTTGAAGGGCCCTGTTCAGCGGTTCTTGACATGAAGGGCCCTGTTCAGCGGTCTTGAGACGGCGGTGCCCTGTTCAGCGGTTCTTGACTTGAAGGGCCCTTTTCAGCGGTTCTTGACATGAAGGGCCCTGTTCAGCGGTTCTTGACATGAAGGGCCCTGTTCAGCGGTGCTTGACTTGAAGGGCCCTGTTCAGCGGTTCTTGACATGAAGGGCCCTGTTCAGCGGTGCTTGACATGTGTGTCCAGGTCACCAGATCCGGCCATTACATGGATTTCACTCACCACCTGACATGTGGCTGCCGGGCCCTTCGTGCACATCTGTCTTCTCGCTTGCGGGGCCCTCCTGTGCTGCCGTCCCGGGCCCGTGGGTGTCCTCCTGCACACCTGGAATGGGGCTGGTGGGGCCCTCCTGGGCAGCTCACCTGCTGCCAGACTTGTCTGGCGTGCTGCCCTTGCCACCCTTCCCTGCTCGTCTGTGGCCCTTTCCTCCCTTTGGCGGTGTGCCAGGTGGCACCCCACTCCCTGACGGTGCCAGGGTAGTGCTTTTGGAGCCTGCTGTCTTTGGCCTCTCGCGCCGGGCACTGTCTTTCTTGGATTTTTTTTCAGGGGGTGGGCTGGCCGTCTCTTTACTCCTAGCCGAAGTAGCTGGCCTTGAAGGTGGTGGACTCCAAAATCCTTGGACTATTGTCTTTGTAGGTCCAGGTTTTGTGGTGGCTGAGGTGCTGGTTGGAATCTTACGAGATGGAGGGGATGGGTCAGTTGTTGGAAAGAGGTCAAGGTTGGAAAGGAAAATCAATTTAGAAAGACAGGGACGGGTAGTTGTAGTGGGTATGGGAGTGGAGGAAGAGGATGTGGTTGTAGGAGAGTGAAGTCTGGTGTCTTGGGGTGCAGGTGCTTGTGCTGGAGGCTGTCGTGAGGTGGATGGCTGTTGGGTGGGTGACTGCCTGCGTTTGTGTGGTTTGGAAGAGGGAGTGACAGACACACTGGGAGAGGACACAGGGGACGTGTAAATGGTAGTGGGGTGGTGACTGCACGTGTGCGGAGTGTTCTGGTGGGTGTGCTGGTGATGGACGTAGTGGCTGAAGATGTTGTGCATGCAAGTGTGAGTGGAGACGTCACAGGGAGGGAGGAGGGAGACGAGGAGGAGGGGGACACAGAGGAGGCAGTGGCTGTTGGCATGTCTGCATGTGGATGTTGCTTGTGTGAATGCTTGTGTGATGTGTGGTGCTTATGTCTGGATGAGCTTCCCTTGGGTGTTGAGGTGTGTGCAGGCTGGTCTGTAGGTGTGTCTGGGATAGGCAGAGGTACAGGGGAGTGGGACTGGGTTGAGGAAGTTGGAGGAGGGAGGCAGGAGACAGGGACAATGGCTGCCGTCAGTGCTGAGGCCAGAGCGTTGAACGATCGCTGATGGGCAGCCTGACCCGAATGAATGCCCTCCAGGTATGCATTACTCCGGTGCACCTCCCTTTCTACACCCTGGATGGCATTCAAAAGGGTAGACTGCCCAACAATGAGCATCCTCAGGAGGTCAATGACCTCCTCACTGAGGGCAGCAGGGGTAACTGGGGCAGGGCCTGAGGTGCCTGGGGCGAAGGAGATGCCCACCTTCCTGGGTGAGCGGGCACGGGGCGAAGGCTGAGGGGCTGCTGGGAGGGCGGAGCTCCCTTCCGAGGACGTGTCTGTGTCGCTGGTGTCACCACGTGTCCCCGCTGTGGAGCTCCCCTCGCCCTCCGTCTCACTGGTGAAATCCGACTCAGTTGCACGGCCCTCCATGGCCATGTGAGATGCAGCTCCCTCGTCCTCCGATGCCACTTCTCCTCCGCCTGATGATGCTAATGCACACATGAACAGGAAGACCACCAAAAAAGGGGGGGGGGTGGAGAAACAAAGACATGTTGAGTGCATGCATTGGTGACACCGTTGGCGGAGAGGACAGACACAGAAGCCCCCTGCACTACGCCGCGCACTTGGGGTACAGTACTCAATCCGTGGGACATGGCCTACAAGCCTATGGACGACAACTCCACACATAGGTGACACAGGGCCATGAATAGCTGTACTAGGCAACCTACAGAGGTGGGGAGCGGGGGCACAGGGCCATGCCTAACGGAGGGGCCTAGCCAAAGAAATTGCCCTGGCTTAGGGATCCCCACAGCCCTCCTCCCCCACCCAGACACCTCCAATGTGCGCAAAATCAGCAGAATGTGCTTGTACTCACCCCCTTGTGTCTGCTGTGATGTCCTCACGCGCCCATCCAAATCGGGGTAGGCCACAGCCAGGATCCGGGACATCAGGGGGGTCAAGGTACGACTGGCACCCCTCCTACGTTGGGAGGCCATCCCCAGCAGAGCCTCCGCAGCCTTCCTGCTCCCGCGGCGGATGTCCTCCCACCTCTTCCGGCAGTGGGTGCCCCGTCTGTTGTGGACCCCCAGGTTCCGGACGTCCTTGGCGATGGCACGCCAAATAGCGATTTTCTGATGGGCGCTGACCTATGTGACATGTACAGGTGGAGAAAATAAAAAATCATCACCTTCTGCATGCTCGATGTGAGTGGCCCCCCATCCCCACCCTTGCCATGTGGCACATGCTCTCATCTGTCGTTTGATGCATGCCTCATTCGCTCCCCTCCACACCATCTTTCATTCACCCCACTCAACCCAGGCATTGGCCACAAAGCATGGTCCCAGTGTACTTACCTGTTGGTCTGGAGGACCGTAGAGTAGCGCATACTGGGGGAGGACCCCATCCACGAGTTTCTCCAATTCTTCAGAAGTGAAGGCAGGGGCCCTTTCCCCAGTCGCAGCAGCCATTGTCTCTTCCAGACCGAGATCACAGCAGCACTTGCAGTATAGGTCCTCTCCTGTGGATGATCAGGTATCGAGTGATTAAGCAGATAGAAAATGGCGGTTACGCTCGCGGCGGTGCGTACCGCGGCGGGGCGTACCGCGACCGCCGGCGCACATCGTCATTGGCTCCTGAAACCCATAGGGTTCAATGTTAACCAATGTGGCTTTGCGCCGCGGTCTTCGACCGCCTACCGCCACGGTGTGCCACGCCAGCGCATTGACCTCACATCCCACTGTCGCACTTCACAGGTCAGGCAGCCGCCATTTCACGGGCCCCCATATCTTAATTTCTACTGCGTCACACATACCTAGGCCTTGCATCAACATTCATACAAGCCATTCAATGCATTGAGAATCGTGTACTGTGCAAGCTGTGGGAACGTACCTGTGGGTTGATTGACTCTGTGCTCATGTTGTCCTTCCTAGGCACCGTCCGCTGGGACTTGCGAGGAGATGGAGGAATCTTCCCGTGTACAGACCGCTGGTGGACCTGTCGACAATGGAAGAAAGACATGTCATACAGGCTTGACAGAGCCACTATACAGGAACTGTGTGCCCAGCTGGAGCCAGACCTGATGTCACCCTTCCGCCAACTCACAGGGATCCCCCCTCTAGTGCAGGTTCTGTCAGTACTCCATTTTTTGGCAAGTGGGTCATTTCAAACAACAGTGGCCATTTCATCAGGGATGTCTCAGCCTATGTTTTCCAAGGTGTTATCCAGAGTGTTGTCTGCCCTGCTGAAATACATGCGGAGCTACATTGTTTTCCCAGAGGTGGGCGATTTGCCTACAGTGAAGGGTGATTTCTATGCGCTTGGACATATTCCCAACATCATTGGTGCAATTGATGGGACACATGTTGCTTTGGTCCCCCCCAGCAGGAGTGAACAGGTGTACAGGAACAGAAAAAGTTATCATTCCATGAATGTCCAGGTGGTCTGTTTGGCTGACCAGTACATTTCCCATGTAAATGCCAAGTTCCCTGGGTCAGTGCATGACGCGTACATCATGCGAAATAGCAGCATCCCTTACGTGATGGAACTACTTCAGAGACACCGTGTGTGGCTAATTGGTGACTCTGGTTACCCCAACCTGTCATGGCTACTGACCCCAGTGAGGAATCCCAGGACAAGGGCAGAGGAACGGTACAATGAGGCCCATGGGCGTACTAGGATGGTGATCGAGCGGACCTTCGGGCTCCTGAAGGCCAGGTTTAGGTGCCTCCATATGACAGGTGGATCCCTAATGTACTCACCAAAGAAGGTGTGCCATATCATCGTGGCCTGCTGTATGCTTCACAACCTGGCTTTGCGACGCCAGGTGCCTTTCCTGCAGGAGGATGGTCCAGATGGTGGTGTTGTGGCAGCTGTGGAGCCTGCGGAGAGTGAAGAGGAGGAAGACGAAGAGGACGACACAGACAACAGGGACACAGTAATACAGCAGTATTTTCAATGACATACAGGTAAGAATCAACACCGGCATTTTACATTTACTTAAAGTCTCCTGCCTCTCTACTGTCTGAGTTTCCCCCCAGTGTATGTTAACTGAGTTGTGACTTTCCCTTCCAATTTCAGAGAAGTGGGCCCCACTCCGTGACCTCTGCTTTGTTTCCCCATGGACTACAGCTGTGTGACAGTGGTATGTTGTCATCACAATGTAACTGGACATTTTGGCATGGTTCTGTGTAATACATTTGTTCAAAAATACAGGCAGACTCCAGATTATTATTGTGCAATCAGTGTGTTTATTAAAGTGCTCAATTTTGGGTAATGGTTGCAATTCGGTGATGGGGGATGGTGGAGGAATGTCCATGGCAGAGTCCAGATTTTCACTCTCACAGGTGCATTGTCCATATGCCTGTGGAAGGTGGAGCAGGGGCAGTTTAAGGTTGGACAGGGTGACAATGTGGGACAGTGGGATGACAATCAGGGGGTATCCTTTCCTGGCGGGGGTCTTGGCATCCTACTCTGTCTTCTTCCTAGATCTCAGGAACCGCTTGCGAGGTGGTTCTCCTTCTGCAGGGGGTGGGGTTCTGGTGGCCTGTTGTTCTTGTGTCGGGGTCTCCTGTCCACTAGCGCCGGCGGAGGTGGTAGCCTGTTCTTGGTCCATGCTAGTGACAGGGGCCCTTTGTGGTGTCACATGGTCCCGCAATGTGCTGACAATCTGATTGAGAGCCACAACGATGGTGCCCATTGCGGAACTGATGTTTCTGAGTTCTTCCCTGAACCCCATAAACTGTTCCTCCTGCAGTACCTGGATCTCCTGGAACCTGGCCAGGACCGTCGCCATCGTCTCCTGGGAGCGGTGGTATGCTCCCATGATGGAGGATAGGGCCTCGTGGAGAGTGGGTTCCCTGGGCCTGTCCCCCCCCCCCCTGTCGCACAGTAGCCCTCCCAGTTGCCCTGTTTCCCTGGGCCTCTGTCCCCTGGACCGTGTGCCCACTACCACTGCCCCAGGTCCCTGTTGTTGTTGGGGTGGTGGGTTCACCTGGGTGCCCTGTAGTGGTGGACACACCGCTGATTGACGTGTCCTGGAGACAGAGGCATGGGCCCGCTGGGTGGGTGCTGTGCTGGTGTTCCCAGAGGGGGGTAGGTCTGCTGTGGTCTGTGGCTGTCTGAGGGGAACCGACTGTCCCGAGGTCCCCGATGGGCTGGGCTGGTCATCTGGGTCCAGGGAGACAGAGCTGCTGTCATCACTGTGGGCCTCTTCTGGGGGTGGAATGGACATTTCTGGACCCTCCTGGGCGGTGTTGTGGCGTTCGGGTCCTACAGGGGTATAAGAGTATGGTTATTGCTTCTGTGTGTGCCATAGCGTGCAATGGGTGGGTGCCCGTGTACCCCAGTGCTGGCATTCCCTTGTGGGGGCTGTTGTGACGGTGGTTTGGTGGGGGGATGGGTATGTGCAGTGGGCATGCTTAGGTGATGGGTGTCCATGGTTTGTGGTCGCATGCAGGGCTTGGTGTTGGGATGGGTGGGTTGTGATGGTGAGACATTAGCAAGGAGGATGTGTGATGGTGGTGGGGGGGAAGGGTGGGGGTATGATTTGGCATGCCGGTGGGTGGGGGGGGATGAAGTAGTTGAGATTAGACTTACCAGAGTCCATTCCTCCTCCTACTCCTGCGAGGCCCTCAGGATGCAGGATCGCCAAGACCTGTTCCTCCGATGTTGTAAATTCTGGGGGTTGAGGTGGGGGTCCGCCGCCAGTCTTCTGCACCGCGATGTTGTGTCTGGATACCATGGAACGCACCTTCCCCCGTAGGTCGTTCCACCGCTTCCTGATGTCGTCCCGATTTCGTGGATGCTGACCCACAGCGTTGACCCTGTCCACTATTCTTTGCCATAGCTCCATCTTCCTGGCAAGGGTGGTGTGCTGCACCTGTGTCCCGAAGAGCTGGGGCTCTACCCGAACTATTTCCTCCACCATGACCCTGAGTTCAGCGTCTGAAAACCTGGGCTGTCTTTGGGGTGCCATGGGGTGGTGTGGATGAGGTGTGGGGTGGTGTTTGTGGTGATGAGTGTGGTGAGTGTGGTGGTGTGTGGTGTTTTGTGCGTGGATGTTGTGTGGGTGATGGTGTAATGTGCCTGTGAATGCTCTGTACTAGCTCGTGTTGTCTCTCTCTGGCCTTAGTCAATAATTGGTGGTCGTAGGGGTTTGTGGGTGATGTGGGTGTGTGTTTTATATTGTGTTGGGTGTGTGGGAGTGGTGTTTGTATGTGTATCAGGTGTGTGTATTTCAAAATGTCCAATGTGGTCGTGTTTTGGTGCTGTGTGTGTATTTTGACCGCGGCGGTGTGTACCGCCAATGGAATACCGCGGTTGAAAGACCGCCGCGTGGATTCGTGGGTCGGAATGGAATGGGCGTATTTCTGTTGGCGTGACGGTGGAGGTTTGGTCATCGCCAGTTTTTCGCTGGCCGTTGGTGTGGCGGACTTTTGTGGATGTCGGGTTTTTGGCGGTTTGCCTGTTGCGGGTCAGAATGACCGTGGCGGTTTCCCGCGGCCGCGGCGGTGTTATGGCGGTCTTCTGACCGGCGGTAACTGCCTTTTACCGCCGAGGTCAGAATGACCCCCTATGTGTGCTCAGAGTTTTTCTCTTCCTCCTCTGCAAGCATTTTGGCCAGCAGGAGGTGTTCCTTGTATGAAATGGCCAGAATGGAAAGCATTGTTTCTTAATTACATTGACACTATTGATGTCCATGGTGAAATGCCTCCACAACAGAAAAAAATAATTTTCTTACATTGTGTTGGACATGAGGGTTTGAAGGCATACAATCAAATGACTAAAGGTGGGCACGGAGAAGGAGATCCTAATGCGTTTGATAATGTTATCAGTGTGTTTGACCAATATTTTTCCCCTAAGGTGTGTATTGGTATATTGAGATACAAATGTTTCCACAGGAAACAGGAGTCGGATGAAAATATTGATGACTATGTCGCTGCTCTTAGAACATTATCATTAGATTGCAATTTTGGCCATTTACAAGAGGATTTAATAAGAGATCAAATTGTTATGCAAGTTAATGATTCTTCCATTCAGGAGAGGTTATGGGTGAATGGGGATTCTAATTTACAACAAATCCTAGACATTGTCAGAAAAGCTGAAAGGTCCTCCAGGAGTGCTAAGGTCATACAGAAAGAGTCCAAACTAGATGAATGTGTTAGTAAGGTTCATTCTAAAAGTCGAGGGCAAAAAGCAGGTAGGAAACTAGAGGTGAATAAGGATACTTCAAAAGAATTCTCCAAAGAACACCTTAAATGTTTCAGGTGTTGTAGTAACTCACATTTGGCGAATAGCAAATTATGCCCTGAATTAAAACAGAAATGTTATTCATGTGAGTGTTGTGGCATTTTTCTAAAGTTTGTAGAAAGAAACTCCACTATGGCGTTAAATTTGTAGAATTAGGGTGTGACAGAGATGGGACAAAAGAGATGATGATAAGTTTGTATTAAACATCAGAGGTAATGAAAACAAAGTTTTGAATGTTGATACAGGAAAGGTCAAGAAAAAAGCAGTATGTACTGTGACTATTGGAGGGGTTGAGGTTCAAATGTATGTGGATTCTGGCTCTCCTTACTCTATTATTGATGAGCAATTGTGGTTTGGCAAATTTAAAAGAAGTTTTGGGAATATTTTGGTCAGTCCTGACACTTCTCCAGAAGGTTTTTCCGGTGAAGAAATTGATTTTGGTTTTAGCACATTTCTATTTGAGTTTAAGGATAGATCTAGCTTATGTAAATTGTATGTTGCGATGAAGGTCCTGCAGTTTTAGGTTGGCAAGATCAAGGTAGTTTAGGCATTATTCTGGACCCGAATAGTCCTGAACCTGTGATGGTAGTTGATGTGTGTGAACCTATAAGTAGTTTGATTCGAAAGAAATTTCCTAGGGTTTTTAATGACCTCATTGGTAAATTAACTGATTTTGAGCATAGAATTGTGCTCAAAGAAATTGCTATCCCTAAAATCTTCAAAGTAAGAAATATACCCTTAACAGTTAGGAAAGAAGTTAAGAAAGAGTTGGATACATTGGTGAAGGAGGACATAATAGAAAAAATTGAATCATCTGAGTGGGTTTCTCCAATTGTAGTTGCTAGATGCTCGGATGGCAAAATTAGATTATGTATTGACTTACGTTATCTGAATGATAATATACTCATTGACCAATTTCCTTTACCACGCATTTCGGAAATGCTTTCTACCATTAAAGGTGCGAAATGTTTCACCACCATAGATCTTTCAGCCGCTTACCAACCGATTGAGTTACAAAAAGATTGTAAAAACTACACTGCGTTCATTACTCCTTTTGGGTGTTACCGATACAAAAGAATGCCTTTCTAATTGGCTTCTGCTGCCGCTGTATTTCAAAGACTTATGCATTCTTTATTCGGTAATATGGCCAACGTACATTGTTTTCAAGACGATATTTTGATTCATGGCAAGGATAAAATTTTGCATTATCAACTTTTAGATCATGTTTTGAGTACCCTGGATGAGAGAGGACTAACAGTCGAGTTTTCAAAGTGCAAATTTGCAGTTAAAAGTGTTGTTTACTTAGGCCATGTGTTGATGTGTTGAGTGAGGAAGGAATTAAGCCCAAACCGGATTTGATTGATGCAATACGTTTAACCCCAGTTTGCAAGGACGATGTGAGATCTTTTCTTGGTCTCACAGAGTTCTATTCTAAATATATTATGAATTTGTTGTGCAAAACTTTCCACATAAGACAGTTACTCAAGAGCAGTAACAAATTTATTTGCAGTAAGGAGTGTGATAGTGAATTTAGAAACGTCAAATCAGCTATTGCAAATGCTGCTCCTTTGTCAGGATTTGATCCAAATGTACCTAGCATTGTTACTACGGATGCCAGCTCAAAAGAGTTGGGTGCAATGTTATCACAGAAAAAGATTGATGGTAGTGAATCTTTAATTGCTTACGCCTCTTGATCTCTCACTAGCACAGAGGAGAAGTATTTGGTTATAGAAAGAGAGACGTTAGCATGTGTGTGGGCTTTGGAGCATTTCAGGGCGTTTGTTTGGGGCAGACCTTGTGCGGTCCGTAGTGATCACAAACCATTAGTTAAATTACTCACAACAAAAGGTATGATTAAGGCATCTGCTCGCATAGCCAGATTATCTACGAACCTCCAAGATTTTCTTTACAACGTTACTTATGTGCCTGAAAAGGACAATGTGTCTGCTGATTTTCTTTCCAGGATGCCCATACGGGTTAAGGATGAAATCAATTCTGAGTGGGATAATTATCATATTGCTTGGATGCATGATGAAGACATCCCTTTTATTGACAAGAAAGCATGGGATGAGGAGTATTCTAAAGACGTTATTGTGCAGAAAGTGTTAGATTACATTGTTTAAGGATGGCAGAGAAGAAAGTTTTAGAACCAAATTTGAAGGCGTTTGGGAAGTTAGAATTGAATCATCCCACTTCAATGGTATATTATGTAGGGGTGATAGAGCTATTCCTCCAGCTAATCTAAAGAGATTTATCACATTGCAATGCCATGAGGGACACGGAGGGATTGTACGGACCAAACAATCTGTAAAAAAAAATGTGGGTGGCCTGGTTATGATATTTTCAAAGAACGGTGTGTAAGAGACTGCATAAAGTGTGCTAATGCTGACACATCTTTAAGAACTTTAAAACCCAACATGTTTCTCTTGTAACCCAATTAGTCCTTGGGAAGTCCTTGCTTCGGATTTTATGGACCCCATTGGTATTTTAAGCAAATACATTATTGATGCTATATATAGTGTTTCTAAGTGGCCTGCCATTGAAATTGTGGATAAGATGGATTCTGGCACATTCCTTAAATTTTTGGACAGAATTTTTACTGATGAAGGTATTCCCACCAAGGTAGTCACTGATAATGGAGTACAATTTATGTAACAAAAAGCTAAGAGTTATTTCAGTAGAGTTGGTGTAAAACATTGTACTACCTCTTTGTATAATCCCAGTGGTAATGGTTTTATTGGAGGCTTTAACAGAGTACTTAAGGGGGCAATTCAATTCAATGATGAGCGGGAGTTACATGTGCATAAAACTGTGTGGATGTATCGTACAACGATGAATGAGATGACAGGATGTACTTCTTTCGAAATTATGAGAGGGAGAGTAGCAAGAACTAAGAGCAACCCCTCATGGTTATTTGAGAATCCTGTAGTTACAGTGGATTTAAATGCTGTAAGGCATAAACTAAGTGACACTCATGATCGTTATAAAACAAAATTCGATTGATGCAGAGGTACTAAGTCTGAAATTAATATTAAAGTAGGAATGTTAGTCAAGGTTAAGAAACCATGGAAAGTTAAGAAAGGTGAAAGCCAGTTTTCAAAACCTTTCGAAGTAATCGAGGTGTTGAAAAATGCTTTGGGATTATCAGATGGTAAAGTCTGGAATTTAAAATGTATTGCCATTCTAAAGGGAGATGGATGGGTCTATCTTAACGATCACAATATGCCTTGTGAACGCAAGATTCCTCATGACTATGATTTGGTGTATGAATCTAATTTGTTGAAGAACAACGAGGAGAAGGAAGCTAGTCAATGTGTTCATGAGGTGCAGAATTTGGTGGTGCAACAAGCTGGACAGGATTTTGAGTCTCAGGAATCACATAATGATAATAATCTTACCCCAGGAATTCATGGATTTTGGTGCTTCTGGGGTTAAGTCTTCAGGGTCAGATGTGCCAGAAAATAGATCTGTTACTGGGTGTAAAAGAAGTAAAAGTAAACCAAAATGGCTTGCTGACTATATTGTTTAAATATTTATTATTATTGCTTTTCTTGTTTTTATTTTATTTTTTTTAATTTTATTTTATGTATTCCTTTGGTGTATGTACTTTAGTATTTGGATAAGCTTATTACTTTTGTTTTGTTTATAAAAAAAGGAGGATGTGTTATGTCAAGTGCGTGCATGTTCCCATGACAATGTAGCAACGCGTGCATTATTTCAACATGTATTCTAGAACGGCCCTACTCTAGGATCGGCTGTTGGGTTTCTGTCGATCCGTGAGTTGGACGCTTTCATGGAGTGGTGCCTTAATAAAGATTCAACTCACTCTTTGCGTGTTGGAGTTACTTTTCATTAGATTCCTTACCAGTAATCTTCATTACTCCAGTGAGGAAGGGTAATAGTAATGATCAAATTGGTTATCTGTACAACTGATTAATCCAAGAAGGAAGGGCAGTGGTAATGTTAGAATTATTTAGCAGTACTCTTCAATACTCTAAAGAGAAAGGATAATAATACTATTCTAATTAATTGCAGGTAACCTTCATTACTCCATTGAGGAAGAGGAATATAAGTGCCGGTACTCAGTACCGGAGAGTACCTTCCCTTTAAAGCACTGATGCAGTCTCACTTCAACTCATGTAAACGCTTCCTTCTGTCGCCTGCTACATACAGGCAGATACACTCACATTCACTCACCCCTGAGTCCACAAAGCCAAGTACCGGTTTAACCCTGAAGATGCGCTTTGAATGGTGTAGTCTTCTATTTCATAGATACCTCCGGCATATAAGCTGCAAAAAGGAGTGCATGGTATCTAAGGTTAAGCAACTGCAAGCTCTAATAAGACAAAAAGTTGTTTCCAGAATAGATAACAAGCTTATCTCACTTTCCCCTCCAGCAAAACCTGCTCTGAGCCCGTGAGATAAGAAAGGCAGGATGAAATCAGAGGTCTGGCGCGAGTGACAGGAGACAGGACAGCAGTGCTCACCTGAGCTAAAGACACACGTGTGTGGTGCGGAGGAGAAACTCCTGAAAACACACGGCCGGTCAGGCCAATCACTTAAGAAACACACACTCAGAATAATGCCCCTCCACCCCCTTCCATTAGTCAACTACTCTTAACGCTGCCCTCCACAAATGTATTTTAAACGTCGTAATGTGGTGACTGGCTGCTTCCTCTCATCAGAGTGTAGGTTTGCGCGCAACGGTGGGTGGAGGGTTTGACGGGGAGATGGGGGGGTTGTGGGGGATCGGTGACGGAGGGCCAGACCCCTTGAAAGGAGAAGCAGATTTTGGTTATCAGTCCACCTGCCGCCTTAGCACCGCCTCACTCCGCCCCGCGCATCCCCACAGAGGCGGGAAGGGACCTTCCCCCTGTTGCATGTCACCCCATCGGCCCCACACCTCTATTGCGCTTCTTTCCCCACCCGATTTATTTGCCCCTCATTAATTTCTGCCACCTCCGGGCAGACAACGTCATAGCCCTTCAGCCACGTCTACAAGACCCCCGAATCCTAGATACTACCTGAGCAGTGCCCCAGGAAATAAGGAGCTCTGTCCCCAAAGTACATAAACAACCCCCCCACCCCCCCTTGCTCCCCCCCACTGACTCTGGAGGCAAAGATAGGTGGCTGCCTCCCGCCCCCGCGCCTGAAGGACTCGGTGCTTTGAGGAGGAAGGGAGGGGGAGGGGGCTTTGCATTCAGCTTCAGTGGTGCATCTCTTCTCCGAAGACACCCTTCCCCCGCCCGCATCCCACCCCGGCCTTAGGAATGACAGGTACCCTCCTACTTGACTACCTTGGACGCTGCGCCCACTACCCTATTTATCCGTCCTTCTTTCCTCCTTCCCACATCCAGTGCCCTGTTGCTTCCTGCAGCCTCTGGCAGAGAACTGCTGGACGGGAGGAGAAGATGCGGAGCAGGACATCATCTTTTCCTATGTTAACGCCGTGTTAAGAGGAGGACCAGTATGGAGGTGGACGCTAAATACGTGTCCAAGCTGCACCCGGCGGTGGATTACGCAGCAGGGGCGTTCTTGCTTGTGATAGGTGAGTGTGGGTCGGCGGAGCAGAAACTTCAGTGTTTTGAGGTGCTGCGCGCACCTTCTCTACGAGCGCTGCACTTTACCGAGACTTCTCCGACATTTTGGCAGGTGAGGGAGCTGTGAAGCCCGCAGAAACGGGCTTTCTGCACAAAGTCACACAATTTGTGCGCGTAACGTAGCCAGGATTCGTATGCAGGTCTCCTAGTTCCGTGGTCTTCAATTAAGCCATTGGGTACTTTTTTTTTTTTTTTTTTTTGTCCCGGGAAACACGTTCCTTTTTTTACTAAAAGTGTAAGACCTAAACAAAAGTTAGATGGTTTAAACTAGGAACAGTTATACTACAGAGGATGCACGTATAAGGCACGATGTATCAAATTACGTATCAATATCGCGTTTTTTGTAAACTGCATTTCTGGACGAGGGTTTAAACAGATGGGAATTTCCTACCAGGACTCGTTCTATCGACCCTAGGGGATGAAAGGCTGCGTGCACAGCGGGGATCATATCGAGCCACCACGGAATCAAATCTGTGAACAGGTGAATTTATTAATGAGTTTTTCAGACTCCTCATAGTTAGGGTAAAACGCTCCACCCGTTCCCAGCACCTTACAATGAACATCAAAATAAAGGCGACATAAAATGGAACAAAAATCGTGCCAACAACTAAAAGAGCATATACTTTTTTCCATTTGCGAGACAAAAATGCAGAAGGTAGCCGAGCTATTCCATTTCACGTTCATTTTCATGGAGAATAGATGATTGTTGCGACATAATTAGAGCTCGTTAGCTAAGGTAGAGCGGTCACAGATTCCTGCTGTATGAACACGTGCATTCGTGTGTTTCTCTCCTCGTTGACACTGCTGTCTGAGGTGCGCCTCTCTCCACTGATTACCATGCTGGCGTGTCTAATGCTCCCTTGATAAGTCAGTTAAACGCCCGCCGCTGACACGCGCCGTGATCTCCTTGTCGGTCACGCGTTTGAGCCCTGACAAGGTTAACTCAACTTTCCAAAAATTAATAAGTGGGCTTTAATTGGGCGATAAAAGCTCCCTCTCTTTATAGCGGCTAATGAATAAACTGAGATAGGACGCTCTCTGAATAGAACTGGAACTCATAATTCATGGCCCGAGTGAGAAGTGGTTGGAATAAAAGTTTCTTCTATTTAGCGCCATCGCTCCCTCTCCACCTGCTATGTTATGGAGCTTCCTGCGCTGCAGTAGGGGTAATGTGTCACACCCCAACCTTACGAGGGCATAACTACATGTTTTGCTGGTGCTATGTCTGAGCTCAGCGACCAGCGCGGCGAATTAGCTGTCAGGCCGCATATGTAAAATATGCGAACAAAATCGTCAGGATGGCATAGTGAGTTCATCGCCCGTTTCTGAAATAGGCCATGATCTGCATGTCACGACTTTGAATCGTAAAGGGCGCTAGTGGCATCCCTGCACGTGATTTTAGGGAAGAGAGCATGCAAGGGTCTACAGATTAAACGGATGAGGCCAACTACAACCATAAATCATGACCAGTTCATGAGCGAGCGCGCACACACACAATATATGTATATGTGTGAGTATATATATGTATACAAATATATATATATATATATATATATATATATAATATATATATATATATATATATATATATGTTCACTTAAAAAAAACAAAGGCTACAGGTGCATTATAGTTAGGCTCACATTTTAAACCTACCAAACCAGTGAAATTCACCTGTTAGAGTTATCTCAAGTAACTATAACTTGTGCCCTAAAGTAACTATAACTTGCCCCCGCCATGCACAGTTTTTTTGTCAAAAATGTCACTGCAAATATTACATTGATATTATCAATGATGTTATCAAAGATGTCCTGAGTGCCATAATTTATCAAGTAATTAGTAGTACATGGCGAGGGCACAAGTTATAGTTACTTGAAATAACTATAACTATAACAGGTGAATTTCTATGGTTTGGTACGTTTAAAATGTGAGCCTAACTATAACGTCCCTGTAACCATTTTTTATAAGTTAATTTCTATGGTTTCAAATTTTTATTTCCTAACTATAACGTCCATGTAACCATTGGTCTTTTTAGTGAATTTCTATGTTTTTATTTAACATATAGTCATTTTCATTACTATATGTTAATTCAACCACTGCCACTCATGCCCTTTGGCCGTACATAGTGGCGGTTGGCCACAGGGCCTGGCCTGTGGCCATGCCCTGAGTCCAACCCCCTATAAGCACCCAACCTTTGCCTGTGCGCAGCTGGGCTTGCCCTCAAGGTCTGGAGTTAGCCAACCCCATGCTGTGCAGAACCCTTTGGCTGTGTGTGGTGGGAGTTGGCTGTGGCCTGTGTCTCTGGGTTTAATAATGTGTGTGAGAGGGTGTATCTGTGGGTGAGAGTGGCTGTGGAAGTGGGTGCATCAGTGTTTGTATGGGTCTGTGAGTCAGTAGGTGAGAGTTTCAATTGGTCTGTGAATGGGTGTGTGAGTGCCTGATTGGGTTTGTGAATGAGTCCTTGTGGGTCTGAGTTGGGCTGTGACTGGGTGCACAAGTGTCTGAGTGGGTTGTGAGTTGATGCATGAGTGTCTCACTGGGTCTGTGAGTGGGTGTCTAAGGGCCTGAGTGAGTGTGTGAGTGTGAGAAATAAAACTGAAAAATAAATTGAGAGAAAGAGAGGGAGAGGGATAGAGGGTTTGTATGCAATGATGAATGATATACTAAGAATGAGATACTTCTGGACAAATTGAAAAGAAAAATGTATTTGCCAATTAAAAAGAGTGAGAGCACCTTTCAGTCTGAAACTTAAACTTTTGAAGTTTAAAAGAAATTAAAAAAGGAAAATGACCATGGGCACACATGGAGTAGAACCCTTAACTTTCAGTACGAGGGTCTGTGACCTTAACCTTTAGGCCATAGGTGATTCCTTACTGTGATGGTCTCTCTCTCTCTCTCTCTCTCTCTCTCTCTCTCTCTCTCTCTCTCTCTCTCTCTCTCTCTCTCTCTCTCTCTCTCTCTCTCTCTCTCTCTCTCTCTCTCTCTCTCTCTCTCTCTCTCTCTCTCTCTCTCTCTCTCTCTCTCTCTCTCTCTCTCTCTCTCTCTCTCTCTTTCTCTCTCTCTCTCTCTCTCTCTCTCTCTCTCTCTCTCTCTCTCTCTCTCTCTCTCTCTCTCTCTCTCTCCCCGCTCTCTCTCTCTCTCTCTCTCTTCCATCCCATTTTGGGATGACAGAGGGCGAGAGAGACAGGACCGCGGTGAGAGCCTCAAGGCTCCCGCAATCCTAGCAAACGCAAAAGCAAACAGCTATGTCCTGACAGTGGGTACCCCGGGACATAGCAGGAGCCGTCCTGGGGGTGGCTGTCACCAGGGCCATCATGTGCTCCTTGAGCGGGTCTGCGTGGCCCCCTCCAATGAGCATTGCTCCAGGGAGGTGGTGTCCCAGGGGCTCGAGGGTCTGAAACAGACCCCTTTCACTCTTTTAGTGTAGCGCCAGGGAGGTGGTCCCTTGGGCTGCGGGGGGCATGCTGCCCACCGCATCATATTAGTTTAAAGCCCTGCAGAGGTTGCAGACCCCAGGCTGCGGCAGACCCTGCAGCCCCTGCAAATCATATTAGTTCAAAGCCCAAGGGAGGTTGTGGTCCCTGGGGCTGTGGGGAGCCGAGCAGCCCACCCTTCCTCAAACTACTTCAAAGCCCCGGGAATGTGGCGGTCTCCGGGGCTGCGGGTCAATGGAAGCTGTTTGACAACTCTTGCTGTCAGAAAGCGGACTTTGTTTGCTTTTGCTTGGTAGGAGCTGCCAGCTCCCACCAAGCAAAAGCAAACATGTCCCGGGGGTGGCCCCCCATGACATAGCAGAAGCCGGCTGAGGGCCATAATTGGCTCCTTAAGAGGGTCTGCATGGCCCCCATCCAATGAGCATTGCTCAAGGGAGGTGGTGGTTCCCGGGGCTCGAGGGTCTGAAACAGTCCCCTTTCACTCTTTTAGTGTAGCCCCGGGGAGGTGGTCCCTGGGGCTCCCACTGCATCATATTAGTTTAAAGTCCTGCAGAGGTGGCAGTCCCAAGGGCTGTGGCGGACCCAGCAGCCCTCCCACATCATATTAGTTCAAAGCCCCAGGGAGGTGGGGGTCTCCATGGCTGCGGGGGGCTGAGGAGCCCACCCTGCATCAAATTACTTCAAAGCCCCTTGGAGGTGGCAGTCTCCAGGGCTGCAGGGGGGGCGAGCGGCCCGCATCATATTAGCTCAAAGCCCCAGGGAGGTGGCACTCCCCGGAACTGCGAGGGGCATCAAATTACTTCGAAGCTCCAGGGAGGTGGTTGTCCCCGGGGCTGGGGGGGGGGGGGGTGAACCTGCCCATGCAAAACTTAATTGACCCCAGGATCTGGCCCACCCCGGGGGTTGTTTATTAAACAAGTGCTGGAGCCTGCGCTTGTTTTTTTTTCAATTTGTGGCAGATCTGTGCCTAAAATAAAAAAAATATGCTTTCGAAGCCTTGGGGGGCTCTCTGTGGGACCCCAGCACTAGAGCTAAGGGGTCAGGGTGTACCTACCCGGCCCCTTTTCTTCTATTTTTTAACTTTTTTTCAGGGATTCGGCTGACGCTATGTCCCAACATGGCTGCCAACACCTCCTTGTTGAAGTGTTGGCAGCTAATCAGATCTCAGCATGAGATCAGGAGGATTTGCGAAGCCTTTGCGTCCCTATATATACTGTTAGAAACGGGGTCTCTAGTTAGCAGTTCGTTTGCACCCTGTCAAAGTAGGGACCCTTTCTCTAGTCAGGGTAAGGGACACACACTACTAATACAACCCCTGCTCACCCCCTTGGTAGCTGTGCACAAGCAGTCAGACTTATCTCACAGGCAATGTGTTAAGTATTTGTACCGACACACACACAGTAACACATGGAAAACACACCAGTTTAGCAAAATAGCCAATATTTATCTAAGTAAAACAAGACCAAAGCAACAAAAATGCAACATACAAAGATATGAATCGGTTCCTCACGATCTGGCGGGGTCAATGACTCCAGCAGGTCAAAACGTGATAAGGCGTTGGCATTTGGGACTCTCAATGTTGTAGGACTTCAGCAGTGCTGCAGCAGCATTTGGCCTGCGGGTTCGTTCGTGGTCATCATGGCAGCAGTGCGGAGTCGGGCATCGGTATTAGTTCTGAAGTTCGCCAGAGTCGGTGTGCCTGGTTCTTCTTATTTTTCTGCCGGACTTCACTCCGAAGTGCCCAGGAACTGGAGTGGGTGCCTCTTGGCAAGTCAGGGTTCTCAGCAGGAGAACCCATGGGCTGGCAGGTGAAGTCTTTAATCTCCATGAGATTTCCTAACAGGAGGCAAGCTCAGTCCAAGCCCTTAGAGAAACTTCACTAGCAGGATACATAGCAAAGTCCAGTCTTTCTCCTTTCCAAAGCAGAAGCAGCAACTGCAGGCCAACCCAGCAAAGCACACACAGCAAAGGGGCAGTACTCCTCTTCACAGCTCTTCTCCTTGGCAAAGTCTCCTCTTTAATCCAGAAGTGTTCTGAAGTTGTGGGGTCAGCAGTCCAATACTTATACTCATTTCTGCCTTTGAAGTAGGCATACTTCAAAGGAAAGTTTTTGTAGTGCACAAGGCCCTGCCTCTCCCTGTCCTGGCCCCCAGACACACTCCAGGGGGTTGGAGACTGCTTTGTGTAAGTACATGTACAGCGCTATTCAGCTGCGAGTGTCAGCGCCTCACTCCACTCTAGCCCAGGAAGACCCAAGAGGATATGCAGGACACACCTCAGCTCTCTTTGTGTGACTGTCAAGAGTGAATTCTCAAACAGCCCAACTGTCAGTCTAACCCAGGTGTGCATTCAGCAGACAGGCAGAGCCACAGACTGGTTAAGCAAGACAATGCCCACTTTCTAAAAGTGGCATTTTCAAACTTCCAATCTAAAAAACTACTTCACCAAAAGATGTATTTTTAGATTGTGAGTTCCGAGACCCCAAACTCCACATCTCTATCTGCTCCCAATGGGAAATTAGACGTAAAATATATCTCACAGCAACTCCCATGTTAACCTATGGAAGAGATAGTCCTTGCAATATTGAAGTACAAATTTAGCAGCATCAGGACATGTAAACCACGCCAGTACAAGTCCTACCATTTAAATACACTGCACCTTGTGCCTACGCTAGGGGAGACTTACATGTAGTAAAAGGGAAGGTTTGGGCTTGGCAAGTAGATACACCAGCCTGGTCAAACTGACAGTTCACAACTGCATTAACAGACACTGCAGTGGCAGGTCTGATATGTGTTCACAGGGCTACTCATGTGGGTGGCACAATCAGTGCTGCAGGCCCACTGTTTGGATTTTATTTACAGGCCCTGGGTACACAGGGTCCACTATACTAGGGGGTTACTAGTGAATCAAGTATGCCAATCATGGATAAACCAAGCACCGATACAATTTAGCACTTTAGCACTGGTTAGCAGTGGTAAAGTGCCCAGAGTCATAAAGCCAACAAAAACAGTTCAGAAAAAAGAGGAGGAAGGAGGTAAAACGTTTGGGGATGACACTGCGAAAAAGGCCAGGTCCTACATATGCAAATGTGTTTTTTCTTTAATTACTAAAAAACTACTGAAAGGAGTTATACCAAATAACAAATAGGTTGGTTTCTGGACCTAGAGATACCTTTCTGCCAAATATGGTGCAATTCAGTCCAGTGTTTTTGGCGCTATCGCTGTTTAAAATCCCTATAGAAAACTGGATGGGGAAAAAAGCATTTTGCCCCCCCCCCTTTTTCTGGTCCCCCCCTTGACAGATCACCCGGAAACCTTCCAAACAGCAGCTCACGTGAACATCAATGTTTTGGGGGAAATTTTGTGCCGATTCGTCAATGGGTGCCAAAGATATAGGCTGGTAAAAAAATGCATTTTCTAGAGAAACTAGGTCCTAATTACAACTACCTAGTGGTAACCCCCACTAGGTAATATATGTATATATATATATATATATATATTTTTGTTTTGTTTTTTCACTTAAAAAACAAAGGTTGCAGGGACGTTATAGTTAGGCTCATATTTTAAATGTTAAAAACCATAGATAATCATCTGTTATAGTTAGTGTTATTTCAAATAACTATAACTCGTGCCCTAGGGTAACTATAACTTGCGCCCCTGCCATGCTTAGTTTTTTTATGAATAATTTTATAGCAAATGTTGCAGTGATAATATCAATGATGTTATAAAAGATGTCATGACTGCTGTAATATCTGGGGTAATTAGCAGTGCATGGCGAGGGCCTGGTAAACTGGCACCTGTTGGAAGCTCTGTATTTATAATTTTCTACATCTCAGCAAAAGTGCTGAATACTGTGGTAAATAAAGTCAAACAGTTAGGCTTGTACTAGCCTAACATGTGAAAGATTTTTGATTACCCAACCAACATGGGCCCCTGTCTCATTATTAAGGGGACTAGATATGTCCATGCCACAAAGGACCAGGGCCCATTCCTGATCTTTTATTCCCTAACATAGAGTTGTGGTGGTTTTAGCCTTGATTACCACGGGGGACCATAATTGGACTAACCCAAAAGACCACAAGTGTTTGTAAGAGGAAAGCTGAGGATTGGACGTTTGTGTTTTGTATGACGTGGAGTCCTCTGGTAATCTTTCAATGGAAGAAATTAAGTTTTTGCTTGAGGGAAAGTGACATTGCAGGAAGAGGTTGAATGCTTGAAATCAAACACATAAAAACATTACAAAGTGGCAAATCTTCATTATACAAAACCCCACATCAACTTTGCAGGATGGTGCTGTAATTATTTTTTTATACTGCAACTCTTGCTCCACCCATTCTTCACCTCACCATCACTTTACAATCCCCGCGTCTCTTCTCTACTTCCTCTCTCCACATTCATTGAATCTTTTCACTGTTGAATCCCTCCACAGTCTCCACAAATCTTCCCACAGCCCTACATCACTTAACTATCACATCTTGCTGAATCATCTACAGCAGTGGTTCCCAACCTTTTGATTTCAGTGGACCCCCACTTTAACATTAATGGAACTCAGGGACCCCCATTGATACATCATTCGAATCTGGGGACCCCCGTCTGAGTCATTACTGGACGCTGGGGACCTAATTTGTCAATATTTGTTAATATTTTTTAATATTCTATGCTCTTGCGGACCCCCTTAGAAGGCTTTGCGGACCCCCAGGGGTCCCCGGACCACAGGTTGGGAACCACTGATCTACAGCATTTCACTGTCCGATCTCTCCACAGTCCTTCAACCCTTTTCTGACCTTTTTCTTTGCATCCCAACACTGCTCCAAGTTCCCATAATTTCTCCACAGCCCCTGCATCTTATCTCTGTCACAACTGTGTAGCCTCTTCATCTCTTTAGCGGCTTGACCCCTTGTAGTACTGTGCGCTTTATAAATCTACATAATTTCATCCCATTTCTTCACTGTCCCATCTCTCCACAGCCCCCTCATCTATTCACTGACCCATCTATCCATAGTGTTAATATCACTTCAATGCCTCATCTCTCTACAGGCTCCCACGTCTCATCACTGTCACATCTCTCTCCACATCCCTTGAATCTTTTCACTGCCACATCGGTTTACAACTTGCATATCGTCAGATTAGGGGACAGAGACATGGTGTGACTGACTCATTATCAAGCAATTTTTTAAAGCGGAAACACAGTAGTGCTTGCTACCAGGACTATAACTTTACCACCACAGTGGACCATGAAACTCATCATTGTCTCCCCTCCCCAGGTAATAGGAAATCCAGTTTTGTTTTGTAACCACACACTCACTGGCAGCTTTTAGAGTGATTCTAAATACGGACAATCCTGTCAAAAAGAAGCAGGGATATACTTTCAAAAACTGATTTGTCCAAAAGCAATTCATCAAAAGGGAAGGCCAGGGTGCACTGTCTCAAGGTTCCACAGGTCACAACTAACTCATTACACTGCCTTTCCTAGGGAATCGACACTACGTTGTACAATACCCCCACCATGGGTTACCACCTGACTGGTGTTTCAGTGGCACCACCAGTAATGTTAGTTCTGATGCTCATGCTGATATTGAGTACTTACTGGTAACACAGTATCAGGTATATTTTGTTCCCCACTCTCCGCTGTATGGGGGAGCAACTGGCAGCAGCACTTCTGCAGTCCGAACATCCGAACATTTTGCGTCTTTCTTTGTTATCCCTATCAGTTGTGAGATGAAATTTGGGGCCAAATGTACCAAAGGATTTTACCCATTCTGTGTCTATGGGAAAAAGCTTTCGTACATATGGCCCTTAAGGCTGAAGCGAGGCTGGCTGACTGGAAGCCCATCTGATTAATATTCAGATGTTCTTTGATGAAAGAAATGAGAGGATCTGAAGAGAAAAGGCTTCAGTCCACATCAGTTCAGGTCTTCCTGGTCAGCAAAACCAAGGAACAGGCTGCAGGTGACTCCAGTCGAGCGCCCTAGACAGTCTGTTTTATTTGGTGGAGTTTCTGTCTGACTCAGTCTGTGACTTCAAGAGTAATATTTTTGCATCTGCTCTTATCTGACTACTTGCACTTGAGAGAGTAGGGCCTAAAAAGGAATCGCCTATTACATCTAAGGGCACAGTACTGTTTCATGCCACGCCTCTATACATCCACCTGCTACCAGATGTTCAGAGCAAGAGAGGTGTAGTCTAGAAC
The DNA here is from genome assembly GCF_031143425.1 of Pleurodeles waltl. Taxonomy (NCBI): domain Eukaryota; kingdom Metazoa; phylum Chordata; class Amphibia; order Caudata; family Salamandridae; genus Pleurodeles; species Pleurodeles waltl. The sequence continues at coordinate 1,729,631,447 of NC_090444.1, forward strand.
AGCATGGTAAGATGCTGTGAATTTGATGCAGAAACCGAGCCTTCCGCCCCACATAAAAGTATCCTAATTCTGGATTGCACTAAATTTCTGCTCCCGCCCCTCAGTCTCCCTTGTTGAACTGGTGCTACACACATTTACACACCAGTTCAGGATTAATAGTAGAAGACATTCGCCCAAGCATTTGCAGAGTATTTTTCTCAATGTTTGTATTATTTGCCCACATATTTTGTTATATGTCAATGATCCTGAGGTTACTTCTTCCTCTGTCTCCAGCAATCGATGTATGTGTCTGGAGATTACTTTTCACTTCTAAGCCCAGACCTGGTCAGCAGACACGGCAAAAACAGACCTGCCAACTTTTAAAACTTTTTCACTGTGTGAGGAAAGAGCGGGGCCTTACAGGGGGCAATGCTTAGTGCTGAGCACAGCAGAAGCACTTTTAGATTAACTCCCCCAAGCATATAAACCCTCCTATCAGCCCTCTCACCCCATTTACCAACACCGAAAACAAAGTTGATGAAGCTGCTTGCGATGTCCTTGGGAGGTTTCACACTTCTTAATGGACATCAGCTGTGCAGAAACAATTAGCTGGAAACCTGCTCTTTGCAGGGGTTTCTAGCTAATTACTTGCAAAGCGTGTGATATCGGCTCCTCACCGGGTGACCGGGTGAAAGAAGTCAATATCGTGTGACACACGGTGAAGCTGTGTGAGTTGGCACGTCTGCAAGGGCGGAGGTCTAATCGTAGCCTAGGAATGGACAGACTGCTCGATTCTAGTGTCTGTCGAAAATAACTAATATAGCACTACCCTTTAATGCAAAACAATGTTTCTTTCTACAGTCTTTTATCCTCAGATTACATGGGTTCTGGAGCAACGTGCTGCCAGGCATAAAGCTATTCTATGCCTCAGCAGAGGTAGTAAGCGGTATATCAATGCAATCATTTACAATGCATCATTAAAGGGTCTGGCTTCATAAAAAATATAGTCTAAACCTTCACTGTGGAGACGGTGGAAAACCTACCACCAACTGAAAGGAACCACGGACAATACAAAATCATTTCTCACCCTGACATCACAGCCATTGTCCTCACTGACACATGACTGAGGTAAGTGCTCCACGTCCCCCTCGCCTTCTGCACCTCGTGCTCTTACTGGCTTGATCAGGCTTCTGAAGAGTAAATTAAACAACAAGTCCCAGTAAAAGCTATCAAGCAACAACTCATAAGCAGCATGGGCTATGCTGGAGCCCCTGGCTCTTATGGTCCCCAGGGCAATTGTACTATCTGCACCATTGATAGCCATGCCCCTGCTTACCCTTGTTCTACTTCTCAGATCTTTGCAGATGGGGCGGGTGCCACTAAGAGCAGAGATGGCCCCTTGCCATCGTCTCAGGTGAGCAGCACATCACACCAGATGCAGGAAAAAACAAAACAAAAAGAGGGTGATTTGGATGGAGCCCAAATTAAAGTGTGGGTTTGGGGTGGGACCGCGGGGTTGATACCGGCAGCATTATGTGACCGTTCGATTGGTAACATTCACTGGGGACAGTCCGGCCAGATTAAATAGGTTTTATGGGCAGGAGAGGATGTCAAAGCAGGGCCATCATAGTTAACACTGTTGCAGGCTAAGTAAGATTGACAGCCCTTCTGTTCCTCTGGGTGCCCTTTGTCAGACTCAGAAAGAGGGGCATCCCATGTGTGGTGAAGGCCATCGTAGGTGGCTTGTGGCGGTGCAGTGGCCTCAGACACATGGTGGTGCAGTGTCTGTGTTCTGTTCAGTCACTGGTGGTGAACCTGGGTGGGACATATGGGGGCTGACTCTACATCTTCACTTTGCAGGGCACTTTATGTGCCTGGAAAAACTTCACAGCAGCATCAGAAGATGTTTGTCGCGGAGCGAAGGGTCTGATAGCTTTTTATCTCAGCCATGGTATTTTGCCAAATTGTGAGCTATTGGGCAGTCACCCTTTGAGCTTATTACTCTGCTCTCTTGTTGGCAAGACTAGAAGTAATTACACAAATGTAAAAGCTGCTTCCATCCACTGCATACATCTTCTTATTGAGCACAAACTACTCTTTCACATGCATGTTTGATTTATTCTCTAGTATTGTGTTTCTCCATATGGCCCACAACTCATTTAGAAAATGGTCTGAATACTGCCTGGAGAAGAGGGGACAGTGCCCAGTTTCAACTTCTACTCACCAGAAGAGCAATTAGCAGTGTTCTGCAGTCTCAGGATTCCTACTTTAACAAACTGTTTCATCCTGAGAAAATTATACTCTTCTTATGCTCATGTCCACTAATCGAACAATATGTCAGTTCTATAAAACAGGCTTAATGGAGGAATTAAACATCAAAAGTATATTGCCATAATAAGACCCCAGCATGGTTTTCATTCACACATTTAGTGCTGTTTGATTGCAGGTGGCCATTTTTGCATCTCTCTAGCTGAACGTACTGCTGCAGTTGTATGTACAAGACCCTTCATGTGCTGCAGCTTCTCCCTGCCTGCCACCATAAGGCGCCTCTTCTAGAACTCATGAAGGGCTGCAGGACTGAGAATTGGCACACTTCAGTGCCTCTGGGCATCTGGACAGGAGCCATCGATGACGGACAAACCTGCAAAATGAAGGATGGTTGGCCATCCAAGTGACACTCAGTATTTGGGGAGGCACAAGGAAGGGCACAAAGATTATAGTACAGCCCCCTCTCCCCTCTAAAGGCTACCCAACATCTTGTTCTCAAAAGGTCAGTACACCTCAGTACCAGTAAACCTGGTAGAATTGATACTTGTTATTGGTAGCACATAGAAACGTAACGTAATGTAAAACAAAGTATTAATAATCCTAGATCTAAGGGAGGTGGGGAATGTGGAAGAACAGCAGACTGTGCTTAGTGCTGGGCATCAACTATATAAACAATACCCGCTGAGTGTATGTGTACACATTACTGACATATTTCCTTACTGATATCACTAACAGGCCACCCTTGTTAAAAGTTAAAAATGATGGCTGGTTATTACGGACTCTGAAGGAACTAGATTAGGGATGAATGAGGACAATTATATTAGTAATCCATGTTTACGGATATTTCAGCTATTATGTGGTTTCATTTAAGTAATAAGTGTGACAGGCATAGATGGGAGGGGAATAGGGAGGAGTAAAGAAGCGGTAAGGGAGTATCAGTGAGGGGTTTAGGGAGGAATAAGTAATCACCCACAAAAGAGTAAACCTATTGCTGTTCACCATCTGCACTTCTAAAGTTACTACAGCCAAAAAAAAAGGTAAAAAACAGTAATAAATGACTCCAGCTCAGAGCTGAAGTAAGTCCAGCACCACGCATGGCCAACCACTGGTACTGAAGTACCTACACATAAAACAAAATAGGAAATAATGTTAAATTAAATTCAAGTAATTTAAATAGTTAAAATATATAAATAACTATAATTTAAGTGGAACACATACATAAAAATAGAACATATTTTGTATTTAATTAGACAGTATTTTAATAACCTTGTATGCATTAAAAAAATTATGTTAGACACATTTGAGTAAATATGATTCAATTACTTTTCTTTAACTGTAATGAACCCCGTGTCAGACAATATAAAGTGAAAACATACTGTTATGATTCAAAGTCCATAGTCAAAATTTGTATGTCAAGATCCTTATTTATTCAGCATCCACGTCTGTGCCAACTCTTCATTCCTGCTTCCTGCTTCCTGCCACCTTCCTCACAACTCCTCTAGAACCCCCACAGTCCTGTCATTCCATTCTCTGACATCACTAGCTCTAATGATGTCAGAGACCAGCAAAGCCCACAACACATCTCCCTTCTATAGGAATAATAACAAATTTTAGCTTAAACATTACATGGAACATTGTAAACTCAACAATATAAGAATAAAAAAACATCAACAAAAATACAGCTACGGTACATAAAAATGCAAACAGGAACACTAAAATGACAAAATCATGAGTATTAGATAATCAATCAACATATAATCAAGTATTGTCCAATCATGTGATGACATCCTCAACGTATGAAGTCTTCCAAGTATTTTGGAATTGTTCTATTCCTTACACCTTTATTACGCTTCTCGTTGGAATCTAGATCGGTCCCACGAAGATTTCCTTCTTTAAGTGATTCATCTGATACTGGTTTTCCATCATGAAGATTTCCTTCTTTAGGTGATTCATCTGATACTGGTTTTCCACTCATACACTTAGCTAGACGCGACATGCTCCATACATCACCTCCTTCAACAACAACAACATTTCTTTTTACTTGTACAATTTTCTTCGGACCCATAAACTTGGAGGTTCCCTTTTTTGACCAAAAAGGTTTTTTATGTACACCAAATCACCTTCATGCCATGACCTTTGATGGGCACCATGTCTCCTATCAAATGCCCCCTTATACTTCACCTGATTATCAATAACTGCGTTGGACAGAACCCTTGTCCGCAGATGACTCCCCAAAACCTTTGTCAGCCAATAACCACATAGGATTGAGTTTAGAGCCGGCCAATCTACCGTTCAATAGTCTAAAAGGAGACATACCAGTAACAGCATTGGGGGTATTCCTGTGAGCCCATAATTTCTCCCTGAGAACGGTTTTTAAAGGAACATTATTGTTCATGGCAGTGTGAGCACTGGCTACCACCAATTGGTTCATTTTCTCAACTAACCCATTGGCTTGAGGTGAATATAAAGCCGTTCGAAAATGGGTGATGGCCAAATTGTTGAGGAAATTCTTCATCTCCAGTGAAGTAAATTGCACTCCATTATCGGTAATTATCAATTTCGGAATGCCTTCACATGCAAAAACATCAGTCAAAAATTCTATCACCACCTTAGTGGTAATAGTACTTACACAACAAGCAGAGACCCACTTAGACATATAATCAACCAATACAATTACAAATCTCTCATTGTGAGATAGATTTTCAAATGGCCCCACAACATCTAAACCTAATTTGCACCATGGCTCATCAGGGACACCAATTGGAGATAAAGGAGCAGTTCTTACATTCCTGGATTTATCACTCCTTGCACAGTACATACAATCCTTTACTATCTCTTCAACCTGTCTGTCCAAGCCCGGCCACCAATAACATTCCCGGATCCTGGACTTGGTCAAATTCCTCCCTAAATGTCCCCCGTGAGCTAAATTAATCAGCTTCTCATGCAAACCAAGTGGAGGAATCAATCTATCACCTCTGTATACATCCAACCCCACAATGCTCAATTCATCCCTAACATTCCAAAACGCTTTAATACTGTCCGGAAAAGTGTGTAAATCAGGCCAACCTTTCACAACATAATCTAGAATAATTGCACGATCAGTGTCATGTTCACATTCCAGTTTCCATTCTTCTTTATCAACAGCTGGCTCCTTTACCCACAGAACTGGAACCTGAACATTTGTGACATTGTCTGACAAAGGTAATCTAGAAAGAGAATCAGCAGGAATATTCTCCTTTCCTGGAAAATATTCTACATGAAAATTGTACTCAATTAGCTTCTCCACCCAACGTTTGATGCGAGGAGTCATATTCTCTATGTTGCGACATGAAAACATTTGTACTAAAGGCCTATGATCGCTCCTTATAACAAATGGTAACCCCCAAAGATAGTATCTAAAATGGTTGACAGCCCAATTACATGCTAAAGCTTCACGCTCTATTACTGAATAACGTGTTTCTGCCTCTCTTAAGGAACGAGAGGCAAAAGCCACCACTCTCTCCTCACCATCAACCAACTGTGAAAGGACTACACCCAGACCTTTAAGGCTTGCATCTGTGGACAACAAAGTCTTCTATCGAGTATCAAAATGCCCCAATGTGGGCATCTCAGCAATTCTGGATTTAACAGTATCAAAAGCCTCATCACACTCTGAAGACCACAAAAAAACATCACCCTTCTTTAACATAGCTCTCAAAGGCTGTACTACACATGCAAAATTTTTAATAAATTTCGAGTAGTATTCAGCTAAACCAAGAAATGATCGCACTTGATCCCTGTCAGAAGGAATAGGCATAGATATGATGGACTTAGCCAATGTCACCTTAGGCTTGATACCGTCTCCAGAAATGGTGTGCCCCAGGTAAGAGACTGAACCAACTCCAAATTTACACTTTTCTTTTTTTACAGTTAAACCCTTTTCTTTTAGTCTTCTCAAAACTGCTCGGAGAGCAATATCATGTTCTACTTCATCCTTCCCATATATCAGCATATCATCTTGAAAAAATAATACTGAACTTAAACCCTCAAGAACCTCCTTCATCACCCTTTGGAAACATGCAGCAGCCGATGCCAAACCAAACGGCATTCTAATAAATCGGAAAGCCCCCAAAGGCGTGACAAAAGAAGTTAGATGTCTTGAGTCTTCATGAAGTAAAACTTGATGATAGGCTGCCGATAGATCCAATACACTAAATACTTTAGCCTCCGAGAGCATGGTCAGAGTCTCATTAATGTTAGGTAATGGTTAGCGATCAACCCATATACACTGTTTGAGGCCTCTCAAGTCTACACACATCCTAATTTTTGAACCATTATCCTTGGGAACCAAAACAACAGGGGCCAACCATTCAGAGGCCTCAATTTCTTCAATAACACCCAAATTTAACAGTCTGTTGAGCTCATCCTGCAACAAAGACAACATCAAATGAGGAACGTTTCTTACCTTATATACTACTGGTTTAGCTGAATCCTTTAGAATGATCTTATGTTTGAAACCAGCTAACAAACCCAATTTGTCACTAAACACATCAGAAAATTAATTCACAATTGAAGTATCACTCCCTAAATTAGATATAGACAGAACTTGTTCCGGAGAGTTTGGGTTGAGAATAATGCCAAGATCCCTCTGATGTCTCCACCCTAGCAAGTTATCACCTCGTTTGGTTACATAAATCTTCCCAACCGTTTCACGACCTTTGAATTTGATTGTCATTAGAGAATAACCAAATAAATCAATTTTCTGTCCCCCATAGCCTATAGGATCAATGTCTGGAGGAAGAAGATCAATATGATCATTGCCAAAGATTGTTTCCCAATTTCTATCTCCTATTAATGTGAAAGGAGAACCCGAATCCACAAGAACTTGAACACATTTACCATCAATTTCTATATCACATTTTGGCATAATTAACTTATTATCACTATTTATAAGAGAATTATGAATGATAGGACACTTCACATTTAAGATTACATCTTGAGTTAACACAATTTCTTCTTCTGCATTGACCTTTTGGTTCTTACAGACTTTTGCCAAGTGTCCCTTCATCCCACAATTTCTACAGTTGACTTTCCTAGCAAAACATCTTGGATTATTTGCCAAATGTCCAGGACTACCACATTTGTAACATCTTGGTCTGGAATCTTTGGTCATCTCATTGCCACCTTTCAAACGATAGGTTAGCGGTTTATGTGTGACATTCCTGTCAACTTGAGTCGCCACTTTAGCTACTGTTGGATTAACCAACGGTTCAGTTAAGCAACCTGAAGTGGTGTTATTCATTTCCTGAACCCAAGAAGTAGCATGTTCTAAACTTTCCACAATGGCAACAGCTTCATCCAAAGAGGGAGTCTTAGCTAATAATTTTTCCTGAACCCTTGGATTATTTGTGCATCTCACTAATTGATCTCTGATGAGAGAATCAGTTAAACCAGCATACTCACAAGTCTGTGCTAAAGTTTTCAAAGCAGCAATATAATTACCCACTCTTTCATTTTTGGCTTGTGTTCTCATAAAAAAATTATGTCGTTCCATGACTATGTTTATGCGCATATCAAAATGTTTTTTCAACATCATGACAGACATGTCATAAACATCTCTAGGATCTCCATCCGCTGTGCCAAGAGCAATTAAATCAAGATTGTCATAAATATTTCTGCCTTCAATACCCAAATTATGAAGAAGAATACCTTGCTTCCTTGCAGGCGAAAATTTTTCTCCACCTATCCCAATTAAATAAGATTCAAAAAGATGAATCCACTTCTTCCAAGGTAAAATGGGTTCACCACGTTCAGATAAGAATTGCGGTGGTTGAGCCAAACTAAGCGTAGCTAATTGAGACATTTCATAAAAACTGCGTATTGCGTATATAAAAAATATATATATAAAGTATTAAGAGTAATAACAATATTTATAGCACTAAAATACAGTCAAAATACTGAAAATTGAGCACTAAACATTAATTGACTTCCATCCAAGCTATAAATTATAAGTAAATGAAGTTAGCAGTTTAGTCGTTTGAGTATTCAACACACGCGAGATTTGATGCAAATAGCAACTTCACAGTGTTTTAAAACGAAACTCCTGAAGGTATGAGGCATTTCACTTGAGATTGAAAAGGAGAAGTTGAACGCGCCATCAAACAAATTCAAGGTGAGTTGCTAAACCTTATTGTTATTATTCCAAATATTTCCTTCACTAGAGTTTCACGCGCAGTCGCGCGACTTCAGCTGCCACGGTTTACCGCAATGAGCGGCGGCAACATCAAACAAATTCAATCCGATGACTACCCGATTGTTATTATTCCAAATCTTTTTCTAGTTTCACTCGCGGTCACGGGACTTCAGCTGCCACGGTTTACCGCAATGAGCGGCGGCAACAACACACAGTGCGCGAGGGCTTCATGCGAACAGCTGCGGCTAAAGGAGCACGAAGCAGTTCCAGTCGTGCTAAGAATGTTACAGTTTAAATCTATAAACCGCTCAACTGTGTATTTCTGTCGTTGTTGCCGCTGATAATATAAGAATATAAACAAATATAAAACAGTTACAAAAATAAAATATTACCAGGCGTTTCCCGTCAAGTAAAAATGAAAAGTGCACCGAAATACTCCTTTGTTTCTTCTAAGCACACTGAATAATAACGCTGCTCATCAGTACATTAGTCGGTATCATGTCATCAATGCAGGAAAATTCAAAATTGTAGATTCAAGTCATTAGTATTTAAGATACTTGTAAAATTAAATTGTCCAGACACAGCGCTTCTTCTTACAAGTATAAGATTCAATCATTGGTCCACTGCACGCCAGGTTCAATGGATGCTGAAACCCTCGTCGCCACTGTTATGATTCAAAGTCCATAGAGTCAAAATTTGTATGTCAAGATCCTTATTTATTCAGCATCCACGTCTGTGCCAACTCTTCATTCCTGCTTCCTGCTTCCTGCCACCTTCCTCACAACTCCTCTAGAACCCCCACAGTCCTCTCATTCCGTTCTCTGACATCACTAGCTCTAATGATGTCAGAGACCAGCAAAGCCCACAACACATACACAGGCACAAAGAGCATAAAAAGTGTCGTAGGACTCAAGAAAAACAACGTGCTCAAGGTTCAGCGGTACCGAAACGTGTGGGGGGTGTTTTTTGCTGGTTCTGTCAGATGAGAACAAACCAGTGAATCGACCATCACTCGTGAATGCAACCTTTTCTTACTTTCCAAGCAGTAAAGGAGTGGAGAATTGATAAACTGAAGAGCGCTGTATTGCTCGACCGGGGGACCAGTGGAGTGTGTATGTATATGTGTATGTGTGTGTGGGTGAGTGTGTGTCTATATATATATATATATATATACATGTACGTGTATATATATATATATATAAGTTCAATCCGAATGGTCTGAAAATAATTATACGTTCCATGCACTCCACTGCTGGTACTAATGACGGAGGAGACCAATCTCGGTTAAAATCAGTATCGGCAAAGTATTCATCACACTCCAAGAGGTTTTTCAAAACACTGTTTTATTGTGACAGCAACCACCAACGCGTTTCGACTTCCAATAAGTCTTGCTCACGACTAGTGAGTCCCTTTTCTCTTTTTCCTAAATAGTGCATATTAGTAATGTACATCATGCGGCATTCTGGACCATGTAGTTACTTTTTACACAAAATAAAAATGAACATTTAAGATAAAAAATGAATGGCAAACATTAATGGCTAAAACCTTACTACAACTCTAATAATATACTTTTACAACGCAATTGTATTTTCTTATGTTGAAGACTCTCCATATTCATATTTGAAATAATGTATATATATTTTCTCTAATTCTAAATAATTAGCATTAATTTTCCATTGAATTTGATTTGAGTTTCAAACCAAAATGGCTAAGTGTCGTATACATCTAATGTCCAATGTTACATTTGATGGTTACAATTTTACATTAACTATTGTTTCATATATAAATCGAATGTTACCACAATTTATACCTATGCTTTTTTCCCGAATTTTTCTATTAATCATGCTCTTAAGCACTATGGGTTTTACTTTCAGAACAAAATGGATGATAATCACTTTGTGTTTTGGACCTATGAAGTCACTAGCCAGTTGAATGGCATAGGTGTAGGGGCCCACCTGCTGTGAATCCTGACCTCTGCTGAGTACTTACATTTTTAGAGTTGTGAGGTAAGAGAGCAGCCCAGCTTGGTGGGCATGGCATTCAGAGCTATGGGTACCACATTGAAGTATCTCTGCAATGACTGAGTATCTTGTCATTGAAATGGTAAAAGACACGTCACAAAACTGATGCACAGAAACAGGTCAATTATTATTTGTGCTCCTGTCTATGCACCGAGTAGAATAGAGACCTATGCAGAACCACGTTCAGACCATTCAATGAGTTGGTGATTTCTAAAAGAGTTGGGACGTGCCTCTGGAGTTGTGATAGTGATCATTGATTAATTTAGAGTGCAACATTTACCCAGAAGGGCCAATGAACCATCTAAAAACTAAACCAGTCACAATTATAGGTGCTTAGTAGGCAACTACAAGGTAGTTTAACTGATTTGGTTAGAGGCATTGAAGCTCTAACAGAAAGTCCAAGCTTCCACTAACACAATAATGAGGATTTGTAAAGGTGAATGTGAGTGGCCTGAATCTGACCTAAAAGGTCATTCCACATTGTGGGCCCTAAAATTCATTACAAAAAAATCAAAGTGCTCAGGTTTCAGGAGTAGATCTGGGAAATTCATGTGGCATTCCCATCAAGCTACTCTTTCCAGTGTGTTGAGTTCCCCCTAGAGGGAATGGAGATCTAAGCCTGCACAAGGGAATAGGATCCCCTGTGCAAACACAAACCTTTTCTACCTTACACTTCCACCAAATGGGTGTGATCCATTCTCTTTTCTTTCCTAAAAAGAGAATTACACAAGCCCTTGATAGGAGTAATAAGCCTACAGCTTCCGGGTGGACTTGTGAATTCCCACAGACATACGTGGTTGTTGGTGTTCAGAAACGCTCAAGGTAAACCATGCAATCAAACACCCATTTTTCTATCTCTTAAGAGGAATTTAGGGTTGCAGAGAAATCCACATTTGTAAATGCTGGGCTTACTGCTGCCAGAAATCCTTTTGTGAGTTCCTGACAGATGTAAAACCAATACAGTGGGTCATAAACATACATTACAAACCAAATTTCCGTTTGTGAATAGGGCTCCTAGTAATCTAAGTAGAGTAACTGGTACAGCATTGGTGATGCTGGTTTACTGAGTGTATCAGCCTGGAAAACCCTTACACAGTACTTGAATGTTTGCCAGCCATGTTATCCATCACAAGATCTTTCCTGCATTTTATTTTGTATTCTCACATGTATGATTGTATGATAGATTTATGTGAGTGCTGTTGTGCAGAAAACCTTGGAGCCAGCCAGCGCTGAACTCTTGTGATGTCCAGTGGTAGAGATAAGATACCATGGGCCCTAATGCAAGTATCAAAATGGCAAAATGGGCCCACATCTCCTGGTTTAGCAGTGATAAGACAATGATATTTGTTGCAATAGGCCCCTCGCTCCTCTGGGCCCCAGTGCCACTACACCTGCTGTGCTAGTGATAGCTAGGCCCCTGGTAATTCATCAGTAGAAAGTTGATGCCAAGCTGATGAGAAGACGGCAGCTGAGAGTAGGAGAGTGAATTGAGGGGAGTTGGAGAAGAGTAATGAAGACACAGAAGCTCAGATGTAGGTAGGAGAGGGGGAGGTCAAGACCCACAGATAACCTGAGTGGAAACCTTTATGCCGATAAACCCTAATTTAACTTATAATGTGATAGCTACCCAGAGCCTCTCTGGCTGTCATCGGAGAGGACCACAGTTCCAGAAAACCAGGTGTGTTCCAGTCAGTGCTTAATTTGTAAATAAAAATGTGCCAGTGACCAAAGCCCTCCTCTTAAACACACGGCTGCTGCAATTAATTGTGTGAACACAGAATACTAAGGCAGCGTAATCCTGAAGCCATCTCGGGCCACTTCAATCCATTTACAGCCACTCCCTGCCCTTTCACCTCACTCTTGCAGCTTTCTGCTTTCTCCCATTGTGACGCTTTTTTGTTTTTCTCTTCCTCCGTCTTTCCCATATGTGTCTTTTGCTCGCAGTAAATGCTTGAGGCAGAAAAATAAGAGCCGGTGCTCTGAACCGGAAACAGCAAGAACAAATTAAAAGCTGGTTCTAATGAGTTAACCTCATTTGCTCTTGAAATATATCCCAATGAGAGCAGGACCCCAAAATTGCTAGTGTTTTGGGTGAACGGCCAGGATTCACAGCAGTGTGAAGCATTGGGGTAATTTCCTAGAAGAAAGAATTACACTGCCAGCTGACTGTGAGAAAGGTGTGGGAGAGTGTGTAAAAAGGAGAACAGGGCAGACGGTAAACTCCTGTAAAAGTGCACTCATAGAGGAAGCCAATGTCATAATGTGTAAAGCAAAAAAAATATTCTATATTGATCATTTACACCCACCAAGTCATTGGTGAACGAAGATCCCCATTTACATATACGTAATCATGCTGTTCAGTTCTCAAACAGAGAAAGCTGCTGATCGAATTAGGTTCACCTCAGAAAAGGACACTTTATTAAGTTCATGCTGTTTTCTGCAGAGTCCTGCAGTCTGTATAGTTTCAATTGCTTGATGAAAGTTTAAATAAGTAAAAGGATGTTTTACTCAAGTACATGGTGGGACAAATGTTTATGGAGCACGCAGTGTGCACCTTATGTTCGTGTCATTATCTCTTTCCCCATGAAGTTATTGGAGAACTAGGGGCCATATGTTTCAAAGGTTTTTACCCCTTCTATGTCTATGGGAAAATGTGTTCGTACATATTGCCCTAAATGGTTAGGCCTGTATCAGTGATAACAAGATGTTAGTGGTTTCATTATCTGGTCTCATAACTGAATGTTGCCACTAGAATTATCAAGGAATCCCGTTTGGCTTCGCCTCAGCCCTTTGCTGAGAAGAAGATACCCTCTCATCTGTTTTTATAAGCAGAGAGCATCAAAGGTAATAAGAAATGGGGGAATCTGCCTCTGCCAGGCTCACGTTAGAGCCAGTATATCACCTAATCAGGCATGTAGAAGAAGGTAGAGTCAGAGGAGGCCTGTGCTGCATTGATATCAGGCAGTAGGCAGGGTCATTTGCAGTCCCTCTGTCATGGAAGCTGCAAGGTTAGTTATAAAATGTCTCTGGATGACAGAAGGCCAGAAAAGAAGCAAGCTAGTATGCCGTAAAGAACTGGTTCTATTGCACTGTGTTCTTTAAACGCACAGACTGTATTTATGGGAATTTCTGGAATGCTCTGAATTAAAAATGAATGGCCTGTGATGCAATGCTATTTAGTACAAACTATCTGGGGAGCAGCAGAGGGCTACACAACATAAACCCTAATAAAATTCATGACTAAGTTAATCCTTTCTTTAAGTAATGTATCACCTGTTCAGGCAGCTAAAAGTCACACCCCATTAGATTGCTTGGATATTGCCTTTTTGCAATTGCCTGCCATTTTGGGGACATTTGTGGGTTTAGCTTTTTTATGCCTACGTTTAGCAGAGCTCGTGTCATTACAACAAAAAGAGCAAAATATGGCAGTAGAGAGGTCTTCTCCGGATCAACCTCTTTGTCGCGCAGCCTCTTTAAGGAAGCTCATCATATTATTGATCATTAGTTGAATTCCTCTGCCTGGGTAGTGTTTCCATAGCAGCGCATGGAGTGAAGTGCACATGTTAAGTTTACTGGTGGGAATTATTTTTGCTAGGGATATGCTGATGGTACATAGTAGTTATCTATTTGGTTTTCTACTATTTTTTGATTTGCTAGATTCTCAGTGTGTTGCTGCAATTGACTTTGGGAGACTTTTCAGTATGGCACAATTTCTGCTGCTGGTTGTAGTGGTGTGGTAGAACAAATGTCTGCTTTGTTAGTTACACTCTCTGTGAGGTGCATCTTTAGATGCTTGTGTTCATCCCTTTGTTGTAGATGATGTTGGAAGATTTGAAAGTTAGGGCATTGGTATTGTTCGAGCGTTGGTGGAGTGGGGATCAGGTGTTTGCCTTGTTGCCGGACACTGGATGGCTAAATTCCATGCAGCAGTGGGCAGGAGGTATTGGCGAGGGCCGAGCAATGGCTGTTGGAGGCTGGTGTGGAACTGCTGCTGGTTCCCAGACCATGCTCTGCCACCTCCATTCCCCCATGTGAACCTGCAGCCCGTGACACCATTTCACAGCTCTCGTCTATCCCGTCTCTGCCTTGGGTAGTATGGGGAGCCAAGTATTGTGGTCTTGCAGATGCTGCAGATGGGCTTGATTTGATTGAGTGGGCACAATAGAGAAACAAAAGGCTGTGTCTGTCATTACAGGACCAGCACACTCAGTCCCTGAGTCCTGAAAAAGTTTGGTGAAAAGCCTATAAGGGGGCCAGATGGACACACCCTGACCTTAAGGGCCATTTCGGTGAGTCCCAAAGTGACACCCCTCATTAGTTAAAAACTAAAAGAAAACCAGAAAAGATAAAGTGATGTTATAGTTAGTTGTGGTAATAAGATCTTATTTTATGCAACCCCGCCCCCCAGAAATACACTGGAAAAAACAAAGGTTAAAGTGATGTTATAGTTAGGTGGTTTAACTGAGATTGAAAAGGTAATGCTTCAATTTAAAAAAAACATGAATTTCACAAGTTATACTTTACTGAACTAAAAAATAATTTGTGCCACACCATGCACTGCTTATGACTTCACATATTACATCACAGATGATATGTTAAATTAGATCATTGATGACAGCACTGATGACATATCAACTGGAATAATTGATGACATAACTGACAACACCATAGTCATAGCATAGAGTTACTGAGCATACATGTGTGGGTGTATAGCATGGAAATAGCATACGCCTTGAAGCTGATGTGTATGGTGCACCATTTACAAATCACTAAAGTTTGGGGTGCAAGTATTACTCCATGTTAAACGAGATAAAAGCTGAGCTTACCTGATGTGGATTACAGAGCCTGTTCCATAAAATCTGAAAGAAAGGCCAAAGCTTCTGATAACAATAGATTAGCCTCCAATGGATATCTGGGTGTGTGCCTTTGTTAAATGTTTCTAATACAGTGGTATAGGAAAACTCCATATAGCGAGGACATTTATAAGGTGTGGAAATTATTTCCAGAACATTGTTGAAAATTATGAGACATTGCAGATTGTTGATTGATGTAGAATGCAGGAGTGTCCCACTTAGAGGTGGTTTATCACACAATGACATTGTAAGCACAGTTCAAATGTGTATGCCATTACACCCATCTCAGGAATGTGTGTGCTATAATTACCAAATTGTGAAAGATTGTCTATAGGGCTTGGCACAAGGTGTCTTTTCAGTGACAAATACATACCTGTCAATCAGTTGACTTAAAATGGCAGGTCATTTGAAGTCTTTAAAAGGGTAATCCCATTAAGGAGAATAGAAAAGTGGCCACAGGTGTAGGATGTTGGATTACTTCAGTTTCACAAACCCTACAGGACACTGTCACAATGACTAGATGATGTCATCACTGATGTAATTTAACATTTCATAAATTATGCAGTAGGTGTGGTAATAAGCGGAACATGACGGGCGCAAGTTATAGTTAGCTCAGTAAAATATAACTGGTGAATCGTTGCTTTTAAAACTTTTTATTTATCTTATTTCAACACTGAACAATAACACCACTTTAACCTTTTCAGTGAATTTCAGTTTTTTTTTCATCATAATTAAACTTGAGCATACACACAAACCCCTCGGGCAACCTACTGCAGACTCCCCTGCTGCGCAATGCCTTTAGCCATTTACAATGCAGGATTAGCCATAAGGGCTGGTTTATGGCCAGGCCTTGCACCCAACCCTGCTGTGGGCACTCAAACCCCGCTGCACATGATCTTTGACCATGCACAGCAGGAGTTGACCAAATGCTCTGGCCTCCTTGATGAAGTGCCTAAGCATTCCTGGGCATACATCACTCTGTACAAGGCCTCTAGCGGGGGTGGGGTTTAAATGTAGGGCCTTGCTTCCTGATGGACCCTGCACCCAATCCTACCATGAGCAGCTTAGCCCTGCTGCCCATGACCTTGCATCACAGGGGGTTGGCCATAGATCCGGGCTTCAGGACAGGCCATGCACCCAATGGGCTCCCAAACCCCGATGAGCACAGGCTTTGGCAATAAAGCCCACTGCCGCAGTCCAATCCTAGAGCAGCTACCAACCCTCCGTTGTGTGTTGCTTTCAGCCTGGCCAGGCCCAATCTACATTTTCTTTTTGTTTAATTTTTTGTTGGGTACCATTGTACAGATGTGATAACCATCACACAAGCTTCAATCCCATATCACTGTGACACCATGCAAGCTTCCTTGGGGAAACCTGAACATTTGGCCTGAAAGGACTCCTTTCGGTACCTCCCACAAGTGCCAACGGGCCATGGTGTTTCAACCCTGCCCCCATATACCTTATTTTGAAAGCTATTACTTTATTAGCTTTATTGCAGTATCTTGTATAGCAAATGATTTCAGTTTTACAGCTTTGATTCCATCAAGATGGGATTCAGGTATACCACACTTTGTCATAAATACAGAATGTTAGCCCTCTGGTTGTTCATTAAAACACTGTGGTTACAATACTGTAGAACACTGGGGAATCAATTGACAGGCTGCTGCTGCTGTTGGAAGTACATGTTTTATTCAGAATATCAGACTTTATTCTCACATGGCTTCGGGAGATAGTGTGAACGTATAGAAAATGTGCTCTCATTTTAGCTTCTGGGGCACTTGCCATAACTTCTATGAGTAAATCATGAGAGAAAACAGTTTTCTCTAAAAGATGGTTCATTAAACCCTAGCAGAGGGTCAGCATTTTTCATAGGGTAAAACCCCCCTAGAACTCAGTTCTGACTGTTGTGACTAAAATCTGTTATCACAGTGTATATGGGCTCCTTCTTGCGACCCACAAAATCTGCCATTCACTATAATATAATGTATTACAATGGGGACCATGTTCCCTAGTCTTGTAAATGGCTGCCAAACATGTTTTCCATGTTGTGGCCAGCAAATCAAGGATTTCCCCCTCGTCATGCTTCTTGCAGACAAGGTATGCTCACCCTACTCCATAATATATTTAATTTGTATTCATTTTCATTTCCCAAAGTCCTGTAATGGCTGCTGCAACATATTGCTCATGTAGCGGTCAATCAGAATTGATTAGTCCCCATTTCAACTAGCCAATCGGAGCATATCCGAATATCAACAGTCTAGATATACCTAACTTTTTAACCCTTTTATGCTCAGTGTGAGCCTCTCTTTAAACTCTAATTTCTCAAAAACACCTGAACGGATTTACGTCAAACCACATAACCTTTTCCTAATTTTGGTCTGATTACGATTAGGCATTTTTTCTGTATTTGTGGATAAAGTTTCCTATGGGAATTAACATGAGAAATTGCAGTTTTGGGCCCCCACCTCCCAATCCCACCTGAATACATTGGCCCCTGCTTGACGGAGAAGTGTAACACTTTCTATAAAGGAGGATGACAGATTAATTTTTTGGGAAGTTTTGTCAGATTTGTCAAACAGCGCCAAAGTTATTAGCGAACCATTAAACTCTCTTCATATGGAAACTGTACACAAGTATAACTGCACAGTGCAGGAGGAGCCTAAGGGCCTGACTTAGAGTTTGGTGGCAGGTTACTACATCACAAATGTGGCAGATTTCATTAAGCATTCATTATAACCTTTGGCCCTTGTAATAAGGAGGGTGATGTAACATGCCATATTTGTAACAGAGTGACCTGTGCACCAACCTCTTGCACAGGACAGAACCTTCACAAGGAGCTTCGACTAATGCCATTCTAAGCACAGTTGAATTTGTTTTGCTGCTATGCCAATTTACCTGTTGGTACTCACCTGGAACTGTCTCATCCCAGGTCACTTCAGTTCATGATTTTCTGTTTATTAGTTTACCTGACGACCAGAAAACATGTGACTTCCAATTAAATCAACCTTCTGTTTCTTTTATCTATCATTTTACTTTGTTCTGTTTATCATTTTGTATTCTTCCATGTATCATTTTACATTCTTTCCGCAGTCATTACGTCACATTTACTTAAAAGTAAGAGACGTTCTCTGGAATTTCAATGCAGAAACTGAATGAATGTAATTTTGTGTTTTCTTCTATGAATGCAAGGTACATCACGCAGCCAGGGCAACTTATCAGTGTTAGTTTTCAGAATCATTCATGTGACATTCTGGTCAACATGGTAATTCCCCAACAGTTCTTTATACTTTTCATCTTCTTTCCAATCAAATGTAAAAATTCTGATTTGTCTCTATGCCCGTCATCTTGTTGTTTTCATCTGGCTGCTTTTGTTTCCTTGCTATTCTTGATTTTGGATGCTTTTCATTCATTGTGCAGGGTGAATATGTAGCAAGGGCCATTTTTAGACTTTTGTTTCACAGCTAGTTGTCATTGGTGCCCTTTGCTTAGGTACCACATTCCAGAGACTCACTGAACAGAAGTGTACCCACCTGAGCATCCAAAACAGGGGGCACAAATATGTGCCAAATTGCTTTGAGACATTCCTGTGTGTTGCTTTGGGTCTTTCCTATTTGAAGCTTTTTCGGGAACTGGTGTACTTTGAGGCTGGCAGCCATGTCACCCCCTGAAGTTTAAATCCTAGGCCCAGTACACTCTCCGGATAGAAGTGGTGTATTTTATCAGGCACCAACAGCTTCATCTTGACCTACACCTGTATACAACCCCCAAAAAGACTTGTACCCTGCTGGTTTTCTTCTTTCTCTTTATCAATATGTGCAGGGCTGTGCTCACTAGCTTTCTAAATTGACTGTGAGCATAGAACTCTTCTTTTTTTCTGCTTGATCCAACTATGGTAGTTTATTTTGAGATCGATCTACTGTTGGGACTTTATTGATGCCTTCTACCATAAGCTGTAATAATTAAGTAACTAGTGTTGGACCATTTCAAGCATGCTCTGAACAAGGTCAATGTATCTTTCTTCCTAGCTTAAGGGGTAGAAATATTAGGCATCAAAACTCAACCAACAATTTACAATTACAGTTTGACCCATTTGGGCATACAAGGGAAACTCCAGCTGGGGATATAGTTAAAGGTTCTTATTACAAGTTCAGGGTCGAATTAATATAGACAATTCTCAAGACAAAGCAATAAATATACAAAATCACAATGGGTTGACCAATACATCAGATAAAATGTAGGCGAACTAACATTAAAAGGACTAAACACTCAATTATAGCAATGAAAAACATTACCAGAATTATCTGATGCTCGGTGAACAAGTGCTGTCCAATTCTTTTAAGCATGGAAGCAATTTAAGAATCATCTAAATTAGCTAGCTAAGACAAAGGGAAACCCTGCAAATTGGCAAGCTTCAAGTTAGCATTTGTTGGGCTAAAACACATAAGGGCTAAAAGTAAAAAGGAAAAGGACAAAAAGACTTTGGAAATATGACATCTGGGGCAAAAGGTGACTAATCAATGTTGGCAAAAAGTAAATAAAAAGGGAAGGTGTCAGCATTTCAGAAGCTAGGTCAAGAGTCTTCGTCTTGGATCAGGGGAAAATATTTAGTCTTAGCAAAGCATTGAAAATGCATTGCAAAGGCATAGAGGTATGTGCCTCTCAGAGCCCAAGGGGTGTTCCCCTGAAGGAAAAGGCAACACAAATGCTGCTAATCAAACTGGGGAATGGTATATTAAAGTCCAAAGTGATGGATGATTCAGCTGCATGACATCAATCAGAAGACTTCATTTTCCAATCAAAGTCCATCGCATGATATTCACTTGAAACTTCAGGAAAGAGTCTCATTACCGACATGGGAAAGGAATCTATCTTAGATCATCTGTACAAGTTGAAACAATCGTATATAGTCCACAGCTCCTCATTGTTTTGGGTTCAAGATTACTTTCTCAGGCTCACTGTGGGTAAAACAGTAGGACATCTATATCCAAGCTAACATCTCATGGGAACGAAGTCTGAAAGAAATGACACATTAGCAAGCAAGAATGACTAAACATTGTTCTACACAGTCTGGAAACGGACCTCTGCAGGCCTCACTTAGGCTAACTAAAGTGAATTCAAATGGCACATTTATTTATATCAAGCAAGGCACATATAACATTAAAATTATAAATGAATCATTAATAAGCTTTTTTCAGTGTTCATGTTACAGTAGTTTTAAAATGAAACAAATGTTAATATATGTCATTAAGGTTTATGCAGAACTGCATTTTTGACCTTTGCATGTAACATTTAAACATTTCATTTTGAAAATTATTATTGTTTTAGTGAAAATTATTAATTAACATAGTAAGGAAACACATGAATCCAAAGCAAGTGATTATACTTAAAGTTTAAGAGCTATACCACAATACTTAAAATCACTAGTCTACATTTAATACTATTAACATAGGCTTTCAGTGCACCACTTTACAATTAATATGTTAGGATTTCAAATAACAAATACGAAATAGTCACATATAGATGATTCTGTGACACCAAAGGTAGCAATAACATTTCTGCTACATCAGTAGTATTGAGAGTACAATTAATATTGTTCCATATGTAGCGCCAATTAACCTAGGGATCAAGCAACATAGTGCAGAGCGTCAGTGGAGGAGGAGTAGGAAAGAATTCAGCATTGTGTACATGAGTGAGGATAGAAAAAAAGCCTTATGGAAAAGCCAGTAAAGCATAGAGGTTTCTTTACCTTCCTCACATTTTGTTTCCCTTCTGGATGTCAGTCTGCTAGTTCTTTTAACTTGTAGTCATGATTTTTCTACTCTTTTTGTAAAGCACTTTCATGCATTACGTGTATTTTACTTTTTGCAGTTAATGATTTCTGTTTTCATTCCTGATGCCACTTCACAACGCCTTCTTTTTATGTCTGTACTTGTGATTATTCTGTTATTGCTGTAAAGTGTTTTGACTCTCTTTGGGCCTTGATTGGCTTGTATGAACTATGCAAAACTACATGGAAGAAAATAAATAAAAAAACTGCATTGGTAAAGGATCAAGTCCGATGTGATGGCAAGATTTGTTACAGATCCTGTGTGCAGAGGTTGGGAAGGCTTGTTTTATGGTATTTATTTGGTATTAATTCACTTAAAATCTGCTGAAATAGTGTCATGGTTTCTAGGTCTGGCTTGGCAGCTCAGCTGTTTACATACCCGTTGTTACCAGTGCTTAAAAATATACACCCAGAGATTATTTCTCTCTCACCTCATGCAACTGGCTGGTTAGTTGCACTGTGCTTCCTATGGAGTGCATCCATGCAATGCATGAGGCACTATTTTACATCTCATAAGCAGACAGCATCATCACATATTACATTCTTTATCGATTAGAAGCATGGACATGTAAGTCTGCTGAGTTCAGCGGGGCACCATCCCTGTGTTGGCTACTATTCCTAATGGGACGCAAATTGCGAAGTACCACCTTAACACACATGAAGTAGGTCTATTTGCGACCCACTAGAAATCGCTCATGAATGTTATAGGAGTTTCATACATAAGGAATTCCGATTTCCTAATTGCAATTCAGAGACAATCGCAATTAGGAAATCTGTATTCGTAATGTTAGTACGTCTGGCCCTTAGTGCTTTGATGAGGCAGACCACTGTGTTCAAGTTGCTGTATACAAAGTAAGGTTACAGGATGAAACCCACAAACCTTTTCAATATCATCTCTGACAGGATAAAGGCCTCGTGCCTTTTATGTTGTTCTAATCTGCGTGGTAGTTACGCCGTTCGTGGAACACAATTTCCAGATTAAGGCACAAAATCACATAAAGATAATCTTTTATACAAATGACGTTTTCTAGGCTAAGGCATCTTTTTGGATTTTCCCTCTAACACCATTATGTAAATGAGGGATTTCGAATTAAGTACCCTTTTTTAAATTGAAAGTCTCCATTGTCCCACTTACATTTTAAAAAAAAGATTGCTTCCCCCAATCAAATAAAGATTTTAGGAAATGAGAGTAAGATTTGCCCATGCAGCCCACAATTCTTTAAACTAATGCAGAACAAAATAGTAATTGGATTCAATTATAATGCAATTTGCAGATGGGGTTGCTTTTGTTGTATTAATACTGGTGAATGTATTTATAGGAATGTGCACATTGCTTGCAGGGTTTTATGGTTTGATAGGCATGCAGAGATAGAGAGTTAGGTGCATCACTGCACATGTCCTGGGATGCGTGCATGAATGCACGTGTCCTGGGATGCATGCACTCATAAAATATCCTTCATGTGCAGGACAGAGGGCACTGACTGCAAGCCTTCACATGATCATTTATTTAGAGTGCAAATATTGCCCAAGATTGACAAGCATAATTCTATTACCTTTTGAGTCTTGTTTTGCGTTCTAGTGACTGTGGTGTGCGGAAGGTGAAAGGGAGAATTCAAAATAGCGCCATCTTACGAGAGGTTTTGTTCACAACAGTTGGATCACACGCCTTTAGGATGCAAAACCTTGGGCCTCATGTACAAATATTTTGAGTGATTGCTAACGGCGATTTGGTCTGGTTGCAACCACTAAATGGTCTTTTGACATGTACCAACCCTAACCAATTACCGAATCGCAAAAAAGGATTTGCGAGTCCCTAGTAGGAAGGGGTGTGTTAAGGACAACTCTTCCTAATAGGGAGTTACAGCGGCATGTATGAATGTTTTACGTGCAGTCGCAAAACATTCACCTTTTTCCGTCTCCCTGAAGGAGGTGGTAACCCATTCACAAACGGGAAAGGGTTTCCTAAGGGACCCCTTCCACTTTGTGAATGTGGGCGCCAACATTTTTTAAGAGCAGGCAGTCGTCTCACAGGTCACTGCCTACTCTTAAAAATTGTAAAGAAAACTTTTATTTTTCATTTTGAAATGCATTCCATTTTCATTTAAGGAAAACGGGCTGCAATTTTTAAAAAAAATGCTTTATTTAAAAAGCAATCATAGACATGGTGGTCTACTGACCCCAGCAGGCCACCATCCTTGTGAATGCAGGCCATTGCCAATGGGTCACAAATTACGACCTGCTTCATGGATATTGATGAAGCAGGCCCTTTGCTACCCATTTGGGAATTGCAGACAGTGTCTGAGACACTGTTGTACATCGCATTTTGCGAGTTCCTAATTGCAAGTCACAAAACGTCCCAATTAGGAATTCGCCCTTAGTTCGGAATGTGGTGTTTTGAGTTCTCATTCACCCATGCGACACATATTTAAATGTAGAAAACAAGGGTCGCACATGTATTGCTGTTACATGCTGTAAACTTATAGATATCTGGCACACTATTTTTGTACACTGAATACTTGATTATAGTTCCTAGAAGTGTTCTGGTCCCTGAAGTCATTACTGTGTGCTTAGTGCACATGGAAACATCCATACAAAGACACAAACGGATACCATATGGATACAGGTAGGCAAAAAAAATGGAGGAATGGCTTGTAAATGTTTTATGAAGAGGACAGGGTTACATCAGGAATCTGCTGTCACACAGGTACTTTTTTGTATTTATTTTGCAGGTAAAGTGCAACAAATGCTGGAACAAACTAGCTTCAAGTTGCTTAACAACAAAATGACAGCCACAGTAGAAAGGACAATAACAACAATACATTTAACCATAAAGAAATAGGTACATCACATTACAGTAGCATGCACCACGTGTTATGCAACCCCACTCAGTAACTTGGAAAATCTCAACAGCCTGCAGGCTTTTTCCCCTTCTATTCTTCCTCATGCCTCATCCCTCTGTCGAGTGCAAGGGCCCGGAACACAGGCCTAAGGAACCACACAGAACACAGGTGTACTGATATCAGACACAGTCTTCAGTGGCACACAGCCCCTTTTATTTATACCTGGGGCCGAGCCCAGTTTTCGGGTTGTGTGCAGCATGGACTCACTCTATGAAAGGGCCAGGTGGCACTCTACATCCCTCCCCACATTAGTTCTCACCCAGGGCCCCCTCCTTTGATGGGCCTGTCGGACTCTGTTGCATTCCGCACATAGCCTTTGATGACTCTGCTTGGTTCGGTGTGGTCTGAGATGATATTTGGCTTGGGTGTGGTCTGGGATGATGTGACAGATTTCACTCCTGATTCATCTGGTGAGTGCCTTCTTGACTCTTGGTGTGGTTGTCATTAGGCAGTTCACTAACTGTTGGGTAGGGAGGTGTGCTGAGCAGGTCATCATTCTGCTCCGTGCTATTTCTGATCAGGGTGTCCGGGTCGGGTGACCCTCAACCTGGTGTGACGCTGTCATCATCCTGAGGGTTTGGTTGTGTCGGCCATGTCCAGACTTGTGGCACCATAGATACGTTCCTGTTTACGGTATTCATGGTGTGAATATGTGTAAACTAGTGATGGGGACTGCAGCAAACCAAGCCCATTGGGAGGATCATTAGTCACACAACAGCATGATGAGTGAGGATGGCGGTGGATGAATGCTGGCTGGCTGGGTATGGAGGATGGCGCACTGGCTGCCCACCAAGCGTCAAGTGGAGCATAGGCCTTGCTGACCTGGCTGGGCAGGCACTTCCTGTAGGCCCCTCCAGATGTACGGTAACCCAGGGCCACTTGCAGGCAGCCCTACTCCACTCTTCACAATCAGTGGCAGGGCAGTGCGGTTGCTGGACAACAGTTGCAGTCTTTATGCCCGGACTCTGTGGTGCATGCAGGATGTACTCACTCCACGTAGAGGCCAGATGGCACTCTACACCCTTCGTCTAACTTTTTGAGGGTAAACCTTAACATCTCCCACACATCCTAGCAGGAACAATTCAGTGTTGTTTCAGGAAAAGAGCAAAGTCAGAGATTTGCAATGCATAGACCACAAAGACGTACCTCCTCTTCACCTTAATGCCAACACCAACTCAAGTGTAGGTGGAGTCTGAAGGCATTTATTAAAAACAAATAATAATAGCCTGTGAATCATAGAGGTAACCAACACTGGGATCCCCCTGTCATCAACTATGGAGCTTTGCTCCCTGATACAAGGCATATGCTACTACACACTCAGTTTTAGTATTGATCCTATGACAAGATTCTCACATAGTGAGCAAGCAGGTGCCTAGCTGTGTTCATGAGAATTGGTAGAAGGCCATCATGAGTAACAAAAATGGAAACAGTTTCAGCTGAGCAAGTTGTTTTTCAACTTGAACGAAGCACAGATAAGGTTCAGAGATGAGCACATTTTGTAACGGAAGCATCAGCAAGAAAATGTGGTGGTAGCAAGTTGAAGTTACAATAAGACAGGCACATGAGTTTAAATTCTTCTACAATACGCCATACACCCACTCCGACCTGTCTGTCTCCTAAACAAGGAAATACTAAACAATTTGAGGATGTTCAGCTGTCATGGGTCATGCATCTAGAATGCCACAGTGTACACTTGTTTTCCGTTGCCAAGCATTTGAGGGCTAAATGGCACCACAAGTCCAACAGAATGCAAATTCAGATAGCCCAAAAAAAGCATGAATGCAAGCAAGTCACTCATGCATTGATAGTTTGTGCAGCTAGAAGATTACTCACAGAATGGCATTGAGAGTTCAAGTATAAACCAAGGTAAGCCAATACAAGGACGGAGCATCAAATGTAAGAATGTGTTCAATTAGGTATTACAAGACAACAAAGATCAAAATTGTCATTAAAATCATGTAAAATTGATAAAGGAGGATTAGAATGACAGAAAGGGTGTGAAATATGTCTTAATGACTTACTTACAAAGAATGTAAAAATAGATTCAGTCCAACCCCTCAGTCTGCCCTACATAATGGATTGGCCAATAGGGGCATCATCCACTTCATTTCTCTGGAAGAACACACTCTTTCAAAGGATCTTAGGCAACCGTGAAACCCCAATGGATTTCAAGCTGTGGGAAGACCACTAATGGACCTCAGCCTCATTATGAGACCCTTGTGGAGGTAAGGCTACAGTAAGATGTTGTTGGGTTATTAGCAGCATCTTCTTCTAAGAGGGATTTTCTGAGTACACTTAGGGGCATCTTTATGAATAGTTTGTGCCATGCTTGCACCACCCAATGTGGTACATGTGGGGTGCAAGCCACTAAGACATATTTTTGAAGCCACACAAAGTCACTTTGCGTGGCTTTGAATGGCTTCAAAAATATGGAGTAAGGCAAGGCAGCACAAATTGTTGCGTTGCCTTACTCTGTGCAAGGGAGGCACTCCATGTGCATTGCGTGGGTGTGCCCACGCGACTCTGATGTATTTCTACGCTTTTCCAGATTTACCAGGCCTGGTAAACCTGGTAATGCGCCAAAAAGATATGCTTCCCGAGGAGAGGCGTAATGAGGAAAAATCTCTTTATTCACCTTCTTTTTCCTGTTGCAAAAAGGCCTATAGGATTGTTTTTGTGCAGGAAGGTGTCCCTTTCTGCACAAAAACAATCCTAATACAACGGAGCCACCCTTGCATTATTGCTGCATGGATGCCGGTGTTGGCGCTAGGCTTCCAAAAGTGTGCAAGCGCATGGGGAAAGGATAGGAATGCACAGTATTGGATAAATATGGCACATTTATGCCCTTCCCCTGTGACACAGGGTGTCTTTCTGCCCTGCTCTGGCACCACAAAACCCATAAATATGGGCCATAGTGTTTGAGGCTACGTACAAAGATAAAGCAGTCAACATATGCAGAACTTTTCAGTGGGAGACACCACAAGGATCTACTATTTTAAGGTTTAGACAATAGGCATCAGAATTTCACAAGTCGATGTCCAAAGACATTTAGAGATAGCTTAAATAATTCCACCTCTGACGAGAGTATCAATACAAGAGGGAATATGCAAGCACTAATTGTCCAGCTCTTGCACAAGCTTTGAGGACTGCATTAGGTATGGTGATTTGCCCGCATGTAGGAGTGTGCAAATAACGTTAATAATTGACTTCATGAAATATAACTTGTTACATTTGGAATACTGAAGGGCTTTAAATCCTCGTTCTCTTCAGAGTGTGGAGAATGTGGCTCAGATACTGCTGATGTCACATTGAAAACAAGCATTGACAAAGCCCATAGCTCTTACTGTTTTGTGACTTCCCACACTATGTATAAACGATTATCAACTCTATGTTAGTTGTGGCATAAACAAATGGCATGTTCCATTTTTCCAAGAGTGGCTACAATAGGTCAATGACTAACACAGTTATGCCAGCACAGGCATTCTGTAGGAGAAAGCATAATTGTGCTAGGAACACCAGCAAACATCAAGATTTAGCACCAAATGTGTGCTAAAAAATTTTTTTAGGGCATCATGTTGTACCAGTAACCCAAAAGCAAACTATAGTACCAATCATTATGAACCATAAAGTGCGCACAAAACCGAGACATGAAGACATATTCCCAAAATAAGAATAGAGAACTAATATAAGATATTAATATGATGGATTTAATAAGAGTATGACTCAACAGTGCTATGTACTATTATATATATATATATTTAACATTAATTTGTGTTTATTTATATGTTAACTATTTCAAATTGTTAGGCTTGGCATCCTTGGCGTGGTCTCCCCAAACTTTTTGCCCCCGGTTGTTGATGTGTGCTGGACTCTGTTTTTCCTGTTTTTGATACTCTGGGTACTTTACCACTGCTAGCCAGTGCTAAAGTGCAAGTGCTCCTCTGTAAAATGTCTATGTAATTGGCTTTCCATGATTGGCATATTTGATTTACTAGTAAGTCCCTGGTACAGTGCATTAGAGGTGCCCAGGGCCTGTAAATCAAATGCTACTAGTGCGCTTGCAGCACTGGTTGTGCCACCCACATGAGTAGCCCGGTAAACATGGCTCCGACCTCCCACTGCAGTGTCTGTGTGTGCAGTTTCAAACTTCCAATTTGACTTGGCAAGTGTACCCAATTGCCAGGCCTGAACCTTCCCTTTTCTTACATGTAAAGCACCCGTATGGTAGGCCCTAGGCAGCCCCATGGGCAGGGTGCAGTGTATGTTTAAGGTAGGACAGATACTAATGTGTTTTATATGTCCTGTCAGTGAAATACTGCTGAATTCAGTTTTCACTGTGCAAGGTTTATCTCTCTCATAGGTTAACATGGGGTCTGCCTTTAAATATTATTACAGTGCAGATTCCCTTTAGGAGCAGATAGAAATATGGGGTTTAGGGTCTCTGAACTCACAATTTAAAAATACATCTGTTGGTAAAGTTTGTTTTTGGATTGTGTGTTTGAAAACGCCACATTTAGAAAGTAGGCATGTTCTTGATGAACTATGCAAGAAAGTCGGCATGTTCTTGCTGAACTCTGCCTGTTTGTGGATTCCCTGTCTGGGACAGTTTGACAGTGACACAAAGGGAGCTGGGATGTAGCCTGCATATGCTGATGAGCCATCTGTGATGGGAGGGAGGGGAGAAGTGGTCAATCACACCTGAAAGGGCTGTGCCTGCCCTCATACAATGCAGTCTCCAACCCCCTGGTGTGTGTCTGGGCCCTTGCCTGGGCAAGGCAGGATCTTACAAACAATAGAGACTTTCCTTTGAAGGTTGCCTACTTCAAAGGCAGAAAGGGGTATAATTAGTGGACCCAAAACTCCTGAAAATTAGATTGCTTCTGGATTCAAGAGGAACCTCTCCCAAGGAGAAGAACGGAAGAGCTGAGGAGAAGTGCTGACCCTGCCTGTGACTGTGCTTGGTTGGGCTATCCTGCAGTTGCTGCTTCTGCCTGTGAAAGTGGACAAAGACTGGACATTGTTGTGCATTCTTGCTTGAGAAGAATCTCCAAGGGCTTGAATTGAGCTGCCTCCTGTTGTTGAAGTCTCAGAGCCATCAAAGACTTCCCTTGCCAGCACCTGGACTCTCTGCTGAGACTCCTGCCTTGCCAAGTGGTGCCCTATCCAGTCCCTGGGCCCTTGAAAGGTGATGTTGGCAGACAAGAACTGAAAATCCACGCACAGAACGCCATGCGGGGAAATTTTTGACGCACCTTCCGCAACACGGCTGCTAAACGACACGCTGCCGGCTTCGTGCTGAAATCGACACTCCACCTGCATCGTGGCTGGGAGATCGACGCATCACAGCTAGAGAAACAACGTGCCACATCCGCAGGCTGATAACAATGCAAACCCCACGGAGCGCCGTTTTCTGATACTGTGCGACTGGATTTTCCACGCATCATCCCTGGGCATCCAAGTTAACCCAACTCTGCGCAGATCCCAGGTGCCCCAACCAGAAATTGACGCATTGTTCTCTTGCGAGGGAGAAAAACGGCACATCACTGACCTGACCGGAGAAGGAAATGACGCACGGCCTCACTTGCAAATAAGGAATTGCCGCATCGCTATCCTTTTCTGATGCAAGCTTACTCACCTGTGCGGCTTTATTTTTACGCCACCCAGGTACCCTGTGTAACAACAACATTCTCACTGTTTTCTAAGGATTAGGACTCTTATTCTTTTTAAAATTCATATTTTGACTTGTGTATGTTGGAATTTTGGTTGTTTTGGTTTTGTTTGATTTAGATAAATATTACCTATTTTGCTAAACTGGTGTGGTGTCCATTTTGTAGTGTTTTCAAGCTATTACTGGGTGTGTTGGTGCAAATATTTTACACATTCCTTCTGAAGTTATGCCTGCCTGCTCATGCCAAGCTACCAAGGGGGTGAGCGGGAGTTAACTGAGTGTGATTCTCCTTTACTCTGAGTAGAGTGAGGGTCCTTGCTTGGACGGGGGGAGCTGACTGCCAACCAAAGACCCCATTTCTAATACAAATAACTTTAGTTAATGTAATATTGTTAGAAATAGGGTCTCTGGTTGGCTTCACTTTGAACTCTGTCCAAGCAGGGACCTTCACTCTAGTCAGGGTAAGGGAGTAACACTCCTAAGACAACCCCTGTTCACCCCCTTGGTAGCTTGGCACAAATAGTGAGGCTTACCTCAAAGGCAATGTGTAAAGTATTTGTACCAACACACACAGTAATACAGTAAAAACACTTCAAAAGGGACACAACACCAGTTTAGAAAAGTAGCCAATATTTATCTAAATGAAACAAGACAAAACGACAATAATTCAACATACACAAGCAAAGTTATGAATTTTTTCCACTAAAAAGAGTCTTGCTCCATAGAAATGCCATAGAAATCAATAGATGCATTGTCTTTACACAAAGTACCTGGTTTGCGTCAAAAATAAAGCTGCATGAGTGAGTGTGCATTGGAAAAGTCAGCGATTCGTCGATTACTTATGCGCAAGTGAGGAATTGTGTGTTGTTTCTGTTCCGGTTGGATAGGCGATGCATTGTTTTTCTCTCCAGCAGAAGAGTGATGCGCCGATTTCCGGACAGGCAACCTTGGATCCATGCAGGTTCATGGTGATTTGGACGTCCAGGAACAATGCGTGTGAAATTCCGGCGCACAGTGTTGTAGATCCGCTCTGCAGGGGTGATGCGTTGATTTTAGCAGCCGTCAGCGTGTGTTGCATCGGTTTTTCAGCCACGATGCAGGTGGCCCATCAATTTTTCAGCCGCAAAGCAGGTGCTGCATCGATTTTTCTCCTGCATGGCTCCTGTGTGTGGATTTCAGTCTTGGTTCCACCAGCTTCTCCTTTCAAGGGCCCACAGACTGGATTGGGCATCACTTGGCAGGGTAGGAGCCTGAGCAAGAGTGTCCAGGTGCCTGCAGAGGAAGTCATTGATGGCCCTGAGACTTCAGAACATGGGGCATGCTCAGCCCAAGCCCTTGGAGACACTTCACAAGCAGGAAAACACAGCAAAGTCCAGTCTTTGTCCTCTCTCAGGCAGAAGCAGCAACTGCAGGCTAACCCAGCAAAGCACACTCACAGGCAAAGGGGCAGCACTCCTCCTCCAGCTCTTATTCGTGGCATAGGTTCATCTTGATCCTGAAGTAATCTAAAATCTGGGGTTTTGGGTCCACTACTTATACTCCTTTCTGCCTTTGAAGTAGGCAGACTTCAACGGAAAGTCTCTGTTCTTCACAAGTTCCTGCCTTGCCCAGGCCTGGCCTCAGAGACACACCAGGATGATGGAGACTGCATTGAGTGCAAGACAGGCACATCCCTTTCAAGTGTAATTGTCAGCTCCTCCCTCCCCACTCTAACCCAGGCGACTCATCAATCATGCAAGCTACACCCCAGCTCCCTTTCTGTCACTGTCTAGAGGGAATTCACAAACACACCAACTGTCAGTCTGACCCAGATGTAGATTCCATCAGCAGGCAGAGGCACAGGATGGTTATGCAAGAAAATGCCCACTTTCTAAAAGTGGCATTTTCAAACTGACAATCTGAAAACCAACTTTAAATAAAGGTGTATTTTTAAATTGTTAGTTCAGATACCCCAAACTCCATATCTCTATCTGCTACCAATGGGAAACTGCACCTAAAAGATATTAAAAGACAGTCTCCGTGTTAACCTATGAGAGAGATAGGCCTTGCAACACTGAAAACCTAATTTGGCAGTGTTTCACTGTCCGGAGACACACAAAACTCATCTGTACATGTACAACCTGAAACATACACTGAACCCTGCCCATGGGGCTACCATGGGCCTACTTTAGAGGTGCCTTACATGTACAAAAAGGGAAGCTTTGGGCCTGGCTAGTGGGTACACTTGCCAGGTCGAATTGGCTGTTTAAAACTGCACACACAGACACTGCAGTGGCAGGTCTGAGCCATGTTTACAGGGCTACGTATGTGGGTGGCACAATCAGTGCTGCAGGCCCACTAGTAACATTTGAATTGCAGGCCCTGGGCACGTCTAGTGCACTTTACTAGGGACTTACTAGTAAAATCAAATATGCCAATCATAGAAAAGCCAATTACTACACATACAGTTTACACATAGAGCACTTGCACTTTACCACTGGTCAGCAGTGGTAAAGTGCCCAGATACCAAAAACCATCAAAAACAAAGTTTAGCACACAGTCAAAAACACAGGAAGCAGAGGCAAAAGGACAGGGGAACCATGCCAAGGATGCCAGGTCTAACAAATAGTATTCCCTTAGAGGTTTTATTTGAAATTGCTACCTCAATCATTTTCTTGGTGATGGCATTGCAGTACCAATGGTTGGCCATATATACCGTCGGACTTACTACTGTTTTTTTAGTAGTAACTTACACTTGATGGGCATGATTCTCAAAAGCAAATTTAGACTTTGTAGTAAGTTTTCTAATTTTTGGTATTCTGGCAGTGTTTTTTTATATTTTTGTGCAATAAATATAAATGAATATTAATAATTTGTATGTTGGATCTGATACAAAAAGAGCAAGTTGATATGATTATAGTTGAAACAAGTTTAATACAATAGGTGGTTTAGGAGTGTGTTTATTAATATATTTTACTTATTTTGATACTGCTGTTAAGGAGGGTGCATTTTTACGCAATATTTCTGCTAGGAGAACCATATAAGGTCAAATTTGGGTTTCTAAATTTTGGGCTGTCATGAAATATTCAGGTACAGGTTTTTCCCCCACAGTAATCACAAACTCTGCACTCCCTATGTATGTGGAGTTCTCTCCACCAGGACACTTCTTAGCATACATAAGTATAGGTAGTGCTGAGTCTTAAAATTCTGCAGGTAGTTTGTGAATTACACTTTGCAGTAAGTTTATTGTAGTGCAGTTTGAGAATCAGGCCCAGAGTTTGTGAATACTGAAAAGTAGTACAGTTACGCAAAAGGGTAAACTTACTCAAAATTGTAAATTACCATTGTGATTCAAGCCTGGTGTGTTTTTTCTACATTGAAAGTCTTTTCATGTTTTCGCGTAACTGGTTGCAGACAGATGCTTTAGAAACTGCATGATTTGTTTGGTCTGTCCTCCTGGTCAGTGTACAGTGCATGTATCATACATCACGAAGGACGTGACACCCCATACCCTTTGACCTTTGATGACATCATAGAAAGTGGCATGAGAAAACATCATTCCTTGTGATCTCACTATCAGATTATGTACACTAAAGGGGAGATTTACTAAATTTCAGTGCAAAGTAGAGCAGCAACCAAAGTGTGCTGGGGAGAGAGCAGTGCAGAGCCATATTTAGTAACTATGACCTGCTGCTGCTATCTTCCACTTTGATGGCACGCAAGTAGGCTGCCTAAGACCTGTGTGCATGATGCTTAGCAACGACTTTCTACTGAATTCTACCTTTACTGTCAACAAAATCATATTCTTAAACAAAATGTAAAACATTTCACACATTGGAGGTGTGCTGTACAGTGCAGCACACCTGCAATGTGTGAAATGTTACAAAAAATATGTATTTTCCAACTTTGTGGCTACCTCAAAATGACATTCTTTTTTTATGGGAAGTCCAGTCTACCAATTTTATTAGATATGGTTTTGCATCAAAAGTATGGGTGATGGCCCTGGCATGCTGAAGTGCCATTCATGGAGAGTCCCCTTGAGCCAAAGTAGTGCAAATCAAAGCGCTATTTATGGTTAAAAAAGGGTGCTTTTCCAGCACAAAAAAGGTATAGAGTAGAAAGTAAATGCCATATCAAGACTTTGTGTGGGTTTGTGTCACTTTCCGTGACTTTGTAGCAGAGTAAATTCTTCGTAAATCTTCCTCTGAATGTATGTGTGCTTGACTTTTAAATGCTTATGGTGTGTGTTGAGCACAAAGGGAGCCAAAACTGGGTGTGATATTCAAAAAGGCTAATATGATGTGTGCTGGTCATGGTCAGTACTTTGACTATGTGCAGCACAATGGGTGCTATACAGTAAGTACTGTACTGTTGATGTAGAGTACTCCAACTGAGTATTTTACAGAAAGGGTATTTTGATTGGTTTAATGGTATGATCTTCATCACAATATGCCACTTCCTGTTGTGTCATAGTTATGTGACTAGTTAACCAGCACAAAATCCTGTCTCTTTTTGTTCAAATCAGTGTTTCCCAAACTGTGAGTCGGGACCGGTGGGCCATAAAGGTACAAGAAATAAATAAAGATGGCTTTAAATGCTGTATTTACCTTGTCAAATTTCCTGCACTTCAATGACAGAGGTCAAAAATCAGACTACCTCTTCTGGCAAATTTTCGCTTATTCGTTTAACATGGGGATTTGTGCTTAAAAACTCCTCTCACTTTGCAGTAAAAGAAAGATATTTTTGGTATCCCAGGATGGTGCAGCGTAGGCTGGAATAGAATGTTCTAAGTAGAGTATTGACAGGGAGGCTTTAGAAAGAAGTGACGAGCGGTGGAGCTGGAGTCAGTTGGATGGCTGGGACATTTTTCTACAGATTAAGCTTCTATCGCAGATGTTTTACTCATGTGACTATCTTCATTCAAGAGAACTGCTAATTGCAAACTGGCAAGGATCGGATACAAACCCATGCGTGCACTGCCTAAAGGGGTTTAGCCTCCTCAACTGTTGAGAGGGATCAGAGATTGCATGCAGGGTGCTCTCTGTGGCAAAGTTCATAAAACTCAAGTGCAACCAGTAGTGTTTAGGAAGTTACCTAATCAACCCTGAAAAGATGTAGCTTTAGATATTGTTGGACCCATACATGGTAAAGGAAGGCAAGTGTATGTGGCAGTTCTTATAGATATGTTTTCTAGGTGACCGGAAATGTTTTATGTGAGTGAAATTGAAACAATTAATGTGACTGAGTGTTTGGAGTTGAACTTTGGCAGGGAGGGCATGCCTGATAGATTGTTGACAGAGAATGGTGTGCAATTTGTCTCCAGACAGATGGAGGAATCTTTGGGAAAACATGGAATAAAGAAATGTTTGTTCTACCATCCCATTGGCTTATGGCTGACACAACAATTTGAAAAGGGGAATTAAAGAAACCATTTAGAAGGCAAAAGAGAATGACAAGGATTGGACAGAAGTGAGGAAAAAGGTTGTTGTGTATAGGCTTATGCCACATTCTTGCACTGGCGTGTCATTGTTTGGATTATTTAGAGTGAGGTTGCCCAATACAGTGGTGTCTCCATCGTAGGTGAATAAAACCCAGGAATAGGGAGTTCAGAGTGACTGGACAAAGAAGTAAGGTGGGAGATATTTTTGTGTCAGAAACCCAGCAAATGTGGGGGCAAGGCTGAAAGAGCTCTGAGCCTCTGAGACAGATCAGACTGTGTGCAGTGAACACTGAAGATTTAACAGATTCGGAATCTCAATAGGATTGTTGCGGTTAAACACGAAGAGGAGAGAGAATGAGGGGTGCGTCATGATGAGTATTACAAGGGGGTAAAGATCAAACAAAAACAACTCTGAGGAGGAGTGAAAGGTGGAGAAGAATGCCTAAATATTTAATTGACTTCAGTGAGTGAACTATAGTTTTTATGGGAGGTGCACATTATTGTATGTAGAGATGTTTAATGTGATATAATGTACACAAACTGTGTTAGTAGTTATTCGATATGCTAAACTTTGTATGCTGAATCTTAAATTCCCTTAACTTTTGTTTGTATAAACTTTGATAGTATTGTATATCTGTTGATTAATTTGTTTAATTTTGGCATGTGGTTAGTGGTAAGATATTTAATTGTAATATTGTAGAGAAAGAGATTTATGGCATTCTGGGTGCATCACAGGCTGGAATTAAATATTCTAAGCGGAATGTTGGTGAGGAGGCATTTGAGAAAGGTGAGGAGTGGGGGAACTGAAGATAGTTGGAAGGATGGAACATTTCTTTTAAACAATAAACTTCTATCGCAGACATGTTACTAGTGTGGCTATCTTCATACATCAAAACTGCTAATTTCACAAAGAGTAGAATTAATTATGTGACAATATTGCAGGAAAGGCTGTAGGATGTCATTTTTGTAACACAACAAAATTTAAATATCTGTAAATGAACTGTACACATTGAGCAGTTAGAAAAGAAAGAAATTACTTTTTTTTTGTAATTCTGAAGTGTGATGGAAACAAAGGTTTTAATAGGATCAAATGAAGTCAAGACACTTTACTTGGTGATGCATATACGATAAAAATGCACTGAAACGGAATTGTCACACATTATCATGTGTATGTGATATATGTTTATCAGTAAAACTGTATGGCTGTGCAACTTCAGAGGCTTTTTCAGTGGAAAATGTGCTGCCTGTAAATAACAGTATGCTACCACACAATGTTTTAGTTACATTTATCAATCGCCCACCCCATGCCCATTAAAGCTAGGTGAATTGCGAAGGACTGTCCTTCTAAAACTAGGGTTGTGGCTCTAAAAAGTTTAGGAAGCACTGGTTTCAAGGATTTTGGCAAGTATGCAAATGAAAAAAAATTGCAAACACTTACTATGATATGTTAGAAACTGAGTTTCTATTTGTCTGATGTATGCACCTCGTCAAAGCAGGAATCCTAGTCAGGATACGTCAGATACACACGCTAAAATAACCTGTGCTCACCCTCTGGTAGCTTGGCACAGAGCAGGCAGGCTTGGCTTAAGAGGCAATGAGTAATGTATTTGTGCAATGCTTCAAACAGTAAAACAGTGAAAACACCACACAAAAAGATACCAAACCTGGTTAAACAAATAGCTTAATTTTATGAGTAAAACAAGACCAAAACAACATAAATCCAGTAAGCAGAAGTCGATATATGAATTTTGTAAAGATTAAATGGAAATTTAGTGCTTAAAAGCAGAAAGCGCCAACTCAGGGCTATCTGGCCGTGCTAGGCTGGGTGAAATCCAAAAGTTCAGGTCGACCGCGATGGAGCGTGGGTTGGATACAGTCCAAGACAAGTCCTGCTGAAGTTTTACCTTCTCATACTTAAACCAAGAGGCCTGTTAGTGGGGAAGAAGTTCGCTGGGAGCAAGGAGAGTGTCGCTCGTGGTTGTTCGAGGCTGTGCAGAGCTGACTGACATCGCAGACAGGCAGACTGGAGCCTCACAGTCTAGACGGCAATGCTTGCTGTGTGAAGAGATGAATTTGCGGTGGCTTGCACTGATTCATTGTTTGAACTGTGCGGTTCTAGTGCGAGCGGGCCCATTCGCAGCGACGAGGAGCCAAAAAGCTTTATTTCAGGACCCACAAAACCACTTTCAAGGGCCCAGGACTTGAGAGGTGCCTCTTGGGGGGGGGGGGGGGTTGCTTGAAGACGGGTCCAGGAGCTGTAGCAGGTCTGTTGGAAGTCTTTTATGTCCCTTAGACATCAGAAGATCAGGAAGCAAGCCCTTGCAGTCACTTTGTTTTTGGGTTGGAGACATTCAGGTCCAGTCCTTCTCACTATCAGGCAAGAAGTGCAGCAGGTCAGCAGAGCAGGAGTCCAGCAGAGACCAGCAGAGTCACAGTCTTGTCTGCAGCACAACAGTCCTTCATTCTGGCAGAGTAACCAAAGTTCCAGAAGTGTACCCGGTAGGGTCTGAGGTCCAGTATTTATACTTTGGTGCCCTGGTTCTGGAAGGGGAGAGAAGCTTCTAGACAGTGGCTTTGATATGCAGAGAATCCCCTTCCTCCCCTGCCCTGGCTCCAAGCTGGCTTGAGTGACAATACAGGGTTTTAGGCCTATTGTGAGGATACCGGACACAGCCTATTAAGATGCAAGTCGGGCTGAGCTTAGCTCCACCCCCATCAAGCCAGTTAATGGCCCATTAGGGCCCATCAAGTCGCATCTAAGCTCCCATTGTGTGCGGCTGTCTATAGGAAATACACCCGACCCGAGACGTTTATTGGAGATAAGCTGCAGGCACACAGGGCTAAGAGCAGGAAAACACAAACTTTCTAAAAGTGGCATTTTCAAAATTGAAATAATAAATCTGACTTTACCATTAAAGAGAATTGATCATTACAATTCCATAGGTACTAATCATGATAGGTCTACTCCTTTCCTATCAGGGTTTATAGTTTATTAAATTTAATAAGAACTCCCCAGTGTTATCCTATGGGCTACATAGAACCTAACTTATGGGTGACATTTATGTATAAAGGGGAGTTTAAAGCTTGACAAGTGGTTTTAAATGATAAGCCGAAATGGCAGTATAACACAGCAGTCAGGTGGCAATGGCAGGCTTGGGTCATGTTTTAAAGGGCTACTTAATTGGATGGCCCAAGCAGTGCTGCAGGCCACTAGTAACATGTAATTTATAGGCCCTGTGTGCATGGTATACCACTCTGCATCAGATTTATAATTAAATTAAGAATGCCAATTTGGTAGATACCAATCAATCCATGTTTTAGGGAGAGAGCACAAGCAATTTAGCACCGGGTAGCAGTGGCAAAGTGCTAAGTCCTAAGGCCAACAAAAACAAATTAATCAAAACAGGAGGTCAAAAGCAAAAAGTTTGGGGATGACCCTGCAGTAAGGGCCAGGTCAAACAGACTGCTTCCAAGGCTGTTTGAAACACAGGGTACAGGCCCAAAAAACACAGCTAGCTTGCAGTAGCATTAGAAGGTTTGTACATACTACAAGTCCTTGCTTCTCAGTGATCTAGTCCAGAAACACACACCAAAACCCAAGGCCTGAAGGTGTAATTCGTTCCTGCTTGGTGTAGTCTGAGGACTAGGGGGGTCTTCAAAAGGTAAGTTGCTAGGGAATTCCTTAGCTGATGGGACAAACGAAAACTGTTGCAAGTTTCATCTGTGTCCTTTGCCCATGAAGCACAACATAAAGTTGCTGCTTTTGAAATGTGCCAAATTTGTTTTTATTTTCTCAAAAATGTGCAGTGCCAGGGGCAGGAAGGAGTAAGCCAAGGGTAGCGACCAAAAAATGATGTCCTGCTCCTACCTCCCAGTTTAGCAACATATCATTCCATTGAGGTAGGGAAATCCTTTAAGAATACTTTAGTGCAAGAAGTAATGCTTACTGTGGACAGAGCACATCTGAGTTAGTGTGGAAGCGGTGACCTATTACAAATCAAATGAACCGCTTTTAAGGTTTACGCTCAGTGCTTTCCATCTTCTTTGTGAGAAGCTGCAAGTGATAGATTCTATTAAATGTAAATAAGGCGACAGAGCAGGAACCCCTCAGCATTGCACTCCCTTCAAACCCGGAAATAGTGCTCTTTGCGGCTTCTTGCTCTCAGCCCTGCTAGGTCAGGGGTTAGAGTTACACATTTCAGTGCTTGGTGTCCGCATCACTGCACTAAAATGCGATGGTCATGCAATATGAGTGAGCTCCAGTCTATGCATGAGGAGAGGCTGCAGTTCTGAGAGCAGTGGTTCTTGTAAATAAACTCAGCAGCCGGCGCACTCGCTGTGCTCAGCTGATGGAATTATGTGATGTGCCCAGGTCAAGGAGCGTTGACTCGTTGCTATGGAAATCAGCCGGAGGCTGCAAAATTGTTTAATGGGTAAATTACTTATTCTGGTTACAGTAACAAGGAGGAGCTGCCTCTTAGCTCCCCCTCGCCGCATCAGATCAACGCATAAAATCCTAAATTTAGTCCCACAGTACATTTTTCTGTGCACCCGGGTCCCGTACCAGCCAAACCCTGGCCACAGAGTTAAGTGTTGCACTAGCAGCTCCCTGAACAGCCCAGCAGCACAGCTCAGGCCACTGGTCTGACTGTCGAGGCCTGATCTATTTAATACGCACTTACAGGTGAGCAACAGCCAAACACAGTGGAGAGCACAGAGGCTCCGAGCAGATACCTCTCACAAGCTACCATTCTAGGATGACCAGGCGTTCCGGGTTTGCCGGGACAGTCCCGGCTTTTCGCCAGCTGTCCTGGCACATTTTGGCAAATTTACCTCATGTCCATTTTTTTAGAGCGGATCGTCTGAAAACACAGGGAGGCCGGTTTTATGTCCTCAAAGGCAGGGCGGGTTAGCAGCTCTTATCAGAGCACAATTGAATTAACACCCATGAGGCTGGATTTGAAATGTTGCTAATTTAATTCCTTAGTGCCTCATTGTCTGTGGTTCTATGTTGATGTGCACTGCCATTTAAATCATTTTTAACCCCTCGGTTAAAGTAAAAGTGTAGTCCTTCTTCTGTGTTTGCTAAATGTCTTAATTTTTGGTTTTCAAAATCTGCTTACCAAATACCATTTACTAAATAGAAAAAGTTAGACTGTTCTCGGTACCTCGTCGTCAGCAGCAGAAGAGAGCACTGCAACGCTGGAAACAGCTGACACTCTGGGGCCTGAAAAATGAAAAGTTCTATGAAAGGTGTACAGGGAGTGCAGAATTATTAGGCAAATGAGTATTTTGACCACATCATCCTCTTTATGCATGTTGTCTTACTCCAAGCTGTATAGGCTCGAAAGCCTACTACCAATTAAGCATATTAGGTGATGTGCATCTCTGTAATGAAAAGGGGTGTGGTCTAATGACATCAAAACCCTATATCAGGTGTGCATAATTATTAGGCAACTTCCTTTCCTTTGGCAAAATGGGTCAAAAGAAGGACTTGACAGGCTCAGAAAAGTCAAAAATAGTGAGATATCTTGCAGAGGGATGCAGCACTATTAAAATTGCAAAGCTTCTGAAGCGTGATCATCGAACAATCAAGCGTTTCATTCAAAATAGTCAACAGGGTCGCAAGAAGCGTGTGGAAAAACTAGGGCGCAAAATAACTGCCCATGAACTGAGAAAAGCCAAGCGTGCAGCTGCCACGATGCCACTTGCCACCAGTTTGGCCATATTTCAGAGCTGCAACATCACTGGAGTGCCCAAAAGCACAAGGTGTGCAATACTCAGAGACATGGCCAAGGTAAGAAAGGCTGAAAGACGACCACCACTGAACAAGACACACAAGCTGAAACGTCAAGACTGGGCCAAGAAATATCTCAAGACTGATTTTTCTAAGGTTTTATGGACTGATGAAATGAGAGTGAGTCTTGATGGGTCAGATGGATGGGCCCGTGGCTGGATTGGTAAAGGGCAGAGAGCTCCAGTCCGACTCAGACGCCAGCAAGGTGGAGGTGGAGTACTGGTTTGGGCTGGTATCATCAAAGATGACCTTGTGGGGTCTTTTCGGGGTGAGGATGGAGTCAAGCTCAACTCCCAGTCCTACTGCCAGTTCCTGGAAGACACCTTCTTCAAGCAGTGGTACAGGAAGAAGTCTGCATCCTTCAAGAAAAACATGATTTTCATGCAGGACAATGCTCCATCACACGCGTCCAAGTACTCCACAGCGTGGCTGGCAAGAAAGGGTATAAAAGAAGGAAATCTAATGACATGGCCTCCTTGTTCACCTGATCTGAACCCCATTGAGAACCTGTGGTCCATCATCAAATGTGAGATTTACAAGGAGGGAAAACAGTACACCTCTCTGAACAGTGTCTGGGAGGCTGTGGTTGCTGCTGCACGCAATGTTGATGGTGAACAGATCAAAACACTGACAGAATCCATGGATGGCAGGCTTTTGAGTGTCCTTGCAAAGATAGGTGGCTATATTGGTCACTGATTTGTTTTTGTTTTGTTTTTGAATGTCAGAAATGTATATTTGTGAATGTTGAGATGTTATATTGGTTTCACTGGTAATGATAAATAATTGAAATGGGTATATATTTTTTTTTGTTAATTTGCCTAATAATTATGCACAGTGATAGTCACCTGCACACA
The DNA here is from genome assembly GCF_031143425.1 of Pleurodeles waltl. NCBI lineage: Eukaryota > Metazoa > Chordata > Amphibia > Caudata > Salamandridae > Pleurodeles > Pleurodeles waltl. Next base: position 1,729,673,205 of record NC_090444.1, read on the forward strand.
CAGATATCCCCCTAACATAGCTAAAACTAAAAACAAACTAAAAACTACTTCCAAAAATATTCAGTTTTGATATTAATGAGTTTTTTGGGTTCATTGAGAACATGGTTGTTGTTCAATAATAAAATTAATCCTCAAAAATACAACTTGCCTAATAATTCTGCACTCCCTGTATATGTTTCAAATAGCAGTACTACATATTTGTTTTGAGGTATATTATTTTGTACTTTGTTTATTCAGATAATTATTATGTCTAATGACATTTTTAGCCCAATCGAGTTATATTCTTGGTCTTAATGAGTGACAGTGGCTGAAACTGGCAATTGTTGGTCACTTCTGCAGCCATAAATAATGTTAACATATTTGGGTTTCTGTAAGGGAAAATAAAATCGGTGAAAGTTGTTGTCAGAGGGTTTCTCAGATTGCACTGCGATCTTTGAAACTTGCATGAAACAAGAGCTTGAGAGAAACAGTCTTCCTTTATACGAAGGGGAAAGAGAGACACATGGAAGAGGCAGAGAAGTTAGAAGGGCGATGAAGCACATGAAGACGAGGAGGCTAGGACCTGAGAAAGGAGCAGAAAAAAAGTGCGAGGTTTGAGGCGTGAAAGGGAGAAGTAAATGCTGCATGGAAAAGTTGAAGGCGCAAGAAGGACCATTTTAGTGGCAATGTGACGAAGACACAAGGAGGACTGTGACGGGTGTGATAGGAAGAGAGACAAAAGAAGGAAGATGGAAAGATGATCGACCATAGGAGGAACAAGAGAAAAGAGGAAGGCAACAAAGGGTAGAAAAGACAAAGGACTGCAAGAGGAAGGAGACGATGAGAATGAGGAAGACACAAGAAGGAGAAGATAAGCTGAGAGCAACGATTGAGTGGGGAGGTGGTGGAAATTGAGAGATTGGCGGAGTGATAGTAAAGGGTTAAGTGTGGGAGAGAAAGTCGGGAGGAGGGAGACAACAACAATGAGAGAAAGGAATGTATTGGAAGCAGAGAAGAAAAGGAGATGAGGTGTGTAATAAAAAGAGAAGGCTGGAGTGTCCCTCACATCTTAGTAGCAGTCCACCAGTCTAGGAACCTGATATAGTGGTGGGTACTAATGCAGAATCTTCTATTGCCTGGACGAAGTGCTGAGTCAGGTAGAGAAACAAGTGATAGGCCTCCGCACCATCAAAGACAAACAAGCATGGGCATAGTCTTTAGCCATGCAGCACATTATACCCCACTGGCCTGTCCACACACACTGAATATCTTCGAATAACTGTACAAGTTTGTTCTTTTTTTAAAGTCGATATGAAACGATAAATGTTAAGAGGTTTAACTTTTGCTCATTGTATGTATCTTACAAACAAGCTGCGAACCGCATATATGCAGAAACATTTAACTACCATATATAAAATAAGGTAGTAAGATGCATTTGTCAATTAAATGTTAGTTCTATGTGAAATACATTTGTTTGGGTTAGTATTTGAGAGGGTCTCTGCAGGAAGTTGTGATTTTCGGTCACAGTTGCCAGAAAACCAAAACCACCAAGCATTTCACCGTAATATCTGATGCACAAAGTAACCTGAGAAACACCAGCTCAGAATACCTGCAATCAAAGCAGCTTTAAATTCCAGTCCAGAAGTAACCTACCAACCCGATACCCTATAAGTCTCATATTTCTAAAGGCTAAAATAAGTGTAAAAATCTTCTTAGGTTAGAATTGACCTTGAGAAAATAGCTTTCGCTCCCCTCACCATCATCTCTATAATATGCTTAAATTAAGTGCAGTGAAAAACAAGCATTTGCAATGCAATAGGTCTCGCATTTGCTTGAGTTAGAGCAATTGGCATTGTAAATTCATAACTGGACACTTTTTGCCACATAAACTGGTCAACCCTGCCTCATAATTTTGTCTTTTGTTACCATATAATTCCAGTGGCCCTGCATATAACTAAAGCACTTCCATTTACCTTCTTCCTCTAGGTGCAGCAAAAATGAAAATGTTGCCATTTAGCATCCTAATTTAAATTTGCCATGCTAATTCCAATAGAATACCAAGCACGACACAGCTCTTCTTCTTAAATATGCCTTGTTTTATTTAGTGTTGGGTTAAACTTAAAATCATCATTATGCTGATGTGTGCTAGGAGCATTGTTGGATGTCAGAGGAACAGTGCTCAAAGATGCCTGGGTACTATGCTGAATGTGCCTTCATTTTGTTCAATTATTACTGCTAACTATGCCAGGGTCCTACTCAGTTATGCCAATCTATTGCTCAAATAAGTCTGTATTTGGATAAAGATGCCAGGATTCAACCGAAATATGCCTGCACATATAGCATTTTAAAAATGTTATGAACTTGCCACCCTTCAGGTGTCTGCATACTACCCATGTAATTGTGCTGTTGTTAAATACTCCAATCTGTTTTAATTATTAAAACAGCCATTTTCATTCACTGAAGTTTTTGTCTATGCCAACCCGGGCAAGCTGGAATTTTCACATAATGGACAATAGCTAGTTACAATAAGGCCTAGAGGCAGACAATTGTCCTTTTCAGCAGAACAGATTTTAGATTCTGAAAAGCACGGAAAATGTACCTTAAATGTCAAGCGCTGCATTGCTGTCAGAAAGCGTGGCTCCAGACGGTTGTCTACACCTCTCCCTGATGTGATGCCATTCACATAAATAATTAAGAAATTGCGGTCATTTCACTGCTTACGAGAGAAGGACCAGAGAACTTCGAGATGAGATTGGATAGCGCAGTAGATTGTTCTGTCAGTCAACAAGCATTGCAATATATAAGCAGTAAAAATGATGTGTTCTTTGCAACTTATAAACCGTAGCTCAGCCTGCTTACTTTTTCTAATCTGCTCAAAGTGCCTTCTCCTGTAATGACACATTTAGCATTCTCTTATCGGCGTATCTGTCCTTGCAAGAAATACTTTACAGTCCAGGACAGCATCTTCGGAGGACATTGCTGTACAATGTCCTGTTGAACACGGGCAAGCATGAGAAAAAGATGCACCTGCGGCAATGTTTCGCGGACGAGAAGGGGCAAGGCTTATGCCCGTGAGGAATTTAGCCTTCCCTGGCTGCTGCATCCACGCATCATCTGAAGCTAGTGAAAAGCGCTTCCTTTGTGAATTCCCAAAGCCGGTTTTTCTGCTTCTTTGTGACAGCGCGTCCCCTTGGAGGTGTACTGATGGGGAAATGAATTCCATTTCTTATGGTTTCTTGAAGCGATCACGTAAGAAATACATCTAGTAAGTGTTGAGGTCCCTTGTCAAGGCGGCACTTATTTCCAATCGCTCCAGTGTGGGCTGGTGGCATGAGGATAGTTTGACAATCTAAAAGGCACTAATAAAAAGGACGAAAGCACAGCACATTCTACAATATTGCCAAAGGAAACTGATAAACTAACCCATTAAAATGAACAACCTGTGCCTTGCAGCAAATTACACTTGCGGAACCATAAATCCGACTACTTCAAAACCGATACTGTGAAGCCCCTTATTAGTAATTCTTCCATAGTTCAGCACTATGTTCCCGTGCTTGTTTCACACACGCCATTCCAAAATGGCCGCCATTTCAAAGTGCTCTAATCTCCACCTCCGTCACAGTCCTATCTCTAGGTCTTAGGAGAGTAGGAGTTTCCCTTTCAATACGAACTGGAGCATGTTGATGTGACATCATCGACAATATTTGCATATCCATGATGTCCGCATTTTCAATAGAGTAAAAAGTAATGTTGGTCCTAACGCTTTTTCTTATAAACAATTCACTAGTGACCGAACATTACATACAGCACAGTAGCTATTGGTGACCACACAGTTGAAAACTCCACTTTAAATAAGCACCCTCATTTTAAAATGTTAAGGAATTCAGACTTTATATATCAGCCCGTTCACAGCTGTAGTTGTGCTCACTTCGTAAGAACATATGATAGAGAACACATGGTGTTCTATGCAGACATTCCAAAGACAAGAATAGCAGCTGTGCAAATGAAAATGGACAATTAGCCAAGACAGAAAGCAATTAAAAAATGAGTTCCTGAAAAGTACAGATAAACAATTGAATGTGTGAGGACACCATACTTGGCCGGTGTGCCTCAGCAAAGAACAGAAGTGAGGTATTGGCTTTGCAAACCTGTTAAGAGGCAGCACGGAAGAGTGATGCTTCAGATAACCTATGGTAAATAGCAGGCAAGAGCAAAAGCCCTTTATCCAGAACAACAGGTCTTCCAGACAGCGCATGTGTGCTGCCTAGGCTAGACCTAAAAAGGTCTGTGAATTCCTGAGGATTGCTGCTAAATATACACATGTCAAGTGTGGCACATTCAGCAACCATATTCTTTTCAGCCAACAGCACATTACATTATGAGACTTATAGTTCCACTTTTAACATTGTATGAGCTAAAAAATCCAAACACAATGCGTCTGGCAGAAAAACCAGGAGTGACTGAAGGTGGAACACAAACCATGAAGCCACTCGTCATGTGTGTGGTACTGTAAGGGTCTATGTCGGTGCTGTCTGCATGATGATGATGAGGCTTTGGACTTCAAGGAAAGATTTTGTAGCCCGTGGAGCAGATAAATAGTTAATTACACCAAATAAGTGTTTACACATGCTATTGCTGATGAATTTGTTGGGAGACATGCGCACTAGTGGTAAAAGCAGTAGGTACAGAGGATGGGGAGCTAGTACTGGATAGAGGCCTGTTTCTAGGGTGGTAGGAGATCCCACCATGGAGCATAAACCTACCTGTGCCATCTATATCATCTGACTAATCAAGACACTTTGCCTACCAATTAGCTCCTGGCTAAAATGGACAACTGTATGCATATTCCCTATGGGTTGACGATAGAGACAAATATTCCTATGGCTTTTACAAAGTGGTCATGCATGCTTCAGCATTCGCCATGCTACTATGGCTTCAGAAAGAGGCTTGTGGCCCGTTCCTGTAAATTCAGAGAATGCCTTCAGAGGATACATAGTCATTTACACTTTTCTCTGAAGCATATTATGTGATTTAAGTTTTGGGACGCGATTATCAGCTGAAAGACCATGTGATGCAAGTTCCTGTAATGTTATTATATTGCATTGGATTCTGTAATCCCTGCATAAACAGCAGTCTCTAATTTCATTATCAAGTCTCCGATTATAAAGAAAAGACGTCAGAACTCGACTGTTACAAATTATTACAGTTGAGTCTTCACGTCACAGTGTCTTTCTGCCAGAGCCAGTGACGGACGTGAAAGACAGGTCAGGCCATGGAGCATAATTAAATCAGCTGCTGAAAGCAACAAAAGGAACATTGCTTTTCTTTCTTTGCTCTATTTCAATAGCTTACAAGGACTAGGAATGAGAATATGTTTATTTTTTGCACTCTTTAGAGACAAGCTAGAATCTTTCTGCATGTTTCTACATGGCCCGAGCTGCTGCAGCTTTTTTATTGGAAAAAAAATTGACTTGTATTGGACTGTTTCTAATATCTGTTTGCAACAAATATCTAATAGGTTTTTAATGTGTTTAGTTTTGCTCTAGAGGTTTTATTTTCAGTCTTCATGTTTGCAAACATGCTTCCTCTTTCACATGAAAGAGCTATGTACCAAGGTTTTAAGTGGTTTGTGGGAAAGGTGTGGTGTGACCATGTATTATACGGGATAAAGTGCACCCTGGAATACACAATAAGAATATTGCAAGTCACCTCGGAGTTCCTTAACCTTATTAAGGAACTCTTTCCTCTGTATGGATATGGAACTCCTTGGTGACTTGCAATATCTTTATAATGTATGGCGGGGTACTTTAACCCTAATATTATGATAATTAGTCATTGTAAACCTGAAAAATCATACCGGATCTGATCTTAGAATGTTGGCAAAAATGTAATCCATTTCTTGCAACTGAACCTAAGTTGTGGCAGTAAGCAGATTCATGGAAGTCAACTGGCACTGATGTCACAAAGGGGAACTGCAGCAGGAGCGACAATAAAGGTTTGAAAGAAGCTGTAAACCCCAGGCTCCTAAGTGTCTTAGGCTCACAAAATATGTCTGGATGAGGATCAACCTTGTGAAAAAAGTCAATTTCTCTCAAAAACTATCGGCCTCTACCTCCCACCAAAAAATGGTTCCCAGACACAGTAGCACACGTTCTCATGCTGCATCCCCATGTGAACCTTTCATTTTGTTCCCATTAGCTTGGGCTTTAGTAGTTCTAAAAGTATACAAGCCGAAAGCCATTTACCTTAAAAGCGTAGCTGGCAACATGCCTCATGTGATGAGAGTGACTTTCGCTCCAGGTTTGCAGTCTACCCCTCCCTCACCTCTTCACAGCTTGTAACTGACACAAACAAACTGGGTTTTTTGGCATTCCAAATGAAGGTCAAACTTTCACAATGAGAATCACTGGAAAGTTTTGCTTAATAAATATTAAACCTAACTGAAAAACAACCTAGATGCATTTTTAAGACTGTCATAACTTGAACTGTTTGTTGACAAGAAGTGGCATTGTTATTCTAGTAATATTAATTGTCTACAAATTGTACAGAAGCAGACAGACCCGGAAGCACTCTGTCAATGTCACTTATGGAAACTGGACAATGGTCTGAATGGAGAATGTTTGTTTGCTGAGTAAAGCATCCATCTTGAAATCTCATTTTTTAATGAAAAGTATCACTGCTCGTGAGAGCTGTGTTATCACTGTCACAGAAAGTGCATTACTGTAGTAATGAAAATATGTAGTAATGGTGTGTATTGTTTTCTTCCTCATATGCGAACTCCAATACCCGGGGCTTAAGCAGATAAACACACAGTCAAGTTGATTATAGACAATTTACAAATCAAAGTATATTTTGCTAATCTATGACAACTCGTCTTCATAATGAGCGCATACTTCAAATATATAACTAGAGTTATGACCATGATGGTGATGGTGTCCAGTGCCAAGGATTAGCTAGCATCAAGAGCACTTTATGTGTGTGTTTACACAGAGAGCCCGGTGAAATATTGTCTTTTCCTCATGTCCATATGCCGCCACTCTTGCCCTATTTCATAGCACCCTCCTCCACTGCAACATCCAGTCAACAGTGAGCCTTTCAACCATCTCGTTCAGGAGCCGGCTGAGACCTGGGGCCACTGTAATTGTAATTGTATTGATATTGCGCTTACTACCTCTGACGAGGCGTCAAAGTGCTTTTCGGCGAGTAGCACGCTACTCTGGAACCCAAGAGGAATTAGTGGTGGATTAGTATAGGGAAATATGAGAACAGTATTAGTATGAGTTAATTTGAGAGGAGGATATGTGAGTTTGTTAGTTGGATTGAATATAGTAATGGAGGGATAGACATCTGGATGCATTGCACGGTCCTTCGCCTGTTTCTGAAAAGCCCACCACAACAAGGTCATGGAGGCACAATACCCCAGCAGGTGAACGCTTGGTTGACTGGTGTCTAAGGATAGCAAAGGGATATGAGGACTAAGCAAGGTGGAAAAAGGAGAACATATTTGGGACTGAGTACACATGCGTGGCCCCTTCTGTGCCAGCAACAGTGGTAAAAAGAAAACAAGCACCGGAGTGGGAAGGATGGCAGCAATAACAGGAGAAAAACAGAGGGGTTGGGGAGAGAAGATGCAATAAAATATAGGGGTCAAAGATGAACACGCACCCACAGTATGACATGAACAGGAAAGAAATAAAAAAATAGTCCCCCAAATGAACCAAGAATTAACCAGAGTTTAAAGATACAATACTTGGCCCTTGCTATGTTGAAGGAAATGAAAGCCAAAAAAGGAGGGACAAAGAGGAAGGATTGACCACTTCCAAGCAAGGATTTTCCAAAGGACACTGAAACAAACAAATTAAAAGCAATGGGTGGGATGTAAACCCACAAAGGAGTAAATACGAAATTATATACAACAGGCCTTTGAGGCTCAACCTAAAAGAGGCCTGTTTGCTTCCCCAGCTCACTTATGGCAGGATGAGGCACCCAAGGTGCTTGCAATACAAATGCACTAAGCCATTAAAAGTATAAGATGAATTGTTCACTCCTCAAATGTTGACTGCTGCGGTGTGTGTTTATTTTGGACAAGGTTTCACTAATCACCTATCATGGTCCGAAATTCTCCATCAGCACAGGGCCCAGATTGACACAGTTGAAAGTTAATTTGGGTAACACAGGCACCAGGTGGCCTGCGCCCGGTAAGGATAGGGATAGTTAGTGACCTCAAAACTTTAGGAACATTGCATCTGATTTAAGGCAGTTTCAAGCTTGTCATGTTTTACATAAAATTGACTCTTTCCTGATATTTACCTCATTGCATGAAAAATAACTGTTTTCTTGAAGTGTAACTCAGTGTCACATATAAGTCATTGGTATGTCCCTCAAAAATGAACTGAAATCCTGTAAATGTCTCAGGTAAGCAAAATGAAAACTCAGCAGCTGTGCTCCCTGGGAAATTAAAGCCTGTCTTAAATTAAAGTGCATTTCTCAATGTATGTATGTATAAGAGCCATAGTAGTTGTTATTTGGAGCACTTATATATTAATCTGCCGTCTTTATTTAAAAATAGCCGAGTGCCAAAACCCACAGTAAAATAAATCAGATGCTGGATTTGAAAACACTAAACAAGAGGGGAAAGCTGACATAGTCGGGGCTGCTGCATTATTAAATAAATAGATCAGCAGTAAACCAAATGTACTCCAAAGACACAACACTCAAATTACACAAGTATTGCCTGTATTTTGAACATTAAGAATTAACCTGTAAAATCTGGATAGTTGTCAGTTCCCTCAAGATCTAGCAAATTTAAGAAAATGCAATTCAAGCACAATTGTGAAATGCTTATATTTTTTAACACTTCTCTGCATATGTGCTTAAATAATCACTTAGGATATTTAAGTTAGCTCTCCATACATTTGACATAAGGGGTTATATTTCAAAACAGGGGAACATACACCTAGTAACAAGGTGCCAACCATATTTGTACTTAGCACGTAAAACACCATTCTGTTTAGGAAGATACTCTGGTAGCTTTCAATGTGCAATATTCTTTTGGACCTTTTTTACTTCGATGTTATGTGTGTGTGTATGCCAGCATTTAGGAACCAATAAAGGGAAGCTTTGGAAAAAAGTAACAGGCAGGGCAGGCGTCAAAGCATTTTTGTCCATTTCCCCTGATATGGGTCCTGAGCTTGTTGGGACCTACTGCATCAAACATGCAAGTGGACCCCTTGTTTTACCCCAAAACTCAGGTTGGCTAACCACCACTGTCCCATCTTTACCCCCAGACAGACCTCCCTTAGAGCCTTTGTTAACTGGGGCACACTTCCTTGAATGTAGGGCTCATGTCAGTCACTTCTACATGCTGCAGGGGTGCTGCCAAGACTATGACTGCACCACTCCCTCAAACACAGAAGCCAACAAGGATTGAAGTTGCTTTTATAAAGAAACATGCAAAACAAGGGGGTTCTGGGCCAATCAAGTGTCAGACTAATGCTACTAAAGCACAAAAGCAACCTCTGCACACAACAAGAAGTTTAGAAAACCGTCACTGTTTTAGTTCAACATTAAAGTTTGGATCTGCAACTGAGGCATTAATGCTAATGAATTGTTAAAGCCTTCACCTTCTATAGCACTATCAACTGCTTCCAGTATTGAAAATGAAAGTCCAACTAATACAGTATTTAATTTCTAAATAAAATAAAATAAATAAGTGCCACAGCTCAGGGTATGCCACAGATGTCTACTGTAGTTGTCACCATGCCAGAGAGAGTATTACCTACTACTGATCACACTCAAAGTGTAACAAATTGGACTATTTAAGGTAACCTCAAACTACAGGAATGGCCTGTATTTCATAGCTTTATGGATTTTTTAAAAGTGGATTAAACAGTCAAACGTGCCACTGATGGCTCTTCTAAAAATATAGACACACAGCACCACTGTGTTGTAGACTTTGAAAAATAGGTACTGGTGTTCAGAAACAAATGCTGGTTCTGAGCAGTGGAAAACGGTGGCACATTAAGCAGTGGGCTTGTCACACTGTTAAGTGTAAGCGCTAAATCCAGATGATCTACAAAGAAGAACCAGCCAGCAAATCAGATGAATTAAACTTCAGTTTGGGGATACCTGTAGTCATCAACATCAGCAGAAAATATAACTGTACTTCTGCTACATTGGGAGGAAGAATAATTAACTTCAGATTGCTCTTTATTAACCATGTGTAACTCTCTTACACCTATAATAAGGTTTACAGTGAGACCCTCTAATTGACAATCAGAAACAATTGGCAATTCAGAGTATTTAGTTTAGAAAAAAAATTACTAACATAAACGGAGTCTCGTCACAGACTACCCAAAATTCCTCACCACATAACATACAATCATACTCAGGCGGCCCCAATTTAGTCAGTGCACTGGGATTCAATTTTCAATAAAGAGAGTAGGAGGGTAAAAACAGTAAACATAATTTATACAAAAACAAATGAACGAAAACCTGCATTAATTAAAAAAAAAAAACGCTGTTGCACATGTTTTTTTAATGATAGTGCACTCGTGTCTTCTACACGCCAACATTTTAGAAGGGGAAAGTGGGAGAGTTTAAGAAATATAATTGGAAGAATGTATTTCCTCCATTGACTTCTATTGAAACAGAGGCATTTTCAGGTGGAAGACAGCCAAAATAAAGCCATTTTTGGCTTCAATAGTCTCCCATCTGAATTTGGTCTATTGGCATGTGTGTGATTTCCCCACCCTGATTCCCTGTTTCCCTCGTTTAAATCAGTAAGTGCTACAGCACGAGAGCTACTAAAAAAAAGCAAGTGTGGCTCTCGCATCTCTCCTTTAACTGACAGCATCTCCAGACTTCTCTTGGCAGCCTCCGGCTGGGCTAGTCTCAGCTTGCTCACTCTGTAGTGCAGGCATTATAGCCTCAGTGGGGGGTGGGCCCAAGTGGGCTCGGACTCTCCTGACATCCTCTGCTGTGTGGTGGTATGTGTAGGCAACACCATGTGGAGCGCCTGACGGAGAGGGTTATTTCAGGTATTTCCCCGTGGGCATACATTAAAGTGGTTCACTCTTACACCTTACGTCAGGAGGTTAACAAACTGAAGCCTGTGGCACAAGTGTGGTCAGTTGTAAGGCCACGAGAAAAGCAATAAGTGTGTCTGTGTGCTTATTTCATAGTTCCGTATGCACCACACTACATTGGCAACAAGGAGACCATCCTTGCCTGTTGGTGCCACCTGAACACGGCACTGGCACCTGGTCGGTCTGTGCTGTACCCAGCATGGCCGCTCACCACTACTGCCTGCGGGCACTGCGTGCCTTCTGCTCCGCAGTTGCAACGATTGCCTGGCGGTTCACCTGCTGCCCATCAGAGGGCCGGGCATGGGGGAAGCGCGAAGAGGTCTATTGTGATCTATCTGTCCCCACAGTACTGCTACTGAGCCTGATGGCTGGCCCCAAGAAGATGATCTACATGCAGGAGAGCCCGTCCCCCGCTCTTTGAAGGTGCCATGTCTTCTTCCAGCGGCACCCTGGAAGCCATCATTATTTCATCAATGTCAGCTGCCAGGGCCCCATGCTCCTGCCTGTGAGTATTTGTGGCCCCTGGGTTGCCTTCCTTGCCTCCCACCCAGACTGCAATACTTATGGTTGCATAAGCATTGTGAGGATGCCCCATGTTTGACTCTGTCTCCTGCAGGGATCCTGCCATGTCTTCTAACTGTGCCATGGAACCTCTTACTGTCACTGGACCCCCACTGACGCAGGCCTCCTAGTAGAAAGCATGGGTGGATCACCTCGAGAATTACTTTGAGGCTATGGACATTGCTGACGACTGTAGGAAAGTACCATCTTGCCTGGCATGTTACCCCCATTTTCACTGTATGTATGTTTGTTTTAGCCCTTGTGTCACTGGGATCCTGCTAGGCAGGACTCCAGTGCTCATAGTATGTGCCCTGTATGTGTTGTTCCCTGTGTGGTGCCTAACTGTATCACTGAGGCTCTGCTAACCAGGACCTCAGTATTTATGCTCTCTCTGCTTTCTAAATTTGTCACTGGAGGCTAGTGACTAAATTTACCAATTCTCATTGGCACACTGGTACACCCATATAATTCCCTTGTATATGGTACTTAGGTACCCAGGGTATTGGGGTTCCAGGAGATCCCTATGGGCTGCAGCATTTCTTTTGCCACCCATAGGGAGCTCAGACAATTCGTACACAGGCCTGCCACTGCAGCCTGAGTGAAATAACATCCACGTTATTTCACAGCCATTTTTCACTACACATAAGTAACTTATAAGTCACCTATATGTCTAACCCTCACTTAGAGAAGGTTGGGTGCCAAGTTACTTAGTGTGTGGGCACCCTGGCACTAGACTGTTTTCTTACAGTCCCAGCGACCCCCTACAAGCTCCCATAGGTCTGGGGTCCATTCATGATTCGCATTCCACTTTTGGAGTATATGGTTTGTGTTGCCCCTAGACCTATGTTCACCTATTGCATCCTATTGTAATTCAACATTGTTTGCACTACTTTTCCTACTGTTACTTACCTGTTTTGGGTTTGTGTACATATAACTTGTGTATATTACTTACCTTCTAACTGAGGGTATTCACTGAGATACTTGTGGCATATTGTCATAAAAATAAAGTACCTTTATTTTTAGTAACTCTGAGTATTGTGTTTTCTTATGATATTGTGCTATATGATATAAGTGGTATAGTAGGAGCTTTCCATGTCTCCTAGTTCAGCCTAAGCTGCTTTGCCATGGCTACCTTTTATCAGCCTAAGCTGCTAGAAACACCTCTATTCTACTAATAAGGGATTACTGGACATGACACAGAGTGTAAGTACCACAAGGTACCCACTATAAGCCAGGCCAGCCTCCTACAACGACAGAAAGAGACCACTGCTCCTTCACCTAGACAGAGTGGATATGCACGAAATCTCCAAATCCATGACCCAGGCTGGCCTACAATGCACATACACTATGCTAAAGAACACCATCACAGCACATTTTGAGCCTTACACTAACCCTGATTTAGAATGTTTCCCCCTCCGCCAGGTGCAGCAAGGACTGGATGAGTCAGTGGACGTGTTTCTTGGCTGCCTAAAAGTGTTGACAAGCACTTGCACGCTGCCCGAAGAGGAGGACAAATTGAGAGTGCAGTTCATACAAGAGTATGCGTCTTTCAAGCCCTGAGAAAGCATTTTACAAAAACCAAACTTGTCCAGGGGAGACATTATGATCCTGGGGCAATCCAAATAACTCTCCAAAGCCTGAGCAGCCCACATGGTCCTGGCACAATCTTCGCCCAAAAAGGAAGAACCTGTCAATGCAATCCACAAGGATACCCAAAAGTCTAAGCTGGAAACGTCTAAGACCTGGCACCGAACCGACTGTGCAGGTGGTGCGGTGGCACATACCCCCCATGGGTGAGTGCACAGCGTGTGGAAAGACGTGTGGCGTGTGTGGGAAATTTGATCACTTTTCCAAGATATGCTGCTCCACCCAGAAACAGTCAGCAGCTCAGCCAGAAACAAATGTTAGTGCTGTTGACACACATCCCATCAACCTAGCAAAGAGCAACATAGATGACAACAAGTAGGAGGTAGTCCATGTAGTTTGGAAAGTTGACCCTCATTGCACCACACCCTGACCGGCTCCCACATGCCTTCTCGAAATACAAGGCCAACCAGTCACCACTCTCCTCGACACTGCAGCCTCCATCAACCTCATGGCTGTAGACTTGTTCCACAACCTGCCAAATCCGCCTGCTTTGCATGCCGTCAAGATGTACGCGTTTGGCATCTGTTCGCCTCTTCAGCTGGAGGAGTTTTCCATGCGAAACTCTCCCATGACATCACCTACACAGGAGCCAAGGTCTATGTATCACAGGAAGGGGCAGTATTCCTTCAGAGCTGTCAGACCGCCCAAGATCTTAGGCTGGTACAGTTTGCGTTCAGTGTTCATGCCAACAGCATTGACAGACTGATGCCGGAGTCTTCCCCCTTTTTTGACGGCATTGGGTACCTAGAGGCCAACACTGTCTACCTGCATATCAATGAGTCGATTACACCGGTAACGCTCGAACACCGGTGGATAGCTTTTCATCTGCACCCCAAGGTATAGAAGGAACTGAGGCATCTCAAGGAGGCTGGCATCATTGAGAAGGGTATGGGCCCGACCCCATGGGTTTCCTCCATTGTGGTTGCTAAAAAACCTAAACAGCCTGATGTTGTGCTGATCTGCATTGATAGAGAGTGCCCAACTTAGCTATTAAACCGGAGCGCCACCTGACACCGACAATTGATATCATTGGAGAACTCTCAGGATCGAGATGGTTCTCCAAAATGGACCATCGGTCTGGCTACCACCAGATACTGTTGCATCCGGACTCGAACCCCATAATCACTTTTTTCACACATGTGGGCCTCTGGCGGTACATCAGGTTGAATTTTGGCATTTCAAGTGCAGCAAAGGTTTTTCAGCACATGATCAAAGAGGAATTGACCAGTCCCTCTGGGGTAATGAATAAGAGTGATGACATTTTAGTGGACACCCCGACACTGGACAGTCATTTTACTTGCCTCCCAGTAGTGTCTGCCAGGCTGAAAAATCACAGCCTAACTGTTCACAGAGGGAAAAGGGAATTCCTGAGAAGGAGCATAAGCTTCTTCAGCTACTAATTCTGTAACTGAAGAATAGATCCTGACCCAGAAAAAGGGAAGGACATTCGAAATGCCCTAGTACCCATCTTTGTGTCAGGGGTTAGCTGTTTCCTTGGCCTGGTAACTTACTGCGGATGATTCATGAAGAATCTGTCGATATCACAGGCCCCCTCCACGAATTCACCAAGTCTACCAACATGTGGGTTTCGGGAGATGAACAAGAGCAGGCGTTTCACAATAATAAAGAGGCCTTGTCCGTTGACACAGTGTTGGTGTAGTTTGATCCCAAAAATGTATTTCAGTTAGTGGTGGATGCCAGTTCCACAGGGTTAGGAGCTGTACTGTCTCAACGTCAGGAGTGGGCCTCAGTCGCCTATGTGAGCTGGACACTCACACAGACCGAACAGAGATACTCTCAAATAGAGCAGTAAGCCATTGGAATTCATTTGGGATACCAGCACTTCTGTATATATTTGTACATACACCCTTTTACCGTTTTCATGGAACA
The DNA here is from genome assembly GCF_031143425.1 of Pleurodeles waltl. Classification (NCBI taxonomy): domain Eukaryota; kingdom Metazoa; phylum Chordata; class Amphibia; order Caudata; family Salamandridae; genus Pleurodeles; species Pleurodeles waltl. The sequence goes on from NC_090444.1 coordinate 1,729,688,369, forward strand.
TAAACCATTGATTTCATTATTCCGGAGGTCCCCATCCAAACCATCCCAGAGGATTGAGAAATGGATACTGCAGTTGCAGGAGTCCAACTTTATGTCGAGTACCAGCCAGGCACTCACAACCCTGCTTATTTTTTGATCATGTCATGCTCAGCTAGTTACTCCCTCTGAAGCCAAGGAGGCACAAGACACTGAGGAATATGTCTGTGTTGTAGTTGAGTGATCCAAGCCAATTCCCTTGTGAGATGACTGCCTGCAAATTGCCATGTGAGCAGTACTAACTGGGGATTGGTGACCTCTCTGTTGCTACTCTGCTCACGTCACTGAAGATGCAAAGCTAACGCTCCAATCATTACACCATGTTTGGCAAGAACTCCCAGCAAGACCTGAAGGCTATCTCATGCGCGGACAACGACTAGATCTCGCCAGCAGTCTGAGATACCAGGCTGTTCTCCAAGCTGGTGGAGCCCACTAAGGCATAGTAAAGTCCAAAAACAGGCTGAGAAGCAAAGTCTGGTTGTCTGGCCTTGATTAAAGAGTAGAGGAAGTTGTCAGACACTGTCCCACTTACCAAGCGACTAGCCAATCAGAACTTCCTCCAACAGCCAACACAGAAGAAGTGCCTACTAACCCCCAAGCCGCATCTCAGCCTGGATTGTGGCAGTCTCTAGATGGCTCATACATGCTCATACTCATAAATGACTTTTCCTGGCATCCCGAGGTGGAAATTCTGCCAACTATCTCGGCACCGAGAGTCATCCCAATTTTTTTTTAAATGATGCCGATCCATGGACTGTTTGTGGAGATCCGTACCGACAACTGCCCGACCGTCAATGGTCATGAGTGGGCCATAAATCTACTTTCACAGAACACAGTGGAATCACACCCAAGTGGCCTCAGACCAATCGGGAAGTAGAGAGATTTGTAAGGACATTAAAAAAAGGTCATCCGCATTGCTGTAGCAAAGCCCTGGAATGTGGGGAGCTCCATTCATACAATTTTACCTGAATATCGCCTGACACTTCATGTAACCGCTGGTATTTTCCTGAGCAGGCTGTGTTTTGGTCCACTATTAACAGACACCATCCCTCACCACCAACCCCTCTTGATGGATCAACCAAATCCCCTGAACTGCTCTGACTCCCAAGAGCCCACAACAACAAATAAGCCTTGCGCAGGTGGTGTGCTAAGTGTCACATTCTCCGAGATCAAGTCTTCGTTTAGGATCGTTACCCAGGGTGGAACTCCACCTGCCTTTTCAAGCTGAACCATGGACAATCCCAAACATCAAAGGCACTATGGGAACAGCCGCAAAAGGAACAGAGACCATCACCAGGAATATCTCACTGTTCAAAAGAGCACCCCCTGCACATAACAATGCTTTGTTAGACATTGACTTTGTGGACTGGCCACCTGTAAGCAGCCCACCTAGCCCTGGTAGCGTTGCTGAAAGGGTCACCAATGACACCCCATCCATTGATGGGCCACCTCTAACACCACCAGCCCTGGCACTGCCAGTTGTGATGCCGTCACCAAGCAGACAGAGCCTTAGTGCATTCTGACCACTTGAGACTGATCAGGCTACACAAGTGTGCACCCAGCGGAGGAATAAAGGCTGATATCATCCGAGGTCCAACCCAGTTCCATTTCAATGGTATGCAGACTCTTTGGCTGACTAAGAGAGAGAAGAAGCCGGGGCTGCCACCCTGGATGTCGAGTAAAGGCATTATCTTTAGTTCTGTCTGTCTTCTTTTGCCATATGACTGCATTATGAATATTCTGTTTTGTTTGTTTGGTTGTTTTTTGGTTGTTTTTCAATTCAGTGATAAGGGAGGGATATATATGTTGTGTCATGTTTAAGCAACACCATGTGGGGCACCGGAGTGAGAGAAGTTTCAGATATTTCCCCATGGGTGTACAGATAAGTGGTTCACCCTGATACCTTGCATCAGGAGAGTAATAAATTAAAGCCTGTGGTATGGGTGTGGTCAGCTGTAAGATCACGGGTAAAGCAATAAGTGTGCTTGTGTGCTTCTTTCACAGGAAAGCATGCACCACACTACATCCTTCCTGGCTGGATACCACGTAGCTGTCACGAAGCAGCGAGGGCAGTTTTCCATAGCAGGTAACACGTCTATCAACACGGTCCAAAGAAGGAATGTCTCCATGTCACAAGCATGAAAAAAGGCACAGGTGCGGATGGGCCATAAGGCTGACATCATCCTTTGCTTATATTTGGGTTCAGGGAGGACCTGGCCTGGCAGTTTGGGCTGGAATGTTCCCATTGGAGCAGTGTCAATACTGATTTACATATGGCTGGGCCTAAACTGGGGTGGCATGGTGTACAAACCAACAATGGACTGAGTAGGGGATTTGAGTAATTACTAGTGGCTGAGATTAATATAATCATTCTATCCATCACTTTTTGTATACTTTATTATAACAGGAATGGGCATGCATGACCTGTATCCCACTTTGCTTGTCCATTTAATTTCTGCTAAAAGAGGCTGCTGGGATCTTTTTCCGCAGTGGCACACTCCGAAGATCAGAATGTTGGATCTTTATCCCATTATTGGTCAGGGAAGGTGAAAGATCTACTCAGTGCCTAATGTGAGCCAGTGGATGCTGGTGGGCCACTAGCACTCATGTTTGGTGACTGGTATTCATTTTCCTGATCAGACATATCCCGAGAGGGAGAGAAGGAAAAACACACAAAGGATGAAAGAAGGAAGAAGGGAAAACCCATTGCAAAAGGAAGAAAGCAGGAACCTGCAAGAGTGAAATAAATGGGAAGAAAGTGTCTAGCAGTGGATTAAAGAGGCATGATGTGGATTCAAGACTATGCAGCTTTGGTATTCAGCACACTGACAATAATTAGCATTTCTGAGCATTGCTTTGGGCACTGGATCTACTGCAGTTTCTATGTTTACCAAATTGTTGGCTTGTGGAGGTGTTTGAAATCTCTGTTTAGGTTTTGCATGGTATGCCCCTTGAATCTAAACTGGCAATACAACCTCTTGGTTCTTTTGGTCACATGTTTCTGTGCCCACAATATTTTGGCACATTGGTTTCCCTTCAGTGATTTCATGCTTTTCACTTACAATGAATATCTTTATGACCATTGATCATGCCATAGACTTTTCTGCTTAGGACCACCACGGTTGAGGTTAGTGATTAATTTAGTCAAGTTACCAAAGGGACACAATATTGTGGGCAGAGTATTGTAAACAAAATATTAAAGAGGTAAGTGCACAGAAGCAGGTTTGGATTTACTATTCTTAACTCCACCTCTACGTATTTTGGAAGTGTGTGTGTGTGTGTGTGTATATATATATATATATATATATATATTTATTACCATAGTGGGTATTTGTGAAGTTAGGGATAGGGAATGAATACAAACTTACCTCTTTGATATTTTGTCCTTTGATATTCTGGTCACAATATTGTGACCTGCTGATATTCTGGCTTCAATATTCCCAGCCTACACTGCCCACCCTTGAGTGCCATTAACTGCATATGACTCTGCTTTGTTCATGGAAGCTAACCTCTTTTCAGCAGCGTTTAGCATTTGACGTGTGACTTTAAGGCACCACTAGGTGGCTGAAAATTGACCACATGTGTCCATCCCATTCCTGTTTTGTTTCTTTTTATTTTTGATATTTGCTCTCAAGTCAAAGCATAGATCACATAATAAAACATTTCATATTGACAGAATACAATGCTCATATAAACAGTGAGGCAGTAAATCTCATATGTTCTAGACTGGTTGAAGCCTGACCATAGCCCAAGCTTCAAACAAAGAACATGAGTCGCTAAAAACACAAATCACATGCCTACTTATTAGAGAGGTGGAAATGGGCCTTCTATTTCCAAGGTAGACAGCTTTTTGCACCTGGGAGGTCATTTGGATTGTCACCGATGTGATGTACGTTGATCAGACTGCTTATATTGGACGGCGGCCGCTGTTTGTTCCTTTTGAATGACTGCTTTAGGGTCCTAGAGTAAGGACTCTACATGAGCACTGAGTACTCACAGGAAATGTTCATTAAAGTGAGTCCTGCTCTTTCTCAATATAGTCCTTAACACTGTTCCCCACCTTTGCCCCCTCCCTTGCCCGTCGAAGGGATGGATGATGGCTCCAACCTTTGTCTGTGACCACTACTTAGCATCCTTTTCAGATTAAACCATCAACCTATTTGTAATACTCTCAGAAGGGCACTCATCTACTAGAAGCACTGTGTTTCACTACACTAGTGTGTATAAATTATGGTCCTGGAGATGCCTGCCACCAGGGTGCAGACACAGAGTAAGAATGAGAAGAGTAAGAGAAATGAGGCAGTCACTAATTTCAACCGGTGCTTTTCATCTGTACTTATTTTTTGGGGCTCAGATAATTTGTATTAGTAGACCTTTGACCAATAGCAAAAGAGAGCTAGGCAGAAGAAGGAGTAAAAAGGAAGAAGATAGAAATAGGAAAGCAGTGACAAGGGGAGAAAGCAGGAATGAAAGAGAACCCGCAGTGAGATAAAGATGCTGTGGGAAAAAGAGACATGAGGTGGCGTAAGGTTTAGACAACCTCAACAGCAGACTCCTAAGAAAAAGTTTTGCCACCTGCACTTATATTTTTACAAATTAAGCATCACCACTGCCACTCACTACATGTGCAATTCTCTTTGCATAGATGGCTGTAGAAATGGTTGCTACTATAGTCACTAGCCATAGGCACAATTATCCTCGTGATCACAAAGCAGACCGCTGATGCCAGTGCTGAAAATGAAGGGCATCCAGGCAGATTAATTAACTATTATTGAGCAAGATCTGGGATCCAGAATCTGGGCCACATGCCAAAAGTAGGACACATTGAGCAGCACCTACAATTTGTGTGCTTTGTGTTTAATGCAGCAATCTACAGGGGGTTAGGGATGTTTGTTATTGTCACTTCCAGATGAGCTCAGCACAAATTACTCAATTAAAATGCCCATCAGTACTCCTTTTGTTCAAGTGCCATCCTGGGTGGGAGCTACCTGGAGTCCAACATTTTGATGCCATTGAGGGAAATGAATACCCTCATCTTGTAATTTTACACGTTCTTAGGAGACAACCCATGTTTAGAGGCAGACATTTTACTTTTTCAACCTCTTTATGTAAGATATATGCATCTACTGCTAGAATGTCAGATGTATCTATGTGAGTAATTACACCAATAACCATTTATGTACCTCTTGCTAATTCTATATTTAATTTCATTCAAAGTTCTACTCATCCCCATGTAGGATACCAAAGTGCTTTACATCACACAGATATTGTACAAAGGCAGTGAATCATACAACGATGTAAGTCAATATACAGGAAATGTCACATAAGACAAGGTTTACGAGTGACATTTCATCTATGCTGGTATGCACTATATGGTAAGACCACTAAGGGCATGATTTAGAGTTCGGCGGATGGGTGACAGATATCCTGTCCACTGTATTACGATGTCCATGGGATAAAATAAAATTGTAATTCGGCAGACAGGATATTTGTGACGGAGTAATCCCATCACCAAACTCTAGGGGCCAGATGTAACAAAGGATTTTACCCATTCTGTGTCTATGGGAAAATGCGTTGGTACATATGGCCCTAAATCAGGCTCCTAGTCTGGAGCAACACACGTCATGATTTAAAATATGTGTGAGGTCTACAGAATGCAGTGAATGGGGTTGCATGTACTAATAAGTCTTTATTACTACCAATGGAACTCTATTAGGCAACCTCAAAATATGAAAGAATGATAAAACAAAATAAAGTTCAAAACATATGCCTTGCAGTTAAAATTAGCTCCTTTAAACTGGTTCACTACTCACTGAACTATGTTACAAGGATTATAATTTATGACCTGAAGATAAGGATCTCTGCAACAAGAGTAGCAACTGAGCCATCTACATAAAATACAGATCAGTGATGTACATGTCACTCATTGTGCTTTGCAGCAGCCACATTAATCCTCCATTTGCTGTTTTATGATGAGTCAGAGGCCATTGAATAGGTTGTACCCCATTGTTGTACTCTCAAAATGGCCTGGTACACATTTCTGCAGCAGATATTTTAACCCCTTTATTTACATACATGCACAATATTTTAAAATGCAGCCGGATTGTGACCAATGAAGTAAACCAGACAGATTTACTGTCACACAGTCGGGCAGGGCTTTAAAAAATAAATATATAAATTGAGTGTCAAACTCCACCCCGTTTCTGCTGCCACGCCCAGTTTATGGTATCCCCGAATAATTGTATTCAGTGTCCAGCTCTGCCTGATGCAAAATGCCTACTGTAATTAGAAGCGAGTCAACAGGTTTGCTGACCTTTGACCTGCCTACAGACTTTGGTTAGCGGGTTTCATTAATACGCATTTGTGTTGGCAAATATCTAGAACATTTCTGTAATGACTGGCTACAATAATTGATATGAACTATGCACGAATGAGCTGCTAATTATGCCAATCGCTGTTTACAACTGATGAGGAGGCGGTGAACAGGCTTTCGTGTATTAAAAAACGAACACTGTCCATTAGCATTCTGACTTCAAATAATAGTCCCATTCATGGAAGGATTCTTTGTAATAGCAGCTGGTTACATATAACTATATTGGCGATGCATGCTGCTTTTGAATATTGCCAAATAAGATAAAAAAAGTATTTCCCTGAGTTTCTGTGCACTTTGGACTCTGACAGACTTTCCTGACAATTTACAGAATGGTCTTCAATTAATAAAAGTGTTTGGTAAACAGTCCATATCCAAGTTGATTGTGCCTTCCATAGCGCATCATTTACATCTCCTGTTTATTATGGACAGAGTTTAATTTGTAAATAAAGAGGTGCCGGTGCTGAAAGCTCTTCTCTCAAACACGAGACTGCTGTAATTAAATCTGCCAGCACTGAATACTGAGGCAGCCTAATCTTGAAGCTATCTCGGGCCTCTTCAATCCATTTACGGCCACCCCTGCCCCTTCAGTTCATCCTGCAACTTTCTACATTCTCCCTTTATGACACTTTTTAGTTTTTCCTTCTTCCGTCTTTCTCATATGTGTCTTTTGCTCGCAGCAAATGCTTGAGGCATAAGAATAAGCCCTGGCCCTCACAAATAAGTGCCGGTGCTCAGCCCCGGAAACAACAAGCACAAATTAAGCACTGATAATGGAGCCGCAGGACCCGCTGTTGTCTGACGAAGCCTGGGCTCAGTGACTCATCTGGCTCCAGAGTCCTCCATTACTAGCAGGCATTTTATGGAGATTTGAGTTGGGAACAAATAAACATTGCAGGATAATCTTTTATGTGGCGTGTAGTTCCCTGTTTGGCCACAGTGTGTCTGTCTTGTTACTTAAGGAGTAACCTTTAAAAAAAAAAAGACAGTTTTGAGGCCATCACTCACGCTGCCCCTTTCCTTCTTCTGACACTTTGCAATCCAGGCAGAATCCAAGAAAAGGATGAGAGAGAGAATATATTACAATGTGAAAGCGAAACCAGTGTTCTTCTTCAGAATTTGTTTTATTAAATGTAATCTTCTAATGCAGGCATCAGACTAAACTTAGACCATAAGTCTAAACTTAGACCAAAAGTCTAACCAGCCTAGAATTTCTGTCCCACTACTACCTTTTACCCTACTGCCATCCTCCCAGCTAGCGTCTTTTCTTTAGACATTAGCCTATCCTTTGCGCCTGCGTGCACCATTCCATAGAAATGGCACACAGCTGCTGCTATGGAATAGCGCTAAGGACATGCTTGCATTGCACCACTTCGATAATCACTTGCCCCACATTATGCCTGCATCAGGCATAGTGTATGCAAGGGGGTGTTCTGGCTGAGGGGGGCCAAAAAAATGGTGCAAAGAAATCTAACAGATTTCTTTGTGTCATTTTTTTCCAGCATTTTTAACATCTGCTCAGAGCAGGCATTAAAAGGAGGCTCCTGTTTGTTTCAGTAGTCCTCTGGGTGCTTTGCAGGATTAGCATCAACATTTTTTACACTAATCCTGCAAAGCACCGAACTAGCGTAAAAAATGTTGATGCAAGTTCCCTAACTACCGCCATGGTGCACTGTATATTAAATACGGTCAGCACCATTAGGGGGGTGCTAAGGGGCGCAAGAAAAGTGGTGCTGCACCACTTTTCATAAATCTGCCCCCAAGTCTCTGGACCTTTTCTTCGGTATTGGACATGGTACTTTCACTGCCACCATCTGAGGTGAACTCAGCTCTCCTGGCTTCCAAGTCTAGCTCTCTTAACTTCAGCTCATGAGCTAAAAGAACCAGTCTTGTTTCCTCCAAAGCTTTTTCTCTCTCCTGCTTCAACCTGAGCTTTACAAGCTCCAACTCGAACTTCCTGGCTCTCAGACTATTCTCCAGCTCCTGTGGAGACCGACCTGGAGAGGAAACACTGCTGCTTGCCCTGGAAGGTGCCTTCCTACCGGGTAGATTCTGATCCACAAAATCACCATGCAGGCTCTGCTCCTCTCTAGCCACAATAAACTTTTCCTCTTCTGTGTGTTCACCAGCCTCCTTTGCTGCCAACCAGGCCCTCAGTGCCTTTTGCAGCTCCTCCTTCCTAGTGAGGCCTTTAACAGAATATTTTAGCTCCTTGCAGAACGTTTTGAGCAAAGGTACCAAATAGGTCTCCAACCTCCCCTGCTCAAATACCAAATCTGCAGCTCCAACTGATGGCTCACCAGACTGAGACACGAATGCGAATAAAACTCAAAAGTTGCAAAGGCAGAAAGATCAAACCATTATGTTGAGATGTAATGGTCTGCGATATGGAAGTAGGGTACACTAATCACTGGCCCCAGACACTCCCGGGGGTTGGAGACTGCTATGTGTGAGGACAGGCACAACCCGATCCAGGTGCAAGTGGCAGGTCTTCCCACTACTCTAGCTCAGGAAGACCATCAACCTGGTGATGGGCAATCATGATATGCAGGGTGCACCTCAGCTCCCTTTGTGTGTCTGTCTAGAGTGAATGCACAAACAGCCCAACTGTCACCCTGACCCAGATGTGTATTCAGTAGACAGGCAGAGGCACAGAATGGTTAAGCAAGAAAATGCCCACTTTCTAAAAGTGACATTTTCCAACTTAAAATTAAAAAAACAACTTCACCAAAAGTATTTTTAAATTGTGGGTTCAGAGACCCCAAGCTCCAAATGTTTATCTGCTCTCAAAGGGAAATTACACTTAAACGATATTTCAAGGCAATCCCCATGTTATCCTACGGGAGGGATAGGTCTTGCAATAGTGAAAAAATAAATTTATAGTATTTCAGTAACAGGCCATGTAAAACACACCAGTACATGTCCTACCTTTTAAATACACTTCACGTTGCCATTGGTGATGTCTTGGGCCTACCTTAGGGATGACTTACATGTAATAAAAGGGAATGTTTGGGCTTGGCAAGTGGTTACACTCGCCGGGTCGAAATGGCAGTTTAAAACTGAACACAGACACTCAGTGGCAGGCCTGAGACATGTTTGCAGAGCTACACATGTGTGTGCCACAATCAGTGCTGCTGGCCCTCTAGTAGCATATGATTTACAGGCCCTGAGTACACCAGGTGCACAATACTAGGAACTTACTACCAAATCAAATATGCCAATCATGGATAAATCAATCACCAATAAAATTTAGACAGGGAGCACTTGCACATTAGCACTGTTCAGCAGTAGTAAAATGCCCAGAGTCCTAAAACCAGCAAAACCAAGTCAGAAAAAATAGGAAGAAGAAGGCAAAACGTTTGGGGATAATCCTGCGAAAAGGGCCAGGTCCAACAACCCTACACTTCACAATATTTGAAACCAATGACCGTTTTTAAAAAAACCTACCATTTCAATCTTCGTACTATCATATCCTTGAGGGCAAAAATCTAGAGAAAATAACATTTCGTTAATATTGAATTTGCCAACAGTGATTTTTGAAATTATGGTAATTTTGGATCCCCGATCTCTCAATAATGGTATAACATTCTTTCCTACCCTGAATAGTTCTACAGGATCTTTGGATGCAGGTATATCACTTTCACGAATCCTAAATCAATGAACAGGATAATCCGAGTTTACATTTCCCACATTATGTGTCATCATTGTATCTACCTTATTAGGTTCTTCTTGCTCTTGAATATTAACATATAATATCATAGTATTTATTTTATCAGATACACTCTAATTATGGTTGTCAGTTACCAAATCCACTTTCCCCTTTTTGGCATTTAATTGACACATTCTTGCAAAATGACCTGTGACCCCACATTTGTTGCATTCCTTTGCAGAAACAGGACACTGTTTATATGATACTATGGGGAATTTAGATCCACATCAAAAACATATATTACTAGTACTTATAGGTTTTTTTCTTCTCAAGAAGAAGTTTGACCAATGCCCTGTTTATGTTTGTATTGCTACCTTTAACCAATCAAACGGTGTCATCAGTTTTATTAACTTCTTTAGCTGAATTTTTTTAATCTTGAATAGAATTCATTCAATGGAGGATTGTTTCACACTAGTAGCCTTTCTGGAATCTTTTTGATATAGCATCTTGTTACTAGTTGGTCTCTGATAGGCTGGTCAGTAAAATTCCCAATTTCACATTTGGCTGCCAGGATGCATAATGAAACTACATACATATCTATAGTTTCTCTGCCTCACTTCTTCCCTGGAGAAGAACTTGTGTTGTCTTACAACAACATTTGGTGCTTTTGAAAAAATGTTTCTCTAAACTCTTTACATCTTCCTCATATTCATCCAGTTCTTCACCATCAACAGGTGTATATATAGGAGGATCTACAAATATTTCTGGGCCTTCCATACCTAATGAGTGTTCTAGTAGCCATCTTCATCTGTCTGGTTTAAACTTAAATCCATCTATTGCTCCTAGAAATGCATTGAATGCCCTAAACCACTCATTCCAAGGAATGTTGGGCTCACCCGGAGATAGCAGAAATGACGAAAGAGGATTGATAGCCTGCATGCAAAATATTTGAATAAAGATATCATATAAACGGGTTTGCTTGACAGTATGCTGTTCCACAGTAAACCAATATATAAAAGGGTGTGCCTGTCACCGAACTTATTGACAGACATTGATGTGTAAACTGATACAATTGAAACACAATACAGTGGTGTGCCTGTCACCGGAATGTTCATCCAACAGAGGCAATATAGTAATTGGAGGTGCTAAAGTAGTTACATAGATATGCTAATGAAATGAGCAAATTAAATTCATTAACAGGCTTACAGGTGTGCCTGTCACTGTGAAACAGTTACAGATTGACTGGTGAATAATGGTTTTAAAAATTCGTTAACGGTGTGCCTGTCACCCCATACAATGTCAAGACAGGCTTCTTATAGAGGAGTGTTCGTTATAATATGGCCTCAGGATCTTCTAAATAAATGGTAGCTTTAAAATGGCTACCCTACTGATGCTTGACCTTCATTTGGCCAAAATCAGGCATCAAAAAGGCTGCTACGCATACATTACACTCTGTTTTTATGGCCAGTGGAGCTTGTTTCCCCTAATGTTCCCCCTGAGCATGCGTGTATGCTGGGAACCTGCTCGATATGAGTTTTGTGAGGAAAAGTCTTGTTCGCAAATTCACACTTTCTCCTGCAGCCGCCAACAGAAAAACTCACGATATATAATGGACAGATTTGCCCACTGGATCGGAGTCACTGTCAACCTGGATAATCCTCACGTTTGTTCATTTTCACGCTCGTCACCACTATTACAATGTGAAGGCGACACCATGTTCTTCAGAATATTTTTATTAAATATAATCTTCTAATGCTGGCATCCACTTGCGGACCTCCTTGTCACCAGCTCCTCCAACTACCTCTCTGCCCTGAACATTCTAAAAAGAATGTCCGAGCAGACACACAACATGGAGGGGCCTCGAGACACCACAAGCCCTATAGCATGAGCCACAACACAAGCAGCACGAGCTATTAATAGTGTATGTTAGACTTGGCATTCTTGGTGTGGTCTCTCCTAACAATTTGCCATCTGTTTCCCAGGTTGTTAATGTGCGCAGGACTCTGTTTTTGCTGTTTTTGATACTCTGGGGACTTTACCACCACTATCCAGTGCTAAAGTGCAAGTGCTCCTATGTAAAATGTATGTGTAATTGGCTTTCTATGATTGGTATATTTGATTTACTAGTAAGTCCCTAGTACAGTGCACTAGAGGTGCCCTGGGCCTATAAATCAACTGCTACTAGTGGGCCTGCAGCACTGGTTGTGCCACCCACGTTACTAGCCCTGTAAACATGGCTCAGACCTGCCCCAGTAGTGTCTGTGTGTGCAGTTTTAAACTGCCAATTTGACTTGACAAGTGTACCCACTTGTCAGGCCTAAACCTTCCCTTTTCTCACATGTAAGGCACCCCTAAGATAGGCCGTAGGTAGCCCCATGGGCAGGGTGCAGTGTATGTTAAAGGTGGGACATGTACCTATGTGTTTTACATGTCCTGACAGTGAAAGACTGCCAAATTCGGTTTTCACTGTTGCAAGGCCTATCTCTCTCATAGGTTAACATGGGGGCTGCCTTTAAATGTTAGTAAAGCGGAGATTCACTTTGGGAGCAGATAGACATATGGAGTTTGGGGTCTCTGATCACAGAATTTTCAAATACATCTTTTAGTGAAGTTGATTTTTAAATTGTTTGTTTGAAAATGCCACTTTTAGAAAGTAGGCATTTTCTTGCTTAAACCATTCTGTGACTCTGCATGCTTGTGGATTCCCTGTCTGGGTCAGTTTGACAGTTGGGCTGTTAGCACCTCTCTCTAGACAGTGTCACAAAGGGCGCTGGGGTGTAGTCTTCATATCCCGATGAGTCATCTGTGCTCGGAGGGAGGGGAGGAGTGGTCACTCACACCTGAAAGGGCTGTGCCTGCCCTCACACAATGCAGTCTCCAACCCCCTGGTGTGTGTCAGGGGCCTGGCCTGGGCAAGGCAGGATCTTACAAACAACAAGACTTCCCTTTGAAGTTTACCTACTTCAAAGGCAGAAAGGGGTATAAAAAGAGCCCCCAAAATCCCTGACAATTAGATCACTTCTGGAATCAAGAGGAACCTCTGCCAAGGAAAAGAGCTGAAAAGCTGAGGAGAGGTGTTGCCCCTGTCTGTGACTGGACTTTGTTGTGCATTCCTGCTTGAGAAGAATCTTCAAGGGTTTGAACTGAGCTTTCCTTCTGCTGTTGAAGTCTCAGGGCCATCAAAGACTTCCCCTGCCAGCACCTGGACTCTGCTGAGAATCCTGCCCTGCCAAGGGGTGCCCTATCCAGTTCCTGGGCCCTTGAAAGGTGAAGATGGCAGACAAGAACTAAAAATCCACGCACAGACCGCCGTGTGGGGAAATTTTTGATGCACCTTCCACGACGCGGATGATAAATGATGGACCGCAGGCTTTGCGGCTGAAATCAACGCTCCACCTGCATCATGGCTGGAAGATCGACGCAACGTGGCTGGAGAAACAACGCACAACACCCACTAACGGAGGCTGATAACGATGCAAACCCCACACAGCGTGGTTTTCTGATACTATGCGACCGAATTTCCCATCATCGTCCCGGGGCGTCAAAGTCAACCCGACTCTGCGCGGATCCGAGGTGCCCCATCCAGAAATCTTATTTTTTACGGTAACCAGGTACTTTGTGTAACAAAGGCATTAGCACTGTTTTGCAAGGATTAAGACTCTTATTCTTTTGAAAATTCATAACTTGACTTGTATATGTTGGTTTTTTGTCATTTTGGTATTGTTTTGTTTAGATAAATATTATCTATTTTTCTAAACCTGTGTTGTGTCATCTTGTAGTGTTTTCACTGTATTACTGTGTGTGTTGGTGCAAATACTTTACACATTGCTTCTGAAGTTAAGCCTGCCTGCTCGTGCCAAGCTACCATAGGGGTGTGCGGGAGTCAAGTGAGTGTGATTCTCCTTTACCCTGACTGGAGTGAGGGTCCTTGCTTGAACAGGGGGCAACCTGACTGCCAACCAAAGACCCCATTTCTAACAGTGCAGATATATCAGAACATTTTCTAAGTTCCATTATAGTGCCATTCAATGAGTAGGTCCGTAGAGATACGGAGCTGAGCGGGTTTAGGTGGGGAACCTTTGAAGAACACTGAATCTTGTTATATGCCAATTATATCCTTCTGTATGCTGAAGATCACCCTGCAACTGTACCTCGGCTGATGCAGATGTTGCAGATTTACAGGGCTGATCTCTGTCAATGAGAGTAAAGCACTGTATATGCCTGTGGTGGGAGACTGTGAGCATGTGGCTGCATTGACCAGGCTGCAATTAACCACAACCTATTTTAAGTACCTGGGTATGCAAATCTCACAGAGTGAGCAATATGCCTGGGAATTTACATAATTCCATGGTTCAAGCAGGTCAAAAGGAAGGTGAAGGCATGAGGGTCATTGCCTCTATCGGTAGTGGGTACAGGGGCATTGTTTACAATGCCAGTCAAGATTTTCCACTCTATTAATGCTTCTTCACAGGAGCAGAGTGTCAGCCATGATGAGGTGGTTTGTGTCACATCCTAGTGACAGACACCTCCAATACAACTGGCTCATTAAAGGAGCCCATCAAGTGACACGAGCCACGGCAGGAAGTGGTCTGAAAAGGAAAGTGAGAAGTATGTGCGGGGACAAGAAGTGTTCGCAGACGTGCTCAGAGATTAGGTCTTGGCATAAGCAGAATATGCAGGGACGAGGAGGATTGCAGATGTGCTCAGAGGCTAGGCACCTGACTTAGAGTTTGGTGGACGGCGGAGGTGCCTCACCATCAACAGATATGTTTTACATCCAGGTTCTGTGACTGTGTCATAAACAATGAGAGCACAGCTTTAACATGCTTTCACAAACACAGAAACCCATGATGGAAAATGTGGGGCCTGATTTAAGAAAAGTGGCGCTGCATTCAATGCAGCAGCACTTTTCTTGCGCCCCTTACCGTCCCCCCACCACAACCATGTGTGCACCATATTTAATATACGGCGCACCATGGTGGTAGTTAGGGGACTAGCATCAAACGTTTTGACACTAGTTTGGCACTTTGAGGGTTTAGCGCCAAAAATGTGACCCTAGTTTGGCACTTTGAGGGTTTAGCGCCAAAAATGTTGACGCTTATCCTGCAAAGCACATTGAGGCCTATTGAAATCAATGGTGTGCCTCCTTTTAATGCCTGCTCTGTGCAGGAGTTAAAAATGCTGCTAAAAATGGCGCAAAGAAATCTTTTAGATTTCATTGTGCCATTTGTTTGGCCTCCCTAATGGGGAAAGCCCCCCTTGCATACATTATGCCTTGCACAGGCATAATGTGGTGCAAGGGTTTACCACTTTGTTAATATGGTGCTGCTTTTTGCCATAATACCGCCACGTTAGTGTCACAATGTGGCGGTATATGGCACTAGGCCCTTCTTAAATTTGGGCCCTGGTTTTTAACGGTAACACTATTCAAAAATGTTTTTCATATTATTTCATATTGTATACCGATTCGGTCAGGGCAGGAGTGAGAATCAGTGCAAAGGAAATCTCTTATTAGCATAAATTGTAAGCTCTCTCAAGGTTGTCTTGAAGTGTACACCAAAGATAATCTCCATTACCACCATTATTCATTGAGTATATACATCTACTTGCCGAACCAGATAAACACCATATATTTTTTTACAGTTATGCGGAGGACACTCAGACCTTTCTCTGGTTAGGCAGAATACAGGTAGCTGAATCTACATTACACATTAGTTGATTTACATGCACAAAAACACAAAAAGGTCTCTTTTGCCAGATACAAACTTGCTTCCACCAGTTCTGTGCAAAGTTGGTAACAATGAACAATCCTTCACACACTCTCCCCAGATACGGACAGTGGTAAGAAGGAATCGTTCCTCAGTTGATCCTGTGCTGCAAAGATCAACCACTCCTCAAAACAAAATATTGTGGTGGAACTCTTGTGGGACCGCAGTAAGACTCAATGAAAGACTGAAATGAGTGCAAAAAAAAATCATCAAGATGACCCCTCAAGTGGAAGGAACACATCTATGTTGATGTAGCCGAAATGTTAGTTCTGTCCTTCATGTCACAGAGGTCACCTATACGTGACAGTTTATGCATTATATTATTCAATGTACTAATAGTCTGAATGTAGATTGATGCACTGAGAAGCCATGTTAGTGTGCATTTGTCTTAAACTACTCACTGAAACATATGTGGTAATGAGATTAAATTACATGTTTGAAGAATTAATCTGTCATTGTTATATTTTGGAGTGAAAACAAATAATCAGTATTGAAACAATATTGAATTTCCCATAATAAATATTTTAAATACATGTGCAAAAATAGTGAAATGCAGTTCTGCGCCACACTGAAATGTATTGAGTCATTTCATTTTAAATTTACTGTAACATGAGTACTAATGAAGATTTATTAATGCAGAATTTATAGTTTGCGAATTAAAAAATATTTTATTTGAATGTTTTAATGGGCTGTTTTAATTCATTTGGATTAGCCTAAGTGAGGCCTGCTAGGCCATATATTCATGATTGTGCGAAAAATGTCAAATCATCTTGTTAACATGTACCTTTCTGCCAGGCTTCTTTCCATGAGAAGACTAGCTTGGTAAAAGATGTCTATTGTTTTACACATAGAGAGTGTGAGAAAACAACATTGGATGTGGAACATCCTGGACAGTGGACTGGCAATTTAAACATTTGTTTCAATCTTGTGTGGAAGTATACAGATGGACCCCTTTCTCATGACAAATCTGGGAAACCAAGTGGATGTTTCAAGTTGGAGTTGCATGATCGTCAACATCATTTGAACTGACAATCTGTCGAACCATTTTGCCTTACAAACTTTAAAATATTGATGAACACTTCGACTCAGATCAGAATCCCCGAAGATGAGAAGCAAACCCTTTTTCTTTCATGTGTCCTGAATGCTGAGCCCCTTGGCCCACTTTACTTAGTTACCTGTTGCCCAAGATTACCTTTTTCCAACTTCTTTTAGCATTTTTGTCCCTTTTATCTTTTGTGCATATGTGTTCAGCCCTGCACGTTATTCCCTGATTGGTAAATCCGTAGGGAATTCCTCTTGCCCAGCTAGATTGAACTTTGATGATTTGAACTGCCTGAAGCTTATTTAAACTGAGCAACACTTGTTTTCCATTCATCAGGTTACTTTCCTGATGTTCTGTATTGTCTGTGTCGACTGCCTACTTCTCCTGATATTAGTCCGCCTGAACTTATTTCGTTGCCTAGGTCAACTCTTGGTGATTTTGTATCTTTATAACTTTGTCTTGTGAAATGTCTACATGACTCTCAGATAAAGTTTGTAATAAAATCCTGTTACTTTATTCCTGACTGGAGGTTTCCTGTTATGGCCACATCGGTCACACTGTGCAATAAAATTTGGTTTGTATTGAAATGTTGTTGTTTGGTTCTACCACATCCTAATGCGGGGCCCAAAGATCCATTGACCTTGCTGAGCACTGATTCCTGTGACAGATAAAAATACTCAAGCAAAAATGATTTATAAATCCTTGCAAGCCTGCTGGTGGAGATCAGGGTAGAGTACCTACCCTGAACAAGTTCTTCTGGACAAGGGCTTACAGGTTACATGTTAATAGTGGCCTCACATTAGATGCCCACAAGGGTTTCCCAGTGTTTATTTCCAGTTGATTGACCTTTTTCCAGTCATTCAGAGGTGGAAAAATGACTAACTCCTTACTTTTTGTTTCATGATGGCAGAACCCAGCTGCCACCAGGCAGCCTGTCTTCCACTCCTTAGCAAATCCCTTGTTTTGATGAGTTCTGCTCCCATCTGATAGGGTCAAAACTGGTTCTGTCCTTGACTGCAATTGTAGCTTTGTCCGTCTGGTAGGGCCATAGGATTGAATAAGAGAAGCCGTCTCTAGCATCTTTCTGACATCTCCAAGTCACTTGGTATTCAGATACCTGTTGAGGAGTATAGGCATAATTAGGATCTGAGTTGTCCAGTGCTATGGATGCAATTGAGATATTTGCTGTATACTTGATGTATATTCACCTCTTTGTTTAGCTAACTTTCCATAAGAACCAAATATCACAATTATAAACAAACACCTCTAACTGATTATAACTTGATTTAATTTCTTCAATCATTTCTTTGTTTTAATTTTTCTTTTATATTTCAGGAATCATGACTGTTGTGGGAAATTTAGCAGTGCTTGCTACTGCAATAAAGCGGTGGGCCCACCTCAAGTCGCCGGAACTTTTGACTATAAATTTAGCAGTGACAGATCTGGGAATGGCAGTGAGCATGTATCCACTGGCCATTGCTTCTGCATGGAGCCACTTCTGGATTGGTGGAGATGCCTCCTGCATGTACTACGCCTTGATGGGGTTCTTCTTCGGGGTAGCCAGCATGATGACCTTATCTGTGATGGCGATTGTACGATATCAGGTGACAGCTTCACCCAGGTCTAATCGTAAGTATTAAATCCAATATTATCCCTAATTTGAGAACACTATAGGAAGTAGGATTACTAGTCTGTAGGATTAGGATAAAACATTTGTATTTTACTTTTTTTAAAGTATTAAATTTATATTACGGTCATAACATAGAGCGTTATCAGAGATCAGTACCTACTAGTACAAAAGTTTTCTTTAGGTATTGTTGTGTCTTGGTTTTGACTATGGGGTGACTTCTTTTCAAAATTTCAAAGTACTTTGGGGAATCAGACCCAGCATGAGGTAGCATTCTACACAGCATGGTAAATGATAATTATGCAGTATGCAGTGTATACAGCAGGGCAGAGTGTGGTACCTTGTATCTTACTAAGATACCATTGTAAGTGTAATGTTGTAAGATGTTTCTAAGCTCGGAATACTGAGAGCACTCGAAGGCTGAAGTGTCATTTGCCTGGATTCTCTGAGGGGTGAGAGGTTTCTACCTTGGCTTAACTTAACAAACACTATATGAAACAATCTACACTTGGAGAGATTGCATCTTTACATTGGCAACGAGCGCAGACATCCACCTGCAGTGAACCCTTTTGGTGTCTGACAGCTTCATTATTGGATAAAGGAAACATCTCAACACTTTTTTTTAAAGAAAAAAGAGGAAACTTCAACCAAAATTAAAGTCCTTTGTTTGAGGTGAAAACATGTATTCCTGCGTCAAGTGCACTTCGGACACATTGTCTCAGCATCTCAGGTGCTGTATTACATGTTTGGGTACTGTGGTAATAGATACTGAGGCACGTGTTTTATTTTATGATTCCTTGTCAGCCTCTCGTCAAGCGTATGTAAACAAACAATTTTTAGACTGTAGAGTTGCTAACAAAAGCAAAGTTGTGAGTTGCTTCATTTCAGGGGAGCGACCGTTTATTTCTTGATGTTCTTGCGACTCACCGTGCCTTTGTTGCTATCAGCTGTATTGACGCTCTCGCGACTTTAGATTCCAACACTTCACCCTCTACTAAAACAGGCTCGTAATCTTCATGCCGCACTTACATTTCAAGATCAGGGTACACTCGACCATACCGCGCACGTTTTCTACATAGAATCAGTGACATGCACACTTTCCATATCTTCAATATTGAACTGTGTGCATAGTTGTTGAGGCATGCGATCTGGTTGTAGTGATTATAAAAGTTTAAATTTTGACTGGTATTTCTGTATATTTAAAACGTGTAAGGAAACATAATTTTAAAAGTGTTAGCAGTTTGGAATATATATATATATATATATATATTTATATATATATATATATATACTGTATATATATCAAAAACGAAGTTGTCCTCATGTGAAAGCGCACTCCCAACAGGCTATATAAACGGGAAGAAAAAGCAAAGCCAGCAACTCACAGTGAATTCTTTAAGCAGTTTCATTATTCCAGGCCTTAAGTTACTGCTTAAAGAATTCACTGTGAGTTGCTGGCTTTGCTTTTTCTTCCCATTTATATTAACCTGTTGGGAGTGCGCTTTCACATGAGGACAACTTCGTTTTTGATAATTAACCGGCCTGTCCAGCCGGGAAGGCAGCACCACTGCATATTGAAGCAGGTCTGTGTGACTAAAAATGGATTGTCACATAAGAGCAATCAGGTTGGGTTATTCACAGCAAATCTGACAATTTTACTTTAGATTCGCCTACAAAGGTTTTGCACTTTGGGTCATTATTTTGTTTGGCTCCAGCAACCCACTTGGGGCAAAATGAAAAAATTGCAGGACCACCACAACCAGCATGCACTGCTCACTTGAGAGGCCCACTGGGGCGGACTAGTATTTAAAGAGACTAATCAGGTGCCTGTAATTGGACAAGCTGAAGCCATGCTGGTCTTTTCAGTAAGAAAGAGATGCCTGGAACACCTCCAGCACTGGCTGCACCTACCAGGGTGAAACACTTTTATATTTTTCTCTGCTGAAGAAAGGATTGACCTTGAAACACGTGTCCAGAGATGATTTTATAACTTAAGGCCTGGAATAATGAAACTGCTTAAAGAATTCACTGTGAGTTGCTGGCTTTGCTTTTTCTTCCCGTTTATATTAACCTGTTGGGAGTGCGCTTTCACATGAGGACAACTTCGTTTTTGATATATATATATATATATATATATATCCATCCAGCTTTAGCCTAAACATCACAAGATAACTTCCCCGCAATGAAAACAACAAGCCAGGACTCAGTGCAGATTAACGTGATTTACTTAAACAAAAGAAAAGAAAATCTAACGCGTTTCAGAGAGTTAACTCCTTGTTCACAGATCCAAATCACCTCTGTTTGTTACAAGTATTTAAATGTCCAAGAACAGGCACCAGAAACTTAACATAGAAGAGGGACTCAAAAACAAATTTGTCACACAAATACTCTAAAGCATGGGTACTCACAAACTTTTTCTCGGAGGCCAAAATTGCAGTATGGTTTGCGGCCGAGGGCCGCACTGAAGTGACAGCGGGGGGCGGGGCTTAGAGGGGGCGGGGCTTAGAGGGGGAACAACCACCCCACCCCCTTTTTCAAAACAATGCCCCTACCCCAGTAACACACACAGCGCGCACACATACAGCGCCATCTGCTCTCACCCCTACCCCAGTAACACACACAGCGCCATCTGCATACAGCGCCATCTGCTCTCACCCCTACCCCAGTAACACACACTGCGCCATCTGCACACAGCGCCATCTGCTCTCACCCCTACCCCAGTAACACACACAGCGCGCACACACACAGCGCCATCTGCTCTCACCCCTACCCCAGTAAAACACACACACAGCACACACATACAGCGCCATCTGCTCTCACCCCTACCCCAGTAACACACACAGCGCCATCTGCTCTCACCCCTACCCCAGTAATACACTGTGCCATCTGCACACAGCGCCATCTGCTCCCACCCCTACCCCAGTAACACACACAGCGCCATCTGCTCTCACCCCTTCCCCAGTAACACACACTGCGCCATCTGCACACAGCGCCATCTGCTCTCACCCCACCCCAGTAACACACACACAGCGCACACACACAGCGCCATCTGCTCTCACCCCTACCCCAGTAACACACACAGCGCGCACACACACAGCGCCATCTGCTCTCACCCCTACCCCAGTAACACACACACACAGCGCACACACACAGCGCAATCTGCTCTCACGCCTACCCCAGTAACACACACTACATTAAAAACAAATAAATAAATAACCAAAGAGCCTTACCTGACTCAAAGCACTGTAAAGATGCCACAAATGTGGAACAGCAGGCAGGCAGGCGGGCAGCAGACGTGGAGCCGGTGACAGGAAGCAGACGACCAAAGCCCCATAAAAGTTAGCTGCAAGCGCTGACTTTTATGGGGCTTTGGCTTCCAGGATCGTCAGGGCAACGGCATAAACAATGGCCGCCGTATGTAAACATAGAGGAGGGCCGCGGGAGCATGCTCCCGCGGCCCTCTTCTATGTTTACATACTGCTGCCATTATGATGTGCCGTTTGGTGTGCGTCTCGCGGGCCGCCAAGCTAGGTCCGTGGGGCCGCTGGCGGCCCGTGGGCCGTACTTTGAGTACCGTTGCTCTAAAGGGTGTCGGCCATTTTGAAACAGGCAGGTATCATATTTTTCTATAATATCACTTATCTGAATGAGAGATATCAATCCTCATAGATATAATAGGTCCTTGCATTTCAGCAACACCCCACTACTATTTCTGACATACCTAAAAAAGGAGAAAAAGACGAACATAAGTATTCATACATAGGATACACGAAAAAGAGGAAATACAGTACATGTTTAATTATCTGGCGCATTTGCAGCAAAAGATCCTTCAACCATTTCTTGTTTTCTCTCTACAGTTGTTTAACTACAGTTTTTACCACCTACAATTTATTCATTATTTTTCTACAATTTTTCACGATTTTCACACTCTTGTTTAATCAAAATTTTACCTAAATTTTCCTAATTATTTCAGATTATTTAAGACAATTTTTAAATAGGATTAAGGTGGACCCAAAGTTCTTCATCCTGGTTAAAGCCATATGGGGAGGTAGTCGAGTACTGATAAATCTAGACTCTAACTGCCTTAATTCCAACTCTCTATTCCCACTTCTTATCTTTGCTGGAATAGTGTCTAATACACAAAATTTTAACAGGTCCCTGTTTCTTTGATGTGTACTCGCAAAATGTCTTGCAATTGGATATGATTTATCCTCATTGGTTATTGCCCTCATATGCTCTAATATCTTCTTTTTGGCTTTGTGAATCGTGCTGCCAATATAATATTTGTCACATGGGCAGCTCAAGGCATAAACACAATATTCCATGTTACAATTCACATGTTTCTTAATTGTGAATGGAGCCATATCTTTGGATAATTGAACTTTGTGGCAATTTTTGCTACCTTTGCATGCTTTGAAGGCGATAACTGTGGCAGTGATATATATATATATATACATATATACATATATGTATATATATATATATATATTTATTACTATATAAGTACTATATAAATTATATGTGCAGTATTAAAGTTATTTAAGCATGCAAAGTGCTTCAGATCTGCCGTTTTTTTTTACCTCCCTAGGGCATCCACCTATAAAATGGTCTCAGTGGAAGAAAGTTTTCTTACACTATGCACGTGTGTGTGGAGTATCTTTAAGTACAGAAAGGAAGACTTCATTACTAATGCACTGTTTAGGTTCTGAAGGTCAAGAAGTCTTTGAACATTTGCCCGAGTTAAGTGAAGACGAGTGTGACAGTCTCAATGAATTTGAAATATATTTAGCCAAACTTGATAAGCATTACCTATCAAAAGTACGATATTAGAACATTATCATTTTGGTAAGCATAGGCAGAGACCCCAAGAATCAGTAGAACATATGTCACCGACCTACATAGACCAGCAGCATCTTGCAATTTTGACAATTTGATAGAAGAACGCATTTGCGATCAGTTTATGCTTGGTTGTAACGTTGAAAAAATAAAGGATGAACTGTGGCAGAAGGATAACCCTAACTTAGATGAAGTATTGGTTGTTGCAAAATGAATTGACCATTCCCTTGCATGTGTAGATATCCTTAAGAAGGAAAAACACACTGAACAATGTGTTAAAGTACAAAGTATTACTAAGACTAATTTGAACAAGGTTGTCCCTCAGAAGAATAACAATAATAAGAAAGTTGTGTGTGATGAAAATAAATTAGTAGGCAAAGTCAGATTTTTTCGCTGTGGTGGTCTAGGACATCTAGCTAATATCAGGACGTGCCCTGCTCTTTAAGCCAAATGTCGCAGGTGTGGTAAAGTGGGACATTTTGGGAAAAATTGCAGAGATACTCGAGGGAAGTCTTTTGTGAAAGAAGTTAAAATATCTGATGAGGATGAATATGAGTATGATGATGTCCATTGCGGGGAAGTTGTGCTTCAAGTTGATTCCTGCAAGAGAAAAGGTCCGGGTCGTTTAGTTCAGATGCTGTTTGATTCAGGAGCAAAAATTACTCTGATTCTAAAGAATTTCTACTTGGATAAATTATTGGGAAAAGTTAAATTGTGCAAGCCTGATATCAAACCATTAGCCTATAGGGGTAAGCCCATAAAATTACTAGGATATTTTTGGGGCGAGTTATTGTGCAAAGGTCGTATCACAGCAGGCAAGGTTTATGTCTCATCTAAGGGTGATAGCATATTAAGTTGGATACACCAAGGAGATATGGGCATTATGCTAGATCAAAGTGGCACACCTAGTATTATCATAAAAGATAAAATATTTTGAGATGATGTGGAACCTCAACCAGTGATCAAGTCAGTAAAAGAAAAAATGTAAACAAGGAATACTCAGTGGCAGGGGGAATTTAAGGGAGTATTCACTGATAAGTTAAGAAGCCTAACAAACTATGCCCACAGAATTGTACTCAAAGAAGGAGTTAAATCCGTAGTGTGCAAACCCCGTACTGTTCCTATAGCTTTACAAAGTTCTGTGTTTGATGTACTTAACAAGTTGAAGAATGAGGGTATTATTGTTGAGACTGAAGCTACTGAGTGGTTATCGCCTGTGGTTCTAGCATGCAAGACCTCTGGAGAAATAAGGCTTTCTGTGGATCTGAGGGGTCTTAACAAAAATGTAGCGGCAGACAAGTATCCCCTTCCAAATATATCTGAGATGCTAGCTTTATTCGAGGAAGCAAAGATTTTCTCAAGCCCGAATCTTAGAGCAGCATACCATCAGATAATGTTAGATGATACATCAATGAAGTTAACATCTTTCATTACCCCATTTGGTACCTTCAAGTTTACAAGGTTACTGTTCTGTTTAAATTCGGCAGCCTCTGTCTTTCAAAGGGTTATGGAAGATGTTTTAAATGGTGTGAGTGGAATTAAAGTTTATCAAGATGATGTATTAGTCTTTAGGTCATCTCAGGAAGAGCATGATGATAGGGTATGGCAAGTACTTACCAGATTTAGAAATAGAGGTTTGACATTGAGAGAGAATAAATGTTGGTTCAACCTCTCCGAGATTGACTATCTAGGACATAAGCTTACTGGTGAAGGAGTTAGACCTAAGGATCTATTAGTGAAGTGTGTAGTAGAACTCCCTTCGCCCAAAAGCAGAGATGATCTTGTCACTTTCTTTGGGATGGCAGATTACAACAAGTTTGTACCCAGACTAGCTAGTCGTACTCACACCATGAGAGAACTATTGAAAAAGGAGAGCAAATTTAAATGGTGTGATGGTTGTAAAAATGAGTTTCGTGATATAAAAAACACATTATGTGAAGCACCTTTGTTAAAACGTTTTGATAGCAACAGATTATCCATCTTGGTCAGTGATGCAAGTAATAAGGGTCTTGGAGCAGTTTTGAAACAAGTGAAAGCTGGACAGGAGAAAACTATTATGTTCCTATCTAGAGCTTTTGTAGGACCCAATAAACATTACATCGGTGTTTGAAAAGGATGCTCTATGCATATACTGTGAAACTACAATGCCCACTCTGGAACCCACTCTAGCAACATACATAAATCCTATAGTTTACATGCAGCATAATTACATACTTATTTGGAAAACATCCTGCATTTTATATACAAAAATATATTACATATTCACATAAAAATTCATATCAAATCCCCTATCAAAACACCAAAATAGAAGGACAAGAAAAAGTGCCAAAGGAACAAGTGCCTGTGATTAGAAGAAAAAGAAGGAGTATATCCCTGGTACAGGGAATAGAGTTGTAGACTGCTTATCATGTCTTGTCTCTGATCAGCCAGCTCAGACAGGGTTTGAAAACAATGGGGTGGAAGATACCTGTGACTTGGAGGACTATAAGGTGTGTGAGGTTACAGGTGGTGTGATCAAGGAAGACTATTGGAAAATGTTATTGTCAAATGATGTAGTTTTGCAGGAGGCTCTCAAAAGACTGTTGGATAGCTGGCCTAAAAAAAATGGAGAGATTAAAAAAGTTTGAATATACAAGATGAACAGTCTTTCAGAATTGAATTACTCTGGAGGGGTACTAAACTAGTGCCTTTGGTGAACTTAAGGGAGAAAATTATAAACCTAGGTGACCAGGGTCACCAAGGAACCTCCAAATCTAAGGAACGTATTAGGTCACATTTTTGGTGGCCTGGTATTGATGTCCAAGTAGAAAGGGCTGTGAGGGATTGTTTTGGGTTTGTCTCGAGTGATAAGGTCTGTAAGACAAGAGTCCAGCCTATGGTGTTGAGAGAATTGCTGGTGAGGACATGTCAAGAAGTGACATTGGATATCTTGGGTCCTGTAACCTGAAGGTCTGGTCATTTCTATGTGCTGGTCCTAGTTGACCTCTATTCCAGGTGGCCGGAAATTGGAATAACGCAGTCCATTGAGACAAATAAAGTGATTGAGTTTCTGGATGAGGTATTTTTTAGGGAAGGTTCATCTGAAAGTTTGTTGACTGACAATAGAGCTCACTTAATCTCTAAAGAAATTGAGACATTTTTAGACAACAATGGTATCAAACACAAAAGAATGGTAGAGAGATTTAATAGAGTATTGAAAGAAACCATTCAAATAGCGAAAGTACAAAACAGAGATTGGAAATTAGAAATTTTGAAGAGAGTGAAATTATATAGATTGACTCCTCATTCCATCACAGGGAAAATACCTTTTGAGCTATTTAGAGGACACAAACCTGTAACTTTACTGTGCCCTGGGTGGATGAGAACTGAAAGCGTAGGGGATGTTGCGAGGAATGCCCCTCGGTTAGATGATTGGTGGTCTTCCCAAAAGGAAAAGCTAAAGAAAAGAAAACTTCACTTTGATTTGAAACATGCAACAGCCCCAACCAAAGTTAAAATTGGGGAGATGGTGAGAATAAAATATCCTCGTAAAATACAGTCTAATAGATTCTCAGGACCTCTTAAAGTAATTAAATTGTTTCATAATGCTGTCAAACTGAGTGACAATCGTATTTGGAACTTGAGCAGGGTGGCATTAGTGCCTCCCAATAAATACATTACATGTGCTGCGGACTCTAAGCTCAGTGTTTC
Organism: Pleurodeles waltl; assembly: GCF_031143425.1. NCBI lineage: Eukaryota > Metazoa > Chordata > Amphibia > Caudata > Salamandridae > Pleurodeles > Pleurodeles waltl. The sequence goes on from NC_090444.1 coordinate 1,729,715,387, forward strand.
ACAACCAAGGAGATGTGTTCGTGTGACATCTAGACCAAGTCTTTCACAACCAAGGAGAAGTGGGCGTGTGACATCTAGACCAAAACATTTGTGTGATTTGTTTGAACCTCAAGTATCCACTTCCTTCCCTTTGTAGCTGTGAAGTGTAAAATTCTTTTATGTCTCTCTCTGATCTTATCCACATTTTAAAGATTTTTTAATGTTGAGTAGAATTTAGATTTCTGTTGGTTATTCATTTGTAAGTGGAATGTTGTAAGACGGTTCTAAAATAGGAATACTGAGAGCGCTCGAAGGCTGAAGTGTCAGTTGCCTAGATCCTCTGAGTGGGTGAGACGTTTCTACTTTGGCTTAACTTACTAAAGACTATATGAAACAATCTACACTTGGAGGGATTGCATCTTTACACAGAGCATTGTGCACAGTGTTGTACATAGAAGTGGAGTGAATAGAGCATAACAAGGGGGAGCAGTATGTACAGACATGGTCATGTGGGTGATGTAGATACGGTGTGAACACCAAGTTTTAGTGAGAAAATGAGAATATACAAAGGAACTCAGTTGGTTTGGGGAAGGAATTCGAGAAAAAGATGGGTGCCCTAATAAACTGCCCTAATAAACTTTTGTAGGCAAGGGTATAGTCGAAATGGTAACCACAGCTTGTCCTAAAGACTGGCGTGTTTAGGATGAAAACGTTTTTTTGTGTTCTATCTTTGTGGCATGTTCGAATTTTGAGTCATTCTAAGATTTTTCAAGTGTGCTGAGGGCAAATCTAGAGACCACATTTCTTAATGTTAATCAGCCTAGTTTCATTGGAGACCTTGAAATGGATACATATTTTGAATTGGGTAACAACATACCTCAGTTATCTGGCAATAGATTCCAGACTCCTCGTGAGTGAACATGCATTCTACAAATATATATGTTATGATATGTTATTTTAAGTTATGATATGTCATGTTGTTAAGGGTACACCAGTGTAGTCTTTGCATGATGAAACTAATGTGGTATCAGAGAGTCTGGGAATTTTTTCCCCAATATAGCTGGAAGGGACCGACCCTAGAATATTACTCAGAAGTTAGGTGTTACAAGCTATGGTTAAGTCTGATGGAGAACACCAAGATCATGGCAGAGGGTTTTGGTCTTGTTGCTAAAGTACTCTAGGTGAACTGGCAATCAATGTAGAAGCAAAGTATTTGCACAGTGCATAAGTGAATGGGTAATGTATGTGGGCCGAATTCACACAGATTTCACAATCAATAGGTATAGAAAAGGTTTTTAGTACTCCTGGAATACTTCTGGATTATTCTTGAAATTAGGCAGTAAGCCAGAAGTACTAGATAAGTAAGTCAAAGCAAAATCATAAAAGTCACTACAAACACCAGAATGTTAGTTAGGACTTCATTAAGTTACTGTCAAATACAAGATCTGTTTTGTTGGTGTTCAGTTTTAAACAGATGGCTGATGCCCAGGGTTGCATGAAACAATGATTAGTTTTTAACCTTTAGGTGATTTTGGCCAATAGCACTTTGAGAAGACGTTGTGCATCATTTTCTTGCAAACTGGTAAATGGCCATTTCCTGAGTTATAAACAAAGCCCCCATTGTTTCGATTAGAGATAAATATTATAGATGCAACACCGGAACATTGGGTGCTGCTGCTGTTGTCCATTCGAGCTGGTGAGAACCCATCAGAGGTGAGGAGGGTGAGCCACTGGGGGCTTGAACAAGATTCCTGGTTCGTGCTTAGCCTAAGGACTCTTGAGCAAGAAAAGAGTAGCGTGTTCAAGTGCTAATGCCAGGCCCTGACACTCACATCTCATACAGGCCCCACACACTCTCCCACAACCCTTACAAAGAGCAACAGGAGGGGTACTGGACCAGGGGTGGCTCCTCCCCAATAGCGGAGGGGCGTTGCCCCCCTGGCTAAGAGCCAACAGCAGAAAAGAAATACGATATTTCAATATTGTTTTATTTTTCTGCTTCTGGCTCAGCCAGCATGTGAAGGGAGAGGGTGGGGCTGGGCCTCGGGAGGTGGGAGGGGAGATAAGGGGAGAGTGTACTTAGGTGCCCATGTGTGTTTGGCCGGCCATATCAGGCCGTCCAAACACACATGCGCACTCAGGTTTCTCCAGCTCAGCTGTGTTTAATTAGCTTAGTTATTAGTTAGACCGTCCTGGCTGTTACACTCATGGCCCACCATAGCCCTTCCCATCCCCTTACGCACAGACATTGCCCAGCATACATGCTGCACGCTGCCCAGGGCCCATCCACTAACCACCCCCTACACGAGGCCTTCACACACAGCACTCCATGCATTCGTGCCCCATGTATCGTGCTCACAGTGTACTCACCTGTTGGTCTGGAGGCCCATATAGCAGTCCGTACTGGTGTAGGACCCCATCCGCTAGTCTCTCAAACTCCTCCGAAGTTAAGACAGGGGCCCTTTCATGGTAACTTCCAGACACAGGTCACAGCAGCACATGCAGTGTAGGTCCTCTCCTGTTGTAGATCAGGTAGCAAGTGAGTGAACAGATAGAAAATGTCAGTGATGTCCACAGCGGTGCATACCGTTAGCTCCAGCGTACATCACCATCGGCCACTGTACCCCATAGGGCCAAATATTATCCAATGAGACGTTGCACGGCGGTTCCCGACTGCCTCCCGCAACGGCGCACAACTTCAGCGGAATTACCTCACTTCCACCTGTCCCTCCATACAGGACAGGCGGACGCCATTTTAGGGCGGGGGCAGTGCATGGATCATAACTGCGTCACAGGTCACAATTGTACATACAGGACATATGCCACTAATACATTTAAAAATCTCATCATGCTTTGAACTGTAGTGGCTACAATGTACAGTTTATGACAGGCTCCTCAGTCTTTTCTCCCTTAGACTGCAACCGCTGAGGATGAATAGGAGATGGAGACATCCCCCCGTGTACAGACCCTGGTGGACTTGGCAACAATGGAGGGCAGGCACATTATCCTCACCTACTGACTTGACAGGGCCACAATCACGGAGCTGCGTGCCCAATTGGAGCCTGACCTGATATCTCCTATCCGTCACTCCACTGGGATCCCCCATCCTGTGCAAGTCCTCTCTGTGCTCCATTTCTTGGCAACTGGTTCTTTCCAAGTGACAGTGGGCTTGGCAGCAGGAATGTCTCAGCCAATGTTCTCAATAGTGCTGACATAGTTAGCTGCCCTGATTAAATACGTGTGCAGCTACATTGTTTTCCTCCAGGTGGAGGATTTGGCCACAGTGAAGGCTGACTTCTATGCAATGGGACATATCCCCAACATCATTGGGGTGATTGTTGGAACACATATTGCATTTGTCCCCTCCGGCAAGATGAACAGGTCTTTAGAAATCAAAAAAGTTTTCACTCGATGAATGTGCAGATGGTGTTTTGGCGGACCAGTACATCTCCCATGTCAATGCTAAGTATCCTGGGTCGGTGCATGATGCCTTTATCTTGAGGAATAGGAGCATCCCAAATGTGATGGGCCAACTACAGAGGCACAGGGTGTGGCTAATAGGTGAGCCCTGGTTCCCAGCCAGTGGATGTTGGTGTATGGGTATGGTGTGGGCCATAAGGAATAGTGTGTGGCTAACAGTTGTCCAACGATATTTACAGGTGATTCAGGTTACCCCAACCTATCATGGCTACTGACCCCTGTGCGGAATCCCAGGACAAGGGCTGAGGAACGTTACAATGAGGCACATGGGTGAACAAGAATCATTGAACGTATATTTGGCCTCCTGAAGGCCAGGTTTCAGTGCCTTCATCTGACTGGTGGATCCCTGTGCTGCTCACACAAGAAGGTCTGCCAGATAATCGTGGCATGCTGCATGTTGCATAACCTTGCCTTGAGATGCCTTGTGCCTTTTCTGCAGGAGGAGGAGGAGAATGGAGATGGGTGTGTGGGAGCAGTGGACCCTGTAGACAGTGAAGATGAGGAGGCAGAGGATGAGGATGAGGACAACAGAACTGAAGTGATACGACAGTACTTCCTATGACACACAGGTAAGACAGTGTAATCACATTTCATTGTCAGTTTTTTGTTTCACATTGTAACTGGCAGGCTGTGGTTTCCCACTTCTATGGCCACTCACTGTACCCGTTGGCAACTCTTTTTGCAGATGTTGGTGGCCCACTATCGCTCCTGGTGTGTTCACTGCAGTCATCTACAGGTCTTTCCTATGTAAACATTACTGTACAATTGAATTGCAATGTTTAAACCTTGTTAAATGAATAGATACTGAAATCATTTGACATACTCCATACTTGTATTTTTTCAAAGTGTGTTATTGCTGTGCTATGAAGAAAAGGGAGAAGTGCAATGAGCTGGTGTGATGATGGAGGAAAGTCCAGGGCATAGTTCCAGTCTACTTGTAGCACAGGTGCAGTGTCCATGGTGACATAGGAAGGGGACCAATGGCAGTTCAAGGTGGACGGGGTGACTCTGTGGGACACAAGGGGGACAATCAGGAGAGTCTAATTTCCTGGCGGGGGTCTTGGCAATAGTCTCTGGCTTCTGCTTGGATTGCAGGGAACGTTTGCGGGGTGGTTTTCCTTCTGCAGGGGGAGGGGTGCTGGTGGACTGTTGGCCTGTGGCGGGGCCTCCTGACCGCTAGCGACAGCAGAGGTGGAAGGCAGTTCAGATGTCTGGCTAGTGGCAGGGGCCCGCTGTTGTGAGGCTGCCTCTCTCATAATGTTGGCCATGTCTGCCAGCACCCCTGCAATGGAGACCAGGGTGGTGTTAATGGCCTGCAAGTCCTCCCTGATCCCCTGGTACTGTCCCTCCTTCAGCCACCTGTTATCCTGAACGTTGGCCAGGATCTGGCCCAGCATATCCTGGGAATGTTGGTATGCTCCAGGGATCTCGGTGAGTGCCTCCTGGAGAGTCGGTTCCCTGGGCGTGTCCTCCCCCGGCGCACAGCACTCCTCCCAGTTTCCCTGTTGTCCTGTGCCTTTGTCCTCTGAGCCCACTGCCACTGACCCCAGGTTCCTGATTGTCTTGGGGACGAGGTGTACCCTGGGGTCCCTGTAGTGGTGGACACACTGCTGATTGATGTGTCCTGGGGACAGAGGTGTGGGTACGCTGGGTGGGTGCCGTGGTGGTGTTTCCTGGTGGGGGAGGCTCTGTGGTGGTGTGTGACTGTGGCTGGGTTACCGACTGTCCAGAGGTCCCTGATGGGCCAGGTTGGTCATCCAGATCCAGGCGTCCAAAGTCACTGTCATCACTATGGGCCTCTTCTGTGGGAGGACTGGACACTGCTGGCACCTCTTCTCTGGTGACATTGGCTGGGGTACTTGTGGGGATGTGAATGCAGTGTTATTGTTTCTGTGTGTGACATATTGTGCATCAGTGGGTTGCCCTGTTTTGTTGAATTTGCCCTGGCACCTTTTACTTGTGTAAGTTGGTATGTGGTGGGCTAGCTGATTCTCTCTAGTATTCATGCTTTGGTGATAGGTGTCCATACAGGTCTGTGAGTGGTGTCCATGCATTGGTATGGCATGCAGGGCTTGACATTGAGATGAGTGAGATGTGATGGTAGGGGGTGTGGGAAGTGGTGGAGTGATGGTGAGGGTGGGGATATGTGATGGCATGGAGGTAGGGGGGTGATAGTAGTATAGAGTTGACTTACCAGAGTCCAGTCCTCCTGCTACTCCTGCCAGGCCCTCAGGATGGATGTTTGCCAAGACTTGCTCCTCCCATGTTGTTAGTTGTGGGGTAGGAGGTGGGGGTCCACCCTTAGTCCTCTGTACAGCGAATTGGTGTCTTGCTGCAATGGAACGTTCCTTCCCCAGTTGGTCGTTCCACCTCTTCCTGATGTCATCCCTGGTTCTGGGGTGCTGTCCCACGCCGTTGACCCTGTCCACGATCCTCCGCCATAGCTCCATCTTCCTAGCAATGGATATCTGCTGCACCTGTGCTCCAAATAGCTGTGGCTCTACCCTGATAATTTCCTCCACCATGAGCCTTAGCTCCTCCTCCAAGAATCGGGGGTATCTTTGTGGTGCCATGGGTGTTGTGTGAGTAGTGTGGGTGATGGTGTGTAGGGTGATGTGTTGGGGTGTGTGATGTAAGGTGCATGGGTGGTGTATAATTGATGGTGGTGTGTGGGTCTGGTCTTGTCTGTAGTCGTGATGTCAGTCTGTTGGCAATGGTTTGTATTCGTAAGGGGTTGTGGGTAGTGTGGGTGTGTGTTTTATAGTGGTGTGGTTGTGTGGGTATGGTGGTGCATGGGTGTCAGGTGAGTGTGGTTTGAATTGTCCAATGTGGTGTTGTTTTGTATGTGTGTGTGTATTTTGAGCTCGGCAGTATGTACCGCCAATGGTTTACCACCATTGAATGATTCGTGGGTCATAATGTGGTGGGCATTGTTCTGTTGGCGTAACAGTGTGGGTTTTGATACCACCAGTTTATCACTGACCTTTGGTCTGGCGGATTTGTGTGTGTGGCTGTATAGTGACGGATTGGTGTGTGTGTGTTATAATATGGTGAACGGCTATCCGCGGCGGCAGCGGTAGGTTGGCGGCAGTCAGCATGGTGGTAAGTGGGATTTACCCCCAATGTCATAATGAGGGCCTAAGTCTTTTTTTTCAAATGTATTTTATTATTTGACCCCCCTCATTTTCCCAGTCCCAGTCCATCCCCTTGATGTTTGTGGCAGCCGCCACTGTACTGGACAGAGCTGCACTATTGCCCCTTCACATTTTTGATTATCTCCAGGTGTGGGGGGCGGGGTCGGGTTCAGGTGGGCTAAGAGTGAAGATGCTGTGGATCAGCCCATCTGAACTGCCAGCCATTCTCGCCTGCCAGTGTTATCAAAATGAGAAAAAACTGCAGTCATGTGTTTGAGCTCTGTGTAAAGCCTGTGTTCAGACAAACCTGCTCTTCACCTCTGTCTGAGTGAAGACCTGTAACTCTATGAGATCTCAGATACCCTTTTGTTTTGTTACCACAAACAATTTCCTTTACAGGGATGTTGAGAGGCTCATATGTGTCTCTTTTAAACGAGGTGAAGGCTGAAATATCAATATAAAAATACAGTGTCCTAGAAAGTCTTCGTGAGTTAGCTTGATTCAATGTTTGATAATAAGTAGATTTACTCATTTTAGCTTCTTAAAGAATTGAACTTAAAACCACTGCCATTGGTGTTGAACCGAGGAAAGGATTACTCATCCAGTTTCCGTTTGCACCTTAGGAAACATGAGTTCAATCCCAGTTTTCAAGCTTAGCCTTGTGTGTCCCTTGCTTTAATTTTCACATTTTAGAGCACCTTGAAATAATTTTGTTCAGGATGTGTGCTATCCAAAAACCTCACTCGTATAGATGGTTTACTAGACTATAATGTTGGTCCATTTATAATACCATAATAGGCCGTATGTGTAGGAAGCAGAAGGCAACTGACTTACCTCTGGAGTTACTAATGGCATCATCTTGAAGGCGATGTGGGGGAAGTCCATGAACGTTTTCAAGTTCATGTTTAAAATGTATCCTTCTTATTAACTGCTACTCAATCCATGATATTATCCAATGTGCTTATGTGAATTGATGTCAAATACTCAACATATGCACTTTTTTAAATTTTGTTGCCACTTGTTGCACGAATTATGTACCAAATGTTTGAATAGATTGGCTCATGCTTTGTCTCTCAGGGCTGAGACTGGCCGTTTTGCTCAGCTTTCCCTTTTAAGTTGCTGGCTTTTACTACCTCTAGAATCCAGTTGTCTCCTTCAGGAAGCCTGAGAACCAATTTGGGATTTTAAATGATATTGATATGAATAGGATTTCACTGGAGGGGATGGTTTTCAATGGTAAGTGTTGAAGGAGCAACAGGCAGCTGTGCCATGTCCTCATCAGACACTAAAGCCCTCATTCTGAGTTGCACAGTGCTGAGGGTGCAGTAGAATTGCATGTGTTTTTACTAGTGACTGTGTGGTAAATGCACACCATTACCATGAAATTACAAATTGAAATCCATATATTTGGGAATTAATGTGTGGGACAGAGGCCCTCATTACAACCTCAGCCGCCCGCCAAGGTTGGACCGCTGGGTGGCCGCCAATGCCCCGGTCATTTTGAGATCCCCAGCGGGGATCACAGGCGCAACACAGGAGCCGGCTCCAAATGGAGCCGGCGGTGTTGCGGCTGTGCGACGGGTGCAGTTGCACCGTCGCGTTTTTCACTGTCTGCATAGCAGACAGTGAAAAGCTGCAAGGGCCGTGTCAGGGGGCCCCTGCACTGCCCATGCCAGTGGCATGCCCAGGGGCCCTGCGACTCCCCGTACCGCCAGCCTTTTCCTGGCGGTTCAAACCGCCAGAAAAAGGCTGGCGGTAGGGGGACTCGTAATCCCCTGGGCAGCGCTGCAAGCAGCGCTGCCCTGGCGGATTAAAACCGCCGGGACTGAAGTGGCGGTAAACCGCTGAGACTGAAGTGGCGGTAAACCGCCGGGACTGAAGTGGCGGTAAACCGCCGGTCCCGGCGGTGCGAATCGCCACGGTCGTAATACCATGGGAAGCACTGCCTGCCTTGTAATGACCCCCAGAATGTTTCTGGTCGTAAAGCTACACAAAATTCCCAAGTCAATGGGGTTTACAGCATACATTCACCACCTGCATGTATGTTTGGATCTCTGAGCCAGAGAGGGAAGGAGAAGATGTTTTCTAGCAGGGAGCGGGCCTAGTGTGCTCTCGCTGTCAGGAAACAATGGTGAAGGAGCATGTTAGTGCCTCTAACTTTATTTGGTCTTTTATATTTTAATTGATAAGGGGACACGTTAGAGATTTGACTGACCTTTTGACTACGCTTAGAGCGGTTCCACCATAAATCATAACTTCACCATTTCTAATCAATAAACAACACCAAATTACTTTGGAGTCAGTAATCTTTACGCACCATGACCCACTTGGCCACAAATAACCACACCTTTAGTAAAGTTAAAATGTTTATTTTCCTAGATTAACAATGCTAATATCATATAGATTAATCTCCGAATCAAATGATAGACATATTCAAATAACACAGGTTGTCCAAAACTTTTAAAGAATCTCAATGTAGCTAGAACATTGATAACTACAATCTCAAGAGTTATAGTACAAATCAAAAACAATAATAACTGAAAGACAGAAATAATATACATCTAGGTTCAACAGAAGAACAAAATCAATTCTTTGTTAATGATAATTATCCGCGTTTGAGCAATACTAACTACCCTTCAAATTAAAATAGCATGTTTGGGCTTAATACAAAACACTTTTAGTTGAAATTAATTTGGAAGACATCTAACTATGGCTCTATCAAAATAGCAGTTGGTACCTTAAACAAAAACACAAATACAGCAAGAGGCGGTCTCTTCGTCAGGTGGACGTCCGTCTGGTCAGCATCAGCAATGGGACAATAAAAGGGAATGGCTCAGCCACAGGGGACTCTAAGTTAACTGAACCATTTAGGGACGTTAAGCAAAAGAATCAAATTACAAAGAAATCGCTCTAAAGGATTTAGGAAAAGGACTGCATGACATCAGGATAGGGACTGACTCAAAAGGGTCAGAAAAGGAACTGCAACTGCCCTGTCCCAAGTGCAGACAGGCTAAGTTAAAGTCACACAAAGTATCCTTTCACACCCTCATTGGTCAGAAAATCGTACGTTAACAGTAGGACCAATAGTCATTACTCTATAAATCTAAAATATAACTAAACAGTCTTTCACATGTCAATGATTGGCTCCTCTTCTCTTGTTCCCATCATCAGGTTTGTCAGGTAACGGTTTTGTTGCAATCCCAGCTGTAGTCAGTGCGGCTATTGTTCAGTCCTGGGAACATCTTCTTCTCACGTGTCATACCTACAATGTTTCAACTTCTAGTACAGCACAGTTCTCATGAGAAAGTCTAATACATTTACAATTCGCTTGGTCAACTCTGTGTGAACAAAGATAATATTTAGTTTTCTCAACTTTCACAGAACATGTACATTTAATTAATTATTATTGATGTGCAGTTTAACATGAGCTTTTCTAGTAGACCCAAACTATGGAACTTTTAGGCTTAATGTTAATAAAATAAATACATTAAAATAAATCCATTAATATGATATACTAGTATATTATTTTCCTACACGTGCACATCATTTAGACTATAAGCGTGTATTCATAATCACTTTCGTTCGTCTCATGGTGGCCACATGCACATTTTTGATGCATAATAAATCTTAATTTATTAGTAATTAATTCAGCTTTCACAAGCATAGGCTGCTGCAGCAGCCAAAGCCTCATGCAATTTTACTGCGCAGAATTAAAATTTAGTCTAGTTCTCCGGCACCAGAACAAAACAGAAAACATGTCCCACTTTAAATCAGATGGAGATGAATTTCATGTGATAATTCCACTCCATCTGACTCTTAATAAAGCACTGAATGGTAGCCACATCTATACAGTGTGACTGGAACCCAGACTGGTAGGCCTGAAGTAGACTATGCCGGTCAGTGGACTCTCTCGTCTATTTTGGCAGGCAACAGTAGGTGGGGGCGTATTCAGCATTCATCTGGGTTAAAACCTATTGAAATACACCACACATTGTTTAGAAAAATATATAATATTCATCTGGATAAATGCAGGTCAAAGCGATTAAAATGCCTTAAGTATATGTTGAGATATCACTGAAAAGTGATATAAAGTGTCTTAAGTCTTTTTAAAGCAAACAAAGGGGGTCATTCTGACCTCGGCGGTAAAAGGCCCTTACCGCCGGTCAGAACTCCGCCATACTACCGCCGCGGCCGCGGTAAACCGCCACGGTCATTCTGACCACCAACTGTGAATCCGCCAAAAACCCGACATCCAAGGAAGGCCGCCTCATCAGCGGGCCGCGGAAAACTGGAGATGACCAAACCTCCACCGCCACGCCAACACAAACACGCCCATGCCATTCTGACCCACCAATCCACGCGGCGGTCTTTCAACCGCGGTATTCCATTGGCGGTACACACCGCCGCGGTCAAAATACACACACAGCTCCAAAACACAGCCACATTGGACAATTTGAAATACACACACCTGACACACATACAAACAACACTCCCACACATCCAATCAACTATAAAACACACACCCACATCACCCACAAACCCCTACGACCGAAGATCAGAGACGAAGGAGAGAGAGACACATCACAGAATAGAGAGCTACATCACACAGAGGCACACTACACCATCACACACACCACATAGAAGCACAAAGCACCACACACCAACACACTCTTCACCATATACACCACCCCACACCTCATCCACACCACCCCATGGCACCCCAAAGGCACCCACGCTTTTCGGACCAAGAACTCCGGGTCATGGTGGAGGAAATCATAAGAGTTGAACCCCAGCTCTTCGGCTCACAGGTGCAGCACACCACTATAGCCAGGAAGGCGGAGCTATGGCAGCGGATCGTGGACAGGGTAAACGCTGTGGGACAGCATCCCAGAAATCGAGACGACATCCGCAAACGCTGGAACGACTTACGGGGAAAGGTGCGCTCGATGGTCTCGCGACACAACATCGCAGTGCAGAAGACTGGCGGGGGACCCCCACCCACTCCACCCGAATTCACAGCATGGGAGCAAGAGGTACTAAACATCCTGCATCCTGATGGCCTCGCTGGAGTACACGGAGGAATGGACTCTGGTAAGTACAATCTCAACTACTTCCCCCCCCCAGCATGCTAACCCCCACCACCACCCTCACCCCCAACCCCCCATCACACATCCTCCCTGAGAATGTCTCTCCAGCACAACCCACCCAACACCACCACATGCCACCACAAACTATGGACACCCATCACCTAAGCATGACCGCTGCACATACCCCCTCCCCAAACACCCCCACAACACCTCCCCCAAGGGAATGACAGCACTGGGGGACAAGGGCACCCATAAATCGCACACAATAGCACACACAGAAACAATAACCATACTCTCTTACCCCATGCAGGACCCGAACGCCAACACACCGGCCAGGAGGGTCCAGAAATGTCCATCCCCCCCCCCCCGGAAGAGGCCCCCAGTGATGACAGCAGCTCTGTCGACCTGGAACCTGATGACCAACCCGGACCATCGGGGACCTCTGGACAGTCGGTTCCCCACACACAGGCCACAGCAGACCCAACCCCCTCTGGGAACAACAGCACAGCTCCCACCCAGCGGGCCCATGCCTCTGTCTCTAGGACAGGTCAATCAGCGGTGTGTCTGCCACTATAGGGCACCCAGGCTAACCCACCACCCCAACAACAACAGGGACCTGGGGGCAGTGGTAGTGGGCACACCGTCCAGGGGACAGAGGCCGGGGGAAACAGGGCAACTCGGAGGGCTGCTGTGCGACAGGGGGGGGAGGAGAGGCCCAGGGAACCGACTCTCCAAGAGGCCCTCACCACCATCATGGCAGCCTACCACCACTCCCAAGAGACGATGGCGACGGTACTGGCCAGGTTCCAGGAGATCCAGGCACAGCAGGAGGAACGCTACATGGGGTTCACCAATCATCTCACCAACATCTCTACCGCTATGGGGCGCATAGTCCAGGCCCTCAACCGGATAGAAGACACGTTGCGGGACCATGTGGCACCACACAGGGCCCCTGTCACTAGCCCGGACCAGGAACAGCCTACCACCTCCGCCGGCGCTAGTGGACAGGAGGCCCCACCACAACGACAGGCCACCAGAACCCCACCTCCTGCTGAAGAACAACCACCCCGCAAGAGGAGCCTGAGATCCAAAAAAAAGACAGAGTAGGATGTCAAGACCCCCGCCAGCATGAGATACCCCTGAAGTCATACCACTGTCCCACATTGCCACCCTGTCCAACCTTGAACTGCCCCTGCTCCATCCTTCCACAGGCATATGGACAATGCACCTGTGAGACTGAGAACTGGACTCTGCCATGGACATTACTCCACCCCCACCCATCACCGTGTTAATATCATGTACCATTATCTAGCACCCAAAATAAATCACTCAATGCACTGAAATCATGCTGGAGTCAGGCTGTATTATTTACAAATGTATAACACATTACCGATCAATTATGTTCTGTTAACTTCGTGCTGAACACATACCGAGATCAATAAGCATTAGTCCATGGGCTAACCAAGCAGAAGTCACGCAGTGGGTCATACAGCACTGAAAAGGGAAGGGAAAATCAAACATCAGTTTTAAAGAACTGGGGGGTCATAGACAAAGTTGAGAAGCTGGAGGCTTTCAGGAAAATTAAAATGGCGTGTGTGATTCTTACCTGTGTGCTACTGAAAATACTGTTGGATAACTCTGTCCCTGTTGTCTGTGTCGTCCTCTGAGTCTTCCTCCTCTTCACTCTCCACAGGCTCCACAGCTGCTTCAACAACACCATCTGGACCATCCTCCTGCAGGAAAGGCACCTGACATCGCAATGCCAGATTGTGAAGCATTCAGCAGGCCACGATGATCTGGCACACCTTCTTTGGTGAGTACATCAGGGATCCCCCTGTCATATGCAGGCACCTAAACCTGGCCTTCAGGAGGCCAAAGGTCCTTTCTATGATCCTCCTAGTTCGCCCATGGGCCTCATTGTACCGTTCCTCAGCCCTGGTCCGGGGATTCCTCACTGGGGTCAATAGCCAAGGCAGGTTGGGGTAACCAGAGTCACCTATTAGCCACACACGTTGTCTCTGTAGCTGTTCCATCACATAAGGGATGCTGCTATTACGCATCACATACGCGTCATGCACTGAACCAGGGAACATGGCATTCACATGGGAGATGTACTGGTCAGCCAAACAGACCACCTGGACGTTCATAGAATGGTAACTTTTCCTGTTTCTGTACACCTGCTCATCGTCTTTTGGGGGGACTAAGGCTACATGGGTCCCATCAATGGCACCAATTATGTTGGGAATATGTCCAAGGGCATAAAAATCACCCTTCACAGTGGGCAAATCAACCTCCTCAGGGAATATAATGTAACTCCGCATGTGTTTCGTCAGGGCAGACAACACTATAGACAAAACTTTAGAAAACATTGGCTGAGACATTCCAGATGACATGGCCACTGTTGTCTGGAATGAGCCACTTGCAAGAAAATGGAGGACTGACAGCACCTGCACCAGAGGGGGAATTCCTGTGGGTTGGCGGATGGGGGACATCAGGGCTGGCTCCAGCTGGGCACACAGTTCATGTATAGTGGCTCGGTCAAGTCGGTATCGAAGTATTATATGACATTCCTCCATTGTCGACAGGTCCACCAGCGGTCGGTACACGGGAGGATTCATCCTTCTCCTCGCAAGTCCCAGCGGACGGTGCCTAGGAAGGAGAACATGGAGTACAGAGTCAAGCAACCCACAGGTACGTAACTACAGCTTGCACAGTACACGAATCGCTATGCATTGAATGGCTTGTATGAGTGGCAATGCAAGGCCTAGGCCTGTGTGACGCAGTAGAAATTAAGCCATGTGGGCCCTTGAAATGGCGGCTGCCTGACCTGAGAAGTGTGACAGTGGGATGTGAGGTCACTGCGCTGGCGGAGCACACCGTGGCGGTAGGCGGTCGAAGACCGCTATACGGAGCCGCATTGGATAACATTGAAGCCTATGGGTTTCAGGAGCCAATGCCGATGTGCGCCGGCGGTACGCACCGCCGCGGGCGTGACCGCCATTTTATATCTGCTTAATCACTCGAGACCTGATCATCCACAGGAGAGGACCTATACTGCAAGTGCTGCTGTGAACTCGGTCTGGAAGAGACAATGGCTGCTGCGACTGGGGAAAGGGCCCCTGCCTTCACGTCTGAAGAGTTGGAGAAGCTCGTGGATGGGGTCCTCCCCCAGTATGCGTTACTCTACGGTCCTCCAGACCAACAGGTGAGTACACCGGGTGCACATGGAATGGGCGATGCCTGTGTGGAGTGGGGTGGATGTAAGTTGGTGGGGTGGGGGGCGAATGAGGAGTGCAACGCACGACAGATGAGAGCATGTGCTATATTGCAAGGTTGGGGAGGGGGGGGCAATCACATCTAACATGCAGTAAGTTGATTAATGTTTCCTTCCCACCCTGTACATGTCACATAGGTCAGCGCCCATCAGAAAGTCGAGATTTGGCATGCCATCGCCAAGGAAGTCCGGGCCCTGGGGGTCCACGTCAGACGGGGCACCCACTGCCGCAAGAGGAGGGAGGACATCCGCCGCGGAACCAGGAAGACCGCCGAGTCACTGCTGGGGATGGCCTCCCAACCTAGGAGGGGTGCCAGTCGTACCCTGACCCCCCTGATGTCCCGGATCCTGGCAGTGGCCTACCCTGATTTGGATGGGCGCTTGAGAGCATCACAGCAGACACAAGGGGGTGAGTATCAGCACATTCTGCTATCTTTCTGCGCAGTGGAGGCGTCTGGGTGGGGGAGGAGGGTTGTGGGTGACATTAGGCCAGGGCGCTTTCTGTAGTGTAGTCCTCTCCCTTAGGCATGGCCCTGTGCTCCCGGCCCCCACCTCTGTAGGGTGACAAGTACAGCTATTGATGGTCCAGCCTCACACATGTGCGCGTTTGTCGTCTCTTGACCTGTTGTCCGAGTCAGAAGTACTGAGTAGTGTACCCCGAATGCGCGGCTTAGTGCATGCGGCTCCTGTGTCTGTCCTCTCCGCCAACGGTGTTGACATTGCATGCACTCAACCAGGTCTTCTTTTTCTCCCCCCACCCTTCTTCTTCATCTTCTTGTGCATGTGTGCATTAGCATCATCAGGCGGAGGAGATTTGGCATCGGAGCACGAGGGAGCTGCAAGCCACAAGGCCCCGGTGGGCCCAGGAACAGACACTGAGGGCACCAGTGAGCTGGAGGGCAAGGGGAGCACCACAACGGGGACAGGTGGTGAGAGCAGCGACACAGACACGTCCTCGGATGGGTGCTCCCTAGCGGTGGCGGCAACATCCGTGCCCCCCGCCTCTACAGGTACAGCCGCCACCCAGCGCACCAGCCCCGCCCTCCCTGCAGCCCCTCAGCCTACGCTCCGTGCCCGCTCGCCCAGGAAGGCGGGCGTCTCCTTCGCCCCAGGCACCTCAGCCCCTGCCCCTGTCACCCCTGCTGCCCTCAGTGCGGAGCTCATTGACCTTGTGAGGACGCTCATTGTTGGGCAGACTACCCTTTTGAATGCCATCCAGGGGGTAGAAAGGGAGGTGCATCGGAGCAATGCCTACCTGGAGGGCATTCATTCGGGTCAGGCTGCCCATCAACGATCGTTCACTGCTCTGGCCTCAGCACTGACGGCAGCCATTGTCCCTGTTTCCAGCCTCCCTCTTCTGACTGCCTCCACCCTGTCTCTGTCTCCTGTTCCTCAGCCTATCCCATCCACACCATCTGACCAGCCTGCACACACCTCAACACCCAAGGGCAGCTCATCCAGACACAAGCACCACAGATCCCACAAACACTCACCCAAGCAACACCCAGATGCAGACATTCCAACAGTCACTACCACCCCTGTGTCCCCCTCCTCCTCGTCTCCCTCCTCCCTCCCTGTGACGTCTACACTCACACCTGCATGCACACCAACATCAGCCAGTGCTTCCATCACCACCACACCCTCCTGTACAGTCCGCACGCGTGCAGTCACCACCCCCACTGCCATTTACACGTCCCCTGTGTCCTCTCCCACTGTGTCTGTCACCACCTCTTCCAAGACACACAAACGCAGGCAGCCACCCACCCAACAGACATCCACCTCACGACAGCCTACAGCACCTGCACCTTCACCCAATGACAGCACACCTAACTCTCCTACAACCACATCCTCTTCCTCCACTCCCATCACCACTTCTCCTACCCTTTACCTTGGCCCTAAAAAACTTTTCCTGGCTAATCTTGACCTCTTTCCCTCCGATGACCTACCCCCTCCATCTGCAAAGAGTCCCAAGAGCACCACAGCCACCACCAGCCCAGCTTCGGGTGTCACTGTTGTGCATGGGTTCTGGAGTCCACCCTTTGCCAGCAGTGACACCTCCATCAGCAGCAAGGACACATCCACCCCCCCCCGGCAAGAGGACCAGGAAACACAAGGGCCGCCGTGCAAGGACTGACACGGCTGCCCCCAAGGAGCAGAGTTCGCCCACTTCACCAGCCACAACATCTAGGGGAGGCAAGGGCCCGAGGGCCCCATCTAAGGAGCGTAAGGGCAGCAGGGCGGAGAAGTCAGCCAGCAGGAGCGCGGAGCAGGTGGGCCCCACATGCCACATCCCAGCTGTAAAGGAGGACACCAAAGGGCCCAGGACTCCGTCACCGAAGGGTCCAGAAACATCACGGTCGGAGGGCGACTGAGCAGGGAGTCCAGCCCAGGTCTGGCTCCCTTGAACCTACTGGATGTGCACCGCTGAACAGGGCCCGCCGGGTAGATAGGCACCGCTGAACAGGGCCCGCCGTGCAGAAGAGCACCGCTGAACAGGGCCCGCCGTGAAGATAGGCACCGCTGAACAGGGCCCCGCCGGGAAGATAGGCACTGCTGAACAGGGCCCGCCGTGCAGAAGAGCACCGCTGAACAGGGCCCGCCGTGAAGATAGGCACCGCTGAACAGGGCCCCGCCGTGCAGAAGAGCACCGCTGAACAGGGCCCGCAGTGCAGAAGAGCACCGCTCTGCTGGGCCCCGCCGTCTCAAGCACCGCTCCGCTGGGCCCCGACGTCTCAAGCACCGCTCCGCTGGGCCCTTCCTGTCATGCACCGCTCCGATGGGCCCCGCCGTCTCAAGCACCGCTCCGCTGGGCCCCGCCGTCTCAAGCACCGCTCCGCTGGGCCCTTCCTGTCAAGCACCGCTCCGCTGGGCCCCGCCGTCTCAAGCACCGCTCCGCTGGGCCCCGCCGTCTCCAGCACCGCTCCGCTGGGCCCTTCCTGTCAAGCACCGCTCCGTTGGGCCCTTCCTGTCAAGCACCGCTCCGCTGGGCCCCGCCGTCTCAAGCACCGCTCCGCTGGGCCCTTCCTGTCATGCACCGCTCCGCTGGGCCCCGCCGTCTCAAACACCGCTCCGCTGGGCCCTTCCTGTCAAGCACCGCTCCGCTGGGCCCCGCCGTCTCAAGCACCGCTCCGCTGGGCCCCGCCGTCTCAAGCACCGCTGGGCCCTTCCTGTCAAGCACCGCTCCGCTGGGCCCCGCCGTCTCAAGCACCGCTCCGCTGGGCCCTTCCTGTCATGCACCGCTCCGCTGGGCCCCGCCGTCTCAAGCACCGCTCTGCTGGGCCCCGCCGTCTCAAGCACCGCTCCGCTGGGCCCTTCCTGTCAAGCACCGCTCCGCTGGGCCCCGCCGTCTCAAGCACCGCTCCGCTGGGCCCCGCCGTCTCAAGCACCGCTCCGCTGGGCCCTTCCTGTCAAGCACCGCTCCGCTGGGCCCCGCCGTCTCAAGCACCGCTCCGCTGGGCCCTTCCTGTCAAGCACCGCTCCGCTGGGCCCTTCCTGTCAAGCACCGCTCCGCTGGGCCCCGCCGTCTCAAGCACCGCTCCGCTGGGCCCTTCCTGTCATGCACCGCTCCGCTGGGCCCCGCCGTCTCAAGCACCGCTCCGCTGGGCCCCGCCGTCTCAAGCACCGCTCCGCTGGGCCCTTCCTGTCAAGCACCGCTCCGCTGGGCCCCGCCGTCTCAAGCACCGCTCCGCTGGGCCCTTCCTGTCATGCACCGCTCCGCTGGGCCCCGCCGTCTCAAGCACCGCTCTGCTGGGCCCCGCCGTCTCAAGCACCGCTCCGCTGGGCCCTTCCTGTCAAGCACCGCTCCGCTGGGCCCCGCCGTCTCAAGCACCGCTCCGCTGGGCCCCGCCGTCTCAAGCACCGCTCCGCTGGGCCCTTCCTGTCAAGCACTGTTTATGGTTCACTGTGCCCACCATGCCTCCTCCTTGACCAGTGGAGACTGTCATCCACCTGATGGACTGTGGCTTTGCACTCCCCAGGATGGCAGAGTGGGCAACCCACCCACTGTAGAGACTTGAGAGACTGTGGCTTTGCACTCCCCAGGATGGCAGAGTGGGCAACCCACCCACTGTAGAGACTTGAGAGACTGTGGCTTTGCACTCCCCAGGATGGCAGAGTGGGCATGGTGGCCCCTTCGTGGATCTGGCGTCGTGGACTCATGTGGCTGTGGTGCCCCCCCCTTCCCTTCCCCCTGAGGTGCCTGTAGTTTTTTCATCAGATGCCCCTGCAGTGTTCTCTCCAAAGGACTCAGGTCTCCTGTGTGGGCTTTGCCCTTGTGTCGCTACACTGTAGCCCACGGACTGTTCTATTTAACTTTGATGTAGAGGACTAATTGCCTCGGTTCTCCATGGCAGTGTGTATAGTATTATTTTGTTATGGATATTTTGCATAGTTGACCGATACATATCAGAGTCTATTTTTTATATAAATTTTTCTTCACAATTTAATTATGTCTTTGCATTTTTCAGGGGGGTTTGGGTGGTGTCACTGTGCATTGTTGCTCTGCATTGGTGTGTACATAGTTTGGGGGGGGTGGGGGTCGCATATGTGTGTGCCCGTAACCTTTCCTCCTCCCCCCTCCCGTGTGTCGTAGGTGCAGTACTCACCGTTGTCGTCTGCGCCGGCGTTCGTACTCGTGGTAGATGAGAAGGTAGACGAGAGCAGGTAGGATGTTTAATTCGGGTTCCATGCTGTCCTCCGTACTCGTGGAGTGTGTTTTGGTGAGCATTTTCCCGTCCGTAGTCTGTTTCCGCTGTGTTTTTATCGGCGGGGCTCCCGCCCCGGAAAAGGTGGCGGATTGGTGAGTTGTAATACTGTGGGCAGTACATTGTCTGCCGCCTGCCTGTTGGCGGTGACCGCCGCGCTATTTGTCTGTACCGCCGTGGCGGTCGGAGTGTTAATGTGGCGGGCTGTGTTGGCGGTTGCCGCCAGGGTCAGAATTCCATTTTTTGGACCGCTGGCCTGTTGGCGGGTTGGCCGCTGCTTTATCACCAACCACCAGGGTTAGAATCACCCCCAAAGTCTCTTTCAAGCACAAAGTACCTGGTTTGCGTGAAAAATCTCCGCAAAGGGCTGCAGAGGAGAAGATGCGTGGAAACAAAGGGATGTGCGTTGATTTCTCGGGCCGCAAGCGGCGATGCGTCATTTAGTTTTCACGCAGGGACGGCTGTGCGTCGATTTCCGGCGCTCGGTCGTGGATCTTCTTCGGGTTGCGGGGTTTTCAGGCCCCCCGGGGACGATTCGTGGATTTCCGATGATGCTAGGACAAAGTCACAGGAGCTGCATCGATCCGGTAGGCGTTGCGTCGTATTTTCTACTGCACGGCAGGCACTGCATCGATTCCTCTCTGGAAGTCGGGCTGCTTCGTTCCGGCTCGGCTGTGCGTCGATCCTGTGAGGCCATGCGTCGAATTTCCAGTCGCTACGCTGGCGCTGCGTCGATCTTCTCATTGCAAAGTCGGGCTGCGTTGTTCCGGTTCGGCATGTGGTGAAATGTTTAACACGGTGCAGGCTGTGCGTCATTTCTGGCAGGCTGTGCATCGATTTTCGCCGCACAATAAGTCCTTCTTGCAGAGATGAAGTCTTTTTGGCCCTGAGACTTCAGGGAACAGGAGGCAAGCTCTATCCAATCCCTTGGAGAGCACTTCTTCACCACACCCAGAGAGCAGCAAGGCAGCAGGGCAACAGCAAGGCAGCAGTCCTTCACAGAAAGCAGACAGGTGAGTCCTTTGAGCAGCCAGGCAGATCTTCTTGGCAGGATGCAGGTTCTGGTTCAGGTTCTCTTCTCCAGGAAGTGTCTGAGTTGGTAGGGGCAGAGGCCCTGTTTAAATGCCCAAATGTGTCTTTGAAGTGGGGGAGACTTCAAAGAGTGGCTTAGAAGTGCCCAAGGCCCTCCATCCTCCCAGCCCAGGAAGACTCATTCAAAGATGTAGATGTATGCAAGTGAGGCTGAGTATCCTGTGTTTAGGGTGTGTCTGAGTGAATGCACAAGGGAGCTCTCAACTAAGCCCAGCCAGACGTGGATTGTAAGACACAAAAAGATTTAAGTGCAGAGAAATGCTCACTTTTTAAAAGTGGCATTTCTAAAATAGTAATATTAAATCCAACTTCACCAGTCAGCAGGATTTTGTATTGCCATTCTGGCCATACTAAATATGACCTTCTTACTCCTTTCCGATCAGCAGCTACCACTCAAACAATGTATGAGGGCAGCCCCAGTGTTAACCCATGAAGGGAGCAGGCCTCACAGCAGTGTAAAACAAATTTAGGAGTTTTACACTACCAGGACATGTAAACTACACAGGTACATGTCCTACCTTTTGCCTACACAGCAACCTGCCCTAGGAGTTACCCAGGGCACACCTCAGGGGTGACATATATAGAAAAAGGGGAGTTTTAGGCTTGGCAAGTACTTTTAAATGCCAAGTCGAATTGGCAGTGAAACTGCACACACAGGTCTTGCAATGGCAGGCCTGAGACAGGGTTAAGGGGCTACTGAAGTGGGTGGCACAATCAGTGCTGCAGGCCCACCAGTAGCATTTAATCTACAGGCCCTGGGCACATATAGTGCACTCTACTAGGGATTTATAAGTAAATTAAATAGCCCAATTGGGTATGATCCAATGCTGCCATGTTTAAACGGAGAGAGCATATGCACTTTAGCACTGGTTAGCAGTGGTAAAGTGCGCTGAGTCTAAAAACCAGCAAAAACAGTATCTCAAAAGTGGAGGGAGGCAGGCAAAAAGTTAGGGGTGACCACCCTAAGGCTGTCAGGTCTAACACCTACCAGTAGACATTACCGGGGCCAGGGTCGGCGGGAGCACCGCCGACAGACCGGCGGTGCCCCGAAGGGCATTCTGACCGCGGCGGTTCGGCCGCGGTCAGATGCGGGAAACCGGCGGTCTCCCGCCGGTTTCCCGCTGCCCTGCAGAATCCTCCATGGCGGCGGAGCGCGCTCCGCCGCCATGGGGATTCTGACACCCCCTACCGCCATCCTGTTCCTGGCGGCTCACCCGCCAGGAACAGGATGGCGGTAGGGGGTGCCGCGGGGCCCCTGGGGCCAATGGCATGGGCACTGCAGGGGCCCCCGTAAGAGGGCCCCACAAAGTATTTCAGTGTCTGCTATGCAGACACTGAAATACGCGACGGGTGCCACTGCACCCGTCGCACCTTCCCACTACGCCGGCTCAATTCTGAGCCGGCGTCCTCGTGGGAAGGTTGATTTGCCCTGGGCTGGCGGGCGGCCGCCCGCCAGCCCAGGGCAAATCCCAAAATACCCTCAGCGGTCTTTCGACCGCGGAGCGGTATTTTGGTGGGGGAACTTTGGCGGGCGGCCTCCGCCGCCCGCCGAAGTTAGAATCACCCCCCATGTCAAAACAGCGGTCAGTAATTTTGCTCCTTGGTGTGCTATGGATCAATAAATACAGGGAGCATGGAGATGTTAGACAGAGGTCAAGACCGGCTGGGACGGCAACGTGTTTAAATGGTGAATACTTGTTCCTTTTATTTTTGAGAATTAGCAAGGCGCATGATGATTTTCAGCATAATTTGCATACATAGAAGTTATTTTTTTGCTCTAAACATTTTATTAGGAGACTTGGAATACAGGTAAGTGTAAAGACACAGAAAAGAGCATGTGAAGGCATAACAAATCATAGCATGTGCACAGGTAAGAAAAAGAAAAAAAATTTTTTACAAGAGACATTAAAGTCAGGTGCCAAAACCAATTGGTAAAACACAAGTAAATCGAGCTGATTCTGTTGAGATAACTAAAAGACACTGAGAATCATAAAAAAGAGAAGAGAAAATCTCACAATGAGGAATTGTGTGGGTGAGTCGAAATGGAATAAGGAGTAAACATTAAAGAGAGCTGAGTACCACTCACTACATTGGGTGATAGCAAATAAGAGAGGATGTACGGTAAGGGCAGAGCTGCTGAATCTAGAGCTCTTAATCTCTGTGCCTACAAAATAAACCAATGCGACCTTGTGTAATGTAACTGCTACGTATCAAAAGCGCTCCAATACCTTCGGGTCGAGTTGGCGCTATGTAAGGCAGTAAAAAGGTATGTTGCCTAGACACGGCAGAAGTGCTCTAAAAAAAAAAAAAAAAAGATAGTGCTAATATTAAATATTGCTCATTGATTTTGTCTGGGGTCTAATAAGTAGTGAAATGTGAGAGCAATCATATTTGTAGGAAAGTCTTTTAGATGTAGCTTCAGGACTTATAGTTTAAGATTTGATGCCCTCTACTGGTCATTTAAAATATCGCCAAGTGCTCTGGCTGAGTCACACACTAGCGACCGAAATGATTTACGTTTGGAATGTATTTTCAATGCGTAAACATACGGAGAAAGAACAGGCAGTGTGACAAATTTTCAGGCAATTTTATAACTATACAATCGAACGGATTTCATGTTGAACATGAATAGCGTTTCTTGCAGGTCTGGTTTGAAAATGTGAGCCATATACCATACAAATATGAGGTTTTAGGTGTTGCTGAGCGAATTAGAAAAAGTGCATTTTCTCCTCGGCGTAATCAGCCACATACATAAGAGATATTACTTACTTTTTGTCTGGTGGAGGTACAAATAGCAAAGAATCTTCGCTATTTACTTTTCCACTGGCTAAATTGAAGAGATTATGCACTGTTTGGCCAGCGGGGGTACAGGTACAAAGACACTTCACTCTTCACTGTGCCGCTGATGAAATAGCAAACATTAGGCACTGTTTAGATGCTGGCTATGCAAGTAGAAAAGAAACATTTCTGATTACCTGGCTATTGGAAAAATAACAAAGATGGCGCATGATTTGTCGGTTGCCCTTGCGATTAACAAACAAGCTTCAGTATTTAGCCTTGAGATTGTTCACTTTCTCTACACTTCATCCTACCTACTTTCCTTCCTCTCAGGCTGTCAGTTCTCCTAAAGTCGCCTGGCTGACCCTCAGTCTGCCCAGTATCCCCCTAGTTTTTAGGGTCGAGCCTGCGTCGCATGCACTTGCGCATGCGTTTCGCTTGAAAGGCGCTTTAGTAGATAGAAAAGGGCTCAGAGCACCGTCCATGTCACGTCAGTGTCTTTCATTGGTTCGTGGGCTTGCCTTTCAAAATCTGCTTGCTTTCATTAGTGGAAGGCACGCATACGTCATGCATTTTCCAGTGGTTAGCCCTCCTCGAGCGCAGCGTCCAAGTACTGAAAACAAGCGAGCCTCGCTGTTTTCCGTCCGGTTTGTGGACTGCTTTTTATCTTTTTTTAGCAGCGCGATCTCGCTTGGCAGAAGTCGAGCGCTTTGCATGACATCGACCCAGTTACATAGTTCATTGCACTTTTGCCGATAGGTTTCACTTCGAGTGAACTGTAGCAGCGTGATTGCGCTGTTTTTTTCCATTTAATGTGGCAATAAAAGTCCGGTCGGGAGTTTACAACTGCTAATAGTTGTAACTCGGATAAATGCGAGACCCTATTGCATTGCAAATGCTTGTTCTCGTTTCTTTCAGCTTTCCTGCTTTCTACCCACGGTACCCACTGTTCCCCCACTGTATTCATTGCCTTCTCAAGCCTGCCCAGTTCCCCTTCGCCTGTTCACTTTCCTCCAGGCTGCGTCTTCCATCACTGAGCGGGGCCACCTTCACCACAGTCTGCTTGTTCTCCAACCAAATTTTATCGGAATGTATTTCTTGTCTGTCTCTAATCTTCTGGTCCTTTTTAGGGTCGAGCCTGCGTCGCTTGTGAGGCGCTTTAGTAGTTAGAAAAGGGCTCAGAGCCCCGTCCATGTCACGTCAGTGTCTTGCATTGGTCCGTGGGCTTGCCTGTTAAAATCTGTTTGCTTTTTCCGGTGGTTAGCCCTCCTCGAGCGCAGCGACCAAGTACTGAAAACATGCAAGACTCGCTGTTTTTCCGTCCGGTTTGTGGGCTACTTTTTATCTTTTTTCACAGCGCGATGTCGCTTGCCATAAGTCGAGTGCTTTCCATAACATCGACCCTGTTACACAGTTAATTGCACTTTTGCCGGTTACGTAGATAATTGCACTTTTGCTGATAGTTTTCACTACGAGTGAACTGTAGCAGCGCGATCGCGCTCTTTTTTTACCATTTAATGTGGCAAGAAAAGTCCGGTTGGGAGTTTACAACTGCTAATAGCTCTAACTCCGAGAAATGCGAGACCCGTTGCATTGCAAATGCTTGTTAGTTCTGCTGTTTTCACCCAGTCTGCCACTTTCCCCTCAGGCAGCCTGCTTTCCTGCAAGTCTGCAAACATTAGCCCCGTTTGAGGACAAAACGGGCCAACCTGGGGAAGAACTGACAGTCTGCATGATTTCCCAACCCCGAGTCCACAGCTTTTCACAGGGATTGCCCGTTCTTCACAGCGTCTCCCCCTTTTTCACTCATTCTTCCCCTCTCCCCAAATCTGCCAGTTTCCTATTAGCTAGCCCTCTTGCTTGCAGCCTGCGTTCCACTAAGTTTGCTTGTTCTGACCCGTTGTCTGGCCACTTTCCCCTTGACCTGCCCATTTCCCACCCCCAGTCCTGCCCATTCCTCCTTCAAGCCTGTCCGCATTCCAGTCAGCCTGTTCTCCTCCTGAGTCTATCTGCTCTCCAGTTAGAATGCCTGCTTCCCCCAGTCTTCCCGCTCCCCCATAGGCTATCAAATACACCCCAATAATTACCCGGTTCAGGCGGAAGTCTCCCGAATTTTATAAGCCAAAAATGGCTTTATTCTGCTTGCCTTGCTCCTAACTTTGCCTCTGCTTCAACAGAATTCAGCAGGAGAAGTACATCCCCCGAATATGTTTTATAAAATCTCCCACTTGCCTCATAAAATGCTGGCATGCATACTATCAGCTCTCCCCCAGCCTGCTTGTTTTATCCTATCTCTCTGCTCTCAGCCTAGCCTGCCCTCTCCTTTTTCAGCGTGTTCTTTTCCTAGACCAGATCCTCTGCTCTCTTCAATATGTCTCTTCTCTTTACCCAGTCTGTCAACTTATTCCAGTCTGTCTTCAACTTCTCCTTTCTACCCACTGTTCCCGACAGCCCTTCACTCTCCTGGTCTGTTTGCAGTCTCCACCAGTCCCACTGTTTAACCAGGTCTTTTTTTGCTGTCTTTGATGGCTCCCCCATCACATTCACTCTCCCCAGTCACCACATGTTGCTCTCCCTACTATTCCCACATCTCTCTGTCTGTCGGTCTGTCCCCTTCCAGTCTATCCACTCCCACCAGCAGCCCTTCAAATTCCCCAACTAAATTGTCCTCCTGTGAAGAGTCATCAAAAATCTCAGTTATGTTGGCAAGAGTTTCTCGACAGTGAAAGGAATGGGCCACAGGTCTTGTTAAAAGAGTCAATGAGATTAAACTATGCATAGCACTCTCGAAACAATAGGTACATGGGCCCCATTTCCAAATAAACTCACTTTGAAAGAATCCTTCTTTATTGCCTTTCAAGTACTAGATATGGAATATCTTTTTTCTAAACCATCTATAAAGTTTACAGTTAAGACTCTTGGTCAGGCAGAGGTTTTCCCCTACCTGACTTTTCGTCCAAATCCCAAAATGCAGTTTGTCTGTAATCTAGTTATTTCCCAATCTGAAATAAATAATGGGATAAGGGATAATAATAGAACTTGTATTTTTTCTTAAAAATGAAATGCTGTAGTTGTTGTATTGTTATTAATTACCCTTATTATGTAATCACTCGTAAATAAAATCAAAACCTGTTCTTTTTAAATATCAGATTGGTCAAGGTCTGAGTCAATTACCTTTTTGGGGTTAGGTTTAATGATGTTTATGGAAAGATGAAGGGGTATGCGATTATTATATGTTTCCATGATCCTGCTATTTATTTTTTATTGACCTCTCTCTTAATACATTTATTATTTTCATTTACTATCACTCACAATCCCCAACTGTCTTCTGTTGCTTTTTAGTCTCTCCCCTCTTGAAGCTGGACTTTCTGCTTTCCACTTTTCTGTCTGCTGTCCCCAGACTATCTGCTCTCCGTGCCATGCTCTGCACTCTCCCCGTCTCTCTACCTTCACCCAGTATTCCACTCTTACAGCTTGCCACCCCATAAGGTGGTTTGCTGTCCACAACAGTCCCTTTCGTCTCACTGCCACCCCTCACTCTCCTCCAAAGTCTTCGCTGTCCTCTGAGAGAGAAGAGAGAGTGTAAGTAAGTGTTGACAGTCTTATAGTCTTTGCACTGTCCTCGGCAGTTTCTCTGCTCTCCCAAGTCTCTCAGTTCTCCTGAAAGGTTGTCCTACCTACCTTCGAGTCTCTCCCCTTGTCTCTCTGCCTATGCCCCAGATTGTGGCAGTGGCATAACAAAGGCCCCTGCAGCCCCTGCGGGGGAGGTGGGGGCAAGCTCTGAGTCCAGGGCACAGGGGGCCCCTTAAGTTTTGTTACGCCACTGGATTGTGTGTCCTGCTTGCATGTGTTGCAAGCTGCCACACTCCCTTCTCGCCCTCCCAGTTTGTCCGCTCTGCCTCATAGTGTGTCTGTTCACCTCCAAGTCTGTCTGCTTTACCCGTCAGCCGCTCTGTTTCTCTGCTCGACCCCACTGTCCCTCATTCTTTACTCTCATCCCATCTCTCCACTTTCTCCGTAACTGCCTGCCCTTTTCCCAGTCTTGATAGAGCGTTACGACCTAATAAATTACCTGTATCTGAACGCTCTTGGGTCGATGAATCTTTTGACCTAGTGGGGCTCTCCTCACCCGAGAGTAATCAATTTAATCAAATCAATAATCAATAACGAACATAAGCAATGCCTTGATCAACATAGCACTTCACAATTAATCCAGAATACATTTCGACGAAACCATGACCTTTCGGTCATGAATAACCACACCAGTTTATTCAAAGTTAGTGAATTTATTTCCCTATATTAACAAAGCTAGCACAATATAAACATGTCTCAACACCAAATGATATATGTAGATGAACATTAATAGCTGTCCATAACGGCGAAACAGATGCAATCTATGCAGCATTTGAATAATAATGCATTCGATAATAGCAATACAAACCACTAAAACTATAATCTGTAATGAGCTAATTGCATACATTGGTCAGCATAACAAGGTCTCAAATTGCATCGTGCGACAGATGAATCCTCATCTAACCTCAAATTAGCATCGGCATGTGGGACTTCATGCAAAAACAATTTAGCAACATTAATTTGGAAAACTCCTAACTAAGGCTCTTAGCAAAAATCAGCAGTTGGTTACCTAAAAAGAACACAATGCAATTGTACAATTTCCTTTCATATTTACCCAATTCAATCAGCATTCAAGGAAGTCTTCGTCTCACAGGTACCGGATTCGATCAGCATGGGACGGGGCAAAAGGGGCAGGGTGGACGGGGCAATTGCCTCTCAGCGGCAAAGGGACAAAACTATTACTTCATGCAAAGGGACGAATCAAAGTTATAGTCTCTAGGGCGAGAATTAATTAAAGTCTCTTTCTCTCAATTAGAGAAAGCATCAAAGTCTCTTTCAAAATGGCGTCGCAGCAAAGTGGGCCATAATGGCTGCAATGTCCTGCAAAATGGCGGGTATGGGCGATGTCCAATAATAGCTGCTTTCCTCTCGTGCACCTGGTTTAAATAGACAACAGTTCAAATCCAGTAGGGTCTTCCATTGGAGGGTTCATAGGTTGGCTTCAAATTGTCCAATCAAAAACTACAGTTCACAAGCTTCTACCTAAGCATACATTATCCTTGGAGTCGGGAACGTAAGTTGCAACATATTTTACCAATTAACTCACTTTCAGAGCGTCCATTGTCTGCACCTGCAGATTGACCTTGGAGCAAAGAAGAAGATGCCAGGCTGGCACGAAACCTTAAAGATAAGCATGTGAACGATCCCACTGGAAAAGTACAGCTTCAAGCAAGAATACACTTTTATTAGCACGTTGGAAAAATACGAGCATCTAAACCGTGAGACAGGCAACTAGGCCAAAGCCTCCACTAAAGTTATGCTAAGCTAAAACATTTCAAACAAGCAAATCATAGCACACGTTTACAATTATGTCAGATTCGTACAATTCTAATACATCACGTTATATAATGCACGCTTATAAATGTTGGCAAACTACTCTGAGGGCACATTTGTCCCCGTACAATCTTTATTAGTTCGGTTAAAGTCACACTTGATTATTGCAGTACTACGTTTAAGCGCTAATAAATGTAAAACCTTCATTTCTGCGTCATCAATCCCTCCTCTGATGACTACTTGTCATCACACAAAACCATTCCCACAAATTTTATTCCATTAAAATTCTGTCAGTTCTCTTTGCCTTTTAGTTCCCCTTGTCCTTGCTTTGTATTCTTCTGCCATTCTTTTCATCATTTTCTCTTCCTTCCTTCTTTTAATTCTTGCCATGATCATTATTATTCCCCTTTTTATTCCCCAAATTCCAAAGATGCAAATCAGTACTATTAATATTCCCTGTATTATTTTTAGTAATATTCCATTCCAAATGCCACCAAGCCAATTTCCCACTGAAGCAATTCCCTTTCCAACTTTCTCCCACACTCCTGGTTCTTTCAATTCCTTCAAGTCTGCACTCTCTTTTGTTAGATTTGCAAGCATAGTTTTAATTTTCACACTGTTGTCTGGAATATACGTACAACAGTGACGCGCACCAAGCATTTTGCAAACGCCGCCATCCTTTGCTAAAAGAATGTCTAAAGCAAGCCTGTTTTGAAGAGTCATAGCTCTTTCTGCTGCAAGTTCAGCATCTATCAGGATTATAGCACCTGAAAACTTTGTCAACATGTTATCCACTATAGTAGACAACTTTCTTATTTTGATGGAATTCAACACAACTCCCAATGAAGGAATCATGGCTCCAAATATATCTCCTACCACAGCAGCTGCGGTCTCTCTTTTCTGGATACGATGAGATCCAGGCGTCTTTGGATTCACTGATAGGTCATCCAGTTGATAAACCTTTGGGAACACTATACCCAAATAACATCTCCCCCACCATCCTTTTGGAAGACGATAATAGGCATTATGCCCACAAATGTAATATACACCCGGTATGACAGGGTCAAGTCCGTTCAGCATGAATGTCCATTTGGCCTTAAAGATAAACGTATGTTTACATTCACTCGCTCCTACGAAAATGTTGTCATAATAAGATTCACCTCGATATATACAAAACTTCCCTACATGCCAAGCATCTAAAGCTATTCTCCCTTGTGTTTTTATTGCGGCAAAATCATAATGATCTTCTGAAGTCCTCTTACTTAGCTCTTTTTCCAATTTCGCATTCATTTGTGCCCTTCTGTCATCTGTGCGATCTAAAAAGCTTATTTCTACTGCAGTGAGCGAGCAGGTAAGATATTCCCTATGAGCGTGAGCTGTTTCAAAAGGTTGCATTGGCTCGAAAAATTCCCTCATTATTTTAGCATCCCAATCTTTAGCAATCTAGCTTAGCTGCGTGATTATAGGAACATATGCAAAGGTAACATCATAATTTGAGTAAAAATACTGTATGTTGGTTTGACCATAAAATCTAGAAGTTACTATACTACATGTAATCCAATATGTAAGAGGCATGTGATGATAAGTCACCCCTTCCTTTACCGATGTCGGTATCTGTGTACACACATAACAATCTTTCGCATCCATAGTCTCAACATATTCTGTTAGCAAGTGATAGAAAACATTATACGAAAGCTCCTTCTTATCATGCAAGTGTCTCTCATCTAATTCTAGTCTTTTCAGTGCGGTTAGTTCAGTGACAGTAACAGGTGCAAAAGTAGAAGCATCAATTTTCTCATTCTCACCCTTACCACGCGTTGCAAGCACTATTCGGGTTTTAGAGTCAATCAGGTTTTCAAAGTCTTATCAAGTTAGCAAATGTCTCATCCGGTTTAGCAATGTCTCAGCTGGTTGTATCACGTTATATTATAGCAAGCAATGTCATTTATCAGTTTTTTCAATCAACAGTGTCCATAAAACTTTTCTTTTCTATTGGTATCTCTTCTTCTTCGTTCTCGAAGGCTAAGAGATACAAATTCGTCAGTCCAATCGTCATTGACTACATATGCCCATTCTGGACCGGAATATCTCCTGTTTGGTATCCTTTTCCTTTTCTATTTTGTCTCTCTCTTTGATTCTGCTTCACTGGTACTTTCCTCTTTGGTCAAGTCTTTTTCTTCACTTGATGTCGGTAACACGACAGACACTTCCTTTCTTTTCTCTTTCACTTTTGGCCCTTCACTGTCGTTCAGCGTTTCTCTAGTCTTCACTTTTACTGGTGATATACTCGGTCTTTTCTTTGCACTGTGTCCACTTGATGGACCTGCGATCTCCCCTGGGGAAGTTTGAACAGTTTCGTTCTGTTCTGCCTTGTCCCCTCCTTCTGGGACGTCAATCAGATCTTCCTTTTCTTTTTCTGTACCGTCTGCTTCTGGGAAAGCCCTCCTCTGATCAGGCTCTCCTGCTTCTTCACCTCTTTCGAGCCCTTTGTCACCGTTACTTTCGTCAGGCTCTTTGTCACTTTCAGCTGCTTCAGGCTCTTGGTTACCTTCAGCTGCTTCAGGCTCTTTGTTACCTTCGGCTGCTTCAGGCTCTTTGTTACCTTCAGCTTCTTCGTCACTGTCTGAG
The DNA here is from genome assembly GCF_031143425.1 of Pleurodeles waltl. Classification (NCBI taxonomy): domain Eukaryota; kingdom Metazoa; phylum Chordata; class Amphibia; order Caudata; family Salamandridae; genus Pleurodeles; species Pleurodeles waltl. The sequence continues at coordinate 1,729,746,948 of NC_090444.1, forward strand.
GTTTCTCCTTGGTCTTCCCCAAGTGAATCGGTTGCTTCGTCCTCAGAGAATATTTCTCTCTCCTCTATTTCTGCCTGTTCGCTTCTAGTTCTGTTTTGCTCTGTCTCAGCGCTTGGCACTTTGTTATCAGGAACTGGCAATTTCAGCGCTTCAACTTCCTCATCCGTGGGACACAACACTTTCTTTGTATGACTGGCGTGAATCCAGTTGGGAACTCCCGCACACTTCACAGCAGTAGTTGTCGTCAGGATCACTTGGAAAGGGCCTTTCCAACGGGGTTCCAGACACGACTTCCTCACGTGCTTCTTTACCACGACCCAGTCACCTGCTTTCAGTGTGTGTCCTGGACCTTGGATCGGTGGCAAGGTGGTTGCTTCCACCTGGTGAGAGAAAGAGCGAACCACGTCAGCCAGACCTTTGCAGTAGTCTAACACCATATCATCTGTAATATTCAAAAGCGCGTTTGCGGGAACTGCGGGAAGTCTCATGACCCTGCCCATGAGAATTTCGTGCGGGGACAGTCCAGTCTTTCTGTCAGGGGTGTTTCTCATTGACATTAACACCAAAGGCAATGCGTCAGGCCATTTCAAATTTGTCGATGCACATATTTTCGCCATTCTTGATTTCAGTGTACCATTCATTTGCTCCACCAGTCCTGAGGCTTCAGGGCGATAGCTACAATGCAGTTTTTGCTCAATGTTCAGCGCTGCGCAAAGTAACTTTATCACCTCGTTATTGAAGTGACTTCCCCTATCTGATTCTAAAGAGATCGGGAATCCGAAACGTTGTATTAACTCCCTCAACAATAGTTTTGCAACTGTAAGGCTGTCATTTCTACGTGTGGGGTATGCCTCAATCCAGTGACTAAAAATGCACACAATCACCAACACATACTTCAGACCTCCATGCACAGGCATCTCAATAAAGTCCATCTGCATTCGGCTGAACGGGCCACCGGCCCTGCCAATGTGGCTCGCGTTCACAACTGTTCCCTTTCCTGGGTTCATCTGCTGACAAATGACACATCGGTAGCAGACTGCTTCTGCAACTTGACGAAATCTGGGGTTAAACCAATCAGTTTTGAACAATCTTATCATGGCATCTCTCCCTAGGTGAGCCTGCCCATGATAGAACCGCGCAAGCTGCGATAAGAGACAATTTGGTAAGACAAATTTTCCCTCATTTGAAACCCATATCTCATCTGGTCTCTTTGTACATTGTGCCTTAATCCAGGAAACCTTTTCATCCTCTCTGACGCTATTTTGTAATGCTTTTAGTTCATCCATTGTATCCACGACCTTCAAGGCAAAAGCTTCAGCTGGTTCGAGCTCTGGCTCATTTATCGAATTCCATTCATCCCTGAGCAGTATACAGTTCAAGGCACAAAATCTTGCGACTTGATCCGCATATGCATTTCCCAAGGAAACATAGTCCTGTCCTTTTGTATGAGCACTACACTTTACCACTGCAATTTCGGCTGGCATTTGAATGGCGTGTAACAATTCCCTTATTCTCTCCCCGTTTTTCACTGGGGATCCTGAAGAAGTCAGGAAACCCCTCTGTGACCATAGTTGCCCAAAGTCGTGCACAATTCCAAACCCATACTGACTATCAGTGTAAATGGTAACCTTCATCAATGCAGACAGTTGACATGCTCTTGTAAGGGCTACAAGCTCTGCTACTTGTGCGGAATAGACTCCTTGAAGCCAGGACGCTTCCAAGACACCTGTTACAGTACATACAGCATATCCTGCTTTCAATATTCCCAATGCATCTCTTAAACATGACCCATCAACAAAAACAATTTGGTCATTTTCATCAAGCTTAGTATCCTTGATGTCAGGTCGGGGTTTTGTGCAAAATTCAGTCACCTGAAGGCAGTCATGCTCGACGTCTTCAGCGTTCTCAATTTCAGCATTTTCACCAGGAAGCAAGGTTGCTGGATTCAACGTAGTGCACCTTTTCAGCTGCACATTCGGTGAGCCCAGAATTATCGTTTCATACCTTGTGAGTCTTGCTCCAGTCATGTGTTGCGTTTGGGAGCGGGTCAAAAGTATCTCAACTGAGTGAGGGACCATGACTGTTAATGGATGTCCCATCACTATTACTTCACTCTGAGTGAGGCTGATACCAACTGCTGCTACGGCGCGCAAACACCCAGGAAGTGCTGCTGCGACCGGATCCAAAGTAGCTGAAAAATACGCTACTGGTCTGTTTATGCCACCATGGGCTTGGGTCAAGACAGACAGAGAACATGCATCACGTTCATGACAAAACAATGTGAAAGGCTTTGTGTAATCAGGCATACCTAAAGCTGGAGCCCTGCACATGCATTCTTTTAATTCAATAAAAGCATCCATTTCATCTCCTTTCAGCTCAATTTCATCCAATGCATCCTTCTGGGTCAGTTTCAGTAAAGGCTTTGCTAGAGTTGAGAAGTTGGGAATCCACTGGCGATAGTAGCTCACCATCCCCAAAAACTTCCTCACCTCCCTCCTCGTCTTTGGTGGACTCATTTGAAGTACACTTGTTATTCTTTCCTTCATTATTCTCCGTGACCCTTTCTCTATTTGGTGACCCAAATATTTCACTTTCTTCTGACAGAACTGCAACTTTGAAGAAGACACCTTGTGTCCATTCCTTCCCAGATGGTTCAACAGAGCAATAGTGTCGGCTGTGCAGCCATTTTCTGTCTTAGATGCAATCAGTAAGTCATCAATGTACTGTACCAGAGTAGACTCGAATGGCAATTCTAACGCTTCCAAGTCTTTCTTTAGAATCTGATTAAAAATTGACGGTGACTCCGAAAACCCTTGAGGAATTCGACACCAACTGTAAACTCTGTCTAAGAATTTGAAACAAAAGAGAAATTGGCTGTCCTCGTGAAGAGGCACCGAAAAGAATGCTTGTGACAAATCGATGACTGAGAACCACTCGGCATCGCAAGGGATTTGAAACATTATCACAGCTGGATTCGGTACTACGGGGCAGCATTTGACTATGATGTCATTTATTTTCCTCAAGTCCTGCACAATTCGAACCTTTCCACTCGGCTTTATTAGTCCCATTATTGGTGAATTACATGGACTGCTTAACACTTCTTTCAGTACTCCCTGCTTTACAAACTCGTCAATGAGTTGGGCGACTTTCATGAGGGTGTCTTGTGCCATGTGGTATTGTGGGGTCTGGGGAAAAGTTGCATTGGGTTTTACTGTCACTTTCACTGGTTCCACTCCTTTCACCAATCCCACCTCTTTTCCTGTCATATCCCACACTTCCTTTCCGACTGTTTCCCGTAATTCAGCTGGAATATCTTCTTCAGTTATCATCGGAAGAAGGTTAATCAGAGGATATTTTTCATCGACAATTTCTATCTCGTCCCCTTCTACACTGTCCTCTTCTTCCCCATCACTGCTCGTCTGAATTCTGATTCCATCGTACGAACACATAATCGAACATCCCAATTTGCACAATAGGTCTCTCCCTAACAGTGCTATCGGGCTTGAGTCACATACCACAAAATTATGTAACCCTTGATAGTTACCAATGCTGACTGGTACTGGATCTGTGATTGGGTTTGTCAGGTACCTGTTTGCTACTCCCACTACCTGAACTGTTCTCCCTGAGAGTGGCAGATTGGGTACTTCAATGCTCCTAACGGTTGAACGTGTGGCTCCTGTGTCAACCAGGAATGAAACTTGATGACCCATGACTCTTCCCTCTACATATGGACCCTTTTGATCAACTTCCAAGGATGCTGCAAGCACACAATTTCCTTCCTCATCTGAACTTTCACTCTCCCATGCATCGTTTATTCCATTCTCACTGTGTAATGGGAACTGTTGTACTGTGCCATTTGTACTCATCACCTGACTCGAGACCTGTGGAGGAAGCATCACTTGCTGCTGACTCACTGGTGCCAAGGGTATTTGCATTTGCTGATTAGGTACCATTGGTAACTGCTGTTGCATTGGCTGCATTTGCGTCATCTGCATACGGGGAATCTGCATCTGCTGCGGCTGCATAGGCTGTAATCCCTGCAGCTGATTTATGGTCTGAAAATTTGGGTTTGGACCTCTCATTTTCGGTCCCCTCATTGTCTGGAATGCATTGACATCATTGTTTTGCTGACCAACACCTGCACCTTCCTGCACCACCATCGGGCACTCGCGTTTCCAATGTCCGACGATTCCGCACACGTGACACGGCATCACCTTTTTCATTGCCTGCACACCATTCGGAATCACAACAGTGTTCAAATCCGGACCATTACTCCCAAAACCTCCTCTGCCTCTCGCCTGTGGCTGAAACACCATATTTCCCTGCGGTTGCGGCTGCGGTATCTGCTGTTGGAACCCTTGCAACCCTTGCAAACCTTGCAGACCTGTCTGAGCTGCCTTAAGTTGCATCACCATCACTTTCTCTTTCAACCTTTTCTGTTTCACCTCAATTTCGTCGCTACAGTATTTTGCATAATTCAACACCTCATCAATCGGTTTCGACTGCCAACAAATCAAATGCGACTTTATCATCTGACTTATCTCTGGTCTCAGCCCTTCCACAAATCTGAACACAAAATGAAGCATGTCCTTCGCCTCTATTGTTTCCGTGCCACTGTAGTTCTTAAACGCCTTCAACAACCTCTCGTAGTAACTATGAATCGACTCTTTAGCCTCTTGGGCAGTTCGATCAATCTTCTGCCAATCCACATTTTTCGCGGCAACCTTCGTCTTCAAATGCTCAATCACCTTATAGTACAAGCTCATTACCATAGGTGATGGTGCACCCGTATCCCTGTCTCTCTCTGGTTCACTTGTCGGCCAACCTACAGCCCTTTTGCAGTCTTCCCACAAATCTGCCGGAACCACAATCTCAAAGAGGGTGTTCAGGTCTTCCCAAAGACATTTTGCAAGCTTCACAAACCTATCAGTCTGTTGGTACCATTCAATCGGCTTCTCTCTCAGTTTGGGAAATTCATCCATAAAAGACTGAATGTCGCTTCTGTGCCACGGTACATGTATTAGTTTTCCCCCTGCTGTCTCCCTCATTGGTAACATGGTTATTGCATCACTACTCTGTGGTCTTTTCTCATTGTGCTCTGGGACACTGTCTTTCTTCTTTTCCTTTTTCTTTGTCCATCTGCTCTCCCATTTGTCTAAGCACCTCCACACTTGTGCACTCTGCAGCAATTCTCTAAGGTGCGTTTTCATGCCTGCTGACCTCATGTGTTCAAAGTCTGTGGTCCTGAAATCCAATCTATAGCTCCTGCTCAAGTGTTTTGTCTTGTCTATGTCAATCCCGTTTTTGTCAGCTATTTCTTGCAAGCTTCTATGTACCTTGTTCACTTCTCTCGTAATCCTGGGACATAGATACCTCAGCTCTTCTTCCGAGTAGGACTCTAACCTATTCACACCCATAGTCCCTTCCACCAATTCTTCTGCTTCCATGTTCAACCTGATCCTATTCAGATAGTCCTCTTCTCCCTTCCCACTGGCTGAGCTTTGTGTGGAATTTAGACTGTTGAACCACTGTGTCAGCTGTTGCGCATTCAGCCCCATCAATGTAGCATTCACATCAACTGCCATCGATGGTTGCGGCAACTTTTCTAGTGTGCGATGATAGCGGTATCATCAATGGGGGACTCGACCTCACCACTGTTGACTGAGCACATATGGGACTAAACTCCATCAAGGACCCAGATCCAATTGGCTGAGCCGCTATCGGAGTTATCTCTGGAGTGTGTTCTATGCACCTCCTTTCCGTCCCATTCTGCACCATCGATCCTTGACCGCTCATACCTGAGTTAGGCTGAACGTATAAGGGTACCGGTGGACCTACAGTAATGGGTAGGGATATCGCATCTGGGTTCTGTCCATTCCCCATGTTCTGAGGCATGTTCATTCCTACACTATGGGTCATCATTGCCGGCATGCCCGTCTGACTCCCTGTCATCTGAGCATGTGCGGTTCCCCCCTGCATCTGCTTTTGAGGCATCAAAAACTGAGTTGATTCAGCTTGTGCCAATGTTGGGTTGCGACCATTCTGTACTCCCATCATGTTTGGATCTAGAATCATTCCCGTACCATTGTCACTGCTGTAGTACCTTGGGACCTGCGGCTGATAATTTTCTGCTGCTTTCAATGTAGGCTCATCTGGATATATTCTCCTGACCTGCGGTATCTGCGGGGTGAACAGTAAACTCGGGTCCTTAGATCCCGATGGCTCTTCTGAATTCGGAGTTTCATTATTCTGTACCGGTGCAGGAGGGGCAGAACTGGTACTTGGACCTTGTCCATTCTCTGCATAAGGCGGTGGACGGTCGTTCAGCAATTGCATGATGAACTCCTCATCATCTGACACGTCCTCCCTATCTTTGGAACACCTCCTGTTTGTCTTGCAGGTAGCTTTCTTGCCTGTCGCCTCTTCTTCCTTAGTAATTGCGGGAAACAATTTTATCCCCTGCAATATATCTGACCTTCTGTGCATTATCCCACCTAGCGTCCGCTAGTGTCTTTTCTGCCTTTCTTATCCTGGTCTCGAACTTCTTTTGCTGTTGCTGTCTAGCCATTAGTTCCCAAATCGCTAGAGCCTCAAACTGTGCTGGCCTTGGAGGTACCTTCATGTCATACATCGCGAATCTCAAATTCTCTAGGATCCTTATATTGAATGTCCCATGGATCGGGAACGCTACGCTCCCATGTTTCTCTGTCAGCTTGTGCCATTGCTTTAGCCAAAGGCACGGAGCTACCCCCCTTTCTTCCATTACAATGTAAGCTGGTGTACCTTCGGGTGGCGTCTCCTCTCCTACACTCGCTTTAATGTAAGACTCCCCCTTCATCGCACTCTTTAATGCTTTCAAAAATTTCATTTTCTCTTCTTTTATTTCACAAAATTTGTAATCAATAAGTGACTTTAATTCCCGGAATACTCTTCGCTTGCCTTTCCCCTTCCAATCGAGCCCCACGGACTGCGTCCAATCCGTGCGCGACCCTTCTCTACAACCAACCTATCCCAGCGCGGCTCCTAGTGACGTCACACTCACACACACTGCGGCTGACAAAGCCTCGCGGCTTGTCCTCCTTCACTCAGCTTCTCTCGTAAAAACTTCTAGCATGTATCGCGAGCAACCAAAATAATAATAAAACAGATCTGTCAGTTTACTACAGGAAGGGTAACACAATCGCTTCAGGACCTTAGGGATTTTTCACTAGCCTCAGCAGTTATTCCATCTTTCTCGGTCCCGACTTTCGCAAGCAAATCTGACCCGCAGACCTACTCTCAACTTGTCAATGATCTATTCTAGTGCACTTAGAATTTGTCAAGGCCCGAAGTCGAAGTTTCTTTCACTCCCTTAACACACGTACCGACTCGTTGACCACGCCCGATCAACCTATTAAACCGCCCAGACCACAACATAAAACAAGTGTCTCATACACTTTTCAACATACTCCGGAGTCTCTTGACCTCGCAGGGCCCGTCTCAACAACAACAACCACGTGGACCTTTTTCTGCACAAAGCGCCACAGGCACATGAAGTTCGACGACTTCCCTACTCTCACACTCGGAGTCGCACCTCCGTTATTTTCTATGAAGTTCGACGACTTCTCTACTCCTACACCCGGAGTCGCACCTCCGCTATTCTCTAAAATCCTCGCAACCTTTTCACACAATCTGCGGCAATAAGCTGTGCAAGCGCAAAATTCTAACTTCACTCATACCATCACTAGTACCGCCAACGCCGATTCCACACCTCCATTCTCTCCATTCCCAAGCTCCAAGATCCCGGGAAAGTCGCGGGGGACTTAGCCCATCATCATTTTCTCAATCTGTTTTACCCAAGAAAAATCTAATTCAACTTCTCGAGTGGGGTCCCAAAGAGCGTAACCGTTAATTCAACACCATGTACCTCTCGAATGGGGTCCCAAAGGGCGAAACCGTTAATTCAACACCATATACTTTAAGAGTGAGGGGTCCCAAAGGGCGAAACCATCCTCTGCTACCATCTACTGATAGAGCGTTACGACCTAATAAATTACCTGTATCTGAACGCTCTTGGGTCGATGAATCTTTTGACCTAGTGGGGCTCTCCTCACCCGAGAGTAATCAATTTAATCAAATCAATAATCAATAACGAACATAAGCAATGCCTTGATCAACATAGCACTTCACAATTAATCCAGAATACATTTCGACGAAACCATGACCTTTCGGTCATGAATAACCACACCAGTTTATTCAAAGTTAGTGAATTTATTTCCCTATATTAACAAAGCTAGCACAATATAAACATGTCTCAACACCAAATGATATATGTAGATGAACATTAATAGCTGTCCATAACGGCGAAACAGATGCAATCTATGCAGCATTTGAATAATAATGCATTCGATAATAGCAATACAAACCACTAAAACTATAATCTGTAATGAGCTAATTGCATACATTGGTCAGCATAACAAGGTCTCAAATTGCATCATGCGACAGATGAATCCTCATCTAACCTCAAATTAGCATCGGCATGTGGGACTTCATGCAAAAACAATTTAGCAACATTAATTTGGAAAACTCCTAACTAAGGCTCTTAGCAAAAATCAGCAGTTGGTTACCTAAAAAGAACACAATGCAATTGTACAATTTCCTTTCATATTTACCCAATTCAATCAGCATTCAAGGAAGTCTTCGTCTCACAGGTACCGGATTCGATCAGCATGGGACGGGGCAAAAGGGGCAGGGTGGACGGGGCAATTGCCTCTCAGCGGCAAAGGGACAAAACTATTACTTCATGCAAAGGGACGAATCAAAGTTAAAGTCTCTAGGGCGAGAATTAATTAAAGTCTCTTTCTCTCAATTAGAGAAAGCATCAAAGTCTCTTTCAAAATGGCGTTGCAGCAAAGTGGGCCATAATGGCTGCAATGTCCTGCAAAATGGCGGGTATGGGCGATGTCCAATAATAGCTGCTTTCCTCTCGTGCACCTGGTTTAAATAGACAACAGTTCAAATCCAGTAGGGTCTTCCATTGGAGGGTTCATAGGTTGGCTTCAAATTGTCCAATCAAAAACTACAGTTCACTAAGCATACATTATCCTTGGAGTCGGGAACGTAAGTTGCAACATATTTTACCAATTAACTCACTTTCAGAGCGTCCATTGTCTGCACCTGCAGATTGACCTTGGAGCAAAGAAGAAGATGCCAGGCTGGCACGAAACCTTAAAGATAAGCATGTGAACGATCCCACTGGAAAAGTACAGCTTCAAGCAAGAATACACTTTTATTAGCACGTTGGAAAAATACGAGCATCTAAACCGTGAGACAGGCAACTAGGCCAAAGCCTCCACTAAAGTTATGCTAAGCTAAAACATTTCAAACAAGCAAATCATAGCACACGTTTACAATTATGTCAGATTCGTACAATTCTAATACATCACGTTATATAATGCACGCTTATAAATGTTGGCAAACTACTCTGAGGGCACATTTGTCCCCGTACAATCTTTATTAGTTCGGTTAAAGTCACACTTGATTATTGCAGTACTACGTTTAAGCGCTAATAAATGTAAAACCTTCATTTCTGCGTCATCAGTCTCGCCAGTTTCTCCATCTCTCCACTCTCCCTCACAATCTATCTGATTTCACTTCTAGTCTGTCTGCTCTGGCCCCAGCCTGCCCTCTCCTTCCTCAGCTTTCCAAGTCTCCCCCTAGTCTCCTGCTGTCTTGTCCAGTTGGACCACCCTCCACCAGTCTGTCATCTCTCCCAGCAGGTCTTTCTACTCTCCCCTACTCTAGCTCCATTCCCCCGAGAATGCCCTTTCCCCCGAACAGCCCTTTTATTCCTCATTCGGTTCCCCTCCCAGCCAGTCCCCAGGGGCGCAGCTTTAGACAGTGTCACACCCCCCTAATAAATGTATTTTGTGATAAACAGTTAGGTGAATGTGCTTTCAGTTGGGTATAGTGAGGTGTCTGCCTGATTTCTCCAGGAACTTTTACACACACAGACGAAAATGAACACACATTCTCTCGTGCTCACTGTTCAGAAAGACTTAAAAAATGTTGGTTATTTTTCAAAATAATGCGCTTTCTCTCACTTAGTACAACTACCAATCAACATTCCTCTCCCTTTCCACTGCCTCCTAAGATAGCTTGTCATATAATGCATTTTAACATCATGTGCCAGCATGACTGTCGGGAAGTCTGAAGGGAACACCCCCCTTCAATCATACTGACCAAGCAATGCCCCTGCCAGTCCCTCCAGTCCTCAGTCACAGTCTCACCACTCTCCTCAGTCTCTACGCCCTCCACTGTCTGTCCACTCTCCCAACAGTTCTTTCCACTCTTCCTTATTCTAGCTCCATTCACCTAAGAATGTCCTTTCTCCCAAACAGTCTTTCTGTTCCCCTCTCTCTTTCATTTTGCCTGCTTTTACTCTTAGTCCTCCCCCAGCTTTCCTTCCCGCTTCTGCTTGCTCACTCTTTCCCCATCCTCTTTGCTTCTGGAGGTCCACTACCTCAGTCCATCTACTCTCCCTACCAGTCGCTACACTTTACGGTATGCATGCTCTTCCCTAGCTTATGTGCTCTCCTTCTATGTTTCCTACATTTTCATCAGCCTCTCCTCTCGCTGTCCCAGTCCCTCCACTCCCTTCCAATCTTCTTGTTCTCTCCCCCAGACTGTCTTTTCATTGCAAAACATAACTTAAAACCCACTGAAATTGTGGTTAACTGCATAACCCCTACTTTTCACAACAGCCATGCAAACCATAACTTGCACAACTACGGCAGTGCTTATTACCTCACCCATCATATGATGAATGCAATTACAAATGTCATAAATATTTCTATATGTCAATTATATACCACATTACCATTAACACTATCAATAAGAGGACTTTCATTTGATGTGTGAATTATGATTTGCAGTGCTGTTGCACAAATTATGGATTACAAAAGTAAGCTAAACATATCTGGCAGTGGTTTTCAAGTTTTGTTTTCTAACCATAACTCTACATAACTGTGGGTTTTAAGTAAATGTCAAAGGTTTTTTTTTAAAAAACACATGTTTGCTAACTACTTCGGAACATCACTTCACTTTAACTGTAGTTTTTTAGTACATTTATTTTTTATTTTTTATTTTATGCTACATCCATCCTTGCCTGCCCTGCAGTATACCAGGGGTCTCCTGCAGGACGTCTGATGACACCTTGCATTCAACCCGCAAGCGGAGGCAACTCCTTTTGGGTACAGCCTCCAGGCAGATGAGCAGAGGCTGACCGCTTTTATTTTAGTTTCCTTAATCATCATTGTTTATATTGTTAGAAATGGGGTCTCTGGTAGGCAGTCAGTTTGCCCTCTGTGCAAGCAGGGACTCACTCTAGTCAGGGTGCGGGAGAAACACAGCTCAGATAACCCCTACTCTCCCCCTTGGTAGCTTGGCACAAGCAGTCAGGCTTATCTCAGAGGCAATGTGTAAACTATTTGTACAAAACACACACAGTAACACAGTGAAAACACCACAAAAGGACTTCACACCAGTTTAAAAAAGTCAATATTTATCTAAATTAAACAAGACCAAAATGACAAAAATCCAACATACACAAGCACAGATATGAATTTTTAAAATAAAAAGAGTCTAAATCCATAGAAAATAATGGATGCATTGTTTTAGCACAAGGTACCAGGTATGCATCAAAAATTAAAGCCGCACGGGCGGTGCATCAGAAAAGCAAGTGTTGCATTGATTCCTTACTCACAAGTGAGGCCATGCGTCGATTCTTTACTCGCACCTTAGGCCAAGTGTCAATTATTTTTTTGCAAGGGAGTCTTTGCATCGATTCAGGGTGCACAGCCCCGGGTCACACGGGGATGTTGAAGACCTTGATGCCCATGATCCATGCAAGGAAACTTCTGACGCGCTGTGCGAAGAGTCTGCGGTGAGAACAGGTGCTGCAACTTTCTCCAGCAGCGAGGCAGGCACTGCTTCAAATTTTCAGCCACGGATGGGCCGTGCATCGATTTTTCTGATGCGCACACAGCTGTGCCTGGAATTTCTCCTGCAGGTTACCAGCTTCCACTTCTAAGGGCCCAGGGACTGGATTTGGCACCACTTAGCAAGTCTGGACTCCCAGCAGAAGAGCCCATGCATTGGCAGATGACGTCTGGATGTCCCTGAGACTTCAGAACAAGGGGCAAGCTCAGTCCAAGTTCTTGGAGAAACTTCCCAAGCAGAATTTCAGAAAACTTCAATTCTTTCCCTCTTCAGGCAGGAGCAGCAAGCCAGCACAGCAAAGCAACAGGCACAGTGGCAGGTCCTCCTCAAGCATCAAGCTCTTCTGCTTGGCAGAGGTTCCTCCTGATCCAGAAGTAATCTGAAAATCTGGGGGTTTGGGTCCACTACTTATATTCATTTCTGCCTTTGAAGTAGGCAAACCTCAAAGGAAAGTCTCTATTGTTAACAAGATCCTGCCTTGCCCAGGCCTGGCCCCAGACACACACTGAGGATTGAAGACTGCATTGTGTGAGGAGGGGCACAGCCCTTCCAGGTGCAGGTGTCAGCTCCTTCATTCCCACTCTAGTCCAGGAGACTCATCAGGATATGCAGGACACTCCCCAGCTCCCTTTATGTCACTGTCTAGCGGTAATTTGCAAACAGCTCAACTGTCAATCTGACCCAGACGTGGATTACACAAGCAGGCAGAGGCACAGAATGGTTAAACAAGAAAATGCCTATTTTCTAAAAGTGGCTTTTTCCAACAGACAATCTAAAAACCAACTTTACCAAAAGATCTACTTTTAAATTTTGAGTTCAGAGACCTGAAAATCCACATCTATATCTGCTCCCAATGGGAAACTGCACTTTAAAGATATTTAAAAGCAGTCACAATGTTAACCTATTAGAGAGATAGGCCTTGTAATAGTGAAAACTGAATTTGGCAGTATGTCACTATCAGGACATGTAGAACACATCAGTACTTGTCCTACCTTTTAAATGCACTGCACCCTGTCCTTGGGGCTACCTAGGGCCTAGCTTAGTGGCGACGTACATGTAGTAAAAGGGAAGGTTTGAAGCTGGCAAGTGGGTGCACTTGCCAGGTCGAATTGGCAGTTTACAACTGCACACACAGACACTGCAGTGGCATGTCTGAGCCATGTTTATAGGGCGACTTATGTGGGTGGCACAATCAGTGCTGCAGGCCCACTAGTGTCAAGCACTAACCTATTTGTCCCACGGAGACACAATGTTGACCAGACTGCGTATTCCCAATTCCTCCTAGACGTTACGTGCCTTCCACTTAAATACAAATGATCGCCATCGGAATGCCCCAGGGGAAAGGGGATGGATGAAAGAGAGAGACTGGAGCCAAAGGTCCGGCTCTGAACGACTGGTGATGGTCCTTGAAGAGATGTAATTTCCTATGACAAATCACATATCAGTCAAACAGCTCATAACTCTTAACTATGTATATACTAGTCTCTGACTACTATGTGGTAAGCTAGGTGTACCTGTTAGGCTCCCCTTTCCCGCTTTAGATGGCTCTTCCTCTCTCTAGGAATTTTGGGAAACAATGTGGATTACCGGTAATTAAATAAGAACCTTGAAACTCCTATAATATCTATGACTACTTCCACTGTGACCCCAGATTGATCCCACATCACCTTAATTAATGCCTACCTCAATGTACTTGAAGTTCTGTGGATATCTTGTTTGATATCCTTGCTGAGATTTCCTAAGATGCTGACTCACTCTACTCCACAGACATTTAAATAGGTAACAAATAATAACAAATTCTCAGGTAATTAGGTTTGCAGTCGTTCATGAGTTAACTTACGCACTGTACTTAGAATTCCAAGGAACACACATTTGGTATCTTTTCATCACATTGAAAACATAGGGAAATATCAAAGATTACGGTGCAAAGTTTGCATCACTCTGGAAACATGGTTAACACCAAAAGATTACAGTGCAATGTTTGCAGCGCTCTGGGAACATTGGGTTAATATCAATAACACAAGCAATCAGTTTTATCACTGTTACATCACAGCTAAGTTGAGCATAACAATGAAACGTTCATGCCATTCACAGAATGTTCCGTATCACCAGCACCAATTATGCAAATGTCATATTAAACTTAGTGATAATAAACATATTTACATGCATTGTTTTTATGATAATTGCATGCTAGAATTTCCTTTCTGCAATATGTAGCAAGGAACAACAATAAGCGTTATTACGCAACTAGTGGCGAGAATCCAAGTGACCTTAAACACTAATGATGTGCCTTCTTCGAAACATCCGACTTTCGAATATCAAGACAGCAAGTGTCAAGCTTTCACAAATAGATGCTTTTCAAGGGCGTGCAGCGTGTTACTGCCTTTTTAGTAGTCAGTTCTCTCAATCTCTTCAACTCCCCAGAAGAGGCATCCAGGATACAGGACTGAACATGAAGATCAAACATGGAGAAGATAAGACTCCTTCTCTGCAGCCGGTGACCTTTACAGCAAGCAATTCAGCCAGGTCGGGTGTAGTTTAAATACCTGCTGCATCCAGCCACACCCAGTCTGAGTCATAGGGAGCCACACCCAGTCTGAGCCATAGGGATGCTGGAGGCTTGAGCAACACGTGTCCTGAACAAGCATTGGTTCTATCAAGCATTGATCTTTGTAAACAAGCATTGGTATCTGTAAAACATTCTTATGGGGTTACAACAAGCATTGGTCCCTGCAAAGGCAGATGATTGGTTTAAGTGTTCTTTACTGGAGCACATCCAAATTTGCAGGCCGACAACTAGTAGCATTTGATTTACAGGCCCTGGGCACCTCTAGTGCACTTTACTAGGGACTTACTAGTAAATCAAATGTGCCAATGGATAACCAATCACCAATACAGTTTAGGCAGAGAGTACTTGCCCTTTAGCACTGGTTAGCATTGGTAAAGTGCCCAGAATATCAAAACCAGCCCCAATGCATTAAAGCACAGGGTCCAAAAATAGGAGGTCAGAAGTAAAAAGTACAGGGGAACCACACCAAGACTAACATATACATTATTTGGAGGGGGTTTACAAACCTACATTTAAAGAGCCATTGGTGGACCTCTGTGGGACTCATGAATCCAGTCCTGAGTCTATAAACCCGACAGAGCCCCAAAAAGGGTTGAGGAACCCCTTGCAATGTGATTTACAGACCCTGCGGCAGGATTTGCAGAGCTCAGAGCCTTGTTGCCAAAATGTACTTTTATTTTTTCAGTTTTGACCTAAGGAGCAGTCGCTTTCCCCTTTCACTCCAACTTGAGCAAGGGGCTTGGTGCTGCTCATCCATTCTTCTTCTCCATCCTTCAGTTTGTTTCCAGGACACAGGGACTGAGCCATCCAACACATAATGGTGACTGCAACATATTTTTACTGAATTGCTGCCAACCAACTAGGATCCACGTGACCACAGGTCCAGCTTTGGGACCATGCATCCAAAATGGGAGAAATAGGTGCTTCGTCCAATCAGATTAATTTATTTTTAGGTCTGGATTGACAATGCACTTGTTTGCAAGACCTATTGTATCCAATTATTTTTTAATATATGTAGAGTGGCAGTTGGCTTAGACAAGAGGAATATTTCTCTCCCACCTTATGCTACTTGCTGTTTAGTATATCATTCTGTGCCCTATGGAGGGCTTGCTTTGTAATGCATGAGGGACTATTTTGCATCTGAAAATTACTGAACCATTACACATTAAATTGTTTATCTCATAGATGAAATCTGTACAGAAAGATATCATTTTTTGTTGTGCCTTTTCAGAGCAGCAGGCATTTCAATGTTTTATGCAGACCACAATATGCTAGCCAGGCCTGTTGGTCTTGCCACGGCTTGTTTACATTTTGATCCATGGATCATCCGCAAATCCAGGTTTGTGAACCAAGCCCACCCAACACATTTTTGTAACACTAATTTCTCATATTCCTAAACTGATTTAGACCAATAACCAGCAATGGTACTGCTTTGAAGAAAGTTCTACTTTAATGGCAAGTTTGGTGTTATTCTGTTCAGACATCATTTCTGTAGAGGGGCATACAGATTCCTATGATAGTTAAAACGGGGAAAGTCACTTCATTGACCTGTTTTTATTCTTGTCGTCCCCGTCCCCATCATGGATCTGAATGAAACTTGCCACGGCAAATCAGATTAACTTTTTTTTCTAAGTTTCATGCAGATTCATCAAATGTCGGCAAAGTTTTTAGGAAAACAAAAACTAGGTTTTCAAAGCAAGCTGTGACCTACCTAAAACTCCTCACTGGTAACCGCCAGTGTCTAATTTATTTTAATTGTACACCAGTGTCTAATTTATTTTAATTGTATTATGAATATATTCATTGAGATATATTATGGTTACTATTTTTTTTGTATCTAACACGAATATGTAAGTTTTGTTACAAACCATTTGCTAAAATTAATAATATGTTGACCTTTTGCATATAATGCATGCTGATTTGGAAATCAGCTCATAAGTGTCAAACAGTGGTCCCCCAAACAGTATTTAATTCGTAAAAAAGATGAAAAATAAATGTCAAATTTCTCTTAGGAGCCCACCTCAAGCACTGTTGAACGAGAAGATTGTCAAATGCCAAGGCTACCAGCTCTTCGTTCAAACTTAGGCCCTGCCCATCTTACCTCCACCCTACCTTTCCTTCCGCACTACCTTATGCAAATTCTTATTGATGCCCGCTTTCCCCCATGTCACATTTTTCCTATATTTGTCTTTTTCCTTTGTGCTCCCTTTTCTCCCGCTCATACTGGTTGAAAATGTAATGATGAAAAAAATAAGAAGAGGGTCCCAAAAAAGAGTGCTATTGCTCACCACCCGCACACACAAGGCACTAACCTTTTGTGTTCAATGGAGACTTTAAAAGGTATTGGTGAGATGACAGATCTACGGGTGACCCAGCAGGTAGCCTCACAAGAGAGTGAAGTGCACAGAATACAACTTAGCATATAGCAATAGATCAAGTCTGGCAGAAGGACTTTAACCTTTGCAGTGAGGAGCTTAAACACCTGTGCTATACTTTATAAGCATTGTAGATGGATAACATAATGGACGCTGTGACACAAACGTCATGTCTAAAAGGGGCTACATGGATGCAGTTTAGTATTTATTTATGATATTTGTAGCAGCCACTGGGGTGCATTTTAAATGCGACAAATTTAGAAGCAGCGTTTTTCAAAATAAACTGTGTCACTAGATGGGATTCCAGCGGACATGGAAAACTTATTTTTACCAAGGGATCCATGCCCATCATGCGTTTTGTTTGAGAGGCTCAGTGAGGGTGGCTAGGTTAGGGATGAATCTACTGCAGTAAGAGACTAGTTCTAAAAAAAGAACACATACACTAGACGGTCTCTTCAGCTATGCTGTCTGAACTACTTTTGGATGGTCAGGTTCAGGATTCAGTCCTTTCCTGGAGAACACAGATCCCGCCAAAAACTGAAATGTGTGCACTGCTATGAGCTTCTGCATTTTTGCAGAATAGTATTAAAATGACATTTTGAGATCTGCTTCCTGGTTGCCATTATGTGAACTTTGTGTTGATGTTTGGAGGTGTCATGGATTCGGATTGCATTAATGACAATGAGCATCACGTCACTCTGGAGAGGCATCCTTGTTTTGGATTTTGGAGCAATTCTGCTGACAGATATATAACATTTGAGAAGACAGTGCCTCTGTAACACTACATGCTTGAACATAGTTAAATTGATATAGAGCTGTAACTGGTTTCTATACAGATTTCAGATCATTTTTTGAGATCCACTGAGCTCCATTTAGGTCTCGTTAGACTTTTCAACCTAATGGTGTCTTTCCCCAAACATTTTTGCATTCACCTCCTATTTTTTTTAATTCGTTTTTGTTGGCTGTAGGACCCTGTGCACATTACCACTGCTGACTAGTGTAGGGAACTGTCTCGTCATTTAGTGGACCAAAATGTGATACACTGTTCAAAGAGTCCAAACAAACCCCAGAGGTATCATACCAAATGCTTTCTTTTTCGGTGATGTGATCAAGCAATTAGGCATAGAAGAGGGTAGTGCTAAGCATGTGAGGCACACATTCATACAGTAAGTGAGACACAGACTAAATAAAGAAATACAAAACCAATTTATAAAAATAACACATACTTTTATATGAAATTTGATACCAAGATTACCGAAATCAGGTGAGCACTTTTCAAGACATATATTTTTAGAGTTTTTAAAAGTTGACAATGCAATTTTTGGGTGGGGTAATGTTATCCTGTGGGGGTAAAACATGTACTGCATTTGGACACTTTACAGTGACTTACGCAACTGATCTCTGAGACTTAAGGTGAGTAGGGAGCAAGGTCCAAGGCCACGCCAGCAGGTCACCTCAGGAGGCTCTGAGATGTCCACGTGCAGAGGTGTGTTACGGCTTCGGGTGTCCAATTCACTTTAATGGAGAACGGTCCGGTCACAAAGTAGCTACAGGGATGGACTGGAAGATCAGTCCAGGGGTTCCCACTGTAGGGCTCAACCCTTGACTTCCTCGGGCATGTGGGGATACTATTGGTCCACTCCTCCTCTGGCTGTAGAGCGTGGGTGCAGTGGTGTCTTCTGGTGTTGGGTCCGGTGCTGGAGTGCCTTGCAGTTTGAGGGCGCCCGCAGAAACAGTCTGCAGGCATGGACTGGGGGTCCAGTCCGACCAAGTCCACAGATGGGCTCAGGTCTCAAGAGGCTGGAACACATTGGGGCACTCTTAGTCCTCTTCTACTTGATCTGGAAAGGACAGGTGCAGAGGTGTCCTGAAGAGTTGGGCCTTTGTCTCCTGGTCATTGCTGTTGCAGCTGGGTCTGCAGAAACAGGTTGTAGACACCACTGTGAAGTCCACAGTGGGCACACTCAAAGTGGGATTTGTTTCTGGAGGGCATGGGGACCACGCTGATACCGTTGGCCCATTTCAACACAGGCTACGCAGCTTGTGTGCAGTGCTGAAATCCGCTGTCAAGTTTTTGGTGTTCTTGGTCCTCTTAGTTCTTTCTTGGGTGCCTGCGGATGGAGGGGAGCAGCGCCCGTACTCCAAATGAGTTCTTCTTGGTAATTTGCGAAGCTCTGGCAGCTCTCCCAATTTCTTGGAGGCTGTAGCAGCGGGACAGGTCAGTTGCTTCTCGAGAGTCAGGTGGAGCAGGCAGGCTAACTGGGTTGGCACCAAGTCAGTCGTGCTCCTTTGTTCTCAGGTTCAGCAGAATTCTTGTCCAGCGAAGATTTGTCTTTTTGGTATCAGGAGGTGCCCTAAATACTCAATTTAGGGGCATTAGGTGGAGTGAACGGTAGTAGCCAATGAGCTACTTACCCTTGGTGTCACTACACTCACTTGATGACCACTTCCTGTGGGGAGTGGGCATCACCCTGTCCAGAGTTCCTAAATTCCACCACACACAAGATGGCATAATTTCCTAAGCCATGTCCACTTCAGGCTGGTCACCCCAGGGGTGTGTCCAGACTGGAAGGGCGACACGCCTCCGGCCTAGCTAATTTCCCAACTTGTCTAGGTGCCAGGTGGGCCCTGGGGCAGTGGGAGTCACATATTTAAAATGGCTTTTCTGGTCACTTACTGTGTCCAAGAATCGACAAAGACATAGCAGGGGCATAGATGCTTGTGCAGTTATGTCCTCACATGTAATATAATGCACCATGCCTTATGGCTGTAAGGCCTGCTGTAGGGGTGGCTTACAAATATTACATGCAGTGTTTAGGAGACATGGTACACAGACTATGTGCCATGTCTTATTTCACTTTTAGGGAACACTTTGTCCCACAGCCTGCAATGGCAGTCTGCATGAGCTGGGTGCTGAATCCCTTAAAATCCAAAGCAAAAAGGACAGATGATGGATGGAATGCTGAGCAATGCAAACATTCACTCCCAGTCGCAAAGATCTGGGTTTAATCCATAAATCTTTTGCCCACTACACCACCCCAGTTAAGTCCCAGCTATTTGCAAATCAGTCTTGATTTACATACGGCTGGAAACAAGCATCCTGGGACCGGTTTCTAGGTATCACCCTTCATCAGCCAGGCTAGCTTGAATACAATGACATAGTGAGTCTGGGTCTCACATCTGGGCATATCCGGCGGACTTAGGGCAACTAAAGCAAACAAACACAAATGATGGATGGAAGGTGAAACCAATCAAACATTCACCCCCAGTCACAGATCTGTGTTTAATCCATCAATTCTTTTGCTCACCATGCTAGCCTGGCTGACCTGCGTTGTGTGAAAGATTAGTAAATATGCCCCATGGTGTCTGGTGAGTGTGAAAGGTCTAGTCAAGGTGTCCTCTACCAAATAGCATGGCCATTTTTCACTCACAGGCTTGTTCCTTTTTCTGCTTTACTCTTTAGAATATTTTGTCCTGCGAGGAGTGGTCAAGGACTGAATAAGCGTTGGCCATCAACTACTTCACCTTGAGTTTTATTTCATCAGCAGAGAAGGCAAATATTAATTGCACATGTGGTACAGCTTTCACACGCCATCCATCTGTCTATTTGCCTCCCCTTGTCTGTTCATCTGTAATCCTGCCCGTATATGTTAACACACAAGTATTTGCATCCATGTTCTCTGCCTTTTACTCTCTTTGTGGTATGTGTGCATGGACATCTTGTAGTCAGTGCTCACTGGCAGGGGTGTAGCTTCAGTGGGGTGCTACAACCCCTTAATAAATCAATTTTCTGCTAAATAGTTGGGCATGGATGCTTCAAGTCTTGTATGGTGAGATGTCTGCCAGATTTCACTAGGAATTTTGACATACATTCAGACAAAAACTCGCACACTCTCTCTCCCTCTTCGTTTTTCCTAGTACCCTACCAATCCGCATTTCTTTCTTTTTCCACTGCCTCTTATGCCCCACTCTTGCATCCTGCTTGTCATATAACATGGAAACATTATATGCCAGCCTAACTATCAGAAAATCTGACGCTCACCCCCCATGCTTACACCCAAGCTATGCCCCAGCTCACGGGTGCTAATAGGAATGGAGGCTGGGACCATATGAACCAGTGTTGTGCATAAAGCACTGAATGTCTGAGGGTCTGTTTATGTCACTGTTTGTGCGGCCCACTACGTGTACATGGGTTTTTGCATTTCTGCTCGACCTGCAAATGTATATACATCTATGATCTATGTCATTGAGTGTATGGATGTTGTATGTCAGCATGCATGCACTATTGAAAAGCCACTCGGGATTTGGCAATCGAGACCAGTTGGCTTTGCCAGTGCATGGTTTGCTTATAGTGGTTATGTTTTTCTGACAAATATTTTGGGTCTTATTCACAATTTTAATCCATGCGCTGACCTTGCCTTCCTGAGTCCTGGCACTGGTGAAGGAACAGAAAAGTTTCTTTTTAGGTTGAGCGCAAAAGCGCTCTGACGTGTTGTAATGTATCTGTGGGATTTTAACCACGCCCACCGCACGACCATCACTATAATTCGTTCATGGACTTGCCTTTCAAAAATTCTTTGTTATCATCCTCTGCTATCATTCAAATTCAAGCTAGCGTTGCTCAATTTTTGGGGGTGCTAGACCCCTCTGAGCCCTTAAATAGCTCAATAAGCAGCGACACTCCTATTCTTACTAACTTTCAGCCTCTGCAGATGGAGAGGTTTAAAGAGCTTATGAGGAGTATTAAGTCAGGCTCTCCCACTAATCCCTGCCCTCATCATATATTGCAGGTTTCTCCAGGGTTAGTGGCGTCGGCCCCTGTGCCGGTGTATCAGGAGACTCTAAATATCGGAGAATTTCCTCCATCATGGAAGGAAGCGATTGTTGTTTCTTTGAAAAAGAAACCTGGTGGAGTGGTGATCGACCTAAAAAATCTTCAGCCTATTGCCTTGCTGCCTTTCCAGGCTAACATTGTTGAAAAACATCTTAATACAGAATTAGCACAATTTTTACAAGACTTAGGCGGCCTGGATCCCTCCTAGCACGGCTTTAGGAAAGCCCATAGTACTACATCCGCCTTCATCACCACCTCGGATACTATTCACAGACTAGTCAATAATAGGGATGGAGTGATTTTAGTGCTATTGGATTTATTTGCTGCTTTTGATACCATCTCGCCACACTTAATGGCACAATGTCTCCGACAAGCAGGTGTCAGAGGAAAAGCTTTGAGTATTTTAAAGTCCTTCCTAGGCGAAAGATCTACCATAGAGAGCTGTGGTGATTTCAGAGCTCCCCCATATCAATTACCTTGTGGAGTCCCACAGGGCTCTTCCCTCAGCTCTATTTTGTTTAATCTTTATGTTGCCCCATTAGCCAGACTTATCTGGTCATTTGACTTTCTTGCCATCTCCTATGCGGATGATACTCATGACAATAATTATTCCTGTTAACAAGAACTGGGAGGAAGCAGCAGGTAGATTCTATTTCTGCATGAGTGCGATCAATAAATGGCTCAAATGAATGGCAAAAAAATTGAGATTCTTCTCTTTGACTCTTAGCAGGGAATTGTGGAGCTCACGTTGGTGGCTGCCATCTTGTGGCGATCTGCCTGTCCTCATAGCCTCTACCAGAAATCTGGGGATCAAGTTTGACAATTCTTTGTCCTTCAAGTCCCATGTAAACTCCACCATTAAAGCCTGTTTTCTTAAAACCCTGAAGAAAATTGTTCCCTACCTAAAGAAGGAGCTTAGAATTATTGTGTCCCTTGCCTTTTGGATCTCCAAACTGGATTTACTGTAATGCCCTGATGCTAAACATTCATAAAGACTTGCTTGACAAATTGCAGCTGATTCAGAATTCTTCAGCCTGTCTGATATTAGATCTCCCCCACTCAGCTTCTGCTAACTGCAGTCTGAAGCAGTTACATTGGTTATCTGTCGGGAAGCACATTACTTTTAAGACTCTTTGTTTAGTGCATAAGGCTCTTCACTCGGTAGGGAATGGATACCTTTTTTCCTCTTTATGATGGTATGTGCCGGGTCGGCAGCTTAGGTCAGCAGGACTCCATCTTTTCTCTATCCCTTGTAGTCGTAAGGTTAGATGGGGTGACAAAGCTTATGTAGTAGCAGCTGCTAAATGCTGGAACACTCTCCCTTTGCCCATTAGGAAGGAACATAACTTTATGGCGTTTAGGAAGCAGCTGAAAACTTGGCTCTTTCCACATTAATTCTTGTTATTTTTTAGTCGCTTCTCGTTCCTTCTCCTCGAGTTCTCTTTCACAATCTACTTGTTGCTGCTAAGCGCTTTGATACTATGACAGGAACGTGCACTACAAAAACAAATACATACATACATACATTGGTAAATGCTTTACGTTTGTCCCTCCTTGGGGCAGTCTTGTTACAGCCTTGGGCATCGACCCTGTTACAAGGATAAGCCCCTGTCAATTTGATTAAATATTTTCCAGTATTTATTTGAGTTTTTTGCTTTGCTTAGTTGAACGATTTTATCTCATCATTTCTATTTGTTCTGTTTCTTTGCTTGACAGAGATTGTTTTTCAAGTTGCCTTCTTGATAGTCTTAAATTACTTATTAATTGATCACTGTTCAGATTATTCCTCAACTGTCCTAATACTTGGTTTACCTTAATTTTACTTGAATTAACTGTCTTTTTCAACGACATACCTAGAATGTATCCCTGTGCAGTATTTAAAGGACTCTATTAGTCTCTGTGTTAGGGAATATAGGAGCAGATTTACAAGAAAGTGGGGCATCAGTCCAGATGCACCAATTTTCTTGCGTCCACCTGCCCTCTTAATGACACCATGGTTGTGCCGTATTTACAATATGGTGCACCATGGTGGCCGTTACCTACACCAACGTCTACATTTTTGACACTGTTGTGGCGCTTTGCTGCACTAGCTTCAAGACTGTTGATACTAATGCAGCAAAGCACAAGGAGGCCCATAGATTATAATGGGTGCATCACTTTAACACCTGCCCTGAGCAGGCATTAAAAATGACGGAAAAATAGCGCAAGGAAATGTTGTAAATTTCACTGCACCACTTTTTCTAGGCCCCCAATGTGGGAACGCTCCCCTTGCATACATTATGCCTGATGCAGGCATACTGTTGCCCAAGGGGTTGCAAAGTAGCACAATGCATGTATTGCACCACTTTGTAAATATGGCACATGGGAACGACCACCTTAATGCCGCCTTAGGGCCTGGTTTAAGGAAAGTGACACAGCACCCAGTGCAGCGCCACTTTCCTTACGCCATTTAGCACCCCCCTAACTCCACCATGTGTGTGTCGTATGTAAGATACAGCGCTTTAAGGCGGTAGTAAGAGAAACTAGCAACAACATTGTTTATGCTAGTTTGGAGCTTTGCATGACTAGCATCAAAAATGTTGATGTTAATCCTGTAAAGCACATTGAGGCCCATTGAAAACAATGGTGTGCCTCTTTTTTAACGCCTGCTCTGAGCAGGCATTAAAAGTGGCGAATAAAATGACACAAAGAAATCTCTTAGATTTGGTTGCCCCATTTTTTTTGCCCCCCCTTTGCATACATTATGCCTGGTGCAGGAATAATTAGCGCAAAGGTTTACAGAGTGGCGCAATGTATGCATTGCACCAATTTGTAAATCTGACGCGGCGATTTTGGCATCGTTGGGCCACATTATTGTAAAACAAATTACCCTAATTTGGCACAAGAAGGCGTTAGGGGCTATTAAATCAGCCTCTTAGTGTCATTAAAATGATGCTAAGGTGGTGTTAAAGCGATGCTAGGGGCTTGTAAATCTGCCCCATAGTGTTTCACTCAATTGACTGAGGAAAGTGATCACTTTCAGGTCAAATAATTATTTAAAAACTCCTGATGTGCCTCCATAGAAATAGACTAACTTCTGTATAATTGATAATTGAATTTGAGGTGGTTGAAATATGTGTCCAGGCTGGTGGTTGATCCTCCGTGGTCCTGCTGTTTACAGTTCTTAAACCGGCCTGAGCTATCTCTCCAGAGAAAACATCTCAAATTTTTTCATGCGGCCTGGAAATTGGAGTAACCTGTGATGGTATATTCCAAGGATGATCCTGCTCAAACACTTGATCATCAACACATAGATGTCTTAACAAGGCCATGTAAAATCTCCAGTTAGCATGAGACGTGACCCACCATGACCTTGTTTTAATTCCGCTATGGGTGAACTAATAAAGGTTATTGAAAATGTCGGATGAATCTAGGTATTGACGATTATCAGGAAGAATAAAGGCTCCTCCATCTGCCTCTCTAGTTTGACTACTAATAGCCACGACTCCCTACTTTGGAGGCAAGTTTAGTTGACAGCAACATCTGAGCTGGTGTAGGTATCTAAACCTCTCGTTGGCTTAACTTTTTTTCTTAGTTTGATGGCTATTTTGCTAAACTCTATGAACCTGATTTAGGGTATTGATGATTGAGAGTTCAGCATGCCACCCATGTTCCAAGAGCAAAGTTTTAACCTGTGAGTTTGGTGGAAGCACTGCCCTCATCTCATATACGGCCATTCAGTTGGATTGAGCTTTGACCACTGCTCCTTGCAACTAACTCCAGTCTTCTGTCTGTGGCAGATCATTTTGGACCAGTTGCGAAAGAGATGACTAGTTGTGAAATTACTATTTTCCCACTAGAGAAAGCAGTAATTAATAGGTTGGTTCTAGGTCTGCCTTTGAGTGAGAGGATGCACTGGAAACTTTATTGGTATGGTCAATTAAGACATGTGGATAAGCATTTATATGATATGTCATATTTGTATCCTGCATTCTTTAAATTCCCCCTTTTCAGAGAAGACTAACTCTGCCATCTCATGTGACAATCTTGTGACCAATGCAAGTTCGCTTAGCTGATTTCCCCATTGCCCAGGAATGCTATTGATGTAATTTCAATAGATCTTAAATGATCTAAGGATTTAACACTCAGAAATACCTTGACAATGTTAACCCAATTTTGGATGTCATGTCTTCTCTTTGTTTTATGCTTTGGAACAAAAACCGTCTGTTAGTACTGCTGTTCAAACTTATTTTATGTTTGTAGCTTTTTTGAGATGACAGCTCTCCACTGCCCTCTGCAGTAGCACATGGGGTGTGTGTAAAATTGCATTCTTCCCCCTGGCCTTGCTGGTTGCTCCCTAATCTACAGCTATTAATTAATTATTGTGCTCATGTAGGACACGGGAAGTTACGACCCGCTCTTTCATATGAATCAGTGATGTTTACATGTGTGATAGGTGCTGTTTGGATATCTTTGTTGTGAGCACATGCTTGTGGTTTGTATTTTAGCTCATAGGCTGTGTATGTGGCCAGGGGCGGGTTTAGCACAGGTGCCGCCTGGTGCGACAATCTTTTTTTCCCCACCAATGATCTCTTCCTCAGATTCCATCGCTATCACCCAGTAAAACTGCCCCTCACCTTTCCCTAGCCCCTCTCTCACATACATTTCATTTGTTTTAAAGTGCTGGTAAATGCTGATTTTACCAATCCACTCAGCTATCCAAATAAAATACAGATCTGTTCTTTGCAGCAGGCATATTAACCCTCTGCACTACTTTGTAAAGAGTAAAAACTGTAGCAGGAACATTAATCGCAAGACTTGTCATGACATTTTTTTCCTACCTGAAAGCTGAACACACAAGCAGTGTTCAGCTTTCAACTTAAAGGGGTCCCCCTTCACAGTACAAGGCTAGGCCCCCTCCAGACTCACTCAAGAGCTCTTAGGTCAGAGTATTGTGGTGAGGGGGGCACTGGAACTCGGGCCCCCCGGACCACAGGGGCTCTGCAAGGGCCTTTGTTACACCAGTGCACACAAGGAACTCTGCAGCAGCAGTTACTTTTAAATTGTATGTTATTGCTCAAAATAGTGCTCTCCCTGCCCCCTCGAGGTCAGTGCCCCCCTCCAGGTCAGCGCCCAGTGCGGCTATACCTGTTGCACTACCCTAAAGCCGGCCCTGTATGTGGTTGGTTGTAATAAAAAAAACTACTGCAAGTTACACATTCATGCTGTCTTATCCCGGTGACTGGTTGACACCTGTTCGGTATAAGTCAATAAGGACTCTCAATGAAGGACCACACGCCAATTATGAATACAATTTAGCTTTACTAGAATTTCAGGTGAATATTTGTATTTAGCACATCAACAGTAGTAGAATAAGAATAGCAATGAAAATCATCTATTTATATATGAGTACACTACAAAGAGCATCTATGCATATATATAAGCAAAGAATTCATTGACAGATATAAGCTTTGATTAACTGTATACCAAAATGCATCACACTACGATGTTCAGGAAGCAAAATAATGTTTTATCAGGTAGTTTAGCCCTCGCAAAGTGGACTTCTGATCTGCAGACTTACAGGGCATACCCAACATAAGGCCAGAGTAGGTGTCCACCATGGTCAATACGTAGCTTTTTCCTCCTTCCTTTGGTAGCGGCCCGATATAGTCCAATTGCCACACAGTAGCAGCAGCGGTTCCTCTTCTGATATGGCCTCTAGGCTTCTTTTGCAGGGGCATTTGTCTTATCTGGTTGCATGTGGGGCATTCCTTTACTGCTTGTTGCACCTGTTCTTTAGTAACTGGAATCTGTTGTTGCTGTGCCCAAGCATAAGTGCCATTCTCTCCTAGATGTCCAGATGTTGCATGGGCCCAGTTTGCTAGAGCAGCTTCAGCCTCCTCATTGATGACCACTGTTCGTGTTTTGGCCCTCTGATCTGCGGTGCTGTTGAATAGAGATGCAAGTGAGGTGTCCGATGGGCAATGGGCATCCACATGTCCCACATAGATTTGACATTTTTGCCCTTTCTCCCACATCTCTTCCCATAGCTGCTCATCTCCCCAAATGGGGGTGCCTTTGATCTTCCATCCATCCTTGCGCCAAGTCGGGCCCAGCTTACTAGTCCTTGGTAAGTGGCCCAGCTGTCAGTGTACACAAACGTTTTCTCTCTGATGGGGGCCTGTTCGATCACTGCTGCTACCCCCTGCCGTTTTGCAAGCTGGCTTGATCCATTATCCCCTCCTCGCAGCAACATAATTTCTGTGGCAAGTTGTAATGCGACTGTTTGCCATTGTCTTTTTCCTTGATAGTACCGGGCGGTACCCTCTGTGAACCATGCATTTTGCTGTTCTTCTTCAGTGAGTCGTTCAAAAGGCGGGGCTGTTTTAAATGGTGAGGATTCCAATTCAGAGGGCTCTGGCTCAGGGGCCATTGCCTGCAAGTCCACTGCCCCTAGTGTATCTTCTTGTAACTTCGACACTCCTGCTGGTCCCGGTTTTGCCCTCTGCTGCAGATACCATTTCCACTTCACGATGGTAAACTCCTGCACTCTGCCTACTTTAGTGCCAACCCCTCCTTCTCTTGTCCAACCTAGTAAAGGGACCCTCTTTTTTCCCTGCCTCTGCCATAGGCTCCACATCACTACATCATCTACATCATCCTGAGCTATCATTTCCTGCTAAAACGGGTCTCCGTCTGTGATGGGACCTAACGTAAAAAGATTCTGTAATGCATCTTTTGCTCCAGTGTCCCACAATCTCACCAACCATTTAAACAAAGGCTCTGCAGGCATCTGCCTAAACATACGGGCTATCTCCAACAACTCACTCTGCGTATAATCTCTCACCAAACGAGAATTCTGTATTTGCCCACCATTCACTCCCTTTGAATTGTTTTGCACGAGTGGGCGAACTTCCATTACACTTCCTCTTCCACCTTCAACTTCACCTACACTTCCTTCTCCACTTTCAACTCCACCTAGTTCTGTTACACATACTTCCACCTCATCCTCCCAATTCCAGTCATCATTATCTGAGACTGTTCTATCCCAAGTATATGGATCCCAATTTTCTTTGAGTGCCAATGCCCTCACTTGCACAGTTGAGGGTATTTTAGGCTTCTGCCTACTCTTCCGTTTGCGTACCAGTGCCCTCACTTGCACAGCTGAGGGCATTTTAGGCTTCTGCCTACTCTTCTGTTTGCGTACCAGTGCCCTCACTTGCACAGTTGAGGGAATTTTAGGCTTCTGACTACTCTTCTGTTTTGCTACTCGTACTGCTAATGCAGTGCACCTTGCCTCCATTTGATCACCCCGAGTCACTGCACTTTCTATGGTCTCTTTCATAAGTAACTGCCTTTCCTGCAAGGCTGCAACCTCATCCCGCAGTTTTGTCTTCCTGTATACCATAAGGAGCGCAGACAGGAAAAGCCATCCCACTTGCCCTGCCGCTTTCAGCTCCAGCTTCGCCCCTCTTAGTTTCACACTCTCGACTGCATCTTCCACTAAGAGAGGAGTCACTTTCTCATCTAGTGCTTCCCATAAAACCGGCGCTGCCCACCGGTTCAAGAGTCCTGCCACACCAGAGAACGGGTCAGTTGGTAACCACCCGGGAATGGATCTGGCTTCTGCCCCATGCTGCCTTCCGCTCTCTGCCCCATTTTTCTTACGTCCCCAAAGAGGCATTATTGACTTATGCCCCACTCCTGGTACTAAAATGTCTTGTCCAGGTGACTGGTTGACACCTGTTCAGTATAAGTCAATAAGGACGCTCAATGAAGGACCACACGCCAATTATGAATACAATTTAGCTTTACTAGAATTTCAGGTGAATATATGTATTTAGCACATCAACAATAGTAGAATAAGAATAGTAATGAAAAGCATCTATGTATATATGAGTACACTACAAAGAGCATCTATGCATATATGTAAGCAAAGAGTTCATTGACAGATATAAGCTTTGATTAACTGTATACTAAAATGCATCACACTACGATGTTCAGGAAGCAAAATATAAACGAGCTGAATACTGATACTGAATACTGATTATAAACACAGTGCAAGGATAATAATCAATCATAAAAATAGAGCAGAGAAACAAAGGCCTTTCATCCCTGTGTGGAACTTAACTTAGTCCACGAAATGCTGGGAAGCCCTCTACCGCCTGCTTGGACCTCTCTCCCCCTCAAGCGTCACGGTCTCTGAACAGCAAAACAGGGAGGCTGCGCTGGGCCATGGCAGCTTTCACAACCTCATCTGCGAGCTTCAAATCCCTCACCCGCACTTCAGTGCTTAAATAACTCGAAGCTTGGATTCTATCTCTTTCTGGCATTTTCTAGCTATGTTATCAGTACTTGTCTCTTGGCTGCTCTGCCCTTCCCCAGCCTTTTTTTTCATTCCATCTTTTCCCTGTACTCTCGTTCTCAAGGTTGAGACGGAGTTTCCCACACAAACAAGCTTGAAAATAATATCAGGAACTTTTCCACGTTGTTCGGGGGTTTCAGCAGGCATCACGCTCACCTACACTGCTCAAGCTAATTAACCCTTCGCGTCACAATGTCTTCCGCACCTTTCCCTATACTGATCACATGCTTAACATAATACTGCCTACTTAGTCAGGTAATTGTGGGCCATCGCACATATACTGAGTGGAAATATGTTTGCGCTTGGAAAACCTGAAAAAATGTGGTGTTGCACCCTTCTTCGCTGCCAATGAACTGGGATTTGAAGCAAAAAAAATAAAGTTGTATTTGTTCTAATTTGAAATGCAGGGCTCAGCTGAAAAATGCCCAGTGTGCCTCATTGTTACTTAATTAGTAACAGGCATGCAATATATGCACATCTGTGAAACGTGTGGTGAGAAGGCAATGCAGCCCAAGGCTCAGCTTCTTCTTTTTGTTCACAATATATTGAAATATTCCCTGCTCAGTGCTGCAGTTTGCCTTGCAGACAATCCCATGCCTGCCTTCAGCATGTTTATTGTTCATCTGGCAGATATGTAAAATCAAGTATGGCCATTAAACTTGTTTGCACATGTTCAACACAGGTGCGATCTGAACACGTAAATCTCAGGTTCTAAATCCTAAAATTAGCGTCTGAAGACATATTTGCTAATCAAACAGATGAATTTAACACCAAATATAAGGATGTGGAAAGGGACATCTGCGTTCACAGGGGAGCATCCTGGAGACAGGAAATTGGAAGATATACTATTCCATTGGTTACATCCATCTCATTTACAGCTCAACCCTCTTCTAAAAAAGCTTGGCTAAGGTGGTGGATAGTCCTTCTTTGTCCTTGCTCCAGCACTGTGGAAATGGAGGGCCCCATGGAGAGATAGACGCAGTCCAGTCTTTACACGGGAAGCTTCCGGACGGAAAGAGACGGCCTGGGGCAGGATAGGCTGGGGGGAAGAAGGGGAGGGAGTTAGCTTTTGGGATAAAGGAGGGGGTGGGGTCTGGGATCGGCCTCTTTGCGGCTTGTAGCGCTGCTGACAAGTTTGGCCGCCCATCCACCCTACAGGAGGACAGCGAGGGTGAGAGTGTATGACTGATAAGGAGGAATTGGGGCTAGGGGTTTTTTGGGGGGGAGGGGGAGGGAATGTTTTTTGTATGCCAGGGTTAGGGCAGCTTGCTAGTGCGGGCAGTAGATGGGGAGCGTCAGATGCGGGCCTGGCCACCCTTCCATCGGGGAAAAAGAAGCAGGTGAAGGATGACAGAGTGGGATACCTGTTTTCAGGCAGGGGACGAATGAAAAGGGTGATGTGTGTCAGAATGGAAGGGGATGCTGGGTGAACAGAGAAGTAGGGAAGGAAGTGAGATTGGAAGACATGGGAATTTAAAGTGAAAAGTTTGAAGTGTTCAATAAAGTTACGGTTATGTTAATGTTTATGTTATGATAGCAAGCCTGTCCTAATAAATGGCCTTTTACACTATGGAGTAGGGTGTAGAGTGCTTATGTCCCAATAGCTTTTCTTGGAGCTGAGAAAGATCTCCCATCTACCTGCAATTTGGAAACAACAGAAGATCTGTCTGTTTCAGTAATGCTCCCTTAGGCATACCTGACTTGTCTTTTCTCTGTTGCTTCTTACTGCCAAGAGACACTATTGGTGCATGTCTGCTCTACAAATTGTAAGATAATATAACAAGTCTGTAATTTGGGTGGAAAAGATTACCAGACACTCCAAGCCACAGGAAAAAAGTTCTCACAATGCACAAATAGATAAAACTCTTCATGTGCAAATGCACATACCACGGTATTTAATATTATGGACTGCCAATCTTTCATCCAATCTGCAGGAGTTTGTACAGTGGAGGAGAACAAAAAAGTGTGATTTCAATACATTTCCATGCGTAACTCTGAAGGGCTTTTGGAAATCTTGGATTTTTTTTAAAATTTGTATTTGTATTTGGTATTTATAAAGCGCATTCTGACTGAAGCATCGAAGCGCTCAAAAAGAACGAAGTAAGTGACTGAAAGCAAGAAGAAATTGAAAGACCAGATTAACGTGGGAAGAGTCAAGTTTTGACTAACCTCCTAAAGGCCAAGAAATTTTGTTCCTCCCTTATAAAGAGAGGGAGTGAGTTCCAACATTTGGCAGCAGCCACCGTGAAAGCCTTGTCCCCCCATCTAGCCTTATAGGTGCAAGGGACTTGAATCAGGGAGGCTTCCGTAGATCTGAGTTGCCGACTGGGTCTATACCAGTGTAATTTTGAGGATAGATATTCACATCCACTTCCATGCACAGCCTTATAGGTCAGACATAAGGTTTTAAACCTAATGCGCTTTGCCACCAGTAGCCAATGCAATTGTTTCAGGCTGCCACTGGCAGAAGCCAAGCGAGAAAGATTTAATATGAAACGGGCAGCTGTGTTCTGAATCAGCTGAAGCTTCTTAAGTGATACATTGTCCAAATTGAGCATCAAGGCATTACAGTAGTCCAATTTAGATATTACCAATGCCAGAGTAACTATAACTCTCCCCTCCCTTTGTAAGTAAGAAAAAATATTTTTCAACATTTTCAGAGTCAACAAGCTGGTTTTAATGACATGGTTAATATGTGACTTGAAAGAGAGACTGTTGTCAAAGATGACACCCAGATTTCTAGTGGCGGCGATAGGAGCAGGAGGTGCTCCGCACTCTAATGCTACAATCTACAAATCTACAAATCACAAATCTAATGCTCTAAATCTACTAATATTTTTATTTTTCCTGTATGCAAATCGGGTGCACAGTATAAAGTTCCTGTGAATACTCCATTAGTGAAATGTTATTTAGTCTTTGTTCTTATGAATAATGTTCTGTCCCTACGCAGGTGTGTAAGCTGTCATTCTATGTTCCTCATCGTGTTGTATCGGTATTTATGTAGCGCTATCCACCAAACTCCTCGCACGTATTAAAGTGAGCATGTGTTTTGTCTCAAAAACCACTTTACACAATTTTAGGACAGTCCAGTGCCCGTTAAATGATCGTTTCCTGACACTTTATGTAGCGCTACATGCTGTCCTTCAAGTGGTAGACTTACGATTTCGACAATATAGGGAGTAGAGGCGTGCACGCCAACAGTGTGACAGGGAGAACCGAGCCAGAGCCGAGCCATGAGTCCGGCTCGGAACCTCGAGCTCATGCACGAGCTGAGCCCTGGAAATGTATGCGGTGTAAATTGTACAACAATCATCACGTAAAATGTGATACAGTCTCTTCAAAATTGAAAAAAGTGTTTCTTTAACATGTAGACGCTTTGACATATTTGAAAGAGATTTCGTACGTGATAATGAAGGAAAAAGTGTGTTGGTGAAATAAAATATTTGCCTAAGATCAAACAATTTAAGAGGGGAATCCATACTTTATCCATGTTTTCTGGTTTCTATTTGTATCAAACAGACAGTAAATTGTTGTATTCCCTTATGTCAAGGCTTTGTTTTTAAATCTGTGCATTTTTCTGCAGTTTGTATGTAGCGAGAACTCGAACAAGCGATATGGAAGTGCTTTCTATTAGCAACACTTACATTACCCAAGGCCACCATTCCTTGTTTATAGGGATGGGAAGGTTAAGTGATTTGCCCAGAATCACAGAATGTTGAGCCAATTCTCCAGTTCTGAAGTGTGCAGCTCAGGCTGTAAACGGAACACCAAGGCACCAGGAGAGAGGGAGGCACAAGGCGCCTTGTGGGCTCAAGGGTCCAACAGGACCTTGAGCTGACCCAGGGCCAGGCTTCAGGCTCCAGCCTGACTCGAACTTTGAGTGGCTCGCCCACCTTTAGTGATAAGAACTTGTTCTTTCCAACCTGATGTAAAATAACATCTCTGGCTGCTTGTGGGGCTTCCCACTGGCATCATGATGTCCTTGGTAGAGAGGATACCTAATCCCTGGATCTGTGGCTAGGAAGAGAAAGTGAGGGCCACAGCTCACTTTCCTTGTATCCTTACCGGCTTCCGAAAACTGGAACACTGGTTTTAGGAATTAAAGTTTACATAATTAGTGGATATTTTTTATTATTAAATATAGCACATTCAGTGTGATTAGAGAAGTTCTGGGATTGTTAGGCCTGATGTCTTGACACGCTATGAAAATTGGATCTAACATAAATAGCCTATGTTGACATTATACATGTCAAAAAGATAACATATTTTGCACTGAAAGCCAATTGTGACCATTTCCTTACTGGACGTTATGAATCAGATTTTCGGAAATATAAGATGATCATAATGTTGTTGTTTCAAGTTCACATGTCCTTTACCATTCACTTCCTCAGTTGAACACAGGAATCCCAAGTCTGGTGAGTGTGGCTTTTTACACACTACCAGTTTTACTACACATGGCTTACATTTATTATCGCGCATCATTGATGATTTTCTGAAGGGACTCGTGCTGCATTAAGGTCTTGGAACTGCTCGGAATTGCGAGCACTTTGGGCAACCTTTCACCACATAAATGTCTGTACATCAGGAAAATGATGTGCTCCTTCTTGTAGAAAAGTAGAAAAGTAAATCAGGCATATCAAGATTCAGTACAATCACAATGTTTCATTATTTATTGGTTTACGAAGTTATTTATTTATTATGTAAGTATTGTAAAACACCTTGTGTAGCCTTACTATTCTTTCAGGGTCCTAGAGCTAGAAACCCATTTCCTCAACCAGTGTATAGGGTGCTCTGTTCTTATTGCCACTCTTGAATAGGACTTACGCCTGCCCTTGACGGTGAGTACATCTGTGACTGTTTCCAGGATAGGATTTGGTTTTTGACGAATTTCTATTAAAAAAACACACTCTCTCGAATATGGCCCTGATCCCAAACCTTCCAGCAGTGCCACCTGAAGGATTTTTCAGGGCCTGGGCAAGGTATGTTTCAGGACCCTTGATCGGAATAGCTTAATAATGTATTAGCAATTTTAAATTAACTCAAGACCCTACTCTTACCATGTTGAATTATACCTTAAACGTTCAGACACAGAGCATGCTAAAGAAGCCTTGAGAAAAAAACTGCTCGACCATGACCTCCAAACAATAGGAACAGAAAGTCTGAACTATTATTGATAAAGCCATTTAATCTAGCTACTTGGCCTTTCAACAACAATAGTTTATGCATAACATAAGTGCATACCTAGGTTATCCCTCCAACTGTTGGAAAAACACAGTAAAGATTATATTTTGGCATGCTTAGTCAAAAATTGAGTAATATTAAAAAAGATGTATTCGTATAGTGCTTGATATTGTAGCTTTAATAGGATGTTCCTTATTACAAATATATTCTTCACAACTAGCATTCTTACTGAAGAAGTGACGCTCAAGGCACTGCTTGGAGGATTTTTGCTATTCTCTCAGAAGAAATCTGAAATGTTCCTTCCTTAATTCACTTACCCTGAATTGTCCCTCCTTTCTTTTCATGTCTGCATTTCTTTGACCTCCATGAAACAGAGGGTATGGGTGAAAGAAGAGAGAGACAAAGGGAGTGATGCTTTAAGTGGGATGAAAAGGTGATGGGTTCTAAAACGGGTATGGGTTGAGAAGCCTTTACATGAGGCATGGCCTGTGTGATTAAATCCTGTAAATTAGCATCTTGTGTTTGACAAATTCATAAATGGTGTGTCACTGACAAAACATAAACTAAATCAGCAAGAATTGTTTATTTACAGTTAATATAGTAACTTTGTGCAGGGCCAAAAGAAATTAAAAAAAACCTTGACAAGGTAAGTTTAAGGTAAGTGGCAACAGATTAGTAATTCAATAGAAATGAAATAATGCATAAACCATGCAACACCTAATGGTAAACAACTGTTGCAACCTGTTTCTTACTGCCTGGCCCACAAAAAGGAGTTCGGGTGACATTGCACTACAGCACTTGCATGTCACAGGCAGGAATGTCGTTTTTTTTTGTCTTTAGTCAGTGAATGACAGAAATAGAGAGCACCATAGGGTCCTGGATCTATGCAAACTTTTAGGCTTTGCAGGGCCCAACACAGGCAGGCACCGGCCCACTTAGAGCACTGAGGGAGGTAAAGATAAAGGTATAATGAGACAAGTAAAATAGAGTGAGAAACAATGTAAAGACCGAGGCACAGATCAGGTAGGGAGAGACGTAATAAAAAGAGAGAAACTTGAGGTAGCCAGAAAGAATGATTCAGAAAGGTAGAGCGAGTAACAAGTAGGTAGCAAAAGAGAGGTATAGTGATGGGTACAATTTTAGATTGATGGAGAAATTAGGAAAAATACATGGGAAAAAATGGGGTGGGTGCAGTACACTAGAGAGAGAAGTAAGGCGTAAAATGGAGACACGTAAGAGAGAGGTAAAGGTAGACACGGAGAGAGGTGAGGTCATGAGAGACATTGGGATACCCAACGTAGAAAGAGGGGCAACATGAGGTTTAGAGAGATATGTCAGTGTAGGAAAGTACCATCTTGCCTGGCATGTTACTCCCATTTTTACTTGAATGTATGTTTGTTTTTGCCTGTGCCACTGGGATCCTGCTAGCCAGGACCCCAGTGCTCATAAAGTGTGACCTGTATGTGTTTCCTGTGTGGTGCCTAACTGTATCACTGAGGCTCTGCTAACCAGAACCTCAGTGTTTATGCTCTCTCTGCTTTTAAAATTGTCACTGCAGGCTAGTGACTCATTTTACCAATTCTGATTGGCACACTGGAACACCCTTATAATTCCTTAGTATATGGTACCTAGGTACCCAGGGTATTGGGGTTCTAGGAAATCCCTATGGGCTGCAGCATTTCTTTTTCCACCCATAGGGAGCTCAGACAATTCTTACACAGGACTGCCACTGCAGCCTGAGTGAAATAATGTCCACGTTATTTCACAGCCATTTTACACTGCACTTAAGTAACTTAGAAGTCACCTATATGTCTAACCCTCACTTAATGAAGTTTAGGTGCAAAGTTACTTAGTGTGAGGGCACCCTGGCACTAGCCAAGATCCCCCACATTGTCCAGGGCAATTTTCCCGGACTTTGGGAGTGCGGGGACACCATTACACGCGTGAACTACATATAGGTCAATACCTATCTGTAGCGTCACAATGGTAACTCCTAACATGGCCATGTAACATGTCTAGGATCATGGAATTGTCACCCCAATACCGTTCTGGTATTGGGGGGACAATTCCATGCATCCCCGGGGCTCCAGCATAGAGCCCGGGCACTGCCCAACTAACTCTCCAGGGTTTTCTCTGCAGCAACCGCTGCTGCCAACCCTCAGACAGGTTTCTGCCCCCCTGGGGCCTGGGCAGCCCAGTCCCAGGAAGGCAGAACAAAGGATTTCCTCTGAGAGAGGGTGTTACACCCTCTCTCTTTGGAAATAGGTGTAAAGGGTCTGAGAGGAGTAGCCTCTCCTGGCCTCTGAAAATGCTTTGAAGGGCACAGATGGTGCCCTCCTTGCATAAGCCAGTCTACAGCGGTTCAGGGATCCCCCCAACCCTGCTCTGACGCGAAACTGGACAAAGGAAAGGGGAGTGACCACTCCCCTGACCAGCACCTCCCAAGGGGAGGTGCCCAGAGCTCCTCCAGTGTGTCCCAGACCTCTGACATCTTGGATGCAGAGGTGTGAGGGCACAATGGAGACCTCTGAGTGGCCAGTGCCAGCAGGTGATGTCAGAGACCCCTCCTGATAGGTGGTGTCGTAGTTTGGACTCTTGCTCTGGGCAAGACTGCTGGTTAAAGGATGTCAGTACTTTTGCTTGTAGGCGACTACGCCTTTCCTACAACAAGTCGCAACGTTGTCCCAACCTTACCGGCTCACTAGCAGCACCTCACCAGAAACACAAAAGTAAAAGGTGATTTGTGGCAGCCTTTACGCATGGACTCGAGAGTAAGATATCTCAGGGAGTGTTGTGGTTAAACGGAGATTACCCCGTTCTCACAGATATATCATGTCTCATACGAACACAGGCAATGACAAAGATGCAGTAAAGTTTCAATCGTTTTTATTTAACATAACTGCAATTTGTGATAAGTTGCATGGGTGCAATGATTAGGATAATGAATAATGCAAGAAACAGAACTGTGAAGACGAGAGTCATTATTACAAAGACCCCCACCATCTTGCAATGCATAAGCAAGACATACGAGATGTAATATGCCCTAATGTGAAAGGCCTAACCTCCTACCTAAAGGAGAGCTGGGTTTGCTGAACCTAATCTGCCAATGCCATGTCCATGAGAGGAGCCCCCAACCCTTGTTACCTTGGAATGAGGTCTCTATCTCAGACTCTGCAGGGACACGAAGACTGGGTCAGCGTCAAGACGACTGCAGCATCGATATCAGCGATGGTGGCGATGCCCTCTGGTCGGAATCCCTCTGATTATCTGCCTAAAGTGCGATGTATTTATACAGATCTACAAGGACCCCTGATGTAGGTGTGTTCCCAAACAATAGATAACAGACATGCTTGGGACGGCAATTAATATAAACAATCCCTCTAAAGTATAGAGAGGGAAAATCCCTAAGTGTGAACACCTACTGTTTGTCTTTGTTGCTTGATCTTGACGCCTTAGCGCAGTGACACTAATAATGTAACTCATAACAAGTGGCCTAACTATAAACAAGGCAGCCATCTTAGAAGAAATAAATAATTAAATGTGCTAAGACAGAGCAAGCTAAGTAGGTTAAAAGTCACTAGGTGACAGGGGCACGAGTCTGCAAGCCAAAGGCTAAGCTAACCCCTGTTATCCCATTAAAACAAAGTAGGATTCACTACAGGTGCTTACCTCTCTCTGTAGCCAATCCTCCTCTCAGGGCTATTTAGGGTCTCTCCTGTGGGTTTCTCATCAGATAACGAATGCAAGAGCTCACCAGAGTTCCTCTGCACTTACCTCTTCGACTTCTGCCAAGGCTTGACCTCTGACTGCTCCAGGATGCCTGCAAAACCGCAACAAAGTAGCAAGAAGACTACCAGCACCATTGTAGCGCCTCATCCTGCCGGCTTTCTCGACTGTTTCCTGGTGGTGCATGCTCTGAGGGCTGTCTGCCTTCACCATGCACTGGAAGCCAAGAAGAAATCTCCCGTGGGTCGATGGAATCTTCCCCGTTCCAACGCAGGCACCAAACTTCTGCATCACCGGTCCTCTGGGTCCCCTCTCATCTTGACGAGCATGGTCCCTGGAACACAGGAGCTGGATCCAAGAGTCCCCAACAGTCCAGTGACCCTTCTGTCCAAACTTGGTGGAGGAAAGTCCTTGCCTCCCCACACCAGACAGTAATCCTGTGTACTGCGTGAACTGCAGCTGCTAGGGCTTCTGTGCACTTTTGCAAGACTTCCTTTGTGCACAGCCTAGCCCAGGTCCCCAGCACTCCGTCCTGCATTGCCCAACTTGCTGAGTTGGACTCTGACTTCGTGGGACCCTCTGTTGTTGTGCTGAGACGACCGCCGTGCTCAGATGTTCTGAACGCCTGTTCAGGTGCTTCTGCAGGTGCTG
Organism: Pleurodeles waltl; assembly: GCF_031143425.1. NCBI lineage: Eukaryota > Metazoa > Chordata > Amphibia > Caudata > Salamandridae > Pleurodeles > Pleurodeles waltl. The sequence continues at coordinate 1,729,786,607 of NC_090444.1, forward strand.
CCTGCTTCTGCGTGATCTCTCTCTGTTGCTGAGCGCCCCCTCTGTCTCCTCCTTCAAAGGGCAACCTCCTGGTCCTTCCTGGGCACGGGCAGTACCCAAAATTCTCAACCGTGACTCTTGCTGCTAGCAAGGCTTGTTTGCAGTCTTTCTGCATGGAAACAACTCTGAATCCTCCAGCACGCTGTGGGACATCTTCTGACCAAAGGAAATGTTCCTGGCACCTTTTGTTGTTGCTGAATCTTTGGCTTCTTCCACCCGGAGGCAGCCCTTTTGCACCTTCATCCGGGGTTTAGTGGGCTCTTGCCCCCCTGGACACTTGCGTGACTCTTGGACTTGGTCCCCTTCCTTTGCAGGCCCTCAGGTCCAGGAATCCGTCTTCAGTGCTTTGCAGTCAGTTGTTGTCTTTGCAGAATCCCCTATCTCGACTTTACTGTCTTTCTGGGGTAGTAGGGTAACTTTACTCCTACTTTTCAGGGTCTTGGGTTGGGGTATCTTGGACACCCTTAGTGTTTTCCTACACTCCCAGCGGCACACTACACTAGGCCTGGGGTCCATTCGTGGTTCGCATTCCACTTTTGGAGTATATGGTTTGTGTTGCCCCTAGGCCTATTGTCTCCTATTGCATTCTATTGTGTTCTACAGTGTTTGCACTACTTTTCTAACTGTTTACTTACCTGATTTTGGTTTGTGTGTATATTTTGTGTATTTTGCTTACCTCCTAAGGGAGTATATCCTCTGAGATACTTTTGGCATATTGTCACTAAAATAAAGTACCTTTATTTTTAGTAACTCTGAGTATTTTGTTTCTTATGATATAGTGCTAAGTGATATAAGTGGTATAGTAGGAGCTTTGCATGTCTCCTATTTCAGCCTAAGCTGCTGTCCTATAGCTACCTCTACCAGCCTAAGCTGCTAGAACACTACTAATCTACTAATAAGGGATAACTGGCCCTGGCACAAGGTGTAAGTACCACAAGGTACCCACTATAAGCCAGGCCATTCTCCTACAGTCAGGTAAAGGGATTTGCGTGTTAGAAGGTAAGAGTACAAGGGACGAAGGTAGAGAGATGAGATGTGGAGAGAAAACTGGTAAAGAACAGCAATACAGGTGAGGTAGAGAAAGAGGTGAGGTTGGTTCAAAGGGAAAGAGTGAGAGGGGATAGGAGAGAGAGAGATGGGTCAGTCCGACAGATGTGAGATAAAGAGAGAAATTATGTAGGGGAGTGAGGTATTGAGTAGCAAGGCGGAGAGGTTGAAATACTTAACATATAGAAAGATGGGCAGAAACAGAAGTGTGGTAAGGAGAGGTATGAATCTGAGACAGGTGAAGATGGAGAGAACGAAGTAGGTGAGATGTAATCAGAAAAGTGAGGGATAGGGTTTAGAGATTACTGCCAGAGAAAACATGAGAGGTACCATTGAGGCAGGCATATAAATCTGTGGAGAGAGGGTTGAGGTCACGAGAGAGATAGGGAAATGGGTTAGAAGGAGGCCCTTTGAGAGACGGGAAGGGTAGACAGATGTGGCAAAGAAAGATCAGAGAGTTGAAAAAGAAGGGTTAAGTCACAGAGAGAAAATAAGAGGTATAGAGAGATGGGATGTGGATGAAGCAAAGAGGTTAACTGAGGAGAGAGAGAGAGACATATCTAATTTACTGTCATGAAATGCAGGCAAGACCGAGGGTTAAGGTTTGTCAGGCTTGGTATGCCCAGCTGTCAGATTACAAAAGAATCTGTTTTTGTACACATTTGTATGACAGGGCAACTGACTATCCTGGTACCTTCACCAGAAGGACCCTTTAAAGAAGTTGCCCTTCGTAATTGCCTGCTTGCCCCATGCAGTGGCGGCTCCTCCATTTGGGCGGAGGAGCGTCGCCTCCCCCATCCCCGCCAGCAGCGGCAGCTGCCAAACCTTTTAAAGAAAATGATAATACACTCTGTTTATTATCGTTTTCTTTGAAATGGGCGGGGCCGCGATGGTGACATGCACTGAGGGGGAGTGCTCAGCACTCCCCCTTCACAGCGCATGTGTGTTAGGCCGGCTGTCTCCAGCCCAGCAACTGTGTTGGTGGGATGGAGAGAGCCTGCACTGCACAGGCTCCCAGTCTGCCTGGGAGTTTCCTGGCTGGGCGCGCCCAGCCAATCCTGATGCTGCCTGAGCAGCATCAGGATTGGTGCAGGACAGGCTGGGAGCCTGTGCCTGCAGCGTGGAACGTCAAGGGACAGAGGAGCGGCAGGGGAGGTAAGTGATTTTTTTTAAAAGATTTAATTAAATCTTTATTCCCTCCCCCTCTCCCTCCACACCTCCCCACCCCACCCCTTCAGCAGTGCACAAGCCTGCTACTGGCCCCATGCCTTGAAACTGCTCTCCTTTCCAAGCCATTCTTGCCCCAGAACACCCAGCCCATGCACATAGTAGTAGACTTCCTCACGCCTAATGGGGAAATATTCTGCATGAGTACATCCCACTACAAGTGTAAATACACATTTTCTGAATTTCAAAAGTGCATTTGAAGTCATAAATTAAGGCTTTTACTTATGTGACTTAATCTTACATGCTCCAATATCCTACTGTATTGAGTCTGAGATATTAAAGTTGCTAACTTTTGGCTCATGGATGCCATTTACTAATTCTGTTTTTTTTTTTTTCAGACTGTAAAATCAAAAAGAGCATTGTTTGCGTTTCGATAAGTTTCATCTGGCTATATTCATTGGTATGGGCGGTGATGCCTCTGCTGGGCTGGGGCCACTACGGGCCCGAGCCCTTTGGCATCTCGTGCACAATAGCTTGGAATGAATCGCAAAACTCGGTCATTGATTCGTCATTCATCAGCTGCATGTTCGTCCTCTGCACCATCCTGCCCGCGGGGACTATAGTACTGTGTTACTCCTCCATTGCCTGGAAGCTGCACAAAGTCTATCAGGGCATCCAGAACTGCGAGAGGATCACAAACTCGGCCAAGATAGAGCGCAAACTCACACTGGTGAGCGCAGATGATCGCCAGATTATGCATGCCAATTCTAAAAACCTACGTGTTGTATTCGTCTTGTGCATTTTACTGCAAAAAATCCTTTAATTTAAGAGTGTTACGCTGTGCTCTTATCACTGGCTTCTTATGTGTTGTGCAGAACTAGAATATGTGTATAAGGCAGGCTTCTCCAACGAGTAGCTGGTAAGCTACTGGTATCTCTCCGGCTACATGTGAGTAGCTCTCCTGTGTGCAGTCCAGACTACTTAATTAGTTGAATTAATATATGTATACCAAAATTGAAAAGTGTGTATTTGATATGAAAATGTGTGTATTAGCAGAACCATAATTTCCAAAATCTATTTAAATCTAAAATCTGAATGATGACTCAGCAGCCTTGAGAGACTTATTACTAATATCACCTTGGTGCAGTGCACCTGTGGCTGTTGTGTATTGCCTTTGTAGAGCCATTCCTAATTGAATAAGCCTTTTTTTACATTACTGCTGGCAATCCTGCCTTGAGGTTATCAGAGCTGGTAACCTGGCATTGCTGATGTGTACAATACCAATATTCTTAGTAGCTCCAGATGATTTTTATTGAAGATAATAAGTAGCTCTTGTTAGTGAAAAGGTTGGAAACACCTGGTATTATCATAGACTCCCATTATTGTAACAAGACTGCTGGATTTTGTGCGGCAGTGCCACCGAGTATGGGAGACTGAATCTGATCCCACATCGTGTGACAGCTATCGGCCTAACCGTTGCAGCTAGCTAGCAACACCTCACCAGTGCTAAAGGTAAAGGTGGTTTGTGGCAACCTATTGCATGACACAAACTCCTCAGGGAAGTCATGGTAGAAAAGATCACACCCCTTTCTCTCAGTTATATAAGTCTAATACATGCAAAGACAAACAGAAGCAGAATCTGGGCTCAATAGGTTTTATTGAAGCAACTACATTCTATGTAAAAAGGCATGAATTGCAATTATGAGGATAATGAAACACAGCACTATTACAGCAGTGACCAGGAAAGTGAAACACAGAAAGAGTCCCAACCTATTGTTACAATAGCGTCCCTAATAACCTTACCTACACTACTAAATTTCTACATGAGAGCAATATCAGTGGTAGCCCAACTCCACCCTCCTAGTTCTGGGAAGGAAGCCCGATCCTCATACCTGTGTTAGAGGTAACAAAGATCTCTGTTAGTCTGCTGGAAGTACTCCCACGTAGACAAAGAGAAAGCGTGAGGTTTCAGCAGAAACTGCGATGACGTCGTGCAGCATGAGATGGCAAGCTGGCTGGATTGTCACCTCTAAGTTGGTGTGACCAGCATTTTATTTTATAATAAAACATCTTGTTGTTCTGAGAACTACCCTGAGGTTGCAACACATATTATTCTGTGTAGGGTAGACATTGTACTCTCTGGACCGGCAATACCCGGTAAACTATCATGTATAGCCTTGAAGTTCGCACAGGATTAAATGTTGTGCAGAGAAATGAATAACAATTCTGCGTGAAAGGGCAACTGATATAAAATAATAAAACATTGCCACTAAAATGAAGCCTTGCTAAAATAATAAGAGGACTAAAATGGCAAGTGACTAGGTGAGAGGGCACAGGCCTCAGACCTAAGCCAAAATAAATGTGCCTAAATAAGTGTCAATATAACCTCACAACAGTATGAGGTATAGCTGCACCTTGCACAGGGAACAAAAATACTAAGGCCCATATTTATACCTTTTTAGCACCGCATTTGTGTCATTTGTTGATGCAAAAGCAGCACAAACTTCCAAAATACAATTGTACTTTGTAAGTTTGCTCTGATTTTGCATCACAAAACGACACAAATGTGGCGCTAAAAAAGTATAAATATGTGCCTAAGTGTAAGACTTTAGTGTCTCAATGAACTGCGCTGCTTTTTTATTAGGTTTTGCTATAGGTAGCTTTAGCGGCTGGCTTGACTTTGTTACCACACAACAAACATGTTACATACACAGCACACTCACCAATCAGACAGGGTCTGTAGATCAGACCTCTTGAGCTGTTCACTCAATGGTGCAGTGGGCTCCTTTGCATGTTTTGGATCAACCTTGGGCATATTGTGGATGTGTACATTTCCAAATCGCAATGGTAACTGTTTAAAGTAGTCCTCTCAGACATGCAGCTAATGAGCTCCAGGGATCAGTGTTGGACCAGGCATTATTTACATTGGGCAACACCCTTCAGAGACCGGAGCTATTGAGGAAAGTTTTCGGAAGCCCCTTTTACTACCCAGTAACCTCCCTGTTAGTTTGTTTGTGTGTTTGTTGCTGGAGCAACAGTGTACCCATCTGCCTTCTGCAAAAACAGATTCCAGTCTGTTGCATGCAAGGGTCCTCAGGTGAACTAGTGAAAGGTTGTGGTACTTCTTTCAGAAACCCTAAAATAATTTGAAGAATGCTATGTTTGTGGAACAGTTACTGTTGATTATACAGACCTTGGACACGTAAATAGAATGTCTTTCTCTTCACTTGATGACTACATTAATTGTGGCTTTGTGGCTCAGATTTCTGTTAACAAGCACTATTTTCAATTCTGGGCTGCCAGCATTCATGCATGCTTTGTTGGTATGGAGTTGCTAATAGGACTGCATGTTTAGGATGGCAGAACTGCAGAGTGTGGGAGACTGGGTGCAATCTACACCTTTAGTAATCGTCAGTCTAACTCCTGGCTAGCTCACAGTGCTTCACCCAACCTCCAAAACCACTGGGGTAAAAGGTGATTATGGCAACCTCAACATGACACGCCAACTTCCCAGGGAAGCCATGGAAACAGCTCATATCCCTTTAGCTCAATTACTCATGCATACAAAGGAGAAACACAAAGATGTGAGATACATTTTGAGTACATTTATTGAAATAATGTCAATCTAGCATATAAAGAATGAGGCAGATGAAACAAAGCAAGGTAATCAGCATTACAAAAATGGCAAAGAAGATAAACAATCCAACCATGACGGATGTAGTTCTAGATGTTCTAGAGGATCTAGAGGTTCTTACCTAACTCTCTGTCTATTCTTGTGGCAATAGTTGTTGTAAACCTCTGCTTGACCTAATCTAAGGGATTAGCCCCATACCCATACCTGAAAGAGTGTCAGGAGTCAGTCTGTGATGTAGATGGCAATCCTCTCAGGGAACTCGAATATCAGTACCAGCCAAACCGCATGTCACACAGTGTGTGTCCAAGGATAGTCATGGCCTGAATGCCCTTCTCCCTCCTTGGGTCAGTGCACAATTTATATAATTGTCAACACCAGAGCAGTACGCGCTCTATTGGCGACAAAAATGCAAAAACCCAGCACTCTCAAAACAACGTAATTTATGCATTGTGCTGATATGTTGTGGTTTAACCTTTTGCATTGCAGAGTTCAATCCTGAAAACTTATTTTTAATATGCTTACAAATACTGTTCCTTTGCAATGTATTGCTGCAGGTTTTCAGAGTGTGTTAGGGTGTGGCCCCTTTCCAGGGCCTTCCAGAGACTTTCCCTGCAACATGCCTGGGCGTGGTTCTGGGCTGGGCCAAGACTCTATAAAAGGAGCCAGCCCAACTCCCAGTGCTCACTATTCAGAGGTCCCGGTGCAGAGCAGCAGCTTCTTCCTGAGCTCCTGTCCCGGCGGCCTATTTGGATCTTCCAGTCTTCTGCCCTTCATCCTTCATTGGTGATCATTGTTCCAGGCGGTAAGACGGTGGTTGGACTGTTCTGACATCATTATTGAGAATTTTCATATTCTTGGTTTATTTCTTAAATGAGTAACAGATTACTTGCGCACTACCATTTCTTGACATTTATATGGTAGTTTACAAATAGGCAAGACGCGCGATTTGTTTCATAAAGGTTTGACTTTGTTATTCATTGCGTGCTACCATTTCTTGACATTGGCATGGTGGCTTAAGAATCGGCAAGAAGCGCAATTCATTTTATGGTGTTTAAACATTGTTGTCCATTACGCGCTACTATTTCTTGACATTTACATGATGTTTTACGAATTGGCAAAACGCGCAACTCGTTTCATGAGGATTTAACTTTGTTGTTCATCGCGCACCACCATTTCTTGACATTTACATGGTGGCTTAGGAATCGGCAAAAGAAGCGCGATTCGTTTCATTGTACTTTGATCTTGTTATTTATTGTGAGCTGTTATTTCTTGACATTTACATCGTGTTTTACGAATCGGCAAGATGCGCGATTCGATTAATGATGATTTGACTTTGATATTCATTGCGTGCTACCATTTCTTGGTATTTTACATGGTGACACTCGAATCGGCAAGACGCACGATTCTCTCCTCGAGTTTATTTCATGTTGTTTATTGTATGCCACTATTATAAGATATTTATTATGTAATATTCGAGTTGACAAGTTATGTGATTTGTTTCCTGATTCCATATTGTGTTATTCATGGTGCACAATCCTTTTATGGTGTTTACTATATATATATATATATATATATATATATATATATATATATATATCTGCAATATGCGCAATTTGTGTTGAAACATTTTAAGAGTACACAGAAGGCCAGAGTTTCTAGATGCAATATTGTATGGTCCTAGTATACATTCTCAAAACAGGATTTATATGACTGGTTTAAAATTTAGTCAGAATGTTTTTTCTGATTCTCATGTAAAGGAAAGTACTTGAATAAGAAAGTTTTCATTTAATTCATCTTGATTCCCTTACAGGTATCCGGCCATCTTGAAACTTAGTCATTTTAAACTTAACTCTTAGATTGTTCATGTTTTCAGAGTGACTAGGCTTAGAATCATAGTCTAGTATTGATTTCAGGAGATATAATTTTCATATTGTGTGTTCTAACCTTTTTCTTACTACAGGTCTCCTTCCCAGCTGTTCCCTTCCTAATCCCCTCTTCCCCTCTTGAACTCTCTCGGTCTCTGTGATTTATCTCTCAGAGTCTTGGAGCTGTTCAGTGGTGGACGTGTTGGGAACGTGCACAGACCCTGAGGATCTGGTGACTCTGACAGAATAGTGAGCCCACAAATTATTATCCTCCTGGCTTGTGTATGTTCTCAGCATGGCCACGCTAGACGAGTTAGTCAAGGCTATCACCCAGCTCCAAGCAGAGGTGGTATCATCCAAAGAATTGACAACTAGCTTAGCAGAGAGAGTGAGTCAGTTGCAAGATAAGGTAGAGAAGAAGGAACAAAGTCCCACAGGTGTGTCTTGGCCAGGTACTTATTCTCAGGCTTCTGGAAGTAATCCGATTTCCCTAAATGTTCCTTCTGCAATTCCTTTAGCTCCCCCAGAACGTTTCTCAGGTGACCCTTTGAAAGCGCAATCTTTCCTGGTTCAAGTGGAACTACACTTCACCTGCAGACCAAATACTTTCCCCGATGCCCAGTCCAAAGTAGCTTTCTTGTTATCATATCTGTCTGGGGATGCAGCTACTTGGGCAATTCCTCTTGTGCGTAAAAATAGTCCCTTGTTGTACAACTGGAGAAATTTTGTTTGTGAATTTGAGAGAGTTTTTGATCGTAGAACTGTAACACAGTCAGCAGATCGTGAATTATTAGATTTACGCCAAGGGAATCAAGACCTAGTGTCATATTTAGCCAACTTTAACCGGCTGGTTGCCGAGACATCCTGGCCTGAATAAAAACAAGCGGTCTTGTTTTACAAGGGACTCAAAGAGGAACTAAAAGATATCTTAGCGCAAATCGACCCACAACGTACAGATTGTCAAGAATTAATAAATCTTGTCTTGAGACTTGATCATCGTTTAGCAGAACGTAAAGTAACGCGCAAAAAGATTGAAAAATATTCATGGCGCGTTCATGATAACAGAGACTCAAGAACTCCGAAAGAAAGAATGCCGGAACCGATGGAAATTGGAACCATCAGAAGACCTTTGACCAAAGATAAAAAGGACCTACACAGAAAAAATGGACAATGCCTTTATTGTGGTCGAAAAGGTTATTTTGCCAAAGATTGTCCAATCAAACCAAAGAACAAGCAAGGTCCAGTTCAGAAGGTCGCAGCCAATGCACCAGTTGAGTTTGAAAACTAAAACACCCAAGATGCAGAGAAGGGTTGCTCTTGGGTGTCACCGTGGACCCTTCACAATCTAGACATCTTAAACTGGAAATAAGAGTTCAAGTCAAGAAAAAGATCTATTTCAAAAAAGCTCTAGTCGATTCTGGGGCTACTGGGAACTTTGTTGATGTCCAATTGGTTCGTGCATGGGGGATCCCTTGTATTGAAAAGAAGACCCCAGAAATGATCTAGGCAGTCGATGGAAAACTCTTGACTGGAGGTCCGGTAACTCTTCAGACTATCCCCTGGTCGATGATTTGTGAAGATAAGAATCAAAGAAAGAAACATAAAGAGAAAATCATCCTTGACATGATCCATGCTCCCCAATATGGGATTATCCTCGGCTTGCCAAGGTTAATTCATCACAATCCGGAGATCAATTGGGCAGAACGAAAAATCGTGTTGTCATCTGCGCTATGTAACTAACAATGTCTCCAAAAGATTCAAGTACCAAAAGTTTGCAACTCTTACATAGCTACTGCCGCGGAGAAAGAAATTCAGCTGCCCAAACAGTATTCATCTTACAAAGATGTATTTGATGAGAAAGGAGCAGAGACTCTACCTCCTCATAGATCTTATGACTGTCAAATTGATCTAGCCCCAGGTGCGATACTTCCCAACTGTCGTGTATATGCCCTGTCAGAACATGAAAATCAACATTTACGAAAATACCTAGACCAATTTTTGGAGAATGGCTTCATTCGCCCCTCTAAGTCTCCTGCAGCTTCACCTTTGTTTTTTGTTGCAAAAGCTAATGGAGAACTTCGAACTTGCATCGACTATAGGGGTTTGAACAAAGTCACCATCAAGAATAAATATCCTTTACCCCTAATTCCGGTCTTATTGGAACAAGTAAAGAGAGCAAAAATCTACACGAAGCCTGACCTTCGAGGTGCTTATCATTTGGTCAGAATGAGAGAGGCTGACGAATGGAAAACAGCGTTCAAGACAAGATATGGCCTTTTTTAATACACCGTCATGCCTTTTGGTCTGTGTAATGCTCCAGCAGCATTTCAATTTTTCTTGAATGACGTTCTTAGAGAGTACCTCAACATATTTGCCATAGTCTACATCAATGACATTTTGATCTACTCAGACAATGAAAACGAACATGTCCAACATGTCAAGAAAATTCTTGCAGCCCATCGAAAACACGATTTATATTGCAAACTAACCAAGTGTGAGTTTCATGTTACCACAGTTGAGTTTTTAGGGGTTATTCTTACCCCTCAAGGTATGGTGATGGCAGAAAAGAAAGTAAAAGCCGTATCTGATTGGCCCACCCCAAAGACTGTTCGTGATGTACAATGTTTCCTGGGGTTTGCAAACTTTTACCGGAGGTTCATAAATCATTTCTCCCAGACAGTGGCTCCAATCACTAAGCTACTAAGAAAGAAAGAAAAGTTTGTATGGTCCCCAGAAGCTGATCAAGCCTTCTCGACTTTGAAGAAAGCTTTCTCCACTGCCCCAGTCTTGACTCATCCTGATGCGAATCAACCTTTCATAGTGGAAGCTGATGCTTCAGATGTAGCAATAGGAGCCATCTTATCACAACGAAATAAAGACACTGGTCAACTTCATCCTGTAGCTTATATGTCTCGGAAGTTGAACAAAGCCGAACAGAACTATGTCATTGCTGAAAAAGAGCTTCTGGCGATTCGTGACGCCTTTAAAGAATGGAGACATCATTTGTTGGGTGCCAAATACACTGTCACAGTATATACTGATCATCGTAATCTTCAATTCATGAGTTCCGCCAGACTTTTGACCCCTCGGCAATTACGCTGGATGCTTTTTTTTGCTGAATTTGATTTTGTAGTAACCTTCCGGCCTGGTGAAGATAATCGCAAGGCTGACGCCTTGTCCCATCAAGAGTCTACCACGTTGCCTGCATTTCAAGCCTCCAGAGCTATCATTGCTCCTGACAAGGTTCTATGTATCATAAAAACTGAAGATTTCTTTGAAGAAATTTGCAACTCTTTCACTGTTGAAAAATGGCAAACATAGGCCCAAGCAGATCCCAACAGGTCAATCAAGCAAGGTTTACCCTTTAATGACGCTCATTTGTTCATACCCACTACCAAACTTCGCAAGATAGTGTTTCATTGGTTGCATGTTATACCTACGGCAGGTCACCCAGGTACTCCTAAAACTCTTGAACTGATCCAACGCTATTTTTGGTGGCCTACCCTAACAAAAGATATAAAAGCAATGGTAAACAACTGTGAAGTTTGTGCTCGCATTAAAACAAGTCATTCAAAACCAAAAGGGTTGTTACATCCACTTCCAACCCCAAGTCGTCCATGGGAGCACATTTCTTTAGACTTTATTACCGGTCTGCCAGTGGTTCAACAGCATTTAGTAATTCTGGTGGTAGTAGATAGTCTCACGAAATATGGACATTTCATCGCCTGTAAAAAATTGCCCACTTCTAGTGAATTGGCAACTATTTTACTGAACAGAGTGGTTCGCTATCATGGACTGCCAAAGGTTATCCTCTCCGATCGGGGGTCGCAATTTTCCTCCAATTTCTGGAAGACATGGTGTAAAACACTCCAAGTGACATCTACGCTATCTACTAGTCACCATCCTCAAACAGATGGTCAAACGGAGAGACTAAATCAGACTTTGATACAATACCTACATACCTACGCTGAAGAGGCACTTCATTCTTGGACATCTATGCTCTGGTTAGCTGAGTTAGCTTACAATAACTCATCCCACACTTCTATTGGCGTTACACCCTTTTTTGGTTTATTTGGCTATCATCCTGACACCTTGCCCATCACAATTCCTCAAGAAAGTTCTCTTACTCCAGCTGTGTCAGAAACCATTCAGCATTTACATCAAACCCAGAAACTGATTCAACAGCATTTAGAAAAAGCCAAACAAAAATATGAAAGGCATTATGACTAGAAACATTGTGAGGGATCGCAATATCAACCAGGTGACAAAGTGTGGCTTTCCTCAAAACATATAGACTTCAAGAAGAAGCACATGTTTAACCCCAAATTCATAGGTCCTTATACTGTCCTTCAGCAAATCAATCCGGTGACCTATAAACTACAATTGCCCAGATCCTTATGGATTCATCCAGTGTTCCACACTTCCCTCTTGAAAAAGGCAGTCCAAAAGGTCCACCCTCATCCAGCTCCTGTTCTAGTACAAGGGGAAGAAGAATATGAAGTCAAGAAAGTGTTGGATTCTAAACTGAGAGGGCGTAATCTATGGTACTTAATCTCATGGAAAGATTATGGTCCTGAAAGTAACTCATGGGTTTCCGCATCTGATGTTCATGCTCCAGTTCTTGTGAGACGCTTTCATCGTCTTAATCCAAGCAAACCAGGCCCTAGAGCGCGTCTGGGAGAGGGGAGTACTGTCAACACAAGAGCAGTACGCGCTCTATTGGCGACAAAAATGCAAAAACCCAGCACTCTCAAAATAAAGTAATTTATGCATTGTGCTGATATGTTGTGGTTTAACCTTTTGCGTTGCAGAGTTCAATCCTGAAAACTTATTTTTAATATGCTTACAAATACTGTTCCTTTGCAATGTATTGCTGCAGGTTTTCAGAGTGTGTTAGGGTGTGGCCCCTTTCCAGGGCCTTCCAGAGACTTTCCCTGCAACATGCCTAGGCGTGGTTCTGGGCTGGGCCAAGACTCTATAAAAGAGAGCCAGCCCAACTCCCAGTGCTCACTATTCAGAGGTCCCGGTGCAGAGCAGCAGCTTCTTCCTGAGCTACTGTCCCGGCGACCTATTTGGATCTTCCAGTCTTCTGCCCTTCATCCTTCATTGGTGATCATTGTTCCAGGCGGTAAGACGGTGGTTGGACTGTTCCGACACCGTTATTGAGAATTTTCATATTCTTGGTTTAATTCTTAAATGAGTAACAGATTACTTGCGCGCTACCATTTCTTGACATTTATATGGTAGTTTACAAATAGGCAAGACGCGCGATTTGTTTCATAAAGGTTTGACTTTGTTATTCATTGCGTGCTACCATTTCTTGACATTGGCATGGTGGCTTAAGAATCGGCAAGACGCGCGATTCGTTTTATGGTGTTTAAACATTGTTGTCCATTGCACGCTACTATTTCTTGACATTTACATGATGTTTTATGAATTGGCAAGAGGCGCAACTCGTTTCATGAGGATTTAACTTTGTTGTTCATTGCGCGCTAGCATTTCTTGACATTTACATGGTGGCTTAAGAATCGGCAAAAGAAGCGCAATTCGTTTCATTGTACTTTGATCTTGTTATTTATTGTGAGCTGTTATTTCTTGACATTTACATCGTGTTTTACGAATCGGCAAGATGCGCGATTCGATTAATGATGATTTGACTTTGATATTCATTGCGTGCTACCATTTCTTGGTATTTTACATGGTGACACTTGAATCAGCAAGACGCACGATTCTCTCCTCGAGTTTATTTCATGTTGTTTATTGTATGCCACTATTCTAAGGTATTTATTATGTAATGAAACAGAAAACCACGGCACATCTCAAGGTCACAGTAAAGGCCATTTATTCCTTGGTGATTGTATCAAGAGAGTTGGTGACCTGATCCAATGAAGTATACTGGGTACAAATACAGTTTTTCGTAATCGTAAGAGAACAGCCAAGTATTCACTGGTCCAATACAGTTTTTTATGATTGAAAGAAAACAGCCGACACGTGTTTCGTCACACTGGACTTTTTCAAGGCTTTCGAAAATTAGAGGTATTGGTAGTGTTATTATACTCCAGTGGTCATGAATATAGACCAGATATGTGTGGTATATCTAGCGTTAGAAGTGAGTCCGGAGACCATGATACGTCTGTTGCCGGTCTCCCGTCACGCCTGCTTGTGGATCGCGTCGCATCTGAAGCTACCAATACCTCTAATTTTCGAAAGCCTTGAAAAAGTCCAGTGTAACGAAACACGTGTCGGCTGTTTTCTTTCAATCATAAAAAACTGTATTGGACCAGTGAATACTTGGCTGTTCTCTTACGATTACGAAAAACTGTATTTGTACCCAGTATACTTCATTGGATCAGGTCACCAACTCTCTTGCTACAATCACCAAGGAATAAATGGCCTTTACTGTGACCTTGAGATGTGCCGTGGTTTTCTGTTTCACTTAAATGGACTGTGACCTACATAGGTTACGACCCTCACACCTTGTGGCTGGGTGTGATACCACTGGAGCACTCTTCCTCACGAATAATGACTCTCTCAGCATAAACTTCAACCATTTATTTTGGCAGACACATTGGAAGTGCGCACCACTCTTACACAGCCACATCTGCTGATCTTTCTGTTGTTGATATTTATTATGTAATATTCGAGTTGACAAGTTATGTGATTTGTTTCCTGAATCCATATTGTGTTATTCATGGTGCACAATCCTTTTATGGTGTTTACTATATATATATATATATATGCAATATGCGCAATTTGTGTTGAAACATTTTAAGAGTACACAGAAGGCCAGAGTTTCTAGATGCAATATTGTATGGTCCTAGTATACATTCTCAAAACAGGATTTATATGACTGGTTTAAAATTTAGTCAGAATGTTTTTTCTGATTCTCATGTAAAGGAAAGTACTTGAATAAGAAAGTTTTCATTTAATTCATCTTGATTCCCTTACAGGTATCCGGCCATCTTGAAACTTAGTCATTTTAAACTTAACTCTTAGATTGTTCATGTTTTCAGAGTGACTAGGCTTAGAATCATAGTCTAGTATTGATTTCAGGAGATATAATTTTCATATTGTGTGTTCTAACCTTTTTCTTACTACAAGTCTCCTTCCCAGCTGTTCCCTTCCTAATCCCCTCTTCCCCTCTTGAACTCTCTCAGTCTCTGTGATTTATCTATCAGAGTCTTGGAGCTGTTCAGTGGTGGACGTGTTGGGAACGTGCACAGACCCCGAGGATCTGGTGACTCTGACAATAATAAACTATACCACAGTGGGAATACACCATACAACAATGGAAATATAGTTCTGATGTAATGTTGTCTCTTGGTGATAGAAGCAGTCTCCTGAATGGGCAGCACAAGCTAGTATATTGTGTACCTCGCTCCATAGCCTTGGACAAAAAGTACTGATAATGTATGACACTAAAGCTGATTAAACAAGCAGTGTGTTCCTTGCTTTCCTATATTAAAAGCAAACTGATAAAAAGTGTACAAGCCCTTCCTAAAAGCAGTTTCGCTAACACAAATAAAATATGAAAAGAAAACATAAGCTGTAAAACTAAGTTAAAACAGGGGGGACCAACCCGCGTCCTAAAAGGGTCCTCATGACAATGACATCTGATCTCAATCATATGTGAAGCAAGTTTCTGGTCTCGGATTCTTGTCAGGGGCATGAAACATTACACACATATTGCATTCCAGATCAATACATATCAGTATCGTAATCTTGCAAAAAGGTACCATAACAATTCTAAATCAATGGCACCCTCAGCAGAGAGAGTAAAGAATGAATGGGCATGAAGTTTGATTTTCCCATCACGTTTGCTTCACTGGGCTGCGCATGTAGCTTCACACTGCTGTGTTGAAGGTTGACCACAAGCACCACCTTTCGCCAGCTCAATTACCCCCATATGCATAGAGCCAGATGAAAGTTTATTCTGCATACGACCCATGTTGCAGCTCATGCTATTTCCACAAAATCACTCTCTTTGTTGTCCAAGGAATTGAATACCAGTCTTACATCATATACAAACAGGTGGTACTCAGGAGCACAGAATTACTCTTGGAATCCCACCCGGTAGGCATGTGTGGTTTTACAAAGTGTCGCTTTGTGGGAAAATTAATATTCCTTTGACACCTCTATATTTAAAATACTCACATCAAATAACAGCTTCAGGCTATTGCTTCAAGTAAAACATGGTAACCAAAAATATATCCAACAGAAACAGAGGATGGGGTAATGCCCTGGTTAATTACCAGCAATCTTCATTATTCAGAGTCCAGGTCTTCCTCACCACAGTCTTTACCTATGAGCTTCACTCCAGAGGACAGAACACTCCAAAGTAAAAAAGAAATATACAAGTGTTCCCATCCTTCAAATATGATTGACTTCCACTTTCTTTTCCAAAAACATTAAACAGAAGTCAGCTCATCCCTCTCCTTGAAATACCAAGTATTAAGCAAGTCTGAAGCCTCAGCTAATCAGGGATGGGAGGGATGGGAAACTATGACTGTGGCGAGGAAGATCTGGACTGGACTTTATCAACCAATCCTTCGAAACCGCCACCTTCCCATCAGACTGGAAGCACACCGAGATCCTCCTGCTGCTCAAGAAACCCACCGCCAACCCAAGGGAGCTGAAAAACTACAGACCCATCTCTCTGCTCCAGTTCCCAGCCAAAGTAACAGAAAAAGCCATCAACCAGCAACTCACCGAATTCCTCGAGACACACCAAATCCTAGACCCATCCCAGTCCAGATTCAGGAGCAACCACAGCACCAAAACAGCACTCCTAGCAGCCACCAAAGACATGTGCACCATACTACACAGCGGATCACAACCGCGCTCATCCTCCTTGACCTCTCCGCTGCGTTTGACATGGTCTCCCACTCCACCCTCTGCACCAGACTACACGATGCCAGCATCCGATATAAAGCACTGGATTGCATCAGGTCCTTGCTCACCAGAAGAACACAGAGTGTTAGACAACAGCTGTTCACGTCAGAGCCCAAAGACACATGCTGCAGAGTGCCCCAAAGATCAGCACTCAGCCTGATGCTTTTCAACATCTACATGGCCCTCCTAGCCAAGATCATCAAAAAACACGGGCTAAACATAGTCTCCTACGCCAACGATACCCAACTGATCCTCCCCCTGTCCGATGACCCTGTAAAAGCTAAGAGAAATGTTCACAACGGGATGAGAGCAGTCGCTGCCTGGATGGAAGCCAGCTGCCTCAAACTCAAGTCGGACAAGACAGAGATCCTCGTAATTGGCTCCACCCCTTCTGCCTGGAACGACTCCTGGTGGCCCACCATACTGGGAAATGCCCCGCTCCCATGGACCACACACGCAATTTGGCCATCATCTTGGACTCCTCTCTGTCCATGACCTGCCAAGTCAACACCGTCTCATCGTCATGCTTCCACACCCTCCCACTCCTTCGAAAGATTTTCAAGTGGATCCCCTCTGACATGAGGAAGACAGTCACCCACACACTCGTCACTAGCAAACTGGACTACGGCAACGCACTCTATGCCGGTATCACCAAGAAACTACAATCAAGACTACAAAGAATACAGAATGCAGCAGCAAAACTCATTATGGACATCCCCGACACAGCAACATCTCCTCCCACCTCAGAGACCTACACTGGCTCCCAGTCAACAAGCGCATCACATACTAACTCCTGATCCACACCTACAAGGTACTACACCACATAGGACCGGGATACCTCAACCACTGCCTCGCCTTCTATGTACCCAACAGACATCTACGCTCTTCCCAGCTTGCCCTCGCAGCAGTTCCCAAGATCCGCAAAAGAACAGCAGGAGGAAGATTCTTCTCCTACCTCGAAGTCCGGACATGGAACACGCTTCCTCTCAACCTCAGGCAGACGGCGTCACTGAAGCAGTTCAGGAAGGACTTCAAGACCTGGCTCTTCGATTGAGCAGCATGCCCACAAACAGCACCTTGAGACCCTGCAGGTGTTTTGCCACACTTTAGAAATCACTGATTGATTGAAAGTCTGAAGTAATCAAGATTACAGATAAGTAACCAGGGTACTACCTCCTTGTCTTGTCTTCCTCCCCACAGACTTCACCCATGAGCATATACCAATCCAGATATAGGCTTCATGACTTCAAATCACAAAATTAACCGCAACTAGATTGCTAATAGGAAACATATATTTAACGTCAACCGTGACACTTGTTAGAAATGGGATTTCTGGTTGGCTAGGCTACGCACCTAAGCCAGGCAGAACCCACCCACTCTAGTCAAGGTAAGGGAGTTACACTTCCAAGGTAACCGCTGCTCACTCCCTTGGTAGCTTGGCACGAGCAGTCAGGCCTAACCTGGAGGCAATGTGTAAAGTGTTTGCACAACACACATAACACAGGTGACGCAATAAATACACCACAAAGGAACACAACGCCAAGTTATGTAAACATAAACTGTATTTCACAAAATATAATTACACCAAACACAATATGTCAGTAAAATCCTGCTACCTAAGCAGTTGAAAGAAAATTACATAGTACTCTGCAGGAATAAGCAGTAGTCATATACAATACACAGGTTACTTATTATTCTGCAACATAAGCAGTAGTCAGGAATCACATTACTAAACTAATACACTTCTCATGGTATCACCCTAAATGCCCAAAAGAGAAACATCAGTAGGCATACGGCAAGTCATGAGCAATAAAGGAACATTATCAAACACACAACAAGTCATAGGAATCATAACTCTTCCCAGAATGCATATGTCGCACAACACATTAGCACCTACACCCAGGTGTGAGCCTAAGAGCCTGTATCCTGAGGGATCCTGGTGATAAACATGAGGAGCAAAAGGCACAAATGCCGGGATGGTAGGAGTCCCCCTAACCCCCCAGAAAGGGTTATAGCGCCTCAGCGCTGTTCCTGTGGTGCAGGCAGAAGGTTCCAGATCGGTCGAGCAGGCACAGGACCCTCAGCTAGGGTTTCCTCCTCGTCCTGCCAACCTCGCAATCCGGCCCCCACGCCACTCGGGTGACTTGCGGTTGAGGACCTCCCCGTCCCGCATAGACGAGCTCACCGGGAAAGTCCTGGCACTCCTCAGATACTGGGAGGAGTTGCCGCCCTCTCGCGGGAGACTTGGCTGGTCCCCGCGCTCTATCCTCTGCACGCCAGCACTCCTGGCAGCCACCTGCATCCTCAAGGCGGCTGAACTGGCAGACGGCTTCCGGGCATGCTGCAATCCACCTAAGGAGCATGACACAAAGGGGAGCACAGGACGGTGGAGCCCAAACAGCAGGCAGCACAAGGGGTATGTAAGTCAGTAGCAGTTCCTCCAAGTGACCCAGCGGGTCACAGGTCAGCACAGCAGTCCAAGGCGGTTCCTGGCGAGTCCCTCCAGCAGCATTCTGTGTCCAGTTCCAAATATGTTTCTTGTGTAAATTGTGGGGAAAAATCCCTTGTACTTATACTCAGTTTTGCAAAACATTACCAATGAAGAGGAGAGGGGGTTTCAACCAGCTAGAACTGGTTCTGGAGGTGTCCCCGCTCTCCTCCAGCACAGGCTCCAAACATCAGTTTGGGGTAAAAAGCCCTTTTGTGTGAGGCCAAGGCACAGCTTTTACAGATGCATGTGTGCCCTGTCTCCCCCTTCTCTCAGCCCAGGAAGACTATTCAAAATAAAATACAGATGCATCTCTGTGACACCTCCACCCTCCCTGTGTACTGGCTGTCTGAGAAGTATGCACAAGGCCGAACTGTCACTCTGCCCAGACGTGGATTGGAGTCAAGCTGCAAAACACCAGTGTCATAAGCACAGAGAAAAGTTGCTCACTTTCTAGAAGTGGCATTTCTCTAATGATAATAAAGAATCCACCTACACCAGTAAGCAGCATTTCTCACTACCATTACAACTATACCAAACATGTCTATGCTACCCCTCATAAATCAGACAATATCCCCTATACAGAAGGCATTGCATTTCCAATGCAATCCTATGAGAAAGCAGTACTCACAGCAATGAGAATCCAAATAGGCTGTCCCTACCAGGACAGGCCATGCTACTAGACACATCCTGCCTTCTACATACATAGCACCGTGTCCATAGGGCTAGCTAGGGCCTACCTTAAGGGTGACTTACATGTAGTAAAAGGGGAGTTCTGGGCCTGACAAGTAGGTTTAGATGCCAGGTCCCTGTGGCAGTAAACTGCACCCGCAGGTCCTGTGCTAGCAGGGCTGAGACAGGTTTGAAAGGCTACTTCAGTGGGTCGCGCAAGCAGCGCTGCACGCCAACTGGTAGCATTTAATTTACAGGCCTTGGGTATAGAGATACCACTGTAGAAGGGACTTGCAAGTAAATTAAATGTGCCAATCAGGTATAAGCCAATCAAACCAAGTTTACAAGGGAGAGCACATGCACTTTAGCACTGATTAGCAGTGGTAAAGTGCACAGAGTCATAATGTAAGCCAAAAAGGGTCTGAAAAATAGGGAGGAGAAGGTAAAAGGTTTGGGGAATTACCCTGTAGAAAGGGCCAGATCCAACAACACTGAACTATCATATCCACATGTTAATTCACATATCACATGTTTGTCACTGCAATTTTAACACTGATGAATCAAAAGCTGTAGACATACTTCCTTCTGGCTGCAACCAATAATTATCAATTAATAAGTCGGGAGTAGCCCAAGTTGATGCATTACAAACATCTTCGACAGAAACAGTCCTGAAACATGCCAAGGAAGTTGCCATCCCATATCCCACTGAAATCATCTGCTTTATTCACCTACTGAAAGTTGAATTAAAAGGTTTCAAACCATTTCCTGCTGACACAAACGTGACAAACAGGTTATCAACCACACTGGAGCCTTCTGCTCATGCCAAATAGGCTAGAATTACTCACTCAACATCCAAGTGCAACAGTGACTCCTCAGCAGCCCTTTGTTCAGGGACCAGCACAGGCAGTGTTACCCCTCTGTCTCTCTGGAACTGAAAAGACACATTTGGCAGAAACCAACTCTGTCTGGGAAAAGTCTTAAAGAAGGTTCTAACTTTAAAAAAAAAAACAGTTCACCACCCCCTTCTGGCTGATGAAAATAGCCACTAAAAAAAACAACAACTTAAAGAGTGAGAAATGTTAGGTCCACCTTCCCCTGTGGTTCAAAGGGAGGCTTTTAAAGAGTCCTCCACACCAAGGGTAAATTCCACAAAGGGGAGAAACAGTACAACCTAGGCCGTTGATAAAAAAAAACGTTTTAACAGGCATACCACCAAGGGATCTATCTCATCCAACTCAGGACTTTGAAAAGCTTTTACTGCTGCCAATTGGGCTTGCAGAGTAGATGTAGCCTTCCCCAAACCAAAACCATCAACACCCTTATTGGATCCACTGAATCAGACACATAGGCGCTAATTTATACTTTTTGACGCAAACCTGCGTTTGTGTCAAAAAGTATACCGCTGGCTAGCGCCATTCCTGGACGCCAGCCGGGTGTCATATTTAATCTATGACGCTAGATGGCGGTACAACCCAGGTAGCGTCAACATTATTGACGCTAACCGGGTGGGGGAGGCGTAGGGGAAACTCGAAGTTATGCATGAAAGAATGGCACTAGTCAGGATAGAGTAAAAAAAATGTCTCTAACCTGATTAGCGTAATTATTTCCACGCACAACCCTCATGGGCATGCCCCCCAGCCCAATTGCCATGCCAAGGGGACTTAAGCCCCTGGGCATAGCCATTGGGCACAGTGCCATGTAGGGGGGCCAAGTAAGGCCCCCCCCCCCCCTTTAGCACCTTGCAAACAAAATAAAAATACTTACCTGGACTTACATGGGATGGGTCCCCCCATCCTTAGGTGTCCTTCAGGTGTGATTGTGAGTGGGTGGGGTTGTTCCTGGGGGCAGGAAAAGGTCCACAGGTCCCCTAACGACTGCCCTGACCCAGGCGTTAAATAAAGGTACTAAGCAGGCTTAGTACCATTATTTAAGGCCCTCCTCCTCCCGTGCATGATTTTTGCACAGGAGGATAAATAAGGCGCTAGGGCCTTTGAGTCATTTTTTGCCAGGGAACGCCTACCTTGCACCTCATTGACGCAAGGTAGTTTTCTGCATGCAAAAAATGACTTTAACTCCAATAGTTTGGCGCTATACATGTCTAGTGTCAAAATATAAATATGGAGCTAAGTTTGCCCCGGATTTGCATAAAAAAATGACGCAAATCCGGCGCAAACAGAGTATAAATATGCCCCATAGTTCCTACCCCTGCACCATTTGTCAAATGAGCTCCAATGTCGTGAATAAGCCTTAAGGTTAGAGGGGTGTCTAGATTGCTGGATTAAATCCACAACTTCTGTAGAGCACCCTTTGGACAACAAATTTACCCTCTCAAGAACCATGGCTGTAGATGTAGCTACATTAAAACGTTCACTGGTAAGGGAGGACCCATGAATGGGTAAGAGTCCCAAGGAAGTAACCACTGAGGTTGAATTGCCAGCTGTAACAACAGAGGATAGCATGGACATCTCCCCCACCCTCGAATCACCAAAAGAACCAGGGCTTCCTCCTTCTTGATTTTGCAAAATACTTTGGATATCATGGATATTGGAGCAAAAGCGTAAAGAAATCCTTCTGGCAACCTGAATGCCATGGCATCTGTCATCCATGCCTCCATACAAGGAAATATTGTGCAAAAGCTTGGAAGAAGAGCATTCTCCCTTGAGGTAAAAGACTGAGGTTCTGTATCCTGGAACCACACTGATGGTTCACATAACCACCACTGCGTCCACTTCTCCTTCTCGAAACCCCCCACACACCACCATCAACACACCACACCCTATTGCATGTGGGACAAGATCCCCACAGAACACCTGAACGCCCAGCTCGCACATAACCCCCCCACACCAACGACCCCAACATTGCTGCCCATAACCTCACACAATGGATTACAACTTGCGCTGACTCACTCACCCCTCTGAGAAGAAACATCACCACCCGCAACATCAAGAATGCCCCCTGGTTCACCACTGAACTCCAAGCCTCCAAGCATGAATGCTGCAAAACCGAGAAAGCTTGGTGCCAGGAACCTTCAATGACCAACTTCTCCACCCTCAAAACCACCATACGCAAACATCACCAACTCATACGGACCACCAAAATGGCTTACTACAAGGAACGCATAGACAGTAACTCACATAACAGCAAGGAACTCTTTACCATCATCAAAGAGCTCACCAAACCCAAATCCTGCAACATCGACTCCACTCACACACAAAAGCTCTGCAACTCCCTCTCCAATCACTTCCACCTCAAAATTATAGACATATACAACAGCTTCACAACACCAGCACCCACCACCTCCACCACCGACATGACCAACAACAACACACACCCCCTCCCCAACCAACTACACACCTGGGCCACTACCAACGACGAAGAAACCGAAAAAAACATGAATTCCATCCACTGAGACTCCCCCTCAGACCCCTGTCCCCACCGCATTTTCAACAAGGCCAGCCCAACCATCGCTCCCAAGCTTCGCGCCATAATCAACAGCTCCTTCGACGATGCCACCCTCCCAGACTCCTGGAAGCACAAAGAAGTAACCGCACTCCTAAAAAAAACCAAAGCAGACCCTGATGACCTCACGAACTACCGCCCCATTTCTCTTCACCCCATCCCCGCCAAGGTCGCTGAGAAGTTAGTGAACGCCCACCTGTCTCACTTCCTAGGGGAAAACAACGCACTCAACACCTCCCAGTCTGGATTCCGCAAGAACCACAACACTGAGACCGCCCTCATCGCCTGTACTGACAACATCAGAACCAGAGTCGACAAGGGCGAGACCGTCGCACTCATCCTCCTGGACCTCTCCGCAGCCTTCAACACTGTCTGCTACTAAATACTCCGTACATGCCTCTACGACGCAGGAATCCGACACAAGGCCCTGGACTGGCTCACCTCCTTCCTCGCTGAAAGGACCCAGAAAGTCCGCCTCCTTCCAGTCCAGTCCCCAGCAACCAAGATCATCTGCTGAGTTCCCCAAGGGTCCTCCCTCAGCCCCACCCTTTTCAACATTTACATGGCCCCGCTCGCCAACATCCTCCGCCCACATGGAATCACCATCATATCCTACGCAGACGACACCCAGCTCGTCATCTCCCTCACCAAGAACCCCACCACCGCCAAGACCTACCTCCACACCGGACTCCTAGACACCGCCAAATGGATGACAGCAAGCCACCTCAAACTAAACTCCAACAAAACCAAAATCATCATCTTCGGCCCTAACAAAACAATATGGGATGACTCCTGGTGGCCCACTGCCCTGGGATCACCCCCAACACCCACCACCCACGCAACCTCAGCGTCATCTTAGATTCTTCTCTCTCCATGACCCAGCAAATCAACTCTATCACCTCCTCCTGTTTCAACACCCTCCGCATGCCGCGAAAAACCTTCAAATGGATACCCATAGAAACCAGAAAGACCGTCACCCATGCACTCATCAGCAGCAGACTAGACTACGGAAACGCCCTCTACGCTGGCACCACAGTCATGCTTCAGCAGAAACTCCAGAGGATCCAGAACGCAGCTGCACGCCTCATCTTGAACCTCCCACGCCATGAACACATCTCCGCCCACCTCAGATCCCTTCACTGGCTTCCTATCGACAAAAGGATCATCTTCAAAGTCTTCATCCACGCACCCAAATCCCTCCACAACACTGGACCAGCCTACCTCAACGAAAGAGTGAACTTCCACATTCCCACTTGCCACCTCCGCTCCGTTCCACCTAACTTGCACTCGCCACAGTCCCCCGCATCCAACACACCACCTCCAGAGGCAAAACCTGGAACTCCCTCCCCACCAACCTTCGCAAGACCCAGGACCTCCTGTCCTTCAGAATACACCTCAAGACATGGCTTTTTGAACACTAAAACAACATCCCCCTCTCCTATTTTCTTTCCCCCCCCCAGCGCCTTGAGACCCTTACAGGTGAGTAGTGCGCTCTATAAATTTTTTTGATTGATTGATTGACCCTATTGTCCATTCTTATTTGGACATGGTGATTGAACAATTGGCATGCAAAGTTTCTCAATGCAAGAAGAATCACGTTCAACTCCCTCCAGTTGCCTGCTTGTAGCAGAGACCACTTCCCCTGGGCTGACGTACCCTCCAACAGTGCACCCAACTTAGTTTACTGACATCTTTGATGGCTTTATGTAGAAAGGTAGCCCCTGCTCATGTTCTTCCCTGAGAACCACCATCTCAAAGACTCCTTCATCTGAACATTCATTGGATCCCTGACTTCAAACTCTTGAGGCACTGGTACCCAGTGTGCCAGTACATGTTTTATCAAGGGATACATGTGCAGCTGATCCTATGGAAGGATCATTAGAGTGTAAGACACGAGCCTCTGCAACCTTAGCCACTGTCTGACTGGTGGTCAACTGGTTGCCAATTACAGTCCAATTTCTTACAAGATTTGCTGTCTTCAGTACATGGGCAAAAAGCCATTTCTCATATCCGTTCTGAAATGTGCCCCAGTGAAAAGTAAGTTCTAGGTTGGCTCGAGACTCGATATCTCTTGGTTTAATGAAAATCTGTGTTCCCTTATGACTCTACACACCTCCTGAACTTGTGACAATGCCTTAGAGAAAGAAGAACAGGAGATCAGCTAACTATTCAAATATCGAAAAACTTGAATGCCCCTACTATGCTGAACTCCCACCAAAGGAGTCAACACTTTAGTAAACACCTCTAGAGAGGGTAAAAGTCCAAAAGGAAGTATCTGGAATTGATAATGCTGCCCCTCGAAACAAAACCTCAGAAACCTATGCAACTTGAAATGAATTGGCACATGCAGATAGATAACTTAAAGATTCAGTGAAGCAAGAAATTCTCCCTGACTGATGAAAGGGAGAATCTCCTGCAACGTTGTCATCTCGAACTTCACATGTGGTATATATGTGTTCACATTCGTTAGATGTAGAACTTGCCTGAATCCCCCTGATGAAGTCTCCGCCAAAAACAGAAGTGAATATACTCCTGTTCCTTTTTGGTGAGTTGGCGCTGGAACAATCTCCCTCTTTAATAGCAACTTCTGGACTCCCTCCTTTAGTGCTCTTTGCTTTCCTGGATTTGATGGAAGAGGAGTTACACAAAAAGCTATGGCAGCAAGGACGAAAAACCTCTGAACATTTTTTTGAACTATCTACAGGACCCAAAGATTCAAGATGGACTTTCGCCACATATCCAGGAAAAGGGACTTCCGACCATCTACTGGCAAGGAGTGCCTGTCCAGATAGGTTGGATTTTGACAGCAGCTGGGCTGTTGATCCTTGGCTTTGTCTATGGAGGGGAACCCCCAGACACATCCCCTCCCTCAAAAGGGCTGATTTGTCTTTCCATGAAAAGTTGGACCAAAGCCACTCTTATTACTAAAAAACCTTCCCCTGATTGCTCTAGCTGGAACCAGGAGCTTTCTGTCCTCTTCAGATCTCGTCACTATTTCCTCTAGTTGGAAACCAAACAATTTTGATTCTGGAAAAGGAATTTTCAACAGTAGTGCATTTTGCAATGCATCTGCCTTTTAAGACCTTAACCATGATTAGGGCCTCATTTAGGAGGCCGTACTGCCACCTTCGCGCCCCCATAGCATCACGTTTTTTATGCTAAGGCGGCGCTGTAGTGGCTTTTTACACATACCATCTTTACAAAGAGGGGCAGTGCATGCATTGCCCCACTTTGTAAACCCTTTCGCTACATAATGCCTGCGTCAGGCATAATGTATGCAAGGGGGCATTCCCCCATTGGAGGGGCCGAAAAAATGGTGGCACCATTTTTTTCAGCACTTTTAACGCCTGCTCAAAGCAGGCGTTAAAAGGGGGCATGCTGGTGAAAACAATGGGCCTCTATGTACTCTGTAACATGGAAATGTAAGAGCTTGAAAACAGCCTGTTGCTTTTGACAAAACGGAAACAAAATGGCAAATGCAGAATGCCTGCAAACAAACTCCCGTCGGGTGAACACGTAAAGGAAGTATGGCGACATTTTGAAAACAGGGACAGAAACAGGTACATCAGAACACAAGCTGAGGCAAGAAACAATTTAAAAAGAGTTTCCCCAAACAACAGATAAACAATCAAAGCGTAAGGAAACTGTGTTTGGCCGGTGCTCCTCAGCCAAGAACTGAAGTGATGTATGGGCTGTGCGAACCAGTTCGGAGGCATCAACGAAGAGCAACACTGCATTCAATCTATGGTACACAGCAGATGGGATCAATGTCCTTTTACTGACTACAGCACGTCTTGCAGACAGTGCATACATGCTACGGAGGCTCGACCTATAAATGGCAACCCTCATCTTCTCACGCTTCTCATGGCCGAGCAAACAGGAGGGACTTCAGCCAAGCAACTATCGCCACTATCGCCACAGCAGACACCGATGCAGGACCTCTCCTCTCCATCAAATCTGCTAATTAAATCTGATCCGATATCGCAGGATATCCCAAGTCATCCAAGCCTGCTATAGTGCAGCCTCTAGTTACCAGCTCTTAAATCAGCTAAAGCAGGAGTTCCACCTCGTAATCCCGCAGCCGTGGTGAGAAAAAGAAAACAAAATGTTATTACCACTTACCTGTGACCTTTGGAGGCACACAGAAACTTAAAACAGGAATTGGGACAGGCCGACTTCGATTTTATGTATTTGGGAAAGGAAGTGGAATTCGTCCATAATGGAGAGATGGGAAGATTAGTATGTTTTTTATTTGATACTTTAGAGAGTTCTGTCCACACGTGAAAAACTCATAAATAAATCCAGGATGTGTAAAGCGCATCAAATCACCTGTGAGACCAGGTGCTGAAGTGTAGACAGAGGGAGATAAAGCGATTTGCCCCGAATTACAGGATGTTGAGCTGAGGCCAAGACTTGACATTGGTTTCCCAGCTTCAAGGTCGGCAGCTCAGGGCATTAGGCCACATCCTCTCCCTAATGGGTAAAGATTGTAGCGAGGAAGACAGGACAAGGAGGTGATGATCAGGAATAGATGATGAGACTACCTGGTGGAGCAGTGATGTCTCAGACACAGGTTTCTTCCTGGAGGTGGGGGAAAGTGATGAATGCCTCTGTTGAGGTCGATGAGTGAGCAGCATTGAATGGGGTGAATACAACGTCCATTATAATTACAAAAGAGAGAAAGCATACTTCAGTTTGTGTTGTGCACTATATAAATGGTGAATATTAAATTCTGAGGCGATCCCAGACTGTGGGCACACTGCCACCTGCTGCTTTGTCCTCTGTTGACTTCTCATCCTCTGGGTTAATTCAAAGATTCTCGTGCTAGCACAGGGCCTGCAACTGGATACTGATTAGCACTATGTAAAGCGTCTGTGGTCGACTCAAACTCGATCATAATCATTTTTAGGTGAGTAGCAGAGAGTCCCCTACAGTGGCAAGCTAGGTCCAAGTTTATTTTTGAATGCAAGTAAAACATGGCGAAATCTAAACGTGACAGGCATGTGCTTGCAATAATACTGTTAACTCAAAGGAAGAAGAAAGTGAAATTACCATTGCATGACGTTAAATTGAACAGTACTGGCGCTTTCAAGCTGACATAGATATACTTAGATAGTTATAGAAACTCTATTCAGGTTTAATGCACAGCACAGGGAAATGTGATTATTATTGGCCAAAAGTAAAGATTCTATTCGCTTTAAATTAATATAACCTGAAGACACTGTTCAAATACACAAGGATGAATACAAAATAAAGAGTGAAAAGGATAATTATCAATGGAAAGCATTGCACCCACTTGTACCTCTGAAGTGCATTTCCTTTTATTAGGGTCGAGAGTGCGAGTGCATGCGCTGTTGTTGTTCAGTAGAGGGCGTGGAGCTCTCCTGTCATTCACCATTTGTTGGTTTGCGTGTGTTGGATCTGGCCCTTTCCTTTTTGGCTGACGTTATGACTCTGGTCACTTTATCACTGCCAATCAGTGCTAAAGAGCATGCGGTCTCCCTTGTAAACTTAGTATGATTGTCTTATACTTGATTGGCACATTTAATTTACCTGTATGTCCCTTGTACAGTGGTATCCCTATACCCTGGGCCTGTAAATTAAATGCTACTGGGGGCCTGCAGGGCAGCTTGCGCCACCGACAGAAGTAGCCTTTCAAAGCTGTCTCAGGCTTGCGATGTTTACTGCCACAGGGACCCGGCATCTAAATCTACTTGCTAGGCCCAGAACTACCCTTTTACTACATGTAAGTCGTCCCTAATATAGGCCCTAGCTAGCCCTATGAGCAGGGTGCTATGCATGTAGAAGGCAGGACATGTGCCTATTAGCGTGGCCTGTCTTGGTAGTGACAAACAGCCTATTTGGTTTCTCATTGCTGTGAGTGCTGCCTTCTCATAGGATTACATTGGAAATGCCCTACCTTATGTCTATGGGGTATTGTCTGATTTATGAGGGGTAGCGTAGGCATGTTTGGTATGGTTGTAATGGTAGTGAGAAATGCTGCTTACTGGTGTAGGTGCATTTTCTATTATCATTACTGAAATGCCACTTCTAGAAAGTGAGCATTTCTTTGTGCTTATGACTCTGGTGTTTAGCAGCTTGAATACAATCCACGTCTAGGCAGAGTGACAGTTGGGCTTTGTGCATACCTTTCAGACAGCCTGTACACAGGGAGGTGTCACAGAGGTGCATCTGCTTTTTGAATGTTCGTCCTGGGCTGAGAGAAGTGGAGGTGGGGCACACTTGAATCTGTAAACACTGTGCCTTGGCCTCACACAAAAGGGATTGTTTACCCCCAACTGATTTTTGGAGCCTGTGCTGGAGAAGAGAAGGGGCACTCCCACAACCAGTTGTAACTGGTTGGAACCTCCTCGCCCCCTCTTTGTTAAGCCCTTGCAAAACTGAGTATAAGTACAGGGGATTTTTCAACACAATTCAGACATTCATGGACTATTGAATTGGACACAGAATGTTGTTGGATGGACTAACCAGGAATCACCTTGGACTACTGCTGTGCTGACCTATGACCTGCTAGTTCACTAAGAGTAACTGCCACCACCTTCAACTTTTTTGCTGGCCTGTTTGTTGGTCCTTGCAGCCCTGTTTTTCCCCCGTCTGTCTCCGGGGCTGGGTGCTGTGGCCCCTGCCTCTACTGGCTCCTCTGTGGGAGAGCGCTTTGCTGTGGATCCCTAAAAGCATAAGGAAGAGCACTTTATTGTATGGGCAAGCACATTGGGCCATAGTGCTTTCCTTTTGTGGCCATAGTGTTTTGAGAACGCTTTTCAGCACACTCCCAAGGGCTGGGTGTGGCGTGAGGGAACCGTGCCCTGACGGGTGTGATGGGGTGGTGCTTCCCCCGGCCCACTTCCCGAGGTCCGGAGAGACTGGGAGGAGCCACCTGCCACCTCTCGCCGAGCGAGAGTGAGGCGTGCTTCCTCTGGTGCCCCCAGGGCATGGCCAGCCCTCACTCCAGCCCCGGAATCACCACTGCAGCCCAGGGAAACTAAACAGAGTGGCCCGGAAGCCCTGGATGGCTCATGACCACCCTCCCCATACCAGGAGGACCACACCGTCCCCGCTCGCCACCACCCTCATCGGCAGTAAGAGGCCTTTGCGAAGTTGTGCCCTACACGGAGGAGACCCGAGAATTCTCCTCAATGACCTGGGCCTCATTTTCGTGCTGAAGGCGTGCCGCAGGATTGGCGCCCTGCAGCCTTTGACCCTCCCTCTCCTGGGACATTGTTCTACAGGGATACATTAGAAACGGCTGGCAAGACGGGAGAGGGAATCCCTAGTGAAGGACCCATCCCTGCAGAGCCTTGGCTTTACCGCCCCCCCTGGACCACACAAGAGCAGGTGTCTCTAGGATCATTGCTTGGCATATGTTCACGCTGACATATGTCTATTTGGGGATGTTTTACCCTGTGTGCATTCCTACTGATGGCTATGCATTTACGATGATATCCTAGTGACTCGGACACTATGGGGGTGATTCCAACCTTGGCGGGCGGCTACCGCCGCCCGTCAGGCGGAAGCCGCCATTCAGCCGCCATGCCAGTGAAAAGCCGGCTGGGGCCCTGTTAGGAGACCCCTGCACTGCCCATGCCAGTGGCATGGGCAGTGCAGGGGCCCCCAGGGGCCCCAGGACACCCCTTACCGCCAGCCTCTTCCTGGCGGTGAAAACCGCCAGAAACAGGCTGGCGGTAAGGGGGTCAGAATCCCCAGGGCAGCGCTGCTTGCAGCGCTGCCCTGGCGGATTCTCCCAGCTGGGGCAAAAACGGCAGAAAACCGCCGGCCCCGGCGGGGCGACCACGGCTTTACCGCCGCGGTCGAAATGGGTGAGAAAGCACCGCCAGCCTGTTGCCGGTGCTTTCACTCATTATGGCCCTGGCGGTCTCGGACCGCCAGGGTCAGAATGACCCCCTATGTCTTGTCCTGTGTTTATATGATGCTTCCCTTATGGGCAGTTATGGTTATTAGGACAGGTGCATTTTTTAGAAATATTTACCTGACCTGTTGCAGAATATTCAGTGACCTATGTGATATATTATGACTACTGTTGTTTTTCACAGAATAATGGTACCTGTGTAATGTTCTGACAACTGCTGGTGTAGCAAGATGTTTTATGATACTTGTTATGTTTGGTCTAATGATGTTTTATTAAATACAGTTTATTTTTATATAACGTATGGCGTTGTGTTTCCTTTGTGGGGTGGGTAGTGTGTCATGTGTGTTGTGCATTCGCTTCACACATAGGGGGTTATTACAACTTTGGAGGAGGTGTTAATCCGTCCCAAAAGTGACGGTAAAGTGACGGATATACCACCAGCCGTATTACGAGTTCCAAAGGATATAATGAACTCGTAATACGGCTGGTGGTATATCCGTCACTTTACCGTCACTTTTGGGACAGATTAACACCTCCTCCAAAGTTGTAATAACCCCCATTATCTCCAGGTTAGGGCTGACTGCTCGTGCCAAGCTGCCAAGGGGGTGAGCAGGGGTTATCTTGGATGTGTAATTCCCTCACCCTGAGTAGAGTGGGTGGGTTCTGCCTGGCTTAGGTGCATACCCTAGCCAACCAGAAACCCCATTTCTAACAGCGTGCCACTCTTCTTTACAGCCTTGTAATTCGTCAAGGCATGTCTGACATCATTTCCATTTAAATTAATGTTAAAAATGATCCTGAGGCTCACACGTCAAAAGGCTTTAAAGAAGGCTTGCGCAAACATGATCATCCTACAGCGTCAGGGAGCAGGCTACTCTCAAGGCAGTAAATTTCACATTGGCCTACAATGATGCCACCTTCCTGAAACCACTACCATCTTTCGATACTGCCAAAAAGCTAAATATTGGTACTAGATGGACTGCCTAAATAGAGGCATTTGAAGATTTCATTAATGCATTTGAAGAGATGGATAACAGAAAGATAATCAAATTTCTAAAAATTCTTGTTGGGGATGGTGTGAAAGAAGTCATAAAGAAAATGCTGAAAACTAATGAAGAAGTCACATACCATCATATTAAGAATGCTTTGAAACTCAAGTTCAGTCCAGTACCAAATTTTGATTATGACCAATACATTTTCAGTGAAGAACGTCAAAGAGTTGGCAAAACATTTGAAGAATCTATTGAAAGACTAAACTTACTCATCAAACACTGTAATTTCAATGAATTTAATGATGATGAAGAAGCCATGCAGTTTAGGGTTATCAACTGATGCTTGTCCGGTTCATTCAGGTGTCACTGCTGAGAGAAACCATTAATCTGGAGCAAGCATTAATGGCTGCCAGAGCTGCGGAACGTGGAGGCTGGAGGTGCCCAGAGCGAGTCAGTCCTGAGTGTGAAAAGAAAACAAAAGACTGAAGGACAAAGAGTGATGACAACACACAAAAAGAAGTTGTATTTCAGATGTGGGTTTTGGTTTTCACATGAAGGAAAGTGTCCCGCCACTGGACAGATATGCAAAGGCTGTGGGAAAGAAAAACATTTTGAGATGATGTGTAAAGCAAAGGAAAAATTAAGTGTGTCACAGCATGAAGACAATATTCCCCCCAGAATGTTCCAGAAGAAACGTTCAATGTATGGCTACAATGCCAAGCAATGACATCAGTTGAGGCAAATAGGTACTAAACGTAGTCAATCATCATATAAATCATTGTTCTTCCACCTCAATAGTAAGTGAAAGTGAAGAAAGTAATTGTGCCATGTTGAAGTTTACCTCAGAAAAACTGATCAGACTGGTCGCATGTGAAGAAAAATGTCAGTCAAAGAAAAGTCAACATGCCAAAACAGCACAATCATACAACCACTGTCCAAAAATTACATTGAAAATAAATGGATGTTCAGTACCTTTAAAGGAAGTGGTATATCGATAAATATATTGCCTGAAGAAAAGTACAATCAATTGTCTCCATTACTGCAGCCTATGCCATCAAATACCAAATTGTATACCTGGGCTGCATCGACGCCCATGAAGAGTCAAGGTTAATTTGTAGAGAAAGTGAAACTTAAGAAAACTAAGGTACAAGCACCAATTCATGTGTATCAAGATTCCGCAGCAAGTGTCTGCTTGCTCATATTTAACACTGCTGCTGACATGTGACTAGTCTCTGTGAATTACAACATGGATGCTCATCCCAAATTAGTAAGTCAATTCCCTTGTTCATAGTTTACGAAAGTTGAAAACTATGAAAGTAAAGCTGCATATTAATAAGTATGTCTGACCTGTTGATCAGAGACATAGACAAATTGCTTTTCATTTACAAGAAGCTGTTGAAAAGATTTTAAATCATCATCCACTGGTCCAACACTCTAGGGCCTGTATTTACACTTTTTTTGCGCCGCATTTGTGTCGTTTTTTGATGCAAAAACGGCGCAAACTTGCAAAATACCATTGTATTTTGTAGGTTTGCGCCATTTTGCGTCAAAAAGTGGCGCAAATGCGGCGCTAAAAAAAGTATAAATACGGGCCTAGGTTTCTCCCATAGCAGTAGTGCCCAAAAAAGACAGGGAAGGAGCTGTGCGCCTATGTTTAGACATGAATCAAGCTAACAAAGCAATTGAATGAGAACGGCACTGAGAGCCGCACATTGCTGACATGATAAAGCAATTAAATGGTGCCAATTCCTTTTTTGACTCGATTTAAATTAAGGTTATCATCACTTGGAACCTGAAGAAAGATACAGGTACATTACAACCTTTTCTACACATGTTAGTTTGTTTAAACATAAATACTTAGGGCCTCATTTACAAGCCCTTTGCGCCGCTGTAGCATCATTTTATTTACACTTTTACACTATGGTGGCGCAAACAGTCCCCCACACAGTGCTGCATTTACAAACTGGTACAATGCTGCCGTTGCACCAGTTTGTAAAGCCTTGCGCCACATTATACATGAACCAGGTATAATGTATGCAAGATAGGTATTCTCCTGCAAAATGTCCTGCAGAAATGGCGCAGTGAAATCTACAATTCTGCGATGTCCATTCTGTGACGTCACAGTGTCATTTTTTTAACACCTGCTCAGGCTAGGCATTAAAGTGACGATGTGCTGTTTTCAATTAGGTCCCCTTAACATTGCTGGACTAGCGCCAACATTTTTTATGCTAGTCCAGCAATGCTAAGGTTTAGCGCCACAACTACATCAGAATTTCTAAAGCAGTTGAGGACACTGTGTGCCAAGGAGCACTGTATTGTAAATACAGCGCTCCCATGGCATCGTTAGGGTACGCGCAGGGCAGCGCAAGAAAACTGGTGCATCGATCACAATGCACCAGTTTCTTGTAAATGAGGCCCTTGAATTTGGTGTGTCATTGGCTGCAGTACTTTTCAAAGACATTATTCGACCCGTCATACAGCCTCTAGTGAATGTATTAAATCACAGCAATGACATATTTGTTTTTGGAGCTCCACTGAGGGAAAGCACGATAAAGCTCTCAGACAAGTATGTCATTTACTCAGTGATACAGGTTTGGCTTTGAATGTAAACAAGACAGCACAGAAATTCTTTGGTCATATCTTTTTTGATTGGGTTATGCCACCTGACACTCTTAAAGTATGAGCTTTGTAAAACGCTGCCCGCCCCATCAGATGTTTCAACAGTATGTTATTTTCTTGGCATGGCCAGTTTCTGTTCCAGAAACATACTGGGCTTTGCCACTGTTAGATCTCCATTACAAAGTTGACAAAGAAACTTTTTTATTTTCAGTAGTCACAAGAATGTGAGTAAAGTTTTAAGAGAATCAAATACACCATTGAAAATGCTACGGATATCAAATTCTTTAATCTAAAGGTTCATACAGAAGTTGTGGTCAATGCGAGCCCGATAGAGTTAGTTGCTATCCTTGCACAGCATAGTGGACACCCAAATGATCGATGACGTAATGTGGCTTATGCTAGTAGACGTTTGTCTCAAACAGAACGTGCTTACAGACAGCCTGAAAAGGAACGTTTGGCTGTGGCATGGGTTGCAAACGTTTCCACGTGTTCGTGTATGGGAAGGCGTTTACACTGGTACTGACCATCAAGCTTTGCTGACTACCTTTGACAATCCAAACCCAAAATGTCTCTTCACATTGAGCAATGGGAACTAAGGGCCATATGTACGAACACTTTTTCCCATAGACGCAGAATGGGTAAAAACCTTTGATACATCTGGCCCTAAGATTGCAAAAGTATGATTAGACAACTGTGCATTGTCAAGAAAAGATTCTGAATCCAGCGGTTTACTTTTCTGGAATGCCTATAAAAGGTCACAGTAATCCATTCAAGACAGCTGAGGCCTACATTAATTTCATTGTCGAAATCAAGTACACCAGCTGCTGTATTGTTATCCCAGATTGTCACTGCCACGAGCCATGACAGTGACTTGCTGAAGTTAAAAGACATAATTACACATCAGTCGTTGAACAAACGCATTCGACCTCTCAATAATGATAGTGAATATAAAAAATACAAAAACATCAAAGATGAATTGTCAATAAGCCAGGAAGGAACTATACTGCAAGAGTCGAGGTTCCTGATTCCGGAGAGTCTGTGACAGAATGTGGTTGAAGCTGCTCACAAAGGACATTGTGGTGTCGCTACCACAAAGAGAGCTTTTAGAGACTCAGGCCCATATTTATACTTTTTTTGCACCACATTTGCATCATTTTTTGACACAAAAGCAGCGCAAACGTAGAAAATACAATAATATTCTGTAAGGTTGCTCCGCTTTTGCGTCACAAAATGAAGCAAATGCAGTGCAAAAAAAGTATAAATATGGGCCTCAGTATGGATTCCATACTTAGATGAAAGAGTTGAAAAGGAACTCAAGGCCTGTCACGTGTGCAATTGCCTGTTAACCTCTGTTACTCAACATGCTCTGAACATGTCAGAACCCCCTAAACAGGCATGGGAGAGAATAGCCATTGATTTATTTGATCCACTTGATAGTGGACAACATTTAGTGGTGATTGTGGATAAATACTCATGTTTTCCTTTGGTTGAAGAACTCTCATTCGCGACTCACAAACAAGTAATTGAAAAACTTGATGGCATCATTGCAACATATGGTATAATAGCCAGTGTAAAGTCTGACAATGGCCCATCCTTCAACAATAAAGAATTTAAAGAATTTCTGGAGCAGCTGAACATAAGCCATCAGAAGATCATACCTTCATGGCCACAGGCCAGTGGTCTTGTTGGAGGTATTATGAGTACATTAAAGAAAGCAGTGAAGTGTGAAACTCTTGAGAAGCTCAGTTTTAAAACCGTACTGACTTCTACTGTACGCGCTTATCGTTCCCCACCCCATTCGACCACAGGTGAGGTCTTGCGCCTTTGATATTTGGGAGAGCAATGACAACCAAGTTACCTCAATGGACTGCCATGGGAGATAAAAGTGAAAACATGATTCTTACAAGAGACTTAGTTAACAAATAGAAAATGAAAATTTTGCCCAATAAGAGGCGACATGCAAAAGAGATCACGTTCAGGAAGGAGATTTGGTGACCACTCTACAAATGCAGATAAGAAAATCTAATGCTCTTTATGATTATTTTTTTTTAAACATACTTTATTGTGATTTTGATTTTCAATCGGTCAGTAGGCAAGTATATAAAACATTTCACAGAAATACATGTATCAATTCACTTGGCCTATGTCTGCAGGATATCTGACCTTAAGGGTCCTACACAAGGAATCCCGAAATTACTACTAATCCTTAACATCCCTCCCGTGTCCCACCTCTATTCCCTCCCCCCAGGTGAGCGCAATGACATACTGTCATTCTTTTGGAGGAGCTGAGCGTGCCATAACAAGGTGTGATCTTATACCTAAAGCTAAGGGTGATGCACTATTGCTTTATCTACCTTGCCATTCCCATTGTCCAGGTCCCAGGCAGGGTCACCAGGGGCCAGAATTTTCCTGCGTCATAATTGTCACTTGGCCCGTGAGTCTGTTAGGGGGTTGATCCAGTCTGGGTTTCGGCCTTAAGAGTTTCCAGTAGCATCTCCCAGCCCTCTGCCACTTCTGAGGCTCTGATTCCTCTCTTGGCCTCTCGATGGAGAATATTCCCCTCGCTACCAGCCCATTTAATCAACTCACTTTTCCACTGGGGCGCTTTTGGCCCCCTTGGGTTTTTCCAAGACATCGCAATCCTTCGCTTTGCCAGGGAAAAGGCAAAATCCTGAAATCTATCGGAAACTTTGTTTTTAGTTGAATGTGGAAACCAATCTAATAGACAGACCCCCATTGTGCAAGAGATCTCTGTTTCTATGACCGTGCCAGGGATTGGTTCACCTCCGCCCAGAATGCTCCCAGCTTGGGACACTCCCAGAACATGTGTTTGAATTCCGCCCTTATCCAGCAATATCGTGGGCAGCTCTCGCTCTCTTTCCCAAAGTATTTGTTGATTCGTGCAGGTGTCATGTATGCCTGGTGGAGCACATAGAAATTTATGAGCTTGCATCTGGCATTCCGTGTCACTTTAGGGTGACCCCTCAGAATGCGCCCCCATTCTTCCTCAGTGATGTCAGTGTCCAGATCTTTCTCCCAAGTCTGTTTAAGAGGGGTCAGGGGGACAGTCATGTCTGAACGCATCAATCCATAAAGGGTTGAGACTGCTTTGTGCTTGCCAGTTGAGGATGCCAGATATGAGCATGTCACCTGTGTTGGAGGTTCTCCCCTTGCTCCCTGCCATTGCCTACGAAAACTGGCCACTAGTGACCCGTGTAATAAGAAGCGCCCCCCCAGCAGCCCAAAGTCCGCCCTGAGAGCCTCAAAGGTCATCAATGTTCCATCCTTGAATAATGCACCACCGGTAAGGATCCCGGCCTCCACCCAGGTTTTGAGTTTGTTCCAAGTACCCCGATGTGGTAAAGCCCGTAATGATAACAGGGGGAGTTCTGGTGAGTAGGGGGTCCCTATTTTAATTTTGTGCAGGAATGCTTTCCAACACTGAGTTAGGATTTTTAATTCAGGAGGGTCCTGTTTCCCATCCCTGGTAGTTCTTAATAATACTTCGAACAGCCTGGGCCCTGGCAGGGTGAACGCCTTTACCCTCGCCCCTGTTTCTACTCTGCTCGATATCCATTGTGTTAACCACTGTAGTTGAGCCGCCAAGTAGTAGGTTTCGAAGTCGGGGACCGCTAGCCCTCCGTCTGTGGATTGTCTTTGGAGTTTGGCCTGGGCTACTCTCCTCCATCCCTCACCCCATATGAATGTCACTACCATTGTTTCTAATTCTTTAAAGATGGCCCTGGGTATCCAGATTGGGAGCACTGTGAAGTGATATAGTAGTCGTGGGAGCATGATCATTTTAAGAATCGCTATTCTCCCTGCTACAGATAGTGGCAAAGTTTGCCAAAAGGACATACAGGACCTTGTGGAACGTATGGAGGTACCTATGTTACCCTCTAGGATGTCTTGGGGATCATGATAAATTTTGACTCTCAAATAAGGGAGACCGCTCAGGACCCATCTGACCAGGCCTAGGCTCGGCGGGGGTGTCATGGAAGCTCTTAGAGGGAACAAACCCGTTTTATCCCAGTTTACCTTCAGGCCAGAGTGCCCCCCAAATCGAGTCAGCATCTGTTGCGCTCGGGGTAAATCCATTTGGACATCATCCAGAAATATCAAGAGATCATCTGTGTAAAGGGCTATTCGATGTCTCTCGCCTCCTGCTGAGATTCCCAGACCACCCTCTCCCGCTCTTGCCGCAGCAGCTAGCGGTTACATTGCCAAGGCAAATAACAGCAGCGACAGAGGGCAACCCTGCCTGGTACCCCGCTCAACTATATAGCTTCTGGATATTGTCCGTCCCGTGCGCACTCTAGCTGTGGGTTTGGTATACAAGAGTTTTACCCAGGAAATATATTCGGGCCCTAGTTTAAGCCAGGCCATCACAGTATAAAGAAACTCCCATTCCAAGCTGTCAAAAGCTTTTTCTATATCTACCGCCAGGACTCCAGAGGGAGTGGTTGCGGAGGTCTGATCTCTCATGATTGCTAGTAGTCTATGAATATTGCACGCTGTATTTCGCCCAGGGATGAAACCAGCTTGATCTGGGTGTATTAGTGTAGTCATAAATGGGAGGAGTCTAGTTGCTAAAATCTTAATGAGGATTTTGTATTCAAGGTTCAGCATGGATAATGGTCTATAGGCCCCCGTATCTGTTGGGTTTTTACCAGTTTTCAGGAGGGGAATTATGACCGCTTCACGGGCTGTTGCAGGTAGCTCGCCCTGTTCTTTGGCAATCCTGTATAAGTTTTCCAATCTAGGTGTGAGTATATCTATGTAAGTTGCATACAATTCAATATGTAGTCCATCTGTCCCCGGGGTTTTCCCTCTAGCCAGGCTTTTTATGGCCTCCTTGATTTCTGGCTGCATAATGGCCCCTCCCAGTAGTTCCGGAACCTCAGGTGAGAGTGAACCGAGTTGCAGCTCGGATAAGTAACCCTCAGTGGCTTCCTTGACGTAGTTGAGTCTACTTTCATACAGGTGTTCATAGTAGGTCGTGAAATGTGAGTTGATTTGTTCTTGCCCGTATATGTGACCCCCTTGCTCTGTAGCTAAGTCTAATATGGCTGGGGTCCTATGAGACTGAGATACATCCCATGCAAGCATTCGGCCCACTTTATCTCTCTCTCCATGTGCTCGTGTAAGGTAGTTTCTATAATCAAAGCACCGGAGGCATTCTATACAATCTGCTACTTCTGTTCTAAACTCTAGTATAGGGTTCTGTAGGTGTGGTTTACCGGGTCTACTTCTCTCAACCTCTCGCAGCTTTTCTTCTGCCCATTCATTGTCCCTAAGGAGAGTCCTACGTACCCCCACTGCCCCTGCTATGCACCTCCCCCTTACCACCACCTTAAAGGCATCCCACTCATTCAGGGGGTTATTAGTGGATGCTTCGTTATCTTTAAAAAACTGAGTGATATGTTGCCGTAGCCCTCCCCGGAAGAGCGTGTCCTCCAGAGTTTCCGGTTTGAGCCTCCAAGTGGGGATGCGGGGGGGGGAGCCCCATCTTAATGACAACAAGAGGGGGTTGTGATCAGAAAGTGTGCGGGCCAAATATTCTGCATTGTGTACATGCGGGTAGCCACCTGGTGTGCAGAAGAACGCATCTAATCTAACATGCAACTCATGTAAGTGGGAAAAGAAGGAGTAGTCTCTTTTGTCTGGGTGTAATCTACGCCAGGCATCAATCAGCCCCCAGTTCTTTTGCCAGGTCGAGACCTGCCGAGCTACCCTCACTAGAGAAGACTCATTCAGTGGCGGGTGCGATCTGTGCATAATGGGGTCCCCCACACAGTTGAAGTCGCCCCCCCAACACCATAGAAAATTGCAAATACGGGGCTAATAGACCAGATATGCACGTGAAAAACTCTCCCTGGTCCGTGTTGGGTGCATACACATTAATCAATGCAAGCTCTTGGCCCTCCAATCTGCCCCGAACCGCTACATAACGGCCCTCTGGGTCTATGAGATTATCCAGCACCTAGAAAGGGACCCCAGCCCGAATCCAAATTAGAGTTCCCCTCGCATAAGCTGAATATGGAGTGTAATACGCCTGGCCTCTCCATCGCTTTTGAAGCGCTTTTCCTTCTGCTTGTGTTAAGTGTGTTTCTTGGAGCATTGCTATCTGAATTCCCCTCCGCTGTAAGTAAGAGAAGATCTTATATGTCTTAACCATTGAGTGCATGACCTTTATGTTCCTCATGAGGTACTTATAGGAGTCTAATATTGCCATTCCCGAATTTTTTTTCCCCCTCTCAATCGGATACTACCTTGTCTGTGCCAACATACATTTCATCTATCTTAACAGTCTCACGTGTGAGCTCCAATTTCCCTGTGAATTCTCTTTGTGGCTCACCTATCCCCTTAAATGGAACCCAACAGGTAACAACCCAACTCCCCCTCCCCAGGACAAAAGTAAGAACGTCTCTCATCCAAACTAGGAAAAAGATTTAACCAGTCTATTAAAGTAAGGGGTGCTCCTAGATCGAACAAGAAGTATATCGTAACACCATCTCCCACTCTCTGGGGAGAGAAGTACACAGGGATTTTGTAGTCCCTGTCCTCCTGCAAGCTCAGCAGTTCTCTATCACAGGGCCAGTCAGAGATTTTGATGTAATCCGCCACGGTCTTGAATGTCGCACCAGTTTTCCATCTTAGAACTCGTTTTTTCATTTGGGGGAATCTGGGAAAGAGTCTTTCAGATGATACAGTCTGAAGTGCCCGGAGTCACGTCAGGGCCAGTCTTTTCTGATGTGTGCAAGAGTTCTGATTCCTATTCCGATTCTGATTGTTCTAATTCTTCTTGTGTCCGCTTATAGGATCCAGGGTTGGAGCCACTCAGAGAAGCCACCGCCTCCATCGCTTTTTGTCTCTCCTTTAATAGGAGAAGGGCAACCCATTCTGCTGGCTTTACTGTGTCTGCTTTTCCTCTTTCGCTCTGGGCGTGAGCCCCCTGACATGTGGGCACCTTCCTCTGGTGTTTGCATATCAATCCATTGCCAGACCTCTTCTGCCGTACTGAAGACTATTATGCCGTTTTTAGTCACTACTCTCAATTTTGCAGGGAATATCATCCCATATTGGATTCCCAGTTTGCGGAGTTTCTGTTTAGCGTCCCTCAAGGAGGCTCTTTGCTTCTGTATTTCTCTGGAGAAGTCTGGGAAGATACGGATCACATGATTGTCCAGTGTTCTGTCTCCTCTTTTCCTGCTTTGGCTAAGCAGATAGTCTCTGTCCCTATAGTGGAGTAGTTTGGCTATTATTGGCCTCTGGGGGGCCCCCGGAGGAGGGGTGGTGAGCCGGAACACTGTGCGCTCTTTCAGTTGCAAAGAAGGGGGTTAATCCATCTTCGGCCACCTCTTCCTTCAGCCAATGTTCAAGGAACTCCACCAAGTTGGATTTTTCAGTGCGTTCGGGTAGGCCAAATACGCGGATATTATTTCGCCGTGATCTGTTTT
Organism: Pleurodeles waltl; assembly: GCF_031143425.1. Taxonomy (NCBI): domain Eukaryota; kingdom Metazoa; phylum Chordata; class Amphibia; order Caudata; family Salamandridae; genus Pleurodeles; species Pleurodeles waltl. The sequence continues at coordinate 1,729,828,829 of NC_090444.1, forward strand.
CCGCGTCCTCTGCTCGCAACTCCAACTCTCAAAACCGTTTTTCCATTTGTTGCGCCATCTTGGCAGTGTCTTTAACTTCAGGTCGCAGTTCTTCCAACTGCTTGTCTGTGGTAGCTACTTTTTCAGCCAGACGGCAGTGGTCGTCTCTAAGCACTGTAAGGTCCGTGGCCAATGCGTTGATTTTTCCTTCTAGTGCCACCCAGGAGGCCGTTATGGCCTGCAGTACGTCCTGAAGGGTGGGGTCTCCTCACCTTTCTTCTGGGAGGGATTCAGGGCATTTCCCTGGTCGGTCATCTCTCTTGAGGTAGGTCCACTCTTGGGTTCTGTTTCTTTTTTTCGGCCCGTTTTGCCCATCTTGTGCGCCATCCAGCGCGCTCACTGCGGGTGACTTTGCCTCTTCCCTCCTGGACCCATCCGTGTAATGGGCTGGGCCGAATCACCAATGGATCTGTCTCCCTCCACCAGCCGGATCACCTCTGTTTTTAAAGCAAAGGGGGGGGGGGGGCTCACAAGCCGGCCCCGGCTGTCGCTCCATCCCAGGGCATCCACGCCCCCGCACACATCCAGCTCTGGCAGAACTCCCTATCACCTTCGCTCCGGTCCCCCCCCATCAGCAGGGGGGGTCGGTCGCCAGAAGGGGAAGGGAGAAGGGGTAGCCCCCCACCGTCTTCTGCTGGTGTAATTCTCCGGGCGGTGCCCCAACAGTAAGAGGGGCCGCCCGGGGCCACCAGGGGCCGGAACAGCGTGAGAGCCTTCTCACCGGGTCGTCTCCGTCCTGGAATGGTTCCTCCCAGGGCTCCGATCCCTCTCCTCGGCCCCACGTAATCGACCGGGGCCGCTGCTCCGCCCAAGATGCCCCCAGGACCCCTCACCTCTGTGCTGGGAAGAAAAGGCACCTCCACGCGTTTTCAGGTGGTGTCCACTCCGTTTCGGCTATGGCGGTCGCCATCTTGGATTCTTCGCGGCTCTGAGCCGCCCTGTTTAGTGGTTTTAAATTCGGGCCGCGGTCTGGACAGCCGTCGACAACCTGACCGATAGCCTCCTCGTATCTTTAGACCCACTGCTGGCTGAGTTGTGGGACCACGGATCTGCAGGATTCCCCGAGACCGGGAGTCGAAGACGGGAGGCTCACGGAGAGGCTTTTACCGTCATGGTGTCCGACCACGCCCCCCAATGCTCTTTATGATGATGAACCTTTGCAAGTGATGTCTACCAAGAGAAACATGGTGACTGCCCAGTGCCCTGGGAGGCCTATTACCAGAGACTCGTCTCATTTAGGCCTGTATTTCATCAGTCTTCAACTCGAAATGGTGAAAGAAAGATTGACTCTGATGATTCAGTGACTTGCTGATTCTTTACCATTTTAGCAATCTCTGACACTAAAGATGTGTGCAGCTTCCACTAACCAGATCAGGCCGGATGATCAAAGCACCAAGATGATTGATTGAATAGATACATATATTACCTAGAGACAGTACCAATGGCTAGTTATATTTAGGACCTAGTTTATTTAGAAAAAGTGTTTTGTTTGGTTAGCTAATAACTTTGGCTCTGTTTCTTCTTCCCATACGTTTCCCAAAAACTTTCACACTCACGTCAGCTGCTATCTGGGGGTGATGCGTCAAGCGGCAGCCGAGAAAAAGGGGGGTCTCCAAAAATGCATTTTCCCCATTCATTTTTCGATAGGGATTTTGAACAGCGATAGAGAGAAAAACCACTAGACAGAGGCCTTTTTGTTATTTGGTGTAAATCCATTCAGGAGTTTTCTAGTTGTTAAATGAAAACCAAAATTTGCATATATAAGGACGCAGATCCTCCTTGGATTTGGAGGAAAAGCAAGGCCCTGATTGGCTGGCTGCAACCTGACAGAAAAGTTGCAGCCCCCATTTGGTTCTCACATTGCCGGGGGGTGGAGGGGCAGGAAAACAATAGTGTAAAAACATATAAGGGGTTAGGATAAAGATATCCTGACCCCATAGGACACATGGAGAGGAACCTTAGGGATCCCTCATGCGCAACAAATTGCCAATTTTCTTTTTTCGGCCTATCCACAGATTTGAGGATCCTCCTCGGATCCTCCCCAGATCCTCCTTGGATCCTCCTCAGATCCTGGGGAAAAGCAAGGCCCTGATTGGCTTGCCGCAACCCGACAGAATATTAATGTCTGCATTAAAAAAAAACATAGAAAATTGACTTGAAAAACCAAAGGGTACAGCGATGTTGTAGTTAGGTTGATGTTTTACCCATACAAAACCATAGAAATTCAGCAATTACAGATATACTTATACTTATCTGAAGAAATTGTAACTTGTGTCAGAAAGTAACTATAGGCCAGTAGGTATAACTTCTTAACATAAGTATTACTATAAGTACAATTATAGCTGCTGAATTTCTATGGTTTTGAGTGGGTAAACCGTCAACCTAACTATAACATCCCTGTAACCTTTGCTTTTTTCAATGAATGTGTGTGTGTGTAATTTTTCATTTAACAGAGGGGGGAATGTAGTGTCTTGTATGATCCATGCAGACTCTGTATGTGTGTTGTAATCACTAGAATAGAATGTCATGAAAGCTTTGTTTAGAATTTTGGAGTTCACAGGTACATGCAGAAGACTAAACCCATGGGATTTACAGCTATGTGTGGCGTAGTCATTGGCGGGACTCAGGATGGGGAAGATGCTACTATAGGGACATTATTTTTTATTACGGATGTGAGATGAGGTTTTCAGCTTTGCCTTTTGACTAGTAGGTTTTTAAAAAGGGAGCTCAAAGAATATTGCCTTTATTCTTAAATTATTTTGTGAGAAATTGGGTTGTTGGTTGGCAGGGGTGTGGGTCCTGGTCAAGCAACAGCCATAAATGCATTATATTTTCTCATTTTTATTATATCTGTTAAAAGTTGTTTTCAAAAGAGTGCTAGGAACAATAATAAACAGATTATTGACTAAGTATACAATACATAATTCCTTCCAATGCAATTATTTTTCAAACTGTGAAAAATATACAGTTGCAAAATGAAACTTCAGAAATCCAGATTTAAATATAACCATATCAGCAACAGAGTGTATTTAAATGTAATATAATTGTCAGAGTATTTTTCCTTGTAATTATGTAAATAGTGACATGAACTTCCTATAATTTTACAAGATTCATGAACATATACAAAGCCTTTAGCTTTTAACTAGGGATAGAGGGACATTGGAACTTGCATTACAACACCACATTCACAGTCGCCCTTTTGGCTTTGTTAGTGCTTGTTTTAATTGGTTTTTGATACATTTTATTGTTGGGAAAGATGCTGGGCTCTCTGCAATTTAAAAATAAAAACGTCTAAAAGCAAAATAATTTTTGGTCTAAAAAATCACACAATGCCATAGTAGTCCTTAGCTCTAAAGGGAACTATTTTGTGCATGGATGTGCTCTTTGTTAAAGGGCACACTGACAGCAACATTAGCCACTGGCTGAAATGGGCTGACCACTGCCCATGCCTACATGTTGTAGTGAGTGGAAGAAAAATGTAAATCACACACGAGCAGACCAATGGATGAAGAGAGATTGCTGAAAGCCCCCATGCGTAAGTGTATTATACATATAATTTTAGTAAAATCGAAAGGTTGCATCGAACACCAGATAATAAAAGTATAATTTTACATGGACGTTATCAGAAGGAGATAAATAAGGACTTTATTAATCATGGCAACACTTAAAAACAATTGTTTTATCTTGAAGACAACAAGTTCCAGCAGATTGTGCAGACATAGGCTCCAGTGCCCTTGCTGTCAAAGGGGAGAAGGCTTCATATTCCACATGAATCTCAAAAAGGTGACCCTGTCAGAAGCTTTCCCCTAAAGATAAGACATAACAAATCAAGCAACGGATTAAATAGCAAGCAACAACAACAAGACAATGGAGTACTCGTAATAAAAGGCTTGGGCCATAAGGAAACGTGGAAGTGGACTACAATGTACCACTTCAATGTCTTGATTGCTTAATCCATATCAAGATGAGCATAGTTTCAAAGCCTTTTAAGCTTTGTAGGCTGTGCCAGAAAATTATTATACAAAGGGAACCAAGACTATTCCGACTGAGCAAATTAATTTAGGAAAGAATGATGACAACAGGAGTTCACCACATTGATAGTTGCTGTGGCCAGAGCTAATTCAGAACAGAAGGATCACACCTAGAAAAAGCCTGACCGAGGACTTTGGTGTAGCCATCCAAGAAAATAAAGAATGACAATACTGAACAAGTTATCCAAGCATATTCAGGTGCTAGGGCAGGATAATGAGTCACCAGCATTTTAAGGCTGTGCATTTGCTGCCTAGTGACTGGTGACTGCAATCAACGTCCACTAGGCTATTGAACCCAGCAAGATGTGATGCCAACGCCAATAGTGTAACCAATATAATAATCTTTTGAAAGGAACATGCATTAAAAAGTTGGTTTTACAAACATAAAGTGGGTGGGTTTGGGATACTGTAGTGGCTTTATTTAAGCAGGATTCCCCTTGTGGATTTAACATGATGTGAAAATCCCAGAAAGGTTTCTAGCATATGTTAGACTCTGGCAAAATGGGTAAGATCAAGGTGTTGCCAGGAAAATGTACATGTGGGAGATGCTACTCCAAGATGAGACAAAATGGTGAGTGTGCTTCAACTGCTCAGAACAGATAATCCTGAGGTCTTGTGCTTAGACAAAATGGGAAGTAATCTGGGCAGCACCTGAAAGATAAAATCTACTTTTATGTCTATCATCCCATGATATGATATGAATAAACAATGTGTGGCTGTGAGAAACTGGGTTGTTGGTTGACTGGTGGTGTCAACTCTGGCAAAGCACCAGCCACAATCCCTGTCAGGGCGGACCATAAGAAGTCACTAAATTAACCTGTGATTAACCCTGTGGTCGCCTGACACAAAAGCAGTCAGGCTTGAGGCAGTGAGTAAAATATTTATGCAGCACACAATAGTAATAAAGAGAAAACACAACACAAGTACAATACCACCAATTTAGAAAACTAGAGCACATTTTAATAAATTATTTGAGACCAAAACAAAAAGAATTCAATCAGTAGAACCGGAGTTATGATTTTTTAAATACTTAAGTAAAGTCTAGCGTCTAAAAGATCAAAGCACCAACCGTGCTCATCTAGTCACACGACTACTATGGAGCACAAGTCAGATATAAAAAGTGGATTACGCCCGGTCAGCGCTTACTGTTGGACGTAGAAGACATTTTTTTAAAAATGTTCTGAGCAGGTAAAGTTTAGCAGGGTAAGGCTATAGGAGATGTCCAAGGAGACAGTGTTGACATTGGGAAGGCACTGGATGAAGTGGAGGTGAAGATTTCTACATTTAGAATTAGTCACTTTTTTGGAAATTGAAAATCTCCAGCGGGACAAGGCAGGAGGCTGTAGCCAACAAGAGTTCCACGAGGCCGGATACCCCTTTGGCAAAGGACTTCTGAACAGGATTCGCTGCTGCGGAGAAGAACATAGTGATAGCTCCTGCAAAGTCAGGCCGACCAGTGATGCACCTTGGGCTGATTGACCAGAAGAATGGTCCTGCTCTTCTTTCAGTTTTCAGAGCAGGTTTTAGCTGTAAATATTCTAAATCCCAAGTTTTGAATTTTGGCTATCTGGTGACCTTTAGCACCACTTGTAGGAGGCTGGTCTGGCTTGTAGTGGGTACCAAAGGTACTAACACCTTGTGCCAGGTCCAGTTATCCCTTCTTAGTAGAATAGAGGTGTTTCTAGCAGCTTAGACTGATAGAAGGTAGCTATGGCAAAGCAGCTTAGGCTGAACTAGGAGACATGTAAAGCTCCTACTATACCACTTATATCATATGCACAATATCATAAGAAAACACCATACACAGAGTTACTAAAAATAAAGGTACTTTATTTTTATGACAATATGCCACAAGTATCTCAGTGAGTACCCTCAGTAAGAAGGTAAGTAATATGCACATGTTATATGTACACAAACCACAAATAGGTAAGTAAGAGTCAGAAAAGTAATCCAAACAGTGTAGAATTACAATAGGTTGCAATAGGCAAGCATAGGTATAGGGGCAACACATACCATATACTCCAAAAGTTGAATGTGAATCACGATTGGACCCTAGACCTATGGGAGCTTGTAGAGGGTCACAGGGACTGTAAGAAAACAGTCAGGGTGTCCAAGATACCCCACCCCAAGACCCTGAAAAGTAGGAGTAAAGTACACCTACTACCCCAAGAGAGCACAATAGTCGTGATAGGGGGATTCTGCCAGAACAACAAACACCAGCAGTGCACTGACAACGGATTTCCGGACCTGAGGACCTGTAAGGCAAGGGGACCAAGTCCAATAGTCGCAACAGTGTCCAGGGGGGGCAGGAGCCCAGAAAACCCCGGATGAAGGTGCAAGGAAGCTGCCTCCGGATGGAAGAAGCTTGGATTTCTGCAAGAACGAAGAGGACTAGGAACTTCTCCTTTGGAAGACAGATGTCCCACGTCGCAATGAAGGTTGCAGAAGTGTTCCCACGCAGAAATACCGCAAACAAGCCTTGCTAGCTGTGCTGCTGAGGACCAGGAAGGACCAGGATGCTGCCCTTTGGAGGAGGAGACAGAGGGGGTGCTCAGCAACTCAGAGAGCCCTCACAGAAGCAGGGAGCACCCACAGAAGTACCCCAACAGGCACTTAGAAGATTAGTGAACCAGAGTCCACGCGAAGTTACAAAAGAGGGTCCCACAACGTCGGAGGCCAACTCAGAGGGTTGTGCACTGCAGGCCGGAGTGCTGGGGACCCAGGCTAGGCTGTGCACAAAGGAAATCCTGGAAGAGTGCACAGGAGCCGGAGCATCTAAAATCACGCAGTACACAGCTTTGCAGTCTAGCGTGGGGAGGCAAGGACTTACCTCCACCAAACTTGGACTGAAGAGTCACTGGACTGTGGGAGTCACTTGGACAGAGTTGTTGTGTGTTCCAGGGACCACGCTCGTCAGGATGAGAGGGGACACAGAGGACCAGTGATGCAGTCTTTTGGTGCCTGCGTTAGCAGGGGGAAGATTCAGTCGACCCACGGGAGATTTCTTCGGAGCTTCTGGTGCAGGGTGATGGCAGGCTACCCCCAGAGCATGCACCACCTGGAAACAGTCGAGAAAGCTAGCAGGATTAGGCGCTACAATGTTGCTGGTAGTCGTCTTGCTACTTTGTTGCGGTTTTGCAGGCGACCTGGAGCAGTCAGCGGTCGATCCTTGGTAGAAGGTGAAGAGGGAGATGCCTAGGAACTCTGGTGAGCTCTTGCATTCATTATCTGAAGAATTCCCCAAAGCAGAGACCCTAAATAGCCAGTAAAGGAGGTTTGGCTACCAAGGAAGGAGGATTGGCTACCAAGAGAGGTAAGAGCTTATCAGAAGAAGCCTCTGACGTCACCTACTGGCAATGGCCACTCAGAGCAGTCCAGTGTGCCTCCAACACCTCTGTTTCCAAGATGGCAGAGGTCTGGGACACACTGGAGGGAGCTCTGGGCACCTCCCCTGGGAGGTACTGGTCAGGAGAGTGGTCACTCCCCTTTCATTTGTCCAGTTTCGCGCCAGAGCAGGGCTGGGGGATCCCTGAACCGGTGTAGACTAGCTTATGCAGAGATGGGCACCATCTGTGTCCATCAAAGCATTTCCAGAGGCTGGGGGAGGCTACCCCTCCCGAGCCCTTCACACCTATTTCCAAAGGGAGAGGGTGTAACACCGTCTCTCAGAGGAAATCCTTTGTTCTGCCTTCCTGGGCCAGGGCTGCCTGGGCCCCAGGAGGGCAGAAACCTGGCTGAGGGGTTGGCAGCAGCAGCAGCTGCAGTGGAGACCCCATAAAGGCAGTTTGGCAGTACCCGGGTTCTGTGCTAGAGACCCGGGGGATCATGGAATTGTACCCCCAATAACAGAATGGTATTGGGGTGACAATTCCATGATCTTAGACATGTTAAATTGCCATGTTCGGAGTTACCATTGTAACGCTATACATACGTAGTGACCTATGTATGGTGCACGCGTGTAATGGTGTCCCCACACTCACAAAGTCCAGGGAATTTGCCCTGAACGATGTGGGGGCACCTTGGCTAGTGCCAGGGTGCCCACATACTAAATAACTTGCCACCCAACCTTCACTAGGTGAAGGTTAGACAAAAGGTGACTTATAAGTTACTGATGTGCAGTGGTAAATGGCTGTGAAATAACGTGGACATTATTTCACGCAGGCTGCTGTGGCAGGCCTGTGTAAGAATTGTCAGAGCTCCCTATGGGTGGCAAAAGAAATTCTGCAGCCCATAGGGATCTCCTGGAACCCCAATACCCTGGGTACCTCGGTACCATATACAAGAGAATTATATGGGTGTACCAGTATGCCAATGTGAATTGGTAAATTTAGTCACTAGCCTGTAGGGACAAATTTGGAAAGCAGAGAGAGCATAAACACTGAGGTTCTGGTTAGCAGAGCCTCAGTGATACAGTTAGGCACCACACAGGGGACACATACAGGGCACATACTATGAGCACTGGGGCCCTGCCTGGCAGGGTCCCAGTGACACAAGGACTAAAACAACATATATACAGTGAAATATGGGGGTAACATGCCAGGCAAGATGGTACTTTCCTACACCACTACCAAAGGACCAGGACTGGACGGCACCACTTTGGGGGTTAGGACTAAGGGTGGGCAATAAATTGTGCTCTGCCTGCAGAATTGGTGGAATAGTGGCCAATCTGTGTTACGCTTGTAACACGGAGTTCCAGCCAAATTCTCTCAACTACCGCATGGCAGTGTTTTTTCTTGTGTGCTACTCACTAACAGTAAGTTGGCAAGTTTGAGCGAGATTTGGCCTCTCCTAGAACAATTTTTATTCCTTAGGAGGGCACCCGGCGAGATTTCCCTAGTGCGGGCAATAGCAGATGGCTGTGACTGTTCCCAATAACAAAGATGCAGCTTAAGTAGAAAATTTACTCCAGCTCCAGCAAAATCAGCTAGAAAAGTTATGCCCTCTGGTGTGCTGCATGGTGCCATCCACCCTGATTCTTCAGCACGGAACGAGCTCTTGGCCCTAAAAATTTGCACGAGCAGCATGACATACCTATTTCCACCCATTCGGGGCACTGTGCAGTTTTCATGTAACTCTGTGGAATTCCACAGAGTGAAACTCCACGAGTTCTGCCCACTCCTATTTAGGACTCACTCAGGCTGGATCCAGGTGTGGGTTCAAGATGATATGAAACTTTTCTGTCCCTGAGGCTCTGAAAAGGAGGCCAGCAGACTAGCTCTTGTAGTCACTCTGGTAGTCCTGGGTGCAGGTGATGAAACAGGGCTCAAGCAGCAGGGCAGGCCTCTGATTAAGGCAGGCTCTAGGCAGCAAAGCAGCCGTTCCAGATGCAACAAAACAGTCTTATGGAGTACACAGCCTGCCACAGCAGCAGACAGTCATCTCAGAGTTCTTCCAAAGGTTCAGAAAGTGAACTGAACAGTAGGTCTGAAGGTTCCCTTGTTATACATGGAACCCTTTGGAGTGCTTGAAGTTTCCTGACTCCCCTGCCCTGGCTCAAAGCTAGTTGCATTAAAAATGTCAGGGTGAGAAATCCTTTGTGTGAAGGCAGAGCACAGCCTATTCAGTTTTAAGCGGGCTGTGCCTAGCAATGCCCCTCATCCTGCCAGTTGATGGCTCATTCAGGCACACATAATCCCTCTATTGTGTGGCTCTCTGGGAGGAATAAACAAAGTCCAACTGCCAACTACATCCACTCACATGACATAGGATAGGCCACAGGCACCAAATAGTTTAGGACCGGAAAATGCCAACTTTCTAAAAGTGGCATTTTCAGCATTGTAACTTAAAATCTTGACTTTGCCATTGAAGAGGATTTTTAATTGCAGTTTCTCAGGCACAAAATATGAGATGCTTACCTGTTTCCAAACAAAAGCTAACACTTAATAAATGTAACAGAAATGCAAGAGAGGCAGGCCTCACAGTAGTGAAAAATGAATTTAATTTAAGAGTTTTTCACTACTAGGACATTTTAACTACAATGCACCCTGCCCTATGGGCTACCTAGGACCTACCTTAAAGGTGATGTGCAATAAAAGGGAAGTTTAATGCATGACAAGGAGGTTATTTTGCCAAATCGAATTGGCAGTTTAAGAATGCGTTTTGGCTGCAATGGCAGGCCTGGGGGATGTTTTAAGTGGAATCTTAATTAAAATGGCACAATAACTGCTGTAGGCCCTCTAGTAGCATTTAACTTAAGGCCCTGGGTAGATGATATACCACTCTACTAGGGATTCATAAGTAAATTAAATATGCCAAACAAGTGTAAGCCAATTTTACCTTGTTTAAAATAGAGAGCACAAGCACTTGAGCACTGGTTTGCAGGGTAATATACACAAAGTTCTAAGGCCAACAATAACACATTCAGCAAAAAAAGAAAGGTTGACGACAATAAGTTTTGGGGAAGACCACCCTAAAGCTATCAAGGCTAACAGTGGCAATTCATTGATAACAGCAGCTGCAAATCAAACAACTTTTTACTGTTTGGTAAGAATGGCACGCTAACAGCTAGTAGATCTTCTAGAAACATATAAATGCTCATACTTGACCATAAGAACTGTGCTCCATGGTAACTTTTCCTGTGAAATCTTGCTTATCATAACAGAGGAAAAATCTATGTGGCATAGTATTCTGAGCTTGTTGGAGTGACTCATATTAGCGTCGCAAGTGGATCCTGTGTTACATGGTAAAGAATGCTGATGATGATGATGCACAGATAAATGAAATTATAGTGCCACAGGAAACAATTTAAAGTGGGGAACTAATAAAGTTTACAGTAGGAGCTTTCTATGCAACTCGCTGGTGGAGAGATGTTGAAGGAAAACATGATGTGAGCCGGTGATGTGAAGGAGTGGACAGGGGATTCTTTCAGCAAACAGCTGTTGTGTGTAGCTGGCAAGCAGATTCTCCAGTCACAGGCCTTTTTCCTACAAGCAGCTCTCAACTGGAAAAGCTCTTTATCTGCTCCCTCCCTGAAGCACTCTTAGACTCCTAGCTCTACCCCTCAGTCATTTACCAGGCTGTTGGATTAGATCTTTTAGCAAGACGTGGAAGGGGATTTCTACTGACGGATTTATGGGTAGTACCTCACATTGCCTCCCTGATTCCCCATGAGCATTTCTTACTGACAATAGTTAATGATAAAGTGTGCATTTCTGTGGGATAATTGACCTATTTCAACACATTTGACTTGGAATCAGAGCACTTACGTTTTTAGGAGCTATCAGTAATTCCACAATAATACTCCACATATAGCTCCCTGGATCAGTATGAGAATATGCAATTGAATGTGAACACAAACTAGTAATATAAGTCTGTATTCCATAAAATGTCAATGAGAAGCAAAGCTAGTTTGAGCACAGAAACATGGACTCTTATGCCATTGCTCCTTCATACCACATTCACTTTCTTGACTGTCTGATTAACACAAGTAAGCTAGTTGAGATATGATATTCAGGCCCATATTTATACTTTTTTTACGCCACATTTGCGTAACTTTTTGACGCTGAAAACTTACAAAATATGATTGCATTTTTTGTAAGTTTGTGCCGCTTTTGCATCAAAAAGTGATGCAAATGCAGTGCAAAAAAAGTATAAATATGGCCCTCACTCTTTTCGGGCAACATCCTTGCAGTAACTGCCAAAGGGTGCCAATACATTTTCATACTGAGTCGGTAAATGTTAGACTTGGCATCCTTGACATGGTCTCCCCTAACCTTTTGCCTCTGTTCCCCAGGTTGTAGATGTGTGCTGGACTCTGTGTTTGCAAATTTTGTTACTCTGGGCATTTTACCACTGCTATCTAGTGCTAAAGTGAATGTGCTCCTATTTAAAATGTATGTGTAATTGGATTTCCATGATTGGCATATTTGATTTACTGGTAAGTCCATAGTACAGTGCACTAGAGGTACCCAGGGCCTGTAACTCAAATGCTACTAGTGGGCCTGCAGCACTGATTGTGCCACCCACATTAGTAGCCCTGTAAACATGGCTCGGACCTGCCACTGAGGTGTCTGTGTGTGCAGTTTTAAACTGCCAATTCGACTTGGCAAGTGTACCCACTCGCCAGGCCTGAACCTTCCCTTTTTCTTACGTGTAAGACACCCCTAAGGTAGGCCTAGGTAGCCCCATGGGCAGGTTGCAGTGTATGTTTAAGGTAGGACATATACTAATGTGTTTTAAATGTCCTGACAGTGAAATACTGCTAAATTCGCTTTTCACTGTTGACAGGCCCATCTCTCTCATAGGTTAACATGGGGGCTACCTTTAAATACGATTAAAGTGTAGATTCCCTTTGGGAGCAGATAGACATGTGGAGTTAGGGGGTCTCTGATCTCCCAATTTAAAAATAAATCTTTTAGTATAGTTGGTTTTGAAATTGTGTGTTTGAAAATGCCACTTTTAGAAAGTAGGCAATTTCTTGCATAAAGCATTCTGTGACTCTGCCTGTTTGTGGATTCCCTGTCTGGGTTAGTTTGACAGTTGGGCTGTTTGCACCTCTCTCTAGACAGTGACACAAAGGGAGCTGGGGTGTAGCCTGCATATCCTGATGAGCCATCTGTGCTAGGAGGGAGGGGAGGAATGTCACTTACAACTGAAGGGCTGTGCCTGCCCTCACACAATGCAGCCTTCAAACCCCTGGTGTGTGTCTGGGGCCTGGCCTGGGCAAGGCAGGATCTCACAAACAAGAGAGACTTTCCTTTGAAGTAGGCCTACTTCAAAGGCCAAAATGGGTATAAGAAGAGCACCCAAACCCCTAAAAAATCAGATCACTTCTGGAAATCAAGAGGAACCTCTGCCTGGAGAACAGCTGAAGAGCTGAGGAGAAGTGCAGCCCTGCCCGTGACTGTGCTTTGTGGAGCTATCCTGTAGTTGCTGCTTCTGCCTGTGCAAGGGGACAAAGACTGGACTTTGTTGTGCATTCCTGCATGAGAAGAAATCTCCATGGGCTTGTTCTGAGCTTGCCTCCTTTTGTTGAAGTCTCAGGGCCATCAAAGACTTTCCCTGCCAGCACCTGGACTCTCTGCTGAGACTCCTGCCCTGCCAAGTGGTGCCCTATCCAGTTCCTGGGGCCTTGAAAGGTGAAGCTGGCATACCAAGACTGAAAATCCACACACAGACCGCCGTGTGGGGAAAGTTTTGATGCATCTTCCGAGACGCGGCTGAGAAAGGATGCGCCACTGGCTTTGCAGCTGAAATCTATGCTCCACCTGCGTCGTGGCTTGAAGATCGATGCACACGGCTGGAGAAACGACCCGCAACACCCACTGATGGAGGCTGACAACATCGCAGCCCACACAGCACAGTTTTGCTGATACTGTGCGGCAGGATTTTCGATGCAAACCTCGCTGGGCACAGAAAAACAGCACAGAGCCTGCCCAGACCTGAGGTGCCTGTCCGGAGGAGGAACGATGCACGGTCTCGCTTGCGGGTGAGAAATGGACGCATCGCTGACCTTTTCCGATGCACATTCGCCTGTGCAATGTTATTTTGACAAAACTCAGGTACTTTTTCACGCTAACAGCGTTAACACTGTTGTTCTAAGGATTTAAGACTCTTTTTGCTTTTTAATTCATAACTTGACTTGCGTATGGTGGACTTTTGTCATTTTGGTCTTCTTTTGTTTAGATAAATAATACCTATTTTACTTCTAAACCTGTGTCATGTCATTTTGCAGTGTTTTCACTGAGTTACTGTGTGTGTTGGTACAAATACCTTACAACTAGACTCTGAAGTTAAGCCTGCCTGCTTGTGCCAAGCTACCAAGGGGGTGAATGGGGGTTAACTGGGAGTGATTTTTCTTTACCCTGACTAGAGTGAGGGTCCTTGCTTGGACAGGGGGTAACCTGACTGCCAACCAAAGATCCCCTTTCTTACAGTAATGAAAACACACACTGTCACGTAGGCTCTCACTATTCTAATGAGACTACTGGATTTTGAGTGACAGAATCGCCTGCGGTGTGGGAGACTAAGGGGGTAATTCTGACCCCGGCGGTCTCAGACCGCCGGGGCCAGGGTCGGCGGGAGCACCGCCGACAGACCGGCGGTGCCCCGCAGGGCATTCTGACCGCGGAGCTTTGGCCGCGGTCAGTGCAGGAAAACCGGCGGTCTCCCGCCGGTTTTCCGCTGCCCGTCAGAATCCTCCAAGGCGGCGCAGCATGCTGCGCCGCCTTGGGGATTCTGACACCCCCTACCGCCATCCTGTTCCTGGCGGTTCGCCCGCCAGGAACAGGATGGCGGTAGGGGGTGTCGCGGGGCCCCTGGGGGCCCTTCAGTGCCCATGCCAATGGCATGGGCACTGCAGGGGCCCCCGTAAGAGGGCCCCGCTTGTATTTCACTGTCTGCATAGCAGACAGTGAAATACGCGACAGGTGCAGTAGCACCCGTCGCACCTTCCCACTCCGCCGGCTCGATTACGAGCCGGCTTCATGGTGGGAAGGTCGTTTTCCCCTGGGCTGGCGGGCGGCCTTTTGGAGGCCGCCCGCCAGCCCAGGGGAAAACTCAAAATACCCGCCGCGGTCTTCCGACCGCGGTACGGTATTTTGGCGGCTCCCGCCGGGCGCGCGGTGACCGCGCCCGGCGGGAGTCAGAATGACCCCCTAAGTCTTACCCACTGCAGGTGACACCTGTTGCTCCAATCTGGGTTTTGCTCCAGCTAACTAGCAGTGCTTCACCTCTACTCGAGGGCAGGGATGACTGGGCAGCCAAGCACATGACATAATTGGTTTCTCAAGGAAGCCGTGGTCACTCAGGTCTTATCTTTTTCTCGCAATTACATTAGTCTCATATATACAATGACAAATGGAGGCAGTATTTGTTTCAATAATGATTTTAATAAAGCAACTGCATCCTAGAGAGCAAAGCGTGAGCTGCAATAACCAGGGCGACACAGCATGACAGTATTAACATTGTGACAAGGAGAGTGAAGCATAAGAATAACGCAACCATATTGTCACTTCAGTCAATAGACTAATACTTACCTAGGCTATGATAGAGAACAGGGTGTTAAGCTCTAATTCTGCCCTTCAGGTTCCCCTGGGAAGACATCATCCCCCATACCTGAGCGAAGGCCTGAAGTCTGCAAAACAGCTGTAGCAAAGCATTCAGCAATCAGCATACAGTTGTGGTTCTCTGGCTGGAATCTCCCTCTAATGTGTAAGGGACAAGGAAGTGTTTTTATAATAAAATAGCTGAAGTTCTAAGAAAATGTCCCTGTGTGAAGATACGTGTTTTCTACGAATATTCGAGACTAAACTTATACAACGTTCATCAGCAACCTATCTTGCTGTAGCCCTGGAAGAAGCACAGAGTGAGCAAGAATGTCTTCTTTGGGAACAGAGTGCTGGCCGAGGCAAAACAGTTAGATAAACAGAAAATAAAACAAGACCATAAAAGTGGCTATTGTAACAATGATAAAATAAAGCTGAATAAAATATATCTAGGCTAGAGTGCACAGCGGCATGGCCTAGTGTGTTACAATAAAGTGCATGGAGCTATAGCTAAAATGGCTACACAACAACACCCTTCAACTCCATTAGAGAGATGACCCTTCAACAGGTCCATTTTGCAGCTGAGATGCTAGTGGCAGTGTGGAAAAGCGGGGGGGGGGAAATAATACTGTTATTGACTCATCGGTTATCTCAATAGTGCAGTGACATTGGTTTAATCCACTCAGCGTTTAGACACATATTTGTATGGTAGCCTAATGGTCTATTTTAAGAATGAACAGCAAAGGAGCTTAATTTCAGACTTTGTCAGGTCCAAGGATTTCTTGCTATCCTTCCATTTTCTGACACACCTATGCCGCTTGGCACCCTGTACTACATCATTCTTAACAATCCCTATCCCCTATACACCACCATCAAATATAACAACCCCAAAGGATCACAAGTGCGCCTGATGGTCTCAGGACCAATCTAAACAATGAGGCTCTACCCGTTCCTTAAGCATGGCATCCATAGTTGTGGTCACCCTCAACACTACGCTTACCATACATTTCATATTGGTTACCTTGCAAGTATGGTAACAGGCATTAGTTAAGCATGACAGTATGAAGAACTTACAACTATAATCATGATCTCAACGTGACCAGTACTACAACACAACTGATATATGGGTTTAGAGATAAACCACCCCCCCCCCTCACTTATGAATGACACTCACTATATTTATCGTTGAATTATAACTATATCTGAAATCTCACTGTAGCCTTGCTAAAGCGTAATTGGCCTATGAAACAGAGTGAAATACGAGTCTTCTAAAACATTTAAATAAATAAAAGGCATTCAACAGAAATACAATATCATATTTTTATTAAATATAGTTTTCTTGGACCGATTCAATTACATTGTCACCATATGACCACATCATACAGTTGACAAATTCAGAGACAGTATATTTGAAGAAAATCTTGCAGGTTATGTACGTCAAACGGTATGGTATACAGAATGCATTTTCAATTGACATACCAATATCATAATTGACTCGGTTTGGATACTTGTGTTGCTGAATTATTTCATGTGTGCAGGATTACCCTAATTGTTTACTTATAAAAAACTGATATGGTCAAACCATGAGGACTATCATCCAACACACAACCTAGCATGTTCTTCCTAACCATTAGGATACAAGTGTCATGCAAATTCCATCAATGCACCTAAGGCAAAGATGATTTGATGCCTGCCAAAGAAGGATTCGTATTAACCCCAAAACTAGACATACAGGGGCAGAGTTAAGAAACGTGCAGTGCCACTTTCCTTGCGTCCCCTATTTAAAGTACAGCGCACCATGGCGCAGAGTAGGGGGTAATAGCATCATTTCTTTTACGCTATTGATATACTCTACAGGAGTAGGGCCAAAATGTTGGCGCTACTCCTGCCCCCTTTTAACACCTGCTCTGAAAAGCATTACAAGTGCCGGAAAAAAATGGCACAAGGAAATCTAATGGGGGAACGCCCACCTTGCATACATTATGCCTGGCCCACTTTGTAAATATGGTGCAGGGGAAATGCCACTTTAGCGTCAAAACAATTACACTATGGCTACGTTAGGGTGGCACTAGGGGTTTTTAAATCTGCCCCACAGTTTCCTAAACCACAGAAAGGCCACAATGTATGTACATTACCAACTGCCAAAACCCAGCAGAAAAATAAAATAATGGTGTTACTAGAAGAGGCTATATAACATAAAAGACCCCAGAACATATCCAATTCCTGAAAAACACAAAAAACAGTGCATGAAGCAAAAAGTATATTTCTTATACCACAACTAAGAGTGATTCTGCTGAAACAGTCACCATCTGCTCCTACACAAACTAATTCAGAAAAGAAAGATGCAGAGGAGATCAGGGATGTGTAAATCAGAATGATGCCTTGAAAAGGAAAAGGGTGGATCTCATGGAGGAGAATCAACTAGATCATTGTCCTAGTCAAGCCTTATTACCAGATGAGAAGTAATCATAGCGTTCTTTCATTCCACGACCAGCGTCCATCATGTGGTGGAGTAAGTGAATGAAGAATTCAAGATAAAGGCATTGTGTTGGAAAGTTGCCCTCCTAGCAGGGATGACCCATATTTTTGCCTTTTTTGTACTGAATCTGCATTTGTTGGCCATAAGACTCTTTTTTGCTTTATTCCTGCTAACCAGTGGTAAAGTGCCAGTGGTCTACCTGTTAAAAAATATTAAAATGGTATACACCTTGTAGGGTTATTTCATTTACTTAGAAGTTACTAATATATGGTAATACATTTACCCCTGTAAATGAAATGCTACATGTGGGCAGCAACACTCATTCTGCCACCTGCTAATGTGGCACTGTAAAACATCTTCAGACCTGGCACTGCAGTCTGTAGTGCAGTTTTAAACTGCCATTGCAACCAAGCAAAATAAACTTTTTTTCCGGGCCTAAACCTTCCCTTTTAATACTTATAAGTCACCCCTAACGTAGGCCCTAAATGCCCATAGGGCTGGGTGTATGGTATTTAAAAAGGGGATGATGAACATTCAGAAATTCTTCCAGCATCACCTTACCCACGTGTATGCTGTTGTAAAATGGAGCATGCCCATAGGGAAATGAGTGAATGCTGGCTTTTAAATTTACATCCACTGCAGGTGGGGGCATCTGTTTGGTACCACAAGAAAGGAACCGCCCTGTACTGCAAATCTTTGCCAACTGAATGGTAAATGAACAGCTTTGGTGCAGTTCAGACCTAAATTGGATTGTTGTGTCCAGCTCTAGAGGACACATTGGCAAAAGCATGAAGCTAAATTGGAGACAGTCAGGAGGAGAAACACCAAATTTTTGCAATGTCTGCATGAGAAACATTAGACAGAAGAAGGGAATAAATAAAATACATAAACTCTCAAAATGGTAGGGCTGTTGCATGTGAGAGGGAAGGACCTAAAAACATAAACTCTAGTAGAGAGAAATAATTAGTTTGATATAAAGACATTTAAATATCTCACCGGCAATAGAGAACATTAGTGGAGGATTTGGTTCTCTAGAACAAGGACTGATGACAAAAGGATAACATAAGGAAGTTCTTATTAGAACAATCAATAAATGCTAAAAACCTTTCTTAGGACAGGTGTGGGCTTGTAACACAATAAATAATGATTTTCATCATCATGAAGAAATCTCATTGGGGAATAGCTAATGCAATGTGTTTTGAATTTTCTGTAGGCTTGGAGGAAACCTTATTGCTGCCGTCTATGGTTGGGTTAGTGTAGTTGAGCTTCCTGTGATTACGGAATGGTGTCATGGAACGAGGTCTTTAGAGAAGAGTGTGGGAATCGGGGAGACCAGTCGATGAGCAAGTATAGTACAACTTAAATGGCAGAATCAAAGTTGGTCGTGACTGGTTTAGCTATAATTTTCATAGGGCAATTGACTGGCGTTAGGCAGGTTGCAATTACTTTATCACGTGGTTTTTAAAGGTAAAGATAGACAACAAAAAAGTCAGGTTCCTTTGAAGGATCATTGATTGCAAGCATTATTAAATATGACATTGGCATTTACTGCTGTTTATGATGATAAACTCACCTTAGGCTTGGCCTTAACCCTAGACCTGGACTTAATGCAAGCATCCCACAGTATAGTTAGTGACTCACAGGTCAAGAAAGGATGTGTGAGGTACAATTGTTATTATAATTGTTGATGAGATGGTAAGTATTCAGCAGTATCTGATGATA
Source organism: Pleurodeles waltl (assembly GCF_031143425.1). Lineage (NCBI taxonomy): Eukaryota > Metazoa > Chordata > Amphibia > Caudata > Salamandridae > Pleurodeles > Pleurodeles waltl. The sequence continues at coordinate 1,729,848,085 of NC_090444.1, forward strand.
AGACAGTGCCATCATCGTCAAGTATATATATCAGCAGTTCCCAATTTGTGTGCTGCGGCACCCTAGTGCACCATCAGAACAAGCCAGGGGTGCCGCAAACAGATGCGCCTGTTTTACACCACATTGTGCGAATAAGCCGGTAGGGGGTGCTTCGAATAGAGCAACTACAGGCACATGCATTAACACGCGCTGTCCCACCTTTCTGAAGTTGCTTATGACAATCCGCTCATGCAAGTGTTATGTACCTGACGTAAGAATGCTTTTACTACAAGATAAACTGTTCCCCTGTGAAGATTTACAGTTACACAGATTTACAGTTACAAGATCCCTTACAGACAGGTTCCACACATGTGCGTTCAAAGTGTAACCCATTTAGCTGTCACACTTGGGTAGGTGATCCCTAGGTAGGGGAAAAGAGTTGGGGGGAAGGTGAAAGGTCATAGATTAGCGTGCTGCAGGCAACATGCACTGCTGAGCACTAGTGTGCGACTAGCCAAATGTACCCAAGCCCCAGCGGTGCACAGCACAAGCTCCTCGGCAGCTACACCTCAGAAGAGGAGCTGCTCTTGTACCCGGTGTAGACCAGCAGGAGTTATGTGGAGCTGATGAGCCTCAAGGAGCACTCACTGCAGGTGTTGTTCTGATGCAGGCTGTACCTCAGCCACGCCAAGCTCAGGGCCTTGAGCCACAACTCTGCACTGCTCTCCAGCTTTGCCATGGTAAGTGAGGGAGGGAATGGAAAATATTGAGAGGAGGTTGCGGTTTTATGTGCTGCGGAAGAGCTGGCATATCTCTGAGTTAGCGATTCTTCACAGAGGATATTGGGCTCATAGAAGGGTAAAATGTGCCTCAATGGTAGCATTTTGTCCTGAGTCTATATAGCTAAGAAATCAGGGTGGATCCACTTTCTCAAACAGTCTAGTTAGCGGGAGAATAACACCTCAGGTTGACTTTCAATCACTGCGTTCTTACAACTTTGAGGGTTCAAAACACCCCATGAGTCCACAAGTTTTAAGTGTTGAGTCCTATACCTGTGACAGAAACGTAATGATTTGGCTATGCATCCTCCCCCCTGGGCTTCCCAAATTTCCTTCCTGTACAAACCTATGTACTCTCATAATCCTAATTCTGTCAAAGTGTAGTGATGCTTTTCTGGAATGAAAGTATGGCTGGAGCCTGGTATGTTTTTTTCTCATTAAGAGCACGCTAGAGTGCCATCAAAATGTGGTGGAAATGAGATTTATGCAAAGTGTACTCCTATGGGACCAGCAAGTTTAGATAAAAACATTCTCCATACACCCACACTTGCACCCATAACCCCCTTTCTCCAGCTTTCTCCAGCTTACTAGGAACGGGTTTCCTGTGCCTTGCCTAGTGCAGGAGACCAGATTCCTAAGTGTGCTCTTCATGTGTGTACTCATATCCCCACTACAATTTTAATACCTTCATCTACTTCATCCCAATTATTTTCAGGGAGAAAAATTGAAGCACTCCCGAAGTCAGGCTTATATTTCCCACCCCCTACAAAAAAGTAACATAATTGGGAGCCGTGGCCAATGGCCAATAGGTCAATGGAGCAGCGGGTTGAAAAAGTTTGGGTACCACTGATTTATAGCCATGAGGAACTTACACATTTACAATCAAGTAGGAAGAACACTGAAGAATCCAAATAAATGTGTTTCTGGGATTTGTTGGAATCTCTTGCCTTTTAAGAGCACCTGGTAGGTCAAGTCCTTACCTTTTCTAGTTGGAAAATGAATCTTCTGCTGCCTCTTCCACAGTCTTTGCTACTAGCATAGCAAAAAGTACTTTTTTGCTAAATCAAAACATTAAATATGAAATGCTTGATACAAGGGGATACCCAGTCAGCCTTATCTGTGCACTAAACCCCCTACAACCTTTCAGGATTTAGTTCTGAAAATACACTAGTGTATGGTATCTGATAGAAGAAGAACTTGATTTTAAGATATTAAGGGGCATATTTACAAGAGGCTTTCACCACTGGAGCATCATTTTTTTACGTTCCGGAAGTGCAAGCCTCTCAACCATGTCTATGACACCATGCAAAGCCCACTTTGCATGGCTCTTAATGGCTTCGTAAATATAGAGTAAAACAAAGCAGCCCAAGTTGCTATGTTGTATTACTCTGCACCAGGGGGGCATTTCATGGGTGTTGTGGTGAATTTTCTCATGCAACACCCATGGATTTTGCAACTGCCTCAGATTTAGAAGATCTTGTAAATCTGGGGCAGCACCAAAACCTTACACCTCCTCAGGGGTGGCGTACGAGGAGAAATATTTTTCTTTCTCCTTGTTTTTTCCTCTTTCCATTTGTGCTGCATTCTGCAGCACACATAGAAAGAGGAAACCGCCTCTCAGGATTGTTTTTGTGCAGGAAGGTCCCTCTTCCTGCGCAAAAACAATTCTGCATGCAATGCTGACACCATTGCACCATTTTGTAAGGGTGCCTGCCGTGGCGCTAGGCAGCCAATTGTGCGCCAGTGCAGGGGGAAAGAACAGAAATGCACTTGATAGAGCGTTACGGACCTAATAAATTACCTGTATCTGAACGCTCTTGGGTCGATGAATCTTTTGACCAAGTGGGGCTCTCCTCACTCGAGAGTAATCAATTTAAACAAATCAATAATCAATAACGAGCATAAGCAATACCCTGATCAACATAACACTTCACAATTAATCCAGAATACATTTCGACGAAACCATGACCTTTCGGTCATGAATAACCACACCAGTTTATTGCAAAGTTAGTGAATTTATTTCCCTATATTAACAAAGCTAGCACAATATAAACATGTCTCAACACCAAATGATATATGTAGATGAACATTAATAGCTGTCCATAACGACGAAACAGATGCAATCTATGCAGCATTTGAATAATAATGCATTCGATAATAGCAATGCAAACCACTAAAACTATAATCTGTAATGAGCTAATAGCATACATTGGTCAGCGTAACAAGGTCTCAAATTGCATCGTGCGACAGATGAATCCTCATCTATCCTCAAATTAGCATCGGCATGTGGGACTTCATGCAAAAACAATTTAGTAACATTAATTTGGAAAACTCCTAACTAGGGCTCTTATCAAAAATCAGCAGTTGGTTACCTAAAAAGAACACAATGCAATTGTACAATTTCCTTTCATATTTACCAAATCCAATCAGCATTCAAGGAAGTCTTCGTCTCACAGGTACCGGTTTCAATCAGCATGGGACGGGACAAAGGGGCAGGGTGGACGGGGCAATTGCCTCACAGCGGCAAAAGGACAAAACTATTACTTCATGCAAAGGGACGAATCAAAGTTAAAGTCTCTAGGGCGAGAATTACTTAAAGTCTCTTTCTCTCGATTAGAGAAAGCATCAAAGTCTCATCGAACATCAATTGGCATCGAAGTCGGCAATAACGGGTAATGGGCTGGTAAAGGCGCATGTCCAATAATGGCTGCTTTCCTCTCGTGCACCTGGTTTAAATAGACAACAGTTCAAATCCAGTAGGGTCTTCCATTGGAGGGTTCATAGGTTGGCTTCAAATTGTCCAATCAAAAACTACAGTTCACAAGCTTCTACCTAAGCATACATTATCCTTGGAGTCGGGAACGTAAGTTGCAACATATTTTACCAATTAACTCACTTTCAGAGCGTCCATTGTCTGCACCTGCAGATTGACCTTGGAGCAAAGAAGAAGATGCCAGGCTGGCACGAAACCTTAAAGATAAGCATGTGAACGATCCCACTGGAAAAGTACAGCTTCAAGCAAGAATACACTTTTATTAGCACGTTGGAAAAACACGAGCATCTAAACCGTGAGACAGGCAACTAGGCCAAAGCCTCCACTAAAGTTATGCTAAGCTAAAACATTTCAAACAAGCAAATCATGGCACACGTTTACGATTATGTCAGATTAGTACAATTCTAATACATCACGTTATATAAAGCATGCTTATAAATGTTGGCAAACTACTCTGAGGGCACATTTGTCCCCGTACAATCTTTATTAGTTCGATTAAAGTCACACTTGATTATTGCTGCACTACGTTTAAGCGCTAATAAATGTAAAACCTTCATTTCTGCGTCATCGATCCCTCCTCTGATGACTACTTGTCATCACACAAAACCATTCCCACAAATTTTATTCCATTAAAATTCTGTCAGTTCTCTCTGCCTTTTAGTTCCCCTTGTTCTTGCTTTGTATTCTTCTGCCATTCTTTTCATCATTTTCTCTTCCTTCCTTCTTTTAATTCTTTCCATAATCATTATTATTCCCCTTTTTATTCCCCAAATTCCAAAGATGCAAATCAGTACTATTAATATTCCCTATATTATTTTTAATAATATTCCATTCCAAATGCCACCAAGCCAATTTCCCACTGACGCAATTCCCTTTCCAACTTTCTCCCACACTCCTGGTTCTTTCAATTCCTTCAAGTCTGCACTCTCTTTCGTTAAATTTGCAAGCATTGTTTTAATTTTCACACTGTTGTCTGGAATATACGTACAACAGTGACGCGCACCAAGCATTTTGCAAACGCCGCCATCCTTTGCTAAAAGAATGTCTAAGGCAAGCCTGTTTTGAAGAGTCATAGCTCTTTCTGCTGCAAGTTCAGCATCTATCAGGATTATAGCACCTGAAAACTTTGTCAACATGTTATCCACTATAGTAGACAACTTTCTTATTTTGATGGAATTCAACACAACTCCCAATGAAGGAATCATGGCTCCAAATATATCTCCTACCACAGCAGCTGCGGTCTCTCTTTTCTGGATACGATGAGATCCAGACGTCTTTGGAATCACTGATAGGTCATCCAGTTGATAAACCTTTGGGAACACTATACCCAAATAACATCTCCCCCACCATCCCTTTGGAAGACGATAATAGGCATTATGCCCACAAATGTAATATACACCCGGTATGACAGGGTCAAGTCCGTTCAGCATGAATGTCCATTTGGCCTTAAAAATAAACGTATGTTTACATTCACTCGCTCCTACAAAAATGTTGTCATAATAAGATTCACCTCGATATATACAAAATTTCCCTACATGCCAAGCATCTAAAGCTATTCTCCCTTGTGTTTTTATTGCAGCAAAGGCATAATTATCTACTGAAGTCCTCTTATGTAGCTCTTTTTCTAATTTCGCATTCATTTGTGCCCTTCTATCATCTGTGCGATCTAAAAAGCTTATTTCTACTGCTGAGAGGGAGCAGGTAAGGTTTTCCCTATGTGCGTGAGCTGTTTCAAAAGGTTGCATTGGCTCGAAAAATTCCCTCATTATTTTAGCATCCCAATCTTTAGCAATCTGGCTTAGCTGCGTGATTATAGGAACATATGCAAAAGTAACATCATAATTTGAGAAAAAATACTGTATGTTAGTTTGACCATAAAATCTAGAAGTTACTATACTACATGTAATCCCATATGTAAGAGGCATGTGGTGATAAGTCACCCCTTCCGTTACCGATGTCGGTATCTGTGTACACACATAACAATCTTTCGCATCCATAGTCTCAACATATTCTGTTAGCAAGCAATAGAAAACATTATACGAAAGCTCTTTCTTATCATGCAAGTGTCTTTCATCTAATTCTAGTCTTTTCAGTGCGGTTAGTTCAGTGACAGCAATAGGAGCAAAAGTAGAAGCATCAATTTTCTCATTCTCACCCTTACCACGCATTCCAAGCACTATTGCCATTATTATTAGTACACATGCAGTTATCAAGCCTATACACGCATATTTACAATATTTCATTCTACTGTTTTGTGTCATGATCGGTATAGAATCAGAGAGCTAGAAGCACCTAAAAAAGGAAACAATTTAGCAATTCAGTTACAAAGCTGAACGAGCGCAATGTTCACACAGTTTTCTTCAGGAGCCAAGTCACTTATCGGTTAGCAGCATTTGTCTCAATTCGGCAATAACTCAGTCTCTTTTTTTTTTTTTTTTTTTTTTTTTTCAAAGTTCAATAACTCACTCTCTCTTTTTTTTTTTTTTTTCAGTTAGCAACGTCGTCTCAAATCGGGTTTAAGAGTCAATCAGGTTTTCAAAGTCTTATCAAGTTAGCAAATGTCTCATCCGGTTTAGCAATGTCTCAGCTGGTTGTATCACGTTATATTATAGCAAGCAATGTCATTTACCAGCTTTTCAATCAACAGTGTCCATAAAACTTTTCTTTTCTATTGGTATCTCTTCTTCTTCGTTCTCGAGGCTAAGAGATACAAATTCGTCAGTCCAATCGTCATTGACTACATATGCCCATTCTGGACCGGAATATCTCCTGTTTGGTATCCTTTTCCTTTTCAGTTTTGCCTCTCTCTTTGATTCTGCCTCACTGGTACTTTCCTCTTTGGTCAAGTCTTTTTCTTCACTTGATGTCGGTACCACGACAGACACTTCCTTTCTTTTCTCTTTCACTCTTGGCCCTTCACTGTCGTTCAACGTTTCTCTCGTTCTTACTTTTACTGGTGATATACTAGGTCTTTTCTTTGCACTGTGTCCACTTGATGGACCTGCGATCTCCCCTGAAGAAGTTTGAACAGTTTCGTTCTGTTTTGCCTTGTCCCCTCCTTCTGGGAAGTCAATCAGGTTTTCCTTTTCTTTTTCTGTACCGTGGGCTTCTGGGAAAGCCCTCCTCTGATCAGGCTCTCCTGCTTCTTCACCTCTTTCGAGCCCTTTGTCACCGTTACTTTCGTCAGGCTCTTTGTCACTTTCAGTTGCTTCAGGCTCTTGGTTACCTTCAGCTGCTTCAGGCTCTTGGTTACCTTCAGCTGCTTCAGGCTCTTTGTTACCTTCAGCTTCTTCGTCGCTGTCTGAGGTTTCTCCTTGGTCTTCCCCAAGTGAATCGGCTGTTTCGTCCTCAGACAATATTTCTCTCTCCTCTATTTCTGCCTGTTCGCTTCTAGTTCTGTTTTGCTCTGTCTCCGCGCTCGGCACTTTGTTATCAGGAACTGGCAGTTTCAGCGCTTCAACTTCCTCATCTGTGGGACACAACACTTTCTTTGTGTGACTGGCGTGAATCCAGTTGGGAACTCCTGCACACTTCACAGCGGTAGTGGTCGTCAGGATCACTTGGAAAGGGCCTTTCCAACGGGGTTCCAAACACGACTTTCTCACGTGCTTCTTTACCACGACCCAGTCACCTGCTTTCAGTGTGTGTCCTGGACCTTGGATCAGTGGCAAGGTGGTTGCTTCCACCTGGTGAGAGAAAGAGCGAACCACGTCAGCCAGACCTTTGCAGTAGTCTAACACCATATCATCTGTAATATTCAAAAGCGCGTTTGCGGGAACTGCAGGAAGTCTCATGGCCCTGCCCATGAGAATTTTGTGCGGGGACAATCCAGTCTTTCTGTCAGGGGTGTTTCTCATTGACATTAACACCAAAGGCAATGCGTCAGGCCATTTCAAATTTGTCGATGCACATATTTTCGCCATTCTTGATTTCAGTGTACCATTCATTTGCTCCACCAGTCCTGAGGCTTCTGGGCGATAGCTACAATGCAGTTTTTGCTCAATGTTCAGCGCTGCGCAAAGTAACTTTATCACCTCGTTATTGAAGTGACTTCCCCTATCTGATTCTAAAGAGATCGGGAATCCGAAACGTGGTATCAACTCCCTCAACAATAGTTTTGCAACTGTAAGGCTGTCATTTCTACGTGTGGGGTATGCTTCAATCCAGTGACTAAAAATGCACACAATCACCAACACATACTTCAGACCTCCATGCACAGGCATCTCAATAAAGTCCATCTGCATTCTGCTGAACGGGCCGCCGGCCCTACCGATGTGGCTCACGTTCACAACCGTTCCCTTTCCTGGGTTCATCTGCTGACAAATGACACATCGATGGCAGACTGCTTCTGCAACTTGACGGAATCTGGGGTTAAACCAATCAGTTTTGAACAATCTTATCATGGCATCTCTCCCTAGGTGAGCTTGCCCATGATAGAACCGCGCTAGCTGCGATAAGAGACAATTTGGTAAGACAAATTTTCCCTCATTTGAAACCCATAACTCATCTGGTCTCTTTGTGCATTGTGCCTTAATCCAGGAAACTCTTTCATCCTCCCTGACGCTATTCTGTAATGCTTTTAGTTCATCCATTGTATCCACGACCTTCAAGGCGAATGCTTCAGCTGATTCGAGCTCTAGCTCATTTATCGAATTCCATTCATCCCTGAGCAATATACAGTTCAAGGCACAAAATCTTGCGACTTGATCCGCATATGCATTTCCCAAGGAAACATAGTCCTGTCCTTTTGTATGAGCACTACACTTTACCACTGCAATTTCGGCTGGCATTTGAATGGCGTGTAACAATTCCCTTATTCTCTCCCCGTTTTTCACTGGGGACCCTGAAGAAGTCAGGAAACCTCTCTGTGACCATAGTTGCCCAAAGTCGTGCACAATTCCAAACCCGTACTGACTATCTGTGTAAATGGTGACCTTCATCAATGCAGACAGTTGACATGCTCTTGTAAGGGCTACAAGCTCTGCTACTTGTGCAGAATAGACTCCTTGAAGCCAGGATGCTTCCAAGACACCTGTTACAGTACATACAGCATATCCTGCTTTCAATATTCCCAATGCATCTCTTAAACATGACCCATCAACAAAAACAATTTGGTCATTTTCATCAAGCTTAGTATCTTTGATGTCAGGTCGGGGTTTTGTGCAAAATTCAGTCACCTGAAGGCAGTCATGCTCGACGTCTTCAGCGTTCTCAATTTCAGCATTTTCACCAGGAAGCAAGGTTGCTGGATTCAACGTAGTGCACCTTTTCAGCTGCACATTCGGTGAGCCCAGAATTATTGTTTCATACCTTGTGAGTCTTGCTCCAGTCATGTGTTGCGTTCGGGAGCGGGTCAAAAGTATCTCAACTGAGTGAGGGACCATGACTGTTAATGGGTGTCCCATCACTATTCCTTCACTCTGAGTGAGGCTGATACCAACTGCTGCTACGGCGCGCAAACACCCTGGAAATGCTGCTGCGACCGGATCCAAAGTAGCTGAAAAATACGCTACTGGTCTGTTTACGCCACCATGGGCTTGGGTCAAGACAGACAAAGAACATGCATCACGTTCATGACAAAACAATGTGAAAGGCTTTGTGTAATCAGGCATACCTAAAGCTGGAGCCCTGCACATGCATTCTTTCAACTCAATGAAAGCATCCATTTCATCTCCTTTCAGCTCAATTTCATCCAATGCATCCTTCTGGGTCAGTTTCAGTAAAGGCTTTGCTAGAGTTGAGAAGTTGGGAATCCACTGGCGACAGTAGCTCACCATTCCCAAAAACTTCCTCACCTCCCTCCTCGTCTTCGGTGGACTCATTTGAAGTACACTTGTTATTCTTTCCTTCATTATTCTCCGTGACCCTTTCTCTATTTGGTGACCCAAGTATTTCACTTTCTTCTGACAGAACTGCAGCTTTGAAGGAGACACCTTGTGTCCATTCCTTCCCAAATGGTTCATTAGGGCAATGGTGTCGGCTGTGCAGCCATTTTCTGTCTTAGAGGCAATCAGTAAGTCATCGATGTACTGTACTAGGATTGACTCGAATGGCAGTTCTAACGCTTCCAAGTCTTTCTTTAGAATCTGATTGAAAATTGACGGTGACTCAGAAAACCCTTGGGGAATTCGACACCAACTGTAAACTCTGTCTATGAATTTGAAACAAAAGAGAAATTGGCTATCCTCATGAAGAGGCACCGAAAAGAATGCTTGTGACAAGTCGATGACTGAGAACCACTCAGCATCGCAAGGGACTTGAAACATTATCACAGCTGGATTCGGTACTACAGGGCAGCATTTGACTATGATGTCATTTATTTTCCTCAAGTCCTGCATAATTCGGACCTTTCCACTCGGCTTTATTAGTCCCATGATTGGTGAATTACATGGACTGCTTAACACTTCTTTCAGTACTCCCTGCTTTACAAACTCGTCAATCAGTTGGGCGACTTTCATGAGGGTGTCTTGTGCCATGTGGTATTGTGGGGTCTGGGGAAAAGTTACATTGGGTTTTACTGTCACTTTCACTGGTTCCACTCCTTTCACCAATCCCACCTCTTTTCCTGTCATATCCCAAACTTCTTTTCCGACTGTTTCCCGTAATTCAGCTGGAATATCTTCTTCAGTTATCATCGGAAGAAGGTTAATCAGAGGATATTTTTCATCGACAATTTCCATCTCGTCCCCTTCTACACTGTCCTCTTCTTCCCCATCACTGCTCGTCTGAATTCTAATTCCATCGTACGAACACATAATCGAACATCCCAATTTGCACAATAGGTCTCTCCCTAACAGTGCTATCGGGCTTGAGTCACATACCACAAAATTATGTAACCCTTGATAGTTACCAATTCTGACTGGTATTGGATCTGTGATTGGGTTTGTCAGGTATCTGTTTGCTACCCCCACCACCTGAACTGTTCTCCCTGAGAGGGGCAAATTTGGTACTTCAATGCTCCTAACAGTCGAACGTGTGGCTTCTGTGTCAACCAAGAATGAAACACGATGACCCATAACTCTTCCCTCCACATACGGACCCTTTTGATCAACTTCCAAGGATGCTGCAAGCACACAATTTCCCTCCTCATCTGAACTTTCACTCTCCCATACATCGTTTATTCCATTCTCACTGTGTAATGGGAACTGTTGCACTGTGCCATTTGTACTCATCACCTGATTCGAGACCTGTGGAGGAACCATCACTTGCTGCTGACCCATTGGTGCCAAAGGTATTTGCATTTGCTGATTAGGTACCATTGGTAACTGCTGTTGCATTGGCTGCATTTGCGTCATCTGCATACGGGGCATCTGCATCTGCTGCGGCTGCATGGGCTGTAATCCCTGCAGCTGATTTATGGTCTGAAAATTTGGGTTTGGACCTCTCATTTTCGGTCCCCTCATTGTCTGGAATGCAATGACATCATTGTTTTGCTGACCAACACCTGTACCTTCCTGCACCATCATCGGGCACTCGCGTTTCCAATGTCCGACGATCCCGCACACGTGACACGGCATCACCTTTTTCATTGCCTGCACACCATTCGGAATCACAACAGTGTTCAAATCCGGACCATTACTCCCGAAACCTCCTCTGCCTCTGCCTCTCGCCTGTGGCTGAAACACCATATTTCCCTGCGGCTGCAGCTGCGGTACCTGCTGTTGGAACCCTTGCAACCCTTGCAACCCTGTCTGAGCTGCTTTAAGTTGCATCACCATCACTTTCTCTTTCAACCTTTTCTGTTTCACCTCAATTTCGTCGCTACAGTATTTCGCATAATTCAACACCTCATCAATAGGTTTCGACTGCCAACAAATCAAATGCGTCTTTATCATCTGACTTATCTCTGGTCTCAACCCTTCCACAAATCTAAACACAAAATGAAGCATGTCCTTCGCCTCTATTGTTTCCGTGCCACTGTAGTTCTTGAACGCCTTCAACAACCTCTCATAGTAACCATGAATTGACTCTTTAGCCTCTTGGGCAGTCCGATCAATCTTCTGCCAATCCACATTTTTCGCGGCAACCTTCGTCTTCAAATGCTCAATCACCTTATAGTACAAGCTCATCACCATAGGTGATGGTGCACCCGTATCCCTGTCTCTCTCTGGTTCACTTGTCGGCCAACCTACAGCCCTTTCGCATTCTTCCCACAAATCTGCCGGAACCACAATCTCAAAGAGGGTGTTCAGGTCTTCCCAAAGACATTTTGCAAGCTTCACAAACCTATCAGTTTGTTGATACCATTCAATCGGTTTCTCTCTCAGTTTGGGAAAATCATCCGTGAAAGACTGAATGTCGCTTCTGTGCCACGGTACATGTATTAATTTTCCCCCTGCTGTCTCCCTCATTGGTAACATGGCTATTGCATCACTACTCTGCGGTCTTTTCTCGTTGTGCTCTGGGACACTGTCTTTCTTCTTCTCCTTTTTCTTTGCCCACCTGCTCTCCCATTTGTCTAGGCACCTCCACACTTGTGCACTCTGCAGCAATTCTCTAAGGTGCGTTTTCATGCCTGCTGACCTCATGTGTTCAAAGTCTGTGGTCCCGAAATCCAATCTATAGCTCTTGCTCAAGTGTTTTGTCTTGTCTATCTCAACCCCATTTTTGTCAGCTATTTCTTGCAACCTTCTGTGTACCTTGTTCACTTCTCTCGTAATCCTGGGACATAGATACCTCAGCTCTTCTTCCGAGTAGGACTCTAACCTATTCACACCCATAGTCCCTTCTACCAATTCTTCTGCTTCCATGTTCAACCTTACCCTATTCAGGTAGTCTTCTCCCTTCCCACTGGCTGAGCTTTGTGTGGAATTCAGACTGTTGAACCACTGTGTTAGCTGTTGCGCATTCAATCCCATCAGTGTAGCGTTCACATCGACTGCCATTGATGGTTGCGGCAACTTTTCAGTGTTCGATGATAGCGGTATCATCAGTGGGGGACTCGACCTCACCACTGTTGACTGAGCACATATGGGACTAAACTCCATCAGGGACCCAGATCCAGTTGGCTGAGTCACTATCGGAGTTGTCTCTGGAGTGTTTTCTATGCACCTCCTTTCTATCCCACTCTGTACCACTAATCCTTGACTGCTCGTACCTGAGTTAGGCTGACTGTACAAAGGTACCGGTGGACCTACAGTAATGGGTAGGGATATCGCATCTGGGTTCTGTCCATTCCCCATGCTCTGAGGCATGTTCATTCCCACACTATGGGTCATCATTGCCGGCCTGCCCATCTGACTCCCCGTCATCTGAGCATGTGTGATTCCCCCCTGCATCTGCTTTTGAGGCATCAAAAACTGGGTTGATTCAGCTTGTGCCAATGTTGGGCTGTGACCATTCTGTACTCCCATTACTGTTGGATCTAGAATCATTCCCGTACCGTTGTCACTGCTGTAGTACCTTGGGACCTGCGGCTGATAATTTTCTGCTGTTTTCAATATAGGCACATCTGGATATATTCTCCTAACCTGCGGTATCTGCGGGGTGAACAGTAAACTCGGGTCCTTATATCCCGATGGCGTTTCTGAATTCGGAGTTTCATCATTCTGTACCGGTGCCGGAGGGGCAGAACTGGTACTTGGACCTTGTCCACTCTCTGCATAAGGTGGTGGATGGTCATTCAGTAATTGCATGATGAACTCCTCATCCTCTAACTCGTCTTCCTCTCTATCTTTGGAACACCTCCTGTCTGTCTTACAAGTAGCTTTCTTACCTGTCGCCTCTTCTTCTTTTGAAATTGCGGGAAACAATTTTATCCCCTGCAATATATCTGACCTCCACACCTTCTGTGCATTGTCCCACCTAGCGTCCGCTAGTGTCTTTTCTACCTTCCTTATCCTGGTCTCGAACTTCTTCTGCTGTTGCTGTCTGGCCATTAGTTCCCAAATCGCTAGAGCCTCAAACTGTGCTGGCCTCGGAGGTACCTTCATGTCGTACATCGCGAATCTCAAATTCTCTAGGATCCTTATATTGAATGTCCCATGGATCGGGAACGCTACGCTCCCATGTTTCTCTGTCAGCTTGTGCCATTGCTTTAGCCAAAGGCACGGTGCTACCCCCTTTTCCTCCATAACAATGTAAGCTGGTGTACCTTCAGGTGGCGTCTCCTCTCCTACGCTCGCTTTAATGTAAGACTCCCCCTTCATCGCACTCTTTAATGCTTTCAAAAATTTCATTTTCTCGACTTTTATTTCACAAAATTTGTAATCAATAAGTGACTTTAATTCCCGGAATACTCTTCGCTTGCCTTTCCCCTTCCAATCGAGCCCCACGGACTGCGTCCAATCCGTGCGCGACCCTTCTCTGCAACCAACCTATCCCAGCGCGGCTCCTAGTGACGTCACACTCACACACACTGCGGCTGACAAAGCCTCGCGGCTTATCCTCCTTCACTCAGCTCCTCTCGTAACAACTTCTAGCATGTATCGCGAGCAACCAAATAATAATAAAACAGATCTGTCGGTTTACTACAGGAAGGGTAACACAATCGCTTCAGGACCTTAGGGATTTTTCACTAGCCTCGGCAGTTATTCCATCTTTCTCGGTCCCCACTTTCGCAAGCAAATCTGACCCGCAGATTCTGCTCTCAACTTGTCAATGATCTATTCTAGTGCACTTAGAATTTGTCAAAGCCCGAAGTCGAAGTTTCTTTCACTCCCTTAACACACGTACCGACTCGTTGACCACGCCCGGTCAACCTATTAAACCGACCAGACCACAACATAAAACAAGTGTCTCATACACTTTTCAACATACTCCGGAGTCTCTTGACCTCGCAGGGCCCGTCTCAACAACAACAACCACGTGGACCTTTTTCTGCACAAAGCGCCACATGCACATGAAGTTCGACGACTTCCCTACTCTCACACTCGGAGTCGCACCTCCGCTATTTTCTATGAAGTTCGACGACTTCTCTACTCCTACACCCGGAGTCGCACCTCCGCTATTCTCTAAAATCCTCGCAACCTTTTCACACAATCTGCGGCAATAAGCTGTGCAAGCGCAAAATCCTAACTTCACTCATACCGTCACTAGTACCGCCAACGCCGATTCCACACCTCCATTCTCTCCATTCGCAAGCTCCGAGATCCCGGGAAAGTCGCGGGGGACTTAGCCCATCATCATTCTCTCAATCTGTTTTACCCAAGAAAAATCTAATTCAAACTTGTCGAGTGGGGTCCCAAAGGGCGAAACCGTTAATTCAACACCATATACTTTAAGAGTGAGGGGTCCCAAAGGGCGAAACCGTCCTCTGCTACCATCTACTGATAGAGCGTTACGGACCTAATAAATTACCTGTATCTGAACGCTCTTGGGTCGATGAATCTTTTGACCAAGTGGGGCTCTCCTCACTCGAGAGTAATCAATTTAAACAAATCAATAATCAATAACGAACATAAGCAATACCCTGATCAACATAACACTTCACAATTAATCCAGAATACATTTCGACGAAACCATGACCTTTCGGTCATGAATAACCACACCAGTTTATTGCAAAGTTAGTGAATTTATTTCCCTATATTAACAAAGCTAGCACAATATAAACATGTCTCAACACCAAATGATATATGTAGATGAACATTAATAGCTGTCCATAACGACGAAACAGATGCAATCTATGCAGCATTTGAATAATAATGCATTCGATAATAGCAATGCAAACCACTAAAACTATAATCTGTAATGAGCTAATAGCATACATTGGTCAGCGTAACAAGGTCTCAAATTGCATCGTGCGACAGATGAATCCTCATCTATCCTCAAATTAGCATCGGCATGTGGGACTTCATGCAAAAACAATTTAGTAACATTAATTTGGAAAACTCCTAACTAGGGCTCTTATCAAAAATCAGCAGTTGGTTACCTAAAAAGAACACAATGCAATTGTACAATTTCCTTTCATATTTACCAAATCCAATCAGCATTCAAGGAAGTCTTCGTCTCACAGGTACCGGTTTCAATCAGCATGGGACGGGACAAAGGGGCAGGGTGGACGGGGCAATTGCCTCACAGCGGCAAAAGGACAAAACTATTACTTCATGCAAAGGGACGAATCAAAGTTAAAGTCTCTAGGGCGAGAATTACTTAAAGTCTCTTTCTCTCGATTAGAGAAAGCATCAAAGTCTCATCGAACATCAATTGGCATCGAAGTCGGCAATAACGGGTAATGGGCTGGTAAAGGCGCATGTCCAATAATGGCTGCTTTCCTCTCGTGCACCTGGTTTAAATAGACAACAGTTCAAATCCAGTAGGGTCTTCCATTGGAGGGTTCATAGGTTGGCTTCAAATTGTCCAATCAAAAACTACAGTTCACAAGCTTCTACCTAAGCATACATTATCCTTGGAGTCGGGAACGTAAGTTGCAACATATTTTACCAATTAACTCACTTTCAGAGCGTCCATTGTCTGCACCTGCAGATTGACCTTGGAGCAAAGAAGAAGATGCCAGGCTGGCACGAAACCTTAAAGATAAGCATGTGAACGATCCCACTGGAAAAGTACAGCTTCAAGCAAGAATACACTTTTATTAGCACGTTGGAAAAACACGAGCATCTAAACCGTGAGACAGGCAACTAGGCCAAAGCCTCCACTAAAGTTATGCTAAGCTAAAACATTTCAAACAAGCAAATCATGGCACACGTTTACGATTATGTCAGATTAGTACAATTCTAATACATCATGTTATATAAAGCACGCTTATAAATGTTGGCAAACTACTCTGAGGGCACATTTGTCCCCGTACAATCTTTATTAGTTCGATTAAAGTCACACTTGATTATTGCTGCACTACGTTTAAGCGCTAATAAATGTAAAACCTTCATTTCTGCGTCATCACACTGTATTCTGAAAATACGGTGCATTCCTGCTCTTTCACATTGGCGTAGGCCTGAGCAGCAAGAAACCTTGCAGCGCTGGCCTATGCCAATCTGTTGTAAATATGCCCCTAAAACTTCAGTGTCTCCATTCAATGCCATTGCTATAGATGTGGAGATCATTTTGTGTGCAAGAGAAAATAAACTGAAAAAGGACTAATGATACTACGGCCCCAATTTAAGAAGCTCTAGCTCCATATTAGCTTCATATTTTATGCTAATGTGGCATTAGGCTTCAGAAATTTGCAGCGCCATACTTACAAAGTGGTGCAATGCATGCATTGCACCATTTTCTAAACCTTTGCACCACATTATGCATACGCCATGAATTAGGTATGTTAGGGGGACTGCAAAAGTGGCGCATTGGCATCTAAGAGATTCCACTGCGTCATTTTTTGCAGCTCCATTTAACACCTGCGCAGAGCAGGTGTTAAAAGTGGGCATGCCATTGGTTACAATGGGCCCCTATGTACTGTTCAGGGTTAGCGCCACCTTGAACAATACAACAATAGGGTAAAAAATGTTGACGCTATCGCCCCCTACCCTGAGCCATGGTGCGCCATATTTTGAATATGGCGCACACAAGGTGGCGGAAGGGGGGGCAAGAAAAGTGATGCTGCACTGGGCGCAGCGCCACTTTTCTTAAATCTGCCCCTATGTTCACTCCCATTGGTTCTCATCAAAATCGCAACCTGACTATCTCAATCCCTGTGTACCTTCACCGTCAATGAGGATTGTCAGAATCCACCATGCCTTCTACCTTGCTTGCTTTCCCCTAATGATGAGAACTGTAGGTTGTCTCTGTGCAATTCATATCAAGGCAGATTAACCTAATAAATATTTTTTTTTGTATTGCAGATGGCCATATTTGTCAGTTTGGGGTTCCTGAGCTCATGGACACCGTACGCAGTGGTCAGTTTGTGGTCGATATTTCAGTCCAACGAGTACATCCCCCCAGTTGTCGCGCTGTTGCCATGCCTGTTTGCTAAGGCGTCGACTGCGTATAACCCATTCATTTACTACATGTTCAGCAAGGCTTTTAGGCAAGAAATTAAACAGCTCCAGTGTTGTTGTGGGTGGCAGATTCATTTTTCGCACCCTGAAAACACGGGAGAGAATCCTCCTGTCTCTGTGATATGGGCCGGAAGGGACACCGTACAGATTTCAACCGCTGGGAAATCGAACAATCAGACTGCCACAGCAACATCTTGCACTGAATGAGGGACACGTTGAATCCAATGAGTGAAATTGACTGGCAATTAATTGTTCGTGTAATGTGTGACATGTATTTAAATGTATAATAATTAGGGGCAAGTGTGACGTCACATGCACACTCAAAGTTGAATGAGAAGAGGAATCTTCCTTTACAAATCATACTGTGCACTGGTCTGCTCAATAGAAACACAGGTAAATAGAAAACTCTAATGAGAAAGGGCCGACAGACATGACAAGTAAATACATATATGAAATGCAAATATTTGAATGAGGTTTTTCTGTAGCCATGAAAAAGTAACTTCATCAGGACACACTAGTCTGGAGGGTCTACTGTATTTAAATTCTCGTAATGCACACATAAAACAAGCATTGGCGAAGCTAATAGGTCTAGCATTGGCTGACGGCCTTCTGGTTTTCTCAATGTGTGCTTTGTTTTATTAAGGTTTTTGTAAAACGTTACTGTAAGGAACTGCCAGGCCCGGGTCAATATAAAAATTAAACATTGGTTATAAGCAAAAATATGTTTTGCCTCACACAGCACACCTTGCCATAGCAGTCCCAGGTAGTGAAGAGAACTACTTAGTGTGGATGTACTGATGAAAGAACAGAATGCGGGCAATTGCAGGGAAGTTAGCCAATGGCTCTAGTGGGTTTGCCCACTGCCCCATGCTGTATGCTGTACTAGGCAGAAAGAAAATGTGAATGACACAACAGACCAATGGATGAAGAGGGCTGGCTGAAAGCCCCTATAAGACTATATATCACAAAAAATGTTGGTCAAAACATAAGATCTTGGCTAACACCAGACTTTAAAAGGCTGCCACACCATACATTTTAAGAACTTTAGTATACGCACAAGGAAATTTGCTTCCTTCGGCAATTGTTGGAAATGTTTCCATGTTGCAAACTAAATTCTTATATAGTTGCATACCATTCTGCAGTGTGTCATTTATTTATTTACATTGTATGTTGTATCATGGCACAAGCCCTCCCCGACTCCTCCCCCACCAAGTATAGGGGATTTTGGTTTCCTTACAGCAAAAGACCTGTGGGAACAGCAGGGTGAAATATGAAAACAACATTCACAGCCAAAACGAAAACAAGAAAACAGCCAACTATTTTGCATTTTATGTACTAATGTTTGATTACATGCTGTAAAAAAAAGCCAAAGATTATTCTAATGTATTTTTTATGATGACATCTGTTATAAGTGATTCTTAGCTCCAGTGCTTGTAATAGAAATAGGAATTTGCTATCTCAAAGTTCCGGTTTATTACCGGAAGGTACCGGTATTCGCCAATTAAAAGTATTGTATCTGTGCTGAGAAGTGTCAGCCCACTCTTCAAAGTAAAGTGCAGGGCCTGAGTACCGGGAGGTACCGGCACATGTGAAGGGCTGAGTCCACGTCCGAAGAGAGCTGCTGAGCTTGAATTGTGGTCCTGGAATTGTTATGTTAATGTAATTTATTATGGTGCACAAATCACCCTCGAAGAGGTATCTCGGGGAATTGAAGAATATTGAACTGAATAATCATTCATTTACTTTATGGCTGAGAGACTGAGGTCGACAAATTAGTATCCAGTTCACAATTGCTTCAGATGTTGTTTTAAAGAAGCAACCTGGAGCCAGATTGGAAGCGACCTCGGCTATATGATCAAACCTAGAGCCCAATTCACAAAGGTAAACTTAGGACAAAAGTCTAACTTTTCTATGAGTAAAGTTAGACTTTAGGTCTAAACTTAGATTTTTGGTCTAAGTTTACCTTTGTGAATCAGCACCCCATCTTTTTGTCCCAGAAAGGAGAACACCAAAACTGTATACATGGTGGGTGACTTCGGACTGGAAGACATAACGTGTTTACCACGGAAAGGCACACAACACGTTTTATTTATGAAATATCTATAATTCATTATGTTTCCTATGTTTCCATTATGTTTCCTAAGGCTTCTCTTTATCAGGTTCACTTTAAGAGAAGGTGAAGATGGCTGGCACAAACAGTCATGGTGTAACACCTACCCTAGTCTACACCAAATGTAAAAAAATAGACTGATATATCTCAGGAAAACACTTTAAAAAATATTTTTAAGAATAGTTGTTAGATCTATCACTATTAATTCATATGACCCACATATGGACAATGAACAATGTTAGGATTTCAGTGTTCATTATCATTGTTAAAGCGTTTCGATTTACGATCAATTGGAAGGCACTTTCACTCTTGCTAAGCACAAAGGTGAAGGTTTTGATCAAACAGATTTTTCATGCATTCACAAAAAAAAGATATAAGTTGTTTAGCAATGTGTGTTTTCATTTGACTTTTTTGTTTATTTAGACAAGCGGACGTTGCTCTATTGAATTTATCTTACAGAATTGGAGCCCAGTTTGACCATCAGAAAGTAAACAGAGCTAATCTGAATTGTGTGTACCTTCTGTTCCTAGGTCTGTCACCTCTGAGACCAGGGGTCACAAAGGCATTGCCAAGCATATATAGGGGTAAGCTAGGGGACGCAGCTGAGACCCCAGTCGACCTATAATTGAGCAACATGGACACAGTAGGTTTAGTGGTAAATGGCAGGGGCGGCTTCTCCATAATAGCGCAGGAGTGTCACCCCCCCTCCTCAGTCCGGCAGTGACAAAATAATTTTATTATCATTTTATTTGTCACTATCTGAATGAGCCATGCTAGTCCATAGGGAGGAGGAGTGGTGGGAACTGTAAGGCGTGCATGTCTGTTTGGCCGGCCGTCTTAGGATGGACAAATCGACATGCGCACTTACATTTCTCCAACCCGGCTGTGTTACACTGCCGGGTTGGAGAAATGGCAGAGGCTCTCTGTGCCTGAGCGAGCATCAAACCAGCTCGCTCAGGCCAATCCCGGCGCTGCTTTCATGTGCTTGGTATGGCATGAGAGCAGCATCTGGATTGGGAGCCTGTGCCCCAGTCACTGCCAGGTAGAGAGGAGAAAACAGAGGCGGCCGGGATCAGGAGCGGCAGGTAAGCTTTTATATTTTTTTATTTTTAGTCCAGCCCTCACTTCTCCTGACAGTGCACCGCCCTTCTAGCCCCACCACCCTTGATTGGCGGCTGCCGCCACTGGTAAATGGATGTTTCCACTGTAGAAATTGAGCTTTTTCTCTTTAAATGCCTTGTAATGACATATACTATTCTCTATTAATAAACTACCTGGTCCAGTCCTTGTGTACAGTAAATAAATTCACATAGCCTAAGGTTAACAAATGACTTTATGCCACCAGAGACAACATGTTTTTCATCCACAATCCTTTAGTCCAACTGACATAATTGCGTGAATCGGAACTACAGGTCCCGAAATGCACTCGTTTGTTACATCCATACTCAGGATGGCCCCCCACAATGACACAAAAGTTACTTGGTAACGTTAATCCGTAGCTGGATGTTCTGTATTGTTACTGCCCCTTCCATTCCCTCTATCATGCCATTTTGTGTTTTTGTGACTGTGATACGTTTTTAGCTGTATTTCAATGTCTCAATGCTTTTCATATTATGTCCATAATAGTTGTTGCACTGCGTGTAAAAGATAATGTCATAAAGTTTAAGCTTAGGTGGCGAGACAATAAAAAATGTGAAAATGGATACACACACAGGTAAGGGTAGAAAAGGTAAACTGGAGCACACCTTAAGCACCTGAAAGTGCCTAGAAGCAGGTTTAAGGTTTCACAGTAATGCACCTTTGCATGTCTCCTCAAACTGGCAGCCAATTAGTTTCATTAAATGTCTGATAAGGCAAGGTGAGGGAGCCACAAGGTCATGTAGAGCTATATAACCATGTGTCTGGGAAACAGGAGAATCACCTGCATATTCACACCAAAGAGCCAGTTTCATTTACATCTCATTTTAATATTTCACATTAGTATGCGATAAAAAAAAAAAAAACTGGCAGCGTCAGCACTAGTCACTCTTTGAAGTCAGCATGTACGTAGCTCCGAGTGCATTCTAGATAGCCTCAGAGATGCTGGGCACCAACAAGTCACTGCAAAAGTATGTTTAAAGCGATCGTCCAAGCAGACATTTCCGCAACAGCATCCTCACAAACCGCATCACTCAATCTTACACTTGGAAGTCACAGCAGGGGAGCGCGCGGAAACAGGGAAGGCTGTGTCACAAATGGCGGAGAAGACATGCCCTTTCCGAGAGTAAAGCGTTACATGTATGTTAAAAGCTTGAGGTACACGTCATCGGACACTGTTTTTGCCCTTTACTGCAAGAGTTTTTTTTTATAGAAAATGGTATGCTGCGTCTTTATAAATTGATGGACTTTATTAAACATGAAATATATGTGAATCAGATGGGTGCGAGAACGTCATGTACATACAAAACAGAGTAGAATGTCAATAAAAAAAAATCGTCGTAAAATTGTTTTTTTTCTTCTATTATTTGAATGTAGTAATTAGATGCCATTATTTATTGGTTTCTGTTAATATTGGCTTTCGTTTTCCATTCCTGCCGTTGTTACCCTGAAGGGAGCTTTCCTAGCACATATGTTTGTTCCAGATCAGTGTTTAATTTGGGCTTGTTGTTTCCGGTGCGGGGCAGCACTTATTTTTCTGCCTCAAGCATTTACTGAGAGCAAAACACACATATGGGAAATACTGCGGAAGAGAAAAACGAAAAGGCGTCAAAATCGGAGAAAGCAGAAAGCTGCAAGAGTGAGCTGAAGAGCCAGGAAAGGGCTGTAAATGGATTGAAAAGGCCCGAGATGGCTTCAGGATTACGCTATCTCAGTATTCCGTGTTCGCACATTTAATTGCAGCAGCCGCGTGTTTAAGAGGGCGGCTTTGGGCACTGGCACTTACTTACAAATTAAGCACTGCTCCAGATAAACCCTGTGGCTGATTTGTACCCTGGGGTGAATGCAGCACCTGTGTGCTTTACATTTGCTCTACTGCCGGAAGTGGAGTGCCGCCACCCACATTTTAGTCTTAAAAGAAAAGTAAACAAGATTGGTGGTGCTAGTGGGGGTCAGGCAAGGGCCGTCTGACCATCTTCTCAGTGTTGAAGCCTGAACCCTACATGATTTCCAACTACGGTGGCCGCCTCGCTCCAGGTCATTCCGAACACTATCACGAAAACTGACATTTTCACCTAAAGATCGTTGATTTCAGGTGTGCTAGTGTAACTTGGTCAATGAAAGAAGAACAAGACTGCAACACCCATATGGCACTAGTCCATCACACAAGTCCAGGACTGAAAACACTGTCTATAATGACCTGAAATGAGGTAGTCACCTTATTCTGAACCAAACCCAACATACATATAGTGCTGCTTCAGTGTAGCTCCTCCCGCCCCCCCCCCCCCCCCCCCCCCACCACCACCCAAGATCATCTTTGACTCAGGACTAACCAGCCATCATATGCAACTGGGCATGAGTCAATCAGTAGAAATCATACCCAACAAGATTGAGTAGCTAATATTATGTTTGTAATAGTGAACCCTGATTATAAGGACATTTGCCTGAAAATTCACAGATGACAGAAGTGACCTGTTATGACTGCAATAGTTTTAGCTTAGAATATAGAATTTGACATATCAGCATGGCAAAAATATCATTACTAGAATATTGTGAAGGTAAGTATAGGTTTACTACACTTGACGATATAAATATATGTCTTAAAGGTACATGGATGTTAACAATACTAAATCTATTCTTACCTATGTATATTTACCTTCATGATATTCTGCTCGTCAGTATTTTAACCACAGTATTTTTGCATGTCAATATTTTTCTTCTTGGTAGTCCAACTGGAGTGCCCGAGACTTAGCAGAGCTGGCTGTATATTATACAACATAATTATTATGGTCACGGACAGATGTGGAGACTTCCTTAAGTCTTATGCAACAAGTACACAAAGCAGAAGCTCTGTGAAATTCCTACCCACGTTCTGTACCTTTGGGTACTTCCTCTTGTTTTGTGCTCTCTTGAGTGAGACAACAGATATTCATTGCTATAGTATCAAACCACAATGAGAGCTCCACTCAAATATCCAGAGAAGTACTTGTCCAACTTCAGTCATGCCAAATGAATGAGCAGAGTTGGCTTTGGGTTATTAGGTAAAACTAACCAGGTAACTGACTCAGTCTTCTTTTGTCTTTATTCTAAGAATGAATCTTCTTTTTCACAGAGGAGTAAGTTAGAGGATGTGTTAATCCTGTTCTAAAGACCAAAATTAACACATGCTACCCATAAGGTCAATGATAATTCAGTCATCTTAATGAAGACCAGGGATGAATTTAGTTGTAGTCTGCACCATCAATGGGCTCAGCTTCACCTCCAACTCAAAGCCACACCCTTCGATTTAGGGCCTGATTACAAGCCATTAGTTATTTGCTGACCTCTGCGTTAACCCCTGTTTATACAGAGGTCAGAATTACGTGCTTAGTGTTATTTAATGCATCCAATAATTATCGGATGTGTCTATACCTCAACCTTCGTCAAATTTAGGCAGGTCACAGTTGCCGAAATTTATAAGTATTTCAGACATGGAATCCTTGATGTGGTTTTCTCTCACTTTTTGCCCTCTGATCTCCGGCTTTTCTGACTAATTTTTGCTGGTTTTTAGGATTCTGGGCAGTTTACCACTGATGACCAGTGCTAAAGTGCAGATGATCTGTACTCTAAAACATGGTAACATTGGCTTCTCCACAACTGGCATATTTAATTTACTTGTAAGTCCCTAGTAAAGTGCACTAAATGTGCCAAGGGTCTGTAAATTAAATTATACTAGTGGGCCTGCAGCACTGATTGTGCCACTCACCACAGTAGCCTTTCAAATATGTCTCATGCCTGTCACTGCAGTTTTAAACTGCCATTTCAAAATGTCAAGGGCACCCATTTGCTTGGCCCAAACCTTCCTTTTTATTACATATAAGTCACCCCTAAGGTAGGCACTGTTAGCCGAAAGGGCAGGGTGTAGTGCATTTAAAAAAATGGACATGTACTTTTAAGTTTAACATGTCAAAGTAGTGAAAAAGTGCTATATTTGTTTTCACTACTACAAGGCCTATCTCTCCCAAAGGTTAACACTGGGGTTACCTTGAAGCATCCTTTAAGTGTAACTGTCAGTTGGGAAACAATGAGAACATGGAGTTTGGTGTCTCTGGACTCATACTTTAAAATCACAACTTATGGTGAAGTTGGATTTTAAATTGTAAATTAGAAAATTACACTTTTACAAAGTTGGCATTTTCTTACTTTAACCATTCTGTGCCTCTGTCTGTCTTTGAATACGTGTGGGGTGGATGACACCTGGGCTTTGTGAATTCCCTCTAGACAATCACACACAAAGGAAGCTTGGGTGTGACATGTGCATCCTGATGGCCCATCACCAGGCTGATGGAACTTCCTGGGCTAGTTGGGTGGGAGAAGCTTACACTTACACCAGATTAGGGCTGTGCCTCTCCTTACACAAGGGGCTGCAAAGCCCCCTATAGAGTGTTTGGAGCCAGGGAAGGAAGGGCAGGGACCCGGCGATATTTAAAGGCCTCTTTGACATCTCCTCCACCTCAAAGGCACATTCAGGTATACGTACTGGACCCCAAACCCCTCCAAATCAGAACTCTACTGGAACCAAGGACACTCTGCCAGGAAGGGCTGCCCCTCTGCAGCTGCATTGTTGTGTTGGCATACTGCTTGCTGTGCTGTAGGAGGGACTGCCTCTTTGCTACTTGCTTTGATGTGTTGGCCTGCTGCTTCTTGCCTGCAGTGAGAAGGACTGGACTTGCTGTCTACATCCTTTTACCCAAGATTCTCCAAGGGATTGTTGGCTTGCCCCTGTACTCCTACAGTCTCAGAGGCATCAAAAACTGCCTGCAACTCTGCCATTTGTGAATTATACCCTTGCCTTAGGTGCCCCTCTAGTCTTGGGCCTAAGAAGTGGGTTTCTGCCGCTTTTTACTTTTTTGATTTCAACGCATCGGGGACTTTGCAATGATCAAAATCAATGCTCTCCCCCTCTACGCTGACACAGCAGCTGTTCGACCTCGCCTCCACGTCCGGCACAGCTCCACGATCTACTCAGCTCAATGACAATACCCGACGCGGCTTGATGCTGACACATTTCCATTCACTTCTATGGAGTTCACCAATGACTCAGGACCCCCTTTCCGTGGCCCAACGGTGACGCAGTGGACTCTCGACTTTGACAAAGGCTCAATCGAAGGTACTGTTTCAGCAGGCCCTGTGTGGGTCCAGTAGCCGGCCTACCCTCCACCATGGTCGGCCTAGATTTTGGATTTGCACTGGTCCCTCGTGACCTCAAGTAATGTTCTGACCACTAGTGACTTCTAAGCAATGTTTTCACATTTAATCTTAAAAAAATTATATCAAGTTCTACGTATTGCATTTTTGTTCTTTTAGTCTTGTTTTACTTAGATACATATCTGTTTTTCTAAACTGGTGTGGAGTCCTTTTGTGGTGTCTTTCAGGTGTTGCACACATACTTTACACAATGCTACCAGAGGGTAAGCACAGGTTAATTTAGGGTGTGTATCTGACTTACCCTGATTAGAATTGTGGTCCCTACTTGGACAGGATGCATACGTCCTCCAACAAGAGACCCAATTTCTAATGCAAGGTGTTAGCAGTGGAGTCTTTGGTTGGCAGTCAGGCCACCCCGTCCAATCAAGGACCCTCTCTCTAGTCAAGGTAAGTCACACACAATCCGAATTATCCTGTGTCCACCCTCTGGTAGCTTGGCACTGAGAAGTCAGGCTTAACTTAGAAGGCAATGTGTAAAGTATTTGTGCAAAAAATCATGCAATAACACAGTATAAACAACACAAAAATACAACACACAGGTTTAGAAAAATATAGAATATTTATCTGATTAAATGCAGATCAAAACGATCAAGATTTGATAAGTACACATTGAGATATCACTTTAGAAAATGATAAAAAGAGTCTTAAGTTCTTAAAGGCAGTAAGTGTCTCTTGCAAACACAAAGTACCTGGTTAGCGCCTAAATTATCCGCAAGGGGCCGCAGAGGAGGGGATGCGTGGAAAACGGGGAGGTGTGCATCGGGGTCTCTGGGCGCACACAGATGATGCATCTATATTTTTCACGCAGTCAGGGCCTTGCGTCGATTTTCGGCACTCGGACTTGGATCCTCTTTGAGTTGCAGGGTCTAAGAAAAGAGCAAACCGGGGCACTCCAAACAAAGAGAGTCCAAAAGTCGGGTGACTTAGTGTGGAAAAGTTTAATCCTCAGTAATTGGTCGTTGAATCATAGTTCAAAATTATTTGAATCCACATATGAGAAAGTATATAGCAGGTTACAATAACAAACTGACTCCTCAGAATGAACAGGCATAGATGAGCAACAAAACAGCCAACACGTGTTTCGTCCTCTCTGACTTTTTCAAGGCTCTAGGTATACTTTTTAGGTAAAGAATGGCTGATGGTGTTCAGTTAGATATCCACACGATGAAATAGACCTGACAAAAGTAAAAGGATCCAAAGTACTGTAACTGTGTTCCTTCCAAATCAATACCGGGTGTTCCTTATGCGTAGTGACTTCAAAATCCAAAATGCATGCCCCCCAGTACGGGACATGCAAATAAACGAAAAAGTCTAAATAGACCCTGTCTGTTTCTAACCGTAGAGTTCGGGAAGCAAATAACACAGGCGTATGTGCTTGCCACTGTAGCGTCTGATACCGCTGCCGTTTCACCATATGAAGGGTTGCAGGGTATTTGGATGCCCCGGGGACGATGTGGAGAATTCCTGGGCGTGCAGGACGAAGTCACAGGAGCTGCGTTGATTCAGTGGGCGATGCGTGGAAATTTCTGTTGCACGGCAGGCGCTGCGTCGATTCTTCTCTCAGGAAGTCGGGCTGCGTCGTTCTGGCTCGGCTATGCGTCGATCCAGTGGGTCGTGCGTTGAAGTTCCGGTTGCAACGCTGGCGCTGCGTCGATCTCCACTCGGGAAGCCAGGCTGCTTCGTTCCGGTTCGGCGTGCAGTGATTTTCTCACCACGATGCAGGCTGTGCGTCGTTCCTGGCAGGCTGTGTGTCAAATTTTTGCCACACAAGGAGTTCTTTGCAGGATGAAGTTTTTTGGGCCCTGAGACTTCAAGGAACATGAGGCAAGCTCTATCCAAGCCCTTGGAGAACACTTCTCAGCAGAGCCAGCAAGGCAGCAGGGCAACAGGAGGGCAGCAGTACTTTGCAGAAAAGCAGTCAGGTGAGTCCTTTAGGCAGCCAAGCAGTTCCTCTTGGCAGGTTGCAGGTTCTGGTTTAGAGTTTCTTCACCAGTGGCATCTTGTCCAGAAATGTCTGAGTTGGTAGGGTCAGAGGCCCTGTTTAAATACCCAAATGTGCCTTTGAAGTGGGGGGAGACTTCAAAGAGTGGCTTAAAAGTGCACAAGGTCCCCTTTCAGTTCCATCCTGTCTGCCAGGGTCCCAGTAGGGGGTGTGGCAGTCCATTGTGTGAGGGAAGGCCACTGTCCTTTGACATGTAAGTCTCAGGCCCTCCACCCTCCCAGCCCAGGAAGACCCATTCAGCATGCAGTTGTGTGCAGGTGCGACTGAGCATCCTGTGTTTGGGGTTCTCTGAGTGAAATGCACAAGGGAGCTGTCAACTAACCCAGCCAGACCTGGATTGTAAGGCACAGAAGGACTTAAGTGCAGAGAAATGCTCACTTTCTAAAAGTGGCATTTCTTAAACAGTAATATTAAATCCAACTTCACCAGGATTTTGTATTACCATTCTGGCCATACTAAATATGACCTTGTCACTCCTTTCAGATCAGAATCTACCACTCAAACAGTATATGAGGGTAGCCCTATGTTAGCCTATGAAAGGAGCAGGCCTCACAGCAGTGAAAAACAAATTTAGGAGTTTTACACTACCAGGACATATAAACTACACAGGTACATGTCCTGCCTTTTACCTACATAGCAACCTGCCCTATGGGTCTACCTTAATGATGACTCATATGTAAAAAAGGGGAGTTTAAGGCTTGGCAAGTACTTTTAAATGCCAAGTCGAATTGGCAGTGAAACTGCACACACAGGCCTTGCAACGGCAGGCCTGAGACAAGGTTCAGGGGCTACTTAAGTGAGTGCCACAATCAGTGCTGCAGGCCCACTAGTAGCATTTCATCTACAGGCCCTGGGCACACATACTGCACTCTACTGGGGACTTATAAGTAAATTAAATAGTCCAATTGGGCATGATCCAATGTTACCATGTATAAAGGGAGATAATATGCACTTTAGCAGTGGTAAAGTGTGCAGAGTCTTAAAACCAGCAGAAACAGTATCTAAAAAGTGGAAGGAGGCAGGCAAAAAGTTAGGGGTGACCACCCTAAGGCTGTATGTCTAACACTCTGTAAACCAGCAGGAGCATTTTAAAAAGGATCATTTTGGAAGTGGCAGCCAATTAGATTTATTAAGTGCAGCTGAAGCAGAGCTCCTCCTGGGAAGTTGTAAGACCAATCTGGCTGCAGCATTTTGTACCATGCAAAGTTTATGGATGAGGCGTTTAATGCAGCCACCCTAAAGACTATTACAGTAGTCTAATCTAGAGGCAATTAGAGCAAAAGCTACCGCTTTCCTATCAGCCAAGGGTAGAAAATTAAAACATTTTTTCAATTATTTTATAAGGTTGAAGTACATACCTGCAACTGTCCATGCTTGCAGAAGGAATGCTAGATCAGTATCAAAGTTATCCACTAGATTTTTATCAAACCTTACAGTGGTTGAGGGAGGAGGAACATAATTTTCCACCATTTCATGGGAGAAAAAAGACTGGATTTACCAAAGAGGAGTATTTCTGTCTTCTTGGAATTGCATTTAAGATGGTTATTCTGTATCCACAAGATGATATTCGAAAAGCAGCTCTGGAACTTAATGTCTGAGATAAATGAGTTATTCTCTAAGTACAATACTACATTAAAGGCTCTCAGGGACTAAGTACTGTAGTGCTTGCCTGCGAGGAGTTTCACTCACTTGTCTCTGCATTTCCCCAGGACATGAAGACTCAAGTCCCCTTTCCCGTCCCAGTAGAGCATGGCAGGAGCTAAGCTTCTCTCCTCAGCATGACTCTCCACTCTCTTGGCAGCTGGAGGCTCACAGTCCCCCCAACCTGGCCAGGAGAGACTGGCAGATGCTAAGCTTCCCTCTTCATCATCACCTCGGGCTGCACCTTGTGATATATATATATGTATATACATATTACCTAGTGGCGGTCACACTAGGTAGTTATAGTTAGGACCTAGTTTCTATAGGAAAAGCATTTTTTTGGCATATAATTTTGGCACAGCTTGATGAATCTTCACAAATTTTTCCAAACTTATACTTTGATAAGTTCAGCTTCTGTCTTGAGGGTTTTGCGGTGATCTGTCAAGTGAGGGCAGAGAAAAAGAGGGGGGGTGTTTCCCAAATGCAGACACGCCTACAGCCCGAACCACTGAATGGAATTACACCAAATTTGGTATGAAGCTGGATTCCGTTGCACAGATCACACTGTTTGTGATTTGGTGCAAATCCGTTCAGTAGTTTCAGAGAAATTTAAGGCCAAAAAATATAGATATACAGGGGCGTGGATCCTCCACGGATCCATCTGTCCCCGTGCTGATATCTGATCGGCTCAGAGCACTTCAGCAAGGAAGTGTTGGCAGTCTTCTTGAGACTTGTCTTCAGTCTAATCTCAGAGAAAAAAGAAAAGGGGCCATGGTAGAGTCACCCGACCCCTTAGCCCTGGTGCTGGACTCTGCCTGGGCTGGCTAAAAAGCGTTTAAGAAAAAAAAAATTGGAAAAATTTGCGGATGCATCAGCGGACATTTGAGATTTTCTTTTTAAAAATGCTGTCTCCTGCCCTTTTGTTTTAATTGCCTCTGGCTGGGCCAGGTCCTGGGGGGCATCATAGAGGAGTGGACACACTGGGCCCCCCTCCTTAGACTTAAGTAACCCCCGGGGAATGCCACCTTCCCGGGACGAATGTCTAAATTCGAGCGGGCGGACCACGACCCCTGGGGCAAAAATGTTTTTTAGTAAGTGGGGGAGGCCCGATGGCCTCCCCCCACAGCCCCGAGAACCACCACCTCCCCGGGGCTAACAACCTATTTAATGCAGGGGGAACCTGTGGCCCCCGCACCCTGGGTACCACCACCCCCAGGCTACACTTTCTTTGGAGTAGGGGTGTGTGCAGCCCACCTGCGACCTGGTGACCACCACCCATGGGGCAAAAAGCAATTTATTTTTAGAGGTGCACGCCCCCCCCCCCACCTGCTGCCCCGGGGGCCACCACTACACGAGGGGAAAAAAAGCTATTTATTTTCGGGAGGGGGATGGGCTGCTAAGCCCCCTGCTGCCCCAGGGACCTCCACCCCCGGGGCAAATCTAAAAAAGAAAGTGGGTCCCTATGGGACCCCCAAGCCCTGGGAACCACCACACCCCATGGCTATGTCATCATTGGACACTGATGGACCTGGGGATCACCACCCCCCAGGCCCAGCTCCTGCTATTTCCGGGATGGCCACCCCTGGGCCATAGCTGTTTGTCAGAGCGAACACTGCTGTTTGACAGCGGGACCTTTAAACCAAGTCCTGCTCTGAAACAACAGCTTTCATCTCTGTCATTTGCATGCGTGCAGGGGACAGAGATGAAATGCCTCAGCAAGCACTGAGCTGCTATCAAAGCAGCTCCAGTGCCAGGTAGCCTGTAAGGGCAATTTATTATAAATAACAAAATAAAAAAAAAAAAAAAAAAAAAAAAAAAAAAAATATGTAGGGGTCCCAGAAAGCCCATAAGGGGCTAAAAGAAAAATTAAAAACAAAACTCTTGTAGCTCAGTGTCTAAGTCGTAGATCTTCACACTGAGCTTTTGGGGGTTCGAGTCCAGATGGACTCATTACAATTTTTTTTAAATGAAAAAAATATATACATTTTTTATTTTAAATTGGATAGAAATATCTCATTCTAAGTATATCAGACATCAAAGCCTAAAAAAACTCTCTTTCTCTTTGTCACACTTTCTTTCATTCTCTCTTTCAATCATTTCTTCCACTCACACTCCCACTCATACACTTACGCACCCACTCACAGAGCCACTCAGACTCATGCACCCACTCACAGACTCACTCAGACCCACATGCACTCACTCAGAGCCCCAGTCAGAACCTCACACACCCACTCAGATAGATACGCACCCCTCACGCACCCACTCAGATAGTTACGCACCCCCTCACACACCACTCAAACTGTCACACACCCACTCACAGACCCACTGACACCCTCATGCACCCGCTCACTAACCCACACACACACTGACACACCCATGAAAACACTGATGTACACACTCACACCCAGACAATCTGACAGCCACTCTCACTTCCGGATACACCCTCTCACACCTATTCTCACACCCAGAGAGGCCACGGACAACTCCCGCCATGCATGGCCAGATAAATGAAATGCTACTAGTTGGCCTTCAGCGCAGCTTGCGCCACCCACAAAAGTAGCTTTTCAACCTGTCTCAGGGCTGCCACTGCAGCACCTGCAAGCGCAGTTTACTGCAACATTGACTTGGCAAGGCAAACGACTTGCCAAGGCCTAAACTCCCTTTTTACTACACCTAGGTAACCGCCAGGGTAGGCCCAAAATAGCCCTAATGGCAGGGTGCTGTGCAGTAAGAAGTAGGACATATGTCTTTATGTACTACATGTCTAGTAGTGACAAACAGCCTATTTAGTTTCTCACTACTGTGAGCACTACTCCTCTCATAGGATTGCATTGGAAGTGCCCTAACATATGTCTAAGTGGTATTGTCTGATCTAAGATGGGTAGCGTAGGCATGTTTGGTATGGTTGGAATGGTAGTGAGAAATGCTGCTTACTGGTGTAGGTACATTTTTAGAGCATTTCTATGTTCTTATAACTATGGTGTTTTGCAGCTTGACTCCAACCCAGGTCTGGGATATAGTGACAGCTAGACTTTGTGCATACTTCTCAGACAGCCAGTACACAGGGAGGGTGGAGGTGTTACAGGATTGCATCTGCATACTGAATGGTCTTTCTGGGCTGGGCGAGGTAAAAGCGGGGCACACGTGCATCTCTAAAGGCTGTGTCCTGGCCTCACACAAAGGACTTGTTTACCCCTTACTGATGTCTGGAGCCAGTGCTGGAGGAAAAAGGGGACATTCTTGGAACTACTTAGTGCTGGTTGGAGCCCCCTCTATCTATTTGTAGAAGCTGTTTGAAATGAGTTTAACTACTTGCCAAGGCTTAAACTCCCTTTTTTCTACACCCCAGTCACACTTAGGAAGGCCCTAGACAGCCCTTTGGGCAGGGTGATATGTATGTAAAAAGTAGGACATATGTATTTATGTACTACATGTCCTAGTAGTGACAAACAGCCTATTTAGTTTCTCACTACTTTGAGCTTTACTGCTCTCATAGGATTGTATTGGAAATACCCTAACATATGTCTAAGTGGTAATGTCTGATCTATGAGGGGTGGCATAGGCATGTTTGGTATGGTTGGAATGCTAGTGAGAAATGCTGCTTACTATTCTAGGTGGATTTATTACCATTGTAGAAATACCACGTTTTAGTGAGCATTTCTTTGTGCTTATGACTGGTGTTTTGCAGCTTGACTCAAATCCACCTCTGGGGCAGAGTGACAGTTGGGCTTTGAGCATACCTCTCAGACAGCCAGTACACAGGAAGAGTGGAGAT
This sequence comes from Pleurodeles waltl, assembly GCF_031143425.1. Lineage (NCBI taxonomy): Eukaryota > Metazoa > Chordata > Amphibia > Caudata > Salamandridae > Pleurodeles > Pleurodeles waltl. The sequence goes on from NC_090444.1 coordinate 1,729,881,420, forward strand.
GTAAAAGGATTGCATCTGCATACTGAATGGTCTTGCTGGGCTGGGAGAGGTAGAGGCGGGGCACACATGCATTTGTAAAGGCTGTGCCCTGGCCTCACACGAAGGGCTCCCTTTGATGTCTGGAGCCAGTGATGGAGGAGAAAGAGGACATTCCTGGAACCGGTTAGCACTGGTTGGAACCTGCTCTCCCCTCTGTGGAAGCTGTGCGAAATGAGTATAAGTGCAGAGGGTTGTTCCCCACATTTTTAGGCACTGAGTGGACTTGTACCCAGATGCTGCTGAAAGGGACTGTGACCGCCATTATGAGTAACCTGCTTGCTGTGCTGATCTGAATCGTGCTAGGTAATCAGGAGGACTGCCACTGGACTGTCAGGACCCTCTTGTGCTGGTCTGCCCTCTCTCTCTCTTGGGGCTCCAGTGCTCTCCCAGGGGTCAGAAGAGGATTCCCCCCGTTGCTAGTACTGCACAAGGTCCTGGAACTATAGCACCTAGGGAGGGCTATGGTTTAGATTGAAGCACGTGAAGAGCATCTTGTGCCTTCCCACCACAGTAACTTTCTGTTAGAGCGCCTCTGGCCGTGTTGAGCACTCTATTCCTATGGACATCGGGAGTGTAAAGAGTGCTCTATTCTGATTCTTTAAGAAGCGTGGAGAGCGCTCCATTCTTATTGTTTATAGCGAGTGAAGAGCACTGGGTGTAACCAGCTTCCCCTGGTCCAGCGCGGAGGGAGTGCACAACATTGCTTTTATTTGTGTTACCTCCCCCCCCCTAGATGCCGAAAAAAGCAAGAGTAGCCTGCCGGCAGCCTCTGAAAAAGCGTGGATGGACACACCTTAGTGGAGCCCCGGGGGCATGAGCAGGCACTTCTTTTTGTGGTGACATCAACGCCGTGGCCTGGGTCTGGAGTGCTGCCATCCTGAGTCCAGGAGGGCCCAGGATGAGCCCCAGGAGAGATGAGGGTCGCCCTGCCGCCAGCACAGCCCAGGACCTGACCGTCACACGGAGCCACCTAGAAACCTTCCCAAGTCAAAAAGGAAGATCTTCCTGGAGTCATTTTGAAGTCATCTGATGACTTCACCTGGGCTATTCCTGTAATTATCCAGTCAAGTCATCCCAAACCATCCTTACGTATGCGTATAGGGCAAAATATTTAAATGAGATGACTCCAGAGTCATCACAGTAACTACTTCAGGATGGCCTTTTGATTACTTCCTTGGAAAATGTGTGACAACTACAGGATGACTCCATGACAACTAGGGGATGAGAGCAGATTACTTCATGATGACTCCATGACAATTAGGGGATCAGTGCAGATTACTTCATGATGACTCCATAACAACTAGGGGATGGGTGCAGATTACTCTATAAGGACTTCATGATTATTTCAGGATTTGTTTATATCACTTCTCAGTAACTTTATGACCACTTCTGGATGTCACTTTATTACTTAACTATAGCCCCACAAGTGCTTCTGAATAGGTTACTCCGACATGATTCCATGATGGTTGCTTCACTGTCACTTTCTGTGATTGATAGGTCTCCCACCCATGGTAGTTCCTGTAGACTTGAATAGCACTGAGGCGTACTATTGAGCAAAAAGAAGCCCCCAATTCGTGTATATCAGACATCTGCCAGACACAATGTTGTAGTAATACTACAATTCTAGTAACTTACAGCAACTGCTAACTATGATAACCCTAAATTTTGAAATAAATTGGGAATAACATAAAAATCACATTTTAATACATCAGTCCCAATTCAAAGGGATTCACAGCAGCTTTCAGTGATGTATAGTATAATTATTTTTTCTCTAAATTGAAACTATCATGTTAATTTCACAGATGTGTAGAGCAGCTCTGAGGAGCTATGGATGAGAGACTATTGCTAAGTATTGTGAGGGGACTTCATATGAGTTCCGCGTTGGGTAAGAGGGCAATGTACTCAATGCAGTGGGGTGAAAGCAGAGAGTTTTATTGTGAATGGCTTTTGTGTGTCTGGGCTTGCTCGTATATGGTGTTGTGTGGGTTAGTGTACAGTGTAAGCAATGAGTGGGTGTGAGCAGCCAAGGGAAATTGTGGTCTATACCGTGGCTGTTTGGGGTGAATGGTGTTACATTGTTATGGTGAATGAAAAGTTGGAATAAATAACATCAATAGTAGTCAAAGATTAGAGGGTGTTCCAAGTGGTATTCGAATTATCTCTTGGCAAGTGTTCATGAGAGTGGTTTATTAAGTTGTGCTGTGTGTGGCACTGTATTGGGATTGCATGAATGGTAAGCATATGGCTTAAGTGGATTTAGGTGATTGAGTACTATCAGTGAGTGTGGGTGATGGACTGTGGAGCTTTAATTTGTGACAGTGCTACATGTGTGGCAGTTAGTAAGGCATAAAGTGAGAAGTGCTCTAAATCACATTTGGCAAATGGTATAATTCTTGTTGTGACTGAGTAAGCATGGGCTTTAAGTGTAAGTGGATGTTGAACTATACTGATGTACGGTGTAGGAGGATATTCGTGTGGAAAGTCTATGTAGATAGCAGAGGCTGACTGCGGAGAGGAGATACTAACATAGGAAGCAGGGGGAAGTATGTGGCTGTAGGTGTCCCAGTGTCAAGCTAAGTAATTAGGTCAAGAGTTGAGTCCTGTTTGTAGATGGTAGAACAGTGCAGCACTGGACAGAAGAGTAAGGATATGGTGTTTGATATACGTTGGGCAGAGAAGTTTTGGATTGGAGATGTAAAGAGTGCATGTAAAGAGCCCAGGGCACAGTGGACACTGAGTGGATATGGAGAGCATGACTGAAGATCAGATCTGAAGTAGGGGGCAGCAGCTGTACAGCAGCTTCATGCTATAAATAGAGTGATTCTTTGAGCATAGATGAGTAGAACTGGAGTGTCTATGGATTTTTAGTGGAAATGGAAAGTTCATATTGTAGGAAAAGAGTGGATGTAGAGGATGACTTTAAAGGCTAGAAAGTTCAGAAGGAGGGAACATAAATGGTATTATGAGCAGTTGTAATGGGGAGAGAGAATGAAAATAGCTGGGAGTCGGTAAGTATAGTATTTAGCAGATAAGGTGGTGCAGAGGTGGATGTAGTGCAATGAGAGAAGTGGTGTTTGGATTGGCTCGTCGAGAACAGATAAACAGCGTCCAGGATGGATATGAAACTTGGAGAGTGGATGCAGAAGGCTTAGATCGGATGTGTGAGGTGAACAACAGATATAGATGGTGGATACAGTGGGTGAACAATATATATACACTAGCAGTGCAAGTGCTGGGTAGAATACACGTGGATAGTAGAGATCAAACATACAAACAAAAAGTGAATGTGGGGAGCGCATGTGCAGAGTGCAGCATGCATGTGAAGGAGAGATATGTGGAGATACCCGGTGGAGAGTGGATGATCATGTGTACCTGATGAAGAGTGGGTGAGCAGGTGTGAAAGCTGATATACAGTGTGTAGTAAGGGAGTATGTTGTGCTACTGCGGTACATGAAGTGTGAAAGGGAAGCTGGAGGATGTGATTTTTACCTTACACACAACAAGCAAACATCTGTCAATGAACTGTACACATTCACCAGTTACGGAAGCAAACTGTAGCACTTTTTTGGTAATTCTGAAGTGTGAAAGAAACAAATATTTTAGTTGGATCAGAACAAATTAAGATACTACTTGCTGTTGCACAGAAATATTCCCTGAACTCGATTTCCACACATTATCATTTGTGTGCAATACAGTGTCATCTGTAAAACAGTGTCACTGTGCCCTTTCCTCTGGATCTGCACAACGTAGAACAAAAGGCCCACCTCCCGGCGTCACCAACTCAGGAAGTTATAGAACACTGAGTATTGATGAAGCCAAGCGGGGGGGAAGGGAAATTAGGATAGGTAATTGCAAGGAGAGAGATTTGAAAAGGAAAAATGGTTAAGCATATATGTATATACTTGTTCATAACAGCATTAACATGCAATTATACACTTAGACAAAGGCTTCTCCGTGAATGCAAGTGTTGAGACCCTTATGGAATAGACAAAGGCGTATCCGTGAATGCAAGTGTTAAGACCCTTATGGAATAGACAAAGACGTCTCTGTGGATGCAAGTGTTGAGACCCTTATGGAATAGACAAAGGCGTCTCCGTGATGCAAGTGTTGAGACCCTTATGGAATAGACAAAGGCGTCTCCGTGGATGCCAGTGTTGAGACCCTTATGGAATAGACTAAGGCGTCTCCGTGAATGCAAGTGTTGAGACCCTTATGGAATAGACAAAGGCGTATCCGTGAATGCAAGTGTTAAGACCCTTATGGAATAGACAAAGGCGTCTCTGTGGATGCAAGTGTTGAGACCCTTATGGAATAGACAAAGGCGTCTCCGTGGATGCAAGTGTTGAGACCCTTATGGAATAGACTAAGGCGTCTCCGTGATGCAAGTGTTGAGACCCTTATGGAATAGACAAAGGCGTCTCCGTGGATGCCAGTGTTGAGACCCTTATGGAATAGACTAAGGCGTCTCCGTGAATGCAAGTGTTGAGACCCTTATGGAACAGACAAAGGCGTCTCCGTGGATGGGGCGTGGCCCTTCTGTAAATCATGGAACAAGAACAATTGGTAGAATCATGATACTTCAAAATGTCATAAACCTTAGACAAAACTGGGCGTGGTCCTTCTCTGAATCATGGAACAAGAACAATTAGTAAAATCATGATACCTCAGGATGGCATGAGCTTTAGGCAAAAAAAAATGGGCGTGGCCCTACTCTGAATCATGCAACTACTATACATTCATAAACATAAAACTTTGATCTCAGTCTAGAAATTCGTAAAGACTTAAATATGTATCCCACATATTATGTTTCCAAAAACAATGAAACTATGATTTGCTTTATCTTTGAAACATTTTCACATTTGCCACTTAGGCCTGAAAGTTTTACTCATGTAAACTGAAACGCTTTGATTTATTTGTCCTAGGGCGCTTTACTCATGTGAACTGAAGCACTTTGATTACTGTGCCAAGGGCGCTTTACTTCGTATGAACTGAAGCGCTTTGAATACTGTGCCAAGGGTGCTTTATTTCCTGTGAACTGAAGCGCTTTGAATGCTGTGCCAAGGGCGCTTTACTTCCTGTGAACTGAAGCACTTTGAATATCGAGCAGGTGCGCTTTACTCCTGTGAACCGAAGCGCCTTGAATATCGAGCCAGGTGCGCTTTGCTCCTGTGAACTGAGGAGCCTGAATTGCCGTGCCAAGAGCGCTTTACATCTGTGAACTGAAGCGCCTGAATTGTCGTGTCAAGAGAGTTTTACATCTGTGAATTGAAGTGCCTGAATTGTCGCGCCAAGAGCGCTTTACATCTGTGAACTGAAGCGCCTGAATTGCCGTGCCAAGAGCGCTTTACTTTAGAAACTGAAAATGCTTTGCTCGTTATGCTAAGGGACACTTTTACCTTTTGGAAGTAACAACTTCCTCCAAACTTGGATTCATCAAGGCCTTACCGCTGTTAGTACGACCTAATTGTTTTTGAATGCACCATGGAAACAAGGATACTTCGGTTGGATGACACTCTGCCATTCAGGAACTCTGCTCTTCTCCAGAGAAACCCCCACGAGGTCTGGCTGCATCAAAGTCTTCAAAATAGTGAGCAACATGCTTGGGTGTGGTTGGGCTTTATAGGCCTGCCACACCCCAAGATGGCTGCTGCCTCTAAAAACATGGGAATTGTAGTCCCTTCATGGAATAGCACTGATAAGTGTATCTTTGTCCACCAGTGTCCAGAACCTGCAGCTCTTTGAGCTTTGCCACAAGGCAGACGACGCTGATGGCCACCTTTGGAGCAAGAGGGGATGACAAGTGGTGCGCATAAAGAGTCGCGCAGCGGAGTTTCGGGCGAGACCTGGACCGCGCATGGCCTTATTCCTGACAAACGGTATGCTTTTGCACATTTAGTGACCATTTCAATGGAAAATGTGCTGCCTGCAAATAACAATGTGCTGCCACACGATGGATTAGTTTAATTTAAAGACAAAAAAAATGCTTGTCTCATGTCCATTAAAGCTAAGTGGGTCGCAGATGTTTGCTGTATTAAAAAGTGGGTTGAGGTTCTAAAACGATGGGGAACCAATGTTGTAGAGTGGATTGGCATACAATGGAGTAAAGTTGAGTGGTATAGAGGGAGTTGTGTAGTGTGGAGTACAGTGTTGTGGTGTAGAGTGAAGTAGATTCTCATCTGGCAGAGAGGGTTGTGGAGGAGAGGAGAGTGCCGTGGAGTGGCATAGTGTGTCTAAGAATGGAGTGGATTAGAGTAGAGTGTTGTAGACTGGCATAGAGGGAGTTGAGGAGAGCATTGTAGAGTGGCATACAGTAGAGTAGATTGTTGTATAGTGGTGTGGCATAGAGTGGAGTGAAGAGGCATGGAGTGCCATTGAGGTAGTTGTAGAGTGTCAGAGTGGAGCAGAGTGTTGTAGAGTTTAGTGGCGCAGAGTAGGGTGGGGGGCATAGAGTGGAGGGCGTAGCATATAGTGGAGTGAAGTGTCATAGATTGGACTGTCAAAGTGGAGTAGAGGGTTGTGGCAAAGTGTAGAGGAGTGAAGACTGGAGGGGCATGCCAGAGTGGAGCAGCATAGATTGGAGTGATACAGTGGAGTGGCTTGTCATGGAGTAAAGGGATTGGAGTGGAGTATGTATGGTGTGGTAGTGCATTGGGTTTACAGACAAAGCATTTTCAATTGAAATACCAATTACATTTGCTCAGGCACACAATTTTAGTAATCAAAAGTATACAGTGTACAAACAATATGTGGAAATGTCATCTCCTAGTCTACTGATTTGTTCTGATCATACTAAAAATGTTCCCACCACATTTCAGAATTACAAAAAATGTGCTTCAGACGTGCTTTCGTAATTCTGATATATCTGAAATATGTGCACAGTTCATTTACCGACATTGAGGATATTCAAGGATGCGGTGATGTGAAAGGATGTGGTGTGCAGACAGACGATAGAACAAGGAGATGCAGAAAGCAGATTTACGTGGTGGAAAGTGAATGTCGGACTTGTAGAGTGGATGCAAAGGGCTTAGAAAGGTGTGTAAGGTGAAGAACAGATGAAGATTGCAGATACCGAGGATGGAACAATGGGAGTGGAGAGTAGAAACTGCACATGGATAGCAGCACAGGTGCCATATGCCCCAATGCATACAAAGGCAGCTTGGCCTCCATTTAGTTAGTGGAATTCAGCCATATTTAGAGGGCATAGGTACCCTCACATCCCTGGTGCCACTGCACCTGCTGCTCTACTAAAAGTTATGCCCCTTTACAAAGTGCACTAGGAGGGTGGAGGAGCACCTGGGTATGGAGTGCTCAGTATGGATCACAAATGGGAGTGGGGGGAAATGTATAAATTGTGGAAAGGAAAGGTGGACTGCAGCAGAAGGTGAAAAAGGCATGTGGAGGGAATATGTGAAGCTTAGTGTAGGAGGCTGGCCTGGTTTGTAGTGGGTACCTAAGGTACTTACACCTTATACCAGGGGTAGTTATCCCTTATTAGTGAAATGTAGGCAGTGTTCTAGCAGCTTAGGCTGTCTAGAGGTAGCTGTAGCAGAGCAGCTTAGGCTGAACTAGGAGACATGCAAAGCTCCTGCAATACCACTATAGTTACACAGTACTTATACACAATTAAAGACAATACTCAGTGTTACCAAAAATAAAGGTACTTTATTTTAGTGACACAAAGCTAAAAATATCTTAGGGGCAATACTCCTTCTGGAGGTAAGTATTATATACAATACATACACTAGTAACCAAAATCAGGTAAGTAAACATTCATACAATAGTGCAAACTGTAGAAAATACAATAGAATGCAATAGGCCTAGGGGCAACACAAACCATATACTAAGAAAGTGGAATGCAAATCACAAATTCCCCCTTAGGCAAGTGTAGTGTGTAGAGGGGCGCTGGGAGTGTGAGAAAAGGTAAGTAATGTACCCCACGCCAGAGCCCAGGAAAGGAGGAGTAAAGTACTGCAAGTTTCCTCAAGACACACTTTGAGTCGTGATAAGAGATTTTGCAAGAACCAAGCAGGACTGCAATCAACAATCAGTGGATTCCTGGACCTGAAGAGCTGTGAAGAGAGGAGGCCAGCTCCAGAAGTTGCAGAAGATTCCAGGAACAACAGGAGCCATAGCCAATCTATCAGGAGGGGTCTCTGATGTCACCTGCTGGCACTGGTCCCCAGAGTGTCCCACACCTTGGAATCCAAGATGGCTAACGCCAGGGACACTCTGGAGGAGCTCTGGGCACCACCCCTGGGGTAGTGATGGACAGGGGAGTGGTCACTCCCCTTTCCTTTGCCCAGGTTCATGCCAGAGGAGGGACTGGGGGTACTTGAACCGGTGTAGACTGGCTTATGCAAGGAGGGCACCATCTGTGCCCTTCAAAGCATTTCCAGGGGTTCTAGGAGGCTACCCCTCTCAAGCCTGTAACACCTATTTCCAAAGGGAGAGGGTTTAACACCCTCCTCCCAAAGGAACTGCATTGTTCTGCCTTCCTGGGACTGAGCTGCTCAGTCCCCAGGAGGGCAGAGAACTGTCTGTGAGGTGGCAGCAGCTGGGGCTGCAGTGGAAACCTCAGAGAGCTGGTTATGCAGTACTGGGGGTCCATGGTGGAGCCCCCAGGATGCATGGGATTGGCCCCCCAATACCAGATTTGGAATGGGGGAAAACAATTCCATGATCTTAGACACTTCACATGGCCATATTTGGAGTTACCATTGTGAAGCTACATATATGTAGTGCCATATCTGTAGTGCACACGTGTAATGGTATCCCCGCACTCACAAAGTTCAAGGAATTGGCCCTGGAAAGCGTGGGGGCACCTTTGCTAGTGCAAGGGTGCCCTCACACTTAGTAACTTTGCACCTAGCCTTCAGTAAATGAAGGTTAAACATATAGGTGACTTATAAGTTACTTAAGTGCAGTGAAAATGGCTGTGAAATAGTGTGGGCACTATTTCACCCAGGCTGCAGTGGCAGTCCTGAAGAAAGGTTTGTCTGAGCTCCTTATGGGTGGCAAAAGAAATGCTGCAGCCCATAAGGATCTCCTGGAACCCCAGTGCCCTGGGTACCTAGGTACCATATACTAGGGACCTATACAGGGGGTCCAGTGTGCCAATTGGAATATGGAGCCACTAAACTATAGTGACTAATTTGGTAAGTAGAGAGAGCATAAACACTGGAGTTCTGGTTAGCAGAACTTCAGTGACACAGTTAAGCATACTGACAACACACACATAGGACACAAACTATGAGCACTGGGGTCCTAACTAGCAGGATCCCAGTGAGACCGTAAAAACACACTGACAAACACTCACAAACAGGCCAAAAGTGGGGGTAACCATGCTAGAAAAAGGCTACTTTCTCAGACTTAGGCAAAGGACAAATAAGGTTGAAAGACAATGAACAAGAGTACAGAATGGGGAGATTGATTGATCAGCTCTAGAGAATAGATGTAGACCATGGAGAGCCAAGGTAAAAAAAAAAGAAATGCAGATGTTGAGTTTCCACATAAATGTGATGAAGTGGGTGGAGAATGGATGTAAAGTGGGTATGGACCATGGATAGTCTTAGTTTAGAGTCCAAAGTGGAGAGAGATTGTAAAGAGTGGGCCTACTGGGTGAATAGCCTTTGGAAGGGGTGGGAAGCATCTGGGAAGTAGAACACATGTGGATGGAGTGGGCACGTGCTGGTTGAGAAGCAGATTTAAAGGGTGTTGTTGAGGGTGGAGAGTGGCTGCATGCAGTGGAAAGCACTTGAGTTATGTTCAAAGGGAAGAGAGCAAATGAAGGGCTGAGAAAAAATAAGGGCTTACAGTGAGAGAAGAGGGTGGCAAGGGTTTGTAGAGGGTGAAGGGCACATGTGCAGTATAGAGGATGCCTGATGTGGACAGCAATGTACACGGTAGAGATCAGATTCGGAGAGTGAAAGTTGCCGATAAAAGATTAGAAAGTGGATTTACACGGAGTACAGGGCACATAATGCAGGTGGTGAAAAGAGAGAGCAGGCACATGGTGGACAGGCGTACAGAGGATGTACAGTTTGTAGCGCGGACGCAGGGTCAGATTGGAAAGAAAATAGGACCTGGCATTAAAATAAAAATGGACCTGTTAGTGAATCAGCTAGCTAAAAAGTGTGGCCAAAAGTGTCCAATCTGGGCAGTTATAGACATTTTTAAAGGTGCTTTGCAAGGTATGAGTCCTGCATTCATCTGTGCTTGCTGCAGGAAATATTGTTGTACAAATAGGGAAAGCAAGAGTAAAAAGTGGCCCACGAAAACCACAAACAACCAAAAAAAACTGCTCTGCATACTGAGCTATCAGACCAGTTGTTCTTGAATGCTGAGGCCAGTCCAACCCTGAGCAAACTTGAAAGAAGAGAAAGCATGTAAAGGACGAACACTAGCTGGAAAGTTGAGGGTTAGGGTGAAGGAAGCAAGCTGCACCAGGTCGAGAGTAGAAGGTGAAGAGTTGTAGAACGATGCATAAAAAGGGTGAAAAGAGTACTTATGGCTCAAGTCTGAGGTATGTAGAACAAAAAGAAAAGAGAATTATTATTTATCAGACAGAATGGAAATGCACTAAAAAAGCTCAAGACCAACAGAGGTATCCTCACCGCCACCTACTTAAAGTGTAAACCTGGTCTATCTCTCACCTTGTGGGTGGGGGCCCATTGCCGAGCAGTACCATTAGCATCAGAGAGTGATTATGTTTCGTGGCCTATACTGGCTGGGTGAGGGAGGCAACTGTTTTTAGTTCAATTGCAGTGGGCACTGTCTGGAGAACCCACAATGCTGTGGTTTGCTAAGAGTCTCCTTGAGAACTGGGTTGGGCAGTGGAATCCTGAAAAAACATTTGTGGGTGACAGCAGTTCTGCACAAAAATGTAAAATGCATTCCCACAGCGAAAGAGGCATCTTATAAACAGATAAAAGGGAGAGTTTAGAAATGGATGTCGGACGGGGAGCCAAAGACAGATAGGGAAGATAAGAAACGAGCGTAGAGAAGAGGGAAAGACAGATATTGGAGTGCAAGAAAATTAAAAGTAGAAAGGGAAGGGAGTCAAAAAAACCTACCCTGAACGGAATGCGTGAAGGGGAGCGAAAATAAAGTGAACGGAAAAGACAGAAAGGTGAAAAGTAGTTTGTGAAGGGAAAGTGGAGAGAAAGCATACGGAGGGCAGAGCAATAAAGAGTGGATAATGGGGAAGGAGCTTCAGGAAATGGGAAGGAATGAAAGTATACGGGAAGGAAGAAAAGTACATAGTGAGGGAGAGCGAGAAAGTGTATGCCTCTACTGTATAATTTACGTATATAGCAATAAAATATATAAAGTTGAGGGATGACAGGCCCAGACACACAATAGTGATTCTTTCACCGTGACATGATTTTCTTTCATCAACAAGATATATTTTCCTGGCACAAAAGGCATGCCTGATAAGAGCTACTACAGTATCAATCATACATTCGGGATTTAGTTTAAAGGTGGGAATCAGGGTCTGACACTCCAAACAAAGTGTCCCAGTATGTTTTTTTTACTTGTGGTTTTATATAGCAGCTAACTTAACTGGAAGGTACTGCAGTGCTGTATGCAGAGAAATACCGGATGTGGATCAGAGCGGAGACTCCAACCCGGGTCCCCAGTTCAAAGTCCAGCAGCTCCTGCATAGGCCGCCCCCGCAGAGGGCATAGAGGGCCGGCGCCTTGGCCCGGAAGGGACCGGTTAAACCGGTTTGGGGAGGGCGCGCACCAAGTAGGTGCCAACGCACCCCCACCCCTGTGAAGGCTAACAGGTAGGATTGGTCAACTTATGGCTACCAATTGGGGGGGGTTTGCTGTCGTTCAAACCCCCCCAATGGAATCAAGGTTGGGGGGGGTACAGGGGACGAAGGAATGGGATTTAGGGCGTGTTGCCGAAACGACAGTCTAGTCAAGACCAGGACAACGCGCTCGCGGCATCGGCTGCAGGAAGAAAATCGAAGGATCCCGTCACCGAAGGTCACAGAAGGACCCCATCCCATCAATGCCGTTTCGCTACCCCTGCCCAAGCCAGGTCGCGGGGGACCCATACGCTGCCCCACCTGCTGCCTCCACAGCCAAGAGAATTGTCCCCCGGTGACCGGAGCAAGCACTACGCGCACTACCTGTGCCGTTCATTGGCAGGCACCGGGCACGCTCAGCGAAAGAAGACTAACCTTGAGGGTCCTCCCAGGGCATTCCCTGAAGACGCGGCACGGAATCCCATTGGCTGCGGGGAACCGCTTTTGCAAGCGACGCGACCCCGCAGCGTCTTCCGACAGGCAGCGAGCTCCTTCACGCTCGTCTCGTAAGAAAGGCGTTCCTCGGAATCCCATCTACTGCGGAGGACCACTTTATCAAGCGACGCGACCCCGCAGCAACCTCCGACAGGCAATGAGCTCCTGCACACTCGTCTTAACAAAAAGGCATTTTTTCTGAATCCCATCGACTGCTGGGGACCGCTTTTTCAAGCGACGCGACCCCGCAGTTACGCCCGACAGGCAACGAGCTCCTGCGCGCTCGTCTTTCATAGGCTGCGGGGGACCGCTTGGTAAGCGACGCGACCCCGCAGCGACCTCTGCCCGGCAGCCCACACGCGGCTCCCAAGGAGCTTTCCTCAAAGGGGAAAGCTGCATCGACGGCGTCTTCAAGAAGGTTCACTGCGCACTCAATAACCCCGGGAGAATCTCAGCTGAACTTTATTTGGCCCAGACTCTCAGCTGAACTTTATTTGGCCCATATTCTCTCCCCTGCCACAAAACCACACCGTGGCCATATTAAACAAAACGGCTAATTGAATGCTCCGGGGGACCATGCATTCAGCGCGACGCGACCCCGTATTGAGCACCCCGCGGCTAGGAAAGGACTAACAGGTTGGGGCATACAATACCCAGGAGCTACAACTGCAGCTGACTGGACCCTCCTCCTCCACAACAGGCACGAGTACCTCCACCAGCAACTCTCCAGGGGGCTTCAGAAATCATGGAGGAAGACCAGATTGTCAAACAACAAGATGACCTGGAAAAAATTATCGCGCACATGAGGGCAGCGGCGCTAAAACACGGCAAGGACTGGCTGCGGGCAAAGATAGAGGACAAAGGGGGTGAATCCCAGGAACGCGAGGCGGAACTACCAGCCCCCCTGAAGTTGACGGACAACGCAGGAATAACGGAGCACACTACGCCTCACAACAGAAGGCAAACAAACGACAGAGGTCTGAAGGAAAGCCCACAAGGAAACCCGCCAAGAGGGCAAAAGTCGTGGTACAGGGCACAGAGGATGACACAGCAGCAACATCAGAGGCCAGCAGACCGCGAGTGCCAGCAGAGGGTGAGCATATAAGCACGTTAATTAAAAAATGCTTTAAATCGCTTGCGCCGCTGCTGTTGAGGGGCGAGGGGGCTGGGATAATCATAGAGGGAAGCATATCGGCAAACAAACAAACAAGCACAGTAACAGGTCAAAGAGATCGCCCTTCCCCAGGGGACCCTTTAACAGCCTGGAGCGCGCCCTCTAAGGTATTAGAGACAGTTACAGACAGAGGTAATCCACCCGACTCTTATACACGACCATCCCTGGGCCCCCCCTCCATGACAACCAGAGCCGCCGGCCTGGCGACAGCCATCCCCTTGACAGTAAAAGAGAGAATTTGGAGAAAAGAATTTATAGACATCTTCACACTCTTAGAAATCCAGTTAGAAGGTTTAGACCTTACTGTTTGTGATAAAAAAGATGATGACAGAAGGGAGAGGAAGAGAGCAAAAAAGGATTGGAATTTTGAAAACTGGTTAGATGCGTTTAGGATTATGGCCTGTGTCATAGTGGAGAAATTTCCACACTGCGTCACCGATCTCCGGCTTTACGAGTCCAAAATACATGAAGCACACCGCCAATTCCCGGGGGACGCATGGCTAGAGTATGACAAGAGCTTCAGATTAAAAATGCAGGGGCACCCAGAGATGGAATGGAACCAAGAGGATGTCTCTAGTTACAAACACAAAATGATGGTAGCAAAAGAAGTTAGCTCATGGGCAGGAAAAAGGGGATCAGTCCTTTTGGACAACACATCACAAAGGGAGGCAGGACAAATACAAAACACCATATAGGCACAAGCCCTGGCATAGCGGCAAAGCACAGGGTGACAAGGGACCGCAGGCCATATACTGGAAGTTTGAGACGGACAACTGCACCTGGGGGCAGAATTGAAAATTTAGACACTCTTGCGCCTCGTGTGGGGCCGAACACACAGCATCAGCATGAAGAAAGCACAAGTCAGAGAGAAAAGACAAGAAGAAAAAACAATAGATCCCCCCCCACAAGGTACCCCATGACCAACCAATTGAACATGAAGCTGGCCAGGTCCCCAATCAACACAAAAATGTTGAGAAAACTAGCTAACGAATACCAGAACAAACAAGATGCAATCACACTAGTGAAAGGTTTTGAGGAAGGCTTCATCATCCCAGTAAAAGGGCAGGTAACTGGAGGAACCCACAAGAATTTAAAATCAGCCTTAGACCAACCAGAGGTAGTCCAGCAAAAAATTGAGAAGGAATTGAAACTGGGTCGCATTGAGGGCCCCCTCACAGCTCCCTTGCCAGTAGACCTAATCATCTCCCCACTGGGGGTGGTACCCAAGAAGGAACCGGGCCAACTCAGACTTGTACACCATCTATCATCCCTGAGGGCACATCAGTAAACAATAGCATACCAGAGGAGGCATGTGCGGTAGGGTACGCCACACTGGACGATGCAATAGACATGATTAAAACCGCAGGCAAAAAGGCGCTGCTAGCAAAGGCAGACATTGAGTCAGCATTCCGCCTGCTGCCGGTCCACCCGGACAGTTATCATTTGTTGGGTTTCCAACACAACGGTCAGGTGTTCATGGACAAGGCCATGCCAATGGGGTGCGCCATAGCTTGCGCCTATTTTGAACAATTCAGCACATTTTTGGAATGGGCACTACACAAAAAGCATCCTGGTGGGGGGAAGATGCACTACTTGGACGATTTCCTATTCATAGGGGGGGCTGATGATGGGTCTTGCGCCAGCCTTTTAAACGCTTTCCAATCATTGAAAAAAAGAGTTGGGGGTTCCCCTAGCAAATGAAAAAAACAGTAGGTCCCACCTCTTCATTAACATTCCGAGGCATAGAGCTAGACTCAGCAGAACACGGCACTCGCAGCCCAGACCCGCCACACCGGATGGCAGGGCATAGGATACGCCAGGTAGCGAGTTGGGCCTAATGCAAAGAACTGGAAGCTACCCCCTGAAACAACACAAACATGGTAAAACAAATTCAATTGGAGTGAGCCCCTTCAAAATCAAAGGTAGGACTGCCTAAAAATCGAAGGGCAAAAGGAGGCAGGACAAATGGAGGCCAGGACTTGAAGGCCCACCAGTCACTCACTGTAATCTTTGAAAAATGAAACTGAAATGTATCAAATGAACAATGTGAATATCTTACTGTCATAAGTACAAAGTTTTATTATCAGTGAGGCGGCCTCTGTCCCAAATATCTCACAGCATTGGGCAGTCACACGCTTGTCCACATTAATAAAGCGGCCAACTGTTATCCACTATAGAAAGTGTGTCAAAGTCAGTTTCATGCATGCTTGTCGGTACAACGCGTAACATGATTTGTAAATTGTCAGTAATGCCGGCTCTGTAGTGTGACAAGTGCGGGTGTTATGACCGTAACGCCATGTCCAGGATCTGTCATGGAGAACAAAAAATCCCACATTCAACCACTCCCACACACGCACTGTAGAAATCTTCAGATCGGATGCCGTGTAATTTATGATGAGTTTATTCCATTCAAACTGACACGTCTTACATCAGCCCCAATCGCTCGAAGAATCCCTTTCCGCACCTACATTCTTTTCCATCCCCATTCTAAATTCCAGCCCCGATAGTTCCTTAATGAGAACTTACATTTCCCAAATACAACACACACACTTTTCATAGATAGAACACGTAATTCAACTGATTCTTAACTGCTGATGATGAGAGGCGAGTTCATGCACCCTGGCTCCAATGGGGTCTTATTCTCACAACTCCAAAAAGAGTACAGCACTTAAAGTTCACAGAGAAGAGGCGGACTCGTATAAACACTTCTCCCAAACAAAGCAATAGAATAAAGTGCTGCATGTTAGAGAGGCAGACTCCTGCCTTTCAATCAGAGCGCGGCGCTTGCAAAGTATCCTAAAGAGCGAGAAAAGGCGGGAACTTACACCCACCTCACTTTTCACGTCTCACCCCCCGCCGCCCAAAAATACTGACGAAATCGTACAATGCGTTAATTTTTTCACTCTCATTTGATGAATCGGCGCACAGTCCGGTACAGCACCGCTTCGTCTTCTCGCTGGGCCACACTGGAACCTTACTTCTGCTTCTGTTCCAGACAGGTTACCAGAGTTAGGAACAGGCATGGTAGCCCAAATCCAACCACACATAGCCCAAAAATAGCCCAATAGTGCTAATCCGAGGAAGGAGGGGCTAAGGCAATGAGATGCTGCCAGGAATGAAGCGCTGGACTAACAGCCTTCAGTCTGCTTGTGTGTTTCATTTTCATTCTTCCAGTGCGGCAATGTCTGACATTTTGGCGTCTCACAAGTAATGCTTTCACTGACAATTTAGCATAATTGATAAGAACTGACTGTAGCAGATACATTTCATCCACCCACAGCAGAACCAGACCTGCAGACTTTCAAGCTATACCTCCGGTTTGAGCGCATGCTATATAAAACCTAAAGAAAAAAGTACTCTCACATTTCCAGACCCTGCGTTAACAGCTGTGCCAGTCTGGTTTTTAATTTTGCATTCTGGACTTGTGCTCTTTATTCCAATATAAAATTAGGAATTCAACCCCCAGAATACAAAGACAAAAACATGGACTAGATGCACTCATGCAATAGCTTTTTGAGTAAATATCTTAACAATTATTATGTGACAAATGTGATTCCTAGTCATGGTTGACACTTTCCTTTCTGCCGTTTTAACAAGAGTATCTTGCATTCTGGGACTTGTAGTTTCATTTAAATTACATGTAGAGTGATAATAATTAAACAGCCCTCCGGGTGTGATAGATGATATTCACTGGTAAGCCGCAACAATCTAAGT
Organism: Pleurodeles waltl; assembly: GCF_031143425.1. Lineage (NCBI taxonomy): Eukaryota > Metazoa > Chordata > Amphibia > Caudata > Salamandridae > Pleurodeles > Pleurodeles waltl. Next base: position 1,729,898,597 of record NC_090444.1, read on the forward strand.
TAATATCCTGACCTCCTCATCCTGTGTCTGTGGCAGTCATTCTACAGCGCACTTCTTTCAGACCTGATGCGTTTGCAGGGCTGGAGATATCTGAGAGTACCCACAGGGGTGGTGGTGGAGGGACGCTTCTGGCATGTCGAGCTGCAGAGTGGCACTTGGCATTTCTGCCTCAGTTCAGAGGAAACTGGTGAGCAGCAGTGCAATAAGAGAGGTCGGGAGTGCCTCCTTGCTGCTAACAGAGAAAGGAGAGAGCTGCAAGAATTTAGCAGTGTTTGGATTCAGTGGACAAGAATAGATACCATTGTGAGATGGGGGCATAGTGAGGTACAAATCCTGGCAGTAATACATTTCTGAAAGCTGGCTTAGTGAAGGTTGTGCCTCAGAATTTCTACTCTGCGAAGCTCGGCCGTATGTAGCATATAATTACTCAGGTGCAGTGAGTGATGGTTGTAAGAGCTCCTTTTTAAACACTCCAACATGGCACATTACAAGCTTAGGTTGTACAGCAACAGGGCTGTTAGTTGTGCTACGGTTCACGCACATGTGACTAGCATGGAGTGAAGGCCATGAATTACAGTGCAAAGAATTCAGATATGTACAGATAGAAATTTAGTTCACATTGGTGACCCTGTAATTGGTTCATATGGCAAGTAGGTGGGACGCAGTCTTTGGTGCTTGGAGCGAAGAAAAGAATCTGAGCGCATCCAATATTCACGATTAATTTAGACCTTGTGGTAATCGAGGGAATGTTACAATATTCTTTCGTTTAACCAGAGGTGTGTCGTACTTGGCAGAGCTAATTTTTAATGGGGACAAAACAAACTACTTGTGCTATTGGGTGAAAAAAAGTTGTGGGGGGGGTCACATGGAGCGAGGCTTTCAGACCAGGTCAAACAAAGCTCACTAACTTTGCACTCAACTTTTATAAGCTGTTTTAATGCACAGCAGAGTTATTGTGATCCTTGTTCATTTCTGCATAATATCGCAGTCTCTGTTTCATCGAGATTGGTTCTGATTCTTGTCACCTCAAAGGAGGGCAAAGGTTCCCAACTTTGCTTGATTTCACACAGACAAAAATGACCACTGCCCTAATCATTGGACAACTTCCTCGCTGCAGGATGCCGCACCATGTAGCATTCCGAGCTACAGGGAGAAACAGTCATGGTGACAATGCAAGTGCTGGAGTATCTGACTCAAGCTCTGGGGAAGATGGATATGGCTCAGATAAAGTGCCTTTTCCAGGGAAAAGAGGGTAGATAGAGCAGGTTTTTTTTCTTTTTGCAGCTCAGGCTCTAATAAAGGGATATCTCTAACTGGGAACTTTAAAATAAATTGTGATGTTCACACACCCCTAGTTAATATGTCAGGGTTGCTATAAAGCACAGAATGAACCACATTATGTGCCTGTCCATACTATAAGTTAACCCTGAAGCAGTGCCACTTAATATAAATGGCCTTTCTATACTACTCAATTAGAATCTTTATTAAAATTAAGTATTGCTCATTTTAACACTGGGTGATTGCTTTCACCCTTATAAAATCAGTTTACATTTTAAAAATCCAATAAATATATTATCCTTCGACAACCCTTGGTACAGAAAACATTGTATGCTTATTTGCATATAACAGAAATTGTATTGAATAGTTAAATGCTGTTCATTGTCCACTAATGAACAACTAATTTGGAAATTATCATTTAGGTTTCATTTTTCTAACAAAATGAACCCAAAGTGGAGAAAGGGTCGCAAAGTAAAGAGTGAATCATCCCAAGACCATGAAGGCCAATATTATTTTGTTAAAGCCTATGAAGTAACCAAATAGTCATCTTCAAATCATCTTCAAGTCATCAGGAATAATCTAATCTTGATAAGTAATCAAATACTCATCCTCAGATCATCAGGGACGATTACATCTGGTGAAGTCATCAGATGCTCATTTTCAAGTCATTTTCAAATCATCAGGCAGAAATTTCAAACCTCGTTGATGACTTCAGGGGGTTAATGATGTCTGATGACGTGTAAATGACTTCTACAGTAGTTGGATGATCATCCAGTGACTCTGGGATGGCTTCTAAAGTCATCCTGTTTGACCTGGGTTACCCCTAGGACACCATGCCCAGCACTGCCAGGGACACTGGCAAACATCCCTACCCTGCTACCTGGCCTCACAGAGTGAGGTTGGGCAACGCAACACAGTTTCGGCATAGAGGAAGTCACTCCGATAGCTGTGTGTGCTGCGGACGGCCGAAAGACCAAGGGAGGTCTTCCCCACCCGCAGGATGGGTGCCGGACGGTTCTTTCCCCCCGAGAGGGCACACATGGGTGGTCACAATCAGCAGGAAACCCTCCCTGGATCCCTCGCAGGGGAAGGAACCTAGCAGCTGCTGAATGAAGTGTTTCTCTGGGGTGTACCTGGAAAGGTTTATTTTCAGATATGCAGTACCTTTGCAATACAGAGATTTATTTATGTGCCAAACATGAAGCATTTAACATCACTCTTTTTCTCACAAGGAGCCCATGGAGTTCAGATAGAACTTCAGAGGCAGACTTAAAATTAGGATTTTTCTTCAGCAGCCGTGCCGCTGCATTTTGTAAGCATTGAAGTTTCTTAAAAGAACGTTGGAGAATGCCTAAATATAAGGCATTACAATAGTTAACTTATCACATTAGAGTATCTTGACGCTCAACAATAAACTACAACACCCCTAATATCACAGATTTCTTTGTGGTTGTCCTTATCCAGAAAAGATTTATATTCTTTGCTAGTGACCCTCACCTACTCTACTAGCAGCACTGAGGGAAACCACTATGTGTGTGGATGTGCTCTGTGTGAAAGTGCAGCATAATGCAAGTCATAGTGAAGTCAGCCTTTGAAATAGAGAAAGAGAGAGAAAAGAGAAAGAGAAAGAAAGAAGGAAATAAAGAGAGAAAGATGGAAAAAGAGAAAGGAAAACGAATGCGAAATTAGGAAGGAAAAAATAAAGGGAGAAGGAAAAGGAAGATACATGGAACAAAAGAAGTAAAGAAAAAAAGCAAAACAAATGAAGATAGAAGAAAGAAAGAAAAAGGCAAGAGAAAGGAACGAGGCACGAAAAAAGAAATAAGGAAAGAAAGAAAAATGAAAAGACAGAAGAAAGGAAGAATGGATGAAAGAAAGGAAGGAGAAAGCAAGAAAGAAAGAGAAAAGTAAAGAAAGAAAAAGGAAGGAAGGAAAAGAAAGAGGACAAAGAAATTAAAAAAGAGGAATGAAGGAGACAGAAAAAAGCAAGACTAAACAAAGAGAAGAAAAAAGCAATCGAAAGAAAGAAAATAAAAAAGTGAAAAAGAAAAAAGAAAAAAGGAAAGAGATAGACAGAAAACCAGGAAGCAAAAAAGAAAGAAATTAAGTTAGGTTGAGAAAGCACACTGATGTGCTTATATTCAGAGTTCAACTGAGCTGCTGTTTGTAATGCTGTGGTCTTTCAAAAGGCTCTGTTCTCCCCAACTTTTTCAGACTAGTCAAATAGCAGCTCTCAAATAGGCAAAGGCCAATCCCAATGGAATGTACAACCACATTGGCGGGAGACCGGAACTAATAAAGTTGGAATGTGCCCTGTGTTCACCTCAAATGATTTGATACTTGTAGATGGCCCGGGAAGGCACCGACTTTCATAACCTAATTAAAAGGGAAAACACTGGCTGTGAAGAGTACTACCTTATGTGTGGATGTGCTCATTGTGTGAGAGAGAAATGTAGTCATGCAAAGTGAAGTTTATCAGTGGCTTAAGTAGGTTGACTCACTGCCCCATGTTGTATGCTATAGTGGGTGGAAGCAAAATGTTAGTGACACAACAGACCAATGGCGGAAGAGAAGTGGCTACAAGCCCCTTTAAGTAAGTATGTGTACATGTAACTTTAGTAAAATTGAAAGGTCTTAGCTAACAGGAGACAAAAACATGTACCAAAGAGTATTCAAGAAGAACTGTTATTTTATAAGGAAATATGATTGGAGATTGTCATAATTACTGCAAGTTCAATCTGATATTGTTTAACTATAAGGTAATCCTTAAAAAAAAAAAAAAGAAATTGTGCCAAAAAGGGGAGTGCAGTGTATTTCACAACATGAAACTGAATGTCGGTTGATTTAAATGTTGCCATGCATTTTTGGCTTAGGACGTGCACACTCTGTATTTCTAGAGTAAACACCCATTTTATTTAAAGGGCGTATCAAGCTGACGAGCTTTCACATATTTACAAAAACAGTAACGGAGTGCAATCAAATCTTGATTTTTAGCCCTGCAAATATTAAAAAAAAACTGTAACAATTGTACAAAAGATCCACTTATTAAATAATGAAGTGTCTATTTTGCTGGCAGAGCAGGTAGTCAAAACTAAACCTCTGCTTTTAAAAACCACTGACAAGGCCCCTCACCGAAGGTACACAGGTGAACTGATATAATTTACTGGGTAATGAATTACATAGGATTTCTGCAGGGTTTGTCAACATAGCTTCTGGTTTACGTAGGAACGACGTGTTATGGGTGGGATGAGAAAAAACAAAGCAGCTTTAAGTTGAAGCACCTGCGTGTTAGTGAGTGGTACACAAACCTGAGAGGACGTTGGGCAGCATTTCCAGCAAACCCACAGACAAAGCTGCTCTCTGCTGATGAAGGGATTTCCCAGAAACACGTATCCAGAGATTTACAGCACTTGCTGCACCTACTAAGGTGAAAAACTTTAGTTTACTTTATGGATTAAAAACAAATTGTACTGCATTTACCATGATGCACTGGGGCTGACTGTGTGCTGGAGTGTGAGCAGGATGCTCCCTTTCTGTTTTTTCGGGTTTAAGTCTGACACGGTTTATCCCTGTGACCTTATCAATGCACATCCGAGTGTGCTGTAAACGTTGATGCTAGTCTGTGTAATGAACATGCAGAGTTACAGTTCAATGGAAACTGTACACACTATTAACCGCAGAAGGGGCATTCTCCTACATAGAGACAGAAGCTATTTGTTCTTGTATGGTAGAAAACGTACATTAGAGCTGACCATAAAACATTGGTGGGTCAGTGAAATGGTTCGTAGGTGCCTCTGTCACGCTGTCCTGTTGGGAAATACTTGGGGCTTCTGGAGCAGCTGTGGCCGGCTCATCGAACTACAACTAAAGTGGTGTGTCCTAAACATGAAAAACGTAATGCTATTGATATTGAAATACTATATATAGCGCATGAATGCCAAAGGCGTCTGGTCGCTGGTGTTTGCTACCATTAAGAAATGAACAGACAGAACCAGAAATTCACTACCATAAGGGACCTATACCTGAACACACTGAATCAGAGGAAAAAACACGTTTTCTGATTTTTCTGAATCTGAAAAGGTCAGACTGGGCTCTGAGCTGGTAGGGTAACTTGTTCCACAGTTGACATGTCATGTCCTTCCTCCCTTCTGATTTTGAAGACATTGACTGTCCTAGCAGCTGCTGAGAGAAGGGTTTTTCTGGGGTGTACCTGGAAAGATTTTTTTTCAGATATGCAGTATGTTAGACTTTTCATCCTTGGCGTGGTCTCCCTTAACTTTTTGCCACTGCTTCCCAGGTTGTTGATGTGTGCTGGACTCTGATTTTGCTGTTTTTGTTACTCTGGGCACTTTACCACTGCGAACCAGTGCTAAAGTGCAAGTGCTCCTTTACAAAATGTGTATGTAATTGGCTCATCCATGATTGCCATATTTGATTTATTAGTAAATCCCTAGTACAGTGCACTAGAGGTGCCCGGGCCTGTAAATCAAATGCTACTAGTGGGCCTGCAGCTCTGGTTGTGCCACCTACACAAGTAGCTCTGTACTCATGTCTCAGACCTGCCACTGCAGTGTCTGTGGGTGCAGTTTTAACTGTAAATTCGACTTGGCAAGTGTACCCACTTGCCAGGCCTAAACCTTCCCTTTTCTTTAATGTCGGACACCCCTAAGGTAGGCACTAGGTAGCCCCAAGGGCAGAGTGAAGTGTATGGTTAAGGTAGGACATATAGTAATGTGTATTATATGTCCTAACAGTGAAATATTGCTAAATTCGTTTTTCACTGTTGCAAGGCCTGTCCCTCTCATAGGTTAACATGGGGGCTACCTTTACTCAGATTTAAAGTGTAGATTCCCTTTAGGAGTGAATGGACAATGTGGAGTTTGGGGTCTCTGAGCTCACAATTTAAAAATACATATTTTAGTGAAGTTGATTTTAAGATTGTGTGTTTGAAAATGCCACTTTTAGAAAGTGAGCATTTTCTTGCTTATACCATTTCTGTGACTCTGCCTGTTTGTGGATTCCCTGTCTGGGTCAGTTTGACAGTTGGGCTGGTTGCACCTCACACTAGACAGTGACACAAAGGGTGCTGGGGTGTAGCCTGCATATCCTGATGAGCCATCTGTGCTAGTACGGAGGGGAGGGGTGGTCACTCACACCTGAAAGGGCTGTGCCTGCCCTCACACAATGCAGTCTCTAACCCCCTGGTGAGAGTCTGGGGCCTGGCCTGGGCAAGGCAGGATTTCACAATCAAGAGAGACTTTGCTTTGAAGTAGGCCTACTTCAAAGGAGGAATTGGGTATAAGAAGGGCACCCAAAACCACAGACTTTAGAACACTTCTGGAAACCAAGAGGAACCTCTGCCTGGAGAAGAGCTGAGGAAGAAGAGCTGCCCTGCCTGTGACTGCTTTGTGGAGCTATCCTGCAGTTGCTGCTTCTGCCAGAGTAAGAGGGCAAAGACTGGACTTTGTGTGCCTTCCATCTTGTGAAGATTTCCAAGGGCTTGATTTAGAGCTTGCCTCCTGTGGTTTGAAGACTCAGGGACAGCAAAGACTTCTCTCTGCCAGCACCTGGAGTCTCTGTAGAGACTCCTACTCTGCCCAGTGGTGCCCATCCAGTTCCTGGGACACTGAAAGGAGAAGCTGGCAGCCTAAGAGGAAGAAATCCACACACAGAATGCCGTGCGGGGAAAAGATCGACGCGACTCCAATGTGCTGCTGGGAAATTGACACAGCGCCGGCTTTGCAGCTGAAAATCAACGGTCACCTGTAACGCGACCAAAGATTCGACGCATGGAGCTGGAGAAACGACGCGCAGCATCGCTGACAGAGGCTGGTGAGATCGCAACCAGCGCTGCGTGATTTTCGGATCATCGTGCAGCTGGATTTCCGACGCAAACACCGCTGGGCGTGTAAAAACAACCCAAGCCTGCCCTGACCCGAGAGTGCTGACCGGATCAACGCATCGCTCTTCTGCGGAGAGAAGAAACGACGTGCCCCGAACCGACGAAAGGAGAAATAACGCAAGGTCTTGCTCATGAGTGAAATAGACGCATCGCAAGCCCCTCTTTGACGCACACTCGCCCGTGCGGGGTTATTTTTGATGCCCCCAAGGTACATTTTTGCGCTAACAGTGTTATTGTGTGTTTAAAACTACATGAAGACTCTTTTTGCTTTTTAATTGATAACTTGACTTGTGTATTGTGGATTTTTGTCGTTTTGGTCTTGTTTTGTTTAGATAAATATTCGCTATTTTTCTAAACCTGTGTTTTGTCATTTTGTAGTGTTTTCATTAAGTTACTGTGTGTGTTTGTACAAATACTTTACATCTAGCACTCTGAAGTTAAGCCTACTGTTCGAGCCAAGCTACCGAGGGGGTAAGCAGGGGTTAGCTGAGGGTGATTTTCTTTTAACCTGACTAGAGTGAGGGTCCATGCTTGGACAGGGGTAACATGACTGCCAACCAAAGACCCCATTTCTAAAACAGTACCTTTGCCATACAGAGATTTATTTATGTGCCAAACATGAGGCATTTAACATCACTCTTTTTCTCACAAGGAGCCCATGGAGGTCAGATAGAACTTCAGAGGTAGACTTAAAATTAGGATTTCTTTTTCACCAGCCGTGCCGCCGCATTTTGTAAACACTGAAGTTTCTTAAAAGAACTGTGGAGAATGCCTAAATATAAGGCATTACAATAGTTAGCTTATCACATTAGAGTATCTGTATGCTCAACAATAAACTACGATGCCCCTAGTATTACAGATTTCGTTGTGGTTGCCCTTATCCAGAAAAGATTTATTTTCTTTGTTAGTGACCCTCACCTACTCTAGTAGCAGCATGCGTCATCGCCTTGTCCACACCAGCTCCTAAAGGCCAGGGTGAGCTCAACTGACTTGCGGGAGCTCTAACAAAGATCCTACCGGGGGTCTAAACATAAAAATACCTTACTGTTCACAAAGTTGTCCCTTTATTTAGAGTGACAATAGGTATGTTTACAAAACAAGTAACAAAAGGGTTGCACTAGGTAATTATGGTCCTATGATCAATTAACCAGATCAAGCCATGGCCGAATCCATAAACATGGATAGTACCATTTGAAAACCGTTGATCTGTACTAATACTCGTGGAGGTGGGCTGTGAGGTATTATGAGTGCATAACTGCTTCGCAGCACCGGAATAAAGCCCAAACAAAAGGTCTTTGCTTTATAGGAGATAAAAAGTCCTTGCTTCTCCAAAAATGTGGAATAAAACTGCGATGATATCCTAAACCAGATGATATACATCTAGTTCATGTTCAGGTGAACATACTTGATTTGATTTTCTGTCTAGATATATTCATGATTTCATAAGCCATCACGTGTTGCATCAGTGCCCTCAGGTAATGAACTTAATAGACATCTGTATAATGCTTTGTACATTCCAATATATACATACTGATGTCAGTTTTGCAATGATATTTCCTGTGACCCAGAGATTTCCCACACACTATACAGAACAGAAATGTGTGCAGCAAAAAGTAACTAGAGGAAGTAAGTTTATTAATTTGTGCATTAAAAGAAAGACTGGAATCAAAAATTGTTCCAAGATTCCTGACGAGGATCTGAGGCCACCAAGATTGGTCTCAAAGTTGTGTCCTTAATGAACAGGAGGACCTCGGTTTTATCGGAGTTCAACATAAGACAGTTGTTACTCATCCATTCTGTGAATGCCCCCATACAGTTGCTAAAAGCGGTGGGCAGCCTCGTCCACATCTTTCGAGTTGAACACCACAATTTGAGTATAATCAGCATAGGCCACCAAGGCTAGACCATAAGAACTAATCAGCCTTGTCGATGGAGCCACATACATATTAAGGAGTGTAGGGCTCAATGATGAGCCCTAGGGAACACCACACAGCAATGAGAAAGATTTGGATACAATGTTCCCCAGGGCTGTTGGCTGTCTATCTGACAGAAATGATTGAAATAGATCAGAGCCGGGCCTCTAATTCTGATTTCTACCAAGTGTTCCAGCATAATCACATGGTTTGTGGTGTCGAAGGCTGCAATAGATCCAGCAGGGAAACCTAGCAGACCTACACATTTATGAAAACTAGACACCGAGCATTCCCCCAAAGCCTTCTGATAAAAATGATACCCCACTTTTGTGGTTGGGTCTAGTGCATGCAACAGAACAAATTAAACCAAGACCAATGGGGCTCGCTTTCTTGGACTCCTATTGATGGTAGTTGGATATGTTCCGGTCAGGGACACTAGCCAAGCCACAGAAGTGGGGCAGCATTTTCTATTGTGACAAGTAAGGAAATGCTGGGTGGTAGGAACTTTGTGGATTTGTTTCTGATTCAAGAAGAATATTGCACAGAAATGCAAGGAAAATTTGTGATTTCAGTCAAAATTTGAGGTCTGCAGGTCACAGTGGGTAAGAAAACTTCATGTGATCCACAAAAGGTGCACCACCCTGTACTCCACTGGGTGTCTAGTTTTTAGAAATGCCTGGGGTTGGTAGGGTTTCCTGGGTGGCTGCTGACCTCGGGGCCAAAAACTATAGTGACCCCCTTTTGTTGATGTTATCACATAGTGTCTTGAACACTGTGCTTTTGCGGGCATTATGCCCACCCACACAGGTGAAGGAGCTATTTTATAAGGAGATATGTGTGAACTCTGGCTTGCAGGAAGTTTGAGGCTCCCAGCAGATTCCAATACTTTGAGGGATCCACGTGAGTCACCCTGGAGTTCCCCTCTTGTCTAGTTTATGAAAATATGTAGTTGGTAGATTTTTCCTAGGGACAATGTACACTCTGACATTGAAACAAAGAAACAACAAATATTACTGCACAACCATCTATTCCTCACATTCACACACATACTGGTTGGATGTGCCACGAGGGTGAGTGAAAGTTTCAAAATGTGAATTTTATTAACAAGAGATTTCACAAAAATGAAATACACTGTTAATAACTGAAAGTTCAAAAAACTGAGCCCCTGAGCTGTAAAGCCTCAACAAGGCATTCACATACATTTCATGCGTGACACATACAAAACCATTCATACAACCAGCAGCAGGCCCAGCACCTTACAACACTCACAACAACAGACAGCTCCTTTCAAGAGCCCATCACTTAATCCGCCCACAGTACAGACAGCAATAACCAGGACTGGCAGATGATGGTGTGTGTGGACTAGCCTTTGGCAGGCAATACGACTGTGTAGTAACCAGCAGCAAGTCACTATACACACAATGCCAGCCAAATGCCAGGTCACATACCACCAGCTAAGCACCAGTCCATTCACACTGCCAGCAAGTGCCAGTCCACGCACACAGCCAGCCAAGCACCAGTCGATACACTTCGTTATACCAATTGCCTGTCCACGCACACTGCCAGCCAAGCACCAGTCCCATGCACAGTTAGGCAAGTGTCCTCCACGCACACTGCCAGTCAAGCACCAGTCCATGCACAATGCCAGCCAGGCACCAGTTCACACACACTGCAAGCCAGGTCCCAGGCCACACACGCCGCTAGCCAGGTGCCAAGGCCACACACGCCGCTAGCCAGGTGCCAGGCCACACAAACCGACATCACATTTGTTTTTACAACAAACAAAAAAAAAAGTTGAAGAAGATAAAAAAAATCAACGATGGCTAGAAATAGGTCTAATAAATACATCAAACTACTGCCAACCGTGAAAAAAAATATAAAATGACACAGACCAGTCAGTTCTCTTTTATGTTCACGGTTGCTCCCAATACTTCAGTTGCATGTGGTACAATTTAAAACATGCAGACACGCAAAGCCCAGGATTTGAAGGAAACTCTGGGCAGTACATACAACTCTACTTTCGCACACCTCTTCAGACACAAATGTACAGCCAACTTCATGTACCAAATTTATGACCTACAAACAGCAGTGTAAGGCTCCAACCTCTGATCTACTCTATCTACACCACCCATGTGCCTACTGTAGTCTAAAAAGTACACAGGTTTCCAGACGTCAGCAACTTGACCCCAAGCAGTCACAGGTGAAGTACTTTCATTATGAATGGTTGTCAACATGTGGAAATCTTTCCTGTCTGAAAATGTCTCCGCTAGAGCAGATTGTGCCACATGCAATAGTGTCCACTTTGGACGATTCCTTCAACAATTGCACACTAGTGTAGAAGTTGTCTCGGTATAAATGTTGACCATTGTTAAAAAGTCCTCTACCAAGTTCCCACACAATGTACTCACTTACCAACAAAAGTGGATGGACAACCAGGGAAGGTCAATACAAGAATACCTACCAGTGTACATCCTGAAAGTATAGACAAATCCAGTACCACTCTCAGAAAGCACATACATCTTAATTCCATAATGTGCCCTTTTGCTAAGAATGTACTGCCTAAAAACCAAACAGCCCTTAAATGGGACCAAAGACTCATACACCGCTATTTCCTTCCCTGGAACATAGATCACTGAAAAGCAATCTACAAAATTATCAAGAACAGGCCAAATCTTGAAGAGACCGTCACAATCAGGGTGATACTGTGGCAAAGCTGAAGTATTGTCAACAAAATGCAGCATTCAAAGCAGAGGCAAATTCCAATCACGACTCATGGTTGCAGGAAATATACCATCAAGGAACTAAGAAGACAGATGGCTTTCTTATAAAGTCCATCAAACAAATGACACCCAAGAACTTCAACACATACAAATTTGTGGGAGTGCACCGGCTAGCTCTAGAGTGGGGCTTATGTCTGGCACTGTTGCCCCTGAAAAACTGTTCAGCATACAAATTAGTTTGGTCATCACTCTCACACAAAAATACATTATACACAAACAACTGAAAGAAATGTATAGGCATAAAGTTTTCAGCATTGCCTGTACAACCTGGGACACCAGTAAGGGCAGGCTGCACCTTGTTTGGAGCAAACCAGAGTTCAGCAGTTCCAATGGAAAGCCTTTCAGGCCCAGGCTGCAATCCAGATTCCTCTTGCTGCACTACTGGCACATCAGTGTCCCTCTCTAAAAGAGGGACTTCCTCCGCACAGAGAACGGTTTCATCATCAGATGAATCCTCTCAGAGAGAAAATTCACTGCCAGAATCTTTGATTTCCTCCACTGCCTCAGATGCAGAGTCAGTCTTCGAACCATGATCAGAGAAAGATCTGAAAAGAAAACCAACAACCTTCTGAGCGAAGTGGTCAACCTATGGTTAGCCATAATCCTTACTACTAAAAGTAACACAAAAAATAAGCCAACAATACCAATACTGTTTAAAATAAATAATAAACAAACAGTGGCTTCATCAAACAGAAAGTAAAACTACTGTCATGTAGTTATTTGGAAGTAATTTCAATCCATACAAAGCACACAAAGACCTACATATTCAAATAAAATACCACTGACTTGCGAGAGACAGCAAGGCTGAGGATCAACTGCACCTACTCTGCACAGGCACAGCAAGGACCATAAAAGCCCGACTGGAAAGGAAAAAAACAAAAAAAAAATACACACATAACAAGGAAGTGAAGAACATGTACAAATCCATAAGTTACTCTGAAAGACAATCACACAAAAAACTAAAGATTCAAACATTAGTACAGCAGTTAAAAAAGTATACAAACAGGCCAAGAATAAACAGATGAAAAGATTACAAAATGAGTTGCTTGCCCGCCACAAGCTACAGATCTGCCAAAGCAGCTCCCGCAAACAGGATTTACCAACAAGACAAAGGAAATGATTAGCTCTACAATAAAAAGAAATGAAAATTAAGGCTTAAATAAAAATGATAACATATAGAAAGAAGGTGTGACAAAGACAAAAAAAGACACCTGATGGAAATAAACCTTACCCCAGAAGAAGAGCCACACCATATGCATAACCTCATTCCCAGGTGACTGAATTGTCATCACCGACCCTGAGGCCCAACTGCTCAAAAAAGACAAAAAATCAACCCTTAAAACATAATGTCTGGAGTGTAGTGGCCTTTGGGTTGGATTATTAAAGAAAAAAAACAAAAAAAGGCTCCCAAAAGGGGTGGGTCCCCTTCACAAAATTATTCTCTGGTGTCTAGTGGGCGCCCGCCACCCCATCAAAGGGCACACTATCCTAAAAACGGACGATGTGCCCTCCAGAGAAGGGGGGGGTGGAAATACAAAAAAACTTTATTCCCCAAGGAGAGCAAACCTTTCCCAAGGGGTTCCTCCCTGCAATTTCATTATGTAAAATCCCTCGCATTTAGTGAGTTTTGACCCTGGGGGGGGCAGATCAACCAAATAAAAGCGCAAACTAACCCCACGGGAGGGCCGAAACACAAATATAAAATATACCCTCAAGGGAGTGACCCTGGCCCAAGGGGTCACTCCCCTCAATTACATTCAGTAAAAATCCCTGTTGTCTAGTGGGTTTCACAGGAAGGGCCAAACTAGCCCCCCGTGGAAAGAAACACAGAAGAAATATTTTGCTGCCCAGGTGGAGCAACCCTTGCCCAAGGGATCGCTCCCTGCAATTTTATGTAGTAAAATCCCTTGGGCTTAAAACAACCCAAGGCTGTTCTTATACCCTTGTGTAATCGACAAAAGCACCACCTTAAGCCTAATGAGCTAAAGGTGCTAAGATCCCGACTTTCAGGCGCTAGATTTTGGCAGGAAAAAAAACATTGGAAATACCCAAGGTTGTTTTGTATTTTTTGCGCACCATGTTGATAATTTGTGCTGTGCTGTGAGCGTTTTGTATTGCATAGGTGAGTGTGTGACCGTTTAAGTGTCTGTTATCTAAGACTATTTTATATGAACTATCCGGTTTGGCAACAAGGTATAGTGGATTATTCATTGCAGAGACACAGGCCTGAATTACTCCCTGGTACTCAAGTTGTGTGAGAATCTCTCTCACTGGAGTTTTAGCCTCGTGCTTAATAGGATTAAGAATATCCCATCAGTCTCCGCACAGCCTAAAGTGACTAATTATGTACCTCCTGTGAATCTGGTGAGTCCTTAGGCAGGGTGGTCTGGTCTTCTAAGACTCAGCAGGGCTTTTACTGCCGTTCTCAGCCCTCCATGCCTCCCACAACTGCAGAGTTTACATTGCAAATACGTTGGCTCCTGTAACACATCTTTCAAGCCTCCCTAGGAGGTTGTGCAACCAGACAGGAAAACAAAAACAAAAGGAACAAAGCAATGTACATTACAGAATCATTATTTTAAGGCCCCGGCACACGCTGCTCCACATGCAGTGCACTTCTTTCCAAGTTTATTCAACTTCTTGAATAACAACAGTGTGTGAAGTGACTCAAGCAGCAGAACACATCCAAATTGCATTTATATGGGCTTTACTTACATTTCTGAAGATTGAAAGTAGTACAATCCTGTTACCATTAGTTTAAACATGGTTGACACATCTCTGAATTGTAAACCGAGTCTGCCCATGTCTGTCAATTTCTATGGTTTAAACATGGCTGACACATCTCTAAATTGTAAACCGAGTCTGCCCGTGTCTGTCAGTTTCAACGCTAGGTGGACTCGTGAGCTGCTGGGATTTGGAGTCTGCACTTATTAACAAATCTAGAACTGTAGGCCTCTCTGCGCACGATGTAGGCCTATCTGCGCAGTTTAAAGAGTAACTGCTTTTTTGCCCAGTCTGCATTGTCTGGTGGCTGTTTTGACTACCAAAAAGTCAATGTCCCCGAAGGCCTTTGCTGCTGGGTTCCTGCACAGATCTGTACAAGGTAAGTCTTGCAAGATCTTCCCAAAACATTGTGACCTTTGTGAACTTTGTTTGATCTTTTCTTACATAAGTCTCTAAAATAAACAGAAATCGTGCAGTCTTACATTTTTAAATTACGTTACGATACCCAACCTGGTCTAATCAATGGTCGAAGTGGGCGGGACCTGAGGGGCCCAATGTGCCCATACTTTTTTCAATTTAAGAAAGGTCCCCTACTTTTTTTAATGAAAATAATACCTGACACAGAATGATTAATACCTAGATTTGAAAAGTTTCAATTGAAGTGAAAGGCAGTGAGTCTCCTGTGCTGTGAAACCAAGGGAGGGGCAGACAACTAAACCAGCCTTCCTGCCAGGGTATCTGCTTGCCTGAAAGAAATGTAAATGTGCCCAACTGGTTAATCTACAAATGTAAAGCTGGTATTGTCTTTAATTGATGGAATAACTTGAGGCTCATTGATAACAGAGATTTATTATTTTTAAGTGGTTTTGCAAGGAAGTTACTACATGAGCTGTGAATGTGTGCTTTTAAAGAACAGTTATAAAAATTGCACTGTGTGTACTCTGGGTATTACTAAAATCTATATTTTGGAAGCCCTTTTTATCTTAAACCTTTTTGCTCATTTTATAGCTGTCTATCATCTAGTATGTATAATGCATGAATAGAATATTGACTTTCATATTCACAGTGCTTTATGTCACAGACTGAGACCTCGTAGCACCAATCATATACAAGTCTCTAGTCTCTGCTGCACCAACTAGGGTTCAGTTCCGTGGCTGTTTGATTACAGACACAGACCTCTGCAGTGCAATGACCAATAGAGGTTTCATAATGTAGATAATTAATTTCCCACTGATTTACTTAACTTGTATTTATTTTAAATGCAATTTGGGCATCGTTTTATATGTAGTTACCTGAAGGTGAATGACCAAAACAAAGTTTCAGTATATTTGTTAGGTTTTCTGTAGCAGCTTGCAAGCGCGGCTTTTCAGACGTGTTGGTATGTATCCGGGCTTTTAACAACGCCTACTTCACGCCCATCACTGCCACTCGTTCATGTGCTTGCACTTCAAAAATCCTTTTGATGACACTGGTAAATGGTTTATGTTTGTCCCTCCTTGGGGAGGTTTTTTTACCACCTTGTCCATCGCCCCTGTTACATGTCTAATTGCACTTTTGCCGATAAGTTTGACTGTGAGTGAAATTCTTTTTCCTTTTGTGTCTCTCCTTTGCGATGATGCTCATGGTGGCCATGGAGCTGTGAATCGGCTTGCTTATCTGAATCTGTTTCACCTTTAATTTTCAGTTTGTGTGGCAAGAAAAGTCCGGTTAGGAGTTTACAACGCCTATAGCTCTAACTCAAGCAAATGCGAGACCCATTGCATTGCAAATGCTTGTTTTAAATTGTGGTTTATGTTGAGGGGTTTTGGCCTTTTTTATAACATAAGCTGCTGAGCAACGTTGTAAGTCCTTCTTCAGCTTTGTACAGTCACTTCGTGTTTAAGACCGTCCCACTCTCTCAATCCGTTTGTCTGAGTGTTTCCTGGAAGGAACGAGAAGAACGTGTATCAGTATATTGGTATCTATCATCAGTTTTTAAAGTTTCTCTATTTCGGAGATTATATCTTCTCTCAGAGGTGTCTGGTTGTGGAGATTCTCCTCGCTGACTTCTAGCTTTATTGTGTCCTAGCGTTTTTTAGAACCCTCTTGTGCTTATTTAATACCTTCCTTAGGGACTGGTACCCTGTCCTATACTAGTATATGTTTCAGAAATAATCTTTGGCAGCTCAAACTCCTGTTCCTATTGAGGAACCTCTCTGAGCCGTTGGTGTATGGCCAATGCTGCTGCTTTCCGTTTAAGGTTACTTAAAATAATTGAGGACACTGTCAAAATTGTGCATCAGTTTCATCCCCAAATCCAGGCCAGGGGCGACCCGTGTTCATCTTGAATTTGTTATAACACTTCTGGTAAATTGGAAAGTGTCGGGGTACCATACATGATAGTGTAGATTGCAGCAAAAATTGAATCCCAAATGTTACAGTCCTCTATTGAGGGGACCATGCCAAACGGCAAGCACATGGAGAGAATTCTGTGTTTGTCTTAGGGTCCTGTATGGGGGAACAATGCTTCCAGCTGATTTGTTTTTTGAGCAGCCCAGAACTGATTCTCCTCCCCTTCTGTGAACAACCTACATTATTGGGTGGACTGTTTGTGTATTAATTTCCAGAATGGCCAATTGATGAGCAGCTGGAGCAGCCCTTGCTAGGGTGGTGTTCAAAGTCTGCATCACAAATTGTGTTACTCGTCAATATATTGCTACTAGCTCATTGTAAAGTGTACGTATGTCAGCTACTTGCATAGCATGCACATTGGGATGAGGTGTGTATGTGCTAAGTGTTGACCACGTTGGTCCATCACTCCGAGAAGGGCCTAATCTTGCGGGTTGTATTACATGTGGAAGGGAGCCATTGAACAGGTTTTGATGTTCTTGATAAGAGAGAGATATCTCTAAGTATTGGTAAGCTTGGTAGTGATGTGGTACATATGCTATTCTGGATGCATGAAATGTTTCTGTATTTGCATCTGTTTCAGGAAAGTTGACCCAGGAGTAAAATATTTCTGTCCTATATGCGTTGTAGGCTTCCACGGCGAATGTGACATCCCTGCCTTCTTCTGTTAAACCATGGGCTAAAAGAAACTGCATGAGCGGATGTCTACAGTTATCCCTCATATTTATAGCATTTGCCACTTTTGAGAATACTTGTTAGGGTTGTACACCAACGGGGGGAAAAATCCTTTTATGGTTCAAGCTTGAACAACCTAATCCTAGATAGGTACTCCCGATGAAGCTGAAGAGGATTGTCACTAAAACCACAGATGTCTCCGTGTGATGGTACTTAGGGTGCCATCAGTGTGTGTGAGACAGAGATATTCAGGAGACTTGTAAAATTAGTGCTTGCACCATCATTGGTGGCGTCATGTCATAAGGACTCCCGCTTAGCAACAAGACTGCTGATTTTGGGGACGGCAGCACTTCTGCTTGCAGGCGACTTCAGTCACTTCTGCACCAGTTGGCAGCTGTCAGCCCAACCCTCCCGGTTCTCTAGCAGAACCTCACCCAAACAGTAAAGGTGATTTGTGGCAGCCTTGCGCATGGAACGCTGGAGACATCTCAGGGAAATCATGGTGAAACAAGACTTACCCTTTTCTCTTCCCCTACAAGTCTCTTACACATATAGGCTAGAAGAGAGATGCAGGACAGTTTTTAATACATTTATTGAAAAGACTGCAATCTACGATAAAATGCATGAGCTGCAATGATTAGGATAATGAAGGATAACAAAATCAGTATTCTGGAAATTAGAGATGTAAATATAAACAACCCCTACATATTGTCATGACACGAGTATACATTTCCTACCTAAAAGCTTAACCTCTAGCACCTGAACGAGAGCATGGTGATGTAAGCCAAATCTGTCTGTACAGTGTCCATTAAAAGTGCACCCCACCCGTTACCTTGGTACAAGGTCAGGCTGCCAGTCTCCAGATCAGGATCCGTGGTGACATAAAGGCTGAGGTCAGCCTAAAACCGACATGTTGAAAACATATGTGAGGCACTCACACCAAAATAAACACACTATTTGAAAGAAAACGAAATTGGGTAGTGAATGTCATGATCAACGGAGTACCAGAGAGTGCATTTGCAATACTACATGAATATGATGTATCCAATTGAGGAATTCTCATCACGTTATGGAGTACAGAGTTTTTTTATGAATCAAATTACAAAGACTGGAGTATACATCAAGAACTGCATATTGATCTATCCTTTGGACTGCAAACAACAATTTGGAGTATATATAATGTTCATGACATTCACTACCCTACTTTGTTTTCTTTCAAATAGTGTGTTTATTTTGGTATGAGTGCCTCACGTATGTTTTTTGTTCTGTTATTGTTTACTTTGTAAACTTGTTAGGGGATTGGGTGTTGTCCCCTGTGAGTGCATCTTCTTCATATGCTGTGCCCTACACAATCCTTGAGCGCCTTTGTGTTTTCCCCTACAGTCACACCCCATATTGTTCTCATAAAACTGACATGTAGCATGGATGGAAACTCTGGCTGGAACCCCCTCTAATGCCCTTTGTCCTACAAGATGTTTTTATAGGGGACAAGTTTATGTTCATGCACAAAAGCCTGATGCGAATATGTACCTAAGCGCTGGACTGTTTACACAGTCTAGGGGCTGACAGTATAAAAAATTATTCTGTGTGCCTCGCATTCCATTCTTGTGAATCGGAGGAACGGAACATGATGCAAAGTATGTCATCCATAGCACTGATAATGACGCATTCACAGAATAGTGGCTGATAATGAAGTAAAAAACATTGTCACTAAAAGAAGCAGAAATAAAATGAATACAGGGATACGGAGCATAATATGTAGGTAAAAGGGCACAGGCACAAGCCTAAGCTAAGCTATCACTGTGCCCAAGCGACTAACTAAAATGGACCCATGAGTAACAGCAATACTACATGAGATTGATCCTAAGGCATTATCTTAGCAGATTATATTTATCTCCCAGATGATGACCTCAACAAACATCTAGTGGCACACGCTCTCATCACCAGACGACTGGATTAGGGCAACACTCTATATGCAGGCACCTCCACCGAACTCATGCAAAGACTCCAGTTGATCCAGAATGTAGCCGCCAGACTGATCCTCCACCTACCCAAGAGAGCCCACATCATCCATCACCTGAAAGACCTCCTCTGGCTCCTGGTCCAAAAGAGATGCCAACTCAAGCTCCTGACCCAGGCCACCATCAAATGCCCTCTGCAGATATCACTCCTAATTTCCAACAAACCACTACAATGTGTGTACCTGGACCACTGTGGTCCCTTACAACCTGATAGTGCATAAAAGTAAATTTTAGTTGCTGCTGATTCTTGTTCTCGATTACCGTGGGTATGGCCACAACCGTCGGCTGACACTCTGTCTAATACTAAAGATTTGCTTGTCTTTATTGTTACATATGCAGTTGCAGCATTCCACTCAGACTAGGGCCCTGACATTCCCTCTAAGGCATTCAGGGACACCATGGGGAGGATGTGTATTCAACTCCAATATTCTCCCAAGGGAAACAGCTTTGGGAGAGGAAGAACTAAGACTTAAAGCAGTCCTTAACAGCAAGAATGTTAGGATCAGGCCGTGGTTGGCTTCATCACCTTTATGGGGTCAAGAAAGCACTAAATAATCTGCCCAAAAGGTCCTTGGTAGGTCGCACCCCATATGAGGTCCTTTTTAGGATACCTATGTATGTCCCTAATCTTGATGGGTCTGGCGCGGTGGCAGCAGACACACCATTTGACATAAATGAATGTGTCACTGTTTTACAGGAGCTGCAACAATTTTGTGATAATAATTAATCTGCCTGTGCCTCCACATTGAGAATAAGGGATTTGCCAACAAAAGTACGGGATCTGGTGTGTGAAAAGGAATTTGGCCCATCCTACAGAGGACCGGTTCCCGTCCTGGAAAAACACTGCACAAGAACGGGCATCATACTACCGACTGCCTTGTTCCGGAGAGAACAGATTTGTTTCCATTGACAATGTCAAATTGCACCATGTGGATGATCCTGCACAGTCGACCCAGAGGTCCTCCGGGGTTTACCTGTTCCCCTCTCACTACCTGACATGATATACCTCTACAAGCAGTAACGTTTCTTCCAGCACTGATGCTACAATTGCCTCTTCGAGCATGGGGAGGGCGGAGAATGAGCTTCTGCTGATTCCTGTCTGAGATGTGGAACGTTACTACTCCAATTCGACACAGACATATGACATTGTCTACTATGAACCACCACAACTGGGTCCATCCACCAGCTTTGCACCTTATCCTGTCTTTGCACAGACTGCTTCTGGTTATTTAATCGACATTGACAACTTATCTTTTGACTCCTCTGCTTCTACAACTGAGACTGTATCAAAGACACATAAGCTGTATATGTGGCTGAAAAACAATTATTTAATTTATTCATGGCACTATACGTGGATACTATTGACATTGCTTGCCTTTCTGCTTTGGATTGGTTTTATTATTGTCTTCTTCCTTTTGATAAATGATCATTATCTTACTAAACAATCTGCTGTTGAGCCGGTGAATGAGGTTTTGACACCTTACCTATCTTCCCATAAGGTCCGAAGAGACTTGTCCCTTGTGAAAATTCCAGCAGTTTCGATTCCTGATGGGATTGTGTGTAATAAAGTACCATTTAACATATATGGACCTACTGAGTCATTCGAATTCCACACATGTTTATTACACCTGGGATTGTTTCTGATGACTTGGATGTTAAAACAGTTGATTCTATACTTTCTGAGATTGAATATTATACTGTATTTGAAAGTGAAGACATGGATATGAACACAGCGAATTATGGGAAAAATGTTCTGTTATCACCACTATGGACATTACTTTCTGCACCGAGCTAGTACCTCAAGATTAGTTTATAATTACACACAGTGGGAACACTGTTCGACACCACTTGTGGGGAGTCTCAAAACATAAGCAGAGAATTATGCGCATTTTATTGGGCATGACACTAGAAATGCTGAGTCATACTATTTCAAATTGCCGCTTTCCAGAATGAGGAAAATATTGCTATTGACACAAAATTGATCTATTCAGTATCCTTTGTTTCTGGCAGACAAGGATCAAAATCCAAATGAAACCATCTGACCACATCTTCAGTCTTGAGGACCGGCCTGGAAGCCAACCTAGGTTACACACCAGTTCTTCTTGTTTCTTGACTATACACCTTAGTAAAATGTATACACACTATAGTATACATAAAAGTGTAAGATTTTATGTAATGAACTGTTATTCTCTACCAATGAATTTTAGAACTGGTCTATGTTAACACTTTGCTGGCTGCCTAAAAAGTATTGTACTGTCTTGATACCAGAGCACAACTGATTGACACAACTCTTTTCATAAAGAAATTCAAGTTAAAGAACCAAAATAAAGAAGTAGTCCAACATCACATCATAAGAACATCAAACCTGACTTTGAAGCTGGTTCACAACAGTCAGCAAAAACACAAGCTTTGGATGGCTTGCATTTTGAGTTCTGACTAAATTATTTTAAATAATTATTATTTTATGTATAGCATGCACATCAGATAAAGCAGTCATTGTGTCATGATTAGGTGCTCATTTAAATAATACATCATGCACTGCAATGCACGCTCTCAATGGGAAGCGGAATGGTACATCTAACGGCCAATTGCATGAGGTGGGAAATACCTACTTCTCTAGGAGCTGCCAAATGCCACTGCATGTGTATTTTAAAGAATTGGTAACAATAGGTCCTGGAGGCACGAGTGCTGTGAAGCCAGACTTCAAACTGAGCAGTGAGTGAGCAGTGAACGTTAAGTTCTCGGGCAATAGCCCGAGCACGAACACATTTGAATTTTAAAATAACTTTTTGGAATAATTCCCTGACCAGCCACAATGCTGTAGCAGTCTCATTAGGAGATATACAAGATACAATTACGGTTGTAAAATTGTCATATAGTCGAAATTATGCTACTTAACATTAAAAGACTGAGGAATTGTGTTTGCTGACAATAAATACACAAAACAAAAGTAAATTACAAATATTTACATTTTATTTAAGGAACTTAATATTCATTTAGAAAATGTTGTCACAATGTTTAATTACATTAATACACAAGTATAAAATTCTCTCAGTCTCAGACTACCAAGTTAAAGAACACTTATCTCTCCAGAAGCACATACACATTACTCATTACTTGCATGCGGATCGTTATAGAGGATTTTCTTTGTCCAATCATAAGCCTGGTGACACATTGTTCATATATCAGTGAAATATTGAGAGATGTTTCATTAACTTAACGCTACACTGATTGTTGTTTTTTATCCAGCCATTTTTCAATATCATCGATTACTTGGACAGCTGCTTTTGGAATACGTGTTCCTGGGCCAAATATACTTGAGACACCAGAGGAAAAAAGAAAATCATAGTCCTGATAAAAACAAAATAGAAAGATCATTGTTATTTCAGTGTGTATGAATCGTTAGTAGACCTGCAAATCAACAGCATATTGATTCAACATGAGACTACAGATGGTACTTACAACACACATTGACCAAAACCAATAGTTCTGGCTCTTTTTACGTTAAAATGTGTCTGTATTTGTAGTTGTATGCTAGGGTAAATGCAAGGATGACTCAATGGTTGGATTTATGAGCAGGTACATGGATGAATATGAGACACTACACACATAATCTAAAGGTAAATGCTTTATTCTTTTAAGCCAGTAATCAAGAAGGACATCATAACTACCTTACAGAGTAAATAACAGAACACTAAACACAAACTCAAATACACAGTAAGTGTGCACTGGCTGTAGAGAGAAATAGACTTGTAAACCGAAGTTAAAAAGGATGTGTTAACAATGCAATATTATTCTTATAGAAGACAAAACTTACTTATGTACTCTACCAAATATTAGGCAAAAGGCAGATTTTGAATACAAATATTTATTTTTTAAAGTAAGCAAAAAACAAAAATAGCAAATCTTGCTGGATGAAAATACGAGATGACAGAAAAGGCTACTAAATACTCAGTGTAGGAAAGTAGATTATTGTGTGGGGTGGGAGGTGTCCATCTCAAAGGATGAGGCCCCCACCTGCTAGATGTAACACAAATTTAATTAAATAAACCTGCGATCAAACCCGGGTAAAATGACACAAGGTAGTCAGGCTTAAATTAAAGGCAATGTGTAAAGTACACACTGTGCATAGGTAGTAGGAATAAAATCACATAAAATATTATATAAAACAATTTTTTTTTTTTTACATAAAGAGAAAAATATTATGAGCAAAATAAGACCACAACAACAAAAATACAATAAGACAAACTGAGACATGAATGTTTCAAGATTTAAGTGATAATAGTGCCAAAAAGCAGACTGCACCAATATTTGTCTATTCAAGCGGTAGTCAGGGACCTATACGTGGTTTGAGGCTGAGTGCACTTGTGCCATTGTCAGATACATCAAGTGGACTTGTCGCACTGAAAATCTGGAAGTCTGAGTTTCAAAGAGACTTTGCCATTTTTTTCTTAAAGTAAAGTTTGTCTCCCTGCTAAACAAATCTGAAATGAAAGCTACTTGCGTGGAACAGCCAGTCAGGTACCTGCCAGGGGTTGGCCTCGCTAACGCTGTTGAGTTTTTGAGGTTTTTGTTTGAAAAAGGTTCTTAGTCCCAAATCTGAAAAGGGGACTTATTATTTTTTTTGCCAGAGATGCTGGAGCCTTTCAGGGAAGTTAATCTGAAATTCACTCTGATGTTTGAAACTGGAGCAACAGTTTTAAAAAGTTTCCAAACATTTTCCTTGTACCCAAGAAACCAGTGGAGTATACGTTTCAGCCCCCTAAGATCTCAGGGAAGTCCTTAAAGACCCTCAGGGTGCCGGGCAGAGGCCATCAGCAGAGGCTAGACCAGTCGATGTCCCAGTTGCCACATCAACTTGAAATTCTAAGGAAAAGGCCTCTTGCAGTTTTTTGTGTCTCTGTAGGCACACAGGAGGTCAGCCAACTGACACTCAGGGCCAACTTTATTGCCATCGCTACAAAACAGAACAGGTCCATTCCTTCAGGGCTCCTCAAAGGTCATGGAGAGCATCCTATGACTAAAGTAATTCTATGCGTACAAACAATATGACATCAATACAAATTTATTACATCGTGTATTTCATTAGACGTGTTATTCCAGACATAAGGTGTATATTTCTTTAAACAAGTTATTCTAGACATAAAGTAAAGCAATTACATGAAGATGCCCCTGACCACCAGATTGTATTCCCACACTGGATTTTGGGTGCTACCGACTTGAATTTCCTTGTCCTGATGATGACCCAATTTTGATTTGTTTCTGCAACTGGGTCGAAACGTTGACATATCTTTGAGTGTGGAATATAGAAATATAAAGAACTTTTATGCGTCTTCAGAGCTTCCTGAACTGACGGAGCCACTAGAAGTCCATCATATTCCTAAAGCCACCCTTTGTACATACTGTGTATATATCAGCTTCACTTCTTTGCACTTTTTTTCACCTTCACTGCTTTGACTAGGAGCACCTATTCAGACAAATGCAAACTTTATGTCTAGAATAACATGTCAAAAGAAATATACACCTTATGTCTGGAATAACATGTTTAATGAAATACACAATGTAATAAATTTGTATTGATGTCATATTGTTTGTACACATAGAATTACTTTAGTCATAGGATTACAGCGGAAATCTAGTTACTTCCCCCTTGCATTGACCATTATTCTATTTGCAGTTACTTCCCTGGTCATAAGGGTTAGAGGGTATTTGCCTCATTGTTTGTTATGCACTTACTAAAAGTGGCATTTCTAAAATAGTAATATTAAATCCAACTTCACCAGTCAGCAGTATTTTATATTACCATTCTGCCCATAGTAAATATGACCTTGTTATTTCTTTCAGATCACAATCTACCACTCAAACAGTATATGAGGGTAGCCCTAATGTTAGCCTATGAAAGGAGCAGGCCTCACAGCAGTGTAAAACGGATTTAGGAGTTTTACACTACCAGGACATATAAACTACACAGGTACATGTCCTGCCTTTTCCCTACACAGCACCCTGTCCTATGGGTTTCCTAGGGCCTACCTTATGGGTGATATATGTAGAAAAAGGGGTGTTTAAGGCTTGGCAAGTACTTTTAAATGCCAAGTCGAATCGGCAGTGAAACTTCACACACAGGCCTTGCAATGGCCTGCCTGAGACATGGTTAGGCTACGTATGTGGGTGGCACAATCAGTGCTGTAGGCCCACTAGTAGAATTTAATCAACAGACCCTGGGCACATGTAGTGCACTTTCACTAGGGACTTTACTAAATTAAATAAGCCAATTGGATATAAGCCAATGTCACCATGTTTTAAGGGAAAGACCAAATGCACTTTAGCACTGGTTAGCAATGGTAAAGTGCGCAGAGTCCTAAAACCAGCAGAAACAGTGCCAAAAAGTTGAGGGAGGCAGGCAAAAAGTTGAGGGTGACCACCCTAAGGCTTTCAGGTCTAACATGTATTAATAAATTACTAAGACTATAGTGCCGCATGAACAGTGAGAACAGCTAATTTTAGCTTGGAGCAAAGTACTCTGAGTAATGCAAAGCAGAGAGTATGTAATGAAGCCTAAAAGTTACACAGGTTTGTTAAAAAATATCTAAAAAGTCTATTAAAGGAAAATCAGTCACTACTCATTACACAAAAAAATTTAACTTAGATGAATGAATGGTATTAGGAGAAGTGGGAAGTGAAGGTTTTATGCATAAAGGGATGCATAGTTGGAAGCGACCTCGATACAGGCAATTATGCATAAAGGGATGCAGAAGTATAAGTGACCTCAATACAATTTACTGCTATCGCATCTATGTTCATAGGCCGTTTCAGCCTCAGTTTGCCTGAGAAGAAGCAGAAGGGTTGACAACTATTTGAGAAAGGAGAAAAGGACAAAAGAGAGGTAAATAATCTCCTTTTTAGCAACATGCCAAAAGTGTCTTACAGACAAAAATGTTTATCTGCACAACTGACACTAAGCAGAGGAAATTAAATTCATTTGTCGTAAAGTAGATTTTTGTAAAGTGCTAATGCAAAAGAGATATTCATAGTTATGTTAACACACAACACCTTGCAGGAAGTCCAACTTTGCATCGGAAATAGCCTGAACTCCAAACTAATATAAAACATGTAGTAGCTAATTACTTAGTGAACGGAAAGGTCTTCATTGTCGTCCACTGATCTGAGATACAAGGGACGTTGTTCCCAAGGTTAGTTGCAACTACAGAAAAACATGTCGTCCAGTGAAGCTCCTTCTAAGTGTAGGACTCAACCAAGTAGATGAAAGGCTCAGTGAACAATGAGTATGTACAGTGATTAAAATGACTTGACAACCTTTTAAATTGTCTGATTAATAATGCAAAGTGCATTTAACATTATAGGTGGCACAGGTGTAGCTAATACAAGGGCGGAAGGGCCAGGGTGTTCTAAACAGGCCATTTCAATCCACAAAGGATCCCAGCAGCAGACGTTTGGAAGCACTGTCAATTCTGTACTCAAGTTTGAGTTACAAAAATAACAATACAAGCACAGTTAGTCCTAGAGAACACCAGTATCATAATTGCTTGCTTAGTGTTAGTTAGAAACAGGAACTCAAATATATTCCTGATGCTAAAGAGGTGGTGTGCAGTTACATTAAGAAAACTGATGAAACTACGGGTAGGCTCTTGACCAAAACTATTTTGGAAAGATCTTGGGGGTTGGCGACTACTCAATCTACCTCAGAAATACAAAATAATTA
The DNA here is from genome assembly GCF_031143425.1 of Pleurodeles waltl. Taxonomy (NCBI): domain Eukaryota; kingdom Metazoa; phylum Chordata; class Amphibia; order Caudata; family Salamandridae; genus Pleurodeles; species Pleurodeles waltl. The sequence continues at coordinate 1,729,925,998 of NC_090444.1, forward strand.
TAGTAAATGATAGGCACGTAAGTGGAGGATCTCAAAATTGCTCTTTCAACACAAAAATAGTTCTACTAGTACAAGATCTGCAAAGCTGAAGTGAGATTTAAGATGATACAATAATGTTAACATGATTCTCTTAGCACAGCTGAAAACTATGTTGTTTAACTGTATTAAAGAAACATGGTATATGATGAACTAACTCCAATTAAAGGGTTGTAAGTGGGTTAGAGAAACCAGACTGATGTGGAAAGAAAGGTAAGGCAGCAGAACCATGTGTTGCGGACAGAATCATCCCCGATAACGTTTTACATCAGACATGATTACAATTCATTATGCACGTTAGCATTTTGAGTCTTATGGATAAAGTGATTTTCCCACAATCTCAGTAATTTAGAGTGTAAAGAAGGTTAATGCAAAGGTCCCTGAATCCCAAGATCGGGAGTTTACAAAGACATCCACATCAGTTCCCCAAGAAACCCACAGCACTGTGACAACCTTGAAGCTGGTATTTTGAACCTGTTAGTGTTAGCAAATTATGCAAATGTAACTAATGCAGTACATTTTCCTGGATAGGAACAGACATTGTACTTTGACAGAAAGGAATGATAATGAAAGAACATTTTTTGTCTGAATTACCTGGGGCGGTATAACACCTCCACAAATTACCAGTATATCGGGACGTCCAAGACCACTCAGCTCTTTAACAAGTTCGGGTACCAGTGTTTTATGACCTGCAGCTAGTGTACTCACACCTACACAATGCACATCAGCATCCACGGCTTGCTGTGCAACTTCCAATGGTGTCTGCACAAGGAAAAAGGGAAATGTCAGCCAACATCGAGCTAAGGAGAATCCAAAACAGTTTTAGATTAAGATAATATAAAACACGTCATAATATATCACTTTATTTTCACAAGATAGCTCTCTTTTTGTATGGCTGTGGTTGCATATACTAGGGGTCACCAAACAATCCGGTGTGGTGGTGCACCCAGAACAGAACACTGTCAACCTTCAAGAACTAGTCAATGGAAATTTATATAAGAAATTCCATTTTAACAGAGCTTCTTGGGCATTAAACTGACGAGGGGAAAAAAGGCAAAATAAGCAATCCTGAAAAAGTTAGCTTCAATAATAAGATGACAAAGAAAAAGTATGAGTCATCAGCTGCAGCTTTAGAAACACCAAACAAATTAGCTCATAACTCTGAGCTTTTATAACATCAGCCTTATGTTAAAGGAATTAACACACTATTCTCTTTCAAAATATTGCTCATAACTCGCATCCCTCTAGAGAGTTGACGAAATTATAAATTAGGCTCTTATATACCCATCAGTTGTGAGGTGCTGCTACTGCTCGAACAGCCAGGTATTGAGAACTTTCCTGAAGGTAAGGAAGTCTTTGGTCTGGCTCAGGTGCGTGGGAAGAGTGTTCCATCTTTTGGCGGCTAGGTGTGAAAATGATCTACCGCCGGTTGTAGTTCTGCGGACGCGTGGGACGGTTGCGAAGGCGAGGCCAGCGGAGCTGAGATGCTGGGTTGGGGTGTAGAAGGAGAGTCGTTTGTTGAGGTATTCTGGTTCAGTGTTGTGCAGTGCTTTGTGACCATGGGTGAGGAGTTTGAAGGTGATTCTCTTGTTGACTGGGACCCAGTGCAGGTCTTTCAGGTGGTCTGTGATGTGGCAGTGGCGGAGATGACCAGGATGAGACGTGTGGAGGCGTTCTGGAAGTGTTACAGCCTCTTCTGGAGTTTGGCCGTGGTTCCTGCATAGAGGGCATTGCCGCAGTCCATTTTTCTGCTTACGAGAGCTTGGATGACTGTTCTTCTGGTTTCGGTGGGTATCCATTTGTAGATCTTCCGCAGCATGCGGAGGGTTTTGAAGCAGGAGGAGGAGATGACACTGACTTTCTGTGACATGGAAAGTGAGGGGTCCAAGATGAATCCTAGGTTGCGTGCGTGGTCGGTGGGAGTCGGAGCGGTTCCGAGGGTGGCAGGCCACCAGGAGTCATTCAATGCGGAGGGGGTGGAGCCGAAGCTAAGGACTTCCGTCGTGTCCGAATTGAGTTTGAGGCAGCTGCTTTTCATCCATTCGCCGATGGCCTTCATTCCTTTGTGGAGGTAGGTTATGTGGAGTCCTTGGTGAGGGAGAGGATCAGCTGGGTGTCGTCAGCATACAAGAGGATGTTGAGGTGGGATGTTAGTGAGCAGGGCCATGTAGAAGTTGAAGAGGATCGGGCTGAAGGACGAATCCTAGGGTACGCCGCAGATGATTCCAGTGGCCTCCGAGAGGAATGGGGGGAGGTGGACTCTCTGGGTTCTGCCGGTGAGAAATGAGGTGACCCAGTCTAGGGCTCTGTCACGGATTCCAGCACTGGTGAGGCGTGAGCATAGGGTGTGGTGGCAGACGGTGTGAAACGCGGCCGAGAGGTCCAGGAGGATGAAGGCCGCGGTTTTGCTGCTATCCAGTATGGTTCTGATGTCATCGGTGGAGGCGATGAGGGCGGTTCAGGTGCTGTGGTTGCCACGGAATCCGGATTGGGAAGGGTCCATTTGTGCGGTTCTCCTCTAGGAAGCGGGTTAGTTGCCTGTTGACGGCCTTCTCTATGACTTTTGCCGGAACGGCAGCAGGGAGATAGGCCAGACGTTCTTGAGGTCCTTTGGGTCTTGCTTGGGTTTTTTGAGGAGGGCGCTGATCTAGGCGTGTTTCCAGCTCTCGGGGAAGGTGGCAGACTCGAAGGAGCTGTTGATAATCTTCCATAGTTGGAGTGTGATGACGGAGCTTTGCTTTGTTGACGATGTGGTGAGGGCAGGGGTCATATGGAGAGCCAGAGGGGATGGTGTTCATGATTTCGATAGTGTTGTTGTCGTAGATGGAGGTCCAGGAGAGCAGGAGGTTGGATCTGTGGTGTTGGTGGTTGCGCGGGGAGTGAGTGTCTGGGTGCTTAAGCTGTTGTGGATGTCTGCAATCTTGCAGTGGAAGTAGGAGGCTAGGGAGTACCAGAGGTATTGGGATGGCAAGATGTCATTGACGTTGGAGCTGGGATTGGAGAGTTCCTTTACCATGTTGAAGAGCTCCTTGTGGCTGTGTGTGTTGTTGTGGATTCGGTCTTTCAAGGTGGTTTTTTTGGCGGCTCGGATGAGTTAGTGGTGTCTGCGAATGGCGTTTTTTAAGGCTGTGTGGTTGTCCAGAGTCTGATCTTAGCGGCACTTTATTTCCAGTCTTCGCCAGCTTTGCTTAGATTCGTGGAGGTCGGCAGTAAACCAGAAGGCCTTTCTGTCGAGGTTGGAGGGGTTGTCGAGCAGGGTGGCTGTGTTGTTGTCGTTGGTGGAAGTTTTACTCTCAGAGGAGTATATAGTCAGTGGATGCGAGAACGTGCGTGCTGATGATGTCGGTAATGAAGTCGCTGAACTGCTGTCGTGGGCCGGGGGGGCCTGTAGACGAGGGTCCCTCGAAGGGTGGTGTTTGGGTCAGTGTGGATTTGGAAGTGCAGGAGTTTGGCAGTGCTGAGGGTGTCTTCGGTGTTTGTCGTGATCCTGAGGGTGTTCTTGTGGATGATGGCGATGCCTCCTCCTGGTTTGTTGGAGCGGTCCCTGCGGGTGATCTTGTAGCCGTCCGGGATAGCTATGGCAATGTCAGGCGCTGAAGAGGGGTTCATACAGGTCTCGGTCAGGAAGGTGACGTCTGGGGAGGATGAGTCGAGTAGATTCCATAGCTCTACTGTGTGCTTGTGGACAGAGCGTGTGTTGAGGAGGATACATCTGAGATGGTTGCGACCTGCCTTGGTGGGTGTGTCGATGGTGTGGAGGCTGGTGAATGTGCAGTTCCGGTAGGAGAAGGGTCCGCAGTTGGTCTGCGGGGAGGCTTGAAGGCAGGCGGGAGAGCGGCCGGTGTTGAGGGCGCAGAGGGTGGCGGCGTTGTAGCGAAGACGTGAGTGGCGGCGGCGGTGGGGGGGGAGGGGGGGGGGGGAAATGGGAGCCAGGAGTTCTGGTGCTGTGCGCAGTCACGGAACAGACGGGCTTGCCTTTGGCCGCCATTAAGTAGGGAGGTGTGGGGAGGAGAGGAAAGCTGGGAGGCGGGAGGGGGATGAAAAATGTCATGAAATAGGGGGTGGAGCCGAAAAGGGGCGGGCCGCAGGGGCAGCAGCGGTGGGGGAGAGAGAGAGGAGGAGAGTGAGTAAGTGAGAGAGAGAGCAGAGTGAGAGAGAAACAAGGTAAAGGTGCACTAAGGGACAGTAGTGGAGCAGAGCAAAGCAAAGCAAAAGAAGGAGAGAGGCGTAAGGTAGCCTAGTAGGAAAGCAGAGCTCTCCCACTAGACACCAGGGATGAGGCGCAGGCAGAAGCCTGCAGGTAGAGGAGGGCCTCAAACTCCTGACAGGGGTCAGGAGTTCAGAGGAGCCAGGGAAAGGGCTCTACTTAGACGGTGGAGCCACTGGAGGCAGAGCAAATACTAGAATTTTTAGACTATCCCATCAGAATCCAACAAACGCTGCACGATCGACCACATTTTCTGAAGATTATCTAGACATAGCAGTAAACAGAATTATGCCGCTAACACCCATTTTACTCTAGTCTTCCCCAAAGCAATCCAAATAAATCATCTTAAGACTTGGGCTGCAAAGGAGGAATAAAAGTTAAGAGGGATCTGTATGCTGATTATGACCATGATATTGTTTGACAAAAAGATAAAAGGAATCCTGAAGGAAAACTATTCAATTTTTACATGTGCAGTATATCCGAAGCGCAAGTGAAAAAGATTCTCCACTTTCCAGAGTAAAAGTTAATGCAACACTTGTCAAGTATGTTCCTAAAATACCATCATTTAGTGACTGTCCATCACCAACAACTAACTGTGATCCCTCACTTTGTTGCGATATATTGAGAGTTGATATTGTGATTAATGGTTTCACATCATATCAGGTGGAAGTCCTTCTGTGCCTGCAATGCAGAACATAAATTCTTGAGAGTTTCTATAATGCCACAAGCTCTACTGAACAAGAACTACATTAACTCCAAACCCATGGTCTTGCTTCGTGCAAAAAGCTAACCATGTAATATAGATTAGTGCTTGACTGAAAATGCAGGACTTTTGGAAATTGTGGGTGGTCAGTAGAGGGCCGTAATAAAGCATTGACCTCTAATCATGCTTTTTGATGACTGGAAACTTTTGGACATGGGTTGCCTAGAGAGTAAGCTACTTGACTCATAGCTCTCATTATATTCTAAAGGTTTTCGAACATGATGTTTTAGTTCGTCTGAGAAAGACCCTTCACAATTGTGTTATCTGAAGCTTAATGGGATTTCCTTCTCAATGTCACCTTCACATGCAGAACAACTTTGAGACTCATGAGAAAATGATGTATCAATGTGTTGAAAATGCTCTAATAATTATAGCTCAGTTCTGTCCAGTTACTCTGCATGGCTTTGTGAAATTGCTATACCTTGCCCTTGCGTGGTTCTGGAAAGCTGCAAGTGTTTTTCTCTAGTGGGCTCAACAATCCTGCAAGGTCTCTGGAGGTTTTACAGTCTGAATGACTGGAGACTTTAGAGCTAGGCTAAGATGTCAGGGGGGGGCCCAATCACTATTTTGTTAACATATGTACTGCCTCATCTCGGCCATGTGAAACTGACAAGAGGCAGCGTAATAAGAAGTGAGTGGCAAAGGCCATTTTACCAGTACTTCTATGTGTGAGCTGCCTACTGACACCATCAGGTAAAGTTCTGAACAGTTGTCCACAACTTAGATCATTCACTTCCCTCATGGTTGCGACCTATATGCAGAAATTATGTGTCAAATATAGAGTGTGTGGGCTTCATTTGTGGCAAATGGGCCAACATTATAGAGATGGCATTGTTGGGCATGCCAGCCCACATATTCACATCTTGTCCCTCTCGCTAATACTATGTGCGCTTAAGGGAAGAAGTGATAACCACCCTACTCCTCTTTAAAGTACCTCAGTTTCAGATCCCCATTCCTGCAGGAAACTAATACCCCTCTGTCTATATCCACTTGAGTCAGACTAAAACAGTCTTGCGAAGGACAGAATCAAAAAGAATGCTCCAACAGGACTGGAAGAGCACACTGGGACCGTCTTATGCACCAGGAGAGAACCTTCTGGAGAGCCAGGAGAGAAATCTCTGCTGAGCATCCACTTCTCCAGAAGAGGCCTAAATCTCAAAAGAGCCTGCAGATCTAGCTTATTCCTGGGCCTGTAGAGAGAAGAGAGACCTACGTTCCTCTGACAAGTTTCTACACTGCAGAGAGACCAAATCTGTCAAAGTCAGCCAAGCTCCAGTTGAATGGAATAACAGGCTTGGGGAGGGTAACTCAATGGACTGAGCCATGTCACCCCAGACAGTTGCCCATGAACCAACAAAATTACACCTTGTCTGAGGAGCTGCCCCACTCCTTTTTCACATCTTGAAGGGTGGAACTGTTCTGGTACTCCCTTCTGTAACCATTAGGTGTTTGTACTTTTCTCCTCTGAATACTTGGGGGTTTGGAAAAATCAACATTTCACCACTAGATTAGATTCCAGAACCACTGGATCCAGCTTCCCAGCTGCTATTGTGTTGGAGATCTCACTAGGTGAATTGCTGTTCAATATCCTCTTTTTTAAGACCTGTTGCCACTGGGCCCTCTGGTGTTAGGTGTGGGTTCTCGCACCACTGGAAAATCTTGAAAGGAACATAAAGCTCTTAAATACAAGTTTCTACACCACTGTAGAGTCATATAAGGGACACCAAGTAATTTGGGCTCCCTAAGTGGTCACTGTCCTCACCTTGGAGTCTAATGGACTCTGAAATGGGGTGATTTAACTAAGTTCCCTCAATCGGACACAGGTGATCAGACACTGGGTCACCTCTATTCCACCCCTTAGATCCCTTGGAACAACATGGTTGGGTTGTTTTTTTTTGGGTCTGAGAGGAGTTTGCATTCCTCAAATCCCTAGAAGAAAAGCTATCTGCAATCACTTATATTAACTCAGAGAATCAGAAGGATTAGTTAGAAATGTTGAAACATTGCATCCATTTGCCTGACCACTTTGTTTCATTGAGCAACACTTCAGCCCATACGCTTCCGACCTTAACCAAATCCCTTTGAAGTTCCACCACTGCTTAACATTGCGGGGAAGAGGGGGGAGAAAGAGCGAGAATGAGAAAAACTTTTTTTTTTAACTGGATTCCTAGGGCCTAGGTGCTGTACATGTTCGAGGAGTTGCTCCTCGTGCCAAGAAGGTACCAAGCCCCGATGGTTTTCACTGTGCATCCTAATGAGTTAATGTTGAATATTTTACTTACATGCAGTTAAGTTTTTTTCGTTCCAAAGTAAATAACTGCCTGGGAATTCCATTTAATAAATATCAACTAAAGTGCACTGATTCAGCGCTTGACCCCAGTAGCCCGATAAAGTCGAGAGCAAAAAGTGTATACTTGGTCCTTCAATTTGAGTGCAGCTACATTATGGCCCAAGAATATCCCAGGTAAACGAAAGTAATTATAACAGATACTGGCAATTAAAATGTCATTCACTTACACCAGAAGTCATTACATTACAGGGAGTGCAGAATTATTAGGCAAGTTGTATTTTTGAGGATTAATTTTATTATTGAACAACAACCATGTTCTCAATGAACCCAAAAAACTCATTAATATCAAAGCTGAATATTTTTGGAAGTAGTTTTTAGTTTGTTTTTAGTTTTAGCTATGTTAGGGGGATATCTGTGTGTGCAGGTGACTATTACTGTGCATAATTATTAGGCAACTTAACAAAAAAAAATATATACCCATTTCAATTATTTATTATTACCAGTGAAACCAATATAACATCTCAACATTCACAAATATACATTTCTGACATTCAAAAACAAAACAAAAACAAATCAGTGACCAATATAGCCACCTTTCTTTGCAAGGACACTCAAAAGCCTGCCATCCATGGATTCTGTCAGTGTTTTGATCTGTTCACCATCAACATTGCGTGCAGCAGCAACCACAGCCTCCCAGACACTGTTCAGAGAGGTGTACTGTTTTCCCTCCTTGTAAATCTCACATTTGATGATGGACCACAGGTTCTCAATGGGGTTCAGATCAGGTGAACAAGGAGGCCATGTCATTAGATTTCCTTCTTTTATACCCTTTCTTGCCAGCCACGCTGTGGAGTACTTGGATGCGTGTGATGGAGCATTGTCCTGCATGAAAATCATGTTTTTCTTGAAGGATGCAGACTTCTTCCTGTACCACTGCTTGAAGAAGGTGTCTTCCAGGAACTGGCAGTAGGACTGGGAGTTGAGCTTGACTCCATCCTCAACCCGAAAAGGCCCCCCAAGCTCATCTTTGATGATACCAGCCCAAACCAGTACTCCACCTCCACCTTGCTGGCGTCTGAGTCGGACTAGAGCTCTCTGCCCTTTACCAATCCAGCCACGGGCCCATCCATCTGGCCCATCAAGACTCACTCTCATTTCATCAGTCCATAAAACCTTAGAAAAATCAGTCTTGAGATATTTCTTGGCCCAGTCTTGACGTTTCAGCTTGTGTGTCTTGTTCAGTGGTGGTCGTCTTTCAGCCTTTCTTACCTTGGCCATGTCTCTGAGTATTGCACACCTTGTGCTTTTGGGCACTCCAGTGATGTTGCAGCTCTGAAATATGGCCAAACTGGTGGCAAGTGGCATCGTGGCAGCTGCACGCTTGACTTTTCTCAGTTCATGGGCAGTTATTTTGCGCCTTGGTTTTTCCACACGCTTCTTGCGACCCTGTTGACTATTTTGAATGAAACGCTTGATTGTTCGATGATCACGCTTCAGAAGCTTTGCAATTTTAAGAGTGCTGCATCCCTCTGCAAGATATCTCACTATTTTGGACTTTTCTGAGCCTGTCAAGTCCTTCTTTTGACCCATTTTGCCAAAGGAAAGGAAGTTGCCTAATAATTATGCACACCTGATATAGGGTGTTGATGTCATTAGACCACACCCCTTCTCATTACAGAGATGCACATCACCTAATATGCTTAATTGGTAGTAGGCTTTCGAGCCTATACAGCTTGGAGTAAGACAACATGCATAAAGAGGATGATGTGGTCAAAATACTCATTTGCCTAATAATTCTGCACTCCCTGTATGATCATTACATCAGGAGTACCATTACATTGCGGTAAGTATACAAACACACACATATATGTGTGTGTGTGTATAAATATAAATTCAATTAAGAAAAAAAAGGTTACAGGGACGTTGTAGTTCTGAATTTACTTGTACAAAACCATATTTGCAATAAAATTATTGATGAGAAAACTGTGCATGACGGTGGTGCAAGTTATAGTTACCTTAGGGCGTGAGTTATAGCTACTTGAGTTAACAATAACTGCAGAATTTCTATGTTTTTTGTGCGAGGAAATTCAGAATCCAACTATAACGTCCCTGTAACCTTTGTTTTTTTCAGTGAATTTAGTGAATTTCTATGTTTTTTAAAAAAACTAAATATATATATATATATTTATATATACACATATATATATATATATATGTATGGAAAATGTCACTTACCCAGTGTACATCTGTTCGTGGCATGAGACGCTGCAGATTCACATGCTTTGCACATCCCGCCATCTAGTGTTGGGCTCGGAGTGTTACAAGTTGTTTTTCTTCGAAGAAGTCTTTCGAGTCACGAGATCGAGGGACTCCTCCCCTTTCGGCTCCATTGCGCATGGGCGTCGACTCCATCTTAGATTGTTTTCCCCGCAGAGGGTGAGGTAGGAGTTGTGTATTATAGTAATAGTGCCCATGCAATGGAGTAAACATGTATGTACCTAATGTAGTTTAAAGTGATATATTTACAAATTTACAAATGTTCAAGATCAACTTCGAAACGGCTACAGGCTCCCGGGGAGGCGGGAGGGCGCATGTGAATCTGCAGCGTCTCATGCCACGAACAGATGTACACTGGGTAAGTGACATTTTCCGTTCGATGGCATGTGTAGCTGCAGATACACATGCTTTGCATAGATTAGTAAGCAGTTATTTCCCCAAAAGCGGTGGTTCAGCCTGTAGGAGTTGAAGTTGTTTGAAACAAAGTTCGTAGTACTGCTTGCCCTGCTGTGGCTTGCTGTGCTGTTAACACATCCACACAGTAGTGCTTGGTAAACGTATGAGGCGTAGACCATGTGGCTGCCTTACATATTTCAGTAATTGGAATGTTTCCTAGAAAGGCCATGGTAGCACCTTTCTTTCTAGTTGAGTGTGCCCTAGGTGTAATAGGCAGTTCTCTTTTTGCTTTGAGATAACAGGTTTGAATGCATTGAACTATCCATCTAGCAATGCCTTGTTTGGAAATTGGATTTCCTGTATGAGGTTTTTGGAAAGCAACAAATAATTGTTTTGTTTTCCGAATTTGTTTTGTTCTGTTAATGTAGTACATTAACGCTCTTTTGATGTCTAATGTATGTAGTGCTCTCTCAGCTACAGAATCTGGCTGTGGGAAGAACACTGGTAGTTTTACTGTTTGATTCAAGTGGAACGGTGATATGACTTTTGGTAAAAATGTTGGATTTGTCCGTAGAACTACTTTATGCTTGTGTATTTGAATAAATGGTTCTTGTATGGTAAATGCTTGGATTTCACTAACTCTTCTTAGAGATGTGATGGCAATTAGAAACGCAACTTTCCATGTTAAATATTGCATTTCACATGAGTGCATGGGCTCAAAAGGTGGTCCCATGAGTCGTGTTAAGACAATGTTGAGGTTCCATGAAGGAACTGGTGGTGTTCTTGGTGGTATAATTCTTTTTAGACCTTCCATAAAGGCTTTTATGACTGGTATCCTAAACAGTGAATTTGAGTGGGTAATTTGCAGGTAAGCTGAAATTGCGGTAAGATGTATTTTAATGGATGAAAAAGCTAGTTTTGACTTTTGCAAATGTAGCAAGTAGCTTACGATGTCTTTAGCAGATGCGTGTAAGGGTTGTATTTGATTATTATGGCAATAATAAACAAACCTTTTCCACTTATTTGCATAGCAATGTCTAGTGGTTGGTTTTCTAGCTTGTTTTATGACTTCCATACATTCCTGTGTAAGGTCTAAGTGTCCGAACTCTAAGACTTCAGGAGCCAAATTGCTAGATTCAGTGATTCAGTCTGATCTGTTGATTGTGTTGAGTTAACAGATCTGGTTTGTTTGGTAGTTTGAAATGAGGCACTACTGAGAGGTCTAGTAGTGTTGTGTACCAAGGTTGTTTTGCCCAACTTGGTGCTATTAGCATGAGTTTGAGTTTGTTTTGACTCAACTTGTTTACTAGATACGGAAGGAGTGGGAGAGGGGGAAAAGCGTATGCAAATATCCCTGACCAACTCATCCATAATGCATTGCCCAGAGACTGATTTTGTGGGTACCTGGATGCAAAGTTTTGGCATTTTGCGTTTTCTTTTGTTGCAAATAGGTCTATTTGTGGTGATCCCCAATTTTGGAAGAAAGTGTGTAGTACTTGGGGGTGAATCTCCCATTCGTGGATTTGTTGGTGATCCAGAGAGAGATTGTCTGCTAATTGATTCTGAATCCCTGGAATGAACTGTGCTATTAGGCGAATGTGGTTGTGTATCGCCCAATGCCATATTTTCTGTGTCAGGAGACACAACTGTGTTGAGTGTGTTCCTCCCTGTTTGTTTAGGTAATACATTGTTGTCATGTTGTCTGTTTTGACAAGAATGCGTTTGTGGCTTATTATTGGTTGAAATGCTTTTAACGCTAGAAATACTGCCAATAGTTCTAAGTGATTTATGTGAAGCTGTTTTTGCCGAGAGTCCCATTGTCCCTGAATGCTGTGTTGATTGAGGTGTGCTCCCCACCCTATCATGGAGGCATCTGTAGTTATTACGTATTGAGGCACTGGGTCTTGAAAAGGCCGCCCTTGGTTTAAATTTATATTGTTCCACCATTGAAGCTAGGTGTATATTTGGCGGTCTATCAACACTAGATCTAGAAGTTGACCCTGTGCTTGTGACCATTGTGATGATAGGCACTGTTGTAAGGGCCGCATGTGCAATCTTGCGTTTGGGACAATGGCTATGCATGAGGACATCATGCCTAGGAGTTTCATTACTATTTTGACTTGTAGTCTTTGGTTTGGATACATGACCTGTATTACATTGTGAAATGCTTGTACTCTTTGTGGACTTGGAGTGGCAATCGCTTTTGCTGTGTCGATTGTTGCCCCTAAGTATTGCTGTGTCTGACACGGCTGAAGGTGTGTCTTTGTGTAGTTGATTGAGAAACCTAGTTTGTGTAGGGTTTCTATGACATACTTTGTGTGTTGTAAACACCGTTCTAGTGTGTTGGTTTTGATTAACCAATCGTCTAGGTACGGGAACACATGTATTTGCTGCCTTCTGATATGCGCAGCTACTACTGCCAGGCATTTTGTAAAAACTCTTGGCGCAGTTGTTATTCCGTTGTGATTCAGTTCCCGCACAGTTACAAAAAACCATCTTGTGTTGTTTATTGTGCGTGCTTCCTCTTTGTTCTAAAGCAGGCATGGTTTTTGAGGGACCGTTGATGAGAAGCGACTTGCAGAGTTGGGATTTAATACGAATGAGCTGTACGGGGGTAAAGTCTTTCTCGAATGAGCCATGCCTTTCGCCTTCCTACTCGTCGTCATGCTCCTCCCCCTGCTCTCCCTACACTGATACGGAGCGATCCTTCAACATCAGTAATGTAGATTGCAGCGACTGGAATCTCTGCGCAGGTACGGTATGCTCAAGGGGCATAATGCTTACTTTGGTCCGCTTCTTTTAGGTACACATCACATACTCGTTTTGCCTTGGTCAGGAAAACTACAATGTAAGTTTGATTCATACACACGCTTTACTGCCGTGTGATTCATCCTTGGAATTGCAGCCATGTTTTCTTCCCATTGCCTAGATCCTTTATATCATTGACTGCCGTTTTCACCCCAACTTTTTTAGTATCATGATAACAAATCTAAAAACGGTCTTAACTTGTACCTTGAAATAAAGCCTCAAGCTGGGCATTTTATTCACCCCAAGCTGCCTTCTTTTTTATAGAATGGCGAAAGTACGAAACCTGCCGTATTGTTTAGTTCTAGCAACGAAAAGTAGTTTCGAGATATGTATATCTTAAAGCTGAGCTCACTAAATATTAGTTTTTGTACGGCCGGCTCTGGCTCGTTATATAGCGATTGTTTTCCTTTCAGAGTTATGATTAAGGACAGTATGAAAATAGAGAGCTTTGTTGAAAGTTTCTTACGCTAAACTTTTTTTGTGAACATAGCGTGATTCCTCCCAATCTCATGTTATTCCGTGACGTATTTTCTTTTACATGTGGCTTTCGTGATCGATGTACACTTTGTTTTACTTTTTAGTAATGGAAAGATTTCCCGGGACGGAATACTTCGAGATATTTTCTTCTTTTTTTTTTTTTACCAGCATTTTGCTTTTTCGTGTTTTCGAAACCGATTGTGCTATCCACATATTTGTACAGGTGTGCAAACAGACACAGGGTAATTATTATAACGACAACTTTACTGCTTTTACAAATTAAGGCTTCCATAGAAAAGAAAAGCGCGTACTCGTTAATTTAAGCACTACACAGATAAACGCGAGTCTCGCTGTAGCAAGCTGGTTAAGGTAAAAAGAACAGACAAATAGACAGCTCGTCGGGTCAGGAAGTGGCGAGGCGATCCTGTGTGTAAAATGGCAGAATGTAGTTTCAGGACCTATTGGTTGTGTTTGCTGAGGGTAACCTGATGTTTACTTGTATTTTATTTTGTAATAGCCGTATTTTATTTTGTAATAGCCTGCGTGAAAACAGAGTAAGCAGCCTCGGCATTAAATTATAAAGCGCCGAAAAAAGAGGAATGGTAACTTATGCGGCCTGTTTTTTCTCTTAGACTTTTAGGGCCTGATCATAACCGCGGCGGGCGGCGGTCGCCGCCCGCCATGCGGTTACCGCCAAATGACCGCACCGCGGTCACAAGACCGCGGCGGCCATTCTGGCTTTCCCGCTGTGCTGGCGGGCGACCGCCAAAAGGCCGCCCGCCAGCACAGCGGGAAAGACCCAGCAACGATGAAGCCGGCTCCGAATGGAGCCGGCGGAGTTGCTGGAGTGCGACGGGTGCCTGGAACAGGATGGCGGTAGGGGGTGTCAGAATCCCCATGGCGGCGGAGCGCGCTCCGCCGCCATGGGGGATTCTGCAGGGCAGCGGGAAACCGGCGGGAGACCGCCGGTTTCCCGCATCTGACCGCGGCGGTCAGATGCCCTGCGGGGCACTGCTGGTCTGTCGGCGGTGCTCCCGCTGACCCTGGCCCCGGCGGTCAGAGACCGCCGGGGTCAGAATGACCCCCTTAGTTGCTTCCGGCAAATGATGTCGCTTTAGTTTTTTTTTTTTTTACCTCTATACACAGGATGGCCACTTAAAGTTACTTGTCGTTTCAAGAAAACTTAACTCAGTGTAGAGATCAAGATGACCATAACGCATAGTTAATAAGCTACAGTAAGTACTCCCCCCGCCCAGCCCCTCGCCCTGCCCCGCGCTACTCACCACTTCTCCTGCTTCCCTCTTCATCTTTGATCTTCCTCTTTGCTCTCCATCTGTATTCTTCATCTGTGTTCTTCTTTCTTCCCTGCACCCCGTCCTGCGTGTGCTTTCTTCTTCTTTGTCCTTTCATCTGTGTTCTTCATCTGTATTCTTCTTCTGTGTTCTTCTTTACCTTCTCCTTGGCTCTTCTCTCTTCTGCTCCTCGCTCCTCTTCTTCTTTACCTTCTCCTTGGCTCTTCTCTCTTCTGCTCCTCTTCTTCTTTACCTTCATCTGGGCTCTTCTCTCTTCTGTTCTTCTGCTCCTCTTCTTCTTTACCTTCTTCTTGGCTCTTCTCTCTTCTGTTCCTCTGCTCCTCGCTCCTCTTCTTCTTTACCTTCTTCCTGGCTCTTCTCTCCTCTCTCTTCTGCTCCTGACTCCTCTCTCTGACCTTCCTCACTCCCCTCCACCTCTGTAACCCCCCTCCCCTATCTTCCTATCTTTTCTTCCTAACTCCCCTCCACCTTTAAACCCCCCTCCCCTATCTTTTCTCCCCTCTACCTGACCCCCCCACCCTCCGCTTTCCCGCCGCCACCACTTGCTCGCCCCCCCCTGCTCCCATTCGTCGCCCCACTACCGCCCCCGCCCCCAGCTGACCCCCCCTTTCCCCCCCTCCTCCTTCTTATGGCGGCCGCTGCGCGACAGAGTTAGCGACCCTTGACCCAAGGGTAGGTCGCTCCCCCTGCCGCTGCAGCTCCACCAGCCCTGGCTCCTGAACCCTCCAAGCAAGTCCTGCGAAACCAGAGTAAGTACTCCCCCCACCCAGCCCCTCACCCTGCCCCGCGCTACTCACCTCTTCTCCTGCTTCCCTCTTCATCTTTGATCTTCCTCTTTGCTCTCCATCTGTATTCTTCATCTGTGTTCTTCTTTCTTCCCTGCACCCCGTCCTGCGTGTTCTTTCTTCTGTCTTCATCTGTGTTCTTCTTCTGTGCTCTCCTTCTGTGTATTTCATATGTGTTTCTTCCCTCTCTTCTGCACTGCGACCTGCGTGTGCTTTCTTCTGTCTTCATCTGTATTCTTCTTCTGTGTTCTTCTTTACCTTCTCCTTGGCTCTTCTCTCTTCTGCTCCTCGCTCCTCTTCTTCTTTACCTTCTCCTTGGCTCTTCTCTCTTCTGCTCCTCGCTCCTTTTCTTCTTTACCTTCTCCTTGGCTTTTCTCTCTTCTGCTCCTCACTCCTCTTCTTCTTTACCTTCTTCTGGGCTCTTCTCTCTTCTGTTCATCTGCTCCTCTTCTTCTTTACCTTCTTCTTGGCTCTTCTCTCTTCTGTTCTTCTGCCCCTCGCTCCTCTTCTTCTTTACCTTCTTCCTGGCTCTTCTCTCCTCTCTCTTCTGCTCTTCTGCTCCTGACTCCTCTCTCTGACCTTCCTCACTCCCCTCCACCTCTGTAACCCCCCCCTCCCCTATCTTCCTATCTTTTCTTCCTAACTCCCCGCCACCTTTAAACCCCCCCTATCTTTTTTCCCCTCTACCTGACCCCCCCACCCTCCGCTTTCTCGCCGCCACAACCTGCTCGCCCCGCCCCCCCTGCTCCCATTCGTCGCCCCACTCCCGCCCCCGCTGACCCCTCCTCCCCCCCCTCTTATGGCGCCCGCTGCGCGACAGAGTTAGCTACCCTTGACCCAAGGGTAGGTCGCTGCCGCTGCAGCTCCACCAGCCCAGGCTCCTGAACCCTCCAAGCAAGTCCTGCGAAACCACAGTAAGTACTCCCCCCGCCCAGCCCCTCGCCCTGCCCCGCGCTACTCACCTCTTCTCCTGCTTCCCTCTTCATCTTTGATCTTCCTCTTTGCTCTCCATCTGTATTCTTCATCTGTGTTCTTCTTTCTTCCCTGCACCCCGTCCTGCGTGTGCTTTCTTCTGTCTTCATCTGTATTCTTCTTCTGTGTTGTGTTCTTCTTTACCTTCTCCTTGGCTCTTCTCTCTTCTGCTCCACGCTCCTCTTCTTCTTTACCTTCTCCTTGGCTCTTCTCTCTTCTGCTCCTCTTCTTCTTTACCTTCTCCTTGGCTCTTCTCTCTTCTGTTCTTCTGCCCACCGCTCCTCTTCTTCTTTACCTTCTTCCTGGCTCTTCTCTCCTCTGCTCCTGACACCTCTCTCTGACCTTCCTTACTCCCCTCCACCTCTGTAACCCCCCCTCCCCTATCTTCCTATCTTTTCTTCCTAACTCCCCGCCACCTTTAAACCCTCCCTCCCCTATCTTTTCTCCCCTCTACCTGACCCCCCCACCCTCTGCTTTCCCGCCGCCACCACCTGCTCACCCCCGCCCCCCCTGCTCCCATTCGTCGCCCCACTCCCGCCCCCCGCCCCCAGCTGACCCCTGCTCCCCCCCCCTCCCTCTTATGGCGGCCGCGCCAAAGGCAAGCCCGTCTGCACCCGTCCGCGCATGGACCGCGCCCAGCGCCACGACCCCTGGCCACCAGCACTCCCAAACCCCGCAGCATCGCTACGACCCCGTCACCCTCCACGCCCTCAACCCGGGACGCTCCAGCACCTGCTTCCAAGCCAACCCGAAACGCACCCACGGACCCTTCGTATGTCACACCTGCAAACTCACCTTCCACCGCGAAAACACCACGCCCGCCAGCCCACGCGCCAACAACCACCTCAAATGCATCCTGATCAACGCACGCTCCGTCCACAAGCACGCCGTTGAACTATGGGACCTCCTGGACTCCACCGCACCGGACGTCGCCTTCATCACTGAGACCTGGATGAACGCCTCCTCGGCCCCCGACATCACCATAGCCATCCCCGACGGCTACAAGATTTCAAGGAGAGACCACACCAACCAAGTAGGTGGAGGAATCGCCATTGTCTTCAAGGACTCCATCAACGTCACCACCTCCACCGAAGACACCCCCCTCGCCACCGAACACCTGCACTTCCAGATCCACACCGACCCCAGGACCACACTCAGAGGAACTCTCATCTACCGGCCCCCTGGACCACGCGCCCTCTTCAGCAACTCCATCACTGACTTCATCTCCCCGCAGGCCCTTGCCTCGCCGGACTGCATCCTCCTCGGTGACCTCAACTTCCACCTGGAACAGAACAACGACCCCAACACCACCGCCCTGCTCGACAACCTCGGACTCAAGCAACTGGTGAACACCTCCACCCACATCGCCGGACACACGCTAGACCCCATCTTCTCCGCCAGCAACCATATATCCTTCAGCCACTCCTCAGCTATACACTGGACCGACCACAGATGTGTCCACTTCACCTTCCGACGCGAGACTCGCCACCTCCGCACACAACCCATCCCACGTCGACAGTGGAACAAAATCCCCGAGGAACAGCTTCTCTCCACTCTCAACGACAACCAAGCCACCTTCTCCTCCGACCCCAACGACGCAGCCTTCAGCCTCACGAATTGGATCACCAACTGCGCAGACAACCTCGCTCCCCTCAGACGCCTCCCAAGACAGACCAACACCAAAAAACCTCTCTGGTTCACCGACACCCTTAAGGAATCAAAGAAAACCTGCCGCACCCTCGAGAAAGCCTGGCGCAAGGATCACACCGCAGACAACATGACTGCCCTCAAGAACGCTACCCGCGAACACCACCAACTGATCCGCGCCGCCAAAAGAAATTTCTTCACAGAAAGACTGGACAAAAACAGCCACAACAGCAGAGAACTCTTCAACATTGTCAAAGAGCTCTCCAACCCTAACGCCAACGCCATCACGCCCTCACAAGACCTCTGCAACTCCCTCGCCACCTTCTTCCATCGTAAGATCACCGACCTACACGACAGCTTCGGACACCAGACCCAGCAAACCACCACAGAACCTACAACCCCAGCCATCATCCTCTACGCCTGGACTCACATCAACACGGAAGAGACCAAAGCCACCATGAACTCCATCCACTCCGGTGCCCCCTCGGACCCCTGCCCACACTTCATCTTCAACAAAGCCGACGACATCATCGCCCCGCACCTCCAGACCATCATCAACAGCTCGTTTTCGTCTGCTACCTTCCCCGAGAGCTGGAAACACGCTGAAGTCAACGCCCTACTGAAAAAACCTACGGCGGACCCAAACGACCTGAAGAACTTCCGCCCTATCTCGCTCCTCCCATTCCCCGCCAAAGTCATAGACAAGACCGTCAACAAGCAACTTACCAACTTCCTTGAAGACAACAGCCTACTCGACCCCTCTCAGTCCGGATTCCGAGCCAATCACAGCACAGAAACCGCCCTCATCTCAGTCACAGACGACATCAGAACCCTGATGGACAACGGAGAAACAGTCGCCCTCATCCTCCTCGACCTCTCGGCTGCCTTCGACACCGTCTGCCACCGAACCCTAATATCCCGCCTCTGCTCCACCGGGATCTAAGGAGAGGCCCTGGACTGGATCACCTCCTTCCTCTCCAACCGCTCCCAAAGAGTCTACCTCCCACCTTTTCGCTTAGACCCCACCGAGATCATATGCGGCGTCCCACAAGGCTCCTTGCTCAGCCCGACACTCTTCAATGTCTACATGAGCCCCCTTGCCGACATCGTACGCAAACACAGCATCATCATCACCTCCTACGCCGACGACACTCAACGGATACTTTCCCTCACCAAGGACCCCACCAGCGCCAAGACCAACCTGCAAGATGGAATGAAAGACGTCGCAGATTGGATGAAACTCAGCCGTCTGAAACTGAACTCAGACAAAACAGAAGTCCTCATCCTCGGAAACACCCCGACCGCCTGGGACGACTCCTGGTGGTCCACAGCCCTTGGCACCGCACCGACCCCCTCAGACCACGCACGCAACCTCGGTTTCATCTTGGACCCACTTCTCACCATGACCAAACAAGTCAACGCCATATCATCCTCCTGCTTCCTCACCCTCCGCATGCTCCGAAAGATCTTCCGTTGGATCCCCGCCGACACCAGAAAGACCGTGGCCCTCGTCACGAGCCGCCTGGACTACGGCAACACACTATACGCAGGAACCACCGCTAAACTCCAGAAACGTCTGCAACGAATTCAAAACGCCTCCGCCCGCCTCATCCTCAACATACCCCGCAACAGCCACATCTCCGCCCACCTGAGACACCTGCACTGGCTTTCCGTCAACAAAAGGATCACCTTCCGACTCCTCACCCACGCACACAAAGCCCTCCACAACAAGGGACCCGAACTACTCAACCGCCGCCTCAGCTTCTACACTCCCACCCGTCCTCTTCGCTCCGCCAACCTCGCTCTCGCCGCCGTCCCTCGCATCCGCCGCACCACGGCGGGTGGGAGGTCCTTCTCCTACCTGGCGGCCAAGACATGGAACTCCCTCCCCACCATCCTCAGGACCACCCAGAACCACTCCGCTTTCCGGAGACTACTCAAGACCTGGCTCTTCGAGCAGCAGTAACACCTTCCCCCTAGCGCCTTGAGACCCGCACGGGTGAGTAGCGCGCTTTATAAATATTTATGATTTGATTTGATTTGATATTCCGAATGGCAACACCGTGAATTGGTAATGTACCCCTTGGAATACAAATCTTAGGTACTTTCTGTGTGAAGGATGTATTGGTATATGGAAATATGCATCCTTTAGGTCTAGTGTTGTCATGTAGTCTTGTTGTTTGAGCAGTGGGATTACGTCTTGTAATGTCACCATGTGAAAGTGGTCTGATTTGATGTAGGTATTTAATGTTTGAAGATCTAATATAGGTCTCAGTGTTTTGTCCTTTTTGGGTATGAGAAAGTACAAAGAGTAAACTCCTGTTCCTTTCTGTTGAATTGGTACTAATTCTATTGCTCCTTTTTGTAGCAATGCCTGAATTTCTAGTTCTAGAGGAGTTTTAGGGCTTTGGAACTTCCCTCTATTCTTTTGGAATTGTCCTCCTCTATATTGCCCCCGAAAACTTCCCCGCTGATATTGGCTTTGATAAGTGGGCCTTGTTTGTGAGGTTGTGGGTTCTGTTGCTTGTCCCCGAAACCCCCCTCTAAACTGTGTTTTGCAAAATGTGCCTCTGCTCTGTGGGGAGTAGAGTGCGCCCATGGCTTTGGCCGTATCAGTGTCTTTTTTAAATTTTTCTATAGCAGTGTCCACCTCCGGCCCAAACAACTGCTGTCCATTAAAAGGCATATCAGCACGGCTTGTTGTATTTCCGGCTTGAATCCTGACGTACGCAACCACGCGTGTCTCCTTATTGTTACTGCAGTATTTACTGTCCTTGCAGCTGTATCTGCTGCATCCATTGCTGACCGTATCTGATTATTTGAGATACTTTGTCCTTCCTCCACCACTTGTTGTGCCCTTTTCTGGAACTCTTTGGGTAAGTGTTCTATGACATGCTGCATTTCGTCCCAATGAGCCCTATCATATCTTGCCAGAAGTGTTTGTGAGCTGGCAATGCGCCATTGGTTTGCTGCTTGTGCTGCAACTCTTTTCCCAGCAGCGTCAAATTTGCGACTTTCTTTGTCTGGAGGTGGTGCGTCTCCCGAGGTGTGAGAGTTTGCTCTCTTGCGAGCTGCCCCTACTACCACAGAGTCTGGTGTTAATTGTTGAGTGATATACACAGGGTCTGTAGGCAGTGGCTTGTACTTTTTCTCCACCCTTGGAGTTATGGCCCTGCCCTTCACAGGCTCCTGAAACACCTGTTTGGAGTGTTTTAGCATTCCAGGTAGCATAGGTAAGCTCTGGTATTGGCTATGAGTGGAGGATAGTGTATTAAACAAAAAGTCATTCCAATTGGTTCTGCATGCAAGGTGACATTATGAAATGTCGCTGCCCTTGAGACCACCTGCGTGTAGGATGTACTGTCCTCAGGTGGAGACGGTCTCGCTGGGTAACAGTCTGGGCTGTTATCCGATACTGGCGCATCATAAAGGTCCCATGCGTCGGGATCGTCCTGACTCATTGCAGTGTGCGTTGGGGATTGCATCAGTGGTGGAGTGACTACCGGTGATGTGTGCAATGATGGTGGTGGAGATGGTGGCGGAGTTGTCTGTCTTGCCACCTTTGCCTGTGGCTGTTTGTCCTTTTCTTGAAAGGCAAGTCTCCTTTTCATTTTAATTGGTGGAAGAGTGCTTATCTTCCCCGTGTCTTTTTGAATGTGGAGCCTTCTTTGAGTGTAGTCTGGCTCCATTGATTCTAATTCTTGTCCGAACTTATGTCCTTGCATTTGGGAAGACAATCCCTGTTCCTCTGTGTAGGAACCTGATTTCGGTTCCGAGGCTGGATGTTTCGGAATGGAAACCTTTTCGGTAGCCTTTTTCGGCTCTGACGACACTTTCTTTATTTTCGGCGTCGTGGTCTCTCGGTGCCGACCCATTTCGGTGCCGCTGTGTCGGTGCCGAACTTGCTCGGAGCCGCTGTCTCGGGCTCGAGATTGCTGTGTGCCGGTATCTCGACCGGAGTCAGATGACTTCGACACAAGCGTGCCCTTTTTCGGTGCCGATGATCGGTCACCTATTTTACGGGTTAAGCCATGGCCTGTTGGCGGTGGCGTCCCCTGGGCTTTTGTGGTCTTCTCGTGAGTTTTATGTTTCGAAGTCTTACTCACGGTTTTAGGCGTTTCTTCGGGATCGAGCTCGTCCGAGTCCGACTCTTGGATGGAGAAGGTTTCCTCTTCCTCCTCCAAGTGCCTTTGTCCTGTCGGCGCCGACGCCATTTGCAGTCTTCTCGCTCTTCGGTCTCTTAATGTCTTCCTCGACCGAAACGCTCGACAGGCTTCACAAGTATCTTATTTGTGTTCTGGAGACAAACACAAGTTACAGACCAGGTGCTGATCTGTATACGGATACTTGTTGTGACATTTTGGGCAGAAGCGGAATGGGGTCCGTTCCATCAGCCTTGAAGAGACACGTGGCCGGGCCGACCAGGCCCCGACGGGGGATCGAAAAAACCCCGAAGGGCCACCGGAGCTCTTCAAAAATCGGTGTCGATCTGTAGTAACTAACCCGATACCGAACGCAAACAATACCGTCGAATTTTCCGAGATTCTAACTAACTTTCCGAACCGAAACATGGAGCGAAAAGGAACACGTCCGAACCCAATGGCGTAAAAAAAACAATCTAAGATGGAGTCGACGCCCATGCGCAATGGAGCCGAAAGGGGAGAAGTCCCTCGATCTCGTGACTCGAAAGACTTCTTCGAAGAAAAACAACTTGTAACACTCCGAGCCCAACACTAGATGGCGGGATGTGCAAAGCATGTGTATCTGCAGCTACACATGCCATCGAACATATATATATAAAAAATACCTTGGGATGGAGAGGGTTATAATTAACACTATGAGTATGACATGCAGATTTCAACATTTGCTCCTTACTTAGCACAACGCTTTCATGATCCCTATTAATACTCAATGTCTCTATATTGTACTGTACATTGCTGTATGCACAGGGCACCTTCACATCTGCTTGCATAGGACACTAGATATAATATTTCAGTACTTCACTAAAATAAAGATATGTGCATAGTGTTCCAATCCCTGCACTCTATTCTTCACATGACACTTTCATGGTCCCTTTCCATATTATATGGCCCCATCGTGTACTTTACATGGTGGCATGCATAGGACACAATTAATTGTCTTCCTCTGTCCCGATATAAAAGACAATCATTGGAATTTATGGATTGGTAAGATTCTGAGAGCACTGTGTTGAAACTGGATATAACTCAGTAGTTCATTTGAATAATTTACATGTAGAGTGGGGCGGATTCACATGGGACAGCTAGAACTGTGGGAGTGAAATAATTTTTACATCTAATAGGTGGACCATGGTTCATTAAGAGATGCAGGGTGTCACTGGGAGTGCTGTGCTGCTACGGGATATTATGTCAGAGTCAAACTAGAAAATAGGGTGCTGCAGTTCAAAGTTGTAAAGGATCGTGCTTCTCAAGATACATGGGGTGTCATCCGTGCTACTGTGCTGCTAAGGCTATCTGCTATCTGTAATGAGATGTGATGTTAGAATTTAATTAAAAAAAATGAATGTTGGCATTTATATTGCTACATGCAAAGTGGTACTTTCCCATAGTTTCTATGAACTGTTTGGAAATACTTGTTACGATCCTACAGGGCAATATGGATGAGATTAACATTTAGTACTTCCCCAGCAGGAAAGAAATGGCAGACTATCTGAAGACGTTTTGTAACATGTTTGGATGCAGTCTAGCTATTTTATTTTAATGGTGGTGGGGGAAGAGCAATGTCCCTTCATAACACTGGTTGCAACTTATTGACTCTACGTCCGGTTGAAGGCTCGGGACAAAATACATCGCCATACTCATGTTAGCATTTTTGGCATTTATGAACATGAAATGTAAATAAAGGAGTTGTTGCAGAAACTGACCTTGTTGTGCCCTCTATCTCTTCAGACCCGCCAGTCGATATAACGTAGGTTTGAGTGAAAGCGCACTCACACACTCAGTAATAAGAATCAAGAGAATGCAATTGGGCACAGCTAAGGAAAGTTTGGTCTGGGTTCATCTTTTGGTTTCCTTTATGCAGTCTGTAGATATGATGTATAATTAATTTGTCTGAAATGGGCTAAAACAGCACTGATACTGGGATATATGTGGGAATGAATGAAATCAGATCCTACGCTGTATGATATTTTAGTGACCTGTAGGCGTAAAAGCAATGCCAATAGAGAATGAATTTAAATAATTTAAATTACAGAAAAATATATGTATTATAATATGAAGGTGTATGGCATATCTTGAATTTTATCACATGCAATATCTCTTGTGAACTTAATAATCTAATAATGTTTTCCTAAATGGGTTTTCAGTAAAATAACAATATGTAGTATTTTATGGTATTACTTCAGAACCAGTGTATTTCCAGTACGCTTAGATTGTAAAACTCGAAGTTTCCCTGATATTTCCTTTATGTTTATGGATGGGAGGGACGGTTTCTAAGAAAAGAGCAACCAGGGCACTCCAAACAAAAGAGTCCAAAAGTCGGGTGACTTAGTGTGGAAACGTTTAATCCTCAATGATCGGTCGTTGAATCATAGTTCAAAGATGTTTGTGTCCACATATGAGAAAGTGTATAGCAGGTTACAATAACAAACTGACTCCTCAGAATGAACAGGCATAGATGAGCAACAAAACAGCCAACACGTGTTTCGTCCTCTCTGACTTTTTCAAGGCTGCAGACAGAAACAAATAGGAACTATTTACAATTGTTGGCACTACCCTCTGGTAGCTGAATTTTGAAACGTGCAGATCATGCACGTGTAAAATAACAAAGTGATTATGCCCCAACGTGAAGAAATAATAATAAGTGGAGAAAACCCTGTGGACTGTTCCTTTGCATGCATTTGAGAGAAAAGAAGAGAATGCAAAAAGGGGGATAGATGATCACCCTAAGTGAACCCATTGTTTTGATAACGCTACAGAAATGTCTGGAGAGAAATTTATTTATAATAGGACGAGTGAGAGACATAAAAAACGGCAAGCATAGATGAAAAAAAGAAAGAAAAGAAGAAAGAAGAAGAAAACGAGTTATATAGATAATTTAGGATACTGTCGAACAAAGTCCGTTGTACTCTTAATTTACCTCTAGATACACTTTTTAGAGAAGAGTGGCTGATGGTGTTCAGTTAGACATCCACACGATGAAATAATTCTGACTAGGCAAGGTAAAAATTGGAGAAAACAGTGTTCACTCTAGAGTTGACCTCAATGATACTAGTATGTAATTTTCAAAAAATTAAGATATTTTTAGCAAACATTGAAATATTTAGAGCGGAGAGGCGAAAGAGGTGAAGGTTAGAGGACCTACCAAAAGTAAAAGGATCCAAAGTACTGGAACATGTTCCTTCCAAATCAGTAACGGGTGTTCCTTATGCGTAGTGACTTCAAATTCCAAAATGCATACTCCCCAGTATGGGACATGCAGACAAACGAAAAAGTCTAAATAGACCCTGTCTGTGGAAATAGAGCGGAACGGCAAAGAATAAAAACTATGCTAAATCAAGTGTATATTGATCATACACAACACAAACCCGATGTAGTAGACCAAAAACCACTTCGTAATGGAAAACAAAAGGCACTCCCATTGCGTATTGCACTATCCACCTAAGCATCCACCAAAACATGCAGCGAGGGCAAGTCCCTTCCAACATCCCGGCTGGAGTGTCTATTTGAGGCAAACCAGTTACAAAGAAAACCGCCAAGTTACAAACAACAGGTCTGGGAGTGGCACCCCGTAGGTCTTAATGACTAAGGAATCTCTCGTTAGTGAAAAAACTGCGCTACTATATCTATAAACTACGAGAGAAAAGCCTCACCGTCTTTCTCTTTTGAAATACGCCGTTCCTTACACACCCCAAACAAGTCCATGAAGTAGCAGTCAAACATGCCAAAACAACTTAATAACCGACTCCAAGTGCGAATAACCCGTTATACTGTAGCAAATACAGCGATATTCAACTAAGTTTAGGAGACCGGCACACGAACATAATCCCCTACCTGTTTCTAACCGTAGAGTCCGGGAAGTGAGTGACGACGGCGTATGTACTTGCCACTGCAGCGTCTGATAGCGCTGCCGTTTTACCATATGGCGTGAAGCCGCTAAGCAGTCCTCGTTAATAAGCGTGTATTCTAGAAATGAAAAAAGGACTGCGGGATAACAATGAAAGGGAGTTCCTGTTATCTGTTAAAAATGGGCGCCATGTTGGAGAGTATCCGTGGCAGTCGGAAGTGCAGGGCTGCGTTCAGTCCACACGGAGAGAGAGAAGGTGAACCAGAGTAAAGTGGATCAAAGAGCCCCAGAAGTTGACAGACTTTCGCATTGGCAGCACGAAGTACAGGGGGAAAGTGTTGTTAGGAGACGTAGACATGCTTGGTGGGAGAATAGATAAGAACGCGTTGTGATTATGGGTGGAACAAAAGTTATAAAGGCAAAAAATAGTAAACCGAATTAACAAAGTTCCTCTGGTGTCATGATACAAACAACCATGAATGCAGATCCGCGGGGATGTCCTGGTCCCCCACATGACAGAGTGTATATAAAGTAACGTCAAATATAACGATGATACATATAGTCTATATGCCAATTATAAAATAAAAAGTTACCAACCAAAAACCCACCACAATCAACATCTTAACATGTTATACACAGGCATATACATGCATGGATATGCACTCAAAATCACATGAGAAATATGGAAACCTCTTAAAGGAAAACACCCATATTTGTTTAGGTATATTGCAAAATTACCCTAATTGCACAGTATAGATGCATAATGAAAAAATAGTACGAATTACATACAGATGCGTGCTTAGAGAAATACATGGAGGTCCTTATGAATGTTCAGGCCCTGTTCAACCGCTCGTAGCTTGATTATCCACCTACTCTCTAAGCGTCTTAGGGCCAAAATACGGTTACCTCCTCGAGGCAACTTTCTAAGAGAATCAATCCCATGTATATGAATGTCTAAAATTTCCCTTTGTCCATGTGTCTCATTAAAATGGACCGCAAAAGGATAGTTAACGTTAGAAGAACGTATGGCTCTAAGATGTTCCTGAATTCGTTCTTTCAGTGGTCTGATGGTACTTCCGACATAGATTAGCCCACATGTACACACAATACAATAAACAACATAGCTCGTGTTGCAATTGATGAAATATTTTAGTTCATGTGTGATCAGAGTATTATACTGGAATCTCAGTGTCTTGTCTTTGATGTACTCACAAATATTGCAATGTCCGCACCTGTACGTGCCTGGTGGTGGTTTAGGAAGCCAGGTGTCCGTGTTCTCAGGGGGCAGAAAGCTGTGACACAGTTGGTCACGAAGGCGGGTACCCCTCTTGTATACAATACTAGGTTTGTCAGTCAGGCCATTTTTAAGTATCTCATCTGTCAATAACATGGACCAATGCTTTTGTATAGTTTTGTGAATTTGAGAACTGAATGCACTCTGTTGAAAAACAAAGGGGATATGTTCTCGTGGGTTGTTCTTCTTAGTATTAGTGAGTAAGGTTGGGCGTTTAATTTTCATGATCTTGTTGCAGGCTTTGCTAAGGGCCTGTGGATGGTAACCCCTGTGTCTGAACCTTAGTTCCATGTTATGTAATTCTTCATGGAAAACCCTTTCCTCACTACAGTTACGGCGGATCCTTGTACTTTCCCCGTAGGGGATGGCACTGATTTGGGGCTTTGGATGTGAGCTGGTGGCGTGCAGGATAGAGTTACATGCCGTAGGCTTCCTGAAAAGTTTAGTGCAGATTTTTCCATGTTCAATGTAAATAGTGAGGTCCAGAAAATTGATGGTAGATTGACTGGCCTCATGCGTAAAGCTGATGTTAAAGGTGTTGTTGTTAAGGTGCTCTATGAAAGCTAAAAGAGACGATGCATTTCCTGACCAGAAGACTAAGATGTCATCGATATATCTGCCCCAATACAGGATGTGCTGTGATAGGAGTGGAGGGCATGAACGCCACACATGTGTTTTTTCCATGTACCCCATATATAGATTAGCATATGATGGGGAGAATTTGGCTCCCATAGCCACTCCTCGTATTTGGCGAAACCAGTCTCCATTGTGTAGGAAGATGTTATTATCCAGGACCACACTTATCAAGTCGATAAGCATGTTAGTGTGATCTAGTAGAGAGGCATCCCTAGTATCCAGGTAGTGCTGGATGGCAGTGAGGCCCTCTGCTCTCGGGATGCTCGTGTAAAGTGAGGTCACATCCAAAGTAACTAAATAATGGCCCTCTGTCCATTCATAGTCAGCCATTTTACACAATAAATCCTTAGTGTCCCTGATGTAAGAGGGTAGGTTATGGACAAACGGCTGTAGGAAAATGTCTATGTATTCCGATAGTTTCTCCAAAGGGGAGCCAATGCCAAAGATGATGGGTCGGCCTGGTGGAAAATTGCCACTCGTGTATTTTTGGCAGAATATAGATACAAGGTGAAGTAGGCGTGTTATTATATAGATATTTGAACTCCATATCAGATAATAAGTCAAGGTTAAGATAACCTTGTAGTTTTTGCATAATTACTCTATTAACCCCCAGCATGGGGTTAGATGTGAGTTTGAGATATGCAGTGCAATCAGAAAGTTGGCGATCCAGTTCCGAAACATAATCAGTTCTGTCCATGATCACAATGTTCCCACCCTTGTCCGCCTCTTTGATGACTATGTCCTTGCAAGATCCCAGTGATATTAGCGCTTGCTTTTCGGCTAATGTGATATTATGTGCAGGGATGGACTTGTGTCCCAAAACGTACTGTTCCTTCATGTGATAGAACTCATTGGTAACCCTGTGGCAAAAAGAGTCAATGGCGTAATCCCTAGGTATAGTGGGCGTGAACTTAGAGGTTGTTTTTAGACCACTGGTGGCCCTAGTGCCAGACTCTATATTCAATTCATTGATGATCTCTATAAGTGATGGCGTGGGGCCCTCTTGATGCTCTATTGATAGCAAGGTTTGTATGTCCTTGACATCTTTGATGGTCATGGTGCTAGGAGTATGGACAAGGGCATTGGTGGATCGAGCGGAGGTGTTAACATCATAGAAGTATTTATAGAGTTTACACCTACGAATGAATTTAAACAAACTGACATGTAGTTGTGTAAAATCAGGAAGTGAGGTAGGTACAAATCCCAGACCTTTCTTCAGAATGTTGCTTTGGTCAGGATTCAAAGTTATAGAAGAGAGATTTACAATTGCAATGGTGTCTGGGGTATCTGCCGTAGAGACATGTGTGCCCGTCATTGTTGAAGATTTCGGGTCGAGGGACGGTTTGCCTGTTTTTTTTTTTGCACTTTCTTTGTTTTCATGGCCAGTCGAAGGCTATGGCCAAAACGTGTTGCTATGTTTAGTGAATGGCATCACCCGTGCTCTGTTATGTGAATTTGAAATAAACATATTGAAACTGCACTGGACTGTGCCGCCTCATCTTCACCCGTACTGTGACCCTTGGAGCGGAATTGGGTCTAGCAGGAGTGATCACATCGTCAATAGGTAGTTATAGTTAGGACCATTTTTCCATTGAAAAAGGATTTTTTTGACTTGCCTAGATCTTAGGCGCCATTTGACGAATCTCCACAAAATTTTCCCAAAATAGTGTTCCAGTAAATCTTGTTGTACAACAAAAGCTTTGGGTGATCCATCAAGTGGGGCAGAGAAAAAGGGAGGGGGTCCAAAAATATATTTATTATAATTATAATTCCCATGGGGATTTTAGGCAGGACTACAGCCCAAACCGCTAGACGGAATTACATAAAATCTGGGAGAATGGTAGCTCTTTGTCCAGAAAGAGTGTTTATTTATTATTTAGTGTAAATCCGTTCAGTACTTTTTGAAATATTAAAAGGGAACTAAATATAAATATCTAGAGGGGTGAAGGGTTCGCGAATAATAACAAGTGTGTGCAGGGAAATGCAGAACTCTGACTGGCTGTCAACACTTTAAAAAGGAAGTGTTGGCAGCTATCTTGGGACTCTGCTTCAGCCGATTGCCACAAAAAATGATTAAAAAAAAAAAAAAAGAAAAGGGGCAAGGTAGTATCACCCTGACCCCTTAAGCTCTGGTGCTGGGGTTCCAGAGGGACTCCCCAGGGCAAAAAAGCATTTAAAAAAAACAAAAAAAACTTTTTGCTGCAAATTTGCAGTGGATCTGGGAATTCGCTGCAAAGATTAAAAAACAAAACAAAAGCTCCTGGGTGGGCCAGGTCCCAGGGGGCATTGTGAATTAAAGGGGGGCCGCACTGTGCCACCTTTGCCCCCCAGGGCAGTCTGAAGCCCTGAGGAGCACCTCACCAGGGCCTTATTTATAATGAAAGTGGGGAGGATGCGTGGCCAAACCCCCCCGGAGGCACAAGGGGCCGGCAACTCCCAGGGCTCTAATATTATCTAATGCAGGGGAGTCGGGGTGGGGGTAATGCAGGGGTGGGGGGCACCCGGCACCACCCACCGCTGCTCCAGGGACCGCCACCTCCCTTGCGCTCCAACAAAATGTAATGCAGGGGCTGCCTGGCGCACACGCTGTCCCGGGGACCGCCACCCACTCCCCCAGGGCTCTAATCAAACCTAATGCAGGGTGGGGGGCACTTAGCCACCCCCACGGCCCACCACCTCCCCGGGGCTCTAATCAAATGTAATGCGGGCGGGTGCGTGGCTACCCCAAAGCTATGGGGACCACACCTCTTGGGGGCTGAACTAAAAGAATGAAGGGGGACCACCACCTCCCAGAGGCTATTTTACATTGAAGGGGGCTACATGGCCCCCCTCGAGGAGCCATAGATGGCCCAGGGGATCGCCAACTCCGAGGGCAGGCTACTGCAATGTCCCAGGGTGCCCTACCCCCGGGACATAGCAGTTTGCTCTGACTTGGCAGGAGCTTTGACAGTTCACACCAAGTCAGAGCAAACACTTCACTTTCTGCAAGTGAGAGCTGTCAAACAGTTCTCACTTTCAGAAAGTGAAGTTTTCATCGGTTTCCTTGCAAGGAAACCGATGAAAACATTGCTCCCGAAAGCAGGGAGTTGCTATTCAAAGCAGCTCCCTGCTTGTGGGAGCAATGCTGGCTTAAGCAGGACGTGGGGAACTGGTTAGGACCGAGGGCCTGTCACTCTCTCTCTTCCATCCCACGGTGGGATGGAAGAGAGAGTGAGAGAGAGAGACTGTCATTGCAATGGTCTCGCCATATAATGATGTCACAGAGTCAGACTAGCAGATGTTTGGTACTCATTTTATAGTTACGTTTGGATGCACAGCAGTACAGAGTCACTTCTGGCCTAATTGTGAAGGTCTTGTGCTGTCACTCAGTAGGCTGAAGGTTCACATCCTAGTATCGTTTGGCATTGTTTATTTTATTCACTAGTGTTTTGACTGTTAAACCTTTCTAGTGATGGAACATTCATGTTTCTTTCTTATCACAGGCGTGGACTGAATGTCATAGGTATGTCTAAAAACAAAGCAGGATAAGGAGTCACCTGTGTTGTAATAGTTAGGGTCACGGACCCTAAAACTGAAAGTTGAGGGTTTTACTCCAGGTTTGTCTGTGGTCTTTTCCCTTCTTTAAATTTATTTTAAACTTCAAAAGGTTAAAAGTTAATACTGAAAGGTGATCACATTCATTTTAAATGATAAATACAGTTTTCTTTTTAATTTGTCCTAAAATACCTCATTTTACGTAAATCATTCATCAAAGT
Source organism: Pleurodeles waltl (assembly GCF_031143425.1). Lineage (NCBI taxonomy): Eukaryota > Metazoa > Chordata > Amphibia > Caudata > Salamandridae > Pleurodeles > Pleurodeles waltl. The sequence continues at coordinate 1,729,957,697 of NC_090444.1, forward strand.
CTCTCCCTCCCTCTCTTTCAAGTTCCCTCTGTCCATCTCCGTCTCTTAATATTTCTTCCTCTCGCTCTCTCTCAATCTCTCATTTTCTGCCTCTCTCTCTCTCACACACTCTTCCATCCCATTGTGGGATGGAAGAGTGAGAGACAGAGAGAGAGATTGCTATTGCAATGGTCTCTCCATACAATAACTTTAAAGAGTCAGACTAGCAAGATGTTTGGTATGAATGTTGTAGTTATTTTTTTTAACAGCAAATACGCAGAGGATCAGCAGGAACATGTCTTTTCAAAAACAAGCAAAGTTATCCACACTTACTTTTTTTGGCCCACCCAGGTGGGCCAGGTCTGTGGGGAATTTAATGTATATATTATAGCGAGGGACGCATGCCAGTTACTACTCTGGGGACCCCACCCCCTGAGCCCCAGGGGTACATGAAACTGGGTGGCGTCTCGCCTAGCTACCCCATAGCCAATTTTGGCTCCGGCGTCCCCAATCACTAGGGCCTGACTGTGTACACAAAAAAAGAGAGGGGGGCCATGCAGCCCCTCTCCCAGAGCCATTAATGGACCTGGGGACCCCATCCCCCCCGGGCCGGCTCCAGCTATATCCCGGGGTGCCAATCCACATAGCGGTTTTCATGCCCACATTGTTGCGAGCAGGGAAACCTGTGCTTGCTTTCGCTTGGTGGGAGCAATTTCAAAGCTCCTGCCAAGCGATAGCAAACACTAAGTCAGCTCATACCGGGCAGGAGCATGAAAGATGCTGGCCATTGGAGGGGGGGGGGGGGGAGCTGTGTGCCCACCCCCCTTCATAATATGGACGAGCCCCAGAAGATGGGGGTCTCCAGGGCTGCAGTCAGCCCAGGGGGGAGGGGGGAGCACATGGCCTCCTCCCCAATTATTTATAGAATAGGCCTCGGGTATGGTGCCCCGGGGCCAATATTGGCCCGGAGAGGGGTACAGTGTGTCCCCCTCCCTCTTATGAATATGGTTGGGACTTGGGAGATGGGGGTCACAGGGACAGAAATCAGCCAGGGGAGGGGGCTATGTGCCACCCTCCTCATTTATAATAAGACTTGGCCCTGGGAGATGGGATCCCCGGGGCTTAATTAAGGCCGGGAGGAAAGGGTGAGGTCAGGTCACATACCCCCACCCCTAGAAAATGTGGTGGGCCTGTGCGCATCTCTCCTGGATTGGCTTCTTTTTGGTGAGGTTGGGCACATAGCCATGTGCAGCAGGGGTTGGTTGCAGGCCCTGTGGCAACTCCCCTACTGTGCACTGCCTTTGCCATGGGGTTGGCAGTGTGCGGGGAGGTCTGGCCGCGTTAAAATACAGTTTAGAAATTCACTGAAAAAAACAAAAGGTTACAGGAACATTATAGTTAGGAAATGGAATTTAAAAAAAATACCTTAGAAATTAACTACAAAAAAAAAAACAATAAAAATAATCAAAGATTACAGGGACATTACAGTTGGGTTCAGAATTTACACAAAACAAACTGTAGAAAATTAGCAGTTGCTGTTAGAGTTATCGCAAGGAACTTTAACTCACGTCCTCGATATACACTGCTAATTTGCCCAAATATTACATCAGTCATGACACCTTCTATGACATCACTGATAATAAAACTGTGACATTTGCAGTAGAATTATTGATGAGAAAACTGTGCACGGCGGGGGCCCGAGTATTAGTTACCTCTGGGCACCAAAAATCTCAAATGTGAATATTCTGGAAATACTAATACACAGTACAAACAGAAAGGACTGTTTCCTTTTCCCACTTTTATGAACGGGAAGTTTGTTAAAGAGTACTCCTGCAGGCTAATTTTTGTACTCAAATACTTTTGTGAATCAGTCCTTCATATTATACCTTACATTGGTTGTAAATGCAAGCAGAAAAAAGTATGGGGTTCAAGGTGACACAACAAATACCTTGCAGAGTTTGTCGACTTGGGAAAAAAATGGTGAGATGGCAAGGGATCTTTGTCTACCAATAACTTGTATCCTCATTGCAGTACAGCAGAATTAGTTATTGACACGGATTAACTGTCCAAAGGAACATGAATAATATACCTGGAAAAGAGGGCCAATATCCACATCAAAGCCAAGATCTGCAAATCCTGTTGCTATAACTTTAGCCCCTCGATCATGGCCATCTTGGCCCATTTTAGCGACAAGAAGGCGAGGTCTGCGTCCTTCACGCTCCATGAATTTCTGTACCCTAAAAATGATAACATAAATGTATTAACATTATTTAGCATTCTGCGTGATTGTGATGAGTATTCCTCAACTATATCAACCATAGTGCAAAGAAACAGCATCCAAATAATGAAATGTGAAACAAATGTTTGACCCTGTTTTCCATAACTGCTCATAACTTGGCCAGGGCACTGGCTTATATCCGGTCATAGATTGGAGCAATAAAATATCACCATTATCTTGAAGTTTTATGATTGCCATTGGAAAATTAGCGACGGCCATCCAATTTTCAAGGGGCATGCTCTACAACATTGTTAAAAAATGTAATATCTCCAAATTGCTCAATATCTTCACGGTGCCTTGAATAAAGCTACTGCTATTGGCTTCTGTTTGTAGGAAGCAAACAGTCTACATCGGTCGAATACCCTGAATTTGAGAAACTCTCTGGCTACCTGTGGGCATAAAAGTCTAAGCAAGAGAGATAGCTGGGCAGCATTGGTTATCAGTCAGCAGAGCCTAGATTGACGTTGAGCAGGAAACAATAGTCTAAATCTGGATAGCACCCTTAGAGGATCTTTCTTGGGATTAAAGGGTGGGTTATAAGTGTCTAACCCAAATGGCGATTTAGACAGACTGCTTTACGTTTTAGAAGTAGGCATACTTTTACGAAATGACTGAAGCATTTTCGAAATTGCCTATCAATAAGATGATTTTGAAGCCTTATGTAAAAAGCCCTTTTGAGGCTGGAAACCATGTTATTTGCAAAATCACAGTGTTGAAAATGCAAAAGAGCTTTCTAGTAGCTACTAAACCTCTCCTCTTCCTTTCTGACTTGTAAAAATTGTTTTGAAAACCATTATGAACCACAAATAGGAGGGATGTGAAAGGAGGGGTTCACTCTCTATTTGGAAGATGTAATTTAGGCTACATTTAGGGTTGCGAACAATTGATCAGATACCAACATCTCAAATGAGGTGGTATGTAATTTGCAAAGGGAAAGATGTGCCTAGGGGCAGCTTTGACTTTGGGAATTGTGTGGGGCGAACTAGGGCTGGTGTATGACAGTGGTTTAGGTTACCACTCCATACTCCCACTGAAGTGTTCCCAAACTGGAAATATATATTTTTTGAAGCAGCTCTTGTCTGTTAATGAACATGGCCTGCTTCTAAAAACAATTTCGTATTTGAGAAAACAAACACAAACATGGCAGTCTACTGTTGCTTGCAGGCCACCACCCTGCATTCTCAGCTATTCACGGAGGGCTGCAAATGGTGACCAACCTAATTAATATTAATTACACAGACCGTTTTGTGACCCTCTACAAATGGACATTTTGTGAACTGACCTATTAGTACATGGGACACACTATAAAACAATCAAGTCGCAAAATGTTGCTGCACTATTTACACCCACTATCTGCCACCCGCCTGTACGTACTTCAGGCCTATGTACATCAAGATGTGTAAAAGTTGTGGCATGGGATTGTCATGGGAAAGTATTACTATGTTATTTCCTGTCTACTAGGTTTACCAGTACTTCTAAATCACACATGGCCATAAGGTCTGTAGCTGCTATATAATACAGCTAAACATACTTCACTGTCTGATAATCACTTAGCAATCATATCTGCTTTTAGACATAAAGGATCCCATACTGCTAGGAAGGACAATTCCACAGCTCAGGGGGAAAGGATGCAGAAAAAGGTACTTACCTTTGGTAACGCTCTTTCTGGTAGACCTTCTATCTAACTGCAAATTTCACACCTTTAGAAAATCCCCAGGTGCGAGACTAGATCCAGAATATTTAAAACAGCATTGCACCAGCAAGACATCTTTGGGGCCCCGAAAAGCTCTTGGGGGAACGGATTTGAACCAACTAGATTTCCAAAAGACGTGGATGCTGAAAGCGCAAACGAGAAACAATATCATCCAGGACAGTAAAGAACCAAAGAATCAAACCAGAGTCGAAGCACGGAGCAAAGGCATACACGTCCGAACCCGACGTTGGAGAGAAAACAATCTAACAATGGAGTTGATGCCCATGCGCAATATCACACAGGAAGAATCACTCAACCTTGTGACTCAAAATACTTTTTAGAAGAAAAACAACTTGCACAACTCCGGACCCAACACTAGATAGCAGGAGTATGCAGAGCATGTGTATCTACAACCATACATGCCATCAAATATGTTCTCCCTGTAGCACCTGGCTGTCAAGGCAGAAATACTTGGTACACTGATGCCTACATTGTGGCCTCAGAGACATTCAGAATAGGCACTCTAATGCGCCAATGCACTAGTAGCAGCCTAGGGCATGGAAGAACAGGCCCTTAGCCCTTCTGGAGGTTGCTTCTTAGAGAACGCATAACAGATCTTAACGCAGAGAGGCAAGGCACAGCAAAGAATGTTAGAAGAGTGATCGACTGCAGAGCATGAAAAGTAGTCACACCAGTGGTAAAAAAGCCCACTCTGGTGCTCAGCACTAATTTATATGAGAGAAAGGTGGTGTAAGGTAGCTGCACAAGAGAGTGTAACATTCACTGACTTGTCGCACAGAAGTTACTAGGACCAGTAGAACAGTTAGGAGACGCAGAGAACAGCTGTGCATAGGTTCAAAAGGGGTGAACATGAGGAAAGTGAGGGCGACGAGATCCCACTGTAGCATCACATAGGGTGTGGGGGAAAACATATGTGTAACAGCTTTTAAAAACATCAGGTAATTGTGAACAAGGCCAGTTGGTCTGGCATACGCAAAAAGGAAGAAAGGGACACAAAATAATTCTTAATGGCACCCACAAGCCAGGGATAAAAACAAACGATGCATTGAACAGTTTGTTCTGTAATAAGTCCGTACTGTGGGTGCTACGCAAGGCCACAAACTTGTACCAGCATCCAATGCAGACAGACTATGTAGAGGGATGCCTGGCAGCAACAAAGACATCCACAAGTTTGGGAGTAAGATGGAACGCAGTCAACACTGCCACTCAATCTCCATGCATGGAGGTGCAGGTTGCCCAGGTCCGGGTGCAGGCACCTGCTTTGATGTGACCGGTGATCCTCTAGATGTTGTAGCCTGATCGGAGGACCGATGCTCATGGCCAGAAGTTCTGGATAACATACTTTCCTTGATCGATATGGAGCCACTAGGATGACTTGGGCCCAGTTGTTTCTGATATTCTTCAGAACTTGGGACAGGAGAACATCCGGCATCCATGCTCCACTCTTATCACAAAGTTGTTGGAGCATTAGGATGGTTTTGTCTGAGTCTGAATGAACTGGTGCCAGGTGTGTCAATGTGACCTGATTCAGGACCGACACTAAGTCTGCTTGGAGTTTGGACAGTCTGCAAAAGGTCTTCCTCCAGCAGGGCTGGGCCAGCGGCAAAACCAAAAGAACTGGATTGCCTTTTGGAGCCAGACAGGAAGCTGGCTCCGACGTGGGAGTTTAACCCAAGATGGGGTCAGGAGGCACAGACAGCGCTGAGGGTGGATCTGCCAGAAGTAATCTGATTGGAGGTCTCTGTGGTTCTTTGGGTTCGAAGGCATGCAAGAGGAGCCAGAAGAGTGCCAATGATTCGCAACATGGCCCCTCTAAAGGCCTCAATCTGTTGCAACATCACCAATGGCCCCAGAAACTGGGGGTTCATCATCATCAGTTGCAGAATTCCCTCCTTGGCAGGGGAGTCGTAATGAGACTGAGAGGCACCCCGACGTCATCATGCCTTCTCATGCGGAGAGTGGTGGATTGGGATGAATACTGCTTGGCTTTCTTGTTCTTCTGCTTTAATTTACTGGAAAAGGTAGACCACAATTTGGACCTGTCATGGAAACAGCCCAGAGCGAGAACAAGTCTTCTCCTTCGACACTGAGCAGAAGCAAGTCTTCCATTACTTACTGTAGTGTTCGGCGACGTACAGCTTCTCTTTGCACTCGAGGAATCACCTTGGTATTCCACATGGGGCTCTGTCAAATACATCTGTTAGCAATAGTTCCTACAGGGTTTAAACCCAGTTGTTTTACAATGGGACATAGTTTTCTTGCACACTGGAAAAAAAGCAGAATTAGGAAAAAAGTGTTAACTGAAAAGGAAACATTTTGGCAGTGAGCTTTGGAACCACATACAAAGGCATGGAAAGATGGGAACTGATGTCAACATATAGGGGTGGTACTTGTATGAGGCTTTATTTGTAAATTCCGGGGCGGAATGAAGTCGTGCTAAAACGCATAACACCACCTACGATGGCGTGGGAGCAATAATTGTTTACATTTTCTGGATTCGTTCTGGTGCTTGGCAATATTCTTGCCTGCTCTCTATTCTCAGGTCAGTCGGAGACAACTTAACCAGTCTTAGGTTGTGCTCATCAGACCACTGAGCTACGGGTGCCCCATGTGCACCTCACATTGCTGGGTGTCTCTTCCTAATGGGGCTGTAGCCATCATCTCTTTCACAACGTCACGGTCCCAGTGCTTGCACAGATTTAAGGGCTAACCTCTCCAATTATGTCTGCATGACCTTCTAGACTCAGCTTTTCTTTAGTTTCAGCCAGCAAGCGCACCTTCAACTTGTCAGATCAGATAACGTTGGCACCTCCAGTTGTCAGGGCCGCCCGCATCTTGCTGTCCCTAGGATGACAGCCCATTCTAGTTGCTTCTATGGTCCTAAGTTTCATTTTAACGTTTTTATTTTAACGTTCTGGAGGGTCACACTGTTATTTCACAGAGGCCACCTTCATGACAAGCTTGGTGTAGGAGGTGGTAGCTGCTGGAGGTGTTGGAGGTGCAGGTAACAGAAGTGGTTTTTGTGTAACTTGAATTTCACTGTTAACATTTAGAAAGATTTATTACAATTACCAAACCATACATCTCCTATTTTTGATATACTGACCAGATCCCAGTTGTGGAAACCCTTTTAGCTTCAGCACCTAGGGGAGCCCAGCACCCTTCAATACGGGTGTTTCTTTAGTAAAGGATTTATGCCATCTGATGTATTTGAGAGCATCTGCCAGCAAGTCAAAGGAGCCTGGGTTGGTTTTTGGCATTGCCCTGGGAACCGATAAACCATAGAGTATCCTTTCCAAATCCCATGTTTGTGGAGAGTCCGTTTTAAGAACAGTGAGTTGGAGGACATACAGAAATTGTGGAGGCACCACCATTTTAACCCTTTCAGTGCTAGGGCTCTACCCTCCTCTTCAATTGCTAAGCCTTTTTTGGCTATTTGGGATAGTTTATGCTTAGGCCTCCTTAACTTCTTGTCTACATAAGCTATCCACGCCAAATTTGCAGCCTTTTTTTTAACCCCCAACATCACAGGGATACTAAAAGAACCAGGGTTTGTGGACCCCCGGAAAAAAGTGCTCTGGATAAAAGGGTCTGTTTTTTCCCATGAAAATGGCATCAATGAACGCTTTGATGTGTTATAGTCATCATTTTCAGGAACACGAAGAGCTGAATCGAAAAATGAACTTTTTAGCCTCAGTTTTGGCAATGAGGTAGCCCATTTTTCCTACTTCTTGTGCTTTAAACCTACTTACAGTTTGTGGTGCAAACCAGTCTGAAACCCATGGTTGATCCAGGAAAGCTATATATTTATAAAAAGTAGACAAAATTCTGAATCAGCAAGGGGCCATATGTGTAGATCCCTCAAAGTTTTCCCCAAAAAACTAAACAGAAATAAATAAATATTGACAACAAGTAGGAATGTTTTCATCTGTAACTTTTTGTCGTGATGGACAATTTACAAAAGCAGTGTATCATTACGTTCCCTAGACCCTTATGGTTGTGGGGATACATAGGGTTTGAAGGTGCTCCAAGAACGCAAGGTACCCAGACCCAACAAAGGAGCTGAAGCGTACAATGGTTTTTCATTGTGTACTGAGTATAGACCAACTCATATTTTTGGGGAAATATGTAGAGGGAAAAACAGGTACCAAGGTAATCTATACATTACTGAAATGGGCACAAGATATGGAGATTAGTAGCAGGGGTTGTTTGTACATCTATGAATTTGCGTGTGTCCGTATGAACATACGATTTACAGTGTATTTTTCTAAATGTATTTTTTTTCTTGAACACTGGCTTACATTTGGAAGGTACCAATGCTGCAACATACAACTTGTAATAATAAATATCCTACTATTCTATGCTCCCCCACTTGTGTGGGTAGACCTAGTGCCCAGGAAGGAAATAGCCTAAAATGCAACAAGCATATATCACACTTTTCCACTCATTTTTTTTTACAATATGGTCCATTATTTAGCAAGCCCCAAAAATTGGAGATGCACGATATAACGCTTGTGGGAAAGAAATACACAACACAGTGATAGTTGAGTGCATGAAAAGCCCAGTGCCTTAGCAAATAGCAGTGGATCACATGCGGAGTGACATAATAGTGACCACTTTTCAAATACGTAGGGCACCACCTCAAGATGGTTTCTTTTTTCTATATTGTTAAAAATTGTATATGTAATTTATTGTCTGTGTATTGTGAGTAATACTTTGTTTATATTTATTTATGTGATGTGTATTAAGTCTTATATTAGATCACCATAGATCCTTTTTGCTATATTAAATTCTTTTTGAAAAAAATATGAAAAAGAAATAAACTCAGAAGTAACAGAATTAAGGACTGTTCTTACAACTTAGTACTAAATTCGTCCCTACCTGTCATTTTTTGCCTTTTTGTTATAAACTTCCGGAATCAGCAGGAATCCACAAAACTGCTACCACGCAGCATTCACCCACTTGACCCGATAAAAATGCTACCTCACTTGTGTGTCTGGGCCTAGTGTATGCGAAACGCAAGCTTTAAACCAAGGTCAATGGGAGTCTTGCGGAGTGACTCATTTCCCCTGGTCTGATTTGCGCCTGAAATCAGCACGCCATGCACACCATTTGTCATTACACTGTTAAAAAAAAAAAAAAAATGCCTTGGGCTGCTGAGGAATCTCTTCCCCAGCTCCCAAGAGTAAAATGAACAAAAGGAATTCCCCCTGGTGTTTAAACGAGAGGGATTTCCTGCCTCAGGTGTGAGGATGGCCTGGAGCTGTCCTCAGCACATGCCCACCATGGCTGACGACGGCTCCAGGCCGTCCTCAGAACAGATGGTGTTAAATAGGACTCCGTGTTTCATGACCACTAAGGGAAGTTTGTCCCTGACCATCAGCTCTTGAGTGTGGTTTGCAGTAAAGGGGTAATATTGAGATCAAAAGATTGATGTCGATCTGCGAAAAAAATATTTAAAGGGTCCAGCTGAATGTGTAAGGGACAAGACTTTGACATCAGTGTGATGGGGGTTTGCCACAGAAAGGATTTAGTATGATTCACTTGTAGGCCAGAGGCTTCACCATCGATGGGCAGCATATCTATCAATTTAGGGATTTATTGTTCCGTTCTCTACACATAAACTAGGAGGTCAAAAGCATAAAGGGCTACTCAGTCCTCCTGACCGGAGCACTGACAGATACCCTCTTAGTTTGGCATCTTGGTGGATCCTTCCGCGAGTGCCTCAACTACAAACACAAAGAGGAGTGGGAGAGAGGGCAGTCCTGCTGGTGCCTCTCTTTACTGGAAATGAGAGGGACAGAGCACTTTTGATTCTGTCCTATGACCAGAATATGAAAGACAGATGGACGTGTTCAAGGCATTTTCAAAGTCGATTAAAGCTAAGGCCTCAGTTTGACGCATCTCAATATCTCCGGCCAAGATAAGTCGTGTGGCATGGAACTGTGCTGGTCAAGCTTGGCAAGGCAGTGGACAGCTTGCAGCAATCTTCTTGTTGCTATGATTTTGCTAGGAGATCAGCCAGGATGAGGCACTGTCAAGTAGGGTATTTTTCTGATGTATAAATTATCACAATGGTGGCATATCTCATGGCAGGTACCGTTTTCCAATGCTCTCCTTGAAGACGAGTATAGAGGAGTATTGTTTGAAGAATTCTGCTGGGAACCCATTTGGGCCTGCAGTACTGCCAGAGTTTAGAGAGGCAATAGCACTTTGTAACTCTTCTAGCATGACAGGAGTCTCTAGATCTTCTTTCACTGCCTTGCTGAGCGAGCTTATCAGCAGATCATTAGTTATAGGAGCAGTGTTCTCCAAAGAGGGCACATTGCATGTGGTGTAAAGCAAAGAGTAATAGTCTGAAAAGACTGTAGCAACGAGCTTGGCCCGAACACTAGTTTGCCATCGCTACAGCACACACAGGGTAGCTCCCTGTATTTCAGTTCTTGGGTCTCCTGCCAGTATAGGAGGCAGCCTGCTTTATCGCCCCATTCATAAATGCAGAGTTGCAACATCAGCCAGTTACGCCTGGCTGAGTGTAGTCTAAGTTGTCATAGTTCTTCGACTGCAGCTGCTAGTTGCCACAGCCTGCCCTCTGTTGCACAGTGGAGAGAGATGGTGTGTTATAGGTTAGCAGTATCTTTTTCAAGCGTCACTGTGTTCCGCTCCCGGTCCTTTCTTGAGCCAGTGATATAAGATTAAATGTGGCTGCAAGCCACCACCTTAAATCCCTCCCATATACTAGCAGCTGAATCTACGGAATCAACGTTGGTTTCGAAGTACAGACTATCTTTCAAAAGGCAGTCAACAAAGCATTTGTCTTTGAGCCACCAAGTGCTAAATCACCAGTCGCCTGGGGCAGCTGTCCTATCCACCCCTTGGCTCAACTCTACAGAAGAGTGGTCAGATAGACTGCGTGGAAGGACATTTAGTCCCCTCACTCTGGGTAAGCTGAAAGGCAGCATAAAGAAGTGGTCTATGCGGAAGAAGGAGGAGTGAGAGCGAGAAGAAAGTGAACTGTCTCATGTTTGGGTGCCATTTCCTTCAGACATCATGAAGTCTAAGAGAGGTGGCCCATGTCGTGAGTGGAGTTCCTTGAGTGGTCAATCTTCCGCTGGGTGTGCCTAAGGTCGGGTTTATTACAGCACTGGGATCTCCTCTAAGTATAAAGGTTCCAGGGGGTAGTGATGCAATGTGGGACGGTGGAATCAATTGCTAATGGGGAGATATACCAACTAATGATAGACCATAGTTGCCCATCAATGGTGCCCGTGAGAATAAGGAAACACCCTAGCGAGTCGGGAGTAACCGCTGATGTGACCGGGGGAAAGGGTTACATATCAGTATAGAGACACCTTGTGTGCCCCTGGTATAGCTTGCATGATACACCTGGTTAATTCAGTGTCAGCCCAGTTATTTTACACAGGCCACCCAATAGGTCCGTTTCCTGGTGGAGCAGAACAACCGGGCCCAGTGTTTTTTCCCCCATCAGATGACCCCTACTCATCTGACCTCATTTGAACTTATCATTGTGCTCTCTGTAGGGGTATATGAAGGGTGAGTGACAGTCAATCTAGATGGGCCCAGCGAGGTCACTTTGGAACGGGTGAGGTTTGGCCGCTTCTACAACCAATTCCAGGCATCCTCAGGTGTGTGAAATAATAATAATGTTTTCTCCTTATATTTGACCATGAGGCATGCTGGGAAAAGCAATATGTAATGTAACCCCATTGCCCAAAGTTCATTTTTTACTTCCAGGAAGGAGCGACGCAGTTGTTGCTCCTTGAGAGTATAGTCCGGGAAGACCATGACATGGAGCCACAATGCAAAGGACCATGCCAATAGGTCACAGTTGGCATAAAAGAGAATACGTACAATAAACAGCCAAGGTAGAGCCATGTTGGCAGCTGCCCTCCTAATGAGTTGTGGGCGCATTCAATTAGGAAACAGGACAATAGCTCAACTGCTGGGATCCATGTTTTCAACCACTCAGCAATACATTATGTGGGGCAGGGTCCTTCGGTGCCTTCCAGGACACCCACCCTCCGGATATTGTTTCTCTTGGGGTGATCTTCAGCATCCTCCACATGAGACTCCAATAGGGAGACTTTCCTCCACAATTTCCCGAGATTGGCTTTGAAAATACAAATGGAGTCTTCGGCCTTAGAGATTCTTCCCTCTACCTCTGAAAGTCAGTTGACTGCATCCCTCAGGTCCTGGTAACGTAGGGGCCGGTCCACACTAATATTCCAGACCTTTCCCGCAGAGGGGCCCTAGAACTGTATATGGTCTGTAGGAATGAAGGGACAGGCCCCTGGAGGGGCCCTAAGATCTGCATCGTGTGGGGCCTCCAGTCCAGTGGGAGAGTTCCGGGGGGGCAGGGTTGCAAATGTATCCACTATTGTCTGTCTGGGCTGGTCTTGGTTCTTGTTATTGCTCAGCTCTACAGTAGCCATGGCCAAAATGTTTTAGGTAGGTGCAGAGTCGTGGGAGCGACCTCTCGATGAAAGGAACAGCATGAGCAGGCCACCACCAGCAAGGAAGGCGCAATGTAACGGTGTGGGGTTTGGGGAGTTAATGTGAGAGGTGGGATGAGGGAAGGGGAACTGGCTTCACAGTACGTCCAGATTCGCCCTAGAGTTATTACCATTATCTAGCTGGGCAGGACCCAAGGACAACAATAGGCTGGGTTGTGACCACTAATGACACCCTTGCAAGCGTCTCTCACACGTTGTACTACTGTTGATGCAGCATGATGGTCAAATGACGTTCTTGCATCAAAGGAGAAGCAGGCCCTTAAAGTGGGCCACAAAAAAAGTCTGGGGACCCAGCAGAGAGGAAAGGGAGGTGAGGAAGAGGACGGCCCCTCAAACCCTTTGGTCTGCAGCTTCTACCAAGGCGGGGGGGCAATATCAGGGAGCCCTCACTGCAGCGGGGGAGGAGTGGAAAACAGGAGCAATAAGTGGCCCCTCACCAAAGGTCCGTGCAGTCCTCATTGCCAGTCTTGGTCTGGTACCTATTTGGGGGGTCCCAGTCTCATCACAAAAAGCTGGCATACTGTTAGTGGAAGGTGCCACACTGCATTAGGGCTAGCGTTCATCCTGATCCTCCCGAACACTGGGCGCAGCTGCTCGAGAAAGTCTGGTAGTCTAATGAGGTAGTCGCCCTCCCTGCCTCTGCTGTTGAGGCAGGGCCCCTGCCCTCAGTATCCACTGATGGGCCTTTGGCGTGTCAACCAGGGTGGATCCATGTCACCAGAAACCCAGGGGCACCAGGCACGGTAGTAACCTCACACTGCTGGCATGCACCTTGGCGGTCTGTTGACACACTCCTGGCGGGGGTCTGGTCAATAAGATCATGATGCAGTCCCCAAGAGACAGACGAGACAGTGAAATCCTGTGAAATCTTCCAGCTTCCCATAAGCCACTGCCAGCATATTAAAGATTTCACTGACTCTTCTTTTTAAACCTGAACTGTCAACTTTTGACTGTAGCCCACCCTCTCCATCAGATAAAGGAAGAATCCTTTCTTGTATCCACACAAATTCCAGAATCTGTGTCACTGATTGCTGTAATTTGCTTTTGTTGAGAATTACAGATTGTATAAAACAGACTTGTGTTCTTAGCCGCTGAGACACATGGTAAGGAGATATTACATTCTACAGCTAATTGTCAAAGTATAAATAAAGAAAAAAACTCATGTTGCTGGAAAGCTTTTGTAAAGTGCTGTGTTTGGGAAGAAAGACATGAAGGAAAGAGCTGCATGTCCATTGTGACGGCTCCTACAACCTAATAGGATGCATACACTTGAACCTTGCTCCATCTGTACAATTTTATTACTTTGTTTTTTTGTGTGCAATAAAATTGTTCTGGCGAGCCTAGATATCATGGTGGGCCTCGATCATCAGCCTGCATTTAACAATTTCTATTCTGTATTTCTCAGCTAAGCCACAGCACGACAAATAGTGGCTAGAGTATGGACAGTGCAGGGTTAACCCACTGCACAAACTAGGTTTAGAATCCAGTAAGTTGATTTAACACTGGGTAAACAGCTTCTTAATAGTGATTGCTCATTTAAGAAAGAACGATCAATTGTCAATTGTAAATCCCAGCTTCTATGTAAGCAACTGAGTAATAATATACATTTACATTGAAGGTATAAATTGATGAGAAATTCAACAGTGGCTTAAAATATTTTGGCCATTGGCATGGTACTTTCTCTTTGCTGAGCTCCTTTTGTATTAATGCGAAAGGCATACTGTAATAAATTTGCTGCGGCCAATGTAATATCTACTACGATGACACCAACTTGATTTTCTCTGTTTTTTAAAGGTTCTTGTTGAGACTAGGTGTCAAACATTTTCCTTTTTTTTAAAGAAATAAGACAGTCATTTGACTACAGACCTTTATCCCTCTCGTTTACTAACACTTTCTTTAGCTCCGCTCAGTAGAACAACAGATGTCTGCATAAGGATAAAGGAAAAGAGGGGGGAGCGGGAAGGGCAGTTTCATCATAAAGGGGATTATAGCCATTTTTTTAAATTTAAAGCATCCACTGATCCTCAGCAAAATTGTTCTATTTCTTATGAAAAAATGATTAGGCTCCCATCAACTGGAGAGTGTGCAAGTTTTACATCAAAGCTTTGGTTGTTTTGGGATTGGAGGAGGAAGACAGGGATGGAGTCTGCTCCCTTTATCTATTAGAGGACCTGCTGTGGTAAGGCAAGGTGAGGCAATAGAGGCTTATATTTTTGAATTGGCCTGCACAACTAATGCTTATATTCACCGAATTGTCAGTTCTGTACTGCTAATGGAATTGCAGGCAATGTTAAACTTACAGCATGATCATTGGAAGTGTTGCACTAAACTCAGTGAATACACTTTTGTCCATAACAATGCAAAGCTAGAAGCTTCGTTTGGCATAAAACAACCATATCAAAGAGTGGAGAAGTGTGGCACAATGGTTAGAGCGGCAGACCCTGATGCAGAGATCTGGCCTAGGACTTGGGCTCAATTCCCTTGGACCAGATAATTCTCGCCTCATCTAACTAATGGGTCCCACTCTAACTCTGGGCAATAGCTTGCTTAATCTCCACCAAGGCCCTGACAGTGCTTGGATGCCTGGCTTCACCCTGGGGGTTGCCCAGGAGTGGGAACCTCACAGGGAAAAGCCAGGAGGGGTTCCACAGCGGTATGCGTACAGCGCCTCGAGACCCTAACGGGTGAGTAGTGCGCTATACAAGTGCAAAGTTTTATCAAAGTGTGCCTTAGAGCCCATGGATCAGTCACTGCATCTACAGTCTGCATTATTTGTTTGCCAGCATTCATGCTGTTTTCACTGAATCCAAGAAAGGGATTTTCAGTTTCTGTGGGGGACTACAAATGCCCAAAGAAACCATCTCTTACAATTCATGAGATTTCATTGCCATGAGCAAAAGTAACACTACATGCCCTCATAGAGGCTTCCCAAAGCAAAGACTGTCCTCCTTACAGAGTGCAACATTTAGAACTATTATCCAAGGGGGCATATGGAAAAGCATTGTGTCTTAGTTCAGCTGAAGAGATTATAAAAGTTTCTTAGCTGACTCCAACTTCATAAGCCAATGGCCACATTCCCCGAGATGTAACCAGTGGAAACTTCTCTTTCTTATATGTTAACACATTCAGAGTTCGCACTGTTGTAACAATGAGGCCAGGCATATCTTGGAGTGAAGCTTCCGGCACTCTCCTAAGGTGGTCAGTGCTAAATGCACTGCTTGAAACATATTTATGCTAGAAAAT
This sequence comes from Pleurodeles waltl, assembly GCF_031143425.1. NCBI lineage: Eukaryota > Metazoa > Chordata > Amphibia > Caudata > Salamandridae > Pleurodeles > Pleurodeles waltl. The sequence goes on from NC_090444.1 coordinate 1,729,973,445, forward strand.
GCACCAGAAGATTTACTAGTGGCAAACATTCCCCACATAGCTTGCTGGAATGCCTCTATCTGGGCCAGTGCCTGACCACAAGGTAGAAAATTGTCCAAGGGTTTTGCCTCTACTGTCTCCAAAAAGTGGAGCAGCCTTAAAGAAAAAATAGCTACTGTCCTTACAAGCCTTTCTCTTTTTCTCTGTGCTCATGAAATGTCAAGGAAGAGGACACCTCGGCTTACTGATTTTCTTATGCGGTTCCTCCGAGGCCTGCTCTACCCTTCAACAAGGGAGCGGGACCTTAATGGCTGGATTGGAGGAGGAAGACAGGGATGGAGTCTGCTCCCTTTATCTATTAGAGGACCTGCTGTGGTAAGGCAAGGTGAGGCAATAGAGGCTTATATTTTTGAATTGGCCTGCACAACTAATGCTTATATTCACCGAATTGTCAGTTCAGTACTGCTAATGGAATTGCAGGCAATGTTAAACTTACAGCATGATCATTATAAGTGTTGCGCTAAACTCAGTGAATACACTTTTGTCCATAACAATGCAAAGCTAGAAGCTTCGTTTGGCATAAAACAACCATATCAAAGAGTGGAGAAGTGTGGCACAATGGTTAGAGCGGCAGACCCTGATGCAGAGATCTGGCACAGGACTTGGGCTCAATTCCCTAAGACCAGATAATTCTCGTACAGCCTAGCTATGAAGGGCTATAAGGCTATTAGAAAATTTCGCCACAAGAGGCCAGAAAGTTCTAATAAATAAAACAAAGGCTTCATAGAGCCCTAGGGGACTGAAATCCCTTTGGGGTCTGAGAGGCCTTTGTTCACAGCTGTTGCTGTATGAAGAACAGTGGAATGTTGGAGCTCTGGGCTTATACCAGTCATTAGAAGCCAGGAGCTACTATATTGTCTCCAATGGAGCTTCCAACATTCCAATGTTCTAATGAAGCTCTGGGCTTATAACAGCCTTAAGAAGCCAGGAGTCTCTAATGGAGCTCCTAAAAATCCAGTGTTCTAACATAGCCTCAGAGCCCGCCGTAGCAGGCTAGACCAGCCATTAAAGGCACGCTCCTAGCTATGAAGGGCTACAAGGCTATAAAGGCAAGGCTGCCACTAGAGGGCAGAATATTGTCATAAATAAAACAAAGCCCTGATGGAGCCCGAGGGGATTAAAATCACTTAGCCACTGCTGAGAACAAAGCCACTGCTGAGAACTAAGAACATTGAAATGTTGACGCTCTAGACTTTAACCGGCCGATAAAAGCCCAGACCACTCCATGGTCTCCAATAGAGCTCCCAACATCCCAATGTTTTAATATAGCTTGTGATGCCATATATCAGAAAACAAGAAGGAGACTTGCAGATCTGTGACCTTGTCACACACAAAAAACAGACACAAGTGATTGGTGCTGCTAATTTCCTGATCAAGTGTGGCTCCTAAGGGAATATGTGCCAATGGAACCATTGGGAAGGGTTACCCATTAGAACTATATAAACTGTCAAATTAATATATCTCTCACTGAAGATCTTGTTAAAGAATTTATATCTATATTTCACTCTGTAAAGTTGTGTTTCCTGTTTCATCAGTCATGGGGAAAATGGTAGAGTTCCAGTTTAAATGATATGGTCTTTGAAAAGAAAAGTCAGGAGAATGGCCATAAGCCCAGCAGGATCTTTTGTCAGTAGAGATGACATTCAAATTGACTCTTAAATAGACTCTGTGATGCATGGAGGGATCCTGTAGTAATCTACTGCCTTAAAGTGGGAATCAAATTATTCCATATATTGCATCGTTCTTGTGAAAGGAAAAATTAATGAGGGGTTGCCGATGGTTCAAATTTATTCTATTCAGAGTCGAGTTAAAAAATATTGTCTATTTATGAGCTTGATTACAACATGTAAGGTGGAAAGGCTAGGTTAAGGCAGGTCAGTGAACTAATCCATCTATTGCATAAAACAGTGTGCAAGCTGAAAGCTGCAGGTTTGAAACCAAGTGTCTACTTCCCATCCCAGTTAACCTGTAATTCTTTTATGGTTGCTGAAATGAGTAAACTGAAATTGGCAACATTAAACATCATGTGATTTCAGTCATGAAATACCATAATATTACATATTAAATTACGTAAAATACACATTGTTGGAAGAGATTTGAATAAGGCGTTTCTAAAATCACACACATGATGGATATATTCAGCGTGTATGAACAGAGCTCAACACTATAAGAAAATAGATAGACTGATTTAAGCATAGATGCTTTGATGATGATTTTGTTGAATCAAACTAAATTGACAGCTCCACATGTATTTCACAAATCCACAAATACGATGGTGAAATTGTAAAGTGTAAATTCCTGTTTAAAAGAGACACTGCAAAATCCCCCAAATCATAGTTTCTTACCTGTCAAGAGTGCAAGCAATTTCACTGCTTTCTCCAAATTCCTGTCGGTATGCACCACTAACCATTCGATCACTTGCTTTGTGCTCACCAAACACCTTTTTCATTGCATCAGTTATTTCTCCAACAGTACATCTAAAATATATAACATTTGCATTACAGTTCAATAAAGCAACTGATGATCAAAACCCCAACTAAACAATGTAATTAACCGCTTCCATGAATGTAACGAGGAAGAAACCTCCTACATGGAGTCTGCCCAGTGCAAAACAGTACTCCTACATTAACGCTTTGCTTATTATACAGAAATCTATTCATTCCTTTCTCCACTGCATGAGATCACAAAGTCTCAATAAGTTACAAAACAAGACAACCCCCTTTTCAAGAACATATTCTAGGAGCAATCTGAGGTTTCTCCAGAATCCAGCTATGCACTACCGCCCTCCAACTTCCTTCTCGGTGTGTGCTGCTTATTTCGGCAGGCATCTTTCATGGCTTCTGAGCTCCTTCAGCTTGTCCTGGCCTTCTGATTCATTATATGGTTGACCCATCCTCCGTTTCCACAAGCAAGACCCTAGTGAATGGATCTCAGTAGGAAGCCACATCTTTGAAAACTGCACACTCTCCCGAATCCAGATACGCCAATCATCATTTTCCTCGCATCTCAGAGGACGCTGTTGAGGGTGCCCTCACCAATAGAATCACTTTGCAAAGCTCTGACACTAGCTGAGCTCCTAACTGGTGTCTCCTTCTTCACAAGACTGTAAGCAGAGAGCTGAAAACCTGACTACCAGGTCTCTGGTATCTGGTTAATTTGGACATGTTGAATTGCTCAGGGCCATGGATGTGGCTCTGTTACAGTTTTGGTGAGAGTCATGATTATTTTTGGGTTATTAGTATTATAATGAAATTTGTCATATGAGCACAGCTCAACTAATTCCCCTCATTCACCATGACTACTAAGGAAGTGGGGCAGAAAGGAAGTGGGGTTGACTTTCTCTCTCTGGCAGTTGTGCTCCACTGAACTGCTGTATATAAATTATAGTAAATCCGTAGTTCACAAATGCAGATGAGAACACCCAAATCTTCCACCCCAAGGGATAACAATAATCCTGTGGCCTGGTTTTTAAACAATTCAGAGTGAAATTGAAATAAAAATGTTTGCAGTTGTATATCTGCACCAGAAGGCACTAACCACCCCAAGTTAATTACTGGTAAATTCCCAATCACTGTGATCAAATACGATCCAGACCTGTGGGTATCTCTTTCATATACGCTTTACAGAAATTCTTGGGCCCAGCAAATTTCCTGCACCTTTGCAAGGAGCTATTGTACAGCAGGATCACAAAAAAGGTGATGAAGCAGTCCCGAAGAATAGTCCACTCATAATTCTCCCTGACTCTGAAGGGAAGCTATTTGGCAACTATTTATTGAATGCATTCTATACTTGAGCAATAGAATCTGAGCTTTTGATACTACCCCAATCGGGACTAAGGCAAACCTGCTCAAAAACAGACAATATTGTCAGTTTAAAACTTCTTACTGAGAAAACCCTACACAGCGGTCTCAACCTATAGATATTTTGTTGATTACTCATCAGCTTTTGATCGGGTTAATAGTTCAAAGTTATGGGCAAAATTATCCAACTGGGAGATTGCTCATATACTACTACACTTTTTGGTTCTGTTGCACAAAAACAGTTATATGCTGTCCCCTAAAATGTATTCTTCCCATCTCTTCTTTTTCGTTATACATATCAGATTTATCTCATTATTTGTAGAATGACAGTGGACTTGCACCAAAACTAGGAAAACAATTCATACCCTACTCAGTCTATGCTGATATTATACTTTTATCACTTAACCCTAGTGGCCTTCAAAACCTTGAAAGGAACTTGGAAGAATGCATTCATGTAAATTCTGAGAAAACTAAAATAATGATTTCTGGGAAGCCCAGTAAAGGTGCAAGGTGGTACATAAACGGGGTATGCACTGAAGAACTAAAATCATATGACTATCTGGGAGCTGTGGTAACTAACAGCTTATCATGGTCTGCACATGTTACAAAAAGACGGAAAAAAACATCCATTATCACTAAATCACTGGGAGAACGGTTACACAGGAACTGAAAATAATTCATTCATTTGAAAGTAATCCCAATGTTATTCTATGGCTCCATGATCTTTGATGACTCAACGGTTATTATCTTGAACATAATCTATAATAATAAGATAAAATAATTGTTATCCTTACGGCTATCAACTCCTGAGACAAGACTAAGGGCTTCATTACGAGTTTGGTGGTCATGAGACTGACAAACTCACAGTAGTGGTCGGACCGCCAGGGCTGTGGCTGTCCGACTGCCAAATTACGACTTTGGAGGACAGGTCCAACTGAAGACTGCCGACCCGCCAGGATCAAAGATCCTGACAGGGTGACGGTGGTTGGGCTTGTAATCTACCATGGCGGCGCTGAACTGAGCGCCGCCTGGCTGATTACAACCCCACTTTCCGTGAGCCTTTTCATGGCAGGGTCCTCCCCATGAAAATGGTGGTGGAAAGCCAGATCTGGGGGCCACAGGGGAACCACTACACTACCTATGCCAATGGCACAGGCAGTTCAGGGTCCCCCCTGCCCAGCACCCTCAGAATGTGCACTGTCTGCTTTGTAGACAGTGCACCTTCCAAGAGTGCTGGAGTGTTAGGATATTGGCCTCGGCTTCCGTAAGTGTGCCGAGGCCAATATCCTAACACTGCTCCAGCCAGAATGTGTATTGCAATGTTCCCACTGATAACACTAAAATACAATCAGGGGAGACGTCACCACCATTGAAGTGGCGCCCTCCCCGTGAGTTTGCCTGCCCCGTGGGTGGACTGCCAAACTCATAATGAGGCCCTCTAACTGGGAATCTCTTTAACTTCTCTGATAAATTAACACAACTTCTTTGTGCCAAACTATACCAGTTTAACTCTAGCCATCCCCCAGTGGCTTTGTCAAAACTGTAACTCCTACCGTAAGACTTATCATTACAGGATCATAAATCCCTACCTGGGTAGATTTTTTGAACCACATATGTAGACCCACTGCACATTCATGTAATCCATCTAAACTCGATTCCTGATGTCAAACGGGAAGTGTTTCTGTTCATGCCAGGAATTAATCAGAAGGAAATGATGGCATAGCTGTTGTAGAAGATTTGGATATAAATTATAAGCATAGAGAAGTGTCAGAAGCAGTGGGATATTAAAAGGCAACTACTCCTTGTGAGAGATGGCATCTCAGACACTGTGGTGCTGGGATTCATTTTTCATCTCTCTGCAGGTATTAAAGGTAGAAGCGGTGCCATGGATAGGTTTGCTCCTGTAACTTCTGGTCCACCGTCTGGTACTAAAAGAGTATCCAGTATAACAGGTAAGGTGAATTTGTGAAGTATTTATTGAGCACGCTGTTACCCAAAGGGTGTACTGACACTGAGGTGCTGAGAGACAAAGCTTCTGCCTTAGGAATATAGCTGCGAGAAGAGTGTTATTTTCAATGCTTTAAGGAAAGGCAAATGTTTCTCATGAATATACAAAAAAGTTCAAGTACAGTTCTAGAGTTTGGCAGCAGTGAAGTAAAAAATAAAACCTGGTCGTCTTCTCAAACAAAACTAGACTTTGGAATAACCAAAAGCCTATCTGTGGAAGAGCAAAGAGCACGGGTGGCCTGCCAATGACAAAAACAATTCTGTAGATAAATATGACCAAATTGGTAGTAGGTACAAAACACAATGTAAAGAGATTTGAAGGTAATTCTGACGTTCATTAGTACCTAGTGAAGAGATTTCAGCGATTCTGAAGAGGAGGTCAAAGGAGATGGTTAAAGGAAGGAATTCCTGTTTCATTTTGAGTTAGTTGAAGGCATGAAATGATCAACAAAGAAGTGCAAAGAAACAGAGTTACAGTAGTCAAGGTGACTCAATATAGTGCCTGGACTAGTAAACAAGAATAAGCTGGCAGGTACCGAAGTATTTTCTTCTGCACCTTGAGGAGCAGGAAGCACGTTCAAGATAGCTTATTAATTTGAGTTTTTAAAGAAAGGTCCTGATCAAAGAGAAAGGTAAGACCCTTAACCTGAGAAATTGGAGTTGGAGCCGATACTAGCAGATGAGTTCAGAGAAGTGAGGTAGGCTGTTGGAGGATAATACTCAAGATGACTAAAAGTTTGTTCTTATCAGCATTCAGGTTGAGGGATTTGGAAATCATCTAATCCACTATACTAAGTGAAGTAAAGTCACCTCTCTGAATAGATGTTTTCCATTTATTGTAAGTCACATACAATATGAACTGCTCCCTCGCCTGGTCTCCATCACCTGCCCACATTCTTTAACTTCCCCCCAACATTCCAACACCCCTATTATGACATCAGGTGTGAGGCAATGTCAATACGCATTGTTATAACATATCCCCTTTCTTTACACAAAATACATTTTAACCCTTTAAGGAAACAATTTCCAAGCAACACAATGAAAAAGTGAGATAATGAGTTCAAACGATTTTCAAACTGAAATTATAAAACTGCAAAAGGCTGCGCTATGACAGATACTGCACAAGAATAATGAAATAACAACACTGCACACATTACATCAAGAATAATGCTATGTACAATTTTCACCATCCAAGTAAAGTAAACAAAACTTGAATTTAGTTCATAACATAATCATGGAATTTTGTAGGAATCCTACACACCCTTCGTTCCCTTGTTCTTATTCCACCCTCTTCTCCATTCTCTTTCCTCCACTCACCACACATATCTTCTCTGTTTCTTACACTTTCTTGTATTTCTTAAACATTCATCATCATGAACCCTGAACATTGATGCTTCTGTTCTTTCCACCTTTTAACCGGTTCTGTGCCTTGGACGAGATGATCTCGTCCAAGGCTACAGTTCCCCTGTGCCTTGGACGAGATCATCTCGTCCTAGGCACAGGGGAACTTGGGGGAGCGCTAGCGCGCCCCCCGTGCACTCCCCTCCCCTCCAAGGCGGGGATGGAAGGGGAACACCTTCCCCTTCCACCCCCGCCCCCCCCCTGTGACGTCAGCACGCGAGCGCGCGCTGATTTGTCACAGGGGCCTCCCCCATCGCGCTGGAAGCTCTGCTTCCAGCGCGATTGAAAGAGAAATGCAAAAGCATTTCTCTTTCAATCACTGGGGGAGGCCTGGAGGGGCTTCAAAGGGAAGGAAAAGTATTTCCTTCCCTTTGAAGTCTCTCCGAGGGTTTGCTTGCAATCCGGCATTTGAAACCCCACTAGACACCAGGGATTTTGGTCAAGGGTAGCTCCCATGGGGGCTTTTTTTGGGAAGGCCTTTCTGCCCCCCCCTGGGGGCAGAAACCTCTGGCACCAGGGACCTTTTTTTTTTTTTTTTTTATGTTTCATTTTATTTTTTTTAGGTGGGGAGCGACCCCTTAGGCAAGGGTCGCTCCTCTTGGGGGAAAATTATATTTAGGCCATTTCTGCCCCCCTTGGGGGCAGATTGACCTATTTTGATGAGGCCAATCTGCCCCCAAGGGGGGCAGAAACCACTAGACACCAGGGAGTTTTTTCTTTGCGTGAATTTCACGCAAGGGGAGCGACCCCTTAGGCAAGGGTCGCTCCCTGGGGGGACAAATTTATTTTAGGCCATTTCTGCCCCCCCGGGGCCAGATCGGCCTATTATTAGGCCGATCTGCCCCCGGGGGGGCAGAAACATCTAGGCGCCAGGGCAAATTTTTGTTTTGTGTTTTTTTTTGTTTTTGTTTGTTTGTTTTTTTAGAGATGGGGAGCGACCGATCAGGCAAGGGTCGCTCCCCAGGGGGGCAAATTGTATTTAGACCATTTATGCCCCCCTGGGGGCAGATTGGCCGAGTTTAGGTCAATCTGCCCCCAAGGGGGCAGAAACCACTAGACACCGGGATTTGTTTTTTGGCGCCAATGTCACGCAGGGGGAGCGACCCCGTAGGCAAGGGTCGCTCCCGGGAGGGGTGGGGGGTGGAGGTTGGGGGGGCAAATTTATTTTAGGCCATTTCTGCCCCCAGGTGGGGGGGCAGAACCCTCTAGGCGCCAGGGCAAAAAAAAAAATGTTGCTTTTTTTTTTTGTTTTTTTTTTTTTTTTTTAGAGATGGGTAGCGACCCATCAGGCAAGGGTCGCTGCCCTGGGGGGCAAATTGTATTTAGGCCATTTCTGCCCCCTTGGGGGCAGATTGGCTGATTTTAGGTCAATCTGCCCCCAAGGGGGCAGAAACCACTAGGCACCGGGGATTTGTTTTTTGGCGCCAATGTCACGCAGGGGGAGCGACCCCGTAGGCAAGGGTCGTTCCCGGGCGGGGGGGGGGTGTCAAATTTATTTTAGGGCATTTCTGCCCCCCACCCCCTCCCGGGGCCGGCTGAGCTAGAGGCCATACTCCACAGGTAGGCACTTTGCAAAAAAACACCTCTGTTTTCTGTGAAAAAATATGTCCACATTGTGTTTTGGGCCATTTCCTTTCGTGGGCGCTAGGCCTACCGACAGAAGTGAGGTACCATTTTTATCGAGAGACTTAGGGGAACGCTGGGTGGAAGGAAATTTGTAGCTCCTCTCAGATTCCAGAACTTTCTGCCACAGAAATGTGAGGAACATGTGTTTTTTTAGCCAAATTTTGAGGTTTGCAAAGGATTCTGGGTAACAGAACCTGGTCCGAGCCCCGCAAGTCACCCCTCCTTGGATTCCCCTAGGTCTCTAGTTTTCAGAAATGCACAGGTTTGGTAGGTTTCCCTAGGTGCCGGCTGAGCTAGAGGCCAAAATCTACAGGTAGGCACTTCGCAAAAAACACACCTCTGTTTTCTTCCAAAAATTTGGATGTGTCCACGTTGCACTTTGGGGCGTTTCCTGTCACGGGCGCTAGGCCTACCCACACAAGTGAGGTATCATTTTTATCGGGAGACTTGGGGGAACGCTGGGTGGAAGGAAATTTGTGGCTCCTCTCAGATTCCAGAACTTTCTGCCACAGAAATGTGAGGAACATGTGTTTTTTTTGCCAAATTTTGAGGTTTACAAAGGATTCTGGGTAACAGAACCTGGTCCGAGCCCCGCAAGTCACCCCTCCTTGGATTCCCCTAGGTCTCTAGTTTTCAGAAATGCACAGGTTTGGTAGGTTTCCCTAGGTGCCGGCTGAGCTAGAGATCAAAATCTACAGGTAGGCACTTCGCAAAAAACACCTCTGTTTTCTTCCAAAAAAGTGGATGTGTCCACGTTGCGCTTTGGGGCGTTTCCTGTCGCGGGCGCTAGGCCTACCCACACAAGTGAGGTATCATTTTTATCGGGAGACTTGGGGGAACGCTGGGGTGAAGGAAATTTGTGGCTCCTCTCAGATTCCAGAACTTTCTGCCACAGAAATGTGAGGAACATGTGTTTTTAGCCAAATTTTGAGGTTTGCAAAGGATTCTGGGTAACAGAACCTGGTCCGAGCCTCGCAAGTCAGCCCTCCTTGGATTCCCCTAGGTCTCTAGTGTTCAGAAATGCACAGGTTCGGTAGGTTTCCCTAGGTGCCGGCTGAGCTAGAGGCCAAAATCTACAGATAGGCACTTCGCAAAAAACACCTGTTTTCTTCCAAAAATTTGGATGTGTCCACGTTGCGCTTTGGGGCGTTTCCTGTCGCGGGCGCTAGGCCTACCCACACAAGTGAGGTATCATTTTTATCGGGAGACTTGGGGGAACGCTGGGTGGAAGGAAATTTGTGGCTCCTCTCAGATTCCAGAACTTTCTGCCACAGAAATGTGAGGAACATGTGTTTTTTTAGCCAAATTTTGAGGTTTGCAAAGGATTCTGGGTAACAGAACCTGGTCCGAGCCCCGCAAGTCACCCCTCCTTGGATTCCCCTAGGTCTCTAGTGTTCAGAAATGCACAGGTTTGGTAGGTTTCCCTAGGTGCCGGCTGAGCTAGAGGCCAAAATCTACAGGTAGGCACTACGCAAAAAACACCTCTGTTTTCTTCCAAAAATTTGGATGTGTCCACGTTGCGCTTTGGGGCGTTTCCTGTCGCGGGCGCTAGGCCTACACACACAAGTGAGGTATCATTTTTATCGGGAGACTTGGGGGAACATAGATTAGCAAAACAAGTGTTATTGCCCCTTGTCTTTCTCTACATTTTTTCCTTCCAAATATAGGAGAGTGTGTAAAAAAGACATCTATTTGAGAAATGCCCTGTGATTCACATGCTAGTATGGTCACCCCGGAATTCAGAGATGTGCAAATAACCACTGCTCCTCAACACCTTATCTTGTGCCCTTTTTGGAAATACAAAGGTTTTCTTGATAGCAATTTTTTACTCTTTATATTTCAGCAAATGAATTGCTGTGTACCCGGTATAGAATGAAAACGCACTGCAGGGTGCAGCTCATTTATTGGCTCTGGATTCCTTGGGTTCTTGATGAACCTACAAGCCCTATATATCCCCGCAACCAGAGGAGTCCAGCAGACGTAACGGTATATTGCTTTCGATAATCTGACATTGCAGGGAAAAGTTACAGAGTAAAACGTAGAGAAACATTTATGTTTTTTTCACCTCAATTTCAATATTTTTCTTTTTCAGTTGTTATTTTCTGTAGGAAACTCTTGTAGGATCTACACAAATGACCCCTTGCTGAATTCAGAATTTTGTCTACTTTTCAGAAATGTTTAGGTTTCTGGGATCCAGCATTGGTTTCATGCCCATTTCTGTCACTGACTGGAAGGAGGCTGAAAGCACAAAAAATTGCAAAAATGGGGTATGTCTCAGTAAAATGCCTAAATTGTGTTGAAAAATTGGGTTTTCTGATTCAAGTCTGCCTGTTCCTGAAAGCTGAGAAGCTGCTGAGTTTAGCACCGCAAACCCTTTGTTGATGCCATTTTCAGGGGAAAAACCACAAGCCTTCTTCTGCAGCCACTTTTTCAATTTGTTTTAAAAAACAACGAAATTTTCACTGTATTTTGGCCAATTTCTTGGCCTCCTTCAGGGGAACCCACAAAGTCTGGGTACCTCTAGAATCCCTAGGATGTTGGAAAAAAAAAGGACGCAAATTTGGCTTGGTTAGTTTATGTGGACAAAAAGTTATGAGGGCCTAAGCGCGAACTGCCCCAAATAGGCAAAAAAAGGCCTGGCACAGGAGGGGGAAAAGGCCTGGCAGCGAAGGGGTTAAGATTTCCTTGTATCATATCCTTTTGTTTACAATACAGTGCTACGCTCTTTTTATTCCATTTTTGTCTGCTGAACAAAACCACATGCCACTCATGATCATGCACTGCCATAGGTTCTGAAAATTTGTTAGCACCACTCTCTCTCATTCCTAACTTGATTTTTATGAAATCACCTTTCTCTACTCTGCCTGCCCCCAATCTGACATTCTCTTCTCTCTCCACATTCCCACATCCAATGATGCATCTCTACCTCTCATCCTCTTGAATGGTGTTACGCCTGTCACCCTATTTTCGGTAGTGTTGTAAGCCCACACCATTTCCTCTCCCACCTCACTGACCACTTTCCTACCTCCTAATGCCATTTGAATGGCACCTTTCACCATTCGATTCACGTGCTCCACCATTCCATTACCCAGTGGGTTGTATAATGGCGTGCACACATGTTGAATGCCATGTCCTTTCAAGAAATCCCTTATGACCGTGGACGTGAGTTGTGTGCCATTATCTATAACCAATATGCTTGGACACGCATCTTTTCTGAACACTCTCTTCATGACTTTCATCATTCTTCCCATTGTTATATTTCTGACAAACTCGCCTACCACCCATCTGGAACATACGTCTACCATTGCCACAGCAAAACGCTCCTCATCTCTCAAATAATCCATTAGACTAATCAAATCCAGACACACCTTCATCCACGGTCCTTCACCTTCACTCAAAGAGCCTTTGCCTTCAGTTATTACATAGAGACGCTTTTCGCTCTTCCTATAAATTTCACAATTTACTACATACTCATTAACTTCGCTGTCCATGCCTGGCCACCAAAACCTTTCATTCAACCTTTTCTTTGTAAGTGTCTTTCCCAAATGGCCTTTGTGTGCTAACATTATTAGTTTTATCTTCACTGCTTCTGGAGGCACGTACCTCTCCCCTCTCATGATTACAGCTTCACTGGCTCCTTTCGAAAATTCCTCCTTCAAATTTACATAACCCCTTAAACCAGGCTTGAGGTCATCTTCACGCTTCCAACCATCATCAATACACTTAGGGCCAGATGTATGAATCTGGCCCATTGCGATTCGGTAATTGCGATTTTTAAGAAATCACAATTACCGACTTGCAAAGGGCCATGTATCACATTTGCGATTCGGTAATTGCGATTTCTTAAAAATCGCAAATGCAATTACCGAATCGCAAATTGCGATACTGGCCCCATTCGCAGTTATGGGCCTGTTGGCCCATAGCTGCGAATTTTTTGCATTTCCTAAATTGCGATTTCTGAACCAGAAATAGCTATTTGGGAAATGCAAAAGGCCAGGGTGCTGGGGGCCTAAGGCCCCCTCTCCTGCACCCCAAATATTTTTTTTTTACCATGTAAAGTTCACACATGCCAAAAGGGCATGTGTGCTTTACATATTAAATGTAAAAATGCAGTTTTACTGCATTTTTAAATTTTGCACCACGTTACCACCTGGTTGCAGACAATGGTATTTTACATGTGCAAAATACCATTCTGCGAAAAATCGCAATTTGCGATTTTTTGCAGAATTGCCTTGCGACCTGGATTTTGCGAATCGCAAATTGCGATTCGCAAAATCCAGGTTGCAAAGCAGAAAATTGCAATTTTCATTTTGTGGTCTGCGAATGCCTTTGATTAATTGCAGACCACTATTTTGCACTCGCAAACGGCCGATTTCGCAGTTTGCGAGTGCAAAATATTTTGATACATCTGGCCTCTAGTCAATTCATGGTTTAACACATCTTCACACACTGCTGCATTCCATTCTTCCTGTGTGATTGCCTTAAAATCGCCCTCCAACGCGTCTTTCACACCATCAACCACACACACACCATCTCCTGATCCTACTGGTCCTCATTTGCCCGACTCACAGGCAACATTGACAAACAATCCGCTTGTACGTTTTTCGATCCAGCTACATATCCTACATTTTAGCGATATTCTTTGACGAGGGATGCCAAACGAGCCAATCTAGCGGATACATTGTTTATTCCACCAGGTTGCAGTACTTTCAGTAAAGGTTTCTGGTCTGTGCGTAATGTGAAATAAACACCTGGTACATAAGTACAAAAATGTTCCACTCCCCAGGCTGCTGCTAATGCCTCTTTCTCAATTGTGGCATAACTCCTCTCAGTACCGTTTAGGGATCTTGAGGCAAAAGCCACAGTTTTTTCTGCCCCATCCTTGTATTGAGATAAAACAGCACCCAATCCATGAGCACTCGCATCCACTGACATCACTGTTCTACACGTAGGTTCAAATGTAGTTAAGAGTTTTGCATCAGCAATCTCTTCTTTGATATTAGCAAAACTTTGTTCCTGCCTTCCGCCCCACGCAAACTCCTTATCCTTCCTAAGCAGTTCCCTTAATGCCCTTGACTTTGCTGCAAAACCCCCAACAAACTTTGAGTAATACTATATCAGCCCTATAAAGGACCTTAGCTGATATTTCCCAGCCGGTGCTGGAGCTGATATTTCCTTGTCTGTGCTGGAGCTTCTTTAATAGGCATGACTAAATCTTCCTTCTTCCTGATTACTTGTCCTGAGATAATGTATCCTAGGTATTCTATCTCTTCCAGCAAGAGCTGGCACTTCCCAATGCATGAAGTCAGCCCTGCTTCACTCGATATTTCCAACACCTTAACACGAGTACTATTATACTCTTGTATTGCTGAACCATAAACCAAGATATTGTCTTGAAAGAAACATACTTTCGAAATGCCACCAAATAACTTATTCATCATTCTTTGAAACACACTGGAGGCTGATGATCAACAAAATGGAAATCTAGTAAATCTGAACAAACCCTCCACTTTGATAAAAGCTGTGAAGTTTTTAGAATTCTCATGCAATTTGATCTGGTGATATGCAGATTTTGGATCTAATCTCGTAAAATATTTTGCTCCTTTTATAAGTAACATCATTTCAGATATACCCGGTAATGGGAAATAATCCATCTGTATGCACTGGTTCAATGACCTCAAATCCACACAGAACCTTAAATTAACATCTGACTTTTTTTAAATTACCACTGGGACAACCACTCAGACGCTTCCACTGGTTCAATAATCCCTTCCCTTTGCATTTCATTTAAAAAATGTTTTACGTCAGCCTGACTACAATTGGCACTTTCCGTACTTTATGCCTTCCGGTTCCGCTCCTTCCTTTAATTTTATTTCATACACATACCCTTTTAGAGTCTCTATGTGATCTTTGAACACTTCCTCGAATTTCTTGAGAATCATGTTTATTCCCCTTTCTTCCTGTACTACCAACACTTGTTCATTAGATCTAGGATCCAAGACTACATGCAGATCGTACTGTTGTATCTACCCCAAAACTGCTGTACTATTACTGAATATGTACATTTTCCCTTCTGTTTCTCTACCTTTGAACTGAAACTTTGCACTCACCACCCCCTCTAAATGAATGTCACTTTGCCATATCCCTTAAATTGTAATTCACTCGGCAGCAAAGGTAATGCTCCCCATTCTAGCTGAAACACACTTCTCAGAACAATGATGTACACTGAACCTGGGTCTACCATTAGTTTGATTTCTTTCTCATTTACTGTAAATATTGATTTCGGTCTAGTAATTTTTGCCTCATCTTTACTCTCAATACATAGTTTATTCTCTGGCATATTTTCTTTTTCCTCTACACATGCTACTCTGTTCCTAGTCATTTCCTTGCACACTCTTGCTAGATGACCACTCTTCCCAAACCTTCGACAATCCTTGTCACAGGCATAGCAGTCTTTGTAATAAGCAGCATGCAACATGCTACTGCACCTGTAACATCCTTTGAACACTAACAGAGTTCACCCTTTCCTTGGATCTGTCTACTTCACTCTTGTCCTTGACCTTTATACCTTTAAATGTTTTTGCTTGGACTTCTTTTTTGTTAACATTTACTCCTTCTGGTGTTTGTTTTCAATTTGTTGCATGTCCTTCATGCATAATTCTGCTTCTTCTATATCTTTGGCTATTCCAATAGCCTCCTGTAACGTTGGATTCCGTGCTGCCCATAGTCTTTCTTGCATCCATTTGTTTTTGCATTGCACTAATATTTGGTCTCTGATCATTTGATTGTACATGTTACTAAAATCGCACTTCAATGCTAATTCTCTTAAACGTGACACAAATTGGTCAACTGATTCTTGTTCTTTCTGCGTTTGTGTATAAAATGTGTGTCTTTGCATGACAATTTTCATTTGTTTGCCAAAATAAATCTCCAGTCTCTTTTTGCTTCCACATACGGGTTCTCTATTTCCTCGTTATCCTCATCAACATCCTCAGGTAAATACTTGAGTACATGCTGGCCCTCTTTCTCTAATGCTTTTTCCTTGGATGGTCAAAAATGTAATCCATCTATTGATTCTAAATAATTTTAAAAATTTGCAATCCACTCTTCCCATTCAATAGGCGGAGACCCAGCATTGTCTAAGAATATTGGTGGTGCAGATACTGCTTGCACTGATCGAATACCCATATTTACTAATGGAATTAACTAGACCAAAGTGTTCAAGAATTTTATATATAATATTATATAAATTCTACTGCCAGAATGAATATGATGTATGATGCACATATGCCACTGGACAAAATACACCATTCTCAATCCAAAATGTATTATTTCTTTCCTTATTTCTATCATTCACAATCCAATGTGGACTATTCCAAATTGAAAATGGCCACCGCTTTCAAGCTTAATGTAATTTTGATTGTCTTTCCTTTATTTCTACTGTTACCAATCAAATATGGTCGTCTTTTTCAAGCTTCATGCAATTTAGCTAGCCCTTCCTTTATTTCCATGGCATCTCCTAAAAAAAAAAAAAAAAAAAAACAGAAATCTCTTCAGGATTGAAAGCATGAAAAACAAAGTAACGAAACGCTGCAGGAAAAAGGCAAGTTTTTAGATTTTCACCGCTAACAAGATTATTAAACTGAGCACGGATGCGGGCGACGCAAACCTCCTCAGCGATTTACACGTTCTCCTCAGTACTCCACACACATTCTCCTCAGCACTCTGCGCGTAAACGATAAAGCGGCCTAAACGCGTTTCAAGTTGTGCTCTGCAATTAAAGAAAAGAGACGACGTAAAATATGCCTTAGGAAGCACTCTGACTCACCGAGGACCTCTGGCTGATGAAAAATAATTGACTTATTCCATGTACACTGTAGATGGTTGGAGGGCAGATGCTTGTTGCCAAAAGGAGGTAAAGTCCACTCTCTGAATAGTTGTTTTCCATTTATTGTAAGCCATCTACAACATGAACTGCTCGCTCACCTGCTCTCCATCAACTGCCCACATTCTTCAACTTCCCCCCCAACATTCCGACACCACTATTATGACATCAGGTGTGAGGAGATGTCAATATCCATCGTATAACACTAACCATGTGGTTTTCAAAGTTTGAGAAAGATCATTATCCAGAAATAGAAATCTGTGAGTCATCGACCAAACACATTAAGTTAACCCCGAAGGAATAGGCAAGATGGGCCAGAGAACGAACATACAAGTTAAAGAACATGGGACTTGAGGAAGATCATTGTATGACAGCTTTGGAAAAATATATGAACTCAGATTGGAAAGATACTAAGTAAACTCCTTGGGCCAGGTGGGAGAGATAAGACTTGATCCATGCAAAACATTGCCTTTGATACCCTCATTTTCGAGCTGCTCCAGTAGAACAGAATGACAAACCTATCTAATGGAGCCAATAAGTCCAATAGTGCCAAAGCTGATGATTTGCCTTAGTTGGCCAACAATTCTGAGTTCATGAAGAACCAGTACAAGAGTAGTCTCAGTGCTGTGGGAGGGACAGACCCTGATTGCACAGAGTTACTGTATTACCCAAGCAAAGAAATGTCTCTATTACTGTTTTTTCAAGGAGTTTGATAGGTAAAGGTAACAGGGAGATTGGTCAACCATTGCTTAGTATTGCTTGATCACCTGAAGAGCTTTTCAAGAGAGACTTAAGGTTTGTTTTCAGGCTACAGGAATTAAAGCAGAAGGGATGGATTTGCTGCATAAGGTCAACAATGCCTTGATAAGCAGAGGAATTTAAAAGTGCCAAAATAATGGTGGACAAGGGTCCCCTGGAGACCCTTAGGAGTCAGAAAACAAATTTTAAAAGATGGATGGTGGGTGTCTTCATAATGATGCTGTTTGAGACAGCCAGATGCAAAATGCTTACAGGAGTCGAGAGTCAGATCTTCTTGGCAGGTGAAGCAGCAGGAAATGAGTCACATTTTATTAATATTTTCAGCAAAACATATTGTTGAAGATCTTGGCATTAGCTTTCATCAGGAAAGGACAAAGCATGTATATTGCTGAATACTTCTGCAGTCCTATTGCTGGCATTAAGTATTTTTAATGCAGAATATTTGGTTTGTATAGGTCTGCTATGCAGAACACAGTGCATTACAGCTCGTCACAAAGTAATCTGCTCTAGATATATGTTCGATTGTTCTGTAGCCTTACTTGGGCTCTCTTGAGGCAATATTATACCAGAGGTCTTATGGGGGAGGGGGCGGGGGGAGTCAGAGAGGTGGTGCAATGCACATAGGACGTGGGTAAAACAACATTGAGAGCTTGAAGAATCCAATAATTTCACTCTACTAGGTCCCGCTCAAAGGTGGACTTGAAAGAAGGAGGTTCCAGTTTGAAATTGATTCCTCAAAAGCCACAGAGAAAAATATGGACCAAGGACATTTGCTGTTGGGCATATTAGAGAATTAATTGGACTTGTCAAGCAGCAGAGAAGTCATAAGGGTAAAAGGGATCAAAAATAATCCTTTCAGAGCTAGAGAGAGGGCTGCCTGCAACTAATAAAATATGTGGTGGCAAAAATAAGGTTAATGCAGTGGCGGCCAATAAGTGTGGAAGCAGTAACTAATTCACTCAGAATAAGGGCCTCATTACGAATTTGGTGTTCATGAGACTGCCAAATATGTGGTGATGGTCAGACGCCTGCAGCTGTAGTGGTCTGACTGTCAAATTAAGATTGCTTGAAGACCGCTGTCACCGCCAGGATCAGAGATTGACAGGGAGACGGGGGTCGGGCTTGTAATCAGCCATAGAGGCACTAAACTCGGCGCCTTCTGGCTGATTACAACCCCACTTTCTGCTAGCCTTTTCATGGTGGGGACCCTGCCATGTAAGGCTGGTCGAAAGGCAGCGCTGGGGGCAGCAGGGGGGCTTTGCAGACAGTGAACATTGTGAGGGTGCTCGAGTGTTAAGATATTGGCCTCGGCTCCCTTATGTTCCAGTCGGTCAGCCTTGCGGAAACATTGTAAGACACTATGGGGGAACCTCACTGCCATGGCTGTGGCGT
Source organism: Pleurodeles waltl (assembly GCF_031143425.1). Lineage (NCBI taxonomy): Eukaryota > Metazoa > Chordata > Amphibia > Caudata > Salamandridae > Pleurodeles > Pleurodeles waltl. Next base: position 1,729,992,354 of record NC_090444.1, read on the forward strand.
CATCCCATCGGCTTTGGTGGTCCCGTAGAGGGACCGCCAAAGTCGTAATCAGGCCCTAAATCTGATTAAGTAAGGAATTAATCAAAAGAGAGTCTGAAATGTATGCTATCTCTCCCACAGATTAAAGACTATCAAGGCTAAGAAAGAGGCATGTCAGAGAACAAGTAAAGATAGAAAATCTGTGAACGAACAACCAAGATTAAAGCAGGATGTGAAGAGGGCACATGGCATAAAATACTGAGATCGTGGCTGAGGGAGGCAAAAAGCTCCATGCATATGATACTGACGGGAGCCATTCAAGAGATTTTTGAGTAGTCCTTGAGATAAGGACTAATCGACTGCTATGTCTATTTGGTGGGCTGGGTGGAATCTTTTGAACACCGAGCAACATGCTACTGCCTGATAAGGTACTGCTCCTTCCACTATCAAGGATTTAGAGATAAATAAAAAATCCAAGCAAGAATCCTGTAGAGCCTGTTAATCTCAAGGGCATGTTTTGGGGCGGGCAGGTGTTTAGGCTCAGCTTAAATAGTGATTGGAGTGGTTATGGCAAGCTGACCCTTGCATATCTAGATAGCTACATATACGTTCTGAAGAAGTAGTTTGGGGTGTTGGGAGGTGTGGGAAAAACATCATCAAGGATGAGCTCTGGAAGTGGTAATAAGGGGGTGAGAGGGAAACTGGTATGAGACTTAGGTGGTACAAAGACATTTTTGCTTAATGGTAGGTATTCTATATTTTGTATGACTTTTCAGTTTAACTCTAATGGAAAACAACATTTAGGGATGATGGATGAACCCTATATTGAAGTAAGAGAAAAAACTACTCCCTCACGGGTAATCAAGTCTGCTAGAAGCAGGAGGCTAGAGGGTGAGGGTATTTTTTATATTGCTGTATTCAGGCCTTGGGCAGCTTTTTTTTTTTTTTACTTTGCCTCGTTTTGCCTGGTGGTAAGGCTGTTTTGTGTAAATTCCCACTACCAATAATGATGGCTGCGGTCAGTTTACCTAATTCCTATTCTGACTTCTGTGCTATCTACCCAAGTAGATTGTTGAATGGAGCAATCAGATTGAGGATAAGACAGTTTCTATTTAAGCGCTAAGCATCCACTGAAAGAGTGGCCATTGTTTGGTTTTGCTGTCATGCAATGCATGGTGTCTAGTGGTCTAATCTAGGAGACTCTGGCAGCTTCTAGGTGTAGGATGACACCGAGTAGCTTCCTCAGAGAACAGAGCCTTTTTTGTCATGTTTCCAATGATGATTTATCTGTAGGATGTCATAATATTGGTGGGTTTTTGTCTGGATTATGTTTTCTAGGCAGATTATTTCACTGGCGTAGGTGAGGGTGGTGACAGTAGGACTAGCTGCATCCCTAGGGAGGTTTTCGCTGGAGGCATTGTGTCCCCTCCTTGGGCTGAGAAAAACATGCTTGACATCCCCAGAAGATGCTCCGCCAGTGTTTTTTCCAATTTTAGGAAGCAAAACAGTGATGGGCAAATGCTGGTATTAATTTCAGCCACTGATAATTATTAGGGATTGTGGCCCAAAGTAATTACCAGCGGATGAGATTAATTAAAGCAATCCAGTGCAAAGTCCTAAGTGCAACAAGTATACCCAGATATGGGTTCCGTGCACCACAGAGCGCAATCAGGACTTGAGCTGCGACTACTGACAGGGCTCAAACAGGGTAAAACAATTTGTTTGTTTTCCCATTCAGAGGGGAACAGGTATGCCAGGCCGGGCTAAACGTTTCCTACTAGCACAGAACAGAGGCCGATTTAAATGTGGCTGGTTCCTGTCTGATGGGACATGGGAAGCAGAGGCAAAACCTGATGGACTGGATTGCAGCCCAGAGTAATCACCAGTGGCTGAGATTAATACAGATAATTTGCTTTCCCCTTGCCCTTTTTAAGCACACATCAGTACTTGAGAGATGAGGTTGGAGAGGACATGAGGGGATTTCTTCTGCTTTACAGCATGAAAGTGTACTGCCTTGAAAGGTGTGCTCTTTCTCTGGTGATTGTACAGTGCAATATAGAGCACAAGCATTTTCAGTGTTTAGGAATTTATTTCTGGGATCAGTTTGAAAGCCTACTACTTTGGAGTATCCTTACAGGTTAAGGACAGTATTAAAAAGGTAATACTGAGACTGACTACCATCCTCATCCCAGTCCTTATGAAGAGGGCAGTTCGCTCTCAATCCCACATGCACTTAGTCTAGGAAGACAGGATGTCTGTGGCGATGTCCATTCTTGTCCCTGCTCCTTACAGGGGGAATACGCTAGTTATGACATTCAAAGGGCCGCTATGCCATAATGCTTAATAAAGATCTTAGAATGGCCTTGCGGATGGTAGGGTGACTCTTATCAGATACATGATCACATCTTCTTCCTGTTTCCCATCAGGGATGCTGTTGTCAGTTTGTCCCAGCCAACACCAGATGTACCCACATGTAGGCCCATAACTGGGAAAAGGGTTACAACACCATGGGTGGAGGGACATAAGGGGTCCGTTTCGCAATGCTCGCATCACCAGGAGATAGGAAAAAACAAGTTGTGTTGGGAAATCATACTGGATGCCAACCCAGGATGAAGGGCGGGTCCAAAACACCTTTTCCACCAAGAACCACATGAGGTATGGCACAGGGAAGCGCTGAGCCACCTAATATGTGTTTTTAAAGAAAGTACTGGATGTAGAATAGTCCACAATCTTCCTTGAATAAACCTTCTTATTCTGGACTCAACAGAATGTGTTGTGTACCAAGTCTGTTTACTGAAGCTCCCTCCTTGTGGAAACTATTTGGAAACCTGTGAGTGATAACAGATTCCTTTAAAGAGTAATAAAGTGAATTAAGGACTGTGAGAGAAAGACAGAACAATTCATGAAAACAAGCAACTAACAGTGTTACAAGTGAAGTCATAATACCACTTCTGTTCACCAATCAACTGTTGGTCTACCTGGCATTTATTTACAGTAGCCCAAGAACTGTTTCACTAAAACATGCAACATGAGTAATTATTCCTTCACCTTTACAATGAGTCTCAAAGAATTACCCAGGGGAGAGGCTTGAGTAGTGCCTGTTATCCAAAGGAATAAGACAACACAGCTCAGGCAAAGTGTCTACTGCTGCATGAATATGATATGAGGCAGTAGTGCTTTGCAAAAGCATGCAAGGAAGACAACACAGCTGAGCGGCAGATATCAGCAATGGGAACACGTGGCTTCTGAAGGGTAAACTTATTAGGCCTGAATGGACAAACACATTTCCACTCTGTGAGAGTGACTCACTGCACACAGTCCTATAGGCAACTAACATAGTACAGACTTCACCATTACACTTGAGAGACAATCAAGGGGCTGGTATGGTGGGTACAGAAAGTGTCTTCCGTGTCCTTGTGTGGACACGGGGCCTATCAAATATAGACTCATCTCACTTCAGGGGGTGAGTTCTGTGGTATGTACCTGTACCATAGAACCCTCCTTAGGACATATGTGTCCATCCTACAAATGTGGCATCCAACATACAAAGTCATGTATTGTACAATTCCTGCTTTGCGACCAAGCTACTGAGTGACATATCATGGCCTCCCAAGAATCAGCACACTGTCTACACTGTTGGACAGTCATTTGTGTAATACACCAGTACAGGACAAATATGACCTGTGTGAAGGTGACAACAGAGCTGTGGGAGTAAGGGACTTGTTATGAGTCAAAGACATAAATTAATAATGATGCAAATGCAGATATGGACTATTTAAATGATTTACCTCAGTGCCCATTCCAAATCTAGTCAATGGACTGAGGAATTTAGGGCACATTTTCCCACTAGAGCATCATATTGTCCACATTCCAGGATCTGCTGGTGTACAGGGAGTGGACACAGTGCCGCTATTGTATAGCCACAGTGACTCTCCCACAGCCTAGACTATGTCCCATACTGGGAGATACATTTGACAGGCCCTGGTCTCTGCAGGTTGAACATACAGAACCTACATGACACTCCACTTTCATCAGTTCCACGCATGACAGTACATCATGTGGTCATCAACAATTTGGCAGGTGGCAAACTGAAGGGCAGAGTGAGTCAGGAAATGGATTCCAGACAACAGTTTGACAAGGCCAGATGTGGGTTGAAAGACCTGTGGTAATATACATATTGCTTACACGATCCTCATATGACTCATACAAGATGAATACACAGCTCATGCTGTCATGCACACAAGTTATTCAACCTTAGCGTCGACTGCCCAGAACCAGCCAAAAAAGCCCCTCCTAAAATATTGTTTACCAGAGTCTGGGATAATATCCAACCCCTTCACTTCAATAACGTGCTATCTGATTCGCTCCCTGACCACTCCGAGGATCCTGAAGCAGTGGCCAATTATAGTACATGGACAGACACTGCTGCTTGTATTTTGGCCCTGCTAAAATAACTAAACTCAAAGAGGCACAATACCACGGCCCCTTGGTTCTGCTAAAAACTCTGTGTTATGAAACAAAGCTGCATACAGGAAAGAAGACAGAGGATGGAATATAACTAGACCGAGAAGGCCATGTTGAGGACCTGCTTGCCTGACTATAAAGCTTTCATTGAAATCAATTGTGTAGTAGAACAGGAGCCAAGCATAAGTAACCCCTACTTACCCATAGGATATTATTAGTGAAAAAGGTATATATGGTACCGATGCAAGGACAGGGCTACACATGCAGACCGGTTGCTGAGACAAGACTGTATAACTGCTATGTGTAAAAATGGTACTGTGCTTGGCACAGTTTGAGAATTACTAAAACAAAGCCACATAATTGAATGCCTTACATTATTCTAAACCAGTGCTTCCCAAACCATTAAGAACCATGCCCAATCTTTAGAACGGCAAACTTACGTTACCCGCCTAGCTTTAATGAACCAGGCAGACAATTGTTTTCAATGTAGCTAAAGCATCATGTGGTAGAGCACTCATTTCCAGACAGCATTTTTTTCTATGGAAGTGGCCACTAAATTTGCACAGACATAACTGATAAAACTATATTGCACACTAATGGTAATATGTGGAAAGCAGATTTCAGTGAATATTTATCATTTGCGCATAACCAAGTAAAGTTCTTGATTTGGTTTGATCCTCATGAAATCTGTTCTTCCATCACATTTCAGAATTATAAAACCACGGGCTTCATTTTTGCTTTCCTCACTGCTGAATGTGTACAGTTAATTTACATGTATTTAGATGTGTTGTGTGACAAAAAATGACGCCTTGCAGCTTTTTCTTTCAAACTCCCTGTAACCCAGCAAGATTGTCATAATTCACTTCACTTTTCTGTCTCTGACTGTAAATTAAGAGAAGGTTGTAAACAATAATCACCATGATAAAACACATAAGCAGCAATTTGTCCGAAGACATAGTCTGACATTTGCCCTCTGTTTTTGAAGCACAGCAAATGTGACGAGATAAATACAGAATTTAAAGGCATCTTTCTATACTGCTTGGAATTCCACGGCCCACAAAAAACCGTCCCATAACACAATGTTTGAGAAACAGTGTATTAGACGGTTTGCATAGAGAATAATCTGATAGGTTGGGGTGTGTGAATAAATATGATTGGGGCTTAAGTAACATTTGCTCTGATGTACTTAATGACTGTGGATCAGTTTATTATCACCATCATTCTGATGCACAATTTGTAGATGAATAATGCATAAGTAATCACTTATATTAAAATACCAATCATGGCATATTACTTACTGATTTTGGGGTACAAGGGTGGGGATCAACTATATGATCGTCTGAAAATAAGACATTTTCTGATACGTTTGCCTGACATCGTACACTCCTTGTCTAATAAAGGTGAGAGCGAGAACGTTTCGCAAAAAGGGCATGTTTCCTCTTGGGGCTATGGGCTCTAGCAGGTGTCACCCCTTTACAATTGGAATGAACGCAACTGGTGGAGTGGCAATCCACCTGTACAGATCAATCACAGAAAGATCATGCCATGAAGACTTTTCACAGTGAAACAAGGAAATGACAATTATTCTTGAAGCTCCATCGCGGCAATTCTGGAACCATTTTACAGCAACTCACCACCCTTGAAAGTACAATCCCTTTTTACTAGATGTGAATTCTGATCCAGAGAACACTAAATCTCATCCTTTCTACCACTGTACCCCACAGGTGTCCATAGAGTCCAATAGCCATCAACACCATTAATCACTGTAATTGATGCGATCATTAAAATTAGAGCACACATAAAAACAGATATTCACAAGACCTCCAATAGCCCCTTTCTGCATCAAATATATTAACAGCCCTGTTATGGTGACAACATTCTATGTTCATCCATTGTTAAATGCCTTCATGGAACTTACTGTAGCCCCATTCTCAAAAGCAACACCACCTCCTTCAGCCAAGGAAAATTCCTGGATGCTCTAGAAGGACACTCTCCCTGCTGAAGAAACCACCCCAGATGATCTTGACTACTTTTGCACCATCATCCACATGCCTTTCACAGTTAAAATCATCGAAAAAGGTCACAATACAGCTGCAAGAGCAGATCAACAAGAACAATCTTCTGCAAGAGTACAGGTTTGGCTTTCAACCACATTGTTGCATAACGACAGCTAATCTTCATAAGTTGACAACCTGTTACTCATTAACACCAGTAAAGATACCTGTCTCTTGATCCTGCTCGATCTCCACAAAGCCTTCAACAGCTGTCTACCATTCATTAATAACCTGGAAATACACCTAGGTTTTTCCAACACAGTACTGCAATTGTTTACCACCTATATTGCCAATCACTTTCAGCTCTGAGACCTGAGCTAAAGATCCCAGCAACTCCACAAGCGTTCCATCATCTTGATCATCATATTCCTATTAGCTCATGTTATCATAACCAGAAATGTGAAATAGACAACATAGTGTATGAAAATTAAAAGGTCATAATCGGTTGGTCAGATATCTTTTCCAGATTCTTAGATAATCCAATGGCCAAAAAAGACTGACAGCTGTTAGATATGCTAACAATGACACCATGCATAGTATCTCTCTTGACCACAACACCCCTAAGCTCAGCCTTCTTTACTCTTTTGTCTCCCAATTATCAAACATCTCCCCGCGGGGAATGTAACCAGATGGCATAATGCCAGCACAGATGCAGCAAAGACCATAACCTGGAACAGCGCTACTCCAACAGTGAAACAGACCAAAATATTATCAAGTATTAAGCTCTCCCGGAACCCACCACCACCTTAGACACAACTTCCCTCCATCAAACAATCTCTTGGTGCAGATCACCTACACCAAAACAATATCACACAAATGGAATTTCCAACCATAGACATGACAACACAGGGTAGACAAATTCGACAAGGAATGCCTTTATCCATAAGGTGCCCCTTAAATGCAAACTGAGAAGGTCAATAAACTCTTCTTCACCCCACTGTCTCCCTGAGATGATTACAAACACAAGGTCTCAACACGGAGACTGAACATCTCACATGCCCCACCTGGCAGCAAAGTGGTCCACTAATGGTTTCACATATTAATGCACTGATCAACTCAGCTTCTCCTGTGATAAAATTTTCCACACTCCTCAAATCCATAGTATCAGACAACAACCTACTAAAACATCACATCTTCCCCACCTACCATAAGAGTCTAGCCTTCGTCCATTTTTTCTAAAGAAATATCACCAATATATCTTTAATTCTTTCAAATTAGTCAAACGGCATTATCATTCTCCCAGTGTGAAAATGGAGACAGAAATGGTTACATCTAGAGGCCTTAAGCATAATGACAACCAGTACTGAACAAAAACTACATCTGGCTGTAATGCACAAATACAAATGTGCACAAATTGTCTTTGGTTACGAACACCCAGGTATTTTGGTGTTACTTATTGTATGTGACAAATAACAATACCTTTGGGCTCATCGTTGATCAGATATGATAAAAGCTCCAATAATGAGTTTCTCCTTTGAAGTGGGATGTAAAATGTGGAATTTGGTGCTTACCACACCAAAATCTGCAAGTTCCAGTATATTTGAGGATTCTTATTCCATTATACATCAGCAGCATAGCCCTGACAATATTTACTTGTTAAAAAAAAATCTTAAGGGTGCATCAGACAAATTGGACAAAATCACAGTTGTGACACTCATGGAGGCAGGGGTGCCACAATTTTCTGACGCACTCGTTATCAAATCCTAATTGTGCTGCATTTCTCTGCAACCTGCCTCTCTCTGTGCCTCGTATATCTATATTTGCTTTTCATTCCTGAAGCTGGTGGTGTTGATGCAAAGCAGGACAGTAAGGGTGAGGAACACAAAACAAGACCGAAAGAGGAAGAATGCACAGAGACACGGCACAAGTAGGTAGTATTAATTTGTGCACGCATGTCTTTGCATGAGTTAGCACATTAAAGTACAACAACTGGTTTTGCCAGTGATTGCTTATATTTGGTACCTCCAAACCGAAGGAAAGTGGGGGAAGAATTATGGGACTTGTTGTAAATGTCCTTCCACATTAAATAACTGCATTTTATCCAACTATTCAAAGACCCTGAAAATTCCCTCCCCCCAAGCTAGGAGACACACTGCTTGCTACCATCAACATGCTTCGACATAAATGGAGGCTGAACATACATGCAGTAGAACGTCAGTATATCTTGAATGGTCCCAGCTTGCCAAATGGAGTGTGACCACATCATGGAGAAATGTCTCAATGACCAAATTCCCTGTAGTACACTTCAACACAATCTTTATTTTGTGTGCCAGGATTTTTGCATCCTGAGTGGGAGTCATGGATATTGTGTGGATGCCCAGAGATTTGTTCACTGCCTGCCAAGCGGTGCACTCGAACTTGCCTGAGGCACCACGTCTACAACCTTCCATTTATCTAGATCCTCGTCTCCTCTTTTGGCATGACAGCTAATATTGTGCCCATTTTCTCCATGTCAAGATATGGCCTCATAAATACATACATGTTTCTTTTGACACTCCTTGTGTAGCATGGTTCAGTGGATAAGTATATTCACTTAGCTCATTTTCCTGGGCCAGTCTAATTCACCTTTGACTGCACCTTCAACACTTCTGATGTATGTTTCCTTCACTATCTTGGACTAGTTAAATAGGATAGTGGCCCTCCCCTTTCCATTATCCCAGGTCCCATAGGTGCCCTCCAGTTCCCTGCCTGCAAACGTTGACCCCAGTCTCTTGTACTTGCATAAGATCATTCTCTTTGGTCAATGCGCTCTCTGAACCCTTAATCCCACAACTTACTTCCAAACGTTTCTTGCCAGCATGAGGGAAATCAGTATTGCTCAACCACTGTAACCTTTCAAGTAAGCGTCTATTACCTATCGTCACACCCTATGTCACCATGAATCCTTTCAGTAGAAGAGGAAGATTCTATAACCCCTGTATCATAACCACCATAATCTGCTGAGAGGGCAGAATTCTGCTGATTACGCTCCCACAAACCTCCTAAAACGGTGCCATTGGCAACATTCTAAACTGCAGTATTCATTTAAAATGCCATTTATGCAGGGGATTACAGTTCCCATTGGAGCCTGGCTTGCTCCACCTGTTTGGCGATCTCTTTGAACAGTATCTCAGTGTTAATTTACCGTTTTATGAATTCACGTGAGTTTATGTACTCTAGCACTATCCCAGACTACTGTGTGTATATAAACAGATATGTGCAACTGACTTTGGATGTAATGAGAGCTGAAAGCAAATGCTTTTCTTAGAAAGCAAAATATATGATAAATGATGGTCAAAAATGGTGCACAGACAAACTGAGAAGAGAACAAGACAATAATTTAAAGACTGACTGCATGACTCCAAAACCAAAATAGATGATATAACTGAGATATTGACATGCTGTCTTACCTTGCACGTGCTGCTTCCACTGCAAGGCCAAGAATATTACCTTTTCCTGTAGCAGCAGATTCAGTAATAGCATCAAGACACTGCTGTGCTGCTACACTATCCCTGCAAGCCTTTACCTGCAGAGAGAAAAAAACATAAAAGCTAAGGAAATAAATATGCCTAACTGCCTTTGTTATGCTGATCATATGTTCCCTTTCATACATACCCTTTTTAAATTATGCATCTTGATTATTAGAAATAGGTGTCAAAAAATAAAATGTGTTTTTATTCATGTGATTATTTCTTGCCACATGATAATCAAGTCTGCTTTAATATATTCTTATTAGTTCATATGAATCAAATCTTCCACTGCAATGACTCTTTTCTATGACAGCGTTTCATGGAAAAATAATAAGTCCATCTGTCATGTATTGTCTCTAAAACAAAAGCAACGTTTTCCGAGGAATGTAAGTGAAAGGATGCCAAGGTCTTTTTCTGCGAATTGTTTATTCTGAAAGATTCAACAATGACTAGAGATGTTACATAAACTAATAACAGAGCCTTTAAAAACACAGAGGGGACTGTGCGCCAGAGATTCAGGACAGAGCCCATGCAGAATCTTATTTTCTTCCTGTGCTGCAGGCTAATTAGAGGAACACTTATCCTCCACACTTTGGGTTTATCAAACTTCCTTTCAATGTAGATGAGAATAGCAGATGCTGCTTTTTCACTGAACACTGGCTTGAATGTTCATAGGAGGTGTGTGGGGGTGATCCATCTTTGAAAATAGATTAAGGCCTTTATTTGGTTCTAAGGTTAGTTTAGTTAGCCAAAGAGGTGGGGGTGTAATTATAAATATTCATACAGAGAGAGCTTCAGGACTTGATCAGTATGTTGCTATATATTTTACTGTTCACAATCCTGACAAATGTTGTGGCTACCGTCCTGCTAATCTTAATTGTTACTGTTCATATTATATGCACTAGAATCAATCGTGTCTCGCTGCACTGTGAAGGGGCGGCACGCAGGGGGCGAGGGGAGGATAAACATTAAATTATATATTTTTTTTCAAATTAAAAACGTATCTTCCTCGCTTTGTTGCAGCACCGCGCCGTGCCGCCGCTCCTTCTTCCTGACAGGAGGAACAGGCTCCCAACCTCCCCTGTGGGCAATCCTGACGCTGCTCACCAGAGCAGCGTTAGGATTTGCTAGGAGCGCCCTCCCAGGCAGACTGGGTGCCTGTGCCTGCTCTCTCCAGCCCGGCAACACAGTGCAGGCGGGAGAGAACCCTGTGTGCATGTGTGTTTGGTCAGCCCGAAACAGCCGGCCAAACATACATGAGCACTGAGGGGAGTGCACAGTGCACTCCCAGTCATCGCCAATGCCCCGCCCCTTTCACAACGTAATAATAATAAACATGGTTTATTAGCGTTTCGCTGTAAAAGGTTTGCAGCAGCTGATGCTGGCGGGGGCGACGCTTCCCTGTCACAGCAGAGGAGCCGCCACTGACTAGAATAGCTTTTCGATTTTAAAAATTCAATCTTTACAATGTTTCTTAGGGTTTTAAGTTTGCATTTGAATAATTAAAGGGGGTTGATTTCCACTAATTATCCCTGTGATATTTTTCAGTAATGATCGTTACCTGAAACACATTTCTCTCAAATATTGCTCGGAGGGTTTCAGGAAGTTGCAGTCCAACTGGTTTGCTGTCTCGGTTTGGGACACTGCCAAAGTCCTTAGTATGAGGGGGGTCTGGAAAAACAACCTGGCTGTGTTCTGGAATAGCCAGCAAAGCTATCACCTTTATGAAGCAGTCCAAGTCGTAAAGTATCATCTTCCATCTTAGCTATTCCTGAGTCAATTTCCTATGCAGAAAAGGGCTGTCTTCATTTGCATTAAGCACTCATTAGGCGTCATTGACACCCCAGACACAGACTACCAACTGGCTTGGGTACTGGATGTGCCACTTTGGCCGTTCTGGGGGAGTATTGCCATCACATTGGGAGTTTCCAGCCCTGTTGGCTTTACCAAAGTGCTGTCACCTACACAGCCGGGACACTTTTGCCAAAACTGTACCTTCCCATACGCTACCCATGTCACAGCTGCTCACTCAGAATTATTTTTCCAGGAACAAAACAATGAAGTAGATGTTTCCTTATGAAAAACAAACAACTGTTTCTGACACACAGTAAGTTTTCTCCCGAAGCATCGGGAACATTTCTGCATTTTTCAATTACACAACCATCATGATATAATGAAAAATGTGCTCCAGCAGCTCTGGCCCAGATGGGCTAACAAATAAGATTTTCTGATTGCGGAGTTAACCGAGGCTCCACTTTAGGAAACTAAGTGGTATCTCCCCCTCAAAATTAGGTGAGGAAACCATAGATTTGGCAAAGTGGAAAATCTGCTGGCTGATAGCGGCTGTCCTGTTGCCCATTATTCTAAATGACCCTTGAAATATTGTTCTGCTATGTAATGGGGAACTCTGGAACAGACAGATCTACACTGGTCTTTTGGATCCCAAGACCTTGGCAGGTGGCATCTTGGATCTGCAGATCTATTTCGAGATCTACACATCTAGATTTCCCATTTCAGAGGTGCAGACATGAAGAACTTTATGTAGGAAACCATCAATGGTTAAACGGCAAAAAAATATTACCATCCACCTGAGACAAGATTCTGAGCACTATAAAGGCAATGCACAGCAGATTGTGAGGCCCTGGGACTGAATGCAAGGCATGCACGGAGGCAAAACCCTGAAATAAGATGCTTCAATGCACGTCCTAGTAAGCTGATACTTTGCCCACAGCTCAAATATAAATATAACAACCTCAAACAGATCATTGTTAAACAAAGTTATATGTTTTTACTAGGAAGATAAAACAAAAAATTGGTACATATATAACCAAGAAAATCACCTACAAACCTCATCTGAAGAGAGGTTATGGTTACAGTGAAAAAAATATCTAAACATTTCGGTTATTATGAGCAATCCAAACAAAAGTGTGCAATGCACTGATCATCACCTTATACAGTATTTTACAAATGACAGAACAAATAACAATTAATACAAATCAGAATTTGCAAAATGGGCTGGGTCACATGATTCAACATCTGGCAAAAGGCCGATTTGTGCACCCAGAATGTACAGGAAGAGCCATAGAAGGATTGCAGGGAGCTAAGCAGTAGGTACGTTAAGCACTGGACTGTAGTGTATGACCTACACTGAGAGCAAAGTGGAACACTGTTACTGTGGATTCTTGACCTTAAATTAGAGGGCCTAATTTAAAGCCATGACCTGCAACAAGAGTTCACTAAGAAATATCTGAATGCCATGTCGAGTGGCTGCTGAGCTTAAGACCTGAACTTAAATCACACTGCGCATGGTGGAGGTCATACCTAGTGATGTCCAGGGCCTGAGCTCCTTGCACTTAAGAACACTACTCTCAACAAAAACAGGGCATGGCATGGCATTCAACCAGTGTCCAGTGATCTCTGGATGCAGGGCCTGGGATCTGCAACCGAGGCCACTCTCACAAAGGTTCCCTGGGCATAGAGAGATCTGGATGCAGGTCATACCCTCAAGCCCAACGCTCAACATTCACTCACCAGTGACTAGCCCTGGGCTTCTATGGTATAGGGAATCTGAATGGCTTCAATCATGTCACTGATGATGTTGCAAAGAACTTTATTTGCCATCAACTCTCCTTCTCTAAGTACGTTCTCCATCACTGCACTCTCTCTGAAAAAACATACAAATGAGAGGTAACATTTTCTCTCTTTTCAGATGCCCATTTTTAAAAATGCATTCAACTAACTAAATCAATTACAAAGTACATTTCACTGTAAAACACAGTTGTGTGCGAAAATGAGAAATCGGACTGAAACAGGCAATGCTGTAATAATTCCTGTTGCTGCAATGGTCAACAGTGGTGTTTGTAGCATCATGTCCAGGAACACAAGCAAGTCCCACAATAAAGAAAGCCCCACAGGAAAGCAACCCATGGGCTATTGGCTGCTGTGTAACGTGTAATCTATCAATACTATTTGAAAGACTACAACTTGTTAGTTTGTTTTTTTTTACTGCTCAGGTGCGCTTGTCCCTTGAAACAGTCTGTGAGTTGCCAGCTGGGCACGGTTTATGAGTACTAGCAAATTTCTTTCCAGGGTTCAGAGCAGAATAAGGAACTTAATACTGAGGTAGGAACAACATGCCACCCCAAATATTGTTCTAGGTTTTGCCCACTAGGCACACCCTAATATACACAGAATGAACCAGGGCTGGACTAGGAATGGAAAGCAGCCCTGGCAAACATGTTAAAATTAACTCAATTATTGGATATTAGTATTTACCACCTGGGCTGCAAACCGAAGTTTGTTGGACCTGGCCTTTTGCAGGGTGATCTCCAAACCTTTTGCCTTCCTCCTCCATTTTTTTGCTTAATTGGGTTTTGTTGGTATTAGGACTCTGTGCACTTTACCACAGCCAACCAGTGCTAACTTGCTTGTGCTCCCCTTAAAACATTGAGAATTGGCTTATCCCCAATTAGCATATTTAATTCACTTGTAAGTCCTTAGTAAACTGGCACTATATGTGCCCAGGGCCTGTAAATTAAACGCTACTAGTAGGCCTGTGGCACAGATTGTGCCATGTACGTAGCCCACTAAACATGTTTCAGGCCTGTCATTGCAGATTCTGTGTGCAGTTCGTAACTACCATTTCGACCAGGGCCAAACCCACATTTTTTTTAATACATACAAGTCACAACTATGGTAGGCCCTGGACAGAGTGCAGTGTATTTAAAACGTGGGACATGCAATTTTTAAGTTTTACCTGTCCTGGTAGTAAAAAACTCCTACATTTGTTTTTCACTACTGCAAAGCTAACCTCTTGCATAGACTAACATTGGAGTTACCTTATTACATTTAATACATTCTATTTTCCAAATTGGAGCAGTTAATCAGTTCATGTTTGGTATCTTTTGAATTGTAATGAAAAATCCTAACTAACGGTTTAGACAGATTCTAAATTATTTTTTTGTAAATGCCTGTGTTAGGTTCTGTGCTCTCAATGTAGAGCACAGGGCTTCTTGACAACAGTAACCAAGGTGGAATTAGAGCTTTACAAGTTCGGGGAGTGACAACTGTGGATTACTTCCTGCCCTGCTGGTACGTCCTAACTCCCTCTCTCTCTACAATAAAATAAGTATTTCTACCTGTGAACTGCCTGCAGAATGATTCTTTCAGTCACTTTTAGAAAGCTGGCATTTTCCCGCCTTAGCCATTTAGTGCCTATAGCCTGTACCTAGGTCATATGGCAGGGTGTAGCTAACAAATGAGCTTTGCATATTACTCCTAGACAGCCACACACAATAGGCAGCTCAGGTGTGTCTGGGTAGGCCATCAATGACAGGATGGACGGGAGGAGCTGGGCTCAGCCCTACTTACACTTGAATAGGCTATGTCTTGCCCCAACACAAAGGGTTGTATACCTCCTGAAGGTCATCTGGAGCCAGGTGAGGGAAGATAGGATGCCAGGGGACTTCAAAGGGAAACCTCTAGAAGCTTTTCCTTCACTTCAAAGGTACAAACGGATAAAAATTCTGGGCCTCAAACACCAACTCTTTAATACACTTTTGGACCTGTGGATAGTCTGCCAGAAAGAAGGATTGCTATGCTGCTGAAGGACTGCAACTCTACGGGACTGTTGCCTTACTGTGCTGACCTGCAGCCTGCTGCCCAATGCAGGGGTAAGAAGGACTTTGATCTGCATCCCTTGGACTCCGATCCTTCGAGTGACTCCAAGGGCTCATTGGCTGGCATCCTGATCTGTGCCTCTGGGACACAACAGGATTGCCACAGCCTTGCTCCTGCACCTGGACTCTGCCATCTGTGAGTCTTCCCCGCTACGTGGTGCCACCCAGTCCTGGCCCCACCCTTGGAAGTGGGCCGAGGGTGCTCTGACAGCCTCTCTGGATCAAGCAAAACCAAGGCATCGTCTCTGATGTGTGAGGCAACCTCATGTAGAACCGACGCAACACTCCTACTGCGTGGATCGGAACCGCCGCAAAGACCTGCATCACATCACAGCTTGTCATTATCTCAGAACCATCACTGCATGACACATCCTCAGCAAAAACATTTGCATCCCTAGTCGACAGCAGCCTGGATGACAGACTCCGTCTTCCAGCTCCTCAGAACTGACCATCTCCCCGACTGCAACACTCATCCTCGATGCTGGACTTCACATCACAAGTCCTCACCAACTGGATCCTCAATGATGCTGCAGGACTTCACACCGCAGCCTCACTGCATTTCGAAACTGAAGCATCGCCTCTGCTGCATGATGCATCTTCGACACGGACCCTCACAGCTCTCCGCAAACAAGGATTTACGTGCTCCATAGTTCTTACTTGATTGGATTTTTGTTGTTTGGATCTTGTTTTATTTATTAAAAATTACTCTAGTTTTCTACCTCTGCTGTGGACTCCTTTGTGGTGAATTTTCACTGTGTTACTGTTTGAAGTGTTGCACAAATACTGAGTTAAGCCTGGCTGCTCTGTGCCAAGCTACCCAAGAGTTGAGCACTGGTTAATTTAGGGTTTGCTTGTGACTTCACCCTTAGAATAATAGTGGTTGCTGCTTCAGGAGGGTTTCACCCCCTCAACCAGTAACCCCACTTCTTACAGCCTGTGGAAGGTAGATAGTGTTTGGGAGTCAGTCACATGTCACCTTCCCAATGCCTCAACACCGATACACCTGTAAAGGCACTAACTGGTGCAAAATGATGACAGGAGGCTGTGGCAGGGAACGGATAGTGACGGATGATTTACCAGAAAAAATAAGAGGCCAGCGATAAGAAATAGGGTGCTGACTGGGAGTTGGACAGGGAAGAGATACTTTTGAAGTGCAGCATAGATAGGAGAGGACAGTGACTCAACATAGGAAACAGCAGCAATAAGTGTGATAAGAGAGATGAAAAGACAGAACAGAAAGGCAGTAATACGAAAAGGAGCTGACGGAAGAAGGGAGTTGACAAGACAAGTGGACAACAGAGTTGGGGGATGCCGTGAAAGATAGACAGTGATAAGAAAAGTGGATAGGAAAAGGGAAACTGGACTGTGATGGAACTGATAGACATTGTTCTAGTGAACAGTCAAGGGAAAGCTGGAAAATTATTTCAGAGCTAGAGATGAGAGACAGACACTGGCAAAAGATACATGGACACCAACAAGGCAGTCTGACAGTGGTGGAAGAGATGGTATTGACAGAGAAGAGGTAGTGATGGGAAACAGTAGTGAATGAAAAAGTGTCCTATAATGCCACAAGGGCATGTGACAGGAAAGAAGGCAGCAGTGGAATACATAAAACATGTGTGAAGAGAGAAATGACACAGAGAACACAAAATGTATTCCCAGTGCCAGAAAACAAATCACATGGTGCCAAATGCAGTATTTATCCCACAAAAGCATTTCTCTGCTCCAGAATGATAACTCTCCTAAGCTTGAAAAGATTTCACTCAAGGTGTACTGGGCATGAAAAAGTTGTAAAACTACTGAACTACAAGGGGATTGGATGCATGCTCCAGACTTACAGAGAGTACTCTTTCACATACATCCTTATACATGAGTAACACAAAACATTCCAAGGATTCAGCAAGGAAGGAGCCCTACCAGAACCATCTTCTTTCTTTCTGACTAAAGTCTGCCTATGAGCATTCTCCACGTGCAAGGCAATGGCAGTAGCTGCGCTTCAGCAGGGAGGCAACTTTGGCAAGATGACTGGGTGCTCTAAGACTTTGTTTTTGAAGATCCAATTGAGGGATGATCTAATACTAACTCTGTATTGGCTCTGATCCAGTGGGAGGGGAGAGTGGGATACTTATGACTTCAAAGAGAAATATTCTAGAAGGAGGACTAGGACTGCAGGTGAGAAACTTTTCCTTCTCGATCATGAGATTTTCACTGGAATTCATAAATGTCAGAACAGAAACACAAGCTTAATGCACACCTCAGAGAGCACAGTGTCACAGACAAGTTAGAGAACACTTTAGGAAAAGTTTCAGTGGGGAACAGTGCTATAACATAGTATTCACTGTAGAGTCAGAATCAATACAAAAGTGTTTTGCTAAGGAATTAATTTATCTCCAGGTAGTGGACCTACAAACATCAGCTATAGATATGTTGGCCATTAGGACCGTAAAGTCCTCTTTCTTCCTAGTTAAATGACCTCTAGACATCCCAGGAAAAAGTCTTTTGACTTTCTGTTAAACGTTTAGGATACAAGACACTGTTCATCTAGTTATGGCGAGTTTATTTAATGACAGGCATCGATAAATAAAGAAGCATCTAAACTGTATACAAAGCCAGCATATAATCTCTGCTGAAGCAAAATTTGCACCTAAAAATATACAATTGTAACTCAACCTCATAATAAAACAAATATAATAGATGATATACTAAATAATACAAACAGACAAAAAGATGGAAATGACATACTTACCCTTTCAAGTTTTTCAATTTGCTTCTGGCGAACAGAAGAATTATCAATGGCTAAAACCTCAACACTCTCTTCTTTTTCTAGTTTGTACTTATTTACTCCAACAATAACTTCAGAGCCTGTGAAAGTAAGAGGTAAAATGTAATTATTCACTAAGTATTCAATGGTTGCGAAACTGGGGGTGTATTAATTTTTCCCAAACCATTGGGAGTCACTGCATCCTTAAGAATAAACAAAAATAAATGTGTAGAGCGGTACTTAAGAAAAAATAATCCTGTTTTCTGGTTCACAGAAGATGAAGGCTACCAAATCAATGTGAAATCTTAGTTTTATCAGTTCTTATTAAAAATAAATCTGCGAGTATGATCAACATCCTTCCTGCTAATAGAAAAAGTCAGGTCAGCTTTGAATAACGTACAACAGTGGGGACATAAGGCAAGATGGGGGTTGAGTGTTAATTTCCATTCTGGTTTAGTGCTTTAGTTTAAGAATATTGTTTTGTAATGTACTGCCATTTAGTTTTGTTGTGTGAAAAAACTATTGCATTAACACTACAAGAGTGAGCAAAGGGCAGACAATTAAAGTAGGCTTTACAATCTGCCTCTACATTCACAAAAGGTACGCGACTCAGCTGCTATACCCACAAAAATGGTGCACTGATCCTCCTGCATACACGCTGATGATGCCTAAGAATGGCTGGGTTATGATGGTGTATTAAGTACTCATACCCAAACAGTAACTTTCCACATTGACTGCAAAAGCAACCCTTTATCTTTAAAATAGTGGAACATTTCTGTAAAGAAATAATTAGAAGTAAAACATTTAATTGTTGAACAAGTAGGGATTAAAAACTGTTATACATAATGGGTAATAGTATTTTTTAACATAACTGCATCGTATTAAATTGGTTCACAGAGCTGACTTAAGATACTGAATCACAAGTTCAGACGAATAAAAGTGGCATTTAGGTGGTGGAGTTGTATGTGTCCTACATTCTTGGTGCCTATACTGTGCCTATGAAGTGTGCACAGAAGCATGTATTGTGCTGTATGCACGCTGCATTGCTACTGTTTGTGCTTGTTTTGCTGAGGGAGGGGTAGATTGAGATTCGGAGTGGCTGGCAAGCTTTTGCGGATGCTGTGCTGCCCACCAAGCTGCACCAGGGCAATACATGGAGCAGAACTGCAGGTAGAACTTAAATGGAAATGGAGAGAGAGGGGTACAGGTGGTTTCCAGGTCCACAACATCCCCATGTGGCATATGAGAAAGAGCCCTGTGTTACACAGCAAAGACTCAGAAGATCAACATCAGAAAGCGTGTTACAGGGGAAACACCTCTGGAGGATATTCAATGGAACAACCACAGGGACAATGTCTGGTGCAAAGCCCCCACAGAGAAAAGTTGGACAAAACATGGAATAAGAGCTTGCATGGCATCCTGTAAAGTCCCCTTTTTGCTCAACATTATGAGTGGGGGAACTTGTGTGGGCCATCCGTTCAAGTGGTTCTTCGGAAGTTCAAATTAACCAAGGGTCTCAAAGGCAAGAAAAGGTACTGCAGTCAAAGCTTGGCGCTAGGTATACAGGGGTACCTCCCTCAAAGCTCAGATTTTGGCCACCAAACAGCACCTTTGTGGGAGCTTGGTGTTGGCCCACAAAGGCATTTCAAGCAGGTTAGCACTATAAGGGCACCACTCAATGGGTCCTACAACTCGGTGCAAGGGAACAACTTCACAGAGCAGAAATAGACACAATACTAGTAAACAAAGAAGAATAGTATAGTAAGAAAGGGGTCCACCAAATTCTAGTGCCAGGAGGATGAGAAATGAAAAAAACGTAGTACAAAGCTTAGTGAATGTGAAATCAGTGTTTTCACTGCTTCAGTATTTCCTGTGCCTTTTCTGTGTTTAGATGCTTGCACTGCTATCATTCGATGTGCATCTGTTTGAAGAAACCTTACACAGCTGTTGCCTATCCTGTACCTTTACAGGGACTATGGCAATCCTGCACTGGTAGTCACTGTACTGAGCCTGTTTGTTTTGTAAGAGGATCTACCACTGTTGGGTGGTCGGGTAAAGGTTTCCCCAGGACCGGGTGTATACTCAACTTAGAATGTGATTAAAAAGAGTGCACTGAAAAATCCAAAGGTTGAGGTGATGTTATAACTAGATGCTGACGTGAGAACAGAACTCATGTTTAAAAATTGAAAAACCACAGAAGCTTGACATTTATAATTCTTAACACACTATATATTTGCTCCCCCATCAAGCATTGCTTAGCACCTCACTTATTATACTTTACGAATGACATGTTAAATGACATTGTCAAAAGAGTTTGAGCCACATGACACCACCGGGCACTCTAAGAGTCCCTTGTGGCTAAACAGTGGCAGCCACTCTGGACTTGCCAATTTCCACGCTCTGCTCCTCTCCATTATTAATAGGACTGATAAATCACCCCACACTAAGGTTCTATTGCAAAATGTAAAAGCACCATATCAATAAATCTACAAATAAATAAATATAAGCGTACTCCCACTAGTATCCTATTGCAAAGTATTTTATCTTGAAACCATGCGCTTCAACAGCACCCTCCACCTCTACCCCACACAGCAACGTGAAACCCCAAGGTCCAAACTGCTTCCCCATAACCTACCCCCTAACGTCTCAGACAATGCCACCAAAAACTTCAAGCACAGACTGATCAAGCAACACCAACACAACCCTGAAACTCCTTATTGCTGACATTTACTACAACACCTCCAAAGATCTAGAGAAACACAATCTCATTTTCCACACAACCTGACTTGCGAAGTGGTATACAATCCTAACCAACTTCCTACACATAACTAATTCTTCTAACATCCCATATGGCTGCAAACTGACAATAGCTAACGCATCTACCTTTAAAGGTAACACTACCCTAACCATCTACAGAAATGAAATATCATGATCAAAGATAACAACATTAATTTACAATTCTTTGATTCCATATTCCCTACACTACGCAAATCAGTATACAATGCACCCAATCTTCTGTCCTTGAACCAACCTCAACCATAGTCTTAAAAGGTTGAAAAGCTCTTGAGAGTCACTAGTCATTTCAACCCAAGCTCCACCTCTCGGAACAATCTAAAGTGTCTCTCGACTGAAGCCCGTTGCTGCTTCAAAACTGCCTCTTTCACTCACAAAGTCTTTCACACAGGGAAACCAGCCTACCTTTCGTCACTAACTCACAAAGGCAGGACAGGTGAGAACTTTAAGGAGCTTCTTCTCATATCCCCCCAGAAAACACAAAAAAAGCCCTAACACGCACTTTCTCAGGAAATGCTCCCAAAATCTGGAACTCCCTCCCAGTACATATCAGAAAGAACCCCTCCTTCAAAGGACAATTAAAAGATGTTCTTGTCAATCAGTACTTTAACCCCTTGGGTTCGAATTCCTACCACACAACTTGAATCCAAACTGGAATCTCTTACCCCAGCTTTACACTATTATTTGTTCCTCCCAGGGAAATGCTTCGATTTGACTTTCAACAGTACTTTGTTCTAGAACTTATATTATCCAACACCCTTGGGTCTTGCCATTGCTATATAAAACTCTTTCAATATATAAAAAATATAACACATCAACTGTCTTCTATTTTAACAACAAAATGTGCAAAAAACATTTGACTCAAAATGTGGAGGCTATTCCTCTGAGCTCTTTAGGAAGGAAGCCATAGGAAAATGAATACCCCAAGCCTTCTATGGGGCTGAACTTCCCTCTCCATCACTCAACCCAAGGATGAACTTGGAACAGACAAAAGGCTCTTTCCTCAAAAAATTATTTTGAATTCAATTTGCGCAAGGACCAAGGCTCTCAGACAGGAAAGTGATTTTACAGCTTGGAATCTGCTAGCCAAGGCCCTCTCCAGGTGCTTTCCCCACTTGGTAAGTAACAGTCGAAAGATCAACTATCTGTATTAACGTGGAGAGTCTAAACTGCAGGCTTGAGTGGGCTCTCTAATGATATAAGGTCTGTAGCGTACCACTCAGAGTTTCAACTCATTACCATAGATCTTCACAAAACAATGTCAGTGTCCAGGATTAAACAAATGCTAAATTAGAGGCATTTCAATTTAGCAGGCAAAAAGATAGACAGTGTTTGTATGCAAAAAAAAACTGATGGGAGATGTCCATCACTTTACTGTAGTTGAGGGCATTTTCCCCTATGCATTGGCAATTTCAGAAAATAATTTAGGGAATGCATTTTGAGAACCAGGCTCGGTCTTGACCCCTTGGGGCGATATCATGTTTTTAGAGACAGGATTGCCTTAAACAGAGAGAGGATATGCTTATGTCGATTGGTCATAAAATATAGGACAGTGCGTGTTTTTTTTTTTTTGTGTGTGAATATTTTATAATAGAAAGAAACAACTTTTTAAGTCCAATTTTCTGAAAGTATGGATGTCACACCAGACACAATGTTCTAAATATTTTATGTGCTTTAGAATAACTTAATATTGGAGTAACTCTTAGGAGTTTTGTTAGGAAAACGCAAAAAAAGCTTAGTTGCGAAGGCTGTATAGACTTTGTTTGTTGTGGGCGGCCCTAATATCTTACTGCACCTTATATTTTTTATAAGCTCAGTTGAATTACTGTGATCCTTCTGTTTCTTTAAGACTGTCTCAGTTGCACAAAGCAGTTAACATATTAATTATGATATTAATATTTGGTCAAACTGAATGCATTTCCTTTTAAGTCTTAATTGACCAGTTTTATTTAATGATGTTCATACACATTTATGATAATATTCATGCTGTATACTTATGAGATTGCACTTTAGAAAATATCTATTTTTCTACTGTGTTTCTCCTACTACCCTTTAGGATAATGCCAATTATAGTAACCAGCAGCACTTTACTATTTGAGATTAATTTTGACTATTCATGTGTAATGCTTTAACTAAACATATTTATCTCTGTTTTTATTTTGTAATTTCTATGATACTTTTTTTCAGAAATTAATTTAAAAAGAAAAGTCAATAATAAACTATCTTGTGAATTTTATTCTGCTGTGTCCTTTCCTTTAGAATTGTTGGTTACTCCTTGCACTTAGCACATAGTTATCCTGGGAGTTTGCCTACTGTTTGTGCCAGTGGTACTTAGAGGCTGAGCAGACAATCTCTTAGAGATGTGCAGCGGTCTAACCAGTATCTGTTTAGTAAGCTGGTAAGTGCTGCATTCCCAAATTAATAACCCATTTTAGCAGCATCCTGATTTCAATACTAGCAATCTGACAAACACCACGTATCTGATGAAGCTAGAAGATACATCTGCATGTAAGCATATATTCTCTCAAAAGTTGAAATAACAGGATCATATATTAGCTTAATGCGAGAGTGGTGACCCCTACACAGCAAACATGAGAGCTATTAATCTTGTGCTAGAAAATGAATAATAGTGGCTTTTCTTTCCAGAAATGTGCAAGATGTCAGAATCTGCCACAGGATCTTTGAAAAGCTATTATGAAAATTAATTTCAGAAAAATCTGGCCAACTGTATCTTGAACTTCAAAGTACTTGTATGACTCCAATTGTGGTATCTGATATGCCTGTGCATTACAGTCGCTATCCAGTCACAGTAAATAATTGATAGTAAAATTAAGGGAAAAAGTGCCTCTACTGAGAGTGAGAATATAGAGTACATTCAGCAGTGGTGAGTGTACAGCTAGATCAAGTGCTGTGTTTAAAAGGTAGGACTTAAAACATCGGATACTGTACTGTTAATGCATCCAGGAGTAGGTTAGCTTCTGCCAGCGACAAATGCAATCACTGTGCTGTAGTCTGACACATTTACACAAAGAAAACTACACAGCCCTGCAAAAACATAAAAATAGCAGGATACAGTATGCCCACTGGACTCTTCCTTACCCTAAATGGCCTAGCCACTGTAAGCCAGTGTGATCTCCATAATGACACCACAGCAGCCACACACTGCCAAATGGCCTTCAAACTGCTGAAGCTGACAGAAGAGTTAAGGGCAGGGGGCAGACAATTGTAAACAAAACCAGCAAACCAGTAATGGTAGGAATCCTGCAAAGGAATTACAAAATGTGTATATATAACACAGTCTATATTTCTTTGTTAGTTACCTGAATCAATCCTTGCCTGCCTCCGAGCAGCACACTCTTCAATACGAAGCTTGGGTATTCCCTCTGCAACAGCTCGGGCCATTCCACCCATTTCTTCAATCTCAATAATTTGCTTATAGAAAATAAGCATAACAAAATAATAATTAATGTTTTGTTAAATTCCAGTAAGTAGTGTTTACAGATGCACTGATGTGTAACGCTGCTTCTTAAGAAGAAATTCTAAAGTAATCCCACAAAAGTAATTTGACCCTTAAAATTACCAATACCATGAGGATCAGTAATTCAGGAAAGTGAAATGACTGTGCTATTATGAATGATTGTCTATGGTATGGGGAATTGCCAGAGGAATCTGTATTTCTTCAAGCAATTCACCATACCAGCCTGTCTTCTCGGGGTATATTCGCTTGCCATAACAGAAGGATACGTCTCCAGTAAACTCAGTGAATCAAATGGGGAATCATCACATAAGGCGTTTTACCATCCAAATACTGAATTCCTCGATATTCAGAATGATGGAGAGCTTGCTGCTTTAGGGAGAAGCTATAGCGAAATCAATATAAAATGCAAATTCAGTTTGCTTGGACATAAAACAATAGCACACACATAATATATCCTAGTAGTATGCCCCAGAGGTTATGCATAATTGAAATAGAGTTTGACTGTCCTGTTTTAACTTGTTATAATGATGAAAACTACAATAATGGGGACATTAAGGCCAGAATTTAAATGTTGCAGCACTCTACTCAAGTACAGTTTGCAAATTATGAACAACACTTAGCTAATACTCTTGCTGACAGAGTGAGTTATAATGCTCCCAGATGACTTGATAGGTGTTCCATAGGATTGTATTCGTAAAAAGAACCAATATTGAAAATCTTCTGACTAACATGTAAGTGATATGCAAACTTTTCGAACTGAGACTGTTGTGTATTTTACTGATCAGTAACCAAAAGACCTATTCTTCTTTGGCAATGCATAGGGCACTGAACAGTCACTTCAGTGAGTGTTTGTATTGCATCATGCTGTGTCTTAAGGCCAGATTTAGAGTTTGGTGAATGGGTTACTCCGTCACAAACGTGATCGATATCCTGTCCAAACTATTACAAGTGCCATTGAATTCAATGCATTTGTAATAAGTTAAGCCGGATATCTGCCATGTCTGTGACGGAGTAGCCAATCTGGCAAACTCTAAATCAGGCTTTAAGTTTTTAAGGCCTGCCCACTCAAACAGCTAGCTCTGACTACTCCTCAAGGTTATCAAAGTACTCAACTGGCGAAGATGGTGCTGGGTACCGTGGTAAACTACATTACCCACTGCTGTTTCTCACTAAATAGAACAAGGAAAAATCGAGGTACCCCTAAGAATCTACTAAATCCACATTTCCTCTACTGAGAATAACACTTCAGAGATTAACAATACACTGAATAGCTAAAAATAAGGATAAGTGTGTTAATCTTGATCCTAACCCTACAACATACTCTTACCTTAAACATACATTTAAATCTAAATCCAAAATTAAACTGTGGGCCTAGTTACGAGTTTGGCTGTCTTGAGACCACCAAACTCGCTGTGGCGGTCTCACAGCAGCACTCCTTGCGGTCCTACTGCCAGATTATGCTGCTGCCAGTCGGACCGCCAGGAGACCGCCGCCACAGCCAGGATCATAGATCCCGACTGGCTGGCGGTGGTCGGAGTCGTGAGCAGCTACGGCGGTGCAGAGTTCGATGTAAAAGCTTCCTATTTGTGGTAAGATGAACTGTATTCACACAGGATACTGTCCAGTAACCAACCGCAGGAACTCAAGGGAAGGTTCGGATTCTCATATAATTGGTATGAATAACATGATAAACTGTTAAACATGAGTCCCTGATCTTCATAACATATTCAGTTTTGTGTCCTTACCTAACATTTCACTCACTATCTATGCCACTCAATGAGGGTTCAGCAGTAAGCAATGAATAAATGGAATACATGGGCAGTGTAGAGTCACTGGATTAGTATGATGGAAGATTCCAGCAATCCCAATAGTATGATGTATTAAGCAATATGAATTTTCTTTATGCGATACATCGAAACAGAATATCTACCTTGAGGGCAGCATCATACAGATCGTTCGTGAGGTTTTCCATCATGAAAGATCCTCCCCATGGGTCTGCCACTTTGGGAATGCCAGATTCCTCCTGAATTATGATCTGAGTATTCCTAGCGATACGTGCGCTCTTCACTGTAGGTAACCCTAAAGCTTCATCAAAGGAGTTGGTATGCAAAGACTGGGTGCCTCCGAACACTGCAGCCATGGCTTCAATCACTGTACGCACAATATTGTTGTAGGGATCCTAAAAACAAATAATTAATAGACATGTTATGAAAAGATGGCCAAACACTGTAATTAGCACTATTATTTATCTTCACTGTAAATGGTACAGTTATTGCCTCTATTTTATTTCAATAGTGTGATTGCTTCCTTTGGATGGAGGGACTAAAAAAATGTACATCAAAATATCAAATATAAGTTTGAAATATATTTCACATGAGAATCAAAAACAATATACTAAAAATTAAGTGTTTAATGTGTGGTATCCTGGATCAAGGGGACAGATAGGTGGCCTTACAGGGAAGGTGGGATATTGGTCCTATTCTTTTCTTGACCCAGAGGTCCAGGTGGTAGAACAGCTAGAAAAGCTGCTACAAACATCTGTGCATTGCTTATGTGAATGTGTGTAGTAGGCAAAGGGCCTTGAAAAGCAGACTAATTGCTTGAATCCTAACACGAACCAGGCATGATTTTCTGTTTAGAAACTCAATATCTTTTGTTCACAACTAACAGTACAGAGAAGGAAACCCTTTTCAATGGTCTGCTGCGCATGGTGTAACCATGACTGCAAGATTACCCAGAAGGAAAAAGGAAAAAGTATCTGTACTTTCCATAGCTTTCATGTGCTTCTCCCAGGTGGCACTGCTTGCACATTTCTATTGAAAAGTACAAGACAAGCATGAATGACCCTGATTCTTGCACCAGAAGGATCATTGGTAATAAAGTTAAACAAGGTTCTGGTACTAAGGCAGTGTTAGACACATGGACCGGTTGTTCAGGGGAGATGCTGAAGTGCTGAATTCTGATTGCTAACTCAATGACAGCATAAGGTGTGCAGGGAAACTATGATTGGCTTGTCATAATAAAAGCTTTTAAAATAACACAGGTATCTAAGCCAGACGGCTAACAATAATTAGACAATTTAGTTAGGAAACAGACTAAGGGGGTTATTACAACTTTGGAGGAGGTGTTAATCCGTCCCAAAAGTGACGGTAAAGTGACGGATATACCACCAGCCGTATTATGAGTCCATTATATCCTATGGAACTCGTAATACGGCTGGTGGTATATCCGTCACATTTGGGACTGATTAACACCACCTCCAAAGTTGTAATAACCCCCTAAGAGACTAAAGATTTGTGCTAACATAGTACTGTGGTATTTCTAACATTTGCCTTGATTGGAGTATTACCTGCTGAGTTGTTTAACAAAAAATGCAACCCTATTATCTCCAAATGACCTAGACATATGGTCAGTGCAACAGAATTGTGCTTTCAGCTGAGGAATGTTAGTTCTACGACATCAATGTATGATGCATGAAGCAAAATACAAGAGAGATCAATGACATTAATACAAATCAAAAGAGGGGTGGCAAAAGAAAAATTTGAGACGCATGTTTCAGAGAAAAAGTTACAAAGTCATAAAAATTTACAGTTACGTATATACAATAAAATGTATTTCACTAAAATACAGAGACCGCGAGGAAGGAGCTACAGACAACATTGATGAAAATCAAAATTAAATCGTTTGATGTAAACAAGCATATAAAAAATCCTGAACAAACCACAAAAGACATACCACATTGAAAATAAAGCAAATGCAACAACAATATAACAATCTACAAAAATAACAAGAAACATACATATAAAGTAGATATTTCGTCCCACCTACAATGACTTTCAGGATTATCATCAGGACATGTGTGAGCTCTTAATTGGTTACTCGTCAGAGCTCTTTTAGATGCTTTCACACTCAAGCAATAATGTTTCACTGAGGTGATCCATTTAATCATTTCATTCCCATAGAGCAACTTGCATGAGTCTGTAATTAAAAAGTGCCTTCAAAATAAACGCACCCTATGAGTTATCTATACCTCCACGTTCTTACCACAATTCAATCGATTCAATCACTATAAGGTGATGGTCAATTAAGTGATCTATTAATGTTAGATACGGAGCATAAAGTTTCAAAATCTACCAATTTGACCATGCTTTGGTAGATTATGTAGCTGTATGTTCTGCATATCTGACAGTAATAAATTAATTCATTAACGAAGATTGAATTGCCTATGTCGTTTATTGTTTAATGTGCCAGAACTGTAGTCCGCTACCTCGGGTCCCTAAAGAACAAGTTACTTACCTTCTGAAAAGTCTTTTTTGGTTGAGACTCGAGCTAATTGTATATTACTCACCGTGAGCATTGACAGGAGGTGAGGTGCAGCTCTGGCCCTCCCTGGATGCAACATCAGGTCCCCTATCTATGCATTATCTTTTTGTGTTGATTTTTTTTTCATTCTCCATTCATGCAGGTGGACGAGGGCCCTTGAAATTAGAATGAGGCAGTGTGCAGACTTCCAGATTGGGATCTTATTAATGGACTGCATGAGTCCATTCCAGAGAACAGGGAGATTAAACTGCAGTTATATAGTGTTTGTAGTAGAAAAGCTGTTACCAAAGGTAAGAAACTTGTTCTTCTACTACAGACTTCCAACACACTATTTCTCACCTTGTGAACAGATACCGAAGCAGTATGACGCCAAGTGATGGGTCAGTGATATGGCTCAGACCAGAAAATCCTTCCGGACTGACCAGGCAAAGCGCCTGTCTGATCGGATCTGGCTGCCATACAGTAAGGCTTCATTAATGTGTGGAAGGACATCCAAGTAGCAGCCTGGCAAATGTCCAGAACTAGCACACCACAAGCCAGTGCAGTGGTATCAGCCTTTGATCTGGCTGAATGGGCAGGCAAACCTTGAATAAACAGGTAAACCTTTTGTTATACAGTTCCTACTATGGTACTAGGGCTGCGTATTAGGACAACAGGACTTTGGAGTGTTGGAGACTGAGTCTGTCCACACCATCAGAAACTGTTAGCCCAATTCCTGGCTACTTCACAGTGCCCTTCCCAGACCCTAAATCAACCGAGGAGGATTGTGAATATGGAAACCTGAAAATGACAATCACCTCCCCAGGGAGGTCATGGAAACAGATCTTACCCTCTTGTTGTATTACTCATGCTTGGCAAGGCGAGACACAAAAGAGTTGAAAAATAAGATTTAAATACCTATTGAAACAATTGCAATCTAGCATATAGCGAGTGAGCTGCAATAATTGAGCAGAGGGAACAAAGTAAAGAAATTAACATTAGAAACATGGCAAATAAAATAAACACTCCAACTATGAAGCATATGGTTCTAGATGTTCTAGAGGTTCCTACCTAACCTAAGACTAGAGCATAGTGGGTGTACCCTTCTACCTGGCATAATCTAAGAGATTAGCCCCAACCACATACCTGAGGATAGTGCCAGGAGGCAGCCTGCTGTGTAGGTTACAATCCTTTCAAGGCTGGTAGATTAGCGCCAGTTTAACAGCATGTCAAACAGCATTTGTCCCAGGACGGTTGTGGCAGGAATGCCCTTTCGGGTCAGTGCATCTCTTATAATGAAAGCATACTTATTTGAAAGCACAGTCCTGATGTAATGATGTGTCTAGGTGTTAGAAGCTGTCACCTAGAATATTGTGCACCACATTCTTAGCCTTTGACAGAAAGTAATGGTTACATGTCGTGCAAAGGCTAAACAAGCAGCGCGTTCTCTTTATTCCTAGAACAAAAGCAAGCTGAAAAAGTATTTCAAAAGTCATTGTTGGAAGCACAGTCCTGATATAAAGCAGTATCTAGGTGTTAGAAGCTGTAGCCTAAATGGGCAAAACAAACTAGCTATAAGAAAACTGGGCGCTTTGCAGATGCTCCCCCACTTTTTGCCCCCATTTGGAGCCCTAGATGCTGGATTTTCAATTCTGACTGCTAACCAGGCCCCATTGTATGTGTTCTCTCCCTAAATCATTTGGTTATATGGTAATTCCTTGATTGGCAAAAGACTACCCTCTTGTAAACCCCTAGTAAATGGTACCATGGTACCCAGGGCATAGGTGGTAAAGGGGTCCCCAGGACTGCAGCACAAAGTTGCGCCACCCTAGGTGACCCATGCAAACTGCTCATGGCAGGCCTGCCATTGGACACTGCCAGAGCAGTGCAAACTGCTCAAGTTCAACTATGCCCTCATCATGAGTGGCACAATCCCATGCACTGCCTTACATAAATGTCAGACACCCCTAACGAAGGCCTCTGCGGCCCAGGAGGCAGGGTGCATTATATTTAAGATGCAGACATATAAGCACACGCTTATATGTGTCTATAGCGTCCCTTCCATTAAAGTACACTATAAGTGCAGGACCGCAGACATAAGCCTGGGCAAACCCAGGTCGCTAGCTCCATTATGGTATCCAGAGCCCATCCCGCAGTGTAAGCTTGCTTTACTTGCTCCAGAACGAGGACTAAGAAAGATAAGAAAATCACATCTTCTCCTTGTGGGAGTTCTCATCTACATGGCCAATCTTTTTCAGCCAACATAATGTCATAGCTGAGTGTTTACGTTTCCTAGAAAATGACTTTGATTGTGTGCATTATGTCCCCCTCAATTTGTATGTTAAGTTTGTAAACTCAGTCTGGAGGGGAAACTTGCCTGTCTGAGGTTTCGACTTATATGGAGTCATTAGTTGCTTTCACATCCAGAAACTCTTGAATATTTTGATAAACTAGCATGACCTGTGCCACGCTATTGAGCAGAGTCATTGCCCATTTCCTGTTATGCAGTAACATTCACAATATGTGTGGCAAATTTTGCTGAAATTCCTGCTACCTTCTTCTTTTTGAATTGGGGGTTTTTCTTGAGGACGTTTCTCTTCCTTTTTTAGAGTGATGTCAGATGAGCGTTGTCAGTCCCTCTTTGGTTAGACATACTCCTTTTGCCTGCGTTCTGACTGCCCCATTCTATCAGACCATTTGTCTGATGAGTCCTGAAAGGAGTGAGAAGGGTGTGTATAAGTATACTGATACTTGTCAGGTTGTTTCAAATTATCACAGTTACGTAAATGATAACATTTCTCAGAGCTCTCCGGTTGTGGAGATCTTCCCCATTATTTTATTGTTGTCTTTATTTGATTTTTGTTTGCCTCAGTGTTTTTTTTTTTAGGAGACTCTTGTGCTTGTTTGGTATTATCCTTTTTAGGATGACCTTTAAGTTGTGGTTTATTTGGTCTGGACCCTAAGCAATCACAACATATGCATGCATAGGCCTCAGCAATTATTTTTGGCAATTCACGCTCCTTACCTACTAAAGGAACTTGCATGAGAAATGCTTCCCCTTTTGAATTACATAAAGAAATTGAGGATACTGTGGCACGATTGCCTATTAATTTAATAACTAAGTTCAGGGCAGGGGCAGTCCCATATTTGTTTTGTGTCTTTTTTAACACACCGGGTAAAACAGCAACAGATGGTGTACCATAGGTTATGGTATCAATCGTAGCAAAAACTGTGCCCTAAGTAACACAGTCATTAAAAGAGGGTAACATTCCAAGTGACAAGCACAGTGTAAGAATTCTATGTTTATCTTGGGGTCCCGTATGGGGAAACACTGTTTCAAGCTAATTAGTTTTTTGTGCTATCCAGAACGGTATTTCCTGGTGGGTACATTACCCATAATTGCATTAACAGTCACTTGGTTGATCCCAGGTGTATCAAATTGTTGTTGAACAGCTCTTGCAGCTCTCGCTGGGGCAGTGTTTACGGTGCACATCACTACTTGTGTTTAGCGTCTGAATAATCAAACTAAGTTACAATATAATGGGAACAGATCGGCTGCTGTAAAATTTGTATAGCTGGATATGGCGAGTAGGCAGCTAAAACTGGCCATGTGTCCCTTTCTTTACTGAGGGGACCCAATCTAAGATGTTCAACAATGTGTGGTATGGTGCCTTGAAACCCATTTTGATGTTCTGGAAATGTTAATGGTATTTCTAAATAGTATGCTCTATATTGTACCAGTGGGTTAGTGACTGTGTATGTATGAAATGTATTGCTGCAAAAAAATAAACCCCTGAATAGAATGCTTCATTTTTGTATGCATTGTGTGACTCTACCACAAATGCAAAAAGAATAGATGATGGACGCAATGCTGAACAATTCAAACATTCACACCCAGTCACAAAGATCTGGGTTTAATCCACTGTTTTTTTGCTCACCACGCCACCCCAGTTTGGACTCAGCCATACCAAATCAGTCTTGACCCTGTTCCCCATGGGAGTAGTCCAGCCAGAACTGCCAAGCCAGGTTCTCCCTGAACCGGAAACAAGCTTCCTAGGACCGGCTTCGGGGTATCACCCTTCATCAGCCAGGCTAGCTTGAATCCAGTGGCGCAGTGAGCACTGAACCCACGTCTGGGCATACCCTTCCCACTTAGGGCAACAAATGCAAAAATAACAAATTATGGACAGAATACTGAACAATACAAACACTCGCCCCCAGTAACAAAGATCTGGGTTTAATCCATTGTTTTTTTGCTCACCACACTACCCCAATTTGGACCCAGCCATATGCAAATCAGTCTTGAGTCCAGCCCAAACTACCACAAATATAACATCTCCACCCTCATTAGGTAGCACATTTTGGAGTAAATGTTGTGTGACAGCATGTCCACAAATTATAGGAATAACAAGAAGGCTTGCCATTTTTTCTTTTAAAGACAGAATTCAGAGAAGGAAATACGAAGTGGGGAATTGTATTAAAGATTCAGGTTTACAGCCTACAGATAAACTATGCTACTGAGGAGGCTACTTCCCTAACATCACAGATGTCTTCATACAAAGTGAATAGGGCATCTGGAAACACAAGAGAAACTACTCAGGAGAGACCCATTAAATAAGTACCTGACCTTAGTATGTTGGTAGCACCATATTGTGCAGTTCCTACTATGGTAATAGGACTGCGTATTAGGACAACAGGACTTTGGAGTGTGGGAGACGGAGTCCGTCCACACCATCGGAAACTACTGGCCCAATTCCTGGCTAGCTCTCAGTCACACCCAGACCCCATACCAACCGTGGTGGAAGGTGATTATGGCAACCAGAACATGACATTCTGACTCTCCAGGGAAGTAGTGGAAACAGATCTTACCCTTTTGTTGTATTACTAATGCATGCCCAGGCGAGACACCAAAGTGATGCAAATTAAGTTTTCAATATATTTAATGAAACAATCTCAATCTAGAATTTGGCGAGTTGGGCAGATGGAACAAAGCAACTTAATCAACATTATAAACATGGTAATGCAAATAAACAGTCTAACCATTATGTATGTGGATCTAGATGTTCTAGAGGTTTCTAGCTCACCCTAAGGCTATACTCGAGAGCACAGCCGGTGTACTCATCTGCCTGGCCCGATCTAAGGGATTAGCCCCAACCCCATGCCTGGGATAGTGTCAGGAGTACTCCTGCGGTGTAGATGGCAATCCTTTCAAGGCTGGTAGATTAGCCGCCAGCTGAACATCATGTCAAACAGCATTCACTCCAGGACAGTTATAGACGGAATGCACTCTGCCCCTGCCGGGTCAGTGCATCACTTACATAGTGAAATCATACTGTACTGGAAGCACAGTCCTGATGTAATGATGTGTCTAGGTGTAAGAAGTGGTCACCTAGAATATTGTGCACTATATTCTTAGCCTTTGACGGAAAGTATTGGTTACTTGTTGTGCAGCGGCTAAACAAGCAGCAAGTTCTCTTTATTCCTAGAGTAAAAGCAAGCTGATAAAATATGTTGAAAGTCATTGTTAAAAGCACCCTTTCTACATCGAATAAAATATGAAATGTAAAATGAAGCTAAATTAAACTAAAACAGAGGAAACACATACAGGTCCAAGAGGTCCTCACAATACTTTTGGGGGTAACTTCGTGGATAACCCATAGTACATTATGATTCTGAACACAATCCATCAAGAAATTGACCTCTTTTGCACTGCTTTACATTTTTCCCTCCGGAGAAACAGTCAAAAAGTTTGTCATCCTGCTTGTAATCCCTGATCCGATGAATGCAGAACTTGAGTTCTTCCTACATGGATGGCTGACGGGGGGGGGGGATAGAAATCCGGCAAGGTGATGGATTGCCCTTTGTGGAAGGGTGTGATTACCTTGTGCAGGAATGCCAGTTTAACCTGGAGGAGTGGAGTTTGTCAGGAAAGAACAAATTATATGGCGGTACCACAGACAACACATGGGATGCACTTCCTTGCCTTGCTGATGTTATGTCAGGAATGCAGCTTTGATACTCAGCAGGCAAGAAGGATAACTGTGCTTCGGTTTTATGAGTGTGCACAGCAGTGAGGTAAGAAGCAAATCAAGGTTCCACTGCGTTATCACAAAAGGCTGGTGAGAACATGCAGCAAAAAGTCTATATCTCTGGGAGCAGCACTGTGTCACTTTGCTACCTGTCTATTCATTAAAGGGGCAAGATCCAGGTGTTGCTTAAGTGCCCAACAGCACATCTGTCAAGGCCCTGTTAAATGGGAGAAGAGGTTCTTGGCTTGTTTGCCCATGTTCAAAACCTTTGTGAGGATATCAGTCTTTACTTCTTGAGTTGGCAGAGTGAGGTCCACAATGTCTGCTGCCACCCTAATTTTTGCGGTGAAGGAGGTGGACTCCTCAGTAGGCAAGGCTGGGCAAGGGGAGGAAAGGAGTTTGTCTAGAGAAGTACCCAGACTGCTGGTGCCCTGAAGTTCTGAGGTATTCCCACCACTGTATTCTCCCTGGCCATTATCATCATCTCCATTAACACTCTGGGGAATAGATGTGTTGTGATCTAAATGAGCATACTGGCAAGGTCCGACTGGGGGAGGGAGGAATGGGACTCAGAATCAGAAAATACTATTGGCTCAGTTTCTGGCTACGGTGGCATTGGTACTGGCATCAGCACTGAGGCAGGTGGTGTCTGACATCTGACTTGGAGATAAGGATGGGGTTGTGTTTGGCACTGGGGCCGGAATAAGTAGTGCCAAAGACAAGGCCAGTGTCCGAATCAGATTTTCAGGAGGCCAGAGGGAAACAGCTTTATGACCTAGCGGTGCCTAGGGAATCGCACTACTCTGAATGTTGGAGTGGCAGGTCAAGGGAAATCCATAGTTCAGGTTCTATTGTTTCTAATGGGACTTCCAGGACTTACCCGAGTGTAGTGACCTGGGTGACAATCTGAACAGCTTCTTCTTCTTACAGAGCTCTGTGATGGCGAGCTCGGCCTTATAATCTCAGAGAGCCTTGTGATTCATCCTAACGCAGCATGGACATGATGCACAGTTGTATTTGGATGCAAGGCTCCATAGACCAGCATTGTGGGTATCTGTTACTGATATCTGCTGGCTGCAGTAATGATACAGTTTGAACTCTATAGACTTACAGAGTCACAGTCTGCACACTGCTGAAAATGTTTAAGGGAACACATATATATATATATATATATATATAGCAATTGCTACAAAGTTTTCCTGATGAAGTCTGAAATTCACAAAGTAAGAAGTCTATCAGAAGCCAGTATGGTTCAGCATTTTCTCACTCAGCCAATGTGTGGAACACACCACTAGAATATGTGACAGCGGAGCACAGGAAATGTACATCTTCTTCAAGGTTGCCAAATACTACACTCAGCCCTACGAAGCAGCCATGGTAGAATACTGCAACCTTAAGCAATAGGTCATCTAACACAACTAAGTTACTGCAGACCCAGCATTTTTTAATATTAGGAAACATGGGGGAGGCAGAGAATGAAGAGAGTCCGAGAAGGAGAGGGAGAACAAGAGAAAGAAAGAGCGAGAGGGACAAGAGAGAAGAAGGGAGAGAATGGAAGACAGAATGTATTTAAAGACACATAGGCCCTCATTATGTCACTGGTGGTAAATCCCACTTACCTCCACGCTAACTGCCGTCAACATACGACCGCCGCAGCGGATAGGCATTTACCATATTATGACACACACACATCAATCTGTCACTATACATCCACAGCCACAAGTCCGCCACACCAAAGGTCAGTGATAAACTGGCAGTATCCAAACCCACACCGTTATGCCGAAAGAACAACGCCCATCACAGTATGACCCACAAATCACCACAGTGAACATTCAATGGTGGTAAACCATTGGCTGTACATACAGCTGTGCTCAAAATACAAACACCAACAAAATAACACCACACTGGACATTTTAAACAACACACACCTGACACCCATACACACACCACACCCACACCACTATAAAACACACACCCACATTACCCACAACCCCTTATGAGTACAAACCATTGGCATGGGACAGACACCACGACCACAGACAAAACCAGAGCCACACACCACCTACACCTATATACCACACACGCACCCCACATCACACACCCCAACACATCACCCTACACACCCTCACCTACAAAACTCACACAACACCCACGGCACCACAAAGACACCCCAGATTCTCAGAGGAGGAGCTAATGGTCATGGTGGAGGAAATCATCAGGGTAGAGCCTCGGCTATTTGGAGCACAGGTGCAGCAGATGTCGATTGCTAGGAAGATGGAGCTATGGTGGAGGAGCGTGGACAGGGTCAACGCTGTGGGACATCACCCAAGAACAAGGGACGACATCTGGAAGAGGTGGAACAACCTGCGGAGGAAGGTACGTTCCACAGCAGCAAGACACCAGCTCGCGATCCAGAGGACTGGCGCTGAACCCCCATCTCCTCCCCAACAACTAACATGGGAGGAGCAAGTCTTGGCAATCATGCATCCTGAGGGCCTGGCCGGAGTAGGAGGACTGGACTCCGGTAAGTCAACTTTCTATTACTATCACCTCCCCCAACACCTGCATGACATCACATACCCTCACCCTCAATCCCATTACTCCACCACCTCCCACACACCCGACCATCACATCCCACCCATCCCAGTAGCAAGCCCTGCATGCACCACCAATGTATGGCCGTCACTCACAGCCGCATTAACACCTATCACCAAAGCATGCACACTAGAGAGAATCAGCTAGCCCCCCACATTCCAACCTAACACAAGTTAAAGCTGCCAGGGCAAATACAAACAAATAGGGCAACCCACCGATGCACAATATGTCACACACAAATAATAACACAGCATTTACATCACCACAGGTATCCCAGCCAATGTCAGCAGAGAAGGTTGCCAGCACTATCCAGTCCCCCAACTGAAGAGGCCCACAGAGATGACAACAACTCTGGTCGCCTGGATCTGGATGACCAACCTGGACCATCAGGGACCTCTGGACTGTCACACACCACCACAGCACCCACCCAGCGTACCCATTCCTCTGTCCCCAGGACACAACAATCAGCAGTGTGTCCACCACTACAGAGACCCCAGAGCACACCTCATACCCAAGACGATCTGGGACCTGGGGTCAGTGGCAGTGGGCACATGGTTTAGTGGACAGAGGCACAGGACAACAGGGAAACTGGGAAGACTGCTGTGCGCCAGGGGAGGACAGGCCCAGGGAACCGACTCTTCAGGAGGCACTTGCAGAGATCCCTGGAGCATACCAACATTCCCAGGATAAGCTGGGCCAGATCCTGGACAACATGCAGGAGAACAGGCGGCTGCAGGAGGGACAGTACCAGGGGATCAGGGAGGATTTACAGGCCATTAACACCACCCTGGTCTCCATTGCAGGGGTGCTGGTAGACATGGCAAACATTATGAGGGAGGCAGTCTCACACGAGCGGACCCCTGCCACTAACCAGACATTTGAACTGCCTACCAATTCCGCTGCTGCTAGTGGCCAGGAGACCCCGCCACAGGACCAACAGGCCACCAGCACACCTCCCCCTCCCCCTGCAGAAGGTGAACCACCCCACAATCATTCCCTGCGATCTAGGCAGAAGCCAGAGACTATTGCCAAGACCCCCGCCTGGAAATGACTCCTAATTCTCCCTCTTGTGTCCCAACCTCTCACCCTGTCCACCTTGAACTGCCATTGCTCCCCTTCCTATGTCCCATTGGACAATGCACCTGTGCTACAAAGACTGGAACAATACCCTGGACTTTCCTCCATCATCACCCCATCACAATACACTTGCCCCTCTTCTTTTTAGCACTTCAATTAACACACTTTGAAAAATACAAGTATGGAGTAGGTCATATTTTTTAAGTATATATTCGTTTAACCAGGTACAAGCATTGCTATTCAACTGTACAGTATCGTTCACATAGGAAAAACCTGTAGGTTCCTGCAGCGATCACATCAGGAGCGATAAGGGGGCACCAACATCTGCAAAATGAAATCCCAAAGGGTACAGTGAGTGGGCATGGAAGTGGGAAATATCAGCATGCCAGTGCCAAAGATAATCAAATTAATGAAAATGAAATGTGAAGTAACACTGTCTTACCTGTGTGTCATTGTAAGTATTGTCTGATCACTGCTGTTCTGTTGTCCTCATCCTCATCCTCATCCTCTGACTCCTTATCCTCACTGCCACATGGCCATCTCCAGACTCCTCATCCTGCAGAAAAGGCAGATGGCGTCTCAAGGCAAGGTTATGCAACATGCAGCATGTCACGATTATCTGGAAGACCTTCTTGGGTGAGAATCCACCAGTTAGATGGAGGCACTTGAAACTGGCCTTCAGGAGGTCAGAGGTTTGTTCGATTATCCTTCTTGTTCGCTCTTGTCCTGGCATTCCTCACAGGGGTCAGTAGCCATGATAGGTTGGGGTCACCAGAGTCACCTGCAAATATCGAGGGGCAACATTTAGCCACAGATTATCCTAAATGGCCCACACCATACCCATACACCAACATATACTGGGTGGGAACCAGGGCTCAAATAATAGCCACACCCGGTGCCTCTGTAGTTGGGCCATCATATTTGGGATGCAGCTATTTCTCAGGATAAAGGCATCATGCACAGACCCAGGATACTTTGCATTGACATAGGAGATGTACTGGTCCACCAAGCGCACCATCTGGACATTCACAGAGTGGAAACTCTTATGATTTCTGAATACCTGTTCTTTTCGAAGGGGGGGAGGACGACAATTGCAATATGTGCTCCATCAATCGCCCCAATTATGTTGGAGATATGTCCCATTGCATAGAAGTCAGCCTTCACTGTGGCCAAATCCTCCACTTGGGGGGGAAACAATGTAGCTGCGCATGTGTTTAATCAGGGCAGACAACACTCTGGTCAGCACTATTGAGAACATTGGCTGTGACATTCCTGCTGCCAAGCCCACTGTCACTTGGAAAGAACCAGTTGCCAGGAAATGGAGCACAGATAGGACTTGTACAAGAGGGGGATCCTAGTGGGGTGACGGATAGCAGATATCAGGTCAGGCTCCAATTGGGCACACAGCTCTGTGATTGTGGCCCTCTCAAGTCTATAGGTGAGGCTAATGAGCCTGTCCTCCATTGTTGCTAAGTCCATCAGGAGCCTGTACACAGGAGTATGTCGCCATCTCCTATCCATCCACAGCGATTGCAATCTATGGGGCAAAAGAGTGGGGAGCCAGTCACAAACTGAATATTGGAGCCACAACAGTACAATGCATGATCTTACATTTTAATGGTTAAGTGTGATTGTTCTGTATGTCCAATTTTAACTGTGACGCAGTTTTTATCTGCCCCCCCCCCCTCTCCCTGAAATGGCATCCGCCTGTCCTGTGTGGAGGGACAGGTGGAAATGAGGCAATTCCGCTGACGTTGTGCGCCGTTGCGGGAGGCGGTCGGGAACTGCCGTGCAATTTCTCATTGGTTAACATTGGGCCCTATGAGTTACAGTGGCCAATGATGATGTACGCCGGCAGTGACGGTATGCACCGCCGTGGACGTAACCGCCATTTTCTATCTGATCACTCACTTGCAACCTGACCTTCAACAGGAGAGGTCCCACACTGCATGCGCTGCTGTGACCTGTGTCGGGAACCTACCATGGCCCGTGTGAGTGGGTAAAGGGCCCCTGCCTTCACCTCGGCGGAGTTGGAGCGACTGGTGGATGGGGTCCTACCCCAGTACGGACTGCTGTATGGGCCTCCAGACCAACAGGTAAGTACACTGTGGGCACGATGCATGTGGCATGAATGCATGGGGTGGTGTGTGTGAAGGCTTTGTGTAGGGGCATAGGTGGATATCCCCTGGGCAGTGTACAGCATGTGTGCTGGGCCATGTGTGTGCAAATGGTGTTGTGAAGGAGTATGGTGGGCCATATGTGTAACAGGCAGGATGCTCTGACTGATACTATTTCCTGTGTTCATTTCCTCTGCAGGTCAGCGCCCATCAAAAGAAGGGTATATGGTGTGCCATCGCCAAGGACGTGCGGACCTTCGGGGTCTATTGCAGGCGGAGCACCCACTGTCGGAAACGGTGGGAGGACCTGAAACGATGGGCACGGAAGACATCGGAGGCCCAGCTGACCCCCCCCGATGTCCCGCATACTGGCGGTGGCCTATGCGGAGCTGGATGGGCGCTTGAGGGCATCACAGCAGCTACATGGAGGTGAGCACAGTTCCCATCATTACAACTTACGCATGGTAGGGTGGTATCCGGGTGGGGGACATGGGTCTGTGGGTGCCCCTAGGCCAGGCCTGACATTGCAGAATAGGTCCCCTTGTGGCAACGGTCCTGAAGGGATAGTCCTGCTACCTAGCTCTTAGGCATCCACTACTGGTCAGGTCTGCGTGGGTCCCAGGTGTGCTGCATTTGGCAGTGTGGGCCCCTCCCCATGCCTTGGTAGCTAGCAATATCACTGGTAGTGCAATGCAATGTGTGTAGGGGTGTTTCCTGTCTGTGAGGGTGGTGTGTACGCCAACCGTGGTGTTGGTGCAGCCATTGACCAAGTGTATCCTTTGTCTCTCTACCCCCCCTTTCTTGTTTTGTCATCCTGTCCTTATGTGCATTAGCATCATCTGGCGGAGGAGCAGAGCTACAGACGTCGGAGGGAGCTGCATCCCACAGGACCTAGGAGGCAGAGTCCCCCGACGGTGAGGGCACCAGTGGGACGGAGGGCGAGGGGAGCACCACGGCGGAGACTGGAGGGGACAGTTCAGACACAGATACCTCCTCCGATGGAAGCTCCCTGGTGGTGGCGGACACCTCTGTGACCACCCCAGCTACAGGTACAGCTGACACCCCCTGTGCCAGCACCACCCTCCCAGCAGCCCCTCAGTGAGTTGCCTGTGCCCGCTCACCTGGGAGGGTGGGCAACTCCTTCGCCCCAGGCACCTCTGGCCCTGTCCCAGTTAGCCCTGCTGCCCTGAGTGAGGAGGCTACTGACCTTTGCGATCCATCTCTGTAGGGCAGTCAACCATTGTGAATGCCATCCAGGGGCTGGCAGCCCAAATGCAACAGACTAATGCATTCCTGGAGGGCATTCACACTGGCTTGGCGGCCCAACAGAGATCAATCCAGGCTCTGGCCGCCTCTCTGATGGCAGCCACTGTCCCTGTGTCCACCCTCCAACATCCTCTACCCAATCCCATTCCCCTCAACCCCAAGCTATCCCAAGCACAATCCCAAGCACACAGGCAGACGAGCATGCACCCAAGACAACACACAGGAGTGGCTCAGGCAAACACAAGCACCACACATCATCCCACAGGCACTCACACAAACACCATCCAGATGCAAACATACCAACATTCACTGCCTCCACTGAGGCCCCCTCCTCCTCTACCTCCCTCCCAGTTGCGTCTACACTCACACCTGCATGCACTACATCCTCTTCCACTACCGCCATCACTAGCACACCTATCAGAACACACACCTAATTGGCAAACAACACCACAACAGCCATGCAACACGTCCCCTGTTTCCTCTCCCACTGTGTCTGCCCCCCCCCCAAGGTATGCAAACACAAGCACTCAGACACCCAACAGCCATCCAGCCCATGCACCTGCACCCAAACTCAGCAGACAGACACCTCCTAAAACCACTCCCTCTTCCTCCACTCCCAAACCTTCTCCCGCTTCCCACCCCAATGTCCCTAAGAAGTTTTTCCTCTCCACCACTGACCTCTTATCTCCCCCCCCCCATGTCCTTCACGTATGGCCAGGGTGGCAAAAACCCTAGCAAGCACCTCAGCCACCCAGTCCACGGGCCCAGTAGCCTCCACACCTACTCGTGGTGGGAAAGGATCCCGGGCACATGTCCAGAGGGTGAAGGAGCCTGCATCAGGCAGCCACAAGGAAAGGGTGCCTGCCCCAGCTGCGGGCCGGAAGACCAAGGAGCTAGCTCCAGCTGCTGCCAGGAAGGGCAAGGTGCCAGCCCCAGCTGCTGCCAGGAAGGGCAAGGAGCCAGCCCCAGCTTCTGCCAGGAAGGGTAAGGGCCTGGTGCAGGGATTCAGACGGAGACCCTATCACCAA
Source organism: Pleurodeles waltl (assembly GCF_031143425.1). Lineage (NCBI taxonomy): Eukaryota > Metazoa > Chordata > Amphibia > Caudata > Salamandridae > Pleurodeles > Pleurodeles waltl. The sequence continues at coordinate 1,730,035,424 of NC_090444.1, forward strand.
CCGTGGTTGTGCAGCCGTCCGAGGCTGCAGGGGATGGGCTGGAGCTTCCCCCCACCAGCAGCAGCACCACCACCACCACCATTGGGCAGCCATCCGAGACTGCAGGGGATGGACTGGAGCATCACCCCACCACCATCAGCAGCACCACCACCACCACTGAGCAGCCGCCACCATCGGCGGACGGTAAGTAGTCCAGCGTCCATGGGCTGCTGTGCAGCCTGCCCTCTGCAAATCCAGTGGGTATGACACCCATCTGAGAGACTGTGACCTTGCACTCCCCAGGATCAAGAGCACAGGGCATGATGCCCCCTCCAGAACCAGTGGGTAGGACACCCATTTACCCCAGCCTCCCCAGGATCAAGAGCACAGGGCACGATGGCCCCTCCAGAGCCAGTGGGCAAGTCACCCACTTGAGAGACTGTGGCCTTGCACTCTTCAGGACCAAGCACAGGGCATGTTGCCCCCTCTAGAACCAGTGGTCTTCTATCATCTGCTGGCTGAGGTGCTCCCCTGTTCCCCATCCCCCTGAGGTGCCTGCCTATTTTCCAACTGATGCCCCTGCAGTGGTCTCTCCGTGCTGCTGCCGGTGACAGGTGGGGCATTGGACTTTGGCTTGTGGCCCATGCACAATGAGGACAGGGCAGTGTCCCTTGAACTGTACATATGTATTTACCAGTTACATTGCATTTTCGTATTTCTACTGTATTTATATTATTACACTCACTTTATCACATTCCTGTTGTCCTTGCAATATGTTTTAGTAATGCAGCTGTATGTGTGTATGGTGTTTGGGGTGGGGATGTGTGTTGCATGTGTGTGTCACTCTCTTTTTCCTCCCCCCTCCCCGTTCACTAGGTGGCTGTACTCACTGTGGTCGTCTTCCCTGTAGTTGGTGTTCGTGGTGGAGCAGGACGTAAAAGATCATTGAAAAGATTTGCAGCTCGGGCTCCTTGGTGGCGTGGTTGTTCCCTGTGTCTCCAATGGTGAGGCCTTTCCCTTCTGAGGTCTGTTTCCGCCAGACTTTTGATGTAGTTGGTACCGCCCCGGAAAAGGTGGCGGATTGTGTTGTCATAATATGGTGGGCGGAACACTGACTTCTACCTGGCTGTAGGCGGCTACCAGCGTGGTGCCTGTTTCCGCACCGGTGGTCGGTGTGGTGAAGTGGCTGTCTGTCGGAGATAACACCGCCATGGTCATAATTTGGTGGTAATTACTGCCGGCCTGTTGGCGGTGTTACTGCCACTTTAACACCAACCGCCAGGGTTGTAATGAGGGCCATAGTCTTAATTGGATCAGTGTCTTATACCGTATAAAAGGTCACATTGTTTCAAACATCTAGGAAGAACGGGTCAGAGACACAGCTTCAAAACAGACATCAGATTAATTTACATTCCAAAAAGACTTTGTTATAGTAAAAAAAAACTTTTTTAACTCCCACCTGTTCTGTAAGTGACCAGCCAGACGTCTGGCAATGAGCTCTAAGTAAAAGAGATTTGGAGTCCTTTGGTTGAAAGTTCTTCTGTATTAAATGGGCCCAAAGACGTCGCCCTGCTCTCATCTTTGCTATTTCCATGTAGAAGTTCATACCGATTCCCCAGAAGAAAGACAATCTGTAATCAAAGCAGCAATGAAAACTTTATTTGGTCACTAGATGATAAATTACTATACGGTACTAGCAGTAGTAGTGGTGGTAGTATTAATAATAACAACAATAATAATAATAAAAAGTAGACTGCTCTTATGATGTGCCTTTTTATTGTCAAGCAACTAGTATGCAGCCTCTCTCCTGTGTCCCCCTCCCTCCGTTTGCTGTTTGGGGGCGGGGGTTAGAGGGGAACTGAGATGTGGGGATGAGTATGATAATGTCTCTGATGACTTTGATTGCACCAGAGGTCACAGCTTAAGGGGGAAGAGGCTGTTTAGGCTGCCTAATAGATGTTGATATGCTTTATTCCAAGAGCAGTTGCACTTTGGCAACAACTATTGCCGGCGAGGGCTCTGGTGGGCTTTGGTCCTCTTGAGATGGATGAGAGCCTCCAGCCTCACCGACTCAGAGGGGATGCCAGGCCCTCAGCTCAAAGCACCTACCTGTATTGAGGCTTTGACCTCAAAGGGGGGAGAGAGGGACCTAGAGGCTGGCCTTGCTTGTTGTGACTGCGGTTGTTTGGCCTCACTGTCCATGGGGGTCGGGGGTGTTTTGGATTGTTTTTGTTTCTTAAAGGAAAATTAGTGAATGTGGGAGACTGGCTCTATACTGATGACTCACGACCTATATTGTTTGCGGTGATTGTAGGGTGGGGGCATTTTGAATGTGGAGCACAGGGGGAAGGGGGGCCTGCTGTACTGTAAGGGTTATGGCTATTACCTGGACGTTAGTCACCTGGAATGTCCAGGGGTTGGGGCAGCCCGTTACAGACACAGGGTGCACTCTTATCTTAGGCATTATGGGATCACTGTAGCCTTCCTGCAGAAGTCCCACACATGGGGAGCATGTATGACAAAACTTAGGCGCAGATGGAGGGGACAAATATTTGCCACTTTGTATTCTAGCTATGCGATGGGGGCCCTGATTCCCCTTTGTAGCTAAAGGGATAAATACGGACCAACAAGGTCGCTATGTCATAGTCTCTGGGGCACTGGACAACAGGGACATCTGTCTGATAAATGTATATGCCCCTAGCATAGATGACGCTGGGTTCTTCGGGACGGTGATGGGTGCTGCCACTGAATATGTGGGACCTGGATTAATATTGGCAAGGGACCTCAACTGTGTTCTGGGTGGAGGTTTGGACCGGTTTCCCCCTCGCTGGGGTACCAAACCAGCGATGACTAGCACCCTCACGGGGACTATGATGGGATTAGGCCTACAAGACATCTGGAGGGTGCGTTTTCCTCAATCTAAAGAGAATTTATGTTACGTGCCTGCCACAGGCCCGATAGTCGCAAAGATTATTGTCTATTGTCTGACGCCATGATGCAATGTGTAAATGAAGTCTCTTATTTGGCATGATATATCTCAGATCTCTCACACCTAATGGTTACTTTTAGGATGAGCGGGAAGGCCCCTGGATACCTTTGTGGAGACTGCAGGCAGAGGCCCTGTCAGATCTGGTGTTTGCTGATGCGCTAACTGGAACCCTGAAGCAATACTTTACCAAGAACTGAGGTGCTGCATCAACCAGGGCAGTCGAATGGGATGCCATGAAAGTTGTGCTATGGGTAGAATGGCTGAAGGTTACGTATGGGGTAAAACAGCAGCTGTCTAGGTCTCTGGATGCTCTGGAGAAGCGTATGAGCATGAGGTGATTGAACGACCCCGAGTTTTAAATGAATTGAACGAGTGTAAGCGGACCTGCTTAAAACTTGGGACAGGTTGGATAAGTTTGCCCACTCTAGCTACAGGCAACGACTGAATATGGCAGGGGATGAAGCGAGTAGGATCTTAGCCACGCTTCCCTAGAATAAAACACAGTACCCTCCCATTGTAGGGATCTGTGACGCACAAAGTCGGATAGTAAACTCACAGGAGGGTATTGTGTGGGTCATTGCCAATCTCTTGAAGTTGATGTATGTGGCGCCATCTGAAGATATGTCTTCAGCTGGAGAAATGTACCTGGCCAAACTAGAAATTACTTCCCTGACTAGGGAAGAGAGGGACACTCTGGACACCTTATAACAAGAGAGGAAACCATGGTTGGAATTATAGTGTTGCGGACCGCTGAGACCCCGGGGTGGGGAATGGCCTACCAGACGAATTTTACAAGAGGAGGTTGCGGAGTATAGCGGGTGGGGGTACAAAAAGTTTATGATGAGGCTTATGAAAAATTACTGCTACCGGCCTCTATGAGAGAGGCGCTGGCTGTCATAATCCCCAAACCTGACAGGGACAATGAGAGGGTGTCTTCGTACTGCCCCCTGTCGATGCTCAATGTGGATGCAAAAATACTTATTATGTGTTTTGCAACGCAATTGATGAAGCATCTACCACAATTGCTCCGGTAGGACCAATGCAGGTTTATACCCGGGAGAAATATACTGTCCTTTGCTCTGCATGAGCAGACTATTGCGGAGGACCAATATGCAGAGGCACTCCTGGATACTGAACAGGCCTTCGATTACTTTTCCTGAAAATTTCTGTGGAGGACCCTGAGGAAAGTGGGCATTGGAGAAATGTATGTTTGTTGGATGCAGTTGCTCTACGGGCCCCTGTTGCACGGGTGAGAGTAAGTAGCACAGTGTTGCAGCAGTTTACCCTACAGAGTGTTACCAGACAGGTCTGTCCCTTATCGCTCCTGCTCTTTGCATTAGTGATGGAGCCACTGGCGTGTAGACTGTGCTGGACACTGGGGGGGTTGTGGGATAAGGGTGGGAGGAAATACCCACATGGTCTCCATTTATGCGGAGACACATTAATTTGCTTACACCAACCACTCTACTCAGTTCCAATAATGCTGCCCATGCTTGCTGAGTTCAGTAATGTGTCTGAGTTGCGTGTTAACAGAACCAAATCAAAATTATTTCCAATGGGACAATTGGGTGGTTCAGCCTAGCAGGATTTTCCGAAACTGGACCTCCCAAGGTAGCCAAAAATGGTTAGGTATCTTGCGATCAGGATTACTCAGAGTGAGGTGGAGTTTGAGGCTGCCAATATAAGTAGAGTGGTGGAGAACATGACATCTGCGGTGACATTCTGGAATACGCTTACTCTCTCGCTCATGGGGAAACTGGTACTAGTCAAAATTATCATACTGCCTCAGTGTTTATGTGTTACAGGGAACAATGTATGAGATCTGTAAATGACTCTTTAGTAAACTAGACAGGATGAATGCTGAACTCCTGTGGGCCACTGGGAGAAAGAGAGTTAACCTAACCACACTAAATGTACTTGGGTGACACTAGAACTATATTATATAGCAGCGCAACTGCAGCATGTGGTATACAGGGTTGATGAACACAAAAACTAGGGGCGTCAGCTACTGAGTGACACGTGTGGCGAAGTCCCCCGGACTGAGCTCTTAATGACAGAGGAGGGTGTCCCAGATGTGCTGCCATGGCCAGTCCGACAAGTATGTGATGAGTAGGAAGCAGCGGTCAGACTTGCCCTGAAGAGGGCCCCCTACACACCAGATATGCCCATTTAGACAATGCATCCCTTTAAACTCATTAACCAGACAATGTCTAATAATAAATGGAGGGCCGGTGGATATGAGCTCTTGTGGGACCGTTATTCCAACAACAGATTTATCACAATGATAGATGCCATGGACACATTCCAACTGGGCACGGGGCAGTTCCTGCTCTATGCAAACATTACGGCAACAGCCATCCTTCCCTGAGGTCCCCAGGGTACCCCCAAACTTTGGGAATGCTATTAAAAATGTCTGGTGTCCGGAAACTGCTCTCACATTTATACAGAGTACTGAGAAAGGATGTGCTGCTGGGTGAGCTGCTGGTGTAGGCCAAGTGGCGGGTCTACCAGAACATTTTCCTCACACCTAAAAATTGGGAGAAGATCCATGTTGGGGTGAAAACCACACCCACTAATGGAAGGTTTAAACTACTCCAATATAATGTGGTGCACCAAGTTTATCTTACACCAAGTACACTACATGCTATCTACCCGACGAGGCCTTCTTCCTGCCCCCAATGCTCTGCACTAAAGGCAGACTTCATGCACATGATTTGGGGATGTCTGGTGCTTATGTACTACTGGGAAGCAATTCTTAAGGTTGGAATGTCCCTGAGATGCCAGACAGTGTCTGCTGGGTCTTCTCACGGTCAAAAAGAAGAAGTTCTTTTAGGTATTAGCCAAACTTAGAATCGTCATGTGCTAGTTGTCCCCTACCATACCTGTCCTAAAAGACTGGATGAGAGACATAGCTGAATGGGCACTGGCTGAATGGTGCCGTATGTGTAAAACATGCGAGATAATAAACTGGAGGATGACTTGAGAGCATGGACGGAGATGCTTACTGAGCTCCTGAAGCCCCTGGACGCGCTGCCTCCATAGGTGGGTATAATGGTGTGAACTTTCTGCCCAGAGTGAGTAATCTGTGGTGGGGTTGGGAATGATGGCAGAGTTGGTATGCTACTGACCACGCGCTTCGATTTGATGTCCCCTGTACAATGCACAGAATTGTACCTATGATGATAAATCAACATATTTGATTCAGTGGAGCCGAGGTACGGGGGAGGAAAAGGGAGTTTTGGACGTATTTGATAAAAATTAGGCAATGCAGTTTGTTAAACTTGAAGCATTGTACTACTGTATTTGGAATGGAAAATGTTAAACAAAAAGAATAATAATAACAATAATAGTAATATTAATGTTTCTTTAGATAGAACCTGGTCAGGCGTAAAAGGTCACCAATTGTTCTTTCATTTAATCTGCATAGGAGTAAATTCTGTAATGTATATCCAATTGTAATGAATCTTGTAGTGCATCAAAAACGCTTTCTAGATTATTGTGCTTACTATGAAAATAACTCACTCAACTGCTTGGCTGATTTTACCATGTGTGTAAAAAATAAATTAATCTTTGGATGTTTACAACGTAGCTCACAACTCTGCATAAATATTTTAGTCAATAACAATATTTTGCTCCTGTCTGTTACCTTTTGTAAGAGATTTACAGAACAGGCCCCACTAATTCTTAATTCAATTTAATGACCTTGGAAGATTTCGGACTAAGTTTCACCTTGCCACAAGTCAAAATCTTGGCCTGCAGATCACTCTAGATGTCTACATCAAGGGTTTAACTCACTAATGTTTCTTGGCCTTCCATTCCAATATTTGGTGTTCTGAACTAAGAATATGATTAAGTTGCAAACTGATTAGCTAGAAGCAGTAACCATCAAATAATATCATCTGTGAACTTGTTAAAACTAGAGGCATCATATGGTAAGTTCCAAAATATAAGCCAAAACTCTTGCAGGATGCACTTTCCTTTGCGTTGTGTTGGAACTAGGGTTCCAGACAATTAACTGTGGAACTGTTTCCAAGGATTGACACTAAAATCAGCTAGGAATACTTGTACTAGTTTACACACACAGCTCCATCAAAGGATCTACTTACTAATGAACTAGCCTCACATGGCACCCTTCAGTTAACATTACACCTCAAATGCACCTCATGGGTTCCCGTGAATCAATGTATTGACAGAATGGTCACCAGCACCGGTGAAGTGCATGGCCGCAGCACATTCAAAGTACACCACATTATCTGAACTCCCCATAATTTCTTCTTGTCAGCTGCTTCATCAGGACCATCCATGAAAATGCAAGGCGGTACTTATGGATCAATGCCAGAGCCTTTTTTTAGTAACTAGGTTGCTGATTTTTTTGCTAAGGTAATGAGATAAGATTATTATATCACATAAGGTATATAAGCAGTACGAGACATTGGGTAGATCAGAATAGAGCCTGGAGATTGTCTAGGTAGGCAGAGACTTTGGAACCGAGCAGGGCATTTTCTACTTTAAATAGGGTTTACATTATATAGACCTACTTAAAGGCAGTACACTTGTAACATAGAAACATATAACATGTAATTGGATCATGCTTTAGATCAGATTACCTCCAGCTAGTGGAAACGTTGTGTACATTTTGTAATCTGGAATTGGGCTTATCAATGGCTAGGGACTTGACAGGTTGAGCCATTCATTCAGACTGTAGAATTCATCTGCAGTTTCTTTGAACAAGCTACAAAACAAAGTACACAGACTGCAGAGGTGGACAGCAGAAGGGGGATTAGTCAGTGGTGTTTGGTGGTTTTGAACATGAAGTGTAGGCTCCTGTAGTCCGTATTTTCTCTTGATATTCTTATTTTTTCTGATGGAGAGGGTTTGGTGGAGAGATGTACAGGACAAAAGCTTGTCCATGAAATATGTATCAAATTTACAATTGCCATGATTCTATGCCTGAAGACGTCGTAAAGGCAGTGGCTCAGTTCGGGTCAAAGTACTTAATGAAGTCTATCAGACAAGTTGCAAAAAGAATGAAAGCAGTTCATGTCTAGACTATTATTAATTTGCAATTTCACAGGACAAGGAACATGAAAAGTAGACTGACTCTTTAGAGACCCCACATGAGTTGAGTCTGTGGTAGGATGTTCTCTGCTGACAGCAATTAAAAGACACTGAGGAGGAAACAAAGTCACTGTCTGAATCCTCTGAAGCTTCGACAATAAAATCTTCATAAATAGAAGAATGCAACAGTGTACTCTTCAGCCAAGGATTCTCATGTAATGATTGTCCCTGTTCTTTTTCAACATATTTCTGCGATTATGTAACACTGACAAATAACACACATGCCAAAAGATTGTCTCTGCATGTGGACCGAGATTTTAAAGAACATCTCTTTAAATCTCTGGCTCACATATTGGATTGTCTTACCCTGAGGCCCTATTGGAGTTCAATATGGAGGACACTTCATAATGCTAACTCTATACCCTCCAGAGACGCCACCAAATTGGCCTTTCTACAAGACTTTACTAACATGGGCGAAAAGTCCTCCCATTGGCAGAGATGGATGTCAACATCCTTCAGGGTTGCCAAGATATGCATCTGACAACACTGGCGCTCATCACAGGTGCCCACACATCAGGAGTGGTTCACTGAGCTATACCAACTGGTCACTTATGAAGGACACATTTACAGGATCCACATCAAGTGCATCTCTCTGATGTAATTTGGGGGTATTTCTTATGTCTTCAAGAACTTTAATGTATGATGGTACAGAGGGTTCCTGCTTCCCTCCCCATTCAGGCAGTAGGCTGCGATAATATCATCATCTCCAAATCATACATAGGAGGCGCATGGGAGGGTGATAGATGGGCTGGATATAGGAGGTACAATATTTTCGTCCAAAGTCCATACAATAGTGGCCTTCATCTATTTTTCTGATGAGAGCTACAGGGAAGGTGAAACCATGCTATATCAGCACAGAGGGAGGTAACTTAAAATGTGACTGCAATTACTATTGTTGTTGACAAGCTTCTATTTTGGTATATTATTTTACTACTGCATTACATTTGTCGATATTACAGTCAGCATCTGTGCGCTGCCTCTTTCTGTTAATTTTTCTTGTAGGACCGTCTTTGCGATGGAACTACATGTGGCTGTTTTAAAACTCAAAAAATAAATGTGCAATAAAGAGACTTTATTTCTGGGTACACCAGCAAAACATCTGCCTTTTTCATGCAAATACCACCCATCAATCATTTACAGCCATTCAATATTAGTCGATAAGGTATGCTACAATTGAATCTGGTTACGTCCAGAGGTGAGTCATGCTGTTAAGTGGTAGGTAAGGTAAGATAAAATAGTCCACTATTTTACGATGGATTCTTTTTTGGATTGTGTTGGCTAGATCCCGTTATAGATCTGTACCGGGCATTATTCAAATTGATTTCTGGCAGGGCACTGCAGTTTCTTTGTACTGGGCTGCCTGGAGTTAGATTACTCATCTTCGGTGGCAGTTCACTCTTAAGGCATCTTTGCCCACTGTGTGGGTCTGATGCAGTGAAATGTGGGTGCGTTAGATGTAATTTAACATTTACTGAGGTCTCATGAAAGGGGGTGCCATCAGAAGAATAGACAAAGTGATAACATTCATGGCGTGGACCGTTCAAGAGCACAGAGCTTTTCTGTAAAGAGCCAGACTTTCACTAAGCTTTTGCAATTATTACAATTTCAATTTTCCCCAAATACAAGCATAGTTTCAGTGGGCCAGGCTGTAATTTTACCAGAGAATACTAATCTTTTAACTATTTTTCAGTTGAATGTATTTTTTATTTTAAACACAGTACTGGTGACTTGAGATCCAGAACGCTCTCATATTTGCAGACATGTAGCTTTAGGTGTACAAATATCTTCCTACTACTTGCCTGGGTGCAAACTCGTCAATAGTGAGGCCAGCCTGTAGTCCAGTCCTGCAGTACTCCAAACCATCTGCAACAGTGTAGGCAAGCTCCAAAACTGCATCAGCTCCAGCCTCTTGCATGTGGTAGCCACTAATTGAGATCGAGTTAAACTTTGGCATATACTGCACAAAAAAATAGGGTAGACCAAATATGTCATAATTGGCAGTTCCATTACATTGAAAATAAGTTTGGTAGCGCATGTTATTGTTGAAGCATGCATTTTTTAAGTTTCACATTTGCATGAATTACTACTAATAAACGTGAAAACATGCAAATACCATATTATACAAGATAAAAGTAAAACTCCTTAGAGTGTTATACGTTTCAACATACAAAAATAAAGTATCTTTTTCAGGGATATGAAAGCAACAAATGATTCCAGTAAAATTTAAAACAAAGAAAAACTTCAGTGTTGTGTTTTATTGTCGATCTTTTTTCCTTCATTTGCCCACTGGGTCAGTTCTAAGTGTCCCCGGTTTGTCTTGCTTATCTCATATCTTCTCTTAGCTGTCAAAATCATCTCTGTATTTGCGAATCACCGATCTTCTACTTTCCTTTTTTTCCTCATAATATGGTTATGCCTCTTGGCCAGTCCATTTTTCTCGTTATCAACCCTTTCACAATTACACCCAGGTCTGTCTTTCTTCTGTATCATATATTCCTTTCTCAATCTATTTACCATTGTTGCCAGTTCTTTTCTTTCTTGCTGCTAGCTGTCTTTCTCTTTTTTATTATTTTACTATTGTTTTTTCACTTACTAATAGGCTGGCTCAAACTTTAACCTTTGTCAAATAAGTATTTTTTATTAATGTTGAATTTAGAAACATCCATATCATTCATTTACACTCTCATGTCTTTATTGCTACAACTCTCTCTAGTACTTTCTTCACAATTTACTTCCACTTTCCATGAATTTCTCATTTCCACTGCTCACCTCACTTCTTCCCCAGGCTCAACAGCGCCTGCTCAACAAAGTAATACTTCTCAAATACTGGTAGGTTATCTTTACATCTATCCTCTCTCACTGTCACTTTACAAACCCTAATGCCCTCTCTGATCTTCCTTACAGTAATGATTTGCTGCCTTCCACATCATTTGTTCTTCCGGCCCCCTCACAAGGTCACCATAACAATCTTTTTATAGATGTTTGTCGATAACCTGCTTTCATTATTTCCCTAAAAAAACGTATCTTTTCTTCCTTTCGCTAAATGTTCCTTGAACAAGTCTTCACTCATTTTTAGGTCTTGACTAGACAGCGCTTGCACTGTCTCTTCGAGACATGTTGTATATACTTTGTGACCATAGCCTTCGTATTTGCTGACTCCATTGTCGCTCTCCAATTCTTCCCCCATTTGTCCATGGCATGCATCTGTCATGAGTCCTACTCCTCAAGAGCAGGGACCAAGTACTGTATCCACCCACTGGTCAGCAATTTAGCATTGTTCAAAAGCAGTTAACAGGAGCAACTGTTTATTTTCCTAGCTGCTCCAAGCTCTTCTACCACCAGGCCTATAAATCTTGTTCTTATCTCGTCACATCTGCTGTGCAATCAAAAGACCGACTGGTTTTCACACTAGGCTGCTTCCTAAAAAGGGAGGCAATGCAGTTCTTTGTGTACATTGCAGAGTGTGCTCCAAAAACTTCCTTTTTAATTTTTTTTTAAAAGATGTGATGTTTGGTGACAGAAGTTTGCAAGAGCTGTTTCCTGGTATGTGTGCTTCCCAGTGCAGGGTTTTGGGCCTGTTCCTCACCTCCCCCTCAAGCCAGGCATGGGTGCCTCACGCCTGTGTGATAAGCAGAAGGGGAAAACACAGAGAAGCTCGTAGCAAAAGATTATCAAAACTAAGGCCATGCCATGATATATCACAGCCGGGCATGGAACAAAGCGGGCCGCCCTCAGATGCCTGTGTCCTGCATGCTTCCGAAGAATCAAGAGGAAGTAGGCTTTTGTTTCACTGAGCACAAGTAAACGTGCCCAGGAGTCTGTCCTGAGGGAAACTGACTAAATGTGATTTAAAATAAAATGATAAACTCACTGGCTAACTTTGTTCGTCTCATCCTCCCAGGAACCACCTGCACCATTGAGAACAATGTTATTAGTGGCTATTAGAAAGCAGGGGCCACAGCTGCCCACTCCCCATCCACACATCACAACCCAGGGTCAAGTCTGCCTGCCATAAAGCACTGCTTCCAAATAGAAGCAGAGCACTGTTGCCTGGCATAGGTACATACACTAGAGTAATCCTGCTGAGGCTAGGTCCAAATTACAAATTCCGTCTTTCCCAATGTCTGTTGCCCAACGCGTCCTGTTTTGTGCTATATATGTCCACCTCGTGGTTCTAGTGGTCATACAGAGGTGTAAGTGGCCTGGAGGACCCCAAGAGGGTTCTTAACAACAGAGTTAGACTAGCCTAAAAACAGACCACAGCAATAAAATAAAAGTGTCCCTCCTTCTGTTATTTGAGTAGTAAAAAGGTGTCCCAGATTTCAAACTGATTACCTGAACCTTTTAAGACATGATGCCTGGGTGATGAGTGGGGCCTGCAAACGTGCATTTGCTGCAGAAAATCCTTGCAGCAATATTATGCAAAAACAGCAACAAACTGAGTATGTGTCTTCCCTATAAAAAAGGGAAATGTTTGACATCCTTGCTCTTCTGCCCTACTCATTTTCTCGGTCTTCCCCCCTCTTTTCTCCTTTCCTGGGACCACGTTTGCGTCTCTCCTGTCTCCCTGTGAGATTTATTCCCCTGTGCCATTTATTCGGATTTGAAAATGTATCAACAGGTTAAAAGCCGTGCTTTTAAGCAGGCACATTAACTCACTGAGATGTTTTATAATTACTGAAACTTGTGAGCAATAGATTACACACACAGATCTCTGTAACAAATGCCTTGACTTCCTACACACTGCATTTCTCATCACCACATACATCCACACCTCTCCATATGACATGGCTAAAAGCCATTGACGATGGCTTTGACAATGCTTGTTGCTTACTGTCTGGCTGCTTCCTATTTACATCACATCTAATCCTCTGTGACACATAGTTCTTCCCTATGTATAGTACATTAGACTAATGTGGTAAAAACATATGCTCAAACATTATCATGCAAATGTTGGCTTCATCTATTGATCCCAAATCACTGGCACATCCAGACAACCGGTGGCAGCGTCTGTGGTCACTTTCATGGCAGCAGAGCCACTGCTGATGACACGGCAAATATACTGCACTTTCCACACTTATTTCTGGCCACCTAGTGAGGACCTTCACAAGTAATTATGTTTAGAGGTATCTGAAAAGGGTTGCCATTGTAATACATGAAGCCATTCACAAACTCAAATGTTTGTGGGAAGCCACAAACATGCTGCCTGGCATTTCCTACCATGGACACATTTGAAACTACTGCTACAACAGGCAGGGGTAAAGGCATATTCTGGTTGTGTTAAAGAATTAAACAACTTGATATTTCATGAGTGTGTAGAGAAATTAGGTTCTTCCAGTAAAAACATATGTTTCTCTGTGAGAAAAGAAATGATATAGAGGGATGAGCAATGGTGCTAATCTGTCAACCTGACTGACACAGTCTACCCTGCAGACACTACCATTCAGCAGGAGTAAGTTGCTAGTCCCTATTCGGGAGTCCACCAGTCACCAACCAAGGTGCTAGAGGCCATGTGCCAGTGATATCCTGGGGACTATCCTGTTATGGCTCAAAAAACTGGGTCAAGATCCCCCTTTCTGTCCTTGACTCACTGTATAACAAGTGCAAGCAGTCAAATGTTTCTCAAGGAGGCGATGTGGGGAACAAGAACTCAGACCCTAAAAGTCAATCAACAGGCACAATAGCATATTGTCTAACCTAATGCTAATCTTTCTGTTAAAAGAAAGTACTTTAATCTCGCAGCAAGACTAAATACTACAAAGTTCAATAAGATTTCCACTTAAAGGATTATAATCTCAGTTGCGATCTTCAGTACGGTGCTGGTATTCCCTCTCCCCACTATGGGCAATATCACAGTACTACAGTTCCCAGTATACTGAGGGCTAAGACATTGATTAGACATAGGTGCAGATTACATTAGAAACTCTACTCCGCAAATGTGAAACTCAGGTCAAAGTCTTTTACCCCTTCCATCTAATGTTAATGCGGTAGACTCTTCTGCACTTTCTGGTCTACATTCCAGCTGTAGCAGTGTAGCAGATGAAATCTGCACACCCAAACTGGCAGCAGTGTCAGGGACCACTGAATGGTATTGGTGTAGTAGGCCTGCACCACAGCACTCTTCTTCAGTAGTGGCAGCCTCTCTAGATAGATGTGTTCTGGTGCTTCGGTACAGTGGTTGTGGCCTCCAAGCAGAGTCATTTGTTATGGCATGTTCTTCGAAAGTTGCGGTCAATCAGGACTATCTCCTTTGGTAGCGATGAAGCTCCTCTTCCAAACATCAGCAGCACAAGTCTCTCAGGATCATGGCAGATTGCTGTATGACATTGTGATACTTGTTCTTGCAAAATCTTGGAGCAGGTCACTCAGATCTACTGATAAGAGACTGGGAGACACCCTCACAGCAGAGGTTGCTCTGGGCATCACTGTCTGTGTTAGTCACCTGGGTGCTACCTACACCATGAACATGCTGGGCTTCTCCTCCTGGGCAGTTCTCATCCTCCAGGGACAGGCAGACCCCTTCCATCTCTCAACAAGCAGGCCAGCAGCCTTATAGGCCCTTAGGACTACCAGCAGAAAGTGCAAACTTCAGGTTAAGAGCCGTCACCTCTGAAACAAGCTATCAGGCAGACGTGAGCCCTAGTCACACAGCAGCTCTTTGGGTCCCCTGAAGAGCACTCACTTCACATCCCATCCCATCCTTGTTCAAGAAGACCTTGGAACTAGAACAATGGGTGGGTTTGAATCCACCTTTTGTACACATTTTCAAGTCAGCAGATGTGGATCCACTATCTAAAGCTTCAGAACCAAATTGGGTTGGTTATCTTTGAACGAGACTGTCTGGCTATTCCACTACTACTCTTTACCAAATGTCGGTGCTATGGGCGAACTAATCAGTAGCCTTTGCTAAAACAGCTCTTGTTGAATTAGTAAAGAAAGCCCCATCTCTATCCTCCTTCACTTTACTATTTGGGGCTCTACCCTCCAAGACATAGGAATGCAGGCAACATACTTCCACTGTCTGGGTCAGAAGACTCATAGTACACAAGTTGTCCTACTGCCATACATGTACAACACATTCACTGCACAGGGATGCACCCAGCCTACGTAAGTGCAAGGATTTGGGAGTTCATATAACAGTGGAACTTTACACACAAAGAGTCAGTAGATCGTCTCTCTCTAACACAGAGAAAACGATCCAGTCAAACCAAAGATTCACACAAAAATGGTATGCTGCCACCACTGCTTTATGTCTCTCACTCCAGGCATGGACATTAGTCCAATACCCACTATGAGGACAAACACTGTGCACCGTCCAGGTCACAGAACAAGTAACTGTCACTACTAGGGACAGGCATAGGCCTATGTGGACATGCTAGATCAGATTGATACGTGGGCCAAACAGTCAGGAAAACAGTTTTACGTGCAGTAGTATACTCGGGCAGGAGTACAAGGTCATTTCCTATTGCAGGGAACATTCCAGTACGAATTTCTTTCCAATGGAGAAAGAGTATGCATAAAAAACTATGATCTGCCTAGATTACTCCTGGGTCTTTTTAGGAAGCCGCAAAAATTGAGAACTCTGAGACATTTATAGTAAAGCCATAATGTACAGATGTAGGCCCCTTCCCAACTATTTTGTGAATCCCGTTACAGTAACTAAAATAAAAAGTTAGTAAAAGTAATTGGCAAAAGGTCAAACTAAAGTAGTGAATATTAAAATACTTATTTTCTGATTCACTTAGCAACTAAAGACCAGAGTAAACTGCAGTAACTTTTGGCCGAATACTAAGCAAAACCAGATTAGCAATTAAAGAACAAAAACCGAGTTACAAAATTTCAGAATGATAAACTTTTAAACCATCATTGTATACACCTTTAAAAAATAAAATTGACACAAATATCAATTGCGTCGAAATTATATGACTACAAAATAGCTACAATTATACAGTTATAAGTATAAAATAATGACATGCCCATTTAAACGGCACTCACAAACTAAATAATCTTTTAGCACTTAGTATAAATCGTAAACCAATTTGCTTGAGTAGGCACTGCTGTGATTTAAACCAGTGACGGGTGAATTACATCACACTTTTTTCTCAAGCACATTAGCTCTTACTTATTTCACCAACATCAGAAACACTGACCAGCATGGTACACACTGGCCAATCAACAAACAAAGCTATTCATATGCAAATAATGCTTCTTACTGAGCCAGGTGTCGTCGGTGCTCTAGTATCAATGGACAGAATTACTAGTGGCTCAGTATTCTAAATTGCTATCATCAGTGGCCCAGACTATCGGCGACTTTGCTTAAAGCAGGGACTGTCAAAGGGAGAGGAACAGAAAAACAGTGCTGATGCCATTTTCTTTTCTGAAACAAATGCCACAAAATAGGGACACTTCATATATTTTCTGGTACTCTACTTAAAAGTAGGGTTATCTTTCATCGTATAGTGTGTTCTTTTAACGCACAAGTGTTGAGGAATACTATGACGAGTAACGGTTGCTGTCTCTAATGTGCTGTATCTATACCTCCCTCTATCGATCTGCCAGCTAAAGCTATGGCTTTTTAGCCAACATGTTTAGAAAACGTTCTCTAAAATGAACCTTGCAAGTGTATTTTTCAAGAAGTTCTATCCTTAAACTCTCTTTGGAAATAGTTGGCCTGCTCAGTGTGCTTACTTATTGGCGCATACATGCTCAGAACTATAATAGCAGTGAAAATATGCCAGTAACAAATGAGGCCTATATCAGGTGAAGTATGCTTGTCTTGTTCGACTGCTAATCTGGCACTGTATGTCAGACAAATCTTATTTAGGAGCATTTGTCAATTCGCACAGTGACTCAAACTCTTGATAATATCTCTTTTCTTTTGCTCTCTCTGTCACACACACACAACCTAATACTATTTAAAAAAAAAATGCTAATAAAGTCATTTAAAATTCCCTTTACGGGTATGAATGCGGTTTTTGCTCCAAAACTGGAATGAAAGTGCAGCATCGCAATTAATTTTCTCTACTGATGTCCCATAGCCTGTGCCAGATAGAAGTCACCAATTGACCAGGGTGAAGTTCTCTCTTATTGCCCAGCTCTTTCCCACCTATCAAGACATCAGTCTTGTTGTATCATCAAACATGTCAGATTGGACCTCGGTAGAGTTCTGCCCTGGTAACAAGTCAAACATTATCTAATGTTAGGCTGAAACAAAACCACAAATCAACTTCAGAAGAAGACCTGTGTTAAACTGCACAATAAACGTGTAAACCCTCAATGCTTTGAGAGGTAGAAACACTAATGCTTTCTACCAGCTAGGAGTTCCTGTCCAATGCATTGTCATCAAGCCCATTTGTCCACCTTAAACTGACTGCTTCAATGCGACTATGTCCAGAAATCTATTTGGTATCGCAAAGCACACACTGAGCTCATTTAGCATTATGATCTAGCACAGGGATCTGCAAAGTCGGTCCTGGAGAGCCGGGTCCATGCCAGATTTTTAGCATATCCACATTTAGAAAAATGTAGATTTCTGAAACATCTTTTTTCTAAATGTGGATATGCTAGAAATCTGGCATGAAGCCGGCTCTCCAGGACTGACTTTGCAGAACCCTGCACAAAAACTCCTCAAATGCAGTTATGACATTTTCTAAAGTTGGTCAATTGTGGCATGCCCTGGTGCAGCTTCACGTAGAAACTGACCGACTGTGAACCTCTTGGCACTGAATAAAGGAAGTAAAGCACTAAATGAAACACAAACAAACATGATAAAGTTTAACTTGATCACAAAACAAAATAAATGATCCAAAGACAACATGTACCAAAATGCGATGGAACCTTAATAAATGAAAATACCTCTGAAATATTCTAGGCTGATCTATTTGAGCGCTACCAAAAATCACTGTTTGTGTTTTTGCAAATTATGGCTTCTGGGCCCAGCTGCCTGCGAGGAGGGTTTCCTCCCTTGCTCGAAAAGGTATTTGAGTATGCCTGATTTGTTCTGGAGAATTCAAAGTCAGCACCACCGGAAAAGGTTGAGCTCATCTAAAGAGCTTAATGCAAGGGAAACATCTTAGTGAAAATTGACAAAACTTAACTGTTTAAATGAATGAAGATTACATAATTGAAAACTATTCAGCATGTTACGGTTTAAATGAAAAAAAACGACTGTTTCAGCACTACCAGAATCTGTGAGGCTGATTTCAACTGCGCAAAAAGAAGAGGTGGGAATCCGCTGATGCGCAAAATGGGCAGTAAGGTCTTGGCGCTCAAAGGCGTGATGTACATGTCTAGGCTTCAAAATGAAATGCTATTTTAAGGAGGGCAAATAATTCACTCTATTCCTCTATTCAGTGATACTGATCATCCCACGAGTAAGAGAACTGGATCTTACAAAAAGATAAACCTTTCTTAGAACGGTTTTCAGCCACAGGCACAGTTGTAGCTACAATTTAAGTGACAAGTAGCATTTCACTGCACTCAAATATTCAATTGGTTATTAAATAATGAAGAAAATACAGAGAGCTCTAGTCGCTCAGTACATTACTGACATGCACACAATTCAAAACCTTGCCCACAGCTTAAGAATGAAAGGAGAACAACTCAACTCAAAATATATGCAACTCTTTCCTACAGAAATAGTATAAATTAAGGTAAATAATTACCTGTGATGTATACTGAAATATGTCCGCAATGATGCGCATGGATGGCTCAGGTGGGAAAATATAAGTGTTTCTGACCATGAATTCTTTCAGTATGTCATTCTGGATAGTGCCTGTTAACTTCTCCTGGGGCACACCTTGCTCTTGCCCAGTTACAATGAACATAGCTAAAATAGGAACCACAGCACCATTCATGGTCATAGAAACAGACATCTTCTCCAAAGGGATTCCATCAAAAAGCATTTTGGTGTCTTCAACAGAATCAATGGCAACACCAGCCATTCCAACGTCACCATGGACTCGAGGATTGTCTGAATCATAACCACGGTGAGTAGCCAAGTCAAAAGCAACCGACAGTCCCTGTTGGCCAGCTAGAAATTAAAAAAGACATAGAAAAAAACACATATTAGCATTTCATAGAGATCATTTCAGTAGAATGTGAGACCACAATGTAAAATATGTTTACCTATTTATTAGCCTGACATTAAATTAATTGCAATGCAAAGACACCACAGGAAAGGTGCAAGTATGGGAGAGATGAATGTCAATGTGTCCCTGCTTAAGCAATCAAGTGTTCCACCCTGCTCCATTTTATCCCCAGTCTTTCCCCTACAAGTGGCTCACATCTTTGAAACAGAAATTGTAAAGCTACATATTTTCGACTGCTCACAACTATAGTAAAGACTCTTCTTGACCAGGGTTAAATCCAAAGTGTAGTCGAAGGCCAGAAAAGGACAATCACAATTTAAACCAAGAGTACAGACCTTTGCACCTGCACCACCAGGAAAGGTGACTTCTAGCCCACCACCTCAAGAGCCTGACCAGTAAGTCTCTTGGTTGTCTAATGAAATCTGGCTTGCGAAGCCCAGCAGACAGCCCACTGCATGTGTGGAAAGAACAGTAAAGATGCCAACAATGATGTATGTTTCACTGATTCAGCAAAATGGTTTGCAATTGATTGGCCATTAGTTTCGAGCCAATGGGAAGTTATTAGGAAAAGCGTTGGTATGCTGAGGCTAGTACATATGAAACTTGGTAGTCTACAGGAGAGCTGGACCAAAATGCTTTGTTAGATCCCAGTGTTGATAAACACCCCTACGAGGTGTTGACCAAGTCGCGCCTCTGTAACTGTGGAGAACAAGTAATGCCTTATCTGGTAGAGACATATTCTAGTTGCAGATTCCTTTCTTTCAAATTTCCCCGATGCCTCAGTCTGGATCTGGAGATTTTTCCCCAAACAAAGAGAATAAAGGTCAGGATCCGACCTAGGGAGCAAGGTCCCTGTCAAAGTCGGAATCAGCGTTGTTTGTTACCAGTCCGAGTCGGAGTCTGCAATGAGGATGGTGTTGATGCCACACGGGTGCACGTGTCATTGGGAGTGTTGGGGAAGGTCGAGGGTGTACGACCCATGCCAGTTCGGATTCAGGAACGGGTACATGGGTGCCCACCCAGAGCCGAGGCCAAAGACACCGGCACGGAACCCGAGGCGGGCCCTGCTCATCGCACAGGGCCTGGGGCGCACCAGTGTAGTCGGACTGCCCAAATATGAGGCGGGCTCCCAGAGTTGGGCAGGGGTTCCTCCAGCTCCCGGAAACTTGGGAAGGTGCAGGGCAGACCCAGATGCAGGCTCCGAGGACAGAGGACAGAGGCCTGGGACGATGATCCTTTTCCCTTGTCTCGTCAGCCGACGGACGGGGTGAACAAAAAGAACGCTTGTTCTTCTTCAATTTCTTTTTGTGCCTCGACTTACATGACCGTCCCGATGACTTGGAGTGGGATGATGAAGAAGAAATAAGATACTTACCTGTAAATGTAGTTCTCCAGTATTGGACACTTTCATAGATTAACATGCTTGAATACTTCCCAGTCGTCGAGAGGGGAGTCCCCAGTGGAATATAAAACCAGGCCTGAAGATGTATGCACACAATACATGGAGTAGGCCTCAATACAATAACCCATCCTAGTCGTTTTTGTAAATTAGACCCAAACTCCAACTTAAACCAATCAGATTGCCTCACCCCTTTAGAACCTCCTGTGAGGAGCTGCCTTCCTCAGATTTTCCGAGCACAAGTGCTGAAAAAACTCAGCACACTGAAAAGAGAGAAGGTGAGCTCCCCCGGGGAGGTGGACGGGCCACATGTGAATCTATGAAAGTGTCCAATACTGGAGAACTACAGTTACAGGTAAGTAACTTATTTCTTACTCCAGTATTGGAAATTTCATAGATTCACATGCCTGAATAGAGTAGCAAGCAGTAAGTAACACATGTTCTGTACCAAGAAATACTGTCTATGTCAATCATTATAAAGAGTGTCATCAGACAGTTACATGCATAGCAATAAAATAACGCTGTAAACACAAATATATGAATATGCAAGAAAGGTAAGTAAATAACAACCAGAAAATGTGATTAAATCAGAAGCGGATGAAGGGAAACAAACAGCTCACCTTATCTGAACAAATGTCTAAGAACTGCTTGACCCAACGCGGCATCATGGAGCAATTCAGCATCCAGGCAATAGTGCTTCGTGAAGGCATGCGTTATCCTCCACGTGGCTGCAAGACAGATGTCTGGAAGGGACACTCCAGAGAAGAGTGCACAAGAAGTGGACACTGCACATGTAGAATGTGCACGAACTTTACTGTCCAGCGGTCGACCAGCTTTTTGGTGGCAAAAGGCTATGGCACTAGAAATCCATCTGGAGATGGTTTGTTTAGAAACAGGAAGCCCTCTCCTGGGCGCACTAAATGCAACAAACAGCTGACTGGATCTTCTGGTTGTGGATGTGCGCTGCAAATAAAATATAAGGCATCGCTTGATGTCCAAAGAATGCAGGGATCTTTCTGCCCCAGTCTGGGGCCGTGGAAAGAAAGTCCTTGGGACCACCGCTCATTCATGTGGAAATCAGATGGCACCTTTGGGATGAACTTCGGGTTTGTCCGTAGGATGACTGAGTCGTCTGTAAACCTCATGAAAGGCTCTTGGATGGTAAAGGCTTAAATCTCACTTACTCTGCGAGCAGATGTCAATACTAAGAGAAGTGCTACCTTCCAGTTAAGATACTTAGGGCCAGATGTAGCAAATTCCGGCATTGCGACTCGCAATTTGTGAGTCACAATGCCGGATGCAGGATGGTGTCCCTGACACCATCTGCGAGTCGCAAAGGCCCACCTCATTAATATTAATGAGGTGGGTCGCAATTTGCGACACCCTTGCGGGGTCGCAGCACTCACAGGGATGGTGGCCTGCTGGAGACAGCAGACCACCGTATCTGTGACTGCTTTTAAATAAAGCAGTTTTTTTTTTGTAATGCAGCCCGTTTTCCTTAAAGGAAAACGAGTTGCATTACACACGAAAAAAATGAAACGTGTCAATTTCATTTTTTCAGAGCAGGCAATGGTCCATAGGACCACTGCCTGCTCTGAAAAAATGTTTTCTGGGCCATTCACAAAGGGGAAGGAAGGGGTCCCCTGGGGACCCCTGCCCTTTTGCGAATGGCTTACCACCAGTGTGACACTGGTGGTAACTGCAAATTGCTTTGGGACCGCGTTCACAAAGCAATTCCGCATCGCAATGCAACCTGCAAACAGGAAGGGGAACACCCCTTCCTATTTGTGACTCACATTCCCATTATGCGAGTCGGTAACCAGGTAACCGACTCGCAAAATGGGAATGGGCATCGCGATATGGCTTTTGCGCCTCGCAAACAGCGATTTTCGCTGTTTGAGAGGAGCAAAAGCCTTGCTACATCTGGCCCCTGATGTCTGATTTATGATAGGTTCGAATGGCTCCTTCATCAACTGAGTTAAGACTGTATTCAGTTGCCAAGATGGAGGAGGTCATTTGGCTGAAGGAAAGGATCAGAATAAGCCCTTCATAATCTGCTTTATCAGCCGATGAGACCAGAGAGAAGGTTCTTTGGATGGTTGTCTATATCTGGAGATAGCAGCTAAGTGGACCTTAATGGAAGCATGGGCGAGTCCAGACTTCGCCAGTTGGAGAAGGTACGGTAAAACCTGTTCTGGAGCAGATGTAAGCGGATGAACACCATTCGCAGAACACCATACACAAAACCGCTTCCATTTTAATGTATATGTCTTATTGGTGCTATCTGCACAAGCTTTAGCTAAAACTGTCCGACAGTCCATGGGAATGTTTAGATGGCCGAATTCATTGAACTCAGGAGCCAGGCACATAACCTGAGATGCTTGGGAGCCGGATGCCTCACTTGGCCCTGGCTGATGGTGAGCAATCCCGGAATGGGTGCTAACTTGATGGGAGGACACAAGGATAGCAACAGAAGCTCTGTGTACCACGTGGCCAAGCTGGAGCAATTAGAATGATCTGGCAGGGCTCCGATTTGATCTTGCTGATGACCCAAGGAAGAAGGGGTATCGGAGGAAAGGCGTAAGCATAAATCCCCGACCATGCTATCGAAAGGGCATTTCCCCACGGCCCTGGCTGGGGATGCCAGCTTGCATAAAACTGGCATTTCGCGTTCTGAGGCGTTGCGAAGAGGTCCAGGTTCGGTGCCCCCCACCTGCGGAAGACTGCATCCAGCGTTGTTTAGTTCAGTTCCCACTCGTGTCAAGATGTGCTTAGCCTGCTTAGAGAGTCTGCTGTGGTGTTGCTGGCTCCCGGGAGATGTTCCGCCCTTATGTGCACTGAATTCTGAATGCACCAGATCCAGATGAGCTGAGCTTCTGTGGAGAGTAAGCGAGACCGAGTTCCGCCTTGCTTGTTTATGTAGTGCATGGTGGTCGTACTGTCCGTCCGGACCAGCACAGACGAACCTCAGATTCTCAGTAGAAAAGCTTGTAGTGCAAGGTACACAGCTCTGAGTTCGAGGAGGTTGATGTGCAGCGTCGCATGAGAATTGGGCCATCTGACACTGACTTGCAGATCTTGGAGACATGCTCCCCACCCCTCCATCGAAGCATCCGTCGTGATGGTGAACGGAGGGGTTTGATTCAGGAACTCCAGACCTACGGAAATGTTTGCAGGCGTTGACCACCACTGAAGGGAGTGGACCATCCTTGGCGTTACGTGAATGATGTCCCCGAAGGACTCTTGCACCTGCTTCCACTGTTTGTCGAGCTCTTCCTGTAGAGGGTGCATCCAAAGAAGACAGTGTGGAACTAGGTTGATACAGGAGGACATCATCCCCAGTAATGATTTGAACCTCCAAATTGAAAGAGACTTTTTTCTTCAAACTGATTTTGCCAAGGTCAAAAGCTTGAGTTGGCGTTCCTCTGCAGGAAAGGCTTTTATAAGAGTTGTGTCCAATATAGCACCCAGAAACACTATCCTTCTGGTAGGTTGGAGCTGTGACTTGTCTCTGTTGAGACCTAGTTGTTGGAAAAGACATAACGTGGTCTTGAGGGAGTGACATAGAGCAGAGATATTCAGAGCCTTTAGTAACCAATCGTCCAGATATGGGAATACCTGGTGCTTGAGACGTCTCAGATATGCAGCCATTGGGGCTAAGCACTTTGTGAAAATCCGGAGGGCGGATTTAAGCCCAAAGGGTGGCACTCTGAACTGAAAGTGCTGGCCGGCTACCATGAATCTCAGAACTTTCCTGTGCTTGGGGTGAATGGGAACGTAGAAATACGCATCCTGAAGATCTAGGGAAGCCATGAAGTTGCTTCTGTTGAGAAGCTGTTGTACGCCATTCAAAGTTACCATTCGAAAGGATTGTTTTTTGAGATATTTGTTGAGCTGCCTCAGATCCAGGATGGGTCTCCACAGACAGGACTTCTTTCTGATGAGGAAGAATCAAGAGTAAAAACCTCTTCCTCGTTGCGAATATGGTACCATCTCTATCGCCCCTTTGGACAACATGCTCTCTATCTTTAGGAGAAGATGCAGATGTTGTTGGCATTCCCGGGAAGGTGGAGTTTCGGGAGGCCTGGAAGTGAATTCTAGTAGATGGCCATGAGTTATGATGTCCAGAACCCACTTATCGTTTCTGATCTGACTCCAGCGATGTAGGTGACGAGACAAGGAGGGAGAGGTAGCCGGCCCCTGGAGGCTGTCATTGCCTGGGCAAGGCATCCTTGGACTGCCGTCCCGATCTTCCTCTAGGAGGTGGTCTGCTGTATGCTGCCGCCCGAGGCTGCCTTCGATGGTACAGTGGTCTGGATGACTGATACTGGGAAGAGTACGGTGGATAGCGAAAGGACTGGTAGCCACCTCGAAAAGAGGAGCGGACTCTACCCCTGGCTCCCTGAAAGGGAGTACGCTTGTACTGTAGGGATTGACCTGATCACCTGAAGGGCATCGTCGACATGCTTGCCGAACAGGTCCTGGCCATCATACGGGAGATCCAGGATCTTTGTTTGGACACCTGGCCTGAAATTAGTGGCTTTGAGCCATCCCTGGCGCCTTAAGACGGCTGAACCAGCCAGAAGCCTAAATCCCATGGCCGCAATGTCCAGGCGCAGTCAATTACTTCTGCAGATGTTTGCTGACCCTCCATAATGATCTTTTTTGCGTCCGATTTGTTGGTATCTGAAAGGTCCTCTACAGAGTGGGAGATGTCAGACCACAACTGCCTGTCATATCTGCCCAGTAGTGCCAATGAATTTGCTGCACGGAGCACAATTGCCAACATAGAAGAGAACCTCTTCCCGATACTGGCAAGGCGCCTTCCAGCCTTATCAAGAGGGGCCGATAAAGGCGCTGAGGGGTTCTTGGAGCATCTCTGGGCAGCCTGGGAAACCACAGAGTCTGGTTTAGGGTGACCCACTAGGCACGCAGGAGCGTCTTCTGTTGTCTTATACTTTTGGTCCAGCTTTGGTAACACCGCTGGTACTGTCTCTGGGTTTTTCATAACTTTTAGACCCGGACTCCAGACATGATCAATGATTGGGATAGCCCTAACGGATTTTCTGGGCGGCTCTTTAAAATTATACAGAAAACAGTCCTGCTGCGTAGATGGCAATTGCAGCTCAAACCTCATTGCAGCTTTCTCTAAGAGGTTATGGAAAGAGCCAATATCCTAAGGAGGCGATTCGACTGCCAGTGGCTCCGGAGAAGGGGGTGCCGGGAGCACATACTCACCTCATTCGTCCTGGTCAGAGAGAACCTCTCCTTCCTCTGCCGGTACATGAGAAGAGGCCTGGACCTGAGGACTCTGCGGAGCCTGAAGCGGAACTTGTGGCGTCGTAGGAAAAGCTGGCAGAGGTGCCAGAGTAGCTGGAGCAGAAACTGCTGGCATGGGATCTTTCCTTGGTTGATGGTAGAAGCGTTCTCTGTTGTCCACCACCATAGCCTGGAGATCAGACACCAGACCGGAGGGCAGAGATACTGTTCCCTGCTATTGTGGTACTGGGTCATAGTACTGTTGGCCATAATACAAATCGTTGTCGGAGTACTCCTGGCATTTCACGTGTAGCTGCGAAGGACTTTTAGCTACTCCAGATACTGTATCTTGATTTGAGCCCTCATCATCATCGTGGTCATCTAAAAACCTAGATGGCAAGAGCCTTGAAACTTTGCTCGGAGGTGTAACAGAAGGTGTTAAGCGAGCTTTAGAGAGCTTTTTAAGCGGGGTATGTTGCACAGGTTGACCCAAAAGTAATGTAGATGGTCTTTGTATTTTTGTTGGAAGCAATCCTGGTATTGAAGACAAGAAACCACTTGACGTTGACGTCGATGATACCGTTGTCACTGGAAACATTGTCGCCGATGACGGTTGAACCGTCGACGAGAGCATTGTTGACGGAGGCGTAGTCGGAATCATCGTCGCCAGAGGTGTCGTCGACGAAGGCATCTTAGACGGGGGCATCGCCGACGGGTGTGTCAGCGAGAGAAGCGTCGACGAGATGGGGCGCACTGTCAACAAGGATGATACTGTCATCAACGAAGATCCTGTAGCAGCTGCCGTTGACGTAGAGATGGTTACCACCACCTGCGTCACAGATGAAATAGTCGTCGACGTGGGTATCGTCGACGGTGCAGAGCTAGGCTTCTTAAATCTGTGAAGCACTTTAGGAGGAGGATTGGCCGGCTCTGAAGTAGTTTTCTTTACTTTTTTGAGGGATTCTGTACCCAGTCTTTTCTTCCGTGGAGAGCCATGCATTGATGTCTTTTTCCTAGGTGGCTCTGGCCTCTCAGAACTTTCCAGTTTTCTTTTAAGAGGTGTTTTAGGGGCAGAAATAGAAGAAGAGGTACTGTCCTCATCAGAGGCAGAGTGTCCAGTCTTACCTCCTTGCAGCCACAAAAGAAGTCGATCCCTCCCTGTCCTTCAGGGTCTTGGTAGAAAACTTTCTGCAGATTTTGCAGTCCTTAGTCTTGTGACTGGGGTACAGGTAGTAAATACACTCCTCATGTGGATCCTGCACATATAATCTCTTTTTTAAGCATGAGGCACAGGATCTGAAAAGGCCTTTTTTTGGTGTCTCTGACAAGGCAGCCAGTTTGAATCACCAGAGTAGATAGAAATATCCAAAAGCTGTAGAAACAGGTCTTCTGACATACATTTTTGAACAGAGCTCAAAGGAGACTCCTCAGCACAACGTGCAGTGGAAAATCTGAGGAAGGCAGCTCCTCACAAGAGGTTCTAAAGGCGTGAGGCAATCTGATTGGTTTAAGTTTGAGTCTATTTTACAAAACGACTAGGATGGGTTATTGTATTGAGGTCTACTTCATGTATTGTGTGCATACATCTTCAGGCCTGGTTTTATATTCCACCGGGGACTCTCATCACGACGGGGAAGTATTCAAGCATGTAAATCTATGAAAGTTCCAATACTGGAGTAATGGGGTCTACGCAACCGTTCGACACTTTCCTCTCGACCGAGAAAGGGAGTGACACAGAGGCGAGAGCCAGGCAACAATGCGTTTTAGGTACCGCTCCCTCAAAGCTTTTGGATTCATGGAACAGCACTTCGAGCATGACTTTCCGGCTGTGGTCACGCTCCAGGCATCACAAGCACATGAGGTGCGGATCCGTCACAGGCAGCCCAACTGCAACTCTGACTTGGCATTTAATCTGATCTGCTTTGCCACTCACACTGCATCACCCCCACCTGACTGGCTCCTGCCCTGCTTCGCCTCTCTCACCGCATTAACTTCACCCGAGTGGCTCCTGTCTTACTTCGTTACTCTACTCGCGGCAAACTGACCAGAGAGGCTTCTACCCTGCTTCACCACTCATGTCTTCAGCTTCACCCAAACAGCATATGGCCTGCGCTTGCTGCTCACCCTTCTTCATCCTCACTCGAGCGCTCCCTGCACAGCTTTGCTGTTCTTATCTTGTCAACTTCAACTCGGGCGGCTCTGGCCCTACACAGCACCACCACGCTACTGGCAGGAGCACAACCACGGTCACCGGCAACATCTTTTTTGACCGATTACTCTTTTCTTGCACCTTTATCATATTACATTCAGCCCTCAAAGTGAAATATTTCTGTATCATATTGAACCTAAAAGTACCTAGATCAACAAGCTTTATTTTTCTATATACCCGTTTGAAGTCTCTTTCTGTGGTGTACCTCGTATGGTTATTGTGTGTTTAGCACAAGTACTTTATACATTGCTTTTCAAGTTAGGCCTGCCTGCTCTGCGCCAAGCTACTAGAGGATGAGCACAGGCTAATTTATGATGTGTCAATAACTTGCCCTGAAAAGAGCTGTGGTCCCTACTTGGACAGTGTGCATACTTCTGCCAACTAGAGACGTGGTCTCTAACAGTTGTGAGCATAGGACTTGTACTTGTGCAATACCACATAGAGATCAGTGTAAGCTACAACTTCACAATTAGACCTAAGTCTCTTATTTTTGCCTGGCCTGTACAAAGTGACATGTTGCTTTTTGATTTTGTTTGCAATTCTCCCTATATGGCCATTTTGGATTTTTCTGCTAAAGTATGTCTCAATCTGGAGAAGCCGTGCCTGCACCTGCAGTAGATGACTTTGAGCTGACCAGGTTAGAATGTGCCGCAGCTAAAGGAGTTCTGCAAGGACTTTCAAGTGTCTACAAAGGATTTCACCAGGAAGGTGGAACTACAGAAGGCTTTGAGGGACTGAGCAGAGGCCCAGGTTGCAGGGGAAGGCATCCCAGAGGATGAGCAGGAAATTCTTCACGTAAAGGAGGACCTGATCTTGGATTCCCATGAGGAAGTGGAACCACCTGTGGAAAGGGCTAACAGTTTGCCAGGAGCAAGAGTGGTTTCTACACCAGGGAGCAGTATCTCTTCCAGGAACCTGTCACCAGAGAAGCTGGCGAGCAGAAGGGAGGAGAGAAAACTCTTTGGGAAGAGCAGGCAGCTAGACCAAGAGGTGTCAGCTGTGGAGCGGCAGCTACTGCAGCAAAAAGTAGAAGTGGTACGGAATCCTGATACCCTCTCTGAACTGAGGCCGTAAGTAAAACCAATTCAGAACTCCTTGAATGCTTGAGATGCCTTAACTATGCAGTGCACTCAGCAAACACACATTCAAGGGCAGATAGAGCTGAGGAAGGCTGTGAGTCCTTTTTCGGCTTTACATAGACTCTTTAACGTTCTGACTGCCTTCTTCTGTCACTATGCTTATTCGGTGTGCCCTGAAAGGAACAAGACTGGAGACTGTCAGTATATTGCTATCTATCTGGTGTTTTTAAAGTTTCCCTACTTCCAAGGTTATATCTTTTCTATGAGGTCTCGGGTGGTGGATATTCTCCTCTTTGCGTTCTTCTATCTTTGTTTTGCTTATCCCAGGGTTATTTAGAGCTCTCTTGTGCTTGCTTAGTACTCCCTTTAGTGGAAGTACTCTGTAATTGAGGTTTAGTTGGTCTGGCCCCCAGACTATTCAAACCTATACTTGCATAAGTTTCAGGAATAGCCTTTGGCAGGTCGTGCGCATGATCCCGCTGAGGAACTTCCTGGAGCCGCTGGCAAATCACCAGTTCTGCTTCTTTCCCTTTAATATTGCTTAAAATTATTAAGGACACTGTTAAAATTGTGCATCAGTTTTATTCCCAAATCCAGGGCCAGAGCTTCTCTGTGTTCACTGTGAATTTGTTTTATCACCGGTAAATTCACAAGTGTTGTTGTACCATGTGTAGCAGCACATCTTGCTGCAAAGACTGTACCCCAAGTGGCACAATCCTCTACTGAGGGAACCATGCCAAATGGCAAACACATTGTAAGAATTCTGTGTTTATCTCGGGGTCCCGTATGGGGAAACACTGCTTCCAGCTGGTTTGTTTTTTTGTGCAACCCAGAACATAATCTTCTCCCGCTCAGTGGGCCCTTTTCCCATTATTGAATGGACAGTTTGTGGATTTATCCCTGTAACAGCTAATTGATTTATAGCTGGAGCAGCCCTCACTGGGGTGGTGTTTAAGGTCTGCATTATGAATTGTATTAAGTATCTAGATATTGCTACTAGCTCATTGCATAATGTGTGTAATTCAGCTGGAATGTGGTGTGTATGTGGGCAAAGTTGGCCCATCATTGCTTAAAAAACCTAACCTAACAGGTTGTACTACATGTGAAAGGGCACCATTAAACCAACTGTGGTGTTCTTGATAAATTAAAAGTATTTTAAAGTATTGGTATGCTCTGTATTGTTGTGGTACGTTCGCTATTCTGTATGTATGAAAGGTATTTGAGTCTGCATTTATTGCTGGGAAGGTGACCCAGGAGTAAAATATTTCTGTACTGTAAGCATCTTAAGCTTCAAAGACAATTGTGACATCCCGCCCTCATTTGTTAATCCATTAGCTAAAATAAACTGTGTGACTGGTTATCTACAGTTCTCTTGGATATTTACTGGTTGTGCCAGATTAAAGAATAGGTATTAAAGTTGGGAACACCAACAAGTGAATCCTTTTAAGGTTCAAGCTTGAACAACCTACAGCCTAGATAGGTGCTCCCAATTCAGCTGAGGAGGATTTCCCCTAAGACCACAGACGTCTCCGTATAACTGTACTTAGGGTACCTTTAGGGAGTGTGAGACAGAGATACTCAGACGGGCCGGATAATTAGTGCCTTACCAACACTGGCAGCGCCATGTCGTAGGACTCTTGTTAATGGTACAAGACTGCTGGATTCGGGGCAGCAGCACCACTGTTTGTGGGTGACTGAGTCAATCCCACACGTTTTGGCAGCTGTTGGCCCAATTCTTTCGGCTAACCAGCAGCACCTTACCCAAACACAGAAAACAAAAGGTGATTTGTGGCAGCCTGACTCATGACACTCAGTAACTTCTCAGGGGAAACATTGGTCGACAAATCTCACCCCTTTCTCTTGGTAGCAAAGGTCTCATATGCACATACATAGGTTAAGAAGAGATGCAAGGTGGTTTTCAATACATTTATTGAAAAGACTGCAATCTACAATAAAATATATGAGCTGCAATTATTAGGGCAATGAGACCAAACAGGATTAGGATTGTTGTGAACAGCGAGAAGAAAATTAAGAGCCCCAGAATATTGGAATGGCATACACATATGAATTCTACCTAACTCCTAAGTGAGAGCATAGTAGTGATAACCTAATCTGTCCGTACTTAGTCCATGAGAGGAGCACCTACCCAGATTACCTGGAAGATAGGGGTCTGCCCACCTTCTCCTTGGCTGGCTGTAGAGACAGAGCTGAGGTCAGCAATGAAATGGCATGTAGCAGGGATGGATATCCTGGCCGGAATGACCTTCCCGTTTTCCCTTGATCTATACAGTGTTTTTATAAGAAACTAATTTCTGTTTCATGAAATAGGCCTGATGTGGGCATGTGCCTAAGTGTCTGACAGTTGACATACTCTTGTGGCGACAATGCTAGGTGGACTATCATGTACTGTTCTTGTCAGCCTTGGACCAAGGTACGTGGTGAAATGTTGTACACAGAAATAATAACACATTTGCAGAATCACAGCTGATTAGAAAACAAAACATCCCTGCTGAAAAGCAGGCTAACTAAAAATTGATAGATGAAATCAAAGCACATATGTAGGTGAAGAGGCACAAGCCGCAGGCCTAAGCTTAAGCTAAAATATGTGTGCCCAAGCAAGGTGTAGAATGTACCCACAACAATGTAATCCCCAGTCACACAGACTTTCTCCTGCTGGAGACTGTCAAAACATTAAGTAATTCTCTGCACAATTCATAAATTAATTTGTATTTTTTTGTTAAAAAATTGCTCCTTTCTTGCTATTAGGGCTATGCTCCAAAGTCAACGTGTTCCATATTTTCTCAACAAACAGTGCCCACATTCAGTGCTGTTGCAGTGTAAATTTTATTTTTTCTTACGTGCTCAATGCATTTCGGACACCCATCTGAATCCAAATACATACCAAATAAGATCACAAAAATCCTTATCTTAGTAAAATCCGCCACCAAAGCACACCATGCCATGACTCAAAATCATTAAAATATCACTTCAGTGGCTAACATGCTCCAACAGCATTTCATGCCTCTGTGTAAGCGCATTATAACACAACGACAAATACCAAGAAACTTGACATACCAAGTGGATGAGTCATAGTGTCTGACGTAGGAATCTAAGTAGGTGACCTTTATATGTAAGATCAAAATGGGACATAACATGCTATGCCAATAATTCACTAAGGGAGATTCAAATAAGTAAACTTGCCATCAACTTCGGACAAGAATTCTTCCCATCTGAACCAAAAAACACGTTTGCCCGCCAATACTTTCCTGGTATTATGTTGACTGAAGTACACGTACATGCGAGGGATGCCATCTTGATGAGCACAGTGAATAGTAAAATGCAGCAGCCATATTGTAAGAAAGTGGTGCTGCTGAGTGATGTTTGCTAAGCTTCGTTATACCATACTACTAACAAAATCAAACTGCACACTTCTTTCAATTATTAAGTACCAAAAGACATTTGTTAGAACCATGTACTTTCCAAGCATTCAAGTGACATGTAAAAACCGAATACTATGCTGTTGCTGATATGAACGGGATATCAACTAGTTGTATTACTCAAAGTTAACTCCTGGAAAACATTTGAGAACATAATGCCCAAACCCATCATGCAGATCGGAGGATAATATAATCCAGTGAGAGTGCAAAAAGTAGTACACATGCACATCAGGTAATATACCTCAATACAATTAATCTTCAGTATCTACAGCCATTTACTATGTGGGAGTACATCAGTATGACAAGTAAACAGTTAGGGACACCTATGTACCCATCTCTGTCTAGTTCTCTTAAAGCCCAGATCCTTAACCCTGTGTGGAATACTTCAAGTGTAACAATTGGACAGTAAAAGACAACTCCATAAAGGTACTACTCTGATCTTTAAAACAGTTACTCATCAAAAAACAAGTAATATCAATTCTATCATTTAGACCCTTAGTTGTAAGAATATCCAACATAGGAATTCAGAAATCTTTCTTTGCAACAGCCCTTTTTGCACGTTAATTTCAGGGATAAATATTGCTAGTTTCAAAATCTAAATCTGAATTGTTTAGCTGCTCTGAAGTGAGTGGCCACCATGAGTCTGCTGATTGTAAACATATATTGCATTTGTGCTCTGTAATACGCAATTTCATTCTCCTTTCTATGCTCCAATATATTGTAAGCCATAGGGGCATTTTAAGGAGTAGATAGTTAGGAGTATCACAATCACAATTAAGTCTCAGACCAATTAGAATTTCTTTCTGTGGATGAGAAATTGTAGATTCTCTGATAACATTGTTACAATGGATGCAAGGTAACAGGGAAATATCCCTGTATTCCACTGAGTAACACATTACAACGCATCATATCACAGAATAATAACAGCAGGCCTAGAAAAATCATAAAATGTTACCAGACCTGCAGGTAAAGTGATTTAAATGATATAGTCGACCTAACTCTAATGCTCTTGACCCACAAACTGGTTTCAAATTATTTATTCGTAGTCAAATATTTTAATTCACTGAGCCGCCATTTTCTTCATTACCACATATGATAGCACTTTAAGATGCATTTAAATCTTATTTTTGTCACATTTGCTCTGTGTTCAGAGACAGAGGTCAAAAGTCAGTTTGTCTTCTTGCACTGCAAATACTTTTCCTTGTGACTGCAGAGTTCAAGGATTTAGTAAGGTGAAATGTCTGACCTATGCCAAACTAAAGGCTTTTGGTATCAGGTTTTTCAACTTTACAAACATTTCAAAATATATTTCAGTAGCTGTGAAAGACAATTTTTTCTACTTCTGTGTGATGAAAACAATATTTTAATAGAATGAAAAAAAAAGTCAGAACAATTTACTTGGTGATGTGCAAATGATAAAAAGTTTTCTGAAACCCAATCTTCACAGATTATTATTATTATTTTTTAAAAAATCTGTTTATTAAACATTGTGCATAAACATTAACACAATACACTATTAAAGCATTAAAGATTTTACAATCCGTCTACATACTTTTATACTCTAGTATGGTGCTAGTGCATTGTGTTGTGTTGAAACATAACTTAAAACTGTGTAACTGGTGGTTAGAGTCACAACTGAATACCAACACGCACGTACCAATTTCAGAAGTAGGTATGGGCTACGTCAATCGGAGTGGTGGGTGGAAAGGGGAGGGTACATCACCTACGTGTGTAAATAAGCTGTGGAGCCACTAATGAGGTTTGGGGGAATGAAGGGTTGTCCAGCGACCAAGGCGTAGTGAGCGAGTCACTATCCCAGTTCCGTGGGGTCGCTGACAAGGAGATAGGCACCTTTAGGCCTTACGTTGCTGTGCTGGGATAGGATACTAATGTGTCAGGTTTGAGTAATCAAGAGATAGCAGAGGGGATGCCAAATATAATTATTAAACAAGTAGGTAATTCCAGGGTGCTGAGTAACTCAGGGAGGGTATGTATCATCTCTGGCTGCAATGATCACCACATAGATGTCAAGATTTCAGCACCACCCTGTATCAGGCCCTTCTGTTGTAATTGGCGTAGTGTTTGCGCCTCAGCCTGCGAGCGACTAAGCAAGTCGCTAAGCCAGGCGGACTGTGGGGGAGCGTGCAGAGCCTTCCAGTGCATGGCATCAGGCATTTAAAAACTGCGAATACTAAGTCTATAAATATGTGTAGGTGTTTGCTATCCTTGGCTCGGTGGCGTATGCCGAGTAAGCAGGATTCAGGTGTGGGAGTGAGAGTATGGTTCGCAATATCTGCTGTGATGTTAGTGATTTGTTGCCAAGCCGTATTAATGGAGTGGCAGTTCCAGACCATATGGTAAAAGTCAGCCGCTGGAGTGGCACATCTAGGGCCACTGGGTTTGTGTTCGGGTATATCCGTTGTATGCAAGCCGGAGATAAGTATGAGTGGTGGACATAATTAAATTGGGTGTACTGCAATCTGGTGTTGGGGGACACTGTCTTGACCAGTGTGAGGGCTGCGTCCCAGGCTTTTTGAGATAATGGCGTTGAGAGGACGACGTCCCAACGGGCTTTTGCACGTATCAGTTCCAGGCAGGCCTCTGTTAGTAGTCCTTTATATAATTTGGTTATGATGCTTTTTGTTTCCCCTACAGAAAGAATTGCTGTGACCAGATGGGACTCACGTGGTTCATTATTGCCGGGCCCCATAGGTTAATAAGTAGACTTTTGGTGGCATTGTATGTCAAGAAGGCTCCTGATTGCATGATCCCTGCCGCTACAAGTTCCTCGAAGGTGCGCATTGTATAACTTGAGTAGAAATCCCCCGCGTTCAATGTGCGTATGACTCACATATCATGGTGTAGTGAGAGAGCTTGGATCCCCGGTAATTGAGTTAGCGGCAATAGAGGGGAGTAAGGAGGTAAGGGGGACTTGCCTTGAACGTATTCGCGCCAACAAAATCTCGAAGCTTCTAGCAGAATGGATTCTAACGGCGGGCGGTGAGGGCCAGCCAACAACGAAGTTAGATTAGTTTGAGGTGCAGTGTGTGCGCGCAGCGCTTCACTTTCTGGGGATAGATGTGTACTAAGCCATGTAGTGAGCCAGAACAACTGCGCCGCAGCATAGTACAGTTCGAAGTTTGGCATGCCCAATCCTTCCACCTCCTTTGGGTATTGTGTTATAGATAGCGCCACTCTGCATCTGTCCCTACTCCAGAGCAGGTCCCTCAACAGAGAGTGCAGCCTATGGAAGAACGAGCGAGGCAGGGACAGCGGGAGGGCTGTAAAGTAGTATAGAAATCTGGGTAGGATGAGCATCTTGGCTATTGCTACCCGACCCATAGGGGATAAGTGGAGTGAGCACCAAAATGGCAACGAACCACGGGTGGATCTCAGCACTCGGTCGAGATTGCCCTCTTTTAGGTCGGCTGTGGAGTGATAAATTTGTATGCCTAGGTATTTGAAAGTTGTGTGTGACCATGGTAAACGATATTGCAGCAATGCTAGGTGAGATTTGCTTGTCACTGGAGTAAGTGGGAAGATGCATGACTTTGACCAGTTTATGCGCAATCCGGAGGCTAGCGCTAATGAATCCAGTAATGACATTATCCCTGCCATGGAAGTGGAATGGTTGCGCAGGTAAATTAGGGCATCGTCTGCATATAAGGATATAATGTGATCTGAGTTAAATTCTGAGATGCCCCATATGTGTGCGTTGCTACGTAATTTGATTGCTAATGGTTCCATGGCTATTTCGAATAATAAGGGGGATAGTGGACAGCCTTGCCTAGTGCCTCTGCCTATAGGAAATGCTTCAGATATAATTTGACCCGTTTTGACACGGGCTATAGGTTTGGAGTACAACGTTTTTGATCCAGCTGGAGAAGCCGTGTCCAAAGCCCATTGCTTCAAGCGTGCGCATGAGGAAGTGCTTCTTCCCGGGATGAATCCCGATTGGTCGGAATGTATTAGATTTGGTAGGAAGGGAAGTAACCTGTTGGCCTATATTTTCCCTAACAATTTACAGTCTGTGTTTAATCGGGAAAGTGGTCTATACGATTTCACTTCTAGGGGGTCACGCCCTGGTTTTGGGAGCACGACTCTCAGGGCTTCGCGCATGGAATCAGGGACTTGCAGCTTATTTCGTGCTTCATTGAATACCTCTAATAGTGGTTGTAGGAGGAGAGCAGCATGGGAGCCAAAATACTCTACCGGCAAGCCATCTGATCCTGGGGTTTTGCTGCGCGCCATTTGTGATAGGGCTAGGCGGAGTTCTTCTATACCAATGGGACCATTTATAGTATCTATATTGTCGATGATGTGCTGATTTAGGGGAACCGCTGACAGAATTTCAGCTAATTGCTGTTCGGTTGGCTGGGGAGGAGGTGTATATTGAGCACGATAGTATGCAAAGAAAGCCTCATTTATTTCCACCTGGGTGTTGATGATGTTACCCGAATTCAAACGTATCGCGTCTATGGGGGAGGATTGTGTTGGTTGGTGAATCAACCATGCTAACAGACTGCCTGACCTGTCTCCCTCAGCATGTTGTTTCGTCATGTAGTGTCTATAGTCATGTTTGCTTAACCAACAGTCTGCCTCTCTTTAGTTAGCTCTGAGCGAGTTGAGTGCAGTTAATGTAGATTAATTCCGGAAGGCTTTTACCTCAGCTTTGCGGAGCTTGGTCTCTAGTGCCTGCAGTTCTCTCGTGAGTGTCTTCCTAACCCCCACTGTGGCTGCAAGGCAGTGTCCGCGTATTACAACTTTGTGGACATCCCATTCAGTAGCACGAGTTGATGTTGTGTTTTTGTTCAGGGAGAAATAGTCAGCTAGACACTTGGCTAGTTCTGCATGAAATGGAGGGTCAGTGAGGGCTTCTGTTTGCAGCCGCCAAGTTGGTATGCAAGTGTGGGTGCGGCCCCAATCTAAAGTTATATAAAGCGGGTTATGATCGGAGATAGAGTGGGCTAGGTACTCGGATGCGTTTACTTTTGAAGTTACGGATACGGATGTAAAGGACATGTCTATCCTGGTATACAATCTGTGTACAGGGGAATAGAAGGAATATTCGCGGTTAGTGGGGTGTCCCAACCTCCAAACGTCTCTCAAGCCATTGTTGGAGACCCACTTAGACAAGTCCATAGATGCACGGGTAGAGAGAGCAGGGGAAATGAGCGGTCTATTTGAGTGTTTAAGACGCAGTTAAAGTCCCCTCCCCATATGCAATCCACCATAGGGTCGCTAAGATTGCCAGTGGTAAGTGTACTCAGAAAGTCACGTTGATTTGTATTCGGGGCATATAGCGCTATCAGTGCTAGGGGGGAGCCATCTAGGTCGCCTTCTAATATCACGTATCTACCGTTTGGGTCGCTTTGCGTTCGAGACATGGCGAATGGGACCCCTGGAGCGATCCAAATCGCCCCCCCACGAGCAAATGTTGAAGAGGTGGTGCCGTATAGTTGCCCTTTCCATTTTGATCGTGTACTTTCCAGTGTGGATTGAGATAGATGTGTCTCTTGCATTAGGGCTATGTGTACCTGATGTCTCCTAAGAAAAGTGTAAATCTGATGCTTCTTACGCATTGCTGCCATGCCTCTAATATTCCATGTAAGTATCTTATATTTTGGGGTATATTGTTGAGTTCATGGAGGTTTTTTAGGTTTGGCTGGGTGACGGTGATCTGTGCCATACCCCCTTCTTGTGTTGGTGATGTGCCCATTGCCCTCCGGGGTTAGCCAGGTCACGC
This sequence comes from Pleurodeles waltl, assembly GCF_031143425.1. Lineage (NCBI taxonomy): Eukaryota > Metazoa > Chordata > Amphibia > Caudata > Salamandridae > Pleurodeles > Pleurodeles waltl. The sequence continues at coordinate 1,730,073,729 of NC_090444.1, forward strand.
CTCTTTTATTGGTAAGCATGGTTTTGTTGGTATGGTAAGTGTGACATGGTTTAATATGAACGTGGTCCCTGCTGAACAGTGTGGGAATAGACCAATGAAAGAAAAAGTAAAGAATAACTATATATAACTTCAACTGAGGTTGTGGCAAGGCTAGAAAAAGTTCTGGCAGTTGCCAACGTTAAGGGCCCCAGCGCCGTAGAAGACGGTCACAACACCCGGCGCTGGGCCCCAAGCCGGGGTCAGCGCTACGCTGGAGCCACTGTCTCGGGGGCCGCACTTGAGCGCTTGAATGCAGCGCGGCCTCCGGGGTGCGGGTCCGATCGATCCCCAGCGCCTCTTAGCTCCCCTCAGCCCAGCGCCGAGCGCCAGAGGGGTGGAGCCGGCCCGGGGCCTCGAGCGGCGTGCTCACCAGTTGCGGTCGCCGGCGGCAGTTTAGCAGGCCGCAAGTCCCTCAGCGGTGTGCGAGGCAATCCAGCGCCTCGGAGAGGGTCGCTGCTTCGGATGACGGTCCTGGGTGTTCTGGCAGACGGCGTCTTATCGTGAGGAATCTGATAGGCGCCGTATTCAGGATGTTTGTAATGGGCCAGGCGCGGAGCTGCAGTTTACGCTGCTGCTCCGGTCGCCATGTTGGCCACACCCCCTTCACAGATTATTGTTAATACACAATATAATTTTATCAGTAAAGCTGCAAATTAGTGGGAAGGTTTCTGGCCAATTTCTGGAAATTTACGGTTTGTAAATGACTGTGCGGTACCACATCATGCTTTAGTAATATATTTATTTAAAGTGAGTGTTTAAACATAAACTGAGAAACACTCCTGCCCTGATGGTAAAGCTATTACAAAATCCCCTAACTGTAGTAAGAGAAAAAAAGTAAACACCATTTTCAGGATAAGATAAGCAGCACTTAGTAAAAAGACAAGCTGACATTGACCTCTGTCCTTGAACAGACAGCAAATGTGTCAAGATAAAGCAAGAGTTAAATGCATCTTTATTGCTCATTCACTTTCTGAAGGACCTGAACACCTGCTTCTTTCCAGCTCAAATTCACTTCCCAGAACAGACCAGGCAGTCCTTAAAATAGCTCGACCTGATAAAATCTCAGTGGCGGGTACATTTTTGAGGCCTGAACAGACTACAGCTGAACTCTACACAACACAAAACAGGGCATAAAAATAAACCAGAAAATCTCAATCTAGCAGCACACAACATAGCAAAGGCATAACAAAAACATGCATTTGCAAAGTCAATAGAGGTGTCGTCTCTATCTATATTTGAGGATGGCTTCTCTCAAGCCGCTGCCATGGATGTGAAGTAAGTTTTCTCAGTTTTCATCTGTAAACTCTGCTCCTAATAGTATAGTCATATGCTCCAGGGTCCAGCATTCCTTCTCTATTAGGCAATACCCATAATTTGCATATAGTGGGTAGACCAGTAATGAGGTTTGGACATACTGCAGGCCTCGAAAAATCATAAAATTGTTACTAGGCCTGCAGGTCAAGTAACTTGAATAATCTACTCGGCCTAGCTGTAATGTACTTGACCTGTAAACCGGTCTGAAATTGTGTGACCCAAGGCAAATATTTTATTTTACAGAGTCACCTTTTCCTTCATTCTCACATATCAGTGCACCTTCAAATATGTGAGTTCAGCATTTCTGCTGTAAAAAAAACGCAATTTGTTTATTAAATAGACTATAAGTTTGCCCCATGTAGAAAGAGAATCTAACCCACATATAAAGTACACATAATTAGCGACTTGTCTTAGTTTACTAATAGCATTGCTATCAGGGCACAAGTATTTAACTATTAATGTTTAAACACTTTTTTTTAATAAATATATTACTAAAGCAAATGTGGTATCACACTGTCATTTACAGACAGAGCATTTTCAAGAAATGTCCACAAACCTTTCCACTAACTTGCAGCTTTACTGATAAAGCTTATGCAGTGTATTAATAATCTGTGAAAACTGGGTTTCATGAAACATATTTATCATTTACACATCACCAAGTAAAGTGCACTTATTTTTGTCATCTTATTAAAAAAGAAATCTCATCACACTGAAGAACAAAAAATGGTCTTTCACAACTACGTGCATGCATTTTGAAAAGTTTATACAGTGACTTAGTTATTTAAATGTTGTGCATTGGGAAAAACCCACACAGCCTTTCATTTCACAGTTTTTACTACAGGTCAGACAGGACACCTTACAAAATCCTGGAGCCCTGCAGTCAGAATGAAAAAAGACAAATTGACCTTTGGCCTCTGTCTCTGAACACAGAACAAATGTAACAAGAACAAGATTTAAAGGCATCTTTTTCACTTTCTGACTGAACAGAATACCTTTTCTTTGTCAACTCGCCAGAAGGGGAGAGTCGGTCCTAAAAATAGCTCGACCTGATAAAATATGAATCGCCATAGTGAGTAGATTTTTCAACGCCTGTACTGTATCTCAATATCATAAACTGGTGAGCCGTCAGTAAGTGAGTCTACCCATAGGAATAAAAACGGTATGGATTCCTTTCTTGGTTTTGCCAAGTTTACTTTTTATTGTCAATTTGTATTTAAATCTGCCCATCAATAAACATTGTTTCACAAAATGTAAGAAGGGCAGTTGACACCTGTTGTCGCCCACTATTTGGCTTATTAGCCTGGGCTTTCTCAAGGCTTTTAGCTAAGGTGGATTCCATTTCTGCCACCTGGATATCAGGACTTGCCTTGGAATTCCATCTCAGCCACGCAGATATCGATACTTAGTTCTGGACAAGAAGTACCTGACGTGGATATGACTCTGTCTGTGCAATATGACCTGTAATTGGATTTTGATGTGAAATATATGTAGTATCACCTGTTTGTTAGCTAAAAGCTCTGAGAAAGCCCCAGGCTAACAAGCCAAACAGGGGGTGAAACATGTGTCAACCGCCCTTCTTCCATCAATAAACAGTGTTTATTGATGAACAAATGAAAAAACGAAGTAAACTTGGCAAAACCAAGAAAGGAATCCATACCATCTATTTCTAATAGTGTCTGACAGTATTGTTGTGCTACCCATTAAACTTGGATCAAGTAAATTCCAGAGATGAGGACATCATACAGGCCAGATAACATACCTTTACTCACTCCCTATATCATTTGGTAATGAGGAATTGTTGAACACTGTAAAGTTGTTGGACTGGGTCCCATCTGCCCCTCAGGCAATGTTGAGGTTGCTGGTATGTCCAACTCTGTAAGAGTGGCAGTTCATACACTGTCTGTAGGATTTCAAATGATTTAAAGGAGTTATTCTCTATCAAGTCTGATATGATGATCCCACATTTTCCTGACATGCCATCTAAGTGCCTATCCAGCTAGATTTATGGCTGCATTGTGCAAGTGAGTGACCCAGCATGAATGTGACTATGTAGCTTAATTTTTTTTATATGAAGAGGATCACAATTCAAGCATGGCCGATACTGTAAGAGGGCGAGTGCTCTCTCTGTAACCATTTGTGATACAGGATATGGATGTTGGAAAAATTGCCTAGGTACCTATGTTCTACAGGTGTCCACATTGAGGGACTGTTATCCACTATCTGTAAAAGTTGGTGGGTGAGAGGGTATAGAATAACACCTCGGAGTAATATGAGACTCAAAGTTATCTCTGCAAGCACTTTTGGCAACCTCGGCCTTGGACTCCTGCTGATTCAAACATAGCTCTTTATGCAGTGTAAGCTTGGGCACAGAATAAATAGCATTCCTAGGAGAACATGACACTACTACCCTTTTTGTCACCAGTATTCTGCCTCATAGTGACAACTGCAAAGCCGATGACCTGACAAAATCATTGTCAGTCTTCATGTTGTCCACAACCATGTTTTCAAGGTCTCTATTCATAAACACTCCAATGTTTTTTTTAGACAAGAAGACTTCCATTATTATATCTGTGCTTCTGGTTAACAGTAGGACCTCACTTTTTCCACAGTTATTCTGGTAGTCAGAGAACGAAGACATTGCAACAATTAAGGAAATCAAGTGAGGTACTAAGGAGTCTGGGTTTCTAAGCATGAGAAGGCTGGTATCTGTATAGAAACCATATTAGATATCCATGCCACAGTGTCTATGCCCTTGATGAGGTCTGCTTGTCTGATGGCCCCTAAAAGTGATTCCAACACCAGTAAGAATTGAAGTGGGGGCAGGGGGAAGCCCTGACATGTAACCCTGTGGAATGTTTCATACATTTATCCATCACAATTAATCTTGGCACATATTCTGCATAAATCCCTTTCTCTTTGAATATAACATTAGGCCAATGCTTTCCATCTCAGTTGTTCTAAAAAGTCAATCCCATTCGACCTGGTCAAACGCCTTGTCTCCACAGAAAGAGAGTGCAGTGCTTTGTCACCACGGTCAACCTTCACCTGTAGATGATATTTGTGGGCAGTTTTAGATGGATCTGAAGCAAGGGTTCAAAAACAAAACCAATTTGGGAGTCACAGATTACACTTGACATGACCATCCTCATGTAGTCTGCCGGGATTTTGTTCAAGATTTTGGCATCTGCATTGATCAGCGATATGGGCATAAAACTATTGCAGGTTTTTATCCGGTTTGGGTATGAGCCTTATAATGGCTCTATTCAATTCCATCCTCAGCCAATCTGTACTCTCTGCGTCTCTGAATACTCTCAGAAAATAGGTTGTTCCATTGAGTTTATAAAAATTTGCCAGCGCATCCGTCACCTCCTTGCGCTTTATTGTGAAGGAGCTTCGATATTACTTCAGAAAACTCTTCAACTTAGTTTTAGAAATCTTATTTCTGTCTTTATGTCATGGTTGATATAAACGACCCAAAAAATGTGTGAACACATTGGCAATCTCTACAGGATGCCTGATTAGTGGACCCAATTTATCGTACCCGAGCAGATGACACGCATGCTCATAGTGTCTCAATTTTAGACAGGACAAGGCATACTCTGCCTAAGATGTGCTTAGGGAGTTAAAACCAAATTTACTTTTCTACAGCTGATGGAGCAAGAGTGGGGAAGGTTGAGTGTTATATGGAAAGGTATGTTCCCTGATCTCTCTATATGTAAGAGTTGCTCTGCCTCCTATACCCCCCTCTCGACTGTGTTAGTGTCAGGGGTCTATGAGGCAATATTCATCCATACCATTGCCTACCACTGCACTGCCTTTGCCGTTATCCCTGGCCACCAGCCCAAACCTGTCTCCTATGGGATCTAACACTAACTTCCAATCCCCCTTCCACTATCTCTTATACAGATACGTATTAAGTGTGGACCCAGGACAATAGAAGAAGCAGCTTTCATCACTAGCAGTATTAGATGTGTAGGCAGAGCCCGCGATAAGATTTGTATCCAAAGCCTTGATGCAAGCAAATACGAATCTGCCTTTTGGGACCAACTATGTTTTGCGTATTGTACACTGGAATATTTTTGATACTAAATTGCACATCTGCAGCATTATGAGGAGGATAGGGTCATGTCATTTCTCAACTGTCCCACGTGTCAAAATCTTGCTACTTCTCATATCTGTTCCCATGCAGTCTATTTTTAGCTTTTCAGATTCTGACAATGACTGGTGAGTCTCTTGGTTCAGTGCTATGTAATTTTGCATCTAGGTCCTAAGTCTATTTTACATAATGGATCTTTTCATTTACATTTAGAGTAAACACTCAAAAAGTACGGATTTCCTCACGTGTTCCTTCTATGAACACGTAAGCTGGGGTAGCAGCAAGTAAGGAGAGTTGTTCGTGCTGCATGGAGGCACTCTCCTGGTCCAAGAGGGAGCAACAGGAAATGGGGTGGATCATGTAATTTACATTTAGAGTAAACACTCCTAAAGTAGGGATTTTCTGACATGTTCTTTCTATGAATATTGAAGCCGTGGAAATTGCAAGTCAGGAGAGTTGTTTGTGTTGCATGGAAGCACTCTCCTGGTCCAAGAGGGAGCAATAGGAAATGGGGGTGGTGGTGTTCTCTCAATCCCCCAAGTATGGGCCCAACTAGTGAATAAGGGGTTGTCAATAGTAAACCTTGTTCAGAAGTAATAGGCCTTCTCTGTAAACTAAAATAGGCAAGCTGAGCTCCTACAGTCTAAAATCCTACACAGCGATGCATTTGAGGACTATGTTCCCCAGGCTAACTTTACTAGGGAGTACATGTATTTGTTCCATGGGTCTGAATTCATTGTTATGAGAGGAGTCCACTATGCACTTTCGTGTTGGCAGGGGTAACCCTTCCCTGAAAGTCCAACATACAAACCACCTCTTTCAGCAAACCTCTTAGCAACATTCATGCCGTCTTATCGCAGTGGGTGCTGATGTTTCCTTATCATCATATCAGTAACTTCTTCAGCATACGACTTGTCTGTCCGCATGTTCATGCTTCTCCTGATACTTATAACAATCCATTTTATGAAGCATATAAAACTCTGCAGAAGTCGGTTTTGAAATAGGAAGACTTGACATAACATAGTTAAAATACTCTTGGACTACATGACCAGAGTAGGAGCAGAAAGTACAACTATTCACAAATAAATAACAGTGCCTACTTATGAGTTCACCTGTTTAACAATGGCTGTTATTGTAATATGTGTATTGTTTTATCACTGGTAAATGTGAGAAAGATTCACACTTGTCTGGAACATAATGAAACTTAAGAGGGACAAATAACAGCATATAACAAATATTAATGTATATATCACAATGTATTCTCAAACGAATTTGTTTTAAAGCAGACCTTAAAACTGGTTTTCATCCTGTTTATAAAAGCTGTTCTCTTCATCAAGCTGGAATACTATTCCAATATGGGTACCATACAAACTCACAGGGAGAAAAATCAGTACTCATGGGTCTTAATTTTCTAGGTAGGACTATGGTGTAAACTATGCTCTTAGTTAAACGTCACATTCCATTACACAAAGCATGACAATCTTAGCACAACACCTCTCTTCATTGGAGCTATACCAGCCACATGACTTGGTATGACCTACACCCCTGAGAAGAAGTTTCTGGCCTCTCACTACACCTAGTCCCAATTCCACTCAAATCCTGCAGTTGTGTCAGGGACCGCCAGGGAACTTACGGTGTCGAAGTGGTTTATCTGCTCCATTCCAGCATCATTTAAGATGGGATCACAAATCACACCAAGTGTCTTCCTCGATCCCCATCTATCAAACGCCACAGATAATCTGTTTAGCGAGCAAAGAAGGCCAACGTATTGGCTCATCGATCTTGCAATCATCTCAATTGTTAGAGGTCAGTCACCAATAGCTACTTGAATTTCAGTTCAAGTGCCAACATAGGGCCTTTTCATTACAGGCTAAGATGGTCTTAATGGGTCCATGATAGGACTGACTGCTCTAAAGTGCATGGGCAGGACACCACATCCCATCAGGTGTGTAATACAAATACAGCAGCGCTTTGCTACGAAAAGTGTTGGCTGTGTGTTATTATTCTGTACAGCTACTGTCTCCATCTTGAAGGGCCTATGTGGTCAAAACAGATGTCAATAATTAGAATTATTTTATTAACCAATTAATATACTCTAATATCTATATACTATAATACAAACACAAACGGGATGGTTCAGGCTACTTCAGTGGGTCAGTATCTTGTCCCTATGACTTATGGTTAAACAAGACTCATGTAATTTCAAACATTGTTGGTCAATAACACAATGCATAGCTAACAATCACGAACAAAAGGCTGTAAAGGATGTTCCCTTGTTTAAAAGGATGACTCCTTGGGTTCTGAGACTTTGTGACATGATTCACCGAATGGCTTCTTTCAACACAAATCTATATCGCAATTTAATAGGCCAGTAATAAAAGTCCCAGATAAAAATCGCACCCTTAACTTACCTTTAATATTGTCCCTGTAGAACTTATTGCTCTCCTCCACTGTGCTGAACCCAGCATATTGCCGGATAGTCCAGGGTCTGTGTGTGTACATGGTGGGGTATGGGCCGCGGGTGAAAGGATTCACGCCTGGCAGCTCCTCTGGCATGTCCTCTGTGTCCCTCTTGGTGTACAGGGGCTTGATAACAATCCCCTCCGGAGTGTTCCACCGCAAGGTTTCTGGGTCCTTTCCCTTTAGCTGTTTTTTGGCCAGGGCGGCCCATTCTGGATGTAGCTGGTGGGTGCCGCGCGAGCAGTGGCCGGGGCTGGAGGAGGATCTGAGGCAGACTGGCCATCTGGGGCTGCTGGCAGATTTCCGGCAGGTAAGGATCCTCAGAAGCTGTTGGTGCCCTTTCACCGTCAGCATGGCACCAGATCCGAAGTGGCCAACAGTCTGTGCATTCAGAGCTACGCGAGGTAAACAAAACAAGAGGAAACAGGATAAGTCACGAGCAACTCATGCTTTCACATTAAGACACACCTACAGCTGCTGCTTATACACCCGATTGTGTTTTATGAGATATAGATCCATAAAAACATGTACTCTGCTGCGTTTTAAAGTACTTATTCTACAAGAAACAAATTAAAACTGGTGTTTTGTATAGTGAACTAGTTTTTACCAATTTTCACAGACACGCGATTAGAGGTGGGCGAGCTAGCAAATTAACAGTCGAGCCAGAGCTGAGCCAAGTGTCGACTCAGTCTCTACGAGCCCAGGCACGAGCCAGCAGAGCCTGAAAAATATTGAACATGTAAGTCAAGCTACAGATATTGTGCAAAAACATGATAAAGTCTCATCAAAATAAAAAAGTGTAAGTGCTTTTCCCGTCAGTAAATCGGATTGAATCATTGGACTGAGAGGGGTTTATTAAACGTAATAGGTTTTAAAATAACTTACTTAACATTTAGCTTAGAAACACGCATTCCCACCCCTACCCGAAGACGACAATGGTAATAGTTAACTAAGCAGCAAGTCAGTCGTCATGTGTACTCTATATGTGGCCTAGACTCTGATAATGCATAAAGCAACATTACAGTATAATAAATCAAAAGCAAGATGTGATTTTACAACACACGTCCTGAGCACAGGTATTTGAAGTTGCTCTTACTTGTGACAATGAAGAACAGCATTTGCAATGTAATTGGTCTCGTATTTGTGAAAGTCAAAGCTCTTGGCATTGAAAATGACTTTTTTTTAAAAACTTTTTTTTTTTTAATTAGTGGAGTGATGATATTTACATAGCCCTATTGCCATTCCTGTGACTTTGCGGCGCTGGAGAACCAGAAAATGCGAAATAGGTTATGAGGGAGAGGAGACAAGAGTAAGAGGGTCAGGCTTGGTCACTACACTTCACTTCCCTTACGGTACAATGCGGGCTGATTTGGAAATTTTTGCTAAGATTGGTTTTGTTTACCAGTCCAGAACGGGCGTCATTATGGTATGTATTTTAAGTGCATGTGTGAAATCCTGCCTTTTGGCGTTGGGTAATTGGTTGAATTTTTCCACCAAGTTTTTCGAGGCAGGTTTCAGAGTGCAGCCTATCAGCTACAAAATAAACTTATGAAAAAAGGTATACAATGTTCCCCCGTCCTTTGCTTTCTGTTTGGCAAGTTTGGACCAAAGATCCAAAAGAAAGAACACAAAGGTGTAACAAAAAGGTCTGCAATTGTTGTTTTTTTAATTTAAAGAAGAAGACGTGCTGGATACTTGAAGTGAGCACTTGAGAAGAAAAGCAGGTAAGGCATGAGAGGACCAAGCTGTGTCCCAGGTTATTGTTAAACTGGAGGCAGTGAACCCACAAACCCATAGTGCTACCGAAGCAGCCGAACTAGGCAGCACAAACTAACACAAGGCCCAAGCTAACTACGAGATCCCACGCTGAGCCTGTCACCCATTCCTGCAGAGTACAAGCAGTGGAGTATGACATGGGGCTGCCTCTTCAACTTTTGAAGACCCAAGTCAGCTCATGGAAGTAAAACCACTTTCTGAGTGTCTTGAAAAGGTCATCAGACCAACTGGGACCACCACTGTTGCAGTCCCAGGCTCCTATCCAACCACAATGTACATGTTCACAGTCCCAGGACCACAGCTGGACCAGGGCCCTGTGGCATATGCAGTCAAACCTCAGCACACACTGTCAGAGAAAACACAGATGTCAAATTAGGGGAATTTTTATCACTGCCCAATGGCATCGTGGACAGTCCAGCGACATGTGGATATGTATAACCCTACCACAGAATGATGGGAAATGCACAATGTGTGGGTCAACAATGCACCACTATTCCAGTGGCAATTTAAAAAGGGATTTAAAAAAAACACGGCTGTCTGTAGCTGGCCGACACTGGGGAACCCGTCGAATTCGTATAAACTTGAATTGCAACAGAGGTGGACATATTTTTTGGTGGGTTATGCAGTACCTTTTGCAGAGAGCTGTCCTGAGTGTCTGATTAGGTCAGTTCACCTAGCAATGCATGTTTTTTTTTTGCCTTCTGGTACTTGTATTGCTTTTTCACTGTTTATATGGAGCACTACACGTTCCAGGAAGCACGAAGACACAGCTCTGGATGAGCTGTTAATGTTCTGCACAGGACATCTCAGGCTCTGCTTTGGATTGAATGACTTGCTCAGCTCATCGTTGTTACTCTGCCCTTTCTCTGCACAATGTTGTTTTAGCACAGGTCAGCCAGGGCATTGTTTCTCCGTTGTCAGGAGATTCAAAATTGAGGCAGTGCAATCTATGTAGTCCGTAAATGTTAGTGAAAAAATGCACTGACATAATCTCTGTACTTCGGAAACGTTGATGCAAAATTGCACACGTGCTGAGGCCTTCTAAGAAATCCAGAGATGTGAGCGCCAAACTCCACTAGTTCTAATGCTATCCAGGCCACTAAAAATCTACTCGCCCACTTGCTATGGTGAGTCATATTTCATCAGGTTGAGCTATTTTTAGGACCTACTTGCCCATTCTGGCGAGTTGACAAAGAACAAGTGTTCTGTTCAGTCAGAAAGTGGTGGAGCAATAAAGAGCCCTTCAAATCTTGTTCTTGTCACATTTGCTCTGTGTTAAGAGAAAGAGGTCAAAAGTCAGTTTGCCTTACAATTAATTTTCCTTCTCACTGCAGGGTTCAACAATGTTCTCCGATTTTCCTAAGACACAACATTTAAATAGCTACGTCAACTTTACAAACATTTCCAAAATATATTTCAGTAGTTGTGAAAGCCCATTGCCTGTACTTCTGTGTGATGAAAAAAATATTTTAAAAAGAATAAAAACAAATCAGAAAACCTTACTTACTTAGTGGGGAAAGAATGAATACGTTTTCAGAAACCCGATTTTCACAGATTGTTAATACATCAAATAGTTTTATCACTAGAGCTGAAAGTTGGTGGGGAGGTTTTTGGACATTCCTTGGAAATGTTCTGACTGTAAATGACAGTGTTCAATCACATGCTTTAGTAATATGTTTATTAAAAGTGAGTGTTTAAACATAAACAGAGAAACACTCCTGCCCTGATGGCAGTGCTATCAGTTAACTAAGAGGCAAGTAATCGACCATATGTTCCTATATGTAGGCTACATTATTTTTATACATAGAGCAAAGGTTTAGTCTATTTAATCAAACAAAATAAGTTTTTTGTCCAGCAGAAATGCTGAGCTCACATTTGCAGGTACACTCATATGTGACAATGAAGAAAAAGGTGACTCTGTAAACTAAAATATGCGACTAAGATCACACAATTTGAGACCCGAGTAGATTATTCAAGTTACTCGACCTGCAGGTCTACTAGCATTTTTATGATTTTTTGAGGCCTGCTACAGATGCCATCCAGAAATGTGGGTGAAAATTGCACTGGTATGTGTGTGAGCCACATAATCCAGCTACCAGAGGCCGGGTTTCCTAAACTGAAAGCAGCATGGTCCGAAACTGAACTTTACGTTTTTTTTTTTCCAAAACCAAACAAAGAAAGCTTATAGGTGGTCGAGGGGGAAATGTGTGTGAAATGATAGCCTTGTTATGTCTAGCTGACATTTGCAGTGTGAAGCTGAATGTGTGCATATACTAAAGTTACAGAGATAAAGGGAAGTGGAGACTGGTCCTGTGCAAGGTATCTAAAACATGAGTACCTAAAGACTCACAGGTTTTGAAACAGAGAACTAAAAATGCATATCTTCAGGAGATTCGAACAGACCATAAAAATAAACGCCAAAGAGCTCCGCAATCAGCATACCTTAAACAGTTACACACTTAAAACAATCCGAAAATAAACTCAGGACAGTCCCAACATCAGCATATCTTAAATAATTTACATACTTAAAAAAGCATGAAAATAAAGGCAGGACAGTCCCACAGTCAGCACATCTTAAACATAGCATAGTGAACAAAAGAGAAAAATGAACACAGGCCAGCAGCTCCACAATCAGCTAATCTTAAATATGACACAGGCAGGCACTGGCGTGCCGGACAGTAAAGCGCTATACAGATTTCACACCAGAAACACCAAGATTCACAGTGGTAAGAGGTTGGATACATGTGTTATACAAAAGCAGGGTAGTCTCTCTCTCTCTAAAACACGTGTGGCTCTTTCCCTCTAGCATGTTCGTGCAGTCTAGCTGGTTTCAGGATAGAAGGTGTAAGCAGAACCTTCACAGACTGGACTGTGAAGTGTTGCACCCAGGCGCAGGTGGGATGGCATGGTTACAGCTCGCTGCAGTCAGCATGCGTGGTGACCACGGACCATCCTGTGAGACTTACCTTTCATATTGGTGCTTAGGAAAGAATCATGTGGAAAGGCCCAGGGCTGATAAAGAGTCGACAGGAGTGTCTTTCAGGTGCCCAGGCTGCACCCTACTGTACTTCTGATGTATGCAAAGTGCACAGGGGGATGGTGCCGGACGTGGATAGAGGAGTGTCGCCCCTCTCAGGGTCTCTACTCAGTGCAAAGCTTCTTGTGGTAGTCAGATACGCAGCCTGCAGGTTGTCAGAGCAACTCACTTAGTGCCAGGCATGGTCCACAGTCCTGGGCTCTGCCCCCCTCTTCCTCCCTTGCTATCTCCCACATGGAAGCTGCTAAGGAGCCCGTGGAAAGTTTGAGGAGGAAAATGTATTCTCCTCCCTCCTGGCAGCACAGCCTGAAGAAACCCAAAAAAATGTAACAAGAGAAAAGAATCCCTGACTTTGCAAGCACAAGTTTTGTACATTGCTCTGCTCCTCACTACTCCCCCTCTAGCCCCCTCCCCATAACTTTCAGTTACCTCCCAGTAAGAGGAGTAGGAGCATGAGGGGCCAGAGGTGAGGCACAAGGCCCAGGAGTTTGTTTCCAGCAGCTTGAAGGAGTGCAGGGGATGGGGAGCGTGTGGCATGAACAGGTTCTGTTCAAAAGGTGTGTCAGGTTACTGGGGGTTGACTGTAGGCATCAGGGGGTGTAGTGGGACAGAATGGCAGAAGGGCTGGGATTCATAAGACTTACAAAAAAAAACACTGAGGCTCAGGTTTAAAATGCATTTGTAACAGGCAACTTGCAAACAAAACGAGGGTTGTACTGGGGTCACGCAACATGCCGCCATATTGATTCAGGCAGTCACGGATTGTGATTACCCATTTATCTCATGTAAAAGTGACAATGAAGAGCTTTATTTCGGCACGCTTTCACTGATTACTTAATTAAACACTTTTTTATTTTTTTTAGAATCTTACCTGTGCTTTAGAAAAGTGTAACAATATGCATGAAGCAAGGGCGATACCACTGGCTGTCAGCATACTGTATGTGACCAAGATAACAGCCTGATTTACAGCCCTTTTTATAGAAAGAACATGCACTGCAAATGCAAGTTTTGAAGAACACGAGTGGAAAACCAAGATAAAAAAAAAAGTCCCCCAAAGTACATATAAACACAACAAAGTAGTTAGTACCTGCTCCCAAAGAGGTGGGGACCAGTGTGAGCTGCATGAGCAGAACGTAGTTCATGCTGGACGAAAAATACAGAGTAGCCCACAGTTTTTGGCAGGAGTTGCAATGCATTCTTTAAAAGATTACACCCAGCAAGAAGTTGATGATGTTACCTGTATATTCAGACTTTTGCAGAGTACGATGTGTACAATTAATTCAGACAAGACACAGGGACTGTAAAATGTGCAGTTTAATGGAATTCCGTGTAATCCAGAACATAGAGAGATGTTGTTACAGGTAAAACAAAAGATTTTGGAGTTTGCTACTCCTCGCACTAAGCAAGAGACACAGAGTTTCATGAGATTGATTTTTGGAAACAGGTAAGGTACAAAGTAACCAGGAAAAACATGAGTTTAAATGGAGAAAAGAGCAGCAGTATGCTTTTGATTTCGTGTGTCCAGTGCAAGAGGGAGACACTGAGTTGTATGTAGCTGTTCAGGGACAATATGCAAACTGGAGTATGTGGCAAAAACAAGAGAGGACAGGGGTGCCCCTGGGGTTTTGGACTAGAAAACTATCTGACTCTGGGGAGCGCTATACACCTTTTGAAAAACAGCTTTTGGCCTGTTATTGGGCTCTAGTGGATACTGAGAAAATAACACTAGATCATACTGTAGTTCTGAGACCTGAAATACCAATCATGCAGTGGGTACTGAGTTCACCTAAATCTCACCGTATAGGACATGCACAAGAGGCTAGCATCATATGCTGGAGATGGTACATACAAGGCAGGACTCGAGTAGGACTGGCAGGCACTGCAGCCCTACATGAACAGGTGTCAGAAGCCCCTGTACAGGACGTGGAGAGGGTGCAGGAGGTACCACAGGTGAAAGGGCCACTAGTGAAATGGGGTGTTCCATTTGAATTCTTGTCCCCTGAGGAGAGGAAGCATGTTTGGTTCACTAATGTTTCATTCAAATACATGGGTACCAAAAGACATTGGAAAGCAGAGTTATACAATTCAGTTACTGAAAAGTTGTTGATCACCACAGGAGAAGGAAAAAAGTAGCCAATATGCAGAGTTGTATGCTGTGTATCAAGCTGTAAAGCAAGAGCTGTTAGGGACTTGTCATTTTTACACTGATTCTTGGTCCACTGCCAATGGATTAGCCATTTAGCTTCCCACATGGCATGCACATAACTGGTTCATTCACACAAAGGAGGCATGGAGCAAAGAGTTGTGGCAGGAAATTTGTGAAATGTTAGAACAGAGTAAAGTCATAGATGCTCATTGTCAAATTGACTCACTAGAACACTGGGTCACTTCCCTTGCAGAGAACAAAGACAAACGTTTAGAGGCAAAAGTGTCAACCCAGAATTTTGACTTGGTGGGGATGGCTAGGTGGGCGCACCAGAAATGTCGACACCTGGGAGAAAAAGCCACTTACAGGTGGGCAGAGATTAGAGGGACGAACATTCCCCTAGATTTGATAAAAACTGTAATTTTGCAACATCCTATTTGTCAGCACACACAACAGAGATCTGTCCCACAAACAGTCAAAGTTCAATTGGGGAGAGGAAAGTTACCAGGTCAGATAGAAATCAAAGCTATTCTGTTAAATAGCAGAGAAGCGGATTTATTCATACAGATTGGAGACAGAACTGCCCAACTTGTCATAGGTTCAGTGTATGGAGGATTGGTGAGGAAGGGGACTGCCCCAGCCCTTCTAACAGTGCAAGGAAAGGGAAGTCCAGCAGATAAAAACCTCAGTGCTAAGGTGTGGGTTGAATCCCCAAATGGCCCTCCAGAACCTGCAGAAATTTTTGCCAAGGGCCCTAATAATGTCCTGCTCATTATAAAACAAGGAAAGCAAAAATGGGAGCGCATTTCAGATGACAAATGTTATTTGCAAGAAAAATCATACCTGTTTCTTTTACAGATCTTACTACAACTTGCCACTGACTATGAGTCTGCTGTGTGGTCTCCCTTCGGGCGTTTGCGTGTGGGGTCGGGGGAGGGACCGCACCCCTAACTTGAACCTGATTGATCACTTTTGTGCAACGCTCCTGCTGCTTTTAAATTACAAAACCTATGGAACCATTTAGTGCTAATTGTGCTTCACAGATCAAAGTTCTACATGGGAACAATGCAGAGTACCATGGATGTTCAGTCAACCTGACTGATTACATTTTTTCTCGAACTAACCCATGGCTTGTTATCATTTGATGACTGCTGCCAGTCTCATTAAGCATGTTTAAGTTGCCAGTTGGTTGACTATTCTCATATGGGAACACTTATATTCCAGCAAACCTTTCAGGTGGACCGTGTACCTTTACGTGATTAGAACTCATGATTTTTCCATCTAATTCTATACCAACGTGCTATCCTAGAGACACTATTCAATCAGTTATTTTCCCAATCAGAATATATAAGCTTCAGTCTTTTCATTGTAGGTGTATCTGGTTTAAATGTTTATAAGATCAATACGTTAATCCTCTTCCATTGCTCTATAGTTATTGCTTTTATTATTTTATTATGTTGCTGTATACAATGCAAACTTGATTTGCTTTTAATGTTTCCTTTTTAAAAAAAAAATTATAATAAATAAGAGAGAATTTGATTTTCAATCTGTAATTTATACAAAGTCATTGATCAAAGGACGGGATGTAGTGAAATGTATGTGTTTTGACCACTGACTTCGTGTTGCACCACTTTGCACCTGGATTAGCTGTCCAGTGTTCACCAGTTAGACTGCATTTTGTATTCAGTTTAGCTTTAGATTAATTCTGCCTATTGACTTTATCGTAGCATTAAACACTGCCATGTTAAAGGCTGCTCATACTTTTCCACATTGTAAACTGTGCATTCTGTCTTGTTTTCGTGCTCTTTCTCACCGAAGAGCTAGGACATATTATCACTGAAGAGCTAGTACATAATACGGAGGAGTTAGTCAGTCAGCATGATACGGATGTACTAGACTGATGTTTATGGTACAGCAGGGAACGGCTTAGGCTTGGGAGAGACACCTTAGGAAACCAGCCAGTTCCAACCTTAACATAAACTAGCCAGCATGTTTGAATTGCGAAATGAGTGGGGGGGTTTCGAAAAGCTCCTTTTGTTTTTTTAAGATATAAAAAGACTCGGTGCGACAGTGAGAGAGGTGAATGGCCTCAATCGAGATTCTAGACGTCAGATGCCTGATATCTGTCCCGTGAGGGTGGAGATCTCTTTCTCTTTCGCAGTCGAACGGGGGCATGGTCTTGCTGGCATGAGAAAGCTGAAGAACTTAGCAGGCCCTACGACGATGCATTTTTACTTCATTATTTGCTTTGCATTATAATATAAATACATATATTTGCTGTGTACATTGCAGTGGAGAATCATTTTGGTATGTTTTCTTTTCATTGCTGTGACTATTTTTAAACGTGTGCTTTCAACATTCTAATCTCCTTTTAGGAACCTTGTGGTGAAATAATGTGTTCTTTGAACTAAGAGGTGCATTGCAGAGATATTTGTCAGCTCGGTCATTAGTGAAAAGCAAAACAGCCTGGCTTGAGTTTCCAGTGGCTCACTCACCTCTGCACACAACACAAGCACCGCACAGTCAGAGAACCTGCAAGCTTTGCTGAAACCTGACCTCCCGGCTGCGAGTGCCCAGGTGTTTAGTTTAGCTGCGGATGTCATCATGCTCCATTTTAGGAAGTTGTAAAGGAGGGTTCTAGAAGGCCGTTATTTATTTTGGTTACTCAAATTGCCTCCCTCAGCCCACACTGTTTTAGTGGGCTTTTAATACAGTGTTGCATTAGAAGACGTTGCCCACAGGGTCAGTTAAATGGTGTAAATCAACGCAGAATTTTACTTCCTGTTATTTCATCTGGCTACTACCAAAGGTGAAATCCAATTTGAAGCTTCGATTGGCTCAATGATTTGCAAAGCCACAAACTTGTTCAGCTCTTTAGGTACTTCATCCCTTAATAATATAGGCATGTTGCAAACATTATGTATTTTGGGTACTGCATCCTCCTTAAGAATTATTCTGTGCTCAGTTGGTATAAGGTTACCCAACTTTTTACAAAACACAGTGGGAAATTGTATTAACATTCTGTTAACAACTGTAGTGCCTTCGTCCACCATTAAAACCTGCTTCTTGCTATTGCGGTCTAAGATAATATTTAACATTTTCTGGTGAAGCCATCCCAATAGTGGTAGAACTGTTTTGGCCACATATAACTTTCCTCTGGTTTCTCCGTTTTTCAATCTGAAGGCAAACCATCTGTAACCTATCATATCAATCCCCCTCGTATTCTTCTGGATGTATATCTTGTTTCAACAATTGTTGCCCACTTTCTGTACAAAAGTTGACTTCCACAATTCCTCATTGATGATGGTGTATGGTGATCCTGAGTCAGCAAAAACCTTCACATGCACCCCACCAATTCCCATCCAGCATTCTGGTTTGTTTTTACATAGGGTGTCACTAATATTTAACATAAGGTTATTTCTTACATTCATAAGCAGGCTGTTTTCTGAAGTATTACCATGCCCTTCATCATCATCAGACTCAAAGTTATTGCACTCCACCACAGTCATGTACACATTTCACTAAGTGTTTCTTTTACATACTTTTGCTAAGGGGCCTACTATAGCATAGGTGCTGCACTTTTGCTTAGCTGCAGGGCAGGTTTTGCTATAAGCCAAGTTGTCCTTACTATCACACCTGTAACATCTTGCTTGTTCCTTCCCTTGTGTATTGTCTCAACTAAATTTAGAGGGTCATGTTTACCTTCCCAACTACTCACAGTTCTTGTGTATCTTGTTTAAGAGCAACTGCACATCTACTTGAAATCTCCGCTTTGCGTACAATGGCAAGGACTTCTTCCAAAATCACGTCACCATTCATCCAACGCCTATCCCTGAACTGCAGAATTACAAGTGTGCATGACTATCTGACCGCTAATCAAATCATCATGTACATTTCCAAATTTGCAATCCAGAGGCAACATTTTTAACTCAGAGACTTAGTTATCTAATAATTCTAACTGAACATTTTCTTTTAAATAATTTAAACCTTGTGATGCCTATAGATACTTTGGGTCAAATGTAGTTGTCAAGATCAAACAATGCTAAATCATAAACATCAATATCACCAGAAACATTAACTTTAGTCATTTGGTTGTAAACATTTAACCCCAATGACCCTATGGAATGTAATAAGTTCTGTTATTTTTCTCCACAGCCATTTTGCCTGACTTGTCTACCGCAATGTAATTTGTAAAGTACGCTTTCCACTCCAGCCATTTTAAGGTTGGTTCTGACCCAGATGACCAAAATGCTTAAGGCTGACTAATGTTAAAACTATTGTATGCTCATAGTGAATGAATTTGTCCAGTGTCCTTTCTTCACAATATGACTAGTTCACTGTTCTTTCTATAACATAAGAGCACAAATGCTGTATACATAGGACTGGTGATAATGCACCTGAACTGACGCAGCACTTTAGTAACATTCCAGAACAAGCATTTGCAATGCAATGGGTTTCGCATTTGCTCGAGTTAAAGCTACTAGTGTTGTAAATTCCCAACAGGACTTTTCTTGCCACTTATATTGAAAATGAAAAGTAAAACAGTTGACACAAGCAGGCAGATTCAAAGGGCCATGAGCGCGAAAGTGAATGACAGACACAAAAAGAAAAGTTTGCTCGCAGTCAAACGTATCGGCAATCGTGCAATTATCCATGTAACCGGGGCAGTCTACAAGGGGGTAACAAACCTGCCCCAAGAAAGACAAATGTAAAGCATTTACCAATGATAACAAAAGGCAAGCCCACGAACGAGTGAGAGTGCTGAGTGTGAGGTGGGTGTGGTTAAATCCCACAACTATCACAACAGGTCAAAGCGCTTGCGAACTCAACCTAAAAATTGACACAGCATCATGTAAATTCTCGAAAATGTCATAATTGTCCAAGAAACGCTTGTAACTATCTCAACGCTGTCAATTACGTGAAGACAGCACTTCCCAATGGATTTCTAATACTTTCAATAAGGCTGACATGCTAGGTCACGCAGCGTGACCCCGTGTGATTACATAATTTTCTGTCCATCAGCAATTCAGGAAAAACAGCAGCACATGAAGTAGAGCTCTGAAGGATGGCACGAGAGGCAGCACCAGCTTTGATGCTTCGTGCGGCTGGGGCAGAAAAGAGCGGCAGCTGTGAATTCTCGTTGTGAGATGGGCAATTCCCGCTGTGAGGCTGTGCGCTGAATGAGGCGGTTACAATAGTCAGCACGCACACAGGTTTATTCACTTACCTTATGCATATAAAAAGTCTGCCCTGAACCACTTTATCTATGTTGCTCCAGATCAATTATCTCCTGAACGCACCAGGGATAATGCTAGCGGCTTATTGAGGTTTCCTTCTGTATTCCAGTTTGCTCTCAAAATAACGTTGTGCCCAAAAATCCTGCGTAGTTTCTTGCTTCTCCTCTGCCCTCACTGCAATTGTTACATGGTAAACACTTCAAGAAGACAGGCAGAATTAAAGTATTTATTGTAACTGAGGAGCACAGATGGACACTTCTGTCTCCCGAGAGCCCTCCCTCCAACTGTGCACCCAACATTCCATATATTCCATACAACTGAATCAATACAATCCATTAATGCCAGTTACTTCCAACATTCCACTTAGCTAAGAAACATAACAAATACTTTATGATGTGTTCACTGCGCTGGTATGATTTCAAGGCATCCCTTGAGTGGGATTTAGGCTGTTTGATGGGAGAAAGTTGGTCCTTAGTTCTTGTTCCTGACATCTGTTCCCCTGGGTTGTTCACAAGGGGTGGTCCTTTTGTGTGGGAGTCATGTGGTCAGGCTCAGGTGCAGGAGCCTCTCTCAGATGCTATGATCAACGTCAAAGTACCATGAAAATCCTTGGTTCAGTGACATTTGTAATTCTACAGATGGTCCAATAATGTCCAATGATGTTACTTGTTCTTTGTTAACTGTTTCATGATAATATATGAGAATGTGAAAATTAAGAGGCCATTTATCCGGCCACCGGTCAAATAGTACATAATTGGTGCTATTTACTCAGCAGCCGGCAACACTGTACATAATATTTGACATTTAGCCAGCAGCAGCTAAATATCTACATTTACTGTTTATCTGGATGAAGGGTGAATCATGGAGATATTGTACATCCTGACTGGTGTCTGGATGAAGAGTGTGAAGCAGGGCTTTATTTAGCAAGACATGAGGAAAAAGCGGACCTAGGCAATAGCAGGGTCGTGATCACTTGTAATGGGGAAGCAGGAAAGCGAGTGAAGCACTTGAAAGTAAGAGTGTATAGAATATCCAAAATTATGTACAAAGTTAAACGCATGAATTAAGCTAAGTTGTTGACAGTTAAAAAAACAGTAAACTCAATTTTGAATAAATCCATTTATGTTAATATTTTAAAATAAGACATGCAGGCATCAAACTTCTGTTTCAGGAGCTTCAGATTATGGGATACATTTTGTGCTGCCGTCAGAGTATTTGGCTGGCTGCAAAGAATACTTAGCATGTTTTAAAGCATTTTACATAAAGGTTTCTTGCGCTTACAAATTATCATAAGTGAAGAAATCATTTATGTAAAATGTTTGAATTTTCTTAATTCTCCTTCTGATGATTTGCAAGTGATGAGCTCAGTTTGGGCTTCTTATGGGAGATCTTGTGCTAGTTTTGGGCATCTTGTTAAGGAGGTTGTGTAAGTCAAACCAGGCAACACAGCAGCAGCCGGCAAACAGCAAGCACAAAAAGACAGGTGGTATGTGGGCCGCAAAGGGCAATTACATAAGGCAATAATGAAAGGGGCATATTGCTTTTTGGGCATTTGCAGGAGGTAAATTGGGGGAGGCACAGTAATGGGGTTTCTCTGGAAAAGGAGAACTGAAACCTAGAGACAGGAAAACAAAGCATTTTGGGGAATTCACACTATTGGTCAGAATGCTCTCAACTAAAGTTCAATATTGATTTTCGCATTTTACTTAAATATTAAAAGTCCCTTTCACGTTTTGCGCATAGAAAACAATGTGTAATGTATGTATATGGAACATGTCCATGCTTGTGCTTTTGATTTGTGTTTCTTCATGCTAAAGATTTCTTATAGTAGAACAGATGGGTAGCCCCTTATTATTACACAGCTCTGTCGCTTTTTCAAGGCTTAGATTCCCATAGGATACTGAAGAAAAGGTTCTCAGTGTATTTATTGCTGCTTTATGTAGGAGGCTGGCCTGGTTTGTAGTGGGTACCTTAGGTACTTACACCTTATACCAGGTCCAGTTATCCCTTATTAGTGAAATGTAGTAGTGTTCTGGCAGCTTAGGCTGATAGAGATAGCTATAGCAAAGCAGCTTAGGCTGAACTAGGAGACATGCAAAGCTCATGCAATACCACTTATAGTTACACAGTACTTATACCCAAGTAAAGA
Source organism: Pleurodeles waltl (assembly GCF_031143425.1). NCBI lineage: Eukaryota > Metazoa > Chordata > Amphibia > Caudata > Salamandridae > Pleurodeles > Pleurodeles waltl. The sequence continues at coordinate 1,730,095,983 of NC_090444.1, forward strand.
CAATACTCAGTGTTACCAAAAATAAAGGTATTTATTTGGGTGAGACAGTACCGAAAATATCTTAGAGACAATACTACTTCTGGAGGTAAGTATTATACACAATATATACACTAGACACCAAAATTAGACAAGTAAATAGTCATAGAACAATGCAAACAGTAGGAAATCCTATAGAATGCAATGGGAGAAAATAGGTCTAGGGGGAACACAAATCATATACTAAAAAAGCGGAATGTGAATCACAAATTCCCCCCTAGACAAGTGTAGTGTGTTCAGAATCACTGGGAGAGTAAGAATACAATAAAGGTAAGTAAATTACCCCATCCCAGAGCCCTGAAAAGCAAGAGTAAAGTACTGCAGTTTCCTTAGGACACACTGCACCTCGTTTTTGGGATTTTGCAGCAGCCAAGTTTGCAAAGAACAACTGCTGGATTATTGGACCTGAAGACCTGCAAAGGAAGGGGACCAAGTCCAGAAGTCGAAAGAAGTTCCAGGAAGGACAGAAGCCCCTGCCAACTCAGAAGAGGGTGCAAAAGAAGAGTCCCCGGTTAGTCGAAGACTGCAGAAATGCACCCTAGGAAGATGCCAGCGGGTTCCTGAATGATGCAAAAGATGTCCCACGGCGTGAAGATTGTTGCAGACAGGATTTCGTGTCGGAAGGCGCCAACAAGCCTTGGCTACGACAAAAGTGTGTTTTTCATCAAAATGGCGCTGGATGGACCCAGGAGGGACCTGGGGGCCTCAACTCTGTGTGGGGAGGAAGACAGGGCTCTCAGCACTTTAGAGAGCCCTCAGGATGCCAGCCAGCACACCCAGAAGCACAGGATCTGGGTTCAAAGGAGGTGCAAAACACTGTTGATGCAGCACAACAAAAGGAGGTCCCATGCCGCCGGAGAACAACTCAGTGAGTTAAGCGTCGCAGGGTGGAGTGCTGGGGACCTCGGCCAGGCTGTGCACAAAGGAATTTTGCAAAGAGTGCACAGAGGCCTTAGGAGGCGAGGAAGACACAGTACATAAGGGTACCATTGTTCTATGGTAAGGCAAGGTCTTACCTCCTCCAAACTGTGTCAGCAGGACCTCAGGACAGTCTATGTTGATGATGTCCACCCTCTGCGCCCTTACGAGCATGCTCGTCATCGTGAGAGGAGTCCCAGGATAGCGGTCGTCATCTTGGAAGGTGTCTGCTTGGAGCAGGGGAGTGACTCCGTCACTCCACAGGAGATTTCTTCAGTCCCTCTGGTGCAGGATGAAGACAGGGAGTCCCCAGAGCGTGCACACTGTGGAAACTGTTGCAGTTGCTGACTTGGAGCTGAGGTTGCTGATAAAAGTGTCTCTTGTAGACACTTTGTTGCAGTTACAGCGTTTCTTGGAGCAAGCTGCGGTTGATCCGAGGTCAGAAGAGTCTGAAGTTGTTGCAGAGGATTCCTGAAGGAAACCTGCAAGCAGAATCTGAAGAGAACCCACAGGAGAGACCCTAAATAGCCCTGAGAGGGGGATTGGTTACCTTATCAGCTAAGGACCTCATCAGGAGGGGTCTCTGATGACACCTGCTGGCACTGCCTACTCAGAGGATTCCAGAGTGTCCCCACACCTTGCAAAGCCAGCTAGCTGAAGTCTGAGACACACTGGAGGAGCTCTGGGCACCGCTCCTGGGGTGGTGATGGACAGGGGATTGGTCGCTCCCCTTTCCTTTGTCCAGTTTACCGCCAGAGCAGGGAAGAAGGGGTCCCCGAACTGGTGTAGACTGGTTTATGCAAGGATGGCACCATCTGTGCCCTTCAAAGCATTTGCAGAGGCTGGGGGAGGTTACCCCTCCCCAGCCTGTAATACCTATTTCCAAAGAGAGAGGGTGTAACACCCTACTCTCAGAGGAAATGCTTTGTTCTGCCTTCCTGGGACTGGGCTGCCCAGACCCCAGGAGGGCAGAAACCCGTCTGTGAGGTGGCAGCAGCTGTAGCTGCAGTGCAAGCCTCAGAGAGCTGGTTTGGCAGTACTGGGGGTCCATGGTGGAGCCCCCAGGATGCATGGAATTGGCTCCCCAATACCAGATTTTGAATGGGGGGACAATTCCATGATCTTAAACATGTTACATGGCCATATTCTGAGTGACAAATACAAAAAGAACAAGTGATGGATGGAATGCTGACCAATGTCAAACATTCACCCCCAGTACAGAGATCTGGGCCTAAATCCATTGTTTATTTGCTGCCCATGCCATTCCAGTTTGGACCCAGCCATATGCAAATCAGTCTTGACCCTGTTCCCCCATGGGAACAGTCCAGCCCGAACTGCCAGGCCAGGTCTTCCCTGGACTGGAAACAAGCATCCTGGGACCGGTTTCGGGGTTTCCCCCCTCATTAGCCAGGCTAGCTTGAATCCAGTGGCATGGGAAGCACGGGACCCACGTCTGGGCATACCCTTCCCACTTAGGGCGACAAATACAAAAAGAACAAGTGATGGACGGAATGCTGACCAATGTCAAACATTCACCCCCAGTACAGAGATCTGGGCCTAAATCCATTGTTTATTTGCTGCCCATGCCATTCCAGTTTGGACCCAGCCATATGCAAATCAGTCTTGACCCTGTTCCCCATGGGAACAGTCCAGCCCGAACTGCCAGGCCAGGTCTTCCCTGGACTGGAAACAAGCATCCTGGGACCGGTTTCGGGGTTTCCCCCCTCAATAGCCAGGCTAGCTTGAATCCAGTGGCATGGGAAGCACGGGACCCACGTCTGGGCATACCCTTCCCACTTAGGGCGACAAATACAAAAAGAACAAGTGATGGACGGAATGCTGAACAATGTCAAACATTCACCCCCAGTACAGAGATCTGGGCCTAAATCCATCGTTTTTTATGCTGCCCATGCCATATTCGGAGTGACCATCGTGAAGCTACATATAGGTAATGACCTATATGTAGTGTACACGTGTAAATGTAATGGTGTCCCTGCACTCACAAAGTTCAGGGAAATGGCCCTGAACTATGTGGGGGCACCTTTGCTAGTGCAAGGGTGCTGTCACACTTAGTAACTTTGCACCTAACCTTCAGCAAGTGAAGGTTAGACATATAGGTGACTTATAAATTACTTAAGTGCAGTGAAAATGGCTGTGAAATAAAGTGTGCGTTATTTCATGCAGGCTGCAATGGCTGTCCTGTATAAGGGTTTGTCTGAGCTCCCTATGGGTGGCAAAAGAAATGTTGCAGCCCATATGGATCTCCTGGAACCCCAATGCCCTAGGTACCATATATTAGGGACTTATAAGGGGGGGGGTCCAGTGTGCCAATTGAAATTGGTAAATGGAGTCACTGGCCTACAGTGACAAATTTAAAAGCAGAGAGAGCATCAGGCACTGAGGTTCTGGTTAGCAGAGCCTCAGTGACACAGTTAGGCACTACACATTAGGCCACAAACTAGGAGCACTGAGGTCCTAACTAGCAAGATCCCAGTGAGAAAGGCAAAACATACTGACATATAGGTTTTGCTCTATGAGCACTGGGGTCCTGGCTTGCAGGATCCCAGAGACACAGTAAAAACACACTGACACGCACTCACTAACAGGCCAAAAGTGGGGGTAACCATGCTAGAAAGAGGCTATTTTCTCACACTATAATATTTTGAAGGACAAGTCCTGCCTCACGGATGAAAGTTGTTAAGGAAGGTGCTAGCTACTCGACCTTTGGTCATTGTCTCTTAATAATGGTTAAGCATCTTTATGGAAAGTCTTTGAGACTAGTTCTACATCTTTATTAATGGTCTGCTTGGCATCACTTACAAAAAGTTGATGACAGTTCTTTGACATTGACTGGACTGGTAACTACGATCTTGTAAGAATCCAAAACTACAGTGTGCATCTGAGGGAATTCACAAAGGAAGTGTCTATTCACTCACCTGCCAGCTGAATAAACATAATTTTACATCACTTACCTAGCACAGTGGATATCAGGCACTGATGTTTATATTCCCCATGTCATTAGTGGTCTTTTCAGCCAAACTGACATTTTAACCAACCCAGATATTGTATCGTAAGAATTATACTTTAATTTATACCTTTCTAAGCACTGTTTTACGTGGGAAGGATTTTGTTTCTACAGGTCCCTCATGTCTATACTTGATAGTGTTGTCTCGGTAAAAGAAATATGGAAGCCCAAAAAAAAAAAAAAAAAAAAAAAAAAAAAAGCATTGTCGAATTCAGTAGGCTTCGCCTAAGCAAGCTCTCATGGCTTTGTTTTCTAGATATGTTGCACAGCAGCATGTGGCCTGCTGTGCAACGTGGCTTAAAGTAAAGAAAAAAAAAAGAACTAGGATGTGAACAGAGTTGACCGTCATAGTGCTTTTTTTCCTCTATAAGCCATGTTGCAGCCCGCATTGCTGCGCAATATGTCGATAACTTAAAGGAGTGATTATTGTGTTTCATGTTTGAGCTTTTGGGATTTTTTTTAACACATCAGTTTCAGTAATGTATGACACTTCAAAACAGACAATCAAACATCCAGATGGATCTCTATAAAAAATGTAAAGCGGGGAGGTGTGGCCTAGCAAGATGGCCGGCGGGACGTGCTCTGAGTGAGCTCCCGCTGTCCCGGCCCGATCCTGCGGCGTTCTAGATGATTGGAGCCCCCCAATCGGTGAGGTTCAGCGCCCAGAGGGTAGCAGCGCCTTCTGGCTGCAGTTTGGGGCTCTTCATCCCCGGATTACTTCCTCGTGGAGGGCCCACATCGGGCCGCGAGGATTTCGGCTGAGCGGGGCACGGGAAAGGCTGCTCCGCGTCCCCCATTGTTGGATTCTCTGCCCTATTCCTGGGGGCTACAGCTGTTCCGCCTGCACCAGGGCGTGGAATTGAGGGCCTGCATCACCTGTGGTGTATGTTATTTTGCCGCTTGGTTGGGGCGGCGGCCTGGCGTGCGTTGGCCTCCTGTGGAGTTCAGGAGGAGTCCGAAACACGGGGGCTCGATCCGGTTGGGGGCCCGGGTCGGCTCTGGACCAGTGCAGATTGGCAGCGCAGAGGGGGTGCTTGGCTGGCGACATCGGAGGAGCGGCCCGGGTTCTGCTCGGTGGACTGCGCTGCAGCCCTGATGAGGAGGGCTGGGGTGCCTTGTTGGTGAGCTGGCCTGGAGGCGTGCAGTTTTTGCCCGGACTGTGGGGGTGTCCGCTATGCTGTATGAAGCTTCTGTGGGGCGGTCAGACCTCCTGAACCTTGGATGCCATGTGTGCTGTGGCTGCATGGTCACTTGCTGTGAATCTTCAGGGACTTGATGATTGGACTGCTCTGTTTAGGAGTGTGGCCCCGACCGTGCACTATTGCCACCCTCTGAGTCAGGTACAGTGGTGTTGCATTCTATTGTTTTTAAGTGATTGGTGAGGTGGGGCAGCATCAGCAAACCACTACCTCGCAAGGGAATACTATGGAGCATTATACTACGCATGCCCAGTTGCCGCAGCGCCAGACTCGTATGGGAGGTCCTGAGGAGGTTCGGGAAACGCCGGCCCCAGCGGAGGAGCCTCAAGGGAAATATCGAGGCTGTGGCTGTGGAGGTGAACCTTCTTCGGACGGACCTTCGTAAGGTTTCTGATAAGGTCAAAGTGCCGGGGGGTCTATTGTGGACTTACAAACTGAGGTAAGTGCCTTGCACAAGCAGATGGCACAGGTCACTTCCATAGTTGGGATGTTGGAGGTGAGGTTGGAGGACTTGGAGGGCAGATCCTGTAGGAACAACATGTGCCTACTTGGGTTTCCGGAATGAGCGGAGGGCCCCTCAACGGAAGGCTTCGTGGAGCACTGGATTACAGATGTGCTAAAGCCTGAGGGTCTGTCTAGGGTGTTTGTGGTGGAGCGAGCACACAGGGCTTTGGTCACTCCCCTCATAGACCTGGAGCGCCTCCGAGGGCCATCACTGCGCGCCTCTTGAACTATAAAGATAGGGACTGTATCCTACGGGCTGCTCAAGAAACTGACCGGGCTGTGTTTGAAAAACTGCAAGATCTCCATCTATCTGGACTACACATACAAAGTCCAGACCTCCAGAAAGGGTTTTTTGGAGGTGAAGGATAAACTGCGTGCCATGTACACCAGATATATGTTATTATACCCGGCGCATCTGAAGGTGCTTTCCGGGGGCAAGTCGCACTTTTTCGAACATCCTGAGATGGTTGGAGATATGGGACAAGGCTGGCACAGGATGCTCTGTGCGGTCCACCAAGGGGGCTGCTCGTGCTTCTGGTGTGGATGATATGGACTGGAGGAAGCGTGGGGAGAGCCAGTCACAGATCTCTGCGCAGAGGGGTGACATCTCCAACGGCAGAGTTGAAATTCAACAGGACGCTACCATGGCTGTTGTAGTTCCGGAGATGTCTGTTGAAAGCATTGAGCCATCGGATGCACGAGTGGCAATGATTTCTGTTGACACTTGATATTGTTTGCTCCTGGTTGGAGCTGCCTAAATGGGAGTGCTGGGGGGTTTGGGTTTGTGTCTGAGGGGTGCGTTCTGTATGGTCTGGGGCTCCGGGCACTGTGATGGGCATGGATACCAGGGGGCACTGTATGGAGCTGATCAATAAGATGAAGGGGGGTGGGGAGGACTGTTCTTTTCCTAGCTTTTAACTGATAAGGGTCCTAGGCACAGTGACCTCTGTTTACGGGATGGTGGGTGGTTACTTCCACGGTTGTGGTAGGGATTGGGACGTTGGGGATTAGGCTGTTGTCCTGGCAGCATACATATATATGGATCTACAGTATGTTTTGATGTATCTAGTTTACTGTATATCCGGGGTGGGTTTTAGAGGGTTGGGGTTGGTTATTATGTGCATGTTTGCATATGTTTGTTGGTTACATCAGCAGTGCATGGATGTGTATGAGATATGATGTAAGGACTTGCATTGCTTTTTATACTCTGAAGGGAGGAGGGGGGAGGAGAGGTAAGGGGGATGGAGTTTTTGTACCACTCACATGGGAAGACAGATTAACACACGGACATGGAATGTCAGGGGGTTGAAAACCTATACTGTGCGTTACAGGGTGCACTCTTTTCTCAGGCGACATAAGATTCATATAGCCTGTCTCCAGAAGACGCACATGACTGAGGAGTCGCCGCAAAAACTGGCTAAGAAGTGGCGGGTGCAGGTGTTCTACTCGTCCTTCTCCTCCTATGCAAGGGTTGTGTTGGTTTGGATTGCGCCGGGTGTCCCATTTAGACATATCCATAACGAAGCGGATGTGGGTGGGAGATATATACTTGTACAGGGCACACTGGATGGACTACCACTTACTATTCTCAACACTTATGCACCTAATATAGACGACCAAGATTTTTTTTGACAATACCTCTGAAGTGCTGGGGGAGGGTGTTGGTGATCCCCTAATACGGGCAGGAGATTATAATTGCATATTGGATGGTGAAAGGGATCGTTATCCGACTAAAATGGGCACCAAGTCCTTGATGGGAGGTCTCTCACAGAGGTTATGCATAATTTAGGGCTCTGGGATGGATGGAGGGAACTGCATCCAGTGAGCAAGGACAATACTTGTCACTCTAAGACGCATAATACATATAGTCGTCTGGACCGTTTCCTAGTGGGTGGATTAACTTGTTCACGGGTGGGGGAGGTTTTTATCTGATCATGCACCGGTGTTGCTGCAAATGCAGTGAGGATCTGATACGGAGGTGAGGCGCAGTTGGCGCATGCCCACGAATTTCCTGATGGATGCGTGCTGTCATGAGAAAATGGCGGTGGCTCTTGGAGACTATATGGATTACAATTGGGGGGAGACAGACTCCCAGGGAGTGGAATAGGAAGCCCTGAAGGCCGTTTTGAGAGGGGTCTGTATAGGCACTGTCTGTGGTGTACGCAATCAAATGGAACAGGAGCTATCCAGATCTGAGGGGGAGCTGGAAGCGATGCAACACCGAGTGGCATTAACTGGAGGCAGAACCATAGCAGCTTAGATTGTATAAGAAGGTTAGCAGCTGCTGGGAGACACTGGATACGGTCACACTTAGATCGTATAGGCAGCACCTTCATAGAGAAGGAGATAAGTCTGGTAAATTACTAGCGTGGATCTTCAAGCGGGAAGTTGAATCTCCTCCCATTTTACATATCAGGTACGCTGATGGTGCGCAGATCACTAATCGGAGGGATATTTTTCAGGTTTTAGTGAAGCAATTGCGGAGCGTGTCCAACGCTGGAGTACCGGTCTCAGACTCGGATTTAGATGGGTTTCTGCAGCAGATGTGTCTGCTGAGGCTAGAGTCAGAACACATGGAGAGTCTTGATGCCGAGATAACAGTGGAGGAAGTGACGGCGGCAGGGCACTATTGAAAGCGAAATCTCCGGGCGGGGATGGATTCCCGATTGAGCTGTACCAAACGTTTTCCTCTCTGCTGAGGGAGCGGTTGTTGGAGGTGTTTTTAGGAAACCATGCATCAAGGCGTCATCTGTCTAAAGCTTAAGCCTGGCGGGGACCCTTGTGACCCCTCCTCTTATCGCCCGCTTACCATGCTGAATAGCGATATAAAGATTCTAGGTAAAATACTGGCCACTTGGCTACGTGGAGTGATTCGGGGCTTCGTGCACGAGGATCAATGTGGTTGCATACCTGGTTGTAACACAACTTATAATTTACGTCGTCTAGCACATGCCATGCATGAAACTATGGGGGCTGGGGAAGACTTAGCGCTGGTGTCTTTGGACCTAGAGAAGGCGTTTGACACGTTTGAGTGGTGCTACTTACTGGCGGTGTTGCGGGCAGTGGGATTTGGCCCTTATTTTTGTTCTTGGGTCCGTTTGCTGTACACTGCACCTACTGCACGCGTCCGGGGGGCGGGGAGCTCTCAGACTCCTGGGTAATCGGGAGTGGTACCAGGCAGGGTTGCCCTCTCTTACTGCTTCTTTTTGCATTGGCGGTGGTGCCACCGGCGGTTTGGCTTCGTGGGAAGCTGGCGTCCTGGGGCGTGCAGGTGGGACGGGTCACTCACATTGTCTCTCTGTACACTGATGATGCGTTGTTATATCTACGGGAGCCGGGGGTGTCGGTGCCTCTGTTGTTGCGGTTACTGGAGGAATTCGGGGTTATGTCTGGTATTCGAGTAAACAGGAAGAAGTCACTACTATTTTCCAAGGCGTCCTTATGTGGTGCCCCATTGGAGGATTTGCCGGGGTGGGGCTCAGGTGAAAGAACGAAAGTTTTAGATACCTGGGTATCTGGGTCACTCATACGGTGGAGGCGTATTTGAAGCATAATGTTGAGCGGGTGGTGACCGGGCTGGAGCACTCCATGCCGTTTTGGAATAGGCTACCTCTCGCAGTTATTGGGAGGGTGGCGGTGGCCAAGATGGTGTTCTTGCCACGGTGCCTCTTTCTTGTGCAGAATTCTTTATTTCCATTAGCAGCTCAACTTTTCAATCGGCTGGATAGTTTGTGGATCTCATTAGTTTGGGCTGGGCGTCATAGCAAAGTGGCGTTGTCCACACTGCAGAGGAAATTGGCAGACAGAGGGCTGGCTATCCCCAATCAGGCATTATTATTATGCAGCAAACCTACAACATGCTGCAAAGTGGATGACTCCGTCTGATAACTGGAGAAGCTACTTTTTTCGGGTATGATGGGAGGAGAGGAATTGGTGCATGCACTGATGACGGGAGGTCGATCTGAGACTGCTGTTCCTTACATGGTTAGAACTACTGCATGGATTTGGGAGCAGGGAGTTAAGAAAGTGATTTGAAGCGCTCCAATTGATAGGGAATTGAAGAACTGGGATTTAGCCCCTTTCAGGAATATGGATACTTTAATGTCGATGGACGCCTGGAGAGCGGGAGGTTGCCTAGTAGCGGGTGACATATCCTAATGGGGAGTTTATCTCCTTCCAGGAGGCGAGAGATACATTTGGACTGAGCTCTGGTCAGTTCTTGCAGTATGCCAAGATGGAGAGCGTGGCTCGAGAGGTTTGGTCTGGATTTCCGGTGGACTCTCCTACATCACAGGTGATGAACGGATTGATAAACTGGGGGGAGGAATCTCACTTGATTACCCTGTTTTATAAAGCGCTTCGGGGGGGGAAATCAGCCAGATGTGGAGGGTGTGGCGCGTAGGGCATGGGATCGAGAACTGGAAGATCCTTTGAAGGACACGGAATGGGATATGGCTCTCTCGCTGGTGCGCACGGTCTCCTGTAATAACAAATTTAAGCTTTTACATTTTATCTTTGTTCATTGTGTATGTCTTACGCCTGCCGTCTTAATAAGATTGACCAGACAAAAGTGGATGGGTGTCCTAGATGTGGGGAGATAGGTGCTTCCTTTCTCCACTTGGCTTAGTCCTGTAGGGAGGTGCTGCACTTCTGGCGGGAGGTGATCCGGGTAACAGATAGGGTCACAGGATTGAGACTCGAAGCGACACCTTTGACCTGTCTTTTAGGTGTGATGCGTAGATCAAAGGGCAAGTGTATCCCATACAGACTTGCACAGCTTGCTTTGGTATTAGTTGAGCGTAGAGTGGCTATAGGCTGGTTGACTGTTCGGAGCCCTTCCATTCCTTATCGGACCCGAGATGTACTGGAGTAGGGCGCTGCTGAAGAGCAAAATATGAGAATGATGCGTAGGGTGTCCTAAGAGATATAATGTCCTGGGGGCGCTATTGGAATGCTTCACAGGAGCGGAGGAGACCAGTTCTGACCATAGCACTGATGATGAGGGCTGACTCATGGGATGTTGTGTGGTTTGGAAGATGTGACAACCAACTGTGGTGTAACTGTGTTGTTATGCCCATGGTATAACAAGGAATTGGTTACTCAGCGAATCCTTGGTAAGAGAGGTTTGGGATTTCCACTGTTTTAATACTTGGCTTTGCTCAGTTTGTAGTCTATCACATGCCTTTTCTTCTACTCTGTGGTTCTGTAGATAATGTGATGTCTCGCAATGATATGCACTGCACTGTTTTTATCTTCCTTTTGTGGTTCTAACAAAAATGAATAAAACAGTTTTAAAAAAAATGTTAAGCTGGGTGTTAATATTAAAATGAAATCATGACGTGACTGCAAAACAATATTGTGCTATATTTCGAAGGTTACTGCGAACACAAACTGAATGAAGGCCAGCCATGGCAGTGTGCACAGGTAAAAATTTTATTGACGAGGTTCAGACTCCTGTATATTTTAGAAAGGGACATGTCCCTAAGTTGTTAAGTAAATCAATCTAAAATTTGTTGATCATACGAAGTCATACAGAATTAATGATCACAGACCTCCGGAAAGACTTTGAATCATATTCAGCACACCAACGACAAATTCTAAAAGTAGTTTTTATGAAGCACGTCAAGCCCACATTGTGTTATTTATAAATTTATTGCTACTCAATTTACCAGCATCAAACAGCAATAAGGCTTAGTTAGCTATTCAAGAACTCAAAGTGTGACCAGAAGATGACTGTATTTGTCAGTGCTGAGCACTTGACTCACTGAGCCATCTAGTTGGTTTAATGACACTGACATGTTAAATCCTAAAAATTAAAGGCTCAAAGGTGGTTTCATAAGGATGACACATTGTCAACTTACTTGAAATGGGGTACGACTTTTACAACCCTTCCACGATCCCTTTGTCTAAATAAGCACATCTCAGATGTATTTTAAATGGCTATATTTGTTGCAATATCAAAAAGTTACTTCGTTGTGGGTGAATGACAACAAATGTTAAAATTAAAAAATGCATCCCACTTAGAGGCTCTTGTCCTTATCAGCCTACAATGCCTTGCAGGAATAAAGAATAGCATACTGTTCTCTTCAAAGGCATTTTATAGAAGACTTATTTTGCAGTTTTATGTAACACGAACTTGACCCGAAGGTAAGGTGGTGCTGCCACTTTACATGAGCATCAGGTACATTACATAATGACACATTCATTCTTTTGAAGGGATGGGGAGATTCAGTGATTTCCCAGAATGACAGGATGTTGAGCCGAAGAGACTCAAAACTGGTTCCCCAGCTCCAAAGTAGGCAGCTGTGGCCATTAAGTCACATTCCCTACCTTTTAGTTGAGTTATCCTAAAGAGAGAATCAGTATTTCCCAATTGTGGATAAACAAACAATACTATCAATGGAAAAATTAACTTTGAGGAAAGAGTGAATGACGTTCTCTTTAAACAAAGGAAAAGTCCCAACAGACTGCTGAACCCCATCTCAAGGGCAGCTGAAAAATCAGAGCAGGCAGATCCCCTTTGTAATGCCTACAGGCATGCTCTTAATCTCAAGTAAACACCGACCGATCTAAGCAATGTGACTGATACACTTGTGAATGCTGCAAGATATTATTTACAGCCGGATCCTGCTATAGCTGTGCCATTTACAGTTACATTACACTAACCCCAACAAAACAATATATTGAAAAAGCCATACAAAGGAGCAGAGAAGGAGGGATGGAGCAGTATTGACAGTTGGGTGGGTTGCGGGGGCTGAGGGAGTTGTTAAATAAATACAAGGGAGGTGTGGGGAGCAAGACCAGACAGCGGGAGGTGGACCATGTGAGGATGCACCAACAATAGACAGTAGGAGGGGGCTAGAGTGGTAAAGCAGCACAAGGGAGCCAGAGGAGGGCAGGCAAAGGGAGAGGACTGCAGATACATGCACTCTTCAAGAGTGCATGTTGAAAAGTGGAGAAAAAAAAAAAAAACAGCGATGCAGTGCAGGGAGATAACAAGGTGTTCTGCTTTGCTTCAAACTGAAAGGAAACGGTGCCAAGGAATGCAGCATTCTTAATTTGAGTAATACATGTATTAAGGCACTTCAAATAAAAGCACACAAACATATGAATATGACCATTAAACTTGAACACAGTAAAACAAGTGTAAATGCTAAAATGAATACAACAGTTAAAGAGTGCAATTCAACGATGAAGAAAGGTAGTGAAAGTATATATATATATATGCGCATAGTCAAGCTAGATAATTAAGAATACAAATGCATCACCATGGGGGTTAAACTCTTCATCCTAGCCAGCATTATTAAGCCGAGGAACCCTGGATGGGTGAGGCAGAAAGTTTTCCCCAACTTGGGGTGTTTCCTGAACCGTGTGTCAAAGTTCAGGTGAGCGCCGTCTCCTTCAGTGCCAAGCTTCCCCACCTTAAATACCTTAAACAACCCCAAGATGAAGATTCTGGCAACCTCCCCCTACCTTGGAATAAGTTATGAAATTCAAGCGCTGGCTGTACTCGGTCTGCGTCGAAAACATGCAAAGGAACGGGCCCTGCCCCAATGCGCATTCCTGAGACAGAACTGTACCTTTCTCTGCTAAAAACCTCTCACCCTGGTACGCTCTTATCACCTTCGCATCCCCCACAATATGTTCCCTGCTCTAGTGAGAAGAGCGAAAACACGTTCAGAGTACAAAACAAGCTATGCAGAAAAATACCTGTGCCACCGATGTGACGGCATCTGAAGCTAAGCACAAAATTGAGTCAGTGGTCAAGATGAAGTTGTAGGTCAAATACAAATAGCATTACACAGGACCAGTGTGGAAATGGGAGACTCATTACAAACAGATGCACACATTCACTGGTATAGAGTGCTTGGAAAAAAAGTGGAAAAAAAAAAAAAAAGCACGTCTGGAAGCACACAGCCACTGGAAGGACACAAGCCACACAGACAGGAAGCTGTGCAAAGTCCATGCTCCATCAAAAGGACAAACATTTGACTCAGAAGCGGGAACAAGAGGTGCTGCCAAATCAGAAGCAGGAAAACGTGAGCAGCATGGAAGCCAGCCAATAGTAAGTCATGGGTGGGCTCTAAGCTCTGTGTAAGTGTTTTTTTTCCTTCACAAGAGATTTCGCAAGCACCGCACAAGCACTCAACCTAAAATTGAGTGACAGGCTTAGAGGCTGTAAAAGACTAAAGTCACTGTGGAGGGTACCTGGGAAAGGAGGGAGAAGAAGCAGAAGGAAGAAAATGATGACCTGCATGGGAATATAGACCAGGAGGTGGCCACACAGGACTAGGGTGACCAGAGCAACGAGGGCCAGGACAAGAAGAATCAAGACCAGTAGAAGAGGATCATGAGAAAAAGGACTATGTATGGGTAAGGGTGAGAAGGACAAGGAGGATGTGGAACAAGGAAATAGGACTCAGTGGACTAGGGCTAGAAGGAATAAAAGTATCAGTGGTAGGTGAAACAGAAGGCCTTGGGCCAGCCACACGAGGATGGCTAAGGAGTCTGAGAGTACGAACTAGGATTCGAGGGACAAGGAGGGCAAGTGTCAGGAGTAGCATATCCAGGTGGACAGACTTAAGATGACTGGTATCAGGTGAACAAGAAAACAGAGGACCACCGACAGGAAGACCAGGAACGTAGAGATCGGATCAAGGAGGACCAGTAGGCCAGAAGCAGAAGGACCAGGACCGAGAAGGACCAGGGCTAGCAGGACCAGAAAGCCCTTGATCAGCGGGATCATGAAGAAAAGAAAGGATCAGGAACATCACAGCAAAGAGGACCAGAACCTGGCATACCAGGAAGACTAGGGTAAGAAGGATCAGGAAGGCTGCAGCCAGAGAACCAGGATGGATGGCTAGGAATATGATGGCAAAAAGTATGAGGAACAGGATGGCCAGGCCAAGGAGGACCTTACTCAGTTTGTGTTGAACGATGAGGCCAGGGAGCAGGAGGACCATGACCAGGAGGATTAGGACCAGAACCAGGAGAACTAGGAGGATCAGGAGCAAGAAATGTACACCAGAATAAGCAAGGAAGATGGGGGTGTAGCAACAATAGCAGGAGGATCAGTGCAACGAGGTCTAGAAGGATCACTACAAACAATACCGGTAATAGATCTAGGAGTTTTAGGGGGGCTAGAACCTCAAAAGTATCAAGTGGAGCACAAAGAAAAGGACCGGGAAGATTCATAAGACCAGGGTGGACCAGGACAGCCAGAGCCGTGAAGACCAAGAGCATCGACCTGGATGGCCAGCAAAGCGCTCTCCATCCAATCTCAATGCCTCGAAGGCCTACAGCAACATATGAAGCTGGGGTAAGTGGGTTACATATAGGGCATGAAGAAATCTAATGTGATAAAAATAATACACTGGCATATTTCTCCTCATTCACAAACTACATCTGATTTCTGGGAGGTGGCCTTAGTAAGCCATAAGTGCTAGCGGACATATTCACCATGGACTAAGACAGCCTGCTGTGGGAGGGCCACCAACTTGTGTGTAGCACACCCTGGGCTCAAATGTACCTCACCCATTCACCCAATATCATGCATAATGACCTTCCATATGTGTGTAAGGCAAGAGACCATATTTTGGGGTTCCGGTTCACCAAAAGCAAATCTCCCCACAGTGATATGGGTTAAAAGAATTGAGCCTATGCAATATTATTCGTCTGCTGCCATGACCTGCCATCATATAGCATGGGTTGATGGAGCAGTAGCCAACCGCATTCAGAATAGGTACAGTTTGGGCATCCACCTTTCAGAGAACCAAGGGGCATGCAGGGGCTACTGGACCAAACAATGATAGATGAGGCCTTTTACTCCCAATGTGACAGGCCCAACTTACTATGGATGCTGCTCAACTGGGCTAAGAAACTCTTCTGCACTTGACTAAGCGGTAGGCGGGTCGAGCAGTCAAGGCTCCCCCGGAGGGGAGGAGGGTGAGGGGTGTAGATACAGATCAGTGAATACAACTCCTAACTCAAAGTGCAAACAGTATGAACAATAAACCAATGTCCAGACAAATGCTTGTATTTAAGAAGTCTTTTATTTCTAACTCTACACATGCAAAGCAATACGAAACTCAGAAACAATAACACAATCCCTTTGAGATGGAGGCTCTAGTATTTGTCAGGAAAATCCCTGTCCCACCCTCCATCCTGCAACGTGTTTGGGGTTATTCCCCAATCACTGTTGGCCGCATACAGGGAATGCTCACTAGTAGGCCGTACTCAAGAATTCCCGTTTGACTCTTCATGATTTAGACAAAAGTGTCTATGGTACAGCAACACCATTAGTAGTGAATCCCCCGGGGCCAAATCGGCCCAGTTCACGTCTTACCTACTTTCACAGTATGGAAGAGGTCAGTGGTGCAGGGGGTGTTCTGTGCGCGAGCACCCACAAGTGTGCTCTGCTAAGGGAAGCTGGGCTGCCTGTGGTCTACACTGCAGCACCCAGTGGCATAGGCTCTCTCTTTTGAGTGACGCAGCAGTAGTTCTCTCTGTTGTCAGAGCAGCTCCCAGATAATGAAGATGTGGTAAGTTGGGTTTACCGGGGAGATTACGTCCTTCAGCTCCCTACTTGAGCCCAGTGAGGGTGGGACGCCATCCACAACGTCCTCTGCAGTCCTAAGTCGTCAGTCAAGAGAAGTTCCCTCACAGTGCGTGTCCAACCCACCAACCGTAGCCTCAGTCTCTCCTTCAGGCAGAGGCCCAAATACTTCAGCAACGTTGGTACTGGCAGCCCCTCCTGGCACACGGGGTTGCCACAATACTGGACAGTGCAAACACAGGCTCCTCTGGTACAAGCACCTCCACCAAGGTTATGAGTCTCAATGCTTCTCAAAGCAGCAACTTTACAGGTGAACCCCTCGGGTATACGAGGGCATTGCAGCTCTGCAGTACAGGCTTGTCCACTCCTGCATAGCGCTTAACTCACAGCTCAGTCCACGACAGCCATCTACAGGCATAAGGGGGTCACTGAGTCAACACCGCACACGGACAACGGCCTGATTGGTGCATTCAAGTTCCCACACACCTCACCCAGGTAGTCCTCTCGACAGGGCTGCCCTCTGGACCTCGCTCCCTCCAACGCTGTCCTCTTCCTTACAGGGCACACTTGTCTTGGAAAGCAAGCAGGCACTGGTGAGCCAGGCTTCAGGGTATGTGGTCTTGGTTTCTTGGGTGATGTCTTCTTACACAGCAGGGAGACTAGCAGGCCTTTGCCCCAGTCATGGTCACAGGCAGACTCTTGCAGAGCTTCCTTGTCTCACACAGCCCATGTGGCTGCTTAGCAGAGAACACATTTTGGAGGCTCAACATTGCCTTCTTGTAGTCCTTTTTCCAGACACCAAATGTGATTTACACTCCAAGTCTTTGAAGTTTTATGTTGGTGATCTGCTTCTTTTGAAGTGTACATTTCTCCTTTTATCCTTTCCTCCTGAAAGTATGTCTGTTACAGCAGGCATGACTCCGAAGCTGACTGCCCCGTAACACAATGAATGGGAGTGACCAGACTTCACACCTGGATGTCAGCCACATTGATTTGCGCATCAAAAAGTTAATCCCAGACTCCCAGCCCTACTCCTTATGATCCCCTTATCAGCCCCATCTCCTTTCCTGAAAAGTGTCCATCTCTCTTTCCTGTGATCTATCACTGAATCAAAGAGCAATCTTTGGAAGTGTAAAATGGAGGGTCCCTTCCGCCTTTTCTCCAGTGTGTCCCACCAGCTCCCAGGAATGTAGCAAAAATGTCTGGAGGGGAATCTTCTATTCCTTATGTTTTCACCAGACAGGCCTGTGCTTCCCGAAATGGGACCCAGGGTCCTCCATATAATATACCAATGAAGGCATACTAACTCAGTGTACATTTGCAGCATACTTACTGTCCAGCACTGTTACCTGCATGCACTGTACCATTACAAGTATACATACAGAGAAGTCAGTACACACATTCAGTCTGTGTGCATTATTCAGCACTGAAACCTTTCTTTAATGTACCAGGGTGTGCCATTTGCAAACACACACTGCCAGCACACACAGTCACCGTGTGCGCCCTGCACAACAGTTCACCCATCATGTACTGCACTTCATACAAGCACACATAAAAAGAGCACATGCTTTCATTGCGCACACTCTGCACAGCACTGCATCTCTCATGTAATGTAATTCTCACATGCATACATAAACCCAGTACATGCACTAACTATGAATGTAGTGCACAGCACTGCTCTATCCCTGTACAGTACCCTTCCCAGGCACACAAACAGCGCATAGTCACTACTCATGTGTTGTGCAGCACTCTGCATCTACCCTGATGTATGCCAAGGGTGAGTTAAACACCCGGCAGCTGAACTTTTAAAAAGGCGAGTGAGCCTATAGGCCTCACTCCAGTAACACAGGGTAAAACAGTCCTGTTCACTGCTACTGCTCACTTCTTGTGCTACTTAACTCCTAGTGAAGGTGGTAACCTTCCACCACTAGGAGGGCAGTGCTTTGGGCGCTCCTCCCAGAACAGCATGACTGTAACCTGTAAGAAAGGGCTATGTTTACCTATGACAAAAAAAAACAAATCTGCATTATGGATCCAGGCAACAGTACAGTTGGGCACTCAGGGCTGGGGTACATGTCTCTTATCATGCAGAGGACTAGTTTGTCAAACACCCCACCAAAGAAAAAAGCTTAACAATGAAGCACTGGCTAAGGGCATGCATTATTCGGTTCATCACGGTGGAGGGATGGAACTCGGAGAAAGCCAGAATAACTGAAAGCATAGGATGATACAGTGTGTCCAAAACATGCAGAGGACTTTCCTTACATTAAACTAGTTAATCTTTTCAGATCTTTGGAGTGCAATGAAATAATCACACTCTGTTACCTCCTAAACCTCAACTTCTCATAATGATTATCCAGAGAGCATTTCAAATGCTCCTATATATTTTCGCAGTACATTCTTTGGTCATAGTACAAGTAGCACACCACCAGCGAAGAAAAGGAAGCATCATTTCACTGTCAGTCTATAGGACATAGAAAGTTCCCTGTTAAAAGACTGCATTCATTTTATTTGCATCCCGAAAATATGAAAGGTCTGAAACTTAACCTCAGCACACCTACATGGCTATACTTATTGACTCTGTAATCAGGGTACAGAGTGCATTAAAATCAATGCTATACTATTTGTTCAAAGCTATGAAGAATTTAATAGGAAGACAAAAAGCCCCCAAATTTGGAACATCAACTGTGCCCAAAACTCTATAAGTCAATACAAATAAGCAATCTTTTAAGGATCACATATTTGGAAATTGGAATACCGACGATATATCCTAGGTCCACTGTCCTTTTCAATTTTCTGAAAGGAATTAGGCTTCAATGGTGATGTCATTACCAACCAAGCAATCATTTAATATTTGCTCGCCAAACATAGCTATGTGTGGATCTGACAAAAACATTGACTAGCGTTTGGCTACGTATATAGATTCTGCAGCAGCAGGATAGACAAAGTTTCAATCAATCAATCAAAAAAATGTATAAAGCGCGCTACTCACCCGTGAGGGTCTCAAGGCGCTTGGTGGGGTGGGGGAGGCAGGAGGGTCACTGTTCGAACAGCCATGTTTTGAGGTTCTTTCTGAAGAGCAGGAGGTCTTTGGTTCTGCAGAGGTTGGTGGGGAGGGAGTTCTAGGTTTTGGGGCGAGGTAGGAGAAGGACCTGCCTCCTGTGGTGGTGCTTTGGATGCGGGGGACTGTGGCTAGAGCGAGGTTGGCTGATCGGAGTTGCGGGTGGGAGTGTGAAAGTTCACTCTTTCGTTGAGTTATGTAGGGCCGGTGTTGTGGAGGGATTTGTGTGCGTGGATGAGGATCTTGGATGTGATTCTCTTGTTTATAGGGAGCCAGTGAAGGGTTTTGAGGTGTGGTGAGATTAGTTTGTGGCGGGGTAGGCCAAGGACGAGGCGCGCAGCTGTGTTCTGGAGTCTCTGGAGTTTACGTGTGAGTTTGAGTGTGGTGCCGGCATAGAGGGCACCACACGTAAAGTTTCAAGTATTTGCAAGGCTACTGACCAAACTGTACATAAAGACTGCCTTCCGATTAATACATAATGTCTGCTATTGAGCCACCAGCCACTTAAACAGTGACATTTCTTTGCTATTTCCAAGGCCGCTAGCAAAAATATACATAATGACTGTTAATCTGCCATCAGCCGTGTAGATAGTGAACTTTCCTTGCTATCTGCCCATTCACCAGCCAAAGAGTGGAGTATCTCTACTATATTTAGCCAGTTGCCAGAAAAGCAGCAGAGAGTTGGCTAAATAGCCCAACGCACGTTAAAATGACTAAGGCCTTAAAATTTCATTCAGTGGTAGCACGTGTCTTGAAGTTTGGGGGCGCAAAACCACTTGAGGAGACTTTACCAGAAAAAAATAGGCGCATGATGTGTGGCAGCAGCGTCACTGCAAGGGCCCACCTCTCTCTCTCTCGCTCACACAGACATGTAAATATTGTCAGCTGTGCTATGTCATTAGCACAAAGAACAGGTATAGGACAGGTATCAACGGGTGTAGCGTCCCCATTCTCTCGCACAACCACATGTAGGCACGTAACAAAAAGTAAATCGTTCTTTGTGCGGAGGACATATCGAACATGTGCAGCAAGGCAGCTGTGCAAGGTTTTCCGTGTACGCAGAATGCAAAGACAGGAGCAACGCAAACTGTCTTTATAATATGTTTAAGGTTCTGTTTGTGGTGAATGATCATGTGTTGGTGCGATACGTCCGCACCCTCGAACACTCGTAATATCTGAATTTTCATTGTGTGCCTTTTACACATCATTCACGGTGTCCATGGTTCTAAATTATTAATGAAATAATAGAATAATTTTACGGGTTTTAAGTTACATAAACAATTGCAATACGATCAACAGAAGTACAAAAGCATCAAGAACGCAGTCTCTTAAAAAAGGCAATGCGGTTTTGTGCTATTTTTTATCCTCACAAAAAATAAAGGTGATCACTGCATCTGTCAACGAACTCTGCACTGTAGTAGCTGCTGTCTTGGCTACTTTCAACTGAAATAAATGGGCTAAGACTACTGATTAACCGTCGAGGTCAACCAAGGGGAGATACGTGGAGCCATACGGTAAGGTAACCTTAAAAGTGGCACTAGCTGTTAAGATGCGTGTTGCTGTCCAGTTGCAAACAGACATGAGCTGGGTACACACGACGTGGTTCCACTGGAAGAGAGTGCAATGTCATACCCGCCCCTACCGAACAGTTGGAGAAACTGACTCACGATGACCTTACCTTTTGTACCCTGATAGAGGAGCTTATAAAATCCGATCGATTCTGCTTTCTTTCGGTTCTCTGCTAGTTCCCAAACATTAAGTTAGAAAACGACCCGGAAGTGATCACGCATGGTGCACTCAAACTATGGTTCCGAGGTACCTGCGTCCGGCATTTCTGTAACGCAGTACCGGCAGCGCACAGACCCGAAACGCAGCCTGAGCGCAAGCAAGACCCACATGTTGCAGAAACAGTATGTTTTCCCACGCAATGTTTATTGTCACTTACTGCTGGGCACCCACCTTGTCTTCACACAAGCGGCTGTCACCCGTGCTATCTTCGGCCCGCCTCCTTCTCGGGTGAACAGGCAGAAGCAGCCGCACGCCGAGCCGAGGGGGGGGGGGGGCTCGTCTCAGCCAATAGCGCTGTCTAATGTACATTACAATTACATTGGGAATCCAGTCCCATAACAGCACGGTGTCTGCAGTTCCCCGCCTAGTACAATATTTTCAGTATGACCAGAGTTCTCACGTTTCCCAGCTTCATGTGTGACTGGCGCATCCAGTCCAGGTTTTATCTTTGACCTGCGGAACCCAGCCCCCGTGCCAGTATAAATAAGGACCACAGGTCCCAAAATGCAAAGCAAATCCCTAGAGTGGATGGGCTACTCACGCGTGCACCTGAGAAACTTGAGAGCTGTTTGCTTCCAAGTGAGGCGGCAGCTGCTTCTGTATGTGTAGATGCCCGGGGGAGGATATGCCCGGGACGCTGGGGAGCGTATTGGGCGCGGGGGTTGTCTACAACCTTTCCATATCATTCTCTACGACAGTGGCCCACAGTCAACTACATTTACCAGGTCCGAAAGCATTTCTAATCAACCAATTACAATTTGATGCACTTGCGGCGGGATCTGTCTCCCAAGCATCATGAAACTTTTGCGTAAGCGCACTTTATACACAATACATAAAACAACAGTGACCGTACGGTTGCACGAGACAGCACGAGAGTTGCACTAGAGTTAGCTGGGAGCTAGGGCGGGTC
The DNA here is from genome assembly GCF_031143425.1 of Pleurodeles waltl. Lineage (NCBI taxonomy): Eukaryota > Metazoa > Chordata > Amphibia > Caudata > Salamandridae > Pleurodeles > Pleurodeles waltl. The sequence continues at coordinate 1,730,117,979 of NC_090444.1, forward strand.
CGGGGCAGCTGAAAGCACCTGCTACCCGGCGGGAGCCCCGCAGCAACCAGGAGAGGGTCAGTGCCAGGCGGATGCAACAGAGATCACACCGAAGGACGAAGTTTACGACGGGCGGGCACAGCATCTTCCAGAGGAGACCGCCGTCACAGCTGGTCGGCTTTAGCACTCCAGGGCCGGCAGGGAGAACCGCAGTTCCCTGGACCTCTATTCACTGATGCACTCGTCTCCGAGAGGGGCTTATTGAAGAGTCGAAACAACGCTGTTAGGCTGGGCAGAGGGTAGCTCCAGGTGCTTCGTTCCGCCGAGTCTGACACCCGTCTGCCTAGCCCTCCATCCGCAGAGTCCTCTTGCGCACTTGAAAATTAACTGCAGCAGCCGTACCTGTAGCAGCAGCCCAGCACATACACCGTCTGCTCCTCGCCGTCCGGATCCACCTGCTCCTGGGACATCGCTGCTGCTAGCCCGACTAGTCTCTGTCGGGGGAAAGCCCCCCACCACCCTGCTCTGAGGAGCGACTCTTGCGGATTAAGCCTTCCGCTACCATAGTTGGAAAATTAACTGGTGCCTGACGCTGCTCGAAGTCCGCAAGAGTTTTCCGGAGAGATATTGGCCCCATCTTGCCCTACTGTCAGCGAGGTTATGAGTTCCAAAATGGGATAGGCGCATACTTGTGAGCCACTTACCCAAGACCAAGGGTCTTCAAACCTGGGTGCGGACCACCCTAGGGGGCCTCGAGTGCTCCTAAGGGGGGCGCCAGGCTCTGGCCAAAATAAGCATTACACAGTTAACAGTGTTTTGTTTTAAGCAGAAACATGTTATAGCATTTTTAAAAATGCAACAGTACTTAACTGCAATGTTTGACTACGTCTAGACATATTTAAACATTACCAACTTTATAAAATAATTGTGAAAATTCTAATGGGGGGGCCCAATTATTTTTATTTTTCAACTGGGAAGGCGCAGCTTAAAAAAGTTTGGAGACCACTGTCCTAGAATGAGGGCGAGGTGAGATGATGATCTCATTAAAGTGAATAGAATATTTTTTTAACCAATGATGGAAATATGCAAAGATTTGGACCTGTTATAAGTCTACAGAGTGATGTTGCTTTTTAGGAGTGTATATTATGTACAGATGTTTTATGGTTAGGCAAAGTGGACAGTTGCCCACAGCCCCCACCATCAAAGTGGCCCCCTGAGAAAGTAAAATGTATTTCTAGGTCCCTTTGGTGTATTTCAACCTTTAATATATCATTCACTATTGTTAGGCAACAGAGGGCTGAATTAGCAAAAAAAGCATAATAAAATTAAAAGTTTTTCCAAACAAGAACCCCAAACTATGTCTTGCACAGGCCCCCCAAATAATTAAGGTGCCACTGCTTTTATTGGAAAAAGGGCAACACCAGGTGATTCCTTCATAAAGTTGTCTAGGTATGGGAACCCTGACAAGACATGGATGGGTACTGATGCAAGGACGCCTGGTCTAGTGTGACAGCACAGAATGCGGAGATCTGCCTCTGAGTTTGTTATCTATAGACAGGAAAACTTAAATGGGGAAACACTAAATGGATACAAGGAGGAAGGTTGGATTCCTATAACAAATCCGATCCAAATGATCGTCGTTTGTGATTTTGTGAATAACTATAAGCCGCAACATATGGATTTGATGATTATGTTCCAATTATTTGGTGTGTTTTCATATGACAAATGCTCAATAAAACAGATTTGAAAAAAGAGGCCAAAACCTACCAAAGGATGGTGAGTTTAGAAGTGAGCCATAATGACTCGAATCGAATAATCAATAGGAAATCTGTGTTTGGAAATCTGAGACAGTCGACACCGAACAATCATCTGATAGGGTCAAGATACTAATGTATATGGAGAGAGAAGTTCCAAATGTTGCTTGTGGAATACCTGCAAAAGAACTGCATTAACATATTAGACTTTGCGATATTGAGCAGATCACAAAAAGTTCATGTGAGGCATCGTACACCAACATCCATCTTGCAATTTGTCCTGCGCCGATGTAGTGTATAACAAAATGAGGATTTGTAGGAGGTCACAAACTCTCCGGTCTAATGAATATTGATTAAACATAATACCTTAACTGGGCAGATGCTTTCAAGAATTGAGTACCTTCACATCTTTCATTTGAAGGGGAAAGTAAAGGCACTTCTCAGCAGGAGTCAATGGTTTTAATGGGAGAAATACCAGCAATTTTCTATAGTCAATGGATGCTCTGGCATAATAAGTACTTGCACTTTTATATTTTTGTATCAATCATTGATTAGTCAGGAGACGTTTTGTGACCCCCCTCAAGATTGCCCACAAATGCAGGAATGGAACACTACAAGCGTCAATAGGTCTTTATTCCTGAGCATGGTTTCTAGAGAGAAAAACTTTTTTTAAAAAGCCCTTAAATGGACAAATGCTGCTTTTATTTATCTTTGAGGAGTCCCTTCGGATACCTTCTTCAGAACACTGCTGGTCCTCGGGATGGCAGAAGAAGGGATACACCTGCTGAAGCTTTAGACTTCAGAGAGAGGACAACACCCACCACAGTAAAATCTGGAGAGAGACCCCAAGAGATGGATCTCCACTTCCTGAACTCAGGCAGAAGAGCAGACTCCACGGGCTGGTTGGCTAGCCTTCTGTTGAGCTGCAGGGAAACAAAAGCTGCAAGAAACCCACTTTCTTGAAAAGCTCAAATGACCATTCCCAACCGGACTTGCCCTGGACCCTGATGATTTGTTCCCCTGGAGTGAATCATGGCCCTCCAAATGGTGTCCCTAATGTTCTAGGACACTTGGATGAGTGTCAGCATGTACTATTCTGCCTAAACCTAAAAGCTGGCACTTGGAAACTTTTTCAAGCATTTTTGCCAAAAGAATCAGAAGCAACCACAGAACTGCCATGAGCTGCAGCCACTGACGTCATGCTGCCGGTCCGACTCAACTCTCTGATTTGCCCCGTTGAAAGGATCTTGACTTCCAAAAATTATTTCTAAGTCCGAAGGTAAAAATATTCACTGGGTGGAGGTGTCAAAATATCCTGCCGGTGAGGTGCACCACTCCTGTTTCTTTGCTGAATTAGGTTTTGTTGGCTTTAGGACTCTGTGCACTTTACCAGTGCTACTAGTGCTAAGGTCCTTGTGCTCACTCCCCTAAGCAAGGTAAAATTGGCTTGCAGCTAATTGGCATATTTAACTTAGTTATAAGTCCCTTGCCAAGTGGTATACCATATACCCAGGGCCTGTAAATTAAATGCTACTAATAGGCCTGCAGCACTTCTTGTGCTGTGCTCCTAAAAAGCCTTCAAAACATGTCCTAAGCCTGCCACCGCAGCCTAAATGCAGTTTCAAGCTATCAGTTCGGCTTGGCAATATATAACTCCCAGGCCAAGCTTTAAACTCTCTTTTTATTGCATATAAGTCACCCACAAAGTAGGCCATAGGTAGCTAATAGGGCAGGGTACACTGTAATTAAAGGTCTGGACGTGTACTTTTAAGTTTTACATGTCCTTGTAGTGAAAAACCCCTAAATTCGTTTTTTTCACTGCTGTGAGGCCTATTCGTCCCTTAGGTTAACATTAGGTTACCTTTTAACATTTAATAAGTTCTAATGTTTAGTTGGAAGCAGATAAGCATTTAGTGTTTGATATATGAAATTGTAATAAAAAATTATCTTTAATGGTAAAGTCGGATTTTAAATTACAACTTTTAAAATGCCACTTTTAGAAATATGGCAGTTTCCTGCCCTTTGCTGTGTGGTGCCAATAGCCTGTCCTAGATCATATGACTGGATGTAGTTGTCAGTTGTGAATTCCTCGCAGACAGTTACAAAGTAGAGTGATTAGGTGTGCCTGAATGAGCGATCTGCTGGCAGGACGGGGGGAGGTGGTGGAGCTGGGCATAGCTCCACTTGCAACTAAATAGTCTGTTCTCTGCCTTCCCACAAGGGACTTGTCATCACTGCATTGTCCCAGCAGCCAATGCGGAGCCAGGGCCTGCAGAGGGAGGGGGGGGGGCGGAATTTCCAAACACTTCAAAGCACAACTTCAAGAAATTTCTCCTAGTTCAAAGACAACACTATGTATAAAAGGGGGACCCTTATACCAACTGTTCAGTGCAGTTTCTGGACTGCGGAAGGACTCTTGGAGAACTGCCTGCTATGTACTCTACAAGACTGTTTTTCTGCACTTAAAAGGATTGCTTTTCTGCTTGGTGCCTGCCTTGAACACCCAGAAGCCTGCCTTGCTGCTTGAGCCCTGCTTTTTCACCTGAACCCAGGACTACCAGAATGCCTCCAAGGGCTAGTTTGCTGGCCTCCTGTTCAGAGTCACAGGAATAAACAGCCTCCCACCATCTTGAACCCGCACCTGGACTAACCGTGAGTAAGTCCTGAACCCCCAACTTGTGCCCCTTCAGTCCTGGACCCTTGGTTGTGATGGTAAAGATGCCCAGATAGCCAAAATCCAAAATTTGGAACATACATTTTTTTTGGCTAAAAGCTGCTCTGAGAACTGAGAGAAGACCAGGACCAACCTGTTCAAGGTGCATAGCCAGTCGCCCTGACTTTGCGTCAGCTCCCTCTATGTTCTTGTCTTAAGCAGCAAATCCACTGGCCTTTCGCCAAAGGGTATCAGGCCTCTTGGAACTCCTTGTCAGCTACAGCCTCCTGTCTCGTCCTGCTAGAGATTTTTTGACTTCCAAAAAATTGAATAAGTCCAAATGTAGAAATCTTTGCAGTGACTTCGCCCAGCTGGTCCTCGATGATGTCCATCCCTCCCTCCTCAGACACCGCTTGCAGCCTTGCCCCACTGAACTTTACTTTCTCAGAACATTTTTTCAAGATTTTTTTTTTTTTAAGACGAATGGTAAGCAGTGAATGAGCCCAGTCCACTTCTTGTATCCAACCTCCACTCCACCGCGGCTGGCCAAATTTTTCAACTTTGACTCTGTCTTGCACGAATAAATGGGTTACGGTTTTGCGGCAGTCATTTGGCATCCATTTGAAGATCTTCTGGAGAAGTCTCAGTGTGTGAAAACAGGAGGATGTGACCGAGTTGACTTGACGGGTCATGGTGAGTGATGAATCCAGGATGAAGCTGAGGTTCCGTGTGTGGTTTGTTGGGGAGGGTGGTGCTGAGGGAAGCAGGCCACCAGGAGTCACCCCAGGCTGATGTGGAGGGTCTCAAGATGAGAATCTCCATCTTGTCCGAGTTGAGCTTAAAGCAGCTGTCCTGCTTCCAGACGGCGACGGCTTCCATCCAGTTGTGGAAATTCTTCTTGGCAGTTTCAACCAACAACCCAAATTCTAAAATTCCCGCTTGGAGCTTACCTGCTAGAAGTCCATAACCTCACTGGGACTTCATATGTCGGGTCTCCGGCCTTGTGTGACCCATCTTCACCACAGCCTGCTGTCTTGCCCTGTTGAGGTTGTTCAATGTCCGTTCCAAAAACTAAGGGCCTCATTACGAGTTAGGGGGTCGGACCGCCAGACCGTCATGTTGGCGGTCCTGTAAAGACCACCATGCTGGTGGTCTTTCAGACTGCCCTTTTACGAGTCATGTAGGCAGGACGGCCATGCAAAAATGGCAGACTGCCACAACGCAGCAGCCTGGATATAGGCGGTCCGACCTCCAGCGTCGTCAGCACTGCAGCCAAGCACCAAGCTTATTACAACCACAATTGCCATGATGGTCCCTTTGCGGCGGTCAGCCAATGGCGGTCTGGACCACAGCAGTTCGCGATCAACAAAGTAACACACAACTGCACATTGGATGAATTAAAAACAACACAGCTGACGCACATTGGCTAAGTGGACACACCTGCAAAGGACACTATAAAACACACCCCTTCACAGACCACAATCCTTTACACTTACCCAGAAAGATAAAGAAGCACAAGCAACTGAAATCCGTCGACTATACAGATTGGACTGCAGAATCGGACTGCTGGACCCTGGACTGTGTGTTGTGTTGTGTGTCAGAACTTGTGATTTCTCAAAGTACTGGGTTCTTGATTTTTAGGATTCTGGGCTGCAAAATAATTACTTCCTTAATACATTGGACTTGTATAAACTATTGTGGAATTATACATTGTATAATGTCAGTTATTGTTGACACATTGTTCGTACTTTTCAAACATTTCTAAGGCTGAACAAGTCTCTTGGTCTTTTTTCAGTACTTTCACAGAGTCTCTGAAACAATGTCCAAACTCAAAAAACAATCAACTCTTCTGAAGGGTTTCTTTGTGTTCTGGCGTAATCTCTTGTCAATGATAGAACAAGTTTATCAACACTATTTTAGATCTCCTAATTCTCAGGGAAGCGCTTGTTAACCCCTTCGCTGCCAGGCCTTTCTCCCCTCCTGTGCCGAGCCTTTTTTTGGCTATTTGGGGCAGTTTGCGCTTAGGCCCTCATAACGTTTTGTTCACATAAGCTACCCAAGCCAAATTTGCGTCCTTTTTTCCCAACATCCTAGGGATTCTAGAGGTACCCAGACTTTGTGGGTTCCCCAGAAGGAGGCCAAGAAATTAGCCAAAATACAGTGAAAATGTTGTTTTTTTCAAAAAAATGGGAAAAAGGGGCTGCAAAAGGCGGCTTGTGGTTTTTTCCCTGAAAATGGCATCAACAAAGGGTTTGCGGTGCTAAAATCACCAGCTTCCCAGCTTTCAGGAACAGGCAGACTTGAATCAGAAAACCCAATTTTTCAACACAATTTTGCCATTTTACTGGGACATACCCCATTTTTATGATATTTTGTGCTTTCAGCCTCCTTCCAGTCAGTGACAGAAATGGGCATGAAACCAATGCTGGATCCCAGAAACCGAAACATTTCTAAAAAGTAGACAAAATTCTGAATTCAGCAAGGGGTAATTTGTGTAGACCCTACAAGGGTTTCCTACAGAAAATAACAACTGAAAAACAAAATATTGAAATTGAGGTGAAAAAATCAGCAATTTTTCTCTACGTTTTACTCTGTAACTTTTTCCTGCAATATCAGATTTTTTAAAGCAATATACCGTTCCGTCTGCTGGACTCTTCTGGTTGCGGGGATAGATAGGGCTTGTAGGTTCATCAAGAACTCTAGGTACCCAGAGCCAATAAATGACCTGCACCCTGCCTTGGGTTTTCATTCTATACCGGGTATAAAGCAATTCATTTGCTGAAATATAAAGAGTAAAAAATAGCTATCAAGAAAACCTTTGTATTTCCAAAATGGGCACAAGAAAAGGTGTTGAGGAGCAGTGGTTATTTGCACATCTCTGAATTCCAGGGTGCCCATACTAGCATGTGAATTACAGGGCATTTCTCAAATAGACATCTTTTTTACACACTCTCTTATATTTTGAAGGAAAAAATGTAGAGAAAGACAAGGGGCAATAACACTTGTTTTGCTATTCTATGTTCCCCCAAGTCTCCCGATAAAAATTATACCTCACTTGTGTGGGTAGGCCTAGCGCCCGCGACAGGAAATGCCCCAAAACACAACGTGGACACATCCCATTTTTTGACAGAAAACAGAGGTGTTTTTTGCAAAGTGCCTACCTGTAGATTTTGGCCCCTAACTCAGCCGGCACCTAGGGAAACCTACCAAACCTGTGCATTTTTGAAAACTAGAGACCTAGGGGAATCCAAGATGGGGTGACTTGTGGGGCTCTGACCAGGTTCTGTTACCCAGAATCCTTTGCAAACCTCAAAATTTGGCTAAAAAAAACAATTTTCCTCACATTTCGGTGACAGAAAGATCTGGAATCTGAGAGGAGCCACAAAATTCCTTCCACCCAGTGTTCCGCCAAGTCTCCCGATAAAAATGGTACCTCACTTGTGGGGGTAGGCCTAGCGCCCATGAAAGGAAATGGCCCAAAACACAACGTGGACACATCCCATTTTTTTTTTTACAGAAAACAGAGGTGTTTTTTGCAGAGTGCCTACCTGTAGATTTTGGCCCGTAACTCAGCCGGCACCTAGGGAAACCTACCAAACCTGTGCATTTTTTAAAACTAGAGACCTAGGGGAAACCAAGATGGGGTGACTTGTGGGGCTCTGACCAGGTTCTGTTACCCAGAATCCTTTGCAAACCTCAAAATATGGCTAAAAAAAACCCATTTTCCTCGCATTTCGGTGACAGAAAGTTCTGGAATCTGAGAGGAGCCACAAATTTCCTTCCACCCAGCGTTCCCCCAAGTCTCCTGATACAAATGGTACCTCACTTGTGTGGGTAGGCCTAGCTCCCACGAAAGGAAATGGCCCAAAACACAACGTGGACACATCCCATTTTTTTGTTACCGAAAACAGATGTGTTTTTGCAAAGTGCCTACCTGTAGATTTTGGCCTCTAGCTCAGCCGGCACCTAGGGAAACCTACCAAACCTGTGCATTTTTGAAAACTAGAGACCTAGGGGAATCCAAGATAGGGTGACTTGTGGGGTTCTGACCAGGTTCTGTTACCCAGAATCCTTTGCAAACCTCAAAATTTGGCTAAATAAACACATTTTCCTCACGTTTCGGTGACAGACAGTTCTGGAATCTCTGAGGAGCCACAAATTTCCTTCCACCCAGCGATCCCCCAAGTCTCCCGATAAAAATGGTACCTCACTTGTGCGGGTAGGCCTAGCGCCCACGAAAGGAAATGGCCCAAAACACAACATGGACACATCACATTTTTTCACAGAAAACAGTGCCTACCTGTGGATTTTGGCCTCTAGCTCAGCCGGCACCTGGGGAAACCTAGCAAACCAGCACATTTCTGAAAACTAGACACCTAGGGGAATTCAAGATGGTGTGACTTGTGGGGTCGCTCCCCATCTCTAAAAAAAAAAAAAAAAAGAGGTTTCTGCACCTCCTGGGGGCAGATCAGCCTAATATCAATAGGCCAATCTGCCCCCAGGGGGGGGCAGAAATGGCCTAAAATAAATTTCCCCCACGGGGAGCGACCCTTGCCTACAAGGTCGCTCCCCTTGCGTGACGGCGCAAAAAAAAAGATCCCTGGTGCCTAGTGGTTTCTGCCCCTTAAAATCATCCAATCTGCCCCCAAAGCGGGCAGAAATGGCCTAAATACAATTTGCCCCTTCAGGGGAGCGACCCTTGCCTAAGGGTACGCTACCCATCTGTAAAACAACAACAACAACAAAAATCCCCGGTGCCTAGTGGTTACTGCCCCCCTTGGGGGCAGATCGGCCTAATTAAAATAGGCTGATCTGCCCCCCTGGGGGCAGAAATGGCCTAAAATAAATTTGCCCCCCAGGGGAACAACCCTTGCCCTGGGGGGCCCTTGCCCTTGCCCTTTCCCTTACGTGAAATTCACGAACAAAACAAAAAAAACTCCCTGGTGTCAGTGGTTTCTGTCCCCCTTGGGGGCAGATTGGCCTCATAAAAATAGGTCAATCTGCCCCCAAGGGGGGCAGAAATGGCCTACATATAATTTGCCCCATATGGGAGCGACCCTTGCCTAAGGGGTCGCTCCCCACCTCTAAAACAAAAAACAAAACCCCAAAAAAACAAAATTATCCCTAGTGCCCAGAGGTTTCTGCCCCCCGGGGGCAGATCGGCCTAATAATAGGCCGATCTGCCCCCATGGGGGGGCAGAAAAGGCCTTAAAAAAAATTCCCCCCCTGGGAGCGTCCCTTGCCCAAGGGGTCGCTCCTTTATGTCAATTTCATTTTTAAAAAGACTTCCCTGGTGTCTAGTGGGCGTTTTGACAGCCGGATTGCTTTCAATCCGGCTGCCAAAACGCAGAGAGAGACTTCAAAGGGAAGGAAATAACTTTCCTTCCCTTTGAAGCCTCTCTCGTCCTCCCCCACATGATCGGAAGAGAAATGCAAAGCATTTCTCTTCCGATCGCGCTGGAAGCTGAGCTTCCAGCGCGATGGGGGAGGCTCTGTGACAATCAGCGCATTGATCAAAGAACACTCGACTGGAGACAGGCTGGAGGACAAGAAACTTGACTTGACTGGAAATAGGTGAGCGGTGCAATAGGTACAAAGCCAATCAAGGCCTCAGAGTCACAAGCATCCTTGAATAATCAAATGTGCACATGTGCCTTTTGTCAGGTGATTGCTTGTTAAGGAAATGAGCAATTATCCTCCTGATTGTGGCATGTGTTCAATACAGATCACATTGTAAAGAGCACATGTTTTGGCAGTTACAGTTGCAATGGGTGGAAAGGCAGTTGATTGAGTGTTAAGGAAATTAGTAATTATTTGCCTGATTGTGGCACATGTTCAATACAGATCACATTGTGAGGAGCACATGTTTTGGCAGTTACAGTTGGCACAAGTTTAGCAGGTGGAATACAATCTGCATAATCAACAAGCATTGGTTATAATAAATCAGACATTTAACATGCATTGGGTATTGCAAACTTGATATTCAAGGATGTAATGAATGCACCCAAATAAGTTTGAATATTGCAAGCAACAGCACCTTACTGTAATTGAGGCTTTGGACTTGCTAGTGTACCAACAACAACTTCCCCTGTTAAGTAAGTCCCTGTCACCCACATTAGTATTTTTTTCCACTACGTCACGTTCCAAAAATCCAAATTTTTTAGAAGATGAATTAGGAGTCATGGTGGTTGAAAGAGTAGAGCCACAATTGTTTGGAGCACAAGTCTAGCACAATCCTCTCAGTAAGAAAATGGAAATGTGAGACAGGATCATCGACAGAGTGAATGCTGTAGACACCACCCTGTGCACAAACGTGGACATTAGGAAAGAGGTGGAACGACCTCAGGGGCAAGGTCCATTCCCTGGTCTCCAGCCACACAGCTGAAGGTCAAGAAGACTGGCAGTGGCCCTCCCAGTGCCCCATTAATACTCTATCCATGGGAAGAGAACGTCTTGGCCATCCTGCATCCTGAGGGCTTGACAGCAATACCTGGGGGAGTGCAGTCTGGTAAGTCACAACACAAAAAATGTCACAAAAATCAATGTCATGTGTGCTCATAGCTCACCCTTTCCCACTGTCTTTTTCATGCACCCCACCAACATTCAGTAGCCAAAGTATCTGAGAATTAACCCAGACAATGTGTATCATTGGACCAAACATCACACTTACCAAGGCCAATAACATGCCATATATCCAAATGGAGCCTGGAAATCTCATAGTATCATAAATAGCATTCCAGGATCCATGGCATGTCCCAAAAGTACAATATATGCACAAACAAATCCACCCTGCATTCAGATATGGAAAACAAAACAATTGCTAAGTATTGGCGAGTAGTGAGAGTGATGTGACTGCAACTCCCAGGAGGCACTGTTTCAGCAAATTCAACCTTGATCCCGGAGCTCTCTTGTCCGATGACACCTGTTTGTCAAATCACAAATGAACTTCACTCACCTGGGGGATAACATTTGTATAGTGTGTGTAATAGACAGAGTGACCTGACTGCAACTCCCAGGAGGACTTGTGTCTGTAACTACAAACACCAGCATAGTGTTCACTTGTCCAAAGACCCCGGTGTCTCAATTCGCGTGTACATCCCTTGGGGGGGGGGGGATTACCATTTGTCATGTGTTGGGAAGTTGGGAAGTAGAGGAAGTGACCTGACTGCCACTCATAGGAGGCCCTGTTTCTGTAACACCAGCACAGGGTTCATTTGCACAATTACCCTTGTTTGTTAACTCCCAATTGAAGTGTACTCACCTGGGAGGATACCATTTGTATAGTGTGTGTAGTAGAGAGAGTGACCTGACTGCAACTCCCAGGAGGCAGTTTCTCTCACTCCAAAAACCAGCCCAGTGTTCACTTGTCCAGATACCCCTGTGTCTTAACTCTCAATTGCAATGTACTCACCTGGAGGAATACCATTTGTCAAGGGTGTGTAGTAGAGGGAGTGACCTGATTGCAACTCTTAGCAGGCCCTGTTTCTGTTACTCCAGCCACTAGCCCAGTGGTCACATGGCCCAATACACCTGTTTGTGAACTCTCAAATAACATTTACTCAACTGGTAGTATGCCATTTGTCAAGTGTTGGGGAGTAGAGGGATTGACCTGACTGCAAAGCACAAAAGGCCCTGTGTCTGCAATTCTAACCACAAGCCAAGTGTTCACTTGCCCATATACCCCTGTTTGTTAACTCTCAAATGAACTTTACTCACCTGGGAGGATACCATTTGTCAAGTGTTGGGAAGTAGAGGGACTGACCTGACTGCAACTCCCAGGAGGTCTTGTGTCTGTAATTCCAAACACCAGCACGGTGTTCAGTTTTCCATATACCCATGTTTAATAACTCTCAATTGAAGTGTACTCACCTAGGAGGATACCATATATCAAGTGATGGGAAATAGAGGGACTGACCCGATTAAAGCTCTCAGGAGGCCTTGGGTCTGTAACTCCAACCACCAGCACAGTGCTCAGTTCTCTATAAACCCCTATGTAATAACTCTCAATTGAAGTGTACTCACCTGCAAGGATATCATTTGTCAAGTGTTTGGAAGTAGAGGTAGTGACCTGACTGCAACTCGCAGGAGGCCCTGTTTCAGTAACATCAACCACCAGCACAGGGTTCACTTGCACAAACACCCTTGTTTGTCAACTCTTAATCGAAGTGTACTCATCTGGGAGGATACCATTTGTCAAGTGTTGGGAAGTAGACAGACTGTCCTGACTGCCACTCCCAGGAGGCCTTGGGTCTATAACTCCAACCACCAGCACAAGGTTCACTTGTGCAATCACCCTTGTTTGTCAACTTTCAAATGAAGTGTACTCACCTGGTGGGGATAGCATTGGTCTAGTGGGTATAGTAGAGGGACCGACCTCACTGCAACTTCCAACAGGCCCTGTTTCTCTTATTCCATCCACCAGCAGAGTGGTTACATGCCCCAATATATCTGTTTGTCAACTCTCAAATGAAGTGTACTCACCTGGGCAGGGGGATAACATTGGTCTAGTGTGTATAGTAGAGGGAATGACCTGACTGCAAGTCCTGTTTCTGTTACTCCATCCACTAGCACAGTGGTTACATGCCCCAATATATCTGTCAGCTTTCAAATGAAGTGTACTCACCTGGGCGGGGGGATAACATTGGTCTAGTATGTATAGTAGAGGGATTTACCTGACTGGAACTCCCAGCACGTCCTGTTTCTCCAACCACCAGCACAGTGGTCACATGCTCAAATACATCTCTTTGTCAACTCTCAAATGAAATGTACTCAACGGGGGCTAACATTGGTCTAGCGTGTGTAGTACAGGGTGTGACCTTACTGCAACTTCCTGCAGGCCCTGTTTCTGTTACTCCAACCACTAGCACAGTGATCACATCCCCCAATACATCTGTTTGTCAACTCTCAAATGAAGTGTACTCGCCTCAGGGGATAACATTGGTCTAGTGCGTTTAGTACAGGGAGTGACCTGGCTGTAGCTCCCATGAGGCACTGTTTAAACAAATCCTACCACCAGCACAATGTCCTCTGATCCAAAGGACACTGTTTGACAAATCACAAATGAAGTGTACTCACCTGGGAGTGAGCAAGCACAGATCATGCTTAAATCAGAGATAGGTCTATTTACCTAGCTTCATCTTGACTTGCTAACCCAAGATGAAACTGTTGAGGTCAGGAATGACATCTTAGCCAGTGTGTACAAAAAGTATTCCTAAAGTCTCAAGGTGCATCACCATATTGGCAGCAGCAGCAGACACATTGACCCAGCACTGTGCACATGATGACTCCAGTCACATATGCAACTAAGTCCTGGGTCTGCCTGGATCCTGCAACTCAACTAGGCCTCCAAATGGTTAAAGGCATATGTTGCCTCTCCACTGTATTGGCTTGACTCGTGGCAAGATGTCATTTTCAGGCAATCCTCCCAAGTGCAACTAATCTGCACATATCAGCAGCTGCCTGAGTTTAAATGAGTTGGCATGCTTCACACATGGCATGTCAGTATACCCAATACCATGGTTACTTGCTACAATTGGTTTAATTACAACGTAACGTTGTACAAGCTCTCTGCTTACTGTAACTCTAAACCTTTGGAGGTAGATGTCAAAATACAACCAGTTACAATGTATGTTTTACATCAATAGGTGGATCTGCCGCTGGGCACACAGAGGCGGTGTAACAGACTATCACTAACCTCCTAGGTAAAGCCCTCAGTGAAGACGATACTCCTGGACTTGTAGGACGGTTCTGTCCCATCTGGGCAACCAGGTCAGGTGTCAATAGTGAGTCTCACTGTGCACACAACGTCCCCTCCCAGCCATGTTGCTTCGACATCACAGGCAACAATTCAGCCCCTCACCTATGACCCGAGCACAGTGTCTACCATCTCATGCCCCCATTCCTAAATCCTGAGGTTGAGCTCAACACTTCAGACACTGAGGGTCCAGGAACAAGTTGGAAGAGGCATCCTGTGGCAAGTGTACAGGCCTGTGGGGGTAGGGTGCATGGGAGTGATTTTGTGGGCCAATGGGGTGGGGTCACGGGGGCTGCTCTTGGCCAGGACACCATCAGCCACATCTTGAGGGTCTATCAGGAGTCCGACGGCGTGATGGGCCAAGTGTTGACTGAACTCCAGGAAATCAAGCAGCTTCAGAGGGACATACATTGGGACATGAGGTAACAGATGGAGGCCCACAGTAACAACATGGCCTCCCTAACAGGGCTGATGAGGGACATACATACCACCCTGAGCAGGGCTTTTCAACACCAGTCTACTTCTTCCTTTGGCCAATCAATAGCAGGCCCAGCAACATCGGTGCCAGCCAGTAGAAGGGAAGCCCTGGCAGAGGAGCACCTAGGCCCAGACACCCCTGCCTCTGTAGCTGCAGATCCCATCCCCTGATGCAAGTGGGGTCGACCAGCAAAGAATCCAGGAGGTGTGGATTCCAAGACACCCACCACTGCCAGTAATGACCCGCTTCCTTAAGGACCTTCTTTGAGTGTTACACATTTATTTTGGACTGATCCTGAATCACCTACCATTTCTAATGGGAGGAGTACTCTGTGGACTCCAAATGGTGTGGCATCTACTCCAATGATTTCATTCACCATCACTGATCCCTTCACATTTGATTTTTTTGTTGAGTTGTCATATATTTTTTCTGTTAGTCTTAGCTTCTCAATAAAATCACCCTTCACTGTATCTTTGTCTGCTGATTTTGATTTCATATTTAGCCAGGTAGATATGTCAGAACATGTGAACCATACAATGATGATCCAAGCTACTTGTCCAAGAATGGATATGTTGCATATACACAGTGTCCAGCTCAGGATTAAAACCTTTCCACACAAACACTTACTTACAAGTGTCTGTTCAAACTAAAACTTTTAGTACAGTGTGCAGCAAATAGGCCGTCAATCTGTTAGGACTATTGGAAAGCAAAAATTAGTAAATCATATTTAGTAAATGAACATGTTGACAGGTATAGAAGTCCAGACCACGGTAGGAAGGGATTTGTCAGACATTGTCCTGTAGACATTGATGTGGTTTATGTGAGCAGCTTCAGCAGCTTGAGCCTCATCACATACCACGCCAAAGTTATCCAACATCACATAATCCAAGATACAGACAGATGGCAGTACAACAGTCCCTGATCACAGGGCCATCATAATCGAATGCCCATGCATCTGGTGGTATGGCACAAACATATGTCAGTGTAGCGGCACAGGCACTGTGGCCTAAAATGATGAAACACATCTAGAGCTAGATACAGGTCAGACAAAAATGAGTGTTTAGCCAATATGAAGGGAAAATGACTTGGTCGTAAACTAGGACTACATATTTCGTACCCACATGATGAAACACATAATGCAATCGGCCTACTACAGCACAAAAAACAAGTCCAATGGGCACTACTGACCTTCCATCCAAACACTGTGAAAGCTGTCTTGGCACAGGTCTTTTACACCCAAACTCTGACCTGCATTACCTGGATTAATCCATGTCCACTTCCTATGTCAGAACAGCATTACATACCTGTCAATGTCACAAATCTGAAATGCCCACATGAAGATGTCATGCTGAAGGTACCTGTACAACGAGCGAAATGAGTATAGGCTTGAGACCATACTTATGACACAAGTCACATAGCAAGCATCTGAAAAACAAAGTACATTGCAAGGAAACTCCAAAAGCCCATTCCACTACCTGCCGTGTTCTTCAGTGGGCCTAATTGAAGTGGACTTCCCCTGGCGTAGTTGAATTCCTCAGCAGTGTCAACAACCAAGAACTGTTTGGATAAGCTGAATCTCCTGTTAAGGAATGGGACATAAGTGAACCAATGAGTCCCTCACTTCATGATTGTAGCACCTGACATTGCTCACACATGATCAGGACAGACGTGACTTACCAACCAGCCAGGCTCTCTCTGGGTGCAGTTGAGACATCAGCTGGGTTATGATGGTGTTCCACATTATAAAGGAATCATGGGCTGAACCTGCATAACGGGCACGCACGTGAGATGTAGAGATCCGCCAAACAGACAACTTGCACATTGATGAAATGGAAGTTCTTTCTGTTGCGATGGACGTGTTCAGTGGCCTGCGGTGGCACCAAGCCAACATGTGTGCTACCTATGGTCCCCACCACATGTGGGAGGCAGCCAAAACCATAAAAGTCAGCCTTAATATTGGCTAAATCCTCACGTCGAGGGAACCTGATATAGCTGTTAGTGAGTTTCACCATTGCTGAGTGGAAATCCTTCAACACCAGACTGAACATAGATTGGGACATACCAGCAGATAAGGCCACTGTATGTTGGAAGTACCCTGTAGCCAGGAAGTGCAATACTGACATGACTTGTACAGTGAGTGGTATGCAGCTTGGGGAAATAATAGCTGGCATCAGATTTGACTCCAACTGACGGTATAAGTCCACTATTGTTTGCCTATCCAGGTGGTATAACATAATTATATGCCATTGCTTCATGGTCTGAAGGTCGGGCAGTGGATGGTAGACAGGAGGTTGTTGCATCCTCCCTCTTCCAGGGTACCTATGTGTGACAAGACATGATTTGTAACATTAGTCAGTGTTTCCACAGCAACAAACATTATGCATGCCAATAATATATGACAAAGCATTTCTGGCTGGATAGATATGACTCCCAGTACACATCACAGCTGTCAACTACACAAGGGTTGTCAACACGTGTCCACAACATGGATTTGGACGAAACTCAAATATCTGCTACACAATTGCCCCTCAAAATGTGACCGTATTTTCTGACTGCCAAAAATACCATCTGCAATGGTGGACTGTGCACCGCCATCTGATGCCATCTGTGCCCTGCAACACACTATGTTGGTGGTTGTGTAGAAGTTCCGATAAGACAGAATAAGGATGTTGGTTATGCTACAACACGTATATTGTATGTGTGATGCAGTTTACAAAGCCAAATACAGTGTTTAGGCCAACAAAATAGGGGATGCTTGACCTACTCCACTGGACATTAGGAACCTGCAGCGGAAGTTGTCTGGTTGGTAGACAGTTCCAACTGCAGCGAACCCATCCGTAGGCTAACGTGGCCTGTGACGTTGCAGCCTAATGGCTGTGTCCATTGGTGGTGATGACTACGTACGTGGTGGACGTGACCGCCATGTTGTGTAAATTCACTGACTTGACTCGTGACATTGCTGCCAGCAACACCTTCACTACCTGAGCTGCTGTGTGCCACCTCTGGGAGTAATCATGCCACATCCAGCTGGTGATAGAGCTTTTCCTTTTCTCCAGAGGAGCTGGAGAGGCTTGTTAATGACGTCCTTCCCTGGTATGGATAGCTCTGTGGCTCACCAGAGGAGCAGATAAGTACCTCATTAACGCAATTGACTGTTTTCAACAACGTCCTTTCCCTCCTCACAGGCCAGTTAGACTTCTTGCGTGCCTGTTGTAGCAGTCTGTGTGGCATCAATTGGATGTACATTGTGCAGGTATTGTTGGACAGTATTATATGCTAAGTTCATAAACATTGTGTTGTGCGAGTTTTTTTTTGTGGTCCTAGAGCCTCCTTGTGTTGGATGCACATAACTAGGTAAGGATAATTTACTGCCGTCCAACGACACCTCTTTCTTCATGATTGTTATAAATGTTGGACAACGTGTATGTGCATGAAAGCATGAGCTGTGTATTTATCTTGTATGAGTGATGTAAGGATCTTGTAAGCAATGTCTATAGTACCACAGATCTTTCAACCCACATCTGTCCTTGCCAAACTGTTGTCTGGAATCCATATCCTGACTCACTCTGCCCTTCAGGTTGCCAAACAAACCACATGCCAAATTACTGATGGCCACATGATCTACTGTCATGCATGGAAGTGGTGGAAATATAAGTGACATGTAGGTTCTGTATGCTCAGCCTGCAGAGACCAGGGCCTGTCATATTGTATCTCCCAGTATGGGACCTAGACCAGGCTGTGGAAAAATCACTGTGGCTATGCAAATGTGGCACTTTGCCTACTCCCTGTATACCAGCAGATCCTGGCATGTGGACAGTATGATGCTCTAGTTGCAAAACCTGCCCGGAATGCCTCAGTCCATTGACTAGATTAGGAATGGGTACTGAGGTACATCCCAGAAGTAGTCTATATGTGCATTTTGCATAATTGTCAATGTGTGTCTTTGACTCATGACAGGCTCCTTACTCCCGCCACTCTGTTGTTACCTTCACATAAGTCATATTTGTCCTGTACTGGCTTATTACACGAAAGACAGCCCCACAGTGCAGGCAGTGTGTTGATTCCTGGGAGGCAATGATATTTGAGTTAGTAGCTTAGTCACATATCAGAAATTGTACAGTGCATACCATATGTTGGATGCCATCTCTGTAGGATAGACACATATGTCAAAAGGAGTGTTATGTGGTACAGGTACATACCACAGAACCCACCCCCTGAAGTGGCATGAGTCTGTATTTGTTAGGCCACATGTCCACACATGCACAAGGAAGACACTTTCTGTACCCAACATGCCAGCCCCTTCATTGTCACTCAAGTGTAAGGGTGAAGTCTGTACTATGGAAGTTGCCTGCAGGGACTTAATGCAGTGAGTCAATCTCACAGAGTGTGAATGTGCTGGTCCATTCAGGCCTAAGGAGTTTATCCTTCAGAAGCCACATATGTGTGTTTCATTGTGGCTCGCATCACAGTCTATGTTGCCGGAGCCTGGGATACCTGATGTGAGTAGGCTTGCTTAATCGTTGTAGGCCATAAGCAGGGTAGTGGGATAGTCTGCAGGTAGATACAAATGTCTGTAGTCATGTCCCTGTACTTATTGGCTTGTGTGCTTTACACCTGGGGTATGTTGACAAATTGAACATTTCTAGCTTGGTGTTTCTGACATGTGTGACTCAAACATTTGTGCCAAAACTTGGAATCTCTTTATTTGTCTCTTACATCCATGCAGGTAAACGCACATCAGAAGAAGGAGATATGCAGAGCCATCGCCCGAAGGTACAGACCCGGGGGGTCCACAGCCGGTGGAGCGCCTACTGTTGCAAAAGGTAAGAGGATCTGAGACGCTGGGCCTGGAAGATCACGGAGGTCCAGCTGGGCCTGTTCTCACAGCGTGGGCAGGGCGCACATCGGACCATGACCCCCCCTGATGTCCCACATCCTGGTGGTGGTGTACCCAGACCTTGATGGGTGTTTGTGAAAAGTACAACAGCCACAAGGGGGTGAGCACAAGGCAGTTCCTGCCTATCACATTGGCAAGTTAATGTGTTAGGTTCTGACATCTCACCTTGACGATTAGGGATGAGCCATGTGTGACACAGTAGATGAGTGACTGTTTGTGTGGATTTGTAATGTGGTGGCCCAGGGACCTAGGACACAACTGTGTACAATCCACAAACAATTTGCTCTTTAGGGGTAACACATGGCTGTGTGCATTGATCAATCAAGTAATGTTTGTTGTTGTGGGTGTAAATTCTACGCCACAGACCACTACTCCTCAGTGTTACAAGCCAAAGGAAAGAAAGTGATGGCTCACTGCCCTTAGCGATGTGTCTAGTCAAACGAGGATCTTGCCATCTGCCACCCAGAGGCTACTTGTCTTCAGCATGTGATGGGTGCTGGTGCCTCATTACTGTCTATAATGTGAAGATGGCCATCATACATGTAACAGAACATACATTGTTCTTTGGGTCAGCTACATATAATTAATTTCTCATGGTAAGTGGTGAATGCCCATGGTTATGATTTGTGTGCTGTCACTGTTGCCAACATTCCTTATGCCTACATGTTAACATTTGTCCCTTTCTCTTTTGACAAAATGTGTACACTGCTATTTCATGCATGGTCTACCTGTGTTCATGGGATGATTTCTGTATTCCCTCACATATATGTCCATGCCAATCTGTGTTTGGAATAGGACATTTGCAATGGGAGTACATGTCATGTGCCACAGACAGGATTGTGTCATCATTGATTGTTGGCTGACACATAGCCTCAATAATCATTGCGTGTCATTTGGCATGTACAACTGCAGTACCAATGAGTGATATGACAGGTAGGACTAGAGTTTTTGGCCACAATGTGCATTTCCATGCCATTGATGTGGCATCATGTAGCAAAGTGCACTGCACATGTGTAACAGGGACGTTTGGTAACCTGACTGTAGGTATGCATCATGGAGTGACTTGCAGTTATGTTGGAGTCGTATGTGTTGGTACACCCATCGATCCGCAGACTTCTGGGTTTGTTATACCAAAATGGAGACAGTGATGTAGCTTCACATTGGGCAACATGTTGAGGGCCTTCTACAAGTACTTGCAAATCTCTGGGCCTCTCCAACATACAAAGGGCTATCTGAGTAACATTAGTACAACCTCCATGACTCCATTGCGGCACGTTTCACTTGGTGAATTGGGCATTGTTGCTGTGTTTCCAGAGTGACATGAGTATTTCCCTGTCACCTTCTCCAGGCTACTGCACTGTTGTCAGCATCATGGTATGTTCTGGGAGCATAATTTCACATTGTTGTGTTATTGTGTATGTGACAAATAGATGTTTGCATGACCTTCTGTTGGATCTGTGGGAATGAATTTGGCATTGGGCTACTATTGTATGACAACAGGTAACTGAGGTATGCTCCATGAGGAAAAGCATTGAAGGTGATGTTGTCTCCTACTTGTTCATTGGTTACTGTGATTGCACAACTTCACCCATGAAATTGTAGTTTTCTGAACACCTGATTTTCCTCTGAGAAACCGTTGACAGTTCAGATGGCATGCATGCATATGGTATCGTACATGTAGGGGCTACTTTGGTAGAGTTAGTTGCTGGGGCCTGCTTGACATCATGGTAATGTTTGCTAATCACAGCTGTTGATCAGGAACATGTGGTGACCCTTTTTCTCTTTGTATTTTCAGCATCATCCCAGGCAAGCAAAGGAGAGAAGGCACAACCAAGTGAGGAAGCATCTGGCCACGGTACCTCCGGTCAAGACACCAACAACACAGAGGCATCAAGTGGCCCAGAGGGTGAGGGGAGTGCCATGCAGGAGACCGGATCTACATCCTCATCATCAGATTCAACCTCCAGTGGCCACTCACTAGTGGTGGCAGGCCCATCAGGACCTACTCCTGTACAATCTTTGTCAGCCACCCCCAGTTCTATTGCCACCCTCCCTGTTGCCTCCCACCCAGTTGGCCGTGCTCATTCACCCAACAGGATGGGCATCTTCTTTGCCGCAGGCACCTCCTCTCAGCCCCTGTTATCCCTGCTTCCCTGAGTGAGGAGGCTATTGACCTCCTGAGGAGCATCTCTGTGGGTCAGACTGCCATTGTGAATGCCATCCAGGGGCTGGCCAGCCAACTTCAGCAGACCAGTGCTTTCCTGGAAGGCATTCATTATGCCACGTATGGCCTACAGACATCTTTTCAGGCAGCCAGTAACCCACCACATTTCTCCCCCGTCCTCCCACCTCCCTCTTCCCAGTACAAACCGCCTATTCCCTTACCTATCCCAGCACACAGACACATCCGCATGCACCCACATCAACACACACAAGCAACACACATTAACACAAACACCACAAGATACACCGGCACGCAGACACTCAACATACACCCACAAACACATCAGCCACCACTTCACCAGACACCAACACCATCCCCACCGACCCACATCTAGCATACCTACAGGCACCACCACATCCTCCATACCCGCAGACACCACCCAACAGACGCACAAACATCCACCACATCCACTATACCAACAGACACCACCCCAACAGACACACATATATCTACTACTCCCCCATCACCCAGCATCTCTACCTCCCATCCCCCAAGATATGCAAATGCCACACTTGCACACACAACAGACACCACCCAAATTGTTGCACACACCCAAGCCATCTACACCCACACACCAGACGACCACTCCTTCTACCTCCAAATCCCCAACCCCTTCTGATGACCTTCCCTGTGTTCTGAAGGAGAGTTTTCTTTTTGATCTTGCCTTCTCCCCTTTTACCTCTAAACCGTCTTCCAAACCCGAGAGGCCTCCACCAACATCCCAACCCATCCCTTCTACATCCAGGTCCTCCCCTGTCACACCTGCCCCCCTGCAAGCACCCACACCTGTCCTCATCAAGAAGCCTACTCCTCCTAAGAAACAATCCACTCCTCCCAAATCCACCCATTCCAAATTCGACCCCCCTTCTCCAAGGATGATCCCTGAGGTGCCTGCCTACCCACCTGATGCCCTTTCCTGTGTAGGTTCTCTGGCAGTGATTGGAGTCAAGTGTGGACCCAATCATGCACATGGACATTACTTGGACTGGCCAGTGGCCTTTGTTCTTATGCATTTTGCATTAATAAACCCAGTAGTTGTTTTGTTGGGTACACATTTGTCCTGAAATTCCTTTTCTACCTTTTTGTTGTTCCTGAGTAATTTGTGTTGTGTGCCTACAGTTGTGTGTGTTTCAGCCTGATTGCTGATACATTTGCTGTTGTTTGCAAAATCTAAATTTGTAGGCAGTGCTGGTGTCACCCAGGACAAGGGTAGATGTTGGCTATAAGGATATGTGTTTGTTAATGCAGTTGTGGTGTCACTGCATTGTATCATGTCTGATATGCTAAGTATTTCATCTTGTGTTGTCTAATGTCAGCATAATATGGTGTTAGACTTGTCCCCCTTATATGGATTGTAGATTTGTCTCATGTGTGGCAGCTTGAGTTTTCTTTTTGAAGACATGGAGGGTGTTCAATTGTGTTAGCTTACTTCACATTTGACTGTACATGTGTCCATTTTGCTGTGTGTACCTTGCAGCTACGTAATCTAGTTGTATGACCCATGCTGTTGCTGTTGTATTTGCTTCCTTGACTTGCACTTCCACATTCTGCAGATAGGCAGGTCACTTGGCTCTAGCATTGGTTGTCCCTGAGGTACCTGAAGGGCTGGTTCCTGTGCAAATGTTGTTTTAGGGGCATGTGCAAAGTGATATGTGTCCCAGGGCAGCATCCTTACCTGCGTGATCCTGATGCCCCATCCCTATTGTGAAGGTATTGCTTGAATAGTGAGCTTTGGATATTTGTCTCTCTGACTGTTGTGCATCCCATTATCCTGCCATTGTGTTGCAATGTGGGTGATGTGTGCGTCCATCACAGGGATGTTTAATGGGAGGGGTGTTTGTGATCTATGAAATATCCATACATATGTGTGTGTTGAATTTAATGACAGTCCATGGCATGTGTGCAATGTGAGGGTTTCAGTTGTGTTGGCAGATGTGATGCTGCTGTGTTGCTGGTATTCTGTGACACAATGTTGTGTACACTTCACTGTCCCTGTGCCTAAGATGTGCAGAAATGTGGTTTTGTGTAGTGTGGTACTGCAGTGTGAGTGACCTGCGCAAAGGGGCCGTTTAATGGCTGTGAATGTGTCCTTCTTTGTGACTGACTCTGACTGTGTACACAATGACAGGTGTACTTGGTGCCCGAAGCGTGCCCCCGTATCATGTGGATTACTGCGCGACGATCTGTTGTTAAGTGTAATGACACAGGTAGGTGTGTGTACTTACCGTCATCGATTGCGCCCACAATGGCATGGATTTTGAGCATCTTCTATTGGATTAGAGAGAGTTCTTATATGGAATGTGGAGATGTTAGCATTCTCAGAACGTGGGGAGGCGACAGAAGTTAGCAGGTGAAGTCGTCACCTATAGCAGTCTGGGGTGACTTTACCACTGTGCATTTTCTTTCAATAAACTTAGGTGACAAACTTCCCTTTGCGTTCGTGTCTCCCTTAGCATATGTGGCGATGAGCAGAGAAGCTGTTGCCCTTGAAGCCATGGACCCACAAGGAATTCTGGCAACGCGTCAGACATTAAATAATATCAATTCAAAAATCAAGGTTGACAAGCTGAGGTGTCAGGGGTCATCCAGCAGGTGTGAGGTAACATGGAGTGTGAAAATTCAGGTCAGTAGTGTAACTGCAGCGCATCTCAGTGGAGTTTGGGAGGAGCTGCGTAGTGGATATGTGGGGCGGTACTAGATGCGTGTCAAGCAGCGCAACCGCCTCTGGAAATAACAAAGAAACTGTCACCCATTTTAATGAATTGGGAAAGGCAAGCTTGGTGGCTTCCTTTGTCTATAGAAATAAAAGTGCAACTGGCGGCCATCTTATGAGCACATCAGAATCAGGCAGTGAAAACATTTGAACAGAGACATCATTATTATTGTGGAAAACTGGCATCCATCTTAGTAGTCCATAAACTATTATGCAATATGTTAAGACTTTCAGGTTCTTCTTTCTAAAACAGAAAGATCATATTTTTAAAATGATTTCTTGGAAAAGAAAGTGAGATATTTGTCTACTCATCCAGCAGAGTGGTAGTAAACTTTGCAGTTTTAGAATGTTTCATTCACTTTTGACATACAGCTAAATGGTGAGTGTTAGAACTTGGGTCTCTAGTTGGCAGAGGTATGCACCCTGTCCACGTCGGGACCACAATCCAAGTCACAACACAACCTAAATTATCCTGTTATCACCCTCCGGTAGCTTGGCACAGAGCAGGCAGGCTTAACTTAGAAGGCAATGTGTAAAGTATTTGTGCAATCTCATAAAGTAACTCAGAGAAAACACCACAAAAGTACTCCACACCACTTGAGGAAAATAGATAATATTCATCTAAATAAAATAGGACAAAAAGAACAACAATCCAATATGCACAAGTCAAGATATCACTTTTTAAACGTTTAAAGGAGTCTCAATACTAAAGAATCAGTGGTTGTATCCTTCTAACACACAGTACTTGGGATGTGTCAAAAATATCAACGCAGAGGGGCAGTAGAGGAGGAGATGCATCAAAAAGAAAAGCGATGTGTAGATTTTCCGGTGATGCTCCATTTCTTTCCACGCTCCAAGGCGATTCCGGGAGCGCAGCCTTGGTTCCTCACTGCAATACAGGGATATTTTGACGCCCTGGGATGATGTGTGGAAAACCCAGAATGCGATAAGAAGAGGCAGCAGGCACAGCTTCGAACCAGCAGGCAATGCAGTGATTTTTAAGACGCAGAGCAGGCAGGCATTGCTTCAAATTTTGCAGGCATTACAGCAATTTTCTGACACACTGGATTTTCTCCTCTTTAGAGAAGTCTTTGATAGTCCTGAGACCTTAGAACATGAGGCAAGCTCAATCCAAGCACTTGGAGAGCACTTGAGGAGGAAGGTAGAGTCTTTCCAGCAGAGTCAGGGGTCTGCAGGAAGCAGTGCAACAAGCAGGCTAGCAGTCCTTCCAGCAAAGCTGTCCAGATGAGTTCTTTGGACAGCTAGGCAGTCCCTTTGACAGAGTCCAGTTGTAGGTCCAGAAGTGTCTGATTTGGTGGGGTCACAGACCCTGTATTTATACCCAAAAGTGCCTTTGAAGTGAAGGAAACTTCAAAGAGTGGTTTTGAAGTGCACATGCTCCCCTTTCAGCCCAGCCCTATCTGCCAGGAGCCCTGTGGGGAGTTATAAGTCTGTTGTGTGAGGGGAGGCCACCCTTCCTGCTCAGGGAAACCCATCTCTATGCAGATGAATGCAGCTACAGCTGAGTGTTCTGTGTTTATGGCTATCTGGGTGGAATGCATAAGGAGAGCTGTCAACCAACACAGACCAGATGTGGATTGGAGACAGGCTGTAAGGCGCAGATGGCAGTAAGTGCAGAGAAATGCCTACTTTCTAAAAGTGGAGAATCTGAAATAGTATTGTAGGATTTCTCACTACCATTCCAACCATACCAAACATGACAAGTCTATTCCTCTCTGTTCAGAAATTACCACTTAAAAGCATATAAGAAAATTTCTACTGCTGGTCTATGAGAGGAGCAGGCTTTACAATGTGAAGAAATGACTTTGGAGTTTTTTCACTACCAGAACATGTAAAACATATAAGTACATGTCCTGCCTTTTACCAACATAGCACCCTGCCATACGGGTTGCATGGGGCTTATCTTAGGTGTGACTTATATATTAGAAAAGGGGGATTTAAGGCTTGGCAAGTATTTGTCAATGCCAAGTCAAAATAACAGTGAAACTGCACACACAGGCCAGCAAGGGCAGACCTGAGACATGGTTAAGGAACTACTTATGTGGGTGGCACACTAGGTGCTCCAGGCCCACTAGTAGAATTGAATTTACAGGCCCTGAGCACATCTAGTGTACTTTACTAGGGACTTACCGGTTAATTAAATACATTAAAATAATACAACCACTGATTCTTAAGGATTGAGACTCATTTACACCCTTAACCCTTTTAAAAGTGATATCTTGGCTTATGCATATTGGATTATTGTCATTTTGGTCATATTTTATTCAAATAAATATTATCTTTTTTTCTAAACTGGTATGGTGTACTTTTTGGGGTGTTTTCACTGTGTTACCGTATGTGTTATTGCACAAATAGTTTACACGTTCCCTTCTAAGTTAAGCCTGCCTGCTCTGTGCCAATCTACCAGAGGGTGAGCATAGGATAATTCAGGTTGTGTTGTGACTTACCCTGACTATGTTTGTGCTCCCTACTTGGACAGGGTGCATACCTCTCCCAACTAGAGACCCAATTTTTTTTTTTTACAATCCGCTGTGGAATACTTGTGTCATATTGCTTCTGCTGAAGGAGTTTATCCCAAACCTGGTCTGGTTAAAGCTGTGCTAGATGCACCACTTCCAAAAGATAAAGTAGGAGTTAAGTCCTTCTTCGGTCTCTGTGAGATTTATTTACAATGTATTCCAGATTTTGCCACCATAGTCAGACCTATTTAAAATTTATTGAAAGCTAGAATTGAATTTTACTTGAATTCTGACTGCACTTCTGCATTTGCTAAAGTTAAAAACCTTAACTCAACCAAGTGTTTTATGGATCAAATCTGTTTATTAATTTCCAATTTTCAATTTCAAACATCGCATATGCAATACAATACTATACTGTGAGAAGACTCAGTAACATCTTGCATAAAGCGAAACAATAGAAAATAAAGTTAATAATTAATGCAACTATGTTTCCCCGCTGCCAGCTAGCCATTCCATGATCATACCCTCCCAGGCTCTGATACCCGGTGGAAGTACTAATACAAACATATCTCTTTACAAGTACCGTCCCTTACAATCAGGTCAGGTTCAAAACCCTCAAATAAACTGAACATGTCAGCTCTGCGAACTCTTCAGACAAAATACTCAAAAATGGTTGCCAGAGATCCCTAAAGTCCTCAGCTCACTGTTGAGATGTCAGGCTGAGCTTTTCCATAACAAGGATAAACTAAAGTCTGTGCAGCCACAAGACTGTTGTCGGGATTCGCGCTGACCCCCAGTGAGATAACAACAACTGAACTGCTGCGTTCAAGGCTAGAGCCATCTGTCGACCTCTCAATGATCTCAGGGGGAATGTCAGAGAATTGGGAAGGCCCAGCAAAACATATGCAGGGAATCTAGGCATCTGAGTATCAAAAGCCCTGTCCACCATGTCTAGTATATCCTTCCAATACCTATATAACTTGGGACAGTGCCATAATAAATGCACAAGTGTACCTCGCCCCCACAACCCCTCAAGCAGAGACTAGATTTATCAGGATCCCAGGCGTGAATCCTACTTGGGGTATAGTACCAGGAGGAGACCACTTTATAGGCTGTCTCAGTACCTGCTGAGTGGTAAGCTGTGTGATGCGCCCTGTAGAAGACACTCTCCCACTCGTCTTCCGATAACTCTCTCTCGAGTTCCCTCTCCCATCTCAGCTGCCCCTTAGTCTTGGTCGGGCGAACCGCCCCGTAAAAGGTCATAGAGCTCAGAAACCACGCGCTTGTCATCCTTTTTCATTAGAGTCCATTTTTCAAACGGTGTTAATGGCCTATCTATTAATGACCTGTTAGCCGGAAGCAGGGCTCAGTGTCTTATTTGATAGTACATCATCCTGTCAGCTTCGGTTAGGCCGTATAGCTCCCTCATCCGGTCAAAAGGGATGACCCCCTGCTCATCAAATAAAAACCCCACCCTCTTACAGCCCCCCTCGTACCACCGACGCAATGTTTCAAACTGTAAGCCCGGGCCAAAGTCCGGGTTTGCGCCCAGAGGGGTCATTGGAGACGGAAATGTCATCAAGCCCGCCATGGCGGCCACCCGATCCCACACTCTCATCAAAATCCCCGTGACCGGAGATATATACAAACCCTGTGCTCTGTGGCGGCGCTTTTAGCCAAGGTTCTTTCCATATATGAGAGCCCGCTTCTGCTTGGTCCATAAAACACCAATGCTTCTCGGAGGACGGGCGGCTCCATTCCAAGAGGAAACGCAACTGCGCAGCCTGGAAATATCGAAGAAGACAAGGGACCGCCAATCCCCCTTCTCTCTTGGGGCGATACAGGATCTGCCGCGATAACCGCGCCAGCCTCCCTTCCCATATAAATCTTAGCACTGCCGACTGGAGGGTCGCTATCGTCCGCGGCGGGGTCTCTAACAGGAGCGTCTGAAACAGATACAATATGCGTGGTAGAATAGTCATCTTCACTGCCGCGACCCTGCCCAACCAGGACAATTTAAGTTTCCTCCACGCCTCTAAGTCTCGGTGGACCTCCTGAGTCAGTTTCGCATAATTCACCGTCACTGTACGAGCGACTGTGGATCCCAACTCGATCCCCAAATATGGGACCCCCGTGGAGGACCACGTGAAGCGGAATCGGGCCTTCAGGTCCCGCTCCTGTTCCGCGCTAATAAACTTGCTCATAGCCTGTGATTTAAGCATATTCATTCGGAACCCCGAGACTTGCCCAAATTCCTCCAGGACACCCATTAACGCCGGGAGCAAAGTCGTCTGCTCCGCCAGAGTAAGAATGACATAATCCACGTAAAGCGATATGAGATGTTCGTCTCCCCCAAACTTCACGCCCCTAATCTGAGGATTATCCCGAAGCCTCTGCGCCATAGGCTCCATATAGAGCGTAAAAAGAAGAGGCGAAAGAGGGCACCCCATCTGGTGACTCTTTGGACTGCAAATGGCAAGGAAATTATCCCATTAACCCGTACCGCCGCCCTAGGTGCTTGGTAAATGCAGCAAATCCATGACATAAAGCCCGGTCCCAAACCAAAGCGCTCAAGCACCTGGAACAGGTATGGCCAGTGAACCCTGTTGAATGCCTTTTCAGCGTCAATGGAGAGAAAGAGCGCCGCCTTATGAAAGTGTTCGGTTTTATCCAAGAGGTGAAGCAGTCGCTTGGTATTATCGCTACACTGCCTATGCAGTATAAATCCTGCCTGGTCAGGATCCACTAGCCCCGGCATATAATAGTTAAGACGATGTGCCAAGATACCAGTAAATAATTTAGCGTCAATATTCAGAAGGGAAATCGGCCTATACGAGGCACATTCCTCAGGATCTTTCCCCAGCTTCGGAATAACTACGATAGTCGCGTCTAACATACTAGGTGTAAGAGCGCCAGTTTGACGAAAGGACTTAAAGAGTCACACCAAGACAGGAACAAGTTCCCCACAAAAAGATTCATAAAAAAGTGCAGAGAATCCATCAGGACTGGGTGACTTCCCAGTCTGCAGCCGAGCGATCGCTGAAATAACCTCTTCTGCCCTTATAGGTAAATCTAGCGCGGTTGCCTCTTTCAAAGGCAGGGAAGTGATTGCTATATCCTCTAAGAAGGATTCTGGGGTTAAGGCACCGGGCTCTTCAGCCCTGTATAGATTCAGATAGAATTCTGCAAAATCCTGCGCTATTTGGTCACTCGAGTGGGCTTCTATTCCCGAAGGGGAGCGCACCATTTTTATCATTGAAGCTGCTCACTGCGCTCTTAACCTATGTGCCAGCAACTTCCCACACTTATTGCTTCCTATGTAGTACTTATGTTTAAGGCGGGCTACCACGTACTCTGCCCTATCCCAATCCAATCTACTCAGCTGTTTCCGCACCCTCTCGAGCTCTCGCCATATTCTAGGAGCACCCGTACGTTTATGAGAGTGCTCCAACCCCCTTACTCGCTGTTCTAGGTGCCCTCTAAATCTACTCCTTGCCTTATTATCTCTAGAGGAAAGGGACATCACTTCACCCGTCACCACAGCCTTCAGTGCCTCCCACAGTGTTGCAGCGCTTACTGTCCCATTGTCATTAAAACTAACGAAGTCTGTTATTGCCCCTCGAATCGCCTCTCAGCGTTCTGAAGCATCGAATCACTAAATCGCCATCCCGATGTACCAACCCTCTCCACGTCCATGTGGATCTCGACTGTAATGGGGGCATGATCTGAGAGGGCCCTCGGCTCAATCTCTGCATTTCTAACCCTAGAGAGAAGCTCCTGTGATGCCAGAAAGAGGTCCAACCTAGCATATGTTTTGGTTGCTGAAGAGTAAAATGAGTAGTCCCTCAACGAGGGGTGCACACTTCTCCAGACATCCACTAGACCACACTCTCTGAGCCATTGCCTCCCTGCATCCGAGAGAGACCCCGTCTGCCCGTGTAGTTGACCTGAGCGATCCAGGGCCCCATCCATCACAAGATTAAAATCACCCCCCCAGCAAGATAGCACCATCAGGGGATTGGAGCAGCGGAGTCAGAGACGGTCTCAGGAAGAGTTCTTGTTGGGAGTTAGGTACATAAAGGGAAGCGATCGTGAAGGAAAAGCCTCCCAGTCTAAGTCTCATAGCCAAAAGCCTTCCTGGGATCTCATGCAGTTTTGATATCACTTCGTGAACGTGATAGAAGTATCGCCACCCCTGCATGCTTTGATGGTAACGAGGACCAGAACTGTCTGGGGAACCACTTAGAACACATACGGTAGGTGTCTTTCAAGACAAGGTGCGTTTCCTGCAAGAGACAAACATGACTCTCCGATCTCTCTAAAGCCGACAAGATGGCAAGTCTCTTAGTAGGGTTATTGAGCCCCCTCACATTTAAACTTAAACATTTAATAATTATAGCCTATACTGAGGAGAGCCAGCAGAGAGGGACAGGGCACAGCAGAGGGCTACCCCCTACTTCAACATCTATCCCACCTAGAGCAATCAGGCCCGAGAGCATTTCCATAAAAAGCCAACACCGCAGGGAAACACAACAACAAACAAATGATAAGCACAACAGGTGCATAAAACACAGAAGTCCTCGATTGTCTACAATCACGAGGTGCAATTTCCACGGGGCAGTATATCCAACCAGATCGAGTGTTCAGGTCCACAGCCTCCGCCGCCCGACCCGCTTCAACAGTCAATATATTGTTAGCGATGCGGCCAGTAGCAAACCCGGTTGCCCCCGGGGGACCAAACTAGGTCGAAGTTCCGGCAGCCACATTGGTCAAAGCGGCCTCTCTCTCGACCCTCAGCTCCGAGGCCGTCGGGCGCTGCAGCTTCCTTTTCTTTTCTTTTCTCCGCCAACGAGGAGTGCCCCACGCCGGCAGAGCCGCTCCCCCGCTCGACTCACAGCCAATGTCCTCCAGACCCAGGACACGGCCAGCCTCCAAGACGGTTTTCACCTGCCGAACCTGCTCCTCCCAACGGAAAACCAGTTGGAACGGATGGCCCCAGGAATATGACACGTTGTGTGCCCGGAAATGATCCGTGATCGGTCTAAACTCTCTCCTCCTCTGCAGAGTCTGCGCCGACAGATCATGAAATAGCTGGAGTTCATGCCCACGAAAGTGTACACTCTGGAGATTGCGGGCCCGCTGTAGAATCTTTTCTTTAAGGACATAATTATGGAGACAGGCTAAGATGTCAGGGGGGCGATCTCCAGTCCCTCCAGCGCGCCCTACTCGATGTACCCGGTCCAGGGCCACCTCCTGTGTCTCGTCCGCACCAAGCAAGGAGCGAAACAGGTCCACCACGTAGCCCACAATGTCCTCCTTTTCAACCCCGACCGGGGCCCCTCTAATGTGAATATTCTGTCGCCGTGAGTGATTTTCCAGGTCTTCAACCGTCATCTGAAGGAGGTCCTGCTGTTCTCTGAGACGGACCACCTCCTGTTGTAGGCCCGCAACCTCCTCACCGCGCGGGATCTCATTATCTTCTAGCTGCGAAACACGCTCACCCAAAGAGGAGACCTCCCCCCGCAACTCCCTCAGCTCCTGTGAGATGTCCCTGCGCAGCTCTTGGATGTCTCCCTGGAGCGACTCAAACAAGGAGGTCAAAAAGCCCTTCGTGACAGGGGAAGACTCTGCTGGATCCGTCTCTCCACGGCTCTCCGGGGGCCTCGTCTCAGGTGAGTCCTCTGCCGCCGTGCCAGAAGTCGGGCGCGTCCCTGCCAGCATGTCCCTCACCGAGCGCTCGCGCTTCGACTTTGACACTGCCATGGTACGCCGGTCTGGTCACTCCACACCGCTGCCCGCCTCGGGAAATCCAGAGTCTCCGTCCGGGGCCGATCAGTATGGTCCCCCAAGGCCGGGACCTCACCCAGGTCCAACCTCCAGCGACTTCTTCCACAACAGTCAACTCTTGGGCCCCTTCCTCAGAACCGCGGGGCCACGATCATCAAAGACTCCTATAATGGGGTGAGGCCAAACCCCTAGGCCCCTACCTTCTGCCGGGGGCCCGCAGCTCCAACGACCCTCTCTAAGGCCCCAGTATGAGGAGGCCCTGCCTGTCCCCCTCAATCTGCCACACACACGAGGGAGCACCTTCTCCCCCAGGTGCCCAGATCAGCAGGCCCCAGGTCTTCACCGGCCGATCCAGCCGATCCAGCCGATATGGGGCCCAGGGTGATCCCCAGGCCCTCCACTCCTCGATGCTCGGCCCAGAGGAGCTGCCTGGCAGAGGCCCGTTCCGCGGCCCAGGCCGCCTCCTGCGCCGCTCCGCAGCCCCACCCCTACTGCAGGGCCGATGCCGGCTCCCCTCGCGCGAGCAGCACACTCTGTTCGCGGCCGCCGCCGGGTGAGGCGAACCCCCGGGGGCACTTTACACTACGGGGGGAGCCTCAGGCTACCCCCCGCGGGCCGCAAAGCACTTTGCTGGATCGGGCGGCGGAGCACTAACAGACACGTCTTAGCGCTCCGCCATCTTGGCCACGCCCCCCAACCAAATGTTTTAAAACCGTATGAATACAACCTTAAATTTGTATTAACTGTTGATGCAAGCAAATTGGGTGTGGGAGCTGTGTTATCGCAGAAAGACAATGAGCAGGAATACACCACTGGGTTTGCATCAAGAGTCCTCAAAGAAACTGAAGTACATTCTGTTTTTGAAAAAGAACTGTTATCCTACTGGTATGCCATTGAGAATTTCAAGAGTTATCTGTGGGGGAGACATTTTATTTTACAGACAGATCACAGACACTTAGGGGGTCATTCTGACCCTGGCGGTCGGTGATAAAGCGGCGGCCAATCCGCCAACAGGCCGGCGGTCCAAAATATGCAATTCTGACCCTGGCGGGAACCGCCAACACAGCCCGCTGCATTAACATTCCGACCGCCACGGCGGAACAAACAAACAGCGCGGCGGTCACCGCCAACAGCCAGGCGGCAGACAATGTACCGCCCACCCTATCACGACCCACCAATCCGCCACCTTTTCCGGGGCGGGAGCACCGCCGATAAAAACACGGCGGAAACAGACTACGAACGGGAAAACGCTCACCTCCACATACTCCACGCGAGATTCCGGCAGTATGGAACCCGAGTTACAGGTCATCCCTGCACTCCTGTACCTGCTCCTGTACCAGGAGCACGCCCGGCGGCGCGGAAGACATCGGTGAGTACTGCACCTACGACACAGGGGAGGGAAAAGATTACCGGCACACACCCACCCACCCACACCCACTACAACACACACATCAATGCATTCCCACAGATCACTGTCACAACCCACAAACCCCCCCCTCCGAAATAATGCAAAGACCAAAAGAAGAGATCTTAAACGGGCAGATATATTGAAAAATGGACAGCAGTAATCCAAATAAATAAATAAACTATGTACAAAATATATACATCTACTATATGTAGTCCAACCACTGTCCGTGGACCACAGGGGTCCTGAGCAAAGGGGCAAGGCCCAGTCCCACGACAAGAACACCACGGAGAGAACACTGCAGGGGCATCAGAAAGAAAAAAGGACAGGCACCTCAGGGGGAAGGGAAGGGGGGGCACCTCAGCCACTTGAGTACACGACGCCAGATCCACGAGGGGACTCCATGACCACTGGCCCATCCTGGGGAGTGCAAAGCCACAGTCCATACAGTCCATACAGTGGGTGGCCTGCCCACTGGGCCATCCTGGGGAGTGCAAAGCCACAGTCCATACAGTGGGTGGCCTGCCCACTGGGCCATCCTGGGGAGAGCAAAGCCACAGTCCATACAGTGGGTGGCCTGCCCACTGGGCCATCCTGGGGAGTGCAAAGCCACAGTCAATCAATCAATCAATAGTTTATTCGGTCCAAATTTGGGCCATTTAAAAGATTTAAAAAATATATACATACGTACAGAAAGATAAAAACCATAAACCAGTACACAATAAAAGGAACAATAGTAAAAAAAGTAGGGGTCCAGTAGCTGCCTGAGAAAGAATACATAAATAGGAGGGGTGAAAGAGGTGCTCGGAATAGTCTCTGGAATCTTACCCTGTACATAACCCTGAACAGTAGAATAATGATAACGTAAAAGCTGTTGTGTGGCACATCTCTATATAAAATCAGGCATTGAAACTCCAGACAGTAAAACTGATTAAAAAATTTAAGAAGTCAGACAGTGGTAGATGATGCTCTAGGTTAATTAGTTCTTTTGGGTTAGTTAATCCAATAAATTGCATCTTGACAATTATAAAATTAAGTATAATTTTAAATTTATAAAACACTTTGGTTAAAATAACTCAATATAGCACTTATTCAGAGATACGGTTTTTTGTGCTCAATGAGTCGCGGTTTACAATTAGAGCCCAAGGCTGATATAACAGGATGCTGATTTACTGTTTTCAAGACAACTCTTCAAACAGTGAGTTAAAATCTAGAATAGTCCTATTACGAATTTTCCATGCTGCTGCCAGATATTTAGAAACAGCGCTGATTATCAGTATGGAAGTGTCGTATTTACATATTCTGAATAGACTGTTGCGGGATAGTGGTTGGAGTGTTCTGCACAAGGGAATAATCCACTTCCCTCGGGGGCCTTTGTACAGAGGGCAGAAAAATAGGATGTGTTCAGCTGTTTCCTTGCATAAATGACAATTTATGCATTTGTCCGATGGGGAACTGTTAGTCGACCAACCAGCCGTGTAGCTATTAACCGCCAATGTCCCGTACCTGAGCTGGAGTAGTAGAGAGCGAGCACGGGCTGGTATGGGTAGATCCAGGGAGCTTTCAGGGAAGGGAACGTGTTTGACCAGCAGGAATTCAGCTGTCAGCCGACCTGACACATGTGAACCGAGAGATTCTTCGTTGATTTTTGCCCAATAATGTTCTTTGATCAGGCGTTTAGCACTGCCAGGAATCATCTCGGGGTTCTCCCAGTACTGGGATAGACTCAGTTTGGTCCATGCCGCTTTCATCTCCCTGAGCCACCGTACCTTTTCCCATCCGTGATGAGGTGGTAATAGTTCTTTAACTGCTGCCCTGTAGGGTTCAAGTTCGTCTGTTTTCCATAGTCTAACCCAATACAGGAGTGGTCTTATATATGCTATGTCTTTGATACTATTTAATCCCAGGTCCAGTCTGAGGGGGAGCATTGGCGTGCCCCTCCCCAGTCTAGATATGTGTCTGAGGAAGTTGTTTTCTTTGGTTTGGAGAGTATCCATCTGTCTATGTAATCCCCAAAGTTCTGCTCCATATAGGGCCGCAGCACGGATTTGTGCTTTATATATTTCAGAGATAAGGATCAGAGGGGGGCTTGTGGCAGTGCTAGCTTTGCGTCCTATTACTCCACATCTTTGGCTAATTGTTAGTGCCCCTTTCCTTATGGCTGGCTCCCAGCTGCCCTTGTCGGATAGTCTAATGCCCAAGTAGTCATATTCCATTACTCTCTCCAGGGGAGTCAGATCCATCTTTATGTTTGCGCTGAGCTTCTTGTTCGGGGCGCTGTATATCATAAGTTTGGTTTTCTTATGGTTTATGTCGAATCCATAATTTCTGCAGTAAACACCAAACTGATTTACCAAGTTTTGAATTCCCATGGGTGATTTAGACAAAAGAATAGTGTCATCTGCGTAGAGTAGGCAGGGGACTTTGGTTCCAGCCTGCTTGGGAGAATCATTTGTGCAGTTTGCTAAGTACTTGATGCAGTTGTTTATGTATAATAGGAAGAGAGTTGGGGCCAGGACGCACCCCTGTCTAACTCCCCTCTCAATAGCCACTGGTTCTGTGAGATCACCCTTCTTGCCGTTCCTGATTTGGGCGTAGGTATTTTCATGTAGGCGGGTAATAAGTTTCAGAAGGCCGTGCGGGACACCCATATTGGCTAGCGTCAGCCATAACTGGTTTCTGGGGACCAGGTCGAACGCGGCTCTGAGATCAATAAAAACTACGTAAAGGTTACCCCTTCCTATTTCTACAGTTTTCCATTTTATTGTTAAAAATCTTAGTACCTGATCTATAGTACTGACTGCTGGTCTGAACCCTGCTTGTAGATCAGAGATGGCGTTTGTTTCTAAAATCCAGTCTTCTAGACAGGACAAAATTT
This sequence comes from Pleurodeles waltl, assembly GCF_031143425.1. Classification (NCBI taxonomy): domain Eukaryota; kingdom Metazoa; phylum Chordata; class Amphibia; order Caudata; family Salamandridae; genus Pleurodeles; species Pleurodeles waltl. The sequence continues at coordinate 1,730,154,981 of NC_090444.1, forward strand.
GCTTTGCATAGATTTTTTGGAAGTTGTCGAGTAAGGAGATTGGGCGATAGTTGGCAGGGTTAGAGGGGTCGCCTTTCTTAAAAATGGGGACTATCTCTGCTCCCAACCAGGAGCTCGGAACAGGTGCTCCAGCAGCTATCTCGTTTGAAATGAGGTTTAGGTATGGGGCCCATACATCTGGATTTGACTTGTAAAGGTCTCCTGGTATTTTATCAAGGCCGGGGGCCTTTCCCCATTTCATTGAGGCAATCGCAGCCTTGGTATCTGCCAAAGTGAATTCAATTTTGGGGGTCTCGGAGGTCATGATATGGATCAGATCCCGGGAAGCAGCATCGGTGGTCCCCATGTATAATTGGGAAAAATGGTCGGACCATTCTGCAGGGAGTATTGAGGCACCAGGCGAACGGTGTGGTTCATTGCTGGCATCAGCTACCAATTTCCAAAATTTCGTGGTGTCGTTTGTTTTAGCAGATTCCAGGAGGAGGACCCATCTTGATTCATCCCATTCCCTACGGGCTCTACCTTGTTCCTTTTTGTAGTCTTTTCTAGCTTCCCTTATATAATCCATCTGGCCACCTCTTAGGGCTCTCAGCAACTTATGCTGTGCTTCTCTGCATGCAGTGTTGAACCATCTTGCGTTAGAGTTCTGTTTAGGCTCTGTTGCCGACTCTTTAGTAAGTAGAGTTTTTAAAGAGTTAAAAAACAGTGTGTGGGCTGCTATAAGCCCACCACTATCTTTCGTGGGTTGAAGTATATATTCCATATGATCCGCCAGCTGCCAGTACACTTTTGCCAAAGTGGTTATGTCAGTGTTCAGGGATTTCCATCTAACATTTCGCCTGTTGTTGGTCAGTGCGAGCTGCTGACTATAGGACTTGGGGCAGGAGGCTTCAAGTAGGGGTAGTAGGTTCCTGAGTGATAAAATCAATGGTTCATGGTCGCTTTCCTCATGTTCTGTGATGTTCATATCGACCATGTGACCCCAAAGGCGGATGTCGAGCAAGATGTAATCAATCTGGCTCTTCTGCAACCCACGTTTAAATGTGGGGTGAAGGTTAAGATCCGAACGGGAGCGGCCATTGCAAGCCCGGAGACCGTGTGCCAATGTAATGTCCATGAGCTGGTACGATAGTCTGTTGATTTTAGGTCTTTTGCTTGACACCAGCTGGGGGATGCCCCAATGAGCATCTTCATCTTTATATAGTTCCTGGGCCAGTGAGTAGGGTTCAAAAGTGGTGTTAAAATCTCCGGCAATGAGAATAAAATGAGTGGGTGATTTATCGGTGAGAAAATTGTCTAAAATAGTCAGTGCGTTGGACTCATATTTTTTGCCCAGGCTCCTATTATAGATGTTAATTATTAAAAGTGGTTTCTCTCTAAGGGATGGTATTGATAGACCCATTAGATCAGGGCAGCCCAAGTCAATTGGTTCAATTTGGCATTTGAGAGAACAGCTGAGCCATATTAGCAGGCCACCTGAGGGTCTCCCTGAATTCACCTTATTTGCTGGAACCCAGTAACTTTTGTAACCGATTCTATATTTAGGCTCCAGCGCCCATGTTTCTTGGAAGAGACATATTTTATGTTTGTCTATGAATTTTCCCCATTCAGGGTTGTTCATTTTACTCTCCAATCCGGCAATGTTCCAACTGAGGATGGTATCTAAGCCATCTGGTTTGTTATGGGGAGCTTCAGCCACGGGATTCTCTCTCGGGGCTAGGGTACCGTGGGGAAGCAATATGCCCTTCTCGGTCGTGTCTAGGGTGCTTCCAGCCCCATCTGGGACAGGGGGTGGTCTAAGCCAATCAGAAACCTGGAGTAGAGGTGGGTTTGCGGGTTTGCTGTGATCTAGTGGTTCTGTTGCTAAATTAATCTCAATCACCCAGCGCTCCTTATCTGTTCCCTCGATATGAATTTCAGAAGATTTAAGATAGTCTGACTGGGCGAGAGCGGGGGTTAGGGTAGACTCACTAGTGATGCTAATGGGAGTATATTCAGCCCCACAGTTGATTTGCCCTGTTTTATGAGTTTCAGTTTTCCCAGCTATAGGATAGTTTTTGTTCCAGTTGCTTGAACCTCGGGAATTAAGAAAAGTCATGTGTGATAGTCAATCGTTTTCGGAGAGTGTGGGCGAGGCAGGATTGCAACTTGGCTGGAAATCAGTTGGCATCTGAGCCCTAGGAAAATCTCTGGATGTCATTGTCACCCCCTTGAAGCCTGGTGCAGGTTTATGGGGGTAAAAGGCCTGAAGCCTGCAAAGTGAAGGGGCCCCCCCTAGGGGGTTGAGATGGCATGCATTTAGGGAAAGCTGATCGACGAGGGAGGGCGCATTAAAGTTAATAACAATACAGTCCCCAGTACCAGGGTTTTTGAGTGGACCCACCCTCCTCACCATTAATATTGAGGGTATCATATGGAATGCGAATCTAGCATGTTTATGCAACCAATGAATAACCTTGTTTTTCAGTTCTGTGAATGATTCGGGGATGATGGACTTGAGCTTAGGGACATTCGTAATAACAAGCACGTAGGGGCAGGCTTCTGGAGGTAGATGTAAAGTTCCCATGTTGATTCCTGAGTCCCTGCGCATCCGATCTACTGGGATATTTGGGTGGGTTCTATGGGGTTTGGCGCCCGTGTTTGTGGAAGGGGCAATTTCACCAGTCCGCCTTAGGTAAGAGGAATCGCTCTTTGTGTACCACGTTTTAGGGAGATTAGCCAGACTAGGTGTAGAAAGCTTCGCTAGTTGATGTAGTGTGTCAGAGCAAGGTGGTTTTGGCTTGTGAACCGTAGGTGGTGGGAGAAGGGGGCTACTGGCATCATTGACAGGGGGGCCAAGGATAGGGAGTTGTCGCAAGCAGTGCATGCCCGATGGGGAAGGGGGGATTGGCTGGCTGGGTTTAATGAGGGCATCGAGTTTCTCCTCGATGGCTAATAGACGGATTGTTATAGGATGTAGTTGTTTTAGAAGCTCATCTTTAATAAAGTCTGTGATAGAAGTAATATCCAGATTGCCATAGTTGGTAGTTTGGGCAGGTATATGATCCTTAGGTCTGGTAGAAACGGTATGGACAGAGGGGTCCAGGACACGGGCCCGTTTGTTCTTTAGATTCGTCTCCCCCCGTTTCCTTTTGCCCTTTGTGCCATGATTTGGGGAGGGTGTAGGCCTGATTGACATAGGCTGGGTAGATCCCGAAGAATGTATGGTTCTGTCCAAGGGTTCTGCGTTGAGTGTTTGGATTGTGAGGGTGGTTGGTGCTGGTGGTTCTGCAGAGGGGGGCTGTGAAGCTGGTGAAAAGAAGGATGGGGGAGCAGTTAGACGGCGCTCGACCAGTTCAATTTCTTTTTCTAGTGCCCCTACCGCTTTTTGGAGGAAGCCGTCTAAGGTCTTATTATTGCCTGCCTCTTCCAAAGGTATCCCTCCCTTTCGTCTACCCATCTTGTTTTGGTAGGACACTCAGATCCTGTTCAAAAGTTTTGCAAACTTTTTCCTGTGAGCACTCTCCCTCTCTTTTCCTCACCCTGTTTAGCTCTGCTGAGGTTTGTGTTAGGGAGTGCTGAGATATCTAAGGGGCATGAAGGGCTGATCACCTCTGTTTGAGGAGGTGTCCGGGTGGGTAGATAGTTGTCAGCCACTGCCCAAGTCCTGTATCTGTGGAACCTGTTTAGGGCGTTGGAGTTCCGAACTGATGAAGATCTTTCTGGGTGCCTCACTCCACCCACAGCACCATATGGTGCTTCCTTCAGGCAGCCTTTACCTATTACAAAATGTCCGGGGGGTGGCCCTGCCCTGGCTCTTCCTGGCAATGACGGGCAAGGACGGGCCCGCCCTTGGCCCGGGCTTCGCCCGGGCGCCGCCCGCGCGCGTCCCGCGCGGCGGGAGCGCGATGAGAATTTAAAGGGCTCCTGCCCTTCTAATTGGACGCTGGGTTTTGGGCTCCTGCCCCCTCCGGATTGCTTCGGTGATTCGCGCTTTCCCGCGGCGGCGGGAGCGCGATGAGAATTTAAAGGGCTCCTGCCCTTCTAATTGGACGCTGGGTTTTGGGCTCCTGCCCCCTCCGGATTGCTTCGGTGATTCGCGCTTTCCCGCGGCGGCGGGAGCGCGATGAGAATTTAAAGGGCTCCTGCCCTTCTAATTGGACGCTGGGTTTTGGGCTCCTGCCCCCTCTGGATTGCTTCGGTGATTCGCGCTTTCCCGCGGCGGCGGGAGCGCGATGAGAATTTAAAGGGCTCCTGCCCTTCTAATTGGACGCTGGGTTTTGGGCTCCTGCCCCCTCCGGATTGCTTCGGTGATTCGCGCTTTCCCCCTGGCAACACGTTAGTGCAAGGGATATAGGCCCTCATTCTGACCCTGGCGGTCGGTGATAATGCGGCGGCCAAGCCGCCAACAGGCCGGCGGTCCAAAATATGCAATTCTGACCCTGGCGGGAACCGCCAACACAGCCCGCCGCATTAACACTCCGCCCGCCACGGCGGAACAAACAAACAGCGCGGCGGTCCCCGCCAACAGCCAGGCGGCAGACAATGTACCGCCCACCCTATCACGACCCACCAATCCGCCACCTTTTCCGGGGCGGGAGCACCGCCGATAAAAACACGGCGGAAACAGACTACGAACGGGAAAACGCTCACCTCTACGCACTCCACGCGAGATTCCGGCAGTATGGAACCCGAGTTGCAGGTCATCCCCGCACTCCTATACCTGCTCCTGTACCAGGAGCACGCCCGGCGGCGCGGAAGACATCGGTGAGTACTGCACCTACGACACAGGGGAGGGAAAAGAGTACCGGCACACACCCACCCACCCACACCCACTACAACACACACATCAATGCATTCCCACAGATCACTGTCACAACCCACAACCCCCCCCCTCCGAAATAATGCAAAGACCAAAAGAAGAGATCATAAACGGGCAGATATATTGAAATATGGACACCAGTAATCCCAATAAATAAATAAACTATGTACAAAATATATACAGCTACTAAATGTAGTCCAACCACTGTCCGTGGACCACAGGGGTCCTGTGCAAAGGGGCAAGGCCCAGTCCCACGACAAGAACTCCACGGAGAGAACACTGCAGGGGCATCAGAAAGAAAATAGGACAGGCACCTCAGGGGGAAGGGAAGGGGGGGCACCTCAGCCACTTGAGTACACGACGCCAGATCCACGAGGGGACTCCATGACCACTGGCCTATCCTGGGGAGAGCAAAGCCACAGTCCATACAGTCCATACAGTGGGTGGCCTGCCCACTGGGCCATCCTGGGGAGTGCAAAGCCACAGTCCATACAGTCCATACAGTCCATACAGTGGGTGGCCTGCCCACTGGGCCATCCTGGGGAGTGCAAAGCCACAGTCCATACAGTCCATACAGTGGGTGGCCTGCCCACTGGGCCATCCTGGGGAGAGCAAAGCCACAGTCCATACAGTCCATACAGTGGGTGGCCTGCCCACTGGGCCATCCTGGGGAGTGCAAAGCCACAGTCCATACAGTCCATACAGTGGGTGGCCTGCCCACTGGGCCATCCTGGGGAGTGCAAAGCCACAGTCCATACAGTCCATACAGTGGGTGGCCTGCCCACTGGGCCATCCTGGGGAGTGCAAAGCCACAGTCCAAACAGTCCATAACAGACTCCACTGCCACTGGAGGAGGCATGTTGGCCAGAGGACATCCTGCAGCCCTGCCCGAGACAGATCCTGCCCTGCCACGTCTGCCAAAGGGCCAGCGGTTCTTGCCTGGAAGGGCCCAGTTCAGCGGTTCTTGCCTTGAAGGGCCCAGTTCAGCGGTTCTTGAGACGGCGGTCCCCAGCGGAGCGGTGCTGGAGACGGCGGGGCCCAGTTCAGCGGTTCTTGCCTTGAAGGGCCCAGTTCAGCGGTTCTTGCCTTGAAGGGCCCAGTTCAGCGTTTCTTGCCTTGAAGGGCCCAGTTCAGCGGTTCTTGCCTTGAAGGGCCCATTTCAGCGGTTCTTGCCTTGAAGAGCCCAGTTCAGCGGTTCTTGCCTTGAAGGGCCCAGTTCAGCGGTTCTTGAGACGGCGGTCCCCAGCGGAGCGGTGCTGGAGACGGCGGGGCCCAGTTCAGGGATTCTTGCCTTGAAGGGCCCAGTTCAGCGGTTCTTGCCTTGAAGGGCCCAGTTCAGCGGTTCTTGCCTTGAAGGGCCCAGTTCAGCGGTTCTTGAGACGGCGGTCCCCAGCGGAGCGGTGCTGGAGACGGCGGGGCCCAGTTCAGCGGTTCTTGAGACGGCGGTCCCCAGCGGAGCGGTGCTGGAGACGGCGGGGCCCAGTTCAGCGGTTCTTGCCTTGATGGGCCCAGTTCAGCGGTTCTTGCCTTGAAGGGCCCAGTTCAGCGGTTCTTGCCTTGAAGGGCCCAGTTCAGCGGTTCTTGCCTTGAAGGGCCCAGTTCAGCGGTTCTTGAGACGGCGGTCCCCAGCAGAGCGGTGCTGGAGACGGCGGGGCCCAGTTCAGCGGTTCTTGCCTTGAAGGGCCCAGTTCAGCGGTTCTTGCCTTGAAGGGCCCAGTTCAGCGGTTCTTGAGACGGCGGTCCCCAGCGGAGCGGTGCTGGAGACGGCGGCCATTCTATGGCCAACTGCTCATTGCCTGGTGGTGCCCTCCTGGGCAGCGGGGATGGTGCTCCTTCAATGCCCACCTGGGCTGTGGGTGGTGGGGCCCTCCTGGCCAGCTGGGCTGGGTCCTCCCTGGGCAGCGGCTATGGGGGTGGTGGGCTCTCCCTGGGCAGCTGTGGCGGTTCCTCCCTGGGCAGCGGCTATGGGGGTTGTGGGCTCCTCCTGGGCAGCTGTGACGGTTCCTCCCTGGGCAGCGGCTATGGGGGTTGTGGGCTCCTCCTGGGCAGCTGTGACGGTTCCTCCCTGGGCAGCGGCTATGGGGGTTGTGGGCTCCTCCTGGGCAGCTGTGACGGGTCCTCCATGGGCAGCAGGCCTGCTGCCTGACTTCTCCGCCTTGCTGCCCTTGCCCTCCTTAGTCGGGAGTCTGTGGCCCTTTCCTCCCTTTGGAGCTGTGGCTGTTGACGGTGGCTGGCTAGTGTCCTGGGGGGATATAGAACCCGGGCTCCTGCGGCGGCCCTTCCGCCTTCTGCTCCTCTTCCTAGGGGGTGGGCTGCCTGTCCCCTTGCTGCTGGGCGAAGATCCAGACATGCGGGCTGGTGGGCTCCAATACCCCTGCACCCTTGTCAAGGGGGCTGCAGGGCTGGTGGTGGCTGAGGTGCTCTTTTTACCCCGACGAGAAGGAGGGGGGGGCTCAGGGTCAGGAAAGAAGGTAGCAGTAGAGAGATAGATTTTCTTGGGACAATGGAGAGTGATAGGTACAGTGGGAATGGGAGTGGAGGGAGAGGATGTGGTTGTAGGTGAGTGACGTTTGCTGTCTTTGGGTGCAGGTGCAGGAGGGATAGGCTGTCGTGAGGTGGATGGCTGTTGGGTGGGTGGGTGGCTGCGTTTGTGTGGTGTGGAAGAGGGGGTGACAGACAGTGGGAGAGGACACAGGGGACGTGTAAATGGCAGTGGGGGTGGTGACTGCACGTGTGCGGACTGTAGTGGAGGGTATGCTGGTGATGGAAACACTGGCTGATGGTGAGGTGAATGAAGGTGTGAGTGTAGACGTCACAAGAAGGGAGGAGGGAGACGAGGAGGTGGGGGTCACAGAGGTGGAAGTGACTGTTGGCATGTCTGCATCGGAATTTTGCTTGTGTGAATGTCTGCGTGATCTGTGGTGCTTATGTTTGGATGAGCTGCTCTTGGGTGTTGAGGTGTGTGCAGGCTGGTCTGATGGTGTGGGTGGGACAGGCAGAGGAACAGGAGACTGGGAGGAGGGAGTTAGTAGAGGGAGGCAGGAGACAGGGACAATGGCTGCCGTCAGTGCTGAGGCCAGAGCCTGGAACGATCGTTGATGGCCAGCCTGACCCGAATGAATGCCCTCCAGGTACGCATTGCTGCGATGAACCTCCCTCTCCACCCCCTGGATGGCATTCAAAAGGGTAGTCTGCCCAACAATGAGCGTTCGGAGGAGGTCAATGACCTCCTCACTGAGGGCAGCGGGGTAACAGGGGCAGGGCCTGTGGTGCCTGGGGCGAAGGAGATGCCCGGCTTCCTGGCAGAGCGGGCACGGGGCGAATGCTGAGGGGCTGCTGGGAGGGCGGAGATGGTGCGCTGGGTGGCGGCTGTACCTGTAATGGCAGGGGGCACGGATGTTGCCCCCCCGCAAGGGAGCTCCCTTCCGAGGACGTGTCCGTGTTGCTGCAGGGTCCAGTCGTCCCCGTTGTGGAGCTCCCCTCGCCCTCCGTCTCACTGGTCCAGTCAGACTCTGTGGCATGGCCCTCCTGGGCCATGTGAGATGCAGCTCCCTCCTGCCCCGATGCCACTTCTCCTCCGCCTGATGATGCTGATGCACACAAGCACAGAAAGACAAACAAAAAGGGGGGGGGAGAGAGAAATAAAGAGATTTTGAGTACATGGATCACCGGTACAGTTAGCGGACATGACAGACACAGATGCCCCCTGCACTAAGTTGCGCACTTGGGGTCCGCCACGCATTCCGTGGAACATGCCCTACACGCCTAGAGTTGACAACTGCACCCATGGATGACACGGCCCAGGGATGGCTGTACTGGCACACTACTGAGGGTGGTGGCTGGGGACACAGGGGCTTACGGGGGTGCCCAGCCTACAGATATCGCCCTGGCCTAGGGGGACCCACAGCCCTCCTCCCCCACCCAGACACCTCCACTGCGCGACAACAGAGTAGATTATGCTTGTACTCACCCCCTTGTGTCTGCTGTGCTGCCCTCACGCGCCCATCCAAATCAGGGTAGGCCACCGCCAGGATCCGGAACATCAGGGGGGTCAGTTGACGGCAGGCACCCCGCCTACGTTGGGAGGCCATCCCCAGCAGAGACTCGGCGGTCTTCTTGGTCCCGCGGCGCATGTCCTCCCACCTCTTGCGGCAGTGGGTGCCCCGTCGATGGTGGACCCCCAGGGTCCGGACTTCCTTGGCGATGGCACGCCAAATCCCGATCTTCTCATGGGCGCGGACCTATGTGACACGTACAGGGAGGGAGAAATACCACGTTCAAGTTTGTCTGCATTTTCGTTGCCAGTGGCCCAACGCCCCCCATCCCCGCCAGGCCCCCCGCCATGCCCCCCGCCAGGCCCCCCGCCAGGCTCAACATGACCCCCATCCCCGCCAGGCCCCCCGCCATGCCCCCCGCCAGGCCCAACATGCCCCCCATCCCCGCCAGGTCCCCGCCATGCCCCCCCGCCAGGCCCAACATGCCCCCCATCCCCGCCATGCCCCCCGCCAGGCCCAACATGCCCCCCATCCCCGCCAGGCCCCCCGCCATGCCCCCGCCAGGCCCAACATGCCCCCCATCCCTGCCAGGCCCCCCGCCATGCCCCCCTGCCAGGCCCAACATGCCCCCCATCCCCGCCAGGCCCCCCGCCATGCCCCCCGCCAGGCCCAACATGCCCCCCATCCCCGCCATGCCCCCCGCCAGGCCCAACATGCCCCCCATCCCCGCCAGGCCCCCCGCCATGCCCCCCCGCCAGGCCCAACATGCCCCCCATCCCCGCCAGGCCCCCCGCCAGGCCCAACATGCCCCCCATCCCCGCCATGCCCCCCGCCAGTCCCAACATGCCCCCCGCCAGGCCCCCAGGCCAGCCAGTGGCCCCAAATCCATATTGAATTAAACTCACTTGTTGGTCTGGAGGACCGTAGAGTAGCGCATACTGGGGGAGGACCCCATCCACAAGTTTCTCCAACTCTTCTCCAGTGAAGGCAGGGGCCCTTTCCCCAGACACATGAGCCATTGTCCCTTCCAGACCGAGGTCACAGCAACACTTGCAGTATAGGTCCTCTCCTGTGAAAGTTCAAGTCGCGAGTGAATAAGTAGATAGAAAATGGCGGTCACGCCCGCGGCGGTGCGTACCGCCGGCGCACTTCGCCATTGGCTCCTGATACCCATAGGCTTCAATGTTATCCAATGCGGCTTCGCGCCGCGGTCTTCGACCGCCTACCGCCACGGTGTGCCACGCCAGCGCATTGACCTCACATCCCATTGTCACACTTCACAGGTCAGGCAGCCCCCATTTCGAGGGTCCACATGGCTCAATTTCAACTGCGTCACACAGGCCTAGGCCTTGCATAGCCACTCATACACGCCATTCACTGCATAGAGAATCGTTTACTGTGCAAGCTGTGAGTACGTACCTGTGGGTTGCTTGACTGTGTGCTCCATGTTGTCCTTCCTACGCACCGTCCGCTGGGTTTGGCGAGGAGAAGGAGGAATCCTCCCGTGTACAGACCGCTGGTGGACCTGTCGACAATGGAAGCACGCCACATTATCCTGACCTACCGGCTTGACCGTGCCTCTATACATGAACTGTGTGCCCAGCTGGAGCCCGACCTGATGTCCCCCATCCGCCAACCCACAGGGATTCCCCCTCTGGTGCAGGTCCTGTCAGTACTCCATTTCTTGGCAAGTGGGTCATTTCAGACAACAGTGGGAATTGCTTCTGGGATGTCTCAGCCCATGTTTTCGAAGGTGTTATCCAGAGTGTTGTCTGCCCTGATGAAATACATGAGGAGCTACATCCTTTTCCCTGAGGTGGGCGAATTGGCTACAGTGAAGGGTGATTTCTATGCCCTTGGACATATTCCCAACGTCATTGGTGCCATTGATGGGACCCATGTGGCTTTGGTTCCCCCCCAAGGAAGTGAGCAGGTGTACAGGAACAGGAAAAGTTACCATTCTATGAACATCCAGGTGGTGTGTTTGGCTGACCAGTACATCTCCCATGTCAATGCCAAGTTCCCTGGGTCAGTGCATGACGCCTACATCCTAAGGAATAGCAGCATCCCTTACGTGATGGAACAGCTAGAGAGACACCGTGTATGGCTATTGGGGGACTCTGGGTACCCCAACCTGTCGTGGCTACTGACCCCAGTAAGGAATCCCCGGACCAGGGCAGAGGAACGGTACAATGAGGCCCATGGGCGTACTAGGAGGGTGATCGAACGCACCTTCGGCCTCCTAAAGGCCAGGTTTCGGTGCCTGCATATGACAGGTGGATCCCTAATGTACTCACCTAAGAAGGTGTGTCACATCATCGTGGCCTGCTGCATGCTTCACAACCTGGCTTTGCGCCGCCAGGTGCCTTTCCTGCAGGAGGATGGTCGAGACGGTGGTGTTGTGGCAGCTGTGAAACCTGTGGAGAGTGACGAGGAGGAAGACGACGGGGCTGAAACAGACAACAGGGACAGAATCATTGCACAGTACTTCCAATAGGACACAGGTAACAATTCAAACATAATTTAGTAAATGTAAACTACTCTCCTGCATCTCTGCTGCCTGTCTATTTGCCCCAGTGTATGATGACTGAGTTGTGGCTTTTCCCTCCCTATTTCAGATCTGGGGTCCCCACTACGAGTCCTGTGCTTCATTTCCCCATGGACTACAGCTTTGTGGCAGCGGTTTGTTGACTTCACTATGTACAAGGACATATTTGCACTGTCATGTCAATTACAATATTTTGAAATCACAGCCAGACTCCAGATAGTTTTGTGCAAAATAGGTGTTTATTTCAGTGCTCAAAATGGGATGGGTGGTTTCAAGTGGGTGGGGGCTATGGTGAAGGAATGTCCATGGCAGGGTCCAGAGTAACAGTCACACAGGTGCATTGTCCATAGGCCTGTGGAGAGATGGAGCATGGGCAGTTCAAGGATGGACAGGGTGACAATGTGGGACAGTGGGATGACATCAGGTGGTATCCTTTGCTGGCGGGGGTCTTGACATCCTACTCTGTCTTCTTGTGAGATCTCAGGGCCCTCTTGCGGGGTGGTTCTTCTCCTGCAGGAGGTGGGGGTCTGGTGGGCTGCTGTTGTGCGGGGGCCTCCTGTCCACTAGCGCCGGCGGAGGTGGTTGGCTGTTCTTGCTCCAGGCTAGTGGCAGGGGCCCTTTGTTGTTGTTGAGTGTCCGTCCTGGTGTTGATGAGTTCCTGCAGCAGCCCTACCATGGTAACCAGGGTGGAGGTGAGGGCTCTGATGTCCTCCCTGTACCCCCGATAGTGTTCCTCCTGCAGTACCTGGATCTCCTGGAACCTGGCCAGTACCGTCGCCATCGTCTCCTGGGAGCGGTTGTATGCTCCCATGATGGTGGTGAGGGCCTCGTGGAGAGTGGGTTCCCTGGGCCCGTCCCCCTGGCCGGTGTGCCCACTACCACTGCCCCCAGGTCCCTGTTGTTGTTGGGGTGGTGGGTTATCCTGGGTGCCCTGTAGTGGTAGACACACCGCTGATTGACGCGCCCTGGAGACAGAGGCATGGGCCCGCTGGGTGGGAGCTGTGCTGGTGTTCCCAGAGGGGTTTGGGTCTGTAGTGGCCTGTAGCTGTCTGAGGGGAACCGACTGTCCAGAGGTCCCCGATGGTCCGGGCTGGTCATCAGTGTCCAGGTCGACAGAGCTGCTGTCATCGCTGATGGCCTCTTGGGTGGGGGGTGTGGAGAATTCTGGGCCCTCCGTGGCGGTGTGTTGGCGGTCGGGTCCTGCAGGGGTATAGAGGTATGGTTATAGTTTCAATGTGTGCCATATGGGTGTATCTGTGGGTTCCAGTGTCCCCAAGTGCTGGCATTCGTGTGTGGGGGCTTTGGTGAGGGTGGCTTGTGGGGGGGATGTGTATATGCATTGGGCATGCTTTGGTGATGGGTGTCCATGCTTAGTGGACGCATGCAGGCCTAGGTTTTGGGATGTGTGGGTTGTGATGGTGAGACATTGGCAGGGAATAGGTGTGCTGGGGGTGGGGGTGAGGATGGTGGTGGGGGTGAGGATGGTGGTGGGGGTGAGGATGGGGGTGGGGGTGAGGGTGGGGTTCGAGGATGGGGGTGAGGGTTGGGGTATGATTTGGCATGCAGGTGGGGGGGAAGCAGTATTGAAGCTTCAACTTACCAGAATCCATTCCTCCGCCGACTCCTGCGAGGCCGTCAGGATGCAGGATGTTCAAGACTTCCTCCTCCCATGTTGTAAATTGTGGGGGTTGAGGTGGGGGTCCTCCGCCAGTCTTCTGCACGGCGATGTTGTGCCTGGATACCATGGAACGCACCTTCCCCCGTAGGTCGTTCCATCGCTTCCTGATGTCTTCCCGATTTCTGAGGTGCTGTCCCACAGCGTTGACCCTGTCGACAATCCTCTGCCATAGCTCCGTCCTCCGGGCAATGCTGGTGTATTGGACCTGTGTGCCGAAGAGCTGGGGCTCTACCCGAACGATTTCCTCCACCATGACCATGAGTTCTTCGTCTGAGAAGCGGGGTGTCTTTGGGGTGCCATGGAGTGGTGTGTATGATGTGTGGGGTGGAGTAAGTGTAGTTAAGTGTGTTGAGTGTGGTGGTGTGTGTTGTTTTGTGTGTGGATATTGTGTGGGTGATGGTGTAGTGTGCCTCTGTGTGATGGTGTTCTGTGATCGCTGCTGTGTCTCTCAGTGCTTCTTTTTGGATTTTGGTCGAAGGGGTTTGTGGGTGATGTGGGTGTGTGTTTTATATTGTATTGTGTGTGTGGGAGTGGTGTGTGTATGTGTATCAGGTGTGTGGAATTCAAATCGTCCAATGTGGCTGAGTTTTGTTCGTTTGTGTGTATTCTGACCGCGGCGGTGTGTACCGCCAATGGAAAACCGCGTTTGAAAGACCGCCGCGTGGATTCGTGGGTCGTAATGGCATGGGCGTATTTCTGTTGGCGTGACGGTGGAGGTTTGGTCACTTCCACTTTTCCACCGACCGCTGGTCTGGCGGTCTGTTGTGGCTGTCGGATTTTCGGAGGTTTGGCTGCTGCGGGTCAGAATGACCGTGGCGGATTACCGCGGCGGAATTATGGAGGATTTCTGACCGGCGGTAGGCGCCTTTTACCGCCGAGGTCAGAATGACCACCTTAGTTTCAATATTCAGTGGCACCAATGTGAAAAATAGTACTCTGAGATTGGCAGCTAGATTACTACAGTTTGATTTTGATGTGGTTCACATATCTGGAGGAAAGAATGTGAGAGCTGATTATCAAGGTTTCCAATAAAATTGAATGAAGATATTGTTAGTGATCATGAGGATGAAAGTCGGTTAATTTCAGCAGGTGAGATCAAACAGACTTGTACATTTTCTGAAAATGAGTGGAGAAATATCTTGATAAATGACAAGGTGTTATGCACAGTTGTAAAGGATATGAAAGAAGGTTTGCCTGATGAGAAAATGTTGGACATAAACATAAAGCTATATTTGAAAATAGATGATGATTTGGCGACAGAAGATGGTCCGCTCATGAGAACTGACAAATCTATACCACTGCTGAATTTTAGATCATTAATATTAAAGAGAGCATGAGGGGCACTTGGGAGACACTTTTACTAAAAGAAGATCAATGGAATCTTATTGACCTGTTAGTGAAAAATTGATCTGTTAGTGAAAAATTGCCCCGTTTGTGCCACTTGTGATAAATCCATCAAAACATTTACACCACCTTTCCTACTCATTCAATATCCTTCTGGTCCATGGGAAAAATTGGGAATCGATTTGGTGGGACCATTTTATATTCTCACACAGCATTTACAGTGCACTTAGGTTTTAATGAATTATTATTCAAAATGGCCCTATGTAAAATTTGTTAATGTACCTGATTCAAAATCTGTAGTTTTAAAAGAAAGTTCAGTAAAACATTTGAAAGAGTTCATTACATCAACCATAAACAAACAGTCTTATAGATCGCTTTTTCCGCATTTTAGGAGAATGTATACGGTGGGCATTGACTAACAAGTGTGTTGTCAGTGCTGCTGTTCAAACTATGTTATGGCTCTACAGAACCACATCACATTCAACTACGGGGTTTCACCTTTTGAAGCACTAAAAGGCAGAAAGCCAGCTACACAATAAAGACCAACTTGAATGTCGAAATTTTTAAGAGAGTCACTGTCAGATCAAATTTGTGATGCAACAATTCAGGATATTGTTGAAAAAGTTTATGCCAAAGAAAAAGAGTATTATGATAAAACAAATACCAAAACTATTTCCCTAACTAGAGGTGATTGGGGACGTATTAAGGCACCCAGTTTTGTAAAGACAGCTGTTCCCAAGTTTTCTGAGCCTGTGCAGGTAAATAGAGTGTGTGGTAATGCCATACGAGTGAACAGACATAACTGGTGGAATATGGCAAAAGTATCCAAAGTTGCAAATAAAACCAAAGAAATACAGATTGAGAATCACCAAGATGATTTAAAAAGGAAACATATTTCCCAAAGGTCTGACACACATGAAACAACTAATGATAGTCATACAGCTGATCAAACACAAAATGGTTTCCTGGACAAACTACTACACAGAAGTAGTAGATTGCACAGGCTAACCTGGAGATTTTGTTAATCCATCTATTGTTGCATTTAATCATTTTTTTCACTAAAAGAGTATATTGATTAGAAATGTTATGTATTTATAGTATTATTTAGTTTTATTTGTAGAGTGCTCACTTTTGGTACTCTCAATTATGCTGTAAGTGTTGTACCCATATATGTATTAGCTATCGCATGATTGTTTTAAAAAAAAGAGAAGAAAACTCAATGTAGTATTTGAGTAATATTGTAAATGTGTTCGTGCCTATGTTTACTGGGACAATGATTCTATTGTATTAGGGAGAGTTCTTATATGGAATGTGGAAACGTTTGCATGCTTAGAACATGGGGTGGTGACAGGAGTTGGCAGCTGAGATTACCGTCTGAAACAGTCTGGGGTGACTTTACAGCTGTGTATTTTATTTCAGTAAACTTGGTTGCCAAACTTCTCTTTGATTTGCACTTGCCATAAAATGTCACTTTTAGAAAGTTAGAATTTTCTTATTTTAGCCATTTGGTGCCTACTGCCTGTCTCTGAATACACGTCTGTGGTGGTTGTCCGCTGGCCTTTGTGTATTCCCTGTAGACAGCCACACACAAAGGGAGCTTAGGTGTCATCAATGGGCCATCCACATACTGATGTGCCGTCCTGGGCAGGACGGAAGGTAAGAGTTGACACACCTGAATAGGCTGTGTACTGTCCCCACACAAAGGGCTGCATACTCCCCCTATAGTGAGTCTGGAACCAAGGCAGGAAGGGCAGGGGTTTGGTGCACTTCAAAGGCCTCTCTTTGAAGTTTCCACCACTCCAAAGGCACAACTGGGTATAAGTCTTGGCCCTCAGACACCACCAACTCAGTACACTCTGGACCTGTGGATACTCTGCCAGGAAGAGGGACTGCTGTGTTGCTGAAAGGACTGCCACTCTGCTGGGCTGCTACTCTGCTTGACTTCTGATCTGCTGCCTTCTGCCCTCCTTGCCTGGGAGTCAGAAGGACTGGACCTACTTCTCTCCCACCCAGACTCAAAGTGACTCTGAGGGCTCACTGGCTTACCTCCTGTTTTCTGACGTGTCAGGGACATAAAATACTTCCAACTCACCTGCTACAGCAGCTGGACTCTGCCAACTGTGAGCTTTGCCCAGCCAAGTGGTGCCAATCCAGTCCTGGTCCATTGAAAGTGGGTATAAAGTGCTGCTTTAGTCAAAATCAATGCATTGCCGCTGTTATGCCACTCAGAACCGGTGCATCTCTTTCGACGCCGGGGGGACCGAGGCCATCGCATAGCCTCCATTTTCAATGCATCCCCGACTTTGCACTGCTCGGAACCAACGCATCACCTACATCCTAAAGGATCAACGATGAGGCATCACCTCCCCTCCTCCTCGCATCTCCCTGGACGCCGATGCAAACAAGGTACTTTTGCAGTGGGCCAAAGCTGGTCCTTGTATCTGATCCATGCTCCATCGCTGTCAGCCTGAACTTTCCGATATGACCAGGTTCAGTGCAATCAGATAACCCAGGTTGGTGCTTTATGTTTTACGCACTACAATTCACTTTATTCCTTAAAAACCCATATTTAAAGTTCTACTTATTGGATGTTTGTTGTTTTGGTCTTTTTATGTTCAGTAAATTAAGCTCTATTTTTCTAATAAAGTGAGGTATCTTTTTGTGTGGTGTTTTCTCTGTTTTACTGTTTGAAGTGTTGCACAAATACTTGATACATTACCTAACCGCTCTGTGCCAAGCTACCAGGGTGTGAGCACAGGTTAATTTAGGGTATGTTTGTGACTTGCCCCGGCTATCCAGCTTGGATGGGGTGCATACCTCTGCCAACCAGAAACCCAATTTTTTGCTCTGTATTTGTGGTATTTTTTTTAAACATCTATTGATTTAGGGATGGCCTTTGATTAAATGCAAACTGTGTTTTTTGGTGTTTTACATTTTTTTGCCAAGTGTTAAAAAGTATTTTGGTGATGTAAATTTTGATGCCTTGAGATGTTTGTGGTTATGTTATATTGATTTGTATAGCGCACAACTCACCTGTGAGAGTACCAGGTGCTTCGGTAGGTGTGTAGGTGTGTGGTCCCTAAGGTGTTTAAACAAGGAGCCAGGTCTTCAACTTCTTGCAGAACTTAGAAATGAAGAGGAGGCTCTGATGTGTTGAGGGAGGTTGTTCCATGCCTTGGATGTGTTGTAGCTTAGAGATTTTTTCAAGTTGACAGATAATTTATTTTAGTTTTTGGCATTGCTGAATTAATGATAGTATTTTCTTCTTTGTTTACCAAGCCTCCTTTCTTTGCCTGCCAAGTGGCCAATTTTTTGTGTGACAAGTGTGCGTATCTGCTTGTCATAGGCTTTCATTTTGTCTTTGTTCTCCATACCCTCTGGCAAAGTGGCCATTTTGTTCTGTGTAGTCAATGTCCTTTGCTTATGCCATAATGCTGTAGACCACAGGAGCACCCCATAGACCCAAAGAGACATGGGTAATATAGATATCTCACAACTATGCCCAAAGGACATCATTTAAAAACACACATTTCTGTCATTCATACAATACTATAAATCAATAAATCAACATATTGCATATTTTAAAAAATTACAAAAAGATATGGCAAACAATAATCCATAACAATTGTGCTTTGCTTTTTTCATAGGCCTGGAATGTGCTCTTTGTTGCCCATGGTTTTGCCCCTGGTGGCCGTGTGACCAGCAGCTATTTTGTATTCAGTGGGCTTTGCTTTTGCCATAGGCAAACACGAATTGCACACAACTATATGCTACACTGGAAATGGTACGCCCAGGATATATCAAGATCTGAGAAACATATGGACATATTGGTTTCGGGACTATGATTGGAATAGAATGTAGGCCTTTCTACCCATATTAAGGGGCATGAATGGTGATTTCCCATGAACAGATACATGGACCAAAATCTAGCTTCCTGCCTTATTTAGTGTAATTCCGTTCTGCAGTTTTTGCTGTAGCCATGTATAAAGAAATATATAGAAAATGCATGGGGATTTTATGTTTTGGGACCCCCCACTTTTATCTCAGCCGTCGCTTGATGGAACACCCAGAAAGTTTCCAGGAAGGAGCTGAGGTACATTGCCTTTTTTGGAAGGTTTTGTGAAGATTGGTCAAATGGGGCCAAAGTTATTAGCAAACCTCAAAAACTCTCTGTCTATAGAAAAGCATACCTAACTATAACTACCTACTGGCGACCACCAGTAGGTACTCTGTGTGTGTGTGTGTGTGTGTGTGTGTGTGTGTCACAGCATGTCAAGTAAGCATACTCATCATTAATATGCTTTACAATGCAAATAAAAAAAAAAAACATCAGCCTGTAAAAAAAGTATAATGAAAATGATAAACATACTTATTACAGGTTAGGTCATAAACATGTTTGACCAGTTTATGACATTCATATTGCCAAGCTTGACTGTGAGGCACTCAGTTGTGCTAGGACTGCATGTAAATACAAGAGCACCCCAATGAAAAATAGAGACCGAGTCCTCTTGGCTAATTCATAAAAACAATTCTTCTTTGCCTGGTTGAAAACATATTTAAATTTCCAGCCCCTGGGGGGTAGAGCATCAACATACCTTTTAGGCCAAGGAGATAGGGAATCTCTCCTAACTTTGGAGCTCTCAACATTTCAATGCACCTATAGAGAATATGCAATATATTTGCCTCAGTTAAACTCTGCAGTTCGACAGACAATGTTGATGTTCATTGGCATTTAAAAGATGTGGCATAGGAATCTGTGAAATAGGGGAGCAGCACAGTCCATGACACCAGTTTGTGTGAAAAAGGATTCTTTATTGAAACAGGTGCACATCAATTATGTAAAGAACCCCCCTGGCCTTCTGCCTTACAAAACTACACCTCATTATACAAAGAAGTTTTCTATGTTAAACTTACACCTGCAAGTTTGTACCACCCTGTGATAAACTTTCCTGCTTGAGCAGTGTATCCTTCCAAACAGTTTTGCTGCCACTATTAACCTGTAACTGAGTTAACTTGTTAAAGAACCTTAAACTTCCTGCTCGTCCATGCATGGCTCATCTAGCTGTTCCCTTTCCGCCTAGATTGCTGCTGTCAACAACAATAAACTTAACTAACCCAAGTCAACTTCTCTACCAACCGCCCCTGCATCTGCTTTAAAGCGACAAACAATACAACTAGAAACTCCATTTGCACCTGTTCCAAACAGCTTAAAACCTCTGAACCCAACTAAAATTGACTGCCTGCCTTTAGGGGTGGAAAAACGCTATTACTAACTGTGACCAGCCACCTACTAACATTACCAAAAATGGTGGCTGGCAGATAAAATGGCCAGCTTATATTGGCGGCTGCCCAAAATAACCCCAAAAGAGCTCAATTTAAACTAGAACAGTCATTGAACTGCTCTATTTTCCAAAGTATCCCGGTGGTCAAACCTCCCAAAGGTCAGCTGCCCCCCCCCAAAGCCCCAATTGGCGAAGTAGGGGAGCAGCACAGACCATGACACCAGTTTGTGTGAAAAAGGTCGCTTTATTGAAACAGGTGCACATCACTTATGTAAAGAAAACCCCTGGCCTTCTGCTTTACAAAACTACACCTCACTATCCAAGGAAGTTACCTACGTTAAACTACCACCACCCCTAAGATGTCCCTCCCCCTAAGCTTAGACCTGCAAAGTTTGTACCATCCTGTGCTAAACTTTCCCGCTTAAGGCCTTTAACCTCATAAACATTTTTTATGCCACTATGAATCTGCAAATGAGTTAGCTTGTTAATGAACCTTAAACTTCTTGCCTCATCCAGGCATGCACTTATCTACCTGTTCCCTTTCCACCTGGATTGCCACTGTCAACAACAATACAATTGGCTAAGCCAAGCCAACTTCTCTGCCAACCGCCACCCAGAAAAAGAAGGGGTACTACTCCAATTTTTCTGTGAGTCCCTTAGTCAAGATTGAGGGTCCTACCTACCACCTCATGTAACTGCAGCAAATACAGCTCCATGCCCATTAATGAAAGGTGAACACCATCCCCCGTGGAAAAATTCTACTGCCTCATACATCAAATACTTATGCTCTACTTTACATATCTCTTTCTGTCTACAGAAGGTTCTCATCTCCTTATTCATCTTTCTCCTTGTCTCTTTAATTGCCATTGGTTTCAAAGCCTCTTGCCTAACGCCATGGAATAAATTCTGTCCACATAACATTAGTACCTGTCCACTGCCTCCTTATTTCTGACAAATCGTCCTTCATAGACCTCAACAATGTTAATCCTTTGATACAAACTAGGTCATTTTCCTCTACATGCAGTAGTAAGATATCTGGGAATTGGCCCCTGACCATCAATTTATTCAAAATATACAGCAAACCCGACCATTTCATACCCCCATTCCGTCCCGGAGAACTTTCAGCTTGGTGCGTTCATAACCTAAATTATATCCAACCACTCTCTTCTTCGTTTGTCTCTCTTCCCATTTTACAAACGAATGTCCTAGAATCCAGAGAGATAGCCCAGCTGCTTCGGGGTCTGGAACTGAACCTGAAATACACATTTGTTTTTGTTTAAGGACACATCCGACCCTCATTAACCACCCCTGCACATAGCGCTGATAGCCCATGATACGCTCCTTACTCTATCCCCTCCTCACTGCTTCTGTGGCCATCCTAGGTGAAATGAATGAGTACAAAGTCCTTCGCCTCTTTGCCTATATAAGTCATTGCCTTACGGAGTACTGCCAGCAGCTGAAAAGCTGTGACTGGCCAGCCTGTCCTATGAATGGAAATCCTGCCCTCTGTAATACCCTATTGCGCATAACTGCCACCCAAAAAACAGCCAATATCAAGATACTGGGTATCTCTGAAGCAACACTGACCTCCATCGCCCCTTTTGATCCATTGAGCAACCAAACTTGCAAACCCTTTTTGCCGGGGCATACTTCCTCCCATATAACCCCCTTTTTCCCTTACCCCCCAATAGCTCATATAATCAAAAAGCCCCAAAAAACATCCATGTCATCAGCATTGCAAACAAAACCTATTCATCCTCATTGACACACATGTCCTTGAGACTCTGACTCACCTCACAAAATATTTTCCATGTCAATGGTTGTCTCCTTAGTCCTGCTCGCTCTTCCACCGTTCTCCAAAGTGCTACACCTGCCAGCTTACCAGTGATTGTTACCCTGGACTATCCCTGCCTCAATGAGCGACATGATAAAGTGCACTGCATCCTTATTCAACCCTTTTTGCTCCGTCCCTCCACCTGGCACCACTGCTTAGGAACTCCTCCTAAGCCTGCCTATAGGCCTGTCTTGTCGATACAGACAGGGACTCTAGCATCAGCTGCAGCATCCTCGCTCGCCTACCGCCATAAATCTTGAGGCATTCTGCTTCTGATTGTGACCACCTCCTTGACCAGCCCATGCAATCTCTCCCACTGTGTACGAGACAAAGCATCCACTGTGTCATTGTCACCCCGGTACATGTTGTGCTCTAAACATTATGTCATACTTAAAGCTCAAACACATGCAGCAGTTTCAACACTTGAGTATCCCTTGCTGACTGCCTGTTTACTACCTTTACCATCATCATGTTGTCGATGCGGAAAAGACGTACTTATGAGCCAAGTGCTTTCCCCATAATTCTACCGCCACAACCAAAGGAAAAAACTTGAAGAAAGCTATACTCCTCCTGCCATTTTTTCAAGCCAGCGTCCAGTCCTCCCCACACCACTGACCCTGCCAATGTAAGCCGAAACTCATGGCTCTTGAGGCATCAGTAGATCTGTGTCTCCCACTCAAAATCAGAATGGCCCACCAATTACATTTTGTTAAAAGAGTCCAAAAAGAACCCCTACATGTGTAAGTCCTCCTTTGTTCCTGCTGACTACCTGATATGGTGGTAAAGCAGTGTGGAACCCGTTAGTGACAACCCTAATCATCTGCAGAATGTCCTCCCCGCCGAACCTCGCTGCAAGTGAAGTTAAGATGCCCCAACAGCACTTACACCTCTCGAGACTGTTACCTTTTCTTTTACTAGCATTGTATATAGCAAGACCTGTGCTGTCACCTTCTTGTCAACTTGTAGCCAAACTTCCATTGCCTCTGATTCAATTTCGATCCCCAAGAATGACAGTGTCGTGCTGGGTCCCACTGACTTCTCCTGTGCCAAGTGTACCCCAATGTGTTCCATAATAGCTTAGAAACTACTAAGCATGCCTTTACATTCTTCCATCCCTGGTTGCCCCATGAAAAATAAATCATACAAATAGAGCGTCACCTGAGAGTACCCCATTTGCCGTGAGAAGATCCACTGGAGGAACGTGCTAAATCATTCAAACACCCCATAGGCAGTGCGTTATCCATATACCATTAACCCTCAAACTGTATGCCCAGTAGCTGTAAATCATCCGGGAGCACCAGGAGCAAACGAAAAGATGATTTGATGTCACACTTCCCATGAGCATGCCCTTGCTTATCTCTTTTACAATAGCCATAGCTATGTCCACTGATTAATATTTTACTGACACCTGATCCTCTGGAATGTAGTCATTACCTGAGGATCCCTCATGTTGGCTAAGCCTAATCTGCCCTTTTTCTTTCTTAGGCACCACCCCAATAGGGGAAATTGTCAAATCCGCCATCGGTCAGTCCTCAAATGGGCCAGCCATCCTCCCCTCCCTTATCTCTTTTAGCAATTTGTCTTTGACCACCTGTTTTAGAGGACCCACCAGTTTCAGATTGGCAGGCCCTTGCTGCGTTCTAGGCCCGTGGTACCCTAAACAATACCCACTCATGAAATCCTCATCCACTATTTGTGCTTCTACTCTCTGATCATATTGTGCCAGCCAAAACCGAAGCTGATGTAACTTAATGGGAGGATGAGCTCTTGCCCACAGCCCCTTGACCCCCTCTTCCTCTTCTGAAATTAGCAGCATGTCCTGACTGCTGACCACCCTGTTGTCCCTGTGCCTGTGTCCACTGGCCTCCTTGAGCCCCAGATTGGCCCCCGGTCTCATAACAGTTGACGTTGGCATGCCTGCCCGCGCATTTGGAACACTCGTGCTTAAACTTGCACTATTCCCTAGTGCACAGACCTTTACTAATGGCCCAGCATGCCCTGTTTGTCCAATTAGCCCTTTGCTACCTGCCCCCAGCTCTCCCTGGGTTGGGCATCCTTGAAAGGGCAGATATATGATCGGAAGTCCACTCGCCGTAAAGATGGTCTTGCCAAATATTGCAGGACCCATAGTATGATGGCACAGGTCAGAGTCCACCTCCCCCCATTGTACATCAGGATCCACTGCCATGCACACCCTAAATTCCTCATCGTACTGGGCCCATGCATATCTCCTGTAATTGATCTGTGCTTTTCTAATGGTATCCGTGTACTTGAAAATTGCCACACACCGTTCCAGGTGGCGCTCACAGTAAATACGGGCATAAACTGAGAAGGCTGCCGTTCAGTACTCAATGGCCAGGGGAACCTTGGTGCGCTTTGCCAATTCGTACTCCTCCTCCCCAGATCCCTCCTTTGCTTTGAGTTCCCTATGCAAGAGCTTTTAATCCATATTTTCTTCTTAGTTGCCTACATCAGGTGAGCCCCCAGAGGCTTTGATACACCCATATAAGGCATCTTTTTGATCTTCAGGTCCTTGTTTTATAGGGGTTCCGACATGTCCTTCCCTTAAACTACCTCTGAGTTCCCTTCCTTGCTAGTACCTGCTCGTACCTGCTGTGTCCCTGTACCCCCATCACCACTCTGGCCTGTCCCCTTAGCTATGTCAGTCCCTGTTTTGCTTCCCCCTGCTGCTGCCCCCTAATAGCTCCTCGCCTAGCCTTCTCCTCCATACCCACCCCCATGCCAGCCACAAAAGCACCTTTTTGAAGCTGGAATGAGCTATCCGGGGGTTGTATCGCATCCACCCCAACTGACATAATTGCTGCAGCCTTGTGCCCACCTGCGCAACTCTTACCCAGCGCGAAGACAGTGCCTGTGCTGGAGCTCGCCACATCGCCCACTGTTCATTCCTGTTCAGCTCATCTCCCCGAGACTGCGACTGCTGTCTCCACCGTGAGTGCTGCAAAATACTAGGCACAGATCGATGAGTGTAACTCCCCTCCTATTGTTCACACTCATCCCCTTGCCACCAGCGATCTTCTTCCACACTCTGACCCATGTTGTCCACCAGCCCCCCTTCCTCTAAGCTTTCCTCCTCATAATCCAACACCTTTGTATCACCCCTGTACATGCATATACCTTCTGTGACAGTGTTTTCCACCTACCACTGTGGCTTTGCCATAACACCATGTCCAACACTCTGACAACCATCACGTTGGGGGGTTCATACCATACCCTCCCAACCTGTCCTCAGACCAGTGACATCTCCTGACTTGCCGTTGCCTCCCAGAAGTAGTGCTGTACTCTCTGGTGGGGTGCACCACCAAAACCGTGCTGGGTCTTAGTGGGACGGGGATCTTGCGGTCCACCGGTGGTGTCCGGCAGGCCATGCCGGGCCTTGCCTTCCCTTCCTATTCGGGGTTCTGGAGCTGTACTGAGCTCCCCCGAATCCTCTCTTTCATCCGCTGGACTCTGCAAGGGGAAAACATATCTGGTGGGCTAGTTCTTGACTCATGCCTTACTGGGCGCACCCCTGCCCATACTGTCTCCCATCTACCCTCCGTTTCCCCACCGACCGTCGCCCGTGCCTCGTGAATACACTTCTCCCCTAGGCCCTGCCACCATTTTCATTTTACCCACGCCTCCACCCTTAATGTACACTCTCCTTGGGCTGTTCCTACTTACCCACACCTCCACCTGTCCCCTGACCTGGGACCGAAACACCTGATCCTCTGCTTACACCTCTGCCTCGCCATCACTACAATCCAGCCCCATTGCTATAATGGGTGCTGTGGCCCTTGGTGCCTCTATTGCCCCCAGCCCCATCCTGGCTATCTGTCCCCTTGCCCCTGCTGGTACCCCTTCTAAGAAACCCTCCCTATCCAGAAAGACTGCCCCCACGTGCCACTTTGCCCCTTTTAAGTGGTGCTAGACCCTGTCCGTGAGACCCAGTCGTGATATGTGGCCCCTGCGAGGCCTTTGTCTGAAATCCAGCCCCTCTTCCAAAGCCTCTCTGAAGTTTCCGCTCTCTATCCCACTCTCTTCCTCCCAGCTGCCCCCCATTCTCCTGAGGCCCTCCCCCCCCTCAACTGACCAGCTTGCCAACCTCTTCCTGTCCCCCTCCTGTATCCTATTGCGGGAGGCTCTATCCCCTAACCCTCCCCCTTTCCCGCATAGTCCCTAGTGTTAGTCTGTGCCCCTCCCACACCTTTTTCCATATGCCCGACATTGCCCTTCCTTCATCGCCTGCCAGGCTTGAGCAGTTACTGCTCACTGCCAGTGCTCCCCCATGGCTGTTGTCTGCCTTCTACACATGGCTCATATTACCTTCCTCCCATCCCCCTCTCAGGGCTCATTTGGCCCCTTTATGGCCCCCTCCCCTTACCTCTCACGTCAATCTGGTGCTAAGGGCTCATTTGGCCTAAGTGCGACCAACGGGAGCCAAGTGCTTTCACCTGCTCTGGCTGCTCTCCATCCCACCCCCGGCCTCGTGTACATGCCCCCTGAGCTGCTCTAGAGGTAGGAGAGCCTTCCTACATTGCTCTTTGATGCCGCAGGGGTCCACCACAGTGACCTGCAATCTAACGCTGTGGCTGTGACCCCTGCCGTTGCCCTCCTCGTCAGGCAGCCCGTCAGTGCTTCCCCGCCGCCGACGAGCAAGTCTAGGCACCCCGCCTCCTGTAGGAGCTGCAGGTCCCTGGTCACTTTATCCTGTGCCATCTCAACCTGCACTGTGAGTGAGTTAAAACTACTAATGCCTATTCACAACACTACTAGAAAAACGCTATTACTAACTGTGACCAGCCACCTACTAACGTTACCAAAAATGGTGGCTGGCACATAAAATGGCAGGCTTATATAGCCGGCCGCCCAAAATAACCTAAAAAGAGCCCACTTTAAACTGAAGCAGTCATTGGACTGCTCCATTTCCCAAAGTAGCCCGGGACTCAGACATCCCAAAGGTCAGCTGCCCCCAATCCCCTATTTTAACTAGACTGAATTTATTTAGAACAATGAACTTTTCTGTCGAATCCATTGTTATTGATATGCAGCTTTTAATTTTGTATGGTTATGCAATGAAGGGCACCGCACTTTACTCATGTGTACTGCGTTGGCTCGGCACTCTCAAGTGTCTCCTGCACTCTATAGGTGCTAACACCTAAATACTGTGAAGGGTGAACTGGGAAAAGGATCTGAGAGAAGTATCAAGGATAGAGAAAAACCCTGTGACACTACAATCCCATGCATATTACTAGCATTACCCTCTGTATCTCAAGCATTATAAGAGGAATACATTAATCTGGTCCCTAAACCGAAGCCAGAAAACCATGAGTATGCTAACGCGTCCTACCTTTAATAATTTACTTACACGGGGACTCATTTTAGGCCAATGAACCTTTTGACCCTGATTGGGGACTCCTTAAGACGAGATATCTATTCAGCATTTCAATCAATAGATCAATAACCTCATCAATATTCACTATAACTAGTCAATAACTAAGCAATAACGTTCAATAAGGATCAAACACACCATGATTTCGCAGTCATGAATAACCACACCACTTTAGAAAGATTTGGGATATTTATTCCCTATTTGTTACACTCTACTAGCAAGTTTATTAGTCTCAATACCAGCAGACACATCAATAATGTTACAATATGACAACTTGAATAAGACTTTATTAAAGCAAACATCATGAACATTAGCACAAAACACGACGTCAACATGAATCAACTTTAGCATAGTATCATTAGCACATTATTCAACAAAGCAAAGATTCAGTCATTTGTCTATTTGCACCCAGTAGTTAGTGAACTCCTAAATTAACCTCTAATTAGCATTAGCATGTTGGGCTTCATGCAAAACAATTTAGTAACACAAATTTAGAAAACATCTAACTAGGGCCTCTATCAAAAGAGAAGTTGGTACCTAGAAAGAAAAGGCAAACAGACAATTACAATTCATTATATAGTTACCCTCCGTAATGGGTCAGCATACAGACTCAGTCTTCGTCCTCAGGACATCAGTCGATTCACCATCAGCCAGGATAAGCAGCAAAGTCTCAGCAAGATAGGGCAAAGTAGGAGACTTCCCTCTTAAGGAGGAGAAGTAGGTATCGGATAAGGCAAGAAGGTGAGGATGGTTTAAAGTATCAGGCAGCAAAGTCGTAAAGCAGAATATCTGAGTAACAGCATGAATGGTTCAGTAAAAGGCGTGTAATGGCTTCAGGAAAAGTGGCTAACTTCTCCTTGTGACACGTCGTTATATTGAATCTGGCTAACAAGTCTCTAATTTCCAATTGGGCAATATTTGGTGCATCGTTACCTCTGTCCAATCATCCATCAAACACCTTACTAGAATTTTCACCTAAGACAGTTCTCACGTAGTTTATTGGCTCCTGTGATTGACGTCTTCAACGGGTAGAATGTCAGGTAAGAAAAGGTACACTTGTCGCTCCATTCAGTAGCTCCATTGTCTTCTCCTGTACAGGCGACCTTGCACCTGTTGCGAATTACACTGTTGCATTCGGCAAGAATGTCTCCATGAGCAAGTCGGGTCTCGTGAGAAAGAATTTACTGTGGTTACACACGCATCCCTAGCTTCTGGATAAGTACAGTTTCATGTGCTTCAAGAAAGACAGCACGTTGCACGTTAGAAAAATGCATTTAATATGAGATCTGGCCGCTAGGCCCAGACCCTTGCTAACTAAGGCCTAGTGATTAATTTAGCAAAACCTTAACATATAACTCTAATGCTAATATAAAATCATACATTAGTACATTGTTAACTCATTAGTAGTCAATTTCATTAATCATCGTATACATTGGTGGCCACTCACCGTGGGCACATTTCAAACGCGTACGTTAGTAGCACATTAATACATTTTCTATGCAGTTTCATTATACATTATTTCGCAAGCATTTCATTTTAATATTGATTATAAAAGATACACTCCAACATGTATTTCATGTTCAGTGTCATCTTATGGATTCTGGGGGCCCCGGGCAAAAAGTAGTTCGGAGGCCCCTGTTTGGAATAACTTTGAATTGTATTACTCACTTTCTCTTAATTTAGGTTTGAAATAGACAGAAATCTGAAAGAGCGAAAGTTCACTTTTCCAGAGCCCCTTGCAAGAGGGAGGCGCAGGCAATTTCGTCTGTGCTTGAAACGCCACTGTCCAGGCCATGTCTGACCTCAGGTGCTTAACATGTGGCATTTTTTGCAGGTTGTGGAGGACAGCATTTATCATTCATCATCAGACTTTGACTCCGAGCACAAGCGAGAACGGCGGCAAAATAATGGAGAGAGAAAAGAAAACCGTAACAGAGAAAGAAAGGAGGGGAAAGAGCCTACTCGAATGAGATAAAGCGTCAGGAATTCGATAGAGATGGATGAAAGAAGCATGAGGTAAATTAAAAAACAAGTAGGCAGCCTTGGTATTGGTCAAGCCTGGCATTTGGCATCAGTTGAGGCAAGCTCCCAAGAAAGGCTTTAGACCCCTACAAATATTCTATTATTCTTTTGTTTTTTATATAAATTCAACACTTCTGATGTTCCCTTTGCCTTAGGTAGGGATGCACGCCTACAAGGGCTGTTCGGATAGTCCCGTTCTGTTTAATAGAGAAGTGAAAATGACAGTGCAGAACATTCCTGCATGTGGAGAACACTAAACTAAAAGTTCTTTTAAAAAGTTAATTGTTTCATACTCTTTATCTCAACGATTAATACGGGTATTTTTAGATTTAATAATAACCTTATCAGGGCAAATCTTCTTTACTGCGTTAATGTTCAGCTTTGCTCTATAAAGGATTACAGACCCTTCTGAAGTATAGTGCACATGAGGGTTTCTTTTTTTATTAACAATGGGTGTTTAATATCGTGGTACAGCACAGATTCAGTGTGGCAGTGGAGGAAGTGTACATACAACCCCAGGGGTGAAGTCCACGTGAGTTAGTTACATCGGCTGGGGGGAGAAAGAGAACTTTTGCAACAAGCTTGTGAAGAAAATGAAAAGTTTCATTTTGGCAAGGGTCTCTCCCACAAGATTCATCTAGCTAGCAAAACAAAATAGAACCAGAAGTTAAATTAGCTAACAATTTAGAATATGCCGGCTCAGTGCATTGTACATAGCATTTATAGAAAAAACACTCAGATGAAATATAAACTCCAACATACTTTCTACTATGCAAAAACAACCATAATACATCTTCAACAAAAGTATAACACCTGGACCTGCAGTAGAGAAAATCCATTCTCCCACCAGACTGTTTAGGAGAGAATGCTACAATATTTGATAAGCAAATCACATAAAGTATTCTGTGGCATTTTTGCCTTTATTGCAACAAATTTTTTGTAAATTAGTGGAAATAGTTTATTTCAAAGCAAATCGGCAATGGGCGTAGGGAAAACCTGAAGGAGATTTGAGGAGATTTAAGATCATTTTTTCAGGAGTCTTGGAGAAGCTTTCTTCCAAGTATTTCTAAAAAAGAAGTACAAAGTAGTAGGTTTTAAAGAGCATTAAGTGGAAAAACAGTGGTTCAAACCGGATGCAGTGTTAGAGGGGCATTTAGATATGTACTACAAGAATTTGTGGAAGAGTATGAGATGATAGTACATTTTAAGTCCAGCTGACCAAATACATCTGTGATAAAGGATATAGAGTCACGGGCTCATTATAGACAACAGACACATAGCCAGGCACCGGAGTGCAATGTGGTGAACAGTCATGCACACAGTGACCCTTACTGAAACCCTCTTTTGTTACAGCAGGCCTAAATTCAGTGCATGGCTTGCCACCAATGCAGGAAAAGGCAACCATATACTCTAGAAACTCGCTGCTGAAGGAGGAGAATTGGTGAATTACCAGAGACAGGGCTAAGACTCCGTTTTTTTCAGACAGTTCTGCCTGAGCCAAATGTACTTTGGTGATTCCATCTTGTCAACACAATATTAGTGCAAAACGTCTCAGCAGCGCTGCTATTTTTATCATGGATGTTACCAAAAAGTCTACACAGGGTGTGGTGTGTATCAGAAGCAGCCCCACTTAGCTGGGCAATATAATTTTCCTTGACCCTACACGCTCATCTTGGCAGAAAATATATGTTATGTTCATTGAAAGTCCCGTGTAATGGTACACAACCAACACTTCTCAGCAGTGTAGACTCATTGGCAGTAACTATTATTTCTCACCACAGCTGCTTTAGTTTTAATTTCACATTATAAACAGAGAGGCCACGCTTTTAATAGTCACCAACAAACCTCAACAGAGAACAGCCGTAGTTGGGAAGGGTCCTTTTAGCAAAACTGGAAAGTTGGGCTCCAGAGAACCATGGGTTATCTGAGGTGCAGTTTGATTTTCGCCCAAAACAGGCTCTAAATCTGTCCCCTAATAATTCAGAAGTATACTAAGGCTAGGTCAGGTAGCCTACACTTAAGAGTTTATGTATTTGACTTGTACGTCTGATTCAGTTGATCGTGCCAAAGTCTGGGGATAATGTCACAGACGGGCATTAATAGTGCTATCATTACGCTTCTCGAAAGAATACATGCACATACCTTAGCTACAATAAATTATAGCAAGTAGGGAGACCTTACGGAAAATTTTCCAACAGTCACAGGAGTGAGACAGGATTGTATTGTGGCCCCATTTCTTCTTTTGCTCAATATCTACGGTCTGGAGGGTCATTTGGTTGTGGCTGGAGTAGATGTTCCCAAACTTAATGACCGGGAAATACCATTTTTACTCTATGCAGATGATGCTGTCTTGCTGGTGCATACAACTAATGATCTACAGGTCCTGTTAAATGCCTTTCACTCCTTTATGGAGAATCTAGTCAACCGTACTAAGTCGTTCATCGTGAAATGCGATCCCAGTCTGACTAAGTCAAAAACGTTTCTGATCGCAGGGGAAGAAGTTAAGAAAATCTCTCATTTTACTTACTTTGGGATTCAGTTCAATAATGGTATTAACTGGAGGTTTCTTATGAACATAAGGGTTTTGCAACTCCAAGGTCCATTGACGCTGTCTTTAGGTTCCCGAAACGATTGTGACACCAGCCTGTAACAGAGTTACAGTCTGTATACAGGAGAAAGGTGTGTCCTTCGGTTCATTTGGAGCTGGTATATGGGGATACACCAATTGCACTTCTTTGCACACTACACAAAATAAGTTTATACATAGGCTGCTGTCAATTCCACAGTCTACTTCTGTTTCTTTTTGCCATAAGGAATTGGGCCTTTTACGACTAGATGAGCTCATTCAAATGAAACCCTTCCTGCTATGGGCACGTGTCTGGAAGAACTCAGAGGCACACTTAAGTAGGCTTATTTTGGCAGATTGTATGTAGCTGGATAATGTGTCTGGAGTCCCATGGCTGGCTCATGTCCGGAAATGTTTTGGAAGGGTGGGTATCCCTGAATTTTATCATAGCCCGATAGCCTCCTGGATGTTTCCCCTTGAAAATTGAAACAGCTTCTGCTAGAATTAATTTGTAGTACCCATAACCATGTTGGCAGCAAGGGAGGGGGAGATTTAATTAAAACTGGGACAGCACAACCAGCTCTTTATTTACAAGTAATTGACAGGGAATGGCACAAGTTTCTTTTAACTAGGTTCCATCTCAACACACTACATTTCTTAGTGGCCTTTCCGAGCAGGAGGCCGTGTTGTTTAGACTTGCTGCCTTGCCACTGTGAAACCCCATGAGTTCAATCTACCCTTCATACAACCTTGTTTTGCACATTTTACTTATAAGAAAGGAAATGCTTCTTGCGTCCCCACTTGAGGGAAGCAGATCTCAGACCTCATACTGCTGCATTTGATTACCTACAAGGTTTGGGCAATGTAACTGTGATTGAGACAATATTGAACTTCATTTTAAGCATTTTAAAAACTCTATTGCTGCTATTTATCCATGATTTAAAGCAATATCTTTTTTTTAAATGGCTAATTTTATTGGATGATATTTACACCTGGTTTAAGTTTTGGTTTTGAGGGAAGCTGGTTATAGGCTTTATGTTATATTGTATACAAGTATTTATAGAGTCTGGATTGTGTAAACATGAGTGAGTCAAAATCGAACTCCACTCCAAGCAAATTCAAAAGCCAGTTTTATCTACTTGCTAATTTAATGTAACATTTTCTTTTTCTATATATGGTACATTTTAATGTGCGTTTAAGCCTACAGTTTGTACATCTTTTGAGAGTTAAGTAAACCCAGCTCAAAAATACAGCAGTATCAGATTTTAAATGACTAGTATAGCGGAGAGAACAAGATGAATGCATAGAAGGGTTGACCGAAACCTAGCAACCATAAACTAAAAAAAAAAAATAGGTGATACTAGCCAACAAATTCTAAACACTTTACTGAGATATTTAATATAAATAAAGAGGAACAGTGGGTTCTTTCTTGATAGACTGCATGTTTTAGCACAAGAGCAGCACTGCCACAGGGAGAGCTAAATTCCACAAGATGAGGAAAGTAAAAACGTAGGATAATGATAAGCTTATCCTGAATATTCATTGTTGGAAATGGCCTTTCTGCAGGGTCATCCCCAGACGTTTGCCTTCCTCCTCCTCATTTTCTGACCTCATTTTTGCTGGCTTTAGGACTCTGCGCACTTTACCACTGCTAACCAGTGCTAAAGTGAATATGCTCTCTCCTTAAAACATGGTGACATTGGATCACACCCAATTGGGCTATTTAATGTACTTATAAGTCCCTAGTAGAGTGCACTATATGTGCCCAGGGCTGGTAGATTAAAAGTTAATAGTGGGCCTGCAGCACTGATTGTGCCACCCACTTCAGTAGCCCCTTAACCTTGTCTCAGGCCTGCCATTGCAAGGCCTGTGTGTGCAGTTTTACTGTCAATTCGACTTGGTATTTAAAAGTATTTGCCAAGCCTAAAACTCCAGTTTTTCTAAAAATAAGTCACCCCTAAGGTGTGCCCTAGGTAATCCCTAGGGCAGGGTACTGTGTAGGTAAAAGGCAGGACATGTACCTGTGTAGTTTACACTCCTGGTAGTGTAAAACTCCTAAATTTGTTTTTACACTACTGTGAGGCCTGCTCCCTTCATGGGCAAACATTGGGGCTGCTCTCATACATTGTTTGAGTGGTAGCTGCTGATCTGAAAGGAATAGGAAGGTCATATTTAGTATGGCCAGAATGGTAATACAAAATGCTGCTGACTGGTGAAGTTGGCTTGGCTGCAGAAGTGCTCTCCAAGGGCTTGGATAGAGCTTGCTTCCCGTTCCCTGAAGTCTCAGGACCAAAAAGACTTCTCTCCTGCAGCTAAAATCCCCGTGCGGCGAAAATTCGACACACCGCCTGCCAAGAACGACGCACAGCCTGCTTGCGGTGAAAATTTCACTGCACGCCGAGTCTGGAATGACGCAGCCCGACTTTGCGACGGAATGTCGACGCAGTGCCAGCGACGTGACTGAAATTTCAACACACGGCCCTACTGGATCGACGCAAGCCGACTCAGAATGACGCCGCCCGACTTCCTGAGAGGAATCGACGCAGCACCTGCTGTGCAGAAGAAAATTCCACGCATCGCCTACTGGAATTGACGCAGCCGCTGTGACTTCGCTCCGCAAGCCCAGGATTCTACGCATCGTCCCTGGGGCGTCTGAAAACCCTGCAACCCGAAGAGGATCCAAGTCCGCACGCCGGAAATCGATGCAACGCCTTCCCTGCATGGAAGATAACAACTCAAGTCCAAGTGCGAAGGGGTGAAACCAACGCACACTCACCTTTTTCCACGCATCTCCTCCTCTGCGGTCCCCAGCGAGGATTTTTCAACGCAAACCAGGTACTTTGTCCTGCAAGAGACACTTGTTGTTTCTAGGAGAACTTAAGACACTTTTTATTTCTTTTGCAGCAATCTTTTTACTCTAAAGACACTTGATATCACTTTCAGTGATATCCCTACATTTGCTTATTTAATCTTTAATCGTTTTTCACCTGCATTTATCCAGATAAATATTATATATTTTTCTAACACTGTGTGGTGTATTTTTGTGTGGTAATATATGATTTTTTGCACAAATGCTTTACACATTGCCTTCTAAGTTAAGCCGGACTGCTCAGTGCCAAGCTACCAGAGGGTGGGACACAGGATAATTTGGATTGTGTGTGACTTACCCTGACTGCCAACCAAAGACCCCATTTCTAACATTCAGGCAAAATAATTTAGGGATAATGGTTCGTGACACATCCCAAACATCCACAAAAAAAAAGATTTTATCCTTGTGTTGGCTGACGCTTAAAATGTTAGTAAGATATACAAGCGTTCTGTTCATTAGGAATTTCGAGATCTATCAGGAAATCCTCCAAAAACAGAATAACAAATTCCTCACTCTAGACATTGAGGTGTTAATTTCTTTCTAAAGCAGTGCTTATTGCTATACCATCTCTAGCCACATAGTAAAGGCCTGATTATGAGTTTGGTGGTTCCTTGCACCGCCATGACGGTGGTGGTGGGTCATACATCTAGAAGTAGCTGCAAGGTACACATATAAGAATGGACACATGCACAGTCAAATGTCAAGGAAGCTAGCACAATGGAACACCCTCCATGTATGGACAAACAAAATTAACGCTTCCACACGACAAGAATGTACAATCCATATCAGGGATAGAAGTTTAACACTATACATGCTGGACATTGGACAACACAATATGAAATACTTACCATACCAAACATAACACAATGCAATGACACCCCATTTGGATTAACACCCACATATCCATATAGTCAATATCTACCTTTGTCATGGGTGACACCAGCACTGCCCACAAAGTCAGATATTGCAAACAACTGCAAATTGATTATCAATCAGGCTGAAACACACACAACTGTACGCATCCAACACAAGTTCCTCAGGAACAACATAAAGGTAGAAAAGGAATTGTAGGACAAATGTGTCCTGAAACAGCAACCTGGGTTTATTATTTCCAAATTATTCATGTCTGGTGATGTGGTGGCTGATGTTGTGTTTGTGGGTGTATGTTGAGTGCCTGCATGCCTGTGTGTCTTGTGGTGTTTGTCGATGTGTGCTGCTTGTGTGTGTTAAGGTGGGTTCATGCGGATGTGTCTGTGTGCTTGAGAGAGGTAGGGGAATAGAGGATTTGGATTGATAAGTGGAAGGTGGAGTGGGGAGGAATGTAGGGAGTGACTGGTGCTTAGTGAGGAGGCCAGAACCTGAAAAGATCTATGTAGGCCAGACATGGCAGTATGAATGCCTTCCAGGAAAGATTTGGCCTGCTGAAGTTGGCTGGCCAACCCCTGGATGGCATTCACAATGGAAGACTGCCCACAGAGATACTCCTCAGGAGGTCAATAGTCTCCTCGCTGAGGGCAGCAGGAGAAACAGGGGCTTTGGCAGAGGTGCCTGTGTCAAAGGAGATGCTCTTGGGTGAGCTGGTATGGCCAACTGGGGGGGGCAACAAGGGGGAGGTGGTGATAGAAATGGGAGTGGTGGACAAAATGGTATAGGAGTAGGTCCTGATATGTCCACCACCACTGGGGAGTGGCCACTGGAGGTAGAATCTCAAGATGGCGGCATCGATCCTGTCTCCTTCATGGCACTCCCCTCACCCTCTGGTCCACTGGGTCCCTCCGTGTCGGTGGTATCATTACTGGAGGTACCGTGGCCAGATGCTTCCCCAGTTGGTTGTACCCTGTCTCCCTTGCTTGCCTGGGCTAATGCTGCAAATACAAAGAGGAAAAAGGTCACCAAATGTTCCTGATCACACTTGAACAACAGCTGTGATTAGCAAACATTACCATGATGTCAAGTAGGCCCCAGCAACAAACTACATCAAACTGCCCCCTACATGTACCATACCATACCATATGCATGCATGCCATCTGAGCTGTCAATCAATCAATCAATCAAGAATTTGTAAAGTGCACTACTCACCTGTGAGGGTCTCAAGGTGTAGAAAAGGGGGGGCTAGGGGGGGTGAGGTGCTGCTACTGATCGAACAGCCAGAAGTTTCCTGAAGGTAAGGAGGTCTTTGGTCTGGCGCAGATGGGTGGGAAGAGTGTTCCATGTTTTGGCGGCGAGGTGCGAGAATGATCTACAGCCGGTTGTAGTACTGCGGACGCGTGGGACGGTTGCAAGGGCGAGGTCGGCGGAGATGTCTGGTCGGGGTGTAGAAGGAGTGCCGTCTGTTGAGGTAGTCTGGTCCGGTGTTGTGCAGTGCTTTGTGAACATGGGTGAGGAATTTGAATGTGATTCTCTTGTTGACTGGGAGCCAGTGCAGGTTTCTCAGGTGGTCTGTGTTGTGGCAGTGGCGGGGGATGTCCACGATGAGGTGTGCAGAGATGTTCTGGATGCGTTGCAGCCTCTTCTGGAATTTGGCCGTGGTTCCTGCGTAGAGGGCATTGCAGTAGTCCAGTTTGCTGCTTACGAGGGCTTGGGTGACTGTTCTTCTGGTTTCAGTGGGTATCCATTTGTAGATCTTTCGGAGCCTGCGGAGGGTATTGAAGCAGGAGGAGGAGATGCCATTGACTTGCTGAGTCATGGATAATGAGGAGTCCAAGGTGAATCCTAGGTTGCGTGCATGGTCGGTAGGAGTCGGAGCGGCTCCGAGAGTGGCAGGCCAACAGGAGTCATTACATACAGAGGGGGTGGAGCAGAAGATGAGGACTTCCGTCTTGTCGGAATTGAGTTTGAGGCAGCTGCTTGGTCTTTGCGGAGTCCTTGGTGAGGGAGAGGATCAGCTGGGTGTCATCAGCGTATGAGATGATGTTGTGGTTGTGGGATCGGGCGATGTTAGCTAGCGGGGCCATGTAGACGTTGAAGAGGGTCGGGCTGAGGGACGAACCCTGGGGTACGCCGCAGATGATTTCAATGGCCTCTGAGCGGAATGGGGGGAGGCGGACTCTCTGGGTTCTGCCGGTGTGATAGGAGGTGACCTAGTCTAGGGCTCTGTTGCGGATTCCTGCATTGCTGAGGTGTGAGCATAGGGTGTGGTAGCAGACGGTGTTGAACACGCCCGAGAGGTCCAGGAGGATGAGGGCTGTTGTTTCATTGTTGTCCAGTATGGTTCTGATGTCGTCCGTGGTGGCGAAGAGGGCAGTTTCAGTACTGTGGTTGCTGTGGAATCTGGATTGGGAAGGGTCCAGGGTGCAGTTCTCCTCGAGGAAGCAGGTTAGTTGTCTGTTGACAGCCTTCTCTATGACTTTTGCTGGGAAGGGGAGCAGGGAGATAGGCCAGAAGTTCTTGAGGTCCTATGGGTCCGCCTTGGGTTTTTTGAGGAGGGCGTTGATCTCGGCATGTTTCCAGCTCTCTGGGAAGGTAGCGGACTCGAAGGAGCTGTTGATGGTCTTCCGTAGTTGGGGTGCGATGACGGAGCTTGCTTTGTTGAGGATGTGGTGAGGGCAGGGGTCAGATGAGAGCCGGAGGGGATAGTGTTCATGATTTCGATGGTGTTGTTGTCTTTGACGGGGATCCAGGAGAGCAGGAGGTTGGTTGGAGGTGAATCTTGGTGTTGGTGGTTGCCGGCTGGGGTCTGGATGCTGAAGCTGTTGTGGATGTCTGCATTCTTGCTCTGGAAGTAGGAGGCTAGGGAGTCACAGAGGTCTTGGGATGGCGGGATGGCGTTGGAGCTGGGATTGGAGAGTTTATTCACGATGTTGAAGAGCTCCTTGTGACTGTGTGCATTGTTGTTAATTCAGTCTTTGAAAGGCGGTTCTTTTGGCGGCTCGGATGAGTTGGTGGTGTCTGCCGATGGCGTTTTTGAAGGCTGTGTGGTTGTAAAGAGTCTCATCTTGGCATCACTTTCTTTCGAGTCTTTGGCAGGTTTGCTTAGATTTGTGGAGGTTGGTGGTAAACCAGAAGGCCTTTCTGTCAGTGTGTCTGTTGGAGGGATTCTTGATTGGGGCGAGAGTATTGGCACAGATGTCGACCCATTGCCTGAAGTTGTGGACAGCTGATCAGTGTCGGTGGTGTCGATGGGTGGGTTCCTGGAGAGGGTTGCAATAAGTTGGTCTTCGGTGACCTTGCTTCAACTGCGGTGGGGGATCCGTTGTGGGTGGTAGTGTGTTGTGGGTTTCTTGAAGGAGAAGTGGATGCAGCGGTGGTCTGTCCAGTGGAGTTTGGTGGTGTGGCTGAAGGTGACGTGATTGCTGGCAGAAAAAATAGGGTTGAGTGTGTGTCCTGTGGAGTGAGTCAGTGTCTTGACGATCTGTTTGAGGCCAAGTTTGAAGAGGTTGCCGAGTAGGGTGGCGATGTTGTTGTCATTGGTGTTCTCGAGGTGGAAGTTTAAGTCCCCGAGGAGTATGTAGTCAGTAGATGAGAGAGCGTGCATGCTGATGAAATCGGTGATGAAGTCGCTGAATTGCTGTTGGGGTTCAGGTGGGCCTGTAGATGAGGGTCCCACGGAGGGTGGTGCTTGGGTCAGTGTGGATCTGGAAGTGCAGGTGTTCAGTGGTACTGAGGGTGTCTTCAGTGCTGGTTGTGATCCTGAGGGTGTTCTTGCGTCCGATGCCTCCTCCTGGTTTGTTGGAGCAGTCCCTGCGGGTGAACTTGTAGCCATCCGGGATGGCTATGGAGATGTCAGGTGCTGAGGAGGGGTTCATCCAGGTCTCGGTCAGGAAGGCAACATCTGAGGCGACTGAGTCGATTAGATTCCATAGCTATACTGTGTGCTTGTGGACGGAGCGGGTGTTGAGGAGGATACATCTGAGATGGTTGCGTCCTGCCTTGGTGGGTGGGTCGAAGGTATGGAGGCTGGTGAAGGTGCAGTTCCGGCAGGAGAAGGGTCCACGGTGGTCTGCGGGGAGGATTGAAGGCAGGCGGGAGAGCAGCCGGTGTTGAGGGCGCGGAGGGTGGCGGTGTCGTAGTGAAGACGTGCGTGATGGCGGTGGGGGTGACGGGAGCTAGGGGTTCTGGCGCTGGGCATGGTCCAGGCGCGGACGGACGCAGGCGGGCTAGCCTTTGGCGGGCCAGCAGCATGGCCGCCATTAAGTAGGGAGGTGGGGGAGGAGAGGACAGCTGGGAGGCAGTGCAAAAAATAGCTCGAAAAAGGGGGCGGGCTGCAAAAAGGGGGTGGATAAGGGGGCAGCAGCGGCAGGGGAGAGAAAGAAGCGGGGAGTGAAAGTGAGAGAGAGGCAGCGGAGTGAGAGAAAAACTAGGAAGAGTGAAGCAAATGGAGCACAAAGGGACAGAAGAGTAGAGACCAAAGCAGAGAGAGGAGGAGAAAAGGAGGCGAGAGGCAGAAGGTAGCCTAGTAGGAAAGCAGAGCTCTCCCACTAGACACCAGGGATGAGGTGCAGGCAGAAACTTGCGGGTGGAGGAGGGCCTCGAACTCCTGACAGGGGTCAGGAGTTCAGAGGAGCCAGGAAAATGGCTCTACTCACCAGGTTGAGCCACAGGAGGAAGAGCAGTGCAGTTGCCCACAGGAAAATCAGGATCTCAGACAACTACAGTTGCATGGCTGAAGTTGTGCAATCACAATAACAGTTGAACTAGTAGGAGACCACATCACCTTCAATGCTTTGCCTCATGGAGCATTCCTCAGTTACCTGTTGTCATACAATAATAGGCCAATTCCAACTTCATTCCCACAGAACGCACACAAGTTCATGCAGATGTCTATTTATCACATACACAATAACACAACAATATCAAATAATGCTCCTAAAACCTGCCATGTTGCTGACAACAGTACGGTAGCCTTGAGACGGTGACATGGAAATACTCATCTCACACTGCAAACATTCCAACAATGCATACTTCAAAATGTGAAATTTATCCAAATAGAGTCATGGAGGTAGAACTAATGTTGATCAGATATGCTACACACTTGGCATGGAAATGTACACTGCAGACAAAATGTGCAAATTGTCAGGGGGATATGTCCCTAAAATCCACAACACAAAGAATCAACAAGCTCCAGGGAATTCGCCACTAATGTCTGGCACCCCTTAAAATGACATACTCTGATTGCATCAGTAGACGTCTTTAGTCCTTTGTATGTTGGAGAGTCCCAGAGATTTGCAAGTAATTGTAGAAGGCCCTCAACATGTTGCCCAATGGGAAACTACATCACTGTCTCTATTTTGGTCCTGCCAACCCAGATGTCTGTTTATGAATGGTTGTACCCAACCACATATGGTTCCAACATAACTGCAAGTCACTCCATGATGCATGCCAACAGTCAGGTAACAAATCTTACCCAATGCACGTGCAGTGCACTTTTCCACATATGCCACAGCAATGGCATGGAACTGTACGTTGTGTGTAAAAATTCTAGTCCTACCCGTCATGTCCCTCATTGCTACTGCAGTTGTACATGCCAAAGGACATGCTTTGACGGGTGAGTGTATGTGTGAGCCAACAATCAATGGTGACACACACCTGTCTGTGGCACCACATGAAATGTAGCCCCATGGTGAATGTCCAATTCCAAAAACAAGTTGTCATGCACATATATGTGAGGGAATACAGAAATCATCCCATGAACAAAGGTAGACCATGCATGAAACAGCAGTGTACACATTTTGTCAAAAGAGAAAGGGACACATGCTAATATGCTGGCACAAGGCATTTTGGCAAGAGTGATGGCACATAAATCATGTCAGTGGACATTCCCCACTTACCAAGGGAAAGTATTGATCTGTAGCTGACCGAAAGAACAATGTATGCTCTGACACATGTATGATGGCCATCTTCACATTACATACAGTAGTGAGGCACCAGCACTCGTCCAGACAAATGTCTGAGGACAGTGATTCATCACTTCTTTTTCTTTGGCCTGTAACTTTGAGGAGTAGTGGTGGTCAGTAGCACAGAATTTACACCCACTTCAACAACAAACATTAGTTGATTGATCAATGTACACAGCCATGTGTTGTCCTTGGAAAATTGTTTGTGGATTGTACACAGTTGTGTCCTAGGTCCATGGGCCAATAGGGAAGGCACATCAGTATGCACTACATTGCATAGCTACACAAACAGTTACTCATCTACTGTGTCACACATGGCTCATCCGTGATTGTCAGGTGGGGATGTCAGAACCTAACATATTAACTTTGGAACATGACAGGGAGGAATATTCCTTGTACAGACCCCCTTGTGGCTTCTGTGGTCCGCTCAAAGGTCCATCAAGGTCCAGGTACGCCACTGCCAGAATGTGGGTTGTTGAGGGGGTCATGGTCCGATGTGCGCCCCACCCACATTGGGAGGACAGCCCCAGCTTGTCCTCCGTTATTTTCCGGGCCCAGCGTCTCAGGTCCTCCCACCTCTTGTGACAGTGGATGCTCCGCCGGCTTTGGACACACCTTCTGGGCTATGGCTCTCCATATCTCCTTCTTCTGATGGGCATTTGCAAGAGCCAAATCAAGAGATTGCAATCACAAGTTTTTACCTAACTGGTTGTGTCACACACATGTCAGAAACATCAAGCAAAACATGGTCAGTTTGTCAACACACCACAAGTATAAAGCACACAAGCCAATAAGTACAAGGACATGACTACACACTTTTGTATCCATCAGCAGACTAACCCACTACCATTGTCATGGCCATCAGGTAGCCCACGCTCCAGCAACATGCACTGTGATGTGAGCCAC
The DNA here is from genome assembly GCF_031143425.1 of Pleurodeles waltl. Classification (NCBI taxonomy): domain Eukaryota; kingdom Metazoa; phylum Chordata; class Amphibia; order Caudata; family Salamandridae; genus Pleurodeles; species Pleurodeles waltl. The sequence goes on from NC_090444.1 coordinate 1,730,197,051, forward strand.
AATGAAACACTACACACCTATGTGGCTTCTGAAGGGTAAACTCCTGAGGCCTGATTGGACCAACACATTTACATCCTGCAAGATTAGCTCACTGCATACACTCCCTACAGGCAACTTCCATAGTAATGACCTCACCCTTACACTTGAATGAGGTCCTTTAAGTAATCATGGTCCTACCTGGCCTTTATTGGTCACTTATACACCTCACCCTGCTGCAGCAAACCTAGCAGTAGCTGAAGCCCATCACTTATATACTGAGCTGACGGCAATATACAGACAATTAGTACATTTTGTAATGTAAACATTAAATACAAGCCCAGCACATGCTGCTCCAGTGCAACCGCATGCAGTGATGCCAGGCATTAATCCTGCAACTGCACATTCGATCAGGTACCCGCCAAACGAGAAGAAATTCTGTTTTGGCTAGCTTAAAAAATAAATGCGCTGGAAGCAGTATTTCCCCATACGGGACCTCAGGATAAACACAGAATATTAACAAGGTGCTTGCCATTTGGAATGGTTCCCACAATAGATACCTGTATTACATGGGGCACGGTATTTGCCACACTCTACACTACCGCTCACGTACACCGACACTTGCCAATTTACCAGAAGTGCTGAAACAAATTCAAGATGAATACGGGGCTGCCCCAGCCCTGGATTAATGGGAAACTTTGCCACAGTATCCTCAATTATTTTAAGTAACCTTAAAGGGGAAGCGGTCGCATTAGCAGTGTGCATGCAGCTCCGCGATGTTCCTCAACAGGATCAAGAACGCAAGCTGCCAAAGATTATCGCAGAGATCTACTCTAGTATTGGTCAAGATAGTCTGGGGGCCAGACCAACAAAACCAAATAATATAATTTAATAATAATAAAGGATACAAAAAAAATCTAGATGATACTTGAATGAAGAACAGGTAGAATTAGTCCATTCCTATTGCTACCTGGGAGTGCGGTTTGATGAACGGGGGTGCTTTACCCAGTATAGGGAGGAGTTAAAAAGGAAAGGTCTAACACTGCGCATTGCGCTGTCAAAACTAAAAAGAACCTTGAATGGCCCGAGCATTACACCATTACTAAAGGTGATATCAGCCAAATTGGCACCTAGTTTAACATATGGCAGTGTTGCACTGAGAGGACGTGATGAACAATGTTTAAATACAAGTATAAGAAGAACATATAGACAGTTATTTCGCATTCCTCCAAATGCATCACCAGCACATATACGATTGGAGTTCGGGCTAATAAATCAAACAATAGAAAGGAAAGGGGCCTATATGAAAACTTGGCACAGAATAAAAACCAATAAGAGGAATAACCTGTGTCAGGTTTTGTGGCAAGAACTCCAAAAAAATGGTGAGCATCCGGCTGTGCTCTATCTAAAAAAGGCAATAAATGAATTAGGGCTGCAAGAAAGCTGGGAATGCAACCTAACTGTAGCATGTTTCAAAAGAGTAGTAAAGAACAAACCCAAGATGTTATCTCTACTGAAGGATAAAGAAATATTATCGAAAAGATCGCATGCTTGGGGGGTATTAAATGGGTATAAATGTTTACGACAGCAGCTCTATTTCAAAGAAGGCTGGTCCCCTGCTCTGAGAATGTAATTTCTGCATATCCGACTAGGGAAGTTACCTGGTGATGAAAAAGATTATGTAGGGGGGAAGGAGAGCCCTAAGGTAGTGTGTAGGTTATGTAATAGGGGTAAGTGGAATATGATTCACCTTTTATGTCTGTGGTCCGACCTAGAGCACAAGAGGAAATGCTTGCTAAAAGCGCATTTTAATCAACGTGGCATAAGGAGATGAAGACAAGCAGTAATAGCATGCCTAAAACCAGGTGACCCAATCTTAAATTCACATATGGTGAAAATTTTAAAGAAGGCTGAGAAGAAGTGTTTAGGGAAATTAATAGAATGATGAGACAGGAGCGGGACAAACAAGGAAAAGGCACTGTATAATTTTTTACCCTTTTAAGTCATATTTATTAAATGTAATAGTTATGTATTTTTATATGTAAAAAAATTCTCAGATTTTATGCTGACAATATTTTGCACATCATTGTAATGGTTTTAATTAACTGTACAATAAAGATTATTCATTCATTCACAATTTCAAGGAAAGTCTAATAAAGATTTTACCAAACAAACTCCTAAAAAAGAAAGGGGAGAATCTCCGCACACTGAGACCACACAGAATAGATATAATCTCGGAAATAGAGATAATATAAAAACGCCTGACAGATATCAATATACTGATACACGGCAATCTCGTTCCTTTCAGGACTCATTGGAAAAATGCAGTGAGAGAGGTGGGTGGTCAGAGCGAAGAACTGAGTACGTGAAACCAAGACAGAAATCACAACACTCAACAGAGGTTTGTGTTAAAAAGGAAAAGAAACCTCCTCAACAAAAACCCTAATTTAAAAAGAAAAAAGTGGCAGCATTTGCTGTTCGACATGCCACTCAAGAAGAGGGTTCTCTTGAAGTACAAGGAGTGGGCACAAGCGCTATTAGACAGTGCAGCAGAAGTCACAATAGTTTGCCGGAATTTCCTAGAGCATCTGGAGGTGAAAGCAACTGATGGCTTCCTACAAGTTGAAACTGCGGACATGCGTGTCTCTACACCTGACAGGGTGTACAAAATAACGTTACAGTTAGAAGGGAACATTGAACGCACAATAGATGCAATCTTTTGGGATTGCTTGGTAAACATATATGATATTTTGTTGGCCAAACAAGATTGGCCACCTGAATTTGTCCGTACCTGCTCATATGGGGAAGATGTTATTAAACCTTCTTTCTCGCCCCTTGTTCCTGAGGAGCTCGCAGAATCCTACGCCATCTATTGGGCATTGGCGCAAGCACCCGCGTAATATCTCAACCACGGAGGATGGGATAAAGACTCCCCCTATCATGTAATTACAATTAAAACTCAACCCCAACCTCAACCCCAATATTCAACAAAACATGAAGCTAAAGCACCCATGAGGGAAATCCTCACACAATTTGAGTACCAAGGCGTAATCGAACCCTGCGTCTCACCAATGAATAATCCTTTATTACCAGTAGCTAAACCGGACCATTCATACAGAATAGTCTTAGACTACAGACAATTAAACAGTCATACACGGACATACGCTATACAAAACTCACATAGCACAGCACTGATGAACAACATAGTGCGTAAAAAATACAAAACAACACTGGATATTTCCTGTGGTTTCTTCTGCCAAAATATAGCGCTTGAGAGTAGCAACTTAACAAGTTTCAGCGCACTAGGTTCTCAGAAAAAACATTGTTGTTTACCCCAGGGGTACAAGAACAGTCCAGGACTGTTTGCGGCTTGTGTAACTTCAATCTTACACAACATTGACCCTGAAGCATTGTCCTATGTAGATGATATCTCTCTCACGGATGATGAATTAATACAGCATTTAAGATGGGTAGCCCGCATTGTTGTGGGATTTGCTGAGTTCGGCTGCAAAGTCAATTTAAAAAAACAAAAATAGCCTTCCTTAGCATCCTGTTTCTGGGATATGAGCTATCGAGTGAAGGAAAGAGCCTAGCGCCACAATTCTTGGAAAAATGCGCACAATTACAACCTCCAAATACCATAAAAAACTCCAATCTCTATTGGGTTTCCTAAATTTTGGCAGAACGTATATTCCTGATTATGCATCACGCATAAAACCCTTATATGATTTAATACGTCCTGACTTTTCAAGTAAATATTGGATAGTCGAACGCACACGCATTCTCAGAGATTTGCAAACAGACATGCTTGCAGCACAACACTTACATATGAGGGACAATAAAACACATTTGGTCATCAGAGTAATTGCTGGTGCCATTGATTTCACCTATGTAACTTTCAATGAGGGTGAGACAGTCCAGACTGCATACAAATCACATTTGTACTCAGCAGCAGAACAACGCTTTGCACCCACTGAGAAAATTCTCACTGCTGTTCAGATGGCTGTCATTAAAGAAAGACCACTAGCCAAAGGCAAATGCATTGTTGTCGTCTCCCCAATTCCAGCCCTTGAGGCTGTCACTAAAGCCGGCGTTCCAAATGCTAAAGCACTATATCCACTTTGGATTCAGTGGGCAACGTCTTTGACAGCCACTGATGTAGACTATGGGGGTCATTTTGACCCCGGCAGGCGGCGGTCGCCGCCCGCCTGGAGGGAACCGCCATATGGCCGCTCCGTGGTCGAAAGACCGCGGAGGCCATTCTGGCTTTCCCGCTGGGCTGGCGGGCGACCGCCAGAAGGCCGCCCGCCAGCCCAGCGGGAAACCCCTCCCCATGAGGAAGCCGGCTCCGAATGGAGCCGGCGGAGTGGGCATGTGCGACGGGTGCAGTTTGCACCCGTCGCGTATTTCAGTGTCTGCTAGGCAGACACTGAAATACACAGTGGGGCCCTCTTACGGGGGCCCCTGCCGTGCCCATGCCATTGGCATGGGCACGGCAGGGGCCCCCAGGGGCCCCGCGGCACCCCCTACCGCCATCCTGTTCCTGGCGGGCGAACCGCCAGGAACAGGATGGCGGTAGGGGGTGTCAGAATCCCCCATGGCGGCGCAGCAAGCTGCGCCGCCATGGGGGATTCCAAGGGCAGCGGTAAACCGGCGGGAGACCGCCGGTTTACCCTTTCTGGCCGCGGCAGAACCGCCGCGGTCAGAATGCCCTTCGGAGCACCGCCGGTCTGTCGGCGGTGCTCCCGTGGCCGGTGACCCTGGCGGTCACCGGCCGCCAGGGTCAGAATCAGGCACTATATTTTTTACCTAAAATTTCAAACTCAAGAATTTTTGCAATATGAACTAGAATAGCCAGTTCCTGCAAATACACTGCCTGTTGATCAGTATCAAAGAGTCATGTAGAGCGATGGCTCAGCGCAACCTGCAATTGGCACAAAGCATCAGTACGCCGCTGCTTGCTTGCGTAGTCGTAAGTGGCTATATGGAGGATAATACATTTTGTCCCCAGCATACGTTCACGCAAACTGTAGTGGATTGCACAACACAACTAGCAGAGCTAAAGGCTGTGGTGATGGCACTGGAACATACGGATCCTGCACAGTTAACACTGACTGTTTGTGATTCGTACTACTGTGTCCAGTCCTTTAATGGATACCTGCATTACTGGTGCCAGAATTGGTTTAGAGATTCTAAAGGCAACACCATCAAACACAGACTTCTGTAGGGGAAAGTAGCGGACCTGGAGGAAACGCTACCAAATGTCCATGTCATACATACACTTGGACACCAGCTCGTTGGAATGCATGTTGCTGGGAATACACTGGCTGATGAAGCCGCAAAGTCAGCAGTGGCCACGGCCACTGTTGCTGCAGTAACCCGATTAGGTGCAAAACCGGACAATGACAAAGGGGCTGCCGTGAAAGCCATGGCTGAGCGCACACCCTATCCAAAAGCATTTCCTGCTAAATATTCCTACTGAATGGGTGGCTGTCTAAACGCTGAGGTTAAGAAACCAGATGTGGGGGTTCCAGAAATTCCTAATAAGACATAAGACCAGAGTTGATTATAGCTGCGCATGAGGGGACAGCATCTGCCCATGCTGGTGTGGCGGCTACAATATCATTATTGCAAGCAAGTTATTGGTGGTCATGTCTATACAAACAGACCAAGCAGTATGTCCTTTGTTGTGACATCTGCCAGCAAATTGAAGTTTCCACTGCAAAACGCCCACCCCAGACACCCCTCCTTATTTAAAACAAACCATTACAGTGTGTGTACTTGGACCATTGTGGCCCCTTAACACCCGACAGTGCATACAAATACATCTTAGTTGCTGGTATTAAAGATTTTCGAGTCTTTATCGGTACATATGCAGTTGCGGCTTTCCACTCGGACCAGGGCCCTGTTTCACCTCAAGGGCATTCAGGGACGTCATGACTTAGTTAGGGGTCCAACTCCAATACTCGTCTCCATTTCATCCCAATGGAAATAGTGTTGTGGAGCGACTAAACCATGACCTACAGCAGTCCTTAACAGCCAGAGTCTTAGGTATGGGTTGTAGTTGGCTTAATCACCTGTATGGCACCCAGAGAGCACTTAACAATCTGCCTAGAAGATCGTAGTTCATATGACTACCTGTTCGGAACACAAATGTATGTTCCAGATCTTGATGGTGGAGGCGTGGAGGCGGCAGAAACACCCTTTGACATAAATGAACGTGTCACTGTCTTACAGGAATTATAAGAGTTCTGTGACAACAACGCTTCTGCCAGTGCTGCCTCTAAAGGAATTAAGGATGTACTTGTAACGCTTACAGGCTGAATTCCTAAAGTTGGGGATCTAGTACGTGAAAAGGTTGCTGTGAAAAAGGAGTTTGGCCCTTCTTATTCTGCACCGGTCCCAGTTTTGGGAATACACGGTACCAGAACTGTCATTCTATCACCGTTGGCAGGTGCTAAAAAAAAACGCTTTGTATCTATCAACAATGTCAAGTTACACCATGTGGACGATCCTACACAGCAGACCAAAAGGAACAGCCAGTAGTTCCCAAATCCCTTCTCGCTACTGGTCAAGAGGTTCCTCTACAAGTTGTAAGCAGCAACACTGACACCTCTCCGAGCTTGGGGAGGGTGGAACATGATTTTGCATTATTTCCACTAATATCTGTTTCAACAAATAATACTGAAATAATTGATTGATTTGATAAAACTTCAACACAGACGGACGGTGTCATTTATTCTCAACCACTGCGGGAAACACCCACCGGTTCTCCAGTTACAAACACAGCTCCATCCTTTGATGAACTGCTTCTGGATACTTTGCCGACATCAACAACATAGTTTTGGACTCATTCGCCTCATCTACTCCTGAACTGTCACAAACACGTAAGCTGATAAATTAGATTGGCTTAAAACGAATTACTTTATTTTTCAATTGAACTATCTGTGGCTGTCTTTGACTGTACAGGCTTTCCTGCTTTGGATTCGGTTTTTTATAACATTCTTTTTACTAATACATGGTCATTTTCTTCCTGAAAAATCGACCGCTGAACTGGTGGATGAAGTCCCAAAACCACATGTTTCATCTCACAAGGTCTGTAGAGACCTGTCTTTTGTGAACATTTCCGCTGTACCAATTCCTGATAGGACTGTTTGGGATAAAGTAACATTTGATATATACTGCCCAACAGAGCTCATTTAAATAACATGGGGGTCATTACGAGCTTGGCGGGTGGCCACTGCTGCCCGCCAAGCGGTAACCGCTGTGCGGCGGCCAATGCGGCCGCACTCCAGCGGACACCATTACGACATCCCCGCTGTGCCGGCGGGCGCAAACCAAATTTACGCCCGCCAGCTCCTAATGGAGCCGGCGGTGTTGTGACTGTGCGACGGGTGCAGTAGCACCTGTCGCGCTTTTCACTGTCTGCTATGCAGACAGTGAAAAGCTGGCCGGGTCCCTGTTAGGGGGCCCTTGCACTGCCCATGCCATTGCAGGACACCCCTTACCGCCAGCCTCTTCCTGGCGGTGCAAACTGCCAGAAACAGGCTTGGGGTAGGGGGGGTCATAATCCCCAGGGCAGCGCTGCTTGCAGCGCTGCCCTGGTGGATTATCACCGCCGGGGCTAAAACGGCAGGAAACTGCCGGCCCCGGTGGTGCGACTGCGACGCTACCGCCGCAGTCGTAATACAGGTCTCCGTACCGCCAGCCCGTTGGCGGTACGGACGCCACATTACATGACCACCCATATGTTTTTAAACTTTCAATGAACGATGTAATAATACCCGGAGTTGTTTCTGATGATTGGGATGTGAAAACAGTTGATTCTATGAAGACAGAGTTGCAGTATTACACTGTATTTGAAAAGGAAGATGTTTACCAATCTAAAGAGAATTATGGTGATATGTTTTGTTACAATTATTATGGGCACCATTTCATCCATAGAGCAAGTACCACAAAGACTGTTTTTAATTACACACAATGGGAACATTGTCCACCTCCACCTCAAGGGAGCTCTAAAAGATATTCTGAAAAGGTTACATATTTTTCTGGGCACAATGTTAAAAATGCTGAGTCATTTTATTTTAAATTGCCATCAATAGGAAATGTACCCATATTATTGACAAATACGAAATGTATTTATTCAGATTCCTTTGTTTCCTGGTTAAGTATAGAAGGCTATGCATACTGACTGAAGTCAATTGACTTAAAAAAGTGTGTGGGGAACTAAACAGTGGCAAATACGGGGGAAGGAAGCTTTGTTTAGAACATGCCTGATACCTGTTCAAATTATATTTTTAAATGAAACTGTATAACAAACAAGTTGTGGCGGGAGGGTATCATGGCCAATAGATACCAATGGGTGTCATAAATGTTTTATAAACTCCACAGGGGTTTAGAACTAGTAGGTCGGACCTTTGCTATATATCATCCGAACATGCAGGTATAGTCACAACATACAGTGTAGGGAAACTATGCCGGCAATGGTTGAAGAGTTCCTCACTAGATGCTTTTAAAGAACACCTCAGTCTCATGTCTAAAAGCACAGACTTACAGGACTTTCTGTTAGGCCCCAGAAAACAACACAGAAAGCGCTTCTTATATGAAGTATATAATGAAATTTGGAAGCTTTCCCAACAAGAAGCTGCTGCCCGGTTAAGGCAAACAGACCAAGAAAATTTACAGAAGGCATTCGCTTTTGTAGACATTGGGATAAATACCCTGTCTGACCGGATGTACACCTAAATAACATTGTCTCTTCTGCAATAGACATGATACAAACTGATATGCCCTCGATACACCATGGACAGAGTCAACTAAGGTCCATTATGCATTTTGTTTGGATACTTCAAACACTGAAGGCGGATCGCGTCCCCTGGCAACACGTTAGTGCAAGGGATATATTTTCTACATTTATTTTAACGCGACAACAACAACTAACAGCTAAGAAAGAAGCAACGTATGTCATACTAAACATCAAAAAGTTAGAAAAGTTGCCTTTTACTGTGACTGAAATACCATCTGCTGAATGGTTAATACACGGGGTCATCAATCTGCCTATTTCCACACTACAATTCACGACCTGTTTAAAACACATTCCGGTAGGCAGATATGAAAGGCTGGGAGATATTTATATCCATGAGGTGTGGGAGCTACCCTTCTCGTACAAATGTCTCAGTGGCATGAAAGAGGTCTTTCTTTGTGGTAGTGAATGCAAGACTTCTGTCAGCCATTTGATGGTTTGTAAACAGCTGTCCTTTCATGGGGCGTGTAACGCGTCTGCAGCGAACTTGGCTTGTTATCCAAAGGGAGTTCCGGTCCCCTTGATTAGACCTGCGTTCCAGGTGCTTTTAAACAGCAGCTATGTTCTCCTCAATGGTGAAGACTGTTCTGGGATGCGAGCGGAATAGTTTATGTTGTTTCGGTCTCTAAGATTGTTACATGCTGCGGGAACGTACTTTTTCCTCCCACTAGACTAAAAGAGGTAGCTGACATCTGGTCCCATATTGCTACTTCTAATGTGAATTTTGACAAGTTGAGCAGAATCAAAGCTTTATTGTTTTAAAAACATGTGGCCCTTACATCTGCACGCGAGACCTACGCACTTCAGGTGGCATGGTCATCAGCAGAGATACAGTCCCTTTTAAGTACCGACTTTCCGAGACACTTTGGTGAACTCGTGGGATGAATATTTAATGCATCTAGTACTACTGGAATCGCAAATTTCTTTAAGACTGTTGGTTCTGGTTTCGTTCACACCTTCTCCTCCATATTTGGTTTAATACCATCAGCCATCCACTCAATATTCTCCAGTATTTTCAGGGGATTTCCAATAACTTTGGCTATAATAGTTGGCATTTCGCTGTTGCTACTTTTCATGCACAGTGGCTGTCCCGTCGCAACAAGGAGGAATAAAAGCGCTCCCATCAGCGCAGCTGTGCTGAAATGCATGATGCAGTACTTTGGAGCAACACTCCTGGAGGAGTTGGAGTGTGACTGGTCTTTCTTGTTCCATCGCAAGATCAGCGACCTCCACGACAGCTTCGGACACCAGACCAAACCTAACACCACCGAACCCACATCCCCGACCATCACCCTCAACAACTGGACCCACATCAGCACGGAAGAAACCAAATCCATCATGAACTCTATCCACTCCGGCGCCCCTTCGGACCCCTGCCCGCACTTCATCTTTAACAAAGCCGACAACATCATCGACCCGCACCTCCAGACCGTCATCAACTCTTCTTTTTCTTCTGCTACCTTCCCCGAATGCTGGAAACACGCCGAAGTCAACGCCCTACTAAAGAAACCTACGGCTGACCCGAGCGACCTGAAAAACTTCCGCCCCATCTCCCTTCTGCCTTTCCCAGCCAAAGTAATAGAGAAGACCGTCAACAAACAGCTGACCACCTTCCTGGAAGACAACAACCTGCTCGACCCCTCACAGACCGGATTCCGAACCAACCACAGCACTGAAACCGCCCTCATCTCAGTCACAGACGACATCAGAACCCTGATGGACAACGGTGAAACAGTCGCCCTCATTCTTCTCGACCTCTCGGCTGCCTTTGACACCGTCTGTCACCGCACCCTAATCACCCGCCTCCGCTCCACCGGGATCCAAGACCAGGCCCTGGACTGGATCGCCTCCTTCCTCATAAACCGCTCCCAAAGAGTCTACCTCCCACCGTTTCGCTCAGAACCCACTGAGATCATCTGCGGCGTACTCAAAGTTCATCACTCAGCCCGACACTCTTCAATGTCTACATGAGCCCCCTTGCTAACATCGTACGCAAGCACGACATCATCATCACCTCCTACGCCGACGACACCCAACTTATACTCTCCCTCACCAAGGACCCCGCCAGCGCCAAGACCAACCTACAAGAGGGTATGAAGGACGTCGCAGATTGGATGAGGCTCAGCCGCCTAAAGCTGAACTCTGAAAAAACTGAAGTCCTCATCCTCGCCAACACCCCGTCCGCCTGGGACGACTCCTGGTGGCCCACGGCCCTCGGCACCGCACCGACCCCCGCAGACCACGCCCACAACCTCGGCTTCATCTTGGACCCCCTTCTCACCATGACCAAGCAAGTCAACGCCGTGTCCTCCGCCTGCTTCCTCACCCTCCGCATGCTCCGCAAGATCTTCTGCTGGATCCCCGCCGACACCAGAAAAACCGTGATCCACGCCCTTGTCACGAGCCGCCTGGACTACGGCAACACCCTCTACGCTGGGACCACCGCCAAACTCCAAAATCGCCTGCAACGCATTCAAAACGCCTCAGCCCGCCTCATCCTCGACGTACCCCGCAACAGCCACATCTCCGCACACCTGAGACACCTGCATTGGCTCCCAGTCAGCAAAAGGATCACCTTCCGACTTCTCACCCACGCACACAAAGCCCTCCACGACAAGGGACCGGAATACCTCAACAGACGGCTCAACTTCTACGTCCCCACCCGCCTCCTCCGCTCCTCTGGCCTCGCACTCGCCGCCGTCCCTCGCATCCGACGCTCCACGGCGGGTGGGAGATCTTTCTCCTTCCTGGCGGCCAAGACCTGGAACTCCCTCCCCACCAGCCTCAGGACCACCCAGGACAACTCCGCTTTCCGGAGACTCCTAAAGACCTGGCTGTTCGAGCAGCGATAACCACCCCCTTTGTCCCTAGCGCCTTGAGACCCGCACGGGTGAGTAGCGCGCTTTATAAATGCTAATGATTTGATTTGATTTGATGCAGACCGGTTTTGCATTGTGTGCAGCCCGTGTTTCGGTGCCTCTGGTGCTCGTTCGAACATGCAGTGGAAGTTTGTCTTTCCATGCACCACTTGCTTTCATTGGACGCTGATCTGTTGATGTTCTCGCTGAGGGTTTATTACCGGACATGCACGTTGAGGGTGCATTTGCTATGGGAAGCTGCTTATGGGATGCCCTTCCTGGAGGATGCAGCTCTGAACTCTTTACTGGGCACACAACGGAATGCTTCTGCCTTGGCTGAGGCTCAGGCTATGGAACACGACTGCTCCTTGGTCCTTCTCGGCGATGCCTTTCCAACCTTAACACCTGCCGAAATGGAACATTTACTGTCCTCTATTGTCCCTGATCCAACTGCCAACTTTCAAAATGACTCTGATTCTTGAAATTCAGCCCCTTTTATGCCACATATTAGTATTTTAAATTGTCCTTTTATATACGCTCATGTGTCCTTTTAACTTGTCATTATTGACATTTTTTGCACATATATTTTAGGTTGAGTTTTAGTAATTTTTACACATATTTAGGCTTTAAACCACCTTCAACTGACAAGGGGAGGGTGTGTGTGTAGCCATTTTAGTTATAGCTCAATGCACGTTATTGTAACATACTAGGCCTGCCACTGTGCACTTTAACCTAGATATATTTTATTCAGCCTTGTTTATTATTTTTACAATAACCACCTTTGCGGTCTTGTTTTATTTCTTTCTATCTAGCTGTTTTTGCTTAGGCCTGCACTATGTTCTTAAACAAGACATTCTTGTTCACTCTGTGCTTCTTTCAAGGCTGCAGTACGATAGGTTGCTGATGAACGTGATACAAGTTTTGTCTCTGACATTCATAGAAAACACACATCCTTAAATAGGGACATTTTCTCAGAACATCAGCTGTTTTATTATATAAACACTTCCCTGTCCCTTACACGTTAGAGGGAGATTCCAGCCAGAGAACCACGACTGTATGCTGATTGCTGAACGCTTCACTACAGCTGCTCATGCAGACTTCAGGACTTTGCTCAGGTATGGGGGATGATGTCTTCCCAGGAGAACCTAAAGGGCAGAATTAGAGCTTAACATGCTGTGCTCTATTATAGCCTAGGTGGGAATTAGTCTATTAACTCTAGTGACAACATGGTAGCGCTATTTCTATGCTTCACTCTCCTTGTCACAATTCTAATCTTGTCATGCTCTATCGTCCTAGTTATTGCACTACATGCCTTGCTATCTAAGATGCAGTCACTTCATTAAAACCTTATTGAAACATATACTGCCTCTGTTTGTCATTGTGTATGTGAGACTAATGTAACTGAGAGAAACGGATGAGACCTGAGTGACCACGATTTCCCTGAGAAATCAACTATGTCATGCACTCGGCTGCCCAATCCTCACCTGCTCTTGGGTAGAGATGAGACACTGCTAGTTAACTGGAGCAGAACCTGGATTAGGGCTACAGGCATCACCTGTAGTGGGTAAGGCTCAGTCTCCCACATCGCAGGCGACTGCTGCTCAAAATCCCGTAGTCTCATTAGAATAATGAGAGCCTACACAACAGGATGAATACATTAGACCGAAGAGTAAGAGGCAAATATGTAAAATGTCTAGTCGTAAGGAAGAGAAAGTTCAGATGCAGTAAAGTAACTATAGTTTGCCAGACTCTCAAAGAGTATCTGGTCACCTAAAGACTACATTTAGGTAGAAACATCAAATGCACATGCAAACTGACCTGAAATGTTTTAAAATGTACAAATACGGACAGAAGAAGAAATATTGCATAAAATAAAGGCAGTATTTTTGTAATATTTATCAGATGCCCGTGACATCATGCTAGATAAGGATGATTGGCCTTCATCGTTTGTGAGGGATGTACCTCATGAGAAAGAGGTAATAATGGAAACATTTTTCTCCTTCAAACCTGAAAATGTCAGTAGAAAATATGCATGAGTGTGTTTTAAAACCCGCTCATGCATTTTATAGGAACCATGTGGGAACACATGCGATTGCTCTATGGAGTGAACCACAGTTGCAAGCTAAATATTAATTAAAGCCAAAAACACAAAGGCAAAGCATAATATTTAAGCCATCATATATCAACTACAGTATCAGGATATGATACTGCCAGTTATGAGTACTCCCCTTTTTTAGTGTAACACTGAGATAATACATATAGAATTGTTTTTAGATTATACATTTTGAACACACACCTGGTGAAATTTTCACATGCAAGGATATTGTGTAGCTGACCCGGCTGTGAAGACAGTATTGCAAATCTTGAAGGTTACTGATGTAACTCGATTGTAAACACCAAGTGATTCAAATGTTATGATGGGAATAATGCCAATATTAAAAAAAATCTTGATGTATTTCCCTAAAGACATTTGGCTTAATGAACAAGCTAGTTTAGACCTGATAAGAGCAGCTCATGAAGGGTTAACTTCTGACATGCTGGTATCAGTGTCACTCTGTCAGTGCAACAGCAACAATACTTATAGCAATGTTTATTTAGAAATGCAGAGAATAAAACAGCAATGTAACATTTGCTAACAAAGGAAGCATTCTACTGTTATAAGACCAGCATCCCCTTTTCTCATGATATCTCTTTTTAGTGTAGTTTTTCTGTCGGTCTGTCACCAGCAGTCAATCAATATAAATACATATTGGTCACAGTTGATTTTTTCTGTAGGTCCCTGCTGTCACTTCTGGCATGGTCATGAAAAATTGGCAGTGGCCAGTAACAATCGGAGTAGTTTATACCTTTTGTTAAAAACAATTGTGTTGCTTTCACTGCTGTGGTGTTTATGGATGTTTTGTATGCTCTGGAACAATATGTGCTATACTTCCACCTGTTTCTTTTAGACTGTGGGTGAGAGAGCAAACGGTACATTTGAAGCAAGTCCTGATTGCTAGTACTTTGGGTTTTCCTTGTGGCAGGGTTAACTTTGTAGGCTTCAGTGAGCACTAAATAATTTGGCTAGAGAAGTATTATATGACTGCACTCACTGTAAATGTTTGTTCGGCTACATATGTTGTAGACCTTGTTCTGCTGTCAAGGGCAGTCAAAATATGATTTGGTGGATCATTCCAGGACGTTTTAAGTGTAAATAGTGCCAGAAAACCCAAAGAGGTATTAGCAGCTATCTGGTCGTGCAGGACCGTGATAATGGCACAAGTTTAGGTCAAACACCATGGAGCACAGGTCAGATACAGGGATCAGGATTGTCCTGCGGAAAGGGAAAGGTAACCTTCTCAGTCCTGTGCAAATTGTCCTGTTCGTTGTGGGGGGGGGTCGTGAGGAAAAAGGAAGCGCCACAGACTGTGTCGATGTAGTGCAAAGAAGAGACCAGGGGTCATGAATTTGTGTCACTTTAGCACAGACACTGTTGTCACAGTGAACGGTCAAGCCTGTTCTTTGGGATGGTGCTCCCCCATGACCAGTTGAAGCTGTAGCACGAATGGTCGGGCTGACCGAACTTTGTGTTAGCGGGCTGTGTGAGTGACAAGATTTCAGCCAATGGGCCCCTCCGTGGTTGCAAATAGTCCACAAACTGCAATTCAGCCTCTCAGAGGGCACACAAAGGGTCCAGGACCAGAAGGGCACCATTTGGGGGTCAGTGGCATGCTCCATCTGGATCTGGGTGATGGTTCAGGTGGTTGTAAGTCTGTTATTTCCCTGTGGCTCTGAACAGCAGGCCGGCCCCTGGAGTCACTTTTGGAGTCCTGAGTTCAGAAGCAGGTCTAATCTCTATTACTCAGACAAGAGGGAAGCAGGGCAGCTCTTCAGCAAGGCAACAGTCCAGCAAGGCAGTAGTGCAGAAGGGCAGCAGTTCAGTAGAGTAGCAATCCTTTCAGCAGCACAAAAGTCTGTCTCCCTGGCAGAGTCTTCACAAGTCAAGAAGGAATTGGTGTCTGAGGTCCAATATTTATACCAGGGGGCTTCTTGGAAGTGGTGAGAGGCTTCTAGAGGTTTCGATTTGAAGTGCACTGCAGGCACTATATGGCTAAGGCAGGGATCCTGTACATGGCCCAGATTATTATAGAACAACATTATAGTCTATTAAGTCAAAAACAATAAAAAAATGTACAACTGGTATTCTGAACTCACCTGTTTGAAAGGGCTTTCATATTAGATAACAAAGAAAAAAGGTTTTGGGTAAAACAAAATATTTGCCTGCAATCAGACAATTTAGGCAGGGAAGCTACGATTTATCCAGATTTTCAGGTTTCACTTTGTACAAATCAGCAAGTAAATGGGTATCTATTTGTCTTTCCCTGTGTTAAGGCTTTGTTTGACCACTTTGTGCATTTTTCTGCCATTTTTATATAGTGGTAACTCAACACAAAGGATTTGGTAAGCTTCACATAAGCACCAGTTACGTTACACAAGGACTCATTCATTGTTTATAGGCATGGGACATTAAATGATTTGCCCAGAATCACAGGGTGTTGAGCTGATGCCGAGACTCAAACCTGGTTCCTCAGTTCCAAAATCTGCAGCTCTGGCTATAAAGCCACATCATGGGTAGAGAAATGGAGGCAGGCAAAAGTCATTGGAAACTCAGTACATTATAGGCTTGAGGTCCAACAGGACCTCGAGCTGAGCCTGACCGCACAGTGGCTTGTCAACGTCTAAGAGGAGGTGTAGTGCTTCTCCACAGACCTTCCCTCCAATGTAAAAACTTAAAACAAATCCAGACACTGGGTTTCGAGTACCTGTTGGTTGAAATATGAATGTCTCACCAGATGGCCACTATACTACACCCGATCTATCCCCCTCACCACCCCTTTCAGGGAACAAGCGTTGCTTTGTTGAACATCTAAATGAACTCATTGCTGAAAGATCAGCAAACAACTCAAACAGCATCTTTCCCTGAAATTTCAGCTTACACTGGGGAAACTTATTTGACTTAGCATCAGCTCAACTGATTATTTTCTTGGACAATAATGATCTCAAACAATTCTGCTTCTTCCCTACACACATACAACTTTCCTTCCTCATTATCAGGTCCAGTGACCTCATTACGTTCCTCTCTCTACTGCCAGTGGAATAGTCTGACCCCTTCCTGATCCCCTTTTCCATCCTCTGCACAAAAGTGACCTCTTGTGGTCAACCCAAAAAACATATAACATAAATCAGAGACATTAATAACATCAATCAACCCATGTTGAGCTCCAAAATTATAACGTGACCCTTACTGAAATTGCCAAAGAACTAGCACTGCTCAAACTTAAAAACCTACACAGTTGCTCCTCAACCCAATTATTCTTTAAAAACTTTTAGAGCAACAGAAAGCACTCAGAACTATTGAACATTCCTGGCAATAAAATCCTTCTAAGGAATACCTAAAACTCTTTGCAAAAAAATATCGCCACACCACTAATCTCTTACCTCATATAAATAATGAACTCCCCCTTAATTGAAGATGTAATGAATGACTGCCCTTAAAGCGGACCAGATTCTCCTGCTTCTGAAGAAACCAGCTGCTGACTTCACCAACCTCAGCAAACTTCAACTTATCTTCACCCTCCTATTCCTAGCCAACTTACTAGAAAGCTGCATGGCTCACCAGCTCAGCAAACCCTTTTTGATGACCACCAAACAGACTTCAGATCTGGCTACTGCACGGAGATCGCTATGCTACAGAAAATCAATGACGCCCTTGACATAATGGACCATGGAGACTCTTGTCTCATCATTCTATTAGACTTATCATTTGACACAGTAAACTTCTCATCCCTTCTAAGAGTTCTAGAAGATCAAATGGGTCCCCAGGTTACTATACTGAGCTGTTTAAGTCCTAAGTATTGAATGGCTCTCAATATGTCAAGATCTCAGTATCTCTCTCCAACCCCCTGCTTTTGCAAAAAGGAGTACACCAATACTTAATCCTGTCCCCAACTCTGTTTAATCTATATGGAACCCCTCTAGTCCCTTCTAGAAAATGAAACAATCTCTTTTCATCTCTATGTTGATGACACCCAGCTACGTTTAAGAGTTCCTCCATCTCTGCATCTTCCAAACCTGTCAAGAACCATCCCAGACTTGGAAGCATGGATGTTGCACCAGCACCCACTCCCTTAAACTCAATCCCCAGAAGACAGAGTTCCTTTCTCTTTCACTGCACTCCAACCAACCCACAAAGTCAAAATAGCTTTCTCTGATCTTCTTACCTTTAACTCTAAAAGGATAAATCCCTGGGCTTTACAATTTTTTAAACCATCTTTATTGTGTTTTTTAGCAGTGGTCAAACAGCATTACAGTGTAACATTACAGTGCATCATTGACAATGCAGCTAAGTGAACAGGTAGTGAGTAGCATTCATATCAATCATACTGTAATACAAACTCCTAATTATTGAAAATAGTAGAAAGAGATAAAACTTAAGAAACTTTAAAATAAAGGTAACCAACAGAAGCAATTCCCTGGGCTTTAAACTTTACACTAATCCAAACCTCCATGCACATATCAACACCATAGCTAAGGGTGTCCAATTCCAAATCAAGCTTATCAAAAGGATCAAATCACTAATCCCCGCCAATGACTTCAAAACAGTTGTCAATTGATCGTTCTCTGAAAACTCGACTAAAGCAACCCAGTCCTCTCTGGCATTCTTGGAAGTCACCAAAAGAAGCCCTCAACTCTGCTGCTCACTTGGTTTCTGGCACAAGATGGTCTGACCACATCACCCCTGTCTTGACCAGCAAGGAGCTCCAAAATGGCCTTCATCAACCACAAAAAAACAATATTAAGGCTCAGTGAACTATCTCCCAATTAAACGTACCTAATCAGGGTGCTCCTAATTCCTCAGGAGATCTGACTCCCTGCATCTGGAAACTGCTATCATCAATAAGTTGAGAACTCTGCAAAGGCGCTGGAAGCAGCACCCTCAAAATAACCATGATGTAGTTCTGAAGGTGAACGTGCAATAAAGATGTATTTAAATTTTTGTTTTCATCTTGTCACATTTAGTGGGTCATTACAACATTGGTGGTAAAAGCCGCTTACCACCGTGCAGAAGACCGGCAAACAAACCGCCGCGGCTGTAGAATTCCGCCACAGCTAATATGACCCACATCTCGGAACCCGCCAAAATTCAGACACCCACACAAGTCCGCCACAGCAAAGGTCAGTGATAAACTGGCGAAAACAAAACCTCCACCGTCACGGCAACAGAAATACGCCCACACTATCACAACACACGAATCCAAGCGGCAGTCTTTCAACCGCGGTATTCCATTGGCGGTACACACCGCCGCGCTCAAAATACACACACTCTTACAAAACACAACCACATTGGACAATTCGAAATACACACACCTGAGACACATACACACACCACTCCCACACACCCATTACAATATAAAACACACACCCACATCACCCACAAACCCCTACGACAACAATTGAGAATGAAGTACAGCGAGAGACACCACCAGCAAGTACAACAGCATCCACAGACACATAACACCATCACCCACACAACTTCCACGCACCTCACACAACACACCACTACATATCACCACACTTATCACCACACACACCACCCCACACATCACCTACACCACCCCATGGCACGGCAAAGACACCCCAGGTTCTCGGAGAAGGAGCTCAGGGTCATGGTGGAGGAAATCGTCTGGGTAGAGCCACAGCTATTCGGATCCCAGGTGCAGCACACCTCAATTGCAAGGAAGATGGAGCTATGGCGAGGAATGGTGGACAGGGTCAACGCAGTGGGACAGCACCCAAGATATCGGGAGGACATCAAGAAAAGGTGGAACGACCTACGGGGAAGGTGCGTTCCCTGGTCTCAAGACACCACCTGGCGGTTCAGCGGACTGGCGACGGACCCCCACCTCCTCCCCCACAACTAACAACATGGGAGGAGCAGGTCTTGGCGATTCTGCATCCTGAAGGCCTCGCAGGAGTAGCTGGAGGAATGGACTCTGGTAAGTCAAATCTTAACTATTACATCCCCCACCCTACTTGCATGCTATCACATACCCCCACCCTCGCCCTCACCCCTATCACTCCAACTCCTCACAAATGTCCCAATATCACAAACCAGACATCCCAACACCAAGCCCCGCATGCAACAACAAAGCATGGACACCCATCCCCAAAGCATGCACACTGCACATAGCCATACACCCCCCTAAACCATCATCACACAAGTTCCCACACAGGAATGTCAGCACTGGGGTACACGGTCACCCACCCATTGCACACCATGCCACACACAGATGCAATAATCATGCCTTTCCACCCCTGCAGGACCCCTACCCAACGTCACCAGGGTCCAGACATGTCCACTCCACCCACAGAAGAGGCCCACAGTGATGACAGCACCTCTGTCCAACAGGATCTAGATGACCAGCCTGGCCCATCGGGTGCCTCGGGACAGTCGGTTCCCCTCACACAGGCAGAGGCCACCACAGACCTTCCCCCCTCTGGAAACACCAGCACAGCACCCACCCAGCGGGCCCATACCTCCGTCCCCAGGACACGTCAATCAGCTGTGTGTCCACCACTACAGGGAATCCAGGATAACCCACCACCCCAACAACAACAGGGACCTGGCGGCAGTGGCAGTGGGCACACGGTCCAGGGGACGGAGGCCCAGGAACACAGGGGAGCTGGGAGGGCTGCCGTGCGACAGGGGGCGGAGAGGCCAAGGGAACCCACTCTCCACGAGGCCCTCTCCTCCATCATGGGAGCATACCACCACTCCCAGGAGACGATGGCAACGGTACTGGCCAAGTTTCAGGAGACCCAGCGCATGCAGGAGGAACAGTATATGGGCTTCAGGGAGGAACTCAGAACCATCAGCTCCACCCTGAGCACCATTGTAGGGGTGCTGAAGGAAGTACTCAACACCAGGAGGGATACTGTGGCACTCCATGGGGCCCCTAACACTAGCATGGACAATGAACTGCCCACCACCTCCGCCGGCGCTAGTGGACAGGACGCCCCGCCACAGGACCACCACAAAAGCACCCCACCCCCTGCAGAGGGAGAACCACCCCCGCAAACGGTCCCTGAGATCCAGGAACAAGACAGAGCACGATGCCAAGACCCCCGCCAAGAAATGAGACCACCCTGATTGCCATCCCACTGTCCCACTTTGTCACCCTGTCCATAATTAAACTGCCCCAGCTCCACTTCCTATGCCCATATGGGCAATGCACCTGTGAGACTAATAGACTGGACTCTGCCATGGACACTCCTCCGCCGTCACCCCTCAACATTTAACTTCCCCCTCCAAGAATTTGTATTTAAATAAACACACCTAAAGCACAAATTTATCTGGAATCTGTCTATGATTTCAAAATAGTGTATTTGCAATTACAGTGACAAAATGTTCTTGAAATAGTAATGTCAACATACCTATGTCACACAGCTCTAGTCCATGAGGAATGTAAGCAAATGACACACGTTGGGACCCACATCTGTGAAACCGTAAGGGAAAGTGACAACTCAGTGACCATACACTGGGTTAAAACGACAGACAGGATAGAGGTAGTAGTGTCAAAGTACATGTAGTAGGCAGGAATGTATTCTCACCTGTGTTTCACTGGAAATATTGATGGATTACTGAGTCCCTGTTCTGCATGTCTTCTTCCTCTGCTTCATCCTCATCACTGTCCACAGGCTCCACAGCTGCCACAACACCGCCATCTGGACCATCCTCCTGCAGAAAAGGCACCTGTCGTCGCAAAGCCAAGTTGTGAAGCATACAGCAGGCCACGATGATCTGGCACACCTTCTTTGGTGAGTAGAATAGGGATCCACCTGTCAGATGCAGGCACCTGAACCTGGCCTTCAGGAGGCCGAAGGTCCGCTCGATCACCCTCCTAGTTCGCCCATGGGCCTCATTGTAGCGTTCCTCTGCCCTGGTCCTGGGATTCCTCACTGGGGTCAGTAGCTATGACAGGTTGGGGTACCCAGAGTCACCTGCAAATGGCGAGGGACAACTGTTAGACACACACTAACCTGTAGGGATAACCCTAGACAACCATTCCCACTGTCTTCCAGGGGCTCACCTAATAGCCACACACGGTGCCTCTGGAGTTGACCCATCACATAAGGGATGCTGCTATTCCGCAGGATGTGGGCGTCATGCACTGAGCCAGGGAACATGGCATTCACATGGGAGATGTACTGGTCTGCCAAACATACCATCTGTACATTCATCGAATGATAACTCTTCCGGTTTCTGTACACCTGTTCACTCCTGTGGGGGGTTACCAAAGCCACATGTGTCCCATCAATGGCACCTATGATGTTGGGGATATGTCCCAGGGCATATAAATCACCTTTCACTGTAGGCAAATCCTCCACCTGAGGGAAAACAATGTAGCTCTGCATTTGTTTCAGAAGGGCAGACAACACTCTGGACAATATGTTGGAAAACATAGGCTGGGACATCCCTGATGCCATGGCCACAGTTGTTTGAAAAGACCCACTTGCAAGGAAATGGAGCACTGACAGCACCTGAACTTGAGGGGGGATTCCTGTGGGATTGCGGATTGCTGACATCAGGTCTGGCTCCAACTGGGTTCACAGTTCCTGGATTGTGGCACAGTCAAACCTGTAGGTGATTATCAAATGTCGCTCCTCCATTGTCGACAGGTCCACCAACGGTCGGTACAACGGAGGATGCCGCCATCTCCTCACATGTCCCAGCGGACGGTGCCTTGAAGGACAACACCGACCACAGAGTAAAACTACTCAGAGGTACGGACCCACAGTTTACACAGAACACCAATCATACACAAAAGGTTGCCTGTATGTCTTTTGAGACTAGGCCTAGGTATGTGTGACGCAGTATAAAATGAGGCCATGTGGACCCCTGAAATGGCGGCTGCCTGACCTCTAAAGTGGGACAATGGGATGTGAGATAACTGCGCTGGCTTTGTACACTGTCGTGGTAGGCGGTCGGAGACCGCGGCGCAATGCTATATTGGTTAACATTGGACCCTATGGGTCCTAGGAGCCAATGACGATGTACGCCGGCAGTGATGGTACGCACCGCCGCAGACGTGACCGCCGCGGACGTGACCGCTATTTCCTACCTGTTCAATCACTCGATACCTGATCTTCGACAGGAGAGGACCTACACTGCAAGTGCTGCTGTGACCTCAGTCTGGAAGAGACAATGGCTCGTGCGTCTTGGGAAAGGGCCCCTGCCTTCACATCGGAGGAGTTGGAGAAGCTCGTTGATGGGGTCCTCCCCCAGTACACGCTACTCTACGGTCCTCTAGACAAACAGGTAAGTACACAGGGAGCATGTTGTATGGGCTATGCCTGTGTGGAGAGGGCTGGATGTAAGAAGGAAGGGGGCAGAGTTCTGCGTACCTGAAAGACGGTGAGTGCATGTGCCTCATGGCAAGGGTAGGGATGGGGGCCACTCACTTTGACGGTGCAGTTGGTAATGACTTCTCTTCTTCCCCTGTACATTTCATGTAGGTCAGCGCCCACCAGAAGAAAGATATTTGGCGTGCCATCGCCAAGGACGTCCGGACCCTGGGGGTCTACCACAGACGGAACACCCACTGCCGGAAAAGATGGGAGGACATTCGCCGCTGGAGCAAGAAGACTGCGGAGGCTCAGCTGGGGATGGCCTCCCAACGTGGGAGGGGTGTCCGTCGAACCATGACCCCTCTGATGTTCAGGATCCTGGCGGTGGCCTACCCTGAGTTGGATGGGCGCTTGAGGGCTTCATAGCAGACACAAGGGGGTGAGTACACTCTCATTCAGCTGACTTTGAGCGCAGTGGAGGTGTCTGGGTGGGGAAGGAGGGCTGTGGGTTTCCCTAGGCCAGGGCGAGTTCCGTAGGCTAGGCCCCTCCGTAAGGCATAGCCCTGTGGCCTCCCACCCCACCTCTGTAGAGTGCCAAGTACAGCTATTCATGCCCCTGTGTCATGTATGTGTGCAGATGTCGTCCATAGCCTTGTAGTCCATTTCCCAGGAATTGCACTGTAGAGCTCAAGAGCGCGGCGTAGTGCAGGGGGCTTCTGTGTCTGTCTTGTCTGCCAACAGTAGTGGTAATCCATGCACTCAACATGTCTTTATTCTCTCTCCTCCCCCCTTTTTGTGGTCTCCCTGTTCTTGTGTGCATTAGCATCATCAGGCGGAGGAGCAGTGGCACCGGAGCACGAGGGAGCTGCATCCCACATGGCCATGGAGGGCCACACTATGGACTCTGAATTCACCAGTGGGATGGATGGCGGGGGGAGCTCCACGGCGGGGACAGGCGCTGAGACCAGCGACACGGACTCATCCTCTGATGGGAGCTCCCTTGTGGTGGCGGTAGCATCTGTGCCCCCCGCATCTACAGGTACAGCTGCCACTCCCCTACCAGCACCGCCCTCCCAGCAGCCCCTCAGCCTTCGCCTGTGCCCACTCACCCAGGAGGGTGGGCATCGCCTTCACCCCAGGCACCTCAGGCACAGCCCCAGTCACCCCTGCTGCCCTCAGTGAGGAGGCCATTGATCTCCTCAAGACCCTCACTGTTTGGCAGTCTACCATTTTGAATGCCATCCAGGGTGTAGAAAGGCAGTTGCAACAAACTAATGCATTCCTGGAGGGCATTCATTCTGGTCAGGCAGCCCTTCACCGAGCTTTTCAAACTCTGGCCTCAGCACTGATGGCAGCCATTGTCCCTGTGTCTGGCCTCCCCCATCCAACTTCCTCCACCCCAACCCAATCCCCTGTACCTCTGCCTATCCCAAGCACGCCATCAGACCAGCCTGCACACACCCAAACACACAAGGGAAGCTCAAGGAAAACATAAGCACCACACATCCCAAAGGCACTCACGCAAGCATCACGCACATGCAGACCACCAACATCCACTGCCTCCACTGTGTCCCCCTCCTCGTCGTCTCCCACCTCCCTCCCAGTCTCGTCTACACACACACCTGCATCCACTATCTCTACAGCCACTACGTCCCTCACCAGCACACCCACCAGTACACCCACCAGCACACCCCGCTCACGTGCAGTCACCACCCACACTACCATTCACACGTCCCCTGTGTCCTCTCCCAGTGTGTCTGTGACGCCCCCTCCGAAGATACACAAACGCAGGCACACACCCACCCAACAGCCATCCACCTCACGACATCCTCCAGCGCATGCAACTTCACCCAGAGTCACCAAATGTACACCTCCTACAACCACCACCTCTTCCTCCACTCCCAAACCCCCTCCATCTACCCGTCCCAGTGTGTCTAAAAGACTTTTCCTGTCCAGCCTTGACCTTTTTCCCACACCTCCATCTCATAGGTCCCGAAGTAGCACCTTAGCCACAACATCTCCGGGACCAGTGGTGTCTGTAGTCACAGGTATGTGGAGTGCACCGGCCACCAGGACAGCCAGTGTGGCACGGAGCCACAGCACAGCCAGTCCCCCCCCTGTGAAGCATCAGAAGTTGGCCAGTGCCCGGTGGGAGAGGGGGAAGACTCCAGCTGCAAAAGCCGCTCCCAGGGGTCCCGGTGGGAGTGTGGAGTCAGCTGTTAAACCTCCCAAGGTGGGGAAGGGCCACAAGAAACCCGGCAAGTCTGGGAAGAGCAGCACGGCGGAGAAGACCGCCATCATCCCCGCTTCCCAGGAGGACACCGCCAGCCCCATCCCAGCTGCCCAGAAGGACACCGCCAGCCCCATCCCAGCTCCCCAGGATGACACCGCCAGCCCCATCCCAGCTGCCCAGGAAGCCACTGCCAGCCCCAGCCCAGCTGCCCAGGAGGGCCCCACCAGCCCCAGCCCAGCTGCCCAGGAGGACACCGCCAGCCCCATCCCAGCTGCCCAGGAGGCCACCGCCAGCACAAGCCCCGCTGGGCCATGAAGGACTGCCAGCACAAGCCCTGCTGGGCCATGAAGGACCGCCAGCACAAGCCCCGCTGGGCCATGAAGGACCGGCAGCACAAGCACCGCTGAACAGGGCACCGCCAACTCAAGCACCGCTGAACAGGGCACCACCAGCACAAGCACCGCTGAACAGGGCACCGCCAAAACAAGCACCGCTGAACAGGGCACCGCCAAATCAAGCACCGCTGAACAGGGCACCGCCAACTCAAGCACCGCTGAACAGGGCACCGCCAAATCAAGCACCGCTAGCCCATGAGCTGCAGGGGCACTGACGCAACTGGGTCTGTCACAGGGTGAGTGATGCACTCTGGGCACCAGTCCCCCTCCAGAACCAGTGGAGAGATCCATCCACTACCTCTGTCATTCACAGGATGAAGCACTCTGGGCACCAGTCCCCCTCCAGAGCCAGTGGAGACATCCATCCACTACCTCTGTCCTTCACAGGATGAAGCACTCTGGGCACCAATCCCCCTCCAGAACCAGTGGAGACTGTTATCCACTTGAGAGACTGTGGCTTTGCACTCCCCAGGATTGAAGAGTGGGCAAACCACCCACTGTAGAGACTTGAGAGACTGTGGCTTTGCACTCCCCAGGATTGAAGAGTGGGCAAACCACCCACTGTAGAGACTTGAGAGACTGTGGCTTTGCACTCCCAGGATTGAACAGTGGGCATGTGGCCCCCTCGTGGATTTGGCGTCGTGCATTCATCCGGCTGAGGTGCCACCCCTTCCCTTCCCCCTGAGGTGCCTGTTGTATTTCTATCTGATGCCCCTGAAGTGTTCTCTCTGTTTTGATCTGGTATCGAGTGTGGGCCTCGCCCATGCATTTTGGGCCCAGTGGTCCATGGACTTTAAATGGTGCAATACCTGGACTTGTATTATTGGTGTATATATTTGTTTATAGTGTATATATATTTTTGAGTACTGGATTTTAATAGATTACAATGGTTACAATCATTTCCTTTTGTCTTTGCATTCCTCCTGGGGGCTTGGGGGGTGTAACTGTAATGTATGAACATGTATTAGTGTGTGTGTTGTAGTGGGTGAGGGTGGGGGTGGGGGTGGGGCTGTTGCGTGTGTATGTCCCTGTTTTTTCCCTCCCCCCTCCCCTGTGTCGTAGGTGCAGTACTCACCGTGGTCTTCGCCGCCGGTGTTCGTGCTCCTGGTACAGGAGCAGGAAGACTATCGCAGGTAGAATTTGGAGTTCCGGGTCCATGGTGTCCTCGTTCCTCGTGGAGTGTGATGAGGTGAGCGTTTTCCCTTCGAAATTCCTGTTTCCGCCGTGTTTTTATCCATGGTGAATCCTCCCCGGAAAAGGTGGCGGATTGGCCTGTCATAATAGTGTGGGCGGTACATCGTCTCCCGTCTGTCTGTTGGCGGTGACCGCTGCGCTGTTTGTTTGTACCGCCGTGGCGGTCTGAGTGTTAAAGTGGCTGTCTTTGTAGGCGGCTTCCGCCACGGTCGTAATTGCAAAATGTTTACCGCCGCCCTGTTGGCGGTCTTACTGTCGCTTTAACACCGTCTGCCAGGGTTGTAATGATGGCCTTAGTGTACATTCAAACACAGAGGTCAAATGTCAGGATTTATCTTCAGATAAATTGCTGCTAAGTCTTTTTTCATGGAGATTGGCATTTACTTTTCTTTCTCTGACTGCAAATTGAATGGATTTTGTGGGGTGATCTGTCATACTCTTTCTGGAATACAGGGTATGTAAAAGAGAAGGCTGTCCGATTTCTATCTTTTCAAGTACAACAAAATGTAAATGACTTTAAATGTATTGTAAACTTTTTTCTACGTATATTACCAGTGATGAAAGCGGAAATGAAGCATATTTCTTGTAATTTAGAAGTTATGTATATTAAAAGGACTTATGACGAGCATAGCTGCCCTCAGAAGAGGGCTTCCCCTGGCATCTGATGAATAAAAAAGCAGCTCTTATGTTAGAGTGTGAAAATTACTAATAACATTGTGTGATTAACTGAAAGAAAAACATGCGCTTAAAAGTGCAAGGCTGAAATGAAGGCCTACACTGATAATTGACACAGATATTTTGAAAATGAAAATAAATTACTGTCCAATTAAATGTATTTTATGTTTTATTAACTGAGAGTAATGGAAAAATAATAATTACATGTTCAGAAAATAGTTTGTCTTTTATAAAATGTTGTACACTGCACATTTTACTGCGTTTTTAAACAGGCCTATGTTAAGCTAATTAAGATGAAATAATGTGATGTTTAGAAATTGCTGATGTCGATGGAAAGTCACTGCCCCTGTTCTGTCCATCCTGAAGCATCCTGTTGACGTGGAGGGAAGTGTACTAATATTGATACAATAGTTAAGTTCCTGCAAGATAGTGTTCCACAGAAAACAATGGATTTCAGTAGTTTTAGGTAGTTTGAAACATTTTATTTCTGCAAAGGAAACTGGTGATGGCAGTGAAAGGAGCTGAACCAATGAGGGAGAAAAGAACACAAGAATTGCAACATGAACAAACATGCTTTAGTTTTAATTGGTTCTGCCAAACCCACCCTAGAGTCTAAACCAATGGTAGACTAGCTAGTTACTTTTTAGGACTTTATTATTGTAATGTTAACTCAGACTTTGGGAGATTTTGCTTTGTCCTTTGCTATGTTCAGATGTGCTTTTATTTCTGCTAGTAAAATAATGTGCTACGTGCCACTTACAGTTCAGATACATTAAGGGCAAATATTACTGAACTGGTCCCATATATGTCTCTGTCCACTGAAGCTGACCAAGAAGATGCTCCACTGAAGAAGACTTTGCTGCCTGCTAAACCCATTAAGGAGAAATATAACATAGTTTGCATTTGTCTTTCTTGCAGGTTTACATGTTTTGCTCTTCTTGAAACCCAACCGCTATTTTTGCTAGTGACATAGATAGATGTTTTCCAAATTAGGATTTGTTCTATTTTTGCATGAAGTCCGACATGCTTAATTTAATTAGGGTAATAGAATGTCACATTCTGAATTTGGCTGCACAAAATAACGGATTGTGAATAAACATCTGTGGTAACTCAATGTATTTAATCTCAACTGTGCATCTGATATTGCTGTTATTCTGTATGGAGATACTTGAGTGCCTAATGATTCTGTCAAAGCTGAGATTCTTTAGAAGGTTTGGTTAACCTGTGTTATACATGTATCTATATAATTTGGTTTTGCACTTGGTTTACATGTTTTAGCATTGTTAATCTAAAGAGTAATACATGTTTGAACTTTACTAAACTGGAGTGGTGATTCATGGCCAAATAGGTCATGGTGTGTTTAAATTACTGACTCGAATGTTGATTATGTTTTTTTTTTGTTTATTGTTGACTTTGTTTTGTTCACAGCCAAACACTCACACCTACCTGAGTCGAAAGGTTCATTCGACCTCATGAGGGTAGATAGTTGTTTACCTTACGTGTCCCCTTATAAACTAAATTATAACAAAAATATAAGGTAGGACACGCCCACAGAATTTGGAGATTGGTTTTAGCAATGCTTGTTTGAAAATTCTAAAGTTTTGAAATTTGGTTTTGCGCATGGTTGTTTTAGAATGGAATTTGATTTTGTCTATGCCCGTTTGAAGATGTTATCAGCATTCCTTGTGTGATTTGTGATTGAATTAGATTTTGCGCTTGCACTGCTTTAGCAAATCACAGGTGAATTGTGATGTTTGTGAGAATTAGAAAGTTGGCATACTCCAATGTAGTTTGTTAGGGAGTGTGCGTACTCTAAAGAGTGCATGTAGAGAAGTCGTCGTACTTCAGTTGTGTGTGGCGCTTTGTGCTAAAAAATTGGCCACATGGTTGTTGGGGTACGGACCCTGCGTGGTCTAAGACTCCGGAGTATTGATACAACTATGAGATACTTGGGTTTTGGAATTGACAAAATTCCTAGAGTCCGTGTTAAAGGGGAGTGTTAGTTTGACCAATAATGGTGATTCCTGAGTGCACAGGGAGGATCTAGTATTGGTCAAGGGTAGAATTTGCTGGTCAAATTTTACTTGCGGTGTTGGAGAAAGCTGAAGTTGAATGAGTAGTTGTCAAAGTTAAATACCGTAATCGAAAATTCTGTAAGGCTTCCGAAGTGTTTGTGTCCTCTACCTGTAGCAAGCAGGCAAGTTGGTTTTGATTTTTTCTTAGTGCTCGCAATATTTTGCATTAGTTTGGTGAGATTTGAGTTTCAGGAGGACAAGCCCCAAGACTTTGTCAGCTTGCGTGTGAAAGAGTGACGTCACAAGGTCTGCGCTGGGATGTGTCCATTGGCGAAAGGGAGCTTGTGAACAGATTGGTGGACAACTGTGAAGGGCTATTGGTCAAAAGAGGCAAGCTAAAATAATTTTGGGATTGAATTACTTTGTGTTTTAAATTTATATTGTAATTTTGGGTCAAATTTGAGTGAAAATGAAATTGTTCAAAGCTTTAAAGGGTGCGCTAAGGGGAGATGAATATATTCCAGCTAGAGTAGGAGAAATTTGTCCGCCTTAAGGTACTCCGGCATATATAGTAATTGAGGAGAAAGGTACAGGAGCATGTCTTTGGTTAATACATTGGTGCAAAATTACAGAGAAGGAAGGGAGTTTGGCATTTCCTGTCCATGGAACTTTTAATATAAGAATTTTACACAATTTGAGAAAAGTGCTGTACGATTTGAAACCTCCTCCGAGACCAGCACAATTTGAAGCTTTAGCTACTTGGGAATTTTTGGCCAGACAACAAGTGAAATTAAAATTTGAGAGAAGAATGAGAAAAGCGGAGAAGATATTAGCAAAATCTAGATAGGACAATGAGCTAAAATCTTGGAGAACTGAGACTTTACAGGGAATTAAAATGTTTCCTGCAATTACACAAGAGAAAGATAGCGGTGTCAAACAACAAACTAAAAAGAAAAAGAAAGACTCTTCTGAAGAAGATTAGTTTAAGTCAATTGAGGCTAAAAAATCATTGACTTATGATGAATCAGATGATGGTATAATGCAGTTACTGAGAAGTCGTCCTCCACAATATGCAGCACAAGAGATAAGTCCAAGTACTAGTACTGATCCAAGTGGTCCAGTTCCAGTTGTTATAACACAGAGTCAAGTACAGGTCGCAACTAATATTCCTGCTATTACTATTATTCAGACACCTATGGTTCAGACGGTCCCACCTGTAGTCTACACTACTGTTCCTTTTGTGAGTTCCGCACCGAGTATAACAGGGCCTATTGTACAGTCATCACAGATATCATAGGCTTACCAGAAACCAGTGATGGTCCAGATGGAGTCTACAGCTAGTTTAGTGTCTCTAGTACAGGTTCAGAATATTCAGGGGTACAAACCTGTTGTAAGTTCACAGACGAGTTCTTCAGTTTTGACAGGTCAGAATTCAGGAGTAATATACTCAAGAAATCAGAATGTTCAGACAAGTCCAGAAGTATTGACAATACCTGTAACTATTGGGCCTGTTGTACCATTGTTTACCCAGGGAAATAATGAGAATAAAGTTCAGAATGTTTTCAGTTTAAATGGAGAAATGGAGAGATTAAGGCCCTCATTACTAGTTTGGCGGTCTTCAGGCAAGACCTCCATGGAAAATCCCGCCACCATCCCGCCAGTGTTGGCGGTACAGTGGCTGCAGTATTATGAGTCACAATCACCAAACCGATGAAACACAGCCAGAAATCCAACACCGCCAGTGCCACTGACGGCGAAAGAGCGACTGTCTGCCCGCCGGGCCCGCCATGCCGACACCATTCTGACCGCCATATTATGAGTCACATTTCAGCAGAGCGGAACATGCACAGTGGGAAACCATTGGCAGTGTGCATGTGCACCGCAGCGGGCCAAAAAATCACCACCAATAGAAGGCAACACCAGATTGGACAGGTCGAATACCCCACACCTGAAACACACACACACACACCTGTTCACCGCATTATAATACACACCCCCTCACACACCTTCGAACCCTTGACCCAGAGATACACGACCCACGAACTACTGCACATTGAGCATTTATTTTACACGTTGTACACCCCCCAACAACAGTCAGCTGCCCGCACTGCACCTCACATGCATAGCACGCACCCCCACAATATGCCACGCCACAAGTACCCACGCTTCACCAACAATGAGTTGCGGGTCATGGTGGACGAGATCATCAGAGTTGGGCCACAACTGATGGGAGCTCAAGACCAGCAAACATCTATGGCTAGGAAAACCGAGCTTTGGCAGAGGATTGTCGACATGGTGAACGCAGTGAGCAGCTACCCACGCACAAGGGAGGACATCAGAAACAGGTGGAACAACGTCAGGGGGAAGGTCCGTTCCATGGCGTCCAGGCATAACATCGCCCTCAACAAGACTGGTGGTTGACCCCCAACTCCTCCCCTTGATTTGACATCCTGGGAGATGAAGGTCTTGGACATCATCTATCCCGAGGGCCTGACTGGAATCATCAGAGGGATTGACTCTGGTAAGGAAGCACCACCCCCCCCTGAGTGAGCACTAACCACGCCGGTCCTGCACGACTCCCAGGTACCCACCACTCCTCATTCTATCACAGACCACAAGACTGCACCCCCCACTATCACCCCACCTTCCTACTCTGCATGCCACAACACCCTTCTCCCACCATCCACATACACATGCAGCACAATGCTCGCTAAACCTTCAGAATCTCCATAACTACCACTCCCACAATCCATCACTACACACGCCATATCCCAGTCACTCTCACACCTCACAGTGGAGCACCTGCAAGGACATTCATCCCACAGCCCTCCCCGACTGCTAGCCAACAGTGTCTCACTACCTATGGCAATTACAGCAATGTCAAACAGCAAACCCAAGACTACATATGATATGAAAACATGGCCCAAAGCCCATTCACCATGCAGTGTCTGCATTTCTGCAAATGTCATTGCCATCCCTGGGTAACGAATCCACCCACTGCAAGCAGCACACCATGACACTACAACAACATATCCACGTGCTAACTCTCACCCTTTCCATCCACAGCTAACCATGCCACTGCCACCCAGCAGAGGATGGCAGTGTAAGACAGTCCTCCCCAGGATGAAGGCCCCAGTGGATGTCTGGAGGATGACAAATTGCCTGGGCCATCTGGGGCGACTGGCCAGTCCACCCCTTCAGCCCCACTCTGGACACTCCGGACTTACCCTACTGTGTGGCTACAGCCCCTCCCCCCAAACCTGTACCTCAGGGACCACTCAATTAGAGGTGTGCCCCACAGTACAGGGGCCTGAGTTGAGGGCACCCACCCCAGACAATGAAGGCCCAGGTGCTACTGGGAGTGGGCACACTGTCCCAGGGGCACAGGCTCAGGGGGGCAGGGGTAGTGGGAGGGGATCTGTGGTCCAAGGGAGGGGGCAACAACAACATCAGACTGGCCAGGAGCCCCTCACCCAATTTCAGGGTGCATACCACCAAACCCAGGACACCATGGCCCAGATTCTCGCTACCTTGCAAGAGACCCAGAGGCTTCAGACGGAAAACCATAACGAGGCCATACAGCAGTGGCAGACCCACAATGCCAACATGGCCTCCACAGCAGAGGTGGTAATGGAACTTACCACACTCCTGCGTCAGTCTGCCTCCCACCAGCAGGCCCCTTCCATTAGCCAGATCACATCTTAGCCATCCACGTCAGCTGCAGCCAATGGAATGAAGGCCCTGCCACAGGACACGTAGGACACCAGCACCTCTTCCCCTGTAGCTGAGGAGCCTCCATGCAAGCGAGGGCGTCCAGCAAGACATCCAGCCTCCATTGATGCCAAGACCAAGACCACCACCAGGAAGTGAGCCACTTCAGAACATACCCCCTTGTGTGTCACAGCGACGCCCTGTTGACTGTCCACTGTCATAACTCCGTTTACACATGGCCATCATACTGAACTTCGACTCCCCACAGGTGGGCTAAGTACTCAGATGATCCCACTCATCATGACCCCACTCATCAGCCCTTGCACTTGTCTTATAAAAATAAACACCTTTGAGCACAGTTACTGTCTATGTCTTTATCTACCATGATTACAACATAGACAGCCATGACATGTATAACAGACAGACCACTGTCCTACCAGTGTATCTGACAGTGCCAGAAGGGGGAGCAATCATTTAAAAGAGCACGACATCTAGGATTATGGGTTCACCCAAAACCCACATTGAACACACAACCCTGGTGGCAGCTGTGCACACGGCAGATATTGCTACTGGTTACATAGCATGGCTTTTACACATACCTGTATGTCAGTGGAAGTATTGTTGTATTGTATTGTAATCGTATTTATATAGCGCTTACTACCCCTGATGAGGCGTCGAAGCGCTTTTCGATGAGTAGCACGCTACTCCGGTATCCAACAAGAATTAGTGATGGATTAGTATAATTTAATAAGGAGTACAGTTTTAGTATTATTATGAGTTAATTTGAGTTGCGGATATGAGAGTTTGTTAGTTAGATTGACTGGAGTAATGGAGGGGTGGAGGAGGAAAGAAATCCAGAAGTGTTAATTGGGAGTTTATCCTTCATTTACTCAATCCAAAGGCTTGAGATGAATAAAAGGGGAGCGGAGGGGAAAGAGGATGTGGAAGGGTTAGGGAGAGCATAGTAGCAGAGTGAGATGAATGCAGGAGAATTTAGTGGGGTTGTGTGGGAGGTCACAGAGGTAGAGTGAGGTTTGGTGAGTTAGATGTGGAGGTGGAGGGATGAGCTTAGGCAGAGATATTTAGGAGATGAAAATGGTCGAAGGGATTTGGGATGAGTCCGAGTGAGAAATGGAGCCATGCAATGATCCACAAACATGCCAGGCACATAAACAACATATACACATACATACACATATATATATATATTTATATACACACACACATGAATACACACACATATTCACATACAATACATAATTAGAATCATGGGTAAAAAATACTTAGTCTGACAGGTTTAAAGGAGTGTGTGTGTATTTTATTGTTATTGGTTTAGTTTCTGTAAAATGAGCATCGTGGCCTACCCAACCGGAATATTTTCTACGAGTATGTCAGTAAGCATAACCTAGCATGTTTTATATGCCCCGTTTATATTGTACACTAAGGGTCCGTGATGGGCCACGGGGTAAAAAACGTCTCCAGCAACCTTGTGTTCCTTTGGCAATGTGATTGTTACTAGTGCGTCTTTGTGGAGATGTCCTCGTGCTTCTGAGCATCAACAACGCACCACCGGAATCGGCGGTAAACGCAGTGGGGTCGTTTTGGAAAGCTGTCCATCATCCTGGTAAAAAAGGCGGGAATTCCTTTACCTACTTCGAGGGTGGACGGGGCGTGGCTCAGCGGGCGGAGCTTACAGGTGCTTTATAAAGGGAGAACATTCTACTTTGTGTTTCCAGGAGTTGAAGATAGAACCCGCGCGTCACAGTCAGATACAGATTACGCTCCAGTACATCATCAGTTCACCTCCAGGAAGGATTCTAGATCTTTTTCTGCTATGGAATCTCTGAGCGCACAGCCTTGCTTTATCTTTGCCAAGCCCAAGAGTTAGGGTGGCTTGTCCTTTTCAGAAACTGAGCTTCAACTGCGGCACCTGCTACGTTTATATGTAAGTGCTTCCTTTGTGGTTTAGTTTCTGTAAAAAGAGCAACGTGGCCTACTCAACCGGATTATTTTCTGCGAGTATGTCAGTAAGCGTTACCTAGCATGTTTTATATGCCCCGTTTATATTGTACACTAAGGGTACCTGATGGGCCACGGGGTTAACGTCTCCAGCAATCTTGTGTGTCTTTGGCAATGTTATTGTTACTAGTGCGTCTTTGTGGGGATGTCCTCGTGCTTCTGCACATCAACAACGCACCACCGGAAATCGTCGGTAGACGCAGTGGGGTCGTTTGGAAAGCTGTCCATCATCCTGGTAAAGGGCGGGGATTCCTTTACCTACTAGGAGGGTGGACGGGGCGTGGCTCAGCGGGCCGAGCTTACAGGTGCTATTATGAAGAGAGAACATTCTACTCTGTGTCTCCAGGAGAGGAAGATAGAACCCGCACGTCACAATCACATACTGATTACGCTCCAGTACATCATCAGTTCACCTCCAGGAAGGATTCTAGATCTTTTTCTGCTATGGGATCTCTGAGCGCACAGCATTGCTTTATCTTTGCCAAGCCCAAGAGTTAGGGTGGCTTGTCCTTTCCAGAAGCTGAGCTTCAACTGCGGCACCTGCTACGTTTATATGTAAGTGCTTCCTTTGAGGTTTAGTTTCTGTAAAAATGAGCATCGTGGCCTACTCAACCGGATTATTTTCTACGAGTATGTCAGTAGGCGTTACCTAGCATGTTTTATATGCCCCGTTTATATTGTACACTAAGGGTACCTGATGGGCCACGGGGTTAACGTCTCCAGCAATCTTGTGTGCCTTTGGCAATGTTATTGTTACTAGTGCGTCTTTGTGGGGATGTCCTCGTGCTTCTGCACATCAACAATGCACTACCGGAATCGTCGGTAAACGCAGTGCGGTCGTTTTGGAAAGCTGTCCATCATCCTAGTAAAGGGCGGGAATTCCTTTACCTATTAGGAG
This sequence comes from Pleurodeles waltl, assembly GCF_031143425.1. Lineage (NCBI taxonomy): Eukaryota > Metazoa > Chordata > Amphibia > Caudata > Salamandridae > Pleurodeles > Pleurodeles waltl. The sequence continues at coordinate 1,730,233,216 of NC_090444.1, forward strand.
GGTGGACGGGGCGTGGCTCAGCGGGCGGAGCTTACAGGTGCTTTAAAAAGGGAGAACAAGTTAGGGTGGCTTGTCCTTTCCAGAAACTGAGCTTCAACTGGGGCACCTGCTACGTTTATATTTGTAAGTGCTTCCTGTTGAGGTTTAGTTTCTGTAAAATGAGCATCGTGGTCTACCAACCGTAGTATTTTCTACGAGAATATCAATAAGTGTTACCTAGCATGATTTATATGCCCCGTTTATATTGTACACTAAGGGTACCTGATGGGCCACGGGGTTAACGTCTCCAGCAATCTTGTGTGCCTTTGGCAATGTTATTGTTACTAGTGCGTCTTTGTGGGGATGCCCTCGTGCTTCTGCACATCAACAACGCACCACTGGAATCGTTGGTAAACGCAGTGGGGTCGTTTTGGAAAAAGCTGTCCATCATCCTGGTAGAAGGCGGGAATTCCTTTACCTACCAGGAGGGTGGACGGGGCGTGGCTCAGCGGGCGGAGCTTACAGGTGCTTTATAAAGGGAGAACATTTTACTTTGTGTCTCCAGGAGTTGAATGAGAGAAACCGCGCGTCACAGTCAGATACAGATTACGCTCCAGTACATCATCAGTTCACCTCCAGGTAGGATTCTAGATTTTTTTCTGCTATGGGATCTCTGGGCGCACAGCCTTGCTTTTTCTTTGCCAAGCCCGAGAGTTAGGGTGGCTTGTCCTTTCCAGAAAGCTGAGCTTCAAACTGGGGCACCTGCTACGTTTATATATGTAAGTGCTTCCTGTTGAGGTTTAGTTTCTGTAAAATGAGCATCGTGGCCTCCCCAACCGGAGTATTTTCTACGAGTATGTCAGTAAGCGTTACCTATCGTGTTTTATACGCCCCGTTTATATTGCACACTAAGGCTACGTGATGGACCAAGGGAGAAAAACGTCTCCAGCAACCTTGTGTGCCTTTGGCAATGTTATTGTTACTAGTGCGTCTTTGTGGAGATGTCCTCGTGCTTCTGCGTATCAACAACGCAACACTGAATCAGCGGTAAATGTAGTGGGGTCGTTTTGGAAAGCTGTCCATCATCCTGGTAAAGGGCGGGAATTCCTTTACCTACTAGGAGGGTGGACGGGGCGTGGCTCAGCGGGCGGAGCTTACAGGTGCTTTATAAAGGGAGAACATTCTACTTTGTGTCTCCAGGAGTTGAAGATAGAACCCGCGCGTCACAGTCAGATACAGATTACGCTCCAGTACATCATCAGTTCACCTCCAGGTAGGATTCTAGATCTTTTCTGCTATGGGATCTCTGAGCGCACAGCCTTGATTTATCTTTGCCAAGCCCAAGAGTTAGGGTGGCTTGTCCTTTCCAGAAGCTGAGCTTCAACTGGGGCACCTGCTACGTTTATATTTGTAAGTGCTTCCTGTTGAGGTTTAGTTTCTGTAAAATGAGCATCGTGGCCTACCAACCGGAGTATTTTCTACGAGTATGTCAGTAAGCGTTACCTATCATGATTTATATGCCCCGTTTATATTGTACACTAAGGGTAGCTGATGGGCCACGGGGTTAACGTCTCCAACGATCTTGTGTGCCTTTGGCAATGTTATTGTTACTAGTGCGTCTTTGTGGGGATGTCCTCGTGCTTCTGCACATCAACAACGCACCACCGGAAATCGTCGGTAAACGTAGTGGGGTCGTTTGGAAAGCTGTCCATCATCCTGGTAAAGGGCGGGAATTCCTTTACCTACTAGGAGGGTGGACGGGGCGTGGCTCAGCGGGCCGAGCTTACAGGTGCTATTATGAAGGGAGAACATTCTACTCTGTGTCTCCAGGAGAGGAAGATAGAAACCGCGCGTCACAATCACATACTGATTACGCTCCAGTACATCATCAGTTCACCTCCAGGAAGGATTCTAGAGCTTTTTCTGCTATGGGATCTCTGAGCGCACAGCCTTGCTTTATCTTTGCCAAGCCCAAGAGTTAGGGTGGCTTGTCCTTTCCAGAAGCTGAGCTTCAACTGCGGTACCTGCTACGTTTATATGTAAGTGCTTCCTTTGAGGTTTAGTTTCTGTAAAATGAGCATCGTGGCCTACTCAACCGGATTATTTTCTACGAGTATGTCAGTAAGCGTTACCTAGCATGTTTTATATGCCCCGTTTATATTGTACACTAAGGGTACCTGATGGGCCACGGGGTTAACGTCTCCAGCAATCTTGTGTGCCTTTGGCAATGTTATTGTTACTAGTGCGTCTTTGTGGGGATGTCCTCGTGCTTCTGCACATCAACAACGCACCACCGGAATCGTCGGTAAAAACGCAGTGCGGTCGTTTTGGAAAGCTGTCTATCAAACCTGGTAAAAGGCGGGAATTCCTTTACCTGCTTCGAGGGTGCACGGGTCGTGGCTCAGCGGGCGGAGCTTACAAGTGCTTTATAAAGGGAGAACATTCTACTTTGTGTCTCCAGGAGTTGAAGATAGAAACCGCGCGTCACAGTCAGATACAGATTACGCTCCAGTACATCATCAGTTCACCTCCAGGAAGGATTCTAGATCTTTTTCTGCTATGGGATCTCTGAGAGCACAGCCTTGCTTTATCTTTGCCAAGCCCAAGAGTTAGAGTGGCTTGTCCTTTCCAGAAGCTGAGCTTCAACTGCAGCACCTGCTACGATTATATTTGTAAGTGCTTCTTTTGAGGTTTAGTTTCTGTAAAAAGAGCATCGTGGCCTCCCCAACCGGAGTATTATCTACGAGTATGTTAGTAAGCGTTACCTAGCATGTTTTGTATGCCTCGTTTATATTGTATACTAAGGGTACGTGATGGGCCACGGGGTAAAAACGTCTCCAGCAACCTTGTGTGCCTTTGGCAATGTGATTGTTACTAGTGCGTCTTTGTGGAGATGTCCTCGTGCTTCTGAGCATCAACAACGCACCACCGGAATCGGCGGTAAAAACGCATTGGGGTCGTTTTTGGAAAGCTGTCCATCATCCTGGTAAAAAGGTGGGAATTCTTTACCTACTTCGAGGGTGGACGGGGCGTGGCTCAGCGGGCGAAACCGCGCGTCTCAGTCAGATACAGATTTCGCTCCAGTACATCATCAGTTCACCTCCAGGATGGATTCTAGATCTTTTTCTGCTATGGGATCTCTGAGCGTACAGCCTTGCTTTAGTTTCCAAAGAACTATAAATAAATAGAAATATACATATAATCTGAAAAAAATAATTATCCACATAGGCATATGCAGTTCATAGTTGTTTGAAAAAGGTGGTTATGAAGGAAAGAGCCAACTCTTGAGTAGTTTCCTGAAAACAAGAAAGTTATCTGTGGCTCTTATAGTTGGGGGTAATGAATTCCATAGTTTGGCTGCTTGGACGGAGAAGGATGTACCACCTACAGTCTTTTTCTTGTATGGTGGTGTTCTAAGGCGGGGTGCCAGTCTTGAGCGGAGGGTTCTTTGTTGGATGTATTTGGTAATTTTCTTTCTGATGAAAAGCGGTCCTGTTCCATGTATAGCTTTGTGGGTGATACAAAGCAGCTTGAAAGTGCATCTTCTGGCAACGGGTAACCAGTGTAGTGCTCTCAAGGCAGGGGAGATGTGGGCTTGCGGCTTTATATGTAGTAGTAGCCTGGCTGCGGAATTCTGGATACGTTGTAGTTTTTTCATAACAGATAGAGATGATCCATGGTAGAGGCTATTGGCATAATCCAGTTTGGATAATACAAGTGAGATAGTAGCTTGCACCTTATGTGGAAATCCGAGGTGAGGGAAAATGCGTCGTAAAGTCTTTAAGGTGATGAAGCTTGTGCGTGCTAATTTGTCTACTTGGGCATTCATATTTAGTTTGGAATCCATGGTGATTCCTAGGTTTTTCACTTCCTTGGATAATTGAGGAGGTGGTCCGAGATCGTCAGGCCAGACGCACAGAGGGTCATAATGTTTCCAGTCACCACATATGAGTATTTCAGTTTTGGAGGTATTTAGTTTGAGATGGCTCCAGGTCATCCACTGATCAACGGCTCTGAGGCAACTGAAGATTTTAGAGTTTTCAATGTTTTTGGGGTCTTCTAATTGAAGTAGTATTTGTGTGTCATCTGCATAGTTGTAGCATGTGAGATGGAAATCATTGATCAGTTCTGGTAAAGATATCATGTAGATGTTAAAAAGCAAAGGTGAGATGATTGACTCTTGGGGGACCTCCGTTTTTGTGAGGTAGGGTTCGGATGAGAAGGGGGGTGAGTGGATGATATTTGTTCTTTTTTGGAGATAGGAAGTAATCCAGTCGAGCGCAATCCCTTGTATGCCGGCTTCGTGCAGTCTTTGAGTTAGGGTGTCATGGTCAACCGTATCAAAGGCAGCTGAGAGGTCCAAGAGAAGTAGTGCAGCAACTCCATTTCGGTCAACTGTGTTTTTAAGATCGTCCCAGATTGCCATGAGTGCCGATTCAGTGCTTCTTCCTGGGCGGAATCCAGTTTGGAAGTCTGAAAGTATAGAATTGTCTTCAATGAATTGTGACATCTGGGCGAATGCTGCTCTTTCTATCAATTTGCCCAGGAAAGGTCCATTTGTGATAGGTCTGTAGTTGTTGGGGTCTTGCGGGTCTAGATTTGTTTTCTTTAATAATGGTCGTATGTCTGCCTTTTTCAGGTCTGTAGGAAAAGTTCCTGAAGTTAAAGAGTTGTTGATGATTCTTCTTACAGGTGTGGCAGCGGAAGTAGATAGCAGGATGTTCTTGAAGATCTGTGGTGGGCAAGGGTCAGAAGGGCAACCAGAAGGTCTGCTTGCCTTGACCAAATCCATAAATTCATCCTGGGATATTTGTTTGAAGGACTGTAGAGGTTGGGATGGTTTATTCTTAAAGGGTATTTTAGTAAAGGGGTTGGTGCTGATGGTTTTCTTCTGTTTTAAATAGGAGTCCAATGTGTCTGCCTTGGTTGTGTAGTGAGTTGCCAATTTGTTTGTGAAATCTTGAGTGGTGGGAAAACTTCCTTCCATGCATGTGGGTTTTCGAAATTCATTGAGAATTTTGTAAAATTCCTTGGTTGTAGATTGAGCATTTAGAATTCTGTCTGAGTAGTATCTTTTTTTAGCTTTTTTGATTGACGATTTGTATATCCTGTTAAGTTTGTGTAGCTGTAGTTTGTCTTGACTGTTGTTTGTTTTGAGCCAGGTCCGCTGCAACTTTCTGATTTGTTTCTTTATCTTTTTAAGTTCTGTGTTTCTCCAAGGTGTTGGTTTTCTTTTGTCATGTTTAGTTTTTTTGAGTGGTATTAGGACATCAAAAGCTTCCTGTAGCCACTCATAAAGTTTAGGTACAGAATTGATTGTATCTAGATCTGTGTTTGCTGTTAGTTGTGTTTCTAAGTGATCCAAATTGAGTTTTCTCCATGGTCGATAGGTGTATGTATGTAAGTGGTTGTGGGGTGTGTTGATTTGTGGAGTTGTCTGTCGGAAAGTTATCAGATGGTGGTCTGACCAGGTGGTTGGTGTGATGCTATGAATAGTAACAAGTTCAGGCTTAGCAAAAATGACATCTAGGATGTGACCAGCGATGTGTGTAGGATTGTGTACAATCTGATGTAGATTCAGTGTGAGAAGGCCATTGGTGATAGCTTTTGGATGGGGCATATTGGGTTTGTCAAACCAAATGTTTAGATCCCCAAGAATGCATAGATTGGAGTATAGTGTAATAAGGTTTGAGACTATGTCAAGGAAGGCATCAGGGAAAGTGGAGTTGTTAGGTGGAGGTCTGTAAAGGAGGAGAAAGTTACAGGTGGAAGTTGGAGTAGGGTGGTATCTGGTAAGGAGGGCTTCACAACCTTGTATGGAGATGTTGTCTGTTTTACTGAGGTTTATTGCCTGTTTGAATATAATAGCTAGTCCACCTCCTCTCTTGCCTATACGGTTTTGTGTGATGGTTTGATAGCCTGGAGGAAGGGCTTCGTGCAATACTGGTGCCATGTCATCTCCCAACCAGGTTTCCGTAATGAATAGTAAGTCAGGTTGTGTGTCTGTGAGAAGGTCGTAGATGTGGTGCTTGTTTTTTGAGAGTGATCGAGCATTTATGAGCTGGCAGTTTAGATAGGGTGTGTTAGTGGTAGTGTTGTTTTGTTTAGTAGAAGGGTAAGTAGTATAATGTGAGCTTGAAACAGGAGTGTTGCTAGTTGTGTTAACTGTTTGAGGCTCACAATAGTCTTGCTTTTCATAATAGTGTTCCTCTTCCAGTAGGTTAAGGAGGCATTTTGTTGGGTCTTTGTGTGTGGGTGGTGATCTTGGTGGCTGAGAGAGCCATGAGGAGTGTAGTGTTTTTTGTAGGGTAGTTATATTATGAGACAAACAAGGGGATGCGCGGTTGCTATGAGTGGCATGTTTTTTATTTTGTTTGCGTTTGTTTAGTGTGGATGGAGTATGGGTTAGCGGTGGTGGAGGAGCATGTGGATCATGATGTAAGGCTCTGAATTGTGCAATGGAGGAGAGGCGACTGAAAGAAGGTTGGTGGGATGGGGTGCTAGTGGTAGGTGTTTGTGAAGAGTGGGGGGGTAGGGGTGGAGATAGGGTGGAATTTGTATCCTTTGTGTAGTCTTGGGGGTGAGAGTGGGTATGATGATGAGTGTAATGTAAGTTTGTGTTGCTTTGATGTGCTGATGTTTGTGGTTGGTATTGTTTTTGTGGAATAATGAGGGGGCCATTGGTGTAGTTGTTTTTGGTGAGGGACTTGTATGTGAGTTAGTGCTGTTAAGTGGAATTTGAGTGTTAGATGGGGTGTTGATGTGTTTTGGAGATGAATGTATGAGGTGTATATGAGGTGATGGATGTGTGTCAGGGAGATAAGTATTAGTTGAGATGACTGGAGGAGGTAATATGTGTGGTGGAGTGAAATGTGGGGATTGTATGGTTGTGTGTAATTGGTGAGCAGAGGGGAAGAGTGTGTGTAGATGATGTGTTTGAAGGCAGTGTTTTGGCATTGTTATGAGTTCAGGCGGTCTGTGTGAAGCGAACAGCGGATAGTGTTTTTGGTTAGTATGTGTAGAGTGTGTGTATCTGGGAGACTGAAACTGAGAGAATTGTATGTTGTAGTTTTGTATTGTGTGGGCAGTGGCAGGTGGAGTTAGTGGGAGGGGACAGAGTAGTGTTTGCTGTGAGTATGAAGGTGTTTGACTGTAGTAGTTATGGGGTGTATGTGTATATGTGTTGTATGTAGGGTATTGTGTTGGGTGGTGGGGAAATGCAATATGTCTATGGCCAGTTTGTGATGCATGAGTTGGATATCTTTGCAGATAATGTGTTTGCATGTTGTGGGATGTGTTGGGGCAGAAATCATTCCTGGTGGAATGGGAATAGGGCAGCATTTCTGGCCCTAGTCCCTAGTCCCTACCTGTCCCGAACAGACCCAAACAGACAGCTGCCCTTGTACTCTCCGCCCTTCCAAACAGACAGCTGCCCTTGTCCTCTCCGCCCTTCCAAACAGACAGCTGCCCTTGTCCTCTCCGCCCTTCCAAACAGACAGCTGCCCTTGTCCTCTCCGCCCTTTGCCTCGACGCCCGGGCTCAGACGCCCTGAATCCTAGCCTTTTATAGCCCTACTGGCCAATAAGAAGCTGGTCCTAACCCTAGCCAATCCAATTTCTAGCCCTGATTCAAACAACTAATGGGAGACCCAGCCCTAATCACCAGTCACAGCCCTATTTCCTGACCCCCAATCACAGCCCCAGCCCTAAAACCAACAGCCAATCAGAATCCTAGCCCTATCCACCAATCACAGCCCTAGTACCAACAGCCAATCAGAAAACCTAGCCCTATCCACCAATCACAGCCCTAGTACCAACAGCCAATCAGAATCCTAGCCCTATCCACCAATCACAGCCCTAGTACCAACAGCCAATCAGAAACCTAGCCCTATCCACCAATCACAGCCCTAGTACCAACAGCCAATCAGAAACCTAGCCCTATCCACCAATCACAGCCCTAGTACCAACAGCCAATCAGAAACCTAGCCCTATCCACCAATCACAGCCCTAGTACCAGCAGCCAATCAGAAACCTAGCCCTATCCACCAATCACAGCCCTAGTACCAACAGCCAATCAGAATCCTAGCCCTATCCACCAATCACAGCCCTAGTACCAACAGCCAATCAGAATCCTAGCCCTATCCACCAATCACAGCCCTAGTACCAACAGCCAATCAGAAACCTAGCCCTATCCACCAATCACAGCCCTAGTACCAGCAGCCAATCAGAAACCTAGCCCTATCCACCAATCACAGCCCTAGTACCAACAGCCAATCAGAAACCTAGCCCTATCCACCAATCACAGCCCTAGTACCAGCAGCCAATCAGAAATCCTAGCCCTATCCACCAATCACAGCCCTAGTACCAACAGACAATCAGAATCCCAGCCCTATCCACCAATCACGAGGAACCTATATAAGGAGCAAGTTAACTAAAGTCCAGTCCCTGGGGCCTGGGGGAGGCTACTGGTGCTCTATTAAGTATCTCTTTGGATACAGACAGGCTGAATCCACACTTCCAAGCTAGCAGAGTCTACTTTTCAGGTAAGGGGGAGATTGTTTAAGAGACAAACACTGCAATAGTTCTGGGCGCACACTCTAAAAGCGGGCTTTTTTAAGGCAAAAAATACGGGGGGGCAGACAGCTTTTAAGCACAATTTATATCACACAAACAGATTAAAAAACAGTCTCCTAAAACCACACTCTGAAAGATCTATGTAGTCTTTTTACTAAGAATAGGGGTGAAAAAAAAGGGGGGCAGAGGGGGGGAAAAAGGGGGGGGGGGAGCCACAAACTAGCAAGGGAATTCACACAGTCACAGCAAAAACGATTTTGAAACAAACACCACTTTAAAAGAGGCCAGGCTGCCTGAAAACACAGAGAGTCCACAGTAAGACAAACACTTTTTGAACAATTAATACTATTTGACTAGAAAATATCTTTGGGCTCCTTACCTAGGTCTCTTTGAAATCCTTGAACACTGGGCTGTATCAGGACACAGGAGAGAATGCACAGAGGAACACAAAATGGAGGTGCCTGTCTTTGGCCTTCCCTCCACAAACTTAAGGAGCCAGAGCAGGGGGGGGGGGGGGGCGGGTCTCAGGTGCAGCAGAGACTCAGGGAGCCAATCAGCTAGGTCCAGTCCCTGGGGCCTGGGGGAGGCTACTGGTGCTCTATTCAGTATCTCCTTGGATACAGACAGGCTGAATCCACACTTCCAAGCTAGCAGAGTCTACTTTTCAGGTAAGGGGGAGATTGTTTAAGAGACAAACACTGCAATAGTTCTGGGCGCACACTCTAAAAGCGGGCTTTTTTAAGGCAAAAAATACAGGGGGGCAGACAGCTTTTAAGCACAATTTAAATCACACAAACAGATTAAAAAACAGTCTCCTAAAACCACACTCTGAAAGATCTATGTAGTCTTTTTACTAAGAATAGGGGTGAAAAAAAAGGGGGGCAGAGGGGGGGAAAAAGGGGGGGGGGAGCCACAAACTAGCAAGGGAATTCACACAGTCACAGCAAAAACAATTTTGAAACAAACACCACTTTAAAAGAGGCCAGGCTGCCTGAAAACACAGAGAGTCCACAGTAAGACAAACACTTTTTGAACAATTAATTCTATTTGACTAGAAAATATCTTTGGGCTCCTTACCTAGGTCTCTTTGCAATCCTTGAACACTGGGCTGTATCAGGACACAGGAGAGAATGCACAGAGGAACACAAAATGGAGGTGCCTGTCTTTGGCCTTCCCTCCACAAACTTAAGGAGCCAGAGCAGGGGGGGGGGGCGGGTCTCAGGTGCAGCAGTGACTCAGGGAGCCAATCAGCTAGGTCCAGTCCCTGGGGCCTGGGGGAGGCTACTGGTGCTCTATTCAGTATCTCCTTGGATACAGACAGGCTGAATCCACACTTCCAAGCTAGCAGAGTCTACTTTTCAGGTAAGGGGGAGATTGTTTAAGAGACAAACACTGCAATAGTTCTGGGCGCACACTCTAAAAGCGGGCTTTTTTAAGGCAAAAAATACAGGGGGGCAGACAGCTTTTAAGCACAATTTAAATCACACAAACAGATTAAAAAACAGTCTCCTAAAACCACACTCTGAAAGATCTATGTAGTCTTTTTACTAAGAATAGGGGTGAAAAAAAAGGGGGGCAGAGGGGGGGAAAAAGGGGGGGGGAGCCACAAACTAGCAAGGGAATTCACACAGTCACAGCAAAAACGATTTTGAAACAAACACCACTTTAAAAGAGGCCAGGCTGCCTGAAAACACAGAGAGTCCACAGTAAGACAAACACTTTTTGAACAATTAATATTATTTGACTAGAAAATATCTTTGGGCTCCTTACCTAGGTCTCTTTGCAATCCTTGAACACTGGGCTGTATCAGGACACAGGAGAGAATGCACAGAGGAACACAAAATGGAGGTGCCTGTCTTTGGCCTTCCCTCTACAAACTTAAGGAGCCAGAGCGGGGGGGGGGCGGGTCTCAGGTGCAGCAGAGACTCAGGGAGCCAATCAGCTAGGTCCAGTCCCTGGGGCCTGGGGGAGGCTACTGGTGCTCTATTCAGTATCTCCTTGGATACAGACAGGCTGAATCCACACTTCCAAGCTAGCAGAGTCTACTTTTCAGGTAAGGGGGAGATTGTTTAAGAGACAAACACTGCAATAGTTCTGGGCGCACACTCTAAAAGCGGGCTTTTTTAAGGCAAAAAATACAGGGGGGCAGACAGCTTTTAAGCACAATTTAAATCACACAAACAGATTAAAAAACAGTCTCCTAAAACCACACTCTGAAAGATCTATGTAGTCTTTTTACTAAGAATAGGGGACAAAAAAAGGGGGGCAGAGGGAGGGGGAAAAAGGGGGGGGGGGAGCCACAAACTATTGTTGTATCAGCTCTACTCTGGAATCAGCTGCATCCTCGTCAACCTCCTCCTCATCACTCCCCATGTCCCCTTCATCAGCCACTGGCACAGCTGCACCCTCCTCAGCATCCAGTAATGGGATGTGACGTCTGAGAGTCAAATTATGTAACATGCAGCAAGCCACAATGATCTGGCACACATCCGTTGGTCTGTACAGTAGTGCCCCTCCAGTAAGTTGCAGGCACCGGAATCTGGCTTTCAGCACTCCAAAGGTGCGTTCTATGACCCGTTGAGTCCTACCATAGGCCTCATTGAAACGGTTTTCAGATGCTGTAGTCGGATGCCTGAGAGGTGTCAGTAGGCATGGCAGGTTGGGATAACCAGAGTCACCTGTGTGCACAGAGGTAATAGGCATATGGAAAACTGTAGGTAAATTGGCAGGTGGTGTAGATGGTTCAGAATACAGAGGCACCCTTATGACACAATACATACCGATGAACCAGGCATGACCCCTTTGTAGTGGTGCCATCATGCGTGGGATGCTGCTGTACTGCAGAATGTAGGCATCATGCTCTGAACCTGGGAACCGGGCAGTCACTTGTGTGATGTAGAGGTCTGAAAGACATACCACCTGCACATTGGTTGAGTAGAGGTTTCAACGGTTCCTGAACACCTGTTCACTCCTCCTGGATGGCACCAGGACACTGTGGGTCCCATCAATACCCCCAATCACATGTGGCACATGTGCTACAGTGTAGAAGTCTGCTTTCACAGTGGGCAGATCATCACATTGGGGAAACCTGACATAGCTGCCTATATGTTTGAGTAGGGCACATAGGATGTTCTTCAAGATGTGGCTGAACATGGTCCGGGGCATTCTGGAAGCCCAGCCCACTGTAATTTGGAAGGGCCCTGAGGAAAGGTAGTGGAGGACTGCCAACACCTGTACTGTGGGTGTGATGGCATTGGGATGACGCATACCAGGCTGCAGATCCGGCTCCAACTGCCTCACAAGCTACATGATGGTCTGACAGTTCAGCCGATAGCACTGGATGACGTGCCACTCTTCAGGGGTGGCAAGATTGACCAGGGGCCCTGTAGACAGGAGCATTCCTCACCATTATTCTTTCACCGTACCTGGGAATAGGAGGGAGTAGCAATCATTATGTGCATTATGTACATAAAGGACTGTGTGGACACAGTGGAGCTGTGCACAGGTCACTGTAAAACATCCATGACGCACCTCATAAACCCACTCTATACACATTATAGATGTAAAATGGTGGCCACCTGTCCTTCATGCACAGGACAGATGGAAGTGAGGGAATCCCACCCACGTAAGACGTCATGGCGGTAGGCGGTTGCAACCGCCGTGCATCTCCTCATTGCTTAACATGGTTAAATATGGGAGACATGATCACCGCTGGTGGTGACAGTGATGTCTGCGGCAGCTGTGACCGCCATTTCATGTGCTCATGTTCACTTGACTCCTGGCACTCGTGCTGAGAAGACCTCCACTGCATGTGCTGCTGTGTTCTGACTCTGATAGCCAAGATGTGACATGCTGCAGGGGATAGGGCCCAGTCTTCTTACAGGAAGAACTAGAGAAGCTTGTGGAGGGGGTCCTACCCCTGTATGCCCAGTTGTATGGGGCACAAGGTGAGGCCACTGTGATTGTACTATTTGTGAGTGGTACGAATGTGGACGGGGATTTGGGACGAGGATAAGTGACTTGTGGAAGGACCTAGCTAAGGGCTGTGAGGACAACTGGAATGTTGAAATGTGCATATGTTCATAAGATGTGTTATGTCCAGTGCAGTCCCTAAGATGCCACGCTACATGACTGTCTCCTTTTCTCCCTGTCATCCATGCAGGTGAGCGCCCATCAGAAGAAGGGGATTTGGTGTGCCATCGGCAAGCAAGTGCGGACCCTGGGGGTCCATGCCCCGCAGAGCAACCACTGCAGGAAGCAGTGGAAGGACCTGAGACGCAGGGCCAGAAAGACCGGTGAGGCCCAGCTGGGGATGTCCTCCCAAAGAGGGATGGGTGCCCGTTGGACCCTGACCCCCACTGATGTCCCACATTTTGGTGGTGGTGTACCCTGAAGTGGATGGGCGCTTGAGGGCAGCACAGCAGCCACAAGGGCGTGAGTGCACATTCGTACTTAGGTTATGTGGTGAGTGATAAGTGCAGCCTGTGCAGTGTGTGAAGGCTGTGGAATGTGTGCTAGGTAGCTACCGTCGGACTAGGCTGGATGTGCTACATACATGTTCAAATGCCTTGCAGGATGTGAGTTGAGGTAAACTCAACTGCTAAGTAGTATCAATGACATTGCAACTGTATAGGAGATGAGCAGCTTATTTGATGTGGATAGGGTCCCTGCTTCTGGAGTTCACACACAGTGTACTGCCAACTATCCAAACAGTGTGGCTGGGGCCATATCCCTATCTGCTGTCTGGCATGTGGTGTATGTGTAGTCTCTCGAAGTCTGATGTTTCACATCACACAGATATATGTGCATGGGTTATGTGGCTGTGCAAGTATGCCTCCAAACGCCTGTAGGGTATTTAGTTTGGGACTTGTGATTGTAAAGAGCCATGACCCAATGAGCTGGTTCACCCATGTGTTGAGGGTATGGCTTTCATCCTGTACAGGATTGAATGTGTTTCAGCATAAGTAGAACACATGTGTATGACTGTGGGGGCACGCATGGTCAATGGCCAGCAGGAGCATTGGAAAGACTTGCAATTCACCTGCCATGGCGCCTACTGACATGCGTGTGTTCCAGAAGGTGATTGCTTTCTTTTTATGTAGTTCACTCCCACCATGGTTTTCGCGGCAGTTAGACTGCCCTGGAAGTCCTGCTGGTGTGCAACCTCGTAATACGGTGGGTGAAAACTGACTGACCGCCGGTCTGAAGAGGCCCTCTGCTGACAACAACGTTCTGTCCACAATGGCGGTCCAGACGGAAACTTGACTGTGTTCTGCAGGTGCCTTCCCAGTACTCGTAATATGGTGGTCAACATCGCCAGGCCCGCGACGGTGTGCGCTCCATCTCCACTGCAGTAGTCCACTGGCCGCCAAACCCGAAATGAGGGCCTCAATGTTTATATGGGAGTCATGACTCCAGTGAACCAGACTTTTGACAAGACAGCTCCACTAATTGATTTGAGTTCTTCCAGAACTTCACAGATTCCAGAGACTCCATGTATTACTCCACAGGGCATACCAAATGTAAATAATAACTTACCCAATGTAAATAATAATGTTGTTTCATTACAAGGTTTGACAGCTCAGCAGTTAACAGACTGGCTAGAAAAGATGAGTGGAACAAAGACGAAGGCAAATACTGAGAGGTAAAATTAATTGAACCTAGCAATGCTTAAATTCGAAAAAAATTAAATTGAGGGAACAATTGATGTAAATAGAATAGATTTGTATAATGAAAATGAGTTCTGCTTCATATGTGATATTGCTACACACAGAGCAGGACTGGTACACCAGAAATTAGCAGACCTTGCAGAGAAATATGAGATAGATCTTGAGAAAACAAAGCAACTGAGAAGATTAGAATTTAATTCAAAATATTTTGAGAACATGAGAATACCAGGAATGAAGAGACGAATTAAAGAATGAATTCAGATTGTCCAATTATTGGGTGCATTAGATAAATGGGAAGGTAGATGGGTGAAGAAAAGAGAGCAGAAGAAAAAGGAGTCTGCAAATTTGAATGCTAATGTACAGCAGACGGATAATACAGTAAAAGTATTTCCAATGGGAGAAATTCCAGGAAGAAATTTTGTACATGTCCCTTGGACCAGAAGGGATATTTTGCAGAAGGGCTATTTTGTCATTTACAAATGACTACCTGAGATTGAGAGAGAAACCAGTGGAATGGTACCAGCAAACAGATAGGTTTGTGAAGCTTTCAAATTGCCTTTAGGAAGACTTGAATGCCCTGTTAGAAATAGTGTTTTCAGCTGATTTCTGGATTGAATGCAAGAGGAGTGTAGATTGGCCAAGAAGAGAGCCTCCACGAGATCCAGTTACAGGTCCACCATCACCTGATGTAATGAAGCACTACTACAAAGTAATCGAATTTTTGAAAACGAGAATTTCACTCAAAAGTATTGATTGGCAGAGAATTGATAGGACAGCACAGGAAGCGAAAGATCAATACATGCCTTCTATGAGAGACTGCTGCAAGCGCTTAAACATTACAGTGGTAAAGAAACAATTGAGCCGAAAGACATGATTCAATCCGTGTTTAGATTTGTTGAAGGTTTGAGACCTGAAATTGGACAGATGCTTAAGAGTCATTTGATTTGTTTTCAAGCAAAATCGGTTGATGAAGTCTTACAGTCTGCGAAATACTGTAGTGATGAGATTGAAATGGAGCAGAAGAAACTGGAGGAAAAGGTGATGGTGATGCAGATTAAAGCGGCACAATCAGGGATTCAGGGAAATTATCCACAGCAGCAGGGAATCTACCCTCAGCAACAGGGGAACATGTTGTTTTAGAATCAAGCAATAGGTAAACTGTAAACTTTGCACTTGTATAGCACACTACTCACCCGTTAGGGTCACAAGGCACTGTACTCATACCACTATGGAACCCCTCCTGGCTTTTCCCTGTGAGGTGTCCACTCCTGGTCACTCCCAGGGTGAAGCCAGGCATCCAAGTGCTGTTGGGGCCGTTGTGGAGATTAAACAAGCTATTGCCCAGAATTGCACCTATTAATTAGATTAGGCACCGAGGCGAGAACTATCTGGTCCAAGGGAATTGAGCCCAAGACCAGCCGAAGCGGGACTTGAACCCTGGTCTTGAGCCAGATCTCTGCTTCAGGGTCTGCTGCTCTAACCATTGTGCCACACTTCTCCACGTAGGTAGAGATCCTGGTAGACATGGAGGTGGTAATCACATCAATTCGAATGTGATGGTCAATTCAGGTGATATGCAGGTAATGAAAAGGATGTCACAGTTGCGTTTTTTTGGGGCATTGGAAGCATGAGTGTCCAAAGTTGGTACAAGAAGGCAAGGTTATGCAGATAAATGAAAACAATTGATTTCAAAATCTCTGAGAATGAGGGGTCTAATTTAAATGTCAGATGCGGATTCCTCAGCAAACCAATGCAGCAAATACAAAAGCCATGTTTTCAGGTGCCACAATCACGGTTAATTCAGCCTCAGGTACAAATGGTACCAAAGCAACAAATGCAAATACCTCAAGCTCCAATGGTGCAGCAGCAGATGATGATTCCTCAGCAGAAGACAGGTCAAAAGTTAAATCACAGTAATCATACAGTTCAGCAGTTCACACTTCACAGTGAGGATGAATCGAATGATGAAGTGATGAGTGATGGAATGATGGGTGAGAGTTTTCACAGTGAGGATGAATCGAATGATGAAGTGATGAGTGATGGAATGATGGGTGAGAGTGAAAGTTCAGATGAAGAAGTGTGTGTGTTAGCGTGTTAGCAGCTTTGTTAGAAGTGGATCAAAAGGGTCCTTATGTAAATGGAAAGGTAATGGGTCATGATGTCTCATTCCTAGTTGATACAGGAGCTACATGCTCTACAGTGAGAACAGCAGAAGTTCCTAATGTGCCACTTTCTGGGAAAACAATCCAGATTGTAGGAGTTGCAAATCAGTTTCTGACAAACCCGATTACTGAACCAGTCCCTGTTAAAATTGGAAACTTTGAAGGACTACACAAATTTGTAGTTTGCAACTCGAGTCCAGTTTCCTTGTTAGGAAGAGATCTATTGTGCAAAAACAAAATGTTCAATTACCTATTCAAATGATGGAATTGCTATTCAAACGAATAGCGATGACGATTATGATTCATCTATGCAAACTGAATGTGATTCAGTGAATCAAGAGTTTCCAATGATTAGTTTCTATCCTGCTTTCATATTAAAAGACCTTCCGACTGATTTACAGGATACAGTTAATTTAAAAGTTTGTGATTTTTCTGGAAACAATATTCTCCTGATCAAAGGAGTTGAACCAGTTAAAGTCACAGTCAAACCTAATTTAGTTTTTCCACAGATACCACAATATCACATGGCACTGGATGTAATTAAAGGAGTAATTCCTCGAATTGAAGATTTTGTGAAGCAGGGAGTTCTAAAAGAAGGGATGAACAGTCCATGTAACTCTAATTTGCAAATGAATCCTCCAGTTACACAAAGAGGTGTCAGGATATTGGTTCCTTTTGATGAAGCTCGTATAAAAGCTTATACAGAGTTGAGAGAGAGTTTGTACAGAGCACCAGCTTTGGGAATGCCTGACTACACAAAACCATTTTTATTGTTTTGTCATGAGAAAGATTTATGTGTTCTTTCTGTCCTTATACCGGTACATGGTGGCGTAAAACGCCCTATAGCATATTTTTATGCTACTTTTGATTCAAGTCGCAGCTGCTTTACCTGGCTATTTTGTGAGCTGTGGCAGCGGTTGGTTTGTCACTCTGAAGCTATTGTTATGGGACATCCTTTACCTTTTTTGGTCCCTCACTCTGTTGAAGTCCTTTTAACCAGGACTAAACCCCAGGATCTGCCAAAGGCAAGGCTTACTAAGTATGAGCTGATACTATTGGGCTCTCCAAATGTTACCTTGAAAAGATGTGCAGTGCTTAACCCAGCAACCTTATCCCCAATTGGCAATGTTGAAATTGAGAATCTGAAAGAAGTTGAACATGATTGTCTGGAGGTTACTGAATTGTGTACGAAACCCAGACCTGATATTAAAGATATCCTGCTAGAAGAGAATGATCAAATTAGTTTTGTTGATGGTTCCTGTTTAAGAGATAATGTAGGAATATTGAAAGCTGGCTATGCTATGTGCACAATTTCTGGTATGCTCGAAGCTTCATGGTTTCAAAAAGTATTTTCTGCAAGTTGCTGAATCAGTTGCCCTTACAAGAGCCTGTTGTATTAGTGCACAGATTAAAGTTTCAATTATTATGGATAGCAAGTATGGATTTGGAATTGTCCATGACTTTGGCCAGTTGTGGTCAAAGAGAGGTTCCATGACCTCTTCTGGTTCACCAATTAGAAATGGCGATAGAATTAATGATTTGTTACAATCCCTACAATTACCTGAAAAGATTGCTGTGGTCAAATGCATTGCACATCAGAAATCAAATGATTTAGTTTCAAAAGGAAACGTCTATGCAGATCAGGTTGCTAGATATTGCACCTTGAATTGTATTTCAATTAAGGAAGAATTTCACAAATGTGAAACTGATGAAACAAATGCAAATTACTTGTTAACCACAATTGATACGTGGGATGAAATTAAATCTCTCCAAGAAAATGTGTCTGATGAAGAGAAGAGAGAATGGATCAAATCAAAATGTATTCAAAGAGATGCAGGCGATATTTGGGTCTCAATTGAAGGACAGGTAGTTTTGCCAAACTGTCTACTGACGCAAATGGCGAGACCTTATCATGGTCAAGCACATATTGGCAGAGAAGCTATGATTCGAACTTTTAAAAAGTTCTGGTGAAATCCGAAGTTTAGACTGGTTGCCGAAGTAATTTGTCACAGATGTGTCATATCCCAACAAAATAACATGGGAAAAAGAACAACTGTCAATTTGAGTCACATTGGAAGAGCATGAGGGCCATTTAACAGAATGCAAAGAGATTACATTGAGATGCCTGTGTGTGGTGGTTTGTGGTTGTTTGTATTTTTAGTTACCGGATTGAAGCTTACCCTACACGTAGAAATTATAGTCTCACAGTAGCAAAGCTTTTGCTTAGAGAATTGTTACTAAGGTTCAGATTTCTAGCCTCTTTAGAATCAGATAGGGGAAGCCACTTCAATAACGAAGTGATAAAATTACTATGTTTAGCCTTAAACATTGAACAGAAGTTGCACTGTAGCTATCAACCTGAAGCATCTGGATTGGTAGAGCAAATGAATGGTACACTGAAAGCACGACTTGCAAAGTTGTGTGCATCAATGAATATGAAATGGCCAGATGCGTTGCCTTTGGTTTTGATGAGCATGAGAAACGCACCTGATAGGAAGACAGGACTGTCTCCCCATGTCTCATGGGTAGAGCAATGAGGTTGTCACCTGTTCCTGCAAATGCTCTTGTGAATATAGCAGATGATATGGTGCTGGATTACTGCAAGAATCTAGCTGTTGTGGTTTGCTCTTTCTCTCATTAGGTGGAAGCGATAAGCATGCAACCATCCTCGGATCAGTGTCACAGTCTGCAGGCTGGCGAATGGGTGGTGGTCAAGAAGCACGTGAGAAAAACTCACCTGTAACCTAGGTGGAAGGGTCCGTATCAAGTCATACTTGTGACTACGACTGCTGTGAAGTGTGCTGGAATCCCGAACTGGATTCACGCCAGCCGCAGGAGGAAAGTGCCCTAACCACTAGATGGTGAAAATGAGTTGTTGAGAGTACCGACAACTATTGGGCAGTCTCAAAAAGCAAGAAGAGAAACTGTGGAATCAGAAACCGATAGAGTGCTAACTGGTGACGATCCAGGTACACCTCTGAGAGATGACAGAGAGGTCCCTGAAGTTGCTCAAGCATCAGCAAATGAATCAGGAGAGTTAAGTCAGAGGAGAACTCTCCCAGAAGCAGATGAGTCAGAAGATCAGTTGAAACAAATTACATTTCCTGAAGAAGCAGCTGATGGGGGGTTGAGTTGGATCAAAGTCATACAGATTTGACTCCTCCTGAATTGGTGAATGGTGCAGGTACATCAAGTCAAACTGAAAATTCTGCCGAAGCAAGAAGATCTATAAATCCAGTTTTGCAAAAGAGGCTGTAAAACAAAACTGTGAAAGGAGAGAAGTGACTGCACTCAATAAATGAAGAGCCAGACACAACAACAAGAGCAAACACAGATGAAGGTCAGAGTGAAGGAGTGTTGGACCTGGCTTTTTGACAGGGTCATCCCCAAACTTTTTTGCCTCCTTCCTCCTATTTTTTCTGACCTGTTGTTGTTGGCTTTTGACCTCTGGGCACTTTACCACTGCTAACCAGTGCTAAAGTGCATATGCTCTCTGTGTAAATGGTACTATTGATTGTTTTATCCATGATTGGCTATTTAATTTACTTATAAGTCGCTAGTAGAGTGCACTATATGTGCCTAGGGCCTGTAGATTAAATGGTGCTAGTGGGCCCGCAGCACTGGTTGTGCCACCCAGTTCAGTAGCCCCTTAACCTTGTCTCAGGCCTGCCATTGCAAGGCCTGTGTGTGCAGTTTCACTGCCACTTCGACTTGGCATTCAAAAATACTTGCCAAGCCTAGAACTCCCCTTTTTCTACATATAAGTCATCACTAATGTGTGCCCTAGGTAACCCCTAGAGCAGGGTGCTGTGAAGGTAAAAGGCAGGACATGTACCTGTGTAGTTATATGTCCTGGTAGTGTAAAACTCCTAAATTCGTTTTTACACTACTGTGAGGCCTGTTCCCTTCATAGGCTAACATTGGGGCTGCCCTCATACACTGTTGAAGTGGCAGCTGCTGATCTGAAAGGAGCGGGAAGGTCATATTTAGTATGGCCAGAATGGTAATATAAAGTCCTGCTGACTGGTGAAGTCGGATTTATTATTACTATTCTAGAAATGCCACTTTTAGAAAATGAGCATTTCTTTGCACTAAATTCTTGTTGTGCCCTTCAATCCACGTCTGGCTAGGTTTAGTTGACAGCTCCTTGTGCATTCACTCAGACACACCCCAAACACAGGGTACTCAGCCTCACTTGCATACATCTGCATTTTGAATGGGTCTTCCTGGGCTGGGAGGGTGGAGGGCCTGCCCTCACACAAAGGACTGCCACACCCCCTACTGGGACTCTGGCAGACAGGATTGAACTGAAAGGGGGCTTGGTGCATTTCTTAGACACTCTTTGAAGTCACCCCCACTTCAAAGGCACAACTTAGTATAAAACAGGGCCTCTGCCCTACCTCATCAGACACTTGCTGGAGAAGAAATCTGAACCAGAAACTACATTCTGCCAAGAAGAACTGCCTGGCTGCTCAAAGGACTCACCTGTCTGCTTTTCTACAAAGGACTGCTGCCTTGCTGTTGGCCTGCTGCCTTGCTGAACTCTTGTCTGGCTGTGAAAGTGCTCTCCAAGGGCTTGGATAGAGCTTGCCTCCTGTTCCCTGAAGTCTCAGGACCAAAAAGACTTCTCTTTTTCACTTGGACGCTCCGTGCGCCGAAATTTTTGACGCACAGCTTGTTCCGCGGCAAGAAAAACGCCGCACACCGATGCTAATCGACGCAACGCCTTTGGGACGACCGAAACTTTGACGCACGGCCTCGCAAGGACAACGCCGCCCGACTTCCAAGGAGAAATCGATGCGACGCCTGCCGTGAGATCGAAACTTTGATGCATGGCCTCGCAAGGACAACACCGCCCGACTTCCAAGGAGAAATCGACGCAACGCCTGCCGTGAGATCGAAACTTTGACGCACGGCCTCGCAAGGACAACGCCGCCCGACTTCCAAAGAGAAATCGACGCAACGCCTGCCGTGAGATAGAAACTTCGACGCGCAGCCCTGCAGAACGATGCGCAGCCGGAAAACAAGCAGGAAAATCCACGCACAGACCCGGGACATCTGGTACTCCCCGCGATCCACAGAAAGAGACTGTCCGCGTGCCGGAAAACGACACACGACTTCCTGCGTGGAAAATAACGACGCAAGTCCGTGTGTGCTGGGGAGAAATCGACGCACACACCAGTTTTCCACGTATCTCTTCTCCTGTGGCCCTCTGAGGAGATTTTCCACCAGAAACCAGGTACTTTGTGCTTGAAAGAGACTTTGTTTGCTTTTTAAAGACTTAAGACACTTTATATCACTTTTCAGTGATATCTTTACAAATTCATATTGCAACTTTGATCGTTTTGACCTGAAAATACCCAGATAAATATTATATATTTTTCTAAACACTGTGTGGTGTATTTTTGTGGTGTTCTATTATGGTGTTGTATGATTTATTGCACAAATGCTTTACACATTGCCTTCTAAGTTAAGCCTGACTGCTCGTGCCAAGCTACCAGAGGGTGGGCACAGGATGATTTTGGATTGTGTGTGACTTACCCTGACTAGAGTGAGGGTTCTTGCTTGGACAAAGGGCAACCTGACTGCCAACCAAAAACCCAATTTCTAACAAGGAGAAATAAGTGCAAATCGAAAATCAAAAAGAAAAAGAGTTGCAAGTCAAAAATAATCTGGTCCTGAATGGCCATACTGTGCAACAGATGAGTGGCAATGAGAATTTTTGTCTTTTTGTTTTGATCTTGAATTTGTTTTTGATTTTTGGCTGCATAGTTTAATATGTTTCTTTTCTTCTACTTTCTGATTCTTTACAGGATGGATAACAATCATAACAGAGTGATGCACGTGTTGCAAGTGTATGTGTATTGCTTTGGTAATTGTATTGATTGGCAATTGTATGTGTGCTTGTGTGTTTGTTGTTGATTGTGATTATAAGTATTCATCAACACCTGAAAATAGTTACATTAGATCTACAGAGACTACTACACTTTCAAAGTTAGAAAAGTTTAATAAGGATGAGAAATACTTATATTTAGACTACTCACAAGAAAATCTTTCTTTTAATGTTTTTTATCGCTAGTATGAGTATGTTGAGGCAATGCATGTGAGAGAGTGTTATGTTTGTATGCAAATTCCTTCATCAGTGCAAGAAGGAGTAATATACCATAGCTTGCCACTAACATATGGAATTAGTTGTAGTCTTCTACTAACAGGGCTGTATAACCAGGAATACATTCAGTATTTCTACTCTAACGTAGACATGGTGTTTTATTTTTTTCCGATTAAGCAGCATTTGAGTAATATTGCCAAAGAAAGAAACATTGACATTGTGGGAGGTTTCTTTGAGCCTTCACTAACATTTGGGACTGCCTATGCACATTGCAACAACCTTAGGTGCTTGCTTTCACCTGTAGAAAAGTCCTTTTTAGATCAAACTGACGAAAGGGGAAAGGCTTTGAAGGAGAAGATAAAGGGTTAGTAAAAAGGACATAAAAATGATTACACTTTTAGTGAAACTAAATCTCAAGGAACGTTAGCTTTATATGCGCAACATGTAGGAAAGTTTTCCATTTATAGACCACAATCTAGATTTGACACTAACTTTGTTGGAATGAGTAAATGCAGACATGTTGTAGGAGGCTGGCCTGGCTGATAGTGGGTACCTTGTGGTACTTACACCCTGTGCCAGGTCCAGTTATCCCTTATTAGTAGAATAAAGGTGTTTCTATCAGCTTAGGCTGATAGAAGGTAGCTATGGCAAAGCAGCTTAGGCTGAACTAGGAGACATGCAACACTCCTACTATACCATTTATATCATATAGCACAATATCATAAGAAAACACACTACTCAGAGTTACTAAAAATAAAGGTACTTTATTTTTATGACAATATACCACAAATATCTCAGTGAGTACCCTCAGTAAGAAGGTAAGTAATATACACAAGTTATATGTACACCTACCCACAGCAGGAAAGTAATAGTAAGAAAAGTAATGCAAACAGTGTAGAACTACAATAGGATGCAATAGGCAAACATAGGTCTAGGGGCAACACAAACCATATACTCCAAAAGTGGAATGCGAATCACGAATGGACCCCAGACCTATGGGAGCTTGTAGAGGGTCGCTGGGACTGTAAGAAAACAGTCAGAGTGTCCAAGATACCCCACCCCAAAACCCTGAAAAGTATGAGTAAAGTACCCCTACTACCCCAATAGGACACAATAGTCGTGATAGGGGGATTCTGCAAGAACCACAAACACCAGCAAAGCACTGAAGATGGATTCCTGGACCTGAGGACCTGCAAGGCAAGGGGACCAAGTCCAAGAGTCGCAATAGTGTCAAGGGGGGGCAGGAGCCCAGGAAACCCCGGATGAAGGTGCAAGAAGGCTGCCTCCAAATGGAAGAAGCCTAGGATTCTGCTACAACGAAGAGAGCTAGGAACTTTTTCTTTGGATGGAAGATGTCCCAAGGCGTGCTGGAGGTTGCAGAAGTGTTTCCATGCAGAAATACCACAAACAAGCCTTGCTAGCTGCAAGGGTTACGGTAGAGGTTTTTGGGTGCTGCTGGGGACCAGAAAGGACCAAGATGTCGCCCCTTGGAGGAGGAGACAGAGGGGGTGCTCCGCAACTCAGAGAGCCCCCACAGAAGCAGGCAGCGCCTGCAGAAGTACCAGAGCAGGCACTTAGAATATTTGTGAACCAGAGCTCGCTCAGAGTCACAAAGAAGGGTCCCACGATCTCGGAGTCCAACTCAGAGGGTTGAGCACTGCAGGACGGCGTGCTGGGGACCCAGGCTAGGCTGTGCACAAAGGAATCCTTGGAGAAGTTTACAGAAGCCGGAGTAGCTGCAAATCAAGCAGTACTCAGGTTTGCAGTCTAGCGTGGGGAGGCAAGGACTTACCTCCACCAAACTTGGACTGAAGGATCACTGGACTGTGGGAGTCACTTGGATAGAGTTCCTGTATTCCAGGGACCACGCTCGTCAGGATGAGAGGGGACCCAGAGGACCGGTGATGCAGTCTTTTGGTGCCTGTGTTAGCAGGAGGAAGATTCCATCGACCCACTGGAGATTTCTTCTTGGCTTCCAGTCCAGGGTGAAAGCAGACAGCCCCCAGAGCATGCACCACCAGGAAACAGTTGAGAAAGCCAGCAGGATGAGGTGCTACAATGTTGCTGGTAGTGGTCTTGTTACTTTGTTGCGGTTTTGCAGGCGTCCTGGAGCAGTCAGTGGTCGATCCTTGGCAGAAGTCAAAAAGGGAAGTGCAGAGGAACTCTGGTGAGCTCTTGCATTAGTTATCTGAAGAATACCTCAGAGGAGAGACCCTAAATAGCCATAAAAGGAGGTTTGGCTACCAAGAAAGGAGGATTGGCTACCAAGAAAGGTAAGAGACTATCAGAGGGGGTCTCTGACGTCACCTGCTGGAACTGGCCACTCAGAGCAGTCCAGTGTGCCCCCAACACCTCTGTTTCCAAGATGGCAGAGGTCTGGGACACACTGGAGGAGCTCTGGGCACCTCCCCAGGGAGGTACTGGTCAGGGGAGTGGTCACTCCCCTTTCCTTTGTCCAGTTTTGCGCCAGAGCAGGGCTGGGGGATCCCTGAACCGGTGTAGACTGGCTTATGCAGAGATGGGCACCATCTGTGCCCATCAAAGCATTTCCAGAGGCTGGGGGAGGCTACTCCTCCCCAGCCCTGACACCTTTTTCCAAAGGGAGAGGGTGTAACACCCTCTCTCAGAGGAAATCCTTTGTTCTGCCTTCCTGGGCTGGGGCTGCCCAGACCCCAGGAGTGCAGAATCCTGTCTGAGGGGTTGGCAGCAGCAGCTGCAGTGGAAACCCCGGAAAGGCAGTTTGGCAGTACCCGGGGGATCATGGAATTGTCACCCCAATACCAGAATGGTATTGGGGTGACAATTCCATGATCTTAGACATGTTACATGGCCATGTTCGGAGTTACCATTGTGACGCTATACATAGGTAGTGACCTATGTATAGTGCACGCGTGTAATGGTGTCCCCGCACTCACAAGGTCCGGGGAATTTGCCCTGAACGATGTGGGGGCACCTTGGCTAGTACCAGGGTGCCCACACACTAAGTAACTTGGCACCCAACCTTCACCAAGTGAGGGTTAGATATATACGTGACTTAAAAGTTACTTATGTGCAGTGAAAAATGGCTGTGAAATAACATGGACATTATTTCACTCAGGCTGCAGAGGCAGGCCTGTGTAAGAATTGCCTGAGCTCCCTATGGGTGGAAAAAGAAATGCTGCAGCACATAGGGATCTCTTGGAACCCCAATACCCTGGGTACCTAAGTACCATATACAAGGGAATTATATGGGTGTACCAGTGTGCCAATGAGAATTGGTAAATGTAGTCACTAGCCTGCAGTGACAAATTTAGAAAGCATAGAGAGCATAAACAGTGAGGTTCTGATTAGCAGAGCCTCAGTGATACAGTTAGGCACCACACAGGGAACACATACAAGGCACAAACTATGAGCACTGGGGTCCTGCCTAGCAGGATCCCAGTGACACAAGGGCTAAAACAAACATACATACAGTGAAATTGGGGGAAACATGCCAGGCAAGATGGCACTTTCCTACACATGTATTTCTTTTTAGGAATACATAGGACTTTATGCTAAATGGCCAGGACCCTGTTATCCTAGGAGTTTATTACAGAGGTTTCCAATCTGTGCGCCGTGGGACCCTGGTGTGCCTCTAAAACTACCCAGGGGTGCCACGACGTAAATATTCCGAGTGCAATTTCTTTCGTTTTTCAAGCTGGCTTTCAAACATGTTTTGCTAAGATGAAACTCTCTCTAGTACCACTAGATGGCAGTGCGACATTCAAAATAGCACAGGAATTGCTCCTATCTGTCAGAACAGTTAATACAAACTATGAGCAATGCAGAAATAAAAACAGAGGCACGTGTTGGACTTAAGTATGTTTACGGTGTCACTTTTAAGGAAATTGTGGTATTGTTTTAATAATATATTTTATTTAATCCTGAAGGGCACTGTTTTTAGTCTTGTTAATGTTAGTTGGTGGGAAGACTTTTTACATCTTTTGTAGTGTAGGAAAAAGTTCTTATAACTATGATAGTATGCAACAT
Source organism: Pleurodeles waltl (assembly GCF_031143425.1). NCBI lineage: Eukaryota > Metazoa > Chordata > Amphibia > Caudata > Salamandridae > Pleurodeles > Pleurodeles waltl. The sequence continues at coordinate 1,730,259,716 of NC_090444.1, forward strand.
GTTTAATGCATAAATGTGTTTTTACTTTTTTGATATGGTGTTATGTGGACCTCCATCGGTGTTTTGTACCATAATAAGAACTGAATTGACACGAACTGTGACACACGACTGTAGTGAGAAGGAATCAGAGACTGCAGACAAATACTGAGGTCTGAGACAGGAGAGTGCAAAGACTCCATCAGACACTAGAAGAGACAGAAGCAGTTAAGATAATGGTGGCTGCTAGAACATTTAGTAAAGTACTTTAGTAAAGTACTTGAAAGTGAAATATAGTAGTGCTGATTAGCGGAGCTGCATTATTATATATCAAAAGTGGCTCCTTGACAACTGGAATGACTTGAAGGAGAGCTCCCTGTGCTGGAGGCAATTTGTAAGGAACAAAACATAGTTTTAAAGAAAATCATTATGCAGACCACAGTGCTGAAGAGCATTGTTTCTGTCTTAACCAATGAAAGTTTTTTTTTTATTAAACAACTGTTATATTTTTTTTATTTTGCTACATCTATGATTATAATACCTTCAAAGTTCCTACCAAGTATTTTTGACGGAACAAAATGGAAGAACTCCAGAGGCCGGGCTTATAAGACCCCCACCCCTTTACCCCACTCGCTAAAACAAAAATAACACAGTGGGGAGCCGTAGCCAACTGCCAATAAGTCAAGGGAGCCACGGGTCAAAAAAGTTTGGGGACCACTGGTTTATTGTATCTGTGGAAAGAATGCTCATTATCGTCTCCCAAAGGGATGGTACCGGACTTGCTATTTGGGAGTTGTATTCCTTAAAAGTTACCACATTGACAACATAGATGAAACACGTAATTCAAGTGAATTGCAAAGACCAAAACTAAAAAGAGAAACCTATTCTGAAATAATTGGGGATATATTTGGAGCAATTATTCCTTCTGTAGGAGTTGTTCTCAATGCTCTGAAAATTAGGACGTTGTCTACTATTGTGGATAACATGCTAACTGATTTTTCTGGAGCTGTAGTTTTAATGGACACTGAAACGGCTGTTGTCTGTTCAATGGTTCTTCAAAACCGTCTTGCATTAGACATCATTTTAGCAAAAGAAAGCGGAGTCTGACGGATCCTGAAATCGAAACATTGTTGTGCATACATTCCTGACAATAGTAAAGGAATTAGAAATTTTATTAAGAACCTGACAGATTCAAATTCAGAGTTAAAAGATCTGAAAGAGCCAGGGTTATGGGAAAATATTGAGACAAGTGTAACAAATGTGAGAAATTGACTGGGTAATCTTGCTAACGGGATGTTGGGAAAAATTCTAAGACCATTATTGATCATAATTACTGTCATTTGTGCTATCGGATTTTACAAACTGTATAAACTGATTAAGAGAAAATGAATGAAAAATGATCAGAGGAGGGAAGAATTAAAACTTGAGAAACTGAGAAGCAAATCATTTTATGAGGTAAGACAAACTGAAAATTGGGGAAATACAAGAAAGAATAGATGTATTAGAGAGACTAAGTTTTAGGCTAACATAAATGAATTAATACATTAATTAATATAGTTTTGTGATGACATATATAGTCATCAGGGGAGGGATTGTTAGAGTGTGAAAATTACTAATAGAATTGCGTGATTAACTGAAGGAAAAACATGCGTTTAAAAGTGCAAGGCTGAAACGAAAATTAGTCCTACACTGATAATTGACACAGCTATTTCGAAAATAAAAATAAATCACTGTCTAATTAAATGCATTTTATGTTTTACTCACCGAGAGTAATGGAAAAATAATATTTACGTGTTCAGAAAGTAAATAAGTAAATAGCTTGAGTTTTATGAAATGTTGTGCACTGCACATTTTAAACAGGCCTATGTTAAGCTAATCTAAAGTGCTTGGATACTGTTCTTAAATGGTGTGGACATTTATTCCAAAGGGAAGGCACTAATACATGCAATAACCTTCCTCCCTGAAGTGTGATGGAAACAAAGATGTTAATTTGATCAAACTAAGCAAGACACTTTTCCTGGTGATGCACAAATGATACATATTTGCAAAAACACTATTTCCACAAACAATATTGGTTTGAGTGATACATTTGTTTCAGTAAAAGTAGCTGTGCAAATATAGTGGCCATTTCGATGGGAAATGTGCTGTCTGTAAATGACAGCATGCCGTCACACCAAATATTTTTGATATTATGTGTGAAAATGCACCACCGGCTACATGCCTCACCCTTAGCACTCCTGCTAAATGGAGGTGACTCAGTCAGTTGCTACATTTGCTCTTTGTGTGGCACTTGAATTTTTGAGTCCCTATCACTACAGTGATGTAACATTGACTGCAGCTCCCTCACTCTGAAAATTGTTCCAGCATGACTGGAGCTCTGAAAAACAGCCCTTCTGAGGCGCAGCCCCCATAATCGTGAACGCTATGCCACCTGCCATTAGAACAAACCCCTAACATGCCTCTTTCAAAAAAGATCTGAATGTTCTCCCCCTTTGACAATACCTCTCGATCTATCCTCTTACGCTGTGGCCCAACAAGGCTAAAATCCTCGTGCCATATTTACAAAGTGGCACAATGCATGCATTGTACCACTTTGTAACGCTTTGTGCTACATTATGCCTGCGCCAGGCATATTGTATGCAAAGGAGGTGTTCCCCCGTTAGGGGGGCCGAAAAAATGGCGCAAGGAAACGTAACAGATTTCCTTGCGTCATTTTTTACGTCACTTTTTACGCCTGTTCAGAGCAGGCATTAAAAGGGGGTTCCATTATTTATAACTCTGCAGGAGTAGCGCCAAAATATTGTACATCAATAGCGTAAATATAAATGACGCTATGGCCCCCTACCCTATCTTAGATACGGTGCACACATGGTGGCAGTATGGGGGAGCTAAGGGGTGCAAGGAAAGTGGTGCTGCTCTAGGTGCAGCACCACTTTCCTTAAATATGCCCCAAAGTTCTATTCTTTATCTAAATGTCATCTAACATGTTCATTGTAACTATGCTAATGGACGTCTAAGGTGATCTTTGTAAACTGCTCTGATACTTCTGGGCTGGTTCGTGCTATATAAGACTGTTATTTAAGAAATGATTGTTGTAGAGATTACTTGCAAGTGCAGACAATGGTAAAAAAAAAAGGTACATGAAAATGAAGTGATTGGTCAAGATCACAAGGTGCGGTCAAAAGGTTGAAGTCATCATTAAAATCCAGGATTTCTCATCACAAGGATGAATGCGGCAATAACATAAGGACCTTCTTATCTAGAACGGGAAAATAGTTCAAGGTCTGCAAAGGGATTCAGAAAATTAGTATTTGCATTTAAGGGACTGAGTCTGTGTCTAGCAGTTCCATGATTGGTCGCCATCTTTTTTCTGATTGGCGTTTTCAGAGGTTATATTTAGGAAGCGCTCTCTGTTGGAAAGCACCACACAGGAGCAAGGCAGCGCATCTTCCAGTAGCCAGCACTGATTCACCGTGTTTGTTGCTTAAGCAAAACAAACATTGAAAAAGCCACTAGGTCGCGCCTACACCAACGTGACTACATCTCGCCTACATTCCCAGAGCCTTTTCGTCAGCGACGGCTTCTCCATTAGGGTGGAGGAGCTTCATCCCCTGCCAGCAGCAGCAGCTGCAAAAGCTTTTCAAGAAAACAATATTAAACTGTGTTTATTATCGTTTTCTTGAAAAGAAGCAGGGCATTGGGGGTGACGAGCACTTGAGTGAAGTGCACAGATCATTACCCTCAGAGCGCATGTGTATTTGGCTGGCTGCCTCGGGTCGGCCAAACACACGTGCGCAGTAATCTCTCTCTGGCCCGACACAGTGTTGCACAGGCGCCCAGTCTGCCTGGGAGCGTCCTGGCTGGGCACTCCCAGCCAGTCCTAACGCTGCTTTGAGAAGCTTCAGGATTGGCAACAGGGCAGGCAGGAAGCCTGTGCCTGCAGCCTGGATCACAATAACCATATGTATGGAATGTACCTCGTTTATTGATTACCCTGTATGAAAAGTCAGTCGGGCTGTTTCGCTAACACAATAGGATGAATAACTAAACAACCGAGCAGCTGCTGCTGGCGTTGTTGAGGCTGTGAAGATGTATTTTCCCGACCCCGCTGTCGCATTGTTGATTTGTGTTTAAACTCTTGTTTTTCTTATAAACGTTATAAACTGACAGATGATTGACGAATACAGCAACTTTCCTCCCGGACCAAGGCCCCTGCCAGTCATTGGTAACCTGCACATTTTCAACCTGAGGTGACCTTACCTCACCTTACTCGAGGTGAGCACATTGCTCAGGGTCCGATTGAGATCACAATTAGGCCCTGGCACTCCCACAAGAAGTGGCCATATTCAAGAATCCTTATTTTTATTTTGTTTTATACAGTGTAAACTCAGCCTGAAGTAATTAGAGCAGCTTACGTGAAGACCAGTTACATTACATAGGATCAAATTTATTTTTTATTTTATGTAGGGAGATTAAGTGATTTGCCCATAATCGCACAATGTCGAGCTGATGCAGGAACTGAAACCTGCTTCCCCACTTCCAGATTCGGTAGCTCTGACCATAACGCTTCATCCTATGCCTTTTTTCTCAGGGAAAGGTGGCATAACAGCGAGGTCTATGCAAAAACACCCTCAGCCCTTCAAAATGGCCTAAAAGACACTGGTACTGACGTGGCAGCACCTGGCCTCTAGTGATGCTACTTCTCCTACTGGCCCCCTCCCCAGCCCACTATAGCCCCAGGGCGATGATCTGGCAGTGGAGGGGTGAAGAAAAGCACAGGACATATTCTCCAGGGAAGGTTAGGTGAGCATGCCCCCCCCCCCCCATGCGAAGCACCTGCATGATTTCACCCTCCCCAGGCACAACATGGCCTAAAAGTGACAGCTCACTGATTTTGGGCCGGGCCAGCCTCACAAGTAAGGGGGCCTGGGGTGAAAATGCCCTAAGGGCAAGAGAAACACCAGGACCCCAGTCTCAATTTGACAGCATGGCAGGGGAGTGCCCATGATGCTGGCATCACATTACAGTGGTGTGACTGGGTCACACAGTAAGACTGTTGGCCATTCAGTCTGTACAAAGACCATTGCAAAATTACACTGACCACTGGAAAATGTCATGGCAGCATTGAAAAATCACCTAGCACCATACCAGGAGATGATGATGTGACCATGTATTGTTCGGCCTTGTTCTTCTACATGGCTATGAACTCCTCAGTGACTTTCAAGAGCCTTTAAGACTGAAGGTAATAACACCTTTCCATGTCAGCCAGATATCACACTGTCAATCTTCTTTCTCCACCACACCTCTCGAAAAAAAAAAGAAACTCCACTGTCTGGACATGAAAAGAGCACTGTCCTTCTGTCTTGGTCATACCAAAGAACATCAGGTAGACAATTGGCTCTTTGTGGGGTTCACTGGTGTGAAGAAAAAAAAGCAGTGCAGAAGCAGACCACCTCCAGATAGATTGTACTCTGCATTAAGATCTGGTAAACACTGGCCAGGAAGCAACCTCCTGAGGGTTTCGGGGGTCATTCTACCACAGCCAAAGCTGCAACCGCTGCATTCGCTCACAGAGTCCCTGTGCTGGACATCTGTCAGGTTGCTGCATGGGTAATCCTTGCACATGTATATCAAACACTATTGCATTAACAGTCAAGTCTGTCATGATGGGCTCCTTACCCGTTTGATCCTCCATTGTTTTTGTGGTCACATCCAGTTTTCAGACTTAGTTCCAGGAATGTATTGCTTTTTTATTCTAAGTAAAGGAATCTGCAGCTAGATGTGTCTATCAGATGAAAAAGTTACTTATCTGGTAGGAACTCTGTCTAGCGGCAGATTCCTTACTGACTCATCCTTCCATTCTTCAAACTAGTTCCTCTGCCTGAAAGGTCTCTAAGGTCATTAGTATCTGTATACTGGTCAATCAGCCTTCTGATGTGGCTCTGGGCTTCTAGGGCAGAAATATTAGCATAAACAAACTGATGTCAGTGCAGTCAGGTGGCACCTATATAGGCACTGTGCACGTCACTTTTGGTGCAGAAGAAGCCTACAATGCAGACGCGGAGCTGATCAGTTCCACCTTCCGGTGTGTAGATACTGGTCAAGATTTTCGAGATCCAGTCAGAAGCCTGGGAGTTATTCTAAAGTAAGGATTCTGTGACAAGATAGACTCTACCAGGTAAGGTGTTAATGTAACTTTAGTTCTGTTTAAGGTTGCAGATAAGAGCACAAGGATAGCACTTACTGCGGATTTCCATGTGTTTGTAATATTATGTCTAAGTTGCTCAAGTATGGCAACATAGTATAATGAATGCCTAGCTGCAAAATGTTGATGTTTCTTAGTGAAAGAATGATTCCTTTTACGTGAGGCTTGGTTATTCTAAAAGGACCTCTAAAGTTGTTCTTTATCAAAGCATCTTTTTCAGTATGTGTGAATCACTACAGCAGATTGTGATGTCTTGTGACTATGGTTGGTTCAGATATATGTACGTAAATGCAACACACACACCTAAAATAAACTTCATTTGACAGGAAAAAAACTTCTTTTTGATAAGTCATTCCTATGTGGGCCATGTAGTCCACAAGGAAGGATGCATGTTATGTAAAAGTAGGAAATTCAAAGTTAGCATGTCCTTACAGTGACTAGCACTCAAGGACTATTTACACTGAAGGAAGGCTGGTTAGCCCTTAAAGAAACACTGGGAAGAAATATTACAAATATTAATTATGCTATCTAATCGATGAGGCCAGTTAGAGAGATGATTAAAACACAATTTTTTATATTTATTAAAAGGTCAACATAATGGTGAAGTTAGATTTTTAGCAAATGTTATGAAAAATTAACTTCTAAAAAGTTACCTTTTCAGTGCAGGAAATACCTGAAGGCTAAGTTAGATGAGTCTTCCAACTGTCACTCTGATGGTGAATAGCTATGAATGAGGTGTGAAAACTGCTCCCGGAGCAGAGACAGAGGCCTCTGTATGGGAAGGTGCTTTTGTTCCTCTTGGGGAGACTAGTTGATTAAAAGGTCAACAAAATGGTGAAGTTAGATTTTTAGCAAATGTTGTGAAAAATTAACTTCTAAAAAGTTACCTTTTCACTGCAGGAAATAACTGAAGGCTAAGTTAGATGAGTCTTCCAACTGTCAATATGATGGTGAATAGCTATGAATGAGGTGTGAAATCTGCTCCTGGAGAAGAGACAGAGGCCTCTGTATGGGAAGGTGCTGTTGCTCCTCTGGTGGGAGACTATTTGAGCTGTGCTTAGAAACTCAATTTACCACTTAATTTACTTCAATGGGCCTCTCTTGTCACAGGCAGATGTCAGATGACACCTGGACAGTCCCCTTCTTTTGTACTCCCAGGCGGGCACTAAACCCACTAGTACAAAAGCTAGCCCCAGAACTGGATTTCAGTGACCACAGAGGAGGGACTGGTCATTACGCTGGTGACATACATAGGTTTGGGTCTGCACAAGGGGACAGGGATTTCACCATTTTGAATTTAGGAGTGAGGGGCACTATTGGATTGTTTCTGTTAGGGCATATAGGAACTGCTGCAATGTGGGCCAGAGTTACCCCTCAGAACCTTTACCCATTTGGTGAGGAAGGGGCCAGTGTTCACTCTTAACCACAACCTAGTGCCATGGATAAACACGGCATCCTCAGAATGCTGCTCAATGTGAGAAATAACAGAAGAGGACTGGACCTGTTGTCTCTGACCTGAGAGGAGCCCTGAAGGAATTGACCTGCTCCCTCTTGTACAAATATGTATACTCCAAGGGTCAGTTGGCTGGCCTCCTGTTTGGTTACAAGCCTACCCCAATCCACAAGAAGCCTGTTCATGCCACTCCTAACTGTCCACTACCAACTGAAACTGTCCCGGACCCTTCTGATGGTGTCTGCGGAAATGATTCTCTACCTCCAAGTGCTGTTCCTGAGCTCTTAGAACCAGTGGCTGTGTGTGGTTGGACTTCTTCAACCACCCCAGAAAACCTGAAAAACATTTGGGGCATGCAGACCTCCGGAGGACCAAGACCAATCTGCCAAGCCAATTTGACCAAAGTGTGTTGTAGCTGGGCTGTATAAGCAGGTTTCTTTTGCTCTGGGCTTCTCCACAGCAGCAAATCTGAAGAGTAGCAACTGAAACTGTAATGGACTCAACCGGAGTGAGGCCTGGTCTCTAAGTGCTGTTCCTGACAGCCTTAGAAGTGACCAAGAAAAGCTGCTTCAGAAATATGGAAAAATGGTGATGTAAACTATTTGGGGACTTCTAAGACCTCTGCAGCATCAGCGATATCTCTCGCAATGGTGTCCAATTTCAAAGCAACTTAGATACAGCTTCAGGCTTGCCACATTGTAGGATTTTGAGCTCCACTAAAAAGATTAGGTCAAACGATAGAAACTTGGTGAAATGAAGGCAAAAAAAGTCTCCATCCGACACAAAAACGTTTGGGATTATGAAATTTGAATTTCTCCTGTTCAGAGCTTTTCCCACCAAAAGCAACAGCTTCTGTGGGATTTTGCTCAGTGCCTATCTGGCCTTGAGAGGACATTGGTGGCACAGCCTGCAAACGTGCCCCAATGAAGAATTTTAGCTTCCAATCAGAAGGTAACATCTGTAGCCGAGACAAACCCACTTATTGTGCCCAACATGGGCTCAGCCTGAAATCCCATCTAGGCCCCCATTAAGCGAGAAAAGTGACTAGTGATCGGTGCTTTACTTTTTCACTGTGCTTTTTACCTTAAATCTTTGAAAATGAATCTCCCTACTCACCATTACTGGGTTTTTGTTGTTTCTATGTCATTTCACTGATTAACTGTGTCTCTGTTTCTATATTGGTTATGGTATTTTATTGTGTTGTGTTTTAACTTTTTAACTGCTTTGTTACGGCTAAATACTTTACACATTTTTCCAAGCTAAGCCTCTCAGCTCTGTGCGATAGCAACGGGGACGAGTCCAGATTTAAATGATTGAAACTGTGTTTTAACTTAACTAGTTCGAGGACTTATTCTTGGTCTTCCATCCACCCGAATTATTCATCTGCTTTCCTACATATTCCTACTGGATTTATCAATGGTGTCACAAACAGTTAATTGGCAAAATACATAATAAATTGTGGCCATTTTGCGGTCAACCACTTAAGTACAATAGACACTCTCTGAGTGGTTTCCCTGCCCTCCACTGGCACCAACGAAAAACTGTGCAATGGTGCTAGCATCGATTGCTCCCCCAGTGTGTCCCATACCAAATGGGTTCCATGGGTGGGATGTCAGTTCATCTGTGGGTCATAGTAATGGTTTCTAGAACATAGCAGCCTCGAGGAGCCTCCAGAGTATGCATAGGTCTCACATGAGGGGTACGCTTGAAATCAAATACCTGAGGCCTTGACTGCCCAAATTTCAGAGGTTTTGTTTTGTTATCGTTGCTGGTGGCAGACTGTTTTTCTGGGTCCTCCAGCTATCTATTTTTTTGGTGATTTCTCCTGCTGATTGCAAAAGTCTTTTTCATAGCCTTTGGACATTGTTCTTAGTAGAAAGGAGCTTTAGGACCTGCCAGCCTCTCCCAGCTCCTAGTAGTCTCCTTGACAAAGGTCTTTCTACAGTAGCACCCCAGAACCCTTAAAGCAAACTATACTCCCTGTTTGCACTTCAAAGACCACAGGCCTCCTGGCCACTTGCAAGGTACCTGTGTCCCACAGGATTCTCTGCTACCGGTCCCTAGGGCACAAACAGCTGAAACTAGCCCACAGAAGTCCAAAAGGACCCTCTTTTGGGGTCCTAAAGAAGTCCACCTTTTGCATCCGAGAGGGAATGGTGAAGCCATTGTCGTTGCATCTGAAGTTACGGCCCAATAGAGTCCTAGAAGTATAAGTCCAGAGTCCTTTCGCTCCAGACATGAGTTTGTCAGCAAACTATGCATCCATACTTCTTTTGTGGTTTCACTCTTCTCAAAGACTTTGCCCCTTTGCAGGAGTTTAAAAGTCGAGATAGAGAATTCTACAAAGTGGGCACCCCTCCCAAAACAGAAATGCAACATCATGTCTGGATTCATGATTGACAATTCGTAGGTGGAGAGTCCTAAAGCTGGCCCGCCCAACTCCACAGCATTTTGAGAACTTTCAAGATGGCCGAATCAACAAAGGCTCTGGAGACCTTTCCTCTGAGACTCGTTCCTACACTCAAAATTGTCCCACAAGACATGGGAACTCCTGGTGTGACTGGGGTCAGAGTTCTTCCTGCTTTTTGTTTGTCTCAATAAAAAACAACTTGCCCAGGCTTGTTAGACCAGGGATGTGCGAAATGTGTGTAAATTATTTTCGTGTAATTATGGGAAATTGTGGCAAAATTACATTTAGTTACTGATAATTGCGTGAAATACTAATCCATTACGTGCTATATTTCAGTACAAAGTGCGTTTTTTTCAAGTTGTGATCAGAGGATGCCTTTTACTCTAAAAAATAGTGCAAAAACACAAAAGCATGGCGCATAACAGCCACTTGTGTTCCCTATTATTCCTAAGTGTTTGGAGTAGTTTCTTAACACAATACGTTTGTGATACATTTTCACTACAAGTGGCGTTTAATTAAACGTAGCGGCAAAATGGAGTAATTTTGATAATTTCACATGACTACCAAAACACGGAATTCCCTTAATATGTTATATGACATCAGGCATAATTTAAATTTTGCCCAATCTAAGCAGCAGCAGAAATTATTTTAAAAGGTGGGCATTGGTGCTCGTAGCTTGAATCTGTTTTATTGAAAGCTTACATTCTGTTTTTGGAGTCGGATCATGGATCAAAACCCACTCTCTTGCACTTAGCATCCCAGTGCTTGTTTAAATTTGTCACATCATCATTGAACAAAGTTGTTCATATGCCAAGCTTGAGGCACATTGACAACATTTTTCGTTTACTTTTGGGTACGGAAACAAAATTGCCTGTTCTTATGTTTTTTTGAGGTACCTAAATATGTTTGCAGCATAATTATAGTAGCATACTAGTCTTTCAATACTGGAAAGTTATTATATATGTAATGGCGATAGCCCACTCCAATGTGATATCTGACACCTATGTCTAAGTGAACAGGCTTTATGGCAAATCGACTGCTTCTGGAAGAGGAGGGATTTGCATGATGCTTCTTTCCATTGGAGTGTTCTTTCTAACCAGATTGGAGCTCCCTTTCTAAAAGGCCTAGCACAGGGGCTCCACCTCAATCACACTGAGATCTAAAGCCTCCAGGTCATACCAGCTGTAGTAAGGACACCAAAACTGTTGTCGACCAGGTGTACAGCAGTGTCATCAAGCGCTGCTGCCAGGCTCTAGAAGCAGAAACCTAACAAACAAGCATTTGCAATGCAACAGGTCTCGCATTTCTCCGAGTTGGAGCTATTAGCAGTTGTAAACTCCCAACCTGACTTTTCTTGCCTCATTAAATGGAAAAAAAATGAGCACGATCGTGCTGCTAAACAAGCGAGATTGTGCTGCCAAAAAAGAGACAAAGTAGTCCACAAACTGGACGGAAAACAGCGAGCCTCGTATGTTTTCAGTACTTGGTCGCTGCGCTCGAGGAGGGCTAACCACCGGCAAAGGCATGACGTATGCATGCCTTCCACTAATGAAAGTAAGCAGATTTTAAAAGGCAAGCCCACAAACCAATGAAAGACACTGATGTGACATGGACGGGACTCTGAGCCCTTTTCTAAATACTACAGCGTCTCGCAAACGATATGCATGTGCAAGCACATGCTACGCAGGCTCGACCCTAAAAAAGGACTGTTACCAGCTGCCACCTCATGGCCTCCTAGAATACAGACGCCTTTAAATAAATTGTGAAGGAATGGGGCATCCATCAAAAAGAGGCAGTCTACAATATTTAAAGTGCCATTTACATTAATGCACTCAAAATACATTGTTGGACCATCTGACACTTTTTGGCGGTTATCCTGCATCCACCTATATTTAAAAAAGTCTGAAAATTGTATGCGTTGTAACAAATTTGCATCACAATATTTCTAATTAGTATGTTTTTCATTTTTTATTTCTATTACATTTCTGAAAGCAAAATATTATAAGAAACATCATAAGTTTACAATTTTATTAACCATGGCCATTTTGAGTACACAATTGTGTGTTACTTGCCTGTACCGTAAATTGATTTCTATGTACCAGATTTCTCAAGATTTTCAGATCTATTCCTGAGAATCATAGGTGGCCAGTTCCCTCCTGTTCTTCAGCAGTTCCTTGGGTCAACATCTGGACAGAAAGCATAGTTGGGCCAGGGACACACTGTGCAACTGACATAGCGTAATTTGCCATCTCCCTGAAGCTCTGCTAAGCAGGGTGCCAGTGGCGGCTGCCACTCAGACTAGGAGTGGGAGCCTGGGCATGTTCTCCACTCTGCTCAGCAGTACAGCCAGGTAAAGCACATGCAAAGTGCTCAAATCTGTTTGGCCGGCCCAACACAGCCGGGCAAGCATACATGCTAACTAGGTTCCCTGGCCCAGAACTCTTTAACTAAAACTGTGGTGATGCATTGGCACAGTTGGAGACACCATTAGCTGCCACTATAAGTCCCTAGTAAATGGTACATAGGTGCCCGGGGCAGAAGGTACTAAGGGTAGGCCCCTGAGGGTAGCAACACTGATTGTGTCACCCTCTAGGGCCATGCATTCAAGTGCACCCAGCACTGCCATTGCAGACTGAGTGCCCTGATGCAAACAACAAATGTAAACTCGACATGGCACATTGCCTGTGTGCCCTGCCCACTACACACTGCATACAATATGGGTAATTACCCCCTCTGGCAGGCCTTCCACCCATAAGGCAGGGTGCACTCTACTGTATGTGAGGTCATAGATGCATGAGCAGTATGCCGCCACTGTGTCCTTGCCAAACCTTGGGCATAGTGAGTGGACAGAGCAGCCATTTTAATACATGTACTGGACACATGTCTACACGAGCTTCACAGCTACATGATGACCACTCTGAACTCTGGGTTGTTTGGTATCTGTTAGACTTGGCATCATTGGCATGATCTCCCCTTACTTAGTTGTTTTATGCTACTAGTGGGCCTGCAGCACTGGTTGTGCCACCCACATTTGTAGCCCTGCAAACATGACTCATACCTACCACTGCAGTGTCTGTGTGTGCAGTTTTAAACTGCCAATTCGACTTGACAAGTGCACCCACTTGCTAGGCTTAAACCTTCCCTTTTATACATGTAAGGCACCCCTAAGGTAGGCCCTAGGTAGCCCCCTGGGCAGGATGCAGTGTATGTTAAAGGTGGAACATGTATTTATGTGTCTTACATGTCCTGACAGTGAAATACTGCCAAATTCGGTTTTCACTGTTGCAAGGCCTATCTCTCTCATAGACTAACATGGGGGCTGCCATTAAAATTATTAAAGCACAGATTCCCTTTGGGAGCAGATAGACATGTGGAGTTTGGGATCTCTGAACACACAATTTAAAAATACATCTTTAAGTGAAGTTGTTTTTTAGGCTGTGTGTTTGAAAATGCCACTTTTAGAAAGTAGGCATTTTCTTGCTTAAACCATTCTGTGACTCTGCTTGTTTGTGGATTCACTGTCTGTGTCAGTTTGACAGTTGGGCTGTTTGCACCTCTCCTCTAGACAGTGACACAAAGGGAGCTGGGGTGTAGCCTGCATATCCTGATGGGCCATATGGGCAGAGGGGAGGGGAGGAAGGGTCACTTACACATGAAAGGCCTGTGCCTGCCTTCACACAATGCAGTCTCCAACCTCTTGGTGTGTCTGGGACCTGGCCTGGGCAAGGCAGGATCTTGAAAACAACAGAGACTTCTCTTTGAAGTACACCTCATTCGAAGGCAGAAAGGGGTATAGGAAGAACACCCACAACCCCTGAAAATCAGATTACTTCTGGAACCAAGAGGAACCTCTGCCAAGGAGAAGAGCTGGAAGTTGGAGGAGAAGTACTGCCCCTTTGCCTGTGACTGTACTTTGCTGGGTTGGCCTGCAGTAGCTGCTTCTACCTGAGAGAGGACAAAGACTGACTTTTGTGTGACTTCCCACTGGTGAAAAATTTCCAAGGGCTTAAACTGAGCTTGCCTCCTGTTGTTGAACTCTCAGGGACATCAAAGACTTTTGTCTGCCAGCACCTGCGCTTTCTGCTGAGAGCCCTGCCTGCGAAGTGGTGCCCTAACCTGTCACTGGGCCCTGGAAAGGTGAAGCTAGTGGAAAAGGGCAGAATTCCACAGTAAGACCGCTGTGCGGGGAAACTTTTGATGCACCCACTCGCTTCACGGCTGCTAAACGACACTCTGCCGGCCTCACAGCTGAGAGATCGACGCAAAATGGCTGGAGAAATGATGCACAATGCCCGCAGTGGCTGCTGTTAATGACACAAGCCCCCACGCAGCACGGTTTCTTGACGCCACGCGACTGGATTTCAACACAACATCGTTGGGCGCGGAAAATAAACGCAAAGCCTCCCTGGACCCGAGGTGCCCACCTGGATCGATGCACCGCTCTCTTGCGGGAGAGAAGAAACGACACACGCCAACCCGCATGGAGGAGGAACGATGCACGGTCTCACTTGTGAGCGAGAAATCGATGCATCGCTGGCCTTTTTCAACGCACACTCGCCCATGCGGCATTATTTTGACGCTACTCACGTACTTTTGTGCAATAACAGCATTCTCACTGTTTTCTAAGGATTAAGACTCTTAGGCCTTCATTACAACATTGGCAGTAAGTGCTGCTTACCGCCTTGCTGACTGCTGCCAACATACCGCGACCAAGGTGGTATACCGCTACCCATGTTATGACCCACACATAGAAATCCGCCACTATACAGCCACATACACAAGTCCGCCAAACCAAAGGTCAGTGATAAACTGGCGGTACCAAAACCCACACCGTTACGCCAACAGAAATATGCCCACAGCATCATGACCCACGAATCACCGCGGCGGTCATTCAACCGCGGTAAACCATTGGCGGTACACACAGCTGCGCTCAAAATACACATACACATACAAAACTACACCACAGTGGACAATTCAAACTACACACACCCACAACACTATAAAACACACACACTACCCACAACCCTTTACGACCCAAATATTTTGACAACTGAGAGAGAGAGAGACAAGCCAGGAGCACTCATTGAATCTGAGCCACAAAACACCATCACCCATACACCATCCACGCACCTCTCAGCACACACCCTCTCACATACCACACACTACACCCATGGCACCACAAAGACAACCCAGATTCTCAGAGGAGGAGCTAAGGGTCATGGTGGAGGAAATCATCTGGGTAGAGCCACAGCTATTCGGATCACAGGTGCAGCAGGCATCTATTGCAAGGAAGATGGAGCTATTGTGGAGAGTCGTGGACAGGGTCAACGCTGTGGGACAGCACCCAACAACAAGGGATGACATCAGGAAGAGGTGGAACGACCTATGGGGGAAGGTGTGTTCCGTGGTTGCAAGACACCAGGTAGCTGTACAGAGGACTGGCGGTGGACCCCCACATCCTCCCCCACAACTAACAACATTGGAGGAGCAAGTCTTGGTGATCATGCATCCTGAGGGCCTGGAAGGAGTAGCAGGAGGACTGGACTCTGGTAAGTCAACTAATAACTACTTTATCCCCCACCCTACCTGCATGCCATCACAAATAACAACCCCTACCCTCACCCCCATCACCCCACCACCTCACATATACCCAACCATCACAACCCACCCATCCCAGTACCAAGCCCTGCATGCAACAACAATGCATTGACCCCCATCACAGACCTGCATGGACACCCATCACCACAGCATGTACATTAGTGACAATCACTTAGCCAAACCAATCACAACTCAAACAAGCCAAAGCTGCATTGCTAATAACAGCCATAGAGGAAAACATACCCATGGACAAGATGGCACACGCAGAAACAATAACACTGCATTTACATCCCCACAGGACACACACTCAACGTCACCGGGGGGGAGTTGCCAGCCACATCCAGTACCCCCCAGAAGAGGCCCACAGTGATGACAACTGCTCTGCATGCCTGGATCACGATGACCAACCTGGCCCATCAGGGACCTCTGGATAGTCGGTTTCCCAACCTACCACAGAGCCTCCCCCCTCAGGAAACACCACCACAGCGCCCACCCAGCTGGCCCATCCTTCTGTCCCCAGGACACGTCAATCAGCAGTGTGTCCACCACTACAGGGACCCCAGGCAACCCCACAAACACAGAACGATCAGGGACCTGGGGTCAGTGGCAGTGGGCACACGGTTCAGGGGACAGAGGCACAGGACAACAGGGAAGCTGGGAGGACTGCTGTGAGACAGGGGGAGGACAGGCCCAGGGTACCGACTCTCCACGAGGCACTCACCAACATCTTGGGAGCATACCACCATTCCCAGGAGACCATGGGCCAGATACTGGCCAAGTTGCAGGAGACCCAGCGGCTGCAGGATGGACAGTACCTGCGGATCAATGAGGACCTGAGGGACATCCACACCACCCTGGTCACTATTGCAGGGGTGCTGGCAGACATGGCCAACACCATGAGGGAGGCAGTGGCACACCAACGGGCCCCTGACACTAGCCACACTGATGAACAGCCCTCCACCTCCGTCGACGCTAGTGGACAGGAGGCCCCACCACAGGAACAATAGGCCACCAGCACCCCCACCCCCTGCTGAAGGAGAACCACCCCGCAAACGGTCCCTGCGATCCAGGGAGAAACCAGAGAACATTGCCAAGACCCCCGTCAGGAAATAAGACTCTCCTGATTGTCACCCTTATGTACCACTCTGTCACCCTGTCCACCTTGAACTGCTATTGCTCCCCTTCCTATGCCCCCTTGGACAATGCACCTGTGATACAAATAGACTGGACTGGACCCTGGACTTTTCTCCATCAGCAACCCAGCCCATTGCAATACCCCCTCCACTTATTAGCACCTAAATAAACACCCTTTGAACAAATTCAAGTATGGAGTCTGTCAATTGTTTGACATATGCATTAGTTTCACAAACTGTAAACATTGCAATTCAAATGTACTGTAATATTTACATAGGTATGACCTGTAGTGGGCAGCAGTAAACACACCAGGAGCCAGAGTGGGGCACAGGGATCTGAAAATAGGGATGCCAAAGTGTACAGCAAGTGGCCATGAAAATAGGGAAATCAGGCTGCCATGTTCAATGTCAAACACAAAACTGCAATGGAAGGTGAAGTTACAGTGTCTTACCTTTGTGTCACTGGAAGTACTGTTGAATTAGTATAGTTATGTTGTCCACATCTTCTTCCTCTGCCTCCTCTTCGTCACTGTCCACAGGCTCCACTGCTGCCACACGACCATCCCCAGGCTCATCCTCCTGCAGAAAAGGCACCTGGCATCTCAAGGCCAGGTTGTGCAACATGCAACATGCAACATGCAACGATGATCTGGCACACCTTCTTGGGTGAGTAGTACAGGGATCCACCTGTCAGATGGAGGCACCGGAATCTGGCCTTCATGAGGCCAAAGGTTCGCTCAATGATCCTCCTTGTTCGCACATGTGCCTTACTGTAATGTTCCTTTGCCCTTGTCCTGGCATTCCTCACTGGGGTCAGTAGCCACGAGAGGTTGGGGTAACCAGAGTCACCTGCAAATATCGAGGGATATCTGTTAGCCACACACGCAGCATTAGGGCCCAACCCACACCCATATACCTACACCAACTGGGTGGGGACCATTAGCTCACCTATTAGCCACACCTGGTGCCTCTGGAGTTGAGACATCACATATGGGATGCTGCTATTCCTCAAGATAAAGGCATCATGCACAGATCCAGGATACTTTGCATTGACATGGGAGATGTACTGGTCCGCCAAACACACCATCTGCACATTCAGAGAGTGAAAGCTTTTTCTATTTCTGGACACTTGTTCATTTCTCTGGGGGGGGGGGGGCAAATGCAATATGTGTACCATCAATGGCACCAATGATGTTGGGGATATGTCCCAGTGCATAGGAGTCAGCCTTCACTGTGGCCAATCCTCCACCTGGGGGAATGCGATGTAGCTGTGCATGTGTTTCAGTAGGGCAGACAACACTCTGGTCAGCATGTTTGAGAACAAAGGCTGTGACATCCCTGATGCCATGGCCACTGCCGCTTGGAAGGACCCACTTGCCAGGAATTGGAGCACTGACAGTACCTGCACCAGAGGTGGGATACCTGTGGGGTGGCGGATAGCAGATATCAGGTCTGGCTCCAATTGGGCACACAGCTCTTGGATTGTGGCCCTATCAAGTCTCGAGGTCAGGATAATGTGCCTGTCCTCCATTGTGCCAGGTCCACCAGGGGTCTGTACTCGGGGGGATGTCTCCATCTCCTATTCATCCTCAGTGGTTGAACTCTAGGGTGAAAAACTGTGAAGGTCATATTCACACATATTTCAACATTAATATATAATTTTTGCTTTACAGAAACAGTATGTGAACTCGTAAGTCAGTTGAAGTACCAATGTCTGCTGTGACGAAGTTAGGTGCCAAGGCCTGTGCCCACCTGAAATGGCGGCTGCCTGACCTGTGTTGAGGGACAAGTGGAAATGAGGTAATTCAGCTGGTGTTGTACGCTGTTGCGGGAGGCGGACACCGCATTGGTTATCATTGGGGCGTATGGGTTCCAGGCGCCAATGGCGATGTACGCTGGCGGTGACGGTATGCACTGCCGCGGATGTGACCACCATTTTCTATCTGTTCACTCACTTGCTACCTGACCTTCAACAGGAGAGGATCTACACTGCAAGTGCTGCCTTGACCTGTGTCTGGAAGCGACCATGGCTCGAGTGTCTGGGCAAAGGGCCACTGCCTTCACTTCGGAGGTGTTGGAGAGACTGGTGGATGGGGTCCTACCCCAGTACCCTTTACTCTATGGTCCTCCAGACAAACAGGTGAGTACACTGTGAGCATGATGCGTGGGGTGTGAATGTATGGATTGCTGTGTGTGTAAGCCTCGTGTAGGGGGGGGTCTGAGGGGTCCTGGGCAGAGTGCTGCATGTATGGTGGTCAATGTATGTGCGTAAGGGGATGGGGTGGATATAGTAAGCCATGATTATAACAGTCCGGATGGTATGACTAATACCTTTTCTGCTGTTTTTTTTCTGCAGGTCAGTGCCCATTAGAAAAAGGGTATTTGGGGTGCCATCGTCAAGGAGGTGCAGACCCTGGGGGTCTTTGAGAGGCGAAGCACCCACTGCTGCAAACGGTGGGAGGACCTGCACCGCTGGGCAAGGAAGACGGCGGAGGCCCAGCTGGGGCTGGCCTCCCAACGAGGAAGGGGTGCCTGTCGTACCCTGACCCCCATGATGTTCTGTATCCTGGCAGTGGCCTATCCGAGTTGGATGGGCGCTTGAAGGCATCACAGCAGCCTCAAGTGGATGAGTACAGATTCAGAATCCTGACTTTGCGCACCTTAAGGTATTACCTGGGTGGGGGATGTGGGCTGTGGGTGCCCCTAGGCCAGGTCGAACATGGCAGGGTATATTCAATGATGGGCAAGCTCAGATGCACTCCAACCCCAATAATGTTAGTGGGCATCTACTACTGGGCAGGGTCCTGTGGATTTCAGGTGTGCGGCTAATGGCATTAGGCATTGTACCCCATGGGCCGGTGACTAGCAATGTAACTGGTGGGCCATGGCCTAGTGCATAGGGCTGTTCCCTGTGAGTTGTGTATGCCAATGGAAGTGTTGATGCTGGCATTGAACAAGTGTATCCTCTTTCTTTTCCCCCTTTTTGTTTTGTCACCCTGTCCTTGTGTGCATTAGCATCATCTAGCGAAGGAGTAGAGGCACCAGCAACAGAGGGAGGTGCATCCCACATGGGCCTGGAGGCCTAATCCATCGACGGTGAGGGCACCAGTGGGACGGATGGCAAGGGGAGCACCACGACGGAGACAGGAGGGGACAGTACCGACAGTGACTCCTCCTCTGATGGCAGTTCCCTTAGCGGTAGCGGACACCTCTGTGCCCACCCCAACTACAGGTACAGGCGCCACCCCCATACCTGCATCGCCCTCCCAGAGGCCTCTCAGTGTGTTTCCCATGCCCGCTCACCCTGCCCCAGTCAGCCCTGCTGCCCTCAGTGAGGAGGCTAGTGACCGCCTGAGATCCCTCTCTGTTGGGCAGTCAACCATACTGAATGCCATCCAGGGTGCAGCAGGGCATTTGCAACAAACAAATGCATACCTGGAGGGCATTCACTCTGGTGTGGCAGCCCAGCACCTCAGCCACCCAGTCCACGGCCACTGTAGTTTCTGCAGCAACTGCAGGTGTGAGAGGCTCCAAGGATGCACCCGTCAACCCAGCCAGTATGCCAGCACCACCTGCCAAGGCCAAAAAGGGTCTACCACCTAGCAGGGGTAAGAAGGGGACACCAGCCAGCAAGGGGAAGGAGGCACCACCAGCCAGCAAGGGCAAGAAAAAGACACCAGCTGGCAGAAGCAATGAGGCACCACCATCTGCCAAGGGCAGGAAGGGGCACACAACACCAGCCATGCACTTCAGTTGTCCGAAGCTGCAGGTGAACGTCTGGAGGCTACCACCACCACTGCCAGCACCACCACCTGCACCCCGGCCAGCACCGCCACATGCGCCGCCACCAGCAGCACCACTGCTAGCAGCAGAAGCCCCAGTGGGCAGCCATCTGAGGCTGCAGGTGCAGGCCTGGAGGCTACCACCACCACTGCCAGCACCGCCACCTGCACCACAGCCAGCACCGCCACCTGCCCCGTGGCCAGCACTGCCACATGCACCGCCGCCAGCAGCACCACTGCCAGCAGCAGCAGCCCCAGTGGGCAGTTGTCAGAGGCTGCAGGTGAAGGCCTGGAGGCTACCACCACCACTGACAGCACCGCCACCTGCAGCACAACTGGCATCCACTGAGCAGCGGTCACCACCGGCGAGCAGTGTGTAGTGGTGACTACATGGGCTGCAGTGCGTCCTGGCCCCTACAAATCCTGTCGGTGTGACACCCAGGTGAGAAACTGTGACCTTGCCCCATCCAGGATGAAGCACACTGGGCACAAGGCCCCCACCAAAACCAGTGGAAGAAGGTATCCACTCAGCCCCTCCTTGCCAGGATGAAGCACACTGGGCACAAGGCCCCCTCCAGAACCAGTGGAAGAAGGCATCCACTCAGCCCCTCCTTGCCAGGATGAAGCACACTGGGCACAAGGCCCGCTCCAGAACCAGTGTAAGAAGCCATCCACTCAGCCCCTCCTTGCGAGGATGAAGCACACTGGGCACAAGGCCCCCTCCAAAACAAGTGGAAGAAGGCATCCACTCAGCCCCTCCTTGCCAGGATGAAGCACACTGGGCACAAGGCCCCCTCCAGAACCAGTGGAAGAAGCCAATCCACTCAGCCCCACCTTGCCAGGATGAAGCACACTGTCACAAGGCCCCCTCCAGA
Source organism: Pleurodeles waltl (assembly GCF_031143425.1). NCBI lineage: Eukaryota > Metazoa > Chordata > Amphibia > Caudata > Salamandridae > Pleurodeles > Pleurodeles waltl. The sequence continues at coordinate 1,730,281,148 of NC_090444.1, forward strand.
ACCAGTGGAAGAAGGTATCCACTTGAAAGACTGTGGCTTTGCACTCCCCAGGACCAGGCAGTGGGCAAACTACCAACTTGAGAGACTGTGGCCTTGCACTCCCCAGGACCAAGCAGTGGGCAAACCACCCACTACAGAGACTGTGGCCTTGCACTCCCCAGGACCAAGGAGTGGCCAAACCAACCACTTGAGAGACTGCGGCCTTGCACTCCCCAGGACCAAGCAATGGGCAAACCACCTACTTGAGAGACTGCAACCTTGCACTCCCTAGGACCAAGCAGTGGGCAAACCACCCACTAAAGAGACTGTGGCCTTGCACTCCCCAGGACCAAGCAGTGGGCAAACCACCCACTTGAGAGACTGTGGCCTTGCACTCCCCAGGACCAAGCAGTGGGCAAACCACCCACTTGAGAGACTATGGCCTTGCACTCCCCAAGGCCAAGTAGTTGGCAAACCATTCACTTGAGAGACTGTGGGCTTGCACTCCCCAGGACCAAGCAGAGGGCATGTAGCCCCCTCCAGGCCGGTGGCGTTTTACCATCTTCATGTTGAGGTGCCCCCCCATTCTCCTGTCCCCCTGAGGTGCCTGTGTGTTTTCGACCTGATGCCCCTGCAGTTTTCTCTCTATATTGAGGCAGGAGTGAAGTGTAGCCTTGGCCTATGTGTAATGGCCAAGTGGGCCACGGACATTTTGGAGTAGGCATTGTCCCTCCTTTTGTGTATATCGTACATACTGTTCATTGTTTAAGGATGTATATATCTAAAACTGTACTATTACACCCATTTAACCCAATTCCTTTTGTCCTTGCGTTATTCCTGAGGGTTACGGGGTGTGTATGTAATGTTATTGCATCTGTTTGTGTGTATGGTGTTGGGGGTGGAGGTGGGGGTGTTGCGTGTTGTGTGTGTGTGTCACTCTCTTTTTCCTCCCCCCTCCCTTGTGTGCTAGGTGCAGTACTCACCGTGGTCGTCTTCGCCGGCGTTCATGTTCCTGGTGTATGATAAGGTACACCAGCATTGGAAAAAAGTGCAGCTCGGGCTCTATGGCGTTGTGGTTCTTCCTTGAGTGTCGTGAGGTGAGTCGTTTCCCTTCAGTGTTCTGTTTCCGCCGTGCTTTTGATGGCGTTGGTAATGCCCCGGAAAAGCTGGCGGATAGGTGTGTTGTAATGCTGTGGGCAGTACATTGTCTTCCGCCTGGCTGTTGGCGGTTACTGCCGCAGTGTTTGTTGCTACTGCCATGGCGGTCGGTGTGTTAAAATGGCTGCTTGTGTTGGCGGTTTCCGCTGTGGTCATGATTCAATTTTCTTTATCGCCGGCCTGTTGGCAGTGTTACCGCCGCTTTATCACCGACCGCCAGGGTTGTAGTGAGGGCCTTATTCTTTTTTAAATTCATAACTTGACTTGTGTATGCTGGATTTTTGTCGTTTTGGTCTTGTTTTGTTTAGATAAATATTACCTATTTTTCTAAACCTGTGTTGTTTCATTGTGTAGTGTTTTCACTGAGTTACTGTGTGTGTTTACACCTTGCTTCTGAAGTTAAGCCTGCCTGCTCGTGCCAAGGTACCAAGGGGATGAGCAGAGGTTAGTTGAGGGTGATTCTCCTTTACCCTGACTAGAGTGAGGGTCCTTGCTTGGACAGGGGGTAACCTGACTGCCAACCAGAGACCCCATTTCTAACATTTGTGATCAGCGATTGGTATTGGAATTGTATTTGTACTTGACATACAGTGTACACAACTGTTTTCAGTGCAGACCATTACGTGACCACATACTACTTGTCTTTGTGATCTTTGCTTTTTTCTCTTTTTTGGATTTTACCCTACTTCCATTTTGTGGTAATCCTTCATTGACTTTTGAACTCAATTTGGGAACATGTTTTTCTGCCTTTGGAACTTTGCACTTTTAACTCTTCATCATGTCTCAATCTGGATATACATCAGTTGGAGCTCTTTTTGTTTTAGGTAAACTGGAGAACTATGCAGTTGCCCAGTTGAGGCAATTCTGCAAAAACCTTGCATGTCCCATTAAGGGCTCCACCAGGAAGGAGGAGCTGCAGAAGGCACTGAGGGCCTGGGTAGCAACTAAGGAAGCTGAGAGCGACACAGAGGAGGAGGAGGATGAGGAGGAGAAAGAGCAATCCATGCACAACGGTGTAATGGGTGGGTCTGTTATGTCCAGGGAGAGGGTCTCCAGGGCAGTAAGCAGTGTGTCCTCCAAGGGTCTGACTCCTGAAGAGTTGCAGGACAGTCAGGCAGAGAGGGCTCACCAGTTGGAGTTGGAGAAAATGAGGTTGGCCATAGAAGAGAAAAAGTTATTGTTGGCTCATGAGCTCAGCTTGAGGGAGCTGGACCAGGGGAGCCAGTCTAGTAGGGATGGTGGCAGCAATAACACAGTGCAGCCTGAGAGGAGGATGCACATTCCTAAGGACCTTGTGAAGGATTACAAGAGGTAGGATGACATACTGTTGTGGTTTAAGGGGTATGAGTCTGCTCTCCATATGAATCTGGTCCCTGAAGCTCATTGGGGGCAGGTCTGTGGAAGCACTTCGCGGTAGAGGGAATGGATACTCTGACATCCCTTGGGGATCCCCATGGGCTCACTTACCCTATCATGAAGGACACCCTGATCTCTAGGTATGGTCTCACACCTGATCAGTATGAGGACAAGTTTGGGTCTCATAAGAAGAAGGAATCCCAAACATGGTAGGAATGTGTTGATTCTTTTTTCAGGTCACTGAATGGTTGGGTAAAGGGCAGTAGGGTAATAATGTATGAGGTGCTTTACAATTTGATTGCTTGGGAGAACATGTACAGTTTATGTTTTCCAGAGCTGTGCCAGCACCTAATTGACGGCAAGGTGACTGACCCATGGAAGCTTGTGCAGGAAGCAGCCTATTGGGAGAGCACCAGGGTCCAAAAGAGGTTTGGGTGAGACCATGCCAAGCGTGGGCAGGGTCCCCATCAGAAGAAGTGAGGGGGTAGGGGGTAGAGGTAACCAGGGGGAGTTCTATAAAGAGCCCCAACCTAGTTCCCAGGGTAAATAATCCCCTCCCCCAATAGAAAAGAAACCATGGGTCTCTACAGGAAAACCTGCAGAGAAGGGGTCTGCAAGTGCTTTGCATGTGATCAGGAGGGTCACATGAGGGGGGACCCCAAATATCCCAAGTGGACACTGGCACCCACTGGCGCTCAGTCACTGGGTTTGGCCAGTGTAGCCCTTGGGGAGGAGTTGGTTCAAGGTGGGTGGGAGCCAGCTGAGATGACCCTTGTCTCTCTAGGGGACAGTGAGATGGTACAGAGGATCCTCGTGCCTGATAACACTAAGAAGTACAGGCGGTGGGTGACCATCAATGGACATAGCGTGGAGGCTCTGAGAGACACAGGAGCCAGTGTGACTACAGTGAGGAGTCACCTGGTGTCTGAAGAGCAGTTAGATCCCCATGTACTTCACCAAATAGTTGCAGTGGACAACTCAGACCGCCCGTGCAGAGTGGTGCAGGTTTCCTTTGAATGGGGGGGGTCAGGTTCCTTGAAGGTAGCTAGAGTCCAACCATGCCTGTGGAGTGTTTGCTTGGCAATGACCTGGAGGATTCCCCTTGGATGGAGGTGGAACACAGGTCACACTTGGAGATGTTGGGTCTGCCTGGGTGGGTATGCCTATCCACCAGGTCAATGGCAGCCTGACAGGGTGGTCAGGAACCTGTAGAGCCTCTAGAGCCTGAAACAGTGGTCCAGGGACCACCAAAAAGAGGAAGTGCAAGGGGCATAGGAGCCAGCTGAGAGGACCCTTGTCTCACCAGGGGACAGTGAGAATGTCCAGAGGACCCTCATGCCTGATAACACTAAGAAGTACAGGTGGTGGGTGACCATCAATGGACAGAGGGTGGAGGATCTGAGAGACACAGGAGCCAGTGTGACTACAGTGAGGAGCCACCTGGTGTCTGAAGAACAGATATGTCCCTGTGTATTTTACCAAGTAGTTGCAGTGGACAACTCAGAGCGCCTGTGCAGAGTGGGGCAGGTTCCCTTTGAATGGGGGGAGAGAGGGTCTCAGGTTCTTTGAAGGTAGCTGTGAGTCCAACCATGCCTGTAGATTGTTTGCTTGGCAGTGACCTGGAGGATTCCCCTTGGCAGGAGGTGGAATGCAGATCACACTTGGAGATGTTGGGTCTGCCTGGGTGGGTGTGTTTGTGTCTACCCGGTCTATGGCGGCCCGTCAGGGTGCTCAGGAGACCCTGGAGCCTGAAAGAGTGGCCCAGGTGTCTGCCAGAAGGAGGAAGGGCAAGGGGTGTGGGAAACCGGACCCAGAAGTTCCCACGGTCCAGGAGGAGGCTCAAACTGAGGGGGGGCCTGAAGCCTACAGGGCAACAGGTGACTGAACTGGGCGAGGTCCCTGAACTGTCACAGTGGCAGCAGGAAGGGGGGCCCACCAGGGAAGCATTCTATGAGGCTGTGAGGCACAGAACACATGCCCTACTCTGGGTTTGCAGCAGCAGACGGCAGACCAGGTGCCTGGCAAGGAGCCTGGATCACATTTGATTTACTGGGAGAATAGCCCCCTATATATGAGCCTAAGGTTCCTGAGCCTGGTTCAGCCCATGTGCTGGTGGTACCCCAGTGCTTCAGAGCCTTGCTACTGGGTCTGGCTCATAGTGTGCCTTTATCCGGTCATTTGGGGCAGGACAAGACCTTTGAGCGGCTTGTCACCTACTTCTATTGGCCCCAACTGCACATGCACTCAGATGCTCATTGTAGGTCTTGCCCAAGAGTGGGGGGAAATGGAAAGCTCCCCTCCAGCCTTTCCCTGTGGTTTGCCCCCCCTTTGAAAGGTATGGTATTGACATTGTTCGGCCTCTGGATCCCAAGACAGCCGTGGGCAGCTGGTTTATCCTGGCCTTGGTGGACCATGCCACCCGGCACCCGGAAGCCATTCCTTTGAGATCGATCACTGCCCCTGTGGTGGGCCGTGCATTGATGGGGGTTTTTACCTGTATGAGGGTTCCCCAGGAGTTGGTGTCTGATAGGGGTACCAAATTCATATCAACTTAAATGAAGTCTCTGGAGGGTGTGTGGGGTAACATACAAGTTCACCACACCCTACTAACCCTAAATCAATAGTCTGTTTGAGAGATTCAACCACACCTTGAAGGGCATGATAATGGGTCTGTCAGAGCCCTTGAGGCAGAAGCGGGACGTCCTCTTACCATGCCTTCTGTTCCCTTATAGAGAGGTGCCTTGTCTTTAGTCCTTTTGAGCTGTTGTATAGCCACCATGTTAGGGGACCTTTGAGTTTGGCAAAGGAGGCTTTAGAGAAAGCCCTGAGTAAACCCCCTCCAGGATGTCTTCAGTTACATGCTGGCTCTGAGAAACCAGACTACAGGAGTCTCGCACAGGAGAACCTGGAAGCAAGCCAGCAAGAGAATGAAACGCTGGTATGACCAAAATGTCACTCTGGTCGAGTTTCAACCTGGTCAGAAAGTGTGGGTGATGGTGCCAGTAAGGCCTAGGGCGCTCCAGGACAAGTGGACTGGGCCATTTGAGGTGGTAGAGCACAAGAGTAAAGTCACCTACCTGGTGGACTTGCAGACTTCCAGGAACTCCTTGAGGATCCTGCATGTGAACCGGCTCAAGCGACACTTTGAGTGGACTGAATTGGCCATGCTCATAGCAACAGATGACGGGGTGGAGGAAGAGAGTGAGCTTCTTCCTGACCTCCTGTCTGCTGGAGAAAAAGATGGGTCTGTGGAGGGAGTGATCCTCTCCCTCTCCCTGACCCCAGAGCAGCAGAGGGACTGTTGCCAGGTGTTGGGTCAGTACGATTCCCTGTTCTCCCTGATCTCAGGTGTCACACACTTGTGTACACACGATGTGGACACTGAGGACAGTCCTCCTGCTAAACACAAAGTTTTCATAGTGACTGACACGGTGAGGGCTAACATTAAAGATGACGTTTCTAAAATAATAACGTTAGGGTTATTGGGTTTTCCTGCAGCCCTTGGGCCAGCCCTATGGTTTTGGTCCCAAAGCCTGCTTCTCCTGGTGCCACTTCAGAACTCGGGCTCTGTGTGGATTACCGGGGACTCAGTGTGGTTACTAAGACTGACACGCACCCCATCCACTGAGCTGATGAGCTCATTGACTGATTGGGAGCTGCCAAGTACATTTGATCTTACCTCTGGGTACTGGCAGATCACCCTGACTGAGGGGGCTAAGGAGAGGTCTGCATTTTCCACAGCAGGTGGGAACTACCAGTTTAGGGTGATGCCCTTTGGGGTGAGGAATGCCCCTACCGCCTTTCAGAGGTTGGTCAACCTGGTGTTGGCTGGACTGGATGATTTCAGTGCCGCCTACCTGGATGCCATTACTGTCTTTAGTTCCACATGGGAGGAACACTTGCAACACCTCTGTAAAGTGTTGGAAGCCCTGCAGAAGGCAGGCCTCACTATTAGGTCAAGCAAGTGCCAAATGCCAGTGCCAAATAGGGCAGGGTTCTGTGGTGTACTTGGGTTACCAAGTGGGGACTGGCCAGGTGGCACCACTACAGCCAAAAATGTAAACCATTCTGTCTTGGGAACCTCCCAAGACCCAGACTGAGGTGAGAGCCTTCTTAGGTCTCACTGGATAATATAGGAGGTTTGTCAAGGGATATGGCACAATTGTTAACTAACAAACTGCAGCCCAGAAACGTGATGTGGACTGTGTCTTGCCAGACAGTCTTTGATGCCCTAAAGGCTGCCAGGTGCATAGCACCTGTGCTGAAGACACCTGACTACTCCAAGGAATTTGTTGTGCAAACAGACGCCTCAAAGCATGGTATTGGAGCAGTACTCTCACAGCTTAATGAAGAGGGCCTAGATCAACCTGTAGCCTTCATTAGCAGGAGGTTACTTCCCAGGGAACATAGGTGGAGTGTAATTGAGCGTGAAGTTTTTGCTGTAGTCTGGGCACTGAATTAGCTAAGACCCTACTTGTTTTGGACTCACCTCCTGGTTCAGACAGACCACAGGCCCCTCAGATGGTTAATGCAGATTAGGGGTGAGAATCCCAAACTGTTGAGGTGGGCCATCTCGCTATGGGAAATGGACTTTATGGTGGAACACCGCCCCACCACTGACCACGCCAATGCTTATGGTCTGTCCAGATTCTTCTGCCTTAGTGATGAGAACTCCCATGAGGTTGGGTAGTTGCTCCCCACTTTAGACTGGGGGGACACGTATTAGACTTGGCATCATTGGCATGGTTTGCTCTAACTTTTTACCTCTACTTCCCAGGTTGTTTCTGTGTGCTGGACTCTATTTGTGCTGTTTGTTTTTGCTCTGGACACTTTACCACTGCTGACCAGTGCTAAAGTGTAAGTGTTCCCTGTATAAATTGTATTTGTACATTGGCTTATCCATGATTGGCATATTTGATTTACTAGTAAGTCCCTAGTAAAGTGTACTAGAGGTGCCTAGGGCCTGTAAATCAAATGCTACTAGTGGGCCTGAAGCAGTCGTTGTGCCACCCACATTAGTAGCCCTGTAAACATGGCTCAGACCTGCCACTGAAGTATCTGTGTGTGCAGTTTTAAACTGCCAATTTGACTTGGCAAGTGTACCCACTTGCACTTGCCAGGCCTAAACCTTCCCCCTTTTTATACATGTAAGGCACCCCTAAGGTAGGCCCTAGGTAGGTCCATGGGCAGGGTGCAGTATATGTTAAAGGTGGGACATACAGCCACTTTAACACTCCAACCTCCACGGTGGTAGCAACAAACACCGTGGCGGTCACCGCCAACAGACAGGCGGAAGACAATGTACCACCCACCACATCAAAACCCGCCAATCCGCCAGCTTTTGCGGGGCGGTACCAATGCCATCAAAAGCACAGCGGAAACAGGAATTGGAAGGGAAACCACTCATCTCTCGACACTCAACGAAGAACCAGGACGCCATGGAGCCCAAGTTACAGGTCCTGTTGATGCTGGTCTACCTCCTCATACACCAGGAATTTCAAAGACGGCGGCGAAGACGACGGTGAGTACTGCACCTAGTACACAGGGGAGGAGGGAGGAAAAAGAGAGTGTCACACAAACGCAACACCCCCACCACCACCACCATCCACAACACCATACACACAAACACATGCATCAACATTACATATACACCCCGTAACCCCCTGGAAGAACGCAAGGACAAAAGGAATTGAGTCAAATTAGTGATATTTTAGAAATAGGCAGATATACTGTAGAGTTTGGAAAACAGTATTAACACAAATATTCAATATGTACAGAAGGCTGTACATTGTCCATTCACAAATGTCCGTGGGCCAAAAATTCATGGGCCAAGCCCACACTTGACTCCTGCCTCAATACGGAGAAAAGACTGCAGGGGCATCAGGTAGTAAACACACAGGCACCTAAGGGGGATGGGGAGGGGGGGTACCTCAGCCGGAAGATGGTAAAACACCACTGCTCCTGCGGGGGCTCCATGCCAACAGCAATGTCCTGGGGAGTGAAAGGCCACAGTCTCTCAAGTGGGTGGTGTGCCCACTGCTTGGCCCTGGGGAGTACAAGGCCACAGTCTCTCAAGTGGGTGGTTTGCCCACTGCTTGCTCCTGGGAGTGCAAAGCCACAGTCTCTCAAGTCTCTCAAGTGGGTGGTTTGCCCACTGCTTGGTCCTGGGGAGTGCAAAGCCACAGTATCTCAAGTGGGTGGCTTCTCCACTGGTTCTGGAGGGGGCTTGGTGCCCAGAGTACTTCATCCTGCCAAGGATAGAATGAGTGGATGCCTTTCTCCACTGGTTCTGGAGGGGGATCTTTGCCCAGTGTGCTTCATCCTGTCAAGGATAGGGTGAGTGGATGCCTTTCTCCACTGGTTCTGGAGGGGGATCTGTGCCCAGTGTGCTTCATCCTGCCAAGGATAGGGTGAGTGGATGCCTTTCTCCACTGGTTCTGGAGGGGGCCTTGTGCCCAGTGTGCTTCATCCTGCCAAGGATTGGGTGAGTGGATGCCTTTCTCCACTGGTTCTGGAGGGGGCCTTGTGCCCAGTGTGCTTCATCCTGCCAAGGATTGAGTGAGTGGATGCCTTTCTCCACTGGTTCCAGAGGGGGCCTTGTGCCCAGTGTGCTTCATCCTGCCAAGGATTGGGTGAGTGGATGCCTTTCTCCACTGGTTCTGGAGGGGGGCCTTTTCCCAGTGTGCTTCATCCTGCAAAGGATTGGGTGAGTGGATGGCTTCTTCCACAGGTCCTGGGGGGGGGGGGGGGCATTGTGTCCTGTGATGCAGATCTTGGGGATTGCAAGGTCACAGTCTCTCACCTGGGTGTTAGACCCACATGCTTTTGCAGGGGCCAGGATGCACAACAGCCCATGGAGGTAGGGCTACACACTGTCCGCCTGCGGTGACGGCTGCTCAGTGGTGGCAGTGCTGGTGCTGGTGTCGGTGCTGGCAATGGTGGAGGAAGGCTCCAGCCCATTCAGCCTCGGACAGCCACCCACTGGGGCTGCTGGTGCTGGTAGTGGTGCTACTGTCAGCAGTGCAAGTGGCGGTGCTTGCGGCGGGGCTGCTGGCGGTGCTGGCCGTGGTGCAGGTGCCGGTGCTGCCAGTGGTGGAGGGAGGCTCCAGCCCTTCTCCTTCAGCCTCGGACGGCTGCCCACTGGGGATGCTGCTGCTGACAGTAGTGGTGGCAGCGGTGGTGCAGGTGGCGCGGCAGCTGGCGGTGCTTGCAGCGGGGCTGCTGGTGGTCCTGCATGCAGTGCAGGTAGCAGGGCTTTCGGTTCTGCTGGTGGGCACCAGGGCTTTATCGGCATCCTCCGTCGGCTGAAGTGCCTTGCCTTCGGTTTTCTGCCCCTTCCTCACCTTGGCTGATGCTGTTTTGCCCTTGGCTCTGTCACCTGGAGGCTTGGAGGAGGCCTTGCTGGGTGGGTCATCATCCATGCCTCTGCTGCATGCTGGCCCCTTTTTCACCTTGGCAGGTGGCGGTATGGTTTGGTCCTTTGCAGGGATTGGTGGTACACTGGCTTTCCTGATAGGTGCCCCCTTAGAGCCTCTGGGAGCTGCAGGGTCCACATTGGATTGCGACTTGGTGGCTAACTTGCTGGGCTGGGTTCTGGACACCCTGGCCCGAGGAGAATGACGGGGGGTTTGGGAACAGGTCAATGTTAGCTAGGAAAAGTTTTTTAGACACACTGGGGCGGGACGTGGGAGAGGGTTTGGGAGTGGAGGAAGAGGAAGTGGTTGTAGGAGGTGTCTGTCTGCTGAGTTTGGGTGAAGGTGCATGTGCTGGATGCTGTAGTGAGGTGGATGGCTGTTGGGTGGGTGTGTGCTTGCATTTGTGTACTTTGGGAGGAGGGGTCACAGACACACTGGGAGAGGACACAGAGGACATATGTATAGTTGTGGGGGTGGTGACTGCTCGTCGGGAATGTGTTGTGATGGGCGTGCTGGTGATGCGGTAGTGGATGAGGATGTAGTGCATGCAGGTGTGACTGGAGGCGCTACTGGGAGGGAGGTGGACGAGGAGGAGGAGGGGAACAAAATGGCGGCAGTGGATGTTGGTGTGTCTGCATGGGGATGGTGCTTGTGTGAGTGCCTGTTTGATAATTTGTGGTGCTTGTGTTTGCCTGAACCACTCCTGTGTGTTGTCTTGTGTGCATGCTGGTCGATAGATGTGCCTGGGATAGGCTGGGGTTGAGGAAATTGGGACTGGGTAGAGGAAGTTAGAGGGAGGAGGCTAGACACAGGGACAATGGCTGTCATCAGTGCTGAGGCCAAAGCCTGAAATGCTCTCTGTTCGGCTGCCACGCCAGAGTGAATGCCCTCCAGGTATGCATTTGTTTGTTGCAAATGCCTCTCGCCACCCTGGATGGCATTCAGAATGGTTGACTGCCCAACAGAGAGGGATCTCAGGAGGTCAATAGCCTCCTCATTGGGGGCAGCAGGGCTGACTGGGGCAGGGCCTGAGGTGCCTTCGGTGAAGGAGATGCCCACCGTCCTGGGTGAGCGAGCATTGGAAATACGCTGAGGGGCTGCTGGGAGGGCAGTGCTGGTAGGGGCGGTGGTGGCTGTACCTGTTGTTGGGGTGGGCACAGAGGTGTCCGCCACCGCCAGGGAGCTTCCATCACAGGAGGAGTCGCTGTCTGTGGTCTCCCCTCCTGTCCCCGTCGTGGTGCTCCCCTCGCCCTCTGTCCCACTGGTGCCCTCACCCTTGGTGGATTTGGCTTCCAGGCCCATGTGGGATGCAGCTCCCTTCATTGCCAGTGCCTCTGCTCCTCCGCGAGATTATGCTAATGCACATAAGGACAGGGTGCCAAAACAAAAAGGGGGGGAGGGACAGAGGATACACTTGGTCAATGCCAGTAACACCACCGTTGGCGTACACAACACACAGGGAGCAGCCCTATGCACTAGGCCATGCCCAACCAGTTCCTAAGACAGTTACCAGCCCATGGGGTACAATGCCCAATGCCATCAGCTGCACCCCAGAAACCCAAAGGACCCTGCCCAATAGTACATGCCCACTAACACTATTGGTGTAGGTGTGCCTCAGAGCCTGCCCAACAAGGGACTTACCCTGCCATCTTCGCCCTGGCCTAGGGGCACCCATAGCCCCCAAACCCCCACCCAGGTAACACTTAACGCGTGTACAGCAGGAGTCAGATTCAGTACTCACCCCCTTGTGGCTGCTGTGATGCCTTCAAGCACCCATCCAACTCCAGTTAGGCCACCGCCAGGATGCGGAACATCAGGGGGGTCATGGTGCGACGGGCACCCCTTCCTCATTTGGAGGCCAGCAGCAGCTGGGCCTCTGCCGTCTTCTTTGCCCAGCGGCGCCGGTCCTCCCACCTCTTGCGGCAGTGGGTGCTCCGCCTGTCAAAGACCCCCCCAGTGTCCGCAGGTCCGCACCTCCTTGGCGATGGCACGCCAAATACCCTTTTTCTGGTGGGCGCTGATCAGCAGGGAAAAGACAGCAGAAAAGAGAATTAGTCTCCTGTCCGGACCGTCACACTCATTGCCCACCAGATCCCACCCATCCCCTGATGCACATACATTGACCACATTACATGCTGCACTCTAGCCAGGACCCCTCAGCCCCCCTCCAAACATGTGGCTTACACACACAGCAATCCATACATTCATGGCCAACGCATCATGCTCACAATATACTCACCTGTTTGTCTGGAGGACCGTAGAGTAACTTGTACTGGGGTAGGACCCCATCCTCTAGTTTCTCCAACTCCTCTGCAGTGAAGGCAGGGGCCCTTTCCCCAGACACTTAAGCCATTGTTGCTTCCAGACACAGGTTACAGCAGCACTTGCAGTGTAGGTCCTCTCCTGTTGATGGCCAGGTAGCAAGTGAGTGGATAGATAGAAAATGGCAGTGACGTCCGTGGCGGTGTGAACCCACAGGGCCCAATGATAACCAATGTGAAGTTGCATGGCGGTCATCGTCAGCCTCCCGCATCGGCGCACAACGCCAGCGCAATTACCTCCTCACAGTTGTCCCTCCTCACAGTTCAGGCATCTGCCATTTCAGGGGGCCACAGGGCATGGCACCTAACTGCGTCACAGCAGACAATGGCACGCCAACTGATTTAAGGATTCACATTTTGTTTCTGTTAAGTAAAAAAGAACAGCATTCGTGCAATAGATGTGGGATTGTGACTCTCTGCTCACTGTTCTCTTCCATAGGCTCCAACCGATGAGGCTGCATATGAGATGGCGGCATCCTCCGGTGTACAGACCCCTGGTGGACCTTGCAACAATGGGGGACAGACACATTATCATTACCTACAGACTTGATTGTGCCACAATCCAGGAACTGTGTGCCCAATTGGAGCCAGACCTGATGTCAGCTATCCGGCAGCCCACTGGTATCCCCCCTCTAGTGCAAGTCCTGTCAGTGCTCCATTTTCTGGCAAGTGGTTTCTTCCAAACAACAGTGGCCATGGCATCAGGGATGTCTCAGCCAATGTTCTCGAACGTGTTGACCAGAGTGTTGTCAGCCCTGCTGAAACACATGTGCAGCTAAATCGTGTTCAACCAGGTGGAGGATTTGGCCACAGTGAAAGCTGACTTTTATGCCCTGGGACATAGCCCCAACATCATAGGTGCCATTGATGGTACACATGTGGCATTTGTGCACCCCCCCCCCGGAGAAATGAGCAAGTTTTCAGGAACAGAAAAAACTATCGCTCAATGAATGTGCAGATGGTGTGTTTGGCGGACCAGTACATCTCCCATGTGAATGTCAAATACCCAGGCTCTGTGCATGACACCTTTATCTTGAGGAATAGCAGCATCCCATATGTGATGGGCCAACTCCAGAGGCACCGGGTGTGGCTAATAGGTGAGCCCAAGGTCCCCACCCAGTATATGTTGGTGTGTGGGTATGGGGTTGTCCCTAAGGGTTAGTGTGTGTCTAACAGGTATCCCTGGATATTTGCAGGTGACTCTGGTTACCCCAACCTCTCATGGCTATTGACCCCAGTGAGGAATGCCAAGACAAGGAAAGAGGAACGTTACAATGAGGCACATGGGGGTAAAAGGAGGATTATAGAACGGACCTTCGGCCTCCTGAAAGCCAGATTCCAGTGCCTCCATCTGACTGGTGGATCCCTGTACTACTCATCCAAGAAAGTGTGCCAGATCATCGTTGCCTGTTGCATGTTGCACAACCTGGCCTTGAGACGCCAGGTACCTTTTCTGCAGGAGGATGACCCTGGAGGTGGTCTTGTGGCAGCAGTGGAGCCTGTGGACAGTGAGGAAGAGAAGGCAGAGGAAGAAGATGTTGACAACAGGAGCAACATTATTCTGCAATAGTTCCAGTGACACACAGGTAAGACATTGTACGTTCATATTACATTTTAGTTAACTGTTGGACATTGTACAAGACAGCCTCTTACCCTATGTCTCTGGCCACTGACTTTACCCTTTGCCATCTCTATTTTCAGATCCCTGTGCCCACTCTGGGTCCTGCTATGTGTACTGCTGCCCACTACAGGTCATACCAATATATATATAACTGGACATTTGGATTGAAATGTTTTCAGTTTGTTAACCTAATACATATTGCAATCAATTGACAGACTCTGTACTTGTATTTGATCCAAGGGTGTTTATTTCAGTGCTCATAGGTAGAGGGGGATGTACAATGGACAGGGTTGATGGTGGAGAAAGGTTCAGTTAGAGTCCAGTCTCTTGGTATCACAGGTGCATTGTCTAAGGGGGCATAGGAAGTGGAGTAATGGCAGTTCATGGTGGACAGGGTGACATAGTGGGACAGAAGAGTGACAATCAGTGTGGTACTGAAAATTCTGGACCCGTGTTATAAACATCGTCGTATCACAACGATTTTGGTATCAGCAGACCGAGAATGGTTAGACTAGTATGCACAAGCATTGTATTCATATTCAGGTGACAAAATCACCCGAATATCAGAGTTTCCGTCCTGAAACTCTGAGGTTCCATTTAAACGACAGCCATTTTGTGATTGCCCTCACATAGGCCAATGACTAATGCTGAAAACGAGTCTGAAGGACACGTACATCTTTGCTGACTCCTCTGTGACCTGAGCAAGCTGACTCCACTGCCTGAAGCCAAACCTGTTCGGCCAGTTTCTTTCCCAGTGGCCGAATGAGATTAGTATCAAGGCACAACACATCATAAAACCTTTTTCATCACACACAAACCATGCCTAATCTTACACACACCTGTCCCTGTTTCTTTTTTTATGACTTGCTTTACAAGGAGGAGGTGCCTGTTTATATTGGGGGTCCTTCGATATCTGATGAAAGTACTGAGCCTTGCCGGGTAATTGATTGAGGGCTGGACAAACTGAAATATGGCTTGTCATCATAACCCTGCTATTTCTTTGTAGTCAAAATATGTGAATGGTCAACTGTAAAATAAGGAATGTTTGCCTAAAGCATAATATTTTGTGTAAAAGAGAAGGTTAGCTTTGCAAGGGGAGCAGTCTCCTGAGAATATACACTGTGTTGTACTTCTAGGATACCTGTTACTGGCTGCAGCCAATAAACAAGATCTTTGACTTCACCAAGAAGACTCTGTGTTTCTGTAGTCTGAAACAGGAAGGACTCGAAGTCTTAGGGTGTGTTCCCTGGCACCACTGGGTTCTGAAAAACCCAGTACTTCAGTTGGCGCCCAACGTGGGGCAATTTCAGCGGTACCGGTCCAAGCCAGAGGTTCGTGAGGAGCTTTGTGTGAAAATTCTGGAGGGAGGCCGCCACTTCATCGACCCCTGTATGTCAACGTGGTCCGAAAGTCTTTGCTGCGAGGTTCCCCGATTTCCGACGGCTACGAAGGACTGCTGCCCTGACTATCGCCCTGTTTTGGACCCTTGATGATTTGGAAGAGCGAAACGATAAACGAGTCTTCTGGTGACGTCATCGATACCTCAGTTAAGTATAAGTGGAGCGTCTCCCAGTCCTTAGTTTGGTTCTTAGTTTGGTATCCCCTTGGGATCTTTGATTTGGAACTTGCAAGTACCAAAGCCGAGGGAGTTGTGTATTCACGAGACTATTATATTCAATAATCCTTTGAAGTTTGAAGCTAGACTGGAGAGCGAAGATGCCTGGTCTTAGCAGACATGGAAATTTGTTTTGTCTTGGTTATAATAGGGATTCCCGATTGGAGGACTCGTGTCCGGTTCCTCCGATTGGAACTCCAACCTATGAACTATATGTGAAACATGGCATAGGCCCCTCACATATAATGAAGTATGGATCCGATACACCAGGAAAGATGGTGTTTTAAAATGGCCCCAATATGGTAGTTTTGACACAGAGATTCTGGATAATCTGGAGGTTAAACTTTTTAAGAAGAAAGCTCGGCCGGCGATGTTTGACTCTTTCCGCCTATGGAGTAAGGAAGCCAAACAGAAGGAAATTAAATTAGCAAAGAGAAATAAGAGGGAAGAGGGTATCTCGATAATGCAAGCTGCCATACAGTTTAAAGATGATGAAGAAGAACAGATAAATGAGCAGTTGCACAGGCAACGTAAAATGGTGACCGATAAATGTTATCCAGTTTTTCCGCTTCTTCAGCAAGATGCAGCAAAAGAACTTGAGAAAGATCCTTTAATGTCACACTTGTTGAGTTCGCCACCCCCTTATGCGCAGAATGCTACAGCACCTCCGCAACCTTTAGCTGTGCAACCTCCGGTTATTGTGCCTCAGGTTCTTCCACAGCCGCCAGCTCCTCTTCAGTTGGCTCCTACTACTATGGCGCAGCCCCTTCAAGGGCCGCCGACTTCGCTACCTGCTCCATCTGTACCTCCTACAACTTTATGTACTACATCGACTGCCTCTTCTAGTGTTCTTCCCAATACTGCCTCTGCGTCTGCCTCTGCGTCTGCCTTGCCTCCCTCTGTTTTTCCTCCTGTTCTTTCATCAACTTCTCCTTCTGTCCGACAGAGAATGACAGATACTGTTGCCAGCCTTATATTTACTCTCTTTGGGTCGTCTGGTGTGACCCCAGATTCGGAGCGTAAGCAGTCGCGTAGTCAACTGCCTAATTCTCAAGAGAGAGAAATGTTTGACCGTATGGCGCGTAAATGGGTTGTTTACCCTTTAAGATACGATGTAGAGTCTGTTATGGATGTCTTCCGTCAATGGGAAGCACCGAAACAAAGATACGTTTTTGAGAAAATGTGTGCTTTCCTTTGTGAGGAATTGGAGGATAATGATTTGGAAACAAATCCGCCTGATTTGTGCCGTGTACGGTTTGAGTTTGAAAAGGGCACGATTGTGGGTTCCGATGTTGAGAAAGCAGTTGCGACGTTGTTGTCCTTTAGGAATAAGGATCCTTCTCAGTCATTGTTCCAACATGACTCCTCTGTTAAAAAAAAGGTGCAACAGTACCCAATGAGAGAAGTCCCTCCGGTATGGAAGGACGCCGTTGCGGCTGATGTTGCTAATCAAATTGATGCTGTCCCAGCTCATTTTCAGCGTGTTTGGGTACATGTTCCGTGGAAGCGAGCTGAAGTTTTAGCCCTTAAGCAGACTTTGCCTGATCCCCGTAAAAACCCTGCAGGGTATTATAAGGAATTAGCACAGACTGCAGACTCATGCATTATGAATTTAGCCGACATAGACATGTTATTTGGGAATGTTGTTCCACAGCCTTTGTGGGGATTGATTCGCCATACAGATCATGCGCAAGAGTTAGGTGACTCATGGGCTAATATTAGTGCTGCAAATGATAGACAAGTTGGTGGTGCCAAGCCTGAGCCTTTGGTAGCAGAACTGCCTGCTAGGATCATTACTTACATGAAGACTTTAATGCCTGTGATGCGTGTGAATTGGGATAAACTGTCTGCGTGTAAGCAGAAGAAAGATGAAACAGTGTCTGATTTCTTCACCAGGTTTGAGGAAACGTTTATCGACCACAGTGGTCAAGATATGAGTACAGAAGGTGGTCAACGGTTGTTCGTCGACAAGTTTGTGCACAATTTGCTTGCCGAGCTGTGTAAGAAATTGAAGGATTCAGAGAGTTCTTGGGCCGTTTCCTCTTCAGCACAAATATTGGCTACTGCACAGTACTATGAAAATAGGGATAAAGATGAGAAGGATAGAGCAGACAAGAAAACTAAAGAATTAAAGACGAAGGTTCTTTTACAACAGGCGTATCCGCCACGTGGTGGTCAGAGTAACTATCAGCAACCTCAACAGTTCTAGAGAAACTCGCAAAGGTTCGAGTTTTCTCAACCACGTGTTCCTGTAGGTCCCAATCAGTGTTCATATTGTAAAGAAGAGGGTCATTTCAAGTATAGTTGTCCTATTTTGTTACAGCATACGAATGATGCTTCAGACTCAAGAGGTCGAGGTGTTCAACAAGCTCCTAGAGGTAGAGGACGTGGAAGTTTCCCCAAGAACACGCGTTCCTTTCCGTCTCAAAACTCAATGAATAGCTTTGACCAGCAACATAACGCGTCTGGTAGGACGGCTCAGTACTATGCTGACGACTACTATACAGAAGATGGGAACCTGGAAGATAATAATTGCTAGGACAGCCATAGACGGAGAGAGGGAGTTTTTTTAGTTCCAGTATATCAGAATGGACCTTATGTTAAGGTGATTACATCAGGTGTGTCGGAGCCTTTTCTGTTGGATACTGGTGCTACAAAGAGTTCTATTATGCACTCAAAACTCCCTGGCGCACCTTTGTCTGGCGAGATGAATGTTTCAGTAGGTTTTTCTGGCGCCCCGGTTAGGAACCCGATTTCTAGTCCTATGTCCCTTTCTGTTGGACCTTGTGAATTGGAAGCACCCCTTATTCTGACGACAGGTTGTGGTGAAAACTTGTTAGGATTGGATTTGTTGAAAAGATTGTATGCGACATTATATTGTTCTCCTTCGGGAGTACAACTTACACTGGGTATGAAAATGGTCTCTCCAATGTATTTGTCGAAGGATAAACTTCCGAACAAATTGTCGTTTCTTCCTGATACCATTTGGGCTACTGGTCCTAATGATGTGGGTCTGTTGGAAATACCGCCTTATGTTGTGACATTGAAAGCCAATGTTAAATTAACACGCATTCAACAATACAAGATCTCTAGTGAAGGTGAAAAGGCGTTGCTAGCGATCATTTATGATTTAATTGAAAAAGATGTAATTGAAGAGACAAGAGGCAACGTTTGTAATAGTCCTGTTCTGCCTGTTTTGAAACGTACTGACTCCTCTAAGCCACCTGTTTACAGGTTCGTGATTGATCTTAGAGAGGTAAATAAAAGAGTTGTGCCACAGTTTCCAGTTGTTCCTGATATCACTGCCATATTAACTATGATTCCAGCTTCCGCCACCTGGTTCTCGGTGATTGACTTAAAGAATGCTTTCTTCAGCATCCCGATTGCCGAGGAGAGCAGGGATATTTTTGGCTTCAGTTTAGGAGGCAGAAGTTTCCGCTTCAAACGCGCTCCTCAAGGCTACTGTGAAAGTCCATCAATATATAGGGGGTCATTCTGACCCTGGCGGCCGGTGACCGCCAGGGTCACTGACCACGGGAGCACCGCCAACAGGCTGGCGGTGCTCCCTCGAGCATTCTGACCGCGGCGGTTCAGCCGCGGTCAGAAACGGAAAGTCGGCGGTCTCCCGCCGACTTTCCGCTGCTCGGGGGAATCCTCCATGGGCATGGGGATTCTGACACCCCCTACCGCCATCCTGTTCCTGGCGGGTCTCCCGCCAGGAACAGGATGGCGGTAGGGGGTGCCGCGGGGCCCCTGGGGGCCCCTGCAGTGCCCATGCCAATGGCATGGGCACTGCAGGGGCCCCCGTAAGAGGGCCCCACTTAGTATTTCAGTGTCTGCTTTGCAGACACTGAAATACGCGACGGGTGCAACTGCACCCGTCGCACCTTCCCACTCCGCCGGCTCAATTCTGAGCCGGCGTCCTAGTGGGAAGGTTGATTTGCCCTGGGCTGGCGGGCGGCCTTTTGGCGGCCGCCCGCCAGCCCAGGGCAAATCCCAAAATACCCTCAGCGGTCTTGCGACCGCGGAGCGGTATTTTGGAAGGGGAACATTGGCGGGCGGCCTCCGCCGCCCGCCAATGTTAGAATGACCCCCATAGTCAGGCTTTAAAAACACAGCTTGATGCAATTGTTTTACCTGACGGCGCTACCCTTATTCAGTACATTGATGATTTGCTAGTCGCTACAGATACTGAAGAGATTTGTAAAGAAGCCACCTTGTTGTTGTTGCGTCATTTGTCTGATTTACATCACAAAGTGTCCCTTTCAAAACTGCAATATTGTCGACAAGAAGTGGCCTACTTAGGTCATCTCTTATCGAAGGAGGGAAGGAAACTGACCTCAGAAAGAATTCAGGCAATTGCAAAATTGAGTGTGCCAAGGACACAGAGAGAAGTACGTGCTTTCTTGGGCATTACATCATACTGCAGACAATGGATACCGAATTTTTCTTTGCTGGCCAAACTTTTGGTAGCATTGACCTATAAAGATACACCGAACCCCGTTCCGTGCTCTGAAGATTGTCAGAAAAGTTTTTCCGAATTGCGTAATGCATTGTGTTCTGCTCCTGTGTTGGGTACCCCCGACAACAGTAAGCCCTTTACACTGTATGTCGATGAGAGAGAGAGTTGTGCATTGTCAGTGCTGACACAGTCTTTTGGAGACAAGCAGCGCACATGCGCATAATTTTCGTCGACTTTGGATCCGGTAGTTAAAGCATTGCCGAGTTGCTTGAGAGCCACAGAGTCAGCAGCTGTTTCTATTCGACAGTCTGCTGGGTTATTGTTGAATAATATGTTGATTGTGATGGTTCCACATGCAGTGGACACGTTGTTAAACAGGACCAAGACACAGCATTTAACTAGTGCTCGATTGTCAGGTTACGAGTTGACACTGTTAGCGAGTCATGTGCACATAAAGAGGTGCAATACGTTGAATCCAGCCACGTTATTGCCGATTTCAGTAGAAACAGATGATGTTGAACAACATGATTGTTTTCTTAGGACAGAAGAAGAAACGAAAGGGAGAGTAGATCTTAAAGATACTCCTCTTGTAAAGTGTGATGGTACCTTATGGGTGGATGGTTCATGCTTCAAGCTTCCGAATAGTGATACGACTGCAGCATATGCTGTCACAACTTTGCATACGATTGTTGAAGCTGCACGTATACCACATAATTCAGCTCAAGCAGCAGAGCTGATTGCACTTACGAGAGCGTGTGTGTTATCGAAAGGAATGAAAGTGACCATATATACCGACAACCAGTATGCGTTTGGTGTGGCCCATAGTTTTGGACGATTGTGGAAAGAACGTGGGTTCCTGACTTCACATGGAACTAAAATTCAGCATGGTCAGTTGGTGAATGAGCTTCTTGAGTCACTGAGCTTGCCATTACAAGTTGCGATTGTGAAATGCAGTGCACACAAGAAGGTTACTGATGATGTCGGTCGTGGCAATGCATTTGCTGACGAAATCGCAAAAGAAACAGCAAAAGATGTGATGAATCGAATGTATGTTGCAGGCCCCGCAAGATGGGTTGGCGACGTTGGAATGTGTGAAGATACGATAGAGGGTGTGAAGTCTCTTCAAGCTGAAGCTTCAGAGAAAGAGTTGAATGTGTGGAAAGAAAGTACAGGTAAATTGGATGAAAATGGTTGTTGGGTTGACTTGTCAGAACATCAGCGATGGTTGTTACCCAATGCGTATGTGCTTGCAGTAGTGACAATGGCTCATGGAATGGCCCATATCAGTGTGAAAGGGATTTGTAAGTTGTTGGCTCCAGTATGGCAAAATGCTGGAATTCCTAAATGTGCAGAGAATGTGGTCAAGAATTGAATGGTGTGTCTGAAATACAATCCTGGTAGGGGAACCCCAACTCCAGCTGGTCATTTTGCACCTCCAACGTATCCGTTCGAGGTTTTGCAGCTAGATTTCATCCACATGGAAAGGTGCAACAATCTGAAATACGTACTCGTTGTTGTTTGTGCCTTTTCAAGATGGGTAGAAGCATATCCCTTAAAAGACAACACTGCCTTATCCACAGCTAAAGCCCTTGCCAAATAATTCTTCCCTAGGTTTGGAATGCCGAGAACGGTCTGGAGTGATAATGGGAGTGAATTTGTGGGTTGAGTGATGAAAAAAGTATGTGAGGGGCTAGGTATCCAGCAAAAATTCCACGCTGCAAATCACCCCCAATCAGCTGGACTAGTAGAGTGCTATAATGGCACGCTAAAACTGAAGTTGGCAAAGATACAAGCGAGCTCTGGTCTTAAATGGCCTGACGCTCTGCCTTTAGCACTCCTATCAACAAGAATGACTGTGCATTCGCGAGTGGGACTTAGGGGGTCATTCTGACCTCGGTGGTAAAAGGCGCTTACCGCCGGTCAGAAGACCGCCATAACACCGCCGCGGCCGCGGAAAGCCGCCACGGTCATTCTGACCCACAACGGCCAAACCTCCAAAAATCCGACCTCCACTGCAGCCCGCCACATCAGCGGGCAGCGATAAACTGGAGATGACCAAACCTCCACCGTCACGCCAACAGAAAAACGCCCATGCCATTACGACCCACGAATCAACGCGGCGGCCTTTCCAACGCGGTATTCCATTGGCGGTACACACCGCCGCGGTCAAAATACACACACAGCACCAAAACACAGGCACATTAGACAATTACAAATACACACACCTGATACACATACACAACCCACTCCCACACAATCAATCAACTATAAAACACACCCCCACATCACCCACAAACCCCTACGACCACAATTACTGAGAGAAGGAGAGAGAGACACAGCAGACAATCCATAGCAATACACACTGAGGCACACTACACCATCACACACACCACATAGTAGCACAAAGCACCACACACCAACATACTCATCATCACATACACCACCCCACACCTCACCCACACCACCCCATGGCACTCCAAAGGCACCCACGCTTTTCGGACCAAGAACTCCGGGTCATGGTGGAGGAAATCCTAAGAGTGGAACCCCAGCTCTTCGGCTCACAGGTGCAGCACACCAGTATAGCTAGGAAGGCGGAGCTATGGCAGCGGATCGTGGACAGGGTCAACGCGGTGGGACAGCATCCCAGGAATAGGGAGGACATCCGCAAACGATGGAACGACCTACGGGGGAAGGTCCGATCGATGGTCTCCAGGCACAACATCGCGGTCCAGAAGACTGGCGGCGGACCCCCACCCACCCCTCCCGAATTTACATCATGGGAGCAAGAGGTCTTCAACATCCTGCATCCTCAGGGCCTCGCAGGAGTAGCCGGAGGAATGGACTCTAGTACGTCCAATCTCAACTACTAGATCCCCCCCACCCCACCAGCATGCCAACCCACACCCCCACCCTCACCCCCAACCCCCCAGCACACATCCTCCCTGACAATGTCTCACCAGCACAACCCACCCATCCCAACACCAACTCCTGCATGCCAACACAATCCATGGACACCAATCACCCAAGCATGACCACTGCACTTACCCCCCCCCCCCCACTAACTACCCTCACAACACCTCCCTCAAGGGAATGCCTGCACTGGGGACGAGGGCACCCATAACACGCACGCTATTGCACACACAGAAACAATAACCAAACTCTCTTACCCCATGCAGGACCCGAACGCCAAAACACCAGCCAGGAGGGTCCAGAAATGTCCATCCCACCCCCGGAACAGGCCCACAGTGAGGACAGCAGCTCTGTCGACACTGAACCTGATGACCAGCCCGGACCATCGGGGACCTCTGGGCAGTCGGTTCCCCTCACCCAGACACAGGCCACACCAGACCCGACCCCCTCTGCCAACACCAGCACAGCTCCCACCCAGCGGGCCCATGCCTCTGTCTCTAGGACACGTCAATCAGCGGTGTGTCTGCCACTACAGGGCACCAAGGCTAACCCAACACCCCAAAAACAACAGGGACCTGGGGGCAGTGGGAGCGGGCACACCGTCCAGGAGACAGAGGCCGGGGGAAACCGGGCAGCTCGGAGGGCTGCTGTGCGACAGGGGGGGGAGGAGAGGCCCAGGGAACCCACTCTCCAAGAGGCCCTCACCACCATCATGGGGGCCTACCACCACTCCCAAGAGACGATGGTGACGGTACTGGCCAGGTTCACGGAGATCCAGGCACAGCAGGAGGAACGCTACATGGGGTTCAGGGAGGAGCTGAGAATCATCGGGACCGCAATGGGGACCATCGTCCTGGCCCTCAACAGGATAGAAGACGCGTTGCGGGACCATGTGGCACCACACAGGGCCCCTGTCACTAGCCCGGACCAGGAACAGCCTACCACCTCCGCTGGCGCTAGTGGACAGGAGGCCCCAACACCACGGCAGGCCACCAGAACCCCACCTCCTGCTGAAGAACAACCACCCCGTAAGAGGAGCCTGAGATCCAAAAAAAAGACAGAGTAGGATGTCAAGACCCCCGCCAGCAGGACATACCCCCTGAACTCTTCCCACTGTCCCACATTGCCACCCTGTCCAACCATGAACTGCCTCTGCTCCATCCTTCCACAGGCAAAAGGACAATGCACCTGTGAGACTGAGAACTGGACTCTGCCATGGACATTACTCCACCCCCACCCATCACCCTTATAATCACATGTACCAATATCTAGCCCTGTAAATAAATCACATATTGCACACAAATCAGTTTGGAGTCATGCTGTATTATTAGCAAATGTATTACATATTACTGTTCAATATCTGTTCTGTCAATTAGTGATGACAACATACCAATGTCAATACGCTGTAGTTCATGGGCAAACCAAGCAGAAGTCAGGCACTGAGTCATACAGCACTGAGAAGGAAGGGAAAAACAAAAATTACCCAAAAAGATCTGGTGGGAACTACAGAAAGTACAGATGCAGGAGGCTAGAACCAATTGTGAAATGGCGTGGGTGATTCTTACCTGGGTGTTACTGGAAATACTGTTGTATCACTCTGTCCCTATTGTCTGTGTCGTCCTCTGAGTCTTCCTCCTCTTCACTCTCCACAGGCTCCACGGCTTCTACAACACCACCATCTGGACCATCCTCCTGCAGGAAAGGCACCTGGCGTCGCAAAGCCAGGTTGTGAAGCATACAGCACGCCACGATGATATGGCACACCTTCTTTGGTGAGTACATTAGGGATCCACCTGTCATATGCAGGCACCTAAACCTGGCCTTCAGGAGGCCAAAGGTTCGCTCAATCACCCTCCTAGTACGCCCATGGGCCTCATTGTACTGTTCCTCTGTCCTTGTCCGGGGATTCCTCACTGGGGTCAGTAGCCACGGCAGGTTGGGGTAACCAGAGTCACCTATTAGCCACACACGTTGTCTCTGTAGCTGCTCCATCACATAGGGGATGCTGCTATTTCGCATCACATACGCGTCATGCACTGACCCTGGGAACTTGGCATTTACATGGGAGATGTACTGGTCAGCCAAACAGACCACCTGGACATTCATCGAATGATAACTTTTTCTGTTTCGGTACACCTGCTCATCGTCTTTTGGGGGTACCAAAGCCACATGGGTCCCATCAATGGCACCAATGATGTTGGGGATATGTCCAAGGGCATAGAAATCACCCTTCACTGTAGGCAAGTCACCCTCCTCTGGGAAAATGATGTAGCTCCGCATGAGTTTCATCAGGGCAGACAACACTCTGCTCAAAATCTTAGAAAACATAGGCTGAGACATTCCAGATGACATGGCCACTGTGGTCTGGAATGACCCACTGGCCAAAAAATGGAGGACTGACAAAACCTGCACCAGAGGGGGAATCCCTGTGGGTTGGCGGATGGGGGACATCAGGGCTGGCTCCAGCTGGGCACACAGTTCATGGATAGTGGCACGGTCAAGTCTGTATCGAAGTAATATATGGCGTTCTTCCATTGTCGACAGGTCCACCAGCGGTCGGTACACGCGAGGATTCCTCCTTCTCATCGCAAGTCCCAGCGGACGGTGCCTAGGAAGGACAACATGGAGCACAGAGTCAGCCAAACCACAGGTACGTACAGACAGCTTGCACAGTTAAAGAATGGCAATGGGTTGAAAGGCGTGTATGTGTGGCAATGCAAGGCCTAGGCCTGTGTGTCGCAGTCAAAATTAAGCCATGTAGGCCCTTGAAATGGCGGCTGCCTGACCTGTGAAGTGGGACAATGGGATGTGAGGTCAATGCGCTGGCGGGGCACACCGTGGCGGTAGGCGGTCGAAGACCGCGGCGCAAAGCCGCATTGGTTAACATTGAAGCCTATGGGTTTCAGGAGCCAATGACGAAGTGCGCCGGCGGTCGCGGTACGCACCGCCGCGGTACGCACCGCCGCGGGCGTGACCGCCATTTTCTATCTGCTTAATCACTCGAGACCTGATCATCCACAGGAGAGGACCTATACTGCAAGTGCTGCTGTGACCTCGGTCTGGAAGATACAATGGCTGCTGCGACTGGGGAAAGGGCCCCTGCCTTCACGTCTGAAGAGTTGGAGAAGCTCGTGGATGGGGTCCTCCCCCAGTATGCGCTACTCTACGGTCCTCCAGACCAACAAGTGAGTACACCGGGTGCACATGGAATGGGCTATGCCTGTGTGGATTGGGGTGGATGTAAGTTGGTGGGGTGGGGGGCGAATGAGGAGTGCAACGCCCGACAGATGAGAGCATGTGCCATATGGCAAAGTTGGTGGGGGGGCCAATCACATCTAACATGCAGGTCATTCATGATTTCCTCCTTTCCACCCTGTACATGTCAAATAGGTCAGCGCCCATCAGAAGATCGAGATTTGGCGTGCCATCGCCAAGGAAGTCCAGAACTTGGGGGTCCACAACAGACGGGGCACCCACTGCCGCAAGAGGTGGGAGGACATCCGCCGCGGAACAAGGAAGACCGCAGAAACACTGCTGGGGATGGCCTCCCAACCTAGGAGGGGTGCCAGTCGCACCATGACCCCCCTGATGTCCCGGATCCTGGCGGTGGCCTACCCTGAATTGGATGGGCGCTTTAAGACATCACAGCAGACACAAGGGGGTGAGTATCAGCACATTCTCCTATCTTTCTGCGCAGTGGAGGCGTCTGGGTGGGGGAGGAGGGCTGTGGGTGACATTAGGCCAGGGCACTTTCTGTAGTGTAGTCCTCTCCCTTAGGCATGGCCCTGTGCCCCCGGCCCCCACCTCGGTAGGGTGACAAGTACAGCCATTGAAGGTCCAGCATCTCCCATGTGCGCGTTTGACGTCTCTTGGCCTGTTGTCTTAGTCAGTAGTACTGAGTAGTGTACCCCGAATGCGCGGCTTAGTGCATTAGGCACCTGTGTCTGTCCTCTCCGCCAACGGTGTTGACATTGAATGCACTCAACCTGGTCTTCTTTTTTCTCCCCCCACCCTTTCTCTTCATCTTCTTGTGCATGTGTGCATTAGCATCATCAGGCGGAGGAGATTTGGCATGGGAGCACGAGGGAGCTGCAGGACACAAGGCCCCGGTGGGCCCAGGAACAGACACCGAGGGCACCAGTGATCCGGAGGGCGAGGGGAGCACCACGACGGGGACCGCTGGTGAGAGCAGTGAAAGCGACACGTCCTCGGATGGGAGCTCCCTAGGGGTGGCGGCAACATCCGTGCCCCCGCCTCTACAGGTACAGCCGCCACCCAGCGCACCAGCCCCGCCCTCCCAGCAGCCCCTCAGTCTTCGCTCCGTGCCGGTTCGCCCAGGAAGGCGCGCGTCTCCTTCGCCCCAGGCACCTCAGCCCCTGCCCCTGTTGCCCCTGCTGCCCTCAGTGCGGAGCTCATTGACCTGGTAAGGACGCTCATTGTTGGGCAGACGACCCTTTTGAATGCCATCCAGGGTGTGCAAAGGGAGGTGCAACAGAGCAATGCGTACCTGGAGGGCATTCATTCGGGTCAGGCTGCCCATCAACGAGCGTTCACTGCTCTGGCCTCAGCACTGACGGCAGCCATTGTCCCTGTTTCCAGCCTCCCTCTTCTTACTGCCTCCAGCCTTTCTCTGTCTCCTGTTCCTCAGCCTATCCCATCCACACCATCAGACCAGCCTGCACACACCTCAACACCCAAGAGCAGCTCATCCAAACACAAGCACCACAGATCCCACAAACACTCACCCAAGCAACACCCAGATGCAGACATGCCAACAGCCACTGCCTCCCCTGTGTCCCCCTCCTCCTCGTCTCCCTCCTCCCTCCCTGTGACGTCTACACTCACACCTGCATGCACCCCAACATCAGCCAGTGCTTCCATCACCACCTCACCCTCCAGTACAGTCCACACTCGTGCAGTCACCACCCCCACTGCCATTTACACGTCCCCTGTGTCCTCTCCCACTGTGTCTGTCACCCCCTCTTCCAAGACACACAAACGCAGGCAGACACCCACCCAACAGCCATCCACCTCACGACAGCCTACAGCACCAGCACCTTCACCCAATGACAGCACACCTGACTCTCCTACAACCACCTCCTCTACCTCCACTTCCATCTCCATTTCTCCTACCCTTTACCTTGGCCCTAAAAAACTTTTCCTGGCTAACCTTAACCTCTTTCCCCCCGATGAGCTCCCCCATCCATCTTCAAAGAGTCCCAAGAGCACCGCAGCCACCACCAGCCCAGCTTCGGGTGTCACTGTTGTGCCTGGGTTCTGGAGCCCACCCTTTGCCAGCAGTGACACATCGATCAGCAGCAAGGACACGTCCAGCCCCCCCCCCGGCAAGAGGACCCGCAAAAACAAGGGCCGCCGTGCGAGGACCGACAGGGCTGCCCCCAAGGAGCAATGTGCGGCCACTTCACCACCCACACCATGTAGGGGAGGCAAGGGCCCGAGAGCCCCATCAAAGGAGCGGAAGGGCAGCAGGAGCGCGGAGAAGGTGGACCCCACATGCCACATCCCAGCTGGGAAGGAGGACACTAAGGAGGCCAGGAGTCCGTCCCCGAAGGGTCCAGAAACGTCACGGTCTGAGGGCGACTGAGCAGGGAGTCCAGGCCAGGTCTGGCTCCCTTGACCTGCTGGATGAGCACCGCTGAACAGGGCCCGCGGTGCAGAAGAGCACCGCTGAACAGGGCCCCGCCGTGGAGTAGAGCACCGCTGAACAGGGCCCCGCCGTGGAGTAGAGCACCGCTGAACAGGGCCCGCGGTGAAGAAGAGCACCGCTGAACAGGGCCCCGCCGTGGAGATAGGCACCGCTGAACAGGGCCCACAGTGCAGAAGAGCACCGCTGAACAGGGCCCCGCCGTGGAGTCGAGCACCGCTGAACAGGGCCCCGCCGTGGAGTAGAGCACCGCTGAACAGGGCCCGCGGTGAAGAAGAGCACCGCTGAACAGGGCCCCGCCGTAGAGATAGGCACCGCTGAACAGGGCCCGCGGTGCAGAAGAGCACCGCTGAACAGGGCCCCGCCGTGGAGTAGAGCACCGCTGAACAGGGCCCCGCCGTGGAGTAGAGCACCGCTGAACAGGGCCCGCGGTGAAGAAGAGCACCGCTGAACAGGGCCCCGCCGTGGAGATAGGCACCGCTGAACAGGGCCCGCGGTGCAGAAGAGCACAGCTGAACAGGGCCCCGCCGTGGAGTAGAGCACCGCTGAACAGGGCCCCGCCGTGGAGTAGAGCACCGCTGAACAGGGCCCGCGGTGAAGAAGAGCACCGCTGAACAGGGCCCCGCCGTGGAGATAGGCACCGCTGAACAGGGCCCGCGGTGCAGAAGAGCACCGCTGAACAGGGCCCGCGGTGCAGAAGAGCACCGCTGAACAGGGCCCCGCCGTGGAGATAGGCACCGCTGAACAGGGCCCGCGGTGCAGAAGAGCACCGCTGAACAGGGCCCCGCCGTGGAGATAGGCACCGCTGAACAGGGCCCCGCCATCTCAAGCACCGCTCCGTTGGGCCCTTCATCTCAAGCACCGCTCCGCTGGGCCCTTCCTCTCAAGCACCGCTCCGCTGGGCCCTTCATCTCAAGCACCGCTAGGCTGGGCCCTCCCTCTCAAGCACCGCTCCGCTGGGCACCGCCGTCTCAAGCACTGCTCCGCTGGGCCCTTC
Organism: Pleurodeles waltl; assembly: GCF_031143425.1. NCBI lineage: Eukaryota > Metazoa > Chordata > Amphibia > Caudata > Salamandridae > Pleurodeles > Pleurodeles waltl. The sequence goes on from NC_090444.1 coordinate 1,730,310,647, forward strand.
CTCTCAAGCACCGCTACGCTGGGCCCTTCATCTCAAGCACCGCTCCGCTGGGCCCTTCCTCTCAAGCACCGCTCCGCTGGGCACCGCCGTCTCAAGCACCGCTCCGCTGGGCCCTTCCTCTCAAGCACCGCTACGCTGGGCACCGCCGTCTCAAGCACCGCTCCGCTGGGTCCTTCATCTCAAGCACCGCTCCGCTGGGCCCTTCATCTCAAGCACCGCTCCGCTGGGCCCTTCCTCTCAAGCACCGCTCCGCTGGGCCCTTCATCTCAGTCACCGCTCCGCTGGGCCCTTCCTCTCAAGCACCGCTCCGCTGGGCACCGCCGTCTCAAGCCCCGCTCCGCTGGGCCCTTCCTCTCAAGCACCGCTACGCTGGGCCCTTCATCTCAAGCACCGCTCCACTGGGCCCTTCATCTCAAGCACTGCTCCGCTGGGCCCTTCATCTCAAGCACCGCTCCGCTAGGCCCTTCCTCTCAAGCACCGCTCCGCTGGGCCCTTCATCTCAAGCAGCGCTCCGCTGGGCCCTTCCTCTCAAGCACCGCTACGCTGGGCCCTTCCTCTCTAGCACCGCTCCGCTGGGCACCGCCATCTCAAGCACCGCTCCGCTGGGCACCGCCGTCTCAAGCACCGTTTATGGTTCACTGTGCCCACCATGCCTCCTCCTTGACCAGTGGAGACTGTCATCCACCTGATGGACTGTGGCTTTGCACTCCCCAGGATGGTCCAGTGGGCAGCCCACCCACTGTAGAGACATTGAGAGACTGTGGCTTTGCACTCCCCAGGATGGTCCAGTGGGCAGCCCACCCACTGTAGAGACATTGAGAGACTGTGGCTTTGCACTCCCCAGGATGGTCCAGTGGGCAGCCCACCCACTGTAGAGACATTGAGAGACTGTGGCTTTGCACTCCCCAGGATGGTCCAGTGGGCATGGTGGCTCCTCGTGGATCTGGCGTCGTGGACTCATGTGGCTGTGGTGCCCCCCTCTTCCCTTCCCCCTGAGGTGCCTGTAGTTTTTACATCTGATGCCCCTGCAGTGTTCTCTCCAAAGGACTCAGGTCTCCTGTGTGGGCTTTGCCCTTATTTCTCAAGACTTTGGCCCACGGACATGCTGAATTCGTAGGATGTGCAGGACTTGGTACTTCAGTTATACACTGATGTGTATGTCATTAGTTTTGTTGTGAATATCTTTCATGGTTGTACGATAATTTTCTGGAGCTTTTTGGTACATAAATATTTATTCCAAATTTGATTATGTCCTAGCATTTTTCAGGGGTGTTTGGGTGGTGTCACTGTGACTTGGTGCTCTGCATTGGTGAGTACATAGTTGGGGGGGGGGGTCGCATATGTGTGTGCCCGTAACCTTTCGTCCTCTCCCTCCCGTGTGTCGTAGGTGCAGTACTCACCGTTGTCGTCTGCGCCGGACTTCGTACTCGTGGTAGATGAGAAGGTAGACGAGAGCAGGTAGGATGTTTAATTCGGGTTCCATGCTGTCCTCCTTCCTCCTGGAGTGCGTAGTGGTGAGCGTTTTCCCGTCCGTAGTCTGTTTCCGCCGTGTTTTTATCGGCGGTGCTCCCGCCCCGGAAAAGGTGGCGTATTGGTGAGTTGGAATAGTGTGGGCGGTACATTGTCTGCCGCCTGTCTGTTGGCGGTGACCGCCGCGCTGTTTGTTTGTACCGCCGTGGCGGTCGGAGTGTTAAGGTGGCTGTCTGTGTTGGCGGTTCCCGCCAGGCTCAGAATCCCATTTTTTTTACCGCCAGCGTGTTGGCGGGTTGGCCGCCGCTTTAACACCGACCGCCAGGGTTAGAATCACCCCCTTAGTCCCTATGAAATTGTGTTTGGCCGCCCGGCCAACATATGGCGAGTGCCAAGACCAACAAAATTCAGTGAGATCGAACACCCTGTACTGCTTGATTATTTGTATGAATTGACGGCTAAATTGCGTGTTCTACACCAACAGGTTCATGATACTCTGCCTCAGGTCTCTGAAGCTCCAGGACATCTTATCGATCCTGGATCATGGGTGCTGGTCAAGAACTTCCAGCGGACAAAGAATGACCAGCCCCGTTGGACCGGCCCCCACCTCGTCCTTCTCTCAACAAGATCAGCTGTTCGAGTGGAAGGGAAAAAGAACTGGATCCACGGCGTACACTGCAAGAGGGTCCCTTTTCCTCTACCGTACGACCGGTGGGTCCAGGAGGGGATCGCTGACTCTGAGACTGAGACTGTGCCTCGTTTTTTGCCATTTAGCGATGCACGTGTAAAAGGAACAATTTCTGAACGAGAAAGTGACAATAATTTGCAAGAAGCTGTGCCACCGTCAATTCGATTGAACACTACAGAGCCTGAACTCTTGCTCCAGAACCAGACAGTACCTGGAAAAAGCCGTTATAATTTGAGACCAAGAACTAAGGACAAATAATTTTTTTCCCGTTCCTTTGCTATTTTTTTTTAAAGTGCGGCTCTCTCATCTGAGAAACTTTCTTATTTTTGTTTTTTTTCTTTTCGAACCGCCATCCTGGTTCAGCTGTAGGGTCGTGGTTGCCCAAGTCTTTGGAGTGCAGCTGAAGACGTTAGGTCGACAGTTCTGGTCGGTCTAAGGGAGTTGCCCTGGACTGACAGAAGCATTCCCTAGCATAGAACACCCTACCACCGCGAGCAGCAATTAGAGAGGATGGAGTTTTTCAAGAATGAGAGACCTGCCAAACAGATGGATTTTAAAGCCAGAATGTCTATAATAATGACAAGAAAACGATTTTTGATATTATGTATTTTCATGTTGCTCAGTGTAATGACGTTTTTAATAGGATATGTTTTATTCTCTTTTCAAGTGACATTTGCACCCATTACACAGCCCATACCTCCTTCTACTGTTTCCTCGCATTCTTTTCACCCCCTGCCTGAACACAAGTCTGCCAGAAGATTAGAATTTGTCAACAATTCATTCATTCAGCTTCTACACCAACACCAATTAGTAGTGAACACAACTAACTGTTGGGTGTGTGGTCTTATGCCTCATACTACTGATAAAGGTATCCCTTATCTGGTCCTGCCTTTCAGCCATAATGGTTCTGTGTGGGCATATAGAACGGTGTTCATATACGCATATGAAGCCAACCCCCTACGTTCTGTGAAAGATAATCCTAAGAATAGTGCTCTAGCTAAGGGTATAGTAGATATGATTAGGGAAGATATTTCCTATGAGACAATCCCGAGAGATGAGACACTAGCATATATTGGATGGAACATAACAGGATATGGAGTTACTCTGAGTGGGAACCAGCGAGCAAAGAGATCCTCCCCGATTTGGATTGTACCCCATCAGGGTCACCTATGTCTGCAAGGTAATGGCAAGAATCCCAGAGCTCAGTTAGGGAAAAGTATCTGCACTGAAACATATGTTTTTGCGTCTCAGACTTCTCCTTCGTTATTAGCAGCTAAGGGTACCTATTTCATCTGCCATAATAGAGCCTATACATGGTTGCCCCCTGACTTTTCAGGCACATGTTTTGTTTCGTTCCTGTTACCTCCCACCTACACGGCCGCGGCAGATTACCATAAGACAAGGATAGTTAAAGGTGTCATAAGTAAAGAAGACACTACAGGACAAGAATTTGGAGATTTCGTAAAGGGTTTTCTGCCGTTTTGGGGTCCTATGGTTAACAGCAGGAACATAAGGCAATTGACAAGGGTGGTTGAATCCACGGTAGTTGAAACCGCCGGTGCCCTTAGTAATTTGACTGCTGAGCTCCAGTCGGATCGCCTTATGACTCTTCAGAACAGGGTCGCATTAGACGTCATACTTGCAGACCGAGGTGGGGTATGTAAAGTGATCCAATCAAGTTGTTGTGTTTTCATCCCAGATAATGCTCCGCCAGTCTACCAGGTCATTTCCAAACTGCATAAGATCTCCGAATCTATTCACGTGGATAAAGGAGATTGGTCATTGATGGGGTGGTTCTGGGAGCTGATATCCGCCTGGGGATGGAAGACTCTGGTAGTCATTGGGATGATCTTAGCCATTCTTTTCCTGTCCTGTTTGTGTGTACAGTGTGCTCCTACAATATGTGGACTCTGTGCTACATCGTGTGTAAGGAAACCTGTATCAAAAGACGAGCTAAGTAATAGGATGATGCTACAGCAACATCTCAACGACTTTATGAATATAGACCTGGACTCAGATTAGCATGAGTATGGGTTATTGCCTATGTAAGGGCAAAAGGAGGGTCTGTGGTACTGAAAATTCTGGACCCGTGTTATAAACATCGTCGTATCACAACGATTTTGGTATCAGCAGACCGAGAATGGTTAGAATAGTATGCACAAGCATTGTATTCATATTCAGGTGACGAAATCACCCGAATATCAGAGTTTCCGTCCTGAAACTCTGAGGTTCCATTTAAACGACAGCCATTTTGTGATTGCCCTCACATAGGCCAATGACTAATACTGAAATTGAGTCTGAAGGACACGTACATCTTTGCTGACTCCTCTGTGACCTGAGCAAGCTGACTCCACTGCCTGAAGCCAAACCTATTCGGCCAGTTTCTTTCCCAGTGGCCGAATGAGATTAGTATCAAGGCACAACACATCATAAAACCTTTTTCATCACACACAAACCATGCCTAATCTTACACACACCTGTCCCTGTATCTTTCTTTATGACTTGCTTTACAAGGAGGAGGTGCCTGTTTATATTGGGGGTCCGTCGATATCTGATGAAAGTACTGAGCCTTGCCGGGTAATTGATTGAGGGCTGGACAAACTGAAATATGGCTTGTCATCATAACCCTGCTATTTCTTTGTAGTGAAAATATGTGAATGGTCAACTGTAAAATAAGGAATGTTTGCCTAAAGCATAATATTTTGTATAAAAGAGAAGGTTAGCTTTGCAAGGGGAGCAGTCTCCTGAGAATATACACCGTGTTGTACTTCTAGGATACCTGTTACTGGCTGCAGCCAATAAACAAGATCTTTGACTTCACCAAGAAGACTCTGTGTTTCTGTAGTCTGAAACAGGAAGGACTTGAAGTCTTAGGGTGTGTTCCCTGGCACCACTGGGTTCTGAACAACCCAGTACTTCATCAGGAGAGTCTTATTTCCTGGCGGGGGTCTTGGCAATGTTCTCTGTCTTCTGCCTGGATCGCAGGGACCGTTTGCAGGGTGGTTCTCCTTCTGCAGGGGGTGGGGTGCTGTTGGCCTGTTGGTCCTGTGGTGGTGCCTCCTGTCCACTAGCGCCGGCGAAGGTGGAGGGCTGTTCATCTGTGTGGCTAGTGTCACAGGCCTGTTGTTGTGCCACTGCCTCCCTCATGGTCATGGCCATGTCACCCAGCACCCTTGCATTGGTGACCAGGATGGTGTAGATGTTTTCTATGTCATCCATTATCCCTAGGTACTGCCCCTCCTGTAGCCGCTGGGTCTCCTGCAGCTTGGCCAGTATCTGGCCCATGGTCTCCTGGGAATGGTGGTATGCTCCCAGGATGTTGGCAAGTGCCTCGTGGAGAGTGGGTTCCCTGGGCCTGTCCTCCCCTTGTTGCACAGTGGTCCTCCCAGCTTCCCTGTTGTCCTGTGCCTCTGTCCCCTGAAACGTGTGCCCGCTGCCACTGGCCCCAGGTCCCTGATCGTTCTGTGTTTGTGAGGTTGCCTGGGGTCCCTGTAGTGGTGGACACACTGCTGATTGACGTGTCCTGGGGACAGTGGCATGGGCCAGCTGGGTGGGTGCTGTGCTGGTGTTTCCTGAGGGGGAGGCTCTGTGGTGGTTTGGGACTGTGGCAGGGGAACCGACTTTCCAGAGTTCCCTGGTGGGCCAGGTTGGTCATCCTGATCCAGGCCTGCAGAGCTGCTGTCATCACTGTGGGCCTCTCCAGGGGGTGGACTGGATGTAGCTGGCGCCTCCTCTCCGGTGACGTTGAGTAGGGGTCCTGTGGGGATGCAAATGCAGTTTTAATGTATCTGCATGTGCCATCTTGTGCATGGGTGTGTTTCCCTGTATGATTGTGATTTCCCTGTCAGCTTGGCCTTGTGTTCATGGTGGTTTTGTGGGCTGGTTGAATCTCTGTGATGGGCATACTGTGGTGATGGGTGTCCATGCAGGTCTGTGATGGGTGTCCATGCATAGGTGTTGCATGCAGGGCTTGGTATTGGGATGGGTGGGTTGTGATAGTGGGCTATATGTGAGGTGGTGGAGTGATGGGGATGAGGGTAGGGGTAGGAGTTTGTGATGGCAAGCAGGTAGGGGGGGATATAGTAGTAAAGATTTGCCTTACCAGAGACCAGTCCTCCTGCTACTCCTGCGAGGCCCTCAGGATGCATGATCGCCAAGACTTGCTCCTCCCATGTTGTTAGTTGTGGGGGAAGAGGTGGGGCTCCACCGCCAGTCCTCTGTACCTGGTGTCTGGCAACCAATTCAAAAGTTCAAAGGCCCCAAAATCAAAATATGAATGTTCCTACTGGCGCAGTCCAATTGCAAGTTCCCCAGCAACAAGTACAATTTCCCCAACAGCAAATTCAAGCCCCACAGCAAATGTATCTTCCACAAGCTCTGATGGCAGAGCAACAGGTAATGGTTCCGCAGCAGAACGTGAACCAAAGAGCAAATGTAAATCAGTTAATCACACAATACCCACTGATTGATTTCAGTGGTGATTAAGTGAGTGAAGAATGTATGAGTGAAAGTTCAGAAGAGGAAGAATGTGTGTTGGCTGCTTCACTGGAGGTAGATCAGCATGCTCCATATGTGAATGCCAGTATCATTGGTCAGATCTGAAGAAGTCCCTAATGTGCCCCTTTCCAGAAGGACAGTTCAGGTTGTGGGAGTAGCAAACCAGCATTTGGTAAACCCCATTACAGAGCCCATTCCAGTCAAAATAAGAACCTTTAAAGATTTGCACCACTTCATAGTTGGCGATTCAAGTCCTGTGAGTCTGTTAGGAAGAGACTTACGATGTAAATTAAAAGGTTCCATCACTTGAAAACATGAAGGGATAGCAATTCAGACCAATAGCGATGATGAGACTTCCAGTCAAACTGATGAGATGTATCCTCTCATACACTGTTTCCTGCTGTGACAGTTAAAGACCTTCCTGATGAATTACAAGACACAGTAACACTGAGAGTTTGGGATCTCTCTGGAAAAGATATTGGACTTCTTTGAGGTGTTGAACCAGTGAAAGTATCTATAAAGCCAAATGCAGTTTTCCCCAGAACACCACAGAATAACATGACCCCAGAAGTAATAAAAGGTTTTCCCCAGTAATTGCAGATTATGGTGAGCAGGGAGTTCTGAAAAAGTGGGAAGTTTTGCATAGCACAGGATTTGAGAACGGTGAATGAAATTGTGGTATCCAGTTGTCCTGTAGTGCCAAATCTGACCACCTCTTCCTGATGTCATCCCTTGTTCTTGGGTGCTGTCCCACGAGGTTGACCCTGTCCACGATCCTCCGCCATAGCTCCATCTTCCTTGCCATAGACGTCTGCTGCACCTGTGATCCAAATAGCTGTGGCTCTACCCGGATGATTTCCTCCACCTACAACATTATGATCCATGAATCACCGTGGTGGACATTCAATGGCAGTAAACCATTCGCGGTACATACCGCCACGCTCAAAATACACACACTCAAATAAAACTGCACCACATTGGACAATTCAAACGACACACACCTGACACACATACACACACCACACCCACACCACTATAAAACACACACCTACACTACCCACAACCCTTTGCGCCTAGAAAGAATTGCCACCAGAGAGATATACAGCAAGAGCACCCACACAACCAGAGCTACATAACATCATCACCTATACTTCATCCACGCACCTTACATCGCACACCCCAACACATCACCCCACACAACCTCACCCACACCACCCACACTACACCCGTGGCACCACAATGACACCCCAGGTTCTCAGAGGAGGAGCTAAGGGTCATGGTGGAGGAAATCATCCGGGTAGAGCCACAGCTATTTGGGTCACAGGTGCAGCAGACATACATTGCTAGGAAGATGGAGCTATGGCAGAGAATTGAGGACAGGGTCAACGCCGTGGGGCAGCACCCCAGAACAAGGGATGACATCAGGAAGAGGTGGAAAGGCCTACGGGGGAAGGTGCGTTCCGTGGAAGCAAGCCACCAACTAGCTGTACAGAGGACCGGCGGTGGACCCCCACCTCCTCCCCCACAACTAACAACATGGGAGGAGCAAGTCTTGGCAATCAAGCATCCTGAGGGCCTGGAAGAGTAGGAGGAGGACTGGACTCTGGTAAGTCAAATCTCTATTACTATCACACCCCATGCCTGCATGCCATCACAAACCCCCACCCTCACCCTCAATCCCATCACTTCACCACCTCCCACATACCCCACCATTACAGCCCACTCATCCCAATACCAAGTCCTGCATGCAACACCAATGCATGGACATCCCTCACAGACCTGCATGGACACCTATCACCACTGCATGCACACTGGAGAGAATCACCTAGTCCACCAAATAGCAACTCACACAAAGGTAAATCTGCCAGGGCAACAACAACCATAGAGGGCAACACACCCATGCACAATATGTCACATGCAGAAACAAGAACACTGCATTCACATCTCCATAGGTACCCCAGCCAACGTCACCAGAGAAGAGGTGCCAGCAACATCCAGTCCTCCACATAAGAGGCCCACATTGATGACAGAAGCTCTGCTCGCCTGGATCTGGATGACGAACCTGACCCATCCGGGATCTCCGGACATTTGGTTACCCAGGCACAGTCACAAACCACCACAGAGCCTCCTCCCTCAGGAAACACCACCACAGCACTCACCAAGCTGGCCCATACCTCTGTCCCCAGGACACGTCAATCAGCAGTGTGTCCACCACTACAGGGACCCCAGGCTACCCCGAAACACAGGACGATACAGGACCTGGGGTCAGTGGCAGTGGGCACACAGTTCAGGGGACAGAGGCACAGGACAACAGGGAAGATGGGAGGACTGCTGTGCGACAGGGGGAGGTTAGGCACAGGGAACCGACTCTCCAGGAGGCACTCACCGCGATCCTGAGAGCATACCAACATTCCCAGGATATGCTGGGCCAGATACTGGACAAGTTGCAGGAGAACATAGGGCTGCAGGAGGGGCAGTACCTGGGGATCAGGGAGGACTCGAAGGACATCAACACCACCCTGGTCTCCATTGCAGGGGTGCTGGCAGACATGGCCAACACTATGAGGGAGGCAGTGGCACACCACCGGGCCCCTGACACTAGCCAAACCAATGAACAGCCCTCCAACTCAGTTGCTGCTAGTGGACAGGAGGCCCCGCCACAGGAACAATAGGCCACCAGCACCACTCCCCCTGCAGAAGGATAACCACCCCGCAAACGTTCCCTTCTATCCAGGCAGAAGTCAGAGACTATTGCCAAGACTCTGCCAGGAAATAAGACTCTCCAGATTGTCACCCTTGTGTCCCACTCTGTCACCCTGTCCACATTGAACTGCCATTGTTCCCCTTCCTATGCCCCTTGGTCAATGTACCTGTGATACAAATAGACTGGACTCTATCCTGGACTTTCCACTATCATCAACCCAGCCCATTCCACTACCCCCTCTACTTCTTAGCACCTAAATAAACACCCTTTGAAAAAATATACGTATGGAGTACGTCAAGTGATTTAAGTATGTATTCATTCAACACTGTTTAAACATTGCAATTCAACTGTACAGTAATGTATACATAGGAAAGACCTGCAGTTGGATGCAGTCAACACACCAGGAACAATAGTGGGGCACAAATATCTGCAAACAGAGATGCCAAAGGGTACAGTGAGTGGCTATAGAAGTGGGAAAAACAGCCTGCCAGTGACAATGTCAAAAACAAAACTGTCAATTAAATGTGAATTTACACTGTCTTACCTGTGTGTCATTGGAAGTTTTGACAAATTATTGCACTTCTGTTGTCCTCAACCTCATCCTCCGCCTCCTCATCTTCACTGTCCACAGGGTCCACTGCTGCCACTTGGCCATCTCCAGCCTCCTCTTCCTGCAGAAAAGGCACCTGGTGACGCAAGACAAGGTTGTACAACATACAGCATGCCACGATGATCTGGCAGACCTTCTTGGGTGAGCAGCACAGGGATCCACCTTTTAGATGGAGGCAGCGAAACCTGGCCTTCAGGAAGCCAAAGGTCCTCTCTATAATTCTTCTTCACCCATGTGCCTCATTGTAACGTTCCTCTGCCCTTGTCCTGGGATTCCTCACTGGGGTCAGTAGCCATGAGAGGTTGGGGTAACCAGAGTCACCTGCAAATATTGAGGGACAACTGTTAGCCACACCCTATCCTATATAGCCCACACCATACCCATACACCAACATTTACTAGGTGGGAACCAGGGCTCACCTATTAGCCACACCCTGTGCCCCTGGAGTTGAGCTATCACATTTGGGATGCTGCTATACCTCAGGATAAAGGCATCATGCACAGACCCAGGATATTTTGCATTGACGTGGGAGATGTACTGGTCCGCCAGGCACACTATCTGCACATTCATGGAGTGAAAGCTGTTTCAATTTCTGAACACCTGTTCATTTCGCCGGGGGGACGACAAATGCAATATGTGTCCCATCAATGGCCCCAATAATGTTAGGTATATGTCCCATTGCATAGAAATCAGCTTTCACTGTGGCCAAATCCTCCACCTGGGGGATAACGATGTAGCTGCACATGTGTTTATTCAGGGCAGACAACACTCTGGTCAGCACTATTGAGAACATTGGCTGAGACATTCCTGCTGCCAAGCTTACTGTCACTTGGAAGGAGCCAGTTGCCAGGAAATGGAGCACTGATAGCACTTGCACAAGAGGGGGGATCCTGGTGGGGTGACGAATAGCAGAGATTAGGTCAGGCTCCAATTGGGCACACAGCTCTGTGATTGTGGCCCTGTCCAGTCTTTAGGTGAGGATAACATGCCTGTCCTCCAATGTTGCCAAGTCCACCAGGGGTCTGTGCACGGGGGGATATCTCCATCTCCTATTCATCCGCAGCAGTTGCAATCTAGGGCATAAAAAGTTGAGTAGCTGGTCATTACGTCTTAATTCCAACCACTACAGTTCAATGCATGTTGTGATTGTAACGTTATTTTGTTGGAGATGTCCAAATGGTGCATTTGTGTACTGTGACGCAGTTAGGATCCATGGTCTGCCCCCCATGAAATGGTGTCCGCCTGTCCTGTGTGGAGGGACAGGTGGATTTGAGGTAATTCCGCGGACATTGTGCACTGTTGCGGGAGGCGGACGAAAACCGGCGTGCAACTTTCATTGGTTAACATTTCATTGGGCCCTATGGGGTACAGTGACCAATATTGATGTACGCTGGTGGTGACGGTATGCACCGTGGCGGACGTCATCGCCATTTTCTATGTGTTCACTCACTTGCTACCTGACCTTCAACACGAGAGGACCTACACTGCATGTGCTGCTGTGACCTGTGTCTGGAACTGACCATGGCTCGTGTGACTGGGGAAAGGGCCCCTGCCTTCACCTCAGCGGAGTTGGAGCGACTGGTGGATGGGGTCCTACCCCAGTACCGAATACTATATGGTCCTCCAGACTAGCAGGTGAGTACACTGTGGACATGATGCATGTGGCATGAATGCATGGAGTGCTGTGTGTGAAGGCCTCATGTAGGGGGTGGGTGGTGGATGGGCCCTGGGCAGCATGCAGCATGTATGGTGGGCCATGGCTGTGCTACTGGGGATGGGAAGGGGCATGGTGGGCCATGAGTGTAACAGGCAGGATAGTCAAACTAATACCCTTCCCTGTGTCCATTTCCCTGCAGGTCAGCACCCATCAAAAGAAGGGTCTATGGCGTTCCATCGCCAAAGACGTGTGGACCCTGGGGGTCCATGGGAGGTGGAGCCCCCACTGTCGGAAATGGTGGGAAGACCTGAGACGCTGGGCACGAAAGACCGTGGATGCCCAGCTGGGGATGGCCTCCCAACAAGAAAGGGGTGCCCGTCAAGCCCTGACTTCCCTGATGGCCCGCATACTGGTGGTGACCTATCCGGAGCAGGATGGGCGCTTGGGGGCATCACAGCAGCCACAAGGGGGTGAGTACAATGCCCCAATATACAACTTTCGCATGGTGGGGTAGGATCCGGATGGAGGGTGTGGGCCCTGTGGGTGCCCCAGGCCAGGCCTGGTATAGCAGGATTGGTCCCAGGTTGGGCAGGGTTCTGATGTGAAAGTACTTCAACCAAGCTAGTAGGCATCCACTACTGGGCAGGAGTCTGTGGGTCTCAGGTATGCTGCAATTGGAGCTAGGTGTCCCTATCCATGGCCTGGTGACTACTGTTGTGACTGGTAGTGCATTTCCTAGTGCGTAGGGCTGTACCCTGTGTGTGAGTGAGTCATGTACCCCAACAGTGGTGTTGTTGGTGCCATTAACCAAGTGTATCCTTTGTGTCTTCTCCCCCCTTTTTGTTTTGTCACCCTATCCTTATGTGCATTAGCATCATCTGGCGGAGGAGCAGAGGCACCGGCGATGGAGGGAGCTGCATCCCACAGGACCCAGGATGCCGAATCCACCGACGGTGAGGGCACCAGTGGGATGGTAGCGAGAGGAGCACCACAGCGGAGACAGTAGGGGACAGTTCAGACACGGATTCCTCCTCCGATGGAAGCTCCCTGGTGGTGGCGGACACCTCTGTGCCCACCCCATCTACAGTTACAGCCATCACCCCTGTACCATAACCGCCCTCCCAGCAGTTCCTCAGCGAGTTTCCTGTGCCAGCTCACCCAGGAGGGTGGGCATCTCCTTCGCCCCAGGCACCTCAGCCCTGCCTCAGTTTGCCCTGCTGCCCTGAGTGAGGAGGCTATTGACCTCCTGCGATCCATCTCTGTTGGGCAGTCAACCATTGTAAATGCCATCCAGGGGCTGGCAGCTCAAATGCAACAGACAAATGCATTCCTGGAGGGCATTCACACTGGCTTGGCAGCCCAAAATACATCAATCCAGGTTCTGGCCTCCTCTCTGATGGCAGCCATAGTCTCTGTTTCTAGGCTCCCCCCTCCATCTTCCTCTACCCAGTCCCCTTCCTCTCAACCCCAACCTATCCCAAGCACACAGCCAGACGAGCATTCACCCAGGACAACACACAAGAGTGGACATGGCAAACACAAGCACCACACTTCATCCCACAGGCACTCACACAAACACCATGCAGAATCAGACATACCAACATTCACTGCCTCCACTGTGGCCCTCTCCTCCTCGTCGTCCACCTCCCTCCCAGTTGCGTCTCCACTCACACCTGCATGGACTACATTCTCATCCACTACCGCCATCACCAGCATACCTAACAGCACACGCCCTCACTGGCAGTCACCACCCCTACTTCAATGCACACGTCCCCTGTGTCGTCTCCCACTGTGTCTGTGCCCCCTCCTCCCAAAGCACACAAACGCAAGCACTCAGACACCCAACGGCTATCCACCTCACAACAGCATCCAGCCCATGCACCTGCCCCCAAACACAGCAGACAGACACCTCCTACCACCACTTCCTCTTCCTCCACTCCCAAACCATCTCCCTCTTCCTGCCCCACTGTCTCTAAGAAGCTTTTCCTCTCCACCACTGACCTCTTCCCTACCCCTACTCCCCCGTCCCTCACATCAGGCCAGGGTGGTAAAAACCCAAGCAAGCACCTCAGCCACCCAGTCCACGAGCACAGTTGTGTCCACAGCTAGGTGGAAGAGGTTCCCGGGCACCAGACAGCCACACTGAAAGGGTAACTGCACCTAGTGCTGCAAGGAAGGGCAAGGAGGCACTGCCAGCTACTGCCAGCTACTGCAAGGAAGGGAAAGGAGGCACCCCCAGCTGCTAAACGGAAGGGCAAGGAGCAATCCCCGGCTCCTGAAGGCAGAAAGGACAAGAGGCCTGGTGCTGGGACTCTGTCAGAGCCCCCACCACCAACCATGGTAGTTCAGCCGTCTGAGGCTGCAGTGGAAGGGCTGGAGCCTCCCCTACCACTGCCAGCACCGCCACCAGCACCGCCACCTGCACCGCCACCAGCACCACTGCCAACACCAGCAGCCCCAGTGGGCAGCCGTCCAAGGCTGCAGGGGAAGGGCTGGAGCCTTCCCCCACCACTGCCAGCACCACCACCAGCATCACTGCCAGCAGCAGCAGCCCCAGTGGGCAGCCGTCTGAAGCTGCAGGGGAAGGGCTGGAGCCTCTGCCCACCAATGCCAGTTCCACCATTAGCAGCACCACTGCCACCACTGAGCAGCCATCACCGCCGGCAGACAGTATGTAGTCCTACGGCCATGGGCTGTTGTGCGTCCTGCCCCTTGCAAATCCTTTGGGTCTCACACCCAGCTGAGAGTCTGTGGCCTCCAGAACCAGTGGAAGAAGCCATCCACTCACCACATCCTACACAGGATGAAGCTCACTGGGCACAATGCCCCCTCCAGAACCAGTGGAAGAATCCATCCACTCACCCCATCTGCCACAGGATGAAGCTCACTGGGCACAAGGCACCCTCCAGAACCAGTGGGCAAATCACCCAATTGAGAGACTGTGGCCTTGCACTCTCCAGAACTAGGCATTGGGCATATCACCCACTTGAGAGACTGTGGCCTTGCACTTCCCAGGACCAAGCAGTGGGCAGATCACCTACTTGAGAGACTGTGGCCTTGCACTCCCCAGGACAGAGTGATGGGCATGTTGGCCCCTCCAGGACCAGTGGCATTGTACCATCTTCTGGCTGAGGTGCCCCGTCCCACTGAGGTGCCTGTCTATTTTCGAAATGATGCCCCTGCAGTGTTCTCTCTGTGTTGTTGCAGGAGTAAGGTGGGGCCTTGGACTTTGTAATGTGGCCCTGTGGCCCACGGGCATTGAGGACTGGGCAGTGTCCCTACATTTGTAAATATGTATATACTTTTTGATGTTCATGCACGTATTTATACTATTTTATCTTATTACACTTACTTTAATCAATTCCTTTTGTCGTTGCATTATTCCTGAGGGGTATGGGGTGAATATGTAATGTTATTGCTTCTGCTTGTTTGTATGGTGTTGGGGGTGGGGGTGTTGCATGTGTGTGGGACTCTCTTTTTCCTCCCCCTTTCCCCTGTGTGCTAGGCGGCAGTACTCATCGTGGTCGTCTTCGCCGGCGTTGGTGTTCGTAATGGAGCGGAAGGTAGAAGATCATGGGGAACACATGCAACTTGGGCTCCATGGCAGCGTGGTTCTTCCCTGAGTCTCCAATAGTGTGTTGTTTCCCTTCTGTGCAATGTTTCTGGCAAGCTTTTGATGTTGTTGGTACCGCCCCGGAAAAGGTGGTGGATTGGTGTCTCATAATTCAGTGGGCAGAACGTTGTCTTCCATCTGGCTGTAGGCGGTTACCACAGTGGTGGCTGTTGATTTCGCCATGGTGGTCGATGTGTTAAAGTGGCTGTCTGTCTGAGTGGTTTCCGCCCTGGTCATAATTTCCTATTTATTACCGCCGGCCTTTTGGCGGTATTACCGCCGCGTTATCATCAACCACCAGAGTCGTAATGAGGACCAATGTTCTTTGCTAACCTGATGAACAGTGTTAAAACCACCATGCTTCAGAAAGGGCTCCAAGTCTCTTTTAGAGCCTGATTTTCACCAGAAGGATGAGCCAAAAAGCTTTAGGGGGCCGTGTGCATCAAAGTCAGATTCCTTTCTTGGCAGCAAAAAGCTCCAACTAGCCTAAACCAACTTTTCCTGTATGCCAAGGCTGTGCCCTATTTTGGATGGATCAGCACAAGGTCCTGGACCTCCAGAGGTTGAAAAGTACCAATATTGTTATCTTTTAGCAGTAGCTCCTCCAGGTCACTCCTAGTGCTTCCAGGACCTCAGGAACCTAACCTACAGACCAGAAATCACTCCAGCAGAATCCCCCTGCAGGATAAAGTCAGGCCTGGCTTGCAACTGTTCAGTTCCAGAAAAGGCCTCTAGAATCTATTGGAGCTACTGTAGCCACACAAAAGGTCACCCAAGTGACCCTTGGCATTCACATCTTCATCCTGTGTACAAGTGAGAGCAGGTCCATCAAGTTTCCTCACAGGTCAAAGACAGCAGGCTTCTTCCTCCTCTGTTCTTTCACAGATCAAGAGGCATTCTGAGGTGTCACTTTTATGCAGTCCACTAAAGAGTGGGTGGAGATGACTCCCTGACCAGTGTGCAGAAGAGTTGCCAAAGTTAAACCTGCTCTCATTTTTAGCGCATCCTGTTTCCTTTACTGCAAACTATCCCACAGTGCACTATTCCTTATGAACACCAATATGACAGAATATTTCTCCCACTCAGAGGTGTGTCTATGCTATACACCCCATTTCTCCAGGTCTCATGTTATACTAAATAATAAATGACAGTCCTCAACCTGGTTCCTTTCAAGTTAATGAGCTTTCGAGGCCCTCTTAAATGGTCATGCAAACTTTTAATTCAACATATTCCATTTTTAAATACTAGGTACTCTGCCTTATGGGCTACAAGAGCTACGTAGGGTGACATTAGGATTTAAAAGTAGACGTTTCTTCTGTCAAAAAGAGGTTTATTTTGGCAGCTTTGCCTGAAGAATTTTAATTTGCAGTGGTAAGGTAACAGAGGCTGGACTGAAGCAAAGATTTTCTATTCAGCCTAGTGGATGGCATAATACAGGTGGCATTTCACTTACATGCCCCTGATGTATTTCCTGCACCATATACTACAGCTGCAGTGGAAAGGGTGTATCGTACCATATTATAGAGGTTAGAGCACAGGCATTGGGGATGGGACAGCAATGTCCCAGTTTGTAGAGTTCAACACTAGCATCATCACTCCAAAAAAGGGGGGGGTGACCACACCAAACGAGGCACTTTCATACACTGATAATAAATTAAATCACTCTACTGAGCTATCCCTTTCACTCGGAAACAGGAGATTCCTCTCATTATTGTGACACCATGAGTGAGTTGCTTTCCTTGTACTTCTAATCTTCATAGCAGTCTGCAACACTGTGACTCGTGATATACTGTGAGCCCATTTAACGTAAGAGCAAGGACGATGGAACCTCAATTATGATAGTTTCATTACTTCCATGCACTTAATTTGGGGACTTTCTGTGCAGCTGTCAGAAAACTCGAAGTTGCAAATTCCACAAGGATCATCTCTTACACAGTATAATTCAGTGTTTAGATTTGTCAATGTTTGAGCTTAATCAAGCATTGGAAGTCACAGGTCTTGCTACCATAAATTAAACCCATCTTTTAATTGAGATAAATACAATGAGCTATAAGTATAATAATCTAAAGGAATGTTTAAATAAAATCAATGTTTGAATGAACTTCAGGTGACTCACTACAATTGTATTTGTTAGCAGTTGTTTAGGACTTGAACCAGACCTTAAGTGTTCCAGAGCTCTTCACTCAGATTGTGTAACACAAGACAATTCATAAAAGTGAGATAAACTGAATACGTGTAATGTAGTAGTGTGCTAAGCGTTGCAACTCGTACAGTGAAAAGATCTGTGTGATAGGAAGTGCAATATTAACAAATCCACATACTTAAGCCCTGAATTATTTATTTAAAACAGTCACAATCAATTAAACTTCATCACTTGTCCACCTCTTACATACAGAAGTCACTCTTGATAAGTAAGGTTTTTAGTTCTCGCTTCACACCTTAACAAGTTACTTTGACTCCATGAGCTGACCAGTTTATGTGCAAGATAATTGTTTGATGCCGTATGAATTGCTTTTTATGTAATGTAGGTCAGTTTGAAAAAATGTTTTGCTTCAAAAAAGAGCCATTTGTGGGAGATCACAATAAGGGTAATGTCTGACATCTGCTTTGGGAGCCGATGGAGGGAACCTGGGAATTCGTATAAGTAGTGAGTTGCCTTAATCCTTTAATCCACAGTATCAGGGAGCAGTCCATCATTGAATGTGTGTGGTAATCTTGTAGCGGAATGGAGAGGTACTCAGATCCATAGTTATACTTTTTTTGCACCACTTTGTGGCACAAAAGTGGCACAAACTTACAAAATACAATTATATTTTGTAAATTTGCACCGTTTTTGCGTCAAGAAATGACGCAAATGCGGCGCAAAAAAGTATAAATATGGGCCTCAGTTTTAAGAGGGTCTATTTTGAGGTGGTCATCAGTCATCAAGACTGAATGTCTCTTGAGAATTAGTGCAGGGAATGTAATGTCATTAGGAGGGAATTTTTGTTTTTATATATATATATATAGTGAGTATCAGAATAGAACAGTGGCTCCCTGTAGGAGGCTGGACTGGCTTGTAGTGAGTACCAAGGGGTACTTGCACCTTGCACCAGGCCCAGTTATCCCTTATTAGTGTATAGGGTGTCTAGCAGCTTAGGCTGATAGATAATGGTAGCTTAGCAGAGCAGCTTAGGCTGAACTAGGAGACGTGTGAAGCTACTACAGTACCACTTAGTGTCATATGCACAATATCATAAGAAAACACAATACACAGTTATACTAAAAATAAAGGTACTTTATTTTTATGACAATATGCCAAAGTATCTTAGAGTGTACCCTCAGTGAGAGGATAGGAAATATACACAAGATATATATACGCAATAGCAAAAATATGCAGTATAGTCTTAGAAAACAGTGCAAACAATGTATAGTTACAATAGGATGCAATGGGGAAACATAGGGATAGGGGCAACACAAACAATATACTCCAAAAGTGGAATGCGAACCACGAATGGACCCCAAACCTATGTGACCTTGTAGAGGGTCGCTGGGACTATTAGAAAATAGTGAGAGTTAGAAAAATAACCCTCCCCAAGACCCTGAAAAGTGAGTGCAAAGTGCACTAAAGTTCCCCTAAGGACAAAGAAGTCGTGTTAGAGGAATAATGCAGGAAAGACACAAACCAACAATGCAACAACTGTGGATTTCCAATCTAGGGTACCTGTGGAACAAGGGGACCAAGTCCAAAAGTCACAAGCAAGTCGGAGATGGGCAAATGCCCAGGAAATGCCAGCTGCGGGTGCAAAGAAGCTTCTACTGGACAGAAGAAGCTGAGGTTTCTGCAGGAACGAAAAGGGCTAGAGACTTCCCCTTTGGTGGACGGATCCCTCTCGCCGTGGAGAGTCGTGCAGAAGTGTTTTCCCGCCGAAAGAACGCCAACAAGCCTTGCTAGCTGCAAATCATGTGGTTAGCGTTTTTGGACGCTGCTGTGGTCCTGGAGGGACCAGGAGGTTGCAAATTGGACCAGGAGAGAGAGGGGACGTCGAGCAAGACAAGGAGCCCTCTCAACAGCAGGTAGCACCCGGAGACGTGCCAGAAACAGGCACTACGAGGATGTGTGAAACGGTGCTCACCCGAAGTCGCACAAAGGAGTCCCACGTCGCCGAAGACCAACTTAGAAAGTCGTGCAATGCAGGTTAGAGTGCCGTGGACCCAGGCTTGGCTGTGCACAAAGGATTTCCTCCGGAAGTGCACAGGGGCCGGAGTAGCTGCAAAAGTCGCGGTTCCCAGCAATGCAGCCCAGCGAGGTGAGGCAAGGACTTACCTCCACCAAACTTGGACTGAAGAGTCACTGGACTGTGGGGGTCACTTGGACAGAGTCGCTGGATTCGAGGGACCTCGCTCGTCGTGCTGAGAGGAGACCCAAGGGACCGGTAATGCAGCTTTTTGGTGCCTGCGGTTGCAGGGGGAAGATTCCGTCGACCCACGGGAGATTTCTTCGGAGCTTCTGGTGCAGAGAGGAGGCAGACTACCCCCACAGCATGCACAAGCAGGAAAACAGTCGAGAAGGCGGCAGGATCAGCGTTACAGAGTTGCAGTAGTCGTCTTTGCTACTATGTTGCAGGTTTGCAGGCTTCCAGCGCGGTCAGCAGTCGATTCCTTGGCAGAAGGTGAAGAGAGAGATGCAGAGGAACTCGGCTGAGCTCTTGCATTCGTTATCTAAAGTTTCCCCAGAGACAGAGACCCTAAATAGCCAGAAAAGAGGGTTTGGCTACCTAGGAGAGAGGATAGGCTACTAACACCTGAAGGAGCCTATCAGAAGGAGTCTCTGACGTCACCTGGTGGCACTGGCCACTCAGAGCAGTCCAGTGTGCCAGCAGCACCTCTGTTTCCAAGATGGCAGAGGTCTGGAGCACACTGGAGGAGCTCTGGACACCTCCCAGGGGAGGTGCAGGTCAGGGGAGTGGTCACTCCCCTTTCCTTTGTCCAGTTTCGCGCCAGAGCAGGGCTAAGGGGTCCCCTGAACCGGTGAAGACTGGCTTATGCAGAATTGGGCACATCTGTGCCCAAGAAAGCATTTCCAGAGGCTGGGGGAGGCTACTCCTCCCCTGCCTTCACACCATTTTCCAAAGGGAGAGGGTGTCACACCCTCTCTCAGAGGAAGTTCTTTGTTCTGCCATCCTGGGCCAGGCCTGGCTGGACCCCAGGAGGGCAGATGCCTGTCTGAGGGGTTGGCAGCAGCAGCAGCTGCAGTGAAACCCCAGGAAAGGTAGTTTGGCAGTACCAGGGTCTGTGCTACAGACCACTGGGATCATGGGATTGTGCCAACTATGCCAGGATGGTATAGAGGGGGCAATTCCATGATCATAGACATGTTACATGGCCATATTCGGAGTTACCATTGTGAAGCTACATATAGGTAGTGACCTATATGTAGTGCACGCGTGTAATGGTGTCCCCGCACTCACAAAGTCAGGGAAATTGGCCCTGAACAATGTGGGGGCACCTTGGCTAGTGCCAGGGTGCCCTCACACTAAGTAACTTTGCACCTAACCTTTACCAGGTAAAGGTTAGACATATAGGTGACTTATAAGTTACTTAAGTGCAGTGTAAAAGGGCTGTGAAATAACGTGGACGTTATTTCACTCAGGCTGCAGTGGCAGGCCTGTGTAAGAATTGTCAGAGCTCCCTATGGGTGGCAAAAGAAATGCTGCAGCCCATAGGGATCTCCTGGAACCCCAATACCCTGGGTACCTCAGTACCATATACTAGGGAATTATAAGGGTGTTCCAGTAAGCCAATGTAAATTGGTAAACATGGTCACTAGCCTGTTAGTGACAATTTGGAAAGAAATGAGAGAGCATAACCACTGAGGTTCTGATTAGCAGAGCCTCAGTGAGACAGTTAGTCACTTCACAGGTAACACATTCAGGCACATTTATGAGCACTGGGGCCCTGGGTTACCAGGGTCCCAGTGACACATACAACTAAAACAACATATATACAGTGAAAAATGGGGGTAACATGCCAGGCAAGATGGTACTTTCCTACACCCCCACAGAATGACAAATACATTTTCTCACAAAAATTCTATAAAAAGGAGCAGCTCTGAACAAAATAAACAATTCAAATTTTTTAGCTATGCTTAATTGTCTTTTTAAATATCCAATCAAATACTTGATTGCCAATATGCTGTTGGCATCTCCGTCTCCCTAAAAGTATAAAACTTTCAATAGTGTGAGGGACTTTGAGGGTTATTTGGATTTCAGTCCCCACTATATGACATGAGTGACAAAAACATTGCTGATGACGCATTGCAGAGTGGCTCACTGCAATTCCGTTTCTTTCACTAAAACACTGCACATGCCAAGGGCAGCACAAGCCAACGGGCATAGATAATGCTCTGCTTAGCCAGAGCATGGCACCTCTTGAGATCAATTCAGCCCCACACCCTCCCCAAGGGAGCTAGCCCCCACTCTCCCTAAGGAAGCCTGACCTTTTGAATATCTGGAATATAAGTAGTAGAGGAATTTGTAGTATTTAAGGAAAGTGGCAAGAGTTCTCCACTAAAGCCAAGACACAAAAGTGCTTGACCTGTGATATGATGAGCAGTCAATTCCACCAGCCTAAAATGTGCAACAGAATATGGCCCATCACCATGGTTTAAAGAAGAGAGAGAATGGGACCTTGAGGGACACCTTGCTTGTGGTTCCATAAAAGGGATTGAGATAGAATTTGTGACTCATAAATTCTAACTTCTATTGCCAAGGTCAAATATGAAACAGTTAAGTCAATTGCCATGCATTTTCATTTTCAGAATCGGCTACTTCACAATAGGGAAGGAGTGTCGCCACCCATTGCTAAGCCAGGAGCTGAAAGATAAAACAATATTTAATTATTGTTTTATCTTGTTTTTATCTATGTTCAGGGAGTGGTGGGGCTGGCCACAGGAGGGGGTAGAGGGGTGGGGTGGAGGAGAGAGTGCACACTTAGGTTTCTCCATTCCAGCTGTGTTGAACAGCCGGACTGGAGAAACTGCATTGACCCCAGGGCACTGTCTGAGTGGCAGTCCAAACCCTTCAGACCAATCCTGATGCTGCTTTCTTGCTACATTTAGCATGAAAGCAGCGCCAGAATTTCTGGGGAGCCTGTGCTGGTGTCCCAGTGAATTCTGGGAACCAGAAGAAGAAGAGTGAGGCGGCAGGAGATGGTGGCGACAGGAACAGGTATGTTTTTAAAACTGTTATTTTTTATTTATCCACCCATCTCTATCCCCTCCTCGTCTCTCCCCTTGACATTTTCGGCAGACGCTACTGCTCATTTTACAATTTTCAGGAGCATTTCATGGTTAGGTGTGTCAAATGCCACCGACAGGCTGAGGGATATTAAAAGGTAGGCATCATCTATGTCTAGTATACAAAGTGCATTCTTGACTATTTAAAGTATTTCAGACAAACTACTGCACCACACTCTAAAGTATGATTGGCGTTCATCAAGAACATCAGCAACCATAGTACATTGTGTCAGCTGGTTCAATATACAGCTTTGTAAAACATTCATCAGTAAAGTTACATTCGATCATAATCAAAATGTATTAATATCCTGTCACTCAACAACTACAACTGTTTTCAGCCCTGCTTATAGCAGTGCTGTGATGACTTGGCCTATTTTTGAAGAGCCCAAGAGCATCCTGGTGCCAGAGAGGCAGTGATCAAGGTAATTTGGTAAGGCGTGAGATCTCATTTGAGGGGAGTAGGTTTAATGGGTATAGAGAAGTTCAATGAAAAGTCCGAGGGAATTCTCCGAAAGATGAACATGCCATATTTGTGTTTTTGGGCTGGTTTATTAAGACCTTTATGTTCAAGTGTTCAAGGTTTAACAGCTGCTGAGGAGGGGTTAGTGTGTAAATGCACATTTATAAACTGACTCATGTGACCTGTAGCTTGAATAATCTCCATTGTAAAAAAAGACAATCTCACTTTAAAAAATGCGTTTTCTTGTAATTTTGCCTTTCAAACCAAACTTTTTCAAGGCTTTGAGTGAAGAGATGTTGGTGCAATATGCAGCTTACTGCTTTTAGAACTTTCCATTCTTAATTTAGTTACTTTATTAATCATTGCGATGATCTTTTGTCTTTTAGTCTTTTTTTTAGGTCTTGTGGCAGAGGGTCATCTATCATGTGTGTCCTTGGTACAGTATACTGTGCTGTAAGTCTATTGACCTCTTCATTGATGGGATAGGTTTGAGGCAGTTTTTAAATGCTATGTGAAGGAGCCGACTTTCTTGAGATCCATAACCTATTGTTTGGCTCAGCAGAATTGCCTTGTTGCATTACTTCATACGATAGGACTGAGAAGGGAATTAAAAACTGGTCAGACTCAGCCACCAGGTTTGGAGTCTTTCCCTCGCCATCCAACTTTATCTCACAAAAAGGGCTATAATAAAGACAAAGGCGACTTCAGTGTGGTCCTACATCCTTTTCTAGGTCATATTACTATCCAAAACGCACTTCACCACATTTACCACAGCTAATACATTCATTCACAGGTATGAATATTTGTGGGTGTGTCTGTTTGCACACATTATAGCATTAAGGCAGACATATCGTTTCTGTAGCTCCCTGTTTCCTATAGAGCCATATACTATCATATACCTGAGTCATCAAGTCGTTCTGAATTGTTAATACATTTAATTTATTTTTAGACACCTTCCCATTTGTTTAGATACAAGGTGTAGAAAATACTGCATGTAAACCTCATCAATACTATTGTTTCTTTTGGTGCTAGACATTCCATTTCCAGTCTACTTGTTAGTTATCACACAACAGTGCCAAACTCCTTTTTAGCCAAGACATACCCATTAGCGAACACAATTAAAACCTTTGCTGACAAAGTCACATTTCTCCTTAATAAAGCCATTAAATATTTATGTGTGCTATTGATGTCATGACACACATCAGATTATGGCCCTCTTTACGTGTTTGGCGGTCTTTTGGCAAGACTGTCGCAGTGGTGGCTGCCAAAAGACTGACAGAGTTGGCAGTATTTCGCCCGCTGTATTAAGAGACCATAAAGTATTCCGCCTAAAAACAGCCACAAATCCGACAACCCCAGGACAGAGGAGGGTGGGAAAGAGGCAGTTGAACAACCTACACTGCCACGCCAACAACTTCCCACCCACCAGATTACAACCCACAAATCAGCACAGCGGTCCTTCCATGGCTAGAAAACCATTGGCGGTCCGAACCACCAAGCTCTGAACACACTCCTTTCAGGACACAACACCACATTGGACAGTTGGAAAACCCCACACCGGACACACATCCAAAAACCACGCACACCTACTCACAGCACTATGTAATACAACCCCACACAATCCTTTGCACAACTAAAGAATTATACAGACCTCAAGAAGCCACAATTAAATCATAAAGCACATATATACCATAGGCACTCATACACTTCTCAACCACCACATATAGCACTACAGCACCACCAACACCATACACACATCACAACTAAACACAAACATCACCACCTACCACCACTCACTGCCAAACACCCCCACCCTACCAAGCACCTCACACTGCACCCCCCCCACACACACCACCAAACCTCAGTACAATCACCATGTCACGCCAAAAGCACCCACCCTTCACCGATGAGGAGTAGCGGGTCATACTCGATGAAAACCTCAGGGTAGAGCCACAAATCTTTGGAGCACAGGTTCAGCAGACCTCCATAGACAGGAAAATTGAGTTATGGCAGAGAATAGTCAACAGGGTCAACTCAGTGGTCACCCATCCACACCCAAGGGAGGACATCAGGAAGAGGTGGAATGACCTTAGGGGAAAGGTGTGTTCCATGGCGTCCAGGCACCAGCTGGCAGTAATGAAGACTGGCGGTGGGCCTCCACATCTACCCCCAGAGTTCATATCGTGGAAGGAGAGGGTCTTGGACATCCTGCATCCTGAGGTCCTGACTGGAATACCTGGAGGACTAGACTCTGGTAAGTAACTAACACTCCCCTACCAGTAAGTCGTCCTGTCCAGCATGCTTCCTCACCACCCAATCACTACCCAAATCACAACTTCTCACTCTACAACTCCCACCTATTCACCTACTCCGGCATGCCACACCGCCACCCACCCCCATGCCCACACACTCCCTGCCAAGGGTACAGATAGCACTGCCAATAATAACCACTATGACTCCCACAGTGCACTAGCCCACCCACCACAAAACCTGCATTGTAGACGTCACATCAGACCTCTTGCATGTATGACAATTGCACTAGCTACAGCAACTGGATGCGACGACTGAGGACTACTACATGGCAATGACAGCAATGCAATGGCTCTACCCAATGGTAAACTAACCCAGACACAGCACTGTCACCAATTGAAATTGGCACTAATTCAGACACACTACCCTGAAATGGACCACTCCTGTCCATGACAGTAAGGAGGTATACTCCATGCACAACAGGCACAGACAGGACAAACAACCTTGCATACACACATAACCACCTCCCATTTGTACACCATGCTGCAATGTACAGCCATTCCCACACACATACCTAGCAAGCCAAATGCCCATCAGCTAACAGGGCAAACCTGTCACGTGAACCATCACACAGGAACACAACCAATCCAATGAGCTAAAGTGACCAGGCCTGATCAAAACAAGCCCAAGGAGCATGGTACAAATGTCCCAATCCACCATCCACAAACAGTGTTAGCAGTGCTGCACCTGTCAATGCCATTGCTGGGAATCAAGCCAAGCCACTGTATGCATCAGACTAACAGACAATTATACACACCTACAACATGTAAGTCTCTCTCACTCCATCCACAGATATTCCTGTTACAGCAACAACGGAGTGGTTACCAGAGACTGCCAGCCATCCTCAGGATGAAGACCCCAGTGAGGACAATGCCGCTGGATGTCTGGACAGAGACGACCTACCTGGCCCCTCTGGGACCCCTGTTCAATTTACACCTCCATGCCTCACCCTGCCCACAACAACCCCACCTTGTGGCAATAACAACTCAGCCAACCATTCATCCCCAAACCTGTGCCCCAAGGACTAGTCAATCAATAGTGTGCCTCAGTGTACAGGTACCTGAGTCAACCCCTCACAGCTAAGACAATAAAGGCCCTGGTGAAATTTGGAGTGGGCACACCGTGCCAGACGTACAGGCATATGGGGGCAGGGGGCGTGGGAGAGGACCTGTGGGCCAGAGGAGGGGGCACCCAAGGGAGGCATCTGACCAGGAACCCATCTCCCAAGTCCTGGAAGCATACCAACTATCCCAGGACAGGATAGGCCAGATCATACAATGATGGGGGAAAACCAGAGGCTGCAGAGGAAATACCACCAGGAGGTCATGGAGCAGTGGCGGGCCCACAATTCCACCATGGCCTCCATTGCAGGGATGCTCAAGGACCTCACCACCATCATGAGTGCTTCCTTCATCCGCCAGCAAGCCCCTTCCACAGTCCACATCACACCTGAGCCTTCTACATCTTCGGCTGCTAGTGGAACGGAGGCCCTGCCAGAGGAGGCACAGGCCTCAGTCACCCCTCCCTCTGTAGCTGGAGAACCTCCCTCGTGGACATCCGGCTTGAGCAAGATGCCAAGACTAAAACCACTGCCAGGAAGTGACTTTCACCTGATAGCTTTCCCTTGTGTGCCACTAAGACACCCTGTTGACTGTTCAATGCCTAAACTCAATTTTCCCATGGCCCATGGGCACAGGACCTGTGCTACCTACAGCTGTGCCACCTACTCTCAGGACTTCTTCTACCATGACCCCACTCATTACCTGTAGGTCACTCAAGTCACATAAGCATTTGGTCACCATTGATCACAGCCACTGCATAAGTGCATTTATTTGTACAGTATGTACTGTATGTTGCTGGAAGTACTGATTGATGGGCTCAACTTTTGACTCAGCTCCACCATCCTCCTCACTTTCCATTTCTGCATCGCCTACCACAGGTCCAGCTACCTTCTCCTCATCAGCTAGTAAATGTATCTGACATCTCAGGGCTTTATTGTAGAGCATGCAGCAGGCCACTAGGATCTGACATACATTTTGGGGAGTATAGAGGAGGGCACCTCCAGAGACGTGCAGGCACCTGAATCTGGCCTTTAGGAGGCCAAATGTCCTTTCACTTACATGCCTCATCCTGCTATGGGCCTCATTGAAACAGTTTTCCCCTTCAGTGACAGGGTACCTCACTGGTGTCAACAGCCAGGGAAGGTTAGGATAGTCGGAGTCACCTGTGTGCACAGAGGTAGGACGTGTTACAGGATGGGTACAGCCACAGGGAACATTAGGATGACAGATGCCATAACAGGGACATACAACCAAATGCACATATACCTATGAGCCAAACCCTCTCCCTCTGTAGACGTGCCATCATATGTGGGACATTGCTGCTCCTCAGAATGTAGGAGCCACTCACAGATCCAGGAAACGTGGCTGTCACTTGAGAGATGTATTGGTCTGCCAGACACACTACCTGCACATTGATGTAGTTGTAGTTTTTCCTGTTCTTATACACCTTTTCATTGGCATTGGGTGGGACCAAGGGTGTATGCGTGCCATAAATGGCACCTATCGCATGAGGGATGTGTCCTACATCATAGAAGTCTGCCTTCACATGGGCCAGATCTTCTCGTTGTGGGAACCTGATGTAGCTGTCCAGTTTTAAAAAAAAAGCACACAGTATATTCTTCAACACAAGACTGAACATGGGCTGTGAGATCCCTGCTGCCAAGCCCACTGTCATCTGAAAGGATCCTGTGGCAAGAAAGTGTAGCACTGACAGAACTTGAACTGTGGGAGGGGTTGCATAGGAATTACGTATGGCAGGCAATAGAACTGGCTCCAACTGGGTACATAGTTCCATGAGGGCCTGACAATTCAGATGATAGGTCTGAATTATGTGCCTCTCCTCCAGGGTTGCAAGGTCCACTAGCGGACGGTACACTGGTGCATGTCTCATTCTCCCCAGGGCAGGGTATCTAGGATAGAGAGGAGAAATAGTGCAACGAGAAATGTACACCACACATGTTGGCACAACACATCTAACTTGCACACAACTAACACTGTCTACATGGAGCACACTGCTGGGACATACCATATTGGGCATGCTGTAGCAACATGAACTACTCCGTTGATGCAAATTGCTGCCCCTGATCAATAGTGTCTGACATACGTCATATGTGTCAAGTTCCATGTGTGGTACACTGACCTGTCCTACATGTATGTAGTCATACCATATACCCATACAGTGACACCGCCAATCAGCTGACGAGTATCTGGGCATGCTGATTATCAGACACCCAGCCACATAGGGTCACTGTGTCATGCATCTCACATGTATGTGCCAAAACATGATTGCACCATGTAGGCCTATCCTGCAATCTACTGAATGAGGTGTGTAGGGCACTTATTTTACTGCATAATGGTGTGATATGTCCCTAAAATGGCAGCCGTCTGACCTGCAACACTGGACAGTAGTGACCTAATTCCGCTGGCCAGGTTTCCGCCCACCGGCCCAGCGGGGATCTCAAAATGACTGCGGCGGGAGTGCGACCGCATTGGCGCCCGCCAAGGTCATAATGAGGGCCATATTCTTTTGAAAATTCATAACTTGACTTGTGTATGTTGGATATTTGTCATTTTGGTCATGTTGTGTTTAGATAAATATTCTCTATTTTTCTAAACCTGTGTTGTGTCATTCTGTAGTGTTGTCACTGAGTTACTGTGTGTGTTGGTACAAATAATTTACATCTTGCTTCTGAAGTTAAGCTTATCTGCTCGTGCCAAGCTACCATGGGGGTGAGCGGGAGTTAGCTGAGGGTGATTCTCCTTTACCCTGACTAGAGTGAGGGTCCTTGCTTGGACAAGGGGTAACCTGACCGCCAACCAAAGAACCCATTACTAACGTAGGTGATGTGCTGACTGTAGGGTATGTGTAGGTAGGCAACCTGGGACACTGATACATGTGGATTTGATGAGGTATGATTACACATTTCTAACATTCCTTGGGGCTATACTTGTGGGGATGTGTCCTGCCTAAGTATGGGTTAGTACTGGTGGTGCTAAGTGCCCTGGAAGAGCCTAGATTGGAGACCATGGTGTGTCTATGGCATGCATAATGAAGCCCTAGCTTGTCCTCTGCTGCATTGCTGACTGTCTGTCTTCCTCATGTCAACATGGATAGTTGGGGGCACTTGTGATGGCCTGTGACTCTTAAGCTTGGCTTGGCTATTAGGTTGTGGCTGATTGGGAGTGGTTTAGGTATTGCATTACACATCTGATTTGAAGTATCTAGGTGTCTGACTGGTATTGGCCAATCTGAGTTGTCCTCCATGATGGCCTCACTATACTGAGTGGGCAGCCATGTGTAATGACAGGTAAGGGTTGTGTGCTCAGTGTTTGGAGTTGACTGCACTGTGATGGACATTTGCAGTGGACATGGACTATTCAGGTGTTCTCACTGTAGTGGACTACTGTGTATTGTTGTGTAATCTGCACATCCAGTGGGTGATAGGGGTATGGTGAGGTAAGATGTGCAATCATGCATGGTATTGATAGTGCATGCAGGGCATGTAGTGCCAGCTGAAGAGGGCATAGGTTTGCATCATGGGGATGAGTCTAGTAGTGCTGCCCTACTTAGGTATTGCTGTAGGTGTGAGGATTGCTAGGCAGGTGTGGAAAGTAGTGCCATGTTATGACATGATATAGGTAATGTGTCCTTGCAAATTAGATTGCCTAGCCATGATATGTATAGTGACAGATGTACATGGTTGGCTGTGTCAATGGGATGTGTATGTTAACCATATTGACCCCTATCTCTCTCTCACCCTCCCTCACACTCGCTCTCTCTCTCCCATTGTGTGCTTCAGCATTATCTGGCAGAGGAGAAGGGGCACAGGCAAATGGGGAATCAGCAGCCCACAGGACTCAGGAAGGTGGCACCACCTACACAGAGGGACCCAGTGGGACGGAGGATGAGGGGAGTGCCATGGCGGAGAACAGATCCAACACACTATCTTCAGACTCCTACTCCAGTTGACACTTCCTGGCCCTATTTTTGTCTGCCACACCCCTTACTAGCACCGTCCTCCCAATTGCTCCCCACCCAGTAGGTGTCTCCACCCCCTTACTAGCACCGTCCTCCCAATTGCTCCCCACCCAAGAGGGTAGGTGTCTCCTTTGCCAGAGGCACCTCTGCCCCTGCCACAGTCAGCCTTGCTGCCCTCAGTGAGGAGGCTATTGACCTCCTGAGGCCCATCT
This sequence comes from Pleurodeles waltl, assembly GCF_031143425.1. NCBI lineage: Eukaryota > Metazoa > Chordata > Amphibia > Caudata > Salamandridae > Pleurodeles > Pleurodeles waltl. Next base: position 1,730,341,184 of record NC_090444.1, read on the forward strand.
CTGAGGGTCAGTCAACCATTGTGAATACCATCCAGGGACTGGCAGCTCAGGTACAATAGAGCAATGCATTCCTGGAAGGAATTCACAGTGACATGGCTGGCCTCCAAAGATCCTTTCAGGCTCTGGGCACTTCACTGATGGCAGCCAGTGTCCCTTTGTCTACATTCCCCCCTCCACCTACCTCTTCCCAATTCCAAATCCTCTCCCCACACCCATCCGGAGGACACATTCACACAGGCATACATCCACCTCAACAGACACGTTTGGCTCTGACAAACACAAAGCTACCACCGGCATGCACACAGAGAACACACACCTGCAGACACAACAACATCCACTCCCTGCACAGACTCCCCCACCACCCCCTCCTTCACAGATACTACACCTGACACTCCTGCAGGTAGCACATCATCATTTGCAGATCCAGCCACCAGTCCCATCTTATCCACAGTCACACAATATCATACCCTCAGACACCCACCAGAGTCACCACATCCGCACTCACCACAACCACTGAAACCCCCACATGCAGCACATGTACCATACCTGCAGACACCACTCAAACACACAGTCACCTATCCAGCATCGCATCGCCCAACACCTCCTTCTCCACATCCCAAGACACATAAACGCCCACATTCACCCAACCAACAGACACCCAGCACACACAAGCATTCCACCCACGCACCTGCACCCAAGATAACCACAAAGACACATCTTATTACCATACCCTCTCCCTCCACTCTCAAAGCCTTTTCCAATGATCGCAATTGTGTACCTAAAAAAGGTTTCCTATGTGCATTTTCCCTGTTCCCTACCCCTCTCCCACCCCATGAGACCCCAGATCCCTCTGGGTCCCTCCCCAAGTCCAGCCCTTCCACCTCAATGTCCTCCCCTACCAACCCTGCTATTGCCCCTGCCCCTCCCCCTGCAAAAAATCGACCCCCTCAAAGGCCAAGGCCCCCATATCCCAAGGACCCCCCTCCCAAGCCCTCTCCCTTCCCCCTTTGCCACTGAGGTGCCTGACTGCCCCCTTGATGCCCCTACACTGTGGAGGTCATTTTCCTGCCAGGAGTCAAGTTGGGGCAGAGTGGAGTGCCTAATGTTTATTTGGCATCCTCGAACATTAGACTTGCCAATGGGCAATTTTGTACATAATTATTTATTTCTATTTATTTTATTTACTCAATACATCTGGGAGAACTAGATGTTGGCATCCATTGAACACTACTCATCCTACCTTTCTTTCTCCGTGTTGGATTTGTGTTTGTGATCCTTAGTTTGTGTGTGTGACATGTGTGTGTGTTAGCTGTATGTGCTGTTGTGCATGGCCTGCATGTTTGTGTGAGGTCTTGGAATCAATCCCGCTGTGATGGATGTGCATTGTGTGTGTGATATGATTGTATAGTCACATGCATGTGTGTAGCCATATTGTGTATTGTTCATGGTACGCTGTGTTGTGTTGGTATTATTTGCCATTGTGTGGTTGTTGCGTGTGCGTGCGTGTGTGTGGTGTTGGCTATGTCCTATGCGCTGTGTGTGGGATGGGCGTGGTGTGGGAACACATTTGTTGTGTCGGAGTGCGTTAGTGTTGGCTGGTTGTGTGGTGTTGTTACATGTTGTTGTTTGTATGAGTTGTGAGTTGGATGTGTGCAGGAAGAGGGGTTGGCAAAGTGTCTGTGTATTTGTGGTTGTGTGAGAATGTGTTTAACAGTGGGCGGTGTTGTGTGTGTACGGGTTGGTGTGTGTATGTCATATGTGTGTTGGCTGTGGTGTGTGTAGTTTGTGTATGTAGTATATGTGTGCATGTGTGTATATAGAGGTGTGTTTGTTCATATGGGTGTGCGGATACGTGTATGTGTGGCCGTCGCAAGGTGTCCCGCCTGTGTGTACTAATGCCTTTTCATTTGCCTTTGTCTTCGTCGCTGGTTCTGCTGTCGTTGTACAAGCAGGAGCAGTGGGAGGACTTTGAGTTCAGGTTCCATGGCGGCTCCAGTCAGCTCGGTGTTCCTGAAGGTGAGTCTTTCCTTTTATTTCATCTGTTTCTACCCAGGTTTTGGTGGCGGTGCGACCAAGGCGGAAACTCGGGCGGAGTGCAGCCTCGTAATATGTCTTGCGGAAACATGCTCATGCTCCCCGCCAGACTGAAGGTGCTTAGCGCCGTCAGCGGCAGTCAGACCGCACTGGCGGTACTGGTGGTGTTTTGGCTGTATTCTGTTGGGAAGATCGCCATGGTCAAAATATGGCAGTCTTCACCACCAGGCCATTGGCGGTACGACTTGTAATGACCACCTATGTGTCAAACATAATCTACTGTTATTCAATCAACTAGGATTAAGAGCCATCCAATTCTTCCAGAAAAACTGGTGCAAGATTCAAAGCTTCTAAAAAAGTATATTCAAAGAAATTCAGAGAAAGGAGTAGAACTAAACTGGGTCTAGAGGCTAGGTTGATATTTGTAAGATTTTGCAGTGTAGTATCATATTATAAACCCCAGCAAATAACTCCCCACAAATCATCAACACTTACAACACATTCTGTAATTTATTAGGTGCATATGTTTCTGGCATTATTGCCCATCATTGATACAGATTCAATAACAATGTTATGCATGGTGCTGGTAGAGAGTCTCTAGCATAAATAACTGGATTCAGATCCAGTAACACACTTGCTATGACGTAGCACCAGTTGTTAACAAAAGGAATTCCAGGCAGCTAAGACTGGGCTCTCTAAAAGTCTGTTATAGCAGCGCTGGAAACCACAGAACACAAGTTCTGGAGAAGAGGGCACAGAGAGAGGTGGTGGTGTGAGACAGGAGGCCAGGTTTTTATTTTTAACATTTGGAACAGAGAGGAGAGACTACCCTGTATATGGCTACACCATTATTCCTCCTCTCCAGAGTAGTAGATGAATGCAGAACAGATGATTTTATGGGCCATAAAATAAAATTATAGATTGGCAAAAAGTGAATTAAGGAGATGTTTTTCATCTTTGGTGCTGAGAACACTTAGGTGGTCATTATAATCACGCCGGCTGGCGGGTTTTCCCGCCACCGCCGGCATGGCGGGCCACACCGCCACATAATGAACCATTTGAGGGCCGCCATAGGCGGTCCTCACTCACTGCCAGGCTTCCCCTGTCAGGCAGCCGGGCGGCAGTCGGTCTCATTATCCGACAGGGCAGGGGTGCTGCCCCTTGGATAATGATCCCTTAGCCTCCAGCCTTTCCCTGGCGGGTTTCCTCGCCAGGGAAAGGCTGGCAGAAGGGGTGCACGGGAGCACCCCTGGGGGACCCTGTACTGTCCATGCACTTTGCATGGCCAGTGCAGGGGCCCCTGTGCAGTGCCCCATCGCGCAGGTCACTGCCCGATTTTCAAAATCACATGGAGCCGCACAGAGGCATTGGCGGCGGCTCCATGTGGAGCTGCCATCAATGTCCCGGCCAGGCATTCCTGTGGGCCAGCGGGCGGAAGCAATGTTTCCTCCTGCCGGCCCACTGGAATGTTCTTTATACGGCCGGCGGGGATCCGGGGGTGCTGGAAGCCAGTAGTCTGACCGCCAGCATGAACACGGCGGTTTCGACCGCTGTGTTCATAATGAGGGCCTTAAGGTTTACTCTTTGATGTCATCAGAAGCCCTTGGTGAAAAACCTCCCCATAATTCACTGTTGTATGGCTATAATTCTATATATGATCAACAGATTGGTTTACTAATTGATTTAATGGTGCTGATACTATTGCCTAATGCTAACTGGAGTAAAAAAAAAACAGGCCTTTGTTCACTAGAGCAGTGGTTCCCAACCTGTGGTCCGGGGACCACATCAGGGGGTCTGCGACTGCTTCGAAAATTAAATAACAGTAACAGATTATGTCCCCAGCTTTCAGTAATGACTCAGTAGGGGGTCCCTGAATTCCATTAATGATTCAGTGGGGGTCCCCATGTTCCAGAAATGATAAAGTGGAGGTCCACAGGTTGGGAACCACTGCACTAGAGGAGGGCAGTTGTTGACAACTATGGCATACCAAGGAATTGCTTGATGTGATAATATGTACCTAATCATTAGATTATATATGTAGCACTTTCATAAAAGTGGTCACCCTAAATGACACCTAGCAAGAATGTTACCCTTCCAGTGTATGGATAATATGGCTAATACAGCCTTGTGTTTTCTTGGATTTCGTGGCTCTTCGTGTTCAGACATGTGGCATTACAATTTTGGAGACACACCATGTTATTTGGAGAAAAGGGAGTAACGACAAGGCAATTTGGAAAAACTGAAACCATCTTGCAAATATCAACTGGAGATTTATCACAATAAAATGAGGTAACCTTTTGCAGGCTATCATCATGTTATAAAAAAAACTATACACTGCTATTGAATCCTGACATGATGCAAAGGTTCCTGCCTCCTTCAGATATCCAGGCAGCACAAAGCCATTCATGACTCATTCAGCACTACCACAACATTAACATACCACATCAGCACCACAGTGCTAAGTAGGAATGCTTGTTGGTCTATTGAATGAGATCAAATGCAAGATACATGAGCCAACAAAGAAGCAAAGGCAATATGTAGAGATTCTGCCCTAGTCAAGTAGTTGCAAATGCCCAGCCTGGTGCAACTATTTGATCAGTGTCCTGCTCTAGACATCTGCACACACTAGGCACAGTGTTATATTAGGTAAAGTATAAATCTCAGTGTCAGCGCGATAGCACCTAAGTGGGTAAGCATAACTGGTCCAGTAGCTGTAAATGTCTGGCCTTCTTCACTTGCTTGACCATCAACGCCCTAGGTGCATAGGCATCTAATGCATGTATGATCATTTTAAAGAATTGAGTGTGTAATGAGGGTACTTCTTAGCGACACACTCCTTAACTTCTATCCTCTGTCCTCTTCCTGTCACTGAGCAAAGCCTATTTTAAGTCACATGCATTTTTGTCTTCATCCTATTATTGCATTTCTGCAAATTTCCCTCATTTCATTCTAAAACTTTCAAAGATCACAGCCTCTTCTTTGAAAGCCATACATTTAACCTGGCAATACTCATTCTCCTCTGTCTCATTTATTAATCTTACCAGCCATCTGCAGGAATTCACATACCCACCCCAACTAATGATCACACCTAACTGCTATTAACTTAATGCACGACAAAGGAACTGAGGCAAATGTATGAAATGGTTTTCCAGCAAACTCAAGACTATGGGCCTCATTATGAGTTTGGGGATAGGACAAGTCGAACACCAAACACACAGGGAGGACACCACTGCCATGGCGGTGGCATCCCCCCACTGTATTACAATGTTCCTGCTGGGATAACCATTGGGAACATTGTATCACGATGCTCAGTGCTATGGTATTGGCTTTTTGACTTTGGCTCCCTTTAGGGAGCCAAAGCCAATAACATAGCACCCCGGCACCCTGTCCGCACATTGTCTGCAAAGCAGTGCAAAAAAAACAAAGGTTACAGGAACAAAATATAGTTAGGCTCACATGTTAAACATACACAACCATAGATATTCACCTGTTATAGTTAGAGATATCTTAAGTAACTATCACTCGTTCCCTAAGGTAACAATAACTTGCAGCCTGCCATGCAAATTTTTTTCGTAATTTTTTTTACTGCAAATATTACATTGATATTATTAGTAATGTTATCAAAGATGTCATGAGTGCTGTAACTTGTGGGGTAATTAGCAGTGCACAGCGAGGGCGCAAGTTATAGTTACCTTAGGGCACAAGCGATAGTAACTTGAGATAACTATAACTATAACAGGTAAATTTCTATGGTTTTGTACATTTTAAATGTGAGCCTAACTATAACATCCCAATAACCTTTGTTTTTTTCAGTGAATTTTTATGGTTGTTTAAAAATTCTATTTCCTAACTAAACATCCCTGTAACCTTTGGTTTTTTGAGTGAACTTCTATGTTTTTTTTTAACGTATACTAACTTTCATTACTACACGTTAACCCAACCACCCTGTGCACGACCTTTGGCTGTGCGCAGCGGCCAGGCTCTGAGGCCAACCCCCTATAAGCACCCTACCTTGCACGGGACACAGCCTTTGCCGATGCGCAGCAGGGGTGCCTGCAGGGCCTGGCCTGCAGCCAGACCCTTCGACCAACCCTCTCTAAACACCCAACCCCAGCCCTTTTGCTGTGTGTGGTGGGAGTTGGCTGCAGCCTTTCTCTGTGGGTGTGAGAATAGGTGTGAGACGCTGTATCTGAGGATGAGAGTACCTGAGAGAGTCTGTTTCTGGGTGTGAGAGTGCATTCATCAGTGTCTTAATGGGTGTGTCAGTGTCTGCACAGGTCTGTGAGTGGGTGCATGAGGGTATCAGTGGATATTTGAGTGGGTGTGTGAGTCACTGTGTGAGTGTCTGAGGGTGTCTGCTAGTGGGTGTGTGAGGGTCTGAGTGGGGATGTGAGTGGGTGCACGAGGGTCTGAGTGGGTCTGTGAGTGGCTGCCTGAGTGTCTAAGTGGGTCTGTGATTGGCTACATAAGGGTCTGAGTGGGTCTGTGAGTGGGAGAAAGATTGAAAAAGAAAGAGAGAGAGCGAGAGAGAGAGAGAGATTGTTTTAGGCTCTAATGGATGATATACTTAGAATGAAATATTTCTGCACAAATTGAAAAGAAAAATGTATTTGTCAATTAAAAAGAGTAAGATAACCTTTCAGTATGAGCCTTAAACATTTGCAGTTCAAAAGAAATCAAAGGAGGGAAATGACTACAGATACACCTGGAGTCAAACACTCAACTCTCAGTGTGAAGGTCTGTGACCTCCACCATTAGGCTATGTATATTAATTGTTTTTCACCATTTTTGACTGCGGAGGTAACCTCAAGGCCTCCCCCGCGGTCCCAGGTGATTTTTCTCTTCTTTTTTTACACTTAACAGGCTATTGGGGATAGAGGGTGTTGGGGGGACTCAAGGCTTCCCCTGCAGTCCCAACCTGCTTCCACCTGCTGCATGAGCTGGCATTGCTCTAGCAAGCAAGGAGCTTCTTTTAATAGCAGCTTCCTTCTTGATGGAGCAATGTTTTCATCTGTCTTCCCTGCACGCATATTTGCGTGCAGGGAAGACAGATGAAAACTCTGCTTTCTGACAGCGGGACCTGTTTGATAGATCCGGCTGTCAGAAAGCAGAGTTATGTTTGCTTTTGCTTGGTGGGGTTGTTAACTTCCACGAAGCAAAGGTAAACAGCTGCATCCCAGGAGTAGGCATTCTGAGACATAGCAGGAGCTGGCCCTGGGGAGTGGTGGTCCCCAGGGCCATCAGTGGCTCCTTGAGGGGGGCTGCATGGCCCCCTCCCAAGGGGAAATAGCCCTGGTGAGGCTGTGGTCCCCAGGGCTATGGGGTCAGAAAAGGAACCCCTTTACATTTTTAGTATTTGTCCCTGGAAGGTGTTGGTCCCCGTGGCAGCCGGGCAGGACCCCCAACGTTGGATTTACTGTTTCTGCCTTGTGGAGGTGGTGGTCCCCGAGGCTGCAGGGCGGCCAGACGGCCACCTGCATTAGTTTACTGTTTGTGCCCCAGGAACGTGGTGGTCCTTGAGGCTGCAGGGGTAGCCCTCCCCGCACTGAATTTAGATATAGCCCTGCGGAGGTGGCGGTCCCCAGGGCAACCAGGGGTCAGGTGGCCTCCCGCTTTAAAATAACAATGCCCCCGGGACCTGGCCCACCCACAAGATGGCTGCCAATACTTCCTGGTTGAAGTGTTGGCAGCCAATTAGAGCTCTGCAGCTCCATGCACGAGCTCCTCATTTTCACGAAGTCGTCGAAGAGGATCTGTGGCCCTAGATATACAAATGTATTTTTCCTTTAATATCTCCAAAACTACTGAACGGATTTACACTAAATAAGTGAAAGCGTGATCTATTCACCAACAGCAGGCTTTGTGACAAATTTGGTGTCATTCCATCCAGTGGTTAGGGCTGTAGTCGTGTCTAAAGGTTCTATGGAAATTAAAATGTGAAACGCAACAATTTGTCACCCCCTCTTTTTCTTGGCCCCCACTTGACGGATCACCTTGAAACGTTCCGTGCGCAACAAGAATCACCGGGCCACTTTTTTAGAAAGAAAAATCGTGAAGATTTGTAAAACGGTGCCAAAGATATAGGCGAGTCAAAAATATTTTTTTCTGTGGAAACATGGTCCTAACTATAACTACATATATAAATAAATATGTATATATATATATATATATATATATATATAAATATATATATATGTCCAAACAAACCAATATAGAAACGATGCACTCCAGGAGAGTATTCCATTTTATTTCAAGGTATACAACACCTAAACCACCCCCGACGCGTTTCAACCAACAGGTCTTGCTCACAGCTTGTGAGTGCATTTTCTATGTTTCATATTTATACTATTTCAATCACATACTTAATGATGAACTATGGGATATGTAGTGTTACTTATAAAATACCTTATTAGATCAAATAGGTTGGTTTACGAATTGCATGCACAGTCAGGCAATAGCACTTTTAACATTAATTGGTACACAGATCTAATGTATAATGCATTGTGGAATATATAAAGCTGTTTGTAAAATAACTTATTGAATCAAAATATTTTGTTTGCGCATCATATAAAAATGTTAAACGCGCTTTTTCAAGCTAATTGTTATACTAGTCTAATATACGACCATATCCCAATCATATATTATTAACCTTAACGCATTAGTATGCAGTTTTAAACATACAACATCACAATTATTAATTTATATGGTCTTAATGACCCTAATATTGTATCCAGCTATATTCTGTATGTGTGTTGCTCCAACTTCATCTATGTTACCTCAAGTTTGGGATAACACATACTTTCATTAATTATCCTAGAGATAGCCATAATCATGTCATGTATACCATTATTGCTAATCGGACTCAATGCCCAATTTTTCGACACGCTTCCAACGTTTTTTTATATTTTTTGATGACTATTTGTTCACTATTGTCTTTACTTTAAGTTTGACTCATAACTCAACACTATTACCTTTCATATGTTGGTGACTTAGATACATATCCTAGTCTATTGTTGGATTGTTCTAAATAATTAACCACTGTTTTTACAGATGACTTATAGTTCATCCACATTTAATCCTCTCGGAGTCTTGGTTCTTAATTGGAGGATTAGACATGATTCCAAACGCCTAAGTTTCAGCTCCCAATCTCCGCCTTTTTCCTCCTTGTCAATACTTGCAATACCAAAGTATCTCATGTTTGTCCAATCCTTTCCACTGTGTGTTAGTAAATGCTTTGCCATGGCATAATTGACATCTTTATTCTGTACAGCTCTAATATGCTCCAGAATTCGTTTTTAGGGGACATATGGTACTTCCCACATACTGTAGTCCATAATCACATTCAATCATATAGACTACATACGTAGTATTGCATGTGATCCTTTTGTTGATAGTTATCTTATTGTTTTCTAGTCTTTATAAACTTTTTTGTTGACTCCTACACTACATGCCTTGCATTTACCACAACATATAACACCATTCCCTCGAGTCATTAACCAAATTTGATGGTTTGTTCATTTGGAAGTGACTCCTTACCAGGAGATCTTGTAATGGTGGTACTTTTCTATATGTGATCTTGGGCCTTACTTCCAATAACTTTCCAATATCTAGATCTTTCTTTATTATATCCCAATATTTATTAAGATTATTAAGAATTAAATGATTTTCTTTACTATATGTCATCACCATTCTTATGCTGGATTCCTCATTCTTTTTTATATCCTTTGTCTTAGATTTAATTAATATCTGAGTTCTTGTCAAGGACCTCGCTTTTTCTTCACCATGTTTCATGTCTCTTTATCTATATCTCCTCTGAATAAATCTTTGATTACAGGTCTGGGCCGCCAACGAGTTGCGGGTTCCAGAGGCTTTTGGCTTAGCGCCCCATGGGTGTCCCAGCCCTAGGGTGAGCCCTGGGTCCCAGGAGGTGGCAGTGGCTGGCGGGTGTCCCCTCAGCAAGGTGCCAAAGGCAGGTGCCAAAGGCAGACGCAGTGGCACGGTTAGCGGTCACCTGGAGCCAGGCAAGGCCTATCTTAAGGGAGGGACTCTGTGCTCCTGTGTGGGGTGGGGCTAGCTAACCAGGGATCTGGGGGGTTCCTGGGTGGTCTCCTGACATGATGCTGGGAGATGAGGAGGGGTGAAACTGACTAAGGGCTCATGGGTCCTCCATTGGTGCTCTAGGGGGGAGGACTCATTCCCTAGAGAAGACGGGGGCATAGACCCTGTTCTTGAGGTGCACAACAAAGATAGAGTCTGGGTTCCTGGGGTGGGTTCCTTGTTGAGCTACCGAAGATGGTGGAAGGGAGCTGTGGGCTGCTGGGCGAGCCACCCTCCATCCTCCTTATCCAACACTGCCGGTGTGGTGGTGAGTCCGGACTGGTATCCTTTCTGAGTGCCAGGCCAGGGTCAGTGTCGCTTCTCCGCGAGGGAGAGTTACCAAGATTTCCGATTGGGCTGTTCTTCGTTTTGGGAAGGCAGTCATCCTGAAAGGGTGGTGGCAGGAAAGACCCCAGCGGCATGTTGATGGTGAGGGTCCAATGAGTCTGCATTTTCAGGATGCAGGGATCCAGAGGAAAGAATAATTTCCAGAAGGGAGACCATCCAGGTGCCCAGGGAGTAGGTTCTAGTCCTACCCGAGACAGTGTCAGCAGTGCAGAGGCATGGTACTCTTTTTCAAAGGAGAAGGGGTGTAGTGTTGCATGACCTGGGACAAGGGTAGGCCTAAGGTTGCTTTGACTGTGTAAGAAAGTAGCGACCTAGAGGCAGTCAACCTAGAACCAAGAGGATTATAGGGCAGTCTGGGGTCACTCTAGAGAAATGTGATCTAATGGTTGGACAAAACGTAAAGTATTGGGTGGGGTCGTGGGCAATTGGCGAGGGAGGTGTCTGATCAGAACCCCTCGTCACTTGTTATCTCTGACCAGGTGAAGACTTCCCATGCGTGGTGGCTACCTCTTCCCCGTAGGAATTAGCTAGGCACTGCAGGTGTGAGAGGACGGTTCTGACCATCTGGTCTGCCCTAGTTTTTCGCTTTTGAATCACCTGTTTTTTTATCTTTTGTCTGTGATGGAGCCTTATAGTTTGGGACTCACCCACAGTAAGCTTGTGGTAAAATGGACTGCACATGTTTACTGCCGGCGCCGCTTTATTAAGCAAAAGCTGTTGTGATGCAGCAAGATTAGGAGGCCCGGGGTTGGTTACATGTGATCACATGTGCACACACATGTGCACCTGTGTGAGGGTTTCACGGGGAGGATTCCTGACGTGCGTAGCCCAAGAAGGTAGCCTGACGCAGAAGGGACTATGCACAGTGGTTGGTGACATGGAGTAGGCCTTATGAGATGGGTGTGAGGAATAGATAGTCAGTGTGTTTGCTGTCTTTTCATTGTAGGGACACTCCATTAAATGTCAATGGGAAAGGATGGCCTAGAATGGCCTAGGGGGCGCAACGCCAAGTCACACCAATGTACACTAACTTGTATGAAAAGAATAATGCAGTAGGTTACAAAAGGATAGTTGTACAACTTATGGGTCATCCAGGAATGTCAACTTTCTCGGACTCAGATCAAGATAAGGGCTCAGTATTGCTCTGTCCAGCTGCCTGAGCACGACCTTGCATCAATCAGCCAGCTGCAATGGAAGGAATGTCAGGGAGGAGGAGCTGAGACTTTCAGATCACATGTGGCACCTAACTCATGGTCGCCGCCATTTTGAGCTATCCCGGAAGACTGTGCAGGAAGGAGGGGACAAGGGCAAGGGAGTGATGTGGCACATCTGGATAGGCCAGAGGTGCAGACCTGCTGGGCACTTCAACCACCACTCAAAAGGTCTTGCACAGGGGAGAGTTCTCTCTCTTGGCTCTGCTTCACTGCGAGACTGAAGACGTCATGGACAGCTGGAAAGAAGAACCCCCTGACTGCCCACTGGGGCAGGGACTTTGCCCCTGAATGACTTCAGACCCATTGAGGACGAGTTGGGGGAAAGACTGGGCTGGCGCAAGAAGTTCGCGCAGCCCAGAAGAAAAGGAAGGTACCCAGAGCAAAGGCTGGTGCAGAGAGTCAATGGGGCTGGCTCCCTAACAATTTGGGAACCTTATAGGGCAGGAAGCCTAATGTAAATGCTCCTGGTGGCAAGGGACATCCACCAGGATCGAAATGACACCAAGATTGTCCAAAACGGCCCTTGGGGGCCTGAGATATCAGGAAGAGAAGGTCCTCGAACTTTGACCTTTTAGGAGGCAGCAGCGAAGTACGTGGGGCTCTGCTGCTGCTCCAGACCGTGACCCCGGGGAGGGCCAGATGCCTGGGGACTGTCCCCAAGAAGAAGAGGACCTGGAAGAGTTCTGTCACACTCCACCTGTTGCAGAAGAAAGGGCTCTGTGAAGACTGGCCTGCTGGAGAAAACGGGTGGGAGGGCCCTCGTACATCCCTTCTCGCCACAATGGTGAAAGGGCCCGGAGCAAAGCCAGGGAGTCACATCATGCTCCCCGTGAAAATGAAGGAAGTGATCCCAGACCCCATACTGGGGCCCGCAAAGAAGAGAAACTGGGAGACGCTGTCACATCTCCCATGAAGATGGCCACCAGCTGGGACGGTGCCGGTGGGTGAAGATGAAGCCAGGGGTGCCATTGCCCCCCATGAAGACTACCAGGAAGGGGGCCCCAGACCTCATCCTGGGGCACTGCACAGAAGGTGAAGTCAGTGGGCACCATCGCGCCCCCCATGAAGACTGCCCAGGGGGCTCCAGATCACAACCCAGGGCCCGCACCGAAGAAAAGCCGGGGAGCATCGTTGGGGTCCCCGTGAAGATCCTGGCAGAGGCGGGGCTCAGAACCCATCTCTGTGCCCCAGAGCAGCAGGAAGGCTGGGGGAGTGCTGCCTGCCATCCTCACTCCCAGTGCCTGTGTCACTGGTGGGAGCAGGGAGGACAGGGCCACAGTGTGTGTCTGCCCACAAGAGCGGCAGACCGGAGAGTGGCTGCCAGTTCCCACAGTAGCCTGGGGAGCCGGGGGTGGGCTCTCCAAGCTGCCCTCCAACAAACAGCACCACATGGGGGTGTCTGGGTGGGAGCAGACACCCCTGAGGATGAGGGGAGCCGGGGATGAGCGCCCGCACTGCCCTCCAATGAGGCAGCTTCACAGGGGTGCACAGGTGGGACCACCTCCCCTCCCCTGAACAAAGAGGAAGGTGGCGCGAGGCCGCATGAGAGCAGCTCATCAAATATGCACCAAGCCCCAGGAAGCCTTGCACGGCATTACGGTATGTTTTTTCCCATTTCCAGTTTGTGGTGGCCCCGGAAAGATGGAGTCACCACCCACCACAAACCAATGGATAGGGGAGCTGCAGGAGCAGCGCATCCTCCCCGCAACACAAAGTTTTGTGTCCCCACCCTGGGTTGGGTGGGATAAGAGAATTCTATTCCACCAAGGGTTCAATTCATTTTGAAGCATGATTCTGTTGGAGCTTTTGTTCTTGATTTATGGAACTGCACCCTTTAAGGGCGAAAAATTATAGCATGTTAAGCTAAATGTGTTGTGAAAAAGTGTGGTAAAAGTATTGAGACCAATGGTATGGGAATGGGAGAGTAAAGGAGAGAAAAAAGTAAGCAAAGGGGTGAGGAAGAAGAACAGGGCCTAAATGAGGGATGTGAGGAAGAGAAAGAGGCAACTGGACAGAGGAAACTGAGGTGAGTAAAGATAAGAGAGAAAATGGATGAGAGATGAGGAGACAGACAAAGGTGCGATTGGAAGTGAAAGATTGAGCAAGACAAGAAAGGGGAGATGAGCAAAGAATAGGTAGTAGGAAATAGGAAGGAGGCAAGTAGGAGAGGTGACGATAAAGTGAAAGTAAGACAAAAGGAGGAGGGAAGGGGAGTAAAATGAAGAGAGCAACAAAAAGGGAAGAGAGACATGGGAAAGGGGAGGAGAGAGGAAAACGGGGGATTAGAGAGAGGGAGTGTTCATAGATGGAAGTGAAAAGAAAAAGAATTGGGAAATATGATGGAATAGCCCTCATACGGAAAACCTTCGATGCTTGCAGCCATTCTGGATGGGTGTGGAAGTGGGGATTATTTATTTTTTTGGCTTCTCCCCTGATTCAATGTAGATTTAAGTCACCATGTAGGTAATTTATTTTCCTAAAAGAGCACTAATGAGTCAAAGAGATTTTTGGAAATACAATCAACACTAGTGTTGAACTATTTTTGTTACACAGAATGAAAATTGGGGCACTTGTATTAAACACTGGTAAATACTGGGGTAATTGTGGGTGTGGAAGTTAGTCAAAGAAACCAAATAAATGTCTACAAGAATATTGTGTGTTTACCCTGAGAGATATTTGCTAGGTTAGATATCCGATGACCCCTTCACGCACCTGCCCCCCAATTAAAAGCATTTCCCAGCTCCCCAACCCTAGCCCCCCACTAAAAGTAGCCTAGCTCGGCACCATATGGGCAGTCCATCTCTGCATTCCCTATATTGCCTTTCTGACCCACTACAAAATCTCCAAGATACAAGGTTTAAAAAAATCAGAATAAAACAAAATCCATACGTGGAAACAACCCCAAATACTCTACACACACTTCCATATAAATTGTGCAGTTGGAGAGGATGTACCAGTACCCCTTTGGTCGGGTCCATTTATAGGGTCAGCAGGCAAGCACTCTAGCCTGCTGCAATATCTCTGTGGGCTTCTAACCACGCCCACCTCACGCCCATTAATTTAGTTTCGCTAGTGGGCTTGCCTTTTAAAAATCGCTTGATTTTAGTTGTAAGAGGCATGCAAATGTCATCCCTTTTCTGGTGTTTAGCCCTCCTCGAGCGCACTGGTAGACTCTACTTTTTCTTTTTATTTGCCACGCAGCACGATCTGGCTGAGCAGTAGTGGAGCGCTTTGCATGACATCGACATTGTTGCATCAATAATTGCACTTTTGCGGATACGTTTGACTGTGAGCGAACTTGCTTCCTTTTGTGCGCTCCTTCACGCTCACGGCGTAGCGCTCAAGTCGTGGTGCTTTAAATTGGCTCGCTTAGGTAAAGCTGTATTACTTTTCATTTTATATGGCATTAAAAGTCCGGTTAGGACTTTACAACGCTAAAGGGTCCGAGTCGAGCAAATGCGAGACCCATTGCATTGCGAGTGCTTGTTTTTTATACTAGCCGAGGTATGCTACTGTTGCCACATATGCTGACGTGACTGCTGCACTCCCTTCACCTGAATGGATAATGAACCGGTCAAGGGCAAAGTGTGCTGTTATTCAACAACCACCCGTTGCCAACACTTAGTTAAAGATTTACTTGTCTACTTTGAAAGGGAAGGACAAGAAAGTGCTTCTTTCGAAGAAGGTTTGAGTACTGTCTAAAGAGAGTGCATCAGTACATAAAAACTGCCAGTAAACACCACACATCCGTGGCCTGTGCTAAATAAAGCAAAGGAATATAAAGACTTGAAAGGCAATAAGATAACTATCAACAAAAGGATCACATGCAATACTACGTATGTAGTCTATATGATTGAATGTGATTGTGGACTACGGTATGTGGGAAGTACCGTATGTCTCCTAAACAATTAATTCTGGAGCATATTAGAGCTGTACAGAATAAAGATGTCAATTATGCCATGTCAAAGCATTTACTAACACACAGTGGAAAGGATTAGACAAACATGAGATACTTTGGTATTGCAAGTATTGACAAGGATGAAAGAGGCGGAGATCGGGAGCTGAAACTTAAGCGTTTGGAATCACGTCTAGTCATACAACTAAGAACCAAGACTCTGAGAGGATTAAATGGGGATGAAGAACTATACAGTCATCTGTAAAAACAGTGTTTAATTAGTTAGAACAATCCAACAATAGACTAGGATATTTATCTAAGTCACCAATATATGAAAAGTAATAGGGTTGAGTTATGAGTCAAACTGAAAGTAAAGACAGTGGTGAACAAACAGCCATCAAAAAATATAAAAAAAACGTTGGAAGCGTGTCGAAAAATTGGGCATTGAGTCCGATTAGCAATAATGGTATACATGACATGATAATGGCTATCTCTAGGATAATTAATGAAAGTATGTGTTATCCCAAACTTGAGGTAACATAGATGTAGTGGAAGCAACACACATACAGAATATAGCTGGTTACAATATTAGGTTCACTAAGACCATATAAATTAATAATTGTGATGTTGTATGTTTAAAACTGCATACTAATGCGTTAAGGTTAATAATATATGATTGGAATATGGTCATATATTAGACTAATATAATATTTAGCTAGAAAAATCATCCTGGCCAATACTGCAGTGCTATTTCCTCATCCTTTTGCCCTTCAAAAGCAATCCATATAGGCATCTGGGCTAGTTACAGTTTGCCTGCACTCTGCACTGGGTGGAGAATAGCCGTCCATTTGAACCTTTGTTAAATACTGTTAGAAATGGGGCTGTTGGTTGACTGGAGTGGGAACCTTAGTCACACAGCAACCACAATCCTAGTCTGGGTAAGTGGCAGGCAAACGCTAAATTTATCTTTACTCACTCTCTGGCACAGAGCAGTCAAGTTTAACTTAGAGGCAGTTTGTATAGTATTTGTGCAACACTTTAAATAGTAAAACAGAGAAACCACTACACAAAAAGATACAACACGAAGTTAGAAAAATAGATCTGACTTTAATAAATAAAACAAGACCAGAACAACAAAAATCCAATAAGTAGAAGTTGAGATATCGATTTTTATAGGTTTTAAGTAAAAACAGTGCTAAGAAATGTAAAACGCTAAAAGTGGTTAGCTGGACGGGGACTGGGACAAATCAAAAGTTCAGCCCAATTGCGATGGAGCACAGGCCAACTATAGGGACCCAGTTAGACCCCCTGAAGAAAAATACCTGAGGTTGTGGAGTGGATTCAGGTAGAAAATTTGTCGTGCAGCAGAGATGATGTGCTGGTTCTGAGATGTGACAAGGCTGTGGTGCGAGATCCTGATGCATCAACGTTGAGTATCCTTTAGATGGGGTTGCAATGCAAAGACCGGTGTTGAGAATGTGTTGCGCAGTCAAATCGATGTGTTGGTTCTGATGTGTGGTAAAGCTGTGATGCAGAGTGTCAGAGTCATCATTGAGGCTGCCGTCGTCGGGGATACGAGGACCTTGCACCAGGAAAAGTGTTGTGCAGAGGAGGTTCCGAAGGCAATGCATCATTCCGAAGTGCAAGTAGCAGTGGCAATGCATCGGTTCTGCTTGAGGATGAGCCACTAAGCCGAAATGATGCGTCGGTTCAACTTGAAGATGCATTCTTCAGCAGAGAATGTGTCAGTGCTGCAAACACCTTAGACCCACTTCCAAGGGCCCAGGACTGGGTTGGCACAATTTGGCAGAGCAACCTCACAGATGGCAAAATCCAGGTGCAGAAGCAGGGTGGTTGGAAGTCTTTTATGTCCCTGAGACTTCAGGGCAGGAGGCCAGCCAGCAAGCCCTTGGAGTCACTTTGGATTCAAATGACTCAAGTCCAGTCATCTCACTCCTAGGCAAGAGGATAGCAGGCAGCAGGGCACCACAGCAATGCATGAGTTCAGCCAAACAGCAGTCCAGCAGACCAGCAGTCTTCAGCAGCACAGCAGTTCTTCCTGGTAGAGTCTTCACAGGGCCAGAACTGTGCTGAAGTGATGGTGTTAGAGGACCAGTACTTATACGCAACTGGGCCTTTGAAGTGGGGGAGAATTCAATGACAGACCTTTGAAATGCACAGAGGTCCTGCCCTTGCTGCCATGGCTGCAGACTCACTTCAGGGGGTATGCAGCCCTTTGTGTGGAGACAGGACACAGCCTATTCAGATATAAGTGAGGCTAGCATTTTCCGGGATGCGGCCAAAGTGATTACCGAATGGCTGGGATTAATTCAAGTATTCCATTTATCACTTTTTTGTATACTTCAGTGAGAGACCTTAAGTGGAATGGGTACGCTCAGATGTGAGTCCTGTGCACACTGTGCCGTTGGAACCAAGCTACGCCAAACTGATGAGCTCTAATAAGGGTAAAACTTGTCTTGGGTTGCTTTGTTCTAGTTCAGAGAGGGCCTGGCAGTTGGTAGTGGACTGTTCGTATTGGAACAGGGTCAAGGCTGATTTGCATATGACTGAGACCAGGTGGCATGGTGTGCAAAATAACAATGGACTGGGATGTGGCCTAGATGATTACCAGTGGCTGAGATTAATTGAATCATTCCATCCATCACTATTGTGCATACTTGAGTGTATGACCTTCAGGCAGACTGTTTATGACTTCGATTCCCACTTAAAATGTTGGAGTTTCTTTCCCCACTAAAATGTCCGTGTATTGATCTCGTATACTAGTTCTCTACATTATTATTGAAAAAGGCCTTGCTACTCAGAATGAAGGATGTGAAAAGAAATGTGTGAATTCTCTTGCACATTTGTCTAGGGCTACTGCATGTCCTTCTAAATTTTACATTATTGTGCAAATTAGTGATGCACTATTAATCTACAGTAAAGCAGTGTTACATTATGAATGCATGTAAATAAAACAGGACTGCACTTCAAATACCATGAGCCCATGAATAAACTAATGCAATGAGAGATCACAAAGCAGAAAGGGGCAATCAATATGACACTCTTATACAGTTCCAATGAATTTAGGGGCATATTTATACTCCGTTTGCGCCAAATTTGCGTCGTTTTTTTCGACGCAAATTCGACGCAAAACTAACTCCATATTTATACTTTGGCGTTAGACGCGTCTAGCGCCAAAGTTCATGGAGTTAGCGTCATTTTTTTGCGTGAACACCTTCCTTGCGTTAATGATATGCAAGGTAGGCGTTCCCGTCTTAAAAAATGACTGCGATGCATATGCGTCGTATTTATACTCCCGGGCAAAAATGACGCCCGGGAGTGGGTGGGACTAAAAAACCCGCATTTGCGCCGGATTTTAGCGCCTGGGTCAGGGCAGGCATTAAGGGACCTGTGGGCTCAGAATGAGCCCAGAGGTGCCCTCCCAAGCCCCAGGGACACCCCCTGCCACCCTTGCCCACCCCAGGAGGACACCCAAGGATGGAGGGACCCATCCCAGGGAAGAAAAGGTAAGTTGTGGTAAGTATTTTTTTTTATTTTTTATTGTGGCATAGGGGGGCCTGATTTGTGCCCCCCTACATGCCACTATGCCCAATGACCATGCCCAGGGGACAGAAGTCCCCTGGGCATGGCCATTGGGCAAGGGGGCATGACTCCTGTCTTTGCTAAGACAGGAGTCATGTTAATGGCATCTGGGCGCCCCAAAAAAATGGGGCAAATCGGGTTAAGACGATTTTTTTGCCTCAGCCTGACTTGCCCCATTTTTGGACCCCCAAACGCCATTTTTTCCTACGCCGGCGCTGCCTGGTGTACGTGTTTTTTTTTCACGCACACCAGGCAGCGCCGGTCGGCTAACGCCGGCTAACGGCATTCAATAAATACGGCGCCCGCATGGCGCTTCAGAATGGCGTTAGCCGGCGCTAATTTTTTTGGCGCAAAACTGCGTTAGCGCAGTTTTGCGTCAAAAAGTATAAATATGGCCCTAAGTAGGACTGTCTATCAGGTCAACATAAACTTCAGGTTATGGGGACTCAGTCTGTCTATATCATCAGGAAATGTTGACACAATTCCTAGCTAACTCACAGTGTTCCATAGGAACCCCTAAATGTACTAGAGTGTCAGATGGTATTTGCAACCTCAAACATGAGTACTCAGATTACCAAGGAAATTGTGGAAACAGATCTATCCTTTTGTTGTCATTCTGCGTACCCAAGATAAGACACAAGAAACATACAAAAATGTATTTTCAATCATTTATTGCAACAAACGTATTCCTGCATAAAAAGTATGAGCTGCAACTATGAGCAAGCTGAAACAAAGCTTGGTAACCAGCAATACAAAAATGGTGAAAAGGATAAAGAGTTCAACCATGATAATGTTATTTTGTTTGTACACTCTTATCTGTTATTCCCTACACTATTGAGACCATAGTGGGAGTACCCTCTGCCAGACCATTTGGTATAGCCTAACCCCCATACCTGGTTAACAAGTACTAGGAAGCAGAAAGCTGCTCTGGTGTAGTGCAGGCTATCATCTTTTGCAAGATGGAGGTCAAAGTCAGCAGGGCTGCATACCGCTCGCAGTGCACTGCATTCCAGGATAATCCCAGCAGAAGTGCTCCTGTGCCAAATGTAACAGAGAGGCAGTTTTTATAACGAAAATAGAGCCCCATTACTGATGCAATGATGTGCTTGCAACTTCAGAGCTGTCTCCAGAAGTCAATCAATATACAAGGACATCACGTTCTGTGTGCCTAGCCTTGGGCGGGGTGTACAGACTGCATGGCAGCAACACTTACAAGAAGTAGGCTGCATGTCTAGTTTTTTCTCAGCACATTATTGCATGAGTGACAAAACATGCACAAAAGTCACCATCACAAAGAATCTCTAAGCTAAAATGTGCGATCTAAAATGGAGTCTGTACGTGGGCCCTGTTGTACTTCACCACTCCCTCCACTAGGCCTGCATAAGGAGGGGTTCTTCTCTAAAGGTTTGGTTTAGAGACAGTAACTTATACCTACACCACAGATTGGGGTGTAGGGGTGGACCCCACCGAGAATTTTTCTGGAAAATGAGTTTGGCATAGACCAAAACCACTGGAAGAGTGGTAGTGGGAGATTTTGTACTCACATGTAGTGGCACCCCTCCCCCCCCAGGAGTTCCCACGTTGGGAAACCCCAAAAGATGTTCCTATGGTGGTGGGAGGTTGCAAGGAAGTCGGGATTTCCTTGATACCCCTAGGTTATCTGGTGGGGAGGGTGAGTGACCCGGGGTGGCCTATGGTGGTGGGTGTCCCCAAAGGAGGTGTAGTGTTAGCCCCTAGGTTCCTGGGTGGGCTGATTGACTAACCCCGAGGCGTTCTAAAGGGGTAGTGGACACAGAGGTGTCAGGATAGGGTAGGTGGTTACCCAAGTGAGGCAAAGGGATGTCATACTGGACATAAAATTGGTCTAAACCTGAGGTGGTGGTTGGGGCTGTGCCTGGCGAACAGACTAGCATGTAGGTCCTGTGGGGTCAAATCCCAGGACATAGAAAGGGGGCCACATCGGTTAGGAGGGTGCTCTGGGCCGCCAATGAGTTGCGGGTTCCAGAGGCTTTTGGCTTAGCGCCCCATGGGTGTCCCAGCCCTAGGGTGAGCCCTGGGTCCCAGGAGGTGGCAGTGGCTGGCGGGTGTCCCCTCAGCAAGGTGCCAAAGGCAGGTGCCAAAGGCAGACGCAGTGGCACGGTTAGCGGTCACCTGGAGCCAGGCAAGGCCTATCTTAAGGGAGGGACTCTGTGCTCCTGTGTGGGGTGGGGCTAGCTAACCAGGGATCTGGGGGGTTCCTGGGTGGTCTCCTGACATGATGCTGGGAGATGAGGAGGGGTGAAGCTGACAAAGGGCTCATGGGTCCTCCATTGGTGCTCTAGGGGGGAGGACTCATTCTCTAGAGAAGACGGGGGCATAGACCCTGTTCTTGAGGTGCACAACAAAGATAGAGTCTGGGTTCCTGGGTTGGGTTCCTTGTTGAGCTACCAAAGATGGTGGAAGGGAGCTGTGGGCTGCTGGACGAGCCACCCTCAGTCCTCCTTATCCAACACTGCTGGTGTGGTGGAGAGTCCGGACTGGTATCCTTTCTGAGCGCCAGGCCAGGGTCAGTGGCGCTTCTCCGCGAGGGAGAGTTATCAAGATTTCCGATTGGGCTGTTCTTCGTTTTGGGAAGGCAGTCATCCTGAAAGGGTGGTGGCAGGAAAGACCCCAGCGGCATGTTGAGGGTGAGGGTCCAATGAGTCTGCATTTTCAGGATGCAGGGATCCAGAGGAAAGAATAATTTCCAGAAGGGAGACCATCCAGTGGCCCAGGGAGTAGGTTCTAGTCCTACCCGAGACAGTGTCAGCAGTGCAGAGGCATGGTACTCTTTTTCAAAGGAGAAGGGGTGTAGTGTTGCATGACCTGGGACAAGGGTAGGCCTAAGGTTGCTTTGACCGTGTAAGAAAGTAGCGACCTAGAGGCAGTCTACCTAGAACCAAGAGGATTATAGGGCAGTCTGGGGTCACGCTAGAGAAATGTGATCTAATGGTTGGACTAAACGTAAAGTATTGGGTGGGGTCGCGAGCAATTGGCGAGGGAGGTGTCTGATCAGAACCACTCGTCACTTGTTATCTCTGACCAGGTGAAGACTACCCATGCGTGGTGGCTACCTCTTCCCCGTAGGAATTAGCTAGGCACTGCAGGTGTGAGAGGACGGTTCTGACTATCTGGTCTGCCCTAGTTTTTCGCTTTTCAATCACCTGTTTTTTTATCTTTTGTCTGTGACGGAGCCTTATAGTTTGGGACTCACCCACAGTAAGCTTGTGGTAAAATGGACTGCACATGTTTACTGCCGGCGCCGCTTTACTAAGCAAAAGCTGTTGTGATGCAGCAAGAGTAGGAGGCCCAGGGTTGGTTACATGTGATCACGTGTGCACACACATGTGCACCTGTGTGAGGGTTTCACGGGGAGGATTCCTGGCGAGCGTAGCCCAAGAAGGTAGCCTGACGCAGAAGGGACTATGCACAGTGGTTGGTGACATGGAGTAGGCCTTATGAGATGGGTGTGAGGAATAGATAGTCAGTGTGTTTACTGTCTTTTCATGGTAGGGACACTCCATTAAATGTCAATGGGAAAGGGTGGCCTAGAATGGCCTAGGGGGCGCAACGCCAAGTCACACCAATGTACACTAAGTTGTATGAAAAGAATAATGCAGTAGGTTACAAAAGGATAGTTGTACAACTTATGGGTCATCCAGGAATGTCAACTTTCTCGGACTCAGATCAAGATAAGGGCTCAGTATTGCTCTGTCCAGCTGCCTGAGCACGACCTTGCATCAATCAGCCAGCTGCAATGGAAGGAATGTCAGGGAGGAGGAGCTGAGACTTTCAGATCATATGTGGCACCTAACTCATGGTCGCCGCCATTTTGAGCTATCCCGGAAGACTGTGCAGGAAGGAGGGGACAAGGGCAAGGGAGTGATGTGGCACATCTGTATAGGCCAGAGGTGCAGACCTGCTGGGCACTTCAACCACCACTCAAAAGGTCTTGCACAGGGGGGAGTTCTCTCTCTTGGCTGTGCTTCACTGCAGAACTGAAGACGTCATGGACAGCTGGAAAGAAAACCCCCTGACTGCCCACTGGGGCAGGGACTTTGCCCCTGAATGACTTCAGACCCATTGAGGCGCATGCCAGGGCCAGGTAAACTGCCCCCCTTTACCCCATCTGAGGACGAGTTGGGGGAAAGACTGGGCTGGCGCAAGAAGATCGCGCAGCCCAGAAGAAAAGGAAGGTACCCAGAGGAAAGGCTGGTGCAGAGAGTCAATGGGACTGACTCCCTAACAATTTGGGAACCTTATAGGGCAGGAAGCCTAATGTAAATGCTCCTGGTGGCAAGGGACAGCCACCAGGATCGAAATGACACCAAGATTGTCCAAAACGGCCCTTGGGGGCCTGAGATATCAGGAAGAGAAAGTCCTCGAACTTTGACCTTTTAGGAGGCAGCAGCGATATACGTGGGGCTCTGCTGCTGCTACAGACCGTGACCCCGGGGAGGGCCAGATGCCTGGGGACTGTCCCCAAGAAAAAGAGGACCTGGAAGAGTGCTGTCACACTCCACCTGTTGCAGAAGAAAGGGCTCTGTGAAGACTGGCCTGCTGGAGAAAACGGGTGGGAGGGCCCTCGTACATCCCTTCTCGCCACAATGGTGAAAGGGCCCAGAGCCGGAGCAAAGCCAGGGAGTCACATCATGCTCCCCGTGAAAATGAAGGAAGTGATCCCAGACCCCATCCTGGGGCCTGCAAAGAAGAGAAACTGGGAGACGCTGTCACGTCTCCCATGAAGATGGCCACCAGCTGGGACGGTGTCGGTGGGTGAAGATGAAGCCAGGGGTGCCATTGCCCCCCATGAAGACTACCAGGAAGAGGGCCCCAGACCTCATCCTGGGGCCCTGCACAGAAGGTGAGGTCAGTGGGCACCATCGCGCCCCCCACGAAGACTGCCCAGGGGGCTTCAGATCACAACCCAGGGCCCGCACCAAAGAAAAGCCAGGGAGCACCGTTGGGGTCCCCGTGAAGATCCCGGCAGAGGCGGGGCTCAGAACCCATCGCTGTGCCCCAGAGCAGCAGGAAGGCTGGGGGAGTGCTGCCTGCCATCCTCACTCCCAGTGCCTGTGTCACTGGTGGGAGCAGGGAGGACAGGGCCACAGTGTGTGTCTGCCCACAAGAGCAGAAGACCGGAGAGTGGCTGCCAGTTCCCACAGTAGCCTGGGGAGCCGGGGGTGGGCTCTTCAAGCTGCCCTCCAACGAAACAGCACCACATGGAGGTGTCTGGGTGGGAGCAGACACCCCTGAGGATGAGGGGAGCCGGGGATGAGCGCCCCGCACTGCCCTCCAATGAGGCAGATTCACAGGGGTGCACAGGTGGGACCACCTCCCCTCCCCTGAACAAAGAGGAAGGTGGCGCGAGGCCGCATGAGAGCAGCTCATCAAATATGCACCAAGCCCCAGGATGCCTTGCAAGGCATTACGGTATGTTTTTTTCCCATTTCCAGTTTGTGGTGGCCCCGGAAAGATGGAGTCACCACCCACCACAAACCGATGGATAGGGGAGCTGCAGGAGCAGCGCATCCTCCCCGCAACACAAAGTTTTGTGTCCCCACCCTGGGTTGGGTGGGATAAGAGAATTCTATCCCACCAAGGGTTCAATTCATTTTGAAGCATGATTCTGTTGGAGCTTTTGTTCTTGATTTATGGAACTGCACCCTTTAAGGGCGAAAAATTATAGCATGTTAAGCTAAATGTGTTGTGAAAAAGTGTGGTAAAAGTATTGAGACCAATGGTATGGGAATGGGAGAGTAAAGGAGAGAATAGAGTAAGCAAAGGGGTGAGGAAGAAGAACAGGGCCTAAATGAGGGATGTGAGGAAGAGAAAGAGGCAACTGGACAGAGGACACTGAGGTGAGTAAAGATAAGAGAGAAAATGGATGAGAGATGAGGAGACAGACAAAGGTGCGATTGGAAGTGAAAGATTGAGCAAGACAAGAAAGGGGAGATGAGCGAAGAACAGGTAGTAGGAAATAGGAAGGAGGCAAGTAGGAGAGGTGACGATAAAGTGAAAGTAAGACCAAAGGAGGAGGGAAGGGGAGTAAAATGAAGAGAACGACAAAAAGGGAAGAGAGACATGGGAAAGGGGAGGAGAGAGGAAAACGGGGGATTAGAGAGAGGGAGTGTTCAGAGATGGAAGTGAAAAGAAAAAAGATGGGAAATATGATGGAATAGCCCTCATACGGAAAACCTGCGATGCTTGCAGCCATTCTGGATGGGAGTGGAAGTGGGGATTATTTTATTTTTTTGGCTTCTCCCCTGATTCAATGTAGATTTAAGTCACCATGTAGGTAATTCATTTTCCTAAAAGAGCACTAATGAGTCAAAGAGATTTTTGGAAATACAATCAACACTAGTGTTGAACTATTTTTGTTACACAGAATGACAATTGGGGCACTTGTATTGATCACTGGTAAATACTGGGGTAATTGTGGGTGTGGAAGTTAGTCAAAGAAACCAAATAAATGTCTACAAGAATATTGTGTGTTTACCCTGAGAGATATTTGCTAGGTTAGATATCCGATGACCCCTTTACGCACCTGCCCCCCAATTAAAAGCATTTCCCAGCTCCCCAACCCTAGCCCCCCCACTAAAAGTAGCCTAGCTCGGCACCATATGGGCAGTCCATCTCTGCATTCCCTATATTGCCTTTCTGACCCACGACAAAATCTCCAAGATACGAGGTTTAAAAAAATGAGAATAAAACAAAATCCATACGTGGAAACAACCCCAAATACTCTACACACACTTCCATATAAATTGTGCAGTTGGAGAGGATGTACCAGTACCCCTTTGGTCGGGCCCATTTATAGGGTCAGCAGGCAAGCGCTCTGGCCTGCTGCAATATCTCTGTGGGCTTCTAACCACGCCCACTCACGCCCATCAATTTAGTTTTGCTAGTGGGCTTGCCTTTTAAACATCGCTTGATTTTAGTGTTAAGAGGCATGCAAATGTCATCCCTTTTCTGGTGTTTAGCCCTCCTCGAGCGCACCGGTAGACTCTACTTTTTCTTTTTATTTGCCACGCAGCACGATCTGGCTGAGCAGTAGTGGAGCGCTTTGCATGACATCGACATTGTTGCATCAATAATTGCACTTTTGCGGATACGTTTGACTGTGAGCGAACTTGCTTCCTTTTGTGCGCTCCTTCACGCTCATGGCGTGGCGCTTTAAATTGGCTCGCTTAGGTAAAGCTGTATTTCTTTTCATTTTATATGGCATTAAAAGTCCAGTTAGGACTTTACAACGCTAAAGGGTCCGAGTCGAGCAAATGCGAGACCCATTGCATTGCGAGTGCTTGTTTTTTATACTAGCCGAGGTATGCCACTGTTGCCACATATGCTGACGTGACTGCTGCACTCCTTTCACCTGCATGGATAATGAACCGGTCAAGGGCAAAGTGTGCTGTTATTCAACAACCACCCGTTGCCAACACTTAGTTAAAGATCTACTTGTCTACTTTGAAAGGGAAGGACAAGAAAGTGCTTCTTTCGAAGAAGGTTTGAGTACTGTCTAAAGAGAGTGCATCAGTACATAAAAACTGCCAGTAAACCGGAAGAGTTACCATTCAATGAATGTGCAGATGGTGTGTTTGGTCGACCTGTACATCTCCCATGTGAATGCCAAGTTTCCTGGCTCAGTGCATCACACTTACATTCTGAGGAATAGCAGCATCCCTTATGTGATGGGGCAACTCCAGAGGCACAGTGTGTGGCTATTAGGTGAGGACATGGACCCTATACAGTGTGAATATTTGTCTGGGTCTGGGGTTGTCCCTAAGGGTTAGTGTGTGTCTAACAGTTGTCCCTCGACATTTGCAGGTGACTCTGGCTACCCGAACCTGTCATGGCTACTGACCCCAGTGAGGAATCCCAGGACAAGGGCAGAGGAACGGTACAATGAGGGACATGGGTGAACTAGGAGGGTTATAGAGAGGACCTTCGGCCTCTTGAAGGCCAGGTTCAGGTGCCTCCATATGACAGGTGGTTCCCTATTCTACTCACCAAAGAAGGTGTGCCAGATCATCATGGCCTGCTGTATGCTGCACAACTTGGCTTTGCAATGACAGGTGCCTTTTCTGCAGGAGGATGGTCCTGAAGGAGGTGTTGTGGCAGCTGTGGAGCCTGTGGACAGTGAAGAAGAGGAGGCAGAAGAAGAGGATATCGACAACAGAAACACCGGGATTCATCAATACTTCCAGTGAGACACAGGTAAGAAGACATCACTGCCTTCTACATCTGATACACTTGTTCTGCCTCTCATCTGTGTGTCACTTTCACCCAGTGTATGGACCCTGATTTGTCACTTTCCCTTTCGATTTCACAGACGTGGGTCCCACTGTGTGACCTCTGCTATGTTTCCTCATGGACTAGAGCTGTGTGACATAGGTATGTTGACAATACAATGGACATTGCTATTTCCCTCCGTTATTGCAAATACACAATTGTGAAAGCACAGACTGACTCCAGATAGTTTTGTGATTTAAGGGTGTTTATTTAAGTGCTAAATAGTGGAGGGTGTTGTAAAATGGTCAGGGGTGATGGTGAAGGAATGTCCATGGCAGAGTCCAGTCTATTAGTCTCACAGGTGCATTGTCCAAAGGGGCATAGGAAGTGGAGCTGGGGCAGTTTAAGGATGGACAGGGTGACAAAGTGGGACAGAAGGATGACAATCAGGGTGGTCTCATTTCTTGGCGGGGGTCTTGGCATTGTTCTCTGTCTTTGTCCTGGATCTCAGGGACCGCTTGTGGGGTGGTTCTCCATCTGCAGGGTGTCGGGTGCTGGTGTCGTGGTCCTGTGGCGGTGCCTCCTGTCCACTAGCGCCGGTGGAGGCTAGTGTCAGGGGCCCCTTGTTGTGCCACAGTGTCCCTCCTGGTGTTCACAAGTTCCTTCAGCACCCCTACAATGGTGCCCAGGGTGGTATTGATGGATTTGAGTTCCTCCCTGAACCCCAAATACTGTTCCTCCTGCAGCCGCTGGGTCTCCTGAAACTTGGCCAGTATCGTTGCCATTGTCTCTTGGGAATGGTGGTAGGCTCCCATGATGTTGGAGAGGGCCTCATGGAGAGTGGGTTCCCTGGGCCTGTCCTCCCCCTGTTGCACAGCAGCCCTCCCAGTTCCCCTGTGTTCCTGGGCTTCTGTCCCCTGAACCGTGTGCCCACTACCACTGCCCCCAGGTCCCTGCTGTTCTTGGGGTGGTGGGTTAGCCTGGGTTCCCTATAGTGGTGGACACACTGCTGCTTGACGTGTCCTGGGGACAGAGGTATGGGCCCACTGGGTGGGTGCTGTGCTGGTGTTTCCAGAGGGGGGAGGCTCTGTTGTGGCTTGTGCTAGTATGAGGGGAACTGACTGTTCCGAGGTCCCGCATGGGCCGGGCTGGTCATCTAGATCCAGTTGGACAGAGCTGCTGTCATCACTGTGGGCCTCTTCTGTGGGTGGAGTGGACATGTCTGGAACCTCCTGTCTGGTGACGTTGGGTAAGGGTCCTGCAGGGGTATAAAGGCATGATTATTGCATCTGTGTGTGCCATGGTGTGCAATAGGTGGGTGACCCTGTACCCTAGTGCTTGCATTCCTGTGTAGGACCTTGTGTGCTAATTGTTTAGGGGTCTGTGTGGGTATGTGTAGTGGCCATGCATTGGTGATGGGTGTCCATGCTTTGTTTTTGCATGCAGGGCTTGGTGTTGGGATGTGTGGTTTGTGATGGTGGGACATATGTGAGGAGTTGGAGTGGTGGGGATGAGGGCGAGGGTGGGGGTATGTGATAGCATAGAGGTAGGGTGGGGGATGTAATAGTTAAGATTTGACTTACCAGAGTCCTTTCCTCCAGCTACTCCTGCGAGGCCCTCATGATGCAGTATAGCCAAGACCTGCTCCTCCCATGTTGTTAGTTGTGGGGGAGGAGCTGGGGGTCTGCCGCCAGTTCTCTGAACCGCGATGTGGTGTCTTGAGACCACGGAACGCACCTTCCCCCGTAGGTCGTCCCACCTCTTCCTGATGTCATCCCGTGTTCTTGGGTGCTGTCCTACTGCGTTGACTCTGTCCGCGATTCTGCACCATAGCTCCATCTTCCTAGCTATGGTGGTGTGCTGCACCTGTGATCCGAATAGCTGTGGCTCTACCCGGATGATTTCCTCCACCATGACCCTGAGCTCCTCCTCAGAAAACCTGGGGTGTCTTTGCGCTGCCATGCGGTGTTGTGGGTGATGTGTGAGGTGGTGTGTATTGTGATGTGTGGGGTGATGTTTAGGGGTGTGTGGTGTTTTGTGCTTGGATGTGTATGTGTGATGGTGTTGTGTGCCTCTGTATGCTGGTGTTGTCTTTGCTGTGCTGTCTCTTTGGCCTTTGTCTACATTTTTGGTAGTAAGGGTTTTTGGGTGATGTGGGCAGGTGTTTTGTATTGTATTGGGTGTGTGGGAGTGGTGTGTGTATGTGTATCAGGTGTGTGTATTTGGAATTGTCCACTGTGGTTGTATTTTGTAAATGTGGCTGTATTTTGTAAATGTGTGTGTATTTTGAGCGCGGCGGTGTGTACCGCCAATAGTTTACCGCGGTTGAAAGACCACTGCGTGGATTGGTGGGTCGTGATGGTGTGGGCGTATTCCTGTTGGCGTGACGGTGGAGGTTTTGTTATTGCGAGTTTATCACTGACCTTTGGTGTGTGAGACTTGTGTGGGTGCCTAGATTTTGGCAGATTCAGAGCTGTAGGGTCGTAATAGCTGTGGCGGAATACCGCGGCGGTGTGTTGGCGGACTTCTGCACAGCGGTAAGCAGCATTTACTGCCAATGTTGTACTGAGGGCCTTATTTTTTTGCCACAGGGGAATTATCGTCACTAGCACACATCACGCATAAAGCTTCGAGACATATCACGCGTGAGGTCTCCATCAAAAATTGGCCTTATCACCACATCTAATGCTCTACCAGGGGCTTAACACAAGCCCCAGCAGCGCCGGAAGGCCCCCTACCCTTCAGGGTGCCTCCCATGTCTTCGGGGAGGGGCCCCACTCAGCCCAAAGCCTTTGGAGACTCGGGACCCTTATCACTTTCTGCTGGGGGGGGTTATTTTTCGTTACACCCCTGTCCTCTAGGCACATCACAAGCCTTCGAACACACACATTCAAAACAGACAGTCAAAAATCGGCAAAAGAGAAAAATTGCTAAACGTTAAGTTGCAATGACTTCTGGAAATTCCAGGCCAACCTCCATGCAACAGAGGCACATGGGCCTTGCATAATGCGCCAACGAGTAAACAGATTTGACACAAAATTAAATTACAATGGGTATAGAGTGGTAACATCGTACAATCAATATTTCACGTCTGAATCATGATGTTCCTCAAGACAATTACTATAACAGTTTGAAAACAATGCACCCAATACTAATTAATGTGAGTGCAACACATGTTTGCAAACCTATGGGGATCAAACAGCGGAAAAGTACAAATAAATTAATAAAAGGAGTGTGGAAATTATCTTAGCCGCAGCCAGAGGCCAGAGGCTGCTGCTTTTGATGTTCCTTCAAGAATGTCTGAAGCAAATACAGCTTGTTAAAAATTGTGTGAGAGAGAGAGAGAGAATTTAGGCATAAAGCTTCTTCCTCCTGGTAATTCAAAGAGAAGAAATTGCATGTATATTTTGCTCATGCCTTCCTTTGGACCTCGATGCTGCATTCTCAGCAGTGGCACTTAAAAGAGATGTCAGACAGACAGACAGATAAAAGGTTGCATAATCATCATAGTTAGGGATTGCCACATTCCTACAAACCCACGTTTAAACAACAAAAACATTAGAAATATCAGAAGTTCTAATTGAAGCCACTAATGTCATACTTTATTTCATAACGTATTCTACGCTTTACATGAACATATTACTTATTAACATGATGTAAACATTCAAATAACTATAACTCGTGTCTCTATGTAGTGTGTAGACATGTTGTCATGTTATATGTTTTTATATTCTTATTGTTGTCAATGTTGCTGTCAGAATTTCCTTTTTAGGGGCGAGCGCAAAGCACTCCATCCCCTGTAGTAAACTTTCTTTGGGCTTCCAACCGCACCCATGTCACGTAAGTCACATTCATTGGTTCGTGCGCTTGCCTTTTAAAATTCGCTTGCTTTCATTTGTGAAAGGCATGCATGCGTCATGCCTTTTCCAGTGTTTAGCCCACCTACACAGCACTACTAAACTACTAAAAACATACGGGGCTCAATGTTTTCAGCATGGTTTCCGAACTGCTTTATCTGTTTGTGAGAAAACAGGACTGATTGCAGAGGCCCCCAACTTTTTGCCCCCATTTTCCACTTTTTGCTGGTGTTTTCCTGACTCTGATGGTGCCCTGGGTAATGCTAACCAGTAGGCATGTAGGTTTAGGGACCAAGGTAGTGCACCCATAGGTGCACTTCTGAGGTGCCCAGTGTCATTTTAAAGGCAGGCCTGCCTTTCTGGCTGCTTTTAAATTAAAGTTATATGCAAATTCGACTTTGGAATTAAAAGTAGTTCCAAAGTCTTAAACTACCTTATTTTTACATATAAGTCACCCCTAAGGTGTGCCCTAGGTACCCCTAGGGCTGGGTGCCATGTAACTATAAGCAGGGACCTTATAAAATAGTTTTATAAGCCCTGGTGAGGTAAAAACAGCCAAATTCGTTTTCCCTCATTGTAGTGAATGGCCTCCATAGGCTAGAATGGGGAGACTTTATTTCTAATTTTAAAAGTCCCCTTAAGTAATGGATACCGAGAGTTTGGTATCAAATTAATTGTTAAAATAAACCCCACAACTTCCAGTTGTTGGATTTAATATAACTTGTTCAGGTAAAGAGTTTTAAACTTTACCTGAAAAGTTGCCAATTTCAGCCCTGCATTGTTTTTGCTGCTGTGCTCTGATTGTCCAGCCTCTGGCAGCCTGGCCAGGCTGCCTTGATGAGTTGTGAAGTGGCCTGGCTTCACACAAAGAGATGTGGGAGGGAATTTCCCCTCAGCAGATGGTGAGGCAGGAAGGGGGAGGGCTGCCAAACTGGTCTTCAGAGGCAAAGAAGGACATTTGGAGCAACCCAGCAACACCCCCACATCCTGCAACCCCAGATAACTAGGTGCCCCCTTGATTAAATTAGGAGAGGGCAGGAGAGGGGTGTGTTTATGATTTTTAGCCACACCAGTGGGTGGGCTCAGCCAGATGTAACCTCCAAAAATCAGATTCAGCCATGATGGATTTTTGAAGAATGTTGCCTCCTGGGATTTATTTTTGCCATACTTCCCAGGAAGTTGTCATCACAGGGGGAAGGACCCTGCACCGGACTGGAGAATCAGGACCCCCCTGTTTTTCACCCAGGAGCAAGGATAAAACTGGCAGACCTGCACCCACACCTCATTTCCCTACCACATCCCTACCAAGAAGAACTATAGAAGAAGAAGGACTGCCCTGCTGGACCCCTGGCCTGCACCTGGAACCTGCACTCAAAAGGACTGCACCAGCTGCACACTTGGGCTTCACCACAAGAAGGACTTTGCCTGGCTTCAACTGGTTCAAGGAGGGACTCCCTGTTGGCTACAGTTGAAAAATTGCTAACCAGAGTCCCCTGCACCAACTCCTGAAGAAATCAACCAGCTGACCACTGTCCAGTGGCCAAAAAGGAGTTTGCACCAGGTACATTCTGGGAGTTGTAGTCCGTACCCCCAAGGATCATCTCAGAGGTTCTGGACCTTTGGGGTGAGCTGTGGGCCCCAGAAGAACCTTAAAAGAACATCTGGGAGAAGCCCCAGAAGTTTGGAGAAGTTTGGAGAACTTGTGAAAAAAAGCTCCATAGAGGGACGACCCGCCGTGGCAACTCTAGCCGGCTTGCCTCAACCGCGATCCGGACTGATTTGCAGGTTCGTCCCGGTAAAGAAAATCTCAGAAAAAGAGACTAAGTCCGAAGGTAAAAAGTTGACCTGGACCTCCCAGCCAGCGTATCCGAGGAGGGCTCCAAGGACGTCGGATCAAGATCCAGATTTACCCTGGTCGAAGGATTTTCACCTCGAACAAATGACTAAGTCCGAAAGTAAAAATCTCCACCGAGGGCTCCCGCGACGCGTATCTGGAGAAGAGTTCCAGGGGGTCGGTTTGGACTGGCAGGTTCGTCCCGCTGAAGAAAATCTTCAGAATAAAAGACAAAGTCCAAAGGTAACCTTTTGACCGAGGCCTCCCGTGAGCTGTAGCCGAGCAGGGCTCCATCGCGGTTGGTCTTAAACTTTGACTTTGCCCCAGTCGAGGTGCAACCAGATGACCCAATTGGCGCTTTTTGTTTCTAGGCAATGAAAAAACAATAATTTTTTTTAAATTCATATCTCCGGTCCCCCTTATCAGATTTTATTCATTTCTGTGTCATTTTAAAGATAAAAATATAATCTATTTTTATAAATTGGGTTTGGATTTTTAAACTGTTTCCTATGTTTTATTTAATTACTATTTTGTGATATTTGAATGCTTTACACTCTGTCTCCTAAGTTAAGCCTTGTCGCTCGTTGCCAAGCTGCCAAGGGTTGAGCTGGGTTTAATTTACTGAGACCTAACTGGACCTAAGTGGAGGTTAGTGGCCTATTGCTAAGTGTAGGTACTTACCTGCCCTTACTAATAACCCATTTTCCAACATTTTTGGTGTGCAGTCGTGGGAT
This sequence comes from Pleurodeles waltl, assembly GCF_031143425.1. Classification (NCBI taxonomy): domain Eukaryota; kingdom Metazoa; phylum Chordata; class Amphibia; order Caudata; family Salamandridae; genus Pleurodeles; species Pleurodeles waltl. Next base: position 1,730,375,050 of record NC_090444.1, read on the forward strand.
CCTGTACTTGTGTTCAGGATCACATTACAGTTTTAAGTAAAACAAATTAAAAATCCTTTAAATTGTCCTAGTGCAAAAAGTGTTTTACATTTTTAATTTGGATTAATTTCAATTATTGAATTTTTGTGTTTTTTCTAAATTGTTGTTTCCAATTTTTGCAAAACGTTTTTGTTTTGTTGACACAAAACTAGGGAACCATGGAGCTTGATCTGGCTAGCCTACCCACACTGACAGTAGTCCAGCTTAGGGGGTTGTGTACTACAAGGGGGTTGCCTGCAACCACTGACCTCAGAAAGCATGTCCTGATCAAATCCCTAACAGCATGCGCTGAGTCCCAAGAGGTAGACCCAGAGGAAGCTCCAGAGGAGGGAGAAGTAGGGGAGGATGCTAGCTCTAACCACTCAGGGGAGGGAGGGCATCTCAGCCTAAGTGAGGATGAGGAAGACCGGTCCTCATTACATACAGTTACTAGAGGCAGACCCAAAGCTAGTTGTGGTAAGGGGGTCCCATCAGGAGGAGAGAACCTGTCCCTCAGGGAAAGAGAGCTGGAGGCCCAGCTAGCATTTATAGCTTTGGAAGCACAGAAGCTGGCCCTAGAAGAGAAAAAGTGGGCAAAGAAAGAGAAAAGAGATGGTGGCAGCGACAGAGAAGCTGAGGTGTCCATGGGTGGGGAGAGGGGGGGGGTTTGCCCCAGATTACCCAAGGGGGTGGTTCCTGCTTATGTAGAGGGGGATGATATAGACAAGTGGTTGGAGGCCTTTGAGAGGGCACTCCAAATGAGAAGGGTTAGGCCTCAATACTGGGGTTCACTTTTATGGGAGTTGGTCCCCAACTCAGGGAGGGATAGGCTTCTGACCTTAAGGGGGGAGGAGGCAGATTCATACCCTAGTATGAAGAGGTGCTTAACCAAGAGGTTTGCTCTGACCCCAGAGCAGTATAGAATGAAGTTCAGGGACACCCAGAAGGTCAGTACCCAGTCTTGGATTGACTTTGTAGACACCTCACTTAAGGCACTAGAGGGCTGGATTATTGGTAACTAAGTAAATACTTATGAGGGGTTATACAATCTGATCATGAGAGAGCACATCCAAGAAGGGGGGGGGGTCGGGTCCCCAAAAACCTAAGGAGGGAGGTGGTAAGCCCACCACAGAGACTTCCTCTGTACCCCAGAACCCTAAGAAGGAGGAGAGTAAATACCACTCCCACTCTGACAAGCAGAGACAGGGAGACCCAAGGTTAAAAAAGCTCTTGGACTGTAAGGCTTGCTTTGACTGTCAGCAGACAGGTCACTTTAGAGGAGATGCAGCCTGTCCAAAGAAGGTGGTTAACAATGGGCTGTCCAGTGTAGCCATGGAGGTGGACTCCTCAGATGATGAAGTCCTCCGATCATTGAGCTGGGAGACAGGACCAGATGGTAAGCTGGTGATCCCTGAGGGTGGGAGTCGGCATTTCTACCCCATTCAGGTGAATGGGATCCCTACCACTGGCCTGAGAGACACCTGTGCCAGTCACACTATAGTGAGTGACATGTATGTCCCAGGAGAGACCAAGAAAGTCATGATAGCCACAGGGGAGGTCACCTCTAAACCTGTAGCCATAGTGCCCCTAGAGAGGGAGGGTATCCTTGGCTGGTTTAGGGTTGTAGTCAGTGCTGACCTCCCCCTAGACTGTATCTTGGGCAATGACCTCCCAGAGGTGAGTCTGGTCCCAGATGGGGCGGTCGTCCAGGGCGCCCCCCCAACCCAAAGTCCTGAGGAGTCAGTCCCTACAGTTAGGAGACAGGGGTCCCCAAGAAAAAGAAAGAAGAAAAGAAAGGGTGGGCCACTCTTAAAGAGAGTTCCAGGGAGCCAAAGTCCTTCTGCCCCAGTCGGGGGGAGCCCAGAGTTGGCACTGGTGATGCCTCACCTGACCCCAAGTAAGTCCTGAGTAGTCAGGTAGCTGTCGAGATGCAGGGTGTTGCCCCTACACTGACAGAAGGGAGAGCGGAAGGAGGGTATCTGCCACAGGAGGTGGTAGCCCCCCACTCTAGACAGCAAGAGGGGTGCCAGGACCCCACAGTTGCCCCTAAAGCAGCTCAGCCACCTGTCATTGGAGAGCTTAGGGTGTGGTTTTGGGTACTGACAGCTGTCAGTAGCCTCTGCGGGGTGGTAGCCTTCCTGGCAGCACTGTACTTGGCCTAGGAGGCAGACCCGTGGGCCAAAAGCAAAGTAGGCCCCCTGCCCCTGTTGGTCATAGTGGGGTTGCTCAAGTGTTGGGTGACCTCTTTGGGTAAGCTAGGTGTTGCCCTAGCAAAGTTAGGAGCAGGGCAGGTGGGCACCTCACTACCCAAGTTGGCAGAGAGAGAGGAGGAAGACCCCCCCTAAAGGGAAGTTTCAGTTTGAGTTTCAATTTGAGATGGGTCCTTTCACTGTTTGGATGGCTTCACTACCCAGAGGGAGTGACCCTGGCAGGAGGATGTGAAGGTTCTCTTCACTGTCTTCCTCGCCTGACAAGCCAGGAAGACTCTCCCAGGGTTGGGCTGAGTCTCCTGGGTGTGTGGGCTGGGGGGGGAGGGCTTGTGTGAGAAAACAGGGCTGATTGCAGAGGCCCCCTAACTTTTGCCCCCATTTTCCACTTTTTGCTAGTGTTTTTCTGACTCTGATGGTGCCCTGGGTCCTGCTAACCAGTCCCAGGGCCTGTGTTCTGTGTAAAATCAATATGCAAATTAGGCTAATTATAATTGGCTAAAATAATCTACCTATAAGTCCCTAGTATATGGTAGGGCATGTTTGTTCAGGGACCACAGCATAGGTAGTGCACCCATAGGTGTGCTGAGGTGCCCAGTGTTATTTTAAAGGCAGGCCTGCCTTTCTGGCTGCTTTTAAATTAAAGTTATATGCAAATTCGACTTTGGAATTAAAAGTAGTTCCAAAGTCTTAAACTACCTTATTTTTACATATAAGTCATCCCTAAGGTGTGCCATATGTGCCCCTAGGGCTGGGTGCCATGTAACTATAAGCAGGGACCTTATAAAAATAGTTTTATAAGCCCTGGTGAGGTGAAAACAGACAAATTTGTTTTCCCTCATTGTAGTGAATGGCCTCCATAGGCTAGAATGGGGAGACTTTATTTCTAATTTTAAAAGTCCCCTTAAGTAATGCATACCGAGAGTTTGGTATCAAATTAATTGTTATAATAAACCCCACAACTTCCAGTTGTTGGATTTAATATAACTTGTTCAGGTAAAGAGTTTTAAACTTTACCTGAAAAGTTGCCAATTTCAGCCCTGCATTGTTTTTGCTGCTGTGCTCTGATTGGCCAGCCTCTGGCAGCCTGGCCAGGCTGCCTTGATGAGGTGTGAAGTGGCCTGGCTTCACACAAAGAGATGTGCCTGTGGGAGGGAATTTCCCCTCAGCAGATGGTGAGGCAGGAAGGGGGAGGGCTGCCAAACTGGTCTTCAAAGGCAGAGAAGGACATTTGGAGTAACCCAGCAACACCCCCACATCCTGCCACCCCAGACAACTAGGTGCCCCCTTGATTAGATTAGGAGAGGGCAGGAGAGGGGTGTGTTTATGATTTTTAGCCACACCAGTGGGTGGGCTCAGCCAGATGTAACCTCCAAAAATCAGATTCAGCCATGATGGATTTTTGAAGAATGTTGCCTCCTGGGATTTATTTTTGCCACACTTCCATGGAAGTGGTCATCACAGGGGGAAGGACCCTGCACCGGATTGGAGAATCAAGATCCCCCTGTTTTTCACCCAGAAGCAAGGATAAAACTGGCAGACCTGCACCCACACCTCATTTCCCTACCACATCCCTACCAGGAAGAACTACAGAAGAAGAAGGACTGCCCTGCTGGACCCCTGGCCTGCACCTGGAACCTGCACTCAGAAGGACTGCACCAGCTGCACACTTGGGTTTCACCACAAGGACTTTGCCTGGCTTCAACTGGTTCAAGGAGGGACTCCCTGTTGGCTACAGTTGAAAAATTGCTACCCAGAGTCCCCTGCACCAACTCCTGAAGAAATCAACCAGCTGACCACTGTCCAGTGGCCAAAAAGGAGTTTGCGCCAGGTGCATTCTGGGAGTTGTAGTCCGCACCCCCCAAGGATCATCTCAGAGCTTCTGGACTCTTGGGGTGAGCTGTGGACCCCAAAAGAACCTTAAAAGCCCCAGAAGTTTGGAGAACTTTTGAAAAAAGCTCCATAGAGGGACCGACCTGCCGCGGCAACTCTAGCCGGCTTGCCTCAACCGCGACCCGGCGTGATTTGCAGGTTCGTCCCGGAAAAGAAAATCTCAGAAAAAGAGACTAAGGCCCATATTTATACTTTTTTAGCGCCGCATTTGCGCCGCTTTTTAACGCAAAAGCGGCGCAAACTTACAAAATACAATTGTATTTTGTAAGTTTGCGCCGCTTTTGCGTCAAAAAATGACGCAAATGCGGCACTAAAAATTTATAAATATGGGCCTAAGTCCGAAGGTAAAAAGTTGACCGGGACCTCCCAGGGAGCGTATCCGAGGAGGGCTCCAAGGACGTCGGATCAAGATCCAGGTTTACCCCGGTCGAAGGATTTTCACCTCGAAAAAACGACTAAGTCTGAAGGTAAAAATCTCCACTGAGTGCTCCCGCAACGTGTATTTGGAGAAGAGTTCCAGGAGGTCGGATTAGACTGGCACGTTCGTCCTGCTGAAGAAAATCTTCAGAAAAGAGACTAAGGCCCTTATTACAACCCTGGCGGTCGGCAGAGAAGCGGCGGTCTTACGGCCAACAGGCTGGTGGTAAACATTTTGGAATTATGACCATGGCGGTTACCGCCATGGTCATCCGCCACTTCTCCGATCCGACCGCTGGGCTGGAGACCTGGGTCTCCAGCCCGGCGGCCGTCACAATACCGCTGGCGGTATCATGACCCGGCTGACCGCCATGGATTTCATGGGGTTTGGAACCGCCATGAAATCCATGGCGGTGAGCACTATCAGTGCCAGGGAATTCCTTCCCTGGCACTGATAGGGGTCTCCCCCACCCCTCACCCCACCCCGAGTCCTTCCCCTACACCCCCCACCACCCCTGCCACCCCCAAAGGTGGCAGGACCCCACTCCCCACCCCTACCCCTAACATTACATTACACATTCACACCCGACACGCACACAGGCACCACCAACACACATACCTGCACACACACCAACATACATGCCAACAGCCACACACACAGTCATACGCACACACCCACATTCAGACATACACGCACACATCCATACAGACATACATACAGACAGACACGCACTCATTTCCAAACACGCAACACCCTTGCATGCATAAACGCACTCACACACACCCTCTACATACACACACACACACACCCCCATGCACGCACACAACACACACTCCCCCACCCCTCTCCCCTAACAGATGATCAACTTACCTGGTCCGTTGATCCTCCGGGAGGGGACGGGATCCATGGGGGCTGCTCCGCCGCCACCACACCGTCAACAGAACACCGCCACGCCGAATCATAGAACGTGATTCAGTGGGCGGTGTTCTGTTGAGATGGCGGTGGAGGTGGAGCAACCTCCACTTCCCCGCCACCCGCCAGTATGGCTGCTGGCGGCTCTCCGTCCGAAAAAGGACGGAGGGCTGCCAGCAGTCATAATACGCCGAGCAGAAAACCGCCACCACTGGCGGTCTTCAGCACAGCGGTCCCTCAGCGGTCTTGTCAAAAGACCACCGAGGTCGAAATGACCCCCTAAGTCCGAAGGTAAACTTTTGACCGAGGCCTCCCGCGAGCTGTAGCCGAGCAGGGCTCCATCGCGGTCGGCCTTAAACTTTGACTTTGCCCCGGTCGAGGTGCAACCAGATGACCCAATTGGCGCTTTTTGTTTCTAGGCGATAAAAAAACAATAATTCTTAAAAAAATCATATCTCCGGTCCCCCTTATCTGATTTTATTCATTTTTGTGTCATTTTAAAGATAAAAATCTAATCTATTGTTATAAATAGGTTTTGGATTTTTAATCTGTTTCCTGTGTTTTATTTAATTACTGTTTTGGGATATTTGAATGCTTTACACTCTGTCTACTAAGTTAAGCCTTGTCGCTCGTTGCCAAGCTACCAATGGTTGAGCTGGGTTTAATTTACTGAGACCTAAATGGACCTAAGTGGAGGTTAGTGCCCTATTGCTAAGTGTAGGTACTTACCTGCCCTTACTAATAACCCATTTTCCAACACTTTATTTTCCACACAACGCAATCGCGTTGGTGTTTACATAGCATGATCGTGCTCGGTTTGTCCGTTTTCAATTTCAGCACAATCGTGCTACATTTTACATAGTGTGATCATGCTGCGTTTTTTTTCCTTTTAATTTGTGTGGCAGGAAAAGTCCGGATAGGAGTTTACAACGCTAATAGCTCTAACTTGAACAAATGCGAGACCCGTTGCATTGAAAATGCTTGTGTTTACATACAGCTTCTCTGCCAATTGGTCCAGCGTGCTTCGGTGCTCCTGGTTGTATTGGCCTGGGCACCTTCTTGTATGCTGAGTGGGCACCTTGTTTCTCCGTTGGGGGGTGTCCGGTGCATTTGCACACTGTCCCCTGGGGTGCCACGGTGGTGCCTGTGTTGCTCTGTCCTCTGGGATGTGAGACAGAGGCTTCCACCAGCACGTCATCGCTGCACCTGAGGGGCCGGGCTGACACAGGGCTCCTGTCCTGCATTTCCGTTGTCTGCATTGTGCCATGGTTCTGGTCCCCCCACTAGTTCCATAGTTTCAGTAGGCTTTCTTTATTACATACCTGTTGCACATGCAACTTTACATGTTTAGGTCCCCGGGCTTGGTGGTGGGGCCCCCTTTGCCTGGGTCAAGTTGTTGCTTGCCTGCTTGGAGCAGCCTGCCGAAGTTGGTCTGGCTGGGTGCCTTCCATTGTGGTTTGGCCCTGTGGCCTGGCTTTTGGCATGCCTTTTCTGGTGCTGAAGTCCTGGGGTCAGTGCTGGTTACAACCTTCCTCACCCATTGCCCTTTTTCTCTGCCCCTAGGGTGTCTTTTTCAACTGCCAGGGGGTCCATCTTTGTTTTCCCAGCTTTCTTTGTGGTCCTCCAGGGTCTTCAGTTGCTTTCTATTCCTTGTCGTTCTGTATGTTTTCTCCTGTTCCTCACACTGTTGGCATTGGGAAACACGCTCAGAAGAGTCATCATCTTTCTCCTGACTTGCCACCTAAAGCGATGCGTGATGGTGGGATTCACCATCAAGTGCCCCCTGTTCCTGACCACCAACTCCAGGACATGGTTTGTCAGCTGTCAGACGCTCATAATTTGCATCAGGGGAAGTCTTCCCCTATTTCTCCTGTGTCTTCTTCTGGTTCTGCTGGTCTGTTTCTCCCCCTTCTTCAGTGTCCTCCTGGTTATCTCCTGATTATGAAGAGGATGATCTGGGGTTTCCGTCTGGCCTCTCTGCTAAGGGAAGTATATTCTTAAAGAGGATTTGGAACCAGTGGTCTCTTATTTGTCATCCAATCTCCCGCTCCCTGTGGATTTGAGCCAGCCTTGTACTAGCGGGGAATGGTTCCGTCAGTGTCAGTGTCCTTCCATTCCCAAGTTTCCTGTTACCCCTGCTGTTCAATCCTTGCTGCAATGTGAATGGAGGGATCCTGATAGAGTCTCTGTTCCTCGCTTTATGGGCTGCCTTTATCCTTTTTCCCAAGGGGATACTTCCGTCACTCAAGTTCTCACTTTGGATCCTTTGATTTCTAACCTTTCGGGGAAACCTGCCTTACTTTCAGAGGAGGTTAATTTGACTGATCCTGTTGGCAAAAAGGTTGACGCTGCTCTCAAGAGATCTCATGCTGGACTCAATCTCTCCTTAAGTTCTGAAATCTATGGGGTCTATACTTCCCAGTCCATGATCAAGGATTTTCAGTCCCTCTCCTCTGCTAATCAGGATGGTGAGGACTTCTCTGATTTGCTGTCCTGTATGGAGATTCAGGCAAAATTTCTTTCCGATATTGCCTTTGACTCTCTTCGGGCTTCTGCAATGGTCACTGCTGGTTCTGTTTCTGCTCAGCGTCATCTTCATATTAGGGGCCGAAGGGTTGATTGATCCCAGAAGAATTATTTGTTGCACATGCCCTTTGGAGATTCTAAACTCTTTGGTGACAAACTGGAGGAGGTACTGAGGAAGTCCTTCAAAAGTCAGAGACATATTTAACCTTTCTGTCAGAAGCCTAAAGTCTTGGATGGTGGTAGGAGACGGGGGATCATTTTCGGAAATGCCACCCCTATTCCCAGCCTGTCTGCTCCCGGTTCCAGCATAGGGGTTCTCCTTCAGGGGGTGCCTCTTATCAGTCTGGTGGTAAGGGGTTCACAAAACATCCTTCCTGACTGGGGGGTCAACCCGTCCTTTTCTCCCGTTGTGGGGAGCCTAGGTCAGTTCTTTCCTGTTTGGACTGCTTCCATTGCGTACGCCTGGGTTCTTCAGGTGGTTTCCCTGGGTGTTTGTCTAGATGTTTCTCCAGAATTTCCAGATCCTTACTTACTGCAGATGGCATGGCTTCAGAATCCGGTGAAAAGATTGGCCCTTGTCTATAATATTGCCTCTCTGGTCCTGAAATGTGCCCTCCTTGTAGCTCCTCCTCGGGAGAGGGGGTGCAGTTGCTATTCCCATGTCTCCATGATCAGGAAGGTCACAGGGGATTTTCATCTGATCATCGACCTGCAATTTCTGAACTACTTTGTCCTGACCCTGCATTTTCGGATGCCCACTTTGCATCAGGTGATTCCCCTGGTCTCTCCGGGAGATTTCCTGACAAAGATCAATCTTTATGACGCCTATCTCCATGTTCCGGTAGCTCCTGCCTCTCAGACCTTCCTGAGGTTTGCAGTGGGCTGCCAACATTAGCAGTTCAGGATGCTTCCCTTTAGGCTCAAGCCCTCCTCCAGGATTTTCATCAGGGTTTTAACCCCGGTGGTGGGTCTCCTTCATTCCAGTGGTGTCTTGGTCCACCTGTATCTCGACGACCTTCGGATCCATGCACCCTCTATGGACAAGTTTTTGGTGGACACTGCCTCCACGGTGTCCCTTTTGGAGAGTTTCAGATTCCTGATCCATCCCTCCAAGTCCTACCTGACTCTCTCTCAGCAGCTTGAGTATATTGGTGCCTTTTTTCGATATGGAGCAGGGGGTGGTGTCCATTCCTGCCTCCCAGTGTGACTGGCTCTGTAAGTCTCTTCACCGCCTCCTGCAGGCTTAGGCCACTTCTGTGATGGAATGGCTGCATCTTCATGGTCTGATGGTAAGATAGGGCTTGTTTTCCGATGTTCCTCCCCCTTACTTGCCACTGTCTTGCTTGTCCCCGTCGTTGGATTTTATGGTTTTCTTCTTCCTTTCAGACGGTGACTTTGGATGTCATGCCATGGGCGCACCTCCACTTGGGCCCGGTGGTGCATCAAATCTGCTTCACTGGATTCCGGCCAGCGGTGACTATGAGACTCCTATTCCTGTTACCGCTTCAATGCACCAGGATCTCCTCTGGTGGTTGCATCCTCCTTCCCTGGACCATGGTTTTCCTCTTCAGTCTCTGACTCCTTTGGTCCACACTACCGATGCCAGGAGCCTGGGCTGTGGGGGCATTCTTGGGGGACCTCACTGCTCAGGGTCTCTGGTCCGTGGAGGAGGCTTTAATGTCTTCCAATTGGAGGGAGCTACAAGGGGTCTGGAATGCCCTCCAGGTCTTTGCCTCCCTTTTTCGGGATCACTTTGTGGTGGTCCGGGTGGACAACCGAGTGGCAATGTTGTACATCAATCAGCAGTTTGGCATTGGGTCTTCCTGCCTCAATCTCCTTGCCTGCCTCCTAGTGTCCTGGGCAGAGTTCCACCTCTGCAGGCTATTCACATTCAGAGGGTGCTGAATCATCAGGCGGGTGTTCCCATCCTCCCAGGAGTTTGTTCTGGCTCCTTCATTTTTTTCCCAGATTTGCAGTTGGTGGGGTGTTCCAACAGTGGATGTTTTTTCTACCCCCTTGAATGCCAAGCTTCCCCTCTTCTTCACCTGGTTCCTCTCTCGGGGTACGTTGTGGACCAATTCCCTGAACAGTCCTTGACCTCTGGGTCTTCTTTATACCTTTTACCGATTTTTCTGATCCAGCGGTTCCTGTCTTGCGTGCTTCGGGGGGTGGCAGAGGTGATTGTGGTCTTTCCTTTTTGGCCTCGGAGATCTTTTTTCCCTCTTCTCCATCTCCTAGCAGTGGGGCCAGAGTGGTGTCTTCCTCTGACGCCGTCTCTTCTGTCCATCCCTCTCCTTCCTCTGCAGACTCTGACCCGTTTGCGTCTCACAGTCTGGAGGTTGAGAGGGAGGGCCTCATGAAGCAGGGTCTTTCTTTGCAGGTTTCCCGTTCCCTCCAGTCTTCTCAACATGGATCCACTAACAAGGCTTATGTGCATCATTGGGGTTCCTTTGATGCTTGGTGCAGGACCCAGTCATTGTCTCCTGTATCTGCCTCTTCCTCTGCAGTTTTTCAGTTTCTTTAGGAGGGTTTTGATAAGGGTCTCTCTGTGGCTACTCTGAAACTTTAGTGGTGCTCTATTAAAACTTTTCTGGCTCAATGAGATGATTTATCTTCTTTTTCAGGCATGGCCTCTAAGTTGTGCTGAGGTTTCGGCTTTCTTCCTCCCTTTCAGAACCCTTTCCCCCCCGGGAACTTCCTGTGGTGCTTTCTCATTTAAAGTCCCCACTCTCTGAGCCCCTGGAGTCTTTGTCCTTTAAATTCCTGACTCTGAAGTGTTTTTATTCTGGTCGCCATTACCACTGCTAGGTGTTTGGGTGAACTTAATAACTTGGTTTGTCGTCCTCCTTGCCTGCGCATTTTCGGGTGCCGGGTCGTCCTTTCCTTGGATCCTAAGTTTTTCGCTACGGTGAATTTTTCCTTTCATCGTGTGCAGGAAATTATTCTCCCTGTCCTGCCTCCGGAGGCTTTGGTCTCTGATCCTTCCTTGTCTCTTTTGGATGTTGTCCATGCATTGAAGATATATCTGACTAGGTCTTCCAAGTTTCGTCTCTCTGACCACCTTTTTTGTCAGCTCTGGGCCTGTGCGGAAGGGGGGACAGCCTTCTTCTTTCACCGTGTCTTGTTGGATTAAGTCTCTTATCTTTTCAGTTTACCAGGCCCTGGGCCAGGAGGTTCCGGGTGGGGTTGAGACCCATTCCACGCGAGGTATGGCTGCTTCCTGGGCTGAATGTTCCATTCATTCAGAATGGGACGAGGAAGGAAGAATCTGAGTAATGAAGATTACTAGTAAGTAATCTGAACAATATGTAAAGAAAGAGATGAAAGATTCAAAGAAAAAATATGTGGGAGGCAGATGGAGTGATATCGAAAAAAGGAAGTAATGAAAGAATAATGAATGCAGAATGAAAAGAAGGCTGGGAGGGACAAAAATAGAATGGAAAAAAGACTCAGATGAAATAGAGAAAAACTAGAAGGAAAGAATGAAAGGGAAGAGGAATAAAGGAACCTTTCCCTGGGAAAACAATTACAGCAGACCTTATTAGAAAGAGTAGACACCACATGCAGTTTGCAAAATCCAGGAGGTTGTGGTGGCAAAATGGTATTTTTAATTGTACTAACTAAACTAATTTTGCATACCCGTGCAGCGAAAGAAAGTAATATCCCAAGGGAAACATGTTAGCAGTTGATGTATGCAAATTCAGCCAACCACAAAGCATCACTCTAGTCATTCTCCTGGGGTACCATAAAGTATCATAACAGCTGTTCCATTCACTGATTTTGTAACTGCGTTTAGTCATCCGTTTGTGGATTACTTGTAGAGTGCAAACACTGATCCCTGGAGGGATATCTCAGCGCTTTATTGCTGCAGGCATTAGGAACTATGGCACTAGTCTTAATCTGGGAAGAGCCAGGTTTTTAGGGTCTTTCTGAACCTAACGTGATCAGAGGTTAGACGGAGATCCATGGGCATTAAGCTCCAGTGGGCAGCTGACAGATGGGCGAATGAGCGACTGCCCGTTCTCAATTTTTAATGTGCTTGGCTTCAGCCAGTGTTAAGTTTGATGAGCGCAGGTTTCACACGGATTTATAAAATTCCACCTTGAAACGTAGAATGGTAGGGCCAATGATGTAGAGTGCCTTGAGGACATGGCATAGGAGTTTAAATGTGGATCTCTTACGTATTGGCAGCCAATGGAGAGTTTCTAAACAGGCCAATGCCGAGCTGTACCTGTCTTTGTTACAAATGATTTTGCTGCCGTGTTTATATCACCTGAAGTGGCATAAAAAGAAAGTATGCCATGCCCCATAAAGGGAATTTCCATAGACCAGTCTGCTTGTAATTGTTGTGTTCTCCGATGTCAGGAGAACACTCGCTTTGGGGGCCTGGGACACGCGGCAGCATGCGCGGACGCGCGGTAGCATACGCGCTGAACAGAGCACACCACACCAAGTGCTAGTAAACGTTCACTGCCTCCGCCCCTCCCTGCAGTGTCTTTTATTACCTTGGTCCCTGACGTCCGGACCATACCACATTGGCCGGACGCCAGAGGGTCACCATTATTCTTTTCTCATATTTAGTGAGGGTCACCACTTCCCCCCCCCGGGACTGGTGGTATCGTCCGGGGTCGGACATAACATTCCTCATCACCTTAAAATAAAACCAAACATGATGATGTCAAACGAATACAAACTGCAAACTCAGGTTCCCAGGCCTGAAAAAGTTATCAAGGTAAAAACACAATTGTTAAACGGAAGGATCCACTTCCCTCGTTCTGTGGCTCCGCTACTCACAGTCATAGTCTTGGAGGTTCCGAGGGGTCGTGATACGGGGTCGCAAATTGTACCTGTTCCCCCCTCTTTTTGTCACAGTCTCAGGTACCTCCGCTTCCGGCATTTCTTCCGACGCTCTCATCCTGAACTCTCGGTTTACCTCACCAGCGTCCTGTGTTCCCTCTTCTTGCTGAGCCTCGGGGCTGCAGAAGACGGTTACCGGGAGACGTAGGCTTCCCGGTGATTCTGGCCTTACCCATTCCTCCGGCTCTTCCTTAACCTCCTCCCTTGAAACCGTCTTTTCGAGGGCGGTCTCATCATAGTTGTATCGTTTGAACCACGATACATTTCGAGTGACCGTTTCCTCATCCTTCTTTGCAGTTACTAGAGTCCCTTTTATTCTCACCACGGCCCAGGGATCAGACTCAAAAAGAGTCTTAAACTTTCCTCCCGGATGTCGATTCTTTATTAATACTCTGTCGCCTACTTGCAGATCTTTCACACACGCTCGTCTTTTCTTAGACATTTTATCATTTTTGGCTTGTCTCTCTCCTAACTTTATTTGCACTTGTTCGTACATCCTGGTATCAGGGCTGATCTGGGGTATTGTGTCTCTGACATTTCGTCTTATACATACCGAGCTCGGGGACATTCCCGTGGTGCTGTGTGGTGTCAATCGATATTCTCGCAGAAATCCAAATATCGCACAGTCTATATTCTTTCCTTGGGCCACGGCGATTCGTATCACTTTGTTTAGGGTTCTCATGAACCTTTCTGCTTCCCCATTGGCTTGAGGCCATCGAGGGGTGATCTTTCGGTGATGAATCGAGTGAGACGCCAGATATTTGGAAAACTCACTGCTCGAGAATGGGGGACCATTGTCAGTCCTCAACTCTTGCATAATTCCATGGGTGGCCATTACTTTTTCCAAACATGGTATCACCTTCTCCGTGGTAGTAGATTCCACCACCTCAACCTCCGGATACTTCGAAAAATCATCAATGACCACTACCATGTGTCTACCGTCTGGTAAGCTCCCTAAATCCGCACTTGCTCTGTACCACGGGGTGGATGGAATCGGTTCTGTGATTATGGGGGACGGGGGATCCGCCGGCCCCACCATTTGGCAAACATGACACTTCTGTATTGTCTGTTCCACTCTGGAATCCATGTCCGGAAACCACACTTTACTTCGCAGTCTGGCTTTGGTTTTTACCATGCCTTGATGAGCAGCATGAGCTAGGTCAATCGTACGCTGTTGGAGTGCCTCCGGAATGACCAGACGATTTCCTCGTAAAAGGCAGTCCTCCGAAGATACAGCCAGCTCATGTCGAACACGAAACAACGCCTGTAAGGCTAGACCTGCCTCCTCCGTCCTGAGTGCCAAGTTTTGTTTCAGCAGATGCCACTTCCCGTTTTGGACACATGACATGGCCAAACATAACACCTCATCTCGTTGGGTGGCTTCCTGAATTTCTTTCAGCGACATGGGCAGTGGTTTGGATCGTTCTATCACCAGTCGCACATATTCCTCAATCTCTTCTGCTTCCTCCTTCTCTTCCTCTGAGGCTGGTCTGGCATGACGTGATAGGTAGTCAGCAGGGTTTTGAGCGCCCGGCCGATACACCACTGAGAACTGATACCCTTGGAGTTGTAAAATCCACTTCTCTATTCGTGGAGGGGGTTGGGATGCTGTTTTGTTGAACAGCGGGATCAGAGGTTTGTGATCAGTGTATACCAGGAATGGATGACCGTATAGGTATAAATGATAATGGCGGCACCCCCAACTCACTGCTAGGGCCTCTTTCTCTATGTGGGAGTATCTTTGTTCAGTCATCGTTAGTGCTCTGCTAGCATAGGCTACTGGGGCCCATTCTCCGTCTTTGCCCTTTTGGGATAACACAGCCCCCAGCCCGACGGGGCTGGCATCTACTGACAGCTCAGTGTCTCTTGCCGGGTCAAAATACACTAGCGTTGTTTCTGAGGACAGTGCTTGTTTTGTCGCTTGAAACGCTGCCTCCTGTGTCTGATTCCATTCCCAGGGGACGTTTGTCTTTGTGAGCTCTCTTAGCGGGGCTGTGAGAGAGGCTAAGTTCTTCATGAATCTTCCACAGTAAGTCGCCATCCCCAGAAAGCTTCGGACTCCCGTGACAGAGGTGGGGGCAGGCGCCGATTTTATGTCTGCTACTTTCTCCGGGTCAGGTCGAACACCCTGTTCTGAAAAATGGTACCCGAAAAACGCAATGTCCTGTCTTAGGAACTCGCATTTTTCTCTGTGCAAAGTCAGCCCACTTATTTTTAGTCTTTGAAACACCGCCCTGAGTCTCTTTAAATGTGCTTCTATGGTGGGGGCATGTACCAAAATGTCATCACTTACATTGATCACTCCTTCCAGCCCCGCGAGTACCCCCCTTATTGTGTCCTGGAACACTTCCGCCGCACTGGCAACTCCAAAACTGAGGCGTTTGTACCGCCTCAGCCCTACATGTGTGGAAAATGTTGTTATTGCCCGAGACTCCGGGGCTAACATAATCTGATGATAGCCAGCCCGCAAATCCATTTTTGAAAACCACTTTGAACCACTGACTTCCGTCACGATATCATCTACTGTAGGCGTGAGGTGGCGTTCTCTCCTAATGGCCACATTTGGTAGGCGCATGTCCACGCATATACGCACCTCTCCTGGCTGTCTCGGTTTGGTGGTAACCACAATGGGAGACACCCAGGGTGTGGGCCCCTCCACTTTTTCGATAATGTCTGCATCTTCCAGTTTCTTGAGTTCAGCCTCCACTCGCGGTCGGAGGTGAAACGCTATTCTCCTGTGCTTCAGCGCCACTGGCTCTATCGATTTGTCAATGTGCAATCTCACTTGCCTCCCCTTCAGACAGCCAATCCCTCTGAATATCTCGCTATATTCTTCCAGGATGTTATCCAGCGTTCCTATATGTATGCTGAATGCAAATGTTACCAGTTTTAGTTCTTCCGCTGTGCGGCAACTGAGTAGCATCCCTGTACCTATCTTGGCGACATAGACCTTGGCTTGGACTGTGTGTTCTTCATGACTGATCTTTGTTGTAAATACTCCCGCCAGCGGAATCGGCGTAGTTGACCCATACGCGAACACTTGTACAGCCGTTCGACGAAGTGGAGGAGGTTGTTGTAATTGTCTGAATGCTGATTGAGCCAGTATATTGATTGAGGCCCCTGTGTCGATTAGAGCCGTCACTTGATGGTCAGCTATTTTCACTTGGCATTTCGGGGCCCTCTTTCGTGCTCGGCTGCCTGGCTCTGTGGCATGTATTACATACACTGTTCCCTCCGGTTCATCATCGTCATCATCCATGTCCGGAATTACGTCTGGCTGTTGAATGGTTTTGGCCGAGTGATTTCCTCTTTGTCTCTCTGCCTTGGGTTTCGTCCCGGAGCGACATACCTTCGCAAAGTGATTTAGCTTTTGACAGTTCGAGCACTGTTTTCCTAACGCGGGACATCTTCCTTGATGTGGGAACGTCCCTCCACACATGTAGCATTGCCGATGGTTGGTCGCCAACCTTGGTTTGTCTTTCCTTTTTGTAATAGGTCCCGAGTTGATTGTGTTTACTGGCTCCGTTTTGATCACTTGCGTGAGCGCTGACTCCATGTGTGCCGCTCTCACTTTGGACAGTTCTTTTGATCTGCCCATTGTTAACATGTCAGCCATTGCCATGCCAGGGATTTGCAATATGTGTTCCCTCAGTTTAGTGGAGAAGCAGCCTTGTATAAACTGGGCTCTAATTTCGTCTTCCGGATCTTGTAGAGTGCATGTACTCGCCAATTCCCTTAGTCTTGCATAGTAGGTGTCTACGGATTCTTCCGCTTGCTGTCTGGCTTGGCGGAGTAAAAATCGTTCATAATCTGGATTTGCCATTGGCTCAAAATAGGCTGTAATTGCCCTTTTTAGCGTTCGATAGTTGAACGGGGGCCCCTCCTCCACTACTGTTTTGCTTATTTTGTGTATCATTGCTCCTCCCATGTGCAGGAGCATTGGTCTCTGTCTGTCTGGGTCCAGCGCCATTGCCGCAAAGTAATTTTCTAGGCGCTCTACCCACATTTTCCACTTAGCCGCCTGAGCTGACGGAGGCCCTTCTACTACGAACGGCTCCAATGCTGGGAACGTGGCCATTGTGCTGCCGAGCCGTGTTTTTTTTTTCTTTTTTTTTTTTTTTTTTCTACTGTCCTCTCTTCAGATTCCCCTGTATTAGCGTTTTCTCCTGTGCTTGCAGTGTATGCCCTGCCACTGGGACCCAGTTGCTGTTCCCTTTGTGCTTGCTGAGGTTTTTTTTTTTTTTTTTTTCTGTATCGGGTGCTGTGAGCTAAGGCTCGCGCCGCCTTTCCTCCTGTTTTACGCCTCCTTTTGCCACTGCCACGCCCCCTTTTCTCACCGTGTGCTCTGCCACCTCGTGGTATCGTTTATTTCCTTCTGTGGGCTTGTCGGAGTGCCGGCTCCCCGTGGCTCCACCTCCTCGCTCCCCAGCCGGCCGTCTCTGCCGCTTCGGAGCTGCGCTAGGAGACGTGTCTCCACGAGACCGCTCCCGACCACGTGTCTCCGCCAGGCCGCTCCGACCCGCGCGGCTGCATACAGCGCTGTCGCTCCTCCGGAGGGATGTCAGTTATCGTATCCCGTCTCGTCGCCAGTTTGTTGTGTTCTCCGATGTCAGGAGAACACTCGCTTTGGGGGCCTGGGACACGCGGCAGCATGCGCGGACGCGCGGTAGCATACGCGCTGAACAGAGCACACCACACCAAGTGCTAGTAAACGTTCACTGCCTCCGCCCCTCCCTGCAGTGTCTTTTATTACCTTGGTCCCTGACGTCCGGACCATACCACATTGGCCGGACGCCAGAGGGTCACCATTATTCTTTTCTCACATTTAGTGAGGGTCACCACTTCCCCCCCCGGGACTGGTGGTATCGTCCGGGGTCGGACATAACAGTAATTAGGGTTTGAACTACCGTTCTACGCCAATCCATGGGGATCCAGTAAAAATGTTTATATAGGAGCTTAAGTAGGCCAAAACATCTGACACATGTGGCGTTGACCTGCTCCTGCATGGAGAGAGCGTCATCTATTAAGGCGCCAAGCTTCTTTGCCAATTTCTTGGGTTCTGGTGTGGAGCTCAATGAAGATAGTCACCAGAGGATTTCCAAATCTGGTGTGTACTGCTAAAGAGTATCATCTCTGTTTTATCGACTTTCAGCTTTGAGCATGGAGTACCATTTTTCTGACGAAGGACGTCTGAATGATTTAATTGCCTTCCAGGGGGCTTAATTATCCAGGGAATTGGAGATGGCAAAATAAAATTTATTTGGAAAGATTCAGTGTTCATTTTACTCCAGGTTCTTCTAGGGGTTGGTGACGGGTCTGGAGTTTTTTTTCGGACTTTTGATAATAAAAGAGAGAAGTTGATTAAGAAATGGTCGGACCATAGTAGTGAATTGATGTCATGGACTTTGGTCGTTTCAATGTTTCAAAAATAACAGATATAGGGGCATATTTACAAGAAACTGGCACATCAGCACTGATGTACCAATGTTCTTGCATCACCCTTGCCCCACCTAATGACTCAATAGGTGACCATATTTACAATATGGCACAACATGGCGGTCGTTATGCCATTAGGGTCCAAAAGTTTGACGCTACTTTTGCGCTTTGCTGAACTAGTGTAAAAAACTTTGACAGTAGTGCATCAAAGTGCAAGGAGACCCATAGGTTTCTATAGGTGCATCATTTTAACACCTGCTTTGAGCAGGCTTCAAAAACGACACTGAAAATGGCACAGTGAAATGTTAATTTTACTGCACCATTTTTGCAGGCCTCCTAGAGCCGGAACGCCCCCTCACATACATTATGCCTGGCGCAGGCATAATGTGGCACAAGGAGGTGCAAAGTGGAGCAATGCATGCATTCCACCACTTTGTAAATACAATACTGTGCTGCAAAAATGCCTTCCTAACGCCACATTAGCGTAAAAAGAAATTATGCTCATATGGCACAAGTAGCCGCTTGTAAATATGCCCCCTAGTGTGTGTCCTGCTACGTATGTTGGACCATGATCCATTGTTTTAGATGAAAGATTTGCATTTCACTCTCCAGCATTTACATAAGAAGTCCTCAGTGTTTTCATAGTGTAGATTATAATCCCCAATCACAAAAAAATTATCACGATTTAGGATTAGTAGGACATCTAAGTGCGAGATTTGAAGCCAATTGGGAGTTGTATCTGGGAAGCCTGTACAGTACAGCGCCTCCAAGCTATTTTGTCACTGCGTTTATGCACCTGCTTGTGAATGGTTAATGATGGATATCTCAGCAATGATATCTAAGATTTTTCAGAAAGCAGATTAGAAGTGTGACGTTAAATATGGCCTTTGAAATTCCATGTAGTCGCAATCCTCCCTGTGTTACAATGTTGGAGCTGAACGGCAAAGTTACTTTTATTATTTTGAAAAATAAACCCCCTCTGTGGGATTTTGTTTCTGAAAATTAAAAATAATGCCCCCATCACCGTGAGAGGGGGCATTTTGCAGTTTTTACTGCCCCTTTCCACCAAAGTTGTCTTTTAATGTGAAAGTAGTTAAAACTAACCTATATAATACACTCATCTCAATTAGGTGGGCAGATATTCATATCAACCTCTGATGGCAGTTAATCTGTTGGGCCATTGGAGGGTTTCAGCCATGGCGGAGAAAGAGTAATCTCCGCTGTGGTTACACCAAAGGTCCACCTGGTTTTACATCTGGCAGGCAGACAATTATGTTGTTCAAAAGTGTACTTCATCACAGTTGGAGTGATGGAGTACCTTTCTGCCAAAATATAAATCGGGCCCTAAGATTTTGAAGAAAGCAGATAAAAAGTATAGCATAAATTATGTCCCCTTAACTGCGATGAGGACTTTGAAATTCCTTGCAATTGCATCCCTTTCTGTGTTACGATGCCGCCTATGCCTCATACCATAAACGGATCATATGACTCTTCTTAGAGAGTTGGCCTACCTCTTCCAGGAATACCAATTACATATACCTGTAGACACCTCTGTCACAGAATCCATTGATATCATTTGCCACCACTTGTGCGGATTGAGTGCTGGTTGTAACAAAGCCACAAGTTATGCATGGAAACTTTTGGAAACAAGTGGTGTTAACAAGTGGTGTTAATGTACCTACAGGCATCTGAGAGGATGTTGGCCACCACAAATACCTTTGGATTCTACCTGAAATTTTACATATACCTAGGTGAGTAGTCATTTTGAAGTAGTCTTGTAGTCCTAACTATTTACTTGTAAAGTACAGGACTTTATCAGGATACAAAAGCGAACCCCCTTGGAATACGTCTATCTGCCATGCTTGCCGTTAAGGGATTTCAATGGTCACTGTTTCCTTTTGCATCTGCACCAAGACTTCATCAATGTACACTACTTACACCACCTTTTTGGTTTATTTTGGTTGTTAGATAAACAGGTACTTGGCACTAACTGTTGCATCTAGTTCAGACCTGAACAAACTAAAGAGTGAGTCTGCTTTTCAATTGTTCAATTAGAAGGTTATGTGATGATAAATCAGAATCTGCAAAGAATGAAGTCCATTTCAGCTACTGTAGAGTGCAGGCTATGTCACACTTCAGAAACTGTAAATTCCAGAGCGGTGACAAGGCTGCATATGTTTCTGTCCCTTAAAACAAGCGTCAAGTGTTGGGTGGTGCCATTTTGGCTTTCCCAATCCTTTTTTCATCAGAGAATTTTTTTGTGAATGCTTAGTCCAAAATCAATTCCAAGATGGCTTGCGGTACGAGTATAAGTATGTGCACACATAAGCTTCCATCTTTAGAAATTAGTTTTTCCAAAACCAACAACCATTCAGTGATGAATGTCATATGTGGAATATGTGCCAGGGGTGAATGGCTGCAAGCAGCTCAACATCTCTCTGCAATCTATGCCACAACCTTAGCATGGGAAAGCAAGGTGTAGGCAGTTTCCGGGGTGAAGGGAATGGATTGTGAGTGAGAGGAACACTGGTCCCAAAATAGTAGGCCAATGCAGGGCAATCTCCCAATCTGAGCTAGAGCTTTCTATCTTTGTTGTCTAGTGCTGAAGGACATCTAGTACAGAAGTAATGGTAGAAGTAAGTTATGAGCACAACTGATGCAACAGTAACATCTAAGAAGCCTAGAATTTCTAGTTGTTTTTCTAATCCAGTTAGGAAATGACTAGTTTCTCTCTTTCTTTTAGTATTTTCACGCTTTATAAACTGTGTCACCAACCTGTCACAGTTTTTTAGACAAATTTTGAATTGAAAATTTTGGTTAATATCTGAAAAAATAATGCAGTGTTCCACAGGGGACAGGTTTATTGCCACTCTTTTTTAATGTCTGTCTGGATCTTTTGATGCTTCAGTTGTAGAATTTCCTGTATTATAACTGTGTTGATTATTCTTTATTCATTGTTAGTATATCTACTAAGTGAAAAGAAAGAAAGGCATTTGGGCATGATTTTCTTGATATCCATAGATGTATCTGCACCAAACACCTTAATTAAATCCTAATGAAACATAGACCATGAAGTTTAGATGAAGGACCACATCTCATATGGTGTTCATTCTGTTAATGAACATTATAACGCTGTTGAAGAAAATGGTTTTCTAAATTTTCCCCAAAAGATGGAAGCAATCCTGACAATAAATGTCTCTCACCCTTATTTGGCAATAGAGACTATTCAGGATTTTTTATTGTTTCCATTGCAAAATTGCAGCATCTTCAGAACACAGTAATAGGCTCCCTTTGTGACCTCCATTAGCATAACAATGTGATGTTAGCAAGAAATATTTTCTTTCAGTTCCTGGTCAAAGAGTGTATTCAATACAAATGCCTTGCTTGGTCCACAGTGCCTTTTGATTTTCACAACCATTTTCTTTAAAGGGGACATGCGTTCCCTTTTTCTCCCAGAAACATCTAAACATTAAGTTTCGCTTTGATTTCCAGAATTTAAGTGAGTCAAATAGGGTAGGCGAGGTATTTAATTTAATGTGGTCACATCCCAGAATGCTATTACCACACTCCTTAAAAAGGTCATCAATCCTCTGTTTTATAAACACAAATTAAAAATGCATTTATTTCAGTTTACTTATAGCGATCTCAAAGGATATCTTCAGTTCCTCCTTTACTTTCTCTCTGAATTTCTCTGTTCCATGAGACCACATTGCAGTGTGCTAGAGCTAAAACAAATTAACACAACATAACAACTTTTCATCTCAACTTTATGTATAGGAGAGACAGTGGTAGAGAATACTGGGTCTATACTTCTTTGTACTATAATGTTAGAAATCGGTAATATTTCGCTACACCATACTTTAGAAATCATCCTATCGTGCTGATATTGGAGTAGAGACAGACACTTTTGGGTGGTTTGACTTCCACAACAATCCACCAAGGGAGACCATTCAGCGGAACATGAAGACATCTTATTGGTATACATGATTGTGTATGTTACTTCAATATTCTGCCCTTAGAATGTTTTTGTGTAAGTATTGTTCCATGTTCTGAGTTCCTTATGCTGCTTGCCACTCAACAGTATCTGGTCAGATTCCTTTGATTAGCTGAGCAGGGTGGGAGGTCGGTCATGGGCTCCTTGCTCTACAAGAAGGAATAAAAGCTTTGTTAACGTTTTGCTGCTTGTCTCCTCATTTGTGTTTCATGAGAAAGGTCATTTCAACAATGATTGACCTATCAATTAATTGGACGAGCTTCAAAACATACTCTCAGGATAGCACAAATAAACAATAGAATTAATCAAATTAGCAGCCAAATGTAGAAAGCAGTGTCCAACTCAGCATTTTGCACCATTAAAATGCTTTTTCTTATGTACTAAATTCATTTTAGGAGTCAGAAAAGTACTTACAGCGCCTAAATTGTTATTCTGAATGGATAATGATTTGGTATCTGGAAGAGGCATGTTATAGGCGCACCTTTCAAATACTAAATCTGAATCTTATGTATTGGTGTTTTCCAAATGAAATCTGGTTGCAAAACATTGATATTTTGTGAATGTACAAAACATTTTTAGAAATGTAGGCAGTGGTCAAGGGACACACTGTCAACATTTAAGCAAACAAAAAAAACTTTTCTTTTTTAACGCAGTCCTGCTTCCTTTAAGGAAAATAGGCTGCATACAAAAAAGTTTGTTTTCATTGAAAGCTGTCACAGATATGATGGACTGCTGACCCCAGCAGGCAACTATCCCTGTGATTATACCGTATGAGTCACACTTTTACCCCTGCCTCATTAATACTCTTGAGATAGGCCAGATTCTGACCCACTCCAAATCCGATTTGTAAGAACCAACTTATTAGTACAAAGGTCTGTCCATAAAAATCTTTACTGGTTGCAAAAAAACTGGGTGCAGTTTGTGACCAGCTATTTGTACATCTGACCCAAAGAATGAAAGAAGCATAATCAAGTTCACGTATAGTTGCTTACCAGAGAAATGAACAATAAGAAGGGAATGAGGGAAAATGAGTTTGCACTTGTAAGAGGAGGTCAATCCGAGCATCATTGTCATAGCCGTCTAGAGGACTGGACTGGACTGGACTGGATGTAAGTCAACATGTAAAAGTAGGAAGTTTAAAAATAACCTGGAGGCCTGATTTAGAAGTGGGCCATACCAGAAGACATGCCAATAACAAAGTTATCTCCATGGTGGCTATCCTGTGAGCAAGAAAATCACACACTGGTTGATAAACCAAACACTAATTTACGCCCTAGATATTTCTATGTGGCTTTTCAGCAGCACCTTGGCTAAAAGTGATCCTACTTGTGATAGCGAAAGTGGGTCATGTCCCACAAGTATTTCCATTGAATCCTTCAAAAGATAATCTGTTAACTTATGAAAAACTAGATTGAAGCCAAACCAGAAACAGTAAATTGTTTGAGAGCTGGCAGAATGAAAGCTATATTTATAATCTTGTAAAATAAAATTTGCAAAGTTGTCCTTTCTACACTGTCACCCTGAATGCTTTGGCATTTTGCTGAACCCTTTTTTTGTAAGCTTCAAAATAATGGCAATAGTAAACAGTACAAAATAGTCAGCATTTCAGTAATACAATTTGTTCTACCTTAACCACGGTTGCCAGCAACCACAGAGGACAAAAACAAGGTTCTATGCACTCCAGAGACTCTGGACATAAAGTCCCAGGTCTGGAATGCTTGAAAATGTAGGAGATCTTCCTCCATTTTCAACATGCGCCATGAGGGTTTCATTTGTGGCTTGCAGCTTTATGAAGCCAGAGCAACTTTATGCCTAAATCTGAAGAAATATCACTTTACAGGGTATGAACTATTTGATAAAGAGAGTTGCTTTTGCTTTAATTTACATCTATTTTCATTGTTTGATCATGTTAAAGTTTATTAAAAATTTAAACCCAGTCATATTTTGTCAATTGGTCCTGAAAGATAAATCTAAATATTTGAGATCAATGCTATTGACCGGTCTGATCAGTAGAATCCCAGCAGGAAAGAAAGGTTGTGCTATTTTCCTTCACCTGCAGTAGAATTCGGTCTACCTATGAGAGAGACCATGTTGTCTATACACATTGTTAGGAAGAAAAGCTGACATATTTCTAGGCCTTGGCTTTTCCTCAACAGGCTAGTGTATTTATTCTGGGAGTTCTAGTCCAGTTTGGAGGAAGAGTGGTCTCTTTCACAGGATAACTAATGATTTAAAACCGTGTTATTTGCTTCTATTTAAAATATTTTTTTATTGTTTTATCATGTTACAGTTTATAAAAACTAAGCTAACCCTTGTGTTAGGTTCTTTATACACAAGGCCAAGAGATATCATGATAATGAGGAAGCAGTTTATTTACCCTATCAGTGTGTGTGTCGGCCAACGGCCGACACACGCACAGCCTCCCTGGTGCGGGCCAAGACCACTGGCAGACACCAGGGAGGGGTTTTAAAAATCCTCCTTTTAGTTAAAAACCCCTTGGGAGAAACGGAAGTGTCTCCCCCCACGTGCCCATCTGTGACGTCAAAGCACCACAAGGAATGCTGACTTCACAGTTTGTTTTCCTCACCAAAGCAGGAAGCAGAGGAAAGGCAGCTTTTGGCTCCTGTGAGGAAAACGGGCCCGAAAGGGCCTCCCCGGCTTTCAGGAAGGCCTCGTTTGAAAGGGGAGATTCATGCCCATGAAACTCCACTAGAGTCAAGGGGTGTCCTTTGGGGGGGTTGGACCCTTTGAAAATGGGCCGACCCCCCCCTCTGGGGGGGGCATACAAATATAAAATAAAGTTGGTTTAACCCTGGGGGGAGGGGTGATCGCCTCCCCCTGGCTTATAAATATTAAAATAAATTGACTGGGGGGGTTGGCCCTTTGGAAAATGGGCCGACCCCCTCCCCAGGGGGCAATTTTTGTAATAAAATCAGTTTGTTTACCCCTGGGAAGGGCGTGATTGCCCCCTTCCCCTGGGTTACAATTTTTTTTTTAAAAATTAAATTGACAGGGGGTTGCTCGTGAGCAGGGCTAACCCCCTGTGGGACCAATTTCTTTTTAAAGGTGTGTGGTTTCCCTGGGGGTAACGACAATGATCACCCACCCAGGGAAACCACACAGCTATTAAATAAATACATATATATATATATATATATATATATATATATATATATACACATACATATATATATAAAGAGAGAGAGAGAGAGACTCTATAGAGGGACAGAGATCACTCTCATATTTATTTTATATACATATGTGTATATATAAATATGTATATATGTGTGTGTGTATATATATATATATATATATATATATATATATATATATATATATATATTCTTCAACAAAATTTGAACATCGCACTCCAGGAAATCCTTTTGTCAGCTTTTTTTATTTGAAAAAAAATGTGCTTCCACCACCCAACGCGTTTTGACCAACAAAGGTCTTGATCACAGGTAGCCATTGTCTCTGTCCCCCACACTTTATATAGTCTTCGAGTGGGAGTCTCCCTCCCAAAGCTATGTAACTGGAATGTGTCTAATGTCCTAAATGTTTTCACAAGATCGATGCAGTCTAAAAGAAGAGTAAATAAAAGACCGGGAAGTCAATAGCTTACAAAAATAATAGGTCTTAATGAAAATAATGTGCCGACACCCTGAGGTTTCATGTGTATGAACTGAGCGATTTCCAAATAGGCGGTGATTGATAAGAACTGAAAGAAATGTATAAATAGTTTGAAGAATTGTTATTAGAGATCTGGGAAGGAGGATTGAATTTATTAAATTTATCTGTGAGAGACTAAGGAACAAGAGGTGCAAAATACAAGGAGGGCTGTTCATCATA
The DNA here is from genome assembly GCF_031143425.1 of Pleurodeles waltl. Lineage (NCBI taxonomy): Eukaryota > Metazoa > Chordata > Amphibia > Caudata > Salamandridae > Pleurodeles > Pleurodeles waltl. The sequence goes on from NC_090444.1 coordinate 1,730,401,160, forward strand.
ATTCCCAACAATATATGGCATAAGAAAATAAATGAGAGATAAATAAGTGATATATACATAAATTCAGTGTGATTACAATATAGACATTGGATCAGGTGTACTGAAAAGACAGAAAGTGGAAACAATGTTTTGTGGAGAAAATAGTACATCAACAACTATGGAAGTAACAAACCAAAAAGAGAATGTATACACTTTGAAACAAGCATTTTGGGAACTGGAGAAATTGTTGAAGAGAGAGATTACAAAAAGTTGGGAAATTATACCACTCAAAAAATATATCGAAGTAGGTCAAATACCTCAAGGTTTAAGAATTTTTACTCTACCTAATCAAGCAGATACAAAACCTGAGATGTTACAAGAATGGGGAGAGAACAGTATGCAATGCTCAAAGAATGTGATTTTGATCATTATAAAGTATGCCAAACAAAGTTTGGAAGAAATATTAGAACAGATTACAGATATAGAAGAGCAAATTAAAAAAATGGCAGAGGAAGATGAAAGTAAAAAATTGAGACAATCAATGGAGAATAGACTTGTCAGATATGAAACAGAAGTAGAAGAACGAAAACAGAGAAAGTTTGTAAGGGATGAGCAAGATTATCTTAATGGAACAATAGTAACATTTGCTAGAAGGTTTGATAGTCTAAAGAAACAATATGCTTCAGGAAAACTGTCAATGACCACAGCATCAAACGAGACTGTGAGCAAATTAGATGTAGAAATCCTGGAGAAAGAACAACCATGTACATCAAATACTGGTAAAACGTCTTTTTTAGAGAAACTACAACTGCTGTATATCGATCAGAGGACCCCGAGATACAGGGATCGAAGAAAGAATCCCACTCAAGGACAAAACACAGGAAGGGGAGGAGAGGAAACGGGAAGAAAAAGATATCAGTCACAGGAGCGTCAAAAGAAATAGTTTCAACAACAGAAGGCAATAATTTGATAGTGAATCTATCAAATTATGAGTTAACGACAGAAGAAAGGAAAGTGTTAAACAAAGGTTTGTCCTTTTGTCCCGAGATACACTTTGACTATACGGAATTACGAATTGACAGATATAAATTTGTGAGAAAACTGAAATTAAAACAGTTTTTTGCTAATAAGGATATGAAAAATGACCATGAAGGGCAAAAGAGAATTAAGGGTACGGATTTGAATATTGAACAGATACAGGATCTAAAAACATGCTATGATCTTATATATAATTTAGATGAAGAAGAATTCTCAGAAAGTCAAAAGAAATAGTTTCAACAACAGAATGCAATAATTTGATAGTGAATCTATCAAATTATGAGTTAAAGACAGAAGAAATGAAAGTGTTAAACAAAGGTCTGTCCTTTTGTCCAGAGATACACTCTGACTATATGGAATTACGAATTGACATATATAAATTTGTGAGAAAACTGAAATTCATTTTTTTTTTTGCTAATAAAGATATGAAAAATGACCATGAAGGACAAAAGAGAATGAAGGATACAGATTTGAATATTGAACAGATACAGGATCTAAAAACATGCTATGATCTTATACATAATTTAGAGGAAGAAGAATGCTCAGAAAGTGAGATTTTGGAAATGTTGGTTATAAGAACTGATCAACATCAATATAGCTCGCTGAAAGCACAATCTAAATTCTGTCCAATTTTAAATCCTGGTAATAAAATTTATATTTTTCATGAATTAGTTGTGAAAGATCTAGATAAACTAAAAAAGAAACATCAGGAGGGTAGAAAGGAAAAATTAACATTAGATGAAAGACTAGCCCTGGAACATCTCAAATCGGTCAAAACAATAGAAATAAAAACAGCAGATAAGGGAAGAAATATAGTTATCTTGAATACACAAGACTATAAATGTGAGGCATATAGACAATTGAATAATAAAATGAACTATCAAAGATTAAAAAAGAATCCTTTTGTTGATCACATTAAAACATTGGAATACATGTTAAAACATTGGTGAGATGAAAATCTGATTCATGAAAATGAACACTATTACTTATATAATGAGTTTTCAGTTATCCTAACAATTTACTTCAACATCAAAAAATCCACCAGGAAGACCCATTATCTCAAGTTGTGGTGCCCTATATGAGAATGTGTCATTTTATATTAATTATTATCTGGCACCCATGGTACCAACATTGATTTCTTATGTTAAGGACACGGGCGATTTGTTAAACATACTTACAGATATCACATGGCAGGCTGAATACTTATTGGTAACAGTGGATGTGGTGTCTTTGCATACATCCATCAAACATGAAGTGGGTCTCAAGGCTATGGATTATTTTCTTAGACAGCGTAATATTCAAGAACTACAACACTCAAAAATGCTATTGGCTGTGATTGAGATGTGTGTCACTAATAATATCTTTATGTTTAATCATGAGCTATTTTTGCAAATACAAGGTACAGCTCTGGGAGTTTCCTTCTCTCAAAGCTATGGGTTGATGGGAGAGGGAAGTGGCTTGGAGAGAGGATAACAACCAATATATGGAGAAAATATTATTATGGTTAAGATTTATTGATGATTTGATCATTATTTGGAAGGGAACAGACAGTGAATTTCTGGAAAAATACTAATGAGATTAGTTTAAAATCCACACACAAAACAAAAAAAGAGATAGAATTTTTGGATATCAAGGTTTATGTTCATAATCAAACTTTACATACAACTATGTTTCGTAAACCTACCTCAACAAATAGCCTCCTACATGGCACGAGCTTTCACCCACAAAATCTACTGAGAATTTTTTAGAGTAAGACGAAACTGCTCAGAAGATACTGTAATGTTAAAACAATGTGAGGAGCTAAAAAATCGAATTCAGGAAGAGGATATCATCAACATCATATTAGAATTGGGGATGATGAGAGTACACAAAACATGTAGAGAACATACCTTGATAAAGAAAGTACAAAATAATTCTCAGATCAAAGAAGATCATGAAATAAGAATAATAATGACATATAATAAAGAACGTAACGAAATCTCAAAGATTTTGAAAAAACATTGGAATTTATTACATTATGATTCAGACATTGGACCTTTGGTAGGACCAGGACCAAAAATCACTTATAAGAAAGCACCTTCCATTAAAGATAAACTTGTGAAAAGTCACTTTGTTGAAGAATCATCTCAAACATGGTTGAATAAAGAAAATATGGGATTTTGTAAGTGTTTGAAATGTAAGGCCTGTCAAATTGGTGAGAACAGAAGAGTAGTAAAAGGTACCATGGGACACACATTGAAAATTAATCAAAAAATAACATGTGAGTCAACTTATGTAGTATATGTATTAAAATGTGGATGTGGTTTAAAATATGTTGAAAGCACAATTTATAAATTGAAAAAATTTAATATTAGAAAATATTAGAGCTATTAACAATAATGATTTAAGTTATGCAATGGTGAAACATCAAAGGCAGTGTCATGAAAAGCATTGGCAGACAATGCATTATTTTGGAGTCGCTCATGTCCCCAATAATGAAAGAGGGGGTAATAGAACATTGAAATTACATCGTTTGGAATCTAGATATATCATTAAATTAAGGACTAAGATTCCATTTGGTTTGAACGCCGATGAAGAACTTTTTGTACACTTATGAGGAAAAAAGTGGAGAAAAGTAGAAAGAACAATTAACTGAAAAGACTATTGAACAATTTCTTCAAGATATACATACATTTTTAGAGAGTGAAAGAGAAGAGAAAATGTATAGATTGTATATATTGGCGCCTAGAAAGGAAAATCATTGTTTTTAAACAACACTGTGGATATATTGTAACAATATTGTTGTCTATTCCCACACTTTTTATATAGATATTTGCAGTAAAAAGATTGATTAGAATTGTTTTAGTTTAAGAGCAGTTCAATAGAAATGCATTAGATTTTTTGTAGTATTCAAGGTATATCAACATATTAGGTTAAAGGGAAGAAGTCAGGGAAAGGTATGGACGTCAACAGGTTGTATCCTGGACATCTAAAACTGTTTTTTGAATTTCCCTTCGCTTTTACGATGAAATGAAGAAGTAGTCCAAGAACAAAACATAAATTAAAATGTAAATTTAAACATAGTGGTAAAACTACGGCATGTAAGTAATACATGGTAAGATATTTGACATGTTGAGGGGTAAATAATGTTAGAAAAATGCTATATAAGAGATGTTATAAGTATTAAGAAATGTTATATGTATCAAGAATTGTTAAAGCAAGTAAAACTAGTAAAAAGAGAAATTAAATGCAGTAAAATAACATTGAAAAACTACATGCCCCAGAATGCCACAACTATGATAGAAAGAGAAGACTATATAAAGTGTGGGGGATAGAGACAATGGCTACCTGTGATCAAGACCTTTGTTAGCCGAAATGCGTCGGGTGGTGGAAGCACTTTTTTTTTAAATAAAAAAAGCTGACAAAAGGATTTCCTGGGGTGCGATGATCAAAATTTGTTGAAGAATTTTTTGGGAGTTTGGTCGCTAACTCCCACATCAGCACCGGCAGCAAGAGCGCGCAATCTGGTATGCGCCCATTTGGTGATAAATATATATATATCTCTATATATATATATATAGGTATATATTCCCCACAGGTTGTCTCCCAGCGCACAACTTCAAAGCAATGCACATACTCCAACCAATGCGTTTCGACCTTAGTTTTTAGGCAGCAATAAAAATGTCAATATAACTCTTGTGATTATGTTCCTGATAGAGAAAGAGATCAAACCTTTGTCTAGTGGCAGTTTTGATGCCATAAAGTAGCACAGAAGGTTTATATGCCTGTTGCAAAGAGCAAATCTGTATTTTATGTGAATAGCTGAGTGGATTACTAAAGCCAGCCATTACCTGCGCTTTAAAACAAACGAAATGTATGTGCAAGGGGAGCCATGGAGAGATGAAGGACACTTTTGCTGGGTGGTAGTGGGGGTATCTGAGGAGGAGGTCATGGGAGTGGGAGCACCAAAAATGATTGTCAGACTAGGGGCCAGAGGCGCTAAACACTGTGATGATGGGTATAAGACAAGGTAAAGTAATTGTGTGTCTTTTTTGTTTTTTTCAGTGTCGTCAGGAAACATGCTGATTGAGGGAAGAAGTGAAGGTAAGGTGACTGAAAATTACTGTTGCACACATCTCACACACACACCCACCAGCAATTTTGTGACCATCTACATAGGCTAGTGTTTTAGAGGGACAGTTTAGCCAGCAGCAGAGATGGCGTCTCATTGGGTGACTGCTGTTCAAGCCCTAACTCGAGTTACGGATGACAGTTTTAAGGCAGGATTAGAAACTGAGACAGCAGATACTCAGACAGCATCTGAGGGAGAGGACAGTGGCGCAGTCTCTAGGAGTGATTTTTCAGTCAGAGGAGTCCCATCCGACAACTCCTCTTCCAGTGATTCTGAGGGAGGAAATGAGGACAGTCATGCTGTCCCTTTTCAAGCACAGTCTGTGCAGCGAGACAACAGGAGCTTAGCCCAACCTAGAGAGCAGATGCTGTCTTGGCAGCTCCCCAATTTAGTTCAATCCCAAATTCCACCTTTTCCTGGTGACCCTTGATGTAAAGTTGATACGGGCAACTTTTTACCAGTCGATTACGTCCATCTCTTTTTGGATGTTGACTTCCTTCAGCAAATTGTGCAGCAACCACATTTGCATGCAGAACAATGTCAGAGGGAGCATGGAGGCACTCTAGGGCCCCATTCTAGGACATGCCAGTGAACTCCTGTGAGAAAACAGGGCTGATTGCAGAGGCCCCCTAACTTTTTGCCCCCATTTTCCACTTTTTGCTGGTGTTTTCCTGACTCTGATGGTGCCCTGGGTACTGCTAACCAGTCCCAGGGCCTGTGCTCTGTGTAAAATGGATATGCAAATTAGGCTAATTATAATTGGCTAAGTTAACCTACCTATATGTCCCTAGTATATGGTAGGGCATGTAGGTTTAGGGACCACAGCATAGGTGGTGCACCCATAGGTGCACTGCTGAGGTGCCCAGTGTCATTTTAAAGGCAGGCCTGCCTTGCTGGCTGCTTTTAAATTAAAGTTATATGCAAATTCGACTTTGGAATTAAAAGTAGTTCCAAAGTCTTAAACTACCTTATTTTTACATATAAGTCACCCCTAAGGTGTGCCCTATGTGCCCCTAGGGCTGGGTGACATGTAACTATAAGCAGGGACTTTATAAAAATAGATTTATAAACCCTGGTGAGGTAAAAACAGCCAAATTCGTTTTTCCCTCATTGAAGTAAATGGCCTTCATAGGCTAGAATGGGGAGACTTTACTTTAAATTTTAAAGTCTCCTTAAATGTTGCATACCAAGAATTTGGTATCAAATTAATTGTTGTAATAAATCCCACAACTTCCAGTTGTTGGATTTAATATAACTTGTTCAGGTAAAAAGTTTTAGACTTTACCTAAAAAGTTGCCAATTTCAGCCCTGCATTGTTTTTGCTGCTGTGCTCTGATTGGCCAGCCTGCAGCAGCTTAGCCAAGCTGCCTTGATGAGGTGTGAAGTGGCCTGGCTTCACACAAAGGAATGTGCCTGTGGGAGAGAATCTCCCCTCAGCAGATGGTGAGGCAGGAAGGGGGAGGGCTGCCAAACTGGTCTTCAAAGGCAGAGAAGGACATTTGGAGCAACCAGCAACACCCCCACATCCTGCAACCCCAGACAACTAGGTGCCCCCTTGATTAGATTAGGAGAGGGCAGGAGAGGGGTGTGTTTATGATTTTTAGCCACACCAGTGGGTGGGCTCAGCCAGATGTAACCTCCAAAAATCAGATTCAGCCATGTTGGATTTTTAGAGAGTGTTGCCTTCTGGGATGGATTTTTGCCACACTTCCCAGGAAGTGGCCATCACAGGGGGACGACCCTGTACCTGATTGGAGAACCAGGACCCCCCCTGCTTTTCACCCAGCAGCAAGGATAAAACTGGCAGACCTGCACCCACAGATCAGATCCCCATCAGATTCCAACAAGGAAGAACTAAAGGAGATGAAGGACTGCCCTGCTGGACCCCTGGCCTGCACCTGGAACCTGCACTCAGAAGGACTGCACCAGCTGCACACTTGGGCTTCACCACAAGAAGGACTTTGCCTGGCTTCAACTGGTTCAAGGAGGGACTCCCTGTTTGCTACAGGTGAAAAATTGCTAACCAGAGTCCCCTGCACCAACTCCTGAAGAAAGCGACCAGCTGACCACTGCCCAGTGGCCAAAAAGGAGTTTGCGCCAGGTGCATTCTGGGAGTTGTAGTCCGCACCCCCCAAGGACCATCTCAGAACTTCTGGACCCTTGGGGTGAGCTGTGGACCCCAAAAGAACCTTAAAAGAACATCTGGGTGAAGCCCCAGAAGTTTGGAGAAGATTTGAGAATTTTTGTAAAGAAGCTCCATAGAGGGACCGACCCGCCGCGGAAATTCTAGCCGGCTTGCCTCAACCGCGACCCGGCCTGACTTGGTGGTTCGTCCCGGTAAAGAAAAATCTCTGAAAAAGAGACTAAGGGGGTCATTCTGACCTCGGCGGTAAAAGGCGCTTACCGCCGGTCAGAAGACCGCCATAACACCGCCGCGGCCGCGGAAAGCCGCCACGGTCATTCTGACCCACAACGGCCAAACCTCCAAAAATCCGACCTCCACTGCAGCCCGCCACATCAGCGGGCAGCGATAAACTGGAGATGACCAAACCTCCACCGTCACGCCAACAGAAAAACGCCCATGCCATTACGACCCACGAATCAACGCGGCGGGCTTTCCAACGCGGTATTCCATTGGCGGTACACACCGCCGCGGTCAAAATACACACACAGCACCAAAACACAGGCACATTGGACAATTACAAATACACACACCTGATACACATACACAACCCACTCCCACACAATCAATCAACTATAAAACACACCCCCACATCACCCACAAACCCCTACAACCACAATTACTGAGAGAAGGAGAGAGAGACACAGCAGACAATCCATAGCAATACACACTGAGGCACACTACACCATCACACATACCACATAGTAGCACAAAGCACCACACACCAACATACTCATCATCACATACACCACCCCACACCTCACCCACACCACCCCATGGCACCCCAAAGGCACCCACGCTTTTCGGACCAAGAACTCCGGGTCATGGTGGAGGAAATCCTAAGAGTGGAACCCCAGCTCTTCGGCTCACAGGTGCAGCACACCAGTATAGCTAGGAAGGCGGAGCTATGGCAGCGGATCGTGGACAGGGTCAACGCGGTGGGACAGCATCCCAGGAATAGGGAGGACATCCGCAAACGATGGAACGACCTACGGGGGAAGGTCCGATCGATGGTCTCCAGGCACAACATCGCGATCCAGAAGACTGGCGGTGGACCCCCACCCACCCCTCCTGAATTTACATCATGGGAGCAAGAGGTCTTCAACATCCTGCATCCTCAGGGCCTCGCAGGAGTAGCCGGAGGAATGGACTCTGGTAAGTCCAATCTCAACTACTAGATCCCCCCCACCCCACCAGCATGCCAACCCACACCCCCACCCTCACCCCCAACCCCCCAGCACACATCCTCCCTGACAATGTCTCACCAGCAGAACCCACCCATCCCAACACCAACTCCTGCATGCCAACACAATCCATGGACACCCATCACCCAAGCATGACCACTGCACTTACCCCCCCCCCCACTAACTACCCTCACAACACCTCCCTCAAGGGAATGCCTGCACTGGGGGACGAGGGCACCCATAACACGCACGCTATTGCACACACAGAAACAATAACCAAACTCTCTTACCCCATGCAGGACCCGAACGCCAAAACACCAGCCAGGAGGGTCCAGAAATGTCCATCCCACCCCCGGAACAGGCCCACAGTGAGGACAGCAGCTCTGTCGACACTGAACCTGATGACCAGCCCGGACCATCGGGGACCTCTGGGCAGTCGGTTCCCCTCACCCAGACACAGGCCACACCAGACCCGACCCCCTCTGCCAACACCAGCACAGCTCCCACCCAGCGGGCCCATACCTCTGTCTCTAGGACACGTCAATCAGCGGTGTGTCTGCCACTACAGGGCACCCAGGCTAACCCAACACCCCAAAAACAACAGGGACCTGGGGGCAGTGGGAGCGGGCACACCGTCCAGGAGACAGAGGCCGGGGGAAACCAGGCAGCTCGGAGGGCTGCTGTGCGACAGGGGGGGGAGGAGAGGCCCAGGGAACCCACTCTCCAAGAGGCCCTCACCACCATCATGGGGGCCTACCACCACTCCCAAGAGACGATGGCGACGGTACTGGCCAGGTTCACGGAGATCCAGGCACAGCAGGAGGAACGCTACATGGGGTTCAGGGAGGAGCTGAGAATCATCGGGACCGCAATGGGGACCATCATCCTGGCCCTCAACAGGATAGAAGACGCGTTGCAGGACCATGTGGCACCACACAGGGCCCCTGTCACTAGCCCGGACCAGGAACAGCCTACCACCTCCGCCGGCGCTAGTGGACAGGAGGCCCCAACACCACGGCAGGCCACCAGAACCCCACCTCCTGCTGAAGAACAACCACCCCGTAAGAGGAGCCTGAGATCCAAAAAAAAGACAGAGTAGGATGTCAAGACCCCTGCCAGCAGGACATACCCCCTGAACTCTTCCCACTGTCCCACATTGCCACCCTGTCCAACCATGAACTGCCTCTGCTCCATCCTTCCACAGGCAAAAGGACAATGCACCTGTGAGACTGAGAACTGGACTCTGCCATGGACATTACTCCACCCCCACCCATCACCCTTATAATCACATGTACCAATATCTAGCCCTGTAAATAAATCACATATTGCACACAAATCAGTTTGGAGTCATGCTGTATTATTAGCAAATGTATTACATATTACTATTCAATATCTGTTCTGTCAATTAGTGATGACAACATACCAATGTCAATACGCTGTAGTTCATGGGCAAACCAAGCAGAAGTCAGGCACTGAGTCATACAGCACTGAGAAGGGAAGGGAAAAACAAAAATTACCCCAAAAGATCTGGTGTGAACTACAGAAAGTACAGATGCAGGAGGCTAGAACCAATTGTGAAATGGGTGGGTGATTCTTACCTGGGTGTTACTGGAAATACTGTTGTATCACTCTGTCCCTATTGTCTGTGTCGTCCTCTGAGTCTTCCTCCTCTTCACTCTCCACAGGCTCCACGGCTTCTACAACACCACCATCTGGACCATCCTCCTGCAGGAAAGGCACCTGGCGTCGCAAAGCCAGGTTGTGAAGCATACAGCACGCTACGATGATATGGCACACCTTCTTTGGTGAGTACATTAGGGATCCACCTGTCATATGCAGGCACCTAAACCTGGCCTTCAGGAGGCCAAAGGTTCGCTCAATCACCCTCCTAGTATGCCCATGGGCCTCATTGTACCATTCCTCTGCCCTTGTCCGGGGATTCCTCACTGGGGTCAGTAGCCACGGCAGGTTGGGGTAACCAGAGTCACCTCTTAGCCACACACGTTGTCTCTGTAGCTGCTCCATCACATAGGGGATGCTGCTATTTCGCATCACATACGCGTCATGCACTCACCCTGGGAACTTGGCATTTACATGGGAGATGTACTGGTCAGCCAAACAGACCACCTGGACATTCATCGAATGATAACTTTTTCTGTTTCGGTACACCTGCTCATCGTCTTTTGGGGGTACCAAAGCCACATGGGTCCCATCAATGGCACCAATGATGTTGGGGATATGTCCAAGGGCATAGAAATCACCCTTCACTGTAGGCAAGTCACCCTCCTCTGGGAAAATGATGTAGCTCCGCATGAGTTTCATCAGGGCAGACAACACTCTGCTCAAAATCTTAGAAAACATAGGCTGAGACATTCCAGATGACATGGCCACTGTGGTCTGGAATGACCCACTGGCCAAAAAATGGAGGACTGACAAAACCTGCACCAGAGGGGGAATCCCTGTGGGTTGGCGGATGGGGGACATCAGGGCTGGCTCCAGCTGGGCACACAGTTCATGGATAGTGGCACGGTCAAGTCTGTATCGAAGTAATATATGGCGTTCTTCCATTGTCGACAGGTCCACCAGCGGTCGGTACACGCGAGGATTCCTCCTTCTCATCGCAAGTCCCAGCGGACGGTGCCTAGGAAGGACAACATGGAGCACAGAGTCAGCCAAACCACAGGTACGTACAGACAGCTTGCACAGTTAAAGAATGCAATGGGTTGAAAGGCGTGTATGTGTGGCAATGCAAGGCCTAGGCCTGTGTGTCGCAGTCAAAATTAAGCCATGTAGGCCCTTGAAATGGCGGCTGCCTGACCTGTGAAGTGGGACAATGGGATGTGAGGTCAATGCGCTGGCGGGCCACACCGTGGCGGTAGGCGGTCGAAGACCGCGGCGCAAAGCCGCATTGGTTAACATTGAAGCCTATGGGTTTCAGGAGCCAATGACGAAGTGCGCCGGCGGTCGCGGTACGCACCGCCGCGGGCGTGACCGCCATTTTCTATCTGCTTAATCACTCGAGACCTGATCATCCACAGGAGAGGACCTATACTGCAAGTGCTGCTGTGACCTCGGTCTGGAAGATACAATGGCTGCTGCGACTGGGGAAAGGGCCCCTGCCTTCACGTCTGAAGAGTTGGAGAAGCTCGTGGATGGGGTCCTCCCCCAGTATGCGCTACTCTACGGTCCTCCAGACCAACAAGTGAGTACACCGGGTGCACATGGAATGGGCTATGCCTGTGTGGATTGGGGTGGATGTAAGTTGGTGGGGTGGGGGGCGAATGAGGAGTGCAACGCCCGACAGATGAGAGCATGTGCCATATGGCAAAGTTGGTGGGGGGGGCCAATCACATCTAACATGCAGGTCATTCATGATTTCCTCCTTTCCACCCTGTACATGTCAAATAGGTCAGCGCCCATCAGAAGATCGAGATTTGGCGTACCATCGCCAAGGAAGTCCGGAACTTGGGGGTCCACAACAGACGGGGCACCCACTGCCGCAAGAGGTGGGAGGACATCCGCCGCGGAACAAGGAAGACCGCAGAAACACTGCTGGGGATGGCCTCCCAACCTAGGAGGGGTGCCAGTCGCACCATGACCCCCCTGATGTCCCGGATCCTGGCGGTGGCCTACCCTGAATTGGATGGGCGCTTTAAGACATCACAGCAGACACAAGGGGGTGAGTATCAGCACATTCTCCTATCTTTCTGCGCAGTGGAGGCGTCTGGGTGGGGGAGGAGGGCTGTGGGTGACATTAGGCCAGGGCGCTTTCTGTAGTGTAGTCCTCTCCCTTACGCATGGCCCTGGGCCCCCGGCCCCTACCTCGGTAGAGTGACAAGTACAGCCATTGAAGGTCCAGCATCTCCCATGTGCGCGTTTGACGTCTCTTGGCCTGTTGTCTTAGTCAGTAGTACTGAGTAGTGTACCCCGAATGCGCGGCTTAGTGCATTAGGCACCTGTGTCTGTCCTCTCCGCCAACGGTGTTGACATTGCATGCACTCAACCTGGTCTTCTTTTTTCTCCCCCCACCCTTTCTCTTCATCTTCTTGTGCATGTGTGCATTAGCATCATCAGGCGGAGGAGATTTGGCATCGGAGCACGAGGGAGCTGCAGGACACAAGGCCCCGGTGGGCCCAGGAACAGACACCGAGGGCACCAGTGATCCGGAGGGCGATGGGAGCACCACGACGGGGACCGCTGGTGAGAGCAGCGAAAGCGACACGTCCTCGGATGGGAGCTCCCTAGGGGTGGCGGCAACATCCGTGCCCCCCGCCTCTACAGGTACAGCCGCCACCCAGTGCACCAGCCCCGCCCTCCCAGCAGCCCCTCAGTCTTCGCTCCGTGCCGGTTCGCCCAGGAAGGCGCGCGTCTCCTTCGCCCCAGGCACCTCAGCCCCTGCCCCTGTTACCCCTGCTGCCCTCAGTGCGGAGCTCATTGACCTGGTAAGGACGCTCATTGTTGGGCAGACGACCCTTTTGAATGCCATCCAGGGTGTGCAAAGGGAGGTGCAACAGAGCAATGCGTACCTGGAGGGCATTCATTCGGGTCAGGCTGCCCATCAACAAGCGTTCACTGCTCTGGCCTCAGCACTGACGGCAGCCATTGTCCCTGTTTCCAGCCTCCCTCTTCTTACTGCCTCCAGCCTTTCTCTGTCTCCTGTTCCTCAGCCTATCCCATCCACACCATCAGACCAGCCTGCACACACCTCAACACCCAAGAGCAGCTCATCCAAACACAAGCACCACAGATCCCACAAACACTCACCCAAGCAACACCCAGATGCAGACATGCCAACAGCCACTGCCACCCCTGTGTCCCCCTCCTCCTCGTCTCCCTCCTCCCTCCCTGTGACATCTACACTCACACCTGCATGCACCCCAACATCAGCCAGTGCTTCCATCACCACCTCACCCTCCAGTACAGTCCACACTCGTGCAGTCACCACCCCCACTGCCATTTACACGTCCCCTGTGTCCTCTCCCACTGTGTCTGTCACCCCCTCTTCGAAGACACACAAACGCAGGCAGACACCCACCCAACAGCCATCCACCTCACGACAGCCTACAGCACCAGCACCTTCACCCAATGACAGCACACCTGACTCTCCTACAACCACCTCCTCTACCTCCACTTCCATCTCCACTTCTCCTACCCTTTACGTTGGCCCTAAAAAACTTTTCCTGGCTAACCTTAACCTCTTTCCCCCGATGAGCTCCCCCATCCATCTTCAAAGAGTCCCAAGAGCACCGCAGCCACCACCAGCCCAGCTTCGGGTGTCACTGTTGTGCCTGGGTTCTGGAGCCCACCCTTTGCCAGCAGTGACACATCGATCAGCAGCAAGGACACGTCCAGCCCCCCCCCGGCAAGAGGACCCGCAAAAACAAGGGCCGCCATGCGAGGACCGACAGGGTTGCCCCCAAGGAGCAATGTGCGGCCACTTCACCACCCACACCATCTAGGGGAGGCAAGGGCCCGAGAGCCCCATCAAAGGAGCGGAAGGGCAGCAGGAGCGCGGAGAAGGTGGACCCCACATGCCACATCCCAGCTGGGAAGGAGGACACTAAGGAGGCAAGGAGTCCGTCCCCGAAGGGTCCAGAAACGTCACGGTCCGAGGGCGACTGAGCAGGGAGTCCAGGCCAGGTCTGGCTCCCTTGACCTGCTGGATGAGCACCGCTGAACAGGGCCCGCGGTGCAGAAGAGCACCGCTGAACAGGGCCCCGCCGTGGAGTAGAGCACCGCTGAACAGGGCCCGCCGTGGAGATAGGCACCGCTGAACAGGGCCCGCGGTGCAGAAGAGCACCGCTGAACAGGGCCCGCCGTGGAGTAGAGCACCGCTGAACAGGGCCCGCGGTGCAGAAGAGCACCGCTGAACAGGGCCCGCCGTGGAGTAGAGCACCGCTGAACAGGGCCCGCGGTGCAGAAGAGCACCGCTGAACAGGGCCCCGCCGTGGAGTAGAGCACCGCTGAACAGGGCCCGTGGTGCAGAAGAGCACCGCTGAACAGGGCCCCGCCGTGGAGTAGAGCACCGCTGAACAGGGCCCGCGGTAAAGAAGAGCACCGCTGAACAGGGCCCCGCCGTGGAGATAGGCACCGCTGAACAGGGCCTGCGGTGCAGAAGAGCACCGCTGAACAGGGCCCGCCGTGGAGATAGGCACCGCTGAACAGGGCCCGCGGTGAAGAAGAGCACCGCTGAACAGGGCCCCGCCGTGGAGATAGGCACCGCTGAACAAGGCCCGCTGTGCAGAAGAGCACCGCTGAACAGGGCCCGCCGTGGAGATAGGCACCGCTGAACAGGGCCCGCGGTGCAGAAGAGCACCGCTGAACAGGGCCCGCCGTGGAGTAGAGCACCGCTGAACAGGGCCCGCGGTGCAGAAGAGCACCGCTGAACAGGGCCCGCCGTGGAGTAGAGCACCGCTGAACAGGGCCCGCGGTGCAGAAGAGCACCGCTGAACAGGGCCCCGCCGTGGAGTAGAGCACCGCTGAACAGGGCTCCGCCATCTCAAGCACCGCTCCGCTGGGCCCTTCCTCTCAAGCACCGCTCCGCTGGGCCCTTCATCTCAAGCACCGCTCCGCTGGGCCCTTCCTCTCAAGCACCGCTCCGCTGGGCACCGCCGTCTCAAGCACCGCTCCGCTGGGCCCTTCCTCTCAAGCACCGCTCCGCTGGGCCCTTCCTCTCAAGCACCGCTCCGCTGGGTCCCGCCATCTCAAGCACCGCTCCGCTGGGCCCTTCCTCTCAAGCACCGCTCCGCTGGGCACCGCCGTCTCAAGCACCGCTCCGCTGGGCCCTTCCTCTCAAGCACCGCTACGCTGGGCACCGCCGTCTCAAGCACCGCTCCGCTGGGCCCTTCCTCTCAAGCACCGCTACGCTGGGCCCTTCCTCTCAAGCACCGCTCCGCTGGGCCCTGCCATCTCAAGCACTGCTCCGCTGGGCCCTTCCTCTCAAGCACCGCTCCGCTGGGCCCCGCCATCTCAAGCACCGCTCCGCTGGGCCCTTCCTCTCAAGCACCGCTCCGCTGGGCACCGCCGTCTCAAGCACCGCTCCGCTGGGCCCTTCCTCTCAAGCACCGCTCCGCTGGGCACCGCCGTCTCAAGCACCGCTCCGCTGGGCCCTTCCTCTCAAGCACCGCTACGCTGGGCACTGCCGTCTCAAGCACCGCTCCGCTGGGCCCTTCCTCTCAAGCACCGCTCCGCTGGGCCCTTCCTCTCAAGCACCGCTCCGCTGGGCCCCGCCATCTCAAGCACCGCTCCGCTGGGCCCTTCCTCTCAAGCACCGCTCCGCTGGGCACCGCCGTCTCAAGCACCGCTCCGCTGGGCCCTTCCTCTCAAGCACCGCTACGCTGGGCACCGCCGTCTCAAGCACCGCTCCGCTGGGCCCTTCCTCTCAAGCACCGCTCCGCTGGGCCCTTCCTCTCAAGCACCGCTCCGCTGGGCCCCGCCATCTCAAGCACCGCTCCGCTGGGCCCTTCCTCTCAAGCACCGCTCCGCTGGGCCCCGCCATCTCAAGCACCGCTCCGCTGGGCCCTTCCTCTCAAGCACCGCTCCGCTGGGCACCGCTGTCTCAAGCACCGCTCCGCTGGGCCCTTCCTCTCAAGCACCGCTCCGCTGGGCACCGCCGTCTCAAGCACCGCTCCGCTGGGCCCTTCATCTCAAGCACCGCTACGCTGGGCCCTTCCTCTCAAGCACCGCTCCGCTGGGCCCTTCATCTCAAGCACCGCTCCGCTGGGCCCTTCCTCTCAAGCACCGCTCCGCTGGGCCCTTCATCTCAAGCACCGCTCCGCTGGGCCCTTCCTCTCAAGCACCGCTACGCTGGGCACCGCCGTCTCAAGCACCGCTCCGCTGGGCCCTTCATCTCAAGCACCGCTCCGCTGGGCCCTTCCTCTCAAGCACCGCTCCGCTGGGCACCGCCGTCTCAAGCACCGCTCCGCTGGGCCCTTCCTCTCAAGCACCGCTCCGCTGGGCCCTTCATCTCAAGCACCGCTCCGCTGGGCCCTTCATCTCAAGCACCGCTCCGCTGGGCCCTTCCTCTCAAGCACCGCTCCGCTGGGCACCGCCATCTCAAGCACCGCTCCGCTGGGCACCGCCGTCTCAAGCACCGCTTATGGTTCACTGTGCCCACCATGCCTCCTCCTTGACCAGTGGAGACTGTCATCCACCTGATGGACTGTGGCTTTGCACTCCCCAGGATGGTCCAGTGGGCAGCCCACCCACTGTAGAGACATTGAGAGACTGTGGCTTTGCACTCCCCAGGATGGTCCAGTGGGCAGCCCACCCACTGTAGAGACATTGAGAGACTGTGGCTTTGCACTCCCCAGGATGGTCCAGTGGGCATGGTGGCTCCTTGTGGATCTGGCGTTGTGGACTCATGTGGCTGTGGTGCCCCCCCTTCCCTTCCCCCTGAGGTGCCTGTAGTTTTTACATCTGATGCCCCTGCAGTGTTCTCTCCAAAGGACTCAGGTCTCCTGTGTGGGCTTTGCCCTTATTTCTCAAGACTTTGGCCCACGGACATGCTGAATTCGTAGGATGTGCAGGACTTGGTACTTCAGTTATACACTGATGTGTATGTCATTAGTTTTGTTGTGAATATCTTTCATGGTTGTACGATAATTTTCTGGAGCTTTTTGGTACATAAATATTTATTCCAAATTTGATTATGTCCTAGCATTTTTCAGGGGTGTTTGGGTGGTGTCACTGTGACTTGGTGCTCTGCATTGGTGAGTACATAGTTGGGGGAGGGGGGGTCGCATATGTGTGTGCCCGTAACCTTTCGTCCTCCCCCTCCCGTGTGTCGTAGGTGCAGTACTCACCGTTGTCGTCTGCGCCGGACTTCGTACTCGTGGTAGATGAGAAGGTAGACGAGAGCAGGTAGGATGTTTAATTCGGGTTCCATGCTGTCCTCCTTCCTCCTGGAGTGCGTAGTGGTGAGCGTTTTCCCGTCCGTAGTCTGTTTCCGCCGTGTTTTTATCGGCGGTGCTCCCGCCCCGGAAAAGGTGGCGTATTGGTGAGTTGGAATAGTGTGGGCGGTACATTGTCTGCCGCCTGTCTGTTGGCGGTGACCGCCGCGCTGTTTGTTTGTACCGCCGTGGCGGTCGGAGTGTTAAGGTGGCTGTCTGTGTTGGCGGTTCCCGCCAGGCTCAGAATCCCATTTTTTTTACCGCCAGCCTGTTGGCGGGTTGGCCGCCGCTTTAACACCGACCACCAGGGTTAGAATCACCCCCTAAGTCCGAAGGTAAAAAGTTGACCGGGACCTCCCAGCCATCGTATCCGAGAAGGGCTCCATGGACGTCGGATCAAGATCCAGGTTTACCCCGGTCGAAGGATTTTCACCTCGAAAAAACGACTAAGTCCGAAGGTAAAAATCTCCACCGAGGAATCCAGCATCGCGTATCCGGAGAAGGGCTCCAGGTGGTCGGATTGGACTGGCAGGTTCGTCCCGCTGAAGAAAATCTTCAAAATAAAGACTAAGGGGGTTATTCTAACTTTGGAGGAGGTGTTAATCCGTCCCAAAAGTGACGGAAAAGTGACGGATTTACCACCAGCTGTATTACGAGTCCATTATATCCTATGGAACTCGTAATACGGCTGGTGGTATATCCGTCACTTTACCGTCACTTTTGGGACGGATTAACACTCCTCCAAAGTTAGAATAACCCCCTTAGTCAGAAGGTAACTTTTTAACCGAGGCCTCCCGCGACCTGCAGCCGAGCAGGGCTCCATCGCGGTCGGCCTGAAACTTTGACTTTGCCCCGGTCGAGGTGCAACCAGATGACCCGATTGTCGCTTTTTGTTTCTAGGCGCTAAAAAACAATAATTCTTTAAAAATTCATATCTCCGGTTCCCTTTATCCGATTTTATTCGTTTTTGTGTCATTTTAAAGATAAAAATATAAACTATTTTTATAAATTGGTTTTGGATTTTTAAACTGTTTCCTGTGTTTTATTTAATTACTGTTTTGTGATATTTGAATGCTTTACACATTGTCTCCTAAGTTAAGCCTTGACGCTCGTTGCCAAGCTACCAAGGGTTGAGCTGGGGTTAATTTACTGAGACCTAACTGGACCTAAGTGGAGGTTAGTGGCTTGTTGCTAGGTGTAGGTACCTACCTGCCCTTACCAATAACCCATTTTCCAACAACTCCCACTTCGTTGGCAGAGTTGAAGATATTTTTGGGCCTTATGCTCAAAATGACCCTACAACTGCAAAAAACAACCTCCACAACGAACTTCACGCCATCTCCAGCTGGATGGAATCAGGCCGCCTCAAGCTTAACACTGACAAAACTGAGGTCCTCATCTTCGGCCCCAACCCCTCGGCTTGGAATGAATCCTGGTGGCTCAACTCTCTAGGTACCGCACCCTCGCCCACCACCCAAGCACGCAACCTAGGCTTCATCTTGGACTCCACTCTTAGCATGACTCAGCAGGTCAACACAATCTCCTCTGCTTGCTACAACATTCTGCGCATGCTCCGCAAGATCTTCAAGTGGATCCCTGTCGAAACCAGAAAAACCATCACCCACGCCCTGGTCAGCAGCAGATTGGACTACGGTAACACCCTATATGCAGGAACAACAGCCAAGCTGCAATCAAAGCTACAAAGAATCCAGAACGCATCTGCCAGCCTCATCCTCGATGTCCCATGCCGCAACCACATCTCCCCCCACCTCAAAGACCTGCACTGGCTACCCATACCAAAGAGGATCACCTTCAAGCTCCTGACCCACGCACAGAAAGCTCTCTACAACACAGGCCCAGTCTACCTCAACGACAGACTCAACTTCCACGCTCCCACACGCCATCTCCGCTCCACAAGTCTTGCCCTCGTAACCATCCCCTGCATTCGCCGCACCACTGCCAGAGAAAGATCCTTCTCACACCTCGCCATCAAGACCTGGAACTCGCTACCGCTCCAGTTACGCCAGACCCAGGACCTCCTGACATTCAGGAAACACCTCAAAACGTGGATCTTCGCCCAGTAGCACCCCCCCCCCCCAGCGCCTTGAGACTCTAACGGGTGAGTTGTGTGCTTTATAAATAAACTGATTGATTGATTGAAAAAACTGGGTTTTGTAAGGCAGACACCTGAGGTTTTGGTTCTGGGTGCGGCAGAGATATACGGAAACCTACCAAACCCAGACATTTCTGAAATCTAGACACCCGGGGGAGTCCACGGAGGTGTGGCTTGTGTGGTTTCTAAAAGTTTTCTTGCCCAGAATATCCTGCAAAGGTGAAACGTTGAATAAAAACTCAATTTTACCTTGCATTTCTGTCACACAAACTACAGGAATATGCAGGGATCCACATAAATCCTACAACCCTGCTTTTCCCCACTTGTCCTGATAAAAACGCTACCCCACTTGTGTGCCTGTGCCTAGTGCCTGTGTCAGGAATGGATCACCCTACTGTTGCCCTCATTTAAGGACTACCATGAACCATTGTGTGATCCATTTCTGTTGCAGGCACTAGGCCTACACACACAAGTGAGGTACCATTTTTATCGGGAGACTTGGGGGATTTGAGAATTTGCATCGCTGAAATTTAAGGAAAAGGTGTTTTTTTAGCCAATTGTTGAGATTTGCAAAGGGTTCTGGGTGACAGAACCTGGTGAGAGCCCCACAAGTCATCCCATTCTGGATTCCTCTAGGGGTCTAGTTTTCAGAAATGTATAGCTTTGCTGGGTTTCTCTTGGTGCCGGTTGAGCTAGAGGCCAGAATCTACAGCTAGGCACCTTGCAAAAACGCTTCCTTTTTCATTGGAAAAATGTGATGTGTCCACATTGTGTTTTGGGGCGTTTGCTGATGGGGTCACTAGGCCTACCCACACAAGTGAAGTACCGTTTTTATCAGTAGGCTTAGGGGAATGCTGGGTGGAAGGAAGTTTGTGGCTTCTATCAGATTCCAGAACCTTGCATTGCTGAAATGTGAGGAAAAAGTGTTTTTTAGCCACATTGTGAGGTTTGCAAAGTATTCTGGGTGACAGAATCTGGTGAAAGCTCCACAAGTCACACCATTTTTGATTTCCTTAGGTGTCTAGTTTTCTAAAATGTAGAGGTTTGCTAGGTTTCCCTAGGTGCAAGCTGAACTAGAGGCCAAAATCTACAGCTATCTACTTTGCAAAAACACATCAGTTTTCAAATTGAATGTGCCCATATTGAGTTTTGGGGTGTTTCCTGTTGCGGGAACTAGGCATACCCACACAGGTGATGTACCATTTTCATTGGGAGTCTTGGAGGAACACAGAGTAGAAGAACAAGGGTTATTGCCAATTGTCCTTCTCTACATTTGTGCCTTCTAAATGTAAGACAGTGTGTAAGAAAGAAATCATTTTGAAAAATGCCCTGTAATTCACATGCTAGTGTGGGTACCCATGAATTCAGACATGTGCAAATAACCACTGCTCCTAAACTCCATATCCTGTGCCAATTTTGGAAATACATAGGTTTTTTTTATACCTGTTTTTCACTCTTTATATTTGACCAAATTAATTGTTGTCTACCCGGTATAGAGTGAAAACCCATTGCAATGTGCAGCTCATTTATTGGCTCTGGATGCCTTGGGTTCTTATAGAACATACAAGCCCTATATATCCCCACAACCGGAAGGGTCCAGCAGACGTAACAGTATATTGCTTTCAAACATCTGCCATAGCTAAAAAAAAAATTACAGAAGAAAACGTAGACAGAAATGGTTGTTTTTGTTCAACTCAGTCTCAATATTTGTTTGTTTCAACTGCTATTTTCTATAGGGAAACCTTGAAGGTTCTACACAAATTACCCCTTGCTGAATTTTGAATTTTATCTAATTTCCAGAAATGTTTAGCTGTCAGGGATCCACCATTGGTTTCACAACCATTTCTGTCACTAACTGGAAGGACGTTGAAAGCACAAAAAATAGAAAAAAATGGGGTATATCCAGGTAAAATGTGAAAACTGTGATGAAAAATGTGGTTTTCTGATTCAAGTCCACTTGTTCCTGAAAGCTGAGACGATGGTGAATTTAGCACAGCAAACCATTCATTGATTCAGTTTGCAAGGAAAAAAACAGATGCTTCTGTAGCACTTTTTTCCCATTTTTTCCCCCAAAAAACACATTTTAGCTGTATTTCGGCTAATTTGTCGGTCTCCTCAAGGGGAACTCACAAACTCTGGGTACCTTTAGAATACCCAGGATGTTGGAAAAGAAAGACACAAATTTGGCTTAGATAGCTTATGTGGACAAAAAGTGATCTGGCCCAAGCACAAACCACCTCAAATAGCCAAAAAGGTGGTCAGCACAGGGAGAGAAAAGGTCCAGCAGCTAAGGGGTTAAGAATCAGAAGTTGTAGGGAGGAGAGAGAAACATCCCAGCCATCTACTCAGCACCCATCCAAGACTCCTCGTAACACACATTCTAGAACAGAACTTTATCATGTAATAATTACATTAACCATGACATGATGTCTTACCCTCATAGGATAGTTACCACACACCTCCCTTACATATAACCCAAAATTATGAAGCAGAAACAACTATTATCTGATAACATAACTTGAAATTTGTCAGATATTTACAATACTGAAACAATTATTATGCGAAAGAAACATATAGTATGCAACAAAATCTTTTAAGTATGACGGAGTTTTGACTTTTCTACTAGAGCTGCGCTTGGGCATATGCTCACTTTCAACATCACCACTCTGCTTGAGTGCATGCTTACCGTCACTCACACCTTCTCTCCTTTATAAACCACCACTCTATTTAAATCCTTCACGTGGTGGTCTTCAGTTTTGATCCCATTAGTGAAAACCTTAAAAACTCTAATGGGTTTTGACCACTTGCTGCCCTTACTTCTCCATCCAGGTTTTCTTATCATAACCCAGTCACCTACTCAAACCACAGTCTTCTTGACTGTATTCCTCCTGTCAAACTGTTCTTTACTATCCTTTATGTTTTCTTCTTCCTTGAGATTCCAATCATCAGAGATTGTTTTCTTTCCCTTGTTACTCAAGAACCTGTTTACCCAAGCTGGTTCTAAAATTGTATTAGGTTGTCTTCCCCAATATAGAGCAAATGGAGATTCTCGTGTGACTGAATGAGGTGTGAATCTATACATGCCTACTCTATTTAACACTTCTTACTTCCAACACAAATGATTGCCCTTTGCCGGAGAAATTGTTTATTTCAATACTCGATTAAACCTCTCTACCATCCCATGGGTTTCGGGATGAATGTTTTATACCACAACTATCCGAAAATACTTCTATCTCTCTACACACTAGTTATATGTTAATAATGTTTCAGGAATTCCCTCCTTTAAAATCAGTTATTTTAAAAATGTGATGACTACATTAGTCTCAATGCCTCTGGTAAAGCATATCTTTGGCCACCTATAATATATATCCATCACCAATAGACGTAATCCTGGGAATTGTCACCATGAATA
The DNA here is from genome assembly GCF_031143425.1 of Pleurodeles waltl. NCBI lineage: Eukaryota > Metazoa > Chordata > Amphibia > Caudata > Salamandridae > Pleurodeles > Pleurodeles waltl. The sequence goes on from NC_090444.1 coordinate 1,730,424,070, forward strand.
GGTCCTAAAATATCTAGGGCAATATCCTGCCACAGACCATCAGGACGATTCCTAATAAGCACGTGTTGTACTCTGGGTTTCAAGGCTTTGTCGCTTACGGCACATTGCATGCATTCTCTAACTAATCTCTCTATCTGGATGTCAATTCCCGGCCACCAATATGAGGAATGCAACCTTTCTTTAGTTGTAGAGATTCCCAAGTGACATTTGTGTGCTTGATCTAACAGTTCTCCTCTTAATTAAGGTAGTAGAACTAGCCTAGTACCTCTGAACCTTTCTCTGTCGTCAGTTGGTCCTTAACCCACGAAAATTCTCTACACTCCATACCTTCTTGGTCTCTGTCCTTCCAATCCATCTATAATAGGTTCATAACTGCATTCAAGACATTGTCCGCCTTAACTTCTTCCAGCCATCTCTGTTCAGATATAGGGGGTCATTCTGACCTTGGCGGTCTTTTCGCAAGACCGCTGAGTTACCGCCGCGGTGAAGACCGCCGACCGCGGCGGTATGCCGCTGTGCGCATTCTGACCGCTGGGAGCGTTCCGCCGGAAAACCGCCAGCAGCCACACTGGCGGTCGGCGGGAAAGTGGAGACTGGTCATCCTCCACCGCCACGCCAGCAGAACACCGCCCACAGAATTACGACCCACATTTCTGTGTGGCGGTCTTCTGTTGGCGGTCTTCTGTTGGCGGTCACCTCCCCATGGCTCCTGTCACCTCCCGGAGGACCAACGCACAAGGTAAGTTGATCGTCTGTGAGGGGAGGGGGTGGGGGGGTGTTGTGTGATGTGTGCGTGCATGGGGGTGTGCGTGTGAGTGTGTAGAGGGGGTGTGTGAGTGCGTGCATGCGGGCGGGGAGTGCTGCTGTGCCTATGGGCAATGTGTGTAGTTCGGCGGGTGCGCATGTCGCATGTATGTGTGCGGGTATGTGTCCCCGTTGTGTATGTGTGTGTGTAGGGGGTGTGTATATGTGCATGTTGGGGGTGTGTGCATGTCGGGGTGCGTGTATGTGCATGTCGGGGTGGGGGTGGGGAGGGGGTTCGTACCACCTCTGGGGGGTGGCAGGGGGGTGGAGGGTGTGGGGGGAGGACTCAGGGGGGCAGTGGGGGGTGGGGGAGACCCCTATCAGTGCCAGGGAAGGAATTCCCTGGCCCCGATAGTGCCTACCGCCATGGTTCGCATGGCGGTTCCCGAACGCCAGAAACCGCGGCGGTAAGCAGGGTCATGATACCGTTGGCGGTCTTGGGTCGACCGCCGGACCGGAGTGCGCAGACTCCAGCCCGTCGGTCATGACCGCCGTGGCTGTCGGAGTGGGGAAGTGGCGGTCGGTCGTGGCGGTGACCGCCGCGGTCAGAATGCCATTTTTAATACCGCCGGTCTGTTCGCGGTCCGACCGCCGCCTCTCCGCCGACCGCCAAGGTCAGAATGAGGGCCATAATGTCATAATTAATCTCACAGACACACTCAGCCTCCTCTGAGTCTATGGGATTGTAGGGGGTACTTGAGTACTGGTCAGGTCAGGAGACTGACAAGAAATTAAACTCCCAGACAACTCCTTAAAATGTAATGGTACAACCAGTTTTTCTTTTTATTTTCCTAGGGTTTTTCTTTTAAAGGTTCTCTTAACAGTTCATTCTAACTTAAATTATGTCCTTTAGAATTTTTCGTCTTTGTCTCTTTTCTTTTTTTCCTCTTTCTTCTAATTTATCTTCCCCTTTGACCTTTTCTTTTAAATGTCCTAGTTTCTTCCCTCTTCCCAGGTATATCTCGGGCCCAGATGTCGCCGTTCCCAAAGGATGGAAGAAAGGGAAAACATGAACAGAAAGACAAGAGGTAAGTGTTTTATGTATCTAATACTTTTCTTTATGTCATGGCGGGAGGGGGGAAAAGAAAGGAAAAAGTGAGGGATGGTGCCTATTTGTGAACACTCAGTGAACCCTTTTTGTTACTATTTGGTGCTTTAAAGAGTATATTGGTGACAAGGTGCAGTAAAAAAGGGAAAAAAAAACGAAAATGTCACTGACCTGCTTTTGGGTGTTCAGGTCAGAGGGATTATGGTAGTCCTCTAATGTTTAGGGGGACTTATGATGGGTTTCTTTTTCTTAGCCACCCTCCACCCTCTCTTTTCTTCCCCACCTCCAACTTCTCACTTCCCACTTCCTTCTTTAGATGTATTTTACTGGACCCAGTATGCAGGCACGTACCAGTATGAGCCACATCCCTTCTGGGACGTGGTGTGTGGTTCCGTCTGTGGATCGTATCTTTTCCTCCTTCGTTGGTGTTTGGATTCCCTCAGGGCTCTCTTTCTCCGGTCCTCGGTCTTCTATACTGCCCTCTTGTCATGCACTGTCCTCCTTCTCTCTGGCAGTGTCTTCTGATGCTCCTCCGACGTCCTCCTCTGTACTCGCGGCGTCTTCCAGACTTCTCCCGACGTTTTCTTCTGCACTCGCAACGTCTCCTCTGATGTCTTCGGCGTTCTCCTATGCAGCCCTCTCTCTGCCGCATGTCGCCTCTTCTTCTGGGCAGACGTACGTGCGTAAGCATGTAGCACTTTCCATAGCGCCCCCGGGGCACTCTTCTGTTGGCCCAACCATCGTATCTTAGGTCGGGGCACGTTACATACACTCCCCCATGTAAAGGGGTGATTGAGTCCCGTCTCTATAGGATTTCTGGACAAATAATCAGCAGTGATCAATTGTGATCCTGGAAGATGTTGAATCTGAAACATAAAAGGTTGAAGTGCCATGAACCAACGCAGTATCCTGGAGTTAGTATCTTTATGCCGGGCTAACCAAGTGAGAGGGTCATGGTCCGTAGTTAGTACAAAGTGGTCCCGTTATTAATATTGTTAACTTTCAATAGCCCATTTGATCACCAAACACACTTTTTCAATTATAGGATAATGTTTCTCTATTGGTAGTAGTTTTCTACTTATATAGACTATGGGATGTGATACCTCGTTTTCATCTTTTTGGGACAGAAACGCTCGTAATACAACATCTGATGCATCTGTTTACAAATAAAAAAGGTTTTTTAAAATCTGGGCAATGTAGAACAGGTTTGGTTGTCAAATAGTTTTTTAGGGTTTGATAACTGCAGATTTGAGTTGTAGTCAGCCCCCTGAATTTATTAGGCTGCTCCTTTTTTAGAAGGTTAGTTGGGGGGTTGCAAGGGTGGAATAGTTGGGAATAAAATGACGATAATATCCAACCATCCCTAAAAACGATGGTACTTCTTTCTTTGTTTGAGGTGAGGGAGTGATTTGCACAAGCTATTGGGTTGGGGACACAGAGTTACCTCCAATGGTTTCACATTATTCACAAATAAAATGGTATCTATGGTTGGGGTTTGAGTGTCATATTCTTCCCATTTTTTTAGTGAATTAATGTGGTAGATTTGAGTTTTCTTCTGTGTTTCTCATAGGTAATGGGGGTTTAATTTTTTGAGTATTTCATACGGTCCTTGCCATTTAGCCAGTAATTTATTTTGGAATTTATTTTCGGAGCTGGGCAAAAGGACTAATAGTTTATCCCCTTTTTTAGTTCCCTCAGGGTAGAACCTCTGTTATAATGCTTCTTTTGTTTCTCTTGGGCTTCTTCTAAGTGGATTCTGACATCATCTCATGACGTTTGTATATGGTCTTTTAACTGTTGAGTATATTCTAGAATATCTTTACATTCTGTTGCTTTCTCCTCCCACTTCTCAGTGGCCATATCTGAAAGGGTTTGGGGTTGGCGACCAAAAACAAATTCAAATGGGCTATGCCCTGTTGAAGCCTGAACGTGCGTTCGAATGGCATACAGAACTAAAGGTAACTTTTTGTCCCAATCTCAACCTGAGTCAGATATTGTCTTCTTTAATAGTGTTTTGATGGTACGATTGTGCCTTTCTACCAACCCATCTGTCTGTGGTTGATAGACAGAGGTGCGAATGTGTTTCACCACTAGTATTTTACATATTTGGGACATTAGCAGAGACATAAACTGAGTACCTTGATCTGTCAACAGTTTTTTCAGAAATCCTACCAGAGAAAAAAAACAATCATGGCATGGCCCACATTCTTGGTGGTCATACTGGTAAGAGGGATGGCTTCTGGATATCGTGTTGCATAATCTACAATAATGTACATATACCCTTGAGATGAAGGGGTTAAAGGTCCTACGAGATCCATACCAACCCTGGAAAAAGGGACACCAATAACTTGTAAAGTGTAAAGGGGAGCTCTCCGGGCCGTGCCTGGGTTCACAACTTGACACTTTGGGCATTGTGCGCAGAACTTACATATGTCCGAAAAAAACCCAGGCCAGTAGAAACACTGGAGAAGGTATTCCTCAGTTTTTTCCCTCCCATAATGTCTTTCCCCTACTTTCCCATGTGCTAAATGCAGTACCTGTACGCGGTATGGGTTGGGTACCACTAATTGGGTTTTCTCTCTATTGTCATGTTATACAATCCTATACAGTAGACAGTTCTGAGTAATGAAATATGGACCCACCTGCCCTGTTCTTTCAGTAACTGCAGAGGCCCAAGCACGTTATGATGCAGGATCATCTCTTTGACTGACCCGAAAACGTAGTAGTGTTGACAAAACAGGTTTCCTTGTTGGGGGTAAAGGAAAAGAACCAGAACTGTTAGTCATACGGAAAACCTTTTTTTGTTCTCTTTTGTCCTGTCTGCTTAATTTTACTTTTCCCTTACCCGGACTAATGAAGGTCTGAGCAAATGGAGCTTCCTCCAACCAGGAGTCGGTTTTATGGCTTCTACGTACGCTTCTAATAACTCAGGGAAATCAACATAGTCAGTTCCTATAATGATATCTTCAACCAGACGGGGTATCAGCCCCACTACGAGGGGTTCTTCCCATCCCCTGCACTGGATACGGATTTCAGCCATTGGATAGTGCCTCATGTCCCCCTGGATACAGCAGATGGATACAGATTTGTTTTGTTTCCATTGCTCCTTTGTTAATAATTCAGCTTTAATCACTGACAGACTACACCCTGAGTCAAGCAACACCTTGGTGGGCTTATTGTTCACTAACATTTCCTTAGTATATTGGGAAAGGCTTTGGGCTTTACATAGTACCCTACGTCTAGTAATTACTATTTCCATTGGCTCAGGTTTGGGTAGTTTGTGAGGACAATTACGGGAATATGTCCCCACTCTGCACAGTGATAACATTGGGGTGTTTGATTAGGTTCCTTATCTGATAATCAAGAAATAGGACTGTTCTCAGTATTTTTCATCGGTCGTGGTATGGAAGAGGAGACAGCTGATGTTCCTCCTAGGGTCTGTCCTTTTTGGGGAGCTATTCTAAAATCAGGAGCTCGGTGAAAAGCACATGCTAAATCAATGGTTGATGTCGTAATGACATTAGGATGTTGTTTAATCCAGTTGCGAGTGTGTAGGGGTAGGGATTCCAAGAACTGTTCTAGTAAGATTATCTGTATTACTTCGTCCCTGTTTGTACTGATGGGACTCAACTATTTTAAACCTAAATCCTGTACTCTATAGTACAGAGCTCGGGGTTTTCCATTGGAATCCAATTTGTCTTCCTGAATTTTATTCGATAGTACTCAGTGTCAAATCCCACCCATTCAAGAATGGCCTTCTTTATATCCGTGTATGGTGTTGTTGTTCCCCGTGGATTTACTGCCTGATAGGTGACTTGTAATGTTCCCGTCAGCAGGGATGCCACATACTGTCCCCATCTGTCTTGAGGCCAGTTCACTGATGTTGTCACCCTCTCAAAATTTGAAGAAAAGGCATCAGGGTCTTCTCCCGCCTGAAAACTTTGTATTACAGAACTGGGTACGTTGGGATGAACCCGGGTGGTGGCGATAGTGTCAGTCAATTTTTGGAGAGCCGTTTCATGCACCAACTGATTGTTTGAAATTATAGTAGCCTAGCTTTTTAATGCATTTTGTAGAGTTTCTCTGCCATTCCGGGACTCTCGTATCTGTTCTTCCTAGACTATAACTAAATGTCTTTTTCCCTTCGTCAAGTTGGTTAATCATGTCTTCTCGGGAGGGTGTTTCCTCCATATTCCCTCTGTTACTTAAGGAATAGATACCACTTCTGACACCAATATGTAGGGAGTACTTGAATACTGGTCAGATCAGGAGACTGACAAGAAATTAAACTCCCGCACAACTCCTTAAAATGTAATGGTACAATGAGTTTTTCTTTTTATTTTCTTAGGGTTTTTCTTTTAAAGGTTCTCTTAACAGTTTATTCTAACTTAAATTATGTCCTTTAAAATTTTTCCTCTTTGTCTCTTTTCTTGTTCTCCTTTTTGTTCTAATTTGTCTTCTCCTTTGACCTTTCTTTTTAAATGTCCTGGTTTCTTTCCTCTCCCCAGGTATAGCTCGGGTCCCGCTGTCGCCGTTCCCAAAGGATGGAGGAGAGGGAAAACAACAGACAGAGGTGAGGGTTTTATGTATCTAATACTTTTTTTTATGTCCTGGCGGGAGGGGGGAACAGAGGGAAAAAGGAAGGGATGGTGCCTATTTGTTAAAACTCAGTAAACCCTTTTTGTTACTATTTGGTGCTTTAAAGAGTGTACTGGTGACAAGGTGCAGTCAAAAAGGAAAAAATAATGAAAATGTCTGTGACCTGCTTTTGGGTGTTCAGGTCAGAGTGATTATGGTAGTCCTCTAATGTTTAGGGGGACTTACAATGGGTTTCTTTTTCTTACCACCCTCCTCCCTCACTTTGCTTTCCCACCTCCCACTTCCCACTTCCTTCTTTTGGAAGTATGTTACTGGACTCAGTATGCAGGCATGTACATGCATGAGCCATGTCCCTCCTGGGACGAGGCAGGTGGTTCCGTCATGGATCATATCTTTTCCTCCTTCATTGGTGTTTGAATTCCCTCAGGGGTCTCTTTCCCCGGTCCTCGGTCTTCTATACCGCCCTCTCATCTTGCTCTGTCCTCCTTCTCTCTGGTGGGGGTCTTCTGACTCTCCTCCGATGTTCTCCTCTGTACTCGTGGCATCTTCCGGACTTCTCCCGACGTTTTCTTCTGCACTCGCTGCATCTCCGTCGATCTCTTTGGCGTTCTTCTCTGCTGCCGTCTCTCTGCCGCACACCGCCTCTTCTTCCGGGCAGACGTACATGCGTAAGCACGTAGCACTCTCCATAGTGCCCCTGGGGCACTCTTCTGTCAGCCCAACCATCGTATTGTAGGTGGGGGCCGTTACAGGGATCCTCCCTAGAACAATTGCTCATGTCTGGCACCAATCTGGACAGTGTATCCACCAACATATTTTCCACTCCAGGGTTGTATTTCACCTCAAAACCATATTCTTGTAAACAAAAAAGCCAATTTGTGATCCTGCTAGAGACAGCATCAATACCTTTACACAATGGCTTATGAACTGTCATTACCACAAATGAGCTGCCCCATAATTTTTTTTTCAGCTTTTTGATGGCCCACTGTACCACCAGGGCTTCGCTTTCTATGACTGAGCCTTTAGGGTTCTTGAAATGAACATGATGGTGTTATCAGCTCCACAATCTCCTTGTTGAAGCACTGCTCTTAGTCCTTCAAGGGTAGCATCAGTGGTTAGAATCAAGCATTTTTTGGTTCAAAAGTTTTAAGTTTGGAAGCGAGTGCTAGTTTGTTTTTTAGTTCCTTAAATTCCCTTTCACATTCTCAACGCCATACAAATGGGACCCCTTTCTTCAATAAATGCCTCATGTTTTAACTGATCCCTGCAAAATTCTTCATACATTTATTATAATATTCTGTCATTCCCAAAAATCTCATGAGTTCCTCTTTGTTCGTAGGAGAAACCATGTTTTGAATGGCACTCACTAGATCTCCTTTGGAGACCAACCCGTCACCTGTTATCATATGACCAAGGTATTTAACAGTATTGCTCCCAAATCTGCATTTCTCTCTTTTGATAATGAGGTTACATTCCTCTACTTTGATGAGGACTTTCCTTACTCTATCATTATGCTCAATTCATTCTTCCCATAGACAAGTATGTTATCTTGAAGTTACACATACACCCTCTATCTCACGTAACAGTTTCTCCATAATGCTTTGGAAGACTGAGGCTGCAGAGACTAGCCCGAATGGTACTCTAACATATCTGAATGTTCCAAACGGTATAATGAAAGCTGTGAGATTCTGATATCACTCCTCCAATTCAATCTAGTGGTAGGCGGAAGCGGGGTGTATGGTGTAAAGACCTTCCTTCCACCCAACACTACCAATAGTGTAGAAATGTTTGGTAGCAGCTATCCATGAACTACAACACCGTTCTTCAGTTTCTGTTGGGCCTGCAAACCTGGATGTGCTCCAGAAAAAAACTCTTAAGCCAATCTTCTGCCTTTGTTTGTTGTAACCCCAAAAAAACCCAGAAGAATGTTTTACAAAGGCCAATGCTTGTATGCAGAGACCAATGCTTGTTTAAGACCAATGCTTGTTTAGGACAAATGTTGCTCAAGCCTCTAGCATCCCTATGACTCAGACTGGGTGTGGCCAGATGCAGCATGTATTTAAACCACACCAAGCCTGAGTGAATTGCTTGCTGTAAATGTCACCGACTGCAGAGAATGAGTCTCTGCTTCTCCACATTTGATCTTCACGATCAGTCCTGTAACTTGGATGCTGCTTTAGGGAATAGAAGAGATCAAGAGAATTCACTACTAAAAAGGTGGCAACACTTTGCGCACGTGCTCGGAACACATTTATTTGTGAAAACCTGACATTTGCTGACTTGATATTCGACAGTCGGATTTTCGGAGCGCAATGCGCCTAAGAAGGCACACCATTGGCTTTTAAGGTCACAGGGATGCTCACCGCTTGTCTAGTAATAAAGCGTATGGTTATTTCTTGCTATATATTGTAGAAAGGAAATTCTTTCTTGCGATTATTACAAAAACTATGTACTGTGAAAACCTTTGTTATTGTTAAGTTTAATATGACATCTGCATAATTCTAAACTGATGCTGGCAATATGGAGCATTTTGTGTACGGCCTGAAAGTTTGTCATTTCTATGCTGAACTTACACTGTGATGGAACAGTGATAAAACCGATCGCTTGTGTTTTTGACATTATTCCTTTGTGCCTAGAGTGATGCAAACCTTGTACTGTGATCTTTTGATATTAACCCTATGTTCCTAGAGTGATGCAAACATTGCACTGTGATCTTTTGATATTAACCCTATGTTCCCAGAGTCATGCAAACTTTGCACCATGATCTTTTAATATTAACCCTATGTTTTCAGCGTGATCAAAAATACTGAATTGTGTTTTCTTGGAATTCTAAGTACAGTCCGGTAACTACCCCATGAGTGTCTGCAAACCCTAATTACATGAGAATCTGTTGTCATTATTTGTTATCTATTTAAATGTCTATGAAGTCGAGTGAGTCAGATCTTGGGAAATCTCAACAAGCTGAATCAAGCAAGGTATCCACGGAACCTCAAGAACATTTAGGTCGGTTAGTTGAGATGAATTGGGACTAATATGGGGTCACAGTGGGACTAGTTATAAAAGCTCTAGGAGTTTCAAGGTTCTTATTTAAATACAGGTAATCCACATTGTTCCCGAAAATTCCCAGAGAGAGAGAGATCCATGTAAAGCGGGAAAGGAGACCCTAACAGATACACCTAGCTTGCACATAGTAGTTAGAGACTAGTATACACATGGGTTATGACTAATAAGTTGTTTGACTGATGCATGATTTATCATAGGAAATTCCGGCTCTTCATAAACATCACTATTTGTTTAGATTTGGACCTGCAGCTCCAGTGCCTCTCTCTCTTTTCATCCATCCCCATTCCCCTAGGACGTTCCGGTGCTGATCACGTTCATTTAAGTGGGAGGCACGCAATGTCTAGGAGAAATTAGGAATTAGCAACTTATTCAACATTTTGTCTCCGTGGGACAAACAGGTTAGTGCTTGACAGTACAGCCCATGTTTAATTTCTCACCCAGACACAAGGGAGATACAAGAGGTTTTCCTAGCAGATTTGGCACAAATGTTAGTGAGTTTGCAGCGTGAAACCGAAATGACGCCTCAGTAATTCAGGTCACTACACCATTTCTGGTATCTTTAGCCACTCCAGGGGGCTAAGAAGGGCGGCCTGGTAAGTTTGCTATATTTTTAAATTAATGCCCCCTTCATTTTTTTATGCTGACCAACCTCTTTCCCTGATGAGCAGTCTGAGGTTGCATTTGTTCTCTCGCATTTGGCTGGTACTGCTGCCTCATGGTCTTTTCCTTTGATTGAACAGGATGATCAGTTATTAAATGATTATCAGGCCTTTAAAACATAAATGAAAAATTTGTTTGACAAGCATACATTTATACAGGCCGTAAACTCGGAGCTGCTTAATCTTAAGCAAGGTAATAGGTATTTGCTGACATATATAACTGCTTTTAATAGACTGGTGGCAGAGTCAGATTGGCCACTAGAAAAGAAGGGGTCCTTGTTTTAAAGGGGGTTAAATGATGAACTTAAGGGTCTTTTAACGCAAGTAATTTATCTACCCGATTATTGCAAAGAGCTAATCGATCTAGTGGTCAAATTGGATCACAGTTTATCAGAGAGACGGAGTGACAAAGGTCGCAACGACCACAAGCTGTTAGTGATCAGAGATAAGAAATAAGACGCAAACAATGGCACTACCGAAGGTGAACCGATGAACATCGGTACCATTAGAGGCCCACTTACTAAAGAAGAATGACAACAAAGACATGACCAAAAGTTGAGTTTGTATTACGGAAAAAAGGGCCACTTTTTAAAGGATTTTAAGGTTAAGCCTAAAACAAATGTCCGTAGGGGCCAAAAGCTCTGAAACTGAGAAGTTAGCGGGAAACTAGAACACCTGACTACTGTGGAGACTAGTGGTTCAGGTGTGAAAAAACAGAGGTCTCATATTTTTGGGCCCAAACAAACTCCTGGAGAGAATTCCATCACTTATACGTATCTGCACAGATGGAATGGCAATATTCAGATCGCCCAGTTTTGCTTAAGCACTTGGTGGATTTGGGGGCCACCTGGAATTTCAAGGATATCACCTTTGCAAAACAACTTGGATACCTCTTCTGCCTAAATCCAGTCCTGAGGTAGTTAAAACTATTGATGGTAGCCCTTTGTCCTCGGTTCTGTCACCAAAACTACTTGTGAGTTAGTAATGTGCTTATACTCTAATCAACACAAAATTATACAATTCAATGTGATATGTGCCCCCCAATTCAAAATTATATGAGAAATCTCATGGCTACAAAAGCATAATCCCACTATAAACAGGGCTACATAAAGTGTTACCTTGCAGTCTCAGTTCTGTAAAGATCTCTGTTGGGCAGAGGCCCAACCAGATAAAGGTATTGCTTTGAGCGTAGGAAATGCAGAGAAAGAAACACCTGAGTTATCTTCAGTATACCAAGATTTTGCAGATGTCTTCGACAACGGGAAGGCCACTTCCTTACCACTGCATTGCCCCTTTGTCTGTCAAATAGATTTACAGATTTACCGCCAGACTCGCAAATTTCTTGCTGTAGAATTTGCGCTCTAACGGAAAGAGAGAATTCACATTTGCGACAATATTTAGATGAAATGCTGGCCATAGGATTTATGAGACTTTCTAGGTCCTCAGTTCCATCGTCAGTATGTTTCATTCCTGAGAAAGGAGGAGAATTTAGGCCTTGCATTGATTATTGAGCCATAAACAAGATTACAATCAAAAATAGATACCCTAATAGATCAGTTAAAAAATGCATGCATATTCACAAACTTGGATTTGTAGGGGGCTTACCATCTGGTGAGAGTCCGGGAGGCTGACGAGTAAAAGACAGCCTTCCAGATTAAATTTGGTTTATATGAGCACCTTGTCATGCCTTTCGGACTCTGTAATGCCCCTGTTGCTTTCCAATATTTAATCAGCGAGGCACTACGTGATTTTATTGATCAGTGTGCTGTTTCCTATATTGATGATATTTTGATCTATTCCAACACATATGAAGAACATGTTGCATATATCAAGGCCATCCTACAAACCTTATAACAACAACACCTCTTTGCAAATCTAGAAAAGTGTAGTTTCCATGTTCAAGAAGTGGAATTCCTCAGGTATATCTTAACTCCAAATGGGGTACAAATGGACTCTAGGAAAGTTGAGGCTCTTGCTCAGTGGAAAGCTCCTCAAAGTGTCAAAGCAGTACAAAGCTTCCTACGGTTTGCCAATTTTTATAGACATTTTATTGATCACTTTTTCATAATTGTAGCTCCCATGATGAAGTTTCTTCATAAAGGAATGAAGTTTCAGTGGGAGAAGAGGCAGATAAGGCCTTTCACCAATTGTAACAAGTTTAGTACCGCCCCTATTTCAAGACACCCGGATCCTACACAACAATATCTGGAAGAGGCAGATGCCTCTCAGGTAGCAGTATGTGGGGGGCTTGTCTCAACACAATCCTGCAACCAGTGAGGTCCATCCAATAACGTACTTTTCCCACAAATTGAACCCAGCCAAAACCAACTATTCAATAGCAGATTGAGAATTACTAGCAATAATATGGGCCTTTGAGGAATGGAGGCATTATCTCCTAGGGGGTTTACATAACATTACCATTTTAACAGATTGTAGGAACTTGTAATTCCTTTAGTCAGCACGCGCTTTGTCTACCTGACAGTCCTACTAGTGGTAGATCATTTGACCAAAATGGCACATTTTATTCCTCTAAAAGCTTTAACCCCAGCTATAGAATTAGCTCATGTATTCATACACCCAATAGTCCATATACATGACCTTTGTTCAGCGGTTGTGTCTGACCGAGGGACGCAGTTTGTGTCAAAATTTTGGAAATGCCTTTGTCAGGAATTGGATATGGATGTCCACCTTTCATCAAGTCACCACCCACAGTCAGATGGGCAAACAGAAAGAGTTAACCAGTGTATGGAGCAATATTTACGTTGTTATCTCCAAAGTACAGAAGTCGATTGGGCTTAGTGCTCGGGGGCAGCCGAATTCAATTATAACAATCTTATCCATTTATATACTGAATATTCGGCTTTTCCTTGCAATTATCAGTATAATCCTCCAATGTTGGAATTCAGTGTAGTACTTCAGTTAACTACTCCCACGGTACAAGACTTTTTACAACAATTGAGTGACATTCAAAAAAATGTGCAAGAGAACCTAAAATTAGCAAAACAGACATACAAAATATATGCAGTCAAAAAAAGACGCCAGGGACCAAATTATGAAGCTGGACAAAAGGTTTGGTTATCAACTAAACATTTGAATTTGAAGGGAGCACAAAAGTTTCATCCAAGGTTTGTGGGCCCTTTTACCATCATCAAAAAGGTTAGTGAGGTGGCAGTGAAGCTAGAACTTCCCACTTCTCTATCGATTCACCCAGTGTTCCACGTCTCCTTATTAATACAGGTAGCAGACTCTATGCACTGCCTAAAAAGACCTCTTTCAATCCTAGTGGATAATCAACTGGAGTATGAGGTCAAGGGCATATTAGACTCTAAACGAGTGTGTTATAAACTTTACTACTTGTTGGACTGGAAAGTTTATGGGCCGGAGGATCGTTAATGGCAGCTGGCAGGACATGTGAATGCTTCCCGATTGGTTCATCAGTTCCACCATCGATATCCCAACAAGCTGAAACCGATTGGGAGGGTTTTGGGAGGGGTGTACTGTCAGGCCTGCAACCCTGGATCTGCTCCAGTAAAAAACTCTTAAGACAATCTTCTGCTTTTGCAGGCACGAATGTTTGTTCTAACCCCATAAGAATGTTTTACAGAGGCCAATGCTTGTTTATAGAGACCAATGCTTGTTGGGACCAATGCTTGTTTAAGACCAATGCTTGTTTAGGACCAATGCTTGTTTAGAACACATTTTGCTCAAGCCTCTATCACATTTATGTCATATTAATTACCGGGTTCAATAAAGGGCGCAGCCACCACAATTTTTCCTAGGTCCATTTAGACAGGTCAAACCTGCTATCATATACCAGGGGTAAATGCCTTGCAAATACTGGGACACAAGTATTTTGCTTCAGAATACACCTAAATCCACATATCATGTCCCATTTAGAAGGGCTAAACGTTGTAGTAAGCAGTTAGTGTAATGCCTGATAAATTCCGATTCCTTCCAGTCCTTGTGGGATTGGATTTTATTGGGCGCGATAATTATCTTCAACCAACTCCTATGGCACTTCTAATCAGGGCCTATGGGGATCAAGAGAAGCTGATTTGAGACCTAGACCACCTAATGTGTTTGTCGGCACATATTTTGAAGGACCCTCTATGATATGCCACTTTCCATATATATCAGCCACGTTCTTCCGCTTCTTGTGCAACATCAGGTGCACATTAGACAAAGAATCAGAAGTGGAGTCCTACCTTATTCTGGCACTGAGGTAAACTAAATATGTGCCCATCTTGCTGATGCTGTCTGTCAAGGAAGTGTTGTGTTTTCTATATGCATGGAAGCTGACACCATATTTATGATAATTTTGATTTGCATTGAGTTAAACACTTGTGGCAATTTAGGTGATTTGCCATGTCTGCAATTTTGTTGTGCTTTTGTGCTTTATGCACTGTCAGTTTGAACCACATAACCAATGTGCTAGCTCTTTATATGTCTCGTCCCTTGACCAGGATCTTGGTTTGAAAAAAAACAAGTTACCACCAAAGGCCTATACCCTTAATTGGAATACATTTCCAAGTTTTTTGTGATTCACAGAGGACTTCTGAAGTACCCTTGGCAAGCTGTAACTGCCCTTTCTGTGTGATTTTCTAAATTCCAAGTTGCTCTTACTTAACATTTCACATAACTGCATTTGTGCATACATAAGTGAGCCACCTAAAAGCAATTGCCTAATAAACAATTGGTTAAATATTTTCCATGCACAGAAACATCTTCTCTTACACCCTCAATCAATTTTGGAGTTGTTTTCCTTCCAAATACCTTGTGTTTGTCAGGCAGGAGGAGCTCTGATCGCTGGAATGAACCAGCAGCACTGCTCGAGGGATAGAGACTGCTCCTGCCGGGTGCTGCTTCACGTACCGCAAGCAGCTCGACTTTGCAGAACAGGATCAGGATTAGGGGTGGGAGTAACTTTTGTTATAGCGCAATTATGTGCAAGTAACACAACATTACTTGTAAATATGGTTTGTTACATCATTTAGTGCTATTTTCTTTATGCAAAATGCACCCTTGTGTCCAAACTGGGCTGAGGATGCATTTTGCACCAAGAAAATAAGACTAAGGGCCACACGTACCACACATTTTTATAGTCACAAACGGGCTGATTCTCAGAATTGTACAAATCCCAAATTGCTATTCAGTAATTTGTTACCGATTCGTAATTTGGGTTTTGCGATTCGGTATCAGGAAGGGGCGTGTTCAGGGCAACCCTTCTTAATACCGAATCTGCATAGTATGTATGATTGTATTGCGACCATGAACACGGTCGCAAAACAACTGCAGATAACACCAATTTCAAATTGGAGTTAACCCATTCACAACTGTCCCTAAATGCTATAGGACAGGAACAGCAGAAGCCAGCAGCTGCATGCTCTCTCTTAGTTCTTTGATTCTGTGCTGGGAATTTATTCTTGCCCATCACAGGAATACATTTCTGACCATATCTAGGTGGTGATCTCACATATTGTCGATTTGTATCTATTGTTTAAGTGGCTGCATCCATGACCCAGCCATTTGGACAGATTAGTTGAAACACAGAGTGACACCACATTGCCATGAAAGCAAATATACATAAAAAATAAAGGGAGTTATTTGTAGGCCTGGGCGAAATTCTAATGACACCAGATTAATCCGAGCAATTTTGGTAATTTTGTGTGACCCTTGTAGCAAGAAATTACCAATAATTACATGATTACAGCGTTGGCATAAATTGTAGTAATCGGGGGCAAAAATGCCTTCCCAAGAGCAGAATAACACAGTGTGAGTGGCTGATAACTGCTGCTGTTTCGGTTCTGTTGCATCTATTGCCATTTTCTGAGGTCATAATTATTCCTTTGGTTCATTTTGGATGCAAGGGTGCAAGGTTACCCTTCTCATGTAATCCTGCTTAATTGTGTGTATTTAAACACGAGTTAAAGCCATCCCCTAATTATCTGCATAGCTAAGTTTTAGAACTGGCCATTTGTGAGACAGTAAAGTGGTGTAAATGCCAATGTGTGAAACAACTAGCATTTGCATTGCCTTGCACAATTTCACAACAAGATGTCTCAAAGCATTGTTTCCAATTCCATTTATTTTTCTTGTATGTTATATGATACCACATTTTACTGTTTGTAAGCACTGTAAATTTCAAGTGTTGCTGTTACCCATTGCAGTGGTACTGAAGTTACAGACCATAGAAGGTTCAAAGGCTGGATGGACCTTGTCTGGCTATCAAAACCCTTCTCTGGGACATTTCCCACATGTGGGAAGTATAACAGTCCCCAGCTCATCTTTAGGGTGCCCATTACTGCCAAATGGCCCTATCTCACTAGTGCCCACCCCAAGGCTGCCTCCCTCTCTTTGCCTCGCACATCTGTTAGGCATACCTTTGCCCTCATGAAATTCCACTTAAAACCTTAACCTCTGCAGTACTGCTTACAGCATCCAACAGAAATTCCCACCACCATTGAGGCTGCTGAGGTGCTCAGTCTTCAGCTTTCTACTCCCAAGACCACTAATTGGGAGCAGGAGACTGTCATGTGAGCAAGAGGAGAGGCAGCCTTGAGCATCAGTGGGAGATGGGACAGCAATTTGGGCTGCAGCAGAAGTTATTTTTAGTAAAATATGGACACTGTGTATCTAGGCATGTGTGGATATTCATATGTCTGTGTGTGTATAAATGCATGAGCTGTGTTGTGCCCACTGTCTTCACTAGTAAAATGCTGTCCCTCGCATAGTGGGCGTATTTGTGGACAACCCGTGGGCATCTATTGCATAATGCCCATTGTGGATCCATGGTAAAATACTGGCTTTTGCATAATACTGTTGTTTCTTGACTTCTCGTTTGCATTGATAGTATGACTTCTATCTCTCCTCTTATGCTGACAAAGTTGTCATTTTTGGCAACTTGTGGGCATACATGGCTTATGGCTCAATCCTGGCAAAATGATGGCTCTGGCATAATGTATATAATTCCTCCCATTTTGTCAGTCTCTAAGGTGTGGAGGTGAGATGCCTCTTGCATAATTGTTGACTTGAAATGATGGTGGTGATTCTTGACATTTTGTGGACATCCATTTTGCAGTTTGATAGTAATTACTGGCTGTTGGAAATTGGGTTTCTGGTTAAGGAGGGGGTGCCACCCTGCTCAAGCAGCAACCACAATCTCTGTCAAGGTGACACACAGGCAAATCACAAAATAACCTGTGCTTAACCCTCTGGTAGCTTGGCACAAAAGTAGCCAGGCTTAACTTAGACGCAATGAGTAAAGTATTTATGCAGCCTTCCAAACAGTAATAAAGTGAAAACATAACACAAGAAAAGCCCCATACCAATTTAGAAAAATAGAGTAAACTTTAGTAACCTATTTGACACTAAAATGACAAACATCCAATCAGTAGAACGGGGATATGCAATTTTAAAGATTTCAGGTAAGTGAAGCGCCTAACAACATAGAACACTCAGGGTTATCTGGTTAAACAAGACCAGGTAAAAGTCACAAGTTCAGGGCAACCATGATGGAGTGTGGGCCAGATACAAGAACCAGGTTAGTCCCACCGAAACAGTTACCATCAAAGTCCAGCACCAGTAGTTCCGGTCATGGTGGAAAGGGCCGCGAGGAGCAGGGAAAGCGTCGCGGGCACCTGACATCCTGTCAGGTGTTGCAGATTGTCATTGCTGGAGCTTCACATTAGTGGTCACCATGAGCTGTTGATGTTGTAGTTCAAAGTGCAAATCTCACACTGTTGTACAGTTGGCATCACTGGAAGAGTCAGGTTCACCAGAACTTCACATTAGTATGTGGCATGGGTGGCAAGATCTTGGCGTGAATGAGCCCATTAGTATTTGCAAAGAGCTCAAAACTTTAGGACTTCTACGTTCCTTTGAAAAGGAAGTCAACTGAGGCCACATGAATTGTCCGGGAACTATATATAAATATTTAGGGCAGGAGAATGCTAACTTCTGTAAGTGGCATTTTCAAAATTGTAACTTAAAGTTCTGCTTTACCATTAAAGAAGATTTTATTTACAGTTTCTCAGACACTAAACATGAAATGTCACCTGTTCCTAGTCAAAGATTAGCACTTATTAAATGTTATCATAAACTGTTATCTTATAGGAGAGGTAGACCTTGCACCAATGAAAAAGGAATTTAAGAGTCTGTTACTACCAGGACATGTAAAATTTGAAAGTACATGTCCTACCTTTTAAATACATTGCTTCCTGCCCTATGGGCTGTCAAGGCCCTACCGTAGGGGTGACATATGTATTAAAAAAGGAGGTTTGGGCCGGGCAAAGGGTGAATTTTGCCAGGTCGAAATGGCAGTTTAAACTGCACACACAGGCTGCAATGGCAGGCCTGAGATATGTATAACAGGCTACTTAGGTGGGTGGCTTGAAAAGGCCCACTAGTAGCATTTAATTTACAGGCCCAGGGTACAGGTAGTTCCACTTTACTAGGGGTTTAAAAGTAAATTAAATGTGCCACTTAAGTGTAAGTCAATTTTAACATGATTAAAGGAGAGAGCACCAGCAATGTAACACTGGTTAGCAGTGGTAAAGTGTGCAGAGTACTAAGGCCAACAAAAATGAGCTCAGCAAAAATGGAGGAGTAAAGGCAAAACGTTTGTGGAAAGACCACCCTAAGGCTGACAGGAGTAACACTGCCATATTGTAGGCACCTGAGACAAAGTGATGGTTCAGGAAGTATGATGGTACTTTTTGCTGTATTGTGGAGATTCATGAATGTCTTTGGAAGTGCCTATGCTTTGGAGAGAGAGTTGGACAAGGAAAAACCTTTTACATGTGTAAATTCTTGTTATATATCTCATAACTTTCTGATATTGTTGTGGCCTAGGGCTGGGAGAGAATCATGACTTCCCATGGTGTCCGGGGAAGGAGGTGATGGATTGCTCATGCAGCCCAAAGAGGAATGTCTACAGGATTTTAGTGTGATCACTCAATCTGGAGGGAGCACTGAGTACTTAAGCTTTAGTCCTGTGCAGGTGTTTGTTCGCCTCCTTTGAACGCTACACCAGGAACAACAGGACATGGGCACTTCCTCGGCTAGGAGTGTGTGATCCAGTTTCAGTTTATTTATTTACGATACAGAACTCCCATGGAGGGCCTCATAAAGCAAACATATAAAATAAGAACATAACGTAGAATCCCAAAACCTTCAAGTACAGTTTACATTCATCAGTTCTACAAAAAGAGTCAATGTTTAAATTAATACAAACTCTAAAAGCATTTAAAAAAATAACATTTTTTATGACAGAACATTTCCTTTGGGGGGCAAAAAAGGCCTGCAATACTTCCGATGCAGTACGTAGGGAAAGTTGAAGACAGATAGGGCGTAACCACCTACGACAAAATAACTGCAGTGCCAGACAAATAAAAACTACATGATTCAGGTCTTGATCACCATTTGGACAGAAATTACAAGTGACTGGAGATCCATACCATTTAGCCTGTAGAATATTATAGCAATAGGAGCCAAAATCGTCTGACCTCATGAGGCAGGTCCCAACTGAGAAAGGGCTGCATTTTCTTCGATAATATAATATTAGTTATTGATTGGAAGCCCTGCCTGTGGGCACAGGCCTTCTTATCCAGGCGGATGCTTGCAAACCAAGTGGCTTGCCTAATTATGGATTTTAGCTGTAGCGGGGGAAGTGTGAGAATAGACACAGGGTCTAACTGTAATAGATCAGTGGCATGTATGAAATTCCTGCCAATGGTGTATTTCGTTCTGCTGCCAGAAAAAAATTCTTTTTTTAACAATGACCTCAGGGAATGATCATCGCAATTCATCAAACTGACCACCCAGCGTACAACGCCAGCCAATCCTTGCACGAATATGCTATGTAATCCCATCTCAAGCCTTAGGGATGCTGCTGAGAGTGCCAAGTTTGTGAAGATTAGATTCCGCAAGATGCAGCCCTCTAGTTTATCTAAAAACCCCCATTTAGAAACTCCAACATGCTCTAAGCCATAAAGTAAGGAGGGAGGTAGCTTTGCTCTGTAGACCTCTAAGAGATGTTTGAAATGTCTCCTGCCTGTTGTCCTATAAAGGGCGCCCAAGCCATTAGCTTGAGGTTTAGCCTTGTGTTGGTTATGTTCTATATGTGCCCTGTCGCTGAGGTGCCCGCAAACAGTTTTACTCAAGAAAATATTCAAGTTTACCCTTTTAAGTTTCTGGGCTCCCACTGACCAGCAGAAATTAGCATATTTAAACCTTTTTTCCATGAAAGCATAAGATTTTGCTTTTGGAGCAATTTTTTTTTTTTAAATGGGCTTTTGTGAATTGCCATAACGCTTGAAGGCGATTATTTGGCCCTTTAGGTGTACGATCCAGAATGATTATATCATCAGCATAGAGCAAACAGGATATTGGCCTTCCTCCCTATTTGTGGGCAAAGCCCTCGCTCTGGGATAAGTGAGAAGGTATATCAGAGATCTACAAGGAAAACAACAATGGGGCCAGCATACAACCTTGTTTTAAACCATTCTGGTTTGGGATTTCTCGGGACAAGCCTCTATCTCCCCCTAAAAGCACCCTACACCAGGTGGAGTAATGGAGAGCAATCACCAGTTCTAAAAGAATACCTGGCATGCCCAAACTTGAGAGTTTTCTCCACAGCGTGACCGGGTCTACTTTATCAAATGCTGTAGAGAAATCAATAAAGACTG
This sequence comes from Pleurodeles waltl, assembly GCF_031143425.1. Taxonomy (NCBI): domain Eukaryota; kingdom Metazoa; phylum Chordata; class Amphibia; order Caudata; family Salamandridae; genus Pleurodeles; species Pleurodeles waltl. The sequence continues at coordinate 1,730,444,928 of NC_090444.1, forward strand.
CGTAGATTACCCCTCCCCTCCCAGAGAGACATATTTCTAATTTATTACCTGAAGGGCTGAGATGTCAATTGTACCATGCTTTTCTCAGATTGCTCCAGGGGGATGATTTTGTTCCTTACTGCCCAGTCATTAATTTGGGAAAGCAAGAATTTAGCATATATTTTGCCAACCGCATCCAGCAGAGCGATCTGGTGGCAGTTCCCAGGACAGTTGTGGTACCCCTTCTTATGTAGAGGGACAATAATGCTACCCTTCCATGAGGGGGGATTTTTCTGGTTTCATAGCAGCACTGGAACACCTGATACAGGATTTTACTCCAGGTAAGAATGCCCTGTTTTATCACTACTACCGGGATTTTGTCGGGACCCATAGCTGCCGAATTACGCATGCCTCTAATAACATCTTCAATTTCATTCATAGAGGGGTGAGTATAGGAGGGGTCATCACAAACTGGCGGGAGTTCCACAGTAATCTCATTAGATGCATAGAGGCCAGATATAAAAGAGGACCAGCTTGTTTCGTTGTTGGCCAATGGAAGTGAGCTAGTTCTTGAGCCACACCAATCTGCTACCAATAACCAGAAATGCCTAGAGTGGCCGTTAGAAGCTGTTGCCATTACATTTATCCAAAATCAGTCAACTGCATCTCTTTTTAGGCATGCTCTTAAAAACCTCCTTCTTCTTTTTAAATGGCCCAGCTGGATGTGCCTTTTTAAAGTGTATTCCCTGTGTTGCTTGCGGGTGAGGGTGTTGATTTCTCTGTTAAGGGAAAGGAGGGGGGGTTGCAATATGCCTAATCTGGACCTTCTGATGGGTGATCATAAGTAGCTGCTGCATAAACTCTTCTTCAAAATATTACCTGCCCAGTTTTCAAAAGTTAACAGCGACAGTCTCTAGTATACCTTCCAGCCCCTTAATCCTGTCTTTGGACCAATGCGTTCCACTGTTTTTAATATTAAACTTTGATTTGGACCCATCTAGACTCCAGGTACCAGTGAGGGGGAATTTCAGGGTAATAGATGGTACTAGAGTATTATGATCACTGAGTTCTTTCTCTATCACTTTTATGTTGTGTATTAAGGAAAATGTCTGATAACTGGTTACCACATAATCCAGAATAGCTGTGCCCCCACCCCGGGATTTGGTCGCATAATGGGCTGGCGAGTCAGAGGGGAGTCTTCCATTTGCTATGATACAAGCTCTCACCTTTAAGTGCTCAAGGAGGAGTTTCCCCTGCTTTTCAGTTCTTATTTTATGGGGAAAGGTATAAGAGGGAATTTCAAAAGCTTCCTCTTTTTCCTCATCCCAGAATTGTATAAGGGTGAGGTTAGAGATTTTACAGGTTAGTTCCCCAACCATGACAATTCGGGTTGCAGGCTCCCTGTCGTAAATCTTGTTAATAAGAAGAAATATCTTAGCCAAGAGGCTATCATGACAAGCACCAGGGGGCATATAGAAGTTTATCAATGCCAGAGAAGCGCCATCAGAACCCTCTCCAATGCCATATAAGATTATATCCAGGAACAAATTGCTGGGATCCCTAAGACATTTGTAAGTCTATTGTACAGTAAACAAGCTACCCCACCCTTAGCGCGAACTCTCTTTGAGGGGGTAGCGTTACAGCAAAGTGAATAATATCTGTCGCATGTGAGCTCCCCAATAGACCAAGGGCCTGATTACAACTTTGGCAGAGGGGGTTAATCCGTCCCAAATGTGATGGATATCCCGCCCGTTGTATTACGAGTTCCATAGGATATAATGGACTTGTAATACGGCAGGCGGGATATCCATCACATTTGGGACGGATTAACCCCCTCTGCCAAAGTTGTAATTAGGCCCCAAGTTTCTTGTAGGCAAATTATGTCTACATTTAAAGAATTCAGGAACTCAATTTTTCCCCTTATTTTTTATTCCCGTTCCAGGATACAAGGGTGAGTTAATTGCTAATGCGATGGTACTCTTGCATGAGACGTAGAAGAGCAGCCTAAGGCAGTGGGTAACTAATTCCAGGAATGGGTGTTGGCACTCAATTCTTGGGGTAAAAGCTTCGGGGGTCCCTAAGTGACACTTGACTGCCGTGTTTCCCTAGAGAGATTGTTAAACCCTGATGACTAAAAAGGTAGATGTCGGGGTTACTTGGGGGTAGGGGAAAAGACCCATCATGGGAACACTGTGAGACCTTACAAGTGGGCATATTCCCCATCTCCCTCGGAATTGGAACAACATCAATATCTTTACATTGCAACTGCTCAGAATTGTTTAAAACATTTTTGACTATCAGTTTTGAGTGAAAAGTCACTCTTGTTTTGGGTCCAAAACCCAAGCCCACCATAGATATCAATTGTATGTCATTACTTTCAATTAGTCTAAGCGACTCTACCTCTGAAAAACACTTCAAAAGTAGAGATCTATTTTAACATAGGTCTGTGTCAAACAGAAGCATAAAATCTAAAACCAAACTGTCCACAGGATTTAGTCTCTCCTTACTTTTTGTGAGTGGCGACCAGTCCAGCAGGGGCTTTAGCTACGCAGGGGACCCAAACGATTGCACCAAGGGATTCAAAGACGGCAAACTTGACTGCATTTAAGGCGAGTTGTGACCCACGATTGGCCATCCATGCTTGGCCCTTGGGGGAAACAGAGAGGAGTAGCCGGTACTCGAGATTCAGATGTTGCAATATGGTGACGTTGAACTGGGACCACCAGCGATAGAGGTTCTTGTGCCGAGGAGGGTGCCTCAATGAAACGCACCTTTCTTCGACCTTGTTTGGAAATTCTTCAACACAATTTTTTAGCCCTCTTGCGATTCTTCTTTTTACACATAGGCTTTTGTGTTGAGGATCAGTTTTCTCCAGTCACTGTGTTTGCTTTAGAGTGGGCTTTAAAAATCCGGAATACTTCCTGTACTATGCTTTGAGATTCACCATTCTGACTTTTTTTTCTGGAGAAAAGTCACTCACTATAAATCTGATTGAGTCTACCGGGCTCTTAATAGCAGCTGAGTTCGAGGGTAGCACTGTGACCTGAGGCTTACCGGCCTTAGAGCAGAGGTAAATTCAAGGATGGTTAACCTTGCTCTCTACACCACAAGGCCGTGCTAGAACTCCTTCTTTGAGTGATGTGAATGATTCATGGTTAACTCCTTTGCTAGCAATTAGTTCCTTTATTGTAGCTGAAACAGTGTCAAAGATACAATCAGAACCCCCCACAAATTTTTACAATACGTTTAAAATAGATGATAGAAGTTTCTCTAAACTAAGAAGAGAGGAGGAAACCTCAATGTTTGTATCCGGGCTGTTGATTGGGAAATTACTGTTTATGCTCAAATCAGGAGTCATTGAGAGATGTGAACATAATGAAGGATGGTTAAAGGGGGAACTGCTAAAGAGCTGCATGCCCGTGGATAATGGTAGGGGAGAAGATTTAAGGGTATTCACCCCCCAGTTGTGGATCATATCTTTTATATAGTTCTAAGTCCAGGTCTGGAAGAGTGAAATCATCCAACCGATGTTCCAAGTCAACCTTTTGAGGGGGGCCACCTCAATGGCTTCCACGAGCAAACCCTCCCGATTAAGGGCAAAAGGGTCAGAGTTACAGACTGAAGGGCAGAGGAATCTAGGGTGCAATGAAGCGGCTCTAAAAAATTTGTGGACCTCAGTCTTTGGGAAGGGTACTGGGAAGGTGAGTGGATCCTGAACTACTTTTCCAGAGATGTTGATGTGTACTGACCCCTTGTAACTAGGGTGCTGTGGTTTTTCCGGTGGAAAAGTGTTGGGTGTGAACCCTTTGCCAGAAGATCTAATCTCCAAGAGTTCAGATAGAGCCTTCTCGTTTTCCCAGAAAGAAAAAATGTGATTTCTATATTTCAGCCCCGGGGCTACTGCTCCCTTGTACGAAGAGGATTAGATTTGGTTTTGGAACAAGACCTCCCTGGAAGTAAGCAATCTGATCTAATTTTTTGGCAGTCATTTCGTCTATTTTGTCTATTTCAAGGTTTATCAGTTGCAGATGTTGTGTTCCGCTTTCCCAAGGCTCCTGTATGTTATTCAGGTAGCAGCACCCTATTCCCAAGTTAGGGCAGGCAAGGATCAGGACAAAGCAGGTGCAAGGACATGAATGGGGGGAGACGATAGGCACCAAGCCGCACCACGGGGAACCCCTGGCTGCCTCCTTTGCCCAGTCACTGTTGACTCTCCTGAATGTTACCAACCCTACGTTGCAAGAGGAGCCCTCTTTTCCTGATGCGTGGTTTCCGATGCCAGAAACCAGAAGAGTTGAATATGCTGCACGCGCCATCTCTGAAGGAAGGATGCAGTGGAACGACCGCTAGATTACAATAAACTTGGTCCCTTCAGAAGCAGGCTGTGTGAGAGGCCGGGGACGCCCGGTTCACAGTCTTAGATTCTCTTGCTGCTCGAGGTTTAATTGTGGCTTTATGTTTACGCTTCCCAGCCTGTGACCCGAAATGCTGCTCCTTTAGATTGCGGGCCACACCAAGTAGCCTGCACAGTCCCCACAATAAAGGCCCGCGAGGGATGGGATCCGCTGTACGGCCACCTAATTGCGGCAAAGCCATGCTCGCTAAGTCCTGGACGAGTGTTCCCTGCCAGTGACTCAGCAGCTGTAAGTCCTTCTGAAGAGGCTACCTGGTTGCCTGCAAGGGGCTGCATAGTTTGTGGCCTCTACGGGCCCTTTAATGGCAAGAGCTTGAGGTGGAGGGTGTCCTGCAGTCATCCTGCTGGCTGGAGGTCATAAGGGCCACCGAATGATTCAGCGTCTCCTCTACATGAGTTTGAGATGGGGGAGGGTTGGTGGATGCCACGGAGCGGGAGACAACTTATACGGCACCCTCTCCTGCCTTCTACCTCTGACCTCAACTTAATGGCTGGTGGGTAAAACAGCTGTTAGGCGGCTGCCTGATAGGACTCCTAACTGATAGCGCAGCACCACTGCAGATGGCACAGGCGCTGCACAGTTACAGCCAACAAGCCGGGCCAGCGGGGCCAGCAGGGGCTGGCAACCAGCCTCCTGGCCTCTCAACTCCCGGCACCAGCTCCCACTCTGCTTCCGCTCAACTCCAAGCGTCCGACAGGTAATCAGCTGGTCAGCCAGTGTACAGTCGCCCTGCTCCCCTCTCCTGCGGCTTGCCTCGACTTGCATCGCGGCTTACAGCACTGGCTCACCCGCGTCAGTGTTGTCATCAGCGTCTCGCGTCATCATCGTCACCACCTGACAGGTCAGTACTATCAATCAAAGAGGTTCTTTATTCATCCCCAGGTTGCCACGGTTACCACATCATTGATGCTGCATGGTGGCAGCCTCAATGCTTCAAAAGAATTGCCAATAGTGTCCTAACTATTTGCTTCCACATCCTTATTCACTCTAGGCCAGGATTTTGTGTTTTTCTCTTCTCCCTGTCCAAGATGGTGACCTTATTATTAAACTAATTTTTAGCCCAGTTCAATATAGTGGATCCTGATCTTGTGTGATGTTATCACCTGTTTGTGTCCTTTTTTGGTCTTGCCTACCAAAAAGCTTGAACTGATTGTGATTTTACAGTGAGTTTCAAGCCCCCCCACCTCCATTGGTTGGCTTTATTGTCACTCTCATTGCTTTTGTTTATTATTTGATGGCTGTCCTTCCTCTTCCTTTTTATGACGCTCCCCTGGAGCACAGGCCCTTTACGATTCTTTTGATTGGCTCACTTTTATTCTTCCACTGCTCGCATCTACGGAACTAGTCTTTTCTTTTTTATTCAGAACTTCATGAGGGCACATGGGTTTTCTAGCTATCTCCTTCTTTTTCCTCCCCTCGCCCCAAAGACGTCTCCTTTTGGCCCGTTAATTTGCTCCCTAGGCTGCGCAAAAGATCAAGGGGGTTATTCTAACTTTGGAGGAGTGTTAATCCGTCCCAAAAGTGACGGTAAAGTGACGGATATACCACCAGCCGTATTACGAGTTCCATAGGATATAATGGACTCGTAATACGGCTGGTGGTAAATCCGTCACTTTTCCGTCACTTTTGGGACGGATTAACACCTCCTCCAAAGTTAGAATAACCCCCCAAGTGACAGAATCCATAGGAAACTGAATTAGTCCCTGTTAGACCTAGCATCCTTGGCATGGTCTCCCCTGTCTTTTTTGCCTCTGCTTCCCATGTTTTGACTGTGTGCTGTACTTTGTTTTTGCTGTTTTTGGTACTCTGGGCACTTTACCACTGCTGAACAGTGCTAAGTGCAAGCGCTCTCTGTGTAAAATGTATACGTTGTTAGAAATGGGGTCTTTGATTGACAGTCAGGTTACCCCCTGTTCAAGCAAGGACCCTCACTCTAGTCAGAGTAAAAGAGAATCACTCTCAGCTAACCCCTGCTTACCCCCTTGGTAGCTTGGCAGAGCAGTAGGCTTAACCTCAGAGTGCTAGGTGTAAAGTATTTGTACCAACACACACAGTAACTTAATGAAAACACTACAAAATGACACAACACCAGTTTAGAAAAATAGGAAATATTTATCTAAACAAAACAAGACCAAAACGACAAACATCCAACATACACAAGTAAAGTTATTAATTTTTAAAGATTTAACTCAAAAATAGCGCTTAGAAACAAAAATGCTTCAATGAAATGTTAACACGGCGTCGTGATAGAGTCGTTCTCAACAAGCCGACACCAGCGGCGCCGGACACGGAGTCATGTAAACCCCCAAGTACAGTACCTTTGGTGGAGAGTGAAAACAAGCCAATGCGCGAAGTCGGGGATCGCGGCGTCTGTGTGAAACGTTGAATCTGCGCCCTTCGAGCGGCGTCGGTCACGACGTGGTGCGGCGACTTCCACGGAGTCGCGGACTTCAGCGGAGCTGCTGCGGCGTCGGGCCTGCGAAGAGCGTCGCGTTCCAGCGAAGGTCACGGCGTCAGGTGCAGGCGGCATAACCGGATTCAGCAGCGGCGTCGGTCCGAAGTCGTCAGAAGTTGATTTCCTTGGATTCCACCAGCTTTCCTTTCAAGGGCCCAGGGACTGGATAGGGCACCACTTGTCGGGCAGGGGTCTCTCCAGAGACTCCAGGTGCTGGCAGAGAGAAGTCTTTGCTGTCCCTGAGACTTCAAACAACAGGAGGCAAGCTCTAACTCAAGCCCTTGGAGATTTCTTCACAAGATGGAAGGCACACAAAGTCCAGTCTTTGCCCTCTTACTCTGGCAGAAGCAGCACTGCAGGAAAGCTCCACAAAGCACAGTCACAGGCAGGGCAGCACTTCTTCCTCAGCTATCAGCTCTTCTCCAGGCAGAGGTTCCTCTTGGTTCCAGAAGTGTTTCTAAAGTCTGTAGATTTGGGTGCCCTTCTTATACCCATTTTAGTCTTTGAAGTCACCTTTCTTCAAAGGGGACTCACACCTACTTGTGAAATCCTGCCTTGCCCAGGCAAGTCATCAGACACACAGCAGGGGGTTGGAGCCGGCATTGTCAGAGGCAGGCACAGTCCTTTCAGATGAGAGTGACCACTCCACCCCTCCCTTCTAGCAGAGATGGCTAATCAGGAAATGCAGGTTACACCCCAGCCCCCTTTGTGTCACTGTCTGGTGTGAGGTGAAAATAACCCAACTGTCAAACTGACCCAGACAGGGAATCCACAAACACGCCAGAGTCACAGAATGGTTTAAGCAAGAAAATGCTCACTTTCTAAAAGTGGCATTTTCAAACGCACAATCTTAAAATCAACTTTACTAAAAGATGTATTTTTAAATTGTGAGTTCAGCGACCCCAAACTCCACATGTCCATCTACTCTCTAGGGGAATCTACACTTTAATCATATTTAAAGGTAGCCCCCATGTTATCCTATGAGAGAGACAGGCCTTGCAACAGTGAAAAACGAAGTTGGCAGTATTTCACTGTCAGGACATATAAACCACATTACTATGGGGGTCATTCTGACTTTGGCGGGTGGCGGAGGCCGCCCGCCAAAGTCCCGCCGTCAGAATACCGCTGCGCGGTCAAAAGACCGCCGCAGTAATTCTGAGTTTCCCGCTGGGCTGGCGGGCAACCGCCAGAAGGCCGCCCGCCAGCCCAGCGGGAAACCCCCTTCCATGAGGATGCCGGCTCCGAATGGAGCCGGCGGAGTGGAAGGGGTGCGACGGGTGCAGTTGCACCCGTCGCGATTTTCAGTGTCTGCTTGGCAGACACTGAACATCTTGGTGGGGCCCTGTTAGGGGGCCCCTGCAGTGCCCATGCCATTGGCAGGGGCCCCCAGGGGCCCCACGACACCCGTTACCGCCAGCCAGGTTCTGGCGGTCAAAACCGCCAGAACCAGGCTGGCGGTAAGGGGGTCGGAATACCCATGGCGGCGCCATGGAGGATTCCCTAGGGCAGCGGGAAACCGGCGGGACACCGCCGGTTTCCCGTTTCTGACCGCGGCTGTACCGCCGCGGTCAGAATGCCCATGGATGCACCGCCAGCCTGTTGGTGGATCATCCGCGGTCCCCGGCCCTGGCGGTAGTCAACCGCCAGGGTCAGAATGACCGCCTATATGTCCTACCTTATCCATACACTGCACCCTGCCCTTGGGGCTACCTAGGGCCTACCTTAGGGGTGCCTTACATGTAAGAAAAGGGAAGGTTTAGGCCTGGCAAGTGGGTACACTTGCCAAGTCGAATTTACAGAGTAAAAATACACACACAGACACTGCAGTGGCAGGTGTGAGACATAATTACAGGGTTACTTGTGTGTGTGGCACAACCAGTGCTGCAGGCCCACTAGTAACATTTGATTTACAGGCCCTGGGCACCTCTAGTGCACTTTACTAGGGACTTAACAGTAAAACAAATATGCCAATCATGGAGAATCAATTACGTACACATTTTAAACAGGAGCACTTGCACTTTAGCACTGGTTAGCAGTGGTAAAGTGCCCAGAGTAACAAAAACAATAAAATCAGAGTCCAGCACCCATCAACAACCTGGGGAACAGAGGCAAAAAGTTAAGGGAGACCACGCCAAGGATGAAAAGTCTAACACGTGTCCCCCCAGCTAAAAGTGGGGAGCAACTACCCAACCTCATGGGAGTTCTCATCACTAAGGCGGAAGAACCTGGACAGACCATCAGCATTGGCGTGCTCTGTACCAGGACGATGTTCCACCGTAAAGTCCATCCTCTGTAGGGAAATGGACCACCTCAACAGTTTTGGATTCTCACCCCTCATCTGCATTAACCATCTGAGGAGCCTGTGGTCGGTCTGAACTCGGAAGTGAGCCCCAAACAAGTAGGGTCTTAGCTTCTTCAGTGCCCAGACCACAGCAAACGCTTCGCGTTCTATGGCACTCCACCTACGTTCCCTGGGTAGTAACCTCCTGCTAATGAAGGCTACGGGTTGATCTAGGCCCTCTTCATTAAGCTGTGAGAGTACTGCTCCAATACCATGCTCTGAGGCGTCTGTTTGCACAACAAACTCCTTGGAGTAGTCAGGTGCCTGCAGCACAGGTGCTGTGCACATGGCAGCCTTCAGGGCATCAAAAACGTTCTGGCAAGCCTCTGTCCAGATCACTTTCTTGGGTTGCTTCTTAGAAGTCAACTCCGTTAAGGGGGTAACAATGGTACCATATCCTTTAACAAACCTCCTGTAATATCCTGTGAGACCTAAAAAGGCTCTCACTTCAGTCTGGGTCTTGGGAGACTCCCAAGCCAGAATCGTGTCAATCTTAGGCTGTAGGGGTGCCACCTGGCCACTCCCCACCTGGTGTCCTAAGTACACCACAGAACCCTGCCCTATTTGGTACTTGCTCGCCTTAATAGTGAGGCCTGCCTTCTGCAGGGCCTCTAACACTCTCCAGAGGTGTTGCAGGTGTTCCTCCCATGTGGAACTAAACACAGCAGTGTCATCCAGGTAGGCGGCACTGAACTCATCCAGTCCTGCCAACACCTGGTTGACCAACCTCTGAAAGGTGGCAGGGGCATTCTTCATCCCAAAGGGCATCACATTGAAGTGGAAGTGCCCATCTGGAGTAGAGAATGCTGACCTCTCCTTTGCCCCCTCAGTTAAGGCAGTCTGCCAGTACCCAGATGTTAAATCAAACGTACTGAGGTACTTGGCAGCTCCTAACCGATCAATGAGCTCATCAGCTCGGGGGATGGGGTGTGCGTCAGTCTTGCTGACCGCATTGAGACCCCGGTAGTCCACACAGAACCTAAGTTCTGGAGTGGCACCAGGAGCAGCAGCCTTTGGGACCAAGACCACTGGGCTGGCCCAAGGACTGCTGGAGTGCTCAATAACCCCTAGGGTTAACATTTTGGAGACTTCCTCCTTAATGCAAGCCCTGACCCTGTCAGTCACCCTGTAAACCTTATGTTTAACAGGTGTACTGTCCCCAGTGTCCACATCATGTGTGCACAGGTGTGTGACTCCTGGGATCAGGGAAAACAGCGAGGCGAACTGTCCCAGCACGTGGCGACAGTCCCTCTGCTGTTCCTCAGTCAGGGAGGGGGAGAGGATCACTCCCTCCACAGACCCATCTTTCTCTCCTGCAGACAGGAAGTCAGGAAGAGGCTCACTCTCTTCCTCCACCCCATCATCTGTCGCTAGGAGCATGGATAGCTCAGTTCGCTCAAAGTGTGGTTTTAGGCGGTTGACATGTAGGACCCTCAAAGGGTTTCTGGGGGATTGCAAGTCTACCAGATAGGTGACCTCGCTCTTTCTTTCCACCACCTCAAAAGGCCCAGTCCACTTATCTTGGAGAGCCCTAGGCTCCACTGGTGCCATGACCCACACTTTTTGTCCAGGCTGAAACTCAACCAGAGTGGCATTCTGGTCGTACCACTGTTTCATATCCTCCTGGTTTGCTTCCAGGTTCTTCTGAGCGAGACTCCTGAAGCGTGCAGTCTGGTTTCTTAGTGCCAGCATGTAGCTAAATACATCCTGGGGTGGTTTACTAGGAGCTTTCTCCAAAGCCTCCTTCACCAGACTGAGCGGTCCCCTCACAGGGTGGCCATAGATGAGCTCAAAGGGGCTAAAGCCAAGTCCCTTTTGAGGCACCTCCCTGTAAACGAACAGAAGGCATGGCAAGAGAACGTCCCACTTACGCCTCAAGGGCTCTGACAGGCCCTGAATCATGCCTTTCAAGGTGCGGTTGAATCTCTCAACCAGACCATTACTTTGGGGGTGGTAAGGGGTTGTGAACTTGTAGGTTACCCCACACACCTTCCACAGAGACTTCATATAAGTGGATATGAAGTTTGTACCTCTATCAGATACCACCTCCTTGGGGAACCCCATGCGGGTAAAAACCCCCATCAAGGCACGTCCCACCACGGGGGCAGTGACCGTCCTTAGAGGAATGGCTTCTAGGTACCGTGTGGCATGGTCCACCAAGACCAGGATGAACCTGTTGCCCATGGCTGTCTTAGGATCCAGAGGCCCCACAATGTCAATTCCTACCCTTTCAAAGGGAGTGCTGACTACAGGTAAAGGTTGGAGGGGAGCTTTGCATTTCCCCCCACTCTTGCCACTTGCCTGACAAGTCTGACAAGACCTACAATAAGCAGCTGACTGCTTGTGCATCAAGGGCCAGTAAAAGTGGGAGAAAAGCCTCTTATAGGTCTTGTCCTGCCCTAGATGTCCTGCCAAAGGCACATCATGAGCCAAACCCAGTAGGAAGGCCCTGAAGCACTGGGGTACCACCAGCATACGAGCTGACCCAGGCTCAGGAACCTTAGGCTCACTGTACAGGAGGCTAGCCTCCCAATAAATCAGGTGAGTACCTGGCGCCTCGCCAGCCGCCTGGGCTGCAGCCTGCTGCCGCAGCCCCTCAAGAGTAGGGCACTCCTTCTGCGCTGTGCAGAATGTTTCCCTGGTGGGTCCCCCTTCCTGCTGCCACTGCGACAGCTCAGGGATCTCCCCCAGTTCAGCCACCTGTTCCCCTGTAGGCTCCGGGGCATCACCCTCAGGCTCTGCCTCCTCCCGGACCGTGGGAACTTCTGGGGCTGGTTTCCCATGCCCCCTGCCCTTCCTCTTCTTGGCAGTCCCCTGGGCCACTGTTTCAGGCTTCAGGGGCTCTTGACTACCCTGATTGGCTGCCATAGACCGGGTGGATACGCATACCCACCCAGGCAGACCCAACATCTCCAAGTGAGACCTGTGTTCCACCTCCTACCAAGGGGAATCCTCCAGGTCGTTACCTAGCAAACAATCAACAGGCATGGTTGGACTCACAGCTACTTTCCAGGAACCTGAGACCCCCCCCATTCAAAGGGAACCTGCGCCACTCTGCAGAGGCGCTCTGAGTTGTCTACCGCAACTACTTGGTGAAGTACCCGGGGATCAATCTGCTCTTCAGACACCAGGTGACTCCTCACTGTAGTCACACTGGCTCCTGTGTCTCTCAGAGCCTCCACCCTCTGTCCATTGATGGTCACCCATTGCCTGTACTTCTTAGTGTTATCAGGCACTAGGTTTCTCTGGACCATCTCACTCTCCCCTAGTGAGACAAGGGTCATTTCTGCTGGTTCCCACCCACCTGAAACCAACTTCTCCCCAAGCGCTACACTGGCCAAACCCTGGGACGGTGCACCAGTGGGTGCCGGTGTACTTTTGGGGCATTTGGGGTCCCCCCTCACATGACCCACCTGGTCACATGCATAGCACTTACGTGGGGGACCACCTGCCACTGGCTTCCCTTTGGACAACCACGGCTTCTTTTCACTGGGGGGTTGGGAATCCTTACCCTGGGAATCAGTTTGGGGCCCTTTAGAGAACTCCCCCTGTTTGCCCTTACCCCCCCTTTCTTCTGAGAGGGACCCTGCCCACCCTTGGCGTGGTCTCCCCCATACCTCTTTTGGACCCTGGTGCTCTCCCAGCGGTCCGCTTCCTGTGCAAGCTTCGTGGGGTCAGTCAGCTTGCTGTCAATGAGGTGCTGGCGCAGCTCTGGAAAACATAAACTGTACAAGTGCTCCCAAGCAATTAAATTGTAAAGCCCCTCATACGTGTTTACCTTACTGCCCTTCACCCAACCATCCAGTGACCTGCAAAAAGAATCAACACATTCCAACCATGTTTGGGATTCCTTTCTCTTGTAGGATCTAAACTTCTCCTTGTACTGCTCAGGGGTGAGACCATACCTGGTGAGTAAGACCTCCTTCATGACAGGGTAGGTGAGATCCTGAGCATCCCCTAAGGCTGTCAGTGTGTCCCTCCCCTCTGCCTCAAAATGCTTCCACAGGGCTGCCCCCCAATGAGCTTCAGCGACCAGGTTCATTTGGAGAGCTGACTCATAACCCTTGAACCACAAGTAGATATCATCCTCCCTCTTATAATCCCTCACAAGGTCTTTTGGGATGTGTACCCTTCTCTCAGGCTGCACTGTAGGATTGCTGCCACCATCCCTACTGGGCTGACTCCTCTGATCTATCTCTTTTAAACTGAGCTCATGAGCCATTGCTAACTTCCTTTCCTCAATGGCCAGCCTTCTCTGTTCCATCTCTAGACTGAGCTTTTTCAGCTCCAATTGGTACTCCCTCTCTGCCTGTCTGTCCTGTAACTCTCCAGGTGTCAGACCCTTGGAGGATACACTGCTACTTGCCCTAGAGACTCTTTCCCTGGGAATAACAGGTCCCCCCACTATACCATTATGTACTGATTGCTCTCCCTCCTCATCCTCATCCTCCTCCTCATCCTCAGTGTGCCCTCCAGTGCTTCTGGTTGTCACCCAGGCCCTCAGCGCCTTTTTCAGCTCATTCTTCTTGGAAGAGCTCTTAATGGGACAACCAAAATTTTTACAAAACTGCTTTAGCTGAGCCAATTCGACCTGGCAAGTGTACCCACTTGCTAGGCCTAAACCTTTCCTTTTTATACATGTAAGACACCCCTAAGTTAGGCCCTAGGTAGCCCCATGGGCACGGTGCAGTGTATGTTAAAGGTGGGGCATGTACTGCTATGTTTTACATGTCCTAACAGTGAAATACTGCCAAATTCGGTTTTCACTGTTGCAAGGCCTATCTCTCTCATAGGTTAACACAGGGGGCTGCCTTTAAATATCTTTTAAGTGTAGTTTCCCTTTGAGAGCAGACAGTAAAGTGGAATTCGGCGTCTCTGAACTCACAATTTCAAAATACATCTTTTGGTAAAGTTTTTTTTTTTTTTTTTTTTAAATGCCACTTTTAGAAAGTGGACATTTTCTTGGTTAAACCATTCTGTGACTCTGCCTGCTTGTGTATTTCCTGTCAGGGTCAGACTGACAGTTGGGCTGTATGTGAATCCCCTCTAGAGAGTGACACAAAGGGAGCTGGGGTGTCATTTGCACATCTTTATGGGCCATCTGAGCTAGAGTGGAGGGAGGAGTGGTCACTCACATCTGAATGGGCTGTGCCTGCCCTCACACAATTCAGTCTTCAACCCCCTGGTGTTAGTCTGGAGCCAGCCTGGGCAAGGCAGGATCTTGTGAACAACATAGACTTTCCTTTGAAGATTGCCTACTTCAAAGGCAGAAAGGGGTAGTAGTAGAGGACCCCAAACCCTAGATTTTTAGATTACTTCTGGATTTAAGAGGAACCTCTGCCAAGGAGAAGAGAAGAAGAGCCGGAGGAGAAGTACTCCCCCTTTGCCTGTGACTGTGCTTTTATGGGTTGCCCTGCAGTTGCTGCTTCTGCCTGAAAGAGGACAAAGTCCTGACGTTGTGGTATATTCCTGCTTGTGAAGAATGTCCAAGGACTTGGATTGAGCTTGCCTCCTGTTATGAAGTCTCAGGGCCATCAAAGACTTTTTCTGCCAGCACCTGGACTTTTTGCTGAGACTCATGCCCTGCCAAGTGGTGCCCCATCCAGTCCCTGGGCCCTTGAAAGGTGAAGCTGATAGAACAAGGACTGAAATCCACACACAGGACGCTGTGCAGGGAAAATTTTGATGCACCACCTGCAAGGCGGCTAAAAAAATGATGTGACACCCACTTTGCAGCAAAAATTGATGCTCCACCTGCATCACGGCTGGGAGATCGACCCATCGTGGCTGGAGAAACAATGCAAACACCAGCTTGCGGCTGCTGATAACAACGCAAACCCCACGCAGCGTGGTTTTCCAACACCGTGCGGCTGGATTTCTCATGCATTATTGCTGGGTATCAAAAATCAACACAAGTCTGCGTGGATCCGAGGTGCCTGTCTGGAAATTGATGCATCTCTCTCTTTCGGGAGAGAAAAACGATGCAGTGCCTACCTGACTAGAGCAGAAATGACGCACGGTCTCGCTTGTGAGTACGAAATCGATACATTGCTGACTTTTTCGACGCACGCTCACCCGTGCAGCTTTATTTTCTATGCAAACTAGGTACTTTGTGTGACGACAATGTTTCCATTGTTTTCTATGGTGTAAGACTCTTATTCTTTTGAGAATTCATATCTTGACTTGTGTATGTTGGATTTTGTTGTTTTGGTCTTGTTTGATTTAGATAAATATTGCCTATTTTTCTAAACTGGTGTGGTGTCCATTTTTTAGTGTTTTCAATGTATTACTGTGTGCTTTGGCACAAATACTTTACACATTGCCTTTGAAATAAGGCTGACTGCTTGTGCCAAGCTACCAAGGGGGTGAGCAGGGGTTATCTTAAGTGTGTATCTCCATTGCCCTGACTAGAGTGAGGGTCCCTGCTTGGACAGAGTACAACTGACTCAACCAGAGACCCCATTTCTAACTTGGCAAGCATCTCTCGCTACATTCGAGCACTGCCTTACTCTTTTTACATTTTGGTCAGTTTCCTGAATTAAAAATTGAAGAAAAATAAGCCATGCCATTTATAAAGATTAAACACTTTCATTCAGGGTAAATATTTTGAGATACCATAAGATATGTGTTCACTTTTTCTACAGTATTTTGAAATGTTTTCTATTTGTACTTTTTTAAACAATATTTTACAGCCAAACACTAGCAAAGCCAACAGCTTTGCAGGTGCATTACATAGGATAGACAATTGGCTATGCCAATACTTGTGAATTCAAGGTAGCTAGAAGCTACATACAGCCTAATGCAGTCAAATGGGTCATTGCGCATTTGCTTCTCTTTCTGGCCCAGATGTACAAAGCATTTTTCCAGTCACTAGGGGACCCCTTCCCTTTTGAGAATGGGAAATGTTAGAAATGGGGTCTCTAGTTGGCAGTCAGTGTACATCCTGTCGAAGTAGGGACCATCACTCTAGTCTAGTCACTAAGATAATCCCTTCTCACCCTCTTGGTAGCTTGGCAAAAGCAGTCAGGCTTATCTCAAAGGCAATGTGTAAATGTATTTGTACACACACACACACACACAAACACACACACAAACACAGTGAAAACACCACAAAAGTACTCAACACCAGCTTAGAAAAATAGCCAATATTTATCTGAGTAAAACAAGTCCAAATCGGCAAAAATCCAACATAAACAAGCATAGATATCAATGTTTAAAGCTAAAAGAGTCATAATCTATAGGAATCGATGGATGTGTTGTTTTAGCACAAAGTACCTGGTATGCGACAAAAATAAAGCTGCAGGAGAAACGATGCATCAGAAAAACAAGCGATGTGTCAATTCCTTAATCGCAAGTGAGCCCGTGTGTTGATTCTTTCTCCTCCCGGTAGGCGACGCATCGATTCTTTCCCCCTCAGGAGAACAATGCTTTGATTTCCAGACATGCAGCCTCAGGTCCTTGCTGCAATGTTGAAGATTTGACGCCCAAGGTTCATGCATGAAAAATTCCGACGCGCTTTGCAAAGGGTCTGCATTGAGAACAGGCACTGAATCGATTCTCCAGACACGAGGCTGGCGCTGCATCCAAAGTTTAGCTGCAGGACAGGCGCTACATCGATTTTTCTGATGCGCACACAGTGGTGTGTGGATTTTCCCCCGGAGGTTACCAGCTTCCACTTCTAAGGGGCCAGGGATTGGATTTGGCACCACTTAACAAATCCAGACTCTCAGCAGAAGAGCCCAGGCACTGGCAGATGAAGCCTTTGATGTTCCTGAGACTTCACAAGAGGAGGCAAGCTCAGCTCAAGCCCTTGGTGAACCTTGGAGAACTTTGGAAAGCAGGATGGAGAAAGCAAAGTCCAGTCCTTTCACTCCCACGGCAGGCGTAGCAGCATCAGGCCAGCACAGCAAAGCAACAGGCAGAGTGGCAATTCCTCCTCAAGCATCCAGTTCTTCTCCTTGGCAGAATGTCCTCAGTCCACAGGTGTTCTGAAGTTGTGGAGTCAGCAGTCCAAATCTTCTACTCATTTCTGCCTTTGAAATAGGCAAACTTCAAAGGAAAGCCTTTGTAGTGCCTGTCTCCCCCTGTCCTTGCCCCAGACACACTGTAGGGGGTTGGGGACTGTATTGTGTAAGGGCAGGCACAGCCCTATTCAGGTGCAGGTGTTAGCTCCTCCCACCATACCACTCTAGCCCAGGAAGACCTATCAGGATATGCAGGACACATCTCAGCTCCCTTTGTGTGACTGTCTAGAGTAAATTCACAAACAGTCCAACTGTCAGTCTGACCCAGATGTATATTCCACAGCCAGGCAGAGGCACAGAATGATTAAGCAAGGAAATGCCCACTTTCTAAAAGTGGCATTTTCAAACTTACAATCTAAAAACTAACTTTACTAAATCTTATACTGTGACCTCAGAGACCCGATACTCTCTATCTGCTCCAAATGGGAACCTGCCCCTAAAAGATATTTCAAGGCAATCCCCATGTTAACCAATGGGAGAGATAGACCTTGCAATCGTGAAAACCGAAATTGGCAGTGTAACACTAGCAGGGCATGTAAAAACACAGCAGTGCATGTCATACCTTTTAAATACAATGTACCTTTCCCATGGGGCTGCCTTGGGCCTACCTTAGCAGTGACTTACATGTAGTAAAAGGGAAGGTTTGGGCCTGGCAAGTAGGTGCACTTGCCAGGTCGAACTGGCAGCAAAAAACTGCACACACAGACACCGGAGTGGCAGGTCTGAGACATGTTTAAAGGGCTACCCATGTGGGTGCCATAATCAGTGCTGCAGGCCCAATAGTGACATTTGATTTACAGGCCCTGGGCGCCTCTAGCACACCTGACTAAAAAATCATATATGCCAATCTTGGAGAAAACCAATCACCAATCCTATTTAGACAGAGGTTAGCAGTGGTAAAGTGCCCAGAGTCCTAAAGCCAGCAAAAACAAATTTCAGCACAGGATCATAACAGGAGGTCAGAAGCTAAAAGACAGGGAAAACCACACCAAGAGCTGACAGGTCTAACAGTAAACATGTATTTTTAAGAACAGGCAGTGGTCCCACGGGCCACTGCCTACTCTTACAGAACGAAACTGCAAAGCTTTGTTTTTTTTTTTAAACATGTTTAAAAAAAAAAAGATTGCTTTATTAAAAAGCAATCATAAACATGGTGGTCTGCTGACTGCAGCAGGCCACCTCTGTTATGCCTGCGGTTTCTAATGGGTCTCAAATTTTGACCTACCTAATTAATATTCATGAGTTCTATTTGCAACCTACTAGGAATAGCTAATGATACATTAGGAATACTGATTTCCTAATTGCAATTCGCAGCGAATCAACGAATCATTTGTTAAGCACGCTACTCACCCTGTAGGGTCTCAAGGCACTGGGGGGAGGGTTGCTACTGCTCGAATAGGGTCTTGAGATGTTTCCTGAAGGTCAGGAAGTCCTGGGTCAGACATAGGTTGACGGGGAGGGAGTTCCAGGTTTTGGCAGCGAGGTGTGAGAAGGATCTGCCGCCGGTTGTGGTCTGGTGGATGCAGGGGACGGTTGCGAGGCGAGGTTGGTGGAGCGGAGCTGGAGGGTGGGAACGTGGAAGCTGAGACACTCGTTAAGGTAGGCAGGGCCTGTGTCGTGGTGAACCTTGTGTGTGTGGATCAGGAGTTTGAAGATAATCCTCTTGTTGACGGGGGCCAGTGAAGGTCTCTGAGGATGAGGCATGCGGAGGCGTTCTGAATGCGCTGAAGTTTCCTCTGGTGCTTGGCAGTTGTTCCCGCGTAGAGTGTATTGTCATAGTCCAGTCTGCTGCTGACGAGGGAGTGGGTGACCGTTCTTCTGGTTTCAATGGGGATCCATCTGAAGGTCTTACGAAGCATGTGGAAGGTGTTGAAACATGAGGATGAGATAGCGTTGACTTGCTGGGTCATGGTGAGCACTGAGTCCATTATGAAGCTGAGGTTGCGTGCGTGGGTGGTGGGAGTTGGTGCAGCTCCTAGTGTGGCAGGCCACCAGGAGTCATCCCATGCTGATCGGTTGGAGCCTAGGATGAGGATCTCCGTCTTATCAGAGTTCAGTTTGAGGCGGCTTATCTCCATCCAGTTGGCGATGGCATGAAGTCCGTTGTGGAGATTGGTTTTGGCGGTGGTGGGGTCCTTAGTGAGTGAGAGGATCAGTTGGGTGTTGTCCGCGTAGGAGACAATGTTGAGGCCGTGGGATCGGACGATGTTGGCGAGCGCCGCCATGTAGACATTAAAAAGGGTTGGGCTGAGAGAGGATCCTTGGGGGACTTCGCAGATGGTCTTGGTGGCTTTTGACAGGAACGGAGGGAGGTGGGCTCTCTGAGTTCTGCCGGAGAGGAAGGATGTGATCCAGTCCAGAGCCTTGTGACGGATTCTGACGTTATGGAGGCATGTGTGGAGTGTGTGGTGACAGACAGCATTGAAGGCTGCCGAGAGGTCAAGGAGGATGAGGGCCACAGTTTCACCTTTGTCGAGCATGATCCTGATGTCGTCGGTTGCAGCAATGAGAGCGGTCTCGGTGCTGTGGTTCTTGTGGAAGCCGGATTGGGGGATGTCGAGCAAGCTGTTGTCCTCCAGGAAGCGGGATAGTTGGCTGTTGACTATCTTCTCAATGACCTTCGCTGGGAAGGGAGGAGGGAGATGGGCCGGTAATTCTTGAGGTCTTTAGGGTCTGCCTTTGGTGTTTTGAGCAAGGTGTTGACTTCAGCGTGTTTCCAGCTCTCCGGGAAGGTGGTGGTCTCGAAGGAGCTGTTGATGATAGAACGGAGTTGGGGGGGCGATGATTTGGCTGGCTTTGTTGAAGACATGGTGAGGGCAGGGGTCGATGGGTGATCCGGAGTGGATGGTGCTCATGGTCTTGGTGGTGTCCTAGTCGTTGGTGTGGGTCCAGGCGCTCAGGAGGTTGGGGTGGTTGGGTGCGTTGGGGTTAGTGTTGGCCGCGCTGGTCGTGGGGATCGGGGAGGCGAAGCTGCCGTGGATGTCTGTGATCTTGCGGTGAAAAAAGGTGGCGAGGGAGTCGCAGAGGTCTTGCGAGGGGGGGGTCGATGGAGCAGGACTTGGAGTTGGCGAGTTCTTTGATGGTGCTGAAGAGCTCTTTGCTGTCGTGCATGTTGTTGTCGATTTGGTCTTTGTAGAATGATCTTTTGGTAGTCTGGATGAGCTGAAGGTGCTTGCGGATGGCTGTCTTGAGGGCGGCGTGGTTGCTCTCTGTTTGTTCGTGGCGCCATATCTTATTGATTTTCTGGCACTCCCGCTTGAAGGCCTGAAGGTCGGCAGTGAACCAGAGTGCTTTTGTGCTGGTGCGGGTGTTGGGTGGTTTCCTAAGTGGAGCGAGGGTGTTGGCGCAGTCTTCTAGCCATTGTTTGACGTTGAGGACGGCAGTGTTGGGGTCACTGGTGTTGGGTGGCGGGGCATGGGCGAGGGTGGAGATCAGCTGGTTCTTCGAGATCTTGTTCCATCTACGGCGAGGGGTCTGCTGCGGATGGTTGTGAGCAGTAGGTTTCTGGAAGGTGAAGAGGACACCGCAGTGGTCGGGCCAGTGGAGTTCGGTGGTATGGGTGAAGGTGATGTGGCTGCTGGTGGAGAAGATGGGGTTGAGTGTGTGGCTAGCTGAGTGGGTGGGCATTGTGACGAGTTGTTTGAGATTGAGGTTGGCGACGTTGGCGAGGTTGTCAATCAAGGCTGACGAGTTGCTATCGTTGGTGTTCTCTAGGTGAGAATTCAGGTCTCCGAGGAGCATGTAGTCCGAAGAGGCGAGGGCGTGGGCGCTGATTGTGTCGGTGATGGCATCGCAGAACTGTGGTTGGGTGGCTGGGGGTCTGTAGACAAGGGTACCTCTGAGGGTGGTGTTGGCGTTGACGTGAATCTGGAAGTGCAAGTGTTCTGCGGTATCAATGGTGTTGTGGGTGTTGGTTGATATCCTGATTGTGCTCCTGTGGACTATGGCGATTCCTCCTCACGGTTTGTTGGTGCGGTCTCTGTGGGTAATCTTGTAGCCTTCCGGGATGGTTATGGCGATGTCGGGTTCCGAGGAGGGGTTCATCCAGGTTTCCGTGAGGAAGGCGATGTCTGGGGAGGTCGAGGTGAGAAGGTCCCAGTGCTCGACGGCATGCTTGTTGACGATGCGGGTGCTGAGGAGGATGCAGATGAGGTGGTTGTGGGTGGAGCTATTGTGGTGCTTGGTGGCTTGGGTGCAGGTGAAGTTGCACATCCAGCAGGAGAAGGGTCCATGGGTGTGCCTCGGGGAGGCAATAAACGAAGAAAAAGGCACAGAACAGGGGAGAAGAGGCAGGGAGCAAATAAAGGCACAATAGAGGAAAAACTGCACGAAAAAGACAAAAGACAGATTACAGGACAGACACACAATACTTACGGCAACCACTAGACATGGGATGAGGCGCAGGCGGGTGCCTGAGTGTGGTGGAGGGCCTTGAACTCGCAGCAGTAGCGAGGGCGGGGTCGGGGGCACGGAGGCAGACAGGAGGAGCTGCGGAGCGTGAAGAGTGAAACCCGGCCTAGAATCAGGTCAGGGGTCACTTGCGAATTGCAATTAGGAAATCAGTATTCCTAATGTTAGTACGTCTGGCCCTTAGGATTGTGTTACTCCGTCACAAAAGTGACGGATATCCCTTCCACGGTATTACAATTCCATTATCTCCTATGGATGCTGTAGTATGGCAGACGGGGTATCCCTAACATGTGTGAATGAGTAATCCGTTCACCAAACTGTAAAGAGTCTGATTTATAACTCGGTGGACAGGTTATTCCATCATAACGGTGACGGATATCCCGTCCGCCGAAATCTAAATCCCATAGGACATAATGGCCCTAAGTCTTTATTCTGAAGCTCTGCGGGTGCTTTTAGTTCTGTTTTTCAGCTCCCAGTTCCACTTGTGCTTTGGATGTGTGTTTCTATGCCAGAAGCCGTTTACTCCGATTTGATGAGATTCCTTACTGCAGACACCCAACTCCTACATTTTTAGATACTGATTATTAAAGTCACACCCTCTCGCTAATGGGGTACCAATAACCAAATGAACTTGCCTTCATCATTTTTTTTTTCATTCATTCGTTTTTGTATATGTAAAGAAATACTCCTCCCCTTTAACACCAGGTGGCTGCTACGGCACACGAATAACATATTGGGAGGAGGAGAAAAAGAGGGACGCAGCAATATTAAATTGCATAACAGGCGGTGAAAAAACTTATGAAGGCGTTCCTGTTTTTTAGTACTCCGCGATTCCCTGACCGGCGGTGGTTGTGTTGCGCGAATGCCCGTGGAAATGTATTTTACAGATCCCATTGTCGCATTGCTGCTCTGTGTTTTAACTGTCGTTTTTCTAATAAACGTCATAAATGGACGAAAGAGCGACAAATACAGCAACTTTCCTCCCGGACCGAGGCCACTGCCGCTCATCGGTAACCTGCACATCTTCAACCTGAGGAGACCTTACCTAACCTTGTTCGAGGTGAGCGCAGTGCGTACTTTTCTGCTCTGTTTAAAGAATTGGCGTGTTTCTCTTATATAAAAGGCGCGTGTTTGAGTTGAAATAATACTCTTGGGAGAACCATGTACCCAGGGAAACAAGTATTCTTAATCGGAATTTTCGCCTTCTCCCCACCTCCCAAAGTGAAGAATATAAAAGAAAACCAGTATGTCTATCTTTTCCATGCTAGTGTAGAAACACTGGGGCCACGATTACGTAGATGGCATTTGTGGTACCACACTCTGATGCCAAGTTTCTTGACTTTTGTAAAGGTTTGCTGGCGCAAAGGTCATTTTTTGCACTAATCAATCGGTGCAAAGGTCCTTGCAAAATTACACTAACCACTGCAAAATTTCCTGGCATCATTGAAAAATCAACTTGCTAATGGGCACTTATTAGATCAATGTTTTATATAGGTGCAAACGCTGAGCTATGCGTTTTTGCAGTTTCTTCTGCATATGTAACAGGAAATGGAGCAACTCTATTTTGGCCCCTACCCTGTATGCAACATACAGCTTTTACTAGGGAGCAAATTAATGGAGCAAACTAGACTTGTGTGCGCTATTGGCCAGCAGCAAAATTAGATCTAAAAAATGGGAGGCAGAAGGCTGAAAGCCCCTTTCAGGCAGACATCGGCATAAAGCTTCACCCTGTGCTGGTTCGCTAGCGAGTGGTTTACAACACATTTATTTATCGTAATGTCCTCGGCCGCCCCACGGTCAGTGGCGTTAACAAACGCCCCCGCGCCTTATGGGTGGTGGTGGCGCGCTCCAGAGGGCCCCTTCAGCACAGTACCCAGTGCAAGGACGGCAGGCCCCTACCTCTGTTCAGGGGGGAGGGGACCCCCAACAGAACCTTTGCAGGGGCGGGGGGGGCTGGAGGGGGGTTATGTTTTGTTAGCCCTGGGCTGAGTACGTAGTGCTTCTTGCCCTCTACACACTCCTTCCTCACGAGGTGATTTTTTTTAACCTTTGCAGTTTTGCAGTAGTAAAGGGAATCATCCCATATTCACTGAATCGTGTACAGCTGCGTAAATTGTGCCTCTTCTGTGTATCAGAAAATAACCCTGTTTGTCACCTGTTCTGGAACTATGCCCTTGCTGCACTCACGCTGGAGATTCGTGACGTTTGGTGAGCATGTGGGTCCCTACTTGCAAACAGTTTGCTTTTAGTTGGTTTGACTTACTTTTGTTGGGAGTCTCGGCTTAAGCCCGAGCTCTAGATTTAAACTGGAACATTAGTCACAGGAAATTATTTGTGAATCAGAGCTCTTTACTCTACAAAATGACCAAAATGGCTAGCGCTATCAAGTGTGGGGTGGATGAATTCAGTATTAACTTCACCACAGAATCTAAGAGGGCGAAGCAAAGCAGACAACAAGGAGGAGCAGGGCACCACACACAAG
Organism: Pleurodeles waltl; assembly: GCF_031143425.1. NCBI lineage: Eukaryota > Metazoa > Chordata > Amphibia > Caudata > Salamandridae > Pleurodeles > Pleurodeles waltl. The sequence goes on from NC_090444.1 coordinate 1,730,469,034, forward strand.
AGGGAGCAGTGGCACATTTATTTACACTTTGTTAGTTCATCGTGATAACCGTGCCCTGCCCTGTGCTTAGTCCATCAGTTATGTAAAACTAATCACAAATCGGCACAGTAGCACCTTACAAAAAAGTAAATAATCCACTCCATACTCAAGTATACCCTGGCCAAGTAATCATCTGATGTGTGTAAAGTAAATATTTTAGCTCCGTTTTAGGTTGCAGGTGAAAGAAGAAGAACTGCGCTTGCTGTCGGTTTCCATGAGATTTCCGTACAATGTCGAAATCCACCCACCATGTACAGTGGGGTGTATGGTGGCATTCCTAGCTGCAAAATGTTGCCGTTTCTGAGGAAAGGAATGATTCCTTTTACGTGAGGCCTGGATACTCTGCAAGGGTCTTTCAAATATGTTTTTTATCAAGACAGGGTTGCATAGCGGACGGATTTATCTGCCAGCACTGCTTTACTTTAATTTCGGCTAAGGGCTGGGATGGGACTACATACTCCAGCTTCCTTTGGGGCCAGAGCGCGCTCGAGCACTCCCGCTGCTCCGGTGTGGTTGATGATGGATTTTCCCTTCCGGCCCTGCTGGGGTGGGATTACGTCGCCTAACTTCCCCTGGAGCCACAGCATGCCCATAAAGCCTAGGGCATTGGTTCCCAACCTTGTGACTTCTGTGGACCCCTACTTTATCAGTACTGAAACCCGGGGACCCCCAGTGAATCATTATTGGAACCTGGGGACCCCCCAGTGAGTCATTACTGAAAGCTGGGGACATAATCTGTTAATATTATAAAATTTCCTAAACAGCCGCGGACCCCCTGAGGAGACTTTGTGGTCCCCCAGGGGTACCCGGACCACAGGTTGGGAACCACTGCCCTAGAGCTCTCCAGCTGCACAGCTTTCATTGCGGAAGGATTTCTCTGCCTGCACTGCTGTACTTTGATTTCAGGCCACGGCTGGGGTGGGGCTACGTACCCCAGCTTCCCGTGGGGCCACAGTGCGCTCATAAGTGCTCGAGTGCTCCCACTCCAAGAGCAGGCCCGTCTGTGCCCATCAGTGCCCGGAGAAAGCTGGACTGGGCCTACTCTCTTGGCTTTCTCCTTTGATATTTTCCTTGGCTCTGTTCACGTTTACAGATACTATGGGAAGAGAAAACATCTATCCACCTGGCTAAACCCAAGTCTCCTGGCAAGCCTCGCACTTCAATAATTAACTTTATAAATGCCACAATAGGAACAACCAACAAATACATTTCTAGCATGGAAGAAAGACTAACAATTGGTAATCAAAATATAACAGAGTCTGCTAATGATCATACTCAAGTATCTGTTTTTAACAAGTCTCCCAGGCGAGTTGAATTAAAAATGATAAATGGCTGTGTTCAAGATATCTCAGTTTCCAGGACTTCAGTCTCCCCGTCTGCCCCTGCTTCACAACCACTCCTGAGCATATGAAGACACGTGGTCCGTCCTTAAGTATTAGATACCAACTCTTTGACAGGGATAGTAATAAACACAAAGGTCTCTGCAAAACCAGTCAGTTCCAAGTCTACAACTATAACCTCTAGGGTAAACCCGGACGATTTTCAGATATTGCTTGCATGATTCCAAGCACTGGTGACTTTAGTGAAGAACACATTAGACACCATTTCTACCAGATTAACACACGTGGAGAGCCTGGCTACTAGTTGCTTAGATATAATGCATCTTAAAGCAAGCTCTGTTACCTCTTGCCATTTACCTAAAGCTAGCACGGTGCTTCCCCTCGTCCAGCCACTTTCCCTCCTTACACCAAAGGTGCACCTAGTGCCCCTCTTTAAACCACGGATAACCAACCAACCTCACAGAACTCTGTGGCCATTCACTTCTACCGAGAACCATAACACAACTCCTCTGTTACCTCCTAGTACGCAACTTCATAACGAGTCGGCTACCGGCCTCATGGGCAGGAAATCTGACTTTCTGGATCTGCCTCCTGAAGCAACACCTTCTGTTATAATTCTGGCCAACATACCAACCTTACCTATCGTGGACAGTGAATCTTGGGAATACTTGAGAAACAAGTCCTTCAACGGGGTGAACCACAAAACAGGCTTATAGGCAGCCCTTTTTGACAACAAAATGGTTAGAAGAGTAAAGTGGGTTGGCTAAAACGTTACCCGGTGACTGTCTCTTTAAATCACAGAATTTAGTTGATACTTTTCTCTGTAAAGCAAGCTCTCTTTCTGTGTCTACAAATGAAATAGCTGTTTTACCGGTTGGTTATTTTTATCAACCTATGACTAAATCCAGCTGCCTAAGTCTATTTGCCAGACGATTATCATTTGATGCTCCTGACTTTCGGCCTGATTTTTCAACTCATATTCAGTTTCCTATGTTAGCGTCTTTAGGTAGTGTAGACTGACTTATTGCTAATCCACTTGCAGCCTCTGTATCTGGCTATGACGAAACACTGGAGGACATTGGGTCTTTGCAGTGTTTAAATGATTGTCATTGCTTGCCAAACTTCTATTCCCCTTTAAGTAACTTGGCTAATTCTCCACTATAGATCCAATGTTTAAGGGTGTGTCACATGAAATGAATTACAGAGTCATATTTTGGAATGTAGCAGGCGTATTTGCGAAAGCTGATACACCAGAATGGTTGGGCTCGTAACAAATTTTCAGATTTTATATCTCAAGAGACATGGGGCCAGATGTAGCAAAGGGTTTGCGCCTCGCAAACGGCGAAAAACGCCGTTTGCGAGGCGCAAAAGCCTCTCTGCTATGCAGAAATGCATTTTGCGAGTCGGATCCGACTCGCAAAATGCATTTCCGACTCGCAAATAGGAAGGGGTGTGATAGAGCGGTCCGTAGTAATAATTTACCTGCGTTTGGACGCTCTTTAGGCCGATGAATCTTTTGACTAAGTGGGAACTCTCTGTACTCTTAATTCGATCAATCTCATCAAAATCAATAATCAATAACGAACATAAGCAACCCCTTGAACGACATAACACTTTACAATTAATCCAGAATACATTTCGGCGAACCCTGACCTTTCAGTCAGGAATAACCACAATAGTTTATTGCAAAGTTAGTGAATTTATTTCCCTATATTAACAAAGCTAGCACAATGTAAATGTGTCTCAACACCAAATGATAAACATATATGAACATTAATAGCTGTCCATAGCGTCACAACAAGTGTAATCTATGAAGCATTTGAATCACAAGGCATTCGATAATGGCAATGCAAATCACTAATACGATAATCTGTAATGAACTAATGGCATACATTTAGTCAGCATAACAAGATCTCAAATTGCATCGTGTGACATATGGAATCCTCATCTAACCTCGAATTAGCATCAGCATGTGGGACTTCATGCAAAAACAATTTAGCAACATTAATTTAGAAAACTCCTAACTAGGGATCTTACCAAAAATCAGCAGTTGGTTACCTAAAAGAAACACAATGCAATTTTACAATTTCCTTTCATATTTACCAATTACGATCAGCATACAAGGAAGTCTTCGTCTCACAGGTACCGTTCTTCGGTCATCATGGGTACCGTTTCTTGATCAGCATGGGACGGGACAAAGGGGCAGGGGTGAACGGGGCAATTGCCTCACGGCGGCAAGGTAAACTACTACTTCATGCAAAGGGATCAGATCAAAGTTACAGTCTCTAGGGCAAGAATCATTTAAAGTCTCTTTCTCTCCCGTTAGAGAAAGAATCAAAGTCTCTCAAAATGGCGTCGCAGCAAAGTGGGCCATAATAGCTACGAAGTCTGCAAAATGGCGGGTATCGAGCTGGTAATGGCCGATAATCGCGCAAAGGCAATCATAGCACGCAATGGCCACCTTCTTCTTGTGCACCTGGTTTTTTATAGACAACAGTTCAAATCCAGTAGGGTCTCCATTGGAGGGTTCATAGGTTAGCTTCAAATTGACCAATCAAAAACGACAGTTCTCAAGCTTTTACTTAAGCATACATTATCCTTGGAGATGGGTACGCAAGTTGCAACATTGTCTCCCAATTAGCTTACTTTCAGAGCCTCCATTGTCCGCACCTGCAAGTCGACCTTGAATTAAAGAGAAAATATGCCAGGCTGGCACTAACTTTAAGATAAGCATGTGAACAGCTTCTGTGGAAAAGTACAGCTTCAAGCAAAAATACACGTTTATTAGCACAGTGGAAAAATACGAGCATCTAAACCGTGAGACCAGGCAACTAGGCCAAAGCCTCCGCTAAAGTAATGCTAAGCTAAAACATTTCAAACAAGCAAATCGTAGCACACGTTTATGATTATGTCAGATTAGTGCAATTCTAATATACCACGTTATATAAAACACGCATATAAATGATGGCAAACTACTCTGAGGGCACATTTTGTCCCCGTACAATCTTTATTAGTTCGGTTAATGTCACACATGATTATTTCAGCACTACGTTTAAGCGTTAATAAATCAAAACCTTCATTTTCTGCATCATCAATCCCTCCTCTGATGACTACTTGTCATCACACCAAACCACGCCCACAAATTTTATTCCATTAAAATTCTGTCAGTTCCCTTTTCCTTTTAGTACCCCTAGTTTGCGCTTTGTATTCTTCTGCCATTCTTTTCATAATTTTCTCTTCTTTTCTTCTTTTAATTCTTTCCATAATCATTATTATTCCCCTTTTTATTCCCCAAATTCCAAATACACAAATTATTACTATTAATATTCCTTCTATTATTTTCAATAATATTCCATTCCAAATTCCCCCAATCCAATGTCCCACTGAAGCAAGTCCCTTTCCAACCTTCTCCCACACTCCTGGTTCTTTCAATTCCTTCAAGTCTGCACTTTCTTTTGTTAGATTAGCAAGCATAGTTTTAATCTTCACACTATTATCAGGTATATAGGTACAACAGTGACGTGCACCAATCATTTTGCAAACGCCTCCATCCTTTGCTAAAAGAATGTCTAAAGCAAGCCTATTTTGAAGAGTCATAGCTCTTTCCGCTGCAAGCTCAGCATCTATCAGGATTATAGCACCTGAAAACTTTGTCAACATGTTATCCACTATAGTAGACAACTTTCGTATCTTGATGGAATTCAACACAACTCCCAATGAAGGAATCATGGCTCCAAATATATCACCTACCGCAGCAGCTGCGGTCTCTCTTTTCTGGATTCGATGGGATCCAGATGTCTTTTGAATCATCGATACGTCATCCAGTTGATAAACCTTTGGGAACACTATACCCAAATAACATCTCCCCCACCATCCCTTTGGAAGACGATAATAAGCATTATGCCCACAAATGTAATATACCCCTGGAATGACAGGGTCAAGTCCGTTCATCATGAATGTCCATTTGGCCTTAAAAATAAACGTATGTTTGCATTCACTCGCTCCTACAAAAATGTTGTCATAATAAGATTCTCCTCGATATATACAAAATTTCCCTACATGCCAAGCATCTAAAGCTATTTTCCCCTGTGTCTTTATAGCAGCAAAATCATAATTATCTACTAAAGTCCTCTTATGCAGCTCTTTTTCTAATTTCGCCTTCATCTGTGCTCTTCTATCATCTGTGCGATCTAAAAAGCTTATTTCTACAGCAGAGACTGAGCAAGTAAGGTTCTCCCTATGAGCATGAGCCGTTTCAAAAGGTTGCATTGGCTCGAAAAATTCCCTCATTATTTTAGCATCCCAATCTTTAGCAATCTGGCTAAGCTGTGCTATTATAGGAACATAAGCAAAGGTAACATCATAATTTGAGTAAAAATACTGTATGTTAGTTTGACCATAAAACCTAGACATTACTATACTACACGTAATCCCATATGTAAGAGGCATGTGGTGATAAGTTACCCCTTCCTTTACTGATGTCGGTATCTGTGTACACACATAACAATCCTTCGCATCCATAATCTCAACATACTCTGTTAGTAAGCGATAGAAAACATTATACGAAAGCTCTTTCTTATCGTGCAAGAGCCTCTCATCCAATGCTAGTCTTTTCAATGGTGTTAGTTCAGTGACAGTAACAGGAGCAATAGTAGAAGCCTCGATATTCTCACTTTCACCCTTTCTATGCATTCCAATCACAATTGCCATTATTATTATTATACATGTAATTACCAAGCCTATACACACGTATTTACAATATTTCTTTCTGTTATTTTGCGTAGCGTACCTAGTCATGATCTGTATAGAATCAGAGAGCTAGAAGCACTTATAAATGAAACTATTTAGCAATTCAGTTACAAAGCTGAACAAGCGCAATGTTCACACCGTCTTCTTCAAAAGGCCAGTCACTTATCGGTTAGCAGCATTTGTCTCAATTCGGCAATAACTCAGTCTTTATCAGTTTAGCAAATGTCTCATCCAGTTTAACAATGTCTCAGCTGGTTGTTTCTTTCACGTTAGATTGTAGCAAGCAATATCATTTACTCTTTCAATCGACAGAGTCTATGAAACTTTTCTTTTCTATTGGTATCTCTTCTTCTTCTTCGTTCTCGATGCTTAGAGATACAAACTCGTCTGTCCAATCATCATTGACTGCATATGCCCATTCAGGACCGGAATATCTCCTGTTTGGTATCCTTTTTCTTTTCAATTTTGCTTCTCTTTTCGACTCTGCCTCGCTGGTACTTTCCTCTTTTGTCAAGTCTTTTTCCTCACTTGACGATTGTTCCACAACAGTCACTTCCTTTCTTTTCTCTTTCACTTTCGGCCTTCCTCCTTCGTTCAAACTTTCTTTGCCCTTTTCTTTTATTGGTGAGATACTTAGTCTTCTCTTTGCACCATGTCCATTTGATGGACCTGCGATCTTTTCTGTGGAAGCTTGAACCTTTTCGTTCTGTTCTGCCTTGTCCCCTTCTTCCGGGGAATCGATCACGTTCTCTTTTTCTTTTTCTGTATCGTCTGCTTCTGGGAAAGCCCTCCTCTGATCAGGCTCTCCTGCTTTTTCACCTTTTTCGAGCCCTTCGTCACCGTTACTTTCTTCAGGCTCTTTATCACTTTCAGCTGCTTCAGGCTCCTTGTCACCTTCAGCTGCTTCAGGCTTTTTGCTACCCTCAGCTGCTTCAGGCTCTTTATCACCTGCAGCTTCTTCGTCGCTGTCTGAACTTTCTCCTTGGTCTCCCCCAAGTGAGTTGGTGTCTTCGTCGTCAGAAAATATCTCTTTCTCTCCTGCTTCTGCCTGTTCGCTTTCAGTTCGCTTTTGTTCTGTCTCAGCACTCGGCACTGTCTTGTCAGGCACTGGTAGTTTCAGCGCTTCAACTTCCTCATCTGTGGGACACAACACCTTCTTTGTGTGACTGGCGTGAATCCAGTTGGGAACCCCCGCACACTTCACAGCGGTAGTTGTCGTCAGGATCACTTGAAAAGGGCCTTTCCAACGGGGTTCCAGACACGACTTTCTCACGTGCTTCTTTATCACGACCCAGTCACCTGCTTTCAGTGCGTGTCCTGGACCTTGGATCGGTGGCAAGGTGGTTGCTTCCACCTGGTGAGAGAAAGAGCGAACCACGTCAGCCAGTCTTTTGCAGTAGTCTAACACCATATCATCTGTAATATTCAAAAGCATGTTTGCGGGAACTGCAGGAAGTCTCATAGCCCTGCCCATGAGTATTTCATGCGGAGACAATCCAGTCTTTCTATCAGGAGTGTTTCTCATTGACATTAGCACTAAAGGCAATGCGTCAGGCCATTTCAGATTTGTCGATGCACATATTTTTGCCATTCTCGATTTCAGCGTACCATTCATCTGCTCCACCAGTCCTGAGGCTTCAGGGCGATAGCTACAGTGCAGCTTTTGCTCAATGTTCAGCGCTTCGCAAAGTAACTTTATCACCTCGTTATTGAAGTGACTTCCCCTATCTGATTCTAAAGAGATCGGGAATCCGAAACGTGGTATCAACTCCCTCAACAATAGCTTGGCAACTGTAAGGCTGTCGTTTCTACGTGTGGGGTATGCCTCAATCCAGTGACTAAAAATGCACACAATCACCAACACATATTTCAGACCCCCATGCACAGGCATCTCAATGAAGTCCATCTGCATACGACTAAAAGGACCGCTTGCCCTACCAATGTGACTCGCGTTCACAACTGTTCCCTTCCCTGGGTTCATCTGCTGGCAAGTGACACATCGATGGCAAACTGCTTCTGCAGCTTGACGAAATCTGGGGTTAAACCAATCAGTTTTGAACAATCTTATCATGGCATCTCTCCCTAGGTGAGCTTGCCCATGATAGAACCGCGCAAGCTGTGATAAGAGGCTATTTGGCAAAACATATTTTCCCTCATGTGAAACCCATAACTCGTCTTGTCTCTTTATACATTGTGATTTAATCCAGGAATCTCTTTCATCCTCCCTGACATTATTCTGTAGTGCTTTTAGTTCCTCTATTGTATCTACAACCTTCAAGGCAAATGCTTCAGCTGGTTCGAGTTCTGGCTCACTTATTGAATTCCATTCATCTCTGAGTAATATACAGTTCAAGGCACAAAATCTTGCGACTTGATCCGCAAATGCATTTCCCAGAGACACATAGTCCTGTCCTTTCGTGTGAGCACTACACTTTACCACTGCAACTTCGGCTGGCACTTGAATGGCGTGTAACAATTCCCTTATTCTCTCCCCGTTCTTCACTGGGGATCCTGAAGAAGTCAGGAAACCTCTCTGCGACCATAGTTGTCCAAAGTCATGCACAATCCCAAACCCGTATTGACTATCAGTGTAAATGGTGACTTTCATCAATGCAGACAGTTGACATGCTCTGGTAAGGGCTACAAGTTCTGCTACTTGTGCAGAATAGACTCCTTGAAGCCATCCCGCTTCCAAGACCCCTGTTACAGTACATACAGCATATCCTGCTTTCAAAATCCCCATCCCATCTCTTAGACATGAACCATCAACAAAAAGAATTTGGTCATTTTCATCAAGCTTAGTATCCTTGATGTCCGGTCGAGGTTTTGTGCAAAATTCAGTCACCTGAAGGCAGTCATGCTCGACGTCTTCAGCGTTCTCAATTTCGGCATTTTCTCCAGGAAGCAAGGTTGCTGGATTCAACGTGGTGCACCTTTTCAGCTGCACATTCGGTGAGCCCAGAATTATCGTTTCATACCTTGTGAGTCTCGCTCCAGTCATGTGTTGCGTTCGGGAGCGGGTCAAAAGTATCTCAACTGAGTGAGGGACCATGACTGTTACTGGGTGTCCCATCACTATTCCTTCACTCTGAGTGAGGCTGATACCAACTGCTGCTACGGCGCGCAAACACCCTGGGAGTGCTGCTGCAACCGGATCCAAAGTAGCTGAAAAATATGCTACTGGTCTGTTCACGCCACCATGGGCTTGGGTCAAGACAGACAAAGAACATGCATCACGTTCATGACAAAACAATGCGAAAGGCTTCGTGTAATCAGGCATACCTAAAGCTGGAGCCCTGCACATGCATTCCTTTAATTCAACAAAAGCATCCATCTCGTCTCCTTTCAGCTCAATTTCATCCAAGGCATCCTTTTGGGTCAATTTCAGTAGGGGCTTTGCTAGAGACGAGAAGTTGGGTATCCACTGGCGACAATATCCCACCATTCCCAAAAACTTCCTCACCTCCTTCCTTGTCTTTGGTGGACTCATTTGGAGTATACTTGTAATTCTTTCCTTCATTATTCTCCGTGACCCTTTCTCTATTTGGTGACCCAAGTACTTCACTTTCTTCTGACAGAACTGTAATTTGGAAGGGGACACTTTATGTCCATTCCTTCCCAAATGATTCAACAGAGCAATGGTATCGGCTGTGCAGCTACTTTCTGTCTTTGATGCAACCAGTAAGTCATCAATGTACTGTACTAGGGTTGACTCGAATGGCAATTCTAATTCTTCCAAATCTTTCTTTAAGATCTGATTGAATATTGACGGTGACTCAGAAAACCCTTGAGGGATTCGACACCAACTGTACACTCTGTCTAGGAATTTGAAACAAAAGAGGAATTGGCTGTCCTCATGAAGAGGCACAGAAAAGAATGCTTGTGACAAATCGATGACTGAGAACCATTCAGCATCGCAAGGAATTTGAAACATTATCACAGCTGGATTCGGTACGACAGGGCAGCACTTGACTATGATGTCATTTATTTTCCTCAAATCCTGCACGAGTCGGACCTTTCCACTCGGCTTTATTAATCCCATTATTGGTGAATTACATGGACTGCTTAACACTTCTTTCAGTACCCCCTGTTTTACAAATTCGTCAATGAGTTGAGCAACTTTCATGAGGGTATCTTGTGGCATGTGGTATTGTGGGGTCTGGGGAAAGATTGCATTGGGCTTTACAGTCACTTTCACTGGTTCCACTCCTTTCATCAATCCCACCTCTTTCCCTGTCATGTCCCACACTTCCTTTCCGACTGTTTCCCGTAATTCAGCTGGGATATCACTGTTGTAGTACCCTGGCATCTGCGGCTGATAATTTTCTGCTGGTTTCAACACGGGCACATCTGGATATATTCTCCTAACCTGCGGTATATCACTGTTGTAGTACCCTGGCATCTGCGGCTGATAATTTTCTGCTGGTTTCAACACGGGCACATCTGGATATATTCTCCTAACCTGCGGTATCTGCGGGGTGAACAGCAGACTCGGGTCCTTTGGTCCAGATGATGCTCCTGAACTCTGAGTTTCACTGTTCTGTACCGGTGCCAGAGGGGCAGAACTGGTACTTGGACCTTGTCCATTCTCTGCATAAGGCGGTGGACGGTCGTTCAGCAATTGCATTATCAACTCCTCATCCTCTAACTCCTCTTCTCTTCTCAACTTTTCCTCTTCCTCTCTATCCTTGGAACACTTCCTGTCTGTCTTACAGGTGGCTTTCTTACCTGTCTCCTCTCCTTCCTTTGTAATTGCTGGGAATAATTTTATCCCCTGCAATACATCTGACCTCCACACCTTCTGTGCATTATCCCACCTAGCATCCGCTAGTGTCTTTTCTACCTTTCTCATCCTGGTCTCAAACTTCTTCTGCTGTTGCTGTCTGGCCATTAGTTCCCAAGGAATTTCATTTTCTCGTCTTTTATTTCACAAAGTTTATAATCAATAGGTCGCTTTTATTTCACAAAGTTTGTAATCAATAGGTGACTTTAATTCCCGGAATACTCTTCACCTGCCTTTCCCCTTCCAATCGAGTCCCACGGACTGCGTCCAATCCGTGCGCGACCCTTCTCTGCAACCAACCTATCCCAGCGCGGCTCTTAGTGACGTCACACTCACACACACTGCGGCTGACAAAGCCTCGCGGCTAGTCCTCCTTCACTCACCTCTTTTCGTAACAACTTCTTGCATATATTGCGAGCTACCAAAAAATAAAACAGATCTGTCGGTTTACTACAGGAAGGGTAACACAGTCGCTTCAGGACCTTAGGGACCTTTCACTAGCCTCGGGACATTTCACTAGCCTCTGGCCGCTATTCCGTCTTTCTCAGTCCCCACATTCGCAAGCAAATCTGACCCGCAGACCTACTCTCAACTTGTCAATGATCTGTTCTAGTGCACTTAGAATCTTGTCAAAGCCCGAAGTCGAAGTTTCTTTCACTCCCTAACACACGTACCGACTTGTTGACCACGCCCGATCAACCTACTAAACCGCCCAGACCACAACATGGATCAACATACTCCGGAGTCTCTTGACCTCGCAGGGCCCGTCTCAACAACAACAACCACGTGGACCTTTTTATGCACAAAGCGCCACACTCACATGAAGTTCGACGACTTCCCTACTCTCACACTCGGAGCCGCACCTCCGCTAACTCTATGAAGTTCGACGACTTCTCTACATCTACTCTCGGAGTCGCACCTCCGCTATCCTTAAAAAGAAAATCCTCGCAACCTTTTCACACACCCTGCGGCAATAAGCTGTGCAAGCGCAAAACCCTAACTTCACTCATACCATCACTAGTACCGCCAGCGCTGATTCCACACCTCCGTTCTCTCCATTCGCAAGCTCCGAGATCCCGGGAAAGTCGCGGTGGACCTAGCCCATCATCATCTTGTCAATCTGTTTTATCCAAGAAAATCTAATTCAACTTTTCGAATGGGGTCTCAAAATGCGTAACCGTTAATTCAACACCATGTACTTTAATAGTACAGGGTCCCAAAAGACGAAACCGTCCTCTGCTACCATCTACAGATAGAGCGGTCCGTAGTAATAATTTACCTGCGTTTGGACGCTCTTTAGGCCGATGAATCTTTTGACTAAGTGGGAACTCTCTGTACTCTTAATTCGATCAATCTCATCAAAATCAATAATCAATAACGAACATAAGCATCCCCTTGAACGACATAACACTTTACAATTAATCCAGAATACATTTCGGCGAACCCTGACCTTTCAGTCAGGAATAACCACAACAGTTTATTGCAAAGTTAGTGAATTTATTTCCCTATATTAACAAAGCTAGCACAATGTAAATGTGTCTCAACACCAAATGATAAACATATATGAACATTAATAGCTGTCCATAGCGTCGAAACAAGTGTAATCTATGAAGCATTTGAATCACAAGGCATTCGATAATGGCAATGCAAATCACTAATACGATAATCTGTAATGAACTAATGGCATACATTTAGTCAGCATAACAAGATCTCAAATTGCATCGTGTGACATATGGAATCCTCATCTAACCTCGAATTAGCATCAGCATGTGGGACTTCATGCAAAAACAATTTAGCAACATTAATTTAGAAAACTCCTAACTAGGGATCTTACCAAAAATCAGCAGTTGGTTACCTAAAAGAAACACAATGCAATTTTACAATTTCCTTTCATATTTACCAATTACGATCAGCATACAAGGAAGTCTTCGTCTCACAGGTACCGTTCTTCGGTCATCATGGGTACCGTTTCTTGATCAGCATGGGACGGGACAAAGGGGCAGGGGTGAACGGGGCAATTGCCTCACGGCGGCAAGGTAAACTACTACTTCATGCAAAGGGATCAGATCAAAGTTACAGTCTCTAGGGCAAGAATCATTTAAAGTCTCTTTCTCTCCCGTTAGAGAAAGAATCAAAGTCTCTCAAAATGGCGTCGCAGCAAAGTGGGCCATAATAGCTACGAAGTCTGCAAAATGGCGGGTATCGAGCTGGTAATGGCCGATAATCGCGCAAAGGCAATCATAGCATGCAATGGCCACCTTCTTCTTGTGCACCTGGTTTTTTATAGACAACAGTTCAAATCCAGTAGGGTCTCCATTGGAGGGTTCATAGGTTAGCTTCAAATTGACCAATCAAAAACGACAGTTCTCAAGCTTTTACTTAAGCATACATTATCCTTGGAGATGGGTACGCAAGTTGCAACATTGTCTCCCAATTAGCTTACTTTCAGAGCCTCCATTGTCCGCACCTGCAAGTCGACCTTGAATTAAAGAGAAAATATGCCAGGCTGGCACTAACTTTAAGATAAGCATGTGAACAGCTTCTGTGGAAAAGTACAGCTTCAAGCAAAAATACACGTTTATTAGCACAGTGGAAAAATACGAGCATCTAAACCGTGAGACCAGGCAACTAGGCCAAAGCCTCCGCTAAAGTAATGCTAAGCTAAAACATTTCAAACAAGCAAATCGTAGCACACGTTTATGATTATGTCAGATTAGTGCAATTCTAATATACCACGTTATATAAAACACGCATATAAATGATGGCAAACTACTCTGAGGGCACATTTTGTCCCCGTACAATCTTTATTAGTTCGGTTAATGTCACACATGATTATTTCAGCACTACGTTTAAGCGTTAATAAATCAAAACCTTCATTTTCTGCATCATCAATCCCTCCTCTGATGACTACTTGTCATCACACCAAACCACGCCCACAAATTTTATTCCATTAAAATTCTGTCAGTTCCCTTTTCCTTTTAGTACCCCTAGTTTGCGCTTTGTATTCTTCTGCCATTCTTTTCATAATTTTCTCTTCTTTTCTTCTTTTAATTCTTTCCATAATCATTATTATTCCCCTTTTTATTCCCCAAATTCCAAATACACAAATTATTACTATTAATATTCCTTCTATTATTTTCAATAATATTCCATTCCAAATTCCCCCAATCCAATGTCCCACTGAAGCAAGTCCCTTTCCAACCTTCTCCCACACTCCTGGTTCTTTCAATTCCTTCAAGTCTGCACTTTCTTTTGTTAGATTAGCAAGCATAGTTTTAATCTTCACACTATTATCAGGTATATAGGTACAACAGTGACGTGCACCAATCATTTTGCAAACGCCTCCATCCTTTGCTAAAAGAATGTCTAAAGCAAGCCTATTTTGAAGAGTCATAGCTCTTTCCGCTGCAAGCTCAGCATCTATCAGGATTATAGCACCTGAAAACTTTGTCAACATGTTATCCACTATAGTAGACAACTTTCGTATCTTGATGGAATTCAACACAACTCCCAATGAAGGAATCATGGCTCCAAATATATCACCTACCGCAGCAGCTGCGGTCTCTCTTTTCTGGATTCGATGGGATCCAGATGTCTTTTGAATCATCGATACGTCATCCAGTTGATAAACCTTTGGGAACACTATACCCAAATAACATCTCCCCCACCATCCCTTTGGAAGACGATAATAAGCATTATGCCCACAAATGTAATATACCCCTGGAATGACAGGGTCAAGTCCGTTCATCATGAATGTCCATTTGGCCTTAAAAATAAACGTATGTTTGCATTCACTCGCTCCTACAAAAATGTTGTCATAATAAGATTCTCCTCGATATATACAAAATTTCCCTACATGCCAAGCATCTAAAGCTATTTTCCCCTGTGTCTTTATAGCAGCAAAATCATAATTATCTACTAAAGTCCTCTTATGCAGCTCTTTTTCTAATTTCGCCTTCATCTGTGCTCTTCTATCATCTGTGCGATCTAAAAAGCTTATTTCTACAGCAGAGACTGAGCAAGTAAGGTTCTCCCTATGAGCATGAGCCGTTTCAAAAGGTTGCATTGGCTCGAAAAATTCCCTCATTATTTTAGCATCCCAATCTTTAGCAATCTGGCTAAGCTGTGCTATTATAGGAACATAAGCAAAGGTAACATCATAATTTGAGTAAAAATACTGTATGTTAGTTTGACCATAAAACCTAGACATTACTATACTACACGTAATCCCATATGTAAGAGGCATGTGGTGATAAGTTACCCCTTCCTTTACTGATGTCGGTATCTGTGTACACACATAACAATCCTTCGCATCCATAATCTCAACATACTCTGTTAGTAAGCGATAGAAAACATTATACGAAAGCTCTTTCTTATCGTGCAAGAGCCTCTCATCCAATGCTAGTCTTTTCAATGGTGTTAGTTCAGTGACAGTAACAGGAGCAATAGTAGAAGCCTCGATATTCTCACTTTCACCCTTTCTATGCATTCCAATCACAATTGCCATTATTATTATTATACATGTAATTACCAAGCCTATACACACGTATTTACAATATTTCTTTCTGTTATTTTGCGTAGCGTACCTAGTCATGATCTGTATAGAATCAGAGAGCTAGAAGCACTTATAAATGAAACTATTTAGCAATTCAGTTACAAAGCTGAACAAGCGCAATGTTCACACCGTCTTCTTCAAAAGGCCAGTCACTTATCGGTTAGCAGCATTTGTCTCAATTCGGCAATAACTCAGTCTTTATCAGTTTAGCAAATGTCTCATCCAGTTTAACAATGTCTCAGCTGGTTGTTTCTTTCACGTTAGATTGTAGCAAGCAATATCATTTACTCTTTCAATCGACAGAGTCTATGAAACTTTTCTTTTCTATTGGTATCTCTTCTTCTTCTTCGTTCTCGATGCTTAGAGATACAAACTCGTCTGTCCAATCATCATTGACTGCATATGCCCATTCAGGACCGGAATATCTCCTGTTTGGTATCCTTTTTCTTTTCAATTTTGCTTCTCTTTTCGACTCTGCCTCGCTGGTACTTTCCTCTTTTGTCAAGTCTTTTTCCTCACTTGACGATTGTTCCACAACAGTCACTTCCTTTCTTTTCTCTTTCACTTTCGGCCTTCCTCCTTCGTTCAAACTTTCTTTGCCCTTTTCTTTTATTGGTGAGATACTTAGTCTTCTCTTTGCACCATGTCCATTTGATGGACCTGCGATCTTTTCTGTGGAAGCTTGAACCTTTTCGTTCTGTTCTGCCTTGTCCCCTTCTTCCGGGGAATCGATCACGTTCTCTTTTTCTTTTTCTGTATCGTCTGCTTCTGGGAAAGCCCTCCTCTGATCAGGCTCTCCTGCTTTTTCACCTTTTTCGAGCCCTTCGTCACCGTTACTTTCTTCAGGCTCTTTATCACTTTCAGCTGCTTCAGGCTCCTTGTCACCTTCAGCTGCTTCAGGCTTTTTGCTACCCTCAGCTGCTTCAGGCTCTTTATCACCTGCAGCTTCTTCGTCGCTGTCTGAACTTTCTCCTTGGTCTCCCCCAAGTGAGTTGGTGTCTTCGTCGTCAGAAAATATCTCTTTCTCTCCTGCTTCTGCCTGTTCGCTTTCAGTTCGCTTTTGTTCTGTCTCAGCACTCGGCACTGTCTTGTCAGGCACTGGTAGTTTCAGCGCTTCAACTTCCTCATCTGTGGGACACAACACCTTCTTTGTGTGACTGGCGTGAATCCAGTTGGGAACCCCCGCACACTTCACAGCGGTAGTTGTCGTCAGGATCACTTGAAAAGGGCCTTTCCAACGGGGTTCCAGACACGACTTTCTCACGTGCTTCTTTATCACGACCCAGTCACCTGCTTTCAGTGCGTGTCCTGGACCTTGGATCGGTGGCAAGGTGGTTGCTTCCACCTGGTGAGAGAAAGAGCGAACCACGTCAGCCAGTCTTTTGCAGTAGTCTAACACCATATCATCTGTAATATTCAAAAGCATGTTTGCGGGAACTGCAGGAAGTCTCATAGCCCTGCCCATGAGTATTTCATGCGGAGACAATCCAGTCTTTCTATCAGGAGTGTTTCTCATTGACATTAGCACTAAAGGCAATGCGTCAGGCCATTTCAGATTTGTCGATGCACATATTTTTGCCATTCTCGATTTCAGCGTACCATTCATCTGCTCCACCAGTCCTGAGGCTTCAGGGCGATAGCTACAGTGCAGCTTTTGCTCAATGTTCAGCGCTTCGCAAAGTAACTTTATCACCTCGTTATTGAAGTGACTTCCCCTATCTGATTCTAAAGAGATCGGGAATCCGAAACGTGGTATCAACTCCCTCAACAATAGCTTGGCAACTGTAAGGCTGTCGTTTCTACGTGTGGGGTATGCCTCAATCCAGTGACTAAAAATGCACACAATCACCAACACATATTTCAGACCCCCATGCACAGGCATCTCAATGAAGTCCATCTGCATACGACTAAAAGGACCGCTTGCCCTACCAATGTGACTCGCGTTCACAACTGTTCCCTTCCCTGGGTTCATCTGCTGGCAAGTGACACATCGATGGCAAACTGCTTCTGCAGCTTGACGAAATCTGGGGTTAAACCAATCAGTTTTGAACAATCTTATCATGGCATCTCTCCCTAGGTGAGCTTGCCCATGATAGAACCGCGCAAGCTGTGATAAGAGGCTATTTGGCAAAACATATTTTCCCTCATGTGAAACCCATAACTCGTCTTGTCTCTTTATACATTGTGATTTAATCCAGGAATCTCTTTCATCCTCCCTGACATTATTCTGTAGTGCTTTTAGTTCCTCTATTGTATCTACAACCTTCAAGGCAAATGCTTCAGCTGGTTCGAGTTCTGGCTCACTTATTGAATTCCATTCATCTCTGAGTAATATACAGTTCAAGGCACAAAATCTTGCGACTTGATCCGCAAATGCATTTCCCAGAGACACATAGTCCTGTCCTTTCGTGTGAGCACTACACTTTACCACTGCAACTTCGGCTGGCACTTGAATGGCGTGTAACAATTCCCTTATTCTCTCCCCGTTCTTCACTGGGGATCCTGAAGAAGTCAGGAAACCTCTCTGCGACCATAGTTGTCCAAAGTCATGCACAATCCCAAACCCGTATTGACTATCAGTGTAAATGGTGACTTTCATCAATGCAGACAGTTGACATGCTCTGGTAAGGGCTACAAGTTCTGCTACTTGTGCAGAATAGACTCCTTGAAGCCATCCCGCTTCCAAGACCCCTGTTACAGTACATACAGCATATCCTGCTTTCAAAATCCCCATCCCATCTCTTAGACATGAACCATCAACAAAAAGAATTTGGTCATTTTCATCAAGCTTAGTATCCTTGATGTCCGGTCGAGGTTTTGTGCAAAATTCAGTCACCTGAAGGCAGTCATGCTCGACGTCTTCAGCGTTCTCAATTTCGGCATTTTCTCCAGGAAGCAAGGTTGCTGGATTCAACGTGGTGCACCTTTTCAGCTGCACATTCGGTGAGCCCAGAATTATCGTTTCATACCTTGTGAGTCTCGCTCCAGTCATGTGTTGCGTTCGGGAGCGGGTCAAAAGTATCTCAACTGAGTGAGGGACCATGACTGTTACTGGGTGTCCCATCACTATTCCTTCACTCTGAGTGAGGCTGATACCAACTGCTGCTACGGCGCGCAAACACCCTGGGAGTGCTGCTGCAACCGGATCCAAAGTAGCTGAAAAATATGCTACTGGTCTGTTCACGCCACCATGGGCTTGGGTCAAGACAGACAAAGAACATGCATCACGTTCATGACAAAACAATGCGAAAGGCTTCGTGTAATCAGGCATACCTAAAGCTGGAGCCCTGCACATGCATTCCTTTAATTCAACAAAAGCATCCATCTCGTCTCCTTTCAGCTCAATTTCATCCAAGGCATCCTTTTGGGTCAATTTCAGTAGGGGCTTTGCTAGAGACGAGAAGTTGGGTATCCACTGGCGACAATATCCCACCATTCCCAAAAACTTCCTCACCTCCTTCCTTGTCTTTGGTGGACTCATTTGGAGTATACTTGTAATTCTTTCCTTCATTATTCTCCGTGACCCTTTCTCTATTTGGTGACCCAAGTACTTCACTTTCTTCTGACAGAACTGTAATTTGGAAGGGGACACTTTATGTCCATTCCTTCCCAAATGATTCAACAGAGCAATGGTATCGGCTGTGCAGCTACTTTCTGTCTTTGATGCAACCAGTAAGTCATCAATGTACTGTACTAGGGTTGACTCGAATGGCAATTCTAATTCTTCCAAATCTTTCTTTAAGATCTGATTGAATATTGACGGTGACTCAGAAAACCCTTGAGGGATTCGACACCAACTGTACACTCTGTCTAGGAATTTGAAACAAAAGAGGAATTGGCTGTCCTCATGAAGAGGCACAGAAAAGAATGCTTGTGACAAATCGATGACTGAGAACCATTCAGCATCGCAAGGAATTTGAAACATTATCACAGCTGGATTCGGTACGACAGGGCAGCACTTGACTATGATGTCATTTATTTTCCTCAAATCCTGCACGAGTCGGACCTTTCCACTCGGCTTTATTAATCCCATTATTGGTGAATTACATGGACTGCTTAACACTTCTTTCAGTACCCCCTGTTTTACAAATTCGTCAATGAGTTGAGCAACTTTCATGAGGGTATCTTGTGGCATGTGGTATTGTGGGGTCTGGGGAAAGATTGCATTGGGCTTTACAGTCACTTTCACTGGTTCCACTCCTTTCATCAATCCCACCTCTTTCCCTGTCATGTCCCACACTTCCTTTCCGACTGTTTCCCGTAATTCAGCTGGGATATCACTGTTGTAGTACCCTGGCATCTGCGGCTGATAATTTTCTGCTGGTTTCAACACGGGCACATCTGGATATATTCTCCTAACCTGCGGTATATCACTGTTGTAGTACCCTGGCATCTGCGGCTGATAATTTTCTGCTGGTTTCAACACGGGCACATCTGGATATATTCTCCTAACCTGCGGTATCTGCGGGGTGAACAGCAGACTCGGGTCCTTTGGTCCAGATGATGCTCCTGAACTCTGAGTTTCACTGTTCTGTACCGGTGCCAGAGGGGCAGAACTGGTACTTGGACCTTGTCCATTCTCTGCATAAGGCGGTGGACGGTCGTTCAGCAATTGCATTATCAACTCCTCATCCTCTAACTCCTCTTCTCTTCTCAACTTTTCCTCTTCCTCTCTATCCTTGGAACACTTCCTGTCTGTCTTACAGGTGGCTTTCTTACCTGTCTCCTCTCCTTCCTTTGTAATTGCTGGGAATAATTTTATCCCCTGCAATACATCTGACCTCCACACCTTCTGTGCATTATCCCACCTAGCATCCGCTAGTGTCTTTTCTACCTTTCTCATCCTGGTCTCAAACTTCTTCTGCTGTTGCTGTCTGGCCATTAGTTCCCAAGGAATTTCATTTTCTCGTCTTTTATTTCACAAAGTTTATAATCAATAGGTCGCTTTTATTTCACAAAGTTTGTAATCAATAGGTGACTTTAATTCCCGGAATACTCTTCACCTGCCTTTCCCCTTCCAATCGAGTCCCACGGACTGCGTCCAATCCGTGCGCGACCCTTCTCTGCAACCAACCTATCCCAGCGCGGCTCTTAGTGACGTCACACTCACACACACTGCGGCTGACAAAGCCTCGCGGCTAGTCCTCCTTCACTCACCTCTTTTCGTAACAACTTCTTGCATATATTGCGAGCTACCAAAAAATAAAACAGATCTGTCGGTTTACTACAGGAAGGGTAACACAGTCGCTTCAGGACCTTAGGGACCTTTCACTAGCCTCGGGACATTTCACTAGCCTCTGGCCGCTATTCCGTCTTTCTCAGTCCCCACATTCGCAAGCAAATCTGACCCGCAGACCTACTCTCAACTTGTCAATGATCTGTTCTAGTGCACTTAGAATCTTGTCAAAGCCCGAAGTCGAAGTTTCTTTCACTCCCTAACACACGTACCGACTTGTTGACCACGCCCGATCAACCTACTAAACCGCCCAGACCACAACATGGATCAACATACTCCGGAGTCTCTTGACCTCGCAGGGCCCGTCTCAACAACAACAACCACGTGGACCTTTTTATGCACAAAGCGCCACACTCACATGAAGTTCGACGACTTCCCTACTCTCACACTCGGAGCCGCACCTCCGCTAACTCTATGAAGTTCGACGACTTCTCTACATCTACTCTCGGAGTCGCACCTCCGCTATCCTTAAAAAGAAAATCCTCGCAACCTTTTCACACACCCTGCGGCAATAAGCTGTGCAAGCGCAAAACCCTAACTTCACTCATACCATCACTAGTACCGCCAGCGCTGATTCCACACCTCCGTTCTCTCCATTCGCAAGCTCCGAGATCCCGGGAAAGTCGCGGTGGACCTAGCCCATCATCATCTTGTCAATCTGTTTTATCCAAGAAAATCTAATTCAACTTTTCGAATGGGGTCTCAAAATGCGTAACCGTTAATTCAACACCATGTACTTTAATAGTACAGGGTCCCAAAAGACGAAACCGTCCTCTGCTACCATCTACTGATAGAGCGGTCCGTAGTAATAATTTACCTGCGTTTGGACGCTCTTTAGGCCGATGAATCTTTTGACTAAGTGGGAACTCTCTGTACTCTTAATTCGATCAATCTCATCAAAATCAATAATCAATAACGAACATAAGCATCCCCTTGAACGACATAACACTTTACAATTAATCCAGAATACATTTCGGCGAACCCTGACCTTTCAGTCAGGAATAACCACAACAGTTTATTGCAAAGTTAGTGAATTTATTTCCCTATATTAACAAAGCTAGCACAATGTAAATGTGTCTCAACACCAAATGATAAACATATATGAACATTAATAGCTGTCCATAGCGTCGAAACAAGTGTAATCTATGAAGCATTTGAATCACAAGGCATTCGATAATGGCAATGCAAATCACTAATACGATAATCTGTAATGAACTAATGGCATACATTTAGTCAGCATAACAAGATCTCAAATTGCATCGTGTGACATATGGAATCCTCATCTAACCTCGAATTAGCATCAGCATGTGGGACTTCATGCAAAAACAATTTAGCAACATTAATTTAGAAAACTCCTAACTAGGGATCTTACCAAAAATCAGCAGTTGGTTACCTAAAAGAAACACAATGCAATTTTACAATTTCCTTTCATATTTACCAATTACGATCAGCATACAAGGAAGTCTTCGTCTCACAGGTACCGTTCTTCGGTCATCATGGGTACCGTTTCTTGATCAGCATGGGACGGGACAAAGGGGCAGGGGTGAACGGGGCAATTGCCTCACGGCGGCAAGGTAAACTACTACTTCATGCAAAGGGATCAGATCAAAGTTACAGTCTCTAGGGCAAGAATCATTTAAAGTCTCTTTCTCTCCCGTTAGAGAAAGAATCAAAGTCTCTCAAAATGGCGTTGCAGCAAAGTGGGCCATAATAGCTACGAAGTCTGCAAAATGGCGGGTATCGAGCTGGTAATGGCCGATAATCGCGCAAAGGCAATCATAGCACGCAATGGCCACCTTCTTCTTGTGCACCTGGTTTTTTATAGACAACAGTTCAAATCCAGTAGGGTCTCCATTGGAGGGTTCATAGGTTAGCTTCAAATTGACCAATCAAAAACGACAGTTCTCAAGCTTTTACTTAAGCATACATTATCCTTGGAGATGGGTACGCAAGTTGCAACATTGTCTCTCAATTAGCTTACTTTCAGAGCCTCCATTGTCCGCACCTGCAAGTCGACCTTGAATTAAAGAGAAAATATGCCAGGCTGGCACTAACTTTAAGATAAGCATGTGAACAGCTTCTGTGGAAAAGTACAGCTTCAAGCAAAAATACACGTTTATTAGCACAGTGGAAAAATACGAGCATCTAAACCGTGAGACCAGGCAACTAGGCCAAAGCCTCCGCTAAAGTAATGCTAAGCTAAAACATTTCAAACAAGCAAATCGTAGCACACGTTTATGATTATGTCAGATTAGTGCAATTCTAATATACCACGTTATATAAAACACGCATATAAATGATGGCAAACTACTCTGAGGGCACATTTTGTCCCCGTACAATCTTTATTAGTTCGGTTAATGTCACACATGATTATTTCAGCACTACGTTTAAGCGTTAATAAATCAAAACCTTCATTTTCTGCTTCATCAGGTGTTCCCTTCCTATTTGCGACTCGCAATGCTATGCAATTTCATTTGCGCCCGCGAAAGCGGTCGCAAATGAAATCGCTGTTACCATCCACTTGAAGTGGATGGTAACCCATTCGCAAACGGGAAGGGGTCCCCATGGGACCCCTTCCCCTTTGTGAATGATCACAAAAACAATTTTTCAGAGCAGGTAGTGGTCCTATGGACCACTGCCTGCTCTGAAAAATACCGAAACAAAAGGTTTCGTTTTTTTTTCTAAGTGCAGCTCGTTTTCCTTTAAGGAAAACGGGCTGCAGATAGAAAAAAAAAAAACTGCTTTATTAAAAAGCAGTCACGGACATGGTGGTCTGCTGTCTCCAGCAGGCCACCATCCCCGTGTGTGCCCATACTCGCAATGGGGTCGCAAACTGCGACCCACCTCATAAATATTTATGAGGTGGGTCTTTGCGACCCCATTGCGACTCGCAGAAGGTGTCTGAGACACCTTTCTGCATAGCAAATTGCGAGTTGCAATTTGCGAGTCGCACGGACTCGCAAATTGCAAGTCGCAATTTGCTTTCTTCCTGCATCTGGCCCATGGTCCGTTGAGCCTGTTGACATCAATGGTTACAGAGCCTTCCAGTTTTCAGCAGTGCCTAAGATTGACCAAGCTAAGGGTGGCTTGTGCACTTATTTATATCCAACAATGTGTCATTTCCAAGTGTAACACCTTTGACCACTACCTTGTATTTTCAATTTATTCTTATTGAAAATTTGCCTTACTATCATTTTGTGCTGGTTAACGTTTGTAACAATGATTGTTCCTAATCAGCTGGATCAAGATCTTGAGCCATTTTGTAAGTGTGATAAGAAGGTGGTTACTATACGTTGGGGTGATTTGAACATTCATCTGTGTCCACTCTCATTAAAAAAGATTTGCGGCCTGAAGGATATCTCTGATAGTGCTAAATCCCATTATTTCATAATGGTTACGGATATAAATTGAATGGACTGTTGTTTAAATATATAACCATGCTTTCTCCACTGAACTTTGCATCCTCTCTGTTCCGTATTTGTACATTCAATGGTAGGGGGATTGTAACATAGTCATTGATTATATTATGTCATCTCTCTAGCTTCTCACAATGCTGTCTAATTTTACCACCCATACTCTCTCTCTGAGTGACCACTATCTCAATTTTAGCTGTTTGATGAGCCATGCTGGGATTAATAAATAGTAGAAAACAGAGAGTTAGTAACCCATAATGGGCTTTCACTATGCTGATCCCAGTATAATTCAGATAATCTCCTGGAAAGGTTAGTTATCAATCATAGAGAGGCCTTTGAGACCTGCCTGGAGGATGTTTCTTACCCGTGCAACATCATAAATGCCGTCCTTACCATTACAAAGGGAGTCAAGGAATATTTAACTGATACTGGATGATAGCCTAACCACAGTAGACAAGGCTGGTTTGACTCCAAATGCTCCAAGGCCGATAAGCGACTCATGGTCACTCCTCATAAATCTCCAAGGTGTACAGAGGAAGTGCAGAGGTGTAGATTTCAATATAAACTAGCCCTAAGGGGTAGAAATCCGAATTTAAAGGATGAAGCCTGTGAGTCCCTTATTGAAATAAGTTCAAACAAAGATACTACAGCTTTTTGGCACAGTATAAACATACCTCTTTGGGGTCCCATATAGACCATGGTGTTGGGTGGGGGTTGCACTGTTGTTTTTTTTAAATACTGTTCAGAGTCTCTAATCATTCCCATCTATAAGAAGAACAACCGGTCTAATTCAGCTTGTCACCGGCCCATTTCTTTACTCGATTCTCTGGTGAAAGTTATTGGTTGAATCATATTGAATAGATTAAAGGAATGGATTGAAAATAATGAGTTTTTTTCCGATCTTCAATATAGTTTCTGTAGCGGTTTAGGGACTATTCAACACGGATTAAATTTTAGGGCCTGATTTAGAGATTAGCGGATGGGATTACTCCATCACAAACGTGATTGATATCCCGTCCACTGTATTACGATTCCAATGTGGCCTAAGGACACTGTAATATGGCGGATGGGATAGCCGTCACGTTTGTGACGGAGTAATCCCTCCAGTAAAATCTAAATCTGGCCCTTCATTTCTTAGTTAGAAAGTACACTTTGATGAAGAAAGAACATATGTTTTTAGCTTTTGTTGACGTATCTAGTGCATTTGATTGTGTTTTGCATGATAAAGTGTGGTCTGTTATGGCAGAGTTTCATGTGGACTCACCCATAATGTGATTCCTAAGGGAGTTGTACTCTGGATTAGGGCCAGAGTACAGTATGGTCTCAAGGGAGAATGTACTCGTCCATTCGGCATAGAGAGGGGAGTTAGACAGGGCTGTGTCCTTGCCCCATTTCTGTTTACCCTGTGTATTAACAGCATGGGTAATGTTTTGGCAGAATATTGCAGGGACTTCCCGCAAATTGGACATAATCCAATTCCTGCCCTCCTGTTTGGTGATGATACCATGCTCATGGCCCATACTCCCCTGGGACTACTATGGTTACTTAACCATGTTGTTGATTATATGCAGGTTTTAGGTATTTTAGTTAACTTGGACAAAACATTGCTAATGAAGTGGGGAAGGAGAACACTGAAATGCTGAGATAGATGAAACAAAAATATTTTTACCTCCTCATTGTCCTATTTGGGTGTTCTGTTTGGGAATAATGACACCTGAAACAGAAAGCCACGCAGCACTGATAAATTTCACAACTAAACTGGGCAGAAAGCCTTTGTGAGAAACGTTAACCATCTACAAAGCTAAGTGCACGTCGACAACCTTGTATGGGACGGCAGGCTGGAGATATAGTAATATCCAGCCCTTCTAGCTGGTGGAAAAAGCCTTTTTTAAGGAATCTCCTCTCAGTTCCCAAAAACTGCTCCTCATTTGTTTGTCACTCTGAACCTGGGCTTCTTTTATACCAGACTCAGCCACAATCCTGCCATTTTTATTATGGCATAATAGTTGGACTTGCAATTAAATGTTATGAAGATTATTAGGGACTGTCTTAAACTGTTGCTATTTGCACATATTCCTTGTTTGAATTATGTTAGGCACCTTTGTATTGATTTGGGACACGCTGAATATTTCAACAGTCCTGATACACTAGAATTAAAAAAGGCCTGCTTATTTGTGTTTGAGGATCTCAGATTGACTGTGAAACTTACAAAACCCAGTGTTGTTACGAATCAGTTGATGGTCACTTATTGGATACCATCATACCTTAAATTTGTACACAGTTCTCGTCACAGGCTCGTTTTAACTCATTTTAGACTGGATATAGTTCATCATCTGACTTCTTTGCTTACTATAAACGACTGGACCGAAGTTTTAGTCAAATGCCATTGTGGCAAACTTTCTAACCAAAAAACATTAGATATGTATATTTATATAAAATCAGACTGTGAAACAAGTATATCTTTTAGTGTCCCCACCTTCATGTTTTTTTTTGGCTGACTGATATGGTTGTTTTTAATTTTCCACACTGGGGCACTGTTGTCCAGGTCCTTGTGTATGTGCTCTGACCCCTAAAAAATGGTAAGATTTCATAATTTCCAATTGAAAAATTTAACTTTTAACAGTAAGGCAATATTATATGGGGAAGGAAAATAAACCAATGGCATGGAAAGTTAAACATCACCTATGTATTGCAAAACGTCTTGTTCCATCCACTAGAGTGTAAAAGAAAGCATTGAGTTAGACCTAGCTGATTAGCCTGACTACTGTAGCTTTTTAAACCTTCAGACGGACCTGCCAAAGTAACGCTTTTTTGA
Source organism: Pleurodeles waltl (assembly GCF_031143425.1). Classification (NCBI taxonomy): domain Eukaryota; kingdom Metazoa; phylum Chordata; class Amphibia; order Caudata; family Salamandridae; genus Pleurodeles; species Pleurodeles waltl. The sequence goes on from NC_090444.1 coordinate 1,730,495,964, forward strand.
CAGGATAGAACCCTACTTTAAAATATTAAATAAGTCACCCCTAAGAAAACGTTGTAGCTGTCAAGGTAGGGTGCCTTGCATCCCAAAAAGAGTACATGCAAAAAGTAATGTTGGTATTTACCTACAGTGACTAGCCTCCAAAATGTGTTTTCACTGTTAGGACGACAGTAGCCGTTCTATTAAAAACACTATGGTTAGGATAAACGTTGGATTGGCATAAGCACAGAGGTTAATACACCACCATTTATAATATTTATTAAACATCCAATCCATTGGTGTGGTTGGATTTTTAGTAACTATTTAGGAAAAATAAGTTTAAAAAAATTACACTTGATCTGCCTGACCCTCTAGCAGTTTAATTAGCATTAGCCAGCAGCTGGACCATGTCATTGCTTCTCCTTCTTGAGGTGTGAAAACTACTTCCAGATTAGGTCAAAGGCTTAGGCTTTTTGACAGAAGGACCTTGGGGGCAGGAATGTGGCTCCTTTCAGCCCAGGTACAACAGCTGGTGAGGGTCCAGGTGCTTCACTAACTTGAAGGGGTCCGGGGTGAGACCTGCCATTCATACTTAAGTGTAAGGGCACTTGAAAAAGAAAATAATTTTATTCCTTAGACCATTTGTCACCAGGGTAGAACCAGGCTAATGGAAGTGGGAGTCAGTCCTAAAATCAATTTGGTGTAGCTGAAGAGAAGGGTAGTTCTCATTTCCCTAAACACAGTCCTGGCCAGCACATAAGCTCCCTTCAAGGCAAAAATATTCTGCCATGTTGGATTTGCCTCAGAATGGTGCACTATAGGTTAGTTTGCAGTACACCTGCAAAAGTGGTAAGGTCTAGTCTTGGGAACGTTTCCCTAATTGGCTAGGGAGTGACCAGGAGTCACCCTTACCCACTGGTTAGTGAATTTTACAACACTGGCATCTAACCAACAGGTTATCAGAAAACTTTCATGACCTGTGGAAGAACAGAAGAGGACTGGACCTGCTGTTTGAGACCTGTGAAGAGACTGAAAGGCCTTGACTTGCTTGCATTTGTACTCAGGACCAAGAAGTGGACTCCATGGGTCCATTGGCTCACCGCCTGTCTGGCTACAGAGACACACCAAGTTGAGTTAAGCCTTTTTTCCTTAAGTGCCTAGTTGGCTAGTAGCAACTGATATTGGACAGGACCCTGCTGGTGGCCTCTGCTGGGTGTGAGTGAGTCCTGGGCCTTAAGTGCTGTCCCTAAAGTCCTGGTAGCCTTAGATGTAAGCAAGCTGCTCTAGAAACTCTGAAAAGTGGGGATTTAGAACATTTGTGGACATCCAAGACCTCCAGAGTGTCAGCAGGACTTCGCAGCGAAGACGTATGATATTATTCCTTCTAGTGGACTTCCATCCACCCTATAGCAATTTCATCAACTACAGGTTTAGGCTTGACCCTCCCTGGACAATTTTAGGCCCCAGAAAAAAGACTTCGGGCCTAATATGGATTTTGGCGGATGGGTTACTCCATCACTACAATGACAGATATCCCGTCTGCCGAAATCTAAATCCCATTAGAAATAATGGGTTTTGGATTTCAGCAGACAGGATATTTGTCACCATTGTGAGAGAGTAACCCATACGCCAAGTTCTAAATCAGGCTCTGAGTCAGAAGGTAGAATCTTGACCAAGCCAAGGCCTGAAAAGTGTCCGCCTGACTGGAGGATTTCAGAAATAATGAAATTTGCATTTCTCATGCTTGGAGTTTTCCTGCAAAACCAACGTTTTCAGCATACAATTGCCCAGTGGCTATCTGGCTTCAAGAAGACTTTGGTGGATTCAGCCTGTAGCCTTGCCTCATGGGAGGAGTTTGAATTCCATTTCAGAGACTAAGTCAGAAGGTAAAATATGACTGGGATGAACCTGCTTAGAGCATCCAACCTGCTTTCCATTGTGGTACTCCTGAAATCATGCCTCCTTCCCAGTCAGGCATGAACAGTGACTACTGATTCACACTTTACTATTTCTTGGTTCTTTTCTTTCTTTAAAAAATCATGTCTGATTTCTCTTATCGATGTTTTGTTTTTTGGTGTCATTTTATGCACTAATATGTTCTGTATTTTTCTAAATTAATTGTGGGATTTTTCATTGTGTTGGGCTTTGACTTTTTAATTATTTTGTTACTGCTAAACACACATTTTTCAACGTTAAGACTGTCTGCTCTGTGCCACTACTACAAGGAGTTCTGCCCAAGTTAAAACTATTCAAACTGTGTTTCAATCTAATACACTTATGATCTTATTCCTTCTAGTGGACTTCCATTCACCCCAATAAATAGTTCTACACAGGCCTACAGACTTTATCAAGGGTGTCACAGTTAATCAACAAAATAGAAGGCCTTCAATTGCAATTTCTTTCAGCAAAAGGAAACTATTTTAGATGCTACTTGCTTTAACTTTCCTTATTCTCTTCATTCTTATGACATTTCACCTAGTCTTAGCATCACAGCACAGTGAAAATATTATCATGTGTCTTTTTTGTCTTTCAAATACTGCATACCAACCACTGAAGACCCAGTGACAAACACCCAAGAACTTCACAGCCTCTCAGACTAAAACCCCAGCTCCATGTGTGCGTAAAATTGCAAACAACTAATCCAGGGGCCTCTCTTCATAGGCCACAACACCCATGTTGTGGGATTTTTTAAAACTGTGGGGGGGATCCTCGTGGAGTACCTGCCACTTTGCTGTCAGCCCCCAAACACAACAGAAACTCTGTGATTGATATCCCTGTCCTCCTGTGGCAGAAGCAGCATATTTGCAAATTTTGCAAACTCCTGCAAAGACTTTTGGAGCGCTTCTTTGGTCTACAGCTGTCTTGGTGAGCTTTCCATGTGAGCATGGGTACCCCAACCATTCAGAATGAGGGAAATGGGAAACACAACAACACAGCTGTGCAAACACTGATTGATCCCCCAAGGTGACCAACAGCACATGGGTTCCAGGTGGGGGGGATATCAATTACACTGTGGGTTGCAATTATTGTTTGTTTGTCCCATCGACATCAGGGAGACACCAGAGAATACATAGAAGGGCTGACACGAGAGGCACATAAAAAATAAAATGCACCTGACCTTGACTGCCGAACTTGCAAGGGTTGTGTTTTTTGTTGTTGTTGTTAGTGGCACTCTTCTTCCACCAGAGCTGTTGTTTTGGGTCCTCCAGCCCTATATAGTATTGGTGATGGCTTCTGATTATAGATACTGCTGCTTCCTCCTAGAAAAAAGGAACTTTGATACCTACCCTCCTCTGAGACCAAAACCTTTCTGCAGCAGCACCCCAGAACCTTCAAGGCAAACTACACTTCCTGCTTGTGCTCCTCAGACCACAGACCTACTGGCCTCTTGCTGGGCACCAGTTTGTCCTGCAGGATCTGTGGTACCACTTCCGTGGGCACTTACAGCTGACACTAGTCCACAGATGTCAAAAGGACCTGCTTCCTTCAGGGTCCCCTGGACATCAACCACCTTTTGTCCCACAAAGGAAGTGAGTCAGCCAGTGCCATTGCATCTAAAGTGAAAGTCTAAAAGAAGCCCATGAAGCACAAGTATAGAGTCCTTTTACTATAGGCACATTTGTCAGCAAACTATACATCCATTTTATCTCTTCTGTGCTTCCCCTCTTCTCAAAGACTTGCTGCTGTGTATGGGTTCAAAAGTGGAGTGAGAATTCTAAAATGTGGGCATCCCTACCCATTCCAGAGATCCTACTTTACCCCTCCACTCATTACTGATACCTGGCAGCAGTCCTTAGGCTGGCCCTCCCACATGCACAGCATTCTGCAAAGTTTCAAGATGGCAGAATGAACCAATGCTCTTTGTTAGACCTGTCAGCCTTAGGGTGGTCTTGCTTTCACGCCTCTTATTTTTCTGTATTTATTTTTGTTGGCCTTAGGACTGCTAACCAGTGCTAAAGTGCTTGTGTTCACTCCCTAAACTTGGTAAAATTGGCTTACACATGATTGACATATTTACTTTACTTATAGGTTCCTAGTAAAGTGGTATACCTATACCCAGGGCTGGTAAGTGAAATGCTAGTAGTGGGACTGCAGCACTTATTGTGCCACTCACTTAAGTAGCCCCTTAAAACATGCCCCAGGCCTGCTATTGCAGCTCGTTGGCAATTTCAAACTGCCATTTCAGCTTGGTGAACTAACCCCTTCACCATGCTTAAAACTCCCTTTTTAGTATATATGTCATCCCTTAGGTATGCTCTAGACAGGCCATAGGGCAGTGTGCATTGCAATAAAAATGTTGGACATGTAATTTTCAATTTTACATGTCCTTAAAGTGGAAATCTCATAAATTCACTTTCAGTACTGTAAGGGATACCTCTCCCATAGAATAGCATTGGGCTACCTTATAATTTTTAATACGTAATAACATTTGAGTGGAAGTAGGTAGGAAAGTAATGTTTTGTGTCTGAGGAATTGTATTTTAAAATATTCTTTAATGGTAAAGTTGGATTTTAAATCACAATTCTGAAAATGCCTCTTTTAGAAAGGTGACATTTTTCTGTCCTAAGCATTTGGTGCTTGCAGTCTGTCCTTGGGTCTCGTTACTGGATGTAGTTGGCAGTTCCTCTACGACAGCCACATAATAGAAGGACTGTATGGGCCACCTCATGCTGGGATGGGGTTAGCGCTTTGCCAGCCCCACTTGCACTTCAAAAGACTGTGCCCTGCTCTCACACAAAGAACTTCGCACTAGCCTGCTGTGCCTGCAGACAGACTAGGACCAGAGACGAGAGCCAGGAAATTCCAGGCATGTCTGTGTGGGGTAGCCTCCAGAAGTTTCTCCCACTTCAAATGTGGCACCAAGTATAAAAATAGGACCCTACGTCCCACTCATCTGTTCAATTTCTGAACCTGCAGAAGGAATGCCTGCTGTGTACTTTATAGGAATGCTTTGCTGTATCAAGAAGGACTGCTCTGCTGCTTGAACCAGGACCTTCTCCAATTTCACACACTTTAAAAGACCTTTCCTATGAGGCTCACTTCTCCCACTCAAAACCGATGTCTTGCCTCCAAGATTTCAGTGGAAAACCCTGGTGGGTCTGGTGCCAAAGTTCTACATCTGTGTCAGAGTCACCAGATCCTCGGGGTCTGTGCACGTTCCCAACACGTCCACCACTGAACAGCTCCAAGACTCTGATAGATAAATCACAGAGACTGAGAGAGTTCAAGAGGGGAAGAGGGGATTAGGAAGGGAACAGCTGGGAAGGAGACCTGTAGTAAGAAAAAGGTTAGAACACACAATATGAAAATTATATCTCCTGAAATCAACACTAGACTATGATTCTAAGCCTAGTCACTCTGAAAACATGAACAATCTAAGAGTTAAGTTTAAAATGACTAAGTTTCAAGATGGCCGGATACCTGTAGGGGAATCAAGATGAATTAAATGAAAACTTTCTTATTTAAGTACTTTCCTTTACATGAGAATCAGAAAAAACATTCTGACTAAATTTTAAACCAGTCATATAAACCCTGTTTTGAGAATGTATACTAGGACCATACAATATTGCATCTAGAAACTCTGGCCTTCTGTGTACTCTTAAAATGTTTCAACACAAATTGCGAATATTGCAGATATATATATATATATAGTAAACACCATAAAAGGATTGTGCACCATGAATAACACAATATGGATTCAGGAAACAAATCACATAACTTGTCAACTCGAATATAACATAATAAATATCTTAGAATAGTGGCATACAATAAACAACATGAATTAAACTTGAGGAGAGAATCATGCGTCTTGCCAATTCGAGTGTTGCCATGTATACCAAGAAATGGTAACATGCAATGAATATCAAAGTCAAATCCACATTAATCGAATTGCGCCTCTTGCCGATTCGTAAAACATGATATAAATGTCAAGGAATAACAGCTCACAATAAATAACTAGATCAAAGTACAATGAAACAAATTGAGCTTCTTTTGCCGATTCTTAAGCCACCATGTAAATGTCAAGAAATGGCAGCGCACAATGAACAACAAAGTTAAATGCTCATGAAACGAGTTACGCGTCTTGCCAACTCATAAAACATTATGTAAATGTCAAGAAATAGCAGCGCGCAATGGACAACAATGTCAAAACACCATAAAACGAATTGCGCGTCTTGCCGATTCTTAAGCCACCACGTAAATGTCAAGAAATGGCAGCGCGTAATGGATAACGAAGTCAAACCTTTATGGAATAAATCGCGTGTCCTGCCTATTTGCAAACCACCATATAAATGTCAAAAAATGGCAGCGCGCAAGTAATCTGTTATTCATTTAAGAGTTAAAACCAAGAATATGAAAATTCTCAATAACGGTGTTGGGAAATGTCCAACCACCGTCTTGCCGCCTGGAACAATGATCACCAATGAAGGATGAGGGCAGAAGACTGGAAGATCCAAATAGGCCGCCGGGACAGGAGCTCAGGAAGAAGCTGCTGCTCTGCACCGGGACCTCTGAATAGTGAGCACTGGGAGTTGGGATGACTCTCTTTTATAGAGTCGTGGCCCAGCCCAGAACCACACCAAGGCATGTTGCAGGGAAAGTCTCTGGAAGGCCCTGGAAAGGGGCCACACCCTAACACACTCTGAAAACCTGCAGCAATACATTGCAAAGGAACAGTATTTGTAAACATATTAAAAATAAGTTTTCAGGATTGAACTCTGCAATGCAAAAGGTTAAACCACAACATATCAGCACAATGCATAAATTACGTTGTTTTGAGAGTGCTGGGTTTTTGCATTTTTTTCGCCAATAGAGCGCGTACTGCTCTGGTGTTGACAATCTGTCCCTTTGTCTCTGTGAGAACAACATACCCAACCTCGTTAGGAGACAGCTTTGTTCAGATGCCTCCCACATCCCTTTCCTCTTCCAATAGATTTGTAATCCCTCCCAATAGGTCTGTTGGCCAGGTGGCCCTTTGAACTGCCAGATTGCTAGCAGAGGTATTAACTTACGTCTGGCAGCATTGTGTCTGGCTCAGTCAAAGATTACAAAACTCAGAAGTAAAAAAAAACATATATATATATATATAGGATCAAACTGATATGTATCTATATATATTTTTTCACTTAGAGGTCTTTTTAGTGAAACAAAAAAAAATATATATATATATACGTATAATGGGGTCTTTGGTTGGCAGTCAGTTTACCCCCTGTCCAAGCAAGGACCCTCACTCTAGTCAGAGTAAAAGAGAATCACCCTCAGCTAACCTCTGCTTACCCCGTTGGTAGCTTGGCACAAGCAGTAGGCTTAACTTCAGAGTGCTAGGTGTAAAGTATTTGTACCAATACACACAGTAACTTAATGAAAACACTACAAAATGACACAACACCGGTTCAGACACAAGTCAAGTTATCAATTAAAAAGCAAAAAGAGTCTTCATGTAGTTTTAAACACACACTAACACTATTAGCATGAAAGTGCACCTTGGGTGCATGAAAAATAACCCTGCACAGGTGAGTGTGCATCAAAAAGGGCTTGGGATGCGTCAGTTTCACTCACAAGCGAGCCCTTGTGGCATTTCTCCTTTTGTCGGGTAGGGCGCCTCGTTTCTTCTCTCCGCGGGAGAGCGATGCGTCGATCTGGTCAGCACTCTCAGGTCCGGGCAGGCCTAGCGTTTTTACACGCCCAGCGGTATTTGCGTCGAAAATCCAGCCACACGATGATCCAAAAACCACGCAGCGTAGGTTGCGATCTCACCAGCCTCCGTCAGCTATGCTGCGCGTCGTTTCTCAAGCTCCGTGCGTCGATCTTCAGCTCACGTTGCAGATGAGTGTCGATTTTCAGCCGCGAAGCTGGCAGCGTGGCGATTTTCAGCCGCATACTGGAATTGCGTTGATCTTTTCCCCGCACAGTGTTCTGTGCATGGATTTCTTCCTCTTAGGCTGCCAGCTTCTCCTTTCAGGGTCCCAGGAACTGGATGGGCACCACAGGGCAGAGTAGGAGTCCCTCCAGAGACTCCAGGTGCTGGCAGAGAGAAGTCTTTGCTGTACCTGGGACTTCAAACAACAGGAGGCACGCTCTAAATGAAGCCCTTGGAGACTTTCACAAGATGGAAGGCACACAAAGTCCAGTCTTTGCCTTTTTACTCTGGCAGAAGCAGCAACTGTAGGATAGCTCCACAAAGCACAGTCACAGGCAGGGCAGCTCTTCTTCCTCTGCTCTTCAGCTCTTCTCCAGGCAGAGATTCCTCTTGGTTTCCAGAAGTGTTCTAAAGTCTGTGGTTTTGGGTGCCCTTCTTATACCCAATTTCTCCTTTGAAGTAGGCCTACTACAAAGCAAAGTCTCTCTTGATTGTGAAATCCTACCTTGCCCAGGCCAGGCCCCAGACACTCACCAGGGGGTTAGAGACTGCATTGTGTGAGGGCAGACACAGCCCTTTCAGGTGTGAGTGACCTCTCCTCGCCTCCCTCCTAGCACAGATGGCTCTTCAGGAAATGCAGACTACACCCCAGCTCCCATTGTGTCACTGTCTAGTGTGAGGTGCAACCAGCCCAACTGTCAAACTGACCCAGACAGGCAATCCACAAACAGGCAGAGTCACAGAAATGGTATACGCAAGAAAAATGCTCACTTTCTAAAAGTGGCATTTTCAAACACACAATCCTAAAATGAACTTTACTAAAAGATGGATTTTTAAATTGTGAGCTCATAGACCCCAAACTCCACATGTCCATCCACTCCCAAAGGGAATCTACACTTTAATCATATTTAAACGTAGCCCCCATGTTAACCTATGCGAGGGACAGGCGTTGCAACAGTGAAAAACGAATTTATCAATATTTCATTGTCGGGACATAAAAAACACATTACTATATGTCCTACCTTAACCATACACTTCACCCTGCCCTTGGGGCTACCTAGGGCCTACCTTAGGGGTGTCTTACATGTAAGAAAAGGGAAGGTTTAGGCCTGGCAAGTGGGTACACTTGCCAAGTCAAATTTACAGTTAAAACTGCACACACAGACACTGCAGTGGCAGGACTGAGACATGATTACAAAGCTACTTATGTGGGTGGCACCACCAGTGCTGCAGGCCCACTAGTAGCTTTTGATTTACAGGCCCTGGGCAGCTCTAGTGCACTGTACTAGGGACTTACTAATAAATCAAATATGCCAACCATGGATAAACCAATTACATACACATTTTATAAATGAGCACTTGCACTTTAGCACTGGTTAGTAACAAAAACAGCAGAATCAGAGTCCAGCACACATCAACAACCTGGGAAATAGAGGCAAAAAGTTAAGGGAGACCACGCCAAAGATGAAAAGTCTAACATATATATATATATATATCTAAAGATTCCCTTCCAATCCACAATCATGAAAAAAACGCTGGCACTCCAAGCTTACTGCACAATGATCATTTATTTTGTACCAGTCATACGAACTGAAAAAACCAAGAAGGCTCTGGGCAACGCTTTTCAACCAGATCGGTCTTCTTCATAGCCCACCTTGTTAAAATGAAAAAATACAAACCGCACCCCCCCTCAATGTTATATCCTGTTTACCACTAGACATAGAAAAAATCCTACAGTTCAAGGATCCAAAAATCAAAATCAACGCATCTCCTCTCCTCCATTCTTAATTCATTTTTTCAAACATAATTTATCTCTCAATAAACCCACTATTTCATAAATTTACTTAATATATATACATATATCATTCTCCCTCCAATCAAAATAATGCCTCAAATACTTAAATCTTTTCCTAATCTTCTTCATCCTCATAATCCTTACGAACCTTATTATTCATTGTAATGCCTAAATCAACTACTGCCAAAATTCCAAGAATCATAACAAAAATCATTACAATACATTTATCAATTTGAGATGGTGGTGTCAGCTAATCGATTTCTCCAGCGCCTGGTCCTCGTGTATATCCTAATAACCCACATGGACATACAGTTCTTCATCCTGGTTCAACCCCCACAGGGCTCTGCTGTTAAGTCTGATAATATATTCCGATTCCATTTTCCTCAAAATCCGTTTCCTGTCTCCTCCTCGTGGGGACAGCACAGCCCTGTCAATTCCAAAGAATAACATATCAACTCTCCCCTCATGAATTTGTCTGCAATGTTGTGCTACAGGATAATTGGCATCATTATTCTTGATCGCTCGCCAGTGCTCCAATATTCGTTTTTTTACAGGAAAAATTGTGCTGCCCACATAACAAAGATTACATGACATTTTATAATATACACAGTGTAATCCGAATTGCAATTTACAAACTTATCAATTCTTTTCTCTTCCCCCGTAGGCAGCATATAAGTTTTACAATTTTTACTGTATTTACATGCATTGCATCTCATACATTTAAAAAAGCCTGTCTGTTTCATGAATCCCAAATTCTCATTTTTATTTTTGTTTGCATAGCTATGTACCAGAATATCCCGTAAAGATCTACTCTTCCTGTACGTAATCCTTGGATAAGGGCCCATCATTGAACCTATAACTCTGTCCGTTTTAATTAAATGCCAATATTGTTTTAAAATGTTCATCACTGCTTTAGAACTAGCATTGAAAGTAGTAATACATCTTATCACCTTCTCATCATTTTCTCACTTTCTTGGAATCAGGATGCTTTCTCGATTGATGTTCGCTACTTTCCTACAAGCATCACTAATAACTCTACCGGGATAGTCTCTAGCTCTAAACCTAGCAACCATGTCACTTTGTTCTTTCTCAAATCTGCTATTCGTACTACAATTCCTTCTTGCTCTTAACAATTCCCCATAGGGTATGCTCCATTTAAGTCTAGCGGGATGGGCACTCCTAGCATGTAAAATGCTATTACCTGCTGTGCTCTTTCTGTATAAACTTGTCTGAACTTTATCTCCGTCTATTACAACTAGAACATCCAAAAACTCCATCATCTGTCTGTCCATTTTGTACTTAAACTTCAAATTAAACTCATTCCTCTGTAACCCCTCTACAAAATCCAGTAAGACGTTCTCCGGCCCATCCCATATAATAAAAATGTCATCAATGAATCTCGTCCAAAAAATCAGATATTCCATCCACCTATCATTCTTTTCTGTCATCACATGCTGGGTTTCCCACCAGCCCATAAATAGGCATGCAAAACTTGGAGCAAAGCAGCTCCCCATCGCGGTCCCAGTGATCTGTCTAAACCATTTACCTTCATACAGAAAAAAGTTGTTTTTCAGGCACAAAATGTCGTAGAATTATTCGATGATTTTGTCATTTTAACCTCAAGCAATACCTGAGACTAGTTAACCTTTGGAAAGGGACTGTCACTGTGTGCCACTGCAAGTGGAGCTTTGTGTTTAACACGTTTTAGTCCATTTGAAGTAGAATTTGTTTTATTTTGGTAAAATCTGGAAATTATGCTTTAGAATTTCATAAGTCCATAGGTCTTGGGTAAAAGGCTCTGCTCTGGCTACGCGCGCCTGCAGGCTGGATGAAGACAGCTATTGCCTTAGTCTGATATTGCAAATAGGTAGCCCGGCCCTTATGGGACCAGGTATAAACTGGTTATAACCTGTGTGGGACTCACAATTTAATTTGCGTTCCAAGAATAATTGCCCCCTTTCTTTTCGACTGAAGTGTAACTCAACTGCATTCACCCATTGAGTGAAAATTGTTCAAAATACAACTCAGGATTAACTCATTGTTGAAAAGCCGTTGACATATTCTATATTTTCCTGTGTCCTAAGTACAACAGGCATTTAAGGATCACAGTCAGGGAGCCAGAATGGCAAATTCTGGGAAAATACTCGGTGTGGATAATATTTACAGAAGCCAAGGACACCTCCAGATTTGAGGGTTGTATATAACAGAGCAAACCAGAACCTCTACACGCATTTCTAATTATATAAATGTCTACAAGGAAACTGTGTTTTCCCTCAGGGATGTTTTTTGGGTTACATAGAAGATGATGCCTTTATCCCCCCCTTCCCGCTCTCCTCACTCCACATTAAGAGAAGCCCCTTGTGCTTAACTTTCCGCAACATTTCCCTGAGCCTCACATGCAAGTCCATCCTCACCTTCCCCGTATTGCCTGTCTGTCTTGTGTCAAAAAGAGTCTTGTAAAACCATTGCCAAGATACGAAGTTAAAAAAAATCACAATAAATGTAATAAAAAAACTACATCTCAACGCACCATTTCAGATATACAGTAGGTGAGAGTGCACCACCACTCCTTGCTGGGTAGGAGCCAGTTCTTTCTGCTAGCTCAGGTATGCCACTGTTGCCACACCTGCACTCCCTTGACCTGCCTGGACAATGAACCTGTCAAGGGCAATGTACAGTATCAGAGATTAGGCCCGTCAACAAGCTCCTGGCACCAACACCTACTTCCACATTCACATATCTACCTTGAACAGGACTGACCAGAAAGTCCTTCCTTCAGAGAAGTTTGGATTACTTTCTAAAGAAGGTGCAGCAGTACATTAAAGCTGACAGTAAAAACGCAAATCCGAGACCTGTGCAACGAAATAAGAAAGGGTTTAGGTTCATGCTCTGCAACAAAGTCACATCAACTAGAGTGAACTGATTTAGATGCGAAAAATGTTACGTGTCTTGTGATTCCAAGATACACCACTTTACACTTTAAACTTTCCATGGAGAACATTAATTCTTCATTTGTGATAAAAAAAAACTCTATATGCGTCACTTGTCACAAAATAGAGTTACTACCTTTTCAGGATCTTGACACGAATTGCTCGAGTTGGAATGGATAAATTAGTGCATGAAATTTCATGCTGCCTGTATTTAATTTCTCAGAGCGAGGTGGTACAAAATGTTGCTGTTTAGTGCCAGTTCAAAATCTTGTATCTAATGCCAGAAATTGGGCTATTGGTTGGAGGGAGGGCTACAGAAGCAATAGCCATGATCCTGGTCAGGGTGAACCACAAAATAAACACAAAATTAACCTGGGCTTAACCCTTGGTAGCTTGGTACAAAAACAGTCAGGCTAAACTTAGAGACAATGTGTGAAGTATTTATGCAGTCCTTAAAAATTAATAAAGGGAAAACACAACAGAAGAAAAGTCCCATACTAATTTTGCAAACAAGAGTAACTTTTAATAAATGATTTGACACCAAAATGACAAAACACTCAATAGACCTGGAGCTATGAATTTTTAAAGAGAAAAATAGTGCCTAAAAAATCAAAATGCCAACCTGCGCCATCTAGTCACGCAAGAGTGGGCCAAAATTTAAAATTATTGGTGACTGCGATTGAGCGTGGTTCGAATACACAAAGTGGATTGCGCCTGATCTTCACTTACCTTTGGACTTAGAAGAAAGTTTGTGAAAAAATGTCTGAGAAGGTAAAGTTCAGTAGGGTAAGGCAGCTTACGGTGTCCGAGAAGGAGGAGCCATTGTCAGGGAGCCGCTGGATGAAGTCACAGTAAAGATTTCTACGTTTGGCCCATATTTAAGAAAAAGTGGTGCATCAGCTATGATGCATCACTTTTATTGCGACCCCCTACCGACACCTAACAACACTATGGTTGCGATGTATTTATAATGCGGTGCACCATGCCGGTAGTTGACACAACAGTGTCAAACATTTTACGTTAGTGCAGCAAAGTGCAAATAGGCCTATAGATTACTATGGGAGCACCACTTTAACGCTTGCTCTGAGCAGGCATTAAAAGTTATGCCAAAAATGGTGCAGTGAAATCTTTAAAATTTCACTGCGCCATTTTTGCGGGTCTCCTAGTGCCAGAAGACCCCCTTGCATGTGCACAGCTCTGCCCCCTCATCCTGTCAGGGTGACCCATCCTGCCAACACCTGTCCCTCTATTCTATGGCTGTGTCTGTAGCAATACACAAAGGTCAACTGCCAACCACACCTAGTCATGTGACCCAAGAAACATTCTGCAAGCACCAAATGGTTAGGACAAGAAAATGTCAAATTTCCACAAGAGGCAATTTCAGTATTGTGATTTAAAATCCGACTTTACTATTAAAGAAGATTTTAAATTACAATTCCATCAGACAGCAAAAATGTTATTTCTACCTGCCTCCAAACAAAAGCTATCACTTATTAAATGTCATATGGTAACCCTATGTTATCCTACGGGAAAGGAAGTTCTTGCAGTAGTAAAAATGAATTTGTGAGTTTGTCACTACCAGGAAATCTAAAACTTAGAGGTACTTGTCCCACTTTTTCAGTATACAGCACCTTGCCCTGTAGGATGTGTTGGGCCTACCTTAGGGGTGACATGTATATATTAAAAAGGGAGTTATAGGCCTGGCAATGGGTTTATTTTGCCAAGTCGAATTGGCAGTTTAAAACTGCACACATGCTGCAGTGGCAGGCCTGAGGCATGTTTTAAGGGGCTGCTGAAGTAGGTGGCACAATAAGTGCTGCAGGTACACTAATAGCATTTAATCTATCAGCTCTGGGTATGTGGTATACCACTTCACTAAGGACATATAAGTTAATTGAGTACCCTACTCAGGTGTAAGCTAATTTTTCCATGTTTAACGGAGTGAGCACAATCACTTTAGCACTGGTTAATAGTTGTAAAGTGCATAGAGTCCTAAGGCCAACAAAACAAATTCAGCAAAACAGGAGGGGAGAAGGCAAAATGTTTGGGGGAAGACCACCAAAAGGCTGGCAGGTCTAACATCTGGCAATAAAAATATCCAGACATGCTAATGTTATTTCTCCTAAGAGAAACAGTCATGTGATTCGGTTAAAGAGGGCTCTAAAACATTGTTGCTGTTCTATGTGCATATAAAGATCTCCTGCATAAACATGTTTATTTCCGTGTAAAACTCCCATGCATAAGCAAGTTTTAAATTTCCAACGTGTCATCTATAAAAGAAGTGAACATGATCAAACAGTAAACAAACCAGCTGCACTGATCTGACATTAATTGCAAAGGGACCTAGATACTTAAAAATAGCAGATAAAACCAGACAACACCTGGGTCACTGGACAGACTAAATAGCTCTTATTGGCCCTTTTTAACTTTAATCTCTGACTTCTAAGTCACATGATGAAAGCTGAAGTTATTAAATAACACTGCAGGAAAGAACACACCATGGCAATATTACAGACTGAGGCCAAGGAATGCAAGGAATGTAACCAAAAATATGTAAAGAAGAAAATACAATAAATGGAAAGAAAAAAATGGAAGGAAAGAAAGCAGTTTAAAAAACAAGACTGGGCGGAATGAAAAAAGAATAAAAAAGGAGATAGATAAAAAAGAGAAATTAGAAGGAAAGAAAGAAAGGAATGCGGAATGAACAAACCGTTGCCTGGGAGAACAATTGCAGCAGATCTTATTAGAAAGGGTAGAGATTGCATGCTTCTTCACCAATGGCCAGATGTACAAAGCCACATTGTGGTCTTACAGCCTCCAGTTTGCAAAATCACAGGGTTTGCAATGGCAAAATGTCTTTTTTAATGTACTATACCCATTTTTTATGGCAAAATGTATTTTTTTAATGTACTAAAGCCATTTGTGATTCCGAAACAGAATTGCAAAATGGGTTTAGAAAGACATACTGAATCACTACTTGAAATGGGCTTGTTTACGACTTTCCTTCCACATAGTGATTTATAATTGGTATGTATCAAAAGTGGTTGTATGATGGAACCATGCATGCTGGAACAATGCATGCCTTAAGAACACGGTCTAAACCACGACTGCGTAGTTTCCACGTATGCCTTTACCACGCATGTCTTTACCACTAATTTCATTGCAAAAGCATGCCTAGTAAAGGCATGTGTGGAAATGCATGCAAAATGGCATGCGTGGTTCTGTCATCCAACCCACACACTGAGGCCCAAAACTACCCTCACCCCTAATACCTAAACTGCCTCAACCCTCCCACCCACCCCGAGCCCTAAAAAAAAATACTATCCTAACCCCCACCCCACCCCTATAAACTAAAGTACCTCAAACCCCCCAACCGCCCTGAACACTAAAAAAAAAAAACTACCCTAACCCCCCATAACTGCGCTATAAAACTAAACTACCCGGCACCCCCATCCGCCCTGAGCCCAGAAACCTTCCCTAACTAATAAGTAAACTACCCCGACCCCCCACTCAGCCTAAGCCCTAAAAGAAAAGAATATACTGACCCCACACCCCTGCCCCTAAAACCTAAATTACTCCTATCCCCCAACCACCCTGAGCCCTAAAAAAATAATACCCAGTGTCCCCCACCCCTGCCCCTAAAAACTAAAGTACCCAGACACAAACACCCACCCTAAGCCCTAAATCCACCCCACCACTAAAAACTACCCCAACCCCACTTACCTCACCGCATCATCTCCCGATCCTTCTTCCTCTTCTCTCCTCCCGCCCTTTCTTAAACCTTCCCCACCCTTTAAAAATAAATTACCCCGCCCCCCATCCCAAGGTCCCTGCCAATGCAGCTGCTACCCATGACCAGTCCTCGCAATTGTTCCCCCTAACCCTCTCATCGTGGCTGGGGATCCTAATTTGCCTACAGTTCTTATGAGTAGTGATGGTCAATGTTTCTCGCACTTCACTGCCGTTAGTTACGGTTTTCTTCTTTTTTTGCCATAGTATCGGTCCATACCTGGGAGAACTCCCAGTCCTTAGCATGTCTAGATTATTTCCACACTTAGTACTTTTAATAAGTAGATGTAATCAAGAAGTTCCACTACGAGTGACTCTAACCTAGATGTAAATTAAAGGAGTCACAATAACTCTACTAGCAATTTTTTTTAAAAACATTCATAATCATGGTGGTACATATTCATTCTTTATTCACAGGAAATGCAGCAGCTGACCCACATTTCAATCCTATGAATTTGCTGATGAGCTTTCTCTTGGCAAAATACGAAGTAGTGGTTCGTTCATTGCCGATGTGTTCTTGACAGGACAAATGTGCATTCTTCTGCCCACCTCCATATGTGGTATGTTGTGTTCAGATTCAGTGATGAGTCCTTACAGCAATTGGATTATGGTGATTTCCTAATAACATTTCAAGTATAGTGATATTCCTTTAATTTACATAAAAACTGATCATCAACCAGCACCATCCTTATGATGATATGCTTCTTAATTCCCTATCACAGGCAGCACAGTCTTAGCTAGCCTTACTCTCTCAGTCCTTTTCGCCAGTCTATTCAAATCCAATATCTTATTAACAACATTTTGAGCATTATTACAGTACATACCAAAGCACTAGAAGACTAGGCACCATAGACCTGTTTGCTCAGTCCCTCAGTTTTGTACCACAATCAAAGAACTATATGATTGTTCAGTCCTGTCCGTTCAAAGCAGATGCTAGACAATCTTGCCTTATACGTGCAATATACTGCTGCCACCACTCTGAATCACAAATCAGACAGTAACCTCAGAAATCTCACATCTGAGAGCTTCTTATCTCTGATCAATATTCTGAAAATCTGAATATATCAATGAGTATCCCAATTAGCAAAATACAAAAACAAGTTTCTAAAATGTAAGGAGCCTTCCTTAGTAAACTCACATTCAACTATGTAATGGATATAGATAGTCTTCTAAACTCAGGTGAAAGAGCTCTAATGCATCTTGCACTATAGATTTGCAATAGCTAGGAGCTACACTATTTCTAGAGTATTACAAGACTGAGGACCATCTACACTCTTCCTCACACAGATATTATTCACCCAGTCATCTCATGCTCTAATGTATGTATGTTTACATTGTGGTTTTATATTATCCTTGATGACATTGAAAATAAAAGACGTTGAGGTTATACCAATCATCCAAAAAAGCTTCAAACGATATAAAGTAACCTAGAAAATTCAATACCCCATGTTTAAATATCATCTTCAAAGACAATAATGCCAACCTAATAAACCTCCCTGCTAATAAAAAGTAAGCCTTTCTTGGGCATCTGAGCCAGCCAATCAGCTTCTGGTATCCAAATAATTATGTTGCTGGATGATCTAATATTGCACTAAAATGATCAGTTGGATTAGGCATCTGTGGCACTCCTTGATGGCAACCTTGACTAATTCTTCTAAAGAACCTATCCATAGCAAAAGGCCAATCCTGGATCCAATCACTGAAAAATCCAATATCATTAGCATTGATGAACCTTATGTTGATAATTGGCCAGAGCATTCCCAAATCACTTAGCTTGCAACTTCATATTTTCCTGGGTTGCTTGACCATTGCACCTCAATGCTAAATGATGTCATTGGGATTTATCTCATTCAAAATAAAAATAAACTGGAAATAAAATAATGTTCTGGTGAGTACAAGGGTGAGCTCATCTTGTTACCAGAATTCTCAAAGCGTTGCCAGATCAGTGGTACTGTCCCCACCACTGCCAACATACATCTTTGAAATACTTGGATTAAACAATCATTAATTTAATACACTTCTGTGTGCAAAGCTTTGCATCATAAGACACTAACTTGGATTGTGATGGACATAAGGAAAACACCATGCTCTAGCAAAACAATTGACACACGACCGGTCAAGAATAAAAAAATAGAAAAGTGCTCCGGCACACTGTTAGAAATTGCGGTCTCTAGTGGGCAGAGGTGTGCACCCTGTTCAAGTAGGGACCGCCATCCTAGTCGGGGTAAGTCAGTTACACACCATAAATTAATCTGTGCTCACCTTCTGGTAGCTTGGCACAGAGCAGGCAGGATTAATTTAAGAAGCAATGTGTAAAGTATTTGTACAAAACGTAATACAGCACAAACACCACACAAAAAGAATCCACACCAGATTAGAAAATAGATCTTAATTTAATGAATAAAACAAGAACAAAATGACTAAAATCTAATAATTTTGAAAAATATCTGCAAACATAGTGCTTAGAAACTTTAAGCGCCAACCAGTTATATCTGGTCGCGCTAGACTGGGGTACTTCCAAAAGTTCAGGCTGACCACGAAGGAGCGTGGGTCAGCTACAGGGCTCAGGCTTCTCCCGCTGAAGCAGTACCTTGTGAAGAGAGTTGCGTCGAAGTTGAAGATCTGATTTGAGGAGCAGGAGAGATGATGTGAAGGCGATGCGTTGGTTGCGATCTGTGTAGTCCAGATGTGGCATTGTCGAGCCGTGCAGTCGTTGGTGCAATATCCTCGAGGTGCGGCGTCAAACCCTTTACAGTGAAGGTGATGCGTCGTCATTGAGCTGTGTGGCTGACGACGCAAAGGTGATACATCGGGGCTGGAGCGATTAATCCATTCCGAGTCGGGCAGTGGGCGCTGCAATGTCCACTTCCTCAGTGGTAGCTATGATGCATCGAGGAGAGATGCAGAAGTTCTGATCAGTGCAATGATGAGGATGAGTGGATTTCTGTTGAAGACAGCTGCAGAACCCACATTCAAGGGCCCAGGACTGGATTGGCACCACTTGGCAGGGTAGGACTCACAGTTGGCAGAGTCCAGAAGCTGTAGCACAGTTGGATGAAGTCTTTGATGTCCCTGAGACTTCACAACAGGAGGCAAGCCAGAAAGCCCGCAGAGTCACTTTGGTTGTGGGGATGATGTGGGTCCAGTCTTTCTCACCTAGGCAAGGGGGGCATCAGGCAGCAGGTCAGCACAGGCAAGAAAACAGAGTAGTATTCCTCATAGCAGCACAGCAGTCCTTCTACCTGGCAAAGTATCCACAGGTCCAGAAGTGTACTGATTTGGTATGGTCAGAAGCTGAGTTCTTATACCCAGTGGTGCATTTGAAGTGGAGGTGACTTCAAAGAGTCCCGGCTTCAAAGAGCCCCGGCTGAAGACACACTGCAGGGGGTTATGCAGCTCTTTGTGTGGGGACAGGCACAGGTCTTTTGAAGTGCAAGTGGCAGCTGCTCCCTGCCATCCTGCCCAGGACGGCCCATCAGCCCGATGATGGCCCATTAGGATGTGAATGGCCCATCGGGCACACCTCAGCTCCCTTTGTGTGCGACTGCCTAGAGGGAATGCACAAAATCCAGCTACCACTAAATCCAGACATGTATTCGAGGCATGCAGCAAGCACAAAGGGCATAAGAGCAGAAAAATGCCAACTTTCTAAATGTGGCATCTTTTAACTGTGATTTTAAATCCAACTTTACCATTGAGAGGATTTATTTTTAGAAGTCCATGAGTACAAAACATGATAGGCCTACTCCTTCGCAATCAGGAATTGCACGTAATAAATGAATGAAGTAATTCCCAATGTTATCCTATGCGAGGGGTAGGCCTCACAGCAATGGAAAAAACAAATTTGGTAGTTTTTCACTACTGGAACATTTAAAACTGCAAAGTATACGCCCTTCTTTTTTCTTACACAGCATCCTTCCCTATGGGCGACCTAAGGCCTACCTTAGGGGTGTCTTATGAGTAATAAAAGTATAAAGCTCGGCAAGGGGTTTTAAATGCAAGTCAAAATGGCAGTGAAACTGCACATACAGGCTCTGCAGTGGCAGGACTGAGACATGTTTAAAGGGCTACTTAGGTGGGTGGCACAAACAATGCTGCAGACCCACTAGTAGCATTTAATTTACAGGCGCTGTGCACATATAGCGCACTTTATTAGGGACTTATAACTAAATTAAATATGTAAATTGTGAATACACCAATGTTACCATGTTTTATGGGAGTGAGCACATTCACTTTAGCACTGGTTAGCAGTGGAAAAGTGCCCAGAGTCCTCAGGCCAACAAACGCAGATCAGCAAAAGTGAGTTAAGAAAGGCAGAAAGGTTTGGGGGAAGACCACCCTACGGCTGTCAGGTCTAACACACCCCATTCCATGCACATACAATTCATAAACATTTTCTGTGATTTGTGAGAAGCTGTCCTGGTTTGTAGTGGGTACCAGAGGTACTTACACCTTATACCAGGTCCAGTGATCCACCTCAGTGAAATGTAGGCAAAGTCTAGCAGCTTAGGCTGTCTAGAGGTAGCTGTTGCAGAGCAGCCAAGGCTGAACTAGGAGACATGCAAAGCTCTTGCAATACCACTATAGTCACACAGTACATACACACAAGAAAGACAATACTCGGTGTTACCAAAAATAAAGGTACTATATTCTAGTGACACATGGCCAGAAATTTCTTAGAGGCTATATTCCCTCTAGAATTAAGTATTATACACAGTATACTCACTAGTAACCAAAATCAGGTAAGTAAACAATCATAAAATAGTGCAAACAGTGAAAAACACAATAGGTTGCAATGGGCCTAGGGGCAACACAAACCATATGCTAAAATAGTAGAATGCGAATGTTGGTTTCCCCTCTAGGCAAGTGTAGTGTGTAGAGGGGTGCTGGGAGTATAGTTAAACACCAAAGGTAAGTAAATTACCCCACCCCAGAGGCCAGGAAAGCAGGAGTAAAGTACAGCAAATTTCCTCAGAACACTAGAAGTCGTGATAAAGGATTCTGCAAAAACCAAGCAAGACTGCAAGAAACTAACAATGGATTCCTGGACCTGAAGACCTGTGGAGAGAGGAGACTAAGCCCAAAAGTCGATGAAGAGTCCAGGAAGAACAGGAGCCCCTGCTAACCTGGATCAAGGTGCAAAAGTGGATTCTCCGGTTGGAAGAAGAAGTCAGAAATGCACCAAAGAAGACAGCTGCGGGTTCCTGCATGGTGTAAGAGATGTCCCACGTAGTGTTGTTGGATGCAGGCTGGTTTTTGTCATTGGATTTTGCCAACAAGCCTTGGCTCACGCAAATGTCACGGTTGGCAGGAAAAGGCGCTACCTGGGCCCAGGAGGGATCTGTGTGTCTCAGCTCGGACTGAGGAGACAGAGGGGGCTCTCAGCACTTTAGAGAGCCCTCAGAAGACCAGAAAGCACCCATAGGAGTCCCAGAACACGGGGATAAAGGAGTTGCAAAATGCGGTCATCTCAGCACTACATAAGGGAATCCCACGCCGCCGGAGAACAACTCAGGGAGATGAGCATCACAGGATAGAATGCTGGGGTCCTGGGCTATGCTGTACACAAAGGATTTCTGGAAGAAGTGCACAGAAGCCCAAGGAGCTGCAGAGCATGCAGTGCACAGGAGTACTGTCTGGCACGGGGAGGCAAGTCCTTACCTCTATCAAATGCGGACAGCTGGACCTTGGGACCCTCAAGATCACTTTTGTCCACCACCTGTGTTCCAGGGATCATGCTCGTCCACAGGAGAGGAGTCCCAGAGTACCGGTTGTCATTGCAGAGAGGTGCCTGCTCAAGCAGGGAAGTGACTCCGTCACTCCACGGGAGATTCCTTCGGTCCTTCTGGTGCAGAATCAAGACAGGCAGTCCTCAGAGCATGCACAACCTGGAAACTGTTGCAGTTGCTACCAGGAGCTGAAGTTGCAGGGTCACAGTAGCCTTCTTGAATACTTTGTTGCAGTTACAGTGTTCCTGGAGCAGTCTTTGGTTGATCCGACGGTCAGAAGCTGAAGCAGAGGATGCAGAGGAGTCCTGATGGAGTCTTGCAAACCGAATCTGAGGAAACACCCAGAGGAGAGACTTTAATAACCCTGAGAGGGGGATCTGCTACCTAACCAGGTATGCACCTATCAGAAGGGGTCTCTGACGTCACCTGCTGGCACTGGCCACTCAGATGCTCCCAGAGGGTCCCCACACCTTGGAATCCAAGATGGCTAACGCCAGGGACACTCTGGAGGAGCTCTGGGCACCACCCCTGGGGTGGTGATGGACAGGGGAGTGTTCACTCCGCTTTCCTTTGTCTAGTTTTGCAGCAGAGCAGGGACTGGGGATCCCTGAACCAGTGTAGACTGGATTAAGCAAAGCGGGGAACCGTTTTTGCCCTTCAAAACATTTCCAGAGGCTCTAGGAGGATACCCCTCCCATGCCTGTAACAACTATTTCCAATGGGAGAGGGTGTAACACCCCTCTCCTAAAGGAAGTGCATTGTTCTGCATTCCTGGGATTGAGCTGGTCAATCCCCTGGAGGGCGGAAACCTGACTGTGAGGTGGCAGAAGCTAGGGCTGCAGTGGAAACCTCAGAGAGCTGGTTTGGCAATACTGGGGGCCAATTTGGAGTGGAATACTGGGTTACCAGTATGTAAGTACAAATTTGAAATCAGAGAGAGCATAAGCACTGGAGTTCTGCTTAGCAGGACTCCAGTGACACAGTCAAGCATACTGACAAAACAGTAAAACATACTGATATGTAGGCCACAAACTATGAGCACTGGGTTCCTGACTAGCAGGATCCCAGTGAGACAGTAAAAACACACTGACAAACAAAGACAAACAGGCCAAACATGGGGGTAAACATGCTAGATAGAGGCTAATTTCTCATATGATTTTATTAATTTTATTATCTTATGCAAAGACATAAGGCTGAACTCTATTATTAGTAGGCATAGGCTCCATTTTCTGTATTTTTCCAGAATCATCAGCATGTCTGCCTTTGACGCAGATGTTGTCTGTCCTTATCTTTCAAAGAACCTGTGAATGTGTCAAGTCAATAGACAAAACAGTGTAGTCTGAATTGTTGTAATTTTACCTTGTTTAAAAGAATGTGCCTTAGACTAGCATCATGAAGCTCATTGGTTCTATCAAATATTCCTGACATGATGTATGAAATTCCATCTGAGATAGGATATAGAATAAAAGAACTCCCACTTGACCATGTGTCAAGAGAGGTCCTTCACCCCAGAGTATCATGAGCAAGATACTGCCAGAGATGATCCTGCCTGCCAGAGATGCTGTTGTATTGTACTTACTACTGAAAACTGATTGAGTTTGAATCTGGGTGGAGCTGATGCTGATGTGATGCGTGTTTGAGTTTAACTGGGAACAAAGGCCTTCCTAGCTCCTGATAATTATAGCAATCTGCAATAGACAGGTATGAAATGCGCTCATTTTCCTTAAGAAAACATAGATGCAAATTATGCTACTCCATGCTCTGCTAGTGTAGTGCATAGAAGTAGATTTTAGGGTGTTAGGTTCAATTAGATGACTTTTTAACCACGGCTAGAAATGTTTATTTAATTCTCGTTGATCGCCACATGTATTTGTGCTATTTTAATCATATTCTGTGTGGTTATTTGAGAAGTGTTAAACAACAATGTTCACCTGTTGAAATAAACTCACTTTTTCTTAGCCCAACTAGTGTGTGTAGTATTGAAGAGACCACAAAATGTTTTTAATCACCACTGTGTCCCTGGATCCCTATTTAGAGACTGTTTTTAGCCCAAAACATTGAAGCCACTTCAACTATGTATTGAGTGCAGTTCTTTGGGGCTACAAAATCCTGTCTTTCACATTCAAGTGTTGGTGCGTTGAGCTAAGTTCACTTGTGCCACCTATTGGTGTGAAAACAAATCTTTTAGATCTGAGAGACAGTTTATGCAACAGCTCACACTAACTGATCCAACTATTTCAGAAGTTAATGATAAAAAATGTCAAACCAACATAAACTATTAAACAATTGTTTCAAGTTTGATTTATGTCATTTTCCGCTCAGCACCAAAGGCACCCAGCTGGAGAAAGTTATGCAATGTCAAAATAATAGTGGTTAGTGCTACGCTTATGTAAATAACATAACCTGAATGTTATCACTGTGAGAGAGTAGATTCTGATCCAAAAACCATCCAGTTTTTGTAATATCCTGTTTTTTCGATCACTACTGTGAGTGATCCTCCCTAATGGATTCTCACCAACTGTAAGCTTTCTTTAAATGGGTTTGATCTGTAATCATCATGCCCACCTTTTAAAAAGAAGGCCTGCTTTTGGAAAGCTGTGATAAGAGCAAATATGCAGCAGACGAGGACAGAGCTATGCCTCAGGGATAACAAAATTATGTGGAAAGAAAAGGCAAATTATGTGGCATATTGTGGCACAAACTGTCGTAGAATTATTCAATGATTTTGTCATTTTAACCTCAAGAAATACTTGAGACTACAAGTGGAGCTTTGTGTTTCATACGTTTTAGTCCATTTGAAGTAGAATTTGTTTTATTTTGGTAAAATCTGGAAATTATGCTTTAGAATTTCATAAATCCGTAGGTCTTGGGTAAAAGGCTCTGCTCTGGTTACGCACGTGTACAAGCCTGCAGGCTGAATGAAGACAGCTATTGCCTTAGTCTGATATTGCAAATAGGTAGCCCGGCCCTTATGGGACCAGGTATAAACTGGTTATAACCTGTGTGGGACTCACAATTTAATTTGCGTTCCAAGAATAATTGCCCCCTTTCTTTTCGACTGAAGTGTAACTCAACTGCATTCACCCATTGAGTGAAAATTGTTCAAAATACAACTCAGGATTAACTCATTGTTGAAAAGCCGTTGACATATTCTATATTTTCCTGTGTCCTAAGTACAACAGGCATTTAAGGATCACAGTCAGGGAGCCAGAAAGGCAAATTCTGGGAAAATACTCGGTGTGGATAATATTTACAGAAGCCAAGGACACCTCCAGATTTGAGGGTTGTATATAACAGAGCAAACCAGAACCTCTACACGTATTTCTAATTATATAAATGTGTACAAGGAAACTGTGTTTTCCCTCAGGGATGTTTTTTGGGTTACATAGAAGATGATGCCTTCATCCCCCCCTTCCCGCTCTCCTCACTCCGCATTAATAGAAGCCCCCGGGCTTAACTTTCCGCAACATTTCCCTGAGCCTCATATGCAAGTCCATCCTCACCTTCCCCGTATTGCCTGTCTGTCTTGTGTCAAAAAGAGTCTTGTAAAACCATTGCCAAGATACGAAGTTAAAACAAATCACAATAAATGTAATAAAAAAACTACATCTCAACGCACCATTTCAGATATGCAGTAGGTGAGAGTGCACCACCACTCCTTGCTGGGTAGGAGCCAGTTCTTTCTGCTAGCTCAGGTATGCCACTGTTGCCACACCTGCACTCCCTTGACCTGCCTGGACAATGAACCTGTCAAGGGCAATGTACAGTATCAGAGATTAGGCCCGTCAACAAGCTCCTGGCACCAACACCTACTTCCACATTCACATATCTACCTTGAACAGCACTGACCAGAAAGTCCTTCCTTCAGAGAAGTTTGGATTACTTTCTAAAGAAGGTGCAGCAGTACATTAAAGCTGACAGTAAACAACACAAATCCGAGTCCTGTGCAACGAAATAAGAAAGGGTTTAGGTTCATGCTCTGCAACAAAGTCACATCAACTAGAGTGAACTGATTTAGATGCGAAAAATGTTACGTGTCTTGTGATTCCAAGATACACCACTTTACACTTTAAACTTTCCACGGAGAACATTAATTGTTCATTTGTGATAAAAAAAACTCTATATGCGTCACTTGTGACAAAATATAGTTACTACCTTTTCAGGACCTTGACACACGAATTGCTCGAGTTGGAATGGATAAATTAGTGCATGAAATTTCATGCTGCCTGTATTTCATTTCTCAGAGCGAGGTGCTACAAAATGTTGCTGTTTAGTGCCAGTTCAAAATCTTGTATCTGATACCAGAAATTGGGCTATTGGTTGGAGGGAGGGCTACAGAAGCAATAGCCACGATCCTGGTCAGGGTGAACCACAAAAAAATCACTAAATTAAGCTGTGCTTAACACTTGGTAGCTTGGTACAAAAACATTCAGGCTAAACTTAGAGATAATGTGTGAAGTATTTATGCAGACCTTGAAAATGTATTAAGTGAAAACACAGCAAAAAAGCAAAAAAGAGTAACTTTTAATAAATGATTTGACACCAAAATGACAAAACATTCAATAAACCTGGAGCTATGAATTTTTAAAGAGAAAAATAGTGCCTAAAAAATCAAAATGCCAACCTGCGCCATCTAGTCACGCAAGAGTGGGGCAGAATTGAAAATTATAGGCGACTGCGAATGAGTGTGGTTCGAATACACAAAGTGGATTGCGCCTGATCTTTACTTACCTTTGGACTTAGAAGAAAGTTTGTGAAAAAATGTCTGAGAAGGTAAAGTTCAGTAGGGTAAGGCAGCACACGGTGTCCGATAAGGAGGAGCCATTGTCAGGGAGCCGCTGGATGAAGTCACAGTAAAGATTTCTAAGTTGGCCCATATTTAAGAAAAAGTGGTGCATCAGTTATGATGCATCACTTTTATTGCGACCCCCTACCGACACGTAACAACACCATGGTTGTGCTGTATTTATAATACGGTGCACCAGGGCTTTAGTTAGCACAACAGTGTCAAAGATTTTTACGCTAGTGCAGCAAAGTGCATATAGGCCTATAGGTTACTATTGGAGCACCACTTTAACGCCTACTCTGAGTAGGCATTAAAAGTTATGCCAAAAATGCTGCGGTGAAATCTTTTAAATTTCACTGCGCCATTTTTGCTGGTCTCCTCGTGCCAGAATGACCCCCTCGCATGTGCACAGCTCTATCCCCTCATCCTGTCAGGGTGACCCATCCTGCCAACACCTGTCCCTCTATTGTATGGCTGTCTCTGTAGCAATACACAAATGCCAACTGCCAACCACATCTAGTCATGTGACCCAAGAAACATTCTACAAGCACCAAATGGTTAGGACAAGAAAATGTCAAATTTCTAAAAGTGGCAATTTCAGAATTGTTATTTAAAATCCGACTTTACTGTTAAAGAAGATTTTAAATTACAATCCCACCGGACAGCAAAAATGTTATTTCTACCTGCCTCCAACAAAAGCTATCACTTATTAAATGTCATATGGTAACCCTATGTTATCCTACGGGAAAGGAAGTTCTTGCAGTAGTAAAAATGAATTTGTGAGTTTGTCACTATCAAGAAACCTTAAATTTAGAGTTACTTGTTCCACTCTTTCAGTATACTGCACCTTGGCCTGTAGGTTGTTTTGGGCCTAACTTAGGAGTGACATGTATATATTAAAAAGGGAGTTATAGGCCTGGCAATAGGTTTATTTTGGCAAGTCGAATTGTCAGTTTAAAACCGCACACATGGTGCAGTGGCAGGCCTGAGGCATGTTTTAAGGGGCTGATGAAGTAGGTGGCACAATAAGTGCTGCAGGTACACTAATAGCATTTAATCTATCAGCTCTGGGTATGTGGAACCACTTCACTAAGGACATATAAGTTAATTGAATACGCTCCTCAGGTGTAAGCTAATTTACGTATGTTTAAGGGAGTGAGCACAATCACTTTTGCACTGGTTAATAGTGGTAAAGTGCACAGAGTCCTAAGGCCAACAAAACAAATTCAGCAAAACAGGAGGGGAGAAGGCAAAATGTTTGGGGAAAGACCACCAAAAGGCTGGCAGGTCTAACATCTGGCAATAAAAATATCCAAACATGCTAATGTTATTTCTCCTAAGAGAAACAGTCATGTGATTCGGTTAAAGAGGGCTCTAAAACATTGTTGCTGTTCTATGTGCATATAAAGATCTCCTGCATAAACATGTTTATTTCCGTGTAAAACTCCCATGCATAAGCAAGTTTTAAATTTCCAATGTGTCATCTATAAAAGAAGTGAACGTGATCAAACAGTGATCAAACAGCCAACAAACCAGCTGCACTGATCTGACATTAATTACAAAGGGACATAGATACTTAAAAATAGCAGATAACACCAGACAACACCTGGGTCACTGGACAGACTAAATAGCTCTTATAGGCCCTTTTTAACTTTAATCTGTGACTTCTAAGTCACATGATGAAAGCTGAAGTTATTAAATAACACTGCAAGAAAAAAATGAGAAACACATGAAATGAGAGTGAGAAAGAACTAAAGAAAGAAGAATATAAAGAAGGAAAAAAATGGAAGGAAAGAAAGCAGTTTAAAAAACAAGACTGGGCAGAATGAAAAACGAATAAAAAAGGAAATAGATAAAAAAGAGAAATTAAAAGGAAAGAAAGAAAGGAATGCAGAATGAAGAAACTTTTGCCTGGGAGAACAATTACAGCAGATCTTATTAGAAAGGGTAGACATTGCATTCTTCGTCACTAATGGCCAGATGTACAAAGCCACTTTGTGGTCTCACAGCCTCCGGTTTGCAAAATCACAGGGTTTGCAATGGCGAAATGTCTTTTTTAATGTACTATACCCATTTGCGATGGCAAAATGTCTTTTTTTTAATGTATTAAAGTCATTTGTGATTCTGAAACTGAATTGCAAAATGGGTTTAGAAAGACATACTGGATCACTACTTGAAATGGGCTTGTTTACGACTTTCCTTCCACATAGTGATTCATAATTGGTATGTATCAAACATGGTTGTATGATGGAACCATGCATGCCAGAACAATGCATGCCTTAAGAACACAGTCTAAACCACGACTGCGTAGTTTCCACGTATGCCTTTACCACGCATGTCTTTACCACTAATTTCATTGCAAAAGCATGTCTAGTAAAGGCATGTGTGGAAATCCATGCAAAACGTCATGCATGGTGCTGTCATGCAACCCACACCCTGAGGCCCAAAACTTCCTCACCCCTAATACCTAAACTGCCCCAAGCCCCCCCACCCTGAGCCCTAAAACAAATACTATCCTAACCCACCCACCCCACCCCTATAAACTAAAGAACCTCGAGCTCCCCAACCACCCTGAACACTAAAAAAAAAAAAACTACCCCAACCCCCAAAACTGCCCCATAAAACTAAACTACCCCATCCGCCCTGAGCCCTGAAACCTTCCCCAACTAATAAGTAAACTACCCGACCCCCCACTCACCCTAAGCCCTAAAAGAATATACTGACCCCCCACCCCTGCCCCTAAAACCTAAATTACTCCTATCCCCCACCCACCCTGAGCCATAAACAAATAATACCCAGGCTCCCCCACCCCTGCCCCTAAAAACTATAGTACCCAGACACCCCCACCCACCCTAAGCCCTAAATCCACCCCACCACTAAAAACTACTCCCAAACCTGCCCCAACCCCACTTACCTCACCACATCATCTCCCGATTCTTCCTCCTCTTCGCCCCTCCAGCCCATTCTTAAACCTTTCTCATCCCTTTAAAAATAAATTACCTCGCCTCCCCAGCCCTAAGTAAAAAAAATACCCAAACCCCTACTCCAGCCCCTAAAAAAAAAAAATGAAAATAACCTGATCACCCCCACCCCTGCCTTTGAGCAAGGCAGGGGTGTTTTATTTAAATGGCTTTTCCCGACTAGGCTGGCCTTATTCCATTAATAATAAATAATAACAATAATAATAATAAGATTTACAGAGTGCATGGTTACTTCAACGAAGTGTCCTTGTGCTGAAAGTCTTGCTCAAGAAGTGACAATAGCAAAAAAAGCACCGTCAAGTCGACCTGAGCAACCAAGTTAAATTTGTTTTTTTAAATAGTGACTTTAACCCTGTTTATGAGCTTGGTGGGCAGAAAAGACCATCCGCCATACTCCTATGGTTGGGTTACCGCCTATGTGGCAGTCCTCCCGCAGCCCCTATTACGAGTTTCCTGCTGGGCCAGCGGACGGAAACAAAGTTTCAGCCTGCTGGCCCAGCGGCAAACAGCCCACAAAGTTGACGCGGCTCATAATTGAGCTGGCGTCAGTGTTGCGGTGCATCGAGTACAGCAGCACCTGTCGCGCCTTTCAGACAGTGAAAAGCGCAACGGGGCTGTCCATGGATGCCCCTGCACTGCCCATGCCAAGTTCATGTGCAGTGCAGGGACCCCCATGAGGCCCCCGGCACCCCGTCTCTGCCAGCTTTTACATGGCGGTGCAACCGCCTTGTAAAAGCTGGCGCAGAGGGGACTCGTAATCTCTAGGACCACCAGACTTGTAATGAGGGCCTTTGCCTTGCTTGTCTTAAGCAGCGGGAAGAGAGTTCCACAGTTTAGGTGCTAAGAAACTAAGGGGGTTGTTCTAACTTTGGAGGAGTGTTAATCCGTCCCAAAAGTGACGGTAAAGTGACGGATATACCACCAGCCGTATTACGAGTTCCATAGGATATAATGGACTCGTAATACGGCTGGTGGTAAATCCGTCACTTTTCCGTCACTTTTGGGACGGATTAACACCTCCTCCAAAGTTAGAATAACCCCCTAAATGTAAATGACTGCAAGAAAATTATTCAGGAGTTTTGCATGGTGTCATGGCTGATGTCACACTGATACAGCACTGCCATCACAGTGGAAACAAAGACCGATGTTGTCTCATGCTGTATAATTTTTAGAGGGGGGATGGGGAGAAGGAGGAGGGAGGTGCTGCTACTGCTCGAACAGCCAGGTCTTGAGAAGTTTCCTGAAGGTAAGGAGGTCTTCGGTCTGGCGCAGGTCGGTGGGAAGAGTGTTCTACGTTTTGGCGGCGAGGTGCGAGAATGATCTACTGCCGGTTGTAGTTCTGCGGACGTTTGGGACGGTTGCGAGGGCAAGGTCGGCGGAGCGGAGATGCGGGTCGGGATGTAGAAGGAGAGCCGTCTGCTGAGGTATTCTGGTCCGCTGTTGTGCAGTGCTTTGTGAGCATGGGTGAGGAGTTTGAAGGTGATTCTCTTGTTGACTGGGAGCCAGTGCAGGTTTCTCAGGTGGTCTGTGATGTGGCAGTGGCGGGCGATGTCCAGGATGAGGCGTGCAGAGGCGTTCTGGATGCGTTGCAGCCTCTTCTGAAGTTTGGCCGTGGTTCCTGAGTAGAAGGCATAGCCGTAATCCAGTTTGCTACTTACGAGGACTTTGGGTGACTGTTCTTCTGGTTTCGGTGGGTATCCATTTGTAGATCTTTAGGAGCATGCAGAGGTTGTTGAAGCAGGTGGAGGAGATGGCGTTGACTTGCTGGGTCATGGATAATGAGGAGTCCAAGAGGAATCCTAGGTTGCGTGCGTGGTCGGTGGGAGTTGGAGCGGCTCCGAGAGTGGCAGGCCACCAGGAATCCTCCCATGCGGAGGGGGTGGAGCCGAAGATGAGGACTTCGTTCTTGTCAGAATTGAGTTTGAGGCAGCGGCTCTTCATCCATTCGGCAATGGCCTTCATTCCTTTGTGGAGGTAGGTCTTGGCGGAGTCCTTGGTGAGAGAGAGGATCAGCTGGGTGTCGTTGGCGTATGAGATGATGTTGAGGTTGTGGGATCGGGCGATGTTAGAGAGCGGGCCATGTAGACGTTGAAGAGGCTCGGCTGAGGGACGAACCCTGGGGTAAGCCTCAGATGATTTCGGTGACCTCCGAGCGGAATGGGGGAGGTGGACTCTCTGGGTTCTGCTGGTGAGATAGGAGGTGGCCCAGTCCAAGGCTCTGTCACGGATTCCTGCATTGCTGAGGTGTGAGCGTAGGGTGTGGTGGCAGACGGTGTTGAACGCGGCCAAGAGGTCCAGAAAGATGAGGGCGGCGGTTTTACCATTGTCCAGTATGGTTCTGATGTCATCGGTGGTGGCGATGAGGGCGGTTTCAGTACTGTGGTTGCTGAGGAATCCGGATTGGGAAGGGTCCAGGGTGCAGTTTTCCTCGAGGAAGCGGGATAGTTGTCTGTTGACAGCCTTCTGGATGACTTTTGCCGGAAAGGGCATGAGGGAGATAGGACAGAAGTTCTTGAGGTCATTTGGGTCCGCCTTGGGTTTTTTGAGGAGGGCTTTGATCTCGGTGTGTTTCCAGCTCTCCGGGAAGGTGACGGATTCCAAAGAACTGTTGATGATCTTCCGTAGTTGGGCTGCGATGACGGAGCTTGCTTTTTTGAGGATGTGGTGAGGGCTGGGGTCATATGGAGAGCCGGAGTGGATGGTGTTCATGATTTCAATGGTGTTGTTGTCGTTGACGGGGTCCAGGAGAGCAGGAGGTTGGTGGGAGGTGAATCTGTGTTGTTGTTGGTTGCCGGGGGTCTGTGTGCTGAAGCTGTCGTGGATGTCTGCAATCTCGCAGTGGAAGTAGGAGGCTAGGGGGAGTCTGTGAGGGATGAGTTGAAGATTCAGCCCCAGTCAGACCTTCAGGAGGCTTTGAGAACTCTGGCCTCATAGTCCCCGGGTAGCCAAATGCATTGTCATCTAATTAGTGATGTGCATGAATGGAAGAACAAGAATCCCACTGTCCCTACCTACAATTTAGCAAAACCAAAGGCAAGGGGACGGGCTTAGCAGAATCAGCGGGTTAAAGAGGTCCTTGTTTCCAGGACTGAATTCAAAATGTCCTCCAGTTAGCTTGTCATCTCTACATCACCGGTGACATTTCAGTATCAAGGTCAATCCAGCCAATGGACCAGAATGGGTGTACCAACTCAGTGAGACATGTTTTCAAGCCCAGCCTTCCAATTTTGAACTACGCCCAGGGCTAGTAACTTTGCACAGAGGACCTTTTTATCAGCATATTGCTTGCAGGGTCTTGTGACTTCAATGAAATATGAGACACTTCACAAAATATTTTGTGCATATGTTTGTGTTATCTCTGCACTGTTAGATTCATTGTGGATTTGGGCGGGGAGATAGTTTGAGAGATACTCATCCAGGCAAAAGAAGAAAGGTGACATTCCAAGGGAAACATGTTCTCAGTTGTATGCAAATTCAGCCAGCCACAAAACATCACTCCAATCATCCTCCTGAAGTAACACAAAGATTCATAAAGGTTTTTCCATTCTCTGATTTAGTCACTGCTTTATACAAAAATAACAGGTGATGGTCAGAATGCTGAACAATGTCAAACATTCTCCCCCAGTCACAGATCTGGGCCTAAATCCATCCTTTTCTTTTTGCTTACTACACCATTCCGTGTTTGGACCCAGCCATATGCAAATCTGTCTTGACCCTGCTGTCCATGGGACCAGGGCAGTCCAAACTACTAGGCCAGGACCTCACTGGACCACAAACATTCATCCTGAGACCAGTTCCTTTAGTCATATGCTTATGGATTGTTAATGACAGAAATCCTAACATTGATATCTAAGACTTTGTAGAAAGCAGATCAGAAGTGTGATGTAAATTTTGGCCCTCTGACTGTGATGAAGACCTTGAAATTCAGGAGTCGCACCACTTCCTGAGTGAGTGACTGTGCCTCCTAAGGCTCGGATTGCAGCTAATGCCTATAAAGGGAATAAATCAATTCTCTTGAAGAGATTGCCTGGATCTCCTAAAAAGATCCTTCCATTTCGACTATAAAATCCATGGATGTTATGAGAACTTTGGGTGCTGATTGTAACAAGGTCATAATTCATGTGTGGGAACTCTTAAACACAAATGGCATAAATTGGAAATGCGCCTACAGACATCAGAAGGCATACTGGGCTTCCAAATATACCTTTGGGCATTTTGTAGATTAAAATATTCCCAGATGACGAGCCATTTTAGAGTCATCTAGTGCCTGTAGTCATAAAAATTTTCTTTGAAGGTATAGGGGTTCATTCATCCTACTACAAAGCCCATTCTTTCTACTATGTGAGCCATGCAGGGACATCAATGGTCACCTTTTCCTTACACACTTGCTCCAAGAACCCATCAAAAACAAACGAGTGAGTGAGTCTGCTCTTCTAATGTTTTCTCAAGGGTGTTCTATGATAACAAATTCACAGTCTACAAAGAGTAAAGCCCATTTCAGCTGCCATAGAGTGTAGGTTTTATCACAGAAACTGTAAATTCAAGAGTGGTGGCATGCTGCATGTGTTCCTGTCACATCTTACAATAAGCATTGTCAAAGCCAATAGGTCAAGCTTTGGCTGCTGATCAATTGATTTTGTCAGTCATTTTTTCCATTAGGGAATGGTTTTCGCAAAATTCCATTGCGAAAACCATTCCAAGATGGCCAGCTGTATGAGACATGCCAAGGCCACCATCTTTAAATGTTTTTATTTACATACCTAAAATCCAATAAATGATGGATGCCTAAGATTGTGGCATGTGCTGGGAATAATTTTTTTTAAAAATGTAACCATCACACTAGCTTGCTAGGGCCAGACCTATTGGTTTTGCCAATGCTTACATATTTTGTTTTTAGTAAAAATAATGAGTTACGCATGCAATGAGCATATGTGAAGAGACATGAGTAGGCCTGCAGCAATTATAGGAGACCTGCCTTTTACTTGTAAAAATAAATAAGTAAATAGAAGTAAATGTGAAATCATATTTTTCTTAAACCATACATTACACCAGTAGTCCCTGACACTAAAGGGTACTAGCCTTGTCTGTGTAAGTGCACATTGCGCAAAAGCAGAGTGCCATCACTGACAGTGCGATAAGCCAATAGCTGAAGTTGGTTGATCCTGCCCCCCCCATGCTCTATGGTGTGATGAGCAGAACAAAACTGTGAATGACACAATAACAGACTAGTGGATGCAGAGCGAAGGCTGAAAGTCCATATAACTATAAGTATGGGAGCACATACAGGGCGCTGTGCTCTGTCATATTTTCCGGCGTGGCACAGATGATGTGTTGTTTCATTCCATGCTGCAAGGTGATGCGTCATTTTACAGGCGCACAGCTTTGATTCCGAGGAGATGTGTTGGAAAATAAGGTGCTGCATCAGATTATCCGGTGCAGCACTGATAATGTGTCAATTCTTTCCACGCTGCAAGGGGATGCGTCTCTTACCAGAAGCGCAGTCTGTGATGCTGGGATATTTTGACGCCCAGAGATGATGTGTTGAAAATCCTTGGCAAGCTGGTAAGAGGGAGTAGGCACTGTGTCAATCCAGTAGGCGATGTGGTGATTTGTCAGCCGCCAGGCAAGTGCTGTATCAATTTCTGCAGGCGTTGCATCTATTTTCCGATGCACAAGGATTTTCTTCTCTTTGGTGAAGTCTTTGTGGCCCTGAGACTTCAGAACAGGAGGCAGGCTGAATCCGAGCCCTTGAAGAGCACTTGTGGGGAAGGCAGAGTCCTTCCAGCAGAGTCAGGGGCCAGCAGGCAGATGGGCAACAAGCAGGGCAGCAGTCTTTTTCAGCAAAGCAGTCCAGAGGAGTCCTTTGGGCAGCCAGGCAATCCCCTTGACAGAGTCCAAGTATAGATCCAGATGTGTCTGAAATTGGATGGTCACAGTCCCAGTATATATATACAAAAATACCTTTGAAGTGGGGGAATCTTCAAAGAGTGGTTTTGAAGTTCGAAAGTTCCCCTTTCAACCCAGCCCTGCATGATAGAATCCCTGTAGGGAGTTATCATTCTTTTGTGTGAGGGCAGACAACTGACCTTTTAAGTGTAAGAGAGAGCCCTTCCTGCTAAGGGAGACCCATTCAGTATGCAAATGAATGCATATGTGACTGAGTGTTCTTTGTTTATGGCTGTCTTGGCAGAATGCACAAGGGGCACTGTCAACCAGCACAGACCAGATGTGGGTTGGAGACTGAAAGGCACAGATGGCAGTAAGTGCAGAGAAAGAGTCCCACTTTCTAAAAGTGGCATTTCTAAAACAGTAATATTAAATCCAACTTCACCACGAAGCAGGATCTTCAATTGCCATTCTTGCCATACTAAACATAAAAGGACTTTTCCTTTCAGATTAGATTCTACCACTTAAAAGTATATAAGGCAGTTCTAACGCTGGCCTACGAAAGGAGCAGGCCTCACAGTAGTGAGAAACAAAATTGAGAGTTTTTCACTACTTGGACATGTAAAACACATAAATTAATGTCCTGCATTTTAGTCACATAGCACCTTGCCATATGGGTTGCCAAGGGCTTACCTTAGGGGTGATTGATATGTAGAAAAAAGGCTTGGTAAGTAGTTTTAAATGCCAAGTCGAAGTGGCAGAGAAACAGCACACACAGGCCATGCAATGGCAGGCCTGAGACATGGTTTAGGGGCTACATGTTTGGGTGGCATAGTCAGTGCTGCAGGCCCCGATGTAGAAATTAATTTACAAGCCAGGGGCACCTCCAGTGCACTTTATTAGGGACTTACTGGTAAATTACATATGCCAGTTGGGTAGGAGCAAATGTTACCATGTTTAGGGGAGAAAGCACATGCACTTTAGCACTGGTCAGTAGTGGTAAAGTGCGCAGCGTTCTGAAAACAGCAAAAACAGGATCAGAAAAATGGATGGAGGTAGGCAGAAAGTTCGGGGATGACCATCCTAAGGCTGTCAAGTCTAACATGCACTAAGTATATATTTATAATGTCCACTGTGCAGTTATACTTAGGACCTAGTTACCATAGGAAGAGTATTTTTTCTTTTGCTAATACCTGTGGTGTTGAAAAAAACAGGATCCCAAAATGTAAATTCCCCATGGAGATTTTTGAACAACCCTGTACTCTAAATGACTGACGCAATTGCATCAAATGTGGCAGAAAGCAGGATAGTTACCCAGAAAGTGTGGTTGGTATGATTTGGTGTAAATCTGTTTGGCAGTTGTTGCGAAATTAAGGTAAAATTGTATGTGTATCTAGATGATCGGGTTCACAGAACTCTCGCAGGAGTCCCGTAGGCACACATCTTCAAATAATGGAGCCATTTGATTGGCTAAGGGAGCATTTTTGCATGTCGACTGTCTCGCTCTTGTGGCAGCTATTGGCTGCTCACAACAAGAAAAGAAATAATGTGGCCACCATTTCAGAATACGGGGATGCAGAGTATGGTCGCCATGCTCAGTACAAGGGTTTGATGCCCACAGGACGTTAGCCACAAGGCCAGGCTGCAGACCTTGTGCTGTAGGGGGTTGGCATAGTTACATATGGTAATAAAATATTACTTTTGTTTTAAAAAAGCCCTAGAAAATTCACTGAAAAAACAAAGGTTATAGTGATGTTATAGTTAGGTATAGTTAGGTATGGTAATATTATCTTAGTTTGCTTTAAAAAAATCTGAAATTCACTAAAAAAACAAAGATTAAAGTGATGTTAGAGTTAAGTGAAAATGTCAGTTTAAGCAATACATTTTAAACTGAAAACACACTGAAATCCATGAGGTATGGTTATTTCACGTAACTATAACTTGTACCCTTGCAATGCACTACTTATGACTACACATATTACATTACTCATGACATATTCTATCATGTCTTAGATAACATCTATATGACATCTGAAATGACATCATTGACAACAACACTGTACAGGGTGGAAGTACAAGCCAGGGAGCTATGTTTCTGGGCTTGAGCACAGAAGGCGGGGCTCCTATGGAGTGCGACTGGAGCAGGGCAAGGAGAAGTGAGGATGCCAGGAGCAGAAAGGACTGCAGTGAATGGGGGAGCGTGGGAAGCCAGAATATGTAGAGACGCGGAGAGGTGAGGCTGTCTGAACCACAGCAGCGGGAAGCCTGTTACAGGATGTACACTTCCTTCATGTCCCTGGATGGATGTGGCTATCAAAGGTATGGGCCCATTTATGCAGTCCCTGGGGGAATCAGACGATGGCGGGCTGCGAGAGATGGGATGAAGCCGCAACTACTGAGGCATGTGGGCGGTGATTGTTCTGGTTCATTCTCATACTGATGTTGGCACCTGCATGATCCTGTAGAATACAGGGAGCACATAGTGAGCAGACATTAGAGCTGGAGGCTATGCAGGCGGTTATCGCTAAAAACGTCTGATCGCATACAAAAGGTGGCAATCACAAGGGCACCCTTTGATCCTGAGTCCCCTTACTGGCACTTTTCCCTCCCTCACAACTGTCCCAGAGAAAGCTCTTTGTTTGTCCTCTTTGTTCCCCAAGGTGTACATGCCATGAAGAATGGACCAAGACATCAGGAGGTTGGAAAACCCTAGAAGAGAAACACAGAAGAATATAGATGAGACTGAAAAAAGACGGATGTGAAGCAACACTCTTGTAAAGCCCAAAACTGTGCAATTAGAAAAAAAATAAAACAGAATACTGACACTACTTAACTTGGTCCTGTGCATCTACCTACCTGTTTTGTCTGGACATACCAAGGTGTCTAGCTTTTACAGTTTTCGTTTGCCTTATCACAGTAATGAGGGAACCAGCCTTGGCATCCATTCCAAGCAACATTTAACTGGGCGTGGAAAGTCTTGAATACCATTGTTCATATTTTTTACACCAATCTTTAAGGCACTGACCACATAAGGTCCTACCAATAGCAGAATTATGCGCTTTTTCTATGTGCTTTGTTGCACACAATAGACTCCCTTCATTTTGTGACATTTATCTATTTAAACTGAGTTTGGATCTATTTAATTATTTTTCTGTATTGCTATTTTAATTAGCTGTCACACACATGCATAACATTTTTCCTGAGAGAAACTTTGATATTGGAGCTGTCCACCAAAAGTTAGCCAAGAATTGCTCAAAGAAATCAGGTTACTTAATAATATACAGATTGAGCGTTGTGTGAACTCAGGGCCATAGGTACAAACCATTTTTACGGTCGTAAAAGGACGATCAGGCGTACCACATTACCATTTGGCCATTTGTTTGCCATTTGGTATTTGGAAGGGGCATGCTAAGGGCATCCCTTCCAAATACCGAATCAAGACAGTATGCATGAATGTTTTGTGACTGAATTATAGTCGCAAAACAGTAACAATTTACCACCATTTTGAAACTGGTAGTAACCCATTCACAAAGGGGAAGGAGTCCTTTAGTGACCCCTTCTCCTTCGAGAATGTTAAAACATGAAAATGCAGCATTTGAGGTAGGTCTATTTTCAACCCAGAGTGTCATACATTAGGAATACTGATTTCCTAATTGTGATTCAGTTAGAATTGCAGTTAGGCAGTCGGTATTCCTAATGTTAGTGCATCTGACCCTTTCACCCTTAGTGACTTTGTACCATGTGACAAATGTCTGTAAAACTTTGCAAACCTGCTGCCCCTGTTTGATTGTCAGAGTCCTGAACATTTCACAGTGTTTCGTTAAGGTGGTGCAAAGAAAAAAAGTGTGGCTCCCAAAACAGACTTGAAATCCAATGCAATCCAATGCATTTTCTATTTCACCTAGGGCCAAAACCGTCAGCTGGATTTTTCTCATATTTGGTAATATTGCTTAGTAGGGCAAGTAGATGACTCTTTGGAGTAGTGCAGGCCGATTCAGTAAGTGAATATTGAGTAACAAGGTAATATTTTTCAGCTACACCTGTGGCTGTGGTACGACTGCGGTGCAACCTCAGTACATAGCAATGGCAAAGGATTATCTGATTGGCTAATGTGTACTTTTCCAAAACCTCATGGCAGCCATGGTATTTTCATACACCATTTTCAGTGTGTTTTGGATTACACCTTAAAATGAGTTTGAAAAAGCAGCTTAGCCTTGTAATTGTAATGATACTGAGGTCAGTTTTGTTGTGATATGTAGGCAATAAAGTTTGGAAATGTATTAATGACTATAAATATTTCGAGAGTACTGCGGTATGCCCACGTGAGGCTCTAGAGAGTATTGTGGTTCTGTAAATGTATTTATTTTAAAACATTGCATAAATATTGATGCTCCTCTTCTGTTGGCTCTCAAAACAGCCTTTTATTACACGTGTGTATTTTGGATTTAGATGTGCTTTAGTAGGAGTTGACAAGTGTTATTAATGGGTATGTTTTTGCCAATTGTGGTGAAATGGACACCATCTGCACAATAAAGGGAAGTATTTGAGAACGTAATGTTCAGGTGATAAATTGAAGACATGGTGTGATCTCTTAGGAAGGCAGACACCATTTTGTTACTATGGCTGCTTTTTGACACATTTTGAACAAATTGTATGTTAATATTGCATTGGGAAACGTGACCATAACTTTATGCCTTCACATGCAATTTGGAATAACCATAAAATGATCTATACTTGCAGCATTACAAGCTTTGAATTTATATAAATGTGTCTTAATTCAAACTTTACATCATTTTCAAACTATTACTAGAATGCAACATAAATCTGAAAACTTCAAGCTCAAAAATTAGTCTGTGTGCTTAAAGAAAAGTTTGTTTCTCTACCATTAGATTAGCACAAAAAATAGTAACACTGTGTTAGTACAGCACAAATTAGAATAACC
This sequence comes from Pleurodeles waltl, assembly GCF_031143425.1. Lineage (NCBI taxonomy): Eukaryota > Metazoa > Chordata > Amphibia > Caudata > Salamandridae > Pleurodeles > Pleurodeles waltl. The sequence goes on from NC_090444.1 coordinate 1,730,536,636, forward strand.
TTTAGTTGTATTAGTTATTGGAGTTTCAAAAATAGATTTAAAAAAGTCGACAACAATTGATAAGCATTTCGAAAATACAAGATGGTATTTCATACTAATAGAAAATAATATGCACTATCATATTTTTATATTGAATGACTTCATAGCCAAGAATTACCTACTAGTTTCAGCAAGACAAATGTAGGCCAGTTTAAAAAAATTACTAAAGAACACTCAGAAGAGATATACAAACATTATATTATACACCCACTGCATTAAAAAAAAATTACTATGGGATTCCTTAGAACTCTATCAAATTAGATAGACTACAGGAGATCCTTTCAGTATGTGGGAAAAAACCTTTAGAGGGTCTATGTTTTCCAGTTTTATTTCCAACAGGAAAGGGAGGGCGATATGATGATCATCCTATCGAAATTTCTGCATCGGAATATCATTCTACAAGACTAAATTCAAAAGACCTATGTTTTAGGCATAACATACCTTATAGGTTCACTTTATTATATGAAACTAAATTATCAGTTACCTCTTATGCTGTCACATATGTGATGCAAACTGAAACAGGAATGAATCATATATCAGCTAAAGATTTCCTTAATAAAGTGGAAAACAATGACGAAAACCTGGAAGATAAATAAATAAATATAATGCCATGTCCACAAGGTACTAATGAATATTGGTTCAGAAGACATGGAGAGCTAAAATGTATGTTGAGAAATTTGGGCCACTAACTTGGTATCTCACTTTAGGCTGTGGTGCATACATATGGGATGATTTATTCACTTTCCTACTTGAGGCTGACAATAATTTGACAGATGTGGCTGTAACAACAGCAGTGGAATTACATTGTTTATAGCCAGCAAATGTTTTCAGATTTTTAAATTCTAAGGGCCGACTTTAACATAGGGTGAGGGACCAGATCAAAAGCAGATTTAAGGTCGCAATTGCTGATAAGAACCATCTTCCAATAGATTACAGCAAATCTAAGAACCTGGTCTACAGTAGATGTTTTGGCTTTAAAACCTGCTTGTAGTGGACTTAAGATGTTGTTCTTTTCCATCCATTCATGGATCTTTACCAGCAGACAAAGGAAATAGCTGTAGGCAGTCGATTAGGCTAATAGGCCTGTAATTAACAGCAAGAGTCATCCCCTTTCTTGTGCACTGGCACCACCTCCGCTCCCTTTCATGATTCATGTCTCGTTTTTGTTGACCAGTACATATTTCACCCACATATCTGAATCGTAAAGATAGACATCTACTGGAAGGCTGTTGGGACCAGCAGCCCTTCCTCTAGAAAAGGAGACCAACGAATTAGAGACATTCTCCTCAGAGAAAGGTGGTGTTTCAAAACTGAGCAGTGTGACATTCAGCAATTTTTGTCAGGATTTCTGGCCTCATCATAGTAAAGAGCTGATAAATGTTTGAACCACTCAGAAGTTAGGACATGGTTCTGGGGTTCAAACCCTGCTGTGTGTTCACCTCTAGCCTCTAGCTTCCAAAAGTGTGAGTCATCCTTAGATGCACAAGCATCCACTAGATCATGCCATCTAATGCCATACCACTATTTCTTGGCCCTATTTATTGCAAACTTGTAAGCTTTGCTAGTAAATGATATTAAGGGGAAGTTGTTTTTATGGCCAAAGCTAGGTACACAATAAATTACAGCTTTCATTATTATACCGACTGCTACCTCCAGATAGGCACTTCCATGAGGAATTAAAAATTAAGCAGGTAATCTCTCAAAAAATGTTTTGTGCATCTCGATAATCTCTTGTTTAGATTTGCTTGTCTCCCTACAGTGCAGTAATTTTGACAATATCTCTTGGACATTTGCTCTGATGTTTACTAAGAGTTCAGGTTTCTCCCTTGCTTGCTGGTATTTAAGGTGACGTTTATTAACTGTGTGCTCGGTGTTCCTAGTACTGGTAAGGGTTGAACAGTCAGCCAGGTACTTATTAAAGAGATTATTCATCAAGAGGCAAAAGGGGTGGAAATCAATCTCCACTTTTTCTTGGACATGTATGTCTTTTACTAAATGCCACAGTTTTTGGTCAACCATTATATAATCAGTACAACTTTTCGACTTATAGTTATTGAAAGCGTATGCCCCTTTCTATCCGATTTAGTCCTTCCATTTGTAGCCCGAACACCCAGTTCAATGGTGAGAACTTTCAGCTGAAAGACAGTCCATGTCCATCTATTTAGAGGGACAACCTCCAGCTGTGGGATGGTCCAAATTTCATCCTCCTCTGCCATGCGTTTAATGTCATCCTTGTCAAGGGACTCAAACATCCCCAGCCAGGATCACATTAGCACCTGTCAACTGCTAATACAAGACGGTCTCAAGGGATTGAATCGTTGGCAAAGTGGCCCCACCCATTTCCCCCTCACATAAATGTTAACAAACAACACTATAAGCTCCCTGCTCCTTCTCATTTCAATGCTTTACATGTCCCCACTGTCGGTTTTTAATTGCTGTATTTTACAATTTAGGAAGGCTTTAACCCAAGTTATCAAACTGCCTGCTGGACTCCCCCCCTTGCTTGGCCTTACTGGAATACAGTATGTCAAGAACCCCAATTTGTACACAGGACCGGTGCAACATGCTTCTTTAAAGAGGCAGATATGGAAATTCTCAATAAAATCACACCAGTGGGGTAGGGGCAACCTGGAGTTGAGTCCTGCAACATTCCAAGAAACAACTGATGTTATAGAAAAGTAAAGGTTTTTACGGCAGATGCACAAATGGTGATTAAGGCCCTTAGCTGGATTGTCTAAGTCACTTGATGGAATAAATCCTGCCATATCATTACCAGGGTTTGTTAAGATGGTCATGTCCTGGTCCCTCTCTAGTCAAGAGAGGCTATATTTCTCAAGGAGAGTCTGCAATTCTATGGGTCTTAACATATTGGGGTCTTCAGGAACGACTACCATACTGTCTACTTCAAGGAGGGCATTATGCCCCACCTTCCTACTTATTTTTAAGCCGCTCTAAACCATCACATGCAAGCCCCCGAAATCGTTACATATTGAATATCGTGGGGATATTCACCCACAATAGGCACATTTATCTTTGGTCGGAGTTCAATGGAAGCACTACGACCATCTCCAAGTCAATCGTTGCTATCCAGCCCAGATGTAGCATCTGAGAAGTGCACAGGTTTCCCCAATTCCTATGGCCCCCTTCTCCATGCCCCCATGAATTTAATCTGTATGCTTGAATTGTTGGGAGGACAAGACCTAGGCGGTCATTATGAACCTGGCGGAAAAGACCTTCGACCGCCGTGTTGGCGGTGAACAAAATCCCGCCGGTGGCGGTGAATGGAAACCCGCCATATAATGATAGAAAAACCCAACCCCGCCAAAAAATCCCAGACCACCACTCCCCGCCAGGACCCTGTCGGCGGGAATCCCGGCCTACCCCACCCCGCCACCGCCAAGCACACCCACATCCCGCCCTCCAAATAATGATGCACAAATCACCTCGGCGGACAGTGGAGTCCGGACGACCATTGGCGGCTGCGACTGCCACGGGCAGCAAGTGGGCCCAACAGCAACAAGTGCACACATTGGCTAGGCCTCTCACCCACACACCTGACACACATCCAGAACACCATAAAACACCCCCATACACACCCCACAATCCCTTGAAATGAAACCAGAAGACGGAGAGCACCAGATCCAGACAGAGAACGCCAGCAGACAGGACACGCATAGCGACCCACACAGGAGCACCCATACCCCGTCCTCAGTCCCGACGCCATCCATCACTCTCACCATGTCCCCCCAAAAAAATCCACGCTTCACCAAAAGGGAGCTAAGGACCATGGTGGACGAGATCCTGAAGGTGGAGCCACAAATATTCGGGTCCGAGGTGCAGCACACACCCATTGCGCGGAAATTGGAGCTGTGGCAGACCATTGTCAACAGGGTGAATGCAGTGGGACACCATCCACGCACCAGGGACAACATCCGCAAGAGATGGAACGACCTGCGGGGGAAGGTCAGGGCCATGGCATCCAGGCACCACATCGCAGTGCAGAAGACTAGGGGAGGACCACCACCAACACCACCCAACTACACCGACTGGGAGGAGAAGGTACTCGCCATCCTGCACCCATAGGGACTCACTGGAGGAATGGACTCAGGTAAGTCATCTACAATTACCCCATAGACAACACATCTGCAATGCATGCACCACCCCACCCCACCCACACCCACCTAGACCCAAACCCCACCCAGCCATTACCCACCACATCCACCACCCTGCATTACACACAACCCACTACCAGGCCCACATCACTTCCACTGTGCACAGCCACCCACCCCTGCACGTACCCACAATGGAATAATAACCCCCACCACAATGTAACCCCACCACTGCCACTAAATGCAATGTCCACCTCACAAAGGCACCCTGGAAGGCCACTGAAAGTCACACCAGCACAAAATTGCACAGTTCTGTACACCTCAAACCCTCATGCATATGTAACAGACATGTCTATGACCACCACCTATGCAACCCTAATGGAGGGGTCAAGGAGTGCCACAGCACTCCAGGGAGACAGAGGCACATCACAAGACCTTGGCGAAGGACCCCTGGACACTGATGAGCAGGCAGGCCCCTCACACAGCCCTGGATGCTCACCATGCAGCAGCCCCACCCAGGAAACCACTGTCACCCCTAACACCCAGTCAAGACCAGCAGGCCAGGGGAGGGGTACCCATACCAGTGGACCCAGGGCACAGATAGGTGGAACACAGCTACAGAGGCCACAGTCTCCCACTCCCAACATGCAGGAAGGCGAGGGCCCCAGTACAAGTGGCACGTCAAGACCTGCACAGGGGACACAGACACAGGGGGCAGGGCAAGTTCAAGTGCCCCAGTGGGTCAGGAGGTAGGGCACCGGATGGCTGCAGCAGCCCAGGACGTCATTGCAGAGGTATTGAAGACCTACCAACATACCCAAGACAGGTTGGCATAGATTTTGTCCACCCTGGAGCAAAGTCAGAGGATGCAGCAGCAACAACACCAACAGGCCATGGAGCAGTGGAAAGAACACAATGCCACAATGGCCACCATTACTGGAGCATTGCTGCAGTTGGTCAACAAACAGTCAAACACCCACACCGGACAAGAGGCTCCCACAACGGCCCTGGACAACCAACAACAGATGACCCAAGCAGCAGAAACAGGACAGGAAATACCCTCCCGGGAATCACAAGGGCCAACCATGCCACCCCAAGAAGCTTCACAGCAGGCACCCAAACATAGTCTCAGGCCATATGGCACTGGAAACCCAGCTAAGAACAAGCCCCACGCCAACAATTGACCTTGCTACTACTGCAAAGCAACCATCCTACCCATTCACCAACTACACTTAGCTGAGGGCAAAATTAAGTACTATACTACAAATAGGACCCACCTATGACATCCAACAGGGCTGCCACCAAGTCGGTTTTGAGGACACCCAACCCTTACGACTTCCATCACTGTACATAGCACATTTCACTGTATTCACCCAATAAACAACATTTCTCACCTGTAACACTGTCCCCTGTCTTCAATGTTGAACAAAGTGGAGTATGGATGCAACTGGCAGATAACAACTTTATTGTCAATTTGTGCTTGGTGATGGTAATGTGTGTTTTAAATTAGGCAAGGAGGGAATGCATATATTGTCAGTCAGTACCATGCTGAAGAGGTCCATGTCTCGCCTATCATGACCACTCCCCCATATGACATGGCACACTGACAGTATCAGTCACTAACCACAATTACAGGCTTAAGTCCCACACAGTTATTGGAAATAGAGTTGTATCAGTTGGTTCCTGGAATTGACATCTTCCCCTTCCTCATCCTCACCATCACTCTCCTCACCTCCCTGAGGTAACTGATCAGGACCTATAGCACCCTCCACCTTCAAAAGGGGGATAGAATGTCTCACAGCCACGTTGTGCAGCATGCAGCAGGCCACCACTATTCTACACACCTTATCAGGCCCATAGGACAGGGACCCCCCCAGAGATATGTAGACAGCGGAATATAGCCTTCAGGAGACCTATAGTACGCTCTATCACCCTCCTAGTACGTCCATGGGCCTTATTGTATTTCCTCTCTGCATCCGTCCTAGGATTCCTTACTGGTGTCAGGAGCCAACGCAAGTTTGGATAGCCAGAATCACCTAGAAAAATGGTCAATACAGAGTCGTCATTGTAATGTCCCTTAGACAGACAGGCTGGTTTTCTGCAATGTGTCAGTTAGTGACAGGCAAACTTACCTATGATCCACCCTCTGTCCTCTTGTAGTTGTTCTATCTTCTATGGCACACTACTGTTCCTCAAAACAAATGAATCATGGACTGAACCCGGAAACATGGCAGTCACATGGGAAATGTACTGGTCTGCAGTACATACCAATTGGATGTTCATGGAGTGAAAGTTCATCCTGTTTCTGTACACCTGTTCACTCACTCTTGGGGGGAAGATAGCTATGTGGGTGCCATTGATGGCACCTATGACATGGGGAATGTTTGCAAAGGCATAGAAGTCAGACTTGATGGCAGGGAGGTCAGAACTTTGGGGGAATCGCACATAGGACTGCAGATGTTGTACAAATGCATTCAGAACCCTTGTCAGTACCTGGCTGAACATTGGCTGCGAGAAACCAGCACCCATGCCCACTGTCACTTGAAATGAGCCTGTGGCCAGGAAATGGAGTGCGGAGAGCACCTGCACCTCGGTTGGAATGGCAAGCTGATTACGATTTCCGGGAGTCAGTGCAGGATCCAGTAATGCCCATAGGTCCTGAATAGTTGCACGTGTGAGTCTGTAAGTGATAATGATATGACACTCCAACATGGTCCCCATATCCACAAGTGGTCTGTACACCGATGGTGCCCTTCCTCGCCACAAGGGTCGGTACCTATGAGGGGTAAGAAAAAGGAGTGATGTGCACACATACATTGGCATATTTTCTAAATACATGCAGTATATATAGTGTCCAATAACTGCAACCCGACAAATGTACATGTACATCACTAGGAGGGAACAGAGTAAATCATGTGTGATAATATACGCAATGGATAGAGGCCTAGGTGGCCTAGGTGCTTCATATGGCTAGTAGGCCCAGCATTGTGAGTATTATGAATTTCAAGATGCGTAGGTGATGGCAAAATGTATGCCCACTGTAGTTCTGCCCCTTTGTTGTGGATGTGACCTAATACTGCTAGCGGTTGATGTCTCAGCATACGGCGGTGTTGACCGCTGTTCGCACCCTCATTGGCTAAAATGGATGCCAATGGGGAATCCTGGCATATCATGAGCGCCGCCGGCGGTGACGGTGCATACCGCAGTGGAACGTAGGTGTGTTTGTCATAGTTTGATCACTTGACTCCCTGATCTCGTGCGGACAGGTACTCCAGTCTGTGTACTGCTGTTGTCTGCCTCTGGCTCTGGATATTCCAAGTTTGGCAGGGGAAAGGGCCCCGGCCCTCACCCAGGAAGAACTGGAGAAACTAGTGGAAGGGGTCCTGCCACTGAACGACAAACTCTACGGCCGGCCAGAGGTACAGGTGAGTCCGGGTTTGGGGGCACTGTGTGAGTAATGAATGGAGTGGATTGCACAGATGTCTGCTCCTGTGAGCCAGGATGGGCCATGGTGCATGGAATGCTGCGTGCCACTGCCCTGCTTGTCTGGGAGTACTGTCTGTCGTATGTTTGACAATCTGCCAGCTGTTCCCATGCCATTGCCAAGGAGGTATGGACCCTGGGGGTCTACAACCTGCAGAGCACCCACTGTCGAAAGAGGTGGGAGGACCTGCAGCGCTGGGCGCAAAAGATCACTGAGGCCCAGCTAGGGAAGTCCTCCCAATGTGGAAGGGATGTCCGTCAGGCACTGAACCCCCTCATGTGAAGGATCCTGGCAGTGGCGTACCAAAATCTGGATGGGCGTTTGAAGGCTACACAGCAGTCACAAGGGGGTGAGTACTCACAGACCATACTTCAGCCTGGAAGGATGAGTGTGTGTGCGATAGGGCTCATGGTGCTTAGAGCAGGGAATTTGACTGGTGTCCATCTACACTATGTTCCCCAAAGGGTGCAGGGGTGTCCCTGTCAGGTTTCACCTACCTCAGCTCCAATACTATTTCAGGGGATGGGTGTAGGTCAGTATACTGCTCAGTAGTCAGGAGCATGGCCATGGGCATAGTGCAGGGTGCTGTCTGTTGGGTGTGTCTGCTGGGTTGGTGTATGTCTGGCAATTGTGTATCAGCATTAAGCTATTTACAAGTGTCTCTCCTGTTTTGTCTCCCCATCACTGTTCTCTTGTGTTTGTTTGGTACAGCATCAACATCAGGCAAGAGAGCTGAGGCACCGGCAAGTGGCAAGGCAGCGGCCCACGGATCCTCTGAGGCAGAGACAACGGACACCCAGGGGACTAGTGGGTGGGAGGGCGAGGGGACTTCCATGGGGGAGGCTACTACCATAGGAGGTAGTGACTCTGAGACCTCCTCCGATGGGGGTCCTCCGGAGGAGGCGGACCCTAGTGGACACACCACTACCGTGAGATCTTCCGCCACCACCCATACCATTAGCACCCTCCCTTCTGCTCCCCACTGAGTTGCCCATGCCCGCCCACCCAGAAAGGTGGGCGTCTCCTTCGCCCCAGGCACCTCCTCCCCTGCCCCAGTCAGCCCTGATGCCCTCACAGAGGAGGGGCTATTGACTTCCTGAGAACCATCTCTGTAGGGCAGACAACCATCGTCAATGCCATCCAGGGTCTGACATCTGAGGTGCAGCAGACCAATGCCTATCTAGATGGCGTTCACGGTGCCATGTCTGCCCTACAGAGATCTTTTCAGGCTCTGGCCTCCTCTTGGACAACAGCCAGTTTCCCTGGCCATTCCGTCCCCCCTCCAACCTCCTCTACCCCTTCCAGCACCCCACTCCCTTCACCCGTCCAAAGCACACAATCAGACCCGCTTACAGGCACATCAACACACAAGAAGCACACTTCCAAACACAAGCACCACAAGCATTCACACAGCCAACAGACACCTGCACACACAACAACGTCCACTTCCCCCAGTGTGCCTGCCTCTTCTCCCTCCCTGTCTGTCACCTCTACATCCACACCCTCATGCACTGCACCTTCACTCACTGTTACTGCTCCTCTTACTGCAGACACCCATACATGCACCCCATACACCACACCTGCATTCACCACCTCTACTGTAGTTGACACATGCAGCACACTCAGCAGACTTGCAGACACCCACCCAAAATACACCCACACTAGCTGTCTGTCTTCTCCCACTGTGTCCACCCCCCACCTCCCAAAACACACAAACGCACCAAGACACCCACCCATCAGACATCCACCACACCACAGCATAGTGAGCCGTCACCTGCACCCACTACACGCACACTTACACCCCATACATCAACTCCCTCTGCCTTCACTCCCACGCCCTCATCCACGCTCACCCCAATTGCTCCCGAGAAACCTTTTCTCTCCCGTGCAGACCTGTTCCAACCCACTGGCCCACCTCGTCTTGTCCCGAAACGTGGCAACCTCCTTGCCCTTTCCGGTCCTTCCACATCACAGCCCACCCCGGTCCAGCCTTCCCATTCCCGTGCCCCTTCCCCGGTGAAGAAGAAGGCCCGCTCAGAGTCTAGGCCATCCAGCTCCACCCGAGCCAAACAGCCCCCACCTACTTTAAAGGAGAAGCCCACCCCCCTCCAACCTCCTCACGCAAGTCCAAGTCCCACCCCCGTCGGAAATCCCCACACCCACCCCCCCACCCCACTTCCGTGAGGTGCCTGGATCCCCATATGGTGCCCCGTTCAGTAGAGTACCCAGCACTTGTGGGAGTCAGGTGTGGCCAATTGTGGCCAAGGACAATTTGCTTTTTATGGACAGGCCATTGGCCCTGTTGGCACTGTTTTGCTCAGTGAGCAACAAATTAAAGTTTCTGTGTTGCCTATGTTTGGGCTGCACGCAGTTCTACCCTGGTGTTTGTTTTAATTTTTGATGGGTGTGGGGCTATTGTATGTACTATGGTCAAGTTGCAGTGGCCTTTGGTCGGGTACATACCTCTTGGTGTGGGGTGTCTGACTTGTGCTACTGGGAAGGGTTGGGGCCATTGCAGAGTGGGTGGAGTGGGTGGGTATGCCCTTTCCTCCCTTGTGTCATAGGTTGCAGTACTTACCATCGTCGTCTTCGTTGGCGGTCTCGGTCATGTCGGTATATGGCAAGGAGCAAGGCTGGCATGATCAGCAACTCTCTGTCCATGGTTGCCGCTGCACGTTTTGTGGAACTCCGGTGAGTCTTTCCTTCTATTTGTTTAATTTGCACCTGGCTTTGTGCGGCGGTGGTTCCCGTCCTGGAACTGGCGGTGGAATGGTGGTTCATAATTTGATGGGCGGGTTGGGCCTTTCCGACGGCCTGTGGGTAGACTCTGCCGTTGTCAGCGGGACTCCTTTCCTGGTGGTGGGTGGTGCACGGGATGCGTGTGTTTTCTTTGGTTCATTATTTGGCGGTCCGGCCCGCTCCACTGTTGGCGGTTTCTACCGCCGGCGGAGCGGAACAAACCGCCATGTTCATAATGAGGGCCCTGATATCCAAACAACAAGGCCATCTACAATGTGCCTAGCCCTAAACCATAATTCAATTGTATATAAAGGTGATGCTGCATCAGAGCAACGTCTAGTTCTAATGATGTTGTCCCTGATGACAGAATAGCAACCCCTAATGTGTTTTTTCCAGTGGCTTGCCTTGTTCTTTATAGACTCTTCATCTTCACTTTTCTTTGGATCGTTAGTTTTGGGACATTAACCACAGCTAGTCTAAACAAAGTTGTGGCATAGCTGTTTAAACGATTGCTTCCCCTTTGGTATGCCTCTTCTCTCATAGCAATGGGAGATGGATCAATGTTACTATTACTGGTGCTTGCCGTTGGGGGTTTAGGTTTACTCGTGGACCTGTGGCTCTGGCGTTCACTCTGTGGCTCTTGGGTCAGATAAGCAGGTCTAAGCAGGCTTGTGATGAATTTTTTATAGGCATAGGCAATGGAATAGCCTGAATGTCTGCTCTAGCTGCTCCATTCCTGGGCATACGTGACCCCCCTTGCTGAGTCAATATTCCCTGTAAAGCCAAAACTTGATCCACTTTCCTCATAAGTAGACCTGGAGCCGATTTCAGCTCCCACCTCTACTTTTAAATCCATAATGAGAGGCTTTAGTGGCCAAATCAGGTGTCATTGATGTAGCGGGTGTTGGATTATGCACTTGAACACTCTTGTCATCAGTAACTTTAGGCCCATCATTATGTTCCATCAAGGGTATCTATTGCTGGAACTATGGGAGAGACTACATCCTTTCCCACTTCTGGATGCACAGCTCCCGGACATTTTGGGTAGTGGATGATAATGCTGGTTTATAGAAATAGCTAGAGATTTCATTAGATGATTTTCTCCCTTTGGACTTACCATCATTATTAGCGGCAGTAACTGTACCTATAGTAGATTCCACTTCCTCAATTAGCTTATCTGTCTCGATTAGAGGATGGCTTCCAAGCTGCAGAGTTGCTTTACTATATTTGGCTATGCCGACTGCAGGATCTCCCACCTTATGTTTCCCCATATGTACAAGGTATTCCAATCACTCAAACAAATCCAGGTCTCTCAAGAACCAAAACTCGCCTCAGGTCAATTCCCCCCTTGGCAATAGGTCTATTTGATCAGATAATTAAAGTGAGTTGTGACTATCCCCTGCTCCTGGCTGTATCAATCTCAAGCTATTTAGGGGCAGATATAGGTAGGTAAAAAATTGCGAATCGGAAATAGCGACTCCATGCGAATCACTATTTCGGACTCGCAAAGCCAAATGCCATAAAGACTCGCCATACCAAATTGCGAGACGCAGAGGTATTGCACCGCATTTTACGACCTCCATTTTTAGCGAGGTCACAATTTGCGCAAAGGGTGTGGTCCGGTGTCGCAAATTGCGACTGCCTCGCAAATTGCCTGCAGGTGCAACATAACAGTTGGCAAACCCACTTCCTGGCTCTCGGTGATGACATCAGAACCAGGAAGTCACCAAATAGAACTGGGAGGAGGGAGGAGCACACCCAGCCCAAACTGCAAAGCCACCCCCAGGTGAGAGGAGCTGCAGCAACAATGGAGAAGGAGGCAGGCAGTGCTGACAGGAAGAGAAAACGAAAGTTCTCTGACAAGGAGTTGGAGGTTCTAACGGAGGAGTGCTGCCTGCACCATGACCAACTCTTTGGCAAGGCAGCAATGAGTGTCCCTGACACTCAGAAGAAAACAATTTGGCAAGACATCCAAGAAAAAATAAATGCCATTGGGGTAAGTCACCGCACCCTAGATGAAATCAGGAAAAGGTGGTATGACCTTCGCTCCAGGACCAAGGAGAGAGTTGCGGAGCGCATGAGGGAGATGAAGGGCACTGGAGGAGGCCCATCCATCGTTCCACCACCTACAGCCCTGGAAACCATGGTGGAGACAACACTGGAGCCGGAGGCTGTACTGGGCATAGGAGATGTGGACAGTTCAGCGCCTGGAACATCAAAACGGGAGTACCATGATATATGCTTTGACACCCACAAATGCACTATTCACACAATCCCAGTACACAGCAGCAGGCACCACCAGACTAGCTCCATTCCAGTCTAGCAACCTCTAGAATAGTGCATTATGAGCAATGTAGTACAGTAGTCCAAATATTGGCAAATTTTAATATGAGACAAAAAACAGATGTGCGAGACTGATAGTGTATCCCCTATGTCCCACAGGCCTCCCACAAGGCATCCCCATCAGCGAACACATGCAAGCCGAGGAACATGGGCCAGACCAACAGGAGGAGGCTGCCAGTGACACAGCAGGGCACAGCAGGACACCACCACCCATGGAAATGCCACCAGAGTCCATGGAAGATCCTGCGCTGGACATGGAGGCAGCAGTGGTAGCACCAGGGCCCAGGCCTACAGAGAGGCACACACAGCCAACAGCAGGAGCAGTGCGCAGACGCCGGCGCAGAGTGCAGTGTGTGCACAGGGAGGATGTCGCAGACGTTGAGTTTGCGGGACTTGAGGCATCACTGGTACAGGGTCAGCGCCTGCCAAACAGACAGTTGTGGTCAATAAACAGGAACCTTACAAGACTGCAGACCACTATGACCCATGGGATGGCTAATGTGGACAATCAGTTCCAACATATGAACACACATCTGGGGAACCTGACACAGGCCATCGAACTTTTGGTCACGGAACTGGTGCATGATAGGGCACAGGCATGGCGCAGGGAGCGCAACATTGCAGCCCTGTTTGACAGACTTGCAGCATCCATTGGGCACCTGGCTACAAACACCACCTGCCTGACAAGGCACACTGTCAGCCTGCAGGTGGAACTGGGTCATTTCGCTGGGGATGTGGCACGGGGACTTGGCCACATCAGCCATGCGGTTGACATAATGGAGACCAGACAGGCTGCAAGGGGCACAGGGGATACCCCGCAGGACAGCGAGGAGGGCTCCACAATAAGCAGTGTGTCTGCCACTGATGCACATGCACTGCAGAGTAGCAGTGCACAGCAGGGCTCAGGGGACCCACCAGGAGTGAGCCATGGTGGCCGCAGTAGGAGGAGGCTGTGAGTCACCGAAATGTACTATTACTGAGGCACATGCAATTAATGTGTCTGATTCGACTTTTTACAATTCCAGACTTTGGCATACTGCACATTTCTAATGATAATATAGTTTAGCAATAAAAAGGTTTTGTTTGTTTCACTACATAACTGGGCTATGTGTGTCTGACATTAGTGAGTGTGGGCACGGTTGCCACATACCTGCCAAAGTATTGGGTTGCAATGTGGTTCCGTGTCTGTCTGCCCTCAATTGCGATGCTTCTATCCCCAGGCTGTCGGTATGGTAGCTCTTGCTCCTCATCCTCTGTGTCTTCAGGGGTGAGATGTAGCCCACGTCTGGTGGCAATGTTGTGTAGGATGGCACAGGTGGCAACTATCTTGCATGCTGTTTCTAGAGCATACTGGAGTGCACTTCAACTTTTGTGGAGGCATCGGAATCTTGCCTTTAACAAGCCAAAGGTCCCCTCGACTACAGTTCTGGTCCACCGATGTGCAATGTTATATCGCCTCTCGTTCTGATTGTCAGGTGTTAGGTATGGGGTGAGTATCCATGGTCTCAGGGCATATGCACTGTCGCCTGTTTGACAAAAAAGGCAAATTTAGTAGGGCATCACAGGGTTACACAGTGACCTAAATGTATGGCTTCAGAGTGTAGTCACCAATACCTAATAGATATCTGTCTCCAAACTCCCCACTTTCTAGGCTTTGGTGTATCCCACTGTGCCTGAATATGTATGAGTCATGTGTACTCCCTGGATATTTAGCTACAATGTCAGTAATGACATTATGGGCATCACATACCACCTGGATGTTTAGTGAGTGGGTACATTTCCTATAACACATATTCCAGATTTGTAGGTGGGCAAATTTGTATATGTGTCCCGTCCACACACCCTATTACATGGGGAAGTTGGCAATAGAAGTCCAACTTGGTGCTGTTGATTTCTGCCTCATTCCTGGGTAGGTATGTATATCTGGACATGTGCATCTAGGAAACGTCTGAAGAATCATGAGAGTGCACTTTGGGATACCCCACCTACCACTACAATCACCCCCTGATAGCTACCCGAGGCCAAGAGGTGCAGTGAGCATAGCACTTGCAAATGTGTGGGGATGGCGCTGCCGCGCATTGTCTGTCGTTCAAGCTGAGGATTCAGCAGTTCAATTATTTCTAAGATAACAGCACTGCTCAGTCAATATTTGTCATAAATCTCCTCAGTTTGTTGGAATAGTGTCTGCCTGGTTTGGTATGTCCTCTCCTGTCTCTGCCTCATCCTCCTCTGCTGGGCTGCGTGGACTCTCCTCCTCCATGCTATCACGTACAGTTCAGCCATTTTGAGTCACCCAGATGCCTTCTGGGTCTCCTTTGATACTTTGGTTCTGGTTACTACCTGCTCTGAATCAGTGGTAATCTGGATGTGCAAAACGGGCTTTTTGCGACCAGTCACAAATTGCGACTGGCTTTTGCATATGGTTTGCGACTCGCAATTTGCGACTTCCTGATTGCGGGTCGCAAAATCAGGACACAATTTTTGCGAGTCTGTGCTGGGTCACATCGCTATTTGCTATTCGGAAATGGGATTTTTGCATCCTATTTCAGATTTTGCAAAGTCGCAAATAGCGATTCGGGCCATTTGCGACTCGCAAAACTTTGTTACATCTAGCCCTTGGTTTACTAACAACCCCCCCTGGATCTTGCCCTAGTAAGTTTGGGGATTCTCCCCCCCCGAACACAACCAGCCTCCATCCAACTGGTATTCTTGCCTTGCAAACTGGTAGAAAATGGTCAAAATGTTCAACAAGCTGCAATGCCCTCACACATTAAAGGTGGAAAGGTAACAATTATTAAGTATCCACTATTGCCTAAACGTTTAATTACAGAGCAGTTTTCATATTAGCTTCCATCTAATTACGGTTAAAAGTGTCTAATCACAACAATCAGTTCAGATAAGAAATCAATTCAGCAACCATTTCGGCAACAAGAGCACACAATGGGGTGGCATATTTAGTTCATCAACACCGATTCCAAATCACATGACAGTCACTTATAAACATAAAGGGTAACTCTAGGCCTCAAAGTCCACCATCAGTCTCTCGTAGTTCGCCACATCAGAGCCAACATCCATCTCTACCCATCAAATCAAGCCAGCTCCCGAGTGTGGAAAACCAGAGTCCGTTAACCACAGATGTTAATAAATGTTAATCGCCCTAATATTGCTTACCAGCATGGATAGCCAGAATGAATATCAAGGGGGGGTGGCCCTACCCTGGCTCTTCCTTGCAATGAGAGGCAAAGAAGGGCCCAAACTTGGCCTGGGCTTCACCCAGATGCGTTCTGCGCAGCTGGACTTTGAAGCCCTTAGGCAGGGCAGATTACGAGCAGTCAGTGTCCTTGCAGGGGTTTGGGCTGATAAGAAATGCAAAATGGGCTTTTCAGATGTACAAAGCCCTTTAGGGAATCACAAATTGTGAATTCTACCCAGTAGATATCGCAATTTGCAATCCTCTGAATAGGAAATTGCAAATAGGGATTCAGATGTGCAAAGCATTTCTTAAATGCGAATTGAGCATTTAGGAAATTTGATTACCATCGACTTCAAGTCAATGGTAACCATGTGAAATTTAAAATGAACACCCCAAAATGCATTTTTTAAGTGCAATAGAACACACACATGTCCCTTGGGTATATGTGTGCTCTACATGTGCACCACGTTTTTTGGGGTGCATATCGGGGGGATGTAATTTTGCCCATAACCATCCTTGGTTTTACATTTCCCAAATAGCGATTTCCTACGAGGAAATCGCTATTTGGGAAATGTAGAACCAGCATATTGTCACAAATGGCATGGGATTTCTTATTTTTGATTTCCTAATAACGATTCCTACTTTGTAGAAAGTGCTATTAGGAAATCGGTATCTTGGTACATAGCATTTTGCATTTCCTAAATAGCGATTTCTAGGAAGTTGCTATTTAGGAAATGCAAAATTGCATCTAAGTACATCTGGCCCAATGATCCCCTGGTGGTTAATGAAACAGGTCTCCACGGCGTCAGGCGATCCTCTGGTGGTTAGTGGAACAGGTCTCCACAGCGCCAGATGATCTTTAAAAGCAGCTGGAGATACCACTCCACATTGTGTTGCAGTGTCAACAGCAGACCCAGGTAGAAACCACACACCGCCACTGGGCAGTGGGACTCTGAATGCCCTTAAGCAAGTAGGGCAGATTACAAGCAGCCAATGTCCCTGCAGGGTATTATGGGCAATGTAGTCCCCAGCAGCTGCACCTCACCACTGCTCACCCCTTCCCACGCTGGTTAATAGAATAGGTCTCCACAGTGTCCGGCAGTCTTTAAAGTGGCTGGAGATACCACCGCACAGAGAGTTGCAGTGTCAACAGCAGACCCAGGTAGAAACCAGGCACCGTCCTCATGCAGTGGGGCTCTGAAGCCTTTAAGTAGGGCAGATTATGAGCAGCTGGTGTCTATGCAGAGGATTATGGGTGATGTAGTTCCCAGCAGCTGCACCTCATCACGGCTCTCCCCATGCAGCTCACAATGATCCCTCACTGGTTAATGAAACAGGTCTCCTTAGCATCAGGCGATCTTTAGAAGCGGCTGGAAATACTACCACACAGCGCTTCAGTGTCAAGAGCAGACCCAGTCAGACACTACACACAGCCCCACATGGGACCATTTAAGCTCTTGATGTTTATAGGCTAAATCTTACAGTTTTACGTGGCTTAGTTTAGGATTAGCATCCTCATGAAGGAGAACTTTAAAAAAAAAATGTATAACTCTATTTTTATTGAATTAGAAAAACATAATCAACAATAAACATACAGTGCAGTGCTTTTGTTACGAGACAATGCTATATCATGATGTCACTGTACCAGAGTGACTCATGTACATAAATCCAAGCTGAGAGATATTCGGAGCCACTGCATCTGAACTTTCCTCCAACCTCCCCCCCCATTGATATCTGCATAATACCAGTCATTATACAGACTGTAGAAGATAAGAACATATCAACATCAAAGTTGACAATCACATGCCCAGTATGTTCAAGGCGTACCCTCCCCATCCTCATCCTCCGTACTGTCCGCCGAGTTTCCCTCCCCCACACCGGAGAACCATTCCAGTAATGCCCCCCAAGCCACCACATCTCTTAAAGCCCCCTCATCAAGTCATGTCAGGCGCATATGTTGTTCCTTCGCTGCGCCCCATTCTATTAAGTCTTGCATCCAACAGGATACTGAAGGACTCCGGGGACTCATCCAGCCAATCGCTAGTCTGCGCCTGGCCAATACCAGCACCAAATGTGCTAACTTGTATGGGACACTCCAGCCCCGTGGTCTCTGTATCACTCCCAGAAGACGTCATTGGCGTTGCTTCCACTCCCAATCCCGTGACCTCCTCAACTCTCCCTGCTACTTCCATCCAGAAGTTATATACCGTCCTGCAGAACCAAGCTAAGTGCAGAAAAGAAGCACCAAAAGCGCCACACCTGGGACACCCTGCTCTGCGCCCCAGGTCAATCTTGTTTAGCCGAATGGGAGTGAGGTATGTCCTATGCTCAAAGTTAAAGTGCAATAGTTTAAACCTATTGTTGCATGACACCGTACGCACCAGTGACAACGCCAGTTTTCAATCACTGTCTTGGGGGAAGGTGTTCCCCCATTTAGTACTCCCACACCCTCTGCGCCACACTCGGAGCATCCGGCTGATCCTCACGAAGAGCTTTGTAAAACCGTGTAATCAAGTGTGTCCCCTCACCCCAATTAATCAGTCCGTTCAGCACTGCCGAGGACTGCAGGGCCTCCGGAAAAAAACTCCAAAGCTCTCGGCCACACTCTCCATTTTGGCATGTTGCAAAAACTGCCCAGGGCCCAGATGAAATGATTCCTGAACTTCAGTAAAGGAAATGAACTCTCCATTGGGGTACAGATCTCCTACCACCTCACAGCCTCCCTGCCTCCAACCCTCCATGGACATCAACTTTTCCATCTCCCATATCCTCAGCTCTCTGTCAAAGGGGACCCTACGAACCACATTCTTAATGGCCTCCTCTCAAATCCAAGCAGTGGTCTTGACCAGATAGGGGACGACGAACTCTGATCGACCACCCAACATCAATGAGTGCACCAGCATTCCTGCCAACAATCTCTTTCCCCAGTTATCGGATTCCGTCATCCATTTTGCAGCGTGCTGCAGGTGTGCTGCATAATAGTAGCATCTAATATTGGGAATCGCCAGCCCTCCCTCCCCAAGATCCCGCTGCAGCACAGGCAGCGTCGCCCTGCTACGTCGACCTGCCCACACCAATGAGATCAGCAAGCTGTCCAGATGGCGGAATAGCCGAGTGGGCAGTGGAAACAGGGAATTCTGAACCAGATATAAGCACTGCAGCAAAAACACAATTTTCGCTACAACGGCCTGCCCATTGCGGAAAGAGGCAATCTATTCCAGAATGATACTGAATTCTCAAAGCTGGTGATCACTCGCTCTACGTTATGTTTTTCATGTGCAGCCACCATGTGAGTAACCCACATGCCCAAATAGTGGAAACACTCAACCTCCCACCTGAGTCTTACCCTCGGTAAATCATCTTGAGGAACACCACAAAGGAACCCCAAGGGGAACAGGAGGGACTTCTTCCTGTTTACTTTAAGACCAGAGACATCTCCGAATGCTCGCAGCATCTGCAGCAACAATGGCACTGAAACAAGGGGTTCCCGAAGATATACCAACGCATCATCTGCATTTAGGGAAACAACATGAGTAGTCCACCCCAGCCGGATGCCCCAAGGTCCCATCTCCTCCTGTAGCCAGAGCACCAGTGGCTCCACCGCTACAGCAAAGAGAAGAAGAGCAGGCATCCTTGTCTAGTGCTCCTGCCAATCTCCCAGGAGTCCAATGGCTCTCCACCTACCTGGACACGTGCATTTGGGGCAGTATACAAAAAACTCACCCATGCGCAAAAACCTGGGCTGAACCCCATGCCCTTCAACACCTCTAACAGATAGCCCCACTCAGCTGTGTCAAAGGCCTTCTCCAGGTCCAGTGATACTAGTGCCAACTCAGTCTCCTCGCCCTCCGTTTCATGCAAGATATGTGCCAGGTGAAGCAAATTATAAGTCGTACTGCAACCAGGGATAAACCTGCATTGGTTTTTGCGTACCAAGCTCCGAATCACCCCACGAAGCTGAGTGGCCAATATCTTGCACAGTATCTTACATCATTATTCAACATGGTAAGCAGGCGATAGGAGGAAGGGTTGCCAGGATCCCCTCCAGGCTTGAGCATCAAGCACACAGTGCCCTGACGGATAGTTTCTGGCAACATGCCTTGGGCCCGGGCCTCCTTAAACACCGCTAGGAGCTTTTCCTGCAAAAGCAGGGAGAAAGTCTAATACAACTCAACCGGAAAAACCATCACCACTCGGAGACATAGACTTAGCCATCGCAGTGACTGCCTCACTCACCTCCTCCAAAGTTATCGCAGCCTCCAGCGCATCCCTACTCTCCATTTCCAAACGCGGGAGCCGCATCCGCCACAAACTCTTCCATGTCATCCTCCGGGGGTGGCACCCCAGCCCTTAATACCCTCTGCAGATGCTCCACCAACACCCGAAAGACATTCGTACGTTTGGTAAATATCGCACCGCTAGCATTCCCAATGCGCACTATGGGAGGAGCCTCAACCTCTCGCTTCAGAATCCACGACAAAAGTTTGCCATATTTATCCTCCTCCCGATGCAGACGCTGCCTATATACTCTAAGTGTAACCCGACTGAGAGTTTCCCAACAATTGTGAACCTACTTTTCTAATCTGAGTTCCTCTTTTTCAGCCGTTCTCGTATTTGGTGCCTGCCACTGCAGAGCCCGTAACCTCTCCTCCAAACTTGTGAGTTCCTGCTCCATTTGTCTACGTACCCCACAGGCAGTCCCTATACAGACCCCCGCACTACAGCTTTCAAAGCCTCCCACTCAATGCCCCTAGATGTAATTGTGTTCCAGTTTAAGTCCATATAACCTTTAATGGCCTCCCCCACCTTCTCTCGACACCCCGCATCAGTCAGGAAGTCCGCAGGCATACGCCAAATACATGTCATCCCAGTAGTATCCACCCCCCACTGCAGTTGCATCCACACTGGGGCATGATCAGATAAAAACCTACCCAAGTGTGTGATATCTAGGACCTGTGAGCAGCTCATACCGCCCAGAAGAAACCGATCCAGCCCAGCCCAGTATGTATTATGTGTTTTGGAGTGACAAGTGTACTCCCTACCTTCTGGTTGCAGCTCCCTCAATCCATCCCATAATCCTACATTATTCATAACTTCTGGGGGAGATTTCACCATCAGAGGTTTAGTCCCCAGCTTCGGTGGGAGACAGTCTATTTCCCCATTCAGTACACAGTTATAATCCCCAGCCCACACAATAGGCCCATCCACTCCCTGCCCCAAGATCTCTGGTATTCTGGTATAAAAGGAGGGTTCCTCAGTGTTGGGTGCATAAGTGTTAAGGATAATGATGGGTGCGCCATCTAACATACCCTCTACTAAGACGTATCTTCCCTCAACATCTACTTCGCTGTACAGGTGGGTGAATGGGACCCCTGGAGCCACCCATGTGGTTATGCCCCTTGCATATGAGGAGAAGGAGGACGAGAACATCTGACCCCTCCATTTCTTGGACAGTTTCTATGCTTCCTCCTCAGTCATAGACGTTTCCTGAAGGCAGGCAATATGAACCTTATGTCTCTTCAGAAAATAGTTCACCCTGTAGTGCTTGGTGTATGTCTTCAATCCCCTGACATCCCACGTCAACATATTCATCTGTCGACCCATACTGATACTGTACCTCTGTCCCTCCCTCTTGGTCCCCACACCTTACCTCCCTACCACCCGTGGGAAGACAAGGAGAATACACATGGTCTATCCCGCCAATATACCTGCTCTGCTGAAACAACTTCAAATGTTGACAGATTTTGCCATCAAAACCCCTCAAACCCCAACCTCCCACCCGGATGGACAGTAAAATAAATATAACATACCATACTGTAGATCCATACTGCGATTGCTGTCAGGACAACAGCCTAAACCCCAACTACCCAAATCTAAAGTCATACCACAGCCATGAAGTGATCGCCACCCACCCCGGCACCCACTTGTAAATGCCTGAACACCACCCCAACTTCACTCACCATTGTTATATGTCCCCCCTGTGTTCAATACATTCCAGAGTTCATATGACACCCGCTCAGGCTCTTAAGCTTAGTCTAGCTGCGCCCCTCCAGGCGGAGAAAGTATACTCACGTTGACACAGGCCCCATGCAACAGGGACCACATCAGTGGCAGGATCTTAGAAACATAGACCCGGTGGGGCCCCTCTCCGCTCCCCGTTCCAGCTGTCCATTCAAATCCTTCTCCGTTCCAGTATTCACCACCGCCATTGTCCCATCCTGTTGTATCGCCACTCTTAGTGCAGAGTCCGTGGCTGACGCCTTAGCCTCAGTGTCCTCCAGCTGACCATTGTCACGAGTCCTCCAATCCGGACCATCCGCACCAGAAGTCCGAGATGCCACCCCACCCGTCCTCTCCGTTCTGCTAGGTGTCACTTTGTCCCACATCTCCAGCTATCTCCATACTTCCTGTGGACGTTCAAGGAAGTGGGACCTGCCACCAGAAAGCACCTTTAAGTGCGCCGGGTATAGGAGCATGTATCTGATATTCATGGCCCGAAGCTTCGTCTTCACCTCCAAGAACCCCTCTCGGGAGCTCTGAACCTTGTTAATGTAATCAGGATAAATGGAGATTTTACAATTCTCAAATACCGCCGTGTCAGATTCACAGGCCGCCCATAGTATACAGTCAGGAACTTTATAGGCCAATACACAGGCAATATTGTCCCTCAGCTGTGCACCTGGCCAAGGAGGCGCAACAAGGGCCCTGTGAGCATGCTCCACCACGAACAGCAGTCGGATGTTGTTCTGTCGGGGCCTGCGCTCTACGTCCTTCAGCCTCACCTCCAGCCATCCCACCACGGAATTGGCCTGCACCATCTGTTTGCAACTCCACAATAGAGCCCTCCGCCACCTTTACCTTATCAGACACCTTCCTGAGGTCCACTCAGAGGCAATTGACCTCTACCGCAACCGTTTCCCTCTTACCCTCCAGGGCTACCCTGGATCCCTGGATGGCCGCAAGAAGGTCATCTCATGACCGCTCCTCATGATTTGCCGGTGCACTTTTCCCTTCTTCGTTCCTCCCCATTTGGTCTAATGCTGTGGTAAGGGCACCGGAGTGGTATATTGCTCCATGGTGCTACCTTGGGAGGTTTCAGTCCACTTGTGCCGCCCCATTCTTCCGCAGCCCTGGAGCAAAACGATATCCCCGTCTAGTCTGGCCCACAGCCGTGGCAAAAAAATGTCCAGAGCCCACAGCGCCAAAGGACAGGATCCTCTACTCCTCCAGCTGTAGGGTGCCAGTGTTCACCATCTCCCAGCTACACACCCCAAGTTCGGGAGGATTAGGCACCTCAGAGGCCTCCTCTCGGCAACTCCAGTGCCTCCGGGATCAGGACGCCCAAAATCTAGGCCCATAGCATTGCAGAGGCACAGTCTCGCCACCATGAGCCGCCCTGCTGCCCTGCTCCTCCAGGCCCCATCTCACCCTGTCCAGCCGGTTCGGCCTTCACCAGCAGCATCCTCCAGGGCCTCCTGCCATCCATCCGAGTGCCCAACAGCTCTCAAGTTCACGGGCCGTCCACAAGCGCAGCCATGCATGCCCAAGAGTGCAGGCCCGCACCGTCAGCACGAACCTCCAGAGTCCGGCTGCCACATCGTACGCCGCCCAGAAAGGCCCACCAACACTGTCCCAATCTCCGTTATCGGGCCACACAAGCGGACCCGTGCCACTCCGATACACTTGGGGTGCCGTCCCAGAGCATGGGGTGGGCACCAATCACCTAAGGCACCCCAGGAACGGAAGCCCTTTATTGGAAAATGTGTCACTATGTCAGGTAGCTCAAGTTCATTCTTAAAGAAATAATGTTGTTGAGGATGTTTATAGTGGAAAATGTCATGTGTAGCGAACAGACAGTTGCCTAAAATGTAATTCCAAATTTACATAAATGAATCACTGAAAACTTACAGATGATAATCCTGCAAAGAAAGAATTTAATTTTTTGCACTGTTTCAGCTTTTTAAAGCATTGCAAAAAGAGGACAAATGTATGGGAACATTTATATCGCATGAGGATGCTTTTATGATGACAAACCCAATATCACAATATCAGAGTTCAAGATTTATGTGGATATGTTGCATCAAAAAATGTTTAGATGGAAAAAAACTATTGGAAATATTATGTGATCCTGCAATTAGTAATCGTCTTTCAAATGCAAATCCTGCAGATGCATTTGGGGTACCAAATCTTGTAGTGGATGGAACAATTTCTGTGTGAGAAATGTGTAAGGATTGTAAAGATGGTGAAAACTTTGAAAACATTTTATCACGATTAAATTGTGATCAATGTGCAATATTTGAGGAAATAGGAACAAGTGTTGATCATAGACTACAAAATGAAAAGGGCTTATTTATATGTTCTAAATATCAGCCTATATTAAAATATATCTCAGGCCAAGAAGATACCAAAAAAAGTTTCCTTATAAAAGTTATAACAGCTTACCTTCAAATATTTACCAATGCAACTTACCTTGTGTAGTTACTGTTCCAACTGAATTAGCCACACATAATATTAAAGGAATAACATTGCACTAACTACTATTATTAACAGTGGAGCACATTAAATAATGACACTCACAAGAACTTCATAGAGTACTCTAAAACCTACACATTTTGATGATAGACAAGGTTAGTATGGCATCCAACTTGATGACGGCTTTTGTTCAGTTACGTATGACAGATATACTGAAACTGCATGTGATAATCTTTTTGGTGGTAAACGTGATTGTTTTTGGGGAACGAAAAATGCTTAAGGTAGTATAGGTAATGTTAATATTTGGTTAAATTTTTCATACAATGAACTTACATAAAATTTGAGACAAGTAGATGATAAAGAATATGGGATACGTTTGAAGATATTCAGCTAGAAATTGTTACAGAAAGTGCCAAAAAGCATATCCACTTTATTCCCAAATTTGAAAACTTCAGGAGAAGTTATGCATATCCTTCTCTTACAAGCACTACCTGTTGGTTGATGCCAAGCCTAAAAGAATGCAGTGATTTAAATATGGATGTGTTATCAATGGAGAATGAAGAAATTATACATTTACCTTCCAAAACTTCATTTGAAACTCATGGAGCAAATATTCCTATAACCAAAACCTTATCTACTAAAATATTAAACATGGATAAATCTGTGTCACAAACAGCTGGATTAGAAAAAGACTTATTTATGTACAAAAATAGTGTGTTATTTTACGATGCAATTTGGATGTAGAACAAGGACTTGTCAGTAGAGCAATGGGACATGTAGTTACATTTATACAATACAAAAGTAAAGATGAAATTGAATTTGTCACTGTCAAATTTGACAATATTAAGGACCCCAAATACATTACAAGAGCAACAGCAAGGTTGTTATTAATCAAATCCATATATACTCGAAGAGAACAATTTCCTTTATAGTTACTTTATGCTGTCCCAATACATAAATCTCAAGGTTTAAGCTTGACTTGTGGATTATTTAAGGTTGGATCGGTTGTTTTTAAAGAGCGTATGGCACATGCTGCTTTATCCTGTGTGAAAACGTTAGAAAGCACCTTCAGTAAACATGCTTTCTATGACTAATAAGAGGAGCATTCATAGGAAATGATGCAAAGGGGCAAAAAGGATGGCTGAGCTACCATTAAGCAACTAATGTTAGCGATGTACAGGTGAGTGCCAATGGGTGGCTTTGGTGTTTTAGAAGGAAGACACTGAGCAAGGGATCTGTGGTCAGAGGAAGTAGGTGTAGCTCTGAGGGTAGGGAAATGTGTTTTTAAGCAATTGGAGAGAACATATCCTTTGTTCACATTTAGCTGTATAATCAGTTGGGTAGGCTAAGAAAGGCACTGGTATAGATTGTGTTATGTCTTCTGTTTTGTAGCAGGTCTGCACATCACTTAGTTTGATGGGCCTTTTCATGTCGCATCCTTTGTTTGGCAAATTCCCAGGGGCTCCAGAACATCAGGAACCTGGTAGCCTGGTAGCAGTGATAGCACCCTGTTGGTTAAAGGTTTTCTGGTTAATATTTTCCTGCTAGTTTCATGCTAGTTTGTACCAGATTTGGTGTTCTTGTTTTTTTCTGGCTTCTTCTGGTTGATCAACTGTCTTATCTCAGGGTATAATATTTTTTTCTATTTATTGGTATGGATGTTAAGAGTGCGCTGTTTACCAAGAAAGTTGATGACATATCACTACCACTGAGTAAATGTCCCACAAGACATGCTCCATGGACATTTGAATGATTCCATATCCCTGGGTTTATGCAGAAAAATTTGGAGTACTTTAGGAGTTCAATCAGGCATAGACTGTTGGAGAGCTTAACTCTTACCTGGTTCTTTCCTGGGATTTTCTGGTGATTGTGTTTATTCCTATTGTATGGGATGCTTAATAGAAATGTCCGTGACATTTGTATTTGTAAAGGCCTTCATCCTATTTTTCTTTCAATCATCCAGGAATATTAGGCTTAACTGAAGGTGTACTCCGAATAACTGATATCAAAGCAACATCCACCAAGTATTGCTAAGGTTTTCTCTCAGAACGTTGATCAGGAAAATATTGTTTGTCCTTCTACCCAGATTCATAATCTGAGGAAGGGCTCTGGTACTACTTTGAACAGATGATGGGAGAAGTTAATCTCTCCAAATGAACAAACATCCACTGTTGTGATACTCTTTTTGTGAATTTGGGTCACAATGTAAGTGATTTGAAAGTTTCTTTCTGACCCTAAATAGGTGGTGACAGAGCTCAGATCTTAATAGCTCTGTTTAAACCATTCACACATCCACCATATTGCATCACAGGCTAGCTGAATGTAGCCTCACTGACACATCACTTTATTTGTGGGTGGCAGACACCATATAGTTAGCCTTGCTACTTCTACTTCCGAGTGGAGCCCAATGACCTGTGGTGTTCCACAGGGAACAGATTTACCACCACTCCTCTTTAATATTTGTCTGTGCCTTTAATGGCACTTCTTCAGTTGTAGAATTTCATGCATTATAACTATGTTGAGAATTGTCGGTTCATTGTTAGTATAACTCCTATCCAAACATTAAAAAAATCATTTAGTTTAAGCGCGATGTCCTTAAAATCAGTTGTTGTATATGCTTTAACCACTTTAGTTAAATCCTAATGAAAATTAGATCATTTGGTTAGCACAGTTTACCCTGCCTGGTCAAAGAAAATTTGGCTAGAGGCTGCAGGCAGTTGTCCAATACCGACACATATGATGGACCATGGACTTTCTGTAAGAGACCGCATCCTATATGGTGTAAGTTACGGTATTTAACATTTACTGATGTTGAAAGATTTTCCCAAAAGGTGGCGGCAATCCAGGTCATAGTTGTCTCTTGCCTTGATTTTGACATTGGAAACTACCTAAGAATTTGTAATGTTTTGATTGCAAAACCGCAAAGACTTCCTTTGTGGCCTCTACTGGAATAATAATATGATGTTAGCATAAAAGAGTTTTCAGCAGCTCCTGGTCAAAGCCTATATTCAATATAAATTTCTGGTTTGTTCCACAGTGCCTTTTGGTTTAGGACATCTTTTTTTTTTTTTTTTTTAAGGCAACATACCCGCTTCCCTCAAGGAAATTTAACAAATTGGTTTTTGCTTCGACTTCTAGAATTTAAATGAGTCAGCTGACTGATGAACACAGCATGGCAACTTTTGTTTTCCATAACCAATTTTATTGGAATTTCGCCAGTGAAAAGGACCCGAAGGGGCCATATACATAAAGAGAAATCTGCAGGTTAAGACACCAATAAGAGCATGTGAACAAAAATGAACTAAAAACTTCAGGCCACCCCCACCACCTTAAGCAATAAGTATAATCTTATCCAAATGATGTGTACAGTTATAACTCTTGTCCCCGCACACCATTGGCAATAAAATTAAATGTTGGCCTCCAGTTGCAACTCTGCTGTTTATTAGTACAGGATGCAGTAGTCTGCCTATCTTCGCCAAATATTTTTATGATTCTGGGGGCACCCTCTGGCCCTAAACTCTGCTATTTCCAGCCCCATGCTGAAGTCCATACCCTGATTTCACGCCCTCAAGGACGGTGACTCACTAGCCTTCCACAGTCAAGAAATGTCCCCCTTCACTAGAGAGTCCAAGGAATAATAAATGGCTTGTATATCTGTTCCCCCCTATTACCTCAATGCTATGGAGGACAAGCAACTTCGGGGCAAATG
Source organism: Pleurodeles waltl (assembly GCF_031143425.1). Classification (NCBI taxonomy): domain Eukaryota; kingdom Metazoa; phylum Chordata; class Amphibia; order Caudata; family Salamandridae; genus Pleurodeles; species Pleurodeles waltl. Next base: position 1,730,564,724 of record NC_090444.1, read on the forward strand.
GAACAACCCAGGAGAGGACCTCACTTAAGCAGGACACCACTCCCTTCCAGAAGCGTGTCAATGCAAAACAATTCCACACAGTGTGGAGAAATGTGCCTTCTTCAGTCTCAAAAACTCAGACATCTAGGGGTACCAATGAGACCGGTATGCCAAAGGCGATATCTCATGTAGTATGCCTGATATAGGTATTTTAGTTGAATCAGCCACAGGCAGGAAGGAATTGCTGCTCCGCGGGGGACCCCAGGGCCTCAGTCCAGTCCAGTCGTCATCATCTATGTTGTTAATGTTGGCTTGCCATGCTGCACAGAGGGCAGGAAGCATAGTGTGGCTATTAGTGATTGGGGATTAGAGATTGATGTATTTTAGAAATTTTGTGGCTGGTTAGATCACCTATCAATAATTTGTCCTGTAAGGGACTAAAGTCTGGAAGGTCTGAGAGGCTGCGCAAAAATGGGGCGATGGCATGGCGTAATTGCAGATACTTGTAAAATTGGCTGTGGTGCATCTTATATTCGGATTAGAGCTCCTAAAGTGATTTAACTGTACTGCCACTCATAATGTTGACCTGTATGAAGATACCAATTTAGTCCCATCCCCGGAAGCCTTGTACCGAGCCACTTGTTGAAGGAGAGTGCCCCGCCAAAGTGATGTTCTCGTGTCATTCACGCCCACCAGCCCTTAATATGCAGAGATTGCAACGCTGATTGCTAAAGGGATGATCCCCTCAACTGTACCTCCATGTAACAGTTTCAACATTGAATAATCGCCTAGTGCCCACCGGTCTGTGGTGTAGGCCAGGTCATCATGGAGACAAAACCACCAATCAATGAGAATCTGTAAGTGGGATGCAGTGTAATATGACTGCAGATCTGTCTGAGGCATCACATAGATTGAAAGCATGTGAGCCGGGCTGAACTGACTCAGGAGTGTATTAACCTGTTTGAACCATGAGAGGTGTACCATGAATGGATAATTCTGAATTTAGTATATGAAGCGCATCAGTGAGACCATCTTAAAGATAGCTTATCTACCGAGTAGAGATAAAAGCAACGGGGACCAGGATGGTATCTCCTCCCTGGCGTGCAAGCAGGGGGGCTATGTTGTGATTATAAGAGAAGTCAGAAGCAGGCGAGGAAAGCACTCCAATATATTTAAATCCCTCTACCGCCAATGTCAGTTCCAACGCCCACACCATGTTGCCCTGTGGGCCACTCAGTGGGAACAGTACTGACTTACTGACGTTCATATATGGCCTGAAGGTCTCACTAATACTATGCAGGGTACCTTGGTCTCAGGGTCGGTCATGAAGAACAGTACATCGTCCGCATATAGCGCAATTCTGTCAGACAAACCTACCGACCATTCAAATCCCTGTACCTGGGCATCTATCCTAACCCAAGAGGCCAAGGGCTGTATAGCCAGAGCAAACAGTAAGGGGGATGATGGGCAGCCCTTTCTAGTACTGCGTTGGATAGGAAATGGGTCTGAGTAAGCACCTGCAACTCAGACCAGTGCAGTTAGCTCTGTGTATAATAGACGTACATAAGAATGGAAACGGGGTCCAAAATGTAGTCATTGGAGAAGCGCAATTAAGTACTCCCAGCTCATTGAGTCAGATACTCTGTCAATATATACTAATAATAACGCTGTTTGTTGACCTAGACGGTCTGCCAAGGCCATAGCATTTTACACCATCCAGATATTATGATGACTATCCCAGTGCGGCATGAAGCCAGCCGTATCTAGGTGGTCCAGGGCATGCATATGCACCATCAACCTAATGGCCAGGGCTTTAACTTCAGCATTGAGGAGCAAGATCGGTTGGTATGAGGAATGGACTTCCGGTGGGCACCCCAGTTTATGAAACACAATGATTTCAGCATAGTGCCAATCTGGGGGAAGCTACCTCTCTTTAAGTGCATCCTGTATAGGCCCCAGTAGTTCACTAGTTGGAGCTTCTATAAATTCTGCTATCTGATCAGTTGTTACATTCTCTCTCTGCGCATTTAGTGCCTCATAGTGTTCTGCAAAGCTTTGAGCTACCTCCCTTGGGCCTAATATCAATGCTCCTTGCTCATCTTGGATCACAGGTGCTAGGGCGACAGCGCAGGACACTTGACTCAGCCTATGCAACATTGAGCTAGATTTGTCTCCCCACTGGTATATGCGGCTCTGAGATGTCTGCCAAGCCTGTTTGGCCGCATCTAGGAGTATTAGTTGGTATTGTTGCTGGTTTAAACCCAGTTGCCTTCTTGCCAGCCCACCATCCTCACTGTGCCCCTACTCCTCAAGGTCGACCATCTGTATCTCAAATTTAGTTAACTCCTAGGACCTACACCTGTGCTCCCTGACACAAAAGCTTATATACACTCCTCTGAGAGTGGGCTTATGGGCTTCCCATAGCACTATCTTGGAAGAGACCGACTCAGTATTAAGGAAGAAGTATTCTGATAGGGCAAGATGTAGGTGTATCATGTAGGATGGATTTCTTAGGTGCCAAGATGAGTTACCATCTAGAGGGAGGGTGTTGTGGGCCTATATGCAGCCATAGGGCCACCGGGAAATAGTCTGATAGTCCTCTAGGTAGGATGGCTACCCCAGAAACTCAAGAAATGAGGTTGGCGTGTACCAGTAAATAATCCAGCCTAGAAAAGAAGCCATAGACTGTGGAATAATATGTGTAGCCAGTACCATTGGGATGATATGCTCTCCATGTATCTGCCCACCCCAAAGCTGCCACCGGTGACCTCAGTTTGGACCCTCAGGTGGCCACTTCACCTCCCCCTGTGTGCCATCTATCAGCTGTTGGGAACGTTAATTTAATCCAATCCCCTCTGATGGCTGCCAAACCATCCGACAACTCACCCCACAAGCCAAGGAGGCTGTCAACAAAGGACTAACCCAGCAACAGGGGCATAGATACTGCTAGTGACTAGGGACTCCCCATATATGGATTCTGCCACCAATACATATCTTCCCTGAGTATCATTCCATGTTCTTATGCACTTAAAGGGAATCCTGTGATGAATGAGGACAGCCAGCCCTGGAGACCCCCTAGTAAACCCAGAGTGGAATGTTTATTTGTACCAGAAACTGGCCCTTGGACCCTCGTAAATGTGTTTCCTGTAGTAGGAGAACATCCACCTGTAGCCTCTTGGCTTCCTTGAGTACTGCTCCACACTTTATCTTATCTAGGACTCTGCAGATGTTCCAGGCTAATAAACAGAGCAGACCAACCGGGCATGTGCGATTCGCATCAGCTATCTGGGGCACAGGCAGAGAATGCAGGGATAGGTGCACATGGAGTGACATTTGTGTAGGCACCCAAACTGTGCATTAAAACGGTCAACAAAATAATGTAACAATCCCTTCTGACCCTCTACCCCACCCCTATGCCTCCCACCTTGGAAGTATCTCACGGAATGGTCCCAGGTTTGACCTCAATCGGGGCCAAAGATCTGATCAGTCAAATGACTCCCCATTACCCTTAACAACATAAAAACCCTTTTCTCAAGAGAACCCTAGTCTAATTTACTCTAAAGTTGCCATCTTAAGATGACGTGCCCTCGTTGTGGTGTACCAGGAAGAACAATCACGTCAATTCACAGTAATTGGATAGCCCTGTTTGTCGCTGCAGAGTGTTAGACGTTATGATTTGGCTGATGGGATCAGTCTGTGTTCGTGATCGTGTTGCTTGTTTGGCCAGGATGAGGAGATCGGTTGTGATGCTTCTCTGTGGGTTTTGCACCCTGTGGGAGTCTGTTGCTCAGAGACGAGTCTGAGTCATCGCGTGGCGGGGTGTGGGGTTTTATAGGCACAGACTCATCCGTCCACATGAAGAATTCCCCTGGAGTGTCAAAGAACATGGTCTTGGCATTGCAGACCACTTGCATATGAGCTGGGAACAACAGCATGTATGGTATTTGAAGATCTCGCAGTTGCTTCTTCATGGCAAAGGATTGGCGCTGTTGTTGGATCATCTTAGTATAGTCCAGGAATATCATGATGTGGTGGGATTCAAATAGGATCTTATCATGAGTCTGTGTGAATTTCAAAATAGCGCCTCTGTTAAGATAATTGAGGAGTTTGGCAATGACTGGTGCCTGAGGGGGCTTCTTCATCAGTGCTCTATGATCACAAAGCAGGAGGAAAGGTATTCTCGAGGTAGGAGCGTACAAAGCCAATGCGCTAAGAATTTGTCCATGGATTCGCCTTCACATCCTTCGGGAAATCCCACAAACCGCAAGTTATTGTGGCAAGTGCAGCCCTCCATGCCTTCAACACGCGCCGCGAGTTCCTTGATTACGGCTGTGAGCTTGGTGACCTTCTACTGCAGGGGAGTCTTGGACATTAGATACTCTGCTGTCTGTTTCCATGAGTCTCTCAACTATGTTTCACAGATCTTGAAGCAGTAGGGTCACATCCGAGCCCACTGCATCTATTTTTGCATCTAACATGTGTCTTGATTGGGTAATGGCTGCCAAGAGCACTGCATTGTCTGGGCCTGCCATGAGGGCCCCGCCAGTATCAATCAATCCAGCCCCAGATCCAAATGGGCGTGACCCGCGCCACCTCTGGGGCGCTTAGGCAGAGAAGGAGGCCAGGGAATTTCTCATCAAGGGGCTCAGCAGAACAGAGTCTTAGCATCTAGGTATGCCACAGGCTGTAGTTCGCTCCTCAATCAAGTCAATCCTGCCTCAGTCAGACCCCAGGGCTATCTGGTGCCGTGATGGCTCTCCAGTCTACTCATGCCTAGGAGCAAGTTCTGTGTTCTTATAGGTCAAGGGAGTATATATGGCCCAATGTCAGTCTCAGCCACGCTATTTGCCACGGCCCCGGAATCGGGATCTTGCCAGTCTGTTTACAGTATTTGCTAATGTAATCAGGGCGAAGTGTAATGTTTTGTCCGGCACTCTCAACACCTGCTCCATTCTGCTGAGAGCCTATGTTGCGGGGTCCAGACCAGGCCTTAGGATTGTATAGAGCCGATCCCCACCTGGGACCAGGCCAGCATAAGACACCCCAGCAACCAGGACACGGCTAGCAACAAGGCTGCAATACCACCGAATGTGGTCCTCCCAAGGCTCCGGCACCACGCTCAGTGGGTGAAGTCAAGTGCAAGACCACCCAGCGACTGCCCAAGAGACAGCCCTGCATCGTCACCCACCTTACTCCAGCTGCGGCCCCGCGGGCAAGTTGGAGCCTGAGCCCCACCGGCCACCATCAGAGCCGAGGGCCAAAGTGGCTGAACACACCCCCACTCATTGCCACTGTGGCGTGAAGTAGCCACCGAGTCTGCCTCCACCGCTCAGTGCACAAGGAGGGCCGGGGAGCACACCAACTCAGCTCAAGGCCTAGACAAGCCACACCAAGGCCAGACGGTCATGTGTCTCCATCCGGGACCCAGCTCCAGATCTGTTCCTCTGAACCCCCTATGAGACCGGGGGCTCCCTCCACCCGCCCCACCCTCACCGGCCCTCTGAAAACAAGCTGCAGGCAGGATGTTGAAGGATTTTGGGTAGCAGCCAGGAGCTCGCCTAAAGCACATCCACCATGTTGGACCGCTATGTCACTCCCCACCAGCATAACAACTTTTAATCTCAACTTTAGGCAACCGAAAGACAATGGTAGAGAGCACTGCATCTATACTTCTTTCTACAGTATTGTGAGAAATAGATAATATAAAACTACACTACAATCTGTGAGTTATCCTCCTGTATTGCTGATAAAGGAGAGTATACCAAGATATTTTTGGATGCTATTGCTCATGTTGCACAAGAACCTACCAAGCGATACCATCCAGTGGCACATGAAGACATGTTATTGGTGTACATGCCATACTCATGGGTTTTATTGTACCGGGTTCAAAATATACTCTTAGGTAGGAATGTGCAAGGAAGACAGCACAAATAAGCATTACAATCAAATAAATTAGCGAGCAAATATACAGAGCAATGTCTAATTCACCATTTGTCCAATTCATCAATTGCATAGCAAGGTATATGTGTAGTGCACACTCATATGTGTAGTGCACACTCGGAAGAGCACCATAGTCAGTCAAAGACAGGCTGAACACTCTTAAACCACATGGGCCAGAAAGACAAAAAACAATTGTCATTCAATTCTAGTAGCAAAGAGAATCTGATGTACTGCACCATACGTTTACGGTACAGAAGAACGGGTGGAAGGCCCATCTCCATTTGGACATGTTGTGGAATATCCGTTGTGAAGCAACAAAAATAGGACAAAAATAGCAATTATCAGAAATAAAAATAACAGAATGCCTTCAAAAACGCTTGAAAAAAGAGAGTGCAGAAAATATGGAATCACTGCAAGTATAGTCTGAAATGCAGAAACAAGTCCAGACCCAGTTTCTTTTAAAAAGTGTAGTAAACCAGGGACGTTTAAAGCATTAAAAATGCAGTGCCAACATTACCACGAAATGCAACAGCACATTAGTACACAGGAGCTATTGTACTTCTGAGGATGATCGAGCAGATTGGAGATCAAGCATTTATATAGCAAATGTTAGTGCTACGTCCTTTTGAAACAAGGCTTTCAGTCAGCTTAGACTATCAAAGTTAATTTTAGAAATAGGGACTGGTGACCACAAGGATATTTCCCAGCTGTGTGTACAGGTGGGGAAAGCACATCCATACATCAAGTCACGACCTTGGAAACTGTTATAATGTAGGTGACACCTGGCGTGATTCAACAGCAACCTTGGTACCTCAAAATCAAGTAACTTCCATTTGAAAGTAACAAAAAAACTGGCTTAATCAAGGATGCGGGAAAATACTTCAAATAACATGCCAAATTGGCCATGGATGCATTGCACGCTCCATGCAGAGTTATCTCTTTACAAAGGAATGAATGGCACAAGGAAATTCTGCATTCATTCCCACTCAGAAAAACCTCACAGACACCACTCACAAACTTGTAATAGAAAGGAAGAAACAGTTTCATGCAATACATTTCCACCCATCTGTTGATATCTACTTATTTGTGATTGTTTCAGACAAGATGTGAAATGAAACATAGGAGTTATCAAAGAAATTAAACCATGAGTTAAACATATATATGTGTTTCAGCTGCAATGAAAGGCTCTATGGTAAGCATATTGTAAGTTGCGTCTTTCTTCTCCATCACTTGTTGCATAGGTGACATTATAGGGCAAAAACAATTTTGTTATATTCAAATATTTCCATGGCACAGAGTCTGACCATGTAAGAGTACAGAAATTTAATTTTTTATGATATCAAATGCAGATGACACAATATTATTCAATTAATAAATATGAGTAGACATTATAGTCATGCCATTATCGACAACAGCCAATGCATTTTCAAAATTTGCATGATCAATTTGATGCAATTATTCTGCAGCTTCTTGTGAAATTTTCCAAATCTCTTTATTTGTTACATATATGCAACATTTTAATCTTGGAGACCTGGGACCTAATGTAAAATCTTGCAAATCTATGTTGTCAGAAAGGGGGGCTAAATGTGGTTTAACAGCAGACAAAGTGGAATGTTCTAGCCATTGCTAGTATAAAATACCCTACACTGTAGGTAGTTATTACATACAAATGTTGTGACTAAATGCATCTGGGATCTGGTCTGCTAGCTATAAAACCATTGGAAGAGTTTAAACAGCACGTGGTGTACTTGCTTTATGTAAATAGTGAAGAGCATAATGATGGTAGCACAACATTTTTAGCATAATTCACAGAATTCAAATACAAATCCAAATTTCTGAAGTTCATATAACATGTCTGATATAATCACAGGTTCCAGTTACCAGATCTTCGGGTAATGATGACATTCATAGTAATTTTAAAAACATATGGAATTTGTAATGTTTCTGTGGCACCAAAAATGTCATATACGATCTTATCCCAAACAATACCATCATTAATGGGAAAAGCAGTAATATTCAAAAGGGACAAGTCTCTTCGGAGCTTATGTGAGCAAAACTGCGGTGTAAGCACTTCAGGTACCAGTTCAGGAAAAGAACCCTCTAGGAGGTAGTTTCCATTCAACAGCAGAAACAAAAGGCTGTAAAAAATCCAATCCATGTGAAGAAAAAAAAAAATGAACACAATCCAAAGGTAGTACCATGAAGGAATCAGATAAGTCTTTTTCAATCAAAAACATAGCTCATGAGCACCACGAAAGAAAGTATGTGAAGAATCTGAAGCAATCTGTGCAAAAACAGGCATGTTAGTGGGCAAAGGGGAGCAAGTAGATGCCTCCAAAGGTAGTTTATAATATATAACTTCTTTGCGAAGAGCAGCAATGGAACACATTTTACCCACACCAGAAACATATCCTGAGTTGGCAGTCGAAACATTCACAAGTGCAGATACCACAGAACTCAGTGCAAAGTCTAAAAGAAATTAAATGTCCATAAAGTAAGGATTCATGTTTGATGATTCAATTATACGGTTTTATTCAGAAGCATTGATTTCTGTAATTTTCAGTACATTCGTAATTGTACAATAGCTGACAAGTGTTTCGCCCAGAGGAAAGAGCTGAACCATCAACTGCTCTCAATGATTCTGGTTCTTATTTTGACACTAGGGAAATTGCCAGTTTTTCAGCCAGGGATAGGTCAAGGACATTTCCAGTGGCCCTAGAGTCAATGAGAACAGGAGTATTTTGGGCCTGATTCACAAAGTTAAACCTAGACCAAAAGTCTAAGTTTACACCAAAAGTATAAGGGCCTGATACACAAAGGTAAACTTAGACCAGAAGTATAAGGGGCATATTTATACTCATTTTGCACTGTTTTAGTGTAATTTTTTTGACGCTCAAATGTCGCAAACTTTGCCCCATATTTATATTTTGACGCTAAACCCGTCTAGCGTAAAAATATTTGAATTTGCAACATTTTTTGGATGCGTGAACCCACCTTGCGTCAATGAGATGCGTTGCAGGTGTTCCCTACTTTTTCAAGGCTAAGCTTTGCATAGCGGTGATATAGGAGAGTTATATTTGAATCCTTCCCTATTGGGTGTTGACTTATATGTTTAGCACCTCACAGATGAAGGGCCTACTGCTTTAAGGAACACATATGTTTCTACTCCTATTCAGACATATTTGACAAACCTCACAACCTTTGGCGATCTCAGACTTGGTAATCTTAGGAGTCTATGCATTTACAACCTTATTCTATGTAATGTCTTCATCAATCCTCATATGGGAATGAGTAATCACAGCTACTACAACTGTCCTAACTGCCACTTTGGCAGCTTCATTAGTCAATGAATTCCCTACAGTGTGTATTCCAGCACCTCAATGACTCTGTGTGAATAATTGGAGCCCATGGCAATGCATCTTTTAGTTCTGCCATCTTTCCTCAAAACTATTTATGCTCTATAGTGTTTCCTTCAGACTCTCAAAGCCCATTCAAGCGCCAATAATGTAGATTATCATTATGGGACTGGATGCAGTGATAGGAATCACACACAATAGGTGCCTATAATTCTGGATCCGTATTCAGCAGTGGCAGAACCAAAGCTTTCAATTCAACCATCTAAGCGGTACAGTCACCCAATGTTTCTCTATGTTCTTTGTGCGTGAAATTCACCATCTTTCCTGCATTGCATGCTGCTGAGTACTTATGTTCAGTACCCACCACGAGCTGGACTGAACCATCAGTATAGATTTTAAAATCATACTGATCAAAAGGCAAAATTTTGTTTGACATAGGGTATTCTTGTTTATATTTGAAAAATACCTGTGATCTTATTGTTGGGTCAAAAACATAATCAGCACCAGTAGCTATCAAGGAAATGGCTCACTGGATTCATTGTGGATGTAAGGCTTTAGCATTAGGAGCGTTCACCTTTATAACTGGCTCTATGGCTGGTATGGGAGAAATCACAATTAGGCTTTGCCCCTGAGTCAATGGGCATTCCTTTAAAACAGATGTTTGTACTGCAATCAGAATTTTGTCAATCAATGCGAAACACATTTCTGCTTTAGAATATAAATGTAATTCATATGCAATTGGTACTGTTTCACCTTCATTAAAGTTGACTTATGTATAGCCAGTAAAACACGAGTGTGAAAGTGTTTGGATGCAAACTTGTCAGTTTGCAGTGTTCTGAGCATATTAATATGTTCTGTAGTCCAAAAATTGTCTGAAAAATCAGGATGAGTTAAATCGTACAGCGGTGTAACCCATTGTGCATAATCTGGTATGTATGTTCTTCCAAAGTTCAGGAAGCCTTAAAGTGATCATAGCTGTTTTAATGTATATGGTGGTTGTAAGAGTGCACACTTCTCTAAGAAGTAGGGGCAAGTCTTTTGTCTTCATTTGATGATAACTCATATCCTAAAAATATGACACTAAGGAAAGCAATTTTAGGTTTCTTAAAATTTAGTGTGTATCCATGTTCAGTGAATCCCAAAATTATGCGATCCACCCTGCCCAAATGTGTGTATAGTTCATCATTGGTAAAGTATATGTCATCGACATATGGCAACGGTTCTGAGTCAATTTTCTCAGGCATCAAACAGACCTGAACTGTTCTTATAATCTTGTGGGAGCCAGCAGAATTTTCTCTGGGTCTCTAAAATGGTGAATGCTAACACATTTCTGCTTTGAGGTGCTTCATTATGGCAGAAAAGCAACTGGAAATATTTAATTTTGTTTTGCATATTTTGCTAACAATGTTGTTAATTGGAGCTGCCTATGTGAATTTTGTGTTGCAAACGTGACTGTTTAAATATCTATAGTCTAACACTATCTGATAAGAATTATCGGGTTCAGCTATTGGGAATATAGGATTGTTCATTGGTGAGATGCAAGACTTAATTACACCTTGATATTCTAATTGTAATAGAATTTTCTCAACAGGGCATTTTACTCCCTAATACATGGTTTGTTTGGCATATACCCAGTTAGTATACTTAATTTACTTCTAAGTCCAACGCCTGCACTTCCAGATCCACACTGACCCAAACATCACCCTCCGAGGGACCCTCATCTGCAGGCCCCCCGGCCTCGGACAGCAGTTCAGAGACTCCATCACCGACGTCATCAGTTCTCACGCTCTCTCATCCACTGACTACATACGCCTTGGGGACTTAAACTTAAACTTCCACCTCGAGAACACCAATGACAACAACACCGCCACCCTGCTCGAAAGCCTCTCCAACCTCGGCCTCAAAAAGCTCATCACGACACCGACCCACTCCGCAGGACATACACTCAACCTTATTTTTTCCACCAGCAATCACGTCACCTTCAGCCACACCACTGAACTCCACTGGACAGACCATCGTGCATCTACTTCTCTCCTTCAAGAAACCCACAACACACCATCACCTACAACGGACCCCCCACTGCAGTAGGAACAAGGTCATCGAAGACCAACTTATCCCGGCCCCCTCCAGGAACACACCCATCTACACCACCGACAGTGATGCAGCTGCCCGCAACTTCAGGCAAGGAGTCGACACTTGTGCCAATACTCTTGTCCCAATCAAGAATCCTTCCAACAGATGCATCAACAGAAAGGCCTTCTGGTTTACTGCCAACCTCCACGAATCTAAGCAAACCTACAGAGGACTCGAAAAAAAGTGGCGCCAAGATCAGACTCTGTACCAGTGGTTGGTGTACCCTTTAAAAGGGTAGAAGTTGATATTGTTGGCCCCCTGAGCCCTCCCACAGCTTCTGGAAACAAATTTATTCTGGTGGTGGTGGACCATGCCACCAGGTATCTAGAAGCCATACCTCTTAGGACCACTACTGCTCCTGCAGTGGCCAAAGCCCTACTAGGAATCTTTTCTATGGTGGGTTTCCCAAAAGAGGTTGTATCAGACAGGGGTAGCAACTTCATGTCTGTATACTTAAAAGCAATGTGAAAAGAGTGTGGTATAACCAATACGTTCACCACAAAGACAGAAAAAAGCAACTAGGAAGTAGGTCATAGGCAATGGGCGCTCACAGTGAGTCCATATAGTAAAGTCCACATATCAAATATGTCACGGTGCTCCTGACAGGAGGATCTTCCTTACTCCTCCAATGTTTCAAGGGAAACTAACAGCAACAACAAACAGCTGTCAGGGCACTCATGAAAGTAAATTTCGGAGTTTAGCGATGTAACAGATCTTCAGTATGGGAAGCAATCACGCCAAGATTGGTTCAGGATAAATTTATTTCTTGAAGCAGTTCGTTCATAATTAAACAACGTCCTCGAGATTCATATACAATTAGCCACCACAGCCAACACGTGTTTCGTCCAATGAGAGATCCCTCTCACGGACTTCATCAGGGCTTGAAATCAGGTACGTGCTGTGATCAAAAGTACACTTTTCCTGGTATGAACAATCTTGTGTGATGAACAACTTATGTTTCTCATATCAGAGTAAATAGTGCAGGAAACATTACACGTAATCTTAATTTCAATGTGCTAGTATTATCAGCGGGAACATCGAAGCCGTGGTCAAATCATCTCACGGCGTTCCCAGTCACCGAGAAATGGTATCGTTCACCACACCTTACCATCCCCAGACAAATGGGTTGGGTGAAAGTTTTAATAAAACACTCAAAGGCATTATTATGGGACTTTCTGAAAAACTCAGGAGCAGATGGGATGTCCTGTTACCATGCCTCCTCTTTGCCTACAGGGTAGTACCCCAAACAGGAGTGGGCTACAGCCTCTTTGAACTCCTCTTTGGTCACCCTGTTAGGGTCCATTAGCTCTTGTAAAGGAGGGTTGGGAGCAACCCCTAAAGCCCCCTAAACGAGATATGGTTGACTATGTACTTGACCTTAGATGCAGAATGGCTCAGTAAATGAAGAAGGCCACTAAGAACCTTCAGGCAAGCCAAGAATTGCAAAAACAGTGGCATGCCCAGAAGGCTGTCCTGACAGTGTACCAACTAGGGCAGAAAGTGTGGGTCCTGGAGCCTGTGGCACCAAGAGCACTCCAAGACAAATGGAGTGGACCACACATCATAGTGGAGAAAAAGGGTGAGGTCACTTATTTAGTTGACCTTGGCACTCCAAGAAGTCCTCTCAAAGTACTTCTTGTGAACCACCTAAAGCCCTACTATGACAGAGCTGGCTTAGCCTATGGCCACTTATGGAGGACAGGAAGATGAGTGACCCTCTCCCTAACCTCTTCTCACATTCTGCATCTGATGGTTCAAATTGAGGGGGTAGTCTTAGCAGATTGCCTTACTCAGTCTCAAAAGGAATGCTGCAGAAATCTCCCAGGGTAGTTCTCAGAAGTGTTTTCCCTTACACCTGGGCAACCACATGATGTGAACACACCATTGATATAGGAAACAGCCTGCCTGTTAAGAGTAAGATCTAGAGGCAACCTGATCATGTAAGGGATTGCATCAAAGCAGAAGTGAGGAACATGCTTGACCTAGGAGTGATTGAGCACTCAGATAGCCCCTGTGCTAGCCCAGTGGTGCTGGTCCCAAAACGACACTCTCAGAATGGGAAAAGAGAGATGAGGTTTTGTGTTGACTATAGGGGGCTCAATACAGTAACCAAGACAGATGCTCATCCTATCCCCCAGGGCAGATGAGCTCATAGATACACTGGCATCCACCAAGCATCTCAGCACGTTTGACCTTTCTGCAGGCTTTTGGCAGCTTAAGTAGTCAGAAGAGGCTAAACCTAAAACAACATTTTCAACCACTGGAGGGCAATACCAACTCACAGTAATGCCCTTTGGTTTGAAAAATGCACCTGACACTTTTCAGAGGTTGGTGAATACAGTCCCCCAAAGACTGGAAGTCTTCAGTACAGCATATCTTGATGATATAGCTGTCTTTAGCTCCACCTAGGATGACCACCTGGTCCACCTATGGAAAGTTGTGGAGACTCTGCAAAAAGCAGCCCTTACAATCAAGGCTTCAAAGTGCCAGATAGGACAGGGGAAAGTGGTTTATCTGGGACACCTAGTAGGTGGGCAACAGATTCAGCCACTACAGGGGAAGATTCAAACTATTTTAGATTGTACTCCCCCTATCACACAGACCCAGGTCAGAGCCTTTCTAGGTCTCACAGGGTATTACAGGAGGCTCATTAAGAACTATGGCTCCATTGTTGCCCCCCTTAATGACCTCACCTAAAACAAAATGCCTAAGAAGGTATTATGGACAGCCAGCTGTCAAAAAGCTTTTGAGGAACTTAAGCAGGCCATGTGCTCTGCACCTGTTCTAAAAACCCAGACTTCTCAAATAAGTTCATAGTTCAGACTGATGCTTCAGGGGTAGGAGTGGGGGCAGTTCTTTCACAGCCTAATACACAGGGCCAGGATCAACCAGTAGCTTTTATTAGCAGAGGGTTGACCCCACTGAGAAAATCGTTGGTCAGCTATAGAGAGCCTTTGCTGTGGTCTGGGCCTTGAAGAAGTTGAGACCATATCTCTTTTGTACTCACTTCATTGTTCAGACAGACCACAAACCTCTCTTATGGCTTAAGGGTATGGACTTTACAGAGGAACAAAGACCTGGCAGTAACCACTCCAATGCAGATGGACTCTCCAGATATTTCTACTTAGACAATGAAGACTCATCTGGGCAAGGTTAGCCTTATTGTCCCTCGTTAGGGGGAGGGGCGGTGTAGGAAAGTACCCTCTTTCTTGACATGGTTACCCCCATTTTCTCCCTGATGTCAGTGTGCTTGACTGTGTTCACGAGGATCCTGCTAACCAGGACCCCAGTGATTATGCTATCTCTCCCAAAACGCTGTACTTCACTCACGATTGGCATACTGGTGCCCCCTTATAAGTCCCTAGTATATGGTACCTAGGTACCCAGGGCATTGGGGCTCCAGGGGATCCCTATAGGCTGCAGCATATATTTTGCCACCCATAGGGAGCCCATGCATAGGCTTCTGCAGGACTGCCATAGCAGCCTGCGTGAAAAGGTGCAAGCACCCTTTTACTGCCATTTACACTACACAAGCTCTCTTATAAGTCACCCCTATAGCAGGCCCTTCAGCCCTGATGGCAGGGTACAAAGTACCTGTGTGTGTGGGCCCCCCTGCACTAGCAGAGTTGCCCCCACAATCTCCAGGACCATTTTCCCAAACTTCGTGAGTGCCGGAACACCATTTCAGGCGTGTACTGGACATAGGTCCTGGACCTATGTCCAGCTACATAATGGTAACTCTGAACATGGACATGTTAAAGTCATACCCCAAGGCTTTTGCAAGCATTGGTTGTATGATTCATGCACTCTGGGGGCTCCTTAGAGGATCCCCAGTATTGCCATTTCAGCCGCCTGAGGTTTTCCAGGGAGCCCCAGCTGCTGCCACCTCATAGACAGGTTTCTGCCCTCCTGTTGCTTGAAAAGCTCAAGCTCAGGAAGGCAGAACAAAGGATTTACTTTGGGAGAGGGGTGTTACACCCTCTCCCTTTGGAAGTAGGTGTTACAGGTGTGGGAGGGGTAGCCTCCCAGAGCCACTGGACATGCTTTGAAGGGTACATTTTGTGCCCTCCTTGCATAATCCAGTCTATACCGGTTCAGGGACCACCAGTCCCTGCTCTGGTGCAAAACTGGTCAAAGGAAAGGGGAGTGACCACTCCCCTGTCCATCACCACCCCAGGGGTGGTGCTCAGAGCTTCCCCAGAGGCTCCCTGGGTTTTGCCATCTTGGATTCAAGGTTGGCAGGGAACTCTGGAAGCATCTGAGTGGCCAGTGCCAGTAGGTGACGTCAGAGCCCTCCCGTTATAGGTGCTTTCCTGGTTAGGTGACCAGTGCCCGTTTCAGAGCTATTTAGGGTCTCTCCTTTGGGTGGTTCATCAGATTTGGATTGCAAGACTGCAGCAGGAATCCTCTACATCCTCCACTTTGACTTCTCACTGAAGAAACTGCTTCTGGACCCTCCAGGAATTCTACAAGCTGCAACAAAGAAGCAAGACGCCTGCTGCAACATTGTATATCCGGCTCCTGCCAGCAACTGCATCCTCCGAGGACAGCCGGTCTTCAGCCTGCACCAGATGAGCGAAGGAATCTCCCTTGTGGTGAAGGAGTCAGTCCCCTGCTTCTGCAGGCACCAACTGCAATGATGACCTGCTGCTTAGATCCCCTCTCCTGCTGAGCTGCATGGATCCTGCATCACGGTTGGTGGACTGAAGTGGCCCCGACAGTCCTCTCTTTCAACTCCCTAACTTTGGTGGAGGTAAGAGCTTGCCTCCCCATGCAAGACAGTACCCCATGCACCATGTGTTTTGCAGCTGCCAAGGCTTGTTGGCATCCTTCCTCCAAGTCCTTTGTGCATCTTGTAGCTCTGGCCCACTGCACTCAATCCTGTGATGCAAAGGTTCCTGAGTGGTTCTCCAGCGATGTGGGATCCTTTGTCGTGGTGCTGCATGGGCCTCTTTTGCAACTCCCTTGTCCCTGGGCTGTGGGACTCCTGTGTGTGCTGCTTTGTCTTCTGTGGGCTCTCTGAGTTGCTGAGGGCCCTCTCTGACTCCCCCTCCTGGGTAGAGTCCACCTGGTCCTTTCTGGTCCGGGGCAGCGCCATTTTCCGCTAACCACGAGCTTTGCGCGTGCCAAGGCTTGTTGGCAGACTCCGACAATGCAAACCCAACAGCAAGCCTCCATCTGGTGTGGG
Organism: Pleurodeles waltl; assembly: GCF_031143425.1. Classification (NCBI taxonomy): domain Eukaryota; kingdom Metazoa; phylum Chordata; class Amphibia; order Caudata; family Salamandridae; genus Pleurodeles; species Pleurodeles waltl. The sequence continues at coordinate 1,730,581,320 of NC_090444.1, forward strand.
ACATCACTTGCACCCTCCAGGAACCCGACTTCATCTTCTTGGGCGCAGTGCTGACTTTTCTTCTTCATCAGTGATTCTCCTTTTGCACCTTCACCCTGGTTAGCAGGACGCTCTTGTTCTCCCTGGACTCTTCTGTGCTTCTTGGACATGGTCCCCTTCTTCCACAGGTCCTCTTGTCCAGGATTCCAAAGTTGGTGTCTTGCAGTCTCTTCTGGGTTTTGCATAATTCTTCTTCTCATTTCTGTGTGTGTTCTAGGAAACCTACTGTGATTTACTCCTGCTTTCCTGGTCACTGGGTTGGGTTTTAGTACTTACCTTTGGGGTTTTCTAGTACTCCCAGCTCCCCTCTACACACTACACTTGGCTAGGTGCGAGACCGACTTTCACATTCCACTTTCTAAGTATATGGTTTGTGCTCCCCCAAGGCCCATTTCTAACTATAGTGATGTTTACTAATTGCACTGTTTTCTAACTTTTTATATGTCTATTTCTGCATACTAGTGTATATCATTTGTGTATTACCTCCTAAGGGAGTATAGTCTCTATGGAATTTTTGGTATTTGTGTCATCAAAATAAAGTACTTTTTTTTGTAGCACTGAGTATTTTCTTTCCTGTGTGTAAGTACTGTGTGACTACAGTGGTGTTGCATGAGCTTTGCATGGCTCCTATAAAAGCCTTGGCTGCTCATCCACAGCTACCTCTAGAGAGCCTGGCTTCTAGACACTGCCTACATTTCACTAATAATGGATAACTGGACCTGGTATAAGGTGTAAATACCATAGGTACCCACTACACACCAGGCCAGCCTCCTACAATTACACGATCAAGGGCTTCACTGGAGGCTATATTGAAGCAGTTGGTTCAAATGTTGTGCTGCCCCTGCAGGACCTTCGTGGTGTGGTTGAGCGAATTTCTGAGGCTGAACATAGGGTTTCTGGGGTGGAAGACTTTGTCATTGTTCTTCAGGACAAAGTCACAAAGCTAGAAGCAATTACCAAGGAACTGGCCTCGCATGTTGAAGATGCAGAAGGCAGGGCCTGACGCAATAACCTACAGTTGGTGGGGTTCCTGGAGGGCAGCAAGAGCCACTCCATGGTCGCCTTCTTGACCCATTGGGTTCTATCCATCATGCCAGCAGACATTTTATCCTCATGTTTTGTCATTGAAAGGGCACATAGGGCACTCCCTGCTAAACCCCCTCCTGAGGAACGCCAACGGCCAGTCATAGCCCGCATACTGAACTATATGGACAGGGACTCTATACTACGACAGGTACGAGCACAGCTGGAACTCATGTATCAGTCCACATACATTCTAATCTTTCTTGATTGTATTAAAATGGTGCAGTCACAGCTCCAGTCATTTGCTGCTGCTAAGCAAGGCTTTCAAGAATTTAACCTACCATTTGTACTCCCCTACCCTGCCTGATTGAGAGTTGTCTATGACTCCAATACGCATTTCTTTGAGACACCGAAGGAGGTATTTAATGGAACAGATGAAAGGGTCTCTCTTAAGCTACACTCCCTATGATTAATGGATACAGCCTCCCCACAGCACATGGGAAGGGAGGACCGCAAGAGTACCTACAAATTAGAAAAAACGCAACAGGTCTCAGTCCTCATGACGTGGAACTCGATGAAACTTACCACTATGACGCATGTTGCTCCACCAATGCTGGCGTCCTTGGTGGGGGATCTGCTTTGATGATCCTCTGATGCCAGGCCCGTCATCTGATGAGCCTCTATATATATATGTTTAGTGCAGTGAGAAATGTCATGTTTAGATGTTGGCAGCCAAGAATCGCTTCTGTCCTCAGAAGCATTCATGGGCTTTGTTTATATGGAATTTAGGGATCTGTTGGACATGAACGGGGTACATCTCTTGTTGGATGGTCTCTATCTTGTGTTTCACAACAGATGCTTCCATTGCTGTGAAGTATTGGGGGAATGTGGGGGCTGAATTATTTGTTTCTTTATTGCTTTTGTATTCAATGCCAGCCTTTGATGCTACTTGATGCTGCACTCACATTCACATTGCTCATTATGTTGACCACTAAGGGATTGGAAGTGCCATTGAGGCTTCTCCAAATTATAACGTGGAATGTGAAGGGGTGGCAAGATCAAGTGAGGAACTGTTTTGAAATATGCCAAGAGGATGGGGGCCGAAATCTTACTATTGCAGGAAACACATCTTGCTGGCACAAAGACCTCCTGCTTGGCTAGACGTGGTTACAGACAGATTTATCCTGCAAGATTCACAAAGGGTTCCAGGGGTGTCAGCATCCTGTTACATCTTACAGTGCCCTTCCAACAGACAGAGACCTGGGATGATTGTCTAGGTAGATATTTTGCCCTGACCAATACATTTCACAGAGAACTGCTCACTTTATGCAATCTATATGGCCCCCAATCAAATATTGATCAACCACTTGGTTCAGCTTTGGGGACAGTTCCCATCCAGTCTCTCAATCCTTTGGGGTGACTCAAATGCTGTGATGGGCCCCTAGATTGATCATCTTCGCTCAGGAGTTAGACCGGCCATTACCAGCAGGTCTAAATTAGCAAATATGTCTAATATATTGTGCCTGGCGGCCATTTGGAGGGTCCATCACCGAACAGTACCCAGATACACGTACCTTTCTACTGCTTATAACTTTCTATCTCGTCTAGATTATTTCCTAGTTCCCACTTCACAATCCCACAGGTGGAGGAATCAGCGCACTTGCACCTGTTACAGCTGAAATACCTTTATTTTATACATTATAGTTATGACATGAGGACTCTCAGACCACTCACCCTTGCTTATGAGTGGCATGTCAGGCCAATCACAGCCCCCCTTTCAGGGGCACCTCTCCCAGTGGAATTTACATAATCTGCCCTATAGAGTAGCCTTCGTGGAGGGCATTGTTGACTATTTGGCGCATAATATGGAATCTGTATCGCATGCCACAATCTTCTGGTAAGCCAGTTGTTTGCAGAATAGATATCAGCTTTTGTACTAGTGAGAAGAGATTGAAAACTAGTGCACTGTACGATCTGGCTGTGCAAATCCAAACCCTGGTGGCCCTAGGTGGGGGGAGAGACAATCCAACACCAACTAGGTCTCCTGCAACAGCAGTATGGACAATTAACTATAGAAGAGGCAAAATTGACTTGGAGGGCACCCAAAGTAGAATATATTGGTGGGGGGGATAAATCTAACAAACTCTTACATAGTATTTGCATGGCCACCCAATCTTCCATGCTGCTCCCCACACTCAGAGACTTCACAATGTGTTATTCAGAGACCCCTGCATACTTGCTTGGAGGTTTGCATCATACCTTGCAGATACTATCTTTCAGCGGGATGTCCTATCTGCAGACCTGATCACAGACTTTGTTGAGGCCTTACCCATAGAAACTCGGGAGGAGCTTGAGACACAGCTGACCGAGGCAGAGCTCGTACTGGCCCTGTCTGGGCGACTCTTTAACAAAGCACCAGGATCCAGTTGGTTCTCTGCAGTTTTTGAAAAAATGCATGCTGCTAAATTGGGACCACATTTCGTACAGGCAATTCACACCTCAGTCCAAAAGGGAGTGCTATGTCCCTGAATGGCGTCATGCCAAAATAGTGGTCTTTCCCAAACCTGGTCGTCCACCAGAAGAGCCTACCTCCTACCGACTGATATCTTTATTGAATACAGAAGCTAAGCTGCTGGCCAAAATATTGATCAATCGTTTGTTACCACATCTCTGTTGTCTGGTTCACCTGGATCAGGTGGGCTTCATGCCGGGAGACGGGCCACAAGACATAATTTATGTTGTGCCTTCAATGCCCTGGTGTTGGCAGACCGCCTTGGGAGGCCTACTGAAATTCTATCTGCTGACTTAGACCTGGCTTTTAACTCCTGTTAGTTGAACATCCCTGTTTGGTTCGCTGCAAAGACACAACTGTGGCCCCAAATGTCTACACATTAGACTGCTTTATACCTGCCTGATGGCCTCTGTCCGTGTAGCAGGCCACAAATCACAGTCATTTCCCATACGGCAGGGGACATGCCAGGGGTGCCTCCTCTCCCCCATCCTGTTTGCCTTGGCAGTTTAGCCCCTGGTGGAGTGGGTGAGGATAGATGCCCAGATACACAGCTTCGAATGGGGCCCATCATGCTCCAACAGAATAGCGTTATACGCTGATGATATTCTGTTCTTTATGACGCAATTACATACCACTGGACCCTGCCTACACCACATTATGGAAGTTTTCGGAGAGACCTCTGGTCTCATCCACAATAGGTCCAAATCCGTTTTGTCTATTAATGGGCTGTTAGAAATGGGGTCTTTGGTTGGCAGTCAGGTTACCCTCTGCCCAAGCAAGGACCCTTACTCTAGTCAGGGCACAGGAGAAACACACCTGGTTAACCCCTGCTCACCCCCTTGGTAGCTCACCAAGGACCCTCACTCTAGTCAGGGCACAGGAGAAACACACCTGGTTAACCCCCGCCCACCCCCTTGGTAGCTTGGCATGAGCAGAAAGGCTTAACTCAAAAACAATGTGCAAAGTTTTTGTACCAACACACACAGGGATACAGTGAAAACACTACAAAATGGATACCACACCAGTTTAGAAAGATAGGTAATATTTATCTAAATCAAACAAGACCAAAACAACAAAAATCCAACATACACAAGTCAAGATATGAATTTTTGAAATAATAAGAGTCTTACTTCATAGAAAACAATTGAAGCATTGTTGTTACACAAAGTACCCAGTTTGCGCAAAAAATAAAGCTGCATGGGCCAGCGTGCGTTGGAAAAGTCAGCGATGTGTTGATTCCTTACTTGCAAGTGAGGCCATGCATTGTTTTTTCTGTGGTAGAGTCGGCGATGCATTGTTTTTCTCCCTCGCAAGAGAGTGATGCATCAATTTCTAGACAGGCACCTCAGATCTGTGCAGGCTTGCGTTGATTTTTGACACCCAGCAAAAGTGAGTGAGAAATCCGGTAGCACGGTGTTAGAAAACCGCGATGCGTGGGGTTTGCGTCGTTATCAGCAGCTGCACGCAGGTGTTGCATCGTTTCTCCAGCCGTGATGCGTCAATCTCTCAGCTGGGATGTGTGGTGTGTTGATTTTAGCCGCAAAGCAGGTGGTGCGTTGTTTATCAGCCGTATTGCAGATGGTGCATCGAAAATGTTGTGCGGTATGTGCATGGATTTTTGTCCTTTTCCACCAGCTTCACCTTTCAAGGGCCCAGGGACTGGATGGGACACCACTTGGCAGGGCAGGAGTCAAACCAGAGAGTCCAGGTTCTGGCAGAGGAAGTCTTTGATGGCCCTGAGACTTCAAAACAGGTGGCAAGCTCAGTCCAAGCCCTTGGAGATTCTTTACAAGCAGGAATGTACCACAAAGTCCAGTCTTTGTCCTCTTTCAGGCAGAAGCAGCAACTGCAGGCCAACACAGCAAAGCTCAGTCACAGGCAAAGGGGCAATACTCCTCCTCCAGCTCTTCAGCTCTTCTCCTTGGCAGAGGTCCCTGTTGATTCCAGAAGCAATATGAAAATGTGGGGTTTTGGGTCCACTACTTATACCCCTTTCTTCCTTTGAAGTAGGCAAACTTCAATGGAAAGTCTCTGTTGTTTACAAGATTCTACCTTGCCAAAGCCTGGGTCCAGATTCACACCAGGGGGTTGGAGACTGTATTGTGTGAGGGCATTCAGGTGTAAGTGACCATCCTCCCTCCACTCTAGCCCAGATGGCCCATCAGGGTATGCAGGCTACTCCCCAGCTCCCTTTGTGTCACTGTTTAGAGGGGATTCACAAACAGCCCAACTGTCAGTCTGACCCAGACAGGGAATACACAAGCAGGCAAAGTCATGGAATGGTTTAAGCAAGAAAATGCCCACTTTCTAAAAGTGACATTTTCAAGCTATCTAAAAACCAACTACACTAAAAGATGATTTTTTTAATTGTGAGTTCAGAGACCCCAAACTTCACATTTCTATCTGCTCTTAAAGGGAATCTGCACTTTAAGGATATTTAAAGGCAGCCTCCATGTTAACCTATGAGGGAGATAGGCCTTGAAACAATGAAAGCTGAATTTAGCAGTATTTCAGTGTTAGGACATGCAAAACACACCAGCACATGTCCCACCTTTAACATACACTGCACCCTGCCCATGGGGCTACCTAGGGCCTACCATAGGGGTGCCTTACATGTAGAAAAAGGGAAGGTTTAGGTCAAATTGGCAGTTTAAAACTACACACACAGACACTGCAGTGGCAGGCATGAACTGTGTTTACAGGGCTACCCATGTGGGTGGCACAACCAGTGCTGCAGGCCCACTAGTAGCATTTTATTTACAGGACCTGGGCACCTCTAGTGCACTTTACTAGGGACTTACTAGTAAATCAAATATGCCAATAATGGAAAAGCCAATTACAATCTACACAGGGGCACTTGCACTTTTGCACTGGTCAGCAGTGATGAAGTGCCCAGAATACCAATCACAGCAAAAACAGAGTCCAGCACACAGTCAAACCATGGGAAGCAGAGGCAAAAAAGACAGGGCATACCGTGAAAGGGTGCCAGGTCTAACATGGGTGCAGTGAGCTCCTTGCTTGGGCCTCGGGTCTACAGGTGACAAAAGGGGGCTTTAAATATTTGGGTGTGTTCCTGACTTGCGACAGAGAGTTATCCTGGACTAGGAATATTGAATCAGTCGCCAGCCGGACCCAGGAAGAAATTAAAATGTGGTCACTCCCTCCCATATCATTACTGGGACGTTCAGCTATTTTAAAAATAGTTTCCCTTCCACAAATCCCATACAGACTGCACAATTATCCTTTCCCTATATGGTGTAGTTGGTTCTGTCAGATCAATTTGGCCCTTTCTGGTTTCTTCTGAAATGGTGTGACCCCTCACATAGCTCTTACCACCTGCTTTTAGTCCACCTATTCTGGGGGTATAGCCATGGCCGATATATACTCGTATTATGTTGAGCACATTTATTGGTCATAAATGATTAGTGGTGTGGCTCGTATGACGACCCTGCTTACATGACTGACAGATGGGGAATGGGTGACACCCCTCTTCCCTCCTACTTGTATAGCACCATGAAACTTGACAGTCTTCCCCCTGCAACACAGGTGGTAATAGCCCTCTGGCATAAAACTTTGAAAGGCATGGGTTGGTGGAACAGACTTACAGAAATGACACCCCTCTGGCATAGCTCTGCCATGCCCAAGGTGAATCAGCTAGCTGGCTTCCAGAAGTGGGACCAGATGAGAATTTCCCTCCTAGGCGATGTACTGGATGGTGTCATGCTTAAAACCTTCCAAGACCTGCAAACCCAATTTAAACTACACTGCCACCAATTCCATAGTTATCTACAACTTTGACATGCTTGTACCTCCTATCTTAGGAGTTTAGACACAATTCCTGACTTCAGTCCACTGGAGGGGAAGCTCCTCTCTGAGGCCATGGGGGAACCACAAAATCACTAACTTATTCGTTGGTAATTAATAGCCCATCCACTATGATAACCCTTTGCCAAAAATAAGAGGCTCATCTTGATGTGATGGAGGATGATGACTGGGCTGAAGCTATGAGAGTGCCATGGGAGGCAGCGGTATCTGCACGCTTGCGCCTAATACAGCTGAAATACCTTCATAGGGCTTACTATACTAGGCACCGTTTGAGGCATCGCCAACCCCTCTTGTGTCCGATGTCAGGCCAAAGAGGGTACATTTCTCCACACAGTATGGGACTTCCCTTGACTGACCCAATTTTGGCTCCGAGTGACATGATGCTTTGGTGAGCTTTCCGCATGGTCTGTTACTTTGGACCTCGATTGACAATCTTAAATATTTCTGATGATTTAGGGGGCAGTAGGTACAAGCACGCACTCCTCTTCCTCAGACTCACACTCACTAAAAGGGATATAGCGTGGGCATGGAAATCAACCACTCCTCCTTCTGCTTTTGCATGGAAACAGCATATGAATTATTGCATGGGACTTGAAATACCAGTGTACCAAGCTAGAGGGTGCCCTCAACAACATTCTAAGATATGGCGAGGTGGGCTGACTACCGGGGTATAGTTGTCTCTCCACTACGAACTCCTACGCAATTGCTGGATGATGAACTTCACCACCTTTAGACCTCCTGAGATGGACGACTGTTACGTTAATATAATGATGGGTTCTGGATTGGCAGGAGCTGGTGAGGGGTTATCAACGGGGCTAAGGCTATTTTTAGGTAGTATGTTTTGTTGGCTGTTGTGGTTATTAATTACTTCTGTTGCTAACTGGTGAATGCCTTTGAATGCAATAAAAGGTGTTTACACAATTTTTTTTTACAAATTACAATAACAAGGAAATGAAAAACATGGGTTTAACTATTTAAGAGAAAGTCAATAGGAATACCATTGTAATAGCAATCTACGGGAATGGATGTAAGTCAACATGGAATATTCAGAAGTTCAAAAAAACGCCATGGGGACTAATTTAGAAGTGTTCCATACCAGAGGACATGCTAAGAAGAAAGATTGCTTCATGATGGATGTTCTGTCAGCAGGACATCCCTACACTGGTGGATACATCAAGCACTAAATCAGGTGATAGATATTTCAATATGGCTTTTCAACAGCTCCTTGGATAAAAGTGATCTTACTTATGATAGAGACAGTGAGTTATGTCCCACAAATATCTCCATTGACCCCTTGCAGAGTTATTCTTTTAACTTATGAATGACTAAACTGAAGTCAAACCTGGACAATGTAAATTGTATGAGAGCTGGCTAATTAAACACTATTTGTATAATCAAGTAAAATATATTATAGAACAAACAACTTTAGGTGTATTAAGTAATTCAAAATAGCATATTACTTTCATTTGTTTTTAAAAACGGCCCATGGATGAGACCAGATTAGGAGCACCAGTTACACAGGAGACTAGTACACTTTTAATATAAACATAATGCACCTACAGGCCATTAAGCCCAACTGGTGTTAGGCCCCAGTCATTGTGCCAGTGACTGAAAGGCAGTGTGTGTATCGAAGTACAGAAGAAGGCTCATCCAGAAGAAGAAGACTCGGCCTCCAGTGCAATCCAAATACAGCAAGCAGAAAAGCAGAACATTTGGCAGTTTAAAGTGGATATACAAATTCCTTCCATTATGATTAGAAATCCACAGGCAATGCAGCAACCATTGTGTTTTGCAAATCTGTTGTTGCAGCACCCAGTTGAATATTGTAAAGCAAGAAATGTCCTTGTTTAGCAGGAAATAGTACATGTAATTAGACAAAGGAAACAATTTCCTGATTACTTTACCATAGCTCTATTTTTTCTTGCTCTTCTTTCACTAACTGTGTATGTCCTCCCCATACCCCTGAAGGTTCTCCTCCTACACACTCTCTCCTTCCCTCACAATGATGCTTGATCTTCGGTGGTATGGCTGATAGCTGATCAAACTATCTTTGTCAGAGATATAATCTCTGGCACAAATATTGTGTCCTAAATATTGTTTAAAACATATCTTCCAGTTAAAATGTATATTATTAGCTCAAGTGATTGAGTATATTTGGATGTACTGGTACCATACAGAAATTGATATGTGGATTTTATTCTTTAATTAGTTAAAGTCATGGCAGCCTGGTACATGTCTAGAAAGGTTGTCATCTAATTTATTGAATAATTTGATGATTGTAACTATTTAAATTTTATGGGTGATCCAACTCTACCTTGGAAGAGGTGGAAACAACTTTTTGACTCCTATTTGCTTGCAGTAGGAGAGGAAAAGTTCTCTGCTATAAGGAAACACGCTATATTACTGAATAATCTGGGTATTGGAAGAAATGTCTGAGAGTGTTCGGATGAGATTATGATCAGGCAAGCTGAAGAAGTACCTAATAATATATGACATGTCAGCCATGATCTAGGAAACTCATTTTGGTTCTCAAATAAATGTAGTGCTGGAAAGACACACACTCTTTACAAGGGTACAAGGCAAGCAAGAAAAGATAGGGAGTTACATTGCATCATTGAAATTGTTAGCACATACTGGTGAATTTTGGTCAGATTACATATTCTTTAGTAAGGGATCAAGTTGTTGAATTCTGACTTTTGGCAAAGGACAATTGCCATTGTGGAAAGCATAGAGAACACCAACATGTGGGTGCGTGAGATGGGGAAGACAAAAAGAAGGATGTTGAGGAAAGTACTGTGCAGGAAATAAAGAAAGAAAATGACAAAATTGGGGACGTTAAGAGAAATACAAACAGTGAAATGGTCAAGAAATTCCTAAATAACAAAAAGTACCAAAAATTCAAGTCTGAGATGTTTTAGTTGTGGCAGTGAAGGACATCTCTCAAATAATCCAGGGTGTTTTGCTAAATTTGCCACATGCAAAAAGGGACACTACATTTTTGTGTGTTGTGGAGCCAAAGCTCAAGGAGTATATTGTATGGAAGAAGATGAGACATTTGTATTGAGTGTGAGAGAAGGTAGATTAGTAGATTGTGATTCTTTGGAGATGTCTGAATGTGAGATCATGGTGGGAGGAAAACAAATGTCAGTGTTAGCTGATGAAGTGTCACTGTATACTATGGTGGAGACAAAATTGAGTTAATACCACCTGATATAAAGCCGTCATCTATTATGGTGCTGTCAAAATAGATGTCCTTTTTTATTCTGTGAAGAACATACAATTCTCTGATTGTGAGACAGTATACAGGGTGTATGTGGCTAAAAGAGGTGATAACCTGTTGGGCTGAGGACACCAGAGAGATATGCGAATCACCATTAATCCCATTGCACCACAGAGAGTGTTATTAAACTCATTAAGGTGCTCATTACAACATTGGCGGTAAAAGCCGCTTACCGCCGTGCAGAAGACCGCCAAAACACCGCCGCGGCTGCGGAATTCCGCCACAGCTATTATGACCCACATCTCGGAACCCGCCAAAATTCAGACACCCACACAAGTTCGCCACACCAAAGGTCAGTGATAAGCTGGCGAAATCAAAACCGACACCGTCACGCCAACAGAAATACGCCCACACTATCACGACACACGAATCCACACGGCGGTCTTTCAACCGCGGTATTCCATTGGCGGTACACACCGCCTCGCTCAAAACACACACACTCTTACAAAACACAGCCACATTGGACAATTCAAAACACACACACCTGATACACATACACACACCACTTCCACACACCCAATACAATATAAAACACAAACCCACATCACCCACGAACCCCTACTACCAAAAATTGAGAACAAAGCACAGAGAGAGACACCACCAGCAAGTACAACAGCATCCACATGCACATAACACCATCACCCACACAACTTCCACGCACCTCACACAACACACCACTACATATCACCACACTTATCACCACACACACTCCACCCCACACATCACCTACACCACCCCATGGCACGGCAAAGACAGCCCAGGTTCTCGGAAGAGGAGCTCAGGGTCATGGTGGAGGAAATCGTCCGGGTAGAGCCACAGCTATTTGGATCACAGGTGCAGCACACCTCAATTGCAAGGAAGATAGAGCTATGGCGAAGAATAGTCGACAGGGTCAACACAGTGAAATCGGGAGGACATCAGGAAAAGGTGGAACGACCTACGGGGGAAGGTACGTTATGTGGTCTCAAGACACCACCTGGTGGTTCAGCGGACTGGTGGCAGACCCCCACCTCCTCACCCACAACTAACAACATGGGACGAGCAGGTTTTGGCGATTCTGCATCCTGAGGGCCGCGCAGGAGTTGGTGGAGGAATGGACTCTGGTAAGTCAAATCTTAACTATTACATCCCCCACCCTGCCTGCATGCTATCACATACCCCCACCCTCGCCCTCACCCCTATCACTCCAACTCCTCACAAATGTGCCAATATCACAAACCACACATCCCAACACCAAGCCCTGCATGCAACAACAAAGCATGGACACCCATCACCAAAGCGTGCCCACTGCACATACCCATACACCCCCCTAAACCATCATCACACAAGCTCCCACACAGGAATGCCAGCACTGGGGTACACGGTCACCCACCCATTGCACACCATGCCACACACAGATGCAATAATCATGCCTTTCCACCCCTGCAGGACCCCTACCCAACGTCACCAGACAGGAGGGTCCAGACATGTCCACTCCACCCACAGAAGAGGCCCACAGTGATGACAGCACCTCTGTCCAACTGGATCTAGATGACCAGCCCGGACCATCGGGGGCCTCGGGACAGTCGGTTCCCCTCACACAGACACAGGCCACCACAGACCTTCCCCCCTCTGGAAACACCAGCACAGCACCCACCCAGCGGGCCCATACCTCCGTCCCCAGGACACGTCAATCAGCTGTGTGTCCACCACTACAGGGAACCCAGGATAACCCACCACCCCAACAACACCAGGGACCTGGGGGCAGTGGCAGTGGGCACACGGTCCAGGGGACGGAGGCCCTGGAACACAGGGGAACTGGGAGGGCTGCTGTGCAACAGGGGGCGGACAGGCCAAGGGAACCCACTCTCCACGAGGCCCTCTCCTCCATCATGGGAGCATACCACCACTCCCAGGAGACGATGGCAACGGTACTGGCCAAGTTTCAGGAGACCCACCGCATGCAGGAGGAACAGTATATGGGCTTCAGGGAGGAACTCAGAACCATCAGCTCCACCCTGGGCACCATCGTAGGGGTGCTGAAGGAAATACTTAACACCAGGAGGGACACTGTAGCACTCCAAGGGGCCCTTGACACTAGTATGGACGATGAACTGTCCACCACCTCCGCCGGCGCTAATGGACAGGACGCCCCGCCACAGGACCACCACACCAGCACCCCACCCCCTGCAGAGGGAGAATCACCTCGCAAACGGTTCCTTAGATCCAGGAACAAGACAGAGCACGATGCCAAGACCCCGGCCAAGAAATGAGACCACCCTGATTGTCATCCCACTGTCCCACTTTGTCACCCTGTCCATAATTAAACTGCCCCAGCTCCACTTCCTATGCCCATACGGGCAATGCACCTGTGAGACTAATAGACTGGACTCTGCCATGGACACTCCTACGCCATCACCCCTCACCATTTAACTTTCCCCTCCAATATTTTGCATTTAAATAAACATACCTAAAGCACAACATGATCTGGAGTCTGTCTGTGATTTCAAAATAGTGTATTTGCAATTACAGTGACAAAATGTTCTTGAAATAGTAATGTCAACATACCTATGTCACACAGCTCTAGTCCATGAGGAATCTAAGCAGATGATACACGTTGGGACCCACATCTGTGAAACCCTAAGGGAAAGTGACAACTCAGTGAAATACACTGGGTGAAAACGACAGACAGTAGAGAGGTAGTAGTGTAAAAGTACATGTAATAGGCAGGAATGTATTCTCACCTGTGTTTCACTGGAAATATTGCTGGATCACTGAGTCCCTGTTCTCCATGTCTTCTTCCTCTGCTTCATCCTCATCGCTGTCCACAGGCTCCACAGCTGCCACAACACCGCCATCTGGACCATCCTCCTGCAGAAAAGGCACCTGTCGTCGCAAAGCCAAGTTGTGAAGCATACAGCAGGCCATGATGATCTGGCACACCTTCTTTGGTGAGTAGAATAGGGATCCACCTGTCATGTGGAGGCACCTGAACCTGGCCTTCAGGAGGCCGAAGGTCCGCTCGATCACCCTCCTAGTTCGCCCATGCGCCTCATTGTAGCATTCCTCTGCCCTGGTCCTGGGATTTCTCACTGGGGTCAGTAGCCATGACAGGTTGGGGTACCCAGAGTCATCTGCAAATGGCGAGGGACAACTGTTAGACACACACTAACCTGTAGGGACAATCCCAGACAACCATTCCCACTGTCTTGCTTCCAGGGGCTCACCTAATAGCCACACACGGTGCCTCTGGAGTTGACTCATCACATAAGGGATGCTGCTATTCTGCAGGATGTAGGCGTCATGCACTGAGCCAAGGAACATGGCATTCACATGGGAGATGTACTGGTCTGCCAAACATACCATCTGTACATTCATCGAATGATAACTCTTCCGGTTTCTGTACACCTCTTCACTCCTGTGGGTGGGGGACCAAAGCCACATGGGTCCCATCAATGGCACCTATGATGTTGAGGATATGTCCAAGGGCATAGAAGTCACCTTTCACTGTAGGCAAATCCTCCACCTTAGGGAAAACAATGTAGCTCTGTATGTGTTTCAGCAAGGCAGACAACACTCTGTACAATACGTTGGAAACCATAGGCTGGGACATCCCCGATGCCGTGGCCACAGTTGTTTGAAATGACCCACTTGCAAGGAAATGGAGCACTGATAGCACCTGCACTTGAGGGGGGATTCCTGTGGGATGGCGGATTGCTGACATCAGGTCTGGCTCCAACTGGGTACACAGTTCCTGGATTGTGGCACGGTCAAACCTGTAGGTGATTATCAAATGTCGCTCCTCCATTGTCGACAGGTCCAACAGCGGTTGGTACACCGGAGGATTCCGCCATCTCCTCACATGTCCCAGCGGACGGTGCCTATGAAGGACAACAGCGACCACAGAGTCAAACAACTCAGAGGTACGTACCCACAGTTTACCCAGAACACCAATCATACACAAAAGGTGGCCTGTATGTGTGTTGAGACTAGGCCTAGGTATGTGTGACGCAGTTGGAAATTAGGCCATGTGGGCCCCTGAAATGGCGGCTGCCTGACCTCTAAAGTGGGACAATGGGATGTGAGGTAACTGCGCTGGCGTTGTACACCATTGCGATAGGCGGTCGGAGACCGCGGCGCAATGCTGCATTGGTTAACATTGGACCCTATGGGTCCCAGGAGCCAATGACGATGTACGCCGGCGGTGATGGTACGCACCGCCGCGGAAGTGACCGCCATATTTTTTATCTGTTCAATCACTCGATACCTGATCTTCTACAGGAGAGGACCTACACTGCAAGTGCTGCTGTGACCTCGGTCTGGAAGAGACAATGGCTCGTGAGTCTGGGGAAAGGGCCCCTGCCTTCACATCAGAGGAGTTGGAGAAGCTTGTTGATGGGGTCCTCCCCCAGTACACGCTACTCTACGGTCCTCCAGACAAACAGGTAAGTACACAGGGACCATGTTGTATGGGCAATGCTTGTGTGGAGAGGGCTGGATGTAAGAAGGAAGGGGGCAGAGTTCTGCGTGCATGAAAGACAGTGGGTGCATGTGCCACATGGCAAGGGTAGGGATGGGGGCCACTCACTTTGACGGTGCAGTTGGTAATGACTTCTCTTCTTCCCCTGTACATTTCATGTAGGTCAGCGCCCACCAGAAGAAAGATATTTGGCGTGCCATCGCCAAGGACGTCCGGACCCTGGAGGTCTACCACAGACGGAGCACCCACTGCCGGAAAAGATGGGAGGACATTCGCCGCTGGAGCAAGAAGACGGCGGAGGCTCAGCTGGGGATGGTCTCCCAATGTGGGAGGGGTGCCTGTCGAACCATGACCCCCCTGATGTTCAGGATCCTGGCGGTGGCCTACCCGGAGTTGGATGGGAGCTTGAGGGCATCACAGCAGACACAAGGGGGTGAGTACACTCTCATTCAGCTGACTTTGCGCGCAGTGGAGTTGTATGGGTGGGGGAGGAGGGCTGTGGGTTTCCCTAGTCCAGGGCAAGTTCCGTAGGCTAGGCCCCTCTGTAAGGCATGGCCCTGTGGCCCCCCACCCCACCTCTGTAGCGTGCCGACTACACCTAGTCATGCCCCTGTGTCATCTATGTGTGCAGATGTCATCCATAGCCTTGTAGGCCATTTCCCAGGAAGTGCACTGTAGAGCCCAAGAGCGCGGCGTAGTGCCGGGGGCTTCTGTGTCTGTCTTGTCCGCCAACGGTAGCGGTAATCCATGCACTCAACATGTCTTTATTCTGTTCCCCCCCTTTTTGTGTTTTCCCTGTTCTTGTATGCATTAGCATCATCAGGCAGAGGAGCAGTGGCACCGGAGCACCAGGGAGCTGCATCCCACATGGCCATGGGGGGCCACACTACGGACTCTGAATTCACCAGTGGGACGGAGGGCGAGGGGAGCTCCACGGCGGGGACAGGAGCTGACATCAGTGACACAGACTCGTCCTCTGATGAGAGCTCCCTTGTGGTGGGGGCAACATCCGTGCCCCCCACATCTACAGGTACAGCCGCCACCCCCCCGTACCAGCACCGCCCTCCCTGCAGCCCCTCAGCCTTTGCCCCGTGCCCGCTCACTCAGGAGGGTGGGCATCACCTTCGCCCCAGGCACCTCAGGCCCTGCCCCAGTCACCCCTGCTGCCCTCAGTGAGGAGGCCATTGACCTCTTCAGGTCACTCACTGTTGGGCAGTCATGCCATCCAGGGTGTAGAAAGGCAGTTGCAACAAACTAATGCATTCCTGGAGGGCATTCATTCTGGTCAGGCGGCACTTCACCAAGCCTTCCAAACTCTGGCCTCAGCACTGATGGTAGCCATTGTCCCTGTGTCTAGCCTCTCCCCTCCAACTTACCCCACCCAGACCCAATCCCCTGTACCTCTTCCTATCCCAAGCACACCATCAGACCAGCAAGCACACACCTCACCACACAAGGGAAGCTCAGGCAAACATAAGCAACACACATCCACACAGGCACTCACGCAAGCATCACACACATGCAGACACACCAACATCCACTGCCTCCACTGTGTCCCCCTCCTCCTCGTCTCCCTCCTCCCTCCCAGTCTCGTCTACACACACACCTGCATGCACTACCTCTACAGCCACTACGTCCCTCACAAGCACACCCACCAGCACACCCCGCTCACGTGCAGTCACCACCCCCACTACCATTCACACGTCCCCTGTGTCCTCTCCCAGTGTGTCTGTGACGCCCCCTCCCAAGATACACAAATGCAGGCACACACCCACCCAGCAGCCATCCACCTCACGACAGCCTCCAGTGCATGCACCTGCACCCAAAGTCACCAAACGTACACCTCCTACTGCCACCACCTCTTCCTCCACTCCTAAACCCCATGCAGCTACCCGTTCCAGTGTGTCCCAAAAACTTTTCCTTTCCAGCCTTGACCTTTTTCCCTCACCTCCCCCACCCCATCCATCTCATAGGTCCTGAACTAGCACCTCAGCCACAACATCTCCGGGACCAGTGGTGCCTGTAGTCACAGATATGTAGAGTGCACCGGCCACCAGGACAGCCAGTGTGGCACGGAGCCACAGCACAGCCAGTCCCCCCCGTGAAGCATCAGAAGTTGGCCAGTGCCCGGCGGGAGAGGAGGAAGACTCCAGCCACCAAAGCCGCTCCCAGGGGTCCTGGTAGGAGTGTGGACTCAGCTGTGACACCTCACAAGGTGGGGAAGGGCCACAAGAAACACGGCAAGTCTGGGAAGAGCAGCACGGCGGAGTAGACCGCCATCATCCCCGCTGCCCAGGAGGCCACCGCCAGCCCCAGCCCAGCTGCCCCGGAGGGCCCCACCAGCCCCAGCCCAGCTGCCCAGGAGGGCCCCGCCAGCCCCAGCCCAGCTGCCCAGGAGGGCCCCGCCAGCCCCAGCCCTGCTGGGCCATGAAGGAATGCCAGCACAAGACCCGCTGGGCCATGAAAGACCACCAACTCAAGCACCGCTGAACAGGGCACCGCCAAATCAAGCACCGCTGAACAGGGCAAGCACCGCTGAACAGGGCACCGCCAACTCAAGCACCGCTGAACAGGGCACCGCCAACTCAAGCACCGCTGAACAGGGCACCGCCAAATCAAGCACCGCTGAACGGGGCAAGCACCACTGAACAGGGCACCGCCAACTCAAGCACCGCTAAACAGGGCACTGCCAAATCAAGCACCGCTGAACAGGGCACCGCCAACTCAAGCACCGCTGAACAGGGCACCGCCAACTCAAGCACCGCTGAACAGGGCACCGCCAAATCAAGCATCGCTAGCCCATGAGCGGCAGGGGCACTGACGCAACTGGGACCATCACGGGGTGAGTGATGCACTCTGGGCACCAGCCCCCCTCCAGAACCAGTGGAGACATGCATCCACTACCTCTGTCCTTCATAGGATGAAGCACTCTGGGCACCAGTCCCCCTCCAGAACCAGTGGAGACTGTTATCCACTTGAGAGACTGTGGCTTTGCACTCCCCAGGATATGGCAGTGGGCAAACCACCCACTGTAGAGACTTGAGAGACTAAGGCTTTGCACTCCCCAGGATTGAACAGTGGGCATTGAGCCCCCTCGTGGATCTGGTGTCGTGCACTCATCCAGCTGAGGTGCCCCCCTTCCCTTCCCCCTGAGGTGCCTGTTGTATTTCTATCTGAAGCCCCTGCAGTGTTCTCTCTGTTTTGATCTGGTATCGAGTGTGGGCCTCGCCCATGCATTTTGGGCCCAGTGGTCCACGGACTATAAATGGTTCAATACCTGGACTACTATTCTTGGTGTATATTTTGTTAATAGTGTATATATGTATTTTTTTTTAGTACTGCTTTTTAATATAATACAATGGTTACACTCATTTCCTTTTGTCTTTGCATTCTTCCAGGGGGTCTGGGGGGGTGTAACTATAATGTATAGATATGTATTAGTGTGTGTGTTGTAGTGGGTGAGGGTGGGGGTGTTGCGTGTGTGTGCCCCCTCCCCTGTGTCGTAGGTGCAGTACTCACCGTGGTCTTTGCCGCCGGCATTCGTGCTCCTGGTAGAGGAGCAGGAAGACTATCGCAGGTAGAATTTGGAGTCCCGGGTCCATGGTGTCCTCGTTCCTCGTGGAGTGTGTAGAGGTGAGCGTTTTCCCTTCGAAATTCCTGTTTCCGCCGTGTTTTTATCTGCGGTGAATCCGCCCCGGAAAAGGTGGTGGATTGGCCTGTCATAATAGTGTGGGCGGTACATTGTCTTCCGCCTGTCTGTTGGCGGTGACCGCCGCGCTGTTTGTTTGTACCGCCGTGGCGGTCAGAGTGTTAAAGTGGCTGTCTTTGTTGCCGGTTTCCGCCATGGTCGTAATTGCAAATTATTTTTCGCCGGCCTGTTGGCGGTCTTACCGCCGCTTTAACACCGTCCGCCAGGGTTGTAATGAGGGCCTAAGTGTGTTTACCAGAAAATGTGTTCAAAGTTTCCCAAGGTGTTTGGTGACAACTTAGGATTTCTGAAGAACTTTGAACATAAGATTTATTAAAAATAGGACGACACCATTTGTAGGTAGAGTAAGGAAAGTAGCACACTTGATGATGGAACCCCTGAAAAAGATAAAACAAGTTGCTGGAGTGATTGAGGAATTAGAGTGCTCGGAGTGGTTGGCTCCAGTGGTCTTGGCACCAAAGGATGATGGGAAAGTGATTAGAATATGTGTGGATTTGCAAGGACTGAACAAACATATTTATGTAGATAGACAACCCCTAGCCAATATTTCAGAAACTTACTCTTGATTAAATATGTCAAGATTTTCAGTGTCATGAATTTGTTCTCTGAACATTTAACATCCTTTGTAACTCCTTTGGAGGCCTATAGGTTTGTTTGCATGTTGTTTGGGCTAGCTTCTTCTGCTGCTTATTTCCAGAGAGTAATGAAGGAGATACTAGAAGGGTTGCATAAGATACTTATTTTCCAAGATGACATATTGGTCTGTGGCAATGACCAGAAAGAGCATAATGAGCAGTTGGGACAAGTATTAAGCCGATTGCAGGAGGCTGATTTGGTAATAAAGAAAGAGAAGTATAAAATTTGTGTGACCTCTGTCACCTACTGGGACTCACAATCTCTCGTGAGGGAATAAGCCCATGCTTGGACTTGGCAAACAGTATTGTTGAACATCCGTCACCACAAAACAAAGGCCAGGTATGTTCATGATTGGTATTAGCTGAGTTCTGTTCTAAATTTATCCCAGATTTTGCCAGTATATCACTACCTTTAAGATTGTTTTTGAAAACAAATTCACAATTTGAATAGACAAAAGAATGTGCACTGGCTTTTGGTGACATCAAGTACAATATTGGAAAACTACCCACATAAGGACATTTTGATGCTTGTGAAAAACTGTGTTGACAGCAGATGCCAGTGTTCTGGGTTTAGGAGCAGTGCTATCTTAAGTGGAGGATGGTGAGGGCAGAGTGGTAGCCTTTGCGTCATGCACATTGAAGGGGGCAGAAGAAAGATATCCAGTAATTGAGCAGGAAGCAGTGGCTTTGACTTAGGCAATTCATTACTTCATATTCTATCTTTGGGGTATATAATTTGTATATGGTCAGATCATTGTATACTTTGCATATTTTTCGCGTGTAGAGAGGTAGAAAATGTATCTCCAAGAATAAAGAGGTGGATGGAAGGCTTCACAGAATAAAATTTTGTTCCAGGAAAAGGAAATGCAGTTGCAGACAGTTTATGAAGACTACCAATTAAGTAAAAAGAGGATGTTTTTGGTGATTATACCACATTGGTAGGATGGGTATTTGAGTCTGCGATTGATGACAAATAATGGTATGAAGCTAACCGTAAGAATACAGATTCTGTAATCCTTAAGAACCATGTAGTCAAGGGAAGGCCAGATAACAATGAAGTTCCAAGCTCATTAAATGATTATCTAATTTTTAAGGATCAACTTTGCAAAGTGGAAGGGAGGTTCTTGAAGGGTGAACGGGTGATACCGCCTTGCAATCTGAGAGATAAACGTATACATTTGACACATGAAGGACACCTTGGAAGGAGTTTGACTAAAGCTACGTTGTGTGAATGGTATTAGTTGGCAAGAATTGTTCATCAGACAGAAGAGGTTGTGAAGGACTGTTTGCAGTGTGAGAAAAGTGAGAAGTGTAAACAAACATGTACAGCCCCCTTATTTCTGATTGAGATTCCCACAGAACCTTGGATCAAACTAGGGACTGGATGAAGCAGGGCCTTTTGAGTTTCTGGGTAGAGAGCAGTATGTTTTGTTATTGGTTGATTATACTTCCAAATGGGTATTCACCATCTGTAAACATACAAGCGGTAACTGAGTTCCTGATTGAAGAATTTTCCTGGGAGGGTGTACCTGACTGTCTGATTACAGACAGTGGAGTCCAATTTGTCTCATGAGAGATGTGTTCGTTTCTCAAAGATTTGTCAATTGTTTGCTACGAAACAACTTTGCATTCACCACAAGCAAAGGCTTTGTTGGAAAGTATGAATAGTTGTGTTGAGAGAAACATGGTGTGCTCATCATAACACACTTAATAGTGCAACTTCTGTGTCTCCATTTACAACGTTGAGAGGTAAGAGATCACACAATAAACTCAATCCAGCCTGGTTGAAACTAAGTGTTGGCAAGAGAAATGTACATCTATATGAAGATGATCTGAAATTTCGTAGAACATCCCACCAGGAAAAGTATAAAGCTAGATTTGATGAGAAAACTTCATGGGAAAATCCCTGGAAGGTTGGAGGTAAGGTATTGGTCAGGAAATCAGCATTGTTAAAAAAAAGTGTTGCCTTAAGTTTATGGGGCCTTTTATCATTGCTAAATTAAAGAAAAATGTAGTGGTTCTGGATTCAGGTGATGTGCGGAATATGTCAAGATTGACTAAATGGAGTAATGATAAATTGCCTGGTGGTGATGATTTCATGAATGAAAATGCAATTGTCCAATCAGATAAAGCCCATGCAAGTTCTATTCATGTTGAATCTGCTGAAATGTCTAGAAATAAACCAGTTCGACAAAAAATACAATTTTTTTATGTAAATGTTAGAATTTACATTTAAGATTTACAGATTTGTTTAGTGCTGCAAATAATATACCACTTCAATTTATATAGGTTGTTCAATTCCTTTAAATGAAAATATTGTATGGGGAAACAGGCTGTTCAATTGTTTTAAATGAAAATATTTTATGGGGAAAAGATATGTTATGATCTGCTAATTGTCTCTTTACCATGTTATATATGTCATGGTTGCTTAGGTGACAAATGAATATGGGTTGCCAATTATGTCAGAGAGCACCAAACTCAGTTGAGAGTTATCCTTTGAATTCTGGCTGTTGGTCAAGTTATCCTTTGAGGGTTGGTGGTCTTAGTTTTATGAGAAATAAACCGTTGAAGAATTTTACTTAGAAGGTGTGGTGAATCCTTGAACTTAACAAAAGCATGAGGGTATTTTTGCACAACTGAAATCTTTTTTTGTTTTCATTTAAGTTATACAGGGAATATGGACCAATATTCAGCGTTCAAATGGGAAGGAAGAAATGTGTTGTTTTGGCTGGTTACAAGACAGTAAAGGATGCTTTAGTAAATCATGCAGACGAATTTGGGGAAAGAGAAAAAATCCATATATTTCAAAAAACGGATGAAGGCCTTGGTAAGTGCTCGCACCTTTACCAGTCTTACCACTATACTGATATTCAGAAGAAAAAAACATGCTTGCCAATTTCATCCCCTAGATTTCACATCAAAGAAGATTATTTTGGCAAAATCTCTGAACATACACTACAATCAGAATTGTCCAACTACGTTTGCAGGAGTGGCTAGGAAAATCTCTAATATTTCATTTTGTATAACATTTTATTTTGAAATCCATTAATCCATTAGCATAATATCAGACCCATTTCAAAATGTATATGCAATTACTGATATTTAAAACATGTACAAGAAAATAAATAGCACATTAAAAATGGACAAGAAGAGCATCTTTTATTATAAATGTGTGTGTGTGTGTATATATATATATATATATATATATATATAGAGAGAGAGAGAGAGAGAGTGCTCCAAATGATTAAGGAAGACATCTAGGGCCAGATGTATGAAATTATTTTGCACTTGCAAACGGTAAAATCGGCCGTTTGCGAGTGAAAAACCGTGGTCTGCGGTGCATGAAATGCATTCGCAGACCACAACTAAGAAATCGCTAAAATAGCGATTTCTTGCGTTGCGACCTGAAAATTGCGAGTCGCAATTTGCGATTCGCAATTTCCAGGTCGCAAAGCGATTCTGGAAAAAACACAAATTGCGATTTTTCCTAAAATGGCATTTTGCACTTTCAAAATACCATGCTTTGCAACCAGGTGGTAACCTGGTGCAAAATTTAAAAATGCAGTTAAACTGCATTTTTAACTTCAACATGTAAAGCACACATGCCCTTTTGACATGTGTGTACCTTACATGTTGAAAAAACTGTTTTTGGGGTGCAGGAGAGGGGGCCTTAGGCCCCCAGCACCCTGGCCTACACCCTATCACAACCTACCAATCCGCCACCTTTTCCGGGGCGGTTGCCCCGCCGATAAAAACACGGCGGAAACAGCCATTTCGAACGGAAAACGCTCACCTCCATACACCCCACGAGGAATCAGGACAGCATGGAACCCGAACTCCACATCCTCCCAGCGATAGTCTTCCTGCTCCTCTACCAGGAGCACGAACGCCGACGCAGAAGACAACGGTGAGTACGGCACCTACGACACAGGGGAGGGGGGAGGGAAAAAAATACGGGGACACACATACGCCACACACCCACCCCCACCCTCACCCACTACAACACACACATCAATGCATAGCAATACATCACAGTTACCCCCCCCCCCAATCCCCCTGGAAGAAGGCAAAGACAAAAGGAAATGATTCTAAACATTTGAAAATATTGTATTACTGGCTTAAAAATATATAACGCATCAAATACTTTTATATACATAAATGTACAAGTCGGATCATTGCAGCAGGCACTGGGCCCAAATCACATGGGCAAAGCCCACACAGGATACCTGACTCCAACGGAGAGAACACTGCAGGGGCATCAGATAGCAAAACTACAGGCACCTCAGAGGGAAGGGAAGGGGGGGCACCTCAGCCAGATGAGTCCACGACGCCAGATCCACGAGGGGCCTCCATGGCCACTGTTCCATCCTGGGGAGTGCAAAGCCACAGTCTCACAAGTCTCTACAGTGGGTGGGTTGCCCACTGTTACATCATGGGGAGTGCAAAGCCACAGTCTCACAAGTCTCTACAGTGGGTGGCTTGCCCACTGTATCATCCTGGGGAGTGCAAAGCCACAGTCTCACAAGTCTCTACAGTGGGTGGTGTGCCCACTGTATCATCCTGGGGAGTGCAAAGCCACAGTCACACAAGTCTCAACAGTGGGTGGGTTGCCCACTGTTACATCCTGGGGAGTGCAAAGCCACAGTCTCTCAAGTGGATAACAGTCTCCACTGGTTCTGGAGGGGGACTGGTGCCCAGAGTGCTTCATCCTGTTAAGGACAGACGGAGTGGATGCTGTTCTCCACTGGTTCTGGAGGGGGACTGGTGCCCAGAGTGCTTCGTGCAGCACTGCCCGACACAGATACGGGCCTGCCCCTGCCGCTAATGGGCCAGCGGTACTTGAGATGAGGGGCCCAGTTCAGCCTTACCACACACCACACAGCATACAGCACAACTAGCATGGAGACTGCACTGAAGATTGCTACCTACTTGTATCTCACCCTGGTCCGGCTCCACAAGAGCGACCATTTGCATTCACACCTGTGTTGGAGGGGATGCAGCGACTCGGGCACGCTGATCCATCTTCTATGGGAATGTCCAAAGTTGGCCTCCTATTGGGAGAGAATCTTAAATGACATTGACCGTCATTTGAATACCCTACTTCCGTGATTCCTGGCAAACATCATACTGGGCCTACCAAACCCCTTGATGCTCCCGCTTAAGTCTCTGTGGGGCCGTCAGATTGGCCTAGCCCTAGGGGCAGCCCTACAAAACATATTGACTCACTGGGGAACCCCTCATGTCCCTACACAGCTAGGATGGTTACATCGGTTGTGGCTGATCCTGGGGATTGAAAAGCTTACACTCACCCTTACGGCACAAGAGCAAACGTACAGAGAGCTGTGGCACCCTTTTCTGCCCCTACTCTCAGGAGAGTTCATAAAGATGACCTACCCTAAATACCTGCTACTCCTATGCCTCCTAGAGAGGGACGGCCCCTAGAGATTTGAACTGGTAGGAGGAAGGACGTTTCAGTAGCCCTGTGTCTATCCCTCACGGCTTGATAGCATAATTGTGCACCTGGGGGAGGTGGGACAGGGAGGGGAAGGGGTTAGGGGTTGGTTGGTTAACTATATGTTTTTTATGTTGGCAGGGGCTGCATCACCCCTTGTTTCCATATAAAAAATTCCAAAAAGAAATTTGAACCATCAATATTGTTTTTTTGATACTGTTAAAAATGAGTTTTGCCTTTAACCATCCACTTTTTGCTGAATTTGTTTTTTTGTTGGCGTTAGGACTCCGTGGACTTTACCAGTGCTAACCAGTGCTAAAGTGCTTGTGCTCTCTCCCTAAAACATGGTTAAATTGGCATATACCCAACTGGCATATTTAATTTACTTGTAAGTCCCTTGTAGAGTGGTATACCATATACACAGATCCTGTAAATTGAATGCTACCAGTGGGCCAGTAGCACCTATTCTGTCACTCAACTGAGTAGCCCTCTAAGACCTGTCCCAGGCCTGAGTGCATTGTTACACTGCCATATTGACTTGGCATTTTAACCCCCTTGCCAAGCCTTATACTCTCCTTTTATTATACATAGGTGACCCCTAAGGTAGACTCTAGGTAGCCCATAGGGCAGGGTGCCATGTAAGTATAAGGCAGGACATGTTCTATTAGGTTTTATTTGTACTGGTGGTGAAAAACTCCCAAAGTCATTTTTCACTACTGCGAGTCCTACCCCCAGGGTAACATTAAGGATTCCTTCTTACCTTTAATAGGTTGCAATTCCTAATTGAGAGGAGGTAGATATATCATGTTTGGTACCTATGAAATTGAAATGATAAAACCTCTTCATAGGTAAAGTCAGATTTTTCATTACAATTTTGAAAATGCCACTTTGAAAAAGTTGGCATTTTCCGGCCCTTAGCCCTTTGTGTCTGCAGCCTGTCTTGAGTGGCTGTAGCTGACAGCTAGACTTTGTAAATCCATCCTAAGAGTCACACAATAGTGGAATTAGGATTGCCTTAATGGGCCATTAACTAGCTTGTTGGAGGTGTATCTGAGCACAGCCCCACTTGCAGCTGAATATACTGTGTCCTGCCTCATGATAATGGGCCTAAAGACCCTGTATTCTGACTGCACTAGCTTGGAGCCATGGCAGGGGAGCTGAGAAATTTGAAGAACTTCAAGTAATCTTTCCAGAAACTTCTCCCACTTTCCAGGAGAAGGACAACAAGATATAAAAATAGGGCCTTCAGACCCACTCTTTAGTTCACTAAACCTGTGGAAGTTCTGTCTGAGGGTTCATTCTGCTGTGATCTGCTGGGTGCTCTGGCATACTGCTGATGTACCTGGAAAAACAACTTTGCTTCCTGGAGCGTGCCTTGAACCCTGAGAGTCCAGCCCTGCTGTTGAGCCCTTTATCTACACCTGTACCCAGGACTACTAAGAGTGACTCCAAGGCCTAGTTTGCTAGCTTCCTGTTCAGAGCCACAGGGACATAACAGGCTCTCACCACCATGAACCTGCACCCAGCCCCCAGCCTGAGTGAATCCTGAACCCCCAAGAGGTCTCCATATCCTTGTAGACCCTTGGATGTACTGCTGATGGGGACCATATGTCCACAGTTGGTGCTTTAATCTTTTATGTGCTATTTTTAACCTTAAGCCTCAAAAATTCATAACTCTGTTTCTACTGATTGGATGTTTGTCATTTTAGTGTCAAATAATGTGTTACAATATACTTTCTTTTTCTCAATTGATTTGGGATTTTTCTTGTGTTGTTTTTTCACTTTATAACTGTTTGTGTACTGTACAAATACTTTACACATTGCCTCCAAGTTAAATGTGAGTGTTTTTGTGCCAAACTACCAATTGATAAGCAAAAGTTAATTTAGTGACTTTAGTGGTTTACTCTGTAATTGAGTGCAGCTGGCGCTTGATCATCGCTCACACCCCAGTCGACAAACATCCCAGTTTCTCACAGATGTCAATATTATATTGATCTAAAGCCGATGAATAACCTAGTAAAGACATTGTTGTTTCTCTCGAAATCAAGATGGTTTTGGGGCGGAGTAAGAAGGTGGCTGTGTGAGATGGCCGAGTCCAAGATCTTCTGCTCTACAGAGACTCCTGGAATGTAGTTGTTTTTCCAGAAGACATCAGAGGTTCACATGAAACTTCCCTCCCAAAGTATGCGCTCTGAGTGCAATTGTTGTAGGTGGGGTTAACTCATTGATTTTGGGAAGCAAGCAGAAATGCATTGGGCCGGGTGCTTGTGGGAGCAGTGCAACATCTGTTTTGATTATTCTGTGGTGCTAGGAGAATGGAAAATAGCAGCAGCAGGAAAAAAAGTTTTTGGAGGCTGATATTCGGTGAGTTATGGCCCTCAAGAACATGGGAGCCACAAAGTCTCTCAATGGAATAGCCCTAAGCTCCGGGGCCAAGTCAAAATGCAGAAAGCCCGTTGGGGCACCCACTACAGCACCTCTGCCAGAGTCAGGTCAGAGATCACAGAACTACAGAGCACAGTCAGATCAACTGTAGCAGATCTGCTGAGGAAATCTGCTAGTCATCAAGGGCTAACAGCAACTGGCCAGGTTGCCCCAACAAAATCGACTGAAAACCAAGAATGTGAGCCTGAATACCTGACCAACAACCCAAACCAGGTGGGAGAAGGAAGCAGCGCTACCCTGGGGATTACAACCTCGTTTTCTGCCAGCGATTTCATGGCGGTAGCACCAGCATGAAAAGGCTGGTGGAGAACGGGTGCTGGGGCATGGTCAGTGCAGGGGACGCCTGGCCAGTACCCTCACAATGTTCACTGTCTGGTGCACCCTGCACCCTACAGCATTGCTGCTGGCTCGATTACGAGCTGGCGACAATGCTGTAGGCTGTTTCCTGCTGGCCAGCGGGCAGAAACTGAGGTTTCTGACCGCCGACCTAGCCGGAAACTCGTAAGGGCCCGGCGGGAAGGTGCCCACAATGGTGTCAATCTCCCCATCTGAAGTTCGGTGGATGGGCAAAACTGTCCGCTGAACTGATAATGAGGCCTTATATCAGCTGCAGGGGGTATTTGCTGGATGCCACAAAGGAACTACAGACAGATGATGCTACCCACGCCCCTGCATTGGTGCGAGACTGGTCCACTTTTACCGATCAGCAGGTCAGGGAAGGTTTCAATGATGTATCGGGTGGTTGTGGAAGGAACCCAAGGGGGGGCATGCTCTCAAGATTGGAGGGGGAGGTGCATGTGCACAGGAATGTCCATGGCTATGAACAATGGAGGTCAAGGAGAGGAGGACTCATTAGGCAAGGCGGGCCCCCCTAGATATTAGGCGCCCATCAGGGTAATAACACAAAGGGAAATCACAGTAAGAAAGGTACAGATGTTACAAAGACTGGCTCAGACATCAGGGTTGTGGAATGTCTTTCAGTGTCAGATGGGTCAGATCAGTCAGATGACTCTGACCTCTCAAAGTGATTCAGTGGACAATTTACTGAGAAAGGAGACTGACTCTACCCCAGGGGAAGAGTGGATGGCAACACTTGGTAAACCGTGTGAAAGATTCCAGGAAAAGTGCATTGAAGTGCTAATGCAGGGGGTGATTTAAAATGGGATTATGCTACAAAACAACATTCCTATGAAAGCTTGGTTGAGACTCGAGAACATCTAGTCCTGGAATGGTCAGTGATGGCTGAGACACCAACTCTTAAATCCATTTATCGAAGGATGGTGCTACATAGAGAGGAAACCCACTCTGACAGCAGGAGAGCTTGAGCTGCGACCAGGGAGTTTCAAGGGCAATACATGAGATTGCCAAAACGTGTTCTGAGATCTCAGCGAGGATATCAGCAGTAGAGATCAGGGTAGCAGTTTTGGAGTCGGACCGTCCCTCAAAAAAGATCACTCGGCAGCCCAGGAGGAAAGCTAAATGACACTGAGTGGAAACAATCTAAGAATCTTGGGAATAGAGGAGGGTGCAGTGGGCAGCAATGTAAGGCTTGTTGTCAATCTTTTCCAGAATTCCTTCCCAGAGCTGGAAGGATGGAACTGGTATCATGAAGTTCAAAAGGCCCACAAATTTACACTTATGTTGAAAAAGGCCGACCAGGGAAGTGCAAAACCTAGGGATATTTTTTTTTCAGGAATTTCCTCCTCAAAAAGGCAGTTTTCAAAAAGGCCTGCCCAGACTCTACACGTTGTGTGGATGGGTGCTCTTTCTTTGTGAGACCAGACTTTTGTCACACTACATTCTGAGACATTGAAGGTTGAGGCAAGTGATTAGGCCATTTCAGGACAAAGGGGCACTGGCCCGTCTATTAAATCCTGCAAGGCTTAAGACAAACTATAATGGCCAAACTTGCACATTCTTGTTGGAGATTAAAGTGAAAAGATTCCTTGAGAGTATGATCTGAGTATTATGGCACAATATCTGGGGGTAGGACAAAGAAAATCAGTCTGGGCATGATTTTAGCTGCTTGTTTTATGCAGGGAGTTATGTTCTTTATGTTTGCTTTATCAATATATTTTTCCTTTTGTTTGGTTTGTTGACTGATGAATGTTATGTCTTGGGAGGAGGGTGAAGGGTACTGAGTCTTTGGTTGGCAGTCACGTTACCCCCTGTCCAAGCAAGGACACGCTTTCTAGTCAGGGAATATGAGAAACACACCTGGTTAACCCCTGTTCACCCCCTTGGTAGCTTGGCATAAGCAGAAAAGCTTAACCCAAAAGCAATGTGTAAAGTACTTGTAACAACACACACAGTAATACAGTAAAACACTACACAATGGACACCAAACAGGTTTATAAAAATAGTAAATATGTATCTAAGTAGTACAAGACCAAAATGACAAAAATCCAACATACACAAGTCAAGTTATGAATTTTCAAAGATTGAACACCAAAATAGTGTTTAGAAACACAAATGCTTCAATTAGGTGATATCACGGCGTCGTGACGGAGTCATTCCCAACAATCCGACGCCAATGGCGCAGGTCACGGAGTCACACAGACCCCCAGGTACAGTACCTTGTGAAAATGAGGAAAGAAGCCGGTGCACCTAGACGGGCATCGTGGCGTCGCTGGATCCGAGGTGGCGTTGGTTCCGGTGCTACAGAGTAAAGGAGCTGAGGCGTCACAAAGAGGCATCGGGTCCTTGCTGCGGAGTTTTGGAGGTGAGGCAATGTCGGTGTGAAGCGTTGGATCTGCGCACTTCCTGTGGAGTCAATATCCGACGGTCACGACATGGTGCGGTGACTTCGACGGAGTCGCGGACTTCAGCGAGGCTGCAGCAGTGTTGAGCCTGCGGGGTCGTCACACTCCAGCGAGGACCGTGGCTTTGGTTGCAGGTGGCGTCACAGGATTGGCAGTGGTGTTGGTCCGAAGTCGGTTTACTTGGTTTTACTTGGTTTTTCCACAAGCTTCTCCTTTCAAAAGCCCAGGGACTGGATTAGGCACCAGTCTGCAGGGCAGGTGTCTCAGCAGAGAGTCCAGGTGCTGGCAGAGGAAGTCTGTAATGGCCCTGAGACTTCAGAACAGGGGGCAAGCTCAGTCCAAGCCTTAAGAGATTCTTCTCAAGCAAGGATATACCACAAAGTCCAGTCTTTGTCCCCTTTCACAGGCAGAAGAAGCAACTGCAAGATAGCCCAAAAAAGCACAGTCAGAGGAAGGGGCAGCACTTCTTCTCAGCTCTTCTCCTTGGCAGAGGTTCCTCTTGAATTCAGAAGTGATCTTGAAGAAATCTCAAGTCTGGGGTTTTGGGTCCACTACTTATACCCCTTTCTCCCTTTGAAGTAGGCACACTTCAAAGGAAAGTCTATGTTGTTCACAAGATCCTGCCTTGCCCAGGCCAGGCCCCAGACATACACCAGGGGGGTGGAGACTGCATTGTGAGGGCAGGCACAGCCCATTTAGGTGACCATTAGTGACCATAAGTGACCATTCCCCCCTCCACTCTAGCCCAGATGGCTCATCAGGATATGTCTATAGGAGATTCACAAACAGCCCAACTGTCAGTCTGACCCAGACAGGCAATCCACAAACAGGCAGAGTCACAGAATGGTTAAAGCATGAAAATGCCCACTTTCTAAAAGTGGCATTTTCAAACTAACACTCTAAAAAACACCTTCACTAAAAGATGTATTTTTAAATTGTGAGTTCAGAGACCCCAAACTCTAGATTTTTATCTGCTCTCAAAGGGAATCTGCACTTTAAGAATACTTAAAGGCAGCCCCATGTTAACGTCTGAGAGAGAGACAACAGTGAAAAACAAATTTGGCAGTATTTCATTGTTAGGACATGTAAAAATAAATCAGTACATGTCCCACCTTTTAACATACACTGCATCCTGCCCGTGGGGCTACCTAGGGCCTACCCTAGGGGTGCCTTACATGTATAAGAAGGGTAGGTTTGGGCTTGGCAAGTGGGTACACTTGCCAAGTCGAATTGGCAGTTTAAAACTGCACACACAGACAATGCAGTGGCAGGTCTGAGCCATGCTTACAGGGCTACGTATGTGGGTGGCACAGTCAGTGCTGCAGGCCCAGTAGTAGCATTTGATTTACAGGCCCTGGGTACCTCGAGTACACTTTACTAGGGACTTACTAGTAAATCAAACATGCCAATCATTGAAAGCCAATTACACATACAATTTCACATAGGGAGCACTTGCACTTTAGTACTGGTCAGCAGTGGTAAAGTGCCCAGATTAACAAAAACAGCAAAAACAGAGTCCAGCACACAGCAACAACCTGGGAAGCAGAGGCAAAAAGTTAGGGGAGACCACGCCAAGGATGCCAGGTCTAACAGGTACATGTACTATCACAAAGACCAAGCATGGGTCTGAAAGCTTCACCACAGTATGGTGAGGGGGTGGAAGGGAAAGACGCAGGGGTTGGGGAGAGATAACAGGAGGGTGGTGTGCCAAAGGGGGAAGAAGAAATTATAGTAAAATGAGGAGGCAAGGGATGTTCAGTGGGAGGTGCCCTAGTAACTGGTTTCGGGAAGGAATGCAAGGGGCATGATGAAGTGAAGGGGCATCTTATTGAATAAGGAATAGGTTGTGTTAAGGCTAGTTTTTTTTATCTAAGTCAGGCTCTGGAAATTGGTTAAACACCATGACACTAGGATGCAAATTGTGTATATGAACAGGTAATGTCAGTGGCTTAAATGATAGGTTCAAGAGGGCTAAGGTGCAGAGGGTCTAGGACCAAGGGGTGCAGACGTTATTTGTTTACAAGAAACACACATTGCTGGGCACAAAAGAGTTCCGTTCGAGACCTTGGGATATACTGTTTTGGTCTGTACTTCATAGGGAACTACTGGAGGGGAGTGGCAATCTTACATAGAAGGAATGTATGTGTGGTGAAGCAGAGAGCAGGGAGGTGAGCAATGGTAGAATGTCATATTGGGGGTGTCAAATGTTACTTTATGCTCCATTTATGGCCCTAATCTAGACGAACCATCAGTCATAGAGTATTTGGATGTGAAGTTGGCTCTGTGGCCAACTCTCCTTATAGTGTGTGGTGATTTTAGTCTACACATAGATGTTATTGAGAATTCATGTCAGCCTGGTATGTACATGGGCCGTAAACCCATAGTATAAAGAGCAGTTCATCAGCTCATGAGAAATCATGGACTCATTGATGTTTGGGCTAGGTAAAGTCTTCAAACTCAGGCTATATATATTTCTCACATCCTCATAAGAAATTTGTGTGGCTGGGCTTTGTGGTCAATTCCTTTTATAGTGTATGGCTGTTGGAAAATGGGTTATTGGTAAGGGCAGGTAAGTACTTACACTTAGCAATAGGCCACTAACCTCCACTTAGGTCCAGTTAGGTCGCAGTAAATTAAACCCAGCTCAACCCTTGGTAGCTTGGCAACGAGCGACAAGGCTTAACTTAGGAGACAGTGTAAAGCATTCAAAGATCACAAAACAGTCATTAAATAAAACACAGGAAACAGTTTAAAAATCCAAAACCAATTGATAAAAATAGATTATATTTTTATCTTTAAAATGACACAAAAATGAATAAAATTGGATAAGGGGAACCGGAGATATGAATTTTTAAAGAATTTTTGTTTTCTAGTGCCTAGAAACAAAAAGCGCCAATCTAGTCATCTGGTCGCATCTCGACCGGGGCAAAGTCAAAGTTTGAGGCCGACCGCGATGGAGCCCGGCTCGGCTACAGCCCGCAGGAGGCCTCGGTCAAAAG
Source organism: Pleurodeles waltl (assembly GCF_031143425.1). Taxonomy (NCBI): domain Eukaryota; kingdom Metazoa; phylum Chordata; class Amphibia; order Caudata; family Salamandridae; genus Pleurodeles; species Pleurodeles waltl. The sequence goes on from NC_090444.1 coordinate 1,730,614,460, forward strand.
TTTACCTTGACACTTAGTCGTTTTTCGGAAGATTTTCTTCAGCGGGACGAACCTGCCAGTCCAATCCGACCTCCTGGAACTCTTTTCCGGATATGCATCACGGGAGCCCTTGGTGGAGATTTTTACCTTCGGACTTAGTCGTTTTTTCGAGGTGAAAATCCTTTGACCGGGGTAAACCTGGATCTTAATCCGACGTCCTTGGAGCCCTCCTCGGATACGCTGTCTGTGAGATCCCAGTCAACTTTCTACGTTCGGACATGGGGCCAGATGCAAGAAACTATTTGCGAGTCGCAAACGGCAAAAAATGCCGTTTGCGAGTTGCAAATTCCAGTTTCCAATGCAGAAATGCATATTGCGAGTCAGAACCAACTCGCAATATGCATTTCAGAATCGCAAATAGGAAGGGGTGTTCCCTTCCTACTTGCGATTCGGAGTGGTATGCAATACCATTTGCGACCGCATATGCGGTCGCAAAGGGTGTCGCAGTTACCATCCACTTCAAGTGGATGGTAACCCACTCGCAAATTGGAAGGGGTCCCCATGGGACCCCTTCCACTTTGTGAATGGACCCAAAACTATTTTTTCAGGGCAGGTAGTGGTCCAAGGGACCACTACCTGCCCTGAAAAAATACCGAAACTAAAGGTTTCGTTTTTTTTTTTAAGTGCAGCTCGTTTTCCTTTAAGGTTCCTTTGAGGTTGTTTTGGGGTCCACAGCTCATCCCAAGGTTCCAGACGCTCTGAGATGATCCTTGGGGGTGTGAACTACAACTCCCACAATGCACCTGGTGCAAACTCCTTTTTGGCCACTGGACAGTGGTCAGCTGGTTGATTTCTTCAGGAGTTGGTGCAGGGGACTCTGGTTAGCAATTTTTCACCTGTAGCAAACAGGGAGTCACTCCTTGAACCAGTTGAAGCCAGGCAAAGCCCTTCTTGTGGTGAAGCCCAAGTGTGCAGCTGGTGCAGTCCGTCGGAGTGCAGGGTCCAGGTGCAGGCCAGGGGACCAGCAGGGCAGTCCTTCTTCTTCTGTAGTTCTTCCCGGCAGGGATCTGGTAGAGAACTGAGGTGTGGGTGCAGGTCTGCCAGTTTTATCCTTGCTCCTGGGTGAAAAACAGGGGGGTCCTGATTCTCCAATCAGGTGCAGGGTCCTTCCCCCTGTGAGGACCACTTCCTGGGAAGTGTGGCAAAAATCAATCCCAGGAGGCAACATTTCTCAAAAGTCCATCATGGCTGAAAGTGATTTTTGGAGGTTACATCTGGCTGATCCCACCAACTGGTGTGGCTAAAAATCATAAACACACCCCTCTCCTGCCCTCTCCTAATCTAATCAAGGGGGCACCTAGTTGTCTGGGGTTGCAGGATGTGGGGGTGTTGCTGGGTTGCTCCAAATGTCCTTCTCTGCCTTTGAAGACCAGTTTGGCAGCCCTACCCCTTCCTGCCTCACCATCTGCTGAGGGGAGATCTCCTCCCACAGGCATATCTCTTTGTGTGAAGCCAGGCCACTTCACACCTCATCAAGGCAGCCTGGCCAGGCTGCCAGAGGCTGGCCAATCGGAGCACAGCAGCAAAAACAATGCAGGGCTGAAGTTGGCAACTTTTCAGGTAAAGTTTAAAACTCGTTACCTGAACAAGTTATATTAAATCCAACAACTGGAAGTTGTGGGATTTATTATAACAATTAATTTGATAACAAACTCTTGGTATCTGTCATTTAAGGGGACTTTTATAATTAAAATAAAGTCTCCCCATTCTAGCTTATGGAGGCCATTCACTACAATGAGGGAAAAACGAATGTGGCTGTTTTACCTCACCAGGGCTTATAAAACTATTTTTATAAGGTCCCTGCTTATAGTTACATGGCACCCAGCCCTAGGGGAACATAGGGCAAACCTTAGGGGTGACTTATATGTAACAATAAGGTAGTTTAAGACTTTGGAACTACTTTTAATTCCAAAGTTGAATTTGCATATAACTTTAATTTAAAAGCAGCCAGCAAGGCAGGCCTGCCTTTAAAATGACACTGGGTACCTCAGCAGTGCACCTATGGTTGCAGTACCTGTGCTGGGGTCCCTAAACCCACATGCCCTACCATATACTAGGGGCCTATAGGTAGGTTGACTTAGCCAATTATAATTAGCCTAATTTGCATACTGATTTTACACAGAGCACAGGCCCTGGGACCGGTTAGCAGTACCCAGGGCACCACCAGAGTCAGGAAAACACCAGCAAAAAGTGGAAAATGGGGGCAAAAACAATGCCAACAAGGAAGATATTCATAGGATTTGGGCGCTCACAGTGAGTCCATCAAATAACAACACATTGTGTTCATGGCACGGTGCTTTCGACAAGAGGATCTCCCTCAATCCTCCAATGTTTCTGGAGAAACAAAATAGAATAAGAACAGGTGTCGTAGCACTCGTGATATAAAATTAGAAGTTATTCATGTGTCCCATCTCTTTCGTGAAATGACATCCAACTATTTTGTTTGTATCACAGTCCATATTTATTCATAATGTTCAGATATCCTCCATAGGAACAGCCAACACGTGTTTCGTCCTTTGAGAAGTATCTCTCATTAAGGACTTCATCAGGGCTGAAATACAATAGAGTAGTGTCTATATATATGTTACAGAGCGATGATAGAAAAAACAAACAAATTTTGGACCAAATTCAATAAATGACAATAGTGCGGTACATAGATGCATGAACTATTGTGATTTGTGTGATAGTCGTCGGCGAAAAGAAAAAGAAATACACAAATAACCCAATTACACCAACGTATAACCTTCGGTACAAAATGTAAAACACCTTGATCCGTGTCAGAGTAAGGTCTAAAACCTGAAAGTGATATGTGAAGGTCAAAATACAAAACGATAAAGTCCAAACAAGGTGCACGTCATTTCAGGCAAGCAAAGTTAAGAGTAAGTCTTTGTGATTAAAGTAGATAGGGGACCCCGATTCGTGTAAAGTACTGAAATAAAGATTAAAAAGTATAGCAAGAAAAACCTTCGAGGAAAAGACCTACATGAACCAAAAAGGGGCGAAAATGCCTCCACTAACCTTATTGTAATTAGAATGTTTAAAAAATAATCATATTGTTGAGGTAGTCTCCGTCATATCTACAATGGGATGAGGAACACACAAAAAAAGGATATTTTGCGGTCAGCCCCATCCAACTAGATATTCAAATTATGCTCCTAAAAGCCGATAAGACAAATTCCATGTGAAATCCAGTTAATAATGGATAATCTATACCTCACCTCTATGCGAAATTCAGTCAAAGTAAGTATGTGAAAGAGAGAAACCGCGCGGTCACATCCACCCCGCAGCGTTCCCAAATCTTATGGCCGCATTGAATCTGAACGTCAAGGATACGGACGTCAGATAAACAAGTCCGCCCGCGGTGAGTCTGGAAATAGAGAAAGGGCTAAGGTTTGAGAAAAAACGGGCGCCATCTTTTAGTGTCTCCGTTGTTGAGCACGGAGATACGCTATATAGAAATAAGTCCTCTATTGTGTCACTAGGTATATGTTACTGTCGTCACGACCATGTAGTGGCGCCATATTGGAAAATCTCTCAATTGGCAGAATAAAGGTAAGTTATCAATGAAGAAACAACCTATTTGTCTATAGTGTCCGCCAGAATGGGGCAATGTCCAATAAATAGAAAAGTGTGGAAAAAGGGTCCCAAGGAATACAGAGGAATGTTGGGAAAAAAACCTTTGATTAATCAACAAACCATCCAGCAGAAATATAGTTAGTGTCGTGTAAACATCAATAATAGTAAGATAACTTGATAAGATATCATCCTACCAATATTTGTACAATTACATACACAATATTACGTGTCACATTGCCAGCATTCGTAGCATAAAATATAACAAAATTAATATGAATATGCATTCAGTGAAAGTCAAATTGTTAGTGTATCCTCCAAAATGTTAATAGTCTAAACACATTAATTATTGAGAGTCCCACATATCATATTACTAAGTACACTTACATCTGCGTACAAAATGACTACGAGTATGTAGTCAGCACATTGAAAGGAGCATCTTATCGTATAAACAAAGATGAGAGTGCAGGCATATACACACTTATTGTCTATATTCTTAGGCCTTATGTATCGAGAGGTATTATATGAAGGTGCATTTCTGATAGACTAACATTTGCCATCATTCATTGTGTGAATTCCCACCAAGGCCTAAAACAAAACGTATACTGTACGAATGTTCAGAGGACAGTCAGTTAGTCCCCTAGATAGTATTCCATCTCGAAGTTGGTATTGAGGCCATCCTCCACAGCTCTAAGTTTTAAAATCCAATAACATTCCCTTCTCCTGAGCGCTAGCTCTCTGTTACCCCCTCTAGGGTCTCTTTTAATGAGATCAAAACCAAAAATTCAAATCCACAGGAGTCATTGCGATCAGGGCAATGTCTCATGTGGTTCACTATGGGGTATCTCCTGTCGTCTTGTCTGAGGGCTCTGAAATGTTCACTCGCCCTGATTCTGAGTGGTCTGATAGTGCTACCTATGTAATATAGGCCACATTTACATACAATCATATATACAACAAAATTGCTGTCACATGTGATATTGTGGTTGATATTGTAAGGTACCCGAGTAGAGCTCCTAAATGTGGTGATACCCGATCTGGCCCATCTACACATGCCACAGTGTCCACATTTGTAAAAACCCGTACTGCGGTTACTTAGCCAATTGCCGAGGTTCTGTTTTTTGCAAAAACTCAGGCATAGAATATTTTTGAGGGTTTTGCCTCTTCTAAATGTAAAAATCGGGGTTCTGGGAATCACTTTATTGAGATTAGGATCAGCTTTGAGAATACCCCAGTGTTTGTTCATACACTTTTTAAGGAGCTTTGCTGATTGCGTATAGTTGACTATACATCTCATGGTGTTATCTTTGAGTCGAGGTTTGTAACAAAGTGTGTCCGATCTTTTGAGACGCATCGCCCTCGTACGTGCATTGTTAATCACGTTGGACGAATACCCCCGTGCCTTAAATCTGTTGCTCATATCCTCAATACATTTATCAAAGTCTTCTTCCAGACTACAATTCCGTCTTGCCCTTACCATCTCACCATAAGGTATTGTATTAATTTGGTGGATTGGATGAGCACTACTAGCATGTAAAATGGAGTTGCAGGAAGTGCTTTTTCTGTACAGTCGACTCTCTATTTTGTTGTCCTTGACAAACAGTTCCACATCCAGAAAGGCAATATTAGTTGCACTCTGTTCGGATGTGAAATGTATATTGCAATCGTTATTGTTAAGATACATTACAAATTCGTTCAATTTCTGTCGATCCCCTGTCCAGATCATCAAGCAATCATCGATATATCTACCCCAGTAGAGTATGTCTGTCATCCAGGAACTCCCTTCTTTGCTCCAGATCTTATTTTGCTCAAACTGTCCCATAAAGAGATTTGCATAGGCTGGCGAGAATTTAGACCCCATGGCGACGCCTCGTCTCTGGCGGTACCAGTCGTTTTTAAATAAGAAAACATTGTCGTTCAAAATCAGGTCAACCATGTTGACTAACATTGTCGTGTGGTCACATAGTCTCGCAGGTCTTTTGTATAGAAAGTGGCGCATCGCTTCCTTTCCTTGTTCATGATTAATACTGGTGTAAAGAGAGGTAACATCTAGTGTAACTAGGATCATACCAGGTTCCCACGTTATGTCCGTTAGTATGCTGAGTATGTGTTTAGTATCCTTAATGTATGATGGTAGGTTGATTACAAATGGTTGTAAAAAAATGTCAACATATTCCGAGAGCCTCTCTGTGGGACCCCCTATGCCTGAAACAATGGGCCTTCCTGGGGGGGATGTAGAGTTCTTATGTATTTTGAGCAGTATGTAAATGCAGGGATTCCTGGGTTTGTGAACACGTAAGTACATATACTCTTCTTCCTTTAGGAGAGACTGATTGAAGCACTGTAGTAAGAATTTGTTAATTTTGTTCGACAGTGCGGGAATGGGATCTATCCCAATCTTCTCATAGCATGTACTATCTCCCAGTTGTCTAAGAATCTCCTGTTCATATTCCAAGGTGTTCATAATCACAATGTTACCCCCTTTATCTGCCTCCCTTATAGTGATGTCCTCATTGTTGCAAAGTTGTCTCAGATTAATCATTTCTGTTTGGTTTAAGTTACGGTGCCAAGCGTGTGTTCGAGTGGTGTTTTTTAATTCCAACTTATTGAAATCACGCCAAACCACCTTGAAGAAAGTATCTATACAGTTGTCCTTCGTAAGGGTGGGAGTCCAGGTAGATTTATTCTTTAAGCCGCTAGGGAGTGTTTCTGATGGGATATCTAGTTCTGATAAGATCTGTGTTACAATAGTAGGATCTTGTTCATAATTAGCAATAGATAGTAAAGTAGCCGTATCTTGAATGTCCTTAATAGATAAAGAATGGCCCTCATGGAGGGCATCCATTGTGGTACCTTCTTGTCTATAGTCGGGTAGGTTGATAAAATGTTTTTTCAATTTCAGACGTCTAATGAATTTAAAAAAGTCGATTTTAGTACTCTGAAAATCTCCAGCCTCACCTGGACAGTATCCCAAACCCTTGCTGAGAAGTGTTAGATCATGAGTAGTGAGTTCAAGACTGGATAGGTTAATGACATTAATATTGTTGCTTACAGAGTTTTCTATTTCCCCCTGTTCCAAGAGCGTGTTTGCATACCTTTCTTTAGTCCGGTGTTGTCTGCCTCTCCCACCCCGTCTGGTTTTCCTGGCTCTACCAATCGTCGATTTGTCTCCCACTGTCCTTGTCGTATTCTCTGGACCTCTGCTAAAAAAGAGGGAGTGCCCTGTTGTGCTACCCTGTCACATCTAGATGTATTTGAGCTAACGCTTGTCTCGCTATCACTGGTGGATACACTGTTCAAAGAGGATGTAGAGCCCGCTTCATTGTTCGGCGGGAGTTCAGTCCTTTTGATCAGATGATCATATCTATGTGAGAAAGTAAAAATTCTACCATTTTTGTAGTCCAACTCATCTCGTCTGAGTTTTCGTGCTTTTCTTTGTGCGACCTCATTCTGATGGGGGCAAAAAGTTAGGGGCCCTCTGCAATCAGCCCTATTCACTCACAATGGCATCTTTCATTTTCACATTGTTGCTATTCAGAACTCACTACAGTCTGGGATGTACATGGACTGGAAAACTATAGTATACAGAGCAGTTAATCAGCTCATGTGAAATCATAGGCTTACTGATGTTTGGGTTAGGTTAAAGTTTCCAGACCCAGCCTATACATATTTCTCATATACTCACAGGAAATTGGTGTGTCTAGACTATTTGTTGATTTCAGCTGGAAAGTGAGGCAGGATGGTATCAAGAAATTGCCAAAGGTCTTCTCGGATCATAATCCGTTAATATTAGTATCAGCTACTGGCAGTAGGTAGGCCATTACCGGCATAGACTTTTTATAGGGGACTACTTTTAACCCAGAATATATAGATCACATGAGGAAATGGCTGATTTTATGTATTTAAACAGAGGTAGTGCTCCACGGGGTGTAGTGTGGGATTCCTTAAAATTGGGGGGAAACACACAGTTTTAGTCTTCACAGAGGAAGCAGGCCAACAATATCTGGGGGCATTATAAAGAGCTGGTGGAATTGGAAGCCTTACATACTAAGTTGATTGCTGAAGACAGTAAGACATACATAGTGGTATCGATGTTATAATGAACAAGGAAGGGCCCTTGGTTAGCACCCGAAAGCTATTGTTAGAATATTTAAGGACTATTACTGTAAACTCTGCCCGGAAGAATAATTCCCCTTGCTGGTGGAAGTTAAACAGTATTTAGATGCAGTGGAAGGAGGGGGACTCGATGACGAAGAGCAGGTGGGTTTGGATTCTCTGATTACCTCTGAAGAGTTGAAGCTAGCCATTAATTTTTTGGCTTCTGGAAAGGTAGCAGGGCTGGATGAGATACTGCTGGAGTTCTACCTTGTATTTTGTTCTGTACTGGCTGAGGATATGGATCAGTGGGGTTGTTTAGCCCTGGCTTCATGGATCGTTTCTAACATTGTGATGTTAAGAAAGAAGGGGAAGCCCCCCTCAAATCTTGGTCTAACAAATGTTTCTGATAAATAGTGATGCAAAGATTTATTTGAAGATATATTTGACATGTTTGGGCAGGGTCACAGCCAATTTGGTCTCACCTCGGCAACATGGGTTTATTTCTGGTCACAGGACCATTGATCATATTAGGTGGGTGATTAGGTTATTTGATGCAGGAGTAGTATCACAGGAGTTCAATGACTATGATCCTGCATGAAGCTAAGAGAGCATTCAACCAATTCACATGGAGCTGTTTATGGGAGATACTTGAGAGAAAAGGGTTGGGTCATGGTTTTGAAACAGTGATACAAAAACTAAATCATAATACTATTGCTAGACTGCAGATAATAGGGAGGAATTGCATATGATCTTAATCAAAAGGGGGAGAAGGCAGGGGTACCCATGCTCACCCCTTTTGTGCACCTTATATTGACCCATTTATAGCTGGGCTCAAGAGAAATGTTTTGTGAAGGCCAATAGCAATGAACAATGAACGATTTTAGCACTAGGATACTGGCATACGCGGATAAAATCGCACTCATGATATCGGAGGCCGAAGGAACTGTAACAGAAGTTAGAAAGGGAGCCTGAAATGTTTTGCCACATTATTTGGCTATCATTTGAATTAAGGGAAAAACACAAATAGTATGAACCAAAGAAGTACCCATGACGATGAGCGTAGAGTTGGTAGCACAATGTACTTGTGAATGATTATTACAGCCAAAGTGGAGAATATGATAGAGTTAAATTTTGGCCCAATGTTGACAAAAACTAGGAGGGATTTAAAGAGGATTAATAAATTGCACTTTACACTTACAGGCCGGTGTAATGTAATAAAAATGGTGATTCGGCCTAAGGTCCTATATTTATTTAGGGCAATATCATTGAAGATACAGCACCAATGGTTTGAGAAAATGGAGGACATATCGACTATTTTTATTTGGTAATACAAAAGGGCAAGGCAAGCTCTAAGATATCTGGTACGTCTTGGGCAAAAGGACCACCCTCTATATATGAGTTGATATTGTGAATGGTGGCTAAAGAACTCTTTTTATGGACTATAGAACCAAGCAATTACAAAAAAGTAAAATTTAAGATAGTAAGGGCCACATTTAAGATCTGGACACAACTTAAGATGAAAATTAGCATAGCAAAGTATACCAATACACCCGTCTCTGCACTCTTCCTTACCGTTTTCCACTGCCTCATGTGGGAGCGGGCATGGTGGTCAGATTACAGCACTTACCAACCAGGGCCGACTGTATTTGAATACTAAACTGCAGCAGAAATTTGACTTGACTAGAAAGTTTTATAAGTATTTACAAATCAGGGATTTTGTGTCACAAATTGGTAGGAATTACCTATCATTAGAGCAGATACCACTCATTTAATTGATGAGCAGCTCTGGAGGTGATAGAATCAGGCAAATTTAGAAACTTTTGATAGATCTAATGCAGGACGATTGGGAAATTCAGGCAGGAAAATGAGCCAGGGGATTAGGGGCTTGCAATATAAATGTTCAGACATCATTGGAAAACTCTATTTCATCTTTGTAGCCATGGCAGTGCTCATATTTGTATTGCATTGGTCTAGTTAAAGCCTGAACCTCCTACATACCATCAGTGGTTATCTAGTTTGCTATTTGTGTATCATCTAGAGAATAATTTATATTACTGTAAGGGAAGCACGGCTAGAAAGCATGGAACTTTCATCTGAGCACTGGTGGCTGATTAGTCTGACAGAATGAATTTTGAGTAGCAATATTGCTAGCTGAGGACGGGTGTTATTGCAAAGTGATACTAATGATTTTTGGTTATGCGAAAGGGGAGTGCCCTTCAAATGTAGAATTATACTAAGGTCACTCTGATTCTCTGTTTTGTTTCAAATACGTAATATGTTTTACTGCCTACATATATATTTCCTGTGTATTTTGATTAATTCACAGCTTGAAGCACCTCAATAACAGTGGCTAGCTTGGGGATCCAGAGGTCTGCCCTCATTCGATTTTTGGAAACGGGATCGGGACTGGTGAATGATAGTTCAAAAAGCAATGTACGAAAAAAAGAGAGTGTCCGAAGAAATGGGGCAAGATATGGAGCACTTGAAGCACCTGCCATGGGATTAGTGCCGCAGGGTCCAATCCACAACCCCAGAAAGACAATCATGGGACCTCCTCTAATGCTTGATCCCCAGTTTGGCTAAGCAGGAGGTTGGCAGGGAAGGACTTATCAGAAGGTTTTGATTTTATTCATCAATATTATGATAATACAGTGAAACTAGAAATGCTACTGTATTTTTTTCAAACTTCAGTAAAAAGATTATTATAAAAAATATACAATTGTTAAAGAAAATAGAGATATGATGACAGAGTTAATGACCTAGGGCAGTAGATTGCTTGATATGGTGATGCTGGGAAAAAGTGGTTTGAATTCTTTCCTAAAGGTCAGACGTTAGGAAGACATTAAAACAGCTCTGCCTAAAAAACAAATTCTGACAACTGTGTACAACCCATGAAACAATGGGCCTCCTAAGAATAGATTATGAAGATGTAGGAAAGTCAAATGGCAGTAGTTGATGTTCAAGTTCATCAACATCAACCTTCAAGTTACCTTTGATCAGTGAGAGACAGCGCAACCCTGCCTGACTGAGATAACATGCATCTTTGCCTGGTAAGGGCCTGGGTTAGGGCATCCATACTAGTAGCAATTGTTAATATAAAAGAAATGAGGTCTCTTTACCAGTGATCAGTGCCCATGCCTCTTGGGTCTGCCTGAAGATCTCCCACACATCTTCTTTGGCAGAGAGAGTTTTAAGAGCCTTCCCCAATTGAAAATACTAATGGCCTATAGTCTCCCTGATTTTTGAGAATTCATCGGATTACCAAAGAGAAATGGTAAGTATCTGCCACTTTGGAGTGTTCACAACAGACTTCATTATCAGGGAGGAGGTGATACAAAGAATTTGCCTGGTTTATGTGGGGCTAGGTCAAGTTGTGGAAGGAGAGACATACAATCCTAATTTGACTTACCAGAAGTATTACATTTATTTTATGTACACAGTAGTTCCAGAACATACTCACTCATGTGAGGGGATTTCTGGAAGATTCACTAATGAAAAATGGCACATAAAAGTTGGATTTTTAAAAAAATATTGTCTTTTTCTCTTTATAGTGGGATACCAGGAGCTGGCAATGTACCACAAATTTCATGTAGAGTTGCTGCTCTTAGCAACAAAATCTTCATGCATTGGAATGAACTGTGCAGAACCCTCATATCCACTTTGCAAGTTGCTTAAACTAGGTGGGTGGGATGACAAAGGGAACCCCAATGGGTATGATTCATCATTTTAAAGATAGATACTCATCGTAGGAGAGTAAGAGGACGCTTTTCCCGCTCAGTCCTGTTTCTCACAGCAAATTCCAGCTCTTTGTTAGCCCTGAATTCAGGGCTATGTGGACACCAGGGTACCGGAGGCTGAGACAACGTATCGGTTGCATGTCTGCCAGTCAGCTGTTGAGCTGCCACCCTTAAGAGGAACACAGATTGGTTTGGTTCAGTTGACCTGAAGCCAAGAGGCAGTATATGGAGCAGGCATGGGCCCAAGGCATGGGGGCAGCAAATAAAAGGAGGGACATTGGCAGCATACAGCACAATATGATCCTTGAAGGTGTTGCACCAGCGAAACCCCCAGAATTGTGCTTCGCAGTTAATCCATGTTGCAAGTGGCTCAATTGTTAACATGAATAGTAGTGGTAAAAGGGGATCCATGTCTGTTACCGCAGCCAATAGGGAAAGTGGGGGAAATTATTCCATTAACTCTCACTTGAGCTCACGGTTGGGCATAAAGTATTTTAACAAACTGAAGAAAACGTGGTCTGAACCCCATCCTGGCAAGAACCTGCAAGAAGAACGACCAGTCCAATGAATCAAAGGCCTTTTCGAAATCAAGTAGGAGGGCAGCTGCATCAGGAAGTGTGTGGTGGTGCTTCAGTGCAGCATGCACTCTGTGGATGCAATGACAGGAGCTGCGGAGAGGCATGAAGCAGCACCAGTCAGGGTGAATGAGCATAGAGATCATCAGCAGCAATATTTTAGTGCATATCTTTAGTTCAGTATTGGTCAACAAGATCAGATGGTAGGATGGATGTGAAGTCCTCTGGGGTTTTCCCTGCCTGTGGATGACAACATTGGTAGCTAAATCCAGTTCCAGAGGGAAATTACATTTCTCAATGGTTTAGATATAGTGCTTAAGAAGGTGGGGGGCAAGTAGGGTTTGAATTTAGACTCCTAGCATCTGGCTTTGGTGTCTTGCCTGGTGGCATGTCCACGAATGCTGCAGTGTCTTCATTCTGGGTAATCAGTTGGTCAAGTTTTGCTCTGTCCATCACAAGGAGAGCAGCAAGGGGAAGAGTGTTGAGGAGGGGTTGAGTAAATATGCACTGGGTACAATGGTGTCTTGTGTATAAATTACTGCAGCAGGAGGCAAAACGGCAGACTTATCAAGTGGGTCTATCCCAGAGCCGCAGTAGCTTCCCAGTCTTATTACCTCATTCATAGACCCAAGCTTGGGAGCAAGGGTACTTCTTGGCCACATCCAAGTAGAATTGGCTTAAGGAAGCCTTGTGTGCCATAAGGTGCTTGTCAAACTTACTCTGGAAATGGCATTCCAGATGTAGTAGGGCTGACTCCAGCTCAGCTATCTTATGGAGCCTGGCTCTATATTGTCCTCATTTGTAGGCATTTGCTTTGCTTCACACAACTGCCTTTCCGTCTGCTCAGAGGGTCTCCTGGGTTTCCAGGGAGTCCTGATTGTACTATAAGTGGTCAATTCCTGTAGGAGATATTAGGAGCATTGAGATTCCTCCAAACACCAGGCCCCATATTTATACCTTTTTAGCGCTGCATTTGTGTCATTTTCTGACGTAAAAGTGGCGCAAACTTACAAAACACAATTGTAAGTTTGAGCCACTTTTGCGTAAAAAAATGACACAAATGTGGCGCTAAAAAAGTATAAATATGGGCCCAGGTGTTTAGATGCCACATGCATTTCAGGTCCCTCTGCGTCATTCCCAAGCGCACCATGACTGGGACATGGTCCAATATCCCTCGTGGGAGAATGGTCACCTCAGTGATAGCTGCCATGCCAGCAGCTGGCACGGAAAGGTAACCCAACTTGGAGAAGGAGCTGTGAGCTGCTGAAACATGTGTGTATCGAAGCCCCTGAGAGTCCCATATATCGTAAAGGCCAAAGCACTGGTCCATTGTGCTGGTGGAGGGTTTACGCAGAGCAACAACTATTTCCCCAGTAGAAACTGAGGGCCAAGTGCTGCATTAAAGTCTCCTCTTGTGATCATATGTTCCTGGGGGAGGTTACAGATCACTGTAGGAAGGTCGGTGAGGCATGCGCTCATCAGGTGCAGAAGGGCGCAAACAGAAATGATGTCATAGTGAACACCCTAAAATTCACCCCAGGACCATGAATCTACATGAGGCATCCATGGCGGAGTAGGTAACTGAGAGGGGAAGGCTTGGTTGAAGGATAATTGGCCCCCCCATGACCCTTTGTTGTGGCCTGCATGGAAGACCCTGTCATAGCCTGCATCAGCCAGGACTTGGCAGTGTGAGCAGAGGAGGTGTGTCTCATGGAGGAGCAAGACCATTGGCAAATGGTGTTTCACAATCTGAAAGATGGTGTCCCACTTAATACGCTCATTCAGACCACTCATGTACCTGGTCAGTATTGCAAATTCGACCGTATGGGTCATAAGGGTGATGTGTGTATATCAGGTCCGGAGGAGGGAGTCCCTTGAATCCACTTATGATGATGTCCATGTGGTCTAGGTTGGCCCTGGAATGTCTGTGTATGTGGTATTGCAGATGTGTAGTGGGTGTGACATATGAACAGTAGCCTAAAAGAGAAAAAAATGATACTCCAAAAACCAAAACAATCTTATACACCCCAACTTTCCCCCACACCACACTTTCACCCTTGAAGCTTATGTTTCCCAAATAAACCCTGTCAACATAGTTGTGAAACCAACAATACAGGATTTACCTGTGCCCAGTCTCTCCATGTACAGTAGGATGCAGTGCTGCTGGTGAGAAACTATTAGCTGAGAGGCTTACTTCATTGTAGGACCAATGTGTAGGAACAGTAATTACAGTCTTCAGCGGCCATCAAATGTCTTGGCCAGAGGCCAGGTCACAATTAGCAGCCCAGGGCTCAGTGAGTCCACCAGAGAGACTTGTAGTCATGTTTCTGCAATTTCAGATGTCTCCGTCCTCTGTCCCTGAGGACTCAAGGGATCCAGCGTGCAGGCCCCTGTGCTTCTGGGAGTGGTGCCTCTGAGGAGTCTTACCCCTAGGTATGATATTCTTGTCACTCTGTGCGCAGGTGGCAGCCTGTGATAGGCTAGTTGGGTAGGGCCACCATAGAGACTTCAGTTTTTTTGCCCACTTCCAAGGCACTTCAGGGGTGTTGAAAAAGAAAGAGCGGGAGTTGTATAGAAACTTGATGTGTGCCAGGAACAGAAGCATATAAGTGAGGCTCAGTGCTTTCAATTTCTATTTAATACCATCAAACGATTTTCTCTTCTTCTGGATTAGATAGGTGTAGTCCACAAATACAAGGATGTCTGATGATTGAAAGGGAAGGGGCCCTCTGTCTGTGTTTCCCCTGAGGATTGCATCTTTCTCCATGTGATTGACGATCTTCGTGATAAGAACCTGAGGCGTGGCCCCAAGAGGGAGTTTCTGCATCAGGATGAAGCATGGAGACAATTGGCTGGCTAGAAGCCAGCATGAGATCCAAGATTCAAGAAATAGCTCTGGGAAGGCACCTTCCACACCCTCCAGAAAGCCCACAAATCTCAAGTTGTGTCACTGCACCCTGTTCTCAGCATACTACACACGTTCTTTGGGCAATTTGACTGATGAAGCTCTCTGGAGGTGTCTTCCTAGGTAGAGACTCATGCCTGTGCCTCAGTAACCCTGTCAGAGGGAGATTTCATAGATCCTGCCATAGGAGGGCATCATCTATCCTAACTTCTCCAAACTTTGTCAGAAGGGCGGTTCATGATTTCCTGACTGTGTACATGACGGACTCTGTGCCATGGGAGTCGAAAGCAGGTAGTGCCAAAGACTGATGACCAATGGGCATGGTGGCTTCCAAAGATGAAGCACTCCATCTTGGTCTTGTCTGTGAGGAGGTTGGGTATTCTCGCCCAATATTGACACTTAGGCCCTGATTCATACTTTTTGGTGCAAAACTGCACTAACGCAGTTTTGCACCAAAAAGTTTAGCACCGGCTTGCACCATTTCTATGCACCATTCGGGCACCATATTTATGGAATGGTGCAAGCCATTGCAATGGGTAGGCTAGCGTCAAACAAATATGACATTAGTCGGGTGGGGCTGGTGGTGTGGAAGAAGGGGGTTTTGCAGCAAAAAAATGACATTTGGCAGGTTAGAGTAAAAAAAAAATGACTCTAACCTGCCTAGAGTCATTTTCTGACGCAAAATCATCCATACCACATGACTCCTTTCTTATAAAAGACAGGAGTCATGCCCACCACCCCAATGGCCTATACAAGGGACCAGGGTCCCCTGGGCATGGCCATTGCACCCAGTGCCATGTAGGGGGGCCCATTTCAGTGACCCCAATGGCACTTTAAAAAAAAAAAAAATACTTGCCTGTACTTACCTATGCTTACCTGGGATGGGGTCCCCCATCTTCCTCTGTCCCTCTGGTGGGGGTGTCCCTGGGGCGGGCACCTTTGGGCTTATTCCATGATGTTCCACCATGGAAATAGGCCCACTGGTCCCCTAACGCCTGCCCTGACCCAGGCCTTAAACAATTATGCAAAGCAGGCTTTGCACCATTTTTTGACCCCTCCTCCCCGTGCGTGATTTTTGCACATGAGGATAAATAAGGCACTAGGACCTTAGAGTCATTTTCTGCCCGGGAACGCCTACCTTGCATCTCATTGATGCAAGGTAGTTTTCTGCTGGCAAAAAATGACTTTAACTCCAATATATTGGCGCTAGACATGACTAGCGCCAAAATATAAATATGGAGTTAAGTTTGCGCTGGATTTGCATTAAAAACATTATGCAAATCCAGCACAAACAGAGTATAATAAGCCCCTTACTCCCATGACCACCACCCCGTTGAGTACAGAGTCCATTGCAGGGTGCACGGGTGACCCGTTTGCACTGCAACGTGCGGGCAGCATGAGCCGTCAGCCAGTTAATGAGTGGAGCTGCTGCTGTGCCTGCGTTGGACTGGAGGACCCCCCTGCAGTGGTGATGGTATGTCAAGTTCATAAAATTTGACCTCATCATGAAAGGAGAGTGAATCTCGTTGGGTGAAGCATTAGATTCAGCTAGGTGTTGTCAGGGGCGCAGGGGTGCCCTCATGGGCCCAGCGAGTGGTGGGGCACTCTGGGGGGCAAGGCAAAAAAAGCACCGCCGTCTGAGGGATGTTTAATTCCCAAGCACCCCACAAGCTCCCTAGCGATAGTTTGCAGGTCCAGAGGTCTGAAATTAGATGTCACAGGGCCCTCAAGATTACAGGCCCCTACCTCTAGCCCCTCCCCCAGTTTCTGGAGCTCCTAGCTATGATAGTGCCACAGTTGCTATGGGAGGGCATGCACTGTCAGTCATAAAAGATGAGGTCCAAATCTCTAGTATCCAGTGAGTAGCAGGGTTGGCCGCTTTCTCCAGTGATCTCCATATGTCGAAGCCAACCTGAGCACAGTGGCATGGCAGATACTTGTGTGGGGAGACGTGTGCCATCGGGAAATCCGAGAAACATCGCTTTTTTTCCCCGCAGGCCTCGGCGCACAGAGTGAGTCCTCTCTGTGGGTAGTGGTTCTCGGGCTCAGCACTGGCCCTGTTAGGGTGGTACACAGGCCCAGTTATTCTAGATGGGGCATCAGAGGTCCCGCAAAGATCTAGATCTAGGACCTCCCTCAATGTCCAGAGCTCCTGGCAGGGATAATGTCACAGGTGTTTATGGGAAAAGGAGGTCCAGGTACTGTCAATCACACAGAATGGGGACCCCGTCCTCTCGTATCCAGCAGGGGGCATCTCACTTTGCGGAGTAGCCCCTCTCCCCAGTGATCCCTGTGTAAGTTAGTCCCCTGAAGGTGACGACATAGCAGATACTTGTGCAGGGGATGTGAGTGCCTCTGGGTGCACTGATATACGGCACCACCGTCCCCACAGACTCCAGCACACACAGTTCATGTTCTCCATGTGCATAGGCTCCTGAGTCCAGCAGTTCAGTCCCTTGGGTCCACGGCATGTCACCACATGTCCTCAGGAGCCTAACTTTTATGGGGCCATTATACCTGCAGACTGGATTCCCAGTGATCACACCCCTCCTGTGCCATGAGGTTCGCTGGCACTACCTCTGGATCTGCTGCCCTGGCCACCATCATGGGTATGTTGCAGCTTTAGGAACCCACCCATGTTCCTCTGTTGGGGGTCCTCAGGACACATGGCTATGGGTTGGGGCCCTTTCCAGTTTCTGGAGACACACTGGATACAGTCGGTGAAAGGGTACAATGACTGCCAGCAGCCGGATAGGTCAGGAGTTCAGTCCCTTGGGTCCACGGCATGTCACCACATGTCCTCAGGAGCCTAACTTTTATGGGGCCATTATACCCGCAGACTGGATTCCCAGTGATCACACCCCTCCTGTGCCATGAGGTTCGCTGGCACTACCTCTGGATCTGCTGCCCTGGCCACCATCATGGGTATGTTGCAGCTTTAGGAACCCACCCATGTTCCTCTGTTGGGGGTCCTCAGGACACATGGCTATGGGTTGGGGCCCTTTCCAGTTTCTGGAGACACACTGGATACAGTCGGTGAAAGGGTACAATGACTGCCAGCAGCCGGATAGGTCAGGATAGAGGACCGGGCTGCGGAGCTCTTTAGAGAGGTTCTGTCACCTTGGACAGTCAGGCTATACCTCCTTGTACTTTTTTAAATCAGTATCACAAGCTGTTTATATTCTAAGAGTATAGCTTAAATATCCTATCTGGAATTAAGCGGTCATTGAGTTAAATTGAGCTTGGCAACTATCACAGAATTTAGAATTCTGATCCTTGTACAAAATATTTTATTGTTTCTTCTTTAAAACAATCCAGGCCCTGTGATGAAATTAACATTTTGCTTTTGTCCACTTACAACTCCATCCAGTTGACTTCCCATCTGATCTGAACCTACTACTCCTACCATCCATTTTGAAGCTAATCCATTCTATGCTCCCTTGTGATACCCTTGATCCAATACCCTCTCTTAATGCCACTAATAGTAATAATAGTTAAGATATCTTAAAAACACTATTCTGAAGCAGATTAATTTTATCCAATTAGGCCCCACATTATGATTTCTTTGGAGGCCTTCTAAATTTTGTGTTGAACTAAGTTGCATCCTTATCACTTATAATAATGTGTTTCTCTGGAAAAATGACTCCTGCATTTACCCTCTTTGCTTTAAACTTGGTCTAGTAATTCACCTATTTGCTATTGCCTCTCATCCACTGCTCTAATTTGAAAAAAACTGGAAGAAGACCAGGATTCTCCTGGGTTTAATGTTCTGGAAAGGCAATGAATAAGTACTTGATGCACCTTTTGCATTGTTGGTTTTCAATTAGTAGAATCGCCATCAGGGAACAGAATGGTCTTTTAAAGCTCAGCAATAAATTGAATAATGGGCATTTGCCATCCCTAGGTATCCAAGATCATTCTTGGCTGCTTCTTAAGACCTCCCTCTGTACTCCTTGTGACTCTCCTCTCATTGTCAGAGACTTCTCAGTGAAATTGCTTCTCTTTTTATTTGTTTGCACATCTACTTGTGCTGACCCGAAGTGTAGTCCTGCAAGTGTAGGTTGTCCCTCAAAGCATGCAATTGGTCTGACAACATCTGGAGTTTCAAAATGTAAGGCTGACAGTACCTGGTCCTGATAATTTTGCGTAGTGGTAGAAGCTAATGAAACCACTACAGGTAGTTGTTCAGCTTCAATTGATAGATCTATTGATTGCAAGCCTTGATACCAAGTCAAAGCATTGTCTTTTATTAGCTGGGCCATAATATATATATATTCTGTGTACAGAGAAGGCTAGCCTGTTTTCGAATAAAGCTGTATTTAAATGTGTGTACCTCATTTGAATCTCCTGTGCAAGCAGTAGGCCTAGTGTTTAACTTATTTCCCCTTTGGGCCACTGAGGACCAAGCGACTTGCTGATAGTGGCCACCGTGGCCATCGAACTGGCTGTTTCTGGTTTGCCTCCAGCTGTGTCTTGGTAAGATCCCACACTTAAAGATTGCAAAAGGTTCAAAGGTTCTCTACCATAGTCTATATATTTCTTTGAGTTTTCTCAAAAGATTTGCAGAGAACTGAGTGGGTGTAGTGCACATTAGACATTTCACTCTGTGTAAAAACTCATATTGATGCCAGTGATACATTTCTAGCTAGTTGTCCACCCTTTTATCTTTTTCCTCCTCTGCTTCTTTTACGTACTTCACCTGTCATCATCTTCTTTCTTTTGCATTTATTTATTTATGTGTATGAATTGTTTCCAAAACTACCATATCTTCCCTGACATAAACACTCTGTGCTTCCCATTATTAATATTCCCCTGATGTGTATGTACTTCAGCGGGTTTTGGGCCCACCAGACAAACATTTTCTGTTTCATGCTAGACAATCTTGTTGCTTTCAAGTGCAGATAATGTTAAAAAATGATCCACATTTTCATGATTAGCAAATTTCTACATTAATTTCTTGTTGCTAATATTTCTTTGCAACATTTCAAAAATCAGAAGTTTGATTAACAACTATTCTGAGCTTCTGAAGCCTAAACACAGCCCTTCATCATGGACTCATAGGAATGCGCAATTGGGCAAACCAGATGTATGTTTTTCAGACCTTTAATGCCCATCCTAGGTGATGAGTGATCAGTATTTCTCATTCTTATTCTTAACTGATGGTTGACTGCATTTCCTACACTGATCATTATCTCCACCTGAGCATATCATGGTCACCCATTCATAAATTTAAATGTGTCTTTCAATTTTTTGCTCATGTTATCTCGCTTCCAGGAAAACACTGTAATCATGTTAATTGGATTTTACCTAATGCTCAACTAAAAGTGTTAAAAACACAGGTGGTCATTACAACCCTGGCGGTCAGTGATAAAGCGTCGGTAAGACCGCCAACAGGCCGGCGGTAAAAAATTAGCAATTACGACCGTGGCGGAAACCGCCAACAAAGACAGCCACTTTAACACTCCGACCGCCACGGCGGTACAAACAAACAGCGCAGCGGTCACCGCCAACAGACAGGCGGGAGACAATGTACTGCCCACACTATTATGACAGGCCAATCCGCCACCTTTTCTGGGGCGGATTCACCGCGGATAAAAACACGGCGGAAACAGGAATCCCGAACGGAAAACGTCTCTCAAGTCTCTACAGTGGGTGGGTTGCCCATTGTTCAATCCTGGGGAGTGCAAAGCCACAGTCTCTCAAGTCTATACAGTGGGTGGGTTGCCCACTGCCATATCCTGGGGAGTGCAAAGCCACAGTGTCTCTCAAGACTATACAGTGGGTGGGTTGCCCACTGTTCAATCCTGGGGAGTGCAAAGCCACAGTCTCTCAAGTCTCTACAGTGGGTGGTTTTCCCACTGTTCAACCCTGGGGAGTGCAAAGCCACAGTCTCTCAAGTCTATACAGTGGCTGGGTTGCCCACTGCCATATCCTGGGGAGTGCAAAGCCTCAGTCTCTCAAGTCTCTACATTGGGTGGGTTGCCCACTGCCATATCTTGGGGAGTGTAAAGCCACAGTCTCACAAGTGGATAACAGTCTCCACTGGTTCTGGAGGGGGCATGGTGCCCAGAGTGCTTCATCCTGCCAAGGACTGGGGTAGTGGATGCTTTTCTCCACTGGTTCTGGAGGGGGCATGGTGCCCAGAGTGCTTCATCCTGCTAAGGACAGAGGTAGTGGATGCCAGTCTCCACTGGTTCTGGAGAGGGCATGGTGCCCATGCTTTTCTCCACTGATTCTGGAGGGGCATGGTGCCCAGAGTGCTTCATCCTGCTAAGGACAGAGGTAGTGGCTGACAGTCTCCACTGGTTCTGGAGGGGGCATGGTGCCCAGAGTGCTTCATCCTGCCAAGGATTGGGGTAGTGGATGCTTTTCTCCACTGGTTCTGGAGGGGGCATGGTGCCCAGAGTGCTTCATCCTGCTGAGGACAGAGGTAGTGGATGACAGTCTCCACTGATTCTGGAGGGGGCATGGTGCCCAGAGTGCATCATTCACCCCTTGACGGACTCAGTTGCGTCAGTGCCCTTGACGCTCATGGGCCAGCGGTGCTTGAGATGGCGGTGCCCTGTTCAGCGGTGCTTAAGATGGCAGTGCCCTGTTCAGCAGTGCTTGAGATGGCGGTGCCCTGTGCAGCGGGGCTTGAGACAGCGGTGCACTGTTCAGCGGTGCTTGAGTTGGCGGTGCCCTGTTCAGCGGTGCTTGAGATGGCGGTCTCCATTGCAGGGTCTCAGCTGCTGGCGGTCCTTCATGGCCCAGAGGGGCTTGTGCTGGTGGTCCTTCGTGGCCCAGCGGGGCTTGTGCTGGCGGTCCTTCATGGCCCAGTGGGGCTTTTGCTGGCGGTCCTTCATGGCCCAGCGGGGCTTTTGCTGGTGGTACTTCATGGCCCAGCGGGGCTAGTGCTGGCGGACCTTTATGGCCCAGCGGGGCTAGTGCTGGTGGCGGCCTCCTGGGCAGGTGGGCTGGTGCTGGCCACCTGGGCAGGTGGGCTGGTGCTGGCGGTGGCCTCCTGGGCAGCTGGGCTGCTGCTGGCGGTGGACTCCTGGGCAGCTTGGCTGGTGCTGGCAGTGGCCTCCTGGGCAGCTGGGCTGGTGCTGGCTGTGGCCTCCTGGGCAGCTGGGCTGGTGCTGGGAGGCCCCTCTTGGGCAGGTGGGCTAGTGCTGGCGGTCCTGTCCTGGGCATCTGGGCTTGTGCTGGAGGTTGGCTCCTGTGCATCGGGAATGATGGCGGTCTTCTCCGCCGTGCTGCTCTTCCCAGACTTGCCGGGTTTCTTGTGGCCCTTCCCCACCTTGGAAGGTGTCACAGCTGACACTCCCACCGGGACACCTGGGAGTGGCTTTGGTGGCTGGAGTTTTCCCCCTCTCCCGCCGGGCACTGGCCAACTTCTGATGCTTGACAGGTGGGGGACTGTCTGTGCTGTGGCTCTGTGCCACACTGGCTGCCCTGGTGGCCGGTGCACTCCAGATTCCGGTGACTACAGGCACCACTGGTCCCGGAGATGTTGTGGCTGAGGTGCTAGTTCGGGACCTAGGAGACGGACGGGGTGGGGGAGGTGTGGGAAAGAGGTCAAGTGTGGACAGGAAAAGTTTTTGGGACACACTGGGACGGGTAGCTGGAGGGGGTTTGGGAGTGGAGGAAGAGGTGGTGGTTGTAGGAGGTGTACATTTGGTGACTTTGGGTGAAGGTGCATGCGCTGGAGGCTGTCATGAGGTGGATGGCTGTTGGGTGGGTGTGTGCCTGCGTTTGTGTATCTTGGGAGGAGGCGTCACAGACACACTGGGAGAGGACACAGGGGACGTGTGAATGGTAGTGGGGGTGGTGACTGCACGTGAGCGGGTGTGGTGGTGGGTGTGCTGGAGAGGGACGTAGTGGCTGTAGAGGTAGTGCATGCAGGTATGAGTGTAGACGAGACTGGGAGGAAGGAGGGAGACGAGGAGGAGGGGGTCACAGTGGAGGCAGTGGATGTTGGTGTGTCTGCATGTGTGTGATGCTTGTGTGAGTGCCTGTGGGATGTGTGGTGCTTATGTTTGCCAGAGCTTCCCTTGTGTGTTGACTTGTATGCATGCTGGTCTGTAGGTGTGTTTGGGATAGGCTGAGGTACAGGGGATTGGGTCTGGGTGGAGTAAGTTGGAGGGGGGAGGCTAGAGACGGGGACAATGGCTGCCATCAGTGCTGAAGTGAGAGTCTGAAAAGCTCGCTGAAGGGCCGCCTGACCAGAATGAATGCCCTCCAGGAATGCATTTGTTTGTTGAAACTGCCTGTCTACACCCTGGATGGCATTCAAAATGGTAGACTGCCCAACAGTGAGGGACCCGAGGAGGTCAATGGCCTCCTCACTGAGGGCAACAGGGGTGACTGGGGCAGGGGCTGAGGTGCCTGGGGCGAAGATGATGCCCACCCTCCTGGGTGAGCGGGCACGGGGCAAAGGCTGAGGGGCTGCTGGGAGGGCGGTGCTGGTAGGGGGGTGGCGGCTGTACCTGTAGGTGCGGGGGGCACAGATGTTGTCTCCACCACAAGGGAGCTCCCATCAGAGGACGAGTCCGTGTCGCTGGTGTCAGCTCTTGTCCCCGCCGTGGAGCTCCCCTCGCCCTCCGTCCCACTGGTGAACTCTGAGTCCGTAGTCTCGCCATCCAGGGCCATGTGGGATGCAGCTCCCTCGTGCTCCGGTGCCACTGCTCCTCCACCTGAGGATGCTAATGCACACAAGAACAGGGAGACCACAAAAAGGGGTGGACGACAGAAGAAAGACATGTTGAGTGCATGCATTACCGCTACCGTTGGCGGACACAACAGACACAGAAGCCCCCTGCACTAGGCCGCGCTCTTGGGCTCCACTGTTCAATTCCTGGGAAATGGCCTACAAGGCTATGGATGACATCTGCACACATAGATGACACAGGGGCATGACTAGGTGTACTTGGCACTCTACAGAGGTGGGGTGGGGTGCCACATGGCCTGCCTTACGGAGAGGCCTTGCCTACGGAACTCGCCCTGGCCTAAGTAAACCCACAGCCCACCTCCCCCACCCAGACACCTCCACTGCGCGCAAAGTGTACTCACCCCCTTGTGGCTGCTGTGATGCCCTGAACCGCCCATCCAACTCCGGGTAGGCCACCCCTAGGATCCTGAACATCAGGGGGGTCATGGTGCGACGGGCACCCCTCACACGATGGGAGGCCATCCCCAGCTGAGCCTCTGCCGTCTTCTTGCTCCAGCGGCGAATGTCCTCCCATCTTTTCCGGCAGTGGATGCTCCGTCTGTGGTAGACCCCCAGGGTCCGGACGTCCTTGGCGATAGCACGCCAAATATATTTTTTCTGGTGGGTGCTGACCTACATGAAATGTACAGGGGAAAAAGAGAAGTTATTACCAACTGCACCGTCAAAGTGATTGGCCCCCATCCCTACCCTTGCCATGTGGCATATGCATTCACCGTCTTTCATGCACGCAGCACTCTCCCACCTTCATTCTTACATCCAGTCCTCTCCACACAGGCATAGCCCATACAACATGCTCCCTTTGTACTTACCTGTTTGTCTGGGGGACCGTAGAGTAGCCTGTACTGGGGGAGGACCCCATCCCGAGCTTCTCCAATTCCTCCGATGTGAAGGCAGGGGCCCTTTCCCCAGACACTTGAGCCATTGTCTCTTCCAGACCGAGGCCACAGCAGCAATTGCAGTGTAGGTCCTCTCCTGTCGAAGATCATGTATCGAGTGATTGAACAGATAGAAAATGGCGGTCACGTCCGCGGCAGTGCGTACCGTCACCGCCGGCATACATAATCATTGGCTCCTGGGACCCATAGAGTCCAATGTTAACCAATGTAGCATTGCACTGCGGTCTTCGACCACCTACCACAACGGTGTACCACGCCAGCGCAGTTACCTCACATCCAATTGTCCCACTTTACAGGTCAGGCAGCTGCCTTTTTAGGGGCCCACATGGCTTCATTTTCAACTGCATCACACATACCTAGGCCTAGACTCTACACACATACAGGCCATCTTTGGTGTATGAATGGTGTTCTGTGTAAACTGTGGGTACGTACCTCTGAGTTGTTTGACTCTGTGCTCGCTGTTGTCCTCCGTAGGCACCGTCCACTGGGACATGTGAGGAGATGGCGGCTTCCTCCAGTGTACCGACCGTTGGTGGACCTATTGACAATGGAGGAGCAACATATAATTATCACATACAGGCTTGACCGTGCCACAATCCAGGAACTGTGTACCCAGTTGGAGCTAGACCTGATGTCAGCAATCCGCCATCCCACAGGAATCCCCCCTCAAGTGCAGGTGCTGTCAGTGCTCCATTTCCTTGCAAGTGGGTCTTTTCAAGCAACAGTGGCCGTAGCATCAGGGATGTCCCAGCCTATGTTTTCCAACGTAATGTCCAGAGTGTTGTCTGCCCTTCTGAAACACATGCGGAGCTACTTTGTTTTTCCTCAGGTGGAGGATTTGCCTACATTAAAAGGTGATTTCAATGTCCTGGGACACATCCCCAACATCATAGGTGCCATTGATGGGACCCATGTGGCTTTGGTCCCCCCCACAGGAGTGAACTAGTGTGCAGAAACCGGAAGAGTTATCATTTGATGAATGTACAGATGGTATGTTTGGCAGATCAGTACATCTCCCATGTGAATGCCATGTTCCCTGGCTCAGTGCAGGACGCCTACATCCTGCGGAATAGCAGTATCCCTTATGTGATGGGTCAACTCCAGAGGCACTGTGTGTGGCTATTAGGTGAGCACCTGGAAGCAAGTCAGTGGGAATGGTTGTCTGGGTCTGGGGATATCCCTCCAGGTTAGCGCTTGTCTAACAGTTGTCCCTCCCCATTTGCAGGTGACTCTGGTTACCCCAACCTGTCATGGCTACTGACCCCAGTGAGGAATCCCAGGACAAGGGCAGAGGAACGCTACAATGAGGCCCATGGGCGAACTAGGAGGGTGATCGAGCGGACCTTCGTCCTCCTGAAGGCCAGGTTCAGGTGCCTCCATATGACAGGTGGATCCCTATTCTATTCACCAAAGAAGGTGTGCCAGATAATCGTGGCCTGCTGTATGCTTCACAACTTGGCTTTGCGACGACAGGTACCTTTTCTGCAGGAGGATGGTCCAGATGGCGGTGTTGTGGCAGCTGTGGAGCCTGTGGACAGTGAAGACGAGGAAGCAGAGGAAGAAGACATGAACAACAGGGACTCGGTGCTCCAGCAATGTTTCCAGTGAGACACAGGTAAGAGTACAGACCTGCCTACTACATGTACTTTAACACTACCACCTCTCTACTGTCTGTCGTTTTCATCCAGTGTATGGTCACTGAGTTGTCACTTTTCCTTACGATTTCACAGATGTGGGTCCCACTGTGTGACATCTGCTTAGATTCCTCATGGACTAGAGCTGTGTGACATAGGTATGTTCACATTACAATTGAAAGAGCATTTTGTCACTGTAATTGCTAATACACTATTTCGAAATCACAGACAGAGTCCAGATTGTTTTATGCTTTAAGTGTGTTTATTTAAGTGCTCAATATTGGAGGGGGTAGTGAAATGGTGAGGGGAATTTGTGTTTCCAGCTTTCCATTTCTAATGATTACATTGTAAAGGAAACAAATTGTTCTTCACTTTTAGTTTTCATGAGATTATCATTACCATATAGATTTGTTGTTTAACAACTGCAGAAAAAAGGTTCCCTTGTGCCAGCAAGCCGACGAGCTTTGTTGCACCTGTGTGTATGCCAGTGAGTGGTACTGAGATCTGAGAGGGCTTTGGCAGCATTGCCAGCAACCCCAGAAAAAATGACTGCTGCTTTCTATTGATGAAGGGCTAAACCTAGAAACACATGTCTAGAGATATACAGCACTACCTGTACCCACTAAGGTGTCAAACTACAGATGAACCAAGCACAAATTTGTTCTGGATTTACCATAATGCAATGGGGCAAACTGCATGCCGGAGTGTGAGGCAGTGTGCTCCCAAGTGTTTCCTGTATAAAAAGGCTCCCTTGAGGCAGCAAGCTGAAAGCTTTGGTTTATGCACCTGTGTGCCAGTGAGTGGTACTGAGACCCATGAGGACTTTGGCAGCATCTCCAGCTACCCCAGAAAAAAACATGCTGCTATTACTGAGGAAGGGCTAAACCCAGAAACACATGTCTAGAGATATACAGCACTAACTGCATCCACTAAGGTGAAAAACTACAAACTACAGAGGAAGTAAGCACACATTTGTACTGCATTTACCATAATGCAATGTGGCAAACTGCATTCTGGAGTGTGAGGCAGCGTACTCCCAAGAGTTTACTATCAACAATTTGTTTGCTTCCACTTCTGACCATGAAATATCATTATTAAATCATGACTAGATACTGATATGTTGTACTCAATGTGTTGTCAATCACATTTTTACTTCCACGATCCCATCTTTAGATTTGTCAGGGATTGTTCAAACTGCAGCCCATGGCTATTCCAAATGTTGCACAGTGAAATGCAAACTAGTTATGTGATAGAACAAATCTAATCAGGGATAGAAACAATTTTTATAATGTTTCAAATGACTCAGTTATTGGTATTTACCATTTTTACACAAAGGTAATAACCTGGCTAAGTGATAATAAAAATAAATCCTATAATATTGAGTAAAGCAGTCCAAATGGAGAGGATAGACATTTTGTCATGGAAAATGGTGACCCAAAAGGAACAGGCTTATTCAGTTTTATTTTTCTAGACATGGTTTGCAACATGGGAAGAGTCATTAGTTGAATCTCATACCTCAATTATTGAAAATGTTTTTTTTGTAGAGGCATTTGTGTGTGTTTTTCAGGTACAGGTCACAGTGATTGCACTTGTGCAACCTTGCATCAATATGTGCAATGTCTGACAAGTGGAGAAATATTTATACAGACTAGCCAGTGCAACAGTGGCATGTTGCAACAGTAGGTTGATCCAAATTCCAGTGAAAATGTCGGAGTAATATTGCAGGTCAATGTAAATCTTTGGAAACCTTTTTCCTGCACCACAGCAACTTCTTTTCATTAAAATGCCACAGCACAACTGAAAGCAGCTACCCCACTGTATAAGTGCAATGGGACATGTGGAAAAAGGTGTTTGGAATGTATAAACAAAAGGCTCAGTCTGATTAGCATACGTTTATTGGTCACATGCCCATTGCATAATTAGTTCCACAGAGTGCTATGACACCTAACACGAATTATAATTCGACATATCTAGTATTAGGAAAGGTGAGATGCAACTGCAGAAAATGAATCAATGTTTTTAGTTATTGTAATGAAATCCATATTTAAGGTATGTTCCCTTTGTGCCACTAATACCATTTTAATTGCCAAATAAATCACGTTCAATGGAAGTTCAACTTTGAAAGGTTGTTTTCATTTTAATTCCATGTAGGTATCATTTTATCTCATGGGGAAAACTGGAAGGTGATGAGAAGATTTACAATAACAGCTTTACGCGACTTTGGCATGGGCAAGTCAACAATAGAAGACAAAATTATTGAAGAATGTGATTGTTTGATACAACGTTTTGAATCATACAAAGGTAAATATATCTGATGGCAATCTTAAAATCCATTTAAAAGAATAATGGTTAAAAAAAGTGATTATGAAGTGTTAACCTGTACAAATTAGTTGAGCCCACTTTCAAGCCACCTACATCATTTGAGTTTGTGAACTTTTCCAAATTTCTTGGTGACTACTTTATAGAAGTACATGAGTATTGCAGCTAGCAGAGGGATCAATAAACATTCTGTTGAGTAAGTCATGGCATGCCATGTCACACCTTCAGCAATTCACTGGAAACAGTATGACACTGGCAGGGTTAATGGCTCTCAGCTGCTTATGTACTTTGTCTCAGAGAGCACAATCAACCTGATGGCTAGATCCTTAGCTAAAACGGTACCCATCAAACTACATATTCCCGAGATGTAAACGTTTTCATCAGTCATCTTGTACCAGTCAATTCTAATACTTTACCAGGGCTGGTGTTTTAAGCCAAAAGTACTTTGCATTTTGGAACTTTTATATTCATAATAATAATTTTAAGTGTGAGCTTACTGAATATAGGATGGCTGCAAAGTGCAATTTTGATTTGTGACTGGCTCTACACTTACCATATAGAAGTACAGATATGAAATCACTCATTTACCCACGTAAGTATGGTTTTGTTAAGGACTTCCAAAAATATATAATGCTGGGATACCCCTTCTGAAGTTTGACTCAGTGACCAATATGTTTCATACAGATGTCAGCAGCAAGTGCATCATTTTTCAGATATTTGACTTCAGAGTTTAATGCACTGTCTTATCTGCCTAAAATGCACAGATGCACAGTCCATTTAATGACCAGCATTAAACCTCAACATTAAGGCTACTGATCTTTGAGACTATTTACATGGGAAGGTGATTTAGAGAGATTTTAGAATAACAGAAAATCAATGCATATTTGAATCTTGCAAAACCCGCAAACCACTTTTTAGGTATAATTAGCCATAGCTTTAGTTGACTGCCAGAGCTAACATAATAACCAAGAAAGAACTTTAAGAGACAATATTGAGAGAGGGACTTTGACTATACTCCATACATTGACCAGACCCAGGGTTAGTGCGCTGTTCTTGCCTCTGAAATATTTTATTTGTTTATAACTGTTAGATATATTGTTAACCCAGCTTCCATGTTAAATACAGTAGGAATTCACTTTTCATATGGTTTTATATAGTTAACTCTCTGAAAATGCAATTGGAAGGGATTTTACATTGTAATCTTTCTGGGAAATTGAGTAGCAGAGAGATTTACATTGTGAACTCTGTGACAAATACTTGGGGGTTTACATGGTAAGCTCCATAACAAACACAGCCCAGGTTTACAAAAGCTTTTATGTCAGATTTGTGTTTCACAAACCCAACTGAAAGTGTTCAGGTGAGATTTTTCCACTGCTAATTGGGATTTGTGTTGATTACTAAACAAAAGTAACACAAAGTTGCAATGTGCTGCCTTGCATTAGTTTGCACCACGAGGGCAATCCATGGGTGATGCCTAGGTGTTTCCGTGCAACAAATGCATATCCCTATCTACAAAGGACTGTAGACAGGGATTTGAACCAAAACCCTATGCCTCCTCAAGGTAGGTACTACAAGGAGAAATGTTTTTATTTCAACTTGTTTTTCCTTCTTTGCTTGTGTGCTGCATTGGATGGCACACATACAAATTGGGAAAGCCTTAAATCATAGGTTTGGCCCTGGAAGAGAATCCTTCCAGCACAAAACATATGCTTCAGACCACACAAGCAACCTTGCACTATGGCGCCTAGCTGCCTACAGTGCTTCAGCCCCAAGAGAGATTAGACAACTTTACATCTTAGTAGATATGGCACTGTTCTGCTCTCTCCCATTCACGCAATGCAGAACATTCATTTTACTTACTTTGCTGCACTGCATGACTTCTTGATAAATCTGGGGCAATATTGGAAGCAGATTTACATTGTGAACTCTGTGCAGCCGATGAAGAGGCTTTATACTGAGAGAGATTCTTTCGCAGATCTGGTCAGCCTATGAAGTAGTTTACTTTTCAATAACTGCCACATGCATTGTTACCAGAGTGCCACATACAGTGGCAAGGGACTTTAAATGATGCAACTACATCATGAAACCCAGTGACAAATACAGTAATAATGGGTTTTATATTATGAAATGTCAACTTTAAATGCAGTAGCAATAAAGGGAGTTTACTTTATGAGATCTTTGCAAATGCAATATGAAGACGTTTTGCATTGTGGCCCTGTGGAAAAAAAAAACAATTGCAAAGGGATACATTATGAAGTAAGTGACAATTGTCTTATGAAGGGTCTTTACATTGTTAACATTGGGAGACCTTCTTCCTTTTCTCTCCAGTTCAGGAGGAGCAAAAGAAGTCTGGTTCTTATTATGTACATTTGCCATGTTATGCTTAACATGCAATTGTGTGCAAATAAAAATGTTTTTCTTTTGAAAAATAAAAGCACTGAGTGAACATTGACTTATTAAATATCATTGCGTGATGCAGAGAAGTTAGAGGTTTCTAAGCCACACCACCTCTCTGAGTAAAACTTAGTCTTGCTACTCTGAGGGTAAAGTGCTAGAGCCATTATGTGATTTTAGTGCTTGGTTAGCTTTAGATTCTTTGGGGTGAGAGCTTTTTTCTGGCAGACGGAGGTTAGTTCAGCCCTGTTGATGGACCTGGTATCTCTAATTCATTGATTAGGTAGGATCCCCTGGCTTCTAGTTTTCTGCTTGCATAAGTATAAATAACTAAGAGCTAATGGTACATCTACATATGTTATATATTGTCAAGGTATGAAGGTCTGGTATAGAGAATAGGGAACTGACCAAATATACTTATTATATTTTTAAGAGCAGATGAAATTAATGAGTTTACAATAGGCAAAAGCAAAGACCTTATGCCCCTCCCTTTTTATGTAGTACTTGGGTTCTAAAATTCATTCTTAGAGCTCCACATTTCAATATAATAAGATGATCTCTTAAGTCAAGGAAGTAGCTGAATGAATAGTTTCTGGTTATAAAAACTATAATATGAGACAAACTTAAATTGGTTAAACTATGTCCTTTATGGCACAGGATGTAGTTCTATTGAGGATAAACATGGAGGACATGAGTTTCATTTTTTTTTTTTTAGAGAAACCTGTTGTGTGAAATGAATACATCTTTGGATGGGGACCTTTGACATTTTTATGTCTTTTGACTGTGATGGAGGTTCAGTGATTTGTTTTTGATAGAATGAAACAGTTTGGATAGTTGGTCTCTGAAGGATAGATTTTATTTTTTAATAAAGCTGTGATACAACACCCAGCCCCATGCAGTGCTGTTTAAAAATGTTTTTTGTAA
The DNA here is from genome assembly GCF_031143425.1 of Pleurodeles waltl. Taxonomy (NCBI): domain Eukaryota; kingdom Metazoa; phylum Chordata; class Amphibia; order Caudata; family Salamandridae; genus Pleurodeles; species Pleurodeles waltl. Next base: position 1,730,646,267 of record NC_090444.1, read on the forward strand.
TGAATTCTATGTTTGGGAAGATGCCGTTGTCTGAATAGTACAGACAAGGGGGTCAATACTAGTTGGGCTCCATGTAAGTTAATAATAATTTAATCCAGCCCTATTGTAGCAATTTGAGAGTGGTCTCTGATCACAGACACACTAATATAAGAACATTTGCTTGTATTAATATTGCTAATATTTAGCTCACGCTGGATGTACAAAGACAGGGAGGGTCAAAAACATGGGTTAGATTCTTCAGGAAAACTTTGTGAGGTAGTAGGAATACATGTTTTCTAATTTAGTATTATGATCATTCTTGAGAAAAATTTATGAAGAGTGTTAAATATTTTTCAATATTGGGTTTATGATATTTTGGTCTGGCTAGACCTTGTTTTTTTAAATTAATTTTATGTTATTGATGCAATTATATCAGAGTAATTGCTGGTAGATAATATCAATATGTCTCGTAGCTTAAGCTGAGAATCTTGTGACAGTGACCTTGGAAGACCAGGGTCAATTATTGAGCGAAAAAAAACTCTGAGTAACAACAATATTTTTTTAAATTAATAATGATGCTATTTTTATGTTGTTCAGGTTGGGTGTGGTTTCTTATTTTTCTTTTACTTTATCATTAAGATGATACAATTGTTTGAAGGCCAAAATATAGAGCAGATAAATAATTAAGTGGTGAAGTGCATTGTATGGTTCGATTGATGGAAGCAGGCTTTCTGCTTCCAGGTTAAACAGTGTGGCTCTGTGTTTGGCTGTCTTTTTAAATTCGGTATAAATAAAGGGCACAACATGGTGATCAGTTTCTTACTGAATTGCCTGTTATGAGCTGTCCAAGCATGTAGAAAGAAATACATTTGTGGTGAGTGACTACAGTACAGTGTTATGTCTTGAGACTAAATTGTGGCATGGGGAATAAACTAAGAATTGAAAATCACGATTTAAGGATTTAAGTTGGAGTAAATTTATGCATATTTTTCTAGATACCGAGCAATGGGGAGAAGAAAATTATATTGTGGTATAAATAATTGATGATGTAATTTGCATGTTAAACCTCCTGATGTATTTGATGGGGTGCCCAAAATGTATGTGGATTATATTAGGTTATGACTGTGTGATAATGTATATTTCACCTCTGCCCTGAAGTAAGCATGAATTGAGTTTTTGACATCAAAGTGTACCGAAAGGAAATTGTTATATGAATTGAGGAAATGCATTCATAGTAAATAATTACAAATGATACGATATGTGTACTTAAAAGAAATGTGATGTAGGGTCACAGAAAAACTTAAAACCAAATTTATATTTATGGTTAGTTTTATATTTATATTTATATGGTGATATAAAATATAATTTACTTTGGGATTTAAAAGAAGTTTCTATTCTTGGATTTCATTTTTATGATCTCACTCATGACATTAAAGTAAGTTGATTAATCTATATTCACGTTAGAATTATGATGTTGGCTGTGTTTTGTATTAGGAATTGGCTCCCCGTAACTGAAGAATCTTATGTATTGTCCATTGTTTATGAAGGACAGAACACATTCTGAAGTGATATCTATAGTCACCCCTTTTAAGTAAGATGTACTTGCATGATGCACCAGTGGGATTTGGTTCTGAATGTTTGAGGCGCAATGTTGATTATGTCCTTACCCCAGGCTATTAAGGATTTTCACCTAATTCACAGGCCTGAAGTTGACAAAAAGGGCATCTGACACCATATATTCGGCCAATCTATTGAAATAGGTCCATATATCTCTGGCCATACTCAAAAGATGGATTAAAATGGATTAGTGGATCTAAGCTATCACTGTCTATCCCCAGAACAGGCAGAACAACCTCTTGACTCCTGGGGAATTTCAAATTGATTTTTGCACAAACGTTCATACTGTATGGTCCAAAAAAGACCTTTACTCATAGATGTCTACAAACAGTGGCCCCAGACTCACCTAAATGTCTAGTCATGATGATAGCTACCAGCAAACATATATTATATAGAGTTTGTCTGATGATGTCTCTACAGCTGAAATTAGGCCTTCTGTACGGATGTCAAAACTAAAGGTAAACCCCAAGAAGGGAAAGGACTGCACAACATAGGTCTCATAAGTTCAAAACCTCTGAAAAGTCTTACAGCTAAAGGTTCAATTGGGAAAACATCTTTCCAAGAAGGTCTAGATCCTTGAATTGCAGCCCACTGCAATCTAAGGGTAGCAATATATCAACTATATCAAAGCCCCCTGAACAAATTATAAATTATTAGATATTGCAGTAGAGACTGGATCAAGTGACCTTTAAGAACACCATGAGTCAAAACATGTTGAGTGGTTAGAGTAGGACATTTTAGTAGACCTTCTTTTAGAGGACTGTAGGAAGCTAAAAATAGAAAAAGACAATCTGTTGCTCAAAAAGACCTCCCTTTCAACCTCCAGGCCATTAGTTTTAAATGATCTAGAGCTTCTAGATGAACTGGAGGGAATGCCAGGGGTGAAGGGGATGTTGGCAGAATGTATTCTTGCACATTTGTAGACGTCTCAGCAAGGGACACTAAGGTTTCCTCATCCAGAAAGGGAGAATTAAAATCTCTGCTGCTTCCCTTTATAACCTCGCTAAGACCCTTGGAGTTAGAGGAATAGGGCAGAAGGTGTAGAGGAAGCCTGCCAGCCAGGGGATGGCCAGAGCCCCACCCCACCACAATCTGGATGTGAAACCTTGACAGAAATAGAGGTAGTTGGAAGTTCTGACATGCAGTGAACAGGTTTGCCTTGTGGACTTGTCACCTCTTGCATATCTTCCTAAATATTAGAAGGTTTAGAAGCTCAGAAGGGTCCTGCTGAAGTAGTCTGTCTCTGTATTCAGGGATCCCTTGATATAAATAACTCTCAGTTCAAAGAGGTTGTTCTCTGTCCAGGTAAAAAAAATTGTGTGCTAATTGGTTTAGCAAGCTGGTGCCTGCACTGAACTGGTGATTTAAGTAAGCCACGGATACAGTGTTTTTTATCCGATCTGCTAATGCCTTTATCCTCACTAGATGAGAAAAAGCTTGAATTGGCTTCCAGATTGCCATGAGCTCTTTCAAGTTGGAAGAACATTTTTGTTCCAAATTCCCTCAATGACCCTGAACAGTCATCCAAAACTGCTGGCCTTTGTCGTCAGGCCTTGGTTACATGGAGAGATCCTTTGTCTGTTGCATGAGGCATCATACACCATGCTAGATTCTCTCAGGATGAAGAAGTGACTGGGGTTAGATCTACATAACTCTGATGACAAGGCTGCAAGTGACTCAGAATGTGGGAAACCTCTTAGCCAGGTGGAGTCGTGCCCAAGGACTAGTACCCAGAGTTGCCGCCTGAAAAGATGAAAACATATAATTGGTATGCCACCTTCAGGGAATCACTAAACATAACCTCTACAGAATAATTATTAGTCTCTTACCGTATTCCACAGGACTCAAAGCCACTCCCTCTCTGGAGTCTCTTTCTTCATCAATAGATTCTGCATTAAAGACCTAAGCTTTTTCTTCCTGGATGCTGGGACCAGCACCTGTCCCTGTACTGTGCTGAAAATGGCACCTATGTAATCCGGTCGCTGTGATGGTTGAAGATTGGACTCCTGCTAGTTGATTAGAAAACAGAACTTGGTGGATGGTCAAAGTTTTATCATACATTGACTTTCTGAGGGAGGGTCATCTAGACCCATAACTGGAGGCAGGACTTTGGTGTTTGTTGTCTTATACAAAAAAAGACTTCAGTCACAACAACACATTTAGGTTACTTAAGTATAAGAAGTGGCTGGTCCTGGTGGCCACAGTTTGTGAAACAACGGTTCTCCTGTTTAAAACAGCTCCTGCCCATGGAGTCTTTTGTGGTACTGTTCACGATTGACTTTGAGATGTAATCTTTGGGGTGTGTACCTATATAAACAAACACACATATATTCCTATAGATACAGGGAGGCATGGTGAAGCACTGGGAAGACCACCATTAGAAGCATCCTACCTGCTTGAGGTGCCCCAGACAGCTCACCAGCATGGCCTTGTGGCGCTGCCAGATGTACTAGACTGCCTTTACACATGGGGCTGATGCAGGCACCACATGCTAAGGTCGAAGTCATCCGATTATTTTGTATTTTTTATTGCTGCCATAGTAAATTCATTATATTTCCGGCCCTCACGCAGAATCAGCAGGTACAAGGTTTTTGCAACAAACTCTGATGCTTTGAAACAGTACACAGTAGTGGCTGTTAGGTGATAAGAAAGTGTTTCGCGCAACACAATAGACCACTTCTGTGTCACAGTCCGCAAGTGCAAATTTTGCCGGGGTTTTGGCACTGCGGGCGAAACTGAGAGTGGAGTGGATGGCCTGTGGTCCTTCAAATGCCGGGCACTTAGAAAAGCCAACATTTCTTGGGATGGGCTTGTGCTCTCAGGGAAGCTGCTTACCAATCGCTTCCACTCTCACCCTTGCCTGTGGAAGGTGCCAGTCTGGCCAGGATCTCATCCATGCCCCAAACAGAACATAACTGTCTCTGGGAGCATAAGAGGGGCTTGGGCCCAAAACCCTGCTCAAAGTTCTAGCTTCATTCAGCCTAGCAGAAGTAGGTGGAACATGAGTCTTTTAAAGATTGCGTAGTTTTGCTCGTTGCCAAGTTTGATTGTCCTTCCACTTCTTTCATTGTTCAGGAGGTATACTTGTACATCAAACAATATCCCTGCATTTACAAAAGGTGCATGCCTACTGCCCGTGTCACCAACTCCCATCCTTGCTCAAGTGGAATTTTTTCACTCATTTAACAGCATCCGTCTAATGCTAGAATACGTACAGTAAGGCTCAAGGGGTGCATGTGGCCAACCTGACCTTTATATGCAGTCAAACTGACCTTTATATGCGGTCCTGGTAAACAGAAGCACTGGTCAGCTGTTCACTTGATAGGGTAAGAACATTCAGAAAGCTGTTAAACTGGAAAAAAAATATTTACACCTTAACTAAAATAAAAGGTAAAGAAGAAAAGAAGGTGCCCCACACAGCTTATCTTTAGAAACACCTTCACTTTTAAAGACTACTTACACTAAACATGAAAAAACATGATAAACTCTTCAAACTCCAAAAAACGTGTATTTCCTAAAGATCCATACACGTTTTACCGTAGTACACCTCATTAGGTTACTGCACCAAGAGACATTTATTAGAATAGTTTTCAAACATGAACCTGGAAACATTCATGCCTACCCATCCCTGCCAACAATGCTATTAGTGAACCTAAAGGCAAGTCATTTGTCAGGTGCACCATTGTGTGTAGCTTTGTTTGTTATTGTGATTGGAACATTACAGTTGATTAAATCAGAAACAAGAGGTGGTTTAGTACAGCTCACATCCTGAACTCGTGTTTTTCAAGGTGTTCCCGTGTGCAGTAGTGAAGAAAAAGAAGGTAAAGTGAAATAAAACAATTGCCTAGGTTCATACAGTTTGGTCAAGTGGGGAAGTCAGGACGGATCGCAGTTTTCAGGTTTCACATTGTGCAATTCAGCCTATAGAGGAGCATCAATTTCCCTCTCTCGTATTACATCAAAAGTTAATACTTTGTCTTTAGTTCTTGGTCCACTGGTTTACAGCATCGGTGACAGACAGAAGCGAAGTGAAGGCTTGTTGTCCACTCCACACTTCGCTTCCCCCTACGCCTACCTTACACCACCCCAAACCTTACTCTGCTGGCATCAGTGCGACCCTCAGGCATGCCACAGACCATACTTTAAGGCCCTGGGGAAATGTTTGCAAACACCCATGCGCTAATGCATGTGTTGCCATATGGCTAACTGGGCCTTCTTTGATCAAATTAAACACCGCCCACTATACCATCACTTACGATGTAACTTTCGACTTATCAATAACTGCTTCGGCGCCCCATAGAGATATGAAGCCCTACATAAACGCTACAGTACAATACATCATATTTCTACATTCTATGTAAGTTACTGCTGGTCAATATACCGAGCATTTGCCTGCTATGCATTCACAACATGGTCATGTAAATTAAAACACTCACTCCATCACTTAGTTGCTTCCAGGTGCTTGAGAGAGCTGCCCTCGGAGCGAGGAAACTATGGCTACACACTCAGTCTCAGGAGAGGCAAGACAAACTCAAGGGGCACGCAAAAGAGGAGCCAATGAAGGGATCGTGTCGGTTTCTAACCGCTACTATGGCAGACCTAAGCGAACTGAGAGATGATCACAAGGAAATATGGCTGATCTTCAGAGAACTACTGTTGGCCCTGGCACTGGATCTCTGGAGCAGACACTCGTGTCGAGGGCGCCTTGAAACATTGCTGGACAACCCTGCGCCTCTGTGCAGCTGGCGCGAGGAGCTCCCTTTCTTCTTCCCCCACCTGGGGGTGCCGCAGGTCTCTCGCGTGGCAACTCAGCTACCCGCTACGCTCAGCACCCTTCCTGTGCCGCCTCGTACTCCCCCCCAAAGCAGCCAGGGGACCCGTTGGCCCTGGGAGCAAAGTGCAAATATGGAAGTCCAGACAGTCTGTACACACCTCAGAACCACAGAAAGACCCCCGACCTACTCACTGCAGGATTTCTGCTCAAGAGCCCGCTGTGAATGGTGCTAGCAGAAGTTAGCTCCTAGCAAAAAAGGGTTGAAGGTTGGACTTTATCCCAACACACGCTGAGGTCGGGGGAAGTGCTTGGTGGATGGGCTGGGCTACAATGAATGTACAACAAGTAACAAGAGGGAAACAAGCGAGATCGCGCTGCAAACTAAAGATAAAAAGTAGTCCCCAAACCGGACGGGAAACAGCGAGCCTTGCATGTTTCCAGTACTTGGTCGCTGCGCTCAAGGAGGGCTAGCCACCGGAAATGGCACGACGTATGCGTGCCTTCAAAAAATGAAAGCAAGCAGATTTCAACAGACAACCCGACGAACCAATGAGAGATAACTGACGTGACGTGAACAGGGCTCTGAGCCCTTTTCTAACTCCAAAAGCGTCTCGCAAGCGAAATGCATGCGCAAGCACATGTGACGCAGGCTCGACCCTAAAAAAGGAATGTTTTATTTGAAAAAAAACAGTCAGAGACATGGTGGTCTACTGCCTCCTGCTCTGTGATTGTGGCCATTCCCAAATGGGTGGCAAATTGCGGTTTGCCTCATGAATATTAATGAGGCAGGTCTCTTGCGACCCACTTGGGAATTGCAAACAGTGTTAAACACACTTTAATACATAGCAGGTTAGGATTTCCTAATAGCGAATCACAAAAATTTGCTATTAGGAAAAAGCAAACCTCCAGGTACATACATCTGGCCCTAAATAGGAAATTGCAAATAGGGATTTCTTATTTGCGATTTCCTAAGCACATGTACAGAGAATTTCTTAAATGCTAAATGGGCATTTAGGAAAAGCCATTGGCACCTTCTGTAAGTCGATGGTAACCATGTGCAATTTAAAAAAATGCACCCAAAGTGCATTTTTTAAAGTGTCATGTAGCACGCATGTGCACATGCCTTTCTTTGGGGGTGTATCAAGGGGGGGCCGTAGCCCATAGGCACCCTTGGTTTTGCATCTCCTAATTGCCCACACTGTAGGAATGGCTATTAGGAAATCTCTATTTTTGTACATTTCATTTTGAGTTTCCTAAATAGCGATTGTTAGAAATGGGGTCTTTGGTTGACAGTCAGGTTACCCCCTGTTCAAGCAAGGACCCTCACTCTAGTTAGGATAAAAGAGAATCACCCTCAGCTAACCCCTGCTTACCCCCTTGGTAGCTTGGCAGAGCAGTAGGCTTAACCTCAGAGTGCTGGGCGTAAAGTATTTGTACCAACACACACAGTAACTTAATGAAAACACTACAAAATGACACAACACCAGTTTAGAAAAATAGGAAATATTTATCTAGACAAAACAAGACCAAAACGACAAAAATCCAACATACACAAGTCAAGTTATGATTTTTTAAAGGTTTAAAATAAAAAGAGTCTTTAGGTAGTTGTAACAACACATTAGCGCTGCTAGCGTGTAAATGTACCTGGTTTGCATCAAAAATAACCCCGCACGGGCGGTGTGCGTCGAAAATAACCCTGCACGGGTATATGCGTCGAAAACAGCTCGGCTCGGCGAGGCGCGTCGAAAAAGCCAGCCACGCGACGGTCCGAAGTCCCGCGGCGCTGGTTGCGATCTCTCAGCCTTCGTCAGCGATGCTGCGCGTCGTTTCTCCTGCTCCGGGCGTCGATTCTCCGGTCGCGTTTCCTGCGGCGTCGTTTCTCAGCTGCGGAGCCGGCGTCGCGTCGTTTTCTCAGCCGCGATCGGATTCGCGTCGATCTTTTCTCCGCACTGTGCTCGGTGCGTGTATTTTTGTCCTTAGGCTGCCAGCCTCTCCTTTCAGGGTCCCAGGAACTGGAAGGGCACCACAGAGCAGAGTAGGGGTCTCTCCAGAGACTCCAGGTGCTGGCAGGAAGAAGTCTTTGCTATCCCTGAGACTTCAATAACAGGAGGCAAGCTCTACATCAAGCCCTTGGAGATTTCTTCTTCAAGATGGAAGGCACACAAAGTCCAGTCTTTGCCCTCTTACTCAGGCAGAAGCAGCACTGCAGGAAAGCTCCACAAAGCACAGTCACAGGCAGGGCAGCACTTGTTCCTCAGCGATCAGCTCTTCTCCAGGCAGAGGTTCCTCTTGATTCCAGAAGTGTTTCTAAAGTTTGTAAGTTTGGGTGCCCTTCTTATACCCATTTTAGTCTTTGAAGTCACCTTCCTTCAAAGGGGACTCACACCTTCTTGTGAAATCCTGCCTTGCCCAGGCAAGGCCTCAGACACACACCAGGGGGCTGGAGACAGCATTGTCAGAGGCAGGCACAGTCCTTTCAGATGAGAGTGACCACTCCACCCCTCCCTCCTAGCAGAGATGGCTAATCAGGAATGCAGATCACACCCCAGCTCCCTTTGTGTCACTGTCTGGTGTGAGGTGAAAAACAACCCAACTGTCAAACTGACCCAGACAGGGAATCCACAAACAAGGCAGAGTCACAGAATGGTTTAAGCAAGAAAATGCTCACTTTCTAAAAGTGGCATTTTCAAACGCACAATCTCAAAATCAACTTTACTAAAAGATGTATTTTTAAATTGTGAGTTCAGGGATCCCAAACTCCACCTGTCCATCTACTCTCTAGGGGAATCTACACTTTAATCATATTTAAAGGTAGCCCCCATATTATCCTATGAGAGAGAGACAGACCTTGCAACAGTGAAAACGAAATTGGCAGTATTTCACTGTCAGGACATATAAACCACATTACTATATGTCCTACCTTATCCATACACTGCACCCTGCCCTTGGGGCTACCTAGGGCCTACCTTAGGGGTGCCTTACATGTAAGGAAAGGGAAGGTTTAGGCCTGGCAAGTGGGTACACTTGCCAAGTCGAATTTACAGTGTAAAAATACACATACAGACACTGCAGTGGCAGGTCTGAGACATGATTACAGAGCTACTTATGTGGGTGGCACAACCAGTGCTGCAGGCCCACTAGTAGCATTTGATTTACAGGCCCTGGCACCTCTAGTGCACATTACTAGGGACTTACTAGTAATTCAAATATGCCAATCATGGATGAACCACTTACATATAATTTAAACAGGAGCACTTGCACTTTAGCACTGGTTAGCAGTGGTAAAGTGCCCAGAGTAACAAAAACAGCAAAATCAGAGTCCAGCACACATCAATAACCTGGGGAACAGAGGCAAAAAGTTAAGGGAGACCACGCCAAGGATGAAAAGTCTAACAGCGATTTGTTATGATTTGCTATTTAGGAAATGCAAAAACGGAATTTCATAGATATGACACTAAAGGGGTCATTACAACCCTCGTGGTCACGGTGGCCACGGAACACCACCAATGTGACGGTCCAACAGCCACATTACGACTGTGGTGGTAGTACCATGGTCGGACGGCCAGCACCGCCAGTTTTTCTCCACAGGAGGAACTGGGGATAACAAGTCCCTTCTCCGCTGGTGGTTACATAGCGGTCGCACTGCCATGTAACTGATGGCGAAGTCTGGGTGCAGGGGGGGCCCCTACACTGCCCATATACTTGGCATGGGCAGTGCGAGGGCCCCCGTGGCCAGCCCTGTCGCGATGTTGACTGTATGCTTTTCAAGCAGTCAACCCGTCGCAACTTTGCATCACAACAGGTCCTGGTGCACCCTGCACACTACAGCATTACCACCGGCTCTATTGTGAGCCAGCGTCAATGTTGTAGGCCCTTTCCCGCTGGCCCAGCGGGAAACTCGTACTGGGGCCTGCGGAAAGAGCCCGTCCTGGAGGCATCCTGAGCGTCAGGACTTCGGCAGATGGCCTTTTCCATCCGCGGAAGTCGTAATTGACCCCTGAATGTTTCTGGCCTATCTTACAGAAGTCATATTTAGCCCCCACTAAGGCACACATCCAATTAATTAGTGATATGTGCAGTAACTCATGGCACACATCATAGTTTGGAGTTTAGCAGCTAACACCGCAACCATACAGTTTTCTCCCAATAATTAGATGGATATGCAGATTTTGGTGCATTATGCCCTCAAAATCCCCACATTAGTCCTCATTACCAAGGACAAATGAATAATTAAACCTGCTAAATTTCAACCCAACAGAGCTGGATTTTATCTGGTCCGATGAATATCGGCTCAAACACAGGATCACTTATAAGGAGGGACAAAAGCTAACTGCTCGATCCCTTGGATGAGCATACTAGAATTATATCTAGTCTTCACCTTACCACATGAGGGCATTGTTACAGTATTCGTTAAAATTTGAAAGCCTGACTTCTTTAATTAGGTCTGATAGACCAACATTATTTTAGTATATTTTCTGTTGTATGCCACCATGCTTTCATTATTTTGAATGGTTTTCTGTCTTGTTATTTATATGCTACCCTTATTGTGCTGCAGTACATTGCATATTGTTTAACCATTGGCCTTTTCATTCTCTTAAAATATGTAATCCCTCACTTGTACCTGTTAACTGCCTTGTTTAAAGTGCTTGCTCTGTGATCCTGTGACTGCAGTCCGTTCTATGGAATCCTGTAATATTTTGAATTATAAATGGATAACAACGAATTATGGGGTGTTTTTCACCGAGGGGTGTTGTGTGATGTCACTCTGTTCCCTGAGGTGCAAAACACGTCTGTAACTCAATTTTTACTCATCTACAATATTAACTTATATGGCCCCCAAAATTATCTGCTTCTACTTTCAACTGCTAAGCAGGGTCAAGTGGAGTAATAGGGAAGCCATCCATATCATGGACTTCCCTCCTTGTACCAAAGGTAAAAAAAATGGGCATCCTGTCAGACCACCCACCACCCCCTTTCTAATGTGTTTCCATCCCTCCCTTACGAAGCTGTGCTCACTGGTCTACAGCTCTGTTGAGACAGGAACTCTGAGAGTTCAGCCAGGGCAGGATGGAATTCCAATATGACATAGCAACAGTAACTAACAAGTTCTGTTACCAACCATTGCTGCGGCATTGCAGTGAATTATCAGATTTACAATCCAGTAATACACGAGAAGGGCTCTCTATGAGAGCCATGTATAATAAACAAATAAACTAGTCGACTTGTGAATAAATGAAAAAAAGTTTTGCTTTACAGAACTTTGAATGTCTGTATTTTCTTCTTTTAATCCCCAATTTAAAATGGCTTCAGAATTTAGGACCCTGAGCAATTATTCTTGCCATGTTTAGGTTACAGTGCATTGCTGGAGTCCAGCTTTATTTGACAGCTGATCTCACTACCCATAATGAGGACTTAGCATAAGGTGAATGAATTTGGATATCAAAGTTTTCACTCCAATATTAGAGGCATGTGTCAATGTGCAAATAGCACTGTAATGTAAGCATGCAATGGAACAACATGGTCAGCACTGCTGATTACTCAGATAACATTATTGTATGTGTTTTCCCACAACTCTTCCAACTGCTGGAACTTATTAACAAATAGATTACTGTAACTAAACAAGTACACAACATTGATCCGGAATTCATGATTTACTAATATATTACAATAAACAAAACTAGGTTTGTTGTTAATGCAAAGTTACTTTCAAGTCGATTTTTTTCACTGGCATCAAATTACAGGGAGTGCCCTAGGCACCGATTAAGCATGTTTCACCCTCCCTATTACACACTACAACTAGCAATCCAAATCAAATCCTGCTCTGTAATGGAAGGCAAGAAGGCAGCTCATATGATTAGCGCTGAGAGCCATAGCAATAGCAGGATGACTCCTATTTAAATCTGCATACCATAACATAACATTTCAATAGCAGAGACAATTCTTAAATTGGTTGCTAACATTACCAAGCATTAGCAATGCCAATAGGCCAGGCTTTGACCAGCAGCCTTTTGGCAAATCTTGTTTTGTCATGGGTTTTGCAAAATGTTGTTGTTCAAGAAGTTGCCTGGCTCTCAACAATATAAATGAACAAACATTGTCTGAAGGCAAAATGTTTTTTTTTGGTCTCATTAAAGCACACACTAAACATTGTACTTGCTGGCACTAAAGGGAACTACTTTGTGTGTGGATGTGCTCCTCAGGAAAGGACAGAATGCCTTAACTCACAGAGAAGTGATCCAATGGCTGAAATGGGCTGACGTCTTCTCCTTTGATACATGCTGGAGTGAGAGGACAAAGAATGTGAATGATTCAACAATAGGTCAATGGATGACATATGGCTGAATACCCCCTTTAAGAAACTGTTATAGACATCATTTTTGTAAAAACAAACGATCTTGGCTAACATTCACATGAAAATAAATTCAATAGGTCTGGCACAGGCTGCTAGCCTCTTGTCTTCACTAAAGTAGACAGGAAAGAAAAATGCAAGAAAGAAAGAAGGAAAAAAGGAAGGAGGCCAGGAAGGAAGGAAGTGATGGATTTCTCTGAACTTAAATATCTTGGTATAGTGGTCATACAGGATCCTCCAATGTTTGTATGGATCTTTGGTTGTCAATTGGAAGCGTATGAAAAGAACTAACATCAGCAACCCATTTCGATTACAGTGAAACCAATTCGGCTCCATAAAGACAGAGTGGACGATGGCTAAACTATGATGGTTTATTAACAGAATTTATTCAATGTGCAAATCAATCAATCAGTAAATCAATTTATCCACCAACCTTATATATCAATATGATTATGCAATCAAAATGTGTGTAATAAATAGAGAAAAATGCAGAATATGACAATGTAGAGTCCACAGAAAAAGAACTATACAGTTCGATAAAGGAATTTCCCTATTCTAAATAAAGCATAGATAGTGACAAGGGTAGGTTTATAAGAGGAAGGTGTCTATATCAAATGAACCAAGTTAAGATTCAAGCTGAAAAGCATGGATTATCAAGCATGAAGCTCAACACCCTGAGTGAGGAGAATCAGCAGAGTATGATGAAGGTTTTCTCTTAGTGAAGTCTGGACAGGATCTGCTAAATTATTCTGAAGACACACAATCAATATGATAGAAGATTTTAGAAGCTTCGTCCCACCAACTTCCTCTGGATAGCCCAATCAGAAGACAGTGTTCTGTGGGAGTAGTTATACTCAGGGTTGGATTAGCCTATAGGGCAATCAGGCAGTGCCCAATGGGCTGGTCTGACAGGTCAGTGTGTGGGTCGGTTTTTTTACTGTTTTTGTTGGTCTTTTAGTATGGTCAGCTGGGCTATTTGTTTACTGTTGATTTTCTTGGTATTAATACAAACATTGTCTGCATCAAGCTTCAATCCATGTAGCCCTCTACACCTTACTTGCAAACCACTTATGCAGCATCTTTACAAGTTCAAAAGTGTCCCAATTTGCAAATATGGACCACTTACTTTAGCTATCTACTTCAGTTATAGGGACCACATTTATTTTGGTGCACGGGCTATTTTATGTTCTAGGTCGACCCTGGGTAAACCCCCCAGTTTCCCAGCCTTAGACAAAGTGGAATATACTACATGGCCTTGAAGTTAGCAACAATCGGTCTGCCTGGTACAGGAGGCTCTTTCTCCCATTTCCACGCACGCCCATGGCCAGTTACACCCTCTAATCTAATAGTTCCCACCAATAAACAACAAAACTATTCTAGCTAACGAGCCCTTTGCAGAGGAATGAAAAACATGAAACCTGCAATACATTTATAAACAAATGATTTGATTGCCTTGGCCCAGGCTCGAGTCATGTGAACATTAAGAGACAATAGATGGCAACCAACCAGGTACTGTTAGCATGAGCAAATACATTGATTATAGCTAAAATATATGTGGCTCTTACCACAGGTAACTCCATCTACATGTTGTTACTTTGGTTATTACAGTGCACACAAATTATTATTGTTATCATACAATGAGCATGATTAATGTTTACATGTATGAAGCACTAAATTATGCTGCTCTGAAAGCAAGAGAGAAATGTAAATGAAAGATGGGCAGAAAGATCTAAAAAAGGCAAGAAGAAAAGAATAAATAGAGAGAAGGAAAGGAAAAACACAAGAAAGCAATAAACAGGTCAAGAAAGAAAGACTGACAGAGAGAAAAAAGGCAAGAAAGATTTAGAGAAAGAAGACAAAAAAAGAATAAAAGAAAAGAAAGGAAGGGAAGAAAAAAGGAAAGAAGGAAAAAGGAATGAAACAAAGAAGTCAAGAAACAAAGAAAGAAAGAAAGGAAGGAGGAAAGAAAAGGAGGGGAAAAAGAAAGGAATGAAGGAAGAGAAATAGACAAAGAAAGAAGAAAATAAAGAAAGGAAAAAGTAATAAAAGAAGGAAAGTGAAAGAAGAAAACAGAAAGACAAAAGGAAGGAAGAAAAAATGAAGAAAGGAAAGGGAAAAAGAGAAGGAAAATAAATAAAGAACGGTAAAGAAGAGAGGAATGAAAGAAAGGGCAAGGAGAAAGGAAAGATGTAAAGGAAAAATGGAAGAATGAAAGAAAGAAGGATGGACAGAAGGAACGAAAGCTGGACAGATGGAAAGAAAGCTGGAGTGATGGGAAGAAAGGAAGAAATGAAAGAAGGCAAGAGAAAAAAGAAAGAAGAAAGAAGGAAAGGAAAAAATAAAAAGGAAAGAAAGTAGGCGGGAATGAAGATGAGAAAGAGAAATAAGGAATGAAATACAGAAGAAAAGAGAGAAAAGATAGGAGGAAGGAAGGAAAGAAGAAAGGAAAGAAGGAGGGAAAGAATGAGAGAAAGAAAGGAAGAAAGAAAAAAGAAAGAAAGAAACAATCAAACAAAGAAGCAAAGAAAGAAAGGAAGAAAGAAAAAGGCATAACTTCATGCAGGAGTAGAAACAGCATTGACAGGAGACAAGATGTGGCGCACATCAAAAGCATCATGGTCTAAGCACAAGAGCAATAATAAACTTTAAAAAAAACACTAGCACTAAAAGTAACTATGTTGTTTGCAGATGTGCTCCTTGTGAAAGAGCAAAATGCCATCACTCAAAGTGAAGCTAACCGGTGGCTGAAATAGGCTGACTAACTGCCCCATGCTGTATGCTGTAGTGGGTGAAAGCAAAATGTGAGTGACACAAAAAACAGACCAATGCATGAAGAGGGGTGCCTGGAAGCCCCTGTAAGTAAGTATACAAGTAAAATCAATAGGTCAACTTAGCTAATGCAACACCTAAAAATTAAAAGGCAATGCAGCAATTCCTAAAGTCCATACTTTTGAAAGTAAAGCATTTTTTCTTAACATGACAGTAATAGGGCCATAATAAAGTAGTGTACAGTTAGGTAACTTTAATGGTGACTGTCCCTGCTCAATGTAATAACGGCTAGGGCTAGTTGTGACCTGTTAAAGTAAGTTATTATGAAGGAAGCTTTATAACCATAAGTTGTTATTTGGTTGACCAAAATAGAGATCATATAAAATTAACCATTAAATAATCTTGTGAAACTCTGCTCAGGATCTTTGTCAGATTAAATAAAATCCTGATCTAATTGTAAGGAAAGATAAAACAATGTGCGGGACAGACATGGGGTCAGAGGTGAGGCTGCGTCAACCTGTAAGGTTTCAAATATATAGGATTGTTTGCCTTTAAATGGCTGACGTCCTGTACAAATTGACTTTGGAAAAATAGTTAATGATTGTTGAATGTGGCTGCCCGAAGTATTATTATTTCATGATCACTAATCTGTTGCACTCTCCAAGTCTCCGGCCCTGCTTGAAACATTTTCATATCTTTTGAGAAATGAGGATGCTCCTAAAGTGTACTTGATTTCTTGTTTACGACCCAAGAGAGAGAGTGAACATTAAAGTGCCTCCTGCATGTTTTTTCATTCTTGCCTCTGAAGGGGGCAATGTAGAGTAGTACACCCAAGGATATAGTATCCACCCCTAAACCCACTTTCAATGCTATTTTGTTAATTTTCAGGCAGTAGAGAAGAAAGAGATAGAGCAATATTTTCACCATTTTATTCAACTACGTTTTTGTTTTCTTTTCAAGGTCAGCAATTTGATAACATAATGATCATGAATGCATCTGTTGCCAATATCATCGTGGCTATTGTGTTTGGTCATCGATTCAACTACAATGACCCAATATTCCTGAGGCTCATGAGTTTGATAAATGAAAGCTTAAGACTTCTGGCGGCACCTATTGTTTTGGTAAGTCTTTGCTGGGTTGGCTGTATTGATTGTTCTATGTGTATTGTTTTTCCACATATCTCCCACTCTGCAAATAATGTGCTGCATTAGTTGGTGTGCAACTGTCTTTACTTCCTACATTATTAATGTTTACCTTGCAGCCTGGTCCAGTATCCATTTCCCCACAGACAGCCAACTCCACACTGCTCATGGCCTTTAGGTGTAATGGCGTGTGGGGTTGGAGGCTTGCAACTACCCCCATGCTAAACATGGCAGTTGGCCTTGGGCAGCGGAGGGTTAACCACAGGACTTGGCCTGCTGCCAGGCCTTTGCTCCAACCCCCAGCAGGCTGCCAACCGCATTCTGCGCACAGCCATTGTAGTACACAGCATAAGGTTGGTCTTTGGGCCCCAGGGATGCCATCCTATACTGCCAAAACATATATATCAAGAGGAGGAGGGCATGCAGCCCCCCTCAGCGAGCTTTAATTGGCCACAGGAACCCCATCCCCCCAGAGCCAAATTCCAATTAAAAAGGGGCGAGAGCTACGTGTCACCCTTCCCCAAGCCGTACAAGGCCCCCAAAGACCCCATCCCCTGGTGCCAAATCCAATTAAACAAGGGAATGGTGAGTGCAGCCTCCCTTCCCAAGCCTTATTGGGCCCTGGGGACTCCATCCCCTGGGGCCAAATTCTAAGGGGAGGGGGCCTGCAACCCCCCTCCCTACGCCTTAATAGACCCCAGGGATCCCATCCCCATGGCTAAATATAATAAAAGGAGGAAAGAGGTCCTGTAGTCAGGCTCCCCGAGTCTTATCAGGCTGCGAGAGCACCCTTCCCCTGGGCCACACATTGCTATAAATGGGACGGGGGACGTGCGGTCTCCATCCCTGAGCCTTCTCCGCCCCAGGGACCCCATCACCCAGGACCAAATACAATAAAAATGGGAACGGGCCATGCACCCCACTCCCTGAACCTATTTTGGCCTGGGAACCCAATCTCTCTGGGCTTACATTAGTTATAAGTGGGTGCCCTGCTGCCCACCAGGGGCACCCACAAAGCAACACATTGTGGGCTGTGAGGGGAGCCCCAAAACCCCTACGGCGCCAGCCGGCACCCACGTGGTGCAGGAGCTGGCATTGCTCCCTCCAGGAGGGAGCAGTTGTATTTTTACATGCTCCATCCTGGCGGGAGCAATATGTGTCCTGTTCCCCTGCCTGCAAGAGGTCGAGCAAGGAAACAAACCACAAGTATACTCCCATCTGGCGAGAGCCTGTTTAAATCTTCCACCAGCTAGGAGCAGACTTCCATGTTTGGTCCTGTCTGGGGGGAGATTTTAAAATGCTCCCGGCAGACGGGGACAAACATATGTTTCCCTGCCTGCACTAGAAACAACTGTGTCCCGGGGTGGGCTCCCCAGACACAGTGAATGAGCCGACCCTGGGAATGGGGTCCCTGGGGACATTAAAAGCCCATGGCGGGTGGTCCTGGGGGGTGGAGTTCCCCGGGCCTTCTAAGGTTCAGAGAGGAGCAGCCCCCTCCCTTATAATTAGCTTTACACCTCCTTGAGATGGGAATTGGGTCCTTAGGGCATTCACAGGCTTCTGGAAGGGGACTATATGGCCCCTCTCTCTTTTTTTTAAATAAAATCGCCCCCCTGGGGCTGGGATTCCTGGGGCTTTTCAAGGCTCTGGGAGGTGTACAGCACAGCCCCTCCCCTTTTTTAACAATTTTGTCCCTGGTGAGCCCCCTTCCCTTAAATAATATACCTGGCCCCAGAGGATGTGACCCCGGGCCCAAAATCGTCTCAGTGAGGGGGGCCTTACTCATGCCCATTCCCCATATAGATAATAAAGAAAATTGTGGCCGCCATTTTGTTTTTTGGGTTCTCTGCTCTCTAGATTGCAGCAAAAACAGCCTTTTTTTTATTTTAGAACCTAGAGAGGTCCTTCTGGGCCCCATCCACAGGACCAGGGGGCAGGATATCCCTACCCTACCCCCTTATATACGTTACTCTTCAGCACAGGGGGCTAAGACCCTGAGTTCTGTAATGGCTGCCAGCAATATTTTTCCTATCTTGCTGGCAGCCAATCAGACTGCTTGCTCCCATTGGAGGCAGACTATTAGGGGAGCAAATTGGCCCAAAAGGAAAAAAAAGCTGCCCTGGCCAATCACAATACACCATTTTTTTAAATTAGGTTTGCAGGACTTTTGGAAGTGTCCCTCATGCCCAAGAGTCCAGATATACAAATATGTTTAAACCCTAATATCTCAAAAACTATTGAACAGATATACACCAAATCACAAAAAGCAAAACCTGGGGCCCAATATCTAGCTTCCTGTCAAATTTGGTGCAATACCATTCAGCAATTTTTGTTAAAACGTTTCTGACAAAAGTCTATGGAAAATGCATGGGAATTTTGTGATTGCCTTTTTTACTCAGCCACCGCTTGACGGATCACCCTGAAACTTTCCATGAACAAACTAGGAAAAAATTATCACTTTTTTTAAAAGGGTT
This sequence comes from Pleurodeles waltl, assembly GCF_031143425.1. NCBI lineage: Eukaryota > Metazoa > Chordata > Amphibia > Caudata > Salamandridae > Pleurodeles > Pleurodeles waltl. The sequence continues at coordinate 1,730,665,371 of NC_090444.1, forward strand.
ATGAAGATTTGTTTGACTGTGCCAAAGGAGGAAACAAGTAAGCCCAAAGTGGACCAGAAGGCAAATACCTAAGGTAGCAGACCTTGAGCAACATAACAGGAGCAGCTAATAAGAGTGGCATCAGCCTAAATCACAAACCTGATGAAGAGACTGCAAAGAACTAGAAAAGGCAACCCCCAATCTCCCCTGCACCCTCTCACTAAAAGATCTCCTGGCCCTACATTGCATATTCTACTTTCGGCTCAAGTGCCTGCCTGTCGTCCTGCTTGCCTGGGACAGGAGAGAAAGCTGGATATCAGCAAAGTAGAACACCATTGAGCCCAACAGGTCAATCAAGACTGACATCTGACAATGATGCTCAATTCCACTACATAGCAAGGTCAACCATTCACATAACTACTGCTCAGTCCCCAAAGGAAATAACATAGAGTACACAAGTGTCTGCTTGTGCTTCAAAGTTCTAAGTTTATCAGCATAATAATGGAAGATAGAAAGCTAGGAATGTGTAAAACTTTCTGATAATAGGTGATCTTACTTGGATATATTAAACAGCTTAAGTGAAAAAGAAGATAATGCTCCACAAAATATACTGAAAACAATTGAGCTTCAGGACAGAAAAAGACCCCCTTCCTGCAGTCATGAATTAAAATTGAAGATATCTGAGTCATGCATGGAAGCTCAAGCAAATGAACAGACACAGCTGTGTGATACAGCTGCTAAAAAACACAAGCTTAACACAATATTGGAAGCAATAGTGAAGACAAGATAATCTCTAGAAACTAAAATAGACTCCCTCTGTTGACCTGGAATTATTAAGAGGCAAGAAGAAAAAGCTGAAGATCAGTTATGTTACATAACATATTCAAAAACACTATAGATACACCACATCATTGGAAAACAATATTTTGATTGCCAAAATATTGTCATCCCATAGATATAAAAAAAATACACAATAATATCAATAACAAAAATGTTGCTCTCCAGAATATCTAAAATAAGGGCTATTATTAACAAAAATATTGAAAACAATATATTGTTAGCTCATTAAAATGCAGAAAAATAAAATATCAAAAACAAAAAGAAATCCAGCCAGTAGCGCTTTGCGGAGGTGTGTAAGGAAGCCCACATTGTTGCCTTACAGATTTCTGCAATTTGGACCCCTCTAACAGGTGCAGAGTTTGTCAACTTAGCCCTGGTGGAATAGGCTCTAAACCCTTCTGAAATCGGGAGAGAAAGAGGTGAAGGGAGTACAACAATTAAGGGTGTTCAACTGGCTCACCCTTCTGGCGAAAGTGATGGCAATAAAAAATGCAGCATTGAGAGTTAACATACCAAAAGTACAACTGTGCAAAGGCTGGAATTGAGTTCCCATCAAAATGGTAAAAACTCAAACTCAAGTCTCATTGTAACCACAAATGAATGTTTGTTAACCCTTTAAATAATGTATTATAACAAGAGACTTAAAAAAGGATGGCTGATCAGGCACACAAGGGAATACAGACAAAGCATATAATTACCCCTTCACAGTACTAAGTGCACAGCTCGTTTGAGCAAGAAAAAGCACATATTTCAGGATGTTGGACAACTTGGCCTGTAAAGGGTCTACATTATTGTCTGCATACAGTACAACAATGTTTTTCCATCTGCCAGAATAAGCATATTTGATGAAGGGGTGACATGCTGTCAGATTAACGCCCACCACCTTAGGTGGCAGCAGAAAGGAGCTCAGTTGTACCCCTTCAATCTCACGTAGGATAAGGTGATTGGGATACAAAGCCATTCCCTCCGACTGGGAGAGAAGTTCCGTTCTGAATGGCAGGCAAAGCAAGGGACATATGGAGAAGCACAGAAGGTCTGCATACCACAACCTTCTTGGCCAATTTGGGGCAATCAGAATAGCTTGGGCTTGGAATATTAACACAGCATTACAAAAAGAGAAAACAAAACAGCTACATCTTGCACCACACACACTTTAATTGGAAGAAGATGAAGCGCTATCAGATTAACTGAAGAAACCCCAGGATCAACATTCACAAAAAAATGCATATCGCTGCACTCTCTCTACAAGTAAGTAAAGTAACCTCCTAACAATAACATAACTTCCAAACATTGCATCCACCTTAATTGAAAACAAATAATACCTTCCTTTTCATTTACATATTCAAACTCAAAAAATATTTTAAATCCAATATTAAGAAAACATAGTCTACCTTTCAGGAAAATACTTCCCACCTGACCGACATCTCAACTGAATAATATATAAACCAAATAAAACAGCACTTTAAAAACAAAGCAAATATGTAAGTATGAAATATAATAAAGAAAATGCATGTTACAATATTAGTAATAAATAGAATAAAATGTTTAACACAAAGTGATAAACATATACATCAACCAATAAATGACACTAATTGCCACTGTATCACCTCGCAGAGAGGCAATTGTTTTCTCACATGGGACAACACCTACAACAATGAAACCACAGGCAGTGAACATGTTAACTGGAAACCTATAAAGTATTACACTATTGCTTCTTATGGCAGGACCACAACTAACTATTACATAGTAGTTAATGTTAGAGAACACATCCACCCCCCAAATATAACTGGGATAGAAATAAGGCACTTTCTCAGGGAAGCAAGCAACAGGCACTATTTAAAAAAATATATTGCCAACATTCCTGAGCACATTACAGGAGAATTAACAGCAATCTCCAATCTAATAGGATTAACAGCACAAACAAGCAATACACCTGTGGCTACTAAAGTATGAAGACATAAGCATTCCAAAACACCTAACTACAAAACATTATGAAGACTACAGATTGTGCAAACAGACATCTTTGTGATGTCATAGTTTTAACTCAAATGCACTTGTAACACTTTTAATGTGTTTTTACTGTTAGTGTTTGTTGTGTATGGTACTCACTGGTTGAAAAAAGATTGTGTGATCAAGACCACCAAGGTCAAAACGCATCATGCCCCTCTGATTTGGAGACGTGTAATAAATTAATTTTGCATCCATGGTGTGGCCTACATATGTTATTCTTAAGGAATGGAACGCTGGTGGTGGAGATACAGTGGGGGTGAGCTATCCAACATATAGGCCCCATATCCAAGGTAAAATACCCTTGTGTTGAAATCCAGGGATGAGCTATATATACTCACTGAAATAAAACAAAACTTAAAGTAATGTTAGAGTTAGATGTGATAAAAAGATCTGTTTTTGTTTAAAAAGTCTTAGAAACTCACAGATAAAAACAAAGGTTAACGCAACATTATAGTTAGGTTAATATGTCAGTAACAACATTAATGTTTTGAACTAAAGAAATACAGGAATTCACCAGTTATATTAATCATTTATGACATGGCTGATGACATCTCAAGTGACATAATTGATGACGTCACTGATGACATCCTCCAATGAGTGTGTTAATTTGTTTTATAGTTTACATAGTGGTGGTTAGCTACCATATTACTTTTCTACCTAATAGTGTACAGCCTGTGTACAGCTAATGGGTGTTAAGTGTTTACAAAACGCATGTGCTTCTAATGCATCATAGGTGTATAGAGGTGATGAACATGTTAAAAATCTTTGCATTGAAAAGTAACTGTGTGTGCAGATGAAAGTTAACAACTTGTGTCCAGAATGTTCTTCACAAGTTTTTTTTGGTTCTGTAGAAAATGTTTCTACCAGGGCAAAAATTCTACTTAGTAGATACTAAGGGGCAGATTTAAGAAAAGTGGCACTGTACCCACGCAGTGGCACTTTTCTTGTGACCCTTAGTGCCCCCTTCCGCCACAATATGTGCGCTGTATTTAACATACAGTGCACCATGGCGCAGGGTAGGAGGCAGTGGCATCAAAAATCTTTACGCTATTGATGTACTGTTCAGGGTTAGTGCCAAAATATTGGAGCTAACCCTGATCAGTACATAGGGGCCCATTGCAACCAGTGGTGTGCCTCCTTTTAACGCTTGCTCTGAGCAGGCATTAAAAGTAGCCACAAAGAATGATGCAGTGGAATCTTTTAAATTCTCCTTTGAATACATTATGCAATGCACATGCATAATGTGATGCAAAGGGTTACAAAGTGGCGCAATGCATGCATTGAGCCACTTTGTAAATATGGTGCAGCGATTTCTGAAGCCTAACACCACATTAGCATCAAAAACTATACTAATGTGGCAATAGAGCTTCATAATATTGGGCCTAAGTTTCATGTATTCACCTTCATTGCAGCAAAGAGCTGTAACAACCTCCCCCTGCACCTCAGACAAAGCCTGTCGCTCACCACCTTCAGGAAGAACCTCGAGACGTGGCTCTTTGATTGAGGCCCCTCCCACCCAGCACCTTGAGACCCTCACAGGTGCTACCAGGCCCTGTGGCCAAACCAAAAGCAGACTACCAACCCCACACTGTGCACATCCTTTAGTGAGTGCAGTGCAGGGTTGGCCTTTGGGCCCCAGAGACCACATCCCCTGGTGCCAAAATATATATATTTGTGGGGAGGGGTGTGCTGACCCTTAATGAACCCCATGCCCCCAGCCCCTTGCTTTTACCCTTCCATATTTCATAACTCATGACATACTCATTGACTACATTTATAATGTCCCTAATCACTTCTGAAATGCCATCATTGTTGACAATGCTGTGCTTGGTGGAGGCGCAAGTTATAGTTACTCTGATGCAAAAGTTATAGTTATTTGCGATAACTATGACTGGTGACTTTAGTGGTTTTGTTAATTTCAAATGATATGTTTTATGTAACATTTTCACCTAACTATAACATCCCTCTAACCTTTTAGTTTCCTCAGTGAATCTCTAAGGTTTTATTTTAATGTAAAGATATAATTTGAATTCCTAACTATAACAGTACATTAAACCTTACTTTTTTCAGTGAATTTCTAAGGGTTTTTCAATGTAAAGTTAGATACCCTTCACAAAGCAATGTGTGAGGAGGGCTTAGACACAGAGCCTGGACTGGCCTCACATTGTCCATTGTGCTGTGCCCGCCAAAGCTCGCTGTCCCTGCTCCCCTTCTCCTTGCCGTCCTATTACTCTGCCATCTCATTCCAGTGCTGTTTGGTCGTTATTCTGCCACTGCCCTTTCCTCCCTCCCTGCATGGTTAGCTTACTGCCTGTACCAACCTCCTCCTAACCTTTGTTGTCCGTGACCATCCACCTGCCCCCTCTCTCCTCCCATGCATGCTCCAAGGACTTACCCCTGCATTCCAGTTAGCTTTCTGTCTCTGCCCACTCCTCCTGCTACCGTTGCCAGAGTCTATGCCGCTGTCACTGCCCTATTGCTTAGCTTCTGTGCTTAGCTTGCTGTCCCGACTCTCCTTCCCCCTGCTCCTCGATGTCTGTTTCCCCTTAATCCCTCCATTTTGCCCACCATGTTTCATGGAGCTGCAACTGCTTATCCTATCTTCTCTGAGTATTCAGTTGAGCTGCCACTGCCCCATCTGTCTGCCCATCATGGTCTGATGGCTTCTGCCTCTCCCGGTCCCTTACAGCCTTCCTTCTATGGTCCATTTTGTTGCCACTCAGTTCTGCCATCCATGCTCTGTTGTGTTGCAACTGCTCCTCCTGCTAGCACTCCATGGTCTGTTATGAAGCACGTATCTCCTACCCCTGTCCTCTGTTGTCTGTGTCCAGCACCTACCCCTCTCTTCTGCCGTCTTTGGTTCTTTGTCCATGCCCCTGCCCCATCCCTCTTTCTGCTGTGGCCGTTGTGCTGCCACTAACCCTCCTGCCTGCCATGCATGGTCTTAGTGCTGCCATTGCTCCCCCCACCTGCCCTGTGTTGGCCTTATATGTACCCAAATATATTCCCTGTTTTCCTCCATGGTATGTTGTTTCTAGTGCGCATCCATGGCCATTGTGCTGCAACTGGCCCTCTTGCTGCCTTGTTCGGTCAGCTTGCTGCCCTTGCCTACTCCCTCCCTGCCCTCTGTTGTCCATGTACATGGCCCTGTCCCCTAATTATTGCTTTTCATTGTACGTTTTTCTGCACTGCCCTCCAGCTTGCCCTGTGCGGTGTATTGTGTTGCCACAACCCACGCCACCTTCCTTCTGCCCTCTGTTGTCCGAGGCCATGCCTCTACCCCTGCCATTGTTCCATACATGCCAAAATCTCAAACTTAGTAAGAGGGAGATTTTAAAAGAAAAATGGGGAAATTGATTTTCCTCGTTGACTTACAATGAAAAAGAGGCAATTTTATGCAGAGGCAGGACATAGCTAAAATAAAGCCCCATTTTGGCTTAAAGAAATTGTGAGTCTCCTGTCTGAATCGGGTCTGTTGGCATGTATGATTGAATGTTCCCTGCCTCTCTTTTCTGCCTCAGTGGTCTGTTCTGTTGCCACAGCCTCTCTTGTCTGCCATGCTTAGTTTGGTTTGTAGCCCGTGCCCCACTTCCCCTGCACTCCATGGTCTGTTGTACTGCCACTGTCACTCCCACCTACCCACTGTGGTAAACTTACTGCATCTGCCCCCTCCTGCCTACTCTCTGTTGTCTGAGTCCATGCCCTTAACCGCTGTCTCCCAATAATGTTCAAAAGAACATATAGATCTCTATCATTCTGTATTCATCACAAAGGTGTAGTCATTTTGATAGATTTAGAATTGTAAAGTAGCATTTCCTTTATAAATTATAAAAATGGGGGAAAGGTGGCTTTTTCCATAGAAATTATGGTTAGTACCCAAAACAAATAAAATGAGGACATATGTTCTTAGTTCTCAAATAGTAGCAAAGCATGTTTAAATTATAAGCTATCTTTATGGGAGTTCCCCCCAGGTGATCACTTGATTGTTTGCTGCACTTACGGAAGAGGATGTGGTGTTACCCCAGAGCTGCTAGAAAAACATTTTAAATTCTCAGGATCGAATTTGAGCGTTGGCTTAACATTGTGTGACCTGAGCAAATCACTTGGGGCCAGATGTAACAAAAAAGGCATTTGCGATTCGGAAATAGCGATTTCTTAAAAATCGCAAATGCTATTACCGAATCGCAAATTGTGATACAGACCCCATTCGCACCTATGGGCCTGTAGGCCCATATTTGCGAATTGTTTGCATTTCCCAAATTGCGAATTCCTAACTGGAATTCGCAATTTAGGAAATGCAAAACCCCAGGGTCCTGGGTGCCTAAGGCCCCCTCTGCTGCACCCCAAAAAAATATTTCAGGACATGTAATGCGCACACATGCCAAAGGGACATGTGTGTGTTACATGTCAATTTAAAAAAATGCATTTTTAATGCTTTTTTAAAATTTGCACATGGTTACCACCAAGTTCAATTTGGTGGTAATAGCGATTCCTTAATGTCCAATTCGCATTAAGAAATTGCTTGTTACGTGTGGTTTAGAAATTGCAAATAAGGATTCCTTATTTGCGATTTCTTATTTAGAGAATCGCAATTTGCGATTCTCTAAACAGGCTCGCAAATTTAAGGAATCGCTATTTTAGCGATTCCTTAAATTTGCGTTGCGAATGGCTTTCATAAATACTGAAAGGCATTTTTGCATTCGCAAACGGGCATTCGCACCATTTGTGAATGCAAAAAGGCTTGATACATCTGGCCCTTAATCTCTGCATGTATAACACCAAAATGACTGTATTCTCTTATAGAGCACTTCAGTACCTTCAGGTCAAGTCTGTGCTATGTAAAATTGTAAAAAATAAAAATTAAGCGTTTTGCACACTTCTGTCATTGGGCTATGCTTGGGCTACATTTGGGCTTTTTTTTATCTGTTGGCCTTCGTGGGAGACATTTTTGTTATGAAGGTCCCTAATTTTCTTATTTACAGCAGTATCGGCAATAGATAATACTGTCAGTTTTCCACTTAGATTCCATCTAGATGGCGTTCAGGTGTGTTGAAATTAATTCAAAATGGTAGTTGCTCATTAGAACACTGTGGTAAAGCTGCAGTTGATCACCATGGCGTTAAGTAGCAGTCTGTTGCTGGTGTTGAAAGTACATGTTTCAGTCTGCATGTTGGAGTGTTTTAATTAAACAGATGAGGAAGATATTTGAGAACGGATTTAAAATGTGTCCTAATTTTGCTTTCTTCAGCACTAACCATAATTTTCATGACAAAATAAGCCCCACTCATTGTGTTCCTTTCTAAATTAAATGTTTTAAGTTTTGCCAGTTTGATTCAATCAATATGGCTTCTGGTGTGCCACACTTTTGTCATATGTAAGATTTTAGCGCTCTAGTTGTTCATTAGAACACTCTGGGAGTCTGCAGTAGAACAGAGGGGAATAAAAAAAATTCTAGCTTGCACGCAGTGTTGCCAGATTGGGCGATTTCCCGCACAAATGGGCGATATTTTTCCCATTTGTGCGGGGAAAAAAAACAATTGCGGGAGCCTGATTGTTGGGCTATTTTTAGCCCTGTGTGCGGAAAATTGTTTGTGGGGCGCCGCTCGAAATTCACTAGTGGCAGTCTTGTAAGCTTTAAGACATTGTACAATACATAGTTTAGTATTATTGGGAAATGTCAGATACAAAACCATCCTGGTTAAGGTCTTAGTTCTTCTGGAAATGGAAAAAGAAACCCTGTCTTGAGAGAAGGCCTTTCCAGAGAGATACAGAGCTCGAACATCAGATCAGAATGCAGGAGATCAAGCAGAGTAACATGGTAAGTTTGACCAATAAGTGTTTGCCTGACAGGTACTTGCTCTTTGGCCATCCATCTAAGAAATTCATGATGACATTAACATCCTAAAGCACTGGTTCCCAACCTGTGGTCCAGGGACCCCTGGGGGTCCGCGAAGCTTCCTCAGGGGGTCCGCGACTACTTAGAAAATGAAATAATATTAACAGATTAGCTCCCAGGCTTTCAGCAATGACTTATTGGGGGGTACCCGGATTCCAATAATGATTCAGTGGGGGTCCCCAGGATCCAGTAATGATAAAGTGGGGGGCCACAGAAGTCAAAAGGTTGGGAACCACTGTCCTAAAGGAATGAGTATCTACGATGAGTGGGTTTACACATGCGTGCTCTCATGAGTTCACAAACTACTTGATGTTCTCCAACAGGTTTCCCATCAATAGGAAGATGTCCTACGGAGATGTCTTGCCTATAATTATTTATATTTATGAACCTGTAGGCAAGGGCCGAATCATTTGTGTGAACCTGAAGCCCATGACTGATTCATATAGAAGGAAATTTGCTGAGAAATGTCTGGCACCTGCCATCTACCCTGGAAACTTTACAGACTATCAACCTAAGCTGCTCTGAGATGATCAACAGATGGGACTGTCCCACTTATCCAGCAACAGGTTCCAGCGGAAATGAATCAGAAGAGGACTCTTGCAAGACAGTTCCGGGCTGTGCTTTCCAGAGAGAAGTAACAAGAGTGATCTCCGCTTTTTCGTGAAGCACTTGAAACAGGATTTTGTCATCATGATGAACAGACGAAATGCATACCCCAGAAGGAGAGACCAGTCCTGCAGAATAGCATCCTTTGTTTCTGGATCTCTGCAACAATTGAAAAACTGAAGAATCTGCCAATTGAGGAGAGAGGTGAATAGATCCACTGAACATGGTCCCCACTTGAGATTGAGGTGGAAGAAAATCTTCGTGTGAATTTGCCAATCACTGAAATCACATAGGTAACGGGAGTGACTATCCGCCACAGATTTCTTCTCCCAGGGAAGGTATTCCGCAATGACCGAGATCCAGTGTTGAAGACAGAGGTGCCTAAAGTCCTTGGCAGTCTCTGCTAATGTCGGGCTCTGGCACTGCCCAGTTTTTTGACTACTGAGAAAGGAAACTGCGAGAGCTCCAGGCAGTTTATGTGGAGTTTAACGGCCTGATTATGAGTCTGGTGGTCAGTTAACCCTGACTACCAGACTCGTGGTGAGGAGACCACCATGGTGCTAGCGGTCTCCCTACCCGGCCTATTACAAGGTTTCCACTGGGCTGACCTGCGGGAACCTCTGTATTTGGAGGTAATGTGGCAGTCGGACCTCCACAGTTGCGGTGGTCCGACTGCAACCACGAGGCTGGCAGTCCTTGGACCACCAGCGTCATAATGAGGCTCTAAGTTTGGTCTCCAACCACCGACTTCCAATGGAGATCTGGCTTCCCCAGCCCCATCTGCTGACATCTAATTCCAGAATGATGTCTAGGGAGCTGCCAAAGTTCAGTTTGACATTCCAGGCACACATGTAGTCGAGCCACCATGTCATCTCCATTGTAGCCTCATCCAAGAGGAGAATTAGGTCCAAGTAGGACAACCCTCTCTGAAGATGTTGTTGTATTTTGAGCCTCTGGAGAGCTCTTTAAAAAAGGGGCCGGGAGCAATGCTGTGGATGGAGGAAGCTAGAAGACCTACAATTTGAGCTACTGATCTCAACAAGATTGTCAGGCAGCATAATGCAGATCTCAGCTCTTTCCTGATATTTTTCCCATTTTTAGCCAGGGAGGATCAATTGGGACAACACCAAATCTATCTTGAGTCCCAAAAAATCTATGAGTTGGGAGGGGATCAGACAGGACTTCAGCTGGTTTATGTCAAAACCCAGGTCCTGGAGAAGTTGGATTGCCCAGGAAAGGTGAAGGGATAAAATCTGAGGTTCCTGAGCTAGAAGAATCATGTTTGGATCGAACCACTTCCACAATGGGTTGGTGAACCACCAAGGAGTTGAGGATGAACTCGAAGCAATGACCCTGCCAAACGAATTGGAAGAATCATCAATGAGGTGGGAATATGGGGATCGTCAAGTAAGAGTTCTTCAAGTCCAGACACACCATCCAGTCCCCCTTTTGCAGAATGTTTTGGAGAAGGTGAATCCCTTCACTCTTGAAATGCTTGTCAATTATCCAGACATTGAAATCCCTCAGTTTTAGGAGTAACAGAGAACCACCCCTTTTCTTGTTGACCAATAAAATGGTGCTCATAAATCCTTCAGGGTGAGGGGAAGAAGGCCAGATTGCACCTTTTTGCAGGAGCATTTGAATTTCTGCTGTGGTGATTTTGTGCTCTTGTAGGGAAAAATATTATTCCTGAGGAGGGCATGATTGGACATAGTTGCTGTAAAACTCCAGTTTGTAACCCTGGACAGACTTGAGTACCCAAGGGTCTTGGGTGAGAAGTTTGCAAATGTGTAGGAATAATTTTGTCCTGTCTCCCAAAGTTAACTCGGAAAGAGGAATATTTCTCACCTGAGTAGTTGGTATCTGGATAGACACCCTGATGTCCTCTGTTCTATCCTTTGTGGAAACACTGGTGTCCTCCACATGGTTGAGTGGGATAGAAGGTATTGCTTGCGGCCTGATCTTGACAATTACCATGGCTGTGGTAGGAGAAGTCTTGTTGGGTACCTTAGTAATAACCACGGCACGATGATTGGTCCCTAAATCATCTGGCCCTGCCAAAAAGTGTATGAGAAAGACTTTTTTCAGTGAGAACTGCACCTTGTCTAAATAATTGTATGTTGAAGCAAATTTGGCTCAATCCTTGACAAAGGGACCACCAAAGAGGAGACCTTGAGCTACTGACCCAACCCCCGAAGAGGTTAATTTGTTTTATTTCCGGTCAATGTGCAGGAGAATAGAGTGCCGGCTTTCGGTGGAAATTACCCTGTTGGTATTGGCATTACCTAGCTGACAGATGGTGCCCTGCGCCCATCCGACCAGGATATTAGGGTTTATGAAAACATTGGATTCTTTAACCTGATTAGCCAGCTCGAAGATCTTCATCAGGTGCCCTGAACTATCCAGCAGCTTTTCCTGGCTGTTACGCCATGCTCTGGCAAGGTCCTTCTTAGGGTCCTTAGCCTGCTTTTTCATGAAATTAACCATGGTGAGGTTCATCTCAGGGGTTTCTGTGAAGTCACCAACAAGGCTAGGTCTAGAACACTCCATATGAAGCCTGGTGTGGACCTCTTTGTCAAAATTATGCCTAATATGAGCTTGCACATAACCCGCCACCTCTTGGGAAAGGATCGTGGATGGATGATATCACCTGGGTTAAAGGTTAATACTTTTGGCACCTTTTGGGAGTCAGTATGGCGCCCAGAGCCCTTCCTTTTATAAGGTCCTGGTTCATCTTCCTGTTATTTTGAATGGGTATAGTGGTAGAAGAGTCTGTATCTAAGGGGCCAGAAAACCTAGATGGATCATCAGAATTAGGGGCCTGAGGGGCAATATAATCATAATCATAAAGGACTGTCGCAGACAGTTTCTTGTAGGCTTCAAAGTGTGCCCCCCTTTTAGCCTTAGAATTCCCTTTACCAGGTTTAGTAGGAGGACTAGTGAATCGTTAGAAGAGGCAAGTGGTGGAATCCAACCCCGTTGAAAGGCAAAACCCTTAAAGTGATCAATGAGGGGGCCCAGATTCCTAGCAAGGGACCTGTCCACTGATAATTCGATGCTATTGTCCAAGGCACCAACAAACAGTTCCTGCAAGGAGGGTTGCATGTCCACCTGATAATATCCTAAATCGTCTTCTAATAGTCTGTATTAGGCCATGTTGTGGGACAAATAAGGTCCAGTAGGCAATAGAATTGCCAAATATTAGGGTAGTCACAAACTACAGTCAGGGGGAGTGCCAACCCCAGCAAGCAAAATTCAACAAAATATAGTACGTACAGGGAGTTGCCAGAAAAGCACGCTACACAGAGCCTATGCCAATTTAAACAACACTGGGAACACTCCAGTGCGCCTGGACCTGAGGGAGCTAAATGCACGCACAAACTACAAGAAGAAAATTGCCCCCACTAGCGGAGAGTTGCGCTGCTAGACGCTGCTTAATTAACTGGAAGCATGGCGGGTTCGCTCATGCATGCATGTGCATGGTCCAGAAGGGCTAGAAATGGAACTGCGGCCATCAGAAAGCATCCCGCTCCACAAAAGAAAAAGCCTGTGTTCAAGGAAAAATATGGATTTGGGAGGCAGAAACGCTCCCCCTAAATGGAAGGAAAAGACACACAGCAATAGAATCGAGAGGGTGGCGCATCCCTAGTTAATACGGGAGGCAAGAACCCTGCTCTGCACAGTAAGTGACGCTCGCTGAAAAGAGAAGCCATGTCAAAGCATTGACTATCAATGCAAGTGTTAGAATATGGAGTATTAAGTGGTGCGTGTTAGTCCTCACCGTATAATACTCTCACAATACCCCAGAGATGGTCCTTGGATTCACACTAGTAAATCCTTAGCCCAGTCCTGGTAGTGTGGTAAAGAGCAGCCAGGCTTCACTCAATGGAACATGTGCATTTCACAGCACAAACATGGATGATAAGTAATTGACACAACTCGGGTTGCAGATGTCTGATGCAGGTTTCACACTGTGCCCTGAGTGAAGGGGTTAGTTACCGGGCTGGCAACCAACAAGGCTTGGCAGCAGTAAAGGTGCAGGTATCCTTTGAGTACATACTGGAGTCCAACGGAGTCAGGTAGCAGCCTGAGACTTGTATGCAGGCTACCACTCTCAGAAGGCAAAGGACCACCTGAGGGCCTAATGGCCAGTGTAACTTCAGATCATGTGGTTGTTTTTACCTGCATTTTGCAGGAGACTGGTGCCACCAATCCAGGAAAGACTGAAGGTGCTTCTGGCTTCCACAGGTGTCCCAGGTCTGGAGTGGCACGCTTCAGCTTAGGACGAAGGTCGATAACACATTTCAGTTTGTTGCCTCAGGGACAGAGTTTTCTTGTTTTGCTTTGGAGCAGTGGGCTGAGTCCTGTTGTCGGTGATGCAGAGCTTCTTCTCGTCCTTTTTTGAAGTTGGCCGATCAGATCTGAGGTTTTGGTGTCAGGGGTGTCCCTTAAATCCTGAATTTAGGGGAATTAGGGGCATGGAGACTAGTACTACAGCTAATCGCCCCCGAGGCGACCACATCCAGTGGGAAAGGTCACCTTTAGCTTCCCACAACCCTCTATTCTGCCACTCCTAAGATGGCAGAAATCAAAATTTGATGCACAGACTGGGCTGTTCATCCTACAGGTGTTGTCAGCCTGCTGGGGGTGTACACAGTCCTGCATACCTAATTTCCCACCTGTCCACAAGTAAATGTGCCTGGGGCAGGAGAAGGGCTGTTTTTTACTGGAGGACAGTGCTCATGGCTATCAGGGGTGGTGCAGCCTTTGAAACTCACATTCTGATGGCTCTATTCAACAGTCAGACTCGGGCGGGAGGTGTGACCTCCTTCCTCAGCCTTTTGTTTCTGACCTCTGAGAACACCCAGGATGCCTGGCAGAAGGTCAGAAACCTGTCTTGTTGTGAGAAGAAGCGCAGCTGATCAGCCAGAGCACAAAGGAGGGTACAAACAGGTGGGTTACAATTAGTGTGCCATCTGGATGCATGCCAGCCGCCCCTCGACACGAGAATCATGTTGGGGGAGAGAAGGCATGTTGTTTGACACCAAATCAATAGATCTAGGTACTACCATAATGGAGCCAGCAGCCCTGTAACCCAGGGCTTAAGTTCGATGTTATCCTATTGCCCGCCCTACACTTGTAGTGTACCTTAATGGAAAGGATGCTGTAGAGAGATAGAAGGTTGTGCTTATATGTCTGCACCTTTAATGTTAAGCACCCTGCCTGCTGTGTTGCAGAGGCCTAGCTTAGGGGTGCCTGATATCGATATAAGGGGGCAAAAAGTGGGAGGGTGACTATACATAAAGGGGCTCATTCCTACAGGACAAGTATAAAACATTTATATATTCAAAGATAAAACAACATTTAAGGCACTTAACTGAATGCAAAACAGCAAAGAAAGAGAAGGCAAAGTGGCGTTGATTGTACTGTGATTGGGGCATGTGTTACGTGACGTGCGTGGATTACATGGATAGTGTCGTTTTTTGTTTATTGTAATGGGATTGGCTGCTCAAAATTTACAGTAAAGAAAAGAGAGACATAATTAGAAGCCTCCGGTCCTGACATGTAATTAATTGACAGATTGCTGCTGCTGGAAGGACGTTTTACTGAGAATGTCAGACTTTAGTCTCATATGGCTGAGAAAGATAGTATGAATTTACAGAATATATGCTCTCATTTTAGCTTCTTGAGTACCTTCTATAAACTTTAAGAGAAAATTATAAGAGAAAACTGTTTTCTCTCAAACATGATTCATGAAACCCCCAGCAGAGAGTCTGCATTTTTCACAGGATTAAATCATCTTAGAACACACCATAATTCCTAAAAAGTAGTATGGTACCACCAAAAATGAATTAAATTTGAAGTAAAATCTGTTAGCATCCTTTATACATGCTCCTTTTTGTGACCCACAAAACCAGTCATTCACCACAATGCACTTTAATGAGGACCACGTCCCAGAGTCCTGTAAGTGCTGCCACGGCATGTTGTCCATGTTGTGGTCAGCCAATAAAGGGGCAATGTCCCATTGGGAACCCCCACATGCTTGTTGGGACCTGGATGTGCTCGCCCTGCCCCCCTTACATATTTTTTAATTAATCTTCAGGAGGAAGGGACAAAGGACACCTTACTGAACAAAAGCAATCCTGAGAGGCATATTCCTCTTTCTATGTGTGCTGCAAAATGCACAGATAGAAAGAGGAAGTAACAGGGAGAAATAAAAATATTTCTCTTGTTAGTCCTCACCAGAAAAGGTGTATTTTTTGGTGCATTCCCAGGTCTACCAATTATGGCAAATCTGGGAATGTGTCAAAAACCATGTGAGTTGTGTGGGAAGGCCTTTCCCAGGCAGTGTAAGGCAACACAACAATTTGCGTTGCATTGTCTTGCTCCAGATTTATGGAGCCACTCAGAGCCAAGCAAAGTTCCTTGTGTGGCTTGATAATTCACATGTAAGGTTTGCATCACTCTTGCAACACATTGCATGGTGCAAAAGCAATGCATACTGGCTCATATATAGTCCCCATAATTTTGCACTTTCCTGAAACTTAGAGTTATACAACTTCATTGAGGAATCTCATTGGATAGGCCTAGAGCACAGGCTATATGAAGAGATGGAGAGTAACAATGTTTCTGTACTGGCTTCGCTGCTTCCTTTTAAGCTAAATTCTATTGCAATTCATAAGGAGCGAATTAGCTGAAGGCATGCTTGATGGCAAGACAGCATTACAGGCCAATATCTAGTTCCCCAAATTAGATCAATAAATAACTTTTTTGACTAGTCTAACTGCAGCTGTATGAGAATGGGATAATCTCCTTTTGATTATAGGGGTGAATTTAATAGTGTGCTTAAACAGATTTTATGCCTCTACCGCACACATCTATTACCCACAGTGCGAAAACCCTAGCCCGGTGGATGTCATTCTGGGCTCTATCGTATGTTTGACAGGCAAGTAACCCAGGCAACAAGGAATACTCCTTCTACTGCCCCTTCACATGATCGACCTGATATATAGTACAAAATTCTCGACTTAGATTCAATGTTGTCATTAGTATCCAACTCTGAATGTATCGGCAATACAGTGTCAAATCATAGTTCTACAGTGGTGGGAATGAATTTGGGTAGAACTCTGCACCCTCCCCCCAACCTGGATATTACAGCCCTCTCTGGTGAAAGATCCATCATTCAGAGGACGTGGAGAGAAACAAGGGAATTTCAATGGTGAGACCAGTGAATCCAAAGCCTACCCCTTATTCTGATTGGGAGGCATTTGAAGTCATTATTAAGGTACAATGAGCCAAATGTACTGATTTGTGATTTCCTGATTTTTTTTGCTAATCGTAATTAGGTAATTGCAAAATGGAATGTATGATTGAGACATGGCCATCATAGCCATATTTTGTGACTCACATTTTAGTAGCTTCTTTATCTTCAGTACTCACATTTTGTGATTACCAAAATTGTGATCTTGCCCACACATTGCAACCGCAAATACAGAGAAACACGCCCAAAGACTACAAAACAAGAAAGTCCTTCCAAAAACTGGAAAGCAGACAGAGATGAGGTGGTGCACAGCTTCCAGTGCAATTTGTAAATCTGAGCAGCAAGCCTCATCTTACAACTCTAGAAATAGCAAGCCAAGACCTTGAAAAGGAGGCAGGGGGCAGAGAAAGAAAATCAAGTTATCTGAGAAAGAACTTGAGATATTAACAGAAGAGTTCTGCAGCAATCATTATCTCCTGTTTGAGAGATATTCCATGACTGTCCCGGAGGTGCAGAAAGAGAAAATAGGGCATGAGATGCAGCAAAAATTAATGGTGTTGCAGTAATACAATGCTCCATTGATGAAATTAAAAATAGATGGCATAACTTCAGGTCTCACACAAAGGATAATGTTGCAACTCAGCTGAGTGAGTCCCGGGCAACAGAAGGTGGCCCCTCGATTGTCCCCCCACTTTACTGCACTAAAGTCGATGGAGACTACCTTGGATCTAGAGACTGCTGTGGGTTTAACAAGGATTAATACATCTGCACCTGCAACATCTCAATGTAAATGTAACTTTTTTCTTTATACTTCTGTTACCTTAAAACTGTTTTATATGTACATACGTTATACAGAATTTGTAGTAAGGAATAATTACACAACTATGACAGTGCTTTAGTGGACAATAAGTCAGTAATTCCCTCACTATTGCCAGTCTTAGAAATTTATTAAACAAATTATATCAAATAGAAAGGAGTTATTTTTATTCATACAGAAAATAATTTTACGTTCCTTTGTTAAACAAATGAACCTGAGAAAGACAGTGATGGTTCAAATGTAGAGAGAAATGATGACTCACACACGGGGATGGAAGATCCCATTGAAATGGAGTCAGCCAATCATACCTCATGGCTACTGTAGCCATGTCGTTCTCTCCACAGCCACCATCATTGGATGAGGATGATGTTCAATAGCCTCATAGTTCAATCCTACAGCCAGTTGTGAGGTCACCCTAGTGTGTCACACTGCATGTGCACATTTGGAGCCTGGCGGCATCTCATGCCAACCAAGCATCATTGACAGAAGCTTTGGCGGCAGATACACCACTGGAAATACTAAGCAGATAAAAAATTGTAAACCAAAAACTGCAATACATGCAGTAAAGCATTTCATTTTGCCTCAATAATGTGGCCAATCAATTGGTGGAAAACTAAAAACAAGATGGTCACAAAACTGGACAGCCTCACCAAAGCGCTTAAGAAATGATCTCTAAATCTGGCAGAGGATAACGCTAATTAAAGGTCTAGAGAGAGAAACACTGCAACACGGATGGATGGGTTAACCTGTTGCATTGGAAGATTGTCCCATGCCACTTCAACCCTATTGATGCAGATAGCCTATCTCCAAGTGGAGCTGGGCACTTTAGTTTGTCGGTTTCAGGGTGCTTAGAGCATATTACCCCTGCAGTCAAGGCACTACAAACTTCCCAAATAGCTAGCTGGGTAACTTCTGAACCTCAATATAGTGAGGAAATCTCTAGTATTTCGTACCAATTAAATGTTAAAGTAAACAATTTCATTAAAAAAATGAAAACATATGACAATAAAGGTTGCTTTACTTTGAAGCATCAAACAAGTGCTGCAAAATGTATGGCATTTGTACCTTCAGTGTATGACTTACCTTGATTGTTGGCAAAGTGGTCCCATCACTGTCTCCCCTCTTCTACACTACTCTACTCTGCTGCTGAACAGGTGGCTCAAGATCTCCACCCTCTGAATCCAAGTCCGACACAGAGATATGTAGGCCTCTACAAGATGCAATGTTATGTTTGGATGCCATTTTCGGGGCATATTGTGCTGCACCACCACTTTATGTACGGACGGGACATTACTTTCAGCAAGTCATATGTCTTCTCAATCACACCCCTGGAGCAGCTATGTACTTTGTTGTATCGCCTTTTATTTTGGGAAGTGGGGGATAGGAATGGTATCGGAATCCGTTAGTATAAGGCAAACACCCTATCACCTAAAACAAGAAAATAACTTTTCTTTCATTTTGCATTTGATAAGCTCAAACATTTGTGTCAATATATTTAGTATCATCACCTAACAAATAGCCATCTTCAAACTCGTTTCTTTCCAGCTGTCTGTTTATTCCACTGTGCCTACATTTAAACAAGCCAAGGTGCTTCCTGGGTATTGTAACACAATATCAATTATTAAATTGTTTGCATCACATGTCACTTGAATGTTGAGAGAATGTGTATTTTTCCTATTTATTTACAAATATTCTGGGTGAGATGGAGGATAAATAGGGCCATGTGTTCCATCTATACACACTAGTACTAGGGGTAGATGAAACGTGTGGACTTTCTCTCCGAGGAATTCAATGGAATTACATAAAAACTCTGCGAGATTGCATGGAGCTCAGTGAGTGGGCGTAATTCGGGCATGTTGCGCTTCCTGTGCTGATTTTAAACACTGAGAGCTTGATCTGCATTGTAAAATCAGCATGAACTGCGCCATGAGGCTGGCCAGAGGATGCAGCATCTTTCTGTCGCTTGAGTAGATTTTCTACTCGAGCAGCAGCTTTCTGAATGTGAACGGTCGTGACCTGCCACAACCTCCCGCATTTGAGAAATCCCCCCGGGAGGCATTCTATGCTACATTCTAGGGGATGTAAATTCTCACTTGCACTCTCCAACTCAATGTTGCTGAGCTACGCTTGAGAAAACTACCTGGCTGTTAGAGGTGTTTTGCCCAAACACCACTCTCCAAGCGGAACTCGGAGTGAGCAAAACTCAGCAAAATCTACCAGCAGAGCAGAGTTTTTCACCCACCCTACCTATAACATGGAGACATTTAGCAACCCTATATATTTTAGTGGATTGATTTCCTGTGTATTTCTGAGTAAATACATTTATCGGTTCACACAGAGCACAATGGCATCTAGAAGTATGTGGGGAAAAAAGTAAAAGCACACTTTGGGAAACCCTACCACCCACAGCAAGTAATGGTTAGAGGCCAAAAGGCATAAAGAGTACACCACCTCATTATGGGTGCGGATAGAATTGCTCTACACGGTACTGCTTTCTAGATGTTGCTTTAAAAATGCAATAATCACTAATATTACACTGCTACTTAGTGTGTATTTGTCATAAATCTCATCCTCAGTTTGTTGTAAAATAGTCTGCCTGACTCTGAAAATCTCTCCTGTCTCTGCCTCCTCCACTGCAGAACAGCCATTATTTGCATCCTCCTCATAATCACTACAAAGCAGCCGTTGTGGAAACCCCTGATGCATTCTTGCCAGCTTTTATAGTTTTCACATAGTTACTACCTTGAAATGAGTAGATGGTAAATAGCGTGTACAAATGGGCATTTGTGCAACTAGTTGCTAATTGTGACAGCTTTGAATATATGGTTTGTAAGTTGCAATTGTAGATTCTATAAATGCGATTCACAGAAAGGTTGCAAAATATAGGGATTGCCAAAATTGTCATATCTGTCCCAATATTACAAACACAGTAAGTTTACACAGGGCGAAAAACCCTAGAAGGCACACTTGCACACTTAAGGAAAGATGCTATAAGAAGCCTAGAAGTTAAAGACCCTTTACTTGAAGCCAGAAAAAACAATGCAATACTTGTTGAAAAATTAAGATGCCTAGATTATGAAGCATATGCAGCGTAGATGCATGCTGAGGAACACAAATCTGGTAGGCTGTTTGCATGAATTACCAGACAGGAATGTACAAAGTCCCTCATTGCCAATATCTGTCCCCCTCTCCTACCAGACTCTGTATATTATACGCACAGAAGGAGATACATTTGGCCTTTCATGAACTTTACAGTAGCTAATGTGGTAATACAGTTTGGATTCCTAAGGAACTTATAACAAACTATCTGGAAGGAATGATGAAGAACCAATTACTGAACCAAGGACAAGGGGAGTAATATAGGAATTAACTATGGGCAAAACCCCTGGATTAGATGGGTTACCCATAGAATTGTGCAACACATATGTAGATCAGTTAGTTTCTAAATGAGCTAAACTTTATAAGCTGGTGTCTGAATCTGATTACCAAACCCCCAACCACGAAATAGTTCCTCATAATATTCTACTTGCCTAAGCCATTTAGGTGCCCCCAGGAAATGGAGTCATAAAGATTCCACATCTAGAGTTTTGGTCCACCTGGATAAGAACAGATGTATTTCTGGTAGGAATACTTCCCTTACTATAAGAAAACTACAGAGAGTTTTAGGTGCAGCCCTGTTGATTGGACCATTCACAGCATTCACAGCATGCCATGTATAGGATCCCGAAAAGGCCCTTGATGCCTTCAGGTAGGAATACCTCTTTGCCATCTTAGATAAATGGGGTTTGGTAGAAATAGGATCTTCTGGGTCAGTTTATTCTATTCTATATAGAACTTACAGCTAGGGTCAAGATTGGCAATCTTACCTCAGACTGTATAGGAGTCTCCAAGGGATCATGGCAGGGGTGCCCACTTTACTCTCTGATGTTTGGCCTGGCTACAGAGATAATGGCAGCTAAACTCTGACAGTTGGGGCTTGACAGGGGCATAAATCTGACAGATGAGACCCACATCATCTTACTAAATCCTAATTGTTTGACTTAGCCCTCTCTGCAGGGTCATCTCCAAACTTTTTGTCTTAAACCATCCTATTTTATGTGCCTGTTTTTGTTGCCCTTAAAGACTGCACACTTTACAACTGCTAGGCATTGCTAGAGTGCCTATGCTTTCTCCTTTAAACATGGTGAAATTGGCTTACACCCAATTGTCACATTTAATTTACTTAAAAGATCCCAGTAAAGTGGTACTATAGCTACTCATGGCTTGTAAATTAAATGCTACTAGAGGGCCTACAGCACTGATTGTGCCACCCACTTAAGTAGCCTTTTAAAACATGTCTCAGATCTGACATTGCAGTCTGTGTGTGCAGTTTTAAACTGCTATTGCGACCCAGAAAAATAAACCATTTGTCAGGCTTAAACCTTCCTTTTTAATACATATATGTCACCCTTAGGGTAGGCCCTAAACAGTCAATAGGTCAGGGTATGTTGTATTTAAAAAAGCCTAACTCTCCCATACGATAACATTGAACGGTCCTATTAGATTTAACAAGTGATACATTTGATTAGGGGCAGGTAGAAATGTCATATTTGGCATCTGGGGATTTGTCATTTAGAACTAATAGTAAAGTTAGATTTTAAGTAACAATTCATTCTAAAAATGTTACTCTTAGAGAGTTGGCATTTTCCTGCCCTAACTATTTGGTGCCTGCAGCCTGTTTCCTGGATCACATTATTAGGTGTAGTTGCAGTTGGCATGTATGTACTGGCAGGATGGGGTAGAGCAGAGCTGTCGCCTACCACACTTGCACATCAAAGGCACTGGTCCAGCTCACACTAGCCTATTGTGCACCCAGGCAGACTGGAATCAGGGAAGGGAGGCGGGAAATTCCAGACACCTCTGTAGCGGGGAAACTCCAGAAGCGTCTTCCAATTGAAAGTGGGCAGCAAGCATAGAAAGGGGACCCTCAGGCCCACTCTTCAGAACAATCCTGGACTTGTGGATACTACAGAAGAATAAAACCCTGCTACTTGAGGCCTGCCCTGCTTGCTGAGAAGTAACACCGGACCTGCACCCTTCATCACAGGTTGAAGTGACTCCAAGTGTCAGCTGATTGACCTCCTGTTCTGAGCTGCAGGAACACAATATACAATGTAACATCATAACACTGTTCCAAGAGGGTCATCACATTGCGAGTAGACAGTCATCCTAAAAGTATAGAAAATAACATTCCAAGATGAAGCTTTTCTCTAAGCCAATGCTTGTGTCAGAATTCTACAAATATTTGCAACCATTACCAGTGGGGTGGGTGGCAGGTTAAGACTGGACAGCATGGGACAGCACTGGGGCAGGAGTGGGAGAACACTGATGGGAGTGAGAAAGAGCAGGGGGTGGAGCAGAGAGAAGGAGCAGGGACTGTAAATGGGAACGGTAAGCAAGTGGAAAGGTGGGGACAGGAAAGGAGAGATGATGTGTGGTGGATGAAAGTGAACCTCAGGAGCTAAGAAGGATCAGCCAAAAAATGATGAAGAGAGAGTGACAGAATGAGGAAAGCCATGTAGTCCCATTGAAAGTTAAAAATAAAATGCTATATATATATATATATATATATATATATATAATTATCACTATTATTCATAATTTACGTACCACCATAAAATTACTAGCTCGCACCTCTGAACACAATCTTGTCACACCACTCACCACACTATATTAACTATAATTCAGTTACTTAGTGTATCCTTGCACACATCACATAAATTCTCTAATGACATTATTTGTGACAACACAGTGCATGTTAGAGTGGCAAGTTATAGTTAGTGTTGTCTGGTTAGCAAGCAAAAAAGTGTGTGCAATGAGGTCCGCTACTTATAGTAATTTGAAGGTGGTGGATACATTTTTAATGATACTTATACCTATAACTTCAGAATTTTTAAAGTTTGTGTAGTTTAAAATGGGTTTGGTTCAAAAAAACAATTTTTCCTAACTATAACTAAGCTTTAACCTTTGTATTTTTAATTGAATTTCAATTTTTTTAGTAATCAAGGAGTCCTGTGTCTCAAGTGGAGAGTTGTTATGTGAAGTGTTGTACACTACAGTGGTGGAGAGTGTTGTAAAGTATATTGTTATAGAGTGGAGTGCTGTAGATTGGAACAGAGTGGAGTAGAGTAGAATATAGTAGCGTTTCGTACAGTGTAGCAAAGTATTATATAGCATAGTGGCATGTGTCTCATAGACTGGAGCAATGAGCTGTACAATGGCATGGCACGTTGAACAGTAGAGAAGAGTGTTGTAGACTGTCATAGAGTGGAGTAGAGTGTTTTAGAGTGGAGTAGGATGCAGTAGAGTGTCATCGAGTAGAATATCATCCTCTGGCAGGTGAGTGAGTCCTGGAGACGACGATCGTGGGATCACAGTGACGCCCAGTGGCGGAAGCTGAAGCTCTTGCGGGATCTCTCACGGCCTGTGTGTCGGATCGGCAGCGGCAGAGGCTGGGCTCCCTTGCGGCACCCTTGAGCTTCCACAGGTTCTTCCCCAGGTTCTTTTCCCAAGCGGGTGCTTGAGACTGGACACCGCCATTCTGGGAAAGAGCCAGAGAAGAGCTGCTTAGATAGCGGTTGTAGTAGCTGCGGCATGCCAGGAGAGCCGGAGAAGAGCCACGTAGATAGCAACAGCGGCAGGCCCGGACGTGCTGTGTGCTTAGGAGTAACATCGCCCAGGACGGAGTGTCAGCTGGCTGATGGCTTGGCTGCCGGGTGAGTTTTGGTTGCGGGGCAATGGGTTCCGGGCCTTAGGCTCTGGGCCTTGGGCCTTGGGCACAGAGAAGCCCTTTCATAGCTCAGCATAGCTCTGCACAGCCGCTCGTCACTTCACGCCCTTGCCTATGCCCATACCGGACATAAGACGGGCACAAGACGCTGGTGAGGACTGGTGAGGTCTCCGGGGCATGTTATGGGACGCTGTGACCCTACCAGAAGGGTCTGATAAGGTAAAACGGCTGTAAAAGTATAGAGCAAAAGGCAATTATAGACAATAAAAAAGACAACAAAAGGCAATAAAAGTCATTGGGAGCACCTGGCTAGTGGCCTGAGGAGCAAGACGATGGCACAGTACTGTTGTACCCTGTCTTACCTCTGTACAGATATTGGGGAGTGGAGAATCAAGGGTGGAGAGGCAGGAGTTTAGAATTATTCCTATTAAACTCTCCAAACGCAACCTAGCCCCTATGCTGCCTTCTCATTGACAATTTTGTGTGATGCTCCATCTGTCTTCTTGACCTTTAGCTCATACTGGGAATTAAGGTGCTAATAAGAGCTGACAAAGCTGGTAAAGAGCCTGAGAGAACTGAAAACAGGGGTCGAGAGGTAGAAGTTCAGAGTTGTTGGCCAATTCCTCAAGGTAGTTCCTCCCTTGGATATGACGGTCAAACGTCTCCGAATGGGTAGAGCTTTCCTTAACCGGGTATGTAAAAAGACTAAATCGAATCCCCTAAGAAACAAGATCATTTCTCACCTGAATACAAAAAACTCTTGCACCATTCTTCCCTTTTTTCAAAAGGAGCTACTTGATGAGCCACCATCTAAGGAGGAAGCTAACGCAAACTCAAATGTTTTTGATAACTCCGGAAAGGGTATTGCTCTAATTCCCCCGATCAGTAAGCCGCCTATTGTTGGGGGGGATTTGGAGAACATTTACCTTCTTTCTACCAACATGGGATCTCCCCCGGATGTAGGGGATTTTACCTTGCCGGACATTGAGGTGAATGGAGTGCAAGATGTGAAGAGCCTGTCCTTTCGTTGTGTGACCCCGCCGTTCGATGGAAGAGAATTCTCCCGGCCTAAGGATTATTAGCAGTACACCTTCGGATCCCACTTTGTATCCAGTATTTTCTTCATTGACCCCAGATTTTATGCTTCCTGGGAACTCCCGAAGTGTACCTTCGGATCAACAGACAGTAATTTTGGAGTCCATTAAATACTTACAGAGAATATTATCTTCTATCTGAGTGTTTTTAGAAAAATCAATAAATAGTTTTGATCATTCTCAAGACACTCTCTGGCAATATTGAAAGCTCTGACGGGCCAAAGGAAGGATGGGTCAATCCTGTTTGAGAAAGTTCTGATGTCCACAAAGAAAGCTCTCAATAAATTGGGGTGCAGCAGTCCTAGTATACCATTGTGTGCCTTGGATGCAAGTTTGAATGTGAACTTCACCAAATATCAAGATAACACAGATAAGGAAACCCAGGCTGGTTAACGACAAGTGTCCCTTAAACCTTTGATCTGCAAGGTCACCCTTCAATCAGAAAGTATTGACTATCTTTTGGAAAATCTATTTTCAACTTTACTTCCTCAGTCGAATATCTTGGTGCCAGCAAACCCGGAGGAAAAGTCAACTTCCCTAGTGGTCCCTTTCCCCATTTTTCGACGCAGACTAAGATATCGCCCAATTCCTTGATTGTTGAGAACAATGGGAATCTATCTATTAAGCTGGCAGACAACAAAAGGAATATGGGAAAGTCATTAAAAGGCAAAAAGTTGGGAAGAAAGGTTAAACAGCAAATTTCCAAAATAAAACAAGAAAAGGTAAATTTTGACATCCAGGTGCCTACAGGAACCCCCTCTCCTAAGGAAGACAATAAAAAGATCCCAAGGAAGGATAGGTTTAAAGACTTGGAAGATTTGGAAGATGTAGGATCTTCCCCATCCATGGAAGAACTTGATTTAGTACCCCTATGGGGTCTTCCTTTGGATAATTCGGATGACCTACCTATTGTAAAGAGGGTTTCGTCCTCCCTAAATCCATATGCTGATTCGTTTTGTAATGCGAAATCAAGCTCAGTGACCTCGAACTTAAATACTGACCTCTTAGGTGGTGGGGATGTTAATTGTGAGATGGAGAACATCTCCCGGCAATCTCCGATGACGTTATGTCTTGAGTTTTTTGTTTTATTTGATTTGAATTTACTTCTGAACTGCTCTCTTTTAATTTCTTACTTTAGAGATATACCTGAGTTAAAATTAATTGAAAATAGTGATATCCCTCGTGTATTCCTAATGCAAGGTATTGGTTCTGTAAAGACAAAAGTCTGGTTTTATTTTAAAACAATTGTAAATCTGATTTTAGTCAATTGTGAACAATTGCAGCGTAGAGGCATAGATGTGGTTCCAGTTAGGAGAAAGGACTTTCATTTGTTTAGACTGCAGTCCCCCACTATTCCGTGTGTGAATGAAAGTAACCTCTTTCATGGGCGAGAGTCTTCCGCTTCCTCCCTGGAAAATGTTAAGGCCTGTCTTCTCCATGGCGGAAGAGTGGTGAAGCTTGTTGAAGATGTCCCTTCTTCTCATTGGGGTCATAAGCAGGATAACTGGAGTTTGTTGGCAGGGGATTTAAACAGTACTCGGGCGAAGGGGAAATTACCACAACATGGTCTTTAACTATAAACTTCATGTGTTCTCTTGGAATGCTGCGGGAATAGAGAATCATATGGGTAAAGTAGATTACATCTGCTTTCTTCAGGCAGATCTAATCTGTATCCAAGAGATCTGGAGTGTAACTAATCTCTCTTGTCCGGGGTGCACCGTCCTTTGTCAAAAGGCACAGCCGTCCAGGCAGGGGCATGCAAAAGGGGTACCGCAATGCTTTTAGGTGGTAAGTACAATTGGGAGATTGAAAATATTTCCATCTCACAGAAATCATATCAGGTAGAGTTAATCCAACATTGGAGGATGGTAGGAAAATGCCTGTGTTAGTGATAAATGCTTATATTCCCCTTGATAAGGAGTATGATACAATGTTACTGCAGACGTTCAATTGTATTTCCTCTTTTCGTTTAAATTCACATGAAAGTGTATATGAAGTATTGATATCAAGGGATTTAAATTGCAAAATCTCTAATCTGTCTCTTTCCATTTTCTGTGATATAGCGATGGAATCTGTGCTCAACATTTCTTCTATCCTATTTCCCCCAAGAATTAGGATGGATAAAAGGGGGTATATTTTATTTAAAGGTTTGAGGGACCTTAGTTGCATAATTTTAAATGGTCGATTTCACTCGGCCTCCCCAAAAGCCTTTATCCATAAATCTTGTTTGAGTAGTTCCATCATTGACTATTATTTGGCCTCCTATTCCCTAGCCCAATTAGTGGAGGACATGACAATCATTGACACTCTGTTTAGTGACCATAAGATCCTTAGCCTTATGCTAAAACTCCAACCGTCCTCAATAGAGACATGGAATTTCAAGGGCCATAATATTCACTTTAATGGAAAAACAGGTAGAATCCATTGGTCACCTTTGAAAACTCTATTTGTGAAAGAAATGCTTGAAATGGCCATGAGAAATATTGATGATTGGAATGAAGATGTGCTAAACTGCTTTTCTGACTTTATGGGAAACATAATTTAGAGAGACCAGGTAAAACGTATTAAACCTCCACAAAAGAAATTAAGGCTTCCTCTTCTTCTATTGAATAGGGAAATCAATAGATTGGTTAGGTGGCAATTTGGGTGGGAATGTGAGGAGAGGAGTAGAATAATTTCCCTACTTAAGAGTAGAAGAGTGCAGATGAAGTTGGTAAAAAGGAAGGAGGAGGCAGACCAGAGATGGATAGCCTTGAGGGAAGCGGCCATGGTTAAAAATACTGGTAAATTTTGGTCACTCATTTCCGAAGGCTGTGGGTCACGTAAATCTCCCACAGCCCCTCTGATAGCTGAGATAGAATGGTGGGACTATATCCTCTCCCTGTATGTGAAAAACGGGGAAGTTGAGTCAGGTGAATTGGACCTCAAGATTGGTAGTTGGCTGGAGCATGATGCTTTCGGTGGCCCTTTATTGAGGGGTTTATAAGGTCGATGCGGGCCTCTGGAGCAGTGGGCCCAGACAAGGTTCCAATGGCAATAATTAAACAAGAGCCCTCGCTCTGGACAAGGATTCTTAACCCAGTATTCTACTCCTGTTACTCGAAAGGCATAATTCCGGCATCTTGGACTATTATAGTCCCTTTGTATATAAAGGGTGATAGATCTTCACCCATAAATTATCGGCAAATAGCCCTGTTGGATGCTGTTGATAAGATCTTTGCTAAAAACATACTTGTGCATTTAACATCTTGGGTTGAAGAAAATTCGATCCTCCCTTTCACACAGGCAGGCTTAAGGAAAGACCAAAATTAATTTAGATAACATTCTATTTATGCAAACCATAAATGAAAAGTATGTTCTGGTTAGAGGTGGGGTGGTAAATGCCGCTTTCATAGACTTCTCAACAGCTTTTGACAAGGTGGACCGTAAGACTCTATGGAAGAAATTATCTAAATTGAGTGTCCCAACAAATTTGTTATGCTTAGTTATAGCCGTGCACTCTTCGACATGGTGTAAAGTGCTCTTAGGTGGAGAGCAGGGTCTGTCTGCAGAATTTGCTACAAAAAATGGTTTAAAATAGGGCTGCCTGTTGACACCCCTTCTTTTTCCTTATATATTCATGATCTGCCCTCCATATTAGGGAATACCCAAGGCTTTGCGCCTAAAATTGGAGGTGGTTCGATTCCTTGCCTCCTTTATGCTGATGACATAGTGGTGCTTGATCTTACCCCGAAAGGTCTAAATAGGTATCTGGCTGCCTTAAATGATTATTCTAAGCAGCATCATTTAAAAATCAATGCGTTAAAGTCTCAAGTGGTATGCTTCTCAGGGAATAAATCCCGTAAAAAAACAAATTTTAAGGGGTCCGCGGTCAGCAGAGGTTGGAGCGGGTGAAATCCTACTGCTTCCTGGGAAAAAACGTATCCTGTTCTGTTAGTGATCAAGACTATGGCCCTCATTACAACCCTGGCGGACGGTGTTAAAGCAGCGGTAATACTGCCAAGAGGCCGGCGGAAAGAAAATTGGAATCACGACCATGGCGGAAACCGCCAACATAGACAGCCACTTTAACACTCCGACCGCCACGGCGGTAGCAACAGACACCGCAGCAGTAACAGCCAACAGACAGGTGGAGGACAAAGTACCACCCACTGTATTTCAACAGGCCTATCCACCACCTATTCCGGGGTGGAACCAATGCTATCAAAAGCACGGCGGAAACAGTACACAGAAAGGAAACCACTCACCTCTCGACACCCAACGAGGAACCAGGACGCCATGGAACCCGAGTTACAAGTACTGCCCATGCTGGTCTTCCTCCTGCTGTATCAGGAGCAGGACAGACGCCGTCGATGCCCACAGTGAGTACTGCACCTACAACGCAGGGGAGGGGGGAGGGAAAGAGAGTGACACACACATGCAACACGCAATACCCCCACCCCCACCCTCACCCACAACACCATACACACAAATACATGCAGCAACATTACATATACACCCACTCGCCCCCTGAAAGAAGGCAAGGACAAAATTAAATGATTGTAATGATTGTAATCATGAAAAATCAGATAGTGAAAGTTCAAAAATCAGTATATACAAATATGTACACCAACTACACAAGTCCGGATAGTGTACCAATCAAGGTCCGTGGACCAGTGGTCCCAAAATGCATGGGCGAAGCCCACACAAGATACCTGACTCGAACTGGAGAGAACACTGCAGGGGCATCAGATCGAAAATAAACAGGCACCTCAGGGGGAAGGGGAGAGGGGGCACCGCAGCCGGATAAATGCACAACGCCACTGCTCCTCCATGCCCACTGCTTTATCCTGGGGAGTGCAAAGCCACAGTCTCTCAAGTCTTTCCAGTGGGTGGGTTGCCCACTGTTCTATCCTGGGGAGTGCCAAGCCACAGTCTCTCAAGTCTTTCCAGTGGGTGGTTTGCCCACTGCTTTATCCTGGGGAGTGCAAATCCACAGTCTCTCAAGTCTTTCCAGTGGGTGGGTTGCCCACTGCTTTATCCTGGGGAGTGCAAAGCCACAGTCTCTCAAGTTGTTGACATGTTCCACTGGTTCTGGAGGGCTCTTGGTGCCCAGAGTGCTTCATCCTGCCAAGGACTGAGGTAGTGAATGTGAATCTCCACTGGTTCTGGAGGGGCCTTGTGCCCAGAGTGCTTCATCCTTCCAAGGACTGAGGTAGTGGAGGTGATTCTCCACTGATTCTGGAGGGGGCCTTGTGCCCAGAGTGCTTCATCCTGCCAAGGACTGAGGTAGTGGATGTGATTCTCCACTGGTTCTGGATGGGGCCTTGTGCCCAGAGTGATCCACATGCAGTGTGGCTGGTCCCATTACCTCACATGGGTGTGTGTGCCATGCGATTGCCTAGGAACAGATAGCATGATACGCCATGGAAGCAGAGACATACCCCATCCTGCTGTGGCTTAGCCTGCCACCTGCAGGTGCAAACAGTGATGACAGTCATGCCTCATGGAAGCTGGGCAGGGTCCGGGAAGTCTCCTCCTAGCCTCGGACGGCTGCCCACTGGGGATGGTAGCCATGTCAGCTGTGGTGCCACTGTCCGAGCACATCGCGGGGCTGGTGGCGGTGCTTGCGGCAGTGCTGGCAGTGGTACATGTGTCAGCACCTGTTGAGGGACACAGCAGGACGTCTCCTGGATGGCTGCCCACTGGGGAAGATGCTGGGGACTGTTGCTGAGGCTGCAGACGTGAAGGTGGTGGTGCAGGTGGCGGTGCTGGCGGCGGTGCAGGTGGCGGTGCTGGTGGCGGTGCAGGTTGCAGTGTTCGCCGCCGTAGAGGTTGGTGTAGTCGCTGACAGAAGGGGTGACACTAGTCGCTCAGTCGGTGCCGCCGTGCCCTGTCCTGCTCTTCTGCTTTTGTCCCTTCCCCACCTTTGATGGAGCCCTTGGTGGCTGGTAGGTGCGGCTTCTCCCTCTGGGATGTGGGCACCTTCTTCACCTTGGCAGGTGGCGGAATGTCCTTGACCTCGCAAGGTGACACACTGGCAGCCCTGATGGGTGGCGCACTCGATGACCCCGCAGTTGCTGCCACCACTGCACCTGGGGATTTGGTGGCCGAGGTGCTGGGCTGGGACCTGGAAAGCCTGGCCCTAGGGGAAGGATGGGGGGGAGGTTTAGGAAAGAGGCCAGTGTTAGCCAGGAAAAGCTTCTTAGACACACTGGAACGGGAAGATGGAAGGGGTTTGGGAGTGGAGGAAGAGGTAGTGGTTGTAGGAGGTGTACTTTTGCTTAATTTGGGTGAAGGTGAATGGGCCGGAGGCTGTTGTGAGGTGGATGACTGTTGGGTGGGTGGGTGCTTGCGTTTGTGTACTTTGTTAGGAGGGCTCACAGACACACTGGGAGAGGACACTGGGGATGTGTGCTGGTAGTAGGGGTGGGGATTGCACGTGAGCGGTGTGTGGTGATGGGTGTGCTGGTGATGGAGGTAGTGGCTGAGGATGTAGTGCATGCAGGTGTGAGTGGAGATGTGACAGGGAGGGAAGAGGAGGACGTGGGGGAGGGGGACACAGTGGAGGCAGTGGATGTTGCTATGTCTGCATGGGGATGGTGCTTGTGTGAGTGCTTGTGGGATGTGTGGTGCTTATGTTTGCCATGTCCACTTTTGTGTGTTGATGAATGTGCATGCTGGTCTGATGGTGTGCTTGGGATAGGCTGAGGTACAGAGGATTGGGTCGGGTGGACTGCCCCTCGCCCTCCGTCCCACTGGTGGCTTCAGACTCCGTTGCTTCACCCTCCAGGACCATGTGGGTTGCAGCTACCTCCTGCTCCGGTGCCACTGCTCCTCCGCCAGATGATGCTATTGCACGCAAGAACAGGGAGACAAAACAAAAAGGGGGGGAAGACAGA
This sequence comes from Pleurodeles waltl, assembly GCF_031143425.1. Taxonomy (NCBI): domain Eukaryota; kingdom Metazoa; phylum Chordata; class Amphibia; order Caudata; family Salamandridae; genus Pleurodeles; species Pleurodeles waltl. The sequence goes on from NC_090444.1 coordinate 1,730,697,524, forward strand.
AGACACACATGTTCAGTGCATGCAACACCACTACCGTTGGCGGACACAAAACACAGGGAGCAGCCCTCTGCACAAACCATGGCACTAACAGTTCCTAGCAAATTCACATGCTCATGGGGGACGAGGCCTAAGCCCAATCGCTGCACACCTGGAAGTCACAGGAGTCAGACTGAGTGTAGATGGCTATTACCAGTAGTGGGGTTGGCGTGCCACAGAGCTCGCCTAACAAGGGACCTAGCCTACCAAGTTCACCCTGGCCTAGGGGAACCCACAGCCCACTTCGACCACCCAAACACCTCGTAAAGCGCGCAGAGTCAGCTGAATTAGAGTGTACTCACCCCCTTGTGGCTGCTGTGATGCCCTCAAGCGCCCATCCAATTCCGGATAGGCCACCGCCAGGATACGGTACATCAGGGGGGTCATGGTGCGATGGGCACCCCTTTCACATTGGGAGGCCATCCCCAGCTGGGCCTCCGCCATCTTCTTGCTCCAACGTTTACGGCAGTGGGTGCTCCGTCTATGGTAGACCCCCAGGGTCCGGACGTCCTTGGCGATGGCACGCCAAATACCCTTCTTCTGGTGGGCGCTGACCTAGAGGAAAAGTGAAGTAAAAATGGATGTTTCTAGCCCGTACATTTCATCTCACGCATTGCCAAACACCTCCCACCCTGGCCCAGCCATACATACACACACAATCCTGACATGCTGACCTGTCCCCCTCCCCACCCTCTTTCATCCACAACACTCCATACACTCATGTGCCATCCACCATGCTCACAGTGTACTCACTTGTTTGTCGGGAGGACCGTACAGTTGTGTGTACTGGGGGAGGACCTCATCCACCAGTTTCTCCAACTCCTCCAAAGTGAAGGCAGGGGCCCTTTCCCCAGACACTGTAGCCATTGTCGCTTCCAGACACAGGTCACAGCAGCACTTGCAGTGTGGGTCCTCTCCTGTTGAATGTCAGGTATCAAGTGAGTGAACAGTAAGAAAATGGCAGCCACGTCTGCAGCGGTGCGTACTGTCACCGCCAGCGTACATGGTCATTGGCTCCTGGGACCCATAGGGCCCAATGTTAACCAATGCTGAATTGCGCCGCCGTCTTCGACAGCACACCGCTACGGTGTACAACGCCAGTGCAGTTACCTCATTTCCCCTTGTCCCACCTTACAGGTCAGGCAGCCGCCATTTCAGAGGGCCACATGGAATGGAAAAAAACTGCGTCACACCTATTTAGGCCTGCAATACCGACAGATACCGGCACATTGCGATTTTCCAACGTTTTACCAAATAACACATTGTGATACCTAAGTGTTGGATGACCCTCTGCTCGCCGTTCTCCTCCATAGGGCACGTCTGCTGGGGCAGGTGATGAGATGGTGGCATCCTCCGGTGTACAGACCCCTACTGGACCTGTCAATAATGGAAGAGAGATACAGCATTATCACATATAGACTTGATTGTGCAACAATCCTGGAACTGTTTGCCCAGTTTGAGCCAGACCTGATTTCAGCTATCCGACATGCCACAGGAATCCCCCCTCTAGTGCAGGTTCTGTCTGCACTCCATTTCCTGGCCAGTGGGTCTTTTCAAACAACAGTGGCCATCGCATCAGGGATGTCCCAGCCAATGTTCTCTAACATGTTGTCCAGAGTGTTATCTGCCCTGCTGAAACACATGCACAGCCACATCGTTTTCCCTCAGGTGGAGGATTTGCCCACAGTGAAAGGTGACTTCTATGCCCTGAGACATATCACCAACATCATTGGTGCCATTGATGGTACACATGTGGCATTTGTCCCCCTCGCAGGAATGAACCGGTGTACAGAAACCAGAAAAGCTACCATTCCATGAATGTGTAGATGGTGTGTTTGGCAGACCAGTACATCTCTCATGTGAATGCCAAGTATCCTGGCTCTGTGCATGACGCTTACATTTTGAGGAATAGCAACATCCCTTGTGTGATGGGACAACTCCTGAGGCACCGTGTGTGGCTAATAGGTGAGCCCAAGGTCCCAAAATAGTTGACATAGGTGTATGGGTATGGGGTTTTCCCTAAGGGTTAGAGTCTGTCTAAGAGTTGTCCCTCGACATTTGCAGGTAACTCTGGTTACCCCAACCTGTCATGGCTACTGACCCCAGTGAGGAATCCCAGGACAAGGGCAGAGGAACAGTACAATGAGGCACATGGGCGAACTAGGAGGTTCAAAGAATGCACCTTCGGCCTCCTGAAGGCCAGATTCCGGTGCCTCCATCTTACAGGTGGCTCCCTATACTACTCACCGAAGAAGGTGTGCCAGATAATCGTGGCCTGCTGTATGCTGCACAACCTGGCTTTGCGACGCCAGGTGCCTTTTCTGCAGGAGGATGGGCCAGATGGTAGTCTTGTGGCAGCTGTGGAGCCTGTGAACAGTGAAGAAGAGGAGGCAAAAGAAGATGTTGACAACCGGAACAACATCATCATGCAATACTTCCAGTGAGACACAAGTAAGAAGATGTAACTGCTTCCCACATCTCATACTATTGTTGGAGCTAGCATATGTCTGTCATTTTCACTTAGTGTATGGACCCTGACTTGTTACTTTTCCTTTCCATTTCACAGATCTGGGTCCCATTTTGTGCCCTCTGCTATGTTTACTGCTGGCCTACAGCTGGGTTGCATTGCTATGTGAACAGGTACATTGACATTGCTATATTCCAGAGGTTTTGCAATTACACATTAGTGAAAGCACAGACAGACTCCAGATTGTTTTGTGATTCAAGTGTGTTTATTTCTGTGCAAATAAGTGAAGGGGGTGTGAAATGGGCTGGGGTATAGGAATGTCCATGGCAGACTCAAGTCTATTTGTTTCACAGGTGCATTGTCCAATGGAGCATAGGAAGTGGAGCAATGGCAGTTTAAGGTGGACAGGGTGACTAAGTGGGACAGAAGGGTGACATTCAGGGGGGTCTTATTTCCTGGCGGGGGTCTTGGCAATGTTCTCTGTCTTGTTCCTGGATCTCAGGGACCGTTTGCGGGCTGGTTCTCCTTCTGCAGGGGGTGGGGTGATGGTGGCCTGTTGTTCCTGTGGCGGTGCCTCCTGTCCACTAGCCCCGGTGGAGGTGGAAGGCTGTTCATCGTCCGGGCTAGTGTCAGGGGCCCGTTGGTGTGCCACTGTGTCCCTCCTGGTGTTGACAAGGTCTGCCAGCACCCCTGCAATGGTGACCAGGGTGGTGTTCATGGACTTCAAGTCCTCCCTGATCCCCAGGTAGTGTTCCTCCTGCAGCCGCTGGGTCTCCTGAAACTAGGCCAGTACCGTTCCCATGGTCTCCTGGGAATGGTGGTAAGGTCCCATGATGTTGGAGAAAGCCTCGTGGAGTGCCAGTTCCCTGGGCCTGTCCTCCCCCTGCCGCACAGCAGTCCTCCCAGCTTCCCTGTTATCCTGTGCCTCTGTCCCCTGAGCTGTGTGCCCAGTGCACCTGCCCCCAGGTCCCTGATTGTCCTGTGTTAGTGGGGTTGCCTGGGTTCCCTGTATTGGTGGACACACTGCTGATTGACATGTCCTGGGGACAAAGGGAAGGGATTTCCTGAGGGGGGAGGTTCAGTGGTGGTTTGTGGCTGTGTCAGGGGAACCGACTGTCCAGAGGTCCCTGATGGGCCGGGCTGGTCATCTTGATCCAGACGTGCAGAGCTGCTGTCATCACTGTGGGCCTCTTCTGTGGCGGGACTGGATATGTCTGGCACCTCCTGTCCAGTGACGTTGGGTAGGTATCCTGTTGGGGTGTGAATGCATAATGTTAGTATCTGTGTGTTCCATCTTGTGTAATGGGTGAGTTGACCTCTTCTCCTGTGCTTGCATTATTGGTGTAGCCCTTGTGTGATTGGTGATTTTTAGGCATGAGTGAGTCTCTCTACTGGACATGCTTTGGTGATGGGTGTCCATGCATTGGTGTTACATGCAGGGCTTGATTTTGGGATGTGTGGGTTGTGTAAGTGGGGTATCTGTGGGTTGTTGGGGTGATGGGTGTGAGGGTGGTAGTATGTGATGGCATGCAGGTGGGGCGGGGGAGATAAAGTAGTAAAGATTTGCCTTAGCAGAGTCCAGTCCTCCTGGTACTCCTGCGAGGCCCTCAGGATACATTATTGCCAAGACTTACTCCTCACATGTTGTTAGTTTTGGAGGAGGATGTGGGGGTCCACCGCCAGTCCTCTGTACAGCAATCTGATGTCTGGATATCACGGAATGTACCTTCGCCCGTAGGTCGTTCCACCTCATCCTGATGTCATCCCTTGTTCTTGGATGCTGTCCCACTGCGTTGACCCTGTCGACAATTCTCCGCCATAGCTCCATCTTCCTTGCAATGGACGTCTACTGCACCTGTGATCCGAATAGCTGTGGCTCTACCCGGATGATTTCCTCCACCATGACCCTGAGCTCCTCCTCAGAGAACCTGGGGTGTCTTTGAGGTGCCATGATGTGGTATGGGTGATGTGTGAGGTGCTGTCTGTTGTGATGTGTGAGGGGATGTGTTGGTGTGAGTTGTTTGAGGTGCGTGGATGTTGTATAAGTGATGGTGTTGTGTGTCTGTGGATGCTGGTGTTGTGTTAGGTAATCTTTCTCTCTGGCCTTCTTTCAAAATTTTGGTTGTAAGGGTTTGTGGGTGATGTGGGTGTGTGCTTTATAATGGATTGGGTGTGTGGGTGTGGTGTGTGTATGTGTGTCAGGTGTGTGTATTTTGAATTGTCCAATGTGGGGGTTTTTTTTAAATGTGTGTGTATTTTTAGTGCGGCGGTGTGTACCTCCAATGGATTACCACAGTTGAAAGACCATCGGGTTGATTCATGGGTCGTGGTACTGTGGGTGTATTCCTGTTGGCGTGACGGTGTAGGTTTTGTATCACCAGGTTATCACTGCCCTTTGGTGTGGCGGACTTGTGTGGGTGTCTGTATTGTGATGGATTCAGAGCTGTGAGTCGTATTACCTGTAGCGGAATTCCGCAGCTGCAACGGTATGTTGGCAGTCTTCAGCACGGCAGAAAGTGGTATTTACTGCCAGGGTTGTAATGAGGGCCTATATATGTAATAATGTCAGCAAGGCTCTGTCTCAGGCACACGGTATACTGGCCTTTTATAATGCAGTGGGCCAGCGCCATTTTTTTCATCTATTGTTTATCAAGCAAAAATCCTGTCCACCCTCCTGTATGCCATAGAAGGAATTGAAATTTAAAAATGGGAGTTTTTAAACAAGATACAAGGACGGACCTTAAGAAGCTTGGTCTCTTGTAATAATTGGGTATCCATGGCAGCCTTAAGGGTTGAATTTGGCATTAAGAGTGTTTATACACAGGGCCTAGCTGCGGTAATTCGGAGGGCCTCTGCTTAGTTCATAGTGCAGATTCCACCCTATGACACCTAGCATACAAAGAAATATTTAGTATGCTAAGAGGAGAAATCTCTGTTTTTTAGAAATTTCAACCTTGCTATGCAATTGCTTGAGTTAGATGTTGATCCGTTTTAATCTCAACACCCCCTTGTCATTTAAAAAGAGCCTAGAAGAGGCCATAGGGGTAAAGGTTTTTTATTGGATACTTGGTTTTGGCCCCAAAAGAGGAGGCTTAGACTGTTAACCAATTTGGTGATTTTTAAATATCCTCAACCTTATTTATTTTGGAATTTACCACATGGAGTACAACGCTTTCTCATCCTGTTGAGATTTGATAGATTACCTCTTAAAGATTTAACTTCCAAGTGGGATGGATGCTTGAACATTTGCGATCTTTGCCAGATGGGGGTACGGAATTTTAAGCATTTGCTATTCGTTTGTCCCACCTTCGTTGAATTAAGGAAAAAATGGCTGAAACCACTTTTTGTGAATTTTAATATGCATTCAGCAGGAGAGGTATTAAAATGTATGTAGAAACCTCTGAATGAAATATTTTGTTTTTATTTTTTTAAGTCCTTTTTAAATCTTTATTGATTTTATTATCTATTGGTGGATGGAACGGAAGCTCCATTCCTAATGCACTATTTTACCTCACAGGCTTGGACGTGTTGTTCAGGCCCCTCCCAGAAGGTTTTGGCTTAGGATTAATGCACTATATTCTCTGTAGATTGGTATTGAATTGCTCTGTTGTACAATAGAATGTACAGTCATAGAGTTGAGTGCAAAATTGGACAGTGGAGTGAACAGGAATAGAGTGGAGTATAGCCTAGTAAAGTGGCATAGAGTGTAGTAGAGTTTCGTAGAGTGGAGTTATATAGGGTGGAGTAGAGTACACAGGAGTGACATAGAGTGGAGTAGGATGTAGTGGAATAGCATAGAGTGGAGTAGCATAGACTGAAGTGGCGTACAGTGGAGTGGCATAAAGTGTAATAGCGTATAGTGTAGTACCATACCATGGAGGGGTGTACAGTTAAGTGATGTAGCCTTGAGTGGGTAGAGTTTAATAGCATACAGTGTAGTGATGTACAGTCAAGTGGGGTAGAGTGGAATACCCTCCAGTAGCGGGGCAAAGATTGAAGTTATATATAGTGCAGTAGCAGAGAGTGCAGTGGCCTACAGTGGAATAGCGTAGAGTGGAGTACAGTGGAGTTTTGCAGATAGAATAGCATAGAGTGGAATAGCTTAGAGTAGAATAGCAGAGTGGAGTGGCATACCGTAGAATGGTGTAGACTGGTGTGGTGTACAGTGGAGTGAGGAAGAGTGAAATAGCATACAGTGGAGTGGTGTAGATTTGAGTGGCATCCAATCTTCTAGCATAGAATGGAGGGGTGTAGAGTGTAGTAGGGTACACAGGAGTGGCATTGAGTGAAGTAGCATATAGATGAGTGGTATACAGTGGAGTAGCATAGAGTGGAGCGGTGTACAGTAGAGTAGCATACACTGGAATAGCATATTGTGGCTTACCGTACAGTGCAGTGGCTTACAGTGTAGTGGTGTTGACTGGAATGGGGTAGAGTGAAATAGCATACAGTGACGTGGTGTACAGTGGAATAGCATAGAATGGAGTGGCATATACTGGAGTGGCATAGAGTGGGGTAGCATACAATGGAGTGGCATACAGTTAAACAGCTTAGAGTTGAGTGGCATACAGTGAAATAGCATAGGGTGGAATAGCATATACTGGAGTAGCAAATAGCAGAGTGGCATATAGTGCAGTAGTGTACACTGATATGGCGTAAAGTGGAGTTGTACATAGTATAATAGCGTAGAGTGGACTGACATAGAGTGGAGCTGTGTTCAGTGTAATAGCGTAGTTTGTATTGACTTTGAGTGGAGTATTGTACTGTGCAGCCGCATAGAGTGTAATAGTGTATACTGGAGTAGCATAGAGTGGAGAGGCATATGAGAGAGTGGTGTAGACTGGAGTGGCATACAGTGGTGTGGGGCTGAGTATAATAACATAAAGCTGAGTGGTATACATTGGAGTGGGATAAAATTGGTGAAGGACAGAGCTGGGTAACTTAATAGTCTTTCGTATTCCACTTCCAATATGAAGAGTAAATCCAGGATAAAGAAAAGATAAATCTTTCTTGCAAAATTATTCTCAAAGAAAAGCAATATTAAAGAGCAACCAACACGTTTCACCCCCTAACAGCGCACAGGCCTTGGGCTTTCTCAGGGATGACAATATAGTGGAAAATTTTAAAAGCACATTTTTTTTTTTTTATATATTTAAAAATTGAGTATAATTTAAATAAATTTAAAGCCCAAATACAATATAGTCATCTAGCTTAGAGACCGAAGAGAGAAGGAAAAAACTGGAAAATCCAAGGTAAAACCACATGAACCCAATCCAAGAAGAAACAGTTATGATCAAAACAAGGAATTTCATAATCCATTGTCAACAAATGAGCTAACACCCAATGTGCAAAGACAGAATACCAATAGCCATTCAAAGGGCATTACAAAACCAAATTCTAATACATAAGCCATACATAAGTGCAAGATGAAAAATAATGTTATACTTGCACGTCTCGAGGTAAGTAAGGAATACAAGAAAATTCATAGGGCACTATATTGTCAAAAGAAAATAAATAGGAGATATGGTGGAGAACAACAAACTAATGTCAGAGTTAAGTCCTATAGTAAGATCTTGTGGATCATACCACCATCCAAAATGTGAAAATGTGACGAACTAATTTAGTTTGGTCATATAGAGAATACATGAGTAAATCTAGAAATAAGAACCAATTAAAACTTAAAATAGAAATTAAATTATCATTGTAAATGTGCTATAAGTTGAATGGTGATAGAGCACTTGTCAGGTGGAATCACACTCCCCTGTTGGTGAGCTTGTTGTGCAAATATGGTAACCAGGTTGAATAAGAAAGTCATGATCCTGTCCCCAAATGAATGCACCAAGACCAGGGATAACAGATTAATTTGAGGAAAACCCCAGTTTTTACCATGAGTAACTAAAATTGTAGTTGTCAAATGGTCGGCTCGGTGTATGCCAATATTTCACTGTACACCAAAGATTAGTGAGAGCTATTAGTCTAAATGTGGAGCAATAGTATCAGTCAGAAAAGTGTTTCACCATATTCTAAGGAAACCACTTACTTCAGAGCAGGGCAGCACAGTCACAGTTCCGTCTTGCCAGAGGGAACCTTCACCATTAAAAAAATTCACAAATCTGACACAAAAAGGAAACAGCTCAGTAACCTCACAAAGCACTGTAAATGTGTTGAAAACGGGCGGTAAAAGATGGCATTTACCTCTCAACTGGTTGAAGAGAGGTCACTATGTACAACAGAGGCTATCAAAATGCAGTATTCATGGCGGTCATTCCTGACACACCAGTAACGCTGCCTCATTGAAATAGATAGTGGTACTTCCAGGTGTTGCTGGAAAGGTCCTGGGCCAGACTAAGTTGAGAAACAAAAGTGTTGCCGAGTTGGAGAGGAAAGATTATCATAACTTGCAGCACACCAAGATGGTGAATTGCTTAAATGTATTAGAATATACCTGAAGGTAATCTGACTAGATCAGGAAAAGTCAGAGCGCTGAGTCAGGTGGGTATCCTTCGAAATGTTAGCCCCAAAAGCAAAACAGAAGATAGAAGGGTATCCTGTGATACCACTTTGAACAAAGATGGGCCCTGTGAAGCTTCAATCAAGGGGGTAATATAAATAGGCCCACAAAATAGAGGCACTGCCAAATAACTGGAAACATGCTCAGAGACAGTACTTGCTATGTGAACTGCCTCAAGCGGCAGTCGCACCTTTATTTATGCCCTCAGGCTGCTCCGGACCGTCAGGGTATGTGCAACGGACAATGGCCTGCATTACAACCATGGCAGTCAGTGTTAAAGCGGCGGTATTACCGCCAACAGGACCAGCAGTAAAAAAAAATGGGATCACAACCACGGCAGAAACCGCCAACACAGACAGACACTTTAATACTCCGACCGACATGGCGGTAGCAACAAACACCGCGGCGATAACCGCCAACAGACAGGCGACCAACGCCATCAAAAGCACGGCGGAAACAGTCTATGGAAGGGAAACCACTCACTGCTCGACACTCAATGAAGAACCAGGACGCCATGGAGCCCAAGCTGCAGGTTCTGCCGATGCTGGTCTACCTCCTCATACACCAGGAATATCAAAGATGGCAACGACGACCACAGTGAGTACTCCACCTTGCACACAGGGGACGGGGGGAGGAAAAAGTGACTGACACACACGTAACACGCAACACCCCTACCCCCACCCTCACCCACAACACCATACACACAAACACATGCAACAGTACATTTACACCCCGTTACCCCCTGGAAGAACACAAGGACAAAAGGAAGTGAGTGAAAAAAGTGCTATTTTAGAAATAGGAAGATATACGTAACAAATAGAAAAACAGTATATACAAATATTTACAATATGTACAGAAGGCCGTACACTGTCCTTTGCAAATGTCCGTGGCCCACTGGGCCAATAATCATGAGCCAAGCCCACACTTGACTCCTGCCTCAATACGGAGAGAACACTGCAGGGGCATCAGGTCGAAAACACACAGGCACCTCAGGGGGATGGGGAGGGAGGGGCACCTTGGCCGGAAGATGGTACTACGCCACTGTTCCTGGAGGGGGCTACATGCCCACAGCAATGTCCTGGGGAGTGCAAGCCCACAGTCTCTCAAGTGGGTGGTTTGCCCACCCCTTGGTCCTGGGGAGTGCAAGGCCACAGTCTCTCTAGTGGGTGGTTTGCCCACTGCTTGGTCCTGGGGAGTGCAAAGCCACAGTCTCTCAAGTGGGTGGTTTGCCCACTGCTTGGTCCTGGGGAGTGCAAAGCCACAGTCTCTCAAGTCTCTCAAGTGGATGGCTTCTCCACTGGTTCTGGAGGGGGCCTTGTGCCCAGTGTGCTTCATCCTGCCAAGGATAGGGTGAGTGGATGCAGTTCTCCACTGGTTCTAGAGGGGGCCTTGTGCCCAGGTTGCTTCATCCTGCCAAGGATAGGGTGAGTGGATGCAGTTCTCCACTGGTTCTGGAGGGGTCTTTGTGCCCAGTGTGCTACATCCTGCCAAGGATAGGGTAAGTGGATGCAGTTCTCCACTGGTTCTGGAGGGGGCTTTTTGCCCAGTGATGCAGCACTTGGGGTGTGGCAGTTCACATTCACTCACCTGTGTGTCTAAGGCACGAGATTTGCATGGACGAGGTAGCATGATACTCCATGGAGGCAGGGCCAGACTCCATCCTGCGGCGACTAAGGCTGCAAACTGGTGGTAGCGCCGGTGGGGGTGTTTCCAGTGGTGGTGGGAGGCTCCAGGCCATCTCATGCAGCCTCGGACGGACGCATACTGGGGCTGGTGCTGCTGGTAGTGGTCCTACTGTCAGCGGTGCAGGTGGTGGTGCTTGCGGCGGGGATGCTGGCAGTGCTGTCCATGGTGCAGGTGCTGCCAGTGGTGGAGGGAGTCACCAGCCCATCTCCTGCAGCCTCGGACGGCTGCCCACTGGGGATGCTGCTGCTGACAGTGGTGGTGGCAGGACAGGTGGTGGTGCAGGTGGTGGTGCTTGCGGCGATGCTTGGGCGGTGCTGGCCGTGGTACAGGTGGCGGGGCTGTCGGTTCTGATGGTGGGCACCCACCTGGAGCCTCCGAGGCCTGAAGTCCCTTGCCTTGGCTTTTCTGCCCCTTCCTCACCTTGGCAGATGCTGCTGGGACCTTGGATCTGGCAGCTGAAATTTTGGAGGAGGCCTTGCTGGGTGGGTTGTGCTCCTTGGCCTTGCTGCATGCTGGCCCCTTCTTTACCTTGGCAGGTGGCGGAATGGTTTGGTCCTTTACAGGGGTCGGTAGCACACTTCCTGGCCTGACGGGTGCCCCCTTTGATCCTCTGGGAGTTGCAGGTACCACAGCGGACGCCGAGGTGCTGGCCTGGGATCTGGGGGGTGGGTAGGGAACAGGTCAATGTTTGCCAGGAAACGTTTTTTAGACACACTGGGACGGGAAGATGAAGAGGGTTTGGGAGTGAAGGAAGAGGGAGTGGTTGTAGGAGGTGTCTGTCTGCTGAGTTTGGGTGAAGGTGCATGGGCTGGCTGCTGTTGTGAGGTGGATGGCTGTTGGGTGGGTGGGTACTTGCATTTGTGTACTTTGGGAGGAGGGGTCACAGACACACTGGGAGAGGACAGAGGGGACGTGTGCATGGATGTGGGGGTGGTGACTGCGCATGAAGGGTGTGTTGTGATGGGCGTGATGGTGATGGAGGTAGTGGATGAAGATGTACTACATGCAGGTCTGAGTGTAGACGCTACAGGGAGGGAGGTGGACGAGGAGGAGGAGGGGGACACAGTGGAGGCAGTGGATGTTGGTGTGTTTGCATGGGCATGGTGCTTGTGTGAGTGCCTGTGAGATGAAGTGTGGTGCTTGTGTTTGCCTGAGCCACTTTTGTGTGGTGATTTGAGTGAATGCTGGTCTGAAGGTGTGCTTGGGATAGGCTACGGTTGAGGGGATTGGGTCTGGGTAGAGGAAGTTGGAGGGGGGAGTTTAGACACAGGGACAAGGGCTGCCATCAGTGCTGAGTCCAGAGCCTGAAATGTTCTCTGTTGGGCCACCACGCCAGAGTGAATGCCCTCCAGCTATGCATTTGTTTGTTGCAAATGCCCTGCTACACCCTGGATGGCAATCAGTATGTTTGACTGCCCAACAGAGGGATCTCAGGAGGTCAATAGCCTCCTCACTGAGGGCAGCAGGGCTGACTGGGGCAGGGCCTCAGGTGCCTGGGGTGAAGGAGAGGCCCACCCTCCTGGGTAAACGGGCACGGGAAACACGCTGAGGGGCTGCTGGGAGGGCAGTGCTGGTGGGGGGGTGGCAGCTGTACTGGATACAGAGGTGTCCACCACCACCAGGGAGCTTCCATCGGAGGAGGAGTCACTGTCTGTGATCTCCCCTCCTGTCCCCGTCGTGGTGCTCCCCTTGCCCTCCGTCCCACTGGTGCCCTCACCCTCGGTGGATTCAGCCTCCAGGCCCATGTGGGATGCAGCTCCATCCGTCGCTGGTGCCTATGCTCCTCCTCCAGATGATGCTAATGCACACAAGAACAGGGTAACGAAACAAAAAGGGGGGGGAGAAACAGAGGATACACTTGTTCAATGCCAGCAACACCGCTACCGTTGACGTACACAACACAAAGGGAGCAGCCCTATGCACTAGGCCATGCCCACCCAGTTCCTAAGACAGTCACCAGCCCATGGGGTACAATGCCTAACGCCAGCATCTGCACACCAGAAATCCACACAACCCTGCCCAGCAGTAGATGGCCACTTAAACTATTGGGGTAGGAGTATGACAGAGCCTGCCCAACAAGGGACCTACCCTGCCATGATCGCCCTGGCCTAGGGGCACCCACAGCCCACATCCCCCACCCAGGTACCTCCTAACGCGCGCAAGGTCAGCTTTCAGAATCTGTAGTCACCCCCTTGTGTCTGCTGTGATGCCCTCAAGTGCCCATCCTACTCCGGAAAGGCCACCGCCAGGATGCAGAACATCAGGGGGGTCAGGGTGCGACAGACACCCCTTCCTCATTGGGAGGTCAGCCCCAGCTGGGCCTCCGCCGTCTTCTTTGACCAGCGGCGCAGGTCCTCCCATCTTTTGCGGGAGTGGGTGCTCTGCCTGTGAAAGACCCCCAGGGTTTGCCCCTCCTTGGAGATGGCACGCCAAATACCCTTTTTCTGGTGGGTGCTGACCTGAATGGAAAAGACAACAGAAAAGGGAATTATTCACCTGTCTGGACCGTCAGACTCGTTGGCCACCAGTTCCTACCCATCCCCTGATGCAAAGGCAATGACCACCTTACATGCTGCACTCTGGCCAGGACGCCTCAGCACCCGCCAACATGTGGCTTACATCCACAGCACTCCATACATTCATGGCCCACGCATCATGCTCACAGTGTACTCACCTGTTTGTCTGGAGGACCATAGAGTAATGTGTACTGGGGTAGGACCCCATCCACCAGTTTCTCCAACTCCTCCCCAGTGAAGGCAGGGGCCCTTTCCCAAGACACATGAGCCATTGTCACTTCCAGACACAGGTCACAGCAGCAATTGCAGTGTAGGTCCTCTCCTGTTGAAGGTCAGGTAGCAAGTGAGGGATGAGATAGAAAATGGCGGTCACGTCGGCCGCAGTGCATACCGTCACCGCTGGTGTACATCGCCATTGGCTCCTGGAACACATAGGGCCCAATGATAACCAATGCAAAGTTGCGTGGCGGTCATTGACTGCCTACCGCGACGGCGCACAACGTCACCTCATTTCCAATTGTCCCTCCTCACAGGTCAGGCATCCGCCATTTCAGGAGGCGACAGGGCATGGCACCTAACTGCGTCACAGCAGACATTGGCACTGCAACTGATTCTAGGATTCACATTTTGTTTCTGTAAAGTAAAAAAAAAAGCATTAGTGTAATAGATGTTGGAATGTGACCCTCTGCTCACCGTTCTCTTCCATAGGCTTCAACCACTGAGGCTGCATATGAGATGGCGGCATCCTCCGGTGTACAGACCCCTGGTGGACCTTGCAACAATGGAGGACAGACACATTATCATTACCTACAGACTTGATTGTGCCACAATCCAGGAACTGTGTGTCCAATTAGAGCCAGACCTGATGTCAGCTATCCGGAAGCCCACTGGTATCCCCCTCTAGTTCAGGTCCTGTCAGTGCTCCATTTCCTGGCAAGTGGTTCCTTCCAAACAACAGTGGCCATGGCATCAAGGATGTCTCAGCCAATGTTCTCTAACGTGTTGACCAGAGTGTTGTCAGCCCTGCTGAAACACATGCGCAGCTACATCGTGATCCCCCAGGTGGAGGATTTGGCCACAGTGAAAGCTGACTTTTATGCCCTGGGACATATCCCCAACATCATGTGAATGCCAAATACCCTGGCTCTGTCCATGACGCCTTTATCTTGAGGAATAGCAGCATCCCATATGTGATGGGCCAACTCCAGAGGCACAGAGTGTGGCTAATAGGTGAGCCCAAGGTCCCCACATAGTATGAGTTGGTGTCTGGGTATGGGGTTGTCCCTAAGGGTTAGTGTGTGTCTAACAGGCATCCCTCGATATTTGCAGGTGACTGATTACCCCAACCTCTCATGGCTACTGACCAAATGTGCGGAATGCCAGGATAAGGGCGGAGGAACGTTACAGTGAGGCACATGGGCGTACAAGGAGGATTAGCCTCCTGAAGGCCAGATTGAAATGTTTACAGCTTGTTAACCTTATACATATTTCAATCAATTGACAGACTCCCTACTTGTATTTGATCCAAGGGTGTTTATTTCAGTGCTCATAAGTAGAGGGGGATGTGCAGTGGGTGGGGGTGATGGTGGAGGAAGGTCTAGTTAGAGTCCAGTCTCTTGGTATCACAGGTGCATTGTCCAAGGGGGCATAGGAAGGGGAGTAATGGCAGTTCAAGGCGGACAGGGTGACATAGTGGGACAATCAGGAGAGTCTTATTTCCTGGTGGGGGTCTTGGCAATGTTCTCTGGATTCTGCCTGGATCGCAACGACCGTTTGTGGGGTGGTTACCCTTCTGCAGGGGGTGGGGTGCTGGTGGCCTGTTGGCCTTTGGCAGTGCCTCCTGTCCACTAGTGCCTGCGGAGGTGGAGGGCTGTTCATCTGTTTGGCTAGTGTCAGGGGCCCGTTGTTGTGCCACCGCCTCCCTCATGGTCTTGGCCATGTCACCAGGCACCCCTGCAATGGTGACCAGGATGGTGTAGATGTTTGTTAGGTCATCCCTGATCCATAGGTACTGTCCCTCCTGCAGCCGCTGGGTCTCCTGCAGCTTGGCCAGTATCTGGCCCATAGTCTCCTGGGAATGGTGGTATGCTCCCAGGATGTTTGAGAGAGCCTCGTAGACAGTGCGTTCCCTCTGCCTGTCCTCCCCCTGTCACACAGTAGTCCTCCCAGCTTCCCTGTTGTCCTGTGCCTCTGTCCCCTGAACTGTGTGCCCACTGCCACTGACCCCAGGTCCCTGATCGTCCTGTGTATATGGGGTTGCCTGGGGTCCCTGTAGTGGTGGACACACTGCTGACTGACATGTCCTGGGGATAGAGGGATGGGCCCGCTATTGGGTGCTGTGCTGGTGTTTCCTGAGGGGGGAGGCTCTGTGGTGGGTTGGGACTGTGGCAGGGGAACCAACTGTCCAGAGGTCCCTGATGGGCCAGGTTGGTCATCCTGATCCAGGCGTGCAGAGCTGCTGTCATCACTGTGGGCCTCCTGAGGGGATGGACTGGTTGTAGCTGGCACCTCCTCTCCGGTGATGTTGAGTAGGGGTCCTGTGGTAATGCAAATGCAGTGTTAATGTATCTGCCTGTGCCATCTTGAGCATGGGTGTGTTTCCCTGTATGATTGTGATTTCCCTGTCAGCTTGGCCTTGTGTTCATGGTGGTTTTGTGGGCTGGGTGAATCTCTGTGATGGGCATGCTGTGGTGATGGGTGTCCATGCATAGGTGTTAAATGCAGGGCTTGGTATTGCGATGGGTGAATTGTGATGTTTGGGTATATGTGAGGTGTTGGAGTGATGGGTGTAAGGGTAGGGGTAGGAGTTTGTGATGGCATGCAGGTAGGGTGGGGGATGAAGTAGTAAAGATGTGACTTACCAGAGCCCAGTCCTCCTGCTACTCCTGCCAGGCCCTCAGGATGCATGATTGCCAAGACTTGCTCCTCCCATGTTGTTAGTTGTGGGGGAGGAAGTGGGGGTCCACCGCCAGTCCTCTGTACTGCTACCTTATGTCTTCCAACCACGTAACGCACCTTCCCCCGTAGGTCGTTCCACCTCTTCCTGATGTCATCACTTGTTCTGGGGTGCTGTCCCAGGGCGTTGACTCTGTCCACGACTCTCCGCCATAGCTCCATCTTCCTTGTAATGGACGTCTGCTGCACCTGTGATCCGAATAGCTGTGGCTCTACCTGGATGATTTCCTCCACCATGACCCTTTGCTCCTCCTCAGAAAACCTGGGGTGTCTTTGAGGTGCCATTGATGTAGTGTGAGTGGTAGGTGTGAGGATGTGTGGGGTGATGTGTTGTGTGTGGTGTGAGGTGCGTGGATGGTGTATGGGTGATGGTGTTCTGTGCCTCTGATTGAGTGGGTGCTCCTGCCTTGCCTCTCTCTCAGTTGTCAAATCCTTGGGGTCGTAAAGGGTTGTGGGTAGTGTGGGTGTGTGTTTTATAGTGTTGTGAGTGTGTGGGTGTGGTGTGTGTATATGTGTCAGGTGTGTGTAGTTTGAAAAGTCCAATGTGGTGATGTTTTGTAAATGTGTGTGTATTTTTTGAGCAAGGCGGTGTGTACCGCCAACGATTTACCGTGGTTGAAAGACCACCACAGTGATTCATGGGTCGTGATACTGTGGGCGTGTTCCTGTTGGCGTAACAGTGTGGGTTTTGGTACCGCCAGTTTATCACTGACCTTTGGTGTGGCGGACTTTGGTGGGTGTCCGTATAGCGGCGGATTTCTCTGTGTGGGTCATTATACCCGTAGCGGATTTCCGCTGGGGTCACGGTATGTTGACGCCCGTCAGCATGGCGGTAGGCGCCATTTACCGCCAGGGTTGCAATGAGGGCCAATGTATCATAGTGGCCCCGTGGCTCACTACATGACACTCAACCGTTAATTTAAAAAAAACAAATTAAAATTGAAACAAGAAAATCAAGAGCTCAAAGTCAGTGGCACATAACTCAGTGCCTAACAAACAAAGGGGCAGATTTCAGAAAAGGGGTGCTGCATCCAATGCAGTGCCACTTTTCTTGTGCCCTTTAACACCCCTCCTAACGCCACCATGTGTGCACCGTATTAAAGATACAGCACACCGTGGCAATAGTTAGGGAACTAGTGTCAAAGGTTTTGATGCTAATTTGGCGATTTGCAGGATTAGCGTCAAATCCTGCAAAGCACATTGAGGCCCATTATAATTAATGGTGTGCCTCTATTTAACGCCTGATCTATGCAGGCATTCAAAATGCCATTAAAAATGGTGCAAATATTTTTTTTTTATTTCTTTGTGGTATGTTTTTGGCCCCCCTAAAGTGTGAACACCCCCCCTTGCATACATTATGCCTGGTGCAGGAATAATGTGGTGTAAGGTATTACAAAGTAGTGCAATGCATGCACTGAGCCACTTAGTAAATATGGTGCTGCCATTTTGGAATCTTAACGCCACATCAGCATCAAAAGAATGATTTTAATGTGGCGCTAGACCTTCTTAAATGTGGGCCAAAGTCTTTCAGCATCTGATGTGGCCGTGGATTCACTCTCAGTTGGTGTGGATGACCCTGATTAGCTTCACTGGTTCCTGCCATCTGCTAACTCCCCAACAATGGCAGTTGTTGCATTGACTGGGACTCATCTCCTATCTGTTCATTCTAGGCATCTTCCACATCACTCAATGGCACCCCTTCCATATCCCAGTCATCATCCTCCTCTCCATCCTCTGAAAAGCTATCTCCAAATTCTTTGACCTTTTTAACCACAATACATTCCTCATCACCTGCCTTGTTCCTCGTTTAGCAGTTATCAATGTTCCTTTCACTCTTGTCCTTTCCCAAACGTCTCTCTCGAAAGGAGTGCGATGCTTCCATTCAGGTTGGCGATCTCGAATTATGACTCGTCTCCCACTTGAATGAAGGCTTCCACCGCCCTTCTTCAGCTACTACCTCTCTCATTATTGGCTTGGCCTTTTTCTTGAGAGACAGATGCATCCATCACTGCTGGCTTCCACTGTGCACTTGGTAGAAGGTCTCAAGCTTGTCTCTTCATCAACAGGTTGGTTGGGGCACACCCTGTCATGCTGTGTGGAGTCTGGTGACAGGCCTTTATAATATTTTGTAGAGAGCTTTCCAAATTCTCTCCTTTTTCAACCCCAATTCACCGGGAACCACAATTTGGTCCTGATGCAGGCCTTCGTCTTGGCAGTTCCTTGATGCCGTTGGTGGGCCAGTTCTACTGTCCGCCCCCAAAGACTTCGAAGAATTACTATTTGATGACCTTGGAGTATAAGCCCCAGCCCTCTGGGCTGGTGTCTACAATTAGTTCTGTTGGCCTGTTGGGGATAAAGTACACCATGGTGGCACTCTGGATAAGAGTCTTCTTGATGAACCAATGTGCATGAGCTGCTTGGCTGCTCCACTCCCACATCACAATTTTGTGGGTCAGTGCTCTGAGCAGTTCCAACAGTGTCGCCAGTTGGGGTATGAGACGGCCACAATAATTCACCATTCCCAGAAAACTGCGAACCTCCAACTGATTTCGGGGAATGGCCGCAGCTTTGATGGCTTCAGCCTTCTTGTGATCCACTTGGAGGCCCTCTTATGTAAACCAATACCTGAAGCACTCCACCTCATTGGTATAAAAAGCACACTTCTGTTGATGCAATGTCAACCCTCTTTCCTCCAGCCTCTTTAGGGTTGCACTCAGTCACCAATAATGTCCCTTGAGAGAATCAAAAAATATCAAGATGTCACTCATATTGAGGACTCCCACCAGTCCTGACAGCACTTAGCTTATAGCATCTCAAAATACTTTTGTCGCAGAAGATATGCCAAACCTGAGACACTTGAACCTCTTTAGCCCTACATGAGTAGGAAATATTGTTATATGCCGGCTAGAGTCATCTAACATTAGTTGGTGGTACCCTAAATTGAGGTCAATCTTAGAAGACCATCAGGCCCTGTTAAGGTCAGCTAAAACCTCATCAGTGGTTGGAGTGATATGGATCTCCCTCTTAATAGCTTAGTTGGGTAGTCTCATATCCACACACAATCTTATGACCCATGGCTGTTTGGGCTTTGGAGCAATGACCAATGGTGACACCCACGTGGTCGGCCCCATTACCTTCTCTATCACTCCTGCTTGCTCTGTTTGTACCAGCTCCTTCTCTATCAATAGTCTGAGATGGAAAAGGCACTCTTCGATGATTCAAGGCTCTTGGGTGAACTGTTTTGTAGATGTGGAGTTTGAAGTGTATATCTTTCAAATACCCAAGGCCCTTGAATTGTCCTGGGAACTCCTGCAGCATGTTGTATGCATTATATTGGTGTATCTGCTTCGCAGCAAATAGCAAACCAAGGTCTTTAGCAGTAGGACACCTAAGGAAGTGCCCATTTCATCTTTGCTCATGTTTTGATGTCTCCATGTCCCACCTCTGCTTCAAAAACTCTTTGATGCGGAATAGGGTCTGCGCCCCCGTAAGTATATATCCTAGCTTTCATTGGGAGTATGTCAGGCTTCAGATCAAGCCCCTTGAACTGACTGGCATCCTTGACATTCACCAATGCCCCAGTGTCTATGCATGCATTAAAACTATACTCAATTTGTATAATATATTTAATTTTTTTAATATACTTTAAAAATATTCTAAATTCACTCTGTACTATATTGTCACATTCAGAAAGACCATTAGGGGTGAAACATGTGGTGGCTGCTCTTTGGATATTTTCTTATTTGAGAATAATTTTGGAAAAAAGATGTATCTTTTCTTTATCCTGGATTTACTCTTCATATTGAAAGGAGAATTTTAAAGACCATTAAATTACCCAGCTCTGTCCTTTATCAATTTTATGACATTTGCTTTAATGGGTTAGGGGTTTCCCATTCCGGACATCTGGGTCCAATCTGACAATACCCATTGAACAAGTACAGACATCTCCTGGGACAAGTCACCCCTATAGCCATTTAAGCATATTGGAGTGGCATCCAATAGAATAGCGTACAATGAAGTGGCATAGAGTGGAGTGCCATACACTGTAGTAGTGTAGAGTGCAATAGCCTACAGTAGAGTGGCATACAGTGGAATAGTAGAGTGGTGTGTCGTTCAGTAGAATGTGGAATAGCATATAGTGCAGTAGCATCCAGTGGAGCGGTGTACAGTGGAATGACGTAGATTGGAGTGGCATAGATTGGAGGTGACGTTGCATACAGTGTTATTGTATAGAGTGGAGTGGTGTAGAGTGGAGTCTTGTACAGTGGAGAGGTGTAAAGTGGAGTCGCGTAGAGTGGAATCGCATATAGTGGAGTAGCTACAAAGGCATTGTATACAGATGTATGTGAACTTTAGCAACAATATAGAATATGGTATGCAGAGTTATGCAAAACAGCGAATTGCGCTGCCTTGTGTTTCTTCAGATTCACCACTCAATGCAAGGCCATGTATGGTGGCCTTGCATTCCCTTGTAAATCTGACTTAATTATTGAATTGCCCATGCGACACCATGCGTGATGCAAGGGTACCTCATTCCAATAATACAATTAGGCCTTAGTTATATTTTGGGCCATGGTATACCGTGATAACTTTGCAGTATTCTGTGATACATGGCAATGGCAAGCCAATATATAATTGCGTAATGTCTGTTTTTAGAGAATGAAATGGCAGTCATATTTTTTTTACTACACTTTGCTGTGTTCAGTGTTAGGGCCTTAAGTATAGGTAAGTAGTAGGTCCCTACCTCTTACCACTTTATTAAAGTGGTCATTAGTAGGCAAATGTATTTATATTTTTAACGTATTTTCAAATACATTTATGGCCATGTACCACAGTACTTTCACAAATTTTAGTGAAAATCTGCGAAAGTACAGCGGTGACAGATATCACTAAGTTTAAATGCCTTAAAACTAAAATACTTACCTGCAGTACCCAAAAAGCATAATTTGTTCACCATAAAGTATAATCTTGCAAATTCCATGTAAATCCATTCAGTTGTTTTTTTCGCTACATCAAATATAATAGTCTGTCGAAAATGCGTTGTTGGAAAAATGCATTTTGGAATCTCATTTTACCTTTGCACCTCATTAATTATTCACCGCAAGAATTTACATAATCTCAAAATGTAGGAAATGAAATGCTTTAGGTCTGGAAGTTGATGATTTATCAAATGCGTGGAAAATTATTAGGGAGCTAATATTCGAGGAATTCCTATCTTTGGGAATACTAACTATTGGCACAGAGTGTCATTCAAATTTAATCTGATTTCTTTCTTTTTAAATGTTTTTATAAATGTGTCTTTTAGTTGCTCATGTAGTAATTCTGAAACGTTACATATATAGCATATTTTTTTGGCTTCCTTGCTATTTTTAGTGAGATTGTGCTACATATGAAGCCCAAGTGCATGAAAGCCAATCAATAAGATTATTTGTTTTTCTACTGGCCAATTATCATGTCCTCCAGATAGCAGTTTGTGTGTCCTACTGCTACGGCAATTTTTCATTTTGTTGCACAGGGGTGCATAAGAAGGATGGTTTTTGCTTGGCTTGCTAGGCATGTTTCATTTTGTGAGCCAAGTAGCATGTAATGAAAAAATAGGTAGATTAAGATGCATTCTATTTGTTATGTATTTGTTTTTGTGCTTACAGTAGCATGTGACCATAAATGGTCTTTTAGTTGTTCATGTAGTAAATCTAAAAATTAACATATGAAGTCTAGATTATTTTTGGGCTTCGTTGCTTCTTTCAATAGTATTGCACTACAAGATATCACTAGGTTGTTGCCCTTTTAACTTCATAACCACCATTTCAGTAGCAAAAAGAATCATCTACATGGTCTAATGTATATTGCTATGAAATTTCTACATATAGTTTCACTAAAAAACCAAAGGTTGCAAAGACGTTATTGTTAGGTTCACATTTTACACACACAAAACAATAGAAATTCAGATGTCCACAGAGGATCTCCGCAGATATGTGAGGCTGAAATAGGCAATGTTGTTGGCTCACAGCAGCTTAAGGAAAATGTTGCAGCAACCATCTTGGGACTCTTGGACTCAGCCCAGTGTCCTAGAATTGATTAAAGAAAAAACAAAAGGGCAAAGGGTGGAGGTACCCCGCCCTCCTCCAGGTTCATGCTTAATCTTTATGTATTTTGATGTGTTTTGAATGACCTAGGGTTCCTTCCACCTCTGATTGGCTGATGGAACCCTGACTGATTCAGGTCAAGTATTTCCTTTAAGTTTGTCTCAACAATTTCAGTGATAATGTACCCCAGTAATAAAATAGTTTTAGAGTTTTAAAAAATTAAGTAGCTTCATTGTAGAGAGTTATGACAAACTACTTACTAGAACATGTCTGGTCATAAACATGTATAACAGGGCATGATAGGAGCAGGGACAGATCACCAAATAAGGAAAATGCGCAGTTGCATTGAGTTTGTACGCCTGTCATCCTGTAGAGGGAATATATGACAGGCTATGGTATTACTCCTCTTATCTTTTCTTCCCTCTCCCACCGCTGTGAGTCAATTGAATGATACAATGTGATTTATGATTTGTTTTCATAGTGCAAGCTTTTAAAATACAAACAATACAAAAGCCATTTTTCTCCCTGTACAAATATGATTTGGATAATGCCTCAAATATTTTTAAAAAGTATTCAGTGATATTAGGAACATTTGTCTAAGGGCAAGTGAAGATGTATCTGTCACAGAAATGAGATCCAGGTCAAACTTTCCAATAATGCAGATTTTTGTAAACCCCATCCTTTGTACTAGTTTACTTTCCTATTTGTAAAGGTTTAAAAATTCAAACACTGTGCCACTGTCCTATGCCCCCCTCTAATTCCAAACAGTGATTCTGTCAGAATGAATTTTTATTCTTCCCAGTTCACCGGCCTTTCTAAAATTACCCTACCCATAATTTTTTCTGACAAGTCCAATAAAGATATAGGGTTGTAGCACTTAGTCACTATTATTACCTTGCTTAATTATCAGGACAATTATTGTCTCTGGTCAAGTTAAGGGTAAACTTCCATTTCCTGCTGCATTTAAAACCAAAGTTAAAACTGGCGCCCAGAGAGTGATTCAGTTCGTGTGGACATCTACCTGCACATCATCTGGGCCTGTTGTCTTATCTTTGACACTTTTCTCAATTGTAGATGTTATCTCATGTGAGGTAACTGTAATAGTAGCCCTCATAGTAACATGCAATAGTATCTCACTATCTTCTGAATTGTGTCTCTAATTTCAAGAGTTAAAATGAGAGAAATAATCAATCCAATCTCAAGTAAAGACCAATAGATGCATTTGAGGGGCTAAAGTGTCCTTTAAAAATGACAAATTATAATCTCCCATAATAAACAAATATCATGGGTTTCAGATGTTTTTACCAGGTTTGTCCAGGCCTGTTATTGAAACTTTTGTTTTCTATTTTCTAGGACTTGTTTATAATGTAATGAGTCTTTCACCGTAGGTTTTATAATGAAGGTTCTCCAAGCTTTTACAGGTTACAGTGCATGCATGGTCATGTCAAGTTTTTTTTCTCTCTGCCTATTATACTGTACTGTCCTCATAAATTGAGATTTTATTAACTTGGTAATATTCCCAAAAGCTTGTTTTATTTGCCCATGTTCTGCAGTATCATCTGTATGGATCTTAAAATCCTGGCCATTTCCTGCAATTAAATGTGAGAAAAACCTTTTTGAATCGATTCCAGTCCAGTTAAATCTAACGTCATTTGTTTTTCTCACCTCAACATTATCTACTTTAAAAAACTCAGGCTGCAGTTTATATAAATACAAACTTAGCAGCAAAAGATTATGGTCACTTACGATATTTGACCTTACAGTAAGATGGACACAATTCTGTAAAAAGTTTGTTGACATCATCATAATGAGATCAGTTGTACTTGTTGCACTCCTCCGACCGTACATTGGCACTGGAGTTCCTGTAGTACCAGTTGTAGCATCCAGAAGTTACATCCCCTGGTATGTGAATTATTTCAAATTGAAATTGAAAATGTTTGACAATCTAGAAATCATGAAATTGCTGAAAAGGTGAAATTGAAGAGATTAGACAATATAGATTCTAGGTGTTTGATCCTTATGCCGGTCACACTTCTAGATGAATACCAAAGGCTTGTGGTCTGTCTAAATTAATAACTAGACATAACTGGAATTTCTGGACTGCACATACGCAAGTCAACAGCTCTTTTTCGATCACTGAAAAAGGCCTGGGGGTAAGGTCCCCCGTTGTTCCGCCTAACCTGAGCATATATATCAATGTGCAGAAGCCACAAGATTCTCAGAAGGTCTGCAGGGAACGGTCACCCACGC
Source organism: Pleurodeles waltl (assembly GCF_031143425.1). Lineage (NCBI taxonomy): Eukaryota > Metazoa > Chordata > Amphibia > Caudata > Salamandridae > Pleurodeles > Pleurodeles waltl. The sequence goes on from NC_090444.1 coordinate 1,730,722,031, forward strand.
CCTCGTCAGCAGCAGACTGGACTACGTCAACGCACTCTACGTGGGAACAACGGCCAAGCTCCAGAGGAAATTTCAGCACATTCAGAACGCCTCTGCATACCTCATCCTTAACCTCCCCCACCACAAACACATTTCAGCCCACCTCAGAGCCCTTCACTGGCTACCCGTCAGCAAGAGGATCATCTTCAAACTCGTGATCCACGCTCACAAGGCTCTCCACGACGCAGGCCCTGCCTACCTCAACAAGCATCTCAGCTTCCACGTTCCCACCCGCCAGCTACGCTCCGCCAACCTCGCCCTCACCACCGTCCCCCGCATCCACCGTACCACAACCGGCGGGAGATCTTTCTCCCACCTCACCGCCAAAACATGGAGCTCCCTCCCCGTCAACCTACTTCTGACACAGGACCTCCTGACCTTCAGGAAACGTCTCAAGACCTGGCTATTCGAGCAGTAGCAATCCCCTCCCACCCTCTCCCTCTAGTGCCTTGAGACCCTATCGGGTGAGTAGCGCACTTAACAAGTGATTGATTGATTGAGGGATGCCATAGGAATCCCAAAATTTCCAAAGGCTTTCCCTATGTACCTAGTCAAGGGCCGCCTTCAAATCAATAAAGGTGACATAAGGAGGGTCCCTGCTGATGGTCATGTATTTCCCACATGTCAGTACGAAGCAAACAACTTGGTCCACAGTACTAATCTTAAAGCTGCTTGGCAGTCTGAAAGTATTTTACTATCTGACATCCAAGATTTCTAATCTGATCATCACCTGCCTACAGATGATATTTTAGCTTTTGTCGATCAGGCTAATCAGCCAATAGTTAGATGGTTTATCACTCCTACCCTTTTTGTATATATGGACTATGACAGCTCCCTTCCATGAGAGGTGACTCTCCTTTCTGTGTGCAATAGTGTTTCCCAAGGCACTCAGGTAGGGAGTCCAGATCTCAGGTTGGAAAAAGAGTCATCGGGAATGCCATCCGGTCCTCATGCTTTCTCTGCTTTCATTTGTTTTTAAGCCTGAGTTGTTTCCTCTTTACTGAAGACTAGAGATTTGACTGTATTAGATCCTATTGTGTGTGATAAATGAGCTTAGGAACAGTCATTTTCAAACTGTTCTCTGTGTTTCCGATCTCCCTTAATTGCCGGGCCCTTATTTATTAGAAGGACTGTGCAAGGAACTGTGTCGGCCTTGTGTACGTCCTTATGCCTCATACCACTGTTTCCAGGTGGTTATCTATGGTACAGAACCCCTCTGTTAGAAGCTTCCAAAGGCCCTTGAGGTTCTGATTCTGCAGGGCATCTGCCAGTCCTTCCCATTTTGCCTTCTTCCAGTGTTTTTTGGCTTGTGTCAGGATGGTTCTGTGTTCTTTCCTGGCTGCATGGATGGCCCCTGTTTCTTCCCTTTTAATAACTTCTAGGAGTTTAGGTTTGGCTATATTAGCCTTATCCTGACCAACCTGTTGGGCTAATTTATCCACAAATAGGTTGTACATTTGGAGTTGGATGTTGGCATAGGTTGCGGGCCTTTGCCATTTTATGCACCTTCTGTTTTTGCTGAACTCCATTAGACTTATACATTTATTAACTGAGAGATTCATTTTCACAAATGGTTCTCTACGTAAGAGGGCACTCAGTGCATCACTGTCAATATCTGGCCTTGGGACTGCTTTCACGTCGAACATCTATGGTAATAATGAGCTGTCCAAGAAGATGTAGTCAATGTTACTGGATTACAGCCCTCTCTTAAACATTGGTTGAGGCTTATCCTAGGTCAGTAATTTTATTACTGGCCTTACGTTTTACCATTTTGGCCTTGCAATATTTTTGTGATGTTTAAAAATGTGCAGTATTGGACGGAGAGAACGGATACTATAGAATTGTATTTTCTTATTAGGCTGCAGGCTATGGGTCTGCTTTCAGAGCAGGAGGAACACCGGTGACCAAACTATGCCCTAACTGGATCATTTTAGTCATTGCTCTGTGTGGGACTATATTGAACATTTTTGCCAGGGCTGCTTTTGGTTTCCAGTCTGGGTATCATTTCATGCCTCACATCCAGAGTCTAAGACATATTGCTTAACTCCCATTGTCTGCTGTTAAGGTATACACACACAAACTAATGAAAAGGTTTGATAGAACAGCACAATGAAGGAACAGAGAGCAATAGAACAACAATTTTTAAGTTCACACTCATAATGATGAAATATAGATATTCATATATTTTTTTACATTTGTCTAATAATGTGTGCACTGGCAGAGCTTCCACATAGATTGTGTACAGTTGGGGGGGGGCATTCTTCCTTATAATACATGGCCACACCATCACACTTTGCATAAAAAGCTTATATTCTTGGTGTGGTGCTCTTTCGTGTGTAAGAGGTAGGATGTTTGTAAAAATGAAGAATACATTTAGAATCTCTAGTTCAACATTAAACACATCAAAAAGCCGTTAGATATTTTTTGAAATCAGTTTAACGCACGTCAGACTTTAAAGAACTCTATACCTCAGAAACATCCTGCAAGATTCTACGTTGTCTATAACTACCTGGAACATGGAAAAATAAACAAGTTGGCCTAAGTATCTCCTTTCTGCTTATCACTTTGCATCTAGAAAAAAATAGAGCAGAAGAAGGAAAAGTAAGGTTTAGTTCTTGGTTTTAAAAATGGATCTTAAATTATGCTCTTTGTTATGCCTTTCATCCTTGGCTGCTGGCTCTGTCAGAATTCAACTTTAATTCACTCATACCCAAGAGATTCACCCAATGATGGCCAGACTAGGATTTGTGGGCCTTGCAAACTTATGTGAGTTTAGAACCATCTGCTTCTTCCACAACTGCTGTACCATGCAGAATAAAACCTCTCGCCAAATATCCCTCTTGCAACAACTAGCTCATTGCAAAGTAATGTGGCTTCAGTGCACTGTGGACAACTTAAGGGGAATCATTGATGGGGTTCAAACCTGTGATGTGCAAGACACAAATATATTTTATTAGCAAGTGGATTAAACCATGATAGCACCTTAGGAATTGAAAATTCCATAGCAACCGAGATTAGGCGAGCAATTGCATAACATTGCAGTTCTGGAAAATAAAAGGAAACATTCTGAACCAACATGAATCCTTTTCAAAGTTTCAAAGACGTCAGATTAAGCGGTGTGCATGTAGATTCACCCTTTTCTTCCTGTTTTCCATTCAGCTGTCTATTGGTGCAGATGTGAGGGAAAAACTATTGTATAAAATGTTCTTTACTTTGCTTCCTTTAACCACAAAATAGATGATAATTTGGTACTGTTGACTGTCTGCTCCTGTGCAGTTGTTTGTCTCAGCAGGTGTGCCTGTTTGAATGTCTCCTGTCTGTGCATTTGTACCTGTAAGGAAGGTTCAGGGTTTGTTCTGTACATGTGCCCAGAGTGTTGCCTGTCTTTGACTGCCCAATAACAAAGAAAGGCCTACTGGCTTTACCAGAGCCTGATTGTTTTGACCATGATCGTCAAATTAGCTCAGTATGTCTCATTTTATTGTTTTCCACAGCTTTACAATGCGTTCCCTTTCATCGGATTCCTACCGGGAGCACACAGGAGGGTCATGGAGAACGTGAAGGAAATGGATGCATTTATAACTGAGTCCTTTGTCGAACACCTCGAAAAATTAAATGCAAATGACCAGCGAAGTTTGATTGATACATTTTTAGTCAGGCAGAAAGAGGTAAAGCACAGATGTACAGTAGAGATTATTTTTAACCTGCCCAAGGTTTTTTTTAACCTGCCCAAATTATTGTTTTAAGTGATGAACTATATATAGAGAATGAGGATGATAAGCAGAATGTTTGCAGGATGATGGTAGTAAAAAATAGGATGTCTCTTTGGGACACATCAATAAAGCAGATTACGTTCTGCAAGAGGCAGACAGTATGAAAAAGTTGATCTCACAGGAAATCCCTGAGTGTCTCAACCTTGGCTATATAAATGTGCCTTAGTATGGCATGCATTTTCCATACTGCAGTCACATTTACCTGCTCAACCGGAAACTATGCACAGGATACCAAATGGTTACATGGTTGTCGGCCATGTACAGTGCAGAATATTATCCTAACTCCCTCCCTCAGGTTTTTGCTCCCTTTGAAAGCAGAAACATATTCAGAAGCATATTATTATTATTGTTACAACTACAACAGCATGTGTAAAACAGGCTTGAAATATTACTTTGCTTACTAGGATTGGGTGAAAAAAAGTCAGAACCATGAACTGGGTGCTATACACTTTTTTTTAGGTCGAGCTTAAGTGTACAGCTTCTTGCATAGGTTTAGTATACTTCTCTGGGCTTAAAACCATTTAATTTGTTCATTTCAGTGTCATTTAAAAATCCTTGCTTGCTAGTGTTCAGTCATGCCTCTTTGTCCCTCCTTTTACTCTTTGGGAGCAGGGACTAACTACTGTATAATTATGTTTTGTCATGCTTATCTGCTCTTTGAAGGACTTTTTTTTTCTTGGTTTACTGCATGTGATCGGCAAAGCTTCCCTTTTCATCTGAAGAGCTTCTTTTCTCTCAGCTAATGTTCTCTATAAGTGTTAGATTTTTCCAGGACATTGTTACTTTTTTCCAGCCAGCATATTACTCTTGTCTCCCTTCCCTCATAACCTCAATACAGAGTGTACAATTTTTCACAAAACGGGCACCAGCACAGGACAAGCGCATTAGCTTAAAACTTGCAGAGCCTCACATCCGGAATCTCTCTTCCCGGTCCCCTCCCTGACAACACTCATAACATCCACATGCTGCGCATAGTTTATCTCCCTCATCATGGCCATAAATCTTCTAAGGCTGCTTGTTTGCTGCTTGTTTGCTTCTCCCTCACGTCCTATCTCAACCGCTGTTATCGTTAACATCCAACACATGCTTCACTGCTGAATAACATTCCACTCCATTGACTGATGCCCAGAACCACAGGCAGGAGGCACAGCAGGCCCTCCATCCGCAGACACAGCTCAGCCGCGCCTGACGTTACTGCCCATTGGACCACACATGCCCCTCCCACCTGGCACTACCAAGCTGTCCAGGGGAGGAGCTGGTAGGTCATCACGTTAGAACGCGGGTGGTTGTTCCGCTGAAAGACTGAGTAGCTTTAGGGGAGAAGAGGGGGGGTTTTGGACTATTGATGAAATATCAAGGTTGATGCACAGGCATTGTTTTTCTTTAGGCCTGCGGACATCTATTGAAGTATGGGCGCACAGAGCAGAAAGATCGGAAAGATGCGGGCAGGAATTAAAAAAACATTTTTTTCTCTTGATAAAGTATTTAAAATACGTTTTTAAAGCACATCTATATCTATGAGAGATATCAGTGGTTTGGTGCTTCATCCTCTCTATTTAGTGCTGTGAAGGACAATGGGACGGAAGAAAATAACGCCTTACAATTTGCAATGCGTATGGATATGCAGGGGCTTCCTGAGAAAAAGTGATGTTATGTGGCCACTGTTCACTAATCCCATACTCTGCATGTCTCATTCAACCCTATCCCTTGTTCCCCTCTTGTGACTTGTTGCTCCTTTTATGTCCCGATATGAACCTATTGTTACTAATTGCTATTATTCCTATCCTTGTATCTCATCTCACCATCACTAAATTCCTGCTCGTCTACCTCACTTCTGTTTCCCCATTCTCTGTCTACCTGTTATCTCTACAATCAATTACCTCTCCTCTGCCTTGGATATCCTTCTGTCATCAAACTTTACATTACTGCCTCTTATAAATTACCCCAAGCTTTATCCCGCTTCCAGCTATACATTTTCACGCACCTATTCCCATCTCTGTCTCTGTTCTCTCATCTGTCTAGTTCACCTCTTTCATTCTTACCCAGTGGTCTTTAAACGTTTTAATGCCGTCCCCCAGTTGAAAAATTAAAATCATTGGGCCCCTCACTTTCTTCACAATTATTTTATGAAGATGGCAATGTTTAAATATGTATACACCTATTTAAACATTGCTGTTAAGTACTGTTACCTTTTTTTAAATACAATAACATGCTTCTGCTTAAAACAAAGGCCTGTTATCTGTATAATGCTCCCTTTGGCCAGAGTCCGGCACCCCCCTTTGGATCACTTGAGGCCCCCCAAGGGGGTCCCGAACCCTAGTTTAAAGACCTCTGCTCTAACCCATCTCTCATGTCGTCACCTTTACCCCTTCTCAGTACCTGTTCTGTACCTCTGCCGACCGTCCCTCACAGCTCTTTCCATTTCTTTTCTCACCTTCCCGTTTCCGTCCTCGATCTATCTCAACCTCGTCTATTTCTCATTATATCTCATTTCCTCAACAATTTTTCAACTCACTCTTCCCCGCATTTCTGTTCCCAGATCCCCACCGTTTCACTTAGGTAGGGAGGGTCACTTACTTGCCAGACAATGGTACACACGGTGTAATGGAGGGGTAAGACAGCGGAAGAGCATTAAGGAAACATTATGAGCTTTCACCCAGCGCAATGCAGGAAACCCGGGAAGGTGTGCTTCGATACTGCAGCAAGAATGCCAGTAGAGAAAGGGACTGTATTTGTCATTAGCTGGCAAAAAAAGCTACAGTTTCAGTTCCTATGTGAATAGTTTTTTTAATTTTATTTTTTAACTTTGGGTCTAAACATAAAGCAGGCCCCCTTCTTATTTCTTCCCTACGCACAGGAGAACACATTAATTATACATTGAATTCCATGTAAAATATTGTCCAAAAATAAAGCTTCTGGTGCTAAAAACAATGCCTCTAGCCAACTTCAGCTTTCTATTTTTGTGTGCAACTGCTTCGGAAGGTTTTTCATGTAATTCATTGTTTGGCATCATGAGGTGTTTGCGCCAGTTGACAAAGGGTAATACTTTTAAAGACCTTCAGAAAAGGGGCCCTCCATATTATGTCTTTCTCAGGCCCCCACACATTCTTAAGCTAGCCCTGTGTTGCGGACGTTAGCTAATTTGTGTACACTGTAAAGTTGCAAGACCGTTGGCAGTGGATGCAGTATGAAAGCAAATTATAAATGTTACTTGAATTTCTGCATTCGATCATGGTTGCAACGTTTATTCTCAGGTCTGTACTGTTGCAATCAATGTCATTGGTCTGGTTTGATTTGTGTATATCTTTCTTTAATGACACTCGCTTGTGAAGCAGTTTCTCGTCTGTGCTCCCTGAATTGAAATTTTGATTTGAGTGTGTCGGGCACAGTTTTCCCTGGAAGGCACTCAAGCGATCAAGGGTCTTGACACAGTCATGGCACTTCACAGGGGAGCTATCTTGATTTATTTTTTACTCCATTGTCCTGGATACCATATGGCATACATAGATGTTTAGTTTAACACACAATACCACACAATTTAAAATCACACAATTCTCCAACATACAAATCAGCACCACCCAGTATATTTACATTTCACATAATACCACAGAGCACAACAAATAATAACACTCTACTCGCTACCACATAATTACTCAACACAGAAAAACAAACTGTCACATAGCAACAATCCACATAAAAACAATCCGCACTATGCCACATCAGCATAATTTTACTCTACACCACAGTTTCACGCCACACAATTCAACTCAAAACATTTCCATTACACACCTCATAATTCGACAACAAACCAAGTACTTCAAATCAACAACAAAATTACATAACACCACATAAATTCAATACACACCACATAATCACACATCATACCAGGAAATTCTACAGGACACCACATAACTAAACTCCACTACATAATACTCCACAGCACAAAATACCATTCTACATAATTACACTCCATAACAAAGAATCCGACTAGCATACTTCCAATACGCTTGAATACTGTACATGTGCCCATAAACTCAAGCAACCCTTATTTTAGAAACTACAAAAGATTCACATTTTGTTCCATTTTTCTTCTAAAAAACTATTTGACCTAGAAATCATTCTAAGGGAGAGTTTGATCCTGTGTCTCATTTGCTCTGTACAGCTAACTAATATCATTTTTAAATACTTACGCCCACCGTTTTTTCCTGTTCCCCTACAAATGTCTGTACTTGATAGAGACACGCTTTTTAGATCCAGCTATTTGATTTTGCTAAACTTGTGTGAACGTACTTAAATATAGAGGAATTCAGCAGCCCTCTTCTTCAATTGGTCTGTTATTGTCATTCACATCACTCCACATAATTCAAATACACTATCCACATAGTTCAACTGCACACCATATCACATAATTCCACCACGCACCACATACATCCACTCCACTCCTAAGTACTAAGTAGAAAACATTTTCATTCACCATGCCAATAGCTTTAAGTCTCGCAAATGCAGGCAAAGCAAATTTTAGCGATTCCTTAAATTTGCGAGCCTGTTTAGAGAATCGCCAATTGCGATTCTTTAAATAAGAAATCGCATATAAGGAATCCTTATTTGCGATTTCTAAACCACATGTAACAAGCAATTCCTTAATGCGAATTGGGCATTAAGGAATCGCTATTACCACCAAGTTGAACTTGGTGGTAACCATGGGCAAATTTAAAAAATACATAAAAAATGCATTTTTAAATTGACATGTAATGCACACATGCCCCTTTGGCGTGTGTGCGCCTTACATGTCCTTAAAAAACTACTTGGGGTGCAGCAGAGGGGGCCTTAGGCCCCCAGCACCCTGGGGTTTGCATTTCCCAAATTTGCGAATTCCAGTTAGAAATTCGCAATTTGGGAAATGCAAAAAAATCGCAAATATGGGCCTACAGGCCCATAGGTGCGGAGGTATTGCCGGTATTGCAATTTGCGATTCGGTAATAGCATTTGCGATTTTTAAGAAATCGCTATTACCGAATCGCAAATATGATACATTACATTTTGCGATTCAGAAATAGCGATTTCTTAAAAATCGCTATTTCCAAATCGCAAATGCCTTTTTTGATACATCTGGCCCTTAGTCTTTTAACTTGAAAATCAACTTTATCCTTTGTATGAAGTTAATTCTCTTGCTTCAAGTGTGAGTACAGTTTTCTGCCTTGTTCTCAAATAGACAATCCTCAATCCTTTTGCATGGCTAGAACGTCAAGGCAGGGTTTTATGTCAGATTATTGACAGAGATATATCATGCGACCAATATAATGTAGACTACACAGCAAAGACTAAAATATTGTGAAGATGAGTATATATGTGTAAGCACATATTTACTATTCTTAAGCCCACATCTATGTCCCTATAAAACCTATATATCATCACGGTAAGTAGATGTGGAGTTCAGTATAGAAAATACATAAATACATTCAGGCCCTCATGTGGAGTCTGGCGGTCCTGGGACCGCCAGACTCACAGTGGCGGTCTTACTGCTGCTGGGCTGGTGGTAAAGACCCCCATATTCCGACTATGGCAGTTTGGCCACAGTCAAATACCGCCCATACTACCAGGGAAGTGGGACTGCCGGGCCAGAGGTGTGCACCTCCAGTCCGGCGGTAGCCGCAACGCCACCATTGGCATTGCGACTCAGCAGACCGCCAACATTTTCGTGGCGGTCAGACCACCACAAAAATGCTTGCGGTCATGCACCCGGCAACAGGAATCTCCATTCCTGTCACCAGCAGACACCCCCCACATGACCACACACCTACATTCATGCGCCCCCACTCACCCACGCATTCACTTACAAACATCCCCACACACTTGCACCCACTCACTCAGATACACCCATTCACCCACACACACACACAAACCTACCCCTCCTCTCCTCTGTATACACGCACTTACACCCACCCCCTCTTTTCAGACGATCAACTTACCTGCTTCGGCGAGGTGGTCATCTGGGAGTGGATAGGTCCCTGCGCTTTCCACCACCTGCACCACACTGCCGTGCAGGAAACCGCCATGCCATGTTACTGGTCGTAATACCACGGGTGGAGTCCTGTTGGTGTTGTGGGGCTGGCGGTGGAAACCACCTCTATTACAATGTCGGCCAGGCTGATGATGTTGGATTTCCGCCTGAAATCGTAAGGAAATCAGCACAATGTCATAATATGGCGGTCTTCAGAACTCCAGCACTGGCGGTCTTTTGGTGCCCACTGCTTCGGTGGTCTTATGAAAAGATCGCCGAAGTCGAAATGAGCACCTTAGTGCTCTGGGTACAATATTTTGGTAGTATGATATTGAAACCTCCATATTTAGGTACTATACCCATGCCAGAGGGAGCTTCTGTGTTGTAAGTTAAGAAAAATCCTTATGGAACGTCGCATAGGCTCTCATTATCTTAATGAGACTACTAGATTTTGAGCGGCAGAATCGCCTGCGGTGGGGGAGACTGAGTCTGACCCATTACAGGTGACACCTGTCCCCCTAATCCGGGGTTGCCTCCGGCTAACTGGCAGTGCCTCATCCCTACCCAAGGGCAGGGATGATTGGGCAGCCGAGTGCATGACATAATTGATTTCTCAGGGAACCCGTGGTCACTCAGGTCTCATCCGTTTCTCTCAGTTACATTAGTCTCACATACACAATGACAAACAGAGGCAGTATATGTTTCAATAAGATTTTAATGAAGTGACTGCATCCTAGATAGCAAAGCATGTGCTGCAATAACCAGGACGATACAACATGATAAGATAAAAATTGTTGCAATGAGAGTAAAGCATAAAAATAACGCTTCCATATTGTCACTAGAGTCAATAGACTAATTCCTACCTAGGCTATAATAGAGCACAGCGTATTAACCTCTAATTCTGCCCTTCAGGTTTCCCTGGGAAGACATCATCCCCCATACCTGAGCAAAGGCCTAAAGTCTGCATAAGCAGCTGTAGCGAAGCGTTCAGCAATCAGCATACAGTCGTGGTTCTCTGGCTGGAATCTCCCTCTAATGTGTTAGGACAGTGAAGTTTTTTTATAATAAAACAGCTGATGTTCTGAGAAAATGTCCCTACGTAAGTGTGTGTGTTTTTCTATGAATGTCAGAGACAAAACTTGTACCACGTTCACTGGCAACCTATCTAACTGCAGCCTTGAAAGAAGCACAGAGTGAGCAAAAATGTTTTGTTTGAGAACATAGTGCTGGCCTAGGCAAAGACAGCTAGATAGAGAGAAATAAAACAAGACCCCAAAAGTAGCTATTGGAAGAATAGTAAAACGAAGCCGAATAAAATATATCTAGGTTAAAGTGCACAGCGGCAGGCCTAGTATGCTAATATAACGTGCATGGAGCTATAACTAAAATGGCTACACAACAGGAACACAATAGTAATTTAAAGGGGTCTCTAGACTAGAACATATTTCTGCATTTTTTTATAAACTAATTTGGAGTTTATGTAAAAATTGATATTTGCACTGCATTTTCTATGAAATCTTCTGTTGCCATATAGTGTATGGATATTAAAGTGGAATCGTTTTTTACCAGATATATTTTAATCAGTACGATTTCGTCTGTGCCAGGCCAATACACCTCAAAGTCAGTTCTGTGTGGTACTGGTGCCAGCTTTAGTGTGCTACGCTGAACGTGTCAAGTATGGTTTGGAGATATTCCCAAACACTTAAAAAAAGTTTAGTATGCTAAGTGTAGAAAAGTACCATCTTTCTTGCCATGTTACCCCCAATTTTAAATGTATGTCAGTCTGTGTTTGCCTGTCTCACTGGGATCCTGCTAGCCAGGACCCCAGTGCTCATAGTTTGTGGCCTAAATGTGTATACCTGTGTGGTACCTAACTGTGTCACTGAGGCTCTGCTAATCAGAACCTCAGTGCTCATGCTCTCTCTGCCTTTAAATTTGTCACTATAGGCTAGTAACTACATTTACCAATTTCAGTTAGCATACTGGACTCCCCTTATAAGTCCTTAGTATATGGTACCTAGGTACCCAGGGCATTGGGGTTCCAGGAGATCCATATGGGCTGCAGCATTTCCTTTGCCACCCACAGGGAGCTCAGACAAACCCTTACACAGGACTGCCATTGCAGCCTGTGTGAAATAACGCACACGTCATTTCACAGCCATTTTCACTGCACTTAAGTAACTTCTAAGTCACCTATATGTCTAACCTTCACTTGCTGAAGGTTAGGTTCAAAGTTATTAAGTGTGAGTGCACCCTTGCACTAGCAAAGGTGCCCCCCACATAGTTTAGGGTAATTTCCCCGGACTTTGTCAGTGCGGGGACACCATTACACGTGTGCACTACATATAGGTCAATACCGATATGTAGCTTCACAATGGTAACTCCGAATATGGCCATGTGACATGTCTAAGATCATGGAATTGTCCCCCCATTCCAAATCTGGTATTTGGGAGCCAATTTCATGCATCCTGGGGGCTCCACTATGGACCCCGGGACTGCCAAACCAGCTCTCTGGGGTTTTCTCTGCAGCTACAGTTGCTGCCACCCTACAGACAGGATTCTGCCCTCCTGGGGTCTGAGCAGCTCAGTCTCAGGAAGGCAGAACAATGGATTTCCTTTGGGAACAGGGTGTTACACCCTCTCCCTTTGGAAATAGGTGTTAAAGGCTGGGGAGGGGTAGCCTCTCCCAGCCTCTGGAAATGCTTTGAAGGGCACAGATGGTGCCCTCCTTGCATAAGCTGGTCTACACCAGTTTAGGGAACCCCCAGTCCCTGCTCTGGCACGAAACTGGACAGAGGAAAAGGGAGTGACCACTCCTGTGTCCATCACCAACCCAGGAGTGGTGCCTAGAGCTCCTCTTGTGTGTCTCAGACCTCTGCCATCTTGTTTTCAGAGGTGTGGGGGCACTCTGGAGTCCTCTGAGTGGCCAGTGCCAGCAGGTGATGTCCGAGACCCCTCCTGATAGGTGCATAGCTGACTAGGTAGCCAATCCTCCTCTGAGGGCTATTTAGGGTCTCTCCTGTGGGCTTCTCGTCAGATTACGACTTGCAAGAATTCAGCAGGACTCCTCTGCACTTCCCTCTTCAACTTCTGCCAAGGATCGACTGCTGACTGCTCCAGGACGCCTACAAAACTGCAACAAAGTAGCCAGAAGACTACCAGCGACATTGTAGCGCCTAATCCTGCCGGCTTTCTCGACTGTTTCCTGGTGGTGCATGCTCTGGGGGCTGCCTGCCTTCACCCTGCACTGGAAGCCACAAAGAAATCTCCTGTGGGTTGATGGAATCTTCCCCCTGCTCCAGCAGGCACCAAACTTCAGCTTCACCGGTACTCTGGGTCCCCTCTCATCTTGAGGAGCGTGGCCCCTGTAACACAGGTGGGGGACCCAAGTGACCCAGACTCCAAATTTGGAGGAGGTAAGTCCTTGGCTTACCTCCCCAGACAGTAATCCTGTGCACTGTGTGATGCAGTTACAAGGGCTTCTGTGCACATTTCCAAGAAATCCTGCATGCACAGCCGAGCCTAGGTCCCCAGCACTCTGTCCTGCGATGCTCATCTCCCTGAGTTGACCTACGGTGTCATGGGACCTCTCTTTGCAGTGTTGAGACGACCGCCGTGTTCAGTCTTCTGCGGGTGCTTCCCTCCTTTCAGTGGGCTCTCTACATTACTGAGGGGCCCCTCTGTCCCCTCACCTGAGTGGCGACATACTGGTCCTTTCTGGGCCCGGGCAGCACCCTTTTTCTCTACTCTTCCAGGTAGCAAGGCTTGTTTGCAGTGTTTTGCCACAGAAACAACTCTGCATCCTCCAGCACGCCGTGGGACATCTTCTGCACAAAGCAGATCTCCTACCTCCTTTCGTTGTTGCAAAACCAGCATCTTCTTCCAACCGGAGGCAGCCATTTTGCACCTTCATCCGGGGGTTGGGGGGCTCCCGCCCCCCCTGGACACTTTAGCGACTCTTGGACTTGGTTCCCTTCCTTTGCAGGTCTTCAGGTCCAGGAATCCATCTTCAGTGCTTTGCAGTCTGTTGTGGTCCTTGCAAAATCCTTTATCATGACTTCAGTGTGTTTTGGGGGAAATAGTAGTACTTTACTACTGCTTTCCTGGGTCCTGGGGTGGGGTCTCCTTTACACCCTTAGTGTGTTCTCACACTCCCAGGGACCCTCTACACACTACACTTGCCTAGGGGTGCATTCATGGTTCGCATTCCACTTTGTTAGCATATGGTTTGTATTGCTCCGAGGCCTATTGCATCCTATTGTGTTTTACTGTGTTTGCACTACTTTCTGACTGTTTTACTTACCTGATTTGGATAGTTGTGTATATTTTGTGTATTTTACTTACCTCCTAAGGGAGTATATCCTCTGAGATATTTTTGGCACATTGTCACAAAAATAAAGTACCTTTATTTTCAGTAACTATGACTATTGTCTTTCTTATGATATGGTACCTATATGATATAAGTGGTATTGCATGAGCTTTGCATGTCTCCTTGTTCAGCCTTGGCTGCTCTGCTATAGCTACCTCTATCAGCCTAAGCTGCTAGAACACTACTACACTCTACTAATAAGGGATAACTGGACCTGTTATAAGGTTTAAGTACCATTGGTTCCCACTAGAAGCCAGGCCAGCCTCCTACACTAAGGAAGACATTTCACATATGGATTGAAAGTATCACGAAAATCTCCAGAATCTCAAGCATTGTGTATAGATCACCATGCTCTCCTTCTGCTGATCTGTGCCTCAGATTGGTGCCACCACCCACCTAATCGCCTACAATGATCCTAGATTCAGCCTCCTTTCCCAGCTCAACATCAACTCCTTCATTCCCACTCACTATGTGTTCTTTCAGTATTGCACTTTCCATCCTTGGCTCCCATCCCACTGCTCTGATCTACAACCTTGCTGCTGCAGTGTGCAAAATGTCTGTATCGTAATACAAGGGAGGTCAATCTGTGTGCTGGCTGCGTACTCCGGAATTCTTTGTACCCAAACTTTAAATATATCCCAAATTCAGCATTCAAAAAATTTAAGAGAAACCAATGAAATTACCTCCTCTGTCTCCTCTCTAACAGAAAGAGGACTGCTATGGGTATTTTTTTTATCTTGCCATAGTTAGGAGCTGTGCAGATGCCATGACATCCCCTGTCTACTGCATATACCAATCTTTAATAGTCTTGGAAGTGAGTGGGCTATAATAAGAACTCCCTCATCACGGTCTTGAGTGCTATACTTTGTCTCTAAAGGCAGTACTTAAAAAAGCAATTTGAATATTTAATTAGAAAATTAGGATACACTTAACTTGACAGGGACAATATTATTAACAATCAATCAACGACCACAACATATATATTGCTGTGAGTCTAAGGGCCTCATTAAGAGTCTGACGATCAGAAAACCTGACCGCCAGACTCACTGTGAGGAGACCACCATGATGCTGGCAGTCTCCCCACCCAGCCCATCACAAAGTTTCCACTGGGCTGACTGGCAGGAACCTCAGTATTCGTAGGTTCCCGCCATTCAGCCCGGTGCAGAGTCAAGAGCCGTCACACAGTGGGGGCTGTCCAACACCCATGCAATGTTCACTGTCTACAAAGCAGTGCACATTCTGACAGTGCTGGGCAGGGGGGCCCCTGCAAGGCCCCTGTAATTGGCATGGGCAGTGCTGAGGCCCCCCTGAAGCCCCCAGCACACTCTTACTGCCAGCCTTTCAATAGCGGGGTCCCCGCTGTGTAAACGCTGGCAGTAAGGTGAGTTGTAATTAGCCATGGGGCGCTGAGTTCAGCGCCCCCCCTGGCTGAGTACAACTCAGACCACCGTCATGCCATCTGGAACAATGTTACCGACAGGAACGGGGGTCTCCTGGCGGGTCCACCTGGCCAACAGGGCTGTAATGCGGAAGTCCAACCACCACAGTTAAGGCGGGCCGACCTCCACCGCAAGCCAGCTTCGTAATGAGGCCCTATATAGGGAGACTACCTTTGACTAGTACTAGGTTGTCACCACCGGAAATTGTTGATGACTCATAACATAATTTTCTAACAGGTTCACACATACCTTTCTCTTTCTAGGAAAAGTCTAACCCGGACACGTACTTCCATGACAAGAACCTAAAATGTGTTGTGAGGAACCTCTTTACAGCTGGAATGGAAACCACTTCCACATCTCTTCGTTGGGGGATGTTACTCATGATGAAATACCCTGACATTCAAAGTAAGGGTTTTAAATTGTAATACTGACTTTGTATTCACCTTTTTCAAACTAGTGTGTATAGTTAAAAGTAAACAGTGGCATAGGCAGTTTAAAAAAAAGGAAAAAAGTAATGGGATAACAAGTGAGGATGCACAGAAGCAGTGTGGTGTTGAAGCACAGACTTTGTAGGAGGTCCTGGAAAGCCTGGAAAAGAAGAGGGAGGACGGTGAAAGAATAGCTAAGGAGCTGGGACTACTAAAGACCCATATCCCAAATCATCATAAAGGGCCTCGTACTGAAAATACATTAGTTTACATGGTGCACTTTGCACACCAACATGTTGTGCAAGGAGACCCAGTGGAGGAAAGAGGGAAAAAGAGGCAGGAGCAGCATAGTGGAGGAAGGAGAGTGAAATGTGCCTGGGTAAAATGAGCAATGACATACAGGAAATGGGTGGGATTGAAAGGTAGCAACGAGATAAGGACATATAAGAGGAAAGAGGAAGGGGTAGGACATGATTTCCCATCCAGTGCTAAAGTCAAACGCTATACAAAAGGAAAAATAGTAATGAAAATAGTATTTTTCAGTAATGCATTCTGCAGCACACATAGGAAGAGCAAAAGGCCATTAAATGAATGTTTCTGTGCAGAAAGGGAACCTGCTCCACTTTTTCATAAATGAGTTCCATAGTGTTTTCTGGAAAGGTATTTCTTGGATGCTGATTAACTGTTGATTGTGTATGAGACCCTACACAATCTCCACCCTCTAAGCAAAGCTTTGACATCTCTATGCTACAACATCTCAAGACTGAAAGCCCAAAAAGGATATTTTTTCCATTTCAATGAGCTGCACAATAGTAAAAGGGGAGGGATATGAATAAAGAAAACAGGCAACTTCTGCCATAAGGATTACCCAGTACTTTTTACAAAAATTCCCCAGAGGACTCAACTCATATAAATCCTCTATAAGAGTGTGACTTCTAACATTGTAATTTTGGAATCTTTGAAAATTGAAGTATGGTCCATGGCGTATTATCAAGCAGTTGCACATCTCCGTTAGGGCAGAGACATGGCATTTCTGTGGTCAAATGAACTTTCAGTTTACACAGTTAGTTATTACAAGAGAACAGTATGGTGCAGTGTAGTCCACTGACAATGATGCTATCTAATTTACTCTCCAAACCATATCATTTGTGTTGAACATGTGCATTTGTTTCAATAACAAGGTTTATGTGTGGCAATTTTTTCCCCTTGCTCCCCCATCTCAGACACTTGCTTCAGAACTGAAAAAAATGGCAGATCTGTTTAGTATATTTGATTTTCGGTTTCAGGAAAAGTTCAAGAAGAGATTGAAAGGGTGTTGGGATCTGCCCAGGCACGATATGAGCACCGAATGAGAATGCCTTACACCAATGCAGTCATCCATGAAATTCAGAGGTTTGCCAATATCCTGCCCATGAGCATACCTCATGAAACCGCAACAGATGTCACATTTAAAGGATACTTTATTCCAAAGGTATATTTGTTAATTCAGGATATTGCTTCCTATTGATATTCAATGTATAATTTGAGATATATAAGAAAGTGGATTAACAGTTGTGATGGATAGTAGTTCATCACAGTTAATAATGGTACTATTCTTGTTATGTTCGGTAAAGGTTTCAGTAATTTAAACACAATAAAAATCCAAATCAAATTTATGAAAATAGAAAATACTATAATGAACAAAATGATACAATAATTACAAAAATTCAATAACTGGAACAAGGGATATGATTTTTTTACATTTAAGTAAAAATAGTGCCAAAAAGCGTTTAGTGCCTATGCGGTCATTTGATTGTGCTTTCCAGGACCTGGAATTAATCTGTGATGGAGAACGGGTCTGATACAGAAATCAGGTTTGACCCTGGCAGAATGTTTTACTTCTGACTTAGGGCTTTATTGAGATCTTGGCAGATGAGTTACTCTGTCACAAGGGCGACGGATATCCCATCCACCAAAATATAAATCCCATTATATACTGTGGGATTTATATTTTGGTGGACCGGTTATCCATCAATGTTGTGATGGAGTAACTTGTCTGCCAACATGTCAACCAGGCCTTTAGTCTCTGAAATGGAAGTCAAATATCTTCAGTAGGGCAAAGCAACAGGCTATGACCAAAAAGGGCTCCACAAGGGAAGATAGCTGATGGACAAGGTCAAAGTGAAGCTGTTGACTTTTGTCAGGAAAACTCACAGCATAAGAGATTAAAAATTCATACACTAGGAAGGTCTTACGTTGTTCAGATACTTTTGGGGCTTTTGCTCTGTGAAGACTTCTGCATTCAGACGTAGTTAATATTTTAGAGATTGGATTCCTCCAGCGGAGTGAGGCTGTAAGCTGGAGCTGAACAGGGATCCACAAGGCTGGAAACCTTCACCATGATGCTCCAGTGCAATGGATTTGCTGCTATGAAAATGGTGTAATCAGGAGAAACCTGAACCATTGGCCCTTCGACAAAACACCTTCAACAATGGACTTGTCAGGTCTGTTATGGGACTCAAGAGGTCTTTGGATCCAAAATGCTTCTAATTTCCAGGTTTCTCAGGATGTTAAGATGAGTATACAGGGATGCCACCATGTGTCCTAGGACATGAAGAACAGCATTTTGGGGTCAATACTCACTCCAGCAGAAGCCACCAGCAAGGTCCATAGCAAGTCCAGTTGGTAGTAGTTAGCTGGGCTCTCTAAGGAAAGGGCTTCCAACAGCTTGTTGTGGTCCGTAGCAAAACAGGAGGTTAGCTAAATGGCCTTGGAGTCCACTTCTCTATCTTGAGTACAAATGAGACCAGGTTCAGACTTTCAGTTCTCCTTACCAGCAGCAGTCTCAACAGCAGATGCATTCCTCCTTCTGTTTTTCGCATGCCCAGATGTGTTCTGCAGGATATTGTCAGGGGTGCCTCATTTACCCCTGGCATTGGCCTGCTGGTGGGGGTGAATCCTGGCCCCTCCCTAAACAATAAAGAAGGATTTCCCTACCCACTTTTGCAGCAATGCCCTCAAGCCCTACTGCAAACATTCCAGAGTAGGTGCCATCTTGGAAATCCACTACTGAGGGTTAGAACTACTGCAGCAAACAAAGGAGTGTGGCCAAAATGTGAAAAAGGTTGCCAGTAAACAGAATATCATGCACAGATGGACAGGGCATGAATTTATGATAATTCCTAAAAGGTCATGGCTGTTACTCATAAAGAATGTGTGGTAACATCTCAGTTGAAGCTGACTGAACAGGGTTGACTGCATAGTGGAGCTTGTAGTCTAGGCCAGTGGTTCCCAACATGTGGTCCGGGGACCCCTGGGAGTCCACAAAGCTTCCTCAGGGGGTCCACTACAGCTTAGAAAATTAAATAATATTAACAGATTTATAAAATATATATAAATAAAGTGGCTAAATGTACAAGTGAAAATGTTAAAATATACTGTAATTGTCAAGGAATTTAGGCCCTCATTATGACATTGGCGGTAAATGCCACTTACCGCCATGCCGACTGCCGTCTACATAACGCCGCCGCCATGGATAACCACCAACCATATTATGACACACACATACCAATCCATCACTATACAGCCACACACACAAGTCCGCCAGCCCAAAGGTCAGTGATAAACTGGCGGTTCCCAAACCCACACAGTTACGCCGACAGAACTACGCCCACAACATTATGACCCACAAATCACCGTGGTGGACATTCAATGGCGGTAAACCATTGACGGTACATACCGCTGCGCTCAAAATACACACACTCAAACAAAACAATACCACATTGGACAATTCAAACTACACACACCTCACACCTATACACACACCACACCACTATAAAACACACACCCACACTACTCACAACCCTTTATGACTACAAACCATTGCCAACAGAGAGAGAGACAGCAACAGCACCCACACAACCAGATCCACATACCACCATCACCTATCCACCACACATGCAACTCACAACACATACCCCAACACATCACCCTACACACCCTCACCCACACTACTCACAGTACACTCATGGCCCCACAAGAACATCCCAGGTTCTCTGAGGAGGAGCTAAGGGTCATGGTGGAGGAAATCATCCGGGTAGAGCCACAGCTATTTAAATCACAGGTGCAGCAGATATCCATTGTTAGGAAGATGGAGCTACGGCGGATGATCGTGGATAGGGTCAATGCCGTGGGACAGCACCCAAGAACAAGGGATGACATCAGGAAGAGGTTGAACGACCTACGGGGGAAGGTACGTTCCATTGCAGCAAGACACCAGCGCGCTATCCAGAGGACTGGCGGTGGACCCCCATCTCCTCCCCACAACTTACAACATGGGAGTAGCAAGTCTTGGCAATCATGCATCCTGAGGGCCTGGCAGGAAAAGAAGGAGGACTGGACTCTGGTAAGTCAAATCTCTATTACTATCACCCCGACCTATATGCCATCACATACCCCCACCCTTACCCTCACTCCCATCACTCCACTACCTCCCACATAGCCCACCATCACAACCCACTCATCCCAATACCAAGCCCTGCATGCAACACCAATGCATGGACAACCCTCACAGACCTGCATGGACACCTATCACCACAGCATGCACATTAGAGAGAATCACCTAGCCCACCAAATAACAACTCACACAAGGCAAAGCTGCCAGGACAATAACAACCATAGAAGGCAACACACCAATGCACAATATGTCACACGCAGAAACAATAACACTGCATTTACATCCCCAAGGGTAACCCACCCAATGTCACCGGCAAAGAGGTGCCAACAACATCCAGTCCCGCCATAGAAGATGGCCACAGTGATGACAGCAGCTCTGGTCGCCTGGATCTGGATGACCAACCTGGCCCATCAGGGATCTCCGGACAGTCGGTTACCCAGGCAAAGTATCACACCACCACAGAGCCTCCCCCTCAGTAAACACCACCACAGCATCCACCCAGCGGGCCCATACCTTTGTCCCCAGGATACGTCAATCAGCAGTGTGTCCACCACTACAGGGACCCCAGGCCACCCCACAAACGCAGTACGATCAGGGACCTGTGGTCAGTGGCAGTGGGCACACGGTTCATGGGACAGAGGCATAGGACAACAGGGAAGCTGGGAGGACTGCTGTGCGACAGGGGGAGGACAGGCCCAGGGAACCGACTCTCCAGGAGGCACTCACTGCGATCCTTGGAGCATACCAACATTCCCAGGATACGCTGGGCCAAATACTGGATGAGTTGCAGGAGAACATGTGGCTTCAGGAGGGACAGTACTTGGGGATCAGGGAGGACTTGAAGGACATCACACCACCCTGGTGGTGACATGGCCAAAAGCATGAGGGAGGCAGTGGCACACCACCAGGCCCCTGACACTAGCCAAACCACTGAACAGCCCTCCACCTCCGCTGCCGCTAGTGGACAGGAGGCCCCGCCACAGGAACAACAGGCCAGCAGCACCCCTTCCCCTACAGAAGGAGAACCACCCTGCAAACGTTCCCTGCGATCCAGGCATAAGCCAGAGACTATTGCAAAGAGCCCCGCCAGGAAATAAAACTCTCCTGATTGTCACCCTTGTATCCCACCCTGTCACCCTGTCCACCTTGAACTGCCAATGCTCCACTTCCTATGCTCCCTTGGACAATGCACCTGTGATACAAATCGGCTGGACTCTACCCTGGACTTTCCTCCATCATCACCCCAGCCCATTGCACTACCCCCTATTCTTCAGAGCACTGACATAAACACACTTTGATAAAATACAAGTATGGCGTATGTCAGATGTTTTCAAAAGGTATTCGTTTAACAAAGGTTCAAACATTGCAATTCAACTGTACAGTAATGTTTACATTGGAAAGACCTGTAGTTGGCTGCACTGAACACACCAGGAGCAATAGTGGGGCACCAACATCTGCAAAAAGAGGTGCCAAAGGGTATAGTGAGTGGGCATAGAAGTAGGAATACACAGCCTGCCAGTGACAATGTCACACATCAAACTGTCAATTATATGTGTATCAACACTGTCTTACCAGTGTCTCATTGGAAGTATTGACGAATAATTGCACTTCTGTTATCCTCTGCCTCCTCATCTTCACTGTCCACAGGGTCCACTGCTGCCACACGACCATCTCCAGCCTCCTCCTCCTGCAGAAAAGGCACCTGGTGACGCAAGGCAAGGTCGTGCAACATACAGCATGCCACGATGATCTAGCAGACCTTCTTGGGTGAGTAGCACAGGGCTCCACCTGTTAGATGGAGGCAACGAAACCTTGCCTTCAGGAGGCCAAAGGTCCTCTCTATAATCCTTCTTGTTCGCCCTTGTGTCTCATTGTAACGATCCTCTGCCCTTGTCCTGGCATTCCTCACAGGGGTCAGTAGCCATGAGAGGTTGGAATAACCAGAGTCACCTGCAAATATGGAGGGACAACTGTTAGCCACACACTAACCCTTACCCATACCATACCCACACCATACCCATACACCAACATATACTGGGTTGGAACGAGGGCTCCCTTATTAGCCACACTATGTGCCTCTGGAGTTGGGCCATCACATTTGGGATGCTGCTATTCCTCAGGATAAAGGCATCATGCACAGACCCAGGATACTTTGCATTGACGTGGGAGATGTACTGGTCCGCCAGGCACACCATCTGCACCTTCATGGAGTGAAAACTCTTTTGATTCCTGAACACCTGTTCATTTCACCAGTGGGGGACAAATGCAATATGTGTTCCATCAATAGCCCCAATAATGTTGGGGATATGTCCCATTGCATATAAGTCAGCTTTCACTATGGCCAAATCCTCCACGTGGGGGAAAATGATGTAGCTGCACATGTGTTTAGTCAGGACAGACAACACTCTGGTCAGCACTATTGAGAACATTGACTGTGACATTCATGCTGCCAAGCCCACTGACACTTGGAAAGAGATAGTTGCCAGGAAATGGAGCACTGATAGCACTTGCACAAGAGGGGGGGTGACGGATAGCAGAGATTAGGTCAGGCTCCAATTGGGCACACAGCTCAGTGATTGTGGCCCTGTCAAGTCTATAGGTGAGGATAATGTGCCTGTCTTCCATTGTTGCCAAGTCCACCAGGGGTCTGTACACGGGGGATGCCTCCATCTCCTATTCGTCCGCAGCAGTTGCAATCTATGGGCCAAAAGAGTAAGCAGCTGATCATTATCTCTACATTCCAACCACTACAGTTCAATGCATGTTGTGATTGAAACAGTATTTTGTTGGAGATGTCCAAATGGTGCATTTGTGTACTGTGACACAGTTAGGAACCATGGCCTGCACCCCCCTCCCTGAAATAGCGTCCGCCTGTCCTGTATGGAGGGACAGGTGGAAATGAGGTAATTCCGCTGACATTGTGCGCCGTTGCAGGAGGCGGTCGAGAACCATCGTGCAACTCCTCATTGGTTAAGATTGGGCCCTATGGGGTACAGTTGCCAATGGTGATGCATGCCGGTGGTGACGGTAAGCACCGCCGCGAACGAGACCGCCATTTTCTATCTGATTCCTCACTTGCTACCTGACCTTCAACAGTAGACGACCTGCATGTGCTGCTGTGAGCTGTGTCTGGAACCGACCATGGCTTGTGTTACTGGGGAAAGGGCCCCTGCCTTTACCCCGGCTGAGTTGAAGCGACTGGTGGATGGGGTCCTACCCCAGTACCGACTGCTGTATGGGCCTCCAGAGCAACAGGTGAGTACACCATGAGTATGATGCATGGGGCGTGAATGCATGGAGTGCTGTGTGTGAAGGCCTCATGTAGGGGTGAGTTGGTGGATGGGCCCTGTGCAACGTGCAGCATGTATGGTGGGCCATGTGTCTGCCAATGGTGATGGGAAGGGGAATGGTGGGCCCTGAGTGGAACAGGGCGGACGGTCAAAAGTATATCTTTCCCTGTGTCCATTTCCCTGCAGGTCAGCGCCCATCAAAAGAAGGGTATATGGTGTGCTCTCGCCAAGGACGTGTGGACCTGGGGGTCTACAGCAGGCGGAGCACCCACTGTCTCAAACAGTGGGAGGACCTGAGATGCTCGGAATGGAAGTCCACAGAGGCCCAGCTGGGGATGGCCTCCCAACGAGGAAGAGGTGTCCGTCGAAACCTGACCCCCCTGATGGCCCACATACTGGCAGTGGCCTATCCGGAGCTAGATGGGCGCTTGGGGGCATCACAGCAGCCACAAGGGGGTGAGTACAGTGCCCTAACATACAACTTACGCCTGGTGGGATGGTATCCGGGTGGGGGGTGTGGGCCCAGTGGGAGCCCCTAGCCCAGGCCTGGCATTACAGGGTAGGTCCCATGTTGGGCAGGGTTCTGATGTGAAAGTACTCCAACCAAGCTAGTAGGCATCCACTACTGGGCAGGGGTCTGTGGGTCTCAGGTATGCTGCAATTGGTGTTAGGTATCCCTATCCATGGGCTGGTGACTAGCATTGTGACTGGTAGTGCATTGCCTAGTGCTTAGGGCTGTTCCCTGTGTGTGAGTGTGTTGTGTACACCAACGGTGGTGTTGTTGGCGCCATTGACTGGGTGTATCCTTTGTCTCATCCCCCCCTTTTTGCTTTGTCACCCGGTCCTTATATGCATTAGCATCATCTGGCGGAGGAGCAGAGGCACCGGCGACGGAGGGAGCTGCATCCCACAGGACCCAGGAGGCCGAATCCACCGACAGTAAGGAACAGTTCGGACACGAATACCACCTCCGATGGGAGCTCCCTGGTGGTAGCTGCAGGAAGGAAGGGCAAGGCGGCAGTCCCAGCTGCAGAAAGGAGGGGCATGGGGCCTGTACCAGCAGGCAGTAGAGACAAGGGGTCTTGTGCAGGGACTCAGTCGGAGCCCCCACTACCAACCATGGTGGTGCAGCCATCCGAGACTGCAGGGGATGGGCTGGAGCCTCCCCCCACCACTGCCAGCACCGCCACCAGCAGCAGCAGCCCCAGTGGCAGCCATCCGAGGCTGCAGGGGATGGGCTGGAGCCTCCCCCCACCACTGCCAGCACCACCATTAGCAGCACCACTGCCACCACTGAGCAGCCGTCACCGTCGGCGGACAGTGTGTAGTCCTGCATCCACGGGCTGTTATGCGGCCTGGCCCCTGCTAATCCTTTGGGTCTGACACCCAGGTGAGAGACTGTGACCTTGCACTCCCCAAGATCTGCATCACTGGGCACAATGCCCCCTCCAGAACCAGTGGAGAAGCCATCCACTCACCCCATCCTCCACAGGATGAAGATCACTGGGCACAATGCCCCCTCCAGAACCAGTGGATAAGCGATCCACTCACCCCATCCTCCACAGGATGAAGATCATTGGGCACAATGCCCCCTCCATCTCAGTGGAGAAGCCATCCACTCACCCTGTCCTCCACAGGATGAAGATCACTCACTGGCACGATGCCCCCTCCAGAACCAGTGGAGATGCAATCCACTTGAGATACTGTGGCCTTGCACTCCCCAGGACCAAGCACAGGGCATGTTGCCCCCTCCATAGCATGTGGGCAAGTCACCCACGTGAGAGACTGTGGCCTTGCACTCCCCAGGACCAAGCACAGGGCATGTTTCCCCCTCCAGAGCAAGTGGGCAAGTCACCCACTTGAGAGACTGTGCCTATTACTACCCAGGAGCAAGCACAGGGCATGTTGCCCCCTCCAGAGCATGTGGGCAAGTCACCCACTTGAGAGACTGTGGCCTATCGCTCCCCAGGGCCAAGCACAGGGCATGTTGCCCCCTCCAGAGCATGTGGACGGGTCACCCACTTGAGAGACTGTGGCCTTTCACTCTCCAGGACCAAGCACAGGGCATGTTACCCCTTCCAGAGCATGTGGGCAAGTCACCCACTTGAGAGACTGTGGCCTTGCATGCCCCAGGACAGAGCACAAGGCATGCTGCCCCCTCCAGGACCAGTGGCGTTGTACCATCTTACGGCTGAGGTGCCCCCGTTCCCCGTCCCCCTGAGGTGCCTGGCTGTTTTCGACCTGATGTCCCTGCTGTGTTCTCTCTATGTTTTTGCAGGATTGAGGTGGGGCCTTGGACTTTGTGATGTGGCCCTGTGGCCCACGGACATTGAGGACTGGGCAGTGTCACTACATTTGTAAATATGTATATACTTGTTGATTTGGATGCACGTATTTATACTATTTTATCTTATTACACTCACTTTAATCAATTCATTTTGTCCTTGCATTATTCCTGAGGGGTATGGGGTGAATATGTAATGTTACTGCTTCTGGTTATGTGTATGGTGTTGTGTGTTGCGTGTGTGTCACTCTCTTTTTCCCCCCTCCCCTGTGTGCTAGTTGGCAGTACTCACAGTGGTCGTCTTCGCTGGTGTTGGTGTTCGTAGTGGAGCAGAACATAGAAGAGCATGGGGAACACATGCAAGTCGGGCTCCATGGTGGCGTGGTTCTTCCCTGAGTCTCCAGAGGTGAGTCTTTTCCCTTCTGTGCAGTGTTTCTGCCAGGCTTTTGATGTCGTTGGTACCACCCCGGAAAAGGTGGTGGATTGGACTATCATAATACGGTGGGCGGAACATTGTCTTCCGCCTGGCTGTAGGCGGTTACCGCTGTGGTGCCTGTTCATTTTGCCAGGATCAGGTTGGTGTGTTAAAGTGGCTGTCTGTCTGAGCGGTTTCTGCCGTGGTCATAATTTCATAGTTTTTACCGCCGGCCTGTTGGCAGTATTACCGTCACTATATCACCGACTGCCAGGGTTGTAATGAGGAGCTTAATATTGGAGGCTAAAAATTAAATGAGTATCCTCAGACTGATTCATGGGAGCAGTGCAGGTACATCAAACAGAATATAGTATGGACAATGTGTTGCTTCCATTGAATTTAGAAAAGCTCCAACCTTCCTATTAAAATTAAAAGCAGATTTAAGAAAAGTGGTGCTGCGTCCAAAGCAGCGCAACTGTTCTTGCACCCCTTAGTGCCCCCCTAACGCCACCATGTGTACACCATATTAAAGATACGGCGCACCATGGTGGTAGTTAGGGAACTAGCGTCAAACATTTGATGCTAGTTTGGCGCTTTGCAGGATTAAGGTTCAACATTTTGATGCTAATCCTGCAAAGTACATTGTGGCCTATTATAAATAATGGTGTGCCCCCTTTTAATGCCTGCTCCGTGCAGGTGTTAAAAATGCCACAAAAAATGGTGGAAAGAAATCAATTTTTTTGGCCCCCCTAATGGGAGAATGCCCCCTTGCATATATTATGCCTGGCGCAGGCATAATGTGGCGCAAGGGGTTACAAAGTGGCACAATACATGCAGTGCACCACTTTGTAAATATGGCATGGCGATTTTGGAAGCCTAATGCTACATTAGTGTGAAAAAAATGACCGTAATTTGTTGCTAAGCCTTCATTGCTTAAATCTGGACCCCAATGTTTTATTTTTTTATTTAGATTTGTTTGCAAATAAATTAAATGTGTGTATGTGTGTGTTTGATGAATGCTTATTTCTGTATTTTTTGTGCATTGTTTTGCGTTTCAAATTATTGACAATGATAACTGATAAAGTGGAGGTCCACAGAAGTCAAAAGGTTGGGAACCACTGGTCTAGAGTGTATGTAAGGAAAAGTGGCTTCTTCAAAGGTGCCACCTTGGAAGCGTGATTAAATGTCACTAACAGCTGATACAGAAGCTGACAACATACAGGTTAGGCTATGTATTACTAAAGCCTTAATGTTGAGAAATCTAAAGTTGATATAAAATACCATAAGGGAAATCATCAAGTGAAAACAGTGCTATGACTTAAGTTTCAGTACAATGAATATATTGTGTTATTAAAATCGTCTTTTTAGTGCACATATTGTGCAACTATAAAAACAAACAATATAGTGGCAATGAAAGTGATTTATAGGCAAAGTATTGAAAAGAATTGCAGCACTGTAAAGGTGTTTCAGAATTTCAGTGTGTGAATGATGGGACCAGTCTATGTTCTCTAATTGCTCCCCTCTTGCCCCTCAGCTAAGCTGTATCAGTACCAAAAGGACCTGTATATGTTTCTAAGCTGGCCTCTCACCCTCATACCTTAGCCAAACAACATTTGTATTGTTCATTACTGAAGTCATTCTCTGTCTCTGCGTCCAACCTGGGTCAGAGAAGACTGCCTGCTGCCTTCACCAAGGATATGTACAGCTCTTTTTGTATAAACAAAGTTAAAGATACTCCTCTCTGCCTAATACCTTTCTGTACCAAGCTTAAATAGTCTTGTCTGAACATTTTCTAAAGCGAAGGTTTCATAATAATTTATGTTAAATGCAAGAATTAACATAATAGTCTTGTTAAACCTTCACTTAATAATATAAGGCATTATAAATCATGTAAATGCAAATGTTCTGCATTACAAATTTCCAAACAATACTAAATGCAACATGTGTTTATAAAGGAGAAATGTGCATTTAGATAAATTCAAATAAATTCAAGCAGTTCTTCCCTGCAGGTAGAATGGAATAACTGTACAGCATTGATATTCAGTAAGGTATGGTGCGTGTTAGACCTGTCAGCCTTATGGGGTCAGGTATGGTGTGTGTTAGAGTGGTCTTCCCCAAAACATTTAGCCTTCAAACTTTCTATTCTGATTTCATTTTTGTTGACCTTTAAGACTCTGTAACTTTACCACTGCTGACTAGTGAAAGTGCTAAAGTGCTTGTGCTCAACCCACAAAACATGGTAAAAATTAGCTTACACCTGATTGTCATATTTCATTTACTCATAAATCCTTAGTAAAATGGTATACCCTATACTCAGGGCCTATAAATTACAAGCTACTAGTAGGCCTGCAGCACCTATTGTGCCACCAACTGAAGCAGCCCTTTAAAAAATTTCTCAGGCCTGCCATTTCAGCCGGTGTGTGCTGTTTTAAACTGTCAAATTCGACTTAGCAAAATAACCACTCTGCCAAGCATAAAACTCCCTTTTAATACATATACATAACCCCTAAGGTAAGCCCTATACAATCCATAGAACAGGGAGCAGTGCCATTCTAAATGTTGAACTTGTAACTTTATGTTTTACATGTCCTGGTAGTGAAGAAATCACAAATTAATTTTTCACCAGTGTGATGCCTACCCCTTCCATAGGATAACATTGGCTTACCTTACTACATTTAAGAAGTGCTAACTTTTGACTCGGAGCAAGTAGGAAAGTCATGTTTGGTATCTGAGGAATTGTACTTCAAAACCTTCTTTAGTGGTAAAGTTAGAGTTTAACCCCTTACCTGCCAGGCCTTTTCCCCTCCTGTGCTGAGCCATTTTTTGGCTATTTGGGGCAGTTTGCGCTTAGGCCCTCATAACGTTTTGTCCACATAAGCTACCCACACCAAATATGCATCCTTTTTTCCAAACATCCTAGGGATTCTAGAGGTACCCAGACTTTGTGGGTTCCCCTGAAAGAGACCAAGAAATTAGCCAAAATACAGCAAAAATGTCATTTTTTTTTAAAAAAAAGGGAAAAAGGGGCTGCAAAAGAAGGCTTGTGTTTTTTCCCCTGAAAACGGCATCAACAAATGATTTGCGGTGCTAAAATCACCATCTTCCCAGCTTTCAGGAACAGGCAGACTCGACTCAGAAAACCCCAGTTTTCAACACAATTTTGGCATTTTACCGGGACATACCCCATTGTTACTATTTTTTGTGCTTTCAGCCTCCTTCCAGTTAGTGACAGAAATGGGTGTGAAACCAATGCTGGATCCCAAAAAGCTAAACATTTCTGAAAAGTAGACAAACTTCTGAATTCAGCAAGGGGTAATTTGTGTAGATCCTACAAGTGTTTCCTACAGAAAGCAATTGAAAGCAATATACCATTATGTCTGCTGTACTCTTCTGGTTGCGGGGATATATAGGGCTTGTAGGTTCATCAAGAACCCTTGGTACCCAGAGCCATTAAATGTGCTCCACCTTGCAATGGGTTTTCATTCTATACTGGGTATACAGCATGTCATTTGCCGAAATATGAAAAGTGAAAAATAGGTATCAAGAAAACCTTTTATTTCCAAAATGTGCACAAGATAAGGTGATGAGAAGCAGTGGTTATTTGCACATCTCTGAATTCCAGGGTGTCCATACTAGCATGTATATTACAGGGCATTTCTCAAATACATGTCTTTTTTACACACTGTCTTACATTTGGAAGGACAAGATGTAGAGAAAGACAAAAAGCAATAACATTTGTTTTGCTATTCTGTGTTCCCCCAAGTCTCCCGATAAAATCTAAATCTCCCTAATGCTCGCGACAGGAAACACAACATGGACACATCACATTTTTACATTGAAATCTGACATGTTTTTTGCAAAGTTCCTAGCTGTAGATTTTGGCCTCTAGCTCAGCCGGCACCTAGGGAAACCTACCAAACCTGCACATTTTTGATAACTAGACACCTAGGGGAATCCAAGATGGGGTGACTTGTGGGGCTCTGACCAGGTTCTGTTACCCAGAATCCTTTGCAAACCTCAAAATTTTACCCCAAAAAAACACATTTTCCTCTCATTTCGGTGACAGAAAGTTTTGGAATCTGAGAGGAGCCACAAATTTCCTTTCCACCCAGTGTTCCCCCAGGTCTCCCGATAAAAATGGTACCTCATATGTGTGGGTAGACCTAGTGCCCGCAACAGGAAATGCCCCAAAACACAAAGTGGACACCTCACATTTTCCCAAAGAAAACAGAGCTGTTTATTGCACAGTGCCTAGCTGTGGAATTTGGCCTCTAGCTCAGCTGGCACCTAGGGAAACCTAGCAAACCTGTGCATTTTTTAAAACTATACACCTAGGGGAATCCAAGATGGGGTGACTTGTTGGGCTCTGACCAGGTTCTGTTACCCAGAATCCGTTGCAAACCTCAAAATTTGGCCAAAAAACACTTTTTCCTCTCATTTCGGTGACAGGAAGTTTTGGAATCTGAGAGGAGCCACAAATTTCATTCCACCCAGTGTTCCCCCAAGTCTCCCGATAAAAATGGTACCTCACTTGTGTGGGTAGGCCTAGTGCCTGTGACAGGAAATGCCCCAAAACAGAACATGG
This sequence comes from Pleurodeles waltl, assembly GCF_031143425.1. Taxonomy (NCBI): domain Eukaryota; kingdom Metazoa; phylum Chordata; class Amphibia; order Caudata; family Salamandridae; genus Pleurodeles; species Pleurodeles waltl. Next base: position 1,730,753,089 of record NC_090444.1, read on the forward strand.
ACACATCACATTTTCCCAAAGAAAACAGCTGTTTTTTGCAAAGTGCCTAGCTGTGGATTTTGGCCTCTAGTCCAGCCGACACCTAGGAAAACCGAGCAAGCCTGCGCGTTTTTGAAAACCAGACACCTAGGGGAATCCAAGATGGGGTGACTTGTGGAGCTTCCACCAGGTTCGGTTACCCAGAATCCTTTGCAAACCTCAAAATATGGTCAAAAAAACACTTTTTACTCTCATTTTGGTGACAGAAGGTTCTGGAATCTGAGAGGAGCCACACATTTCCTTCCACCCAGCGTTCCCCCAAGTCTCCCAATAAAAATAGTACCTCACTTGTGTGGTTAGGCCTAGTGCTCGCGAAAGGAAATGCCCCAAAACACTATCTGGACACATCAAAATGATCAAACACAAAACTACCTGTTTTTGCCGGGGGGGCACCTGTGTTTTTGGTCCTGGGCTCAGAAGCCATCTAGGGAAACCTACCAAACACAGACATTTCTGAAAACTAGACACCCGAGGGAGTCCAGGGAGGTGTGACCTGCGTGGATCCCCCAATGTTTTCTTGCCCAGAATCCTCAGCAAACCTCAAATTTAGCTAAAAAAAATCACTTTTTTTCCACATTTCTGTGTGGGATCACCATCACCGCACGGGTACAAATTTCCTACCACCCAACGTTCCCCTCAGTCTCCTGGTAAAAATGATACCTCACTTGTGTAGGTGGGCCAAGTGCCTGTTGCAGGGAAGAGCCAAAAACATGTTGAAATTGATGGGGAACAAAAGCGGGTCCAAAAGGGCAGTTTGAAAAAAAACATTTTTAGGCTGACAAGTGCAGCAGAATTTTTATCGGTATAGATGAGGCAGTGTTGGGTGGTAGGACTTTTGTGGATTCCTGCAGATTCCGGAAGGTTCCATCACAAAAATTTGGGAAGCGTGTGATTTCCAGCAAAGTTGGAGGTTTGCAGGGCATTGTGGGTAAGAAAATGGTGCGGGGTGCATGTGAAGCACACCACCCTAGAATCAACCAGATGTTTAGTTTTCAGATGTGGCTAGGTCTTGTGGATTTTTCTACATGGCAGCGCCCCAAAGTCAAAAAATTGCAGCCCTCACCATTCCAAGTGGGACGATTTTGAGAGTTACCAAGCTCTCATGGCCGAAATGTAAAACCAAAACCCAAAATAATCAAATGTCCTATTGCTTGCCATGGGATAAGATGTTTTAGTGTGCGGGGGAGAGCTGAAAACTGTTACCCCCTTCAGTTGGGGTGGGAGCATAACCAGGCCCATACCGGTTGGTAGCCACCACCCCACTATATATATATATATTTTTTTTTAATCCATGGCATCTACTAGCCTTTCTGTCCCCTGGGGTGTGGATCAGGGGTAATTGCCCCATCTGCCCACTGGTGGGCAGAACAACTTTGGCCTCATTTATTAGAAGTGGGGGTATGGCCATACCCCCCCCCTCTTATTTTGAAAAAAAAATATTCCCCGGTCTCTGGTGGTCTTTCTGCCCCCCTTGGTGGCAGATAGGCCTTCCAAAAATAGGCTGCTATGGCCAACAGTAATGTGCCCCCATGGGGTGCGACCCATGCCCAAGGGCCTGCCCCCCAACAAAACACACACATCCACACACACCAATCCCTGGTGTCTAGTGGTTTCTGCCCCCCTTGGGGGCAGATTGGCCTAACAAAAATAGGCTGATCTGCCCCCAAGGTGGGCAGTAATGGCCTAAATACAATTTGCCCCCCAGGGGAGCGACCCTTGCCTAAGGGATCGCTCCCCATACATAAAAACATAAAGTAAATAAATATATATATATATCCCTGGTGTCTAGAGGTTTCTGCCCCCCTGGAGGCAGATCGGCCTAATTATATATCCGGGGGGGAAGGCAGAAAAGGCCTAAAAATATTTTGCCCCCCCCAGGAAACAGCCCTTCCCCAAGTAAGTATAAAAATGTTGTTTTAAAAAACCTGGTGTCTAGTGGTTTCTATATTATAGTAGGCCGATCTGCCTCCAGGGAGGGCAGAAATGGCCTAAAATTAATTTCCCCCCCCCCCGGGGATTGACCCATGCCCAAGGGGCCGCTCCCCTTATGTGTCAGTATAATACAAAAAAATACTCCCTGGTGTCTAGTGGTTTCTGCCCCCCGGCCTAATTATATTAGGCTGATCTGCCCCCCGGGGGGGCAGAAATGGACTAAAACTATTTGGCCCCCCAGGGAGCGACCCTTGCCCAAGGGGTTGCTCCCTACACATAAAAGAAAACAAAAAATAAAATAAAAATGATCCCTGGTGTCTCAGGGTTTTCTGCCCCCCCCCCCCGGGGGGCAGAAATGGCCTAAAAATGGTTTGCCCCCCTGGGGAGCGGCCCTTGCCCAAGGGGCCACTCCCCTCTTGGCAATTACCTCAAAAAAAAACAAAAATGCCTGGTGTCTAGTGGCCATTACTGCTGCAGAAATGCTTGCAGAGACATGAAAGGAAAGGAAAGGCCTTTCCTTTGCTTTCATGCTTCTGCTGACCCCCTCCTCCCGAGCGGAAGAGAAATGCTCATCTCTTCCGCATCACGCTGGAAGCATGCTTCCAGCACAATGGGAGGTGACCTCTGATGAGGTCAGCACGCGATCGCATGCTGATGTCATCAGACGTCACTGGGGGGGAAGGGGAGGCCGGGGGTAGAAGGGGAAGTGATTCCCCTTCCAGCCCTGCCATGGGGTGGTGGGGGGTAAGCCCACAGAGGGAGCGCTAGCGCTCCTTCCGACTTCCAGTGCCGGTACGTAATGGTTACGTTCCTGGATCAGGAGCACTGTGCCGGCAGACGTAACCATTACATCCCTGGCACAGAACAGGTTAAGTTACAGTTTTTAAAATGCCACTTTTAGAAAGTTGGCATTTTTTTGTCCTAACCATTTGCTGCATGGGTCACATGACCCGGTGTGAGTGGCAGATGAGCTTTGTATAAACCTCCCAGACAGTCACACAATAGAGTGCCTGTCTGGGCCTTCTCAGGCAGGACTGGTGGAGTGTAGCTGTGAGTATCCCCTCTTACACTTCAATAGGCTGTGCCCTGCCCTCACACAAAGAACTTCAAATTAGCCTTTTGTACCTGCAGACAGGCTGGAGCCAGGGAAAACACGCAGGGAATTCCAGACAATTCTGTGGGGAGCGGCCTCCAGACATTTCTCCTAATTCAAAGTGGGCACCAGGTATAAAACTGGGATCTTCGGACCCACTCTTTGGTTCACTTTCTGGGCCTGTGAAAGGACTCGCTGAGGACAGCCTGCTGCTGCTGCCAGTGTGTACTTCAAAAGACTGCCTTGCTGCACCAAGAAGGACTTCTTTGCTGCCTGAATCCTCCCTGTGGCCTCAGACGCCTCCACTGCTGCTGAAGACCTGCTTTCCACATTGAACACAAGACTTCCAGAGTGAATAGAAGGGCTAGTGGCCTACTGATCAGAGACTCGGGACAGGAAGGGCTCCAAGAGTCTTAAACCCGCACCTGGACACTGACTGAGTGAGTCTTGACCCTTAAAGTGGTTCCTCTTCAGTCCCGGATCCTTGGAAGTGATGCTAAAGATGCCCAGAGAGCCCAACTCCAAAACCTGGGACTTTTCAACCAAAATGTGGTCTGAGAACAAAGAGGAGACTGGGACGTACATGCTCATCGGTCTGCCCAATGTGCATCAACGGTCAGGCTGACCTAGAGGCAGCACTAGCTCTGTTCTTCTCCGCAGCAGCAAATCCTGTTTAGCAGCAACCCTCAGTAGGGGTATCCAGCCTCATGGAGATCATGGGCTACAGCTTGCAGGTTTGTCCCGCTAGATATTTTTGACTTCCAAAAAAGAGACTGAAATCTGAATGTATAAATCTTCACTAGAACATTGACCAGCTGCTCTCCGACGACAACATTTCCTCCTCAGACACCGCCAACTTCCTTGCCTGAGTGAAATTTACCTTCTCAGAAATTTTTCCTGGAAATTTCTTCTGTGTCTGAAGGTAAGCAGAAACCAGGCTTAATCCACTTTGTGCAGTGCAGTTGGCTATAACTTCAGACTCTGCCCCAGTTTAGCATGACTAGAAGTTTGTGGTTGCTGCTTTGATGTTTTAGATGCTATTTTTTACTTTAAACTTTCAAAATTTGTAACTCCAGTTCTACTGATTGGATGTTTTTCATTTAGGCGCCAAATAATTTATTAAATTATAATCAATTTTTCTAAATTGGCGTAGGACTTGTATTTTCACTTTATTGCTGTGTGTGTGCTGCATAAATATTTTATAATATGCCTGTAAGTTAAGTCTGACTGCTTTTGTGCTAGGCTACCAGAGGGTTAAGCACACATTAATTTAGGGCCTTTTTTTTGTGGTTCACATTAACAAGGATTGCGGCTGTTGTTTGAATAGGGCTTCACCCCTGTCAGCCAAAACACAATCTCCCAGTGTGTTGCCATTCGTGTAGAACTTTATTTCTTCAGCTGGAAAAAAATTAAAAATGCACACACCACAATGAAAAAGGTAGTTGATATTCCAACAAGCAAGTTTCAAACAAAGAACCAAAAACTGAAGAGATGAATCCTATAATAGTTTTTTAAAAAGTCAACAAGCCAGATCTAAAAGTGTTAAAAATGTTAGTGATTCTAGTTGTGTTTGAGACATGAAACATAGGTGGTCATTCCGACATAGGCGGGCGGCGGTTGCCGCCCGCCCGTCGGAAGCCGCCTGAATACCGCCCCGCGGTCAATAGACCGCGAGGGGTATTCTGACTGTCCCGCTGGGCCGGCGGGCGATCTGATTCAGATCGCCCGCCGGCCCAGCGGGAAAGCGCCTTCCACAAGGAAGCCGGCTCGGAATCGAGCCGGCGGAGTGGAAGGCGTGCGACGGGTGCAGCAGCACCCGTCGCGCTTTTCAGTGTCTGCATCGCAGACACTGAAAAGCCTAGTTGGGCCCTGTTAGGGGGCCCCAAGACGCCCGTTCCCGCCGGCCAGGTTCTGGCGGTAAGAACCGCCAGAGCCAGGCCGGCGGGAAGGGGGTCGGAATCCCCATGGCGGCGCAGCATGCTGCGCCGCCATGGAGGATTCCCCAGGGCAGCGGAAAACTGGCGGGAGACCGCCAGTTTTCCCTGTCTGACCGCGGCGTTAGCGCCGCGGTCAGAATGCCCTTAGGGGCACCGCCGGCCTGTCGGCGGTGCTCCCGCGCCCGTTGGCCCTGGCGGATTGTATCCGCCAGAGTCAGAATGAGGGCCATAGTGTGTTAATAAATTTAATGTTTTGTAAATTGAGCTGGGAAACGTTGCTAGGTCTTGGATGTAGAATGAAACGTTTGGAGAGCAAATGCCTCAGCCCAGAGGTTAAAAATACTGCAATAACACTGGTTAATCTATGAAAGTGCATACTTATTATGTCTACTTTTAAAAGTCTTCATTGCAGAATAAAATGCAATACCACAACATTTTACTATTATTTGAACAGTTAACTATGAAGTCCTGGGCTAACCCACAACACAATTCATTTGTTCAAATTACACTGGATTAATCTCTTAAAAGGAGTGTTATAAGAAGGAATTAAAGAAGCAAGTGTTAAGAGAAGTTTTCTAGCATGGCCATTCTTCAAAGGATTACAAGCAGCACAAGTAGTGATAGAATGACAAGAAAAGTGAGTGGCCTAGAGGATAAGTGCATAAAAGTGTTCTAAGAAAAACAGTATTGTCTTTGGATCAACAGTGATACTCAAAAAGGAACTTTCATGCATTTTGCAGAAATGTGTCATACTTACCATCCTAGAGTTGTATGTTTCTGACAGCAATAGATCTGAAAAGCAGTGCTAGGCAAGAGAATTACTCCCTTTAGAAGCCATTTAGGATGTGAATATTCAGGGGGTCATTCTGACCCCGGCGGGCGGCGGGCACCGCCCGCCTGGCGGGAACCGCCATTTGACCGCTCTGCGGTCAAAAGACCGCTGGCGGCATTCCGACCTTCCCGCTGGGCCAGCGGGCACTAACAATGTTAGTGCCCGGCGGCCCAGCGGGAAGGGGCCTGCAACATTGAAGCCGGCTCCGCATGGAGCCGGCGGTGTTGCAGGTGTGCGACGGGTGCAATTGCACCCGTCGCGCTTTTCACTGTCTGCTATGCAGACAGTGAAAAGCAGGCTGGGGCCCTGTTAGGGGGCCCCTGCACTGCCCATGCCGGTGGCATGGGCAGTGCAGGGGCCCCCAGGGGCCCCAGGACACCCGTTCCCGCCAGCCTCTTCCTGGTGGTGTAAACCGCCAGAAACAGGCTGGCGGGAAGGGGGTCAGAATCCGCTGGGCAGCGCTGCTTGCAGCGCTGCCCTGGCGGATTCGCCCAGCCGGGGGAAATCCGGCGGGAAACCGCCGGACCCGGTTTTCTGACCGCGGCTTTACCGCCGCGGTCAGAATGGGCAGGAAAGCACCGCCAGCGTGTTGGCGGTGCTTCCGTCATTCGCGGCCCTGGCGGTCTTTGACCGCCAGGGTCAGAATGACCCCCTCAGTGTCAGAAAAATAGTGCCTTCTATCTGTTGTATTGAGAAAAGATTGCATAGCGCTTCTTTTTTTTAGAGATTATTATCTTTCTGTCAGTAAGATTGTAAGGAAGAAACATGGAAACCTATACATACATGTATCTGTATTTGTTGGCCAAATAATAAATACGTTTATGTCCTACTCTGCATCATCTAATGCAGCCATTATCAGTGATGTTTTCTTTCCATTTCTAATCTGTGAAGTGTGTCAAAATATTTCTAGCAAGTCATGGTGTAGTGAATCCTAGTTTGTTGTAATGGGATAACAGAAGTTAGGTTATCCTTTGGCTTGCATACTACGATAGGGTACTCAGACATATTATACACTTTGGCCCTCATTCTGACCCTGGCGGATTGAATCCGCCAGGGCCGATGGCAGCGAATGCACCGCCAACAGGCTGGCGGTGCATTCATGGGCATTCTTACCGCCGCGGTCAGAAACGGGAAACCAGCGGTCTCCCGCCGGTTTCCCGCTGCCCTGGGGAATCCTCCATGGCGGCGCAGCAAGCAGCGCCGCCATGGGGATTCCGACCCCCTTCCCGCCAGCCTGGTTCTGGCGGTTTACACCGCCAGAACCAGGCTGGCGGGAACGGGTGTCGTGGGGCCCATGGGGGCCCCTGCAGTGCCCATGCCAATGGCATGGGCACTGCAGGGGCCCCCTAACAGGGCCCCACATTGCCACAGCACCCGTCGCACACCTTCCACTCCGCCGGCTCCATTCGGAGCCGGCATCCTCGTGGAAGGCGCTTTCCCGCTGGGCCGGCGGGCGATCTTTTGCAGATCGCCCGCCGGCCCAGCGGGAAAGTTGAAATGCCCCCCCGCGGTCTTCTGACCGCGGGGCGGTGTTTGGGCGGTTTCCGCCCGGCGGGCGGCGTCCGCCGCCCGTCCGGGTCGGAATGAGGCCCTTTATGTCTTTCCATGCTAACGCAAGATGGTGGGAGTCTTCATAATCATGACTCTTGTCTATACAATTCTATTTCCTGCACTTTTCATTATCCTAATCATTGCAGCCCACACAATTTACTGCATTGTATTAAATAAAAACTATTGAAACATTTCTGCATCTTCGTTATTGCCTGTGTTTAGGTGAGACATGATATATCTGTGAGAAAGGGGTAATCTCCGTTTAACCACGACACTCTCTGAGATGTCATACTTCTGAGTCCATGCGTATAGGCGGCCACAAATCACCTTTAACTATTTGGGTTATTGGTGAGGTACTGCTAGTGAGCCGGAGGGGTTGGGATTACAGTTGCGACTTGTTGTAGGATAGTCATAGTCACCTACAAACATAAGTACTGTCATCCTTGAACCAGCAGTCTTGCCCAGAGCAAGAGTCCAAACTACGACATGGCGCCACCAACAATGGTGTTTAGGTACTAATTTACGGGTACCCCGACTATCACTGTCTCATGGACGACAGGTACCCTAAGTACCATTATACGGAGACGTCCGTGGTCTTTGGGAAATCCTCCTCAGCTGAACAGGGAACACCTAATTAGGCTGTAGGTTGTTTGAGCTCAAACTCATAAAAGGAAAATGTTCCCCACTTGGTGTTCCATCTCTATAGAAAGAAAAACATTTTTTTTCCCCTTCTCTTTTCTTTTCTTAAAAATGGACATAGAAATTCCTGAGAATGCTAGACAAGCATTAACATTACATCTAGTAGCACATGGCTTTAGAGAAGAGGGCGGGATGTCACTTTCATAGTAGAAGCTCATGAGGCTTACCAAACAGAAACATTCTACTCCTGGGTCAACTTTCCTGAGGAAGACCGCAGGTCAGTCACATTTCACACAAATAGAATTGCTAATGTACCTCAACGGTAATGTACCTCAACGGTACTAAGCATACCAGTATCATGAAATACTGCTCACTAATCAGGAGCATCAGAACTGGTTTGAGGGCGCCCTACCACATGTAATACAACACGTGAGATTAGGTCCCTTTGGTAATGACAGACCTACGTGGCCTATGTTTGCCACATACACACCTCTCCCGGGTATACAAAATTTGCAAGCAGCAGATCTGAGAAACTTATATAATAAAGTAGTAACATTATATAGACAGATTGTTCAGTTCGTAATGCGGACTTTGAACACAACACCAGCGCGTCCAGCACCACCAGCACCTGCCGGGTACTATTTGGCTACTGGGATTAATCCACAAACAGTACATACTATTATGGGTAAAGTACCCACAGAACGGGAGAAAATACCTTATTGGATAGCCCAGAAAACAAATCAGCTGGAAGCTGTGTTTCCCCATACGAGACCACAGGAGCAACATAGAATTCTAACAATGTGCTTGCCCTTTGGGATGGTTCCCTCGGTGGATGACTGTGCCACATGGGGTACAGTCTTTGCTGCAATATATACTACCACACATGGTACCCCAACACTTGCCACTTTACTCAAGGTGTTAAAACAAATACTGAATGAGCATGGGGCAGCACCTGCCCTAGATTTGGGGATGAAATGTATGCATAATTGTGACGCAGTATCCTCAATAATACTCAGTAACATTAAAGGGGAAGCGGAGGCACTGGCTATACGCCAGCGTCTCCTAGAAACTCCACATTTGGATCAAGAAAGACAGCTACCAAAAATTATTTCCGATACCTATACTAGTGTAGGACAGGATAGTCTGTGAGCCAAGCCAAAGAAATTGGAAGTACAGAGTACCACTCCTAAGGAAGGTACCAAACAGACACAGGAGGGTTCGAAAAAGCGCTAGGAGAAGCCATAACAATTTATAGAAAGACAGAAGCAGAGAGCAGGCTCTCCGCTTCCGGAGAACTCCGAAAGGAGATATACTCTCAGAAATAGGGAGAATATTAGAAATCCTGATAGATATACTGTTTCAAGTCCCTCTCGTTCCTTTCAGGACTCTCCAGATAAGCGTAGCGAGAGAAGGGGCCGTCCTGATCGACGTCCTGACTACGTGAAACAAAAGAAAGACTTGCTACAGTCTACAGTCAAAAAAGAGGAGAAGACTTAGCAACAAAAGCCATAGTTTAAAAAGAAAAAGGTGGCAACACTATCGCTTAAAAATGCCAGTACACTTGAGAACATTGCTGAAGAATAAGACGTGGCCAGTGACACTGCTAGACAGCGCAGCAGAGGTCACAATATGTCGCCAGAGTCTGAAAGATCATCTGAATGCGACAGCAACTAGCGATTTTGTTGCAGTTGAAACAGCGGACGGGGGCGTACTCCCACCAGATAGACTTTATGATCTAAAGATCCAAATTGAGGGAGACGTGGAACGCACCATCGGTGTGATCTTTTGGGACAAACTTAATTGTGACATCCTATTGGCCGAAAGAGATTTGCCGCCTGAACACGTCCATAAGCTCCCAAAAAGGGGAAAATGTCATTTTACCTTCTTTCTCTAATCTTGTTCCAGAGGCGAAAAAGGAAGCCTACGCTGTCAGTTGGGCTCTAGCGCAGGCACCTGCATTATATCGCAATCATGTAGGTTGGGACAGAGACTCTACGTGTCATATAATACCTATCAGGTCTACACCCCAGCCTCAGACACAATATCCAGTCAAACATAAGGCTAAAGCCCCAGTGAGGGAAATCCTCACTCAGCTAGAATATCAGGGGGTAATTTAGTCTTGCGCCTCTGCAATGAATAATCCATTATAGCTGGTTGTGAAGCCAGACCATTCTTATAGAATAGTCTTAGATTGCAGACACTTAAACAGTCATACACGTACATATGCGATACAAAATTCACATAGCACGGCACTGATAAATAACATAGGGGGTTATTACAACTTTGGAGGAGGTGTTAATCCGACCCAAAAGTGACGGATATACCACCAGCCGTATTACGAGTTCCGTAGGATATAATGGACTCGTAATACGGCTGGTGGTATATCCGTCACTTTTGGGACGGATTAACACCTCCTCCAAAGTTATAATAACCCCCATAATGTGCAAAAAATATAAAACAACGTTGGACATTTCCAACGGGTTCTTCTGCCAGAATTTAGCGAAAGAAAGTCGGGACCTGAGTACATTCTCATTTGGCTCACAAAAACACTTTTGCCGTTTACCCCAGGGCTATACCAATAGTCCAGGACTGTTCTCAGCCCGAGTAACATCATTATTACATTATATTGATCCAGAGGCATTATCCTATATGGACGACATTTATCTCACAGACGACGACCTGGACATTCATCTTATAAGGGTTGATCGAATAATTTTGTGGTTTACAGCAGTTGTGCATAAATACAACTTTAAGAAAAGCAAGATCGCCTTTCTCAGTGTATTGTTCCTGGGATACGAGCTATCAAACGAAGGAAAGAGCCTGGCCCCGCACTTCCTAGAGAAATGTGCACAACTGCATCCACTAAATACACTAAGGAAACTAAAGTCTTTACTTCGTTTCTTTAATTTTGGCAAAACATACGTTCCAGACTATGCACAACGTATTAAGCCACTATACGACTTAATACGTCCAGATTTTTCTAGCAGACACTGGACAGTTGAACACACGCGCATCCTTAGGGATTTGCAACAGGACATGCTAGAAGCTAAACACTTACACACCTGTGACAATAAAAATAATTTGGTCATCAGAATAATTGCTGGTGCCCTTGGGTTTACGTATGTCACCTTCAATGAGGATGACACGGTGCCCATAGCATATAAATCACATTTATACTCAAATGCAAAGCAACGCTTTGCACCCATAGAAAAATTCTAACTGCAGTTCAGATGGCCATCATAAAAGAGATGCATTTGCTGCCCCAAGTGGGAAGGGTATGCCCAGACGTGGGTCCCTTGCTCCCCATGCCACTGGAGTCAAGCTAGCCTGGCTGATGAAGGGTGATACCCTGAAACCGGTCCTAGGATGCTTGTTTCCAGTCCAGGGAGGACCTGGCTTGGCAGTTCAGGCTGGACTGTTCCCATAGGGAACAGGGTCAAGACTGATTTGCATATGGCTGGGTCCAAACTGGAATGGCATGGGTGGCAAAAAAACAATGGATTTAGGCCCAGATCTCTGTACTGGGGGTGAATGTTTGACATTGTTCAGCATTCCGTCCATCACTTGTTCTTTTTGCATCATAAAAGAGAGACCACTTGCCCAGGGGAAGCGAATCATTGTCGTTACCCCGGTGCCAGCACTGGAGGCCGTCACCAAAGCGAGCATTACACCCACGCTGGATTCAGTGGGTGACCTCTCTGACAGCTACTGATGTAGATTATATTTTTGATCCAAAACTTCAGACACGAGAATTTCTCCAATATGAACAAGAGTGCCCCGCTCCTCTACATCTCTTACCTTTAGACAACTATGATACTGTCATTTATACTGATGGTTCAGCCCAACCAGCTGTAGGTACCAAACATCAATACTCAGCCGCTTGCGCAGCCGTGAGTGGAATGATGAAGAATGGAGTCTTCCACCCTCATAATACCTACACGCAGACCCTAGGGGACTGCACAGCTCAGTTAGCCGAACTCAAAGCCCTTATTTTAGTGCTAGAAAAAACGGAGACAGGAAGACTGACTTCGATAGTCTGTAATTCTTATTACTGTGTTCAGTCTTACAATGATTATCTTAATCATTGGAAACTGAACGGATTTAAAGATTCTAAAGGGAACACAATAAAACACAAGACATTGTGAGGGAGACTAGCTGATCTTAAGGATAAGCTGCCGTACGTCCATGTAGTACATACATTGGGCCACCAACATGTAGGAGTACACGTTATCGCTAAAATACTTTGGCTGACGAAGCAGCCAAATCAACAGTACCTACATCTTCAGTGGCTGCAGTGACTCGTTCCCATATGAGATTGGATAATGAAATAGTGACTGCTGTGAAAGCTTCGGCTGAAGGCAAGTCCCTCCGAAAGGATACCCTACAAAATATTCGTACCATATCAGTGCACAGAATGTTGCTTATGCAACACTTCGTGGGGTTGGAGATTGAGCAATCCCCAACGAAGACCAGAGATTAGATCTAGTAAAAGCAGAGCTGCAGGGTGTCGCTTCTGCTCATGCTGGTATTTCAGCCACTGTAACACTCTTACAGAAAAGATTCTGGTGTCCGGGTCTATATAAACAGACAAAGCAATATGTCCTTTGTTGTGACATCTGCCAGCAGATAAAGGGCTCTAATATCACACGCCCACTGCAGACATCCCTCGTAGTGTCCAGTAGGCCATTACAATGTGTGTACCTGGACCACTGTGATCCACTCCAACCGGATGGTGCATACAAATACATCCTAGTCGCTGTAGATTCCTGTTCTAGAGTCCTGTGGGTGGCTGTTTGCTGATCTTTATCGGTACATATGCGGTTGCAGCATTCCACTCGGACCAGGGCCCTGCTTTTGCCTCTAAGGCATTCAGGGACACCATGGGGACGATGGGTGTTGAACTCCAATACTCATCACCATACCATCTCAAGGGAAATTTGATTGTGGAGAGGTGGAACTGTAATCTAAAGCAGTCCTTAACAGCTAGATTATTAGGTTCTGGCCGCAGCTGGCTTCATCACCTATATGGGGTCCGGAGAGCACTGAATAATCTGCAAAGCCAGTCCTTGGGAGGACGAACTCCCTATAAGGTTCTCTTTGGGATACCTATGTATGTCCCAGACCTTGATGGTTCTGGTATGGTGGCAGCAGAAACACTTATTGACATAAATGAACATCTCACTATCTTACAGGAGATTCAATAATTTGGAGATGAAAAATCATCCACCAGTGCTGCCACTTTAGGAATAAGGGATATTCCAACAACTTCAACTGGCTGGATTCCTAAAGTTGGGGATCTGGTTCATGAAAAGATTGCTGTAAAGAAGGAATTTGGTCCATCCAAAGAGCGCCAGTCTCAGTCTTGGGAATACAAGGTACCAGAACTGTAATATCACCACCATTACCTGGTTCCCGAGGAAACAGATTTGTTTCAATTGACAATGTCAAACTACACCATGTGGAAAATCCTGCACAGTAGACCCAGAGGTCCCTTGTGTAGTTCCCGATCCCCTCTCACTACCCAACAGGACATTTCTCTTCAGAACAGAGTGACTAACAATACTATGGACTATGCTACAATATCCAACAATGTTATAAATTCCTCCTCGACCATGTGGAGGGCGGAGAATGAGCTCTTGTTGGTTCCAGTCACCACTTCCACGACAACACCTGGTCAAGAATTGGCCGTCTTATACACCAATACAACACAGACTGATGGCACTATTTACTATGAGCCTCCACGAGAAGTGAACACATCTACAAGTACTGAACTTACTCCTGTTTTTGCAGAGACTGGCTCTGGTTACTTCTTCGACATTAATGACTTTTCTTCAGACTCATCCACTCAAGCAATTGAAAATGATTCAAACACAAGCAAGCTATATCTATGGCTTAAAACAAACTACTTGATATATCCCTGGAACTATTTATGGTTCTGCCTAACATTTTCTACCTTATTCCTATGGATTGCTTTAGTGAATGTTTTTTTCTTACTTATAAATGGTCATTACATTCCTGAGCGTGCAACTGTAGCACCAGTAGGAGAAGTTTTAATCTACATAATTCCTCACACAAGATCCGCAGAGACTTGTCCCTGGTGAACATTTCAGCTGTACCTGTTTCTGATGGGATTGTGTGGGAAAAAGATCCCTTTGAAGTATATGGGCCTACTGAGGTCATTCAAATTCCATATGTACTCAAAATATCCATGACAGATGTTATCAAACCCAGTGTTGTATCCGATGATTGGGATGTCCAGACAGTTGATTCTATGTTAACTGAAATGAAGGACTAATCGGTATTTGAAAGTGATGATGTATATGTAAATAGAATGAATTATGGGGAAATGTTCTGCTACAATAATTGAGGACATTACTACCTGCACCGTGCAACTAGACATAGACCTATACTTGATTACACGCAGTGGGAACATTGTTCAACGCCACCAGTGGGGAGCCCAAAAAATTATTTAGAAAAATTCACCTCTTTTTCTGGGCATGACATAAGAAATTCCGTGTCATATTTTTTCAAATTGCCTCCTTCAAAAATTAGAAACATTTTGCTAACAGATACAAAACTGATATATTTAGATGCTTTTGTTTCCCGTCTTACCATTGAAGGTTAGGATCACTGGAAGAACAATATTGATTTAAAGAGTTTATGGGGTACACAAGATTGGCAAATACAGGGTAGGGAAGCCTTGTTGAGAGCATGCTTGATTCATGTACAAATGATTTTTTTAAATGACACTGTTCAACAGACGTCCTGCCTCGGGTTAGCAAAATAAAAGAAATGAACATGCCCAGTATCCCCACGCCGGCTAAATTTAATGATTGGCAATTCATCCTGAATAACACTGAAGAAGAGCTAGATGCAAAAGTTCCGGCTGGCACCTATAATTCTTCACTTTCCAGTCCCGGCTTGTGGTTAGTTTGCCCAATAGACACCAATGGATGTCGGCCGTGTTTTTTTTAATTCCTCAGGGGGTTTTAAGATTAGCCAGCCAGATCCTCGCTTCATCTCTGGTCAACACACGCGGATAGTTACTACATAGAGTGGGGGTAAACTGTGTCAACAATGGGTACAGTCTAACACATTAGCCACAGTTAAATAACACCTGAACACACTTTCTGAAGATATAGACTTGCAGGACTTCCTGTTAGGTCCTAGGAAACAGCAATCTAAAAGATTTGTATACGCTATGTATAATGAGATATGGAAACTTTCTCAGATAGAAGCCACTGCACGTTTAAGGCCGATAGATAAGGAAAACTTAGAAAAGGCTTTGGCGGTTGTCGATAACGGCATGAACACCCTGTCCAACAGAATTTATTCACTCACAACCATAGTGTCGTCTACGATTGAAATCATTCAGTCAGACATGTCCTGTTTATACCATGGACAAAGTCAGCTGCGTTCCATTATGCAGCTTGGTTGGACGTTACAAACATTGAAAATGGCCGTGTTCCATGGAGATACATTAACAGTAGTGAATTGTTCGCTGCTTTTAATTGATCAGAGAAACAACAGACAATGGCTAAAAGGGAAGCGAGTTTCACCATGCTTCCTATCGAAAAGTTGGAAAAATTGCCTTTTACGATAGCAGAGAGTCCTTTGACTGTCTGGCTCATACATGGCATTATTAATCTGCCCATATCCACCTTTCGTTTTTCGAAATGCTTGAAACATCTTGCCGTGGGCAGGTATGAACGTTTGGACGATAGTTATATTAAGGAAGAGTGGGAGCTGCATTTTGATTATTAAAAAAAAAGAACGGCGAAACAGAGGTCTTTCTTAGCGGAAGCGTATGTGAGACTACTGTTAGTCATTCTATGATCTGCAAGCAGGTGTCACTTCACGCCACTGCAATGCGGAGGTCGCGAACTTGGCCTGTTTTCTGAAGGGTACTCCCGTCTCTTTGATTCGACCAGCATTTAATGTACTTTCCAATGGCAGTTATGTGGTGCTGAGCGATCAAAGCTGTTGCGGTATGCGACCGGGCATTGCCTACACAATGTTACGTGTTATGGACATGTTTTATTCCCCCCCACACAAGAGATAAAGGTATCAGAAATGTGGCCTCACATTGATACTATTAATGTGAATTATGACAAGCTGAGTAGGCTAAAGGCGCTACTGTTTAAAAAACATGTTGGGTTGACATCCGCTAGAGAGACGTATGTTCTCCAGATTGCGAGATCATCAGCCGAGATATAGTCCCTATTAAATACCAACTTCCCCAAGCACTTTGGTGAGCTGTTATCCAGATTATTCAACACCTCAAGCACTACTGGGATTGTCTATTTCTTTAAGGCTGTCGAGTCTGGATTTGTGTCCGTTTTCCAGATTATCTTCGGAGTCATCCCGTCGGCCATCCATTCACTCTTTTCAAGTGTGTTTGGTGGCTTTCCTGTAATTTTGGCATTTTTTGGCAGAATACTACTGCTATTTTTTCTGATTCACAGTGGCTGTTTCTTTACAGCTACACGGAGCGATGGAGCCACTGCCACCAGCACAACTGTGCTGTGAACGCATGGTTCAGATCTTCGCTGTTTCTTTGCTGGAGGAATTGGTCATTGTCATTTCGGTCACTCCTCTGGTGCAGGCACCTTGTCTTTTGCTGTGTATGGAGCTTCTTCGAACATTTGCCAACAGTGTGTCTTGCCGTCTTGCCAGTTTCTCCTGTGGACCAAGAATTGCTGATGTCCCCGATTAGGGTTCATACACGGTCGTGCCCCATGAGACTAAGGCTGATCCGCGAGGCCACTTATGAACATTCAGAGTTGGCTCTTCCATCTACGGACAACGGCACCGATGCAAGTGGACCTGCACATGAGACTACTGCGCACTTTTGCTCCGTAAATTGAGCTGCCAAAGTGATCGATCTTACATCAGACGATTTGGCCTCATTTTTTGCTGACTTTTTAACAGGTGACTTCGGAGCTAGTCTTCAAGATCATGACTATAGTTCCACGCCACAATGATTGAATTTTTTTTTTTTATCTAACTAACATCGACTGTATGATTTTACCTTGGCCTGCTGTGCTTGTCATGGTTGACTTTAAGTCTCTTTAGTATTTTTTTTTAACATTTAATTTTAACTATGTTTTTAACTTTGGTTTTTATGCTTCGCTTTTAGTCCAGAGCAGTTTATTAGCTTTTTGGATTCCCTCACCTTCGGTGGCGTCCAGTAATAGCGTCATACTTGTCACGGCAATGGGGAGGGTATAGTGAATCCTAGTTTGTTTTAATGGGATAACAGGAGTTAGCTTAGCCTTTGGCTTGCAGACTCGTTCCCCCGTCAACTAGTGACTTTTAACCTACTTAGCTTGCTCTGTCTTAGACCATTTATTTAATGAATTCTTTTAAGATGGCTGCCTTGTTTATGGTTAGGCCCTTTTGTTTAGAGTTATGTTATCAGTGTCACCGCTTTAAGGCGTCAACTCATGTGACAAAGACAAACAAACTGTAGGTGCTCACATTAGAAATTACCGTCCCAAGCATGCAGTGTTATCTATTGTTTTGGAACAACCTACGTCAGGGGTCCATGTAGATCTATATAAATACATCACACTTTAGACAGATAATCAGAGGGATTCCGACCAGATACCATCGCTGCTATCAATGCTGCACGTCGCCTTGACGCTGACTCGGTCTTCGTGTTCTTCCGAAGTCTGTGCTCAAGACCTCATTTCAAGGTACCAAGGGTTGGGGGTTCCTTCCAGGGACATAACATTGGCAGATTTGGTTTAACATACCCAGCTCTCCTCTAGGTAGCAGGTTAGGCCTATTACGATAGGGTACTAGGACATATTATACACTTTGGTCCTCATTACAACCCTGGCGGTCGATGTTAAAGCGGCGGTGATACGGCCAACAGGCCGGCGGTAAAAAAAAATGGGATCACGACCACAGCGGAAACTGGCAACACATACAGCCACTTTAACACTCCGACCGCCACGGCGGTAGCAACAAATACCGTCGCGGTAACCGCCAACAGACAGGCGGAAGTCAATGTACCGCCCACCCCATTACAACACGCACATACGCCAGCTTTTCCGGGGCGGTACCAACGCCATCAAAACCACGGCAGAAACAGTACCCAGAAGGGAAACCACTCACCTCTCGACACTCAACGAAGAACCAGGACGCCATGGAGCCCGAGCTGCAGGTCCTCCCTATGCTGGTCTACCTCCTCATCTACCAGGAGTATGAACGAAGGCGGCAACAACCACGGTGAGGACTGCACCTAGTACACAGGGGATGGGGGGAGGAAAAAGAGAGTGACACACACATGCAACACACAACCCCCCAACCCCACCCTCACCCACAACTCCATACACACAAACACATGCATCAACATTACATTTACACCCCGTAACTCCCTGGAAGAACGCAAGGACAAAAGGAATAGAGTCAAACAGTGATATATTAGAAATAAGCAGATACACGTAATATTTTTAAAACAGTATTTACAAAAATATACAATATGTACATAAGGCGGTACATTGTCCACTCAAAATGTTCGTGGGCCACAGGGCCAAAACTCATAGGCCAAGCCCACACTTGACTCCTGCCTCAATATGGAGAGAACACTGCAGGGGCATCAGGTCGAAAACACACAGGCAC
Source organism: Pleurodeles waltl (assembly GCF_031143425.1). Lineage (NCBI taxonomy): Eukaryota > Metazoa > Chordata > Amphibia > Caudata > Salamandridae > Pleurodeles > Pleurodeles waltl. The sequence goes on from NC_090444.1 coordinate 1,730,771,741, forward strand.
CTCAAGGGGACGGGGAAAGTGGGGGGGCACCTCAGGCCAGAAAATGGAAAAAAGCCACTGCTCCTGGAGGGGGCTCCATGCCCACAGCAATGTCCTGGGGAGTGCAAGGCCACAGTCTCTCAAGTGGGTGGTTTGCCCACTGCTTGGTCCTGCGGAGTGCAAAGCCACAGTCTCTCAAGTAGGTGGCTTGCCCACTGCTTGGTTCTGGGGAGTGTAAAGCCACAGTCTCTCAAGTGGGTGGTTTGCCCACTGCTTGGTCCTGGGGAGTGCAAAGCCACAGTCTCTCAAGTGGGTGGTTTGCCCAGTGCTTGGTCCTGGGGAGTGCAAATCCACAGTCTCTCAAGTGGATGCCTTTTTCCACTGGTTCTGGAGGGGGCCTTGTGCCTAGTCTGCTTCATCCTGATCAGGATAGGGTGAGTGGATGCCTTTCTCCACTGGTTCTGGAGGGGGCATTGTGTCCAGTCTGCTTCATCCTGCCAAGGATAGGGTGAGTGGATGCCTTTCTCCACTGGTTCTGGAGGGGGCTTTGTGCCCAGTCTGCTTCATCCTGCCAAGGATAGGGTGAGTGGATGCCTTTCTCCACTGGTTCTGGAGGGGGCTTTGTGCCCAGTCTGCTTCATCCTGCCAAGGATAGGGTGAGTGGATGTCTTTCTCCACTGGTTCTGGAGGGGGCTTTGTGCCCAGTGATGCAACACTTGGGGTGTGGCAGTTTACAGTACCCCCCTGGGTGTCTGAGGCACGAGAGTTACAGGGACCAGGTTGCATAATAGTCCATGGAGGCAGGGCTAGACTCCATCCTGCGGAGGCTACGGCTGCAAACTGGTGGTAGTGCCTGTGCTGGTGGGGTTGCTGCCAGTGGTGGAGGGAGGCTCCAGCTCTTCTCCTGCAGCCTCGGAACGCTGCCCACTGGGGCTGCTGCTGCTGGTAGTGGTGCTACTGCCAGCGGTGCAGGTGGCGGTGCTTGCGGCGGTGCAGGTGGAGGTGCTGGCCGTGGTGCAGGTGCAGGTGCTGCCAGTGGTGGAGGGAGGCTCCAGCCCTTCTCCTGCAGCCTCAGACGGATGCCCACTGGGGCTGCTGACAGTAGTGGTGCTTGCGGTGGTGCAGGTGGCGGTGCAGGTTGCGGTGCTAGTGCGGGGCTGCTGGCGGTGCTGGCCGCGGTGCCGGTGGCAGTGCTGACGGGTGTGCTGGCAGCCACTAGGCCTTCACCTGCAGCCTCGGACGGCTTAAGTGCCTTGCCTGGTGTTTTCTGCCCCTTCCTCACCTTGGCAGATGGTGGTGTGACCTTGGGTCTGGCAGCTGGAGTCTTGGAGGTGGCCTTGCTGGGTGGTTGTGGCTCCTTCCCCTTGCTGGATGCTGTCCCCCTCTTCACCTTGCCAGGTGGCGGAATGGCTTTGGCCTTGGCAGGGGTTGGTGGCACACTGGCTGGGCTGACAGGTGCCCCCTTTGAGCCTCTGATAGCTGCAGGTACCACAGCTGATGTCGACTTGGTAGCTGAGGTGCTGGCCTGGGTTCTGGCCACCCTGGCCCGAGGGGAAGGATGGGGGGGAGGAGTAGGGAAGAGGTCAGTGTTTGCCAGGAAAATCCTCTTAGGGACACTGGGGCAGGAAGAAGGAGAGGGGTTGGGAGTGGAGGAAGAGAGAGTGGTTGTAGGAGGTGTCTGTCTGCTGAGTTTGGGTGCAGATGCATGGGCTGGATGCTGTTGTGAGGTGGATGGCTGTTGGGTGGGTGGGTGCTTGCGTTTGTGTACTTTGGGAGGAGGGGTCACAGACACACTGGGAGAGGACACAGGGGACGTGTGCATGGATGGGGGGTGGTGACTGCCAGTGAGGGGTGTGTTGTGATGGGCATGCTGGTGATGGAGGTAGTGAATGAGGATGTAGTGCATGCACGTGTGAGTGGAGACAGTACTAGGAGGGAGGTGTATGACGAGGAGGAGGAGGACACAGTGGAGGCAGTGGATGTTGGTGTGTCTGCATGGGGATGGTGCTTGTGTGAGTGCCTGTGAGATGAAGTATGGTGCTTATGTTTGCCTGAGCCACTTTTGTGTGTTGATTTGGGTGAATGCTGGTCTGAAGGTGTGCTTGGGATAGGCTGGGGTTGAGGGGATTGGGACTGGGTAGAGGAAGTTGGAGGGGGGAGGCTGGACACAGGGACAATGGCTGCCATCAGTACGGAGGGCAGAGCCTGAAATGCTCTCTGTTGGGCCGCCACGCCAGAGTGAATGCCCTCCAGGTATGCATTTGTTTGTTGCAAATGCCTCTCGGCACCCTGGATGGCATTCAGAATGGTTGACTGCCCAACAGTGAGGGATCTCAGGAGGTCAATAGCCTCCTCACTGAGAAGAGCAGGGCTGACTGGGGCAGGGCCTGAGGTGCCTGGGGCGAAGGAGATGCCCACCCTCTTGGGTGAGTGGTCAGGGGAAACACGCTGAGGGGCTGCTGGGAGGGCGGTGCTGGTAGGGGGAGTGGCAGCTGTACCTGTTGTTGGGGTGGGCACAGAGGTGTCTGCCACCACCAGGGAGCTTCCATCGGAGGAGGAGTCGCTGTCTGTGGTGTCCCCTCCTGTCTCCATCGTGGTGCTCCCCTTGCCCTCCGTCCCACTGGTGCCCTCACCGTCGGTGGATTCGTCCTCCAGGCCCATGTGGGATGCATCTCCCTCTGTTGCCGGTGCCTCTGCTCCTCTGCCAGATGATGCTAATGAACACAAGGACAGGGTGACAAAACAAAAATGGGGGGAGAGACAGAGGATACACTTGGTCAATGCCAGCAACACCACTACCGTTGGCGTACACAAAACACAGGGAGCAGCCCTATGTGGAGGATTTGGCCACAGTTAAAGCTGACTTCTATGCCCTGGGACATACCCCCAACATCATTGGTGCCATTGATGGTACACATGTAGCATTTGTACCCTCCCCCCCCGGAAAAATGACCAAGTGTTCAGGAATAGAAAAAGCTAGCACTCTCTGAATGTTCAGATGGTGTGTTTGGCGGACCAGTACATCTCCCATATGAATGCCAAGTATCCTGGCTCTGTGCATGACGCCTGTATCTTGAGGAATAGCAGCATCCCATATGCGATGGGCCAACTCCAGAGGCACCGGGTGTGGCTAATAGGTGAGCCCAAGTTTCCCACCCAGTATAAGTTGGTGTCTGGGTATGGGGTTGTCCCTAAAGGTGAGTGTGTGGCTAACAGGTATCCCTCAATAATTGCAGGTGACTCTGGTTACCCCAACCTCTCATGGCTACTGACCCCAGTGAGGAATGCCAGGACAAGGGCAGAGGAACGTTACAATGAGGCACATGGGCGAACAAGGAGGATAATTGAAGGAACCTTCGGCCTCCTGAAGGCCAGGTTCCGGTGCCTCAATCTGACAGGTGGATCCCTGTTCTACTCACCCAAGAAGGTGTGCCAGATCATCGTTGCATGTTGCATGTTTCACAACCTGGCCTTGAGACGCCCGGTGCCTTTTTCTGCAGGAGGATGAGCCTGGAGATGGTCTTGTTGCAGCGGTGGAGCCTGTGGAAAGTGAGGAAGAGGAGACAGAGGAAGAAGATGTGGACAACATTAGTGATATAATACAGCAGTACTTCCAGTGACACACAGGTAAGACACTAACTTCACTTTACATTTCAGTTTTGTGTTGGACATTGTACATGGCAGCCTGATTTCCCTATGCCTATGGCCACTTACTGTACCCTTTGACATCTCTATTTTCAGATCTCTGTGGCCCACTCTGGCTCCTGGTATGTTTACTGCTGCCCACTAAAGGTCATACCAATGTATAAATAACTTTACATTTGACTTGCAATGTTTTCAGAATGTTGACCTAATACATATTTCAATCATTAGACAGACTCCAGATTTGTATTTGTTCAAAGGGTGTTTATTTAAGTGCGCATACGTAGAGGGGGATGTGCAATGTGCTGGGATGATGGTGAAGGAATGTCCAGTTAGAGTCCAGTCTCTTGGTATCACAGGTGCATAGTCCAATGGGGCATAGGAAGGGGAGTAATGGCAGTTGAAGGTAGACAGGGTGACAGAGTGGGACACAAGGGTGACAATCAGGAGAGTCTTATTTCCTAGCGGGGGTCTTGGCAATGTTCTCTGGCTTGTGCCAGGATCGCAGGGACCGTTTGCGGGGTGGTTCTCCTTCTGCAGGGGGTGGGGTGCTGGTGGCCTGTTGGTCCTGTGGCGGGTCCTCCTGTCCACTAGCGCCGGCGGAGATGGAGGGCTGTTCTTCGTTGTGGCCAGTGTCAGGGGCCTGTTGTTGTGCCACTGCCTCCCTCATGGTCTTGCCCATGTCTGCCAGCACCCCTGCAATGGTGACCAGGATGGTGTAGATGTTTTTGAGGTCCTCCCTGATCCCCAGGCACTGTCCCTCCTGCAACTTGGCCATTATCTGTCCCATGGTCTCCCGGGAATGGTGGTATGCTCCCAGGATGTTGGAGAGTGCCTCCTGGAGAGTGGGTTCCCTGGGCCTGTCCTCCCCCTGTCACGCAGCAGTCCTCCCAGTTTCCCTGTTGTCCTGTGCCTCTGTCCCCTGAACTGTGTGCCCACTGCCACTGACCCCAGGTCCCTGATTGTGTTGGGTTTGTGGGGTTGCCTGGGGTCCCTGTAGTGGTGGACACACTGCTGAATGACGTGTCCTGGGGACAGTGGCACGGGCCCGCTGGGTGGGTGCTGTGCTTGTGTTTCCTGAGGGGGAAGCCTCTGTGGTGGGTTGGGACTGTGGCAGGGTAATTGACTGTCCGGAGGTCCCTGATGGGCCAGGTTGGTCATCGTGATCCAGGCGTGCAGAGCTGCTGTCATCACTGTGGGCCTCCTCTGTGGGGGGATTGGATGTTGGTGGCACGTCCTCTCTGGTGAAGTTGAGTAGGGGTCCTGTGGGGATGAAAATGCAGTGTTATTGAATCCGCGTGTGCCATCTTGTGCATGGATATATTTCCCTCTATGGTTGTTATAACAAGGCAGCTTTGGCTTGTGTGAGTTGTGCTTGGTTTGTCTAAGTGATTGTCACTAGTATGCATGCTGTGGCGATGGGTGTCCATGCAGGTCTGTGATTGGTGTCCATGCATTGGTGTTGCATGCAGGGCTTGGTATTGGGATGGGTGGGTTGTGATGGTGGGGTATTTGTGAGGTGGTAGAGTGATGGGGGCATGGGTAGGGATAGGAGTTTGTGATGGCATGCAGGTAGGGTGGGGATATAGTAGTAAAGATTTGGCTTACCAGAGTCCAGTCCTCCTGCTACTCCCGCGAGGCCCTCAGGATGCATGATCGCCAAGACTTGCTCCTCCCATGTTAGTTGTGGGGGAGGAGGTGGGGGTCCACCGCCAGGCTTCTGTAAAGCTATCTGGTGTCTTGCAACCACGGAATGCACCTTCCCCCATAGGTCGTTCCACCTCTTCCTGATGTCATCCCTTGTTCTGGGGTGCTGTCCCACGGCGTTGACCCTGTCCACGACTCTCCGCCATAGCTTCATCTTCCTAGTGATGGATGTCTGCTGCACCTGTGATCCGAATAACTGTGGCTCTACCTGGATGATTTCCTCCACCATGACCCTTAGCTCCTCCTCTGAAAACCTGGAGTGTCTTTGGGGTGCCATGGATGTGGTGTGAGTGTTATGTGTGAGGATGTGTGGGGTGATGTGTTGTGGTGTGTGCTGTGAGGTGCGTGGATGGTGTATGAGTGATGGTGTTCTGTGGCTCAGATTGTGTGGGTGCTCCTGGCTTGTGTCTCTCTCTGTTGGCAATCTTTTTTTTCATTGAAAGGGTTGTGGGTAATGTGGGTCTGTGTTTTATATTGGATTGGGTGTGGGTGTGGGTGTGTATGTGTGTCAGGTGTGTGTATTTTGAATTGTCCAATGTGGTGTAGTTTTGTAAGTGTGTGTGTATTTTGAGCGCAGCGGTGTGTACCACCAATGATTTACCGTGGTTGACAGACCGCGGCGGTGATTCGTGGGTCCTGATACTGTGGGCATATTCCTGTTGGCGTAACGGTGTGGGTTTTGGTACCTCCAATTTATCAATGACCTTTGGTCTGAAGGACTTGTGTGGGTGTCTGCATTGTGGCGGATTTCTCAGTGTGGGTCATAATACCTGTAGCGGAATACCGCTGCGGTTACGGTATGTTGGCGGCCGTCAGCATGGCGGTAGGTGGCATTTACCGCCAGGGTTGTAATGAGGGCCTTTATGTCTTTCCATGCTAGCGCAAGATGGTGGGGGTCTTCATAATCATGCCTCTCGTCTTTACAATTCTATTTCTTGCACTGTTCATTATCCTAACATTGCAGCCCATGTGATTTACCGCATTGTATTAAACAAACACTATTGAAACATTACTGCATCTTCGTTATTGCCTGTGTTTGGTCGAGACATGATATATCTGTGAGAAAGGGGTAATCTCCGTTTAACCACAACACTCCCTGAGATGTCATACTTCTGCGTCCATGCATAAAGGCTGCCACAAATCACCTTTAACTGTTTGAGTTGTTGGTGAGGTACTGCTAGTGAGCCGGAGGGGTTGGGATTACAGTTGCGACTAGTTGTAGGGTAGGCATATTCCATACAAACATAAGTACTGTCATCCTTGAACCAGCAGTCTTGCCAAGAGCAAGAGTCCAAACTACGACAATGGTGCTTTTAAGTATTTTAAAGATGCAAAGCTCATGCAAGGTATTTGCTGTCCTATTGAAAAAATAATTCCTCTGGGCCTAGTGCTTGGCCTGAACAAGGTACCAGTGCCCTGAATTTGCTAAAATGTAGTTTCTCCAAATATTTTTCATTAACATGTTCCTTCCAATTTGTATAACTTTGTTCTAAAAAATAATCTATGAGCATGGTGAATAGATAAATCTGTGATGACTAACTAAATAATTTTTAGATGTTCAGGTTCTTGAAAATTAAATGCAGGTGGATCAGATGTGTTATTAGTGTTAAAATAAGGATATCTTTTTTGAAAACTTTTAAGATTGCTAGATCGGTGAATGTAGTGATCTCCATAGTGAGGAAACAGAACAGCTGTTGATGAACCTCTGCACCACAATAAGGATCTTCATTGCCCAACAAAGCATACAAACTCAAGTCAGCCATCAATTATTTAAGAGCATTTGTATCCCATGAACTTGCAAAAGAATATGGAGTGACAGTGCCATCCATTTGAGATTCTTAAAACACAGGGGATTTGAATTATTCCGGTAAGGCCTAAAATTTGAAAAGGAATCTTTCCCATAAAATGCCACACAACAAAGTGTATGCAATGATGCTAACTAAATGATGGTCCCTTTGAACTCTGTGGTAAGAAAATGTGTCTGCAATTTTTTAACCACAGGAGAAAGCATTACACTTTCAGGAAGATATTGCCCATGCACCACCAGCAAGATTCTAATTAGCTTTATAAACCGTAAAAGGAATTATATCATTGCTGAAGATGTCCAAATGTATGATGATAGTAGTCTGTTGTACTTGTCTCAGCCCCAGCAACAGGTGAGACTCCATCTGTAGCATTGAATAAATGGAGATATGTTTTTTTTCAGTGTTTTTTGAAGAGAGTATAAAAAACCCTCCTGTCTCTGAATCTGGATTGGGCTCATTTTTAGACAACGTGATTGATTACATCTGTATAATTCCGATGGATGTAGAATCTTTTGTTGGTGCATATGAGATAGCAATTGCAAGTGAAGAAGTAAAAATGATTGATATAGGAGCAGCAGGTTCACCTGTTGAACATGATGCTTGCACCATGTTCGGATCATTCCTGGATATAATCTGTGATATGTGTAATGCTGGAGACGCAGCAGGCTCATGAGCCCCAGAACAGGGCTAATGATTTCAATGTGGCTTTACTCTTCTTGGCTTAAACCCAAAATAGGGAGAGGATACACTGAACTAATCTGGAGGAAATTTGGTGTCTGACCACCAAATGGTGGCTCTTGATGTGATCGATCAACATATTTCTTTTTTCGTTGCACCATTGAGGAGTCATAGGATTCCAATAACTTGAACAGGTAGTCTTTAAGATAGTCCAACGACCTGATTTAATGGGATCTGTTCCCAAACTTGCTCTCCCACTTGAAGAGCCACACCTCAGCAGCTTTATCTTTAGTAGTGGAGTAGTCCTTTTGTTGGAGATCGTCTCTCTAGTTTCTTGAATAATCTTTAATACATCCGCCCATGATGAATTCTGTTTTAATATATTCTATTCTTTTCTATTATTTTCTATTTTAGGCATTTTTAGGTGCATGGCTATCCCAAAGTCTCCCAGAGCTAAACAACAGAGGTAGACCCTGTTCCACCAGTATCTCTAAGTACTAAAACAACAAAAGAGATCGAATCCTCAGTTAGACATATATGGCCTTATTTCGAGTTTGGCGGATGGAAAAGCCCGTCCGCCAAACTTCCAGCAGGATGGCCACCGCCTACGTGGCGACCTCTGTGCCAGAGTCATTACGAGTTTCCCGCTAGGTCAGCGGGCGGAAACTCAGCATTGTCCCGGGCTTTAATGGAGCCGGCAGCAATGCTGTAGCCCGCAGGGTGCACCAGCACACCAGACAGTGAACATTGCAACAGTGCTGGGCAGGGGGCCCCTGCATTGCCCATGCCAAGTGCATGGCGGTGTTACCGCCATGAAAAGGCTGGCGGAGAACGAAGTGGTAAACCTCTGGGATCCAAGATCCTGGTGGAGCTGATGGTTCCCTGGCGGTCAGAGCTTGGTTGTTATGTGGCGGTAGGACCGCTGCATAGGTGGCGGTCCAGACTGCAAACAGGAGTGTGGCAATTATAAGACTGCCACGCTCGTAATGAGGCCCATAGTCATTAGACATATAGCCTTGAATCAGTTTTTGACCCTGCCACCCTTACAAGGAGGTCAAGATCAGGGACATACATTAGAACCAGGAAAAGCATTTGGCATGAGATTCAACTACCTAATAATCCTCTAAGCAATTTATTGAGTGCTCTCTGAAGTCTATACAGGTTATGAAACTATTTCAATCCTGTATCTAATACTCTGGTAGTCAAAGCTTACTTAAGAGTAGGTTTGGCTCACTTGAACACACCAAACGATTGTCCATGTGATGAGTGCAGGTATAGCAGTTGTACTCCTGGAGCACCAAAGCATCCAAAAACCCTTTAGGGGTGAATGCAGGACCATTATCTAAATGTAATGTATCAACTGCTCCCATTGCTGTTAGGTACTTCAAACCTTTTATGACTGCACAGTTAAGAAGTACTTATATTGATTGATCCGTAGTGAACCGCTATGAGCAAGCAAGATGAGACAAAACCATTTGACAGATATCATGAGGAGAGTAGATAGTAGTCTTATTGCATTCAAATGCTTTATTTCCAGACAAATAGTGCATAATGGTATGAGAAAACTACCCTTTTTGCATGGTCACTCCCCCATTATTTTGCTGAAATATATGACTTTGGACACTGATGCACTGTTGTACATATAGAAATTGCTTAATCCCTGAGGAGTGCATTTAACGCTCCTATAAGACTTGTATAAGGTGTAGAAACTGCAGTGACATGAAAATTTAAATGTCACTTGTACTGTGTAGGCCGTATTGTGCCATTCATTAGTGTCACAAAGGAAAACTTGGCTTCAGGCCTTCTCGTATAGCCATACTGCTACAGTGTAAAACTAGCAGCGCAATCTGTTAAAATTACCCTTTGTAACAGGTAAAAACCTCCTTGTTAAATACTATTACGTCACCTCTGTGTAAGCCTTGCGGCCCACGAAGTAGGGTGCATTGTATTTAACAGTGGGACATGTTGAAAATTAATGTTACCATGTCCCTAAAGTAACTGGGCCCTAAAAGCTATTTTCACTGTTGCCCAGCTGCCCTACATAGAAAACCAGAGTTCAAATACTGTATTTTGGGAATGAATAAAATAAAAAAATAATCCATTTCTTTAATAGACATTACATTTCCAATCAAATGGTGAAGTCCGAATTTCAATAAACGCTGAAGCAAAGTAACTTTTAGAAATTTAACTTTCCTTGCTTGAAGTTCCTGGAGGCTATGGAGGCTAATTTGCATTATCTCTCTAACTTTTTACAACCTGTACTTACCCCGAGAATATGTGTGAAAGAGGTATGAAATGCATCCCAGGAGAAAAAAATAGGCTGACCTGAATGAGCCAAGGCAACTCTGCTCAACTCCACAGAATATTCAGAGTCGGACTGTGGGCTTCCCGTGGTACCACACTGTCAAATCCTGAAAGACTGGACTGTTAAGAGACATATAACACTTAGCACACACTTGAAAGAGAGAGTATAAGATGCAAAGACAATTCTTACATATTCCCTCTCTAGTATGTCGAGACCTGGAAAGCTTTATTCCATTGGTCAGAGAGGGGCTAGGAGTGTTGTGGGGTATCTCTAATCACAGGCTGATGAACCCTATAAAGCTGGGCCCTCATCCAGCCTTCCTCGGAACACTGCTTTATTTGAAAAGAATACCAGGTGGACTGAATCTGCTGTATTTGGCAGTTTAACCTGTGAGAAGGGCCTGAGGAGGTTGAACCCCCTTCCACTTGAAATTCAAGAGAAAAAAGAAGGTCCCCAAGCATTATACGTTTTACCCCATGGGTAGCGCTAGGAACATAAAACACCTGCAGAGGACATTGCTGTGGAGAATCCCAGCAACTGGACATGGACTGGACTTTACTGTTGCCCTCTGCCTGACACTCTTAAAGTCTCGATTTGCTCTGAGGTTATGCAATGGAAGTGTAACATTGTAGCTATTTTGGCACCAAGAGACATTTAAAAACTTTTTCAAAACTTTTACTAAAGAAATCCAGAGCCAACTGTGAAAACTATCTGATCAACAGTTTGTTGGCGTTGGTTTGAATTTCAGGTTTATCCTGCATGGAGAAAAGTTTTTCCTCATAAAATAAAGTCCCTTTTCAGATTTGGACATAGAGACTAAGAGCTCCCCCACTTCTAAGCCTTAGCTGGTGTACATGGTGTTTCTGAACTGCTCTCCATTGTGGTCTGTTTCAAATTGTAGTGAAGTCCCAATCTAGTGTGATAATTATCCACAATTGTCACTTTGTGCTTCTTGACATTATTTGTTATGTTTTGTTATGTTATACGGAACTTGAAAGAGCATGTTCACTGACAGGTCTCATGGTGCTGAGAGCACTAACAGCCTAAGGCAGACAGGTTAGTCATGTGCTTGCCTGAAAAGTAATGTTTTTAGCAAGGTCTCGAAAAGCTTGTATGAGGTTGTGGCTCTTATATTATCTGGGAGGGAATTCCAGACCTCAGGCGCCCATACAGCAAACCTGCCTCCCCCTCCAAAAAATCTTTTCCTCTTGAATTTGGGAACCTCTAAAAGGTTGAGATGAACAGATCTGAGATAACGCCTGGGGGTAGAATTCCATATCAAGGAATGTACGAAAGTGGGGCTTTTCCCTTGGGAATTTTTAAGAGCATTCATCATGTGTTAAAGAGGGTTCTCTGAACCACTGGAAGCCAGAGCAGTTCCTTTAACAAGGGTTTAGTGTGACAAAATCTCTGTAGTTGATAGATCAATCTAACAACTTAGTTTTGGATAAGCTGCAATCTTTGGTTCAGGCCCCGAGGGAGAACCAGTAAAGAACATTGGTTTAATTCATATGCAACATCACTAGTGCAATTAGTATCTAAATAGTTACTGTGACAAAGAAGAATTTCCTAATTTTTTTTATTTTGCGAAGTTGGAAGAAGCAGGAGGATGTCACTGCTCCGACCTGGGGCTTCATTGACAGATCTTCATCCACAAGTATCCCAAGACTTTGGACCATTTTTTCGAAATAGGGGAGGGACCCTATTCGTGATGCCAGAAGGAGGGACTCCAGTGATGCAGTTTGTTTTTGATCATCACGACTGCAGTTTTGTCCAAATTCAGTTTTAATTGGTGGCAGTTCATCCAATCCCGGGTGAAAATCATAGTGTTTTGGAAGAATTCTATGGAGTTAGGTGTATCTTCAAGATTGAACATGAGCTGTAAATTATCTGCATAATTAAATATTTTACTTCTAACCTTTTATAAGGAGTTGACAAACGGGTGAATATAAAGGTTAAATAGGAGAGGAGATAAGGAGCTCTGTGGTACCTCACAGCTCATGTTAACTTTGAGTGAGCAAAACAGGTAAAGATGGAAAGATTGTGGCTGGTTTGACAGAGAAGACTTTATCCACTCCAGGACATGACCCTGCAGGCCGGCAGACTTGACACACTTAAGGAGGATGGCATGGTTCACTGTGTCAAAAGCCGCTGAAAGATCCAAAAGGACTAATTCCTGGGCATATCCTTTGTCTACCTCTGCTCACATATCATCCACTATGGCGAGGATGATGGATTCCTTGGAGTGGGGGGGCGGAAACCTGCATGGTGAGGCTCCAGGAAGGAGGAACATTCGAGGAAGGAGCAGAGATGTTGGTCTGTGTGATCCTGCAGAATCTTGGCTGGGTAAGGGAGAATGGAGATAGGGTGATAGTTTTTTAGGATGGAAAGATCTTACCCAGCTTTCTACAAGAGAAGGACAACAACTGCTTATTTAAAAGTAAGCGGAACCAGACCCTGAATTAGAGATGAATTAATTATGGCAATAGCCAGATCCGGAAACACTGAGAAGACTATCTTTTGGATTGCAGGAGGGCATATATCCTGGGGGGAACCAGATTTGACCCTAGTCAGCATCTTCTAAAGAGCATCTCTGGTAATTAATGGAATAACATTAAAAAGAGATGGATTCCTCTCTTCCAGGGATGATGAGCTGAAAGGAGGACTGGAGGATACTGTCTTTGATTATCCAAATGTTATCAATGAAGAAATTATTCAATTCATCACACAATCCTTGTGTAGGAAACACCAAAGTATTTAGGCTGTCCGGATTGGATAGGTCTGGTAGTGTTTCAAATACTACTTTGGTTTTACTCTCAGAATTTATAGTTCTATTTGAAAAGTAAGTTAATTTGGCTTTCTCTTAATCGAGTTACAGCAGCACCTTTATAGGCTTTTACTGTTGTCTTTACAGCCAATTCAGATGCAGACGTCCCTTTAGCGTGAAATCCTTCACGTTTATTGGCCATGGTGAATGTTATGTGAACCAAAGGAAGCCTGTCCTGTAAAACAGCTGGGTTTCCAAAAAGCTGTTTTGCATTTATACCTATACTTTTGAATCACTGAATCTGTTAAAGATGCTAATGTTGCAAGTCTAATTTGCAACACTGTACATAGAACGCTGAATTTGACACAATCATCAGGGTAACTGATGGATCAGCTTTCTGAAGAGCAAGAACAAGTAATAGGCCAATTTCTTCTGTTTGTGTAGTGCAGTCACCTAAAACGTTGGCATGTATACACACCGTCTTGAAATATATCTCATCAAACATTCCCTGCCCTACTGCATAAGATGTGGAATAATTTTCTTTAGGGCTCCATGTAGAACACACTGTTGTACCTATATACTTATGTATGGGTAAAATATTTGGCGTTTGTGGAAGCCTTTGTGCATGCTATAGAAATTCATCAGTTCAAAGTGTCGGATTGTACTCACAGTCACTTGCATTTTGCGTTGTGGACTTCCACAACCAACAAAGGCGTAGGGCTTGTGCATGGGGCATTCTGGTTTCAGTAGATGCCTCAAGTGTTTGTATAGGGGTACAATAGTTGCTTTTCTTCTTCTGTCCTATACTCTTTTAAAATGGCCATCTGAACTGCTGTAAGAATTCTCTCAGTAGAAGAAAAGTGTTTTTCTGCCGTTAAGTATAAATGTGATGGTGGGGATCGAGAATATCAAAGACAGAATATTGAAGGGTCATAACATAATGATCAGACTATGGAGGAACAAAATGTTAAAAGATACATTATATAGATGTTCTATACCTATTCAAGGTAAGTAGATGTGGAGTTAAGAATGATAAGTTCATGCCTCCCTCTGTGCACTCACCTCTTTTATATTTTGTCCCTCAATATTCGTGTCACGATACTGTGACCCTTCAATATTATGCCTTCAATATTCCTTACCACACTCAAATCTTATCTATAAACTCTGAGAGTCGCCTGCCCCTTACTGTAAACTCTGTATGTGTAGCCTGAAGTGCTAGGAACAACTCGAATTACTAGGTTCATATTGTTGTCCTACGTCTGTAAGTTCTTTGTTTCCAACAGATCTGCTTGCAGTCCATATAAGATAGCTTCATATGTTTTCATCCAATTGTTCTCAGAATACATGTGGGCAATTAATTCATTTAAGGCCTTAACTCAATCAGCATAATATGGAAAGTAAAGTTATTAAGAAATTATATCAGGACTTAGAACTTTCTCTTTCTCAGTGTGTTTGAAGGTTGTAAAGTAGCACACTTCTGTGGATTGTCAGGTGCCAGTCCTTTACCCTCACTGGATAATTCATATCATGTGAAAATGAGCAACTTTAGATTTTAAGGTTTATTCTAAACCCATGCTTGGCTAAAAGTGTCACTTTTTGGTCCATCCTGTCTGGTATAAGAGTTCTGTTATATCGTCCTCCTTGATGAAGATGTCATCATTGTAGGATAATACCTCTTGATCTTCTTCTAGGATTAGCATTATTCTTGCTGCAAAGAGCACAGGGCAGTTATTATACCCCTGAGGCAATCTGGCATATGACGTCTGAAACCTCTGAATGAGAAGTTTGTTAGTTCCTGTGTGATCAGGCACTTGGTTTTGACTAAAGAACTCATTCAAGATATCAAGTGACGTTCTGTATTTTTTTCTAACTAACTTCATCATCAGTCCAGTACTGTGTGCGTTTTGCACCACATGCATGGCTGTGTTTGCATTCAAATTTCTATATTCTTAAAGAATTCTATGTAAATTGTTTGGCTTCAACGCTGGGAAAAAGCAAGTGTTCCTGTTTGAAAGACGAGACACTTTTACACCTGAATATTGTAGATGATCTATGAGAGCCCTTATATTGCACTTTGCTTCTGGCTTTAATGGATCATGATCTTGAACTTTTGGCTTACTTCTTAAGGAACTCACGTGTGGCAAGGAATCTTTGTACCATCTCAGTTGGTTTCATTACAACGGTGGAGCTTGCTTCAAAACCCATTTGTATGCTAAAATAATAGTATGACCCTGGATATAAATCATGTGGTTACCAGTATTGAAGAATAACTATGAGGCAAGAAAATATGGCTGAGTATAACCAAACAGTAACACAATTAGGTGAATCTATTGTGTGTGTCACACACCATGGATTCACATACAGTAACACAATTAGGTGAGTCTATATTATGTGTCACTAAGTAGTAACACATAGTATTGTGAAGCTGAGCAGATAAATGGACCTGAAAAATATACAAATAACTTGCAGAAAACAATGGTGTGCATATCTCTGAGGAATGGCAAACAACATATCTAGTGAAGTTACTTTGAAAAAATGATATTGTAATGTCCAGTTATTAATACGGATTATGTGAATATCACCAATTTGTGGTATGCTGAATGTCAACTGAATAGTCAGTAGGAATCAAATTGATGAACAAATTAGTTTGTAAGTATTTTTTGCGCAACCAAAACACAGGTTGCTAGTGTCAAAAGTGTCCCAAAAAATTATTTCAGGTGCCTGATTGGACCATTTTTAATGGCTGGAAAATTACCCATGACAACAAGACTAAAAGATGATACAGTCTATTCACCCTACATAGGATTATTTTATTTATCACA
Organism: Pleurodeles waltl; assembly: GCF_031143425.1. NCBI lineage: Eukaryota > Metazoa > Chordata > Amphibia > Caudata > Salamandridae > Pleurodeles > Pleurodeles waltl. The sequence goes on from NC_090444.1 coordinate 1,730,787,446, forward strand.
GAAGTATTTCTTGTGTATCTATTCACTTTTTTGTTAGCAGATGTCGTTTTTGAAGGTACTACATTTAGTCATTGCAGTATCTGCATCAAGTTTTGGCTAGTTCTATACTTCTCTTTGTGTGATGATCAACACTGTAGCATTGTGCTGTGTGTTGTTGGTGCTTGCAACATTGTGTTCCAGTGTTGGCAAGCACAGAACATGATCCAAAAAAGTGATGGATTGAATGATTGAATTTATGTCAGCCACTGGCAACTACTCAGGCCCCAACCCAGACCATATTTTTTTTGCCTTACATGCCACCTCATATTAGACCCAGCAACATATAAATCAGCCTTGATCCTGCTCAAGTAGGAAAAGTCCTGCTCAAATGACAAAGCCAGGTTCTCTCTGAACTAGAGCACAAGGAACCCAACACCAGTTGTGGCATATGTGGGCCTCTACAGCCGGGCACAGCTTGGTTCCAGTAACACTGTAAGTACAGGATCCGAATCTAGGCATACCTATTACACTTGGACCGTCAGAAAGAAAAAATACAAAAAGTGATGGGTGGAATGTTTGAGTTAATCTCAGCCACTGGTAATTACTCAGGGCCACATTCTAGCCCAACAAAGGACTAGGATGTAGCACATATTTGCTTACTTCAGTGTTGCCAGACACAGGTTGGGACTACTGTTGCTCCACTCCCGGGATTTCTTATATTCCAAAAACAGGCAATGAAAGGGAGGGCCCACAAGGGAGAGAGGTTGTCACCAGCACCTATGAGCACGTCAGGCCTTATTTGTTCTTTTATAGTTTACTTGATAAGGGGACGCGTTAGAGGTTCGATGGACCTTTGGACTATGCTTAGAGTGATTCCACCATAAGTCAAAAGTTCAACAGTAATCCATAATCAATAAACAACATTCATCTTGGAGTCAATAATCTTTGCGCACCATGACCCATTTGGCCATTAATAACCACACCTTTTAGTATAATTTAGTATGTCTATTTCCCTATATTAACAATGCTAATATCACATAGATTAGTCTCAAAACCAAGTGATAAACGTATACAAACAACACAGGTTGACCGATTCTTCTCAAGAATCTCAATTTAGCTAATGCATTGACAGTTAAACATTCGGGATTTACAGTTCAAATCAACAATAGCATTATTTGGAAAACACAGATAGTTTACAAATAGACTCGACAGGTGAATAGAATCAATTCCTTGTTAATAACAATTAGTCAACATCTTGGGCTTACTAACTAACCTTCGAATTAGAATAGCATGTTGGGCTTCATGCAAACAATTTAGTCAAAAATAATTTGGAAAAGATCTAACTATTTCTCTATCAAAATAGTGGTTGGTACCTAATAGAAAAGCACAAGTATAGCACAAGAGAATAGCATTGTTTTATACCTCTCCTCAATGAGTCAGCAAAAGACAATTTCTTCGTCAGGCGGACATCTGTCTGGTCAGCATCAGCAATGGGTAGTGAAAGGGGGTGGTTCAGTCATGGTTGGACTCTAAGTCAGCTAATCCACTGGACATTTAAGCTAAAAGAATCAGCTTTAAATGCTTTATTGCGTAATTACTTAAAATCATTGCAACTTACAAGCCGAGACGTTAAAAATAAGAAGAAAAAAACACCATAAAACAATTAATACATTCTTGCTTTCTACACAGTTATTAGTCCAGTTAAGCCCTGTTCACGTGTTAAGTGTCTTAAGATGCATAGTCTTACTGGACAACACTGAGTGGCTGACTATTAATTAGACATTTCTTGAAGTGATCTAGGTGAAAAACATTAAAAAAGTGTGTTTTTAAAAAAAAACTGATATAGTATAATAGTTCAGCCCACAGTTGGAGTATGCAGAGTGCCGTTGGAGTGGAGATTGCAGTCATTACTCATAGCCTGGGGCTGCCAGTGTTAAGTTCCTATGCCAGTTGAGGGTTTGTTTTCTCATTTTGATTTTTTGTGGCATGTTTTAGGGAAAGTTCTGTTTTTAAAATAAATGTTGCGAAACAGGCCATGTGTTGTGGGGTCAATCCTTTCAGACTAAACAGAATAGGCTGCTGGCATGTTCTGATACCGTTGGTGTTGAAAAGGTTTTTTAGATGCAGCTTTCTCCAGTGTAGTAGAGCAGGGCAAATACAAAGGATGTGTATGAAGTCTTCCCGGTGGTGTGTGCAGATTCTGCATCGTCTGTTGTTTGTGGGTCTAAGCCATTTTGGTTCAGCCTCCAATGCAAGCAGTAGACCGAGTCTGGCGTGTAGCACCTTTATTGTTAGTGACATTTTAAATATTTCTGCCCAATAAGGTTGTGCTGTTGGAGCTTTATACATGTTACTTGTTATCCAAGAGTGCAATCGGTTCTGAGCTTGTGTTTGTCCTTGCTCCAAGAGAGCAACTTGATTTGTTTGTTTAGAAGTTGCTTGAAATTTTATGGGGTAAATACTTTTGCCATAACTCCTCTGCCTGCAGATGCTTTATGGTGAAAGCAATTCTCTTTAGCCATGGATTTGGGGCTTCCGCCTGATATGTGTTGATTTCCTCCCAGATCAGTGCCTTTATTGTGTTTGGTTGGGCCAGTCTTAGCATGGAAGCATATTTGAGTAATGCCCCGTCTTGCACTAATGTTTGATCTTGTAATCCGAATTCCAACCTAATCTGCGCTGGCGAGGAGCTGTGTGGAAGACGGAAGAGAAGGCGAAAGACCTTGCCTTGTGCAATGTTCATGAAGTCTCTCAGTTTGCTTGGATATCTTTCCAAATGTTAGGGCTGGCATGAATGTTGCTTTTCTCACTGTAACAAGTGGGCACCAGATTGGAGTTTGTACTTTTGCCAGCCTTGCTTTCAGGGTGTTTAGGTGCAGGTGATGCGACCAGCGCTCCTGTAGCAAGACGCCAAGGTATTTATAGCTTCTACTTCTTTCCACAGATTGATTCCCACAGAACCTTTTATTTTTCTTAATTATCTGTTTGCCAAAGATGATTACCTTGGTTTTCTCTGTATTTACCACCAGCTCATTAGTACTTTCTGTAGTCTTGTACCTGTGAGATTTAGTAAAACGGTGTCATCATTAACACATAATAGCAGAAAACACAGAACTGCGGTTCTCCATGAACAAGACACTAACAGGGACAGAAAGAATTGCTCCAAAGGTTTCAGAAAAAGAGGCTTTCCTACCTGATTGCAGGCAGGCTGTTAAACTACCATGAAATGTCTTCTCACGCCGTCATTGGTCACAATATCGTACATTTACAGTTGTTGTATAGCAATTTTAGCCATGTTTTAGAAACGGTTTTAAGCTAACTAGGCCTGCCACAGTGCACTTTAACCCTGTTACATTTTATTCAGCATTGCTTCATTTTTCTAGCAATAGCAATATTCGTGGTGCTCTTTTATTTTCTTTATCTCATTGTACTTTCGCATAGGAAAAGCATCACATTCTTAGTAGGACATTTATTTCACTTTGTGCTTTCTCCAAGGCTGCAGTCAGGTAGGGTTGCCGAAAAACATGGTAAGCTGTGTCTCCAACAGTCACAGCAAGCACACACTCATATGTGGGGACCTTTTCTTAGAATGTCAGCTGTTTTATTATAAAAACACACCCTTGTCCCAGACACATTAGAGGGAGATTCCAGCCAGATGATCACGACTGTATGCTGGTTGCTGATTGCTTCGCTACAATTACTTTCCTAGACGTCCGAACCGCTGATCCACATGGCAATGATGCCTCTCTAGACCACAGGCTTCTTACTCCATGTATGAGGGATGGTGTACAGATTAGGCTTATTACGCTGTGCTCAGACATAGTGTAGCTATATATGCATCACTCCTAGTGACAGTATAGTAGGATTATTCTTGTGTTAGTTACCTCATCATCATGGTTATTGCAATACATGCCCTTTAATCTAAGATGCAGTTACTTCAATACATCCTTATTGAACTATACTATGCTTCTGTTGTCTTTGCCTGCATGAGATGTTTGGTAACTGAGAGAAAGGGATGGGATCTGATCGGCCACAATTCGCCTGAGGAGTCATCTTGTCATGGGCCCGGTTGCCACAATCATCTCAGTTCGAGATGCAGCGCTGCTAGTTAGCTGGAGAAACCGAAATCGGCAGACAAGTGTCATGTGGTGTGGAATTCTACTTAGTAGCCACAATCCATGTGATCCTGTTTCCTAAATCTAGTAGCCTTATTAGCATAATAAAAACCTATGCAACACAGTAGGACCAATAGGCTATAAACTATATATCTAAAATATAACTAAACCGTCTTTCACATGTTGGGTATTGGCTCCTCTTCTCCTGGTCCCATTGTCAGGTTCCTCAGGTAACTTTCTTGTTGCAATCCTAGCTGCAATCAGTGCATCCATTCTTCAGCCCTGGGAACATCGCTGTCTCACACATCAAGTTTACAACTTAACTTTTTCTAGTATAAGACATTCTAGCAAGCAGTTCTCATAAGAAAGTTTAAGACATTTACAAATCGTTTGGTCAGCTCCGTGTGAACAATGAATAATGTTATTTCTCGGCTTTCACAGGACATTTACGAATATTTTCCATGTTTTGTAATTCAGCATGAGACTTGTCAAGTAGACCTAAAACTACTTTATTAATCAATGACTAATGTTATTTAAGTAAATAAATACCATTAATATATCATTAGAATCCATCAATACATTGTCTACATGTACACATCAAGAAACACACAACTGTGAATTTATTATTGGTTACTACACGCACCATGGTGGCAACTCAGGTGGGCACTTCTTCCAAGACATACACCTTTCTCTATGTTATCCTAATTCATGTAGATTCTTATCATATTATTCAATACAATTTATTAGTACTTAATTCAGCTCTCACAATCCCTCCTCTGATGACTAAATATGTCATCACACCTTTCATAATTTCGACACAATTTTTATTTACCTAAAAGTTTGTCATACTGTAACCCTTTGCATTTCTCTTCTTTCTTGAATTTTCTCCAAAGCGTTTTTCCAGTTCAATTTCTTCCCTCCTCTGATCATTTAATCACATTATACAATTTTCGAATTCCCCATACCCCAATTATGCAAATTATAATAAACAATATTCTCTGTATTATTTCATAACTATCCCTTTCCGTAGGTTGCCCAACCAACTTCCCACAGAAGCAAAACCTTTGCCAACCTTTTCCTAAACTCCAGGTTCTTCCAAATCTTTGAAATCAGCGTTAATATTTTTCAGATTGTTAATAAAGCTTTGAATTTCTTTACTATTGTTACCGATAAATGTGTAACAGTATAGCGAATTCAGCATTTTGCAGACTCCAGCCTCTTTAACCAAAAGGATAGCTAACGCAAGGCGGTTCTGAAGAGTCATAGATCTTACTGCAGCCATTTCAGTGTCCATCAGGACCATGGCTCCTGAAAAACTAGTCAGCCATGTTATCCACAATAGTAGACAACTTTCAAATTTTCAACAACTTTAGGATAACTCCCACTGAAGGAATTATTACTCCAAATATATCTCCAATTATCCCAGAATAAGATTCTTTCTTTGGTTTAGCAAGGGGAAATTCATTCAGTTTAGGTGTCTTATTCAAGTTCTCAAGTTGATAAATCTTTGGGAAAACTATCCCTAATTAATATGTGCCATACCATCCTCTTGGAAGACAGTAATAAGCATTCGGTCCACATATGTAATAAACCCCTGGAATTGCTGGGTCTTGTCTATTTAAGATGAAAGTCCATTTACTCTGGAAAAGAAACATGTTGGAATTCACTTGTTGCCACAAACAATGTATCTGTTCTAGATTGCCATCTATACATGCAAAGCTTTCCTACATGTTGTGCGTCTAAAGCTAATTTCCCTTGTGTCTTTGTTTTACTAAATGCATAATCATTTCTAAATGTTTTTTTCACTAAGCCCTTATCTAATTCCTCCTTTAATGCCTTTCTCCTGTCATCAGTGTGATCCAGGAAACTATTTTCTATAGGTGTAAGCAAGCATGTAAAATTATTCCTGTAAGCGTAAGCTGTGCCAAATGTCAATGTAGGTTCAAAGAATCCACTCACTAATTCTATATTATTTTCCTTAGCTATTCTAGTCAGGTATTTGATTATAGGAACAAACGAAAACACCAAATCATGACTTGAATAAAAATACTGAATGTATTCTTGGTTATAGAATCCTGTTAGTAGTAGACTGCAACTTATTCCATAGGTTAGTGGCAAACTATGATGAGGTATTCCTTCCTCTACTGATGAAGGAATGTGCGTGCACACATAACATTCTCTTGCATCCATTGTCTCAGCATACTCACGCAATAAGCAATAGAAAATGTTAGTGGAAAGATCTCCTTGACGACTACCTACGTGTAAATATTTCTTGTCTCTTCTAAACATGTCTAATTCTGTAAGTGTAGTAGTAGTTTCAAAAGCCGATATATGGTTTGTTTCAACTTTCTCAAGAAAATCCATACTCATAATCAATATCAAACATACTATCATGCACACGGTTGCCAAACCAATACCTATATATCTACAGCACCTATTATTCCTAACCTGCTGGCGATGGTTACTCATGATCTGTAAAAAATAAGAAAGTAGAAGGAGAAAAATATATCTATGTAGCAAAACGAGCAAAATCAAAAATCTTCAGTCTTCTTTGGCAATTATTTACAGCTTTCAGTCTCTTCTCCAGAACTTTTGTTGAGAATCGCAATTCAGAAAAAAAAAGCAGTTCAGCAGCTTGTCAAATCAGGTTATCGCAAAAAGTCTCTTCAGGTTACTTTCAATTGTCTTTTTCTTTCTTTCAGTTGCACAGAATTATTCTCAAAGTTCAGTTTATTGACCAACTTCATGTGCCAAAGTATGACCTGGAATCTCTTGATCAAAACAAAAGAACAAAAATTCTCTTTACCAATCACTAGTTGTCGCGTACGCCCATTCAGGACCTGTGTACCTTCTATTTGCAATTCTTTTTCTTTTCAGTCTTCGATCTCCATTTAATTCTCCATCATTCAATTTTTCATTTCATGTGGTGTCTACTTCTTCTTCTATTGTTGATACTGTAATTGATTATTTTCTTTTGGCTTGTGATTTCAGCCACTTATCACCTTTCAGTGGCCCCCGGTTAATGCTCTTTTCAAGGTTGAACTTTCAGCTTCTTCAAGTTCTGCAGGATTTTGACTTGATGCAACTGCGATTTCTCTTGGAGGAGTCAGATCATTTTGACTTTGATCAAACTCAACTCCTTCCACGAGGTCTGTAGTTTGCTCTGTTTGTTTTTCAAGACCGTCTGCTTCTGGGAGAGCCCTCCTCTGACCAGACTCTCCTGCTACCTCGACTGAGGTTTGTTCACTGTCACTCTCCTCTATATCCTGTATATCCTCCATTTCATCTCTCACAGGAGTGTTTGCATTATCTTTGGTCTGCTCAGAGTCCATCTCTGATCCTCCAGCTTATTTCTCTGATTCTGGGGTTTGTCCAGAAGTTGTTGGCACTCTCAACAACTCTTCTTCATTGTCCAAAGGACAGGGTATTTTCTGAGTATGGCTGGCATGAATCCAGTTCAGAACTCCAACACACTTCACAGCAGTAGTAGTAACCAGTACTACTTGGTAAGGCCTCCAGACAAGTCTTCCTCAATTGTTTTCTGATTACAACACAATCTCCAGCTCCTAGGTTGTGACTCTGTTCTTGGGATGGCTGCAGAGTTGTGGCCTCCACCTGATGAGAGAAAGAGCGAACCACATCCGCCAGACCCTTGCAGTAATCCAACACCATATCATCTGTTATGTTCACAAGAGCATTGGCAGGCAGCGCTGGCAATTTCATTGCTCTGCCCATGAGGATTTCATGCTGTGACAGTCCAGCTTTTTGTCGAGTGTGTTCCTCATACTCATCAGAACTAACAGCAATGCATCTGGCTCTTTCAGATTCTGGGACGCACACACCTTTGCAAGTCTTCATTCTAAGGTACCATTTATTTGCTCAAGAAGTCCTGAGGCTTCAGGGCGATAACTACAATGCTACTTCTGCTCAATGTTTAAAGCTGAACAGAGTAATTTAAAATGAGGTATTAGTTCCCTAAGCAATAACTTTGCTACTGTAAGGCTGTCATTTCTTCGTGTAGGGTAAGCTTCAATGAAGTGACAAAAAATGCGCACAATCACCAGCACATATCTCAATCCTCCACACGCAGGCATCAATGAAATCCATCTGCATTCCGCTAAATGGACCTCCCGCTCTTCCAATGTGGCTCATATTAACCACAGTCCTTTTACCCACGTTCATCTGTTGACAGATGTTGCAACGATGGCAAACTGCTTCGGCAACCTGTCTGAACTTTGGATTGAACCAAAACTGTTTAAAGGTTTGAATCATAGCATCCCACCAATGATAATATCTAGCCATTTGTGTCAACGGGTTGTTTGGCAATACCATTTAGCCTTCTCCTGATAGCCACACATCATCATCCCTTTGTACTCATTTCATTTTGACACACATTTTCTTTTCATCTTTGTCAACATTGTCTTGAAGGGCTTTCAGCTCTTCCGAAAGTGTCAATCACAGTTAAAGCAGAATTTGCACAATTGTCTTTTTCAGGTAACAGTTCCCATTTGTCTTTGAAAGATATACAATTCATTGTGCAAAACCTTGAGGCTTCATCTGCATATCCATTTCCCATTGATAAAAAGTCTTGTGATATCCGGTGGGCACTGCATTTCACCACAGCAATCTTTTCAGGCGTTTGTAACGCTTGTAACAAATCATGTATTCTTTCACCATTTCTAACTTGTGAACCAGAAGAGGTCAAGAAACCTCTCTGTGACCATAGCTGACCGAAATCAATCAATCAATTAATCAGGGAATTTCTAAAGTGCTCTACTCACCCATGAAGGTTTCAAGTCGCTGAGGGGGGCTGCTACTGCTTGAACAGCCAAGTCTTCAGATGTCTCCTGAAGGTAAGGAGGTCCTTGGTCTGACTCAGGTCGGTGGGAAGACTGTTCCACGTCTTGGCGGCGAGGTGCAAGAATGATCTGCCACTGGTGGTTGTTCTGCGGATGCATGGGACGGTGGCGAGGGCAAGGTCGGTGGAGCGAAGCTGTCGGGTCGGGATGTCAGGGTGTAAAAGGAAAGCCGTCTGTTGAGGTATTCTGGTCCAGTGTTGTGCAGTGCCTTGTGAGCCTGGGTGAAGAGTTTAAAGGTGATTCTTTTGTTGACGGGGAGCCAATGCAGGTCTCTCAAGTGGGCTGTGATGTGTCAGTGGCGGGGGATGTCCAGCATGAGGCATGCAGAGGCGTTATGGATGCATTGGATGGATGTGAAATCATGGACTATTCCAAATCCATACTGGCTGTCTGTATGAATGGAAACTTTAAGTTGGGCAGAAACATGGCATGATCTAGGAAGAGCTACTAATTCAGCCACTTGTGCAGAATACACTCCTCGAAGCCAGAAAGCCAGAAACTGTGCACCCTGCATATCCTGCTTTCAATGTTCCCATGTTCTATCTTAAACAGGAACCATCAACAAAATTAATTTGGTCATTTTCTTCCAATCTGTTATCTCGAATATCAGTTCTAGGTTTTGTGCACAAATCAGTAACTTCTAGACAATCATGTTCGACATCTTTCAGGTTGCCAACATCAATGTTTTCCTTTGGAAGTAAGGTTGCTGGGTTAAGCACTGTACAGCTTTTCAGAGTAACATTTGGTGAGCAGAAAAATAATGGTCTCATATCTGGTCAGTCTTGCATTTGTGAGATTCAGGGTTTTCATTCTGGGAAACAAAATTTCAATGGAGTGGGGGACCAAAACAGTTAAGGGGTATCCCATCACAATGCTGTCACTCTGAGTGAGGCTCAAGCCAGCCACTGCCACAGCCAGATAAAGCTGCAGCAACTGGGTCCAAAGTAGCTCAAAAATATGGTACTGGGAGGTTTACACCACCATATACTTGTGTTAGAACAGACAAGGAACATGCGTCACGCTCATGACAAAACAACATAAACGTTTTTGTGTAGTCAGGCATTCCCAAAGCCGGGGCTTTGCACAGACTTTCTCTCAACTCAGTAAAAGGTTTCATGCAAGTTTGATCTTACTCTAAGGGGTCAGTAACTTCTTTGTGTGTCAACTTCTGCAGTGGTTTTGAGATGATAGAAAAATTGGGAATCCACTGTCGACAATAGCTCACCATTCCCAGAAACATTTTAACACCTCTCTGTGTAACTGGGGTATTCATCTGCAATATGGCTGTGACCCTCTCTCTGGAAATTTCTCTAGCTCCCTTTTCAATCAAATGTCCTTCCTGACAGTATTGTAATTTTGCCGGGGACACTTTGGTGGTCATTACGACTCTGGCGGTCGCATGACCACCAGACTTGCGGTGGCAGTTTTACCGCCAACAGGCTGGCGGTGGGACTGCCACGTTATGACCGTGGGGGAGCCGCACGGTCAGATCACCGACACCGCCAGGCTACCACAAGCCATCAACCTGGTGGTTTCGATGGGTTCACATCTGCACCCTCGGGATTAAGAGTCCCCATCCGCCAGCCTTTCCATGGCGGTTCACATCGCCATGGAAAGGATGGCTGAATGGGGAACTCAGGGGGGCCCTGGGGGCCCCTGCACTGCCCAAGCACTTGGCATGGGCAGTGCAGGGGCCCCCATGCAGAGCCCCATCGCGCATTCCACTGCCTGAATTAAGAGCACTAGAATGTGCAACGGGTGCTGCTGCACCCACTGCACTGCTACATTGACGCCGGCTCCATTAGGAGCCAGCTTCAATGTTAAGGCCCTGTTCCCCGCAGGGTTGGTGGGTGAAAACACTGTTTCCACCCACTGACCCTACGGTGAAGTCCTATTAGGGCCTGCGGGGTTCAGGGCACACAGGGGGTCTGAGGGCGGGAAGAGTTTGGCGGGCAGTCTCTGCCACCCGCCAAACTCTTAATGAGGGCCTTTATGTCTATTTTTCCCAAATTATTTAACCCGTTCACTGCCGGGCCTTTTCCCCCTCAGGTGCTAAGCCCTTTCTTGGCTATTTGGGGTAGTTTGCGCGTAAGCCCTCATAACTTTTTGTCCACATAAGCTATCCATGCCAAATTTGCATCTTTTTTTCCAACATCTTAGGGATTCTAGAAGTACCCAGAGGTTGTGGATTCCCCTGGAGGAGTTCAAGAAATTAGCCAAAATACAACAAACATTTTTTTTTTTTAAACCATTACGTCTGCTGGACTCTTCTGGTTGCGGGGATATAGAGGCCTTGTAGGTTCATCAAGAACCCTAGGTACCCAGAGCCAATATAGAGCTGCACCTTGCAATGGGTTTTCATTGTATACCGGGTATACAGCAATTCTTTGGAGAAATATAAAGAGTGAAAAATAGGTATCAAGGAAGCCTTTGTACTTCCAAAATGAGCACAAGGTAAGGTGTTGAGAAGCAGTAGTTATTTGCACATCATCCCGGGGTTTCCATACTAGCATGTGAATTACAGGGCATTTCTCAAATCAACTTCTTTTTTACATACTGTCTTCCATTTGGATGCAAAAAATGTAGGGAAAGACAAGGGGCAAAAATACTTGTTTTTCTATTCTGTGTTCCCCCAAGTCTCCCGATAAAAATGGTACCTCACTTGTGTGGGTAAGCCTAATGCCTGTGACAGGAAACGCAACATGGACACATCACATTTTTACATTGAAATCTGGCGTGTTCTTTGGAAAGTGCCTAGCTGTGGATTGTGGCCTCTAGCTCAGCCGGCACTTAGGGAAATGTTAGAAATGGAGTCTTTGGTTGACAGTCAGGTTACCCCCTGTTCAAACAAGGACCCTCACTCTAGTCAGGGTAAAAGAGAATCACCCTCAGCTAACCCCTTGGTAGCTTGGCATAGCAGTAGGCTTAACTTCAGAGTGCTAGGTGTAAAATATTTGTACCAACACACACAGTAACTTAATGAAATCACTACAAAATGACACAACACAGGTTTAGAAAAATAGGAAATATTTATCTAAACAAAACAAGACCAAAATGACAAAAATCCACACTACACAAGTCCAGTTATCAATTAAAAATCAAAAAGAGTATTTAAGTAGTTTTAAACACACGCTAGCACTGCTAGCGTGAAAATTTACCTGGTGCACGTAAAAAATAACCCCGCACGGGTGGGTGTGCGTCAAAAAGGGCTTGCGATGCGTCAATGTCACTCACGAGTGAGACCTTGCGTCGTTTCCCCCTTCTGTCGAGTCGGCATGCGTTGGTTCTTCTCTCCGCAGGAGAGCGATGCGTCGATTCGGTAGGCACACGGGTCCAGGCAGGCCTTGCGTTGTTTTTGCACGCACACGATGGTTCACATCAGAAATTCTGCCGCACGATGATCTGAAAACCATGCAGCACGGGGTGTGATCTCCCAGCCTCAGTCAGCGATGCTGCGCGTCATTTCTCCAGCCGCAGGCGTCAATTCTTCGGTCGCGTTGCAAGCGAGTGTAGATTTCAGCCGCAAAGCCCACGGCGTGTCAATTTTCCCGGAGGTTGCGTCGAAATTTTCCCCGCACGGCATCTGTGCGTCGATTTCCTCTTCGTGTTCTACCAGCTTCTCCTTTCAGGGCCCCAGGAACTGGATTGGCACCACAGGGCAGAGTAGGGGTCTCTCCAGAGACTCCAGGTGCTGGCAGTGAGAAGTATTTGCTGTCCCTGAGACTTCAAACAACAGGAGGCAAGCTGTAAATCAAGCCCTTGGAGATTTCTTCTCAAGATGGAAGGCACACAAAGTCCAGTCTTTGCCCTCCTACTCTGGCAGAAGCAGCAACTGCAGGATAGCTCCACAAAGCACAGTCACAGGCAGGGCAGCTCTTCTTCCTCAGCTCTTCAGCTCTTCTCCAGGCAGAGGTTCCTCTTGTTTCCAGAAGTGTTTCTAAAGTCTGTGGTTTTGGGTGCCCTTCTTATACCCAATTTCTCCTTTGAAGTAGGCCTACTTCAACGTAAAGTCTCTTTTGGATGTGAAATCCTGCATTGCCCAGGGCAGGCCCCAGACACTCACCAGGGGGTCGGAGACTGCTTTGTGTGAGGGCAGGCACAGCCCTTTCTGGTGTGAGTGATCACTCCTCCCCTCCCTCCTAGCACAGATGGCTCATCAGGAACTGCAGACTACACCCCAGCTCCCTCTGTGTCGCTGTCTAGTGTGAGGTGCAACCAGCCCAACAGTCAAACTGACCAAGGCAGGGAATCCACAAACAGGCAGAGTCACAGAAACGGTATAAGCAAGAAAATGCCCACTTTCTAAAAGTGGCATTTTCAAACACACAATCTTAAAAGCAACTTTACTAAAAGATGTAGTTTTAAATTGTGAGCTCAGAGACCCCAAACTCCACATGTCCATCCGATCCCAAAGGGAATCTACACTTTAATCAGATTTAAAGGTAGCCCCCATGTTAACCTATGAGAGGGACAGGCCTTGCAACAGTGAAAAACTAATTTAGCACTATTTCACTGTCAGGACATATAAAACACATTACTATATGTCCTACCTTAACCATACACTGCACCCTGCCCTTGGGGCTACCTAGGGCCTACCTTAGGGGTGTCTGACATGTAAGAAAAGGGAAGGTTTAGGCCTGGCAAGTGGGTACACACAGACACTGCAATGGCAAGTCTGAGACATGATTACAGAGCTACTTATGTGGGTGGCACAACCAGTGCGGCAGGCCCACTAGTAGCATTTGATTTACAGGCCCTGGCACCTCTAGTGCACTTTACTAGGGACTTACTAGTAAATCAAATATGCCAGTCATGGATAAACCAATCACATACACAGTTTGTAAAGGAGCACTTGCACTTTAGCACTGGTTAGCAGTGGTAAAGTGCCCATAGTAACAAAAACAGCAAAATCAGAGTCCAATACACATCAACAACCTGGGGAACAGAGGCAAAAAGTTAAGGGAGACCACGCCAAGGATGAAAAGTCTAACAGGAATCCTACCAAACCTGTGCATTTCTGAAAATTAGACACCTTGGTGAATCCAGGATGGGGCGACTTGTGATGCTCTCACCAGGTGCTGTTACCCAGAATTCTTTGCAAACCTCAAACTTTGGCACAAAAAACACTTTTTCCTCACATTTCGGGGATAGAAATGTCAGGAATCTGAGAGGAGACACAAATTTCCTTCCACCCAGCCTTCCCCCAAGTCTCTCCAAAACTGGTACCTCACTTGTGTGGGTAGGCCTACTGCCCGCGACAGGAAATGCCCCAAAACACAACATGGACACATCACATTTTCCCAAAGAAAACTGACCTGTTTTTTGTAAAGTACTTAACTGTGGATTTTGGCCTCTAGCTCAGCTGACACCTAGGGAAACCTGCAAACCTATACATTTTAGAAAACTAGACACCTAGGTAATTTCAGAATAGGGTGACCTGTGGGATTTCACCATGTTGTGTTACCCAGAATCCTTTGCAAACCTCAAAATTTGGCAAAAAAACACCTTTTCCTCAAATTTTGGTGATAGAAAATTCTGGAATCTGAGAGGAGCCACAAATTTCCTTCCACCCAGCATTCCCTCACGTCTTCTGATAAAAATGGTACCTCACTTGTCTTGGTAGGCCTAGTGCCCGCGATAGGAAACACCCCAAAATGCAACATGGACACATCAAATTTTGCCAAAGAAAACTGAGCAGTTATTTGTAAAGTGCCTTGCTGTGGATTTTGGCCTCTAGCTCATCCGGCACCTAGTAAAACCTAGCAAACCTAGACATTTCTGAAAACTAGACACCTAGGGGTACTCAGGGTGAGGTAACTTGTGACACTCTCACCAAGTTCTGTTACCCAGAATCCTCAGCAAACCTCAACATTTAGCAAAAAAACACTTTTTCCTCATATTTTGGTGCTGCAAAGTTCGGGAATCTGAGGGGAGCCACATACTTCCTTCTACACAGCATTCCCACACATCTCCCGATAAAAATGGTACCTCAATTGTGTGGGTAGGCCTAGTGCCCGAGACAGGAAATGCCCCAAAACATTACGTGGACACATCAAAATGATCAAATACAAAATTACCTGTTTTTGCCGGGGGACCTGCGTTTTTGGTCCAGGGCTCAGCAGCCATCTAGGGAAACGTACCAAACCCAGATATTTCTGAAAACAAGACACCTGAGGGAGTCCAGAGAGGTGTGACTTGCGTGGATACCCCAGTGTTTTCTTGCCCAGAATCCTCAGCAAACCTCAAATTTAGCTAAAAAAATAATTTTTCCCCACATTTCTGTGTGGCAACACCACACCGGCACAAATGTCCTACCACCCAACGTTCCCCTCAGTCTCCTGATAAAAAATATACCTCACTTGTGTAGTTGGGCCAGGTGCCTGTGACAGGGAAGATCCAAAAACATGTCAAAATTGAGGAGGAAAGTTTGGAAAAAACATTTTTAGGCTGACAAGCGGGGCAGAATTTTTATCGGTATAAATGTGACAATGCTGGGTGGTAGGAATTTTGTGGATTCCTGCAGATTCTGGAAGGTTCCATCACAAAAATGTGGGGAAAATGTGTGATTTCAAGCAAAGTTGGAGGTTTGCAGGACATTTTGGGTAAGAAAATGCTGGGGGTGCATGTGAAGCACACAACCCTGGACTCACCCAGATGTTTAGTTTTCGGATGTGTCTAGGTCTCGTAGATTTTTCTACATGGCAGCGTCCCAAAGTCCAAAAAGTGCAGCCCTCACCATTCCAAGAGGGACAATTTTCAGAGTTAGACAAGCTCTCATGGCCCAAATGTAAAACCAAAACCCAAAATAATCAAATGTCCTCTTGCTTGCCGTTGGGATAAGATCTTTTAGTGTGTGGAGGAGAGCTGAAAGACTGTTACCCCCTTCAAGTGGGAGTGGGGGTATAACCATGCCTATACTGGTTGGTAGCCACCACCCACTTTTTTATTTTAATTCTCTGGCATCTGGTAGGCATTCTGACCCCCGGGGAGTGGATCGGAGTAATTGCCCCATCGGCAGAACAACTTTGGCCCCATTTATTTGAGGTGGGGATATGGCCATAGCCCTACCCTCTTTTTTGAAAAAAAATCTTCCCTGGTGTCTGGTGGGATTTCTGCCCCCCTTGGGGTCAGATGGGATTTACAAAATAAATGGCCAACAGTAATTTGCCCCCACGGTGAGCGACCCTTGCCCAAGGGGCTGCCTCCCAAACAAAAGACACACACACCAACCCCTGGTGCCTAAGTGTTTTCTTAATTGAAATAATGTAATCGGCCCCCAAGGGGGCAGAAATGGTCTAAAATAATCTCCCCATTTCCCCCCTCCCTCCCGGGAAGCGACCTTTGCCTAAGGGGTCGCTCCCCATCTGTAAAAAATTACAACAACAAAATCCTTTGTGCCTAGCTGCTTCTGCCCCTTGCCCCCCCCCCCGGGGGGCAGATGGGTCTAATTAAAATAGGCCGATCTGCCCCCGGTGGGGGCAGTAAAGGCCTAATAAAAACATGCCCCCCAGGGGAGCAACCCTTGCCCAATGGATCGCTTCCCTTCATCATTTATGTATAAAAAAAAAAACTCCCTGATGTCTAGTGGGCATTTCTGCAGCTCGATCGTAAATTCTCAGAAAGACATGAAAGGAAAAAAAAACCCTTTCCTTTCCTTTCACATCTCTCTGCCCGCCCCACCCCGATCGGAAGTGAATTGCAAGCATTTCTCTTTCGATCGCATTGGAAGCTGAGCTTTCAGCATGATGGGGCAACCTCTGATGAGGTCAGCGGGTGATTGCACGCTGACGTCATCAGATACTGGGTGGTGGAAGGGGAAGCAATTCCCCTTCATCTCTGCCCAGGGGAGGGGGGTGGGAGACCCTCAGAGGAGAGATAGTGCTTCCCGAGGGCCAGGTGTAGGACGTAACGGTTACGTCCTCGGCACCCGAGCGGTGCTGCCGAGGACGTAACCGTTCTGTCCTGGGCATCCAAGGGGTTATCAACACAATAGTATCATGCCTGCATGCTTCTCTCGTCTTTGAAGCAATCAACAAGTCATCAATGTACTGCACTAGTGTTGATTGATAGGGCATTTCCAATGATTCTAGATTCTTCTTCAGTATCTGGTTAAAAATGGACAGTGGCTCTGAAAACCATTGAGGAATTCTACACCAACAATAGACTCGATCCAATAATTTAAAACAGAAGAGAAACTGGCTATCCTCATCAAGAGGTAAAGAAAACAATGCTTGTGATAGGTCCACTACAGTGAAGCATTCAGCATCACATGAAATCTGAAACAATATCACTGCTGGATTTGGCACTACTGCGCAACATTCAATCACAGTCTCATTGATTTACCTCAAATCCTGAACCATTCTCAATTTCCCACAAAGCTTCAGCAATCCCATTATAGGTGAGTTACATGGGCTGCTCAAAACTTCCTTTAAGACGCCTTGCCTTACAGATTCTGCAATTATAGGGGGAATTCCTTCAACAACATCCTGTGTCATGAGGTATTGGGGAATCTGGGTGAAAATCGCATTTGGCTTAACTGGGATTTTAACTGGCTCAACTCCTTTGATTAAACCAATCTTGTTTCCTGAAAAATCCCACACTTTCATCTTAACAGTTCCCTGTAAGTCAGAAGGAAGATCTCACATTTTAAAAACAGAAAAGAAACTGATCAAGGGGTACTCCTCATTCACTAAGTCACAATTGGTTAGCTCTGGCGGGTCATCTTCATCATCGCTATTTGTCTGAATGGCAATTCCATCATTTGAACAGGTAAATGAACATCTTATTTTGCATAGCAAATCTCTTCCTAGTAAGGAAACCAGACTTGAGTCACAAACTACAAATTTGTGTAAGCCTCTGAAGTTTCCAATTTTAACTGAAACGGCCTCTGTAATCGGGTTTGTCAAATACTGGTTTGAAACTCCCAAAATCTGCACTGTTTTCCCTTAAAGGGGCAAGTTTGGTACTTTTTCACTTCTCACTGTAGAGCGTGTAGCTCCTGTGTCAACTAAAAATGAGACTTTGTGACCCATCACCTTTCCTTTCACATATGGATCCTTCTGATCTACTTCCAATGAAGCTGCTAACACACATTCTTCTTCTTCCGAACTCTCACTTACCCAGTCATCATTCGATTCATCCTCACTGTGTAATTGGTATTGATGTATTGTGTTATTACACGTGTTAAACCTTTTACCTATGCCCTGCTGAAGAAACATTATCTGTTGCTGTTGTATTGGGGCTTGAGGTATCTGAATTTGTTGCCTAGGTACCATTTGGACTTAGGGTTGCATTTGCTGTGACTGAGGCATCTGCAAACGTGGCATTTGCATTGGCTGCATAGGCTGAAGACCTTGCACCTGATTCACATTATTTTGGAAATGTGGATTTTGACCTCTCATTCTTGGTCCTCATGTTTGGAAAATAATTGATTTCACTCATCTGTGGAACAGCAGCTTCCTGCACTAGCATCAGACACTCCTTCTTCCAATGTCTGAGTCCCCTGCAAGCGTGAAATGGTAACATCCTTTTCATTCCCTGCACATCATGCTGAGTGACTACAGTATTCAAATTGGGACCACGGTTCACATTTCCAATTCTGCCTCGCCCTCTACTTTTCGCCTGATTCTGCAAACACATGTTTCCCTGCTGCTGCTGTGGAAAACTCCTGTGCATTCCTGATTGTGCTGCTTTAATCTGCATCACCATTGCCTTCTCTTTCAACTTCCATTGCTTCAACTCGATCTCATCACTGCAGTACTTAGCATATTGCAATACTTCATCAATCAGCTTCGCTTGCCAACAAATCAAATGACTCTTAATCATCTGGATCATTTCAGGCCTCAATCCTTCGATAAATCTGAACACAAAATGAATCATGTATTTCGGCTCAATTGTTTCTGTACCACTGTAATGTTTAAAGGCCTGCAACAATCTCTCAAAATATGTATGTATGGACTCTTTTCCTTCGTGAGTTGTGCTGTCTATTCTTTGCCAATCAATATTCTTGAGGGAAATTCTCATTTTCAGAAATTCAGTCACCTTGCAATAGTATTTTATTACTTCAGGAGATGGTGCACCTGCAGTCGGATCTCGTGGTGCTTATCTTGTCAGGCAATCTATTCATCTTTTGCATTCAACTCATAAATCTGCTGGAACCACTATTTCTAATAGGGTGTTCATATCCTCCCACAGGCATTTTCCACTGGTTTCTCTCTTAGCCTGCGTTACTCATTTGCAAAGGACAAGATGTCACTTCTGCTCCAAGGGACATGAACAAAATGTCCTCCCAGAATTTCTCTCATTGGTAATATTTTCACTGGGTCATCAGTCTGCTGCACATTTGCAGTAAGATTTGCAGAATCCCTTTTCTTCTTGTCTCATTTCTTTACTCATCTGCCTACCCATTTATCTAATGCTCCCCCGGTTTCAATGCTCTGGATTAATTCCCTAATGTGAATTTTCATTCCCGGTATTCTCATGTTCTCAATCTCTTTTGAGTTGAATTCTAATCTGTAACTTCTTTTCAAATACTTAATTTTCTCAATTTCTATGTCATATTTCTCAGCCAGGTCTGCTACTTTCTGATGTACTGATCCTGCTTTGTTGGTAATTAGTTTGCACAAATAGCGCAACTCTTCTTCACAGTATGAGCCAATTCTGTCTGACCCTATTTTTCCCTCAATTCATTTGTCTGCTTCCAATCTAAGCCTGGTCAAATTCAGTGAACTTCCTCCACTTGAATCTCCTGGTGTGCTACTCAACTTCTCCAACCATTCAGTTAACTGCTGAGCTGACAAACCTTGTAAAGAGATATTGTTATTACTCGCACTGGGTACTTGCTGTAACGTTAGACACAGAGTCTCTGGTGTCACCAGACTTGGGTTAGGACCTAGGTCTAATCTCCCCTGATTATTCAGAGGAGTCCTGGGACAACTCAAATCAATCAATGGACCTGTCCTGTCAAATGTCTGTTTCATGGGAGACATCATTCCTGCATGGTCATTTGACCTTTCCATCCCTACACCTGGATTCAGAATTCTCTGTTCACTGCTCTTATTATTTCCTTGGGCAAACAATGGTATAACTGGACCAACACTAACAGGTACTGATACAGCGTCTGGACTCGGTTGGACGTTCTGATTTCTAGGGTATGTTACTCCTGTATCCTGACTGGTTCATGCAGACATCTCTGTCAGTGACCCTGTTATAGGAGCGTAACTAGGGACGGTATGTGCTTGTACTGATGACATTAAATTTGGGGTAGACTGCATCTGAATCACTGTCGGCTCCTGATAATTCTTTCTCATGTGGGCAGCTTGACCTGTCGGCACCATTAGATTTGTTGCAGTGTCTATATTAGGTACATTCGGGTAAATTCTTGGTATGTCAATCTGTGGTATAGGTGTCTGGATTGTAGAAGTAGTAGGAACATTATAGCTAACTTGTGCTTGCATTGGTGCAGTTTCAATTGGTACCAGAGCTGTAGGATCTGTCTCATGTGCTGCATATGGTGAGGGAGTAATTGCTAAATAAACTTGTCATCATCTGACTCTTCATTGTAAGTCAAAGACTTCTAGACTCGGTTGATTTCTGCTCTCTTTCATCTGAAAGATACAAATCCTTCTCTTTGGTACTCTTTCTAGCCTGGCTCTCGTTCTCTTGTGTAATTGCAGAAAACATCCCAATTCTCTGTAAAGTCTCAGCTCTCCAAATTCTTTACACTCTATCCCATCTTGCCTAAGCTAAGGATTTCTCAGATTTTCTCATTCTCCTCTCACATTTCTGTTTTTGTCTTGCTACTAACTCCCAAATAGCTAATGCTTCAAATTGTGCAGGTCTCGGAGGAGGTTTTGAATCATACAATACTCTCCTCAAATTCTCTAAGATTCTCAAATTGAATGTTCCATGGGCAGCAAATGCTAAGCTCCCTTCTTTCTCTGTCTTGTTGCCCCATTGTTTCAGCCAAAGACATGGTGCAGCTCCTTGTTCTTCAAAAACGATATATGCAAGTGTACCTTCTGGCGGTGTAACTTCTCCAATTCTAACTGAAATTAACACATCTCCCCTTAGCCACTTTTTAATGCTTTGAAAAATGTCATTTGTGTATTTTACTCTACTCTTCAATCAAATCAGGAAGTGAATTTCAACCCCAAAATCCTTTTTGCCTACCTTCTCAACTAATTATGCTTTACCGTTGTCCACTAATCCGTGCGCGACCTTTCTAAGTAACCAACCTATCCCAACGTGGCTCTAGTGACGTCACACACACACGTACAGCGGCTGACAAAGCCCTCCTGATTGTCTTCTTCAATTCAGATCCGTGCCAAACAAAATGCAAATATTGCAAGCACTAAATAAAAATCAACACGCATCTGGTCTGTTTACTTCAGGTAGGTAACACAATCACTTCAGAAACCTTACGAATTTCCAACTGCTGTATTTAGCTCTGACAGATACTCCTTCTATTTCCTTCTAGTTTCCCTGACTCTCAAGCAAAATTCGACCAGCAAATTCTACTCTCAACCGCTCATTGAATCCTCCTGGTGCACATAGGACTCACGAAATCTCCGTCGAAAACTATCACTCACTTTAACACACACTCTGAGTTTGTCAACCACGCCCAATTGACCTATTAAACAGACAAATTACAACACAAACCAACCTCTGGAGTCTTAGATCACGCAGGGTCGGTATGCCAACAACCATGTGGGCAATGTTTGAGCACAAAGTGCCACACACATGTGAAGTTCGACGACTTCCCTATAAGCACTCTTTGGAGTACACAAACTCCCTAAACAACTTAATTGGAGTACGCAAACTCCTTAAACAACTTCATATGAAGAACGCAAACTGCCTATTCTCTCTCAAGCATCACAATTCACCTTTGATCACAAAACCTATTTCATTTACACTCTCACTAGAAACGCTGAGAAAAACCTCAAACAAGCATTGGCAAACTCCAAGGTTTTGGGAAAATCATGGTAGGTTCTTAGGGAGACATAGGGGGTCATTCTGACCCCGGCGGTCACTGACCGCCGAGGCCGGGGTCGGCGGGAGCACCGCCAACAGGCTGGCGGTGCCCCGCAGGGCATTCTGACCGCGGCAGTTTGCCCGCGGTCAGAACAGGAAAACCGGCGGTGTCCCGCCGGTTTTCCGCTGCCCTGAGGAATCCCCCATGGCGGCGCAGCTTGCTGCGCCTCCATGGGGGATTCCGACCCCCTCACCGCCATCCTGTTCCTGGCGGTTCCGACCGCCAGGAACAGGATGGCGGTGAGGGGTGTCGTGGGGCCCCTGGGGGCCCCTGCAGTGCCCATGCCAATGGCATGGGCACTGCAGGGGCCCCCGTAAGCAGGCCCCACTTTGAATTTCAGTGTCTGCATAGCAGACACTGAAATTCGCGACGGGTGCTACTGCACCCGTCGCACCCTTCCCACTCCGCCGGCTCCATTCGGAGCCGGCTTCCTCGTGGGAAGGGGTTTCCCGCTGGGCTGGCGGGCGGCCTTCTGGCGGTCGCCCGCCATCCCAGCGGGAAACACAGAATGGCCGCCGCGGTCTTTTGACCGCGGTGCGGTCATTCGGCAGTTCCCGCCGCCCGCCGGGGTCTGAATGACCCCCATAATCTTTTGTTTGTAATACCAAAACCTGGAAAATTATAGCTGTTATATCTGGAGAATCATAAGGGCCTCTTATGGAGACACACCATCTGAATGTGCCAAAATCTGGGAATCATGGTGGCCTCTTAAGGAGACTAACCATCCAACTTAAAGTGGCCTCTTTAGGGGACTAACCATCAAACTCTGCTACCAAATCTGTGAGCGCGTCTGGCCTTATTTGGTCTTTTATAGTTTAATTGATAAGGGGACGCATTAGAGGTTCGATTGACCTTTTGACTACGTTTAGAGTGATTCCTCCATAAGTCATAACTTCAACAGTAATCCTTTCAACATAATCAATAAACAACATTAATCTTAGAATCAATAATCTTTACGCACCATGACCCATTTGGCCATGAATAACCACACCTTTTAGTATAATTTAGAATGTTTATTTCCCTATATTAACAATGCTAATATCACGTAAATTAGTTTCAAAACCAAGTGATAAACGTATACAAACAACACGGGTTGACTGAATCTACCAAAGAATCTCAATTTAGCTAACGCATTGACAGTTAAACACTCGAGAGTTACAGTACAAATCAAGAATAGCATTAATTGAAAACAGAGACCGTATACATCTAGACTTGACAGGTGAATAGAATCAATTCCTTGTTAATAACAATTAGTTAACATCTTGGGCTTACTAACTAACCTTCGAATTAGAATAGCATGTTGGGCTTCATGCAAACAATTTAATCAAAGATAATTTGGAAAACATCCAACTATGGCCCTATCAAAATAGAGGTTGGTACCTAAAAGAAAAGCACAAATATAGCACAAGAGAATAGCATTGTTTTATACCTCTCCTCAATGAGTCAGCAAAAGACAATTTCTTCGTCAGGTGGGCATCCGTCTAGTCAGCATCAGCAATGGGTAGTGAAAGGGGGTGGCTAATTTGCGGTTGGACTCTAAGTCAACTGAACCACAGGACATTTAAGCTAAAAGAATCAGCATTAACACGTAATAGAAGAAGACATAGAACTGCGTTCTCCATGAACAGGACACTGACATGGACAGAAAGAATCGCTCCTAGGGTTTCAGAAAAAGAAGCTCTCCTACCTGAGTGCAGGCAGGCTAAGTTAAACTACCATGAAATGTCTTTTCATGCCGTCATTGGTCAGAATATTGTACTTTTACAGTAGGACCAATAGGCCATAAACTATATAGCTAAAATATAACTAAGCCGTCTTTCACATGACGATGATTGGCTCCTCTTCTCCTGTTCCCATCATCAGGTTCATCATGTAACTTTATTGTTGCAATCCTAGCTGCAGTCAGTGCATCCATTGTCCAGTCCTGGGAAAATCGCTGTCTCACGCATCAAGTTTACAATGTAACATTTTCTAGTACAATACATTCTAGCAAGCAGTTCTCATGAGAAAGTTTAAGACATTTACAAATTGCTTGGTCAGCTCCGTGTGAACAATGAATAATGTTAATTCTCGGCTTTCACAGAACATTTACGAATATTTTCAATGCCAGGCAAATTAGCACGAGGCTTGTCAAGTAGGCCCAAAACTACATGATTATTCAATGATTAATATTATTTAAGTAAATACATAACATTAATATATCATTAGAATTTGTTAATACATTTTCTACATGTGCACATCAAGAAACATACAACTGTGAATGTATTATTGGTTACTACACCCACCATGATGACCACTCAGGTGGGCACATCTTCAAAAATATACGCTTTTCTCTATGTTATCCTAATTGACGTAGATTCTTTTGATATTAATCAATACAATTTATTAGTACTTAATTCATCTCTCATACACCACTTCTGGTTCCTGCTTGCAGAATGTAAGACTGCTAGGTGAAAAGTGGTTGGGAAAGATGTCTCAGAACTCAAACAAAGGAGCAGCACGCTATACAGACTAATTGGACAGTGAACAGGTTCCATAAAAAGGAGAAAATGTACTTTGGGGCAGACCATTAAAGTATTGGAGGGTATCAGTGTGTGATCCCCAGTAACTTTGCAGTTTGTGGAAGTTCTCATGGTGGAAAGAGGGAGAAGTGGTCTTCAGTGCATATCACTTTGGAGAGTCCTATTGTTGACCAATCAACCTCGGACAAGAGTTCTTCTGCCCGATACCTCAATGAAGCTGTGATTTATAGACCTGACAACAGTTCATGTGCTCACGCAGATGTAATGCAATCCGACAACCTTACAAAGACACAAATGCACAACTTTCCTGCATTGAAAGAGCCCGGGGCCTTCAAGAAGCATGGGGCAAAACGTATTGGCTGTCGGCGCTGAGAACGAAAATGAGATCATGTTATCATTAAAAGTAAACCAAGTTTGAACTTAATTTAGTGGTTACTTCACAGCTAAAAGTTAGGTATTTGCACTCTACCGCGATTGTACAGCTTTGTCCTTATTTTGATTAGAGGGCCCTAGCCATGGTCAATAGGACGTTTAAAAGCACCAACAACACATATTTTTCAGGTAATTTAGAAATCTATAGGGGAATTTTAAGGTTTGGGGCCATTTGCGTTGTTCACGAGGTTAATATATAGAGCATCCTTAATGAGCACCAGAGAATCAGCCTCGGATGTCCAGTAATGTCCAGTAAATAACTCTTTTGAGAACAATCAAACAGCCTTTTGCTCTCTTTATAGCAGAACTCTCATTCGTATGCTTCCTATGGTCTCACCCTGGCCCCGTTCAGTTCAGTGAGGATGCACGTTGGCACTCCTGAGGCTGGCATGATCTCAGTGCATTTCTGGCTATAACCGTGAAAAAATAATTGGCCCAACCGGTGAGCACTATTGTTCTGCAAGGGGAATCCCTTCATGTAAGATACTCACTGCATCATCACAGTGGTGCAGTACCCATTTTAGGTGAGGGATTCCCCTCAGAATCTAGTGGGGTCTTCTGTCCACGCAGTTTCAATAATCAGCTGAATTGTTCATCCTCAAAATCTTCTGACGCAAACTTCTTTGCCTATTGAAGTTCTGCCCTTTCTAATGAGAAAAAATTAAGCCACCTGTGATAGCTGACACTCAGATCACCAAAAAGGCTAATGGGTGGGCTGAGCAAAAGGTGAATGAGGCTACCAACAGAGCAATAGCTGAGGGGAGATGATATAGTGCTGCACAGTATGTTTGCTGCCCTGTAAACTGATCCAAAGCGTGAATGACAGTTCAACAAAGCATTGGCAGGCTCACTCATAGTGGTAGCTTTAACTTATTTACGTGAACCATAGTAAACAGCTAAAGCTGTCATGCCAGACATAAACAAGGTGGTGACAAAACTGCCCCAAGGAGAGACAAACATAAAGCATTTACCAATGATAACAAAGGATTTTTGAAAGGCAAGCCCTTGAACGAGTGATAGTGATGGGCGTAAGGTGGATGTGGTTAAAAGCCCACATAGATACCAATAGATCGGAAAAGCAGCGCTTGCACGCTGCTATGCTCGACCTAATGATGACCTAATTCTAGTTCATCTGTCTGCATGAGTAAATTTTGCAAAACCATTGTACTCCTGGAATTTCACCCCTGACATATATTCCCAGAAAGGCTTCTGAAATGCTTTGGTAATTCATGTAAAATATAATCTACTTCAAACAGTAAACCTGCAAGAGTAGATGTCTGACTTTTAAAACTTGCCTTTGTCAATCTGGCCCACAATGTTTGAGCATACTTTTTTGAGATGCAGCGGTTATTTCATTAATAATGGGCCGAAGGCCCCCTTTAGTTCACAAACAGTTGATTTCTGCATGCTTGTTGTGTGCTAGCACCTTGCGTCAGTGTTAACAAATGTATTCTTAAATATAATCTGTAAAGTTCTTCTGTTCTGTGCTTATACAATGCCCATTAGCAAAGTCCACAATTTGGTGAGATAGTTCAACAAATGGCAAGTCATTATCTAGAAACAAATTCAGAAATGCAAAATGCATTGTATTGCTCAATGTAGGTTAAGTAAAACCAAATAATCTGACATTCTAGCAGTCTCATGGAGGAGAAAACGTATTTAGTAGGCTTCGCAGCTGCAAACCTATTTACCAAAAAGCACAAGGAAATGCTGATTTACCAATCCATTCATTTACCTTTAAAAATCTTTAATTAATTTAGTTGTTTTGTCAGTGCATGTTGCTAAGATTTGCTACTCGAAATATATATATCATGAGGGGCAAATTTTAAATGGTTTAACTTCTGCCCCACAGTAGGTGATGTTTCTTCAGCAAAGATAACTTTAGTCATTGTGAACCTTTTCTCTGCCAAAGCCCTTTAGTTTGACACCACAGTGTTGCATTGTACTGAAAAATGATATCTTTAAGTGTTTGAGAATACCAGGCCATTAGGTACTCCCACAAAGACAAAAACTGTGATACATCCTTGCTCGCTAAATCTGGACTCTACAATGACACACCTCACACTCTCAAATCGAGATGCACTGAAGACATAAAAACCTGCCAATTATGAAGAACATCCAGTAACTATCACTGCCACAGAGAATCCGAGCACCCAGCTACGCGCTCGTTCAGCTCACACCTTACAACTATAGACACATGTGCAACCAGCTATGGCCCTTTAACTCCTTTGCTACAATGGCATCTTCAAAAGAGCATTTCCATGAAGCGACTGGCATGCATTTTCAATTGATAAATGGAGGCCGTTCTGGATTCTAAGTGCCCAGCGGATGTGGAGGAGGCAACACTACTACTAAGTCAGGCCATTGGTACAGGTGAACGGCTCCTTCGTGCAGGACACCTGCTTGCACTTTAAAGGTACCAAGGCACAATACTTGCTGCTGGTAGCACCACCTTTAGTTCCCTGTTTCGCCCTGTCTGTCTAGAATTCCCTCTACACACCCCCCACTTCTCCAGCACCCCAGGCAAATTGCAGGAATACCAAACATTTCTATGTCATATTCTGGATGGAGAAAAATGCACATCGTGGGTTGGTCCTCTCTGACACTTTGCATAACTCTGGGACAGAAAGAGACAGCATTCCCTGATCATATGAGTGGTGTGCCCTGCCACTTGAGTCTTGGAGTTGTGGCACTTTATGGAGGGAGCAGAAGTGACTCACATAAGTTACTTCACTGTGCAACCTGGGATTGGGTTTGCAAGAGAAGATTTCGGAAACAGGAGGCCAGCGCATGCCCAGCACCACTGTAACTTCTTTTAACCATATTATGGCTGATTGTTCATGTGGCATACACCATGGATCATGAAACCTTATTTGAATCCACCGACACGGATGGAAGAGAGGTGTAATACAGTGCACAAAGAGACCAGGGGGCAGTCCCCTGTTAGATCTGTGGTGGAATGTACTTCTAAAATAAATGACAGCTTTTCCTGCCCACAGAGGTGCATATAGATGTGTTGAAAAATCATTACCACACAGGTAGTGCTAAGTAACATTGCAAAAAGAATGATTCTTCCACCTGTACTAGAAGAAGCAGACTCGGACCATGAGAAACCTCTCGTCTGCCCTTCCCCTCGTCCGGATGCAGTACTTGCTAAACTAGGCAGGGCACACAGGATAGACATCACCAAAAACTACTTTTGAGTTAAGAAACGAATGTAACGTGCAGCAAAATGCTCATGGTGAATGTATTCCATTGCTAACAAAATGTTCCTACATTCCTTTCTATTTACAAATGGAAAGCAAATAATACAAGCATTTGCAATGCATTGAGTCTTGCATTTGCTTGAGTTAGAGCTGTTAGCATTGTAAACTATTAAGGACCTTCTCCCTGCAGAACTGGAGTACCTTTAAAAAAGTAGAATGGGATCTTGATGGCTTAAAAAGATTATTTAGACTCAAGAAAGGCACTTTTGCTTTATACGACAAAATACATAACCTTTGGATAGGTCCCAAAAGACCCCAAAGATGGCACTGGTTTGCCTCAGACAGAAGTTCGGCCCTAATTGCAGACTGTAGGACAGGAACTGGTATTTTTCATGTGTAATGTGAGATTGTCTGGTTCCAGTGTCGTGTTTTGCGGCTCCTACAAGTGGTGCCCATCTGCTGTCAGCGCAGATGGTTTGCAGACCTGGCTGCAGCAAGCAGAGGGAAGAGGTGGCAGGAGCCCATCAGTCCTACGCTTCCCACCTGGGCCTGGAGTAGGAGCTACCTCTGAAGCTGCAGATGCCTGTCCAGGTGTTATGCTGCACCTCTAACTTTAGCTTTGTTCTCTTCCCACCTAGTCACAGCACATCTGCACGTGTTGCAGTATTGCGTCTATTGCAGTGTTGCAGTTGGTGCAGTGTTGTTACACAGTCCCCTTGTTTTTACCGATTGCATATGAATACATTCTACCTCTTTTAAAGCTTTTTTGCAACCGTGCTATGGAGGTGAAAGCAATTTTATCTCACAAGTAGTTTGTTTTTTCAAGCTATGAAAATGTCCTGCTTATTAGTAATGGCTTGCTGTGTAGGCCAGCTTGTAGTGGAATTTGGACCTTAAACAGCTTAATTAGCATAGCCGGAGGAAAAGCTTTTAGTGCTCCTTCAGGGTTGCTTGTTATTAAGATAGAATAAACTTCCAATCGTGTTTTGCAAGTAGATCCACCCACAAACCACAGGCAAGCCGCTGGTGGCCCACAATTATGTTCACTTGAGGAGCAAATTGCTCTATTACGCATTTGGAAAGCAACCATACATGATACCATAGGATGCAAAGTACAGTCCCTGCGATGGGGTCAATGTGTTTTTTTTACCTTGTGTGGCAGAGATGCATTATCATAGAAAGAAACAGAGGACTTTTTTTTACCACTAAAAGATGAGCCTCCCAAGGCATTGAAGGACTTTATATGAGGGAGCTATCAATGTTTTGCAGGCGCAAGCTTCCAAGATGGCCTAATACACTAACAAAAAGGTCTGCTCGAAAACCAATGAGACTGAGTTCTTCTATTTTTCTTCACATCAATAATTATCAGTGTTAGATATTGAGTCTCTAGTTGGCAAAGGTATGCACCCTGTCCAAGTAGGGACCACGGTCCTAGTGAGGGTAAGGCACAACACACCCTAAATTATCCTGCGCTCACCTTCTGGTTGCTTAGCACTGAGAAGTCAGGCTTAACTTAAGAGGCAATTTGTAAAGTACTTGTGCAACAAGTTAGAAAAACAAAGTATGTTTTTAGGAACAAAACAAGACCAAAACAACAAAAATCCAATAAGTAGAAGTAGAGATGTGATTTTTAAGGAATAAATGAAACTGCAGTGCTTAGAAGCAGAAAGCCCCAACCGGGGCTATCTGGTCACACTAGACCAGGCCAAAGTAAAAAGTTCAGGCCGACCGTGATGGAG
Organism: Pleurodeles waltl; assembly: GCF_031143425.1. NCBI lineage: Eukaryota > Metazoa > Chordata > Amphibia > Caudata > Salamandridae > Pleurodeles > Pleurodeles waltl. The sequence continues at coordinate 1,730,817,331 of NC_090444.1, forward strand.
CGCAGGCTGGCTACAACACTTATACAGGGCCCGCTGAGCAAAAGTACCTTGGTCCTTGAGATGCATTGGTTCCGATCGGTGAATGAGATTGATGCATCAGTCCTGGGTCCCCACTGAAGAAAACAGCGAAGCATCCGCGGCGATAAAAAGGATAAAGACGATGGTTCGATTTTGGGCCACACAGATAGGGTTATGCATTGTGCAGTCAGCAATGTGGTGCTCCGATTCTTGTAGCAGCGGCGCACTGTCTTTGACGGCAATGAGGCGTCCTCGATCCTCACAGCAGCTGCGATGCGGTAGTGAAGCGTCAACGGTGAAGCCAATGAGTCAGTTCCAATCGGCACAAAAAGGTTGATGCGTGGTTCTTTACAGGGACACCAGGAAACCCCACGTCCAAGGGCCCAGGACTAGGTTGGCACCACTTGGCAGGGCAGCACCCACAGTTGGCAGAGTCCACACGTTGTAGCGGGATAGGTGGGAGTCTTTTGTGTCCCTGAGACTTCAGAAAACAGGAGGCAAGTCAGCAAGGCCTTGGAGTCACTCTGGGTTCAAGTGATGCAGCTCCAGTCTGTCTCACCCAGGCATGAGAACAGCAGGCAGCAGGGCAGCTCAGGAAGGAAATAATCCAGCATGGTGCGGATCCAGAAGAATAACAGCCCTATAAGGACTTCCTGACAGGAAGTTGTTCCAGACAGAGTCTACACGGGTTCAAAAGTATGTATGTATTGTTTGTATGTATTTAGCACTTCTAGAGCACATTCAGACAGAAGGTATCGAAGCACTAAACGGGAAAAGAGAAACAGACACAATCCAGGCATAACCTACTGTGAGAAGAGCCAGGTCTTAATTTGCTTTCGAAACAGTAAGAGAGAAGTAGTTTCTCTAATCCTAACTGGTAAGGAGTTCCATAGCTTAGCAGCAGCTACCGAAAAAGCCCAATCACCCCATTCTACTTTTTTGCACCGTGGTACCACTGGCAGCCTGAGGTCCGTGGACATTAAAGGCAAATGCAGCTCCCTCCGTCCCTTCTTAGCGGACATCAAACGGGCAGCCGCATTTTTAATGAGCTGAAGCTTATTCAGCGAAGATTGATTTATATTTACATATAAAGCGTTGCAATAGTCTAATCTGGATATGATAAGTGCCAGGACCACAGTCACTCTAAGCTCTAGTGGTATGAAATGGAGAACCTTTTTAAAGATTTTGACTAACCGGGAACATGCACTTGTAACCCTGTTGACCTGCAGATTAAAGGTCAAGGATGAGTCGCATATGACCCCAAGATTCTTAGCTGTTGTGATGGGAGTGAGTAAAGTCCCACAGGACTCGGGCCACCAACGGTGGCTCCAAATAGAAGTATTTTCCCCAAATATGAGAATCTTGGTTTTGTCATCATTCATTTTCAGCCTGTTCTGCCCCATCCAATTACTGACTTCTCTCATGCAGGTTTGAAACCTGCCTATCACTATTTCCCTGTTGTCTCTAATGCAAACAATAATATGGGTGTCATCAGCGTAAGAAGACACCTGAAACCCAAAAGAGCCAACCATTTTTGCCAGCGGGGCCACATACAAATTGAAGAGGGTTGAGCGGAGGGACAGTCCCTGGGGAACTCAACAGGGGAGCTGAAAAGGAGCTGATCTAAAGTCGCTGCAACTGACTGTAATTGTTCTTCCATGAATGATAGTCTTAAGAATCTCCAGAGCACTATCCCTCAGTCCTGCCTGATGCAGTGGTGGTAAGACTAACTTGGGCGATACGGTGTCAAAGGCTGCTGGCAAATCCACTAATACTAGAATGGCAGCACCCCCTGATCTACCAGCTTCCAAATGGTATCTGTAGTTGCAATAAGTGCGGATTCCGTGCTATGGTTTTTTCAGAACACATTTTGAGAGGGGTCCAATCAACCATGAGTAAAAAGAAAGCTGGCTAGCTTTTGGTTAGTATGTTTCTCCAGAACATTGGCAGGAGGGAGATAGGATATAGATTTCTGAGGTCATCAGGATCTCCTCAGGTTATCATGATTGTCTCTTCCCAGGTTGGAAGAAACACCCCTGATTCCCACACCTCAGCATACGTCATTTCCAATGCTTCCACAATGGGTTGCGTAGCCATATGCAACACCCTTGGCAGACATGGATCGTCTGGTGATCCCAAATTAACCCTGATTATAAGGGACTTGGGGCCAGATGTAGCAACGTAAAAATTTGCGAGGTGCAAAGTGCGAGTCCATGCGACTCGCAATTTGCACCTCGCAAATTGGTATGCAGTACGGTGTCTCAGACACCGACTGCAACTCGCTATGGGGTCGCAATGACCCACCTCATGAATATTCATGAGGTGGGTCGCAAATTGCGGCCCCATAGCGAGTATAGGCACTCGCAAACATGGAGGCCTGCTGTAGTCAGCAGACCTCCATGTTCGTGACTGCTTTCAATAAAGCAGTTTTTTTTTTTTTAAGTGTAGCCCGTTTTCCTTAAAGGAAAACGAGCTGCACTTAAAAAAAAAACGAAACCTTTAGTTTCGGTATTTTTTCAGGGCAGGGAGTGGTCCCTGGGAGTTTCCCTTCCAATTTGCGAGTGGGTTACCATCCACTTGAAGTGGATGGTAACTGCGATACGATTTGCGACCGCGTACGCGGTCGCAAATGGTATTGCATACCACTCAGACTCGCAAATAGGAAGGGAACACCCCTTCCTATTTGCGAGTCGGAAATGCATTTTGCGAGTCGGTTCCGACTCGCAAAATGCATTTCTGCATAGGAAACTCCGGTTTGCGAGTCGCAAACAGCAATTTTTGCCGTTTGCGAGTCGCAAACTGTTTCCTACATCTGGCCCTTGATCCTATCCGCGCTCAGAGGTGCAAACTTCACCAGAGTCGGCCCCTGGTCAGCCCTACCATCAGTCTCAACTTCTAGCTCCGCAGAGCCTGTACTGAGGGCAGAAAACTCTGAGTGAATCTTAAGAATTCTGTCTCTAAAGAACCCTGCAACCTTGTTGCAAAAAATCTGCAAATTCTCAATCTCCTAAAATAAAGGTAGGACTGCTAGGGAGCAAACCACTTTAAACAGTTTTTAGGGACATTACCCGCGCTCCTAATCTTCTGAGTAAAAAAGTTTATTTTAGCATCTTTTATAGCCCTCTCATATCTTTCCCATGCTTCCCTGAGTTTCGCTTTCTCTACCGGTCCAGCATCCAATTTCCATTTCTGCTCCTGCCTCCTAAATATTCTTTGGAGCTCCTTGAGCTCTTCTGTATGCCACGGAGCAGAGACAATTTTGATGGTGCCACTTCTTCCACCGCTTCCCGGACCCATGATCAAATTTCTCCACCAATGGTCCTTGACACGTAGCCTACTCCGATGTTTATCAAGGACTAGTAAAAAGTCCTCCCTCTCAATTCTGCCCCAATTCCTGCTTTGTTTGGAGGTGTTATGCCTGGAATCCTTCCCTTATTGCACCTTACTTCAAAGGGGATAAGGCGGTGATCTGTCCAGTCTAGCTGCAGGCATCCACCAAGGGCATAAACCCTTGTTTCAAAAAGATCCCATGGAAGGACATGCCCCGCAGTGTGAGTCTTGTCTTTAACCTTGGCTCTAGCCAAAACAAGACATAAAGTCCAGGAGAGTACTGGTGTCACTGTCCCTCTCATTTTCCAAGAGAAAGTTAAAATCCCCTATAATCAAGCATTGTTCATTAGCTGTCAGGGGTTCAATAATTTGATGGCAAGTCTCCAGAAATTTCTTTTTGGCCCAGGTGGGCGATAAACCAGGACGCCTTCCAAGCCATGACACATTGCCATGCCTCACCTTGAAGTAGGCTTCTTCACTAATCTCTGTATTTATATTCATAGGGTCCAGGCTACAGTTTAAGTCATTATTAAACATCACCGCCACCCCGCCTCCCCTCCTGCCCAACCTATCATACCTCACCACTCCGTATCCTGAAGGAGAGGCTGAAACAATATCCAGATCAGAGTACTCCTTAGTCCACTTCTTCGTCATGAACAGGCAGTCCAGCCTTCGCTCCAAAACGGTTTCCCTTATTTCCAGGCTGCGTTTAATTAGGGGGCGAACATTTAACAGCCCATACCTTAGGATGTCCTGTGCCACTTTTCTTCTCTCCCATGGGTAAGGCTCTAAAGGAGGGCCCCAGAAGGAAGGGAAACTAACCTTCAGTGAGGGAAACATTAAATTTCCAGATGCAGAGCCTACACCTCCGGCCTGCCTCAGGAGGTAGAGAGACCATCCGTCCTCCTGTACAGAATCCCTTAGGTGCAAAGCTCCAAAGTTGTTTCCTAGAATAATGTAGGCTAGTATCTTCTACGACAAAACTCAGAGCATCCTCGGCTACCGGTCCCAGTCAGGATCGCACGGGCGCAGACAGGCTTGCCTTTGGTGTGCCAGCGGCATGCCCACTGTGCGTTTCCGCTGGGCATCCGCGGCCCGCCCTGCTTAAATTCAGGTTGCTGGCACAAGAGACAAGAGGTATATTGATTTGGTGGGGTCAGAGACACAGTATGTATGTGTCTTTGAATTGGGTGAGACTTAAAGTGAGGGAGACTTCAGAAGAGGGTCTTTGTAGTGCACAGAGGCCGGTTCTTCCCAGGCCTGGCTCCAGACTTTCAGAAGGGGGTAATCAGCCCTTTATGCGGGGACAGGCACTGCCTATTCATGTGTAAGTGCCATCCCATCCCACCCTTCCTGCCCAGGAAGAGTTATCAGCATGCAGATTAGTGCTTAGACATACCTATCCTTCCTGTGTTTGTGGATGTTCAGAGGGAATGCACAAAGTATAGCTGTCATCCACTCCAGATGTGTATTGGAGATAGGCTGCAGGCACACAGAGCTGTAAGAGCAGAGGTATGTCCACTTTCTAAAAGTGACAGGTCTAAAATAGTAATGTTAAATCCAGCTTTACCAGTAAAGAGGATTTTTCATTACCATTTAAATGATATGAAACATGACATAGCTATTCCTTCTTAATCAGGAATTATGGCTTAACAGTGTAATAAGGAATTCCCAATGTTAACCTTAGAGAGGGGTAGGCCTCACAGTAGTGAAAAATGAATTGGGAAGTTTTTCACTATGAAGATGTGCAAAACCTAAAAGTACATGTCCTACCTTTTACTTATACAGCACTCTGCCTTAGGGCTACCTAGGGCATACCTTAGGGGTGACGTATGTGTGATGAAAGGAAAGGGGAGTTTAAGGCTTGCCAAAGGGTTTTAAATGCCAAGTAGAACTGCACTCACAGGCTCTGCAATGGCAGGCCTGAGCCATGATTAGGGGGCTACTGGAGTGGGTGGCACATTGAAATCTGCTGGCCCACCAGTATCATTTAATATACAGACCCTGGGTACATGTAGTGCACTCTATTAGGGACTTATAAGTAAACTATATATGTCATTTGGGGTTAGGCCAATGTTACCATGATTTAGGGGAGAGTACAATTACCTTAGCACTGGTTAACAGTGGTAAAGTGCACAGAGGCGTAAAACCACCAAAATCGAAGTCAGAAAATGGAGGGAGGGAGACATAAAGTTGTGGGGAAGACCACCGTAGGTGGTCAGGTCTACCAATCAGCAAGCATAGAGTTGACATACTTACAGGCTCAAACTGAATATAAATGTCATTGTTGCCACCAGGTAGAACAACATTCTCACGACAGGATCACTGGACCAAACATTAACCAGAATGATACAGATTGACCACACAGGCTTCAGGAGATGCTTCCCAAATTCATGTGTGATTTTAAATTTCTACTAGAAAATGAAATTGTAACAATATGTCAGTAGGCTGTAGTTATTCTTATGTATCTCACATCTGACAGGAACAGTATAGCTACTTAAGTATTTTGCACCCTGCTGTTTCTTGCCTATAATAGTGTGCTTTGCAGGACAGAATATATTGGAATTGATATAGTATTTATTGATTTCTGTATTGAGATAGATATTTGGTAGAGCAACACCTTGTCGCCTTTCAGTTACTTTAGTGTGCTACTATGGCAGCTATTATATTCCTACTGCCTGGCCCAACATTTTGTATTGTGGTCCCCACATACAAGAGTTTCAGTTGAATGAAAGACTGGACAGTTCAGATTTCAATCCCTTCCTGAATCACATGTACTTTAGCTCTCCCCTCAGATTTGGGTCCAGAACATTCCGCAGGTTATAGTCACGAACTCCAAGGGCTCTGACACTATGGGGGTGATTCAAACCCTGGCGGTCGGTGATAAAGCGGCGGCCAACCCGCCAACAGGCCGGCGGTCCAAAAAATGGAATTCTGACCCTGGCGGGAACCGCCAACACAGCCTGCCAACTTAACACTCCGACCGCCACGGCGGGACCGACAAACAGCGCGGCGGTCACCGCCAACAGCCAGGCGGCAGACAATGTTCCGCCCACACTATCATGACCGGCCAACCCGCCACCTTTTCCGGGGCGGGAGCACCGCCGATAAAAACACGGCGGAAACAGACTACGAACGGGAAAACGCGCACCTCTACGCACTCCACGAGGAAGGAGGACAGCATGGAACCCGAATTAAACATCCTACCTGCTCTCGTCTACCTGCTCATCTACCACGAGTACAAACGCCGGCGCAGACGACAACGGTGAGTACTGCACCTACGACACACGGGAGGGGGGAGGACGAAAGGTCACGTGCACACACATACGCGATACACCCACCCCCCCAAACCATGTACACACGAATGCAGAGCAACAAGTCACAGTGAAACCACCCAAACCCCGTAAAGAAAACAAGGACATAATTAAATAGTGACTCGAAATTTATGGGAAAGAAAAACCACTGATAAGTCACGGTCAAATAGCAATAACAACTCAAATATCCTAAATCAATATCCAGTGCATACGAAATACCAAGGCAATAAGTCCTGCACAACTAACGAGATTCAAAGTGTCCGTGGGCCAAAGTGTAGCAACACAAGGGCAAAGCCCACACAGGAGACCTGAGTCCTTTGGAGGGAACACTGCAGGGGCATCTGATGAAAAAACTACAGGCACCTCAGGGGGAAGGGAAGGGGGGGGCACCACAGCCACATGAGTCCACGACTCCAGATCCACGAAGGGGCCACCATGCCCACTCGGCCATCCTGGGGAGTGCAAAGCCACAGTCTCTCAAGTCTCTACAGTGGGTGGGATGCCCACCCGGCCATCCTGGGGAGTGCAAAGCCACAGTCTCTCAAGTCTCTACAGTGGGTGGCTTGCCCACTGTTCCATCCTGGGAAGTGCAAAGCCACAGTCCATCAGGTGGATTACAGTCTCCACTGGTCAAGGAGGAGGCATGGTGGGCACAGTGAACCGTTAACAGTGCTTGACAGGAAGGGCCCAGCGGAGCGGTGCTTGAGACGGCGGGGCCCAGCAGAGCGGTGCTTGACAGGAAGGGCCCAGCGGAGCGGTGCTTGAGACGGCGGGGCCCAGCGGAGCGGTGCTTGACAGGAAGGGCCCAGCGGAGCGGTGCTTGAGATGGCGGGGCCCAGCGGAGCGGTGCTTGACAGGAAGGGCCCAGCGGAGCGGTGCTTGAGACGGCGGGGCCCAGCGGAGCGGTGCTTGAGACGGCGGGGCCCAGCGGAGCGGTGCTTGACAGGAAGGGCCCAGCGGAGCGGTGCTTGAGACGGCGGGGCCCAGCGGAGCGGTGCTTGAGACGGCGGGGCCCAGCGGAGCGGTGCTTGACAGGAAGGGCCCAGCGGACCGGTGCTTGAGACGGCGGGGCCCAGCGGAGCGGTGCTTGAGATGGCGGGGCCCAGCGGAGCGGTGCTTGACAGGAAGGGCCCAGCGGAGCGGTGCTTGAGACGGCGGGGCCCAGCGGAGCGGTGCTTGAGACGGCGGGGCCCAGCGGAGCGGTGCTTGACAGGAAGGGCCCAGCGGAGCGGTGCTTGAGATGGCGGGGCCCAGCGGAGCGGTGCTTGAGACGGCGGAACCCAGCGGAGCGGTGCTTGACAGGAAGGGCCCAGCGGAGCGGTGCTTGAGACGGCGGGGCCCAGCGGAGCGGTGCTTGAGACGGCGGGGCCCAGCGGAGCGGTGCTTGACAGGAAGGGCCCAGCGGAGCGGTGCTTGAGATGGCGGGGCCCAGCGGAGAGGTGCTTGAGATGGCGGGGCCCAGCGGAGCGGTGCTTGACAGGAAGGGCCCAGCGGAGCGGTGCTTGAGACGGCGGGGCCCAGCGGAGCGGTGCTTGAGACGGCGGGGCCCAGCGGAGCGGTGCTTGACAGGAAGGGCCCAGGGACCGGTGCTTGAGACGGCGGGGCCCAGCGGAGCGGTGCTTGAGATGGCGGGGCCCAGCGGAGCGGTGCTTGACAGGAAGGGCCCAGCGGAGCGGTGCTTGAGACGGCGGGGCCCAGCGGAGCGGTGCTTGAGACGGCGGGGCCCAGCGGAGCGGTGCTTGACAGGAAGGGCCCAGCGGAGCGGTGCTTGAGATGGCGGGGCCCAGCGGAGCGGTGCTTGAGACGGCGGAACCCAGCGGAGCGGTGCTTGACAGGAAGGGCCCAGCGGAGCGGTGCTTGAGACGGCGGGGCCCAGCGGAGCGGTGCTTGAGACGGCGGGGCCCAGCGGAGCGGTGCTTGACAGGAAGGGCCCAGCGGAGCGGTGCATGAGACGGCGGGGCCCTCTTCAGCGGTGCTCTTCTGCACGGCGGGGCCCTGTTCAGCGGTGCTCTTCTGCACGGCGGGGCCCTCTTCAGCGGTGCTCTTCTGCACGGCGGGGCCCTGTTCAGCGGTGCTCTTCTGCACGGCGGGCCCTCTTCAGCGGTGCTCTTCTGCACGGCGGGGCCCTGTTCAGCGGTGCTCTTCTGCACGGCGGGGCCCTCTTCAGCGGTGCTCTTCTGCACGGCAGGGCCCTCTTCAGCGGTGCTCTTCTGCACGGCGGGGCCCTGTTCAGCGGTGCTCTTCTGCACGGCGGGGCCCTCTTCAGCGGTGCTCTTCTGCACGGCGGGGCCCTCTTCAGCGGTGCTCTTCTGCACGGCGGGGCCCTGTTCAGCGGTGCTCATCCAGTAGGTCAAGGGAGCCAGACCTGGCCTGGACTCCCTGCTCACTCGCCCTCCGACCGTGCTGTTGCTGGACCCTTCGGTGACGGAGTCCTGGGCCCTTTGGTGTCCTTCCTAACACCCGGGATGGGGCTTGTGGGCCCCTCCTGCTCCGCGCTCCTGCTGGCTGACTTTTCCGCCCTGCTGCCCTTTCGCTCCTTAGATGGGGCTCTCGGGCCCTTGCCTCCCCTAGCTGTTGTGGCTGGTGATGTGGGAGAACTTGGCTCCTTGGGGGCAGCCGTGTCAGTCCTCTCACGGCGGCCCTTTACCTTCCTGGTCTTCTTGCCTGGTGGGGGGCTGGCTGTCCCCTTGCTGCTGATTGAGGTGTCACTGCTGGCAAAGGGTGGGCTCCAGAACCCATGCACCACAGTGACACTCGAAGCTGGGCTGGTGGTGGCTGAGGTGCTCTTGGGACTCTTTGCAGATGGAGGGAGTGGGTCAGTGGAGGGAAAGAGGTCAAGATTAGCAAGGAAAACTTTCTTAGGACCAAGGTAAAAGGTAGGAGAAGTGGAGATGGAAGTGGAGGAAGAGGATGTGGTTGTAGGAGAGTCAGGTGTGCTGTCTTTGGGTGCAGGTGCATGTGCTGGAGGCTGTCGTGAGGTGGATGGCTGTTGGGTGGGTGGCTGCCTGCGTTTGTGTGTCTTGGAAGAGGGGGTGACAGACACAGTGGGAGAGGACACAGGGCACGTGTAAATGGTAGTGGGGGTGGTGACTGCACGTGTGCGGACTGGACTGGAGGGTGTGCTGGTGATGGAAGCACTGGCTGATGGTGGTGTGCATGCAGGTGTGAGTGTAGACGTGACAGGGAGGGAGGAGGGAGACGAGGAGGTGGGGGACCCAGAGGTGGTAGTGGCTGTTGGAATGTCTGCATCTGGGTGTTGCTTGCGTGAATGCTTGTGGCTTCTGTGGTGCCTGTGTCTGGATGAGCTTCCCTTGGGTGTTGAGGTGTGTGCAGGCTGGTCTGATGGTGTGGATGGGATAGGCTGAGGAACAGGAGACAGAGACAGGCTGGAGGCAGTCAGAAGAGGGAGGCTGGAAACAGGGACAATGGCTGCCGTCAGTGCTGAGGCCAGAGCATTGAACGATCGTTGATGGGCAGCCTGACCCGAATGAATGCCCTCCAGGTAGGCATTGCTCCGATGCACCTCCCTTTCTACCCCCTGGATGGCATTCAAAAGGGTAGTCTGCCCAACAATGAGTGTCCTGAGGAGATCAATGACCTCCTCACTGAGGGCAGCAGGGGTAACAGGGGCAGGGGCTGAGGTGCCTGGGGCGAAGGAGACGCCCGCCTTCCTGGGCGAGCGGGCACGGAGCGTAGGCTGAGGGGCTGCTGGGAGGGCGGGGCTGGTGCGCTGGGTGGCGGCTGTACCTGGAGAGGCGGGGGGCCCGGATGTTGCCGCCACCGCTAGGGAGCTCACATCCGAGGACGTGTCGCTGTCGCTGGTGTCACCACCGGTCCCCGTTGTGGTGCTCCCCTCACCCTCCAGATCACTGGTGCCCTCGGTGTCTGTTCCTGGTCCCACCGGGGCCTTGTGACGTGCAGCTCCCTCGTGCTCCGATGCCAATTCTCCTCCGCCTGATGATGCTAATGCACAGATGCACAGATGCACAAGAAGACGAAGAAGAAGGGTGGGGGGAGAAAAACGAAGACCAGGTTGAGTGCATGCAATGTCAACACCGTTGGCGGAGAGGACAGACACAGGAGCCTCATGCACTAAGCCGCGCATTCGGGGTACACTACTCAGTACTTCGGACTAGGACTACAGGTCTACAGACGCCAAAGGCGCACATGTGTGATGCTGGACCATCGATAGCTGTACTTGTCACCCTACAGAGGTGGGGTCCGGGAGCACAGGGCCATGCCTAAAGGAGCGGACTACAAAACAGAAAGCACCCTGGCCTGATGTCACCCCCAACCCTCCTCCCCCACCCAGACGCCTCCACTGCGCAGAGAGATAGCAGAATGTGCTGATACTCACCCCCTTGTGTCTGCTGTGATGTCCTCAAGCGCCCATCCAAATCAGGGTAGGCCACTGCCAGGATCCGGGACATGAGGGGGGTCAGGGTACGACTGGCACCCCTCCTAGGTTGGGAGGCCATCCCCAGCAGTGACTCGGCGGTCTTTCTGGTCCCGCGGCGGATGTCCTCCCACCTCTTGCGGCAGTGGGTGCCCCGTCTTGTGTGGACCCCCAGGGCCCGGACTTCCTTGGCGATGGCATGCCAAATGTCCACTTTCTGATGGGCGCTGACCTATTTGACATGTACAGGGTGGGAAGGAAAAAATCATCAATTTTCTGCATGTTAGATGCGATTGGCCCCCCCTCCCCAACCTTGCCATATGGCACATGCTCTCATCTGTCGTGCGTTGCACTCCTCATTCGCCCCCCACCCCACCAACTTACATCCACCCCACTCCACACAGGCATAGCCCATTCAATGTGCACCCAGTGTACTTACCTGTTGGTCTGGAGGACTGTAGAGTAACGCATACTGGGGGAGGACCCCGTCCACGAGCTTCTCCAACTCTTCGGAACTGAAGGCGGGGGCCCTTTCCCCAGTCGCAGCAGCCATTGTCACTTCCAGACCGAGGTCACAGCAGCACTTGCAGTATAGGTCCTCTCCTGTGGAAGATCAGGTCTCGAGTGATTAAGCAGATAGGAAATGGCGGTCACGCCCGCGGCGGTGCGTACCGCGGCGGTGCGTACCGCGACCGCCGGCGCACCTCATTAATGGCTCCTGAAACCCATAGGCTTCAATGTTAGCCAATGCGGCTTCGTATAGCGGTCTTCGACCGCCTACCGCCACGGTGTGCCACGCCAGCGCATTGACCTCACATCCCATTGTCCCACTTCACAGATCAGGCAGCCGCCATTTCAAGGGCCCACATGGCATTATTTGTACTGCGTCACACAGGCCTAGGCCTTGCATTGCCACACATACACGCCTTTCAATACATAGATAATCGTGTGCTATGCATGCAGTGGTGAACGTACCTGTGACTTGCTTGACTCTGTGCTCCATGTTGTCCTTCCTAGGCACCGTCCGCTGGGACTTGCGAGGAGAAGGATTAATCCTTGCGTGTACCGCCCGCTGGTGGACCTGTCGACAATGGAAGAACGCCACATCATACTACGATAACGACTTGACCGAGCCACTATACATGAACTGTGTGCCCAGCTGGAGCCAGACCTGATGTCCCCCATCCGCCAACCCACAGGAATTCCCCCTCTAGTGCAGGTTCTGTCAGTCCTCCATTTTTTGGCAAGTGGCTCATTCCAGACAACAGTGGCCATGTCATCTGGAATGTCTCAGCCTATGTTTTCAAAAATCTTGTCTAGAGTGTTGTCTGCCCTGACGCAACACATGCGGCGCTACATTGTATTCCCTGAGGAGGTTGATTTGGCCACTGTGAAGGGTGATTTTTATGCCCTTGGACATATCCCCAACATAATTGGTGCCATTGATGGGACCCATGTGGCTTTAGTACCCCCAAAAGACGATGAGCAGGTGTACAGAAACAGGAAAAGTTACCATTCGATGAATGTGCAGGTGGTCTGTTTGGCTGACCAGTACATCTCCCATGTGAATGCCAAGTTCCCTGGGTCAGTGCATGACGCGTATGTGATGCGAAATAGCAGCATCCCTTATGTGATGGAACAGCTACAGAGAAAAACGTGTGTGGCTAATTGGTGACTCTGGTTACCCCAACCTGCCTTGGCTATTGACCCCAGTGAGGAATCCCCGGACCAGGGCAGAGGAACGGTACAATGAGGCCCATGGGCGAACTAGGAGGGTCATTGAAAGAACCTTTGGCCTCCTGAAGGCCAGGTTTAGGTGCCTACATATGACAGGGGGATCCCTGATGTACTCACCAAAGAAGGTGTGCCAGATCATCGTGGCCTGCTGTATGCTTCACAATCTGGCATTGCGACGTCAGGTGCCCTTCCTGCAGGAGGATGGTCCAGATGGTGGTGTTGAAGCAGCTGTGGAGCCTGCGGAGAGTGAAGAGGAGGAAGACGAAGAGGACGACCCAGACAACAGGGACAGAGTTATCCAACAGTATTTTCAGTAGCACCCAGGTAGGAATCACCCACGCCATTTACCATTTACTGAATGCCCCCTGCATCTTTACTTTGTGTATTTCCCCCCAGTTCTTTTAAACTGAAGTTTACTTTTCCCTTCCCTTTTCAGTGCTGTATGACCCACTGCGTGACTTCTGCCTGGTTAGCCCATGAACTGATGCTTATTGACATCGGTATGTTGTCCACACATATATAACAGAACATTATTGATAAGTAATGTGTTATACATTTGTAAATAATACAGGCTGACCCCAGAATGATTTATGTGCAATGAATGATTTATTTTTAGTGCTATATTTTGGTACATGATATTAAAACGGTGAAGGGTGAGGGTGGAGTTATGTCCATGGCAGAGTCCAGTTCTCGGTCGCACAGGTGCATTGTTCATATGGCAGTGGAAGGATGGAGCAGGGGCAGTTCAAGGTTGGACAGGGTGACACTGTGGGACAGTGGAATGACATCCGGGGGGATATTAGACTGGCGGGGGTCTTGGCATCCTACTCTGTCTTCCTTTGAGATCTCAGGTTCCTCTTGCGGGGTGGTTGTTCTTCAGCAGGAGGTGGGGTTCGGGTGGCCCGTCGTTCTGTGGGGGCCTCCTGACCACTAGCGCCGGCGGAGGTGGTAGGCTGTTCCTGGCTAGTGACAGGGGCCCTTTGCGGTGCCACATGGTCCCGCAATGTGGTTTCAATGCGGTTGAGGGCCTGGACTATGGTCCCCATTGCGGTAGCGATGGCCCGGAGTTCATTGCTGAACCCCATGTACCGTTCCTCCTGCTGTGCCTGGATCTCGGTGAACCTGGCCAGTACCGTCGCCATCGTCTCCTGGGAGTGATGGTAGGCTCCCATGATGGTGGTGAGGGCCTCTTGGAGAGTCGGTTCCCTGGGCCTGTCCTCCCCCCCCTGTCGCACAGCAGCCCTCCCAGTTGCCCTGTTTCCCCGGGCCTCTGTACCCTGGACGGTGTGCCCACTACCACTGCCCCCAGGTCCCTGTTGTTGGGGTGTTGGGTCAGCCTGGGTGCCCTGTAGTGGCGGACACACCGCTGATTGACGCGTCCGCGGGACCGAGGCATGGGCCCGCTGGGTGGGAGCTGTGCTGGTGTTCCCAGAGGGGTTTGGGTCTGCTGTGGCCTGTGTCTGTGTGTGGGGAACCGACTGTCCAGAGGTCCCCGATGGTCCGGGCTGGTCGTCAGGTTCTAGGTCGACAGAGCTGCTGTCCTCGATGGGGGCCTGTTCTGGGGGTGGGATGGACATCTCTGGACCCTCCGTGGCGGTGTGTTGTCGTTCGGGCCCTGCAGGGGTAAAGGAGTATGGTTATTGTTTCTGTGTGTGCCATGGCGTGCATTTTGGGTGCCCTTGTCCCCCAGTGCTGGCATTCCCTTGTGGGAGGTGTTGTGAGGGTTTGGGGGGGGTGTATGGGTATGTGCAATGGTCATGCTTTGGTGGTGGCTGTCTATGGTTTGTGTTGGCATTCAGGGGTTGGTGTTGTTTAGGGTGGGTTGTGCTGGTGAGACATTGGCAGGGAGGTTATGTGCTGGGGGGTGATATTGGGGGTGAGCGGGGGGGGTTGGCATGCTGGTGGTTGGGGGGGGGTGAAGTAGTTGAGATTCGACTTACCAGAGTCCATTCCTCCGCCTACTCCAGCGAGGCCATCAGGATGCCGGATGTTTACCACCTCTTGCTCCCATGCTGTGAATTGGGGTGGGGTGGGTGGGGGTCCGCCGCCAGTCTTCTGCACAGCGATGTTGTGCCTGGAGATCATCGAGCGCACCTTCCCCCGTAGGTCGTTCCATCGCTTTCTGATATCTTCCCGATTTCTGGGATGCTGTCCCACAGCGTTTACCCTGTCTACGATCCTTTGCCATAGCTCAGCCTTCCTTGCTATGGTGGTGTGCTGCACCTGTGTGCCGAAGAGCTGGGGCTCAACCCTCATGATTTCCTCCACCATGACCCGGAGTTCTTGGTCCGAAAACCTTGGGTGTCTTTGGGGTGCCATGCGGTGGTGTGGATGAGGTGTGGGGTGGTGTTTGTGGTGATGTGCGTGGTGATATGTGGTGATGTGTGCGAAGATGTGGTGTGGGTGATGAAGTTGTGTTCCTGTGTGTGTTGGGGTTTTCTAATGCTGTGCTCGCTATCTCTATCTCTCTCGCTCTCGCCTTCGCTCCGATTTCCAACTAGTGGGGGTTTGTGGGTGATGTGGGTGTGTGTTTTATAGTTGATTGGATGTGTGGGAGCGTTGTTTGTATGTGTCTCAGGTGTGCGTATTTAAAAATGTCCAATGTGGCAGTGTTTTGGAGCTGGGTGTGTATTTTGACCGCGGCGGTGTGTACCGCCAATGGAATACCGCGGTTGAAAGACCGCCGCGTGGATTCGTGGGTCAGAATGGCATGGGCGTGTTTGTGTTGGCGTGACGGTGGAGGTTTGGTCATCTCCAGTTTTCCGCGGCCCGCTGATGTGGCGGCCTTCCTTGGATGTCGGATTTTTGGCGGTTTCACAGTTGGTGGTCAGAATGACCGTGGCGGTCTACCGCGGCGGTAGTATGGCGGACTTCTGACCGGCGGTAAGGGCCTTTTACTGCCGAGGTCAAAATGACCCCCTATGTCTGATCCAGATGAATGTGCTTTGGGTAATGAGATATGCAGTGCTGAGCATAGTCTCATTAATCCTTCAGGACCATGCAAAATCATTAAATCTTGATCCTGGAGTCTAGATTTGTGGGAGTCCAATATATACCATAGTGCAGTAGTCTTCCCTTGCCATCACAAAGGCTCTTGTCAACTACACCCGGTGGTCTTGTTGGAGCACAGGGATGTTTTGTAGAAGGGACAGTTGCAGATGTATTGCTTTAACCAATGCATTATCGGGGGACTCACAGGGAAGCTCTGCATCACAAGTGACTCATAGGTTCCTGACTTTCAAAGCAGTGGGAGGTAAAGCATCTATGTTTGGAGGCCAATCAAAGTAAGAGCCTTACTTCATGTTCCAGAGAACACCAATGCGTGTCTTGTTTTTTTTCAGACAAAGGATGCCCTCATTCCTACAGTTGAATGTGTGGTCCAGCTAAAACGTCTGTAGGCTTGTTATTAGCAGGAAATAGATTTGAGTATTGTCACCTTATGCTGATCTATTAGCTGAGCCATGAAACGCACATACATGTTGAAGAGCTTACTGAATAATGAACCCCGCAGAACCTTGCGGTACTTCACAGCATACTAACTGAGAAGACAATCAACTGACCATATTCGAACTTGCTGGCTGAGGCTGTAGAAGAAAGATCTAATGCACTCTAGAATATGTTTAGGAATTGTAGTACACTCCTCAAGCCCCTCAAACATCGTGTTGCAATGTATCACTGCAGTTTTCTACTGCACGCTCTCCACATTCGAGTACCTTGAAGATGTTTAATCCACAGTTACCTTTCTCCATACACCTTTCATGATAACTAAATATAAATTTTTTCTTCTTCCACAGGGAACTGCAATCACCGTTCTATTGTCATCTGTCCTACAAGACGAGGCTCATTTTGAAAAACCAAACGAGTTTTACCCACAGCATTTTCTAGACTCAGAAGGAAAGTTTTTGAAGAAAGAAGCATTTATGCCTTTCTCAGCAGGTAAGATAAATTAAATAATTTGATCTTCTTGTACACCCGAACTGGAATAATTACTACTGCACGGTATTGTATGGACAATCCATTAATTGTCTTTCTTTGTCATTATGAGTTGTCAAAAGCAGTATTACATTTCCAATAAATATTTTGGTTTATGAAAGCTACTGACTAATACAGAAAAATAGCTCAGAAATGATATTATACATTAACACAACACATTTCATCCAGAAATAATTGTGTTTAAATAATTATTCTTACAAGTTGCATAGACCATTGGTGGATCATTTTCCCTATGCTCCATAAAAAGTTGATAAATCTTTTCATTCTAGTCAGGTTGAGGATCTAGTAATACAGGCCATCAATCAGCATTTAATATACAGTGTAATGCATTTGACTACACACCCAAATCGGAAATCAAGTTAAAGGGTAATCAGAAATCAAGTTAAAGGGTTTTGTTCCAAATTAATACTCAGGTTAATGTAAACATTTCTCAAAGATGAAAAGTTGAAAAGATACAGTATCACTATAGGGTGAACAAAACGTCTAAAAAAAGCTAACGCGGAGTAGCATAAGACAAAACTAAGCTCTTTTACACATTAGTGAAAATAAAAGGCATCTAGCTAAACTATCTAGGGCAAAGGGAAACCTCCCTAAACACCATGGGGCATATTTTAAAAGCCTCATGCAACACCAGTGCATCCTTTTTTTTTTTACCCTCTGGCAGCGCAGAATAAAGACCCCTATCTACCAAGCCATGCAAAGCCACTTTGAATGGCTTTTCATAGCCTTGTAGATTGGGAATAAGGCAAGGCAGCTCCTTACTCTGCACCAGGGGGGCTTTCTATGGTCATTGCAGCGGGTTTTCCCACACAACACCCAGGGGTTTTGATGCATTCCCAGGCTTACAAGGACGTATAAACCTGTGAATGTGACAAAACTATACTCCTCCCAAGGGAGGTGCAACTAGGAGAAATATTTTTATTTCTCCTAATTTTTTACACTTTCCATGTGTGCTTCATTCTACAGCACACACAGAGAGAGGAAAACGCCTCCATGGATTGTTTTTATGCAGGAAGTAATCCCTGGTGCAAGGGTGCCTCTGTCGGCATAAGGCAGCCAATTGTGCGCCAGCACAGAGGAAGGGAAATAAATACACAATATTTTGATAAATATGGTGCATTTCTGCCCTTTCTATGTGGCACAGTGCAGCACAGCAACATCACTTGCTGTACTGCCCTGCGCCACTTTGTTACAAATATGCCACCATGTCACTAGGTGACATAAACTAAGCTACAAAACATGGGGACAAAGGGTAAAAAAAAACCAAATAAGTATTAAAAAGAACCTGAAAAAAAGACACTGGGGCAAAAAAAACTTACCAGATTACCAGAGAAGTTCAAAGTATGTGAAATGGAAGGTGTCAGCATTTCAGAAGCTCAGTCAGGAGTCTTCCAATGGGTCGGGTGAAAATCAAAGTAGCTCTTAGTAGGCACTGGGAAATGTAGGACAATGGAAAAGAGGTATGTACAGCTTCTCTCCAAGGGAAACAGTCTTCTGGATAAAACTGATCCGTGAAAGTCCTCGTTAAAACAATGATTAGTCTAAAGGTAATTCCCAGGCATCATACGATCATGTGGAATAGTATCCTCACATTACCCAGCAAACTTTGCAACATGTTCTTGCGTTCCCAAGACCTTCCTGGAAAGGTAGCTGTCCTTGGTCTCCTGTACGACATTGCAACATTATGAATAGTGGCAGTCTTCACGTTCTCAGTCTCTCCATATACCTTCTCCAAGGTTGCTTTTTCAGGCTCTCTACGAGAAAAACAATAGTACATCTATTTCTAAACTAACATTTCATGTGAAAGCCACCTGAAAAGAAATAACACATTAGGAGAAATGGAAAACAGTTTCTCACATTATGGAGATTTTCTAGTAGGCCTAGCACAATTGAACTAACATAGGAATAGAATTGCACATTTTATTCATTTTACTTTAAGCATGCCGAATTTTACATTCATAAATGTCAGTTACATTCTCATTTAAACTTCATGTTACAGTTAATGCGAAACAAAATAAAACTGTTATATACATGTAAATAAATATGACAAAGATCTACATTTCTTCAACATATGCCTACAATATTAATACACATATGTTATGAAAATCATTATCCTTTTAAAGGTAAATACTCTCTGGCAACGTAAGGATTGTTGTAAAATCATAATAAATGGCTACATTTCAACTAATATGGTTACATGACATACATTTCTCTAACGCTACAGTGAATGCACTTCAAAATTGACTTTGAGTGCACCACTTCCACATTAGTGCATCTTTAATTCACACATTAAGTTTTTGTTATGGTCACATATAGATCAACATTGTGACATCAAAGGTAGTAGCTACACCACCAGCCTCAGAGTGGATGTAACCCATCTGCCATAAATATTATCCACAGCGCATGGTTCAGATCATAATAAATTAGCTCTAAGAGGCCCATGTACATATGTAGATAATCACACCTGAAACCCACACTACCTGAGAAGGGCCCTGCTGATTTCTAGCTTGCATAAAAAGCATGCAAATCCTCACCCAAATCAGGTGGTTTGTTTCACTTAAGGGTTGCTCTTCATCCTGGACACAAGTCCAATTCAATATAATTACGCTGTCTGCAAAGAGGGACACAGAGTGTTTGACAGCCGGAATGCCAGCTACAACATAAAATAAGGTACACGCAGAATACTGCATGAACATGAGGAACTAACTACTGTGTCTGAAACACATTTTAAAGCTGTGTTTTCATTGACCAACATCAACCCCAATACAGATCCAATATGGCAACACTGGACCTGCGCCCCATCACAGGTGAATCCTGCACACCACAGATCGCTCCAAAACCATACGAGGGATTACCACTTGATCGCAAGGCTCCCCAACATCTTTTCAAACAGCCTTGCTCTCTTTGTGGGTTAAGGAAAGAGTGCCTGCACCCAGCACTCACACAAATCTAACACTCGTCTTACTTCAGTCCTGCCAGTGCTCCTGAGGCGATCTCAAGTCAGTGTCCATACCAGGCTAATCACATATATTTGGCCTGCTCCATGCAACTCATTAGCAGACGCTTGACAAACTCAGGAAATATAACCATCTCTGCAAGGCCTTTTACTGGGGATAGTTGAGGCCTATTGCCAGCCGATCTCATGTTAGTAATGTCTCTCATCCCCTACCAATACAGGCGGCATCTAACTCGATATGTAGCCCTGTTGCTTTGCCCGATTTTAAGTCCAACACTTGAACCCATTGAAACTGGGCTTGAGCACACCAAGGACTGACTACTAACTACTGATATATGCTCCTTCAAGAGAATCCAGTCAGCTTCATAAACCCATAGTCTCTGTTGAGACTTGCAAGAGTAAAGTCTAAAATATGGTGCTATTGATAAAATAGAGAAATAAACATGTGAGTGTCAGCATCTGTACCCCCGCTAAATAGCCACACAATATGTTATACCCAGATTCTCAATAGGCGGCTCCCGTACCTGTTCTCAACCATAGTGATCACAGCTGACTGGCTATCCTAGGCCCTCCATTTGCAACGCAGCCTCTTCAGTAAAGCAGAGTGCCAGAGAAGGAGCACATACCTGCGTCTGTACAATCTTACATGAGCTGCAGTATAACATTTAGAGTCCCACTCCTTTTTCTGGAATCTGGTGTTTTCCTGTCACAATATGTCAGACACAGGTAGTGGTAACTTTAAAGATAGAGACACTAAAGCGAACTTGAAATGCTCTAAGCACTTACCACTTATCAACGGTGTCACCAGTGAAAGGCAGACCTGAATCTTCCTCTACCTCAAAGTCAATACTCAAGAAACTCAACATGACATAGCCCAGAGCACCAAAACTAAATACAGACTTACTTCAGGTTGAAGTGCCGGGAATCCGCAAAGACCTTAGGGACCTAACAATAAGAATCTCCA
Source organism: Pleurodeles waltl (assembly GCF_031143425.1). Lineage (NCBI taxonomy): Eukaryota > Metazoa > Chordata > Amphibia > Caudata > Salamandridae > Pleurodeles > Pleurodeles waltl. Next base: position 1,730,838,039 of record NC_090444.1, read on the forward strand.
ACGCTGAGACTAGAATAAATGCCCAGTCCAAACATCTACAAAACCTTAAATGCTCCATATCCTCTCTGGAAAGAGAACTCAGGGAAAAGGAAGACTGCAACAGGAGGAGCAACATTCGCATCCTCAGTCTAATAGAAGGCATTGACAACTCAGCCCCCTTGGTGACCGATTTCCTAATCGCCTGGATCCCAGAGACACTCCATCTCACCTTCAAGAAAGACTTTGAGCTTGAAAGAGCCCATAGGGTTACAACTTTCAAACCCAAAAATACATAGAATCCAAGACCCCTGATTTTTAAACCTCTACTCCATAAACATACGTAACAAATCTCAGCACATTGAGAAAAGCCCGGATGATCCAGAGGCAAGATCACAGAATTTCAATTTCTCAGGACTACGCTAGAGATACTGTTATTCATCAAAACGGCTTCTTGAACCTACAGAAACGTCTTACAGACATACAGATCCCATTTTCATTCTTGGGCTCATCAAAGTTCCGTATTTTCATCAGAGGCCAAATCAAAATCTTCATGAAAAATTGAGGGACATTGCAACCTTCCTCAACAACACATCGGTGGCATGTTTGGACTCGGACTCTCAACTTGGCACCTCAGCAAGTCTTCAACATCCTGAATTATCTAAGATGGTCTTGGGTTGAACTTAACACTACAGTCATATCCTTTTATTCACAAGCAAATTTCAACTGATAATTGCTGTCTGTTCTTTATTACCAGGCCTAACTTCCTATTCTACATAAAAATGCCCCTGATTGGGTTAGAGAACTTATCTTTTTTATAGCTAATCACTGTGCCCGTACCATGTTTACCTGTTATAAACACTTGTTTAGTTGTTCAGAGATGTTTATATTATATGTAATAATAAGACAGTCCTATCTTCGCAGTAGCATATAAATGTACTCTCTATCACACATGCCCTGGCAGGTTGTATCTTGTTCCCACAGCTAAGTCACCACACTCCGGATCAATAGCAATCTTACACTCTGTCACCAGAGGTGGACAACACACTTACTCCAAAGCCTCTATCTTAAAATATGTCTTACAATCACTAAAAGTTAGGATTCCATGTTACCATTATTATAATGTAATGTAATTTTGACTTCCGATAGAAGTTGCAACAAACATACCAACAAACAGGTGTATACTGCAATGAGAGACGCAGATCTACCTTCACGCTGTGTGGCAGAGGATACACCTCCCAATCACACACATATGGGTAAGCAACACCAGTCACAGAGGTGGGTTCTCTGCTTTACACAAGGTTAGTACATCTATTGACCACTACACTTCTCTTACAAATGATTACTTATGGGTACCATCACCAGGCCTCACTCTCTAAATGCAGTTTGACATTGCTGATCACTGTTTATGTGAAATCATGGGACATTGTATGTGATACTCATTCACTTTCAGGATATCCACTGTTACCCGAATGAAACTGCTAGGTTCCAGAAAGATGTCCAGATACTGGTGACCAGACTGTTTTCACTTGATCCGGACAGAGTATATTATATGTTGGTTATCTGCATGACAGTTAGTTAGAAGTGTTGAAATTTTGAATACCATATATTACATAATAAGACACCTTACATTCTCACATATAAATCCTCCTACCCTTGCATGTCTCTTTTCTCAGCCGGCACACTCCACCCCATCTCACACTGGACGCACCTGCTGCTCCTGTGCTCCACCACAACTCTCCCCATGCACCTCATCTCCTACAGACATACCCTGGTGGGAAGGGGCTTTTACTGGTCTCTCGGACACTCTGGAGCCCAGTTTGAACCCCTAGTTGTTCATTATCTCCTCCCTGTGGTCTCCTAGAAACCCTTCCTACTGGGTTTTCTGCCGCGATGATGAGCTGTATATGAACTCCAAGGGCCTGTTGAGACCCCTCCTGACATTCTTTTACACTAATGTGGCCCAACAAGGCCAAAATTGCTGCACCAATTTTACAAAGTGGATCAATGCATGCATTACACCACTTTGTAACCCTTTGTGCTAAATTATGTCTGCCCCAGTCATAATGTGTGCAAAGGGGGTGTTTCCCCATTTGTGAAGGCGAAAAAATGGTACAAACAAATCTAAGAGATTTCTTTTCATAATTGTTTTTGGCACTTTTAATGCCTGCTCAGAGTAGGTGTTAAAGGGAGACAAACCATTATTTATCACGGGCCTCAATGGGCTTTGCAGGATTAGCGTCAAAAAAAATTATGCTAGTCCTGCAGAGCTCCAAACTAGCGGTAAATTTTTTTTATGTTAGTACCCATAATTACCACCATAGTGTGCTGTATTTTAGAAACTGTGCACACATTGTGGTGTTAGGGGGGCCCTAAGGGGAACAAGAAAAGTGGTGCTGCACACAGTGCAGCACCACCTTTCTTAAATTAGGCCCTAAATATTCAATATCCTCAAAAACATTGTCTCCTTAAATACCAAAATGTGCTGAGCCACCCAGTAAAGAGATCTAAAATACTTGACTACTGTAAGGAACTTGGGGCCGACTTAGTACGCCTACAAAAGACCAGGATAGGCTTCAAAGAAGCCCTGTTATTGAGGAAAGGCTGGGTGTCAGACGTAACCTGCTCTGTAGCATGAGGTAAAAAAAAATCGGGTTATTACCCTATTTTGCAAGACATCTGGCTTAAATATAATAGCATCTGAGCATGACACCACTGGCAGATGGCTACTTACAAGACTAAACAATGGAGGACACGACTTGTATGTCATGAACATTTACACCCCCAACGTAGACAAGCCACATTTTTGGCGCACTCTTAACACAAAATTAGCAGACTTTCCAAAAGACTCCAAAACTATTGTAGAAGGAGATTTTATTCTCCCTATGGATCCTATCATAGACCAACACTCAGCGTTCAAATACAGAACCAGTAGGGCCCATGAACAGATGCTCAACTTCTGCTCATCTCACTGCCTCCTAGGTGTCGGGAGATTATAAAATCCTAAGGGTAGCGACTTCACTTTTTTACCCACCACACTCTAGTTTCTCTCATACTGATTATCTCCTTGTAGATGCCTCACTTTTAAATGCCACTTCCAATGCTAAAATCTACCCAATCCTCGTGTCTGACCACGCTGCAGTCTCAGTGTCCGTAATTAATCTCCCAAACAAACAAGGAAATTGATATATTTTTATAGGAAAATTTGGTTAAATGGTAAATCCCCAGTAATCCTGTGGGAGGCGTTTAAATCTGCAATAAGACGGTATATCATAAAACAGATGTCCAACAAAAACAGCTAAATCAAGAATACTCTGCTATCCCTATATGCTTAAATCAAGAGCAAAGAGGAAGCGTTTAGGCACTCTAACAATAAGTCTCTACATGATGATATTAGATCATTAAAATACACATTTACCTCGATAGTTAGCAAAAGGGCTTACCTTGGCATACATGTCCAAAAATCCAGACAACAACTAGTTTGCAACAAGGCCGGCAGATTGCTTGTATCTACCCTCAAGTTTAACAACTCCAACAACCAAATTAGTCTGATTAAGGACAGAGGTGGTACCTAAAAATGTGAAACCAAAGACATTCTTGGGGTCATTAACGAATTGCCAAGAAGGCTCTACACTCTGCAATCATCGTGCAGTAAGGTTAAGTGTCTAGATTTTCTCAGTTCTCGAAAGAGCTAGATTAAACAAACCGATAGAAATGGAGGAGATTGTTAAGGCTATAATATCTATTTGATCGGGGAAAGCACCAGGACCTGACGGCTTTCCCATTCTTTTCTGTAAAGCTTTCAAAGTTTCACTCAGCAGATACCTTAAAAATACCCTGGGTGACTTTGTATTACATGGTAAGGTATGGGGAATGGTCACTGAGGCCACAATTGTGGTCATCCCCAAAGAGGGTAAAGATCATTCGGACACTAAGAACTTACGCTCCATCTTTGGAGGCAAACATATTTGCCACAATCCTAGCCAACAGTTTAGAAAAATACATCCCTAACCTGATTCACAACTCACAAACAGGATTCATCGAAGGGCGGCTTGCCAAATACAACACTCGCACATTCTGCCACATAACAGAGAAGGTCCGCCTTTCCTCACTACCAATAGCCACAATAGCACTTGACGCCGAAAAGTCTTTTGACAAAGTCTCCTGGTCCTTCCTCCACGCTGTACTTGAGTTCCATAAACTCGGTGACTCAGTTATTAACATGGTGTTAGCGCTATACATAAATCCCAGATCCAAAATCAGGATCAATGGCACAACTTCCATCTTTTAAATTAGGGACCTCTGCGATAGCAACAATGACCTGCTACCCTTTGCAGCTCTGGCTAAAACCTACAATCTACCCAACTTAATTTTTTACAGTTTCTTAAAGATCAAAGTTAAACTCTCCAAACTCAACCTTTCTAATCAATTGACCCAACTCACCCTTTGGCAACAGTCTGGACACATTGCTTCCAAAATCTACAAGTTCTTTTCCGACCCGCAACCTTCACAGCACTCAATTATACATGACAAATGGACCAAACATTTTGACACAGAGGTTTTTGACAACATTACTGTTGATGGCTGGCAAAAAATTGGCAAATTTTCTCTGTGCAACAAGATTGCTTCCCCCCTTATCCAGTCCAAAATCTTTACATCCAGATTACATAAAGTAATCCTGCGAATAGATGACAAATGCTGGAATTGCAACCAAGAATCTGGCTCATTCCAACACATTCTTTGAATGTCAGTTTCTTATCCCATGCTGGTTACCAATACAAAAGCAGTAGTCTTTTCTATTCAACACACCCATAACCCTCACCTTTCATATGGTAACTTTAGGACCCTAGGCCACAGAGTCCAACTTGAATCTTGGGCATAGTGATATGGCTCTGTTACATCTTCTCTTGACCATTGCAGTAAAGGTCAGTGTTTCTGAATAGAAGTCATTCCACCGTCTATCACATCATATATGGTAGGCATGGTTCCCATACCTCCAAGGGGCACATAGTTCACAACATTGAAATCATTCTGCCCCTAGACAAATACATGGAATTAAACCCATAAATCTTTGCAGTGCAAAATATATCCCTTATTTTTCCCTACCCCCAGTTCCTGTTTTCACTCTTGACTCATACTGACGATCAAAGCGACACGACATAGCAATATACACCTCAGAAAAGCTCATATTTTCCAAGTACTTAACACACTGGAAGAATATTCCTGATAAGGGTCACCAACCTAATCTGCTTGATGTTTTCTATAGACTTAATTATGTGGGGCTTATAAATCTTCAATGTCTTGTCTCATAATTGTGATCGTTATTTGCTACTGCCAGTTTATCTTTCTCAGCAGCACAGCACACCTCGGGCAGTAGCAATGTATATACAAACTATCCTATCCTGTCTAACTCGTATGTCACATGCCTGTTACCATTGTTGCTGTTGCTTATCATTTTCTGTATCGTAGTGATAACTGATCACATGATGTTTTTCCTCTTAAAAGAAATAAAATATTTCAGAACAACAAAAAACTGGGTTAGAGCCCCCCATTCCTCACCAGTACGTACCATTGGTTGGCTTGCACGTCACTCTTGTTTCCTTTCTTCTTATTGGTCACTTCCTACTTCTTGCTGGCCGCTCATGTCCTCCTACATTCTTCTCAAACCTCTATCCTTGCCATAGGAGCATGAACCTATCACAGCATCCTGTCTGTGGTCAGTGTCCTACTGGCTGCGGGCTTGCAGAGGTACTTTTGTTTTATTTTTACTCTAGCATTCCGACCAGTCATAGAGGTGTTATAATTTATATGTAAAAACGCTTATTTTCTCATTACTGTGCATATTGATAGGTTTAGCAATGAGGTGTGAACGATGAGAGATGGAAATGGAATTGTGACCCGGTAGAAAAATTGATTAAAATATATAACAAAATATGAGACTGGTGAAAGAAATTTAAAAAGTTATCATGAATTGTGAAAAATTGTGGCAACATACAAATCAACATTTTTATTTAAAAAAATCTGAGCTTCATGAGAGGCTGTGGAAGGCAATGTGTGTTCTAGTGCGGTCTAATAGCCATTCTGTATCTGAGACCCCTCTCATGCATGTGCCCTCCCCCACCTCCAACCCACCCCTTACACTGTTTACTGCAAAACTAGCTTTTTATAAAGGGAAAGATCTCTTTGTTGAACCCTGGCCCCAAGTGCAGTTCCCAGCAACCTGCCCAGCCTTAATACCACGACCTGTCCCCTCCCCCCAGGGCACTCCATACCTCTCTGCTGGATGACCTGCCCTTCAGTGGTGGGATATTCTTCAGCTAGAAAACAGTCTACTTACGCAGGCTGCAGGGGTAGAGTCCTTACTTTCGTGAGGCAGAAACGCTTGGCTTCACCAACGCTTTGATTTTACCTCACTTCACAGGGAAACAGTTTTCAATTTACCTACTCTTAAAACTATGTTGCTAAAGCCACTTTTGTGAATGGCTGGCATTTTTTTTTTACTAGGGCTGGAGTCAGAAGGACAACTATTTCATCTCACCCCGTATTCTACATTGGAATGACTATCAGACGGAAGAGGGAAATCTTGTGTTCATCTTGGGCCATGGAGTGACTGAGACAGGTAGCCCAGAAAGCCTGTGGGGATGTACTGAGATACAGAGGTACAAGGAAGTTCCTGCTACTCATCACACCCTTGGGAATTGGCCCAGTGCTTACAAGCATTCTTCAGTAGATTAGTGTTGAGGATCAGACCATTGAGACATAGGCAGGCACAATGGCATGGCAATGTCACTGATCAACCATATCTGTGAGGCTTGGTAATTAGTATTTGATTCTGCTCAGCCTGGCTCCTAGTCTGGATTTTCCATGAGTCTGTCTTTTACACAGGACCCAATATAAACCAGGTCTATACTTTTGCCCTAAGGCTACCCTAGTTTCAGAAGTCCATATTCTAGCCCTCAAGAAGTGAACATCAGCTTCTGCAGTTCCTCTGGTCCTTCTGGAAACTATGTGCAGAGGGCCATATTCCCATGCGTTATTCTTTCTTTTGGTATTGAGGATTTTTAAGTCTTCATGAAAAGACACCAGTGTTATAACACACACAGGATATATAATGTATATACCGCAACATTTCCACAGTAGAAACTGAAGTACCATACCTACGTGGAGCTGGAGGGATTACACCGGAGATGACCTGTCTAAATAAAACACTAAATGGAATATTTCTAAAAAAGCATGTGACCCTCACTCTGTAATCCACTATGAGCAATCATCAGTTTCCTGCTCGACCAAGGGTTGGTATGCATTTTAGGTGCAGTGGTGTTAAGTATCTATCCAGAAACATGAAGTTAGTCCTTCGTGAAGCATAGGCATTTTACTTCTACAAGAACTCCCCATTTTAGTAGCGATTTGCTTTCTTGTAGCAGCACAGGAAAGCTGTTTTCCTAATCAAATTTCTGCTCTTCTTCATGTGCCTGTAATACCCTCTTCGAATTCACACCCTCTTCATTCTACAGTGGAGAATGCACCTCCAGCCCACTTGTACCCAGACGGTGGGAATAGAAATGTACATTTGTCCACAACATGCCTACCTTTACCTGTCTTTACCTGTCTGTTGTGGTGCCTTTTTTGCATGTCCTATTGTTCAGTGGCAAATGCACCACGAATTCTGTTTAGGAAAATGCAGAATATTGCCCAATGTGACAGTATACCACCTTCGTGGATTTCTTCTTAGATTTGATAGCCCTGTTCAGACCATAGAGACATTCATTATATCTTTAGTAGTCCTATCAGCACGTATACTGGCTAACTGGCAGTCACCTGGGAAGCCCCTTAATGAGAAATGACAGCCCTTTCACAAGCAATGCTGTATTGTTGCCCTTATGCCTTCATAATGATTCTAACTTCGTCCTTAAACCCATGAATTCTCGTTTCTTAAAACCATTGGATGGCATCTACTCGAAATCAAACTTCGGACTCGATCTTTCAGCAACTAAAGCACATACTGTTCAGTGTTGAGGTTAAAACTAAAAGTGAATGCATCACTCCCTCTGCCCAATTATTTGAATCCGTACATTGCCTCCAGAATGTTAGATTGAACGACTCCGTATGATACCTTCTGATTTCTAGCAGGCCTTGTATTATCATTTAAGGCTGTGCGGGACGAGGTCCACGGATATATACGAAAGAATACCCTGATATTTGGTCCTGGGAATTTTCCAACTGTACCCTTGTCCAAATGTTCCAATTACGAGGAAGAACTTTACACTTTCAAGCAACTGGGTTTCTGGATACCTGTTCCTACATGTTTATGTACACAGCATGATAATAGGCAACCTAAATACTTTTGACCTAATTTTTAAAGCCACAGCGGCCATAAACATATAACAACAACTGAATAACGCTTCAATTACCTGTCACAGATTTCCACATTAAGATACCCAAAAGACATAAATGCTTTTATTAGTTTGTACTTTAGACTTTGCTTTGTCCCCAAACATATAACTTTTAATGTTCACAAACATCTCCCTGGCCTTTTTCCACCCTGGAAATGGTCAGAGATGTGCTCCAGCGAAGGGCTGTAGGCTATAGAGGAAGGGATTTCTCCATGGAAACATATTTTTCCTATAGAGCAGCACAAAGAAAACGTTTGCATCTGTACATCATACTGCTTTCTCCTAACTCCACATCGACAAAATAACAACTTGGACAAATGACAGTCCTAGTAGCAAAACTAAAAAGCCAGTGGCAGGCACAGCATTCTGAGAGCTCATGGGAATATAAATGAGTTTCCAAAATGTGCAAATCACCATATATCCAAAGAAGAATGTGCACAAATGTAGATTTACAAGTTTTCTTTGGGAATTGAGCCTTGCACATGTTCAATAGCAGACTGTCGCTCCTCCCCTCAGCTTAATAAGCTCTCTACAGTAACTGGAGACACACACGTTTGCTTGCTGTGTACCCTTCATAAACTGGGAGCCTAGTGGCCTTCGGACTCAGACTTTCATAAAGCTATATTGGTTCTCAGCCTTCAACTCTACTTTAAATGGAACTTCAGAAACAGAATTAACTGTGATCACAGCAACTGGTGAGCCAAGCACTCTAATCATTGAACACCTACTGTTAAACATCCCTCTCCAATTAGTCAAGTCATCAAGTGGTAACATTAGTTCTGCATCATTTGTCATGTTCTCACCCTCTACCCTATCTATCCTCCTGCACTATTTCGCACTATCTAAATCCTCATGTCCCTATTATCACATTACCCTCTAACCATAAATTGTACCAGTGTTGGAAAATGGCCCTCTCTGAAGGGTCACCCTAAACTTTTTGCCTTCTTCCTCCCCTATTTCTGACCTCGTTTTTGTTGGCTTTAGGAATCTGGGCATTTTACCACTGCTGCCCAGTGCTAATGTGCAACATGGTAACAATGGCTCATATCCAATTGTCATATTTAATTTACTTGTAAGTCCTAGTAAAGTGCACTACATGTGCCCAGGACCCGTAAATTAAATTAAACTATTGGGCCTGTAGCATTGATTGTACCACCCACATAAGTAGCCCCTTAGCCATGTCTCAGGCCTGCCATTGCAAGGCCTGTGTGTGCAGCTTCACTGCCACCTCAACCTGGCACCTAAAACTACTTGGCAGGCCTTAAAGTCCCCTTTTATTACATATACATCATGCCTGAGGTAGGCCCTAGGTAACCCATAGGGCAGTGTGCTAGGGTAAGTAAAATGCAGGATATGTACTTATGTGTTTTACATGTCCTGGTAGTGAAAAACTCACAAATTATTTTTAAACTACTAGTTGGCTCCAACTTGTCCAATCCCAGGGAACTTGGGGAGACAGCTGATGAGTGGGTGAGTACCCGTGTTTCCAATCAACACCAGGGGGGTGATCATAAGCAAAGAGGACAGGTTCCCTCCCAGGGGAAAGATGATAAAAATTCAAAAGAGTCCTCACAAAGTCCACAGAAACCTGCACAGAGGGGAGGGACCCCAAGCCAATCCACTTTCAAGGGGAGAGGTTACCAGGGGAAGTCCCTTAACCCTGCAAAGGATGGGAAGTTCCTTGAGCTTTTGAAGGCAGGGATGTGCTAGGACTGTCATCAGTAAGGACACAAAAGAGGAGGTGCTTTCTGCACAAAGAACCCCCCCCCCCCCACTATTGGCCAGTCCACAGTGACTGCTAGTGTAGGTATGGGGGTAGATATTGTCCCAGAGACAGGGAAGGGGTTGACACAGGCAAACAGGCCCGAATGTATACTTTTTGGTGCAAAACTGCAGTAATGCAGTTTTGCGCCAAAAAGTATAGTGTCGGCTTGCGCCATTCCTGAGCACCAGCCGAGCGCCAAATTAATGGAATGGTGCAAGCCGGCGCTCAGCTTGGGCTAGCATCAACTAAAATGACGCTAGCCAGGTGGGGTGGCGGTCGGAAAGGAGGAGGTTGTGCACCAAAAAATTACGCTAGCCCTTCCTTCCTGCCTCATAACCACCAAAAACATTACTCCTGTCTTAGGAAAGACAGGAGTCATGACCACCACCCCAGTGGCAAGCACGGGGACAAGTGTCCCCTGGGCATGGCCATTGCACCCTTTCCCATTCAGGGGCCCCCAAGTTAGGGCCCCCGATGGCACTTAAAAAAATAAATACATACTAACCAATACTTACCCTACTTACCTGGGATGGGGTCCCCCATCCTGTGGTGTCCCTCTGGTGTGGGTGTCCCTGGGGCCTGGGGGGGCACCTGTGGACCCATTCCATGGTGTTTAACCATGGACATGGGATGACAGGTCCCCTAACGCCTGGTCTGACCCAGGTGTTAAATAATGGTGCTAAGCAAGCTTAGCACCATTATTTAGACCGTCCTCCCACCCGTGAGTCATTTTAGGCCAGGGGAATAAATATGGGGCTATGGGGATAGCACCATGTTTTGGATGGGAACGCCTACCTTGCATCTCATTGACACAAGGTAGGTTTGTTCATCCAAACTCCTATATTTTGATGTTAGACATGTCTAAAATCAAAATATAAATATGGAGTTAAGTTTGTGCCGAATTTGCGTAAAAAAAATGAAGCAAATTTGGCGCAAAAAGTGTATAATTTGGGCTTTAGTGTCCTTGGTGGGGTGGAAATTGCAATCCTGACCGCCTTGCCTCCCAGCATGGAGAGGTACAGGCAGAAGCCTAAAATCAATGGAACTGAGGTTGAGACTCTGAATGATGCAGGAGCCAGTGTGACTAGGGTCACAGATAAACATGTTTTTCCAGATCAGACTTTACTTGGGGTGTATCACTAGATAACCTATGCAGACAGCAGAGCCAAACTCCGCCCTATATCAATGGTGAGTTTGGAATGGGGAGGTGTGACAGGCCCTAAGAAGGTAGTTCTGTCTCCTGCACTCCCAGTAGATTGTCTTCATGTGAAATGATCTTGAAGCATCTGACTGGTCAGGGGTGGAGAGAATGTTCCATGCGAGAATGCTAAATCTCCCTTAGTGGGTATGTGCTGTGACCAGGTCACAGGCTGCTCAGAAGGAAAAAGGCTAGACATGTGGACTTTGGAATAATGGGCCAAGCACTCAATGACAAGAGTCAGGACTCCGGGCCTGGTGAGACAACCCAGAAAACTGCAGAGGTGCAGGAGGAATCTCACCCTGAGGGGAAATATCTTGTCTCTGAGGGTGGGATTCCACCCCTACCTGACTTGGCAAAATCGACAGTAGCTGGTCGACCTACCAGAGAGGAGTTTTATCAGGGACAAAAGAGTCCCACTCTTGAGGACCTGAGGCAAACTGCCTCTAGGCAAGGGAAGAGTGATGTCAGTCGATTCCACAAAGTCTATTCGGATAAGGGAGTTCTATATTCTGAGGCAAGAGACCTTAAGGAGAGAGACACCCGGAGGTTGCTAAGCCCTCAAAAGTATAAGATTCCCCTTCACATTGAGCCATGACATCCCCTTGGCAGGTCATTTGGGTCAGAATAAGACTTGGAACCAGTTGGTTTGCCATTTTTATTGGGCCAACATGTCTGCTAAAGTAAAGGTTTTCTGTACCTCCTGTGCAATGTGTCAGGCCGGTGGCAAGACATGGGGCAGACCAAAGGCTCCCTTGATACCACTGCCAGTGGTTGGCACTCCCTTTAAGAGGGTAGGGGTGCACATTGTTGGTCCCCTAGACCCACCAAATGCATCAGATAACACATATTTGTTGGTGCTAGCAATTCCCCCCAGGGCAGCCACTGCTCCTTGAGTGGCTAGGGCCCTACTTGGTTTATTCACGAGAGTGGGTTTCCCAAAGGAGGTGGTTTCAAATAAAGGCATACATTTTATGTCTAGCTATCTGAAGGCAATGTGGGGAAGAATGTGGTGTTACCTACAAGTACACTCCCCATATTATCCCCAGACTAATGTTCTGGTGTAAAGGTTCAATAAGACCCTGAAGGGCATGATTGTGACAAACTCAGGAGGAGATGGGATGTTCTCCTCCCATGCCTAATGTTTGCATACAGGAAGGTTCCCCGGAAAGAGGTTGGCTGGAGCCCCTTTGAACTTTTGTTTGGGCATCCTGTAAGAGGGCCATTGTGCTTGGTTTAGCAGTCTTGGGAAAAGCCCCTCAATGAAGCCCAGGACAGTGTGTTGGACTAAGTACTCGGCTTGAGCTCTTGCTCTGATCACTGCCATTCTTTGAATGATACTGGTGGTTACTGGCTCTGACTGTGACCTGGACTCTGCTAACCAGAACCAGGGCTGGTGCTCTGTTTAAAAGGAATATGCAAATTAGGCATAATTATAATTGGTTTTGGCAACCTACCTGTAAGTCCCTAGTATTTAATAGGACATGGAGGCGTAGAGGCCCTAATGCACTTTAGTGTGCATTGCTTTGATGCCTGCTGTCATTTTAAAAGCAAAAAGAACAGATGAGGACGAAATGCTGAATTATGCAAATATTCACCCCCAGTCACAAAGATCTGGGTTTAATCCATCGTTTTCTGCCCACCACGCCACCCCAGTTTGGACCCAGCTACATGCAAATCAGCCTTGACCCTGCTGCCCATGAGAACAGTCCTGCACGAACTGCCAAGCCAGGGCCTCCCTGGACTGGGAACAAGCATTCTGGGACCGATTTCAGGCTATCACCTAAACTTGTCTGAGGCCTGTCACTGCAGCCAGCGTATGCAGTTTTAAACTGCCATTTCAACCTGGCAAAATAAACATTTTGTCAAGCCTAAGCCTTCCTTTTAATACATATAAGTCACCCCTGGGGTAGGCTCCAAACAACCCCTAGTGCAGGATGCATTATATTTAAAAAGTTAGGCATGTACTGTTAAGTTTTACATTTTATGGTAGTGAACAACTCTCAAATTCATTTTTCACTATTGCAAGGCCTACCTCTCTCATAGGTTAACATTGGGTTACCTTATTACATTTAATAAACTATAACTTTTGGTAGGGAACAGGGAGGAATTTTATGTTTGGTGTCTGAGGAATTGTAATGTAAACCCCTCTTTAAATGAAAGTCAGGTTTTAAGTTACAATTCTTGTTTGTTAATGAATCCAATCACAAAAACAAATATACATTGAAAACTAGCCACAATATTTGGAGATAATACACCAACCTTTAAAAATAAAAGTAATACTACTAGCAGAAAATTCAAAATAATATACATAAGGGTCTCCTCCAAACAACATTTGTGCTCTGTGAAGTAAGGTGATCACACAGTGCAAGTGAGTACAGTGATAAAACAAGGTGATCTTTACTAAGGTGTATACGTAATAAACAGGTCAATTACAAGGCGGGTATATAGGAATAACTATAGACTGCAAGCAGCAAATCCATTATTCATTTAATGACTCCTGATTAACCAGGTTCATGATAAGCTGTTGTTGTCCCTCTAGTGTTGACAGAGTTTCGACCCTTCAAACAATTGCTGGGTCATGAAGGCCAGAAACAATTGTAAAGAACAAGTATAGATCCTATGAAAGTAAACAAAGAACTAAGTTAAATCCTAATGTGTTGCAATGAAAAATGTTTGTATTATCCAGTGACTCCAAAGGATATATAATTACCCAATTCGCATGTCAGGAATGTCCTTAAAAATAAAATAAGAAAGAGACAGGTTCAAAACAAATCATGTATCAAAGGTGTGATGGTGTCTCATGGATGGGTGTGTAAAATAAGAATCAAAAACATACAACTTGCTAAAACCTCAATCTCCTATGAGTATTGCAAATAAAATGGTCTCACTGGATTTCTAGTAGCAAAAGAGGTAATCACGCCAAAGTACAACAGAATTTGTGGCATTGAATAGCTGAAAAGACAATTTTCCAATTAGAGATAATGCAGTAACTCAGGCTGGCTGCATCTATTCATAGAAAATTCTAAGAACACTTACTCTAGCTTTGCTTGGAGAGCATAGTTTAGGCAGCATATTCGGTGTTCTTGAAAAGGTTGATTGACTTGCAGGAGTCTAGGTCGATATCAACAAAAGGCCAGAAACTGACAAACCCAATGGGAAAAAGCCAAATAGTTAATTTAAAAATCAAAAAGACCGCCAAGAAAGTTTCAGTTGGATCTTATTGTAATGGTGGAGAAATGGTTTTCAATCGGAGATTAGGAAAATTAATCCTCAAGTCACCGCATCTCCTTTACACATATCTTAGGTCTGCCATTGCAGTCTGTGTGTGCAGTTTTAAACTGCCATTTCGACCTGGCAAAATAAACCTTTTGCCAGGCCTAAACCTTCCTTTTAAACAGATATGTCACCCCTAGGGCAATGGTTCCCAACCTGTTGTCCGGGGACCCCTGGGGGTCCGCGAAGCCTTCTCAGGGGGTCCGCGAGAGCCTAGAAAATTAAAAAATACTAACAAATATTGACAAATTAGGTCCCCAGCTTCCAGTAATGACTCAGGCAGGGGTCCCTGGATTCCCATGATGATTCAGTGGGGGTCCCCAGGTTCCATTAATGTTAAAGTGGGGGTCCACAGAAATCAAAAGGTTGGGAACCACTGCCCTAGGGTAAGCCCTAAACAGCCAAGAGGACAGGGTGCAATGGATTTAAAAAGTTCAACATGTGCTTTTAACTTTTACATGTCCTAGCACTGAAAAACTCTTAAATTCATTTTTTGCTACTTGAAGGCCTATCACTCCCATTGGATAGCATTGGATTACCTTATTACATTTAATAAGTAATAACTTTTAAATGGGAGCCAGTGAGAAGGAATTGTCTAAGGAATTGTAATTTAAATCCTTCTTTGATTGTGAAGTCAGACTTATAGTCACAATTCTGAAAATGCCACCTTTAAAAAGTTGGTATTTTCTTTTCCCAACTACTTGATGCCTGTAGCCTGTATCATGGGTCACATGGCTATGTGTAGCTGGCAGTTTGTATTTGTGTATTGCTCCCAAACAGTGAGACAAAGGAAGAATAGTTGTTGGCAGGATGGGCCATCTCTGAATTGATGAGGGGTAGAAGCTGCCACCTCTCACACTTGCACACCACAAAGGCTCTGCCCAGCACACTCACAAAGGGTTTTGACACTAGACTTGCGTGTCCGCTAGGCAAGCTAGGGTCACAGCAGACTAGCAGGAAATTCTAAACACCTCTGAGGGTGGAAAGCTTTAGAACCTTCTGCTGCTTTAAAGTGGGCACCTGTTATAACTAGTGGATTCTGAGACCCAACTCTTCAGTACACCTCTGGACCTGTAGAAGACTCAGAAGGACTGCTCTGCTGCACTGCTACCTGAGTGAGAAGGACTAGACCCGCATCTTGAACCTAGGAATACCAGATTGTCCCCAAGGCCTAGTTGGCTGGCCTACTGATCAGAGCCTTGGGGATAGAAATGGCTCCAACCATCTTGAACACAGCACCTGAACTCCATCTGCTGTGAGTCTTGCCTCACAAGTGGCATCACCCCAGTCCTATACCCTTGGAAGTCAGCCTGAAAGTGCTCTGTCTGCCTGTGGGCAGAACCAAAACTGGGCAATGCATCTCCTTGCAGCTCCACTTCTGAACTGCTGCATCTCGATGAATCTCGGACTCAGGACCATGCATCACAGCTTCCTCTGAATCACGGCTGCTCAACGCATCCTCAACAGAAGCCTTTTCATCACAAGCTCCTCATCAAAGGCATTCTCAATGATGATGCAAGACTCCACATCGCAGCCCCATAGCTCCTCGTAACTGCTGCTGTGCGACACACAATTAGCATGGGATCTAAAAATGCTCTGCAGCCAGGATTTGAGGTACTTTGTTCAACGGGCCTAACTTGGTTCCTACTAAATTGGAAGCCAGGTATGTAATATCCTCAAAAAACAACAACCTAATTAATAAACCAGCCAACAATGGCAGAGGAATTGTTCTGATGATTATCTGGGAAGACGACTTACCTATGAAAGGAGACCCCACTAAACAGATACAAAAAAGTGTACTCCAAATTACCAAAACTGGAGTAAAAAGCTGATTTCTAAGCCATAAAAATGTTGTCTTTTTAAACAACAAAATACCTAGATTACTTGACGTTTATATGTTTATTAAAATCCATAAGAGGTTGAACAACCCACCAAGGATACTGATGGTCTCTGGTTGTGGTTCTATTCTTGAACCTGTAGGAAAATACCTGGACCTACTTTGTTACTCATATTACAACATACATAAGGGACAGTATGGAGCTCATTAATCAAATTGAGGTCCTTGATTATGACCCACAGCAAGATCTGCTAGTAGGGTTGGACATAGAATCACTCCACACCAACATTCCCCAGAAAAAAGGCATTGATTTAATCACCTCGGGAGAGAAGATGGAGCCCAGACCGGATTCCGACGTCCTTTCTTACATCACCTCTTGAAATTACCCTCCCAAAAAACTTTTCCAATTTGAAAACACTTTCTACCAACATTGCAAAGGAGTACCAATTGGGGTTTGCTTTGCCCCTAATTTGATCATCTTTGTTGATAGCTTTGAAAACCAAGTTATCATACACCATAACAATCCTTTCTATACCAACATCAGACTACGAAAACACTATATATAGATTACGTTTTCAAGGTCAGGGGAAGCAGCACTATAGAATTCACATCCTTTATGACATGGCTTAATGGCTTTACATTTGACTGATAATTCTAGTGATAACTCATTACTGTTTCTTGATTTAACCATCTGAGTATTTGAGAGTAAACTAGGGACATACCTTTATAGAAAGCCAAATTATATCATACACCATAACAATCCTTTCCATACCAACATCAGACTATAGAATCACTATATAGATGATTTTTAAAGGTCTAGGGGAGCAACACTATAGTACTCACATCTTTTATGACATGGTTCAATAATAGCCACACACATTTACAATTCACTCATAATTCGAGTGATGTCTCATTACTGTTTCTTGATTTTAGCCATCCAAGTATTTGAAAGTGAAACTAGGGACTAATCTATATAGAAAGCCAAATGAATGTAACACCCTTTTCTATTACAGCAGCTTTCTCTATTGTGGCCTCAGGGACAACTTACCATATGACCAATTTCTTAAAATTCGTAGAAACTGTAAATGTGGCAGCAACCATTTCAGAGAAGCAACTGTTTTATCAAACAAACTTAGAGGCAATATCCTAAACAGCTGATATCAAGTGCCCCAAAACGTGCCACTGAAACTTTGCTTACCCCTAAATCCTACAATGACCCCAGTCAGACTTCTTGTATGACAACATTTTGCCCAGCATCCAACAAAATGTCACAAATTGTGAAGAAACACTAGGACATCCTTACAACTAGAAGTCTAATGAATGAACCACCACTCTTCTTCTCCAGAGGTAGAAATTTACAAGACCCCTTGGTCAGAACCATGTCAAGGAACCCCACTTAGACTTCAAATTCTGCACTATTTGGTCTACCTCAAATAGTAGGCCATTGCAAATGTCACAACTGCTCAGTATGTAATTGAACGTTTGACACAAAAACATTGGAAATAACATCATACACATACAGATTTTACTAATTGTAATTCGAATAATGTAGTTTATGCCTTTGAATGCCCATGTAACTCAGTTTATGCAGGACTAACCACTCAGAAAAAAAAGACAAATTCATACAACATAAAAGCCTGATAGAACAATGAGTTGTGAATACCTGTTTGGTTGCCCATTTCACAAATATCTCTCACACAGAAACATGTTTCGCATGGCAAGTGACTGACCATGTTAAACTTCCTCCTAGAGGAGGAGACATCCAAGTACCATTAAACATAATGTGAATCCAGGTGGATCATGCTATCTGCTGCAACAGCCCAAGATCTATATAACTTGGATGAATGGAATTCTCTTGCATACGCTGCCCTTTTAGGACATCTGTATTTATAGTATTCGACAATTATTGGTTTCTTTCTTCACTTTTGTTGTTTTTCATTGTTTTACATAATTATGAGGTCAGGAGTATTTATTGTATCAGGCATCTTGTTCTTTCCATGATATTTTCTCACCATGAATTGTATTGCACATATAACATTAGGAAAATTGATTTATTTGATTTTCTGTGTTTCTGTTGCCTTTCAGTCAGAAATCTGCTGTAGGGAATAGGTCACTCCAATATGGGGCTAGTCTCACAAGTCCTTTTACTTTTTTGTTTTTTTGCTGCTTTGGGTGATGGGTTGGTTTGATTTCTTCAAAACTACAAGTATTTGGATTTTTCTAGCTTTAAATTTAAATCCCTCTCTTTTTGTACATCATAAAAGAAGAAGGGGGCTAAACCGACAGACATTACCCTCCTTCAAACGTTGCTGTCTCCTTGACAGAGCGCGTCTTTATCTCCGTACCCTTCTACATCCTCACCATTCCTACCCACGCTGTCATTGGGATTCACTTTCTCACCATATGAAGACACACTGACTTAAGGATTATTTTTCCCGTGCTCCGATTGAAAACAATTTACTCAACATTAGAGTAAATTCCAGTTGGAATGTTCTTAGTGGCCTTTCTCGATTTACTCCCCTAAGACTTTCACATTAATTGTATTTTGACTTTTTCCAGTTGGCTTTGCCAATTTTAGGCCTTTTGTTGCAAGTCAAGCAACTTTTTCAAGAACACTGAATATATTGCCTAGCTTATGCTTTACAAGGGAATGCTAAAGTAAGTGCTCTTGCCTTTTTCCATGAGTATATATAGCCAGCCTGGATGTAATGCATTACCGCTAAATGGAACATTGTTTTTTCAACCATTTGTTGCCATAAACTAGTTTTACCTTGGCGTGGTGATCTCTTTTGCAACTCAGAACCAGGGGAGGCCATTTTGTGTGCAATACTCATAGGTCGCATGTATTTGAATTTCATTTTACACTCCCACCTGTGAGACACGGTCACATCTTTATTGCATGATTTATTCTGACCCTGTCCCTTTCTTAATTTATTTTCAGGGTCATCCTAACAAGTGAATTGGGCAACTATGGGGCATATTTATACTTTTTGATGCAAAACTCCGCTAACGCAGTTTTGCATCAAAATGTTTCGCGCCAGCTTGTGCCGTTCTACAGCGCCAGCGGGGAGCCATATTTAAGGAATGATGCAAGTCGGTGCTAAGCTTGGGCTAGCGTCAAAATAAAAATCGCTAGCCAAGTGGGGGTGGCAGTAGAGGAGATGGAGGTTGAAAGTCAAACAATGATGGTAGGCTGGTTAGAGGCAAAACAATGCCGCTAACCAGCCTAGCATCATTTCTTAACGCAAGCTTAGCACCATTATTTGGGTCCGCCTCCCACCTGTGCATCATTTTAGCACAGAGGGATAAATCAGGCGGTATGGGGATAGTGTCATTTTTTGGATGGAAACGCCATCTCATTGAAGCAAGGTGGGTTCACGCATCCAAGAAATGACGCAAACTCCAATATTTTGATGCTAGACGTATCTAGCATCAAAATATAAATATGGAGTTAAGTTTGAGCCGCAAATGATGCAAATGTGGTGCAAACAAAGTATAAATATGCCCCTATGTATCCTTTGGAGTCATTGTATAATACAAACTTTTTTCAATGTAACCCATTAGGTTTTAACATAGATCTTTGTTTAATTTTATAGGATCTACCTTTGCTCTGTACAATTGTTTCTTGTCCTGATGATGAGATATACATTGCTCAAAGGGTCGAATC
Source organism: Pleurodeles waltl (assembly GCF_031143425.1). NCBI lineage: Eukaryota > Metazoa > Chordata > Amphibia > Caudata > Salamandridae > Pleurodeles > Pleurodeles waltl. The sequence continues at coordinate 1,730,858,151 of NC_090444.1, forward strand.
GCTGTTGACACTAAAGGCACAAATGCATTTTATCATGAAGCTGGTCAATTAGGAGCCATTAAAAGAATAAAGGATTTGCCTCTTGCAGACAACAGTTATTCTTATATACTAGCCCTGTAATTGACAAGGCCATTGTCTATTTGTCTTTGTAAAGATCACCTTGTTTTATCACTGCACTCAGTTGCATTGTGTGATCACTTCACTTTATAGAGCACTATTGTTCTTTGGTGAGTATTCTTTTGTATATCATTTTGAACTTTCTGCTAAAACCTGTTTATAAAGGTTTGGTGTATCGTCTCCAATTCTCCATATATTGTGACTTGTTTATATTTTCTATATATATTTGTTTTTGTGATTGGATTATGTAACAATCAACTACTAATATAAATATTTTGATGAATTAAAACTTAAAGAAATTCAGTTGTTCATACATACTTTCGACCCAATCATACTTTGGTGTATGGATAGCTTCTGTAGCTGTTCTGTACTTTTAGAAGGTTGTCATTTCCTTGCCCTAACCATTTGGTGCCTGCAGCCTGTTCGTGGGTCACATGATTAGCTGTAAGTAGCAATTGGCCTTTGTGTATTCTTCCCAGACAGCCACACTATAGAGGGCATGGGTTTTGAGAGGATGTGTCATCCTGTCTTGAAGGGGGTGGAGCTGTCACCTGTCACATCTGCACTTCTAAGACACTGCATCAGCTCAAACACAAAGGACTTCACACTAGTCCATTGTGCCTGCAGACATACTAGGAACAGGACAGGGAGGCCGGAAATTCCAGACAACACTGTAGGGGGAAGACTCCAAAAGCTTCTTCCACTTCAAAGTAGACACCAGGTGTAAAAAGGGGACCCCCAGACCCATTCTTCATTACACTCCACCATAAGTTAGTACAGACTAAAGACTACCCAGCTGACCTGTTACACTGGACATGCAGCTGGATCTGCCTGAGGCCTGCCCTGCTGTCTGAGAAGGAAGACTGGACCTGCAGCCTTCATCCCAGGCTGAAGTGACTCCAAGGGTCAGCTGGCTGACCTCTGGTTCTCAGCTACAGGGGTACAACAAGCACCAGAAGCCTCCTTTCAATGACTCAGATGACCCTGCTGCACTGGACTTGCCTGAAACTGCAACTGGACCTGTCTGAGCTGGCTGGCCTCTGCTGGAGTAAGTTCCTGATCCCCAATTGGTGCCTCCCAGGTCCTTGACCCTTGGTGTGGCATCAGTTGAGCTCCTTCTTGAAGAAAAGAAGAAATCCTGACCTTTTGGGCTCTTCGCCACTGCAGATGGGGCCATTTGTCCCACGATCTTGCCACTCACCAACATAAAGGTGCAAAGAACCCAACTCTTCACACTACAGTGACCACCAGAAACACGAGAGCTGCACTTCATGCTGCAGTATTAGCAGTCTATGGTGACTACAAGCCCAGACAGGATATTCACACTACAGTGATGGCTATCCGCGAACTCAGCCTGCTCTTTGTGCTACAGAGAAGACCATCTGCAATACTCTGCCTGCTCCTCACAACCTCCTCTACTGTGAACAAAACTCTTTGCACTTTTTCAGCACAACCACCCTGGTCCCTGTATCTGGCCCATTCTCCATCTTGGTCAGTATGATCTTGTGACTTTTACCTGGTCTCGCACAACTAGTTAACCGTGAGTGATGCTTTGAGCTTGTAGGCACCATAGTGAACTTACATTTTTGAAATTGCATATCTCCGGTTCTGCTGATTGAATTTTTGTCATTTTGGTGTCATTTTTTTATTTTTTTTATTTGCTTTATTTTTCTAAGTTGGTTTGGGATTTTTCTTGTGCTGTGTTTTCACTTTATTACTGTTTGTGTGCTGCATCCATTCTTTATACATTGCCTGTGAGTTAAACCGCACTGCTTTTTGTGCCAGGCTATCCAGTGTTAAGCACAAGTTAATTTAGTGACTTGTTTGTGGGTCACCCTGCAATGGATTGTGGCTGTTGCTAGACCAGGGCTCACACGCCAGTCAACATACAACCCAACTTCTCACATTGGTGTTCAGTGGTTTGGATCAGGGCTTGTGTTTGTGCAGGACCATACAGTGATTTGTGTTACACAAAAATCAGATAAATCATTTGACATCAGGGTGACACCTTTTTAAATTCTTCCTTAGTTTGTCAATTGGCTATATTCCCCTTATTCTAAAATTAAGTGCCATACCTTCCTTTTTTGTACCATGAAGATGGATACCTGCAACCTTGACAACCTCACTAAGGCTTAGCTGCTAAAACTCTGCAAAAGGAAGGGACTGAAAGCAGACAAGAAGGCTTTCAAGCCCTCAAACCACTCTTTGGTGGACTTCATAGATTATGCCAGCAAAGCACTGAAGGCCTGGGTGAGGGGTAGCAATGTAGATGATTTCAAATGGCTGTACATCCTAATTCTGAGGGAGCACATGCTCCATTCTTGTTTTACAAGTACAGAGTTGCACCAACACCAGGTAGATAGCAAGTTGACTGACCCCAGGAAACTTGCTGAGGAGGCAGACTAGTACCAGAGTGCACAAGAAGGCATCTGGGGGGACTCCCCAAAGGGTGGTCAGGGTTCCCACCAGAAGAAAGGGGGGATGAAAAGAAGTAGTCATCTCAAGACCCCCAAAATAGTTCTCAAGGGAAAGGTTCCCAATCTGGCCACCAGAAGAAAGGCTTTTCTCACAAAAGTCACAACAAATAAAATGCCAAGTGCTATGAGTGTTATGAGTATGGGAATTACAAGGTGATCCCAAGAGGGCACTGCCTCCAACTTGAGGTAAATCCCCAGCGTTGGCTAGTGTTGTGCTTGGAGAGGAGATGGCCCCAGTTAGTGGGGGGTCAGTGAGGTCACCCTAGTGTCCCTGAGTGATGAGGAGATGAGCCCAAAGCCCACTTGCCCTCTAATACTGAAAACATAGGCAGTGGGTCACTGTCAATGGGGAGAGGGTGGAGGCTCTGAGGGACACAGGAGCTAGTATGACTACAGAAAGGTGTCATCTGCTGTCCTCAGAGCAAGTAATTCCCAATACATTCAACCAGGTTGTGGTAGCAGACAACTGGGAGAGCAATTACCCTGTGAATCTATTTCCCTTTGATGGGGGGGGGGGTGTTCTCAAGTCTTCTGAAAGTTGCTGGGAGCCCTGCCATACCTGTGGACTGTTTGCTAGGGAATGATCTTGAGCACACTGCTTGGAAGTAAGTAGAGCTCATCTCACACAGGGGAATGCACAGGTTGTCTCAGTGGGTTTCTGTGACTGCGAGGTCCATGGCTGCCCAGAAAGGGAGTCAAGGAGTCTGGAAAAATGGCCGAGACAGCTGCCAAGAGTGGGAAGGGCAATGGTTGTGAGAAACCAGCTCCTGTGTGTCTCCTAGAGCAGGTGGATGGGGCACTGAAGGAGGTCACCCGGGTCCCACTGAGGAGGACATCGCCTCCCTTGGTGTTCTGCTTGAACTTGCTGGATTGCAATCAGAAGGGGGACCCACCAGGGAGGAGTTCTGTAAAACACAGAGGGAGTGCCCAACTCTGGAGGGTATTAGGCAACAGGTTGAAGCCCAGGCAGCTTGTTGTACCTCTTGAGATCATCGCATCTATTGGGAGAATGACCTTCTGTACAGGTGCCTGTGCATGGGGCAACACTGCCACTGCTTGTTACCCAATGCTACAGGGCCTTCCTTTTGGGGTTGGCTCATGAGATTCTCCTGGCAGGACATCTGGGGCAGGACAAGACCTGTGCGAGGCTTGTCTCCCTCTTTTACTGGCATCGGACAAAGGTATCCTCGGATACATTCTGTAGGACCTGATTGACCTGCCAGGTCAGTGGAAAGACAAGGAAAACACTGAAAGCCCCCTTGATTACTTTACCTTTCATTGGCACTCCCTCTGAAAGGATGGGCATTGACATTATTGGGCACGTGGAACCCAAGGCAGATTCTGGCAACTGGTTTATTCTGTTTTTGGTAGACCATGCCACAAGATACCCAGAAGCCCTACCTCTGAGAACTGCAATTGCACTTGCAATGGCTAGGGCCCTAATGGGAATTTTTACCAGAGTGGGTTTCCGCAAATAAGTGGTGTCAGACAGAGGTACTAACTTAATATCTGCATATATGCAGTGGATGTGGAAGGAGTGTGGAGTTACCTATACATTTTCTACACCCTATTATCCACAAACCAGTGACTTGTTGAGAGATTCAACAAGATCCTGAAGGCCATGAGGCAGACGTAGGGCATCCTCTTACCATGCCTACTCTTTGCTTCAAGGTGGTACCATGGCAAGGGATAGGATTTAGCCTCCTTGAACTTTTTTATGGTCACTCTATAAGGAGACCTCTCAGTATGGTTAGGTAGGAGCAAGGTCCCAAGAAGCCTCCTCATGATGTGGTTAGTTACATGCTAGCCCTCTCAAATCAGATGGCAAGTTCTGGAAGCAGGCTTCTGAAAACTTTGAGGCCAGCCAGGAGATAATAAAGCAGTGGTATGACCAGATAGATTTCTCTGTGGAATTCCAGCCTGGGCAGAAAGTGGAGGTGATGGAGCCAATGGAGCCCAGGGCCCTCGAAGACCACTGGACTAGGCCTCATGAGATAGTCGAGAGGAAGGGAGAGACCACCTACCAAGTGGATCTCAAGACACCCCTTAAGGGTCCTCCATATCAACTGTCCGAGGTCAACATGCTGTTGGTGACAGATGATAGGGAGGAGGAGGAGAGTGAACCTCTCCCTGACCTCCTATTATCAAAAGAGAAAGATGGGTCAGTGGAGAGTGTGAACCTCTCCCAATTAGCTGACCCCAGAACAGCAGAGGGACTGTCGCCAGCTGTTGGGGCAGCTTGGCCCCCTTTTTTTCATCACAATTGTGTACCCCAGGAGATGCCCCCCCTGTCATAAACAAAATGTACAGGCTGTCTGATAAAGTGAGGACCAGTATCAAAGAGGAAGTCTCTACGAATTGGGAATTGGGGGTGACTGAGTCCTCCAGTAGCCCCTTGTCCAGACCTGTAGTGCTGGTACCAAAAGCTGCACCACCCCAGAACTCCAGTTCTATGTGTGCTACAGGGGTCTCAACTCAGACATGACTGATGTACACCCCATTCCCAGAGCTGATGAACTCATTGATTGGTTAGGGGCTGGCAAGTTGCTGAGCACTTTTGATCTGACATCAGACGGCTGGCAGATTGCCGTAACTGAGGTGCTAAGGAGAGGTCAGCCTTCTCTACTTCAGAGGGCTACTTTCTGCTTAAAGCGGTGCCCTTTGGGAGGGCGTGGCCGACTGCTGAGCAAGATGGCCACTTGCTAAAGCGGCTCCCACTCTTCATCAGCCTAATCCCCTACAATCCGGTCTCTGATCCATCCGCCACAGCCCCATTGCAATAGATCTGAGGGCCAGAGGCTGTGGGAGATGTCAAAAAGTCCTTTCAAGATGTCCACGTGTCAGTAACCTGCCAAGACACAAATTGAGGCCTGGCGCTGCATGAGCAGCCACAACTTCACATATGGCTCCAGCATCGGAGGCGTCACTTGGAATGTGACTGCACCGCGCAGGTCTCCACCGACAATTGACAATACCTATGAGTGGACTCTGAGGTGGCTAACTTTGGGGCTGATGCAGTCATTCGAGCCTTGGAGTCCATTGTGAGTCCCGGAGATATGGGGCTACCTGCCGAGTCCTGAGGAGAGGTGGCCCAGAGCTTGGATATCGGGCTGCCAATGGATTTATATAGGCATGAGGTGCCACATAAACTCTGACCAGCAATCAGCAAACTCAGGAGCGGCCCAGGAAGAAATCTGAGCGAAGTCAGCAGACTCATTGGTGATGCGGGCCCCTGGTGAGTTGGAGGGGGCCTAAGAGGAGAACAAATACGTGGCCCAACCATGGTATGACAGTTGCAAATCAGTGGGGGACCTTGATAGACTGCCAGTAGGTGCATGCTCTGCTGGGGGCCCCCGTGCTTACAGAGAAATAACAGAAGGCCTATAGCACATACCCAGGAAGTGTGTTGGGAGGTTAGCCCTAAGCCCTTCTGTGCCTGAAGGCCAGCAAAGTGGTTGACCCCTGCATAGACACTGAAAGGAGCAGGAACACAAAGGGTTCAGCAGCGTAGACAAGGAGGGTAAAGGCAGCAAGGCCCCAACTCAAGAAATGGTCCTATTGCCTGGTAGCAGAAACCCGTCCATCCGTCCCTCCTAGCAAATGGAGGAGGCAAAGCAAACATTGTTGCTGCATGGTGGGTGGCTCAGCAGGGGTCCCAAAGAGAAGGGCCAGAATTTAAAAGTTGCAACGATGGGTGGAGTCTTGTGGTGTAGCGATCAAACTTGAGGATCCTATTAGGGCCCTCTCGAATGACGACTTAAGCAGTTTGAAAGAGTTCAAAGCCCATGGCCATCAGACCTGAAAGACACTGCTCACAGAACAACTGGATCGCAGTGGGGAGGAGGGAAGGTGGAAAGTTAAAGTGGCCCACTGAAACAGGGCATATGAATCGTGGGCCGCAAGACGATAAGAATTGTACCTTGACTGGGAGGAAGCCCAGGAGCCAGTGGCTCAACCCTCACACAAAGGTGAGAAACTCAAACTCAAAGACAATATCGCTGCAAACCAGGGGCTTCGGGGCTCCGAAGAGACAAAAATCGGCACAGTCACCACAGAGGTCACATTAGTTAGGGCAGACCTCTGCAATATTGGTGCAGGAATTAAGGAAGCAAAAGACTAAGGGGGTAATTATGACCCCGGTGGACGGCGTTAATATGGAGAAAAGTATTGCCAAAAGCTGGCAGTACTTTTCTCCACATTAAGACATTAATGGTTTGGCTAAAGCCAAACCGCCAATGTACCACACCGACCGGCACAGCGGTAACGACCACCGGGCTGGAGACTTTACTCTCCAGCCCGACGCCCGGCACTTACCCGCCTGCGGGATTATGACCCCACCTACCGCCATTGTTTTTGTGGCAACCTTACTGCCATGAAAACCATGGCGGTAGGCACTATCAGTGACAGGGAATCCTTTCCCTGTCACTGACAGAGGTCTTCCCCGCCCCCCTCCCCAGGTTTCCCCTCCCACCCCCACCTAGCCCTCCAGACCCCCCTTCCTACATGCACCTTCATTCACACACGAACACATGCATACACACACTCATTCCCACATTCATCCACGCATGCATAGATCCATTCACACACACATCCATTGACACAACACAACATACACGTACTTACACATCCAGACATGCCCACACATACAACATGCAACACACACCCGCATACACGCACGCACACACATTCACAGACACCTCGCCACACACACAACACCCCCCACCCGCTCCCCTGTCGGAGGACCCAACTTACCTGTCAGGGGGCCTCCGGCAGGAGACGGGACAGGGCGCTGCTGCCAGCAGCAGCAACCACGAGCAGAACACCGCCAGGCCGTATCATGTGTCATGATACGGTTTGTGGCAGTCTACTGGCGTAGCGCTGCTGCTGGCAGCAGCGCCACCTTACCGTCATCCGCCGGCATTGCCACAGCCGGATTTCTGTCATCCTTCTGGTGTAAATCTGGCTTTGGTCATAATCTGGCTGACGGCTGGTAGCCGCGGCGACAGTCTTTTGGCGGCTGTCGCCGCAACGGTAGGCAGTTCTTTCTGCCGGGGTCAAAATGACCCTCTAAATCACAACCCACAGGGCTGAGATTGCAACCCTGAAGAAACATGTCAAGGAACTGCGTATTACTACAGACGTCCTGGGGCGAATTTTGTGGGACATGCAGTAAAGAATAAAGAATGAGAAAGCACAGGGGCCAGCAGTGGACCTTTTTGTGGAAGACATAATTCTCAAGGTTCTACATCCTCAAGGCCTGTCAAATTACTCTTCAGTTGAGAAGGCTCATAAGATCACAGGCACCCTGCCCAAACCGGGTGCATTGCCACACACAATAATAGCCCGCATCTTCAACTTTAGGGAGCAAGATGTAATTCTTAAAGCAGCCCACAGTGCCGCACCAGTCAAGTACGACAATGCAGTCATCAGTTTTATTCCAGACTTCTTGCTCCGAGTATAGCGGTTAGGCTGCAGCTTTGTTGAGGTTAAAAAGACTTTAAGGGAGCAAGATCTGAAATACTCTATGATGATTCTGGCACACATAAGAGTGGTAGCATAAAAAAAGACCTGGCATTTCATGTCCCCTGAGGTGGAGTGTGTAAGGAAATGCCTCCTTGGCATGGTTACCCCCTGACTTTTTGCCTTTGCCTTTGCCTTTGCTGATGCTAAGTTATGACATGAAAGTGTGCTGGGACCCTGCTAACCAGGCCCCAGCACCAGTGTTCGTTCCCTAAACTGTACCTTTGTCTCCACAATTGGCACAACCCTTGCACCCAGGTAAGTCCCTTGTAACTGGTACGCCTGGTACCAAGGGCCCTGATGCCAGGGAAGGTCTCTAAGGGCTGCAGCATGTCTTATGCCACCCTAGGGACCTCTCACTCAGCACATGCACACTGCCTCACAGCTTGTGTATGCTGGTGGGGAGAAAATGACTAGGTCGACATGGCACTCCCCTCAGAGTGCCATGCCAACCTCGCACTGCCTGTGGCATACGTAAGTCACCCCTCTAGCAGGCCTTACAGCCCTAAGGCAGGGTGCACTATACCACAGGTGAGAGCATATGTGCATGAGCACTATACCCCTACTGTGTCTAAGCAAAACCTTAGACATTGTAAGTGCAGGGTAGCCATAAGAGTATATGGTCTGGGAGTTTGTCAAACAAGAACTCCACAGTTCCATAGTGACTACACTGAAAACTGGGAAGTTTGGTATCAAACTTCTCAGAACAATAAATGCACACTGATGCCAGTGTGCAATTTATTGTACAATACACCCAGAGGGCATCTTAGAGATGCCCCCTGAAAACATACCCGACTTCCAGTGTAGGCTAACTAGTTTCTGCCAGCCTGCCACACACCAGACATGTTGCTGGCCACATGGGGAGAGTGCCTTTGTCACTCTGTGGCCAGGAACAAAGCCTGTACTGTACCTCCCCCTGCAGGAACTGTAACACCTGGCGGTGAGCCTCAAAGGCTCACCCTTTTGTTACAGCGCCCCAGGGCATCCCAGCTAGTGGAGATGCCCCCCCTCTGGCCACTGCCCCCACTTTTGGCAGCAAGGCTGGAGGAGATAATGAGAAAAACAAGGAGGAGTCACCCACCAGTCAGGACAGCCCCATAGGTGTCCTGAGCTGAGGTGAGCCCTACCTTGAGAAATCCTCCATCTTGTGAGTGAAGGATTCCCCCAATAGGATTAGGGATGTGCCCCCCTCCCCACAGGAAGGAGGCATAAAGAGGGTGTAGCCACCCTCAAGGACAGTAGCCATTGGCTACTGCCCTCCCAGACCTAAACACACCCCTAAATTCAGTATTTAGGTGCGCCCCAGAAGCTAGGAAACTAGATTCATGCAACCTTAACAAGAAGAAGGACTGCTCACTTGAAGCCCTGCAGAGAAGATGGAAACGATAACTGCTTTGGCCCCAGCCCTACCGGCCTGTCTCCCTACTTGGAAGAAAACTGCAACAGCGAGGCATCCAACAGGGACCAGCGACCTCTGAAGCCTCAGAGGACTGCCCTGCAACCAAGGACCAAGAAACTCCAGTGAACAGCAGCCCTGTTCAAAATCCTGCAACTTCTTGCAACAAAGAAACAACTTTCAAGACTTCACGTTTCCCGACGTAAGCGTGAGACTTTCCACTCTGCACCCGACGCCCCCGGCTCAACCTGCGGAAAACCAACACCTCAGGGAGGTCTCCCCGGCGACTGCGAGTCCGTGAGTAACCAGAGACGACCCCCCTGAGCCCCCACAGCGACGCCTGCAGAGGAAATCCAGAGACTCCCCCTGACCGCGACTGCCTGTAACAAGGGACCCGATGCCTGGAACCAACACTGTACCCGCAGCCCCCAGGACCTGAAGGAACCGAACTCCAGTGCAGGAGCGACCCCCAGGCGACCCTCTGCCTAGCCCAGGTGGTGGCTACCCCGTGGAGCCCCCCTGGGCCTACCTGCAATGTTGAAGAGACCCCCAGGTCTCCCATTACTTCCTATCTTAAACCCGATGCCTGTTTGCACTCTGCACCCGGCCGCCCCTGTGCCGCTGAGGGTGCACTTTCTGTGCCTGCTTTTGTCCGCCCCTGGTGCCCTACAAACCCCCCTGGTCTGCCCCCGAGGACGCGGGTAATTACCTGCTGGCAGACTGGAACCGGGGCACCCCTGTTCTCCATTGAAGCCTATGTGTTTTGGGCACCTCTTTGACCTCTGCACATGACCGGCCCTGAGCTGCTGATGTGGTAACTTTGGGGTTGCCTTGAACCCCCAACGGTGGGCTCCCTTGGACCCAACTTTGAACCCGGTAAGTGTTTTACTTACCTGTGAACTTAACCAACCACCGGGTTGGATGGTAAAATGGGAGGGCTGAAAGGTCCAATAACCCACACATACCAATGGGAGATGCTATTGACTCATCAGCTATAAAACTGTTATTCTGGAATGTAAATGGACTGGATGACAAATTGAAAAGGGGGTTTGTACTGCAGTACATCAAATATCAGGTGCCTGATGTTGTCCTCCTTCAGGAGACTCATATGATGGGTAACAAGTTTCAAGCATTAATGAAGTGGGACTACCAAATGGTTACCCATGTGGGTTACACTGCAGGCTCTAGAGGGGTGGGAATTTTAATAAAGAAGACACTCCCAATTACCATCCACTGCATCTGGTCAGATGCACATGGGATATTTGTGCCCCTCACGGGGAGCTGGGAACGAGTGACCATCAATGTATGCTCGGTTTATGCCCCAACCCGTTTCCATGACACCGCACTCCCTAACCTCCTGTTCTAAATGCCGGATGAAAAACTATAGGGGAGGCTTCAAGTGGCGCTGTGCAAGAAGCGAGGCCACTGGAACAACAAACACACAAGGTCCTCCCATCGTCCACTAGCTGAATTCCTTTCAGCCCTTGGTCTGTCGAACATATGGCGCTCACATAATCCCAGAGAGCAGCAATACATATTCCACTTGGGGACACATGGCAGTCTATCATGAATTGATTATCTTCTCACCTTTGCACATCAACTGCAACATTATTACAGGTCTGACACTTGACCAGAGGCAGTATGGCTCACTCCCCAACATGGGCAGTATTTGGTCTCCACAGGTGTTCTGAGCACCAAGATAGCTTGCTTAATCCCTGGTATGTCAAGGTGCCTCATATTAGAGAGAGTCTACTGGAAGCAACAGAGCAGTATTTTTGTGAAAATTAGTCCTCGGTTGACTCCGCACAGACCCTATGGGAGGCATATGAGACTGTAACTAAAGGACAGGGCCTCTCCCTCATTGTAAGTCATAAAAGAAATAAACCGGCCCAGCTTGAGAGACTTGAACAAGAGGCCAAAAGTTAGAATGGGGATTTACAGAGAGGGAGAATACAAATGCCAAGCATGCCTTAATGATAAATCAGAAAGAATATAATGATGTAGCCACTGACACCACTAAGGCGAGTTATAGGGCCACACAACACCATCTCTATGGAGTGGACAATAAGGAGGGTAAGCTTTTAGCCTGTATAGATAAGCAGGATCAGGTTGGCCATTGGGTATTTGAGATAAAAAACAAAATGGAATACGGGTGAGGGATAAACGAAGTGTGGCAGATGCCTTTTCCGCCTGCCACACCCAGCTATACTCCCCAGCTGTTTCTGCCATGGGGGGAGACTTACAGATTCTGACAGAGCTCTCCTCAAGGAGAAGATTACGGAAGATGAAATAGTGAGGGCAGCACATGGCTGGAACTCTGTCAAGGCTGTCGGCCCCAACGGAGTGTGATGTCTGCCCCGAAGCTAGCCCCCCATATACTGAGCATGTTTAAGGAGAGTCAGCAATGAGGATCGCTGCCTACGGACCAGAGGCTGGCCACCATAGTGGTCACTTACAGAAAAGGGAAACCGCCAGTTGACTGTGCCCCATGCCGATATCGCTCCTCAATGCCAAGGTTAAGATTCTGGCTAAGGTGCTGGCCTCCTGACTGATCAGGGTGATTGCGCCACTAGTCCATCTGGACCAATTGCGTTGTTTGTTGTAGAAGCACCACTCTCAATTTAAGGTGCCTCTACGGTATGCTGAATCAGGTAGCCAGTCTTCAGGAGAGTGCCCTGGAGCTCTCACTAGACACCAAAATGGTGTTTGATACAGTGGAGTGGGATTATATGTTTGAGGTGTTGGCCAAGGTGGGTTTTGGCCCACGCTTTGTACAATGGGTGTGACTCCTGTATACAGACCCATTAGCGCAGCTCAAAGTGAATGGGGGGAAATCCTGTGTGCTTGGGCTTCAATGCAGCAGGGCTGCCGTTTGTCGCCACAGATTTTTGCCCTAATGCAGGAACCCCTGGTGGCCTGTATCCAACAAGATCTTTGGGTCCGTGGTCTGCATTGGACTGATCAATGGAAAGATAAAATTTCACTATACGTGGATGACGTTCTACTCTATGTGGGAATCCACATCCTTATGCTAAACAGACTAATGCAGATCCTTACCTTATTCAGCCGTTGCATGGGCTATACTATCATTTGGCAACATCCCTAATAGTTCAGCACCACGACTTCCCCGTGACTTTGAGGTGATGATAGTTACAGAGGGGTTACGCTACCTCACAATCTATATAACCACTTGCCTAGATTTGTTTTTCAGCAACAATCTGACACCGCCACTCAACAGACTGAAGCGTGATGTCTGACATTGGAGGTCCCTGCCATTATCGCTCCTTGGCAGAGCTGTTTTGTTTAAAATTATGTACCTACCCATATCCTGTATGTTCTACAAAACATGCCCTATACAGTTCATCATTCATAGTTTAAATAATCAATCAAGGACATTCTTAGGACACTGCTCTGAGATGGGGGCCAGGTTTGAAAAGCTTGCATAAACTCACAAGGGGTTGGTACCATGGGGGGATAGTCCTACCCTATGTCCAGAAGTACTACTGTAAGGTGCAGTTGACCACCATTAACAGCTGGGCTTTCCTCCCATCGGACAGACAGGCTGGTAATACAGCTGTGGGAATACCTTAAGGCTCTTTATGGCAAAACTAGAAATACATACATTCATGGTCCGATGACTGTGGTGGTAAACTCAGCTACAGACGTACAGACGTCCTCAACTGGAGGGTCAAAATTACTCAAGCTACTCCCCTTTAGGATACAGCAGAATCAGATACATTGGGAACACAACCTGGGTTTGCTAAATGGGACCTAAATGGCCTTTCCCATGATCTTAGGGCAGCGTTGCCGAAAGGAGCAGAGAGCCCTGAGTCTTCACCCCTATGGGACAAATATATGTGTCAGAAAGCCATGTCCCAGACATACAAAAAAAAATGTCAATAGCACACCTGATACCCTCTGCATTTGAAGGATAGGTGGGTTCGAGACCTACAGGGACTAGGGAATAATGAATGGAAAGAGGCCATGGCATTCCCGAGAGAGGTGGCCATTTGGGCAGGGTTCTGTTTAGTTCAGCTTGAGTTACTTCACCAATCCTATTATGCTCAGAACATATTGGTCAGGATGGGTAGGGTCACAAATTAGAGTTGTCGGCGAAGATGTAGACGAATTGGCACAGTCATTCTTATTGTGTGGGAATGCCTGGTGTTGCAAAGATTTTGGGAATCAGTTGTGATGTGTATGCTTGAGGTGACCAGCAGCACCATGACCGTCTCCGTAAAATGGTGCCTACTAAATATCTGGGGGCGAACCAGATCTGAATCACAGGAGCATACGTGAATAACCCTGGCATTGGCAGTTGCCAAATGAAACAGTGCAAGATTATGGGGGGCAGAACAGGTGCTGCAGTTGGGGAATAGTGTATATTGGGGGAGAGTATGATATATGAAGGCCATGGCTGCCTCCAAAAGTAGGCACAAATTTGGGGATATTGCCATGGCTACAGAGACAATACTTGTAACTAATTTGCCCCCACTGATCTCGATGGGAGATTATCTGAACACTCTGTATCAAAAATCAATGCCAATTGTGTTGGGGGAGGAGGCAAAGGGGTGTAGAGAAGGTCAGGTGTAGAGATGATATTGAAACTAATGGGGATGGCAGTGCACAGCAGTGTGTTGAATTTGTTCTTCATTGAACTGTCAATAGAAAGATTTATAAAAATACAAGAATAAAGTGATGCCATTTGGAATTCAAAATGCCCCTGCCACCTTCCAGAGGGTCATGAACTGGGTTTTGGCTGGGATGGGGGCCATCAGTACTGTTTACTTGGATGCCATAGCTGTCTTCAGTAGCAGTTGGAAGGAAACTCTTTTTCTCCTCCAGGAAGTGCTCTAGGCTCTGCTGATGCAGGCATGACTATCAAGACCAGTATGTGGGGGGTCTGTGGTGTACTTGGGACATCAGGTGGGTGGGGGTAAGATGCAGCCCTTCCAGGCCAAAAATGGAGACCATTCTGGCCTGGGAGACCCCAGAAACTCAAACTGAAGTGAGGACCTTTTTGTGCCTCACAGGGTACAATGTCAGGAGGTTTGTCAATGTATATGGCACCATTGTTGCCCCTTTGACTGAGCTAACTTTGAAGAAGCAGCCAAGAAAGGTGATCTGGACAGAGGCTTGCTATAAAACCTTTGACTCCCTAAAACAGGCCATGTGCACAGCTCCTGTACTCAAGGCCTCTGACTTTGCCAAATAATTCAAAGTACAAACAGATGCCTCAGAGCATGACATCGGGGTAGTACTGTCAGAGCCTAATGATGAGAGCCTAAAACAACCTGTAGCTTTCTTCTCTAGGAGATTACTTCCCAGGAAACAGAGGTAAAGAGCTATTGAGAGACAAGCCTTTTCTGTGGTTTGGGCATAGAAGAAGCTGAGACCATACCTGTTTGGGACTCACTTCAAGTTGCAGACAGACTACAGGTCCCTTAGGTGGCTAATGCAAATGAGGAGTGAGAATTCATAACTGTTGAAGTGGTCCATCTCCCTACAGGGAATGGACTTTACAGTGGAACACAGACCAGGGTCAGGCCAAACCAATGCTGATGGTCTATCCAGGTTCTTCCACCTTAGTGATGATAACTCACAGGAGGATGGTTTGTTCTCCCCACTTTCAGCTAGGGGGCACATGTGTTAGACCTGTCAGCCCTACGGTGGTCTTCCCTCACACTTTTTGCCTCCATTTTCTTGAATTTGTTTGCTTCCGTTGGCCTTAGGAATCTGTGCACTGTACCACTGTTAACCAGTTCTAACGTGCTTATGCTCACTGCCCTAAACATGGTTTGATTGGAATATACCTGATGAACATATTTCATTTACTTTTAAGTCCCTTATAGAGTGGTATACCATGTACGCAGTACCAATAAATGAAATGCTACTAGTGGCCCTGAAGCAAATATTGTGCCAGCCCTCTTAAACATGTCCCATGCCTGCCACTGCAGCCTGAATGCACTATCACACTGCCATGTTGACTTGGCATCTAAACCGCCTTGCCAAACCTTAATCTCCCTTTTTATCACATATGTCGCCACTAAGGTAGGCCCTAGGCAGCCCATAGGGCGGGGTGCTGTTTAATTGAAAAGTAGGACATGCACTTTTAAGTTTTATGTGTCCTGGCAATGAAAAACTCCCAAGTCCTTTTTTCACTACTGTGAAGCCTACCCCACCCATAGGATAACATTGGAGATTTCTTATTACATTTAATAAGCTGTAGTTCCTAAATGAGAGGAGGCAGTTATATCATGCTTGGTACCTATGAACGTGTAATAATAAACCGTCTTTAATAGTAAAGTCAAATTTAGCATTACAAGTTTGAAAATGGCACTTTTAGAAAGTTGGCATTTTGCTGCCCTTAACCGTCTGTTTCTACAGCCTGTCTGAGGTCACATGACTGGGTGTAACAGACAGTTAAAACTTTGGAATTCACCCCAGACAGTCACACAATAGTGGGGTTAGTAGAGCCTGAATGGGTCATTCACTAACTTGATGGGGGGGAGGCAGAGCTAAGCACAACCCCACTTACACCCCAATGATCTGCGCTCTGCCACCACACAATAGGCTTAAGGACCCTGTATTGTCAGCATAGCCAGCTAGGAGCCAGGGCAGAGGAGTTAGGAAACTCCTGGAACTTCAAAGAATCCTTCTGGAAACTTCTCCCAGCTTCCAGGAGCAGGGCACCATGGTTCAAAAATAGGGCTCTCAGACCCACTCTTCAATTCACTACTGGACCTGCGGAAGGACTCTCAGAGGACTGTTAGCTGCTGTGAACTGTTGTGCACTCTCCCAGACAGCTACTGTGTATGGTAGGACGGCCTTGCTGCCTGGAACCTGCCTTGAACCTTCAGAGGCCAGCCCTGCTGTGGAGCACTGCATCTACACTGGCACCCGGGACTTGAGAAGTGACTCCCAGGGCTAGTTTAGCTTTCCCCCTATTCAGAGCCACAGGGACATAACAGGCTCCCACCATCTTGAACCCGCACTTGGAATCAGCCTGAGTGAATCTTCAAACCCCGAGAAGTCTTCATCCAATCCTGTACCCTTGGTTGTGGTGCTAAACGTGCCCAGGTGGCAATTTTTAAAAACTGAGGGCTCTTTTGAACCCTAAACTTTAAAATGTCATAACTCTGGTTCTACAATTTGGATTTTGATGTTTTTGGTGTCAAATAATTTTAGAAAATATTCTCTATTTTGCTAAATTTTTATTGTGTTGTGTTTTCATTTTAGTGCTGTTTGTGTGCTGCATAAATACTTAATACATTGCCTCTAAGTTTAGCCTGACTGCTTTTTGTGCCAAGCTACCAAGGGTTAAGCACAGGTTAAATTAGTGACTTTTTGTGGTTCACTCTGCTGGGGACTGGGGCTGTTGCTTGACCAGGGCTCACACTCCAGTCAACCAACAAACCAATTTCTCCCACCTTGGGTGGGATCTCTGTTGACCAGACTCCTGCTTGTAAGTATTTGTAGCCTTCACAGTTTTCCACTGGGCCAACACAAGTCGACTTCAGTTCTACTTTGCCACTGTGATGAATCTTCACTACAGACACTGTTGCACTATATGTTGTTTTGTAAGTTTTATCACCCCTTGTATGTCACTTTTTAATTCATTTTTTAAAGATTTACAGTTTTGATAAAAGCAGACCAGCACTTTGTTTTCTTCAAAACTTAAATAATGTAGACATCTGTGATTCTTTGGAAAGTTTCATAAAGTCTATAGTCAGACTGTGCAAGTTAATGTTTTTTAACATGCTGCATTTTATCTATTTATTTACTTTTATTATTTCATACTATATATGTGTTTCTATTGTTCTTTTATTTTTTAATTAAATAAAGATTGACTTGACTGTGACAGCGTAAATGCCAGTGCAGTCTAGGCTGAGCATATCATCCTGCAATATACTGCCTGACTGTGTGATAAGCTCACTGTCTTCCTTTTTGCAATTGCCCACTCTGGTATTCTTCTACTGCTCTGTATCCCAGCTCCATTTCTTCACGAAAATTCTAGTACAAAGTGTTTTTACTCACCTCACCATTTAACGATCCCCTAACAACCTGTTTAATATTTTGCAATTGGGCAGCCATTCTCTCAACTCCACAAAGCCTGCCTTCCTGGGGATCCCCAGAATTTTTTTTGGGTGGACGGGGCACCCACTTTGACCCATCTGCCACAGTCTGCGGCGTCCCGGACTGTTTTTGGCGGGAGCCGCGGCCGTACTAGTGCAGGCAGCGTTACACTAGAGTGCCCATAGTGTTACACTGCACTGTGAGTCTGCACACCAGGTTGTATCTAAATCCAGTCGGGGGGGCAAGCGCACCCGCTTGCCCCTTCTGTGTCGAAGCCCATGCCTGCCTTTTCAACATAGCAAACTTTATGACCTTTTCTCACTGTAGTCACCTTTTAAACACACTAACCACACTTATGGTCCTTATTTGAACTGCTATGTGTGACACCGTTGATCACTCCATTTTACTATCCTCCCTAAGCACCTGCAGAAAAACAGTCTGTGCCTCAATTGATGTTTCTCTTAACTTTTTGACCATGCCTTTTCTGTCACTTGGCACTACAGGCTTTCACCTAATATCCTAGAAACTTGGCATATTTACAAACCCCTAGAGTCACAGGAATGTGTCACTTTTTTTATGCTCCGGCGACATAGTGATTCAGTCCATATTTACATGGCTACATAAAGCCACCTTCCATGGATTTTCATGCCCTTGTAAATATGGCCCCCTTTCAAGCATTACTGTGACGCCTCGAAGACCGGCGGCGCCTCACTGACAGGCCGCGGTCATCTCAGCGGTCCACATCTTGGACGGTCTTTTCTGCTGTGGTCCGCTTTTTGGCTAAACTTCCCTTTGGGCACTGTTTACGCTGCCCTCGCTCTTCACCATCTTAAGTTGCTTACCTGTTCTTGCTGTTTTCCTCTTTTCTTCTTTTTTCTTCCTTTTTTCTTTTCCTTACCTTAGCCATGTTTCTTCTTCCCAAGAGTTGTGTGTTCCTTTCTCTGTATGCTTGGCTCACTACCTTTCTATAATATGGCTATTTTCCCATTCACCTGAATGTGGTCTTTCCCAATCCAAGATGGTGTCTTCAATACTCCTGCATGTCACTTCCTGCATGTCACGTCCTGTTTGTCAGTATATAAGCACAGTTGGTCTTCTGTTCCTTGCATTGCAAACACTTCCTTCGTGGTTGTGCTCCTCGCTCCCATATCATGTGATTTGGGATTTCTCCTGTTCTTTTTCCGCCTGCAGCTTGTTCCAGTTCTTGTTTGTGCTTTTGTTCTTCTTTTTTCAGGAGTCCTTGATTCTGAGGTTTTTCCCACATTGTTTTTTACCTCTGGGACTCCTTCTGGAAGTTACGGCCTGCTTGGATTTTTTATTATCAGCAGAACCGTGGCTACTGGAAAGGGTCGCCCCTACCTTGGTCAACCCAAAACAAGTAAGAAACCAAGTGGTGCTGAGAGACTGGCTGATTATAGTGGTACGAAGCACTCAATTTGTGACAATTACTCTGCATGAAAGGGGCATTCTATGGGAGTTGCTGTGGATGTTTCCATGCAACACCCATTGAATCTGACGCATTCCCAGATTTACAAGGCTGGTAACGCGTCAGATTCCTATGCACCTCCGGGGTGGCATAAAGGTGGAACAATGAGGAGAAATACCTTTATTTCTCCTTGTTTTTTCCTCTTTCTATGTGTGCTGCATTCTGCAGCACACACAGAAGAAGGAAAACGCCAATACTGATTGTTTATGTGCAGGAAGGTGCCCCTTCATGCACATTAACAATCATCACTGCAATGCAGACACCCTTGCACCATGATGCAAGGTTGCCTGCACTGGTGCTAGGCTGCCAATTGTGCGCCAGAGCTGAGGAAAGTACAGGGATGCTTCATATTGCTGTAAATACAACACATCCCTGCACTTTCCTAATGGTGCAGCTCGGCACTGCAAGATGGCTTGTGGTGTCGTGCTGGTCATTATTTTGTAGCTATGCCTAAATATGCCACTTGATCTTCTTTTTATTCCCTCTAACAAATGAAATCTTACATTGCTAGGACTGCCACTACAGGGAGTTATCAAGAACTATTAATACAATCTACCAATTCATCCCTTTCCACACGACCAAAGCTCTAAGGAATTGAACTGTACTTATCCAAATAGATTATTGCAATAGTTTTCTTTCCCTTATACTCGCTAGTTTCTGATGCAAGTATTCAAAGCCCTCCAAGACACATTCGTTGACTACATCTCTAATACTTTGGTCTAGGATGCTTCCATTAACCTGAAATCTTAAATCTGCAAACCACAACCTGCTAGTCTCACCAAAACCGCCATGTGCTGAGTCTAGATTTTGTTTCTTCTACCGCCTACGAAACCATGTAAACCCTCTAAGATTTTATTACAGCCTTAATGAATCACCTCATAGTACTCAAAGACACGGATTAGTTTCTGACTTGGTGCTCAAACTTTTTCAAAAGATGTATAGCAGCTGTTACGCATTCTTCAAAGCATTTACAGAATCACGAACAAGTTTGGACTTTGCCATGGGCACATTTGTGATTGGGAATTGTGGAAAAAAGGCAGGTTTGGACCTTATAAATGAGGGTTCTTTGTGGCTATGAAAGTGAAGACATCACCCAGAAACAACCTTGTTTGCACTTTCCCTTTAATTCCCCCTCCCCCCACTTTAAGAGAAAGCTGGGGGAAAGTGACCAGATCAGAGCCTATCATCTCAGAAGTTTAGTGCTACCAAGGGAAGCAAAATCCCTCTGAAAAGACCCAAATGTTTCTGGTGATTTTTAGGTCGAGCATAGCAGCGTGCAAGCGCTGCTTTTCCAACTTGTTGGTATGTATCTGGGCTTTTAACCACGTCCTCCGCACGCCATCACCATCACTCGTTCATGGGCTTGCCTTTCAAAAATGCTTTCTTTTCGTTGGTAAATGCCTTACGTTTGTCCCCCCTTGGGCCGGTTTCGTTACCGCCTTGACCGTCGACCCTGTTAGATGGATAATTTCACTTTTGTCGATAACTTTGACTGCGAGCAAACTTCTTTTTCCTTTTGTGCCTCTCCTTGGCGCTCACGGCGACATCAGCGATTTGAATCGGCTCTCTTATGTCAACTATCTTACTTTTTATTTTTAGTTTGTGTTACTAACTTTGACTCGTGCAAACGTGAGACCCATTGCATTGCAAATGCTTGTTTTTTTCAGGATACTATGAGAAAAATAAATAAATGTGAAAGGGTACATCCTCAGCATGGTGCCTGTAGTATCATCTAGAAATTGCCTCAGTTACCCTTGAGAGTCCTAACGCTCATGAGGCTTGCTATAAAACAGCAATGTAGTACCCAAAGAACTAGTTTGTTGCTGTAGCTACACTTCTGTGTTTTTATTCTTAATGCTTGTTATTAATGTGCTTGTTTCAGGTCGGCGGATCTGTGCCGGGGAGACTCTTGCTAGGATGGAGCTCTTCATCTTCTTTACAAGCCTGCTGCAGAAGTTCACCTTCCGCCTTCCTCCTGGGGTAACAGATGTGGATGTTACTCCTGCAGAAGGCTTCACCCTAATGCCGAACCCTCATATGATCTGCGCAGTGGCACGCTCATGAGCATCTCCCATCATCCTGCAAAGAGGAGCAATCTCAAAATTATTGTTGTGGGCGGTAGTTTGTAAGCCAGCTCGAGAACAGGTTTGCAGGAGCACAACAATTTCAACCAATTTATGCTCATTTTTGTGATTAGGATTGCAAAAAAAAATCTAATAATTGCACAATAAAACAACATTATTTTTCAACTTTGTATATTTACACAAATCCGTTTGTGTTTACAATTTGCTTATCAGTAGAAATCGTGTAACATTTATTAACACGTTGCAGATAAACAGCAGTGCCAAGCTTTATCATTTAAATTACCGTTTTATATAAAGTTTGTATTGTTATCTTGAAACCGTGAATAGGGATACAAATATCGTTAGGCCAGTTTATAAAAAAAGATGCACAAAGTTAAGTAAAACCACGTGAAACAGTTGGAGACGACCAAACTGAAAGTCAATGCAAGTTTCTAGTTTTGCATGGTTACTTCATCCACACATGTATCGTCGTTTTTTTCTTTACCTACGTGTTTTAAGGATGTTTTGTAATCCTCCATAGTGTTGTGTATGTGATATTCCGAGGTAGAAGGCGGAACGCGAGTGAGAGCTGAACACGTTATGACAGCGGGTGCAGGTTTTCTCCTGGTGGCTTGCTCCTTCTTTTTATGTACTTTTACTTAAAAACGTAAATCACCCGACATCCGCGCCCTCGAGGATTACTTTACCGCAGATATCAGATTACATGCAGCTGCTTTAAGAAGAATCGTTCTAACGTTTACGTTAAAGTCTATCATAATAAAACGTTACAATCACATGATTGAGTTTTCTGAGTAAATGTGCCTATTGTAAAGAAATACCTTGTCATGGAAGGTGAAAGGAGTTTAAGATAAAACATCCGTAGTATAGATTTATATGGCTGTGGTACATTTTTTCAGGTGGTTAGCGTTAATGCTAGCAGCCCACAAGGACCTCTGCTGAGGGCCTTAACTTGTGCTAGTTGTACGCTCAGCATTTATGGGCTGAGGGTGGATGTTGAGGGAAAGGGGAATGGACATCTAAAATCACCTATAGAATGCTGCAATGAGGCTTTTAGCATCTATATTCCCACCCAGCAGAGTCACGCAGAGGACAACTGTTTATGTCTGCCCCATGCCCCTGATTGGCCCACTCACCGAGCACAGAATGCAGGTATTCAGCAGTAGCTCGTGCATTCTAGACATATTGAGCCAAACTCCTCGTCCCCTACAGAGTGCTAATGTCTGGATTACTTATTGGTGATCTTCATTGCTCTGGTTCTTTGGGCCAGATGTAGGTAGGTTTCATTTTGCGAGTTGCAAATTGCGAGTACTAGCGACTCGCAATTTGCAACTCGCAAAATGAAATGCAGAAAGGTGTCTCAGACACCTTCTGCGACTCGCTATGGGGTCGCAAAGACCCACCTCATTAATATTAATGAGGTGGGTCGCAGTTTGCGACCCCATAGCGAGTCTAGGCACTCACAGGGATGGTGGCCTGCTGGAGACAGCAGACCACCATGTCCGTGACTGCTTTTAAATAAAGCAGTTTTTTTTTTCTCTTTGCAGCCCGTTTTCCTTAAAGGAAAACGAGCTGCAAAAAGAAAAAATACCAAAACCATTTAGTTTCCATTTTTTCAGAGTAGGCAGTGGTCCATAGGACCACTGCCTGCTCTGAAAAATATTTTTTTTTGCATTCACAAAGGGGAAGGGGTCCCCTGGGGACCCCTTCCCTTTTGCGAATGAGTTACCATCCACTTCAAGTGGATGGTAACTGCGAGTTGGTTTGCGACCGCTTTGGCGGTCACAAAGCAACTCAACATCGCGATGCGGTCGCAAATAGGAAGGGAACACCACTCCTATTTGCGAGTATGAATCACATTTTGCGAGTCGGTACCGACTCGCAAAATGTGACTCTGCATCGCGTAAGGCCTTTTGCGCTTCGCAAACTGCGTTTTTCGCCGTTTGCGAGGCGCAAAAGGCTTCCTACATCTGGCCCTTTATTCCTTGCCCCATTACATACTCTATGCATTTGTGAGGAAAATATATTCTCCAGTCACCCTTAACAAGCACATTTCAAAAAATTAACTAAAAAAAAGAACCCCATCCCCTTTACCTCTTTATCTACTAAAGGGGAATGAGACTTGTAGTCCCTATCATGCCAAGCCTCCACAAACACTCCCAAATACCAAGGTACAGAAAGAGGGAAAGTAAGTAAGGGAATGAGGAATAAGGAATCAGAGTAATGAAGATTACCGGTAAGTAATCCAGACATTACTTCCTCATCCATTTCTCTTCCCATTACTCACTATATGCAGGAATACCCAGGCACACATAAAGGAATTACATTTGATGGAAATCATGTCATATATATCACTGTAACATAAATAAACAAAAAAAGAACAAGCATGATTCTGCTAAAACAACCACAACCCTATACATGTTTGAAAACTAAGAACTGCTCCAAGGTCTAACTCAAGGCACTGGGCTACATTTAACCTACAATCCTCAATAAAGGTTATATTATATGTATTTGTAAAGCGCACTACCACCTGTGAGGGTATCCTGGTGCTGGGCATGTGTGTGGGCCTAGCCCTTCTTATGCTAAGGGTAGATTGGGAAGCTCAGATTGCTACAACACAAGCCTCACATTGACCAAACTTCCAGGCACCAGGTCAGCTCTGGAATTTGAGAAACACATTACTTTTTTTTCCAAAAGGACTAAGTAGAAAAAGATTTCTTCCATGTATTAGCTTGACAAAAATTAATAAAAAGTGTGTTACTCTTCTTGGAATCAGCAGGTCAGACCAAATAATTCAGAACATTCTGACCACATCTACAAGAGATTCAGAATCTGAGGTTAAAGGAAGAATGGGAAGAATAATCTACTGAAAACTATGAAACAACAATCTTCAAACCTACAATGTGAGAAGGATTACAATTCAAAGCTGAGAATTCTCCTAGTGTACTAGCAGAAACAATGGGCAAGAAAAAAACACCTTCACAGACAGAAACCTCAGGGAGACCTCACATAAAGACTCAAAGGAAGGATCCTGTACAATCTTAAAGTCAGAAGAAGGTCCAGGCTGGGAATGTATTTCTTACTCAGGGTCTCAACAAGACAACAGCCTTACATAATTTAGAAACCCCCCTTTTGACAACAGAAATAGCACCCCAGGGGCATCAACAGTTCTTACTTGCTGTCCATTATACCGTCAGATGAGGTGATGACCACCCCCTGTCAAACCCATCCTCTAAGAACTGCAGACGCTTCTTAGGAGAGCAAGGCACAGGATAGAAGCCATTATTGAGACACCACTATGAGAGGAGGCTCAATGATGACCATAAGACTTTCTAGTAGATAGTCTCCTAGATGACACAAGGAATTTGAAACAAGAAAGAGACACACCTAGCTTCTCAAGCACTTCCCTCCCAAAATGCAAAATGCTAATTTCAACCTCTGGAGGAGGAACAACAAATGGATTCAGGTAGAAATTAACAAACCAGACCTGAAAAGTTAGCATTTCCATTAGAAGAGGAAACCAGTGTCTCTGAGGCCAGAATAGTCAACCAGAATCACTTCTGAATTCTCAGCAGAAGGTGCAGAATCAGGGGGATTGGTTGAAAGGCATAACATAGTATTTTCTGTCACTGGCAAGTTAATGTATCTACTCCTGCAGTGAGAGGATCACAGAACCCGGAGAAGTACATTAGGAGGTCATTGGCTTGATCTGCAAAAAGATCTACAGGCAGACTGATAAACCTCTGAAAAATCATTTGGAACTTTTCCTTCAAACTTTTCAAATTCTGAGCAGAAGGATACACTGTGCTCAATGTGTTTGCTATTATGTTGTCCTTGCCATGAAAATGGATCACTCTCAGGGATACCAATCTTTCCTCTGCCCAGTCCATTATCCTTTCTTATTGCATCTGTAATTATCACCATCGACATTAAAGGGGAAAGAAAAAAAACTTCCTTCTCCAAATTGGCTGGAACGAACCACTAATGAAATTGAGCACCCAGGGAGTGTGTTACTGGGCTGAGGAGCTCAAAGCTGTAAAATGTCAGAAGCCAGAGCTGAAGCATGTGAAGTACAAGAAATATCAAAACACATTTCAGTGATGTGTCATAATGAACGACCACTACCAACATCAAACATTAAAGGAAACTAGGACAACTGGGAACACCTAATATGTTTCCCTGTACCTTAACAATTCCCTTGCTGACACATGTTTTATGCACAAAAGAGCTGACTATCTCTGGAATCATTTTAGTCTTCTTTCTACTGGAAGACAGACCAGACCACCATATTTCTGGAACCAGGCTCCAATTTATGTTAGACTATCAGAAGTGTGGTTCTAAAAGTTCTGGACCCATGTAATTTACTTTGCCACAGCAGTACGATTTTAGTATCAAAAGACCGATAATGACTAGTACACTAAGCATGAGCATTTTCGCTCAATTCCAGCAGCGTTTTCACCTCGAAATCGCCATTTTCGTCCTGCACTCGTGGCTCCCATTTTATACACGGCAGCCATTTTAAAAGTTGCCCTCACATAGGCTTATAATACAGTCAGATTTGATTCCAAGGACACGTACACCTTGATTGACTTTTCTCTGACCTGGGCAAGCTGGAACCATTGCCTCAGGCCAAACCTGTTTGGTCAGTCCCTCTCCCAGTGGCCGAATCAGATAGCATCAAGGCACACCATGCCATAAAACCCTTATTATCGCTCACACACCCTACCTAATCTTGCTCACACCTGCACCTGCTCTTTTCTTCCTCTTACTTTACGAGGGGGAGGTGCCCGTTTTTATTGGGGGTCCACACTTATCTGATGTAAAATACTAGGCCTTGCCGGGTAATTTATTATGGGTTGGATGACATGAAATATGAGGTTTCATCATGACACTGTTTTTTCCTTTGTAGTGAAAACATGTGAATGACCAACCAAAATGTCAAGAATGTTTGCCTGAAGCTTAAAAAACTGTATATAAGGAAACCTGACTTTGCATTGAAACACAGTCTCCTGAGAACATACAAACCGTGCTGTTGTACTTCTAGGACGCTTATTACTTGGCTGCAGCCAATAAATTCGATCTTTGACTTCACCTAGAAGACTCTGAGTTTCTGTGGTCTGAATCAGGAAAGTACCCGAGGTCTTTGGGTGTACCCTGGCACCGCTGGGTTACCGGATCAGTACCGGTTCTGAAAAACCCAGTACCTCAGAAGGAAACCAATTCGATCTCTTTTGATTGAGGCGAAAACCAAATACTCTTAGAGTCTGTACCACCTTTGCAATATCTGATGTCAGCTTTTGGACAGAACTGGAACCATGAGAAGAACCATTGGAGTCGCATGTTGAAGGGAGTTCATCTTGAAATGAATTGTATTTAGTGATAGATTCAGATCTCTTAAAAAATATGTTAAGGAGATATTCCCCTGAAAAGTTGTTCACCAAAAATCTGAAGAGAACGAACACTGACCCTTTACTGATTCTGGAATAGGCACAATAACTCTCTTCTGGAGCAGCGATGCATTTTTTTCTATACAATTCTTGACTCTTTCCTGGATGAATCCATAGAAAACATTTAACTTCTCGCCCATTTGGCTGTCCTCAGCATAGTCGTTGATTGTCCTTTGGATCCTGGGAAATCTTTGAATTACCCCCTCACCCTGAAGGCTGGGTTGAGACCGAATCTTGTTGAAAGAGGAGCCAAATTACTTTCCCTGAGCATTGTTTTAATGCGTTCTTCTCTTTGAAAAGGTCTATAATTTATCTTTAAGGGGAAGATTCTACCTTCTACCTTTGAAAGACTTTCAGATCACTTTCTCTAGCTCCTCTCCAAAAGAAAATGTCACCAAAAAAAGCAGTTTCAAAAGGAAGGCAAGAGTCAGTCTTCCATCCTCTCAGATACAACGGTCTCCTAACAGCCGCAGTTCTAATTGCAGCCATGGCTGAAGGACCTTGATTGTCAAAAATAATATCTGAGAGAGATTTTGCTTGCATCTCCATAGCTGCAAGCAAATGTGCAATATCTCCACCTCCTGAATAGCAGTGGAAAGGTCTTGAAAATCCTTCACCAGAGACTGAGTATAAACCATGTAGACCTCTCAATCCTGTAATCAAGCCAGAATAAGCTCATTTTAGATAGACCACAACCCCCGTATCTACTGGATCTGGGACCACCCTTAGGAGATTAAAGCTTGGCTGATTGACCTGCTTAAGTTAGCCAGAAAAGTGTCAATAGAGAGAGAGCATTTAGAGAAACTCTAATCCTCCTTAGGAAGGAGAAGGGGACACTTGTCTGCACTTCCCAGTGGGTTTTTGCCATCATGAGCACCAGCATACAAACTAAGAAAAAGAAAGGTAAATATACCTCCTGATTGACATCTGATCAGAAGAGTTTCCCACTCGAAAATATATTAAAAACACTACTCACAAACACATTTAAAATATGAGTATGCCCTGTAACTATTTATTTATAAATATGAAGAACTCCTCCTTTTCTTGGTTCTAAAGGAAGGAAATAGAGGCTTATTCAACAGGTATTAAAGAAGACTGATCAACTTTCTCTCTCTCTCTCTCTCTCTCTCTCTCTCTCTCTCTCTCTATCTCTTTTTGTCTCTCTTGCTCTTCCCCTCTCTCTCTTTTGCTGAATCATGGTAATTTCTGCTTTAAAAAAGAAAAGAGGGAACATATGACAGGTTTGCCACTCAACTCAGGTTTGCCACTGCAGCAGCTGCTGAAGTAGGTAGTAGGTAAGTAGAAGAATTTTAAATCCCTAGATCAAAGCAGTTTACCATAAACAGGCTTTAAATGTATGCCCTGCAGATTTCTTGCACCAGCACAGAGGGCAGGGTGCAGTGTATCTAAAAAGTTGAACACGTACGTTTATGTTTACATGTCCTGGTAGTGAAAAACTCTTAAATTTGTTTTTCACTACTGCACGGCCTTCCTCTCCAGTAGGATAACATTGGAGTTACCTTATTATATTTAGTAGGCTGTAACTTCCAAATCGGATCAGATAACCAGGTCATGCTTGATGTCTTTGGAACTGTAATGATAAATCCTCTCTTATGGCAAAGTTGGATTTCAAATTGCTATTCTGAAAATGCCACTTTTAGAAAGTTGGTGTTTTCCTGCCTTAGCCATCTAGTGCCTCCAGTGTGTTACTGGGCCACATGGCTGGGTGCAGTTGGCAGTTGAGCTCTGTGTATTCCTCCCAGACAGCCACACATTAAGAGGGCTTAGGTGTGCCTAGATAGACCCTCATTGTTAGCATAGGAGGGGGGAATTGGGTGCAGCCCCAATTACACTTGGATAGGCTGTGTCCTGCCTCCACACAAAGTGCTGCCTACCCATGTAGTTAGTCCACAGTCAGGGTAGGGGAGGCAGCAAATGTGCACTTCAAATGGAAACCTCTAGAAGATTCCCACACTCCAAAGGAGGCACCTGGTATAAATATTGAACCTCTGGCTCCAACTCTTCAGGATACTGCTGTGCTACTGATAGGACTGACACACTGCTGGACTGCTGCCCTGCTGAACTACTGCCTTGCTGGACTGCTGCCTTGCTTAATTGCTACCTGGTGCCTGAGTCAGAAGCATTGGACCTGCATCTGAACCTAAGACTCCCACAGTGACTCAAAGGGATATTGTGCTGGCCTCCTGTTCATAGCCATAGGGACATAACGGGCTGTAAACCACTTGAACCAGCATGCAGATCCAGCTGAAGTTAGTCCCTGACCCCTAAGTAGTGCCCCTCAGAACCTGGGCCCTTCGTGTGCCCTCAGTGGAGTGGAATTAAAGGTTTTGTTCTCTTTGTGACCACAAATGGGCCTGTTGGTACCAAAACCAGGTCACTGGTAGTGCCCACCAGTGTGAAGTGTGGTCAACCCAACTCTTCAAGCTTCAGCATAACTGCTTGCAGGGAGTGCCACCGCAAAGCTCTGGCCTGACCATTCACAACAACAACCAGATCTTCACACTATATTGATGGCCGTCAGTGGCACTTCTCTGCTCCTCGCGGCCCCTTCCACTGTGACTCCCCACCGTGCCGCCCCCCAGGTCTCACACTACGAGACAGCTGTGAGTGACACTTTTTTTGCTTAAATCTTTAAAAGTGCATCTCTGCCTCTATTGACTAAATTTATGGTTGCAAATTATTTATTAACTGCTGCTCTTTTTCCCTAAAATGGTTTGGTATTTTTGTTATGTTGGATTTTCACTTTATTTTTGTTTGAAGTGCTGCATTAATACTTTACACAATGCCTATAAGTAAGTCTGAGTGCTCTGTGCCAAGCTACCAGGGGGTTGAGCTCAGTTTAATTTGGGGTTTTCTTTTGCCTCACCCGGACAATATTTGTGTTTGATGCTTTTTATTTCACCTCCCTTAACCATCACCTAATTTCTTACAGGCATGAATAAAATACTGCCAGCTATCTCTAAATAAAGGGAATGAGGGTAAATCAGCAGAAACATAAAGCACAATGGCACTTGATCTATCAAACAAATTTAAAGGTGGACCCGACATTCCTGATAAATCAAAGGCAACATAAAATGTTCAAAAACAAAAAGTAATGCAGAATGTATGTAGGCGGTCAGACCCAAACACGGCTTCCCTAAATAATCACAGGCCCCAACATTGTGAGGGGTGTACGCAAAACAGGAGGAAATCTCATTTTCCTTTAGTATTTAAAGTGGTGTGGTTATTTGTTTTTTTTTAGTTTGTTTTCTGAGATGTGCCTGTAAGAGGTGACTGAAGTGAAGATTCTCTCACAAATCCATAGAGTAAGTAATGGAACAGGGAATGGATGAGGAGGTAATAATTGTAGTCTCCATTAAGGGTCTCAGCCAGCAGTTGACCTGCTGTTTCCTCTATGTATGTGCCTGTCATTCAGCTTTCAGCTACTACAGTGCAGCACTGAGCTAAACTCATCTTGTGTGTGTAATATGTTTTTGCCAATGAAGCAGTGACTCATTCTTTTCTTGACAGTCTTACCTTTTAGTTGTAAGATAGAGAATAGTTGCATATGGCCCCATTTCGGCCCCAAGGACAGTTCAAGTGGCCAGCCATGTGCATTTCAATTAAACACTACTTCATTGAACTACATCTTTGGCCTGAGAGCTACTCCGCGTTCCATTTTTTCGTGTGAGACTATGCCTGAGAATTCCTGAATGTGAGAAGGTTGTGTGAGAGTGTGTGGCTATGCTATACCGGGGGTAGAGATATCCAATGTAGCTTATTATCAACGAAAGCGTGAAGCACTGCAAATAAATAATGTCCGTTTACTAAAGGTACATGTAAATGTCCTTTGCCTCGTCGTGCTGATGGTGTATTAAAGCAACAGCAGCTTCGATGTAAGGCAGTCATAGAGGGAAATAGAAGATCCTCACTTGAGTTAAAGGTGCAGCATCAAAAGATGTGAAGCTGGGTGCAGAACACACCACGTTGGCAGGTGAATGCTGCTTGTCTGGATGCAGTGCACAGCAGCAGTGTTTAGCCAGAAGCAGAGGGTCTGTGGCACCAACAACATGTGACTAGTCCTAGCTACGCCCAGGCATTATCTTCTGTATGGTTCATGGGAATTGACTCTACCTTTCTACTAATCATGTCACCTTGGCTGCACACCAGTGCCAATGTTATTGTGCCAATGGCAGAAGTGAACCCCCCCTCTGGTGACGTGCAGGCATATCAACAGACTGAGACTCCATCTCTTTGCAAAGGGCAGCTGGTACATTGACCAGAATCCTTCGAAAACTACAAACGGTTGCTGACAAAAGTGACTGTATAAATTAACTCGGGGGAATAATTGATATCTTTAGCATTTCTATTACATGTACATCCACTTTGCCAGACCTGGAATTATGACACAGCTTTAAGCATTTTGAGAATGGCACAGATGTATCAGGGCACAATGCAGTCAGTTTATTTTGCGCACTACCGCTTTGCACCACAACCTAGATTTTGCCTTGTCTCCTTCCTCATCAGTAAGAAGGATTCAGAGGCCCTTCTGTAGCTTCCTCTGAATAACTGTCAATGCGGTAATGGAGGCCCGTAGAGACAGCAGATCTTCATTGTAGCCTTCACATTTACTGAATGCCAATTTTTTTATCAGACCCTTTTCCTTTCAACAACAAAAATACAAAAAAGGTGATATTGAGTGAATGACAAACGGAGAGGCACGCCGTAGTGCCCTAGACAACTGTGTCACTCACCCAGTGACAAACACTGTATGAGAGAATGCTGTAAGAAATTGGGTTTTTGGTTGTTGGGCGGGTGAAACCTTCCTCAAGCATCAAACCTATGTTGAGAGTGAATCATAAAAGTCACTAAATTAACCTGTGCTTAACCCTCTGGTAGCTTGGCACAAAGGCAGTCAGGCTTCACTTAGAGTCACGGTGTTCAGTATTTATGCAGCACACAAACAGTAATAAAGTGAAAATACAACACAAGAAAACTCCCACAGCAACTTAGAAAAAAGGGTAAACTGTATAAAATAATAATACACCAAAATAAATTATATCCAAACACCAGGGCCGGAGTTATGAATGTATTTAATTGTATGTGTAAATAGGGTATAAAAGTCGATTACCAAAGGTGAAACTTAAATTGAGCACACAAAATGGTTTGGGCCCAGTCTCAGCTTACCTTTGGACTTCAAGAAAGAAAAGTTTCTCAGAAGGTCAAGTTCAGCGGGGCAGGGCAGTTATGGTGTCTTAGGAAGAGGCATCAGAGGGCCCCATGGACGAAGTCATGGTGAAGATTTCTATGTTGCGACTTTGTCACCTTTCTGGAAGTTGAAGATCTCCATTGTAGCAAAGCTGCTGGCTGTAGCAGACGAGGGCTCCATGAGGCCGGATGCCCTTTTTGAGAGGTCCCACTGCATGGGATTTGCTGCTATGGAGAAACACCTGGTTAGAGCTGCTGCCATCGCAGGCCGGCTGGAGATGCAGCAAGGGCAAATCAGTGAGCAGGCCTGTCCCGACTCCTGTCAGTTCTCAATTCAGGTTTTGGCTGAAGGAATACCTTTAGTATCACTTCCAAGGGTCCAGGACTGGTTAGGCACCACTTGGTGGGAAAAGACTTATCCCAGACAGAGATAAATTGCAAAGTTTAAGTCTCTGAGCTTGTTATGTTCCTGTAGCTCACACAGGAGGCCTGCCAACTGGCCCCTGGAGATACTGTGACAATCCTGGAATCTAGCAGTAAGGTAAGCCTCAAGAAGCAGAGAAGTCATCCGAGCTTACAAAGCAAGCTTCAAGCAGCAGGACAGTCAACTGGCCGCAGAAGGGGAGTTCTCTGAGATACAGCACAGTCCTTAAGTAGTGGGACAGTCCTCTGAAATACAAGGCAGTTCTTCTGGGGGTCCTCCGCAGGTCCAGGAGTGTGCTGAAGAGTTGGTCTGAGGGTCCAGTATTTACACTTGGTGTCAGCTTTCAAGTGAAGAACTTGTAGGCTACCTCAACATCTGTTTCTGGAAAATGCCTTCCTTCCACTTCCCAGGCTCTAAGTTGTCTAGGATGACAATAGGCTGATGTCAGGTTCCTTTGTGAGTGTGCTGGAGGCAGCCCTTAGAAATGTAAGTGAGGCAGGGAACAGCTCTGCCCCACCCACCCTGGCAAAATGGCCTAATCCCCGTTTGTCTCACTGTCTGAGAGGAATATATGAAGGCCAGCCACCAATAATGCACAATCATGTGATCCAGTACACAGAATGCAGGCACCAAATGGTTAGGACAGGAAAATGCCAACTTTATAGAAATGGCATTTTCAGAATTGTGACTTAAAAGACTTAAAATCTGCATTATAAATTTCAATTCTTTTGACACCAAAATGACATTTCGGGGGTGGAGCTCTGATGCGCTCAATAATGGTGGCTCTTTAGAGCAGCTCCTGGCCTAACCACTCAATACTGCTTGATTCCCTTCGACCTAGGGTGGTCCTCGCCATTCCCTGCTCTCCCCTCGAATCCAGTGAGACCAGCTTCTATCCTGAGCCAAGGCTGATTCACCTGGGGAGCCTGGGGGATGACTGAAGTAGCGAGGCCTAGTCAGGGCACGCATACAGGGTTTCACTATCCGCCTCATTCTACTCCTGGATCTCTGGGTCCTGACTCCACTGTTTGCCATACGGTGGCCCTGAAGCCGCTATAGTATCACTGCCCTCCTGCTGCTGAGGATTGCCTGAGAGATGCTGCTGCTACTAGACACCAGCTGCTGGTAAGCTGCCTTTCAGACGCTTAAATCTTTGGTTTCCTGGAGCCACATGTAGTGGAGTGGAGAGAGTGACAGATGACCACCATATTGGATTTGGCAGCTGTGAAGAGCGCTTAAAAAAAGCCTTCAGTGCTGTTCTTCTGCACAACTGAGCTTCTCTTCTATTCTTCTGTTCCTGTGGCCCTGAGGGGTGCTGGTGCTTCCAACCATCTCAACTGGCAAGCCGCCTCTCGGGCCCATTCTCATAGTGCTAGGTGACTACCTTCCCTGGATCCCCTCTACCTGTGAGGTGCACACTGCAGCGAGGAGGTACTGGTTCTGCTAGGTTTGAGCCCATGGCAAGCCACTGCATAGGAGTACTACTACGCACCTTACCACTATCCAGGGCCTACAGACCTTACTGACTCCTTCCTTTATCTATTACTCTTATGCCATCCATGTCCAAAAGGAAAGTCACAAGGCAGCTTAGAATTGTGGCGGACACATGTACCACCAAACCTCTTCTACCCTCCACCAGGTCATAACCAGAAGCCAACCCGGACTCCATTATATCGCCCATCAAAGTCATATAAGCTTCAGTCGCTACAGTTGAACTCTGGACCAAGGAGACAAATAGAGAACTTAAACTACGGAAGGGGGACTTGACCCAACTGAGGCAGCATGTGGACTTCGCAGACGACAGGGTTGATGATCTCGAGATGAAGGTGACTGAAACTATGAAGTGAATATGGACCTGTGGAACACTCAGAACAAACTGGCAGAGTTGGATTATCAAAGTAATAGGAACAACCTCCGTACTTTGTGTGTCCTGGAGTCTGACAACACACTGTTTCCTTCCACTACTACTGGACATGGATTTCTCACCCCCTTTAGAATTTGAACTTGCATATCGTACAGCTGTCTGATCCACCTCTTTGGGGCACCAGGGGCCTCGCCCGATCATTGTATGCCTCATTCGTCACCAGAAGAGTGTGATCCTGTTGGAGGTCCGAAAGCATGCTCCCTATCAATATGATGGCTGCAAGATTACCTTTTTGGCGGATTTCTTCTATGAAACTCACATCCTGTGGAATAAATTCCTGGCCTTGTGTCCGGTGCACCAGAAAACTGGATCTTCACTTAGGCGTCCTGGAACCTGGGACCATGCTGGTGGGCGTCAATGAAAGGGTCAAGAAATTGTCGTGACCCACCTGAATTGGAACTTTGGTTGGAAAATGATACAGTGTGACACCATCAGGACATGGATACTACTCCTTCTTGCTTCGCAGCACCTCAGCCATCACTTATGGAAGCCCCCACCATAAGCAAAGACTCAGTCAGCCACCTTAGACAGGACTTCTGTCTGAATCAAGGCAAATCAAGACCACCCCTCAAACCGTAACTGAGTGATATTCTTGGCCATTCCTGCAGGTTGTTGTTCAGAACCTTTTTTCCTTTATCCTCACCACCCTAGGTTGGATGGATCTTGCTAACCGGTGAATCCTTGAGTGGCGGCCACAGAGGTGGCTTGTTTCCCCCACATGAAAGTAGAACTTGGTACCTTGCTCAATGAAATAGCCTCTAACTACTTCTTGCTGCCTGCACGAGGGCCAATAATTGGTTCACTGACCCCTCCTCCAAGCCTCAACAAGTAACTAAACTATGCTTCAACATCTCACAGATAATCATCTGGTCTCTTAAATTCTGACTGGGTAGGGAAAGCCTATTTTCCATGGGGTTTGGATGCTTATGAGAACTCTAACCTTCTACGACACTCCAGGAAAAATGTATTGGCTATTTTCTTTCATAAGCGCTTACTGGTCCACGCTCTCAGGACTTGGACAAATAACCGTAGTTATTTTATTTTTGCCCAAGTATAGATC
Organism: Pleurodeles waltl; assembly: GCF_031143425.1. Lineage (NCBI taxonomy): Eukaryota > Metazoa > Chordata > Amphibia > Caudata > Salamandridae > Pleurodeles > Pleurodeles waltl. Next base: position 1,730,893,367 of record NC_090444.1, read on the forward strand.
CCAGGCCAGGCAATGACTGTTGGCTCCATGTATGCCCCAGTGGGTGCACAACGAATGTGGCTGGTAAGACTACACAGACTGTTCTCATAGTTTGGTTCCAAAAATCTAATCATTCGTGGAGACTAGAACTTGGTCCTAGATCCTTTCCTGGACAAAAAGGAACGACCTGACATGAGACGTAACAACGATAGAGCAATACCCTGTCACCTGATGAAAGATCACTCCCTGCATGATGTGTTTTTCACTTGCTCCACTCCGGGACCATGAATACACATACCTCTTCCTGGCACATGGCTTACAATCTAGTTTGGACTTCTTACTTACTAATGATGTGGCCCTGCCTCTAACACTTGTACTGTTGGGGTGTGAACGATGTCTGATCATGCATCCATTTCATTTACCTTGGACTTACAATTGATTCTGCCTAAATTCTGGACCTGACAGCTGAACACGACTCAAGTTAAGGCCCTGGAGGAGACACCCCACCCTACAGCCCTGTGCAGGATGTTGATGAGGGATACCTTTATCGCAAGAGACGCTGCTACCACATCAAAAAGTACCCTGGAAAATGAGGTTACTACCCATCATGATCAATACCATGCTCTCGAAGCAGCTACCTGCATTAACATACAAGACATACAAGCTCAATAGTCTCCATACACTGGCAGAAGAAAAAGCACCTTTCTGCATTGGACAGATGAACTATGATCATGGTGAGAAGGCAGGGTGACTTCTTGCCCTATGTTTAAAACAGATAGGCTATCTGTACACCCTCCAGAGCTCATTCTGACTCCCGCACTGGACACTGTTGAAGAATTTTTGACATTCTACACAACTCTTTATGTGTCTGCCTCCCCAGCGTGCACCATGCAGGAAGACGCGTTCATGTCGGCCCTTAGCCTCCCTACAAACTTCCAGGAAAAACTTGAATCAGACATTAATGAGGAGGGAGTTGCAGACACAGTTAAAGCCCTGTACATGGGCAAAATGCCAGGATGGAATTCTATAATGCCACATGTGATCGAACTCTTCCTGTCCTCACCAAGCAAAGACCACTGATTATCTGGAACCAGAGTATAATAGAGCCCACATTCTGTACCAACTTTCACCCCATCTCACTGCTGAATTGAGGTATAATGATGTTAGCCAAGGTTTTGGTCACCAGATTGTCCAGAATTATCAGACTATTGATCCATGACAACCAGGTTGGCTATGTTCCGTTCTGATCCTCCCACAACTATTTACCGTCCCTAGTGCGCATTTTATGGTTTGCCATGAATGCTGTGGATAATAAACTCCTGCTTTCTCTGGACGGGAAGAAGGCTTTTGTCAGAGTCTAATGGCAGTGCCTCTTCTGTACTGTGGCGTGAGCCATATTTTATCCAGATGGCCTGCTGGCTTTGTCATTCCCCTGCGGCAATGATCAACTGAAACAGTATTCTCTCTGACCTTATTAACATCACTAGGGTTACAAGGCAGGGTTGCCTGCTATCTCCACTTCTCTTCCCCACCTTAGCCCCTCAATGGAAATTGCCAATGTCCAGACCTCTCCTGACGCTAAGCAATCCTGGATCATCGATACCAACACTTCCGGATCCGGTTGATCTTTTGCTTCCTTCACCAGTGGCAAATTAACGGGAATAAGATGGAAGCTATGCCACTGACATGTTGCTTGTCACAGCTGCCAGCATGATGGATGCTGAGTGGACTGAAATATTTGGACGTCCTGCTATACCAAGGCCCTGTCATCGCGATCAAGGAAAACATCACCTCCTAGAAAACCATGAAAATGGACATTACCAAATGGTCAACCCTCAAGGTATTTTTCTGGGGGAGAGTCCAAACTATTAAGATGGTGACAGCCTCCAGATTTAACTATCTGTTCTGCATGCTTCCTTTCAATATTCCTGCTAAGGTTTTATCATAGAATCATGTTGCTGTCTGCAAATATGTGTGAGGCCCGACACCTCCATGACTGGCATCTGAGAAACTGTACATCGACGCAAACTCCAGTGGCCTTCAGCTTTCTCATTTTCCAACTTACTTCAGAGCCCATCACTTGTCGCAGATTGCTTACCACTTGAGTCCCCACAGAAAAATGCCTGTCTCGGTGAAGATCGAACTACAACATCAGAATGGCAGAAAGGGTCTATCTTTCTCTTATGTTGGGCCCCAATCCTCAACTGTTCCTTGCAATCCGATGCTGGCAGAAATGAACTCATCTGAAAATCAACCCATACTCCATTGAAAGAAGACAGATTCCTACATTCTAAAACACCCTTCTGGCTTAATGGATCTATTACTATTGACAACTGTCTGTTGTCCTGGCCAATCTGAGAGGGGGCTGGGATTACGAAGGTGCAACGCTTGCTGAAAGAGGGGGCTATCATGACTTTTACAGATTTTGTGATTGAATATCAGGTTCCGCGGCTTCACTGTTAGTGATACCTTTTACTGAGACATTGTATCTTCACCCAGAGGCGCTCAAAGGACTGGCCTCCACCCTTGCTTCACTCCTTCGTGGTGCAAAGGGCCCAATACAGAATGCTGATATCCAGTCTGTATGGACTTCTAGTGATGAAACTGTTTTCAGAACCTTTGGAACACCTCAGACTTCATTGGCAGGATCGTCTATGCAAGTGGCATTCACCCTTGTGAATTAGTCCCGACTTGGCATCCCACGAAAAGGGGCTACAGGTGGCCTGGATGATGGTTTGTTACTTTACGAAGACTGGCACTGGTCTCCTGCTAGACTTCATAGAGCCAAGGTGACCCCCTAGTCCACATACTGGCGATGTCCCCAGACTGACTGTGATATACTGCACACTCTGTGGGCCTGCCCTGAACTCCGCCACTTCTGGTCCTGAATCAACTGTATATCCATGGACGCTCTTGATCTTCGAACTCCCCTAGAGGTGGGGATGGCGGTCCTCCACAACACCCAGGATTTGCTGGATCCTACTACTCAAGAGAAATGTGTGCGGACTAGCAGCAGCCAAACCATGCATACTTTAGTGATGGTCTATACCTACAACCCCCACTCAGGAAAACTGGCTTGAGAGTGTTTCTGTGATGGTTGCCTATGAACGCCTGATGTACAGGCTTAATGATCAGGAGCTTATTTTTAATTATATTTGGGGTTTGTTTGAGGCCTATGCACTCCACATCCCCTCCAATGTTGGCTCTACCACTAAGCCACTGCCCGGCAGAATGTAGCCTATCTATTGACCCTATTTACCGACTGTGCCTGATGCCCTAGGCGATTATTGTCTTAATGCAGCAGCGTTCAGACTCGCTCCACCCCACCTACAAGATCCTGCAGACAAACACATATTTCTGTCCCTGCCACTCCTCATTTGTTGGCCAGAGGGCCTTAGGGATACCAATACCCCAATGGATTCCCCTCTTGCACTGCACCTGTACATGCTACAAATTCTTTACCAGCAGCATGTACTGAGATCCGGCGGGATGGACAGGATGTGAAAATGTTGATACCAATCCTGTTTGTGATTTTCCTCTTACTGTTCTTGTTTTTCTTTGCCTTTCTGATATACCAATAAAAAGATTCAAATACAAACATCACATTTCTACTGATTCCCAATCAAAGTTTAGCACTTATTAAATGTAACCCAATGTTATCCAATTGAAGAGGAGAGATAGGCCTCACAATAGTGAACAACAAATTTGGGAATTTTAATCTACCAAGACGTGTACAAATTAAAAACGGATACCCTACAAATACAATGCACCCTTATCTAATGAGCTGTTTAGGGCCTACCTTAGGGGTGACATATGTATTAAGAAGGGAGTTTTGGGCCAAAAAGTTTAACTTGCCAGGTCGAATTATCAGTTTAAAACTGCACACAGGCTGCAATGTCAGACCTGAGATGTTTTAAAGGGCTACTTAAGTGAGGGGCATAATAAGTGCAGCAGGCTTACTAGAAGCATTTAATTTACAGGCCCTGGGTCCATGTATTACCATTTTATCAGGGACTTGTAAATAAATTAAATATGCCAATTAGGTGTAAGCCAATTTTATTAGGTGTAAAGGAGAGAGCACAAGCACTTTAGCACTGGTTAGCGGTGGTACAGTACGCAAGGTCCTAATGCAAACAAAATCAAAATCCAAACAACGGGAGAGGAGAAGCAAAAATGTTTGGGGAAAGGCCACACTAAGGCTGTCATCTTTAAAAGATACACATGGGATTTGCGACTTGGATACAATCCACCTTAGGGAGTTAGTATTAGATTAATGGGTTGTGACTGCAGTTGCAAGCCATTGTACAGTCTGTGAGAAATCATGAGAAAAGGAGTGTCCTTATCATGCCGGCTCAATTACCGCTATGTAAGGAGTCACAAAGTGTAACTTGTGAATCGAAAAGAAACCATCACCTACTAGTGGTTCTACTATGTCAGTCTTCTTCGTTCCACACCAGACCATAAAATATGACTACCATGAAGTACAGCAAAGCTAGAGAAGACAGGGATGAGCCTCAATTTACTGAAACCAGATACTGAGGAGGACTGGTTACAATCTGGATACAGCCTTGTATTGGATATCCGAGTAGTACCACTTTGTGATTATGTAGACTATTTGACAGACTACTGCTTTGTTTATCTTGATAAGACTCACTTTTGTCAAGAATAGTACTTTAATTGCCAGTTCTGTGGTGGAATGTAAAACTACTTTCCTAAAAGGGATCAACATGCTTTTTGTGGCAGAGGGTGATGCAGGCCATGGTCATTTGGAGAAATACTTCTTGCTTTTCTTTATGGATCTTCTGGCATCCAGAGTACGGAGTGATTGCAACATAGGAGCAAAGGGTTTTGGAAAGAACGTAGGCAGAATGACTACCTGGGTGAGGTGGACACTGAAAAAATAAATTGCTGATTTTTTGTTAACACATACTTGGGGCCTAGTGATAACGCGTCCCGACCTAGGTACTTTACTTGCACGGGGACTCGTTTTAGGCCAATGAACCTTTTGACCCTGATTGGGGACACCTCAAGACAAGATATCTATTCTGCATTTCAATCACTAGATCAATAACCTCATCAATATTCGCAATAACGAATCAACCAAATTTGTTAATTACATTAATAAGAATTTAAACACAACATGACCTTTCAGCCATGAATAACCACACTCGATTTAGTAAGATTTATGAGATTTATTCCCTATTAGTTACACTCTACTAGCAAGTTTATTAGTCTCAATACCAAAAAACACATCAATAACGTCACAATGTGGCAACTTGAATATGACTTAAGCAAAGCAAAGATCATGAACATTAGAACAAAGCACGACGTCAACATGAATTAACTTTAGCAGAGTAGCATTAATACGTTATTCAACAAAACAAAGATCCAGTCATTTGTCTATTTGCACCCAATTGTCAGTGAACTCCTTAACTAACCTCAAATTAGCATCAGCATGTTGGGCTTCATGCAAAACAATTTGGTAACACAAATTTGAAAAACATCTAACTATGGCCTCTATCAAAGAGCAGTTGGTTCCTAGAAAGAAAAGGCAAACAGACAATTACAATTTCATTATCATATAGTTACCCTCCGTAATGGGTCAGCATACAGAATCTGTCTTCGTCCACAGGACAGCAGTTGATTCGCCATCAGCCCGGACAGAACAGCAAAGTCTCAGCAAAATAGAGTAAGTAGGAATACTTCCCTCATAAGGAAGAGAAGCAAGTATCGGGTAAGGCGAAAAGGGTGAGGATGGTTTAAAGTATCAGTAGCAAGGACTAAATCAGAATATCAGAGCAACACTAAGAGTGTCCCTCTAATGTCTCAGTAAGAGACACGAAAATGGCTGAGTAAGAGTGGCATAAAGGCACGCAAATGGCTGACTTCTCCTTGTGATACGTCGTTAAATTGAATTCGCCAGACAAGTCTCTAATTTCCAATTGGTCTGTATTTGGTGCCCCATTTTCTCTATCCAATAGTCCGTTGGTCACCTTACTAGAATTTTCATTTAAAACAGTTCTCATGCAGTTCATTGGCTCCTGTGATTTACGTCTTCAACGGGTAGAATGTCAGGTAGAAAAAGTAACACTCCTTGCTTTAATCAGTAGCTCCATTGTCTTTACCAGTTTGAGCGACCTTGTACCTGTTGTGAATTACACTGTTGCATTCAGCAAGAATGTCTCCTTGAGCAAGTCGAGTCTCATGAGAAAGAATTTACTATGGTTACACACATCTCTAGCTTCTGGAAAAGTACAGCTTTCTGTCCTTCAGGAAGACAGCACATCGCATGTTAGAAAAACACATTTAAGATGAGACCGGGCAGCTAGGCGCAGACCCTTGCTAACTAAGGCCTAATGATTAATTCAACAAAACCTTAACATATAACTCTTAATGCTAAAACAGAATCATACATTAGTACATTAATAATCCATTATTAATCAATTCCATTTATCATCGTATACATTGGTTGGCACTCCCCGTGGGCACATTTCAGACGTGAATGTTAATATTAGTCTGTCACGTTTTCTATGCAGCTTCATTACACATTATTTTGCAAGCAGTTCATGTTAATTTTTGATTATGAAAGCTACACTCCAACAATCCCTCCTCTGATGACTCTTGTCATCACACAAATCCTTTTGTTACAATTCGTTCATTTTCTTATCTCCTTAATTTCTATTTCTTCTTTTGATTTTGTCTTTTCATATTTTGCTCTGAACATTTTCTCCCTTTTCTTTTCTTCCCTCTTCACATTATGTTTTGCCAATTTTGCTTTAATCCTTTTGCTAATTTTGCATGATAAACATAGCCCAAATAAACAAGCCAGAATAATCAATAATCCCTGTATTAATTTTCCCAATATCCCATGCCAAATACTACTAAACCAACTTCCCACATGAGCGAGTCCCTTTCCAACCTTTTCCCAAACTCCTGGTTCCTTCAGTTCCTTCAAATCTGCACTATCTCTTGATAGGTTAGTAAGCATACTTCTAATCTCATTACTATTGTCAGGTATGAAGGCACAGCAGTGACGCTCATTAAGTATCTTACAAACTCCGCCACTTTTCGCTAAAAGAATGTCTAAAGCAAGCCTGTTTTGAAGAGTCATAGTCCTTTCCGCAGCAAGTTCAGTATCCATCAGGAGTATAGCTCCCGTGAAATTTGTCAGCATGTTATCCACAATAGTAGACAACTTCTGAATCTTTATGGAGTTTAAGACAACCCCTACTGAAGGAATTATCGCTCCAAGTATGTCCCCTACTACACCAGTGGCAATTTCTCTCTTTTGTCTAGCACAAAGTAATTCAGTCACTTTCGGGAATTTCTTTAAATCCTCAAGTTGGTAAATCTTTGGGAAAACTATTCCCAAATAACATGTCCCATACCATCCTTTTTGAAGACGGTAATAAGCATTAAGTCCATACATATAATAGACCCCTGGGATCGCTTGATCCATTCCATTTAGCATGAATGTCCGTTTATTCTGAAACAAAACACATGCTTACATTCACTCGTTCCCACAAACACATTATCATACTATGACTTTGGCCGTGTTATGCAAAGCTTACGTACATGTTCAGCGTCTAAAGCTAGTTTCCCTTGTTCCCTAATTTCATTATAATTACTTCTAAGAAAGGATCGTTGCTGCAAGCCTTTTTCTAATTTCCCCTTTAAAACCCTTCTTCTATCTTCAGTGTGATCTAAAAAGCTTTTCTCTACAGGTGTAAGCAGGCATGTCAAATTATTGCGGTGTGCATATGACGTACTAATTGTTACTCTAGGTTCAAAGAACCCTTTAATCAGCTTTATGGCATAATATTTAGCTACACTATTCAAATCCTCTATGATAGGCACATAAGAGAACACAAGATCATAGTTAGAGTAAAAATATTGCACTTCTTCTTGGTTATAAAAACGTGTTAGTGGCAAACTACAACTTATCCCATAAGTTAGTGGCAAACTGTGATATGTAACCCCCTCTTGCACAAAACAGGAATTTGTGGACACACAAAACAAGCTTTCGCATCCATAGTGTCAACATACTCACTCAGCAAGCGATAGAAAACATTAGTAGACAGTTCCCCCTTTGTGTTAGTTTCTTCATGTAGATACTTCGTATCTTGCTCAAACCTCTCCCAAGGTGTTAGTGTAGCAGTTTCAGAAACTGTGGCATTGTTAGCTTCATTCTCATCCACCAATCGCATCTCCACAAACAAAGCTATAATGAATATCACACACACAACACCCAAAGCAACACCCAAATATTTACAACGTTTACTCCCCTCAGTGTCATCTCCCGTACTAGGCATGATCTGTAAAGAATCAGAAAGTAAAGTGCTACAAATGTAAATAACAAATCATCTGAGGATGGTAAAAAGCTTTCTCTCTTTTTTTTGTTCTCCAGCAAGGCTAAGCAAAGTCTCTCTTTAGCAAGTATTTACAGCTTTCTCATTCGCTCCCAGGGTCCTTTGTCAATCCGGTTAGCAGCTTGTCACAATCAGTTTTCAAAAGTCAATTCAGGTTAACAGTGACACATCCAGTAATTTATCAGTTTCTTTCTTCAGGTTTCTCAGCTCAATTTCAACTTATCACAGTCTCTTCTCCTTGCGGCCAACTCAGGTACCATAGTATTGACCTGGGACTTCTCGATCAAAACAGAATGCCAAGAGTTCTTGTTGCCACTCAGCTGAAGTTGCATAAGCCCATTCAGGACCTGCGCATCTTCTGTTTGCTATTCTCTTTCTTTTCAATTTGCGATCACCTTGCAACTCTCCTTCACTCAGATCTTCTTTCCTTGTTGTATCTATCTCCTCCTCAATTGTATCATCGACAACCACTTTTCCTTTTGTCACTTGCTGTTCTTGCCACTTATCTCCTTTCAATGTCCCTTCATAATTTGGCTTTCCCGTTTGCGGTTCAACGCCCTCCTCTTGTGCTATGGTGTTCTCTCTTGCTGGACCTGCAAGCGGCTCAGGAGGAGTACGGGAACTCTGACTTCCTTCCGCCTTAACCCCTTCGCCTTCTGGGTTTATCATGGGCTCAACTTCAAACCCGTATCCTTCTGCTTCTGGGAGAACCTCTCTTTGGGTCGGTCCTCCTGGTGCCTCAGTTGAGATAGGCTCACCGTCACCCCTCTGGATATCTGTTGCTGTTTGAGTGACCAAGCCGTCCTCACCGGGCTCTCCTGTAGTCTCAGTTCCCCTTCGATTACTCTCCGGCCCTGAGACTTCCTTTTCTGTAGCTGTTATTTTCGACAACTCAATTTCCTCATCAGTTGGACATGTCACCTTCTTTGTGTGCCTGACATGGATCCAATTTGGAATTCCCGCACACTTCACAGCAGTAGTAGTTGTCAGTATCACTTGAAACGGCCACTTCCAACGTGGCTCCAAATACGACTTCCTCACGTGTTTCTTGACAACAACCCAGTCACCAGCTTTCAGGTTGTGACCTGGATCATTTATCGGTGGCAGTGTGGTTGCTTCGACTTGGTGAGAGAAAGAGCGGACCACGTCAGTCAGACCCTTGCAGTAGTCCAACACCATATCATCTGTGATATTCACAAGAGCATTCGCAGGCACTGCGGGCAATCTCATAGCTCGGCCCATGAGAATTTCATGGGGAGACACCCCTGTTTTCTTGTTTGTTGTATTTCTCATTTACATTAGCACTAAGGGCAAGGCATCAGGCCATTTCAAATTCGTAGCTGCACACATTTTTGCCATTCTTGACTTTAGAGTACCATTCATTTGCTCAACTAGTCCTGATGCTTCAGGGCGGTAACTGCAATGCAATTTCTGTTCAATGTTCAGGGTGGCACACAAGAGCTTAACCACCTCATTGTTTAAGTGACTTCCTCTATCTGATTCTAAAGAGATCGGAAACCCGAAACGTGGTATCAATTCCCTAAGCAGCAACTTCGCTACTGTGAGGCTGTCATTCCTACGCGTGGGTAAGCTTCAATCCAATGACTAAAGACACACACAATTACCAACACGTATCTCAGACCTCCACACACAGGCATCTCAATAAAATCCAATTGCATTTTGCTAAATGGACCTCCTGCTCTCCCAGTGTGGCTCAAATTCACCACGGATCCTTTCCCCGCATTGATCTGTTGACAGATAATGCACCGGTGACAAATCACTTCTGCAACTTGTCTGAATTTCGGATTGAACCAATCAATTTTGAACAACCTGATCATGGCGTCTTTCCCAATATGTGCTTGCCCATGGTAAAACCTTGCAAATTGTGACAGAAGACTGTTCGGCAAAACCATTTTCCCCTCATCTGAAACCCACAGATCATCTGGTCTTTGAACACACTGCATTTTTAGCCAAGAGTGTTTCTCCTCTCTGCTGGCACGTCCCTGCAACAATTGTAATTCTTCCATCGTGTCAACCACCCTCAATGCGTAACCTGTGAATGTCTCATTTTCTGTTTCAGGTAAGAATTCCCACTGATCCTTGAACGATATACAGTTCAGTGCGCAAAACCTTGCGACTTGATCCGCATATCCATTTCCCATTGACACAAAGTCTTGTGATTTCACATGAGCACTGCATTTCACCAGTTTCAAGAGGTAACTGAATCACGTGCAACAACTCCTTAATTATTTCGCCATTTTTCACTGGAGACCCAGAAGAGGTCATGAAACCCCTCTGGGACCATAGCTGACCAAAATCATAGACAATTCAAAATCCATATCTGCTATCGGTATAAATAGTCACTTTCAGCTTGTCAGCGGCATGGCATGCCCTAGTAAGAGCAACCAATTCAGCCACTTGAGCAGAGTATACTCTTTCAAGCCAAGATTCTTCTAGGATACCAGTGATTGTACACACAGCGTATCCGGCTCTCAGTACTCTTACTGAGTCTCTGAAGCATGAGCCATCAACAAAGATAACGTAATCATTCACTTCCAATTGGGTATCTTTAATGTCAGGTCTCGGTTTGGTGCACAGTTCTGTTACCTCAGGACAATCATTTTCTACCTCTTCAGCCTCTTCAACCTCTGTATTCTCATTGGACTGGGTCCAAGGTAGCTGAAAAATATGCTACTGGTCGGTTTGCACCTCCATGGACCTGTGTCAAGACAGACAAAGAACAAGCATCACGTTCATGACAAAACAGGACAAAAGGCTTCGTGTAATCAGGCATACTTGAAGCTGGAGCCCTGCACACGCATTCACTCAGCTCAATGAACACCCTCATCTCTTTCTCGGACATGGTTAGAGTATCTGGGCCATCCTTAACCTCCTTAACTGTCAGTCTCACCAAAGGCTTGGAGATAACAAAGAAATTTGGGATCCATTGACGACAGTAACCGACCATTCCCAGAAACATCCTGACATCTCTCCGAGATGTCGGGGGATTCATCTGCAATATGGCAGTCACTCTTTCCTTGGATATTTTCCTCGACCCCTTCTCAATCAAATGGCCTAGATATTTCACCTCTTTCTGACAGTACTGCAGCTTCTTTGGGGACACCTTATGTCCATCCTTTCCCAAGTGATTCAATAAGGCAATAGTATTGTACTTGCAGTCCTCTCTTGTTTTGGAAGCTTTTGAAGATAGATGGTGACTCCGAAAACCCCTGAGGGATTCAACACCAACTGTAAACCTTGTCCAGGAATTTAAAACTGAAAAGAAATTGGCTGTCCTCATGAAGAGGAATGGAAAAGAATGCTTGGGACAAACCGACAACTGAGAACCATTATGCGTTGCATGGAACTTGAAATATAATCACAGCTGGATTTGGCACTATTGGGCAACACTTCACCACTATGTCATTAATCTTTCGTAAGTCTTGAACAATTCGAACTTTCCCACAGGGCTTTCTCAGACCCATTATAGGTGAGTTACATGGGCTGCTCATCACTTCTTTCAGATCTCCCTGCTTCACAAAGTCTGCAATTATCTGCGTCACCTGTATGAGGACATCTTGTGCCATGTGGGACTGCTGTACCTGGGGAAACATGGCATTTGGCTTTACATCGACTTTGACTGGTTCTACTCCTTTTTTCAATCCCACTTACTTTCCTGTCAAGTCCCACACTTTCTCTGTGACTGTCCCCTGCAGGTCTGCGGGCAAATCAGTCATTGTGAACATGGGGAAGAAGCTTATCAAGGGGTACTCTTCATCTGTAGTCTCTGTTTCTGGCTCTGAGATCTGACCATCATCCCCCTCATCACCACTGTTTGTCTGCCCCTCATTCGAACAGGTGATAGACACCTTATCTTACCCAGTAAGTCTCTTCCCAGTAGGGACACGGGACTTGAATCACAGACTACAAACCTGTGCAATCCCTGAAAGGTACCAATCCACTTGAACTGGATCTGTGATCGGGTTAGTCAGGAGCTGGTTTGCCACTCCCACTACCTTTATTGTACGTCCTAAAAGGGGCAACTTCGGAACCTCTGCACTTCTGACTGTAGAGCATGTAGCTCCTGTGTCTACCAGAAATGAGACCTTGTGACCCATCCCTTTCCCTTGCACATAAGGTCCCCTCTGATCTACTTCTAGGGACGCTGCAAGCCTGCACTCCTCACTATCTGAACAGTCATCCGACCATTCATCGTTTATTCCATTCTCACCACGCAATGGGAACTGTTGTACTGCATTATTTTGACTCATTGTTTGACCTGTGACCTGTTGAGGAAGCATCACCTGTTGCTGTCCCATTGGAGCTAGAGGCAACTGCATTTGCTGTACCACAGGAATCTGCTGTTGCACCTGCTGCACGTGCACTGGTTGTACACGTGGCATTTGCACTTGTTGTATGGGCTGGAGACCTTGCATCTGAACCATGTTATCCCTAAAATTTGGATTAGGACCCCTCATTCTTGGTCCTTTAACATTTTGAAATGCACCAACATAATTTCTTTGTTGAACAACACCCTCCTGCACCATCATCGGGCATTCCCGCTTCCAATGTCCCACGCCCCCGCACGAATGGCATGGTAACACCTTCTTCATCCCTTGCACGTCATTTTGTACCATAACAGTATTCAAATCTGGACCACGGTTCACGAAACCTCCCCGACCTCTACCTCTCGCTTGCGCCTGAAGCATTCAGTTTCCTTGTGGCTGTTGCACCATCTGTTGTACTCCGTTTCCCTGCATCCCTGCTTGCGCTGCCTTAATTTGCATCACCATCACCTTCTCTTTCAGCTTTCTCTGCTTCAACTCAATTTCATCACTACAGTATTTTGCATACTGTAACACCTCATCAATTGGCTTCGCTTGCCAGCAGATCAAATGATTCTTAATCATCTGGCTAATCTCTGGTCTTAGCCCTTCAACAAACCTGAACACAAGGTGATTCATATCTTTCGGCTCTATGACCTCTGTACCACTGTAATCCTTGAATGCTTTCAGCAACCTCTCATAGTAAGCATGTATCGATTCTTTGCCTTCCTGTGCCGTTCAATCAATCTTTTGCCAATCAATATTTTGCGGCGACACGTTCTGCTTCAAAAACTCAATTACCTTATAGTAATACTTCATTACGTCCGGAGAGGGTGCGTCGGTAACCCTATCCCTTGCTGGTTCTGCGGTTGGCCAGTCAACACTTCTCTTGCACTCGAGCCACAAATCAGCAGGAACAATGATCTCAAATAGGGTATTCAGGTCATCCCAGAGACACTTCGCAAACTTCCCAAATCTGTCTGTCTGCTGGTACCACTCTATCGGCTTTTCCCTCAGCCTGGGGAAGTCATTTGTAAATGATAAAATGTCACCTCTAGACCACAGTACATGGACAAGAACCCCTCCAGCCATCTCTCTCATGGGTAGCATTTTTATTGTACCAGTATCTGGCGCTGGTTTTGGCTGCTGCTGCTCAAAGTAGTCACTTTTCCTTTTATCTCTATTCTTTGCCCATCTGCCTTCCCACTTCTCTAAGGCTCCCCAAACCTGCGCACTCTGTAGTATCTCCTTAAGGTGGGCCTTCATTCCAGTAGGCCTCATGTGATCAAAATCTTTAGGCTCAAAGTCTAATCTGTAACTCCTCTTCAGATACTTAGTATTGTCTAAGTCTATGCCATATTTGTCTGCTAGGTTTGCCAACCTTTGATGCACCTTGTTCACTTCTTTAGTTATTTTCGGGCACAGATATCTCAATTCTGCTTCAGTGTATGACTCTAGCCTGTTCACTCCCATGCTCCCTTCAACAAACTCGGCTGCTTCCATGCCCAATCTCACAAAATTTAGGTACTCTTCCCTTTCCGACCACTCTGCTGTCCCAGGGGTTATCTGTGGTGAATTCAGCTTGTCTAACCATTCATTCAATTGTTGCGCAGTTAAACCTTGCAACAAGATATTTCCAGTCTGTATCGTTGGTTGTTGTGACACATTCGCACCTGGGACCTGAGGAGTCAGTAATGCCAAACCCTGAGTGTCTCATGGCATCTGGAGGAACCCCTATCGGACTGAAGTCTAACAGAGACGTCGATCTTTCTACCATCTGTTCCACTGGGCTCATCCCTTGAGAGTTCCCTAAGAACCCTCCTCTTGTCATGTCCTGGGTCATTACCCCCTGATCACACACGCTAGGCTTATCCTGCGCATACAGTGGTACTGGTGGACCAACCGTAATAGGTAAAGATATGGCGGCTGGTGTTGGCTTATTCCCCACAATCTGTGGAACACTGGCCCCCATATTCTGACTCATTATCCGTGCTGTAGCTATCTGCAGTCCTGTGACCGGAGTGTAACTCGGAACCATCTGTGGCTGTGGGTGGGGCAGTAAAAGTGGAGTTGGCTCAATCTGCACTAATTTTGATCTTGCAGATGCCTGGTCAGGCGGCACCATCAAACTCGTAGTGGCTTCTAATAGTGGGACATCAGGGTAGAGCCTCTGAATTGGTGGTGGCTGCAACTGTGTCTGCATCTCTGGAGTAGTGGACACATTGCCACTATTCTGTACTGGAGCTGGTGTTGCGACTGCATTCACCTGTGCTGTATTCGCTGTTCCCTGGTTCTGGGTTGATTTTGCAGGACCTGCACTAGTACTTGGTCTATTGTCATCTATGGCATATGGCGGTGGACGATCATGTAACAACTGATTAAGGAACTCATCATCATCTTAGTCATCTGCATCCGTCCAAGACTTGTTATTCTCCTTTCCTTTGTTAGAGCCCTTGTCTGTTTTGCAAGTGGCCTTTCCTCCCTGCGTCTCAGCTTCTTGGGTTATCGCCGGAAACATCGTAACACCGTCTATTATTTCTCTTCTCCACATTCTGTTTTCACTATCCCATCTAGCCTCCGCTAGTGTCTTTTCTGCCTTTCTCATCCTCCGCTCAAATTTCTGTTGCCGTTGTCGTATGGCCATCAATTCCCAAACTGCTAACGCCTCAAACTGTGCTGGCCTCGGAGGTGGCTTTTGCTCACTTAGCGCCTTCCGCAAATTCTCTAGAACCCCTATGTTGAATGTCCCATTGGCTGGAAACGCCATCTTTCTCTGTTAATTTGCACCATTGCATTAGCCAAAGACATGGCGCGACTCCCTTCTCTTCCATTACGGCATAAGCCGGAGTATCCTCTGGTGGTGTAGGCTCCCCCACACTTGCGGTAATGTACACTTCTCCCCTTAAAGCCTTGAAGAACTTCATTTTTGCATCTTTTATTTCGTTTATGACTGAATCAGGAAGTTACTTTAATTCCCAGAACACCCTTTGCCTACCTTCTCAACCAATTACCTCTCACAGACGGCTGCCAATCCGTACACGACCCTTCTCACTAACCAACCTATCCCAAAGCGGCTCCAATGATGTCACACCCACACACAGTGCAGCTGACAAAGTCTTGCGGCTTGTCTCCCTCACTCTCAATTCACACAACTAATGCAATATATTGCGAGCACTAACAAAACTCAAATTTGCCGGTTTACTACAGGAAGGGTAACACAATTGCTTCAGAACTTTACAGAGATTTCACTTGAAGCCTTGGCCGCTACTCTCTCCTTCTCAGAACCCGCACTCGCAAGCAGAATTCAACCCGCAAATTCTACTCTCGACTTGTCAATGGTTCGTCCTAGTGCACTTTAGAACTTACCAAATCTCCATCAAAGTTTTCATTCACTCTTTGACTCAAACTCGACTCGTCAACCACGCCCGATTGACCTATTAAACTGTGCAAATTACAACATAAACCCAAGTGTCTCATACACTTATCAATATACTCCGGAGTGTTAGACCACGCAGGATCCGTACACCACCAACAACCACGTGGACAATTTTTCTGAGCACAAAGCGCCACACTCACATGAAGTTCGCTGACTTCCCTACTCTCACACCGCGGAGTACGCACACTCCTACTAAAACATCACCTGGCCTAAAATTCTCACAAACCTCACAATTCACCTGTGATATGCATAAGCTGTGCAAGCGCAAACCCTACTTCACTGATACCATCACTAGAACACCGAGAACATACCCAACTCACTTTGGCAAGCTACGGGGTCCCCGGAAAGTCATTGGGACTTAGGGGAACATCATCCTTCCAATTTGCATTATTTCAAAAACAATTCTAAAACAATGGTCCTTCGTCTTGGGGCGCCAAAGGGCCGAAACCGTCCTCTGCTACCAGAACTGATAACGTGTCCCGACCTAGGTACTTTACTTGCACAGGGACTCGTTTTAGGCTGATGAACCTTTTGACCCTGATTGGGGACACCTCAAGATGAGATATCTATTCCGCATTTCAATCACTAGATCAATAACCTCATCAATATTCGCAATAACAAATCAACCAAATTTGTTAATTGCATTAATAAGAATTTAAACACAACATGACCTTTCAGCCATGAATAACCACACTCGATTTAGTAAGATTTATAAGATTTATTCCCTTTTAGTTACACTCTACTAGCAAGTTTATTAGTCTCAGTACCAGAAAACACATCAATAACGTCACAATGTGGCAACTTGAATATGACTTAATCAAAGCAAAGATCATGAACATTAGAACAAAGCACGGCGTCAACATGAATTAACTTTAGCAGAGTAGCATTAATACGTTATTCAACAAAGCAAAGATCCAGTCATTTGTCTATTTGCACGCAATTGTCAGTGAACTCCTTAACTAACCTCAAATTAGCATCAGCATATTGGGCTTCATGCAAAACAATTTGGTAACACAAATTTGAAAAACATCTAACTATGGCCTCTATCAAAGAGCAGTTGGTACCTAGAAAGAAAAGGCAAACAGACAATTACAATTTCATTATCATGTAGTTACCCTCCGTAATGGGTCAGCATACAGAATCAGTCTTCGTCCTCAGGACAGCAGTCGATTCGCCATCAGCCCGGACAGAACAGCAAAGTCTCAGCAAAATAGAGTAAGTAGGAATACTTCTCTCATAAGGAGGAGAAGCAAGTATCGGGTGAGGCAAAAAGGGTGAGGATGGTTTAAAGTATCAGTAGCAAGGACTAAATCAGAATATCAGAGCAACACTAGGAGTGTCCCTCTAATGTCTCAGTAAGAGACACGAAAACGGCTGAGTAAGAGTGGCAGGATAAAGGCATGCAAATGGCTGATTTCTCCTTGTGATACGTCATTAAATTGAATTCGCCAGACAAGTCTCTAATTTCCAATTGGTCTGTATTTGGTGCACCATTATCTCTATCCAATAGTCCGTTGATCACCTTACTAGAATTTTTATTTAAAACAGTTCTCATGCAGTTCATTGGCTCCTGTGATATACGTCTTCAACGGGTAGAATGTCAGGTAGAAAAAGTAACACTCCTTGCTTTAGTCAGTAGCTCCATTGTCTTTACCAGTTTGAGCGACCTTGTACCTGTTGCGAATTACACTGTTGCATTCAGCAAGAATGTCTCCTTGAGCAAGTCGAGTCTCATGAGAAAGAATTTACTACGGTAACACACATCTCTAGCTTCTGGAAAAGTACAGCTTTATGTCCTTCAGGAAGACAGCACATCGCACGTTAGAAAAACACATTTAATATGAGACCGGGCAGCTAGGCCCAGAACCTTGCTAACTAAGGCCTAATGATTAATTCAACAAAACCTTAACATATAACTCTTAATGCTAAAACAGAATCATACATTAGTACATTAATAATCCATTATTAATCAATTCAATTTATCATCGTATACATTGGTGGCCACTCCCCGTGGGCACATTTCAAACGTGTATGTTAATATTAGTCTGTCACGTTTTCTATGCAGCTTCATTACACATTATTTTGCAAGCATTTCATGTTAATTTTTTATTATAAAAGCTACACTCCAACACTAGTCACCAAAGCATTGTTACTATGTTAAGTAGTACTCCTCTTCTAATTCAAATACTCCCAAATACAATTCACTGTAGGAATATCTTACCCTTTTTGTGCAGAGTAGTCTGCTATGAGTACAAAGAACTCTGCACACCTATTTAAGATTTTTGGTGTAAATGTGTGTGGGGCAAGGGAGAGTGACTTAAACATGGTAAATATATATCATAAAATAAGAGGAGTAAATGAAATTTAAGGAGGGGAACAGAGACGGATAAACAATAGAAAAAACAATCTACCAATGGGTAAGTCAGTTGCGATTCACTATTGAAGTTATACCCACATGTACTCCAGTAATACTAAAGCCCAAACAGATTCAAATGTATTCCATCTTATCCATGGAAAAAGTTTCATGCAACATATGGACACACACTGTAGGTGAAGTTGCCCAATCTGAAGGGAATGATATATGTAGATATAAGATGGGACATATGGATGAATATGTGAGTGTAGCTTGTGCAGACACATATTACATGTCCAGTAGAAGGTTTGGTTGTGGCATCATTGTTGTGCCACATTTGTGTCTCAGGATGGTAAGTGTGAACGGTTGGAAAAGGTCACAGATGATTGTTGATCTCCATTTCACAACTCTCACTCTGCACATTGGTCTGTTGTTTTAACAAATGATCCTTCCAGAAGGCAGCATTGATCTATATCAACCCCTCCTCATGTGTAGCCACTTGAAAACGTTGTTTGTCATGCATGTTGAGGGTTGATTCTTGGCAAGTTGTTGGGTAGAGGATGCTCAGTGGAAGAGAAATTTACCACACTTAGGGTTTCTTCTCCAGGAGAGGATGGAGTGAAGACCAGAATTCAACATGGGTGGAAGGATGAAAAAGAGGAGATAACGGAGGTACCTGCAGGCTAAGAGGGAGTTTCTGTTGCATTTTGCGTTGCCAAGACTAGCATCCATGCTTTTTAATTAGTACCTGAGGACTTGCAATCTTCAAGAGTTTCCTGGCAGTGAACTGGTATTTGAGATGGCAATTTGCCTGGGACCATTAATTTGGTCTGTATCTATAGTGGCAGCAGAGATGGCAGGTTGCAGGAGAATTGGGCTTTCTCCTAATATTCATTGTCATCCTCTGATGGAATGGCATCATTTGGATGTGTCCCCAAGTGTTGCACCAAAAGGTAGTTTACATCTGTTACTTTGGTATTTAAGAAGATGTTGTAGTTTAACTTTAAGACAAAGATCTCACTTCAAGAGAGAGACAGACTTACAATCAGATAGCATCATTCTTGGCAATGCCTTGTATGGGTGCTCTCTGGAGAGACATATTGGCATCAGCTGCTCACCATTAGTCCATGAGGGGGGCTGTGGACACACGTCCTTTGATGTCCTGTGATGTTACAGCGGCAGAAAAGAGTGATGAAAAGAATAAAAGTCTGAAAATGTAACTGAGAAAAACTATGATATGTATGATATCTTTTGTCAATGCGGGTGAATGTAAAATAGGGATGCAGATTCATCAAGTTGATCCATTCACGTGGATTAAATGATAAATGAACAAACATTTGTTAGAAATTAGATTGTGTTATAATCAGCATATATTTTCTTTTCTAGGTATCCCCCTTCTTGCATTATATACTCTGTTTATTTAGGAATATATTTCAAATACAAATGCACGTTTTTGTCATATCGTTATTTTTGCAACATTATAATTCAGTCTGCTTGAACATATTCATGTTCTTCCATATCCCATGAGTTCTCTTTTCCAGTGATGGTGTTTTAAAAAAGAATAAACTGAGGTTCGTAAATTCATTTCTATATATTGTTTTTAAGCAATAGGTAAAACTTCACAGATTGTAAGTGAAAGGCTTTCCTGCTAATTGCTTATTCTGAAATTGCTCAACAACATTCAGATCAAATATATCAACTATAAACTAAAGGCAGAGTGTGATGAGATACTGAAGAACTTTGTACTAGGGGCCCACGACTTAAGGCAATACTAGCAATGTGAAAAGGAGAAAGGCCCTCTGATGGTTCCCCTCCTAATACTCTTACAACACCACTAAAGATAATTATAGAATACCTGGGGGAGGGGATACGCATATTCCAATTCACGTAAGCTAGAATCCATACAGTTAGGTTATCTCACTATGGAATAGTTTCAGATTATGCTGGCATTGTTGCTACTGCAATGATATTGGTGGCCATATTTACCAAATCTTACTAAATAATATTTGTAGCAATGCAATATTTGCCAACAATTAAAACATTCAACTGATCTGTGAAGACTCCCTTTACTATCTGCAATTCACTGCTTGGGGTCATTTTCCTTGACCAGGTCAGGCCACTGAAGTGTTGATCAATAAAAATGTGTGTTTGTTGTCATTCATTCATGCTCTACATTCCTATGGGCTTGGCAACAACAAGATTGCCCCTCTTGAGCGGGAATAAAATACTTGTAGTGCCTTGTACAGTGAGAAGAGTTCATACCTTTCATTCAGACAATTGTCCTGTGTTCACTGCTAAGGTATTGATGGATGCTGTGTCTGCTCTGCAGCATGACTGCTATTTTCTCACCCATTCTGCCCATAATGGAAAAGCATTGTTGATTGATCTAACGGTATGCTCAAAGAAGCCTCGAATGATATGGTATTAGATAAAGGATTGATCTGGCTGTATAATCTTTTTTACCATTTTTATTTGTGACCTGCTGACCCTAAATTACTCATTTCTGATTGCTTTACATGAAGTTTTATTTGTGACTCTTTCTTTGTTTGATTAACTATTATATTACAAATTTGTATTTACTATTGCTGTATAGTTTATAGAATCAAGTTATTTAATTTCTATTTGTCCTTTTATGGTTTCAATGTTTAAAACAAAATAATGATGTTCTGAACTTTGAAATGAAGGAAATCATCAGGAGATGTTTTGTTTTCATCATTACAGACACTATTGTATTCATTGATCAAACAATCCTAATGACATATATAATTATACCAAGTGGGAGCATTGTTGGACCATATATATTTCTAGAAATGTCCAAAGAAGATTTCCTTACATCAAAAGTGATGATAGGTCTGAATTATCTGCCTATTTTTATTCTCAAGTGCCAGAGACATTGAAAAATAACCTGATTATTAGGTTTATTTATTCCATACAGTTCATAATTCATTTGCAGAGCAAGGTTATTTATACTGGAAAGAAAATATAAATTAAAAATGTGTGTGGAAACCATATTTTGGCAAGTTAAGGGTACTGATACACTGTTTAGAGCATTAATGATTCCCAGAGAAATTATACATTTAAACAAAATGCTAGTGAATTCACCATGCATGAGTTTTGCATAACTTAGATACATAAAGAAACCGTTATTTGCAAAGAATAATCTGACACTCTTTCAAGATTGGCATAGAAGGAAAACCTCACTGACAATGAGTCAAAGGTAATGGTATGAAATAGAACATATAATTTAACTATGTTCAGATGACATGAAATAGCACTACGGCCAATCGATACTGACACGCTTATGAACAGAATCCTAACTAAAGCTGCTGGTCCATCAGTAAACACATCACACTCTTGATATAACATATATTCCCCCAAGACCTTAACAATGCACAATGTTGCCAAAGATGGTTGTCTCATTCTTATTTAAATGCTGTAAAGTAACACGTGTCATACCTTAATGAAGACATGGATTTAGACAATTTCCTCCTGGGTCCACATCCCATATAAATAAACAATTGATATATGCCTTGATATATATTGTTATAAAAGAAGAGCAAGCATATTCTGAAAGTGAAGCTGTGAAAAGAATGAGAGAAATTGGCAAAGAAATAGTGCAAAACACAATGAAAGATATTTACAATGGATTTCAGACTTTCTCAAAATACACATGCACAATCTCCACCACTATTTCACCTGCTTTCAATCTTTTAAAGAACATTTTAAAATGTTGCAATAGGGAAAGGCTCGGATGTGGGAAATAACACAATTGAATTGGTCATTAAAATTTTTGAAAATTAATAAAGTGCTATAGGAGCTAATTAATTAGTTCATTTTGACTAGTCCCTATAATTTGACCTCAAAGTAGATAATGATCAACAAAAGTAAGAGTCATACATTCTTTTGTCAGTAGAACAGATAGAAAGCATCCCATTTATGGTCGTGGAAGAGACACATCCTGTGTGTCAGTCAGTCAGAAAATCTTTATTCGATCTTTGATAGAAATCCATAAAAGAGCATGTGAACAAAGTTAAATAGGTTAAAAAGATAAGAAAAAAACATCAATAAATAGCAGTAGAATATGTGTACGTAAAATGATCCGTACAATAATCGGAGCCTCTAAAAATTTGCATACCTGATCAAATAGTCATTTGCTCAACTAAATTATTTGCAGAACTGTACATCATTAAATAGAAAATGGGATATATGTACATAAGATCAGTACAATAATTGGAACCTCTTCAAATTTGCATACCTGATCAGATAGTCATTTGGTCATCTAAAATATTGTTTGCCTAGCTGTGCAAATTTGTAGCAAGGTGCTTAGCAGTTAGAATCAAGATATTTCCTCTCTTTTATCGCTGCAGCAATGAAAAATAGCTTCCTTACACCTCCTGATATTTAGTGATTTAAGAAGTGGGATTATAAAAACTTCCTCTGCTATTTGTACAGCTTACAAAATAAAAACATATGCATTTGCGATTGTTCTTAAACCATATCTCATGGACAGGGTATTAGGTCCGTATTGTGGTGCACCCTATGGGGATAAGCCACTAAAAAGTGGGCCAGGCCCAGACAAAACCTTGTCAAGAAAAGTCTATGGTGCCGCGGGACAATTAAAAGATAAGGTTCGATTTTAGATGTAGTACATAAGGGTAGATAAACTGTACCTTTCCCTAGATCGTGCCTGTTTCTATCAGAAGCCAATTTCTCTTGGAATTCATTTTTTACTACTGGGATATCCTGCTTGTGTATGGCCCCAGTGTTAAAGAATGAGTTTGATCTGTTAAGGCTGCTCAGGGACTCTTTAATGTACATACCTCAGGGACATCTCTGTACTCCATCCAGCCTCATGCAGTCCATAAGTAGTGTGAGTGAGAGCTGCTTCCGGCCTAGTCCAAACAGACATCCAGAGGGCTAAAGGGGCTAACTTAATAAGGTCCTCCAGAAAAGGGAGACCTAATTCTGCATGTGGAATTATAGCGGGAACGCTCTGTGAGAGTGAGAGTAGACTTCTCAGAAATATATTTTCTCATATTTGCAGAAATTATGCGCCCAGATAGCCGCATACCCCAGCTCCATATTTGACTATCGAAGTAGGCCTTGCCTCATAGATGGTGGTAATGGGCTTTATTGGTGCGCAGCCTAATTTGATGATGAATTTGCGTAGAGCTGCCACTGCTTGGTTGTATTGTGTGACCCTGATTTCTCTGAGGTGCTTCCAGTTAGACCCATTGTCAAAGGGAATCCCCAAATCTTTTTTTTTTTAAATATATTTTTATTAACATTTTGTTGTCAAACAAAACATTGTTACAGTTGCAGAATCACTTAGTATGCATTACATTTGTACACAACAATTTTAACATCACCCCTGTATCTGTTGTTTGATTGTACTATCTCATAGTCAGTTAGCTTAAGTGTTTTATTCCTTTTATACAAGCGTTACATTGGTAGTTCAACTTTCCTATGGGATGTTCTATAAGCTGGGTGTTATGATTCTGTGTAATTCTAGGAGTCATGCAACCCGGTTGGTGTCTATTCAACAGTTATTAACTCAAACTAAAAACTAGATGGTACTGTGGGGGGTGGTGGTTGTTGATGTAGGGGTTGGCTGTGTCTTTTTCCCTTCTCTCTTCAGGGATTTATATGGTATTAGTACTCCTAGCCTTGGCCTGGTTTCGTAAGGGTGGGGTTCTCTTATGTCTGATTTGTCTATAACTCAATGTCTGAACTCTGTTCATTGGTGGCTCGTCCCTTATTCTGTTCCCGTCTCCCTCTTGCCCAGTCTATCTGCATTTTGGTGAGTGTGGTAACGTCCGTTTATTCTCATTATTTACCCAGTTTCCCCTTCTGTCGCTGTGTCTACGTCAGCATCCGCGTCTGTAGCCCTTACTATGTCGTTCCATTTTGTCACCGCTATTTCCCATCCCTGTGCAAAAGGGAATCCCCAAATAAGTGAAGCAATTCACACTGCTCAGTTGAACACCTTCAATATTAAACTGAGGGGCTCTAGTTCTTTGGTGGCCACAAATCATAGTGTATGATTTTGTTTTATTTGTGGACAATCCCAAGGCCGTCATGAAATCCACATATCTACTTAAGAGTTTTTAGAGGCCCCTCCCAGTCCGTGCCATCAGAACACAATCATCGGCCTACATTGATACCGGTTGTGGTCTGTCGGTGACCTTAGAGGGATCTGCCTGTTCATCAATCAGAACTCCCTCTAGACAATTTATATAAAACGTAAATTGGAAGGGTGCAAGAACACAACCCTGTATTACCCCTTTCCTAACCTTAAAGGGGCTGGTACATTGCCCCTCTTGCCCAAAGGTAACCTTAGCTTCCACATCATTGTGGAGTTGTGCCAACAGGGACACTATCTTTATATTAGCACCTTTATCGGTTAGCGTCGCCGATAATTCGCTTCTGTCCACATTGTCAAAAGCTGCTGTTAGATCCATAAATGCCAAATAAAGACACCCTTGCTACGCCCCCACATACTTTTCTCTAATCAGGTGGAGGTTCAAACATTGGGCGACTGTCCCTGCCGCCTTCCTGAAGCCAATCTGGGACTTGTTTAGAGCCCAGGCTTCCAAATGGTCGAGGAGGATTCTCCCAAAAATCTTTGCGGTAGCGTCAATCAGAGAAATTGGACGATAACAAACAGGGTCACTCCGGTCCCCCTTCCTAAAGATCGGTACAATAATGGCACTAGGCCATGATGGAGGGAGGACAGAGGTTGATGCAGCTCTGAAAATCTTTACCAAAATTGGTGCCTAAAGATCAATGTTGTACTTAAAGAGATCAGCTGGGACCCCATCTGGCCCTGGGGCCTTATCTCGCAATGACCACTTATTAGCTAGTATGACATTGTTCAGGTGAATGTCCAGTTCCTCAATGCCAGGCATGGCAGGAACATTTACAACAGTCGTTTCGCAGTCATCCAAATGATCTTCATACAGCTTTGTGAAATGACTGACCCATCTCTGCTCTGGGATGTGTACCTCAACACCTTTGTTTGTGTCAGAGCTAAAAAAAAAAAGGGGTATTGACGACTTTCCAAAATTGTGCCCCGTCATTAATAGCTGAGGCAGTGATCAGTTTCTCCCATGCTTCTTCTCTTAACACTTTCTTCCCAGCTGAAACTGCCTTCTTGTACTGAACCCTGCATTTCATGACCTTTGTTTTGTTTCTCGGAGTGGATTTTAACGCCCGCATGAGATTTGAATGGGCGTAAGTGGTTGATTTATCGAACCATTTTACAATATTTGATTTTGGGTGATTGACTAGGTAAACTTAAATGTGTACTAACTGCCATGCAAATGTCTGCGAAAGCTCCCAGGATCTGAGACGGGTGTAACTGAGCGTTTAGGCAGGCTTCAAAGGTGTCCAAGTTTTGGCCCACAGCCCTACTTAAGAGAGTTTCTTTGTCTACTTTTTGGCATTTACATAGCACACCATTATTCCTATGGTATTCCAAAGGGCCTCCCATTTTCTGCAGACTTCTCTTTTTGAAACCATATTGGAACAATAGGACCAGCAGATAACGATCGCTAAGGCCACTTGGCACAACCTTAAAAGCGCCCAGTTTGTTCCACCAGGACCTTTACATCATTACGTGATCAATTACAGACTTGCCCCTCTCCCAATAAAAGTAATATCAAGAGTGTAAAGGTCTGTGTGATGCCACTTGCCAACACTAAATCATGAGTCCTCATAAGATTATTTATCTTGTCCCCACAGGGGTTGTGGGTAAAGTGGAAATAGTTGCAATCATCTTCATTATTTAATCCACAGACATTGAAATCCCCACCCCATATAATTATAAAATCCTTATCCAAACAGCAAACCATTTCCTCAATGGCCTTCTCTAGGGCGTGTAAAATCTCAACGTTAGATCTCCCAAAATTATTATGGTAAAAATTAACCAAAAGCATTAACGGGCTGCCCTTTATAGACAGCAACACTAGCTGGTAGTAAGGGGAGTCAGTCCTACATTTAGTTACCTTAGCCCCTGAGGTGATGTTGGCGTCATCAACCCCCGCTGCTGCGCCCGACAGGTTTTCACGTAGCCAGGGTTGTGACTGACTGAAACCCATTAATATGAATCGCTCTATTGGCCCATGTTTCTTGGAGGCAAACCACCTACTTGTTTTCTAACAGGGCAAGCCAATCATTATTGTGGTATTTCTCCCCAATGCCTGCTACGTTCCAAAAGGGTGTCTGCCAGTGTTGTGTGGAAAATCTTTCAGCCCCCACATGCTTCAAAATAGAATTGTGCCCCTGTATATCAGAACTCTCAACTTCAAAATTCTGGTCAAGAGTGTTTTCCTTTCTGCATTTGTGTTCACCCACACCCTCACTAGCGGGACTATTTTGAGGACGACTGCAGCCATGATTGACTGTGTCTGCATTCGTCATTTGTGTCAGAGTGAGCGAGTGGGTCAAAGTCGAAGGCCTGTTACTCTCTCTCAATCAACTTCATCTAGATAATGGCCCAGAGAACTAAATCTGTTCTGAATGGGGACAGAAAATGTTGGGGCATTACCAGGGTTGCTGCCGACCTCCTTGGGTGGCTGATAAAAATAACCCAACGGTACAGCCTGGATGTTGCCATTACTTTCCTGCATAGTTTCACAAAGCTTGAGTATCCATTCTACCTGCTGTGGATTTAAAAAATTTACTACCACACAATCACCTGAGATGATTTTCTTACTGTCACCCAGCCAAAGTACCTTCCTTACTCTAATAATACCACCTCAAAAGCACTCACTGTCCCCCGCCCCCAGTATTTTATTTAGCCAATGGACTACTTTATTTTTAAGTTGGTCATCCTGCTCGTTAGTATTGAGTGACAGGGGTGGGACATTTTTTAGCACAATTGCATAGGGGGCACATTGAGGTGGAAGTTGCAGAGTTTGTAGGTTCTTTCCCTTAGGTGAATTGTGTGCTGTAAATTCCACCAGCCCTGTACTCCCAGGGACCTGTCCTCTCCCATTTTTCCCTAGAGGTGCAGATAAGGATTTAGCTGGAATTCTACTGCTATTGGTGGGCCGGTCCATAGGAGTATCTATCTGCTTATTCGGACCACCAGATCTAGGATAATGGCCCTTATGATGTACCGCAGCACAATGCTCTGCTGCTGTGCCCGGGGGACAGATCACTGTGTATGGCTCCGTGGTCGGGGTAAGGCCTGGGCTACACTTTGCAGATTCAAGTAAGTGTTTTGGTGAGGAGTCTATACTCTGCAACAAGTTTACTAGAGGTTTAATGGATCTCTCTAACATGGATTCCATGTAGGCTGTGTCTCCACGTTCGGCCTCAGGATCTTGGGGACCCACAGGTTCCACCCTCTGTTTTTTCCCAGCTATAGATGGCTTACAGACTACTGAATTGCCCCACTTAGACCTGTTGGATTTGGAGGCTTTTGACTTGGACATGCTTATATTCCCAGGGGTGGACTTCTTCTGTTTAATAGGGGGAGAAGCAGTATCTTCTACACAAACAATGGCTTCTTTATCTATAATTGACAGGTCATCTTGTCAACCAGAGCAGATGTTAAGTTGGTCCTGCAAGACGCACCCCTTTCATATGCTTGTTATCATGCACCCCTTCTTTGGCTTACTAGCCACCAGGCAGGTCCCACCCTCCTCCCCTCCCATAGTTACAATGTTACTTGACTTGGACATGGGACATGGCGAGGAAACATGTGTTTTCCTTGGTACCCCCAGTCTTTCTTCGACCGATTCAATTTCGGTGTTTAATGCAGACATGGCTGTGGTAAGATATGGTACTATGGAAGCTGTAGGGTTAGTATCTTTCGAGGAAGTCATAGTGCTCACCTTTCCTTTGCCCATTTTAACTTGAGTGCACTACAACCCAAGAGGATGAAAACAGCAATACGATGTAAAGTAATGTAGAACACCAATGGGGCCTGCTTGATGAGAGATGTTAAGGGAGTAGCCCAGCCTCCTCCTGGCTCCAACGGGTGTGGATGGGCTTGCCCTTTGCCCGGGCGCGACCCCCACTGCGGTGTCCCCCTGGCACTTTATAGCGCTTGCAGGCAGGTGAGTGGGGGCAGCTGGAGCTGGAAATGGCTGCCTCCTGGGGCCCACAGCAGTCTGGGACTCGTAGTCCCCCTTTCAGTGTTCAGTGCGTCCCGCACTGCGGTGTCCCCCTGGCACTTTATAGCGCTTGCTGGCAGGTGAGTGGGGGCAGCTGGAGCCGGAAATGTCCGACTCCTGGGGCCCAAAGCAGTCTAGGACTCATAGTCTCCCTTTCAATGTTCAGCGCGTCCCCTGTGTGTCTTTTATAGGGAGTGATCCCCTTGCCCTTACCCTTCACTTTGCAGGGTGCTTTTAAAACTTAAAACACTTTAAAGCCTGGCCTTGCTTGTAAGTTATTTGCAACACCTTTTTCATCCATTCTAGCTTATCATGAACACCTATGAATTCCTTTTATTTAATTAAGTAACAATTGTTAAAAAACAGTGAAATGCTCTAGTATTATTTTTGACCATACTCCTAAGAGACATTCAAAAGTGTTACGTGACAAAAAGTTCAGATTATAAATTTACACTTTCAAAAATAAGTACGCTTTTTGTGATTCTAACACAGAAAGAAGTATCTTTAACCTCTTCAGCAGACACATTTGCCCTTCAGGCAGCCTGGGCAGCATCTGAAATCCAACGCTAAGCATCTTGGCTTCAAGACTATTTTCTCTATATTTCTTCAGTTGGTTGTTCTAAAATGTGTTTGGTGGAATTTCAACTACATTTCCGATAGTTGGCTGAGCAAATCTTATTTTTTCCTAGTAAAGAAATAAAATCATCATAAATACCAGCGTAGATGGAAGTGACATTGACCCAATTGAACAAAAATGTTATGAAGCAATAGCATTTTACTTTGGAGGAAATTTATTGAACAGGATAAGTGAAAATTGGGCTTTGTCATTTCACAGATTTCAACTGTCCCAAGTGAGATCTGCTTTATGTTGCATGTCTGCTTTAACATTGGTTATCCAGATATTTCTTTGGATCAACCACCAATAACAGCCTTTACAATGAAGAAATAATGCGAATGCATCAAGAGTATTGTGCCACAATGCAGTTACCGATCATTAGAGAAGTTATATCTAACTCCCTAAGCTGCCAAGGCTATGCCCAGACTTGGTTCCATTGCACACTTTGCCATTAGAATAAAGCTACATCCGACTGAAGAGGTCTAATCACATCAAAACATGTCTTGGGTTGCTTATGATCCAGTTAACAGGTGGTTTGGCATGACAGTTTGGGCTAGGCTGTTTCTACTGCAGCAGGAGCAAGAAGCATTTGTAAGTGATTCACAGAAGTTAGATTTATTGCAAGTATCCCTCTCATCATCTCTGTGTGTTTGATATATGACAATCCTCCAATGTTCTCACCAGTGTCATCACAACCAATGCCTACTCTGGTAAGATTAATAACGCTAACAGTGTTTGCCCTTTCAGATTCCATCGGTGTTGACAAGCACAATGTGCCAGACTCATTGTCATCATAATCAATGCTTAGTCTGTCAGATTCAATAACAGCAGCTTTACAAACGTTTACAGCTTTATGGTCAACATCATTAATTTCACCATTTTCATCAGTGATTTTGACATACTCATTGTTGAGGGACTTATGGAAATCTCACCATCATCAACATCCATGGAAAATTAGTAAGCTTGCACGGAAATCTGAGATTTTGGGCTCTTTTGGTCTTATGATCACAACATTTTTCCAACTCTCAAAATTACATGAATTTGAATGGGAGCGACTCAGTAATTGAATCCCATTTTGACTGGATATTTATATTATTCATTGTGTACCCACTTGCAATAGTTACAAAAATAAGAGATAACCCCTGAGTTTGTTTCATTTTTCATTGTGCAAATATTTATAGTATATTCTTTATTATCATGTTATGATAATCATTAGATATTCTCCTTCTTGTATTATATATGTTGTTTATTTATGTATGGGTTTCAAATATAAATGAGCATTTATTAATTCCTTGTTGTTATTTATGGTAACATGATAATTAAGTCTGCTTGAATATATTCATGCTTTTCTCTATGCACCAAATTCTCCTTTCCAGTGATTATGTTTAAATGATAAACAAGGTTTCTTTGGAACCAATAATTTTACATTTTGTATGATGCAAAGTAAGTAAGTGAAAGGGTGCCCAGGCTTTATTACTAGTTATGTATTCTTAAAACATTCAACACTGTTCAGATATGATATACCAAGAAAAGTGTGTGATGAAATAGAAAATTTGAATTATCCACTGAAGACTCAGAGTCATACAGAGTTTGTTAGAAATGGGGTCTTTGGTTGGCAGTCAGGTTACCACCCTGTTCAACCAAGGACCCTCACTCTAGTCAGGGTAAAAGAGAATTACCCTCAGCTAACCCCTGCTTACCACCTTGGTAGCTTGGCAGAGCAGCGGGATTAACTTCAAAGTGCTAGGTGTAAAGTATTTGTACCAACACACACAGTAACTTAATGAAATCACTACAAAATGACACAACACAGGTTTAGAAAAAAATAGGAAATATTTATCTAAACAAAACAAGACCAAAACGACAAAAAAACACAGCACACAAGTCAAGTTATCAATTAAAAAGCAAAAAGCATCTTTATGTAGTTTAAAACACACACTAACACTGAGCGTGAAAATGTACCTTGGGTGTGTCAAAAATAACCCAGCATGGGTGAGTGTGCGTCAAAAAGGGCTTGCAATGCGTCTATTTCACTCACGAGCGGGACCTTGCATTGTTTTTCCTTTCATCGGGTCGGGGTGCGTCATTTCATCTCTCCGCAGGAGAGCAATGCGTTGATCCGGTCTGCACTCTCGGGTCTGGGCAGGCCTTGCGTTGTTTTTACATGCCCAGCGGTGCTTGCGTCGGAAATCCAGCTGCACGATTGTCCGAAAACCACACACCGTGGGTTACGATCTCCCAGCCTCCGTCAGCGAACCTGCGTGTCGTTTCTCCACCTCCGTGCATCGATTGTTCGGTCGCATTTCCGGTGAGCATCGATTTTCAGCAGCGGAGCCGGCAGTGCGTCGTTTCTTCAGCCGCAGATCGGAGTTGCGTTGATCTTTTCCCCGCACGGCGCTCTGTGTGTGGATTTCCTCCTCTTAAACTGCCAGCTTCTCCTTTCAGGGTCCCAGGAACTGGATGGGCACCACACAGCAGAGTAGGAGTCTCTCCAGAGACTCCAGGTGCTGGCAGAGAGAAGTCTTTGCTGTCCCTGAGACTTCAACCCACAGGAGGCCAGCTCTAAATCAACCCCTTGGAGAGTTCTTCTCAAGATGGAAGCCACACAATGTCCAATCTTTGCCCTCTTACTCTGGCAGAAGCAGCAACTGCAGGATAGCTCCACAGAGCACAATCACAGGCAGGGCAGCTCTTCTTCCTCAGTTCTTCAGCTCTTCTCCAGGCAGAGGTTTCTCTTGTTTCCAGAAGTGTTCTAAAGTCTGGTTTTGGGTGCCCTTCTTATACCCAATTTCTCCTTTGAAGTAGGCCTACCTCAAAGTAAATTCTCTCTTGAATGTGAAATCCTGCCTTGCCCAGGCCCCAGACACTCACCAGGGGGTTGGAGACTGCATTGTGTGAGGACAGGCACTGCCCTTTCAGGTGTAAGTGACCACTCCTCCCCTCCCTCCTATCACAGCTGGCTCATCGGGAAATGCAGCTCCCTTTGTGTCACTGTCTAGTGTGAGGTGCAACCAGCCCAACTGTCAAACTGACCCAGACAGGAAATACACAAATAGGCAGAGTCACAGAAATGGTGTAAGCAAAAAAATGCCCACTTTCTAAAAGTGGCATTTCCAAACACACAATCTTAAAATCAACTTTACTAAAAGATGTATTTTTAAATTGTGAGCTCAGAGACCCCAAACTCCACATGTCCATCCGCTCCCAAGGGGAATCTACACTTTAATCAGATTTAAAGGTAGCCCCCATGTTAACCTGTGAGAGGGACAGGCCTTGCAACAGTGAAAAATAAATTTAGAAATATTTCACTGTCAGGACATATAAAACACATTACTATGGTGGTCATTACAACCCTGGCGGACGGTGTTAAAGCGGCGGTAAGACCGCCAACAGGCTGGCGGTAAAAAATGTGCAATTACGACCGTGGCGGAAACCGCCAGCAAAGACAGCCACTTTAACACTCCGACCGCCACGGCGGTACAAACAGCGCAGCGGTCACCGCCAACAGACAGGCAGGAGACAATGTACCACCCACACTATTACAACCCACCAATCCGCCACCTTTTCCGGGGTGGATTAACAGCGGATAAAAACACGGCGGAAACAGGAATTCCGAAGGGAAAACGCTCACCTCTACACACCCCACGAGGAACGAGGACACCATGGACCGGAACTCCAAATTCTACCTGCGATAGTCTTCATGCTCCTCTACCAGGAGCACGAACGCCGGCGGCGAAGACCACTGTGAGTACTGCACCTACGACACAGGAGAGGGGGAAGGGAAAAAACAGGGACACACACATGCAACACCCCCACCCTCACCCACTACAACACACACACTAATGCATATTAATACGTCACAGTTACACCCCCAAGTCCCCACGGAAGAATGCAAAGACAATAGAAAATGAGTGTAACCATCGTAATATATTAAAATCAAGTACAAAAAAATATCTATATACAACATTTACAAAATATATACCAAGCATAGTAGTCCAGGTAGTGCTCCAAATAAGTCTGTGGAACACTGGGCCCACACGGTATGGGCGAGGCCCACACAAGATCCCCGACCATGACAGAGAGAACACTTCAGGGGCATCAGAGAGCAAGCAAACAGGCACCTCAGGGGGAGGGAAAGGGGGGCACCTCAGCCGGTTGAGTGCACTACTCCAAATCCATGAGGGGGCCACATGCCCACTGTTCCACCCTGGGGAGTGCAAAGCCACAGTCTCTCAAGTCTCTACAGTGGGTGGGTTGCCCACTGCTTTATCCTGGGGAGTGCAAAGCCACAGTCTTTCAAGTCTATACAGTGGGTGGGTTGCCCACTGTTCCATCCTGGGGAGTGCAAAGCCACAGTCTCTCAAGTCTATAGAGTGGGTGGGTTGCCCACTGTTCCATCCTGGGGAGTGCAAAGCCACAGTCTCTCAAGTGGATAACAGTCTCCACTGGCTGTGGAGGGGGCATGGTGCTCAGAGTGCTTCATCCTGCTAAGGACAGAGGTAGTGGATGGATCTCTCCACTGGTTCTGAAGGGGGCATGGTGCCCAGAGTGCTTCATCCTGCTAAGGACAGAGGTAGTGGATGGATCTCTCCACTGGTTCTGGAGGGGGCATGGTGCCCAGAGTGCTTCATCCTGCTAAGGACAGAGGTAGTGGATGGATCTCTCCACTGCTTCTGGAGGGAGTATGGTGCCCAGAGTGCTTCATTCTGCCCGTGACGGACTCAGTAGCGTCAGTGCCCTTGCCGCTCATGGGCCAGCGGTGCTTGAGGCGGCGGTGCCCTGTTCAGCTGTGCTTGAGGCGACGGTGCCCTGTTCAGCGGTGCTTGAGACAGCGGTGCCCTGTTCAGCGTGGCTTTTGCTGGCGGTCCTTCATGGCCCAGTGGGGCTTGTGCTGGCGGTCCTTCATGGCCCAGCGGGTCTTTTGCTGGCGGTACTTCATGGCCCAGCGGGGCTTTTGCTGACGGTCCTTCATGGCCCAGTAGGGCTTGTGCTGGCGGTGGCCTCCTGGGCAGCTGGGCTTGTGCTGGCAGTGGCCTCCTGGGCAGCTGGGCTTGTGCTGGCGGTGGCCTCCTGGGCAGCGAGATGATGTTGGTCTTCTCCGCCGTGCTGCTCTTCCCAGACTTGCTGGGTTTCTTGTGGCCCTTCCCCACCTTGGAAGGTGTCACAGCTGACTCCACACTCCCACCGGGACCCCTAGGAGCGGCTTTGGTGGCTGGAGTCTTCCCCCTCTCCCGCCGGGCACTGGCCAACTTCTGATGCTGTCTGTGCTGTGGCTCCTTCCCACACTGGCTGCCCTGGTGGCCGGTGCACTCCAGATTCCGGTGACTTCAGGCACCACTGGTCCCGGAGATGTTGTGGCAGAGGTGCTAGTTCGGGAGCTAGGAGACGGACGGGGTGGGGGAGGTGTGGGAAAGAGGTCAAGGTTGGACAGGAAACGTTTTTCTGACACACTGGGACCGGTAGCTGGAGGGGGTTTGGGAGTAGAGGAAGAGGTTGTGGTTGTAGGAGGTGTTGGTTTGCTGACTTTGGGTGAAGGTGCATGCACTGGAGGCTGTCGTGAGGTGGATGGCTGTTGGGTGTGTGTGTGCCTGCGTATGTGTATCTTCAGATGGGGCATCACAGACACACTGGGAGAGGACACAGGGGACGTGTGAATGGTAGTGGGGGTGGTGACTGCACGTGAGCGGGGTGTGGTGGTGGGTGTGCTGGAGAAGTACGTAGTGGCTGTAGAGGTAGTGCATGCAGGTGTGAGTGTAGACGAGGAAGGGAGGGAGGATGGAGATGAGGAGGAGGGGGACACAGTGGAGGCAGTGGATGTTGTTGTGTCTGCATGTGTGTGATGCTTGCGTGAGTGCCTGCGGGATGTGTGGTGCTTATGTTTGCCTGAGCTTCCCTTGTGTGTTGACGTGTGTGCATGCTGGTCTGTAGGTGTGCTTGGGGTAGGCTGAGGTACACGGGATTGGGTCGGGGTGGAAGAAGTTGGAGGGGGGAGGCTAGACACAGAGACAATGGCTGCCATCAGTGCTGAGGCCAGAGTCTGAAAAGCTCGCTGAAGGGCCACCTGACCAGAATGAATGCCCTCCAGGAATGTATTGGTTTGTTGCAACTGCCTTTCTACACCTTGGATGGCATTCAAAATGGTAGACTGCCCAACAGTGAGGGCCCTGAGGAGGTCAATGGCCTCCTCACTGAGGGCAGCAGGGGTGACTGGGGCAGGGCCTGAGGTGCCTGGGGCAAAGGTGATGCCCACCCTCCCGGGTGAGCGGGCACGGGGGGAAGGCTGAGGGGCAGCTGGGAGGGCGGTGCTGGAAGGGGGGTGGCGGCTGTACCTGTAGATGGGGGTGGCACAGATGTTGCCGCCACCACAAGGGAGCTCCAATCAGAGGACGAGTCTGTGTCACTAGTCTCAGCTCCTGTCCCCGCCGTGGAGCTCCCCTCGCCCTCCGTCCCACTGGTGAAGTCCGATTCCCTAGTGTGGCCCTCCATGGCCATGTGGGATGCAGCCCCCTGGTGCTCCGATGCCACTGCTCCTCCGCCTGATGATGCTAATGCACACAAGAACAGGGAGACCACAAAAAGGGGGGGAGACAGAAGAAAGACATGTTGAGTGCATGCATTACCGCTATTGTTGGCGGACACGACAGACACAGAAGCCCCCTGCACTACGCCGCACTCTTGGGCTCCACTGTTCAATTCCTGGGAAGTGGCCTACAAGGCTATGGACGACATCTACACACATAGGTGACACAGGAGCATGACTAGGTGTAGTTGTCACTCTACAGAGGTGGGGTGGGATGCCACATGGCCTGCCTTACGGAGGGACCTCTCCTACGGAACTCGCCCTGGCCTAGGGAAACCCACAGCCCACCTCCCCCACCCATACCCCTCCACTGCGCGCAAAGTCAGCAGAATGCGAGTGTAATCACCCCCTTGTGGCTGCTGTGATGCCCTCAAGCGCCCATCCAACTCCGGGTACGCCACCGCCAGGATCCTGAACATCAGGGCGGTCATGGTGCGACGTGCACCCCTCCCACGTTGGGTGGCCATCCCCAGCTGAGCCTCCGCCGTCTTCTTGCTCCAACGGCAAATGTCCTCCCATCTTTTCCGGCAGTGGGTGCTCCGTCTGTGGTAGACCCCCAGGGCCCGGACGTCCTTGGTGATGGCATGGCAATTATTTTTCTGGTGGGCGCTGACCTACATGATTTGTACAGGGGAAAGAGAAAGTTATTACCAACTGCACCGTCAAAGTGATTGACCCCCATCCCTACCCTTGCCATGTGGCACATGCACTCACCGTCGTTTCATGCACGCCGCACTCTCCCCCCTTCCTTCTTACATCCACCCCTCTTCACACAGGCATAGCCCATACAGCATGCTCCCAGTGTACTTACCTGTTTGTCTAGAGGACCGTAGAGTAGCATGTACTGGGGGAGGACCCCGTCCACGAGTTTCTCCAACTCCTCCGATGTGAAGGCAGGGGCCCTTTCCCCAGAAACTCGAGCCATTGTCTCTTCCAGACCGAGGTCACAGCAGCACTTGCAGTGTAGGTCCTCTCCTGTCGAAGATCAGGTATCGAGTGATTAAACAGATAGAAAATGGCGGTCAAGTCCGCGGGGGTGCGTACCATCACCGCCGGCATACATCGTCATCGGCCCCTGGGACCCATAGGGTCCAATGTTAACCAATGCAGCATTGCGCCGCGGTCTTCGACCGCCTACTGCGACGGTGTACAACGCCAGCGCAGTTACCTCACATCCCATTGTCCCACATTAGAGGTCAGGCAGCCGCCATTTCAGGGGCCCACATGGCTTCATTTTCAACTGCGTCACACATACCAAGGCCTAGACTCAACACACATACAGGCCACTTCTTGAGTATGAATGGTGTTCTGTGTAAGCTGTGGGTATGTACCTCTGAGTTGTTTGACTCTGTGCTCGCTGTTGTTCTTCATAGGCACCGTCCGCTGGGACATGTGAGGAGATGGCGGCATCCTCCGGTGTACCGACCGTTGGTGCACCTGTCGACAATGGAGGAAAGACATGTGATAATCACATACAGGCTTGACCGTGCCACAATCCAGGAGCTGTGTACCCAGTTGGAGCCAGACCTGATGTCAGCTATCCGCCATCCAACAGGAATCCCCCCTCAAGTGCAGGTGCTGTCAGTGCTCCATTTCCTGTAAGTGGATAATTTCAAACAACAGTGGACATAGCATCAGGGATGTCCCAGCCTATGTTTTCCAACGTGTTGTCCAGAGTGTTGTCTGCCGTGCTGAAACACATGTGGAGCTACATCGTTTTCCCTCAGGTGGAGGATTTGCCTACAGTGAAAGGTGATTTCTATGCCCTGGGACATATCCCCAACATCATAGGTGCCATTGATGGGACCCATGTGGCTTTGGTACCCCCCCACAGGAGTGAACAGGTGTACAGAAACCGGAAGAGTTATCATTCGATGAATGTACAGATGGTATGTTTGGCAGACCAGTACATCTCCCATGTGAATGCCATGTTCCCTGGCTCAGTGCATGACGCTTACATCCTGCGGAATAGCAGCATCCCTTATGTGATGGGTCAACTCCAGAGGCACTGTGGGTGGCTATTGGGTGAGCACCTGGAAGCTAGTCAGTGGGAATGGTTGTCTGGGTCTGGGGATATCCCTCCAGGTTAGTGTGTGTCTAACAGTTGTCCCTCGCCAATTGCAGGTGACTCTGGTTACCCCAACCTGTCATGGCTACTGACCCCAGTGAGGAATCCCCGGACAAGGGCAGAGGAACGCTACAGTGAGGCCCATGGGTGAACTAGGAGGGTGATCGAGCGGACCTTCGGCCTTCTGAAGGCCAGGTTCAGGTGCCTCCATATGACAGGTGGATCCCTATTCTACTCACCAAAGAAGGTGTGCCAGATCATCGTGGCCTGCTGTATGCTTCACAACTTGGCTTTGAGACGACAGGTGCCCTTTCTGCAGGAGGATGGTCCAGATGCCGGTGTTGTTGCAGCTGTGGAGCCTATGGACAGTGAAGACGAGGAAGCAGAGGAAGAAGACCTGGACAACAGGGACTCAGTGATCCCGCAATATTTCCAGTGACACACATGTAAGAATACAAACCTGCCTACTACATGTACTTTAACACTACTACCTCTCTACTGTCTGTAGTTTTCACCCAATGTATGGTCACTGAGTTGTCACTTTCCCGTACGATTTCAGAGATGTGGGTCCCACTATGTGACATCCGCTTTGATTCCTCATGGACTAGAGCTGTGTGACATATGTATGTTGCCATTACCAATGAAAAAGCTTTTTGCCACAGTTATTGCTAATACAGTATTCCGAAATCACAGACAGACTCCAGATTGTTTTGTGCTTCAAGGGTGTTTATTTAAGTGCTCAATATTGGAGGGGGTTGTAAAATGGTGAGGGGTGATGGCGGAGGAATGTCCATGGCAGAGTCCAGTCTATTAGTCTCACAGGTGCATTGCCCAAATGGGCATAGGAAGTGGAGCTAGGGCAGATTGAGGATGGAAAGGGTGAAAAAGTGGGACTGTAGGATGACAATCAGGGTGCTCTAATTTCTTGGTGGGGGTCTTGGCATCGTTCTCTGTCTTTGTCCTGGATCTCAGGGACAGTTTGCGAGGTGGTTCTCCCGCTGCAGGGGGTGGGTGCTGGTGTGGTGGTCCTGTGGCGGTGCCTCCTGTCCACTAGCGCCGGCAGAGGTGGTGGCCAGTTCATCGTCCAGGCTACTGTCCGGGGCCCCTTGTAGTGCCACAGTGTCCCTCCTGGTGTTGAGTACTTCCTTCAGCACCCCTACGATGGTGCCCAGGGTGGAATTGATGGTTCTGAGTTCCTCCATGAAGCCCATATACTGTTCCTCCTGCAGGCGCTGGGTCTCCTGAAACTTGGCCAGTACCGTTGCCATCGTCTCCTGGGAGTGGTGGTAGGCTCCCATGATGGAGGAGAGGGCCTCGTGGAGAGTGGGTTTCCTGGGCCTATCCGCCCCATGTCGCACAGCAGCCCTCCCAGTTCCCCTGTGTTCCTGGGCCTCCATCCCCTGGAGCGTGTGCCCACTACCACTGCCCCCAGGTCCCTGTTGTTGTTGGGGTGGTGGGTTAGCCTGGGTTCCCTGTAGTGGTGGACACACTGCTGATTGACGTGTCCTGGGGACGGAGGTATGGGCCCGCTGGGTGGGTGCTGTGCTGGTGTTTCCAGAGGGAGGAAGCTCTGTAGTGGCCTGTGACTGTGTGATTGGAACTGACTGTCCCGAGGTCCCCGATGGGCCGGGCTGGTCATGTAGATCCAGTTCGACAGAGGTGCTGTCATCACTGTGAGCCTCTTCTGTTGGTGGTGTGGACCCTCCTGTCCAGTGACGTTGGGTAGGGGTCCTGCTGGGGTATAAAAGCATGATTATTGCATCTGTGTGTGTCAAGGTGTGCAATGGGTGGGTAACCGTGTACCCCATTGCTAGCATTCCTGTGTGGGACCTTGTGTGATGATGGTTTAGGGGGGTGTATGGGTATGTGCAGTGGGCATGCTTTAGTGATGGGTGTCCATGCTTTGGTGTTGCATGCAGGGCTTGGTGTTGGGATGGGTGCTTTGTGATAGTGGGACATTTGTGAGGAGTAGGAGTGATGGGGGTGAGTGTGAGGGTGGGAGTAAGTGATGGCATGCAGGTAGGGTGGGGGATGTATTAGTAAAGATTTGACTTACCAGAATCCATTCCTCCACCTACTCCTGCGAGGCCCTCAGGATGCAGAATCGGCAAGACCTGCGCCTCCCATCTTGTTAGTTGTGGGGGAGGAGGTGGGGCTCCGCCGCCAATCCGCTGAACCGCTAGGTGGTGTCTGGAGACCACGGAACGCACCTTCCCCCGTAGATCGTTCCACCTCTTCCTGATGTCCTCCCGATTTCTTGGGTGTTGTCCCACTGCGTTGACCCTGTCCACTATTCTTCGCCATAGCTCCATCTTCCTTGCAATGGAGGTGTGCTGCACCTGTGATCCGAATAGCTGTGGCTCTAACCGGATGATTTCCTCCACCATGACCCTGACCTCCTCCTCCGAGAACCTGGGGTGTCTTTGCCGTGCCATGGGGTGGTGTAGGTGATGTGTGGGGTGGTGTGTGGGATGATAAGTGTGCTGATATGTAGTGGGGTGTTGTGTGAGGTGCGTGGAAGTTATGTGGGTGATGGTGTTGTGTGCCTGTGGATACTAGTGTTGTTGATGGTGGTGTCTCTCTCTGACTTTCGTTCATGATTTGTGGTTGTCAGGGTTTGTGGGTGATGCAGGTGTGTGTTTTATACTGTATTGAGTGTGTGGGACTGGTGTGTGTATGTGTATCAGGTGTGTGTATTTCGAATTGTCCAATGTGGCTGTGTTTTGTAAATGTGTGTGTCTTTTGAGCGCGGCTGTGTGTACCGCCAATGGAATACCGCGGTTGAAAGATCGCTGCGTGGATTCGTGGGTCGTGATAGTGTGGGCGTATTTCTGTTGGCGTGACGGTGGAGGTGTTGTTATCGCCAGTTTATCACTGACCTTTGGTGTGGCGGACTTGCGTGGGTGTCTGAATTTAGGCGGATTACGAACTGTGGGTCATAATAGCTGTGGCGGGATTCCGCAGCCGCGGCGGTGTGTTGGCGGTCTTCTACACGGCGGTAAGCAGCTTTTACCGCCAATGTCATAATGAGGGACTATATGTCCTACCTTAAACATACAATGCACTCTGCCCTTGGGGCAACCTAGGGCCTACCTTAGGGATGCCTTACATGTAAGAAAAGGGAAGGTTTAGGCCTGGCAAGTGGGTAGACTTGCCAAGTCGAATTTACAGTTACAACTGCACACACAGACACTGGAATGGCAGGTCTGAGACATGATTACAGAGCTACTTATGTGGGTGACACAACCAGTGCTGCAGGCCCACTAGTAACATTTGATTTACAGGCCCTGGCACCTCTAGTGCACTTTAGTAGGGACTTACTAGTGAATCAAATAAGCCAATCATGAATAAGGTAATTACATACACATTTTGTAAAGGAGCACTTGCACTTTAGCACTAGTTAGCAGTGGTAAAGTGCCCAGAGTAAGAAAAACAGTAAAATCAGAGTCCAGCACACATCAACAACCTGGGGAACAGAGGCAAAACGTTAAGGGAGACCACACCAAGGATGAAAAGTCTAACACGTGTCCCCCTGCAGCAGAAAGTGGGGAGCAACTACCCAACTTCATGGGAGATCTCATCACTAAGGCAGAAGAACCTGGACAGACCATCAGAATTGGTGTGTTCTGTACCAGGACGGTGTTCCACTGTAAAGTCCATCCCTTGTAGGGAAATGGACCACCTCAACAGTTTTCGATTCTCACCCCTCAACTGCATTAACCATCTGAGGGGCCTGTCGTCGGTCTGAACTCGAAAGTGAGTCCCAAAAAGTAGGGTCTTAGCTTCTTTAGTGCCTAGACTACAGCAAACGCTTCACGTTCTATGGCACTCCACCTACGTTCCCTGGGTAGTAACCTCCTGCTACTGAAGGCTATGGGTTGATATAGGCCCTCTTCATTAAGCTGTGAGAGTACTGCTCCAATACCATGCTCTGAGGCATCTGTTTGCACAACAAACTCCTTGGAGTAGTTAGGTGCCTTCAGCACAGGTGCTGTGCACATGGCAGCCTTCAGGTCATCAAAATCGTTCTGGCAAGCCTCTGTCCAGATCCCTTTCCTGGGTTGCTTCTTAGAAGTAAACTCAGTTAAGGGGGTAACAATGGTACCATATCCCTTAACAAACCTCCTGTAGTATCCTGTGAGACCTAAAAAGGCTCTCACTTCAGTCTGGGTCTTGGGAGGCTCCCATGCCAGAATTGTGTCAATCGTAGGCTGTAGGGGTGCCATCTGGCCACTCACCACCTAGTGTCCTGAGTGCATCACAGAAACCTGCCCTATTTGGCACTTGCTCGCCTTAATAGTGAGGCCTGCCTTCTTCAGGACCTCTAACACTCTCCAGAGGTGTTGCAGGTGTTCCTCCTATGTGGAACTAAACACAGCAATTCCATCCAGGTAGGCAGCACTGAGCTCATCCAGCCCAGCCAACACCTGGTTGACCAACCTCTGAAAGGTGGCAGGGGCATTCTTCATCCCAAATGGCATGACTTTAAATTGAAAGTGTCCATCTGGGGTAGAGAATGCTGACCTCTCCTTGGCCCCCTCAGTTAAAGCAATCTGCCAGTGTCCAGATGTTTAGTCAAACATACTTGAGATACTTGGCAGCTCCCAACCAGTCAATGAGCTCATCAGCTTGGGGGATGGGGTGTGTGTCAGTCTGGCTGACCGCATTAAGTCCCCGAGTTCTGGAGTGGCACCAGATGCAGCAGCCTTTGGGACCAATACCACTGGGCTGGAGTGCTCAATAACCCCAGGGTAAGCATTTTGGATACTTCATCCTTAATGCATGCTCTCACCCTGTCAGTCACCCTGTAAACCTTCTGTTTAATGGGTGTAATGTCCCCAGTGTCTACATCATGTGTGCACAAGTGTGTGACTCCTGGGATCAGGGAAAACAGTGAGGAAAATTGTCCCAATACGTGGCGACAGCCACCTTGCTGCTCCTCAGTCAGGGAGGGGAGGAGGATCACTCCCTCCACTGACCCATCTTTTTCTCCTGCAGACAGGAGGTCAGGAAGAAGCTCACTCTCCTTCTCTACCCCATCATCTTCCGCAAGAACTATGGACAGTTCAGTGAGGTTTGAGGCGGTTGACATGCAGGACCCTTAAAGGGTTCCTTGGAGACCGCAAGTCCACCAGGGAGGTGACTTCACTCTTGTGCTCCACCACCTCAAATGGCCCAGTCCACTTATCCTGGAGCGCTCTAGGCTCCACTGGTGCCATCACCCACACTTTTTGTCCAGGTTGAAACTCGACCAGAGTGGCATTCTGGTCATACCAGCTTTTCATGTTCTCCTGGCTTGCTTCCAGGTTCTCCTGAGCGGGACTCCTGAAGCAGGCAGTCTGGTTTCTCAAAGCCAGCATGTAACTGAATACATCCTGGGGGTGTTTACTAGGAGCTCTCTCCAAAGCTTCCTTAACCAGACTCAAAGGTCCCCTCACAGGGTGGCCATAAATCAGCTCAAAGGGACTAAACCCAAGTCCCTTTTGAGGCACCTCCCTGTTGGCGAACAGAAGGCATGGCAAGAGGACGTCTGTCAGAGTCACCAGATCCTCGGGGTCTGTGCACGTTCCCAACACTTCCACCACAAGACAGCTCCAATCCTCTGATTATATTTATCACAGAGTCTAAGAGAGTCCAAGTGGGGAAAAGGGGATTAGGAAGGGAACAGCTGGGAAGGAGACCTGTAGGAGGCAAGAGGTTAAAACACAGCATCAAAATTACATCTCATGAAATTAATACCATGCTATAACTCTAAGCTTTGTCATTTCTGAAAACATGAAACAACCCTAGAATAATTCTAGAACTGACTAGGATTTTTGATGACCCAATACCTGGGAAGGAGACAAGAAAAGGTTAAATAGAACTTTGAGATTCAAGTACTTTCTTTAGCATGGAAATAATAAATTGTGCACATTGCAGGTTTTTATATGTGTACTAAACACCTTAAAAGGATTGTGCACAATGAAATTACACAATGTATATTCAAGGAAATAAATCACACAACTTGTCAACTCAAAATGCTACCAAGGAAATGTCTTAGAATGATAGCGCACAGTAATTGACATCTTTGATACACAAGGAAAGAACTGCGCGTCTTGCTGATTCGAATGCCACCATTAAATGCCTCGGAAATGATAGCATACAATGAACATCAAAATTCACACTCAAGGAAGGAATCGCACGTGTTGACGATTCAAATGCCACCATGAAAACTGCCAAGAAATGGTAGCGCACAATGAATAGCATGAAAGGCACACAAGAAAAGAATTGCGCTTCTTGCCGATTCGAATGCCACCATTTAATGCCTCGGAAATGATAGCGCACAATGAATACCAAGAATTTCACACAAGAGTTGAATCGCGCATGTTGCCGATTCGGATGTCACCATGGAACTGCCAAGAAAATGGAAGCGTACAGTGAATATCAAGAATTACACACCAAGAGGGAATCGCGCGTGTTGCCGATTCAAATGCTACCATGAAACTGTCAAGGAATGGTAGCGCACAATGAATAACACAAATTAATCTTAAGAAAAGAATCGTGCGTCTTGCTGATTCAAATGTGTGCATACAATTGCCATAAAAAGTTTTAAATGCACAGTTACACTTGCAGGAGCAAAATGTTATTAGCATCCAAAATTAGGCCCAAGAATTTGAGCGTCAACGAATACAGAGTCGGGGGCCCAGCCCAACCTCCACCTTAACGCCCTGAATAGGAATCACCACTGAAGACTGAAGCACAGAGGCCTGGGAGGTCAAGGTAGGCCACCGGAACAGGAGCTCAGGAAGTTGCTGCTGCTCTGCACCGGGACCTCTGAATAGTGAGCACGTGGAGATGGGCTGACTCCCTTTTATAGAGTTTTGGTCCAGCCCACGGCCACACCCAGGCATGCTGCAGGGAAAGCTTCTAGAAGGCCCTGGAAAGGAT
The DNA here is from genome assembly GCF_031143425.1 of Pleurodeles waltl. Taxonomy (NCBI): domain Eukaryota; kingdom Metazoa; phylum Chordata; class Amphibia; order Caudata; family Salamandridae; genus Pleurodeles; species Pleurodeles waltl. The sequence goes on from NC_090444.1 coordinate 1,730,938,144, forward strand.
CACACCCTGACTCCCTCTGAATGCCTGCCGCAATACATTGCAAATGTACAGTATTTATAAGCACCTTAAAAATGAATCTTTTGGATTGAATTCTGCAATGCAAAAGGTTAAGCAATACCATATCATCACAATGCATGAATTACATTATCTTGAGAGTGTTGGGTTTTTGCATTCTAGACGCCCGTAGAGCGCACACTGTCCTGGTGTTGACAACGTCCCACTTCTTCCTCAAGGGCTCTGACAGGCCCATGATCGTGCCTTTTAAGGTGCGGTTAAATCTCTCAGCCAGTCCATTACTTTGGGGGTGGTAAGGGATGGTGAACTTGTAGGTTACCCCACAAATCTTCCACAGAGACTTCATAAATGTGGATATGAAGTTGGTACCCCAATTAGATACCACTTCCTTGGGGAACCCCCTATGGGTAAAACCCCCCATCAAAGCACGACCCACCACAGGGGAAGTGATTGATTTCAAAGGAATGGCTTCTGGGTACCGGGTGGCCTGGTCCCCAAGACCAGAATAAACCTGTTGTCCATGGCTGTCTTGGGATCTAGAGGCCCACAGTGTCAATGCCTACCCTCTCAAAGGGAGTACTGACAACAGGCAAAGGTTGGAGGGGAGCCTTACATTCCCCCCACTCTTGCCACTTGCTTGGCAAGTCTGATAAGACCTGCAATGTGCATCTGAGTGCCTGCGCATTAGGGGCCTGTAAAAGTGGGTGACAAGCCTCTCAAAGGTCTTGTCCAGCCCCAAACGTCCAGCTAAAGGCACATCATGAGCCAACACCCAGTAGGAAGGCCCTGAAGCACTGGGGTACCACCATCACACGAGCTGACCCAGGCTCAGGAAACTTAGGCTCGCTATACAGGAGGTCATCCTCCCAATAGATCAGGTGTGATCCTGGCTCCTTGCCAGCCACCTGGTCTGCAGCCTGCTGCCGCAAACCCTTCAAAGTAAGGCATATCTTCTGTGCTGCACAGAATGCTTCCCTGGTGGTCCCCACTTCCTGCTGCCACTGCAACAGCTCAGGGACCTCTCCCAGTTTAGCCACCTGTTCCCCTGCAGGCTCCGGGGCGTCACCCTCAGGGTCTGCCTCCTCCCAGACTGTGGGAACTTCTGGGGGCGGTTTCCCACGGCCCCTGCCCTTCCTCTTCTTGGCGGTCCCCTGGGCCACTGCTTCAGGCTCCAGGGGCTCTTGATTACCCTGACGGGCTGCCATTGACCGGGTGGATACACATACCCACCCAGGCAGACCCAACATCTCCAAGTGAGACATGTGTTCCACCTCCTTCCAAGGGAAATCCTCCAGGTCATTGCCTAGCAAACAATCAACAGGCATGGGTGGACTCACAGCTACCTTCAAGGAACCTGAGACCCCCCCCCCATTCAAAATGAACCTGCACCACTCTGCACAGGCGCTCTGAGTTGTCCACTGCAACTACTTGGTGAAGTACCCGGGATCAATCTGCTCTTCAGACACAGCTGACTCCTCACTGTAGTCACACTGGCTCCTGTGTCTCTCAGAGTCTCCATTCTCTGTCCATTAATGGTCACCCACTTTCTGTACTTCTTAGTGTTTTCAGGCACTAGGGTTCTCTGGACCATCTCACTGTCCCGTAGTGAGACAAGGATCATCTCAGCTGGTTCCCACCCACCTGAAACCAACTCCTCCCCAATCGCTACACCGGCCAAACCCTGGGACGGCAAACCAGTGGGTGCCGGTGTACTTTTGGGGCATTTAGGGTCCCACCTCACATGACCCACCTGGCCGCATGCATAGCACTTACATGGGGGACCACCTGCCACTGGCTTCCCTTTGGAGAACCATGGCTTTTTCTCACTTGGGGGTTGGAAATCCTTACCCTGGGAATCAGTTTGGGGCCCTTCAGAGAACTCCCCCTGTTTACCCTTACCTCCTCCCTTTCTTCTGAGAGCGACCTTGCCCACCCTTGGCGTGCTCTCCTACATACCTCTTCTGGACCCTGGTGCTCTGCCAGCGGTCCGCTTCCTGTGCAAGCTTCCTGGGATCAGTCAGCTTGCTGCAATCAGGTGCTGGTGCAGCTCTGGAAAACATAAACTGTACAAGTGCTCCCAAGTAGTCAGATTGTAAAGCCCCTCATACGTAGTTACCTTACTGCGTAGTGACCTGCAGTAAGAATCAACACATTCCAGCCATGTTTAGGATTCCTTCTTTTAGGACCTAAACTTATCCTTGTACGGCTCAGGGGTGAGAACATAGCTTGTGAGTAAGGCATTCTTTATGGTGGTGTAGGTGAGATTCTGAGCATCCCCTAAGGCTGTCAGTGTATCCCTCTCCTCTACCTCAAAGTGCTTCCACAGACCCGACCCCCCAGTGAGCTTCAGGGACCAGTTTCATATGGAGAGCAGACTCATACCCCTTAAACCACAAGTATAGATCCCCCCTTTTATAATCCTTCACAAGATCTTTAGGAATGTGCACCCTCCTTTCAGGCTGCACTGTGATGTGGATGCCACCACCCCTACTAGACTGGCTCCTCTGATCCAGCTCCCTCAAGTTGAGCTCTTGAGCCACCAACTTTTTTTCTTCAATGGCCATCCTCATTTTCTCCAACTCCCTCAGGTGCTCCCTCTCTGCCTGTCTGTCCTGCAATTCTTCAGGGATCATACCCTTAGATGAGACACTGCTACCTGCTCTGGAGACCCTCTCCCTGGGTATAACAGGCCCACCCACAATACCATTGTGTATGGAATGCTCTTCCTCCTTCTCATCCTTCTCCTCCTCTGTGTGCCCTTCCGTGGTCTTGGCTGTCACCCAGGCCGTCAGCGCCTTTTGCAGCTCCTCCTTCTTGGATGAGCTCCTAATGGGACAGTCAAAACTTTTACAGAACTGCTTTAACTGAGCCTTGGTATAGCTATCCAATTTCTCTAGGTCAAAAGCCGCTCCAAATAATGCATCTCCAGATTGGGACATGATGAAAAGTGAACAAAAGTGCAAAGTTCCAAAAGGCAGATTCTATTTCTATTTTTCTAAACCTGTGTTGTGTCATTTTGTAATGTTTTCATTAAGTTACTGTGTGTGTTGGTACAAATACTTTACACCTAGCACTCTGAAGTTAAGGCTGCTGCTCGAGCCAAGCTACCAAGGGGGTGAGCGGGGGTTAGCTGAGGGTGATTCTCTTTTACGCTGGCTAAAGTGAGGGTATTTGCTTGGACAGGGGGTAACCTGACTGCCAACCAAAGACCCCATTTCTAACAGCTACTGTCCAAAGCATCGAAGGACATGTTCCTCGACAATCATATTTCTAGTTATAAGGTGAAACTGGCTAAACCGGTGGACCTGAAAGGGTCCTGGGAGGTGGCCCTAATGGAGATACAGTACCCTAGAATGTGGAATATATTTACAAAGCACAAGGCTACATTTATCATAAAGTGCTCTCAGGACTTCTTGAGCTTCCCTGTGGGTTTCCCACATGGGTCTTACACCACCATCGCGGTGTGGTCGACGCCATCAACAGAGCCGTATTGTATGTATGTACTGTATGGAAGCACCTGGAACCAAATCTTCCACGGAGGGTGGATTTGACACTTAACATACCAAAGTACTCGTCTAGGGACTTAAAGTTCCTATATATGATCCTAGGATGCCTCACCGGGTACAACTTCACTTCGTTCACAAACAAGGTCTGGTGAAGTTGTAGTAGTGTATTTTCTCACCCTAACCAACGACCTGGTACAGCTGTATGGCGTTTGTACGACCACTGAATAAGGCGTCACAGGATTCCAACGGTCCTGGTAAGTGCCGCTCTTAATGAAAGCGCCGAATTCCGCATTTTTGTTAGCTCGTCTAACCACTCGTGTTCCCAGAGGGTTCTCAGAACAAAGCAGCTGTTTTCAAAATACTGCTACTTTGCTAGAGTATGATGATGCAGATGTTCAAACGTGGTGTCCTGCAGTCTATTAAACTCATGGGGTTTGTAACAACGTGGACACCAGTGGTAAAAGCAGCCGTTGAACTCAAAGGTGGTTGGTACCCCGTTAGTTAACGCATACCCGTCTAGGTAGTAGCGGCCCAAGCGGTATTCGCCACCCTGCAACCTGTGTTGAATGAAGATGTTCTCTTTCTCCGAGACGTAGGTGAGCCACTGAGTATACAGGGTGGAGTAACATTTCTGTTTACCATTATAGAGGTCAGACGTTACTAGAGCTATGGTTTCAGGTTTTAAAAATAGGTGCTGATAAATGGACATGCACATGGAAGCCAGAGTAATGTTATTATATGGGTCTAGGTATTCCACAATTTCTTTCCTCTTACTGGATTTTGGTTTTGATAATCCTGACCCATTTTGTCATCTCCACCACAACGTCTCTGAAAAGGTTACATGCTTTTCGCAAGATCATTACATCCGCCTGACAGTACGCTTTCAACTCTGTTTGAAAATGAAACCGATTTCCACAGTTTTCATCGTACCATTGTAGAAAGCTCTCTTTTTCATACAGTATCATGTACTCAACGCCGTAACTGTCGGGCGGAGGCATAGGACCGATGTAATTCTGAGTGGCCCATGTGTTAAAAAAGTGAGGGAAATAACCTTTACATCCTTCAAAACCAAAGGCTTTTGTCAACTTGCTCAACTTCATGGGCAGAAAATTCAAGGTGTCTATGAACCTAATTTCAAAAGGTACAACCTTTAACAGCATCAGTTTGGAACCCTGGGTGATGAGCTCCAAGTTTAGCTTTTCACAAATCAAGTCCCGGAGAATAAAGAACGAGTCGTACGCTTTCGAGTTGTGAGCCAGCATTGTATACTTGTAGTATATCAGCAGCATGAACGTGTTGAGGAAATCGTTCACGCATGACCAGCCTTCAAACTCCCAGTTTTCATCGGCTGTTAGATGATGGGCGTAAATGCAGTTAGGCTGGTGCACACCCGTCTCCTGCATACACTCTATATTGAATACGTTATAGTCTTCTGTTTTTTTCTAGGGGAAGCCTTCAAACATGTAACACTTGTGTGCTGTTCGGCTATAAATTACGCTTTATACCTGGTACATTGCATACCTTGACAATCGTGGTTGTCTGCCTTGTAGCACCCGCAAGCTTGACACTCAGATTTACGGATGCACTGTGCAAGGCTGATGTGTATGTTAAAGCAGTCTTGCGTCCGACAAAACATCTTACACGTCGAGCAGTTTACCTTCTGAGTGTCATTGTCGATGCACCCATCCCTCTGACACATTTTACAGTGCATTGCACAATGGTGTCTGGTTTGTTGTTGTATATGTGGTCGCAATGCTCGCACACTTACTTGGCTCCTAGAAAACCCTTCAGGTTCAAGATACCGTAAAAGTGGTTTTTGTGATGTAGCACATGAGCGGTCTTGTTTTTCACACACCCCTCAGAAGTAAAGTACTTCCAAGAACCCCTGTGGTACAGAACTTTTACATAATGGCAAAATGGTTCTCAAAAAGGCCTAGGTCCCCAAAACCAACCAGTCTGTCGGGCGGTAGTTGAAGCACCTCATGGGCTGCTGCCGCCATAGACATAATTACGTTGTCTGGGGTAGCTCGGTCCACCAACAACTCTGCGATACTTGCCGCCAGACACATATTGGTAGCTCTGGTGTTAAAGTCGAGCAACCATAGATATTTCTTGCCAATGATTTTACTGTACATGATGCTCTTTCAGGTTCTGGAAGCACCACCCTCAGGATGCCTAACAACGAGGGCGATGATTCAAAAGGTCCTGTATGCCATTAATTCAGCCTTGCTCTGTAAAAGCTTAGACATGTTTTCTAGAAACGTCACAGCGTCAAACACACCTCGAAACGTCTGTCTGGTGAACAGAGGACTGTTGAGACCCTGCCCCTCAAAAGCACAGCTGGAAGAAATCGTTGGGCCCCACATTGTGTAACAATTGGCCTATGAGCATTTGTATGGCCTAATGTATAGCTATAACACCCTGATTGGAGGAGTTTAGACATTCTAGGTTAACTAACCTAAACCCCTCATAGTGCTCTGTAGTGTTAAACCTCTCCACAGTATGTCTGTACATTCAGACACTTTCTAAAAACACTGATTCTGAATCCTCAGCTTCAAGATCGCTACAGGATGGATGGCCCCCTTGGGTACCACTCTGTGGGAGTAGACGACGGCTCGTTGTTGGGGTATTTTTAAGCCACTGTGTAATGCATAGTCTGGCTTTCTTTCATTTTCTTATTATGGTTTCTAGTGCTACTAACCCACTTATGTTGCTTACAAGCCCAGCTGTTTTTAAGCAACCGACCACAGTCTTTTTGAACAATGTTTGGTGTACTTACAGGAGGTGTCCTTACCATTTCACCTAATATGGGCAGGGGTCCTTTAGGATGTTTGGGTTTGAGCCGGCTCTGCACTTTTCCCTACTTGGGGCCCTGCAAATGCCTATATTCTCACCTAACTTTATATTTTGAGGCCTTATGGGGAGCGTTTTAGGTGTTAAGGGTGCTGCTTTTAGGAGTTTTAAACAGTTGGGAGTTGGCTGTAGCAGCTTTTTGGTTTTGAGCGCTCGTAAAACATGTAGAGCTTTACTGAGTACATCGTGGGTCTTCTTTCTATACTTAGACCTATGGACACCCTTTCAGATATGTCACTCCTTAGGGGAATACGTTTGCCTAGTCATGCCGATATATTGTCAATGTCTTCCGCGGCTGATTCACAAGCTACGACCACCTCCCTTCTACACCTTGCTAACTGTAGGATTAACGCTCTGTGGACTGGGCTGGAGAACCCAATATTGACCCCGACTTCCCCAGCTTTGAGGTCTTGAGCTTCAGGCATGATTTTAGTTTCCTAACGGCCTGTTGTATTTCTTTCAGGTATGTATCCAAAACTTGTTGGGGGTCAGGGCGCCACATTTTATTCCACTACGTGTGTCATTAGCTGTGTGCTGTATATTACCCATAACCACCCCGGGGTCTGGTCACTGTTAACTGCAATAAGCCCTTTTTAAACGGGCAGGTTGGGACAGGTCAAAAGAACAGGGCCCCAGTGTGAACACCCCAGTGCTTAGGAGGCCTGATCATTGCTAGATGGTGTTCCAAAACTCTGATTTTGTGAACCACTGCATCCTGTACTGCTATCAGGGTATACTGGTGCTGCGCTGGTGGGGTTGTACGCTCCAGGGGGTGTAATTGGTGACATCGTACATGGGTAAGTTAAATGTTGGTCATAGTAACTCAAGGCCTCTGATGCATATTAAGCGCTGTGGCTGGGTGTGGGAGATTGATACCTTGGTGACTGCAACCTGTTGGGGAGTGCATTATAAGGGGCACAGGTTGTTGCTATGGCTCTCTACTAGACCAACTACTGCCTTTAGAAGTCCTATGCACCCAGACTATGGATCCTCTATGGGGCTATCTGTTTCCCTGCTTGTGTCATGTAAGTGAGGAGGGCTTGTTATACAGTCTGCTGGTACTAGGGCATTGATAGACCCAACTATATTAGACTCCTCAAGCGTTGACCATTTAGAACGCTGTCGGCTATGTGGAACAGTCTGAGCTTTAACAACAATTTTAAAAGATATGTCTAAAGGCAAGGCTTGCAGCTCAGGAGTCTGCAGTTTTCTTCTTGCGGTTCTTTAAGGACAACCAATTTATTTTAGGCTTACCACACTGGTTAGGGTCTCAACCAGAGGTTCTACATGGTACAGGATGGTGTGTGTCTGTGGCTGTAAGCGTTACACTGTCACATTGTCCAAACCCTTGTACACAGGTAGTTACTGTAGAAGTGTTCACGGTACTGCGCATAGCCTTTATTACTGTTGATGCAGTGTAGTTAGCTGTACCTGGACCATGACTGCTGTCTGTAGAGCTGATGCATGGTTTGTCCTGGTGTCCTGCGGTGTTCACGGACGCGGCTGGTGCCATGGGGTTTCGAAGGGTCACTTTGCTGTCCTTTAAAGACAATGCAGTCCACTTCATCCGATGGCCGACTCTTCCAGAACTCTTTTGTGCTGACTCTAGGATATAAAGTTAACAAAATACATATTAAGTGTTGCTATAGCCGCTATATTCTGGGGTGAAAGAGGTTGAGACGCACTAAGTATTGAATTCATGTGGCTCTACACTTTCTAAAAACTCACCTGAGGTGTTCCGATGTGAGGGGCCTTTCTTTATAGGTGGACCTTCCTTAGACGCAAGGGATTTCCTTTTGCGGACCTTCTTTTTAATGCCCCCGGCCACATTCTGGGTCGTTGCTACGGGAGTCGCTTGTACCGCAGGGGTGCCTTGGGATAAAAAAAAAAAAAAGAATGAAATGTTACATTTACAATATAATACACAGACTATACAAGATCTCTGAGGGTTCCTTCTATGCTGTTTTTATGGCAGCTTTTTAGGTTTTCAGGGCATTTACACAAGGACTTCTTTTATTTACCTGCAAAAGCTGCATCCTGAGATATTGCGCTTGGACCATCTTGAGCCTGGAGGATTTGTTGCAGCGCCCCTCCCGCCAGCTGTAGTTCTGCATCATAACCTGTAAAAGCACACAAACACATACGAAGCTGTATCATTTATAGGCCATGTAATACCCACATAGTAACAATATAACACATACCACATACCATTTTGAAAAACAAAATAAATCTAATTTATATCTATATATATACATATACACGTTTGGAGGCCCTGCTTTGCACCCCTATACCACAGGTATGTAAAGGGGCACCCCGTTTGATGGGGCCCCCAACTAGGGTTACATTTTTTAATTTGTTATTATTTTTTTTTTTTTACCTTTGTTTTTTAAAACCCCCCTGAAGGGGGTTGTGTAGCAAACAAAACAGCGCTTCAGACGCCGTTCTGGCCCCTCCTAGGGACTTCAGGGGTGCTTGTGGGTGTTTGTGGGGCCCCCGGTTCATGCTTGGCCTAGCGGCCCGTGTAGTTGAACCATATCAGCTGTTTTAGAAAAACTTAAAAAACAGACGGGGATCCTGGCCCGAACACGTTCCTGGACCCCAGCCGCCATTATAGACATTATTGTTAGAACTGCATGGTCCTAACAATAATGTATATAATGGAGGCCGGTGATCCGAGCAGCACGTGGCCTGGATCCCCGTCCTCCATTATAGGCATTGGTGTTAGGACCATGTGGTCCTAAAATAACTTATATAATGGAGGCCGATGATCCGACCAGCGTGCGGCCCGGATCCCCGACCTCCATTATAGGCACTAGTGTTAGGATCGCATGGTCCTAGCAATAATGCTTATAGTGTAGGCCAGGGATCCGAGCCGCGCGCGTCCCGGATCCCCGACCTCAAATACAGTCATTGGTGTTAGAACCATGCGGTCCTAACAATAATGTATATAATGGAGGTCGGGGATCCGAGCAGCGCGCAGGTCCCGGATTCCCGGCCTCCATTATAGGCACTGGTATTAGGATTGCATGGTCCTAACAATAATGTTTATAATGGAGGCCGGGGATCCGAGCCGCGCACTGCCCGGGTCCCCGACCTCCAATACAGGCACTGATGTTAGGACCGCATGGTCCAGTCCTAACAATAATGTCTATAATAGAGGCAGGAGATCAGGCCTCGCGCAGCCCGAGTCACCAACCCCCATTACACACATGGTGGTTAACCGGGCGGTCCTAACAACATTATCCCTAAAATGGAGGTCGGGGACCTATTTATAGAGTAATTTTGAAACTGTAATAGACTGTGATTTTGCATGCTTAGTTGTCTATTCTGCAATGAATATTTAAATGGCACTCATGCCCTTGCAAATATTTTACATTCAATTTCATATGTTAACAATTATGCATTCTCTTCAGTAAAGTGCTGGTGTCTCTTCATATACAATGTCTTTGTAATAATTCCTATTTTGTGCCATTTCTATGTGTACCCTTCTAAACAGACTTCAAAAGGAGTAGGTTCAATATCTTAGAGGTGTATCATTCTGTCTGGTCTAGTGGGCCTGCCGGGTCCCCAGCCTGCTTTACAGACAGCGATATTAGGGGCCCCGTGGCCACCATCCCAGTCCTCAGCCCCACCAATCAGCACCCTAGCCGTAACATAGGGTAAATATGCATAACCCTCCTCCACAGCCCCCCTTTCACATACACACATTTGTTTACAACGTTTGTCAAGGATGGCTTTACTAATCCACACAATTGTCCACATATAAATATAGTTCTGCTCTTTGTTAATATTAACCCTCTGTGCTACTTTATAGGGGATCAAAGCACCCTATAGATAAAACTCATGCATGAACGTTAATTACAAGCGGTATCTATCTTGACATTATAAATGTTTCCTGAAGGCAAGATACCCAAGGAACTTTTCAGTACGTGTTTTTAAATTGCTAGTTTCAAAAGTTATTGCTAAACATAGCAACCCCTGGAGACCTGCGCCCACCCAATCCACATCATCACCAAACCTAAAGCAGACACTGCTAATAACCTTTGTAAAACATACAGGCCCTCATTACAACCCTGGCGGTCGGTGATATAGTGGCGGTAATACCGCCAACAGGCCAGCGGTAAGAAATATGAAATTATGATCGCGGCAGAAACCGCTGATACAGCCACTTCAACACACCGACCGCCGGGGCAAAATCAACCGGCACCACAGCAGTAACCGCCTGCAGCCATGTGGAAGACAATGTTCCGCCCACCGTATTGTGAAAAGTCCTTTTCCGTGGCAGTACCAATGACATCAAAAGCCTGGCGGAAACACTGTACAGAAGGGAAAAGACTCACCTCCGGAGACTCAAGGAAGAACCACGCTGCCATGAAGCCTGATTTGCATGTGTTCCCCATGCTCTTCTACGTTCTGCTCCACTACGAACACCAATGCTGGCGAAGACGACCACAGTGAGTACTGCCGCCTAGCACACAGGGGAGGGGGACAGAAAAAAGAGAGTGACACACACACAGAACACGCAACACCCTAACCCACAACACCATACACACAAGCAGATGCACTAACATTACATAATCACCCCGTACCATTCAGGAATAATGCAAGGACAAAAGGAACTGATTAAAATGAGTGTAATAAGATAAAATAGTATAAATACATGCATCCAAATCAACAAGTATATACATACTTACAAATGTAGGGACACTGCCCAGTCCTCAATGTCCGTGGGCCACAGGGCCACATCACATAGTCCAAGGCCCCACCTGACTCCTGCAACAACACGGAGAGAACAGTGCAGAGGCATCAGGTTGAAAATAGGCAGGCACCTCAGGGGGACGGGCAACGGGGGGCACCTTAGCCAGAAAATGGTACAACACCACTGGTCCTGGAGGGGGCAACATGCCCTGTGCTCTGTCCTGGGGAGTGCAAGGCCACAGTCTCCCAAGTGGATGGCTTCTCCACTGGTTCTGGAGGGGGCATTATGCCCAGTGATCTTCATACTGTGAAGATGGGGTGAGTGGATGGCTTCTCCACCGGTTCTGGAGGGGGCATTGTGCCCAGTGATCTTCATCCTGTGGAGGATGGGGTGAGTGGATGGCTTCTCCACTGGTCCTGGAGGGGACATTGTGCCCAGTGGTGCAGATCTTGGGGAGTGCAAGGTCACAGTCTTTCACCTGGGTGTCAGACCCACAGGATTTGCAGGGGCCAGGCCGCACAACAGCCCTTGTACGCAGAACTACACACCGCCCGTCGGCGGTGACGGCTGCTCAGTGGTGGCAGTGGTGCTGCTAATGGTGGAGCTGGCATTGGTGGTGGGAGGCTCCAGCACATCCCCTGCAGCCTCGGACGGCTGCCCACTGGGGCTGCTGCTGGTGGTGGTGCTGGCAGTGGTGGGGGGAGGCTCCAGCCCATCCCCTGCAGCCTCGGACAGCTGCCCACTGTGGCTGCTGCTGCTGGTGGTGGTGCTGGCAGTGGTGTGGGGAGGCTCCAGCACATCCCCTGCAGCCTCGGACGGCTGCACCACCAGGGTTGGTGGTGGGGGCTCCGACTGAGTTCCTGCACCAGGGCCCTTGTCTCTACTGCCTGCTGGGACTGCCTCCTTGCCCTTCCTTCCTGCAGCTGGGGCTGCCTCCTTGTCCTTCCTTGACGCACTTGGGGCTGGCACCCTGTCCATCTGGCTGGCTGGTGGCAGGGATCCTTTCCCATCTGGAGTAGTTGGGAACACTACTGTGACCGTGGACTGGGTGGCCTAGGTGCTTGGCTCGGTTTTGACCACCCTGGCCTGAAGTGAGGGACGGGGGAAAGCTAGGGAAGAGGTCAATATTGGTGAGGAAAAGCTTCTTAGGGACATTGGGGCGGGAAGAGGGAGATGGTTTGGGAGTGGAGGAAGAGGGAGTGGTGGTAGGAGGTGTCAGTCTGCTGTGTTTGGGTGCAGGTGCATGGGCTGAATGCTGTTGTGAGGTGGATGGCTGTTGGGTGTCTGAGTCGTTGCGTTTGTGTCCTTTGGGAGGAGGGGGCACAGACACTGTGGGAGAGGACACAGGGGATGTGTGCATGGATGTGGGGGTGGTAACTGCCAGTGAGGGGTGTGTACTGATAGGTGTGCTAGTGATGGTGGTAATGGATGAGGATGTAGTGCATGCAGGTGTGAGTGTAGACGCAACTGGGGGCCACAGTGGAGTCAGTGGATGTTAGTATGTCTGATTCTGGATGTTGTTTGTGTAAGTGCCTGTGGGATGATGTGTGGTGCTTGTGTTTGCCATGTCCACTCTTGTGTGTTGTCCTGGGTACCTGCTCGTCTGACTGTATGCTTGGGATAGGTTGGGGTTGAGGGGAATGGGATTGGGAAGAGATAGTTGGAGGGGGGAAGGTTGAAACAGGGACAAGGGCTGCCATCAGAGAGGAGGCCAGAGCCTGGATTGATCTCTGTTGGGCCACCAAGCCAATGTGAATGCCCTCCAGGAATGCATTTGTCTGTTGCATTTGGGCTGCCAGCCCCTGGATGGCATTCACAATGGTTGACTGCCCAACAGAGATGGATCGCAGGAGGTCAATAGCCTCCTCAACCAGGGCAGCAGGGCTAACTGGGGCAGGGCCGGAGGTGCCTGGGACGAAGGAGATTCCTACCCTCCTGGGTGAGCGGGTATGGGAAACTCGCTGAGGGGCTGCTGGGAGGGAGGTGCTGCTACAAGGGTGGCAGCTGTACCTGTAGCTGGGGTGGGCATAGAGGTGTCTGCCACCACCAGGGAGCTCCCATCGGAGGAGGTATCCGTGTCCGAACTGTCCCCTCCTGTCTCCGCCATGGTGTTCCGCTCGCCCTCAGTCCCACTGGTTTCCTCACCGTCGGTGGATACGGCCTCCTGGGTCCTGTGGGATGCAGCTCCCTCCATCGCCAGTGCCTCTGCTCCTCCGCCAGATGATGCTAATGCACATAAGGACAGGGTGACAAAACAAAAAGGGGAGGAAGAGACAAAAATTACACTTGGTCAGTGGCGGCCACAACACCAGTGCTGGCGTACACAACACACTCACACACAGGGAACAGCCCTACGCACTAGGCAATGCACTACCAGTCACAATGCTAGTCACAAGGCCATGGGTAGGGACACCTAACGCCAATTGCAGCATACCTGAGACCCACAGACCCCTTCCCAGTAGTGGATGCCTACTAGCTTGGTTGGAGTACTTTCACATCAGAATCCTGCCCAACATGGGACCTACTCTGCAATGCCAGGCCTGGGCTAGGGGCACCCAGAGGGCCCACACCCTCCACCCGGATAGCACCCCACCAGGCGTGAGCTGTATATTAGGGTACTGTACTCACCCCCTTGTGGCTGCTGTGATGCCCCCAAGTGCCCATCTAGCTTTGAATAGGCCACCACCTGTATGCGCGCTATCAGGGGGGTCAGGGTTCGACAGGCATCCCATCCTTGTTGGGAGGCTATCCCCCAGCGGGGTCTCCGCCGTCTTCCATGCACAGCGTCTCAGGTCCTCCTACCGTTTGCGACAGTGGGTGTTCCAACTGCCATAGACCCCCAGGGTCCACACGTCCTTGGCGATGGCACGCCATATACCCTTCTTTTGATGGGGGCTGACTTGAAAGGAAATGGACACAGGGAAATGTATTAGTTTGACCATCCTGCCTGTCACACTCATGGCCCACTATGCCCCTTCCCATCCCCATTTGCACACACATGGCCCACCATACATGCTGTAGGCTGCCCAGGGCCCATCCACCAACCCCCCCTACATGAGGCCTTCACACACAGCACTCCATGCATACACGCCCCATGCATCGTACTCACGGTGTACTCACCTGTTGGTCTGGAGGCCCATATAGCAGTCTGTACTGGGGTAGGAACCCATCCACCAGTCGCTCCAACTCCGCTGAGGTTAAGGCAGGGGCCCTTTCCCCAGTAACATGAGCCATGGTCGGTTCCAGACACAGGTCCAGCAGCACATGCAGTGTAGGTCCTCTCCTGTTGAAGGTCAGGTAGCAAGTGAGGAATCAGATAGAAAATGGCGGTCATGTCCACAGTGGTGCGTACCTTCACAGCCGGCGTACATCACCATTGGCCACTGTACCCCATAGGGCCCAATGTTAACCAATGAGGAGTTGCACATCGGTTCTCGACTGCCTCCCACAACAGCGCACAACGTCAGCGGAATTATCTCATTTCCACCTGTCCCTCCGTACGGGACAGGCAGAGGCCATTTCAGAGGGGGTGCAGGCCATGGCTCCTAACTGAGTCACAGTACACAAATGCACCATTTGGACATCTCCAACAAAATACTGTTACAATCACAACATGCATTAAAGTGTAGCGGTTGGAATGTAGAGATAATGACCAGCTGCTTACTCTTTTGGCCCCTAGATTGCAACCGCTGTGGATGAATAGGAGATGGAGACATCCCCGTGTACAGACCCTGGTGGACTTGGCAACAATGGAGGACAGGCACATTATTCTCACCTATAGACTTGACAGGGCCACAATTACTGAGCTGTGTGCCCAATTGGAGCCTGACCTAATATCTACTATTCGTCACCCCACCGGGATCCCCCCTCTTGTGCAACTGCTATCAGTGCTCCATTTCCTGGCAACTGGCTCATTCCCAGTGACAGTGGGTTTGGCAGCAGGAATGTCACAGCCAATGCTCTCAACAGTGCTGACCAGAGAGTTGTCTGCCCTGACTAAACATATGTGCAGCTGCATCGTTTTCCCCCAGGTGGAGGATTTGGCCACAGTGAAAGCTGACTTCTATGCAATGGGACATATCCCCAACATTATAGGGTCTATTGATGGAACACATATTGCATTTGTCCCCTCCTCCCCCCGGCGAAATGAACAGGTGTTTAGAAATCGAAAGAGTTTTCACTCCATGAATGTGCAGATGGTATGCCTGGCGGACCAGTACATCTACCACTTCAATGCAAAGTATCCTGGGTCTGTGCTTGATGCCTTTATCCTGAGGAATAGCAGCATCCCAAATGTGATGGCCCAACTCCAGAGGCACAGGGTGTGGCTAATAGGTGAGCCCTGGTTCCCACTCAGTATATGTTGGTGTATGGGTATGGTGTGGACACTAAGGGTTAGTGTGTGGCTAACTGTTGTCCCTCGATATTTGCAGGTGACTGGTTACCCCAACCTCTCACGGCTACTGACCCCTGTGAGGAATACCAGGACAAGGGCAGAGGAACATTACAATGAGGCACATGGGCGAATAAGAAGAATTATAGAGAGTGCCTTTGGCCTCCTGAAAGCCAGGTTTCGTTACCTCTATTTAACAGGTGGATCCCTGTACTACTCACCCAAGAAGGTCTGCCAGATCATCGTGGCATGCTGTATGTTGCACAACCTTGCCTTGTGTCGCCAGGTGCCTTTTTTGCAGGAGGAGGAGGCTGGAGGTGGCCGTGTGGCAGCAGAGGACCCTGTGGACAGTGAAGATGAGGAGGCAGAGGATGAGGATGATGACAACAGAAAAGCAATTATTTGTCAATACTTCCAATGAGACACAGGTAAGACAGTGTTGATACACATATAATTGACAGTATGATGTGTGACATTGTTACCGGCAGGCTGTGTATTCCTACTTCTATACCCACTCACTGTATCCTTTGGCATCTATTTTTGCAGATGTTGGTGCCCCACTATTGGGCTTAGTGTGCTCAGTGCAGCCAACTACAGGTCTTTCCAATGTAAACATTACTGTACAGTTGAATTGCAATGTTTGAACCTTTGTTAAACGAATACCTTTTGAAAACATCTGACATCCGCCATACTTGTATTTTATCAAAGTGTGTTTATTGCAGTGCTCTGAAGAAGAGGGGGTAGTGCAATGGGCTAGGGTGATGATGGAGGAAAGTCCAGGGTAGAGTCCAGTGTATTTGTATCACAGGTGCATTGTCCAATGGGGCATAGGAAGTGGAGCGATGGCGGTTTAAGGTGGACAGGGTGACAGGGTGGGACACAAAAGTGACAATCAGGAGAGTCTTATTTCCTCGCGGGGGCCTTGGCAATAGTGTCTGGCTTCTACCTGGATCACAGTGAACTTTTGCGGGGTGGTTCTCCTGCAGGGGGAGGGGTGCTGGTGGCCTGTTGTTCCTGTGGCGGGCCTCCTGTCCACTAGCGGCAGTAGAGGTGGAGGGCTGTTCGATGGTTTGGCTAGTGTCAGGGGCCAGGTGGTGTGCCACTGCCTCCCTCATACTGTTGGCCATG
The DNA here is from genome assembly GCF_031143425.1 of Pleurodeles waltl. Taxonomy (NCBI): domain Eukaryota; kingdom Metazoa; phylum Chordata; class Amphibia; order Caudata; family Salamandridae; genus Pleurodeles; species Pleurodeles waltl. The sequence continues at coordinate 1,730,954,738 of NC_090444.1, forward strand.
TCTACCAGCACCCCTGCAATGGAGTCCAGGGTGGTGTTGATGTCCTTCAAGTCCTCCCTGTCCCTCCTGCAGCTGCATGTTCTCCTGTAACTTGTCCAGTAACTGGCCCAGCGTATCCTGGGAATGTTGGTATGTTCCCAGGGTTGCGGTAAGTGCCTCTAGGAGAGTCGGTTCCCTGGGCATGTCCTTCCCCTGTCGCACAGCAGTCCTTCCAGCTTCCCTGTTGTCCTGTGCCTCTGTCCCCTGAACCGTGTGCCCACTGCCACTGACCCTGATTCTCTTGGGTTTGTGGGGTGGCCTGGGGTCCCTGTAGTGGTGGACACACTGCTGATTGATGTGTCCTAAGGGCAGAGATATGGGCCTACTGGGTGGGTGCTGCGGTGGTGTTTCCTGAGGGGGAGGCTCTGTGGTGGTGTGAGACTGTGCCTGGGTAACCGGCTGTCCAGAGATCCCTGATGGCCAGGTTGGCCATCCAGATCCAGGCAAGCAGAGCTGCGGTCATCAATGTGGGCCTCTTCTGTGGGGGGACGGGATGTTGCTGGTACCTCTTCGCCGGTGACATTGGGTGGGGTACCTGTGGGGATGTAAATGCAGTGTTATTGTTTCTGTGTGTGACATATTGTGCATGGGTGTGTTGCCCTCTATGGGTGTTATTGCCCTGGCAGCTTTGCCTTGTGTTAGTTGTTATTTGGTGGGCTAGGTGATTCTCTCTAGTGTGCATGCTGTGGTGATAGGTGTCCATGAAGGTCTGTGAGGGGTGTCCATGCATTGGTGTTGCATGCAGGGCTTGGTATTGGGATGAGTAGGTTGTGATGGTGGGGTATGTGGGAGGTGGTGGAGTGATGGGAGTGAGGGTAAGGGTGGTAGTAATAGAGATTTGACTTACCAGAATCCAGTCCTTCTCCTACTCCGGCCAGGCCCTCAGGATACATGATTGCCAAGACTTGCTCCTCTATGTTGTATGTTGTTGGGGAGGAGGTGGGGTTCGACGGCCAGTCCTCTGTACTGCAAGTTGGTGTCTTGCTGCAATGGAATGTACCTTCCCCCGTAGGTCGTTCCACCTCTTCCTAATGTCATCCCTTGTTCTTGAGTGCTCCCCCACGACGTTGACCCTGCCCATGACTCTCCGCCATAGCTCCATCATCCTGGCAATGGATATCTGCTGCACCTGTGATCCAAATAGCTGTGGCTTTACCCTGATGATTTCCTCCACCATGACCCTTAGCCCCTCCTCAGAGAACCTGGGGTGTCGTTGTGGTGCTTTGAGTGTGGTGTGGGTGGTATGGGTGAGGGTGTGTAGGGTGATGTGTTGGGGTGTATGTTGTGAGGTGCATGTGTGGTGTATAGGTAATGGTGGTATGTGGCTCTGGTTGTGTGGGTGCTCTTGCTGTCTCTCTCTCTCTCTCTGTTGGCAATGGTTTGTATTCGTAAAGGGTTGTGGGTAATGTGGGTGTGTTTTTTTATAGTGGTGTGTGGGTGTGGTGTGTGTATGTGTGTCATGTGTGTGTAGTTTGAATTGTCCAATGTGGTGTTGTTTTATTAGGTTGTGTGTATTTTGAGTGCGGCGGTATGTACCGCCAATAGTTTACCGCCATTGAATGTGATTTGTGGGTCATTATGGTGTGGGTGTAGTTCTGTTGGCTTAACAGTGTGGGTTTTGCTACCGCCAGTTTATCACTGACCTTTGGGCTGGCAGACTTGTGTGTGTGGCTGTATAGTGACGGATTAGTATGTGTGTGTGCCATAATAAGGTTGGCGGTTATCCTCCGTGGCGGCATTATGTTGGCGGCAGTTGGCATGGTGGTAAGTGGGATTTACCGCCAATGTCATCATGAGGGCCACAGTGTTGGATAAACCTTTTTTTTAAAAACAGCATATTGGTAAAATTGGACGGGCCTAACTATATATCTAGGGCTTTCAATATTAAAAAACATTTAATTCTCATGTATATTGTACTATAAATGTAGACACTTCTATTTTTACCACAACCCCTGTTTTTACGCTTTTAAAAATTCTGTACCCCTGTACAAATTAAACAGCGGTTTCAACACATTGTAAATGTATGTCTCAAAATAACCTGTTCAAAAACACATGAATTTTGCTCTGCTAGGTTTAGCTAAAAAGGCAGAGCATAATGTCTATGTTAAATGACAATAAAACATAAACATGCAACACATCATTACAGCCCTTAAGTAGAAGAGGGGTAACACCACCAGTCTGCACTCTGCCCTTCATATTTTTCTCCTTGAGGTGTTCTGGAAGCCCAGGCTTTCCGCAAACTTCAAATATTTAGTTCAGAAAAAGAGCCCTGTGAATGTGAGGGTGTTTTTATATGGCCCTTATTGTACTAATTATGCATAAGTTTTGTGGAGGGCTGGGCTTAGAAATAGACATCTGTTTTAGGGGGCCATTGCTTATCTTCTGTCTATTTCAAAACTTTTTTTAAATTGACTGGTCACTTTATACTTGACATATGCTGAACACCTTTGAACCAAGGTCTGGGAACTCTTAGGGCTACATGTGTTTTAGGCTTGCATTGTTTGTCTTCTGTCTATTTCAAAACTTTTTTAAAATTGATTAGTCACTTTATACTTTGACAAATGCTGAACACCTTTGAACCCATGTCTGGGAACTCTTAGGGCTACATCTGTTTAAGGCTTGCATTGCTAGTCTTCTGTCTATTTCAAAATGTTTTTAATTGACTGGTCACTTTATCTTTTGACATATGCTGAACACCTTTGAACCCATGTCTGGGAACTCTTAGGGGTACATTTGTTTTAGGCTTGCATTGCTTGTCTTCTGTCTATGTCAAAACGTTTTTAAAATGACTGGTCGCTTTATACTTTGACATATGCTGAACACCTTTGAACCCATGTCTGGGAACTCTTAGGGCTACATCTGTTTTAGGCTTGCATTGTTTGTCTTCTGTATATTTCAAAACTTTTTTTTAAATTGACTGGTCACTTTATACTTTGACATATGCTGCACACCTTTGAACCCTGGTCTGGGAACTCTTAGTGCTACATCTGTTTTAGGCTTGCATTTCTAAATTGATTGGCTGGCGTTAACACAAGCAGCATTCACCCAGCCCCTCTTTTTGGATTAACCAGCAGTGTGGAGGTTTGGCCTTACATTCCCAATGCTCCGCCCTGTGAGGAAGCCCCTAAGCAGCCATTTGGCCCTGAATGTGTGACATGTCCAGACATGCACTCTTAGGCTCAGAAACAGGTTGCACACCAGCAGGGCCCTCATTTTACACAGCCCATAGATCTAGACACAGGGTCTAAGACCCTGCCATGCGACTAACACGTGACCTCATGATGTCACAACCCACGTGACACACCTACACCTACGTCAGTGCCTATGTCAGCACAGGGCGGAGGCAGCCACATCATTACCTATGTCATTGCCTTCGTCATCACGGGGGGCACCTGTCAAAGGTTTGATGGATGGTATACCCTTATACCACTATTGCAAAATGCACTTATTATTACTGAGGCTTACCAAGCGTCTTCAAGTTGCCTGCAATGGCAATCCTAGAAATGAACACTGGCATTAATAGTTGGCTTGGAGGAAGTCAATGAAAACCAGCAATACAACAACACTTGTGACTCAGGCCCGAAGCTTGTGAATACCGAAAAATAGCAAACTTACACAAAAGTGTAAGTTTACAGTTGTGAATCAGGCCCACAGGGCCTTCTTCACCTATGGCTGCGAAAAGAATTGGAAATTGAAAGGACGTATGCCACATTGAAGTTTCACAAATCTTCTGTAGGGACCCACCACAGGCGAGCTTTGCAGTCACTACCTAGAGCCAGGGGATCTATTTGGGGTGCCCCTCACTTTGTGCTGGGAGATCTCTATGATCCTTTCATTGTTAAGTGCTGTGAATGTTGAACTATGTCTCCAAAAATGACTTTTGATGATGATGCAGTGAAAGCTCACACTTGAGAGTTGAAGAGGTGTAGATGGTCACCTATACTGAATGCTGAAGAGAGGTTCAGGAGGAGGAGAAAGAGATATTTGTTGCTGATGAGGAGGAAGTCAACCTGGATAGTCACTTGTTTTGCCCTGCACTCTGGTGTGAATCTTGGCTTAAAGTTCTGGAGAGTACTAGTCTTGATTTTGTTTGCTTGTGTAGTTGATTTACAACTCCTTTCTTGAATATTTTGCCAAGAAAGAGGTGGTGGGTAATTGGAATGTAGTTCAAGGAAGGGTCAAAGTAGGCTTTCTTCAATGGAGAGAGAACATATCTGATTTTGAGGTTGCAGAGGTAGCTAGCTCGTCGGAGGAATTATGAAGTTTAATAGTAGCTTGAGTAGTTTACCTAGAATTCACTAATTATGACTAAATAACATCATATACATAGGATTTCGCCAAAGCAAATGTTAGACGGCACTCATGTTGTCAATGACGAGGGAATTTGGGGCCAGATGTAGCAAACCGTTTGCGAGTCGCAAACGGTGAAAATCGCCATTTGCGAGTCACAAACGTGGGTTTGCCATGCAGAAATGCATATTGCGAGTCGTTACCGACTCGCAATATGCATTTCCGACTCGCAAATAGGAAGGGGTGTTCCCTTCCTATTTGCGAGTCGCTGTGGGATGCAATACCATTTGCGACCGCGTACGCGGTCGCAAATGGCATCGCAGTTACCATCCACTTCAAGTGGATGGTAACCCACTCGCAAATTGGAAGGGGTCCCCGTGGGACCCCTTCCAGTTTGTGACTGGACCCAAAAATATTTTTTCAGGGCAGGGAGTGGTCCAAGGGACCACTCCCTGCCCTGAAAAAATACCGAAACTAAAGGTTTCGGATTTTTTTTAAGTGCAGCTCGTTTTCCAATAAGGAAAATGGGCTACACTTAAAAAAAAAAAAACTGCTTTATTTAAAAGCAGGTCACGAACATGGAGGTCTGCTGACGTCAGCAGGCCTCCATGTTAGCGAGTGCCTATACTCGCAATGGGGCCGCAATTTGCGACCCACCTCATGAATATTGATGAGGTGGGTCATTGCGACCCCATTGCGAGTCGCAGTCGGTGTCTGAGACACCGTACTGCATAGCAAATTGCGACTTGCAATTTGCGAGTCGGATGGACTCGCAAATTGCAAGTCGCAATTTTGCATTTTGCTACATCTGGCCCTAAGTGTTTCTTTTTTTGTGTATTGTGTAATAGAATGGGAGGGGTGGTTTTGAGGCCTTGATGTCCTTGTTGAGCTTCCTGATTGTATATAATTGTATGTGAAAAATATGTGGGATGCATTGCATTTGTCAATGGCATGTCCTTTTTGCAATTCCAGGGTGGAATGAATGAAGTACTTGATACATTCCACTAGAAACTGATGACCCAGCTCTTCACCTAGCCCAGATCCTGCCTTGGCCCATACAGCTCCAGCACAAGAACCTCTGGCATGAGTTGTGCGCTATCAAAATACACATAACAAACCCTAATGTGTGAATACTGATCTCCTATTGTTGTCTGTATTGTGGCATTAGTGCAACAGGTTGCTTTACGTTCTTTAAGGAGTTTTGATCATATAGAACAAAGTATTTTCAGAATGTTGAGATTTGTCTGTGCACTGAATATTTCTTGCATGCCTTTGTTTCATTTTCCTTCCATATTGTCTTTCCAGCCTCTCGATTGCCACTTCACAGTAATTGAACCTTATGGAAAATGCCAAGAAACCATTCACTTTCTCCTTGTCATTTGCAACGTTCTTGTTTTCTCACAACTGTTTCCTCCAAAGAAATACTTTTGTTATAGGATTTTTTTCTACTTTGATATTTGGCTTCCTACTCTTGGGTTGCCTTTAGCCAGGCTCCCTTTGGGCTGTCAGCAGTCGGACTCTTGGTCAGCAGCGGTGGCGCTGATCACAGCTCCTGTTTCCACCAGCCAGTTGCCTAGCAGGGACCCCGCCATGTACAAGCTGGTGGAAACACAGTGCTAGGGCCACTAGCCACAGGGGAACCTAGTCTATGGCAATGCCCATGGCATGGGGCGTGCAGGGGCCTCACTACCCAGCACCCTCAGAATGTGCACTGTCTGCTTTGCAGACAGTGCACATTCTGAGAGTGATGTAGTACTATGGTATTGGCCTCTAAGGGAGCCGAGATCAATATAATAGCACTGTTCCTGAAGATCTGACCGACAGGAATATGGTAATATGATGTTCTCTCCAGTCAGCCTGAAGGGAACATCCTCCCCACAAGTTTGGCAGTCAGAGTTTTTCAACCACCAAACTCATAATGAGGGCCTAAGTCATTTCCCAAAAATACTCTAACTCGATTTCCAAATTCCAAAGCAGGCAGCTGTGGCTGTTAAGCCTGGTCTCTTCTCTAATTAATGCATCACTGTGCATTTTCTTCTCCAATTCATTATCTTGTCCGTCCCTTCTTGTTCTTTGGACCATTCCCTAGTGGTATCAGCATTCTAGACATTGTTGGGAGCATGTTTCCATAATTGTGTATTGAATTTTCTCTTGTGTCTTTCCCTTCATACCTGCTATTAGTCATGCCTAAGTGTTTCACAAGCACTCTCTGGCAATCATCACACAATATTCATAAACCACTCACCCAATTTTAGGTAGCAATAAGGCCACTTTATTAGGACACAATATTATTCATAATTTATTAAACTCAAGTACATGAAAATTATCAGCCTCGCTAATACAATTTATCTTGTTGACACCCACCCCTTAAGCTTCCCTCCAATGTAGATATTCCCCAAACAACTGCTCCTTGACTTAGACATTCTTCCTTATTCTTCCTTCTCAGTTCTTCTCTAGCCTTTTCCAGTCTCTTGTTCATGCCCCACCAAACCACTAACTTTTCCAAGCCACTTGCCCTTCACCTGCTCTGACGTCAAAAGATTGTCCCCTGAGGAGGTTGATAGACTTGCTCCCGATTACCAATCCCCCCATCTTCTGTCATCCATGAAATATGCAGCTGTTTTCCTGCCCTAGCTCGAAAGTTCCAATTCAACATTTCTCATCACTAACACAATGATTTTTCATTCCATAATTTTCCCAATAAACCTCTTAATTCTAACATGTAGTAAGCACTGCCAAATTGGAAATAAAGTACTCCACTCCTTTATCTAAATATTCCTCCCCGTCCTTAATGTTGCTGTGTTGCAGCACTCCAATATTGGATGTGTGACAAAAAACTCTTGCTGCCGCATTCAATTTCCTTGTCGCTCTATCCAGCACTACTTGTTTGTGAGTACCTTTCCACTGTCTCTATGTAAGAAATTCAGTCCAGAACTATTTCGTGCCAATTTCTGTTTCATTAATATTAAATCTTCTTTAATCATTTTCTTTCTTTATTTTAACTTTTAGTTCTTTTTTAGTGTTTATTTATTTCAGGATTACATCATAATAAACAAAATTCCAATGTACCATGTAAAGTGTTTTCTCATCAATGTTAAACCAGAAAACTGCCCAAGATCATTTTCACATAAATGTATGATTAACAACTCTATACACCCTCTATCCATCACCAGCTCCACTAAAAAAGGTAACAATTTTCTCAGTTGCATACTGCTTTTACCCCAGTAAGTCACTTCATGTCTGTAACTGGGCAATACCAAAAATATTCCTTACACTTGCTTCTTCTATGTATTTTGCTGCCCAGCACATCAACAAATATCTGATAAACCTTATAACTCGTTTACAAGAGCAAAGGTTAGGAAATTTCAAGTCAAATGACAAATATTACTTAATATTCCTAATGTGTCTTTCTTAACATTTCAATTTACATCTTCCTATGAATTTGATATTGTCTTCTTTCAGTCCTAACTGTGCTACCTCAGACACTACCAGAATTCTAAAAGAATGCTTGCCATATCCTTCTGGTTGTGAACCTATTGTTTTCAACACTTGTCTTAAAACTCCTAATAAATTAATGGTTTTTCTGCTACTTTCTTCTTTAAGGCAAAAATGTTGTCAAAGGTTTTTACCACTCTAAAACTATTCCCAAGCTAGAACTGAGAATCAATCTGGCTTTGCATTTCCGCTCAACCGCACCCTTTATTCGCTACTGCCTTGATCCATTTTGGACCTTCTCAAAGAAATGTGCAAGCTAGTTCTAAACGTATGCATATCCTCCTTCCCCAGATCTTCATAACTTCTTGAGTCTAGCAATTCATCACGCTAAGGGTCTTATTATGAGTCAGGCAGTCTTTAGACTGCCAGACCTGCTGTGACAGTCGGACTGCCACACTCCTGGCGGTCCGACCACCAGATTACGACCATGGTGATCGGACCGCCAGGGTAACACTGCCACCACCGGGAACATGGTTCCTGAAAGGGTGGCAGCGGTCGGAGTCGTGGTCAGCCAGTGCGGTGCTGAGTTCAGCGACACCGTGCTGATCATGAGTACTCTTTCCTCCAGCCTTTTCATGGGGTGTCCCCGTCATGAAAAGGTTGGTGAAAAGCCTGTGCTGGTAGCCCCCTGCCAATACCCCCAGAATGCATACGGTCTGCACTGGAGACAGTGCGCATTCCGAGGGGGCAGGTGTGCCTTCAGTGTGCAGAGGCCAATGCCATGGCCAGATGCCATGTACCAGAGGCCCATGTCATGTGCCAGATGCCAATGCCTTGGCACTGCCATCGTAATATGTTTTTTCCACTGGTCAGCCCCGCGGAAACATTGTAATATGACTGGAGGGGAGGCCGCTGGTATGACAGCAGTTTCCTCTCCGCAGCTTTGGTGGTCAGATAATTCCAACTGCCAAAGTCGTAATGAGGCTTTATTTAACCCCCCAAAAAAAATAATAATAGGCATAACTTGAAAATACTCACATCAAAATTGTCATAACAACAGTTTGGCTAAACCTTTGTAATATTTTGTCATATTTAAAAAATTGTTGGTTCACTAAGTTTTTGTTTGGGCCTTTTACCCTTTCCCATCCTGCAAGGACTTGCTTCTCCAATTCCCCTTCAACTGGATCGTAACGCCACCATACTTTCTTACTTTTACAAAGAATGAAACCCTCGCTTGTGAAAGCCCTCTATCTATTAACCCCAATAAGAATCCCATCGAATCCTCCATTGTCTTTTCTTTATACCTACCCAAATTTGAATGTGAGACTGTAACAAATTTACAAATTCCTGCCTACCCTGCTTGTAACTTTGACTATTAGATTCTTAAATAGATTGCTGAACTATTGTTTGCCTAGAATCCATATCTCCTGTGGCAATAGTGTCTTCTGGTCATCGGCTCTGATTCCTGCTTGTGAAACCGCTGCCACTGTGAATGATATAAAGAATCTGCAATATTATTCGTCCCTGGCACATGTCATGCTCTGAAACAATGTTCCATTGCAAACACCTCAGCATAAATCTCAGAAACAATTGAGTGCTCCAAAATCTTTAGCTCTTTCATTATTGACAAGATCTACATTATCATATGTCCACATTAAACATATCTTTTCTGCTAGACAACTCTTTTTCCCATACTTCCAGAGCTATTTACCCCTTGTGTGCAGGACGGCCGGGAGTCGTCCGCCACACAGTGCTCATGTGCACAGGATGGCTCCCAGCCGTCCTGGCACATGAGGCAGGAAGTCCCTCTGGTTCCGGCTCTAGAGGGATTTCCTACTATAGGAAACAGTCTCAGGAGCTGGGGACATGCTTCCCCAGCTCCTGAGAGTGTTTCTTTTTTTCTGTTAAATGACAATCAGCGTGCATCACGCACTGGCCTTATTTCACTGAAAGAGAAATGACCTAATTTCACAGTCACTGCTCAGGTGCTTGCGGGGCTCTCTCAGCACCCGAGCACCTAGGCAGATTGGAGAGGTATCATTGGAAAGGGAAGAATCACCCCTTTCCAATAGTGCCCTTCCCTGTTGGATCCCTGCTTGGGGATCACAGCAGAAGAGTGATCCCCAAGCAGGAATTCACTCCACCAGCCACCAGCGAGGGGAGAGAGGCCCCTTGTACAAGAGCTCTTGCTCCCCATTAACTGTGTTTGAGATATTCAGTCTTTCTGGCCCTCCCCCTTGCCCCCCCAGGAGCAGGTAGGGGCAATGGTCCCCAATCTGTCCCATCAGGGAGCAGAAAGCCAGGGGTTTTTCTTTTGTACATGGGGTGGGGCTGCCCAAAATGGGCATGCCAATGCCCCCACCTGCCCCCAAAAAGGAATGGAAACAGTCTTTTTGACCCCCTATGGGGCAGATAGTCGGTATTAGCCCCAGCCTGACCCCTGGGGGGCAGAAGGACCACTAGAGACTAAATAAATAGGGAGTAAAGTATTTCTGCCTCTCTGGGAGGGCAGAAGGGAGCAATAGCCCCCAGTCTGCCCCCCCCCCCGGGGAGGCAGAAAGCCCAATAGGCACCATGTATTTTTTATAATATGATGGGGTGGGCATTCCTATGCCCCCACCCCTTCCCAAAAACAAATGGACACAGGTTTCAGTGTCGCCCCAGGGGGCAGATGCAGGTTATAACACCCGATCCTAACCCCAGGTAGGCAGAAAGCACACTAGACACCAGGGACACTTTTGTTTGTTAGTGTAGTGGTGGAGGCTGCCCAGAATGGAAATGGCAATGTCCTCACTCCTCCCCCAAAAATGGGCAGTTTCTCCCCACCCCCCCTTGGATGGCATATGGGGATTATTACCCCAGACCTTCCCTCCGGTGGAGTTGAGAGCCCGCTAGACACCAGGGAAGACTTTTTGTCAAAAAAAAGAAGCAGGGGCATGGCCATGCGCCGACCTCAAATAAATGGGGACAAAGTCTTTCTGCCCAACCCCTAGGGGATAGGTGGGGGCAATTACCCCCGGTCTGCCCGGGGAGGGGGGCAGACAGCCCAGTAGATGCCAGGGAATTAAACAAAAAGAGGAGTGGGGGCTGCCCACCACCATGGGCATGGTTGTGCTCCCACCCCAACTGAAGAGGCAACAGTTTTTCTTTTCCCACTGCAGACTAAAGTATCTCATCCCAGGTGCAAGTAAGGAGAATTTTGGCACTTTTGGGATGATTTCATATGTGAGCCAGGAGAGCTTGGCTAACTCCCAGTATCGTACCCCTTACAATGGTGAATGGCTGCACTTTTTGCTCTTGAGTAGGCTGCTACCTGGAAAAATCTACCTGACCCAGGCACTTCTGAAAACTAGACATCTCAGGAGTGCATGGCAGTGTGCTTCACATGCACCCCACACCATTTTCTCAGTTATGCCCTGCAAACCTCCAACTTTGCCTGGGATCACACATTTTCACTACTTTTCTGTGATGGAAACTTCTGGAATCAGCAGGAATCTACAAAGTTCCTACATCCCAGCATTGCCACACCTGTGCCAATAAAAACTCTTCCCAACTTTTATGGCTGGCCCTAGCGCCAGAGACAGGAACTGATCCAGCCAAGCTCAATAGGAGTCTCCACGCAAGGGCTCCCATTGTCCTTGGGTTGATCCTTTCCTGGTGCGGCACTAGGCCCAGTCACACAAGGGTGACAGTGGTTTTATCGGCACAGGTGGGGCAATACAGGGTGGTAGGAATTTTGTGGATTCCTACTAATTCTAAAAGTTTCCATTACAGAAGTGTAATGAAAATATGTGATTTCAGGTAAGGTTTGAAGTTTGCAGGGCATTGTGGGTTAAAAACCCTGATGGGATCCATGCACTGGGTGCAGCACCACTTTTCTTAAATCTGCCCCAGTGTTTTAGAGGATTCTGGGTAAATAAATGTGGTGGAAGCCTTGCAAATCAGCCACCCCTGGATACCCCTAGGTGTCTAGTTTTTTAAAATGCTCAGATTGGCTAGGTTTCCCTTGGTGCCGGCTGAGCTATGGTCCAAAATCTAGAGCTACCCACATCGAAAAAGGGGGTCAGTTTTCGGTGGAAAATGGTGCTGCGTTCATGTTGCATTTTGGGCCATTATCTGTCTGAGGCAGTCGGCCTACCCACACAAGTGAGGTACCATTTTTATTGGGAGACTTAGGAGAATGCTGGGTGGGAGGAAGTGTGTGGCTCTGTGCAGATTCCAGACCTTTCCATCACAGAAATAAGGATTTTTTTTAGTCAATGTTGGAGATTTGCAAGGGATTATAGGTATAACAATGTGGTGGGAGCCATGCAAGTCAGCCCTCCCTGGAAACCCCTATGTGTCTAGTTTTTTCAAATGTACATGTCGCTAGGTTTCCCTAGGTGCCGGCTGAGCTAGGGTCCAAAATCTAGAGCTGCCCATATTGGAAAAAGAGGGTCAGTTTTCAGTGGAAAAATTTGATGCATCCATGTTGTGTTTTGAGCCGTTCTTTGTCCAGGTATTAAGTCTATCCACATAAGTGAGCCATTTTTATAGGGAGACTTGTAGGAACATAGAATAGTAGAACACTTGTTATTACCAATTGGATTTCACTGCATGTGTGCCTTTAAAATATAAACCAGAATAGAAGATGAAATTTTGAAAACTACCATCCAAATCATGTGCTATATCATATGCTGCTACAGTTATCCACAAATTTAGAGGTGTAGAAATAACCAGTGCTGCTAAATTCTATATTTTGTGCCCATTACAGAAATATATAGGGTTCCTTGATACCCAATTTTCACTCTGCCTATTACGCTCTAAGAATTGGTCTACACTTGGCACTCAATGAAAAAAACCACTGTATGGTGCAGCTCAGTTGTTTACTCTGGGTACCTTGAGTTCTTAGAGAACCTACAAACCTATATATCCCTGCAGCCAAAAGGGTCTAGCGAATGTAATGGTATATTGCTTTTGTCAATCTGCCATCGTGACAAGAAGTTACATGTTGAAAACTTTATCACAAATGCCAATTGTTCCCTAGTCATTTTCAATGTATTTTTATTTTTTTGCTACACTTATTTTTCTTGGGAAAACCTTGAGGGATCTACACATATGACCCCTTGCTGTCTTGTCATTCATGTCCACCTCCATTGCTAAGAAAGTAAGTATAGTACTTGGCCCTTCTTCAGTTTGTTCAGGGGCTACTGGACCCTCAGATCGATTGCCAGTTCCCGAAAATTCATCAAAACTCTCGAGCAATCCCCTAGGTTGTCTACATCAAGAAAGAAAAACTCATACAAATAATGCGTAATCAGTGCATGCCCTGTCTTCTCTGAAATTGGCCATTGTACAAATGCGGTCACATTTTCAAATAGCGAACATGAAATAGCACATCCCACTGGTAGAACTCTATCAACATAAATTGACCCTACAAATTGCTTTCCCAGCAACGAAACATCAGAAGACTGAAATGGCATCTTACAAAAAGGTGTCATAATGTCACATTTTGCTAGCTATGTTCCATCCCTGCTATTGTTACCAATTTGATAGCCTCATCAACACTTGCATATGTGAAACACTTGTATACCAGTGAATCTTGTTCTAATATGAAATTATTAACAGAAAACATTTTAAACAAAATTCATCCTCAACTTTCTTGATCTTATCCAATGCTTCTTTTGTTTGGATAAGATGCCAGTCATTCTAAAATACAGGTACTCTGGCCCAGGGGCACACTCAAATTCCTCCGGCTCCTCTCAAACTTACCATATACGCATACCTACACCCTAAGTTATAGAATTCTGGTAATGTGTGAAAAAATAAGTGAGCCACCTCTTCTTTACCATAATCTGCAGAAAGTGTTTTTACACATCAGAGCTATGTTCTTACACATTTGATAAATAGTTAATGTCAGCTCTGTTCTGCAATTTTATTCTGTTCAATCTGTACATAAACTCTACTTATGGTTCATTTCATAATGTTGCTCCTGTCTGTCTTTGACATAAATATGAAATGTTCTTTGTGTTGCGCAATAAATTTCACCACTAGCCACCTGCTGAACTTCCTTATTTCATGCTGTCAATAGTAGCTCTTGGTGCAGAGTGTAGGGTCTTCTTGTGCATAGGAATGGCCTAATATGACCAGAAACAAAACCAGACCCTAGATTGTAAGTAGGAGTCTAAAATCACTCCAGAAAATAAAATACTGGAGAAGGCAGAGAGTCCAGTGACTGAGTTGCCAAGCAAGCATAATTGTACTAAAATGTATTCCTCTTTCTAGTAGCAAAGAGGATGTGACAAAATCCAGGAAGTAGTTTGGCCATCATGTTTTGGGAAATGATTAAACGGCCAAAGAACAAAATGATAGAAAAACATAAATATACAATTTCAGGAAATGTATCATTTTTTAAGAAAATGCATCAAATTATGTATTAGTGGCAATTGAAATGCTAGTTTAGATCAAACATTTCCTTCATGCAGCATTTCTTAAATGAGAGTTTGCAAGAAGGAAAAAAGAATTCACTGTGCTCTGTTCAAGGAGTGTAGGAACAGAACAAGATAGGTTGCGAGGATGCTGCAGTAGCCCCACTGCACTGGTTGCAGGAAATCCTTAAACTCTACCTCCTATTTGGAGCACCTGGTTTATCATGCAATTCAGAATCAAAGTGTTTAACCGAAAAAGGAGCATGAACGTGATCTTCCAGTTCTAAGGATCGATGACAAGGATTATACCCTTTCTAATCCGTAAAATACGAAAGTTTCTCTCTGTGGTATAGCGAGGCACAGATCTCTTGAACTTCATACTCAAGTTGTCCTGCCACAAGTATTGGAGCAGGTCTGTTCTTAACCTGAAGACCCCCACAGTGGAGATAAGGTTTCAAATGTGAAACCTGGAAGAAAGGATGAACCTTCCAGAAAAGATGAAGCTTGAGTCGTCCCAATACCGGATTAATAATTTTAGAAATGTTAAAAGGGCCATAAAATCTAGAAGAAAACTTAAATCTAGAAGTAGAGTGAGGTAAATTGACAGTGCACAACCATACCTTGTCTCCCATCTTATATAGGCAAGACCTAGTTGTTTTTAAAGATAGGCCTGTGATCTCTATTTAGATTTAGCGATCAGTACATTTTGAAATAATTTCTCTCTGACCTTCTTCAGCATTTCCAATGATTTTTTTTTAACTGTAGGTACTGGATAATCTGCCTGGAATGAGTATGGAAATGTCTGGGGATGAAACCAGTTAAGGCAAAACATGGTGAGAACCCAGTGGAAGTGTGAATTGTATTGTTAGTTAACTCTGCTGCATGTGGAAGAGTCTTCCAGTTGTCTTGAGCAGCACAAATGTAGCCCCAAACAATTTCTTCTAGAATTTGGTTTAATCTTTCAGCTTGGCTATTAGCTTGAGGGTAAAATTCAAAGTTAATGCTTGTTGGATTCCAAAGGGTAGATTTATGAGTTTTTGCCTCAGGATAGTGCTCCCCTGCCTAAAAGGGACTGGCTGGGAATGCGCCATATTTAAGCAATTCACCTTATTCCTGTATTTTCCCCTTGCGCCAGCACCCTTTTGGCTGCCTAGTGCCAGCACAGGCACCCTTGCACCATGGTGCAAAGGTGCCTGCATTGCATGCAGGACTGTTTTTGTGCAGGAAGGACCACCATACTGCACAAAATCAATCCCGGGAGGATTATTCCTCTTCTATGTGTGCTGCAGAATGCAGAATGCAGCATACATAGAAAGAGGAACAATGAGGCGAAATAGTGCTATTTCTCCTCTTTGTGCCTCCCTTGGGTAGGCGTAAGGTTTTGGCACATCCCCAGGTTTACAAGGTTTTGCAAATCTAGGGATGCGTCACAATCCATTGGTGTTGCACGGGAACACCCACCACAATGCCATGGGGTGGTTCCTCCTTTGGAGCGTTAGAGCTTAGCCCTCCCCCCTACTGTGAGTCATCGCATACATTCAAATATTTGTTACCTTTAATAAAATCAAAATGCCTTGCCACCTTGCTTGAGTGGCAGGACTCGGCCATTCCTGCTGATCGGTAGAAGAGATGAGTTATGTTCTAAAGCTTGCGGTGTGCATGTCAGATTGGTTTGCTATGCCCAGCCCGACATGCGCACTTGAGGCATCTTCAATCTGTGCAGTGTTGGGTAGCCAGAGAAAATGCAGACACAACTCCCTGGGCTCCTCATGAGAGGTGGGTATGGCTGCTCCAACCTATCCTGGCGCTGCTCTCATGCTGTTTACTATTATAAACAGCATGAGAGTGGGGTCTGGATTCATTAGATTAGTTGTGTGTCATCTGTCTACAGCGCACACACATGAGCGCATGGGCAGGACGAATAGAACACAGCCAATCGGTCTGTGGCTTTACCCTGAAGCCACACAGTGATTGGCCATGTTTCCATGACTGTCTGTCAGTGGATACAACAGATGGCATTGTGTGTGAGAATGTTTAATTGTAGGGATTACACATCTAAGGCAATGCTGATTTGAACTTTTCCGTTCTGGCAGTGTGAATGATGGTGACTGTGAACAACACAAGGATAGCAGTATGACACTATCACGTTAGTTCACTAGAGCCACGCTGTACATTTAAACGGGCTCTTTTTAAGGTCATATGCTGATCTCAGTGCATTCTCTGCACTTGCATGTTATAAATCTGTCCGGAGTAATCCATTGTATTCCAAGCTATGGCGTGCACACTTATATCATGGAACGTGCACCCTGCACTTTTATTTTCTGTCATAGTTTGCTTTGGAATTATGACACTTTCGTGAAAAACGTGCTTTCAGTATTCACTAAGGACGAGAGTAGAAGTGTGTGGTGTAATTCGTTCTACACCTGTTGCTGCTACTTTGAACTCAAGGGTGGAAGGAACACGGCCTTCGACGAGCCAATCCAAAATCACAGTCCTCGGAGCTTGCCTTGGCGCCTTGCTACTGCATTACTTCAAGCGACAGTGCCTTATCTGCGGGTCACTGGCAAAAGAACTGATTATTTCGGAGCAGTGAGTGAATCATTACAAATTTAGGTAATTTATGGTAGCGATTTAGTTCCTATTTACATTTCAACTGTTTACTTAATTTTGTATTACTTTGGAGTGTTCTCTATTTCCAGGACGTTGTGTTTGTGTTTTTTTTTTTTTTTGGTGTAGCATATTACACTTATGTAATGCATAGTTCTAACCTAGTTGCTGCCCTGTGATAATATTAGGCCATGATCGACAGCTCTAGAGTTGAGTCTTAAAGCAATTTGAATTCTCACAGTGCCTGTCCAGTGGGTCAAGAAAGTGTTTAGAATACATGGTCATCCAATCATCGGCCTCTCTGCAGAGCGCACAGAGCAATTGACACATATTCCAGTGGAAATTGAGATTCTGTGTGAAAACGTGTGAAGAAGATAAACAGTTGTCAAACGTTTTATAAGTTGAAAGTGAAAGAAAATGCAGTGCGTACCGGTGAGCTGATGCATAGTGTGCTAGCTGGGCTGGTGTAGTGAATCAAGTAATGAGATCTAATATATGCAGATAGATGAGGTGTGGACAGGCCTCAGTAATATTTAATTTCCAGTCTCACAATTTCTGAATTGAAAATGTTCAATATGAATTATTCACATACAAATCATTGTTGGTACTTATTTACCTTAAACAGCTAACACCCATTGACAAAGCCAATAGTCCTGGATGGTTTTAAGTGTATATCAGTTGTTCGTTATATATCTGGATGTAATAACAGAAAACTCAAAAAGGAACTAAATTACTGGTCTGGTGGCACAGTATGGTAATTACAGAAATGTAATTTACATGTTTAATTCACACCCCTTTTCCAGTTACCCACTTTTTCCATCCCACTTAAAGCTCTGTGTGCACATAGTTCTTCATGGCTGCTAGCAGCCAGCAGCACTAGGTGCTTTCCCAAACCTGGTTAGAGCATTTTCTTCTAAAGTTCATGACACACACAGTGCTAGACCTGACAAGCACACATTTTAAAGGGCCCGAAGGTCTCTCACTGTACAATGTATACACCACTGTAACTGTTAAACATATTTAATACACTAGGATATGGTACGGTTTTTAATGTGTTTACATATTTGAAGACTACATGTTCACAACTGCTTTCTAAATACTCTTGCTACATCATTTATAAAAATTTGCTTTGAAATGCCCTATTTGCCATTCTTTGTTCGCTCACTATGTATAACTCACCCCCAACTTCTATGCCCACCACTTTCAAATTTCATTAGCAGCCCCTGACAACACCCAGGTAACGCCTCTCTAGCAAAGTGATTTGCACTGCCTTGCCTTACTCCATCCTTATGAAACCATTTAAAACTATGCAAAGTGGCTTTGTGTGGCTTCATAAATATGATCTGGTGGTTTGCGCTGCTTTTCTATTGCACAAAGTGACACAACAGCTATCATGGTCCCAGCTCTGAGTAGGGATAGTCATGCCTTAGTCATGCCTTATTCCCCCCTCATGAGAGATATCACAGATGTTATTTTCTTTTCATCACAGTAGCAATTTGAATCATGTTATGCCTTTGTAACCTTGTGTACTTGGCAACTCAGGTATCAACATAACGGCAATGTTTAAAGCAGATCTACACCAATACTTGTTATCAAGATAACTACTGAACACATGGGCCTCACCCAGGTAATCCAGGAAGCACATGTCAACTATTGACAACTGCCTGTTCTTTAATGGATCCTTCTCATGGAAAAAAGACCACTGAGAAACGTGCAATTACAATAATGACTGACGAGTTCCTCTGTTCCGCTTCCTTGCACCTTGTTCTGGCTGGCTATAAAACCGAAATTTCATACTAAATCCTGCCTAGCCTCATTTAACTTGGAAGCGACGCATGCCTGTATCCAGTCTTTGCCAGCCTTCCCTTCGTGGTGGCAGTCCTCTCTTAGCAGCAGCAACCATACCTTCACAGCAACAGGCTTCTCCTTGCAGCAATGTGCTTAATGAGTTTTGACCTAGTATTTCCGCTGTTACCATAGTACCCGTAAAAGGCGGGCAGCTTGCAATTCATCTCTCGCATCGCGCTTTCTTGTGCTGGCAAAAAGACACAAGTCATCCCAAATAAGGTAACACAAGTTTTTATGTTTAATTTCGGATCTTGATCAGTGCTGATTTATCAAACTTATCTAAAGTCAGCAATAATATTCTGATCAATCTTGTGACTGAAGGTACATTAGAGACAAGTTATATTTCTTGTAATAGCTGAGCCTTCCTGGATCTTGTGCTCATAGTTTGTTTTGAATCCGTGTTTTCTCAGTCGGCATCTGATGTTGGTGTTCTAAAGTCTTTTGGGACAATTGAAAACTATAATCTGGTTGCCACTGCATAATTGCATGTGAACCTTGAACTCTTGAGACTCTTGAACTACTGAAGAATTTGAAGTAGTTTGTTGTGATTAACCCAGTTATTTTTTCTCAGTGGAAATCCTTTTACATGATAATTCCAGTTCATGATAATTCCTGGATAATTCTTGAATCACATTGGGGAATGTTTCTAGTGTGAATTATTGGTATGGTGATTTGACATTAGTTAATGTCAATGACCTATGTAGTTTTTCCTGTTTTAAAGTGTGGTTTCATGACAGGGAAATCCAAGTTCAAACCCTCATATCTGATTAATCCTGATTGCCAGTGTCCTGAATCCAGAACCAGACTCTAGATATTCTTGAGCCCAGCAGTGCCCGGAGTAGAGAAATACAAATAAGTCCTGGTATTTCTCTCTTTCTCTCTCATCCCAACCCCCCTTTGACTTAGAAACTCTTAGGGTTGCAGTGTGTCCTTCACTGCTGTCCTGTCAGTTCTCACTGTGATTCTGGAATTAGCATTGCTCCATGGGAACTACCTGGAGTTCAGGTGAGTGGCTCACAACAACAGCAGTACAAGGGGCTCATAAGTATGCCTCCCAAGTGTATTAAACAGTTATTTCCAAAATGTACAGGTGTATTGAAGCCGTGGTCAGAGATGATTTTCCATGACCTCAACAAAAGAAACAAGTTTTCCGGCTGCATGACCGAAGTCACTAACTGGATGAAAATCAACTGCCTCAAGCTGAATACTGACAGGACAGAGGTAGCAGGCCTGCCATCTCACATGGTACAACCACGTGACACACGCACGTTTAAAAAAAAACTTTTTTAGAGGAGGGTGTTTGGGGACAGGATAGAGACAAAAGTGCCTCTTAGGTGCTTCTCTGCATGAGGCTATGCTCTTTCCAAGGCCCGACTCCTCCTCATACTGTGAGATTTGTATTGAACTTGGCAGATCTGAGGTAGTGATCTTCTGCAAGAACTTTTCACCTTGGGACTCCAACTGGTGACTGGCCAAACTCAGAACCCATCCACACCCAGCATCCACATCAGGAACCTCAGAATCATCATTGGAATCATTAGCAACAGCAAACTGGAAATGAGAGCACAGGTCAGTTTTGTCATTGCATCCTGCTTCTACACCCTGAAGATGCGGAAACAGATCTTCAAATGGCTTCATAGCAACACTAGAAAAACCATCACACCCGATCTAGTGACTAGCAAGTTGGACTTTAAGAACACTCTCTACACTGGGACCACCCAGGAACTCACCAGAAGACTACAAACCATCAAGACCTCAGCAGCCAGACTCAGCCTCAACTTCCCACACAGAACTCACATCACACCTCAGGGAACTTCCCTAGTGCCCAATACACAAACACACTCATTTCAAATTCCTCACACACATTTAAGGCTTTATACAACTTGGGCTCCACCTACCCAAACAGTCACATCTCCTTCCACTAATCACCCGGAAACCTCCCCTCTGCAGTACCCCTATTCACACACATCCCATGCATACTCAGAACCAGATCAAGAGTGTTCTCTCAAATTGCTCCTAAAGCGTGGAATGACCTTCCACTCCACATCAGAGCCTCCCCTCCTCCTCCTTTCTTCTTGAATTCTGCAAGAACATGGAGACCTGACTTTTCACTTAACCAATCAACCCTAGGTGGGGCTAGGCATACACAACTGCACATTGCCCTCACAGGTGATTGCGCACTTTACAAATAAACATAACTAACAACATCAGTAATCCATGAAGTCTAAACATGTCAGAGTAGAAGACCTGAGCCATTCTTGACACAGTGGGTAACTTGAAAAGAGCTATAAAATGAGCTATCTAAGTGTACAAATACATAGTTACCATTATAGTAGTGCAACTTTCAGTTGGGGGAAGATCTACTATAAAATCTGTAGAGATGATTTCACTGTGGTTGAAGTGAACTTCAGATGTTAATAATAACCTGGCTTTTCTTTGTTTAAGATTTGCTTAGTGCCAGATCACGAAGGACCTGATAAAGCTTGTGGTATGGTAGGATCTAATAAAACTTGTGACATGGTGCCACAGAGGTAGTCACAAGAACTTCTTTCAGATCAATTCTTCAGTTACTCCACCATAAAATGGGACAAATCTAGTCTCTACGCCCTTGGGGAAGAGTGTGACTTAACACACCTACCCAGAAAGCTACACATACGGAGGGAGGGGTTTAAGTACTTGGGCATCTTGGTCACCCAGGACAGGGAGCAAGATCTAGACCACAATCTTCACCAAATAGTGGTGAAGTTTCAGGCAGATGTGGACCGGTGGAGGAAACTACCAATGATGCTACTAGGTTGAGCAGCAATGTTCAAAATAATCTCCCTACCAACATTTCTATATAGCCTGCAAAATACATATCACGGTATACCGGATTACTACTTTTCCAGGATTAATGAAGAGGTCCGCAAACTTTTATGTGATGGAGGCAACCCAAGGGTGGCGATACACACCTTGCAGCGAAACCAGGATAATGGAGGACTATCTCTCACGGATATCGGGCATACTATTTGGGGGCCCATTTGATCGTCATTAATGACTGGAGGTACGCACCCGGAGGTCATCAACCTACCTATTTGAGTGCCTCCAATTTCAAGCCAGGCCCTATCATCATTACCTGTAGGGCAGCAAAGGTATATGGGAGCTGCTACCGGCAACCCAAGTGGCTATGCAGGCCTGGAACAGGGCTGAGAGATGCATGGGATGGGTGGGGAGACATACAAGGGAGACACCGCTGTGGCTGGGGACAAGACTCAAAGAGATTGGGAAACTGAAAGGCTTCTGAGCATGGAATCACATTGGGATTTCCAAACTAGAGGATTTTCTTGAGAATGGGAACTTAGGGCCAGATGTAGCAAAGGTTTTTACCCATTCTGTGTCTATGGGAAAAAGTGTTCGTACATATGGCCCTTAGTTCCTTTTAGCTCCCTACAGCGGGACTATCACCTCACAACTACTCAACATTATAAGTATATGCAATTTTAGAATGCATTGCGAGCTGAGGGGATTGACACAATGAATGCCACAGAATATGCTCCATTAGAAGGGAGGTTGCTGCAGTGGGAATTGTTAGTGAAGGCAGTCTTCTACACTTACAAGACCACAAACAATAATATACCTGACAATCTGCTGAAACTAAAGGAAAAGTGGGACAGATTTGTGGGAAAGCTAGATAGTAAGGATTGGGAGGCAGCCATAATTCATCAGAGAAAGGTGGCTATAAAGTCACAATTGTGTCTTATACAGCTCAAGATGCTACTTAGAGTCTATTATGACCGATCTAGACTCCACAAGGATGGGCAAGACACCGAACTGCTTAAGATGTAGGCAGATAGAGGGCTCCTTCTTTCACACACTCTAGAAGTGCCCCACTGTCAACGTGTACTGCGCTGACATATTAACTGAGCTAGGTAAGCTCCTGAACTACAGGTGGATCCTAAATACTTACTCCTTGGCTTCCCCACAGACGTGGATCTCCCAGGAGCCCAGCTTATCTTTTGTAATTTAGGTCTAGTGGTGGCAAAACTTGACGTCACCAAGCAATGTGAAGCATCTGAACTACCCAATCTTGAGGAGTGGCGGAGACGATGGACATGTACATGGCTGCGGAGAAAGTCACACAAAAAGCCAGAGCTTGTCCCAAGAAATATGCAAACTTTTGGGGTCCTGGGTAAATATTATGCAGTAGCTATGATTGATTAAGAAGCAGTGGCCTCACCTGAATTATGTATCAGTCTTCTTCAGAAGCTTTAAGCAAGATGATTTGTGAGGTGATGTGTGCTGCGCTACCTGATTATTGGATTGGATATATCATGCTACTGCAGGTACCTAATGAAGAATTGCTATTGCCTGTACATTGTTGTTTTTTACACACATCTGTGTGCCCATTGTTTACTTGTTACAAAAACAAAATAAAAAAAATTGGGAAAAAAGTGTTCAGTGACACTTTTCCCTTTATGTTCAAATATCAAGGAGTCCTGACAGAGCTGCAATATTATTCTTTGTGAGTGTCTGGAGGGAATACATTGTTTTTTTTAACACAAATTAGACCATTTGTATTTTTTTGACTGAAATCAATGAAAATGTTTTTCTAGGTCATAAAGAATATGATGACTTTTCTCTTGGCAGATTGTTTCAACAAATGTGGAAGTGTTGTGGGGTTGAGGTAATGAAGGCTTCAGGGGCAATTATTTTTTCATGGTCCTGGAATTCTCTAATTCAAAGTGTCACCGAGACAATATAACAGAACTAATATTTTCAGAACCAGGAATGTAGATAAGAAAAACAAAAATCAAATTTCTGAAAAAAGAATGTGCAGTAGGCTTGTCTACATTTCCAACATTCAGCCTGTTAAAGCACTTGCAGATTTCTGTGATCTTGAAATTGGGCTCCAAGTAAAACGTGTCTCCACTCGATTAAGGCTGCCATTATAGCCAAAAAGTCTTTCTACAAATTGGAATAGTTTATTTTTTCTGGAGAAAACTTTTCTGAAAAAAAAAAGGCGAAAAGACACTCTTCCTCCATCTTGACTGAACTGAATCAAAACTGTTTCTATAGCAAGATCTGAGGCAACTATCTCAAGGACAAAATCAAGGCATCATGTTGCTGTAAGAGGAACGCTCAAATGCTCTTTAGTCTTCCAAATGCTACAGTAGCACTATGATTATGATGAAAGGTCTTGTTTTTCCTGAGTAGATCAGTAATTGAAGAGTCTAACTGGGAGAAATTCTTACTCTTGATGAAAGTTTGGTAATACTTGGCAAACCCAAGGAAGATCTGTGTTTCCTTTATTCAAGAGGGAATAGGCCAATAAAGGATGTCTTCAATAGTCAGAGATTTCATAGTGTTAAACCTGGCATCCTTTCCGTGTTGTTTCCCCTAACTATTTGCCTTCAACCCTTCTGTTTTGCTGACTTGGTTTTTGCTGGCTTTAGGATTCTGTGCACTTTATCACCGCTAACCAGTGGTAAAGCACATGTGCTAGATCCTTAAAAAACATGGTGGAATTGGCTGATATCCAATTGGCATATTCCATTTACCTGTAAGTCTGTAGTAAAGTTGTACTGCCTGTGCCCAGGACCTGTAAATTAAATACTACTAGTGGGCATAAGCACTGATTGTGCCACCCATTTAAGTAGCACTTTGCACATGTCTCAAGTCTGCCATTGCCGTCTGTGTGTAGAGTTTTAAACTGCTATGTCGACCTGGCAAAATAATGTTTGCCAGTCCCAAACCTTGTTTATTAATACATGTAAGTCCTCTAGGGTAGACCCTAGACAGCCCAGAGGGCAGGGTTCAGTGTACTTAAAAAGAGGGACATTTTAGTTTTACAAGTCCTGGTAGTGAAAACTCTTAGATTCACATTACAGTCCTGCAAGCCCTACCTCTCCCATTGGCTAACATTAGAATTACCTTTTACATTTAATTACCGGTAATTCAGATTTTCCACAGCAGGGATTGGTAGAAAATCATGATTTTATTAAAGACTTAGGTGGCCATTACAACCCTGGCAGACGGTGTTAAAGCGGCGGTAAGACCGCCAACAGGCCAGCGGTAAAAAATTGCAATTACGACCGTGGCGGAAACCGGCAACAAAGACAGCCACTTTAACACTCCGACCGCCACGGCGGTACAAACAAACAGCGCGGCGGTCACCGCCAACAGACAAGCAGGAGACAATGTGCCGCCCACAATATTATGACAGGCCAATCCGCCACCTTTTCCGGGGCGGATTCACCGCGGATAAAAACACGGCTAAAACAGGAATTTCGAAGGGAAAACGCTCACCTCTACACACTCCACGAGGAACGAGGACACCATGGAACCGGAACTCCAAATTCTACCTGCAATAGTCTTCCTGCTCCTCTACCAGGAGCACGAACGCCGGCGGCAAAGACCACGGTGAGTACTGCACCTACAACAGGGGAGGGGGGAGGGAAAAAACAGGGACACACACACGCAATACCCCCACCCTCACCCACCACAACACACACACTAATGCATAGCAATACATCACAGTTGCACCCCCCAAGCCCCCCCAGAAGAATGCACAGACCAAAGAAAATGAGTGTAACCATCGGAATATATTAAAAACAAGTAGGCAGAAATATATACATATACACAATGTACAAAATAAATACCAGGCATAGTAGTCCAGGTACTGCACAAAGAAAGTCTGTGGAACACTGGGACCACACGGTATGGGCGAGGCCCACACAAGATCCCCGACCATGACAGAGAGAACACTGCAGGGGCATCAGACAGCAAGAAAACAGGCACCTCAGGGGGAGGGAAAGGGGAGGCAACTCAGCCGCTTGAGTGCACGAGGCAATATCCACGAGGGGGCCACATGCCCACTGTTCCATCCTGGGGAATGCAAAGCGACAGTCTCACAAGTCTCTACAGTGGGTGGGTTGCCCACTGTTCCATCCTGGGGAGTGCAAAGCCACAGTCTCTCAAGTCTCTACAGTGGGTGGTTTGCCCACTGTTCAATCCTGAGGAGTTCAAAGCCACAGTCTCACAAGTCTCTATAGTGGGTGGGTTGCCCACTGTTCCATCCTGGGAAGTGCAAAGCCACGGTCTCTCAAGTCTCTACAGTGGGTGGCTTGCCCACTGTTCCATCCTGGGGAGTGCAAAGCCTAAGGGGCATATTTATACTCCGTTTGCGCCAAATTTGCGTTGTTTTTTTCGACGCAAATTCGGCGCAAAACTAACGCCATATTTATACTTTGGCGTTAGACGCGTCTAGCGCCAAAGTAGGAGTAAAGAGCGTCATTTTTTTGCGTGAACGCCTTCCTTGCGTTAATGAGATGCAAAGTAGGCGTTCCCGTCCAAAAAAATTACTGCGACGCAAATGCGTCGTATTTATACTCCCGGGCAAAAATCACGCCCGGGAGTGGGCGGGTCAAAAAAACCCGCATTTGCGCCGCTTTTTAACGCCTGGGTCAAGGCAGGCGTTAAGGGACCTGTGGGCTCAAAATGAGCCCACAGCTGCCCTCCCATGCCCCCAGGGACCCCCCTTGCCACCCTTGCCCACCCCAGGAGGACACCCAAGGATGGAGGGACCCACCCCAGGGACAGGGACCCACCCCAGGGACATTCAGGTAAGTTCAGGTAAGTATAAAAAAAACATTTTTATATTTTTTTTTTGGCATAGGGGGGCCTGATTTGTGCCTCCCTACATGCCACAATGCCCAATGACCATGCCCAGGGGACATAAGTCCCCTGGGCATGGCCATTGGGCAAGGGGGCATGACTCCTGTCTTTACTAAGACAGGAGTCATGTAAATGGCGTCTGGGCGTCGTTAAAAATGGCGCAAATCGGTTGGAGGCAATTTTTTTGCGTCAACCTGACTTGCACCATTTTTAAGACGCCCTAACGCCATTTTTCCCTACGCCGGCGCTGCCTGGTGTACGTGGTTTTTTTCCACGCACACCAGGCAGCGCCGGTCTGCTTGCGCCGGCTAACGCCATTCAATAAATACGGCGCCCGCATGGCGCTTCAGAATGGCGTTAGCCGGCGCAAATTTTTTTTACGCTAAACTGCGTTAGCGCAGTTTAGCGTCAAAAAGTATAAATACGGGCCTAAGTCTCTCAAGTCTCTACAGTGGGTGGCTTGCCCACTGTTCCATCCTGGGGGTGCAAAGCCACAGTCTATCAAGTCTCTACAGTGGGTGGCTTGCCCACTGTACAATCCTGGGGAGTGCAAAGCCACAGTCTCTCAAGTCTCACAAGTGGGTGGCTTGCCCACTGTTCCATCCTGGGGAGTGCAAGGTCACAGTCTCTCAAGTCTCTACAGTGGGTGGCTTGCCCAGTGTACAATCCTGGGGAGTGCAAAGCCACAGTCTCTCAAGTGGATAACAGTCTCCACTGGTTCCCAGAGTGCTTCATCCTGTGAAGGACAGAGGTAGTGGATGACAGTATCCACGTGTTCTGGAGGGGGACTGGTGCCCAGAGTGTTTCATCCTGTGAAGGACAGAGGGAGTGGATGGATCTCTCCACTGGTTCTGGAGGGGGACTGGTGCCCAGAGTGCTTCATCCTGTGAAGGACCGAGGGAGTGGATGGATCTCTCCACTGGTTCCGGAGGGGGACTGGTGCCCAGAGTGTTTCATCCTGTGAAGGACAGAGGTAGTGGATGGGTCTCTCCACTGGTTCTGGAGGGGGACTGGTGCCCAGAGTGCATCACTCACCCCGTGACGGACCCAGTTGCATCAGTGCCCCTGCCGCTCATGGGCTAGCGGTGCTTGAGATGGCGGTGCCCTGTTCAGCGGTGCTTCAGATGGCGGTGCCCTGTTCAGCGGTGCTTCAGATGGCGGTGCCCTGTTCAGCGGTGCTTGAGTTGGTGGTGCCCTGTTCAGCGGTGCATCAGATGGCGATGCCCTGTTCAGCGGTGCTTGAGAGGGTGGTTCCCTGTTCAGCGGTGCTTGAGATGGCGGTGCCCTGTTCAGCAGTGCTTGAGATGGCGGTGCCCTGTTCAGCGGTGCTTCAGATGGCGGTGCCCTGTTCAGCGGTGCTTAAGATGGCGGTGCCCTGTTCAGCGGTGCTGGTGCTGGCAGTCCTTCATGGCCCAGTGGTGCTTGTGCTGGCGGTCCTTCATGGCCCAGCGGTGCTTGCGCTGGTGGTCCTTCATGGACTAGCGTGGCTGGTGCTGGCGGTGGCCTCCTGGGCAGCTGGGCTGGGGCTGTCGGTGGCCTCCTGGGCAGCTGGGCTGAGGCTGGCGGTGGCCTCCTGGGCAGCTGGGCTGGTGCTGGCGGTGGCCTCCTGGGCAGCTGGGCTGGGGCTGGCGGTGGCCTCCTGGGCAGCTGGGCTGGGGCTGGCAGTGGCCTCCTGGGCAGCTAGGCTGTGGCTGGCGGTGGCCTCCTGGGCAGCTGGGCTGGGGCTGGTGGTGGCCTCCTGGGCAGCTGGGCTGGGGCTGGCAATGGCCTCCTGGGCAGCTGGGATGATGGCGGTCTTCTCCGCCGTGCTACTCTTCCCAGACTTGCCGGGTTTCTTGCGGCCCTTCCCCACCTTGGAAGGTGTCACAGCTGACTCCACACTCCCAACGGGACCCCTGGTAGCGGCTTTGGTGGCTGGAGTCTTCCCCCTCTCCCGCCGGGCACTGGCCAACTTCTGATGCTTCACAGGTGGGGGACTGTCTGAGCTGTGTCTCCGTGCCACACTGGCTATCCTGGTGGCCGGTGCACTCCATATACCGGTGATTACAGGCACCACTGGTCCCGGAGATGTTGTGGCTGAGGTGCAACTTCGGGACCTATGAGATGGACGGGGTGGGGGAGGTGTGGGAAAAAGGTCAAGGGTGGACAGGAAAAGTTTTTGGGACACACTGGGACGGGTAGCTGGAGGGGGTTTGGGAGTGGAGGAAGAGGTGGTGGTAGTAGGAGGTGTACGTTTGGTGACTTTGGGTGAAGGTGCATGCGCTGGAGGCTGTCGTGAGGTGGATGGCTGTTGGGTGGGTGTGTGCTGGGTTTGTGTATCTTGGGAGGGGGCATCACAGACACACTGGGAGAGGACACAGGGGACGTGTGAATGGTAGTGGGAGTGGTGACTGCACGTCAGCGGGGTGTGCTGGTGGGTGTGCTGGTGAGGGACGTAGTGGCTGTAGAGGTAGTGCATGCAGGTGTGAGTGTAGACGAGACTGGGAGGGAGAAGGGAGACGACTAGGAGGGGGACACAGTGGAGGTAGTGGATGTTGGTGTGTCTGCATGTGTGTGTTGCTTGCGTGAGTGCCTGTGGTATGTGTGGTGCTTATGTTTGCCTGAGCTTCCCTTGTGTGTTGAGGTGTGTGCAGGCTGGTCTGATGGTGTGCTTGGGATAGGCAGAGGTACAGGGCATTGGGACTGGCTGGAGGAAGATGGGGGGGGGAGGCTAGAGACGGGGACAATGGCTGCCATCAGTGCTGAGGCCAGAGTCTGAAAAGCTCAGTGAAGGGCTGCCTGACCAGAATGAATGCCCTCCAGGAATGCATTGGCTTGTTGCAACTGCCTTTCTACACCCTGGATGGCATTCAAAATGGTAGACTGCCCAACATTGAGGGACCTGAGGAAGTCAATGGCCTCCTCACTGAGGGCAGCAGGGGTGACTGAGGCAGGGCCTGAGGTGCCTGGGGCGAAGGTGATGCCCACCCTCCTGGGTGAGCGGGCACGGGACGAAGGCTGAGGGGCTGCTGGGAGGGCGGTGCTGGTGGGGGGGTGGTGGCTGTACCTGTAGATGCAGGGGGCACAGATGTTGCCGCCACCACAAGGGAGCTCCCATCAGAGGACGAGTCTGTGTCACTGGTGTGAGCTCCTGTCCCTGCCGTGGAGCTCCCCTCGCCCTCCGTCCCACTGGCGAATTCCGAGTCCGTAGTCTCGTCCTCCAGGGCCATGTGGGATGCAGCTCCCTCGTGCTCTGGTGCCACTGCTCCTCCGCCTGATGATGCTAATGCACACAAGAACGGGGAGACCACAAAAAAGGGGGGGAATGACAGAAGAAAGACATGTTGAGTGCATCGATTACCGCTACCGTTGGAGGACACGACAGACACAGAAGGCCCCTGCACTATGCCGCGCTCTTGGAATCCACTGTTCAATTCCTGGGAAATGGCCTACAAGGCTATGGACGACATCTGCACACATAGATGACACAAGGGCATAAATAGCTGTACTTGGCACTCTACAGAGGTGGGGTGGGTTTCCACATGGCCTGCCTTACGGAGGGGCCTTGCCAACGGAACTCGCCCTGGCCTAGGGAAACCCACAGCCATCCTCCCCCACCCAGACACCTCCACTGCCCGCAAAGTCAGCATAATGAGAGTGTACTCACCCCCTTGTGTCTGCTGTGATGCCCTCAAGTGCCCTTCCAACTCCGGGTAGGCTACCGCCAGGATCCTGAACATCAGGGGGGTCATGGTGTGATAGGCACCCCTCCCACGTTGGGAGGCCATCCCCAGCTGAGCCTCCGCCATCTTCTTGCTCCAGCGGCGAATGTCCTCCCATCTTTTACGGCAGTGGGTGCTCCGTCTGTGGTAGACCCCCAGGGTCCAGACGTCCTTGGCGATGGCACGCCAAATATCTTTCTTCTGGTGGGCACTGACCTACCTGAAATGAACAGGGGAAAAAGAGAAGTCATTACCAACTGCACCGTCACAGTGATTGGCCCCCATCCCTACCCTTGCCATGTGGCACATGCATTCACCGTCTTTCATGCACATAGCACTCTGTCCCCTTCCTTCTTGCATCCAGCCCTCTCCACAGAGGCATAGCCCATACAACATGCTCCCTGTGTACTTACCTGTTTGTCTGGAGGACCGTAGAGTAGCGTGTACTGGGGGACGACCCCGTCCACGAGTTTCTCCAACTCCTCCGATGTGAAGTCAGGGGCCCTTTCCCCAGACGCACGAGCCATTGTCTCTTCCAGACCGAGGTCACAGCAGCACTTGCAGTGTAGGTCCTCTCCTGTTGAAGATCAGGTATAGAGTGATTGAAGTGATAGAAAATGGCAGTCACGTCCGCGGCGGTGCGTACCGTCAACGCCGGCGTACATCGTCATTGGCTCCTGTGACCCATAGGGTCCAATGTTAACCAATGCAGCATTGCGCAGCAGTCTTCGACCGCCTACTGCAACAGTGTACAACGCCAGCGCAGTTACCTCACATCCCATTGTTCCACTTCAGAGGTCAGGCAGCCGCCATTTCAGGGGCCCACATGGCTTCATTTACAACTGCGTCACACATACCTAGGCCTAGACTCCACACACATACAGGCCACCTTTTGTGTATGAATGGTGTTCTGTGTAAACTGTGGGTACGTACCTCTGAGTTGGTTGACTCTGTGCTCGCTCTTGTCCTTCATAGGCACCGTCCGCTGGGACATGTGAGGAGATGGCAGCATCCTCCGGTGTACCGACCGTTGGTGGACCTGTCGACAATGGAGGAGCGGCATTTGATAATCACCTTCAGTCTTGACCGTGCCACAATCCAGGAACTGTGTACCCAGTTGGAGCCAGACCTGATGTCAGCAATCTGCCGTCCCACAGGAATCCCCCGTCAAGTGCAGGTGCTGTCAGTGCTCCATTTCCTTGCAAGTGGGTCATTTCAAACAACTGTGGCCATGGCATCAGGGATGTCCCAGCCTATGTTTACCAACGTATTGTCCAGACTGTTGTCTGCCCTTCTGAAACACATGCGGAGCTACATCGTTTTCCCTCAGGTGGAGGATTTGCCTACAGTGAAAGGTGATTTCTATGCCCAGGGACATATCCCCAACATCATAGGTGCCATTGATGGAACCCGTGTGGCTTTGGTCCCCCCTCCACAAGAGTGAACAGGTGTACAGAACCCCGAAGAGTTATCATTCTGTGAATGTACAGATGGTATGTTTGGCAGACCAGTACATCTCCCATGTGAATGCCATGTTCCCTGGCTCAGTGCATGACGCCTACATCCTGCGGAATAGCAGCAACCCCTTATGTGATGGGGCAACTCCAGAGGCACAGTGTGTGGCTATTAGGTGAGCACCTGGAAGCAAGTCATTGGGAATGGTTGTCCGGTGGTTATCCCTACAGGTTAGTGTGTGTCCAACAGTTGTCCCTCGCCATTTGCAGGTGACTCTGGTTACCCCAACCTGTCATGCCTACTGACCCAGTGAGGAATCCCAGGACCAGGGCAGAGGAACGCTACAATGAGGCCCATAGGCGAACTAGGAGCGTGATCGAGCAGACCTTTGGCCTCCTGAAGGCGAGGTTCAGGTGCCTCCATATGACCGGTGGATCCCTATTCTACTCACGAAAGAAGGTGTGCCAGATCATCGTGGCCTGCTGTTTGCTTCACAAATTGGCTTTGCGACGACAGGTGCCTTTTCTGCAGGAGGATGGTCCAGATGGCGGTGTTGTGGCAGCTGTGGAGCCTGTGGACAGTGATGAGGAGGAAGCAGAGGAAGAAGACATGCACAACAGGGACTCAGTGATCCTGCAATATTTCCAGTGAGACACAGGTAGGAATCCAAACCTGCCTACTACATGTACTTTGACACTACTACCTCTCTCCTGTCTGTCGTTTTCACCCAGTGTATGGTCACTGAGTTGTCACTTTCCCTTACGATTTCACAGATGTGGGTCCCACTGTGTGACATCTGCTTAGATTCCTCATGGACTAGAGCTGTGTGACATAGGTATGTTGACATTACTATTTAAAAAACATTTTAGCACTGCAATTGCTAATACACTATTTCGAAATCACAGACAGACTCCAGATCGTTTTGTGCTTTAGGTGTGTTTATTTAAATGCTCAATATTGGAGGGGGTAGTGAAATAGTGAGGGGTGATGGTGGAGGAGTGTCCATGGCAGAGTCCAGTCTATTAGTCTCACAGGTGCATTGCCCATATGAGCATAGGAAGTGGAGCTGGGGCAGTTAAAGTGTGGACAGGGTGACAAAGTGGGACAGTAGGATGACAATCAGGGTGGTCTCCTTTCTTGGCAGGGGTCTTGGCATTGTGCTCTGTCTTTGTCCTGGATCTCAGAGACCGTTTGCGGGGTGTTCTCCGTCTACAGGGGGTGGGGTGCTGGTGTGGTGATCCTGTGGCGGGGCGTCCTGTCCAATAGCGCCGGCGGATGTGGTGGGCAGTTTATCGTCCATGCTAGTGTCAGGGGCCCCTTGAAGTGCCACAGTGTCCCTCCTGGTGTTGAGTAGTTCCTTCAGCACCCCTACGATGGTGCCCAGGATGGAGCTGATGGTTCTGAGTTCCTCCCTGAAGCCCATATACTGTTCCTCCTGCATGCGCTGGGTCTCCTGAAACTTGGCCAGTACCGTTGCCATCGTCTCCTGGGAGTGGTGGTAGGCTCCCATGATGGAGGAGAGTGGGTTACCTTGGCCTGTCCGCCCCCTGTCGCACAGCAGCCCTCCCAGTTCCACTGTGTTCCTGGGCCTCTGTCCCATGGACCGTGTGCCCACTACTACTGCCCCCAGGTCCCTGTTGTTGTTGGGGTGGTGGGTTATCCTGGGTTCCCTGTAGTGGTGGACACACTGCTGATTGACGTGTCCTGGGGACGGAGGTATGGGCCCGCTGGTTGGGTGCTGTGCTGGTGTTTCCAGAGGGGGGAAGGTCTGTGGTGGCCTGTGCCTGTGTGAGGGGAACCGACAGTCCTGAGGTCCCCGATGGTCCGGGCTGGTCATCTAGATCCAGTTGGACAGAGGTGCTGTCATCACTGTGGGCCTCTTCTGTTGGTGGTGTGGACATGTGTGGACCCTCCTGTCCGGTGAAGTTGGGTAGGGGTCCTGCAGGGGTATAAAAGGATGTTTATTAAATCTGTGTGTGTAATGGTGTGCAATGGGTGGGTGACCGTGTACCCCAGTGCTAGCATTCCTGTGTGGGACCTTGTGTGATGATGGTTTAGGGGGGTGTATGGGAATGTGCAGTGGGCATGCTTTGGTGATGGGTGTCTATGCGTTGTTGCATGCAGGGCTTGGTGTCGGGATGGGTGGTTTGTGATGTTGGGACATATGTGAGGAGTTGGGGTGCTGGGGGTGAGGGTGGGGGTATGTGATAGCATGCAGGTAGGGTGGGGGATGTAACA
This sequence comes from Pleurodeles waltl, assembly GCF_031143425.1. Lineage (NCBI taxonomy): Eukaryota > Metazoa > Chordata > Amphibia > Caudata > Salamandridae > Pleurodeles > Pleurodeles waltl. The sequence goes on from NC_090444.1 coordinate 1,730,988,411, forward strand.
GTAAAGGTTTGACTTACCAGAGTCCATTCCTCCATCTACTCCTGTGAGGCCCCCAGGATGCAGAATCGCCAAGACCTGCTCCTCCCATGTTGTTAGTTGTGGGGGAGGAGGTGGGGGTCCTCCGCCAGTTCGCTGAACCGCCAGGTGGTGTCTTGAGTCCACGGAACGCACCTTCCCCGTAGGTCGATCTACCTCTTACTGATGTCCTCCCGATTTCTTGGGTGCTGTCCCACTGCGTTGACCCTGTCCACTATTCTTCGCCATAGCTCCATCTTCCTTGCAATGGAGGTGTGCTGCACTTGTGCTCCGAATAGCTGTGGCACTACCCGGACGATTTCCTCCACCATGACCCTGAGCTCCTCCTCCGAGAACCTGGGGTGTCTTTGCCGTGCCATGGGGTGGTGTAGGTGATGTGTGGGGTGGAATGTGTGGTGATATGTAGTGGTGTGTTGTGTGAGGTGCGTGGAAGTTGTGTGGGTGATGGTGTTGTGTGCCTGTGGATGCTGTTGTTCTTGCTGGTGCTGTCTCTCTCTGGCCTTATTTCAGAACTTTTGGTCGTAGGGGTTTGTGGGTGATGTGGGTGTGTGTTTTATATTGTATTGAATGTGTGGGAGTGGTGTGTGTATGTGTATCAGGTGTGGTATTCTGAATTGTCCAATGTGGCAGTGTTTTGTAAGAGTGTGTGTATTTTGAGCGCGGCGGTGTGTACCGCCAATGGAATACCGCGGTTGAAAGACCGCTGCGTGCATTCATGTGTCGTGATAGTGTGGGCGTATTTCTGTTGACGTGACGGTGTCGGTTTTGTTTTCGCCAGTTTATCACTGACCTTTGGTGTGGCAGACTTGTGAGGGTGTCTGATTTTTGGCGGATTCCGAAATGTGGGTCATAATAGCTGTGGCGGAATTCCGCGGCTGTGTGTTGGCGGTCTGCACGGCGGTAAGTGGCTTTTACCGCCAATGTTGTAATGAGGGCCTTAGTGGATAATAATATGCATATCCTCTTTATTGCATCTCACAGCAGCAACTAGAAACTTGACACTTAGGACAGAGAATAACCATTTTAACAACATTCCAATTCCATCTTTCTTCTTTTAGCTGCAAATAAATAGAACAGTTCCTCCTTCTAGAATTAATAGTCCTAAACGGCATAAAGTATCTGCTCCAATCTTCTCAATTATTTCCTGAGTCATTGCTTCCTGGAAAACTGAACACACGTTAATGGGAGGGCTCCAACAGAAGGGTGGGATGATATTAGCCTCTGTGACTTTAAAACAAAATCGCGATTTTCTACCCACCTCTGCTGTGGAAAATAGAATTTTATGGCAAGGCACGGTGGCCAATATTATGCATTATGCATGCTCAATGCCTTGGCATAATATTCCTCACATCACATTCCACTAGTATAAAATAACATTTTTTAAACGTAAAACACCGTCACCACAGCCAGGATACTTCCTAAGCTTCCTAAATAAAGCTTTAGATGCCATTGCACCTCTTGCCGAATGTGCCCCAAACTTAGAAATATCAATCCCAGCCCTTTCATGATCTCCTTAACCCACCTAGCTAGAGTGGGACTAGAAACAGGCTTTTTTATTTTTTTAAATATATTTTTATTAACAATTAACAATTCGCTGTTTACATCACTCAAGTACATTGTTGGGAGCATCTTATTCTCGTCATGCATATTATTGAAAAGGATACAATACTTTTTCTGTGTTCATGAGTAACTTGTGTCATGGTTTAACACTCACCCCGTTCTTTAATTAAACTTTGTTAACCGCTGGCGTTATGGTCCTAGTGTGGTTTCCCATGAGTGTCTAGTTCCTTGCCGCTCTGTTACCCATTCTTTTTAAATGCATATATAACAGCTTCAACTTAACACTAAACTATATACACACTTGACGGCTTTTTGTGGTTGGTATTAGTGTTGAGTGGCGAGGGTGATTCCCTGAGGGAGTTGTATTTGGGGGGGACTGCCGACCTTTTCCGTGTGTTTTAGTACTGTTCTCTACGTATACCTGTACACAACTCTGGGTTGTTCCTTGTGGCCTGCCGTAAGCTGACTGCGTTCTTTACTAGTTTTTTCCCATTAGCGTTTTCCTCTTTCCTGTTAGTGGTATTGTTGGGGATATCCCCTGTCTACTTTCCATTTACACTCAAATTTCTGCTTCTGCTGGTGTTGTGTTGGGAGTTAGTGGTCTTTCTCCTGCAGTAACCCACTTCATCATTAGTTCTTCCCACCCTGGGGCCATGGGGTCTGCCGGACCCCTTTTGCCTCTTCTGTCTTTAAAACCTGTAATTCCGCCCCAACCCACCTTGTGACGTCGCTTTTCCATTCAGCCAGTGAGGGATGGTTTGAAGCTTTCCAACCCTTCGTGATTAGTCTCTTGTAGAGGGCCAGGCCGAGATCCAGGAAGCGACCCCCAATCTTCCCCTGTGGCATATTTGTCTTTACACCCAATAGACAGACATCGGGGGTGAGCGGCAGTACTGTGCCATATAACTCTGACATGTGCTCTATAACTGCCTTCCAGCCCAACTGTAACACTTCACATTTCCACATCATGTGGTCAAAGTCTGCCTCGCAGCTGCCACATCTGGGGCATGTCCTGGGGGTCCCCCCATATATGCGAAACAGTCGGTGAGGGGTAAGATATGTTCTATGCAAGTAGTTATATTGGATATATTGTAGCTGGGTATTACGTGAGATCCTCCGGGGATAAGCCAGAGCTCTGTTCCAGTCTGTCTCAGTTAGCTCATGCCCGATTGTTTTCTCCCACCTCTCCCTTAGCGCGCGCATGGGATCCAATGCAGCTTCTATCTGGGCTCGGTATATTTTCGTAATCAGATGGGACTCTTCCCCCGACGTTAGCAGGAGGTGTAATACTCCGTGAACCCCGGGTTCAGCATTAATCGTGTCCCAATGGTCCTTCAGAGTGTGCACTAGCCTCCTGTACATAAGAAATTGACCCTGAGGGATCCCCTTTCCCACCAATTCAGTGAAGCTCTGTAGTTTACCTTCCCTATAGAGTTCCCCCACCGTCATCACTCCCGCATCCGTCCATGTGCCCAACTCTCGTCCCCCAGGTCCGGTACCTTTCGGCTCAACCACCATGACCATGAGTGGCAGCGCCGGAGAGTAGGGTGGACTAACTCCAGTCCTACTCATACACCTTTTCCAGCACGCTGACGCAGTGCTAGTCATTAAGTTGTCCCCGAGGGGGTAAAGCTTCTTCCCTATCATACGCGCTATTATTCGGTCTATGTCCAATGAGCCTTGGGAGTTAAATAGGTCTAGCTGCCCTCTACCCACCATCCAGCCTGCCACCCACTGCAGCTGGGATGCCAAATAATATGCCTCAAAGTCAGGAGCCCCCAGGCCCCCAGCTTGTGTCGGTCTGCACATAGTCGACAATGCTGAGCGCCTACGACCTACATCCCATATCAATTCCTGAAGCAGTGCGTTCAGTTCACGAAACCATGCTGGAGGGATCCATAGCAGTATGTTAGCAAAGAAGTATAGGAGATGGGGCAGCATCACCATTTTAGACAATGCCACTCTAGCCATTGTTGTTAGTTTCAGTGACCGCCAGAATCCAACTGAGGTGCGCAGTGACCGGAGTGCCCTACCCAGGTTGCCATCCCGGAGGTCAGCCAGCTCATGGAATATCTGAATCCCCAGATATTTAAAAGTTCGCGGGCCCAACTCACATCTCTGGGGCACGTTTCGGGGCACACGCTGTTTGGCATTATGGGGAATACAAATGTTTTGCCTCGATTAAGGCGCAGTCCCGATAGTTCCCCGAAGTCCTCTAGGTTCTTTAACACCCACGGGAGGCCACTGGATCCGTCTCTTAAATACACCAAGATGTCGTCTGCGTATAGGGAAATAATATGCTCGTTTGGGCCCCGGATAATTCCTTTACCGGCTCCGTCCTGTCGTAGTTTGGGCACTAGGGGTTTGATTGCCAGGGCAAATAGCAGCGGGGATAGGGGGCATCCCTGCCTAGTTCTCCGATATACCGGGTATGAATTAGATATTGTTCTGCCCGTCTTCACCCTAGCTAGCGGGGAGGCGTACAGTAGGCCACCCACTTCACCCAATTTTCTCCTAGTCCCATCTCTAGCATCACAGCCCTGAGGTAGTCCCACCTGATCGAGTCGAAGGCCTTTTCGAAGTCTACTGCTAAGAAGGCCCCTGTGGGGGGTTTCTCTGCTGTTGGCATGTGTAAAATAGCAAAGATCCGCCTCAGGTTCAACAATGTGCTGCGGCCAGGAACGAAACCATTTTGGTCCGCGTGCACTAGTGTGGTCATTCGGGGGAGTAATCTGTTAGCCATGATCTTACTGAGGATCTTAAAATCACTGTTCAGCATTAATAAAGGGCGGAAGTCGGTCACAGGTGCCACCCTGTTTTTTGTTTTGGGTAGCGGCACAACCAAGGCCTCCCGCAGTGTGACTGGTAGCTCTCCCGGCGCAAAGCCTCCGCGTATACCTCAGCCATTTGGGGCACTACCAAGGTCCTATATTTTTTGTAAAAGTCCATTGGGAGGCCATCAGTACCGGGGGTCTTTCCGGGAGCTAATTGCAATATGGCCTCGCTTATTTCCTCCGTTGTTACTGGACCCCGTAGGTTATCTCTCCCTTCTGGGCCTAAGGTCGGGAGAACGATTCACCGCAGGAAATCTCCAAAGGCTTCAACCCCTAGGTCTTGGGGTTTCCTATACAAGTGCATGTAATATCCCTTAAAAGCATCATTGATTGGGCCTGGGCTTCGCCTGCAAATTCTCTCTTTGTCTCGCACACTTGTGATGGGTTCTCCCCCCCGCCCGGGTGTACCAGCCAGGCTAGAAGCCTTCCTGATCTACCCTCCTCTGATTGTACTGATGTCAGGTATTTTTGTGTGCTATGGCACCTAAGCTGTGCCTCTAACTGGGAGTGTTCTCTACGGGCACGTTTATATTCCTCGTTCTCTTGGGCTCCAGAATCCTGTCTCACTTCCCATTCATGTATTTTCTTCTCTAAGGAGATCAGTTCCCTTTCAAGTGTGCGTTTCACCCCCACTGACTGGCCCAGGCAGAAACCCCTCGTCACCACTTTAAACGTTTCCCAATCTATGGCCCTAGACGCGGTAGATCCGCTGTTAATCTTGGTATGTTCTGTCAAGTGGACATGAAGGGCCTCTCTATACGCCTGATCCTCTAACGCATAAGCCGAGTACTCTGTGGCAAACACCTGTCCCCTCCATCTGTGTCTCAGTTTCTCAACCTCCCCTGCTATCAAGTGGGTCTCTTGCAGCATTGCCACCTGCACCCCTCTTCTCTTCAAGTAGGTGAGGACTCTGTGTCTTTTGGCAGGTGTGCTCATCCCCCTGACATTCCATGTTAAGAGATTATATTCTGCCATTTTAATAAGGTAATTTGATAATAGCGTCCTTGGCTCCCCCCGGTTACCATCCTATTCCTGCCCATGTTCAAACATTTACTACCATCGTGTATCGCCACCCACTTAGCCAAATTAACTAATAACTGTAAAACCCAACTCCCCCACCCCAGGGCGCCTACTAACCTGCAGGTAGCCCAGAAAATCACGCAACATTGCAACTTGTTCAAACATATAGCTACAGTTCTCGCCAGGTTAGCTTAACCAGCGAGGTACTGGTTCGGAGGGCGGTCAAGTCCGGAGGGGCCGCACGTCTTTTTGTTGTGCCGCATCGCCAGGTCCACTCGTATAATGCTTAACCCAGCTCATCAGCGGTCCTCGGTGTCACCTTGGTGGCACGTGTCGAGCAGTTTGAGTCCCCAGCTGAAGACACCACTGTATCATCTGAGTCCTCTCCTGAGCTGGAGCTCCCCGGGGGGTAAGCTCCACCGCTGACTCGGGCCGCAGCCTCCAGAGCCGCTCTTTTGTCTTTTTCCTTTTGTGTTTGTGTTGGCGCTAGCCTCGGTCGATTCCCAGGCCACTGTGATTCACGAGCACATCGAGTCCGGTCTGCAGTCGCTCCCTCACCGATGGGTCTCCTCCCCTGGAGCCCCCGCTTCTCGAGCCATTCCCATGCCTCTGCTGGCGATTGGAAGAAGGTGGTTTTCTCATCCAGTATCACTCTCAGTCTGGCCGGATACAACAATGAATATTGAATCCCTTCGTCTCTAAGGGCCCTTTTGACTACTAGGAATGAGGTTTGCCTGTTTTGAACATCCAGAGTATAGTCCGGAAATAGCGTCACCTCCCCATTTGCTGCCTCAAACGGGCCCATCTCTCTGGCCTTCTGAATGAGAGTGTCTCTGTCTTTGTAGTGCAGTAATTTGGCAATCACCACTCTGGGTGGCCTACCGGGGGCCAGAGGTCTTGATGGCATTCGGTGTGCTCGTTCCAATGTGTAAAAGGGTGTTGGGAATCCAGGCGCAACCGTTGTACTAAACCACTTCTCCAGAAAGTCCACCTTGTTGGTTCCTTCGGCTCCCTCAGGAAGGTCCACTACTCGCACATTGTTCCTTTTGTTTCTGCCCTCCGCGTCCTCGGCCCTTTGTTCTAAGCGTGTTACTCTAGCAGCCAGGGAAGTCATCTCCGCTGCAAGATCCTTCTGTTTCGGTCCAACAATTGCCAATGTGGATTCCGTTTCCTTGACCCTGTCCGCCAGTTTGTGATGTTCTGCCCTTAGGAGGCCCACTTCGACCGCTACTTGGTTGATGTTGTGTTGTAGCGTTGTCTTTGTGTCTTCAATCGCCCCCAGAATTTTGTCCAGGGTTTCCTGTGCGTTGGATTGCAGGTGGGGCTGTTCTTCCATTTCCTTGCGCGCTGGTGGGGATGCAGTGTCCATGATTTTCTTCTTGTGACGGGCCTTGGGGGGCATCGGCAAGGGCGGGCGGGGAGGACTGCACCTTTAGGCGCAGGCCCGAGCCAGTACTCAGGCCCACTTTCTCTCACGTTCCCACGTCACAGCAAGAGAGGGCTCAGACTCAGTCCCCAGATCGGCGTCAGGCTGGGCCCGTCAGCGCAGTACCAGCAGAGTCCACACCCTCTGTCCGTTTACTGGGCTCTGACTTCAGCCACTCCGGTAATGGTCCCTAGGGGGACTCTGGGCCAGCCGTTCACTCTAGGCTGGGCAGCTTCTATTTGTTCTCTTATTTTCTTTATTCTTTTTATTTTGGTTTTTGGGGTTCTGCCACTCCCCTTCTGTAGTGTCTTTTTACCATTTGTTGTTTTGTTTTTTTCCCCTTCGTTTTTCTTTTTTTTTTTCCTTTTTTTTTTTTCCCTTAATAAATTCCTCGTTTTACTTGCTCCCCCTCGGGGTGTCGACCCGTTGGGGCCCCCGCAGCTGCTCCGCGTTGTTTCTTGCCGATTCCAGGGCCCAGCTCCCGTCGGGCGGAAGGGCGGCCCGCGTCTCTCCCGGTGGCCGACTCCGGCTTTACCCGCTGCTCCTGGGGCCAATCACCGCCCGCCTCGCCCCCGCTCTTCCCGGGGTGGCCTCGCGACTCCGGCCCGTGGCACCAGGATTTATTCGGCCGGGGCTGCTTCATCGGTCTGCGCCGATCAAGCCGTGACTCCCGGCTCTACTCGAGGCCCCGGCTCCGCGGGGCAAGGAAGGCGGCAAGCCCGCCCCGGAGCCGACAGGCCGATTCCAGCTCCACGCACGTCCCGTATCAAGGACGGCGGCCGGGCAGCATCCGGGGACCTTCCCCAGCCGATCGGTCGCCCTCCGTCGTTGTGTCGCCCGGGGATGGCACGCTTATTTGTACGAGTTTTAGCGGCCCCTCCGGAGATTCGAATCTGACGGACCTCGTGCTGGAGCTTGGCGCAGGCTGCCAGCAATCCCGTGTGGGTAGATGAATCTCTCTTTCTCGCGGCTGACAGGGGTCATCAGCTTGCAGACCTTAGAAAGATGAAGCTGTGAATAGTTCCCACACGGTGAAGTATTTGTTTTGCTTTGCATTCAATATCTTATAAATATAACCTGCTGTGTATATTGCAAACTGATATATTTTGTTTGATTAACGCGGACTTGAAAGCTACTAATTCGTCATTCATAAATATTGTGGTTGGGGAAGAATTAACAACAATAAAAGTCTTCTTTGACCTCACAAGTGCATTTCTGTTGTGTTATGTTAGTGCTTAGAAACTAGTTAAGAGGAAAGCACTACAATTGGTACCAGAAGTGGGGTCGGTCATTAAGAGGTGATTAAGAGGGTGTTGACGAGTTGGTAGATTTCTAAGTGCACACTTTAAAAGTGTAATTGTTTTTGTTGTTTGGAGAATTACAGAAATTGTTTTTTTTTGGAGAATCACAGTAGCACGGCAGACCATGTCTGAGAATACATGTGTTGATAAACTGCCTGATGGTGCTAAGAAAAACTGTGAATTGTTTTCTGTTTGGGGAATTACAGAAGAAAATGCATGTGTAGCTAAAAGGCCTGATAATGCTTTGAGAAATAATTTCTGTTGTACATATGTAGAAAACGTGTGTTTTGGAAGTAATGATGACAGAAAGGTCTGGATACCTTTATCTGCTTACAGAGAAATGCAGGAGAAATGTAGGAAGTTGGAACATGAAAATAGGAATTTACGTGAGCAAATTAGCCAGGATACAATAATTCAAAATAATGCTGAAAGTTATAAAAATGAAGAATCTTTCTTGTCCCATTCCAGTAATGAGGGGGTTAAGACAGCTCCGAGCTGCACTGAGTTTTCGTGTGAGCCAGGGTTTTTGGCAGACAAAATGCATTCCTTAACTGATAACACGGATGAGAGAGACCAGAATGTGATTTACGAGTTACCGTTGCAAAATGCACAAGTAAAACGAAGGATTTTAGAGCAAGACACCCCGAGTTTCATTAGCTTGTTTGATTTTTGGAAAAAGAATAGCCCTCATTTGAGTGAAATCCTAACACTTTTGTATATGGTCACTGTGAAAAATTATATGCAGCTGCGCGCTTGTGATTTGGCAAATGAAATAATGCAGACTTTAGGTTTTTGCGCAGTGCAAGAAGGAAATACTTATGTACATGTAATTCAAGAACAAGGAAAGAAAATAGTGCCCCTAGCTAGAATCATACAATGGATCTGGTACTTGCAAGACAGGGCTAGAGTACCACAGGTAAAAGAGTTATCAATGAAATTGTGTGCACCATTTTAATTCGTGTCTACTGAAGATAAAAAGCATGTTTGTTTTACTAATGATTCATTGACTGAAATGTTGTTTTCTGGCACAGGAGAAGGAACAGCGTTGTATAATGTGTGTCAGATTTTAAAGCAAGAGCTACGTGAGATGTGTCATTTTTACGCTGATTTTTGGTTTATTGCTAATGTTTTAGCTGTTTGTTTTTACATATGGCTTGTACCTAACTGGTTCAATTACCTTGCAGATGTTAATCAGAAAAATTCAGAGAGAGAAGTATACACCCAGAATTCTGCCTTAGTGGGGATGGCTAAGTGGGTGCCCCAGAAATGTGAACAGCTGAGAGAAAAAGCCACTTACAGGTGGGCAGAGATGAGAGAGATGCACATTCCCCTAGTTTTGATAAAAACTGTGCAGCACGCACAAAAGCAATTTGTCATGCAAGCAGTCACAGAGCAGTTGGGGAGAGGAAAGTTACCAGGACAGAAATGGCAAATTGATCAGGTTTTAGGGAGAGTGATTGTTGCAAATTACCAAGGAAAAATCGAAATTATGCTGATACCTAGAAAAGAATCTGATTCATTCAAACAAATTGGAGACAGAATGGCCCAAATTGACAAAAATGCAGTGAATGGAGGTTTGGTAAAGAAGGAGTCTGCCCCAGCCCTTCTGACAGTGCAAGAAAAGGGAAGCTGTGGCGCAGCAGATAAAAACCTCAGTGCTGGTGTGTGGGCTGAAGCCCCAAGTGACCCTCCAGAACCTGCAGAGAATATAACAAAGGGCCCCAAAAACGTCCTGCTGATTATAAAACAGGGAAAGAAAGAGGAAGGGTGCAGTTTAAATGAAAAATGTTATTTGCAAGAAAAGTCATACTTGTTTCTTTTGCAGATCCTACCACGTTTCGCCACTGTCCCTGAGTGTGCTGTGTGGTCCCCCTTCCAGTGTGTGCGTGTGGGGTCGGGGAAGGGACCGAATCCCCAACCTGAACCTGGCTGAGTAAAGTGCCAGCACCATGGATCCATTTTGCGCAAACTGCGCCTTCAGTTCAAGTTCAACTTGTTTGATTGCATTCTTCCACTGGAACTAAGCTGTGATTTTTTTTTTTTTTCCTTTCCCTCTCGTATGGAACTCTGACTTTTGCTTATCTTCCAGCAAACCTTTCAGGTGGACCGTGCATCTTTACATGAGTAGAACTCATGCCACATCAAATTGCTAACACTGTTGAATTAGAGACTCATTCAAAGTATAAAAATTGCCCAGTCTTTTCTATGTAGATGTATCTGATGTGAAAAGTTATGAGATCAATGTGTTAATTGACTTCTATTGCTTTACAGGGATTGCTTTGATCTGATGTTTTTTTTGTTTTTGTTTGAAACAAGAGATATGTGAAACAAAAATTCATTGGTCAAAGGGCGGAATGTACTGCCATTTGATAAGTTTTGTTTTGAGTAATGACTTTGTGTTTCACCACTGCGCATATTAGTTGCTCAATGTTCACCAGTAGCACATGGTATGTTGTATTCAGTTGAGCCGCCTATGGGCTTTGACATTGCATTAGTCATTACATTCTGTATTCTGCCTATTGGCTTTGACATGGCATTAGCCATTACTTTCTGTATTCAGTTGAGCCGCCTATGGGCTTTGACATTGCATTAGCCATTACATTCTGTATTCTGCCTATTGGCTTTGACATTGCATTCCTATTGGCTTTGACATGATGTATTCAATTTAGCTGCCTATTGACTTTGACATGCTATTAGATATTCTGCCTATTGGCTTTGACATGATATCATATATTACATTTTGTATTCAGCTCTGCTGCCTATTGGCTTTGACATGATATTATATATTGCATTTTGTATTCAGCTCAGCTGCCTATTGGCTTTGACATGATATTATATATTGCATTTTGTATTCAGCTTAACTGCCTATTGGCTTTGACATGATATTATACATTGCATTTTGTATTCAGCTCAGCTGCCTATGGGCTTTGACATGATATAAGACATTGCATTTTGTATTCAGCTTAGATGCTTATTGGCTTTGACATGACACTAGACATTGCATTTGATACTTAGGTTAGCTGCCCATTGCCTTTAACGTGGAGTTAAACATTGCAGTTGAGAATCCAAGCTGTATTTTTCCAAGCTGTGTTTTTGCACCAGAGAACCAAGATGTTTTTCTCACAGTAGACTAGACATGATAAGAGAGAGTACATGGGTGTTGTTCTCTCTGCTTGAGCTTGGGAACAGGAGTTGTCTTGGAGACCTGGCCAGTCTCCAAAAGGCTTGCTCAGTTTCCCAGGTCTGAGAGGAGGGGGCACACCTTTGTAACGAATGTAACAGGCTGCAGAGGGTCAGATTCGAATCTGCCGGACCTCGTGCTGGAGCTTGGCGCAGGCTGCCAGCAATCCCGTGTGGGTAGATGAATCTCTCTTTCTCGCGGCTGACAGGGGTCATCAGCTTGCAGACCTTAGAAAGATGAAGCTGTGAATAGTTCCCACACGGTGAAGTATTTGTTTTGCTTTGCATTCAATATCTTATAAATATAACCTGCTGTGTATATTGCAAACTGATATATTTTGTTTGATTAACGCGGACTTGAAAGCTACTAATTCGTCATTCATAAATATTGTGGTTGGGGAAGAATTAACAACAATAAAAGTCTTCTTTGACCTCACAAGTGCATTTCTGTTGTGTTATGTTAGTGCTTAGAAACTAGTTAAGAGGAAAGCACTACACATACACACACAAAAAATAGCAGGGCAACACCAACGATAGAGGGGAAGCCAGGGATGTACAATATGTCCCAGACATGAAGCATAATACATCACTTACATCCCCACAGGTGTCCCAGCCAATGTCAGCGGAGAGGAGATGCCACGACAAACCAGTCCTCTAACAGAAGGTGCCCCCAGTGATGACAGTAACTCTGGACGTCTGGATCTGGACCAACAACCTGGCCCATCAGGGAACACTGGACAGTCGGTCACCCAAGCCCACTCACAGTCAACCACAGAGCCTCCCCCATCAGTATCCAAAACCACAGCACCCACCCAGTCTACCCACACCTCTGCCCCCAGGACAAGTCAATCAGCAGTATGCCCACCTGTACAGGGACCCCAGGACACAGCTCATACCCAAGACAATCAGGGACTTGGGGTCAATGGCAGGTGGCACACCATTCAGGGGACAGAGGCACAGGCCAACAGGGACACTGGGAGGACCGCTGTGCGGCAGGGGGAGGACAGGCTCATAGAACCGACTCTCCAGGAGGCGCTCACCGAGATCCTGGGAGCCTACGAACATTCCCAGAACACAATGGGCCAGATTCTTGACAATGTGCAGGAGAACAGGCGGCTGCAGGAGGGACAGTATCAGGGGCTCAGGGAGGACTTGTAGGCCATAAAGACCACCTTGATCTCCATAGCAAGGGTGCTGCCAGCCATGGCCAACATGATGAGGGAGGCAGCATCACGGCAGCGGGCCCCTACCACTAGCCAGTCCATTGACCAGCCCTTCACCTCCGCTGCAGCTAGTGGACAGGAGGCCCCACAGGCCACCAGCACCCCTCCCCCTGCAGAAGGTGAGCCACCAGGCAAATGTTACTTGCAACCCCAACAGAAGCCAGAGGCACCTGTCAAGACCACTGCCAGGAAATGAGACTCTCCTGATTGTCCCCCTTGTGTCCCACACGGTCATCTTGTCCACTTTGACCTGCCTTTGCTCCCCTGTCTATGGCCCCTGGGACACTGGACCTGTGCTACAAACAGACTGGAACAATACCCTGGACCTTCCTCCATCATTACCCCTTTCCATTGCACTTTTCCCTCAATTTCATAGCACTACAAAAAACACCCTTGAATACAACTTGATGATTTGTATTTTATGTTTTGAAAATGTGCATTTATGGAAATGGTCACATCTAGTGCAAATGATCTGAACACTGTGAGAGCATATAAATAATGATCTGTAGCTGTCTGTAGTCCGCACATCAGTACACAGTTGTTATTTCACCAGCATATGTAAAATGGCAAACCATAGGTGACAATAGGTTAAGATACAAAGTAAATTAATGCCATCATGCTACAGCCACACAGAATACATCAATAATCAGAGGAATGGTCAGTTGCACTGTCTCATCTGTGTGTCATTGGAAATATTGACAGATAACTGATATTCTGTTGTCCTCATTTTCATCCTCAGCCTCTTCATCCTCACTGTCCTCAGGGTCTACTGCTGCGACAGGGGCATCTCCAGTCTCTTCCTCCTGCAGAAAGGGTACATGCCGTCTGAGGGCCAGGTTGTGCAACATGCACCATGCCACTATTATCTGGCAGACCTTCCCGGGTGGAGGCATCTGAACCTGGCCTTCAGGAGGCCAAATGTCCACTTGGTGATCCTTCTGGTTCGCCCATGTGCCTCATTATAACGTTCCTCAGCCCCTGTCCTGGCATTCCTCACAGGGGTCAGCAGCCATGATAGGTTTGGGTAGCCAGGCTAACCTGCAAGTATTGAGGGACAACATTTACTCTGACACAATGCTATAGGGATGACACCTGAAGGCATACACTAACATGCAGTAGGTGGGGACAATGGCTCACCTATTAGCCACACCCTGTCCCTCTGTAGTTGGGCCATCACATTTGGGATGCTGCTATTCCTCAGAACAAAGGCGTCATGCACCGACCCAGGATACTTAGCATTGATGTGGGAGATGTACTGGTCTGCCAGGCACACCATTTGCACATTCAGTGAGTGGAAACTCTTACGATTCCTGAACATCTGTTCATTCTGGTCGGAGGAACAAACACAATATGTTTTCCGTCAGTCACCCCAATAATATTGAGGATATGTCCCATTACATAGAATCCGGCCTTCACTGTGGCCAAATCTTCCACCTGTGGGGAAAGCTATGTAGCTGCACATGTGTTTCACCAGGGGAGGCAAAGCTGTTGCCAGCACGATTGAGAACATTGGCTGTGACATTCCTACTGCCAAGCCCACTGTCACTTGGAAAGAACCAGTTGCCAGGAAATGGAGCACTGACTGCACTTGCACAAGAGGGGGGAATCCCAGTGGGATGACAGATAGCAGATATCAGGTCTGGCTCCAAGTGGGCACAGCTCAGTTATTGTGGCCCTGTCCAGTTTATAGGTGAGTATAATGTGCCTGTCCTCCAGTGTAGCAAAGTTCACAAGCGGTCTGTACACAGGGGTATGTCTCCTCCTCCTATTCATCCACAGCGGGAGGTATCTAAGGGACACAAGAGTAGGTTGTCACAATTTAAACAATGGAACCACAACTTCATTGTACATAGTGCATTTATGTGATGGGACAGTGGGAATGGCGAGGTATGTGCTAATATAGGCTGTGACGCAGTTAAGGTTGATATGACCATTGTCCGCCACCATGAAATGGCGACCGCCTGTCCTGTATGTGGGGACAGGTGGAAGTGAGGTAACTCCGCCAACGTTGGGCATCGTGACGGAAGGCGGTCTTGCACCACCATGCAATTCCTCATTGGATAATATGGGATAATATGGCATCTAGCCACATTACTGGCAGTGCAATGCATAGTGCTCAAGCCTGATCCCTGTGTGTGACGGTGCTGTGTATGCCAACTGTGGTGTTAGTGCAGTAATTGACCCAGTGTTTCCTTTTTCTCCCCCCTTATTCTTCTGTCATACTGTCCATGTGTGCATTAGCATCATCTGGAGGAGGAGCAGGGGCACCAGCGACAGAGGGAGCTGCATCTCACAGGTCACAGGAGGCAGAGTCCACCGACTCCGAGGGAACCAGTGAGATGGAGGGTGAGGGGTGCACCACGGCTGAGACAGGAGGTGACAACACAGACTCAGATACCTCCTCTGATGGAAGCTCCCTGGTGGTGGCAGACACTTCTGTGACCACCCCAGCTGCAGGTATAGCAGCCACCCCCGTACCAGCACCGCCCTCCCAGCAGCCCCTCAGCAAGTTGCCCGTGCCCCCTCACCCAGGAGGGTGGGCGTCTCCTTCGACCCAGGACCCTCAGGCCCTGCCCCAGTGAGCCCTGCTGCCCTGAGTGAGGAGGCTATTGACCTCCTGAGATCCATCTCTGTAGGGCAGTCAACCATTGTAAATGCCATCCAGGGGCTGGCATCCCAGATGCAGCAATGCAATGCATTCCTGGGGGGCATCCACAGTGGATTGGCGGCCCAACAGAGATCGATTCAGGCTCTGGCCTCCTCTCTGGTGGCAGCCATTGTCCCTGTTCCTAACGCCCCCCTCCAACTACCACTTCCCAGTCCCAGTCTCCTCAACCCCAAACCATCCCAGGCACACATACAGATGAGCATGCACACAAGACAACACCCAAGAGTGGCATAATCAAACACAGGCACCACACTTCATACCACAAGCACTCACGAAAACACCAGACAGGTGCAGACATGACCACATCCACTGCCTCCACTGTCTTCCCCTCCCCCTCCCCATCCTCCTCCTTCACAATCTCATCCACACTCACACCTGCATGCACTGCATCAACATCCACCACCATCACCACACCAAGCAGCACACACACCTCACTAGCAGACACCTCCACAACATCCATGCACCAGTCCCCTGTGCCCTCTCCCTCCCTGCCTGCCCTCCCTCCTAAAGGACACAAATGCAAGC
This sequence comes from Pleurodeles waltl, assembly GCF_031143425.1. NCBI lineage: Eukaryota > Metazoa > Chordata > Amphibia > Caudata > Salamandridae > Pleurodeles > Pleurodeles waltl. Next base: position 1,731,004,184 of record NC_090444.1, read on the forward strand.
ACTCACACCCCCAACAGCCATCCACCTCACATCAGCACACCTGCACCCAAATCCAGCAGACACACACCTCCTATAACCTCTCCTCAACTCCACTCCAATCCCTCCTCCCTCTTCCCACCCCACCATCCATAAGAAGCTTTTCCTTGCCCAAATTGACCTCTTCCCTCCCTCTCCCCCCCGTCATGCCGGTAAGAGCAGGGTCCCAACGAACCAGCCTAGCACCTCCGCCAAACAGTCCACGTGGACAGTGGTGGCAAGTCAGTGAATGATCCCACTCCACCAGCCAGGAAGGTTAAGGATCCCACACCTCCTGTCATGAAAGGAATGGAGCCTGCACCACTTGCCATGAAGGGAAAGAAGCCCTCAACTCCTGCCCAGAAGGCTAAGGAACACGCACAACCAGGAAGGGTAAGGATCCCATGCCTCCTGCCATGAAGGGGAAGAAGCCTTTGACTCCAGCGGAGGCTGTCAGGGTAACACCTTCACCACCACCTGGGGTCACAGGGCTCCCACAGCCAGCTAAGGAAGTGCATCCCTCACCGCAAGCAAAGGCTGCCAAGTAGGCACCTCCACCTGCTACCACAGTTCATCCCTCACCACCAGCAGAGGCTGACTAGGAGGCACTTCCACGTGCCACCACAGTTCAGCCGTCACCACCAGCAGAGGCTGCCCAGGAGGCACCTCCACCTGCTGACACTGTGCAGCCCTCACCTCCAGATGACACAGTGCAGCCATCACAACCAGCGGAAGCCATGTAGGCCACCCTCCAGGGACTGCTGTACAAGGGCCCCCCTCCAGGGCAGTGGGCATGTTCCCCACCCGATGACTGTGGCCTTGCGCTCCCCAGCACAGAGCAATGGGCATGATGCCCCCTCCAGAACCAGTGGGAAAGACACCCACCTGAGAGACTGTGTCCTTGCACTCCCAGCACAGAGTAATGGGCATGGAGCCTCCTCCAGAACCAGTGGGAAAGACACTCACTTGAAAGACAGAGGCCTTGCCCTCCCCAGCACAGAGTAATGGGCACGGTGCCCCCTCCAGAAACAGTGGGAAAGACACTCACCAGAGAGACTGTTGCCTTGCACTCCCAGCACAGAGTAATGGGCATGGAGCCCCCTCCATAGCCAGTGGGCTTGTTGACGACTTTGGCTGAGGTGCTCCCCACCCCATCCCTCTGAGGTGCCTGCCCATTTGCAAACTGATGCCCCTGCAGAGTTCTATCCGGATGAAGTCAGGATACAAGTTGGGCCTTGGACTGTGCCCTGTGACCATATGAGCCCTTAGTACATTGGACTGAGCAGTGGCCCTTTGTGTACATTTGTACATATCTGTTTCACGTACAATTGGTTTATTTAGTAGCTTTTTATATCAATACATTCTCATTACTGCATTCTTGTTGTCCTTGCATTATTCTGCTGTGTATCGTGTGCCATTGGTTTATGTCTGCAGCTGGTTGTGTGTATGGTGTGTGTGTGTATGGTGTGTGTTTGTGTATGGTGTGTGTTGTGCATGTGTTGTCACTCTCATTTTCCTCCCTCCCTTGTGTGCTAGGCGGCTGTACTCCCCGTCGTCGTCTTCGTCGGCGTAGGTGTTCCAGGTGGAGCATGAGGTAGATAGGCATCGGGATGACTTGCAGTTCCGGTTCCATGGCAGCATTGTTCTTCCCTGTGTCTCCAATGGTGAGTCTGCTCTTCTGTGATGCGTTTCCGCCAGGCTTTTGATGACGTTGGTACCGCCCTAAAAAACATGGCGGATTGAAGGGTCAAAATATGGTGGGCAGTACTTTGTCTCCCGCCTGGCTGTTGATGGCTACTGACGTGGTGAACGTTGTTTCCGCCCTGCCGGTTGGTGTGGTACATTGGTGTCTATGGGAGTTATCACCGCCATGGTCATAATGTGGCAGTAATTACAGCCAGCCTGTTGGCGGTATTACTGCTACTTTATCACTCACCGCCAATGTCATAATGAGGGCCATAATGTCTTATTCTCTTCTAATACTGGGTAAAATATTGTCCTGGTCATAGTCTTAGTTCATTTCCTAATATAAAAACACACTCCTTTTGGCAGCTAACGTTTAATGCTCTGACTTCTGACACTCTTCCAAAAGAAATCAAACAAAGAAGCATTATCAATTTGAAAGACAAACTCTTCAAATCCAAAACTTCATTCTCACTCCACTCAGCCAAGTCCCTCAACACCAAATCAAAATCCCAAAGTGAAGAATACGTTGGCCTGGGGGGAGTTTTCAAACACACACTCCGTACCAATCTTTTATCTACATCTTGTTGCCCAACAGGCAAACTCATCCACCAACTCATGACCTGCCAAAATAGCTGATCTTATCAGATTCACCAAACTATGAGAACTACCTCCTAAGAACCCTTCAGTCAAAAAATTAACCACATATACCACTGGTGCTTAAATCATGTGAATAACACCAACATACTTATCTCTTCCATGCCAGCTTTTATACCTTTATCATTCCTGGAGCCTAGTAGTCCTTAATAAGCTTTGTAGCCGATAGGCCTGACACTTGTCAAGCTCTCCCGAAATCAACCGTCCTATCAACTGCAAATGATCTGCAGCAGGAAATTGTCACTCTCACCTACAGGATTCACCAAAAGATTTGAAGAAGAAGGCAGAAGTACTGAGTCATCTATTAACAGCTGACATCCAGAAACCACACATGGGATGGGCAAAAATTTGCTACTAACAACACCTCTGCTCACTTCCTTCGCACTTTCAACACCAACCTCTGAATCAAGGCAAACAGACAGAAAGCATAACTGTGACCTACTTCCCAGTGCTGTACAAATACAACTACTGCCTCCAATTTCGGCCTCCAGCTGTAAAACCTGTGAATATTTCCTTCCATTTGTTCTCCAGTGCTCTGAAAACCTATGTGTTCAGCATCCATGTGTTGGAATTGTTCAACTTCCTGGTATTCCAATCTGCCACAGTTTGATCAAACCCGGGATATGTTGAGCCTGTACCATAATAATGAGACTTAGACCAAAATGCCCAAACTCTCACGCTAAATCTGCTAAAGGCTTTGAACGACAACCTCTCAACCTGTTCACGTACCTTACCGCAGACTCCCTGTCCATCTTCAACAACACATAACATTTGACCTGATCTTCTTCACAGTAAAATATCCTGCCAGCAACTGTAGATAGTTGATGTGCATTTCATTTGTGAATATACCATTCATTTTGCAAAGATACCCCACTTCCAAACTCTGTAAAGCACAATAGTGTTAAGGGGATGGCAAACTGCTTGAACTGACACAGACAAGAAACCCAACATCCTTGCTATTTGACATAACAAGACCCAATTGCGTTGCAACATCCTCTTTATGTCTCTGTGAATCTTCTTTACCTTCTTAGCTGATAACCTTACACACATTCCACTGTCCGAATATGAAACCCTAAGAACACCATCTCCTGACATAGCTCTAGACAATACTTCTTCCTGTTCACTACAAAACCAAGGTCCTCCAAAATCTTAATTGCAAGTTCTGTTTGCTCACGTGATAACTCCTTGCTGTCTGACATGATCAGTATATCATCTACATAAACCATCAAACAAACCCCTCTCAACCCCAGCCAAGCTATAGTTGGTTTGATCACCTTCGTGAAACACCAAGGAGCTGATGTCAGACCAAATGGCAGATTGGTGAATTCCACATTGTACCTTCCCACTGAAATTTCAGAAACTTTCTCTGCTCCTGTTATACCTAGTCTGTCAAATACATATCTTTATGATTCAGACTAGTCAAACACTCTCCCTTTCTTAACAGGTCCTTCAACAAATTAATACCTTCCATCTTGAAATTATTACATTGCACCCAATTGTTCAACTCCCTCAAATGTATTACTAGTCTCATTCCCTTTTCCTTCTTCTCCACTAAAAGCAAATTGCTTACAAAACCTGAATCGCGGTGTGATCTCTTTATCGCTTCTTTTATGAAACGTTCTTCCACTTCCTGACATATCAGCCTCTTTTGCTCCTTTGAAAACCTTAACACTCTAAGCCACTTTATCTGCAATGGAATCTCCATAAAATCTACATGATAACCGTGCACCATTTCTTTCACACAAGGATCTGAAGTTAACTCATTAAATTTTTCCAAAACGTGGGCAAGTGTGCCACCCAACTTTATTGGGGTACTGTTGAAAGGCAGGTTATTAGTAAGGATAAGTACACACCTACCACTAACAATGAGGCCCCTAACCAATGTAAGTCCAGTCAAGGTCTCAAAACATCAGCCTCTGGCTCAACATCTGGTAGCATGGCAACAAGTAGGCAGGCTTAAGGTAGGAGACATATGTAAAGGATTTAAATACACCAATACAGTAAATAAGTAAGACACAACACATAATAAAAATCCCACACCAATTTACAAAAATAGGAAATATTTTTATCTGGACATTGACACCAAAATGCCAAAAATCCAATATAGGCTAATGGAGATATGAGTTTTTAAAGATTACATTGAAAAATGGGCTTTCTAGTGCTTAAAAATCATTTGCACCAACTGTGGACATCTGGTCATGCTAGACCGGGACCAAGTCACAATTTGAAGCTGACTGCGAAGGAGCCCTGCTCGGGAGGCCTCGGTCAAAATTTCACCTTCAGGCTTAGTTGTTTTTCTGTAGCTTTTTCTTTCGTTGACGAGCGATCCTCTTCTTCAGGCCACAATCTGATACAATGTCATTGGCTTGCCTTTCTACGTAGCCCCAGTCGAATCCTGGAAGTCTCATCAATGGGGAAAAGCTCCAGAGCTTCAGTGGGACAAAATTGAAATTCATGCCGGCTGGGGGCTTGTTGGCAGCGGCTTGACTCTCGTCGATGGGTCGGTCACCTTAAAGAGCTTTTTCACTAATGTTCTCCAAACATCTGGATAACATTCCAGAAGTTCTCCTTTTGATTTCAAAGTGTCCAAAACACAAATCCAAGGGTGTAGCAAGGCTGAAATGGTCCTTAGAATTTTGCAGTGCACCGTACCAAATCCTTAAAAGTCCACTGGACTCACTCCAAGCTTAGGACGTTTGTGACAGTTGGTGCAGGAGAGCTCTCCTAACCTGTTGCTTTCAGGGAGTCTATTCCTTAGTCCTTTTAGAAGCCAGGCAAAGTCCTTAGAGCTGTTGTTCTAGTGTCCAACAGGAGCAGTCCTTCACAGTACAGTTCTTTGGGTTGCAGACCAGGGTTCCAGCAGAGCAGTCCTTTTTCTTTTTGTAGTTTCAGGCAGCAGATCTGAGGTGCTATGCAGCTCCCAGATATTTATTCAATGATTTGGTCGGACAAGCAGGGGGCCCCTCTGTCCAATGAGCTACAGGGTCCCACCCAAAAGCATGACAGCTTCCTTCCAAAGAGTGGCATTTTCTTGTCCCACAAAGCACTGTACTTTAAAATCCAAGATGAATGTTTTCTTTCCAGCAGAGCAAGACCTGGCTTAACCAACCCACTGTTGTGGCTCATTTCCATTAACACACCCCTCCAAATCCTCTGCACATTCCTTTCCTTGGCCTGCCGTCTATTTGAGTAGGACAGGAAGAAGGGGTATGCCTGGCTGGCATTCCTAGCTGTCCTGCTCTCTTTGAAGACTAGTTTGATTTACCCATCCCCCTTCCTGGCCTGATCTCTGCAGCTGCAGAACTCCCCTGTTAGATAACCTCTGCTCTATGCATGCCACTTATCACCTCATCAAAGCAGCCTGGCTTATCCTGTTAGGACTGACTAATTAGAAGAGGCCACTAGCAGGGTGCATTTTAGCTTACATAAAGAAAGCCTCATACCTTCCTTTCTGTATTAGTTTTGATACATTCAACAGTGGCAAGCTGTTGTATTTATCACTGCCAATCTTTTAACTCCTTGAATGACACATTTAACCCCTTCCTATCACTATTTATACTTATATGAAATATTCCAATGTTACCCTCTGGAGCTAAGTATCTACAATTGGGAAAATGAAATGGGCAGTTTTCCCCTCACCAGGGGCATACAAAACATATTTTATAATGTCCCTGCTTATGGTAACATGGCACCCCACCTTGGGGGTACCTAGGTGAGACCATAGAGGTAACTTATGTGTACAGATAAAGTAGATTATCACTTTAGAAGTACCTTTAATTCCAAAGTCGAATTTGCACATATGCAGGGCTCCCTTTAAAAATAACAGAAGGCAACACATCAGGACTCCCTTTAAAAATGACAGCAGACAACACATCAGTTCACACTCCATTGCAGGAAATCCATAGGGTCTCTAAACCTCCCTGCCCTCATATATACTAGGGACTTATAGGTAGCTTGAATCCCCCTTGCCCTGTTATATACTAGGGACTTATAGGAGACTGTCTTTGCCAATTGTAACTGTACCACATTACCATATACCTTTTGATCAGAGCACTGGCCCTGGGTCTGGTTAGTAGAGCCAAGGGTACACTCAGTGTCAGCTACCACCAATATCACTCAGGAAAAATAGGGTTGAACTTGCTAAAAGGATGACTTTCTCACATAGCCCCTCCCAAATTAAAGGTGATAACAAACCTACACCCTGATGGTCCTCATCAGCTAAGTGAAAAACCCTGGAAAGTAGATTTGCATTGGCATGGGTAATCCATGTTCTGTGTTACACTGTAAAGTCCATCTCCTGTGGGGAAATGGACCACCTCAGTAATTTGGGATTCTACCCCCTAATCTGCATGAGCCATCGGAGAGGTCTGTGGTCAGTTTGCACACGAAAAGAGTACCAAACAGGTAGGATCTCAGCTTTTCAGGCAACAAACCACAGCAAACACTTCCCTCTTAATAACACTACATCATTGCTCTCTGAGCAGTAGTTGCCTTCTAATAAAGGCAACTGGCTGACCAAAGCCTTCTTCATTTACCTGTGTCAACACTGCCCCAATCCAATGCTTTGAAGCATCTCTCTGAAACACAGATTCATTTGTGTAGTCATTGGCCAATAACACTGGTGCTGAACACAGTTCTTTGTCAAAGGCTTTCTGACAATCTGGGGTCCACATTACTTTCTTTGGCCTTTTTTAAGAAGTGAGTTCTGTCAGAGGAGCCACAATGGTCCCATAGTTCTGAACAAATCTTCCAGTCAGATCCAGGAAGGCCCTGTCCTGTGTCTGGGTTGTACAAGCAGTTCAATCCAAAATGATTTGGATTTTGGCCTGGAGAGGTGGTAAATGGCCTCCGCCTACAAGGTGCCCCAGGTACACAACTGAATTCTCTCCTATTTGGCACCTACTGGCCTCAATTAATTCTCCTGTTTCTTTTCTTCACCCCTACCAGCACCGTGACAGAGCAGGGCAGCGAACAGCGGAGCGGCAACTCCAGCCCCCCCCCCCCGAACAGCCAGCAGCAGCAGCATCCTACCTTGCTGCCGCCATTGCTACCTCTTTTTTGAGGTGGATGTGGCTGCACTGGTCTTTTACATGCAGTTCCACCTCCTCTCCATGCTGGCAGCAGGTGGCATGCCTGGGAGTGGGTATCCCTTGTGGGAGTGTCAGCTGCATTGGGGGAGGGTACGCAGCTGTGTGTAGTGCACCAGGCAGGTCCAGGGCGCCACCCAGCAGTTGTAGCACCACTAGGTGGATATCCTCGACCAGAAGCAGGACCTGCTTGACCTTCTAGGTGTTGAAGTTCTGGGGCTTGATGAGTATTAACTATATTATTTGTTGTGTTTGCGTTCTACAATGCTAACCTTTTTTCCAAATAGCATGCTGCTGACACTCAGAGGTAAGTTACGTTTAGTTTACATCAAGAATAGTATTATGTGATCAAGTCTGAGCTAGGCAGGTGCTTGGCGCTACCTCATCGTACTCATTGGCACTCGCTTTGGCTGATTATTAAAGAAGCCATTGCAGTGCAGACACCCCTGTCTTCATAGTGAATTAGTGATATCAATGAGTTTGCGTTCTCTGTGACTTTCTTTATGTAGCTTGTACAGTCCCAATCAATTTCACAGGGCTGTATAGTACTAGTATGCATCTATGCATTACACAAAACTGTGTATGGCCATCATGGTGATTGAGAAATTAGAAGAGCATCAAAGATCATTCATTGCAATACATTAGTTCTAAATGTAGTTTTTGTAAAGGACATTTGGAATAGGGATTTTAGGATTATATGGCCAATTCTAAGATAGTTGATACTAGTGCCATAGGTGATCTGATTTAGGTAAGTACAATGTTACTGCGTGTGCCTGTTATAATTATTATGTGGAGAGTAACTGTACCGCTAATCTAATTTTTTTATCTTCTTTATTTCTTACATCAGTACCCAATGGCCAGTAGAGGGGCAGCGTTGAGGTGGGTTCGGGAAGAGCTAGGGAGGAAGAGGAGGCGCCGACTACCAGCACCACTGCTGAGGGCTCTGCTTATACCAGTAAATTATTATTAGTGGTTCCCCAAGTTTTACCTCTGCCTACTATTATACTACTTTAAATTTTGCCTTGTTTATCTTTTTAGATTGTCTCCTATTTTCCAACTCTTGTTTAATTCTTGTCATCCCTGCATTATCTTTCTTTTCCTTATTTCATTTTTTTTTGGGTAGCTGATTTTTTCTAGTCTATACTAGTCTGTAGATTTCTTCTGCTTTGTTGGTAATCTTTCCTTCTCCCCTATATATCTTGTTGTACTGTAAGACTAAGAACACATTTTTGGTACTCTACTGTCTACTGTGAAGATTTCAGGCCCACGTAAGCCAATAGCATAAATAATATTCACCATGTATGTTTGTTGAAAAGGTTTTTGTTTTCTTGCTCATGCTCTACCAGTTAACAAGAGAGTGGCCATGGTCACGGACTACCCCGAAACTGACAATGTTCTGTGTAATTAATTTATACAGTATACCAGCAGTTTCCATGACAGTGCAGCATGGATGGAAAGTATGAGGTTCCATTACATTTGCCAACCTTGACCATGGTCCTCATTATGAGTTTAGCGGTCTTTTGGGAAGACCACTATGGTGGCGACTGCCAAAAGACCACCGTGTTGGTGGTAATCTGACCTCTGTATTGAGTTACACTATGAAGTCCGTCAAAATACAGCCAAATATCCAAAACCACCAGGACATTGGAGGACAGAAAAGATGCTGTCCCACCACCAGCACCACCGGCCTGACAAAAATCCTCCCATCAGATTACGATCCACAAATCACGACAGCGGTTCTTACATGGTGGAAAATCATTGGTGGTGCGAACAGTGGCAGTCTCAACTCACATCACACCGAACACCATAGCACATCAGATACTTTGAAAAGCCCACACCTGACACACATCCACACACCCGACACACCTACACACTCCACTGTAAAACAAATCCCTATACAACCCATAATCCTTTGTAACCCAAACGCCATGCACAGCCACAGACAAGCAACAGTTTACAGAGAAACAAAATGCAAAAATAGGCACTCATTACATTTCACTACGTACACATCACACACCTGCACAACATATCTAACACACATTTTAGTACCACATACATTCCAGAATAACCATCACCCACTCACATCACAGCACCTCACAATTTACCTAATTCTGCAGCCTTTCACTTTGACCACAACCACACCATCTTCACCACCACTACCTTGTCCCCACAAAAACATACCCGTTTCACTGATGATGAGTTGAGAGTCATGGTGGATGAAATTGTAAGGGTAGAGCCACACCTGTTGCCAGTAAAATGGAGTTTTAGCAAACAATAGTCGACAGGGTCAATTCTGTAGGCAGCTATCCATGCACAAGGGAGGGCATCAGGAAGAGGTGGAATGACCTCCTGGTGAAGATACGTTGCATGGCAACCAGGCACCAGCTGGCAGTACTGAAGGCTAGAGGAGGGCCCCCACATCCTCCCCCCCACTTTCACATCCTTGGAGGAGAAGGTCTTGGACATACTGCATTCTGAGTGTCTGACTGGAATAACTGGGAGAGTGGAGTCGGGTAACTATACACATAATCCATGTCACCCAATTGTCATGTCCTGCATGCTCCCTCACTACCTAAACCCACCCCAATTACATACCCCCACTACACCTCTGCCCAAATCACCTAATAACGCTCTCTGGCTTGCCACATGTCCACTAAATTCATCTGGCTCCACAGCCCTTCGAAATGGCACATTGAATACTGGCTAATTATATCACTACAGCTCTCTGAATACATTATCCTATCATTGTGAAAACTAGGACAGCGCACAAAATATCAAGTCATGCGTGTTAAACTAATTCCCTATCTACACCATCTTGAATGTTCTAGTGTAGAATAGTGCATGACAATGGCAGCAGTGCAATGTCTCGCTCACACTATCATCCCAAGCAAAACACATCTATTCACGCCATGCATGTTAAACTGATTTCCTATCTACACCATCTTGAATGTTCTAGTGTAGAATAGTGCATGACAATGGCAGCAATGTAATGTCTCACTCACACTATCATCCCAAGCAAAACACATCTATAGCTGAGTGCCCATTTATAATGGCCTCAGAGAAAAGATTCCTAAGTTAGAAATATACTCAGCTGGGTTGGAAAGTCGGATAGCTGAGTGGATGCACATGCAGTACATCCAGATACAGGTCAATGTCCATTGCTTACTCACATACTGTGTCCCTACAATGACACTAATGTGCATTGTACAGCTCTCATTTGTGCTATCTATCATGCCAGACAGTTCACTAGGTCACAGAGGTATACAGACATGTCAATAATCAGCCAACATTAGATGCCATTAGCAGTAAGTCTAAGAACTCTACACATAGAGTAAGGAATTCAAGTCACAGAGTTGTATTTTGTGCTAAGTTATACTGTGTAGCAACTGTCAATGTCATTGCTAGGGATCAAGTTAAGGTGTTGTCTGCATCTCACACAACTGCAACAATACCCCCAATTTAACCTGAACTCTGTGTTCCATTTCTTCCATAAGTAACCTTGCCATTGTCACCATGGAGAGGATATCAGAGACTGTCACTACCCCTCTGGATGAAGACCCCAGGGAGGATAACACCACTGGATGTCTGGACACTGACAACGAACCTGGCCCCTCTGGGACACCTGGTCAGTCAACAACTATCAGCCTTACCTTGCCCACATCCACTTCTCCCACCCCTGTTGCATCTACAAATCAGGCAACCATTCGCCTCCATACCTCTGTTCCAAGGACAGGGACTGTCCTTGGAACAGAGGTATGGAGGCGAATGGTTGTGCCACACTGTACAGGTTCCTGAGTCTCCTCATGTCACCCTTGACAATGATGGTCCTGCGATCACTGGGAGTGGGCACACTGTGCCTGGGGCACAGGCACATGGGGGTATGGTGTGTAGAGGGGATGCTGTGGGCCAGTGGATGGGGTATCAAAGTGACAATACTGACCAGGAAACCATCGCCCAGGTCTTGGGAGCCTACTAAAATCCCCAAGGCATGATGGGCCAGGTAATCAACATGTTGGGAGAAATCCAAAAGCTGCAGAGGGACAATCACCAGAAAGTTATGCAGCAGTGGCAGGCACAAAATGCCATCCTGGCTTCCATCGCTGGGGTGAAAAGAGACATCAACACTACCCTAAGTCTGCAAAACAACATCAGGCCTCTTCCACTAGTAATGACTCTCCAGGCCTTTCAACATCTGTGGCTGCTAGTGGAATAGAGGCCCTTCCAGGACAAGGACATGCCTCAGACACCCCACCCTTTGTGGCTGAAGAACTGCCCCTTCCCCGCAAACCTGGACGTCCACATAGACATCCAGGAGGAGCAGATGCCAAGGCCAAACCCACTGCCAGGAAGTGAACCTCTCCTGATTAGTTCTCCTTGTGTCCACACATACACCCTATTGACTGTTCTGTAACCATTTCCATTTTCCCTTTTTGCAAGGACACTGGACTTGTGTATCCTAATGTTGTCTTCTAGCCACCATGCCTGAAACCATCACTATTGATTGTGTGTGTTTTTAAGTTACTAGTCACACATATTGTTTTACTGTCCACAATAAATCACACTTAAACACAGGTCCTGTGTATGTGTTATTTATCACCCATGTACAGTAGTTATGCATGCCAACTCTAGTATGATTATGTTCCTCTGTATTGTACACCCTTTGTTATGGACATCACACGTGGACTCTATCAGCAAGAGACTCATAACAATAGGACTGTAACATGGACAGATTTAAAAAAAGTTGTAAAGTACAATTACACACATTTATTGGTAGATATGCTAACAGCACACACAGCATGACTAGGAGTAACATCAGGATGTTTGCTAAGGTGTCATACAATGCTAAACCACAGGATACAGAAGTGAGGGTCATGTTAGTCTTCCTACAAGGCAGGAGGCACACAGATTGGTCCTTTGTATCACCTAGTAAAGCTTTATCACATACCCATACCATAACTTTCAAATATTCAAATCCCATGGTACAGACAGATATCAGTACTGATGTCCCTGGTCAAGGGATCTCTCTCTTATATTAGTCACATACCTGTAGGCTTATCACCCACCTATGTCAGTCCACAGTGACATGCACATTGGTCTGTGAAGTAAGAACACACTGACAGCTAGGTTCAAGGTAGAAAACATACAACAGAAACCCTTGTGATGGGAGAGGCTATGGTCCTACATTCACATATGGAGACACAATTTGACCACCTCCTGTACCCTACAAGTGAACTTGATGGGAAAACACTTTTCCACCCCAGTGTCCTGACAGTCTAACAATGTTAGTTACACTCTACATACTCATGACTAATAGAACCTGCTTTCAGCCATGTCCACTTCTCATGTCTGCCTGCAATTCCCATCTGCTTCTGACACTATCTGTCATTTGCCAAGGTTGATGAACCAAACAGGATCTAGGTACATATCTGATTGACATAGACAAGGGATAGGACATAGCAGAATACATTCTTAAAATCTGAGAAGTCATGTCCAAAAGTGTGACTTTGCATCTGCTATAACAAAACATGATACTGTAGACCACTCTGCCCCTTACACAATACAAACTTTCAGTCTGCATGCAAAACTCACTCACATGCATTGGACCTACCTACAACTCCACAGAAGATGCAATTAAGAAGGTGACATGCTACCCATCAACTTCATATTCCAAAATTAAATCACAATATTAAGTAAACATCACATACCTTTTAGTCAATTGAACTACTGATTGATAAGATCAGCCCTGGAGTCTCCTGCTTCATCTCCCTCATTACTTAACAAATCTGCATTTCCAGCCACAGGTTCTGCTGCCTCCCCCTCATCTGGTATAAATGGTATCTGACGTCTCAGGGCAGATTGTGGAGCATGCAGCAGGCAACTATTATTTGACAAACCTTGTTGGGTGAGTGGAGGAGGGCTCCTCCAGAAATGTCCAAGCACCTAAATCTTGCCTTCAGGAACCCAAAAGTCTACTCAACGACACACCTTGTCCTCCTGTGGTCCTCATTGTAGCGGACGTCCCCTGCCATGGTTGGGTACCTCACTGGTGTCAACAATCAAGGATGGTTAGGATAAGCAGAGTTACCTGTGAGTAATTTGGTAAAACAACACAAACATATATGTGGAACATTCAATATCGTGATTGCAGAAGACATACATTGCAAACACATTTTTCAATTGTAACTTACGAACCAGCCAGGCCCTCTCTGTGTGGAGTGGTGTCATCAGCATTGTGACATTGCTGTTTGGATGATGAAGGAATCATGGACTGATCCTGAATACTTAGCACTGACTTGTGAAATGTACTAGTCTGCCAGACGCACCACTTGAACTTTATGGAGTAGTCGTTTTTCCTGTTCCTATACACCTGTTCATTTGCACTGGGGGGAACCAAGGCTACATGGGTGCCATTTATGGCTCCAACCACATGTAGAATGTGTACCACAGCATAAAACTCACATAGGCCAAATCTGCACGTTGAGAAAACCTGGTGTAGCTGTCCAGGTGTTTCAACAATGCACACAGTACATCCTTCAAAACCAGACTGAACATGGGCTGAGACATCCCTGCAGTTAGGGCCACTGTATTCTGAAAGGACTCTGTGGCCAGGAAGCTTAGCACTGACACGACTTGGACGATGGGAGGTATGCTACAGGGATTGCTTAAGACAAGCATCTCATCTGGCTCTACGTGATCACAAAGATATATAATAGTATGACGATCCAGCTGAGATGTCTGGATAGTATGTCTCTTCTCCATAGTGTGCAGGTCTACTAGTGGACAGTACAGTGGTGGTTGTCTTTCTGTCTTCATGGCAGGGTAACTATGTGAAAACATGTAGATATAGTATGTGACATGCAGCATGCACACTTTATGTAAATTTCACTATACAAGTCACACACATCTGCTGTTGAAGTCTGTTACAACCTCTGAAATCTACAGTACAGCACATAGCTATGCATCCAGTGACACTCTCCTTGGTGCACATTTCCTCAACTACCTATTGTACTACACATACCTATTCATCTATTACTGTATATGTTTGTTAGTCCAATCAACTTGACTTGTCGTACACATATTGTTGCACATTATCTACATTTACAACGCATTTAGGACCCTGAGAATAGGTGTACATTGCTATCACCACATGTCCTCCAGTCACACAGCATTTACTGCTCACATGCACAAATAGACAACTAAACATGAAGGCAGTACTTACAGACATACTGCACAATATAGGGTATAGGTTATGACGCAGATTATAAAACTCTTCCATATATGAAATGTGCTCACAATGGCAGCCACCTGACCTACTGTACTGGACATGTGGAAGAGACCTAAGTCCACTGGCAGAAGTCGTCATGGCGGTAATTGCCATTGGAACACATTGCTGCCTTTGGTGGGCTTGGTCCAATGGCGATGTCCGCCTGCGGAGACGGTAATGTACATTGCGGACGTGACCGCCATCTTCTGCAGGATTACTCACTTGACTCCTGACACTGCTGCCAGCAAGACCTCCACTACCTGAGCTGCTGTGTACTGACTCTAGGAGCTATCATGATACATCCTGCAGTTGATAGGGCTTCAGTCTTCACCCCTGAAGAGCTGGATAAGTTTGTGGAGGAGGTCCTACCTCTGTATGAACAGCTATGTGGTGCACCAGAGGATCAGGTGACTCCAATGCAGTACCAATGTGTGAAAGGTGTCATGCAAATGTAAAGTAGTGAAGGTGTTGATGCATGCAGATGCTAATTTGTACAGGAGTGTGAGCTGAGAGGATGGGAATATTTGCCTACTTGCTGTCACTGAAGTGTTCTATCCATTACTATTGGTGTGGCACATGTGGACATGCCTTTTTCCTTTTGTCTGTGTCATCCATGCAGGTCAACGCCCATCAGAAGAAGGGAATTTGGCATGCCATCGACAAGCAAGTGCGGACCCTGGGGGGGCCACAGCTGGCAGAGCACCCATTGTAGGGAGCAGTAGGAGGAAATGAGACGCTGGGCCTGGAAGACCGCAGAGGCCCATCTAGAGGTGTCCTCGCAACAAGGGAGGGGTGCCCGTCGGACCTTGACCCCCCCTAATGGCCCACATTTGGCGGTGGCCAACCCTGAGGTAGATGGGCTTTTGAGGGAGCACAACAGCCACAAGGGGGTAAGTACTGACAGACCCACGTACATGCCTCTACAAGTTAAGTGTATGATGTCTAAATATCTCATCTGTGACAAATGTATGCTAAGTCATACAGGTAAAGTGTCTCCTAGGAAGACATAGTATTAAGGTTGGCAACATTGAAACACAGATGTGGCCATTGTATTGTGTATAGTGATATGTTTATCACCTATGTCAACCAAATAGTATGACTGCATGTGAAGATGCAGCAGTGACTGTGTCATGTGTGTAACTTTACTCAGCCATACATGTGTGTAATCTGCTGTGTCATCGCTCTCACCTAGTGTTTCCAAGTCAATTTACACAAATGGTAAGTTGTATAGCTATTTGGTCTCTGACAAGTCCTATTCCCCTAGATCTAGCTCCATGTGCTACATTGGGTCTGACAGATGAGTAACAGGGCCAAGTACTAATGTGACTTGAAATGGGTGTACACCAGACGTTGCAACATATAACAGGTTGAGCTCCAACGTGTTGGCACCTTCTGTATCATGGCTTTAACTGGTACTTTGTTACCACGCTGAATAATCTGCAACTGCTTCTGGACTTTAAAAGATTGGCTGAAATAAGTGCAGATCCATCTGCAAATGGTCAGTATGTTGCTGACAATGTCTTATTTTTGAGAATGTCTTGTATAACCAAGTTCATGCAGTGTGCCAAACACAGG
The DNA here is from genome assembly GCF_031143425.1 of Pleurodeles waltl. Classification (NCBI taxonomy): domain Eukaryota; kingdom Metazoa; phylum Chordata; class Amphibia; order Caudata; family Salamandridae; genus Pleurodeles; species Pleurodeles waltl. The sequence continues at coordinate 1,731,020,465 of NC_090444.1, forward strand.
ATCCTGAAATAGCCTGGGTCTGCCTTGGCCTTGAGTATGTTAATGCCATTGTGCCATCAAATCTAATTCGGAGACCTCTAGGTCACAGTCATTCAGACACCTTGCTATTACATTTGTCCAAGATGTTTTCAGCTGATTGTGATTTCTCCATGGTGAACGTGGCTACTGTTGCATGCAGCTGACGATCTGGTGCAGCGTCGTCGGCTTTAGTTTCTGTAAAAACCCCGGTCAAAGCCTGGAGGTCTTGTTGATGGGGAAAAGCTCTGGTGCTTCAGCAGGATGAACTTGAAATTCAGGCTAGCACATGGTTCCACAGTGGCGGCTTGACGTACGTCGACGGGTAGGTCACCTTATGAAACATTTTCATAAAATTCTCCAAACCTCTGTATATCCTTCCAGAAGTTCTCCTTTGGGTCTTAAACTATATAACACACAAAGTCCAGGGTCTAGCAAGGCTGAGATGGCCCTTAAAGCTTTAGGACTTCAGTTCCCACAAAGCACCTGGCTAAATCCTAAAAGGTCCACTAGACTCACTCCAGACTGGGGGACTTTTGTGTCAGTTGGTGCAGACAAGTTCTCTTAATCTGTTGCTTTCAGTGAGTCCACTCCTTTCTCCTTTTAGAAGCCAGACAAAGTCCTTAGGGCTGTTGTTCCATTGTGCAACAGGAGCAGTCCTTCAGAGTCCAGTCAGACACATTAACCATAACACATAATTTACATCCTCACAGGTACCCAGGCCAATGTCACCAGAGAGGAGGTGCCAGCAATATCCAGTCCCCCAACATAAGAGGCCCACAGTGATTACAGTAACTGGTCTTCAGGATCTGGATGGCATTCCTGGCCCATCAGGGACCACTGGACAGCCAGTTACCCAAGCTCAGTCACACACCACCACAGAGCCTCCCCCATAAGGATCTAACACCACATCACCCACCCAGCGTGCCTACACCTCTATCCCCAGGACATGTCAATCAGCAGTGTGCCCACCTCTACACACCTCACACACAAGACAATCAGGGACCTGGGGTCAGTGGCAGTGGGCACACGGTTCAGGGGACAGAGGCACAGGCCAACAGGGAAACTGGGAGGAGTGATGTGTGCCAGGGGGAGGACAGGCCCAGGGAATCGACTCTCCAGGAGGCACTCTCCGAGATCCTGGGAGCCTATCAACGTTCCCAGGACACGATGGGCCTTATCCTGGACAACATGCAGGAGAACAGGCGGCTGCAGGAGGGACAATACCAGGGGATCAGGGAGGACTTGTAGGCCATTAACAACACCCTGATCTCCATAGCAGGGGTGCTGGCTGACATGGCCAACATTATGAGGGAGGCAGTCTCACACCAGTGGGCCCCTGCCACTAGCCAGATATCTGAACAGCATTCCACTTCGGCTGCCGCTAGTGGCCAGGAGGCCCTACCACAGGACTCACAGGCCACCAGAACCCCACCCGCTGCAGAAGGTGAACCACCCCGCAAAAGTTCCCTGCAATCCAGACAGAAGCCAGAGACACTTGCCAAGACCCCCACCAGGAAATGAGACTCTCCTCATTGTCCCCCTTGTGTCCCACTCAGTCACCCTGTCCACCTTGAACTGCCATTGCTCCACTTCCTATGTCCCCTTGGACAATGCACCTGTGCTACAAACAGACTGGAACAATACCCTGGACTTACCTCCATCATCACCCGATCCCATTGCACTTTACCCCTATATGTGAGCACACCCTTTGACAAAAATCGATTTTGAGTATGTCATGTATATCCAATATGTATTGTTTGAAACAGGAACAAACATTGCAAATTAACTGTACATAGAATGAGCATAGATTAATGACCTGTAACTGGCTGTTGTGATCACACCAGGGGTATATGTCAAGTCACCAACATATGCAAAATGAATTGCCCGAGGGAACAGAGGGAACGATCATCAGTGTGCCCACCTCTACAGGGACTCCAGGCCACACCTCACACACAAGACAATCAGGGACCTGGGGTCAGTGGCAGTGGGCACACAGTTCAGGGGACAGAGGGACAGGACAACAGGGAAACTGGGAGGAGTGCTGTGTGCCAGGGGGAGGACAGGCCCAGAGAGCAGACTCTCCAGGAGGCAGACAGAAGCCAGAGACAATTGCTAAGACCCCCTCCAGGAAATGAGACACCTGTTCATTCTGCGAGGGGGGGGGGACAAATGCAATAGCTGTACCATCAATCACCCCAATTATGTTGGGAAAATGTCCCATTACATAAAACTCGGCCTTCGCTGTGGCCAAATCTTCAACCCGGGGGGAAAACAAGGTAGCTGCACATGTGTTTCATCAGGGAGACAAAACTCTTGTCAGCACTATTGAGAACATTGGCTGTGACATTTCTGCTGCCAAGCCCACTGTCACTTGGAAAGAACCAATTGCCAGGAAATGGAGTACAGATAGCACTTGCACAAGAGGGGGGACCCCAGTGGGGTGACAGATAGCAGATATCAGATCAGGCTCCAATTGGGCATACAGCTCTGTGATTGTGGCCCTGTCCAGTCTGTAGGTGAGGATAATGTACCTGTCCTTCAGTGTAGTCAAGTCCACAAGGGGTGTGAACACGGGGTATGTCTCCATCTCCTATTCATCCGCAGCAGTAGGTATCTAAGGGACACAAGAGTGAGGTGGCTGTCACAACCTGAACATGGGAGCCACAACAGTAGTTTTTAATCTATAAATTTGTAATGGGTCAGTGTGAGTTGTCCAGTATGTGCCTATTTCTCCTGTGACGCAGCACGAATCCATAGGGCTGCCCTCCCTGAAATGGCGTCCTCCTTTCCTGTGTGGAGGGACAGGTGGAAGTGAGGTAATTCCGCTGATGTTATGCGCCGTGGCAGGGGGCGGTCAGGAACTGCCGTGCAACTCCTCATTGGTTAATATTGGCCGCTATGTGGTACAGTGGCCAATGGTGATCTATGCCGGCGGTGACGGTATGCACCGCCGTGGACGTGACCACCATTTTCTATCATATTCCTCACTTGCTACCTGACCTTCCATAGGAGAGGACCCAAACTGCATGTGCTGCTGTGACCTGTGTCTGGAACATACCATGGCCCATGTGACCAGGAAAAGGGCCCCAGCCTTCACTTCGGAGGAGTTGGAGGGACTGGTGGATGGGGTCCTACCCCAGTACAGATTGCTGTATGGGCCTCCACACCAACAGGTGAGTACACTGTGGGTAAGATACATGTGGCATGAATGCACGGAGCTGTGTGTGAAGGGCTCGATGTAAGGGGGTGGATGTCTTCTTTGCAGTGTACACGCTGTGTGCTGGGCTATGTATGTGACAATGGTGATAGAAATGGGTATGGTGGGCCACATGTGTAACAGGCTGGACTGTTTGTCTAATGTTGTTTTCCTGTGTGTATTGCCTCTGCAGGTCAGCGCCCAACAAAAGAAGGGTATATGGCGTGTCATCGCCAAGGAGGTGCAGACCCTGTGAGTCTATGGCAGGCGGAGCACCCACTGTCCGAAACGGTGGGAGGACCTGAGACGCTGGGCACGGAAGATGGCAGAGGTCCAACTGGGAATGGCCTACCAATGAGGGAGGGGTGCCATCGAACCCTGACCCCCCTGAAGGCCCGCATACTGGCAGTGGCCTATCCAGAGCTTGATGGGCACTTGAGGGTATCACAGCAGCCACAAGGGGGTGGGTACTGTGGCTATCATTACAACTTATGGCTAGTGGGGTGGTATCCAGGTGGTGTATGTGTGTCATTGGGTGTCCCTAAACTAGGCCTGACATAGCAGCATAGGTCCTCTGGTGGCTAGGATTCTGAAGGGATAATCCTGCCTACCTAGCTTGTAAGCATCCACTACTGGTCAGGGCTGCATTGGTTCAAGGTGTGCTGCATTTGGAGATGTGTGGCCCTCCTCATGCCTTGGTGGCTAGCAATATCAGTGGTGGTGCAATGCATAGTGCGTAGGCCTGTTCCCTGTGTGTGAGGGTGCTATGTACACCAACCGTGGTGTTGGTGCAGCCATTGACCCAGTGTATCCTTTGTCTCTCCCCCCCCATTTCTTGTTTTGTCCTCCTGTTCTTATGTGCATAAGCATCATCTGGAGGAGGAGCAGAGGCACCAGCGATGGAGGGAGCTGCATCCCACAGGACCCAGTGAGGAGGCTATTGACTTTCTGTGATTCATCTCTCCATCCAGGGCCTGGCAGGGCATTTGCAACATACAAATGCATTCCTGGAGGGCATTCACTCTGGTGTGGCGGCCCCACAGAGATCGTTCAAGGCTCTGGCCTCCTCCCTGATGGCAGCCATTGTTCCTGTCTCTAGCCTCCCCCTCCAACTTCCTCTGTCCACTCCCATGCCCCTGAACCCCAACCTATCCCAAGCACACATTCATACCACCATGCACCCAAGACAACACACAGGAATGGCTCAGGCAAACACAAGCACCACACATCATCCCACAGGCACTCACACAAACACCATCCAGATGCTGACATAACAACATCCACTGCATCCACTGTGTCCCACTCCTTCTTCTTATCCACCTCCCTCACAGTAGTGTCTCCACTCACACCTGAATGCACCACATCCACACCCACTGCCTCCATCACCATCACACCTATCAGTACACACGCCTCACTGGCAGTCACCACCCCCACATCCATGCACACGTCCCCTGTGTTCTCTCCCACTGTGTCTGTGCCCCCTCCTCCCAAAGTACACAAACGCAAGCACTCAGACACCCAAAAGCCATCCACCTCACAACAGCATCCAGCCCATGTAACTGCACCCAAACACAGCAGACAGAAACTTCCTACAACCACTCCCTCTTCCTCCACCCCAAACCTTCTCCCTCTTCCCGCCCCAGTGTGCCTAAAAAGCTTTTCCTCTCTTCCGTTGACCTCTTCCCTACCCCACCCACCCCATCCTTCATGTCGGGCCAGGGTGAGCAGAACCAAGGCCAGCACCTAAGCCACCCAGTCCATGGCCACTGTAGTTTCGGCAGCTACTGTAGGTGTGAGAGGCTCCAAGGAGACACCCATCAGTACTGGCAGTGTGCCTGCACCAGCTGCCAAGGGGAAGGGCAAGGAGGTACCACCAGACAGCAAGGGCAAGGAGGCACCACCACATGGCAAGGAGGCACCACCAGACAGCAAGGAGGCACCACCACACAGCAAGGGCAAGGAGGCACCACCAGATGGCAAGGAGGCACCACCACACGGCAAGGAGGCACCACCACATGGCAAGGAGGCATCACCAGACGTCAAGGGAAAGGAGGCACCACCACACGGCAAGGGCAAGGAGGCACCACTACACGGCAAGGGCAAGTAGGCACCAAACACGGCAAGGGCAAAGGGCCTGCCCCTGCAGGCAGGAGGGACAGGAAGCCTGGTGCTGTGACAGAATCTGAGCTCACAAAATCAACCATGGCGCTTCCTCCGTCAGGAGGCTTCAGGGGAAGGGTTGGAGCCTCCCTCCACCACTGGCAGCACCGCTACCAGCACCGCCACCTGCACCGCCACCTGCACCGCCATCAGCACCGCCACCTGCACTGCCACCAGCACCGCTGCCAGTAGCAGCAGCCCCAGTGGGCAGCCTTTGGAGGCTGCAGGGGATGGGCAGGATCCTCCCCCCACCACTGCTAGCACTGCCAGCCGCCCCAGTGGGCAGCCATCCGAGGCTTCAGGGGAAGGGCTGGAGCCTCCCCCCACCACTGGCAGCACCGACAACAGCACCACTGCCAGCATTTCCACCTGCACCGCCATCAGCACTGCCACCAGCACCACTGCCAGCAGAAGCAACCCCAGTGGGCAGCCATCCGAGGCTGCAGGGGACGGGCAGGAGCCTCCCCCACCACTGGCAACAGCCCTGCAGCAGCCCCAGTGGGCAGCCTTTGGAGGCTGCAGGGGACGGGCAGGATCCTCCCCCCACCACTGCTAGCACTGCCAGCCGCCCCAGTGGGCAGCCATCCGAGGCTTCAGGGGAAGGGCTGGAGCCTCCCCCCACCACTGGCAGCACCGACAACAGCACCACTGCCAGCATTGCCACCTGCACCGCCATCAGCACTGCCACCAGCACCACTGCCAGCAGTAGCAGCCCCAGTGGGCAGCCATCCGAGGCTGCAGGGGACGGGCTGGAGCCTCCCCCCCCCACTGGCATCCCCAACACCAGCCCTGCCACTGCCACCACTGAGCAGCCGTCACCACCGGCAGGCAGTGTGTAGTACTGCCTCCATGGACTGTAGTGCATCCTGGCCCCTGAGAATCCTGTGGGTATGACACCCAGGTGAGAGACTGTGACCTTACACTCCCAAAGATCTGCATCACAGGGCACAAGGCCCCCTCCAGAACCAGTGGAAGAAGACATCCACTCACTGCATCCTTGCCAGGATGAAGCACACTGGGCACAAGACCCCCTCCAGAACCAGTGGAAGAAGGCATCCACTCACCGCATCCTTGCCAGGATGAAGCACACTGGGCACAAGGCCTCCTCCAGAACCAGTGGGCAAACCACCCACTAGAGAGACTGTGGCCTTGCACTCCCCAGGACCACGCAGTGGGCAAACAACCCACTAGAGAGACTGTGGCATGCACTCCACAGGATCAAGCAGTGGACAAACCACTCACTTTAGAGACTGTGGCCTTGCACTCCACAGGACCAAGCAGTGGGCATGTTGCCCGCCTCAGGCCCAGTGGCGTTGTACCATCTTCCGGCTGAGGTGCTCCCCGTCTCCCTGAGGTGCCTGTGTGTTTTCGACCTGATGCCCCAGCAGTGTTCTCTCTGTGTTGACGCAGGAGTAAGATGGGGCCTTAGCCTATGTGATGAGGCCCTGTGGCCCACGGACATTATGGACTGGGCAGTGTCCCTCCATTTGTATATCTGTAAATACTGTTTTGAATTTAGAGGACCTTTTTCTGGATTGTTATCTTACTGCGCTCATTTTAATCTCTTCCTTTTGTCCTTGCATTATTCCTGAGGGGAAGGGGGTGAATATGTAATGTTACTGCATCTGTTTGTGTGTATGGTGTTGGGGGTGGGGGTGTTGCGTGTTGCTAGACCTAGGTAGGAAATAGGTGAAGTTAAGGGAGTCGTATTCTTTTGGAATAAGTTGTAGAATCACCTCAACATGCCTGGGGAAAATAGAGTGGTCGTAGCGTTAAAGGTGCTTCAGTATGGGGTTTTCGAGCTAGCTTTGGTCAGATTCAGGAATCCGAAGGGGATGTCTGCCAAAGGTGTGTCCGTGGATGTTTTAGCAAAAGGTTCTAAACAAAAAAAATACATTTTGTTAAGTCTGTGGAGGTCACAGTACCACTTGCGGTGGCTGCGTGGTGTCAGCTGTCCACTACAAAACACTTAGGGGCATATTTAGGAGCCATTCCAACGCCACATTCGCGTAAATTGTTACGCTAATGTGCTATTAGAAGGCCAAAAATGTTGCAAAATATTTACAAAGTGGCGCAATGCATGCATTGAGCCACTTTGTAACCCTTTGCGCTACATTATGCCTGCATCAGGCATAATGTATGCAAACGGGGCCTTCCCCATTAAGGGGGGGCAAAAAACTGGCACAAGGAAATCTAAGAGATTTCCTTTTACCATTTTTTTCAGCACTTTTAACATCTGCTCAGAGCGGGCATTAAAAGAAGGCTTCCATTGGTTACAATGGGTCTCTGGGTGCTTTGCAGGATTAGCGTTAGAATTTTTTATGCTAATCCTACAAATCGCCGGACTGGTGTAAAAAATTCTGACACTAATCCCCTAACTACCGCCATGATGCACCATATTTTAAATACGGCGCACATATGGTAGTGTTAGCGGGAGCACTAACGGGCACAAGAAAAGTGGCGCTGCTCTAGGTGCAGCACCACCTTTCTTAAATATGCCCCTTAGGGATGTTGGAAGGGTTTGCTGGGCTTCATTCTAGGCAGAGAGAAGCAGCACTTATATTGCACAGAAGGGGTGCATCTCTGATGGAGGGCTTGGGCGGGGAGTTCCTTTCCATGTGGGTGCCTTAGCTGCACAGCATCAGTAGGGGGAAAGGGTACTGCTGACAGCTGACCTAAGGGACGTGCATCTCAAGAAAGATCGTTAGCAGTGCCCAAGATACCGGTGCCTGTGTTCAGGGGTGGCTCCTCCATTAGGGCTGAGGAACGTCACCCGTCCACCAGCAGCGGCAGCAGTAAAACCTTTCAAAGAAAAGGATAATAAACTGTGTTTCTTATCCTTTTCTTTGAAAATGCTCAGAGCAGCGTCAGGATTGGCCGCAGGGCATGCTGGGAGCCTGCATGCGGCAGCGGAGCGACGCGATGGAGGAGGTATATTTTTTCCTTCTTAATTTAATTTTTATTCCCCCCCTCCGCGCGCCCCACCCCTTCTGCGCCCCGCAAACCGTCTCTGCCTGTATTGCTTGAAGATGAGCTGATAGTGATATTTTGGGACTCAGAGAGTGAAGCAGTGGGCAGAAGTCATTTTTATGGCGGTGGCTTGCCAGAAATGCATATAGGCAATTTGAAGGATTTACAGAAGAATGGAAGGTTTGAGGAGCTTTGTAGCTTAGAAGTACCATAGCGGTTACCCTGTCGTTGATAAGGTGCGGAGATGGGAAGTGAGAATAGGGATCTGACCCCCAACAGTGAAAAATTTGTGTATTAGTTCATTAGAACCATAAAAATGCACAAATCAATGATCTTAAAACATACATCAAATAAAAAAACGAAAACAGCCTTGATTAGACATAAGTGTTCGATATTGTAACATCAATGTTTGGCAAAACTACGTGGATCAACATTCATTGTCTGTCCAGTTTTGACCCAGTCACTGTGAAGTAGCATTATTTAACTATATAAAAAATAGACCAACCCTCTCACGGTTCAAGTGACGCACAATAAAATTACTAGGACATTCTACAAAAGTTGCCTCTGAAGCAGTGCTTTGTGCAAACAATAAATGCAGAGCTGTTTTACTACCAGATGCAAGATGTTCCATAGGCCTGAGGAGCTATAAAAACAGACTGATTTGCTTATGCCTGGGTCCAAACTTGGGTGGTGTGGTGGTCAAATAAATAATGGATTAAACCCAGATCTTTGCAATTTGTGGGTGAGTGTTTGCAGTGTTCATCATTCCATCCATAATCTGTTCTTTTTGCTTTTAATTTTACCTTAAGCACTTGGAGGCACAATATTTATTTTTGGATTTAACAGAAGGTTTTAGATTATGTTATCATTGATGAAGACAAAAGCATTGGGCAAATATTTTGAGATCAGCGGTTGGTTATGAGGTGGTGGTGAAAGACATATGCAAAAAGACGTGTCAACAGGAAGGACTGTAGGCCCTTTACACAAATGGCCATTGGAACATCTTACAATCTTCCCATTGGGAGTAGTCCTCAAAAAACAACAAGATGAGTTCAGATGAATATATAATCTGTCATGGTCTGTAGGAGAATCTGTTAACGGGTTTATCACGAGTGAAGGTACTCTGGTGTGCTATGGGTCAGTGGATCAGACCATTCCTCTGGTGAGAGCTTGAGGGGCAGCTGTGGAAATGCCAACATCAGATAGGACGTCTGCCTTTCTGCTACTGCTGGTTTATCCTGATTATTTTCCGTTGTTAGGTTTAAAATTTGATGGAGGCATATTCATTGACAGGATGTTGCCTACGGGATGATCTGTCTCCTCTTCATTATTTGTGATGTTTAGTTCTTTCTTTGTAATACTTTTTTTCAGTTCAGATATGATTATCATTTTGTGACACATTACTTGGACATTTTTTTTTTTTATAGGGAAGGGAAACACTGTGATATGCCCATGAGCTGGGAATTCCGTTGGCTCCTGAAAAAACGCAAGGTCCATTAACTTCCTTCACCTTTTATGGTATCGATTTTGATTCAGTATGCATGGAAGTTCAGTTACCTCAAGAAAAGGTCAAGGTCATTGTCTTGATTGAATTGCTCGAGGAAGCTGTAATTTCTAACAATGATGGAACTGAGAAAAGTACAAAGGGTGCTGGGTCATCTTAATTTTGCCTGAGAAGTGATGAGAGCAGGTACAGTCTTTTGCAGGAAACTAGGCGGCAGATTTAAAAGCCCCTTGCACCACATTAGAGCCACCTTAGCGTCATTTTCTTGACACTAACGTGGTGCTAAGGTGGCCTTTTCCCTGCACCATATTTACAAAGTGGCACAATGCTTGAGGTACACCACTTTGTAACCCCTTACGCCACATTATACCTGTGCCAGGCATAATGTATGCAAGGGGGGTGTTCCCCCATTAGGGGGGCCAAAAAAATGGCACAAAGAAATCGAAAAGATTTTTTTTCACAATTTTTCAGCATTTTTAACGCCTGCTCAGAGAAGGCGTTAAATGGGTCACACCATTGGTTACAATTGGTCCCTATCTACTGTTAAGGGTTAGCGCCAACATTTTGGCACTAACCCTGAACAGTACATCCAAAGCGACAAAAATTCTGATGCTATTGCCCCCTACCCTGCGCTGTATTTTAAATAAGGCGCACACATGACAGCGCACACATGGTGGCATGAGGGCACAAGGGGTTCAAGGAAAGTGGCACTGCACTGAGTGCAGAGCCACTTTTCTTAAATCTGCCACTGGGTTTTCAGTTTCAGGAGCAGTTCTTCCACATTATAGGGAGAGCATGAAAGCAAGATTGAGACAAGATTTGAGGATTTGGATTACTTTTTGGAAGGAATGTAATGGATTACCTATGTTTTCTTAGGAAAAGGATTGGCTTCGGCAAGTACAGTTTTTTTCAGCTGCCATGGGCACTCATCGTTTTGGCCTGTTTTGGGATGAGTGTTGGGCTTCTGAGCACTAGCTGAAGGAATGGATCCAAGAGAAGAGAAGCAATGATTTTCAAATGTTCTTTCCATTAGGGGTGGCCATGGTTTTGTGGGAGAAATATTAGCCAACAGGAAAGTAGTGTTTAATGTTGACAATCAAACTAGTTTCCCTGGTGATGAGGCAGTTTTAAGGCTTTTGCAGACTTTTCTGCTAAGCAGCTTGAAGTTTAACATTTTGTTTAAGGCTAAATATATGCCTAGTGTAGGTTGTAACATCGCAGATGCATTATCTCATTCACAGTGGCAGAGGTTCTGTGGGATAGCACCTGACACAGAATGATATGGGTTTTGCTGCTGTCACAATTTTGGGTAAGCTGGCAGGCATATCCTTTTATGGTAAGTGTTTTTAGAGATATAATCCAGTGTAGGCTGAGGTAGGTAGACAGATTTTGGCAGAATGGGCTAGATGTGCAGTGTTCAATGTGACAGGCGTGGACCGATTTTAAGTAAGTTGCTATCTGACATTTCTGGTATGTTGCCTTGTTTTTGCTTATCTTTTTGGGATGTGGTATTGTTCTCATTATACATGCTTAGGTTTTTTCATGGAGCTTTTCGTATTTCAGAATTGTTGGGTCCAAGGGACAAGTGTGGTTTATTGAGGAAGGATTTTTTGGTGGGCCTAGAGGAGGCAAAGTTTTGGTTATCTCACAGCAAGTCTGACCGCGAAGGGAGAGGTCAGGAAGTGGGTATGCCCAGAATGCCTATTAAGGTTTGTTGCCCAGTTTACAGTTGGTTGGTTTTTGCACATCTTGCGGGCGAATCATCACATGTATTTTTTATATATAAGGATGGGTCCAGATTGACATTTTACCAGCTATTAAGGGTTTTGCGGTAGGTTTTGGAACGCTTTCATTTCAGATTGGAGCTGCCACAAAGGCAAATTGTTTGGGTCTATCTGATGAGTCAGTTAAAAAAGTTTGGGCAGGTGGAGTCCAAGCAACTATCGCTGTTATGTGTGTTTCTAACACTGGTAATAATTTGTTAATATTGTTATTCCTTGTAGTAATTGTGGTTTCTACATTTCCTAGGTTGTGTCACTGAGCCACATGTAACACTTCTGCAGTATGGATCTTAGGACATTCCTTTGTCCATCGGGTGGCAAACTACACGGAAGCACAGATTTTCAGCAGACACCTGGGACTTGATGGTGCTCGGATTGTAGTTTCTTTGTGGGGAAAGAATGGTATGTGGTGGGGTGAGTTGTTCGTTTTTTTGACAAAATGAATGAAAGGTATGAAATGTCCTGATGTATTAGTTCTCCATCTTGAGAAAATGATTTAGTTTCTTTGTCTGGCATTGGTTTGATAGAAGCCATAGAAATGGATTTAGTAAGGATAGAAGAATGCTGGTCAGGGACACATATCCTGTTGACTGAGTTGGTTCAGAGGAGATTTTGGAGGGGTGCTTGAAAACTGTTTGTTGTAGAGAAACAGAGAGGAAAGGTCAACAAGGAAAATAAGGTTTTGTTGTGAGATGAGGGCAATTTTGGTGTTAAAGCATGAGGAGACTGTTCAAGAGAATCAGTCATGGTTTCACCAGGATGGGGTTCACTTGTCGGTTGTTGACAATGAATATTGTCTGCTGTAGCTTTGATTGCAGAGTTGATGAGAGAGAGATTATGGAGTTGAGACAGTTTCTAAGTTACACAATTGATGAGAAACTTTTTTTGGGTGGGGTGGGAAACCCTTGTGGGTTTCCCTGGTTGGTGTGGCAACCGGAAAATTGTTGAATGGGACTTCCTAGCTCAGGAAGGTTGGAGAAATGGTCAAGGAGCAAAGAGATGGATTGGGTTATGGTTACAAGGGAGTGTTTTTGGTGACATCAGTGGATACAGGAGTTGTTTGACAGTTTGGAGTGTGAAGGTAAGAATTATTGAAGGAGAGGGACAAGAGAGATTTTAGAAGGATAGGTTGGTTAGGAAATGTATAATGTATTAGTAAGGTAAGTATTAGTTCTGTAAGCCCGTTTGCCTAGGTTTGTTGAGTTTTGATCAGTTCGAGACCTGTTCTAAAGCAACCTTTTACCCTAAACCTTAGTAGAGTGCCTTATTTGCGCACCTTCTTGCCCAATGGGGGTTTGAAGGGAGACAGGCTTGCTGGATTTCACCGTAGGCTTTTTGGGCAAGTAGTGTGCCTGGAGGGTACTCTGGGGGTTCCCATTGGTCAGATGTTAGTGGCACAGCAATATATATAAATCTATCTCTTTTTTGTTTTTTGCTTTCATGTGTTTCAGTATTAAGGATACATATATATGTTTCCCTTGTTTTTGTTTTAATAGGACAGGTCTGGTGATTTATTCATATTTGTGTTTTAAGGATTGTTCTTCGATTGCTGAGGTTAGGTTTTGTGCTTTCAGGGGCATGTGGCAACAGGACAGTTGTTGGTGTCACAAGGGGGGAACACAGCTCAGGGAGGTTGAGAATATGGTAAAGGAGCAAAGGGATGGATTGGATGAAGGTTACAAGAGAGTGTTTTTGTTGACATCATTGGGCACAGGAGTTGTATGACAGTCTAGGGTGTAAAGGGAGGGATTTTTGTAGGGGGCAAGAGAGATTTCAGAAAGGATGGGGTGGTTAGTAAATTTATAATGTATTAGTGAGGTTAATATTAGTTTGTAAGGCAGTTTGTCTAGGTTTGTTGGGTTTTGATCAGTTCCACACCTGTTCTACTAAAGTACCCTTTAACCCTAAATCTTTTTCAGTCTTTCTTGATCTGCATGTCGTGTAATGGAGGTCGGTGGCACCCCACTATATTCAGCCTCATTGCTTATGCAGCACACACTTTCTCTCTTGGCAAAGGATGATGTGATGCTGGAGGGAACTAATTTATTCTAATATGGGTTAAAACATAAGGGGCAATATGCCGTTACTTAGGATGCCAGGAAATCTAAACAATGAACAGCTGTCCTGTAGGTTGATCCACTATGTTGCTGACACATGAATTAAACCAATAGCTGAAGAGGGCTGACCCACTGCCTCCTGTATGTATGCAGCCTATGGGCAGATTCAGAATTTGTATGACTCATGAGGTTTGCAATGGTTGAAGTTGGGCAGAGAGTCAAATCTCTTTCTATGTAGTATTTTGTAAAACATTTCTGTTTAAATAATGACAAAAAACCTTGGGAGACAGCTAAAGCTGTTTGTATGCCAGACCTAAAAAAGAGCAGAAAGCATAAAAGAGGTGAAAAAGAATGAGAGGCACTAAAGCAAGAAGGATATAAAAGTGGTAAAAGAAATCAGAAATCAGAAAGCACAAAAAGCGCAAAAGAGGCAAGAAAGAAAGAGATGCACTAAGTCAGAAGGGTATAAAAGAGATCAGAAAGCACAAAAGAGGCAAAAAAGCAAGAGGGGCCCTAATGAGAGACTGGCACAAAAGTGGAGAAAAGCAGAAAACAGGCATGAGAGAGAGAATGAGAAAAGAGGGAATGTGAGAGAGAGAAGAGAGTGTGGCGGCATCTTGGTCAGGGTTGGATCCTTGGGAAGCAAGACCTGGTCCAAAAGGGCCTTGGCTGGTCGTTGGGCCAGTACCAAATAAGTGAGTGGGGGGGGGGGGAAGAAATGAGGCTAGGCAGCTGCTCCAGGAAGCAAACAGGATTGCCAGGAAACGTCTTGTGTATCGGCTGTCTGGTTTCTGCAGGACATTGCTTTTGACTTACAAGAACTTTGGCTAATAGTTTGTTGTGGGTACAGGGCATGCTTCAAACTTAATTTTAGTGTTAGCTGTAAAAGGACGCTAGTGAACTCCACTGTGCTCCTCCAGCCCTCAAAGCCAAAGTTTAATGTGGCCAAAGAATTCAGCCATCTTGAAAATGCCATGGTCACATAGACCCTTATAATGACATTGGCGGAAAATTCCGCTTACTGCCACAGTGACGGCCGCCAACATACCACTGCGGTGGCGAATATCCGTTCGCCATATTATGACACACACACACCAATCCAACAGAATACAGCCACATACACAAATCTGCCAGCCCAAAGGTCAGTGCAAAAGTGGCGGTTCCAACACCCATACCGTTACACCAACAAAACAACGCCCATCACATTATGACCCACGAATCACCACGGTGGACCCACATACAAAACAACACTACATTGGCCAATACAAAAAATACACACCTTACACTCATACACACACCACACCCACACCAATATAAAACACCCACCCATATTACCCACAACCCTTTACAAATACAAATCATTGCCACCAGACTGACACCAAGACTAATGTGACAACTAGACACACACCACTTACACCATACATCCCTCACGCACCCCACATCACACACTCACCACATTACTCAACACAGTCTCACCAACACACACCACACAACACCCATGTCCTCACAGAGGCACCCCCGTTTTGCTGATGAGGAGATAAGGGTCATGGTGGAGGAAATTGTCAGGGTAGAGCCACAGCTGTTTGGAGCACAGGTACAGCAGATATCCATTGCAAGGAAGATGGAGCTATCGCGGAGAATCATGGACAGGGTGAACGCCATGGGACATCACCCAAAAACAAGGGACGACATCAGGAAGAGGTGGAACTACCTGCGGGGGAAGGTTCGTTCCATAGCAGCAAGGCACCAGCTTGCCGTAGAGAGGACTGGCGGTGGACCCCCACCTCCTCCCCCACAGCTCACAGCATGGGAGGAGCAAGTCTTGTCAATCCTGCATCCTGAGGGACTCCCTGAGTTGCCAGAGGACTGGATACTGGTAAGTCAACAATGACCACTTATCACCCCACATACCTGCATGCTATCTCAAACCCTCACCCTCACTCCCATCACTCCACCCCATCCCACATACTGCACCTACACATATGACTAACCCCAATGCCAAGCCCTGCATGCTATACCAATGCATGGACACCCCTCCCAGCTTTGCATAGACACCCATCACAAAAGCATGTACAGCACAGGTAAGCTAACAATCCCACAATACATCACCATACATAAGCAAACAGTGGCAGGCCAACACCAACGATAGAGGGGAAGCCAGGGATGTACAATATGTCACAGACATGAAGCATAATACATCACTTACATCCCCACAGGTACCCCAGCCAATGTCAGCAGAGAGGAGGTGCCACGACTATCCAGTCCCCCAACAGAAGATGCCCCCAGTGATGACAGTAACTCTGGACTTTAGGATCTGGATGACCTACCTGGCCCATCAAGGACCACTGGACAGCCGGTCACCCAAGACCACTCACAGACCACCACAGAGCCTCCCCCTTCAGTATCCAACACCACAGCACCCACACAGCGTACCCACACCTATGTCCCCAGGACACACCAATCAGCAGTGTGCCCACCTGTACAGGGACCCCAGGCCACACCTCGCCCCCAAGACAATCAGGGACCTGGGGTCAGTGTCAGTGGACACACCATTCAGGGGACAGAGGCACAGGGCAACAGGGACACTGGGAGGACTGCTTTGCACCATGGGAGGACAGGACCAGGGAACCAACTCTCCAGGAGGCACTCTCTGAGATCCTGGGAACCTACCAACATTACCAGGACATGATGGTCCAGATCCTTGACAACATGCAGGAGAACAGACGGCTGCAGGAATGACAGTATCAGGGGATCAGGGTAGACCTGCAGGCCATTAACACCACCCTGATCTCATAGCAGGGGTGCTGGCAGACATGGGAAACATCAAGAGAGAGGCAACAGCACACCAGCAGGCCCCTACCACTAGCCAGTCCATTGACCAGCCCTTCACTTCCGCTGCAGCTAGTGAGCAGGAGGCCCCACCACAAGACCCACAGGCCACCAGCATCCCTCTCCCTGCAGAAGGTGAACCACCCCACAAACATTCTCTGCGACCCAGACAGAAGCCAGAGACACTTGCCAAGACTCCCCGCCAGGAAATTATACTCTCCTGATTGTCCCCCTTGTGCCCCACTCAGTCACCTTGTCCACTTTGAATAGCCGTTGCTCCCCTTCCAATGGCCCCTTGGATACTGCACCTGTGCTACAAACAGACTGGAACAATACCCTGGACTTTCTTCCATCATCACCCCATTCCATTGCACTTTCCCCTCAATTACTTAGCACTACAATAAACATCCTTGAACACAACTTGGTTACTAGTATTTTATGTTTTGAAAATGTGTATTTATGGAAACAGTCACATCCATTGCAAATGAACTGTACACCGTGAGAGCATATAAATAAGGTCCTGTTGCTGGCTGTAGTCAGCACATCAGTACACAGTTATTATAACACCAACATCTGTAAAATGACAAACCATAGGTGACAGTAAGTTGAGATAAAAATGAAGTTAATTCCATCATGCTACAGCCACACAGAATACACCAATAGTCATAGAAATGTGCAGTTGCACTGTCTCATCTGTGTGTCATTGGAAGTACTGACTGATAACTGTGGTTCTGTTGTCCTCATCCTCATCCTCTTCATCCTCGCTGTCCTCAGGGACTACTGCTGCCACACAGGCATCTCCAGTTTCATCCTCCTGCAGAAAAGGTACATGGCAGACCTTCTCGGGTGAGTAGCACAGGGATCCACCTGTCAGATGGAGGCACCTGAACCTGGCCTTCAGGAGGCCAAAGGTCCTTTCAATGATCCGTCTGGTTCGCCCATGTGCCTCATTATAACGTTCCTCAGCCCCTGTCCTGGCATTCCTCACAGGGGTTAGAAGCCACGATATGTTTGGGTAGTCAGAGTCACCTGCAAGTATTGAGGGAGCACATTTAGCCTCACACAATCCTATGGGGTTCACACCAGAAGGCATACACTAACATACAGTGGGTGGGGGCCAAGGCTCACCTATTAGCCACACCCTGTGCCTCTGTAGTTGGGGCATCACATTTGGGATGCTGCTATTCCTCAGAACAAAGGCGCCATGCACCGACCCGGGATACTTAGCATTGACGTGGGAGATGTACTGGTCCTCCAGGTACACCATCTGTACATTCAGTGAGTGGAAACTCTTACGATTCCTGAACACCTGTTCATTCTGGCGAGGGGGGACAAACGCAATATGTGTACCATGAATCGCCCCAATAACATTGGGGATATGTCCCATTGCATAGAATCCGGCCTTCTCAGTGGCCAATTCTTCCATCTGGGGGAAAGAAATGTAGCTGCACGTCTGTTTTACCAGGGCATACAACACTCTTGCCAGCACAATTGAGAACATTGGCTGTGGCATTCCTGCTGCCAAGCCCACTGTCACTTGGAAGGAACCAGTTGCCAAGAAATGGAGCACTGATATCACTTGCACAAGAGGGGGGATCCCAGTTGATTGACGGATAGATTAGATCAGGTCTGGCTCCAATTGGGCACACAGCTCTGTGGTTGTGGCTCTGTCCAGTCTATAGGTGACGATAATGTGGCTGTCCTTCAGTGTAGCTAAGTCCATCAGGGGTCTGTACACAGGGGTATGTCTCTAAATCCTATTCATCCACAGCGGTAGGTATCTGTAGGAAAAAAGAGTGAGTAGGCTGTCACAATTGGAACAATGGAACCACAACTGCAGTCTACATGGTGCGCTTATGTAATAAGACAGTGTTAATGGCGAGGTATGTGCCAATCTAATCTGTGACGCAGTTACTGTCGATATTACTGCCCTCCCCTGAAATGACGACATGTAGGGACAGGTGGAAGTGAGGTAATTCTGAAAACGTTGGGCATCATGGCGGAAGGCGGTCAAGCACCGCCATGCAATTCCTCATTGGATAACATGGGGCTTAATGGAGTACAGTGGCCAATGCTGGGACGTGTCTCTGGAGCATACCATGGCCCTTGTGACCGGGGAAAGGGCCCCTGCCTTCACTTCGGAGGAGTTGGAGCGACTGGTGGATGGGGTCCTACCCCAGTATGAACTGCTGTATGGGCCTCCAGACCAACAAGTGAGTACACTTTGGGAACAATGCATGTGGGAAGTATGCATGGAGATGTGTGTGCAAGCATTGTGTAAGGGTGTTGGTAGTGGGAATGTCTTGTGGTGGTGTACATGGTGTGCGCTGGGCGATGTGTCTGCCAATGGTTATGGAAACGGGTATGGTGGGCCATTAGTGTGACAGGCTGGACTGTTTGTATAATGGTGTTCTCCTGTCTGTATTGCAACTGCAGGTCAGTGCCCATCAAAAGAAGGGAATATGGCGTGCCATTGTCAAGGACGTGCGGACCCTGGGGGTCTATAGCAGGCAGAGCACCCACTGTCAGAAACGGTGGGAGGACCTGAGACGCTGGACACAGAAGATCGTGGAGGCCCAGCTGGGGATGGCCTCTCAATGAGGAAAGGGTGCCTGTCGGACCCTGAACCCCCTGATGACCCGCATACTAGCGGTGGCCTACCCTGAGCTGGATGGGTGCTTGAGGGAATCACAGCAGCCACAAGGTGATGAGTACAGTGAGTATCATTCCATATTTTGGCACGTGGGAGGGTATCCGGGTGGTGGATGTGTGTTAGTGGGTGCTCCTAAGGCCAGGCGAGACATTGCAGTGTGGGTCATCTCAAGGATAATGGGTGTGTGGCAAATACAAGTAACCTAGCTTGTTAGAAGTCCATTTCAGGCAGGGCATCATGGGTCCCAGGAGTGCTGCAGTTGGTGGTGTGTGACCCTCATCTTGCCTCAGTAACTAGCCATATCACTGGTAGTGCAATGCATAGCGCTTAAGCCTGTTCCCTGTGTTTGACGGTGATGTGTATGCCAACTGTGGTGTTGGTGCAGTCATTGACCCAGTGTATCGTTTGTCTCTCCCACCCTTTTCTTGTTTTGACGTCTTGTCCGTGTGTGCATTAGCATCATCTGGCGGAGGAGCAGGGGTACCGGCGACAGAGGGAGCTGCATCCCACAGGACCCAGGATGCAGAGTCCACCAATGCCAAGGGAACCAATGGGATTGAGGGTGAGGGGAGCACCATGGTGTACACTGGAGGTGACAACACAGACTCAGATACCTCCTCTGATGGAAGCTCCCTGGTGGTGGCGGACACCTCTGTGACCACCCCAGCTGCAGGTACAGCCGCCACCCCCGTACCAGCACCCCCTTCCCAGTAGACCCTCAGCGAGTTTCTCGTGCCCGCTCACCCAGGATGGTGGGCATCTCCTTCGCCCCAGGCACCTCAGGCCCTGCCACAGTGAGCCCAGCTGCCCTGAGTGAGGAGGCTATTGACCTCCTGAGATACATCTCTGTAGGGCAATCAACCATTGTCAATTCCATCCAGGGGCTGGCATCCCAGATGCAGCAATGCAATGCATTCCTGGAGGGCATTCACGGTGGATTGGCAGCCCAACAGAGATCGTTTCAGGCTTGGGCCTCCTCTCCAATGGCAGCCATTGTCCCTGTTTCTACCGTCCCTCCTCCAACTACCACTTTCCAGTCCCATTCTCCTCAACCCCAACCCATCCCAGGCACACATACAGACGAGCAGGCACACAAGACAACACTCAAGAGTGGCACAGGCAAACACAAGCACCACACTTCGTCACACAAGCACTCACGCAGACACCATACAGTTGCAGATACAACAACATCCACTGCCTCCACTGTCTCCTCCTCCTCGTCCTCCTCCACCTCCCTCCCAGTCATTGCCCACACTCACACCTGCATGCAGTATATCAACATCCACCACCAGCATCACCACACCAAGCAGTACACACACTTCACTAGCATACACCTCCACAACAGCCATGCACACGTCCCCTCTGTCCTCTCCCACCCTGTCTGCCCCCCCTCCTAAAGGACACAAACACAAGCACTCACACACCCAACAGCCATCCACCTCACATCAGTAGCCAGCCCATGCACCTGCACCCAAATCCAGCAGACACACACCTCCTTCAACCACTCCCTCTACCTCCACTCCCATCACTCCTCCCACCCCACCGTCCCTAAAAAGCTTTTCCTTGCCCAACTTGACCTCTTCCCTCCCCTGCCCCCCTGTGCTGCCCGTATGAGCAGGGTACCAAAGACCCAGCCCAGCAATTCAGCCAAACAGTCCACAGGGACAGTGGTGGCACCACGTACTCATGGTGGTAAGGGTACCACACCTCCAGGCAAGAAGGGGAAGGAGCTTGCACCTCCAGGCGAGAAGGGGAAGGAGCCTGCACCTCCAGGCAAGAAGGGGAAGGAGCCTGCACCTCCAGGCAAAAAGGGAAAGCAACCTGCACCTCCATCCAAGAAGGGGAAGAAGCCATCCACCCTGCCAGGAAGCGTAAGGAATACACGCCTCATGTAATGGAGGAGATGAAGCTCCACCACCACTAGTGGTCACAGGGCCCCCACCGCCAGCTGAGGAAGTACAACCATCACCACCTGCAGAGGCTGCCCAGGAGGCACCTCCATCTGCCAGCTCACTGCAGCCATCACCAAATGCAGAGGCTGGCCAGGAGGCACCGCCATCCACCACCACACTAAAGCCATCACCAACTGCAGAGGCTGCCCAGGAGGCACCTCCATCCACCACCACACTGCAGCCATCCCCACTAGCGGACGCCATGTATGCCACCCTCCAGGGGCTGATGTACGAAGGCCCCCCTCCAGAACCAGTGGGAAAGTCACCCACCTGAGCGACTGTGGCCTTTCCCCCCAAGGGCAGAGCAATGGCATGTTGCCCCATCCAGAACCAGTGGGCAAGTCACCCACCTGAGAGACTATGGCCTTGCACTCCCCAGGACAGAGCAATTGGCATGTTGCCCCATCTATAACCAGTGGGCAAGTCACCCACCTGAGAGACTGTGGTCATGCACTCCCCAGGACAGAGCAATGGGCATGTCGCCCATTCCAGAACCAGTTGGCTTGTTCCTGAATCCGTCTGAGGTGCCCTCCTCCCCCTTCCCCTGAGGTGCCTACCCACTTCCAAACTGATGCCCCTGCAAATTTCTATCCATATGAAGTCAGGAATTGAGTTGGGCCTTAGACTGTGCCCTGTGGCCATGTGGGCCCTTTGAACATTGGACTGAGCAGTGTCCTTTTGTGTACATGGGTACATATCTATTTCATTGACAACCTTATATTGATTAGCTGTTGAAATGAATACATTCACTTTGGTGCATTCCTGTTGTCCTTGCATTATTTTTCTGTGTATCGGGTGCAAATTGTTTTTCGTGTGCAGCTGGTTGTGTGTGTGGTGTGTGTGTGTCGTGTGTTTGTGTGTCACTCTTGTTTTTCTCCCTCCCTCCCTTGTGTGCTAGGTGGGCGTACTCACCATCATCGTCTTCGTCAGCGTTGGTATTCCAGGTGGAGCATAACGTAGAAAATCATCGGGAAACTTGCAGTTCGGGTTCCATGGCAGCGTTGTTCTTCCTTGTGTCTCCGATGGTGAGTCAGTTCTCTTCAGTGATATGTTTCCGCCAGGCTTTTGATGGTTTTGGTACCGCCCTTGAAAAGGTTTGCAGTGTCATAATATGGTGGGCGGTACTTTGTCACCCGCCTGGCTGTTAGCGACTACCGCCGTGGTGAGTGTTGTTTCCGGCCTGGAGGTTGGTGTGGTACATTGGCTGTCTAAGGGAGTTGTCACCACCATGGTCATAATTTGGTGGTAGTTACCACCAGCCTGTTGGCGGTATTACCGCTACTTTATCACTCACCACCAGGGTCATAATGAGGGCCGTAGTCTTTTCTGCCTATTTTCAGTAGTGTAAAAAGGAACAGTAACAAAATGGGTAGGGTTACCCCCAGGAACTTTTACCCCACAAGTCATTCCCATTTACGAACAGGTGTAGAGTTTCACAAAGGTACCATCTTTAGAACACTTTCTGGACCTACAAAAAATCTGAAGAAAACTTGGCCAATTATCTGTGACCTGAGACCAGGACAAAGAAGTGTACTCCAAGGGTCAGTTGGCTCTACTCTCATGTTGATAAAGGGACACAACAAGCTGCAAGAGGCCTTTCTCTAGAAACACCTAGCTGACCAGTGGCAACTGGAGCTAGAGTGGACTTTTCTGGTGCTTATGGCCTCTGCCTGACACCCTGAGTGTCTCTAAGTGCCCTCCCCTGAGGGAATGGGGACCTTGGATGTGTACTCCTGCTGTTGTAGTAGGCACCAAAATCTGTGGGAAAAAGTATCCCGTAGGCAGTTCCATGGGGTTGGATTCAATTTCAGTACCTCCAAAACAATGACTAAGGGCAACATGTACAAAGCTTTTTTCCAGTAGCAAATGAGCTGATTGGCAGAATCGGCCAGTTTGCGACCGAAAAAATAGCAATTTGGGATGTACAAAGCCTAAATTGCTATTCCACAACTTGTTATCGAATCGCAAAATGGGTAGGAATTCGGTATTAGGAAGGGGCATGCCAAGGGCAGCCCTTCCTAATAGCGAGTCGCACTGGTATGTAGGAATGTTTTGCGAGCAGGAATGTGGGCACAAAACATTTACAGTTACCGCCAACTGCAAGTTGGTGGAAAGCCATTCACAAATGGGAAGGGGTCCCCAAGGGAAACCTTCCCTATTGCGAATGGGGGTGCACACATTTTTTAAGAATAGCAGTGGTAACTTGTTACCGAATCACAATTTAAGTTTGTGATTCAGTATTAGGAAGGGGCATGTTGAGGGCGTCTCTTCCTAATACTGACATATTCTAACATACATACATGCGGCCCTATACTCCATTATGTCCTGGAATGTAGAATATTTTCAGTGAGAAATCTGCAAAGATCCCAGATTTACAACTGGACCAACTTGCTTCAAGTGTTCGTCCTTCGGTTCTAAAGAGGTGGCAAAGATTTTAGCAGTAGCTTGCTCAGGGGTAATTTTCTTCTTGAAAAGTGACAAAATACCTTTCTGCATTGGGACTTGGAGGAAATTTCTAAACTTTTTGTTAAAAAAATGACATAGGCCCTCATTACAACCCAGGCGGTCGGTGGAGAAATGGCGGTAATACCGCCAACAGGCCGGCGTAAAAAAAAATGGCATTACAAGCATGGCAGTGACCGCCATGCTAAACCGCCACTTCTCCACTCCGACCGCCAGGGTGGTAACAACCACTGGGCTGGAGACTTCGGTCTCCAGACCAGCGGCTGTCACAACACAGCCGGCGGTATCACAACCCCGCGTACTGCCATGGATTTCGTAGGGTTCTGTACCGCCATGAAATCCATGGTGGTAGGCACTATCAGTGCCAGGGAATTCCTTCCCTGGCACTGATAGGGGTCCCCCTACCCCCTCCCCAGAGTCCTCCCCCACACCCGACCCCCCTACCACCCCCCAAAGGTGTCAGGACCCCCTCCCCACCCACCCAACATCGAAACACACCCCTACCCTACACGCATACAGACACCACCATTACACATACCCACACACATACCAACAAACATACCAACAGACACACACACAGAGTCATACACACACACATACTCACAGACATACAAACCAACAGACACGCACACATTTTCAAATACACAACACCCCCCCTCATGCATACACACACTCACACACCCACTTTGCACACTCACACTCACACCCCCATGCACGCACACAACACACAACACCCCCACACCCTCTCCCTTAACGGACGATGACCTTACCTGGTCCGGTGATGCTCCGGGAGGGAACGGGATCCATGGGGGCTGCTCTGCCGTCAGCAGCCTGTCACCAGAACACCGCCACACCGAATCATGGGACGTGATTCGGTGGGCGGTGTTCAGATGACGTGGTGGTGGAGGTGGAGCAGCCTCCACTTCCCTGCCGACCGTCAGTATGGCTGCTGATGGCTCTCCGTCTGAAAAAGGACAGAGGGCTGCCAGCAGTCATAATATGCTGTGCGGAAAACCGCCTGCACTGGCAGTCTTCAGCACGGCAGTACCTCGGCGGTCTTCCAAAAAGACCACCGAGGTTAAAATGAGGGCCTTAGTCTCTTTCTGAAATGGGACTTAGAAACCCTTTCTTACTTTTTGATTTCCACATTTTTTACTGTGACCAATCCATTTGTAGTAATCGACTAGGGCTCCAGTATAGTCAGCCTCAAATCGCAGCTAGGCCTCGGTCTACCAGATCTATAGACTATCATTGGTGTATTTTCTGCTTTTTGGAGCTATTTCCACTTAAAACTTTAAAAGGTCATATCTTCAGTTACCCTAATTGGATTTTTAATGATTAGTGTTGTGACTTTATTTTTTTTTTTTTTTTTTTGGTACTGCATTAATAATTTACATGCTGCCATACATTAAGCCTGTCTACTTTATGCTATAGCTGCCAGGGAGTTGAGCTCATGTTAATTTAGTGACTTTGAAGGTTCACTTTGACTTGAGTTGGGATTCTTTCTTGAGGTGGGGAGTTACCCACCCCAAATAATAATCCAGTTTCTTACACCCACCCAATAGATTCTCTTCAGTCATGTTACATGTAGGCACCAATGCAAAACTGCTGAGACCCAGACAAACAAATTAACAGTGCAGCCTATGCTTAATTTGTAAAATAGAAAGTAGTGACTTTAATGTGTGTGAGAAGTTTAAACTGACAGCGTTTCTGGATTGGGAGCAAGTGGACCTTTCTGAGGGGTGGTGTTGTGTGGGTTTGACGCAGGAGGTCAAGGATGAATCTCAAGGCAGTGTTTTGAATGGTTAGAAGTTTGTGAGATAGATTGGGATGCCAGCATAGAGTGCGCTGGCATAGTCCAATCTTTTTGTGATTAGGGCCTGCATGATAGTACATTTGGTGTCCACTGTGAGCCATTTGATGATCTTACGTAGCATATGAAGGATATGGAAGCATGAGGAGATGAGAACATTGACCTGGGACTTAATGGTGAGGTTGGTGTTCACGATGAGGCCTAGGTTCTTAGTGTGGTCAGTTGAGTGGGTGTGGGTCCAAGTTCGGCGGGCCACCAGGTGGAAGGTCAGCACTTTACCATTGACAGTGTTGAGCTTGAGGCAATTTTTGTTCAGCCAGTTGACATGTTGGTCATACATTGCTTGAAGTTTGTCTTGGTGGTGACGGTGTCATCTGAGAGGGAAGAAAATTAGTTGGTTGTAGTCAGCATGGCAGATTATATTGATTTTGTCATATCTGATGATGTTTGCCAGAGGAGTCATGTATATGTTGAAAAGTGTGGGGCTGAATGATGATCCCTGTTGAAAACCGCAGGTGAGGCTCCTGGGTTCTGATGCGAACAGTGAGAGCCTGACTCATTGTGTTCTTACAAAGAGGAAGGAAACTATCCATTTGAGTCCTTGTATTCCCACTCAGTGTAGCCTGGTGATGACTGTGCAGTGGGAGACAGTGTTGAAAGTGGCAGAGAGGTCGAGGAGGATGAGGGCAGCATCAGACCATGATCAAGGATGGTGCTTATGCCATTTGTGGTGGCAATGAGGACTGTTTCAGAGTTGTGGTTGTTTCGGAATCCTGATTGCGAGTTGTGCAGGAGTTTGTGGCATTCTAGGTGATCAAAAAGTTGTCTACTGATGGTCTTCTCAATGAATTTGGCTGATAAGGGGAGCATCCAGATGGGTCAGTAGTTGCTTAGTACTTTCTGGTCAGCTGAGGCTTTTTTGGGGAAGGCAGTGATTTTGGCCTTTTTCCATCAATTTGAGAAGGGGGCTGTTTTGAGGGAGGTGTTGATGATGGAAGTGAGTGCAGCGCTGATGGTGACCCCTCCTAGATTGTAGATATGGTGGGGGCAGTGGTCTATGGGAGCCCCTCAGTGAACTGTCATTATTATTGCTGCAGTATCCTAAATGGTTAGAAGGTTCCATGCCTTCAGATGGTAGTCTTTGGTTGTAGATTAGCATTCTGGGAAGGTGGAGGGGAAGAGGCTGGGGTTCGAAGTTGCTGTAGAGTTTAGCCATTTGTTCATGAAAGAATTCAGAGAGGTTATTGCAGAGTTCTTGTGTAGGGATAATGATTTGGTTTGCTTCTATTGGGTTGGTAAATTCCTTGACAATTTCAAAAAATATCCTTGCAAATATTGGAGCAAGATTTGATTCTCAGGGTCACAGCCATCTCCCTCATCTTTTTTACTTTATGGTGATAGTGTCTAAGTGCGACCTTGTTGGCATTTCTTGCGGTGGTTCTCCATTTCCTTTCGAGTTGTTTCCAAACTCTCTGGAATTCTCAGAGGGCAGCATTGTGAACCATTCTGAAGAGGAAAGTATTTTGCACCGTGGTTGGCATTCTAGTAGAAAAGAACATAGGATTCTGTGGCCATTGCCCACTGAATTATTGGAGAACATCATCATGTTCCAGAACTGCAGAAAGACTTTGAGGTAGAGGGAATGAACCAAACTCGATGAGGCACCAATCAGCTATTCCAAGAAGAGCAAAGACACAGCAAATGCACTGTCACAGGATGATAAAAACAACAAAGTCCAAAAAGATGCAACGGCTCAATAGAAGCTGAGAGCAATGGACCGTAATGGCATGCTGTGTGACTATTCACCTGCATCAGAGAAACACCCAGATTGATGAGGCAATACTTCTCTATGTTATTGAACTAGAACTCTAAATCAAGGACCCTGTGAACAACTGAGTGCACTGAAACATCCTCAATGTTAAGGTTGTGAGTGCGACTAAGATGTCCTGAGAATTGTTAGTTAGGAAGCCACAAGCATCTGTGCAAATTGTGCTCCCCTTGAGAACCATGTTAATTTCATTTCGGTTGAGGGAAGTTTTACAGAGAGGTTGTTAATTTATGTTAATAGGTTTTAAAAAGTATCATAAATAAGCTGAAGGGCCTTCTGGTGCTAGGAATGACCTGATGCATGGAATTCAAAAGCCACGTTTTAATCATCTTTCTGAACTGCTGATGACAAAAGATAGTCCTGATGTATGAAGTTAAGAAATTCCAATATTTTGCAGATACAAAAAGAAAGCAGCGGCCACCAGAACAGATGTGTAGAATGCAAGGAATGACCACTAGATTGGCTGGGGCAGACAGAAGAAATGAAGGGGTTGGAGGAAGTTAAATTGTATTTGAGGTAGCTAAGTTCTATGTTAGATAATGTTCAATTGACAAGGCAAAGAGAATTAAAAATGGAGCACTTTTGAATTGGAAACCATTCTTTAAAGTGAGAGGATACAGAAACACAATAAGGAAGAATCAGGATATTGAGACACATAAGCTGGGTTTCCAAGATATAAAGAGTTGCTCTAGTCCAGGCAGGGGTGATAAACACAGGCACTATGGTGTTAAGTTATGAAACAGGGAGAAATCAAACCACTTTTATGAGCATCTTAAGTACAGAGAATGAAATGGCTGAAACATGCCTGTAAAAGTGAGGTCATGATGGTTGTAAGGAAATGCCTCATTGGCATGGTTACCCCCTAACTTTTTGCCTTTGCTGATGCTAAGTTTTGATTGAAAGTGTGCCGGGACCCTGCTAACCAGGCCTCAGCACCAGTGTTCTTTCTATAAAACTGTACCTTTGTCTCCACAATTGGCACAACCCTGGCACCCAGGTAAGTCCCTTGTAACTGGTACCCCTGGTACCAAGGGCCCTGATGCCAGGGAAGGTCTCTAAGGGCTGCAGCATGTCTTATGCCACCCTGGGGACCCCTGACTCAGCACATGCACACAGCCTTGCAGCTTGTGTGTGCTAGTGGGGAGAAAATGACTAAGTCGACATGGCACTCCCCTCAGAGTTCCATGCCAACCTCACACTGCCTGTGGCATAGGTAAGTCACCCCTCTAGCAGGCCTTACAGCCCCACTGCAGGGTGCACTATACCACAGGTGAGGGCATATGTGCATGAGCAATATGCCCTTCAGTGTCTAAGCAAAACCTTAGACATTGTAAGTGCAGGGTAGCCATAAGAGTATATGGTCTGGGAGTTTGTCAAACACGAACTCCACAGTTCCATAATGGCTACACTGAAAAATGGGAAGTTTGGTATCAAACTTCTCAGCACAATAAATGCACACTGATGCCAGTGTGCAATTTATTATAACATACACCCAGAGGGCATCTTAGAGATGCCCCCTGAATATCAACCTGAGTTCTAGTGTAGGATGACCAGTTTCTGCCAGCCTGCCACACACCAGACATGCTGCTGGCCACCTGGGTAGAGTGCCTTTGTCACTCTGTGGCCAGGAACAAAGCCTGTACTGGGTGGAGGTGCTTCTCACCTCCCCCTGCAGGAACTCACCCCTTTTGTTACAGCGCCCCAGGGCATCCCAGCTAGTGGAGATGCCCGCCCCTCCGGCCACTGTCCCCACCTTTGGCGGCAAGGCTGGAGGAGATAATCAGAAAAACAAGGAGGAGTCACCCACCAGTCAGGACAGCCCCTAAGGTGTCCTGAGCTGAGGTGACCCCTGCCTTGAGAAATTCTCCATCTTGAGTTTGGAGGATTCGTCCAATAGGATTAGGGATGTGCCCCCCTCCCCACAGGGAGGAGGCACAAAGAGGGTGTAGCCACCCTCAAGGACAGTAGGCACTGGCTACTGCCCTCCCAGACCTAAACAGCCCCCCAAATTCAGTATTTAGGGGCTCCCCAGAACCTAGGAAACTAGATTCCTGCAACCTAAAGAAACAAGAAGGACTGCTGACCTACAAGCCTGGAGAGAAGGAGGAAGACGACAACTGCAACTGCTTTGGCCCCAGCTCTACCGGCCTGTCTCCAACTTCGAAAACCTGCAACCAGCGACACATCCGACAGGGACCAGCGACCTCTGAAGCCTCAGAGGACTGTCCTGGACTAAACGACCAAGAAACTGTTGTGAACAACGGCCCTGTTCAAAACCAGCTTCTTCTTTGCAACAGAAAAGCAACTTTCAAAGACTGCACGTTTCCCGCCGGAAGCGTGAAATTTCACACTCTGCCCGACGCCCCCGACTCAAGATTCAGAGAACCAACACCTCAGTGAGGACTCCCCGGCGACTGCGAGCCCGTGAGTAACCAGAGATGACCCCCCTGAGCCCCGATAGCGATGCCTGCAGAGAGAATCCAGAGGCTCCCCCTGACCACAACTGCCTGTAACAAGGGACCTGACGCCTGGAACCAGCACTGCACCCGCAGCACCCAGGACCTGAAGAAACCGAACCTCAGCACAGGAGTGACCCCCCCAGGCGACACTCTGCCTAGCTGAGGTGGTGGCTGTTCAGAGAAGCTTTCCCTGTGCCTGCCTGCACCGCTAGAGTGACCCCCGGGTCCCTCCATTGTTTCCTATCTAAACCCCGATGCCTGCTTTGCACACTGCACCCAGCCGTTCCTGTGCCGCTGAGGGTGTGTTTTGTGTGCCTACTTGTGTCCCCCCCAGTACTCTACAAAACCCCCCGGGACTGCCCCCCCGAGGATGCAGGTACTTACCTGCTGGCAGACTGGAACCAGAGCACCCCTGTTCTCCATAGGCGCCTATGTGTTTTGGGCACCTCTTTGACCTCTGCACCTGACCGGCCCTGAGCAGCTGGTGTGGTAACTTTGGGGTTGCCTTGAACCCCCAACGGTGGGCTGGCTATGCCCCAGAACTGAGACTTGTAAGTGTTTTACTTACCTCCTAATCTAACCTTTACTTACCTCCCCCAGGAACTATTGATTTTTAGACTGTGTCCACTTTGAAAATAGCTTATTGCCATTTTTACAAAGACTGTATATGATATTGCTTTTATTCAAAGTTCCTAAAGTATCTAAGTGAAGTACCTTACATTTAAAGTGTTTAATGTAAATCTTGAACCTGTAATTCTTAAAGTACACTAGTATAAAAACCTATTGGCCTGGAGTAAGTCTTTGAGTGTGTGTTCCTAATTTATTGCCTGTGTGTGTACAACAAATGCTTAACACTACCCTCTGATAAGCCTACTACTCGGCCACACTACCACAAAATAGAGCATTAGAATTATCTAATTTTGCCAGTATCTTACCTCTAAGGGGAACCCTTGGACTCTGTGCACACTATTTCTTACTTTGAAATAGTATATACAGAGCCAACTTCCTACAATGGTCAAATATAAAACATAGGGACAGATATACAAGGCCCTTGCACCTACTTGAGCCCACCAGTGTAATTGTTTTTAATGCTAAAGTGGTGTTAAGGAGGCCATTCCCCAGCGCCATATTGCAGGCATTGCACCAGTTTGTAACCCCTGCGCCAGGCATAATATATGCATGGTGGACGTTCCCCGTTAAGAATGGTCCAGAAAAATGGCACAGTGACATCTACAAGATTTCACTGTGTCATTTTTCCCGTCATTTTTAACGCCTGCACAGGGCAGGTGTTAAAGTGACGGACTCATAGTGATGTATGGGCTTCCCTAGTGCTTTGCTGGTGCTATAATTTATGGTGGTAATGCTGCAAAAGGCCACAATAGCATCATAAATTATGATGCTATTGTAGAAATGACTGGCATGGTGCGCCATATTGTAAATACAGCACAACCATGGTGTCGTTAGGTGGGGCAGGGTCGACTCAAGAAAAGTGGCGCATCAGAACCAATGCACCACTTTCTTGTAAATTAGGGCCATAGTTTATTGGCTGAGAGAGTAGAGACTGGAGCTCAAAGGGGCCACCTTGGTTAAGACGAAATACATAGCACATTACCAAAAATAAGAACCCCTGTTTTCTCACTGTTTAATTTAAATAGAGTACATGGATGTCTGCAGAAATATTTTCAGGAGGGGGCCTAATTTTAACATCATCCATTCTGAGGCAGCGTAACACTTTGGCCGCTGTAGTGTTGCGCTGCACTGTGAGCCTGCACTCCAGGCTGTACCTAAATCTGGGGGGGTGGGGGGCAAGTGCCCCCTTTGCTCCTCCCCTTTGGTGCCCAAACCCGCAGATGCCTATAACAGCATACCAGAGAAGCCAGAGATGATTTATATATTAAGTAAGGTCCACAGTTGATGGCTATGCTGAAGGAAGGAAGAGAAACACATAGAAATCTGGCTAATGAAAAGAGGAAAACCATTTAAGAGCAGACAGACGTATACCAAGATTAAAGAGACTAGATATGAGCATAGAATGAGAATCTGCATTGTAGCCTGCGGGTAAGTGTAAACTGGAGGTCTCCATACTTTTTGCTCTAAGCCTCCATAAGCAAAGTATTTTAAAGTCGGGCCCCCTATAATATATTACAGCAAGGATTGGACTCCCATATCTGATATTGTGAAAGAAATCAGAGGCACGCGCAGAGAGCTGGTCACTAAGATAGACATTGTGGCAGTGGATGTCATTGTACTCCGTGCAGACCTGCGTAAGGTGGTAGAGAGGGTGGCAGTGGCGGAGGAAAATATTGGTGAGCTTCACCATAATGTAGCTGCATAGAAAGATACAGTATCTCCCTCTAGAAGCTCACTGTGTGGCTTGAGGAATGGGCAGAAGATGCAGAAAGCAGATCCCGTAGAAACAATTTACACTTTGTTGGATTCCCGTAAGGAGTGGAGGGGCGACATGTGGAACGATTCCTAGAGAACTGGCTTGAATCTGTAGCCCCCCGAGGGCCACAGATTCAAAGAGATGTTGAAAGAGCTCACAGGGCTTTGGTGCATCCTCTGCACCCCAGGATTCTGCTGCATGCAATTATTGCCGCTTTTTTCATTATAAAGATCGCAACATAATCCTGCAGCAGGTGCGAAAAAATGGACAGCCACAGTATGAAGGGCACCAGCTTTTTGTCTTCCCGGACGATACCGAGACAATTCAGAATGAAAGACAATTCTTCAGGGACGAAAAAGAAAAGGATGCGAGATATGAACCTGCGTTACAGTTTATTCTTTCCGGCTAAACTCAGAGTAATCCAGAACAACAAGGTCCATTTTTTCACCAATCCACAGGAAGCTAGTGAGTGGGTGGACACAGTGTCCCCTCTGCCGGGATCTAGACATGTGCCAGAAACTGGGAGACCTGAATGACGAGGTAGACGCAGCACAAAGCAACGGAACCAGAAACAATTGAGGTGTACCACTCCATCCTTTGAAGGGTATTTTGGAGAGTAATTGTGCAATCTGATGGTACTTTTACCACTGAGGCGGATGACATTTACGGGCAGAGCACCTTTGGAGAATGGCAAAGCCATCCTGACTCAGATACCAATACCACAGTGGATGGCCCACCTTGACACATCTGAATGCAGATTGATGTGTACCAGTACTGTTATTTTTAAATGCTATAAGCCACATTGGTTGTCTAGATGTTAGATGGCAGCAATGCTCTTGTGATGCTTTCTTATTGCCTAGTTCCGTTCTTGTCACATGTGAAAGTCTAATTATCCTGATGATAAATTATATGTATCCTACTCTGGAATGCGGGACTGGCCGGCCCCATAGCCCTATGGGATTCATGCGCAGTTGTGGCCACTGGAGGCTCTGCATCATGGTTTGGCTCGGTAATGACTTCTGAGGAAGCATAATGTTACACAGACTTGTTTGTATAATTGGTTAGCTGGGATATATATCTTTTTCCCATTATCTATCTGGGTAATGGGGTGGGGCCCTTTGGCCTCTAACCCATTCTGGTTAACACAGGAAGTGATTGGTCACTGCCCGGGGGAGGGAGGAAGTTGGGGAATATTTGTTTTTGGTTCTTAGTTCTCAGGTTGAAAGGGGATGTCTACTGCTTGTACTGGATTCTGAAAATGTGATTTCCTCAGTCACGATCTATATGATGTTTTTTTTGGGCACACTTACTAGACTTTACTTATGACAGACACTTACACATTACTATCTTGGAATATACGAGGTTTGACCCAACTGGAGAAGTGCTGCCATGTCTATGCCTATCTTAACAGAAAGGTCATGTACTAGATTCTGAAGGGAGGTATGTATTAGTGTTCAGAACCCTGGACAGCCGTGAAGTATGTTTGATTAATGTATATGCCCCTAATGTGGATAGCAGGACTTTTTGGGGGGACGTAGTTCGGGCTGCCTCCCCATACTTGATGGCAGAAGCTATACTGGCAGGAGACTGTAATTGTGTTTTGGATGGCACGCTAGACCAGGATCCGCTGCGACAACACAAAAATCTCACTTGACGGGACAACTGGTAGATACTATACAGGAACTCCAGTTACAAGGCCTCTGGCGACATAGGAACCCTACACTAACGATGTACTCCTGTTACATGCCCCAACACGCACCTACAGTTGATTAGACTACTGCTTTATGCCCGAAACACTGTCCCCTCAGGTGAGAGCTTTTACTTATCTATCACAATACATATTGGATCATTCACCTCTCTTAGTTACACTGATTATGGGATATAGGAGACCAGTAATCCTGATGTGGCATTTACGCCCAGAGGCCTTGACCGATCTACTGTTTGAGAGGACAGTATGAAGTGGCATGACGTGATACTTTGAAGCTAATTCGGGACATCTGAGACTAGGGGCCAAGGACTGGGAAGCTATGAAGGTGGTGCTTAGGAGACTCTGGCCCTCATTACAACATTGGCGGTAAATTCCGCTTACCGCCATGCAGAAGACCACCAACACACTACTGCGGCGGCAGAATTCCGCTACAGCTATTACGACCCACAGCTCAGAATCTGCCATAATCCAGACACCCACACAAGTCCGCCACACCAAAGGTCAGTGATAATCTGGCGATAACAAAACCTCTACCGTCACGCCAACAGGAATACGCCCACACTATCACGATCCACACGGCGTCTTTCAACCGCAGTATTCCATTGGTGGTACACACCGCCGTGCTCAAAATACACACAGATTTACAAAACACAACCACATTGGACAATTCGAAATACACACACCTGATACACATACACACACCACTCCCACACACCCAATCCAATATAAAACACACACCCATATCACCCACAAACCCTTACTACCACAGTTTTGAAAGAAGGCCAGAGAGAGACACCACCAGAAACAACACTAGCATCCACAGACACACAACATCATCACTCACAGAACATCCACGCATCTCAAACAAAACACAACAACACATCCCCTCACACATCACAACACACAGCACCTCACACATCACCCACACCACATCATGGCACCTCAACGACACCCCAGGTTCTCTGAGGAGGAGCTCAGGGTCATGGTGGAGGAAATAATCCGGGTAGAGCCACAGCTATTCGGATCACAGGTGCAGCACACCTACATTGCTAGGAAGATGGAGCTATGGCGCAGAATCGCCGACAGAGTCAACGCAGTGGGACAGCATCCAAGAACTAGGGATGACATCAGGAAGAGGTGGAATGACCTACGGGGGAAGGTGCGTTCCGTGGTCTCCAGACACCAGACTGCAGTACAGAGGACTGGCGGTGGACCCCCACTTCCTCCCCCACAACTAACAACATGGGAGGAGCAAGTCTTGGCAATACTGCATCCTGAGGGCCTTGCAGGAGTAGCAGGAGGAATGGACTCTGGTAAGTCAACTCTTAACTATTATATCCCCCACCCTACCTGCATGCCATCACATACCCTCACTCTCACCCCATCACTCCAACACCTCACATATGTCCCACTATCACAACCCACCCATCCCAACACCAAGCCCTGCATGCAACACCAAAGCATGGACACCCATCACCAAAGCATGTCCACTACAGATACCCACACAGACCCCAAACCAAATATCACACAAGGACCTAGACAAGAATGCAAGCACTGGAGTACAGGGTCACTCACCCATTGCACACAAGGGCACACACAAATGCAATAATCATTCCTTTACGCCCCTGCAGGACCCCTACCCAACGTCACCGGACAGGAGGTTCCAGACATATCCAGTCCCCCCACAGAAGAGGCCCACAGTGATGACAGCATCTCTGCACAACTGGATCAAGATGACCAGCCCAGCCCATCTGGGACCTTGGGACAATCGGTTCCCCTGACACTGGCTCAAGGCACCACAGAGCCTCCCCCCTCAGAAAATACCACCACAGCACCCACCCAGCGGGCCCATCCCTCTGACCCCAGGACACGTCAATCAGCAGTGTGTCCACCACTACAGGGAACCCAGGCAAACCCACCAACCCAAGAAAATCAGGGACCTAGGGGCAGTGGCAGTGGGCACACGGTTCAGGGGACAGAGGAACAGGAAAACAGGGGAACTGGGAGG
The DNA here is from genome assembly GCF_031143425.1 of Pleurodeles waltl. NCBI lineage: Eukaryota > Metazoa > Chordata > Amphibia > Caudata > Salamandridae > Pleurodeles > Pleurodeles waltl. The sequence continues at coordinate 1,731,056,250 of NC_090444.1, forward strand.
ACTGCTGTGTGACAGGGGGAGGACAAGCCCAGGGAACCCACTCTCCAATGAGGCCCTCTCCAACATCATGGGAGCGTACCATCATTCCCAGGAGACAATGGCAACAGTACTGGCTAACTTTAAGGAGACCCAGTGGCTGCAGGAGGAACACTATCTGGGGAGCAGGGAGGAACTGAAGTCCATTAACACCACCCTGGTCACCACTGTAGGGGTGCTGCAGGACCTTGTCAACATCAGGATGGACACTGTGGCACAACAAGGGGTCCCTGACACTAGCCTGGATGATGAACAGCCCTCCACCTCCACCGGCGCTAGTGGACAGGAGGCACCGCCACAGGACCACAACACCAGCACCCCACCCCCTGCAGATGGAGAGCCACACCTCAAACGGTCCCTGAGATCCAGGAACCCCCCTGAATGTCACCCATTTGTCCCACTTTGTCACCCTGTCCATCCTTCAACTGCCCTTGCTCCACTTCCTATGCCCCTTTGGACAATGCACCTGTGAAACAAATAGACTGGACTCTGCCATGGACATTCCTCCACCATCACCCCAGCCCATTTTACAACACCCTCTACTTATTTGCACAGAAACAAACACACTTCAATCACAAATCAATCTGGAGTCAGTCTGTGCTTTCACAAATGTATAATTGCAATAACTATGGAATATAGGAATGTCAATTTAATTGTCCACATACCGATGAAACACAACTGTAGGGCTGGAGGAAATATAGCAGAGGTCACAAAGTGGGACCCACATCTGTTAAATGGAAAGGCAAAGTGACAAGTCAGGGTCCATACACTGAGTGAAAATGACAGACTTATGATAGCTCAAACCATAGTATGAGATGTGTGAGGCAGTGACATCTTCTTACCTGTGTCTCACTGAAAGTACTGCTGGATAACGTTGTTTCTGTTGTCAATATCCTCTTCTTCTGCCTCCTCTTCTTCACTGTCCAAAGGCTCCACAGCTGCCACAAGACCTCCAGCTGGACCATCTGCCTGCAGAAAAGGCACCTGTCGTCGCAAAGCCAGATTGTGCAGCATACAGCAGGTCACGATGATCTGGCACACCTAATTTGGTAAGTAGTAGAGAGAACCACCTGTCATATGGAGGCACCGGAACCTGGCCTTCAGGAGGCCGCAGGTCCGTTCGATCACCCTCCTAGTTCGCCCATGTGCCTCATTGTAGTGTCCTTCTGCCCTTGTCCTGGGATTTCTCACTGGGGTCAGTAGCCATGACAGGTTGAGGTACTCAGAGTCACCTGCAAATTTTGAGGGACAACTGTTAGACACACACTGACCCCTAGGGACAACCCCATACCCAGACAACTATTCACACTGTATAGGGTCCTTGTCCTCACTATTAGCCACACATGGTGCCTCTGGAGTTGCCCCATCACATATTCCTCAGAATGTAACAGTCATGCACTGAGACAGGAAATTTGGCATTCACATGGGAGATGTACTGGTCTGCCAAACACACATCTGCACATTCATTGAATGGTGGCTCTTCCGGTTTTTGTACACCTGTTCACTCCTGCGTGGGGGTACCCAGGCCACATGTGTCCCATCAATGGCACCTATGATGTTGGTGATATGTCTCAGAGCATTGAAGTCACCTTTCACTGTAGGCAAATCCTCCACCTGAGGGAAAACGATTTAGCTGCGCATGTGTTCCAGCAGGGCAGACAACACTCTGTACAGCACGTTAGAGAACATTGGCTGGGACATCCCTGATGCAATGGCCACTGCTGTTTGAAAAGACCCACTTGCCAGGAAATGGAGTACTGACAGGACCTGCACTAGAAGGGGGATCCCTGTGGGATGGCGGATAGCTGACATCAGGTCTGGCTCCAACTGGGCACACAGTTCATGGATTGTTGCACGATCAAGTCTGTAGGTGACTATTACGTGTCTCACTTCCATTGTCGACAGGTCCACCAGCGGTCTGTACACCAGAGGATGCCGCCATCTCATCACCTGCCCCAGCGGACGTGCCCTATGGAGGAGAACAGCGAGCAGAGAGTCAGACAACACTGAGGTATCACAAAATGTCATTTGCACAAATTTATTAATCCACAATGTGCCTGTTACTGTGTGTATGCAAGGCCTAGATAGGTGTGACGCAGTTATTATTAATGCCATGTGGCCCCCTGAAATGGCGGCTGCCTGACCTGTAAGGTGGGACAAGGGGATATGAGGTAACTGCGCTGGCGTTTTACACCCTATGGGTCCCAGGAGCCAATGATGATATATGCCGGCGGTGACGGTACGCACCGCCGCGGACGTGACCGCCATTTTCTGTCTGTTCATTCACTTGATACCTGACTTTCAACAGGAGAGGACCTACACTGCAAGTGCTGCTGTGACCTGTGTCTGGAAGCGACGACGTCTCATGTGTCTGGGGAAAGGGCCCCTGCCTTCACTTCAGAGGAGTTGGAAAAACTAGTGGATGGGGTTCTCTCCCAGTACACACAACTGTACGGTCCTCCAGACAAACAGGTGGGTACACTGTGAGCATGCTGCATGTTCAATGCCTGTTTGGAGTGGTGTGGATGGAAGATACATGGGGGGGCTGAGCCCTGCATGAGCGGACGGTGAGTGTATGTGCGTCAGGGCAAAGGTGGGAACGTGGGCCAATGAGTATGATGGTCCGGACGGGTAAAGATTTTCCTTTTCCCCTGTACTATAGGTCAGCGCCCACCAGAAGAAGGATATTTGGCGTGCCATCGCCAAGGACGTCCGGACCCTGGGGTTCCACCACAGCCCACTGCCGGAAAAGATGGGAGGACCTTTGCCGCTGGAGCAAGAAGACGGCGGAGGCCCAGCTGGGGATGGCCTCCCAACGTGGGAGGGGCGTTCGTCGCACCATGACCCCCCTGATGTTCCGGATCCTGGCGGTGGCATATCCAGAGTTGGATGGGCGCTTGAGGGCATCACAGCAGCCACAAGGGAGTGAGTACAGTCATATTCATCTGACTCTGCACGCATTACGAGGTGTCTGGGTGGGGGAGGTGGCCAGTGTGTTCCCCTAGGCCAGGGCGACCTTGATAGGCAAGGTCCCTTGTGAGGCAGGTTCAGTGGAACCCCAACCCCACTAGTGGTTAGTGCCATCTACACCTAGTCATGCTCCTGTGACTTCCGTGTGTGCAGCAATCGGGCTTAGGCCTTGTACCCCATGGGCATGTGAATAATCTAGGAACTATAAGTGCATGGCGCAGTGCAGAGGGCTGCTGTGTCTGTAGTGTCCGCCAACGGTAGTGGTGTTGCATGCACTGAACATGTCTTTCTTCTGCCTCCCCCCCCTTTTTGGGCCTCCCTGTTCTTGTGTGCAATAGCATCATCAGGTGGAGGAGCAGTGGCACCAGCGCAGGAGGGAGCAGCATCCCACTTGGCCCTGGAGGGCGAAACAACAGAGTCTAAAGCCACCAGTGGGACGGAGGGTGAGCTCCACAGCGGGGACAGGAGGTGACAACAGTGACAGCTACTCCTCCTCTGATGGGAGCTCCCTTGCGGTGGCGGGCCCCTCTGTGCCCCCGCATCAACAGGTACAGCCTCCACCCCCTCCTACCAGCACCACCCTCCCAGCAGCCCCTCAGCGTGTGTCCCGTGCCCGCTCACCCAGGAGGGTGGGCATCTCCTTCGCCCCAGGCACCTCAAGCCCTGCCCCAGTCAGCCCTGCTGCCCTCAGTGAGGAAGCTATTGACCTGGTGAGATCCCTCCCTGTTGGGCAGTCTACCATTCTGAATGCCATCCAGGGTGTTGAGAGGCATTTGCAACAAACAAATGCATACCTGGAGGGCATTCATTCTGGCCAGGCTGCCCAATAGAGAGCATTTCAGGCTCTGGCCTCAGCACTGATGGCAGCCATTGTCACTGTATCCAGCCTCCCCCCTCCATCTTCCTCCACCCAGACCCAATCCCCTGTACCTCAGCCTATCCCAAGCACACCATCAGACCGGCAGGCACACACCTCAACACACAAAAGTGGCTCAGGCAAACATAAGCACCACACATCCCACAGGCACCCACGCAAGCATCATACCCATGCAGACATACCAACATCCACTGCCTCCACTGTGTCCCTTTCTTCCACGTCTCCCTCCTCCCTCCCAGTCTCGTATCCACTCACACCTGCATGCACTACATCTTCAGCCACTACCTCCATCACCAGCACGCCCATCACCACACACCGCTCACGTGCACTCACCACCCCCACTACCATTCACACATCTCCTGTGTCCTCTCCCAGTGAGCCCTCCTCCCAAAGTACACAAACGCAGGCACACACCCACCCAACAGCCATCCACCTCACAACAGCCTCCGGCCCATGCACCTTCACCCAAATTCAGCAGACGTACACCGCCTACAACCACTACCTCTTCCTCCACTCCCAAACCCCCTCCATCTACCCGTCCCAGTGTGTCTAAAAAACTTTTACTGGCTAATATTGACCTCTTCCCTACACCTGCCCCCAAGTCCGTCCCCTAGGGCCAGGCTTTCCGGGTCCCAACCCAGCACCTCAGCCACCACATCCCCAGCCACAGTGGTGCCAGCAATTGCGTTCTATTGGAGTGTGCCAACCATCAGGGCTGCCAGTGTGCCACGGAGCGAGGGCAAGTACATTCCGCCACCTGCCAAGCTAAAAAAGTTGCCCACATCCCGGAGGGAGAAGCAGAAAACACCAGCCACCAAGGGGTCAAGGAAAAAGAAAGGGAATAGTGGCAAGACAGCTGCGCCACCATCAAAGGTGGGGAAGGGCCAGAAACTGAAGGGCAGGTCAGGAGAGGGCATGGCGGCACCGACTGAGGGACCAGAGTCACACCTTCTTTCCACGTCGACGGCAACCTGTACAGCGGAGAAGACCGCCACAGAACCCGCCACCAGCACCGCTGCCACAGAGCCCGCAAGCACCGGTGCCACAGACCCTGCAACCAGCACTGCCGCCACAGAGTCCGCCCCCAGCACCGCTGCCACAGAGCCTGCCGCCAGCCCCGCTGCCACAGAGCCTGCCGGCAGCACCGCCGCCACAGAGCCCACAACCAGCACTGCCGCCACAGAGCCTGGTGCCAGCACCGCTGCCACAGAGCCTGGTGCCAGCACCGCCGCCACAGAGCCTGCAGCCAGCACTGCCGCCACAGAGCCCGCCTCTAGCACCGCTGCCATAGAGCCCGCCGCCAGCACCGCTGCCACAGAGCCCACCGCCAGCACTGCCGCCACAGAGCCCGCCACCAGCACCGCCGCCACAGAGCCCGCCGCAAGCACCGTCGCGACTGACACCGCCAGCGGACCCACGACATCCTGAGCCAGTGACACCACCGCAGACATGGCTGCCATCCCCAGTGGTCAGTCGTCCGAGGCTGGTGGTGAGTTCCAGGAGCCTGGGCAGCTTCCATGAAGCATCGCTTTCAGTGGAGAGCTACATCCACTACCTCAGTCCTTGGCAGGATGAAGCACTCTGGGCACCAAGCCCCCTCCAGAACCAGTGGAGTATCACATCCACTACCTCAGTCCTTGGCAGGATGAAGCACTCTGGGCACCAAGCCCCCTCCAGAACCAGCGGAGAAAGGCATCCACTACCTCAGTCCTTGGCAGGATGAAGCACTTTGGGTGCCAAGCCCCCTCCAGAACCAGTGGATAATCACATCCACTACCTCAGTCCTTGGCAGGATGAAGCACTCTGGGCACCAAGCCCCCTCCAGGACCAGTGGAGTATCATATCCACTACCTCAGTCCTTGGCAGGATGAAGCACTCTGGGCACTAAGCCCCCTCCAGAACCAGTGGAGAAAGGCTTCCACTACCTCAGTCCTTGGCAGGATGAAGCACTCTGGGCACCAAGCACCCTCCAGAACCAGTTGAGTATCACATCCACTACCTCAGTCCTTGGCAGGATGAAGCACTCTGGGCACCAAGCCCCCTCCAGAACCAGTGGAGAAAGGTATCCACTACCTCAGTCCTTGGCATGATGAAGCACTCTGGGCACCAAGCCCCCTCCAGAACCAGTGGAGAAAGGCATCCACTACCTCCGTCCTTGACAGGATGAAGCACTCTTGGCACCAAGCCTACTCCAGAACCAGTGGAGTATGACATCCACTACCTCAGTCCTTGGCAGGATGAAGCACTCTGGGCACCAAGCCCCCTACAGAACCAGTGGCGAAAGGCATCCACTACCTCAGTCCTTTGTCAGATGAAGCACTCTCGGCACCAAGCCCCCTCCAGAACCAGTGAAGAATCACATCCACTACCTCAGTCCTTGGCAGGATGAAGCACTCTGGGCACCAAGCCCCCTCCAGAACCAGTGGAGTATCACATCCACTACCTCAGTCCTTAGCAGGATGAAGCACTCTGGGCACCAAGCCCCCTCCAGAACCAGTGGGGAAAGGCATCCACTACCTCAGTCCTTGGCATGATGAAGCGCTCTGGGCACCAAGCCCCCTCCAGAACCAGTGGAGAAAGGCATCCACTACCTCAGTCCTTGGCAGTTGAAGCACTTTGGCCACTGTTGGACTTTTAGCCATACGCATGGTCATCCCTAGTCTTTTTGCCTCCTTCCTCCTGTTTTTTCTGACCTTTCGCTGTTGGCTCTAGGACTCTGAGCACTTTATCACTGCTGACCAGTGCTAAAGTGCAGGTGCTCTCCCATCTAAAGTTGGTATGATTGGCTTATACCTAATTGGCATATTTAATTTACCTATAAGTCCCTTGTACAGTGGTATCTCTATACCCAGGGCCTGTAAATTAAATACTACTAGTGGGCCTGCAGCGCTGCTTGCGCGACCCACTGAAGTAGACTTTCAAACCTGTCTCAGGCCTGCTAGCGCAGGGCCTGTGTGCACAGTTTTCTGCCACAGGGACCTGGCATCTAAATGTACTTGCCAGGCCCAGAACTCCCCTTTTACTACATGTAAGTCACCCCTAAAGTACGCCCTAGCTAACCCTATGGGTAGGGTGCCATGTATGTAGAAAGGCAGGACATGTGCCATATTGCATGGCCTGTCCTGGTAGTGACAAACAGCCTAACTTGGTGTCTCACTGCTGTGAGTGCTGCCTTCTCATAGGATTGCATTAGAAATGCCCTGCTTTATGTGTAAAGGGTATTGTCTGATTTATGAGGGGTAGCGTAGGCGTGTTTGGTATGGTTGTGATGGTGATAATAAATACTGCTTACTGGTGTGGGTGTAGTTTTTATTACTATCACAGAAATGGCACTTCTAGAAAGTGCGCATTTATCTGTGCTTATAATTCTGGTGTTTTGCAGCTTGACTCCAATCCACGTCTGGGCAGAGTGACAGTTGGGGCTTTGTGCATACTTTTCAGACAGCCTGTACACAGGGAGGGTGGAGGTGTCACAGAGGTGCATCTACATACTGAATAGTCTTCCTGGGCTGAGAGAAGGGAGAGGCGGGGCACACCTACATTTGTAAAGGCTGTGCCCTGGCCTCACACAATAGGGTCGTTAACCCCCCACTGATGTTTGGAGCCTGTGCTGAAAGGAGAGAGGGGGCACTCCCAGAACCAGTTGTAACTGGCTGGAACCTCCTCTCCCTGGCATTGTAAAACACTGTAAAAATGGACTATAAGTACAGGGGAATTTTCCCCACAATTTGAACATTCTTGGAACTTGAAACTGGACACAGAACGCTGATGAATGGACTCACCAGGAAACCGCCTTGGACTGCTGCTGCTGTGCTGACCTGTGACCTGCCTGGTCACTAGGAGGAATTGCCACCATCTGCACCCCTTGTGCTGGCCTGTAGCTGGGCCCACCAGCCCTGTACCTTTTCCTTGATTATTGTTCCCAGGGGCAGGGTGCTGTGGCCCCTGACCCCTGCACCGATTTTCTATAGTATTGCCTTAGCGCTTAGGAGAAAAGCGCTCTTATGGAAATGCTGCAGAAGATCACCGCCGCAGCCCAGGCAGCATGAGTGTTGTAGCGCTTTGAAAGCGCCTTTCTTGTGCCCAGGGAAATCACCGCCGCAGCCCAGGCTGCATAATTTTCTTAGCGCTGTGAAAAGCGCTTGATGGAAATTCACCGCCGCAACCCGGGAGCCTCTTGGTGCCTTTGCGCTCTCTACGGCGCATTTTTTTTTAATAAAATCACTGCCGCAGCCCATGCAGAGCATCTGATTCTAGGCGCGAGGTTTGCGCCGGCTCTAGTGCCCCCGGGGCACTAGGAGAAGTGAAGGAAGGAGCGAGCCCGCTCCTATCGTGCTGCCGGGGGACACGCGCTTTTCAGGGCGCCCCCGGGGCACCAGCAGGCCCCACCTTGGGCCGCGACGTCAGAGGGACGGCGAGGGAGAGGAGGACGCCTCTCCCTCGCGTGGAGGAGTCCCGGAGGACTCCCCTGTTGTTTCGGGCCGGGCGGCAGCCTCGCCGGAGGCTCGCCCTGGCCCCCGGCTCACGGATTGGCCCCCTCGCGGGCCCGGAAGTATTTTGGTTCGGGGTCTCCCTTTGAGGAAGGACCCCGGAGGCCCAGGGAGACCCCAGAGGCTAACGGGACCCCCGGAGGGGCCCGTGTGGAAACCAGGAGGGGGTGCGAGGCGCCCCCCTCCTCCTTTAAACATTGGGTGACCTTGGCCCCCCCACAGGAGTGCCGGTGGAGGCCCGGGGGGGCCCCCAGTGATCGCGGGCCCCAGGAGGGGCCCGTCAACAGTACAGAGGGGGTGCGTGCCGCCCCCCTCTTCCCCACGACTTTAAGGAGGCCCCCTCATTGCGCAGAGGAGCGCTGGGGGCCCCTTTCTTCCTTGTCTTCAAGGCACAGAGGGTGCCTCTATCCTTCACCAGGTACTTTTAAACGGACCAATAATATTATAATCCAAGTTCTTTCTACAGACCTTGCTAATTGTGATTTATTGCCTACCTGTTCTAGGATGCTTTTACATATATGTGCACATGTTCCTTTTATGGACATGACTTGCTAATATGTTTCCCTAACTTGCCATAGGTTTTCTAATGTTCCTACTATGGGCGTTTTATGATATTCTAATGACAAGTGTGCTAATGTGATAACGTGTTCCTGACTACTGCTTATGTTGCAGAATACTAAGTAACCTGTGTGTTATGTGTAACTACTGCTAGTTTGCAGAGTAACTAATGTGTAACGTTCTGACAACTGCTAAGGTAGCAGGATAGTACTGTTATGTGATGTTGGTCTGATAATTACGTTGTGTACAATACAATATATTTTCATATAATCTGGTGTTGTGTTTCCTTTGTGGTGGGATATTGCGTCACATATATGTGTGTGTTGTGCAAGCGCTTTACACATTGCCTCCGGGTTAAGCCTGACTGCTCGTGCCAAGCTACCAAGGGGGTGAGCAGGGGTTATCTTGGACATGTAACTCCCTTGCCCTGACTAGAGTGGGTAAGTTCTGCCTGGCTGAGGTGCATACCCTAGCCAACCAGAAACCCCATTTCTAACAGCCACCAAGCCCCCTCCAGAACCAGTGGAGTATCACATCCACTACCTCAGTCCTTGGCAGGATGAAGCACTATGGGCACCAAGCCCCATCCAGAACCAGTGGAGAAAGGCATCCACTACCTCAGTCCTTGGCAGGATGAAGCACTCTGGGCACCAAGCCCCCTCCAGAACCAGTTGAGTATCACATCCACTACCTCAGTCCTTGGCAGGATGAAGCACTCTGGGCACCAAGCCCCCTCCAGAACCAGTGGAGAAAGGTATCCACTACCTCAGTCCTTGGCATGATGAAGCACTCTGGGCACCAAGCCCCCTCCAGAACCAGTGGAGAAAGGCATCCACTACCTCCGTCCTTGACAGGATGAAGCACTCTTGGCACCAAGCCTACTCCAGAACCAGTGGAGTATGACATCCACTACCTCAGTCCTTGGCAGGATGAAGCACTCTGGGCACCAAGCCCCCTACAGAACCAGTGGCGAAAGGCATCCACTACCTCAGTCCTTTGTCAGATGAAGCACTCTCGGCACCATGCCCCCTCCAGAACCAGTGAAGAATCACATCCACTACCTCAGTCCTTGGCAGGATGAAGCACTCTGGGCACCAAGCCACCTCCAGAACCAGTGGAGTATCACATCCACTACCTCAGTCCTTAGCAGGATGAAGCACTCTGGGCACCAAGCCCCCTCCAGAACCAGTGGGGAAAGGCATCCACTACCTCAGTCCTTGGCATGATGAAGCGCTCTGGGCACCAAGCCCCCTCCAGAACCAGTGGAGAAAGGCATCCACTACCTCAGTCCTTGGCAGTTGAAGCACTTTGGCCACCAAGCCCCCTCCAGAACCAGTGGAGTATCACATCCACTACCTCAGTCCTTGGCAGGATGAAGCACTACGGGCACCAAGCCCCATCCAGAACCAGTGGAGAAAGGCATCCACTACCTCAGTCCTTGGCAGGATGAAGCACTCTGGGCACCAAGCCCTCTTCAGAACCAGTGGAGTATCACATCTACTACCTCAGTCCTTGGCAGGTTGAAGCACTCTGGGCACCAAGCCCCCTCCAGAACCAGTGGAGACTGTTATCCACTTGAGATACTGTGACTTTGCACTCGCCAGGATGCAGCACTGTGCAAACCACCCACTGGAGAGACTTGAGAGACTGTGGCTTTGCACTCCCCAGGATAATGCAGTGGGCAACCCACCCACTGGAGAGACTTGAGAGACTGTGGCTTTGCATTCCCCAGGATAAAGCAGTGGGCAAACCACCCACTGGAGAGACTTGAGAGACTGTGGCTTTGCACTCCCCAGGATAAAGCAGTGGGCAAACCACCCACTGTAAAGACTTGAGGGACTGTGGCTTTGCACTCCAAAGGATACATCAATGGGCATGGAGCCCCCTCATGAAGCAGTGGCGTCATGCGTTCATCAGGCTGAGGTGCCCCCCCCCCGAGGTGCCTGTATATTTTCTATGTGATGCCCCTCCAGTGTTCTCTCCGTTTGGAGTCAGGTATCTAGTGTGGGCCTCGCCCACGCATTTTGGAACCAGTGGTACACGGACAATGATTGCTGAACTATCCGGACTTGTGTAGTTGGTGTATATAATTGTATATACTGGATTTTGAGTTTTGACTGATGGATTTTGTTTTATTACAATCGTTCAAATCATTTCCTTTTGTCCTTGCGTTATTCAAGGGCGGGGTTGGGGTGTATATTAATGCTGCAACATGTATTTGTGTGTATGGTGTTGTGGGTGAGGGTGGGGGTGTTGCGTGTGTGTCACTCTCTTTTCCCTCCCCTGTGTTGTAGGTGCAGTACTCACCGTGGTCGTCACCGCCGTCGTTGGAGCTCCTGATAGAGGGGCAGGAAGACCATCGCCGGCAGGATCTGCAGTTCTGGCTCCATGGCGTCCTGGTTCCTCGTGGGATGTGGAGAGGTGAGTGTTTTCCCTTCTGTGTACTGTTTCCACCGTGTTTTTATTCGCGTTGGTTCCGCCTCGGAAAAGGTGGAGGATAGCCGTGTTGTGATAGGGTGGTCGGTACATTGTCTTCCACCTGTCTGTTGGCAGTGACCGCTGCGCTGTTTGTTTGTACCGCCGTGGCGGTCGGAGTGTTAAAGTGGCTGTCTATGTTGGCGGTTTCCGCCACTGTCGTAATCCAATTTTTTTTTCCACCAGCCTGTTTGCGGTGTTACCGCTGCTTTAACACCGACCGCCAGGGTTGTAAGGAGGGCCTCTGTCTTCAGATTACCTATAGTGTCAAGCACCAGCTTGAGAATGGTTTCTCCAGGCATGAGGCCAAGCTCCGGAACTTGTAGCAGTATCTCCCCGCATAGCCACAGTGTGTTGAGAAATGACAGCAAAGTTGACGGGCGTTGCTTGATGATTGGCAACGCCTGGAGAGGCATGTTTACATGGCTTGTTGTCATTTCTTGCATGCAAAGGGTGACAAGGCTGGTGCGTTGTTAAGCAACAATCTGACCACAAGCCAGTCACTGCTTTAGTGGACGCTACCGGCAAGCGGGTATGTACACAGATAGCAATTCATAAAGTATTTAAGGCTCACCTTGGCAGACTTTACGCCTCACCCAATAATGTGCTATTAGATTCTGAGACTGCCTTCCTGGATGAAGTCACGCTTCCTTGATTGACACGTGATAACAGGGCCCTATTAGACGAACTTATCACTCAAGAAGAAATATGGATTGCCATAAAACACTTAAAAACGTCAAAAACGCCTGGTTCTGATGGACACCCGGCAGAATTCTACCAAAAATATGTTGAAATTCTCCCTGAAACATTATTAGAGGTATATCGAGAGGTGTCTGCTTGCGGCCACTTACCAGATTCGATGCGAGAAGATCTGTTGTCCTTCATCCCCAAGCCGGATAGTGATCCAGTAGATCTGGCCGCTTATAGGCTATTACCACTTCTAAACATTGATGTTAAAATACTGAGCAGTATCCTGGTGGCACTTCTTCAGCATTTTGCATCCCTCAATCATGAGGATCACTGTGGCTTTATTCTCCACTGCAGTACAATGTTTAATCTTCGTTGCTTGTTTCATATTTATCATGCCTCACTGCAGTGGGAGATCCCTTTTGTGTTTGCTCTCCTAAACCTAGAATAGGCTTTCGATCTGATGGATTGGGAGTATCTATGGCAGATTTTGAATAAACTGAGCCTCGGCCCAAAATATATTTCCTGGGTTCAGCTCTTATATGATCGTCCGACTGCCCGTGTCCGATCAGGGGAACTAAATTCTGAAGCAGTTCAATTGAGAAGGGGGACGCAACAGGTACTGAAACCTTGGGGATTGCGTGTTGGGGAGACTATGCACGTGGTTTCCTTATACGCGGATGATGTCCTGGTTTACATACAACATCCTGAGCCATTCTTTTAAATGCCCTACAGAGATCTGGGGAGTGCTTGGGTCTCTGGTTAAATCTTTGAAAGTCTTATTTATTTCCAATGGGCGCCCTAGCTGTGGACTAAATTGACACCCTCCCAGCTGTGAGTCTACTGTGGGGATCTGAGGGCCTCCAGTACCTAGGGATTCGATTGCCACATACTGCTGACAAATTCTATGATCTTAATCACGACAGGGTGTTGGAGGGCTTATGGGCTTCCATTAGATTTTGGAGAGACTTGCCGCTTTCATTGATGGGTAGGGCAGCCATTGCAAAGATGGTTATTCTGCCACAGAGCCCAGTTTGCACATCTGGATAGTTTAATATTAGACATACTATGGGCGAATAGGAGGAAGAGAGTGAGCCTGCCTATGCTAGGGCAGATATGGAACATGGAGAGATTCAGCTCCCTCATATGGAATTCTCTTATTTGGCCTCCCAACTGCAGCATGCAGTACATTGGTTTGACCCTGACAGTAATTAGGAGAAGAGGCTCTTACAGGGCTTATATGGGGATTTTACTCTGCCAGCCCTGTTATTGGGAATCCGGGTGGCAGATAAAGGGGCCCTTATGTAGCCCAACAGGTATGTAACGCATGGACCCATACAGTGTCATACGTGTTGCATTGCACCTCATACACTGGGGATGCACCAGTGTGTTATTTGCAGCCATTTGAGAGGATTCCCTTAGATATGTCCATGAAGAAATGAAAAGATGTGTGTGCGATGTTTTGGGAGACCTTTATCTTGGAAGGCAATTTATCACCCAAAAAGACACATTTGGCTCTTTTCAGCTGGGTGGGGAAGTTCTTACAGTATGCTAAAATAGTGGCAACGGTTTGACGTTTGTGGCCCTGTTTCCCTGACAAACCTCTGGCTTCGGCTACTTTGACTGCATTGTTGACCCTAGGAGGTGGGCAGAGACTGATTTCTTACATTTATAGAGCACTGAGAGACGACTTCCCGGGCATTATGCCGACTGCACAACGTGGGTGGGAGGCTGTACTTGATGAGAATGTTTCAGCCTTAGAATGTAAGCGCGTGTACTAGGGTGCTAAGACTAGTAGCTCAAATGCACGCTTTAATCTTATAAAACATCATTATAATCATCAGACGTATTTGGCCCCAAACATCCTTCATCATATATACTCCACATTCTCTTCAGTGTCCTCGCTGTGCCGTGGCTTTGGCTGACTTTTTTCATGTAGTGTGGCACTTTAGTGCACTGGAGCCATATTGGAGGGACAGAATGGTAGCCATAGAGACAGCCACTTCGTGGAAAATTGTGTGTGATACTGTTGGGACTGTTCCCTGCACGAAAATACAAAAAAACTAAGCTGCAAATTTATATTGTTGGAACTCTTATTGGTAAAGCAGTGTATTGTGATTAAGTGCCTCAGCCCTGTTCCGCCAGGATATGGGGACTGGCTTAGAGACTTCTCCAACTGGGCAGTGGCGGAAGAGGATAAAATGAAACATGTGCGAATAGACGAGAAGCTAGCAGATGACATAACAGCTTGGACACAGATGCTGCATGACCTTAGAACACCGGATACGCCACCTGTTACTGCTGGGGATACATAAACCAATTGGAGGTGCTTGATGCCTTTTGTGATTGGGAGATGTATAGGTTGCTGGGAGTGAGGGACATTGGTTGTGGAACCAAGCGTGTAGGGAAGCTAGCCTCTGTGAATTGCTTTCTTGATCTATGACTACATGACAGAAATTGCAGAGTGTACTGATTGTATGACAATACCAATTCGACTGAGACGTAATGAGAGCAATAGGGCGGGTGTGGGCTGTTGGGGATGAGTACCTTTATTCTTTGTTTTCAACCATACTATCGGAAACTGTCTGATTTTCTGCATACTGTTAATGTTGTGATAATATGATATGCCAATTGATTGCTGTGTTACGATGTATAAAACAATAAAAATATATATTAAAAAACATAGGAGACAGGTTTTTTGATTCTGTTTAACTCTCCCTCTGTGTCTTTTTTATGTCTCATTTATTTTTGTACAGTACCCTTCTGTTTTTTAGCATTGTCTGTCATGGTGGATGAAATCATTAGAGTACAGCCACAATTGTTTGGAGCACACGTCCAAAATATAACAATTTCCCAGAAAAGGCAAATGTGGCCAAGAATATTTGACAGGGTGAATGCAGTAGCTAACAACCTGTGCACACAGAAGGAGCTTAGGAAGAGATGGAATGACCTGCGGGAGAAGGTTTGTTCACTGACCTCCAGGTATCTCCTGGAGAGACAAAGGACTGCTGGTGTTTCTCCTCCCCCCATTACAACTCTTTCCCAGGGTGGCGAAGGTATTGCAAATCCTCCATCCTGTAGGCTTGACTCGAATCCCTAGTAGTGGTGGAGTGCAGACTGGTAAGTCACAACTATGTATATCTTCCTGACCACTAATAGAGTCCTGGCTTGAAGGTAGACAGGTTTTTTAAAATAATTAACTTTATTGTTTTTTTGCAAAAATAAACACAAAGTAGGACACAGTACCGCTCCCTCAAGCATGACGCCATGCAATATCGTTCATTTGACACAGATAACACTGACACATGCTGAACAGTAATTATTACTAACGGTGACAAATCGCCCCACAGCGAGCTCCTTACAGCCCAATCCCGGAACCTACACCCCAGACGGCCTCCGACCCCCCCACATTCTCTTGTATTTGGTCCGGCACCCTCGTGCTTCGAATACGAGTTTTTCTCGCTGGGCACACCAGTCTACTCCACGGCGCCACTTGCCCATTGTCGGCGCCGCATCCGCTCTCCAATCAGCCACAATATCTGTTTGGGCCACCAGACAGGCCACTCCCAGGAAAATCCGATCAGCTCTTCTAGACCCCACTCAATCCGTGATCCCCAGTAAGAGCGGCAATGGGGCCGCGGCCACCTCCACCTGCAAGACGAAATTTCAGTCACCACCGCCCGCCAGTAGGAGGCAGTACTCGGGCAGGTCATACAATGTGGTAAAAGTCGGTGTCAGGGCCGGTGCAGCGGGGACAGTCAGCGTGGGACCGGAGGCCCGCCTTATATAGCCTGATGGGCGTGCGGTATGCCGTGTGTAGGTAGTATGTCTGCAACGTGCGAAAACGGGTGGCCATGGTTAGGGTCCTAGGTGCCATCAGCGCTTCCCTCCAGTCCTCCTCATCCATGGGGCCCAACCACTCCTCCCGACTCCGACGCAGCTTGTCCAGTGACTGAGCTGTGTTGGTAATTAGAGAGCGATAGATCCACAACATCCCCCCCCTACCCAGACCTCCCATTAGCACATTTGCCTCCATGGGCTGAACTCGGGGAGGACCTCGCCGGCCCGGACATACACGCGTAACGCATGTCAGAGTTGCAGGTATTTGTGGAACTGGGGCCTATTAAGCAAATAATGCAGCTGAAGCTTCTCCCAGACATCCTCAAGTAGTGAGATCCCTATGAGGTCCCATGTCGGAGTTGCAGGTATTTGTGGAACTGGGGCCTATTAAGCAAATAATGCAGCTGAAGCTTCTCCCAGACATCCCCAAGTAGTGAGATTCCTATGAGGTCCCATTTTTTAAACTCTTCCAAGGCCGAGACCTCCGCCAACCACCTCCCGTGCCACAGCGGGGTCTGCTGGGTGAGGCGGGCCCACCAACCTGTTACTCTCTGAGCCTCACGACAGCCCATCAAAACCTCCCTTGTCACATCTGGGACCGCGCGGGGGAGGAGACTACCGTATAATGCTCCAAGTACCTTGGAGAAACCAATCGTCTGAAGTTCCAGCTGGTATGCCGGGTCTGACCAGCCCCCTCATCCAGTTGTTTATCACCAATAGGTGCATTGCTAAGTAGTAATAGTAGATGTTAGACATCCCCAGCCTGCCCTCATAAACATCCCTTTGACAGGTGGTAAGGGCTAGCATCAATTTCCCTAAACCATTGCCGAGGCACAGGGTGAGGGTAGATCTGCAGCAGGTAATGGAACCGGGGGGAGTATCATCATTTTATAGAGTGCTATTCTGCTCAGCAGGTTAAGGGTTAGGGTCCGCCATCGCTGAAGGTCATCTCTGACCAGTCGGGTGAGTGGGGAGACGTTAAGCGCCCAGGACAGATCCGGCAGCAAAGCCACTTGCACACCCAGATACCAGAAGCTGTTACGCTTGATGGGGATGCTTTGTTGCCAATCCTCCCAGTCCCTGGAGGGGTGCAGCGGCACCTGCAGGGATTTACTGGGATTGAGGATCAAGCCGGAGGCCTCTGAGAACAGGCCCTGGATCTGCAGCACCCGGGGTCCGCTGTGGGCAGGCTTGGCCAGGAAGAGGAGTACATCATCTGCGTAAAGTGCCACGCGGTCTACTCGCCCGCAGGCCAAGACCAACTGTCCATCAGGGGGTCTTCTTTCACGAGCTTCACCATGGGCTCCATCGCCAGTGCGAAGAGAAGCGAGGACAGAGGACACCCCTGGCGGGTGCCTTGTCGAATGAGGAACGGGTCTCAGATCACCCCGTTCACCTGCACTAGTGCCGTCGGGTTGGAGTAGAGGTGCTTCACTAGGCCACGAAACCTGGGGCCAAGCCCATTGCCCAATAGCACCTGGTCTAGGTAGGTCCAGTCCACGGTGTTGAAAGCCTTTTCGAAATATAGTAGGAGGAGTACCAACGGAGGAGTTAAAAGGCCTCGGTGGGCCAACACCACATGCGGGCGCCATATGCAGTGCCTACTACTTCGAGTGGGCATGAAGCCATATTGATCTGGTTGTATCAGTGAGGGCAACACTCCTGTCAGTCTGGTTGCAAGATTCATGGACAAAACCTTGATCTTGTTATTGAGAAGGGAGATTGGGTGATAGGCGTGATGGGGGGTTAGTGTTGGAGATCACCACTATGGTGGCCTGGTCAAGGCCCGGCGGAAAACCGCCCATCTCTTCGGCCTCCTCATACATGGCGAGCAAGAGGGGACCTAGGATGTCACTGTATTTGCTGTATAGTTCCGCCGGAAAACCATCCAGGCCCGGCGTCTTGCCCGAAGCCAGCATCGCGACCACCTCCCCAACCTCTGCGAGGTTAACGGCCTCATCCAGGCTGCGTCTCTCTGTCAATGAGAGCTTAGGGAGAGTTATATCCCCCAACAGGAGTGCCTCTCTCTCTCTGACTGCGGCCTGGGCCACTCTTTGTAAAGTCGTGCATAGTAAACGGCAAAGCTCTGTGCGATTTCGCTAGCCGATAACTCATCATCTATCTCACGGATAACCCTATCAGCCAACGGTCGGAATGCCAACCGATGCAGGAGCTTTCCGTTTTTGTCCCCCCAGCCGTACACACAAGCTGCTGAGGCTCGCCACATATGTTTTTCCGTTTCAAGAACTGAGTGTCTGATCTCCTCTCCAATAAGGGTACGTTGCCTCATAATAGAAGCATACGCAGCCCTGGCCTCAAGGTCTGACACTTACGTGCGCGCTCTTGCATGCGCAGATATTTAGCATACCCCCGGAGAGTGGCCTTGCAAGCCACCCAGACTATGCATGGCGACTGCACAGACCCCAGGTTGTGGTCAAAGTAATGGGTGAGGTGATCCTTCACAGCTTGGGTATACTCTCTATCTTGGCGGTACCAGGCATTCAGATGCCACACCTGGCGCCGGGTGGGGTCCCTATCACCCAGACAGACTTGTAACGGTACGTGGTCCGAGACCCCATGCGTCAGAATCTCCCCCCCAGTGACACTGGAGACACCCAGTGCTGGCATGAAGATGAGATCAATTCTGGCATGTGTGTGGTGCGCCGCCGACGTATGAGTATATTGGTGGGATCTGGGATGCCATATTCGCCATACCTCACTGAGAACGAGGCTCTTTGCCCAATTGCTCAGTCCCGATGCCCGATGGGAGCGACTCACGGACAAGGGACCAGATATATCCAGAGCTGGGTTCATGACAGAGTTGAAGTCTCCGCCCAGTAGGGTCAGCCCTGGTGGGAGCCCCGACAACACATCCCGGAGGGCAAGCAAGAAGCGGTCAAACGCTCCAGGAGGGGCGTAAGCACTCAGGATATTGATCGGTTGCCCCCAGAGCATACCAGACTCAACAACATAGCGTTATCACTATGGGCAAGGAATGGTGCAGCAGAACCGCCACCCTCCTGGAGCCCCTGGAAAACCCTGCATGGTAGACTCAGTCATATTCCCCCAGTGCTATCATGGGGCAGTGAGTGCCAAGGAAATGGGTCTCCTGGAGGAGGACCACAGAGGGGACATATCTACGAAGGGTATTAAAAACTGCAGACCTCTTAATTTTGTTTAGGAGTCCGTTCACATTCCACGAAAGGACCTGCATCAAAGGAGGTTGCGCGTGAGGTGCACCAATGAAACTGTGTGTCGCATGCCTGCCAGTGGGCCCGGGAGTGACCACCTAAAAGAAGAGGAAAAGGTAAAGTGACAACAACCTAACCATGGTGAAACATCAAAACTGCATCATGAGTAACTCCCCTCTCCCAACCACCCCCCACACCATACTTCTGCCCTTGAAACATCTGTTGCCTAAAAACCCAACCAAAACCTGGACACCAAGTGGCCTATCATTGGTGTGGAGTGGTGGACCCCTCCATTCAGCCGGATATCTGCAATCTAGCCCCTTCCCATCTGCACCCAGCGTCAGTCAGGAAGGATGTGCCCTCAGGCGAGTTCACCAGTAGGCAGTCCAAGCGTCCCGTCCTTCAGGAGAGTGTGGGAGTCTGGCTGAGTCGGTCCTCCTCCTCCTTCCCTTGACCTCTGGGGCGTCCAGGGGGGGCTTCTCTAGCCAGATGACTAGGCCCCTGCCGCGAATCCTCGTCATTCGGGCTTCCTAGACCACTCAGCTTCCTGCAGCGGGACCTGGTTCGTCTGTGTCCCCCTCGGGTGCCAGCAGGAGCAATTGGACCAGGACCTAGGGAGCCCCCCCAGACCGGGAAGGACCCCTCCGGGCCAACCGGCCCTCTTCAGTCGGCCATCCCCATGCCGCTTCGGGTGAATCAAAGAAGAAAGACCTCCCATCCATGAGAGCGGGGAAGAGGAGCATATAGGTGAGCTGCATTGCCCTGAGTTTTTGCATAACACTTTCGTAGGAGCGGCGTCAGGCCTGGACTTCCCGGGTGTAATTCGGGAATACTAGGATCCTATGGTTTTCCCATCGGAGGTCTTGGCACAGTCTGGCCTTCCTAAGGATGGTATCAGAGTCTTTAAAGTTCAGGAAGCGGGTGATCATTGGCAACCTAGGTCGCCCAGGTGGGGGTCTGGGCGCGTGTGCCCTGTGCGCCCGTTCAATTGCAAACCAGGGGGAGAGATGCTACTCTGGCATCCAGGATCGAATCCAGCTCTCCAAAAACTCAAGCGCCTAGTTCGCCTCCACCCCTTCCGGGAAGCCGATGAAGTGCAAGTTACTGAGCCTGAAGCGGTTCTCCGCATCTTCTGCTCAGTGGTGCAATTCGCCTGTGCAGGTCAGCAGCTGGGTAACTTTGGTCTTAAGGTCTGCAAGTTCGTCCTCCGCGTGGGAAACGTGGTCCTCTACCTCTGTAATGCGACCCACTCCCATCCGCCGGTCTTGCCGCAACAGGCCCACATCCTTGCACACCTCACGAACCTTAATTTCAACTGCAAGTTGCGAGGACTGGATAGCTTGGAGGATCGCGCTCACCCCTTCCACTGCAGACCCCCCAGACACCAGGTCGCTCACACTATGTCTGCCAGCACTGTCTTTCCCCATATTTCCTCAACGGGTCAAGCGCCTCGATGCCTCTTCCAGCGTGTTATACACCCCTCTTAGGGCTGCCTCATTTACTGTCGCCTGGCACGGCGCTACAGAGGTACAAAATCCGGGGGGAAACCTCTTCGTCTCAGGCACCCCCACGCGCTCACCTTATTCTCTGGTTGAAAGGCTACACGCCGGTGGGAGTGGCCTGATCACAGCAGTCCTCTTGGCGGCTCCTCACCGGTAGCCTCGGCCTTCCGGGCACCATTTCGTTAGGGCAGTCGTAAAACTCAGGTCATATGGCCTGATGCATCCAGGCGCTCTTCACGCCTGGGCCTCCGCCTGTTGGTCCTGCCCGGGGCCGTCCCATCGCACCCATGGCTTCTCGCTTACAGCCAGGGAAGAGGGGGCCCTCCGGCCTTGCCAAGCCCGCACACCGCGTCGCAACTGGCGCCTCCCATTGGGCCCCAACAACACCGCTGGCCACAGAGCTTTGACCCGACTGGCCGCTGCCACACCACCGCCTATCAGGCCTCGGGCCCCTGCCCCGCTCCACTCACCAGGATAGGCCTGGGTTTAGCTGCGGTCTCTACTCGCCCTCCAGCAGGGCCCAGTAGCAGTCATGGGCTGCCTGGCCGGGCTGCTCCGTCAGCCCTCTAGCCGCTTGGGCTCCTCTTCAACCGACGTGCCTCTGGTCGCCCCCAGTTCCGGCCTCCGCCCCGGGGGTCTGTCGCCACACCTCTGCACGCACACCGAGGCGGCCGCGCAGTCGAGGGCTGGGCCCTGCCTCGGCCGTGGTCCGACATCCAGAAGGCAGCGACGGCCTCCAGCTGTGGCCAGGGCCCGCCAGACCAGGCTGCGCCGCTGACTTTGCCTCCTCGCAGCTCTTTTGCTGCTTCTCTGCAGGGCTCACCCGGCCCACGCTGCACCCCCAGATGTCCCACCCGTCCGATCGGGCGAGGGCAGTTTGGGTG
Organism: Pleurodeles waltl; assembly: GCF_031143425.1. Taxonomy (NCBI): domain Eukaryota; kingdom Metazoa; phylum Chordata; class Amphibia; order Caudata; family Salamandridae; genus Pleurodeles; species Pleurodeles waltl. The sequence goes on from NC_090444.1 coordinate 1,731,077,760, forward strand.
CGAGGTGGCAGGGGCTTCTATCGGTGGATAACAGAGGGGTCCTGAGCACTCTGAGCAGCATGAGTGTAGCTTTTCTCCTAACAGAATGCTATTTGGTTACTCAGATTGTGTGTTGTTCCCAAGGATCACCCCTTGCATGGGCTCTGCCCATTACTGTCTATCAATGTATGTTGTTGTCCTACCCAAAACAGGTCTAAAACTACATCCATTCTTACTGGAGAGCACAGTGTCCCTAAGTTGCATTGTCTCCCAGTCACATGCTATTCATATGTGTGTACCAGTTGCTAACATGTTTTCATATGGAATGCAATCATGGAAAATGATTTATGTGGATCCTATTTTTCAAATATGTATTGTCCATGGTGTCAACAGATGACTACAACTAGCATGATGCTCTATTCCTGGATCTGACAATCAAAATTGGAGTGTAATGTTGTATCACTGTAAATTAGTTCAATATGCACACACATCCCAAAAACTGATGCATTTGTCAGTCACCATGTCATATTTAGGAATTAAATATCACCTCTTGTGCATCTCAACCATGTACACACCTGCGCATAACTACATTTAATTGTTGAAAATGCTTACATAAGTCATTTATTTCTGAATCCAAGACATAAGAAGATTTGTAGTGGCACGCAGAACAGAATTAGTGCCTCACACAAGTACAATGTCACTTGTCATATGATGTTCAAATGCAGTATCATGTGCATTATAAACCATTGTGTAGCCAATGCTTTGCAGCCTTGGAAGGGTTCAGGACTTCGGTATACCCACCACAAATCTGAACTTTTTTATTTTTATTTTAGGGCATTTCTACAAATGGAGTTTCCATCTGTGTACTCAGGTTGCATGGGTTAAACAGTGAAAATCACACAAAGACCTAATCAGTCTCCCCTTTCTAGGTTTTAGGTTGACCCTCATGTAAATAAAGACACATGAAATGCACAAACAATATTTAATTCACATATCGTTTGTATCATTCACAAGTCCAACCACCTGGACGAGAGCACCACGATCTGGCAGCCAGGAGACCTTCACTCCAGCTCAGGAGGAAGCCTACAGTGACGACCCCAATATTGCAAGTCCAGATGATGAGGAACAAGCTTTCTTATCTGGTCTGTCTGGCCACAACAAACCAGTAAGTCTAACCCAGTCCACAGCAACACCTCCCATCACTGCTGCACAACCACCTCAGTAGGAGGACACCTCCACTACCTGTGCATCAAGAGTCAGCACACCCATTCTGTGCCCCCGAGTCCTGGCACCTATCGGGTTACCAGGAACCCTGGCAACAGATCTGCGGGGAACCAGTGGTTTGGGGCACACCTCTAGGGCACAGGCCAGTGGGGGTTGGGTTGTGGGAGGGAATCTGTGGGCCAGCCAATGGAGGCTACTAGGGTTTTGATGAGCCAGACCACCCTAGACCAAGTCTTGGAATCAGTCACACAGTCCCAAGAGGTGATGAGCCAGGTCCTAACTGTGATCCAGGACCTCAAGTAGGTGCAGAAGGGGAATGATGTGGAGCTTCAGAACATCAGTTCCTCTGGGCTCCTTGACTGGGGTAATGTATGACATCCACCAGCCATGCGGAGGCATTTTCCTGGTCCATCTGCCCCTGTCTGTGGTCCCTACATATCTGGGCAAACTACAACTCTGCCAACCACAAATAGGGAGGCCCTGCAACAGGAGGAGCCTGATCCTACTACCCCAGTACCTGCACCTGTGCCCCTCCTCCTCAGAGGAGATGATCATCCGGACCAGCAGCAGTAGAGGATGGCAAGACCGACACCATCACCTCCAAGAGATGCCAAACCTAATCTCCCCCTGTGAGTCTATCATTCGCCCTGTGGACTGTATTATTTTGAACATTGGACTCCTAAATGTTTATGGCTCTACTACCATGCTTCCATCCACCATGACAGACTCTTTTTTGTTAAATACATATTATTTGATTTGCTTCAAAATTAGTTTTGTTTTTACACAGGAAATGTAATGGCCACTGAGTACAAGACTTTTGTTTGATTATTTGTGGCCTTTCCATTGTATGTCCATATGCCAACATCATGTTGAGAACACAATGAGCAGTCGTTTTATAGGAAAAAAGTTGCAATTACAAAGAGGGTAAGTGTTGTCAAAAATGTGTATTCAACAATAACAAACTCTACTGAGAATGTATTGGAAACAAGTCCTTGTAGAAATGGAGTCTGGGTAACAAAAACCAGTCCTAACCCCTTTGTCTGTCCCAACCAGGTCTATAGGCTCCAAAACCTTGATACCATGGGGGAAAGGGATTATTCAATTGGATCCGATTAAATAGGCAAACTATCACTGATGCATGACCTCAGTTGGAGCCATACATCCTGCCCGAACAACAAGAATCCTAGATCAATTACACCAATAGTCTACATCATGGCAGTGACAAAATTTGAAGCCACTCCAGGACACTGTAGCAGTATCTGGTGCAATCACACATTCCCCATTCAGTGTCCTATCCCCAATGATAAAACACATCAACAGCTACCTCCACTCTCCACAAAGATGTAGCCAATGTGAAGGGAGAACAGTGTGCTAGGGCTTCACATACACATGTGGTTTGAGCAACTCAAGTAGCACATATTACCTTGATAGCAGCATCACACGGAATACAAGTCAGATACAGCTTTCCTAACTTCCATGCCATCAGATTGCAGGTTTTCTGTGTAAAAGATGTGTCCATCCCAAGTGTTTGTCTCTTCCAGGATCAACACGTGTTCACTTTGTACTTCCAAACAACAACTTATCACTGCAAATATTACAATGTTGAAATGTCGAAATGAAGATTACATGGTGAAAAACAGAATAACAATGGAGAAATACATTTTAGCACATAGAATATGTAACTCAATTGACAAGTCATGAGGTCACACATAATTAGCATAAGCAATTTTCAACTATTTAAATGACCACATAGCTGAAGAAAATAATAAAATTATCCACTAGCATCTTTACCTTGACCAATCCTGCACCGAACAGTCCTAAAAAAATGTCATTGCAGACGGATATGTACCCTAGGCACCATGTGGTACTGACACTGGACCACAAGACTTGTAAAGGTAATCTTACACTCAGACGAAGAAGTGGGCAATCACATCTTTATGTAAATCAACTCCTTCTTCTTCACTACTGTCATCTTCACAGGGCATTTCAACATCTTCACCCGGAGGCTTATTACGCTTACTCTCACCTGAAAGTATAGGGATGTCTCTCATCAAGGCAATGTTATGCAGAATGCAGCAGGCAACCATGATTTGGCACACTTAATCGGGTGAGTAGAGGAAGGCTCCACTGGTCTTGTCCAGGCACCTAAGCATAGCCTGCAGGAGCCCAAAAGCCCACACCACTGGCCTCTGTGCTCTTCCGCAGGCCTCATTGAAGCGAAATATCTACAAGTCATGGTTTACTTACCAACAAGCCAGAGCCTCTCTGGTCCAGGTTGTGACATCTACATGGGTATATTGCTGTTCCGTAGTATGATGGAATCATGTGTTGACCCAGAAAAGAGGGCACACACACTTGTGATGTATAAGTCTGGTAAGCAGACAACTAGCACACTGATGGAGTGAAAGTTTTTTTTTTTTATTGCAGTGAACCTGTTCTCTGTTGTGTGGTGACACCAAGGCAATATGTGTGCCATCTAGTGCTCCAACCACATGTAGTATTCCACCCAAAACATAAAATTCTCCCTTCATGGTGGATAAATCCTGTGGACGTGGAAAGTGGATGTAGTTGTTCATGTTCTTAATCAGGGAAGCAGGGACTTCTTGTAGCACACCACAGAACGTTGGTTGGGCATGCCCCCAGATACTGCCATAGTGTACTGAAAGTTGTCAATGGCTACAAAATGCAGTATTGCCATGCGTTTGACTATTGGTGTTATAGCTGTTGGATTCATATTGTGAGGCAGGAGATCAGGCTCCAACTGCTGGCACAAATTCAGGATTTTTTTTCCTGTTTAGATGAAATAGCTTGATTAAGTCGCTTTCCTCCACAGTGGCAAGATCTGGAAAGGGCCAGAACACCTGGGGCTGTTGCCTCCTACCCATAGCTGGGTTCAGGCCTCTGTATGTATAGAAAAGAAAATGTCAGATGAAATGGTCACACCATACTATACTTCTAATATCAAAGCGCACCTTACTACTGGGTAACAGTAAAAAATTTATTAGGTGATACATGTACAAACTGACATCAAAGTTATGGCCCACTACTATGTAAATTATACACATTTATGATTTTAATCATTATGTGAAAAAATGCATTTGACCTGTAATATTTGCACCTATATCTTTTTTTAAAATTGTTGTTTTTTTTAAATACTGTCAACTGTACTCATTTTTACAAGTCATATGTTGCCCAGAAAAGTGTTGTTTGTATCTGACTGTTAGAAATGCACTAGCCCTTACTTTGAGTGCTGGTGACACATATACAACTGCAAAATGAGCAGATAAACACCATAAAAGGGCGGCTGCTTGACCTTGACATCAGGACATTGCATAGCCAGCGGCGTCAGTGGATGTTGACCACGTAGTATGTGGGAACCTCCACTACAGTCCCTGCCATAGGCTAATGTGTGTGACTGCTATGCACAAGAGCCAATGGCTGTGTCTGTCTCTGTCACAGCTTGTATCCGCCTTGTACTTGTGCACCGCTTGGTGTAAAAAAAAAAATCACTTGCCTCCTAATACTGCAGCCATCAAGACCTTGATTTTTGCTGCTGTTACCAACCTCTGAGAACGGGGTTGTCGGGCAACACAGGTGATAGGACCCCTGCCTTCTCCCTTGAGGAGCTGGAGCTCCTTACCAAGGAAGGTCTGTCCCTATACAGCCAACTCTATGGGACCCCAGAGTAACAGGTACATGTCTGATTGGGAAATGTCTGACTGAGTAACCTTTTCCTTTATGGTTCACAGGATATTTGATTCTTTTTGGTAATTTGGTTGTTGTTGTGCTTTGGGTTGACAGAATGATGTATATGGGACTCAATTTTGTGACCAATATATGAATGTTCTGTGCATGACAATATTAAGCCACCTCACAGTAGAAGCTGCAGCGTGGGGCTATGTATCACACAAGTCCTATTTCCTCACACAAACTGCAGGCCACTGACTGACAATGGCCAGTAGACAGTTTACCGGTTGTATGACCAACACCATACAGCCAATGTTATCTGATGCTGTAATGTCACATGGGAGTCCAGTACATATTGTTGATCATTTAGTACTGTTTCATTTTAACTTGTCATAAAGCCACATATAGTTAGACTTATTTTAAGTGCAGCAAGTTCAGAAGACAGTGACTCACAATCATCCGACCCAGTCTGTCCCAATAGAATCCACACATGTCCAAACAACCCACAAATCACTGCTCTCATTGACATATAGCAACCCTCCTCTGTTGCCCTCACTCAGTGTATGTGATGTAGACCATTGGTTATGACTCCTCGGAGTTTAGGCAGCAAGCCAATGTAGGATGTGGGTATGATTATGTGCAAGGATTGTACAGGTGGTTTGGCCTGCAGTGCCTTACAATTATTGTGAGTGATAATGGGCGGCTCTCACAACAGAATCGGGTGCATAGTTCTGGAAAAGATGATGTTGTAGGCCTGAGTAGGTAACATAAGGATCTAGCAAGTATTGATGGTGCACATGAGATCATTGCAAATCAGTATTCCACTCTACCTATGACTGTTTTGTTGACAAAATAAATTGTAACACGTTTGTGTAAATGTATGTGCTCCTTGCGAATAGATGATGTCACCGCATTGCTGCCCAACAGTGGCACTGAATTGCCTTTTCCTCTTCAATTATTCATTCTATGCAGGTCAATGTCCATCAAAAGTGGGCTATCTGGAAGGCCATTGTGAAGAAGGTGTGGACCCTGGGGGTAAACAAGTGGCGTAGCCTGCACAGTCGGAAGAGGTGGGAGGACCTGCAAGAGGCAACTAGAAAATCTGCCAAAAGCCAAGTCAGCCAGTCCTCCCAGTGACCAGGTGGGTGCACTGCACCGTGACCCCCTAAATGGCCCACATCCCTGTGGTGGCTCACCTGGAGCTGGATAAGCAGTTGGGGTCCCAACAGAAGCAACAAGGGGGTAAGTAATTGCTTTGAGATATTGCTGTGGTTTAACCTCTTTACTTTCCAGCCATGATTTATGCCAACAACTGCGAGGAAGGCACACATCCAAAGCCCATGATGATTTCTGGAGATGTAATTTGGTCAGACTGTATCTGATGCCGTGTGTGTTGTGTTGCTTTGTGCTGTCTCATGCCACTTGATTCCTCTTCCCAAGGCAATTACTGTTGTAGGAAGACTCATGGCTGCATACACACAAGAGAATGCCAGCATTTACACAATGGCATGAGTGACAGTTGATAGAAATGGGCCCCAGCTCATAGTTGAGTTTGAGGGCATGGTACATCACACATGTGTGTAGCGCATGTAGGCTTCCTCACTGGTGACTAAGGCAAACTGCACAATTTTGAAGAATCTGATATTTCTGAATTGACATTCCTAAGTTGGTGCTATGACAATGTGAGAATGTGCATCTGCCATGACAGTTTTGATATTCTGTGCACAGTGACATCCTTCCTTACCTGACACATGCTTGACAGCAGTTTCCCCGGCAAATGATGATACTTTATGTTAACAGTAACTGGTGGACCTGAGTCCTTAGCCCATCACAATTGTGCATGTAAGCCAGTCTTTGAATGGCAACATGAATTCCTTTACAACAATGTCTTGTAAGCAACAGACAGGAATGTGTCCACATGGCAGAGAAAGATATGTGCGTCCCACAAACAACATTTTGGTGTCCTCAGACCTACCCAGAGGGTACTTTGGTGATGGTGAGCAATGTGATCTTGAAACTGACATTTGCATGTGGAATGCTATATCACATAGATGTTGTGGTGTCCCATTTTGGACAGGCAAATTCCATTAAAAAAACTTAGCCTTTGGGAGAAGAGAAACAATATTAGCTTTGTATTGCAGTGGTTCAGGCATGTGTCCAGATCTATGTGTTCACTCATGCTATTGGAAACCTTTATAATGGAGTGAACTACAAGTGTATAAGTGACAAAGGCATACAAGGTATGGGAGCAGAGATGGCGGATAACTGAACTTGCTGCAAATGTCGTGTGATGAACATTGATGTCCAACTGTGTTCTCACAGATACACTATAACTGTTGTATCTTGTTTTTCAGCACTAACTGGGCAAGGCAACAGTAACAGTGGCCACATAGCTGAGGAAGAAGCTGGCCACTGGGGATTGGTGCTGAGACCACCGACACCGAGGGACCCAGTGGCACAGAGGGTGAGAGGACTGGCAAGGACAGCACAAATGACTCGACATCTTCCTCGAGGTCTCCAATGAAGACCAGACCCTAGTGGGGGTGGACTCTGGAGAGACTCTGACACCTACATCTTTGTCTACCACCGCACTCCCAGCTCTACCCTCCTTCCCTCCTGCTCCCCACCACTTGTCCGTACCTGCCCCCCACCCCCAAAAGGGGCAGCACCACTTTTGCTGCAGGGATCTCTGTTCCTGCCCCAGTGACCTAGGCTGTGCTCACTCAGAAGGCCGTGGATCAATTAAGAATGATTGCTGTAGGCCGGACCGCACTATTGAATGCCATCCAGGAGCTGGCTGGCCAGAACACCCACATGCTGGCTTTCCTGGATGGCATTCACAATGCCCTGTCTGGCCTACAGCAGTTATTCCAGGGCCTGGCCTCCTCATGGCCGCAGACTCCCACCCACCCCAGCATCATGCCCAAACTCCCACCTCTTCTAAATCCCAGATCCCTCAACCCAGCCCTGTCCAAAGCAAACGCAAACATATGCATGCACCCAAACAAGAGCCACATGCAGCACATCCCAACTCAAACACGGCAAGAAACATAAGCACAGACAGACACATGCAGCCACAACACACACCACCACCAGCACAGTCACACCCCCAGTCACTACACCCACCAATACAAAACCATACAGACCCATACGCAGATACAACACCCACCACTATATCAACACCCACAGATACCACCAGCACACCCCAGTCATTGTACCCACAGCATCCCCAACACACATACAAACACACCACAGATACAGCACCCATCATCACACCCACCACCACACATGCATGCACAGCACACCCACAGATGCCATGGCAATACCCACCACAGCCACAGCAGACACATACATACAAATATATATATGCAACACAAATGCCCACAGTCACCCACCCAACAGACCAATAGTAAAAAACGCAAACTTAAGATGCATCCCCACCTTCAACAGACACATGCACAACAGACATGGGCATTCCCTCTACCTCCCTAACCCAACTCAGTCCTGAAATCCCTGCTCTCCCTGCCCCTATCAAATCCCAACCTTCCCCTTCCAAATCCCAACCCAATACTTCCAATTCTCAAACCACCCCTTGTAAATCCCAACCCACCCCTTCCAAATCCAAACCCACTCTTTTACATCCCAACCCACCCATTCCACATCCCAACCCACCCCTTCAAAATCCTAAACCACTCCTCTCAAATCCAAACTTACTCCTCCCATACCCACCCGTTCCAAATCCCAAACCCCCCCTCCAGAACCCAAACCCACCCCTCCCAAACCCAAGGACCCCTCCCCCATAACATTTTTGAGGTGCCTGCTGTCTGTCCCAGGGATGCCCCTTCTAGAGGAGGTTTAATCTGGCAGTGACATTAGGAGGCAAGTTGTGGGTATTTTCTTGGTGCAGCAGGTCCACAGTTCTCATTCCTTGGATCTTCTTGGTGCTGGTCTTCTTCTGGCCAACGAATCTGGTTTCTTGGCCTAGGGATGTCCACTAAATACTGTATTTAGTGTGCGTTTTAGGGGGAACCTGGTAGTGACCAATAGGTCATCTTCCTTAGGGTGGCTACACCAACTAAGTGACCATTTCCTGTGGGCAGAGGTCACTTCCCTACACCTGATATTTTCCTTCTATCCAAGATGGAGGAAAATGAAATGGAAAGTCCATCTTGCGTGCAATACCTTAGGGTGGTGCATGCTAGGTAGGGCCACTACTTCTGCCCTTTGTTTTAGTTTTCCACTGTTGCTCCCGCCAAAAGTGGGGGTTTGCAATGGGAAGGGCCATCTGCTGCTGGAAGCAGGTCTGAAGGTCGAGTTTCAAAGGCGGTAAGCCCTTTGAAGCTCACCAACAGGGCAGTGCACATTCCAGAGGGAGGGGGTGTTAGCACCTCCACCCAGGAAGTGCTTTGTGCTACATCCCAGAGGGCAGAGGCCCTCACCCCAGGGGTACAGATTTGTGTCTGGAGGTGGCAGGCTGGATGCCACTGACCATCAACCATGCCAAGGTAGCTATCTTTTGCAGGGGGCACCTCTTAGGTGACCCCTGGGTACATTTGGTAATAGATCCAAAACTGGTACCAGTTTGGATTTATCATTCTGAGTTGTTTCATACTAAACATCCCAGGGTTCAGAGTGGCCATCATGTAGCCATGCAACTCATATTGGTCAGTATCCAGCACATGTATTAAAATTGCTGCTCTGTTCACTCACTATGTCCCAGGTTTGGCAAGGACACACTGGGGGCATATTTCTCATGCAGCTATGCCCTCACATGCAGTATAGTGCACCCTGCCTTAGGGCAGGAAAGCCTGCCAGAGGGGTGTCTTACCCATAGAATATGTAGTGTATAGTGAGCAGGACACACAGGCAGTGTTCCATGTCGAGTTTGCATTTTAGGTTTGCATCAGGACACTCAGCCTACAATGGCAGTGCTAGGTGAACCTGAACACAGTGCCCTGGAGGGCAGCACAATCAGTGCTGCTGCCCTCAGGGGCCTCTTCGTAGTACCTTTCGCCCTGGGTACCTAAATACCATTTAATAGGGACTTATGGGGTCAGCTAAAGGTGTCTCCAACTGTGCCACTTCATCACAACACTTTAGGAAAAGAGCCAGGGATCTAATTAACAGGGGCCTTAGGCACTAACACCTTCTATGCTACATCACATACCAGGCAAAAAGTGGTGGCTAACTATGTCAAAAAGTGGCCTTCTCTCACAGTGCCTTTCTGAATTCCAAGTTGATGTGCAAATGTTGTATTTGTGCATGCATAAATGAGCCATCCATTGCATCTTCATTCAGTAGGGGAATATTTTCCATGCTCAGAAGCCTCTTCTCTTATATTGCCAGTCAATATCCCTTCCAATTACCACTGTGGATATGTATTTGCTCTTAACCATCACATTAATCTAGGATATCAATATGATGCAGAAAGGATCGTCATCTCACATGTTTGTCGGTGTTCAACTATTTTTCAAGTCACCGAACTCTCAACCCACTCTTTGAAACACATCAGTTGAAACACAGTCACACCATTATGGCATGTAAGCAAATACACCTATAAATAAAGGAAGTTCTTTGCAAAGTTAGGTTAAATGTAGGTTAAAAAACATGTTTAAGAACTGGCCCTGTTTAAAAGCAAAGCGATGTAAATCCTAATATGTGAAATAATAAATACTTGTAATGCACAATTTCACTGCAAGGCATTTCAAACATTGTCTGTTGCAAAAAGCCAGTTTTTTTGTGGTCACCAACACTTTTTGCTAAGTTTTATTTCTGGTTTTTAGACGTTGCATACTGGGACACTGCTGTCCAGTACCCAGGATATGTGCTTTAATCCCTAACACATGTTGAAATTGGCTATACTAAATGGCCCAGGAGGTGAATTAACTTCAAAGAAGTCTACACTGTCACAGGCAAATGTAGCTAACACCTGGATCTGCCCCCTCCTTTGTCCCTCTAGTCAGCCAAGGACTAATCCCAGTGGGGCGGTTTCTCATTTCCCTGTCCACACTTTTGGGGTGGGCACAGGAGCTCTGAACAGGGGAATAAAGGTTCAGCCAGGTTGGATTTAGGTAGAAAGGAGCAATGTGGGATTATCTGCAGCAGAGCACACATAAACTGTTGCAAAGATGGGTGATGTTACCCCTGGTAACTTTTGCCCTATTAAGGAGGGACCAGGAGCAACCCGTACCCACAGGCTTGTACCAGGTCTAAACATAGCACCCGTGGTCACTCTTTTCAAAACACTGCTAAATGTGTGGATAGACAAAAGAAACACTGCACCTGCTGGGGAACCCTGTGAGGAAACCTGAAAAGACTAGACCTGCTCCCACTTGTACCCATAACAAGGAAGTGAACTCTGAGGGTCAGTTGGCTGACCTCCTGTTAAGCTACAGGGACATAACAATCTGCTAGCATCCTTTTTCCTTAAGATCCCAGCTGACCTGTTACAACTGGACCTGTCTTGGACCCTACTGATGGCTTTTGCTAGAATGAGTCAACCCTGAATTTTTTTCTGAGGTCACTGAGGACAATTGGTGGTGTCAAAGTATACTACTCCTAGCATTCTGAGAAACCTGGGGCTTAGCAACTTTGGCTCAAAAGACCACCGTGGGACCAAGACAAATCAAAATCAAACCATCAAAGCTGTTCTGCTTCTGTGCTATCTAGCGGAACCCTCTTCGGTTACAGCTTTCAGCCTTGCCCCACTGGAGGAATCCCTGTTCCAAAAAAGTGACTTAGTCCGATGGTAGAAATCTTCATCGAGGGAAGGCGCCAAAAGTATCTGACCAGTGAGGGACCTTCTTTTGGCACACGCTCTAAACTTTACCATCAAAAGCCGTCTGCTTCACTAGAACCTTGTCTAATGGCTATTTGGCCTTGTGGAGCCCTTCTAGACTACAATCTGTTGCCTTGCCCCACTGAGGATTTTAGACTTCCATTTCAGAGACTAAGTTACAAGGTAAGAACTCTGACCGGGAAGAAGCTGGTTTCTGTATCCCACCCATGCTCCCTCACGGTCAGCCTTAAAATGGCACCTAGTGCACCAAGAGCAAGTAGATTGGCATTTTATGCTTTTTGGTTCTATTTTGGTTTAAAATTGTTAAAAATAATATCTCCTGTTCAATGTCTCGGATTTTTGTCTTTTGGTGTAATTTTGTTCATTACATTATTCTATAGTTTTATACATTTCTAAATACTCTACACGTTTTGTTATGGTAAACATGTCTGCTCCATGTCATAGCTAGCAGGGAGTGAGCAGCTCAAGTATAAATAACTGAAATCTTTACTATACTGCTAGACCTGACAGCCTTAGGGTGGTCTTCTTTGCCGCACCCCGAATGTTTGCCTAGCTTCCTCCATTTTGTTATCGTTTTTAGTGCTTCTAGGACCCAGTGTACTTTATCACTGCTGACCAGTCACCCCTAAGGTAAGCCCCAGGTAGCCCACAGGGCAGGGCGATGTGTAAGTAAAAGGTAGGACATGCACTTTTAAGTTTTATATGTCTTGGTAGTGAAAAACTCTCAATGTCATTTTTCACTACTGTGAGTCTTGCCCCTCTCATAGGCTAACATTGGGAATTCCTTAATACCTTTTTAAGTAGTAATTCCTGATTGAGAAGGAGTAGCTATATCATGTTTCATATCTTTGGAATGGTAATGATAAATCCTCTTTACTGGTAAAGTCAAATTTAACATTACTATTTTAGAAATTACACTTTTAGAAAGTGGGCCTTTCTCTGCTTTTACAGCTCTGGGTGCCTGTAGCCTATCTCCAAAACACGCCTGGGATAGATGACAGCTACACTTTGTGCATTACTTCTGGAAAGCCACTAAGACTGGAAGATTAGGTGTGTCTGAGCACTCATCTGCATTCATCTGCATTCTGATGGTTGTTCCTGGACAGGAAGGGCAGGAGGGGATGAAACTTACACCTTAAAAGGCAGTGCCTGTCCCCACACAAAGGGCTGATTACCCCCTACTAATAGGCTGGAGCCAGGGCTGGGAAGAAAGGATCACTATGCACTTCAAAGACCCTTCTTTGAAGTCTCCCTCATTTCAAAGGCACAACTAGATATAAATACTGGGTCTCCGGCCCCACCAAACCAGACACTTCTGGAACTACAACTGGACGCTGTCAGAGGAAGTGCTGTGCTGCAAGAAGGACTGTGTTTTTGCTGGACAGCTGACCTGGAAGGACTGTGTTTCTACTGTACTGCCCTGTTCCCTGCTGCTCTCTGACCCTGTTGAGGGAGAGCTGGAGTCTGGCTTGCAACATCCAATGGTTTGTGGCTTCCCTCCTGTTGCTTGAGACTCAGGGATATCGAAGTATCGACCCTGTATTTCACCCAGATATTGGCATCACGGAAACTGATGCATCTCTTGTCTGCATGTAGCAGAACTGACACCCAGCTGCTGAGCAGAATTGGTACATTGCTCTCGGAACCAATGCAATGCCTTGAGAGTCCAATGCATCAGAACCGCGCTCGCAGCAGTCTACAAAGATTGATACAGTTCCCTACTGCATGGAGAAACTGAACGTATCGTGCTTTGGAATCAACGTTTCTCGGCTCTAGGGGTTGTCTTCAGAATCGAAGCACCACTATCACTGTGTGGACATACTGACGCATGGCCATCCATGTGTGGTCCAGTCAAAGCTTCTCACTGCACATCTCTCTGTTGCGACTAGGAAAGGTACTTTGTCCACCGGGACCTGCATGGGCATGTAGCCGGGCAGCACTCCATTGTGGCCTGAACTTTGACTTTGCCCCAGTCCAGCACGACCTAGAATAACCCCTAAAAACCCTAAAAAGGCTATTTGGTTTTAAGCACTATTTTGCATTTATTCTTAAAAAATCCATATCTCAACTTTTACACAATGGATTTTTGCCATTCTGGTCTTATTTTACTTATAAAATAACAATCCATTTTTCTAACCTTGTCTGGAGTTTTTTTGTGGTGTTTTCACTGTGTTTCTGTATGAGTTATGGCAAATAAAGTATACATTGCCTTCTAAGTTAATTCTGCCTACTCTGTGCCAAGCTACCAGAAGGTCAGCACAGGATAATTTAGGTTGTGTTGTGACTTACACTGACTAGGACTGAGGTCCCTGCTTGGACAGGGTGGATACCTATGCAAACTAGAGAGCCAATTTGTAACATAGAACTAATAACAATAGTGAAATAATTACTTGTGTTGGACTACCTTTCATCACAAGCAATAATTTACTTTTTCACAATTTCCGATTACATTTGATTTTCTTGTATAATATTTAATACCACAGTTTGTAATTTCTAAGCACTGTACATAGCAATTACCCCGTTCAATGGTACTCAATTAACAGACCTCAGAAAATTGAATGCCTGTATGGTTTTTGTCAGGATATAAAACCCTCCTCTGGATTTTCTCCTAAAGGTGGAAATTATGACCGGCCCTTGCTCTTCCTGAGAGTTCTTCTTGCTGCCAAATGACCCTATTCCACCAGTGCCCAGGCACAACCAAACAGTGCCTCTCGCTCATTGCCTGGCTCATCTCTTTGGCTTACACTTCTACCCTTTTCCTCGTGAATTTACACTTGAGACCTTCACCCCCATAATTCTGCTAACTGACATTTGCCCCAGGCACTCCTGCTTACAGCCTCCACAACGTACACTCACCACCACCCCAGCAGCTGAGGTGCTCACGTCTGCCCCTCTCCAATTCCAGGACCAGAAACTAGGAGCAGTCCTCACAAGGTAGTCTCCTGTAACAGTAGACAGTGATATGAGGAAGATGAGAGGCAGCTTGGAGGACCAGTGGGAGCTTGGACAGCAGTTTGGAAGTGCAGCAGAAGGTATGTGTATTTGTGTATACGTGCATGGTTCTATGTCTGTGTGTGTCGATGAATGCATGAGTTGTGTAGTGACCACTACCCTCTCTGATAAAATGCTATTCCTCTCATAATGTTTTTTTTCTTTACAACCTGTGATCATCTATGACATAATACCCATTGTTCACCCATGGTAAAATACTGACTTTTATATAATAATTGTATTTCTTTGCAACATGTAGGCATCAAGGTATGACCCCCCCCCCTTCCCCTCCAACCCTAATAATATGCTGATGAAGGTTGTAATTTTTGGCAACTTGTGGACATATGCAGCATGTTTTCCATTCCTGGCAAAATGACGGCTCTGGTATAATGTAGATTGTTCCTTTCATATTGTCACTATCTATGGTATGGAGGTGTCTATCTCTTGCATAACTCTGGTCTTGAAATAACATAGGTCTTATTTGATATACTGTGGCAATCCCTTGCACAATGGTATTAGTTACTGGTATAGTGAAGGCCCCTGAGACATAGTAATGGCTCAGGCAGTATGGTGGTAATTGCTACTGTATTGTGGACATTAATTGCACATTAGTGGTGGTTCATGGTAGGCATCCTTGGCACCCACACCTCTTATTGTGCTGATCCCTGACTTATGTAGCCATGCATAGAATGACAAACCCACCATAGTGTAAGACTGGACCTGGCATAATGGTGTAATTCCTGGCATATTGTGGGCAGTCATTAATAGTCAGGTTGATCTCAAGAAGAATGCGCCCAGTGCAAGTGGTACATGTAATTTGTAAGTCACTGTACAAGCTCAACCAACAAGCTCCCCAAAACCAAGTCCAGACATGTCTTCGTAAGTGCCTATGTTCTGGAGAGAGAGTTGGGCAAGACACAAAGTGCAGCACTTTTCTTGCGCCCCTTAGCACCGCACTACTGCCACCAATTGTGCGCTGTATTTAAAATACGGCACACGGCACACCATGGCATTAGTGTGCAATAGCGTCAGAATTTTTTAAGCTATTAATGTGCTGTTACAGTACATAGAGGCCCATTGTAAATAATACTGTGCCTACTTTTAATGCCTGCTCTGAGCAGGGGTTAAAAATGCCGGAAAAAATTATGCAAGAAAATCTTTTAGATTTCTTTGTGCCATTTTTTCAGCTCCCCTAACAAGGGAACACCTCCCTTCCATAACATTATGCCTGGTGCAGGCATAATGTGGCGCAAGGGGTTGCATGCATTGCGCCACTTTGTAAATCTGGCACCGCTTTTTTACCATAATATCGCCACAATGCCGCTAATGTGGCGATATAATGGGGCAAAGGGCTCTTAAATCTGCCCCTTTGTCTTTTATGCTGGAGCTCTGCAAGTACGTCAATGGAAGGAACATTTCAGCGTTCATTCATTAGTTGTTATCATCCCCTTTCACGTCGTGCGATGTTCCAGCCGCGGTTTGTGCCAACTAATTACAACTAAACCCATGTATACAAAGTGCATCATTAATGATTAATAAAAATCACCCTTTCTCGCTAGCCTCAGAGCAATAACCAAACACCACTGCTCTTCAACCTAAAGATGATTTCCCAAGGCCACGAGCTGTTTGTTAATGTTAATAAACCCTCCCCTTAAACAGGAGGCAGCTGGTAAGGCACACGAATAGAATATCGGGAGGAGGAGTAAAAGAGGGATGTGGCCTAACGTGGTGATGAAAACTGTTCAAGCATTCCTTTTCTTAGTAGCGCGCGGTTTCCCTGCCGCTGCTATTGTTGCTCCAGCTACACGTGTAAGATGTATTTTCCCGATCCCGTTGTCGCATTGCTGCTGAGTGTTTTAACTGTCGTTTTTCTAATAACCGTCATAAACGGACGACAGAACGACAAATACAGCAACTTTCCTCCCGGACCGAGGCCGCTGCCGCTCATCGGTAACCTGCACATCTTCAACCTGAGGAGACCTTACCTAACCTTACTCGAGGTGAGCACAGGGTGCACTTGTTAATGCAACAGCACGTGGAAATAGTTCTGCTTTGTTTAAATATACCGCTTTTTTTGTTTTTGTTTTTTAGAGAATCTTAGTGTGTTTGAGTTGAAATAATTAATACCCCTGGGTGAACCACGTACCCAGGGAATCGAGCATTCAAAATGAGACTCAACGCCTTCCATCACCTCCCACTGTGGAGAGTCTAAAAACGAAAACAATACTTGTTTAGATAGTGTAGACAGGGCACACGCCCTAAACAAGCATTGGCAAAGCAGTCGGTTTCGCCTAGGCAAAATCTATTGGCTTTGTCATTTTCTTTTTTATATGTTGGATCGAATAGGCACCAAAAATCTAAGGTGAGCCGCACCCATGCAGGAATCCGTCCTTGAAACAACTGGTAGGGTGGCTCCAAGGGGATTATGTGGGCACACACCACCTATAAGATGCAGGCACGGCTCCTCTGTTTGAGTGCAGGCGTTGCGCCCCCCCACCCCCATCCCTACCCCTGCACCAACCGCTGCAAATCCTTTTACATGGAAAGGATAATAAACTGTTTAATATTCTTTCCATGTGAAAGGGGTGGGACATTGGGGATGACGAGCTGAGGGCGGTCCACTGTGCACTCCCCTCAGAGTGCATGTGTGTTTGGCCGGCCGTCTCAGGCACAGAGTCCATGGGTTTTCCAAGAAGGCTTAACTGAGGCAATAATAGATAACACTAATGCTCTATTTGTGATAGTGTGGTCGAGTAGTAAGGCTTACCAGAGGGTAGTGTTAAGCATTTGTTGTACACACACACAAGAAATAAGTGAAAACACACACTCAGTGACTTACCTCCAGGCTAGTAGGTGTTTATATTGAAACATATTATTTTGTTAATTTATTTCTAAAACCACAAGATTCATTTAGCAGGTAAGTACATCAAATGAAAGATACTTTTTAAAAAATATATTTTTATTCTTATCATACAATACAGGGTGGTCAACCAATATCAATTACGCCACTATGTAGCAAAGATTATAGGTAACAAGTTCTCATCTGTAGCAGGTAAGAAAGCATCATGTGAATATACTGGTGGCATCTTAATCATCTGTTGTCATAAAGAGAGACACATAGAGACTGGAGGACCCATATGTTTTCAATATAACAATCAATCAACACCTGTTAAACCGCCCCATCACGAGTCAGTGTCTCCAATCAGTTATGATACATTACAATGTAATCAAATGACATCTATCTTAGTGTGGTCTCTAAGTAGGGATAAGGGGGGATAAAACATACCTTATGCTACAACAAAAAAAACTGCTTGGTGTGTAGGAAGTAGGACGTCGGGTACTCTCAACCATGGCAACTGCAACACGTCAGCCACAGGCCTATATACGCGTTTACGATAAGCGAGAGTAGATGGGTGGTAAGCAGCCCAGGATCCATGTCTCCCAATTGAGTGTTAGAGCACATCTGGCATCTGTTCTCAGGGTGGTCCAACACCAAAGTTCCGCAATGATCTCAGGGATCCTTGTAAGGCCGGCTGGAGCATCGCTGACATGCAGAGGGTGGGGCCCGGGATTGGAAAGGAACATCCATACAATACAGAGTATGGGGACGGGTCATACAGCAGCAGTGTATACAATAAGTGCATCCACCGTTAGTAGGGGCGCTCTGGTGATGTCCCTCCTCCAATCTGGTGTTTGCTCAATTTATCTTCTACTTTCCCTAAATAGTTATCCCAAAGTTTTACCTCTCCGCCTCCCCGTGAATACGCCTATCCCTTTCTAATGCATTAGCCTCTGCCGTGGTCCAACGTAGCACCGTTTGAAGCCAGTCCCGTACTTCAGGACGTTGTGGTGCCTTCCATGACATAGCGATCAGACGTTTAAACAGTGCAAAGGCAAGATCAACAAATTTCAGATAATATTTGGTCCGTTTATTCCTTCTAGTCGCCCCCAATAAACAAAGGAGGGGATCTAATGTGAGGGGCACGTCTATGATATCAGATACATGTTGTGTGACATGCATCCAAATGCTGCGTATCTCTGGGCATTCCAATTTCATATGTAGGAAGGTGGCATCGTCGGGGGCACGCTGGCGAGGTTCCTGGAAACATGCGGTGAAGACGATGAGGGGACAAATACGTTTGGTGGGCATAATTGAAATGTGTAAATTGCAGTCTGGCATTACGTGAAACATATCTCACCCGTTCTAACGCCATTGTCCACTGTTGGTCTGTCAATTCAATACCTAATCCCTTATCCCACCTTGCTTTGCTACAAGGATGTGGCGCAGTCAGAGTTTCCCTTAGCAGGAGATATAAATAGGATACTGCTTTCTTTTCCCGACTTCGTGTTAACATATAATGGAGTCCAGGGTGTATTGCCGGTTCCAGGGGGCCTACTTGCCATATTTGCTTCACGACGGCATGTAAAGCTGCGTGTGCAAGAAGCTGTCCAGGATCTAAATGAAATGCTGCGCTGGAATCTGTAAAGGAACGCAACCTCCCCTCTTCGCAAAGATCGCCTATGTGCAACAACCCACCATCTTGCCATGTGCGGAAATCATATACCTGTGTGAGATCATATACCTGGGTATTTCCCATAATGGGAGTTTAGGAGAATAGGGGAGCGGCTTTCACGCTGTTGGAGATATCAAGTCCAAACTGACCTTGCAGTAACAGTCCTGTGCCCGTTTTACAGTCATCTCGTCCGAGGATACATCGTAGCACCCCTGTTTCTAGGGCCCAATGTAACTTCTCCCCTTTGTGCCACTTTAACGCCACCCATGACGTAGCATAGGCATCTTATGCATTCTCAACCTTGTAAATCTGGGAATGTGTCATATTCCCTGAGGCTCCATGGGTGTTGCATGGGAACACCCAAAGCAACACCCAGAGTTATGCGTGAAATGGGGCCATATATTCAGGGCCATGAAAAGCCTTGTAAGGTGGCTTTGCATGGCCTTGTTAATATGGGCTGGCACACTGTGCTACAGGAACGTTAAAAAAATTATGCTCCGGTGGCGCAGTGTGCCGCTAGGTCCTTGTAAATAAGGCCCAATACTTTAAACATTTCCCTCATTGTCTAAGAGTCACATCACCCACTGGCCAATGAATTCTACCACAGTGGCACATAACCCATAGCTCACCAAAACACTCTCAGGACCTGTGGAAGAACAGGCGAGGGCAAGACCTGCTATTTGAGATGTGTGAAGAGACCTGAAGGGCTGGACCTGCTTCCAATTGAACCCAAGATTAAAAAGGCAACTTCAGGTGTCCTTTGGCTAACCTCCTGTGAGACTACGTTGACACAAAAAGCTGCAGTAGGCATTTTTCCGTAAGTGGTTAGCTGACCAGTAGCAACAGAACCGGACTTTGCAGGTTGCCTCTGGTGGAGTGAGTTCTGGTCCATAAATACTGTCCCTGAGGTCCTGAAAGTGTTAGAAGCAACCATGAGGAGCTGCTTCAGAAACTGTCAAGAGTTGTGACTTAGGACATTTTTGGACATCCGAGTTCCCTGGAGTATCAGTGGGACTTCGCAGAAAGGTATCTGATTTCAAAGCAACTTCATCAGATACACCTTTAGGCTTGTCTTGCTGGAGGAGTTTGAGCCACATAAAAAACTAAGGAGTAAATGTATGAAATAGTAAAATAGTGCTACCTGTTTGCAAGTTTGTGTGACTCAGAAATAGGTAATTGCAAAAATGATTGTAAGAAGTTGTTTGGGTTGTATTTGCGATTTGTTATTTATTTGGATCGCTATTTAGGGAATTGAAAATAACGAATACCTAAATAATGAATCGCCTCACAAACAGCGAATGATACATATGCCCCCACTTTTACATCACATCCAGGAAGCAGTTCAACAGTGAACATTGGAGAGGACTGTTGCTTTGAGACTTGCTGAGAACCCACTCTCAGTCTCCCTAAAGGCTTGCTATCCACCTCTAGAGATCACGTTTGAACATCAACAAGTAGACTGTGGGCAGAAAACAAAAATTTTAGTTTTCAGAAAATGAAATGGAGAGCCTTACAGTGAGGTGTGTAGCTCACCATGATGAACTATTTGGCAAAAAAAAGAAAAATATGGAAGGCAATGCAATAAAAAATAAATGCAGTGGAAGTCACATAGAGGTCTAATAAGGAGACCTAAGATCCAGACTAAAGGAGAATGTTGGGTCCCAGCTAATTGAGGCCAGAGGAAATGGACGAGCCCCACCCCACTGTCAAGTGCAGCAGGAAGTGCAGTGTTGCACTCCCTACCGCACTTGAGGAACTTGTTGAAACTGCATCGGAGCCATAGGCAGTAGAAGGCAGTGGAAGTCTTCAGAACTTTGGTTACTTCTGAGATTCCAGGTATCTCTGAAGTAAGTGTACTATAAGATTCTAATCACCATACCAAATATGTATTAGGCACTGAACATTAGCACATGATAGTGAAAATGTGTGTATATCAGACACCAAATTCATATGATGTGTGGTCCACACTAAATGCCAGTGTAATTAAAATATCCTTGCACATGAACAGTGCATCATGGGATATGTAGTGCATTCAAAAAAGGCTGCTGCAATGTTCCAATATACAGTAAATAATACTAATAATTCCATTCTTGAGCAAATATCCTTGCCCATGGTACTGATGTTTCTGAAGGTGAGGCTCTTGAGGATATTCCAATGTAAGAGGAAGAGCCACTTATTGATGAATGCAAATACACAATTTCACAATTGACACCAGTGTGCACCACAGTGCAAGTGCAGTCACAGCCATCCAATGTATTGGGTGCAGGAAGAACTCTGAGACTGACCCATGAAACTTTTGTCAGGCCACAAGTACAGTGGAGCAGACTTGGACGTTACACTCACCATGTTTCCACTAATCCATCTCCTGCAAACCTTAAAAGTGGTGACATCTCACAAATTGTTATGGTGTTGGGTGGATTGGAGGCATTGATGCTGAAAGCTTAATGCCTGCTACACAGGGAAATAAAACAGACTAATAAGAAATTTGCCAACATTGAGAATAGCATGGCAACAGGATTGGAGAAGACTGCAACAAAGTTAGCTTATATACAACAGCACATTAATTGCAAGAGTGATAATCTTACAGAAGCTGTGAAGACCCTATGTCTAGATGCCAATGACGACCCTATGTCTAGATGCCAATGCAGACCATGTACATGGATTGAAGGGATCGATGCTGAAAGTTCAGCGCCTACAGCAAAGGAAAATAAAGCAGAATAATATCAAACTTATTAATATTAAGAATAACACAGCAGCAGTTTTGGAGAAAACACTGGCTTTGAAAATGGGGCATCCTGGGCCATAGCCCACCAGACCTTCTTCTCCTATTCTTAGAGGATGTGGCTTAACAGCCAGAGCTGCCGACTTTGGATCTGGGGAACTAGGTTCAAGTCTCGGCTACGGCTCAACATCCTCTGATTCTGGGCAAATCATTAACTCTCCCTGTGCCTACCAAAAAATAAATGTTTCCTTGTGTAACTTAACTGGTGCTCATGTAAAGCACTCCAATACCTTTGGGTTGAGTTTATGGCATATAAAAACTGCATAAAAAAAGAAGGGTTACTGGAACCGTTTCCTCAAACTCTATCCTGGGACCTGTATAGGTCACTGGAGACCCCCTCACTCTGCTGGGGGGAATATGAACCACCTTTCTCAGAATCACACAACCACATACCTTCTCAGGCACTCTGGTATTAATCCAGATGTCTTCCTCCTTTGCAAGGTCCCTGCGGTCAGTGCGCTTGCGGTCAACCAGGTGTTGGCGCAACTCTATGAAACAGTTATTGAGCATGTGTTTGCTCAAAATTAGATATTATAGCCCCTCATAATTACTCATGTGTCTCCCTGTCAACCATCTATTCAATGCCTTATTGAAGAAGTCCAGAAAACGTACTCAAGATTGGCCAGAGTTTGACTGTCCCTAAATCTTATGAGACCAAACTTTGAATAAGTTCTGCATTCATTGGGGTGTAGGACGCCGGGTCAGCCACCTCCAAAGCCATCTGGGTAACCTTCCCAATAGCTTGCATGTGCCTCTACAGACTAGCCCCCCAAAAACTCCTCTGGGACCCTATGCATTGCTAGGGCTATCATATAGTTTGCTAACAAACCACCTATCAATAACATCCCCTACTTCAAAGATGGACACCAAATCTTTGAGTATGTGGACCTTTCTGTCTCCACTGGACATGTTGCTGTTTCATCCTCCTTATCATCTTCCTGTGCTGCAACTTGCACTATTAAGGCCTCCCCTAGGCTCAGAGTGCTACCTTATACTCCAACTTTGGAGAGCTCTTGGCTGGTTCCATTCCATATTGTAGCTTTTAAGGTTGTCAAGATTCAACTCCATCTTTGCAGACAAGAGTAACAGGTGAAAACAATGTCAGGTGGGAATTACGTTTGGAAAAATAAAAATATGGGCAATCAAGGAGAATTTCAATAAGTGGAATATGGTATCAGTCATTCAAATGGGATTTTAGTGTTACACAAATCACTGTATAGCAAACACAAATACTGAATCTCCCAATGAGGACCTATTCTAGAAATGTGGTTGTTGGTTGTGGCCTGGCAAGCCCTTTTCACGTTACAGCCACAATCCTTGTGAGGGTGAGCCAGAAAAAAAGTCACTAAATTAACCTGTGCTTAACCATCTGGTAGCTTGACACAAAAGCAGTCATCCTTAACTTGAGGGAAATGTGTAAAGTATTTATGGAGCACACAAATAGCATAAAGTAAAAACAAAACACAAGAAAAGTTCCATTTTGGAAATATAGAGTGTATTTGAATAATTTATTTGATGCTGAAACGACAAAAATCTAACCAGAAGAACTGGATATGCAATTATAAAGATTTATAGCACCTAAAGCACTACTCGTTAGCTGGTCTCGCGAGTCTGGGTGAAAGACAGAAGTTTAGGCTGACTGAGATGGAGCATGGGCCTGATACAGGGACCAGGTCACTCCACTGTAAAAGGTACCCTCTAAAGTCCAGCGCAAAGAGTTCGTTCATAGTGGAGTAGGCCACAAGGAGAAGGGAGAGCATCTCGGATGGTTGTCCCTGTAGTACGAAAAGCCAGATGATCATCCTGGATTGTCATCACTGTAGTGCACAGATCCTGTCCGGAGTCTGGAGTTTGTGATATGGGTCAACTCAACGTGGGCTGTTAATGCTATAGTGCAGATCTGGCATCGACGGTCGTTGCTGTGGGTCGATGTTGCACAAAGAGTTGCATTCACCCGTGCTTCCCATTTGCAGTTAGCACGGGCAGCAAACTAGGTGTGAAGAGACCTGGTTGCCATAAGAAAGAACCCAAAACCTTAGGATTTTTAATTGTCTTCAAGGAGCTTAATTGATGCCACACATAGGGTCCAGAATCTGGGAGGCACATCTTGGGGATCAGGAACTCGGCTCATCAGAGACAAGCAAGTCTAGCAGGTCAAGTGCAGCAGGTCAGCTGAGCAGTTGCAGGAAGACAGCTAGGGCTTGTCTCCCTGTAACTCAGAATAGGAGCTCAGGAAGCTGACCTGTGGAGTCACTCCAGCCTGAGATGAAGTGTGCAGGTCCAGACTTTATTCAATTCTGGGTCTGAGGGTAGTATTTTATACCTGGTTGAAGTGTGAGTATTTTCCTCTTACAGATTTATCTGAAATTTTCTGCCTCCCTGCCCTGGTCCCAGTGTTTGTCGGGGCACAATAGGCTAGTGTGAAGTTTTGTTTGAGTGTGCTGAGCCAGTGCCTTTGAACTGCAAGTGTGATGACATCACCCCACCAACCACCCTGTCAGGATGTCCCATCTTGCCAACCCCCAAGCCCTCTTTTGTGATATTGTCTGAAACTAATAAACAAAGGCCATCTAAACCTAGTCATGTGACCCAGGATACAGGCTGCAGGCACCAAATGGTCAGGACCATAAAATGCCAACTTTCTAAAAGTGACATTTTCCAAATTGTGACTAAAAGACTGAGCTTACTATTAAGACAGGCTTTAAATTAAGTCCTAGAGACACTAAACATACATTATCACAATGTAATAAGGTAAACCCATGTTATTGTATGGGTATGGGAGCAGTAAGGCTTGCAATAGTGAAACTAATTTGAGAGATTTTTGCTACCAGAATATGTAAAACAAAAAAGTGTATGTCCAACTTTTTGAATAGAATGCACCCTGCCATGTAGGTGGCCTACTCTGGGGGTGACTTGTATGTATATAAAAAGAAAGTTTTGGCCTGGAAAAAAGTGTATTTTGTCAGGTAAACATAGCAGTTTAAAACTGCACACAAAGGCTGCAATGGCAAGCCAGAAACATGTTTTCAAAGGATACTGAAGTGGTGGCACAGTAGGAGCTGTAGGCCTGCTAGTAGTATTGAGTTTATAGGTCCTGGGGACCTGCAGCACCACATTACTAGGGACATAGAAGAAAATTAAATGTGCCATTTCAGGTGTAAGCCACTTTTACCATTTTTGACGGGAGAGCTCAAGCACTTTAGCACTGGTTAGCAGTGGTAATGTGTAAAGAGTCCTAAAGCCAACAAAAACTCCTCAAAATAGGAGGCGACTCCAGAGAAGGCCAGACCCAATAGATGTTTTCACAGCCCTTAGCCAATGCTGCTTCCTCAATGGAGGATTGAGCTTTGGGACCTGCTGTCCTCTCCCAAGTCGTGGAAGTCTTCTCGACCAAGATCTTTCTGCAGTAGCACCCCAGATCCTCAAGGGAAAAGACCTCCTTGGTCTGAGTCTCTTGCTGGGTGCCTCATCACCCTGTAAGAGTCTGTGGTGCATTTCTCAGAGCACGTACAGCTAAAAGCTCTCCCTTCAGGGTTCCGGGAATGTCTTCTTTCTTCCAGAGAGAGTAAGTAAGCCAGTGTCATTGCAGCTGAAGTCGAGATCCAACATATTTCAAGAAGTAGAAGTCCAACATTGTTCCCTCCAGGCAGTTGCGTCAGCAAACTGTGTATTGATATTTCCCTTTCTACGGTTCTTCTCTTCTCAAAGACTCTGCCCTGTGCAGGGGTTTAAAAGTAGAGATGGAGAATTCTAGAAAATGGACATCCCTACCCAATCCACAGATGCCACACCACCCCTCCATTCCTGGCTGACATTTCCTGGAAGCAGTCCTTAGGCTGGCTCACCTGCCTCCACAATATTCTAAGAAATTTCAAGATGTCAGAATCAACCAGGGCTGTGAACGTCGTTTCCTCTGATACTCGCTTCTCTGACAAAACTGGTGTCTTGTCTCTAGGACTTCAATTGGAACCCACCATGCATGTTACTGGTGCCAGGGTTCCTAAAGGATATATTTGTTTTTGGATTACCAATTACAATATAAAGCTTTTATAGCCATTACTCATCTGCGACAGAGTTACCTGTGTGCAGATGCCATGCTGAGCATTCTTCTTAGATCAGCCCACAGTTGTGTGCACATACATGTGTACACAAGTTCAAGCATTATCAGCGCTGAGCCTTTTGATAAGTGGTGTGCAAAATCTGTGTAATTTGTTTTTGTGTAATTAGGTGGAATTACGCATAACTACACAAAATGCAAATCCATTATTTCATGTTGTATTTTAACACAAAATGCGTTCTCATGCCAATTTTTGAACAAGGACACATTTACTCTAACAAAATAGTGTAAAAAAACACAAATGCATGGTGAACAACAGCACTCTGTTTCTGTTGTTCCGAGGCATTTGGTGTGCTTTTTCACCATGAATGGTGCATTTGACATAAGTACACGTACTGGCATAATAGTGTGATTTTGGGAAAGTCACGTAACAAGAATATCACAAATTTCCCAAAAGTATGAAACTAATGCTGCCATAATTAAAATTTCACCCAGGCCTACTCTGGCCTCATCTGTGCAGCAAAGGCCTTATTTAAAAGGTAGGCACTGGTGCTCGTAGCTCAAATCCGTTTTAATAGAAGCTTACAAGCTCCATTATGGAAGCTCACTGCAGAGATTCAAAAGGCAGTAGCTCCAAAAATCTAAAATGTTGGGTGGGGGTTATCTGTCAGAACCCTCTCCCCTACACTCAGTATGCTATTACTTGTTCAGATTTGCCATATCACTCAGAAATTATTATTGAACAAAGGAGATCATGTGCAAGGTTTAGCCCACATTGTCTCAAGTTTTCAGTTGTCTGATACAATTATTATTTTTGTGACACGCAAAATGCAAATACAGCAGCACACTTGATTTTCATTGCTAGAAAGTATTTATAGAATGGTGATAACCCACCCCTCCGTGGCATCTGACATCTGTGGGTATGAGAATAGACTTTATGTCAAATCTACTGTTTCTGGAAGACAAAGGAATTCGATGCCGTAGATCTTCCCTTGGATGATTCCATCCAGGTATGAAGGTCCCTTTTTGGAAGACCCAGCTCAGGGGCTCCACCTCTTCCACACTGAGATCCAAGACCTCCAGTCAATCCCTACTGTAGTTATAATGACAACCTTATGTCAGCCACATGTACAGCAATGTTATCACAGATCTGTTGCCAGCAGAAGCCTAACATATTTATACATACAAGGACTGTTACGGACTGCCACATTTGGGCTTCTTGGAGGTAGAGGGCCTTATTTAAAGGAATGAAACATCCACAAAAAGTGGCAGATCTACAGTCTGCAATATTTAGTGTGCCATTTCCATTAGTTCACTCATAATACAGTGGTTAGACATCCACCAGTTTTCGTCAGATGTCATGCATCTTTCCACATCTAACAAGGCCTTGAAGTTCTGTTGCTAGAACATAACGGCAGAAAAAATCGCACCACAATTTTGTTTCACTACTGTATGCTTTTATTTATGATCTGAAAAATTACCACTTTATCAGGTCCTGTTACATATCTGAAACCAAAATATGCATAAGAAAATCATCAAGAGATTATAAGTTGTACAACAGTGGCTATGTTGATTATACGGTTAAATTCTACATGTCTGTTCATTATATCACTTTCTGTGTATCATATTCCTTAAGATTCTGCAATCCATTCTTGAGGAATGCAGGCACCCAGTGCCCTACAGTTACTCAGTAGCTCCTTGGGTCAATGTTTGGACACAAACAGAAATCACAGCTGGAAAAAAGCCACATTGTGCAGCAGAGAGAGCAGCATGATTTACTGTCTGTACTCTCTCAGTTATGATTGTTTTGTGTTTTGTATTGTTGGGTGTCTGTCTTTTGGGGTTTAATTGCATTTAGTGGTAGTTGTTTTTTTGGGGGGTACTCAGTTAGTGTTGTGGTCATATATTTTTTGGGGAAGGCAATATCTGTTAAGGGAAGAGCAAAGAACATGAATGTCCAGGAGTTTGGAGGTTTCATGTGGCTTGTTTTTTATTACCTGCCAAACATGATAGCGGGTGATGGAAGGGTAATACAGGGGTACCCGACCAAGGATCGAACCGGTAGCAGAAGGTGCAGAAACATATGCAACAAATGTTTGAGTTTGAGCGGATGATCTACCAACTGAAACATCGCTGGGCGGGTGTGGTGAGCTGTGAAAGTGACCTTTTGCACTATCTTGCCATCGAAGGTGGTGGAGAAGTTTGAAATTACACCTATTTTGCTGATAACTTACCTCTTTGTCAATTGCCTACAAATGTTTTGGGTTCATACTTTAAGTGCATTACAAATAAGGCCCTCTGCATTTTGAAGCAGGGCAGCGCCGAAATACTTCTTGCTGCACTGTCCTTAGTCAAAATGTAAAGGGCAAGAATGTGCTATATATACAATTCCTGTCATTATCCCTTGTGCAAGTGCAGAATGGACTGCCATGCACCAATACAGGCCCCCTTCCACAATAGTGCAAGGCTGTCTGCGTTGTGGGGATGATTGTGTTTGTGTAGAAAGGGACACTTTCCTGCACATAAACAATCACAGAAGGCATTTTCCTCTTACTATTTGTGCTGCGGCACGAAGCGCACATAGAAAAGTAATAAACCGTGAGAAATTAAGGTATTTCTCCTCATAGCTCATTCCTTATGCCTCCCCTGCGGAGGCATACGCTTTTGATGTATTCCCAGGTTTCCAGTACCTTGTAAGTGTGGGAATGTGTCAAAATATGTAGGTGTTGGGGGGCGGAGTCTGGCTGCCGTCTGAAATGGCCGCCTCAACGTAGAGCTCCGAGGCTCGAGGGGAGAAGGATTACCCAAACAGTTGTCAAAAAGCCACCTTGGAGTCAGAATGAAAGGAAATATACATGTGATAACAGCAACATAACTCTGAAGTTATTTTCGAAGTAAGAAATGGCAGTTGAAATTGAGTTCTTAATTGAAGCCCTGAAGCCAGCTACAAATCACCTGAACAGGGCCCCTCAGCTGAGCAAAGAACAACACTTTCTGTCAGGACACAGAGTCAGCTGCTGAAGAGATAAGGTGCTTTCTTGTTTAAACAGCACCGGGAATTAAATAACTGTTGACCTTTGGTTGAACTCTCCACACAGCACAGGGAAGCCTCTGACAAGTCTCAACTCTGAGGTATTTTCTCTTCACTTAACTGTTCAGACTTCTTACTTGAATATGTGAGCACAGGATTTTCTTGTCAGCAGAGTGTGTGGAGCAAATGCAGTTCGGAAAGTGAGTGTTGTACACCATTTCTGCAGCTGAGAGAGTCTGTGAAAGTTACTCATTCTGTCATGAAATACAGCCAGTTTCTTAACAGATAAGTGGAATTCCCTTTCTTGAAAGTTGAAGGGCTGCTGTCAGGGAAATATTTGGACTTTCACTTCTGAGGTATTTCTCTTCATTTGACAGTTTAGAGTCTGCTACGCAATTAAGTAAATGCTGGAATTCCTATCAGCAGAGGGTGTAAAGCGAATCTGGATAGACCGGCAAAACATGTGAGCTATTTCTGATGCACTGATTCTCAGGGACACCTGTCTGAAAGCATTCAGTCATTATTTTTTTAAATTATAGACGTCTGTGGCAAAGACTAATTGTGTCAGGAAACACAGCCAGCTGCTGGTGAGATAAGTGAAAAGGCTGCTGTAAGAGAAGCCTCTGACAACTCTCAACTCTGAGGTATTTCTCTTCACTTAAACTGTTCAGGATCCATTACGTGATTATGTAAGCGCAGGAATTTCTTGTCTACAGGTGTGTGGCGTAAGTACAGTTTGGCAAGTGAGTGTTGTACACCATTCCTACAGCTGACAGAGTTTGTGAAAATTAGTCATTCTATCAGGAAACACAGACAGCTTCTGAAGAGATATGTGAAATTCCTTTCCTTGAATGTCGAAAGGCAGCTGTATGAGAAGCATATATACGTTCACTTCTGAGATATTTTTCTAAATTTGACAATTCAGATTCTACTACAAAATTACATAAACACCGAAATTCCTATCAGCAGAGGGGGTAAGTGAAGTTGGGTAGGCAGGCGAAAACTGTACAACATTTCTCATGCACTGTTTCTCAGCGACACCTGCTTGAAAACATAAAGCCATAATTTTAAAATCCCAGATGTCTGTCACCATTTACAGTGTTAATATCTACCTACTTTGTGAGCCAATTAGATATCATATTTGATTACTAAGCTGTACTTATTTATTGTCTTCTCTAACATTTAAATATAACAGTTTGGCCAGTGGCAAATCTAATAGAAAGCCTTTGTTTACACAAGTAGTAGGGAACACTGTACCTCCAGGCACGTCTACTATTGTCCCACAAGACATTGCTTCTATGGACCTTATTTTAAAAGAGATCTCTGCCGTGGGGCAAAGATTGGGATCTATGGATGTAAACATTTCAGATCTCGCAACAGAAATGAAGACAATACGGATGGATCTAAACTGTTTTCATACCAAAGTGGAAATTTTAGATCAAAGAACCACTTTTTTTAGAAATTAGATAATGCAGAGTACTGGGGTCCGGATATCTGGCACCTAAAACAAAAAGTTATAAATTTGGAAGACAGGGCCCAAAGAAATAACATTCGTTTTTATGGAATTCCAGAAAAAATGGAAGTCAATAATGATGTGAAGAACTTGCTACTAACTTTAATACCGCGGCTACTGAACATATCTTTTGAGCATCCCCTTGAGTTGCAGAGAGCTCACAGAATTCGATCGAGAACTTCAACTTCAACTCTTGAATCTAGACCTAGATCGATTATAGCATGCCTCTTACGCCATGAACAGGTCCGCCAAATATTAACAGCTGCCCGTAAACATGGTCCGTATGACTTGGAAGGCCATAAAGTATTTATTGCTGCAGACTTCTCCACTGAAACCAATGCCAAACTAAAAGTGTTCCTGCAACTTAGGCCAAGACTTCGCAGATGGGATATCAAATATGGGGGGTCATTCTGACCCTGGCGGTCATTGACCGCCAGGGTCAACGACCGTGGGAGCACCGCCAACAGGCTGGCGGTGCTCCCAAGGGCATTCTGACCGCAGCGGTACCGCCGCGGTCAGAAACGGAAAACCGGCGGTCTCCCGCCGGTTTTCCGCTGCCCTGAGGAATCCTCCATGGCGGCGCAGCTTGCTGCGCCGCCATGGGGATTCCGACCCCCTCACCGCCATCCTGTTCCTGGCGGTTTTGACCGCCAGGAACAGGATGGCGGTGAGGGGTGTCGTGGGGCCAATGGCATGGGCACTGCAGGGGCCCCCGTAAGAGGGCCCCTAAAAGATTTTCAGTGTCTGCCATGCAGACACTGAAAGTCGCGACGGGTGCTACTGCATCCGTCGCACCCTTCCCACTCCGCCGGCTCCATTTGGAGCCGGCTTCCTTGTGGGAAGGGGTTTCCCGCTGGGCTGGCAGGCGGCGTAGCGGTATTCTGTTGGGGGAACTTTGGCGGGCTCCGCCGCCCGCCAAAGTTAGAATCACCCCCATGGTCTTTTAGAACCTGCCACACTGTGGATCACAATGGATGGGAACTCAAGATATTACACAGAGCCTGAGGATCGGGTACGCTTCCTGGATAGTTTGGATGACCAACATATGGACTCAACGCCACTGGACAAAACATCTATGAATAGTCCGCTTCAATTACAGAAAGATCCACGAAGCCATCGCACCGGTAGATTACACGTCCGTACCTTTTAAGAAACAGTTTGACAGAGCTAAAGCAGTCCACTGCGTAAAGTCACTCACACAGGAAAATCCCAGAGACAAATCGAGATCACCTCTAAAGTCACCCACGTCTTTTAATAAAGTAACTGATGCTCAACCTTCCACTATCACTTCTTCCAGCTAGATGAGTATATTTATACATGCTATGTATTATTATAATGTTATTAGTGTTTTACTACAATTATTAATTCTGATGGATATGATTTATTTCCTATCCTCATTTATTGCTGTTCAATAACCATGTACATTTCCTACTGTGTTTGTATTTGCAGATTTTCTCTTGGATAGATTTTATAACTCCATGGAGTGTTTTTTCTTATAATTTATTTACCATGAGTGGTTTTCCTTTCCTCCCCTCCAGAGTCTGGGTTTCGAACTGAGGTTTAGACCCACCGACGAAAGATACATATTATTTGATCTGCAGTGTTCTTTTACATTCTAGCACTTAGAACAGTGTACTTACACTATTTAGAGTTTAGTGTTAACAATATTTTATGATTATAGTTCCACATATTGGTTTCAGGTTTACTATACTCCAGATAGTTTTTTTTTTTTCCTCCAGTAAGTTCTCATTATCACATTACCATATAATTTATCTACTTCCTTTTCCATTTTTTTTAGCATTTTGACTCTGTTTCACACAGTACAAATATACTCTAACATTTTTAGTCATCATCATGACAACAAGTCCTATGCAAATTGTCTCTCTCAATGTCAATGGCTTTACTAATTACATTAAAAGGAAGAAAATTCTTTCCAATTTAGCCTCCAAACATACTGACATTGCTCTCATCCAAGAGACTCATCTATCTGATATAGAATCAGAAAAAATAAAACGAGATTGGGTAGGCCAGATTCTTTACAGCTGCAAATCCCCTTCTCACATATCAGGAGATGCTACATCCCACACTACTACTAGGAAAAGTGGTGTAGCCATTTTAATACGGAAAACACTGCAATGCCAAATACTTCAGTCATGGTCAGATGAGGATGGTAGATTTGTTTTAGCGAAGCTTAAAGTTGGTAACAATATATTAGGAGTGGGTTCCATATATGCCCCTGTTGGGACTAAAGCCCCCTTTTTCCTTCATCTAAATAGAATTCTAACAGAAATGGGAATTTCCGGAATAGTTTTGGGAGGCGATTGGAATCTTGCACCAGATGTGATCTTAGACAGAACAGGTCCCCTGGACACAACTCATGGTAGAGATAGAGC
The DNA here is from genome assembly GCF_031143425.1 of Pleurodeles waltl. NCBI lineage: Eukaryota > Metazoa > Chordata > Amphibia > Caudata > Salamandridae > Pleurodeles > Pleurodeles waltl. The sequence continues at coordinate 1,731,110,730 of NC_090444.1, forward strand.
CATACTGGGAGACATTAGAGAAGATCATGGTTTGATCGATATCTGGCGTTTACTACATCCATCAGATAAGGGGTTTACATATCACTCAACAGTACATGATTCCCATTCTAGAATAGATTACTTCCTTATTTCACATTCTATTACACCACAAGTACTAGATTGTGATATTTTAGAAATCACGCTCATATCAGTCTCCAGCTTGATTGGGGTCTGAAACGCCCTTGTAGGAAACCATGGCGATTAAACATATCGCGCTACAAACTACCGGCAGAAAAGTCACAATTACAATCACATTTGACTACTTATATGAAAGATAACAAAGGATCAGTTTCTTCTCCACAAATCTTATGGGCAGCCGCAAAAGCCACTATTAGGGGGGAAATTATGAGGGATTCTGCCATAACAAATAAACGCAGAATAGAACAACAGGCCATTTTGGAAAATGATATCAAAACACTGACACATACTAATTTTAGTAATCCAACTGAAGCTTCCAGATGCAGATTGGAAAAAGCTAAGATGGAACTTAATACACTATATACTTCCAAAGCAGAATATATGCTATATAGACTTAAGGCTCGCAATTATGAACAAGGAGAAAAAACAGGCCGTTTACTAGCGGCACGATTAAAACAGCGAGAAGCTATGACAGCTATTCCAGCTATATATAACCCTGAGGGTAAACTAATAACTGAGACTCAAGCAATAGCTAATACGTTTGCAGATTATTATACCAAGTTATATAGTTCAGAAGTTGATGAGGAACTCCTCAAAGAACAGGAATTCTTTGATAAAATAACACTCCCCTGTCTCAATGAGCAGGACCGGCTCATACTGACTGGCGAAATAACAAAGGATGAAATTGCGCAAGCAATCTCCAGTCTCCCATACAATAAAGCACCGGGAGAAGATGGTTTTCCTGGGGAATTTTACCGTTGGGTAAAACCAGAAGCAATAGATGCCTTTTATGAGGTTTATAAAGAAGCAGAGGAAACTGGTAGTCTCTCCTCACTCTCAAATAAAGCTATCATAACTGTCCTTCCCAAACCTGAGAAAGATCCATTATACTGCAGTAACTATCGTCCGATATCTCTTCTGAATACAGATTCAAAGCTATTAGCCACCATTCTTGCCAAAAGACTCAAACAAGTTATCACTAAACTCATACATAATTCTCAAGTTGGATTCATTCCAGGCAGAAACTCTCGTAGCCATCTCCGCACTTTGGCTCACATACTTTGGTTTTCTAAGGATGCTGGAGAAGAGCAGAGTAGCATTATCCTTAGATGCCAAAAAGGCCTTTGACTGCATTGAATGGAGTTATATGTTCCGTACATTGCATAGGTTGGGATTAGGTGATGATTTTATCTCTAAGGTTAAATGGTTATACAAGACACCATCTGCACAAGTGAATTGTGGGGGTTTCCTTTCAAAAACTTTTTTAGTGCAAAGAGGTACCCGCCAGGGTTGCCCTTTATCGCCCCTCTTATTTCTTCTTGCACTTGAACCACTGGCTGCAGCAATAAGACAGTGTTCACAAATAGCAGGCATTCCTACACCAGCAGGCATCTCAAAACTACTTCTATACGCGGATGACATATTACTCACACTTACAGATCTACCTACTTCACTCTCGGCACTCATGTCTACTGTTTCTCACTTTTCAAACATTTCTGGATACAAAGTCAATTGGAATAAGAGTGAAGCTCTCCCATTGTCCCGGGGCACAACAAAAGCAGCTATCTTAGGCTACAATTTTCAATGGAAAGCGGATCGCCTGAAGTATCTAGGTATTTATATCAACACTGGTTTAGAACGTATGATTCAAGATAACTTAGATCCTCTCATTGCTAAAACGAAGTCAGAATATGAAAAATGGTCCCATCTTAACCTGTCCTTTTGGGGTAGAGTCCAGCCAGTGAAAATGATTATAGTGCCTTGTTTCACATATGTTTTAGGTATGTTACCTTTGACAGTTAAAATATCAATACTGCGAGACATTGACAAAGGTATTAAAACCTTTATTTGGGGATCTCTGAGACCTAGACTCAAAATCTCCAAACTGATTGCTCACAGGCGATCTGGTGGCCTTAGTTTACCATGCATTGAACATTACTATACAGCCCTCCATTTATCTCAATTGGTTTATCTTTGGCCAATACAGGATGACCCCCCACTATGGGTTCTTATTGAAAAGCAATCTTTACAGGTATCTTCAGGTTTGCAAATGTTTTATACTCATAAATCGCCTGCTTTACAAAGTTCTAGCCCTATTATTCAGTCTATGCTTAAGATTTGGATACACTCCCACAAACTCCTTAAAAGTAATCCGAGGCTACATAATAAGGCTCCCATATGGCATAACGCTGATATTAGAATAGGGAAACAGACAATTTCCTGGGATACATGGGCGAGAGCAGGTATTCTAATGCTGGATCATTTATTCACTTTAGAAGGCGAGCTTAAAACCTTTACGATGCTTCAGATAGAATTTCAACTCCCTAGCTCTCAAAAGGGGAAGAACTTACAATTGAAACAAGCTCTACTTAGTAGACTAGGAGGAAATTGAAAGGAGCGGTCTCTGGATTTTATAATCTCATTGTGCATAAACTACATTCATCACCATTACTAGCACAACTCCACGTCAAATGGCAAGGATTACTTAACGTAGCGTATTCCAATGATGGCTGGACGGATGTTGTTATGAACATGGATAAAGGAATCAGAGAGGCAAGAATGAAATTAACTTTTTTCAAAATTCTGCATAATTGGTACTGGTCACCACAAAAACTCAAGGCAGCAGGTTTACTACACCATTCTACCTGTTGGAGGTGTCCTCATGAGGACTGTGATATCCTACACATTTTATTTCGATGTCCAGTTTTGACGGAATATTGGTCTTCTATAACTTCCTCTATACACAGAGCTATACATGTGCCCATTCCTTTAAGAGAAAAATTAGTTAAATTACATGATGTTACTGATCTCCCAAATCTAACAAACCATACAAGAAGATTGATTGCTATTGCACTCACTGTAGCAAAAATTTGTATATTACGACATTGGAGAACACCACAACGTCCTACACATGATGAATGGCTTATTGAAATATATAACATGGCATCATATGAAAAGCTGATTTACAGATTGCAAGATAATGTTGGGATTTTCATCAAAATTTGGAAACCCTTTCTAGCTAATACATATTCTATTAATATTCCCACGTAAACGTTTTCTCATTCTTTGTCTCCTATCTTTATTAAGACATTTTTATTATTGTTTTGAGTCATGCTGTTATTAAGACAATTGACATCTCACCCATTAACACTGTTATTTTAAGTAGGACTTACTGTTCACCAATTCAACACAGTTGAATTGGCAGGAATATCTGCATTTGAAATGTTATATATGTGGATTTGCATGATATTACTATCTCGACTGTCTTCTAACAACCTATAATATATGGTTTAATACATATTGCATAATTCTTTCTTTCCATATTTTCTGTTATAGGTCTACTTCTAAGAGTTAATGCACAGTTGGATGCCTTATAAATAATCTCATATATTGCATTTATTGATATATGTATAATGTTTTTTTGTTTGTTTTTTTGTGTTTAGAAATCTGAGAAGTTAATATTTCATAATATTTTTCATATATGGCCATAATTTGATGTATTGTTTCTCTATTTAACACAGTCTGTATTTTGACATGTACTTCTCAATAAACATATACAAAAAAAAGTGAAAAAAATAAAATAAAATATGTAGGTGTTGCATGGGAACACCCACCACAACACAAATGTAATATGTCTTTGATGCAAAGTGAAGCAAGTCAGCAAAATGGGCTGCTTTGCCTTACTCCATGTGTACAAAGCCATGAAAAACAACACAAAGGGGCTTTGCGTGGCCTTGGAGCTATGGGCCTGCAGCCTGCGCTGTTGGTGCATCAAATAATTTACACACAAGCTGCTTTTAATAATAACATGTGTTTGCACAAAATATTCATTCTGCTGAACACATAGTAGGAGAATACCACCTCCACTGATTGTTTTTGTGCAGGAAGGTGTCCCCTTAAAATAAACCCCTAATTGTATCAAACTCAGGTGCCACCAATCCACACATGACAAAGCATTTGAAGCTCCTCCCTCATGTTGTGTAATTTAGCATACTCATTGGTGGGCACATGAATATATTGTTGCACTGTCTTCTTGTCCTCATGCCAAGGTGAATCTGATCGGAGGCATGTCTGCAGAGCATTGTAATGCAACATAAAATTGCCCAATGAACCCTCAGAATGTGTTGCACATAATTCTCTTCATTATTTATATTAATCAGGATCACACGTGGGAAAATAATAGCTATTTAAACCACAGGACACCTGCACAGATGAGATGTAGAGCATGCATGCACGCATCCTTTATATGGATGTTTCGAGTAGCAATGTGCAGCAAGATGACCTTTATATCTGACATGTAGGGACAGACATTAGGCTATGTAGTGGGGCACTTGCAGTTACATCAGCTGCATGTTATGAATCCTGACATACTGCACCTTGGAATTTAAAGACTTTAATATAGAGTATGTGTCTGTCCTGTCTGTGTGATGTGAGTTGTGTATCCACCCTCTATTCTGAGATGGCATACCTGGCACATGTGAATTCTATGTAGCAATGTGTGCAGACATGTTGTTGCATTAACAGGTAACCAATGTCGTCACACAACATAGCTACTTTGCGGACATTACTCATCTTACTTTTGCTGATGCCAAGGGAATCCATGCCATTGCAGGGTACAGAAGGGACACTAATGATCAAATGGGATCTGTACCATACCTTGGTCACACAAGACCATTTTTCCAAAGCCTACTTTGTACTCATCACATCCTATCTAGATGTTCTGGGATGATGAATTAAACACAACATAGTTTTATGTGGCAGGGTACTTTGTCGTCATTACATTTTTAGAAGGCAAACATTATGTGGAAGCATGCTCACTATTGGCCAACTTAGATCCTAGAGACTCCTGGACTGGCAGTATTTAATTTGGCTTCCACAGGCAACATGGCCACCTAGCAGAAAAGGCAACACTACATCCAGATGGAACACTTCAGTTGCATCTGACTTGTTGCCAAAGAATTTAAGGCAGTAAAGAGGAGATATGCTGAGCATGTTGCCTCTGGAAAATGGTGCATCAGCACTGATGCACCCATTACAAAGAATAAGCCAAATAATCCAGGGAGGATAGTGCAGACCAGGGGGGATGAACAGAATCCATTGCCAGCACCTCACATAGCCAGCCAACTGGACCAGCATTGCCACCAGCTAAAAATACAGGCCAGGTGAGTTCTTTTGAACAAATGATTCTGAAAGATGTTTCTGATCTTACGCCAGGGTAGCTGGACTTGAATACAAAATGGATTACGTGCTCCAGCTATTGCATGAAATCAAGCAGGTTGTAAAAAAAAAACGTCTCCACCATAAGACTCACATTCGTACCCTTCCGCTGTAGCTAGTTTTTATAGTTGATATTTTTATCATGGATTAGTGTAGGTTTAGTTAGTGTAGGTTTAATTTCATAGTTTACAGATTGGGTGGGTACAATTGTAGCAGGGCAAGTGTGTGGTGGGATATTCAGGTGGGGGTTTGATGTGTTCCAAATGTGTTTTTAAAAAAAATCTATAAAAAGATTCCCAAAAATATATATATTTGTTTAGGCTTTTAGGTGTAGATAGTTTTTGTATGCATGTAGTGTATGTTGTTACTGTTCGTAGTTGTGTTGTAAGATGTTTAACCTGTCGTGTTATATGTTTGAAGTAAGTTAAGTTAAGCTATTTTTAGATGTTTTAGGATGTTAGTGTAGGCAAGATAGCTAAGTTTCGAATAGGTATAGTGTAATTTCAGTAGGTTAAGTTAGTGTAGGTTAGATAGAATCTGTTCAATTTTACATAAATACTACTTTGAATCAACATAAGAGTCTGGCTTATGTTTTCTGTGTAGGTGTTAGTGTATGTGCCTACGTAATGGTACCTGCATGCCTGTGGATTTCTTTGCATTGGTTTTTAGATGTGGGACTTGGTAAAATGCATATGGAGAGGACTCTGTCAGGTTCTACATGGAATTCATTTATGATTGGTGAAAAATTGGTGCTATGTAAATGACACTGTTAATGTGAAAGTTGAGACAATCCAAACCATGTTTTTTACTTCATTTCTGTGTGTGTGTGTGTGTGTGTGTTTTGGGCGAAATGCATTGTGTGTTACTTTGATTGTGAACCATTATCAACTATCTGGGCACTCCATGGTTACACACTGTTTGGCAGGACATTACTCACGGGAGCTTCCCTCACTTGCTTGTCACAGCAGTGTAGTTTGTATCCTAGTGTCCATGGATAGGGTCCCCACCAGGACTGTGGCTTATTTCACCCTCTACAATGACATCATGTAACCGGTTTCAGTTCATGCTTGGGAGCTTGGGTGACTACCAACTGTTCTGCAGACACATAGGCTTAACCTAATCAAATTCCCTAAGATGATGGTGCTTTGTCCATGGCACCATCACACCTGTGTTCCTTTGGAGAGTTAGTTGAATTTTTGTGACTCGCACAATACCCCAGGTTCTATGTACTACATACTCCTACAGATATACAACACACAGATTTGAATATGTACATTTATGTACATATGCAACATTGTTTCAATCACCGCCACAGTTGTTGCAGCAACTCCTAACTATTTTTTTTGCCATCAAATGTCCAGACAGAGTGAATCCATGGGTGAAACCCTGCATGTGTCATGGGGAGTAGAGGAGAGTTTCAGTTATGAGATTTAACAAATTGTCATTCGGGAAGACCAACTTGACAGTACAGACATGATCGACGTCAACAGATGGAACAACAAGGAGGGATGAGGTTATGAGGTTTACTGGCATAATTATGAGCACTGGGCAAAGGAGAAAGTGACATCTTGGCATATAAAACTGTTATCTTGAAATTATCCACTGGAAACAGCTGAAGCCCATATCTTCATCCTCTGATGTGTTTGTTTATTCCTGTGAGCGTGGTGCTGTAGGGGCTAGAGGTGAGGGCAAGGGAGGCACACTCACATTAGGGGCAGAAGATGTGGCTCCACAGTCCACAGAAGCATTTCTCTCTGCCAAGTGGTGAGGCAGAAATGCACTGCGAATGTCCTGTTGGTTTGCCAACAGAGTTCCAAAGTCACGGTGGTAGGCACCAATAGTGATGATGTATGTGTCCTGCTTCTTCTCCATGGACTCCAGGATCTTACACATAACCTCCCCCTCCCCAGCTCTGTGGCAACCTTGCTGAAGCCACATTGGCAGGGCAGTTGTTCATGTCTTTGCCTCATGGCACCCAAGATATATCAGCCAGGAACTGTTGTAGTCCACAGAGCGGATTGTAGTTACCTGGTATAGCAGATGAGCTGTCCTTATTTGAACTGAGGCACCTATGGACTACCTTTTGAGTGCCCACCATGGTCTCTGTCCCCACCCACACCACATCTAGCATCTCCCGCTGGACTTCTACCACCTGACCTTCAAAAACTACGTGGGGATCCGTGGAATCAAAGGCTGGGGCTGGTGTAGAAAGTTGTGGTTGTGTGCTAGGTAGATCCTCTGGAGACCCCGCAACACATTTGGCACTTTGTGCAACCGGAGAAGTTGTGTCAAGGGAGCCCAGGATTTCCCAGAGGGTGTCTTGGTCAAGGGTGGGCAGACTCTCATCTCCAGCAAGGTCATCATCCTGGACAGGGAGTTGCTCAGGAGGTGTAGGTACCTCCTCTGCAATTTGAGAGAGCAATATTAAGGATGTCCTTTGTGAGTTATTGCCCTGGCTAAACTGTTTGACTATCTGACTCTGTATTCTTTGACTTTATAAACAACATTTTTGTATAGAATGTATTTTACACAGAGTCTTGGTGTACACGTTGCACAGTAATTGGCTTTCAAATGACAGAATGTCAGCATTACCAATACAACCACTGTGTGACCAGGCAAAGTTTTATGCTCATGTAACATTATTACACAGGTCAATGGGCCTGCTATGCCTGGACATTTTTGAATACATCTTGTCTACATCTGTCAAGTTGATTTGCATTTGTTGACAGGATGCCTAGAGTGATTGCGTTCAGATATGTTGATCCCACTGCTGTTCTGATTACAAATATTCCCCAGGTTGGCTGCATTCCCTGTGGCAGTATTCCTCCCACTGCTCCTTTGCATGTGATGTGGCTATGCTCATGATGTTGTTATGATCCAGCAATCTGGGTATCACACTGTACACTATGAGACTCTGCCTTGTTGTCCTGACTACCATGCACATCATGTATTAATGTGTTCAGGAACTGAATTTGTTACACTAATCCTGCACAACACTGCACACATTAGAAAAGTGTTAAACTGAAGAAATGTGTGTTGGCATGTACTTCACATGTAGTGCCTATATCTGTCAGCACATTTATAACACTTTTATAAACTTTTGGGCCCATCTTTGTTGACAATTGGCACTGTGTGCACATTCTTAGGCTATGGTGAATGGCACACTAAGGCCCATATTTACAAGCTTGCTGTGCCACCGGTGCATCACTTTTTGTGATGCAGTGGCAGAGCAGGCTGCACATCCATATCTACAAGGCCACGCAAAGCCACTTGGTGTGGCTTTACATGGCCTTGTAGATATGGAGTAAGGAAACACTGCAAGTTGCTGTGTTGCATTACTTTGTGCCAATGAGGCATTTTCATGGTGTTGCGCGGGTGTTCCCATTCAACACTCTTGGATTCTGACACTCTTTCAGATTTGAAAGGTTTTATAAACCTGGGAATGCATCAGAACCCTCCGCCTCCCCGGGGTGGCTTAAGAGTGACACAATGGGGAGAAATAACATTATTTCTCCCTGTTTTTTTCCTCTTTCTATGTGTGCTGCATGTCATCAATAATGTACCCTACTTTGTTCAGAAAATAAAGTCCATCCAGCTGGAGTATGTTTAGAAGTAATAAAACAAAAATGCCTATACTAATGGACTAGCACAGTCATTCCAGACCGGATGGCGACTCCTTACCCACCTAGTGCTGCTTGCTTCATCATCTGGTTCCCCACCTAACACTGGAAGGCATCCTGGGAAGGCCCTACCCTGTTGTCTGGCTCCCTTTCATGTGATTGGTCTGTTTTGTGTTGGTAATTGTGCATGGAAAAAAGTATGTGTAAAATATAACCAAAAACTGTTATAATTGAGAGTAGAGTTAGGCCACCAGATAGGAGAACTTTTTTTAGAGAGCATTATTGAGATCATTAAAGAGAATTTTAGAAATACAATCTACACGAGTGTAGAACTATTTGTGTAACACAGGATCCCAGTCAGGGAGCCTGACTTTATTACTGGTAAATGCTGGGTTAACACTTGAGGTAGAAGATATTCAGAACAAGAATTTGCAAAGCAGTAGGTCTTGCATTTTCTTGAGTTAGAGCTACTGGTGTTGTTAATTCATAACTGGACTTTTCTTGCCACATAAATTGGTCAACCCGCCTCATAAATTTGTCTTTTCCTGGCATATAATTCCAGTGGTCCTGCATATAACTAAAGCACTTCCAATTACTTTCTTTCTCTATCTGCAGCAAAAAATGAAAATGTTGCTGTTTAGCATCCTAATTTAAATCTGACATGCTAATTCCAATAGAATACCACTTTCACTACCCCACCATCAGATTTGCAGGCTGGCTAACACAATTCCCCCCAAAAAGACACAAGACAGCCACAGAGGAGAAATAAATGAAAAGGGTCACCCAAACATATCAAGAGTGTTCAAACCGTCATAGTGTAGTACAGATGTTAAGTTGGCCTAGATCATGGTCATAATTGTAATAAGGAGAGATTATTAAAACATATACAATTATCGTATAGACCTTCAGCAGAAATAAACGTTTGGCATAGGCTGTAATGCCCAAAACACCATAACACAAATATCATATGTAAGACACATGTCATGTAGTCATATTATTAGTTCTTAAAGGGCATAACACCATTAAAAAAAACAGGTGAAAGTAATGCAGTGTAACCATATATTTAGCTCCTCCAGGATGTAGTGATTAATATATTTTTAGAGATAGCAGGTCTAGTGCAATGATATTACAAACAAAACCCTTAAAACATAAACTACTCTCAGCTGTAAAACAAAAGTTCCAGCCTGGATCACTTAAAAAGACTGCATGGTGAGAGGGGTTATTATTTTGGTGTCCCCACTAACCTAGTGTGTGGATCCAGAGCTGATGTAGAACAAAAGAGCTTGTCCTGCTGAATGTTTTGGTGGCTGTCACATTGTTCCAGGACCACCACAAGCTGAGTTATGAGCAAAAATGTTTTGTCAAAATAATGCCCTGCAAAGCATCATGTGGAGAGTTTCCTGAGTGCAGTCAATATTTTAGTATCGGCTCTCCAGCTGTGCCAGGAGAGCCGCTTTCGCTTTAAGGATTTCTGTTTTATGTAAAGCATTTACCAATTTCAAGTGTTTTAAGGGGTGAGCCAAAAGAAATGACTCCGATTAGGTAATTGTGAACAAAGTGACTATCGTTTTAATACCGCCGATCGAGTTCACGCTGTTGTGCCTGTTCGTGATGTGAGCACCATGGCCGCCATGCAGCTGGAAGGGGAGGGACAAAAGAAAAAACAAATAGTTCATGCATGCTGAAGTATATCAGTGATCGTGCAATTATCCATGTAACAAGGGCAGTCTGCAAGGCGTGACAAAAATAGCCTCAAGGCGGGACAAACATTAAGCGATTACCATTGACCAAGTGATTTTTGAAAGGCAAGCCCACGAACAAATGAAAGTGATGGGCGTGAGATGAGAATGATTGAAAGCCAACAACACTTACTGCAGGTCAAAGCGCTTGTGTTTTTGACCTAAAAACCAAGGACACCTTGAGAACTGAAGGCCGTTTGGAATAGCGGAAACCAGAGAAAACCTCTTTTTCCTCTCTCTTGGTGCAGAGGAAACCGCTCCACACCGAACTAAAATGATATAAATATCTCAAGAAAAGCGTATGTTTTATTTCAAGGATTAGTCCCAGGTTACTTCGTTTCTCCCCTTCCTCTCCCCTAATCCCACTAAAACCAGCAGCCAAGACCTAAGCCTCGTGCTGTATTTCTCTGTGCCCCATATGGCCAGTCCATCCCTACATTCCATGCACTACCCTGTCAGTTCTGCCTCAAAAAGAGTGAAACTCGACACACATCCCCTTAAAATGTGCAGTAGGTGAGAATGCCCCAGCTCCCCTCGTTGGGTCGGAAGCAGTCTTCATGAAAGCTCAGGTTAGCCGCTGTTGTCACATATGTTGGCCGCTGCACTCCCTTCTCCTGCATGAACAATGGACCTGGCAAGGGTGTATCATCTGAGATTAAGTCAGTCAACAACCACTTGGCACCAACATCTAGTTCCAGATCTAAGTATCTGTTTATTTCAAACAGGATAGACCAGAAAAGCCTTCTTTAAAGGAGGTCAGAATATTTTCTAATGAAGATGCAGTAGCACAATAAATGCTGCCAGTAAACACCACGCAGCTGTTTCCCGTGCACAGAAACGCAAATGCTCTGCAACAAAGTCACATAAAGAATAATGAGTTCATTTAAATGCGCACAATGTCACGCGCAGTGAGGTTAAGAGTGGAGCGTTTACCTCTAATTCTGACTTTTTATGTTGCAACTGAGGCATCACATGCGGATTCAGTATGTTTTGCCTTTTTTTACGGGCCTTTTCCCATGATAAATTGTGACTTTATAGGGAGAAAACTGTTGAGGGTGTGATAATTACCACACAGCTCATATTCCCGATTCCCAGCCCTACATTTCTAATCGGGGCCTCTTCATTCAAATAATAATGGTGCAATCAGTAAATGAATTTCCACACTGTCTGAGTGAGGTCTTACAAAATGTTACTGTATAGTGCCAGTTCGATATCTTACAGCTTGCAATAAAAGCAGCCCAAATCAACATCAAACATGCATAATTTTTCTGTAGCTAAAGTGTCATGTGATACTGCCAAACAAGGCATTCAAAACATGTTTGCTGTTCTATGTGCATATAGAAAGCTCTCGTACTTAGAGCCATGTTCTTTCCGCATACATTCTCATGCATACACAAGTATTACCATACCGACGTGACAACTGAGAAAACGAAACGAAGAAGAAATTAACCACGGGGTGCTGTAATTATCCAGTGTGGTAATACCTCCAAATCATTACAAGTTATGTACTTCGGAACGCTGAATAATGTGGTAATATTACAACGTTTTTCCAAAGTCCAAGCTGTGAAAACCTGAATGTTGCATTCCCGCCTCCATTCGCCTCCACCCGGTTTTATGTAGGAACATTTGCCCAGAAAAAAATTGTGGTATTTTATGGTGGCCACATGTACAAAGTCAGTTTGCAGTTGCAACACCTGTGATATGCAAACTCACATGGTGTGCGACAGTGGCAGTGCAGGCAATGAGGGGGGGGGGGGGGTTCAGTCGGATCCTTGTGTGGCAGATGTTCCTGAACCAGAGCTAGAATCCATTAGATCAGTGAAACATGCTGAATTTGTCCTGGTGTACTTTTCCCACACTGCAACACATTTCAGTAGTTCCCACAGGATATCTGCTTTCTGTTCGGAGCAGCAACATGCAAGCAGCCAATGGGCTTCCCTGCTTTCCCTTCGTCTTCACCCCAAATAGAGGCCGGATTGACAGGGTCATCAACTCTCCTTTTGCTTGAGTATTACCCTGGCTTTGATCCATTAGAAGTCTAACCACTAGAGCCAATGCAATGGAAGGAAGCAAAAGCTCACAGCTTGTTATCACTTCACAAGTACTTAACAGAAACTGCGATTTGGAGGAAGGTTTTTAGGTTTCGCCTGCACATCGCTTGTGCTGTGCTTGTGAAATCTATTGTATTTAATATAAATCTTAAAAGGACCTTACATCCCACCCTCACTTTTCATTGGTTGGTGTACTTGCCATTTACTTTTCCTCAATTTCTATTACCGTGGTGGTTCCCAGACCATGCAACTGGCCCCTCACTCTGCAGGAGTCTGTAGAGTTTCTTCCAGTGTGTGCAATATTTCATGTTACCAAGTCTGCTATCTTCATTGCGACATATGCAGGTACTTTCAAATGTCAGAATATCACTTGTATAAAAAACATATTGGGGGTTATTCCAACTTTGGAGGAAGTGGTAATCCGTCCCAAAAGTGACGGTAAAGTGACGGATATACCACCAGCCGTATTACGAGTCCATTATATCCTATGGAACTCGTAATACGGCTGGTGGTAAATCCGTCACATTTGGGACGGATTACCACCTCCTCCAAAGTTGGAATAACCCCCATTGTGTTTAATTTAATAGAGTATAATGTTGCTCTATAATTATCTGGGCAACGCACATAGTGTACATGATAACTGCCTTGCCTCCCAGCTCACTACAGAGATTTTGTTCATACTTTGCATGATGTTTGTTGGATGATTTACATAACAAATAATTAGTACTCTTAACACCCAACAACCTCAACTACTGTATAACTTAAAAACCTGTATGTTGGAGAAATGAGTGGTTATACATGTAGCTGTATATTTTTTTACTTGTGTGGTTGAAACTCTTAAAGAACAGTTCTTTCTTTGAGCTGGAGGCTAAATGGTGATGAACTTTGTTCATAACCTTAAAGGTCTAGGACCGTCTCCTTTAGTGTCTTCGACCATCAGCCCAACCCCCTACCCCTCCCCCCCCCAACACACACCATGCCTATTCCAGACCTCGAAAAATCATAAAAATGTTACTAGACCTTAAGGTCAAGTAGTTTGAATAATCTACTCGACTTAGCTGTAATGTACTTGACCTGTAAACGGGCATCAAATTGTGTGACCCTAGGCAAATAGTTCACAGAGTCGCCTTTTTTTTCATTCTCACACATGATTGCACGTTCAAACATGTGAGCTCAGCATTTCTGCAGTGCAAAAAAACTCTTTTGTTTGATTAAGTAGAATAACGTTTGCTTCATGTATCACAAGAATCTAGCCCACATATAGGGGACGCATGACCCATGACTTGCTTTTAGTTTACTAACAGCATTGCCATCGGGGCAGGAGTGTTTCTCAGTTTGTTTAAACATTCCCTTTTAATAAATATATTACTAAACCATGATGTGGTAGCATACTGTAATCTAGACGTAGTACATTTCCAAGAAATGTCCAAAACCTTTCCACTTACTTGTAGCTTTACAAATAAAACTATATAGTGTATTAACAATCTGTTAAAATAGGGTTTCAGAAAACATATCCTTTGCACATCAACGCTTAAAGTTTTCTGATTTGTTTTCATTCAATAAAATATTTTTTGCATCACACAAGTACTAAGAATGGTCTTCCACAACTATTGAAATCCATTTTGAAATGTTTGTACAGTTGACTTAGTCATTTACATGTTGTGTGTTAGAAAGAACTTGACGCCCTATAGCCTTTTATTTCACTCTCTAAACAGCAGGTCAGACAGTTCACCTTACAAAATCCTGGAACTTTACATTGATTGTAAGACAAACTGACTTTTGGCATCTGTCTTTGAACAAAGAGCAAATGTGGCATGCAAGAACAAGATTTAAAGTGTCTTTTATTGCTCCTCCACTTTCTGAGTGAACAGAACACCCGTTCTTTGTCAACTCACCAGAAAGGGCGAGTAAGTCCTAAAAATTGCTCGACCTGATAAAATATGACTCATACTCGAGACCTGCTATTCACCTGTTAAATTTAATATTTCTGCATCTTTGTAACACCATCACACACTTTCAAATATAATCACAATTGCCACCATTGGTCTGTGCACTCTGCAGAGAGATCAAGTAATCCAAACACCGTTATGACCCACTAATGGGCACTGTGAGAGCCAGGCACTGCCTTCTGCCTTGACCCCGAATCTCTCAATTATGTTGGTGAACACCAGTCCACCGCCTGAACCCAGAGATACTTACAACCAACAAGGACACAGCACAAGATTAATACACAGTATTTTAAAAAAGTGCGTGCAAACAATGTGCTGGTAAGAAACAGAAATGCTGTAGGGAAGCAAATTAAGTCACCTGTGAGAAATGTGAACTTGAACGTTCTCACAGACTTGGGTAACTTAATTGTTAATATTACTGTTGACCTTTGGCCCTAGTTCCCCAGACTACTTGTTATAGGGCTAGGCACTATAGCCTTCAAACCACATGACGAATGTGTTGAGAACTCCTGGGAATACGCAGCCCACAGTTTAAGAATCCCTGATATATACAGTTTGACAGCTTCTTTACTTCTCACAAAAATACTCCAATATAGGCTGATGTTAAAAATTACCACTCCAAAAGATCTATCCACTTCTGTCTCCCTCTAGCCATGCCAGCTCAGGACCACAATTATACTCAAAATATCAGATGGACAGCCCAGTGCAGTAACCAGCTAATCAGACTATATCATTTGAAGTGCCATATTGTAATTTTTGCATTTTCTGCTTTTTTCTTGCTCTCTTTTTGCCTTTTCTCCTCTTTTCTTGCTCTCTGTTTTGCTTTATTCTGCTTCCTTCTTGCCCTCTTCCTGCCATTTCCCTCCTCCTAGTGCTCCTCCCTTTCCTAGGACCTACTCAATGAAGGCCACAGCATGACCACATTGAGCAGGTCATCTTGGCAGCTTCCCCTCCAACAGGTCTCCTGTCCACCTTGTCCGCAGTCTGCAACCCTCTTGCTGCTTTGTCCCTTGCTGCCCTCTGTTTCTGCCTTTTCTGCTTGTTTCTTGCTCTCTGTTTCTGCCTTCTCTGCTCATTTCTTGCCCTCTGTTTGTGCCTTCAATGCTTACCTCTTGCCCTCTGTGCCTTCTCTGATCAGTTCTTGCCTTATTTTTGCCTTTTCTGGTCATTTCTTGCCCTTTGTTTTGTTTATTTCTGCTCGTTTCTTGCCCTCTTTGCCTTTTCTGGTCATTTCTTGCCCTATTTTTGCCTTTTCTCCACATTTCTGGCCCTAGTTTTTGCTTTTTTCTGCCCATCTCTTTCCCTCTTCCTCCTGTTGTTCTCTTCCCACGCCCAGAGCCCCTCCCTTCCCACAGGACACTTTCCCCGGCGAACTTCAGAAAAAAACTCAAGACCTGGCTCTTCAACTGAAACCTTGCACCCCAGCACCCAGATACCCTTAGGGGTGACAGTGCTGCGCTCTACAAATGCTGATTGATTGATTGAAAGTTATATTGATACCAATGTCACTGATAAAATGTACGTCCACATTAACACGATATTAAAATAACAGCATACAAGAAACAAGTCACTGGCGTTCTGATGTGATACAATTCTGTCTATACATTGAAAAAATGCAGGCTGCACATAGACCTGTTTTTAATAGCTAGTTATATACTATAAACATTTTGAAAATAAATGTTTATATGTGTTATGTTGGGTGGTGTGAATTTGTATGTTGTGGGGCATGTCGTCTAACCTCAATAGAGCACTGTTGCCTGCATTATCTTACTATGTTTACGAAGCATATACTTCCATAGATTGCACTAAAACATTACTTCATTTAAAAGATTGGACCATTTTAGGTGCAGGTTGTCGCAACAGCTATAGGATGACCACCTAACTCCAGGACAACACACACACTTCCCCCAGTCCTGAACGTTTCACATGCAAACTGCTTTTTTCAGGTGTGTTAGTCTAATTAGATCAACAGAACCAAAGTATTAGTTTATCACATAGAATGCATTGGGCTATCACATAAAAGTATAGAAGTAGATTATATGTTGCTGTTATCAATCACCTTTACTATTACCACGGTACTGCAGCCTCACATTTCCAATATGGGTTAGTTAGTTAGTGCTGTTGTGGAACATGTCTAAAAAAACACTGACAAAACCAATAGATTTGTCAGAGGCCAAAAACTTATCACTTTTACAGTGTTTCTTTCCCATATATGGAGCAACTGCTCGCCAACCTAAAACTTACAAAAAAAGTACGTTATTCATAATCACATAGGCGAAACAAATTGCATTTGCCAATGCTTGTTAACTTTTCAGCCTCTTATGTAAGAAATGTGCTTGCACTGTAAGAATGCTAGATGTTTCTGTGTGTATGAGTAACTATATAAATAACAATTAAATTGCATTAACTTTTTTAAAAATTATTTTCAGTGCAGGGTATCAGAGCACTTCCCATTGCATACAGAGAGATACTAAGTCATACAGGTGTATAAATCAAATTGCAGGAAATGTTGCATAAGGCAATGAGGGTTATAAGGTGTAGGTGCCATGTGTCATCAATACTTGTAGACATTATCGACCTGATTTAGAGGTTGTTTGACAGCTTACTCCGTCACAACGGTGACAGATATCCCGTCTGCCAAAATCTAAATCCCACTGTTTCCTATGGGATTCAGATTTTTGCTGATGGGCTATCTGTCACTGTTGTGATGGAGTAACCCGTCCGCCAACCTCTGAATCGGGCCCTATATGTTGAGTACATGGTAGGGGAAAATGCAAAGTCAGGATTTAAAATGTTATGGATGCAGTTGTCTGTACTAACAGGACTGTATTACTACCCAAAGGAACCCTGTCTAGTGAACTTAGAATACTAACAGGTTGAGAAAAAAAACACAATAATGATCTAAGCCATGACTTGCAGTTTGCACCAAACACTAACGCAGACACCAAACTTCTGCATCACCGGTCTTCTGGGTCCCCTCTCATCTTGACTAGCGTGGTCCCTGGAACACAGGAGCTGGATCCAAGGGACCCCGACAGACCAGTGCTCCTTCTGTCCAAATTTGGTGGAGATAAGTGCTTGCCTCCCCACCCCAGAAAGTAATCCTGTGTACTGCATGATCTGCAGCTGCTAGGGCTTCTCTGCACTTTTGCAAGACTTCCTTTGTGCACAGCACAGCCCAGGTCCCCAGCACTCCGTCCTACATTGCCCAACTCGCTGAGTTGACCTCCAGCTTCGTGGGACCCTCTTTTGTTGTGTTGAGACGACTGCCATGCTCAGACTTCTTGAACGCCTGTTCAAGTGCTTCTGCGGGTGCTGCCTGCTTCTGCATGGGCTCTCTGTGTTGCTGAGTGCCCCCTCAATCTCCTCCTCCAAGGGGTGACCTCCTGGTCCTTCCTGGGCCCTGGCAGCACCCATAATCTTCAACTGCGACTCTTGCAGCTAGCAAGGCTTGTTTGCAGTCTTTCTGCGTGGAACTCTGCATCCTCCAGCACTCTGTGGGACATCTTCTGACCAAAGGAGAAGTTCCTGGCACCTTCCGTTGTTGCAGAATCTTCAGCTTCTTCCACCCGGAGGCAGCCCTTTTGCACCTTCATCTGGGGTTTAGTGGGCTCCTGCCCCCCCCCCCCGGACACTTGCGTGACTCTTGGACTTGGTCCCCTTCCTTTGCAGGTCCTCAGGTCCAGGAATCCGTCTTCAGTGCTTTGCAGTCCGTTGTTGCCTTTGCAGAATCCCCTATCTCGACTTTACTGTCTTTCTGGGGTAGTAGGGTTACTTTACTCCTACTTTTCAGGGTCTTGGGGTGGGGTATCTTGGACACCCTTAGTGTTTTCTTACACTCCCAGCGACCCTCTACACACTACACTAGGCCTGTGGTCTATTCATGGTTCGCATTCCACTTTTGGAGTATATGGTTTGTGTTGCCCCTAGGCCTATTGTCTCCTATTACATTCTATTGTGTTCTACAGTGTTTGCACTACTTTGCTAACTCTTTACTTACCTGATTTTGGTTTGTGTGTATATTTTGTGTATTTTACTTACCTCCTAAGGGAGTAATCCTCTGAGTATATCCTCTGAGATACTTTTGGCATATTGTCACTAAAATAAAGTACCTTTATTTTTAGTAACTCTGAGTATTGTGTTTCTTATGATATAGTGCTATATAAGTGGTATAGTAGGAGCTTTGCATGTCTCCTAGTTCAGCCTAAGCCGCTCTGCTATAGCTACCTCTATCAGCCTAAGCTGCAAGAACACTACTAATCTACTTATAAGGGATAACTGGACCTGGCACAAGGTGTAAGTACCATCAGGTACCCACTATAAGCCAGGCCAGCCTCCTACAGTGGCCCTCTATGATGAGGGCCTTAAAATTCCACATAGTCGCACTCCTTCCTATCTTACAATGCTGTCTAAGGCTCAGACTGCAGCAAATGCTGGTAAAGGAATTACATTACGCCTCTTAGAGGGGGGCCTAGCTCTACCAGGCATACAGTCTTACCCTTACATTTGGACAGCTCAACTACAAAATCAATGGATAATATATGCCACCGCATGAACGGATTAGGTTCTGGTTGTAACAAATCCAGAAGTTGAGCATGGGAATTCTTTAACACAAATGCTGTAAAGTAGAAATGTACCTACAGGGGTCTGAAAGCAGCTAGGCCACTCAAAATACTTCTGGAATCTAGCTGCAGTTTGAAATATACCCAGATGACTACTCGTTTTAGAGCCATCTAGTGTCTATAGTAGTAATAATTTACTTGTAAGCTATAGGTCTTCATCTTAATACAACACCCATTCCTTCACAGTTGGTCTTTTTGTGACGATAGCCATGCAGGGACGTTAATGGTCAGTATTTCTTTATGCAGCTGCAGCAAGACCATATCAAAATCCACTACTGCCACCGTATTTTGGTTTATATTGGATGTAAGCTAAGCATTGAGCTGGCATTGACTGTCTCATTGAGTGTCACATCCAGTTCAGACCCAAACAAACCAGACAGTTAATCTGCTTTTTTATTGTCCACTCAAGGGTGTTATATGATAGCAAATTTATAACCTGAAAATACTAAAGCTCATTTTAGCTGCTGTAGAGTGAAGGCTATATCAGACTTCGGAAACTTTATATAACAGATTAGTACCATGCGGTATATGGTCCTGTCCCATCCTAGAAGAAGCATTGTCAAAGCCAATTAGTCAACAGCTGACTACTGACCTTTTGGCTTTGCCAGTTTTTTTTCCATTAGAGAATCGTTTTTGTAAACGTTTTTTACAAAACCATTCCAAGATAGCTGGATGAAAGAGTAAAAGTATGTGCCTGCATCTTTAAATAATTGTTTTTTCTTTTTTTCAAAACTAAAAACTGTTGTATCCTAGTAACAGGATGCCACTGCTGCTGCATTCTGGAGAGTGGAGACAGCAGTCAGAAAGCAACCAGTTGCTGTGGAGGCTAGACATGAATAGGGTTTGTTCCATATATCTTAAACTGTGAATTTCAAGCTATCCCCTCCTGTCTTAAGAAAATGGCGACGAGGATGGGATGGACTATTAGGACAAATACTGTGTGAAGAAGAGAGGAAGGAACGAAACTTAAGGAGGAGGATGACCCCTGACTCATGCATGCTGATTTGGGAAGATATAGTTACGTCTGCTCGAGGGAGCTGTTGTTCATGTTTTGACTTTGGTGAGTGAATTTTGCAAAAGCTGATATACACTAATGTGTGTAGAGGTGTGATTGTTTGCTGTTGGGCTCGCTCGTCAACTCGGCATTGTCTTACTGTGTGGTCAGCGAGCATTCATAATGTGTCTTGTGCACACTTTAAAAGTCAACAAGCCTATAAATTGATTTAGTGCGTGTGGAAGCGCATGTGTGGAAGTTGCTATTTTACCGGCAAAGCGTGTATTCATTCCTGGTTCAAGCTTTCCTCTTTGAAAGTAATCAGCGGTGCAAGGTTCAGCCAGCAGCACTAAGAGACAGTGCAAAGCGCCATAATAATGAGTGTTGTGCGGGGTGACAGAGAGCATCGCCTAGCTACGAGTTGACGAGACGGCAGTGTACCATTCCAATAATTTGAGGAGAGGCCGCTAAGAAACCAGGAAGAAAAACATATGGAGGAAACAGCGTTACGCTCAGCGTTATCTCATCAGAGGAGGACTGTAGAGTCTCCGGGAGAATTTGTTATATACGATAGGCAATAAGCAGGAAATTGTTGAGACAATGGTGACTACTTTTTTAATGTTAATTTGTTATTTAATAACTTCAGGTCATCTGTGACAAATTGTTTATTTTGGTTATTTTAGAAATAAAAAAGGCCCTGACTAAAATAATTATTGATACTAATGTTGAGTCAACAATGTGCGCATTTCTACGGGTAGGTGTTATAGCCTTTTCATTGTGTCTGGTAAAACATCAGATAGAATAATACCATGCAAAATTGTTTATATTTATAAAACGGATACTTCATCTGTAAAAGCACCTCCCAAGTTTTTACAAAATCCTGGTTCACCAGCCATGGTATGGGAGGACTAGAGAGAATCCTTTGAAATCTATTTTGAGGCGATAGGTGGGGACGTATTTCCTTCAACAAGGAAATTAGCATTGCTGAAGCATAATTTAGGCACAGAAGGAAGGAAGTTGTTAAAGACTGTACCTAAACTGTGACAGCAAACCATGAAGGGGATGGCGAAGACATTTCTGACATTGAAGAAGTGGAAAACAATGAATATTTACATGCCATGAAAGCTTTTGGGGAGAATTATGGCAAAAAGTTAAGTGTAGTTGTTGAACGGCCACATTGTTTTCTAGGCCACAACAACTAGTGGAGAGTGTGGAGCAATACGTTGCAGTTTTGAGAACACTAGATGCAACAGGCAAATTTAAAGATTTGCAGGGAGAAATTATAAGGGATCAGTTCATAAACAGGACCAGCATTGTAAAAATACAAGAGAAACTATTTGAATTAAAAGATCCCTCATTGAAGAAGGTAGTAAATATAGCGAGATGCATGGAAAACACATCAAGATAAGTGAACGAACTTAATAGTGAAAACCGCCATAAAGAAGAAACAAAGGTAAATGTGGTACAAAGATTTTTTAAAAATGGGCCAGTACCAGTAGCTAAATGAATCACAAGTGAAGAAAAAAAGGTGTGTTATAGCTGTGGGAGTATTAGACATACAGTCCTGCTCTAAAATCAAAGTGTTTTAAGTGTAAAAAGGTTGGTCATTTTTCACACGTTTGCAAATCAGACAGTCAGACCAAAGGGAAGAGAACAGTAAATGTAGTATGTGATGGCCAAGAGGAATACACAGATGATGAAGTAGAAGAGAATACAATTGAGGTGTTAGTTGTACAACAGGCTGTAATAGGTAAAATACAGGAGAGGTATCATCCTCCCAAATGTGTCATTAAAGTTAATGAGCAAAATGTAGTGGTGTGGGCAGACTCGTGTTCACTTTATACTGTATTAGACAAGGCAACATGACAGAAGTTGGATGAATGCAAGCTAAAGATTGCTGGAATACAACCAGAAGAGTATTGTGGAGTGAAATTACCATTATTAGTTTATTTCAAAAGCAAAATTGAATACAAGAACAGAAACACTGGGGGGTAACATTTATATAGTGGAAACTGGAAAGGCACTTTTAGGATGGAAGGATAAAAAAAAAATTAAACATCCTTCTGAATCCTAATCCTCATGAACAGGTATTGCTCACAGAGGGAGCCAGTAAGAGTCGGTGGCGCATGAAATCTACAAAATTATTCATTGAGAATTTAGGATGTTTGGAGAATTTTTAACACCAGATAGTGCTCACAGCTAAAAACATTCCCAAAGTTCACAAATGAGAAATGTTCCTTTTGCCTTGAGGGGTCTGCTGAAGGAAGAATTGTGTAGGTTATGTGAGGCTGGAGAATCATCGGAATGTTTGCGTGGTCTCAAGAGATCTCAATCAACAGATTTGGGTGGATTTCCGCTCTTTGCGCCCTCATAAATGGGTTGATTTCCAGTGTAAGAGGTGCAAATTATTTCTCATCAATAGATTTGTCCATTGCGTATCACCAAGTGAGGTTACGCCCAGAGTCGAGACACCTTACATCATTTATAACGCCTAAAGTAGCCTTCCGAATCATATGCATGCCATTCGGGTTAGCATCAGCTTCAGCAGTCTTCCAAAGGCTCATTCGTAAAGTGTTAAATGGTATTTCAAATGTACTGGTTTTCCAAGATGACATCTTGGTGTGGGCTGCTGACAGAGAAAAACATGATGACGTGTAGAATGTTATGTTGGAAAGGTTACACAATGCTGGATTGACAGAAGGTATGGACAAGTGTAAATTTGGTGAGACACAGGTAGAATATTTGGGACATACTTTGTCTGGGGAAGGTGTCAAAATGAAAGTAAAACTGTTGGAAGCCATTGAAACTGCACCTGCTCCCACAAACAAAGAAGAACTTTGCTCTTTCCTCAGCTTAGCTGAGTATTATTCTAAGTTTGTATGGAATTTTGCTGACCAGGTGTTTGTGTTACGAGGTTTGATGAAGAAAGGTACATTGTTTGAATGGACGGGGGATTGCCAAAAAACACTAGAAAACATCAAAAACGATATTGTGTCTGCAGTATTTTTGAAACCATATGACCCACAGGACGAAACTATTGTGCTGTTGAGTTGCTTATGGGCTTGATGTTGTATTGATGCAAAGAAAAAAAGGTCAAGAAAGGATTGCAGCATTTGCATCACGTACATTAAAAGGGGCTGAAAACACATAGGGGATTATTACAACTTTGGAGGAGGTGTTAATCCGTCCCAAATGTGACGGATATACCACCAGCCATATTATGAGTTCCATAGGATATAATGGACTCGTAATACGGCTGGTGGTATATCTGTCACTTTACCGTCACTTTTGGGACGGATTAACACCTCCTCCAAAGTTGTAATAACCCCCATATTCTGTTATAGAGAAGGAAGCATTAGCATGCTGGTGGGGAGTGAGCTACTTTAAAACATATGTATGAGGAACCACATTTGAGGTGAGAATCAACCTCAAGCCATTGGTAGACATATTTTCAACAAAGGGTGCATGGAAAGCTACACCGTGAATAGCTAAATGGTTGTATTGTCTACAAGAATATGATTTTATCTTAAAATATGTTCCAGATATCAAAAATGTGAATGCGGATTGTTTGTTGTGGGTACCTTTGCGTGACACCAAGGAAGATGAAGGAAACGAGAACGATGAGCAGTGGTTGGTCGCTAGTGTGGATGAAGAGTGTAAAGGAAGTATAACTGAGGAGGAGTGGAAAATAGCTACTGATGCAGATGACATGTTGAAGCCCATAAATGTTTGTCTTTCTGATAAGGTTAGTTGAGATTGTATAATCAAAGAAACCCTAAATGACTACAAGATGGTGTGGGAGGATTTGTCATGCGTTGAAGGAGTAGTAGGGAGGAATGACAATTTGGTTGTGCCTGTCACACTGAGAAAAAAATTAATGGAGTTGTTACATGCGGGGCATGGAGGTATGACAGGAATTAAAAGAAGTGCTTGCATGGATTTCTGGTGGCCTGGAATAGATAGGGAAATTGAAGTACTTGTGGGTCATTGTGTAGCATGTATGTGCAATGACAAGACTCATAGGGTGGAAGAATCCCCATTATGTCTACTAAGTTACCATAGAAGCCCTGGCAAAGGTTAGAAATGGATGCGTGCAGACCATTCAGCTACAGAGGAATAGAGGGGTTATATGTTGTAGTGTTAGTGTATTATTATTCAAAGTGGCCAGAGGTAGCGTTTATGAGAGAAACAAAAGCTTCCAATATTATAACTCTCTGTGAGGTGATTTTCAGAAGGGGGGATATCCTGAATGTGTTGTAACCGATAATGGGCCACAAGTTATAGGGATGGAGTTTCAGAGTTTTGTAAAAGAAAATGAAATAAAACCTCACAAGACAGCAGTATACAGTCCCAGAGAGAATTGTCTTGTGGAGAGGTTTAATAGGGTATTAAAGGAATGTGTGCAATTGGCTTGCAAGGCTGGATTGGACTGTAAGAAAGCAGTCAAAGAAGTGTTATGGAACCACCGTAACTGGAGAAACACCCTTTGTTCTACTTAAGGGAAGGCAAGCTTGTTCAAAGGTTACCCCGAGGTGGATGAAGAGAATAGAGGTAGTAATGACTAAGGGCCAGATGTATCAAAAAAGCCTTTTGCGATTCGGTAATAGCGATTTTTAAGAAATCGCTATTTCTGATTCGCAAAATGCTATGTATCATATTTGCGATTCGGTAATATTGATTTCTTAAAAATCGCAAATACTATTACCGAATCACAAATTGCAATACCGGTCCCATTTGCACCTATGGGCGTGTAGGCCCATATTTGCAATTTTTTTGCATTTCCCAATTTGTGAATTCCTAACTGGAATTCGCAAATTTGGGAAATGCAAACCCCAGGGTGCTGGGGGCCTAAGGCCCCCTCTGCTGCACCCCAAGAATTTTTGTAAGGACATGTAAGGAGCACACATGCCAAAGGGGCATGTGTGCGTTGCATGTCAATTTTAAAAATGCATTTTTAATGCATTTTATAAAATTTGCACATGGTTACCACCAAGTTAAACTTGGTGGTAATAGCGATTCCTTAATGTCAAATTCGCACTAAGGAATTGCTTGTTACATGTGGTTTAGAAATCGCAAATAAGGTTTCCTTATTTGCGATTTCTTATTTAGAGAATTGCAATTTGAGATTCTCTAAACGGGC
Source organism: Pleurodeles waltl (assembly GCF_031143425.1). NCBI lineage: Eukaryota > Metazoa > Chordata > Amphibia > Caudata > Salamandridae > Pleurodeles > Pleurodeles waltl. Next base: position 1,731,136,239 of record NC_090444.1, read on the forward strand.
TCACAAATTTAAGGAATCGCTATTTTAGCGATTCCTTTAATTTACATTGCAAAGGACTTTCATAAATACTGAAAGGCATTTTTGCATTCACAAACGGGCATTCGCACTGTTTGCGAATACAAAAAGGCTTGATACATCTGGCCCTAAGAGGGGTGACATGGCGCAGAGAGTAGCAAGATACCAAGATAAATATGTGGAAAGGCATAACAGCAGATTGTAGAAAATAAGGCACCAATTTACGGAATGTGATTGGGTGTGAGTATTTCAAATGGGACAGCAAAAGGTCAGATTTTCAAAATGGTCTAAACCCAAATTGATACAAAAAAATCTAAGGAAGTTGTGTGTGGTTGGACGATGGAAAAAAATGGAATATCAGAAAGGTGACATTGTACAAAGATGGAACAAAAGAGAAGAACAATTCAGTTCAATGAAGCGGATAAGAAAGAAACCAGTATGGCATGACTATTTTATATATATATAACTGTAGAGCTGTGTTCTGTAAAAAAAAAAAATAAATTTATGTGTTATACTGTGTTATTAATAAGGAAGTCTTTCTTAAATAAATATAATTTATATATATTGTCAATGAGGGTAAAGGGAGCTATGTTGTATGATAGCAACAGTTAACCACTGCTGCTGCATTCTAAAATGTGGAGGCAGCAGTCAGAAAGCAACCAGTTGCTGTGGAGGCTGGACATGAGTAGGGGTTGTTCCCTATTATCTTAAATAAACTGTGAATTTCAAGCTACCACATCCTGTCTTAAGAAAAACCAGTGAAGAATGCCCATGTGTGTAGCATATGCTTAAAATAAGCAACATGTAACTATCACACCTGGTTGCCAAAGCCAGACCTATTGTCTTTGCCAGTGCTTGCATATTTCGTTTTCAGTACAAATAATGAAGTTACGGGTGCAATGCACACATATAAAGTGACACAAGTAGGCTGGTGTTGGTGATAATGGGGCTGCCGGGTGCGTACCAAAAATAAAAATATAAGTGATTTTTTTCATGATAAATCATATATGAGCCAGCAGTCTCGGGCACTAAATGGGACGAGTCTTTTCTGTGTTAGTATGCGTTGTGCTACAGCAGAATGCCATCACTGACAGTGAAGTAAGCCAATGGCTGAAGAGGATTGATCCTGTGCGCCATGCTGTCTGCTATGGGGAACAGAATAAAAATGCGAATGACACAACAGTAGACCAATGAATAGAGAGGGCCTTCTGAAAGTCCATATAAGTAAGTATATTTATATATAACATGTATATATTTATGATTTAAACACACACGCACACAGTTATTAAACTCATCAAAAAGTCTTGGCCAATCCAAGTCCAAATACATTGATGTATCATCATCAATATACGCTACACAAAACACATCTAGATAGCCCTAAACAAACTCATCAGTCAAATAATGAAAGTGCACCAGGGTTTTTTTTAGCCCGAAGGGCAGGACTTGGTATTTGAATAAAGAAAATGTATATTGTAATGCCATTTCCATTCCTCACCCTCTTGGACCCATACCCAGGAAGTCCACTTTGGCCAATATAGTTGTTTTCCATATTTGGTCTCATAATAATTATTTTTGTATTGGGGGTAGTGGTTCTTCATTATAACTCATTACATAGCTAGTAGCCCATAAAAAAGGCCAGAGATGCTCTTTTCCAGTGCAAAGAAAAGGGGCAAAGTGCCTGGGGACTGCGAGGAACGTATGAAATCATTCTCCAGGTTCTCATTCAGGTATTGCCATAGGTCTTCTGCTTTATGCTTATTAAACAATGGAACTTAAGTCTACCATTCCATAGGGGATCCTAGATAGTATATTCAGTAACCAAATCTTAATGGTCACTGAAAGCATTTGTTTAATGGAGCACAGGCTCTCACCCACTCAAAGGTGGCATGCTTCATCATCGAGCCGTGCTCTTCGTTGGGCCAGCTCTACAATGTCTGATGGGCCCCACAAAGGATCACTTTGCCAGAGGTCTTTATATCCCCAGTCGGGTTGCAAATGTGCAATTCGAATACCTGCAGAGTTGGAGGAGACTAACAGGATTATCGAGAAAGATTGATAAGGAGTGATTAAAATTAACTATGGAACCCTACTAATCACTTTTATTCATTAGTGGGGGTCTAGGTTAAGGTAAAAACAGAGGAGAGAACATTATGCTCCTGTATTCTCACTATGTAATGATAATTAGATGGTAGTTAGTCTGTATATTCTTTAGTCCGTGATTAGGTCTACAATTTTCATGCCTTGATTGTCCAAGAGGATCTACTGCAACTTTTTCAGGACTATATATCTGTTCCCTTATTTTCTGTTGTGGCCGAGTTCATAGACTTGCATAATGACCTATTAAAACACAAAAAATAACAAAAAGAGACACATGAAAAGAAGGTGGAACTAACAAGGAGCAGTTCCTTCTGACAAGTTAATTCCTTTCTAATGTTAAGCAAACATCATGATAGATTCATATTTGCATTGTAACCAGCATAATATGAATATGGGTCATGCTCATGCAGAGAACTGTGTTGTTTGTTGTGGGTGGTCCTCCATCTCTAGTGTAGAGTGATACGCGTATTACAGACATCGATATATGCAATTCGTCGATTCGCACCCTAATTTCCTAATTAGAAGGTCACAATGCGTTTGTGAATATTGGACCGTTTACTGGTCATCTACAAAAAACTGAGCAGATGTACCCATTACTACAAGATCCACTTCTACCTTGTTATGGAACAGCTTTCCCGGGATACTACTACTTAAAATTCCCTATAGGTGTATCCCACCTACCCATCCCCCATGTTCCCAGAGCCAGAGGGCGTTGAAGGCTCTTCTCACTAAAGTACATGGATTACAGTGTCAAAGGGTGTTGGGAACTTCATGAGGTAAACATGTAACATGGTACTCGTACATACCGACAGAGAAATTGATAGGCCGCCATATTGGGTGCCTGTACTCTGATGTAAGGTAATATACGAGTTAATGCAAAAAAGAAAGAAGGACAACTATTCAAAAGGGCTCTCCTACTGATCTGCATTTGACCCAATACCCAGGGTAAAACTCTGGGAAGTGTTGAAGTAGATGGGGGTCCCTGATAATCTCCTGGCGGTTCTTATGAAACTACACGCCTCTAATTACAGACAAGTAAGAAATGGAAACAATGGGGAGTTAACTGACCCCATTAGGATTTAGACGGCGTACAGCAGGGGTGTGTATTGCCACTAACGTTGTTCACACTCTACATTAATGATTTAGTAAAAGCACTAGATTTCCCTGGCAATGATGCCTCACAAAGGGGCTCTAAAAAATCCCTACACTGTTTGCAGATAAATTAATATCCAAAACTCCGCGGGGTCTGCAGGCCACAGTTGATTGCCTTCTAAGCTTCTGCAGAGATCGGTATTTGGAACGAAATGTTAATAAAACCAAGTTTTTGGCTTTCAACTTCTATAAAGTGGTAAGGGTGAATAGTTCAGTCTAGAAGGGCCATGGGACAAGTTCAATAGATTTAAAATTTGGGGGGTTGTTTGACGAACACATTTAACTGGTCTGCACAAATTAGCTAGAGTACCCTGAAACTCCAGCAGGATGCTGGCACTGTGAATAAAATGTGAAAGAAAACACCGGCTAGTTCATTAGCGTCTGCGGTGTAGATATACAATGTAAAAGCAAAAAGTACAGCTCCGTATAGGTCAGAGTTAGCGGGACATGTGAGGGCTGATGAACTTGTTAAGGTGGCGAACAGGTTCATCAGGAGCTTATTAAACATTCCTCAGAGTGCACCCCGTCTTCACCAGTTTATAGACGTGGGTATGTACCTGATCAATTATAGTCTGATGCTCAGACTTATGCCCTATTGGCACAGGCTCTGGTCTACAGAGGGGCTGGAATTATATAGACTATCCCTAAAGGTATTACTCAGATCAAATGGTTGTGAGAGGATTATTTTCTTGCTTTTATTAAATCTACCTCTTATGAGTTTGGGTTTTAGGCAATATGCAGTTGCATTGTGAGTTTTACAATCAAACTCGAAAGAAGTGGTTGTTGTTGCAGTGGCCAAATAGCTTTATGCAGCCTGGCTTTTTCGTAATCGTAATGGTTGCCCTATGAATTAGTACAAGGCTCCTGCTGGTATTCCTTGATCGTGCTCTGAATTGTTCCAGCACAGTAATCCTGTGGACCAAAGTATTCAAATTTAATAGAAAAGGCCTAGGTGGCCATAGTTGTAGAGGCGTTTAGCCATCTTTTCTATCACCTTACTGATCTGGAAACGTTAGATGCAAAATGACCATTTTATTTTTAACCAAGCATTTGCACTTTACAATGTTTGACTGCTGCCATGACAGTATAAATATGTTTCATTTATTGCATTTTAAATTATTATTTTCTATCCCAGCTACGGCTGGTAATTGTATGGATTGTTTTTACTGTGGTTCTGTGGATTTTATATTCAAAATAAACTAATTGACTGACTAATATTATCATGAAATCAGTGGGGGTTTGTGGGAAAGTTAAGAACTGGGCCCCAGGTAGATATTGAACAGGTTGATTTTGTAGCCCCAAGGAAGTGAGAAGCATGATGGGGGGGGAAAAAATGATTTGCTCACATAGGAAGGTATACACCAGCCCTGCAGTTTTCTTGGTGTGTTAATTTATGCGTTCAGTACACAAAAAATAAAAAAGATTAGAAAAATATATATATATTATCTGATAGAGACTTCCAGCTGCACATTCCTTACCTTTGAATACTCCCCTGGTGTCAGTTTGGATCAGGAAGATATTTGTGAGCACTACTTCTGTGCGCCATTAAGTGGCATTGATTGGCTCCATGTCTGTCATCCGCGTAGTTGGATATGACATTGTGGGTCCCATATAGGCACCACCCTCTGTAGTTTCAGGAGCCTGAGTGACCCCTGCCTAAATATGAGTTTTACGAGGCCACGCACCTCATTTTGGGTAGCCTGACACTGGTGGAGCACCTTCGGGCCCTGTGTAGTCGGAAGGGGCCACTTCAGGTTCCACACCGATGGCTTGGTCCACGGCACCGAGGATCACTCTGGGATCCAGTTCTGGATCCAGACTAGTGTCCGTCGTACCACCCCCACCCTTCCTTGTTGTCCAGAATCCACCACTCCTGGTGCCATCCGTGCCCACGGGCAGTCTCTGTCCCCATTGTAATCCCTGACTTCGAAACTGAGCCGGATGGGTATCCTACGATGCCGGCTCTGATGCCAGCAGGAGCTTTGCCTCCTAGATCGGAACCTATGCCCTATTACTATGGGTTAGGCCTCAGGGACCAGAGGGATCGCTGGACCCTTTAGAAAACCAGTCCCAGGAAGAACAGACTTATGTGAAGACTGGGGTGAGGCCAGCAGACTGGAAACGTCTCCAGATACTAGCATGGTGTCTCCCCCTACCATGGCTACGTACGAGGGAGCGTCTTATGCTACGGTGGTAAAAGAACAGCTGAAGTCCTGGAATTTCAACTGTCTTCCGTGGCTGTCCAGACTAATCTCTCGACAAAGGTGCTGCAGCTGGGAGCTTCCACTTCAGAACCCCTCCTCCTGTTTAATGAGACACTCACTGATGTCCTACTGAGTACCTGGTCCAAACCCAGCACAGGAGCTTCTCTGAACAGGATGATTGCTGCCATCGTTGCGCCACAGCTGGGGACCCAAGTTCCTTGATGCAACACCTCACCCCTGAGATCTTGGTGTTCCAAGCCTCTACCTCCCAGGGTGCGTCCCTTCTGCTGCCTGGATAGGGAATCCAAAAGGTTAGACTCACTTGGGAGGAACACTTTTTCTTCCATCAGCCTTGCATTGCGGTGCGTCAACACTGCATGCCTTTTGGGCTGTGATTCCCACATGCTGTGGGACATGGTTGTGCGAGTACTGCCACAGGTCCTGGAGGAGGCCCAGGCTGCATTCTCTCAGGCTGTCACCGATGGGAGAGGCGAAGCGAAGTTCACAATCCATTGCCAACTGCACATGATGACTCGCTAGGCAGAGCAGTTTCATTGACAGTGGCCCTGAGGCAACACACCTGGCTGAGGACCTGGATTTTCTAGGGACGTCCAATCTCCCTTGAAGCACATGTCCTTTGATGGTACCCATCTCTTTGGAGACAAGGCAGGCTTGGCGCTCGAGCACTTCAAGTATTCTTGGGCTAGGGCCCAGTCTTTGGGCTTCGTCGTGGCCCCATGTCTTTTGTGGCTACAGAAGGGGCCTCCAACTACATCCATTTCTGGGTAGTCACTGTGCATGCATGCTGCTCAGCATCTGCGCGGCCGAAGGTGCAGGATCCACTGACCTTATGATTCAGGTAGCCAGTGGTCTGGATATTCCGCTGCCCACTCCCCTGCAGTAGCCTCTAAACCTTCCTAGCCTGCCTCTTCCCCACCATGGGCCAGTTGGCGGCAGGATTCACCATCACCTTCTCTGCTGGCAATCCATCAGGTCAGACAAGTTGGTTTTGCACATAGTCTGAAGGGACTACTCCTCCATCCATGCCACTTTCCTACGATTGGATGATGGAGGATCATTTCTCCCTTTTCCACGAGGAAGTTAGAGCTATCTTGGCAGAGAGCTAAAGAGCGGGTTCCTGTGCCAGAAGTAGGTTGTGGTTGCTATTCTTTCTACTTTCTGGTCCCCAAGAAGGGCAAGGTCCCTCACCCTCTCGTAGACTTTCGGGCCCTCAACCTCAGGAAGAAGTTCAAGATTTTCACTTTGGTTCAGGCTGTATCTGCTTTGGACCCAGGAGACTGGATGGTAGCCTTGGACTTGCAGGATACTTAGGCCCTCATTACAACCCTGGCGATCAGTGTTAAAGTGCCAGTAACACCGCCAACAGGCCGGTGTTTAAAAAAAATGGGATTACGACCACGGCGGAAACTGCCAACACAGACAGCCACTTCAACACACTGACCGCCACGGCGGTAGCAACAAACAGCGCAGCGGTCACCGCCAACAGACAGGCGGAAGACAATGTACAGCCCACACTATTATGAGAGGCCAATCCGCTAGCTTTTCTGGGGCGATACCAATGACATTAAAAGCACGGTGGAAACACTACACTGAAGGGGAACCACTCAACTTCCGACACTCCACGAAGAACCAGGACGCCATGGAGCCCGAATTGCAGGTCCTCCCCATGTTGGTGTATCTACTAATACACCAGGAAATAGGAAGAAGGCGGCGGCGACGACGACAGTGTGCTGCACCTAGCACACAGGGGAGGTAAAAGAGTTACACACACACACACGCGGCACACAACACCCCCGCCCACCACCCTCACCCACAACACCATACATACTAACACATCAAACAACATGACAGATACACCCCGTCACCCCCTGGAAGAACGCAGGGACAAAAGGAAATGAGTTTGACCAGTGATATTTAGGAACATTCAGATATAGCAATCGATTAAAAATAATTCAGTATATACAAATATTTACATCATGTACAGAAGGCCATACACTGTCCATTGTAAATGTCCGTGGACCAGTGGTCCCAAAAAGCATGGGCGAAGCCCACACATGACACCTGCCCCAAAACAGAGAGAACACTGCAGGGCATCAGGTCAAAAAAACACAGGCACCTCAGGGGGAAGAGGAAAGGGGGGCACCTCAGCCGGAAGATGGTACTACGCCACTGCTCCTGGAGGGGCACCATGCCCACTAATTGGTCCTGGGGAGTGCAAAGCTACAGTCTCTCTAGTGGGTGGGTTGCCCACTGCTTGGTCCTGGGAAGTGCAAAGGCACAGTCTCTCAAGTGGGTGGTTTGCCCACTGCTTGGTCCTGGGGAGTGCAAGACCACAGTCTCTCAAGTGAGTGGTTTGCCCACTGCTTGGTCCTGGGGAGTGCAAAGCCACAGTCTTTCTAGTGGATGCCTTCTTCCACTGGTTCTGGAGGGGGCTTTGTGCCCAGTGTGCTTCATCCTGCCAATGAAGGAGTCAGTGGATGCCTCTCTCCACTGGTTCTGGAGAGGGCTTTGTGCCCAGTGTACTTCATCCTGCCAAGGAAGGGGTGAGTGGATGCATCTCTCCACTGGTTCTGGAGGGGGCTTTGTGCCCAGTGTGCTTCATCCTGCCAAGGATGGGGTGAGTGGATGCATCTCTCCACTGGTTCTGGAGGGGGCTTTGTGCCCAGTGATGCTGCACCTGGGGTGTGGCAGTTCCCATGCCCTCACGTGGGTGTCTGAACTACGAGATGTGCAGGGAACAGGTAGCATGATACTCCATGGAGGCAGAGCCACACTCCATCCTGCGGCGACTTAGGCTGCAAACTGCTAGTAGTGCCAGTGCTGGTGCCTCATATGGTGTATGCAGGGTCCAGGACGTCTCCTGCAGCCTCGGACGGCTGCCCACTGGGGATGCTGCTGATGTCCGATGTTGTGGCACCAGCTGGGCATGTGGCGGTGCAGATGGCGGTGCAGGTGGTGGTAGCTGCTGCAGCGGAGATGCTGCTGGTGCTGCCCGTGGTGCAGGTGTCTGTAGTAGTGGAGGGAGACACCAGACCGTCTCTGGCAGCCTCGGATGGCTGATCACTGTGGAGAATGCTGGTGACTGACGTTGTGGCAGCGGCAGTGCAGGGGGTTGTACAGATGGCAGAGCAGGTGGCGGTCGGTGCGGCGGTGCTGACCGTGGTACAGGTTGCTGGCCTGTCTGGGGAAATGGTGGTCACCAGCCCATCACCAGGAGGCTTTGTGCCCTGAGGTGACTTGCTCTTGCTTTTGTGGCCCTTCCCCACCTTGGTAGTCGCTGCTGGGACCTTGACACTGTCCTCTTTGTGTTAGGATGAGGCCTTGCTGGGTGGGTGGTGAGAGTTTTCCCTGCTGCATGCCGGCCCCTTCTTAACCTTGGCAGGTGGTGGAATCGGAAGGTCCTTACCATCTGTAGGTGGCACACTGGCAGCCCTGACGGGTGCCCCCTTCGATCCTCCCGGACATGCAGGGACCACAGCGGACGCCGATTTGGTGGCTGAGGTTCTGGCCAAGGATCTTGACATCCTGGCCCTAGAGGAAGGACGGGGGGGAGGTGTAGGGAAGATGTCAACGTTAGCTAGGAAAAGTTTTTTTGACACACTGGGATGGAGGGGGTGTGGGAGTGGAGGAAGAGGTAGTGGTTGTAGGAGGTGTACGTCTGCTGAGTTTGGGTAAAGGTGCATGGGCTGGAGGCTGTTGTGAGGTGGATGGCTGTTGAGTGGGTGTGTGCCTGCGTTTGTGTACTTTGGGAGGAGGACTCACAGACACATTGGGAGAGGACACCGGGGACGTGTGAATGTTTGTGGGGGGTGGTGATTGCTCTTGAGGGGTGTGTTGTGATGGGATGCTGGTGATGGAGGCAGTGGCTGATGATGTAGTGCATACAGGTGTGAGAGGAGACGATACTGGGAGGGAGGTGGAGGAAGAGGAGGAGGGGGACACAGTGGAGGCAGTGGATGATGGTATGTGTGCATGGGCATGGTGCTTGTGTGAGTGCCTGTGTGATGATGTGTGGTGCTTATCTTTTCCTGAGCCACCTTTCTGTGTTGATGTGTGTGCATGCTGGTCTGAAGGTGCGCTTGGGATAGGGTGAGGTGCAGGGGATTGGGACTGGGTAGTAGAAGTTGGAGGGGGGAGGCTGGACACAGGGACAATGGCTGCCATCAGTGCTGAGGCCAGAGCCTGAAATGCTCTCTGTTGGGCTGCCACGCCAGAATTAATGCCCTCCAGGTATGCATTTGTTTGTTGCAAATGCCTCTCAACACCCTGGATGTCATTCAGAATGGTTGAATGCCCAACAGTGAGGGATCCCAGGAGGTCAATAGCCACCTCACTGAGGGCAGCAGGGCTGACTGGGGCAGGGCCTGAGGTGCCTGTGGCGAAGGAGATGCCCACCCTCCTGGGTGAGCGGGCATGGGAAACATGCTGAGGCCATGCTGGGAGGGCGTTGCTGGTAGGGGGGGTGGCGGCTGTACCTGTTGTTGGGGTGGGCACAGACGTGTCCACCACCACCACAGAGCTTCCATCAGAGGAGGAGTCGCTGTTACTGGTCTCCCCTCCTGTCCCCGTCGTTAAGCTCCCCTCGCATTCATTCCCACTGGTGGCTTCACCCTCTGTGGTTTCACCCTCCTGGGCCATGTGGGATGCAGCTCCCTCCGTCGCTGGTGCCTCTGCAGAGGACACACATGGTCAATGCCAGCATCACCACTACTGTTGGCCATGCCCAAACACTCACCAAGGTAGTCACCAGCCCATTGGGCACAATGCCTAACGCCAGCACCTGCACACCTGGCACCCACAGGGGCCTGCACACTAGTAGTTGGCCACTTGTACCATTGGGGTAGGGGTGCTTCAGAGCCTGCAAACAAGGGACCAACCCTAGCATGATCGCCTTGGCCTAGCGGCACCCACAGCCCACATCCCCCAGCCATCTAGTTTCTAAAGCGTACAAAGTCAACTATCTGAAACGGTACGCACCCCCTTGTGGCTGCTGTGATGCCCTCAAGTGCCCATCCAACTCCGGATAGGTCACCGCCAGGATGCGGAACATCAGGGGGGTCATGGTGCGATGGGCACCCCTTCCACGTTGGGAGGCCAGCCCCAGCTGGGCCTCCACCGTCTTCTTGCTCCAGCAGCGCAGGTCCTCCCATATTTTGTGGCAGTGGGTGCTCCGCCTGTGATTGACCCCTAGGGTCCGCACCTGCTTGGTGATGGCACGCCAAATACGCTTCTTCTGGTGGGCGCTGACCTAGAGGGAAAATACATCGGAAAATGCAATTACTCACCCGTCCGGAGTGTCCTTCTCATTGCCCACCATTTCCCACCCACGCCCTGATGCACATACATTGACCACCTCTCAAGCAGCAGTCAAGCCAGGATGCCTTAGCATCCCCCAACATGTGGCTTCCATCCACACCACTCCAAACAGGCATTGCCCACGCATCATGCTCACAGTGTACTCACCTGTTTGTCTGGAGGACCGTAGAGTAGCGTGTACTGGGGGAGGACCCCATCTACCAGTTTCTCCAACTCCTCTGCAGTGAAGGCAGGGGCCCTTTCCCCATACACTCCAGCCATTGTTGCTTCCAGACTCGGGTCACAGCAGCACTTGCAGTGCAGGTCCTCTTCTGTTGATGGTCAGGTATCAAGTGAGTGAATGGGTAGAAAATGGCGGTGACGTCCGTGGCGGTGCGTACCATCACTGCCGACGTACATCGCCACTGGCTCCTGGAACCCATAGGGCCCAATGATAACCAATGCCGAGTTGTGCGGCGGTCTTCGACCGCCTACCGCTACGCTGCCACACGCCAGCGCAGTTACCTCATTTCCCCTTGTCCCTCCTCACAGGTCAGGCAGCCGCCATTTCAGGGGGGCACATGCTATGGCACCTAACCGCGTCACAACACATATTGGCACATATACTGACTCTCGATTTCACACCCTGCGTCTGTAACATTGATTCAGACACAGTTGTGCTATCTATGTGGTGAATGACCTTCTGCTCACCGTTCTCCTCCATAGGCTACAACCGCTGAGGCAGATGAGAAGGCAGCATCCTCCGATGTACAGACCCCTGGTGGACCTGTCGACAATGGAGGTCAGACACATGATGATCACATACAGACTTGATCGGACCACAATCCAAGAACTGTGTGCCCAATTGGAGCCAGACCTGATGACAGCTATACGGCAGCCCACAGGAATCCCCCCTCTAGTGCAGGTCTTGTCAGTGCTCCATTTCCTGGCAAGTGGCTCCTTCCAAACTACAGTGGCCATGGCATCAAGGATGTCTCAGCCAATGTTCTCAAACGTGTTGAGCAGGGTGGTCTGCCCTGCTGAAACATATGCACAGCTACATTGTGTTCTCCCAGGTGGAGGATTTGGCCACAGTGAAAGCTGAATTCTATGCCTAGGGACATATCCCCAACATCATTGGTACCATTGATGGTACACATATGGCATTTGCCCCCACCCCAGCAGAAATGAACAGGTGTACAGGAATAGAAAAAGCTATCATTCGATGAATCTGCAAATGGTGTGTTTGGCGGACCAGCACATCTCCCATATGAATGCCAAATATCCTGGCTTTGTGCACGACTCCTATATCTTACGAAATAGCAGCATCCCTTATGTGATGGGCCAACTCCAGAGGCACTGGGTGTGGCTAATAGGTGAGCCCAAGGTCCCCACACAGTATGACAAGGTGTCTGGGTGTGGGGTTGTCCCTAAGGGTTAGTGTGTGTCTCACAATTGTCCCTCGATATTTGCAGGTGACTGTGGACCCCAACCTCTCATGGTTACTGACCCCAGTGAGGAATCCCAGGACCAGGGCAGAGGAACGTTACAATGAGGCACATGGGCCAACTATGAGGACTACTGAGAGGACATTCGGCCTCCTGAGAGCCAGATTCCGGTGCCTCCATCTAACAGGTGGCTCCCTGTACTACTCACCCAAGAAGGTGTGCCAGATCATCGTGGCATGCTGTATGTTGCACAACCTGGCATTGAGACGCCAGGTGCCTTTTCTGCTGGAGGATGAGCCTGGTGATGGTCTTGTGGCAGCGGTGGAGCCTGTGGACAGTGAGGAAGAGGAGGCAGAGGAAGACAATGTTGACAACACAACAAACATTATCCTGCAGTACGTCCAGTGACACACAGGTAAGAGACTGTCACTCCTCTTCACATTTCAGTATACTTTAGGGCATTGTACATGGCAGCCTCTTACCATCTGTCTATGGACACTGACTGTTCCCTTTGGGTTTCCTTTTTTCAGATCTGTGTACCCCATTCTGGCTTATGCTAAGTGTACTGCTACCCAACAACTGTCATACATTGGTATGTGTAAATGAACATAAACCTTGCAATGCTATGCTAATGTTGTAGTAATACATTTGTGAATCATCAGACTGACTCCAGATTGGTCTTTGTTTCGAGGGTGTTTATTGAAGGTGCTAATAAGTATAGGGGTATGTGCAAGGGGCTGGGGTGATGGTGGAGGAAGGGCCATGGTAGAGTCCATTCTCTTTGTATCACAGGTGGATTGTCCAAGGGGGCATAGGAAGGGAAGCAATGGCAGTTCAAGGTGGACAGGGTAACAGAGTGGGACAGAAGGGTGACAATCAGGAGGGTCCTATTTCCTGACGGGGGTCTTGGCAATGTTGTCTGTCTTCTGCCTGGATCTCAGGGAGAGTTTTCGTGGTGGTTCTCCTTCTGCAGGGAATGGGGTGCTGGTGGCCTGTTGGTCATGTGGCGGGCCTCCTGTCCACTAGCGCCGGTGGAGGTGCAAGGCTGTTCATCGGTTTGGCTAGTGTGAGGGGCCCTTTGTTGTGCCACTGCCTCCCTCATGGTCTTGCCCATATCAGCCAGCACCCCTGCTACGGTGACCAGGATGGTGTAGATTTTTGTGAGGTCATCCCTGACCCCATGTAGTGTCCCTTCTGTAGCCACTGGGTCTCCTGAAACGTGGCCAGTACCGTGCCCATGGTCTCCTGGGAATGGTGGTATGCTCCCATGATGTTTGAGAGTGCCTCCTGGAGGGTCGGTTCCCTGGGCCTGTCCTGCCCCTGTCGCACAACAGTCCTCCCAGCTTCCTTGTTGTCCTGTGCCTCTGTCCCCTGAACCGTGTACCGACTGCCACTGACCCCAGATCATCCTGGGTTAGTGGGGTTGCCTAGGGTCCCTGTAGTGGTGGACACACTGCTGAGATGTGTCGTGGGGACAGTGGCATGGGCCCGCTGGGTGGGTGCTGTGGTGGTGTTTCCTGAGGGGGGAGGCTCTGTGGTGGTTTGGGACTGTGGCAGGGTAACCGACTGTCCAGAGGTCCCTGATGGGCCAGGTTGGTCATTGTGATCCAGGCGTGCAGAGCTGCTGTTGTCACTGTGGGCCTCTTCTGTGGGGGGGGGTGGGGCTGGATGTAGCTGGCACCTCGTGTCTGGGGACGTTGGGTAGGGGTCCTGTTGGGATGTAAATGCATTGTTATTGTATCTGTGTGTGCCATCTTGTGCAATGGGTGTGTTTCCCTTCTAGATTTGTGCTTTCCCTGTCGCCTTGGCCTTGTGTGATTGCTGATTGTGTGGGCTTGGTGGGTCTCTCTACTGGGCATGCAGTGGTGATGGGTGTCCATGCAGGTCTGTGATGGGTGTCCATGCATTGTTGTTGCATGCAGGTCTTGGGATTGGGGTGTGTGGGTTGTGATGGTGGGGTGGATGTGAGGTGATGGAGTGATGGGAGTGAGGGTAGGGATGGGGGTATGTGATAGCATGGAGGTAGGGTGGGGAGGATAAAGTAGTAAAGATTTGCCTTACCAGAGTCCAGTCCTCATGCTAATCCTGCGAGGCCCTCAGGATGCATAATCTCCAAGACTTGCTCCTCCCATGTTGTTAGTTGTGGGGGAGAAGGTGGGGGTCCACCGCCAGTCCTCTGTACTGCTATCTGGTGTCTTGATACCACAGAACGCACACCTTCCCCCGTAGGTCGTTCCACCTCTTCCTGATGTCATCCCTTGTTCTTGGATGCTGTCCCATGGAGTTGACCCTGTCCATGACTCTCCGCCATAGCTCCATCTTCCTTGCAATGGACGTCTGCTGCACCTGTGATCCGAATAGCTGTGGCTCTACCCGGATGATTTCCTCCACCATGACCCTTAGCTCCTCCTTTGAAAACCTAGGGTGTCTTTGAGGTGCCATTATGTGGTATGAGTGATATGTGTGTGGTGATGTGTTGGGATGTATAATGTGATGTCCGTGGATGGTGTATGGGTGATGGTGTTCTGTGCCTCTGAGTGTGTACTCTTTGCTTGTCCCTCTGTGCTTGGTCTTTTTTTTTTGGTTGTAAGGGGTTGTGGGTATTGTGTGTGTGTGTGTGTGTTTTATAGTGTTGTGGGTGTGGTGTGTGTATGTGTATCAGGTGTGTGTATTTGAATTGTCCAATGTGGTGGTGTTTTGTAAGTGTGTGTGTATTTTGAGTGTGGCGGTGTGTACCGCCAATGGTCTTCCACGATTGAAAGAACGCCGCGTTGATTCATGGGTTGTGATACTGTGGGCGTATTCCTGTTGACATGATGGTCTGGGTTTTGCTATCACCAGTTTATCACTGACCTTTGGTGTGGCGGACTTGTGTGGGTGTCTGTATTGCTGCGGTATTCTCTGTGTGGGTCATAATACCCGTGGCGGATTACCGCCGCAGTCACGGTATGTGGCGGCCGTCAGCACAGCGGTAGGCGCCATTTACTGCCAGGGTTGTAATGAGGGCCTTATTTTCACGTCCCCATCCTGCCTGCCCACAGAAGTTACTTGTGGTTCATGGTAGGCCACAAGCACTTTCAGTTCACCATGCTCCCCTTCAGCCTTACCAGTGCCCCTCAGGTGATCACCAAAGTGATGTCTGTGGTTGCTGCTCATTTTCAGAGATCAGGGTTTTTAGCTTTCCCCTATCTCTACAACTGACTGTTGAAAGCAGGCTTGCATCAGTTTGTCATCTCCTACCTCCAGACGAGGGCGGACCTACTGCATTTGCTGGGGTTCACTATTAACATGCCGGTCACACCCGACTCCCTCTCAGATGCTCCCTTCCATCGGAGCTGTTCTGGACAAAGTGTAGTTTTGTGCTTCTCCTCCCGAGCGACGAGTCCAGGATATGCAGGCTATGATACAGATGTTTCAGCCCCTATCCTAGATTTCAGTGAGAATGACTCTGAGGCTGCTGGGCCTCATGGCCTCCTGCATCCTGCTGGTGACACATGCCCGTTGGCATATGCAGACTGTGCACTGAGAGCTGAAGTTCCAGTCAGTGGAACATCAGGGGAATCTCTGCACAACATCTGCAGTGGTGGTTAATGAGCTGCAATTGGGTCAGATGCAGATCCTTCTCCCTTCCCCCACGCCACATCTGATAGTGACAGATACGTCACTTCTGCATCACTCCTGCGATAGGGCAGCCAATTGGAAGAAGGGGGGTTCAGAGGCATCTGGTCTCTGGCTGAATCCTGACTCCACATCAACCTTTTGGAGCTCTGTGCGATCCAGCTAGAGTTGAAAGCATTTCTCCTGTCTATCAAGGGAAAGATGGTGCAGGTGTTCACAGACCACATCACTGCCATGTGGTAGTGGAACAGGCAGGGCGTGGTGGGGTTGTGGACCCTTTGACAAGAGGCTCTGCACCTTGGACGTGGTTGGAACAGCAGGGCATATCCCTGGTGGTTCAACAACTGGCAGGCTCTCTGAATGCCAAAGCGGACGTTGGAATGTTATTTGTCTGCTATTTCTGCTTTTTTGAGGTTGCCTGATCAGCCGTCTCTATTGTACATAGATTCCTCAAAGGTCTTGCACATCCCTTTCCTCCATCCCCATTCATTATGCCCCAATGGGATCTGAAGTTGGTTTTGACATTTCTGATATGTGCTCCTTTCAAGTCTTCTTTGTGGCTGTTACAGCTGCCTGCAGGGTGAGTGAGCTGCAGTCATTGTCATCTAAGCTGCCCTACCTTTCCATCTATTCTGACAAACTGATGCTTCAAATTAGGGCTTCCTTTCGCCAAAAAGTGGTTACACCCTTTCATGTAGGCCAATGCATCATCTTGCCTACTTTTTACGCACCCCACATCTTTCAAAGGAAGAGGAGAAACGCCACTGCCTGGACCCAAAAAGAGCTTGGGCATTCTACCTTGATCATACAAAAGAGTTCCTGGTTGATGACCAACTCTTTGTTGGTTATGTGGATGCGAAGAAAGTTCAGGCAGTGCAGAAGCCGACCATCTCCAGATGGGTCATACTCACTGGCCAAAAAGCATAAAAAGCAACCCCCAGAGAGTTTCCGTGCTCATTATACCTGAGCTAAAGCTGTGATCACTGCGTTAGCATTCCAAGTTCTAGTCCTTGACATCTGTCAGACAGCAGCATGTGCATTTCTGCACTCATTTACTGAACACTACTGCCTGCACAGTCAAGTCTGTAGGGTGGGATACTTTGCCTTTTTGGTCCCGAAGCACTTTCTAGTATGAAGTGGGTTCACAGGACCCTCTCCAGGGATGGTATTGCTTTGGTATCTTTTCAAAGGTAAGGAATCTGAAGCTAAAAGTCTTTATCCGATGAACAAGTTACTTAACTTTGGTAACACCTTACCTGATAGAGACTATAGCTAGCTGCAGATTCCTTACCAACCCACCCACTCTCCCAGCTCTGCAAATTGATTTCTAGCAGTGGGGACTCTCCTTTCAGGGCCTTAGTTTTGACGCACCAGTAGTCCGTTTCTTCTTGGCTCTGCGCTTCTGGCGAGGAAAGTCATGAAAGGAAACTGATGTCGGAGAACTGGCTGGCATCTATATGGGACCCGAGATGTCATATCCGGCGCAGACTATGACAGACGTGGAGCCAATCAACGGCAGCTAATATCGCATAGGGTTACTGCTCACAAAAATCTCCTGGATCCAGTCTGACACCTGGAGGGAATTCAAAGATAGGGAATCTGCAGCTAGATATTATCTCCATCAGATAAGGCATTACCGAAGGTAAATATCTTGTTTATCAGTATGGCAGTTATGGATAATTTCCAAACTTGCTTCTTTTTCTGCTGTTATGATAGGTGACAAGGATACATGATAACCAGTAGACACATGAAACTGCCTGCATTGCAGTCTCTTTGGTGTGTTTTTTCCCGTAAGTTCAATAAAAGAAAAATACAATGGATAAGGAAAATAGGGGCATGAACATTTCATCTCAGTGTACCATTTCAGGGTCAATTCAGACTTGACTCCTTCTACTGGTGATGTCACAGGTAGAAAGGCTTCTAGATAGCCAGCAGCCAGATGAAATCAACTGGATAGCTCTTCCCACGTTATCTCAGCATTGAGATAATTCATATTTGTCTTCAAGTAGAAGATCCAACACTGTTCTTTTACAAAACGAATCATCTGAACATCCTCTCTGTTTTTAAGGTCTTCAAGATTACCCAGTGCATATCATTTGGGGTATGTCTTGTCATTAAGAGGCAAGCGCTCATTTTCATTGAGATCTAATGACTTCTCAAGATGCTTCTATGTTAATTAATACAGGTTTTTACTAGTCTGGTAGTCATACCAACATACTACAGGAGGCATGGGGACTGGATGAGGTAGATGCATTTTTTGGTTTTACAATTAGGATGGTTCTTTAATTTCCACACTGCTTCCGGACCCAGATCTGCTTCTTTTGTTGGAGTTGTGATAGGGTACACATTATGTGATCCACATGGGTAGTCCCCCACTACCAGAGGGAGACCCCAACATGTGGTTAAAGTCTCCTTAGGATTTGTTCTTCTAGGTCTCTTGTAGACCAACAGATCACACAACTTGTTGGTACGTTAGAAGGCAAACCGAGGTTTCCCTACCTTCAGAACACTACAGTTTATTATGTTCCAATGTTTATTGATTATCTTCTTTATTTGATTAGAAGGTTGAGTGTAAGTTGTCATTCATCAGTTTAGGTTGATCATCTTTTACCTGTGGTTCTAGAAGTGCTTTTCTGTGTTGTTCTTTGTTCTCTTGTGGGTTGTGCAGATGTTCTTTTCTTTATACTCTCCTGTTTTCTGACTCATGCCACCCCAGCCTGAACTACAGTGTTGTGATAAAAATTGAATAATGTTCAGAATATCAAAGGTCATATTTGTTGTTCGGGCTGGAATTAATCCATGGGCAAGACAATCTGAAAGCTTACTAACCTCAATGTGGAGGGTGTGAACTGCTGCAATTATCTCAACATCGCTCTACAGACTATGCCACTCCTTAGACCGACCTACACCCATTTATGATAGCAAGGTGTTGCAAAGCTCTGGGGGTGCGGAGAAATGGAATACATGCATTTGAAGAATACTGGTCTCGACATGGTAGGCTGATGCAGTGGGATATACCAATCTGAGTACCGAATTTATGGTACAAGTAAATTACGAGCCAGCTGTTGTAACAGCAACATGTAAAAAGCCAAGAATTTCTACTTCTTTTTGTGATCCTGTTTGTACATGCTCTCGTAGGTCTGCTCCCTCTTTTGGTGTGTAAATTGTCTTTTAAAAGGGCCATCAACTTGTGATGTGCATGGTACATACTGTTTGTTCTTACTTTCACAGTTTTACCTGTCGCTTTACTGCTCCTGCAGAGGATTTCGGAGAAAGCAGCATCCGTTTTTAGTAACTTGCATGTGGGCAACCACAATTATGAAACACACTGAAGGTGATGCTGGAATGCTTGCAGTTCATCTAACCACTGGCAGTCCCTTGAGGTAGCATCCTAGTACATCACACAAACTTTTGTATGTTTGATGTACTATCCTAAGTGGCATATTTGTATGTCCAATGTGGGTCCCATGCTCACTGTACCACTGGAACTAAGCTGTATACACTGACGAGCCCATTACTAGGGCAAAGCAGGTCCTTGGTTGCTTGTGTTCCAATTCAGGGAGGACCTAACCTGGCAGGCTGGGCTGAACTGTTACCATGAGGAGTAGAGTTAAGACTGATTTGCATATGGTTGGGTGCAAACTGAGGTGGCACAGTAAGCAAAAGAACGCTGGGTCAGAATGCTACCTGAGCTATTGCCAGTGGTTTGACAAATTGCAAGCATTCATCCAATCACCTTTTGTGTGTTTCATTTACCACCCTAAGTGGCATGGGTGTGCCCAGACGTGGGTCCCATGCTTAGTGTGTCACTGAAACCAAGTTTTTGATGGCTGATGAGCATAAAACTAGGGCGAAAACAGTTCTTGGTTGCTCGTGTTCTTGTTCAGGGAGAACGTGGTCTGGCAGAACTGTTCTCCTGATGAGTAGGGTCAGGAATGATTTACATATGGCTGGGTCCAAACTGAGGTTGCATGTTAAGCAAAAGAACAATGTGTTGGGAAAATACCCCGAGTGATCGCCAGTGGTTAGACAAATTGCAAGCATTCCTCCCATCACATTTTGGGTGTTTCATGCAATCACAGTTAGTCAAAGTTACTGAACCCCCTAATCCTTGATCTTGTGCATGTAACCGGTTAGTCCAGAGCTACCCCTCTCTTTTATCAGTCTTAAGTAATGCACATTCAGCCAGTAATTCACTGGTCGCTACTGGACAATTGCACTATTCACTCATATGTCACAGCTCCAATGCTTTACAAATTGATAAGCCACTAACGTCCGTTTGTCTTCCTCGATTGCTTGCTGGTGGTGCAGCAATAGATGGTTGCCCAAGCTGGCAACATTCATGGTGATCAAAGCCTGGCAGCTAGGTCCAGCTAGGTTTGGACCTTCTTCATTCTTTATTTTCTATATTGCTATTTTGATCAGTTGTCTCTCACACACACACATTACAGATATTTTATTTGAAGGAAGATTTGGTGCCAAAGCTAGCTACCAGTGGTGAGCCAAGCCAAGTATCAGAAAGTTAGGAGAGAAAGGTTTGAATTTGGGTGTGAAAAGAAGATAAGGCGAGTCGATGCATTTGATGCTGAAGCAGCCTAATCATAGGGAAGGTGGAAGTGTGAAAGAGAGTCAGATCAACCTTTCATTTTAGGAAAGGTATGAGGTAGTGGCTTTCTGAGTATGAGGAGGGTAAGGTCAGAAATGACAGATCACAGAAATAGAACATGTTAAGGAACTCAGAATTGTGATTTTAGAAGTTTTGTAAAAAAACTCGGGAGCCACATGGAAAGCATCTATTTAAGGTAGACATTCTAGAGCTCAGAATTTCTGCAGAGGAGTTTTACAAGACCAGAGGCTTTGATATGAGATACAACGACAAAAAAGACAGTGTTAAGAATGAGTAACTCAGCAATGCAAGGATTAGAGGAGGAGCAAGAATCCACCACTAGACACCAGGGAGCTGCCCATTGGGAAAGGGCTTTTGCCCCCACTAGGAATTTTCTGGCAATATTCAGGAGGGCATATTGGGGTAAAAACCCCAGATCTTCCTCCCCAGTGTATAGTGTAGGGGTGGGGGCTGCCCTTGAAGGGCATGCCAATGCCCCTGTTCCAATAGGCCCAGTCCTTCTGCCCTCCTCAGGGGCAGATGGGTATTATTACTCCTGATCTGCCCACCAGGGGGGCAGAAATTCCACTAGACAATTGGGATCATTTGTTTTTTTATATAAAAGAGGGGTGGGAGCTGGCCATGCCCCCACCCAAAACAAATGTGGCTAAAGTGTTTTTGCCCCCGGGGGGGGGGGGGTGAGGGCAATAGCCCTCAATCTGCCCTCCTCTGGGGGGCACAAAGCCCACTAGGCAGCAATTGTTTTTCAGAAAAGGTTATGGGTGGGGGCTGCCCAGATTGGGCATGTCAATGCCCCCATCCCCCAAAAATGGACACAGTCTTTCTGCCCCCCTGGGAGCAGATGAGATAATTACCCCATGGGGGAGCATAAAGATCACTAGACACCATGGAATACCTTGGGTGAAATAGAGAGAGGTGGGGCAGCCCACCACCATGGGGATGGTTATGCCCCCACCTCAACTGAAGGGGGCAGCAGTCTTTCTGCTCCCCCTTGCCGACTAAAGCATCTCATCCCAATGGGAAGCAAGAGAACATTTGACTATTTTGGGTGTTGATTTTACATATGGGCCTAGGAGAGCTCCATTGCACACATCAGCCATACTATACTGTATCCCAACCTTGCTGAATGTGGCATCATTGACATAGCACTTCATTTGCGCTTGGCAGAAACAAGCAGTTAGTCTTGATACTTATACTGGCAAGTGGATCCCATTGACCTGTGGTGTTTCACAGAGAACAGCTGTGCAACCACACCTTTTTATGGTCTGGCGTGACCGAGCAGCTGCTGTCAGGAAATTATGTAGGCATCACTAGAGATGGGGTTTTGGCTCAGTCCACATGTTGTGGGAGTGAGTTTGATTGGGCAGAAGCTGTGTGATTCCCCAAAAAGTGCATGCCCTTCAGGCAGCAGGAAACTACCTTAAGTTGCTGTAAGCTACCTAAGCTTGAACTTTGAGGGGCACAGCAATGACACGGTTATCCTAAAAAAGTGTTTTAGATAACTAGATAAATTGTTGTTTTTCCTCTGGCAGCATCTCACATGGGAGAGGGCATTCATTAACCTACATGGATTGTTAGGTGTTGCTTGACAGTGCAACTTTCACCTGGCCTTCTAAACTGTCCCAATATTATTTTACAGTTCTTTACTTCCACACAAATACATATCTATTCCCATAATATTTGCTTGTAATGCTTCACATTGCCATACAACTTTCCTTAAAAGCAAGACTTATTGGCATTGCCAATGCTTGCTAATATCTGTCTGCAACCTTTGGCGCCATTGTTTCAGCTGTGGAATTTCATGTATTATAACTATGCTGACAATGGTTGATTCATTGTTAGTATAAGTCCTTCTGTCCAAAAAGCAAGAAAAGCATTTGGGCACAATGTCCTTGAAATCAATAGATGTATGTGCCGCAACCATCTTCATTAAATCTTCATGAAAAATAGATATTGCATGCATGAGCTACAGGGCCCAATAATGGGAATTCAGGCCTTTGACTTCTGAACTCCCGAACTACTATGTGTCATGAGTAAATGGACCAACTACTACCCTGTCCAGCAGACTCTTAGTTGTAGTGCAATTCAGTCAGCCCAAAGCTCTTCAGTGGGAAGTAGGTGCAGCACATACACTGACTTACAGCCCAAAATACAAACAGTGACAACACTAAAGTTATTATCCAGTCAAGTACTAGCTCTTATGACACAAAAGGAGACACTTAATGTAACACATAAAGCAAAGCATCAGCACACTAAAAAAACAAGCACAGCCTCTTAAGGTTGGCACACTTTTATCAATCGGAGTAAAATCGCTGAGTTTCTTTGTCCCTTTTAGTGGGGTTTGTTATTTCTCCTTTAGTACTGGAGGTGCCTCCCAGATGTAGCCCCAGAGAAACAAAGTCTATGCTTGGGTTAAAAGCTAAGTCAGCAACACTCTGCTACTAAGTTTGTAGAAGTCTCCTACGGACCTGGTGGCCTTGATTAGTCTTACCTGACCAAAGGCTCGCTAGCAACTCCAGAGGACCTCTTGTTGTCTAACCCCAATGTCATGTCAGGTTCCTCAGTCTCCAGATGAACCCATTGATGTGGGATATCTCCACCACATTATGAGTGTTCAAGCCATTGCCTTGGCACAGCGTGTCAGGGCTACATCACTGGCTTCATGGTGGCCTCCTTTTGGTAACACTTGTATGAGTTACTATGTCTCTGCCGTAGACATCTGTTTTGAACCTTGTAGCAAGTGTGGAGGTCACATGTCGGTGACGGATCCACACGAAAATTGTTTGTGGTGTCTGAGTTCGGATCATGATGTTGCGGGTTGCTAGTCCTGTCAGAGCATGAATCTGGAGTGGGAGGTGAAGTCAGCGGCACCCTTACCGACGTCAGACAGACCTCGAACGGCGTCGGCTCAGACTACTCCGGCACGGAGCGTGGAGCCAGCTGGTCTTCCAACTTCGCCTTTGCAGATGTCGTCACCGTTGGTGAACTCCTTAGAGTTCACCAACGCCAAGTTTGGAGTCAAACCCTAGATCATGGAAGGTAGCCTTGCGGCTGCAGGAAGAGTAGCAGTATCTAGAGGAGCAACAAGAACAACACCTAGAAGAAGGGGAAATTCCTGTACCTTCTGATGAGTACCAGGGGCTCAATGTGGATAGTGGACTGGACACTTCCCCCTGAGTGGGAGCTTTCGTCACCTGGAGGTGCAGTTTCATCAGAAATTTCAACCTACCAGGGGGTTATCAGGAAAGCAGCAGAGTTTTTAGATCTACCTCTGCCCACTTCAGAACTGAAGCCTAGTATTCTAATGGAATTATTGCACCCCACAAACTCATATTCAGAGCCTCTGCTTCAATTTAATGATGCTTTGAGTGAGCCCATATTGGATATTTGGAAAAAGCCAGAGACTTGTCTTGCAGTTTCGAGGTCCATAGCCAGGAGATAAAAGGTTGCCGTAGTGGGCCCTCAGTTTTTAACTCCGCACCCAATGCCAGAAAGCTTGGTGGTTCAGGCTTCCTGTTCTTCTAAGGGAGCTCCAGGCTTGTTCCCTACAACTCCATTGGATAGTGAGTCGAAAGGGATGGAGCAAACTGCTAAAATTACCTCTTCAGGGAGTATGGCCTTGAAGTCTTTGAACGCAACCTGTGTGCTGGATAGATACATCTACGCCTTGATGGATATGGCCAAGGAGCTGGTCCCTAATTTGCTGCAGGATGTTAAAGGACATTTTCAAGAACTTTTACAGGATAGTCATGCAGCAGCCAAGCAAGTAATCCAGTCAGGCCTGGACACTGCAGACTCTGTTGCAAGAGCCATGGGGACACTAATTGCCACCAGGAGGCGTGATATGCTTAGAGGTTCTGGCTTTTCATATGATGTACAAGCAACACTAATGGGCCTCCCTTTTGATGGTGCCAGGCTGTTTGGGGCAAAGGTAGACTTGGCCCTGGAGAGATTTAAAGATAGCAGAGCCAGTGCAAAATCTTTAGGCCTTCAGTCGTCCTAATCATAGTATAGGCCATCTCACAGATTCAGAGGGTTTGGTCGTGGCTCATCCTTTCGTGGGAGAAAGCAATTTCAAGTCTGGCAGCCTTCCGATCCCCTCTACAGGTCCCATAGAAGTCGTGGAAAGATTAGATGGAGTAGTGCCGCCCAGCAGCCTTCCACCTCCACCTCTTTGTCCTCTGCATGGAACCAGTCAGGAAAGCAACCTTAGTACTCTCCCCTTTCTCCAGCATGTGTTGCCCCTAGGGGAGGAAATGCTGAGGAAATAACATTGGACTAATGGGTGTTTAGTAGTGTGAGAAAAGGTTATGCCCTTCCCTTCCAGGAGTTTCCTCTGCCCTTCCCTCCCCGTCATTCCTTTTGCTCAGAAGAGCATCTTCTGTTGCTTCAAAAGGGGGTGCAGAGTCTTCTGTTAAAGGGCGCAGTGGAGTTGGTTCCGGAGCAGGAAAGGGTTCAGGGATGTTATTCAAGGTATTTCCTGGTTCCTAAGAAGGATGGTAGTTTGAGGCCTATTCTGGACCTGAGGATTTAGAATTGGTTCCTCAAACAGGAAAAGTTCAAAATGCTGACAATAGCACAGGCACTTCTTGCATTGGACAAGGAAGACTGGATAGTGTGTATCGACTTGCAGGATGTGTATTTCCACAGCCCCATTCTGAAGTCACACAGGAAGTCTCTCCGGTTCGTGATAGGGTCACAACACTATCCGTTTGTGGTCCTTCCTTTTGGTCTTACTTCTGCATCTAAAGTCTTTACGAAGGTGATGCCACTGGTGGCAGTGCATTTCAGAAGGAAGGGAATATCCGTATCCTCTTACCTGGATGATTGGCTGATCATAGCCAAGTCCCGAGAGTTAGTGGTGGACCATTTGTAGGTGAAAAACCAGTTGTTGTTTAACCTGTGCTTTTCTTTGAACATGCTCAGATCTCACCTGGAGCCCTCTCAGCACCTCCTGTTCATAGGGGCAGTACTAGACACAACATTGAATCAGTCCTAACCTCCTCCCCAAAGGATTCAGGACTTACAGGCGATGATTCCAATGTTTCAAAATGGAGCGGCTGTTCCAGTCCTGAAGGTCCTACGCCTGTTTGGTATGTTTGCTCCCTGCATTCTGTTGGTCAATCATCCACGTTGGCCTCTGCAAGCAGTGGTTTCAACACAAAAAGGGATCAAGAGGAATCAACAACGATCTCCAGAGACACTGCAGTGGTTCTGCGATGGTGGAATGTACACAGCAACATGTCACAAGGAAGGCTGTTTTCTCTTCCACCTCCGGTGAACACAGTCATAATGGATGCTTCCACTTTAGGGTGGGGAGTTCATCTGGGGGACCTGGAGTTCAAGGGCCTTTGGTCTCCAGTAGAACAGATGTTTCACATCAATCTGTTGGAGTTGGGGGCAATACGTCTGGCTCTCAAGGCCTTCCTCCCATCCATTCACGGTCAGTAAATTCAAGTCTTGACATACAATACTACTGTGATGTGGTATATCAACAAACAGGGAGGAGTAGGGTTGTATCTTCTCTGCAGAGAGGCTCTGCAGCTGTCGTCCTGGGCTCAGGACCATCTGAATTGCGTAGTGGCAAAACATTTGGCCAGAGTACTGAATGTACGTGCGGACAGTCTCAGTCGGCGCTTTTCAGCCGATCATGAGTGGCGTATTCATCCGGAGGTAGTTCTTCACATCTTCCAGTTGTGGGAAATGCCTCGGATAGACCTGTTTGCCACTCAAGAGAACGTGCACCGCCCGTCGTTCTGCAGCCTTCATTATCTGATGCAGGGGGCATTGGGGGACACGTTTCAGTTGAGCTGCAGCAACCGGCTTCTTTACGCGCTTACCACCATACCTTGGATTCCGTTTGTCTGAGGAAGAGTCACAAAGACCGAGCCCAAGTCATATTAATAGACCTGGATTGGCCTCAGCGAGAGGTGAAGACCTACTTCACCTCTCCCTGTGCCCTCTGCTCCATCTCCCTCACAGGGCAGTCACAGTGGCAGGTTCTACACCCCCACCTCCAGAACCTGTACATTCATGCCTGGAGATCGAAGGGGGCAATCTGAGTTATTTTTTCTCCTGAAGTGGTGGATGTCCTTTTATTGGCCAAATGACGCTCCACCAAGCCTGTCAGTGCTGGCAGATGGGCACAATTTGTTAGTCGGTGTGAAGGAAGACACATAGACCCTTTAAAGGCCCATTTGTCTGATGTTTTGGGATTTTCTCTATCCTTAGCGCAACAAGGGTGCACTGTGGCAACAGTAAAGGGCTATCTCGCTGCACTGTTGGCTTTTATTTGTCTTCCTGATCAACCCTCTATGAGTCCCCTATAGTTCTTAGATTCCTTAAGGGTTGAACAAACAAGTTTCCTCCTTCCCCACTCGCTATGCCTCATTGGTCTGATGTTAACTTTTTGATGGGTTCATCATTTGAACCAATGCATAGTTGCCCATTGAGGCTCCTTACTTTTAAAGCAATTTTCTTAATAGCCATCACATTTGCTAGACATGTGAGTGAGCTGCAGGCTCTTAGTGTAAAACCCCCTTTCGCTACCTCTCATGCGGGTAAGGTGGTTTTGAGAACCTGGGTTGCTTGCCTGCCTAAGGTAGTTACACCCTTGCATCTGGGGCAGACCCATCGAAGGAAGAGGAAAGTCTGCATCGCCTGGATCCAAAGAGGGCTCCTCTGTTGAGAGGACCAAGGATTTCAGAACTGCTGAGCAGCTCTTTGTTGGCTACGTGGGCAAAATGAAGGGCAAAGCTGCCCTCAAGAGGACTCTTTTAAGGTGGGTTATTCTATGCATAAAGATTTGTTATTCACTGGTAAGGAAGGATCCACTGGAGGGCATTAGGGCTCATTCAACCAGAGCTGAGTTAGCCACTTCCGCTTTAGCCAGGGGTGTGCCTGTTGTTGACATTTGCAAGGCAGCGACTTGGGCTTCCCTCCCCACTTTTGCAAAACATTATTGTTTAGACTCGGAAGTGAGAAGAGATGGCCATTTTGCCCATTCTTTTCTCCAAGTCTTCTTGGTTTGACCAGTCAGGCACCCTCCTTCGGCTGCGGGACTGCTTTGGGATTCTCCTCATAAGGTGAGGAATCCACAGGTAGTTGTATCCAGCATAAAGAACAAGTTACTTACCTTTGGTAACGCTTTTTCTGGTGGATACAGTAGCTACCTGTGGATTCATCATAGACCCACCCGCCTCCCCATTGCCTGTCTGGTCATACCAGCGGTAGTTTAGGTTGTATTATTCTTGTATTATAGAAAATATTTGTACATATTATTTATATAACAAATGCTTATTAGATTATGTATATATCCAATATATAATGTATGTATATATAACATTTTTAATATATATATTGAGTTGCACATGTTGTGCTTGTGATGTCGATATTCACTCGCTCACCTCGAAGTCATGGTAAAAAAAGTGGATGAAACTGACGTCAGCAGGTCGCAAAGGACTTCTTATGGGTCAGATGACGTCAAATGGAGTCAAGTGCAGAGCCGTGCTATTATGACGTCCTCGTCGACGAGGAGAGCTGGAAAGAAAAGCTTCTGTTGAAAGCTGGCGCATTGGGAGAATTCATATGGTAGCTACTCTATCCACCAGAAAAAGCATTACTGAAGGTAAGTAACTTGAACTTTGTGACCGAAATCTGGTTGTGAGAATGTTGATAGTTCACCAACACCTCAATGGAGATTGTAATACATTTCAAAAAGACTTCATTGGGATCCTTCTCCCTTTGTGAAGTAAAAAAAAAGTTTGTTGAAGAGTAGACAGAGGTCCAGGGACCCACTGTTAACTCTTAAACGGACCAAAAATATAGAGGTTTCTTTTTTAACAGTCCATTTTTCCATGTAAAAACATTTTTTGTTTTATCAAAAACCAATCACAGGCACGTTTATCTGCTGACCCTAACTGGTCACCGTCCCTGTGATTTTCTTTAGTCATAGTGAATTGCAGTTTGCAAACTACCTCATTAATATTCATGAGGTAGTCAGATTCTTACTAATTTAAGTTCAGAAACAAGACCCAAACAATTTAAGATGAATAATCAAGTTGATAAAATGTACACGTGTCTAGCTGCTTGCCACAGAGATGAACAATAAAAGGGGAATGAGAAAAAGGGTTTATTTATTCAGAAGTATGTCACTTAGAGTAACCTATGAGACAGTTTTTTGTAAAAAAAAAAAAATCTAAAATTGTCTAGAGGCTTGATTTAGCATTTTGAATTCATGTGTTTTAAAAACAGACCAGTGGCAATAAGAAATTTGGAGTACATGTGCCAGTTACACAAGAGAGAGGTTCATGTTTAATAAAAATCAAATGCAGTTGTACAGGCCACTAAGCCCAACTTGTGCTTGACCCAAGTTATTTTGCCAGAGAATGAAAGGCAGTTTAGAAGTCCACAAGAAGGCTCAGCCAGAAGAACAGGCCCGAGACTGGTGAAATCCAAATACAGGGAGCAGAAAAAGCAAACCATTTTGCAATTTTAAAGTGGAGAGACAAATAAATCCCTTCTATCAAGATGAAATACCTGAATCTGTTGTTACAGCATCCACTTGAGCTGGTGCAGCTGGCAATGTCCTTGTTTAGCAGGGAATAGTAAATACATTTAGAATAAGGACGTTATTTCTTATTACCTTGCAGCAAACTCCTTTACTCATTCCCCTTCTTTCTCAAACCATGGCTTATATCCCTCTTACCCTCCCTGTTGGCACCTCTTCTGCTACACACATCACTCCCTCCCTCTTAATGAGGCTTGATCTTCAATAGTGTGGCTGGTGGCTTGGAGGATGTATAAGAATATAATTGTCAGAAATATTGTGTGACATAAATATTATGTTCTAAATATTGTTTTAAAATTGTCATGTTGGAGTGTCTGTGATTAGCTCCAGTGAAATATATTTGGACATTCTCATACTATACCAGGATTGATATGTGGAAACTGTTGCTTATTTAGTCAAAGCAATGCCAGCCTGGTACCTGGCTTGTGAGATTTTGGATTCTCATTTAATAAGGAATTTGATGACTGCAACAAATGGACAAGGGTTTGCTGGTAAACATCCAGGGTCTTATGTCCATGATATTTGTTATATGTAGCAAGTTCTTAATACATAAAATAAAACTTGTGACTGTTTTTCAAAAATTTGAAATTGTTCTTTTTTTGCATTTTAGTTATACAAGGAATATGGACCAATATACAGCGTTCAGATGGGAAGGAAGAAATATGTTGTCTTAGCAGGTTACAAGACTGTGAAGGATGCTCTCATAAATCACGCAGAAGAATTTGGGGAAAGAGAAAGAATCCCTATATTTCAAAAAGCGGATGAAGGCCATGGTAAGGACATTCTACTACCATACTACTAGATATTAAAAAATCACCCCTGCGGTTTTAACATATAAGAAGAAGAATTTGTCTAAATGTAGTAAAGAACACCAGAATCAGAAAATGTGCACCTACCTTTGCATGAGCGAATATGAAGATTCTACTATTTTATTTTGCTTTACTTTGAAAAACAGTAATATAATATCAGATCACATTTCAAAATATTTATGCAATCATTGACACTTAATGATGTCTACCATGAAAGAAATAATAAAAGAAATAATAACAAAAGAATAAACAGGGAACACAAGAGCATCTTGAATTCCATTTATCTATATATAATTATATCTATCCGCACCCTTACATTTAAATATATTCACACACACATACACCCAGACAATTTTACATCACTCATTAATGTGCTACTGATTGCTCGGCTCGTATAAATGTTTACCCTTTCTAAGTTTCTATAATCGTGAATAATATACCAGAGCTTATTGCATTCTCCTATAACAGCCATCAACAAATACAATGGGGGGGCATTATGAGTTTGGCAGACAGGAAAGGCCTGTGGTTACCGCCTTCCAGCAGGCCCCATTAGGAGTTTCCCGCTGGGTAAGTGAGCAGAAACTGTGTTTCTTTTCCGCGGGCCCAGCAGGAAACAGTCTGCAACATTGAAGCCGGCTCATAATTGAGCCAGCAGGAATGCTGCTGTGTGTAGGGTGCACCAGCAGCCGTCACAATGTTCACTGTCTGCAAAGCAAACAGTGAACAGCGTGACAGGGCAGGCCATAGGGCCCCCTGCACTGCCCATGGCAAGTGCAGGGGCACCCCTGGGCTCCCTGAACCCCGTCTCCACTAGCCTTTACATGGTGGGGCTACTGCCATGTAATCGCCAGCTTTGAAGGGACTCCTAATCCCCAGCGCAGTGCTCCTTGCAGCAGTTCCCTGGTAGATTAGGACCGCCAGCCCCTCCTGTTGAGAAAAGCTCAGCAGGAGTTGACGATCCAACCATGGCACAGCTGCCATGGTCCTAATGTTTCCTGTCAGACCATCACATTGGCAGCGGTACGACTGCCACTGCGGCCCTGGTATTCTTAAGACCGGCAGGGTCATAATGAGGTCCATAGTCTTTGTAACTAGAAACTGTTCTTCAGCAGGCCTTGCAATGTAATGTAGCAGTATATGAATACAGTCATTTTTTCTTGAACAGTTGCAAATTATTTTCACATTTATTTACCTTGTCCTTGTCACATCATTCAGTTTGTAGTTAGTCGAGGAAAAGTTTTGGTGAAACGTTAAACCCCATCCCTATTCTTGGCAGCTTTGGTTTAATATGACAACACTTGACATTTGCATGAGGCAACACATTTTCTCTAACAGAACTAAAAAAAAAAATCATTCTTGCATATAAATATATTGATTTTATATGAAGGTTTTAACAAGCATGAGTATTTAGTCATAAAGGGCCTCATTACCACCCTTATGGTCTTTAGACCGCCAGAGTGGTGGTGGCGGTCTGACCGCTGCAAAGAGCAGTGGTCCCACCGCTTTGGTGGCAGTCTGACCTCCACATTACAACCTCAGTGGTTGTGCCACAGTCGGACCTCCAGTTTACCTTTACAGGAGGGACTGGCAGTGCTGGCGGACCTAATCCTCCAGGGCAGCACTGCAAGTAGCATCGCCCTGGGGATTACAACCCCCCCTCCACCAACTTTTACATGGCAGTAGCACCACCATGTAAAGGCTGGCAGAGACGTGGTGCAGTGGGCCTGAGGGGTGCCCCGGCACTGCCCATGCACTTGGCTGCCACAGATGCCCCTCTGCTATAAGTCCCTGTCTCCTTCTTTAGCTGTCCATTTGCAGTTGTGGAATATTTTTTTAGAATAACTGCTGCCCGTTCCCTAATTCGAGTACTGTCGTAGTAAGATGAATGTAGGTGGTTAGTCGAGCGCATTAAACACAGCTCCACTTCAAGATGGCCGCCACTGATGCTACTTCGCTATGTGTTCATTCTTATGAGGAGGACGCAGTTTATAGCTTTGTCCTACCTCAGCTGACCGCAAGCGTGGGATTTGTTCCAGTGATGCTGAATGTAAATGATATGAACACGTCAAACCGAGTACAGACAGGTTTGCTTTTTATGCAGAATAACACAAAGTTTGTAAGCGAGCTGTGACAGGATTATACTCAGGAGGACACAGTATCCCTTTATTAATGTAAGTCGCCAGAGCAAAGTTAGTGACAGATCAATTATTCCGATCAGTTTTGATTTAATTTGTTTTTGTACTTAGAAAGTGCAGATACTCATTTCTTAGGGTCTGGTCTAATTGGTGTTACATATATTTTGAATTTTTGCAGATTTTAGAACGGATCTAATTGAATTCTACCCATTCCAACATATGCCATTTTTGGAATATCCTGGCCTAAACAGGTAATGAGTGTTTAAAGACTCATGCTTTGGTTTTTTGGTCTCTATTTTTTATTTATTTTTGCTCTGGTAGCACTCTGATACATGGAGAAGTTATTCATGTATTGAGGGTAATCAATATGCTTCATATTTATCACCAAGGGGTATCTTTGGCTTAGTGACTTTCACTTTTTCCAGCACTAGTCACATGGGGCTCTATGAGGGTTTATCTGTTGCGATTAAAAAATGGATTTTAAGGTTTCT
The DNA here is from genome assembly GCF_031143425.1 of Pleurodeles waltl. Lineage (NCBI taxonomy): Eukaryota > Metazoa > Chordata > Amphibia > Caudata > Salamandridae > Pleurodeles > Pleurodeles waltl. Next base: position 1,731,168,720 of record NC_090444.1, read on the forward strand.
AAATCACTTAAGATTATGTTTCTTTTCTGTAATTCACCTTTTGTTTACTTACTAGGAACTTCTTTCTCCTGTGGTCCTGAAGAGGCCCATAATTATAAGGGGCCAAAACGCGTCGACCTTTTCCTTTTCAGAGATGTGGCTAGAATTGTTAAATAATACCTACAAGGAATGGCTTTGCCACACATCCTTTCAAAATATAAACAATAACATTTGCTTGATGTGACCATGATGCAACCATCTCTTTTGTGGATTAGTGTGTATTAGTAGAGATCATAACCACATTTTTCTGAGAGTGAAAGGACGATTGGAGTACATCTTTGATGAATTGAAACGGTTGAATAATTGTTTATTTATGTTGAATTTTTTTGTCTTTCATCTAGAAGTGCTTTCGACATGTCTAATATTGTTCTAATAGGCTATTATATAGACTGAATAAATATCATTAAACGAAGCGTAGAAATGTATTGTTTTTCCAGTAATTGATTAGAGGTTCACTAGTGTTCTGATGATGACATTCTTTCCTACTATTTCACCACATTTTCTACAAACATGCACTTGGGCAGTGCCGGTGCCCCCTGTTGCCACTCTGACTGTGGGAGTTTGGTGGATTGCCTTTTCCTTCCACAAAAGTCATAATGACCCCCAAAGTGCCTCTTTGTATGGGTACACACATAAGAATAGCAATTCGAACAACCCAAACATTTTAAAATATTAAACTTCATTGTTGCTGAACTTTTTAATTTTTAGAATGTCAAGTACCATTAATTCCTATATATTTATCTTGTCTACCTGTCTGTAAATGTGAAAAGAGGTGATTTCAAATAATTTCAGCTTTTAAAAATATTTTACACATGGTTTAGAATGCATTAACTCTCAATCTTGATATTTTATTTTTAAATACATTTAACTCTTCACTTCACTTCTGGACCTGGGGAAGGACTCTCAGAGGAATGCACTGCTGCCTAAGGCCTGCTCTGTACTTCAGAGGACTGCCCTGCTGTAACATATGAGGACTTCCCTGCTGCTTGAAGCCTGCTCTGTGCCTTTAGAGAACCGCACTGCTGCTTGAGACCTGCTTTCCTGCTTGAACCCATGACTTCCAGAGTAATTCCAAGGACTAGCTGAGTGGCCTCCTGATCAGCACCTCAGGAACAGGAAATCCTCCAACCATCTTGAACCCACCCCTGGACCCAGCCTGAGTGAGTCCTGACTCTCCAAGTCATGCCCCCTCAGTCCTGGACCCTTGAAAGTGGTGCTAAAGGTGCTTAGATAGTCCAAATCCAAAACCTGGGGTTTACAAAATGTTCTGCGAAAACATGTTCTGTGAACCAAGATGAACTGGTGACCTACCTGCTTGCCCATTAGCCCAAGGTGTGTTACCATTTGGCCTAACTTTGTAGCAGCTCCTGCACGTTCCTCTCTGCAGCAGCAACTCCTGTTCAGCAGCACCTCGCAGAAAAGGTATCCAGCCTTACGGAACCCTCATCGGTTACTGCCTTCAGCTTTGTCCCTCTAGAGATTTTCAACTCCTATAAAAGAGACTAAGGGCCTAATTCCAAGTTTGGCGGTTGGAAAACTCCAACCGCCAAACTCGCGAGGAGGAGGCAGCCTACATACCGGCTGCCTCCCCCCCCAGTCGTATTACGATGTTCCTGCTCAGCTGACCGGTGGGAACCTCATATTACGACGCTCCTGACAGACTGGCAGGAACAGTGCTACAATATTGGTCTTGGCACTCTTAAGGGAGCCAAGGCCAATACCGTAGCAGTAGAACACCCTCGGAATGCACACTGTCTGTAAAGCAGACAGTGCGCATTCCGAGGGAGCTGGGCAGTGGGGCCCCTGCACTGTCCATACTGTGGGAATGGGCAGTGGAGGGGCCCCCGGTGGCCCAGAGCACTGTGTTTCCACCATTCTTTCCATTGCATGGTCTCCACTCTGAAGAAGCTGGCGGAAACAGGAGTCGTAATCAGTACGTCAGTGCCGACGTGGCTGACCATGAGTTCGACTGCCGCCAGCCCATCTGGAGCCTTGTTCCAGACGGTGACGTCGGTCCCCTGGCAGTCCGACCACTAGGGTCATAATGTAGTGGTCGGACTGCCTGGAGTGCAGAGGTCGGACCATCACTGCGAGTCTGACGGTCCTTGGACTGTCAAACATAGAAATCTTCACTGCAGCTTTGTTCAGCACCTTCCCGACGATGATGCCTCCTCCTTACACCACCGGCTGCCTTGGCTTACTGAACTTTACCTTCTCAGTCATTTTTCTTGAAAACTTCTTCTAAGTCTGAAGGTAAGCAGAGACCAAGCTTAATCCACTTTGTGTATCCGAACCGCGCGCCATTACAGTTGCAATATCTTTCAACTTTGCTCCTGTCTCGCTTGACTAGATGTCCGGGGTTGACACTATGATACACTTTAAACATGAAAGATTCATAACTCTGGGTTAGAAATTGGGTTGTTGGTTGACTGGGGTGTTAGCTCTGATCATCTGAGGATGATATAAAGAGCTCTTCTAAAGCTCATTGCTATGTAATCTCAAATACCCCTAAATTTCACTCAAACAAAACTGCACACCATAGGCCAAAACTAAACTCTTAAGATAAATCTCTCTTAAAGATATTCAAAAAATCTAATATCTCTTTGTGATCAAATGTCTCAAACACGGGATATTGATACTTCAACCCATTTGCAATATAAATTCATCATTACAATGAGGTATGTAATGGAATATTTTCATCTTTGGGCCTATGACAACTTCCTCCCATGAATATCCAGGTAGGTTTCTACTCTCCAATAGCATTTGCCCTACCTTCATTCCTTTAGCACTACAATTACCAATTATACTCTAAAGATTCTCTTATCATGTTTTCAACTTTTCTGTCCAGCCCAGAGCACTAATAGCCACTGTTGGACCCAGTGCTTTAAATGGAAAAATAGAAGTGAAGGTACTCTGTAATAGAGTACCTGCTTGTTTCTGAGAAGTGCCGGTACTCTCCAATTAAAAGTATTAAGTTTTTCTTGAGATATGCCGGTACTCTCCCTCTCAAAATAAAAAAGTGCCGGTACTCAGTACCGGAGAGTACCGGCCCATTTAAAGCACTGGTTGGACCTAGTCCTTTTTGCAGGGTCATCTTCAAACTGGTTGCCTCCTTCCTCCTATTTTTTCTGACCAGTTTTTGTTAGCTTTAGGACTCTGGGTACTTTACCACTGCTAACCAGTGCTACAGTTCATATGCTCTCAGTGTAAATTGTGTTGTTGATTGGTTTATCCATCATTAGCAAATTTGATTTACTAGTAAGTCCCTAGTAAAGTGCACTAAAGGTGCCTAGGGCCTGTAAATCAAATGCTACTAGTGGGCCTGCAATACTGGTTGTGCTACCCCCATTAGTAGCCCTGTAAACATGACTCAGACCTGCCACTGCAGAGTCTGTGTACAGTTTTAAACTGTCGATTCGACTTGGCAAGTGTACCCACTTGGAAGGCCTAAAGCCTCCCTTTTTATACATGTAAGGCATCCCTAAAGTAGGCCCTAGGCAGTTCCATGGGCAGGGTGCAGTGCATGTTAAAGGTGGGACATGTACTGATGTGTTTTGCATGCCCTAACTGTGAAAGACTGCTAAATTTGGTTTCCACTGTTGCAAGGCCTATCTCTCTCATAGGTTAACATGGGGGCTGCCTTTAAATATCTTTATAGTGCAGTTTCCCTTTGAGAGCAGATTGAAATGTGGAGTTTGGGGTCTCTGAACTTTCAATTTAAAAATACATCTGTTAGTGAAGTTGGTTTTTAGATTGTTAGTTTGAAAATACCACTTTAAGAAAGTAGGCATTTTCTTGCTTAAAACATTCTGTGACTCTGCCTGTTTGTGGATTCCCTTCTGGGTCAGACTGACAGTTGGGCTGGTTGTGAATCTCCTCTAGACATTGGCACAAAGGGAGCTGGGGTGTAGCCTGCATATCCTGATGAGCCGCCTGAGTTAGAGTGGATAGAGGAGTGGTCACTTATACCTGAATGGGCTGTGCCTGCCCTCACACATTGCAGTCTCCAACCCCCTTGTGTGTGTCTGGGGCCTGGCCTGGGCAAGGCAGGATTTTGTGAACAAGAGACTTTCCTTTGAAGTATGGCTACTTCAAATGCAGAATTGGGTATAAGTATTGGACCCCAAAACCAAGACTTTAGATCACTTCTGGAACCAAGAGGAACCTCTGCCAACGAGAAGAGCTGAAGAGATGAGAATAAGTGCTGCCCCTGCCCTGCCTGTGACTGTGCTTTGTTGGACTATCCTGCAGTTGCTGCTTCTGCCTGGGAAGGGGGACAAAGATTGGACTTTGTTGTGCATTCTTTTTTTAGAAGAATCTCCAACGGCTTGGACTGATCTTTCCTCCTGTTTTGAAGTCTCAGGGCCATCAAAGACTTCCTCTGCCAGGACCTGGACTCTCTGCTGAGACTCCTGCCCTGCCAAGTGGTGCCCTATCCAGTCCCAGGGCCCTTGGAAGGTGAAGTTGGTGGAACCAAGGTGGGAATCCATGCACAGTAGCCGTGGGGGAAAAGATTTGATGCACCACCTGCAACGCGGCTGTAAAAATGACACACCAGCTGCATCGCGGCTGAGAAATTGGCTCGCCACCTGCATCGCGGCTGAGAAATTGATGCATCGCCTGCATTGCGGCTGGGGAAGCAATGCAGCACTCACTTGCGGCTGCTGAAATCGACGCAAGTCCCACGCATCGCGGTTCCTCATCCCAGTGTCGCCATATTTCACATGCATCGTCTCTGGGTGTTAAAATCATTGTGAACCTGCCAAGACCCAAGGTGCCCACCTGGAAATCGATGCATCGCTGTCTTGTGGGAGAGAAAAACTACGCATCGTCTACCCGACTATAAAAAAAAACGCATGCAGCTTTATTTGTGACGCAAACCATGTGTGTGACATCAACTCATCCACTGTTTTCTTTGGAGTAAGACTCTTTTTAGTTTGAAAATTCATAACTCTACGTGTGTATATTGGATTTTTGTCATTTTGGTCTTGCTTGATTTAGATAAATATTGGCTAGTGTTCTAAACTGGTGTGGTTTATATTTTGTACTGTTTTCATTGTATTACTGTGTGTTTTGGTACAAATACTTTACACATTGCCTCTTGTGCCAAGCTACCAAGCAGGGGTTATCCTAGGTGTGTGTCTTCCTTACTCTGACTAGAGTGAGGGTGCCTGCTTGGACAGAATGCATACTGACTGCCAACCAGAGACCCCATTTCTAACTTACTATAACATTTTTAGTTGAATTCTTGTGACCCGACTCCTGCCCCATATGCCATCTTTGATTTATATAGATCAAACTGGTTTTATTCCTGGGTGTAATATGCAGCTTAATATGCAGAGAGTAATCTCAAACCTGAACGATGATTTTTTTGATAAGAGTTTGGCTGCTGTCATGGCAATTGACATCAAGAAGGCCTTTGATAGTCTGAGATGGGAATTCTTATCAAGTAATGGGTCAAATGAGGTTGAGTCCTGGGTTCATTTGCTGGTTCAGGCTTCTCTACACAGGTCCCACGGCGCGGGTTCACACTGGCTGAACTGCATGTGAACCTTATGATGTGGGGCACTGAACTTGCAAGGGTGTCTTATTTCGCCTTTATTAGTCGCCATCGCAATGGAGCCGTGGACAGCTGTGCTTCTGTGGGGAGGTTTTACAGTTGCTGGTTCAGGCTGGACTTACCAGGAGCAATAGATTTATTGGAATGCTTTGGTGAAGTCTCCAGCCTGCATAATAATTATCAGAAATCCCATTTGTTCCCACTCTGGAGATGCCGCCCCTGCTCTGAACCTGCCGGGACTCACCTGGAGCCCTCCATGTTTTAAGTATTTAGGTGTAATAATATGCCATAACCAGAAGAATCTACTAGATGGTAATGTTGGGGCAGCCATTGGAGCTTTTCGAACTAGTATAACGTTTTGGACATTGCCTTTATCCGTGGCTGGCAGAATAGTGGTGGCAAAGATGGTGGCACTCTTAAAATTGCTTCATTTCTTCACCACACTGCCGTGGCTGATGCCTCGTTGGCTGTTCTGGGACCTAGAGGACCTACTTTTATAAGTGGTCTGGGGGACAAGTAGGCATAGGGTGGCACTAACAAAACTGCAGTGCCCTGTGGCGGAGGGAGGACTGGCGACACCTGACCTAGAGTCATATTACTTAGCAGCCCAACTGCCATGGTTAAACCAGTGGGTTCATTGCAGAATTAATCCAGAAGAAGAGAGTATCATTGGCTCACCGCCTGACTTGTGGGACTTATTGCGGGTCCTCTTGGTTCCCTGGTGACGTCTACATGCAGTCTCTCAGGAGCTTCTAGTAATACAGCAGTTCTGGTGACATTTTCTACAGCGGGTTCGTGTTCAGGTGCCTTATTTGCATGATTTGCCAATTAAGTGGTTGAAAATAGTGTCTCGTGTAGGAGTGTTGGGGGGATGAAGGGGTGGGCTGATTATGGGGTTAATGTGTGGGGGATTTGTACCTGGATGCAGTACTGATTGTGTTTGAAGACTTTGCTGAAGAGTTCGGTATATCCGGAGGCCAATTTGTGTTGCACAGGGCAGTGGTTGCCACAGTTAGGAATCACTGGGAGAATGGAGGTGCTGAATCTAACACACCAAGTGTGTCAGTTGCTCTGTACAATGTTGTCATGTAAAAGCGGCGACATGTCCATATTGTGCTATTCGTGCCGGTATTCCTATTTCCCTCACTGATCTGAAAGAGAAGTGGGAGACCGATCTAGAGCTTCAGATTAATGATATGGACTGGAAGAGGATCTTAGCACATATACCTGTTGTTTCTCGTAATGGCAGGTTTAAATTAATTAATTTGTATATTCTGTTTAGAGCTTACCTTACGCCTGGTGAGATCCATAGGTTTTATCCTAATGCTGTTGCGAAATGTCAAGATATGGTGAGATAGGGACAGAAATGTTCCATCTGATATGGTCCTGCCCATCCTTGGTGGAGTTTTAGGAAGCTGTAATGAACTGTGTTAATGGGATACCTTTACGAGCAATCTCTTGTACACCCTTGGCATGCATACCTGGGGGATACCTTCACCCCAAAAAGAGGATAACCGCTACTGAATTTATTGACTTAGCATTGATTCTGGCAAAGCAAGTATTGGCAGTGCTTTGGAAGTCGACACAAAGCCCTCGAATGATTAAATGGCGAGAAGAACTGGTTAAATGGGCTGGTCTTGAGAGTGCTGAAAAGAAGGCAGGGAACAATTGGCAGAGCTAGAGCATGGGAGCACCTTGTGGATTGCTTGTTGGCCCCGAATAATGACACATTGAATAGCTCCATGATTTCGCAGGATGATCTGGAGGGTGGTAATAACTAACCTTGCATGGATTGTCTTGGGTGGGTTTTGTAACTGCTGTGCTGAACTTTGAAGATGCTGACCACCGTGGTTCACTCCATATGACAGCTTACCAAGGGGTTACTGTAGGTGGGGTAGTTAGTTGTAGTTGTTTACTAGTTAGAAGCTGTAGTGGACTAATATGATTGTATATATTTTTCACTCAAACTGCACTTGCTTTTGCTTGTCATTTTTAACCTATTTATTTATGTACTTGCTTGCATGTCATTTTTTAATGTTTTTACTATGTACTGTTGCAGCACATTATTTGTCATGCATCCTGGCAGCTATTGTTTTATGTTTTTAATTGAAAACCATAACATTTTTGCTTAAATCGAAAATTGTTTGCTCATTGTTTCTATTTGCAACACTATTTCTTCCTTCACAGTTCTGTTTCCATCCTCCTTATTTCTCAATATACAGCACAGTTAAGTGTTTCATCTTCCCATGCCCATTTACCCACTTTAACATATGTTCCACTGTTTTCACTACTCCAAATACTTCCCGAGGTGGCAGCTCATCTTTTAACCACATTTCTTCTCTTATTTTGTCACTGTTACACTTCCATGTAAGTTGGTGTCTTATTCTTTCTTCTATTATCTAAAAATGCACACTCCTGCACTGATTCATCCGTATCTACCTTCTAAAATAATATCGCTCTAGGATTATGTTTACACATGACAACTAGTGGAGTTCGAATTTCGTAATACAAATCTCATTTGATGTCCTTTCCTCTTCAGCACTTAGATCACTTACATTTTCTTTTCTAAAACCTCAGGTACACTTTCTAGATCCTCCTTTTTCCATTTGGCCCAGTGAACAATAGGTTCACCTGGAACTGGAAGACAAAAAATCAGGTGGAGTATAATTTTGCATGGTTTCTGTTATAGGTAGTTATTATTTCCACAGATACTTTTTTGTATCTCATACCTTTTTCTTCCAATTCTGTTTCTAATGGCTAACTGGCTAACTCGAAACAACTAAGGGCCAGGTTTACTGAAGGTGTATTGCAGCTCAGTACAGCAATTTAGGTTGCTATGCTGCGCTACTCTGTGCCAACGGGAGAGAGCAGATCTGCTCCATATTTACAATGATATGGCACAATTCTACTCTCTCCTAGGGCTGGCACACTTGTGGCTGCCCAGTGCTAATGCAAGCGCCTCTGAGTCACATTGCAAGGGTGTCCGCATTAAGATTAGGGTAGTTTTTGGGCAGGAAGGGATATCTCTCTTGTAATAGTCCTTCCAAGTAATACCTAACCCCGGACTGCGTTGCGTTACTTTTCTTTTCACTAAATTAAGACAGAAAAATCCACACAAATTGGGTTTTGCATGGTTTAGTAAATATTAAAATATGCTTCAGTGCTGCATCAAATATAGTGACGCAAACCGATGCAGAATATTAGTAAATCTGGGCCTAAAATTAAACTCCTACTCTGGTAAATACCTTTGCACGATCACCTTTCCAGAGCCGTGTTGCCCTTCTTAATATGATCATCAAAATATTTAAGAAGTAATCTAAATATACTGCTAAACAATGTGATGGACTATAAAATGCATGTGTTGTATCGCTTTAGTTTACCTTTGTCCGTTTACCCTTCATCTGAACGTTTTTAACTGCACCTTGAATTTATTTCAGCTTCTATCGAGTTAAACCACTTGAAACCAAGCATATTGTTTTGCCATCTGAATGTTAACCATATTCACACACTTGCTGTTGCATAATGCAATATTACCTTGCCTGACACCAAGTCAGTGCCCATCATTGACATTCTCTGACTTACAGGCTAATGCTCTTTGAGATAACCCATTTGTTGTTGATGGAGCAATATTGCCTTGCTTGACTCCAAATCGGTGCCAGTGTATGACCTTTACCAAGAAACAAGAAGACACTTGGGTCCATATTTATAGGAAAATGACAGAGCGCAACGCTGCGCCAAAATTGGCAGGGCTGCGCTCCGTCATTTTTACAACGTAGGGATGCGCCGTATTTAATTGAGTAGGGCGCACCACTGTGTTGTCCCCTGCACTGGCACTAAATTTAGCTGCCAGCACCAACGCAGGCACCCTTGCACCATCAAGCAAGGATGTCTGTGTTGAGGGGTTTGATTGTTTGTGCAGGAAGGTGTCCCTTCCTGCACATAAACAATCACTAATGACGATTTGGCACTTTAGCGTGTGCTGCAGAATGCAGCGCACACAGAAGTGCCAAAGCCTCGTTTTGATATGATTGTTTATTTGCAGAAAGGTGTCCCTTCCTGCACATAAACAATCATTTCTGGCGCTTTTCTTTCGATGCGCTGAAGCACTCATAGAAAAAGCAAAAAACAAAGAGGAACAAAAGTATTCCTCCTCATTGCGCCTTGCTAACGCCACTACTGGGGTGCCGTTAGATTTTGGCGCTGCCTCAGGTTTACGAAATCTTGTAAATCTGAGGCAGCGTCAAAATGCAATGGATGTTGTTGTGACACACCCGTAGCAACACCCATTGCACTCCCCTCTGATGCAGAAAACTGCGTTGGAGGGGCCCATATTTACAAAGAAGCGTGCCACCACAAAAAGTGGAGTTACACCTCATTGTAATTATGGAGCAACGGTTAGCGCCACTGGAGAGTCACATAAAATGACGCTCCAGTGGCACTAGGGACTCAAATATGTCCCTTGATGATTTTACTATCCTTCTCTCGTTATGGCCACTTAATTTCTTACCTGAAATCAAGATAGTGCCATACAACATGCTCTAAGTGAACTTCATAATGTATTACATCAAATTGAGTTTTTCTGTACGCAACTTTAAAAGGTGCCATCAGCTGACTTTTTCAACTTTCACTGTTACTGTCACATGATCACTTGTTCTGACAAGATGATGTATCTATTTCCTGTGATATAACTATTCTGTATCTTTGTGTTTGCCTATTATTGTTTTAGTTTGGCTATAGTAATCTGCTCCCCCACATTTATTAGGTTATTCTTACTACTTATAGTGGATAGACTTGCATGATTTGTTACAAAGATAGGAAAGTGGTTGTGGCTCGCTGCATTCTGAAGAGCAATACAATGAAAAACTATACTAGGAGCTGAGATCAACCATGATGCTCACGAAGAATATGTGGTTGCTTTATACTTCATATATGATTTTTAAAAACCCAAGTGAGTGATCTGATTATTGCTCAATAATTTAATAATGGCAATAGTGTCCTTTCTCTGGTGAATTGAGACTATAACTCTAAAGCCAGGGTGGTCCAAATGCAGGTGAGGTATTACAAACACTCAAAAGGGGATGGGAAGTTCCTTGCAATAAATCTGACTTCTGGCAATCTCTTGGGGTAGCATTCCAACTCATCCTTCTTTTACCCAACATGCCACCTCAGATCAGAATTACAGTGTGCACATCAGTCTTGGTCCTGCTCCAGTGGGAACTGTCCAGCCAGAACTGCCAAGCCAGGTCCTCTCTGAACTACAACACAAGCAACCGAAGACCAGTTTCAGGTTGATTGGAACTCCTCAGTTGGGCTTAGCTTGGTTCCAGTAGCACAGTGAGCAAGGCACCCACGTCTGGGCATACACTTGGCCACTTAGGGCTGTGCATATAACCCTCAAAACATGATGGGAGGATGCTTGCAACAAATTTAACCACTGGCAGTTGCTCGGAGTAGATTTCCAATCCATCATTCTCTTGCCCACCATTCCAACTCAGATTCCTATTACCCCACAAAAAGGTATTCACTGAGCATGGGAATTACCTAATATTCCTAGTTTTCACCTTGGGCCTCACACACAAAGCTGGTATTTAAAGACCTTAATTCTGCGTGTTTCTTCTTTGGCCTTTTCTTGTGGCAGGTTTGCTATGCTATAACCAAACCAGTGAAACCAGCAGGAGCTGTAATAATAATATCACAATTTGGAATTTTGATCCCTGTGCAAGCGCCTCTTTACAATGAGACTGGAGAATAACCCTCCAAATGTATTAAGGATCTTACTCCTATTGCAACATATATTTGGAATTCCTGTAGATATGTTGATGTTGAACTAACAAGACTCATTAACTTATCTTTTGTTGAAGTATCTCTGTTATGAATCCAACACAGCTATTTTCTCTTTCCATTGTTCCCTAGAAATTCTAGGTATTGAGGATAATGATTGTTGATTGTATATTTCATCCCACATATGTCTTTAAAAGGGAAATCAATCAATAAAAGTAAAAAAAACATAGACATGATAACAGAGGCGCTGACCTAGGGCAATAGGTTACTTGATGTTGTGGTGCTGGAGCTTTAAATTAAGCCATCAAATTAGCTTATCTGTAGAAAATCTTAACTATTTCTGGCTGTGACAAAAGCTTGGCACCCCAAGACACAATGTACCTCCTAACACCAGATTATTATATTGTAGCTGTAAGAAATTAGGTTGTTGGTCGACCTGGTCAGCCCTGGGCAAGCACCAACCACAATCCTTGTCAGGATGAGACACAAACCCACCTTAAATTAATCTGTGCTGAACTGTCTGGTAGCTTAGCACAAAGCAGACAGGCTTAACTTAGAGGCAATGTGTAAAGCAGTTGGAGGTGAATCTTATGCAACCACACCAACTACTTTCCATTGAAATGCCAAGACACATCTGAAAGTGGCCAGCTGATCCCATTTTAATGCAATGAGGCATGTAAAAGAAAGTGTGGATGTGCAAAAGGCTCCATTTTGGTTATCAGATTTTTATGGGTTGCATGCACATTGCATATTTGGGCTCAGAGTGTCCTAGGGGACATAGATTATTTAAAACTCAATATATATATATATATATATATATATATATATATATATATATATATATATATATTGTTGGAAAATGGGTTATTGGTAGGGCAGGTAGATACCTACACCTAGCAACAAGCCACAAACCTCCACAAAAGTACAGTTAGGTCTCAGTAAATTAATCCCAGCTCTACCCTTGGTAGCTTGGCATCGAGCGTCAAGGCTTAACTTAGGAGACAAAGTGTAAAGCATTCAAATATCACACAACAGTAATTAAATAAAACACAGGAAACAGTTTAAAAATCCAAAACCAATTTATAAAAATGGCTTATATTTTTATCTTTAAAATGACACAAAAACGATTAAAATCGGTTCAGGGGAACCGGAGATATGAATTTTTAAAGTATTATTATTTTCTAGCGCATAGAAACAAAAAGCGCCAATCGGGTCATCTGGTTGCACCAGGACCGGGACAAAGTCAAACTTTCAGGCCGACCGCGATGGAGCCCTGCTCGGCTACAGGTCGCGGGAAGCCTCGGTTAAAAAGTTACCTTCTGACTTAGTCTTTATTTTGAAGTTTTTCTTCACCGGGACGAACCTGCCAGTTGGATCCGACCTCCTGGAGCCCTTGTCCGGATACGCGAAGTCGGTTTCCTCGGTGGTGATTTCTACCTTCGGACTTAGTCGTTTTTTCGAGATGAAAATCCTTCGACCGGGGTAAACCTGGATCTTGATCCGACGTCCGTGGAGCCCTTCTCGGATACGATGGCTGGAAGGTCCCGGTCAACTTTTTACGTTCGGACTTAGTCTATTTTTTGGATGTTTTTCTTTACCGGGACGAACCACGAAGTCAGGCCGGGTCGCGGTTGAGGCAAGCCGGCTAGAATTTCCGCGTCGGGTCGGTCACTTTATGGAGCTTTTTTCCAAAATTTCTCCAATCTTTTCCAAACTTCTGGGGCTTCACCCAGATGTTCTTTTAAGGTTCTTTTGGGGTCCACAGCTCACCCCAAGGGTCCAGAAGTTCTGTGATGGTCCTTGGGAAGTGCGGACTTCAACTCCCAGAATGCACCTGGCGCAAACTCCTTTTTGGCCACTGGACAGTGGTCAGCTGGTCACTTTTTCAGGAGTTGGTGCAGGGGACTCTGGTTAGCAATTTTTCACCTGTAGCAAACAGGGAGTCCCTCCTTGAACCAGTGGAAGCCAGGCAAAGTCCTTCTTGTGGTGAAGCCCAAGTGTGCAGCTGGTGCAGTCTTTCTGAGTGCAGGGTCCAGGTGCAGGCCAGGGGTCCAGCAGGGCAGTCCTTCTTCTCCTTGTAGTTCTTTCTTCTTGAAATTTGGTGGGGATCTGAGGCGTGGGTGCAGGTCTGCCAGTTTTATCCTTGCTCCTGGGTGAAAAGCAGGGGGGCCCTGGTCCTCCAATCAGGGACAGGGTCGTCCCCCTGTGATGACCACTTCCTGGGAAGTGTGGCAAAAATCCATCCCAGAAGGCAATAGTCTCTAGAAATCCAAAATGGATGAATCTGATTTTTGGAGGAGAGATCTGGCTGAGCCCACCCACTGGTGTGGCTAAAAATCATAAACACACCCCTCTCCTGCCCTCTCCTAATCTAATCAAGGGGGCACCTAGCTGTCTGGGGTTGCAGGATGTGGGGGTGTTGCTGGGTGCTCCAGATGTCCTTCTCTGCCTTTGAAGACCAGTTTGGCAGCCCTCCCCCTTCCTGCCTCACCATCTGCTGAGGGGAGATTCTCTCCCCCAAGCACATTCCTTTGTGTGAAGTCAGGCCACTTCACACCTCATTAAAGTAGCCTGGCAGAAGCTGCTGCAGGCTGGCCAATCAGAGCACAGCAGCAAAAACAATGCAGAGCTGAAATTGGCAACTTTTTAGGTAAAGTCTAAACTTTTTACCTGCACTAGTTATATTAAATCCAACAACTGGAAGTTGTGGGATTTATTATAACAATCAATTTGATACCAAATTCTTGGTATGTAACACTTAAGGAGACTTTAAAATTTTAAATAAAGTCTGCCCATTCTAGCCTATGAAGGCCATTTACTTCAATGAGGGAAAAACGAATTTGGCTGTTTTTACCTCACCAGGGCTTATAAATCTATTTTTATAAAGTCCCTGCTTATAGTTACATGGCACCCAGCCCTAGGGGCACATAGGGCACACCTTAGGGGTGACTTATATGTAAAAATAAGGTAGTTTAAGACTTTGGAAGTACCTTTAATTCCAAAGTCGAATTTGCATATAACTTTAATTTAAAAGCAGCCAGCAAGGCAGGCTTGCTTTTAAAATGACACTGGGCACCTCAGCAATGCACCTATGTGTGCACCACCTATGCTGTGGTCCCTAAACCTACATGCCCTACCATATACTAGGGACTTATAGGTAGGTTTACTTAGCCAATTATAATTAGCCTAATTTGCATATCCATTTTACACAGAGCACAGGCCCTGGGACTGGTTAGCAGTACCCAGGGCACCATCAGAGTCAGGAAAACACCAGCATAAAGTGGAAAATGGGGGCAAAAAGTTATGGGGCCTCTGCAATCAGCCCCAGTTTCTCACATATATATATATAAAATATTAATAGAAAAGTTGTGATACAACTGCAGACAATGCTTTATTAAGTCCTTACATGTTTTTAAGTTACTGTAATGATATACATGTTTAAGGTATGTTCACTCTGTTCCACTCACATTCTTGAATTTGCATAAATGAATCATATTGAATGAAAACTCAGCTTTAAGAGGTTGTTGTCATTTTAATTCTATATAGGAATCATTTTATCTCACGGGGAGAACTGGAAAGTGATGAGACGATTTACAATAACAACTTTACGAGACTTTGGCATGGGCAAGTCGACAGTAGAAGACAAGATTATTGAAGAATGTTGCTATTTGAACCAACATTTTGAATCATACAAAGGTAAATATATTTATTTGATGGCAAGCTAAAACGCATTTAAAAGCGTCAGTGCTTTAAAAGTAATTGTTAAGTGCTAACCTGTTCAAGTTACTTCAGCCCACTCTCTAGAAACCCACGTTTTTCTATCATATTCTAAGTTTGTGAAATTTCCAAAACTTCTTGCTCCATTACTTTATAGAAGATCATGAGTGCTGCAGCCAGCGGAGGACTCAATTAAACATTGTATATATACTGTTAGCCCAAAAAATAACCATGAACAAACTACACACTAGCGTAATGTATGTGACCAGGCCCTTTCATCAGCCATCACGTATCCCTACGTCATTTGTAATACTTCATCCAGTCCTGTGCTTGTAGCCAACGGTACTTTTCATTCCGGAGTGTTTCTGTACACAGGAACAATGTTAACTGTGAACTTACTGAGTGCTGAATGGAGAGTGTTGTTAGCTGCAAAATGTCCACTTGACATGTGACGGCTCTACCACTAACATATACAATTACAGTCCAGCTCTGATATTGCACATTTACCCACTTAAATGTGCTTACTTGATTGAGTTCCAAGTAATAAAATGCTCAGGTGCCCCTTCTGGAATTTGACTCAGTGACAGTAAGCTTCGTACAGGCAGTGCTTAATTTGTAAATAAAAAGGTGCCGGTGCCGCGGCTGCTGCAATTAAGTGTGCGAACACAGAATACTGAGGCGGGTAATCCTGAAGTCTTCTCGGGCCTCTTCAATCCACATAAAGCCACTCCCTGCCCCTTCAGCTCACTCTTGCAGCTTTCTACTTTCTCCCTTTGTGATGCTTTTTCGTTGTCCCCTCCCTCCGTCTTTCCCATATGTGTTTATTGCTCGCAGCAAATGCTTGAGACAGAAGAATAATCCCCGGCCCTCAAATAAAAGTGCAGGTGCTCAGCACCGGAAACAACAAGCACAAATTAAGCACTGCGTACAGGCTTTTGCAGCAAGTGCAGCAATGTACAGATATCTGACTGCAAGTTTAGTGTGTTGTTTTATCTGCAGATCGTGCACAGAGGATGCACCGTACACTTTTTTTTGTCTTGATGAACCCACTCCCTGTCAAACCCCCAATTTCACATCCATCTCCCTTGACCAGCTTTTCCAACATTTTAACTTCTTTTATCAAAATATGTGTTCTAAGAATGGTTGGCATTAAACCTGAACCTCACTTACAGGGACGTAAGTGTGAAATCATTTACATGGGAATGAGATTTACAGCGATTTTAGAAGAACAGAAAAAAATGCATATTTTAATTTTGCAAAAAGTCACAAATCACTTGTTTGATGTGACTAGAGATAGTTTTAACTGAATGTAATCACAAAATGAGCTTTATGAAGCAGTATTGAGAAAGGAGCTTTTATAGCTAAACCCCTATATTGACTTTTACCTGATACAGATGTTGTTAATGGAGAATCTGTTTCAAACACAGTTGGGATGAACATCATATGGTGTGATCCCATTACAAATACTGAAGGCTCTCAACTCTGACAAAAACACGAGTGTGTGTTATCTAGTAGACTCTCTAAAAATGCAATTGGAAAGGGTTTTGCATGGTAATCTCTCTGAGAAATACAATAGCAAAGGGTTTAACCTTGTGACCTCTGTGACAAATGAAATGGAATGGGCTTTCACATTGTGAACTCTGTGGCACTGGAGGAGGGGGCTTTGTATTAGGAAAGCTTCTTACACAGATCTGTCAGCCTATGAAGTACTTTAATTGTTCATAGCACTTGTCAGCTACATGTGCATTGTGCATGTGCATTGTTACCAGGGACTCTGTGCCAAATGCAGTAGGAAGGGACTTTGTATGAAGTAACCCTGTGACATAGCCTAGTGACAAATGCAATAAGAGCGGGTTTCACATAGTGAACCCACAAATGCAGTAGGGGAGAAGAGAGTTTACATTGTGAGCTGTCTGACAGATGCAATGCAGTAGGAAGGGAGTTACACTGTGAACTCTGAGAAACATATTTGGAATGGATTTTACAATGTGAAGTAGGTGATAAGTCATAGGCAGAGATTTTACATTGTTAACACTGATATGCCTTCTTACACAGACCTCTAGTACAGGGGGAACCAAGGAGTTCTTAATTTAATTATGTACATTTATCATCTTAGGTGTAGCTTTTAGTTGACTGTGAATGAAAGCTCCCAGTGGACATTGATATATTGAATAATATGTTGTGCTTAGTGGAGTTTGGGGTTTCTAAGCCATACCACTTCTCTGAGTAAGTCTTGTGATTCTATGCCTTGGTACCCTGAGGGTCAAGTGCTAAAGGGTGGACCACGGTTCTCAGTTTGAGTGCACCCAGGCGTTCAGCTCTTCCTCTTTTTTGAACTTTTTCTTCACAGCCATTTGATTGTGCAGTAGCTGTGTTAGCCGACCTCTGAAGTAGTTCCATTCCCCAGAACTGATTGTGGCATTGTTAACACAGGATATGGTATCAATGCAGTGAGGAAGGGGTGTTGCATGGTGTGACCCTATAAAACACAATCGGAAGGGTTTTTTTACCCTGTCAACATTTGGATAAATACTGTAAAAAGGGGGCTTACAATGTGAACTCTCCGGCACAAGAGCATTACATTATGAATTTTGATGCAATTACAGAAGAAAGGATTTTTCCAATGGTCAACACTGATAGACCATCTTGCACAGATCACTAGCTCAGGAGCGACAGAGATGACTGGTTGAAATAATTGAATAATAATGTTTTCCCATACAATGGGCTTATATTGATTTAAAATATGTTGCCCTATAAATTGCTTAAAAGAAACCAGCTCTGTTTATTATTCCAAATCACTGACTGTGTCACTGAAAAGGTATTGCACACCGAGTGGGCCAGCAGCAGCTTGCCTGAAATGACGCATGTTGCAACTGGAGTCAGCCCATTCAGTATGCCTAGATATGTTGCTTTTTGGTTCATCCAGTTTTGGTCTTTTACTGTGGGTGAGTCTCACTACACGTGTCTCACCCACTTTAATCAAATTGAAAGTGGACCATTTCTTGTTTGCCTTCAGTGTTCACCTCCTAAGATAAGGCTGTTGATGCGAACGAGGGCAAGGGGGGCCATTGCCTGGTTACACTTGAACACCTGCACACATGCTTGTGCACACATGTGGGGTCTGCGCATGGGAGACTACTGTTGTGCGCAGCCTGGTAACTGCACCCAAGTAGCCTGGCCCAGAGGTGACTCTGCAGGGTTAGATGTTGACCTGGGGTAGGCCTTATAATGTTAGTTTACACTATTAAGGAAAGTCAGTGTGATTTACTGTTTTGTCTGTAGTGACAATATATTACACACATAGGCAGAGAACTGCCTGAGAGTGCAGTTTTGCTTCCTAATGGCCTACAGAGACCAGTGATGTGTCAAAATAGGCTATAAATTGTGAGGGAAAATCAATTCTACAAGTTCCAAAAATATATTTGTTCAACTTGTGCATCATCCAGAATTGTCATATTTCTCTGGCTCAGTTCAGGATCAGAGGCTAGGCCTTTCGTCGTCTTGCTGTGCCAGTTAAATTACATTTCTCTCCAGTAGCATGAACAGAGGCCTTCCCACTCAAAGGGAGCAATTAACAGTGCTTCACTCAGGACCCCAGGAGGAATGGGGTGGCGCTGAAGGATCTGCATCAATCAATCAGCTGTCACACTGTAAAAGGGATCAGCCTCCCGAAGCCCACTCAACAAAGGAGGGGGCCAGACCTCTGGAGTCAATACAAGAGGGGGATCCTCTTTGAAAATCCATTGGGAAAGGCACTGGCAGTGATGTCAGTGAGGGGCAGAGCTGAGTCTCCCCCAGAGGATATGTGATGCTTGATTCCTATATAACAACATTTTGAACTGTCCCAGCATACTGTGCAGGCGGGTTGAGGCAGGGTTGGAGAGGTGACATGGCACCCTAGGATTGACCAAGGGTGTCTGGCTTCTAAAACCTTCCTCTCCCCTTTAAAAACTCTTGCACATGGGGGAGACTCTGTCTAGCCTGGTGATTTCTCTACACTTTGATGCTGGACCCACCCTGGGGCCTCCATGAAAAACTGGAAGGTGCAACCTCCTAATACCCAGAAAGGAGTAAGGACTCTGCCAAGTTGACCTTGGGACCAGTGGGTCTCCCCAAGGGCCAATGAAACTGGCCCCTGATGTTCACTTGGGGAAAAGCCCAGAAACCAAGATAGTAGAGTCATGCAATGAGGTAGTCTCTGAGAATACTGTAATGGGAGAGCATGACTTGTTATGCTCATCTTACTTCTACCCCAACCATCTGCAAGTCCCATAGAGAAAGCAGTGAACAATCCATGTATCTCTAGGGGATGAGGATTGGAATATCAAACATCTGATAGAGACATCTAGTTGCAGACTCTTTACCTTTCAATTTCCCCCAGATTGGATCTGGAGATTTTCATGAGCAGTACCCCTGCATGCTGTTAAGTGGCATTGATTGACTCCACGTCTGTCATGGTGGTTGTTCATGCGGGATATGACGGTGCGGTTCCTATAGTGGCACCGCCCTGATGTGCTGGCATTAGTTTTCTTTCTGTGACAGCAAGTGCTGATCCAAAGAGAGCTACCTCTTTGTCAGTTTTTGACAGGCTTTTTTTTGTCTTTTTGTCAAAGATTTTTTTTTTATCTTCTACTCCTGCTACATCAAGAATGTCATCCAGAAAACCTGGCTTCAAGTCCTGTGGATCTTGTGATTGGGCGGTGTCCGTGACAGGTCCGCACCTCATGTGACTGGTGCCCGGAGTGCGACCACAACCCAAAGGTGTGCTCCAATTGTCAGGCCATGCATCCAAAGACTTTAAAGGATTGGTCCCTAAAGCTGATGGTGGCCCGAAGCTTGACTCTGCACAAGTCAAGATCTCGGTCGAGAGGAAGGTCCCGGGATCGGCCAATGAGACCTCAATCCTCGTTGTCCCACTCCAAGTCCTCGGGGTGATCGGGTAAGTCCAGGCAGAAGCCGCAATCTAAGAAGTCAAACTGTTGATGGACTTCTCCTCATCCATTGGCCAACAAGGTGAGGAAGCATCAACATTCTAGGCCTCGGTCTGTGCAGCCTGCACCTGTGCTGACTCTGTGTCTCCCCAAATTTCCAGGAGCAGGAGCAACCTGTGCCTAACTCAGAGAGTTTTACAAGGCCATGCTCCTCATTTATGCGCAGTCTGACACTGCTAGAGCACCTTTGGGCCCTGCACAATCGTAAGGAGCCCCTTCCGGTTCCACACCGGCTGCTTCAGCCTCGTTGCTGAGGGGCACCCATAGATCCACTCCTGGATCTGGACCCGCGTCGGTCGTGCCACCCCCACCTTCCACAATGCCAGTCTTGATGCTCATGGTGCTATCTATGTCCATAGGTGGTGCCAGTGCTTAATCTGAGCCAGTGGTTTCCAGTGCTCGGCACCAGTACTTAATTTCCAACAACAGCACTTGCAGCAGACTGGTATGTGCAGTTGCTGTCTGTCTAATTTGGATATGAGCACAACAATAGTTGTTTATTGATTCAATATACATTAAAAATTACAATTACCAACCACCCAGCCATTCTTATAGCTTAGGAGCCAGCAATCGTCTGAAAAATCACACTTGTAGGAGTGTGATTGTTAGCAGTTGTGTTTATACTATCATTGGCAGCACTGTCCGAGATCAATGTGTGGTGCAAGCTACAGTGGCCTCTAATGAAGGCCCTGGTACTTCTTTTCTTACAAATTAAGCACTGGTTGTCACTGTCCCCATTGTAATCCCCAATGCCAACACAACACATGTTCCGATGCCGGCAGGAGCCTCTCCTCCTAAATCGGATCCTGACCCCTTTTCTTATGGGCTAGGTTTCGGAGATGAATTGGAGAAACCGCTGGACCCTTTAGAACCCAGCTCCACAAAGAACATATAGACTGGCGTACAGACTTGGGTGAAGCCATCGGACAGGATACTTCTCTAGGCACTGGCATGCTTTCTCCCTTGACCATGGCTGTGGAGCAGGAAGTTTCTTGTTCTATGATGGTGAGGAGGGCAGCTGAGGTTCAGGACCTATCTCCTGACAGAGGTGCTACAACTGGGAGCTTCCACCTCAGAATCCCTGTTTCCGTTTAACTAGGCCCTCACGGACATCCTACTGGGTACCTGGTTCAACCCCAGGACAGGGCTTCAGATATTGTCCTACTCCTGGGGACCGAAGTATTCTGACTCAACATCCCACCCCTGAGAGCTTGGTTATCCAAGCCTCTACCTCCCAGGGAACGTCCTCCCCTTCCGCTTTCCTGAATAGGGAATCCAAAAGGTTGGACTCACTTGGAAAGAAGATGTTTTCTTCCGCCAGCCTTGCACTGTGCCTGGTGAACACCGCTTGCCTTTTGGGAAGTTATTCTCCTACGCTGTGGGATACCGTTGCGCAAGTACTGGCACAGGTCACAGAGGAGGCCCGGGCAGTACTCTCAGGCTGTTTCCAATAGGAGAGATGCAGACAAAAGTTCACAATCCATTGTGGACTGGACACAACCGACTTCCTAGGCAGAGCAGTTTCATTGACAGTGGTCCTGAGGTGCCAAACCTGGATGAGGGCATCTGGATTTTCAGGGGATGTCCAAACTTTGTTGATGGACATACTCTTTGATAGCACCCGTCTCTTTGGAGACAGGTCAGACTCTGCATTCAAGTGCTTTAAGGATTCTTGGGCTGCGGCCAGGTCTTTGGGCCTCTGGGTAGCCTAATTTCCCCCCCAGTCTGCCTTTCACCCCTTTCATGACTATGGAACAGGCCTCCAACTGCATCCATTCCTGGCCAGCCACTGTGCGGCCCAGTCTCTGAGTGGCCGAGGGTGCGGAATCCACCAACCTCATGGATCAGGTGACCAGCTGTCTTGACAGTCCATTGCCCCCTTTCTGCAGCAGCCTCTAAACCTTCCTCGTCTGACTTTCCCCCACCAAGGACCAGTTGGTGGCAGGCTTCACCATCACCTACTCCACTGGCAATCCATCACATCAAACAGGTGGGTTTTGCAGATAGTCCTAAGGGGCTAGTCCCTCCCCTTCAAAATTATCCCTCCATCCATGCCACCATCCTACAATCAGATTATGGAGGATCACATTTACCTTTTCTGTGAGGCACTCTTTGCCACTGGAGGTACAGAGAAGGTCCCCGTGCTAGAAGTAGGTTGTTGTTGCTATTTTACAAATATTTGGCTCCCAAAAAGGACAAGGGCCTCTGCCCTATCCTAGACCTTTGGTCTCTCAATCTTGTCCTCTAGAAGGAGAAGTTCAAGATGCTCACTCTGGCCTAGGTTCTATCTGCCATGGACACAGGAGACTGGATGGTAGCTTTGAACTTGCAGGACACCTATTTACATATCCCCATCCTGTCTGCCCACAGACATTAGTTGTGGTTCACGGTAGGCCACAAGCACTTTTAGTTCACAGTGTTTCCCTTTGGCCTTAGCAGCACCTCTCAGGTGTTCACCCAGGTGATGGCGCTGGTTGCAGCTCATCTGTTGAGACCAGGGGGTTTGGTCTTCCCCCTATTTTGACGACTGGCTGTTAAAGGCAGGTTCACCCTAGGCTGTTGTCTCATAACTCCAGACTTTGGTGGATTTCCTGCATTCACTGAGGTTCACTATAAACATCACACCTTACTCCCTCTCAGACGCTGTCTTTCATTGGAGCTGTTCTGGACTTGGTGCAGTTTCAGCCTTAACCTCCTGAGCGGCGATCCCAGGATATTCAGGCTATGATTCAGCCTCTACCCTGGATTTTGGTATAAATGCCTCTGAGGCTGCTGGGCCTCATGGCCTCCTGCATTCTGCTAGAGTCACATGCAGGCTCTGCAGTGGGACTTGAAGTTCCAGTAGGCATGGCATCAGGGAAACTTCTCTGACAAGGTCCAGATTTTCAGAGGGAACTGTGAAAGATTTGCAGTGATGGTTAACAAATCGTGATTGGGTCAGAGTTAGATCCTTCTCCCTTCCCCAGTCAGATCTGGGATGGGGAAGCCATCTGGGAGAAGTGGAGATCAAAGGTATATGGTCTCTGGCAGAATATGTATTCCAAATCAACCTGTTGGAGCTCCATGCGATCCAGCTAGCAATGAAAGCATTTCTTCCCTCTAGCAAGTGAAAGATTTTGTAGCTGTTCACGGACAACAATATCTCCCCCATGTTGTACTGCAACAAGCAGTGCGGGGTAATGGACCTTTTGCCAAGAGGCTCTACGCCTCTGGGCATGGGTGGAGCACCAGGATATATCCCTGGTGGTTCAACATCTGGCAGGATCTCTGAACTCCAGAGCAGACTAACTCAGACAAAAATGCCTAGTGGATCATAAGTAGACTCTCCCATCTAGAGGTGGCACAAGGTTTCTTTCACCAATGTGAAGAGTCTTGGTTAGATCTGTTCGCTTCTGCAGAGAATGCGCAATGTCAGCAGTTTTGCGCGTGGGAGTTTCCAAGGAGGCGATCACTTGGAGACGCTTTTTGTCTCAAGTGGAACTCAGGCCTCCTGTACATCTTTCTGCCTATAATACTTCTGCCCATAGTTCTCAATAAGATCAAGAATGACTGGGCCCAAGTCTGCTATCCCTAGCTGCTGAGCATATCTATCAAATCTCCAATCAGACTTCCCTTTTAGGAGGATCTTCTGTTGCTGCAGCAGTAGAGGGTTCTGCAACCAAACCGGTCTACTCTCTGCCTTATTGCATGGAGATTGAGTGGCAACAGTTGACAGCTTTTTACCTTCCTCCGGATGTCCATAACTTAATCTTGGCAGCTAGGCTTCCCTCCACCTCAACAGTATATCCCTGTCATTAGAAGACATTTCTTACACATCTCCTTCATCCATCCCCATTCATTGGGCCCCAGTAGTGTCTGAAATTGGTTTTGACATTTCTGATGTGCACTCCTTTCAAGCCGCTCCACAATTGACCTCTAAGGCATCTCATTTTCAAAACTGCCTTCCTTGTGGCCATTGCATCTGCCCACAGGGTGAGTGAGCTGTAGGCATTGTCATGTAAGCCACCCTACCTTTTCATCTATCCTGACAAAGTGTTGCTTTGCACTAGGGCTTCCTTTCTGCCCAAAGTGGCTACGCCCTTTTTTGTAGGTCAGTCTATCACCTTGCTTACTTTTTAAACACCTCCACATCCTTCTAAGGAAGAGGAGCGACTTCACCTCCTGGACCCAAAAAGAGGGCTAATGTTATACTTTGATAGTACAAAAGAGTTCTGAGTGGATGATCAACTCTTTGTAAGTTATGTGGGAGTGAAGAAAGGTCGGGCAGTGCAGAAGCGGACCATCTCCAGATGGGTCATACTCTGCATTAAGATCTGCTCACGGGCCAAGAAGCAACCCCCTCAGGGTTTGTGTGCTCCCTCTACCTCAACTAAAGCTGTGACCACTGCATTAGGACGTGAAGTTCCTGCCCATGGCATCTGTCAGGCGGTAACATGGACATTTCTGCACACGTTTACCAAACACTACTGCCTGGACAGTCGGTTCTTCTTGGTATGGGCACTTTGCCCATTCGGTCCTGCAAGGCTTTCTAGTAGGAACTTAGTTTACAGACCCACCTCTTGGGAGTGTCTCCCACTCCATCATGGTGGAAAGACTGGTGGCACTAGGCCTTGAAGGTTCAGCTCTAGGGTGGCTCACTTCTTTCTTAAAAGACCGCTTGTGTCAAGTTTTCTCATCAAGTTCTAGGTCTGAGACGCAAACTTTAACCTCAGGAGTCCCTCCAGGCTCAATCTTGAGCCCTATGTTATTTAATAACTATGTCCGTCCTTTGGCGGATGTAGTGGAGTGTTGTGGCTTGACTCTTTCTTCATACACTGATGACACGTAGATTATCTTTACTCTGTCATCTGCACAGAACCATGGACCATCTGATCTTAACCTGGGCTTTAATAGAATCTCTCTTTGGATGAATAAAAACTCGCTCAAGCTCAGTCGTGACAAAACGGAGGTTCTGGTCTCCTCTCTGGGGTCTGCTACATTTGCCAGAATCTCTAGGAGCCTTGCAGTCTCTGTCTCTCAAGGCGAAGAATCTGGCTTTTTGTTTGGAGATAATTTATCCATGAAGCCTCAGGTGGCTAAGGGGACTGCCACTTGTTTCGCAGTATTCAAGTGGTTGAAAATTATTATTTGGTTGACTCCTTCATCAGCCAAGAGGACTGTGATTTAGGCCCTAATCTCAAATAGATTAGATTACGGCAATGTGATATATCTGGACAACAGTTTGTTGGCTGCAAATAGTTCAGAACGCAGCCGCCAGGCTTCTGTACCATGTTCCAAAATTTACGTTGGTGTCCCATCTTCTCCAATAACTGCATTACCTCAAGATTTCTAATTGCATCAAATTTAAAGCTGTATGCTATATGTTGAAGGTGAGAGCTGGATTAGGACCACATTACATTCAGGAGCTGGTGGCACACTATCATCCCACTCAATCACATTTCCTACCAGAGTCACTGAGAAAGTGTACGTCACTACTTACTTTTCTCTAAGGCCTGAAGACCTGGCTTTTCTAGTGTTATGTATCTGGACACCCTACCTACTTGCGGTGCTCTGGAAACCTTTTGGGGTAGCTGTGCACATTATAAGATTTTCTTAATAATAATTAACAGTATTACTTGGATATCTATTGAAAGGTAAGGAATCTGGAGTTAGATGCCTCTCTCAGATGAACAAGTTACTTACCTTCGGTAATGCCTTATCAGGTAGGGACGATATATGGTTGCAGAGTCCTTACTGACCCACCCGTCCTTCCTGCTCTGCTGACTGTTTTCTAGGGACAAGGACTTCCTTTTCAGGGCCTTAGTTTTGACACACCAGGTGTCAGTTTATTTATGGCTTTTCGCTTCTGGCATGGAAAGTCAAGAAAAGAAACTGACATGGCACAGGGAAGGTGCCTATATAGCAACCGCAGCACCATATCAGACGCGGATGACAGATGCGAAGCCGATCGACTCCATATAAAAAGAATATCACTTCTCACAAAAATCTCCGGATCCAGTCTGTCGCCTGAGGGAAATTCAAAGGTAAGGAATCTGCAACTAGGTATTGCCTCTACCAGATAAAAAGTTAACCAAGGTAAGTAAATGGTTCATCGGACTGAATGATAAAATGTGGTAATGCTAACTTTTTTTATATTAATTTATTGTTTTAGGAGAAGAGCATGTATCTAGTATTAAAAATGAGATTTTTTCCATTACATTCAAATATTGTTTAAATTATTGGCTAATTATAAGCCATTTTAGTGCAAATTAAAGGAATGATTTATCATGCCCTCAGAGTGAATGTAAGTGATATAACATGTTGACTAGGCTGATGTTGTTAAGGCAAGGAAAAGAGAAAGTTAAGAGCAAAAGGAACAGAGAGTTGAGTAAATGTTGGACTGAACAGCCTTTGGGGTGGTGATAACCCATACTTTTTGTCTACTCATCTCCTTTTGCTGAAATTCGTTTTTGTGAATTTAGGATTCTGTGCACTCTACCATTGCTAACCTGTGGAAAAGTGTTAGTATTTATTCCTTAAAACATGGTAAAAGTGGCCTACACCTGAGTGTAATACACCAAGATGATGGACAGAGTGGTGAAACTTTTCAAACACTCCATATCAAATCAGCCTTGACCCTGTACCTCATGGGAGCAGTCCAACCCGAACTGCTAGACTAGGTCCTCCCAGGACCAGAAACAATCATCCTGGGACCAGTTGCAGAGTTTCACCTTTAATCAGCCAGGCTAGGAACCACCTCTGAGCATACCCTTGCCACTTAAGGGGAACATAGCAACACAACAAGGTAATGGACAGTGTTGAAACGTTTCAAAACACCCACACCAGTCACAGATCTGAATTAAACCCATCATTCTTTTGCTCACCATGCCACCCCAGTTTGGACCCAGCCATATGCAAATCTGTCTTGTCTCTGTTCCCCATGAGAACTGTCCAGCCTGAACTGCCAGGCCCTCGTTGGACCAGAAACCAGCATCCTGGGACTGGTTTTGGGGTATCGCCCCTCATCAGACATATTAGCTTGAATACAGTGGCACAGTGAGCAAGGGACCCACATCTGGTCATACCCTTGCCACTTAGGGCAAATATAGCAACACAACAAGATGATGAACGAAATGTTGAAACTTTTCAGACACTCACCCCAGTCACAGATCTGGGTTTAATCCATCAATCTTTTGCTCAACATGCCACACCAGTTTGGAGCCAGCCACATGCAAATCAGTCTTGACCCTGACCTACTGCAAGGATTTGCCTGAACCTGCCTGATCCCTCCTGGCCTATGCTGGTGTGAGTTCCTGATCCCCAAACTGTGCCTCCTCAAGGTCCGGACCCTTGGTTGGCATCATTTGAGCTCATCCTGTGAAGAAAGGGAGAAATCCTGAAGTTATGGGCTGTTTGACTAAAAATGGGCTCTTTTGTGCTGAGATGTTTCCACCAGTGGTTACCGCCAAGGCAGAACTCTGGTGAACCTGACACCTCACACTACAGCAACTGTCAGCAACAAGCAAAATGTATACTATGACCTCCAAAACGAAGTTGCAACAGTGACCGTCTGGTGCCCAACAGGATGTTCACGCTACAGTGACAACCGTTCATAGCACTAGGCCTCCTCTTTGTGCTACAGCAACGACCATCCAAGACATGATCCACACTTCATCTTCCACCACAAACTGGACTCTTTGTGCTGGACTTTGAGAAGTTAACTTTTTCAGTGGGACTGATCTGGTCCCTCAGGCCTTGAAAAATCATAAAACATGTTAATAGACCTGCAGGTCGAGCAACTTGAATAATTTACTTGACCTAACTGTAATGTCCTTGTAATTGTATAATGATCTTAGGCAAATATTTCATTTTACAGAGTTGCCTTTTTCTTCATTCTCACATATGAGTGCAGCTTAAATATGTGAGCTCAGCATTTCAGGTGTATTTGTTTAAATAGACTGGATGTTTGCTTCATGTATAAAAAGAATCTAGCCCACATTTACAGGACACATGATCCATGACTTGCCTCTTAGTTTAGTAATAGCATTGCCATGAGGGCAGGAGTGTTTCTCAGTATATGTTTAAACACTCACTTTTAATAAATATATTACGAAAACATGATGTGCTAGCACATTGTCATTTACGGATAGTTCATTTCCAAGAAATGTCCCCAAAAAATTCCACTAACTTGCAGCTTTGCTGATAAAACTATATAAGAGTATTAACAATAATCTGTGAAAATGGGGTTTCATAAAACATACGTATACTTTTCACATCACCAGGTAAAGTGTTCTGATTTGTTTTCATCCTATTATAATATTTTCTTTATTGGACAGAAGTGCAAAAATGGGCTTTTACAACTACTGAAATATATTTTGAAATGTTTGTACAATTTACTTAGTTATTTAATTGTTGTGTGTTAGGAAAAACCTGACACCCTACAACCTTTTATTTTACACTCTTTGTGCAGCAGGTCAGACAGATCACCTTACAAAACCTGGACTCTGCAGCTAGAAGGAAAATTAATTGTAACAAAACAAATTGACTTTAGACCTCTGTCTCTGAACACAGAGCAAATGAGACAAGAGAAGAACATGATTTAAAGACGTCTTTATTGCCCCTTCACTTCTGACTGAACAGAACACCTGTTCTTTGTCAACTCCCCAAAAGGGGTGAGTAGGTCCTAAAAAATAGCTGAACCTAATAAAATCTGACTCGCCATAGAGAGTAGATTTTCTTTTAGGCCTGTCCCTGAAGCCACCCTGTGCTCCATCATGGTCAGTCTGAACTTGTGACTTTCCCCCGTTTAGGATGGCCGGATGACCATGAGTCGTGCTTTTTGCTTTTAGGCGCTACACTTACCTAAGCCTTTAAAATTGCATATCTCTGGTTCTACTGATTGGGTCTTTGTGATTTTGATCTCAAATTATGTATTCAGTTTTACTCTATTTTTACTGAATTGATATGGGTTTTTTCTTGTGTTGTGCTGCTCAGCTTGAATTAAAAGGTTCTGTCCAGGATCGATGTCACACTATATCTCAAAACCTTAGCTGACGCAATCAAACAAAGCTGTGTTTTGGTGCACCTATTATGATTGTTAAAAATGCACTAATGGGTAAAGAGAACTATGGTTTTACTCTACACTGGATGGCCTCTTTAGGATAAACAATATAGTGAAAACAGTAGACCGTAACACTGGGCTCCGTTGGAAGTGTGGTGGCATGATTATGGCACTTCACTACATACCAGTGGACCCATTTGTGAATAGAGAGAGGAAGTACAAGGTGCACATGAGGGAAAGAAATATACATTTAAATACAAATGAGGGAAGAACATTTACATAATGTCTGTGTCAAATTGCAAACCAGTGTGGATTTTCAGCAAATTTCACAGGGAAAGTATGCTGTAGAAACATTGTTCTGCACCGTTGTTGCTTGAATGGAAACATCTGACTGCTATGGGGAAGGACAACCTCAGTAAGTAATTAATCTTTGAGTTGTATCCTGGGAGTGCAATTTTTAGTTCCAAGTCCATGAACAATGTTGCTGTTAAATGAACCAATTGGCCCCATTCCAGGAAATAAATCCCAGGTGGAACTTAGCCCCAAAAGTACCTATAACCTTTTAAAAGAATCAGGTTCACTCTCTTGCCAATAGCTATCAGGGGTTGTTCAAAGCGGAAATACTTTTTTCTGGCGAACTCCTTGGTGCTAACCATTATGAAATGTCAGATTGGCACACTTGACTCTTAATGTTTGGTTTACATCTTGCTTTTCTAAAACCCTGTCACTCACCACATTACTCCAACTTGCATCAGCCTTGGCAACATGACCATGATTACTAAGTGCCAATACAGCTAACAGGATCTAATTACATAAATGACCTATGTTTAGTGCAAGTTTATTATCATCACCTGTCCTCTACCACATTACTGCTGTGGTATTATAGTGGTAAGTCTTGTGGTACATATTGCTAGAAGAATTAAGAAGTAAGAGACACTTACAGACATTTTTGCTCTCACAGTCATTTGAGTGAACATACACTGTTCTATTTGTATGTATCGATATCTCATAGTGCCCTGTACTGTATTGCACAAGTTAGGAACCGTTTTCTCCATACCAGTCACTGAAGACTATTGGGAATTAGAGTTAGGTGAGCTTTGACTGCATGTTTTGAATGCACAAGTGGACTTGAAGTGTGCCACATTAGGTGTTTTTCTGTTGGTAGAAATTTGGATGTAATACGTCTTTAAGGGATGATTAATATCCACAACTCTTGGCAGGGTGAACCCTTAAAGTCATTAAATTAACTTGAACTCAGGCCACTGGTATCTATGGCACTGAGCAGGCAGGCTTAACTTATAAGCAATGTGTAAAGTATTTATGGCATACCAAACAGTAATAAAGTCAAAATACAACACAGGAAATAGAGTCAATGATAATAAATAAAATATCATCAAACTGGCAAATATCCATGAAGGGGAACCAGAGTTATTAATTCTTAAGGTTGAAAGGTTCAACATAGCCATAAAACGTTTTGTGCCAACCATGGTCACCTAGTTGATCTTGACCGGTACCTGGAAGCAAATTAAGGCTGACCACAATGGAGTGTGGGTAAGATACAGAAACCAGGTTTGACCCAGTCAGACATTTTATCTTTGATCTTAGTCTCTGAAATACAAGTCAATAAGCCTCACTGTAGCAAGGTAGCAGTCTGGAGCCTACGACAGCTTCACATCGTCAGATAGTCACTGGGTAAGGTTTCGGCAAAGCCATTGCCTCTTTGTGGAAAATGTCAGAGTGGGGAAAGTTTAAATTTTGTGCCTCGGGAAGGTCCCTTGTTGGCAGAATACGTTATGCTCCATCACCCGGTAAAGATTTCTGCCTTCATACTAAGTCAATTTTTTGGAACTCAGATACTTCCAGTGGGGCAAGAACGCAGGCCACAGCCGAAGAGGGTTCCATAATGATGGATTCCTTGTTCTCAAGGTCCCTCTGAACTGGATTTCTTGCTGTGGAAAAGCTGGACCCAACCTGAATCTTTGGCACAGTAGCAACACACCTTCATCCCATTGATTTGGCAGGTTGGTCCGTATCCTTCTGAGTTCACTGGAGCCAAAAAGTTTCCAAGTCCTACATTTCAGGATGTCCTTGACAGGATATTTTAGGTGAGGTACACAGGACCTTGGTGATAGCACAGGGTGTCAGGACTCCAGCAGAAGCTAGAAGCATGGTCAAGGGCAGATCCGGTTGGAACTGGTCTGCTGGGCAGATGCAGGACAGGCCTCTTGTAGCTTCATATATCCTTGTAACTTCAACAGGAGTTCAGTCTTAGTACCCTTGGAGACCACTTCTTTGCACTGGGTATACAAGGAAGAGTGTGTCCTTTGTACCCTTGGAGACCACTTCTGTGCCCTGGGTACAAAAGGGAGAGGGTGTCCGGTCTTCAGGGATCCTTTCCGGTCATAGAGAGCAGGCCCAATCCTCTATTGTTCTTCTAAGGCTCCAGGAAGGTTTTTGAGGAGGGTGCTGTGAGTGTGAGTGAGTATCACATTTATGCCTAGAACCAACCTGTGAGTGGGGTTGACACCTGGCCCCTCCCTAACCAATAGAGTAAATGCTCACAGGGGCAACCCTACCCACTTTAACAGTAGTGCCTATGTGTTTTACTGAGAAAACTCATACAGTGCTCCTCTCTACCTAAATCTAAGATGGCAAATCCTGTCTTCCCTTGTGCAGCACTCCTGTGCCAATCCTACATGTGTGGTCAGGGAAATGGGCAACCCCTCCTTTGTGGTAACTCAAAACCGGTTCTGGGGCAGCTACTCTGCCACTAGGATTGGTGCGTGGCTGACTAGTGAGACAAAGGAGGGGGCCGGCCCAGGTGTTACCTATATATGCCTATTACAGGGTATGCCTCCTTCATTGAGTTCCTGGGCACAACCCAAATGGTCATCCTTTCAGAGGAACAGAACTTCTCTCTATACCCAAGGCTTTTTTCTCAGCTATGAGAGCAAATTCATAACTCAACAAAGGGGCTATTTAAGTCCTGGGTGAAAGTTGTAGATCATGCAAATGGGCCGCTAGTGGCTTTAGGCAGGGAGGAAGTAACTTACTAAAAGAACCTCTTCCAAAATATTTATTACAAATACAATTTCAGGGATGAATAGTTAAAACATTTAAAAAATGACATGAATAGCTGCTTCCTCTGCTGAGATAGCAGTATTAAATGTAATACTGTCTCAAAATGCTTTGTATGCACAGTCAGTCCTGCTGCAGTGAATATAGCTTTAGATCTGTCAAAAGGGGTCATATTGATAGGTTGAATTTGCAGTTTAATGTGGACAGACAGTTTACATGTGGCAGGCCTACAGTCATGTAAGTTAAATATGTCAATCGGGGGTTCGCCAGTTTAATCATGTTGAAAGAGGGAGCACAGGCACTTTACCACTAAATAGCCAAAATAATGTGCACAGAGTTCTACAGCCAACTAAAACAACCAGGGCAAAAATCAGGAATGACACTATGCAAAAGATGGTCATATCCAACAATTAGTAACTGTAGGTTCCTCATAGTAAGCCTACAGATGATTTTGTTTATCATAAGGGGCTGACAAATGCTGACCACTCAGGAGTAATAAGGAGCTATCGTAATAGTATACATTTTCTCATATTCCTTATTCAAACCTGGTGAAATATATCATGGGAAAAATTCCAGATAATTAGGAGGACATGCAACGTTTGGTGCATGAAACATCAAACTGCACATGTTAATTCCCACTATTAGAAACAAATTAGCAGCTGTAGCTGCTAAATTGAGAAGCAGTGGAGTTGTATTTTATCAGATCTGGTAAATATTGGCAGAACACTAAGTCATCTCTAATGATTGTCAAAGGCTAATCGCCACATTTATTGGATGAACGTATTAGAGTTACATGTAGTACATCCTCACCTCATATGAAGGGCCTTTGACAGCACAAATAGTTTCATTTTTGACAGTATACATGCTTTCATTAAGACTTAGATATATCCACATCATTTTAGTGTATTGTTTGTTAAATGCCACCACGTTTTCATGATTTTATATTTTTTTATCTTGGTATTGCATTGCTCCCCCTGTTATTGTGCAATACTTTTCATATTGTTTAACAGTTTCTCTGTATGTTCTCTTAAAATATGTAATCCCTCTATTGTACCCTGCAACTGATAGTTTACCTCAGTTAAAGTGCTCTGTGATCCGGTGGGTCTAATCAGTTGTTAGCAATTAGGTTTTTGGTTTTTAGTGGTTTGCACCCAGGAACCACAATCCAAACCAGGGTAAGTCACCACACACCCTACATTAACCTGTACTCACCCCCTAGTAGTTGGCACACAGCAGGCAGGCTTAACTTAAGAGGGAATGTGTAAGTATTTGTGCAACACTTCAAACAGTAAACCAGTGAAAACACCACACAAAAAGATACCACACCTGGTTAGACAAATAGAGCTTAATTTATTGAACAACACAAGACCAAAATGACAAAAACCCAATAATGAGAAGTTGAGGTATGAATTTGTAAACCATAAGCTGAAATGTAGTTCTCAAAAGCATAAAGTGCCAACCGGGTCTACCGGGATGCATTCTGAAAAGTCAGGCCGACTGCAATGTAGCGAGGATCCATACAGGGAACACTGTTGCCTGGCTGAAGCAGTACCTTGGTTCCTGGTTGCACTGATGTCTAGAACAAAATGGATTCAATACATTGGTGATGATCCCAAAGGCTTTGAGGCGCACAAAGTCAGTAATGCATCGGGAATGGAGGGAATGCGTCGCGCAGTTGGCAATGCAGCAATGTGCCAAAGGTGATGTGGGGTCCTGGCTTCAGCAGCGCCGATACATTAGTGTCAAAGGAGCTGCTCAGATTCTGAGTAGCGCAACAGCTCGATGCATGGAGTTTGTCCTGGAGCAGCACGTTATCCCCTCTTCCAATCACCCAGTACTGGATTGGCATCATCTGGCAGGGCAAGACTCACAGATGGCAGAACCCAGGTGTTGTAGGTGATGAGTTGCAAGTCTTTTGTGCCCCTGAGTCTTCAGAAGAACAGGAGACAAGTCAGCAAGCCCCTGAAGTCACTCTGGTTCTGGGTTCAAGTGATGTGGGTTTAGAAAATCTCACCCAGGCTAAGAAGGCAGCAGGTCAGCACAGCAAGAAAGCAGTTCTTACAGAGCAGAAGTCCAGAAAAGTAGCTGTCCATGTAGCAGCACAGCAGTCCTTTTTCCTGGCAGACTATCCACCGGTTCAGAAGTGTCCTGAGGTGGTAGGGTCAGAAGTCCATTTCATACACACAGTGGTGCCATTGAAGTAGGGGAGACATAAAAGGAGGACTTTGAAGTGCACAGAGGCCCTCACTTCCTGCCCTGGCTCCAGACTCACTACAGAGGATATGCAGTCCTTTGTGTAGGGTCACGACACAACCTAGTCACGTGCAAGTGTAAGGCTGTGGCCAGCTGCTCCCTCCCATCCTGCCCAAGATGGCCCATTAGGATATTCATGACCCATCAGTCATGCTTAGGCTCCCTTTGTGTCTACAGGAAAGGCACAAGACCAGCTGCCACCCCACCCCAGATGTGTATTGGAGACAGGCTACAGGCACACAGAGCTAAGAGCAGGAAAACGGCAACTTTCTGAAAAGTGCCATTTTGAAAATTGTAACAATAAATCCAAATGTACCACTTTATAGGTCACCAGCCGGCTTGACCTCGACAACATGCTCTACGCAGGAGCCACACCTAACTCCTGAAGAGACTACAGATGATACAGAACTCATCTGTCAGGCTCATCCTCCCCAGAAGGACCCACAACACCCCCCACCTGAGGAGCCTCCACTAGCTTCCTGTCCAGAAATGATGCCAGTTCAAAATGATGACACACACCTATAAGGCCCTCCATGACCAAGGACCAGCTTGCAACAACCACTGCAACTTTCCTACTCCTGAATTCCGCCTTCCTCGCCACTGAAGTCTCAAAGGAGGTCACTCCTTCTCCTACCGTGCAGCCACGTCATGGAACAACCTCTAACTCCACCTCTGTACAGTACACTCGCCCATGGAGTTCAGAAAGGGGCTCAAGACCTAGCTTTTCAAGTGATGACAGCAGGATTCCACCACCTGGATACCCCCTGGGTGATTAGCTGTGCTCTATAAATCCAGATTGATTGATTGATTAAAGAGGATTTATAATTACACTTCCACAGGTACTAAACATGTTAGGTATATCCCTTCTCAATCAGGAATTACAGCGTATTAAATGTAATGAGGAATCCCCCAGTGATCTTATAAAAGAGCTAGGTCTCACATTAGTGAAAAACTAATTTGAGAGTTTTTCACTACCAGGTTATGTAAAACTAAAAGGTATATGTCCTTCATTTTTTATTACATAGTACCCCGGCCTAAGGGATACCTAGGGCCTACCGTAGGGGTGGGTTATATGTATAGAAAAAGGGGGGTTTAAGAAATGGCAGAAGGTTTTAAATGCCATTTCTACCTGGCAGTGTAACATTGCACTCAGGCTGCAATGGCAGGCCTGGGACATGTTTTAAAGTGTTACTTAAATGGTTGGCTGTGCTGCAGGCCCACTAGTAGCATTTTATGTACGGGCCTGGGGCACAGGTAGTGCAATTTACAAGGGACTTGCATGTAAATTAAGTATGCCAATTAGGTATATACCAATCAGGCCACGTTTTAGGGGAGCACAAGCAGTTAAAGTGCACATAGTCCTGAGGCCAAAAAAGAACAAATTCACCTGTAGCGAGGGCCATTTCTAACATCGGTGCTCTACAAAACTGTAATAAACAAATAAACTAGCAGACATGTGAATAAAATAGAAGGTTTTCTCACCACAACTTTAAAAGTCTAATTTCTCTTCACCTAATCCTGGATTTAAAAGAGCTTAATAATTTGGGACATCTTGCTATTATGCTTGCCGTTGTTAGGTGAGGCGCTAGTACAATGTTTTGCTATTGGTATTTGACAGCTGATCCGACCACAAAGCTCTGAGAAGGTCACAAGTTATCTGATGTGATAAACAGTTCCTATTACATTTTTTTTAGAGAATAACGTGGATTTTGTCTCTTATTGCACCAAAATTCACATGTTCTGGTAATTACCACTCATTTTTTTCCTTTGTAAATTTTGGTGGTGTCACCTAACTAAATTTACCTTCAACAAATTAATTGCATGGTGCCTTGTACAAAATGTACAATTCAGGAATGTGCACAGTAACAGGAGTTATCACACACACCAGAATTACTGGGCCACTCGTAGTGAGTCCTTAGTATGATATTAATACCTGGGATATAAAGGTTTTTACTGATGTATTCAAGGCATGTGTCACTGTGTAAATAGAACTGTAATATGTACAAAAACATGCTAAGGGAACTATACAGTTGTGAGGTCAAAATATTACATGTGTATTTCAATCCGAAGGTGCCAAAAGTCTTTCAGCTGCTCCAACATAAACATGCTAGTATATCCAATTGATCCAGAATTCATACTGCACAAATACATTACAGCAAACAAAACTAAGCGAATGGCACACTCCGAGTTACTGGCATCAAATTTCACGTGGCACCTAGCATATATCACTCTGCCTACTACTTACTACAACCAGCAACCAACATCAAACCTTGGTCTATAATGGAGTCTCTGAAAAGTGTTAACGCTGAAATGTTACTAATAAATATTCATGTATTCTGAATGTTAAATCTGCACAGAAAATAAGCTAACATAGAAAATAATACACAAGTTTGAAAATGTGTCTACTTGAGTGACTACCAATAAACATGAAGTGTACTTATTAACATTGTATTAATGTAAAACGTCAAGCTTATGTTTGGATTAATGTAGTGGTATGTCATATTAATGATCATGTATTAGCTTTATTAATAATAGGTCTTCATTTAGCGAGGACTTGGGCCTAGTTGAACGGCCTCATGTAAAATTGCATTGCTTAGACGAATTATAAAATGGCTGCTTAGAGAATTAAATTGTAATTTTCCATTGCACTGACCGAATGTTAACTGCTTGCTAGAATATGTTGTACTAGCTAAGGATACTTTTTATAACTTAGTGTGTGTAAAGACAGTGTTCCCAGGCGCTAACAATGGTTGCACTGACTGGAGTATAAGCTGATACAAATTTGTTACCTGAGGAGCCCAACGACAGGAAAAGGAGAAGAGGAGCCAATCGTCCACATGTGAACAACGGTGTAGTAAATTCTTAGATTTGAGGTTCTGCTGTCATTGGACTAAACGTAAGCGTATGATTCTTTGACCAAAAGCAACTTGGGAAGTAATTTTAAGGAATCTAACTTAGCCAGACTGCACCGAGAGGTGAGAGCCCACTCTCCCCGATCTTTCTTAACCGTCCTGAGAGGACAGTGCTTATTCTTCCTGTACTGCATGAAGAGACATTTCCTATCTTGAACGTTGATGCTGAATTCCGATGCTTTGCTGACCGAATAGATGTGTAATTGACTAACAAATTCACAGCTTGCTGAACCATACTCAGGTAAGGTATAAGACGATGTTACTGATTGCTATGTCTTTTTGCTTTTGTCCTTAGGTACCAAATGTTCATTTTGATAGAGCCATAGTTAGATGTTTTCTACAGTTCTGCTGATTAAATTGTTTTGCATGATGCCCAAACATGCTATTCTAATCAGAAGGTTAGGTAGGATACTCACGGATTGATGCCTGCTAAATGTTAACAAAAGTTGCCATTCCATTGCGCAATTATTCTTGCTATTGATTTGTACTGTAACTCTAGAATGTGTAGTGATTCAAGCTTTGATTAGATTGAGATTCTTTCGAAGATTCTGTCAACCTTTATTGTTTCTGTATGCTTATCATTTGATTTTGAGACTAAGTTACAAGATATTAGCATTGTTAATATAGGGAAATAAACATTCTACCTTTTACATAAAGGTGTGATTATTCATGGCCCAGGGGTCAGGGTGTGTGGAAATTACTGACTCTCAAGATTGTTAAAGTTATTGAGTGATATTGCTATTTGTTTGTACCGTAACTGAGTTTGTGGTGGGAACTACTCTAATGGCAATCAAAAGGTCCACCGAACCTCTTAATGCGTTCCCTTATAAACTATGGATAAATAACCAAATAAGGTCACATGCGCTAACAGTGAAACCCATGAAGGCACTGAATCTGATTAGCGCTGAGAAGCATACCAATGACAGGAAGCCATCTCTTAAAGGTGTATAGCATGACAGACCACAAAATAACTTAACACTTCCAAAGCGGAGACATTCTTAAATTGTTTCCTAACATTGAAAATAAAAGGCAAGACAGCAATTACCAAACCCCATGCATATGAAATTAGAAAAATTTTCATTAACATCAAGGCACTATGGCTAAAAAAAAAGAAAAGCATGGTAAGAACAGTGACTTTGTGCTCGAAGTACTAATTGCTAAAGCCAATTGGGAGACGTTGCTGTATGGTGGACAAAAGATAGCGATCATATGAATTTAACCATTTCATAAAATCATCAAACTCTCTTTGTGACTCATGTCAGATGACAAACATGCTAGTTACTTGTAAGGATAAATAAAACAATGTGGAAGACATAGTGTAAGAGTAGTGGCTGTTTTAATATGTATCCAATATGATGATGGCTAGTATTTCATTAAGGGGCGTTACAGAGCACACAAATACAAGAACGGTGTCCTGATGTTGGAGCACAGAAATTCTACTGTTAAACAGAAGAAACAGTCAAACCAAAAACCAGAGGAAAACCTTGCTCATAGGCACAGAACCAGGTCTTTACAGCTAATCTGAATGTATTCAGTACAGACGATGTATGCAAAAAGGGAGGCATGGGACTCCACTGTTTACTAGCAGAGGCCAGAGCGGACTTGATTTACTCTGGCTGGGAATACAAAGAACAAAATAATTCCGAGAATGAAGAGAATGCTTTGAACATAAAACTTAAATGTATTGTTCAGCTTGGTTGGGCCAGACTGGTAAAGAGCATTGTGCACTATGATTTTTAATCTCTGGCAACTAGTTCAGAGAGTCAAGAGCAGAGGAAGTCCTTGGTAAACTAAAAGCTATGTTAGCTGTCATATTTTGAATGCACTGAAGCACCTTCAGAATGTTGAGAGAGGCTCCTAGATGCATAGAAGTACAAAAGTTAAGATGACTCAAGAACATAGCCTGTACCATAACCCTGTAAACTTGAGGAGGGAGCTAAGGAACTATTTTACTGACCACCCTTAACAGGAGAAAACAAGAAGAGATAAGATGCTTAGCCTGTTTCTCCAAGGACAAATTGTCCTCTAGAAAAAAAACACCTTTTTCAGTGAAGAGTTTAGTCGGGTATGAGTGAGAAACCCAGCGATCCTTCGTCTTGTTAGAGTTCAAATTTAAAACATTAAGGGGGTCATTCCAACCCTGGCGGTCATCGACCGCCAGGGTGGATGGCCACGGAAGCACCGCCAACAGGCTGGCGGTGCTTCCTTTGGGATTCCGACCACGGCTGTAAAGCCGCGGTCGCCCAGCCGGGTCCGGCGGTTTCCCGCCGGATTTCCCCGGCTGGGAGAATCCT
This sequence comes from Pleurodeles waltl, assembly GCF_031143425.1. NCBI lineage: Eukaryota > Metazoa > Chordata > Amphibia > Caudata > Salamandridae > Pleurodeles > Pleurodeles waltl. Next base: position 1,731,208,385 of record NC_090444.1, read on the forward strand.
CCATGGCGGCGCTGCAAGCAGCGCCGCCATGGGGATTCCGACCCCCTTCCCGCCAGCCTGTTTCTGGCGGTTTTCACTGCCAGAAACAGGATGGCGGGAACGGGTGTCGTGGGGCCCCTGGGGGCCCCTGCACTGCCCATGCCACAGGCATGGGCAGTGCAGGGGCCCCCAAACAGGGCCCCAGCATGATTTTCTCTGTCTGCATAGCAGACAGTGAAAATCGCGACGGGTGCAACTGCACCCGTTGCACCCCTGCAACACCGCCGGTCCATTCGGAGCCGGCTTCTATGTTGCAGGGCCTTTCCCGCTGGGCCGGCGGATGCTCCCTTGGCGGGCGCCCGCCGGCCCAGCGGGAAAGTCAGAATGGCCTCCGCGGTCTTCTGACCGCGGAGCAATCATTTGACGGGGTAAGTTTGGCGGGCGGCGACTTGGAATGACCCCCTAAGTCTCAGCCAAAAAACTACAGAGGACAAATCCTGATGGAAGTTGTCCAAGGAAACAGACCCTATTTTGAACAGAGCTACAGCAGTGTGCCATCCGTGTATTTCATGAAGGTCACATCAAAAGACATAACCAATAGAGGTAAAGGTGAATGTAAATCTTAAACGGGGTCAGACTGTGAGAAGACTCTCATGTCTTAGTCTAAAACCAGCCTGTACTGGTTATAACGAATGGTTCTTTTAAAAAAGACTAGAAAGTTGTTGATTAACATATTTCTCTAAGATTTTAACAGCAAAGGGTAACTGAGAAATTAGGCAAAAATGTGAAAGGACAGATTGATCAGCATTTGGTTTATTCAAACAGTGGAACAATGAGTGGCCTTTTCTATTCACCAAGGACCAGGCATTGATAAGTGATAAGGGAGCTATTACATACCTCCAGCAAAGGTTGGAGGAGAACAAATTTGGACAAATTACAGTCTTTGGGAAGGATCTGCTTAACGGGAACGCCTATTTCAATAGACCTAGAGATAGAGTAAAACTGTTCCACAGATAGGCACAGGAAGTGAGTTAAGCCAGGGTATGCTCATTTGCAGCTTCTGGTGGAACTAGATGATGGTCTAAAGAAGAAACACCAGAGAGCCAGAAGGTAATGAGCAGCCTCCCACATATGAGCAAGGTCTTTATGCCAGAAAGTCTCAATGAGTCACATGTGGAATGTTTGTCAGCAAGTGCCTGAGAGTGAACAACAACAGAGGCTGTACAGTTCGGAAAAGCTAGAGATCATACTATTGGGAAGAACTTCTTTGTAGAATTTTCTGTAGCTAAGATTTGGTTGGATTTAAATTCAGTGACTAGTTTTTTTATAGATAGAAAGACCGCATTTAAATTCAGTACTAGGTTTGTGAAAATAATCACGGCATGAGACACAGTCAAGTTTTTTTACAGCCCCTTTTGGCAACCATCAGGGCTTCAGTATACCAGGGTTCTGAGGGTATTGAGGGCTATGGATAACCTTCATTGAAGGCAGGATGGCATTTATGGTCCACTCAACCAAGTGGGTGTAATGATAATAACCTTCTTTAGTGGATCCAATATTATGTGGTCTCATCTTCTCACTTAGCTTCCTGACCAACTAACCACCGGAAACGTACTTCAATGGTGTTTGACTTGAGGAATCTTAGCTTTTGAAAGGTCCATGTCGTGGCTACCCTCTGTAGATAAAGCCAAATGAGACCAAGAAGTGATCCGACCAGACTTGGAAAGAAATAGTAACAGCTTTCACCCTACTGGGGGGCCCAAAGACAAGGTTCAGGATGTGGCCTTTAATATGAGTGCGGCATTTGCCAATCCTGAGTGAATTCCTTTCTGCCATACCTTCTATAAGATTGGAAACATCTAGAGGGGAAAATATGTAAATTCAAATCTCCCCACTACCAGCTGATTAGTTGTGAAAGGGAGAGAGGCAATATAAAATCCAAAAAGGGACAGACAAAGGGTTCAGATGCGTCAGAAGGACTACAGCACTCAGCATATTGGTAGTCCCCAGAACAAGAGAAAAAACAAGTAACCACGGTACCCTAAAGGCTGCTAGTGCAACCTCCTTAATGGTGTAATCACCAATTCCAATTATAGCCACCACTGCCCCTTTTCACAGGGTGGTTATGATACAGAACAGAACAGTAAAACCGGTGGGACAGAGGGCATCAGTGTCAGAAGGATAAAAGTCTGAGAAACATGCTTCCAGAACAAACAGGACTTCCAACTGTCTCTGATACAATAAATCATAGATATCTGTAGAGTGTTTTACAGCTGTGCATGCATTGATCAATGTACACATAAAACAGCCCTTCACAACTGGTTTGTTTCCAGGATGCAAAGGCTGATCATGTTTAGAGGGAGCATATTAACACCAGAAGGTGAGTCAGATTTGAAAAGTGACTTTATGAGGAAAAGACACAATGCAGTAAACAAGGAAAAACAGTCCAGATTTAATATGAGCAGACATTCACAATAAAAAACTACAGTTTAAAAACCACATAGGTTAGCGGTGAACTAGCAAGTAGATCACCCTGTCATAAAAATATGAAACGTTTCAACTAGTTATGATTTGAATTTACAATTTAAAAACAATTCCATTTACAAAAGTAAGCTACAAAAAAATCAAATTCAGTTTAAAAAGAAAGAGTAAGGTGAAAGTTCAGGTAATGGTACAGTGGTGTAAAATAGCTTTAGGCAAGATGATACCTTTTGAGAAATGAGGATGCACTTTAGTATTTGTATGTAATATCTTTTTCGAGACCTCAGAGACTGAACATGAATGTGCCTACTATGGGGCACATTCATTTTGTTCTTTGCAGTTTTATTATTGCCACTGTTGGGTACAATGTAGAATATTGGTCTGAAAGAGATTATATGCATTTAAAAACCCATTTTCAGTGCTGTTTTATGACTCTTCATGGAGAAGTGGTGATGAATATAGAACACTGTTTGCATAATTTTAATGAACTAATGGCCAGATTACGAGTACGGAGGTTCTAGGAAAGCTGTACCCACAGTGGCGCTCCAACCGCTGCATCCTTGGCAGTCCGACCACGAAATTTGGATGCTGGCATTTGGACCACCACAATACTGCTGCAGCAATCAGGATCAGTGATCCTGCGGTTGTGGCGGTGCGGAAAGCCAGGGTCAAGCACGGCTGTGCCGATGTGAACACCACTGTACTGATCAAAACTTGCCTTTCCACTGGCCATTTCATGGCCTGAAACCACCATGAAAAGGCTGCCAAAAAGGCAGAGGCGGTGCCCTGGGAGGTCCCCTGTGCCGCTCATGTTGTGGGCAGTGCAGAGCCCCCCCCCGTCAGCACAGTCGGAATGCGCACTGTCTGCAATGCCACTAGTGCACATTCCGACTGTGCTGACAGCACAAACAGTGTGGCAGCATTGGCCTTGGCTCTCCCTGGGGTGCTAATTCCACTGCACTGTCTCTGCCCTTGGGCCCTGCGGGAACATTGTGATACAGTGGTCAGAAGGCTGCCATCTTCGGGGCATCCTCCTGACCGTCACCTTGGCGGTCCAGTGGTCACACTGCCAAGTTCATAATCAGGCCCTACGTTTTTTTCCTTTTCAGGCCAACCTTTTGACAACATGATGATCATGAACGCATCCGTTGCCAATATCATAGTGGCTATTGTGTTTGGCCAACGATTCGACCACCACGACCCAGCATTCCTGCGGCTCATGAGCTTGATCAATGAAGGCTTGAGACTTCTGGCAAAACCTATTGTTTTGGTAAGACTTCTCTAGCTTGTTGATTGTTCAATTTATAGTGCATATTTAGATAAATTCCACTCACCAAAGAAATGGTTGCATTTGTTGGTTTGCACCAGTCCTTCTTTTTATCTGGATTGACATCTACCTTACATAACACCACTTAACTAATTCAAAGATCGTTAGAGTGAAAAATGGAGCCACGTTACTTTCCCAGGATCTGCTAGAAAAGATTCAAATGCTTTCTGAAAAGCGTTAGATATTTGTTTCTAAAAACAGTAAGACATTAACCTCTCTCAACTTATCACAATTCAGGTCTCATCCTATCAGAAAGAAAAGCCTACAGCTAAAAATGTAGCACCATTTGCAGAAATATATGTATTTTCAATAAACAAATAACATTTTGTGCTTAAAAAAAACACAGAAATTCACCAGTTATAGTCAGCAGAACTAACTATATCTTGCTCCCTCGACATGCCGTGCTAATGACCACACATATTACATCACTCATGACATGTTCTATGACAATTTATGACGTTACTGATCACATCATCCAGTGAGCGTGTTGGTTTGTTTTATAGTTTAAATAGTGGTGGGTAAATACCATATTACTTTTGTATCTAAATTTGTACAGCATGTGTCCAGCTAATTTGTATAAGAGTTTACAAACACCTATCCTTGGACGACAGGCCCTGTCCTATGCCGACAACACACAAATAATCATGTCTATCACTAAGAATATGGAGGCCAATTATGCCAATTGTAGAACTGTATGCAGGCAGTAACCTCCTGGATGGGAAGCAACTACCTTAGACTTAATGAGGGCAAGACTTAGGTCCTAATCTTTGGTAACCAGCATTCCATTTGGAATAATTTCTGGTGGCCAAACTTATTAAGGGCATTGCCTGTTCTGGAAGACTCTTCCAAAAATTTGGGAGTGTTAGTAGACACCAAGCTATTGTTTCACCTTCAGGTCAATGGCATTGTATCCACTTGTTTTTGGATTATTGGGACTTTGAGGAAGGTATTCACTTTTATCCCTCTGCAAGCACACATGCAGGTAGTTCTTGCCCTGATTTCTTCTAGGTTAGGTTACCGCAATGCACTTTATTTGGGGATCAATAAATCAGCAATAGTAAACCTACAGCTCATACAGAACGTGGCCACAAGACTGATACTAATTGCATTGGTTACCAGTGAACAAAAGCATTACCTTTAAGGTTTTATGCATTGTTCAAAATACTGGGGCCCAGAGGACTGCAAATGATGTTCCAGAGATGTATCCCCTCTAGAGCGCTTAGGTCTGGCAATTATAATTAGGTAATCGTTCCTAAATTCATGTAGACCAATTGGGGAGTGTGACAGGGCACAGGACTCACGTCGGCACTGTGAGAATATGATCCTTTAAGACTAGGGCATCCTGCCACAAGATTGTTGCACATAAAGTCTGTGGCAATCTTAGGAGGCCATTCTTGGCAAGAGGCCATCAAAATGCCTTCTTTAACTATCAAGGGATTACTAGCAAGTGCAAGAATGCACCATAGCTGAACCTGGTGTTATAGAACTCAAGACATACAGGAGCAACCTACCACAACTGGCAGATGGATACCAGGTACTGGCATGCTCTGAGCTCTCCTGGGAAGGTGACAGATCCAGCTGGCGCTAAGCAATGAATGAAATGTAGGTTTTAATCTTCATCCTTATCCACTTGTGGCTCTCAGAGAAGTGGCTCACAAAGTTGACAAGATAAGCCCAGACCTAGAGGTCTACTGCTTCACTAAGATGTGTATGCAGAAATGCAGGAAACTGGTGATTGAGGATAGAGACCAGTAATGAACCTAGTACTATTATGGCTACATAAAGAGGGTACTGAAGACCTGGAGAATCTGTTATGTTAGCGCAAATTCGCCATAAGGTCTTCTGGCTCTGAGGTAGACAAAGCAACAACAGCACCAAGGTTAGCCATAAGCTTGTCTGAGCCGCCAAGTTTTTAAGAGTTTCCTAAAACCCACATAATTGGCTGATGATCTAATTTCAGAGAGAAGGGTATTCCAGATGCGGGGAGCCATTACAGAAAAACTCACCAATCAAAGCTTCTTACTTTTACTTTTGGGAACAGTTAGTAAGTTCAGCTGAGCTAATCGGAGATGGCGAGTAGGAATGTAACACTGAATTCTCAAGGACAATAAAGCTGAGCATTTGCTGTGAAGGAACTTAAAGACAGTTCAGTCTGTTTTTTAAAACAGACCTCTGAGCTGCAGGAAGCCAGTGTAGCTTTTTTCATCAGAGTTTTAGTATGGCAGTGTCTTGGCAGAATACCAACCGGTGGCCTGATTTTGAACCAATTGCAGCTTGTCACTTAAGACAATAGGGAGTCCCAGATAAAGGGCATTAGCACAGTCAATCCAAGACATCACTAAGGCAATGATCATTTGGATGACAGCATCCACTGTGAAGTATCTCCTAATTTTCCTTATTCTCCAGAGTTGGAGAAAACAAGAGTAAGAGACCGCCTGTATCTGCTGTTTCAGGGATAGATCCTTGTTAGAAATTAGGTCTCTAGTTGGCAGTGGTTTGCACCCTTTCCAAGTAGGGGCCCTCACTCTTGTCAGGATAAGGGAGTCACACAGCCAATCTAACCCCTGCTCATCCCTTGGTAGCTTGGCACAAGGAGTCTGGCTTACCTCAGAGGCAATGTGTAAAGTAGTTGTACACACACACACACACACACACACAGTAACACTGTGAAAACACTACAAATGGACTCCACACCAATTTGAAAAAATAGCCAAAATTTACCAGAGTAAAAGAGGACCAAAACAACAAAAATCCAACATATACAATTACTGATACACATTTTCAAAGATGAAATCTTAGTAAAGCGCTTAGAAACACAATAGCTCCAACTGGGGCTATCACAGTGTCTTGACAGAGTCGGTCCCAAAAGTCTGGCACCACTTGCTAGGGATTGCAGGCCAGTCAGAGTCGCACGGACCCTAGGTACAGTACCTTGGAAAACGATGAGGAAACACAGACGTTGCACAGAGTCGGGGAGGTGAGGCGTCGCTGGAACCAGTGTGATGTTGGTTCCTTACTGCTAACGGGGAGGTGAGACATTGGTTCCTTACTGCTAGGCAAGGGAGGTGAGGCTTCAGTTCCTTATAGTTGCAGGGGAGGTGGTGCGGCGTCTGTGGCGAGGCATCGTTTCCTTACGACCCTACTGGGATGATGAATCTAGCAGGTCAAGACACAAGGTGTTGACATTGCGGTGTCGCAGTCTACCCACCAAGAGGCCACAGGTTCTTCTGCGGAGTCTGGTGTGCTGGACATCAGGGACACGACTCTCGGGACTCACGCTGTGGAGGGACTTTGGAGGTGCTGCGGTGGTGTCTGGCCTGTGTTGTAGGTCATGGTTTTGCAGTCACCGGGGACCACAGCTCTGGTGTAGGTGGTGGTGTGGCATCAGAGAGCCGCGTCGGTTCCTAAGTCGCTCTGGAGTCAGTGCGCTTAGCTTCTTCTTAGTTGCAGCGGAAGTCACTTCCAAGGGCCCAGAAACTGGATTTGGCACCACTTGGCAAGTCAGGACTCTCAGCAGGAGAGCCCAGGTGCTGGTAGGTGAAGTCTTTGATGGCCCTGAGACTTCTTAACAGAAGGCAAGCCCTTTCACTCTCAAGACAGATGCAGCAAGCAGTAGGCCACCACAAAAAACAGGCAGAGTGGCAGTCCCCTCTGCAGCATTCAGCTCTTATTCCTGCTAAAATGTCCTCAGTCAAGAAGCATTCTAACTATGTGGGGTCAGAGTTCCAGTACTTATACCTATTTCTGCCTTTGAATTAGGCACACCTCAAACAGAAGTCTTTGTAGTGCACAAGACCATGCCTTTCCCTGCCCTGACCCCAGACAAACTCCATGGGGTTGGAGACTGCTTTGTGTGAGTACAGGCACAGCACTATGGCTGGGTTTTCTTAAAAGTGACTGAATTGAGCAGGGGCTACAGAAATTCTGGTTCAAGCCCCAGTCCATTCACCGAGGAAACTCTCTAAGGTCAAAATCAGGCCTGGAAGATGTTATTAGCAGTAGGTACAGCTCATCCATGGTAGGGTGCTTAACAAGTGCTTTCTTTCTCCACAAATCTGTAACTAAGGCAAAGGAATTTCTAGATTTTATCCACCTGGTGCGTGCTCGGTCCCTCTTCCTTCCGTTCAGGTACCGGACCCTTCCAGTAGCTGCTTTTACAGCTAACTGGGAGAAGCAAAAACAGGGATCCGACCATTGCCTTCACTGTAAAACTATTCAAGAAAGTGATGAGCATCTGTTGTTTTTCTGCCCACTCTATGCCAAACCCAGAAGCAAATGGATTGTCCCTTTGTGTAGATCACTTGGCATACAAACCAGAGTTGAAGCTCTTAGGATATTCAAAAGTGAGCCCGCCCCGATTGTGGTTGTGGCTGCTTTGAAGTTTCTGTATATAGTCTGGGTAATTAGAACCAAAGTACTAGGACTAGCACAAGCAGTCATGCCCCAAAATATTTAATATATCTTTTTATAAAGTATGATGTTTTTAACTGTGTGATTATGTATCATAATTTTTTCAATTATTTATTGGTATTCAATTGTTCTTTTGTTTTTGTGTTTTAACAATTTTGCCAGTGTCTTTTTTTTGATGATGAGACTGATGTCTCGAACTATCATTAAATAGGTATGGGAACAATCATGCTGTTCACATTCATAAAGGAACTGGAAACAACAACACAGTTTCCCATGCATACCTTGCTTCTTCAATTGTCATCTCCTTTCTCATAGCTTCCACACTGTGGGTCAATTAATAAAATAAGCAATTTAGTATATATTGTGTGCAAGTCTGTGCGTTCCAAAGCAGGTTAGCAAGCAAAAGGTGTTACATAATACTGCTTCCATTGTTTAAGACGAAGAAGCTTTGTAACAGGCATAGGCCATGCCAAAGTTAAAAGTGAAACTTTTTTTGTTGCACAGAATGTGTTACTGTTAACAGTTTTCAGCAAGCCAGGCTGCATAGGTCATAAAGAGTTTAAAAAACAAGTTTATGACTACTAAAAGCCGCTGCAGTTAGGCCTAGCTTCATTCTCTCATTAATTTAATTTATATTTTTATTGAAAGCTTTTGCAGTTTCTCCCCTTTGATGGTTTGTAACATTCACAACCTCACTTCAACATATGTATTTGTATTAAATTACTTTCATTTTCACCATTGTCAGACTCCCATCTTTTTCATTTCAGGATTTCCTCTTTTATTTTCTTATTATTCTTCATTCACCCTGTCACTCGATTACACATCTTTCTTCATTCTTTTGTTCATTTCTTTTGCTTTTCTTTTAATCAGGATCATCTCAATAGCCTTAAAAATGTCTACTGTAGTTAGAAGACAGGCTAATACTACTAACACAGCATACTGATGTAGTTTCAAGGATTCTTCCTCCGAATCCTTTCAACCAGCTTTCTATTGTTGGAAATCCTTTGGAAAAGCATTCAGTTATACTAGGAGTTTCCAAAGGTTTAAGATCAAGTTTTAAGTCAGTTATGTTCTTTGCATAGTCTAGTATTTTCATGCTCTCATTTTGTATGTAACTGCAGCAAATCTAAATTCTTAGTATCTTGCAGACTTCGCTCTTCTCAGCTAAAGGAATGTTTAATGTATAGAGGTTTTGAAGAACCATGGGCCTAATAGTTACAAGCTCTGTGTTTTCAATAATCGGGCTCGAAATGTGATTGGGCCAAATTTTCAACCACAGTTGACAACCTTTTAATTTTCTCATTATTCAGAATCACACCGACTGAAGGTATTACATCTCCAAAAATATCTCCCACCATTGTGCTCCTTCATTCAAACTTCGTATGTCTATACTGTATGCTGGTGTCATTGTTAATGGATTTAAAATATGTACATGATACAGTATCCGAAACAACCACCCCAAATAACATATTCCCTCCCAGATTGTGGGTAACTTAAAGAATGCAAATCCTCAACATATAAAATACACTCATGGTATTGTTGGATCATCCTTTTACAAAATTTGCCATTCTCATCCGGATAATTCAAATGTATGTTCACAATTACTATTTCCCACTGGTACTTTCTTTCCACTTAGTTTTCTTTTAAACACACACCCTTTTCCTCTCATTCTCTCTTCTAATTTCAGTTTAGGTACTGATATCTTCTTCCTGAGTTCATCTTCCTCTCCTTTACACACATTCTTCTGCATATCCTCTCTCTTATATTCACTCTTAAGTTTCTCATTTCTCTGTTCTAACATTTGTATAAAAATCCTTCTTTGTGAACTCACTAAGCATGTTCTCTTTTTCTCATGTACCTCAACAGTATTTACAGGAAGAAATTGCCTAAAGCAGTGGTTCCCAACCTTTTGACTCCTGAGGACCCCCACTGAATTGCTATTGGAAGCCGGGGACCCCCAAGCAATTTGTACGGTTTAAATTTCAAACATTAAAGCAGTAATTCCCAAAAAATACACAAACAAGTATACACCAAACAAATACTCAAATTACTAAAGATATAATTATTTTACATTGACAAAGATGCGAAAATCAAAAACCTTTAATGGGAAGGCTGGCACTGCATCGCTTTTCAACGTTTGGTTTTATTTAGGGAAGCAGAATCCTCAGGTCAGATTCTATATTTCCCAAGCTATTTGTTTCTATATCTAGGTACATAAATGTTGGACCTGGCCCTTTTACAGGGTCATTCCCCAGACTTTTTGCTTTTTGCCTCCTTATTTTTCTGACCTTTGTTGGCTGACGTTTTGACTCTGAGCACTTTTTCACTGCTAACCAGTGCTAAAGTGCATGTGCTCTCCCTTACAAATTTGGTATGATTGGATTACACCTAATTGGCATATTTAATTTACCTATAACTCCTTGTAAAGTGGTATCCCTATACCCAGGGCCTGTAAATTAAATGCTACTAGTGGGCCTGCAGCGCTGCTTGCACCACCCACTGAAGTAGCCTGTCAAACCTAGCTAAGGACTGCTAGCGCAGAGCCTGTGTGCGCAGTTTCCTGCCACAGGGACCTGGCATCTAAATTTACTTGCCAGGCCCAGAACTCCCCTTTTACTACATGTAAGTCACCCCTCAGGTACGCCCTAGCTAGCCCTTTGGGCAGGGTGCCATGTATGTAGAAGGCAGGACATGTGCCGTATTGCGTGGCCTGTCCTGGTAGTGACAAACAGCCTAATTTTTGTCTCACTGCAGTGAGTGCTGCCTCCTCATAGGATTGCATTGGAAATGCCCTGCTTTATGTGTAAAGGGTTTTGTCTGATTTATGAGGGGTAGCGTAGGCATGTTTGGTATGGTTGTGATAGTGGTGAGAAATGCTGCTTACTGGTGTAGGTGTCTTTTTTTATTACTATCACCGAAATGCCACTTCTAGAAAGTGCGCATTTATCTGTGCTTATGACTTTGGTGTTTTGCAGCTAGTCCCCAATGCACTTCCGGGCAGACTGACATTTGGGGCTTTGTGCATACTTCTCAGACAGCCTAAACACAGGGAGGGTGGAAGTGTCACAGAGGTGCATCTACATATTGTTAATCCTTCCTGGGCTGAGAGAGGGGATAGGTGGGGCACACCTGCATTTGTAAAGGCTGTGCTCTGGCCTCACACAATAGGGTTGTTAACCCCCCACTGATGTTTGGAGCCTGTGCTGAAAGGAGAGAGGGGCCACTCCCAGAACCACTTGTAACTGGCTGGAACCTCCTCTCCCTACCATTGTAAGACACTGTAAACTCAGTATAAGTACAGGGGAATTTTCCCGACAGTTTGAACACTCTTGGAACTTGAAACTGGACACAGAATGCTGATGAATGGACTCACCAGGAAACCACCTTGGACTGCTGCTGCTGTGCTGACCTGTGACCTGCCTGGTCACTAGTAGGAACTGCCACCATCTGCACCCCTTGTGCTGGCCTGTAGCTGGGCCCACCAGCCCTGTGCTTTTCCTTGTTATTTTGCTGTTCCCAGGGGCAGGGTGCTGTGGCCCCTGACCCCTGCACCGATCTCTACAGCTTTGTCTTAGCGCTCACTCTTAAACATTGCTGTAGAAGATCACCGCCTAAGCCTGGGCCTCAGATTTGCCTTAGAGCTTTTAAAAACGCTTTATTTCTGCTCCCCGAATCACCGCCGCAGCCCGGGGAAGTTATTTTGGTACAGCGCGAGTGTAGCGCGCTTACCGGTGCCCCCATGGCACGAAGAAAACCACCTTCTTTTCATCTGGAACAAGCGTGCTCCTATTGGTGCCCCCGGGGGGACGACCGCTCCGTGGAGCACCCCCGGGGCACCGGTAGGCCCTGTCTTGTGCCAGGACATCGTCAACAGTCGGAGGGAGAGGAGGACGCCTCTCCCTTGCCTGTGGAAGTCCCGGGTGACTTTCCCTTATCGGGCGGCCAGGCAGTAGTTTCACTGGAGGCTCGCCCGGACCACCGGCTTCCTGGTTGGCCCCCTCGTGGGCCAGTGGCATTTTCTTGGGGGTTTCCCCCCATGTAAGGGCCGACAGAGGCCCAGGGAGACCCCAGGAGTTTGCGTGTCCCTGGAGGGGCCGGCTTTCAAACCGGAGGGGGAGCCTGGTGCCCCCCTCCTTCATCAAAGGATTTCCCTGACCCGGGGCCCCCTTCGTGAGGGCCTGTGGAGGCCTAGGGAGGCCCCCAATAATCTCGGTCCCCAGAGGGGCCCGTTAACAGGATAGAGGAGGTGCGTGCCACCCTCTTCTCCTCACCAGGAAATCCGAGGCCCCTGTTTTGCGCATAGGAGCGCCGGGGGCCCCATTGTTCGCCTTCTAGGCACTGGAAGTGCCTTCATCCAACCAGGTACTGTTTAAAGGACCAATATTGTTGCAATCTAAAGTTCTTTCTACCGACTTTTATTGATTCATATATTACCTACCTGTGTTTGATGTTTTTACATATGTGCTGATGGTTCTTTTATGGGCATGTCTAGCTGATATGTATTTGTATGGCTTGTGAGAAATTCTCTAATGTTCCTTTTATGGGTATTTAGGAATTGTTCATGACAAGTGCATATATCTCTTACTGTAATTCCGGAGTACTGCTTATGTTGCAGAATCCTGAGTACTTACATGTTCTAATGTGACAACTGCATATCCTTGCAGAGTATTAGTAACTTGTGTAACGATCTGACAACTGCTAAGGTAGCAGGGTATTACTTACGTGTAATGTTGGTCTAATTATATTTTGTGCAATACAGATTATCTTTACATAGCTCAGTGTTGTGTTTACTTTGTGGTGTACATTTTGTGTCACGTGTAGTGTGTGTGATGTGCAAACGCTTTACACATTGCCTCTGGGATAGGCCTGACTGCTCGTGCCAAGCTACCCAGGGGGTGAGCTGGGGTTGTCTTAGACGTGTAACTCCCTTGCCCTGACTAGAGTGGGTAGGCTCTGCCTGGCTGAGGTGCATACCCTAGCCAACCAGAAACCCCATTTCTAATAATAAGACGCACAAACTCGGGATTCAGAACATTACTGTTCTTTGCATGATGCACGTTCTTTGCAGCAGCCTGCTGCAAAGAATGTGCATCACGCAAAGAACAGTATGTTATGTGCACAGCACTGTGGGTTACTGCTTTTGTGACAGAGATTCTTTTGTCACTGTGCATTTAATAAGTTACAATCGTAATGTAGCACAGTGAGCTATGAACTGTCATCAAGGAGCTGCATGCAACCTGCATGGCACAAATTCGAAATTTATGTTTTTACCCTTGTCAGTCATCCTAATGCTTCTAAAAAATGTTTGCTTACGTAGACATACATTATTATTAAAGTCAATGCCAACCACTCTGTTATGATCTGAATCCCAAGTTTGTGTGTCTCCAGACCAAGCACTCTTAGAAAATGCTTACCAGTATAGATGACATGTGAATCCTACACCTTGTAGTCCACTGTAAAGCGCTCTGACACCCTACATGAGAGGTGCTATAAAACAAATGAATTACATGTGTCAGAGAGTTTATGGAGAGAAGAGGCCCTTATGGTTTTACTTCCTTTCCCCACCACATTTATATTTGAAAACTCTTCTCATATTTTATTGTTAGAAATGTGTTGTGCAAACGCTTTACATATTGCCTCTGGGATAGGCCTGAATGCTCGTGCCAAGCTACCAAGGGGGTGAGCAGGGGTTTTCTTAGACGTGTAATTCCCTTGCCCTGACTAGAGTGGGTAGGTTCTGCCTGGCTGAGGTGCATACCCTAGCCAACCAGAAACACCATTTCTAAAGCTTTAGTGCATTCTTGCACTAATCTAGAATAAACATTTATAGAATAATTGTCATCCATGTAATCTACAAATTATGTTTTTATCTTATCTTTATCAATCATTGGTTTCTGTGTTATGTTTACAAAATCAAATATTGTCTTCTCTGTGTCTGGTGTAAAGCGTATTACTAAAACTCTTGCTAACCTTGTCAACACTATTAGTGTGAGTAGAGTCCCTAAAATACCTTAACTCTAGTTCTGCTTATAGTACACATGTTGTCTCTATAATCAGACCTACTACCTATAACTCATTGTTGACCGCAATGTAGCTTATTCAGTTGAACAATTGCAATATTCTTCTTAAATGACTTAGATATTCATTAATGTTTTTTCAGTGTTAAGTAACCACAATCTTCGTTAGACAATCCTTAACACTACTTGGTGTTCTTCTAGAAAGATATCCCCAATTTGTATCTTTCATAATCTCGATGTGAGGTAAATTTCAAGCAATTCTTTATGTTTGTACAGTTTGTTCAAGGTCTCTTTTCAATATCTCTTATCAATGCTACTTGTCAGTGTTTTTTAAAGTTCTTTTTGACACACTAGCCTCTCAGGGAGGTTCTGGCAAATCCTTGCTCCAGTCAAGTATGTCCGAGATATGGCTCAGATAGTAGCTCAGATCTGGCTCGGATAGTAAGTCCATTCAGGTAATGAATATTTTCGGCAAGGCACTCCGGCACTTTTTGATTTTCTGAGTGTGTTCAATTCTCCTTCTGCATCACTGATACTACTTGATTCTTCCTCCTATTTGATTGCTCTCAGTACTGATTTGGTAGTCACACTCAATTTTAGTTTCTTTTTCACACTCATCATGTAGATTTCCCGTTGTACTAGCACCAGAACTCATACCCTCTGCTGCTTCTTCAGGTTGCTCTTCTTGCTCTATGACTGTTTCAGGATATTTATTTCAAACAATTACAGCTAGTACGTCTCCATCATAACTTTGTGTGACGTCTGGCAACAGGGCAAGTTCACACGTTAGTTTCTCTCTCCTCCCAAACCACTCTCTCCTCCAGTCTTTGATTACAATCTTATCTTTCCGGAGCTTCTTCTAGTACAATGGATGGTGGTACATCCACCAGTATTCTTGGTTCTCCTGAATCATACAGCACTATTTCTTCTTGAGGATTACTTATTCTTTGGGTGTGTGATGCATGCACCCAATTTGGAACCCCAGCACACTCGACTGCTGTGCAGTATTTGTGATCAGTATCGCCTGGTAGGGGCCTCTCCAATGGGGTCTAACCATGACTTTCTCACATGTTTTTTTTATTAAACCTCAGTCACTGGGGTTTAAGCCTTGACACTGGTTCTGGCTTGGATTTGCAGTCACATTTTCAACCTGTCGAGCCACAGAACTTACCACATCACCCAGCCCTTTGCAATAATTGAGCACAGTGAAAGAACTGAAACGTGTTAATGCTTTTAAAAGCACAAGAACAAAAACACATTAAACGTCACATTTGTAATGATGAAATGTAAGCATTATATTTTTCCATTCATCTAATCATGTGCAGACTGGCATAGTTTCTGCATAGATCATGTTGCTTGCAACATCATTATGCAGTTACAAAGTTTTAGCTGACAGACCTTTTTAGGGTCGAGCCTGCGAGTGCATGTGCTAGTGCATGCACCTCGCTTGTGAGACTCTGATATATACAAAATGGGCTTTGAGCCCGCCAATTGCTTTACCATTAGTTGGCTTCACGCCACTCTTCTTCAAAGCCGTCCTATTCGGACACTGCAGCCGAAACGTCACGTCCGACGCTTGCTGTAGAGCAGAAACCCAGCACAGACTGATTCACATTAATCTGTGCTCAGCCGCTGCTCCCGACATGATTTAGGTACTATTTCTTCCCCCGCCCCACTCCTCCTGCCTACTGCTCCCTCAATAGTGCTTGTGCTTTAGCACTCCTAAAGAACATATATGTGTTTTTGCAGACTTTCTCCCCTCCTCCCCACCTCGCATCCATTCTTTCTCCTGATACTCCATAAGTGTGCATACGTGTGTTTCCAGGTAATCACCTCCTTGCGCCAATTTTTTTTATTTATTTGTTTTGACCTGGCACCCCACTCTTTTGTATTAAGAACTCCATAAGAATGCATATTTTTTTGAGCAGACTCCCTCCTGTACTTATGTCCCCTGCTCTGCTCTCCGTCCCCCGCAACCCCCTCTCCTGCACTTGCCCATGCGCTTCTCCTGATTGCCACCCATATGTTACTTCACCGCCCCTACCCTGTGTTATTTCGGTGGTAAACGCAATAATGCTGAAGTGTGACACACATTGCTTTCGGGTGTTGTTTTTGAACTGTAGATATCCACTTGGTTCTTTTGGCAAGCACCATAAGGCTATTCTGTCAGTGTGAACTCTCCTTACTTTTTTTGTGTAATATCGACCCATTGTTCGTCCCCGTGTAGTTTGCTGACATTAACCGTGAACGTTTTGTTAACATTGTTTCCGTCTCTTGATTGCGCTGTGTGTTTGTTAGAACAACGAAACCAAAGTTGGCAATACGCATAAAATAAATAAAAAATCGTTAACTCCATAACCAAAATTGAGTGTGAGCCTGTATACTAACAGCACCATTTATGACGGGGCCTCCTCGTCGGTCATTACCTCGTAATAGAGAGATTCCCTTCTGTTTTACTTTCCTTATCATAGTACCTCCTAGCACCATGGAAAATGTCTGGCTTGTAGAACACTGACACCTCTTTCCTCTCTTGAAAGTTTAAAGACGTGAAAGAAAATCATAAACATACCGGATTAATTTACCTATAATAAATCTAAGCCTGCAATACCCGCATAGGTCACAAATGTCCAGTGTAACCCTCATCACTCCAGCTGTGACTTAAAAAAATGGCATTGATTCTCCCCTGTTAATAGGGTATTAGAGTCCACTTGTGACTCCCCAACATCTGCTGCCAGCGTAAAAGGCAGGTCGCTGTCCAGAATTGGCATTTCAGAATATTCCTTTGTTTGATAATGTTATCTTTGGATTTCAGACTTATTGTGTTTTTTTAATCAGATTTCCCTGTCAAAGTGTTTATGCAACAATATCTAAACTACATATGTCATGGTTATTTTTATAATACTGAGTCTGCCATTGTTCTATTGATCTGTACCAAAAGGCCCTTTCTTAGCAAGGATAAAGAGTTCAAGGACGTAAACAAAGGGTGTTGGCAGAATGTGGGTTACCTTGTATTATAAGTAATAAAATATCCCCTGTCCTACAAGAAAAGAATAATGCGAATCACCTACGAGTTCTGTATTCTTAAAAAAGAGCTTGACTTAAAAAAAAGAGCTTGACTGACCCATTCTTCTATTGTGTCACAACATTTCTTGGTGAAATTGAATAGCCTCATAATATACAATATATTCAGACCCACTGAAATTATGCAGCAAGGGAAAAACAAATTCTGTGATAGCTTTGACTAAATTCTGCGGCAACACAAATCAAATCATCTGGTGTAATGTAACACATTTTGGAACAGTGTAACTTCTCTATTCTGTCGTTTTTATTTCTCACATACCAGTTAAATTATTGGCTTTCTGTAAGCAAGAGCCTCTTGTGGCCCTACCGAAAACCTACAGTGGGCTTAGAGTTTGACCATGTGTACCCTTTATTGATACTCTCATTTGCTTGCTTATTATTAGATGGACTTTCTTCCTCTTATGTTTGTCCCTTCACATGCGCATTGCTTCCTACATTTTGAGTGGCTGACTTGCATCCTTCCACTGCTCCCTTTTAGGGAGCCACTTTTTTATTGTTAATCACAGTGTTTTTCTTTTTAATAGAGTGCATTTGTTGTCCAGCTCTCTCAGGCTTCTCCATCCGTAAATTACTCGCACGCCACCTACTCAGTGTTGCTTTCTCCACATGTGCTTCTACTCCTGCCAAACATCCATTGTGCTCATGTTTGCTTTCTCTCTCTTGTGTTGTTTTTACCCTGCCTTTTTCCCTTCACCCTCCATTTTATTGTTTAATTTCCACCCTCCCCTGTCACTCCTGTTGCTTCCCCCAACCACTCCGCTGTTGGTCACCCACCTCTACCGGTCCTCTAAAATATTTTATTTAAAACATTTAAAGGGCTTGACTCCTCCCATTGACTGAAATGCATTTTTTTTTTTATTTACTCTCCCAAGTGGTATTTGCCTTTTCAGATAGGGAAAATAATACACTAAAGTGGCACCCTTATCATTCAGTTGGTGCCTGCATGAGTGTCATGCATCCTATGTCATCACGCATGCACAAGCATACTGAACGCAGACAGCAGCAGCGTCATGACACATTTTATGTTATTGTCTTCATTGGTAAACCCAACACGTCCCAAAGTCGAGGCCTGTTGGGTTTGCCAGTGCTTTTTAATTTTATTATTATTATTGCTTATTTATTGCACAGCCATGAGACATGTATTTTTCTGTTAATATACTTCACTAAAATGAAAAACAAACATGCCGTCAAAAAGTATGCTGAAAATCTAGGAACCTAGCAGATGTAAATTGTCATGAAGCAAGAGCAGCAGCATCCTTCTGAAGAAATCTTAAGTGCTGCTACCTTTTTGTTGTTTAGCTCCGGTCAGTCTTTCCAGCTCTGAGAAGAGCTGACTTAATAAATTAAAAAGGATGTGGGATGCTATTTTTTTCTACCACACTACATATTTTAAATGTCTGTAAATGAAATGTGCAGATAATTTAAGAATTTAAGTGTGGAGAAAACAAATATTTTAATAAGATCAAAACCAATCAATGCACCTGGTGATGACATTTCCACACATTAACATTAGTACGCTGTATACTTTTATCAGCAAAACTGTATGTCTGTGCAAATGTAATGCTCATCTCACTTTAATATAGGTTTTTTAAAAGCAGTGCGGTACCAAATCATGCATATTCCACTTTACGCCACTCAACTCCACTCTAATCTGCACTACTCCACGCCACTGCAGTCTACTTTGCACCACTCCATTCTACACCTCTCTACCACTCTACTCGATGCCAGTGCACTCTTCCCCACTCCAGTCTAGGCCATGCCACTCTGCCCTGCACCATCCCCACTCTCTACCACTCTACTCCACAATACTGCACTCTCTGGCACTGTACTCTGCGGTAATCCACTCTACTCTGTACAACTCCACTCTACGCCAGTGCACTTTGTCAATCCACTCTCATCTTCCCTTCACCACTATACTCTATGCCACTACATTCTACCTTACACCACTCCACTCTGCACCACTTCACTCTACTCTGAAACACTCTACTCTATGCCATTGCACTCTATGCCACTCTTCTCCACTCTATGCTACTCTACGCCACTGTGCTATACGTAGAGTGAAGTAAAGTAACATACCATGCTGGTGTACCACTCCATTCTGCACCACTCTACACTCTACACTATTCTGCTCTAACCAATGCACTCTATGCCAATGCAGTCCTAACCTTTTCACTCAAAACCAATGCACTCTATGCCAATGCGTTCTATGCCAATCTGCTCTAAACAAAGCAGAAGGGCAAGTTCATCTGTATGTAGACATGAGAAGAACTAACGCCACAATCCAACGAGAGCAACACCCAGGTCCACATCTTTCAGACATGATCGCACTCCTAAATGGAGCTTGTATAGTTTCAAAATGAGGCCTCATCAAAGGGTATCACCAGCAGGAACTACATAAAGAATCAAGATATCACAGCATTCACCACACACCTGGGTTTATTTTGAGATTAAAAAAACTCCGCTTTGGAGTATCATCAGTAGCCAAAATATTACAAGAAGTAATCTAACACGTGATCAATTCTGTAGTGAATGCACTGAAATACAGTGAAGAATACAGTGAGGAATATTCTGACTAACATTAGAAAAGCATTAATGAACATTGGAACTAGTATGTCGAGAACTTCAAAAAGCCAACCTTACACTGAAATGTGAAAAGGCATTCCAAGAAATTGAAAGAAGAGTCGGCAGTTCCATCACCATGGCATACTTTGGTCCAACATGACGCACAAAGCTCTCAGTGGACCCAAGTCCAGTGGACCTAGGAGCGATCATGCTTGCAGAACATCAACACAAAGAGGAGAGATGCTTAGTGTCACAATCAAGTGGCAGCTTGTCAGACATTGACAGACATACTCCCAAAAAGAGAAGGAAAGCCTTGCCTTAGTATGAGCATGTAAGTATTATCACATTTTTTGTTTTTGGAAAACACTTTGAGATAGCAACAGATCACCAGCCACTAGAAACGTTCTTTGAAAATCTCAGCGCAGAGATGCCACCAGGAATAGAATGCTGAGAAATCCTCTTGCAAGAACATTCCTATTGCATCGGATATCAACTCTGGGAAGACAGCAGCCCAGAGAATGACATGTTTTGCTACCCACTCCTGAAGTGGGTCATCCCCCCACTGAAAAATATTTAAATGTTGTGTTGAGCCACACAGTACCACCATGGTTATCAGTCAAGATGATTGAAGAAGTCACTCGAGCAGACCCAACTCTGAGAGAGGTAGGGTGATTGAGCCTACAACAACAATGAAGACATCTGGAAGAGAAGTAAACTGAAGAAGGAGCAAACATGAAAGATCTATCAGCATTTTGCCAAGTATACAAGGAACTAACCTCTGAGGAATAATCCTGAGAGACATTAGGATAGTCATCCCACAGTCAGAACAGACAAAGGTTATTGACCTGTCACATGAGAGAGACAGAGGAATAGTGGCAATGAAAAGAGCACAGAGAAACTGGGTGTGGTTCCAAGGACTAAATCAGCTAGTAGAGGAGACTCTCAAGGATTGTCACCTGTGTTCGGACAACAAATAAGAGGTCGAGACCACCACCAGTATAGATGTCAGTCCTCCCAAAAGCAATTTGGTACCCTGTCACAGTAGATATTTTGTTGACCGCTGGTGTCCTGGAAACACATCCTGGTTGCGATAGATGAACATTCCAAATTTCCCATTGCCAAACAAATATCATCTACCTGCCCAAAAACAGTAATCCCAAAGCTGGATGCAATATTTGCAGAAGCTTGCATCCGAGAAATGGTCAAGACTGACAATATAACCTCTTCCAGTTGACAAGACTTTTCTGAGCTTGTGGCCCATCTAGACCTCAAACACCTTAAAATCACGCTACTCTGGCCACAAGCCAATGGCATGGTCGAAAGCTTTAGCAAAATCTAAAGAAAGTTGCATAGTAAGCAGACCAAGACCTCACCTCACTGCAGCATACTCTCAGCACCATCCTACAAGTGTATCAAAACGCCCCATAGCACCACAGGACAGTGCCCTGCCACGCACATGTTCGGACATTAACTCAGAATCAGAATACCAAGCTGAAACTACCACCTCGATCATGAGCGCACACACCTGACTCATGAAGAAATACTAGTCAAGGACACAAAGGCAAAAGAAACCAGCATTTGCAATGCAACGGGTCTTGTATTTGTCAGAGTTCGAGCTATTAGCAGTTGTAAACTCCCAACCAGATTTTCTTGCCTCATTAAATGGAGAAAAAAAAACAAGCGCGATCGCGCTGCAAGAAAATGGAAATAGAAACGGTCAAGGGGTCGATGTCATGCAAAGCGCTCAACTTCTGCCAAGTGAGATGCGAAAAAAGAGAAAAAGTAGTCAACAAACCGAACGGAAAACAGTGAGCCTCGTATATTTTCGGTACTTGGTCGCTGCGCTCAAGGAGGGCTAACCACTGGAAAAGGCATGACGTATGCATGCCTTCCACTAATAAAAGTAAGCAGATTTTAAAAGGCAAGCCCACGAAGCAATGAAAGACACTGACGTGACATGGGCGGGGCTCTGAGCCCTTTTCTAACTACTACAGCGTCTCGCAAGTGATACGCATGCGCAAGCGCATGCTATCACACGCTTGACCCTAAAAATGAAACAACATGCCTACAATAGAAGAAGGGCCAAATACTCTGATGTTCACTAGGGTGACTGGCTCCTGGTAATGCCACATTAAGCAAAGAAAACCAATACCACATATGGTCTGTGTCACCTACAAGTAGTGAAGAAAGGGACAATGATCACCACTAGCAGCCGGGACAAGCAAATAACTCTTAAAACCATATCACAGCTTGAAACAGCCGGAGGGCGAAAGGGTCTAAAGGGACTCTGAGTAGGAGAGGGTGAAGACGAGTTCACCCACAAGGCAAGTGAGCTCCAGAATGGTCTTCCCCAAAACTTTTTGCCAGCTTGCCTCCATTTTATCTGTTATTTTTGCCTGTTGGCCTTAGGACTCTGTGCACTTTACCAGTGCTACAGTGCATGTGCGCACTCCCCTAAACATGGTTTGATTGCCATATAACTAATTGGTATAATTAATTTACATGTAAGTCCCTTGTAGAGTGTCATACCATATACTCAGGGCCTGTAAATTATGTACTACCAGTGGGCCTGCAACACTTTTTGTGCCACCCACTGAAGTAGCACCTAAAAACCTTCCCCAGGCCTGCTATTGCATTTAAAACCTCTTGCCAAGCCTTAACCCCCCCTTTTATTATATATATATATATATATATATATACATATATATATATATATATATATACACATCTCCCTCACGGTAGGCCCTAGGTAGCCTATAGGGCAGGGTGCTGTGTAATTAAAAGGTAGGACATGTACCTTTTAGTTTTGCATGTCCTAGTAATGAAACACTCCTAAATTCGCTTTCTCACTACTGAGAGGCCTACCCCTCCAATAGTGTAATGTGGAATTCCTTTTTAAAATTAATAAATTGGATTTAACATTACATGTTTGAAAAAGGCACTTTTAAAAAGTTGCATTTTCCTGCCCTTAGCTGCTGTGCCTGTAACCTGCATTAGGTCACATGACTGGGTGTAACTGACAGTTGGATTCACGCCAACAATCAAATAATAGCGGGATTAGCAGAGCATGAATGTGCCATTACCTGACTTGATGGCGGGGGGGATGACACTTGCAACTGAATAGGCTGGGCTATGCCACCAGACAATAGGCTTAATGACCCTATATTGTCAGTGCATCCAGCTAGGAGCCAGGTCAGAGGATGCAGGAAATTCCTGTAATTTCAGAGAACCCTTCTGGAAACTTCTCCCTATTTCTAGGAGCAGGGCATAAAAAGAGCACTCCTAGATCTGCTCCTTAGTACTGGATCTGTGGAAGGACTTTCAGAGGACTGCCTGCTGCTGTGGCATGGTGTGCACTCTGCCATACTGCTGCTGCATCTGGAAGGACTGCTTTGATGCCGGGAGCCTGGTTGGAACCTTCTGAGACCAGTCCTGCTGCAGAGCCCTGCATCACCAACTACACCCAGGACTCCAGAAGTGGCTCCATGGTCTAGTTCAGTTGGTTTCCTGTTTTGAGCCACAGGGACATAACAGGCTCCTACCATCTTACACCTACCTGCGCCTGGACCCAGTCTGAGTGAGTCTTGCACCTCTAGAGGTCTCCCTCCACTCCTGGACCATTGGTTGTGGAGCTAAAGGTGAACAAGTGTCCATTTTCTATTTCTATTTTGAACCTTAAACTTTACAAATTCAGAACTCTGGTTCTACTAATTGGATTTTCATGGTTTTGGTGTCAAATAATTTATTATAATTTTCACCAATCTTCTAAATTGGTTTGGGATTTTTATTGTGTTGTGTTGTCACTGTATTCCTGTTCGTGTACTACATAAATACTTAACACATTGCCTCAAAGTTTAGCCTGACTGCTTTTTGAGGCACCGTCAGGCACAGGTTAATTTAGTGACGTTTTGTAGTTCACCCTGCAAGGGATTGTGGCTGTTGCCTGCCTAGGGTTCACACCCCAGTCAACCAACCACCCACCCAGTTTCTCACAATCTCCAATGGCCGCAAATCGAGGTCAAACAAAAAGTCCAAAAGATTCAGAAGAAATTGTATAAACCTTTTCGAGTGGAGGGAGAGGTAAGAAAGAGAACATGGATCTAACTTTCTTTCAAACCAAAGAAACAGTTCTAACTAAACAAACTTTTCTAAATCGGAGGAGTGGAGTGCAACGTTGTCAAAGAATTACCTTAGGGTAGAGATGTTAGTAGTCTAGCTGCGACCTCAAAGAGGAGCTTTCTGGAAGAGGAGAAGACGGGAAGGGGAGGCACAGAGGATAACCAAGGCAAGGGGCAGCAGGCCAGCTCCTTGACAAGGTGGCCAACTGTATGTGAGTGTGGCAAGTAAATAAAGACATCCTGCATCTAATGACCTCCAGTGGCTCGTGCATGTTGGGACCTAACCTCTATGTCGTGCCCAATAAATCTGCTCACCAAATCTCACTTCTGGAACAACTACTATGGTGCAAAGTAATGTGGCTTCAGCGCACTGTGAATTCATTAGTTAAGATTGCCCAATTTGAGGGGAATCACTTAATCGAGATGGGGGTGAAACCTCTGATACACAAGCCACAAAAGTATTTAAATAGCAACTGGATTCAAACATTCGATTATTTTAGCACCTTAGGAAGTGGAAAGTCTATGCGCATTTAAGATTGGGAGAGCAACTGCATGATATTGCGGAACTAATTTGAGGGATGTGTTTGTCCACCGTCTTATTTTTTTCAGATTTTTTGGAAATGTCAGCCTCAATGAAATGCCGCATAATTGCACCCTTTTCTCCGTTTTTCAGGCAACTGGCTCTGTGTTCCAGATATGAGGGATGAATGATCACATACAGTTAACTCTAACCACAAAATAAATCATTATTTAGTAATGTTGATTATGTGTGCACGTTTAACTCTGTAAGGCAGGCACACAGAGCATATGCGATACATATGCCTGGAGTGTTAGCTGTCTTTGAGTGCCCAATAACAAAACACAACCTATTGGCTTCATTACCCCCTGTTGGTTTTGGCCTCACTAGTCATATTTGCTCAGTTTGTCTGATTCTTTTGTTTCCCATAGCTGTATAATGCCTATCCTGTCATCGGATTTCTACCGGGAGCACACAAGAGGGTCCTCAAGAACACGGAAGAACTCGATGCATTTATAACCGGCACGTTTGCCAAATATCTCGAACAGTTAGATGTCAATGACCAGCGAAGTTTGATTGAGGCATTTTTTGTCAAGCAGAAGGAGGTAAAGCATGCATATTTTATCAGACTGACCGTAGATATTTCTTTATAACTTGTACGATTACCTGTTTTAAGGGATAAACTGTATGCACATAGAGAGTGGTCTGCTATAGTAGAGGTGGTGATAAGCAGGATGTTTGCTTGGGACATATCAGTGAAGCACAGTATGTTCTGCAAGAGTCAGACAATTTGAAGAAGTTAATCTCACAGAAAATCCCTGAAGGAAATGTGACTTCAGTATGGCATACATATTGCAAGGCTGTTGCAGGCTTCTGCATTAAGTATATACGCATATGCAGTACCACAAACTTTGCACAACTCCAGGATATCTGACTTGCTGTGCAGAACATTATCCTAACATTCCATCTCTCAGAAATGTTCTCCCTCAGGATGGGAATTATGCAGAAACGTATTCAGGTAATTATTATGTTTTTTCTGCAACAACTACTAAATGAACTTGAAATGTTACTATAGTTACTAGGTTTGGAGGAAAACAATGCAGAAAAGCGAACTGAGTGATGTGAAGGCTGCGTTTTTTCGTTTTCTCATCTGAAAGTCATGGGGCTAACAAACCAACAAATTTCATTGTGCAGGCTAAGCAGAAAAATGGGCAGATTTATCTTGAACTGCTCGAGCTGCAGCGGCACCACATATATAAGTACATTCTTGGCTTGGTAGTTTAGTCTGGGGGCCCTGGCTCGGGTCTTGTTAGAAATTAGGTCTCTAGGTGACAGAGGTAAGCACCTTTCCAAGTAGGGACCACAGTTCTAGTCAGGGTATGTCACAACACAACCTAAACTATTCTGTGCTCACCCTCTGGTAGCTTGGCACAGAGCAGTCAGGCTTACCTTAGAAGGCAATGTGTCAAGTATTCTTGCAATAAAACATACAGTAACACAGAAACACCACAAAAACTACTCCACACCAGTTTAGGAAAATAGATAATATTTATCTCAATGAAGTAAGAACAAAACGCCAAGAATCCAACATGCACAAGTCAAGATATCACTCTGTAGAGGTCTAGGTAAGTCTTTATCCTTAGGAAACAATGGTTTTATCTTTTTAGCACACAGATCTGGGATGAGTCAAAAATAATGATGCAGAGTGCCACAGAGGAGGTGATGCATTGAGAAGTGAAGCGACAAGACAAGACCAGCAGAACAGCAACTAGAGGATCAGGAGCAGATGCCCAGGAAACCAGAGTCAGAATGAAAAGAGCTTAGAGGACCAAGGCAAGGAGGACCATTCATACTCCAAACAGGGGACCCAGGAAGGTCTAAACATAGGCCCAGGAGATTCGAAACCTGAAACCTTGTTTGCAGTTCTACCTGTTGGTGAGCCCATTCTGAAATCTGAACTAGACTGTACATAGCCTCTTTTATTTAGCCGGCTGGCAGATACATAGTAAGGTTTCTCTGCTATTTGCAAGGTCAATTGCCAACTAGTAAATGATCTCTACTATTTTAGTCAGCAGTCGCGTAAATGGCATAGAAAATTAACTGGATCTGGTTCCCATACTACCTCCCTCAGACAAGAATACAAGAATCATAAATACAAAGAGTATGGGGAGCTTAGTGGACAGAGCGGTCAGGCCTGTTCAACTGGTCATCAGCTCACAGATGTGGTAATCTAATTTAGACGTGTGGTATGGTTTTGGTAGCCACATTCTATTAGGGGAGTCCTCCTTATGGTGGTCTCGCACACATTGTAGTATCGTACTTCATCATTTGACCACCTATCCCCACCTAGGTAGGGTGGTACCACCTGGGAAGACTCAACCTCGTTGTTAAAAGAACTCTGCGGGAGTGCTGCAATGATATCTTTCTGGATAAAGTGGAGATCCAGTTAAGTGAAAACATAAACTAAAATTACCTAACAAATCACTAGTGTGTCTTACACCTTTAATAGTGGTGTTTGTTGGTAAGGTTAATAATACAATTGGGACACTTGAGTATAAAGATTCAAAGTTTCACCTTTGTCCTAATGGCCTTTAGGTCTAAATTTCGAATTTTGGTGTAATCTTTGACTTTTGGTCTGCGTTTACCTTTGTGAATTGGACCCATTGTTTGGTGGCAAGACCTTGCCAAATTAGGTCTCATGTTGGTTCCAGGTGCTGATCCACTTATAAGAATTTCAGATGTACCTATATTCATTCAGTTTCAGGACAAAATGGTGGTTGAGGACATTATCAAAGTGTTTCCTGATTTTTTTTTTTTAATGACTCCATTGGGTGTAATGGGAACTATGGGCCAGATGTACAAAAATGCAATTTTGCATTTCTTAAACAGCGACTTCATTGAACTCCCTATTTAAGAATTGCAAAACGCTATGTACAGAGACACTGATTTCCTAATAGCGATTCCTTCGCTATTAGGAAATCAGTATTAAGAAATCGCATTACATTCTAGTCTATGGGACGATTTGTAAAATTAAGGATGACAAAGGGCAAAAGGACCACCTTGGTGCAAAAAATAGGGGTGCACCTGTAGAGCACACACATGCTCCTTATGTTGCGATTTTAAAAAAAGCACTTTGGTGTTTTTTTTTTTTTTTTTTTTTTTTTTTAAATGGAACTAGTTACCACCGACTTCAAATCAGTGGTAATTGCATCTCCTAAATGCCTAGGTTGCATTTAGGAAATGCTTTGTACATCACAATAGGAATGGCAAATAGGGAATCCCTATTCTAGGAATTGAAAATTACAATTTCTTCAAGCTAGAAATCGCAATTTGTGATTCCTTAAGGGCCCTTGTTCATAAGAAAAGGCCGTTTTGCATTTCTTAATGGCCCGAAATACCGATTCGGACTAAGAAATGCAAAAGGGCTTTGTACATCTGGCCCTATGTTCATTCTATCAAGCTTGAGAAGAATGCAGTTCCTGTCACTCATAAGGGTGCGTTCAGTGTTTTTAAATGTAAGAGTAGAATTGAAGAATCTACTGGAGAAAATGGTCAAAGAAGGTATAATTAAAAATGCTGGATCATCTGAGTGAGTAAGTCCTACAGTTATTGCGAGGAGGAAGGATGATGATATCAAACTCTCTGCTGATTACATAGCCTCAACAAAAACATTGTGGTGGAGTGTCGTCCCTTACCAAAGATCCAAGAGTTGCTAGCTAACACTGCAAATGCTAAATATTTTTCTCTTCTCAATTTGAAGTCTTCATATCACTAGATTCCCTTGGATGAGGCTTCGCAAGAACTCACAACATTTGTTACACCATTTGGTTCTTTCAAATTCACAAGACTTCCATTTGGGTTGTTTTGTTTCCAGAGGTTGATTGACACTGTTTTGGAAGCCATTACAGGTGTGCAGGCTTTTGAGGACAATGTTCTCATTTTTGTTTAAATATTGGATGAGCACCACCCTGTTCTTACCAAAAGTTTCCAAACTCTTTAAATCAAATTTAAAGAGTTTGGAACTACATTTCACAGTGATAAATGCAAATTACTTTTATATTTTTTTATATTTTGATTATTTAGGTCACAACATTAGCCCCAAGGCCATTCTACCTAAATTGTCTAATCAAAGAAATTGAGGAGGCCCCACCACCCCGTGATAAAGATAATTTTCAATAGTTTTTTTATTTCTACACCTAAGGACGGATTTAGAGTTTGGCTGAGGGGTTTACTCTGTTACAAACATGACGGTTTTCCAATCTGCCATAATACGATCCCATTATAGCCTATGGAGATCGTAATATGGCGGACAGGATATCCGTCACATTTGTGACGTAGTAACCCGCCCACCTATCTTGGCAGTCGCATCGCCAAGCCACGTCCGCGGTGGACTCGAGAAGACCAAAAAGTTGACTGTCTTCCGCCCGCCGTATTTAGATGTTACAGCTCTGCAAATGGTGTATTGGTGGCAGTTCGCAGTTTGGTGACGCAGGGAGGACATCACAGAACTCAATGGACATTGTACAATAGCAGTGGCTGTGAAATAGAGGTAAGTCATTCACAAAAACACTCTACCATTGTCATATGTGTCCCCTTTCATCACACACAACACACCACATACACACCGGTATCCATTGCCATACCAACAAAACACAACACATACCTGCAGTAAACACACATTGATGGACATCCATGACACAACATACAAATACCATTGACACTGCTCCCATACATGACACAACCACAACAACCAACAAAACACCACACTCATTTACACAAACACACTCACACAACTACACACATCACAACAATGACAGCCACACACCACCACTTGCCTAAATGTTGCACGGAGCAACACAACACAATATACACAGCAACACCAATGCCATAGGCAAGTGGCACACATACTGACAAAACCACATCACCCACTGCAGCTCCCCCCACCTCAACCAGCCATTTGCATCGTGCACACACACACATACTGACTAACACACACACAACTCGCAGCATAACATGACAGGAACAGGTCCCCTGGCAAAGTGCACACGTGGACACAGTTGACAGGTGTGAATGTACCGTCATTGTGGTGCCAGCATTCATTTGTCAATGAATAATGACACAATGATGAGAATGTTGTGTATGCGTTCGATTTGTGTTGTGTAGCAGTGTGCCCACACCCGTGTTTGACTCCCTCTTGTATCCATCATGTGTGTCACAGTATCATTACTGAGACATGTATATGTCTGAAATGTTTCCATGCTTATGTGCAGTGACCCCCCCCCCCAACGTACAGTGGAATGTGGAAAAAAAGGTGGATTTTCATCCCTTTCCCCCCCAATCCGCCAACTCAGACTTGGAGGTCGGACCGCCACTTTTTCCTTGGAGGAAAGGCAGATCCAATTCTGCTCGGCGGTAAGTGTAGCTGGTGTCCTGCATCAGCCACTATTGCTCATGGCACTATCAATGGCAGATGGGATTCCTTTGCCGAGATGGTGGTTCAAATGCAGGCTTTTGTCATTGGGACTCCCAACTTCCAAATACAGCAGGCGGACCATCACGGTGGCGGGCACTTTTCAGTTGAAAGGTCAATGATGGGACCGTTACCAACAAGATCTAAATCAAGCCCCTAGTTTCTTTGGGAAAACCTTGAAGGATCTACACAAATGACTCCTTGCTGACTTCAGTATTTCGTCCAGTTCACAGAAATGTATAGCTTTCAGGTATCCACCCAGGCCTTCACAAATGGGCTACTTCTCAGTACAATTCCAAAACTGTGTTAAAAAATTTGATTTTCTGAATGAAGTCTGCATGTTCCTGAAAGCTCGGAAGATGGTGATATTAGCACCATAAACCTTCTGTTTGTGCCATTTGCAGGAAAAAGAACAGACACTTTCTTATGCAGCACTTTTTCCCATTTTCCCCCCAAAAATTAAAATGTAGCTATATTTTGCCTAATTTCTTGGTAACCTCCAGTGGGATCCACAACCCCTGGGTACCTTTTGAATCCCCGGTATTTTGGAAAACAAAGGATGCAAATTTGACGTGAATTGCTTAAATGGACAAAAACCTATGGAGGCCTAAACACGAACTACCCCAAACAGCCAAAAAAGGCTTAGCACTGCGAAGGGAAAAGGTCTAGCAGCGAAAGAGTTAAGAGTCACATGACTGGTTGTAGTTGGCAATTGGTCTTTGTGTATTTCTCCTTAATAGCAACACATAATAGAGAGATTAGGTGTGTCTGGATGGGCCCAGCCTGTCAAGATGGAAGGGCAGAGTTAGGCACAGCCTAAATAGTCTGTGTTCTTCCATCACACAAGGGATTGCATATCCCCCTGTAGTTAGTCTTAAGCCAGGACAGAAGAGGCAGGAAACATGTGCACTTCAAAGGGAAACCTCTCAAAGTGTCTCCCACTTCAAAGGAGGCACCAGGTAAAAATATTCGGCTACAGGCATCAACTCTTCAGTACACTTCTGGACCAGTGGAAGATTCTGCCAGGAAGAAGGACTGCTGTGCTGCTGAAAGGGCTACCACTTTGTTAGGCTGATGCCTGCTGTGCTGACTTGCTGCCCTCTTCTCGGAGAGAAGGACTGGACCTGCAACCTGTATCCAGGACCATCAGAGTGACTCCAAGGGCTAGTCTCTTGTAACCAGCACCTGGACTCTTCAAATGTTAGTCCTACCCTGCCAAGTGGTGCTACCCCAGTCCTGGACCTTTGGAAGTGGGCCTGAAGGTGCTCTGCCAGCCCATCTGTGGATTCAGCGGCACAGGGGTATCCCCTCTGCTGTGAGGCGCAACCCAGAGCAGGACTGACGCATCACCTCTGCTGCAAGGACTCTTCTAGCACAAAGGCTCTGCATCAAACTCCAAGCCCATTGGGTCACTGGAACTGCCACTACGCACCTCATCCCCATACATGCCCTTGCATCGCAAGCCTCTCGTTGATGGCAGCCTCGACGATGACGCAGGACTTTGCATCACAAACCCAGCAGTCTCCTTGTTACCCAGCCTGTACTCGACACAGGACTTCGCATCACAAGCTTCCCTTGTTGACGGCTTCCTCTGTGACAACACAGGATCTTGCATCGCAGCCTTGCAGATCTCTGGAACCGATGCTATGCAACACATCTCCAACCAGGAACACACATTTCCTCCGTAGCAAGACGCTTCCCTGACGTGGGACCTCACAACTTTTCTCAGCCAGGATTTAAGATAATCTTGTTCTCTGAGTTTAACTGGGTCCTTGTAAGCTGACCCATGCTCCATCATGATTGGCTTGAACTTGTGACTTTGGCCCAGTCCGGCGCACCCAGATATCCACAGTTGGCGCTTTGTGCCTCTTGGAGCTATTTTCACTTAAATCTTTAAAAGTGCATATCTCTAGTTCTACTGATTGGATTTTATTGATTTGGTCTTGTTTTATTTATTACAAGTTATCCTATCCAGTGTTTTCACTGTGTTACTGTTTGAAGTGTTGCACAAATACTTTTCACATTGCCTTTGAGTTAAGCCTGACTGCTGTGTGCCACGCTACCCAAGGGTTGACCTCAGGTTAATTTAGGATTTGCTTGTAACATCACCCTGACAAGGTCAAGAACAAGATCATTGTTCCTGCTTGAGTAGGGTTTCACTCCCCCTCAATCAGTAACCCAATTTCTTGCATACTTTCTTTCTAATGTAATAAGTGCTTGTGTTTGCAAGCTGCTTCTTGAGATGTTGCCAGAAATTAACATTCCAGCACAGTAATGTATTTTCTGATGAGTGGTAAACTAATTTGTTCTACAGTTCAGTTTTAGGTCTCAGCTACAGGTAGGTTTAGCTATTTGTAGGCAGATCTGTTATTTCCAGTCAATTACATTCCTTTAAGGAAGCTTTGGCTCAGGCTGTTGTTCGTGATTAGATAACATGCTACCTGCCAAGCTGACTATGTAGTGTGTGGATGGAAAACATTCCCAAAAATTCCCCAAAAAGTTTGTCTGCTAAGCTTGATATTTAACATAGGTACTCAAAACATCTTAAGAAACTGTATCATTGGGCACAGATCACACCATGCTTTCCTTCTGCTGATATGTGGCATTGATTGGCGCTGCTACCTTCGTAATCATCTTCGTATTTACTTACCCTAGCTTTAGTCTCCTTCCCCAGCTCAACACCCATACCCGCATTTCCATTCACTGTGGACCATATTTATCAAAGAAATTACGTTGTTCTTGCACCACGGAACGTGGTGTAAGAGCAACGCAACTCTTAAGGCAGATTTATCAAGCCAAGCAAGGCCACCTTCTGTGGCCTTGCCTTGCTTGATAAACCTATAGCAATTCAAAGCAGCACAAAATTGCTGCATTACATTGCTCTGCCCTGGAAAGGTGTTCCAAGGGTGGAGTATGGGTGTTCCCACGCATCCACCCATGGTTTTTGGTGCAAATCCAGATTTACCATTAGTAGTACCCTACCCGGGTGTTGCGTAAAAAGTGAAATACCTTTATTTCTCCTTGTTACTTCCCCTTTCATTGTGTGCTGCAGAACAGGGATTATGCCTGAGGGGATTGTTTTCTTGCAGGAAAGTGTCCCGTCCTGCAAAAAAACATTCCTGCTTACAGCGCAGGCACCTTTGTACCACAGTGCAAGGATGCCTGTATTGGTGCTAGTCAGCACATTGTGCATCAGCGGCGGCAAAAGCCAGGAGTGCAGCGTAGAGCATTAAGTATGATGCATTCCTCCCCTTTCCCTATCATGTTTAGCACAACAAGGTGACTTGCTGCGCTACGTGATAAAATGATAACTATGCCCCTAAGTGTTCTGCCATCATTTTCTTTTCCTTCCTGGGCTTTTCTCCCACTGTGCTGGTCTACCATCCAATGTTTGGAGTTTGCAAAATGCTGGCCCCATAGTTTGAGGATTGTTGATATGAATGATGCTTGTGTAACTCCAGAATTCTCTGTACCCAGAACCCAAATTCTTTAGTTTTCTAAAACGTGATTGATGCTTTACAATCTAACCTCAAAACCAATGATATTACATCCTCCCCCAGCTCTCAAAAAGAGAATGGACTTCTATGAGTATAGTTTGACTCTTACCAAGGTTAGGAGCTTTGCATATAGCATGACATGCCTGATCTACTGCATATACCATTCTATAAAAGCCTGGGAAATGGGTTGGCTATTACAAGGACTGTCTCCCCACAAACTGCAGCACTACACTTATAAAACAATAAGATTATTTATTTAGAAAATGGGATACAATGGACTTGACGAAGATGTATTGTTACAGGCACCACACATCTATATTAGCTAATAAATATATAACAGATTAACACATACCTCTCCCTTTCTAGGAAACATCTAATCCGGACACGTACTTCCATGACAAGAACCTAAAATGTGTTGTGAGAAACCTGTTTGTAGCTGGAATGGAGACCACTTCCACATCTCTTCGTTGGGGGATGTTACTCATGATGAAATACCCGGATGTTCAAAGTAAGTAATTGAAAATGTAATACTGACTTTGTACTCACCCTTTTTAAACTAATGTCTATACATAAAAACAAAGAATGGTACATTGAGTTTGCTTTTTTTATTTGAAGAAAAGCATTGCAATAACAAGTAAGGATGCAAGGAGGCAGTGTGGGGCTAGAACACAGTCATTGTTAGAGAATCAGGGAGGGGTGGAGGGAGAAGCAGGAGGGTGCAAGAATAGCTTAGATCAATAAGGACCCTGCTAAGAATGGGCACACAATTGAGAAAATAAGGAAAAGGGGGCAAGAGCAGCAGGTGGTTGAAGGAGATTGAAGGGTGACCGGGAGACATGGGGAGTGACATAAAGAGAAGGGGTGGGAGTCAAAGGTAGAAACGAGATACAGACATATGAGGGACATATAAGGGGCATTACATGCTCTCCCATCCAGTGCCAAAAGTCGAATGCTATCAAAACATGAAAAAGAAAGTAAATCCAAGACACCAGAAGTGGAAGAATCCAGCTCATTCAATCAAACAAAGTGTGAAAGCAGACATGAGTAGGTGTAAAACAACATGGTGTATGTGAAGGCTAATAACTCACCCCTTTCAGTAACTGAGAGCACATGCATTACATTGCACAATCCAACAAGCAATGCTTCCTGGTAAGTCATTCATGGATTATAACTTCCAGTGCCCATATTTAAATATATTTGCTATACATGGGGTTCCTATTAATCCCAAAAACCTGGATCCACACAAACACTCAGTGAACTGCCCAACCAGGCAACTTTGCAGGCAGACAGTGGTAAGCAAGCCAACAATACCATTCATCTACTTTTTCTAAATGCTTTGTATCTTCTTCTTGTGATCCCACAGCAGAATGCTCATGCTTAATTTTCTGTCCCAGGATAAGCTGCTAAAGCCTGACAGATAGACATCACCAACAACGCAGGCATGAGCAGTTTACCAAAATGGGGATTGGGGCATGGCTATGGCCCTGACCAAGATGACCACGATAAATGAGAGTGACTCCACGTTGGTTTGCACAACATATGGCAGAGGGAAGCCCCAGATGGATGAGGCATTTCTCTGAAGTCACATGTGAGCAAAGCAGATTGGTGACTCAAATAAATTAAAGAGGCACAATCATCCCTACAAAATGGCACCTTCCCGCCTTGTATGGTGTGGAGAAGGACCGGGCAAAAGAACTTCAGCAAAACATGCATCTGTGCTGTTGAGACTGAGCGACATGGTGCTGGAAGTCCAAGGGACATTGATGAGTAGTGTGAGGGCTATAGAAGGTCCAATTCAAGGCAGGAGTCCCACACCCAAAGAGTATTTGAGCTGGGGTGCACGTCTGCCCACCCGAAGCAAGAGGTTGGTCAGAGAGGCAGGGGAGGTTAATTTGGTCCGGCTGCTTCCAAAGTGGCTGGTTTCTGTATTACCCTGTATTGTGTGTCTGGAGGCCAGACACAGCAGATATTGAGTGAAGACTATAGGTATTGCACATGTCGCACAGGCAAAGAAAAGAAAATGCTAAATTTCTTTCAAGCGCTCTTGCAGATTACAACATTTCAGTCATCCGCGGGGTCTTCCGCAGATTTTAATGAAACGGCATTACTTAGAGGTCCAGCTCTCTCTAGTGTCCAGTCTTTTAAAAGTAATTTCAGAGAAGAAATAGAGGTGAACATCTATAAAGGGCTTGAGGTGTAAAGGCCAACTCGGGGATTCATATTGCTGCACTACAGAATTACATAGGCTCTTGACATACAAAACAAACTGCAGAAGCTGTGCAAAGTCAACCAGGAGAGGCAAAGGAACCCAGAGAAGTTCTTGTGCAGTTTAACAGTT
Source organism: Pleurodeles waltl (assembly GCF_031143425.1). NCBI lineage: Eukaryota > Metazoa > Chordata > Amphibia > Caudata > Salamandridae > Pleurodeles > Pleurodeles waltl. Next base: position 1,731,244,182 of record NC_090444.1, read on the forward strand.
TCCAGATTAAGGAGCAGGTCATGAGGGCAGTATGACAAAAAGAATAAGTAAGGTTTAAAGCCTTTGAATGTTCTGTATATCAGGATGTAACCCCAACTATGCTTTGGCAGCACCAGCAATTTAGACCAATTGCAAAACAATTGCATAATTTGCAATGCAATGGGTCTCACATTTACTCGAGTTAGAGCTATTAGCGTTGTAAATTCCTAACTGGACTTTTCTTGCCACATAAATTGAAAATGAAAAGTAAAACAGTTGACATAAGCGAGCTGATGCGTAGCACCATGCTATGAGCGTGAAAGAGAGACACAATAAGAAAGAGAAGTTTGCTCGCAGTCAAACGTATCGCCAATCATGCAATTATCCTTGTAACAGGCAGTTTGCAAGGCAGTAACAAAACTGCCCAAGGATGGACAAACATAAAGCATTTACATATGATAACAAAGGATTTATAAAAGGCAAGCCCACTAAAGAGTGAAAGTGATGGGTGTGGTTAAAAGCCCACAATACATATAACAGGTCAAAACCTAAAAACGACAGCTGGATTGATCTTGTCAGTATTTGAGAATATGTAACACATTCAAAGCATTTACTGCATTTATTGTCATTAACATAGTTCTTTTTTTGAAAAAATAAGAAATACTCACTGCAAAAAGCATGATGGCCAGGGACATATTCGAGAATGTGTACCACACTCAAAGCATTTAATGCATGTGTTGATTGTCATTAACTCAGTTCCTTTTTTTAAATAATAACTAATATCCACTATAAAAAGCATGATGGCCGGGGACAAATTAAAAGTGACCCAAGAGCAGCTTAATGGTATGAATAACCATTTGCCAAACACACGGAAGGGCTTGGGAGTGCGGAGCTTGGAAGGTGCAGGGTTTGTGTTCACTGATCATGCCAATTTTTTGGCTTCCTGGGTGCTGATAGACCAAAGGATAGGCCCCATGCTTCTCAATGGCTGCAGGATACTCCATTTTAATTAAAGCGTGGACTGCAGTTTTTTTGGTCTCACACAAATTTATGTAGAACTTTATGTACAGCGTTCCAAACAAAGTGTTTGTTTTTCATTGAATAACATGCTACATGTTTCTACAGTGTGATTGTTTCCTTTTAACGGTCTTTCAGGCCTTTAATCTTTGGAGTCTGCTTTACCCACGAAGTAACTAAAATGTTTTTTGTGCTTCAAAAGCGACACTTTCTCAGAGTCCTTGCCTCACTTTCTAAAGATATATAAGGTCTGCTTTTTATAATGTTGGTGACTAGAGTTCATGTCAATCACAATTTGTCATTAACAGAGCGATTACTACATTTACATATATTATGAGCAAAAAGATTTTTGACTAGTACCCATTTGAATTGTGAAGTACAGACAAAACACCAGCAGGAGCTGCTATTCCGTGAAAGAAATGTTAATCCACCAGTTGAGGGACTGTATTAATTTTTGACACATTCATTATGTTTAGCAGTATCTAGAATTTAAACCATATATTCCAAACTGCACTCATCTGTAAATTGCTCATAACAATTCAACAAGAAGACATTTGTGAACCGCTGCAGTCTAGAAATCATGTACGCTTGATAAATAATAGGTTAGCGTAATTTCTGGCATTTCATGTTTTTGTTACTCAAAATTCCTGACATTACTCTATTATTCCACATTGCACAATTTCACGTCAATTCAAGTTAAAATCCTTTCATGAAAGCATGGGAACAATGTAAAACGAGTTAGAACTATTAGCGTTGAAAATTCCTAACTGAACTTTTCTTGCCACATAAATTGAAAATGAAAAGTAAAACAGTTGACATAAGCAAGCCAATTCAAAACGCCACGGGCGAAATTTTTTTTTTTTAAAACGAGCGTGATCACGCCATGTAAAACCTTGAATTCTCAAAGGAGCGCTAGGATAAACAATAGAATTAAACTGGTAGTCATGAAACGGCTCGATTACTGCCCAGCGAGTTTGCGCTGCCTATGAAATAAAAAGAAAAAGTAGTCCAGAAACCATATGGAAAACATGGAGCCTCATATGTTTTCAGTAGTTGGTCGGTGCTCTTGAGGAGGGCCAAACACCGGAAAAGGCATGACGTATGCATGCCTTTCACTAATGAAATCAAGCGAATTTTAAAAGGACAGCCCACAAACCAATGCAACCGATGGGCGTGGTAAAAAGCCCACAGAGAGATTACAACAGGGACCAGAACGCTTGCGCCCTCAACCCTAAAAAGAGGAAAAGTATGTTACAGATGGGCATACCCTTCTGGTTTTGTTTTTTAATACTATAACAAAATTAATCAAACATTAAGCAAGTTGGTGGCAGCTCAGATGTTTAATACCCAACTGAAACAGGTCAGGAAGTGAGTGATCAAATGCTCACCACTCCAATACAGTGTGAATAACACATGGGTGACCCCCTGGCCATAAAGGCAATGTGCTTCTTCCTGTGTGTTTTCTCACAAAACTAATGTGAGGTGAACAAACAAATCCACTACAGGAAGAGACAGATCACGAAAGTTTGCGATTTTATTCCCAAATACAGATTTCAGAACGAGTCACTGACGTGTTTGATCTAAAGGAAGGCAGGATGACTTAGTTGATATCCAAACTATTGGGACAACCTGTCGCTAATTGGTGATGTTATGGCAAGAAGACTATTGTGTGGGGCAAAGTCTTAATCTCTTGAAGGCTTCATTGGGACATTATTGAACTTCAAATAGGTGCAGCTGTGAGAAAGGGGTCCAAAGGAGTGGATTAGGCCTAACTCTTTATATGACAGAGCAACTAATGCTTATCACCAATCGGATTAAAGGGGAATATGTAGAATCAAAAGTTCAACACATGCACCAGAAATTTAGTAAGGGTAAGTTGGAAGTGTTATGTTGAGAAATTGTCATAAGCTGCTTTTATTTGCACAAATTGAAGGGGTTACACGGAGTATACTCGGAGGAATAGTTTGACACAGCAATCAGGTAACATTTGGTAACACTGCGACTATGATAATGAATGGATTATATAATTGATCATAAGGGGCCTAAATGCACAAAACAAAAGAGCAAAGATATGGTGTTTCATTTGGGATGGGAGACATGATGTAGTAAATTTTCAAAAAACACCTGATGAGATCAGACGAGTCAAGACTTCAACACAGCAATACCTTCAGACCTTCTACTGATTAGCTAATGCAAAACATAATAGGGTAAAAAATTTCGTCCTGGGGTCTGTGCACTTTACGCCCTTACCCCAGCAAAAAGACAGGGAAGGTAGATAAATAGGTGCATATTTATACTTGTTTTTGCACAAACCTAACACTGTATTTATACTTTGATGCTAGACACGTCTAGCGTAAAAATTATGGGCTTAGCGCCATTTCTAGAGTGCGCCAACCCACCTTGCGTCAATGAGATACAAGATAGGCGTTCCCGTACTAGAAATGACTCTAACCCCCTATGCCGTATCTATACTGTGGCGCAGAGACCACGTGCACGGAGTAAGCGGACCCAGATAATGGCGCTAAGCCTGCTTAGTGCCATTATCGAACACCTGGGTCAGACCAGACATTAAGGTGGCTGTGGACCCATTTCCAAGGTCAAACACCATAGAATGGGCCCATGATGCCCACCCCAAGTCCCAGGAACACCCCCACCCACACCAGAGGGACAACACAGGATGAGGGACCCCATCCCAGGTAAATAGATGTAAGTATATTTTTTTTAATTATTAGGTGTGCCATTGGGGGCCCCTGGCATGGGGCCTCCTGCCTGGCACTGGGTCTAATGGCCTTGTCCAGGGGACACTGGTCCCCTGTGATGGCCATTGGGGTGGTGGCCATGACTCCTGTCTACACTTTGACAGGAGTTATGCTTGTGGCTGCTTGTGCGTCAGAAAATGACGCTAGGCTGGTTAGCGGCATATATTTAGCCACTAACCAGCCTAATGTAATTTCTGACCCACTAGCGCCATACTCCCTAATGCCATCCCTGCCCGGCTAGCATTTTTTTACCAGGCACTAGCCATTGCTTAGCACCATCTTTCACCATTGTATAAATATGGCGTTAAGATGGCCCTAAGAAATGGCATTAGCCAGTGTTAATATTTTTGCCTCAAAACTGCGTTAGCAAAGTTTTGCGGCAAAAAGAAAAACTACGGGCCATAATGTTTCGAGTGCTGCTTGAGGGGAAGCAAAGTCACCATTGCTAATGAGAGTACACGAAACACGTGGAAATACAATTATTTACTTAAATTCATACATAGTACGGAGAAATGTGTGGTAGGTGACATAATTTTGCTGGTGGACTTCAAATCAGAAGGGATGCTGCAAAGTATAGTAGAGGAAATAGCACCACATATGATTGGAGCTTTTTCTAAGAAGCTAAAAGGCGCTCCCTAAGAGACCAGACTAAAAGACATTTGGAGGAAAGTAACTTATTTGAATATTCATTCTATTTGAATTCACATAAAACCTACTCCAAGATTGATTACGGCATGGCCAGTGCTATTCGTCTCCTAATAATGAGGTGTTATAAGATTTTTTTAACATTGTCATCTCAGACTAGGCTCTGATCACACTTACCTCATGCCCTGTTCGGAGTTTCTGTAGTAAGACACTAATTAATGATGCAAAATAAGGAGTAATTCTAAACTAATTTTATAGGCAGTATTTTAACGGCAGAAATTTAGGATGCCTTTAAGACAATTATCTGGGTGACTGCACAGGAATGGTGGCAGGGGTTAAGAGAGGGAGCTAAAGAGAAAAGGAACACTTTGAAGGGAAGCTTCATAAGGGGAATGGAAATATAGAGAAAGCCCCTTTCCATAAACCTACGAGAAAACCTAGACCTAGAGATAAACTTAAAACAATTGCTACGAATAACTCTGAGTTCTGCATCCGTCGCTTACAAAATCTGAGCTACAAACATGGGCATAAAGTAGGTCTTTGACTGGCACTATTATTGCAGGATAATCAAGAGAAGGATTATATAGAAGAAATAAGACTGTTAACTTGGGGAAGGGCATTCATGTAAGAGGATAAAATGGAAGCATTCTATGACTTTATTCACACCCAACAACACAAAGCAGAGCACTCTCCAGAAGCTGACCAACACACATATTTGAAGATATGCCATCTTCCTAGGCTGACGATGGAACAATGTGAGGCCTTAGAAGCCCTGATATATATAAAAGATCTCAAACCACATAAGGCACCTAGCCCAGGTGGGTCAATGGAAGGATTCCAAAAACATTTTCAGCAGTATTGGTGCCCTAGCACTAATGCTGGTTACATGATCCTGAGGTCATACCCACAATGGATGAAACCAACATTTCCTTAATCCTCAAATGTGTGCTTCTCATAGGCCAATAGCACTTTCAATCATTGATGTGAAATTATACACAAAATTTTGGTTGTACGATTGGAGCCTGTCCTGCCTGCCCTTGTCTACCTGACCAAACAGGCTTTAGGAAGCACAGACAGGCCCATGGTAATAATAGATGAGTGGTCCATCTAGTTGAAAAGGCTAAAAATAAATTGATTCCAACTGCATGGTAAAACTACAGATAGAGAACGTTTTCAACAAGGCCTTCTGGCGTTTTCTCTTTAAAATCATGGGGATAGCGGGTTTAGGACAATACTTTGTGGCTGTGACCATGGCAGGATACTGGTTTCCTGTCTAGAGAATGCTTTTAAATGGTGGAACCTCCAACACTTTCGCTCTGGAATGAGGGGTATGTCAAGTGCACTCTTGCCCCTACTCTCTGTCCTTTCTCAATACATCTGTAAATGGTTCCACATTAATAGCAGAGAGCTGAATTGTCTTATCAACGGTCCTGATGGGCATGAAAAAAATAGATTTGCCGATGACGAGCCTCGAACGCTAACTTCCACACCGTAATCCATCTCCAAATTACAAATACCGCTAACTGAATTTGAAAAGGTGACAGACTTTTAAATTAATATGTCCAAATTGGCAACTCTGAGTTTTAACCTCCGGTAAGACCGTAAGACACAGAGAATATAATTAAAGGGAGTGTTCACCTAGTCTAGAATTATTCTGTATATTTAACTATGAGCTTCTTTTAACTACCTTGAAAAAGGATTTCCACTGAGAGTAGCACTAATCCTCTCTTCAATGAAAAAAACCTATAATATTAAAATTAAAATAAATGTCTTGCCCAGACCTCAATATCTTTATCAGTTTTTAGTAATCAGCATTCAAGGTAGCTATTTTACAGACATAAAGGGATTGCTTCAGAAATGTATCTGGAGAAGGATGTGTCCTTTGGTAGTCTTTAAGATATTGAACCACCCTAGACAAGCAGGGGATCTGGCACTCACAGCCCATAAGATTTATTTCCAGGCTGTCCAGCTCAATGTCATACTGGAATGGAGCGCTAGGACATCATATGAAATATGGGTACTGTTGGACATGGCCCTTCTTAGGCGATTTCCCTGAAACGTTTCCTTTTTCCTCTGTTTTTTTGCTGACTCTCTTTACATGGCTTTAAGCCTCTGGGCACTGCAGTGGAAGGGGAAACGCGCCTTTAATACCCATGTCAAAACATGACATAATTGGTTGAGGTGCCATAGCCAGGAGTGCCCAGTAAAAAGGTCACCACACACCAAGGGCAGGTATGGCCCTGGCCACTTATGGATGTTGCACTATGTGCCACCCACCAGAGTAGCCTGACCGATGTGTATTAGGCCTGAGAGAGAGAGGGAGAGAGAGAGAGAGAGAGAGACTGCCCCCAGCTTACCAGGATGTGCACACTTGGTGTTTTCATGTATATACTGAGTCTGGCATAGCTTACCAGTATGTGTACACTTGCATAATGGTGTTCTCATACATACTGAGCCTGGCACATGCCTGCCAACATGCGCACATTTGGACAATGCTGTTTTCATATATAATTTCTGAGCCTTGAACAGCATGCCAGTATGTGCACATTGGTGTTTTCATATATATACCGAGTCTGGCACAGCTTGCCAGTATGTTCACACGTGCACATTGGTGTTTATATATATATATACTGAGCCTATCACAACAGGCCTGTATGGGTGCACTTGCACCTTTGTGGTGTTCTTAAAACTTTTGTCCAGCCTGCCCCTGTGCATGTGCCAGGGCACATGTGCCCAGGGAGTGAAGAATAACCATGTGTGTTTTCACTACTGCTTTGTGGGATGCTGCACTGGGTGTGCCACTCAACAAAGTAGCCTAACCAACGTGTATTAGGCCTGATAGTGCAGGCCTGTGAAGGCACTGGTGCACCTGTGCTCGGGGTGGCATCTCTCCCACCTTGGCCAACCCTGAGTAGGCCAGCGGCTACTCCTAGAGCATCCTTCAGAGGGCAGGGCAGGTGGTAGGCAGAAGGCAGGGCAGGTACCCCTTTGCAAACCGGGGCCCACGCTGGAAGACTGGTTTAGAGACCACTGAGTGAATTTCACAAGTTGTGGCCAAACCTCCATTTGTCGACTGTTGCCTAATCAGACATTCGGGCCCTCATTACAACCCTGGTGGTAAATGCCGCCTACCGCCGTTCTGACGGCAGCCAACATACCGTGACCGGGCGGTATTCCGCCACAGGTATTATGATCCACACTGAGAATTCTGCCACTATACCGACACCCACACAAGTCCGCCAGACCAAAAGTCAGTGATAAACTGGCGATAGCAAAACCTACACCGTTACGCCAACAGGAATACGCCCACAGCATCATGACCCACGAATCACCGCGGCGCAGTAAACCATTACTGTTACACACTGCTGCGCTCAAAATACACACACACAAAACTACACCACATTGGACAATTCAAATACACACACCTGACACACATACACACACCACACCCACACACCGAATCAATATAAAACACACACCAACATTACCCACAACCCCTTACAGTGAAAAAAAAGATAGCAAGCAGAGAGAGACAAGCCAGAAGCACCCACTCAATCGGAGGCACAGAACACCATCACCCATAGACCATTCACGCACATCACAGCATACACCACAACATATCACCCCACACATTCTCACACATATCACTCACACCACATCCATGGCACCCCAAAGACACCCCAGGTTTTCAGAGGAGGAGCTAAGGGTCATGGTGGAGGAAATCACCCGGGTAGAGCCACAGCTATTTGGATCACAGGTGCAGCAGACTTCCATTGCTAGGAAGATGGAGCTATGGCGGAGGATCGTGGACAGTCTGTTGGCGGGGACCGCTGGGGTGTTTGTTGCTGCCGCCGTGGTGGTCGGTGTGTTAAAGTGGCTGTCTGTGTTGGGGGTTTCTGCCGTGGTCGTGATCCCATTTTTTTTACCGCCGGCCTGTTCGCTGTATTACCGCCGCTTTAACACCGACCGCCAGGGTTGTAATGAGGGCCTCTGTCTTTTTTGCCCCCCTCCTTTTTCCCGGGATCCTGAATAATCTGGTATTGAATAGGGTTGATCGTTTGGGTGGGTCTTGGGCTGCCAACGTAGATGCACCACATGAGTTTACTGAGAGGGAAACTATTATTTTTTCTCACGTGTACATGCTGTTAATGTCATGTTAACACAGTTGGGCCTAGTACTACTAGCTATATTTCTAAATGCGATTGATGCCCAGATTTACTTGATGTTCATGTTGTGTTAATTAATGTGTGTGTTGAACACACATTTTATTTACATACACCTTGGGTGAAGTCTCTTTTATAATTCTCAGTGTGATTGTTGTGTGGTAGTGTTGTGCCAATGCTTTATACATTGCCCCTGTGATAAGCCTGACTGCTCTCTACCAAGCTACCCAAGGGTGAGCGCAGGTTATACAGTGAGTGTAATCACCCAACCATGACGTGAGTGAATAGGTTCTGCCTGGCCAGGGCCTCACCTCCAACAGGTACACATGGGCAGGATGATTGTAGGCAGGTCTCACTGAGTTCTTATGGAAACACAAGAAGGATAGATCACTAAGGGCCTAATTCACAGAGGTAAACGTAGACCTAAAGTCCAACTTTGGACCTGAAGTCTAAGTTTAGACGTTAGGTCTAATCTTACACTTCAGTTCTAAACTTAGTTTTCAGGGCTAAACTTGGGGCCTGATTCACAAATGGTCTCCGCAGTCGTGGTGGAGGCCCCGCAGTCGTGGTGGGGGTCCCGCAGTCGTGGTGGGATGTTTGCAATGAGAAACTGCAGTATGGCGGTCCTGCCAAAACCACGGGACCCCCACCATAACTGCAGGACCTTTGCCACAACTGCAGAGGCCCTTTGGGAATCAGGCCTATAGACTTCAGCGTTAAACTTAGACTTCAGGTCTAAGTTTACCTTTGTGAATCAAGCTCATTATGTGTACCTCTCCACATCAACAAATGGTATATTAACATTTATTCACTTCTCTAAACCCATAACTTCAATTGATTATATTCCTCTTGCCATATATGCCCCTACAATTCTAATTTCTTTCCAGCGCTGAGCTGATGCTGTTTTGTTACGTGTAGAGACCGTGGCTGCCTACTGATCTTGGATATATTCTCCAATGGGAAAATTAAATCGTTTTTCAGCAGTGTGAAAAGGACATTGAAATAGCCACATCTGGGAGACTACATTATGACCAAATATGGCATTGGGGAAAAACATCCACAGTGTAAATCAGCAGCCACTCTTGAGTTTACTCCCATAAAAAAAAAATGTAAAACATGGATCTAGCTCCAAGGTCCAAGTATTAATAATATGCACTGTACTGGTTACATCTGTCCAAGCAGCTACTCTACAATAAAAGGCAAAGGCCTAATAGTGTGGGTTTTCTGTGAGACCTAGTGAAAAACACATAATGTAAGCTAGGGGGAGAAGCCCATTGTAAAGTCATATTACATTGTTATGTAAATTCCACCCTTCATTAAATGCCTTATGTTGGAAATGTTGTTGAGCCTTATGGGATATGCAACATATTAGGTGGCCTATATAGAGTTCTCAGAACCGATATGAGAGTGCATCATCTGAGGTCTACCACCTTGCGGCAAGGGATAACCATTGCCCTGCGCACCTAGGAGCCAGCCTGCCTGCTGAGAGAGGGAGAAACTGGCCAACGCTGCATGAGGAATGACTATCCAGGAGCAGTAAGGTCAGAGTGACCTCTTTGTAGTGGGTCTGCAGGAGCAGAGGACTATGGAGAGGAATCTGTGCAGACCACCGTCTGTAGGCTACGGAATTTCTTGCAATTCCTGGTCAACCAAATAAAGACGTTGCATGGCCTACTACCACGCCTGGAGTTGTCTGCAATAGTCCTACTGGAGCTGCTGCACCAAATAATTGAAAGCAGTCTGACTTTAGCCTCTGTGCCAAGTGACTGAGTGTGGGGTGACTTAAGCCACTGTGCCAAGAAAAACCCAACTGCTGCATGTCCTGAGCTTTGACATCCCATCCACCAGTAAGACTCACCCCTATCCTTACCTCGTGCCAAGAATCCAGCCAAACTGTAGATATAATTTTCCGGACCTGCACCGTCAGGTACAACTGCAACACAAACATCTAGGACCGTGGATTCTGCGCGCCCTCTGGCGAAAGCCTTCAACCAACTGAGCAGCCATAAATGTGACAGCAAGGAAGGCCTAACTGGGATGACAGGCTCATGCTCAGCCCCAGAAGAGGGGGAAGCATTGGATCCAGCAGGAAAAAGGGTGGCTGCCAGACTCTGATCAGAAAACTTCCAGCTATTTTTGGGTGAGATAGAGACTGTGAGGAAGTGATGTGGATAAAACCACACTTACGTTTTGCTATATCATGCCCAAAGTAAAGTGACATTATATTTTTGTATTTGGAAGCATCATCAATCAACCACTTATAATGTTAAAACAATGTCTTTATTGATAGTACTATCCAAAATACAGAAGATTGAAAATAATGTTTAATAAGCAAAATTACATGAACTCCTAATGTTCTTTATCACAAAATGTCAAATATACAGTACTTAATACAGACATTTAAAATAGACAGAATGGCATACACGATTTACTGTGCTTTGAGGGAAAAACTGGATTATGGGACTATTGTATAAAGTTGTGTCAAGGACCACCTGGAAAATGTCATCTGTACCACAGGGATCAAACGTGATACTGAAGTCGTTCTGCTCAACAGGCAGACAGCTCATCACATCAGCCAAAGCAAAATAAGACCCAAGGCCATCAATTAAACCACCAACAGAAATACAATGCTGTTAAAGACAAAGAACCAGTGCATCAACCCTTTCCAGACTCACATACTCCTCACTCTAAAGAAACATACCAATGCCACCAACTTCTTTTTCCTTGAAAAAAGCTCTCTCTTCTAGAAAAAGTCAAATCATTTCTTCCTGAAAGCAACTTCCAAACGGTTGTTCATGCCCTTATACTCTTGTAACTGTATGGTATTAATGCCTTACTCCTTGGTCTCCCAGATTCCACAATGGCACCTCTTTGGGGCATCAAACATGCTGCAGCACATCTCATCCAGGGCCTAAATAAATATGATTACGTCACTCACATCCTTACAAAATTTAATTTTGACTCCCCTTGACTGCCCACACTATCTTCCGAAACAACTGCATCATTTGCAGAGCTAGGATTACCAGCATCACCGTTTATCATATAGGCAAGCTCACCATCTCTGGTGAATCTCGTCACACCTGAGGGCAGAACATCTGACTGTAAACTAAGAGGTGCAAAATAAAAAATAAAACACAAAACAGAAAGCCTTTTACATCTACGCACCCAGGATGTGGAACAACATCCCCTTATCCATCTGGACCACCCCAACACTGCTTTAGCATTTAGTAAACAGAAGAAAAACCTGCATCACAGTGCATTAACCATCATCAACCCAGTTCGATCTGCTTTCAATCGCTGACTTTATGCTGGTCTTTGACCGTGTACAGCACTTTTCGCAATGTCAGCACTATAGAAACACCATATATATGCATATTATGTGCTAACAGGGAGTTGGTTGTAGAGTTAAAGCACTACAAGGCGCTCAAGCAAGAATGGAGAGTGTCTTACGATGTAGTGGCAAAAGCACATTATATAAACGCAGTTAAAGCATATTACAAATCAATAAGGAAAACTCGAGCTGAGTTCCTTTCAAATGTAATTATAAATAGTAAAAATCCAGCAAAACAAATCTTTTCAATTGTGAATAGCTTCTCTTATGATACATTTGGACCAATCCGGCTTTGTGTCGAGTCCACAGTGCAGTCCCGAGAAGCACCACACGCTTGACACTTGACGCGGAAAAAAAAGCCTTTGACGCTGTTCACTGGCCCTTCCTAGAGCACAAGCTGTGCAGATTTGGGTTTGTCCCCAAATTTAGACACTGGGTGGCGCTCCTGTATTGTGATGTGACGGCCTCAATTAAAGTAAATTTACTGATCTCTGGAGAATTCCTGATAGCGAGAGGTACCAGACAGGGCTGCCCCTATTACCCCTTTTATTTGCGCTTACCATTGAGTCCCTAGCAAACAAGATAAGACATCACCCTGATGTACACAGATTCCAGACCTTGCACATGGACAAACACGTGGAAAAAATATCACTTTACGCATGTGACGTATTTTTTACGTCACTGATCCCGCGAACACTACTATTCCCCTGCTCTTTCACATACTACATGAATATGGTGCCCACTCAAGCTACAAAATTAACTGGGACAGTCAGTGTCGTACACCCTCAAAACACTGCAGATCTCCCTGCTGACGCCATAGGGTCTCTGACACACCACAGAGGTTCTTAAATATCTGAGAATCTATGACAGCAAAAAAGGACCTATGTGCTACCCTTAACGTAGGCATAGTTTTCACAAACTTTCAGGCAGATGCTCTAATGGATGGAAGATATTGCCTCTGACCCTGATGGGACGAGCGGCCATTCTTAAAATGATTACCCTGCCCAAATTATTGTATGTGTTACAAAACACATATCACCCGATCCCCCAAACCACGTTTCTCACAATAAACACAACCCTGCGAACCTAATTATGGGCTAATGGGCACCCACGGATAGCCATTAAAATGCTCCAACATAATCCATACAATGGGGGCCTTGCCCTCCTGGTCGTAGAGAGCTATTACTGGCCAGCTCAATTAATAGCTATAAATAATTGGATACACCCCCCTCCCCCCGTGACCACCCGACCTACCGACTGGAACGCGACTTCCTGGGTCCACAAACATACGTACTATCTGTATGTAGGATCAGGGTTCTATCTGTATGGAGGACCAAGGTTCTATATATATGGTTCTATCTGTATGGAGGACTAGGGAGGGCAAACTACCTCCGGTAACACAAGTTGCCATCCTAAATAATAGGCTAGACACAAAAGGTCACCATACTGACCCCTCCCCCCTGTGGAAAGGGACATGGCTGAAAGAAATGGCAACATTGCGGGACTTTGAGATGTGGGACATTATAGGAATTATCACAATAGGGGGACATCCTCGAGCAGGGAAACATCATGCCCTTCTCATCCCTACATCAAGAATATAATATGCACCAGTCCCAATTCCTGAAATATGCACAACTGTGTTTTGCATGGAACGCCCAGGGGTTGACAGGCACGGACATTACTAAATATGCCCCACCTTGAGGGGCGACTCCTGACAGGGGAACGATCTACTGAACATATAAAATGATAAGTAACAATATACCAGACGACATGATCGCTCTGAGAACTAAATGGAAACAGGACCTGGGAGAACTGGATGGCCCAGACTGGGTGACAGCACTTATGCACCCTGTAGAGGTAGCTATCAAATCCCACCTACACTTGATTCAGTTCAAGATCCTTCATAGAGCCTTTTATGACAGACAAAAATTGCACTGCATGGGACGGGCCCCCTCACCTCTCTGATGAGATGCGAGACGAACAACGGCTCCTTCATACACACATTATGAGAATGTCCAGATACCAAGGCATAAAGGAGGGCGATAACTCAGGAACTCACTACAATACTAGAAGTACAGATACCGCTAGAACCAAAGGTTTTCCTACTGGGAATCGTGAACGATGTAGACTTTGATAACGCGTCCAGCCCTTATAAATTACCTGTACCTGGACACGTTGGAGGTCGGTGAATCTTTTAGCCGAGTCGGGCTCTCCTCATCCTAGAATAGTCGGGTCATTCTGATCAATAATCAATAACTATTGTAATTGGTAATCAATACTCAATTAATAGATCAAAATAACACATCGGAAATCAATAACAGTTGGTATTTCGGCGCACCATGACCTTTCAGTCATGAATAACCACACCAGTTTATTAAAAGTTAGTGAATTTATTTCCCTATATTAACAAAGCTAGCAGGATGTATATATGTCTCAAAACCAAATTATATATGTATATGAACATTACTAGCTGTCCATAGCAGCGGAAGAAACGCAATCTACGCAAAATCTGGATAATGATACACTCAGTTATGGCAATACAAATAACGAATATGACTAACTGTATTTGAATAATTTCATACATTGGTCAGCATAACAAGATTTCAAATTAGCATGGTGCATCGAATGAATACCTCGACTAACCTCTAATTAACATTGGCATGTGGGACTTCATGCAAAACAAATTTAGTCAACACAAATTTGGAAAACTTCTAGCTTGGACCCTATCAAAATAGCAGTTGGTACCTAAAAGGAAAAACACAATGCATAATAGAATTATCCTTTCATATTTACCAAATACAATCAGCATTCAAGAAAAGTCTTCGTCCCTCAGGTACCGGTTCGATCAGCATGGGGCAGATTTCAAAGGGGCAAAGTTAAGGGCAAGCTTCCTTGCAGCGGCAAGGAGAATGGGGCAAAGTTACTTCATGGGCAAGACGGGGCAAATCAAAGTTAAAGTCTCTAGGGTGAGAATTCTTAAAGTCTCTTTCTCTCAGATAGAGAAAAGGGCATCAGGGTGTCGTCCAAAATGGAGTCTGGCATCTGGCTTCAAATTGGCATCAAGGAAAATGGCTGACTTCTCTTTGTCCAGTGGGTTTAAATAAGAAACATTCCAAATTCTGCAGGGTCTTCCATTGGAGGGTTCATAGGTTGGCTTCAAATTGTCCAATGAAAACTGTCTTTTTACTAGCACTCGTTTATGCATACATTGTCCTTGGAGCCTTGGAACACAAGTTGCAACATGGTTTGCCAATTATTTTACTATCTGTACCTTCATTGTCCGCACCTGCAGAGACTGACCTTGTATCAAAGGGGATGAAACCGGCCTAGTACGAAACCTTGGAGATAAGTGTATTAGTCATCTCTGCTGGAAAAATACAACTTGAAGCAAGAATATATGTTTCATTAGTTCAAGGAAAGGCCACGCAGTTAGAATTTGAGACCAGGCAACTAGGCCAAAGCCTCTACTAAATTTAAGCTAAGCAAAACAGTTTTCAAATAAGAAATCATGGCATACATTTGCAATTATGACGGATTACTACATTTTCAATTCTTCATGATTAATAAAGCTTGTTTATAATGATGGCGAACTACCCCGAGGGCACAATTTCCCTCGTACATTATTTTCTTTACTAAAATCACACTACATTATACGATTTTGATTATACAATATGTGAATATATGTTGGACCCTCTTTTTCTGCGTCATCAATCCCTCCTCTGATGACTAATTATGTCCACATCAAATCTACCCACAAATTTTATTCCATTAAAATTCTGTATAGTAATTTGGCACTTCAGTCAATTCCCTTTTTATTTTAATCCCTATAGATTTTTCTCTCTATATTTCTTCCATTTTTGCTTGTTCTTTTTCTTCTCTTCTCCTTTCGCGCCTGTTTTCCATATTTTGATAGCTTTCCATATTCCCCAAAAGCCTAATAAACAAATTAATATTATCAATATTCCCTTCTCTATTTTAAGTAACAATCCGTTCCGAACGTTGCTGAGCCAATTTCCCACAGAAGCAAATCCTTTTCCAACTTTCTCCCAGACTCCTGGTTCTTTCAATTCCTTCAAATCTATACTTTCATTAGTTAAATTTGTAAGCATTGTTCTAATTTTTCCACTGATGTCTGGTATATATGTACAACAGTGACGTGTACCAAGCATTTTGCAAACGCCGCCATCCTTGGCTAAAAGAATGTCTAAGGCAAGCCGATTTTGAAGAGTCATAGCTCTTTCTGCAGCAAGTTCAGCATCCATCAGGATTATAGCTCCTGAAAATTTTGTCAGCATGTTATCCACAATAGTAGACAACTTTCGTATTTTAATTGAATTCAATATGACTCCCACTGAAGGAATCAATGCTCCAAATATATCTCCTACCACACCAGAAGCTGTTTCCCTTTTTTGAACATGATGTGATTCAGACAGCTTTGGAAATTTCTTTAAGTCGTCCAGTTGGTAAATCTTTGGGAACACTATTCCCAAATAACATCTCCCATACCATCCTTTAGGAAAACGATAATAGGCGTTAAGTCCACAGATATAATATATCCCAGGAATAACTGGGTCTTGTCCATTCAGCATGAACGTCCACTTAGGTTGAACATTCACTCGTTCCCACAAAAACTGTGTCATAATATGATTTATGTCTATGTATACAAAATCTCCCTACGTGCAATGTATCTAATGCTATTTTCCCTTGTGTTTTTATTGCGGCAAAAGCATAGTTATCTACAGACGTCCTTTTGTGTAACTCCCTTTCTAACTCCTCCTTCATTTCTTTTCTCCTATCATCAGTGCGGTCTAAGAAATTTATTTCTACTGGTGAAAGCAAGCAAGTAAGATTTTCTCTATGTGCGTGAGCTGTGTGAAAAGGTGACAACGGCTCAAAGAAGTCTCCCACTAACTTGAAATAATAATCTCTAGCTATTTTACTCAGGTACTCGATTATGGGGACATATGCAAATGTAACATCATAATTAGAGTAAAAATAATGAATGTACTGTTGACCATAAAGTCTGGACATTATTATACTACATGTAATTCCGTACGTAAGAGGCATGCTATGATACGTCACCCCTTCCACTACTGAGGTAGGTATTTGTGTACACACATAACAATCTTTCGCATCCATGGTCTCAACATACTCACTCAGCAAGCGATAGAAAACGTTAGACAAAAGTTCCTTTTTATCATGCAAATGTCTCTCGTCTTGTTCGAGTCTCTTCAGAGCTGTTAGTTCAGTAATAATAATAGGTTTAGAAGTAGAAGCATCATTCGTCTCACTCTCATTCTTACCATGCATTCCAAGAACTATTGCTACAATGATTAGTACACATGCAGTTATTAGACCTATACACATGTATTTACAACACTTCATTTTACGCCCTTGTGTAGTGTAACCTGTCATGATCTGTATAGAATCAGAAAGTTGAAGACACTTTATCAAAGCGGATTTGCAGATATATACAAAGCTGAACGAGTTCAATGTTCACACATTTTTCTTTTAGCAGCTTAGTCTCTTATCGGTTAGCAGCGTTGTCTCAAAATCGGTTTCAAAGTCAATCAAGTTAGCAATGTCTTAGCCGGTTGAAAAGTCAATCAGGTTATTAATGTCTTTATTCGGTAAAGTTCATGGAGTTTTACTCCTCAAGTGCCAAAGTGAAGTTCTGCCTCTTCATTCTCAAGACTGAGGGATACGAATTCGTCTGACCAATCGTTAGTGGCTAAGTATGCCCACTCCGGACAAGAATATCTTTTGCTCGGTATTCTCTTTCTTTTCAATTTTGCATCTCTCTTTGACTCTCTCTCACTGGTACTTTATTCCTTGGCCAAGTCCTTCTCTTCACTTGGTGCTGCTATTGCGACAGACACTTCCTTTCTTTTCTCTTTCACCTTTGGCCCTTCACTGTCGTTTAATGTTTCTCTGATTCTTAATTTTACTGCCGATATGCTTTGTCTTCTTTTTGCACTGTGTCCACTTGATGGACCTGCAACCTCTTCTGAAGGAGTTTGAACAGCTTCGTTCTGTCCTATCTTGTCTTTTCCATCTGGGAAGTCAATCAGGTTTTCCTTTTCTTTTCCTGTATCGTCTGCTTCTGGAAAAACCCTCATCTGATCAGGCTCTCCTGCTCCTTCACCTGTCTCGAGCTCTTTGCTACTGTTACCTGCTTCAGGCTCTTTGTCGCCTTCAGCTATTTCAGGCTCTTTATCACCTTCAGGACCTTCGTCATTTTCTGAGGCTCCTCCTTGGTCTTCCCCAAATGAATCAGTTGCTTCGTCCTCAGAAAATATTTCTCCTTCCTCTATTTCTACCTGTTCGCTTCTAGGTCCTCTTCGCTCTGTCTCGGCGCTTGGCACTTTGTTATCAGACACTGGTGATTTTAGCGCGTCAACTTCCTCCTCTGTGGGACACGTCACCCTCTTCGTGTGACTGGCGTGAATCCAGTTGGGAACTCCTGCACACTTCACAGCGGTGGTAGTTGTCAGAATCACTTGAAACAGTCCTTTCCAACGGGGTTCCAAACACGACTTCCTCACCTGCTTCTTTATCACGACCCAGTCACCTGCTTTCAGGGCGTGTCCTGGACCTTGGTTCGGTGCAAGGTGGTTGCCTCCACCTGGTGAGAGAAAGAGAGGACCACATCAGCTAGACCTTTGCAGTAGACTAACACCATATCACCTGTAATATTCAAAAGAGCATTTGCAGGAACTGCTGGAAGTCTCATGGCTCTGCCCATGAGGATCTCGTGCGGGGACAGTCCAGTCTTTCTGTCAGGGGTGTTTCTCATTGACATTAGCACCAAGGGCAATGCGTCAGGCCATTTTAAATTTGTTGATGCACATATTTTCGCCATCCTCGATTTCAATGTGCCATTCATTTGCTCCACTAGACCTGAGGCTTTAGGGCGGTAGCTACAGTGTAACTTTTGCTCAATTTTCAGCGCTGCACAAAGCAATTTTATTACTTCGTTATTGAAGTGACTTCCCCTATCTGATTCTAATGAGATCGGGAATCCGAAACGTGGTATTAGCTCTCTCAAGAGTAGTTTTGCAACTGTGAGACTGTCATTTCTGCGTGTAGGGTATGCCTCAATCCAGTGACTAAAAATGCACACAACCACCAACACAAACTTCAAGCCTCCATGCACAGGCATCTCAATGAAGTCCATTTGCATCCTGCTGAAAGGACCCCCTGCTCTTCCAATGTGGCTCAAATTTACTAAGGTTCCCTTCCCTGCGTTCATCTATTGGCAAGTGATGCAACAATGGCAAACTGCTTCAGCAACTTGACAGAATTTGGGGTTAAACCAATCAGTTTTAAATAGTCTAATCATGGCATCCCTTCCAAGATGGGCGTGTCCATGATAGAATCTGGCTAACTGTGTCAAAAGACTGTTTGGTAGAACGAATTTCCCTTCACTTGAAACCCATAATTCGTCTAGTCTCTTTACACATTGCAATTTGGTCCATGAGAGTTTCTCATCCTCACTGACATCATTCTGTAAGGATTTCAATTCATCCATTGTATCTACAACCTTTAGAGCAAAGATTTCGCTTGGTTCAAGGTCTGGCTCATTTATCAGATTCCACTCACCCCTGAGCAATATACAGTTCAATGCGCAAAACCTTGCGACTTGATCCGCATATCCATTTCCCAGAGAAACAGAGTCTTGTCCCCTTGAGTGTGCACTGCATTTTACCACTGCTACTTCTCCTGGCAATTGGATGGCATGTAATAATTCCCTTATCCTTTCACCATTTTTCACTGGTGATCCTGAAGAGGTCATGAAGCCTCTCTGTGACCACAATTGTCCAAAGTCATGCACTATTCCAAATCCGTACTGACTGTCAGTGTAGATGGTAACTTTCATTAATGCGGAAAGTTGGCAAGCTCTAGTAAGGGCTACCAGTTCCGCTACTTGTGCAGAGTAAACTCCTTGAAGCCAAGAGGCTTCCAGAACACCTGTTACCATACATACAGCATATCCTGCTTTCAATATTCCCAGTGCGTCTCTTAAACATGAACCATCAACAAAAATAACTTGATCATTTTCTTCCAATCGGGTATCTTTGATATCAGGTCTTGGTTTGGTGCAAAATTCAGTCACCTGAAGACAGTCGTACTCGATGTCTTCAGCGTTCTCAATTTCGGCATTTTCACTGGGAAACAAGGTTGCTGGATTCAACGTAGTGCACCTTTTCAGCTGCACATTAGGTGATCCCAGAATTATTGTCTCATACCTTGTGAGCCTCGCACCAGTCATGTGCTGTGTTCGGGAACGTGTCAAAAGTATCTCGACTGAGTGAGGGACCATGACTGTTAAAGGGTGTCCCATCACTATTCCTTCACTCTGAGTGAGGCTGATACCAACTGCGGCTACGGCACGCAAGCACCCTGGCAGTGCTGCTGCGACCGGATCCAAAGTAGCTGAAAAATATGCTACTGGTCTGTTTACGCCACCATGGGCTTGGGTCAAGACAGACAAGGAACATGCATCACGTTCATGACAAAACAATGTGAAAGGCTTTGTGTAATCAGGCATACCTAAAGCTGGAGCCCTGCACATGCATTCCTTCAATTCAATAAAAGCATCCATCTCATCTCCTTTCAGCTCTATTTCATATTATGCATCTTTCTGGGTCAGTTTCAGTAAAGGTTTTGCTAGAGTTGAGAAATTGGGAATCCATTGGCGACAGTAGCTCACCATTCCCAAAAACGTTCTCACCTCCCTCCTCGTCTTTGGGGGACTCATTTGAAGTACACTTGTTATTCTTTCCTTCATAATTCTTTGTGACCCTTTCTCTATTTGGTGACCCAAATACTTCACTTTCTTCTGGCAGAACTGTAATTTTGAAGGGGACACCTTGTGTCCGTTCCTCCCCAAATGGTTCAATAGGGCAATGGTGTCAGCTGTACAGTCACTTTCTGTTTTAGATGCGATCAGCAAATCGTCAATGTACTGTACTAGGGTTGACTCAAACGGTAATTCCAATAATTCCAAATCTTTCTTTAGAATCTGATTGAAAATTGATGGTGACTCCGAAAACCCTTGAGGAATCCGACACCAACTGTAGACTCTGTCTAGGAATTTGAAACAAAAGAGAAATTGGCTGTCCTCATGAAGAGGCACAGAAAAGAATGCTTGTGACAAGTCGATGACTGAGAACCATTCAGCATCACAAGGAACTTGAAACATTATCACAGCTGGATTTGGTACTACGGGACAGCATTTGATTATTATGTCATTTATTTTCCTCAAATCCTGAACAATTCGGACCTTTCCACTTGGTTTTATTAGTCCCATTATTGGCGAATTACATGGACTGCTTAACACTTCTTTCAATACTCCCTGTTTTACAAACTCATCAATGAGTTGGGCAACTTTCATGAGGGTGTCTTGCGCCATATGGTACTGTGGGGTCTGGGGAAAAGTTACATTGGGTTTTACAGTCACTTTCACTGGTTCTACTCCTTTGACCAATCCAACTTCTTTCCCTGTCATATCCCACACTTCTTTTCCGACTGTTTCCTGTAACTCAGCAGGAATGTCTGCTTCAGTGATCATTGGATAAAGAGTAATCAGGGGATACTCTTCACCGACAGTTTCCACTTCATCCCCTCCTACACTGTCCTCTTCTTCCCCATCACTGCTTGTTTGAATTTTAATTCCATAGTTTGAACACATAATCGAACACCCCAATTTGCACAATAAGTCTCTCCCTAACAGTGATATCGGGCTTGAGTCACACACCACAAATTTATGTGACCCTTGATAGTTACCAATTCTGACTTGAACGGGATCTGTGATTAGGTTCGTCAGGTACCTATTTGCTACTCCCACTACTTGAACTGTTTTCCCTGAATGTGGCAAATTTGGTACTTCAATGCTCCTAACAGTGGAGCGTGTAGCTCCTGTGTCAACCAAGAATGAAACGCGGTGACCCATAACTCTTCCCTCCACATACGGACCCTTTTGATCAACTTCCAGAGAAGCATACAATTTCCCTCCTCATCTGAACTTTCGCTCTCCCATGCATCGTTTATTCCATTCTCACTATGTAATGGGAATTGGTGTACTGTGTCACTTTGATTCATTCCTTGACCCGTGACCTGTTGAGGAAGCATTGCTTGTTGCTGATTCATTGGTGCTAAGGGTATTTGCATTTGCTGATTAGGTACCATAGGAAACTGCTGTTGCATTGGCTGCAATTGTGCCATTTGCACACGGGGCATTTGCACCTGTTGCGATTGCATGGGTTATAAACCCTGCATCTGGTTTATACTGTTTTGGAAATTTGGATTCGGACCTCCCAGTTTCGGTCCTCTCATAGTCTGGAATGCCATGACATCATTGTTTTGCTGACCTACACCTTCCTGCACCATCATTGGGCACTCCCGTTTCCAATGCCCGACGATTCCGCACGTGTGACACGGCATCACCTTCTTCATTGCCTGTATACCATTCGGAATCATAACAGTATTTAAATCAGGACCATTATTCACAAAACCTCCTCGGCCTCTGCCTCTCATCTGCGGCTGAAACATAGTATTTCCCTGTTGTTGCTGCTGCGGCATCTGTTGTTGAAAACCTTGCAAACCTGTCTGAGCTGCTCTAAGCTGCATCACCATCACCTTTTCTTTCAGTCTTTTCTGCTTTGTCTCAATCTCATCACTGCAGTATTTTGCATAATTCAACACTTCATCGATCAACTTTGACTGCCAACAAATCAAATGCGTTTTAATCATTTGACTGATTTCGGGTCTCAACCCTTCCACAAATCTGAACACAAAATGAAGCATGTCCTTTGCCTCAATCGTTTCTGTGCCACTGTAATTTTTAAACGCTTTCAACAATCTCTCATAGTACGCATGTATAGATTCTTTAACCTCTTGGGCTGTTCTGTCAATCCTCTGCCAATCCACATTTTTCTACGCATCCTTGGTTTTCAAGTGCTCGATCACTTTGTGGTACAAACTCATTACCGTAGGTGATGGCGCACCTGTGTCCCTATCTCTCTCTGGTTCACTCGCTGGCCAACCTACAGCCCTTTTACAATCTTCCCACAAATCTGCCGGAACCACAATTTCAAATAAAGTATTCAGGTCTTCCCAGAGACATTTCGGGAGTTTCACAAATCTATCTGTTTGTTGATACCACTCAATCGGCTTCTCTCTCAATTTGGGAAAGTCATCCGTAAAGGATTGAATATCACACCTGTGCCATGGTACATGTACAAGTTTTCCCCCTGCTGTCTCTCTCATTGGCAACATGGTTATCAGGTCGTCATTCTGTTGTGCTTTCTCATTCCGCTCTGGGGTATTTTCTTTCTTTTTGTTCTTTTTCTTAACCCACCTGCTTTCCCACTTGTCTAAACATCTCCAGACCTGTGCGCTCTGCAGTATCTCTTTAAGGTGTGTTTTCATCCCAGCGGATCTCATGTGTTCAAAATCTTTTGTCTCAAAATCTAACCTGTAACTTCTGCTCAGGTGTTTAGTCTTGCTTATATCGTTCTCGTTTCTGTCTGCAATTACTTGTAACTTCTTATGTATGCTGCTTACTTCTCTTGTAATCCTAGGGCACATGTATCTTAGCTCTTCCTCTGTGTATGATTCCAATATGTTCAAGCCCATTGTTCCCTCTACCAGTTCATCTGCCTCCATACCCAATCTTATTTTATTCAGGTATTCTTCTCCCTTCCCGCTGGATGTACTCTGTGGGGAGTTCAGGCTGTTGAACTATTGTGTTAACTGTTGCGCGTTCAGTCCCATCAGTGTAGCAGTTACATCAACTGCTACTGATGGTTTCTGTAATGTTTCAGTCTCTGAGGTTAACGGTACTAATAGTGGTGGATGTGACCTGACCACGGTTGACGGAGCACAAATTGGAATTGGACTAAATTCCGACAAGGACCCAGATCCATTTGGCAGTGCCGCTATTGGAGTTGTTTCTATGCATCTTCTCCCTGTCCCACTCTGTATCATTAACCCTTGGTCGCATGTGCTTGAATTTGCCTGTATGTACAGTGGTACTGATGGACCTACAGTGATAGGCAGAGATATCGCGTCTCGATTCTGCCTGTTCCCCGAATTCTGTGGCATGTTAATCCCCACATTATGGTTCATCATTGCTGGCATACCTAACTGGCTCTCTGTTACTCAAGTATACTTCGGCCCTTCTTGTGCCTGCTTTTGAGGCAACAAAAACTGTGTTGATTCGGCTTGAATCAATGTCGGTCTCTGATAGTTTTGTCCTCCCTGTGCCATTGAATCAGAAGTAATTTCCATGTTATGCCCATCACAGCAATGCCTTTGAACCTGTGGCTGATAATTATCAGCAGGTTTCAATTTAGGCACGTCTGGGTATATTCTCTGAATCTGTGGTATTTGTGGTGAGAAAGGCATATCGGAACTGCTCGGCCTCTGAGATATTCTCAAATTCGGTGTTACATTACCCTGTATTGGTTCTGGAGGGGCAGTACTAATGCTTGAGCCTTTTTCGCTTTCCACGTATGGTGGTGGGCAATCATTCAGCAATTGTATAATGAATTCATCATCTGACTCGTCTGCCCTTTTCGAGTTTCTATTGTTCTCTCTATCTCTGGACTGACTCCTGTTTGTCTTATAGGTGGCTTTCCTTCCTTCCGTCTCCGCTTCATCAGTAATTGTTGGAAACAATTTAATCCCCTGCAATACGTCTGATCTCCAAACCTTTTGTGTGCTGTCCCATCTAGCATCCGCTAGTGTCTTTTCTACTTTTCTTATTCTGGCCACAAACTTCTTTTGTTGTTGGTTTCTAGCTATTAGATCCCAAATTGCTAGTGCCTCAAACTGTGCTGGTCTTGGAGGTACTTTCATGTCGTATAGCGCTAATCTCAGATTTTCTAAAACCCTGAGATTAAACGACCCGTGGATAGGGAACGCTATACTTCCATGCTTCTCTGTTAATTTGCACCATTGTTTTAACCAAAGACATGGTGCTACACGCTTTTCTTCAATGACCATGTAAGCTGGTGTACCCTCAGGCGGTGTTTCTTCTCCTACATTTGCTTTAATATAAACATCTCCCCTCATGGCACTCTTAAATGCTTTGAAAAATGTCATCTTTCCGTCTTTTATTTTCTTCTAAAATGTGTAATTAATAAGTGACTTTAATTCCCGGAATACTCTTCGCTTGCCTTTCCCCTACCAGTTGCGCTTCACGGACTGTGTCCAATCCGTGCGCGACCCTTCTCACCGACCTATCCCAGCACAGCTCCTAGTGACGTCACACTCACACACTGCGGCTGACAAAGTCCCGCGGCTTGTCCTCTTTTCATTCAGCTTCACTCATAAACTAATTTCTGCAATATAACGCGAGCACTAACCAAAAGAAGAAAACAAATCTGTCGATTTACTATAGGAAGGGAAATACAATCGCTTCAGAAACCTTAGGGATTTTTCACTAGCCTCTGCAGTTATTCCATCTTTCTCGGTTTCCCGCTTTCGCAAGCAAAATTTGACCCGCAAACTTTACCCTCAACTGATCAATGAACTATTCTAGTGCACTTTAGAATTTGTCAAATCTCAAAGTCGAAAATTTTTCTTTCATTCCTCAATATTCATACCGACTCGTTGACCACGCCCGATCAACCTATTAAACCGACCAGATCACAACATCAAACCAGATCACAACATCAAACAAGTGTCTCATACACTTTTCAACATACTCCGGAGTCTCTTGACCTCGCAGGGCCCGTCTCAACATCAACAACCACGTGGACAATTTTTCTGCACAAAGTGCTACACACATGTGAAGTTCGACGACTTCCCTACTCTCACACTTTTGGAGTAACACTCCTCTAATATCTTTTAACCCCCTAAAATCCTCACAAACTTCTCAATTAATCTGCGGCAATAAGCTGTGCAAGCGCAAAAACCCTAACTTCACTCATACCGTCACAAGAACCGCCGAAACCATTCTCACACCTCCATGTCCTCCATTCGCAAGCTCCGAGATCCCGGGAAAGTCATTGGGGACTTAGGGCATCATCCTAACTTGACTCTGTCTATTGTTCGGATGGGGTCCCAAAAGGCTAAACCATCAATCTCTGCTACCATCTACTGATAACGCGTCCAGCCCTTATAAATAACCTGTACCTGGACCCGTTGGAGGTCGGTGAATCTTTTAGCCGAGTCGGGCTCTCCTCATCCTAGAATAGTCGGGTCATTCTGATCAATAATCAATAACTATTGTAATTGGTAATCAATACTCAATTAATAGATCAAAATAACACATCGGAAATCAATAACAGTTGGTATTTCGGTGCACCATGACCTTTCAGTCATGAATAACCACACCAGTTTATTAAAAGTTAGTGAATTTATTTCCCTATATTAACAAAGCTAGCACGATGTATATAAGTCTCAAAACCAAATGATATATGTATATGAACATTACTAGCTGTCCATAGCGGCGGAAGAAATGCAATCTACGCAAATCTGGATAATGATACACTCAGTTATGGCAATACAAATAACTAATATGACTAACTGTATTTGACTAATTTCATACATTGGTCAGCATAACAAGATTTCAAATTAGCATGGTGCATCGAATGAATACCTCGACTAACCTCTAATTAGCATTGGCATGTGGGACTTCATGCAAAACGAATTTAGTCAACACAAATTTGGAAAACTTCTAGCTTGGACCCTATCAAAATAGCAGTTGGTACCTAAAAGGAAAAACACAATGCATAATACAATTATCCTTTCATATTTACCAAATACAATCAGCATTCAAGAAAAGTCTTCGTCCCTCAGGTACCGGTTCGATCAGCATGGGGCAGATTTCAAAGGGGCAAAGTTAAGGGCAAGCTTCCTTGCAGCGGCAAGGAGAATGGGGCAAAGTTACTTCATGGGCAAGACGGGGCAAATCAAAGTTAAAGTCTCTAGGGTGAGAATTCTTAAAGTCTCTTTCTCTCAGATAGAGAAAAGGGCATCAGGGTGTCGTCCAAAATGGAGTCTGGCATCTGGCTTCAAATTGGCATCAAGGAAAATGGCTGACTTCTCTTTGTCCAGTGGGTTTAAATAAGAAACATTCCAAATTCTGCAGGGTCTTCCATTGGAGGGTTCATAGGTTGGCTTCAAATTGTCCAATGAAAACTGTCTTTTTACTAGCACTCGTTTATGCATACATTGTCCTTGGAGCCTTGGAACACAAGTTGCAACATGGTTTGCCAAGTATTTTACTATCTGTACCTTCATTGTCCGCACCTGCAGAGACTGACCTTGTATCAAAGGGGATGAAACCGGCCTAGTACGAAACCTTGGAGATAAGTGTATTAGTCATCTCTGCTGGAAAAATACAACTTCAAGCAAGAATATATGTTTCATTAGTTCAAGGAAAAGCCACGCAGTTAGAATTTGAGACCAGGCAACTAGGCCAAAGCCTCTACTAAATTTAAGCTAAGCAAAACAGTTTTCAAATAAGAAATCATGGCATACATTTGCAATTATGAAGGATTACTACATTTTAAATTCTTCATGATTAATAAAGCTCGTTTATAATGATGGCGAACTACCCCGAGGGCACAATTTCCCTCGCACATTATTTTCTTTACTAAAATCACACTACATTATACGATTTTGATTATACAATATGTGAATACGTGTTGGACCCTCTTTTTCTGCGTCATCAACTTCCCATGGTTTAAGCTCCTGTTTTGTGCACTGGGACTCGTGGTGGCAAAACGGGATCTAGCTAGATGCTGGGAGCGACAGAGGTGCCAAGCATACAGGAGTGGTTAACAAGAATGGATATGTACATTTCTATGAAAACAATGGTCTACCGCAATAGGGGTTGCCCCCGTAGATTCAACAAAGTATGGGGCTGGTGGAAAACGCACTATGGACTAGGGGTACTGACTGACGCCCAGGATATTTCTTAGGGTCAAGGTGGGGATGAGGTTCTGGAGACAATGGGTTATACACCATGTGTCCAAATGTCGATGTAATTGAAGTTGTCTGTCGAAAGTGCAATATAGGATATCGATTTGACTTGTTAAGCTCTGTTCCCAAGACGCCAGATATGTACTTGCGCTGTAACGAATGCTCGAATGTTACAGCCCCTCACTTTGTTTTGTTTAAAAAAAATATGAACAAAAATTGAATGAAAGGTTTCTTCAAGAGCACATCTGAATATAAAGGGAAAATATGTTTGAAGGAAAGGTGATAAGATTTTTAAGCTGCCCCCATAAAAAAAGAGCTAGGGGTGTTTCTAGATCCCAATGCGTCCCTGAATTGTGTGTGCACACAAAGAAGTAGAGAAGTATGAACGATCTTCTGTGAATGAGTTAGGGAGATTTCTTAATAACTTATGCCAGCTCTATTAGCTAAGGGCTATGCTGACTCAGATGAACATTTATGAAAATCTATCCATTGCTTTTGCATCAAGAGCACTCAGGTAAGCAGAGCTCAATTACTCAGTAACTGAGAAAGGGGTTATGCCAGTTCTTTGGTAAATGAACAAATTCAAAAACTTTCTCTGGGGGACTTGTTTCACTTTATATACAGACCATAAGCCTCTGTGTAAAATCTTTAGAAAAAAAAGGGTCTCGATTCCATCTCGAGCAGGATCAGACGGTGGGTTATAAACCTTCTAGAGTACACATTTAATGGTAGCTATATAACTGAGCTGTTGAATAAGACGGCATACTGTCCTTCAAGACTGGTCATCGCTGAGAAATGGCCTGTGGTGATGAAAGGGAAGAGGAGGAAATGGTAGAGAAGGTCTATTTAATAAGTAAGGGTTGTATTACCAAAAGTGAGTCTACAAAAGAATTGGCAGCGGATTCTGTGTGGAAAGAGGTTGTGAGCAGCAATCTGATTGAAAGGGAACAGATAAACAGTAAAGATGAGAAATTACAATCCTACTGTTGTGTGAGGGAGGAATTGTCTGTTCACAATGTTTTCCTTTTCAGAAAAACCTGTTTAATTCCTCCCAACCCATTAAAGTAAAAATTAATTTATTTAGCCCGGGAGGGGCATCTGGGTATGGGTAAGACAAAAAAGAGATTACAGTCAAATTACTGGTGACCTTGTGGCTCTAT
Organism: Pleurodeles waltl; assembly: GCF_031143425.1. Taxonomy (NCBI): domain Eukaryota; kingdom Metazoa; phylum Chordata; class Amphibia; order Caudata; family Salamandridae; genus Pleurodeles; species Pleurodeles waltl. The sequence continues at coordinate 1,731,273,175 of NC_090444.1, forward strand.
AGAGGAAAGTTTGTGATTGCAATGCATCTTGTAACAGTGACAACATTTTGATGACCGAGGTCCCTCCACTGTTCTTGTGAGAGTTGTCGTATGAGCCATTGCAGAATGTGGCTTTAGATATTGTTGGCCTCATGAGGGAAAGAATATCAAGCCATTGTTGCAGTTGGGTTCCGCCAATTCAGTACGCCCAGGTTTATTTGCTTTTTGAATCCCCCTATTTTGGACTTTTACTGTGGGTGAGTCTCACTCCATGTGTCTCACTCATAGTAATCACATGGCAAATGGACTGAGCATGTTTACCACCAGTGTCCGCCTTTCAAGATAAGGCCCCTGTGACACAGCAATGGCAAGGGGCACTTGGCTGTTTACACATGAACACATGTACACACATGCGAGCACGCATATGTGGGCAGTACATAAGTGACTACTCTTATTCGCAGCCCGGTAAATGCTCACAGGTAGCCTGGCGCAGAGTGGCCTCTGCAGGATTAGATACTGACCTGGGTTAGGCCTTATGATGCTAGTGTTCACTAATAGGGAAAGTCAGTGTGATTTACTGTTTTTTCCTGAAGTGATACTTTGATACACATGGGGGAAAACCTCCTTGGAGTGCAGTTGTGCTTCCCTTTGGCCTACGGGGACCAATGACCAATGTATCAAAATGGGATGTAACTTGTTCAAGAAAATTAAATCTGCAAGTCCAGGAAAACATCTGCACAACTTATGGATCATCCAGTCATATTTCTTTTGCCTAGTTCAGGATCACAGCCCAGGCCTTATGTCACCCTGCAGTGCCAGATTAATTACATTTCTCACCAGCAGCCGGAACAGAGGCCTCCCCATACAAAAGGAGCAGTGCTTCACGCAGCTCCTGAGGAGGAAAGCAGTGGAGCTGAAGGATCTGCAACAATCAATCAGCTGTCACACTGCACCAGGGATGAGCCTGCCCGAGCCCACTGAATAAAGGAGGGAGCCCAGACCTCTAAAGCCAACACAGGAGGTGTCTCCCCCTTGAAAACCTGGTGAGAAAGGCCCTTGGCAGTGATGTCAGTGAGGGGCAGAGCTGAGGCCCCCAGAGGAGATGTGACTAGTGACTCCTGGATGACACCATCTTGAGCTGTCCCAGCATGCTGTGAAGGAGGGTTGGGACAGGGGTAGAGAGGTGAGGTGGCACACTCTTGGACTGACCAGGGGTGCCAGGCTTCTGGAACCTTTTACTCCTGTTTAAAAACTCATGCACTGCTTGTTTTTCGGTCCTTTGCTGCTGTACCATGGGGTCGCCATGTAGAACTGGAACGAAGAACCCCCTAATGCCCAGAAAAGGCTAAAGGATAAAGGCTCTGCCCAGTTGACCCCTGGACCAGTGGGTATCACTAGTAACAAATCTCTAAATCAAGCTTTCAATATTATTGCTCCCCTTAAAAAAGAAGTTAACTTTCCATCTACGCCTTATGCCCCTTAGTATAAAGGAAATCCTCCTGAAAAAGCTAGAAAGGCAATGGCGGAAAATACAGGTCTCAAATTGATAAAGATGCCTTTAGATTAGCATTGTCCTCTTATCACAGGCACATTACAGCAGCCCAGAAAGTACACATCATTACCTAAATAGAGCAAGCGGGCTATTCCTCTAAATAACTATTCAAAATCCTTACAAATTGTGTTAATCTTTCTGTCTGTTCTCAAACAATTTCTTCCTCACAGGATTTGTGCAAAGATTTAGCAGATTTTTCGAGAACAAAACTAATCAAATTGACTTCACCCACAGTTCCGTCTTGTGAGGCGATAAATTACAACGCTCCTTGTCAAAATGGCAACTGCTCACTAGAAAAGTTTGCTTCATTTTCTCTTCAGCAGATTCAACAAGTTTTAGAAAAGGCCAAATCTGGTTCTCCCTTAGACCCATGCCCCCTTGGATTACAACCTTCTTCTCGTACCGGTTGGCTCCCATGGTCATGGCCTTGTTTAACCTGTCCATAGACACAGGAAGAATTCCTTGCCCTTGGAAGTCTGTACAGGTTGTTTCTATTAAAAAAAAGCCAATGTCGACCACAACAATTTAGCTAACTATGTTCCTCATTTTGCTGCTCCTGCTTTTAGGTAGTCTTTGGAGGATCAAATAAACTCACAACTTTCAGCTTACATAGAGTAAAAGATCCTTCACCCATTGCAATCTGGGTTTAGGGCCACTCATAAAACAGAGACTGCCTTGGTCGCGATCAGGGATTTTATAAGACTTTCCCTGGATAAAGGCAACCCTACCATGCTGGTATTATAAAACCTATCAACCGCTTTTGACGCAATGTCTGCTTCAAGGATGATTCAAAGTCTGTATGAAATAGGCATTTCTGGGTGTACCTTGAAATGGTCCAAGACTTTCTTTTTTTTAAATTCTTCTTATTGGCATTTATAGTGAACCACACTCAACAGTATTAGAGCTGTAAAACGTGGAGGGGTGAGAGAGTGGGGAGGTAGGGAGTGGAGAAAATGAGCATGGTGGCATAGTGATGCATATAGTAAACAATAGCAGATGGACACCCCTCACATAGGTGGCTACATACATCTTTTGACAGCAATATGGGTGCATGCCCTCAATAACACACTGGCATCATTCGATCAAGAAGACACGGTCAGCAACAGAGTAGCAGAGAGACACTATCCTAGCTGCTATGATGAATTGTCTGAGACCCCCTGCGTGAGGTAGGAGCCTGATATGGCAGGAGACAGAGGACCGGACTAAGCGAGACTGCAGGTGACTTCCTTTGGTGCATATATGCAAGAAACGGTTCCCAAATGTCCTTGGGACGTTATCACAGGGACATCAAGTCCCAGAAATTAGTCAGTTGCTTCTGGCAATACGCCATGTCTCTCAGCCAGGCAGACACAGTAGGGGCAGGTCTCTGGCCCCAGTGGATGGCCACTCGGTGCTTAGCTAGAAGCAGTAGCGTTGTGGTGAGGCGGCAGCTACTTGCGGGGCTGTCTTTGACACAGACCAGGAGGGCCACGGTGGGGTGAAGGTTAGGGCATTGGCAGTGATCGTGCATATGATTGAAAATAACTCTGCTACTCTGGGGCAACTCTATGCCAAGTGGATAAAAGTGGTGTGGAGTGAAGAAGTAGCATTGTGATGTGACTGCGGCTGCTTGCAAGGGTGTCTTTGACGTAAACCAGGAGGACCACGGGGGGGTCGGGGGTAGGGCATTGGCAGTGATAGTGCATATGATTGAAAGTACCTCTTCCCAGAGCTTGGCTACTCTGGAGCACGTCCACAACAAGTGGATAAAAGTGGCCTGCAGAGAAGTACATCTTAGACATCGTCAGCGAGCCCCATACAGAAAAGGTGCTTAGGGGTGTGGTAAAGACAGTGTAGACATTTAAAGTGTATCAAACCCAACCTATAGTTAGGAGATAGTGTTGCTCTCTGGCCGCAGCAGTAGGATCACTCAGCGTCGGCTATGGGGGGTGTTCTGTGCCAGGCATCCATGAGGTATGGGCTGCTGGGCGGGTACCGGCACGGATGATTGCTTAATGGAATATATACTGGTTACTGATTTCCGTGGTGTGAGAACACAGGGCTAATTGCAGAGGCCCTCTAACTTCTTGCCCCCATTTTTCAATTTTTGCTGTTGTTTTCCTGACTCTGATGGTGCCATGGGTACTGCTAACCAGTCCCAGGGCCTGTGCTCTGTGTAAAGTGGATATGCAAATTAGGCTAATTATAATTGGCAAAATGAACCTACCTATAAGTCCATAGTATATGGTAGGGCATGGAGGTTTAGGGACCCCAGCATAGGTAGTGCACCCATAGATGCACTGCTGAGGTGTCCAGTGTCATTTTAAAGGCAGGCCTGCATTGCTGGCTGCTTTTAAATTAAAGTTACATGCAAATTCGACTTTGGAATTAAAAGTAGTTCCAAAGTCTTAAGCTACCTTATTGTTACATATGTCTCCCCTAAGGTGTGCCCTATGTGCCCCTAGGGCTGGGTGCCATGTGACTATAAGCAGGGACCTTATGAAAATAGCTTTAGAAGCCCTGGTGAGGTAAAACAGCCAAATGTGTTTTTCCCTCATTGTAGTGAATGGCCTCCATAGGCCAGAATGGGGAGACTTTATTTTAATTTAAAAAATCCCCTTAAGTTACAGATACCACAAGTTTGGTATCAAATTAATTGTTATAATAAATCCCACAACTTCCAGTTGTTGGATTTAATATAACTTTTTCAGGTAAAGAGTTTTAAACTTTACCTGAAAAGTTGCCAACTTCAGCCTTGCAGTGTTTTTGCTCCTTTGCTCTGATTGGCTAGCATCTGGCAGCCTGGGGGTGGAGATCTTCCCTAAGCAGATGGGGAAGCAGGAAGAGGGCAGGGCTGCCAAACTGGTCTTCAAAGGCAAGGAAGGACATTTGGAGCAACCCAGTAACACCCGCACATCCTGCAAATCCAGACAATTAGGTTCCCCCTTGATTAGATTAGGAGGGGGCAGGAGAGGGGTGTGTTTAGGATTTTTAGCAACACCAGTGGGTGGGCTCAGCTAGATGTAACCTCCAAAAATCACTTTCAGCCATGATGGATTTTTGAGGAACATTGCTCCCTGGGATTGATTTTTGCCACACTTCCCAGGAAGTTGTCATCACAGGGGGAAGGACCCTGCCCCTGATTGGAGAACCAGGACCCCCTGTTTTTTACCCAGGAGCAAGGATACAACTGGCAGACCTGCACCCAAACCTCAGTTCCCTACCAGATCTCTATCAGATTGCAACAAGGAAGAACTACAGAAGAAGAAGTGCCCTGCTGGATCCCTGGCCTGCACCTGGACACTGCACTGTGGAGGACTGCACCAGCTGCACACTTTGGCTTCACCACAAGAAGGACTTTGCCTAGCTTCAACTGGTTCAAGGAGGGACTCCCTGTTTGCTACAGGTGAAAACTTGCTAACCAGATTCCCCTGCACCAACTCCCGAAGAAACCAACCAGCTGACCACTGTCCAGTGGCCAAAAAGGAGTTTGCGCCAGGTGTATTCTGGGAGTTGTAGTCTGCACCCTCAAGGAGCATCTCAGAGCTTCTGGAACCTTGGGTTGAACTGTGGACCTCAAAAGAACATCTGGAAGAAGATCCAGAAGTTTGGCGAAGTTTGGAGAACTTTTGGAAAAAAGCTCCATAAAAGGACCGACCCACCGCGGCAACTCTAGTCAGCTTGCCTCAACCGCGAACCGGCCTGACTTGCAGGTTCGTCCTGGTGATGAAAATCTCCCAAAAAGTGACTAAGTCCCAACGTAGGAAGTTGACCGGGACCTCCCAGGCAGTGTATCCGAAGAGGGCTCCAAGGACGTCAGATCAAGATTCAGGTTTGCCCCAGTCAAGGGATTTTCACCTTGAAAAAACAACTAAGTCCTTTGTCTTTGCCCCGGTTGAGGTACGACCAGATGACCAGATTGACGCTTTTTGTTTCTATGTGCTAGAAAGCATAAATTCTTTAAAAATTCATATCTCTGGTTCCCCTTATCCGATTTTATTCATTTTGGTGTCATTTTAAAGCTACAAATATTCCCTATTGTTATAAATTGATTTTGGATTTTTAAACTCTTTCCTGGGTTTTATTGCATTACTGTTTTGTGATATTTGAATGCTTTACGCTTTGTCTCCTAAGTTAAACCTTGTCGCTCGTTGCCAAGCTACCAAGGGTTGAGCTAGGTTTAATTTACTGAGACCTAACTGGACCTAAGTGGATGTTAGTGGCCTATTGCTAAGTGTAGGTACTTACCTGCCCTTACCAATGACCCATTTTCCAACACGTGGTGATGGATTAGTTAGCATATGTTCCATGGCCAGGAGTGTCTGAGGTTCAGGGAGTGTGTTGTGTAAAGCGCGGCATGCAGCCTGAAGGTGATGGTACAGCACCACTTCCAGCACAATTTCCAGGACCGTGTGGTGCAGGGTAGGGTAGATCTAAAATGGAGGCAAGAATTGGTCCTCCAGATACAGATCAGAGAAAGGTGTAAGGTCTCGTTCTCAGGTGCTAATTCTGTTCCCCACGTGTATTATGGCCCCTGCGTGTTGTAGGATGAGAGCTGGGGGTTACGCCCAAGCAGAATAGATGGAGCGTAGAGGGGAGACAGTTTGGCACATCTCCACAGACCGTCCCATGCCCATCTCACACAGCCGCTCGTGTCTACTTCTGGTCGGGTACATAAAGGGAACTGGTTAAAAGCCACAACGATTATGATCTGCTTCAATAGCTACATGTGGCTGGAACGTCTATGCATAAAGCCAGTGGTGTAGGTATTGTGTCAGCACATATGCATAGAACACCTAATCAGGTGCGCCAAGGCCTTCCTGTCTGAGTGAGAGTGTTAGGATTTAATGCGGGCTGTTTGCTTGTCCAGGTCAGTGCAATTAAATTGGAGCACAGGCAGTGCAGGTATTGGGCTATGAGGGGGATGGGAAAATTGAGAAAAAGATAAAGGAACCTTGGTAGGCCAACCATCTTTGCTATTGCTATGCACCCCGGGGATCGAAAGGGGCAAGCGGGACCGCATTGATGTTCTGTCTTCAAACCAGGACATGCCTCCGCCATAGTTTGCTTTCCAGACTTCATCCAAATCCCTAAGTAGGCTACTGCCTCGGAAGCCCACTTGAATGGGTATTTCATAGGGAAGCGCTGAGTACCATCCGTGAAGGGAAATAATGTAGATTTTGATCAGTTGATCAAAATACCAGACAAGCCTCCAAAGCGAATAATCTTGCGTGTCACTGGGGTTATGAATATAAAGGGTGATGTAATTGGCATACATGAAAGCCACTAGCCCTCTAGTGGTAAAGCCTGAAAGCCACTAGCCCTCTAGTGGTAAAGACTAAGCGTGTTATATTAGCCACCATTTACAGCCCCCACACTAATGACCCACATTTTCTCTCTGAAATATTGTGGCTGATTTCCATTTTAGGACCGGGAGCCATTATATCAGTTCAATGTCACCCTTAACAATCAACTTGACAGGTCTGAGTCATTCATTCAACCCCATGCGGCACTCACACTCAACACAAATATACACAATAACTGCTTGCAAGACATTTGGCGGTACACGCATACAACACTCAAAGAAGGCACCAGTGTCACGGCCCATCACAATGGATGTCCTTGATTATTGGCTAGGGTTACAGGATGCTCAGATCTGGGTCAAGCAGGTGTCACACTAACCCAGCATCCTCTCCGCCCATACCCCCATGGTGTTGGAGCTACTAATCTAGCAATTGCCCCCCGGGCCTTCAGCTGGGGTCTACCCTACGGGCCCTGTGCGACACAGCAATCAGTGAAGAGATCCGTACAGAGAAAACAGAGTTCTTCAAACACGAGGGCACTGTCACTTCTCCATCCACACTCTGGGAGGCTTTCAAGGTGGCGATACGCGGAGTGTGCATCGCTAAGCAATTTGGAGTTCTTAAAGCTATATGAGGAAAGTTGGTCCTCCTGGAGGAGGACTAGGAGAAGAATATTTCCGCTCTTAAGACATGGCCGAATGGCAACACCACTAGTATAGTTGGAGTGAAGGGAAGTGTGTGTGTCTCTGCACTGGCATGCGTGCAGTCTGGATGCCAAAGATTGGGTAAGGTGTAGTTCCTGCTATGATATTTGTTAAAGCCTATAAATCTTGGACTTCAGACTGGTGGCCATCTAATCTTGGCCAGGCTTTCATTCCTGAGCATGTAGTTAAAAACCTTGCATTAAGAATTGACCAGTCTCTATGAAAGACCATGTTGCTGTGATTAGTGGCCGCTATTTTAACAAAATCTATCTGCTGAAGAAGCCTCTCCCTTTTCGTCCATCCTCATCTAGGAAAACTCGTGTCCAGGTCCTGATTATTAGTAAATTGGACTATGGTAATGCTTTGCTTGCAGCTGCTAATGAGACTGTAAAACGTTAGTAGCAAAACTGCAAATGGTCCAAAATAGGTATGCTGGGCTTGTTTGCAATCTTCCTTCTTGTTAGAAATGGAGTCTTTGGTAGGCAGTCAGGTTGCCCCCTCTCCAAGCAAGGACCCTGAATCTAGTCAGGGCAAAGGAGAAGCACACCTGGTTAACCCCCTCTCACCCCCTTGGTAGCTTGGCATGAGCAGAAAGGCTTATCCCAGAAGTAAAGTATTTGTACCAACACACATATTTATACAGTGAAACACTACAAAATGGACACCACAAAGGTTTAGAATAAGAGTAAAACGACAAAAATACAACATTTCCAAGTCAAGATACTCATTTTCAAAATAAAGAGTCTTACTCCATAGAAAACAATGGAAATGTTGATTTTACACAAAGTACCTGGTTAGCTTCAAAAATAAAGCTGCAAGGGGGAGCGTGGGTCTGAAAAGTTAGCGATGTGTTGATTCCTTACTCACAAGTGAGGCCGTGTGTCGGATAGGCGATGTGTTGTTTTTCTCCCTCGCAAGAGAGTCATGTATTGATTTCCAGACAGGGCACCTTAGATCGGCACAGGTTCACAATGAATTTGACTACCAGTGACGATGCATGAGAAATCCGGTCGCACAGTGTTAGAAAACCGTGCTGCGTGGGGTTTGTCATTATTGGGGCTCTGCCACTGATTCTTGAATTATTGCGAGGTGGACCAGGGCCTGGAAGTCATTGCGAGAATGATTCCTTATGTTTCCTTAGGGAGGTGGCGTGCATGGGGGCCCCCTCTCTGGACTGTCTCCTGTCTCAGGGACCCCATCCTCTGGCCAGTTTATGCTCAAAGAGGGGCCGGGACCTAATCTCTGGCCCCCAAAGCAAAGAAGAATGGAGGCGCACTGTTGTGCTCTCCTAATGGTGACGGCCTCGCCTCCGCTTCTTATGCCGTTGTGTTGGGGGGTACGGGTTGGCCTCTGCAGAAAAGCTGTGGACTCCCACAGCTGCAGGCTGCATAGGATCAAGGGGTGTGGGTTCCTTAAGTTTCGAGGAGGAATGGGGTGCTCAGATAAGACCGGGAACAGCCAAAAAAAGAAAAAGAACACGAAGGGAAAGCTTTGTGGCTCTCCCAGCACAGCGGGAGATCTGCTCCTGGCTAGCGCACCCAATAATGCCTTAGGGCGTTTGAATTTGACTAATTTTTCTTTACTTGTGGTAGCCCTAGGAAGGCAGGGGCACCGCCAACAAAATCAAGGATGTATGGGAGGGCTGCAGGGGTGCAACAGCTCCCCCAAAGATTATTTATAGGAGACTGACCCTGGAAACTATTACCCTTATGAACCTTTTAATTATGTTTCAAAGCACTCCCAAGACCGGAGCAACGTGCTGGGAATGCCGCACCATCTAGAGGCTTGTACTATGGCTGTGCTAGTGGTGGCTTCAATATGATAAAGAAGGGACATGCTGTGCAACACACTCTAGGGGCTAATTCTATAATTGCATGTTTTGTAATCAAAATATGATTCCCACTATGGGCTGTTTTTATGATTGCATTTTCATAGTTTGAATAGAGATAAAAAGCACACAAACACATTTTGCTTATTTTAAAATGCTGCATTGACATACTGCTGATAGTGATTATTGATCACAATGAATCTGCTTTTTAACAGAAATAAGTGCATTTACACATGATTATTATTATTGACGGTTGCATTTACATACACAATTATGCCTTTAACATGCGATTTGTTGATCTTGAACCTTTGACCAAGCCAGTAGACTTACCTCATATGTTTTCATGACCCCTTTAGGGGGAGGAGGTTGATGTCATCTATGGTATTTCCATCTGCCAGTGTACATATTTGTAAATGACTGTATAGTATTTAGTAGTGTCTGTGTAATAAATGTACATCTCCTTTTTCTTAGGAAACAGTACTGATTGGACAGTCATTTATTAAGTGTTATTTTTATGTGCCAATAAGTGGTGATTACTAGCCCACACCACCTCTCTGGAGTAGGCCTTGGACTGATCTGCTTCGCTACCCTGAAAGAGTAAAGCACTACAATGGGGTATTTGGTTCCTAGTAAGGACAATTGTGGACCTACTACTTGTGCAGGCCACAGAACTAATAACCCAGATTCCTACAAACTTATTTGTGTCGTATGGTAGATATGATTTCATGTTCACCAGAAGTTGTGGCTGGAATTGACATAAGATAAAAAAGTGTAATTAAATTCTTCAAAAATTTCTTAGGTAGAGAGGGGTTTCAACATACTGTCTTGCCTGATAATGGTAAATAGTTCTGCTCTTGTGAAGTAGAAGATTACCTTGAAATATGTACAGTTATGTTAAGAAAGGGTGCACTGGATCATCCCGAATGCAATGGCATGGTGGAACGTTTGAATAGAACAATCAAAGAGGAAACGCATCTAGCTAAAATCAATATTCTAGAAAACATCAAGCTAGGCTGTGCTCCTACGGTTTATCCCTTTAAGAAACCATCAGTGTATCCCTGTTTGAACTATTTCAGTGAAGAAAACCTGATGATAAATTTGTCCCAGTTTGGATGCATTTGTCCAAAGGATGGGTAGAGGATGTGAAAGACAGTGATTGGACGAAGAGAGAGAAACACATGTGCATCAAAATGAAGGATCATTTTGATGATAGGAAAAGGATGTGTGATGTGAGTGTAAGGGTGGGAGACATGGTGAAGATACGTGCCCCTGCAGGATCAGATAAAGGTCTAAATGTTCTAAGCCTCAACAAGTGGTTAAGTTGTTTCATAATGCATTGAAACTAAAGAATGAAAGGATTTGGTATCTGAGCAGGATTGCCATGTGTGCGCTGGGTAGAAGTGAATGTCTACCTACTTTTAGAAATTTATATGATGCATATTATGTTTATGAAGGAGGTCCTGCAGATGATGAAGTTGACTACCCTGATGGTCTTTGACATACATCAAAAACATACTTCTAGGAAACCTTCTTATTTAAAGCATTATTTGTTGTGAGACCTCAATTATTCTCTATTTTAAATGTATTGCCATGCATGTTTTCCTTTTAGCTTTCTTGTATAATACGTTTGGTACTTCGTTATTCAGTTATATGTTGCACCCTTTATTTTGCGGTCTTTATAAGGGAATATTTATAATTATACAGTGGGAGCTGTGTGGTTTTTGCACATTCATGGAATGTTACAATGCAATTTCACTGTAGAATGTTGAAATTAACTCCAGTCTCATCAGTTGAAACTAAACCGTGGTTGAGGTGTCATATAGTGTAAGCCTATGCTCCTTATTACCTCCGTGTAGCCTTTGTTTACTCTCGGGCTTCGAGGGGGGCTGCTGGAAGTGTCACAAATGCCACTTGGAAAGTCAACCAAACTTTTGCAGGTGATCGCGAGTGTTCCCCCCCTTAATCAACAGTCCCTTCTGGGCGATGCTTCCCCGCTTTGCACAGTACCTTCTGTCAGCTTCGTTAGCAGATGTATGAGGCAGGGCCTGTACATGTTCAATGATTACGGGAGGCAGTGTCGCCCTTGACAGGGTGCACTCAGCCACGGCCTTCCAAGCAGGAATGGCAGTGTCTTGTCCATGTCTAATCAGAGAAGCTGTGGCAGAACGTTTATTAGTTAGGAGGAGGCTGCACATGGGTTGCCCTGCTTATAGCATGGGGTGATAGTACAGGTGGAATGTGGAATGGAGTTTCTATGTTTGGGTGCATAACCAGTGAGGGTTTGGTCATAGTATGTTTCTTCTAAGGCAGACATAGTATTCATTACAAGTCCTATTTCTTGGATGATGAGTTCCTAAACATACATCACCCTCCAAGCATTTCTATGCTACCACACCTTGAGAATGAAAGTGCAAAAAAGAGGCTTTTACCATTTCACTGAGGTGCAGAGCATTAGCCAAAGATAACAGACTATGGGTCTGATTTACAATTTGGAAGATGGGGTTGCTGTGTCACTAACCTGACAGATATCCCATCAGCCGTATTACGATTTCATTACATCCCATAGGAATCGTAATTCGGCAGACATGAGATCTCTCTGGTTTGTGACAGCGTAACCCGTCCGCCAACACTCCAAATCAGGCCCCAAATTAGGCGCATAGTTTGCTCAGTACTTATGAATCCAGGCCCTAGAGGATTCGGGTCATAGTTACCCTCTATGAATGTGTGCCTTTTAATGTACTTTTAGAATCTATGAACATTTAACTATGGTCTGTGCAGCATTACCGAGCAGGTACATATCTTCTCAAGGGCAGGGTCCTGGCATTACTGCGTTCAAATTAACCTTTAGTTCACAGTTAGTTATCACTAGAGAACAGGCCAGTACGGTGCACTCCAATAACAATGCTACCTAATTTACACTCTTATGGTAACTCTCTCCTCAGACCCTATCACTTGTCTTGAACATGTGCATTTTAATACTTCAATTGGTTATGCTTGAATCCCCTTCTCAGACAGTTGCTTCAGAACTGAAAAGATGACAGACCTGTTTAATATTCTTGATTTCTGGTTTCAGGAAAGGTCCAAGAAGAGATTGAAAAGGTGTTGGGATCTGCCCAGGCAAGATATGAGCACAGAACCAGTATGCCGTACACCAATGCAGTTATCCATGAAATACAGAGGTTTGCTGATATCCTCCCTATGAGCTTGCCCCATGAAACCGCAACAGATGCCACCTTTAATGGATATTTTATTCCAAAGGTATGTGTGTTAATTCTGCAGTTTGCTTCCTATTGCTATGTCAAGGTATAACTCAACATTTCTCACTACACCCTTCTGGTATTCACATAATCCACTCGCTGCAGCATTTCTTTGGTGCGCCGCTAGGAATGCTCCTTTCAGCAAGGCGAGTTGGGGAGATTTAGGGGGTGTGAATCTAAAATGTAACATCTAACACAGCGGGGGTGGTACGGCAGGGGATTGAGATGACCCAAGGAGGCTGCATCCATAACAGATCAGAAACATGTGAAAACTAAAGGGCTTTCTCCAAAATGCTAAAATGACTGTCAAACAGAATATCATGCACAGGTTTTAAAAATAAATGTATACATCGAGCACAGTTTAAAAACAAGCATATACAATGCAATGGGCCTCACGTTTGCTCGAGTTAGAGCTATTAGCGTTATAAACTCCTAACCGGACTTTTCTTATCACATAAACTGAAAATGAAAAGATAAACCGTTTCACCTAGGCAAGCCAATGGCCGCGAAGAGAACACACAAAAGGAAAAAGAAGTTAGCTCACAGTGAAACGGAAAAGTGCAGTTATCCATGTAACCGGCAAAAGTGCAATTATCTATGTAACAGGATCGATGTCATGCAAAGCGCGCGACATCTGCCTAGTGAGATCACGCTACATACGAAACAAAGAGAAAAAGTAGTCCAGAAACCGTAGGAAAACTACATTCAGTAGTTGGCCGGTGCGCTCGAGGAGGGCTGAACACCGGAAAAGGCACGACGTATGCATGCCTTTCACTAATCAAATCAGTTGAATTTTAAAAGACAAGCCCACATACCAACCAAAGTGATAAGCATGGTTACAAGCGCATAGAGAGATAACAACAGAGACCGAGCGCTTTGCACGCTCGACCCTAATGACCCGTTGGACAGGAGATAAACTAATGAGAATTCATAAGACGCTTGGTCTGTTAATCCTCAAGAACATGCAGGTAACATCTTCTTTGTCTCTGACTGACGGGGAATGACTGCATAACAAAGCTAGCTGGGTCTGGTGGCTCAATAGATTAATGCCTCTACTGCTGGGACCTCTGATTGCCCTCATGATCACGAGTTCAAATTCCGCTGGGTCCACTAAGGCTTTCAACCTTCTAAGGTTGGTAAAATGTGTACCATTGAGTTTTGTAACAATAAACATGATATTCATCCCAAGATGCCTTCTAGGTGAACGTACTTTTACAAATACATATTGTTAAATGTATGGAGGTAATGCAGTTATTCGGGATGTTTTATGGAAGAGTGCAAGGCGAAAGAAAGAGTACCACACAATGACCGTTCATCAGATCATAAGCTGTGGTAGAGGCTGAGGAGGTGATATGTTTTTTGCAATTCTGCAGAAAATATGAACCAGAATTATCTTACTTCGACCCTTTGACTAAGTGTTGTTTTAAATGCTAACTTATCAACTAAAGGAATCCTGGCGGACTGTAAACCCACAAACCACCTGTACATCACATGAGCATAGTGCCTTCTGAGAAATTATCATTGCTATAAGACTCACAGGAATTATTTGTTCGTAGGTTCCAAATAATTTTTTACTGTGACTAAACACACATAAGAATCCCCACTATGAATATATTTTTTATTAAAATCATTGTACTGGCTCTGGCCAGGCTGGCCAAGATGGCGGACGCACACTAGCATTGCTCCCAGACCTCCTTCACCATCCACACTGGGATCCCACCTCTGCGCTAATGCATGAACCAGTGAGAAACACTCGACTGACAGATCGCACCTTCTCTAGAACCACCGCGGACCAGGCCCCACTAAGATGGTGCTTCGCTATTGGTTACCTAGCTGGCTGCGCAGCTTGACATATGGCCTCCCCATGGATCTTGGCATGGGGCCGGGCGGTCTGTGATGGCTACAGTCATCTTGGGGAGAGGTCCCCCTACCATGGGGGTGGGAGGGTGTCATTGTCTGGATTCCTGGACCCGGCAGAAGCAACCTGGCAGGGCAGAAGCCTCTGGTCTTGTAACCAGGCCTCCGGGGTCTACAGCACTGGCGACTCTGGTGCAAGGAGGGCAGGCCTCAGGGGGAAAGACCTGTTCCCGGCTGGCAATACTGCATGACAGTGAGTGTCCCCTCGCCCTCTGAGTGGCTGGTAGGGTAGTGTGGGGTGCCTCATCCCCCTGGCCCAGGCTTGGACAGCCCTGCGCCTCTGTTCTGCTTAGGGCCTTGGAACCATTGGAAGGCAGGCCAGCTCTGCCTGCCGTAGCCAGGTTTGGAGGGCCCCCCCTCTCCACATGGAGCCTGGTGTCCTCGATGGCCCTTCTGGCGGGTGATGAGGATTACTGTTGCTGGCCTGACCGGGATCCCTGGGGCCTCCTAACAGCCAAGACTAATATTGGAGATTGCACCCTCGGGCTGCACCACTCGGCCCTCACCATTGCCCAGGGACCACCAAATGTCACACCCCACCCAAGCTGAGGTAAGTGGGCTGTGGGAGACCAGTGGTGCCTGAAGAGACAGCACCCATAATGTTCACAGGGCTAGATAAGCCTGGCAGTTGCATCCCGGGGTTCCCAAACACTGTTGCCATGAAAACCACCAATACCTCACAGTTGGCCGGCCTCTTGTGCTACCCATAATATCCTTGGAGGGCTGGTGGGGGACAGGATGGACCGGGCAAAAGATTTCCTGTGAGGGAGTGAACCCAGTTTGACTCATCACCTGCATAGGGGTCGGACCAACTACCATTGTCCAGAGAGCTGTACCCGTGACATTCACTACGAGCAATGTACCACCTCTATATCCGAGGGCGCAGTCAACCAGTACACCCTATGAGCCAAATGGGAAAAGACAAAGGTACGGGCCCAAGCCAACAAAGACAAATACATGACAGCCCCGGCTGGTGGGGGCAGCCTTATGAAGTATCAAGTATCAAAATCCCTCAAAACCCACAGACCCCATAAACATGAACACTACTCTAATGAGCAATCAGGCGTCCCAGAAGGCAGTACAGCCCAAAATTGGGTAGGTGGGAGCAAACGACCTTCTCCTGTGGCAATATCTTTTCAACATAGTGACCAAAGTTACAGCAGAAGAGGAAAGGATTTCAACGCTAGAGAAGGTGGTCACCATCCTTAGTCAGCACGACAAAAAGACTCTCAACAATGGCTATCCTTGAACAATGAGTAGAAGATTCAGAAAATAGGTTACAACTCAAAAACCTCCAATTCATGGAGGTTCCAGAGGAGTCTGACTCCCCCTCACCTGCGTTATTCCTCAAGAACTCAAGAGCTGGTTGAGGCCATGCGTTCCAGAGTGAAAACTCTTGCAATGGTTTGTCCTGAAGTGGGACAACTGTTTCCTGCCCCCTCCCGAGACTCCTGCCCTCCCAATGATAGCTCAACTACTCACTTTCTAAGACAGAGACACCTTTGTGAAGAAAGCCCGGGCGGCTGGTCCACTGAAGTATCAGGCCTCTCATACGATGATATTTGCAGACTATACTTGTGCAACTCAGAAACAAAGCAGATACTTCGACAAAGTGAATCAGAAGTTACGGGCCCTCAATGTATAATACATATTGATGTACCCAGCAAGACTTAAGGTGATCTTCCAGGACATTGCCTATTTCTTTTTCACCCCTGTCGCAGCATGGGAATTGATATCCAAAATGAAAGCCTTGAAACCCAACACTGCCATGGATAACAACAACCATGACTGGCAAACCACTGCACCACGTGGACCACTAAGGCGCAATGTAAGGCAGAAATCATGTAACTAGAGGAATCATATCCAGGTCAGATAATATTTGGGTTCCTCTGCATCTGAAATAATGTAGGCCCCCCTATGAGCAGGCACCACTACTGGATGAGAAGCCCCCAGGGACGGAGGCTGCGCCCCACACACTGGGACAGACACATATTGGCAGCACCTTGGAATGAGAACCCGCCCAACTGGCACGATTAGCGCTGACCCGGTCTGCAACGTGGAGCGATCTCGGAGAGTTCCCCCCCTCCGGTCAGCAGATATTTTGTTACTATACTGTAGTCAGATGATCGAACTGATGGAGGATGGTCCCATCTCATACCTGAATACTGTTTGACATGTTTGACTAAGGAGAAGTTTTGGAGCCACAGATGCTTCTAGGGGGAAACATCGGTGGGAGGTTGGAGAGAAAACAGGATTGTTTGTTGTTCATTGTTGACCGCACCATCCACACATGCACAAACACACCCAAAACTAAGCCGCATGGATTGTTGACGTACTCTCCTCTGAAACACTTAGGTATCCCATTACGGTAATGGGTGAGAATCTTATCAGCAGCTTGTCTATATTACACAATTATCTCCCAGATGATGAAATACCTCAAGCTATGGAACATGAACCACCTCCCGGACAGTGTTAAGTGAAGAGCAGCGCTCAGATATGCCAAATGTTTCCAACCTCAGGTCCTACTGCTCCAAGAAACCCAGCTGAGGGGCTTATGCTGTCCACTTCTCAGAAGATATAGGTGTGACACAGTTTACCATGCCGGGTTCGGCTGGAGCCCCGGGGAGTAGCAGTGCTCTTACAGAAAACCTATCCTATGGCAGTGACATCCATGGTCACAGACTCAATGGGAAGATTTGTTGGGAGAGATAGACTCCTGAAAGAAAAGCAATATAATTTCCTTACTCTAGGAGCTCCAACAAAAGTCTTGTCTATATTGACCCAGGGGATGAGGATGGTGGGAGGTGACTTCAAAACTATCCCAACCCCAGATACAGGACTAGATGGGCATCTTAAGCCTAAGCGAAAGCTGGAGTACCTGGCATCCTTGTGCCCACACACACATTAGAGTCCCACAAATCATTCTCGCGCAGCAATCTCATACTGCTGCTACAAGCAAAAGACATGTTAAAACTCACCTCTACCAACATGTATCTCAAGGGTATCTCCGGCCACTCTCTAGTTACAGTAACTCAGAGTGATGACAGGGTGGACTTGAGACCCATATGGCGCCTCAATGCCTGTTGCTTGAAGGATGAAAAATGTTTTGAACTCCTCTCCACAGAGATACATAACTGTTTCTCCCACAATCAAAGCACGGTGGACTCACCAAGCGTGCTATGGGCAGCGAACAAGACCACTTTTAGAGGGATCGCCAAGGGCTATGTGAGTTGTGCAGAGGGGGAAAAATCACAAAACATGGCTATTCTTGAGACCAGCATTCTGGAACTCGTAAAGCAGTAGAGTAAGTGGCAGACAGAGATCATTAGTCGACAGCTGACACTCATGAAAGCTGTTCTCTCTCAACTAGCTGGTGGAAGCCTGCCAGTTCTGGAGAGCCTTAACACAAAGGGTGTACGAATATGGGGGCAAATCGGGTAAACTACTCTATTGGCTATAGCCACCAGAAATGTGACTTCCCAGATTGTCCCTGAGATCCAGGACGCAGTGAACTCCCCCATGAGTGCCTCCTTGAGGGTAATGTCAGTCTTCATCTCTGACTATGCATCACTCCACGCACATAGACCCTACTCAATCTGTTAGCTACAGAACCCCATACTTGACAACATACTACTTGAGATGCTCTCCTGATTGGATTGTGCTGTCCTAGATGAACCGATCACGGAGAAAGAGATTGGAAACTGAATTTGGATAAGAGCCCGGTCCTGATGGGCTCCCGATAGTATACTCCTGTAACAATGAGAACCTACTCATTCCCCACCTGCACAATTTGTACCCTGAGGCAGCAAAGAGAGGTGCCTTCTCCCACCCCCCACCTCCTGAAAATCGACATGGCCAACCTAGTGGTCATTCTGAAGCCGGGCCAACCAACCAATCACTGTGCCTCCTACAGGCCCATTTTGCTGATCAGTGCTGAAGTCAAAACTATTGGCAAGCTCCCGTTCAACAGTTGCTGTCCAAATTGATCCACCCAGATCAATGCTGCTTTATGCCAAATTATTGTACCTGCCACTGGGTTCACCAGGTCCATGTCAATATAGCTGAGATAGGAAAACTGGAGGAACCTTTGGCTCTCCTCCCCCTCAATTTCAAAAAGGCTTTTGATTCGGTAAATTGGTCATTCTTATCACAGGTACTGGAAAGAATGGCACTGGGGCTCAAGTTATGCAGATGGATCGGACTCCAATACTACGAACCCCAGGCTCGAACCCTATTCAGTGGAGTACTCTCAGATACCTTCCCCATCTGTTGACAAACTAGACAGCGTTGCCCTCTCGCCCTGCTCCTTTTTGCTCTCACAATTGAATCCTTGGCCCTGCTGATATGGAAAGACTCCTGCTTGTCGGGATGGAGCTGGGTGGATAGTCTTGAAGATTATATTCCCTTATATGCGGACAATATACTTCTCTTCCTTTTGCATCCATGAGACACTGGCCCATGATGCATAGAAATACTGGACCACTCTAGGCATCTGGCCTTCCGGTCACCCCGAGCAAGTTGGTGCTGGTCCCACTTCATTGAGGAGGCACAATCACAAAATGGCCCACCTCCATACCTGTACAACATAGGAGCTTCAAGTACGTAGGCATTCACATTTCTACTGATCCTGCAGTAACCAGGAACCTTAATCTAACCCTTCTCATGCAGTCTGTGAAAGCCAATCTTCACCATTGGGCACCACTACCATGGCAGATTTTAGGTAAAGTCGACCTATTTAAAATGATGAACCTGCTGTGTTGCCTCTATGTCTGCCAACACTTTCCCCTCTACATCCTGCTAAGCTGGTTCTGGGCTTTGTCATCTATGACCCGCTACTTTCTATGGTCTAACCACCCTCCCTGCATAGCACAGAAGAAATGTAGCATGTCAGTGTTTATAAATGACTGACTGACAGGGGAAATGGGACG
This sequence comes from Pleurodeles waltl, assembly GCF_031143425.1. Taxonomy (NCBI): domain Eukaryota; kingdom Metazoa; phylum Chordata; class Amphibia; order Caudata; family Salamandridae; genus Pleurodeles; species Pleurodeles waltl. The sequence continues at coordinate 1,731,292,622 of NC_090444.1, forward strand.
ACGCCGATTATAGAGCTGAACTCTCCCTCCTGGGTGTGATGGGAATCTTATATGACAGCCTAATCCCGCAAAACGTCCCAGAGGTAGTCTTCCATTGTTTGCGAGCAGCACACAATGAGACTCCTGTGGTCCGTCAGTGGATTAGCACACACAGCACAACTCAAAGATTTCTGCAAATGGGACAGGATTGGCATCACTATGCTGGGGGGCGACTAGTGAGGAGACGCAATATGCTCATTGAAAGACCTACAAAGACAGTTCTCCCTGATCAAGACCCAATTCCACAAGTACCTTTAACTTCACCAAGCTCTGACATATACAAATCCCAACAAATCTATATTCCTGACCATAATCCTGTAGAGGCCAAACTACTGATGAGCAAACTGGATAAAGGAGGTATATCTCAAATCTACTATACATTAGTCATACACAGAGCTGACAGATTCCCCTTCCTAAAGCAGAAAATGGGAAACTGGATAGGCTCCATGGAGGACACGGACTGGACATTGGCAAGCATGGGTGCCAGGAAAATAGCAACATCCTCAAGACTCAGGACGTGATTTACACCTTTGTGGATAGAATATTTTGTCACACATGTGAGGGATATCTTGTTCACTCTATTAAGATCCCCATCTGACATAATGGAGTCATAAAACACCGGGTGGGATATTGGCAACATTTGTGACAGAGTATTCCCCTCCAACAAGTTCTAAATCAGGCCCATAGACTTATACAGCCTACACACCACATACCTTGGTCCACAAAGACTCTGGCATGTTGGATGTGTTCCAGCCCAAATGCTCACGCTTTCCCTATCCATACACATACTTTTACCATGTCACCTGGAAATGTCTGCCAATTAGCTGAAAATGTCCGACAATCACCTCATACTGGCAGCGAATTATGAATACGCTCAACTGGTTGCTGAGATACCCTACTGATCTCATGCTGAAACATGCACTACTCTGAATCCTTGATGAAGTGGGGAATATTAGAGGAGACCCGCCTCTAATTGGGATGGCCACCATCGTGTACAAATGTGACATTGCCCGCAGTTGGTGATCGGTCATCCTGCCTAATCTGCACGAGAGGCACACTGGCATGGATTGGCATGCACAGTTAGAAGAATCATCTATGCGTTCCCTGTGTGTCCAAGGGAACATGCAAAGATATGGGGTAAATGACTCGACTATTACAGCCTCGATCTGAGATGATTACTACAATAACTAGAAAAACCAAAGCCTGCAATGTTCTGCTTAGTGAAGTGGATGGTGCGTGTCACTAATGGTTGTATGTTTTTTTTTCATGAGCTGAAAAAACTATAAAATCACTTATTAAAAAAATAATCGTCCTCTTCTAATGCAGATAACGTGAATAGATATGATGATAATAGCAAACAATATAATAGCAATGAAAGTGGCTAATAAGCAAAATATTAAAAATAACTGTATAGAGAAATGTACCCTCAAATAAATGAATACATCAGATATATAAAATGCAGTGTGCCCTGCATAAGGATATAAACACAAAGATTACATCAGAGGAATTGGAAACCTAAAGATCTCAGTGGACAAAGAGACCAATTCACCAAGGGACAGCAATCCTCAGTGCCTTGTATGACTTTGATAGTTCGATAAAATCACCTAAAGGAGCTATCAAAAAGATGGCTGCAATCTGAGATTACAGAGAGACAGGTAACTTTATGAACCTACAAACTGCCTATCGCCTTCATGTCCTGCACATTCAGAAACAAACTCCAAAACTACTAAGGGCTGAAGACGGCACCGCTTTGTTATCGAAGCTAATACCTAATCCATAGTATGCCAGAGTTAACCTTGCACCCAATGGGCAAGTAGATCTGTGCAGTCGAATACAGCTTGTTGCATTATAAAAAGAAATTCTACTCGCTCCTCCTGAGACTCTTGATTGTTCAGTTAGACACCTGTGGATAGCGAGACGTTTTTGATAAGAAGGTTAGCATACTGCTTCCATATCATGACTAAGACTGCAGCAGTGACGTTGAACCAGGAGTATCAATTAACCCTTTGCTGTGGGCAGATGTCGGGTGCGGGTGGGAGGGTGTGGCCAACACCCTCCTCAATGCAGGTGTTAGCCATTTGTAGTGCTTTTCTCTTATCTAGTTTTTAAGCACTTACATAAAACACCAGAAATGCACTTCTGAGGTCAAAGAAGACTTTTATTGTTGTTAATTCTTCCCCAACCGCAATTTTTATGAATGACGAATTAGTAGCTTTCAAGCACACGTTAATGCACAGTTTGCAATATACACAGCAGGTTATATTTATAAGATATTGAATGCAAAGCAAAACAAATACTTCACCATGTGGGAAACTATTTACAGCTTCATCTTTCTAGGGTCTGCAAGCTGATGACTCCCTGTCAGCTGCGAGAAAGAGATTCATCTACCCACACGGGATACTGGCAACTGGCGCCTAGTTCCAGCACGAAGTCAGGCAGATCCGAATCTGAATCTCTGCAGCCTGTGACGTTCGTTACAAAGGTGTGCCCCCTCCTCTCAGACTCGGGAAAACTGAGCAAGTCTTTGGAGACTGGCCAGGTCTCCGAGACTTCTCCTCTTCCCTGGCTCAAGCGGAGAAAAACAACCAGTGTACCCTCTCTTATCAGGTCTAGTCTACTGTGAGAAAAACATCTTGGTTCATCTTGTGCAAAAACACAGCTTGGAAAAATACAGCTTGGATTCTCAACTGCAATGTCTAACTCCACGTTAAAGGCAATAGGCAGCTAACCTAAATATTAAATGCAATGTCTAATGTCATGTCAAAGCCAATAGGCATCTGAGCTGAATATAAAATGCAATGTATAATATCATGTCAAAGCCAATAGGCAGCTGAACTGAATACAAAATGTAATATATAATATCTTGTCAAAGCCAATAGGCAGAATACCTAATAGCATGTCAAAGCCAATAGGCAGCTAAACTGAATACATCATGTCAAAGCCAATAGGCAGAATACAGAATGTAATGGCTAATGCAATGTCAAAGCCAATAGGCGGCTAAACTGGATACAGCATGTCAAAGCCAATAGGCAGAATACAGAATGTGATGACTAATGCAATGTCAAAGCCAATAGGCGGCGAAACTGGATACAGAAAGTAATGGCTTAATGCCATGTCAAAGCCAATAGGTGGCTAAACTGAACATTGAGCAACTAATATGCGCAGTGGTGAAACACAAAGTCATTGGTCAAACAAACTCCATTAAATGGCAGAACACCATTGGCCGACACTGGGGAGGAGTAGAGGGGGGGCCCTGGTTCTTTGCACCTGAGGGATTCCCGTTCATCCCCTGAGGCATGGGCTTCTCGGAAAGAGCTTTCTGAGCAGCCTGAGCTATTCTTTTTTTATTTTTATGAAACGACGATCAGACAGCAGAGCGTGCTGACATAATTTCGTAGAAAAGTGAAAGTAGAGCAAGTCAAAGGGCTTGTTTCACTTTCATTGATTCAGTGCACACGGGGATATCTTAGCCCCCCCCAAAGCACTGATTCCTTTGGGAGAGGTATCATTGGAAGGGGGAGCATCTCCTCTTTCCAATAGTAACCCTGCCCAGTGGATCCCTTCTTGGGGATCGCTACAGTAGGGTGATCCCAAGCAGGGATCCAACTACTAGACACCGGGAAAAGGGGGAGTGACCGCTTGGGCAAGGGCTTGTGATGCCTCTTAATAATTTTTTATATAGGTTTTTCTGCCCCTACCTTGGGGTGGGGGGGGGGCAGAAAGCCTACTAGGCTCCTGGGATTTAATTTTAAAATAAGAAGAGAGGCGTGCGGGCTGCCCAGAATGGGCATGGCCATGCCTCACCCCTAATAAAAGGATGACCAGACTTTCTGATCCCTGGGAGTGCAGATGGGGCATTTAACCCCGATCTGCCCCCTTGGGTGGGCAGAAAGCCCACTAGGCACCAGGGATTTATTTTTAAATTAAAAATAGAGGGGTGATGACTGCCCAGAATGAACATGGCCATGCCTCTATCTTTAATAAAACAGTAAACATTATTTCTCCCCCCCCAGGGACACATGGGGCCAATTGCTCCCGATCTGCCCCCCTTTGGGGGGGCATAAAACTCACAAGGTACCAGGGATTTATTTTTAAAACAAAAATAGAGGGGTGGGATCTGCCCAGAATGGGCATGTCAATGCCCCCTTTCTTTCCACCCCTTGGGGACAAATGGGGGCAGTTACCCCCAGTCTGCCACCCGGGGTGGGGTGGGCAGAAAGCTCACCAGGCACCAGGGATTTTTTTTAAATAAGTATAGGGGTGGGGGTTGCCCACATGGGCATGGAAATGTCCCCACCCCAACTAAAGGGTACAATAGTCTTTCTGCCCCCTCACCATCAGGAGCAGATCGGGGTAATTACTGCAGATCTGCCCTTTGGGAGGCAGAAAGCCCACTTTATTGTAGTAATATATTTTTAGTAAAATATTGGGGTGGGTCTTTCCCATCCTAACATCAGCCCCACCCTCACCCCTAACCTCACCCATGCCAGTGTTAAGCAAGAGTACACTTGATTCTTTTGGGTGTTGTTTTTACATATAAGCCAGGAGAGTTTGGCTAACTCCCAGTATCATCCCACTTGCAATGGTGAATGGCTGCACTTTTAAGGCTTGGGTAGGCTGCCACCTAGAATAACCTGCCGGACCCAGACAGTTCTGAAAACTAGACATCTACGGGAGTCCAAGGTGGTGTGCTTTGCATTTTCTTATCCGAAATGCCCTGCTAACATCAATGTTGACTAAACAACACATTTTCCTCACATTTCTGTGAGGAAAACTTATGGAATCTGCAGGAAGCCACAAAGTTTCTACTATACTGCATTCCCAAGTCTGCTGATAAAAATGGTACCTCACTTCTGTGAGTGGGTCAAGAGAGCTTGACACAAAGGCCCTAAGTGTTATGTGGAGAGATCAGCAATACGGTTGGCTGTGGGATATGGGGCCATGATTGCCCGCCACCCTCAGAAATCTACCAACCACAGACATTTTTCAAAAGTTGACAATGAGGAGATTCCAGGGTGGTGGGCTTTTTGTGAATTCCATGAGGTGAATGCCCTACAAACCTCAAACTTTGCTTGAAATCACATGTTTGTCTTAAATTTCTGAGATGGAATCTTCCGGAATACACAAGAATTTGCAAAATTCCTACAATCCAGAATTGCCCCATTTGTGCGATTCGGCCCAGTTCCAGCGACAGAACCGGATGAAACAGCTGTTGATGGAAGCTCCCACTCAAGGATTCTCATTTACCTTGGTTTGATCCGTTCCCGTCATGGGCACTAGGCTCGGCCACAGAAGTGGGGTGCCATTTTTATCAGCACATGATAGTTAATGCTGGGTGGTAGGAACTTTGAGGATTCCTGTAGGTTCAAGAAGTTTACATCTCAGAAATATAAGGAAAATGGATGATTTCAGGTAAAGTTTTAGGATTGCAGGATATTATGGGTAAAAAAAAAAAAAAAAACTTAATGGAATCCACACAAGTACGTCACCATATTCTGGATTCCCCAAGGTGTCTAGTTTTCAAAAATGTTCAGGCTTCCTAGGGTTAGCCAGGTGCCAGCTGAGCTAGGGCCCAAAATCCACAGCAACCCACTTTGTAAAAAAAAAAAAAGTCTGAATTGAGTGGAAAAATGGCATTTATCCATGTTGCCTTTTGAACCATTTCCTGTTGCAGGAACTAATTCTACTGACACAAGTGAGGTACCATTCTTATCGGAAGACTTAGGGGATTGCTGGGTGGAAGAAAGTTTGTTGCTCCCCACAGATTCCAAACTTTCCATCAGGAAACTGAGGAAAATGTGTTTTTCTAGTCAAAGTGTGAGGTTTGCATGGGATTCTGAGAAAAACAACCTGGTGAGTGACACTCAAATCACACCATCCTGTATTCCTCTATGTGTCTAGTTTAAAAAAATGTACATGTTTGGTAGGCTTCCCTAGGGTCCTGCTGAGCTAGAGCCCTAAGTCCCCAACTACCCACTTTGCAAAAAACAGGTCAGATTTGAATGGAAAAATATGAAATTTTGGGCTGTTTGTCACAGGCACTATGCTTACCCACACAAGTAAGGTACCATTTTTATTATAAGACACATGGAAGCATAGAATAGTATAATATGTGTTATTTCCAATTAGAATTTGCTGCATTTGTGCCTTCCAAATGTAAGCCAGTGTATAAGAAAGAAAATATTTTGAAATATACCATATAAAACATGCTTCTACGGGTACCCACAAATTCATTGATGTACTAATAACCAATGCTCTTAAATTCAATATCGTGCATCCTTTTCAGAAATACATAGGTGACCCTTGATACCTATTTTTAACATATTTCACCATATAATTTTGTCTGTACTCAGTGCACCATGAAAAATCAATATATGGTGCAGGTCAGTTGTTGGCTCTGGGTACCTCTGTCTCTTGGAGAACCTGCAAACCCTATATTTCTTCACAACCAAGAGGACCTAGTTAACATAATGGTACATTGCTCTTATAAATCAGCCATAGTAAAAAAAAAGTTGCAGATGAAAACATGTGGCATGAAAATGTTTTCCAAGTATACCTTCGAACGCTTTTGTGTATGAAGTTATATACGTATACTTGGAACATTTTTCTTAACTTTTTGCTGCTTTTTTGTATGAAGATACATGCGTATACTTGGAACATATCTTCTGTCTTTTGAAAAAATAAATAGCATAATTTTGAAGAACGAACACTTCCTGGCTATTGAACGTAATACTCTTTCAGCATGCTTTGGTACTTTCTGATTTCGATTCAAACTGAGCCGGACCACCTTCTGTAACAAATTTGGTCTTTTTGAATACCAGGTCATATCCTTTGGACTTTCCAGCTTCCAGATGGCATTCTAATTCTTTAAAGAGGACGTGCTGTGTGGATATTTGGATGTGTTTGGGTCGCCTGTATAGATGATGCTCATCTCTTCATGAGAAATAGACCAAGAAGCACAATTGATGACGGTCTTACAACTAAATTGGAAAAATAAATTTTTCTATGACATCCAGAGGAGTATGTGGGGTATACAACTGGCCCTGTAGGAAATCAAATGGATCAACTAAAAGTGTCTGCAATAACCTAGTATTCCAGCCTCAATGAGAGAGGTCCATAGTTTCCTTGATTCACTTATGTATTTTTGTGTTTTTTGTTAATTTCTTTTATTGGCATTTCAACAGCTACAACTCTTTACAGAAAACAAAAAATATAAGTACAGTACCATAATCCTTGGGTCAATAGTAGGTTGGGCAGTTGTTTTAGTACAATGTAAATTGGCATTCTTATTGTTGCTTCAACAGTCGTTGGTTATCAATATTCAAAGTAGACCTTACATCATAACAATTAACATTGAAATCAACATATCCCACCTGCCTAACTCCTGCTTCTCAACTTGGTGTGGTGCGTATAGATCTGAAAGTAAAAATAACAACCATAATCTCTCAGTGCAGGTATTAGAACTACATCATTGGGTGCCTTCATACTGCTAGCAATATACCTGTAACCATTGGTCATCCTGTCTGTTGGAAATATTCTAGTTAGGGCATCAGATTTAGCACTTCCACGTGTCCTGCACCCAGTGTTTAATATTATGGGCCATCCCCTAAGTGTGTTGCCAGTTCCTATGCCATCATACCACAGGAAAGCAGGTCCTCGACTACCTTCTTATCCCTGCTTATCCTTCTCATGCATGCTGACAGGGGGTGATCAACCTCCAACTTTTCGCCTACCTCCCTCCACTTTTCTGACACTGTTTTTGCTGGTTTTAGGTCTCTGTGCATTTTACCACTGCTAACCAGTGCTAAAGTGCATTTGATTTCTCCCTTAAACATGGTAACATTGGTTTACTCCTAGTTGGCTTATTTTATTTACTTATAAGTCCCTAGTAAAGTGCACTACATGTGCTCAGGGCCTGTAAATTAACAGCTACTAGTGGGTCTGCAGCACTGATTGTGCCACCCACATAAGTAGCCCCTTAACCATGTCTCAGGCCTGCCATTGCAAGGCCTGTATGTGCAGTTTCACTACCACTTCGACTTGGCATTTATAAGTACTTGCCAAACATTTAACTCCCCTTTTTCTATATTTGTCACCCCGAAGGTAGGCCCTAGGTAACCCAGAGGGCAGGGTGCTATGTAGGTAAAAAGCAAGACATGTACATATGTGTTTTTATATGTCCTGGTAGTGAAAAACTCCTAAATTCAATTTTCCACTACTGTGAGGACTGCTCCTTTCATAGGCTACCATTATGACTGCCCTCATATACTATTTGAGTGGTAGATTCTGATCCGAAAGGGGTGGCCTGGTCATATTTAGTATGGCCAGAATGCCACCTTTATAAAGAGCAAAAAGAACAAGTGATGGACAGAATGCTGATCAATGTGAAACATTCATCCCCAGTACAGAGATCTGGGCCTACATCCAACATTTGTTTGCTACCCATGCAATTCCAGTTTGGAACCAGCCATATGCAAATCAGTCTTGACCCTGTTCCCCATCTGAACAGTCCAGCCCGAATTGCCAGGCCTTCCCTGGACTGGAAACAAAGCATCCTTGGACCTGTTTCGGGATATCAACCCTCCTCGGCCAGGCTACCTTGAATCCAGTGGCATGGGGAATACGGGTCCCATGTCTGGGCATACCCATTCCACGTAGAGCAACAATTGCAAAGAGAACAAGTGATGGACAGAATGCTGATCAATGTCAAACATTCACCTCCAGTACAGAGATCTGGGTCTAAATCCATTGTTTTGTTGCTACCCATGCCATTCCAATTTGGACCCAGCCATCTGCAAATCAGTCTTGACCCTGTTCCCCCATGGGAACAGTCCAGCCGAACTGCCAGGCCAGGTCTTCCCTGGACAGGAGTGGAAGCAAGCATCCTGGGACCAGTTTCGGGGTATCACCCCTCCTCAACCAAGCTAGCTTGAAGCCAGTGGCATGGGAAGGACGGGACCCACGTCTGGGCATACCCATCCCACGTAGGGCAACAATTGCAAAAAGAACAAGAGATGGACGGAATGCTGATCAATGTCACACATTCAACCCCAGATCAGAGATATGGGCCTAAATCCATCGTTTCTTTGCTACCCTTGGACCCAGCCATAAGGAAATCAGTCTTGACCCTGTCGGAACAGTCCAGCCCGAACTACCAGGCCAGGTCTTCCCTGGACTGGAAACAAGTATCCTTGGACCGCATTCCGTCCATCATTTGTGTTTGTTTCTTTTGTCACCATAAGTGCGCCGGGTATGCCCAAACGTGGGTCCCGGGCTCACTATGCCTTTGGATTCAAGCTAGCCTGGCTGATTAGTTTTGATGCGCTGAAACCAGTCCTAGGATGCTTGTTTCTGGTCTAGAGAGGACCTGTCCTGACAGTTCGGGCTGGACTGTTTCCATGGAGAACAGGGTCAAGACTGATTTGCATACGGCAATTCTGTGGAGGGGCGGAAATAACGAATTACTTGGCCCATATTAAACTCATAAGCCCGTTGCCTATCTCAAGTGACATGGATACCTAAAGGTTTAACGTAATCTGTCTTCCTTGGTATGGCGGTAATCGATCTACTGGTGTGGTTTGCATCAGCCCTATTAGGAACAAAGCCGATTTTGTATAATTTACTCACAATCCAGAGTACTCCCCAAATTCCTGCATGACATTTAGTAGGATTTGGGCTGATAATTCCAGCTGGTGGAGATATACAATAGCATTATTAGGGCATAGTGAGACAATGTGTTCTGTATGGCCCGCTCGAATGCCCCGGCACTGCAATGTCTGTTGAGCACAGCAAGCCAGGAGCTTCATTGCGAGGGCACATATCAGGAGTGATAGGCGACTTCCTTGTCATCACCGTACCAAAGAATACCCCATCATGGACATTCAGTGCATGTACAATAATTAGGCACAGCCCATGATCATCCAGTGTACCTTTCAGTATAATATATCTCCCTTCTGGGTCTACCTGCATGTGAAACTTCAAAAAGGGAACTCCTGGGGTTGTCCAAATTAGGGCCCCTCTGGCATATCCAGAATAAGACGTGGTATGCACCTTCCCCCTCCATCTTCTCCTTAAACATGTAATACAATCTCCTCAGATATGTCTCTCTTGGAGAAATGATATGGCCACCCCCTATTTTTTACGGTAGGCATAGACCTGGCACCTTTTCCCATGTTTGTTAACTCCCCTCACATTCGAATAGCATCTGTTGGCAACTCAAAACAAGCATTTACAATGCAACGGGTCTCGCGTTTGCTCATGTTAGAGCTGACCGCGTTGTAAACTCCTAACCCGACTTTTCACCTATCGGGCAAAAGTGCATTTATGTACATAACGCGAAAAAGTGAAATTAACTATGTAAAGCGCTCGACTTCTGCCAAGCGAGATCGCACTCGTAAATGAGAGAAAAAGAAGTCCACGAGCCCGATGGAAAACAGCGAGCCTCGCATGTTTTCTGTACTTGGTCGCTGCGCTCGAGGAGGGCTAGCCACCGGAAAAGGCATGACATATGCATGCCTTCGACTAATGAAAGTAAGCAGATTTTATTAGGCAAGCCCACAAACCAATAAAAAACACTGACATGAAGTTGACAGGGCTCCGAGCCCTTTTCTAAATACAAAAGCGTCTCGCTGCGATACGCATGCGCGAGCGCATGCAACGCAGACTCGACGCTAAAAATTGACTCTTTGTCAACTCATATTTAGGATGCAAGTCAGTAAACAGGGTTATTGCTCCTTCCCTCTATACATGACCCAGTTTGCAGACAGAGGTTTTTGTGATTGTACAGATTTCAATGGATTTTGTTATTAGTGTATGTATATATGTAGAATTGATAGAATATTTTGTTTTTTGTTAAACTCCCTTGCAACACAACTGAAATATTGAAGCGCTTGGTTCTTTATATCAATGTGTTATTGTTTTGTTTTCTTGTGAAGGTGGAAGTAAAATCAGGGGGGTTCTACCGAAATGTACGTCAACATCTTTTAAACTGCATACAGCTGTAAGCCACACAAGGAGGAAGATATACAACTAGCTTCTATAATGTTTGGCCTTTTGTTTCTAAAGCGGTGTTTTTTTTTTTTTCTTTCTTTTTTTTTTTTTTTTCTTTTTTTTTTACTAAGGACTCCATTTGTGCAATGAATTTATTCTGTACCGTTAGGGGCTAAATTGTTTTTTTTTGCATTGTACTTAGTGTTAAATGCAGTCTTTTCATTTTTAGAGACATTACAACAATCCATTTATGAATGAATTTGTACTAAATGAATGCTTGCACCGATGTAATAATTATATTTATGAATAATTGGACGGTTGGGCTGGGAAGAGTTGTGTTTTGGTTTTGTAGTTTCCGCCTCTGACATACTTAAAATGCGCTAATCTGAAATCAGGCAGGCGAACCTTCAGCTTGGCAGATATAGTACTTTATTACCATTGCAAGTAGCTACTCAGCCAAACTCTAAATCAGCCCCTAATTTTCTTTTAGCAAATGAAATTGTAACACCATGTCAGGTGGTGAAAACAGTAATTCTTATTCATCTTACATCAGACAGAGAAAGCTTAGAGCCATGAACTTCAAGGGCTCTGCAACCATGTTTGATCTGTGAATGCGCTTTGGATAATTTGGTGTGCAGTGCTCAGCATAGGATCCTTTTCATCATGTAATGAAGTGTCAGTCTCTATTGGTATCTGAAGCATTAGATTAATTCGTCCTTTAGGACCATGCAAAATATTTAGGGCTTGATTGTGATCTGCCGAGACTGCCAATATGGTTGGGGTGAGGCTGCTGTCAAGGTGGCGGCCTCATCCCTGTCAGATTACCATGTTTCCACCGGGCTGACTGGTGGAAATGTCATATTACAACATTTCTACCAGTCAGCCCGGTGGAAACAGAATGTTCCTCAAGCCCCTCAAACATTATGTTGCATTGGGTCACTGCAGATGTGTATTGCAATCCGTGTACATCCATTACTTCAGAGAAGAATTTTAATCCACAGTTAATTTTGTTCATAATTCTTTCATGAAATCCAGTAAACACTTTTCTTCTTTTATAGGGAACTGCAGTCACTGTTCTTTTGGCATCTGTCTTACAAGACGAGGCTCATTTTGAAAAACCAAAGGAGTTTTATCCCGAGCATTTTCTTGACTCAGAAGGAAAGTTTGTGAAGAAAGAAGCATTTCTTCCTTTCTCAGCAGGTAAGATAAACTAAGCGCACTGATCTTCCTGTACACCTGAGCTTGAATAATTGTTAATGCATGGTATTGTAACTAAATACCATCAATTTTCTCTATAATGACCCGGTTCAACTCATAATAAATTAACCCTAAAAGGACCATGTACATACTTAGGGCCACATGTAAGTAGAAATGGTTTTGCGACTCGCAAAACCATATGTCCCTGACACCATCTGCGAATCGCAAGGGGGTCGCAAAGACCCACCTCATTAATATTAATGAGGTGGGTCGCAATTTGCGACCCCCTTGCGATTCCCTGCACTCACAGGGATGGTGGCCTGGTGGAGACAGCAGGCAACTATGTCTGTGACTGCTTTTTTAATAAAGCAGTTTTTTTTTGTATTGCAGCCAGTTTTCCTTAAAGGAAAACGAGTGGCAATGCACTCGAGAAAATGAAACCATTTGGTTTCATTTTTTCAGAGTAGGCAGTGGTAAATGAAAAAATATTTTTGGTGACATTCACAAAGGGGAAGGGGTCCCATGTGGACATGGGACCCCTTCCCCTTTGCGAATGAGTTAGCACCCACTTCACATGGGTGCTATCTGCGAATTGCTTTGTGACCGCGTTCGCGGTAACAAAGCAATTCTGCATCGCAGTGCGAATCGCAAATAGGAGGGGGAACACCCCTTCCTATTAGTGAGTCGCATTCCCATTTACAACTCGCAAAATGGGAATTTGCATCGCAATGCCCGTTTTGCATGGCGCAAACTGCGAATTTCGCAGTTTGCGCCATGCAAAATGGTTCCTACATCTGGCCCTGAAACCTACACTACCTCTCATACTATATAGATGTGATAATACCAGTATATTATACAATGACATGGGTCCTGCTTTTTTCTAGTTAGTATAGAAAGCAAGCAAATCTTCAATCAAATGAGATGATGGTTGCTCCTCATCCTGCACAGTCCAGGATAGGCTTTGTTTTGACTCTTTTTGACTCTTTTATTCCCTGCTTTCTGAAAGTACCTCTTTCTGATTGGTCCCACCCATTTTTAGTTGAAAGAGGCTGCTGGTTTTAAACATTCCTAGAAGGCTATAACATATTGTGCCAAGAAAACACCTATGGTATGGAAAGTTTAATTCCACTCATGGACTGCAGCACTACCGTTGCATAGTTTCTCATTATCCTAATGAGACTACTGGATTAGGGTGGCAGAATCGCCTGAATTATAAGGTACTGAGTACAATCCCACACCATGTGACGCCTCACGGCCCACTCCGGGTTTTTCAGCCCACCTAGCAGTGCGTTATCTCCACTCAGGTACAGGGATGATTGGGGCAGCGGGGCGCATGACAGAGAGGGCTCCTCAGGAGAATTGTGGTTGATCAGATCTCATCCCTTTCTCTCAGCTACATTAGTCGACATAGGCAGAGACAAACAGAAGCAGAGTATAGTTCAATAAGGTTTATTGAAGTAACATCATCTTAGATAAAATGGCATGTATTGCAATAACTAGGATGATAAAACACACTAAAAGCACAATTGTGACAAGGAGAGCGAAACACAAAAACAGTCCCACCATACTGTCACTAGGAATGATATAGTTGTTTCCTACCTAAGGTAGGTTAGAGCACAGTGTTCTAAGCCCTAATCCGCCCTTCATGCCACCCTCCCCCCAGGAAGACATCATCCCCCATACCTGAGCAAGGAAGCCTGTTGTCTAGAAAGGCACCGTTCCCACATAGGCCAGGGATTCGGCAGTCTAAGCGAGCAGCTGTAGCGAAGACGTTCAGCAATCAGCATGCAGTCGTGGTCATCTGGCTGGAATCATCTCCATTCAATGTGTATGGGACAGAAAAGTGATTTTATAATAAAACAGATGTTTTGAGAAAATGTCCCCACGTAAAGATGTGCACCTTTCTGTGGATGTTGGAGACACAGCGTACCACTTATGCCGGCAACACTAAATATGACCATCAGTGAGTTTAATGCCCATAGTTAAGTGTCTTTCCCCAAGTGGGTCCTCAAAAGAATAAAGCAACCCCATCACTAATCCACCCACTTTCTGTAATTCATGGTCAAAATACAGATGAACCAATCCCATCACGTGAAACAATTTCTGTCCGTAAATCAGCAGTCACACCATTGTCTCCAGAACCACTAATACCAACAAACCAAACATCACATCCTCATTAGCCCAATGTCACCATGCTAATCCCATAAGCATATCCAGTCTTTCAACATAAACCTACCAAGGAAAATTTCCCCAAAGACTCAATAATATCCCAATTCAAATTTCCCAAACAAAAAACATAACCAAGACTCTGCTTGTAGCACCAATTTCACCTAATGCTGTATCAACACGAACCGGAAGCTGTGTCTCCGTGCTGCCATGCCATACTGGTTGTGAACAGGTTTGTCTTAATCCCTTCGCAGGTGCAACCCCTCATTTAAAAAAAAACATTGTCCAGTCAAAATACTCCATATCTCAAAACCAACAATCAGCTTCACTTTCTACAACAGGTGATATTTTTCATATGTTTTTGATGTGATAGGGCAATCCAGACAACCAATTATTTCATTCCACATATTGCCTTAATTCAAACTTTTATTCTCCATTTGATAGGAGCAAACCTTTAGCCAATCCCGCTATCCATACTCTGGAACTATCCAATCAGACAAATTAGTCTCAATCTCACTGTTGGCGCGAGTCCTCATTGGAGGAAACAATTGTCCAATCAAAATACACCATATCTCAAAACTACCAATCAGCTTCACTTTCTACAACAGACGATGTTTTCATAACTCGTGATGTGATCGGGCAATCCAAACAACAAATTATTTCATTCCACATATAGCCTTGATTCACTCTATTATTCCCTATTTGATAGGAGCAAACACTCATCCAATCCCGGTATGCATATTCATGTATTATCCAATCTGACAAGTTAGTCACAATCTCATCCCAGGTGCGAGTCCTAGTTTGAGGAAACCATTGTCCAATCAAAATACTCCATACCTCAAAACCATCAGTCAGCTTCACTTTCTACAACAGGCAATGTTTTCAATACCTCGTGATGTCTTAGGGAAATCCAAACACCCAATTATTTCATTCCACAAGTAGCATTGATTCACTCTTTTACCTCCAATTTGATAGGAACAAAGCTTTAGCAAATCCTGGTGTCCATAATCAGATATTTTCCAATCCAACAAGTTTCTTACAATCTCATCCCAGGCACAACTCCTCATTGGAGGAATCCATTAGCCAGCTAGTATCTCCATATGGCCCCAAACTACTAATCTATTTTTTTCCTGTGATCAGCAATAATACTGTAGTTCACAATGTGATCGGGCAATCCAAAGAAAATATCATTTTTTGTGCTCCCTACACAACATTAATTCATTCCATGACTCTCATGGGTGTCTAAAATTCGAAATAACTCAATCACACCAGACCACCACTAATTGCACTCAATGCATGGTACTATCTCTCTCCATAGGTCTCCATGTAATCGGAGCAAACAGGTCACCAATCCTGGTGCCCAAAATCAGAAAATACCCACTCAGGTGGGTGTATTCCAATCCCACCCAAGATACCAATTCAGGAGACCATTAGCTGATCCGATTGCATATATGTTGAAACTACCAATCCTTCTCGACATTGCCAAAAATTCCCATAGCCTGCGATGTAGTATGGCAAACAAAACCACCAATTTGTTCTCTGAGCATAAAGCATATCATTTTAAGGGGAGCGGACTCTCAAACAATCATACTATCTTACATCTGACATCACAAAATCAAATAGAACTAATCCAAACATCCTTTCAGTAAATAAAAACACCTATGTTAAATTATAAAATTAACTCTTTCGCTGCCAGGCCTTTTCCCCCTCTTGTGCCAAGCCTTTTTTTGGCTATCTGGGGTAGTTCGAACTTAGGTCCTCATAACTTTTTGTCCACTAAAGGTACCCAGGGTTTGTGGGTTCCCCTGGGGGAGAGCAAGAAATTAGCCAAAATACATTTAAAAGATTTTTTTTCACATAAATGGGAAACAAATGCTGCAGAAGAAAACATGTGTTTTTTTCCCTGAAAATGGCATCAACAAAAGGTTTGCAGGGCTAAAATCACCATTTTTCCAGCTTTCAGGAATAGGCAGACTTGAATCAGAAAACCACATTTTACAACAAAATTTTGGCATTTTACTGGACATACCCCGTTTTTACTATTTTTGTGTGCTTTCAGCCTCCTTCCAGTTAGTGACTGAAATGGGTGTGAAACCATTGGCAGATCCTGGACAGCTAAACATTTCTGAAAAGTAGGCAAACCTTTGAATTCAGCAATTGGTCATTTGTGTAGATCCTTCCAGGTTTTCCTACAGAAATTAACAGCTGAAATAAAAAATGTTAATTGAGGTGATAAAAACAGCAATTTCTGTCCAAGTTTTCTTCTGTACCTTTTTCCAGCTATGGCGGATTTTTGAAAGCAATATACGGTTATGTCTGCTGGACTCTCCTGGGTCCGGGAATATATAGCACTTGTAGGTTGATTAAGAACCCTAGGTACCCTGAGCCAATAAATGAGCTGCACCTTGCAATGGGTTTTCATTGTATACCGGGTATACAGCAATTCATTTGGTGAAATATAAAGAGTGAAAAATAGGTATCAAAGAAATCTTTTTATTTCCAAAAAGGGCACAAAATAAGGTGTTAAGAAGCAGATTTGCACATCTCTGAATTCCGGGGTCCCCATACTAGCATATGAATTACAGGGAATTTCTCAAATAGACTTATTTCTTACACACTGTCTTACATTTGGAAGTAAAAAATGTATAGAAAGACTAGGAGCAATAACACTTGTTTTGCTATTCTGTGTTCCCCCAAGTCTCCTGATACAAATGGTACCTCACTTGTATGGGTAGGCCTAGTGCCCGTGACAGGAAATGCAACATGGACACATCACATTTTGACATTGAAATCTGATGTGTTTTTTGGAAAGTGCCTAGCTGTGGATTTTGGCCTCTAGCTCAGCCGGCACCTAAGGAAACCTAGCAAACCTGTGCGTTTTAGAAAATTAGACACCTATGGGAATCCAGGATGGGGTGACTTGTGGGGCTCTCACTAGGTTCTGTTACCCAGAATCCTTTGCAAACCTCATAATTTGTCTAAAAAAACAGCTTTCCCTCACATGTCGGTGCTGCAAAGTTCTGGAATCTGAGAGGAGCCACAGACTTCCTTCCACCCAGTATTCCCCCAGGTCTCCCGATAAAAATGGTACCTCACTTGTGTGGGTAGGCCTAGTGCCTGTGACAGGAAATGCCCCAAAACACTACATGGACAAGTCAAAATTATCTATTACAAAACTGCCTGTTTTTGTATGGGGGGCACCTGGGTTTTGGTCCTGGGCTCAGCAGCCATTTAGGGAAACCTACCAAACCCAGACATTTCTGAAAACTAGACACATGAGGGAGTCCACGGAGGTGACGTACGTGGATCCCTCAGTGTTTTCTTACCCAGAAGCCTCAGCACACCTCAAATTTAGCTAAAAATCACATGTTCCGCACATTTCTGATAACTCATTTGTGTAGGTGACAGGGAATGGCCAGAAACATGTCGAAATTGAGAGGGAACCAAAGCAGGCCCAAAAGGGGCGTTTGAAAAAAAAGAATTTTTAGGCTGTCAAATGGACAGAATGTTTATCAGTAATGATGCCACTATATTGGATGGTAGGTATTTTGTGGATTCCTGCAGATTCCGGAAGGTTCCATCACAAAAATGTAGGGAAAATGCATGATTTCAAGCAAAGTTGGAGGTTTGCAGGGCATTGTGGGTAAGAAAATGGTGTGGGGTGCATATGACGCACACTACCCCTGACTCACCCAGATGTTTAGTTTTCAGATGTGTGTGTAGGTCTGGTAGATTTTTCTAGGTGGCCGCATCCCAAAGTCCAAAACATGCAGCTGCTCATCATTCCAAGTAGGACGATATTGCGAGTTAGCCATGCTCCCTTGGTCCAAATGTAAAATCAAAACCCAAAATAATCAAAAGTCCTCTTGCCTTCCTTTGGGATAAGATCCTTTAGTTTGCAGGAAGGGCTAAAAGACTGTTGCCCCCTTCAGTTGTGGTGGGGGGCATAACCATGCCCATACTGGTTGGCAGCTCCCACCCCTCTATTTTGTTTAATTCCCTGGCATCTGGTAGGCTTTCTGCCCTAACTCCTCCCCCCCCCCCCAAGTGGATCCGGGGTAATTGCCCCATCTGCCCACCGGTGAGCAGAATAACTTTATCCCATTTATTTGGGGTGGGGGTATGGCCAGACATCCACCCTCTTTTTTGTTTTTTGTTTTTTAAACAAAATCTTCCCTGGTGTCAAGTGGGCTTTCTGGGGGGGCAGAATAGCCTAATAAAAATAGGCTGATATTCCCCCAGAGGGGCAGAAATGGGCAACAGTAATGTGCCCCCATGGGGAGCGACCCTGGCCCAAGGGGCCGCCCCCCCCAAACAAAACACACACACAACAATTCCTGGTGCCTAAGTGTTTTCTGCCTAATAGGAATAGGCCAAAGGGGGCAGAAATGGCCTAATATAAAATACCCCCAATGGAGAGCAACCCTTGCCTAAGGGGTCACTTCCCTTATGTGAAATTTGTTTTTGAAAAGCCCTAGTGTCTAATTGTTTTTTGGGGCAGATTGGCCTAATAAAATGGCCTAATGGAATAGGTCCCCCCCCCCTCCTTTATGAAATTATAAATAATTTTTTTTTTAAATCCCTGGTGTCCAGTGGTTTCTGCCCCCCTTTGGGGCTGATAGGCCTAATTAAAATAGGCCGATCTGCCCGCAAGGGGGGCAGAAATGGCCTAAAATAAATATGGCACCCAGGCGATTGACCCTTGGCTAAGGAGCCGCTCCCCCCAGTAAAAAACAAAAACAATGATCCCTGATGCCTAGTGATTTCTGCCCCCTTTGGGGGCAGATGTGCCTAATTAAAATAGGCCACTCCCTTTATTTGTTTACAAAAGTAAAAAAAAATCCATAGTGTCTAGTTGGCAGTAGGAGCTAGGAATGCTCAAAGATACATTGGAGGAAAGGAAACGCCTTTCCTTTCCTCCTATGCCTCTCTGACCTACCCCTTCCCACATACAGAGGAGAAACTGATCTGTTTCCCCTCGGTCGCACTGGAAGCATAGCTTCCAGCACGGTGGGGGTGGCCTCCCCTTATTTGTTTACAAAAGTAAACAAAAATCCATAGTGTCTAGTTGGCAGTAGGAGCTAGGAATGCTCAAAGATACATTGGAGGAAAGGAAACACCTTTCCTTTCCTCCGATGCCTCTCTGACATCCCCCCCTTACCCTCATACCGAGGAGAAACTGATCTGTTTCCCCTCGGTCGCACTGGAAGGGTGGCTTCCAGCACGATGGGGGTGGCCTCTGATGAGGTTGCACCCAATTGCATGCTGATGTCATCAGACGTCACTGGGGGGGTAAGGAGTGGCAGGGGAAGTGCTTCCCCTGCCATCCCTGCCCAGGGAAGGGGGGGGGTGGCTAGTACATAATGGTCCTTCTCATCCCTCCTGATTTGCCCTAACTTCCTTTCCTTAATTTGTAACTTGTGATTGTTAATCACCGCTTTCAAAATCTCATAATTTTGGTCTGTAGAATCTTCTAGAATAATTTACTTTTCTAAATCTAAAATCTGGGAATTCAATTTCTCAATCTTCCTTTCCGCTTTCTTAGTCAAGGTTTACATCATTGAGAAGGAAGCTAATTACAGATTATCCTCCTACTCCTTAAGCAAATCATCCTCATAATCGTCAAAGATAGGTAAAATCTGAATTTGTAGCCCACTGAGAATATGTTTATTCTCTTGATAGTTCTTAAGGGTTATTCCATCCCACCATTTAGATAATTCAGCCTTCTTTAATTTTTCCAATACCAAAAATTTCGCTCTCAAGCTATCCTTAACTACAGTTTTTGCCTGTGTTACATTAAAATCCTTAGTTTGTTTACAAAAGTTGTGAGATCTCTCAACTCTTGGCATTGTTTCCCCTGCCGTTTTGTTTCTGACCTCCTGTTTTTGATCTGTGCTGAACTTCGTTTTTGGTGGCCGAAATTAGGAAGGCCTCAGATGCATTCTGCAGGACCTGTTCAACCAGCCAGACAGAGGCAAATCTGGGAAGAGGTGCAAGGCTATTCTTGAGCCGTTTCCTTGTCATGAGCAGCCTTTTTGAGCGGCTGGGCTTTGACATTGTGGAGACTCCGGATCCCAAGCCTTGGTCAAAAGGTTTATCCTGGTCTTGGTGGACCATGCCACCAGGTCCCTCTGAGGACAGTTACTGTGCCCGCTGTGACCGGGGCACTTATGGGGTCTTCACCCATGTTTATCCACAGAGGTAGTACCTGACCAGGTTAGCAATTTCATATCATTATACATGAGTCATGTGAAAGGTGTGTGGTGTTACCTACAAGTTCACCACGCCTTACCACCCCCAAAGCAATCAGTTGATTGAAAGGTTCAACCGCACCATGAAGGGTATAATTATGGGTCGCTGAGAGCCCCTCAAGGCGTAAGTGGTATGCCCGGTTACCATTCCTGTTGTTTTCCTACCACAGAATGGGGCTGGCTTCAATCCCTTTTGAGCTTCTGTATGGGCACCCTGTAAGAGGGACTCTCGGTTTGGATTTAGGGGTTATTGAGCACTCCAACATTCCTTGGTCCATCCCAGTGGTTCTGGTCCCCAAGGCTGATCCACTCAGTGTCACACCTGAACTGAGCTTCTGTGTTGACTACCGTGGACCCAATGCCGTCAACCAGACTGTTGAGTACCCCATCCCGAGTTGATGAGCTTATTGACTTGTTGGGAGTTGCCAAGTTCCTCAGCATGTTTGATCTAACATCTGGGTCGGTCCTGACAGATTGGCTTGACCGAGGGGGCAAAAGAGAGGTCTGCTTTCTCGATGCCAGAGGGGCATTATCAATTCTCTGTTATGCTCTTTTGGTTGAAGAACGTCTCTGTCACATTCCAGAGGCTGGTCAACCAGGTCCTGGCTGGATTGGCGAACTGCAGTGCTGCCTACCTAGATGACATTTGTAAGGAAATGCCTCCTTGGCATGGTTACCCCCTGACTTTTTGCCTTTGCTGATGCTAAGTTTTGATTTGAAAGTGTGCTGAGGCCTGTTAACCAGGCCCCATCACCAGTGTTCTTTCCCTAACCTGTACTTTTGTTTTCACAATTGGCACACCCTGGCATCCAGGTAAGTCCCTTGTAACTGGTACCCCTGGTACCAAGGGCCCTGATGCCAGGGAAGGTCTCTAAGTGCTGCAGCATATCTTATGCCACCCTGGGGACCCCTCACTCAGCACAGACACACTGCTTGCCATCTTGTGTGTGCTAGTGGGGATAAAACGACTAAGTCGACATGGCACTCCCCTCAGGGTGCCATGCCAACCTCACACTGCCTATGAAGTATAGATAAGTCACCCCTCTAGCAGGCCTTACAGCCCTAAGGCAGGGTGCACTATACCATAGGTGAGGGCATAAGTGCATGAGCACTATGCCCCTACAGTGTCTAAGCAAAACCTTAGACATGGTAAGTGCAGGGTAGCCATAAGAGTATATGGTCTGGGAGTCTGTCATGCACAAACTCCACAGCACCATAATGGCTACACTGAAAACTGTGAAGTTTGGTATCAAACTTCTCAGCGCAATAAATGCACACTGATGCCAGTGTACATTTTATTGTAACATACACCCCAGAGGGCACCTTAGCCTGAAACCTTAACCGACTACCCGTGTAGGCTGACTGGTTTTAGCAGCCTGCCACACACCAAACATGTTGCTGGCCACATGGGGAGAGTGCCTTTGTCACTCTGTGGCTAGTAACAAAGCCTGTACTGGGTGGAGATGCTTATCACCTCCCCCTGCAGGAACTGTAACACCTGGCGGTGAACCTCAAAGGCTCACCCCCTTTGTTACAGCACCTGCACTTTTGGCGGCAAGGCCGGAGGAGATAATGAGAAAAACAAGGAGTCGTCACTGGCCAGTCAGGACAGCCCCTAAGGTGTCCTGAGCTGAGGTGACTCTAACTTTTAGAAATCCTCCATCTTGCAGATGGAGGATTCCCCCAATAGGATTAGGGATGTGCCCCCTCCCCTCAGGGAGGAGGCACAAAGAGGGTGTAGCCACCCTCAGGGCTAGTAGCCATTGGCTACTAACCCCCCAGACCTAAACACACCCCTAACCTAAATTCAATATTTAGGGGCTCCCCAGAACCTAGGAACTCAGATTCCTGCAACCTAAGAAGAAGAGGACTGCTGAGCTGAAAAACCCTGCAGAGAAGACGGAGACACCAACTGCTTTGGCCCTAGCTCTACCGGCCTGTCTCCCCACTTCTAAAGACACTGCTCCAGCGACGCTTTCCACAGGGACCAGCGGTCTCTGAAGCCTCAGAGGACTGCCCTGCATCTACAAGGACCAAGAACTCCCGAGGACAGCGTCTGTTGACCAAAAACTGCAACTTTGCAACAAAGAAGCAACTTTGAAACAACACGCGTTTCCCGCCGGAAGCGTGAGACTTGGCACGCTGCAACCGACGCCCCCGGCTCGACTTGTGGAGAACAATCACTTCAGGGAGGACTCCCCGGCGACTGCGAGACCGTGAGTAGCCAGAGTTGACCCCCCTGAGGCCCCACAGCGACGCCTGCAGAGGGAATCCCGAGGCTCCCCCTGACTGCGACTGCCTGCTTCGAAGAACCCGACGCCTGGTGAGGACACTGCACTCGCAGCCTCCAGGATCTGAAGGATCCGACCTCCAGTGCAGGAGCGACCCCCAGGTGGCCCTCTCCCTTGCCCAGGTGATGGCTACCCCGAGGAGCCCCCCCGCCCCTTGCCTGCCTGCACCGCTGAAGAGACCCCTTGGTCTCCCATTGCTTTCTATTGAAAACCCAACGCTTGTTTGCACACTGCACCCGGCCGCCCCCGTGCCGCTGAGGGTGTACTTTCTGTGTGGACTTGTTCCCCCCCCCCCAACATATTGGCCTGGAATTGTCTCTGAGTGTGTGTTCCTCATTTATTGCTTGTGTATGTACAACAAATGCTTAACACTACTCCTTTGATAAGCCTATTGCTTGACCACACTACCACAAAATAGAGCATTAGAATTATCTATTTTTGCCACTATCTTACCTCTAAGGGGAACCCTTGGACTCTGTGCATACTATTCCTTACTTTGAAATAGTGCATACAGAGCCAACTTCCTACAACATTGCTGTCTTCATCTCTAGCTGAGAGGACCACTTGCTCCACCTCCATGAAGTGTTGAGGGCCCGGCAGAGTTCAGGCCTCACTTTTAAGGCCAGTAAGAGCCAGAAAGGGCAGGTGCCTGTGGTGTTCTTGGGACACCAGGGAGGGAGCAGTCAAGTGGCGCCACTACAAGCCAAGATCGATATCATTCTGGCTTGCGCACCCCCCAAGACCCTGGCAGAGACAAGGGTCTTTTTAGGCCCCACCGTATATTACAGGAGATTCATCAAGGGGAATGGCATCATTTTTGCCCCCTTGACAGAGCTGGACAGAGGCATGCCAGACTGCCTTTTGACGCCCTGAAGGAGGCATTGTGCACTGCACCCGTGCTCAATGCTTCTGACTTTTTCAAAGACTTTGTGGTGCAGACATATGCCTCAAAGCATGGTGTGTGAGCTGTGCTTTCACCACTAAACTAAGAGGGCCTAGACCGACCTGTAACCTTCATTAGTAGGAGGTTACTTCCCAGGGAACAGCAGTGGAGCTCAATAGAAAGGGAAGCTTTTGCAGTGGTCTGGGTACTGAAGAAGCTAAAACCGTACTTGTTTGGAACTCATTTTCCAGTTCAGACAGACCAGAAACCCCTCAGATGGATAATTCAGATGAAGGGTGAGAATCCTAAACTGTTGAGGAGGTCCAACACCCTACAGGGAATGGACGTTACGTGGAACACCCCGCTGGAACAGAACACACCAACGCTGATGGTCTGTCCAGGTTCTTCTTCCTTAGTAACTAGAACTCCCATGAGGGTGGGTGGTTCTCCCCACTTTCAGCTGGGGGGGACACGTGAAAGACCTGTCAGCTCTTGACATTGTTACCCCTGTCTTTTTGCTTCGGACCTCTGTTTTTGACCCTGTGCTGAATTTTGTTTTTTCTGGCTTTAGGGCTATGGGCACTTTACTACTGCTAAACAGTGCTAAAGTGAAAGTGCTCCTTACGTAAATTGTATTGGTGATTGGTTTGTCAATGGTTTATCGATGATTGGATGCACTAGTAAGTCCCTAGGAAAGTGCCCTATGTGTGACATGGATATGTAAATCAAATTCTACTAGTGGTCCTGCAACTCTGATTGTGCCACCCACATGAGTAACCCAGTAAACGTGTCTCAGATCTGCCACTGCAGTGTCTTTGTGCAGTTTTAAACTGCCATTTGGACCTGGCAAGTGCACCCACTCGCCAGGCCCAAACCTTCCCTTTTACTACATGTAGGTCACCCATAAAGTAGGCCCAAGGCAGCCCTATGGGTAGGGTGCAGTGTATTTAAAAGGTAGGACATGTACTTGTGTGCCTTACATGTCCTGATACTGAAATAGTGCTAAACCCGGTTTTCACTATTGCATCTATCGCTCCCATAAGGTAACATGGGGATTGCCTTGAAACATCTTTTAAGTGTAATTTCCCATTGGGAGCAGATAGAGATGTGGAGTTTAGGGTATCTGATTTCACAATTTAAAAATACATATTTTGGGAAGTTGTTTTTTGAACTGTGAGTTTGAAAATTCCACTTTTAGAAAGTCAGCATTTTCTTGTTTAACCATTCTGTGCCTCTGCCTGCCTGCTGAATACACCTCTGGGTCAGGATGACAGTTGGGCTGTTTGTGCATTCACTTTAGACAGTCACACAAGGGGAGCTGAGGTGTGCCCTGCATATCCTGAGGGCCCATCACCAGGCTGATGGGTTATCCTGAGCTAGAGTGGTGGGAGGAGCTGAATCTTGCACCTGAATAGGGCTGTGCCTGTCCTCAAACAAAGCAGTCCCCAAACCCCTTGAGTGTGTCTTGGGCCATGGCAGAAAAAGTAGGTCTGGGCAGAATTGGCAGAGTCTCATTCAATTCGATTCCACTGAATTATACTAAAATTCAGCATAATTCCTGAGGGGTGGAGTGAGCATACTGCAGAGACCAGCAACAGATCGCCTGTGCGCCACAGTATATGCAGTGCCATTAACGATATACAGGCTCCTGCGGTCCGGTTTCCTCGCACTGTCAGCCCCGCAGACCTGAAAGTAAGGCCTCCTGTCCCCCTGGTCTGCCACAAAGTGAGAAAAATGGGCATGGATTCCACAGGTCCCAGGCAGTCAAATATATGCATGTTACTTACAAGAGAAGGAGCTGTAACCTTTCCAGTGCAGACTGACTGTAATAATGTGTGCTGGTCCAGTTTCCGGTCGTCTGAATGTTTGCGGCTGACCCAGAAGGTCAGCATTGTTTCCTGGGGACTTCTAGGGGTATAAATAAAAGGGGAAAGGCAAGACTATGTCTTCTCTTCCCAGCAAAGCATTGCCAGTGTAAGTCTGTCATTGGGTGTGTTCGATGCTGTGAGTGCATCGCAGCGTAACACTGGTAACGAGTGGGGTCTGCTCTCGCAAGCTCCGGATAGCATCACCTGACACCTCACAGATGACTTCGTGCCTGCGGAGTCTAACAGGGCCGGAATGGCGTCCAGTCGGCACAACACGGCGGACACGTGTGGCACATGCAGGTTGCATCAGTCCAAAGTTGGAGAGAACCATGTGGTGAAAAGGCCAGTCATTCCTGACCCCGGGCCTGCCTCCGCTTGCCACAGAGAGCCGTACGGAGGGCCTCCCTCCCTTGATGCATGCAAGGACTGAACTGAAGGTCGCACAGAGAGGCTGGTGCCCACTGTTTTCCTGCCATTCCTACTGACTGACCGTCAACCCAGGTGACATATCGGAATGCTCACTGCTGTGAGGGCACAACACTGGTCTATGAGAGCAAATATAAACTGTTTGGCTGCATCTGGAAGCAAGTGCACTTGCTCACTGTCCACACATCGGAGGCAATATCCACAGGCTGTGTGGGGGCGGTTTCACCATTGACTGGGATAGCGCTAACAATCACGTACAAGGGCTTGCACGGCATGTGGGAAGGGAAGGACCTGACTGTAGCCCACAGCGAGGGTGTTTGGCTAGGCCTCAGACTCTAGCTCTGACGTGTGCAGTAACTATGGCCCAACACCAGCTGCCCACCTACTGTACTCCATGGTTGGTGCACTCCCGCCTTTCACTGAATTAGTGGACCCAGCGACAGCATCGGCTAGGTAGAAAGTCTGGGTTGGTCAGCTAGAGAACTATTTTGTGGCCACCCGTGAATGGGACGGTGCAGTCAAGAGGTCCCTACTCCTTCATTTTGCAGGGTATGAAGTTTATAAACTCTTCAGGCATCTCCTGAACACAAGCAACTATGATGACTATGATGCGGCGGTGAGAACGCTGAATGGTCATTTTGATCCTCAGCCAAATTCTGATTTTGAGCGTTTCAAACTTCACCAGGCACACCAAAGAGTGAGAATCGATTGACCAGTTCTGTGCCCGGCTAGAGCAGCTAGCAAGCACGTGCACAGAAGACGACTAACAGAAGGCAAAACGTGCGTAGATTATACAAGGATATAGGAACAAGACACTCAGAGGCCTGATACTGAGAGAACCCAACATCAGCCTTGATGAAATACTGGTAATGGCACGGTCTCATGATCTGACAGCAGCAGGGCTGCTAAAATGGACGTGGCCATATCAAAAATGCTGGAAAAGGCCCTGGTGGTCAAGACGGAACATGTGGATGCAGTGCAGACACAGACAGTGAAGGCGAAGCCAAGATTGTACGCCCCAGCCAGACAAGGGAAGCGCTGCGGCTATTGTGGGACAGACGACGCAAAGGACTGTCCAGCTCAAGGAAAGACCTGTTCCAACTGTGGGAAACTGAACCATTTTGCTGCTGTGTGCAAAGGAAGTGCGAGGGGAATGAGAGGAAGGTGGGCACCTACCGGACGATCAACCAACTGTTGCTTGGTAACCCGGCATCACGAGGCACCCACTGCCCACCACCCCATCAAGCACTTGAGGACTCCTCTCCCGATGTAGAAGAGGATGAGACTTTCCTAATATCATTAGTAAATGACATAAAGAAGCACAGGCACCCCCACCCAGTGTGCCTGATTTAAATCACTGTTTACAGGACTGGGCTGTTTAAAAACACCCCCGATTCGCCTGCATATTGACAAGGCAGTAAGACCGGTTGCTCCGCGACACCTGTGTATCCCATTTCATCTCTGACCGCTGGTGGAACAGAAGGTCAACAGCCTTGAGGAACGAGGGGTCATAGAGAAGGTGTCCGGACCGGCTCCCTGGGTCTCGCCGATGGTGATAGCCGAAAAACCAAAATAACCAGGTGAAATCAGACCCAACAAGGCGATCAGAAGGGAGAGGCACATCACTACCACAATAGATTACAGTATCGCGGACCTCAATGGATCCAAGTGGTTCTCCACATTAGACCTAAATGCCGGGTACAACCAGCTGAGCCTTGCTGAGGAGAGCAGATACATCAAGAAGTTTTCAACTCACCTAGGGTTGAGAAGATACAAATGACTATGTTTTGACATATCATCGGATGCGAGGTTCTCCAGGATGCGATCCGTCAGACTTTGTCCAGGCTACAGGGCATCATGAATGTCAGTGATGGTATCCTGATCTATTCTGCCACTGCTGAAGAGCATCACCGAAACCTAAAAGCCACCCTCAAGCGGTTATTCCAACATGGGCTTAGACTCCGCTGGAACAAAAGCTTATTCTTCCAGAACTCAATTGACTTTTATGGGTATGTGTTCAACACGCGGAAGTGGGATGCCATTAGACAGGTCCCAACCCCACGAACTGTGACCTATGTACGGAGTTTTCTGGGGATGGCAAAATATTGTGGACGTTTCATTCCACAGCTGCCAACCCTATCTGACCCTCTCTGAGCCCTTACAAAAGCTGATGCGCCATGGGTGTGGGGAAGCCGAAGCGTTTCAGGCCCTGAAGGAGGCGCTCCTGTGCGAAACCACCATAGCATACTTCGACCCCACGGAGAAGACTGAACTGGTGGTTGATGCGCGCCCAGTGGGACTCAGTACAGTCTTGACGCAGGAGGCTGATCTAGGCAAGTGGGCTCCACTTGCATATGCCAGCAAGGTTTTGACCCCAATTGAACAGCACTACTCCCAAATTTAGAAGGAGACCTTGGCCATCAAGTGGGCGTGTGGCCATTTTCATCTAAATCTGCAAGGGAGACCATTCAGGGTGGTCACAAATCACCTGCCTCTTGTCCCTTTGTTTAAGGGGACAGCACCTCATCCACCTCCCCAAATTGAAGGGTGGACCATAGAACTTCATCAGTTTTGCATGGAAGTGACGTTCCAACCTGGTGCCAGGAAGCTTGCTGACTTCCTGTCACAAAACCCTGGGGAGCCAGTTAAGGTCAACAGTTCTGTTGAAGAAGCAACTGAAGCGTATGCACTGGCTCACAGAAGTTGCCCCAACACGCTAAGCCTGAAAGAATTATCTGATGCCACCCAAGAAGATGTTCTGGTGCGAGTGAGACAAGCCCTTGACAATGGCTCCTAGCAGGACTTTCTCCGAAGTACAAACAATTGGGCTGGGGCAGAGAAGGACAGATTGGTCAAACTGTGGAGAGTGAGGAATGAACTGAGTTTGACTTCTGATGGGCTGATACTGCGCGGACACCTGTTGGTGATCCCTCTACAGTTGCAGCAGCATGTAATCCTGTTGACACAAAGGGGCAATCAAGGGATGGTAAAGATGAAAGTGTGCATGAGTGAGAAAGTACGGTTCCCTAGTCTAGAGGCTGGGCTGGACGACTGCATGAGACAATGCCCAGCTTGCCAACTGACTGCCATCCTGGAGGTCCCTGCGCCTGTCATCACAGAAGAACTGTGCCTCAACCCGTGGTCAAAGGTCATCTTTGATTTAAGGAGCTTCCCGGATGGGCGGATAACCCTAGTTGTCGATGGATACTCCAAGTATCCGGTTGTCGAGGTGATAGAACCAACGGCTTTCATCAATGTAGGTCTGACCCTTTAGAAACTGTTCACTATGTTTGGCCTCCCAGACGAGATAAAGACGGATAATGGGCCCCCGTTCCATGGGGCTGAACTTCAGGAACTCCTAAAGAGTTTGGGCATCTGCCATCGGAGGGTTATGCCACAATGGCCTCAGGCAAATGGTGAGGCTCAGCGCTTCATGTGCACGCTGAATAGGGTCCTTGGGATTGCCACGTTGGAAGGTACTGACCCTGAGATCAGTCTTCATTGGTTTCTGCAGGAATACAGAGGGATGCCTCACTGTACCATGAGCCGAGCCACCTGGTCCCTAATTCTCGCGGGACAGTGACAAGACACCATCCCGACACACTTGGAGTGGCAGCCACCCCCCTAACACCTGGAGTGAACGCAGATTAGAAGGAGAAAGGTGAACAACCAAGTGAGTCAAGCATGGCATGTGGCTTTCGGGGTTGGTGACCGAGTGGCCAAAAAGGATCGCAGAGGCCAGTCCCGATCACGGAGAAACAGCCTTTGAACTAACCCTCCGCCCAGTCAGAGACTGGGAGACTTTGTATGTGCTTTATAGTTATATCATGTCTGAATCTAGTTGGGGAAGGATGTAATAATGTGTGCTGTCAAGTTGCCAGGGGGCTGCATGTTCGCAGCTGACCTGGAAGGTCAGGATTGTTTCCTGGAGACCGCATGGGGTATAAATAAACAGAGAAAGGCAAACCTAGGTCTTCTCTTCCCGCCACAGGATTGCCAGTATCAGTCTGTCGTTGGGTGCAAAAGGAGGCTGTGACACTTCCTTTTTCTCCCTTCTTCACTACAGGAGCAGTTTCATTTTACGAGCATGCAAACAAATACACAACCCCGACTTCACTCTATCCGCACTCCTTCCTGGATAATCTTTTAGAGCTCTGGTGACAGGACAAGCTTCCTTTATGCATGCTTCAGCGGTAGTGCGGCAGTTTGCACAGTGTGACAGTAACAGTAGTATGGCAATATCGCACGCCTTTATGTTCCTCAAAATATTTTAGAAAGTAAAATTGCACCTCATTCTAACCAAAGAGGGGATTGTGTATATTTATACTGTCCTTATTGAAAACTCGAGGCTGGAACACTTTAAAATGCGGTGACTGAAGTGAAAACTAGCATGCCAGTGCGAAACTAACTGAAGGGAATAGAAGCAGAAGCATAGCCGTATTTACCTGCTATTATATGCCTTTCTGTCTCCGATTTATGAATGTGAGGATTGCCAGGCATGGTTACGTTGTTCTTTTACTTCAGCTGCAATGCTTGTTCCAAATAAGTTGGACACCTAAACCTCGGCACTTAACTTGGACATAGAAACTCCTCGTTGCAGAAATATCATATATACCACATAGTATCTGTGGAATGAAATAATTGGTTGTTTGGATTGCCCTATCACATTGCGAAATATGAAAAACATCACATGTTGTAGAAAGTGAAGCTGATTGGTGGTTTTGAGAAATTTAGTTTTTTGATTGAACAATGGTTTCCTTAAACAAGGTGCTGCAGCTACAAAGGGATTAGGAGGAACCTGTTCACAATCAGTGTGGCATGGTAGAACAAAGTCACAGCTACAGGTTAATGTTGATACAATATGAGGTGCAATTGGTGCTACAAGCGGAGTCTTTTTTGTTTGGAATATGTGAATTAAGATATGATTGAGTCTTTGGGGAAAAATGTGTTTGGTTGGTTCATTTTGTAAGATTGGACATGCTTGTGGGATTGGGACTGTGGTGACATTGGGTTAATGAAAATGTGATGATTGGTTTATTGTTATTATTTGTCTGGGGACAATGGTGTGACTGTGGATATATGGACAGAAACATTTTCATTTGATGGGGTTGGTTCATCTGTACTATGACTATGAATTGCATATTTTGGGTAAATTAGTGATGGGGCTGCTTTATTCTTTTTAGGACCTACTTGGGAGAGACACTTAACTATGGGCATTATGGGAGTGAAGCCATGCCGGCGACTAACATGGTCGCGCAGCGTTGAAGCTCCGGCAGATCGACTCCTCCCCAGCACTGGACAAGCCGGAATATGCAACCCCTTTGCAGCTAAAAACATGCCACTAGCTGCCGGACCACCAGGAGAGGTGAAGATGAGGCGCGGTACGCCTAGCGGCTCACAGCTTCATACACTATGTGAAAGTTCTGAAGACTGGTCTACACTCCAGAGGCCCTGTGGCGAAAGGGGTGCGGGTGGGCCTGGAGCGCAAGGTCAGCGGGTCATTCAGTGCAGCCCAGTAGCCCTATTTGGACACTGCACATGCCGGGGAGGCCTCATGGTTATATTCCCAACCTAAAGAAAGAAAAGAGGACTGCGGCCCGTGACCCCAAGCAGCCCCACGGGCCTCATCCCACACGGTGTCTGCCATTACAGCACGTCCACAGAGGAGATGGGCTGCCAATGACTCACAATATTGGTAGGATTCCACAAACCCTCTATATATCCAATTTCAGCATGCTGCTAAAGCGCTGACCATCGCCTGTGCTTTGGTAGCCCCTCTGGAAGTAGTGGTCTGACCACTTATCACCAGTACTCCTACAGCTACCAGCAGACCTGCTTGTGACTTGCTGGTCAGAGCACTGTGGTGCATGATATCTGCATAGCGCTTGGGATCCACTGCCCTTGCTGACCTCGGCCACCCATTGCTGTGCCCAGGACACCATTAGATAACATAGCTGCAAAGGCCAATATGGGGAGTTGGCAGACAGCAAAGCAATTCTTGCAGATTTGGACGGGCCCATCGCTGGGCACTGGGGTCTTCCCACAATGTGCCTCATATACACGACGACGCAGGAGCACCTCCTCACAGCTGAAGTGGTCCATGGTGACCTGAAACAACGAAAGCTTTCTTTGGAGGAGCTGAGGCTATCTACCGAGGCAGATACCAGCGTGACCATGGAGCGTGGCGCTACCGGAGACCTTGCACCAGAACAACAGGCAGACTTGGGCACCATTATGGCTGAACTTCAGTCCAGGTTCAGGGCAATTGAGGCCTGTTTTGACACCATTGTCACCCTCCTAGACAAAACAAGAGAACGACTGGACAGGAAAGACAGAAGACTGCAGGTAGCGGAGGAACGTGTCTCCACACTTGAGGATGGTCCCGCCAAGACAGGAAACCGACTCGAGAGATTGAAAGCTAGGCTGCTCACTGTCTCTATCAAGAACAAAGACATAAAAGTGCTGATGTCGCAAAAATCTTTGCAAATTGAGATTCACTTAATCCACATAGTCCGCATGGATAGCTTCATGGAAAAACTGCTGGGTGAGCTGCTTGACCGCCATAATTTCACCACCACCTTCGTCGTGGAGCATGCTCATAGATCTCTGGAACAGCAACCAGTTTCAGGTGCACTGCTTCGACCTATTGTCGCCCGGCTACTGAACTTCAGAGACAATAACACAGCATTGCGACTGGTGAGAGAACTTGTCCCCCTACAATACCAGGGCATGCCATTTTTTTGCTATTCCCGGACTTCACTGGGGCAGTCCAAGAAACCCGTCAGAAATTCTCTGTCACCAAAAGGACCTTGCGCAAACTGAGACTGCGCTAGGGCCGTGCTATCAACAGTGCACTCTGGTCCCTGAACGCCTCGTCCTCTCATCCCACAGCACACCAGAAACGGAAGTGACTGCCATAAACACAGCAAAATACATTTCAATCACCAACTGCTCATCCACATCCAATCTGTACATTCTGAGTGTATGAGGAGGCTTCTGCAGTGGTGTTGCAGCCCCCCGTCCCCCCTTGTTGATACCACATCACTGTTCTGGGGATTTTTGTTATCTCTGTTATGTACTTGGGACTTCACCAGGCATTTTCCCAATGGATATGGGGGATGGGTTTTGAAATGTTTCATTGTTCTTAGTTTATTGTAGTCTATTTGTTTAATGGCACAAACTGTCCCAATGCACAACACTCTATACATTCATTTTCGCATGCGTAGATGACAAGTGCTAGACATAATGGGAAGTCCGTCCTAGACAACGCTCTAATTTCTTAGAATATCAGGGGCCCTAAGCCCCGCAAAGGCAAAAAATTTCTACAATATCTAAGCAGACAAAGATCGCCTTCCTGTAGGAGATCCACCTCTCACCGGCAACTCGTGTACACATTTGCAGCTCCATGGTGCCCCCAACAGATACTTTTCAAGTTACAGTTTGTACTCACTTGGGTATGCACTTTATTTTCATAGTAATCCTCCATTTCACCCGCACTCCACAGCTGTGGATGAACAGGGTAGATATCTACTAGTCGCTGGCACTGGTCAGTCAGAGGGTCCTACTTGCCAAAATCTGTGTCCCGAATACAGATGACCCTGAGTTTTTTTCAGACACTACTGACCAAATTGATCATATGGAAGCAGATTATATTATACTGGGCAGTGACTTTAATATGATTTCGGACTCCTTGGAAGACACAACAGCCACAAATCCCACCATGAAACCCAGCTCATGGCGCATCCTGCATGATTCGCGAATCCTACAAGTTGCGTGACCCCTCGTGCATGCAAACCCCATTCACTCCAGCATATACCTTCTACTCAGCACCACAGAACACATGGACCCGTATAGACGACTGGTTGGTGTCTGCCCCTACGTCCGTGGCCAGTCACGCTTTTACTGCATACCCTATCGGACCACTCCCCGGTCAAAATGACTTGCTGAATACAACGCTCAAGAATGCGTGAGCACCACTGGTGATTTCCCATACTGGCACTGCATGATACACTTTTTCGTACCAAACTCCATACCGTGATCACAGATCACACAAGGGCTCAGTTACCTCACAGGCTACCCTCTAGGAGCATTTAAGGTATACATAAGGGGTGTCGGCATTGCAAAACACACAGGGGTCTTGTAAAACATACATAATAGACTGGCCAGTTGGAGACAACGCTATTGGAAATGGACCGCATAGATGTACAGCAGTGCGCTGAACCTGACTTACGTAAAATGGCCTCCCTCATGGAGGAATTTAGAGAACTCGCTCAACACGAAACACACTATCCAGGACAATATGGAAACGCCTGCTGCTATGGTGAGGGCTGACGACCGGGACACACCTTAACATGCCTACTCAAACCCTCAAGAACAGCATCATACATACCAGAACTGTGTGCAATGGACGGATAGCGCATCACAGACACTGAAGGAATTCAGTTCGAATTCCTTTCATATTGCACACAACTATACACCTCCCGGCAATGTGGCGATATCTCTAGAGTTGACACAATATCGAGATGAGGTGTCCATGGTCTGGCTTACTTCTGCACAACAACAATTTCTTAGTGAATCCTTCACGTGCAAAAAAATTATCCTAGCAGTAGAGGTTCTGGATAGGTCCAGGGCCCATGACAGGACGGCTTCACCGGGGAGTTCTACAAAGCATACATGCACATCGATGCACTTCATTTACTTGCAGTATACTCTGAGGCCCTAGAGACTGGCATCTTGCCACCGACGATGCGAGAGGCAATGATCACACTCTTACCCGAACCTGATTATGATGATAGGCTGTGTGGCTCTTATCGGCCTTTTTCATTATTGAACTTTGACAACAAGATATTGGCTAAATTACTAGCTTCACGCCTCTCCCTGCTGATGGACCACATCATATATCTGTCCCAATCCGACTTCGTCCCACACCAATCCATGGCCATCAACCTTCGTACATTATTCATGGTGATCAATATGATCTCCATAACCACCCTGGCAGAAGTGGCACTTCTTGACGCTGAGAAGGCATTTGATTCCCTAGAATTGTCATTCCTTTTGGAAACACGTGCAAATTGGGACTGCCTTGTGGCTATACATCTGTGATCATACTCCTATATTCCATACCCATGACAGAGATTAGGGTCAACAGTACCCTATCCTCTCTCTTTCCAACCACCAGGGGTATGCAGCAGGGATGTCCTCTGTCCACCCTACTTTTCATCACAGCCATGTGCATCATGGATCCACTTGTGCGCCACTTCCAAGAAAAATACCAACAAAGAGGATTGTAGTTCAAACCTGGCCTGCTGTTTATTTCATTGTACGCAGACAATATCTTGCTCTTTATGCGCAGTCCCGAAGTCAACCTAGACATTCATCCTACATGAAATTGCCTGCTTTGGTACCTTTTCGGGGGTACATGTTACCTGGGCGAAATCTAAGCTACTTCACCGTATGGACACATTCCCTCTGGTCCAATCAGCTTTTCCATTAAAATGGTGCACCGAACATCAAAATATTTGATTGTATTTGTCCACTGAGACAAAGAACAGGTTGTCATTGACAAGCTGATTGCGCAGGTGGACTATTGGATTTGCCTCCCATTGTCGGTGGTGGGATGTATTGCCATCATTATAATGGTTGCACTTACCCGTTTTTTTTATACCTATTCACAAACATTCCTAGCCCATTCACCAACTTTTTTTCTAGCTCCCAAGGGCTTATTAATACAGTTAATTTGGGTGGATGGGCGTCCTAGGATTCGCTGGGATGTTGTAGGGCTCTCCTATGAGCAAGATAGGTTTGGTGTTCCACATTTTCATTTATATTACCTAGTAGCGCAATACCAATTTGCATTCCATTGGTATCACACAGATGCAGGCTTACAGTACACCATAACCAGAGAAGGACCTTATATACCCCACTCTACTACTGGCAGGGCACCTGGTAGACCATTCTGATATACAAACACTTTCAAGTACCTGCTAGGGCCTGGTGCAGCAGGTAGGCCCGGATGCTCCATAAGGGGAATCTGTACTCTCCAGCATTACCACTATTAAATAACCCATGGGGCCCATTCACCAGGAAAGATGTGGTCCAGCACACCCTAAACAACCTGTCCCTACGTACCCTCGGGGACCTGTTTCCAGAGCGACATGACTTCTCATGAACAAAAGATGTTAGATTTTCCTCTGCTACTTACATGGACCATGTTGTTCTACAGCGCTTTTAAAACGCCTTACGAGCTCTGATCCCCTCCTGCCCCTTAGCCACGGACGACTTTAAGCCCCTTGCATTATTTAACACCGACACTGAAGGTGGTAAACTAATCTCTAGGCTATACCAAGCATGCTTGGACCTCCTACTATCCCACTACGCCAAACTAGGTGCCACTTTGGAGGCAGAATTAGGGTGCCCCCTTCCTAACAACATCCGGAAAGCTTGCTGTTCACAAACACACTTAGTCTCCATAAACCACCGACACAGGCTCATCCACTGCACATTCTCACACTTTGGATATGTCACTCCTAAGGTGCTTACTAAATTTGACCAAACATGTTCCCCTAACTGCGCTAATTGCCAGGTACCCCAGACAGATATTGCACACATGACATGGACGTTCCCCATTATCACCCCATATTGGACAGACGTTTTCAGTCGCCTAGTCTTGATGATAGATTTAATACTGGAACCCAGTCCCCTGCTTGCCCTCCTAGAATATGTAGCGCATGTTTCCAAACCAGTCAGACTGAGGCCAGGATTCGAAGCCTCATATGCTGGGATAACACCAGCGAATTATATGCCACTCTTCAACCAGCCACGTCCCGACCCAAGAACATAAGGCAACCCCTGAGGAACTACCTAATGACCATTGATGTTTCCCCATAGGGGCAATCGCGCCTAAGCCTTTCTAATCGCCGTAAACAAAGTCTGAGATTATGGATATTTCTCCTGTTGCTAGCCACAGTGCCTCAATTTCACACCATCGCTTGTCATTAGTGAAGATGTTGTAATGTTTTCTTCATACTTACTCATCCAACCCTCCTAATGTCCAGCGGGCCATCAGTGCTCCTTGTTTTTTTTACTATTATAAAATCATAAATAAAGTTTTAAAAAGCTATGGGCATTAGACTCATTGCTTGGGTATACTTGATGAGCTTGTAGAAAAAGAGCAGAGGAATTCAGTGTAGTAAAAGAAAGTGAGTGCAAGCTTTTGATACCTATAATGTAATTTTATTAACATGGCAATATTTTTGGAATGGTAATAAAGAGAAAGAATGTCATTATTTTGACTTATGAGCAAAATGAATACCATTTAGGGAATTTATCATGTTTAAGAATGGGACAAGGTAGTGGGAGTCGTGTTGGTGTTGTGCTAAATGTAATGATGATCGGTGCAATAGTAGGTGGCTATATCTATACATCGATAAGATATTTCTTTAAGTGTATATTTATATGTTCATTTTTAGCTCCGATGAAGCCCGTCTGGGATGAAATGCGTTGACTAGGCTGGGTTGTTTTGTATGAAGGTTTCAAATAAAGGAATTTGGACATTACAGTATGGCTCCCATCTTGTAATGGATCTTGAAAGGAAGACAGAATTAATCATAACCTACAGATACATTAATAATTAACTTTGGGACTACCATGTGCATCCTCAACTGTAGCCCAGCCAGTGAATACTCTTTGATAAAAAGTGAAAATTGCTTCCAGAGCAGAGACAAAGGCCTGGGTGTGGGAAGGTGTTTTTGTTCTCCATTCAAGAAAAACAGTTGGGGTCAGCCAAGGGGCTTAATTTATTTCAACGGGTCCTTTCCCTTTCATCACAAGCAAATGTTAGGTGACACCTAGTAAGGTTCTAGCTTTTGTCCTCCCAGGCACCAGACCCAGTGGGGGGGAAAGCTGCCCCCAGTACTACTTTGAAGTAACCAAGGGGGACTGTACTACACTGCTCATTACCTTGATCACATCTCTGTGCCGACATACAGGCTCTGCACAAGGGAAGGTGGTTTTCTCCATCTTGGATTTTGAGAGTGAAGGACTCTTTAACATAGACTGTTTTCAGGAGAGCAAACCGGAACTGATGCAAAACTGAATAAAGTTACTTCAAGGAACTTTTACCACAGTGGTTATAGAGGGGATATAAGTCACCCAATCCACTAGATAGTGTCAGGCATAAATGTGGAAACCCCGAACACCCTCTTCAGAACACTGTGGACCTGTGGAAGAACACAAGGAGTGCATCTGATTTTTGAGACCTATGCTGAGTCCTTAAGGGCTGGACCTGCTCCCACATGTACCCAGGACAATGAAGTAGACTCCCTTTGTCAGTTGGATGACCTCCTGTGTGACTACAGTGACATAAGAAGCTGCAAGAGGCCCATCTAGCCAGTACTATTTGGACCTGATCTAGACTCTATTCTGCTGAAGGGAGTTTTGACCCCCAAGTGCTGTTCCTGAGGCATGGGAACCTTGGCTGTGTCAAATTGGACTTCTTGTATCTCTTCTTAAAACTTGTTACTTAAACACTTTTTGAATTCCAAGACCTTCGGAATACTGGGACCATGCCAGGCTAGGAGCTTCTACGCAGAAGCAAATCAGGCTCAGGGGGCCCTTGGATAGAAGGTGTCCAGCCTCCGAGAACTCAGCTTCAGATACAGTTGCAGCCTTGCCCTACTGGACCATTCATTGTTGCAAAAAAGAGAGCAAGTCAAATGTATCTGACTGGCGAGAGAACTTCCCTGGGCACGAAATTTGAATTTCTCCCTCTCCCAGCTTTTTTCACCAAAACCAACTCCAACTTCTGCGGAAACTTATCCATTGTGGTGCGGTACCTATTATGAAATAGGACTGTACGTGTGGGACGGCAGATTGAGTCCTTCCACAGCATTGGAAACTGTCAGCTGGGTTCATGGCTATCTTGCAGTGCCTCACCTGCACCCCTAACCTTACAGAGAGAAGGTGATTTGTGGCAACCTTAAACATGACATTCTGACTCCCCAGCTTGTACATAACAAATAATACTGCTGCGATGTAGCTAAAATGTATAACATGTAAAGTGCGTGATATGAAAAAGCTAAGAGATAAGGGGAACCAAATTCAGTCCGAGACATCATAACACCGTCCCCTTGCTAGGGACAGATTCGAAAAATCCTATTGAAACAAGCATTTGCAATGCAATAGGTCTCACAATTACCTGAGTTGGAGCTATTCGCGTTGTAAATATATAACTGGACTTTTTTTTGCCACATTAATTAGTCAACCCTGCCACATATTTTGGTCGTTTCTGCCACATAATTCCAGTGGCCCTGCATATAAGTAAA
Organism: Pleurodeles waltl; assembly: GCF_031143425.1. Lineage (NCBI taxonomy): Eukaryota > Metazoa > Chordata > Amphibia > Caudata > Salamandridae > Pleurodeles > Pleurodeles waltl. The sequence continues at coordinate 1,731,332,054 of NC_090444.1, forward strand.
GGGCTAGTAGGCCTTTGTTTTTTAAACAAGACCCTTAAAACACAAACAACACCCAGGTGCAAAATATATTTACCTGGCAGTTGGTACAGGCGACACTGCCCGGGGGCAATGAATAAATAATTGTTCTTCAAGAATGCGTGCTTACTGGATCACTGTCCATTTACTGCAGTCTGGGGAGTTGACCAAAACACCTATGATTTTTCACACGCTTGAGGAGAGCCATCTCACATGATATTAATGATCCTCAGTCAGTCTTGAACTAAAATATTGGTTATAACATATTGACCATTGTACAGCATAATCAACTGTAAGCTCTCCACGGGTTAGTTTTAAAAATACATGCACACACAGCTCAAGTTTCACAGACTCAAACATGTTTAGCAGAAACATAAACTAAATGAGCGAATCACATATCAAACTAGGGAGCTGGACAACTGTACTAATACTACTTCGAGGGCTGGTTTCTAGCTTTTTATCACGTTATAAAACTAGAACTATGAGCCCCATAATGCAAAGCAGAAACATAAACTAAATAAACAAATCACGTTTTGAACTAGGGAGCTGGACAACTCTACAAATACTACTCCAAGGGCTGGCTTCCAACTTTACGATATGACAGTTGGAATGCCCGCTTGAATAGTAGTGAATTGGAGTAACTGCAAGCCAGGATTTCAGCACCTTACCTGACTGTTTTCATCACGGACTGCAGCTACAGCTCATGAGCTGGGGTTGGCTGCCTGCACAGGCTTTGGAAGCAGCTGCAGTGCACACATTTCAAAGGTATTTATTAAGGAGTTTAGTACTGTTGTAATATTGCGCTTAAACCAATAAATCATTATTCCTGGAGGCACAAAAAAACAAAAATCTTCAAAGCAGAAAATAGCTTTAAAGCGTTATGCAGTAACACAGCTGCTGCATATAAATGTTAAAGCACTAAATACTGAGGCAACATAATTTTAAAGCTATATCGGGCTATATGTATCACAGAGGGTTAATATGCCTGCTGCAACGAACGTGTACTAGGCAGTTCACAGAATGTATATAATGTAAAAATGTCCAAATAACGCTGATCATTAATGTTCTTTCCAGAGACAGAACATAGGGGGTCATTACGACCCTGACGGTCGGTGATAATGTGGCGATAGTACCGCCAACAGGCTGGTGGTGCATACGGCCACATTATGACATTGGCAGACCACCATGGCGGTAGCAGCCGCCGGGCCGGAGATAAGAATTTCCAGCCCGGTGGCTGCTGATGTACCCCCTGTGGCATTTCGACCCTGCCTAACGCTATGTTTTTTGAGGCGTTCGTTACGCCACAAAAACCAGGGCAGTAGGCCCTACCAGTGACAGGGAATTCCTTCCCTGTCACTGATAGGAGGACAACCCACCCCTGCTAACGCTCCCCAGATGCCCCCCACCCTCCCACCTCCATCCACGCTCTCCCCTTCCAATTCCCCACCCCCATACATGCACGCTCGTAGACACACACCACGCATACACACATTCACTCACACAGGCATACATGCATGCATCCATTCATTCACGCACACATTGTCCACACATTCATACTGACACGAAGACACGCATTCACAGTTTAATTCATACACGTATTCTCACACATGCATACACGCACGCAAACAAGACTACACACACATTCACGCACACACACACACATTCATGCGCACCCCCCAACACCCCTCCCTTGTGGGAAACCCAACTTACCTGCACCTAAGGGGTCTTCCAGCAGGGGACGGGATGGTGCGCTGCTACAGCCAACAGCGCCTGCCAGCAGAACACCGCCAGTACCACCTAAACACCATCTGCCAGTATGGCCACAGCCAGATTTCCAAGCTTCTAGTGGCGGAAATGTAGCTGTGGTCATATTTTGGCAGACGGATGCTAGCCGCGGCAAGAGTCTTTTGGTGGCTGTCGCCATGGCAGAAGGCAGCACTTACCGCCAATGTCGTAATGTGCGCCATAGTTTATTACCTAGTGAAAGCTTAGACTCATTATAAGGTAGCTCAGAGGGTTACTATGCCTGCTGCAAAAACACATCACAGAGTGCATATAATTTAAATGTCAATATAACTCTGGTGATTGATGTTCTTCTTGGAGAGAACATACTTTTGTCTAGTGGAAGCTTGGATTCATCATAAGGTAACACAGAGGGTTAATGTGCCTGCAACAAAGAATGTCTACTAGGCAGATCACAATGTGCAAATAATGTAAACATTTCAAAATATCTCTGGTGATTAATGTTCTTTGTGCTGAGAGAACATGTTTTATCTCGTAGAAGCTTGGACTCAATATAAGGTAACACAGAAGTTTAATATGCCTGGTGCAAAAAACGTCATAGAGTGGGTATAATGTAAAAATGTCAAAATAATTCTGGTGATTATTGTTTTTGTTTGGAGAGAGAACGTACTTTTGTCTAGTGGAAGCTTGGAGTCATCATGAGTTAGCGCCGAGGGTAAAGGTGCCTGCTGCAAAGAACGTGCACTAGGCAAATCACAAAGTGTATAGAATGTAAAAATGTAAAAATAAATCTGGCGATTTATGTTCTTTCTAGAGAGAGAACTTACTTTTGTCTAGAGGAAGCCTGGATTCATAATAAGGTAGTGCAGAGGGTTAATGTGCATGCTGCAAATAACATGTGCGGGGCAAATCACAAAGTGCATAGAATGTCAAAATGTCAAAATAACTCTGGCGATTTATGTTCCTTCTGGAGAGAGAACATACTTTTGTCTAGGGGAAGCTTCGACTCATGAACTATAAAGTAGCAAACCATAAAGTAATGCCAGAGGAATGCCTTAGACATTTTAAATCCAGATTTTATTTTTATTTTTTCTTCAGAGTCATATATTCCAACTTGAAAAGGGAACAGCATCCGTCTTCCAATTCTGCTGTGTTATAAAGGTCCCGGGGCACTGAGATTATGGGAAGGTCAAACATTAACTTGCCACGTGGCATAGCGTGCCCGTGGACAGAGCTTTTATCCATTCAACTTCCCTCACTGAGATCCAAAAGTCAAAAGGTGACTGAAAAGCGATCCTGTGTGCCAATAACAGGCAGTACTTGCAGAACACAGATTTTTATCTGAAAAGACGTACAATGTATTTCTCACAGGGCTAAAGTAGAAAGAAACTTTTTAACATCCCATGCTTTTTTTCATCTTTTGAGACGGATTCTAATTTTCCCCTGCAATAGATACAAGGGTCTGTGGTTTCTTAGGCAATGCATTTCACCATATGTCCCTCAAAGGGCACTTAGATCCTCCACTGCCTTGTTGGTCAAGGTACCCCGCTTTAAGAAAGTAATGTGGTGAGGCAGCTCTTTCTCGGTCAAGGCTGCATACCTCTGGAACTCTTACATTGGAACTTCGACCAGAACAGCTGGAATCTTCCTTTCGTAAGAAACTGAAGACATTTCTATTCTCAGTATAGGCTCTGCTGAGTTTTATGGCCTACCTTCACCGCTGGGAAGCTCCCGGGTAGCCATGCGCTCTAGAAATTCATTAAAATGAACTACTATTTGCAAATGTTTCGTCATGCTTGCTGTCATCTGTTTGAGAGGTATGAACGACAGGTAAAAATGTGTAATAGTCAGAAGCTACCGAGTGGAGACAAAAGGGAAAAAAAGTAGTTCGCTCACACTGAAGTATATCGGCAATCATGCAATAATCCATGTAAAAGGGTCAGTCTGCAAGACATGACAAGACTGCCTTAAGGCGGGAGAAACGTAAAGCATTTACCAATGACATCAAGTGATGTTTGAAAGGCAAGTCGACGAACGAATGAAAGCGATGGGCATGAGGTGGGCATGGTTAAAAACCTGGAGTACTTGAAGGTCTCAAATAAAACACGAACATGGCTTTAATGCTCTGATTTAGAAATCTGTGGCACTGTAATAGCACTCACATTTAATCACTTGCATATGTGATCTGAGGCTGTATATGTGGTCAAGGTACAAATATGTGGAGTTAAGAATAGGATTTTTTTTAACAACATCATATTCTGGCTATGATATTTTTGTAAGAAGCTTTTTAACACACTATGTACTGATATAATTATATTGATGCTCCAAGGGTAGCAAGCCAGCAAGGCTCAACTTCAATTTTAAATTAACATTGTCAAGTGTTTTATTGTTAATGGCTTGGGCTAATTGTGTTTTCTAAATATACTGTTAAAAATATCTTGTTGTCTTTGATTTTGGTTATTTTAAGAAATTTAGATTTATTTACAGCCCACATCATGATAAATCTGTCAAGAATAGGATTCAAATTCCAGTGTTTTAAGCACCTACGCCACTCTCCTTGGAGAGGTTATTTTTCTTAGGACATGGCCCTTTTAACACACATCTTTTCAGCTACTTAAAGCACTGGTTTTATGTGAGCTATTTCCAAAACAGTTGTGGTTCCTTTTTGCGACTTTAGGCTAGCACCTCGGCCTTTCCTGGTGCCAGTGATGATGTCTTCATGCTCACACACTGCATGATAAGGAGTTCTTTCACATTTGCCCGTGGCTGTGAGCGAGGGTCAGGCACAAGTAAAAGCGTCACTGGCACTATGGCAGAAGGCAAACCTAAAGTGAATCTATTCGCATTTTCCCAAGGTTTGAAGTAGCTAGTTTGATGGACCCCTGTCTTCGGAGGGCTCATCCTTCATTAATTCCACCTACTCCAAGCCCCCTCCTCTTTGCTGCACGACCCCTGCCTGCAGGCTTCCCACAATTGTTTTACGAGATTAATTACTTGAAGTACAACCTGTCAGTGGTCTTGTAGCAAATCCATAACATGTAACTGTAACAAAAAGAGCAAGCGGAGGAAGGGCACTGCACTACTGTGGTTGCCATAGAAATTGTGGACTGAAACGCAAAAACTGAACGGTGTCATTGTACAGTGACATTACAGTGCAGGAGCCTATGAAGAGAGGGGAGGTGAAGTAGGGAAGAGGAAGTGCGCCTGGAAAATGGTAGAGATGGGCATACAAAGAGTAGGAAGGACGACAAGATGATTCAAAGCGGCACAACCGTCATAAGTGTGAGCATGAAGCAGACACACAAAAGGAAAAATGAAAAGCAAAACAGTTTACATAAGCCAGCCAATTCAAAGCGCCATGGCCGTCATGAGCACGAAGGAGACACACAAAAAGAAAAAGAAGTTCACTCGCAGTCAAACATATAGGCAAAAGTGCAACTAACCATGTAACGGCCAGTGCCAAGACGGTAACAAAACCTCCCCAAGGAGGGACAAATGTTAAGCATTTACAAATGATATCAAAGGATTCTTGAAAGGCAAGCCGACAAACGTGTGTAAGTGATCGGCGTGCGGTGGGTATGGATAAAAGCCCACATAGATTCCAACACATAGATACCAACAGCTTGCCTGCTGCTATGCTCAACCTAAAAATACTGAAATTTAAGAGTTTGAATTTAGATTACAAAATAAGAGCCAAATTTAAACATTCATGGAGGCATCCAAATTATCAGTTTCAGTGGAATCCAGGATGGAGCCGCTTCCGCAGATGAAAGTACTGCTGAAGCCTCAGTGAATAGATCAAAGGAGCACACATGGTCAGTGCCCTCAGCAGCTGCAGAGACAGTAGCATCCCGTGTAGACCCCTCCCAGCGCGGGTTTCGGAAAGAGCACAGTATAGAATCCGCTCTTATTGCCACTTCTGACTCTATCCGCCGGATGGTGGATCAAGGGGAGGGAGCCATTCTGGTATTATTAGATCTCTCGGCTGCATTCAACACCATCTCTCTGCAGCTGATGGTGCAGCGCATTCACCAAGCCTGCGGTAAGAGTCAGTGCCATGGATATCCTGGAGTCTTTTCTGTGTAACAGATCAACCATTGTGACCTGTGGTGATTTCAGAGCTGCCCCGTTCCAACTTCCTTGTGAGGTTCCCCAGGGGTCTTCTTAGCCCTACCCTGTTCAATCTGCATGTGGCACCTCTGGTGAAGTTGGTCTGTTCATTTGGCTTTCATGTTTCCTCATATGCTGATGATACCCAGCTTATTATCCCGATCAATATGAACTGGGAGGAGGTAGCAGTCAGGTTTTACAACTGCATGAATGAGATCAGTAAGTGGATGAGCCCAAACTGGCTAAAAATGAACGGAGAGAAAACTGAAATCCTGTTTTTCAGCACCAACAGCTCGTTATGGAGCTCTCACTGGTGGGCGCAATCTTGCGGAGACCTGCCTGCGCCCATACTGGTGGCAAGAAATTTAGGGATCTTATTTGACAATACTATGCTTTTTGACCTACAGATTAATTATACTATTAAAATGTGTTATTGGGCGATTAAAACACTACAGAAAATTCTACTTTTCTTACATAAGGATCTCAGAAACTCAGTGATTCTTGCTTTAGTCATATCTGAATTAGATTACTGCAAGGCTTTGATGCTGATTATTAACAAAGGCTCTCTCCACAAGCTGCAACTTGCAATACTCAGCCCACCCACCTGGTAATGGACCTTCCGAGGTTGGCGTCTGCCAACGGAAGCCTGAGGCAGCTCCATTGGCTACCTGTGGAGAAGCATATTTTCCTTAAAGCTCTTTGCCTCACACATAAGGCTCTCCATTCTGAAGGGTCCAAATATATTTGCGCAACTCTGAAATGGTAAACGCTAGTCACCATTTTAGGTCCACCAGTCTCTATCAGGCCTCAGTCCCCCACAGCCGGAAACTTAAATGGGGTGACAGAGCTTTCTTGGTGGCGGCAGCTAAGCTTTGGAACACACTCTCCCGCTCCGTATCAGGAAAGAGGAAAATATTATGCCTTTTCGGAAACAGCTAAAAACATGGCTTTTTTTCCCTCTGAGTATGACCTTCTGTCCATGAAGTTGCTGCTCCATCCTCAACTCCTTTTGCTCCCACTTGCACTTCTTTCAGCTTAGCGCTTCGATGCTACGGCCGGAACACGGTTTCCACATACAATTACAATACAATACATACTATACATTCAAAGCAGTGTCTCCATAAAATATTTGTGATTCAGCTATTCTTAGTACAAATGGTAAATAAAATGAATGATAAAAAGTAAATTCAAATTCAGTAAATTGTGTTAAAATGTTAACCCTCCTTCTGCCACACTAGGCTTACAGCAAAAATGTATCTTCTGCGACCAAACACAGTGAACTCTTTGGAATCTGAATTTAAAATACGCAATGCCTCTATGTATTTTCTAGTCCTCAAATTACGGTACAAAGGTGTGATCCATTTCCTGCTTGCATTAGGGTGGGCACAGAAACAAGACATGTGCAAGGTTTTCCTCCGAATTTAATGTGCATAGTGTACAGGTACCTTCCCCATCTAGTATACGACCAGAGGGTCATATGGCCATCGCTTTAATCGGTAGGATGTCATAACAAAACTTCATAAAAAGCTTTTTCGCTAGTTGTGGTTGCACCGTATCCAGATAAAGTTCAACACCTGGGGATGGTCTAATATGTAAAAATTGCACCGAAACCTGTGCTAAGATTGTTGGGGATACTATTTGATTTGTATCCCCTGTACGTTTGCTTCAGAACCTTTTTAGACTGAGCAGTTAATGAAATTGGATCCTCCTAAAAGTGGCTAAAGCCTAACTTGTTAAGCCAGAAATGTATATGGTGAGACCATGGGAAAGTTTATTACCATCAAGCTGCAGTCATTCCCTCTGTCAATCCCTGTAACAAGTGAGTTAGTGTGTCACGCAGAGACTTACCTATAATAGTAAAGGTCTCAAGACGGCTAAAGTGCTCTAATTTCCTGATGTTAAGATCTTGATACACTGGCAACATGGGTGTGCACATTGGAAGACATATTAGCATCCTTACAAATTTGATTTCACCTACAATGAGTGAATCCAATTTGTCCCCCCACATTTCAGCTCCATAAAGAGCTGCAGTTTAACCCTTATGTTTATAAATCTCCAGAGCTGGTAACTGGCCACATTACATGTGGTGGCTTGATGCCTTTTTTATGATCGCCATGGAGGTTTGTAACAAAGCTGTTTTGGATTTTTGGATTTGAGATTTCCATGCTAGTTTTGCATTTATTGCAATTCCAAGGAATCTTAAATTGTTCACATGGCTCGATTGCATCTATTGCTTCCCTTGTCTCTTCTAAGCTGAAGTGAGGAACATATGAAATGACTTGATTTGGCTCAGCGAGGGTCAGACTGGGTAAGGCTACCAAAGGCCCCAGTGTTTCAAAATATACTTGGGTGAAGTGTATGCTCCAGATGCTGGGGTCAAAACAATGATCTGTGCTGATGAAACCTTCTTTGGGCAATAATTTTCCAAAATACAGCACTATCTTTATTTTGGACAACTAAGATCAGATCGTTCCAGTTGGAACGCTAACACATTCCTTGTTAAAGCTAACACATTCCTATAATCTGCTCTTGCTTCTCTCACTATCTCAGTGTTTTTGGACTTTAGTACCGTTGATAATCACTTCTTAGCTACTCAACAGACCTTAGTGTACCAGGGATGTTTTAGTGGGCACCTAGATATACCAATGTTAGGGCGTTTCAGATAGGTCTTGGTCAGATATGGTTTTATATTCTCCACTAAGGTATGGTGAATAGTTATTATAGGAATATTTGTGGGCAGATTATCTGAAAGGTGAAAAATAACACAAGAAACACATTATATATCTACGTCATGGTGTCAAGATTATTCACAATAAGCAGCTATTTAAATGACATACGGCTATTCCTAATGATAGGTTGAACAGAATTATCAGATATAATCTGGGCCCATGATTTAAGTAAAGTCACTAACACTACTAGATGCAGTGGTCGATGGTCACTATCTTCTTTCTTGTCCACCTAAAATTCTACTAGACTGCACAAATTGTGACACTTACCAAAACAAAGTAAATTCTAGATTTGCTGCCACCTCTTTTAAAAGTATGTGCACTCTGGCTGTCAGCTGGCAATCTGCCATTACAGGCATGTAGCCCGTGATCTGCCACAAAATGGGTTAGTTGCACCTCAGCCAATGTGCATGGAGTGGCAGTGGCAGTGCCTGCACCCAGAGAGAGGATTCCCCTCGCTCTGTCCTATTCCTCACTGATTGGTTCGAGACCAACTAAAGGCTTAAACATGCAATTCATATCTTCACCTATAAAGACTAAGGCCTCAGGACTTGGGGCCAAATGTAGCAAAAGTTTTTACCCATTCTGTGTCTATGGAAAAAAGTGTTGGTACATATGGCCCTTATAGAGGTAAGCCCTCTGTATAACATCTCCACTACTGAGGACTTCACAATGGCCCGTCTAGGTCTAATGTAGACATTGAACAGGTATACTTCAACTCGATTCAGTGTTCCTATCTTTAATCCTAGTATGTCTACTGAAGGGACATCCACCATTTCTATTGTCACGATTAGGGAAATTTTGGCCCATATAAAGGGCCTACCTCTTATTGAAGGGACTGTGTTAACACTTGGGGGCATATTACAAGCCCCTAGCACAACCTTGTGCCTCTCTAGCATCTTTAAAAAAATTATAATTAATACTAAAGCAGCATTAAGGAGGCCTTTCTTCTGCGCTGCATTTACAAAGTGGCACAATGCATAAACCCTTGCGCCACATTATACCTGCACTAGGTAAAATGTATGCAAGGGGGGGGGTGTTCCCACGCAGGGAGGCCTGAAAATATGTTGCAGTGAAATTTACAACATTTCACTGTGCCATTTGTTCCATCATTCTTAACGTCTGCTCAGAGCAGGCGTTAAAGTGGCGCAGCTATTTTAATCAGTGGGCCTCCCTGTGCTTTTCCTCACTGGCGTCAACATTTTTGACACTATTGCAGCAAAGTGCCACAGTAGCATCAAAAATGTTGACGCTATTGTCCTAACGACTGGAATTTGTAAAGACGGCGTAACAATGGTGTTTTTAGGTGGGGCAGGGATGACACAAGAAAAGTAGCGCTTTGGGACAGATGCACCACCTTATTGTAAATATGCCTCTAATGCCCTAAAATCTAGCTTATGTCTTGGCTCAGTCTGCCAGGTTTCCTGGAGCAAGCAGAAGTCAAATGGGTCCGTATACTCCTGCCAATCCGGTTCTATCAATTCCTGTTTTAACCTAACGATGGTCCAGGAAACAATGGATTTTGTTGCTGGTCGTAATTCCTTTGGACTACTTGGTGCTAACTCGGCTTGGGTGAGCCCTGCAAAGTCTTAAAAGGTTGGCAGTCCATCGACTTAATTATATTGGCACGTACTATTGACAGACACTGCCGCTCAGGTCTGATCCAGTGTGTCACCTTGTTTTTGAGGGAGTCTTCGTCTTCCTTATCCTCTTGTTTTAACTTGGAGACGCTAATCATATACACTTTATACTTATTAAAGCTGTCTAGTGAGTTAGACATTGGATGCCATTGGCTGCCATTTCTATACAACTGGGTATTTGGGAACTCCCACCCATTTTGTCTTTGGTTCTGGTTTCTCTCTATGTTCCACCCTATAATAAGGATTGCCAAAGTGTCGATTTATAGGACTAGCCCCAGAGTCATTATGGGGGTTATTACAACTTTGGAGGAGGTGTTAATCCGTCCCAAAAGTGACGGTAAAGTGAGGGATATACCACCAGCCGTATTACGAGTTCCATAGATTATAATGGACTCGTAATACGGCTGGTGGTATATCCGTCACTTTACCGTCACTTTTGGGAAGGATTAACACCTCCTCCAAAGTTGTAATAACCCCCTATGTCTCCCTTCTACTTCCTGCCCTTTCACTGATTGAGGGGCTCTCAGTGTCCTAGCTCCTGTGCTACAATTACTTTCTCTGGCCCCTCTAGACACTTTACTATGATCTTGTATCAAGTAGTGCTGGCTACATTGTCAGGTGCCGACCTAAGGGAGTGCCGACATGTTTGTGTCACCATGATGCAAGAATGCCTGCCTCACAGACAATATTATTTCTGTGCATGAAGGGACACCTGGTATAAGACCAAAACAAAAATTAACAAAAAGCCTGATTAACGAAAGGGCCTGATTTAGATTTCGGAGGAGGTTTTACTCTGTCACAATGGCAACAGATATCCCGCCTGCCAAAATCTAAATCCAATAGGAGAAAATGGTGCTAGGGCATGCCAATTCTCACTCGCCAACCTACCTTTGCCGAGCTGCATGCAAGAAAAAACTCTGCGACATGGCGGTTGGCGAAATTTGTCTGTAACTCCACATTACATGCGTAACGTGGAGTGGGCAAAACTCTGCCAAAATGGAATTTATCACCCAATCATAGTCAGGAGCCTATGGTAATGAATGAAACTGAGAGACCTGGTATCAGATGCCAAAGTAAAGCTTGTTTTGCTTCAACAACAGACATTTTTAATCATGGGATTTGTCTAATGGAACATTCAGCTAATGCTGTCTCTTTTAGTAGCCACACATTAGCATATAATTCAGAGGCATGGCCTGAAAAGCTGAGAGTATAGGGTGGGCTTCTCTGTTAGTAATGCCAGTGGTTGGTATCTTGTATCAGCCACTCATGAGTGAATCAACTGAACACGCACAACAGCAAAGAGCTTTTCACCATAGTCAGGGAATTCACAAAACCTAAGACGGACACCACAGACATCCCATCCTCCCAAGACCTCTGTGACAGCCTCGCCACCTTTTTCCACTAGAAAATTCAGGACATTTACGAAGGATTGGCAAGCAAAGGCGCACCCCACCACCCACAAGCACCACCACGGACTGTTATCACCAACTGATTGTGGAGCACTGGACCCACCTCACCCCGGAAGACACCCTCAAGCTCATGAATACCACCCACTCAGGGGCATCTTTGGACCCTTGCCCCCCACAACATCTTTAACCAAGCCAGCGCCATCATTGCTACTGAGCTATGCCGTACCATCAACCGCTCCATCGAAAACACCACCTTCCTGGATGCCTGAAACACACACAGAGATAAACCTTCTGCAGACCCAAAGGAGCTGAAAAACTACAGACCAGTCTCACTGCTCCTTTTTCCAGCCAAGGTATTTGAAAAAGCCATTAACACACAGCTCACTGAGTGCATCAAAGCCAACCACATCCTCAACCCATCCCAATCCTGATTCAGGAACAACCACAGCACAGAAACCGCACTCTTAGCAGCCACGGTTAACATCTGCATCCTACTGGACCGTGGTGAGACAGCTGCCCTCATCCTCCTCAACCTCTCTGCTGCCTTCAACACTGTATCCCACACCACCCTGTGCATCAGACTACACAACGCTGGCATTGGCGGCAGAGCCCTGGAATGGATTCTATCTTTGCTCCTCCCTGAGCACCACCTTCTTCAACATCTACATTACCCCGTTCGCCAAGATCGGCAGACACCATGGGCTCAACATCGTCTCATATGCCGATGACACACAGCTCATTCTCTCCCTCACCAACGGACCATCAACAACCAAAAAGAACTTTCACAATGGAATCAAGGCAGTCACCGACTGGATGAGGGACAGCTGACTCAAGCTCAACTCAGACAAAACTGAGATTCTCATCCTGAGCCCTGCATTTCCACTTGGGAGAACGCCTGGTGGCCCAATAGCCTCGGAACTGCCCCACCTCTGACTGACCATGCTAGCAACCTCTGCATCATTCTCGACTCATCACTGAACATGGCCTGCCAAGTCAATGCTGTTTCCTCATCATGCTTCCACAACCTCTGCCTGCTCCGGAAGATCTTCAAGTGGATCCCCCCTGACGCAAGAAGAACAGTCACTGAGGCACTGGTCAGCAGTAAACTTGACTACAGTAACGCACTCTATACCGGAATCAACTAAAAACTCCAATCAAGAAAGTATGCATTATTTTGAGATAATGAAAGAAATAGAGATACAATTTCTCAAATTGTGAAAAACTGTGGTGACACGCAAATCACCATTTTTAAAATTCAGAGTGCAATGCAAAACACTCCAGTTTTTTTACTGTGTGCCACAAAACCGACCCTTCACCACAGTGGTAAGCAGTTCATGCCTACATAAGAGGCTGTAAAAGGAAGTATGTGCTCTAGTACTGTCCGGCAGCCATCCTGTGTCGGAGCTCTTGTCCACACGTGTCACTCCTTACACTATTGCCTGAAAAATTAGCCTTATCATCCCGGAAGGGTCCCTTTGTGTGTGTACCCTGCCCCAGGCACTGTTCCCAGCATCCTGTTCAGCCTCAAATCATGCCCGATTACCTGGCAAAAGGCACTCCATATCTCTCTGCTGGATGACCAGCTCTTCACTGAAGGGGCATTTTGCAGCCAGAATACAAACTAATTATGCAGGCTGCGGGTGTGGATCTTTGCCTTGCAAAATGACCTAGTCAAAGTCAGAAAACTTCATTTGCCATCACTGACATTTTTGATTTCACCTCACTTTATTGGGAAAATGTTTTCAATTTACCCCACCCTCCCAAATATATTTTGGTAGAATCACTTTGAGGTTTAGCCATACCAGACCTTTTTTCCTGGGATCAGAAGGACAACTTTTATGTCTCAATCAGTATCCTATATTAGATGCTCTATGTACAAAAATGGTTCCTGGTTAACTGGGGTGTGATCCTTGCTCAAGCAGTGACCACAATTCTTATCAGGGTAAGGTAGAAGCAAACCCAAAATTAACCTCTGCTCACCACCTGGTAGCTTGGCACTAAGGATTCAGGCTTAACTTGAAGGCGATGTGTAAGGTAATTGTGCAACACTTCAAACAGTAAAATAGTTAATACACCACACAAAAAAGATCCCACCACACCAAAACGACAAAAATCCAGTCAGTAAAACCAATGTTATGAATTTTTGAAGAATAAACTGTAGAATAGCACCTAAGAGCATAAAGCACCAAAGGGAGATATCTGGTTGTGACAAAGTCACAAGTTCAGGCCAACTGCAATAGAGTGCAGGCCAGCTACTGGAACCCATTTAATCCTGCTGAACAAAGTAACTTAAATCCTGGATGCAGAGTGTTGCGTGGAGCGGTGTCAAAGATGCTCCACGCAGCTGAAGTTATGCATCAGTTCTGAGATGCAGCAAGGCTTCAGTGTGTGGCCCTGATGCTTTATCATCGAGGATCCCGTTGATGTGGCTTGTTACCTGAAGTCCAGTGTTGAGGATGTGGCGTGCAACTGGCAGTGCGTCGGTTCTTTGGAGCTATGAAGCTGTGGTGCGGAGTCCGTCATCGTCAAGACTGCTGTTGACAAAGGATGCGAGGACTTGGGCCGTAGATGCGCTACACATTCGGGGTGAGTCTTTGGTTCTGAGGACTGCAGAGGTGATGCAGATCTTTGCGACTAGCCCAATCCACGCAGCAGCGTTCCAGTTGGGACCCTGCCATATGCAAACAGTCTTGACCCTGTTCCCCATGGGAACAGTCCAGCCTGAACTGCCAGACCAGGTCTTCCCTGGACCAGAAACAAGCATCCTAGGACCAGTTTCAGGGTATCACCCTTCATCAGCCAGGCTAGCTTGAATCTGGTGGCATAGCAAGCATGGGACCCATGTCTGGGCATACCCTTCCCACTTGGGGCGACAAATGCAAAAACAACAGATGATGGATGGAATGCAGAGCAAACCAGGCATTCACCCCCAGTCACAGATTGGCCTCAACATCACTAACACAATTTCTAAAAGAAACATTCTTCTTTTTCCTGCACATCTTTCTTGAAACAAATCCAAAATGGCCTGCATCATTTGACCAATTTAACAGTCCTCTGATTCTTTGTCCTACTCACACTCTTTCTAAGGTTTCCTCATATCCTCAGCCATGGATCTCATTTAACATTTGCTTCCTGATAACCATATTGCATCTGTTCCATTGGAAATGGTGTAAGAATAAAGCAATTTACAGCATATTAAAATGAATGGCTAACACAATTTATTATTTACTAACTCCACAACACACACCACTCTACTTCTACCTTCCTAAACTCTGTATACCTGTGATCTCACTTGTATTTTACCATCACATCAGCTACAGAGCTAATCCACATACTCTAAACTCTCAATTTAACAAAAGATCCTTATGATTCTAAGAGTCCTCAGACTACAAAACCCATTTCTGTTACTTCCAAGACTTTACTCTGCTGAAACTATTAATTCAAGCACTTCTTCAAATTCAGTAGTTATTCTTACGGCAAGATCTGCTGTGGTCCTGACCTTTCTAAGGATTTGCGCTGAGAAGGTCTATTAAACTCCCTTATTGATTGATTGGAGACAGGGTGTCTTTTCCCAGGAACCACATGGAGTTTCTACATAAAAGGATTCCATTGAGGAGGAAAAAGCACAAAGGGCAACAAATTCTGATGGCGATTGTGTTACACTTGAACAAAGATGACATTTAATTCAGATGTAGATAAGAAAAGCATCAAGCTCTACCTGACGTCAGAGAAGAAGTATGAGAAATCTATCAGGTAGATCAATGAGGAAAACCAGGAAGAAATTTCAGGGACAAACGTAGTAGCGAGTGGGTGATGAACAGTATGAGACGTTAGGAAAGTAATGCATTGTGGCAAACCCAGCACTCATTAGGGCCTCCTTTCTATATCATTCAAGCACAAACTTACCTCAGAGGAAAAGACTCAACTTAATCCCACATTTGGAACCTGAGGCAGGAATATCTGAATTCACTACCATTTTGGAAATGGCAGTTGATGTGGCTTGTCGCATCTCTTTCCTCTAACTCAGTGCTGATTTGGCACAGGAGTAAGAAGCCCAAGTTTGGCATCATTCACCTGATGCAGAATCCTGTCGCCAGCCATCTCAACCAACACTTCTACTCATTTATGGAATGCACTTCTGACTGACCACAACAGTGGAAATGCCAGTGCAGTCTGGGCTGAGCCTAGCATCCTGAAACATACTGCCTTACTGGGTGATAAGCTTACAGTCTTACTGTGTGCACTTGCCTTCTCTAGTAAGCTTTCGAGATGTGTATGTAATGCTCCCGTTCTACTGCTCAGTATCCCAACTCCATTTTTTTTACCAACAATCTGGAAAAAAATGTTTTAATCACCTCTCCATTTAACTGTCCCTTAACCTGTTCAATAATTTGCAATTTGTGAATCATTCACTTAACTCCACTGGTCCACAGAAACTGCACTCTCACACTTAACAAACTTTACCACCTTGGCATACCATATTCACCTTTTAACAACTCTAACCGCTCTCATGCTCCATGATCTGTCTTCTATTTTTGACAATGTTGATCGGTTCCCTTTATAATCGTACCTAAATGCCCTATGAATCACAATCTGTCTCAGTTATGGTGCCTCTTACCTCTCTGACTACTCCTTTTCTGTTGCTTGGTCCTTCAGGGTATCCTCAACTAAGTGACTACTAGTTGATGTCTCCCAAAGCTCTTCTATGAGTCATCTCCCTTTCTCTCTCCCTTGGTGGTATCATCTGCTCATTAGGTTTATCATCTCATCTATACATTGATGAACTACAAACATTGTGTTCTCATTTACAACCTTCTCAGTCTTCCACAAACATATAAATGTCTTACTGCCCTTCATTTGTGGGTGGCTGTTGGGTTCGTCATACCTAACTCATCCTAGATGAAGTTCCTGAACCCACCTCTATAACTAACTTAATCTACTTCCCTTCCAACACCCTGGCTTTCACCTCCTCTGTTGGAAACGTGGTGTTCTATTTATTCCATCTAACAAATTAAGGCTCATATACAGGGAATGACACAGCAGTGAGTTATTGTGAACTAAGTATGCACACACTCCAGCTGTTCATCCCTTTCCACATCAAAGCAGGGTTTAATTCAACTTTACATATCTGTAGGAAAGTACCATCTTGTCTGGCATGTTACCCCCATATTTTCACTGTATATATGTTGTTTTAGTTGTATGTGTCACTGGGACCCTGCCAGCCAGGGCCCCAGTGCTCATAAGTGTGCCCTGTATGTGTTACCGGTGTTATGACTAACTGTCTCACTGAGGCTCTGCTATCCAGAACC
The DNA here is from genome assembly GCF_031143425.1 of Pleurodeles waltl. Classification (NCBI taxonomy): domain Eukaryota; kingdom Metazoa; phylum Chordata; class Amphibia; order Caudata; family Salamandridae; genus Pleurodeles; species Pleurodeles waltl. Next base: position 1,731,349,006 of record NC_090444.1, read on the forward strand.
TCAGTGGTTATGCTCTCTCATTTCTTTCCAAATTGTCACTAACAGGCTAGTGACCAATTTCACCAATTTACATTGGCATACTGGAACACCCTTATAATTCCCTAGTATATGGTACTGAGGTTCCCAGGGTATTGGGGTTCCAGGAGATCCCTATAGGCTGCAGCATTTCTTGTGCCACCCATAGGGAGCTCTGACAATTCTTATACAGGCCTGCCACTGCAGCCTGAGTGAAATAACGTCCACGTTATTTCACAGCCATTTTACACTGCACTTAAGTAACTTATAAGTCACCTATATGTCTAACCTTTTCCTGGTAAAGGTTGGGTGCTAAGTTACTTAGGGGGTCATTCTGACCCCGGTGGTCTAAGACCGCCGGGGCCAGGGTCGGCGGGAGCACCGCCGACAGGCCGGCGGTGCTCCTAAGGGCATTCCGACCGCGGCGGTAAAGCCGCGGTCGGACCGGCAACACTGGCGGTCTCCCGCCAGTGTACTGCCGCCCTTTGGAATCCTCCAAGGCGGCGCAGCTAGCTGCGCCGCCGAGGGGATTCCGACCCCCCCTACCGCCATCCAGTTCCCGGCGGTCCGCCCGCCGGGAACCGGATGGCAGTAGGGGGGGTCGCGGGGCCCCTGGGGGCCCCTGCAGTGCCCATGCCACTGGCATGGGCACTGCAGGGGCCCCCGTAAGAGGGCCCCTACAAGTATTTCACTGTCTGCTTAGCAGACAGTGAAATACGCGACGGGTGCAACAGCACCCGTCGCACCTTCCCACTCCGCCGGCTCGATTACGAGCCGGCATCCTTGTGGGAAGGGAGTTTTTCCCTGGGCTGGCGGGCGGTCTTTTGGCGACCGCCCGCCAGCCCAGGGAAAAACTTAGAATACCCTCCGCGGTCTACTGACCACGGTGCGGTATTTCGGAGGGGGGAACTCTGGCGGGCGGCCTCCGCCGCCCGCCAGAGTTAGAATGACCCCCTTAGTGTGTGGGCACCCTGGCACTAGCCAAGGTGCCCCCACCTTGTTCAGGGCCAATTTCTCGGACTTTGTGAGTGCGGGGACACCATTACACGCGTGCACTATACATAGGTCACTACCTATGTATAGCTTCACAATGGTAACTCTGAATATGGCCATGTAACATGGTGGGACAATCCCATGATCCCCCGGGTCTCTAGCACAGACCCGGGTACTACCAAACTTCCTTTCCTGGGGTTTCACTGCAGCTGCTGCTGCTGCCAACCCCTCAGACAGGTTTCTGCCCTCCTGGGGTCCAGCCAGGCTTGCCCCAGGAGGGCAGAACAAAGGACTTCCTCAGAGAGAGGGTGTTACACCCTCTTCCTTTGGACTAAGGTGTCAGGGCTGGGGAGGAGTAGCCTCCCCCAGCCTCTGGAAATGCTTTGATGGGCACAGATGGTGCCCATCTCTGCATAAGCCAGTCTACACCGGTTCAGGGATCCCTCAGCCCTGCTCTGGCGCGAAACTGGGCAAAGTTAAGGGGAGTGACCACTCCCCTGACCTGCACCTCCCCTGGGAGGTGCCCAGAGCTCCTCCAGTGTGCTCCAGACCTCTGCCATCTTGGAAGCAGAGGTGCTGCTGGCACACTGGACTGCTCTGAGTGGCCAGGGCCAGCAGGTGATGTCAGAGACTCCTTCTGATAGGCTCCTTCAGGTGTTGCTAGCCTATCCTCTCTCCTAGGTAGCCAAACCTCCTTTTCTGGCTATTTAGGGTCTCTGCTTTGGGGAATTCCTTAGATAACGAATGCAAGAGCTCATCAGAGTTCCTCTGCATCTCTCTCTTCACCTTCTGCTAAGGAATCGACTGCCCACCGCGCTGGAAGCCTGCCAAACTGCAACAAAGTAGCAAAGACGACTACTGCGACCTTGTAACGCTGATCCTGCTGCCTTCTCGACTGTTTACCTGGTGGTGCATGCTGTGGGGGTAGTCTGCCTCCTCTCTGCACTAGAAGCTCCGAAGAAATCTCCCGTGGGTCAACGGAATCTTCCCCCTGCAACCGCAGGCACCAAAGGACTGCTTCACCGGTCCTCTGGGTCTCCTCTCAGCACGACGAGCGAGGTCCCTTGAACTCAGCAACTCTGTCCAAGTGACTCCCACAGTCCAGTGACTCTTCAGTCCAAGTTTGGTGGAGGTAAGTCCTTGCCTCCCCACGCTAGACTGCATTGCTGGGAACCGCGTGTTTTGCAGCTACTCCGGCTCCTGTGCACTCTTCCAGGATTTCCTTTGTGCACAGCCAAGCCTGGGTCCCCGGCACTCTAACCTGCAGTGCACGACCTCCTGAGTTGTCCTCCGGCGTCGTGGGACCTTCCTTTGTGACTTCGGGTGAGCTCTGGTTCACTCCACTTTGTAGTGCCTGTTCCGGCACTTCTGCGGGTGCTGCTTGCTTCTGAGTGGGCTCCTTGTCTTGCTGGACGCCCCCTTTGTCTCCTCACGCAATTGGCGACATCCTGGTCCCTCCTGGGCCACAGCAGCATCCAAAAACCCTAACCGTGACCCTTGCAGCTAGCAAGGCTTGTTTGCGGTCTTTCTGCACGGAAACACTTCTGCACGACTCCTCGCGACGTGGGATATCCATCCTCCAAAGGGGAAGTTTCTAGCCCTTGTCGTTCTTGCAGAATCCACAGCTTCTACCATCCGGTGGCAGCTTCTTTGCACCCACAGCTGGCATTTCCTGGGCATCTGCCCACTCCCGACTTGTTCGTGACTCTTGGACTTGGTCCCCTTGTTCCACAGGTACCCTCGTCAGGAAATCCATCGTTGTTGCATTGCTGGTGTGGCTGTTTATTGCAGAATTCCCCTATCACAACTTCTGTGCTCTTTGGGGAACTTAGGTGCACTTTGCACCCACTTTTCAGGGTCTTGGGGTGGGCTATTTTTCTAACCCTCACTGTTTTCTTACAGTCCCAGCGACCCTCTACAAGCTCACATAGGTTTGGGGTCCATTCGTGGTTCGCATTCCACTTCTTGAGTATATGGTTTGTGTTGACCCTATCCCTATGTGCTCCCATTGCATTCTATTGTGACTATACATTGTTTGCACTGTTTTCTATTGCTATTACTGCATATTTTGGTATTGTGTACATATATCTTGTGTATATTTGCTATCCTCATACTGAGGGTACTCACTGAGATACTTTTGGCATATTGTCATAAAAATAAAGTACCTTTATTTTTAGTATATCTGTGTATTGTGTTTTCTCATGATATTGTGCATATGACACTAGTGGTACTGTAGGAGCTTCACTTGTCTCCTAGTTCAGCCTAAGTTGCTCTGCTAAGCTACCTTTTTCTATCAGCCTAAGCTGCTAGACACCCCTCTACACTAATAAGGGATACCTGGACCTGGTGCAAGGTGTAAGTACTCCTTGGTACCCACTACAAGCCAGGCCAGCCTCCTACATTGGTTGTGCAGCGGTGGGATAAGTACTTGCAACTACTTACCACTTTGTCATTTTGTACTTTTCATAAGAGAAAAATATACAAAACAAGTTCAGTGTATGTACACCTAACCAATAAATGTTGCTTTTCTTCTCTTACTCCTTTTCTAAGTGCTGAAAAGTACATCTAAAACTTTCAAAAAGTTTAAAAAGTTTTTTTCTGTCCTTTAAAAAAGTTCTGAAAACTTTTTCTTTCTTTTTCTGTCCCTTAAACCTTTTCTATTATGTCTGGTACAGGTCAAACTCTGGATCTGTCCAAGACTGTTTATGACCACCTTAGCTGGAAGGCAGCAAGGAGTCTCTGTATAGAAAGAGGTTTAGGGGTAGGGAAGAATCCCTCCAGAGAACTATTAGTTAACATGCTCGTTGAACAAGATAAGACCTTTGTTGGCACTTCTGGTGAGAAATTAGCTGATGGTTCCCACTCTGATTCTGGGGCACCCCTAGTAAGAGAGTTAGAAGGAAACTTTCCCAACCTGCCCCTTAGCAGGCCACCTAGCATAGCTGGTACTAATGTGACTTCTCATCACAGTAAGAGTGTTACCTCTCATCATAGTAGGAGTGTGACTTCTATAGGCCAGAATGTTAGAGTGCCATCTGTTAGGGACAGGTCTCCCTCTGTTCATTCACACCATTCTTCTGTGTCAAGGCATGCCCAACCCACCCTCCCTGAAGACAGAATGTTAGAAAGGGAACTCAATAGATTGAGAGTGGAAGAGTCCAGGCTGAAGCTTAAAAAGCAACAGCTAGATCTAGACAGGGAAGCATTTGACTTAGAAAAAGAAAGACAGATGTTGGGGTTTGGACCCCATGGTGGCAGCAGCAGTATTCCAAATAGTCATCCTGCAAAAAAGCATGATTCTAGGGTTCTGCACAAGATAGCTCCCCCTTACAAGGAGGGGGGTGACATTAACAAGTGGTTTGCTGCACTTGAGAGGGCCTGTGTTGTACAGGAGGTCCCTCAAAGGCAGTGGGCTGCTATCCTATGGCTATCTTTCAGTGGAAAGGGTAGGGATAGGCTCCTTACTGTTAAAGAAAGTGATGCCAATAATTTTGCAGTTCTTAAGAATGCACTCCTAGATGGTTATGGCTTAACCACTGAACAGTACAGGATGAAGTTCAGAGAAACCAAAAAGGAGTCTTCACAAGACTGGGTAGACTTTGTTGACCATTCAGTGAAGGCCTTGGAGGGGTGGTTACATGGCAGTAAAGTTTCTGACTATGAAAGCCTGTATAACTTAATCCTGAGAGAGCATATTCTTAATAATTGTGTGTCTGATTTGTTGCACCAGTACCTGGTAGACTCTGATCTGATCTCTCCCCAAGAATTGGGAAAGAAGGCAGACAAATGGGTCAGAACAAGGGTGAACAGTAAAGTTCATACAGGGGGTGACAAGGATGGCAAGAAGAAGGATGGTAAGTCTTCTGACAAGGGTGGGGACAAATCTAAAAATGAGTCTTCATCAGGCCCACAAAAACACTCTGGTGGGGGTGGTGGGCCCAAATCCTCTTCAAATCAAAACAAAGAAAATAAACCATGGTGCTATTTATGTAAAATAAAAGGCCATTGGACAACAGATCCCAGTTGTCCAAAGAAAAGCACCAAGCCTCCTACCACTACAACCCCTACTGCTACACCTAGTGTCCCTACTAATAGCAGTGGTGGTGGGAGCAAACCTACTAATAGCCAATCCAAGGGAGTAGCTGGGCTCACTTTTGGTAACTTAGTCGGGGTTGGTCTTGTTAGGGAGACCACAAAGGCTGTGTTAGTCTCTGAAGGTGCCATTGATTTGGCCACCTTGGTTGCTTGTCCCCTTAATATGGATAAGTACAACCAACTTCCCCTAATAAATGGTGTTGAGGTTCAGGCCTACAGGGACACAGGTGCCAGTGTTCCCATGGTAATAGAGAAACTGGTCCACCCTGAACAACACCTACTTGGTCACCAGTACCAAGTAACTGATGCTCATAACAACACTCTTAGCCACCCCATGGCTGTTGTGAATCTCACCTGGGGGGTGGGGGGGGTTACTGGTCCAAAGAAAGTTGTGGTTGCCTCAAATTTATCTGTAGACTGTCTACTAGGGAACGATTTAGAGACATCAGCTTGGGCAGAAGTGGAGTTGGAGGCTCATGCAGCAATGCTGGGCATTCCAGGGCATATTTTTGCTTTAACCAGGGCTCAGGCCAAAAAGCAAAAAGGACAGGGTGACTTGGATCCTGGAAGAATGGACCAAGTGCTCCCTAAAACACTACCTACTATCCCTCCCTCTACAGTGGATTCAACTTCTGAGGAAGAAGAATTTCCACCCTGTGCAGAACCTACACCAGAGGAGCTGGAAGCAGACACTGCTGAGCTTTTGGGTGAAGGGGGGCCTGCCAGGGAGGAGCTGAGTGTGGCACAGCATACCTGTCCCACACTAGAGGGTCTAAGACAGCAAGCTGTCAAACAAGCAAATGGGGATGTCAGTGACTCTCACAGAGTTTACTGGGAGGATAACCTTTTGTATACTGAAGCAAGGGATCCAAAACCTGGAGCTGCCAGGAGATTGGTGATTCCTCAGGACTACAGAAAGTTCCTCCTAACTCTAGCCCACGACATTCCCTTAGCTGGACATTTGGGGCAAATGAAAACTTGGGACAGGCTTGTCCCCTTGTTTCATTGGCCTAGAATGTCAGAGGACACAAATGAATTTTGTAAGTCCTGTGAAACCTGTCAAGCCAGTGGCAAGACAGGTGGCACTCCAAAGGCACCCCTTATTCCACTGCCTGTGGTTGGGGTTCCCTTTGAAAGGGCAGGGGTTGACATAGTTGGCCCCCTTCACCCTCCTACTGCTTCAGGCAATAGGTTTATCTTGGTGGTAGAGGACCATGCCACCAGATATCCTGAAGCAATTCCTGTAAGGACCACTACAGTTCCTGCAGTGGCAAAGGCCCTCCTGGGAATCTTTTCCAGGGTGGGCTTCCCAAAAGAGGTGGTATCAGACAGAGGAAGCAATTTCATGTCTGCTTACTTAAAGGCCATGTGGAAGGAATGTGGTGTGACATACAAGTTCACCACACCCTATCATCCACAAACAAATGGACTGGTTGAGAGGTTTAATAAAACTCTCAAAGGAATGATAATGGGACTCCCTGAAAAACTCTGCAGGAGATGGGATATCCTGTTACCTTGCCTCCTTTTTGCTTACAGGGAGGTACCCCAAAAAGGAGTGGGCTTCAGCCCCTTTGAACTCCTATTTGGACACCCTGTGAGAGGTCCTCTAACACTTGTGAAGGAGGGTTGGGAACAACCTTTAAAAGCTCCTAAGCAAGACATAGTGGACTATGTACTTGGCCTAAGATCTAGAATGGCTGAGTACATGAAAAAGGCCAGTAAAAACCTTCAGGCCAGCCAAGAGCTCCAAAAGCATTGGCATGACCAGAAGGCTGTTTTGGTTCAGTACCAACCAGGGCAGAAAGTGTGGGTCTTGGAGCCTGTGGCCCCAAGAGCACTCCAAGACAAATGGAGTGGACCCCACATTATTGTTGAGAAAAAGGGTGAAGTCACCTACTTAGTTGACTTAGGCACTGCCAGGAGTCCCCTTAGGGTGCTCCATGTCAATCGCCTGAAACCCTACTATGACAGGGCTGATCTCACCCTGCTCATGGCAACAGATGAGGGACAGGAAGAAGAGAGTGACCCTCTCCCTGATCTCTTCTCTTCCACAGAACAAGATGCTCTAGTGGAAGGTGTAGTACTGGCAGATTGTCTTACTGCTGAGCAGAAAGACCACTGCATAAATCTCCTGGGTCAGTTTTCTGAACTCTTTTCTACTGTGCAAGGCACCACTTCTTGGTGTGAGCACACTATAGATACTGGAGACAGCTTGCCTGTCAAAAGTAAGATCTATAGGCAGCCTGACCATGTCAGAGACTGCATAAAACAAGAGGTGCAGAAAATGCTTGAACTGTGAGTGGTTGAGCACTCTGAAAGTCCATGGGCCTCTCCTGTGGTACTTGTACCAAAACCTCATTCCAAAAATGGAAAGAAGGAAATGTGGTTTTGTGTAGACTATAGAGGTCTCAACCAGGTAACCAAAACTGATGCTCACCCTGTACCCAGGGCAGATGAGCTCATAGATACACTGGCATCTGCCAAGTATCTAAGCACCTTTGATTTGACTGCAGGGTATTAGCAGATCAAGTTATCAGAGGATGCAAAAGCAAAAACTGCATTTTCAACCATTGGAAGGCACTACCAATTCACAGTAATGACTTTTGGGTTGAAAAATGCACCTGCCACTTTTCAAAGGTTGGTGAATACAGTCCTACAAGGGTTGGAGGCTTTTAGTGCAGCATATTTAGATGATATAGCTGTCTTTAGCTCCAGCTGGGATGATCACCTGGTCCACCTATGGAAAGTTTTGGAGGCCCTGCAAAAGGCAGGCCTCACTATCAAGGCTTCAAAGTGCCAGATAGGGCAGGGCAAAGTGGTTTATCTGGGACACCTGGTAGGTGGAGAACAGATTGCACCACTTCAGGGGAAAATCCAAACTATTATAGATTGGGTTCCCCCTACAACTCAGACCCAGGTGAGAGCCTTCTTAGGCCTCACTGGGTATTACAGGAGGTTCATAAAGAACTATGGCTCCATTGCAGCCCCTCTAAATCACCTCACATCTAAGAAAATGCCTAAAAAGTTATTGTGGACAGCTAGCTGTCAGAAAGCTTTTGAGGAGCTGAAGCAGGCCATGTGCTCTGCACCTGTCCTGAAAAGCCCCTGTTACTCCAAAAAATTCATTGTCCAAACTGATGCATCTGAATTAGCGGTAGGGGCAGTCTTATCACAACTTAATTCTGAGGGCCAGGATCAACCTGTTGCTTTTATCAGCAGGAGGTTGACCCCTAGAGAAAAGCGTTGGTCTGCCATAGAGAGGGTGGCCTTTGCTGTGGCCTGGGCACTGAAGAAGTTGAGGCCATACCTGTTTGGCACTCACTTCATTGTTCAGACAGACCACAAACCTCTACTTTGGCTAAAACAAATGAAAGGTGAAAACCCTAAATTGTTGAGGTGGTCCATATCCCTACAGGGAATGGATTATACAGTGGAACATATACCTGGGAGTACCCACTCCAATGCAGATGGACTCTCCAGATATTTCCACTTAGACAATGAAGACTCATCAGGTCATGAATAGTCTTATTGTCCTTCGTTTGTGGGGGGGGTGTGTGTAGGAAAGTACCATCTTGCCTGGCATGTTACCCCCATAGTTTCACTGTATATATGTTGTTTTAGTTGTATGTGTCACTGGGACCCTGCCAGCCAGGGCCCCAGTGCTCATAAGTGTGCCCTGTATGTGTTACCTGTGTTATGACTAACTGTCTCACTGAGGCTCTGCTATCCAGAACCTCAGTGGTTATGCTCTCTCATTTCTTTCCAAATTGTCACTAACAGGCTAGTGACCAATTTCACCAATTTACATTGGCATACTGGAACACCCTTATAATTCCCTAGTATATGGTACTGAGGTACCCAGGGTATTGGGGTTCCAGGAGATCCCTATAGGCTGCAGCATTTCTTGTGCCACCCATAGGGAGCTCTGACAATTCTTACACAGGCCTGCCACTGAGCCTGAGTGAAATAACGTCCACGTTATTTCACAGCCATTTTACACTGCACTTAAGTAACTTATAAGTCACCTATATGTCTAACCTTTACCTGGTAACGGTTGGGTGCTAAGTGACTTAGTGTGTGGGCACCCTGGCACTAGCCAAGGTGCCCCCACCTTGTTCAGGGCCAATTCCCCAGACTTTGTGAATGCGGGGACACCATTACACGCGTGCACTATACATAGGTCACTACCTATGTATAGCTTCACAATGGTAACTCCGAATATGGCCATGTAACATGTCTATGATCATGGAATTGCCACCCCAATGCCATCCTGGCATTGGTGGGACAATCCCCCGGGTCTCTAGCACAGACCCGGGTACTACCAAACTGCCTTTCCCGGGGTTTCACTGCAGCTGCTGCCAACCCCTCAGACAGGTTTCTGCCCTCCTGGGGTCCAGCCAGGCTTGGCCCAGGAGGGAAGAACAAAGGACTTCCTCAGAGAGAGGGTGTTACACCCTCTCCCTTTGGAATAAGGTGTCAGGGCTGGGGAGGAGTAGCCTCCCCCAGCCTCTGGAAATGCTTTGATGGGCACAGATGGTGCATAAGCCAGTCTACACCGGTTCAGGGATCCCTCAGCCCTGCTCTGGCGCGAAACTGGACAAAGGAAAGGGGAGTGACCACTCCCCTGACCTGCACCTCCCCTGGGAGGTGCCCAGAGCTCCTCCAGTCTACACCGGTTCAGGGATCCCTCAGCCCTGCTCTGGCGCGAAACTGGACAAAGGAAAGGGGGGTGACCACTCCCCTGACCTGCACCTCCCCTGGGAGGTGCCCAGAGCTCCTCCAGTGTGCTCCAGACTTCTGCCATCTTGGAAACAGAGGTACTGCTGGCACACTGGACTGCTCTGAGTGGCCAAGGCCAGCAGGTGACGTCAGAGACTCCTTCTGATAGGCTCCTTCAGGTGTTACTTCAGGTGTTACTAGCCCATCCTCTCTCCTAGGTAGCCAAACCTCCTTTTCTGGCTATTTAGGGTCTCTGCTTTAGGGAATTCCTTAGATAACGAATGCAAGAGCTCATCAGAGTTCCTCTGCATCTCTCTCTTCACCTTCTGCTAAGGAATCGACTGCTGACCGCTCTGGAAGCCTGCAAAACAGCAACAAAGCAGCAAAGACGACTACTGCGACCTTGTAACGCTGATCCTGCCGCCTTCTTGACTGTTTTCCTGGTGGTGCATGCTGTGGGGGTAGTCTGCCTCCTCTCTGCACTAGAAGCTCCGAAGAAATCTCCCGTGGGTCGACGGAATCTTCCCCCTGCAACCGCAGGCACCAAATAACTGCTTCACCGGTCCTCTGGGTCTCCTCTCAGCATGACGAGCGAGGTCCCTTGAACTCAGCAACTCTGTCCAAGTGACTCCCACAGTCCAGTGACTCTTCAGTCCAAGTTTGGTGGAGGTAAGTCCTTGCCTCCCCACGCTAGACTGCATTGCTGGGAACCGCGTGTTTTGCAGCTACTCCGGCTCCTGTGCACTCTTCCAGGATTTCCTTTGTGCACAGCCAAGCCCGGGTCCCCGGCACTCTAACCTGCTGTGCACGACCTCCTGAGTTGTCCTCCGGCGTAGTGGGACCCTCTTTCGTGACTTCGGGTGAGCTCCAGTTCACTCCACTTCGTAGTGCCTGTTCCGGCACTTCTGCGGGTGCTGCTTGCTTCTGAGTGGGCTCCTTGTCTTGCTGGACGCCCCCTCTGTCTCCTCACGCAATTGGCGACATCCTGGTCCCTCCTGGGCCACAGCAGCATCCAAAAACCCTAACCGCAACCCTTGCAGCTAGCAAGGCTTGTTTGCGGTCTTTCTGCACGGAAACACTTCTGCACGACTCTTCACGACGTGGGACATCCAGCCTCCAAAGGGGAAGTTTCTAGCCCTTGTCGTTCTTGCAGAATCCACAGCTTCTACCATCCGGTGGCAGCTTCTTTGCACCCACAGCTGGCATTTCCTGGGCATCTGCCCACTCCCGACTTGATCGTGACTCTTGGACTTGGTCCCCTTGTTCCACAGGTACCCTTGTCAGGAAATCCATCGTTGTTGCATTGCTGGTGTTGCTGTTTCTTGCAGAATTTCCCTATCACGACTTCTGTGCTCTTTGGGGAACTTAGGTGCACTTTGCACCCACTTTTCAGGGTCTTGGGGTGGGCTATTTTTCTAACCCTCACTGTTTTCTTACAGTCCCAGCGACCCTCTACGAGCTCACATAGGTTTGGGGTCCATTCGTGGTTCGCATTTCACTTCTAGAGTATATGGTTTGTGTTGCCCCTATCCCTATGTGCTCCCATTGAATTCTATTGTGACTATACATTGTTTGCACTGTTTTCTATTGCTATTACTGCATATTTTGGTATTGTGTACATATATCTTGTGTATATTTGCTATCCTCATACTGAGGGTACTCACATGAGATACTTTTGGCATATTGTCATAAAAATAAAGTACCTTTATTTTTAGTATATCTGTGTATTGTGTTTTCTTATGATATTGTGCATATGACACCAGTGGTACTGTAGGAGCTTCACTCGTCTCCTAGTTCAGCCTAAGCTGCTCTGCTAAGCTACCTTTTCTATCAGCCTAAGCTGCTAGACACCCTATACACTAATAAGGGATACCTGGACCTGGTGCAAGGTGTAAGTACCCCTTGGTACCCACTACAAGCCAGGCCAGCCTCCTACAATATCAAATTAGATTATTGCAATAGTCTTCCATTTTCAATACCCGCTACTGAATGCCTTAAACGTCACCACTAGACCATTATACAATGTCCCAAAACACAGCCCTACCTCACATTATGACCATCAATCTGGCCGGTGATCAGCCGAAATCCAGTGTCCTTTCAAGTTCTGATGCTAGTATTAAAAACCCTCCAAGGCACATGTGTTGGCTGTCTAATAATTTTCACAGAAAATCTGCAAACCCAATCCTCCTAGTCTCAACAAAACCAGCTCTTTCTACAGTCTAAGACTGCCTCACAGCCTCTGACTCAAGGATTTATATAGAGTTGGTACATACGAACCCCCACTTTGAGCTATGATCTAATTACTATTGTAATACTATACTATTTCTATTGTAATACTATTGTTTGTACCATATTTTTCCTCCATGGAACGTATTTGTGCTGGAAAGATTGTGCTCCCTAAATAAATGAATAAATAGGTTCATCACGTAAACAAGAACACTTTCCTTGGTACAGGGGCGTTTTAAGGCATTGGCCCCTGATAGAGCCCGCTCAGTTCTGCAGAGAGTCTTGCCCTGATGACATTGAATAATTTGCAAACAGATTTTTTAAAATACCGTTATCCTTTCACTTATTTTATTGTTGGTGATGTGTGAGAGACTATTACAGATATTTTGCAGAGAAATGTTAAATGTATGTTTCATGTAACATCCATAAAAAAACGTTATTTCAGCTCAAAACAGGACCTCACATATGAGAAATGGGAGGGTGTCACAGTGATTATTTTCAGTAATATTAGTGAGCTGCTGCTGCTATACAATTATGAAAACACACATCACTATCCTTGAATATTGGCTATAAACCAATTTAGAATCTGGCGAGTGTGCCTGTGCACTGTCAGTGACCTGGCCAGAGAGGGCATGAAAAAGTTGAAACTGATCATACATTCAAAGCTGTTCCAAACAGGGCCCCACAAATTATGTTTAGCCCAGGGCCCCGAAAAGCCTAAAGATGCCCCTGCCTTGGTAGGATTTGTAGTTGCTATTCATCATTCGCAAAGCACCTAGGGAACCAAGAATATGTTTTGGAGTGTCATCAGATACTTGCACAAAAGCCAAGTCTTTCGAACAATGTTGATGGGAACCCACCCAACCATGACTTTTTGGGTGAAAATAGTAACTTTTTAATTAAAATAGTGGTTAAAAGCAAGTTTGACGCTCCAAATGAGGGTTGCAGTGGCTATGAAAGTTCAGGCTGTGCAACACACATCACCCAATAACAACATTGTTTGTACCTCCCCTTTAATCTCCCTCCCTGTTCAACCAAATGCTAGGACTAAGTGACCAGAGCAGAGTCTTTCTATCATTATAGCAGTTTAGTGCAACCAAGAAAAGCAAAAACTCTCTTAAGACCCAATGTACCTCTGGTATTTTTTTTTCAGGAAACTGATGGACATAAGATAAGAAAAATAAATAAATGTGAAAAGGTGCATCCCCAGCATGGTGCCTGTAGTATCCTCTAGAAAATGCCTCAGTTAGTCTTGAGAGTCCTAATGTCATGACACTTGCTGTAAGACAGCAATGTGGTACCCAAAGATCTAGTTTGTTGCTGGAGCTACATTTCTGTGGTTTTTATTCTTAATGCTTGTTATTAATGTGCTTGTTTCAGGTCGGCGGATCTGTGCCGGTGAGACTCTTGCTAGGATGGAGCTCTTCATCTTCTTTACAAGCCTGCTGCAGAAGTTCACCTTTCGCCTTCCTCCTGGGGTAACAGATGTGGATGTTACTCCTGCAGAAGGCTTCACCCTAATGCCAATGCCTCACCTAATCTGCGCAGTGGCACGCTGATGAGCATCACCCACCAATCAGCAAAGAGGAGCAATCTCAAATTAATTGTTGTAGATGGTAGTTTGTAGGCTAGCACGTGATAAGGTTTGCAGAAGCACAATTTTTGTAACTAAGTTTACAACAACAATCTCTTTATTACCCGATAATATAATATTATTTTTCAGTTTTGTATATTTTAGACATCCGTTTGTGTTTACAACTTGGATTCCATAATAATGTTTGTAACATTTCTTAACACATAGCAGATCAATAGTAGCACAACGGTTTATAAATAGAATTAACTTTTTAATATAAAGTTTGTATTGTTATATTGAAAATATGTCTACGGGGTACATAAGAGGCTGTAGTGTCGTTGATACACAAATTACTTTGTACTTTAGTGTGATACAGCCATCATAAAAAATAACAAGGTACACAGGTATACAAACCCCAAACAGCTCCAATAGACGAACTTCGGGCCAGATGTACTAAACTTTTTTGCACGTCACAAGCAGCAAATTTTGCTGTTTGTGACGTGCAAAAAGCACATCGCGATGCCCAAAACCCTTTTTGCGATTCAGTAACCTGGTTACCGAATCGCAAACGGGATTGCGAGTCGCAATTAGGAAGGGGTGTTCCCTTCCTAATTGCGAGTCGCAGCGCGATGTTATATTGTTTTGTGACCGCGAACGAGGTCGCAAAACAATAGCAGTTAGCACCCATTTCAAATGGGTGCTAACCCATTCGCAAAAGGGAAGGGGTCCCCTTGGGACCCCTTCCCCTTTGTGAATGGCATTAAAAACATTTTTCCAGAGCAGGAAAACGTTTCATTTTTTAGTTTTGTAATGCACCTCGTTTTCCTTTAAGGAAAACGGGCTGCATTCCAAAAAAAAAACTGCTTTATTTAAAAGCAGTCACAGACATGGTGGTCTGCTGTCTCCAGCAGGCCACCATCCCTGTGAGCGCCGCGAGTCTCAAGGGGGTTGCAAATTGCGACCCACCTCATGAATATACATGAGGTGGGCCTTTGCGACCCCCTTGCGAGTCGCAGATGGTGTCAGGGACACCATCCTGCATTCCGATTTGCGACTCGCAAATTGCGAGTCGCTCTGACTCGCAATTTGCAATTCGCAAATCGGAATCTACTTACATCTGGCCCAATATGTGTTAAAGATGAGTGTAAGATATTTTTTTGTAATTTATCATTCTTTAAAAAAATTCACCAACATTGTGAAAGATTTCAGGAAGAGCAAACTAAAAAGTGATTCTAATGTCTATTTTTACACGTGGGCTTTATCCAGAGATATGTTGACTTTTTTTACTTAATTGTTTAAGGATATTGTGGAATCCTGTTAGTGTTCTGTACATGAGATTCCAAGGTAGAAAGTTGAAAGCGAGCGAGAGGAAAAACCGGTATGATCATAGTTGTGGGTTTTCATCTAGTGGCTTGCTGCTTCTTTATATGTACTCTAACTCGAAAAATGTAACTCACCTGTGATACGCACATACAAAATTACAGCGACAGTGAATAGATCCTGGATGGACAGGTGAAGCAGCAAGGATGCCCTCCAGCTAGTGTGCTAAGTAGTGCAACAACATTCGTCCCAGAGGTTATTGCTTATTGCTCTCTATTTATTTGTGAAGTGAGGAGAGAGCGCTATTTTAAAGGAGTGAAAGATTCATTCTTCTTCTTCATCCATCTGCATTTTACTATGGTGATTGCTTAAGCAGGGCTCATGCATAAGAGGACTACTGAATCACTGTTTTGAACTTTAAGAAACGTATCCAATAGAATGATAGGTCTATTCCCTACGGTTCCATATGCAGATACTGTGCTTGCGAAGTTGAATTGGTGTAATGTGATATGTTTCATTTCAGGTTTTCGTGAGATGTAACACTTCACATAACTTTTATTTTTCAGAAGACTTATAAGTTTACCTGTTATTTTTCTCATCAAAATATTCTTTAAATTATAAACCGGTATTTGGCACTTATATGATGACAGTGACTACTTTTGTTATTTTGGTAGTGTGATTATAGCATAATGTAGTGTGATTTTATCATTGTTATACAAACAGTCAGTATGGTGAGCATGTTCTGCCATTTTGTTTTACTAGTGCAAGGGGAACAATCAATAGTGTGTATGGTCTGAGCTGTTTCTGCATACATTGGGTTACTGGAGGGTGAGGAGGGTTCTCATCGCTGGAAACTGTCCTTGCAGGATCACTTTAGGGTGTGAAAGAATAAAGCAATTGCAATAGTCACCTACAGTACCTGATGAAATTAATTTAAATTTGAAATCCTATTGAATATATTATCAAACAGTTAGGGATCAGATGCAGTCACAAAATAAACAGTGATTGAAGGTTTCAAATTTTGTTCAAGAAAGCAAAACCATGGACAGATTATCAAGGAGTATGTTGCTGTTCTCAGGTCACTCACTGCACATTGTGAGTTTGAATCGATTAATTAAGACCAGGTTGTAAGCAATCAATTACTCATGAGACCTAAAAAGCAAGCACATTCAAGAATGTTTATGGGCTACTTCAAATTTAACATTTTCTGATACAAGTGAGCTAGCCAAAAGTATTGACCGTTCGGAGAAATTTGTTGAAGAACTTAGAGGGGCTTGTAATTCCTATGTGAACATAAATGTAATTAACAGAAATTAAAGTGCCTTGCACCTCCTATGTGGAAGTAAGTGTTATAAACAGGAGAGACAAACAGGAAAGATTGAAGAAGAAGAACAAGGAAAATTTTGAGAGCTGAAATAACAGCATTGCATGTTAAAGATGTAGTAGTAATGCTTATGTGTGAACATTTAACTTAGGGTATTTTTGGACAGGTATAGACTTTAAAAGTCAGGAAACTAGACGACAAGTTTATGTTGCTGATAAGGGAGATGCAATTCTATGCAGGCCAGAGATGGGTATCAAACTAGATCCTAGAACCAATCCCCCTTTCTAAGGTATTGCTACAGAGCCTAAAGATCAATCTGTTGAGATTCTCATATTTAAATCTTATGTGTTTGAATTGAAGATAGATGTTGCAAAAACAATTTTCTCCTGAAAAGTTGGGGAACTACAAATGCAGTATCAAGCTTTATCGAGGAATTCTGCCATTTAGGCATAATGTTTGAAATATTCCATTATGTTACAGGGGAAAGATAAAGGCTGTGTTACAAGATTTGTATGTGAAGTGTGTCATGGAACCTATTGAATCTTCCCCATTGTACTTTAATATAAGAATAAAGGTGAATTACATTTGTCTGTGAACTTACACATTCATAATGAAGCAATGCAGATTGTTATCCATCCTTTACCTAACATGCATGAAATGTTTGCAACAATTGGTGGGGTTGCTGTATTTACCAGTTTAGATCTGGCTAGTGCTTGCCACCAGTGAAATTCCAAACATTACAGATTGATTGCTCTCATAGACAATGATACAAAGATCTATGCCTCCAACGTTATGGTAGATCTGGAAGCATTGGCTTGTTCCACAGGAATCATCCCAAAAACACAGACCAGCTTCTGAGCAGGTATGAGCACAACAAATCTGTTAGCAGTCACGCTCCTCACAGAAAAAGCTGTGGCCAAAAGATCAAATATTTACGCCTGATTCATAGACCTGGAAGCAGCAATTGATAGGATCCCTAGGGCTCAACTCTGCCAAAATGGCCAAATAGGGTGCCCCCCCCCCCAAGCTACTCAAAGCTGTGATCAACTTGTATTCTGATACTTGGGTCCAAATTAAAATTAGCAATGGCCATAGAATTACCCGCAAGATCCCTATGCATACTGGCCTAAAGCAAGGGTGTGTGCTAGCCCTCTGTTTATTCAATATTTACACAGCCGATCTTGACAGCCAATCTTTCTGAAGTGGAGTGGGACCCTCCTAAATTGGCAGCAGAACCACTAAGATATCTTCAATATGCCAACAATATTGTTTTATTGAGCCAAACTCTAATCGTCCGCCAGCGCTTCATCACTCAATTGGCCCAATACACCAGAGTGTTGGGCTGGAATTAAATCACAATAAAACAAAAGCTGTATGCTTCTCTGCCAGCATAAGGAACAGCTACACTAGTTTCAAGTGGACAGCCTCCTGAAAACCTCTAGAAGCGGTAAAATCGTATGAATACTTAGGAGTGGTATTGGATGCACGACTATCATTCAGGGAGCACATTATGCAAAGAAGAGCTCTCTCCAAAAAACTTCAGTTTGCGCCCATACTCCTTCAAAAGAAGATTGGTGGTACTTCACAGTACTATTTGTTACAGGTTATCATATGGCTCTGAGCTACTAAAGGGAAACAATGACACCACTTTGAACTTCGTGCCTCTTTAAACACCTCTTCCGGTTACCGCTACACATACCTTAGTCACAGGTCAGATTGGAATTTTGCCTGCTTCATCAAAGCCTAGTCAGGATTGCTGCCCTCACAAAACTTTGCTGGAAGCTTAGGACAGCCCCACAAGACTCAATGGCCTCTATGTGTTGGTGGGGAAATGAGGAAGCAGCCTTACCATGAAAACTCTTGGCCAGCGGTCCTTCAGCAGTCCATAAGGTACTTTGCTACTGCATGGAACTCAAATATGGATTTCCTTATATTAAAAAAATAATAATAAGGCCGCAAGTATTCAGTTGCTGATCATTGAGAAGGGTGAGCAGGTGCAGTAACAGCATGCTTGGGCAGTTGTGCACTCTAACACCAACTTGAGGCCGCAACCATATCTGACAACCCACGTTGCAGCGTCGACTTAACGGGCCTGATGTAGCAAATTTAAAATTTGCGAGGTGCAAAGTGCGAGTCCATGCGACTCGCACTTTGCACCTCGCAAATTGGTATGCAGTACGGTGTCTCAGACACCGACTGCAACTCGCTATGGGGTCGCAATGACCCACCTCATGAATATTCATGAGGTGGGTCGCAAATTGCGGCCCCATAGCGAGTATAGGCACTCGCAAACATGGAGGCCTGCTGTCGTCAGCAGACCTCCATGTTCGTGACTGCTTTTAAATAAAGCAGTTTTTTTTTTTTTTTTAAGTGTAGCCCGTTTTCCTTACAGGAAAACGAGCTGCACTTAAAAAAAAACGAAACCTTTAGTTTCGGTATTTTTTCAGGGCAGGGAGTGGTCCCTGCCCTGAAAAAATATTTGTGGGTCCAGTCACAAACTGGGAGGGGTCCCATGGGGACCCCTTCCAATTTGCGAGTGGGTTACCATCCACTTGAAGTGGATGGTAACTAATGGTATTGCATACCACTCAGACTCGCAAATAGGAAGGGAACACCCCTTCCTATTTGCAAGTCAGAAATGCATATTGCGAGTCGGTACCGATAGTAGAAGTGCAATATGCATTTCTGCATAGCAAAGAGGCATTTGCACCTCGCAAACGGCGATTTTCGCCGTTTGCGACGTGCAAATACTTTGCTACATCTGGCCCAACATTCATTGTTATTATTCCAATTGCGTACTTTCCCTTCAAAGGGCTTGGATCCTGCTTGGAAGCAGTGCTGGTCAGACAGCCAATTCCTCTTGTGTGGCTATTTCCAAGAAAGCTTTCTTCATCTTCTGCGCATGTGTCCTGCCGTCCTTTCCCTTAGATGGAAACTGCTGTGTCCAGCTCTAAGGGAGCTGCAGATTAAGTTATGTTGCCGTGCAGTTCTGGCTCTTTTAAATGGTCACAGCAAATAGCTATCCTATAAAACTAGAACGTTTTTGATTCACGTAGCAAGGCTGCTTACACAGCAAACGCCGGCTCCTCAACTCCAAAACAAAAGAATGCTTTAGCCGGTTCCAGCCTTGGCCTACTACGAGCTTTTGTAAAAAGTATTTTGAACCTAAATTTAACAAATTAATTTTTATTTTCTTGCTGCTACCCACTCCTTTGGGTTTTAATAAATATATATATTGCACTTCATTTAATACCACTTTATTAGACTTATTTACATTGCAATTATTTTTATTCATTGGCAATAAAGGTATAATTTCATTTCATTTCCATTTATCATGGGAAACAAAATTATTGTATCTATTAATGCATGTGGTTCTGGACTGGGAGCTGTTTGGCAATAGACGGATGAGTAGAAAACATGGGTTGTGTCTTATGGGTCTAAATGCAATCATATGCTAGGATCCCGGAGCTCTGGGTGACGTTACTGGCAGCATGTCAGGAAGTTGAGGAGGGTACATTGGGGTAGACGTGGTGATCATGCAGGATGCACGAGGAGGGGGTGGCAGGCTGTGGGGTAAAGTACAGGTCACTTGCAAAGATGGGATGACCAGGGAGCTCCACTGTATCTCCTCTCCCATTGTCGCTGACCGGTTCACCCCATGCACTGCAGCCAAGATTTGCATGTATATGTTCATTGTTTCGGGGGGGGGGCAGACATGGCTCCACAGTTAAGCAGAAAGTGTTGACACTGTATTCCATTATGCTTGTATTGATGCAAATAGGGATGCTACAGTCTTGTTTTTCTTTGTATTAGTAAAATGATAAAAACATGTTTAAAAAAAAAAAGTACTTTTAGGGGTGTTAAAAAGCATCTAAGGTCTGCTCTTAACAAGGTCCATAGAAACAGAGTCGCTATTGCTGTGTTGTGGACTGAATGTAAACAGGACCTTACAGTAAGAAAGCTAGGAATGAAAATACATTTATGGAATAAATTAATTACTGCATGTTCAATGAGAGACATATGAGACTTCTGAAAAATAGTTAATTCTGGGGACCCACTCTCCACACAGAATGATGGTTTAGGTAACGTCATTCCTGCTGACAAATGGTATCACACTTTAGGTCTATTTATGGGCTTAACTCTGAAGATTTTATTCAGGATGGAAACCATTCTGGTGAACATCCCCTACAACCTCATTCAACCTGGAGGTAGTTTATCTAACTATTATTCAAAGCGCTGGAAATAAGTCCCCGGAGTGTGTCCCACTGGACTTGTATAAGACTGAGCCATATTTTTGGGCATCCTTTATCACAGATGTACTGAATTCCGCTGCCCCTAATAACTTTCCTAGTTCATGACATTCAGTCATTGTTGTGCCCATATTTAAGTAGGAAAGCCAGCAAGATCCTGGGTGCTTTTGCCCAATGTCTTTGCTACATTCATGTTTATAAATTGTGGGGCTCGTCTTCTTGCGAAGAATTACGACCTAGACAGATGCTTGAAGTATTATCACTCCAATGCAGGATGGCTTCAGAGAAGGCTTAGACACTATTGAGCAGTGCCTTAACAATAATTTGTTAATCCAGAAAAATATACTGTGGATAAGGAGCGGGTCCTTTTACTTTGCATTTATGGACCTTAGGTTTGCGTTTGACTGGGTTAATCAGTCTGTCTTATGGGCTATACGAAGGATCTTAGGGATGAATCAGAATTTGATTGATTTTAACTGAGCACTCCATTGAGATCTTAATGTGCCTGTCTGATATGGCCAGGGGGGAGAATGAACAAATTCCTTCCGTACAAAGAAGTTACTTCCCCAACAAAAATACAAACCTAAATGCATCTACTCCAAGCAACTACCAACCCATCTCAACACTACTTTGCCTGGAAAAAATAATTGAAAGAGTGGAAGCCAGCCAATTTTAGGGCTATATAAAATCCAACAATCTACTTGTTGACATACAATCTGAAGTCCAACCGCTAAGAAGTACTGAAACCACGGTGATGGACATCAGTGAAAAAGCGCTAACCTTAAGAGATCAAAATCATTTGGTGGCTGTTAGCCTACTTGACCTGTTAGCAGCATTTAACAATATAGTTCACGAAACACTCCTAATCTGCCTTAAACTCTGGTTCAACATTACCAGAAAAAGGATGGGAATGGTGTAGGAAGTTGGCTCTGTATGTGCTATTTCAAAATAAGGAATAGCATGCACAGAGTCCAAGGGTTCCCCTTAGAGGTAAAATAGTGGTAAAAGAGATAATACTAATGCTCTATTTTGTGGTAGTGTGGTCGAGCAGTAGGCTTATCCAAGGAGTAGTGTTAAGCATTTGTTGTACATACACATAGACAATAAATGAGGTACACACACTCAGAGACAAATCCAGCCAATAGGTTTTGTTATAGAAAAATATCTTTTCTTAGTTTATTTTAAGAACCACAGGTTCAAATTCTACATGTAATATCTCATTCGAAAGGTATTGCAGGTAAGTACTTCAGGAACTTCAAATCATAAAAATTGCATGTATACTTTACAAGTTATTGACAAATAGCTGTTTTAAAAGTGGACACTTAGTGCAATTTTCACAGTTCCTGGGGGAGGTAAGTTTTTGTTAGTTTTACCAGGTAAGTAAGACACTTACAGGGTTCAGTTCTTGGTCCAAGGTAGCCCACCGTTGGGGGTTCAGAGCAACCCCAAAGTCACCACACCAGCAGCTCAGGGCCGGTCAGGTGCAGAGTTCAAAGCGGTGCCCAAAACACATAGGCTAGAATGGAGAGAAGGGGGTGCCCCGGTTCCGGTCTGCTTGCAGGTAAGTACCCGCGTCTTCGGAGGGCAGACCAGGGGGGTTTTGTAGGGCACCGGGGGGGACACAAGTCCACACAGAAATTTCACCCTCAGCAGCGCGGGGGCGGCCGGGTGCAGTGTAGAAACAGGCGTCGGGTTCGCAATGTTAGTCTATGAGAGATCTCGGGATCTCTTCAGCGCTGCAGGCAGGCAAGGGGGGGATTCCTCGGGGAAACCTCCACTTGGGTAAGGGAGAGGGACTCCTGGGGGTCACTTCTCCAGTGAAAGTCCGGTCCTTCAGGTCCTGGGGGCTGCGGGTGCAGGGTCTCTCCCAGGCGTCGGGACTTTAGGTTCAAAGAGTCGCGGTCAGGGGAAGCCTCGGGTTTCCCTCTGCAGGCGGCGCTGTGGGGGCTCAGGGGGGACAGGTTTTGGTACTCACAGTATCAGAGTAGTCCTGGGGTCCCTCCTGAGGTGTTGGATCGCCACCAGCCGAGTCGGGGTCGCCGGGTGCAGTGTTGCAAGTCTCACGCCTTTTGCGGGGAGCTTGCAGGGTTCTTTAAAGCTGCTGGAAACAAAGTTGCAGCTTTTCTTGGAGCAGGTCCGCTGTCCTCGGGAGTTTCTTGTCTTTTCGAAGCAGGGGCAGTCCTCAGAGGATGTCGAGGTCGCTGGTCCCTTTGGAAGGCGTCGCTGGAGCAGGATCTTTGGAAGGCAGGAGACAGGCCGGTGAGTTTCTGGAGCCAAGGCAGTTGTCGTCTTCTGGTCTTCCTCTGCAGGGGTTTTCAGCTAGGCAGTCCTTCTTCTTGTTGTTGCAGGAATCTAATTTTCTAGGGTTCAGGGTAGCCCTTAAATACTAAATTTAAGGGCGTGTTTAGGTCTGGGGGGTTAGTAGCCAATGGCTACTAGCCCTGAGGGTGGGTACACCCTCTTTGTGCCTCCTCCCAAGGGGAGGGGGTCACAATCCTAACCCTATTGGGGGAATCCTCCATCTGCAAGATGGAGGATTTCTAAAAGTCAGAGTCACCTCAGCTCAGGACACCTTAGGGGCTGTCCTGACTGGCCAGTGACTCCTCCTTGTTTTTCTCATTATTTTCTCCGGCCTTGCCGCCAAAAGTGGGGCCTGGCCGGAGGGGGCGGGCAACTCCACTAGCTGGAGTGTCCTGCTGGGTTGGCACAAAGGAGGTGAGCCTTTGAGGCTCACCGCCAGGTGTGACAATTCCTGCCTGGGGGAGGTGTTAGCATCTCCACCCAGTGCAGGCTTTGTTACTGGCCTCAGAGTGACAAAGGCACTCTCCCCATGGGGCCAGCAACATGTCTCGGTTTGTGGCAGGCTGCTAAAACTAGTCAGCCTACACAGATAGTCGGTTAAGTTCCAGGGGGCACCTCTAAGGTGCCCTCTGTGGTGTATTTTACAATAAAATGTACACTGGCATTAGTGTGCATTTATTGTGCTGAGAAGTTTGATACCAAACTTCCCAGTTTTCAGTGTAGCCATTATGGTGCTGTGGAGTTCGTGTTTGACAAACTCCCAGACCATATACTCTTATGGCTACCCTGCACTTACAATGTCTAAGGTTTTGTTTAGCCACTGTAGGGGTACCATGCTCATGCACTGGTACCCTCACCTATGGTATAGTGCACCCTGCCTTAGGGCTGTAAGGCCTGCTAGAGGGGTGTCTTACCTATACTGCATAGGCAGTGAGAGGCTGGCATGGCACCCTGAGGGGAGTGCCATGTCGACTTACTCGTTTTGTCCTCACTAGCACACACAAGCTGGCAAGCAGTGTGTCTGTGCTGAGTGAGAGGTCTCCAGGGTGGCATAAGACATGCTGCAGCCCTTAGAGACCTTCCTTGGCATCAGGGCCCTTGGTACTAGAAGTACCAGTTACAAGGGACTTATCTGGATGCCAGGGTCTGCCAATTGTGGATACAAAAGTACAGGTTAGGGAAAGAACACTGGTGCTGGGGCCTGGTTAGCAGGCCTCAGCACACTTTCAATTGTAAACATAGCATCAGCAAAGGCAAAAAGTCAGGGGGCAACCATGCCAAGGAGGCATTTCCTTACACAACCCCCCCCCCAAACGAAAGAGGATGAGACTAACCTTTCCCAAGAGAGTCTTCATTTTCTAAGTGGAAGAACCTGGAAAGGCCATCTGCATTGGCATGGGCAGTCCCAGGTCTGTGTTCCACTATAAAGTCCATTCCTTGTAGGGAGATGGACCACCTCAACAGTTTAGGATTTTCACCTTTCATTTGCATCAGCCATTTGAGAGGTCTGTGGTCAGTTTGAACTAGGAAGTGAGTCCCAAAGAGGTATGGTCTCAGCTTCTTCAGGGACCAAACCACAGCAAAGGCCTCCCTCTCAATGGCACTCCAACGCTGCTCCCTGGGGAGTAACCTCCTGCTAATGAAAGCAACAGGCTGGTCAAGGCCATCATCATTTGTTTGGGACAAAACTGCCCCTATCCCATGTTCAGAGGCATCAGTCTGCACAATGAACTGCTTAGAATAATCTGGAGCTTTTAGAACTGGTGCTGAGCACATTGCCTGTTTCAGGGTGTCAAAGGCCTGTTGGCATTCCACAGTCCAGTTCACTTTCTTGGGCATTTTCTTGGAGGTGAGTTTAGTGAGGGCTGTCACAATGGATCCATATCCCTTCACAAACCTCCTGTAATACCCAGTCAAGCCAAGGAATGCCCTGACTTGAGTCTGGGTTTTTGGAGCTACCCAGTCCAGAATAGTCTGGATCTTGGGTTGGAGTGGCTGAACTTGGCCTCCACCTACAAGGTGTCCCAAGTAAACCACAGTTCCCTGCCCTATCTGGCATTTGGATGCCTTGATAGAGAGGCCTGCAGATTGCAGAGCCTTCAAAACCTTCCTCAGGTGGACCAGGTGATCCTGCCAGGTGGAGCTAAAGACAGCAATATCATCAAGATAAGCTGTGCTAAAGGACTCCAAGCCAGCAAGGACTTGATTCACC
The DNA here is from genome assembly GCF_031143425.1 of Pleurodeles waltl. NCBI lineage: Eukaryota > Metazoa > Chordata > Amphibia > Caudata > Salamandridae > Pleurodeles > Pleurodeles waltl. The sequence continues at coordinate 1,731,374,034 of NC_090444.1, forward strand.
AACCTTTGGAAGGTGGCAGGGGCATTCTTTAAACCAAAGGGCATAACAGTAAACTGATAATGCCCATCAGGTGTGGAGAATGCTGTCTTTTCTTTTGCTCCAGGTGCCATTTTTATTTGCCAGTACCCTGCTGTCAAGTCAAAGGTACTTAGAAATTTGGCAGCACCTAATTTATCAATGAGCTCATCAGCTCTTGGAATTGGATGGGCATCTGTCTTGGTGACAGAATTGAGCCCTCTGTAGTCCACACAAAACCTCATCTCTTTCTTTCCATCTTTGGTGTGAGGTTTGGGGACTAAGACCACTGGGCTAGCCCAGGGGCTGTCAGAGCGCTCAATTACTCCCAATTCCAGCATCTTGTGGACTTCCACCTTGATGCTTTCCTTAACATGGTCAGACTGTCTAAAGATTTTGTTCTTGACAGGCATGCTGTCTCCTGTGTCCACATCATGGGTACACAGGTGTGTCTGACCAGGGGTTAAGGAGAAGAGTTCAGGAAACTGTTGTAGGACTCTCCTACAATCAGCTTGCTGTTGGCCAGAGAGGGTGTCTGAGTAGATCACTCCATCTACTGTGCCATCTTTTGGGTCTGATGACAGAAGATCAGGGAGAGGTTCACTCTCTGCCTCCTGATCCTCATCTGTTACCATCAACAGATTCACATCAGCCCTGTCATGGAAGAGCTTAAGGCGGTTCACATGGATCACCCTCTTGGGGCTCCTGCTTGTGCCCAGGTCCACCAGGTAGGTGACCTGACTCTTCCTTTCTAGTACTGGGTAAGGGCCACTCCATTTGTCCTGGAGTGCCCTGGGAGCCACAGGCTCCAGAACCCAGACTTTCTGCCCTGGTTGGAACTCAACCAGTGCAGCCTTTTGGTCATACCAAAACTTCTGGAGCTGTTGGCTGGCCTCAAGGTTTTTGGTTGCCTTTTCCATGTACTCTGCCATTCTAGAGCGAAGGCCAAGTACATAGTCCACTATGTCCTGTTTAGGCTCGTGGAGAGGTCTCTCCCAGCCTTCTTTAACAAGGGCAAGTGGTCCCCTTACAGGATGACCAAACAGAAGTTCAAAGGGTGAGAATCCTACTCCCTTCTGTGGCACCTCTCTGTAAGCGAAAAGCAGGCATGGCAAGAGGACATCCCATCTCCTTTTGAGTTTTTCTGGGAGCCCCATGATCATGCCTTTTAATGTCTTGTTGAATCTCTCAACCAAGCCATTAGTTTGTGGATGGTATGGTGTAGTGAATTTATAAGTCACTCCACACTCATTCCACATGTGCTTTAGGTATGCTGACATGAAGTTGGTACCTCTGTCAGACACCACCTCCTTAGGGAAACCCACTCTGGTAAAGATACCAATGAGGGCCTTGGCTACTGCAGGGGCAGTAGTCGACCTAAGGGGAATAGCTTCAGGATACCTGGTAGCATGATCCACTACTACCAGGATATACATATTTCCCGAGGCTGTGGGAGGTTCTAGTGGACCAACTATGTCCACACCCACTCTTTCAAAGGGCACCCCCACCACTGGAAGTGGAAGGAGGGGGGCCTTTGGATGCCCACCTGTCTTACCACTGGCTTGACAGGTGGGGCAGGAGAGGCAAAACTCCTTAACCATGTTGGACATATTGGGCCAGTAGAAGTGGTTGACTAACCTCTCCCACGTCTTGGTTTGTCCCAAATGTCCAGCAAGGGGAATGTCATGGGCCAATGTTAGGATGAACTTCCTGAACAGCTGAGGCACTACCACTCTCCTAGTGGCACCAGGTTTGGGGTCTCTGGCCTCAGTGTACAGGAGTCCATCTTCCCAATAGACCCTATGCGTTCCATTTTTCTTGCCTTTGGACTCTTCAGCAGCTTGCTGCCTAAGGCCTTCAAGAGAGGGACAGGTTTCTTGTCCCTTACACAGCTCCTCCCTTGAGGGTCCCCCTGGGCCTAAGAGCTCAACCTGATAAGGTTCAAACTCCAAAGGCTCAGTTCCCTCAGAGGGCAGAACTTCTTCCTGAGAAGAGAGGTTCCCTTTCTTTTGCTGTGTTGCAGTTGGTTTCCCAACTGACTTTCCTGTTCTCTTGGTAGGCTGGGCCATTTTTCCAGACTCCAGCTCTACTTTTTCACCCTGTGCCTTGCATTGTGCTCTTGTTTTCACACACACCAGTTCAGGGATACCCAGCATTGCTGCATGGGTTTTTAGTTCTACCTCAGCCCATGCTGAGGACTCCAGGTCATTTCCAAGCAGACAGTCCACTGGGATATTTGAGGAGACCACCACCTGTTTCAGGCCATTGACCCCTCCCCATTCTAAAGTAACCATTGCCATGGGATGTACTTTTCTCTGATTGTCAGCGTTGGTGACTGTGTAAGTTTTTCCAGTCAGGTATTGGCCAGGGGAAACCAGTTTCTCTGTCACCATGGTGACACTGGCACCTGTATCCCTCAGGCCCTCTATTCTAGTCCCATTAATTAAGAGTTGCTGTCTGTATTTTTGCATGTTAGGCGGCCAGACAGCTAGTGTGGCTAAATCCACCCCACCCTCAGAAACTAGAGTAGCTTCAGTGTGGACCCTGATTTGCTCTGGGCACACTGTTGATCCCACTTGGAGACTAGCCATACCAGTGTTACCTGGATGGGAGTTTGGAGTGGAACCTTTCTTGGGACAGGCCTTGTCTCCAGTTTGGTGTCCATGCTGTTTACAGCTATGACACCAGGCCTTTTTGGGATCAAAGTTTTTACCCTTGTACCCATTGTTTTGTGAAGAGGTTCTGGGCCCACCCTCCTGTGCAGGTTTTTGGGGGCCTGTAGAAGACTCTTTACTATTTTTAGTTTTGGTTGTCTCATCACTCTTCCCCTGGGGAGTCTTTGTGACCCCTTTCTTTTGGTCACCCCCTGTTGAAGTCTTGGACACCCTTGTCTTGACCCAATGGTCCGCCTTCTTTCCCAATTCTTGGGGAGAAATTGGTCCTAGGTCTACCAGATGCTGATGCAGTTTATCATTGAAACAATTACTTAATAGGTGTTCTTTCACAAACAAATTGTACAGCCCATCATAATTACTTACACCACTGCCTTGAATCCAACCATCTAGTGTTTTCACTGAGTAGTCAACAAAGTCAACCCAGGTCTGGCTCGAGGATTTTTGAGCCCCCCTGAACCTAATCCTGTACTCCTCAGTGGAGAATCCAAAGCCCTCAATCAGGGTACCCTTCATGAGGTCATAAGATTCTGCATCTTTTCCAGAGAGTGTGAGGAGTCTATCCCTACACTTTCCTGTGAACATTTCCCAAAGGAGAGCACCCCAGTGAGATCTGTTCACTTTTCTGGTTACACAAGCCCTCTCAAAAGCTGTGAACCACTTGGTGATGTCATCACCATCTTCAAATTTTGTCACAATCCCTTTGGGGATTTTTAACATGTCAGGAGAATCTCTGACCCTATTTATATTGCTGCCACCATTGATGGGTCCTAGGCCCATCTCTTGTCTTTCCCTCTCTATGGCTAGGATCTGTCTTTCCAAAGCCAATCTTTTGGCCATCCTGGCTAACTGGATGTCCTCTTCACTGGGGCTATCCTCAGTGATTTCAGAGGTGTTGGTCTCTCCTGTGAGGGAACCAGCATCTCTGACTATTATTTTTGGAGTCAGGGTTTGAGGGACCCTGTTCTCCCTAGATAGGATTGGTAGGGGGGAATTGTCCTCCAAGTCACTATCCTCTTCCTCTGAGTTGCCACCCTCAGAGGGGTTGGCCTTTTCAAACTCTGCCAAAAGCTCCTGGAGCTGTATTTTGGTAGGTTTGGGGCCCATTGTTATTTTCTTTATTTTACAGAGTGACCTTAGCTCCCTCATCTTAAGATGGAGGTAAGGTGTGGTGTCGAGTTCCACCACAGTCACATCTGTGCTAGACATTTTGCTTCTAAAAGTTGGAATACTTTTTAAGAATCTACAACTGGTTCTAGAATCTAATTCAAACTTTTACAAACTTTTAAACTCTAAAAGAAATGCTAAACAGGATCTAACACAAGGCCCTAGCAGGTCTTTTAAGAATTTAGAAAACTTTTCAAATTGCAAAAATCAATTTCTAATGACAATTTTGGAATTTGTCGTGTGATCAGGTATTGGCTGAGTAGTCCAGCAAATGCAAAGTCTTGTACCCCACCGCTGATCCACCAATGTAGGAAGTTGGCTCTGTATGTGCTATTTCAAAGTAAGGAATAGCATGCACAGAGTCCAAGGGTTCCCCTTAGAGGTAAAATAGTGGTAAAAGAGATAATACTAATGCTCTATTTTGTGGTAGTGTGGTCGAGCAGTAGGCTTATCCAAGGAGTAGTGTTAAGCATTTGTTGTACATACACATAGACAATAAATGAGGTACACACACTCAGAGACAAATCCAGCCAATAGGTTTTGTTATAGAAAAATATCTTTTCTTAGTTTATTTTAAGAACCACAGGTTCAAATTCTACATGTAATATCTCATTCGAAAGGTATTGCAGGTAAGTACTTCAGGAACTTCAAATCATAAAAATTGCATGTATACTTTACAAGTTATTGACAAATAGCTGTTTTAAAAGTGGACACAGTGCAATTTTCACAGTTCCTGGGGGAGGTAAGTTTTTGTTAGTTTTACCAGGTAAGTAAGACACTTACAGGGTTCAGTTCTTGGTCCAAGGTAGCCCACCGTTGGGGGTTCAGAGCAACCCCAAAGTCACCACACCAGCAGCTCAGGGCCGGTCAGGTGCAGAGTTCAAAGCGGTGCCCAAAACACATAGGCTAGAATGGAGAGAAGGGGGTGCCCCGGTTCCGGTCTGCTTGCAGGTAAGTACCCGCGTCTTCGGAGGGCAGACCAGGGGGGTTTTGTAGGGCACCGGGGGGGACACAAGTCCACACAGAAATTTCACCCTCAGCAGCGCGGGGGCGGCCGGGTGCAGTGTAGAAACAGGCGTCGGGTTCGCAATGTTAGTCTATGAGAGATCTCGGGATCTCTTCAGCGCTGCAGGCAGGCAAGGGGGGGATTCCTCGGGGAAACCTCCACTTGGGTAAGGGAGAGGGACTCCTGGGGGTCACTTCTCCAGTGAAAGTCCGGTCCTTCAGGTCCTGGGGGCTGCGGGTGCAGGGTCTCTCCCAGGCGTCGGGACTTTAGGTTCAAAGAGTCGCGGTCAGGGGAAGCCTCGGGTTTCCCTCTGCAGGCGGCGCTGTGGGGGCTCAGGGGGGACAGGTTTTGGTACTCACAGTATCAGAGTAGTCCTGGGGTCCCTCCTGAGGTGTTGGATCGCCACCAGCCGAGTCGGGGTCGCCGGGTGCAGTGTTGCAAGTCTCACGCCTTTTGCGGGGAGCTTGCAGGGTTCTTTAAAGCTGCTGGAAACAAAGTTGCAGCTTTTCTTGGAGCAGGTCCGCTGTCCTCGGGAGTTTCTTGTCTTTTCGAAGCAGGGGCAGTCCTCAGAGGATGTCGAGGTCGCTGGTCCCTTTGGAAGGCGTCGCTGGAGCAGGATCTTTGGAAGGCAGGAGACAGGCCGGTGAGTTTCTGGAGCCAAGGCAGTTGTCGTCTTCTGGTCTTCCTCTGCAGGGGTTTTCAGCTAGGCAGTCCTTCTTCTTGTTGTTGCAGGAATCTAATTTTCTAGGGTTCAGGGTAGCCCTTAAATACTAAATTTAAGGGCGTGTTTAGGTCTGGGGGGTTAGTAGCCAATGGCTACTAGCCCTGAGGGTGGGTACACCCTCTTTGTGCCTCCTCCCAAGGGGAGGGGGTCACAATCCTAACCCTATTGGGGGAATCCTCCATCTGCAAGATGGAGGATTTCTAAAAGTCAGAGTCACCTCAGCTCAGGACACCTTAGGGGCTGTCCTGACTGGCCAGTGACTCCTCCTTGTTTTTCTCATTATTTTCTCCGGCCTTGCCGCCAAAAGTGGGGCCTGGCCGGAGGGGGCGGGCAACTCCACTAGCTGGAGTGTCCTGCTGGGTTGGCACAAAGGAGGTGAGCCTTTGAGGCTCACCGCCAGGTGTGACAATTCGTGCCTGGGGGAGGTGTTAGCATCTCCACCCAGTGCAGGCTTTGTTACTGGCCTCAGAGTGACAAAGGCACTCTCCCCATGGGGCCAGCAACATGTCTCGGTTTGTGGCAGGCTGCTAAAACTAGTCAGCCTACACAGATAGTCGGTTAAGTTCCAGGGGGCACCTCTAAGGTGCCCTCTGTGGTGTATTTTACAATAAAATGTACACTGGCATCAGTGTGCATTTATTGTGCTGAGAAGTTTGATACCAAACTTCCCAGTTTTCAGTGTAGCCATTATGGTGCTGTGGAGTTCGTGTTTGACAAACTCCCAGACCATATACTCTTATGGCTACCCTGCACTTACAATGTTTAAGGTTTTGTTTAGACACTGTAGGGGTACCATGCTCATGCACTGGTACCCTCACCTATGGTATAGTGCACCCTGCCTTAGGGCTGTAAGGCCTGCTAGAGGGGTGTCTTACCTATACTGCATAGGCAGTGAGAGGCTGGCATGGCACCCTGAGGGGAGTGCCATGTCGACTTACTCGTTTTGTCCTCACTAGCACACACAAGCTGGCAAGCAGTGTGTCTGTGCTGAGTGAGAGGTCTCCAGGGTGGCATAAGACATGCTGCAGCCCTTAGAGACCTTCCTTGGCATCAGGGCCCTTGGTACTAGAAGTACCAGTTACAAGGGACTTATCTGGATGCCAGGGTCTGCCAATTGTGGATACAAAAGTACAGGTTAGGGAAAGAACACTGGTGCTGGGGCCTGGTTAGCAGGCCTCAGCACACTTTCAATTGTAAACATAGCATCAGCAAAGGCAAAAAGTCAGGGGGCAACCATGCCAAGGAGGCATTTCCTTACAAATGGTTTACATCTTTCCGACAAGAATGAAAGAGCAAATAAAATGTAGTCTACATGTCTCAGAATCAACTATGAGACTCAGGCCCTCATTCTGACCTTGGCGGGCGGCGGAGGCCGCCCGCCAAAGTCCCGCCGTCAGATTACCGTTCCGCGGTCGAAAGACGGCGGCGGTAATTCTGACTTTCCCGCTGGGCTGGCGGGCGGTCGCCTTCAGACCGCCCGCCAGCCCAGCGGGAAAGAGGCTTCCACGATGAAGCCGGCTCGGAATCGAGCCGGCGGAGTGGAAGCTGTGCGACGGGTGCAGTTGCACCCGTCGCGTATTTCACTGTCTGCACAGCAGACAGTGAAATACATGTAGGGGCCCTCTTACGGGGGCCCCTGCAATGCCCATGCCAGTGGCATGGGCCCCCAGGGGCCCCGCGACCCCCCCTACCGCCATCCGGATCCCAGCGGTCGGACCGCCGGGATCTGGATGGCGGTAGGGGGGGTCGGAATCCCCGCGGCGGTGCAGCAAGCTGCGCCGCCGTGGAGGATTCAATGGGGCGGCGGTACACTGGCGGGAGCCCGCCAGTGGTGCCGGTCCGACCGCGGCTTTACCGCCGCGGTCGGAATCCCCATTGGAGCACCGCCGGCCTGTCGGCGGTGCTCCCGCGGTCCTCCGCCCTGGCGGTCAAAGACCGCCAGGGTCAGAATGAGGGCCTTAGTCTCGTGTCCTTTGAAAATAAAAACAAAAAGCATAAAGGTAGGCAGGGTAGGAATATCTTGTCCCTTTAGAACTGGTTGGAGAGTCCCAGTGGGCTTACCCCTTCCTCCCAAAAAAGATCCTCAGAGATGGGATTCCAGGGACCCTTCAGAAGCTCAGGGAGGGTGGCCCCATGCCCTACTCATTTTTTAAAAAGTAAGCAGGTGATGGTGTTCTTAGGACCTTTAGAAGGCTTGGGGGACATGCACCTTCACCTTCAAAACAGTGATTGAACCCTGCGGATGGAGTCCCTTGGTCCATGAAATGGTTCAGGGAAGGTGGGGAGCCCCCATAAGACCCTCAAGGGCTTTTTGCCAATAATGTATGATGCCTGTAGAAGCGATGTGTAAACTGTCAAGCTTCATTTAAATGTGTGGGGGCTGTAAGGACCACAGCACCCCCTTCACAACATAAAAAAATGCAGTAAGTCACCTGGGTCAATAAATCCATGACCCTAGAAGAGCTCACAATTTATTTCAAAGCTCTGACGTGGAGCTATGTGCTCATTCGCTGAAGTGCAGTGATCCCCTGTGGTTGGTTCTGTGGCCTGAAAAATGGTAATAAAAGAAACAAAGACATGTTAGTGTTTTTGTTTTTTAAAACACTTTATTGAAAATAATTTGTGACAGTAAATATTAACATTGCAATGTGTGCATTTATAAAATAAACATTGTTGGACTCACTTGAGAAGAAGATGGTCTCTTCCGCCAGCCTTGCATTATGGTCCGTGAACACCACATGCCTTTTGGGTGGTTATTCCCACATGCTGTGGGATACATTGGTGCAAGTGCTGCCACAAGTCCCGGAGATAGCCTGGGCTGTACTCTATCAGGCTGTTGCCAATGGGAGAGATGCATCAAAAGCACAATCCTTTGCAGACTGGACACAACCCACTTACTAGGCAGAGCGGTTTCATCAACAGTGGCCATGAGGTGCCACGTCTGACTCACGATATCTGGCTTTTCAGGGAATGTCCAAGCTTCTTTGATGGACATGCCCTTTGATGTCAGCCGTATCTTTGGAGCCAAGGCAGACTTGGAGCTCGAGCACTTTCAGGATTCTCTGGATATGGTCAGGTCCTTGGGCCTCAAAGTGGTCTTACATCCCCCCAGTCTGCCTTTTGCCCCTTTTATAGCTATGGATGGGGCATTCAACTACATCCATTCCCGGCTAGCCCCCATGCCGTGCATGCTGTCCAGCCTCTGTGTGGCTGAGGGTGTGGGATTCACCAACCTTGTGGATCAAGTGGCCAGCCGTCACAACAGACCCTCCCCTCTGCAGAAGCCTCTAAATCTTCCTAGGCTGACTCTCCCCCACCAGGGGCCAGCTAGAGGCAAGATTCGCCGTCACCTGGCCTGCTGGAAATCCATCTCATTAGGTAGGTTGGTTTTGCAGATAGTCCAAAGGGCTACTCCCTCCCCTTCAAGACTACCCCTCTATTCATGCCACCATCCTACGATCGGATGACAGGATCATTTGTCCCTTCTCCACAAGCTAGTTACAGCTCTTTTGGCAAGGAAGCCATGGAGCATGTTCCCGTACCAAAAGTAGGTTGTGGTTGCTATTCCCGCTATTTTCTGGTCCCCAAAAACATACAAGGGCCTCCACTCTTTTCTAGACTTTTAGGGCCAGATGTACCAAAGGATTTTACCCTTTCTGTGTCTATGGGAAAAAGCTTTCGTACATATGGCCCTTAGTCCCTCAATCTCTTCCTCAAGAAGGAGAAATTCCAATTGCTCACTTTGGCTCAGGTTCTATTTGCCCTGGATCCAGGAGACTGGATGGTAGTGCTGGACTTGCAGGATGCTAATTTTCATATCCCTGTCCTGCCTGCCCACAGATGTTACCTGCAGTTCGCAGTAGATCAGAGCCCCTCGGGTGTTCACCAAAATGATGGCAGTGGTTGCACCTCATCTGCAGAAATCAGATAATTCAGTCTCCCCTTATCTCGATGACTGGCTGTCGAAGGCAAGCTTCCCCCAGGCTGACGTCTCCCACCTCCAGACTACGGTAGACCTCCTGCATTCTCTAGGGTTCACTATAAATGTGCTTAAGTCACACCAAACTCCTTCTCAGATGCTCCCTTTCAACTGAGTTGTTCTGGACATGGTGCAGTTTTGGGCATATTCTCCTGAGCGGAAATTCAAGGATATTAGGGCTATGATACCGATGTTTCAGCCTCTATCCTGGATTTTGGTGAGAATGACTCTGAGGCTACTGGGCCTTATGGCCTTCTCCATCCTGCTGGTGACACATGCCAGATGCAGTGGGTCAGAGTAAGATCCCTCTCACTTCCTCAACCAGATCTAACACTAGTGAAAGATGCTACTCCTATGGGATGGAGTGGCCATCTTGGAGAGGTGGAGATTAGAGCCATCTGGTCCCCGGCAGAATCCTGACTACACATCAACCTGTTGGAGCTCTGTGCGTTCCGGCTGGCATTCAAAAGCCTTTCTTCCCTCTATCAAGGGAAAGATGGTGCAGGTGTTCACTGACAACACCACTGCCACGTGATACTGCACCATGCAGGGTGGGGTCGTGGACCTTTTGTCAAGAGCCTCTTGCACCTCTGGACATGGCTGGAACAGCAGGGAATATCCCTGGTGGTTTAACATCTGATGGGCTCCCTGAATGCCAAAACGGACAAACCCAGCCAGAATGCTCAGCGGATCCTGAATGGCATCGCCATCCAGAGGTGGCACAAGGTCTCTTTCAGCAATGGAGAGAACCTTGGTTAGATCTGTTTGCCTCCGCCGAGAATGCAAAATGAGAGCAGTTTTGCACGCTGGAGTTTCCAAGGGGGCAATCGCTCAGAGATGCTTTTTGTCTCAAGTGGAACTCAGGCCTCCTGTACGTCTTTCTTTCTACAGCACTTCTGCCCAGAGTTCTCAAGAACATCAAGAAAGTAATCCTTGTGGCTCCAGACTGGGCACAGAGAGCTTGTTATTCCGAGCTGCTGAGCATGTTCATTGTTCCTCCAATCAGACTGCCCCTTCAGGAGGACCTTCTGTTGCACCAGTAGGAAAGGGGTCCGCACTCAAGCCTGTCCACTCTGACTTCTTGCGTGGAGATTTAGCAGTGATAGTTGAACTGCCTCTTAAAGACTGTAGTGTAATCTTGGCAGCCAGTCGTCCCTCTACCAAAGCAGTTTACACCTGCAGTTGGAAGAAATTTGTGGCATGGTGCACAGACAAGTGTGTTGACCCCATTTCTGCTACTCTCTCTGAGGTCCTGTTGTTCTCTGGTCCAACAGGGCTCTGCTGTGGGTCCTCATAAAGGTTATTTGTCTGTGATTTCTGCTTTTTTGAGGTTGCCTGAACAAACTTATTTGTTTAAGTCACCTATTGTACATAGGTTCCTTAAAGGCCTTATGCATCTTTTTCTTCCATCCCCACTTGTTATGCCCTAATGGTATCTGAATTTGTTTTTGACCTTTCTGATCTGTGCTCCTTTCAAGCCTTTCCACAAATTTCCTGCTAGGCTTCGCACTTTGAATACAGACTTCCCTGCGGCCATTACATGTACCCACAGGGTGACTGAGCAGCATGCATTGTCATCTAAACCACCCTATCTTACCACAAAGTGGTACTTCGCCCTAGGGCATCTTTTCTCCTAAAAGTGGTCACACCCATTCATGTAGGCTAATCCATTGCCATGCCTCCCTTTTTCGTACCCCCACATCCTTATAAGGAAGAAGAGAGACTCCACCCACTAGACCCAAAAAGAGTGTTGGCGTTCTAGCTTGATCATACAAAAGAGTTCCTGGTGGATGACCAACTCTTTGTCGGTTATGTGGGTATGAAAAAAGGTCAGGCAGGGTAGAAGCTGACTCTCCAGATAGGTCGTACTCTGCATTGAAATCTGCTATGCACTGACCAAAAAGCCACCCCTTGAGTGTTTGCCTGCTCTTTCAGCCCGAGCTAAAGTTGCACCCACTGGGTTAGCACACAAAGTTCCAGTCCTTGACATCTGTCAGGTGGCAACATGGGCATCTCTGCACATATTTACCAAACACTACTGCCTGGACAGGCAGGTAAGTAGGGACGGGTACTTTTCCCATTTGTTCCTGCAGGTATCTATTCAAAGATAAGAAAATTGTGACTAGAAGTCTCTATCCAAAGAACAAGTTACTTCACTTTGGTAATGCCTTTTGTACTGGAGACAATATCTAGCTGCAGATTCCTTACTGACCCACCCATCCTCCCTGCTCTGCATACTGATTTCAAGGGGCAAGGACTCCCCTTTCAGGGCTTTAGTTTTGATGCACCAGTAGTCAGTTTCTTTATGACTCTGCGTTTCTGGTGTGGAAAGTCATGAGAAAAACTGACATCAGTGTGCCTGATTGGCATCTATATAGGAACCGCAACGTCATATCCAGCACTGATGACACCGACAATGGACACGGAGCCTATCAAGGAGTGGCAACATCAAATCCGGCGCTGATGACACCGACGATGGATGCGGACAGGGGTACTGCTCACAAAAATCTTCCAGATCCAGTCTGACGCCTGGGGAGAATTCAAAGATAAGGAATCTGCAGCTAGATTTATCTCTACTGAAGGCAAGTAACTTGTTCGTTAGTTAGGTGCAGCAGTGAGGGGTAGTCCTCGCCAGAGGCCAGGCCCTGTGCTGAACCTCCATGCCACACCCAGGCGAAGCCCTTGAGTGGGATGGGGCCGGGTTCCATGGGGGATTCGAAGCAGGACCCGACCTCTCTGCACCCATCATTGAACTCCCACACCATGCAAGGTGATAGACATCTTACTTTACCGAAAAAAAAATACATAAATATGCTAAAAAAAACAAAAAAAAAGGTTAAAGTGACAGGGGTAGCAGAGACATGGCAGGGACTTATGTCATCTCCACTATTCCTAACCCATATCCAGTTAATAGCCGCTATGTACACCAGTTTACATGGAGCCATCGTTACCTCCCTGTCTTTTAGAGCACCCCGTCCTCTCCTGCCACCTGATAACACTGCTGATATCTCGCTGATGGGCCTGTAGCAGGATGCTATCCGGGGGCCCATGCTAGTAGCCTGCAAAGCTCAGTAACGGTTGCATCCATTGTGCGTCCCCATCAGCTCGAGAGGGCATATCGCATTAGCGCTGCATGCACGACTGGGGGCTGGTGCTCCTGGCACTTCTGTTATCCGGTAAGCCACCCTGCAGCCATCTTTCACACCTAGGGATTGGCAGATCTTCCTGGACCCTTACCCATCTTCAGAGGCATGTCACCATACTGATGCCATAATGGCCACCTTAAGGGTTCTCGGGTAACACCCACCATCACATACCAGTTTGTTTTCTTATGTAGGTCACGAAAACGGCTCCCACTTCTGGTGGCCATCTTGCATTAAGCGCAGTCTTTGATAGCCTCTCCTTCCAGCAGAATGCTGCTGTCTAGTCCTCGCCCTGTATAGTGAACTTCTCCTGCTCAATAGCTCACATTATTATCAAGCCTGTATAGTACTTTATTTAGGACTCATTTGCCCCATCTTCCTCACAGACATTTCATGCATTGCAGTGGCACAGGGGACATTCCAGCACCATAGATTCTTCCTCCTTCTACTGCCGGGTTAGGAGCGGAGGACGCTCTAGTTTCTTCCATGCATTAGCCTATGCCAGCAGGGCATGCCTAAAAAGGATCTACAGAACTGCAAAAACTCCTATTCTCAAAGCGCTTGCAGTTTAGGCTCCGTGAACACAACACAACCATAGATTTGTCTGCCTTGGGTGCAATATTGAGGGTGATGAGGGAGATTAAGGTGTCTGTCCCATCCATGGAGAATGCTACTTCAGACTCCACCACAAAACAAAAACATTTGTGTGCAGACATGAACAAGTTCTAGTTGTGCTGTACCTAGGCGAAAGGCAGGCTTACTGACCCGTACCTGAGATTAGACAATTCCCCGGACTTGGATTCGGAAGTTTGGTGCTTGCAAAACAAGCTCTCAGCTTTGGAAGATTGCAGCCACAGAGACAATATCTGCATCTTTGTGGTCAAAAAGAAAGAAGGCAGCACTGATATTGAGCATTTCTTGCTAACCTGGCTAACCACCTTTTCACAAAGCACACCTGATGCTCCACTGGAGCTTGAAGGAACACATAGATTGAAAACATACCAAGACTTTACCACAGACACACCACACCCAGTAATAGCCTGTCTTCTACAACACAGTCAGGCCCACAGTATCATCCAGCTCTTTGAACAATATGGTCCATACCAGTATAAAGACCATAAGATCACAGCGGCAGATGATTATTCACTGGAAACTATTCTTATCAGAGATAACATTGTAGACATTTTGACCAACACTGAAATAAAAGGGCATATTTTAAGGCCTAGTAAACCCAGTGATCATGATAGTCATTAAAGAGTAAACAGACCTGCCTGCACTGGCAATTTCCTAGACAATGTTAATGATCAACCTATGGATGCTGAACCAGCATCCACTCACGCTCCTTCACTCCTACAAGAGACAACTCACCACCTACCACAAGGGTAAAAGGTCCAAGGAAAGGAAGACAATTGCTCAATTCCCACCACAGCACTGTCCACAATTGCAACATCTCCACCTCAACTACCAATGATAGAGAAAAATCCAGATTTCCTTTGAAAGCCTATTAGGGATGACTCAAGACTTTACCCAATGCCCATATGTTGAGGACAAGTACTATGGACTAGGGTCGGCTGCATCGCGCCGACTACGGTTTTCTTTGGTAGTTTCTGCACAGTACATTCTGGTTCACAGGCTGACAGGCAATCACATGTTCCCTGATCTGATATCACACACAGCACAATGCCATCTTGCAGGTCCATTACTATTATAAAAATGTATTATCCTGCTTGCTTTACCCTCATCATGACTCCAAGGGCTCTCACAGTGCTTTCTCTCAAATCTAATAAATTAAGCCTAAAAATGATTGTCCATCTGAGCAACCCACAATTCTAACTCTGCTGTCCAGCAGGAGACCCACCTCTTAGCAACTGAGTCCTCTAAGTTGTGATAGGATTGGGTAGAGACAGTGAGCTTTGTGGCTGGCTTGCACCCCACGAAGGGTGGCACTGTTATACTTTTGCAAAAATTAATGTGAGGCCATGCCCTTGCATCTAGGACAGACACAGATGAGAGATATGTAAGCACCAAACTTGCTGTTAGAAACGGGGTCTTTTGATGGCAGTCAGTATGCACTCTGTCCAAGCAGGGACCCTCACTGTAGTCAGGGTAAGGGAGTTACACTCCGAAGACAACCCCTGCTCACCCCCTCGGTAGCTTGGCACAAGCATTCAGGCTTAACTCAAAGGCAATGTGCAAGTATTTGTACCAACACACACAGTAGTACAGTGAAAACACTTCAAAAGGGACACAACACCAGATTAGAACCATAGCCGATATTTATCTAAATCAAACAAGAGCAAAACGACAAAAATGTAACAAACACAAGCAAAGTTATGAATTTGTAAAGTTTAAAAGAGTCTTAATCTATAGAAATCAATGGATGTGTTGTTTATACACAGGGTACCTGGTTTGCTTAACTGCTGTGAGTATTTTGGCACTTACTCGTGTTTTACTGCATTCAAGTTAAATGCTCATGTTTTCATGTGCTTTTATTTGATATCTGTGAAGTGTCCTGATGAATTCATTACACAATGTAAGAGTGCTGCATTCCTTGGTATCGTTTTCCTCTCAGTTGGAAGCAAAGCAGAACACAAGTGTAACCAGTTGCCAGGCCCAAACCTTCCCTTTTTGTACAAGTAGGGCACCCCTAAGGTAGGCCTTAGGTAGCCCCCTGGGCAGGGTGCAGTGTATGTTAAAGGTAGGACATGTAATGATGTGTTTTACATTTTCTGATAGTGAAATGCTGCCAGATTTGTCTTTCACTATTGCTTGGCCTATCTCCCTCATAGGTTAACATCAGGACTGCCTTTAAATATCTTTTAAGTGCAATTTTACATTGGAAGCAGATATATTGAGTTTGGGGGTTTCTGAGCTCACAATTTAAAAATATTTCTGAACTCACAATTTAAAAATACATCTTTTGGTAAAGTTAGTTTTTTCGATCGTCAGTTTGAAAATGCCACTTTTAGAAAGTGGGCATTTTCTTGCTTAAGCATTCTGAGCCTTTGCCTGCTTGTGGAATCCACGTCTGGGTCAGACTGACAGTTGAGCTGTTTGTCAATTCCCACTAGACAGTGAGAGGCATGGAGCTGGGGTGTAGCCTGCATATCCTGATGAATCTCCTGGAGTAGAATGGGGAGGGAGGAGCTGACACTTACACTTGAAAGGGCTGTGCCTGTCCTCACACAATATAATCTCCAACCCCCTAGTGTGTGTCTCGGGCCAGGCCTTGGCAAGGCAGGATCTTGTGAACAACAGAGACTTTCCTTTGACGTTTGCATACTTCAAAGGCAGAAATTGGTATAAGTAGTGGACCCAAAACCCCAGATTTTTAGATTACTTCTTGATCAAGAGGAGCCTCTGCCAAAGAGAAGAGCTAGAGGAGGAGTACTGTCCCTTTGCCTGTGAGTGTGCTTTGGCCTGCAGTTGGTGCCTCTGCCTGAAATAGGACAACGACTGGACTTTGTGGTGTTTTCCTGCTTCTGAAGGGTCTCCGAGGGCTTGGACTGAGTTTGCCCCCTGTTCTGAAGTCTCACGGCCATCAAAGACTTCCTCTCCCAGCACTTGGACTCTCTTGCTGAGACTCCTACCCTGCCAGGTGGTGCCCTATCCAGTCCCTGGGCCTTTGAGAGGTGAGGATAACCAAGGCTGAAATCTACACACAGGAGCCATGCGGGAGAGAAATCAATGCAGCACCTGCTTCGCAGCTGAAAAATCGATGCAACACCTGCATCACAGCTGTAAAATTGATTCAACATCTGCTTGTGACTGCCGAAATAGATGCATCACCCACACAGCATGGCTCCTCGCCACCGTGCGCCAGGATTTCACACGCATCATCGCTGGGTGTCAAAACCGCAGTGAACCTGCACGGACCTGAGGTTGCCCGGACGGAAATCAATGCATCGCTCTTCTGTGGGAGAGAAAAACAACACATCACCTACCCGATCAGAAAGGAAATGATGCACTGCCTCACTTGCGAATCAGGTATCGGTGCATAGCTGACTCTTCCGACACACATTCGTCTGTGCAGCTTTATTTTTGTTGCCATGTAATGTAGATTGAAATGTCACCCTAGCTCCAATGAATAACCATTGCAGATATCACTGGTCATGCATGCAACACCTAGGTGCTTTTCAAGGTAACTCTGTGTCTTTAGTACATGGTCCTGATATGGCCATAGATATCTCATTACGGGTCTGTGCCCCAGTACTAAGGGAGCCCATGGGGCTAAAGAGCCCTTTCTAGCCCGGGGTCATGAAACGCCATCAACACCAAGTGTGATGAGGTGGGGGGTACTCCCCCATCACCACGTGATCCCCAGGACAGTGCTATAAAGATCGAGAATGTCAGCAGGAGTACTCACACCGCAGGGCTATGTGTGGCCTCTCCTACCATGTCATCCAACCATCGGCCCCTAAATGAGGCCTGTTCCTGAGGCAAACTCTGACAGCAGGTGAGAGGTGTCCCCCTCCGGCACCAGTGCAGGCAATCCTTAGTGTATCCCTGGGCCATACCGGCTCTAAAGTCACAGTACCTGGTTCCGGCGTGCCTGGGAACAACAGCAATAGGTGGTTTTGGCTGGGCTGTTCACCCATGCACAAAGAAGCCTTGGCAGTGCATGACAGGCATGGGAACCCGACATGGGTGCATTGTGAGCCCTACTCACCACAGTCGCCATGGTTGAAGGGCCTCAATGAGGGGGATTTTGACTCCTGGTGAAGAGATACTGTTCAGGGAGGCGGTGTTTTGGCCTCTCCCTTAGGCCCACCTGTCATGTTTCCCCTCACTGGGGGGCCCACCAACATGGAATCCCCTCCGAGACTGCTCCTGGGGTGAGGGGTAGAGCAATCAACATGTGCTAGTAAGAAACAAGTAGAGTTGGAATGTAGCACTTTCCATGTGCTCTTGGAATTAATGAGGCATTCTCCACGTGCTCCCTCTAGGAATGAGGAGAGTCCACAAAGTGCTCACCAAGTGCTACCACCGTTCCACTCAAATAGCAAAATAAAGTACTTGCCATGCACTATGATTACAGTGCCAAAGGCTGCAACCAATGCTCGCCACGCACTGGGAGAACACACTCGACACCGAGATGCAGTAGGCCAGCACATTCAGGTCAATAATGGTGGTCAAGAATTGCAGTGCTCAGACAGTCCAGAGTCACAGAGCAGCTGGCAGCAGGGCAACAAGCAGAAAAGCAATCCACTGATTGATGTATGCCTCCCAGCAACAGTAGGTAGCAGGGCAACAACGAAGAGCAGTTCAGATGAGTCCCTTGTGCAGTCCAACAGTCCTTCTGACAAAGGTTTAATCCCAGTTCCAAAAGTGCTCTAAAATAAAGGGGTCAGAACGTCTATGCTTATACCATGGTGCCCTGCTTCTACAAGGTAGGAGAAGTTTCCAGCAAGGTCTGAGTAGATCCAGGAGTTTCCCTCCTCCCCTCTTCTGAATCCAGACATCAGTAGGGGGTACATGAGCCCTTTGTTTGAGGGCAGGACCTCAAGAAGCTGATACCAGTGTAAAGTGTGAACTCTCCCAACCCAGGAAGACCATCAGTATGTGGATGAATGCAGATGGAAGCCTGTCACACCTAACCATCCCTGATAGATGGATGTCTGGAGAGCATGCACAAAGTGTAGCTGTCACTCTGTCCCAGATGTGGATTGAAGTCAGGCTGTAAAGCACTAAAGTTATAAGCACAGAAAAATGCCCACTTACTACAAGTGGCTTTTTTAAGATAGTAATGTAAAATTCAACTACACCAGTAAGCAGGATTTCTCATTACCATTCCAAACATGCCCATGCTACTCCTCACAGTTCAGAAATTACCACTTAGAGGTATATAAAGGAATTCCTAATCCAACTCTCTGAGAGGAACAGCACTCACACTGGGAAAAAACTGAATAGGCTGTTTGCCACTACTACTACATGTAACAGATACAAATATATATCCTACCTTTTACATACATAGAACACTGCCCATAGGGCTTTCTAGTGCCTACCTTAGGGGTGACCTAGGTGTAGTGAAAATGGACTTTGGGCCTTGGCAAGTAGTTCGACTTGCCAAGTCAATGTAGCATTAAACTGTGCATGCTGGTCCTGCAGTTGCAGGCCTGAGATAAGTTTCAAATGCTACTTCTGTGGGTGGCGCAATCAGTGCTGAAGGCCCACTAGTAGCCTCTGATGAGGAAACATAAGTGCCAGTCCCAAACAACAAGCAACCACCAGTTTATTTTAATCACAGCTCCCTGACCATCAGGAATGTTTCTTTTTGTTTTCCAGCAACAAAACCCTGCTTTGGCCATGTTTTCTGAAAAACAGAAAAGAATGCTGAGCTGGCTTAATAAACATTGCTGCTGCCTCAGCATTCAGAAGTGAACAAAGTGTATCTACCACACCAGAAAATCACAGATATCTCCAAAAGGCAGGTGGATGGCCCTCTATGGACATAAGGGCCTTATGCCGGCCACCTTTGCATGTATGCTGATCTGTGTGCATTAGTACCTCTGTGGCTCTTAAGCAGTGGTCATGGGTGACGGCATGTCTGGTGGACTGCATTTGTGGGTATGCCAAGAGATGTGGTGATCTGGGAGAGTAATCTGTGTTCATGGGTACCTTGATAATTTGTGGGCCTTGTGTGTTGGTTTATGTGATTGATTGATGTCTACAGGTTTGTTGATTTACATACAACACGTCTTCTGTATGTGCACTAAAGTGGTATTGATGTGGTGTGTCTGAATGCAAGCACTATACAAAAAAGATACTACTGACTTTGCCAACTATTGGTTTGCAGTGGTTTCACAATTCATTCTCTACAGTTTTTTTCTTGAAACTAAAAAAGCTTATGCAGTTCAAACTTGGCAAACCCCATTTGCCCAATTCCTTACTGGGCAGTCAGCATTAAGGTGCAAAAAATAATTTGCCCCATTGTTTATACCAGTTTCAAGTTCATGTATTATTGAGGCAATACAAGTGCTCTGTGAGAACTGTATGTTTGCCTCACATTGCAGATGGGCCACCATGACTGGCAAGATCTGTTTTGAAACCTCACTGAGCTGCAAGGCCCGTTTATTTACGTGTAAGTGTCTGATTTCACATACATTAAGTACAATAAAACCGGAGGGTTCCTGGAGTGCAGCAGCGGTTGAAGTGTATAAATAAAGTGCGTGAACGTGAAAGTAATAGGGGTGGGGCCTGCGATATGTTATGTGGATTTGTAGAGGGCGGCTAATCACCGTGAGGGTATCCAGGCATTGAGTACGGCACTCCTATGGGGTGGAGGTCATGCTTGTTTTGTCGGCAAAAGACATGTCTCAACGTTCCTTTGGAAGTGCATAAGGAAAGGGGAGGTTCCGAGGTATTGCAGGAGGTTGTTTTAGGTCTTGGTTGTGACGTGTGAGAAGGAGCATCCCCTGTTTTTGGTCTTCTTGATGCGAGGGAGATGCGCTCTTGCCTGGGACACTGATTGAAGGTGTCTGGTGGGTTGGTAGAAGCTGAGGTTGTGGGTGAGGTTCTGTGGAATAGTGTTGTAGAGAGCTTTGTATGCAGGGAGCCAGTGGAAATTGTTGATGTGTGACGAGATGTGGTTATTTCGTGAGATGCTCAGGATGAGTCTGGTGGTGATGTTCTTGGTGGTTTGGAGTCACTGTAGAACATGGGCTGGGATTCCGTAGGTGTTTCTGTAGTTGTCTACTTGTGATAAGAGTTTGTCTGGTGTTAAGTGTGATTCATTTGAAAATCTTGCATAGCATTCTCAGAATGTGGATGCATGATGATGCTACTGTGTTGATTTGTCTTCTCATGGAGAGTTGACCAGGATGATCCCCCTGGCTTGTGGCATAGTCTGCAAGGAGGTTAGGAGGCCACGTTCGGAGGGCTATCAACAGTCATCCCAGGGGAAGTGGTTGTTGCTGAAAATAAGGACTTCAGCTTTGTATGTGTTCAGCTGGAGGAAGTTGTTTTTCATCCAAGATGCGACGTTGTTCATGCAGATGGCGGAGTTTGCTTTGGCGGTGCTGGTTGAGTTGGTAAGAGAGAGGATGAGCTGTGTTTTGTCTTCATAGGATATTATGTTGATGCTGTGGGTTCTTACAATGTCCGTGACGGCAGTCTTGTAGACTTTGAGGAATGTTGGGCTAAGTAACGATCCTTAAGGGACTCAGTAGATGAGTTTATTGGGTTTTGAGGTGCAAGGGGGAATTCTAACTCATTGAGTTATGTCCCTGAGGAAGGAGGCTAACCACTTGAGGTCTGCTCTTCAGATACCGAAGTGCTGGAGCTTTCTGATGAGTGAGTTCTGGGAGAAAATACTGAAACCTGCAGGGAGGTCAAGGAAGAGGAGTGCAGCTGTTTCTTCTAGGTCAAGGATGTGTCTGATGTCATTGGTGGCCGCAATGAGGGCTGTTTCTGTGCTGTGGTTGGTGGAAAAAGGCAGGTAGAGAGCTGTCTAGGAGTTGATGGTGTGCTAGGTGATCTGCGAGCCGGGTATTGATGGCTTTCTCCCTGACCTTAGCTAGGAAAGGCAGGAGTGTGATGGGTCTGTAGCTGCTGATGGTGTTGGCGCTGCTGTTGGTTTCTTCAATAGGGCACTGACTTCTGCATTATTCCAGCAAGATGGGAAGGTGGCGTTGTTATGGAGGTGTTGATGATATCGGTAAGGGAGGTGATGGGTCTTCCAAGGTTGTATATGAAGTGGTGGAATGGGTGTGAAGGGGGGGTCCTGAGTGGACAGTATTCATCAGGGCAGTAGTGTCTTTATGCGAGAGAGACTTTCAGTTGCTTAGCTGCTGTTTGGCGATGACAGAGATGTCCTGCTGGGCATTCATATTAGTATGCTGTGGTTCAAGTGTGTTGTAGATCCTGCCAATTCTCTGTTTGAAGAAGCTTGAGAGGCAGTTGTAGAGTGCTTAGGATAGGGTGATGTTACTGTTGGCAGCTGCATGGTCGGAGAACTCTGAAGATGATGCAGTGTTCTTTGCCGTTGCTGAGACTGACTTCATGTATGAGAATGAGGGCCATTTTCTTTTTATCTTCTAGGTGTTGGTGGTAGGAGGTTCAGGGTGAATTTGTATGTAGATCTTGTGGTGGTGTTTTTGTTGAATCTCCACTTTCTCTCAAGTTGTTTGCAGTCATACTTCGACTCCCTGAGGTCATTTGTGTACCAACTGGGTTGGTGGTTGTTTTTGGAGGTCTTGTTTTTGGTGGGAGCGGTGCAGTTGGTGAGTCATTTATTGAAGAGTTTAGTGTCTACATCGAGGTTCCCAGTGTGGTTGGATAGGCATTCCTTTAGGGTCTTTGTCCAGTTTTCTTCAGGTATTTTGCCCCAGTATTTTGATGGTGCTTTGGGTTTTTCTGGTGAGGTGGCTTGGTGGGACGGTATCTAGAAATGTATGATGTAGCAGGGTCGCGTGAGTTGTGGTGATCCAGTTTTTGGAAGAGATAATAGGGTAAAGGATGTGGCCTCCTGGATGGGTTGGTCCTTGGATGAACTAGTTGATTCTGAAGTTGCTGAAAGGCTGTGGAGGAGGGCCATGGAGTTGGGGGTCTATGGTGTCTTCCAAGTGGATATTGAGGAGGATGTAGTTGGTTGATCTGATGGAGTGTGGTGAGATGAAGCCTGCGATGTGGTTGCAGAATTCTCTGTGGGCACCCAGGGGACAGTAGGCGAGGGTTAACTTCAGGATAGAATTATGTCTATATGTTGTATTTTGAAGGGGGGTGTTTCATTAAGTTGGTGTCCAAGTCAGAGGAAGAGTTGCATTCAGTCATGTCTTTGAGGATGATCGCATGTCCTCCGTCTGGTTTGTGGGTTCGGTCCAGGTGTATCATTTTGGAAGTGGGCAGGATGTCTGTGGCAATATCCGGGTTGGAGGCCGGGTTGGGCCATGTTTCGGTTACGAAGAGAAGGTTGGGTGTGTTGCTGTTGAGGTGGTCCCAGATTTTGGAGGAGTGTTTCCCAAGTGATGGGACGCAAAGGATTATGGAGGACATTGGGTGTGGGGTAGTGGCATGAGTCAGTGTTTTGGAGATACTGGTGTCAGTGTCTGATGTGTCACAGGTGAAATCACAATAGGTGCAGGACAGTAGCCCTACCATGGTGCTGGGGATGCACAGCAGCAGCGTTATTTGTCGGTGTGTGTTGTTGAGGTCATGCAGGAGTAGTGGCAGTGTAGGTTGGGTCCAGGTGGTGGCTGCAGCTGTGGTGTTGTGTTGGATGGTCGTGGAGCCAGGGTTGTTGGCACTGGGTGTGGTCTGGTCAGTGCATATAGGAAGAGGGTCAGTGAGTGTAGAGGGGGCAAGACTGAAAAAGTAGCTAAAAAGAACAATATATTTGTTAACTATTTTACTGTCTTTAACATTCAGGTAGCTGCATATAGAATAATGCACAAACCTTACAAGAAAAATAAATGCAATTTAAACCTATCAGTGAGAAACATACAATGAGTCCAGATGTCGGTATGTGCAACCAGAGTCACAAATGAGAAGCCTGTGCAATGGGGAAATATTACTTGTGTATTTATAGTTCTACAATGTCCCAGCATGTGACTGAAAACTCAGCAAATAAGCAAGTCATTGTTTTAAGATTGTTTCACACACTGTATGTCAGGCTGCGGCAAAATATCAAGACCTGGTAACAACAAAATGCAACCTTTGGCAAAGCCAGTAATTCTGACTTTTTTCATAAGTGAACGTGCTTCTTTGTCAATTACAAGTTTGTATGTGGAATGGACTGCAACAAGAAGCTAAAGTCTTGAAGAATGGAGTGCCATTAGCGAGTGTAGGGCTGTAAAAGGGAGGGACTGCATGCATTCTGTACAGAAATTAATGCATCACCCTCTCTGCCAGTAAGGAAAGAATGCATCTCCTCTCCTGCGAGGAAAGGAACCGATGAATCGCTTTGATTTTCGGCATCTCATCCCCCTGTGGCCTGCACCGCCTATGTTTTTATCGCATCCAAGGTACTTTCTGCTAAAATGATACAATCATTGATTCCTATTGATTAAGACTCATTTCAACTTTTACAAAATGGTATCTTTACTTGTGTATGTAGGAGTTTTGTCATTTTGGTCTTGTTTTATTCAGATAAATATTGGCTATTAGTATAAATTGGCGTGGAGTCCTTTTGTGGTGTTTTCCTTGTGTTTCTGTATTTGTGGGTGTACAAATACATTACACATTGCCTCTGAGATAAGCCTGACTGCTCGTGCCAAGCTACAAGGAGGGTAAGCAAGAGTTATTTTAGCTGTGTAGCTACTATATCCTGACTAGAGAGAGGGTCCATACTTGGAAGGGGTGCAAACGAATGCCAACTAGAGATACCATTTAAAACAAAGCCAATTATACTAAGTTTTAGGGGAGACAGCGCATGCACTTTAGCACTGACTAGCAGTGATAAAGTGCCTGGAGTCCTAAAGCCAACAAAAAAGGGTCGGAAAAATAGGAGAAAGACAAAGGGGGTGATTATGACCTTGGCGGACGGCGGAGGCCGTCCGCCAAGGTACCGCCGCCAAATGACCGCACCGCGGTCAAAAGACCGCAGCGGCCATTCAGACATTTCCTCTGGGCCGGCGGGCGCTCTCCAAAAGAGCGCCCGCCGGCCCAGAGGAAATGCCCCTGCAACGAGGACGCCGGCTCAGAATTGAGCCGGCGTAGTTGCAGGGGTGCGACGGGTGCAGTTTGCACCCATCGCGTATTTCAGTGTCTGCATTGCAGACACTGAAATACACAGTGGGGCCCTCTTACGGGGGCCCCGCGGCACCCCCTACCGCCATCCTGTTCCTGGCGGGAGACCCACCAGGAACAGGATGGCGGTAGGGGGTGTCAGAATCCCCATGGCGGCGGAGCGCGCTCCGCCGCCATGGAGGATTCCCCCGAGCAGCGGGAAGTCGGCGGGAGACCGCCGACTTTCCACTTCTGACCGCGGCTGAACAGCCGCAGTCAGAATGCTCGTGGGAGCACCGCCAGCCTGTTGGCGGTGCTCCCGTGGTCGGTGGCCCTGGCGGCGGTGGCGGCCAGGGTCAGAATGACCCCCAAAATGTTTTGAAATGGCAGAAAGGGCCATTTCCAACACAATCCCCCTCCAGCCTCAAGCCAAGGTAGACCAATCAGTACCTTGACGGGCTTCCCTGCTTGGGGCGATAGAATGTGGGCAATGGCCCGCAATTGCAGAGGCAGCACTTGCCAGTACTGAGCCCCTCTGTACCTAGTTGCATCGCTTGTTCTGTGCTCCTAGAGCCAACTTTCCTTACTCAACTTTCCACCAGCTATTGAGTGGGAGTCACAGTCTGGCCCTCCAGCCCAGGGTCTGTACACTCAGGCTGGACAGGGCCAGGTGTGATGCTTTCCTCCCCCTCCTTCTGAGGCTCCATGCCCCTCTTTGGAAGAAGTACCCTCAGAATCCAGAACTGTCAGGGCACTTGTGTAAGCAGTCCCGCTCAACTCTCCTACCAGTTCAGGGGTTCCACCTTGCAGCTGGTCTCCCAACCCAGGGTCTGTACCCTTGGGCTAAACCAGGATCAGAGGTGAGTCCTTTCTCCTCTTGCCTCCTCCATCCCCCTTCCAGAGTTCTCCCCCCCCCACCAGGAAGGGTACCCCTAGAAGGAAAACCTTAGGGATGTTTGTGGCAGTCACCCCTCTTTCCAGGTCAGGGGCGACACCCTGAACCTGGCATCCCAACTCAGGGTCTGTACCCTAAGGCTTGACAGAGGTTAGGGGCGAGGCCTTCCTCCCTCTACCTCTACACCTGGACTTCTGCACTCTCCTCTGCGGAGTGGTACTGCCAGACACCAGAACTGGTTGGATGTTTGCATCACCCGACCTTCCAAGTTCCCCTGACACTATGGAGCCCGATGAGTGGATAGTTTCCCTGTATAAACTAGATTCCCTCGCTGCAGGCCCCTCTGGGTACTCTGGTACTCTAAGAGTTCTGGGACTGGGCATAGGGCATCCTGGGATGTCTCCCATCCCACCTCTCCTCCTCCCCTGAGAAGGGGCATGGGACCCTGCACCCACCCCACTACAAGGGGACCTGTCTAGGTTACTCTGAACCACCCTAACCCTTGGTTGAAGGGAACCTGAGCCACTCCACTCCCCAGTGCCTTCCCAGACCTCCTGGAACTACCTCCTTTGCAAGTTCCCTGGAGTCAGAGAACTTACCCTCCAACAGGTGTTAGAATAGCCCTGGAAAACAATAAAGGAACATGTACTCCCTGACAATCAGATTGTATTGCCCTTCAAAATTGTTTGCTATGCTACCCAACATCCATCCATCTAGTGCTTTGCACCATTTCTCCACAAGAATCCCTGAAGATTGGTGAGACAGTTTCCTACTGCCCCTGAACCTCTACCAATACTCTTCAGGGGTGACTTCATGCTTCGCAATCAGGGCTTATGTCATGTGGGTTTACTCCTGTCTGTCTCTCCCTTACATGGCTGGTAGGGCATCCTTTCCATTCGCAGGAATATAACTCACCAGGCTAGTTCCCCCATCCTCCTCAGAGATTGTGCGCGCTCACAGAACCCTCTCATGTTCCTGCAGCCACTGACATATGTCATCCCCTTCCTTGAAGCTAGGTACCAAGTCTGCAGGTATGTGGGTGGTGTTCCTAGCACTAGACACAACAGGGAACAGTAAGTGGGCATTGAAGTTGCACATATCAGCATGCCATTGGCACACAAATTAAAACAAAAGTCATTGAAAGGTGAAGTAACACTGTCCTACCTGTGTGTCATTGGAAGTATTGTCGGATCACATTTGTTCTGTTGTCCTCATCCTCATCCTCTGCCTCCTCATCCTCACTGTCCACAGGGTCTACTGCTGCTACACAGGCATCTCCAGACTCCTCCTCCTGCAGGAATGGGACATGGCGCCTGAGGGCCAGGTTATGCAACATGCAGCATGACACCACTATCTGGCAGACCTTCTTGGGTGAGTAGCACAGGGATCCACCTGTTAGGTGGAGGCACCGGAACCTGGCCTTCAGGAGGCCAAAGCTCCTTTCAATTATCCTTCTGGTTTGCCCATGTGCCTCATTATAACATTCTTCTGCCCTTGTCCTGGCATTCCTCATGGGTCAGCAACCATGATAGGTTTGGGTAACCAGAGTCCCTGCAAATATTGAGGGAGAACATTTAGCCACACACTATCCTATATGGCCCACACCATACCCATACACCAACATATAGTGGGTGGGAACCAGGGATCACCTATTAGCCACACCCTATACCTCTGTAGTTGGGCCATCACATTTGGGATGCTGCTATTCCTCAGGACAAAGGCATCATGCACTTACCCAGGATACTTAGCATTGACATGGGAGATGTACTAGTCCGCCAAGCACACCATCTGAACATTCATAGAGTGGAAACTCTTATGATTCCTGAACACCTGCTCATTCTGCCGGGGGGGGCAAATGCAATATGTGTTCCGTCAATCGCCTCAGTTATGTTGAGGATATGTCCCATTGCATGAATCTCGGCCTTCACTGTGGCCAAATCCTCAACCTGGGGGAAAACAATGTAGCTTCACATGTGTTTTATCAGGGCAGACAACACTCTTGACAACACTATTGAGAACATTGGCTGTGACATTCCTGCTGCCAAGCCCACTGTCACTTGGAAAGAACCAGTTGCCAGGAAATGGAGTACAGATAGCACTTGCACAAGAGGGGGCATCCCAGTGGGGTGACGGATAGCAGATATCAGGTTAGGCTCCAATTGGGCACACAGCTCAGTGATTGTGGCCCTGTCCAGTGTTTGGTGAGTATTATGTGCCGGTCCCCCATTGTAGCCAAGTCCACCAGGGGTCTGTACATGGGGGTATGTCTCCATCTCCTATTCATCAGCAGCGGTAGGTAGCTAAGGGACACAAGAGTGAGGAGCCGGTCACAAACTGAACAATGGAACCAGAACAGACCTTTGCATCCTGTAAACATGAAATGGGTCATTGTGATTTCTCCAGTATGTGCTAATATGTCCTGTGATGCAGCACTATTCCAGGGCCTGCCCCACCCCACCCTGAAATGGCATCCACCTGTCCTTTGTGGAGTGACTGGTGGAAGTGAGGTAATTCCGCTGACGTTGTGCGCCGTTGCGGGAGGCGGTCGGGAACTGCCGTGCAACTCCTCATTGGCTAACATTGGGCCCTATGGGTTACAGTGGCCAAAAATGATCTACGCCAGCGGTGACGGTATGCACCGCCATGGACGTGACAGCCATTTTCTATCTGATTCCTCACTTGTTACCTGACCTTCCCTAGGAGAGGACCTACACTGCATGTGCTGCTGTGACCTGTGTCTGGAACCTACCATGGCCCGTGTGACCAGGGACAGGGCACCAGCCTTCACTTGGGAGGAGTTGGAGAGACTGGTGGATGGGTCCTACCCCAGTGCGGACTGCTGTATGGGCCTCCAGACCAACAGATGAGTACACTGTGAGCACGATGCATGTGCCATGAATGCATGGAGTTGTGTGTGTGATGGCCTTGTGTAAGGGGGGGTGGGTGGAGGTCCTCTTGGCGGCGTACAGGTTGTGTGCTGGGCCATGTGTGTGTATAAATGGTGATGTGAAGGGGTATGGTGGGCCATATGTGTAACAGGCAGGACTGTTTGTCTAATTCTATTTTCCTGTGTGTATTGCCTCTGCAATTCAGCGCCAATCATAAGAAGGGTATATGGCATGCCATTGCCAAGGAGGTGCGGACCCTGGGGGTCTATTGCAGGCGGAGCATCCACTGTCGCAAACGGTGGGAGGACCTGAGACGCTGGGCACAGAGGACAGCGGTGGCCCAGCTGGGGATGGTCTACCAACAAGGAAGGGGTGCCCGTCAGACCCTGACCCCCCTGATGGCCCGCATACTGGCGGTGGCCTATCCTGAGCTGGATGGGCGCTTGAGGGCATCACAGCAGCCACAAGGGGGTGAGTACAGTCCCCATCAGTACAAGTTACGCATGGCAGTGTGGTATCCAGGTTTGCGGTTGCATGTCAGTGGGTGCCGCTAGGCCAGGCCTGCCATAGCAGCGCAGGTCCTCTGGTGTCTAGGGTTCTGAAGGGATAATCCTGCCTACATAGCTTGTAAGCATCCACTACGGGTCAGGGCTGCATATGTCCCAGGTGTGCTGCATTTGGTGGTGTGTGCCCCTCCTCATGCCTTGGTGGCTAGCAATATCAGTGGTGGTTCAGTGCATAATGCATAGGCATGTTCCCTGTGTATGAGTGTGCCAACTGTATGCCAACTGTGGTGTTGGTGCAGCCATTGACCCAGTGTATCCTTTGTCTCTCTCCCCTGCTTTCTTGTTATGTCATCCTGTCCTTATGTGCATTAGCATCATCTGGCGGAGGAGCTGATGCACAGGCGATGGAGGGAGCTGCATCCCACAGGACCCAGGAGGCAGAGTCCACCAACGGTGAGGGCACCAGTGGGACAGAGGGCAAAGGGAACACCATGGCGGGACTAGACGGGACAGTTCTGAGACAAATACCTCCTCCGAAGAAAGCTCCCTGGTGGTGGTGGACACTTCTGTGACCACCCCAGCTACAGGTACAGCCACCACCCCGTACCAGCACCGCCCTCCCAGCAGCCCCTCATCGAGTTGCCCGTGCCCGCTCACCCAGGAGGGTGGGCACCTGCTTTGCCCCAGGCACCTCAGGCCCTCCCCCAATCAGCCCTGTATACAGACGAGCATGCACACAAGACAACACACAAGAGTGTCTCAGGCAAACACAAGCACCACACTTCATCCCACAGGCACTCACACAAACACCATCCAGTTGCAGACACCCCAACATCCACTATTTCCACTGTCTCCTCCTCCCCCCCATGTCCACACACACCTGCATGCACTGCATCATCATCCACTACCAGCATCATCACCACACCAAGCAGCATACACCTCACTGACAGATACCTCCACAACAGTCATCCACACGTCCCCTGTGTCCTCTCCCACTGTGTCTGTCCCCCCTCCTAAGGTACACAAACGCAAGCACTCAGACACCAAACAGCCATCCACCTAACAACAGCATACAGCCTATGCACCTGCACCCAAAAGCAGCAGACACCTCAAACAACCACTCCCTCATCCTCCACTCCTACTCCCTCTTCCCGCCCCAATGTCCTTAAAAACCTTTTTGTATCCACCAATGGCCTCTTCCCTCCCCCTCCCCCACGTCCTGCACGTATGGGCAGGGTATCACGAACCCAGCCAAGCACCTCAGCCACACAGTCCACAGGCCCAGTCCTAACCACACCCCCTTGTGGTGGAAAGGGATCCAGGCCACATGTAATGAAGGGGAAGGAGCCTGCACCAGCCAGCCTCAAGGGGAGGGAGACAGGCCCAGCCGGCAAGAAGGGCAAGGAGCCTGCACCTGCCACACGGAAGGCCATGAAGTCTGCCTCAGCAGGCAGGAAGATCATGGAGCCTGCACCAGCAGGCAGGAAGAACAAGAGCCTGGACCAGGAACTGTGACACAGCCCCCACCACCAACCATGGTTGTGCAGCCATCCGAGATTGAAGAGGACGGGCAGGAGCCTCCCCCCACCACCACCACCACCACTGTGCAGCCGCCCGAGGTTGCAGGAGATGGGCAGGAGCCTCCCCCCACCAGCAGCACCACCACTGTGCAGCCGCCCAAGGTTGCAGGGGATAGGCAGGAGCCTCCCCCACCAGCAGTACCACCACTACTGTGCAGCCATCACTGCCGGCGGACGCTATGTAATCCTGCCTCCATGGGCTGCTGTGCAGCCTGTCCACTCCAGAACCAGTGGGTATGACACCCACCTTAGAGACTGTGGCCCATCACTCCCCAGGATCAAGCACAGGGCACGTTGCCCCATCCAGAACAAGTGGGTATGACACCCACCTTAGAGAGGGCCTATGGTGTCTTCCAAATGGATATTGAGTTATCCAATAAGAATGTAGTTGGCTGATCTGAAGAGGGGTGGGATGAAGCCTGCGATGTGGTTGC
Organism: Pleurodeles waltl; assembly: GCF_031143425.1. NCBI lineage: Eukaryota > Metazoa > Chordata > Amphibia > Caudata > Salamandridae > Pleurodeles > Pleurodeles waltl. The sequence continues at coordinate 1,731,404,707 of NC_090444.1, forward strand.
AGAATTCTGCACGAGGACCGGGGGACAGCAGGCAAGGGTTCACTTCAGGGTGGAATCGTAGTCTGTTTGTATTTTGAATGGGAAGTGTTTCATGAGGTTTGTGTCTGAGTCTGTGGAGGTGGTGGTGCAGTCAATCATGTTTTTGAGGATGATCACAAGTCCTCCATGTGGTTTGTGGGTTTGATCCCAGTGTATGATTTTGTAGGTGGGCAGGTTGGCTGCAGCAATGTCCAGGTTGGAGGCTAGGTTGGGCGATGTTTTGGTTATGAAGAGAAGGGTGGGTGTTTTACTGTTGAGGTGGTCCCAGATTTCAGTGGAGTGTTTCCAGAGTGATCCAGCATGTGTCAGTGTTTTTGAGATAACAGTGTCGGCGGCTGAGGTCTCACAGGTGAAGTCACAATAGGTGCAGGACAATAGCCCTACCATGGTGCTGGGGATGCACAGCAGCAGAATGTTTGGTGGTGTGTGTTACTGAGGTCACAGAGGTGTGGTGGTGTGTAGGTTGGATCTGGTGGTGGCTGCAGCAGTGGTGTTGTGTTGAATGGTCGTGGAGCCAGGGTTTTGGCCTGGTCTGGTCAGTGCATATGGGGAAGGTGTCAGTGAGTGTGGAGGTGGGGCAAGACTGAAAAAGTGGCTAAAAAGAACAATATATTTGGTAACTCTTTTACTGTCTTTAACATTCAAGTAAATGCATATAGAATAATGCACACACCTTAAAAGAAAAATAAATGCAAATTAAACATATCAGTGAGAAACATACAATAAATCCAAATGTCTGTATGTGCAACCAGAGTCACAGATGAGAAGCCTTTTGAAGCAGTGGGAAAATAGGACTTGTGTATTTATAGTTCCACAATGTCCCAGCCTGTGACTAAAAACTCATCAAATACGCAAGTCATCATTTTAAAATAGTTTCAAACACTGTATACCAGGATGCAGCAAAATATGCAAGACGACCTAGTGTTTATGGTAAAATAAATGCTTTCAGTAATCCAGTATCACGCAATCAGAACTCAGCTGGTAACACCCTTCCACTAACTCTCAAATAATATTTTTGTGTCACCATTAAGCTTCAAAGCAGTCCTTCTATTAAAGTCCATACTGACTCCCAAGCAGGTATTACATTTGCTGGATAACCAATTGCACACACTTACATTTCTGTAGCAGGCACTCTGGTGGGCAGAATTGACTCTTTTTTCAGCCCCTGCTTTGATTTACAACACAGGAGACCCATTCCTCTCTTACTCTTTTTTTGAAGAAGAATGGGAACTGTTTTTGTAAAATTAAAATAAAAGCTTGGCCACATTGCTTCCCATGGATCCCGTCCACTTAGTCCTCTGGAGCGGTAAGCAGAAAGACAGGCTAAGAAGTATTTAATTTGCAAATCTCATTTACACAGTAAAGGAGAGCCCTACCTTCGATTCGCTTCACCGCCATTAGCATTGTACTTCTTTGCTAAGCACCTGTATTTTTTCAATTCCGTTGCCACCCTTCTGACTCATGTTTTGCACCTCATTATTTAAAGCAAAATTATAAACAGATGAAAGAGTGATAAATACAAGAACTTTGTTCCAGATCCGAGGCCCCTCCTAGTCATCAGTAATCTGCACATACTCCATCTGAAGAGACCTTACCTAACTCTACAAACGGTGAGTGAAAGGAATGACGTTTCTTTCCCATGCAAATATCATTACCATGAATTGCTATATTTGTCATAGATGTCCATTTTGCTTACATTGAAATTAGGACCATATTTATCAAGGTTTTGTGTTCCCTTATGAAGTTTAAGGGTGATGCAAAACCTAAATGACATTTACCATTACCTGACACGCATGTGGTAAAAATCTAGAGTAACGCAAGGCAGTGCAAATTGCTGTCTTGTATACTCCACGACAGGGAGGGATGCCTTGGGTGGAACGTGGGTGTATCCACTTATGCATTCTGCCACATTTCCAGATTTACCATCACTGGTAAACCTGAGAATGTGCCAGAATTGAACGCCTCCTCACCAGAGGTGCAACGAGGAGAAAATATATTTATTTCTCCTTGTTGTTTCCTCTAAGGGTGCTGCATTGTGCAACCCAAGTAGAAAGAGGAAAATGCCTCTGATGATTGTGTGCAGGAAGGTGTCCCTTTCAGCACAAAGACTATCCTGGCTAAAATGCAGGCACCCTTGTACCATGATGCATGGGTGCCTGTGGTGCCATTAGCCAGCAGTTTGTGCAACCGTACAGGCAGAGAACAGGAATGTACCATATAATGTAAAATATGGCACATTTCTGCCATCTCCCTTTCACACAGTGCAGTGTAGCAAGATGGCTTTCTGCATTGTATGGAATATTCATAAATATAGCCCTAAGGGCCTCATTTATATGCTTACAACGGTGACGGATGCCCCGTACTCAGAAATCTAAATCCCATAGAATATAATGGGACTTAGATTTTGGCGGATGGGATATCCTTCACCATTTTGAGGGAGTAACTCATTTGCCAATATCTAAATCAGGCCCTTGATGTTTTCACGTGAGACCACAAAGGAGGAGAGTGTGAGTCAGCAAACTCGACTTCCCCTTCTCCTACCTTCAGTACATAAAGAACAACTGTAAATAAGGTATTTATTTTACTGCCACTATTTACGTAGTCACAAAGGTCTTTAGCCACAGGTATGTGGGGACATAGCTCCCTGGTAATAACAAAATGCAATGTTTGGCAAAGCCAGTAAGTCTGGCTTTTCTTCATAAGTGAATGTGCTTCTTCATCAATTACGAGTTTGTGTGTGTCGATGGGACTGCAAGGAGAAGCTAATGACTTGAAGAATGGAAGACCATTAGCAAGTGGAGGGAGGGACTGAGTGCATTCTGTACAGAAATCAATGCATCACCTCCTCTGCCAGTAAGGAACCGTCTCATCGCCTCTCCTGCGAGGAAAGAATCAACGCATCACATCCCCTGCATACTAAGGAACTGATGCATCGCTTTCGGCATCTCACCTCCCCTGTGGCCCACATTATCTTTGTTTTTATTGCAGCCCAGGTACTGTGTGCTAAAAAGATACAATCATTGATTCCTATGAATTAAGACTCATTTTAACTTTTACAAATTGGTATCTTTACTTGTGTATGTTGGAGTTTAGTTGTTTTGGTCTTGTTTTATTCAGATAAATATTGGCTATTTTTCTAAACTGGTGTGGAGTTCTTTTTAGGGTTTTTATTGTGTTTCTGTGTGTGTGTTTGCATGTGTGTGTGTGTGTGTGTACAAATACTTTACACACTGCCTCCGAGATAAGCCTGAAGTGCTCTTGCCAAGCTACAAAGGGGGTGAGCAAGAGTTATCTTAGCTGTGTGGCTCCCTTACCCTGACTAGAGAGAGGGTCCATACTTGGATAGGGTACAAATGACTGCCAACTAGAGACACCATTTATAACAAAGCCAATTATACCAAATTTTAGGGAAGAGAGCACGTGCACTGACTAGCAGTGACAAGGTGACCGGAGTCCTAAAGACAATAAAAATAGGGTTAGAAAAATAGAAGGAGAAAGGCAAACAGTTTTGGGATAACCCTGCAGAGAGGGACATTTCCAACACAGCCCCCCTTCAGCCTGAAGCCAAGGTAGACCAATCAATACCTTGATGGGCTTCCCTGCTTGGGGATATGGAATGTGAGCAATGGGCCACAACCTCAGAGGCAACACACCCCAGTTCTGCTCCACTCTGTACACAGTTGGATCACTCTGTCTATACTCCCAGAGCCAACTTTCCTTACTCCTCTTCCCACCAGCTCAAGGGGGGACCCACACCCTGGCCCTACAGCCCAGGGTCTGTACCCTCAGGCTGGACAGGCCAGGGGTGAGGCTTTCCTTCTTCTCCTTCTGAGGTTCCATTCCCTCCTTTTGGAAGCGGTACCCCCAGAATCCAGAACTGCCAGGGCACTTGTGTCAGCTGTGTCAGCTGTCCTGCTTAGCTCTCCCACCAGTTCAGGGGTTCCACCTTGCAACTGTTTTCTCAACCAAGGGTCTGTACCCTTGGGTTAAAACAGGATCAGAGACAAGTCCTTTCTCCCCCTGCCTCCACTTCCAGTGTTCTGAACCCTCCCACAAGGAAGGGTACCTCCAGAAGACAGCACTTTAGGGACGCTTGTGGCAGTCGCCCCTCCTTCAAGGTCAGGGGCGACACCCTACAGCTGGCACCCGAACCCAGGGTCCATACCCTAAGGCTGGACAGAGGTTGGGGCAAGGCCTTTCTCCCCCTACCTCTCCACCTGGACTTCTGCACCCTCCTCTGAGGAGTGGTACTGCCAGACACCAGAACTGGTTGGATGTTTACGTCAGCTGGCCTTCGAAGTTCTCCTGACACTATGGGGCCCCACTGAGTGGTTGGTCTTCCGGTATAACCTGGATTCCCTCCATGGGGCCCCCTCTGGGTATTCTGGTACTCTCCGAGTTCTGGAACTGGGCATAGGGCATCCTGGGACGTCTCCCACCCGCCTTCCCTCCTCCCCTGAGAAAGGGCATGGGACCCTGCACCTACCCCACTCGAAGGGGACCTGCCTGGTTACTCAGAACCTTCCCCGCCCTCGGTTGAGGAGAACCTGAGCCACTCCCTTTAGGGTCACTTCCCAGTGCCTTTCCAGACCTCCTGGTACTCACCCAAGATAAAAAAACTTACACTCCAACAGGTATTGGAGGGGTCCTGGAAAACAGCAACGGAACATGGGCTCTCTGACAATCAGATTGTATAGCCCTTCAAAACTGTTTGCTGTGCTACCCAACATTCATCCATCTAGTGCTTTGCAACACTTCTCCACACACTCTCCCAAAGAGTGGTGCAACAGTTTCCTACTGCCCCTGAACCTCTACCTATACTCTTCAGGGGCAACTCAATACTTCGCAATCAGGGCTTCCTTGTTGTGTACTCCTGCCCGTCTCTCCCTTCCAGGGCCAGTAGGGCATCCCTCACATTCTCAGTAATATATAACTCACCAAGCTAGTCCCCCCATCCTCCTCAGGGATCATGCGTGCTCACAGAACCCTCTCACATGCCTGCAGCCACTGTCATATGTCATCACCTTCCTTGAAGCTAGGTACCAAGTCTGCAGGTCTGTGGGTGGTGTTCTTAGCACGAGACACACAACTGCTGTCACCACTGAACTCCACCCGCAGCACGGGCGAGTCCAGAATGCTACAACTATATTCAAGGGTCAGCTTCCTTTCCTCAATGGCAAACTTTTCCCTGGCGAAGGCCCTTTCAGCCTCCTCCATCCTCTTCTCTGCTAAGATATTCTCAGTCTCTAGCCTTCTGTCCTCTACAGCCAGCTGCAAACTCAGGTATCTCTCAGCTCTTTAGGGGACAGGGTATGGGAGGTAACACTGCACCTGGCACTAGACCCAGCATGGGGCTCCCTATCTATGGGGCTGTCCCTCAAAACTGGCACCCCAGCCTGGTCATTTTCTTCATCCTCCTCAGAATATTGAGGGTCACTGCCCTCTGGAGGAGTGGATTGGGAACCCTCCCACCCAGGGCACTCCCGATTCTTGGGGTCCTCCTCAGGATCTCCTAGAACCACCTCCCTTCTGGAAATCTTTCTCCTCTGTTTCCCAGATTACCTCTTCAAAAGCAAGGAGGGCTCTCTGAAGGACCCACTTATCAAAGATCTCACCGACAGTTAAGCTCCTCTCCCTGCAGAAAACAAAAACTTTAACTCATCCATATTGTACAATAGATTGCCTAGGTCAAAGGTAGATTCCATTTTGGTAAGGCACAAAACACAGGTGTGAGCAATAAGAGTCCCCAGTGCAGACGCAGAGGTAGGGGATAACAATATAAATCACCAACTTGCAATAACAGTAGAAAATCAACAATACATAATGGTCTAAGTGCAGAGTTTTTAGTGCAAAAATGAGTCACTGAGGTATTCTGCAAACGCAAGTCCTATCCTCACCGCTGATCACCAATGTCAGAAATTGGGTTTCTGGTTGGCTAGCATATGCACCTCAGCCAGGCAGAACCCACCACTCTAGTCAGGGCAAGTAAGTTACACACTAAATATAGCTTGTTCTCACCTCCTGGTAGCTTGGCAAAGAGTAGTCAGGCTTATCCACAGAGGTAATGTGTAAAGTGTTTGTGCCACCCACAAAAAACAATGACACAATAAATACACCACAAAACAGACTCTACACAGAACTGTAAAAATATATCCAGTATATTGTACATAAACAGGACCAGAATTACATGAATCACAAAATGCTGTGCATCCAGTGTAATTACAGAAATAGCACTCATTATCCTGGCTAATGTAAGAATCAAAAGAATATACATCAGTAAGCACCTGACATGTAATGTACATTAAAATGTCACCCTAGTGACAATGAATAAGAATTTCAGATATCATTGGTCACGCATGTAACACCTAGGTGCTTTTCAAGGTAACTCTGTGTCTTTAGTAAATGGTCCCCAATATGGCATAAGATATCTTGTTATAGGCATGTGCCCCAGTACTAAGGTAGCCCAGGGGGCTAAACAGCCTTTTCTAGCCTGGGGCCATGAAACACCATCAACACCAATCATGACGAGGGGGTAGTCCCCGACACCAGGTGGTCCCCAGGACAGTGGCAGAAAGTTTGAGAGTGTCAGCGGGAGCACTCACACCACGGAGGCTATGCGTAGCGGTTCCTAGCATTTTATCCAACCACTGGCATTCCCCACACGCTATCAGTAGGAACAAGGAGAGTCCACAAAGACCTCACCAACTGCTACCACTGTTCCACTCAAGAGGCATAATAAAAAAGCACTTGCCATGGACTATAATTACAATGCCAGGGGCGGCAACCTATGCTCACCACACACTGGGCTCCTGGGAGAATTCTTGGGGCCAGAGATGCAGTAGGTGTCAACATCAGGACAGTGCGCGCTCTACGGGCAACGTAATGCAATAAACTAACTCTTGTGAAATGTAATAATTCATGCATTATGTATTAATGAAGTATGTTAACCTTTTGCATTGCAGAGATTCATGTTAAAGCACCATTAATGCTGTTTACTATGTATTGCTCATTTTCAAGGCTTTGCTGCAGTATTACAAGGTGTGGTTAGGGTGTGGTCCCTATTCTAAGCCTTTCTAGAATCCCTTCCTGAAGCCTGGCTGGGTATGGCACGTGGGCGGGCCTGGGTCTTTTTAAGGGACCCAGCCCAGCTCCACGTGCTCACTATTCAGAGGTCCCGGTGCAGAGCAGCAGCATTTTCCTGAGCTCCTGTTCCGAAGGCCTACGTAGGATTTCCAGGCCCTGGCTTCATTTACTTGGTGATCTTCAAGCAAGGCGGTAAGGCGGAGGTTGGTTAGGCCCCGACTCCGTTTTCGTAAATACTCGAGTTTTGGGCCTTTTGGTTACATCGCGTTTGCGATGGTTTTCTTGGCATTTAACTCCTGCAGTTTGGATCGGCAGTGTGTGCGATCGTATCTTGTCATTTAACTCTTGATGGTTGAATCGGCAACAGTGTGCACGATTCATTCTTGGCCCTTAACTTTCACAGTTCGGATCGGTAGAGTGCGCTATCGTATTTTTGGCATTTAAACCTTGATAGTTGAATCAGTAACAGTGTGCACGATTCATTCTTGGCATTTAACTTTCACAGTTCGGATCGGCAGAGTGAGCGATCGTATTTTGGCATTTAAACCTTGATGGTTGAATCGGAAACAGTGTGCACGATTCATTCTTGGCATTTAACTTTCACAGTTTGGATCGGCAGAGTGAGCGATCGTATTTTGGCATTTAAACCTTGATGGTTGAATCGGCAACGGTGTGCGTGATTTCTTCTTGGCCTTTAACTTTCACAGTTCGGATCGGCAGAGTGCGCGATCGTATCCTGCCATTTAAACCTTGATGGTTGAATCGGCAACAGTTCGGATCGGCAGAGTGCGCGATCATATCTTGGTGGTTGAATCAGCAGCGGTGTGGGCGATTCATTCTTGGCATTTAACTTTCACTGTTTGGATTGGCAGAGTGCGCGATCGTATCCTGGCATTTAAACCTTGATAGTTGAATCGGCAGCAGTGTGCATGATTAATTTTTGGCCTTTAACTTTCACAGTTCGGATCGGCAGAGTGCGCGATCGTATTCTGGCATTTAAACCTTGGTGGTTGAATCGGCAGCAGTGTGCGCGATTCATTCTTGGCATTTAACTTCCACAGTTCGGATCGGCAGAGTGCGCAATCATATTTTGACATTTGAATCCTGATGGTTGAATCAATGACAGAATGTGAAAGTCCTTCTTGGCAATTTAAACCTTGTGTTTCAGATCGGCGGAAAGCGCGACCATTTCTAGACACTGAAATCTTGATGCACATTTTTGATATTTAAAGTGTATAATAATTCTTAAGCGATTGCATCTTGAAGATTTAGACAAAGTGCATCCTTGCAATCAATGTGTTCAATGATTACTGTTATAGAGTGTCTTTGCAGAGTCATTCATGAACCTATTGCAGATTATTCCTGAAAACTAATATGTTTATTGATCATTGTTATTAAGCAGTTTCTATTCAAAGAACTTGATTTAGTTCAAGGTTCTGAGCCTCAGATTATATTCAAAGGAAACTCTCATATGGATGTTTGCATAATCCTTATTTATTTTCCAGGTACTCAGAGCTAATAAGTTTATGATGAATGAAGGGTCTTGATAATTCATGTTGTCAGTCCATAGCTATCCTGAACAAAGCTTATGAACGACAAAGTGCATATTCTGATTATTGTGTTCTTAACTTTTCCTTCCACAGGTCTCCTTCCACGTTGTTCCCAACCTAAAACTCCTTCTCCCACTTGGCCATTCTTTAACTCTGTTCTATAACGGCTAGTAGAGTTTGGAGCTGCCAAGAGGTGGACATATTGGGAACAGGCGCAAACCCAGAGGATCCAGACTCCCTGACAGTAAGCCAGCACATTGAGGTCAAGAATGGTGGTTCCTTCTGACAGTCTAGCAGTGCCTAGACAGTCCAGAGTCAGGGAGTAGTTGGCAGCAGGGCAACAAGCAGAAAAGCAATACAGTGAGTCCTTTAGGCCTCCTAGCAGCAGCAGGGCAACAATAATAGAGCAGTCCAGATGAGTCCCTTGTACAGTCCAACAGTCCTTCCGATACAGGTTCAGTCCCAGTTCCAAAACTGCTCTAAAATATTGGGTTCAGAGCCCCTGTACTTAATCCATGGTGCCCTTCTTCTAGAAAGGTGGGAGAAGTTTCCAGTAGGGTCTGACCAGTTCCAGGAATTTCTCTCCTGCCCTACTCAGACTCAAGACATCAGTAGGGAGTAAATGAGCGCTTTGTGTGAGGGCAGGACAAGGCCTATACAAGTAAAGTGTGAATGCCCTCTGCCCCTCACAGCCCAGGAAAACCATCAGCATGTAGATAAATGCAGATTTACCCCTGTCACACCCAACCTTCCCTGACTGATGGCTGTCTGGAGAGTATGCACAAAGTGTAGCTGTCACTGTCCCTCAGACGTGGATTGGAGTCAGGCTTCAAAGCAATAGAGTAGTAAGCACAGAGAAATGTCCACTTTCTAAAAGTGGCATTTCTAAAATAGTAATGTAAAACCTAACTACGCCAGTAAGCATGTTTCTCACTACCATTCTAAGCATACCAAACATGCCCATGATACTCCTCACAGATCAGAAATTACCACTTAGACATATATAAGGGAATTCCCAATCCAGTCCTATGAGAGAAGCAGCACTCACAATGGTGAAAAGCTAAGTAGGCTGTTTGTCACTACTAGGAAATGTAACACATAAAAATATAGATCCTATCCTTTACATACATAGCACCCTGCCCATAGGGCTATCTAGTGCCTACCGTAGGGGTGACTTAGGTGTACTAAAACTGGACTTTAGGCCTTGACAAGTAATTTGACTTTCGAAATCAGTGGGACAGTAAACTGCACACACTGGCCCTGCAGTGTCAGGCCTGAGACAACTTTGAAAGGCTACGTCTGTGGGAGGCGCAATCAGCGCTGCAGGCCCACTAGTAGCCTCTGATGTAGAAACATAAGTGCCAGTCACAAACAATAAGCAACCACCAGCTCAAATTCATCACAGCTCCTTGACCATCAGGGATGTTTCTTTTTCTGTTCCAGCAACAAACTCCTGTTTTGGCCAGGTGTTGCTGAAAAACAAAAAATAATGCTGAGTGGGCTGAATAAACATTGCAGCTGCCTCAGCAATTAGAAGTAAACAAAGTTTATCCACCAAAGGATCATACATTTCTCCTCAAGGCAGGTGGATGGCCCTCTACGTTCATAAGGGGCTTATGCCGGCCACCTCTGCCTGAAGTCATCATTCATCTAAATCGTCCATTTCACTGTGTCCGTTCACAACACTGTGTCATTGTATGAGTGCTATGTGAGACTATGTACGTCAGCATGTGTGTTTTCATAACTCACACTGTATGCTGATCTGTATGTTGGTCTGTATGCATTAGCACCTCTGTGGCTCTTAAGCAGTAGTCATGGGTGATGGCATTTCTGGTGGACTGCATGCGTGGGTCTGCCAAGAGATGTGTTGGTCTGAATGATAAATCTGCGTTCATGGGTACCTTGATAATTGGTGGTCTGTGTGTGTTGGTGTATGTGATTGATTGATGTCTCTAGGTTTGTTGATTTATATACAGCATGTATTCTGTATGTGCACTAAAGTTTTATTGTTGTGGTGTGTCTGAATGCAAGCACTATGCAAAAGAGATACTACTGACTTAAGCAGTACAAACTCAGTAACCTTAATTTGCCCAAATCCTTACTGGGTAGTCGGCATTTAGGTGCAAAAACTAATTTGCTCCATTGTTTATACCAGGTCCAAGTTCATGTATGCTTGAGGCAAAGAAAGTCATCTGTAAGAAATGCATGTTTGTCTCACATTACAGGTGGTCCAGCATGACTGATAAGGTCTGTTTTGAAACCTCACTGAACTTCAAGGCCCACTTATTCACATATAAATGTCTGAATTCAAATACATTTTGAGGATTCCTGGAGTGCAGCAGCGGTTGAGGTGTATAAATAAAGTACGGGACTGTGCTCATGAAAGCAATAGGGGTGGGGTCAGTGTTATGTTATGTGCATTTGTGGTGGGCGGCTAATCACCTGTGAGGGTATCCAGGCATTGAGTATGGCAGGCATGGCGGTGTGGGAGGTCATGTCTGTTTTGTCTGCAAAAGCCATGTCTTGAGGTTCCTATGGAAGTCCATGAGGAAAGGGAGTTCTGGGGTGGTGTTGCAGGAGGTTGTTCCAGGTCTTGGCTGTGAGGTATGAGAAAGAGCATCCCCTATTTCTGGTCTTCTGGTTGTGAGGGAGATGTGCTCTTGACTGGGACACAGATCAAAGGTGTCTGGTGGGTTGGTGGAAGTTGAGGTGGTGGGTGAGGTTCTCTGGAATGGTGTTGTGGAGAGCTTTGTATGCATGGAGCCAGTTGAAATTGTTGAGGTGTGACGCGATGTGGATATTTTGTGGGATGCTCAGGGTGAGTCTGGTGATAACATTCTGGGTGTCAGTCAGACAAAAATTCTTTATTCAGCAAATTGCCATAAACTCACAAATCCATTAAATGTAAGTTTAACATTTTAAAATATTTAAAAAGCTACCAAGAATTTTTAACATTTCCAAGACATCCGGTTAAAATATCATCCATCATAGCTTGTTTCTTAAATTGTAAAATAACAATTGCAAGACATTTTAAGATCATAGGCTATATCTAAATCAAACTATACAGCTACATCAGCAGATTCATATTGTTTCCTAATAGCAATAGAAGATCTAATAAAATTTAAAACAGAATGTCAAATTTGAATTGTTGATCATTTTAGTACAAAGCTCGTTGCATCCTTATAGTGTCTGGCTTTTGACCTGCGTAATAAAGGCAATATAAAAGCATGTCTAGGGGCAGCATAAAGTGTGAAATATAGGAGAAAGTGACAAGTGCTCTGCTTGGACCTGACGTCACAGGGGCAAGTAGGTAAATCTTGTTACCAGGTGCATTGCTTTGGAAAGGCCACTATGAAGGGAATTACATTTAACCTAAATAGAGTTAGTAGAGAGCATGCTAATGGACTCTAATACCAGGCTAAGTAAGGTTCCATAGTACCCGTGGTTGAAATCTGGATATAAGGTTTGAAATATTTCAGCTTCAACGCTCATGGAGTCTAATGTTTAGAGTATGCGCTCTATAGCGCTGTTTCACCACCTCCTTTGCATTAGTAGGCAAAGACTTTGGGTCTATAAACATATTTTCAAGCCCCAAATTTTTAAAATACATTTTCAGATATGAAAGCCAAGAGATTCTGTTCATTTCAGCCAATTGTAGACAGTAAATCATGCAGTCTTGTACCAAACTGGGCTAGGGATTTCTCCAGCATCTAACCCACTATAAAAGGGGAGCAACAGCAATCATTACCTCCAGGTACAGCAGACCCAGTTCCTCATGGCAGATAATATTTGCTGCGTTCTTAGGTACCAACAGTAATCTATGTGCAAATGTATTCTCAATACGTTGTAGCAGATCAGCTTTGCCATAACCCCACAGTCCTGCTCCGTATGTAGCTGCTGACGCACATTAGGTTTATAGAGCGTCACCATCTGAGGTATTGGCCTGTGACCTAATTTACAAGCAAAGCGAAATATCGCTTCTATATTCCTTACCAATAGTTGAGTCTTGGCCTTAAGATGGGAATTCCACAGCATGGAGGAGCTTACATGCATGCCTAAATAGCACAAATCGTTCACCTTATTAATAATGTTTCCTCCCATAGTAAATAGTTTTGAATTTGTGGAGGTCACATGTCATTACATAGGACTTTGAAAATGTACTTTCAAATCAAGGTCCTGCATAAAAGATTAAAAAAAGGTCTAGCAGGCCTTGAAGGCCATTAGCAGTACGCGCCGCGCAATTAAAACAGCATCATATGCATACAGTAAGACTGGGAGCTGTCTCTGCCTCATCCTTGGAAAGTCCTTCCCGTACTTTAGTAGGAAGTCATATAACCCGTTTATGTATATTAAAAATAAGAATGGAGTTAAGATGCAACCCTGTCATACTCCTCACCTCGATGGAATAGGTGTTCTCTCTCCTTGTAAGCCGTACTGCACCGAAACCATCAGGTCAGTGTGTAGACGTTTCATTAACACCAACAGATTTAAATCAATACGCAGAGTTTCCATGATTTGCCGAAGCTTCTTTCTATTTGCCAGGTCGATGGCACTCGAGAGGTCAATAAATGCCATGTGGATGGCTCCTTTTTTTGCTGTTGCGTATTTACTAAGAATGAGGTGCAAATTTGAGACTTGTCTAGACCGGGCCTGAAACCAAATTGAATTGGGAAGAGAATCTTTGCCTCCGTCACCCATTCCTCCACACTTAACAAAACAAACACTTACTAATATTTTGGTGGTAGAGTCTCTAAGGGAGATTGGTATATAACAAGTTGGATCTTGTCAATTACCCTTTTTAAAAATGGGGATGATTACAGCCATGAAGAATGTATGCTACTCTTTACTACGCTTCTTAGGACATTTGTGACTAGAGGGCCCCAAAAATATGGCATAGATTAAACAGATCTACTGGGACCCCATCCAGACCAGGCCTTCCCTGGCCTAGAATGATTTATTGCAGTAATGACCTCTTGTAGGGAAATAGGAGTATCAAATGTGATTGGATTTATTTCTACGGTTTCTGATTTATGATTCCGTCCCCTTCATGTTGTTGTTCGTTTTCGGACTAGAATATCCTTGCGTAATGTTGGATCAGACATCTTCTGGAATCAGGCAAACATCTACTTTTGTATCTTGATCAGAAAAGTATGGGTCATTTATCACCTTCCAAAATTTTGAGGTGTCCTTCAATTCGGTAGCTGCCATTAGACCTTCCCAGGCCTTGGTTCTAATTTCCGATTTCCTCTCTTCCAGTATTGCGTTATAATGACCCCTTGCCTTTTTACCTAGATCTTGGATCAATAAGGAATTGATTTAAGTGCTTCTTTTTAGATTTTTTGTGAGTGGCTGTGCACGTGGAGTTAAACCATTGGTGCACTGCTGGTCCCAATGTTGACCTGTCAGTGACCAGGGCCACAAAGATAGCATTGCTTAAATGCTCATATGCCTGAACTGTGAGGTCGTGGGTTGGCTGATACATTAGGCAAAGATTAATAGAATCTAGCTTTTGTTTAATAATTCTCTGATTAAACACCTTTTGGTCAACCTTTCTCCATTTTATTCACAGACCTGTATTTTTGTTAAAAAAACAGGATTTCCTCTCCCTTCCCTATTCATTAGGCCTATTTTAATGTTATCGACTAGGTTAATAGACAGGGGATTATGATCACTGGCACAGGGCAGAATTATCGTGAAATCGGAAATTAGATGAGAATCAGCTAGTCTGATAGGAATAAAATCAATGGAGCTTCCTTTGGAGTTCCCCGTAAATGTCGGAATTTTCTGAATATTTTGAGACGCTTTCTCCCTTGCAGACATATGGTAATATTTACTAATAAAGATATTTAAAGTATTCCCTTCATCTGTATGATTAAAATGGGTTGTCTTCTCTGTTCCCGCAATCAGGTAACTACACGTATGTGAACCGTCAGATTGAAATAGGGGCATATTAAAGTTTCCTACCCAAAACATGGTTAGCTCTTTGTCCTGAAGCAGAATAGATGAATCGGAGAAATCGACATTACATCCTCAAGGCTTTCCCTCAAAAAGCCATATGGTATATTATTATAAAAATGTATTAACAAAATACCCTTTCTCCCCTCTATTAATAATAAAACAACCATAAAAAAGGGTGAGGACCAAATTAGGGATGCCTGTATTTTTGGTAGGTGTAGCAAGACAAGAACAGAAAGACCCCCTCTTGCCCTTCCTGCTATAGATGGTATTGCTGGTTGATGTAAAGTTAAATAACCATCCGGAAAAAGGGATCTGTTGACCAGGTCTCCTGAAAGCAAATTATATTGTACGTAGATACAAAATTTAGCCAGTCTGGATTTTTATTTTCGACCGGAGCCCCGCTATATTCCGGCTGAACAGTGTTAGAGATTTATGTCCTAATCCTGCAGCTGGATCTTTCATAGTGATAGTAGAAGCCAAATCCCAAAGGGGGGAGGTGTAATGGGTCCACCTCTCCCTCTAATGGAGATATGTCTTGACTTTCTCCTTTCCTTAGACCTTCCCTCCATTGGTGGACTTTCTCATCAGAGCTTGTGTATCTTTGTTGTTACATCAATTTAAAAGTGGCACATTTTCTAGCACTAGAACATACGGCGTGCATTCAGGGGGTACATGTAGTATCTCTTCCTAATTGTTAGTAGAGTTTGTGTAAGAGGGGTTTGGACACCCAAGATGAGCCCTCTAATGATTTTCCAAGTTAGATTTGTGCTCTATACATAAATCTTTAGATTTAGCTAAGGGTTGAGCTAATGGTGGACCAATTTAATTCGAGACTGGATTATGTGAAATGTTTCCATTCTTTAATGAGGGCTCCTAGGTATGGGTTTTCCCTGGCACGGATAACTCTGTATTGGTTACCTTGAGTAGCGCCCTAGTCACCTTAGTTTGGAAATGATCCAATCTCTTAGTTATCAATTTAATGAGTCTCTCCTCCAAGGTTGCACATAATGGTTTTAGTATAGAAACAATTAAATAAGTAGAATCGTTTAAGGTGTCTTTCCTCATAGTATATTCCTTTATAGTGTCAGGGGCCACCTGTTTTTCGGCATTATCTTACAATTATATATGGCTTCTTCTTTTTGGTTCCGAGACTCCTTTAACATTTTTAGCCCTTCCTCCCTCCCTTCTCATTTTAGGAAGTGGGGGATCCACCAATGAGATATTGGGAATTGGATCCTTATTTGATTCCTTAATTAGGCTTGCATCCTGTGAAGGAAGATGCGAGGAGTGTGCTTTTATTCCACTCTGGGGCAGGTCAAAGTATAAGGGCTTTTGCAGTGGCTGTTCAATTTGTGTAGGCTTTATAAGTACAATAGGCTCCAGGGGTGGCCTCTGAGAGAGGTTCTGCACGGCCCCAATCTTAACCTCCATTTGCTCAAATTAATTCTCTATAACTCCCATAACGGGGAATATATAACTTGTAATTGACGACTGGGCTGGTGGACCCAAGCCACTTTTCTCCCTTTGTGCATTATTCTTTCTCTTTCCCATCAGAACAGGTGTTCCACATACTTCAAATATTCCACATGTAGCAGTATTCACTCTGCCAAACGGATGAAAGAGGGGGGGTCTGAACAGACCTTTTCCGGTCTTGGCCTGGGCGCGTCTCGCACTGTGGGCGTGCAGGGCTGTTAATAACAGGCCGATGCCTGTCTCTTCCTCCTGCTCAGGGCAGCCTGGGGCTTGTGGTCCGCCCCACGCAAGGTCTCCTCAAATGTTCTGAGTGTTTGGAGTCATTGTATAACATGGGCTGGGATTCAGAAGAAGAGGGTGTTTATGTAGTTATCTACTTGTGATAAGAGTTTGTCTGGTGTTAAGTGTGATTCACTTGAAAATCTTGCATAGCATTCTCAGAATGTGGAAGCATGATGGTGCAACTGTGTTGATTTGTCTTCTCATGGAGAGGTTGGTGTCCAGGATGAGCGCAAAGTTCTTGGCATAGTCTGCAAAGGGGGTTGTGGGCCAAGTACAGAGGGCCATCAACAGGCATTCCAGGGGGAGTGGTTGTTGGTTAAGAAAAGGACTGGTTTTGTATGTGTTCAGCTAGAGACAGATGTTTTTCATCCAAACAGCGATGTTGCTCATACAGTGGGGCAGTTTGCTTTGGCGGTGCTGGTTGAGTTGGTAAGAGAGAGGAGTGATTGTGTGTCATCGGCATAGGATACTATGTTAATGCTGTGGGCTCTGACAATGTCCGCGATGGCAGTCCTGTAGACATTGAAGAGTGATAGGCTATGAGACGATCCTTGAGGGAATCTGTAGATCCGTTTTTTGGGTTCTGAGGTGAGGGGAGGGGCGGGAGTCCAACTCATTCAGTTCTGTCCCTGAGAATGGAGGCTATCACTTGAGGTCCCCTCTGCAGATGGCCAAGTGCTGAAGATTTCTGATGAGTGAGTTGTGGGCAACCATATTGAAAGGTGTGGGGAGGTCAAAGAAGAGGAGTGTGGTGTTTCTCCTAGGTCGAGGATGCTTTTGATGTCATTGGTAGCCGCAATGAGGGCTGTTTCTGTTTTTTGTCGAGTCTCCATTTTCTCTCAAGTTGTTTGCAGTCGTGCTTGGACTTCTTGAGATCGCTTGTTTACCAACTGGGCTGTTTGTTGTTTTTGGAGGTCTTGTTTCTGGTGGGAGCTGCGTAGTTGGTGGGCCATTTATTGAAGAGCTTAGTGTCGACACTGAGGTTCCCGTGTAGTTGAGTGGGAGCTACTTTAGGGTCTTTGTCCAGTTTTCTTCAGGTTTTTTGCCTCAGAATCTTAATGGTGCTTTGGGTTTTTTCTGGTGGGGTGGCTTGATGGGCAGGTATCTTGAAATGTATGATGTAGTGGTCAGCCCATGTGACCATGGGTGATGGTGATCCAGTTGCTGGAGAAAATAGGGTCAAGAATGTGGCCTCCGGGGTGTGTTGGTCCTTGGATGAACTAGTTGAGTCTGAAGTTGCTGAAAGTCTGTGGAGGAAGGCTGTGGAGTAGGGGGTCTATGGTGTCTTCCCCATGGCTATTGAGATCCCCAAGGAGAATGTAGTTGGTTGATCTGATGGAGATGGTCAGGATGAAGCCTGCAACGTGGTTGCAAAATTCTGCATGGGCACCTGGGGGACAGTAGGCGAGGGTTCACTTCAGGGTGGAATTGTAGTGCGTTTGTATTTTGAAGGGGTGGTGTTTCATGAGGTTGCTGTCCGAGTCTGTCGAGGTGGTGCAGTCAATCATATTTTTGAGGATGATCGCAAGTCCTCTGACTGGTTTGTGGGTTCGGTCCAAGTGTATGATTTTGCAGGTGGGCAAAATGGCTGCGACAATGTCGAGGTTTGAGGCTTGGTTAGGTCACGTTTCATTTAGGAAGAGAAGGTTGGGTACGTTGCTATTGAGGTAGTGCAAGATTTCAATGGAGTGTTTCTAGAGTGATTGGACACTGAGGAGCATGAAGGACAGTGGATGTGGGGTGGTGGCATGCGTCAGTGTTATGGAGATAGTGGTGTAAGTGTCTGAGGTGTCACAGGTGAAATCACAATAGTGTGTTTGCCGGTGTGTATTATTGAGGTCACAAAGCAATAGTGGCGTGTAGTTTGGGTCTGGTAGTGGCTGCAACTGTGGTGTTGGGTTGGATGGTTGTGGAGCCAGGGTTTTTGGCACTGGGTGTCGTCTGCTCAGTGCATATGGGGTGGGGGGGAGTCCGTGAGTGTGGAGGGGGCAAGACTGAAAAAGTGGCTAAAAAGAACAATATATTTGGTTACTATTTTACTGTCTTTAACATTCAGGTAGCTGCATATAGAATAATACACACACCTTAAAAGAACAATAAATACAAGTTACATTTATCAGTGAGAAACGTACAATAAATCCAGAAAATTGTTTCACACACTATATGTCAGGCTGCGGCAAAATATGCAAGATGATTTAGTGTTTACGGTAAAAAAAAGTGCTTTCAATAATACAGCATAACACAATCAGACTGTACCCAGTGCAATTGTTTTTGTAAGTGTCCATTAAAAGGACAGTCCCTCGAACTCGGCTGGTAGCACCTTTCCACTAACTCTCAAATAATATTTTTGTGTCACCATTAAGCTTCAAAGGATTCCTTCTCTTAAAGTCTGTACTGACTCCCAAGCAGGTTTTACATTTGCTGATTAACCAATTGCACACAATTACATTTCTGTATCAGGCACTCTGGTGAGCAGAGTTGTCTCTTTTACAGCTCTCTGAGCTCCCCACCCCTTGGCTTTACAACACAAAAAATCCAGAGTAACGCAAGTTAGGGCAAATTGCTGTCTTGCATTCCTCTGTGGCAGGGAGGCTTGCCTTGGGTGAAGCATGGGTGCATCCACTCATGCATTCTGCCACATTTCCAGATTTACCAACACTGGTAGACCTTGGAATGTGTCAGAATTGTATGGTTCCTCACCAAAGTCGTCTTCACTGTTTCCTCTATGTGTGCTGTATTGTGCAGCACAGGTAGAAAGAGGAAAATGCGTCTGATGATTGTGTGCAGGAAGGTGTCCCTTTCTGCACAAAGACTATCCTGGCTACAATGCAGGCACCCTCTCACCATGATGCATGGATGTCTGTGTTGGCATTAGCCAGCAGTTTGTGCACCAGTGCAGGCAGAGAACAGGAATGTGCCGTATAATGTTAAATATGGCATATTTATGCCTTCTCCCTTTCACACAGTGCAGTGCAGCAAGGTGGCTTTCTGTGTTGCGTGGAATATTCATATATATGGACGTAAGGGCTTGATTTAGATATTGGCGGACAAGATACCCTGTCACAACTGTGACGGACAACCTGTCTGCAGAAATCGAAATCCCATAGAATATAATGGGACTTAGAATTCGGAGGTTGGGATATCCATCACCATTGTGACGGAGTAACTCGTCTGGCAATATCTAAATCAGGCCCTTAATGTTTTTCACGTGAGAAAGAGGAGGAGAGTGGGAGTCAGCAAACGTGACTCCCTCTTCCCCTACTTTCAATACAGAAGTAACAACTGTAAATAAGGTACTATTTTACTGCCACTATTCACATAGCCACAAAGGTCTTCAGCCACAGCGATATGGGGATATAGCTCCCTGATAACAACAAAATAGAAGCTTTGGCAAAGCTAGTAAATCTGACTTTTTTCATAAGTGGATGTGCTTCTTCATCAATTATAGGTTTGTGTTTGCATGGGACTGCAAGAAGAAGCTAATGGCTTGAAGAATGGAGGGCCATTAATGGGTGCAGGGATGTATAAAGGAGAGACTGTGTGCATTCTGTACAGAAAAACGTTGTGAAGGTCACTTTCAAAGTTAATAAGAAGCTCCTCTAAGGCCCGTTGGCAAATACTAGTTTCAGGGAAAGACCCACAACCCCTGGTCTTTAATCCAGGTTTCCGCTTTACCAAATTGTGTCACCCTGACAAATAATTATCTTTACTGTGCCTCCTTTTCAGTGAGCATCTCATTTGAGAGTGCCTTGAAATAATTCAGTTTAGTTCTGAATGCCCAACAACATGTCACATCATCAGGGTCAGACTAGGACAAAGAATTGGCTTGTGCACAACCATAACACTTTTCCCCATTAGCGAACCACATTGTTAAAATAGTGCCACATTTGCAAATCAGGCAAGTCTAGACTTGTAAAGACACACTTAAAGGATATTATGCAAGGTATGGGAGATTGCACTTATTTGTGAATGCTGCAGGCAGTGCTTGTGGAATTTCATGGACCTCAACAGTAAAAACAAGCATTGCCAATGCCAATAGGTGTGCCTTTACAATACTGTTGTATGGCAATGTGATGCATTATTAATAACTACTATGTGAACAAGTATGTATTGTTATGGAAGCAAAGAACTGTAGAATAATATTGGTGTAGGTGAAAAGGTCAGGTGACGTGCCAAAGTCATGCCAAAGGCAAGCCTGTCTGCCCAAGTCTGCACCTGGACCGCGCTCAGCACCAAGGACCCTGCACATCTGAACAACCAAAGGTACTCTGACAGCAAACTCCGAGCCCTGGATCCTGGACTCCGCAACAACTGCTGCCTTGCTTCTCCTTGCTCAACGGCAGTCCCATTCACCCGCCACCGCTATCTTTTCACCTGCAACTCAAGACCTCACGCCTTCACAGATATTTCCATCATTCCCAAATTGTCGACCGCAAACCCTATGGAACCTCACAGATGCCTCCTGCTCAATGCCTAATCTCTCTGCAAACATGCCACTAAAGCCTGTGACACCACCAACACCCTAGCCCCTGATGCGACTGTCATCACCGAAACCTGTCTCAACCCCTCTGCTGCCCTGACATTGCTCCTGCTATGCCTAACGGCTACAAGATGGCACACCAAAATGGCACCAACAAACTCGGTGGAGGTGTCCCCATCATCCACAAAGAAACAATCCTATGTACCACCACTGAGGATGACATCACACCGACTATGGAACACCTCAATTTCCAAATCCAAACCGGCAACAGAACAACCATCAGAAGAACCCTCGCCTACAGACCACGGGACCATGTCCCAATTACTGCAACACCATCACGGACTTCATCCTCACACTAGCCATCAAGTCGGAGCACTACATCTTACTCTGAGACATCAACTTTCACCCGGATGACCCCATAAACACTAAGTCCGCCAACCTTCTGAAACACATGAGTAACATCAACCTGACCCAGTTGTTCACTGACCCCATACACAGAGCAGTACACACATTGGACCAGAGTTTCACGGCCAGCAACAGAGTCAAATACAGCCATGCCACAGAACTCACCAGAACAGACCACCCAATTGTCTACTTCACCATCGCAGGATCACCATGCACCTCCACCAGCTCCCACAACTCCCCCTTCCACAGCTGAAACAAAGTAACACAGACCCAATGGCTGGACACCCTCAACAACAGCTAGCCCGACCCCACTACCAACCTGGAAAAAGCAGTCCACAATTTCACCACTTGGATCGCCAATGCCGCTGACCAAGTCGCAACATCAAACAAGCTATGACCCACAGAGCCACCAAACAAGCCTGCTGGTACATGCCAGAACTCAGAACAATGAAACACAGCTGCAAACTACTGGAGAGAAGATGGCGCACCAGCAGAGACATCACAGATCGAGCCATTTTTAAGTCCACACTAAAGAAATACCAACAGTGCTTCAAAGACATAAAAATATGCCTTGACAAACTGCATTGAAGCTAGCACCAAACACACCAACAAACTCTTCAGCAATATTAGATTGGATACAGGATATTACTTTGCTAGCCGAATGGTGTATTTTTAAAAGGATTATGTTGTATGATGGAACCACACATGCCATCACCACGCAAGTCTTTACCACGGCTATGCCTTTTCCATGCATGCCTTTTCAATGAAAATTTGAGTTTTTTTATGTACAGGTAAGTATAGATCCGATACACAGACACACACACATATATATATATATATATATATATATATATATATATATATA
This sequence comes from Pleurodeles waltl, assembly GCF_031143425.1. NCBI lineage: Eukaryota > Metazoa > Chordata > Amphibia > Caudata > Salamandridae > Pleurodeles > Pleurodeles waltl. The sequence goes on from NC_090444.1 coordinate 1,731,426,842, forward strand.
TATATATATATATATATATATATATATATATATTAGAGTAAAAATAATTAATGTGTATAAATACTTTTAAACACACCCAAAAACCCACACCCACCTGAAACACTCAAAATAACCCTGCCACAAAAAACCTGCACCCATCCTAAAGTCTTGCCCTAACACATATATATATATGTGTGTGTGTGTGTATATATATATATATATATATATATATATATATATATATATATATATATATATAAATAAATATAAAACACCAAATAAAAAAAGGGCTCTTTCTGAACCAAGTGCAACCATTCTGCCACATTTGGTGTAATTCCGTCCAGTGGTTCGAGTTGTAGTTGTGTCTAAAAATCCCTAAAAATCCCTACATGAAAGTGCAGGAAAAAAACGTTTTGGGACCCCTTTATCTCAGCCCAGAACTGATGAATCATCCTGAAATTTTCAACACAGCAGCTGAACTGACAGTCGTACTAATTTTGAAACTTTTGTGAAGATTCTTCAAACGACAGCAAAGTTACTTGCAAAACAAAAAATGCTTTTCCTACGGGAACTAAGGGGCATATTTACAGCCCCTATCAGCACACTGCATATATGCCTCCTAAAATATATAAATACATAAAAATAAATAAATAATAATGGTTCCTTTTGAAAATGCAAAGCACTGCAATACCTTTGGATCGGGTTCACGCTATCCAAAACTGCAAAAAACAAAACTTTACTGTAACAAGATCATTCCGCAAGTCCAGGTACTTGTAGGGCATCCACAGCCATCAATTCATTGAGGGGGTTGATAATATATACAATATTCAAGTAAGACGTAAGAGCTTGGTATGAGGCAAGGTAACAGGGCGGACATCTCCGTAAAGGGTCCAGTGGTAACTATTGTGAAGCCCATGGCTTTTTATATGTGTGGAGCAGCGCTCATTCTATTCTCATCTTTTCATACCATGTTGTAATTTAGCTTAAAATTAACCCATTCCTCAATGCATGGTTTAATTAAGGCTCCCTGTTTCTGTTTTTACTGATTTTTACAGATAAATAGAGACAGAAAAACATTTAGGGACGAATTTAAGAAAAGTGGCTCTGCATCCAATGCCCCCCTAATGTCACCAGGTGGCGGTAGTTAGTACAATAGCGTCAAAATATTTTACACTATGCTACACTAGCAAAATTTTGATGCTAGTGTAGCAAAGTGCACGGAGGCCCTTGGTTCGTCTCTGAACAGGCGTTAAAAATGGCAGAACAAATGGCGTAGTGAAATCTTTTACATTTCACTGTGCCATTTTCTCAAGCCTCCTAATGGAGGAATGTCCCCCTTGCATACATTATGCCTGGCCCAGGCATAACGTGGCGCACAAGGTTACAAAGTGGCGCAATACATGCATTGCGCCACTTTGCAAATATGAAGGGGAAAAAGGCCACCTTAGTGTCAAAAAAATTATACTGAAGCAGCACTAAAGTGGCGCAAGGGGCTGTTAAATCTGCCCCCTATTTTTCTGTCTATATTTATTTTCAAATGTTGTTAAAAACAGAAATCGTGACCTTTTCTGAGCTTAAATACTGTTACTCACGACTGTCAGGCCAATAGCTTTGCGGATGACAGTTAAGTAGGTTAAACAAGAAAGACAATTTAATAGCAGTATATATGCATACGATTGATACTAAATGTTCCATATTTTCTTTAAAGTATATTGATTGATCATCTACAGATCTTAGTCAACGAAAATTGGCAGACATTCAAAAACAATTTTACAATTTTTGTTAACTAAATATGGAAATGTTCTAGTTTCAGCTTCGTTTTTCACAAAAACTGAAATAAATATGGATAAATGTAGATAAAAATAGCAAAAAATAAATATGGATAAATACAGGGGGACATTTAAAAAAAAATAAGTACCATAAAAGCGGATGCCCTAGTTGTAATTTAGCTTAAAATTAGCCTGTTCCCTGAAGTATGGTGTAATTTAGCTTAAAGTTAGCTCATTTCTCGAGGTATGTGAGCTCATTGCTCGTTCAGAGACTTTCCTCAATGTGGAAGGAGTGTAAAATCAAGCTTAACTACGACTAAGTCCTGGAACTGAAATCTTAGAAACGTGGATACTTACTAGAAGTTAGGGCATGTTGCTTCCCGCACATGTAACATTAAAACTGAAATGGTTGCAAGGAACATCCCTGACAGTAATTGTACATCTGGCAGTTTCTGTGAGCTCATCTGCAAAATACAGGCAGAATTTTCTGCTACTACATAGTTGGGCCATGGCGCAGGTGTACTGAGGACACCTGTATGTGTTGTTATGTTCTATGGTCCTTTACGTGTGATAATCTGTAGGGTGCAACTCAAACTAACAGCCCTTATTTAAGTGTTTTGCATAAATGGAAATCAGGTTTAAAAGCATGTATATGACCAACATATCGCTGGAAATGTATGTGTGTTTTTTTGTTTGAGATGCGTAGTGTCATCCAGTAAATATAGGAAACAAATTAGCCCATGTTGCACTCCAGGATATGAACAGGAATGTATTTGTGCCTAAGAGGGAACCGCGCAAAACATCTGAAACAAATCCAGTTGTTGCAGGATATAATCTCAAAAGCTCTGCAAGCACTTAGTCTAAATTATTATAACGAGGTTCCAGTGTAAAAGAATCAAAGTATTGTAGTAGTTTGTAAAGTAGGCATGTTCTAAACAGTTCATAGGAATGTTATATTTATCCACGTTTGTTTCATTTCCTTTTGTTTTATTTCCTCATGCGTGCGTCTGTGCACGAGAGCATTCCTTTGTATTCTATTTGGAATGCATTGTTTGATTTACGAGTCAGTTGCTTCTCTATGCTTGCTCCTGTCAACCAGCCTCTCCGTTGCTGGGAACTTTACTAAGAATAAACAAAACCTTTTTCCACCTTGCTTTTGGAACCTCATTACAACATTTTGGCGACGAGCGTTCCCAGCAGTGCCAGTCACATCGGAGAAAAATTACGAGTTGATTGAAATCATTTTTTTCACTACAACTACGGGACTTTGGCTTCTCTTCGTCAGTCGGTAGGAAATGGATGTTTGTTATCTTCAGCTATCTCCCTGATTTATTGACTTGCTCAGCCTGGGTCAGCAATTAAGGCTGTTCTCCGCTTGTAGCTTTCCTTCTAAGCTACTGTTTACATTTCAAATTGGGAGCCCTGGCAGCACCTATTTAACAGCCAGTCTTCAGCTGGAACTTAACTTATGTGACCCCATTTTGTTTTCTTTTCATTGTATTCTTCAAATTAGTCACACATAACCTGACTTGAGTTTCGTTTTGCTCAAGATGTCAGCAACCTAATTTCATTATTAATCTGTCAAAAACTGAGTACCAGCTCCTATTTTTTTGTTTTGTTTCTGATTTGATTATTTAAATATATATATATATATATTTATATACATTTATTTGTATTTAACAATGCAACAGTGTTGAAATCCACCTCCGCCACTACAACAAAATCCAGGGGATGTACCCATGAAGTGGAGCAAATGGCATGGTTTATTTAATAATTTTATGATTGCCAATGATGGAAATTCGTTTTCTGCGACTAGAAAAAAAGGGCTTCTATTAAACGTTATTGGCACAGAAGCTCAGGAAATATTTGATCATTTACCTCCACATAAACCACCTGAAGGAACTGATATAAATGATTATGATGTTTTTTCTGAAGCTTTGGACAGATTACAATTACATTTCACAGTTGAACCAAATGTAGTTACAGAACGTTTTAACTTTTATTCACGGCACCAATTTTCCACAGAACCTGTTGAAGGATATGTGGCTGCTCTTCGCATTTTGGCTTCAACTTGTGATTTTGGTGTCATTACTGATCAATATATTCGGGATCAAGTTATTATGCACTGTTATAACAAAAAAATTCAAGAACAACTTCTGAGACACAAAAATCCATCACTCAAAGAAGTAATAGAAGTTGTTAAAGGTATTGAAAGGTCAATACGATTGTGTAAGACATTAAATGATGACAAAGATAATCATCTTGAAGTAGCTGCCATACGCAATGTCAACAAAAATAAGTACAGCAAAGGGTACAACAAAAATAATCTAAACAAATTAAAATGTATGCGATGTGGATCAAAGTAGGCATGTTCTAAGCAGTTCATAGGAATGTTAATTCGATTGTTGGAAAACAATTAGAGACTGAACATTGTATCCAAGATGTTGAAAGCGTAGTCTTGATGATTACAGAAGATAAGTCTAAGCAACATAATATTTTTAACACTGATATTGACAACCAGATATATCTTCCTCCAAAGTGCGAAGTTATCATTGATGGATTCTCAACTATAAAGCTAGTGGATTCTGGATCACCTTTTTCTATCATATCTGAGGCATTTTTCAACAAAAACTGGTCTGGACGGAAGTTGGAGAGCAATGACATTAAAGCTTATGGTTACAGTCAGACAATAATTAATATTTTAGGTTACTTTGTAGCTTCTATTTCTTGTCATGATCACAATATTTTAGGTAAAATTTATGTAGTTGACAAAGGACAGCATGTTTTGGGATGGAGACATCAAGGTAATCTTGGAATGGTTTTGGATCCATCTGCTGATGTTCAGGTGTATTGCATGACCATACAGCAAGGTATTGAAGTGATTATTTCAGAGTACAAAAATGTCTTTAGAAAAGAATTCGGTACTGTTAAAGGATTCACACATAACATTAAATTGAAAGTGGGAGCATTACCAGTCAGACACAAGTTAAGAGATGTTCCACTTAGTGTCAGGAAAGAACTTAGTATTTTGCTTGATCAATTACTTAAGGATGGTGTAATTGAACCAGTAGACTCCTCTGAATGGGTTTCTCCCATAGTTTTAGTTAAAAAAAAGAGTGGGTCTTTGAGATTATGTGCAGATTTGAGATCATTAAATAAACAAATTATTGTTGATTGCCATCCCCTACCAAAGATTCAAGAACTTTTTGCACTTTTGGGTGGAGCAAAATTCTTTACATCTCTTGATCTCAAATCAGCATATCATCAGATTACTCTTGATGAGGAATGCAGACATTTAACTACATTTATAACTCCAGAAGGGGCTTTCAGATGTACCCGCATGCCGTTTGGGTTGGCATCCGCTGCATCCGTATTCCAAAAGCTTATGCATAGGCTATTTACAAACATGGATGGAGTTATGGCTTTTCAAGACGACATCCTAATTTTTGCTGATACCATTGATTCTCATAATATGAGATTGTCAAAAGTACTGTCAGTTTTACAAGAAAAAGGGATGACACTACAAATGGAAAAATGTAAATTTTTAACCCAGGAGGTAGAGTATTTAGGACACACCATATCTTCGAAGGGTATAGCTCCTAAAGCTTGTTTGTTACAAGCTATAAAAGAGATGGGCATACCCTCTGATAAAGATCAATTAAGATCTTACCTGGGCTTGTGTGAATTTTACTCTAGGTTTGTGTTTCATTTTTCCCAAATAGCGTTACCTTTAAGAAATTTACTTAAGAAAGGAGTAAAATTTACATGGTTGAGTGAACATCAGGAGGCGTATGATAAACTTTAAAAAAGCATTATTGAGGCGGCACCATTGTCTCAGTTCAATCAAAATTTATGTTGTGCTGTTTAAGTTGATGCCAGCTCTGAAGGGTTAGGGGCAATACTTACTCAGAAAAATCATGTCACAGATAATACTGTGGCTTTCGCTTCAAGACCTCTTTCAGTTTCTGAATCTAAATATTCAACTATTGAGAGAGAAGCTTTAGCATGCACATGGGCAGTGGAACATTTTAAAACTTATTTGTGGGGCAGAGAATTTACCATTAAAACAGATCACAAACCCTTATTAGCATTGCTAAACAGTAACGGTACTGGTAGAGCATCTTCTCGTCTAGTCAGGATTTTATCAAAAATATATGAGTATAATTTCAAAGCAGTACATATTCAAGGAATTCTCAATTGTGTGGCTGACTGTCTATCCAGATTACCTGACAATTCTGTTAAATTGTTTCCTGAGACATTAGAAGAATGTGTGGTTGCTACTATAGATGATATTTTACCCCTATGTAAGGATGAGTTTTCCAAGGTTGCCTGGTGTAAGAGTTGTAGTGAGGATGAAGAATTACAAAACATTCAAAAATTTTGTAACACAGAATGGCCTAGTGAAAGGGTATTGTCACCATTTATGCAGATATGTTGGAAGGTCAGAAATTCAATTTCAGTATCAGGGGATTTCATCTTTAAAGATGATTGTGTGATTCCCCCTAAGGCGCTTCGCCCCAATATTATTAAGTTAGCTCACGCAGGACACTTAGGGGAAACCTTAACTAAAAATAAAATAAGAGAAATGTTTTGGTGGCCTTACATGGATAGGCAAATTTCAGGATTTGTCAAACAATGTGTAATTTGCTCTAATTCTGATAAGACTCTTGTCACCAGTAAATGTGTACCTGTTAAATCTGAGTTTCCATCAAGACCATGGAACAAAGTAGCGTTGGATATTTTGGGACCATATGATAATCTAGCTAGGTGCAAGATGTATATCATTGTACTTATTGATTACTTTTCTAAATGGGCAGAGGTCAAATGGATTGTCCAACCCACCACTGACAGTGTTATAAGATTTTTAAAAGAATGTTTCTTTAAGGAGGGGTTACCATCTAGCATTGTCACCGACAATGGTAAACAGTTCACATCCTTTAAGTTTCAGGAATTCATGAAAGTCAATAATATTTTGCATTTAAAAACTTCGCTTTATGCTCCAAATATGAATGGCCTTGTGGAAAGATTTAATAGGGTTATTGTGGAGGCTGTACAATCGGCCATAATCAATAGGGTTAATGTCAAAGAATTTGTTGAAGAAAAGATTTGGGCATATCATTCGTCCCCCAATTTGACAACTGGGTTTTCACCATTTTCCATGCTCAAAGGGCGTGTTCCACGCACCACTTTATCCCCTTCTTGGTTGAGAAAAGAATTGCCCATTATTGACCTTAGAAAAATGGATTTTGAGGCTAAAAGAAAAGTTGACAAGAAAAATAAGGGAGAATTAGACAAAAATAATATTGATAATACTAAGGTGAAAATTGGGTATTTTGTCAGGCTCAAACTCACTTATCGAGTGAGAAAGGGTGAGTCAAAGTTTTCAAAAGCATTCAAGGTTGTATGTGTGGGAAAAACCTCAGTCAAGTTGAATAATGATTCATGGTGGAGTCTAAGCAGAGTTGCTAAAGTCACTAATAGTACTGAAAAACATGATCCTAATTCATATATGGATTTGTCCTCAGGGGTGATGAAGAACATTTGTATGGATAAATCGCAATACTTTTCTCTTTCAGATTTTGAACGTGACAGTAACACAGAAAGATCTCAGTTGACACCTGGTATTGTGGATAATGAGGAGACTCCTATTGATTGCAATGAGGACTTTGAGATTATTGATTCCACTTTTGTGCCTATTGTGCCAAATGTCAATCAGCAGGATAATGTACAAGTCAAAGATTATGTCCATGAAAGAGTCAACAATGATAGTGTAGATCTTCCTAAAAGAGTATCTGTACTACCCAAAAAATATGCTGATTTTGTTTTGTGCTAAGTTATTTATTTATTTATTCTTTTTATTATAATATTGAAGAGAGGAGATATGTAGTAGTTTGTAAAGTAGGCATGTTCTAAACAGTTCATAGGAATGTTATATTTATCCACGTTTGTTTCATTTCCTTTTGTTTTATTTCCTCGTGCGTGCGTCTGTGCACGAGAGCATTCCTTTGTATTCTATTTGGAATGCATTGTTTGATTTACGAGTCAGTTGCTTCTCTATGCTTGCTCCTGTCAACCAGCCTCTCCATTGCTGGGAACTTTACTAAGAATAAACAAAACCTTTTTCCACCTTGCTTTTGGAACCACATTACAACATTTATAAATAAATATAATAAAAGACTGCATGTCTTATTAGTTGCATCGTTAAGGGACGCTGCCAGCAGAGTCTGCACTCGGAGACCTACGTGTGCTTTCCTTTACACATGCTTCATGGTTACACAACTGGGTGGTTACTACCTTGAGAGGAGGCAGACAGCATTAATTAACAAGATGGAAAACGAGCAGCGTGGATGGGATGAATACAGTGTGATGCATTGACCATAATGGTGCCGGGATTGTTAGTCTCACAACCCAAGGTCATCAACATTGAAAGGAAGGAAGGCTCTACTGTGGCTCGAACTTGCAACACAGTTATTGCCTGACAACTTGTCTTTAGTCTCTCAAACTGCTTGAGCAAATGGCATTCCTATGTCCACTCAAAGGCTGGCAAGTGCCGTCGTGTTTGAAGCACATTTCTGATCTTAGCATATGAACATAAGACAAAGCCAACAGATGCTGCATAGGCAAAACCTATTGGCTTTGCCAATGCTTGTTTCTTTTCTACCAACAACCCCCTGCTTTGGAAGTGTGTTGCTGAAAAACAGAAAGGAATGCTGAGCGGGCTGAATAAACACTGCGGCTGCCTCAGTCTTCAGTAGGGATCAAAGTGCACCCACCTCAAGGCAGAACACAGATCCACAAGGCTGGTGGGTGGCTCTACGCGGGGGGCGGAACCCTTGGGAGGTGGGGTGGGCTCGGAATAATTTTGCGTCACCATTAAACTTTAAGGGGCGCCTTCAATTAAACTATACTATTCTAGTTTACAAGCAGTCTTTACATTTGAACATTAACTGACTGCACACACTTGCATTTCTGCAGCAGGAGAGTATGGCGCACAGGTTTCTTATTTAGCTCTTAGTTTTTCTCTCGGCTTTACAACACAGGCGATATCCTACTCTTTTTTTCAGAAGAACGAGCACAGTTTTTTGTAAATTTAGAAAAAAAAAAACTTGACGCGTCGTGCCCCAAGAATCCCGCCCACTTGTCGCTCTGGCGCTGGAAGCAGAATAACAAGAATGTAAAACGCATTCAACATACAAATCACGTTAGCGCTTCGACACGGTTAAGGCTAGCCCTGCCTACGATTCGTTTCACTTTGAAAGAAACATGCATTTCACCGATCCCGTCGCCGCCCTTCTTTCCTGTGTTTTGGCCCTGGTGTTTGTTATAAAGATTATAAACAGATGGAAGAGCGACAAATACAAGAACTTTCCTCCGGGACCGAGACCGCTGCCAATCATCGGTAATTTGCACATTCTCAATCTGAAGAGACCTTACCTAACCCTACTCAAGGTGAGCAAACGGGGACACGCTTTGTTCCCATGCAAATGTCATTACAGGCATATTATATGGCCGCTGTAGACTCCGATTTCACTTTAATTGAAGTTAGTTTTACACGAGTGCACTAAGAAAGAAGGGGGTCACCAAACCTCCCACCACTTCCAGTACAAGAAGAACTGTAATTACGTATTTATTTTACTGACGCTGTTCGTGCAGTTACAAATGACTTTAGCCGAGGACACTATGGGCATAGTTAACAATATGGAAACTTTGGTAAAGCAGATAGGTCTCACTTTTAGGGTCCAGCCTGGCAGTGCATGCGAGACACTCTTTTTTTCAAATCTTGGAGCCCACCTGTCACTCACCATTTGTTGGTTTGCCGGGCACTCTTCTTTACAGCCTTGTAATTCGTCAAGGGATGTCTGGCATCAGTTCCGTTCCTCTGTATGCAGCCGGAATCAAGAACTAATTGATTTAAACTTAATTGGTGCCTGTTAGACCTGACAGCCTTAGGGTAGTCACCCCTACATTTTGCCTGCCTCCCTCCACTTTTTGGACACTGTTTTTGCTGGTTTATAGACTCTGCGCACTTTACCCCTGCTAACCAGGGCTAAAGTGCATATGCTCTCTCCCCTAAAACATGGTAACCTGGAATCATACCTGATTGGACTATTAATTTACTTATAAGTCCCTAGTAAGGTGCACTTTATGTGCATAGGGCTGGTAAATTAAATGCTACTAGTGGGCCAGCAGCACTGGTTGTGCCACCCACTTAAGTAGCCCCTTTTCCGTGTCTCAGGCCTGCCCTTGCAAGGCCTGTGTGTGCAGTTTCACTGCCACATCGACTTGGCATTTAAAAGTTCTTGCCAAGCCTAGAACTCCCCTTTTTCTACATATAAGTCACCCTTAATGTGTGCCCTAGGTAACCCCTAAGGCAGGGTGCTGTGTAGGTAAAAGGCAGGACAAGTACCTGTGTAGTTATATGTCCTGGTAGTGTAAAACTCCTAAATTCGTTTTCACACTACTGTGAGGCCTGCTCCCTTCATAGGCTAACATTGGGGCTGCCCTCATACACTGTTGAAGTGGCAGCTGCTGATCTGAACGGAGCAGGAAGGTCATATTTAGTATGGCCAGAATGGTAATACAAAATCCTACTGACTGGTGAAGTCGGATTTAATATTACTATTCTAGAAATGCCACTTTTAGAAAGTGAGCATTTCTTTGCTCTTAAATCCTTCTGTGCCTTACAATCCACGTCTGGCTGGGCTTGGTTGACAGCCCCTTGTGCATTCACTCAGACACACCCCAAACACAGGGTACTCAGCCTCACTTGCATACATCTGCATTTTGAATGGGTCTTCCTGGGCTGGGAGGGTGGAGGGCCTGCCCTCACACAAAGGACTGCCACACCCCCTACTGGGACCCTGGCAGACAGGATTGAACTGAAAGGGGACCTGGTGCACTTCTTAGCCACTCTTTGAAGTCTCCCCCACTTCAAAGGCACATTTGGGTATAAAACAGGGCCTCTGCCCTACCTCGAGATGGAGAAGAAACCTGAACCAGAAACTACATCCTGCCAAGAAGAACTGCCTGGCTGCTCAAAGGACTCACCTGCCTGCTTTCTACAAAGGACTGCTGTCTTGCTGTTGCCCTGCTGCCCTGCTGAACTTGTCTGGCTGTGAAAGTGCTCTCCAAGGGCTTGGATAGAGCTTGCCTCCTGTTCCCTGAAGTCTCAGGACCAAAAAGACTTCTCTTTTTCACTTGGAAGCTCCGTGCGCCGAAAATTTCGACGCACAGCTTGTTCCGCGGCGAGAAAAACGCCGCACACCAAAGCTGACCGACGCGACACTCTGGGGCCGATCGAAAATCCGACGCACGGCTTCGCAAGGATAACGCCGCCCGACCTCTAGAGAAATCGACGCAACGCCTGCCGTGAGATCGTAATTTCAACGCGCAGCCCCACAGACCGACGTCTAGAGGAGAAATCGACGCGGCGCCTGCCGTGAGATCGTAATTTCGACGCGCAGCCCCGCAGACCGACGCGCAGCCGGAGAACAAGCAGGAAAATCCACGCACAGACCCGGGACATCTGGTAATCCCCGCGATCCACAGAAAGAGACTGTCCGCGCGCCGGAAAACGACGCACGACTTTCCCGCGTGGAAAATAACGACGCAAGTCCGTGTGTGCTGGGGAGAAATCGACGCACACTCCCTTTTTCCACGCACCTCTTCCTTTGTGGCCTTCTGAGGAGATTTTTCCACGCTAAACCAGGTACTTGTGCTTGAAAGAGACTTTGTTTATATTCTAAAGACTTAAGACACTTTATATCACTTTTCAGTGATATCTCTACAATTTCCCATTGCAACTTTATTCTTTTTGACCTACAATTATCCTGATAAATATTATATATTTTTCTAAACACTGTGTGGTGTATTTTTGTGGTGCTATATGGTGGTATTGTATGATTTATTGCACAAATACTTTACACATTGCCTTCTAAGTTAAGCCTGACTGCTCGTGCCAAGCTACCAGAGGGTGGGCACAGGATAATCTTGGATTGTGTGTGACTTACCCTGACTAGAGTGAGGGCTTTTGCTTGGACAGGGGGTAACCTGACTGCCAACCAAAAACCCCATTTCTAACAGTGCCCATCCACTGCTCCCCATGTGAACGAGGTACTGTTTTGTTCTAACTTCTAGGGCAGTGGTTCCCAACCTTTTGACTTCTGTGGACCCCCACTTTACCATTACTGGAGCCTAGGGACCCCCACTGAATCTTTATAGGACTCTGGGGACCCCCTACTGAGTCATTACTGAAAGGTGAGGGCCTAATCTGTTGATGTTATTTAGTTTTCTAAGCAGTCGCGGACCCCCTGAGGAGGCTTCGCGGACCCCGAGGGGTCACCGGACCACAGGTTGGGAACCACTGTTCTAGGGCCCTGCCAACAGTAGACTTGTGACTGGCAAGAACGTGCCCAGCAGGACAAACAAAATTGCAAATTTTAATTTTTTTAAAGCTAGCTTTATTTTATTTTAAGTCGTCTTTTCTCAGTTTCCACTCTTTTTTTTTTTTTTGCTCGTGGGCGCCTTTGTTAAAAGATGACAATTAACTTGTTCAAAATATGCGAGACCTATTGCGTTGCAAATGCTTGTTAGGTTTCGCCTGCACAGTGCTTGGCTGTGCTTGTGAAATCTATTGTTCATGTATCTAAAAAAGGGCTCATATCCCTGCCCCCCTGCATTGGTTCCTGTGCTGGCCACTTATTTTTCCTCTACTTCTATTGGCTGTACAATATTTCCTGCATTTGCCAATAATTGTTCCTTGTGTGTTTGCTCTTATCATTGTCCTGAAGCCCAAGTTCTGTTTACATTCGCTTTTGGGGAACTTTTTTTTTTTTGTGTAATAGTTTGGCTGCACAGTGCTTGCGCAGTGCTTGTTTTGTTTGTCTTCCGCCCTTTACCTAATTTCCCCGTGGGTGTAGGCATTTCATGAGCAAGCTTGTTTCTAACCCGTCCACTGTTCATTCTTTTATTTTAATAATTTAAGGTAGTGCAAAGGTATTGGATGACTTTATATGAGCACCAGTTGAATTAAGGGATATGCACAGAATTACAGGATATTGAGTTTCCCTCCGAGACTCAAACCCTGCTCCCCAGCTAGTGGGTTGGCACTCTACCCCTTAGCCACATTCTGTGCTCAAATCGAGAAGATAAGCATAAAAGATGTTTGGTACTCCTTTGGAATGCACAATTAAAATGCATTTTCATTATGCGCTCCAAAGCATCGCCAGCCATCTGTTTTTCTATCACACTTGTTCGACAGCAGTTGCCTCTAAAGCCGCATTACCCACCTCCAGGGATTGTTTTTCAGGGCCTTTCATTTGCCTTTTAGTGCACTTGTTTTAGGCGGCAGCAGCAGCACAGTTCTACTTGAAAAGAGAAATTCTAATTTAAAGGCTCTTTCCAGATGCCGCAGCCACAGGTTTATTTGTAGCTCTGATGCTCCCAATCTGCGCTCCAGCCTAGCTCCTTTCTGCTGCTGAAAGACATTTGCTGTGCCATTAGGGACCTCGTAGGCCATTGTTAGAAATGGGGTTAGCGTTAAAAAGTACCTGAGTAGCGTCAAAATAACTCACACGGGTGAGTGTGTGTCAAAAAAGATAAGCGGTGTGACGATTTCTCACTGCAAGCAAGCTTGTGCATTGTTTCTTCTCTCCGCAGGCGAGCGATGCGTTGATCCGGTCAGCACTCTTGGGTCCGGGCAGGCCTTGCGTGGCTTTTACACGCCCAGCGGTGTTTGCGTCAGAAATTCAGCCGCACCATGGTCCGAAAACCACGCAGCGCGGATTGCGATCTCACCAGCCTCCGTCAGCGATGCTGCGCGTAGCTACCCCAGCTCCAGGCATCGATCTTCCAGTTGCGTTGCAGGCGAGCGTCGATTTTCAGCCACGAAGCCGGCAACGTGTCAATTTTTCAGCCGCAGATCGGAGTTGTGTCGATCTTTTCCCGGCACGGCGGTCGGTGCGTGGATTTCTCACTCTTAGGCTGCCAGCTTATCTTCTCAGGGCCCCAGGAATTGGATGGGCACCACTTGGCAGAGTAGGAGTATCTCCAGAGACTCCAGGTGCTGGCAGAGAGAAGTCTTTGCTGTCCCTGAGACTTCAAACAACTGGAGGCAAGCTCTAAATCAAGCCCTTGAAGAGTTCTTCACAAGAAGGAAAGCAACACAAAGTCCAGTCTTTGTCCTGTAGCGCAGGCAGAAGCAGCAACTGCAGGGGGGCTCCACAAAGCACAGTCACAGGCAGGGCAGCTCTTCTTCCTCAGTTCTTCAGCTCTTCTCCAGGCAGAGGTTCCTCTTGGTTTCCAGAAGTGTTCTAAAGTCTGTGGTTTTGGGTGCTCTTCTGTTAGAAATGGGGTCTTTGGTTGACAGTCAGGTTACCCCCTGTTCATGCAAGGATCCTCACTCTAGTCAGGGTAAAAGAGGATCACCCTCAGCTAACCACTGCTTACCCCCTTGGTAGCTTGGCAGAGCAGTAGGCTTAACTTCAGAGTGCTAGGTGTAAAGTATTTGTACCAAGAAACACTAACTTAATGACAACACTACAAAATGACACAACACAGGTTTAGAAAAATAAGGAATATTTATCTAAACAAAACAAGACCAAAACGACAAAAATCTGACATACACAAGTCAAGTTATGAATTTTTAAAGATTAAACTCAAAAATAGCGCTTAGAAACACAAAATGCTTCGATAAGGTGTTAACACGGCATCGTAACGGAGTCGTTCCCAACAATGCAACACCAGCGGTGCCGGACACGGAGTTGCGTAGACCCCCAGGTATAGTACCTTTGGTGAAGAGTGAAAACAAGTCGATGCGCGAAGTCGGGGATTGCGGCGTCTGTGCAAAACATTGAATCTGCGTGCTTCGAGCGGCGTCGGTCACGACGTGGTGCAGCGACTTCCACGGAGTCGCGGACTTCGGCGGGGCTGCAGCGATGTCGGGCCTGCGAAGGTCGTCACGTTCCATCGAAGATCACGGAGTCTGGTGCAGGTGGCGTCACCGGATTCAGCAGCGGCGTCTGTCCGAAGTGGTCCAAAGTCGATTTCCTTGAATTTCCACCAGCTTTCCTTTCAAGGGCCTAGGGACTGGATAGGGCACCACTTGTCAGAGCAGGAGTCTCTCCAGGGACTCCAGGTGCTGGCAGAGAGAAGTCTTTGCTGTCCCTGAGACTTCAAACAACAGGAGGCAAGCTCTAAATCAAGCCCTTGGCGATTTCTTCACAAGATGGAAGGCACACAAAGTCCAGTCTTTGCCCTCTTACTCTGGCAGTAGCAGCAACTGCAGGATAGCTCCACAAAGCACAGTCACAGGCAGGGCAGCTGTTCTTCCTCAGCTCTTCAGCTCTTCTCCAGGCAGAGGTTTCTCTTGGTTTCCAGAAGTGTTTCTAAAGTCTGTGGTTTTGGGTGCCCTTATCATACCCATTTTGCCCTTTGAAGTAGGCTTACTTCAAAGGAAAGTCTCTCTTGATTGTGAAACCCTGCCTTGCCCAGGCCAGGCCCCAGACACACACAAGGGGGTTGGAGACTGCATTGTGTGAGGGCAGGCACATCCCTTTCAGGTGTGAGTGACCACTCTTCCCCTCCCTCCTAGCACAGATGGCTCCTCAGGAAATGCAGACTACACCCCAGCTCCCTTGGTTTCACTGTCTAGTGAGAAGTGCAACCAGCCCAACTGTCAAAGTGACCCAGACAAGGAATCCACAAACAGGCAGAGTCACAGAAATGGTTTAAGCAAGAAAATGCCCACTTTGTAAAAGTGGCATTTTCAAACACACAATCTTAAAATCAACTTTGTTAAAAGATGTATTTTTAAATTTTGAGCTCAGAGACCCTAAACTCCACATGTCCATCCGCCCCCATGTGGGATCTACACTTTAATCATATTTAAAGGTAGCCCCCATGTTAACCTATGAGAGGGACAGGCCTTGCAACAGTGAAAAACGAATTTAGCAATATTTCACTGTCAGGACATTAAAACACATTCCTAATATGTCCTACCTTAACCATACACTGCACCCTGCCCTTGGGGCTACCTAGGGCCTTCCTAAGGGGTGCCTTACTTGTAAGAAAAGGGAAGGTTTAGGCCTGATAAGCGGGTACACTTGCCAAGTCGAATTTACAGTTAAAAACTGCACATAAAGACACTGCAGTGGCAGGTCTGGGACATGATTACAGGGCTACTTATGTGGGTGGCACAACCAGTGCTGCAGGCCCACTAGTAGCATTTGGTTTACAGGCCCTTGACACCTCTAGTGCACTTTACTAGGGACTTACTAGTAAATCAAATATGCCAATCATGGATAAGCCAATTAACCATACAATTTACTCCGAGAGCATGTGCACTTTAGCACTGGTTAGCAGTGATAAAGTGCTCAGAGTTCAAAAGCCAACAGCAACAGGTCAGAGAAAATTGGAGGCAGGAGGCAAAAAGATTGGGGATGACCCTGCATACGCAAAAAAGTCCAACAGTCATGTGATGAAGTTGCCGCCACGCCGGAAATACTTAGATGATGAAACGGCGTACGTTGACATGATTTTTCAGAAGGGAACAGGTGCGTGGGGCGTCATCTCTATATAGTTAAGTGCAAGCCTTGTGTATGTTAGAGCACTGGTGCTGTTTACAGATGAATTTGCTGATGTTTTGTTCTGATTGCTCTAGGTGGTCAGAAAGCCGACTAAACAATTGGTTACCCTCACCCGGTTGGACACCTAGCCTGAGTGACTGCGGGCAGACATACAGTTAACACTGCTGTCTGGGCGATAGTCGGTCTGACTGCTACATGCCTTAATCCATGTAAATCTCCATGTTAAACTGTGTGAATGCCATTGTACAATGCCCATTGATAACAAATGTCCCCAGAGCTTGCAACTGCTGGTAAGTGTGCTTGCACCTTACAGTTGCATTGTTTGTCCTGTTTTTAAGGCGTTTTCCATGAGTGCACCAAACCTCAGTGCTTAGCTAGATTCAGTGCACTGTCCTGTCCTTTGCAACCAGTTTTCCATGTGCACTTTGGTGTGTGGAATGTGCACAGCTCTGCTGTTGGATACAGTAAAGTCACCAGTGCTTGTGATTGTGCAGTTCTGCTGCTAAGGCTGTTATAGAAGGACAGGAGGAGCAGCAACATGCAGCTAGTGCTTGGAGAGGCCTGTGGAGTCTGCAGGCTCTCAGGATCAGATCTTGGAGCACCCCAAAATGATGCAGTAAAAGCCCGTCCCTGGGTCACGATGAGGGAGGGGATAGTGGTCAGGATTTGATTCCTCACAGAGAGTCAATATTTGCATTTTGTACACAACCTTAATCTTTTATTGGGATCCTTGTTCATATAGAGGGATGTTGAGAAATGGACTGTTACAGATCAATGCTCTGTGTTTTTTTTTTTTTTTTTTTTTTTTTTTTTTTTTTTTTAAAGTTGTTGCATGTAAAACATATGTATTTTGGTATGGTGGTACCCACCTTTTTAGTGATTCTGTCTCTCATCTTCTAATGATGCAAGAAACAGAATTCCCATATTATATTGCCATTTCTCTCTAGTGGCATAAAAGACCCAGGACATATTGTTTGGGGTCACGGGCAAGAAGTTTTCAGGTTCAGTACAACCCTTTGGCTGCCAGTTTACAGGGAAAAACACTGTCTTCAGTTCAGGTTATATCTGTGTTCATACGCTAATGCTGTTCGAACTTCTATGTATGGGTCATTAATACAAAGCTTTTATTATTAGGGTCAGCACTCTAAATAAACATTGTAAGGTCATACTGTATAACTGTCAGTGGTTACAGTAAATAAATGTGCACATATGTTTTTGAAACGTTTAATGTGAGGCTATGTATAATCCTCCCAGAATGCTCTCTGATTAGATGCAGATGTTTGTAGAAACTTGTAAACAAGCTTGATGATTCTTTGCTTTCAAAGTAAAATGTTGAGAAAAAAAATGCAAGCAGGAAAAAAAAGTTTTGCTAAATTACTGTGAAATTTTAGTTACTATTTCTTTGAAGCATCATTTAGTAAAATGTGTTGATGCATTCCAGTATTTCAACAAAATATTCATAATGGAAAATCAGTGTAACCATTTTCAACAAGATTATGGGAAACTTGAAAATAAACAAGCACTTGCAAAGCCAACCAATCCGACAGTGGTTGTCAGTCTTTTGGCTTTTGTAATACTTTATTGTTGTCAGAGCTGCCAGGCCCTCACCATTGTAACAAACATTGGCAAAAAGCAAAAAAAAAATTTGGGGCTCAAAAAGCACACATTGCCATAGTAGTTCCTAGCAGTGAACAAAACTGCTTTAAGTGCCAATATGCTCCTTGTGGAACAGCAGAATACTATCACTCACAGTAAAGCCAGCCGATAGAGAGGGAAATAATAAAAACAAAATATCTTGGCTAGTGCCAGACCTATTTAGGGGCCCAATTCTTAAAGAAAGTCACAAAAGTGCACCCATGACACATGTCTTTACATTAATGGCTTTTATGAATTCACAAAAATTTACAAAAGTAGACCAGGAGATAGACCTCCAAGAAAATATTTGTGAACTGTATTTTAGCATGAGCAAATTTGCGTGTGTAGATTTCCTCATGTGAAAATCTACTGAGCGTTCACAAGTTCACTTTCCCTCCAACCACTTTTTTTACTACCCTGGAAGAACTTCATCTTCTGCCTTTGTCAGGAGTTAATTTCCAACCTTTCTTAGTATGGGGAAAGATTAGAGAAGAGCTGGTGAAAATCCCCAAAACATGCAAGTTAGTAGGTTTACACAGACTCAAAGGTATTCCAGCCCTGGAACTATTCCTGTTTCCTCCAGTATGTAGATTTCCAGAAAGGTGTCAAAATAAGGAAACTGCTATAGTAGGGATTGCAATTGCTAGTATTCAAGCCCCACTATAGTATTGGCCCTGGCGTAATCCAAAAGGTTATTATCAGAGCTCTTACATAATGAGATTTCTGCCATAATTTGTTGCCCCACTACATGGCGCAGGGGTGTGGAATTTATTAAAATATCTACTTGTCTGGGGGACAGGTTGCTTCTCAAATCTACTTGTCCTGTAAAAAGATCTACTTGTCCCTTTGGTGCCATGTAGTGTGGCGACAAATTATGGCAGCAATTAATAGCCTCTCTGATTATGCCAGGGCTACTACCATAGTAGGGTTTGAATACTTGCAGTTTCAATTCCTACTGTAGCAATTTCCTTATTTTGCCACCTTTCTGCAGATCTGCATACTGGGGCTGGAGGAAACAGTAAGCAATAGTTCCAGGGCTGGAATGCCTTTGAGTCTGCAAGCCTACTAACCTGCATGTTTTAAAGATTTTTACCAGCTTCTCTCGAATATTTTCCCATAATAAGAAAGGTTAGACATTTACTCCGGACAATAGCAGAATTAGAACTTCTTCCAGAGTTGGGAAGAAAGTGGCTGGAGGGAAAATGAACTTGCAAATGCTCAATAGATTTTCACATGAGCAAATCTACACATCGTATTTACCCATGCTAAAATACAGTTCACAAATATTTTACAGGGGTACAACATATACCATGGGTGCACTTTTGTGACTTTCTTTAAAAATTTGGGGCCACATGTAGGTAGGTTCAGATTTGTGACCTGCAAATTGCGAGTCGCAAATCCGAATGTAGGATGGTGTCCTTGACACCATCTGTGATTCGCAAGGGCTTCGCAAATGCCCACCTCATGAATAATCATGAGGTGGGTCTCAATTTGCGACCCCCTCGCGAATGGTGGCCTGCTGGAGACAGCAGACCATCATGTCTGTGACTGCTTTTCAATAAAGCAGTTTTTTTTTGTAATGCAGCCCGTTTTCCTTAAAGGAAAACAAGATGCATAACAAAAATGAAACGTTTTCGTTTCATTTTTTCAGAGCAGGCAGTGGTCCGCAGGACCACTGCCTGCTCTGAAAAAATGTTTACAGTGACATTCACAATGGGGAAGGGGTCCCATGGGGATCCCTTCCCTTTTGTGAAAGTGTTAGCACCCATTTGAAATGGGTGCAAACTGCGATTGGTTTGCGCCCGCGGTCACAAAACAATCCTACATTGCACTGCGAGTCGCAATTAGGAAGGGAACACCCCTTACTAATTGCGAGTCACAAACCCGTTTTGTGATTCGGTAACCAGGTTACCGAATCGCAAAACTGGGTTTGTGCATCGCAATGTGCTTTTTGCATGTCGCAAACAGCGAAAGTCGCTATTTGCGACATGCAAAAAGCTACCTACATGTGGGTCTTGGTCCCTGATTAGGTCTGGTGTGAACAAAGACATTTTGTTTTTATTAAACTTCTATTTCTCTCTCTTTCGGCTGGCTTTACTGTGAGTGATCGCATTCTGCTCTTCCACAAGGAGCATATTGCCACACAAAGTAGTTTTGTTCAGTGTCAGGAACTACAGTGGCAATCAGTGACATAAACGAAACTGGAGGGTGCCCCTTTGCAAAGAACATGGAGGAGCCCCCTCTCCAGACTCACTCAGGGCAGGTGATGTGCTGAAGGGGCCCCCTGGAGGGCGGCTGCGGGCCTTTGTTATGCCGCTGGTGGCAACGTGTGCTTTTAGAGTTCAAAAACTTTTTGGGGGGGTTTTGCCAGTGTTTGTTACAATGTTGAGGGCCTGGTAGCTCCCACAACAATAAAGTGTTACAAAAGCCATGTCAAAACAAGACACGCATTGATGAAACTAAAAGACTTATAAAAATATGTCAGATCAGTTGGCTTTGTCAGTGTTTGTTTATTTTCATGCTTCCTATAATCGTGTTGAAAATGGTTACACTGATTTTCCATTAGAAATATTTTTGGGAAATACTAGCATGCATCAACACATTTTACTAAATGACACTTCATTTGCATATAATCAGAGAGCATTCTGGGAGCATTATACTTAGCCTCTTAGCCTAAACTTTTCAAACATGTATGTACACGTATTTTTTTTTGTACTGGAACCAACGTCAGTAGTGAAGTGTGACCTTAAAACATTTATTTACAGCACTCACTCTAATAATGAAGACTTTCAAATAATGAACCATAAATACAAGTTCGAACAGCATTATCTTTTGGAAACACATTACCTCAACTGCAGAGAGTTCCATGCTTTGTAAACAGGCAGCCAAAGGGTTTGTGCTGCAGGGGGTTGGGCCTACTTGTCCCAAGGACAAAACAAACATAAAAACTTGTTGCCCTTGACCCCAAACAAGATGTCCCGGGCGTCGGGCGATAGGAATTCCACATCCCTGATGGCACCAAATGGACAAGTAGATTATTTTACAGAACAAGTACATTTAAAAAGCAACCTGTCCCATGGGCAAGTAGCTATTTTACTAAATTCCACACCCCTGGGCATATCACACATTCCTAATATTCCATACATACAAGCAGCATTTTTCTATGTGTCTACAGCACCAAAGACCTTTGGTCTGAGCTACATCTTCCTGGATTGCTTCCACAAACATATGTTTTTGTAAAGTGGGTTACTTTAACCCATGAATACTGATTCTCATGCTCTATAGTACCGGAAATGTGTGTACTTACGAGCCAAGGATACCTGTATCCTCTAAAATGTGTTCTTTTTGAGAAGTGACAGTACTGGTCCATTAAATATATAATCGACATGCCAATGTATCTGTTCAATAAATGACGATTATTAAAAGGTGGTGACATTGGTATATTAAATACTAACGTTATTGATAATAAGTTTCAGCACTGCACCGTTGAGAAGAATGACATTGAATAGTGGCAATGCAGATTCATTGACGAGTGACTCCGTTGTTGAGACATGTGTCTGCTGGTTTGTTAAATTATAAAATTATCTCTCAAAATGGTCTCAATTCAATTGTCGAAGAGTGTGAGTACACCTTTTTGAAAAGCAGGAATGCACCTTATCACATCTGGTCATTTGCTGTTTATTGGATATTCATGGTTGTCATTTGCCCAAGTGTTGTTTACACATTATGTTCATCTATCCTGCTAGCATTGAGGTATCATCATAGACGCACATTTCCTGTCTCTGTCCATTTATATGTTTGACAATGAAAAATTATCAGGACACGGGCAGCTTGACAGTTGTGTCAAACCATTATCCTTTGTTTCTAAATTTGGTATTTTGGATTTCAGTTGCAGTGCCAAGATCATTTTTGGTCTGCCGTATGCTGCAAGTGTGTGTTTGTCACCTTTTTGTGGGTTTAGCATAAAAGCTGTAAGCATCACATCCATGCATCTCCAGGAAAATATGCTTTTTGTGCATGAATGTTTAGCCACTTGTAAATTTTTGGAGTGGGTGGAATGTTGCAAATTCACTCAGTTTTTATGTAACTCTGTGAGTTCCGCCCAATCCTAGTTTCTGTAAGGAAGGTGAGCTACTGCTCAAGATTTCATATCTAAGTATCCAGAAGCCCTTCCACACTGCCCTCAAAACTGTTACCTATTAGAGCCACCATAGTTTGCTTTCAGAAGACATTCTGAATGTTCATAAATAAACGTTGATGTCTATAGCACTCATTTTCCTTTTTTGTTGAGCTTTGATTTGGTGCTGACATATTTTCCTGTGTCATGAAAGCCTCAATTGAGCCAATATATTTTACATTACTTTCAGTTGTGTGGATTCTTCCAAACTGCATCTAGCTATTCCAGGTATTTATCAACTACTACCTGCATACGTTTCCCTATCATATCAATTTTCTTTCCTGAGGATTTTTTAAGTCTGAACTGAAACGAAAATTGACGATACATAATTATGACAGGAGTCCTTCCACAAATGCAGCAGCGGTAAAATCAAGCTTACTGTAGCAAATTGCTTTTTCCCAGAACCTCTGGGACATCAGTGGCACATCCCAGAATTGACTCCTTCAAATGCCTTCCCCAACGTAATGCCATCCACAAAGTTCACCCGCATAGTCTGACTGAAGGAGCAAAAACGATTTTCTATTGCATTCTTTTTCTAAATTGCACATAGATAAATAATCTTGTTTTATGTTAGCTACAATTTTTTCTCACTGCTGGCATTTGCCATGTCTTTGTTAAAAAAAATTATATTCTTCAGGCACATCAAAAATGTCATGGAAATCAAGATAAATAACAACAGTAGAGACAAAGAGACTTCAGGGGCCACTTCTACGGTCCTAACTATTCTCCACTGCTCCAATCAGGTTTCGATTTCTGCCATTCAGGTTACAGACACAAATCTCTGCGGTGCTTTAACTAATAGAGTTTCATAAAGTACTGTACTGCATTTCCCACTGATTAACTTAAGTTGCATCAAATATATTGAATTACACAAAACAAAGTTAAAAATCACATAGGTGAAACCTAATGCATTCATCTTCATCAATTCCGAGTTTGTGCATGCATTGGTAAATTGTGACTCCAAGTAGCTAATACCTGTAGAATGGAGGGACCATGAGTGGGTGTCTGGATGTGTTGGAGCATAACCTTTTGTAATGCTTGTAGTGACCCAGTCATCAGAAAAAGGTGACAATGTATTACTTATGCTTGACATCCTAATGTAGAAAGCTGCACTGACACATTTTAAAAGTGTTTTAATTTGTTAGTTGTCCCAATTGTGCCTTCCTTATCAAACAATATCTTAGAGAAAAATAAATAATGTTAAAGAGTAGTTTAGACTGCAGACTAACTGCTAGTATCAAAACAAAATTTGGTTTTCTAATGGTTAATGTGTGATTTATGAACTTTAAGTTATGTGTAAATGAGAATAACATACTTCTATGTTATACCTAATGTAATGCATTAACAAAGTTTTACAATTTATAATGAAATGTGTACTTATTGTGATGATATATTATTAATGATAAATTAACAATTTTGCATATTATGTGCGTTTTATTAACAACAATTTTTAATGCATTTTATATTTCTTGTGTTAGCATAACTTAGGCCTGCAGAATTCGTATTTGCAGTTATGTAAAAGTGATGAATCGTTGTTCTTTCTAGCATGAATATTTCTCTAGGTTCTGTTCCCATGAGATGCTTTTCAGATAGCAAACGGTTCTTTCTTCATCTGCAGAGACTTTTAGTTTAGAGAACTTGGAAAGAACATCCAGGCCTGTGGACTTTAAGTGAAGTAATTTGTTTTAAATTACCTAAATTCACATGGAACTGAGACGATCGTATTGCAAAACCTGGGAACTAAAGTGGATTGTTGCAAAGGAATACAAAATGTTTCAAACTGATTGGAGTTACACGGAGAGAGGAGATGTTCCCATGACATACTTGAGAAAATAGCGGACTGTTACAACCTCAAGTTTTAATTAACATTTTGATGATGCCCTTGTGCGCGTGACATGATGACATAAAACCAACAAATCATTTTTATTTAGGCGTTTCTTCTTGGGGGTAGAGCTCGTAAGTTGGAGGCAATCTCTCTGCAGATCTTCTGCCTTCTTGACCCCAGATTCTCTCTCTGCACCTTCCCTGATGACATGCCTGACTGTACTTTGCTGCAGATCTAGATGCTTTGTGATGAAGAATCCTTGAATGCTGTCCCCTGGAGAGAGATATCTCTTGCAGCTGATTGCCCTGACATGTCCCTTTTTCTAGGATAGAATCATTATGCTGACACTCACTCTTTTTAAAAATAACTGTTTCGTTAATATTCGGTAGTCCACCATAAATTTTTCCCGAAATATTTTTGTCTCCTTTTTGTACTTTTGCCTGCATGTGTTTGTCCCCAGACATACATTTCCTTATTTGGTTAGCTTTAGGGACAACGTATGTCCAGTCCAAAATTTGCATACTCTGCTTATTTGAACTTGACAAATGTTGATACAATCTGACCTGAGATAAGTTTCTGTATCTCAGATAATTTCAATAATGATATGTCTGATTCTTCTTGAATGCCTAATTGTGTTAATGCCAACTAGTTTGAACTTGTTTCGCCGCTTTGGGCAGCCTATAGTAATCATATATCTTTACTGTACAGTCTGATTTTATGCATTGTCTTTTTGACACTAACTTTGTGGTTGTAAAATAAATCTTTGAACTTTATTCTCGATTGGAGTTTTCCTTCCGGGGCCACATTGGTTATGATATCTAAATAGTTGCGGTGATGATGATGTAAATTTGTGTATGGTTCACCACATTTCTTTCTGGTTCAAAAGGTCCATCGGCCTCTGTGAAGCGTTTGATTCCTTTGAAGGATGAAAAACACACGAACAGTTTTGGTAGCAAAGTAACAGTTATGTCCCATAAGAGGGGGAACCATATTTTAGGTTAATGTAAGAGAATTAGGATTCGCAATTGTGGTAACTAAGTTATGGGTTCACCACAAATAGGGGGAACCAAATTGTATTTACTAATAGTGATTTCACATGTCATTTCCCAATCCAAAATCCCCCCCCCCGTAATTTGTCCCATGGCCTTTTCCAGAGATTGTTGAAGTTCCAGCATTGTGACTACAACTGACGTGTTGTGTGAGTATAAATATGGATTGTGCTTGCAGTGCTTTTTGCTTGAAGATTGTGGTGAAGTGTGATGTTGTGAAGTGTTTCGGGGAGACGTTGTACTCAAAGTGATTGTGGCGCGTTGTGCTCAAAGATGTCTGTGGTTGTTGTGGAAGGGTTTGTCGAGGCCTAAGGTTCCCGGGATAACGTACAAGTGTAGAAGACACATGGTTAATTTATTGTCCGCAGTGAGGTACGTGTCATGTGGTACCATTGACAGTGCCATTAGTTTTCCTTGAGTGTGTGAGTTGTCAGTTGGTATTCGGTGAATCCTGAGTGCACATGGAGGATCTGAATCAACCAGGGTGAGAATTGCTGGTCAAATTTCACTTGTCATGTGATTGCGAAAGCCATAGTTGGAAGTGTAGGCCACAGAGCTTTCAAAGCGTTTGAACCCCACCTGTAGGGTAGCCCTTCTTACAGTAGGTTGGGAGGGAACCTTTGGCTCAACTGACAGAAATCCTGGGGCTAAGGTGTGGATAGAATCCCCAAATCACCCTCCTGAACCAGCAGAAATTATAGCAAAAGGCAAGGATAATGTGTTGATAGTCATGAAACCAGGACATGAGAGATGGGAGTACATACCAGCTGATTAATGTTATTTGCGAGAATGATCATATTTGTCTCTTTTACAGATCATAGTATGAGGTATCTTTGGGCTGGCTGTTCTGGGCGGTCTCCCTTTGGGCATGTGCGAGTGGGATAGGGAGGGACCGAAAGCCCTCAGCCCTGAAGTAATTGACCGACAGCGCTAATCAATATCTCTACTGCACCAGCCTCATAAGGTTTGGACTTATGTGGCACAAACTGCGCTTAACCAATAGGATTTTTGCATGAGAAATATGAAAAGTACAGTGTATGTCATTTCCTCCTGCCTGGTGGCGATTCAAACTCCCATCAATGTTCTGCTGCAAATATTCAATGCCACTAAACAGGATGGAGCCGTGGAAAGAAAATGGTGTTGACACACTTTGTACTTTACGAACACTGCTGATTTTGCCAAGCGGCAACAGACGAAAAATGGGATAATCTAACACATATGATTACTTACAATGTTACTACTGGTGATGTCTGCTAGAACTTAACCTGCGACACTTTGAAAATTGGAAAATGTGCTCAAATGCGCCCTTAAGCAACAAATGAGTCTCCTCTAGAGATCCCGTAGGAACGAGAACTATGTCAGCAAAGAAATGATAAAATGTGTAGAAATGTGAATAACAGCATGTCTTGTGAACACATAGTGACCTCTGCTAGTCATATCAAGAATGTTAAACTATCGGTGAGGTGGT
Organism: Pleurodeles waltl; assembly: GCF_031143425.1. Lineage (NCBI taxonomy): Eukaryota > Metazoa > Chordata > Amphibia > Caudata > Salamandridae > Pleurodeles > Pleurodeles waltl. The sequence goes on from NC_090444.1 coordinate 1,731,453,329, forward strand.
TATTTTCTTGTGTAAATACCGCCTGCACATACATTCCTGCCAATATAACTGGAGGACTGTGTGCTTTTACGTAGTTAGGTCTTATGATGTTTCCATTTCACTCCATATTACATACTCGACACACAAGGGAAGCAGTTCAATTAAACGAAGACTGTGACTCTGAAATTCAGTTATTATCTAAGTCAGAATATATGAGCTTAAGTCTTTCTATAGTAGGAGTTCCAGAGTTAGCTGTCTATAATACTCAAGTTATTAGCAAATTAGTATGTTTGATGGTCAAATATATCAATCATACATCTATCACTTTAGCAGAGTTATTAGATATAGGAGGCACTAGAAATGCTGCATTGCAAAACAGAGCAGCCATTGACTACTTGCTTTTGAAGCATGATCATGGCTGCTCTGAATTTGAAGGAATGTGTTGTTTTAACCTGTCAGATCATTCTAAAGCTATCCAATTCCACATTGAAGCCTTGCATGAATTGTTGAAGGGAGTGAAGCAAGATGTAGAGAAAGGGTGGTGGGATTGGCTATTTAGCTGGCTTCCTGATTTAGGTCAACTTAGGTCCATTTTAGGTGGAATACTTATGTTAATTTGTATTATAATAATGCTATGTTGCTGTATACAATGCATACCAAACTTAGGGTCACATGTACGAAATTCAGGTTTTGCGACTCGCAAATTGCGGGTCATAGCGACTCGCAATTTGCGAGTCGCAAAACCTGATGTACAACAGTGTCAATTACACTGTTTGCGATTCCCAAAGGGGTCGCAAATGACCTACCTTATGAATAATCATGAGGTAGGTCACTATTTGCGACCCCATTGGGAATGGCCGCCCTCACAGGGATGGTGGCCTGCTGGAAACAGCAGACCACCATGTCTGTGACTGCTTTTAAATAAAGCAGTTTTTTGTTTTGTTTTTTAAATGCAGCTCGATTTCCTTAAAGGAAAGCGAGATGCATTTCAAAATCAAAAATGAAAAGTTTTCTTTTCATTTTTTCAGAGCAGGCAGTGGTCCGTTCGACCACTGCCTGCTCTGAAAAAATATTTTTGCTGTCATTCACAAAGGGGAAGGGGTCCCATGGAGACCCCTTCCCATTTGCGAATGGGTTAGCACCAGTTTGAAACTGGTGTTAACTGCAATCGTTTTGCGACCGCTTCCGCGGTCACAAAACAGTCATACATACCATCTGGATTTGGTATTAGGAAGGGACGCCCTTATTACGCCCCTTCCTAATACCGAATCGTAAAACCCAGATAGCATTTTTCAAGTCGCTAATGGCCCGATTCACCGTTTGCGACTTTAAAAATGCTTCATTCATCTGGCCCTTAGTTACTAAGTATAGACCAAAAAGGGTTACTTTTAGACCAGCATGCTACGAGAGTCACTAGTCAAAGGGTGGAGTGTCATGCTATGTGTATTTGACCACAGACTCCATTTTGACCACTGACTCCATTTTGTGCCTAGCTTCAGGTGCCATCATGGCGGCGGCGTAGGGTTTTTCGACACTGAGCTTGTTTTCCACACAAAACATGTTTGCGCTTTTCTCACCAGCACAGGGTTACGCTGTTCTGGAACAAAGCCTGGGGGATGTGGAAGGTAGACATGATAAGAGAGTCTCGGGCTTTTTCATCAAGGAAAAGTATAGCTCTGTCTCTTGAACGCGCATTGGGGCAGGCCCCGTTCCTTTGCATGTTTTCAATACAGACAGAGTACAGCAAGGGCTTGAATTTCATAATCGAAGGGAGTGGGGTTACTAGAATCTTCCTCTTGAGTTAGTTTAAGGTATATAAAGTGGAGAAACTTGGCACTGAGTAAAGAGCTTGTCTGAAAGTGGACGCACTGTTCAGGAAAATTCCATTTTGGGGCCAGTCTCCTACCTCAGCCGTTCAGGGTTCCATGGCTTGGTGCTGGCAATGATGAAGGATTCACCCCCTATGATGATGCATTTTAATTCTTAATAATTATTTAGCTTGACTCATTATATATATATATACTGAGGGAACCATTCAGAATGGCAGGCACATTGTGAGAATTCTATGCTTATCTTGGACTTCCAGCCAGTTGTTTTTTTGTGCTATCCAGAACGGAATCTTCTCGCGTTCCGGGGGCGCTTTGCCCATGATAGGCTGTATTATTTGTGGGTTAATCCCAGTAATGGCCAAATGGTGACCAGCTGGTGCAGCCTGTGCTGGGGCAGTATTTAAGGTTTGAATAGCAAATTCTACTAGTCGTCTGTAAAGTTGACCTAGCTCATTATAAAGTGCACATATATCAGCTGTTTGCAGTACCTGTACGTCAGGTTGTGGTGTGTATGTGGCAAACAGCTGGTCCATCGTCATTTGGGGGACCTAATCTCACAGGTTGTATTACATCTGGTAGGGCACCATTGAACCAATTTTGATGTTCTTGATAGGAAAAGGGTATCTCTGTCTACTGATATGCTCAGTACCGCTGCAGTACATTTGCTATTTTATATGTGTGAAATGTATATGCTGTCTCATCTTCCTCAGGAAATGTAGCCCAAGAATAGAATGTTTCTGTTTGGTAAGCTTCATGAGCTTCCACGATAAATGTGACATCCTTGCCCTCATCTGTTAAGCCATGGGGTATTAGATGCTGTGTTAATGCATTTCTAAAATTTTCCGGAATGTCTATGGTGTTAGCCATGTTCAATAACAGAGAAGGAGTACCTAATGGGGAGAAATCCTTTTAAAGGTTCAAGTTTGAACAACCTGCAGCCTAGTTAGGTGCTCCCTATCAGCTGAGGAGGATGTCTCCGTATAGTGGTACTTAGGGAACCTGCCATGTGTGAGAAATAAATACTCAGGATATCCATAAATTAGTGCCAAAACACCATTGTTCGGTGCCATGTCATAGTTGGACTCTCCCTTCTAAATGAGACTGCTGATTTAGGGATGACAGCAGTTTTGTTTCTAGGCAACTCCTATAACAAGTGACAATTGTCTGTCTAACCCTCCCGGCTCAAAAGCAATACCTCACTAAAACTCGGACAGCATAGGTGATTTCTGGCAGCCTTACACATGGACTCTAGACAAGATCTCTCAGGGAAGTCGTGATTGAACAGAAATTACCCTTTTCTCATGTTAGCAGCAAGTCTCAGTCACACACAGGCAATGAACGAGACGCAGGAAAGTTTCAATATATTTATTGAAAAAACTGCAACCTACGATAAAATGCGTGAGCTGCATTGATTAGGATAATGAACAGTAAAAGAAGCATAATTGTGAAGATGAGAGTTGTGAATACAAATACCCCCACCATCTTGCAATAAACATGATATATACAGTTCATAGCACAGAAAGCCTAAGCTTTACACTAATGAAAGCAAGACATGATAAACCTAATCTGACAGTACTATGTCCATAAGAAGCGACCCCCAACCCTCGTTACCTTGGAATGAGGTCTCTAGGTTAGACTTCGTGGTGAAACAAAGCCAGAGTTCTGCTGCAAAGTGACGTGCACTGTAGATTGCATCTGAAAGGAACCCCTCTAATGACCTTGTCCACATTCACTGTTCTTCTCCCTTAATGATATTGCTGAATGGTTATGGAGAGCTACTGCCTAAGGTGCAGGAGCCATCCATCCCTAAGGCTGTCTATATGCACAATTTGATTCTAAAGGACCCTGTCAGTGCTATCTAAAAGTAACCTCAGACATTTCCTCTCAATTGTTCTCTTTTTATGTTAGCACAATAATGTTAGTATGATACATATTCTGGCTCCAAAGTTGGGTTCCAAAATAAAACTTTTGGCCTCATTTGGCAGAGCACAGATTGCGTTATAAGTAAAACAAGTAAAATAAATAAAAATAAATATCTGTTTACCATCGCCTAGTAGTAAATAAAAAAATCCACAGCTTTCAAAATCAACAACATGCATCAGGCTGTCATTTGGGCTCCACACCAACACAGCATGTTTCAGGAGAAGTCATCGACCTTGTTTGTGTTTTCACCTGACCAAAATGAGTAATTTTGTTGTTTGGTTACATTTTAGCTTAAAGAAGTAGTACTGGTATGTACGAAATAGTTAAAATATGGTTTTCCCATTACTGTAGCTTTCACTTTGCACCACAATTTGGGAGTGTGAAATAATATATACTGCAGCTTTATTGTGTGAGCGCTGAACAAGGTGTCTGAGGGCAAAATGCTCAGGATTTTTGTAAATGTTTAATTGTGAGTAACAGGAATGCCATCAGATTTTTTTCTTTTTGTTACTTGGCTTTTATTTTGGAAGGAATTTGTTTGTTTGTTTGCCGAATCTCTAAATGTGTTAAAATTCAAGGGGTTGAGTTCAACCCAATTCAGTTTACCTCTGCCTAATTACAAAGAAGGGCTGTATCGGAGGGGTGGAGCAAGAAAAGGGGAAGGTCACAGGCTCCCATATAAGTCATATTACGCTTTAGCTTCTAGAGTTCACTGTCAGTGACACCTGCAGAAACCATTTGTTTTTAACGTTTCATATGCCCTCTGACACCTGAAACAAAGAAAGGGAGATGGTGAGAAGAAAAGAAGAAAGAACCTATGGACTCCAGGTGATGTGAGCCCCCAGACAGAATGTTTTAGAAGATTTTCAGTTTTGTGCTTCTTCCTTACAGCTATCCAAAGAGTATGGCTCAGTGTTCAGCGTTCATATTGGACTTCAGAAGACCGTGGTGCTCGCAGGTTATGAGACTGTGAGAGATGCTCTTGTAAACCATGCAGAAGAGTTTTCAGAGAGAGCCCACATCCCACTTTTCCAAAAGACTTCAAAGGGAAATGGTAAGCTAATTTTCTGATTGGTTTTCAAATCACAGGATGTGCATGGGGGTGCTGTATTCATTGGACTTTCTTTTCATTGTTGGGATAAGAATTGGTACAATGGAAACCGATGGCCTGATTATGACACATAACAATCCAGGCAGAACCCCCAGCTTTGTCAGGATCTTGGATCTCGGCGGTCTGGCACCCGCGGAGATCCTAATTTGCAAGCAGCGCTACCCTGGGGATTACGACCTTGTTCTCTGCCAGCCTCTTCATGATGGTAACACCGCCATGAAAAGTCTGGCGGAGAACAGAGGGCCACGGGGGAGGGCCCTGCAATGCCCATGCACTTGGCATGGGCAGTGCAGGGCTCCCCTGCCCATCACCCTTGCTATGTTCCCTGTGTGCTTTGCCAACAGTGAATATTGCGAGGGTGCTGGTGCAACCTGCTCGCTACAGCATTGCAGTTAGCTCTATTACGAGTCGGAGACAATGCTGTAGCCTGTTTCCCGCTAGGCCGCAAGGCGGAAACTGAGGTTACTGCCTGCCGACCTAGCGGGAAACCCCTAATAACTCTGGCGGTGAGGTTGCTGTGTAGGCGGGGGGACCCTGTCGGGAGTGTGGCAGACAGGTTTCTGTCTGCCAAACTCAAAATGACCCCCAAATGTGTAAGAGCAGAAAACCCCAGAGTCATCCATCACATTTACCTTAATAGTTTATTTAAACAATGAAACAATAGAACTCATTAATAACCAGGCATTGAGCTAGATATCTGACTCATCTTGTCCAATCCACACCAAATTTTCAGAAGTAAAAAGTGGACCTTTTTAATCTCTGGCTACAGTTAGCTGTTTGAAATACCTCAGATCTCGATACAACTCAAACATACAACATATCTTAGAGAATGTTAATTGAGTATGTCCTATTTAACCATTGAATTGTTTGGCTGAAACCTCTTTGGGCATTGCCTTAAATGGCTGGCCATCAAGTTTTGGATCAGTGCACTGAATGTCGTGGCTGTTTACAACCAGTTTGCAGTAATAACAACCCCAAATGTAGTTACTCACCTTGAAATAGCCATGCATTTATTGTTATAACTTTTGTAATCACAATGGCACCGATTTATCGGGGAGGAAATCTTGTGTGTGAGATGAGTCAGCAAGAGAAGTAATGAGCAGCTAAAAAGTTCTCGCAAGAAATACAGTGCTGAAATTATATATTGTTTTGTAGTTGGTGAGAAACACACATGGAATTTTGCTAATCACTACGTCGCCTCTTGCTGACTAGAAAACTCCACTCTGCTACCCCAGATGCGATGCCTCAACATTCAAGGAGCCGATGCCCCAAGCTGCTTCATAATACAATGCCCCTTAGAACGTTATATGGCCTGTCCTGTACCTGAAGTCACACTATTAAACCTCTTGTCTCAGTGTGACTTCCCTTTAGCTCAGTCTCCAGTTCTCCCCTCTGCTCCGCCAAGTTACCTGACACTTTTGCCCCCACAACACTCTTGTCAGCTGTTTGACACTCGTTGACATGGAGGTGGCGATGGGAAAAGGGCTGGTGTGTGTGAGAAAGTAGCCTTTTTCTAGCCTTGTTACCCCCAGTTTTGGCCTGTTTGTGAGTATATGTCAGAGTGTTTTCACTGTCTCACTGGGATCCTGCTAGCCAGGGCCCAGTGCTCATATTGAAAACCCTATGTTGTCAGTATGTTTGTTATGTGTCACTGGGACCCTGCTAGCCAGGACCCCAGTGCTCATAAGTTTGTGGCCTATATGTATGTGTTCCCTGTGTGATGCCTAACTGTCTCACTGAGGCTCTGCTAACCAGAACCTCAGTGGTTATGCTCTCTCTGCTTTCCAAATTGTCACTAACAGGCTAGTGACCAATTTCACCAATTCACATTGGCATACTGGTACACCCATATAATTCCCTAGTATATGGTACTGAGGTACCCAGGGTATTGGGGTTCCAGGAGATCCCTATGGGCTGCAGCATTTCTTTTGCCACCCATAGGGCGATCGGACAAATCTTACACAGGCCTGCCAGTGCAGCCTGAGTGAAATAACGTCCACGTTATTTCACAACCATTTACCACTGCACTTAAGTAACTTATAAGTCAACAATATGTCTAACCTTCACCTGGTGAAGGTTGGGTGCAAAGTTACTTAGTGTGTGGGCACCCTGGCACTAGCCAAGGTGCCCCCACATCGTTCAGGGCAAATTCCCCGGACTTTGAGTGCGGGGACGCCATTACACGCGTGCACTATACATAGGTCACTACCTATGTATAGTGTCACAATGGTAACTCTGAACATGGCCATGTAACATGTCTAAGATCATGGAATTGTCACCCCAATGCCATTCTGGCATTGGGGAGACAATTCCATGATCCCCCGGGTCTCTAGCACAGAACCCGGGTACTGCCAAACTGCCTTTTCAGGGTTTGCACTGCACCTGCTGCTGCTGCCAACCCCTCAGACAGGTTTCTGCCCCCCTGGGGTCCAGGCAGCCCTGGCCCAGGAAGGCAGAACAAAGGATTTCCTCTGAGAGAGGGTGTAACACCCTCTCCCTTTGGAAATATGTGTGAAGGCTGGGGAGGAGTAGCCTCCCCCAGCCTCTGGAAATGCTTTGATTGGCACAGATGCCGCCCATCTCTGCATAAGCCAGTCTCTACCGGTTCAGGGATCCCCCAGCCGTGCTCTGGCGCGAAACTGGACAAAGGAAAGGGGAGTGACCACTCCCCTGACCTGCACCTCCCAGGGGAGGTGCCCAGAGCTCCTCCAGTGTGCCCCAGACCTCTGCCATCTTGGAAACAGAGGTGTTGCTGGCACACTGGACTGCTCTGAGTGGCCAGTGCCAGCAGGTGACATCAGAGGCTCCTTCTGATAGGCTCTTACCTCTCTTGGTAGCCCATCCTCCTTCCTAGGTAGCCAAACCTCCTTTTCTGGCTATTTAGGGTCTCTGCTTTGGGGAATTCTTCAGATACCGAATGCAAGAGCTCACCAGAGTTCCTCTGCATCTCCCTCTTCACCTTCTGCCAAAGGATCGACCGCTGACTGCTCAGGATGCCTGCAAAACCGCAACAAAGTAGCAAAGACGACTACTGCAACCTTGTATCGCTTCATCCTGCCGGCTTTCTCGACTGTTTCCTGGTGGTGCATGCTCTGGGGGTAGCCTGCCTCCTTTCTGCACCAGGAGCTCTGAAGAAATCTCCCGTGGGTCGACGGAATCTTCCCCCTGCAACCGCAGGCAACAAAAGACTGCATCACCGGTCCTCTGGGTCCCCTCTCAGCATGACGAGCGTGGTCCCTGGAACTCAGCAACTCTGTCCAAGTGACTCTCACAGTCCAGTGACTCTTCAGTCCAAGTTTGGTGGAGGTAAGTCCTTGCCTCCCCACGCTAGACTGAATTGCTGGGTACCGCGTGATTTGCAGCTGCTCCGGCTCCTGTACACTCTTCCAGGAGTTCCTTCGTGCACAGCCAAGCCTGGGTCCCCGACACTCTAACCTGCAGTGCACAACCTTCTGAGTTGTCCTCCGGCATCGTGGGACTCCCTTTTCTGACTTCGGGTGGACTCCGGTTCACTCCTCTTCTAAGTGCCTGTCCCGGTACTTCTGCGGGTGCTGCCTGCTTCTGTGAGGGCTCCCTGACTTGCTGGGCGCCCCCTCGGTCTCCTCATCCAAGTGGCGACATCCTGGTCCCTCCTGGGCCACAGCAGCATCCAAAAACCCTAACCGCGACCCTTGCTTTTAGCAAGGCTTGTTTGCGGTCTTTCTGCGTGGGAACACCTCTGCAAGCTTCTTCACGACGTGGGACATTCATCCTCCAAAGGGAAATTCCTAGTCCTCTTCGTTCTTCCTTGCACCCTCAGCTGGCATTTCCTGGGCTCCTGCCCACTCTCAACACTGTCGCAACTCTTGGACTTGGACCCCTTGTCTTACAGGTACTCAGGTCTGGAAATCCACTGCTGTTGCATTGCTGGTGTTTGTTTTCCTTGCAGAATCCCCCTATCACGACTTCTGTGCTCTCTGGGGGTTGTAGGTGCACTTTACACCTACCTTACAGGGTCTTGGGGTGGGCTATTTTTCTAACCCTCACTGTTTTCTTACAGTCCCAGCGACCCTCTACAAGCTCACATAGGTTTGGGGTCCATTCGTGGTTCGCATTCCACTTTTGGAGTATATGGTTTGTGTTGCCCCTATACCTATATGCTCCTATTGCAATCCATTGTAACTTTACACTGCTTGCATTACTTCCTTTTGCTATTACTGCATAATTTTGGTATTGTGTACATATATCTTGTGTATATTTGTCATCCTCGTACTGAGGGTACTCACTGAGATACTTTTGGCATATTGTCATAAAAATAAAGTACCTTTATTTTTAGTATATCTGTGTATTGTGTTTTCTTATGATATTGTGCATATGACACCAGTGGTGTAGTAGGAGCTTTACATGTCTCCTAGTTCAGCCTAAACTGCTTTGCCATAGCTACCTTCTATCAGCCTAAGCTGCTAGAAACACCTCTTCTACACTAATAAGGGATAACTGGACCTGGAACAAGGTGTAAGTACCTCTGGTACCCACTACAAGCCAGGCCAGCCTCCTACAGTGTACACCTTGCCAGTATCACTGGCAACAAGACTTGCCATTGCTGTGTGATTCACACTCTTTAGTTTGCAAGCCTCACAGTGAATGCTCTAATTTTTAGAATTTTTAGGGCCTGATTACGACTTTGGCGGTTCCATCATGGGACAGCCAAAGCCGCTGGGAGGACGCCATCATCATGCTGGTGGCATCACCTCCTGTTGTATTACAATGTTCCCACCAACATTGTACTAAGACGTTCCCGCCCAGCTGACTGGCGAGAACAGTGCTACGGTATTGGCCTCAGCTCCCTTAAGGGCGCTATTAGAGCTGACAGCCTTAGGGTGGTCACACCCAACTTTTTGCCGGCCTCCCTCCACTTTTTGACACTGTTTTTCCTGGTTTTAGGACGCTGCACACTTTACCATTGCTAAGCAGTGCTAAAGTGCTTATGCTTTCTCCCTTAAACCTGGTGACACTGGCTCATATCCAATTGGCATATTTAATTTACTTGTAAGTCTCTAGTAAAGTGCACTGCATATACCCAGGGCCTGTAAATTAAATGCTACTAGTGGACCTGCAGCACTGATTGTGCCACCCATATAAGTAGTCCCTTAACCATGTCTCGGGCCTGCCATTGCAAAGCATGTGTGTACAGTTTCACTGCCACTTCGACTTGGCATTTAAAAGTACTTGCCAAACATGAAGCTCCCCTTTTTCTACATATGTCACCCCTAAGATAGGTCCTGGATAACCCACAGGGCAGGATGCTATGTAGGTAAAAGGCAGGACATATACCTGTGTGTTATATATGTCCTGATAGTGGAAAACCCCTAAATTAGTTTTCCACTGCTATGAGGGCCTTCTCTTTTCATAGGCTAGCATCAGGGTTACCTTCATAGACTGTTTGAGTGGTAGGTTCTGATCAGAATTGGGTAAACAGGTCATGTTTAGCATGGCCAGAATGGTAATACAAAATCCTGCTGACTGGTGAGGATGGATTTTATATTACTATTTTAGAAATGCCACTTTTAGAAAGTAAGAATTTCTCTGCACTTAAAATCCTTCTGTGACTTACAGCCTGTCTCAAAGCCACGTCTGGGCTAGTTGACAGCTCCCTTGTGCATTTCACCTAGACAACCACAAACGCAGGATGCTCAGTCACACCTGCACACCTCTGCATACTGATTGGGTCTTCCTGGGGTTGAAGGGTGGAGGGCCTGACACTTACATTTCAAAGGACAGTGGCCTGCTCTCACACAGTGGACTGCCAAACCCCCTACTGGACCCTGGCAGACAGAGTTGTACTGAAAGGGGACCTTGTGTACTTCAAAACCACTCTTTGAAGTCTCCCTCACTTCAAAGGCACCTTTGGGTATATACACTGGGTCCCTGACCCTGCCAACTTAGACATACTCTGAACAAGATCCTGCAACTTGCCATAAGGAGCTGCCTGGCTGCCCAAAGTACCTGGACTGCCTTGCTGTGAAAGAATGCTGCCTTGCTGTTGCCCTGCTGCCTTGCTGGCCTCTGGCTGTGCTGAGAAGTGCTCTCCAAGGGCTTGGATTGAGCTTGCCTCCTGTTTCCTGAAGTCTCAGGAAACAAAAAAGATTTCATCCCTTGTGCGGTGAAAATCGACGCACAGCCTGCCAGAATCAACGCACAGCCTGCCTAGCGGTGAAAGAATCACCGCATTGTCGAACCAGAACAACGCAGCCTGGCTCCCTGAGTGGAGATCGACACAGCGCCAGCATTGCGAATGGAACTTCGATGTACAGCCCACTGGATCGACTTCCTGCAAGAGGAATCGACCCACAGCCTGCTGTGTGACAGAAACTCTGATGCATTGCCCACCGGATCGACGCAGCACCGGCGACTTCGTCCTGCACGCCCAGGATTTCCATGCGTCGTCCCTGGGTGTCAAAAGACCACGCATCACAAAGAGGTTTCAAGCCTGAGCGCCAGAATTTGATGCAAAGTCCTTGCAGCATGAAAAAGAATCAACGCATCGTCTGTGTGCACCTGGAAATCCCTTCGTTTTCCACGCATTTCCTCTTCTGCTGTACCCATGCTTATAATTTTTCACATACCATGTACTTTATTCTTGCAAGAGACACTTGTTGCTTTTTATAGATTTGAGACTCTTCTTATCATTACAAAAGTTGTATTTCAATTTGTACTTATAAAATCTTGATTGTTGTGACCTTAATTCATTCAGATAAATATCTTATTTTTTTCTAAAACTGTGTGGTGTATTTATGTGGTCTTTTTACTGGGTTAGTGCATGATTTATTGTGCAAATATTTTACAAATTGCCTTCTAAGTTAAGCCTGACTGCTCAGTGCCAAGCTACCAGAGGGTGGGCACAGGATAATTGTGTGTGACTTACCCTGACTAGGATTGTGGTCCCTATTTGGACAAGGGTGTATACCTCTGCCAACTAGAGACCCCATTTCTAACAGGCGCTGAGGACAATACTGTAGCACACCAGCACCATCGGAATGCACACTGTCTGAAAGGCTGATCGCTAGAAACGATGTTCCTGGCGTTGGAGGCGGTCCCCTGGTGGGTCTGCCCGCCAGACTTGTAATGTAGTCGTCGGACCGCCTGGAGTGTAGCAGTCCAACCGTCACCTCAAGTGTGGCAGTCCATGGACCGCCACACTTGTAATGAGGTCCTTAGTCTTTCTCAGGCTAGTTTTGGCAGACACCTTTTTTTTAATAAAAAAATGGCTACCATTGTGATGAAATGCATTAAAATACATTGAATTCAATAGGGTTTGAAAATGAATGCCAGGCTCAAAAGGAGGCTTAAAGCACTGTGATCTAATGTCAGTCACTTTAACAGCATGGGCTTTGTGACTGGCATAGAGGAGTTGTCCTGACTGCATTACGTAGTATTTGGGAGGCTACATTCTACCTTCCAATAAATACTTCTTTCAATTATAAGATGTAGCTGCAATAAGCTGCCATTGGTGACTGCAGACACACACCTTTACACTAATTAACACATGATTAGTCCTCACAGGTTCGTTTTTAAAAACAACCTCCTGTGACAGTGTACATTTCAAAAGTAGCCTCCTTGGATCATTATTTATTTCTCATTTCCACAAAATCTTACTAGACAAACAAGAAAAAAGAAAAGTTAAACCAGCATGTTACAACCCTAACTGGGTTAGAACCTAATAATATACATGAACCTTATTGTTGATGTATCAATAAACAGTATAGTGGGAGCAAAGACACAAGTGTTCACTGTCAAAAGCTGTAAATCAAGAGGTGATGAAGGCATTGCATTTAACATTTGGCAGAAAGTGGGTTGTTGGTCTTCTCAAGCAACAACCTTGACAGGGTGAACCACAAAAGTCAATAAACTAACCTGCGCTTAAGCCTCTGATAGTTTGACACAATAAGCAGTGAGGCTTAACTTGGAGGCAATGTGTAAAGTATTTGGGCAGCTCTTTAAGAGTAATAAAGTGAAGATAACACAAGAAAAACCAGACACTAATTTAAAAATAGACTAAAGTTTAATTATTTGACACCAAAACAGCAAAAATCCAATCAGTAGAACTGGAGTTATGGGTTTTAAAATTTTAATATGTAAAAAAGTGTCTAAAAGATCAAAGCGCCAGCTGCAGACATCTAGTTGCACAAGACTGGGGCAAAATCAAAAGCTATGGCCGACCTCAGTGGAGCACAGTTCAGATACACAAAGTGGATTGAGCCTGGCCTCTGTTTACCTTTGAACTTGAAGAAATTTTGCAGACCAATGTCTGAGAAGATAAAGTTCAGTTGGCGTCATTATCTGGAACTGCTGGATGAAGTTGTGGTTCAGATTTAGTGCCTCATTCCGATCTCGCTGAGACCGCCAATACGGCGGGGGTGAAGCTGCCATCAAGCCGGAGGTCTCACCCCACTGTATTACGATGTTTCTATCAGGCTGCATGGCAGAAACATCGTATTCCAATGTTTCTGCTGGTCAGCTCGGTGGAAACAGTGCCGTGGCATTGGCCTCGGCTCCCTTAAGGAGCCGAGGCTAATGTTGTCGCACACAAACACCCTTGCATAGCAGGCAGGGCATTCTGAGGGTGCAGGAGGGGGTCATGGTAGTGGGCAGGCAAGCCCCCTCCCTGTGGCCCCCAGCACTGGTTTTCTGCCCAAGTTTTGGATTTGGGCTATGCGAGTGCCTTTAGCACCACTTCCAAGGCTCCAAGACAAGATGGACACCACTTGGAGGGTCAGGATTCACTCAGGCTGGGACCAGGAACGCTTTCAAGATGGTTGTAGCCTTTTCTGGCAGTTGGGGCTTCCAGGCCAACCCATTCTCCTTGCTTCAGTGGTGCCATTTCTTCTAGAGTTGGCAGCAGCTGCATCAATCTCTCAGACTGTGGCTGACTTCCTTGGACACACAGAGGTTGATTACGAGTTTGGCGGAAGGACAACTCTGTCTGCCAAACTCCCGACAGGGTGGCTGCCACCTATGCAGCGACTTCCACGCTGGAGCTATTATGGGTTTCCTGCTAGGTCAACTGACGGGAACCTAAGGTTCCACCCGCTGGCCTAGAGGGAAACAGGCTGCAGCATTGTTTCTGGGTCATAATTGAGCCAGCGGCAATGCTGTTGCCTGCAGGGTGCTGGGCAGGGGAGGGGCCCTGCACTGCCCATGCCAAGTGCATGGGCCCCACCTGTGGTCCTTGCACCTGTTCTCTGCCAGCCTTTTCATGTCAGTGCTACCGCCATGAAACTGCTGGCGGAGAACAAGGTTGTAATCCCCAGGGCAGCGCTGCACTGATGGATTAGGACCTCTGCCAGACGGATGGGATCCAAGATCCTGGCGGTGGTTGTAATGTGGCGGTCCGACCATTTCATTGGCGGCTGCCCAGGCCGCTACCACGAGTGTGGCTGTCTGTAGACCGCCACACTCGCAATGTGCCCGAAAGTCTTTATTTTAGTAACGTCTTCTAGCAACTTACACAGAAACTAGTCCGAGTGATTAGTGAAACTGATTCACAACATAGGTCACGCCTGGTTTCACTCTCCTGGCAAGTCAGCTTTCTCTGGGTGCCCATCATACATGGAACATTATGGACCATAACCTCCTTGACCGTCTCTCCTCCACACTTTCCCTTTTTCAGCAGAGCAGACTTCTGGCATTTGAGGCATATCCTCAGCTCCTCAGGCCTTAGGTGTAACTTCAGGTGATGACCCCTCATCCCTTGACTTGCACACCAGTTCTTTGAGTACTCAATCAATCAATGCTTATAAAGCATGGCTACTCACCCGTGAAGGTCTCGGGGCGGGAGACCTCAACTGAAAGCCACCAGGGTTCCTCGCGCTGGGCACGATCCAGGCGCAGACGGGCTTGCCAGTAGCGCAGCTGCACTGGGGTCACTCTTAAGAAGGGGAGGGGGCCGAGGGAGCAGTCAGCTGGAAGGTGGGAGGGTGGGAAAGGTGCTTCACGGCGAGGGCAGAGGAAGAGGGGAGAAAGGAAAAAGCACTAGGGAAAAACGAGGGGTGAGAGAAGAAAAAGGCAGAAAATGCAAAAGTGAAAGAGTGACAGAGAAGAAAAGGTGAATGATAGAAAAGAAAGGCAGAAAGTGCAAGAGTGAAAGAGCGACAGAGAGAAGAAAAGGAAAATACTTACTTGTGATGACCACTAGACCCCCAGGGATGAAGCGCAGGGACGAGCCCGCGGGTGGAGGAGGGCCTCGAACTGAGAGTCAGGTGATTCTCAGTTCGGCCCAGGCAAGAGGCAGAGGCAGCAGCAGCAGCCAGAGGAGCTGGGGAGGGCAGCAGACACCAACCAGGAGGCCAGTGCAGCTGCCCTTTCACAGCAATGTGGCTGCCATGAAGAAGGGGAGGGGGCAGGGGAAGCGCTCAGCTGGGAGGCGGGAGGGCAGGAAAGTTGCTTTGCGGGGGCAGAGGAAGAGGGGAGAAAGGAAAAAGCACTAGGGAAAAAGGAAGGGTGATAGAAGAAAAAGGCAGAAAATGCAAAAGTAAAAGAGTGACAGAGTGACAGAGAGAAGAAAAGAAAAGGCAAATGATAGAAGAGAAAGGCAGAAAATGCAAGAGTGAAAGAGCAACCGAGAGAGGAAAAGGAAAATACTTACTTGTGATGGCCACTAGACCACCAGGAATGAGGCGCATGGACGAGCCTGTGGGTGGAGGAGGGCTTCGAACTGAGAGTCAGGGGACTCTCAGTTCGTCCCAGGCAAGAGGCAGCAGCAGCCAGAGGAGGTCAGCAGACACCGACCAGGAGGAATTGAGTACTCAGTGAAGTACTCATTTCCTTGCTCAAGAAAAACCTGGGACTGGAATTAAAGAGGGTGGTCTGGATCACACATTTATATACAGTTTTCAGACACAGATGAATTGTCTAAGGCCTAAAAACTTGTTGTGTTGGTTCTTCCAGTTTAATTTTCAGTCTTCAGACACAGCTTTTGGGCAGAGTGATGACTCATAGCCGGTAGAAATGGGGATGACTTGAAGGAGGGGTAGCCAAAACAGATGCACAGTGAAGTGTGAAATCTCTGCACTGCGCTGTATTTAGCTTTCCTGTAGCAGTAACCCGACACAGACAAAAGAGTAGCCCTGCCTAGAAACATCCCCTCCTTGAACACCAGAAACTTCTGTCCCAACCCTCACCCCTGCAATCTACCACATGGCAGTCCTCTTTAAGCCTAGTCACCAACCCCTTGCTTACATGGTCCTCAGTGAATGTCTAAAAGCAAATCTATCTCCATGCTCCTCCAGATCTGAACTGTCCAGCCACAGGAATGCAAGCAATACACTTCCACTGTCTGGGCAAAGTTGTCTTCATCCACCATCTTGTGCGATGCTAAACTAGGGCATGCATCAATAATTCCATTGGCCACAGTATTAACACAACAATATTTCACACAACACACAAAATCCTACTACCATACATCTGGTACACACTTACTGCACATACATACATTTGGTATGCCCATAGAAGGGTCTCGGTTTAACATAACAGCTCCACTTTACATGAGAGGTGTCAGTAGACAGTGCCCTCGCTGACACAGAGAAAAAGGTCTGGTCACACTAAAGTTTCACAAAAAACACGCTTTGCTGACATCCCTTCTTTATTCAACCCATCCAGGACAGAGACAGCAGGCCGGTGCCCAATATGAAGGATGCTTGTTGTGCCCTTCCAGGTCATAGTATACGCTTTGGACCTCATAACACCAGGGACAGGCCTAGGCCCCTGCACACACAATAGATGAGCATGGTGTCCGGGCCAAAATAAGTCAGGATGTGCATTTGGGTTCTTAGCGCAGGGGCCATGACTGTTTACCATGTGGCGGACATCCTGGTCCCAACACTCACTTGTATTCATGAATGCTGTAACACAATTCTTAAAATGCATAAACCTTTAATATTCTCTAATAATTTTCTGTTAGATGTTGTGCTTCAAACTATAGACATTAAGAAATACATATAATTTATTTGGGAGGTGCAGCCAAGCACAGTGCTATGATCATGATGAAAACTTGTGCGATTTTGAGCTATATTTAGTCTTCTCACAGAATACATACCCACCTTCAGAACTGGATGCTTCAAAATTTGTACAAACTAGTATCACATTGTAAATTTGCTTAAACATTTGTACTGATTTATTTTTTCAGTGTTTGTATTGTTTTTCTGCCAATTTTAAAGCCCTCTGCCTATTCCCTCTGAGGGTGCCAGCACAATTCTGAAAGAGGAAGAGGGTCCCAAGCTGACCCCTTATAATTGGTGAATTTGTTACTACCTCCTTGGAAAGTTAGTTACAGGTCCTTGGTTTGCAACTGGAATTGTGGTCCCAGATTGATAGATTCACTACATTCAATAGATTCAATACCAAATTGAAACTTGGAAGAATGCAAATCATTTCAATTAAAATTATGGTGTTTAATGTGCTCAAAATCCAGCCAACGCTAACATGAGCCAATTTCTTGCTTTCTTCCATTATGACTGTTTCATCGTAACACACCAGGTGATCACTGTTTTCCTTGCTGTAATAAAGAAATGTAAACCTTTACCGAGAGACTGAGACTTTCCCAGCCACGCTGACCGCAAGGACAGCATGGGTGTCCCAGGCTGCACTACATACTATGTATCAAGCCATGTTACCTGCATTGACTCTGAAATCATCTGAATCCAATGTAATAGTATTGTGAGAGAATCTTAGAATGTATTCAGTAGTAAACTGTAACTTCTGGCTTGTTTCCCATTAGTGCTTATCCTGGTACTCATGTTCTGGTGTAGTGAATGTATGAAACCTTTTGTCTAAAGTCCTATATAAGAACCTGTTTTCTCTGCCTGGCGAGCTCCGCATCTATGCTGAATTTTCTGCAGAACTTGAATGTGTTATTTGTACTTATAATTTCTATGCAATTATGCTACTGATTGATGATTAGTCTTATGTATTTCTGCACTTATCTGCTTTAAGAAAACTTTTAAAATTTAGCCTGTGTCTGTCATTCTTATAGAGAATGTCACAGCTTTATTTTAATGTGCAAGATTTAATAAACTAGTGGCAGATCCAGTCGGGGAGGACCAAAGTCCGTACAGGGCCTACAATGCTCCTGGTCCAAGTAGTCAGTGCACATTGGGTAAGCAATTAAGAGACAATTTGTGCATCGACTGATCAAATGTCCCCTATTCGCCTCTTCTACATTGCCATTAGGTAAGGGTCGCAGAAAAATATTTGTAATTTGGAAAAACATTCCTGACTTGGAAAATGGGTTTCTTGTATTAGTAATGGCCCTTTTGTGGTCAAAACTGTGTGATTTTGCAAATTGCAGAGTTTGTGCCTGCAAAAGAGTTTAGTACATCTGCCCCTGATTATGTATTAGCAGACACTCCTTGGAAGCTTGTTGGTAGAAGAAGCCAAATTATTTTTTGTGATTTTTAAAATGTATTATGCTGTGGCTGATGGCATTCACTGTTACAATAGTCTGTAGATTGGAAAGATGTAAAAAAAAAAACTGTCTGATACAGATGTTCTAATATGTTGCAGGTGTTATTTTTTCTCATGGAGAAAACTGGAAGGTGATGAGGCGCTTTACTCTGACTGCCTTACGTGATTTTGGAATGGGCAAGAGAACCATTGAGGACAAAATTAAAGAGGAATGTGAAAGTCTGTTAAAGAATATTGAAACTTACCAGGGTAAGCATTTATAGCATAATGTATTTCATTAGAGATTAAGGGCCTGATTACGTTACGACCGCTGTAATGGAGGTGGCAGTCCGACCGCCACATCCTTGATGGGCCGCCTGCCAGATTATGAACCTGGCAGTCGGCCCCCCATAAGACTTCCACAACCACCAGGATCTTGAACCCTGACGCGTTGGCGGTGGGGAAAGCCGTGGTGAAGCACAGCTATGCCAATGTGGACACCGCCGTGCCGATCACGACTCGCCCTTCTGCTGGCCTTTTCATGATGGGGACACCGCCAGGAAAAGGCTAGCAGAAAGGCAGAAACAGGGCGACCGGGAAGCCCCTGCACCGCCCATGCCCATGTTATATTACAATTACTACTTGTCTAAATTATGTTTTCAGGTAACAGTAATCAAGGCTAATTGTACTGTTAATTTGCATCATATTTACCTGCAAAGTGCATTCAAACTAACAAGGGTTTCTATACCTGTTCTAAGTACACCATCATTCTAGTATGCATACTGTTCTATTTAAATGTAATACAATGGTTGTTTTTTTATTAAAAATGTTATTGTAAGGATAAGGTTGCTGTGCTTAGGCAGCAGCATGTTTTCCTTTTTCTTCCTTTTATTTTCGTGGCACCCATGCTTCTACCGACCTGATCACTTTATCAAAGACACTTAATGGCATCCCCTCCATCCTAAGAGAAGAGTCAACTAGTTCCCTAAACTCAATGATGTCACCTTAAAACATGGCTGTATCACCTTCAAGGTTGTCCTGTCGGGCAGGCCACCACCTCGCCTGGCAAAGCAGGATCTAGCTCTTAAGGGGAATTTGCAAAACATGAGGCTAGAAAATGTGGGAAGGACAAGATATGATTACAAGCCTTCTCCTCCTGCACTCAGATTCTGAACTTCATTCCTGCCAATCTTCCCTCCTTATTTTTAGAAGGACTTGAAAAATCTTCACAAAAATCAACTTCTCATACGAGTATCAACTCCATCAGGCTGCACAGCCTTTTCTGTGCCATTGATAATGCCCCTCTTTCTCTCCAGTAACACAGTTGTAAGGGACATCTCTACTTCCGTAATGCACTGTGTACTGTATATTTAATTCCCTATTCTGCACCCCCATTATTGAACAGTGGTCATATTCTTTGTAGCTAGGTTCACCCTGTATACATATATACTTACATACGTAAATATATACAAACATACATATGTATACATATGCTCAGTTAAATAAGGCCCTCCCAGTCGTGTACAGTGGTAACAATCTTGCCATTTTTCTGCTGGTTATGTAATCTCCTCATACACTACTGCATTTGTTTTACATTCCTCATCATCTTATTCTGTTTCGATATTTAGGCAATTATTATTTCTGGAGGATTCTTTCAACCACAGATTCCTTATCTTGCGAATATCTCCTGGTGCTAATCTGAATTAGAAGTGGGCAACATTTGCAGAATTTCACTCTGGGGAGTTACATAAAAACTCAGCGAGATTCCGTGGGGTTCCACCAATGGGCAGAAATATGCATGCTGCGCTGCTCGTATTGCAAATTAGTGCCATAGTGGATTCTGTGATGAACAATTAGTGCAAATGGCATCATGTGGTACGCAAGAGCATGAGTCCATTCGAGTTAATTTAGCTGCTGCCCAAGTGTAAAATCTACCATGACTAATAAATCTCTCCGGAAATCCTCCTAGTGCACTTTGGGACACCAAATCTCGCTCACCAGTGGAATTTCTAAAGCCTCGCGAGAAAAATAAAAGTCGTCCATACGGCAATTTGCAGAATTCGCCGGAACTCCCCATTAAAAAGTAAATTGGCTTCACCAAAGTCCACCAAGCGAGCGTAATGAAATTTTGAGCCTAATTTGAATCCAGAAATTTCAAAGCAATGATTCTGTGTGCCAGCAGGTGGTGCAGCACAACTCCATATATAAGAGCCACACATGCACAGTGACAGCAGTTTCTTTCATTAAACCGTCCGTGACCTCAGATGCATAGCCAACTGATCAAATGAAAAACCATTGTCCAGGTTGCAAAATTGGGGAACCATACCACAGAGAGCCAGGAGGGTGGTGCGGAATCTATGGTTAGATATATTAAGAAGCAGAAAGAGTGTTACCTAAGGTAAGTAAGTCACTTTCTGAATAGATACCAAAGCAGTACCTTCCAAGATGATGGGTCTGTGGAATGGCTCAAACTAAAATGTCTGGTAGGGCCAAGCAGTCAAAATGCTTATCCTGGCACACGTGACTGTTGAGACAGTAGTCCCTAGAGAACATACGCACCAATGCCTGCATAGCTGTCTGACAAATATCCAGGAGAGGCACTCAGCCTGCTAATGCAGTGGTTGGTGCCTCAGACCTCATGGAGTGAGCCTGCAAACCTTGGGGAGACTACTTCTTATCCATTGCCTAAGATCTTGATGCAGAGAATGATCTATCAATTGACTGTCCGTTTCTGTACCACTTGCTCATCTTTGTCCCACATAACACCACAAAGAGCTGATCCTCCACCTAATGTTCCTTAGTGCAATCAGTGTATAAGCTGAGCTCTCTCTTGGGTTCCAAACAATGAACTCTCTATTCTTCTATTGAGGAATGGGCCAAAAAAACAAACGTTTGAAGATTAATGACTTTTCAGACATGAAACGGTGTCGCCACCATTGGAAGGAATGCTGCACAAGTTCTTCGCATCAGTTTGTTCGGGAAAAAGGTGGTACAACAGGGCTAAACCAAAAGCCTGGAGTTCACTCCCTGGGTGTGCAGATTTTATTGGTAGTAGGAAGACTGTTTTGAAGGTGGGGAAACCCAATAAACAATGGTTTTAAAAGGGTACACATCAGAAAGGTGAGGCCTAAATTTAAGTCTCACTGTGGCATTACAAAGGGTGATGGTGCAAACCTTTTAGAAAAAATATCACAACTGGTGATTTGAATATGGATAGTTGTTCTGGTGGCTATAAAAAGGCTGAAAGATCCAATAGGTAATCATTAACTGTGCCCATAGCTCAAAGGTTTTGTCTGGTGGCTACTTTAAGATTATTTTTCAGCATGCCTAGGGTGTTGAAGCAGGACTAGACCACTGTGTTGACTTCAGTGGTCATGTTCAGTTTGATATGTGTGATAATGCCGAGGTTTCTCACTGAGCAGGGCGTGGGGTTGGATCCAAGGTTTGTGGGTCACCAGGTGAAATCATGTTGCGAGGCGTTCTTCCTGAAGACCACTACTTTGGTCTTGTCCGAGTTCATTTAAAGGCAGTTAGATTCCATTCAGGTAGCCACTTTTTTCATGCATATGGTGAATTTGTTCCTGGTGTAGGGTGTTCTGGCAGAGAGGGATAGGTCGGTTGTGTGTCGTCCGCATAGGGTAGAGGTTTATGTTGTGACGTATGTATGACGTTAACCACCGGGGATCATGTAGATGTTAAAGACCGTTGGGGTGAGCCAGGAGCCCTGCGGTATTCTGCAAATAAGATATTTTAATTCAGAGGACTAGGCGAGCATGTTGACGGTTTAAGATGTTCCAGTGAGGAAGAAGCAGATCCAGTCAAGGGCTTGTCCATGAATGCCTGCTTCGTGGAGTCATCAGATTGGGAAATAGCCTTTACCTCATAGTAAAAACAACAAGATGCATTTACCACACATTTCTTTCCGAACAAAAACTTGTCTTTACCATGCAAGTTTTTACTATGCTGTCTATACCACAAGTAAGTAAGTAACTGTGAGTTGAGTGTTTAATATTTGTATTCACTGATAAAAACAAAGGTTAGTTAGAAAATAGAATTACAAAAGCCTTAAAAATTCACTACAAAAACTAAGGTTATGGAGTCTTTATAATTCAACTCGGATTCAGACTTATGCCCTGAGGTAGCTATAATGCTAGCCCACGCAATGCACAGTTTCCTCATCAACAATTTTATTGCAAATCTTCAGTAATATTATCGATGATGTCATAGAAGATGTCATGACTGGTGTAATATGTGGAGTAATTAGCAGTGCCTCACTAGGGCGCGAGTCATAGTTACATTAGGACACAATTTATAGTTTCTTGGGATAACAGCTGAATTTCTATGGTTTTGTGTAAAATCTGAACCTAACTATAACGTCCCTGTAACCTTTGTTTTTTTCAGTGACATTATAGGGTTTTGTTAATGTTAACTAATATTTAATTACCATACAATAATCCAGCTTCTGCATGGCAGGGGGTTGGCCACAGGGGCTGTCCTATATGCAGCCAAACCCAGGCTGTTGGTCTGTGTGTGGCTGTATGGGTGTGTCGTGGATGTGTGAGTGGCAGTGCAGGTCTGTGAATGGTTGTGTGAGTGAGTAGGTGTATTTTTTAAATTGTGGTCTGGATCTGCCATGGATTCAAATGGAAGGGGGGGCACACCAAGGACCCACAGGTCGTCACATGGTCTAAAAAAAGTTTTTGGACAATTTCTTGCCCATGGTGAATCCCTCAGAGACCCATCCATCAGTCGCATACGTTTTAATCCTCCCCACCCCCCACCAGCACTGTTGGCTTGTGAATCCACCATCTTGGATCTGTGTCTCTGGATAAATATAAATCTGTTTTCTTTAAAACTACTGAACAGATTCACACCAACTTACACAAAGCACTCTTTCAGGACCAAATCCTAGCTTTCTGCCAAAGTTGGTGCAATTCCATTCAGCGGTTTGGGCTGTAGTCGTAGCTAAAATCCCTAAGGGAAATTGCTTGGGGAAAACATGTTTTGGGGACCCCTTTTTCTGTACTTGCTTGGCGAATCACCCCAAAACCTTTCAGACAGCAGCTGAAGTGGGTGGCACACTAGTTCTGAAAAATTCGTGAAGATTCCTCAAATGGTGCTAAAGTTATTAGCAAAACAAACACTTTTTCTACAGAGAGTAGGTCCTAGCTACAGCTGCCTACTGGCTATTTAGGTATCTACACTTTAGGTAGATAAACAAACCTCCAGAGACAGAATACATGGGTTATATGGACAATGGGTAGGGATGTGTAATGATACTCGGGTAATAATATTAATACCTGGATATTAATTAACTTTTTAGCATTAAATTAAAACTAAAGTTTATGTATAGATTTTGTAACAGAGACATCTAGACATGGGATAAATGGGCTTTAGGGGCAATGGGTGTGGAAGTGTATTAATACTCTGGTATTAAATTTGATACCTGGGTATTAATTTAATTTTAAATGAGTATCAGTATATTAAATATTAATTTCATACTATCTAAAATAATATTTACTATGAAATTTAAGTATTTAGGTTGCAAGAAATAAACCTCCAGGAATGGGGAAACATAGGTTGTAGTGGGCAATGGGTAGGAACGTGTATTATTAGGAGTTAAGTTTAATACCCCGGTATTCATTATGGTTTTTAAGAAAACAATTGTGCATTAAAATTAAAATAATGTATGTATTGATTTTGCCTCAGAAAGCTCTAGCGACTGGACACGGGTTTTAGGGGCAAGGTGCAGGAAGTGTATCAATACTCAGGTATTAATTTTTATTCCTGGGTATTATTTATTATAAATAAGTATCAGAGTATTAAAAATGAATTACATAATAATTGCTATGAAAATTAAGTACGTATTTAGGTTGCAATAAAACAAATGTCCAGGGATGGGATACATAGATTGTAAGGGGCAATGGGTGGGGAAGTGTATTGATACGAGAGTATTTATTTTGATACCTGAGTATTAATTACTAAAAAAATATTTTACATTACTATTGAAATGGTCTATGTATTGATTTTGTTTCAGAAAAATATTAGGGTTGTGATAATTGGGGTTGAGAGGCAGTGGGTGGGGAAGTGTATTACTACTCAGGTACTACATTTAATACTTGGCTATTCATTTACTACGAATTTCAAATAAAGCTCATGATATGGTTTCTTTGAACATCAATTATTAAGAAATAGGAAACATGATTAAAACGTTGTTTAAATAGTTTTTACAAAATTACAGCTTTAGACAGTTACTTATAAGAAATTATGGGCCTGATTACAACTTTGGCTGAGGGGGTTAATCAGCCCCAAATGTGACGGATATCCCACCCTCCGTATTACGAGTCCATTATATCCTATGGAACTTGTAATACAGTGGGCAGGATATCCGTCACATTTGGGATGGATTAACCCCCTCCGCCAAAGTTGTAATCAGGCCTATGTGTATTGTGAAAGCATAATGCATTTAGAAATAAAAACAAAGACATGCTTTATGAACTATTTTTATTAAATAAACAATGATAAACAACAATAAACATAAAAAAATCTAATCTTAATATTTTTTATTACAATTAGTAAAATATATATTACATTTCAAAAAATATTTAAAAATTACATTAAAATAGTTTTTCCTTAATTTCAATGGAGAAAATTGTCCTTTTTTTCTATCTGTGGAATTCCTGCACGCACATAGTTGTGGGTCTCTTTATACAGCTGGTGGACCACAGCGGAGGACATCTGACAGAAAGGAGAGACCCGCAGACATAAAACTGTGACTTATGATACATGCACATTTAAAATTACTTACTGCAAAGAGATAGGGCGGGAGGATGAGTAAAGGGATTTATGTTTAGAGCTCATTTGTTTGAGATGCTTATTTTAACAAAATGTTACATGACAGGTAGTAGTCGCATCAAGTGTGGGTTATTTTGTAAAACTAAATTAAAGGTACCAAATTAATCATACATGCTCTTTTAAAAATTAAGTCTATTTTATTGTTAACTTTTTATTAATTTTTAAAAATAAACTTTAATTGTTGACTTTGTTTTGTCTTGCATAGGAGAAGAGAGAGTTTTTTTGTCTTTTTTAAGGAAGAAGAAAGCAAGACAAAAACAAAAGCAAGAAGACAAATGTTTTTTAATAAGTTGAACATTTATTTTTTGGTGTTGAATTGTATTTGGCTTCTGAAAAAAAGGATATGTGGTAAAACTAAGGTTGTATTTTATTTAAAAATGTATTTTGGATCAAGATGATTCTTGGTAATTCTTCTTTATAGTAGTAGTACAAAGACTTTATTCGACTTTCAACAAGTCATAAAAGTAACAATAATTTACATTTTAATATACAATATACAATAAATAAATACAATAAATAGGCTAAAATCTTAATGGTTTACAATAATAAAGGTCTAAAATAGCTCAGGTTATATTGCTACCCCCATGTGCTTTCTTGTGCTTAGTACGGAGCATAAAAAATTGGCCAAGGTTCCACACATCTCTATGGATGATAGAACCTGGAGGCTTGCGTACGCAGTACGACACTGAGGGAGGTTGATTATCCTTAAGAGAGGGGCTACTAGGCGCTTTCTTTGCTTGGCATACAGTTTGCAAAATAAAACCACATGGATTGTGGTTTGTAGTGACTTTGCGTCACAGGGGCAGGCCTTCAAGGTGGTGCTCCAATCATTCATGGTTGGGAAGGTTACTAGTCGATGGAATGTATCCAGCCTCAGTCTGGTGAGCACAAAACGATGGCGGGGGTTTATCACGTTCATCAGGTAAGGCTGGATAGCCTCCGTTGACAGGATTATTTGATTATGAATGACAGAGGGCTTTTTTGATTCAGCCTCCCATCGTAAGTCTTCTAAATATTTTAATGCCATAGCGCTCAGGTCCTTCCTAGAGATTGTTTTCCAGAAGAGCTGGATTTGTGTAAAAAGCTTTATTGCCCATGTTTAAAAAAAAAGTCATAATGTATTTTAGCCAAGGCACCCTTGTTGCGTATGTAGATTCCATACAGTCGGTCAAGATGGCCTTATTTAGTTCAGTATGTTCCGAGGTCCAGACTTTGTGCCATAACAGTAAGGGTTGAATCTTTATCAAATCAAATCAAATCTTCTTCTTTATACAAATATCACCAAGAATTGAAAAAAGAAGACAGATTAGGGTAAATGGGGAAAAACATATTGCTAAGAGTAATTTAAAAAATGTCATTTTAAAAAATATTCAAAGAAGTTTAGAACGAGAAAGTAATCCAAAGACGTTTATGATTAATAATAAGTAATGTAAAATGTAGGCTTCGTTTTCCAGGTAGTCTGTTGCATTTTTTAAATTAATCTTTGTGATATTTCTGTGCTTTTATTTAGAATTGTGAGGCAGGCAAAGATTGTGCTTGCCTCATTTCTTGAAAGCTTTGTTCTTTTTTCAAAATGTTCAAGAAATGATATAAGTTAGGATGATTTTTGTCACAATTCATGATTGAATGAATTATGCCAACCCTCTATGGCATTATTAGTTTTTTCATTCCTTTCAAACAGGTAGTGTAACAGTTCCACCACTCTTTAGGAAAAGGTAGTTTACACCTACAAACAGAACTATTGTAAGTGTCCAATCCATTTTTATTCAAAATAATTCGTTAAAGGAGTGATTTTTGTTTATTTTGCTTAAAGTAATAACGTAATAAGATTCCACAATTGTAGTGTAGTAGTAAACTGCACGTTCAAGGGGAAAAACTCAAAGCAGTTGGTTTTTTCAGGTTCAAACTGCATTTTACTCTATGAATAGTCTACTAAAGCTGTTTTTTTTTTTTTTTTTTTAATCTTGCACCAATCCGCCTGGGAAAAGTAAAAAAATCCCCCCCCCCCCCCAAAAAAAACAGCCTTGAATTCGGGTATATGGCTATAAGGTCCGAATGGTTTTAATCATTTGAATTTCAAAGTCAATGAAAATTTTCCTAGGACGTTTGTGCATTGTTTTAATTTTGACAACAGTTTAAAATTTAAGTATATGTAGTCATCTGTTTATCAGACAGCAAAGCATAAATGAGTGGTGCTGTGATATTAGAAATAGTTGCAAGAATTGTGTATATTTATGCAAATGGATGTGGGGTACATTTAAAAGTGCCATCCAATGCCCAAATATCACAGTTTGAGGTGACTGTTATGAGAAGTTGAGCATATTAGTATTCATTTTTGTGGGTTTTGATTGTTCATGAGAAAAGGATTCTGGCCCAGCAGGAAACTACCCACAACATTGACGCTGGCTTGTAATTGAGCCGGCAGCTATGTTGCGGTGTGTCAGGTGCGACTGCACCTGTCACGATTTTCACTGCCTGTAATTCAAGCAGTGAAAAGCGCGACAGGGCTGCCCCTTGGGGCCCCTGCACTGTCCATGCCAGGTGCATAGGCTGTGCACGGCCCCAGTGTGCCACCTGCACCTGTCTCGGCCACCCTTTATATGGCAGTGGAACCGGTATGCAAAAGCTGGTGGACACAGGAGTCATGATCCCCAGGGCAGTGCTGATCGCAGCGCTGCCCTGTTGGATTAAGACCGCCGGCACTGCCAGGCTGTCAGCCGGCGAAATAGTGGCAGTGCCGGCGGTCGCACCGTCATAATGTGGCTGTCAGACCGCCGCATTGGCGAGTCTAGTTCATTACATAGGTTAGTTTCCATGGGATAAGGCTTAAATGAATGTGTAGATTTTTATAGCACGGCTAATCACCCATGAGGGTATCCAGGCGCTGTCTATGTACACGAGGAGATTATGTAGTTTGATCAGAATCACAGGACGTTGCACCAACACTGAGGCTCGAACCCGGATCCCCAGCTCCTGAGGCAGTTGCTCTGACCACTGCATTACATCATTGCAGTATTTGTATCATTACTTACTAGCATCAGAGTTGGCAGTGTAATTCTTTGACAGAAACATCTGACCTGCGTTGCATGTCTGATCACTTTAGAGGATTGTAATGCAATGGTCACAAAATGGTGGACAGGCAGTTTTATAGTGCTGATGATGTACAACTACTTTTTAAAATAAAATATTCATCAGAAATCATTTTATTGTAAATCTAAAGCATGACTGAACCATTAATTTAAGTTATTTTTTAGTGTTGAGAAGCTACTGTTTGGTGAGGTGATCATAGAGGCGCTAGTTGATGGTTTTTACCAGAACTTTGGCAGGGTAGGGAAGGAGGGATATTGGTCGGTAATAGGTGCGTTTGGTCACGCCAGTCGATGGTTTCTTTAGGAGAGTATAGACGGCTGCATGTTTCCATGCTTCCAGGAATGTGACTGTACTTATGGAGGTGTTAAGGGTAGGGTTGAGTGCTCACTGATGGGGATTGCTCATTTGTCAAAGGTTTGAAAGGGGTAGAGAATGGGTTCTGTTGTGACCCCAGAGTGAATGGTCTTCATAATTGTTATGGTTTCCTCTGTCCTAATGGTGTTCTATGTGGTGATTGTGTTGAATTCCTTCATTGCTGGGAGACTCCCGGAAAGGGCTGGGAGACTGATTGTGGGAGAAAGTTGTTTTGTATAGTTGCAATTTTGCTGCAGAAGTAGTCAGAGATTGTTGCACAGATCTTGTGATGGGTTGATGTTTTCGGTGACCTCTGTGGGTGCGGTGAAGTCTTTGACGATTGTAAAGATTTCTTCACAGGTGTTGCAGTTAATGCTTTCTGTTGCATCCTTTGGAACATTGCAGCAGGAAGGTTAGCAAGGACTTATGCAGGCTGTGTTGCCGAGCGACAAAAAAAAAGAAGGCTTACTATTTCAGTTGCTGTGAGACTTCCTTAGCACTACAATTTGGCAATGATTAGCGCTGCACAGCACAGCAAACAAACCCACAACTCAGATTCATCCAGAAAGCATCTTCTACTTCTTGTTTCAGGCAGAACGCGAGGATCGCACAGCCTCTGATCCTGTTTGTTTGCACCGCAGCTTCTCCTTTCCGTGAGTCATTTTATTCCTCAGTTTTGGGAGGATGCGAGTATGCTCTACTCCTTTTTG
The DNA here is from genome assembly GCF_031143425.1 of Pleurodeles waltl. Classification (NCBI taxonomy): domain Eukaryota; kingdom Metazoa; phylum Chordata; class Amphibia; order Caudata; family Salamandridae; genus Pleurodeles; species Pleurodeles waltl. The sequence continues at coordinate 1,731,482,599 of NC_090444.1, forward strand.
CGCACTCCTCCCATTGCGGGGTTGCGTATTGTGTGTAGTCACACATGTAGTCATCGCAACACTGACTGCCATTTTATGTTGGGCAGATGCTGCATCAGAATGTCATTATGCTGTGTGCCTCCATTTTAGTTTTGGGCAAATTGCACCGTGAGTGGACCTATTGCATGCAGCGGTAGTAATTCAGTACTCTGTACCGCTATATGGGCACTGGAGATCCTTTCAGTCAGAGGGAAACTGATGGATGCATAAAGTGGTGTTAAGCACGCTACTATACTGGATTGAGCAGATTAACATTTTTAAACATTTCAGCGCCTTTCCATGTATGTGCTATTCTGGTTTAATGTGTGCTGGATGGCTCTTGTCGATAAACTGTAGGAGGAAATAAAGTGTACTTACCATACTTCACCAGCAGCTATTGCAGTTCAGACATTTACATTTAATGTTGTACTAGTATTACATATCCAACATGTGCTTCTCAAACATTTTCATTAACTCCCCCTCAGCCTTTGCTATGTTTAAAGAATACTTTACAAATGATATCTCAACTTTAGAAGATGAAAGTAGAAAAGAGTTTACGCCATGAAGAAAAAAAGATACTACTGCACAAGTTAGGCCCAGAGGGTTTCCAAATTTCAACCAAATGGAGGAAAAAGTTGGTCAAGTGAGGAATCAGATGTGTACAAGAAAGCACTGGACTATTTGGATGTCGATTTTTCCCCTGTACTATGTGTGGCTTTAAATCGTAATCATTTTTTTTCAGAGGAAGCAAAATAAGATAGACCCTGTGGAAGACTGTTCAATTTTAAAGAAATTGTCCACAACATATACATTTGGCCACCTTAATGTTGACTGCATTAGAGATCAGATTGTATTTCACACAAACAATACACACATTTAAGAGAACATATGGGTGTATGGTGCTTCTACTTTGAAAAATGTAATTTCATTTTTTTTTTTTTTTTTTAAAGAGTTATCAAAAAGTTGCACTCTAGTGGCCAATTTAATCCAGTGGAGAATGAGCAAGTCTGCAAAGTGGTTAAACAATATAATAAGAATGAGAAAAAGACCACCAGTGTTTGCAAAGCTGTCAAAAACAGAAACTGTTTTCTGTTTTAAGAACAGAGAATGTTACTGTTGTGCTACTGCTGATTATCTTGCTCATGACAAGAAGTTTCCTGCATGTGTCGTTTCACTAGTGTGTACAAAGAAATTGTTTAACACTAAAGTCAAATGTGTACAGGATGAGTTTGCTTTGGATTCGTATGGTGGGAACATGGAGACTCCTTGTTAAGTAGTGAGTCCAATGTGTTGGATGTTAACCCTCATTCCAAAAATGAGCCTGTCTGTGAAATTAAGTTTGGGGGTGGGGGTTATAGTGACCATTGTAGCAGATTCAGGATCACCCTACACCATAATCAATAAATTTGAGTAGAGAAATTTATCAGCTTTTTAGGATTGTAGCTACTTCCCAGTGATAGTCATCCGGAGAGTTTTACGGGTGAGATAATTGGTATTAGAGGGTATAAGTTGTTAACTTCTGAATTCAAAGGTAGATCATCTACAGGGATATTTTATGTTGTAGAGGAGGGTCCTTTGTTGTTAGGATGTATCGATCAAAGGGCTTTAGGATTTTCACTGGATCCCAGCAGGATGATTTCTTTGTAAATCAATTGAAGAGTGAATTTTCCAAAGTATTCACTGGTGTTGTGGGAGAACTGGAAAGGTTTTCTCCTACAATAGTACTAAAAAAACATAGTACCAGTTTTCCACAAAGTGAGGAATATTCCTTTTGCCGACAGGGATGACGTAGAAAGGGAATTGATTAAGTTGGAAGAAGCTAGAAGATAATTTAATAGGTAGAATTTAGCGAGTGGATGGCACCATCAGAGATGGTTCACAACTTTAGACCTGAAATCTGTTTATCATACAGGTGTTACTTCATACCAGTAGTGGGATGACCAAAGCCATGCTAGGCATTGCCAGGATGTCTTTGTGTTCGTTGTGCTATAGGTTTGTGGTGGAATATCTTCATGGTATTAAGAACAGTGTAGGAGATTTTTTTAGCAGAGCTCCTTTGAATTCTACTGATGATCAGTTGGCTATTTGTAATGAATGTTGTGTTATGGAGGTTTCTGTGCCAAATGCCATTTCTACTGAGGGACTGGAATCGGCTTATAAAGACGACATGTGAGACTTTCTTTGCACTAAACGTTCAACTAGGCATTTCACTTGGTTTCTTGGATGAGCTGGTGGTTCATGCTCAAAGTAGCTTCTAACGCATCTTTTTCCACTTTCCCTTTGCTGGTTCTCCATTGTCGTTCCAAGTATTGCAGTATCGCTTGGTCATTTTGGACTTCTGTGCACCAGCTGGTTTGTGTTCTAGTTTTTGCTGTGTTGCTTCATTTCATGGGACCCAGAGTGTTGGCACAATTGGTGATCCACTTGTTGAAGTTCTTAATGTTGCGTGCCAGGATACCTGGGGGTTTCAGTGTGTTCTTGTGTATGGTGGTCGTCCAGTTTGCCTCTGTTAGGTTTTATTGATATACATCGCCCTGAAATGTGGCTTGGTCATATACCTCTCCCATGTCTCTAATAGTATGCATGGCACTACCGTCTATACCCGCACCTCAACAGAACACTTCCCCTACGCCAGCCTTCTCTTTTGTTTCAACTGAGAGAGCAGCCAAAAGCAAGGTACTGAGGTATATTTCATCTTTATTCTCCACTGGATTGCTTACACTCCACTGTTGTACATTGATAGTTGACACACTTTTTCCAGAGTCCTATGGCAATATATACCTCCATCAAGGGTTCTTTAAACAGTTTCTGTCATAGAGGGTCTAATTATGAGTTTGCAGTCTTAGGACCGTAAGCTCGCAGTGGCAGTCGGACCACCAAACTCCTGGCGATCCGACCGCCAGATTATGATCCTAGCGGTCGGACTGCCAGGAGACCTCCGCTGGGATCAGGGATCCTGATGAGTTGGCAGGGGTCAAAGTTGTGGTCAGTCACAACGGTACTGAGAAAAAGCAGTGCTGGGGGCAGAGGGGTCCCCTGCACTGGCCACGACCATGTCATGGGCAGTGCAGGGGCCCTCCTGTCAGCATGATCGGAATGCACATGCAGACAGTGCGCATTCCGAGGGTGCTGTGTGCAGCGACATTGGCCTCAGCTCTTTAAGGGTGACAAGGCCGATGCTGATGCACTGTTTCCACCAGGCTGACTGGCGGAAATGTTGTAATTTGACGGTTTCCGCCAATCAGCCCGGTGAAAACATCGTAATACAATGGGGGTGAGGCCACCCTCTTGATGGCTGCCTCACCCCTGCCATATTGAAGTTGTGGCAGTTCAACCGCCCAACTCGTAATGGGCCATAGTGCCTAGTAATATTTTAATGAGCATTTACTAGACCTGTAGGTAACTGTAATTTTTAAGTTTTATGTGTTTTTATTTTTGCCTCATAAGTATCCTGCTTAATCCTTTGAGCCAATTGATTCTTTGCAACACTATTCCGTTTGCATTCCATATTTAGAGCAGGTTTTTTGTGTTAATTATTTCTTGAATAATTTTCTCCTAGAAGCGTAGGTGTTGAGCTATATAACCTGATGGGATTTCTCACTCAGTATTGTAGAGACTAATGCATTTGAAAGCCCAACTAGAAATCTCCGTTACTTGTTGGACTACATCAGTGATGCTAAAAATGTGGAAATATAAAATTGCTAATTTACAATTTGTTTTCTTAATTATACTTTTCAGGAAAACCTTTTGATAACACAACAATCATGAATGCTGCTGTTGCCAACATTATTGTATCTATAGTACTTGGACACCGCTATGATTACGAAGACAAAACTTTCTTGAGGCTCCTAAGTTTAATAAATGAAAACTTTAGGCTTTCAGCTAGTCCTATGGCATCGGTAATTATAAATAATTATTTTTTTGATCACTCTAAAATAAAAATGTTTTGATTAGATGAATCTTGTTTGTTGTATGTTAAGTACTTGAGAGTAGTGAACTATACTTTGTATTTTTGCAACTTCTATATAGTTTCAATATTGTAAAGATTAGCCTATAAATGCTCCTTATTTTAACCATTGTAGGCTTGATGTAGGAATGGGATTTATAAAACATTTTTGCAGGTTTATTTTTCTCTGGTATTTGCACTGCTTAGTAGATACTGAGGCTCTCATTCATAGGACTATGTAATATAATTAATTTCCCCACCTCCGGACATTTTACCAGTTAAAGGGTGGTACAATCCCTGAGCGGGAAATAGCTAAAAAATATGGAGATTAACCAGAGGAATCAGGTGAATTAAAACATAAATTCATGAGATAATTCTTCCTTTCTCAGTCGACATTCAGGGTACCTTATGTAATAATTAGGTAATTCTGCATTTGCAAAATTCTTTCCCACAGTATTGATAATTTCGAGTGTGAATTTACCAGTGTGGAATTGCTGCGTATCTTGCAATGGATTTTTCATAGTGTAACAACTTAGTCATGTGTACTTCAGTGGCATTTTTTTACCCCATTTTGAAGGCGAGGACAAAAATATTATTATGAGAACACAACACTATACGTGTAAAGGAAGAAATGCTGAAATGAAGCCACACATTTGGTGTGTATAGTAAGTTTGTGATAGAGCAAATTACTTTGTAATTTGGACTCCCAATGTTTCCTTATAGAAAACAGGCCCACAGAAAGCAGCATTTCTGTATTTCTACTAATATTGTTATTCTTATATATAAAACTAAATTATAATAATATCTACTAATATGTTAAATGAGATTGATAATTTTAAAGTAATATTAAAGTATATTTGACAGAAACTTCACTTTGAATCCACCCACAAACAAAAAAATATGAAACAGGAAATATTTGTCCTTGCATACGACTTTACAGTTGTGAATTTTGACTCTTACTCTTTAAGATTAAAGCCTTAAACAGAAGTACAAAAATCAATATAGATGAAATAAGGATAGGAAAATGTGAGACTACATGCAGTCCTCAGTGAGTCTCTTTAGGTGAAGTACACCAGCAAGCGAATACACGGGGGGATCAAGATGGGTTGCCATTGGCATACCAGTAGATGCTCCTGCCATGTAAAATCTCACCCAGTTGTTCCATACATAGACGGCGAAGAACATGGGTAGTCTTTTGCACTTCACTAGACATGGGTACCATCAGAAAAGGAACTAACCACTGCTGATGGTGAATCTATTTGACTTGATAAAATATGGTAGACTTGTCCAAGAAACTATGCCTTTTCTAAGTATTGATGCAATCAAAAGACAGTACTGCATTCACTCTTGAGCTAGATCTTCTGGGTCCACCCTTTTTCCAATTCTTTTCTGAGTCGAAAGTTTCCTCACTCTTCCTCCTCCTCAAAGCCACAGTGTAATTAGTGGTGACACATTACTTGGGGTGTTCAGTTTTCCTTCCCACCCGTTAGGGGAATTTTATCCAGTGCTTTGCTGGAGCAAATCTCTGGCAATTTTGAAGAGGAAAAGGGTCAGAGAGAAGTTTGAGGATGCCCACAAGCTCACATTCTGGTGGTTTTTCGCACACTCTTAAGCCAGATGATGGTTCATCCACCAACTCCATACTATTTGCATTGGGTGTCCTGCTGCATTTTTGGACATAGTTTTGAGGAACAATTATGCAGTAATGTGAGAAAGTGGTTTATTAGTCCATCACTAGTAACAATGGCAATATCTTGTTATGTCCTGTTAAAGGTTTCAGTAATTTAAAACTGGGTCCCAACCTTGGAAGCTATGGTGCTGAGCAGAAAGACTTGGAGCAAATGTGTAAAGCATTCAGAAATAACTAGACAGTTGAAAAATCTGAAACATAACACAATAATCCCACTCCAATGTATATAGATACAGTAACATTATTGAACAAAATGCCAAAAATCCAATTAGGCTAACCCGAAATTTGAATTAAAAAAGATTTAAGGAAAAATATTGTCAAAAGCACAAGCAGTCAATAGTCATAGTAAACCGGGAATAAGGCACAATTTCCGGCTGACTGCTATGATGCATGGGTCTGATACAGCAACCAAGTAGGACCTTGTTGGAGGTTAGTTTTTATTCTGGAAATCAAAAATCTTCAGCAGAGCAAGGCACCAGACTGTCTACGAGGAAGTGTTCGGGAAGGCAGATAAGTGTTGGGCAAGGTCAAGCTAAAGCTTCTGTTTTTTGGCAGGAAAGCCTCAAAGTGGGAGGAATTCTAACTTCGCACCCAGGAAAGTCCTCTCATTGGTCAGATACCTTTGCGCCTTCGCCTGGTAAGGATTTGTACCTTCAGAATTAAGGCCTGATTGAGATTTAGGCAGAGGGTGGCGGATATCTTGTCTGCCAAAATTTAAATACCATAGAAAACAATGGTATTTAGATTTCGATGGACGGGATATCCTTTACCATTGTAACAGAGTAACCCCTCCGCCTACAGTGGGGCAAGGCTGTGGCTGTATCCAACGTTGAGTTCCACAAGACTTGGTACCATCTCACTGAGGGTTCTCTTACATAGGATGTGCTACAATAGGGAAGCTCTGAGCAGGAGAAACCTACCTAATTTTGTCATAGTTCCCGTTTGCTTTACTGCTTTGCGGCCATGTCAGGGCATTTTCAAGATGTAGAAGTCTTTGGTCCCACTAAGCTTCTGCTCTGAGTGCCAGGGTGTGTATGCATAGTAGAGGATGATGGTACTAGTGTCCTCCTACAAATAACTCTAAAATCTAGTTTAAAACAGGCTTCTGTGCTCACAAGAAACCCAGGAACAGAAGTCTGGTAGGGAAAAAGCAGGGTCTTTCAGCAACCAGACAGGTGATGGAGAAGAATTGACCCAGTCTCCTGTTTTCATGTGCTTCATACAGAGCCGTCATGCATGATTTGTTGTTTCACACATCAGGAGACATGCCATCTAGTTGTACAATCAACATGGTATAAAATGCCTCAATAATTAAAACAGCTGTATGTAGGCACTGGCTGTTACAGATGTGTATATGTAGGACATATGCTGGTAGGTAACAGTAGATTATGACGACATGTTACAAAAAATTGGATTACACAATGAGCGAGGGACACTCATTGCTTGGAGGTGAAAAAACAAAAGCTGTTGTGAGATGTGATGGGTAAGACCAGTTAGCTATGAAGGGGGTAATTGTGAGGGCCAACACACACCTCTACAGGAGTATAGATATATCAAATAAGATACAATACCAGAAAGATATTCATATGACCCTTCAAGTGGCAATAAGAACTTCACAACATCTCTTCTTCAGTTCCATATTTAACATTTACATATATCTGTCATGTCCTCCACAATCAGTTCAATTGTGAATGTTGTACACAAGTGAAAACCTCTAATCAAACCTCAATTGTCAAGTTTCTTCAAAACACTACACACACTTTTCTGTTTGTGCGTACCATCTCCCCACCCAGCTCCACCAGAACATTGTTAACCCAACAGCCAGTCACTGCCTTGCTGCTTACATAAAATATGAATAGCCACAAATAAACCCTATCAGACTTTCGAACACCTTGCTGAATGTATTTTGCGGTTTGCCCCTTGTAATGAGAGAGAATGATTTGAGGAGAAGGAGGAGAAGAGCTGAGAGAATCTTTAGACAAAGGATCAATATTTTTGGGAAGTCCAACCAAGAGGTTTCCTCCAGATTCCGTTTTCCATCTGATGTCATCTGGGACATGGTTCTGAGAGAGAGCAGGAGCTTGATTCTGGTGCTTTCCAATCCTATGCCATCCCAGCCTATGTCAAGATCCTAGCAACTCTACATTTGTTTGCTGCTGGGTCATTCCTGGGGGTATCCTGTAACATTGTGGGCATTTCTTAGGCAAGTCAGTCCCAATGCTTGCATTAGGGTCTGAGCTGCATAAATGAGAGAGTGCATCTCTACATAAGTATGCCACATACACTAGCAGTAAAGCAAAGGTTTGCTAGGGATTTCTACCTCTTTCCCTGGTTCCCTTATGTGGTAGGTGCAGTTAATTGCTCTCATGTGGCACGTCAGCCACCTAGCCAGAATGCACACATCTTCCACAACAGACACCGCTGGCACTCCATTAACATGCAGGGTGTGTGTGATGCCGTTGACAGCTTTACTCGTGTGTGCAGTGTTCCCAGGCAGTACACATAACAGCTATTTATTTCACTGTAGACCACCACTTGATTGGCAGCTGGCAGTGATAGAATTTGGCAACATGTGGCTTCTGAGTAAGTACTCAAGCACCATGCAAGTCTCATATGTATAAATGTTGTTTGAAAAACCATTACAAATTACTCATTCTCATGACACGCACATGACCCAAGCAGACACTGTCTGTACATTGTGAACTGTACAGATGCAAGAGTAATATGTACAAATAGTTCCTCATTTTCCTCCTTAGTTGATGCTGCATACGCACTCTCTCCTCATCTTTTCACAATCCCTATACCACAGTGTAGGTACAATAGGGCACACATATGTACATGCACCGTCATAGAGCTCACTTTTGGTTTCCTAGATACCTTGACCATACTGTGGAGGATATTGCTGTAGTTCCATGAAGTTGTGTGCAAAATATTAGTAGTCAGTTACATTTTGCCCAACATTGCATTACGGCAAGGCTTGCACATAACTGAGCTCTCACCAAGGTCTGAATCCTGGAAACAGAGGCATTGTCCCAAACAGAGAGAAGGGTATGCAGGTTGGGGGGGGGGCAGAGGCACAGCGGATTTTTTTTTTTTACATTAATCATCAACGTCTATGTTAGGACAATGTTTTGACTGTGGACTTAATTTTATTTAACCCTTTTACATAGAATTGTTCTCCTCACACTTCCTGACATGTTTTTATTATGTTGCCCAAATCCCACCAAGTTCCCTCAAACATTCTACTGGAAGACTTTTTTTTCCCTTTCTTCCTTTCCATCATACAGTATTTATTACAAATTTACATTTAAATCCTCACTTTTAATTAAAGATTTGGAGCTAAATATAATATATGTTTACAAACCGTCCCTCTATCTTGGGTTTTCTATTAGATTTGTTGGATTCAAAATGGTTAAATCTACACCTGTATGTGTTTTCTATGCTGTCTACATGATACCTTGTAACATGGATGGTCCTACAAATCAACAGGTAGTACTCACACATACTTACAGTCACATATAAGTTCTACAAGAATATCCATTTGAATATAATCAAATATAAATTAACTCTGGATAGAAGTACTGACTGGTAAACATCATGAAGGTTATATATGTATATATATATATATATATGATTTTTGAGAATACATATTTATGGTGGTCACAGGGATATCTCTTATGGCTATGTAAATGTGGCAGTGAGGATTTCTGTGAGTTAGTGCGCATTCAGGGTTGGTACCAATGTGTCAGATGGGTGTGTGGCATCTGCTTGTGCAGGTGGTTTAGTCTGGACAGCTGAGGAGAGTGGGACCTGTACAGGGAGGGTGCCTGTATAGATGTGGGGGTGCCTGTACAGGTGGTGGCACAGGTGACTAGGGTGGGGTGGTATGCAGATTGGTGTATTGGGTCCCTTCCATGTTTTGGCCATGATGGAAGATTTGAAACATTTTCAACATTCCCTCCATCATCTTCATGGCCAAGGGATTGTGTCTTGCACTCTCTTCCATATGCATTGTTATTTGGTCATGGTGCTTCCTCACAATGTCTTTGCAACAATACTGTCTAAGGTATGGGTCTACCCGTCAATCATCTGGGGGATTTCTTGTAGTGAGTATGGATGTCCTGCCTCACATCAGACTGCTGTTGGAATACATTTGATTCCCCCAAACCCCTCCACTGGCCAACATGAGCATCTGACATCCCCCTCTGCATGGAACACCATCTGATATAACTGTCAGCTCCATCAGCACGTTGCAGGGTGGCACATGGGAGGCTGTGGGGAGAAGATCCGTGCTTAGGGGATAGCTGCTCCTCATCAAGGGTGTTACGTCCTTGAGATCCTTAAGAGTAGCTCTAGGATGCGCTGTTATGGGAGGAGTGTATAGGAAATTCATTGCATCACCCTTAGATGGGAAGGCTGCAAGTAGGTGATGGTTGTGTTGTGTTGTTGGGGTTGAACTCTATGGCTGGTTTGCTGACTGCTGGGAAGGGATAATTCTCAGAAGGGAAGAGGGAGCTACAGTGCTGTCCAGACCCGATGTAGCCTTCAGTCTTTTGGCTGGTGGACCAACAACACACTTCCCCCTCATCCATGTCCTCCTCCACGACCATCACCTGCTTATCTTCTTCCCCCTCATCCTCATCTTGTTAAGCCGTGCTGGCTGCTGATATCACTGCTTGGAGGAGGTTTGAGTTCTCGCTGCAAATTGCCCTCCACTTGTGAATATTTCAACTTCATTAGGCGACTCATTGTCCCCAGCACCTGAATGACAGAGTTTGCAGCATATTATGTACTTGCCGTAGTATGTCTGTGCTACAGCACAACAGTTTCAACAGTTCTTCTTTGCATCTATCTGACGTTCCACTTGTGATCTGGTATGTGTAAACCTATATGAGGTGTTCAATGTAGCAGTGAAACGCAAAATCATACTCACCAACTCTAGCCACATATCTGTGTGGTATTGATATCCCTGGTGATGGGAGCTGCTGAACCTGGCTCCTAGATTGTATGATTGAAGACCTGATCCTCGATCCGACAGCTTCAGAAGGAAATTACACCTTAATTATTGTTTATCGTAAATAATAAATGAACGTGCAAAATAAATACACCTATCACTGATTATGTGTGAAACATATCTCACACCAATATTAGATGCTTAGAAAAAGTGGCTAAATGTGCAACATTGCTTTCCCAGTGAATTATTAATTGTGAGCGGTTTGGGAAATAATAGTTGACACAACTATATGGCACACTCACCTGATGGATAAATGGTAATGGGTCTGACTGCTACAGCCAGAAAGTCCCCTAGTTCCCTGAAGGAGGTACTTTGGAATACTGATGTACTCCTGACAGCAGCTGTAATGAAACAAACATATGCATAGCACAATAAAAAGGATTATATGTATTATTTTTTATGTATTTGCCATTAGAATAAACTGTGAACACAGTTAGAGCTACTCCTCTTTAAATGAGACAATATAAGCAATTGGGTGCATACTATGTTTCAATTAAATGTTGTCAGACTTTCATTAGCCAACATGTTATGAAGTTGTATATTCTTATGAACCATATCCGAACACGTGGGTATGGGTGACAACAGGGATATTTGACACACAACACAATTTCTAACATGTCATCCACTTTATATAATAGACAACAAGCATCAAATAAAGTTAAATATAAGTGCCCTTCCTATGGTTTATCATCTGGCAAGTGTGTGGTGCATGACAATTCATGATACCCTTACGTGGTGGAGAGGTTGCATATGTTGTCTTGGCCACGGTCACTTTTCATGATAACAATTCAGCAATTAGCATTTAAGAACAGAGAAATGCAGCTCTGAGTTAAGCAGACAAGTTACATCAAGCAGATATTCCATATTTGTCACTTGCTTCTGAATGATTAACACATGCACCCTAAAATTGTTAATGCCCATAAGAGAAAAACATGATAGTAATAACAAAGTTCACCTTGTCCTTAAGAGCTCTTCTTTTCAGTAGATTGTGTAGCCAGTGAATCTGAATGAGGCTCGGGCAGAATTCTTAGAATTTAACGCAGCAGAATTCCACAGAGTGTCTTCAAGACTCCACATGAATCCATGGTGTTCTGTGAACAAGCAGAAAATGCGTGCTGCGGTATAGTGCCAGTAGTGTGTTCCACACCAAAAAACTCAGAGCGAACAGCACCATTGTGAAAGCAAGCAGTCATTTTGTTTTATTTAACCTGCTCTTGCTAGTTTATTTTCCTGAGTTCTCCCTTTCCAGTCCCATCCACTTCTCTCAATCCTGCCTTTTCTTTATTTGATTGCTTTCTGACTTTCCTTCTGTGTATTTTTGTTTCTGTGAGTGCTTTTTGTATTTTGCTTTTGTTTTCCTTCCCTGACTTGCCCTTTCTGTCCTCCTCCTTTCCTTCCCAGTCCTGATGGCAGGAGCAGGCAGCGCCATCCGCAGCTCCGACGGGCGGGGGTGCAGCCTGCTCTTTTTGGTTAGGCACAGGTGTCCGTGCTCATCTTTTGAGTAGAGCGCCTCCTCCCGTGCATGTTGGCAGGGTTATGCCCTGCAGGAGCGTTGAGTGCTCTGTGGGCAAGTGTGGCGCTGAATGCGCTACACAGCCAGCATCCTGCGATCCCAGCAGCAGCTGACGCACCACTGAGTGGACATGCTGAATCCAAAAGAGAACCTGCTAGGCTTTAGAAGTTGAGGGGCTGGTGAGTAATATTTTTTTTTCTCTAAATTCTAATATTTCCTTTTATAAGCAAGCATGATCACAGGTAAATTACGTTTACATTATGTTATATATACGTGTGTGTGTGTGTGTGTAGAGCGAAAGAGAGAGTCAGAGAGAAGTATTTCACCTGTACCACCGAAAAATGTATCCTTGAAACAGTTATTGGCATGTAAACATAACATAAACATAACACGTTTCAGCTACCCATGGTTCTTGAACATAGACAACATACTTAGATGCAGTTCGATAATAACCTTATCTGACACTCATCATACAAAATATCTATTGATTATTTCATTGCATAGGTAATTCATAATCTTAGTCATATATCTTACAAATATCCAAACAATAGCGAACTTACTTTACAAGATACACCCAAGATCATAAACATAGAGGAAAGACTTCTGTGCGCAATTTAGCAGCAATGCGACATTTCTTGGTAATTATATATGTTGAATACCTGCCCTCTCCCTTTGAGTGTATCAACTCTGATGTATTACTTGCCCACTCCTTTTGAAATGACAATGGACGCAACTGCAAGCAGTCTCAAATGCAAAAAACGCGTATACATTTACTTAAATACACAAATGTAGTTTGCATTTTATAATGAATGACAACATTCCTATGATATATAAAATATATTATATTTTAAATATATATACTTGCATCGTAATGAATAATAAATATGCAGATGTATTGAAAGTAAAATATATTTATTTTTACTAATACACAAAAAATAATATGCAAAATATATGCAATACATATGCGTGTGTGTGTGTGTGTGTGTGTGTGTGTGTGTGTATATATCGACTTGGCCTTGCTACAAGAAACCCGCTTTCCCCCAGTCAGTGCAGGTGCCAACGACAGCTGACACCCGTCTTGAATTCAAATATTTCGCAAGTAACATCCAACAATTGATGAAGCAGCACAACTAGTCTTTTCACCAGTTTATCGATTAACTTCCCTGCTATTATGCCATGGTAAACATAGATCATTGAGGGATATGGTTGTCCATAGTCATACTATGCCCAAGAAATCTACCTGGCTCACCTCTCTAACTGGGTTCCACAAATGTGGGTCCCGTAAAGCCTGTAAAAGCAGCAGCAATCAGAATACCTACATATTACCAACGAGGAAACATCAGAACTAAATGTAATACCTATACTTCTGATTTCATGGTATACTTTTCGGAGTGCCTATTTGGGTTATACTACATAAGCAGGACCAAATGCCTATAAAAAAAGAGAATCTTGCAGTACCTACGTGCTATTAAGTTTAATGATCCCTAATACTCTGTAGCAAGGCATTTCTACCTGAAACATGAAAGCAATAGTGACCTCCTTAAATACTTTGGCATTGACAGAATAGTCAAGAACATCAGAAGTGGCAATCAGGAGAAATTATTGAAGAGTTTAGAGTCAAGTTATATTAGTCAACTTAATTTCAAATTGCCCAATGGATTAAACAGCGATGAGGAACTGGCCAAACACACTGGGACTAAGGACCTTGCATTTAATCCAAATCAATCCATAAATCAATTGATGTTTTTTAAAACAACATATAGCACAGAAGATTTTTTAATATACACTCAATGCCTAGTGTTGTCTGACTGTGGCCCGTTGGTAGACTAAGCCTGAGGCTATAAAATGATCAAAACTATACGAAATTCAAAGAAATACCCAATAAACATCCAAGAAAATGGAGAAACAGTACTTTGAAACCAGGCCTCCAGCCCTCCCAAAAATGTGCAAACGTTTTCACTTAGGAAAACCCTAAAAAGTGAATGCAAAATGGGCCCCTGCTGCATCTCCAGGCCACCCACAATCAAATTTAAAAATTTAAGAAAAAATAAAAAAGGTAAAAATAAAATACTGGTGCATGCCTGCCATTAAACAAAAAGTTATCCAACAGTTCTTTAACATACACGATTTATCACAAGTAAATCCTTAAAATCCAATGCTATTTCCACCAGTGATTGCAGACAAAGAGAGCAATCCTTTCCCGTCTAAATCCAAATGAAAAATTGCAAAGCAGTGGGTGGAGCCTTCTAGACAGGAAGACGAAGTTGTTGTCTCTGAGGCACTTCCTTCCTGTTGTAAAAAAGTAATATCAAAATAAATAAGTTTTGCGCTAAATAAAACCGTCTGTTCAGGTGGAATTACCTACTTGAAAAACTATTTTGAGTTGATTTTGCTGCTCCGTGAGTAAAAAATCTACATGGAAAGCAGCCCCCTGACCACGACTGCTGGAAGGCTTCCTAGCAACCGGAATTCTTTCTAAGGAACACTAAATCTCGCTCATGTTCGCTGGCTCGCTTGCTGGAGCCCTGCTTTATTCCAGTTGTCATTGCGTTACTCCGGTGGAAAAAATTCCGCTATGTGTCGATTATTGCATTAAAAGAGTAACGCAGAGTCACCAAATTCCTCCAATTCCTCCGACGACATAAAAATGCCGCCCAGGCTTAGTCTGAATACATCCTGAATCTCGAGGAACTGAACGAAATATATTGTATAACCTTTGGAAATCATCTGTACAACACACTTCTGCATAACTGATCTTTTTCATGCCTCAATGAACAGGGTCAAGCAAGCCATCCTTTTACCCTTTCCTTGCTGGACATGACTATCCTTATATTGGTAACTCTTAGAATGAGGAACCTAAAGATGAGAAACACTTATCTGAGAGTCTCCTGCCTTGGTATTCTGATCACATGAGGTCAGACTGAGGTTAAGTTACCCCTGTCACAAGGAATGAAAATGACTGCTTCAAAGCATTGGTGAGCTGCACTAACTAAGGTGAGAAAATATTACTCTGATGACTCCTATAAGAAGCAGACAAAGCCAATACATTCTCAGCTGTGGTGTGACAAAAATTGTCATATTTTGTTCAGGAGTCCTTACATGGTGTAAAAACTAAATAAATAAAAATAAATGCATATCTTTTCCATGGATGTCAATTCACCAAAATGCTAGGGGTAGAAGAAGTGACATCACAGGAAGACACATCACCTCACCTTTAACCCTGATGACATCACTAGAAGTGAAGTCATTTGACATTTGGTCTGATGATGCCACTGGAGCTAACATTTAGGACGTGGATGTAAATATTGTAATATATTTGGAAATGCACAGATGCCAAAAAACATGTATCCCAACTCCGAGCAAAAGTTTCCACCCACGTAGTCTCGATCAGGACAGCTGAAGGATACCTGTTTGTGCTCTGTCTAGATGAGCACTGATTTCTACAGAAAGTTAGTAATAATAATTACAATTTAGTCAGTTAATGCATGACACCTAATTCGTGCCCAACTGCAAATTGAATGACAATGTTTCACAAAGATCCAGTTGCTGTGGTTGTCACGCACCTCACACCACAAAGTTATGCATTTTCACATGAAGGCAACTTTATCTTCAGCAGTATCAGGGCTAGAAAAGGAAGTGTGAAACCTGGGAGGAGTATACTGCAAGTAGAGCTCACTCTCTCATGCTTCTTTTCTATAGCATTTCTCAAGTACGTTATTTTGTGAATTGTGGGAGCAAATTTTATTTTCAATTTCAGACTTTGTGAAAGTAAAAAGCAAATTGTACTGGCTAACTGCTAACTAATGTGCCTACTCAATTTCCCTGTTGTATTTTTTCTTATGTGTTTTTTCAATGCTGCAGCAGTGCGTTTCGGATAACTGCTGAACAAACATACCCTCATTTAAATTCTGGCACAAAGGTAGAGGAAAAGGTGTCACTGGTGCAAATGGCAATACATATTCATACTTTGTGCAACTTCTTAAAGTTTATAATTGAGGACACAGTCGAACTGTCATCGTGTTTGGTTTGTCGACACTGATTAGAATTTGATTCCTGTCTGTTCTGATCCACCCTCGCTGCCTGTTATGCTTAAATTACTTGACAAGGTGATGCTGTCACACTGCACTTTTTATAACAATTGATAATAAGCCGCCCAAAATCTACCTAGACACTCATATCGTGAATTTCCAAAGAGTTGGCTGTATTTTTTCCCTTATAGGTGTGCCGCGCTGCCCCTGCTCACTTCAAAGGTAGGGGTCGCAAAAGCAGGGCCAGGGGTAGCAGAGGGCAAGCCAGGGGTCGCACTTGCAACCCGTAAATGACGCCCATGACCTTTTCATTCTGGAACACTTCGTCATTTGGAATTCTTAAAGAGGGAGTGCCAAAACACAAAATATGCAAATGCACATTCATACAGACACTGTTCCCCATGTACTTACTTTTTGGGGCTTTATATAGGTTGGGTGTCAGTTAAATCCCTAATGAAAGAGCTTCGGTCCAAAGATTTATTTTTATTTTTTATTTTGACTAAATATTGCTTCTTAAGAGTATTATTCTCAAAAATAAATGTTTTGTCTAGTTAACAAGTGCTCTGGGATCACATCCACTGATTGAAATATCCTTTTCTTTATGAATATCAAAGAAAACTTTATAAAGATGACATTAGCACTACTGAAATCCAGGCAATTCATAACAATTATCAGGCCTAAAGATTCATGTGACAATTTCCAAAGGGCTGTGGGTGTGTCTGCCTGGCAAGAAGGCTAATCCTGGTAGCTATAAGAGTGCCCTTGGTTTACCGTCGGCAAGCACAGTTTAAGCGGGAAGGCTACCATTAAACAGCACCGTTAACGAAATATATACTGCAAACGCCCAAAGTTTACAAATAAAAAAGTTTAATCTACTTAACACAAACATGAAGAGAAGCAGGTAAGACAATCAAAGGTTATTCGAGAAAAGCCAGTCGTGAATTGATGAAAAATAGAAAAGAGCATTTTAAGTAAAGAAAATAGGAAATATAAAACCTTTAAAAAAATATATATCACAAAATTCCCTTGTGGAAGATCAGTTTAATCTAGGAGGTAAATGTGGCCACCTAGTGATTTCATGAGCTCAACTTGAAGTTGAGGTTAGGTCAAGGATTTCCTAAAGTAGAGTCTGAACAAGTGACTGAACTAGAGGATTGTATCCTGCAGGAAGGATGCACAGAATTCAGGTCCTCCGTGCACCAGCAGGAGGTTGACAAGGATAAAGGCAGGAGGGTTAGTTATGCAGCAGTGGTAATCGGCTTATGCATTAGGCACTCTTGGGCCAATAAATCATGCGCTGCTTTATGGCACAACAAATCTCTGTGGCATACATAGATATCCTGTGGAGCACGTTGTTACATTCTGCCTGCTTGGTTTGGTGCTTCTTATCCTTAATTTCCATACTTGAGAAGGTGGTCATTGCACAGGTTTGCTAAGAGAACCCACTTTTATTGCAGATGAAACAGTGCATATAATCATTAGCTGCGCTGAAACAGCTGGGGCCGTTTGTGAACTAGTTTTTGGTCTCCATTAGAGATCTCAAAAGTCTCACTAGAGTGTCTGCATTTCGTAAGACGTGGAGGTCTTGTTGGCCATCTTGTATAGCGTGTGTATGGAAACCACCCCGTGACCTACATTGGTTCAGCCTTGACACTGGTGCCGAATTGTCTCTGAAAACCTGAACGCGAAGGGACGAAGTGGAGAGGAACACAACTGTTCTCAGATCCTAGGTATCTTTCCGGTATGAGATAAGAGACTCATAATCAACAATTAACCTGCACCTAGTGCTGAATTTCTAGCCAGGACCAATTTCTAACACATTTTTCATAATGAAACTCTTGTTGAGACATATTTTGGGGATATATTTTTGGGCATTTAGTTGTAGGTTGAGTGGACATAGATCATAGATGCTTTCCACATGTCTCATTGCGAAAACCACCATATGCTGATTCATACGAAAGAGAGTGGCAGAGTGTGCAATGCTTTCCCCTCCTCCTTTGGTACCTTACACAAAGACAAAAAGTGACAAACTTTTGTCCATTTCTTTGTTTGGTCAGCTCATAATAGAAGAGAAGGGACATGCCACAGCCAAAGTTTTCGGCACCAAAAGATAAATGGGTCCTTGTGCATGAACAGGGATAAATTGGGATTGTTACATTTGAAAACCAATAGCAGTTGTGAGACCTCTGTGTTTTTTGCGTACAGATGATAGCTCACTGTCTCGTAGTGTGTTTGTTCCTAACACTAGTGTCATTGCTTCAGTGGTGGGCCAGTGATGAAGGTTGTATTTTAGGGTTCATGCTGCTGCAATGAAGTAATAAAGACATTTTCATAAAGCACAGTGTTATGCAAAGGCTCTATGTGACACCTGCCATCCTTGGTATGGTTTTCCCCAACTTTTTGTCTTCAGTTCTCCTGTTTTTGCTAACTTCGTTTTTTCTGGCCATAAGATCATGACCACTTTACCACTGCTAAACAGTACTAACATGCTTGTGTTCTCCTCTAAATACAGTAAAATTGACTTACACTGAGTGGGCACATTTAATTTACTGTACGTCCCTAGAAGTGGTACTACATGTACCCATAACCAGATACCATGCATGTAAACCCAGAACACAATGGAAGGACCCACAAAAATAAACATTCTGCATACTTTCAAAGAAGCCTGCGCGCTTCATATCTTTGGGTGGGGCATCCATGGCTTTTTTTTTTAGGTTTTGTAGCTGGTGAGCAGGGAGCACTCCATTCATTGTAACCAGCATCTAATTACTGCATTGAAAACCCATAGAACAGTTAGAGTTTGCCCTTGAAGTACGTTTTACGTACACTGTGACACAATGACTTCCAAAAAGGCTTAACAGCGTCCAAACATTACTTCATAGGACAACGTTAACATTTTCTAGCATTTGGCATTAAAGAGCTCCAACTGCGTTTAGGATCGGTTCCCTGTCCTTTTTACGGGCGAGCGCAAAGCGCTCCGTCTGACCGTCTTGTGTTGTAATCATTGGGCTTCAAACCACGCCCATGTGATGTCAGTTTCTTTCATTGGTTCGTGAGCTTGCTTTTTAAAATCTGCTTGCTTTCATTAGTCAAATGCATGCATAAGTCATGCTTTTTCCGGTGTTTAGCCCTCCTCGAGAGCAGCGACCAAGTACTGAAAATATACGAGGCTCCACGTTTTCCATCCGGTTTCTGGACTACTTTCCCTTGTTTCGCAGCGCGATCTTGCTGGGCAGTAGTTGAGCGCTTTACATGACATCGATACTGTTACAAGTTAATTGGACTTTTGCCAGTTACATGGATAATTGCACTTTTGCTGGTTACATGGATAATTGCACTTTTGCTGGTTACATGGATAATTGCACTTTTGCTGGTTACTTACATAATTGCACTTTTGCTGATAGGTTTCACTATGAGTGAACTTTTATTTCCCTTTGTGTGCCTGCTTTGCACTGATGGCGGCCGTCAGCTCGCTTATGTGAAACTTTTCAGTTTATATGGCAAGAAAAGTCCAGTTAGTTATGTGAAACTGCTTTATTTTCATTTTCAATTTATGCGGCAAGAAAAGTCCGGTTAAGAGTTTACAATGCGAATTGCTGTATCTCTAGCAAGCGCGAGACCGGTTGCATTGCAAATGTGTGTTGTGTCTGTCTCTGTTATGTGTGTAGAATGGTGAGTTAGCTGTGAACAAAGCCATGTTATTTTCTAAAGGAAACAGCTGCCTGAACATTCAAGTTTAGTGAGTGTTTAGGCTCAAACCACCTCTTGGATTAAGCCGTGATTGCACGACCCCACCGACGTGAGAGAGTGATGTGCTCCACTGGAGTGTTCCACATTTAGTTTGAGAGCAGCAATGTTGTGGCCCCAGGACAACAGTGTTTAATCAAAGGAATTGTCAAAGTTAAGGCCCGGTAACCTCTGCCTGCCCTGAGACCCCAAAGAAAATCAAATCGGTATTTCCTATGCAGGCTAATTCGTATTATTTCCCTTATTCAAGTAATTTTCTCGTCACTGTTTGTGAACTGGCACAGGGATGTCAGGATTGAAGTCACATTTCAATCTTCCTAAATGTAGGGAAATATTAATGTATATTTTATTGAAATCGTAGCGGCAGTTGTGGTTTCCGGTGCTGGCAAGGCCCAGTAAAATGACAGGCATGAGGTACAGAGAGACAACTAGGGTTCCACGGGCTCCTTTAGAGTCTGGCAATGACGTGCAAGGTCTGAGGGTCTCATGCAGCAGTACATTCGATAAGAACAGCGTGTCTAGCCTGTGTTAGGCTTCACTTCTTGTGGGCTGCGAGAGATCTTCATGCCGCTCCCCCCTCGAGCTCAAAAATGAGGTTCACGAATGTAAAAAAAAAAAAAAAAAAAAAAAAATGAGTTAATGAATCTGTAGTTGGGAGCTTCAGTGTAATACACATAATTTTTTTTTTCAAGTATTCTAATTTAACCCCGATTATCAGTCATATTCATGTTGCTCTAATGTGGTATCAGCATTATTTGCTTATTGGTAAATATAAATAACTCTTTCCCATTTTGTAAAACTATATTTCAGCTTTTTAACATGTACCCGACCTTATTTGGATTTATACCTGGCGATCACAAAATGATGGTGAAGAATGTAAGAGAAATACAAACTTTTATCAGAACCACATTTGTCGAGCACTTGAAAGATTTGGACCGGAATGACCAAAGAAGTCTGATTGATGCTTTTCTTGTAAGACAACAAGAGGTACGAATCAACTATTTATGATGGAAGGGTAAATTATAACAGTTTATAGATAGTTATGTCAGTGGTGCAGGCTATGTGTGAGAGAGAACTCACAACCTTGATGTGAGTTGTGACTCTGCTCCCACATTCCATAGCATATGGAACTACCAATGAAAACAGCTTTCACTAAAGGTGATGTACGCTCACTTCTTGTAACTTTGCCTGAGCAGCACAGGAAGGTAATCCTCAAAGACAATGCATAAACAGTTGTGTTAGAATTAAGTCTACAACATTACAGTCAAACCTAAAAGGTCAAATCATCTTTAATAGAAAGGAGACAAATGAAATTAATATTTCAAGAAAATTAAAGAGGAAAAAGACGAAACTTAAATTATAAAAATGACTACCGATTTGATTCGGATAAAGGTAGTAATGGAATGTGTACCCACAAATTGCAGCATGGCTGTTGAGGCCCCTCAAATGTAGACCCCAGCAGCAAAGTTGCTTCTGTCTGTGCCATCTGAGTTTGCAAGGTGGGGTAGCAGCGTCTCCAGAAATGGTGCCAGAGCAGTAGCCTGATCTAGGATGGCTGTGGGTGGCCCGCCACTGAAAATTCTTCAACCCAGATAGTTTTGAGGTGTACAGTTCAGACGCCTTGTCCAACTCTAAAACTAACAGGGGCCCCAGAAGTGTTCTGTCAGTCAGGATGACCACGCTGGTCAATGCACTTCTACACCATCACAACCTGGGAGCCTTGCCGTGCAGCAAAGGCATACGGTGCCAGAGCCAAACAATGCTCATCTGCCCTTCACTAGGGGTGGTTAAATACTAACTGGTTACATACAGTGCTTCTTGTAACTATGATAGCTATCTCTCCAAGCATTTTGAAAATTCTATGATTTGCGAGAAAGGATAGTTCTAACGCAACA
This sequence comes from Pleurodeles waltl, assembly GCF_031143425.1. NCBI lineage: Eukaryota > Metazoa > Chordata > Amphibia > Caudata > Salamandridae > Pleurodeles > Pleurodeles waltl. The sequence goes on from NC_090444.1 coordinate 1,731,504,450, forward strand.
GAATACATTAGGCAGAACTCATCAGAGATGCCCAGTTCAGCTCAGGTGTGCTGCATAGTCAGCTATAAAGAGCATGATGCTCTTAAAATCCTAAAAAAACATTAGCCAGGACATCACTCATGTATCCAGCCTTGCTCAGATATGCCATCTAACCAGCTGTCACAAGGCTCCCTGCAATACCTGTTGCTGGGACTCAACATTTGACAATCAGAAATATCCAATAGAATATTAGATAAATACACATCGAAAAAAATAGATATGCCATATATTCAACTATCACAGGGCTCTCAGCAACACAACGCTTACATTGTTTGGAGTGTTTACACTTGGTCTTTCAACTACCAACAGAGCACAGTTAATAAAAAAAAAAATAGCACATGCATCCAACACAGCACGGATAGTAGTCATGCACCTCCCATCAGCGCAGTCCCCCAAAAATCGCCACACGTAAACATCCTGCATAGCAAGTTTCATATATCTTTTTTATATATATACTTTATTAAGTTTACTGACATACAACATAGAAAGGAGAAAAAAGGCAGTGCAGCATAACCATTGGTTCCCGAGAAGGAATTACTTCAGTCGAGCAATCTCATATAAGAATCATGATTAAAGAGTCACACAATAATGCACCCAGAAACAAACCCTTGACATAATTCAAGAAGTGTCCCTGTTATGGGCCTTGGAGACCCTCAACAGATTTACCCTCCATCCCTCGGTACAATCGCCACAGGGACCACATTTCCCCCCATTTTTCTGGGCTCCCCCTGCCCAAATATATAGTTTCTTCAGATAGCATACACCAGTCAATGTCCTGTTCCCACCCCACCCCAGTTGGTGCCTCCTGTGACCCACCCACAGATACGCTATGTTGAGTTTTGCCACTGACAATCCTAAGGATAACCAGTTTGTTATATCTGAGGGGTGTACTTACCCACCTCCCTAATTATAGTTTTGGACAGCCACAGCATTAGAACTGTACACTCTGAGGTAAGCGTTAACTCTTGTAAGGTGTGATTGTAATGCAAACAATCGAGGCAGACATCTGACTTCCCTCTAGACTTTGTAAGATGTCTTAATTGTTAAAGATGTGTGTTAGTCACAAATAGCTCTACCCAGGGCCTGCAAAGTGAAGAATATAACTCAAAAGAGCAAACTAATATAGACTGTGCACACTCTCACTCACACTCTTCTTGCCAAGACAGGATAACAGCAACGCTCTGGTGATGGGTGCGAAACCAACGTGTTCCCCATAACTCATACCAGCCAAGCACTCCCCCATAGTGTAGTCTATCTATCCTCGAATGAGCTTTCAATGGTCTGTGAATAGCTATAGCCATACAAATGTGATTTTCAGTTATGTATACCTCGTTGAAAAAATGTTAAATTAATTAGGTCTGTATTTCCTAACCTGGATTGTAGTTTTCTTTTGAGTTGGTTTTCTAAAAGAGGAGCTTTTCATGTTTTTACCCCATCTGCAGGTCTGACTATTTTGATCCTGTCTCCATAAAAAATGTGTTTTGGTTGGAGACTGCAGTTCTCACATCAACAGTGTGCTTTTGATTAAAACAAATATTTTGTCTATCAGCGTTGTAGCATCCTCACGGCCTGTTACCCACTGAATGACGCGGCCACATACAGAGCTGTAAATCACACATCTTTATTCTTCTGCGTGTACTTGTGAACTCCACCATTCTAAAATAAGCTTTCATTACATTACATTCTATTCTAGTAAGGCCATCAAACCGACACAGAGTCCTCTAGGAGCCAGAAAGGTTCTGTTCTAAATCATGCAAGACACTACAAGGGTGATTTGCAAATAGATGGTTTGTGTTACACATGTAGTGTAACAATCAATTAATTAGTCACTCAATCCAAGACAATATCACCACACCAAACATTGAATTTGAGTTCAACAGACTGACACTAAACAGTACAAACATAAATATCTAGGCGTGAGGTGACAGTAAAAGGATTCTTGCATAGCTGCAGAGATTGGTGTGAGAGTATATGTAGATTTAATGACCAGTTGAACCTCTTGTCTTGTCCTGGACAATTACATTTTCTGTTTTACTCTAAGAAGTCTTCTGGGGCCCTTTAGAACCACCACTATTCATCTCAATGGTTACAACCTTGTTAGAACATGGTCAAAGAAGAACTATATGGCTGATCGGTCATGTATTTTAAGTTTTTCTTCTGGACAAATGTGCTAATTCACAGTTACTAACAAGGTAAACAACCAATATGGTTGATCAGTTATCATAGCTATCTATGCCCAAACAAGATTTATATAAAATTTTTAATAATTGAACATAATTGACAAGATCTTGAACAAAAATGTCCACCATCTATAGCTTTCATTTTTATTGCACAATTTGTGATATTTCTTTGTAAAAACATCACTGATACTTAGACTGTATCAATCAGTATTAATGTTTAAATGAAAGGTCATATGATGGATTATGTATCTATCCCAGCATATGTTTTTTTGCCAGACAAAGACTACTTGTCTGCATTTTCCCCAGTATCACAATTGTATTGAATTGATTGTTTGAGATGCCTTCAGCCTGTGTTGAGTGATTCCCTCAGTGCACCACTCTGCCTGTTCCAAAAAGGAGTTCTTGTTTGCTGGAGTATGTGACAAGGAAAATGAAGTATAATGACTAATTGTTATAAAGGAGGATTACCAAGTTATTTCCAGAAATGATTCTTTATTTCGCAGAGAGAGTTCTTGCTCAAGTTTCAGAAATGCTCATATATGCCAGTCTACTTTAGTGGTTTTCCTTTTGTGGATGCTGCCTTGCACGTACATTGCATAATTTCAGGACTGAGTCTAGTGCCTGTCTTAAGCAATTCATAGGTTGAGGGTGGACTGTCACCATTAAATTCTGTCACAGGATTAAAGCATGGCTTTGCATGAGATTTGCCCAGGACCCCACCTCTCTCCTGCTTCATTAAAATGCTAATAGGGTGGGTGCCATTTTGTTTTCCTAGTATACATGAAACTTCTGACAGGTGTGGCCACTGTGTTGTTTTCTTTGGTCTTGTCTGTTAACAGTTTTTTGCTCATTATTGTTGAAAGACGAATTGAGTACACTGCTGATATTTGGAGTGGGCTTTGGGTAAAACAGCTGATTATCAGTGCCTTACTTTCTTGCTAATCTCATCGGCTTGCTTCTTATTCAATAGCATTCCTTCCTCTTCTAGAGTTTGTCCCTCCTCGCGACCAGGATTTCTTCATTAGACTTTTCATCAATGGCTTGTATCCTTCTCCGGCTGTCATCAGGGATTTTGTTTTTCTTTGTCTTATACTTTCACTACTCCATAGGTGTTTTATTGTTCTGTCTGCTGCTACCCCTTTCACATTCCCATTCTCTAGTGCCAAAGTCAGTAGAAATGCCTGCAATGCAGCATACATGGTGAGAATCTTTGTGCCATTATATGAGTGTGAGAACGTATACCGAAAATGTTCCAGGTGTTTGTAATAAATGACTGCTGTTCTGTCTCATGGTCACTTTGTGTTTGAAGAAACTCTTAGGCATGTGTCAATCATGTTGAACAGTTTCAAGGAGAAGTTAGTGGAGAAGTGTGGCTCAATGGTTAGAGCGGCAGACCCTGATGCAGAAATCTGTCCTGGGACCAGGGTTCAATTCCCGCCTCGGTGGGTCTTGGGCTCAATTTCCTCGGACCTGATAATTCTCGCATCAGTGCCTAATCTAATTCATGGGTCCCACTCTGTAACTCTGGGCAATAGCTTGCTTAATCTCCACAACGGCCCCAACAGCGCTGGGATGCCTGGCTTCACCTTGGAGGCTGCCCAGGAGTGGGCGCCTCACAGGGAAAAGCCAGGAGGGGTTCCACAGTGGTATGCGTACAGCGCTTTGAGACCCTAACGGGTGAGTAGTGCGCTATACAAGTACGAAGTTTACTGTTTCAAAGGGAAGTTGTGGTCCTGTCAAAAACTGTTTTGTTGCATCTGGGCGATGTCTCATGAGAACCTATGTTTACACAGCAACATGATAGCCCAGTAAATAGCCTATTTACACTCGGTATGCATAAAATGTTGCAGTTAATGTGTACTCTAGCTGTAGGTTAGAGATTCTGTAAAAAAAATCCATTTTGGTATGTCAATGCTATCCTCAGTATGTGGGAAATAGCTCCTTACCAGTGGTGTGTAAGATATATGAAATTAAAGCAGGGTTCCGCCTTATATAACTACGTATCTCACATCACTCTTACTACTCCTGTACCGTTATACATGCCATGGGCCGCCTGCCTACAGACCTTTGCCTTAGGGATTGTAGGGAGAGGGCACATTCTTCTTCTATATTCTAGGGGCCTGCCCAGTGATATGGTCCTACTGGTTGGCATTACAAAAGATAACTGGAGAGGTCTTGGGAGTTGAGGTTCTGAATTCGACCAAAACATGCCTTGTGCACATCTGGGATGACATGGACCTGGGGTCCATGTTGCAAACTGCTTGGGACAGGTTCTTGTACGCCCAAGGGCAGGACTCCCTTGCAGCAGGTGAAGAAGCCCACATGGCCAGGGTCAGAGTTCTGGTTTGCTCTGGGCTGCCTTCTCCAGACCACTGTGGTGCATAGTGCCTGGGTCAGGTTCCTACAGGCACCAGCAAGGCTCTTCTTGGCCAGGTTAAGAAGCTGTGACTAGACACTAGGTCAGAGCACTTGCTGGCCTAAAGATGGAAGCCTTTGTCCCTCAGCTCCATTCTCCAGCTGGCTGTGTCTCAAAGTGCACTGGACGGGGTCTTGCCAGCCTGGGGAGGGCTTCCCGGTTTGGCTGGGTTTACAAATGCTGACCAGGTCTGGGTTGAAGCTCTGGCTGGCCGGAGGGTAGAAACCACCAGCCCTGCAGGCTATTCTCCATCCTCTGGTGTTGCAAAGTGCCTTCACAAGGCACTGGATGACTCCCATGCTTGGCTAGTAAGCTTTGACTGACCTTGGGTGAAACGTCCTGTTCATCTGTGGCTTCTATGCCCCCCCATGTCACTTAGAGCCCATGATGGGGGCATAGGCCTCGGGAGGGCTCTCCATCTTAGCCGGTTTGAAAACCTCCTAGTAGACCCTAGGTCAGAGCTCCAACTGGCCCTGGAATTGAAACCCTCGGCTCCCAACTGCAGTTCGTAGTATCACTTGGAGTCCAGGATGGGGTCCCGCAGGCTCCGGAAGGGCTCCCTGCTTGGCCAGATGAAAAACCTCTGACAGGATCATGGATCGGAGCTTGGCTGGCCTTGGGGTGGTAGACCTGAGCCCTGGATGCCTTTCTCCAGGTTGCCACATTACTTAAAGCCCACGACGGGCCCCGCAGGCACCTGCAGCACTCCCATCCTTTGCCAGGTTAAAAAAAAAAACTATGACGAGCCCTTGTGTCAGAGCTCCAGCTGTCATGGGGTGGAAGCACCCAAACCTCGGCTTCCTTCACCAGCCGGCTGTGCTACTTGGAGCTCAGGACACGGTCCCACAGATACAGGAGAGCTCCCCTGCTTAGCTGGGTGAAAAGGTTCAGACTGGGCCCAGGATCAGAGCACCCGACTGGCCCTGAGTTGAAAGCCCCCTGGGCAGGGCTCCCTTCTCTGTCCCACCTGGCTGGCAAAAATTCCTGGGACGGGCTTCCAAAGACCCCAGGAGAGCGTCCCTGCTTTACTAGAGTAAAAAGGTAAGTTCATGCTCCAGGTCCGAGCTTAGTGAGGCCCCCACCACCACAGCTTAATGACTGAGACCAAGCTCGGGCTCAGAGGACCTGGCCCAGGAAGCTCCTGGCCCTCCAAAGGCAAGGAGAATCCGATTCACAAGACACAGTGCAACTATATGGTCATCATTCAGGCCTGGCCACCTTGCCTCTCCTAGTCCAGCTATCTTTTCATGCAAGCTGTAGTAATGCGCGGGCTGCCTAAGTGGCCGGCCTGCCCTCGAAGTCCTGATGAGGGTTCATTTGCTCAAATGTCCTCCTCTGTCACTGGGTATGCATGGATTACAGGAAGGTCAGGTGACCTTCATCCAGATAAGTAAGAACAAGGTACTAGGGGCCCACTTGTCCGATTGTACTTCCCAGGTGCTGCAAGGGCTCTTGTCACCTGCCACTGAGTGGCATGAAGGCTAAGCAGTTTGACAACTTTTGTTACCTCAGTGGTCAGATCAGGCCGAGTTGATGGATTTGGTTGGCGCTAGTCCGGGGGGTTGCCTGCCATTGCCCTTTTCCACCCAGCATATTTCTGAAGCAGTAAGGAACAACTATTCCATGGAGTATTCCAGTTGCCTAGGCTGCTGGCAGCCCTGCATCTCTTAGAGGCTGTGCATCGCCCTGCCTCTCCCTTCTGGTGTTGTGTAGTAGGCTGGGCCTGTGTGACTGCCTTGTCCCTTCAGCTGCCTGCTGGCAGACAAGTGCTCCAGCAGCGGGTTACATGTGTAAGTACACACAGCCTGTACAGTGACCTTGCAAATGCCTCATATAATCACTTATTTGAAGCCATCTGTTGCTTGGATAACTGTGGTAATTCTAGAGCTAATAATGCTTATGAGCACGGACCTCCCGGTATGCATGTATTTATCGGACCAATCTGAACGTATCTGGCTAGTTTGGTGACTCTAGGTAACCTTGGGCTAATCGTATGACTGTGATGGAAATGATAAATTCAACTGTCTGCCCTCTCAACTTCCAATGGTACTTTGTGTGCCTACCATGATGACCATGGATAACAAAGAACCAGAGTTCAATTCTACAGAGGCAGCCTTAGAAGTGACCCCTACGTTCAAGAAAGGCAGCAGACGCCTAATTACCCACTCCCGATCTACAACAAATAATAACAATACATGACTCTTTCGTGGCCCTGTAATTGGAATTAATGCACTTTAAATCCTTTACTGAGCATACATTGAAGGGTGAGTCTGGTGCCAGCAGCCATGGTAATAAGAGCATAAATTTAAGTTGCTACAGTTAAAAAACTCGTAGTTGGATCTTGAGATCAAGCTGGCTGTCCACCACAAAGTGGACTTACTCTCATCCTAACCCATACATCTTGCCACCCCCTTACTGCTCTTGAATGTCTTGGGGACCGAATTGTTTACTTTGAAAAAATGAGTGTTCAAAGCAGACTGGTCATCTGAATTCCTCACCTAGGAATTATGGAATAGGATTGTTGAATTTTGGAACGGTGCCTGCATTAACAAAGACACCCGGGGACATTTGTATTGTGCCACTAGATGAACTAAATGTTTTCATTATTATAGAATGAAATTCAGAGTTTCAAATACATTTAGATACTGTCATTGGTAAGACCTTAAACAATGCGGACTAGCTATCCAGTGGCATTATTCTCATGACCCACCAAGCAGCTTCGAGGAAACCAGTGTCTTTAGGTTCCGTGGGGAGTATGGCTTCAATGTGGAAACTTAAAAAAATTGACAGAAAAGCATCACAGAAGTAAAGCCTTTGGCTTAGATTTGCAACACAGGAAACCTCACCTGGCCTGGACACAGCAAGGATTGACGGATTGATAACTCTTTCTCAATTCTGTGGTGGTGGTCCATGTCTATTCTTAGTTGCTGGAGTGATTTGTTGGGAAATTCCAATAATGAACAAGACTCCTCCATGACAACTAGTTAAGCGACCGCTAGTGGTCAGCATTCAACTTCTTGGGAGAAGTGGCTTTCCGCCACACAAGATCAAAGAGTAACAGGACTGTGCTAGAAGAAATATTTGCATTACGGGGAAGCCCAGACATTTAAAACTGACAGACCCAGGAAGAGTTCTCAGCATTTGCCATTCTCATAAATTTCAAACATCATAAAATCATTTCACTTTGGTCACAGGCAAAGGGAAAGTGTAGTTTTTAATGGCCACTCAGAAGAACACTGCAGCAGGTGGGGTTGGACCAACTACCATCACAAGAAGCTTTGAACACGACTTTGCTACCTATTGAAAAACACCGCACAGCACCACTGTTAAGTGGCCTACCACTCATGATTGATTGAGAAGTTTACCTGAAAATATAAATCTGGAAAAGCCTAAAAAGCCATTACCAAATATTCCTAATGATGAGTTGTACAACAAAGGGTGGCAGGCCAAGTGTGAGAAAGAGTATTGGGTACTAGTCAGACAGATGCAAACAAAAAAGACTGATACAAGATATACCAGCATGACACTTTAGGGTGAACGTTCTGAAATACTTTATTCTTTGAAACTGCCAGGGAAAGTCTGACAGTCCCATGAAGGAAAACAAATAATAAACCCCCACATGCTGAGAAAACTACTAGAATGACCCAGACTTTCAGATACAAACTCCTGCTTTAGGAGTTTAATTTTGAAGAACCGAAAAACGTTGTTGTGCGGATGCATTGTACATGGCTCCTGCATTGCAAAGCCTATTTGCTTTCAGAAGAACCACTGAGGCGGCCCTGAAGGCATAGAGATCTTAGCTAGGTAGGTGGAAATTTTTTAATATGGCAGACTGTAGTCTGCCTAGCAGATTACATCCTTCTGCTGCCCTGAAGGAATGGAGTACAGCGCACCAGTGGCTAAAAATGCCTTCAAGTCTGTTATTCTGGGTAAATGTCAAATTTTGGGAGGATTTGTCAAATAATGCCAAAGTTCTAAACAAATCAAATATATGCATTTTCAGTAAAAGAAACAGTGCAGCTGGACCATAACTACAGTTAGTTAAAACAAATAAGTAATGTTAGTGTAATTACCATTGACTGATCAAGGTTAATAGCGTGATCACAAAAACTAATAAGATATGAAATTGCAAAGATGCCTTTGAGGTCAGCCTTAACTAATGTTCTCTTTGGTTTGATGGGCTAGCTACGATTAGTCAACTGTAACTTCTTTTTATGCAAATGTGTAACTCAATGTTTTATATTTTCACCTAGAAAGGGTATGTGTTTTGTTACAACGATGACATTTTTCTTAAACAGAAAAAAAGAAAAACAAAGTTCCTATGCATGTAAACATGATTCATTTTATTTCTAAAATCATATAATTAATACATTTTACGATCCCTAGGTGTGAGAGTGGTAGACGTTTGTTTGATATTTTTCTTTTTGTAATTTTTGCTGATATTACATTAAACTGTAGGCCTTTAAATAAAGATACCATTTGAATATTGTGATATTTTTTTTTTAAACTTCCTTGTCTGTTTGCCAGCAGGGATTGACCCAATAGCCTTAATATGAAAATATCAGTGGACAAAGGTGCATGTTTATGTCTTGGTGTCAGTTATTATTGCCAAATGTTTTATTAGTCATACATCTTTAGGAATCTCTCTGGAACCTTGTAGCCTTTGAAGATATACAGAACAGAAAGGGCATCCAGCATTATTATGGGCCCTAATGGAGAGTGCCGAGTGGATGAGGCACACTGGCTGGTGGGGATTAGGCTGTCTCCACAGTGAGGAATATCCTTCCAGAGCAATATATGCAGAGTCAAAATTAAATCATGTTGCCTGGTAATGTTGTAATACATCAGTGCTAATCATTGCTAATCTACTCTAGAAGTGGGTACGACATGATTTCCTTGACAGCATATATATTGTACTATTGGGAGCTTATGTAGGAAGAATAAATCGTAAATATTGATGGTACCACACTAACCACGGAGAAGGAGAACCTATAGCTGTTGTTAAATCTGGTGCCTTTGGCCGATACACATCAGAGTCTACTCGCTACTTGCGTGATACATGGCATATGTTGACTTCTGAACAGTCACAAAGTATATATTAAAAAGGAGGTGATAGTGTTTGTGCTTGTCGCAGGGTATGTCCACATAGTGTAATTTCAGCTGAGATCTGTGGTACCTTTGTATCGCTGGCTGGTGTCCTATCAGTTGCACATCGAGTTCTAGGGTAAACATGCTAGAGCTATGATGTAATAAAACGCCTTCTTTATATAGCATGAGAAATAAAATACAGATAGAATATAAGAAGAAAATCAGAATTCCCTCTTAATATGGTGTAGGAAATCCACGGCACAAAGACTTTTTTCAGCCATACCCTAGAAGAGAAAGCCCCCAATCATACACTACTTTGGCCCATATCTGCACACATGCCACAATTCTGTGCCAAATGCACAGGGATGAATATCAAAAAACGCTGGGATTCTTCCCTTTGAGAACCTTATTTTTAAGCAGTTTTGCTTTGGATTTTCTCTCTGCTTCTCAAAAGTGCGTTGGGCTGTCCCAGTCAGCATGTTCTATGCATGAGTCTGCACCTTCTCGCCTTGCATATACCAAGGGAGGATTAAAAAAAAATTAGGAATGACATTGCTATCAGAAATCGTTGCGATTTTAAGCTCTGAATGTCACTTTTCTCTATGTATTACTTTTTTGGTATGTTTGAGTAGATCATTCATTTTTCCACTAAGCATATGACATTTCAAAATGACGCCCGTTTTCAAAGATGCACGGAGTAACTCTGGCGCTGGTGTCCCTTTTATATTCACACTTGATTTGTATTGTTTATATTGCACTATGAGTGTTTCACTCCTCAACCCACGATCAAGGAGAGTGTTCTCCTAAAAGCGATGGGAGTGGTGCTGCTTATTAAATCATTCATTAGCATCTGGAAAGGTCTGTTGACTTATTTTTTGGCTTTAAAACAAAAGTTAATTGTGAAATAATTTGGGCTTGACACCTATATGCAGACCACCATGCCAAGAGGCCGAGGGCGCTTGTGAACTGTGGAAAGCAAGTATATATGTGTATATGTATGTGTGTGTATATATATATATATATATTTATATATGTATGAGAGGTGATGCTAGCACCACATCTGTACTTATGGTTAGATCAGAAGTTACATTGAAAGGCATTATTTCTTATCTTAATATCTTTGCTGTCACTTGGCTAATCTGCAAACCTCCATAAGTCATACAATTATTCAAGTAAACAATACTACCTAAAAGCAGAATGTAATTAAATAAAAATAGATACTGCAGCCAATAAATAATACTACATTCATAGCTGTCTCGTCATAGTGTTAAGGGTAGCAAGATAGGGTAGTGAGATATGAAATATTTTCTACTAGAATTTTTAAGATATTTGCAATTTCATTTATCACATAAAAGGTGAGATCAAGAACATTGCATCTGCTGGGTGAGTTACGGCACGTATATCTATTGTGAGAGTAATGGCACTTTAGCTCAGTTTTATGGAAAGTTGCATGTGCAATGGAGAGGGCCTTGAAAAACATAAGTCGGGAAACTGGCTGCCAGTGCAGTATATGTTGCTATGAACACATTTAGAAAATATGTATTTTCATAGTTTTATAAGCAGATTTATGTTTCATTATGACCTTAGAAGTTTATGCGTGTTTAACGTTTTGCAGGTGGACTCAGTCCGGAAGCTCACAAAGCGATAAACCCGTACAGCTAAAATCATGAGTTTATTTTTTACCCGCAAATTCTGTGTGAGAACCAGAAAACCAAAAATGGTGTAGGATCCATTGTAAACTTTGGACCTCAAAAACCTCTACTAATTATGTCCTTTGGGACAGGTTCCAAAAGCATGGATGGTAACCAAGTGCTGCAGAAATCATGTGCTTTTCAATGGTTCACTAAAAAGACAGGCACAGAAGGAAATGCAAAATGTGAAAAATAAATTAGAAGGAAGGGTCTCATGTTTTGGAGGAAGAAGGAAGATAATGAGAAGTCTGACTTCTGATAAGTTAAGAAAAGTTTATTTCTATAACAGCATGACATAAACCAGTTACAGACTCTTCCCCTGTCCCCTCACCAACTAACTGCCATCCAGCATCATTCCTTCACTGAACCCTTCCACCTCATCTTTCCATCACGCTATCACAATTACCTTATGACTGCTAAAGTGAAGGCTCTCAAAATAATTATATACATTACATCCCAACACATCTTCCCTCTTTTATAACAAAAACAAAAAAGTTCATGAATGAGGGAAATTACATTACCAGCTATAATAGTTCAGTGGTTGTAACTTTACGTATAAGAATTTATGGCATGTGACATATGCTATCTATTGTGTAGGTAAAATGTAGTACATCTTTATGAAATAACATCAAATATTACTCTAGTTCAGTTGCTTATATACGTGTTAATATATCAAGACTTCCATATTTCTATTTCAAAATATAGTCACAGAATTTATCAAGTAATCTAGCTACTCTTGTTGATGGTTCATGCTTCACATCTTCTATAACATCACATGTGTCTTTCATTCATTCTAGCTTTTTATGTTTCTTATGATGAAACACCGCTATCTTTTCCTTGTTCCACCATTTGCCATCTTCCAGTTTTACACCACTATTTCTTATTTCTGCCACTTTCTTTTGTGCACTAAATCTAGATTCACCTTTGGGTATGATTTGGGAACGTTTCACTCTCACATAATTCTCTACTCTTACATTTAATCTCCTTACACCATGTTTATGTTGTATTTGAACATATTTATCTTGCGATTGTACTCTTTTTCTTCCTACCACATCAATTGTTTTTAGCAGTATATCAAATTGGCCCATCCATTCTCTCAATAACTTTGAAGCAGGTACACGTCCTCTCAATAATATGAATGGAGAGACCTCTGTGTCACATTAGGTGTGGTGTGTACTGCCCACAACAATTTTTTCAACTCCATTTTGCAATCCAAACCTGTGGCCTAAGACAATTGCACATTCTCCTTAATAACCATTAAACCGCTCAACAAGACCGTTAACCCTTGGATGATATAGTGACATTTCTGTATGTGTTATGCCCATGAATTTCAAAAGTTTTTCAAACTGTGCAGATGTAAACTGACATCCATTATCTGTTAAATGTTTATTAGCGACCCCTTCCCTCCCAAAAATAGACTCCATAAACTTGATTACACTGATGGTATTTGGCACTTTCACAAACTTCCAACGGCTGTAATAATCTGTGATCACTTTGCCATATTCAGGAGTTCCACCTGATAATATCATTGACCCAATTATGTCAATGGCCAATTTTCTCCATGCTTTTTCTTGAACATTAATAGCCTCTACAGGACCTGGAACATTCACCTGTGATTTATTGCTGATAGCACAAAACATACAATCTCTCACAAAGTGTTCTAAACTTCTGCCTAACCACTAGGCCACCAGAAATTCTCTCTTATTCTTCTTTTCATGTCATGTATGCCCATGTTGTGACCTTCATGAGCCAGGGTAAGTACTTTTCTCCTTATACCTTATGGTAATACTAACAGATTGGAATGAAGTAAGAGACCATTGATAATAGACAATTCTTCAAAAACATGTTTGTACTTCATTCCATAATCTTTGAGACACCACCCTGACCACCCTTGACTTATACCTTGCATGACTTCTTTGATTTCCTGCTCTAGCTCACATGCATCTTCCCATTCTTTCTCTGATATGGCTCCCTCAGACCTATTCTCTACTGTGAACACAATTTCTGTGGTATCTTCATTTACATCATTATTAACTTCATCTGTTCCTCCTCCAGTTAATCTAGACAAGTAGTCCGCTAGCACAGTTTTCTTTCCTGGCACATACTCAACTCTAAAATTGTGCTCCTGAAGTCTGTATTGCCACTTGGCTATTCTTGGTGTGGCCTTCCCACCTTATTTTAGTTGTAAACGGTTTATGATCCACCCCTACTATGAACCGTGAACCCCTTAAGTATGGTTTGAAATGCACCATGCCCCTCCAACAGGCCAGTGCTTCCAATTCAATCACTGAATATGTTGCTTTATTTCCCTTCAGGCGTCTAGAAGCAAAAGCAATTACCTCATCTGTTCCATCTTTTTGCATCAACACAGCTCCTAGCCCTCTGACTGTCATCTGTCATAATTATGGTTTGATCCCTAGTATCGAAAGGCTTCAACAGTATGGTGTGTGCAGTTGCTTTTTTAACTAGATTACATTATTTTTCACATTCCTGACTCCATACAAAAGTGGAGTTCTTTTTTAGAAGACTTCTCATGTTGAATGTCTTTTATGCACACTTGGGCACAAGGCTTGTGTAGAACTTGATTAATCCCATAAAAGATCTTAATTGATCCTTATTATTTAGTGAACAAAACTCTTCAATTGCCTTTACCAAACTGGACATTTGTTATATTCCTGATATTTTGTACCCTAAATATTCTATTAATTGGCATTCATTCTACATTTTTCAGAACTAGGTGTTACATCTTTGTTCCTTATTGTTTCTAACACTTGATGCAACTTCTCATCATATTCCTTACCATTTTTCCCGTAAACTGGCACATCATCTTGGAAAGCCTTTACAACCTCCATGACTTTAAATAAACTCTTCTCTATTCTTTGAAACAGACGCTGAAGCTAACCCGAGGGCATGTGTTTGAACTGAAACTACCATTCAGTAGATGTGTAGTGGCTTGATTCTGAGTGTATGTTAGGCTGATGCTATGCAGATGTCATAATCAGTAAACTAAACACTTTGCCACCCTTTAGTGTGGACAGCATCTCCGTTATATTAGGTAAAGGATATTGACATTTTACATTTGCATTTTTAGGAAAAGCCTGACCCTCACATATATTTCCATGATGAAAATTTGACGTGTCTTGTAAGCCATCTATTTGCTGCCGGGATGGAGACCACTTCCACAACACTCCGCTGGGGCCTCCTCCTAATGATCAAATATCCAGAGATCCAAGGTCAGACATTTACATATTTTTAAAGTGGCTAGCATTTTAAACTTCGAACATTCATTTTTACCTTTTTGTTTGAATTGATTTGTATCGTATGGAAAGTTGGATACAAAACTGAAAGGTGACGTACATTTCAATCATTGACAAAGTCATCGTATTCCAGACTTTATGAACAACTCTTTTTAGTCAGGCTGATCTTCTTCAATATTTCAAAATTTCCGTGAATTGTGAAAATATCTAACACTCTTTAAAAAAATAATTATTCAACAGGAAAAAAAAAAAAAATGTTTAACAATAAATCCATTAGACTCTTGCAGAGAACCGTACCCATTGGAGGCATGACATATTTGGCAGAGAAAACAAACAATGGCCTCTGAGCGCATGGAGGAAACGCCCTGTTAGATCATAGCCATTGTTAGTTTTTTTTTTTTAGGTTCAGACTTCCACGGTTTGGGGGGGTCTGTCTTAGAAAAAGACAAAAGTAAGCTGAGCTGAGCAAGAAAATGTCATCTGCCTGGCAGTCATCCCTGCTGAAATGTGGTCTTAATGGTCCTAACGTTGACTTCAACAGTACCTGAAGAGCCACTGAATCCTGGAGGAGGTGCACTGCTACATTAAATGAAAATTACAACTGCAATTTTAAGGATACTTAGTGGCTACTATTCTGTAGCAAAAAGAAAAGTTGATGGACGGAATGTAGACCAAATCAAACATTCACCCCCAGTCACAGATCTGTGTTTAATCCATCAGTTTTTTTGCTTACCATGCCATTCCAGTTTGGACCCAGCCATATGCAAATCAGTCTTGACCCTGTTCCCCATGGAAACAGTCCAGCCCGAACTGCCAGGCCAGGTCCTCCCTGGACCAGAAACGAGCATCCTGGGACCGATTTCATAGTATCACCCCTCTTCAGCCAGGCTAGCTTGAATCTGGTGGCAGAGTGAGCACCGGACCCTCGTCTGGGCACACCTTTCCCACTTGGGGCGACAAATGCAAAAAGAACAGGTGATGGACGGAATGTAGACCAAATCAAACATTCAACCCCAGTCACAGATCTGGGTTTAATCCATCAGTTTTTTTCCCCATGGGGAACAGGGTCAAGACTGATTTGTATATGGCTGGGTCCAAACTGGAATGGCATGGCAAGCAAAAAAAACGATGGATTAAACCCAGATCTGTGACTGGGGGTGAATGTTTGATTTGCTCTGCATTCCGTCCATCATCTCTTGTTTTTGCACTATTCTGTAGCAACATATTATAATACAATTACTACAGCAGCACAACATTTCAAAGAAGAGTATAACTTTTAATTAGAATATCCATTCTCTTTATAAACATTTTGCTCACCTCCATCCTCCTATTCTGAAAGCTGCTCCTCCGAGAGATAAGTATTATTTTTGTACTTTTGGGGAACATTTTCCTTACTTCAAATTAGATCATTTAATTTGTGCTGGTTGGCCTCCCAAGTCAGCGGAGGCCCTTGCCTCTGCTCCTCTGGCAGAGGTCACCCTACAGTATTTGGAGATCTCCCTTTAGCTGAAGCATCAAAGTGTCAAAATCAGTTTCCCATAACATCTTGAATCAATGTTGTGCTATTTTTTGTCAGAAAATGTTCAGAAAGAGATAGACCGTGTGATGGGTTCTACAAAGCCGCAAACGGAACATCGAAGGCATATGTCTTATACTGATGCTGTCATCCACGAAGTTCAGAGATTTGCAAATATTCTACCAATGAGCTTGCCTCACGAGACAACGATGGATGTTCAATTTAAAGGCTACTTTATTCCAAAAGTGAGTATATGAACTGTTTTTTTTCATATGAGTCAGTTCTTGTGAAACTGTTCTTCTCGAAGAAGTAACCAGAAAAGATACAATTATGAGGCACTGTTTGTTTTCATTTCCAATGATAATTATTAGAGTAATCTCTTGATTTCAAGAGTTTTTGTAATTAGGTGTAATTGCCACTTATTGAAGGTGTCAATTGTCCATCCTGCAAGGGTGTGCCAGAGCCAAATAGGAGGTTCCATAATGAAGGGGACAACAATTACAAGCTGCAAGCGTCTAACATCATGTGGGCAATGGTTCTCTTACAAATAAACATATTTATGAATTACACAATTCTAACGTAAGTGTTGTGAATATAAGTGTGGAGGTAGATAGAGTAATTAGTAGAAGGATGGGTACATAATGAAGCTGTGATGGTGCTTGCTTATGAATTGGAAAATACATTACAATGTACATAGTCACATTTTTTAATTTTCACCCATGGGAACACAGTGAATTGCCTATATTTACAGGAATAGTGGGCAGTATTTGGACTATAGTTCCCCTCTTGTCTGTTCTCCAGTTTAATGTTTTCATTGAGGTTAGAATGCATGCAAACAGTAGTCCATGTCAGCTTGCTAAGTTTCCTGCCTGATTTAGCCAATCTCATAATTCCATGTAAGGTGCTAATGAATGGTATCTAGGTATATTTTAACTGATGCAGCCTCAACAGGTAAAGAATGTAGAATTATATAAAGTTATGTCTAATTGCTGATGCCCACTCCTTCCCGAACCAATAAAAGTGTTGCACATACATTTTCTGCGAGTGAATGTATAGATTTATATGACAAACAAGAGTGGAACTAACATGCTTGTTAGAATGGCCTTAGCTGAGCTTTCCAAGTGTTACTCTGCCCCATCCTGAAATTACATTAATATCTGCAGCTGAGCATATGTATTTTTAGAATTACAGAAAAGTAAAAAAAATTGACACTGTAAAGAAATTACCAGTTCTTTCTGTAGAGTGTTCCACTGAGCAGTAGCCGCATAGATATGGCTAATTTCTTTCAATTTAGGCCAGGCCTATACTCGTTATTTGCTGCTCTGTGCAGAAATAAGCGTTGCTTGAAAGTAATGGTATTTGTGTACATTTCTAATTTTCATCCATTTCCAGGTGTACTCCTGGGAACCCTCCTACAAGAGTACTTTAGCTAAGACATTGAATCCAATTCCTCCATTGAGAACGTGTTCATTCACCTTCTAAACAGAACTGAAATCCTTCCTCCTTTGATGATATTTTAGCTAGGGTCAGTGCATCTCTGGCACCATTGGGTAATGTTTTCACTGTCCCAGATCCTGATTAGTACTCACAAGTAGAATTCAAAGGTTAAATACGGTCAAACATGTCTGGAAACCATGCGCCTACCGTGTCATTGAGTTAATTGTTCTGAAACTCTTGAATCACTTTAACTTCTTTTGCAGGACACGTACGTCATTCCATTACTTTCATCTGTACTTAATGACCAGGCTCACTTTGAGAGACCCGAAGAGTTCAACCCCCAACATTTTTTGGATTCAGATGGAAAGTTTCTGAAAAAAGAAGCTTTCATACCCTTTTCTGCAGGTAATTGATAATATATATGTCAATGGGTGCATCTCCATTAATGGGTTGTCAAACCTAAAACCTAGGATTTATGGTCGTGGACAAAATGAGGATTGCAGGGAAGGACCTGTTTATAAGAAATATTAATGATAATAGCATTGTAGAGATTTACTTTTGAACATTAGCACACATTAACTGAGGTCATCAGTTCAGAGAAAGTATGTCCCAGAGTAGAACAGTGGTCTTGTTCGTCTGCTTCTAATAGGAAAGATTCCGGACCCGGGTACTTCTAGATGTATTGCCTCTGTGAAAATACTTTATTCGTGTTTTTGCACCCAAATGCATTAAAGTTAGAACATTCTGCTTCGATCAGGATGTTCTGATTGCTGTCATAATATAATTTTAGATAGGCTGGACCACGCAGACCTTGGAACAAAAAAAAAAGAACCATTTCTTCAAAGTTTTCTTGCAAATATTTTGTCAGAAATCCCACTTATTTTGGTATTGCAGAAAGGTGAACATAATGTGGATATGCATTGATTATCTTTGCATTCTAGAGATGCGTTTAAATCTTTAAAAACAATATATAGCTGATTGAAAATGTAGCACAGGTGAAAATGATTCACTACTGTCTTCCCACTATGGCTCTACCTTCTGCTGGTCAAAATACAGTTAATTTCTAGATCAAGATTTGAGCGCAGGACGATAGAAACAATTCTGTTTTAGATACCTCTTTGCGCAGCTATGCTGGCACTGTTTGGCATATGCTGAATGTCTAGAGGCAATTTGGGTTTTGAAGCAATTTCCGCATTTGCCGCCAAACAACTATGAAATACAGTTCAGTAGTGAGATTAGTCAATATGACTATTGAGGCGTGTTCAAAGAATAATACTCTTATTACTAGCATGTCAATGAACTCTTAACAAGTGATGCTACTTTAATCTGTGGATCACCCGGATGCAATGCTTTATCAAATATCTTCTCACTTACATCAGCTCGGGCAGAACCTGATGCTGCTGCGTGCTTGACAGTTCATTGAGGTCTGTTTTCTGTCGAAACACATCCCCACATGGAAGGATTTTGTGTGGGGTGTAACTTAGAATGGGTGCCTTTTGTTTAATCTTCTGTGTACAGATTGGAGAAAGTGTGCAAAAAAGCATCATTGACTATCCAGTTAAACATTTGAATTGCGCCAGATTAGCACATACCATTAGCATGGGATAACGTCTTTTATTAAATGCAAATAATCAGCATAGTAAAAAGTACCTGAAAGAAGATATCAAAGGAAAGGGTATTTGAAGGCCTTAAAATCGTTAGAATCTAGCTGTGTACATTTTAGAGTATATCATAGGCACCCCTTGCAGTTTCTAAAGCACTTGCTCCATGTGTGAAGCAGGGCAGTAATACACTCTAAGGAGACATTGAATTGAAAGGCTAGGGCAAACAAATAATTTCTGATGAGACTTGCATTAGCGTTCAGTGCTCTGAAGTAACTAAAAGGCAAAAGGCAGGCTTTTAGTACAGTTAGTAAATAAATAATCGAGAACTGTATGGCAACCTGTTACAAATGTTGTCTCTGGTTGGCAGTCAGTTTGCACTCTGTCTAAGCAGGGACCTCCCCCCTCTAGTCAGGGCAAGGGAGATACTCACTCAGGATTATCCCTGCCTATCCCCTTGGCAGCTTGGCACAAGCAGTCAGGCTTTTCTAAAAAGCAATGTGTAAAGTATTAGTACCAGTACACACACACATACAAATACAACACTCCAAAATGGACACCACGCCAGTTTAGACAAATACCCAATTTACTCGCAAGTGAGGCCGTGCATCGTTTCTTTTCCGGTCAGGTAGGCTATGCATCGTTTTTCTCTCCCGCAAGAGAAAGCTGCTTTGTTTTCGAGAAGGGGCACTTGGAATCTGCACACATTCACGTGGATTTTGATGTCCAGCGATGTTGCATGCGAAATCTGGCCACATGAGAGTGTGAATCTGCGCTGCATGGGGTTTGCTTTGATTTCGGTAGCCGCAACCTGGTGTTGTCATTTCTCCAGCCGCTATGCAGGTGATGCGTCTATTTCAGCTGCGATGCAGGTGGCGTGTTGTTTTTACAGCTGCGTTGCAGGTGGTGCGTCAACATTTTCCCCGCACAGCTCCTGTGTGTGGATGTGCACCTTGGTTCTACCAGCTTCACCTTCCAAGGGCCCATGGACTGGATAGGCCACCACTTGGCAGGGTAGGAGTCTCAGCAGAGAGTCCAGGTGCTGGCAGAGGAAGTGTTTGATGTCCCTGAAACTTCAGAAGAGGAGGCAAGCTCAGTCCAAGCCCTTGGAGACACTTCACAAGCAGGAATATACCACAAAGTCCAGTCTTTGTCCTCTTTCAGGCAGAAGCAGCAACTGCAGGCCCACCCAGCAAAGCACAGTCCCAGGCAAAGGGGCAGTACTCCTTCTCCAGCTCTTCAGCTCTTCTCCTTGACAGAGGTTCCTCTTGGTTCCAGAAGTAATCTGAAATCTGGGGTTTTGCGTCAACTACATATACCCCTTTCTGCCTTTGAAGTAGGCAAACCTCAAAGGAATGTCTCGTTGTTCAGAAGATCCTGCCTTGCCTGGGCCTGGCTCCAGACACATAACAGGGGATTGGAGACTGCATTGTGTGAGGGCAGACACAGCCCATTCAGGTTTAAGTGTCCAGCTCCTTCCTCCACTCTAGCCCAGATGACCTATCAGGATATGCAGGCTACACCCCAGCTCCCTTTGTGTCACTGTCTAGCGGAGATTCAAAAACAGCCCAACTGTCAGTCTGACCCAGAAACTGAATACACAAGCAGGCAGAGTAACAGAATGGTTTAAGCAAGAGAATGCCCACTTTCTAAAAGTGGCATTTTCAAACTGACAATCTAAAACCCAATGTTACCAAAAGATGTATTTTTAAATTGTGAGTTCAAAGACCCCAAACTCCAAATCTCTATCTGCTCCCGAAGGGAAACTGCACTTAAAAGATATTGAAAGGCAGCCCCCATGTTAACCTATGAAAGAGATAGGCAGTGCAACAGTGAAACCCAGATTTGCCAGTATTTCACGGTTAGGACATGCAAGTACACGTTCCACCTTTAACATACAGTGCACCCTGTCCAAGGGGCTACATAGGGCCTACCTTAGGGGTGCCTTACATGTATAAAAATGGAAGGGTTGGGCCTGGCAAGTGGGTACACTTCCCAGGTCAAATTGGTAGTTTAAAACTGCACACACAGACACTGCAGTGGCAGGTCTGAGGCATTTTTACATGGCTACTCATGTGGGTAGCACAGTCAGTTCTGCAGGCCCACTAGTAGCATTTGATTTACAGGCCCTGGGCATCTTTAGTGAACTTTACTAGGGACTTACTCGTAAATCAAATATGCCAATCATGGGGAAGTCAATTACCCAGACAATTCACACAGGGAGCACTTGCACTTTAGCTCTGGTCAGCAGTGGCCAGAGTAGCAAAACCAGCAAAAACAAAGTCCAGCACACAGTCAAAACATAGGAAGCAGATGCAAAAAGACAGGGGAGACTACGCCAAGAATACAGATACAAGACAGAAGCACACGATGGACTGTAAAGGAGCCTTCAGATGCCGAACGAGAACCCTCTATGGGTTGTAAGAAGCCCTTGATTTCTGGATAAAAGAACTCAGCTATAGACCCTCAGCACTACACACTGTAGAGTAGTGATTGGCAGAAGTGAGAGTGGCCCTAAAGTTGCACATAAGTCTTCTGCCCTGCAGGTTGAACATGAGCATTCATAACTGGCTACTCCAGAGCCCTCTGCATTGCACAGTAGGCAGGGCCTCTCCTTACTGCACACTGGACATGAGTACTCAACTAGATGAACATTAGACTTCAGCAAATTGAATGGAAGCTGCCTTTGGGACGGACTGGAAAGAAGCCTTTGACTCCACAGGCTAATCAATGGCCCACTGCCTGCTGGACTGGAGCACTAATGAGGTGAACAAGGGCCCTCAGCAGGATGTAAATTAGCCAGCCTTAGGCTGGTCAGGAGCCTTTACTATGAAAGAAACTCAGTAAGCCTCTCAGCTGCCATCTGAAGGATAGACACACTCTGCAGAATGCAACATGAATGGGAGTCTCCAGCCCTGCCACTTTGACAAAGGATCTCAGCAATACAGGTAGACATGAACCCTCAGTGTGCAGTCCAATCTTGATCTCATAGACATTGGCATGGACTGTCATCACTGCATGCTAGACATGAGCTCTCTACAGGCTGAATGGGCTAGAAGGTCTCCGTGCTAGAGAGTATACAAAACAATTGGTACTTCAAATGGGAAGCAAACTCAACAGTGCATTGACTCCAAGCACTACGTGTACCTAGGGGACCTCAAATTCTACAGGCTAAATAGGCTAGAAGGTCTCAATGCTAAAGAGTATACAATACAATTGGTAATACAGATGGGAAACAAACTCAACAGTGCATAGACTCCAAGCACTACATGTACCTAGGGGACCTCAACTTCTACCTCAGCGACACTAACTCCACTGACCTCCTGGAAAGCTTGACCAACATTGGCCTCCAGCAGCTTGTTACCGACCCTACCCACTTCACAGGATACACACTCAACCCCATGTTCACTTCCAGCGACAGTCAGGTACATCCACACCACTCACCAGGTCCGACTACTACAGTGCACACTTCACCACCTCCGGATTCACAAACCCCTGCACCATGCCCTCAGATCTACGTGAATAAACTAGAAAAAGATATCAGAAGACCAGTGGAGCGACAGTTTGCTCCCACCTCCCAGACTCTACACACGACCCTGAACAAGCAGCAAATAGCTTCTCCCAGTGGATCACCGAGTGTGCCGACGCCATCGCTCCCACTAGGACAGCCAAGGTCAAAGCAAAAGAGCAAGCTTGTTCACTGAGGAACTGCACTCCTCCAAATGTAACTGCCAACAACTTGAAACGAAGTGGTGCATCATCAAAAAGGCTTAGGATCTTTATATCAACATTAAGAATAGAAAGGGGCCGAATCGAGGCAAACTCATTGGGGGTCCCTTTCAGGCTTGGGGAGCATGACTACCATGGCTTCCCACATGGAGCTGGTGAGCACACACTTCTCAGATGCCTATATGTAAACTTCCATGAGTTTTTCAGCCATTTTTCCAGCACTTTTTTTCATACAAATCCACAGGCAGGCCATCGCTGCCCGGAGCTTTAGCTGTCTTTTGTGAGCGTATGGCTGAGACTGTCTCCTCCCTGGACAGGAGGGCACCTGTACTGACCTTCTCATCACGGGTAGGGAGGGCAACGCAAGCCCTTCACAATGTCACGGCCTCACCTGCGCCAAGCAGTGTTCTAGGCTGGCATAGAATGATTCCAAGTGTGAGGCAAAAACTGTGGTCATGCGGTGTTGTGTCCTAACCCCTGACTTGTCATGAATCCCTATTAGAGAGAGGGGGAGACTTGGGGGGAGGGTGCCTTTCATTGCCGAGAAGGGTGGCCAGCATTCTACTGGCCTTATCTCTTTCCATGTGGAATTGCTGCTTATAGCTAGTACAGACAAATGTATCCAACTGATCCCAAGTCTCCAAGAGCTCCCTCTTACATTCCTTCCATTCCACTAGTGATCCCGTCACTCCATGACCACATTCTTTAGTGTGCCGAGACGCTGTTCCAACGAGTCTAGGGATCCTAGGAGTTGCCTTTTCACCTCATGTTACTTCCAAGTAGCCCTCCAATGAAGTACAATCTTCATGACATTCCACTCAACTTCCTGCATCAGCACGCTTCCCCAGTTATCCCGGAAGTAATGATCAAGTGCCTTGCGCACGGTCCCCCTGAAAACAGGGTGTTTGAGAGCCTCGCCTCTCATTCGCCTGAGGGTTATTCTTAGGGGGTTCTGAGACAATTGAAAGGTGACCAGCAAAAGGAGTGGTCCGAGATATACCTAGCCAAATAGGTTGCTTCTGTCACACAGTGAGACATGGAAATCGTACTTAAGCAATAGTCTATGCGGCTATGTCACAGCCACGGGAACATGGCAGGAGTATGCTTCAATGTGTGGATTCCTCATCCTCCATACATCCTGGAGTCCCGCCGCAGTTATCTCCCTGAGGGCACCAGTCATGGAAGGCTTGGTATTCATTCAAGGGAGAATACGATCCAGGCCACCATCAAGCACGCAGTTGAGATCCCCATAATAATGGGTCTAATTGCTCAGTCATTGAT
Source organism: Pleurodeles waltl (assembly GCF_031143425.1). Taxonomy (NCBI): domain Eukaryota; kingdom Metazoa; phylum Chordata; class Amphibia; order Caudata; family Salamandridae; genus Pleurodeles; species Pleurodeles waltl. The sequence goes on from NC_090444.1 coordinate 1,731,528,685, forward strand.
CCCATCACTGTACCAAAAAAGTCCATCTTGGGAGCATACATTTTTACCAGGCAGACCTCCATGCATTCACAGCCCCCACAACAATCATGAACCGCACATGGGGGTCAATCCTAGTCTCCTGGGCGATGAAGGGGACCCCAGTGGCCACCTAGATCAGTATCCCCCTGGTGCTGCTAGAATATGACATGGCATATAGTTGTCTCCTCCATCTGCATCTCAAGGCAGAGATGCAGTTCCCCCCAGGTGTATGTCTCTTTTAAGAAAGCAAATTACATCCCATATCTATGCATGCACCCTAATTATTTTCTCAGGCAGCCCCAATCCTCGCACATTTCAAGACCTCCTCTACCAAGCACCAGCCATAGTACTGTAGATCTCACACACCTCGCCACACGCTGCTTATGCACAAGCATACGCCAGTGCATTCCCCAGGTAGCATAGCGAGGAGATCGAAGTGTATCATTTTCAATCTGCCAAAACCTATACGGCAACAATACAATAACACACAACAATAGTAGAAACCCATCCTCCCTCCCCCGGACATTGAGTCTAAACATCTGGGGTCAGAAAACAGTAGGCCAACCACTAAGCCCCTCACCTCTATACTCCCTTCAAACAACAAAGTTATAAATGTAACAGTCACAGTTTGTTGTGGGTCTTGCATCTCATCCAGTAACAAGGCCATGAGCTCTCCAGTCACCCGAATGGGACCGCAGCCCACATGGAGCCCCCCAGCCTGAGATTCCCAAGATGCTCCCCTAACAGCTGGTAGAATTTGGGTGTATATTTGGAGCATCAAGTGGACCCACCATTCTGAACGTATAGACACTGTAAACTTGACCCCCTATCATCAGAATATAAACACAAGTTATTTATGGATGTTCCCCCCCCCCCCTACTCCACTACTGTTTGCAGTCTCAAAGGTTGTGGTTAGCATGTCACCCATTACCACAGTGGCATCAGTTATCCTTCTGTGCTGTCACTGTGGTAGTCTGTTCCGTTTCTATGACCCTGAAAGGACTTTGCAGTGTCTGGGATACAGTCAGAGTCTGCCAAGGTTCCATAAGGGTCCCGCAAGTGGAGTCTGAGGAGTTTTTCCAGAGCTGCTTACTCCTCTGGGGGTTTCCCAGAGTCACTTGAGCCAGGCGCTGGACATGACCCAGGAGTCACAGGATCCAGGGAGTTGAGCCAATTGTGGACCTCTCCCGGTGTAGCAAAAAACAAAGTCCACCCCTCATGTTGTATTCAAAGCCTAGCCAGAAATATGAGACCATCTCTGATGCTTCAGTCCACGAGTTTTTTTTAAAAGGATAAGTAGTCTCTGTGGAGGGCCTGAACCCTGCGAGTAAAGTCTGGAAAAATTATAATGTTATTGTTCTCAAAACGGGGAGCCCCCTTTTTCTGACATGCTGTAGTATTGTGACTTATCCCAGAAATTAAATGTGGTCTATAATAGCTGGTGGTGAGACACCAGGCTGGGGAACAGGCTCCAGGGTGCGATGAGCATGCTCAATTGTGAAGAATTTGGAGATTTATTTTTGCCGTAGCACTGTAGTAACCTGTTCTTCCAGTAACAGTTCTGATGATTGCCACTTAGCCCTTTCAGGGTAGCCAACAAAGTGTAGGTTGTTCCTTCTGGAACGTCCTTCCCCATCCTCCACACAATCATTTAGTGTGGCTAGATGGAACTGTAGGTTAGAGACAGTTTTTAAAAGGTTGGAGATGTTATTTCACATAGGCTGCAGTGGCAGTCCTGTGTAAGAATTGTGTGAGCTCCCTATGGGTGGCAAAAGAAATGCTGCAGCCCATAGGGATCTCCTGGAACCCGAATACCCTGGGTACCTAGGTACCATATATTGGGGAATTATAAGGGTGTTCCAGTGTGCCAATCAGAATTGGTCAAATTAGTCACTAGCCTGCCGTGACAATTTTAAAAGCAGATAGAGCATAAACACTGAGGTTCTGGTTAGCAGAGCCTCAGTGATACAGTTAGGCACCACACAGGGAACACATACAGGGCACACTATGAGCACTGGGGTCCTGGCTAGCAGGATCCCAGTGGCACAGGCAAAACAAACATACACACAGTAAAAGTAGGGGTAACATGCCAGGCATGATGGTACTTTCCTACACCACCCCCAAACGAGGGACAAAAGGCTAATCTTGCCTTGCCTCTCTTCTTCCTGTCCCTCATCAGTTGCCATGCACCCTAAGGGGACTCCTGGCAGTGCCCAGGTCTACCAAGTAGGTTATCTCACCCTTTTTCTCAACAATTAGATGGGGTCCACTCCATTTGTCCTGGAGTGCTCTTGGGGCCACAAGCTCCAATACCCACACTTTCTGTCTTGAGTGGTACTGAGTAAGGACAGCGTTCTGGTCATACAATTGCTTTTGTAGCTCATGGCTGGCCTGAAGGTTTTTACTGGCCTTTTTCATGTACTCAGACAATCTTGATCTTAGGCCAAGTACATAGTCCACAATGTCCTGTTTAGGAGCTTTTAAGGATTGTTCCCAACCCTCCTTAACAAGTGCAAGGGGACCTCTCACAGGGTGCCCATCGAGGTGTTCAAAGGTGCTAAAGCCCACTACATTTTGGGGTACCTCCCTGTAAGTAAAAAGGAGGCAAGGTAACAGGACATCCCATCTCCTTCTGAGTTTTTCAGGGAGTCCCATTATCATACCTTTGAGAGTTTTATTAAACCTCTCAACCAGACCATTTGTTTGTGGATGATAAGGAGTAGTGAACTTGTATGTTACACCACACTCCTTCCACATTGCCTTGAGGTATGCAGACATTAAGTTGCTACCTCTGTCTGACGGCACTTCCTTAGGGAAGCCCACTCTGGAAAAGATTCACAGGAGGGCCTTTGCCACTGCAGGAGCAGTAGTGGTCCTTAAGGGGATGGCTTCAGTGGGTACCTAGTGGCATGGTCCACTTCCACCAGGATAAACCTATTGCCTGTCGCTGTTGGAGGGTGAAGAGGGCCAACTATGTCAACCCCTACCCATTCAAAGGGTACCCCAACCACAGGAAGTGGAATTAAGGGGGCCTTTGGAGTGCCACCAGTCTTGCCACTGGCTTGGCAGGTCACACAAGAGAGACACAACTCTTTGGTGTCCTCTGACATATGAGGCCAGTGAAACAGGGGAACAAGCCTGTCCAAAGCTTTACTTTGACCCAAATTCCCAGCCAAGGGAATGTCATGTTCCAAGGTAAGAAGAAACTCTCTGTATTGCAAAGGGATGACCAATCTCCTGGCAGCTCCAGGTTTAGGGTCCCTTGACTCAGTATACAGGAGGTTGTCTTCCCAATACACCTTATGGCTATCACTGACATCCCCATTTTGCTGTTTTACAGCTTGCTGTCTGAAACCCTCTAGCTTGGGACAGGTCTGCGGTGCCACACTCAGCTCTTCCCTCGCAGGCCCCCCTGCACCCAAAAGCTCAGCAGTGTCTGCTGGCAGCTTCTCTGGTGTAGGTTCTGCACAGGGAGAGGTTTCCTCTTCCTCAAAAGGGGAATCTTCTGGTGAGGGAGAGATAGTGGCCAAGGATTTACCCTTCCTACCCCTAGCTTTTGGGAGCACTTGGTCTATAGTTCCAGGATCCAAGTTTCCCTGTCCTTTTTGCTTTTCGGCCTGAGCCCTTGTCAAAGCAAGAATATGCCCAAGAGCCTCCAACTCCATTTCAGCCCAAGCTGATGTCTCCAAATCATTGCCTAGAAAGCAATCTACAGGTAATTCAGTGGCTACAACAACTTTCTTTGGACCAGTAACCCCCCCAGCCCCCCCCCCCCCCCCCCCCCCCCCAGTTGAGATTCACAACAGCCATGGGGTGGCCAAGTGTGTTATTGTGAGTATCAGTCACTTGGTATTGCTGACCAAGTAGGTGTTGATCAGGGTCAACCAGTTTCTCTATAACCATGGTTACACTGGCTCCTGTGTCCCTGTAGGCCTCAACCTCAACACCGTTAATTAGGGGTAGTTGCTTGTATTTACCCATATTAAGAGGACAAGCAACCAAGGTGACAAAGTCAATGCCACAATCAGAGACTAATACAGCCTCTGTGGTCTCCCTAATAAGACCAACCCCAACTACACTGCCAATAGTGAGCCCAGCTACACCCTTAGATTGGCTATTTGTAGTAGACTTCCCACCACCACTGCCATTACTAGGGGCACTAGAATTTTCAGTTGGGGTTGTGGTGGTGGGAGGTTTGGTGTTTTTCTTTGGGCAAGTGGCATCACTTGCCCAGTGGCCTTTTACTTTACATAAATAACAGCAAGGCTTTTTCTGATTGTGAGAAGAGGGTTTGAACCCACCACCCCCAGATGATTTTTGTGGGCCTGATGAAGACTCAGAATGTTTTTTATCTTTGTCCCCACCCTTGTCAGAAGACTTACCATCCTTCTTCTTGCCATCCTTGTCAACCCCCGTATGAACTTTTCTGTTCACTCTTGGTCTGAACCATTTGTCTGCCTTCTTTCCCAATTCTTGGGGAGAGGTCAGATCTGAGTCTACCAAGTACTGGTGCAACAAATCAGACACACAATTGTTCAAAATATGCTCTTTTAGGATTAGATTATACAGGCTTTCATTGTCAGTCACCTTACTGTCATGTAACCAACCCTCCAAGGCCTTCACTGAACAGTCTACAAAGTCTGTCCAGTCTTGAGAGGACTCTTTTCTGGTGTCTCTGAAATTAATCCTGTATTGTTCAGTGGTTAAGCCAAATCCAGCCAAGAGTGCATCCTTCAAAACTTTGTAGTTATTAGCATCACTTTCTCTGACAGTAAGGAGCCTATCCCTACCCTTACCAGTGAAAGACAGCCACAAGATAGCAGCCCACTGCCTTTGAGGGACCAACTGTACCATACAGGCCCTCTCAAGTGCAGCAAACCACTTGTTAATGTCACCCCCCTCCTTGTAAGGGGAGACTATCTTATGCAGGTTTCTGGAATCTTGCTCTCTACAAGAGTATTATCAAAAACACTGCTGCTGCCACCATGGGGAACTAACCCAACCTCTGCCTTTCCACATCCAGAGATTCCCTGTCTAAGGCCAGCTGCTGCTGTTTTAAGCTTCAGCCTGGCCTCTTCCAACCTCAGCTTTCTGAGTTCCCTTTCCATTTAGTTATCCTCAGGGTGGGAGGCTTGGGAATTGTGAGATACAGAAGAAAGGTGGGTATTGGCAGAGTTGGACCTGTCCCTAACTGAGTGGACCCTAGTAACCTGGCCTTTAGGAGTGAAAGGTGCCCTACTAATGTGTGACCCCCTCCCACTACCAGTGTCACTAGGTGGCCTGTTAGTTGGCAGGTCCTTGGAAGAACCCTCCCCAGCAACCTCAGGGGACTCCTCTGAGTCCGACTGGGTACCCACCTCCTCTACCTCCTGATCCGGGGATGGGCCAGACTGGTTCTGGTCACTTTCTAGGAGAAGGCTGAGGAGAAGATCTTTGGTATGATTCTTTCCCATTGCTAAACCTCTTTCAATGCAGAGACCCCTCAAACATTTAAAGTTTAGATTCCCATAGGTTGCCTGGACAACTGTGGGAGTAAGCTCTACTGCAGAAATGGTAGAAAAAGGTTTAGGACAGAGAGAGAAAAATGTTTTTGGAACTTTTGAAAGAACAGAGAAAAAACTTTTGAAAACTTTTACAAGTTTTCAGAAACTTTGTAGAAAGTTTTAGAGAAGGAAAGTTAAAATGTTTAGGTCAATGTGTATATTCCGAAGTATTTGGTATATGTTTTTCTTATGAAAAGCACCAATGACAAAGTGGTAAAGCAGTTACAAGTACTTATCCCACTGCTGCACCACCAATGTAGGAGGCTGGCCTGGCTTATAGTGGGTACCAGATGGTACTTACACCTTGTGCCAGGTCCAGTTATCCCTTATTAGTAGATTAGTAGAGTTCTAGCAGCTTAGGCTGATAGAGGTAGCTATAGCAGAGCAGTTTAGGCTGAACTAGGAGACATGCAAAGCTCCTACTATACCACTTATATCATATAGCACTGTATCATAAGAAAACACAATACTCAGAGTTACTAAAAATAAAGGTACTTTATTTTAGTGACAATATGGCAAAAGTATCTCAGAGGATATACTCCCTTAGGAGGTAAGTAAAATACACAAAATATACCCACAGACCGAAATCAGGTAAGTAAACAGTTAGCAAAGTAGTGCAAATACTGTAGAACACAGTAGAATGCAATAGGAGACAATAGGCCTAGGGGCAGCACAAACCATATACTCCAAAAGTGGAATGCGGACCACGAATGGACCCCAGTCCTAGTGTAGTGTGTAGATGGTCGCTGGGATTGTAAGAAAACACTAAGGGTGTTCAAGATACCCCACCCCAAGACCCTGAAAAGTAGGAGTAAAGTTACCTTAATACCCCAGAAAGACAGTTAAGTCGAGATAGGGGATTCTGCAAAGACAACAACTGGCTGCAAAGCACTGAAGATGGATTCCTGGACCTGAGGACCTGCAAAGGAAGAGGGCCAAGTCCAAGAGTCACGCAAGTGTCCAGGGGGGGCAGGAGCCCACTAAACCCCAGATGAAGGTGCAAAAGGGCTACCTCCAGGTGGGAGAAGCCGAAGATTCTGCAACAACGGAAGGTGCCAGGAACTTCTCCTTTGGTCAGAAGATGTCCCATGGCGTGCTTGAGGGTGCAGAGTTGTTTCCACGCAGAAAGACCACAAACAAGCCTTGCTAGCTGCAAGAGTCGCGGTTGAAGGTTTTGGGTGCTGCCAGGGCATAGGAAGGACCAGGAGGTCTCCCCTTGGAGGAGGAGACAGAGGGGGCGCTCAGCAATACAGAGAGCCCACGCAGAAGCAGGCAGCACCTGCAGAAGCACCTATAAAACAGGCGTTCAGAAGATCTGAGCACAACGGTTGACTCAGCACAACAAAAGAGGGTCAGCAAGTTGGGCAATGTAGGACGGAGTGCTGGGGACCTGGGCTAGGCTGTGCACAAAAGAAGTCTTGCAAAAGTGCATAGAAGCCCTAGCAGCTGCAGTTCACGCAGTACACAGGATTACTGTCTGTCGTGGGTAGGCAAAGACTTACCTCCACCAAATTTGGACAGAAGGGCCACTGGACTGTTGGGGACACTTGGATCCAGCTCCTGTATTCCAGGGACCACGCTCGTCAAGATAAGAGGGGACCCAGAGGACCGGTGATGCAGAAGTTTGGTGCCTGCGTTGGCAGGGGAAGATTCCGTCGACCCACGGGAGATTTCTTCTTGGCTTCCAGTGCAGGGTGAAGGCAGACAGCCCTCAGACCATGCACCACCAGGAAACAGTCAAGAAAGCCGGCAGGATGAGGCGCTACAATGTTGCTGGTAGTCTTCTTGCTACTTTGTTGCGGTTTTGCAGGCGTCCTGGAGCAGTCAGCGGTCGATCCTTGGCAGAAGTCGAAGAGGGAAGTGCAGAGGAACTCTGGTGAGCTCTTACATTCGTTATCTGGTGAGATAACCACAGGAGAGACCCTAAATAGCCCTCAGAGGAGGATTGGCTACAGAGAAAGGTAAGCACCTATCAGGAAGGGTCTCTGACGTCACCTGCTGGCACTGGCCACTCAGAGCTGTACATTGTGCCCTCACACCTCTGCATCCAGAGGTCTCGGACACACTGGAGGAGCTCTGGGCACCTCCCCTGGGAGATGCTGGTCAGGGGAGTGATCACTCCCCTTTCCTTTCCCCAGGGGGTTCAGAAACCTGTCTAAGCGTTGGCAGCAGCGGTAGCTGCAGTGGAGGCCCGGGAAAGTTAGTTTGGCAGTACCCGGGCTCTATGCTGGAAACCCTGGGATGCATGGAATTGTCACCCCAATACCAGAATGGTATTGGGGTGACAATTCCATGATCCTAGACATGTTACATGGCCATGTTCCAAGTTACCATGGTGAAGCTACATAGAGGTATTGACCTATATGTAGTGCACACGTGTAATGGTGTCCCTGCACTCACAAAGTCCAGGGAAATTACCCTGAACAATGTGGGGGCACCTTGGCTAGTGCCAGGGTGCCCTCACACTAAGTAACTTTGCACCTAACCTTCACTAGGTGAGGGTTAGATATATAGGTGACTTATAAATTACTTCAGTGCAGTGAAAAATGGCTGTGAAATAATGTGGACGTTATTTCACTCAGGCTGCAGTGGCAGTACTGTGTAAGAATTGTCTGAGCTCCCTATGGGTGGCAAAAGAAATGCTGCAGCCCATAGGGATCTCCTGGAACCCCAATACCCTGAGTACCTAGGTACCATATACTAGGGAATTATAAGGGTGTTCTAGTGTGTCAATCAGAATTGGTAAAATTAGTCCCTAGCCTGCAGTGACAATTTTAAAAGCAGAGAGAGCATAAACACTGAGGTTCTGGTTAGCAGAGCCTCAGTGATACAGTTAGGCACCACACAGGGAACAGATACAGGGCACACATTATGAGCACTGGGGTCCTGGCTAGCAGGATCCCAGTGACACAGGCAAAAACAAACATACATACAGTAAAAGTGGGGGTAACATGCCAGACAAGATGGTACTTTCCTACAGAATGACCTTGTTCAGCATAATAACAATGCGCTCTACCTCCCCGTTTGCCTGTGGCCATCGGGGTGTGATCCGGCGATGTTTCGTATTGGTGGAAGTCAGAAAGTCTGCCCAGTCCCGGTTGTTTAACGGGGGCCTGTTATCTGTGCGGTTTTATCCAAAAAAGCCGTGGGTAGCCATTAGTTTCTCAATCTTTGGGATAACTGCTGACATCGACTGTACCAGCTCTACCTCGGGGTACCGTGAGTAGTCATCTGCCACCACCACTATGTACGAGCCACCAGGCAGGCTCCCGAAGTCGCCACTCACCCTTTGCAATGGGGCTGTGGGGCCCTCTTCTGTGATGACTGGCACTGGGGGGTCCAGAGCTCCACTGGTTTGGCACACAATGCACCCTTTGACAGTGCCCTCCACAAGCTGGTCTGAAACCAGACTTTGTTCCTGAGGCGTTTTTTGGATTTGACGATGCCCTGGTGGGCTCCGTGGGCTAGGGACACCGCCCGGGCAGTCAGGCTAGATGGTATCACCAGACAGAGCCCTCTCAGCAGGCAGCCTTCCTCGCTCAATGAGAGCTCATGCCTGACATTGAACAGGGCTTGAAGTCTGGTTTGGGCGTCAGTCGTGCGGAAGGTCTCCGGGCGCTGAAGTGTGCTCCAGTCACCGACTGGCCGTTATCACGATCTGCAGACATTCGTCCCAGTTCGTGGCTTCCACCACTTTGTTGAGCAGGATAAGCAAAGGCCTGGCACGGTCACCACTAGCTGCACGTACTCCTTGGTCTCTTGAGCTTCTGCTACCTCTTGGGGGGTGGCCTGGCGGGCGTGTCGCGACAAGAAGTCTGCAGGGCTCTGCGTTCCCGGCTGGTACTCTATAGTGAAGTCAAACTCCTGCAGTTGTAGTATCCATTTTTCTATCCTCAGAGGTGGCTTCGACGAGGACCCTTTGAAGAGGGGCAGCAGTGGCTTGTGATCAGTTACCACAGAGAAGGACTTGCCATAAAGGTAAAGGTGGAAGTGGCGGAACCCCCAATGGATGGCGATGGCCTCCCGCTCTATCGGGGAGTACCTCTGCTCCGTGGGTGTGAGTGTGCGGCTGGCAAGGGCATTGGGGCCCGCTCCCCATAGTCTTGTTTCTGCACTAGGACAGCGCCCAGGTGGAACTGGCATCAATGGCCAGCTGCAACTCTCGACGGGGATCGAAGAATGCTAGCATGGTGTCTGTAGCAAGTGCATTCTTGGTGTCTTGGAAAGCATGCTCCTGTTCTTCGCCCCATAACCACGAGTGGTCAGCTCGAGTGAGCACTCTGAGAGGGCCGGTGATGTCAGACAGGTTCCTCATAAACCGCCCACAGCATGTGACCATGCCAAGGAAACTCCGGACCCCTGAGACAGATGTGGGAGCCGGGGCCTCTTGAATGTCTTTTACCTTGCTTGGGTCTGGGCCGATTCCGTGCTCTGAGAATCAGTATCTGTAAAAGCATATCTCTCGCTTGAGTAAGTCACACTTTTCTCTGTGGAGCATTAGCCCGTGTTTTTGCAGCCTCGCGAAAACTGCCCGTAGTCTTCCCATGTGGTCTTCTAAAGTTTGAGCATGCACCAGGATGTCGTTGCTCACGTTGAGGACTCCAGGGAGCCCTTGCAGGACCCCTTTGATGGTGTGTTGGAACACTTCTGCCGCACTGGGGATACCAAAGTTCAGTCGTGTGTACCTCCAGAGACCAGTGTGGGTGGAAAAGGTGGTTATCAGCTGTGATGCTGGGTGTAGTACGATCTGATGGTACCCCGACCTCAGGTCTATTTTGGAGAACCACCGGGACCCAGAGAGTTCCCCTATGATGTCATCTATGGTTGCGGTCAAATGTCTCTCCCTCTTGATTGCCTGATTTGGCAGGCACATGTCCACACAGATTCGGATGGCTTCTGGTTGTTTGGGCTCTTGCGCGATGACAATCGGGGATACCCACGGAGTAGGGCCCAATACACTTTTGATGATGCCTGCCTGCTCCAGGAGCTGTAACTCTCGCTCCACCTTTGGATGTAGGTGGAAGGCCACACTCCGATGCCTGAGGGCTACAGGAGATACCGACTCGTCAATGTGGAGTTGGAGGGGTGGTCCTTTCAGGCAGCCAATGCCATTGAAGAGTGAGCTGAACTCCTCCACCAGGCTCTCCAGAGTGCTAGCGTGAATGCCAAACGCGAAGTGCATTAAGTTGAGGTCTTGGGCGGCCTGACAGCCGAGTAGGAACACTGAGCCGTCTTTGGATACATAGATTTTAGTGGCCATTGTGGGCGACTTCTGCCGTGAAGACTCCCACTATTTCGAGTGGCTGAGTGTTAGCAAACGTGTAGGCTTGCAGTCAGGTGGGTTGGAGAGGCACGGTGGCTTGGGTAGCCTCTGATACTCTTCCATGGCCATAAGGTTTATGGAGGCCCCTGTGCCAATCAACGCTGATATGGGTAGGCCTTGTAGAAGCACCTGACAAGTGGGTAACCGCGGGCCGCCGATGGTGTGCACAATGTGGACCACCTGGTGGTCATCGTCCATATCGCTATCCGAGGCTGGGGTCGGGACGGCATCAAGTGCTCTGACCATCCTCTTCGGTGTGGGTGCCGCTGTTCTTGGCATGGACTGGCAGACCTTCGAGAAATGGTTAACTTTTCGGCACGCGCTGCAGGGTTTTCCCTGGGCCAGGCAACTGCCAGGGTGTGGTGTTGGTCCGCCGCACCATCTGCAGGGCCTGTCTCTTTGTTTCCCTTTGTAGCCTTCAGCCTTTGTCCGTGGCGTGCTCATGGTCACTGCGTTGACCGGTTCAGCTTTGACCTGAACTGTCGGTGCCTCTTCCATGTGCATGACGTGTGGCTTCAATAGCTCCTGGGACCGTCCGAGAGTGAGAATATCTCTCATCAGCATGTTTGGCTGCTGCAGGATGCGCTTCCTGAGTTTTGATGAGGAGCATCCCTGGATAAACTGCACCCAGATTTAGGGGGTGATTTTAACCTTGGCGGACAGCGGAGGCCGTCCGCCAAGGTACCGCCGTGAAATGACCGCACCGCGGTCAAAAGACCGCGGCGGCCATTTAAACATTTCCTCTGGGCCGGCGGGCACTCTCCGAAAGAGCGCCTGCCGTCCCAGAGGAAATGCCCCTGCAACGAGGACGCCGGCTCAGAATTGAGCCGGCGTAGTTGCAGGGGTGCGACGGGTGCAGTTGCACCCGTCGCGTATTTCAGTGTCTGCAAGGCAGACACTGAAATACTTTGCGGGGCCCTCTTACGGGGGCCCCTGCCGTGCCCATGCCATTGGCATGGGCACGGCAGGGGCCCCCCGGGGCCCCGCGGCACCCCCTACCGCCATCCTGTTCATGGCGGGTTTCCCGCCATGAACAGGATGGCGGTAGGGGCTGTCAGAATCCTCATGGCGGCGGAGCGCGCTCCGCCGCCATGAAGGATTCCCCCGAGCAGCGGTAAGTCGGCGGGAGCCCGCCGACTTGCCGCTTCTGACCGCGGCTGAACCGCCGCGGTCAGAATGCTCGTGGGAGCACCGCCAGCCTGTTGGCGGTGCTCCCGTGGTCAGTGGCCCTGGCGGCCACCGGCCGCCAGGGTCAGAATGACCCCCTTAGTCTTCTTCCTCAGTCAGCGTCGTGCACGTGCTGGCGAGCTCCTTTAGGCACACATAGAAGACGTCAACTGACTCGTCAGATGTTTGCCGTGCTAGGCGTAGCAAAAATCGCTCATAGTCTGGATTTTGTACGGCTCAAAATGTGCTGTGATGGCCTCCTTTAGAGTGTCGTACGTGTGGGGCCTTGCTTCCATTACTGACCTGGACACTTTATGAATGTCCGCCCGCCTGAGGTGGAGGAGAAGGGGCCTCTTGTGTTCAGCCTGAATGCCCAAAGCTTCGAAGTAGGTTTCGAGGCACTCTACCCATACCTTCTACTCCGGTGATTGTGAATGGCTCCAGGGCAGGGATGATGGCCATGGTGAGAGAACCTGTGGGGCCCAGGAGGGCGTGCTGCGTGGTCAGTGTCTGGGGGGCAACAGCATCCTCACCTCAAAGAACGGAGGAAAGTCCTCCACAGCTGATGCAGCCCCAACAGGGCCCATGAGGAAGTACCCAGCAAATAATCAGGTAGTCTTTGGGGAGGAGGGCCCAGGACCGTTGGGCTGCCAGAGGCACAATGCAGCCTGGATCTGCCGTGTGGAGGCTATGGTGGGGTATGCAGCAGAGGTTCCACGTGGCAGCAGACAGGAAAGACCCTTTTCTCTGGTAGGGTGTGGCGGCATAGGCCACGCCTCCAGACAAGCTGCAGGCGGTGCCTGGAGGATGTTGAGGAGCTCCGCGGGCCTCCGGCAGCAGAGCCACACCTCCTTCAAGGTGCGTCGAGGGGCGGGCCCGCCCAGGCTTCCTCTGGAGAGCGGCCGAAGGGAGAGGTGTTGCCGTATGCGCCGAGGCAAGGCGCCAGGCGATCGTAGCACGGGTCCACAACGGCATCAAACGCAGGGTCACCGGTGCTACCCAGGACAGGTAGGCCCACCTTTGTCACCAGTTGTAGGGTTGCGTGGGTGACAGACATGCAGACTACTATTTTGCTGTAGAACAATACACTTTATTCATAAAGTCAGACCCTCACTGCCTTCCCGCTATTTTCGGTCCACTTTTATTGATGCCCTGTCGTCACCCTGGACTCGCTCACTGGGACATGGTACGACGGGGTGTCTGTAAACCCCCAAGCTTAATGGGGAGGAGTGGGCTTGCCCACTCCTACGTCAACAATACAAGGCCCTCAGGTCAACACGTCTCCATTTGCGCCTCAGCCCACCGACAAACACACCAGTCCCAGCAGCTAGGCGGACCCATCAAAAGGCGAGGTCTGGAGGCATCTGGAACCCTCAGCGGCAAGGAGGAGGTAACTGTCAGAGCCCAATGAAGCAGTAAACGCAGTCTATGGGGGCAATTTCGAGCAGATACTATTGGATATTGCAGGGCTGACAGGGCGCTCCGAAAGGACGCTACCACACGACCATCTTGCCAGGCCACGCGCCCCAGCCAAGAAATATTATTCTGCAGCCGGACTATTTGGTTTTTTTTGTGTTATATTTGTGCCCATGTCTTCATATTCACTTTCAAAACTTCTCCAGCTTTTTATTGATACATATGGTAAATTGTCTTTAAAATGTACCATCATCAAACATTCCCCCACAGAATTCCTGTTTTGCCTTTCCCTGCAAAAAATGGAAGACAGCCACCATATACCTCCTGCAGAGTTAAATTCGCCTCCAGTTTTACTCCGTTCTTGAGGTCGACTTAGCTATCAAATGAGAATTTTTCACAAATTTCCACAACTCTGTGTTGAAATAAAATAGCACATAAACAAAATACCATGAATTTCATTATGTGCTTTGCACCTCAATATAGTTAAACATTTTCTCCTAAAATGGGAGAATGTATTTTTTATTTTGTTACTTTTTCTGCGGATGTGTTATGATTCTTTTTGCACGCCATGTCTGTATCTATATTGCATTCTCAATTTAACATTCTTGTTTTTCTTATCAGCGTTATGCATTTACCCAATGCTTTTAAAAATATCGTCCACACTGAATTGTGCAGGTTTCCTCTAAATTGTTATTGAATTTAAGTTCTGTTTTTTCTAGGTCGACGAGTCTGCGCGGGTGAGAACCTTGCCAAAATGGAGCTTTTCATTTTCTTCACAAGCCTTTTGCAAAAGTTCACTTTCTCTTCTCCTGCCGATGTAACCCACGTGGACATCAGCCCTGGAGTTGGATTTACAGTTCCTCCGCTGCCACATAGAATCTGTGCTGTACCACGATATTAAAGAGTCATTATTAAATAAGAAAACCTTATGTACATTGTACTTCGAAAAAAGAGTCTGTAATCCTTTTCAGAGCCAAGTTGAGGTATTCCTCCTGCTACGGTCAATACATCTAAAAAGTATATTATAAAATGTTTGTTTTGAAAAAAAAATCTCAACACAAAATTGGCTCCAAATTTAGAGGAAATGTCAGCCCCGTCATGTTCACGTTTCTGTTGAGGAGAGTGTGACTCACTAAACATCCCGAACGTATATCACTGGCTCTTGTTCATGAGGCTTTGTTGCCTTACTCATTTTGTAATGTTGGGGATACAGATGCTAATAACGGTAATGTGTCTGTAAAGAGAGTGTCACAGCGTTTTTCTTTAAATCCTTGATGTCCCTATCAAATCCCTTCTTCACCCCTCTTAGGATTTGAGTGTCAGTGCCCGTGGAGTCCAGGTGACATTTTAATGTGCCAAGGAAACACCATACAAGTGAAGCTGAGTAGCCTTCTTTGCATGACCATCCCTAAATGTAAGGTGTATATCAGTAGCATTGGATTAAACAGCAAAAAGTTGTTTGTTTTAAATAATACGTTTAGTCGAGCTAGGAGTTCCTTTACCACGCACTACGAATATCAATAAACAAAAACAGACATACACATATATATATATATATATATATATATATATATATATATATATATGTTCGATGGCATGTGTAGCTGCAGATACACATGCTGTGCACATCCCGCCATCTGGTGTTGGGCTCGGAGTGTTACAAGTTGTTTTTCTTCGAAGAAGTCTTTTCGAGTCACAAGATCGAGGGACTCCTCCCATTTCGACTCCATTGCGCATAGGCGTCGACACCATCTTAGATTGTTTTTTTTCCGCCATTGGGTTCGGACGTGTTCCTTTTCGCTCCGTGTTTCGGGTCGGAAAGTTAGTTAGAATCTCGGAAAAATCGTCGGTATTGTTTGCGTTCGGTATCGGGTTAGTTATAACAGATCGACACTGACTTTTAAAGAGCTCCGGTGGCCCTTTGGGGTTTTTTCGATTCCCCGTCGGGGCCTAGTCGGCACGGCCACGTGTCTTTTCAAGGCTGATGGAACGGACCCCATTACGCTTCTGCCCAAAATGCCATAACAAGTATCCATATACAGATCAGCATCTGGTCTGTAACTTGTGTTTGTCGCCGGAACACAAGGAAGATACTTGTGAAGCCTGTCAAGCGTTTCGGTCCAGGAAGACACTAAGAGACCAAAGAGCAAGGAGACTGCAAATGGCGTCGGCGCCGACAGGACAAGAGCGTTTCGAGGAGGAGGAAGAAACATTCACCATCCAGGTATCGGACTCGGATGAGATCGATCCCGAAGAAATGCCGAAAACCGTGAGTAAGACGTCGAAACATAAAACTCACGGAAAAACCACTAAAGCCCAGGGGATGCCACCGCCAACAGGCCATGGCTTAACCCGAAAAATAGGTGACCGATCATCGGCGCCGAAAAAGGGCACGCTGGGGGCGAAGTCATCCGACTCCGGTCGAGATACCGCCACACAGCAATCTCGAGCTCGAGATAGTGGCTCCGAGCAGGTTCGGCACCGAGATAGCGGCACCGAAATGGGTCGGCACCGAGAGACCACGATGCCGAAAGTAAAGAAGGTTTTGTCGGAACCGAAAAAAGCAGCCGAAAAGGTTTCGATACCGAAACATCCGGCCTCGGAACCGAAAACAAGTTCCTACACTGAGGAACAAGGACTGTCCACACAAATGAAAACACATAGATTTGGACAGGAATTGGAAACAATAGAGCCAGACTATACACAAAGAAGGCTCCATATCCAAAAAGAAACAGGGAAGATCAGTACTCTCCCTCCGATTAAAATGAAACGCAAACTTGCCTTTCAGGAAAAAGACAAGCAGCCACAGGCAAAGGTGGCTAAACAAGTAGCCCCGCCACCATCTCCACAATGCTCTCCGCAACCATCACCGGTAGCCACTCCACCAATGATGCAATCCCCAACTTATACAGGAATAAGTCAAGATGACCCTGACGCATGGGACCTTTATGACGTACCAGTGTCAGATAACAGCCCTGAATGTTATCCAGCTAGACCGTCGCCACTAGAGGATAGTACAGCCTACGCACAGGTGGTGTCGAGAGCAGCAGCATTTCATAATGTCAGCCTGCATGCTGAGCCCATTGAAGACAACTTTCTTTTTAACACACTGTCGTCCACACACAGCCAGTATCAAAGTCTTCCTATGCTACCCGGAATGCTAAAACACTCCAAACAAGTGTTTGAAGAGCCTGTAAAAGGAAGAGCCATTACTCCAAGAGTGGAGAAAAAATATAAACCGCCACCAACAGACCCCGTGTACATCACACAACAGCTAACACCAGACTCAGTTGTAGTAGGGGCAGTGCGCAAGAGAGCGAACTCACATACTTCAGGAGATGCACCACCTCCAGATAAAGAAAGTCGAAAATTTGACGCAGCAGGCAAGAGGGTGGCGGCACAGGCAGCAAGTCAGTGGCGTATTGCCAATTCACAGGCTTTGTTGGCCAGATACGATAGGGCCCATTGGGACGAAATGCAACACTTTATAGAACATTTACCCAAGGAGTTCCAAAAGAGAGCGCAGCAGGTAGTAGAAGAAGGACAGAGTATCTCAAACAATCAGATACGGTCAGCAATGGATGCTGCAGACACAGCTGCTAGAACTATCAACACAGCAGTAACAATAAGGAGACATGCATGGCTGCGTACATCAGGATTTAAACCAGAAATACAGCAAGCTGTGCTGAATATGCCATTCAACGGACAGCAGTTGTTTGGGCCGGAAGTGGACACAGCAATTGAAAAACTTAAGAAAGACACTGACACGGCCAAAGCCATGGGCGCACTCTACTCACCACAGAGCAGAGGCACATTTCGGAAAACACAGTTTAGAGGGGGGTTTCGAGGACAAAGCACAGAACCCACAACCTCACAAACAAGACCCACTTACCAGAGCCAGTATCAGCGGGCCGTTTTCGGGGACAATATAGAGGGGGACAATTCCAAAAAAATAGAGGAAAGTTCCAAGGTCCCAAAACTCCTCAAAACAAGCAGTGACTTCCAAGTCACAAATCCCCAACACATAACATCTGTGGGGGGGAGACTAACCAAGTTTTACAAACAATGGGAGGAAATAACAACAGACAATTGGGTCCTAGCAATTATCCAGCATGGTTATTGCATAGAATTTCTCAAATTCCCTCCAAACGTCCCACCGAAAACATAAAATATGTCAAAACAACATATAGATCTTCTAGGACTAGAAGTTCAGGCATTGCTACAAAAAGAAGCAATAGAATTAGTACCAGACCAACAGAAAGGGACAGGAGTTTACTCTCTGTACTTTCTCATACCCAAAAAAGACAAGAGTCTCAGACCTATACTAGATCTCAGAACATTAAATACATACATCAAATCAGATCACTTTCACATGGTGACATTACAGGACATAATCCCACTGCTCAAACAACAAGACTACATGACGACACTAGACCTAAAGGATGCATATTTCCATATACCGATACATCCTTCACACAGAAAGTACCTAAGGTTTGTATTCCAAGGGGTACATTACCAGTTTAAAGTGTTGCCATTCAGGATAACAACTGCGCCAAGAGTTTTTACAAAATGCCTAGCAGTAGTAGCTGCACATATCAGAAGGCAGCAAATACATGTGTTCCCGTACCTAGACGATTGGTTAATCAAAACCAGCACGCTAGAATGGTGTTCACAACACACAAAGTACGTCATAGAAACCCTCCACAATCTAGGTTTCTCAATCAACTACACAAAGTCACACCTTCTGCCGTGTCAAACACAGCAATACTTAGGAGCGACAATCAACACAGCAAAAGGGATTGCCACTCCAAACCCACAAAGGGTTCAAGCATTTCACAATGTAATAAAGAACATGTATCCAAAACAAATGATACAAGTCAAAATGGTGATGAAACTACTAGGCATGATGTCCTCATGCCATTGTCCCGAACGCAAGGTTGCACATGCGGCCCTTACAACAGTGCCTAGCATCACAATGGTCACAAGCACAGGGTCAACTTCTAGATCTGGTGTTGGTAGACCGCCAAACATACACCTCGCTACAATGGTGGAACAGTATAAATTTAAACCAAGGGCGGCCTTTCCAAGACCCAGTGCCACAATATGTAATAACAACAGATGCCTCCATGATAGGGTGGGGAGCACACCTCAATCACCACAGCATCCAAGGACAATGGGACAGTCAGCAAACACAGTTTCACATGAATCACTTAGAACTATTGGCAGTATTTCTAGCGCTGAAAGCATTTCAACCCATAATAAGCCACAAACACATTCTTGTCAAAACAGACAACATGACAACGATGTATTACCTAAACAAACCGGGAGGAACACACTCAACACAGTTGTGTCTCCTGGCACAGAGAATATGGCATTGGGCGATTCACAACCACATTCGCCTAATAGCACAATTTATTCCAGGAATTCAGAATCAATTAGCAGACAATCTCTCTCGGGATCACCAACAGATCCACGAATGGGAGATTCACCCCCAAATACTGAACACTTACTTCCAAAGTTGGGGAACACCACAAATAGATCTATTTGCAACAAAGGAAAACGCAAAATGCCAAAACTTCGCTTCCAGGTACCCACAACATCAGTCTAAGGGCAATGCGTTATGGATGAGTTGGTCAGGGATATTTGCTTACGCTTTTCCCCCTCTCCCACTCCTTCCATATCTGGTAAACAAGTTGAGTCAAAACAAACTCATACTAATAGCACCAACATGGGCAAGACAACCTTGGTACACAACACTACTAGACCTCTCAGTAGTACCTCATGTCAAACTACCAAACAGACCAGATCTGTTAACGCAACACAAACAACAGATCAGACACCCAAATCCAGCATCGCTGAATCTAGCAATTTGGCTCCTGAAGTCCTAGAGTTCGGACACTTAGACCTTACGCAGGAATGTATGGAGGTCATAAAACAAGCAAGGAATCCTACCACTAGACTTTGCTATGCAAATAAGTGGAAAAGATTTGTTTATTACTGCCATAATAATCAAATTCAACCCTTACACGCATCTGCCAAAGATATCGTAAAATACTTACTACATTTGCAAAAGTCAAATCTAGCTTTTTCTTCCATTAAGATACATCTTACCGCAATTTCAGCCTACCTGCAAATTACGCACACAACTTCACTGTTTAGGATACCAAGAGAATTATACCACCAAGAGTACCACCAGTTCCTTCATGGAACCTCAACATTGTCTTAACACGACTCATGGGTCCACCTTTTGAGCCCATGCACTCTTGTGAAATGCAATACTTAACTTGGAAAGTTGCATTTTTAATTGCCATCACATCTTTAAGAAGAGTAAGTGAGATTCAAGCATTTACCATACAAGAACCATTTATTCAAATACATAAGCATAAAGTAGTTCTACGGACAAATCCAAAATTTTTACCAAAAGTCATATCACCGTTTCACTTGAATCAAACAGTAGAATTACCAGTGTTCTTCCCACAGCCAGATTCTGTAGCTGAAAGAGCACTACATACATTAGACATCAAAAGAGCGTTAATGTACTACATTAACAGAACAAAACTAATTCGAAAAACAAAACAATTATTTATTGCTTTCAAAAAACCTCATACAGGAAATCCTATTTCCAAACAAGGCATTGCTAGATGGATAGTTAAATGCATTCAAACCTGTTATCTTAAAGCAAAAAGAAAACTGTTTATTACACCAAAGGCACACTCAACTAGAAAGAAAGGTGCTACCATGGCCTTTCTAGGAAATATTCCAATGACCGAAATATGTAAGGCAGCTACATGGTCTACGCCTCATACTTTTACTAAACACTACTGTGTAGATGTGTTAACAACACAACAAGCCACAGTAGGTCAAGCAGTACTACGAACATTGTTTCAAACAACTTCAACTCCTACAGGCTGAACCACCGCTTTTGGGGAGATAACTGCTTACTAGTCTATGCACAGCATGTGTATCTGCAGCTACACATGCCATTGAACGGAAAATGTCACTTACCCAGTGTACATCTGTTCGTGGCATTAGTTGCTGCAGATTCACATGCGCCCACCCACCTTCCCGGGAGCCTGTAGCCGTTTAGAAGTTGATCTTGAACATTTGTAAATTTGTAAATATATTACCTTAAACTACATTATGTACATACGTATTCACTCCATTGCATGGGCACTATTACTAGCATACACAACTCCTACCTCACCCTCTGTGGGGAAAACAATCTAAGTTGGAGTCGACGCCCATGCGCAATGGAGTCGAAATGGGAGGAGTCCCTCGATCTCGTGACTCGAAAAGACTTCTTCGAAGAAAAACAACTTGTAACACTCCGAGCCCAACACCAGATGGCGGGATGTGCACAGCATGTGAATCTGCAGCAACTAATGCCACGAACAGATGTACACTGGGTAAGTGACATTTTCCATATATCACACATTGTGACTTCTGACTTGACATTTAGCCAACCGACAATTTGTTAATGTTGCTTTTGATTTATTGTTTGTTCAATAGGGCTACAGTGAGAGAGGGGTTATTAGTTGGGATGGATTGGGGTCCACCGCAAGTAATAAAGGGGCTATGCTGTTAGATCCAGTAGAAGGCTTCAGTAATATAAACCTGATCTCATCTCTTGGTAGCTATAGCATGGAGCAGACATTCTTAACTAGGAGAAACTGTGTAATACGAAAACAGTTACAAAGCCAAAAACATAATAAAATTCCCATTCCAATTGATAACAATAGAGAATAATTTAGGTGCAAAACGACAAAAATCCAGTAGGTGAATCAGAGTAGTGCATTATTAAATTAAAGATTAAAGTAAAACCCTAAAAATGTGCAAAGTGCCAGTGGTAGTCAATGGTCATGGTAGACCGGGACCTAGGCACAATTTCAGGCCAGCTGCGATGGAGTGCAGGTTGCATAAACCATCCAGATTCGACCCATTCAGAGGTTTTACTTTGGGACTTAGGGCCATATTTATGGCCAAGTGGTGCAGCGCAGCAAGTCACCTTGCTACTCTGTGTCACAGGGAAAGGGCAGGAACATGCTGTATTTATCCTAATACGGCACATTCCTGTCCTTTCCCCAGTGCTGGCGCACAATGAGATGCCTAGTGCCAATACAGACACCCTTGCACAATGGTGCACGGGGCAGTGCCTCTGTTGCATGTAGGAATGGTTTTGTGCAGGAAAAATTAGGAGAAATAAAGATATTTCTCCTCGTTACACCTCACCTGGGGATGGGTAGGTTTTTGGCACATTCCCTGGTCTACCACTTCTGGTAAATCGGGGAATGTGTTAAAATACATGGATGTTGCGTGGGAACCCCCATGCAACACCCGTGAAACGCCTCCCAGGGGGCCAGAATAATGCAACAGAGTGGTCTTAACACAAGATTTATGAAGCCACTAGGTCTTATCTGATATTGGACTTGCATCACTGTTGCTCTACATTGCGCAGTGTAGGAGCGACGCAGCGGGGCTCGTACATATGCCCATTATTCTTTTTTCTGGAAATCAAAATGATTCAGTGGGGCAATGCAACAGGCTATATCCAAGGTTGGCTGCATGGCGCCAGATAAGTATTGGACCTGGGCCCAGTCAAGCCATTGTTCTTGTCATTGTTTTTAGCTTCAAATAGATTCTAGCTTTTGACACAAAGCCCACTCTGGCTGTTTTAGTAAATTGGGTTTTGCTTCAGAACCTAGGGGTGTTAGTGGTGTTGTGCCCCAATGGCGTCCCCCTTGACAAAAACGCAATCCAAATTGAAGCAAAACGTTTTTTGCATTGAGGAAGAGGTACCTTCCCAGCACATACAAATTCGCACTAGATAGTACATACCTAGTGCAGCTTGCACTGATCCAAAGCCTTAGTGTGTTTGTGGCTGGCCTGTAGTTCGGTCTACCAATATCCTCCTCCGTCCTGAGCTGGTGGGGCTCGGACCCAAACAACTTTGTGGACTTGTGACCCCGTGTGCTCTTGCAATAATTTTCTTCATTCCCGAAATATGCCAAACCTTCCTTCACTGCATGTCTACTGAAGGATTCTCAAACATCTTCCATTTATGTGTGAATGTTAGTTTTGAATCTAATAACAGCTGTGCAATCAATACCATATTTGATGCCGATACCGTATAGGTAACACTAGGCTCCCTAACAATGTTACCATCAGGTACAAGCATAGACGTGTGTACTATTTTATTATGTATGACTCCAGAACAGCTGTGTCTTTAATGTATAACCACCAAATAAACAATGTTACCTTTTCTCCATCCTTGGTTGGTGTTGCAGTGTACGTTTCCCAGTTAGTCTGGCTAGGGTCAGATAATATCCGGATAGCAATTATAAATATTTTCTTTATTCTCTGTACAAGTGAACAATTTTTCATTTCCGGAGACTAATTGTCATGTATTGTTAGAAATTCCTTTTCATAGATCATGATCTCAACCCTGACTATGGATTGGTTTATTATTTTAATCCTACAATCTTTGAAAGGCTCTAAAAAGTTTGGAAAGAAAACTCCCAGTGTGTGAATGTGTTATTTAGCTGAGTTCAGGACAAGGGTATGTTACAGGGTTGTATTGGGGATCTTGCTGAGCTTGGGACACAGAGAGGTAAAAGGGTGCCTACTCTCCAGTGAAAAGGGGTTTCAGGAGAAGGGGTTAACATGTACACGGGAGTACCTGAAGGCTGAGTAGAAATACTTGACAAACTGATGATTGGGGCTGATTGGAAAAGGCAGTCATGATGGAACTGGAAAACCTGCAAAAGGAAACTAGGAAGATAACACAGGTACAACAACTAGAAGGTACAAGCCGGGAAATGACAAACTCTTAAATGATAGTGTGTATGCTTCTTTGAAAGTGATCTCTCTGTGAGAGGAAAAGATCATACAAAAGGGCAATGAAGTTATTCTCACAGTTTGGATAAACACAGAGTGCTTGATGGGTCTCTGTGTCAGAGGGACAGCGCCTCAGAATCTCACTAGCATCCTTGATAACCATGATCTTAATGCAAACACAAGAAAGGAGAACAGAGCAAGGAAGCACAGAAACAGGAAAAACCTCTCTAGATCAGGAACAGGGCTGGAATCAAAATCGAGAACAGGACTGGAATCCACAGAATACGTGCAGCAAGACAAAAACTCTGCACACTAGGACATGATAGAACTGGTCAGAACAGAACATAGAGGACTAATGGCAATGAATCTGCACATACAAGACAGGTCAGGAAGTGTAGAGTCAGAGCTAGGAAATAGAAACAAAATATAAAAAAGAGTGAGCAAATGAGGAACCTCCTTACACTTACACCTGTTGTCGAGCTTCATCTCTTTCGTTATTAATTTGTTTCGGTAATTCTAAGTTAATGCAATATAAGTAGCCGAACAAGCACACGTATATGCAGTGCTGGAGCATGTGTATTTCAGGAAGAAGTCTTTCTCAGTATGTAAGGGAAGAATTAATTGACCGATCTCATGATCCAGTCTCAATGCTATTTAAAGTATGACGTTATTCATTCCTAGGTATTTACATGTGAAGCCAATGAAAAAAACACTCTGATTGTATTACTGAATATAAGCTACTTTCTCTATATGGTCGATTAGTTTCAACCTAAGGACTCTGCAGAAAACATGACTTATGTGCCTTCAATATGGACTTCTATGTTTAATATTATTTTAACCTACATTTGATCTAGTGTGAATGATCGTTTTTTTTCCCCCCTGGAAAATATGTAACTGCATTTTTGTCCGTATCAGGCCTCTGTTCTCTCTGGTCCAGGTAGGTTGAAGGCACAGCATTGCACTGTAGATGGCTGGATCAAGTAACCACACTGGTTGCATTCCATGGAAGCAGAGTACTTGGAGGCTCACCTGACCAATACATGACCAGTCAACATAAACCACGTTCTTTCTCTCTTTCTACCAGTGCGCTAGCCCTTTTCATGGTGCACCATGTTCACAGGCATTACTATGCTTAAACAAAGGATTAATTAACTATAATAAGGTGTTTAATATTGCACAGGATGTAGACAAATATCATAGCATTGGTGTGAAGAGGAGTTGGTCCTGCTTTTTTCAGTTTAAAACAATATTGTAAATGTCCAGTTCCATGTAGCATTGAAGAAAAGCACTCACAAATAGTGAAGCACTGTTATTGTGAGGAATCTTATCACATGTTACTGCGTTTTTGGCAGCTTGAACGATGCATCCGGTAGGTCTGTTTAGTGTTACAGAAAGCAGGGGGTAATAGTTTGGTGCCTTTGTATCTGTCCCATGCAGCAGTCCCAGAAAGAAAATTCCATAATGAAACAAGATCTTGAGCTTCAACAGTATGGAAGCTGGGAGTAGAGCTCTTTTTCAGAACAGGCTACATTAGCAGACTTAAGCTGTATCCTCAAAGAAGTCTGCTATGAAATGGAAATATCGGACACTAAGGGTCCCTAAGGGGGAAGTCCATTCATATATAGCAAAAAATGGACGCCCGAGGCAAGCTGTATATTGACAACAAACAAGTTGGACAGATGCCAAATAACCACCCGAAAGTGAAAAACCGGGAATCAAATTCCTGAGCGTCCATTTTGTGCCTTCATTTGGTGGCCACACTACCTCATTTATGTTGATGAAATATGGTCGAAACGTCGGCAGACTACCTAACTGTGGACTGGCTTTCAAATTGATGATACATGGATGTGGATGTCTAAAGAATCGCCAGCCCACGATAACATTATTATTATACTTTCCAGTCACATGTATATATGTACATAACAACAGTGCACTTCTTCACTTTGTCACTTTGCACTGCACCTTCACTATACAGGAGCACCATATTATGACTAACTTTATTTTTTCTATGTCATTTAAAGTTTTTTGTTATGAATAAAATTGTATATTCTCCTAACCTTCCTTCTACACACCATGTTGGTCATTACGAGTTTGGCAGGTGGAAAAGGTCGCTCGCCAAACTCCCGCGGCCAGGTTGCCACTAGTGTGGCGTCTTCCCGCAGGCCCCATTACAAGTTCACCTCTGGGTCAGGGGGTGGAAACTGTGTTGGCCCAGCGGGGAACAGCCCAAAACATTGACACAGCTCATAAATGAGCCGGCAGCAATGTTGCGGTGCGTAGGGTGCAACAGCACCCATCGCGCTTTTCTGCAGACAGTGTAAAGCACAACAGGGCTGTCCATGGGGGCCCCTGCACTGCCCATGCACCCCGTCTCTGCCAACATTTACATGGTGGTGCAACTGAGATGTAAAAGCTGGCGGAGAGGGGGGCCGTAACCCCCAGGGCGGCGCTGCATGCATGGATTAGGACCACCAATTGAGGCAAAATGGTGGTGCTTGCGGTCCGACCGTGGTGCAACCTCCACGGTCATAATGTGGATGTCAGACCGCCACCAAAGCAGTGGGACCACCACTTTGGCAGAGGTCAGACTGCCACTGCGACCCTGGTCTCTTCAGACTGCCAGGGTCATAATGAGGCCCTATATATTTTTTTTTAAATAGCATTGGAAGTCAAGGGCAACACCTCCCCCTTGTGGACCATTTGTGTCCAATATATTGTATACCAGGTTCTCGGGGTTATGGGTTATTTTCCTGTCTTTTAGGCACACTGCTATGCAATGGAGAGAGAAGATGGGGTTTGCAGTCTGAGTGATATATTCAAAAGGCAGGTACACTAAAATAGCACATTAGATATTGTTTTTAAAGACCAGTGTTTACATTGCCTCTTCTATGAACCAAACTACATGTTATTGTGACAGCAAAGTAAAACAGTTCAACATGAAAGGTCTGTTAGTGAGTAGGATTCTGTTACTATAACAGGTGTTAGACCTGACAGCCTTAGGTTGGTAATCCCGCAACTTTTTTGCCTGCTTCCCTCTACTTTTCTGACACTGTTTTTGCTGGTTTTAGGACTCTGCACACTTTACCACTGCTAATCAGTGCTAAAGTGCATATGCTCTCTCCCTTAAACATGGCAACATTGGCATATTTGATTTACTTGTAAGAACTTAGTAAAGTTCACTGCCGATGCCCCGGGCCTGGAAATAAAATGCTCCTAATGGACCTGCAGCACTGATTGTGCCACCCACATAGGTAGCCCCTTAACCATGTCTCAGGCCTGCCATTGAAAGGTCTGTGTGTGCAGTTTCACTGCCACGTCGACTTGGCATTTAAAAATACTTGCCAGGTCTTAGACTCCCCTTCTCCTACATATGTCACCCCAAGGTAGGCCCTAGGTAACCCATAGGGCACGGTGCTATGTAGGTAAAAGACAGGACATATGCCTGTGTGTTTTATATGCCTTGGTGGTAGAAAACTCCTAAATTAGTTTTCCACTACCGTGAGGCCTGCTCCTTTCATGGGCGAATATTAGGGCTACCCTCATATACTGTTTGAGTGGTAGATTCTGATCAGAAAAGGGTAAACCAGTCATGTTTAGTATGGCCAGAATCGTAATAGAAAATCCTGCTTATTGGTGAGGTTGGATTTTATATTACTGTTTTAGAAATGTCACTTTTAGAAAGTGAGCCTTTCTCTGCACTTAAAATCCATTGGTGCCTTACAGCCTGTCTCCAATCTACGTCTGGGTTGGGCTAGTTGACAGCTCCATTGTGCATTTCACCCAGACAACCACAAACACAGGATACTCAGTCACACCTGCACTCAACTGCATACTAAATGGGTCTTCGTGGGCTGGAAGGGTGGAGGGGCCTGACACTTACATTTCAAAGGCTAGTGGCTGACCATAACACAATGGACTGCCAAACCCCCTACTGTAACCCTGGCAGGCACTTGTACTGAAAGGGACCTTGTGCACTTCAAAATCACTCTTAGGAGTCTCCCCCACTTCAAAGGCACTTGTGGGTATATAAACTGGGTCCCTGACCACACTAGATCAGACACTTCTGGACCAGATCCTGCAACCTGTCAAGAGGAGCTGCCTGGCTGTCCAAAGGACTCACCTGGACTGCCTTGCTGTTGCCCTGCTGCTTTGTTGGCCTCTGACTTTGCTGAGAAGTGCCTCCTGTTTCTGAAGTCTCAGGGACAAAAAGCATTCCTCTCTTCAAGGGAACTCCTTGTGTGGCGAAACTCGCTGCACAGCCTGCCGGAAATGACGCACCACATCCTAGCAATGAGAAAATCGCTGAATCGGAATGACACAGCCCTACTTCCGAGGTGGAGATCGACGCAGCGCCTGCATTGCATTTGGAACTTCGATGCCCAGCCATACCTGATCAACGCACAACTGAGCCAGAATGAATCAGCCCGACTTTCTGAGTGAAGAATCGACGCAGCGCCTGCCACGTGACAGAAACTCCGATGCATCGCCCAGCGGATTGATGCAGCACCTGTGACTTCGTCCTGCCCAGCCAGGATTTCCACACACGGTTCCTGGTTGTCAAAAGACCCCGCATCACAGTGAGGATCCAAGACTGCGTGCTGGATATCGACGCAAAGCCATTGCAGCGTGGGAAAAAGCAATGCATCATCTGTGCTGCGTCAGGAAATCCGACGTACACCTTTCTTTTTCCACGCATCTCCTCTTCTGCGGTCTCCGTGCATGTAATTTTGACACAAACCAGGTACTTTGTGCACAGAAGAAACAATTGCTGATTTTTAAAGACCTAAGACTCTTCTTAACATTGCAAAAGTGATATTTCAACCTGTGCTTAAATTTTTTTTGATTGTTTTGACCTTAATTTAACTAGATAAATATCCTATATTTTCCTAAACCTGTGTGGTGTATTTTTGTGGTCTTTCACTGTGTTATTGCATGATTTATTGCACAAATACTTTACACATTGCCTTCTAAGTTAAGCATGACTTCTCAGTGCCAAGCTACCAGAGGGTGGGCACAGGATAATTTTTTAAACAAAAAGAGCATAAATAATCAATTAAAATGTTAGGTCAGAAAAGTAAATACATCATGCCCTCTCTAGTCTAACAAAAGAGCCACTTGTGTCACTAAAACCAGTTGAAAACACAGTGGCTGATATTCCATGAACAAAATGCAACAGCCTTGATGGACAACTCATCCAAGCAATGGCAGACCATTAAATACCTATTAGACAAATTGCAGAAGGGAACACGAGGTGAGAGGAAAATGTGAGGCTGTGAGGGAGCATTAACAGACATTGTTTACTGGAAATTGCTGTGTCCGTACTGTTTTTTGGGGCTTTTTAGTAATTATTGGTGTTTGACAAAGTGTGACTGGATAGCAGGTGCCTACGCAAGACAAAGCTGCCTCAAGCATAATTGCCCAACGGGTGCCTGTGCGTGAGAAAAAGTGGCCGTGAGGTGCAGAACCCTCAGCCAAGCTTTCGCAGCACATGCAAGGGAAAGCTGCCACGTGGATGCGTGAGCAGTTTTCTGATGTCTGCCACATACCACAAGCAGCTGCGAATGCTACAATTCTTATTGTGCAGTGTGCATACAAGAGAGAAATAAATTATTACTTACTGATGTGCGAGTAGTGGAGTTCAGCGGTGTAACATGTTGGCTCCTCACAGTTGCGGTCTTACAGAATCAGTAACAGTATTCATCCGTTGTGGGGGATCAGAAATAAGAATAGGATTCCCCAACTACGCTCAGAACAATATTGTGGGCAGAAATAACAACAGGACTCAAAGTTGTGTGCAAAGCAGTGGAGATAAAAATAAAGGCAATAAGAAGGTGCAGACATGTTAACAATTTGCACGCTAGTTTAAAAACATTGTGCGAATTCATAACCAGCAGCGATTTGCATGCTTGTTTAAAATCATTGATTGTGCAAATCCTCGATCAACAATTTGTATGCTGGGAAGAGACTGGAACTGCACCAGCAGCGATGTGCACGCTTGTTTAAAAACAGTGGTTTTGCAAATTCATATTCAGTGATTTGCACACTTGTTAAGAAACTGAGATTGCACAAGAACAGTGGTCTGTGATTTGCGTGCCCATTAAAAAAAGACCAAGATTTGTGCCAATTACATTCTTGCTTTCAAACATTAAAAAAGGGACTAATTTGTGTACACAATTTTGGAAGAATATAGCCCAAAATGCAAAACGTATCTCCTCCGGCTCCTTTTCTGCAAAATCCTGGTGATCCACACAGAGAGTGGAATTTATGGGTAAGGTCTTTTAAAGCATACTTAGGCACAATAGATGCACAAACATTTAGACCAGAAAGAAAAACGTTTAATGTATAGTTATTTAGGTGTTGAGGGTCAGAACCTGTATGATCATTTGACTGAGTATGAGATGAAGATCTTGATAAATTTGATACAGCTTTGGCAGAAATGGACGTATATTTCTCTACAATTAAAAACACAGTACCCAGGTATACGTTTGTACAAGAGTGCAGAAATATAATGAAAGCATTGACACCTATGTGACAGCATTGAATGTTTTGGCAGCAAAATGCGAGTTTGAGAATTTTACTTCAGAACTACTTCGAAATCTGCTGGTAGTGAGATGTAGTTCCAAAAAATTCAGGAACGTTTATTAACATGTAAAAACACGTCTTTGAATAAAGCTGTTGACATAGTCAAAAGCATTGTGTCGTGAGGATGCCAAACTGTTAGAGGAATCTTTTGCCAAAACTCCAGTTTCAGGGACTATAATTAGTAAATCAGGCTCCAATGTCTCCTTTGAAAATAGAAAGCCTAACTCAAGAGGTATGGTTGAGTCAAATATGTCCTTGCAACAATTGCAGAGTTAGTTGTTCTAGGTGTGGTTCGTTATCGCATCTTTCTTCATTCAAGAATGGCGCAGCCCAGGGTCAATGTTGCAGAAAGTAGATAATTTCTTCAGGGTATCAGAGGTGGAAAAAATAGCAGTGTTTGTGGCGCACTCAGTGAAGAATGTGAAGACATGAGAATGAGAAGCACGGGGATCATAATGAGTTAATTTTGGGCGTAATATGTGAAGGTGCAGAAGGAGGAAAATATGTTGCTGATCCTGTTATTGAAGTTATGATTGAGAAAAAAAGGATTAAAAATGTAGTTGGCACTAATGCTTGCATCACTATTGTGTTTTAAGAAACGTTTGATAAAATGTGGGGGGCAAAAGTTTGTTTCCACCTGGTGGAATTTGAAGGAAGCAAAGTGGATTTGATTGGTCACTTTTGAACTGCTATTGAAGTTTTGGGTGAGTCAATCAAAGGAAAAATATAAGTGGCAAAGAGAGATATCAATGTGTTAGGATGGGTACATCAACCAGAGTTTGGAATTACAATAAGACCAGGTTTGGACAATCCTATTTCAGTTGAGAAGTAAGGTAGGATCAGTGAGGGAAAATAACAGATTTTACGTTTCAATTCAAACCAACCAAGGGGTTCCGCCAGTGAATCATACGTTATGCAACATACCTCTGAGTGTAAGGAAAGATGTCTCTCAAATGGTAAAAGACGTTTACTCAAGATATCATTGAAAATGTTGAGGCAACCTTATGGCTGTCTCCCATTGTGTTAGCTGGAAAAACGTAGGGTGAACGTAGAATGTGTGTGGATTTGAGAAGCGTAAATGTAACTATATGGGTAGACAATTTTCCCCTTCAAAGGACTAAAGATTTAGGCCCTTATTATGAACTTGGCAGGAATCACCGCCGACCGCCGTGCTGACGGTGAACAGAAGACCACCAGAAGCAGTGAACTGCATACCGCCATATAATGATGCCAAAAAGACAAACCTCCAAAAATTTAGCAACCTCCACCCACCGCCAGAGCCAACGACGGCAGAAAGGCAGTACACCTCACCCCACCACCACTATGTAGACAAATCCCCCACCCACCAAATAATGATGCACAAATCAGCTCTGTGGACTGTGAATGCCAAACGACCATTGGCGGTACGGACCGCCACGACCAGCAATGGGACCTGCCAACCACAAATGCACACATTGGCAAGTTTGAAAAGCACACACCTGACACACATCCACAACACTTTAAAACACACACATACTCACCCCACAATCCTTTGCAACGCCAATAGCACAACAGATATAGACAACACAACATGCATACATTGAACTCACCATCACACAAGCCACACACCCAACCACACAACAGCACCCTCACCAATACACCTACAACACACCACCCACAACACACACCATGGCACCCACATTTCACAGACAGGGAGCTAAGGACCATGGTGGACGAAATACTCAGGGTTGAGCCACACCTATTCGGGGCCCATGTGCAGCACACATCCTTGGCCAGGAAGATGGAGCTATGGCAGAGGATAGTCAACAAGGTCAACGCAGTGGGAAACCATCCACACACAAGGGATGACATCAAGGAGAGATGGAACGACCTGCGCGGGAAGGTGCGTTCCATGGCATCCAGGCACAACATTGCCATACAGAAGACTGGTGGTGGTCCCCCACCTCCTCCCAAATACACCGACTGGGAGGAGAATGTTCTGGCTATCCTGCACCCGGAGGCCTTAATGGACTCACTGGAGGATTGGACTCGGGTAAGTCAACTACAATGCCTTAACAGTCACCACACCTAAAATGCATGTTTCACCCCATCCCTACCACTACCACCAGGACCCCATCCCCTACCCAGTCCACAACACCCACCAACTCACATCCAAGTCTCCTGCATGCCCACAATCCCCCCTACAAATCACCATCCACCCTCTTGTGCACAGTCACCAACCAATGCATGTAATCTCAGGAGCACTACAACACTCACAATGCTCCACCACCCCCTCAATGAATGCATCAGAATGTACATGAAGGGTCCTTGCATGCCACTACATGGG
This sequence comes from Pleurodeles waltl, assembly GCF_031143425.1. Lineage (NCBI taxonomy): Eukaryota > Metazoa > Chordata > Amphibia > Caudata > Salamandridae > Pleurodeles > Pleurodeles waltl. The sequence continues at coordinate 1,731,560,894 of NC_090444.1, forward strand.
AACTCAACCACCAATTACTGCTGACCAGTGCTGCAATTGACAAGAATGTGCAGAACACCCACATCTATATCCTCTCGGACACAGGGACCACCACCCATGCCACCCAGAATGACACGTCAAGGAGTACCAGTCCACCACCTGAGGACGAAGGCCTCACTCAGGAGAGTGCAGAGGGATGTCTGGAGACAGAGGAAATCCCTGGCCCATCCCACAGCCCTGGACAGTCACCCTCCAGAAGCCCCACCCAGGACACCACTGACACCCTTACCACTCAGCCACCACCATCAGCTCTGGCCAAATGTCCCCACACTAGTGTCACCAGGCCACGGACTGGCTGCCCACATGTAAAGAGGCCCGAGTCTCCACCCACCACCAGACAGGATGATGAAGGGCCAACTGCAAGTGGGACTGCCAGACCTGTGCAGGGGACACAGGCACAGGGGGCTAGGGCCAGTGGGAGGGTATCAGTGGCCCAGTGGGGTGGCGCAAGGAGGGATGCTCTTCCCCAGGAGGTGGTATCTGATATCCTGGGAGCATACCACCATTCCCAGGACAGGATGGGACATATCGTTGCCACCTTGGAGCAGAATCAGAGGCTGCAGGTAGCACAACACCAGGAGGCCATGGAGCAATGGAAACAGCTCAATGCTACCAGGGCCTCCATTGCAGGGGTGCTGCAGCGCCAGACAAACATCCAGCCTGAGTACTCCACCCACCTGCAAGCCCCTTGCATTAGCCAGGACACTGCCCTGCCATCTACATATGCACCAGCTACTGGACTGGTGGCACTGCCAGAGGACTCACAGGACACCAGCACCCCCTACCCCTGTAGCACAGCTTCACCCTTGCAAACATGCCCTCAGACCCAAACATCCCACTGAAATACCAGCCAAGACCAAGCCCTGCGCCAGGAAGTGACTGTGCCCTGAACTGTCTCCCTTGTGTGCTACTGAGCTACCTCGTTGACATGCGACTGCCATCTCACCATCTTCCAGTGGCCCCATGGACTATACCCCTGTGCAACCAACAGCTAAGCATATGTACCTGAATATGTTGTTCACCATGTGCCCTCCCCCTTCCACTTTCCCAACACTCATGGATGTTTTGATTTGGAATAAATACACCTGTGCACTCAAAATATCTGTCCTTAATAAATATGAGCTAGCAATTGTGAATGCAAATGCATTAGCCAGTTATCATCATAATGCCGCCTTTATTGCAGGAGGGGATCTAACAGACTGTAGTGTCTGAAGTATGTCACTCTGTACATTCCATTGCGTTAACTGGCATCTGCTACATCTGTCATGATTTTGCCTTATCACTGGTAAAGGACACCACAGTACTTACTGCATGAGTCAGCCTGAAACAATGCAGTTAAGCCATCAGCATCCTAGAAAATGTACCTGAGAGTCACTGGAAGTATACCCGGATTAGCAGGGTCCTGGATGTGATGTCTTCCCCCTCGTTACTATCACTCTCATCCCTCCTCTGAGGTGGCAGAGCTGGTTGGGCAGCATCCTCCTCTTCCAGTAGATGGATACCTTTCCTCACAGCCAAGTTGTGCAGCATGCAGCAGGCCACCACTATCTTACACACATTGTCAAGGACATAGCACAGGGATCCTCCAGAGAGATGGAGGCAACAAAATCTTGCTTTCAGGAGTCCTATAGTCCACTCAATCACCCTCCTAGTACGACCACGTGCCTCATTATAATTCCTTTCAGCATTTGTCCTGGTATTCCTCACAGGTGTCAGGAGCCATTCCATGTTGGGGTAGCCAGAATCCCCTGTAAAAGTGGCCGAAAGAGGGTTGAAACACACAGTTTACTTGCATGCAGCCTGGCTGTCAGCTAAGTAACTGATCCAGTGTCATACATACTCACCTATGAGCCAAGCTCTGTCCTCCTGTAGCTGTCCCATCATGCATGGCACACAGCTGTTTCTCAGGACAAATGAATCATGGACTGATTCTGGGAACCTTGCATTGACGTGAAATGTACTGATCAGCAGTACACACCAATTGCACATTCATGGAGTAATAGTTTTTACAATTCTGATACACCTGTTCATTTACTCTTGGGGGTATGAGGGCAAGGTGGATACTATCAATGGCACCTATCACATGGGGGATATTTGTAAAGGCATAGAATCCTCATTTGATGGCAGTGAGATCAGCCATTTGGGGAAACTGGACATAACTTTGCAAGTGTTGAACGAATACATTCAGGAAATACCCCTGCAGCCATGCCCACTTTCACTTGGAATGAGCCTGTGGCCAAAAAATGGAGCACAGATTGTACCTGCACAGTTGTAAGTATGGTATAGTGATTCCTATTAGCCGGCTTCAGAACAGGAAACATTTCTGCACAGAGGTCAAGAATTGTACCTCGACTAAGTCTGTAAGTTATGATAATGTGACGTTCCTCCAGGGTGGACAGATCTACCAGGGGTCTGTACACAGATGGGGCTCTCCCTCCCCACATGGGTCTGCCTCCTATGGGTGAGGAAGGAACACACCTTGAGTTTGAACATACACTTGCATCACATGATGACACAATTCATGTTTTAAATGCCACACATATGTAGCGCACACAAACACAAAGAAAGAGGTAATCCTGTCAGGCTGTGTGGTGTGGTGTCTCAGTCATGATGGCATCACAGTGTAGAGACACTTCCCACCATGATTACATGTGGGGGACCAGTACTCATGTCAGTACTCGATGAAGGGGAGAGGGAATGGAGCCATGGATGAGGCCCCGGCCAGGCTTTGGAGGCGAGGTGGATGCAAAATGGCAGCCTCCTGCCATCTGTGTAGTGTGGAAGTGACTTCATTCCGCTGGCGTAACTCGTCATGGCGGTAGGCAGTGTTCACCACCGTGCACCTGATCATTGGACAACATGGTTGTCAATGGGGTACTTGGGCCAATCATGATCCCTGCCGGCGGTGATGGTGCACACCGCCACGGTATCTACCGCCATTTTGACAGGCCATTGATACTTGACTCCTGCACTGCAAAAAGGGAAGAACTCCACTGCGTGTGCTGCCGAGTCCTGACTCTGGTCCCTGATATGGCACGTGCCACAGGGGCACGGGCCCCAGCATTCACCACGGAGGAGCTGGAGGAGCTAGTGGACGGGGTCCTACCCCTGTATACAAAGCTATACGGGTGACCAGAGGAACAGGTGAGTTGCTATTTGTCCTCCTTATATGTGTGTGAATGTGTCAGATGCCTGTATGTTTTTGTTCGCTGTGTGAATGCTCCCCCATAGTGTCTGGCAGTTTTTGGCTTGAAATGTATCCATATGTATGTCTGCATGGGCCATGTCAGTTTGAACAGGCATGGCATTTGTGTTTGGGGCACCCACACTGACATCTGTTTCTTGACTCTATGTGTCCCATGCAGATCAGCGCCCATCAGAAGAGGGGACTGTGGCAAGCCATCGCCAAGGAAGTGCAGGCCCTGGGGGTCTACAACAGGTATAGCACCAACTGCAGGAAGCAGTGGGAGGACCTGAGGTGCTGGGCCAGGAAGACTGGAGAGGCCCAGCTGGGGAAGGCCTCCCAAAGAGGGAGGGGTGCCCGTCGGATCCTGACCCCCCCCCAATGGCCCGCATTCTGGCAGTGGCCTATCTGGATTTGGATGGGCGCTTGAAGGCAGCACAGCAGCCACAACGGAGTGTGTACCAACACTGTTGTGATGCCACTATGATGAGTGTACTTAGATGCTAAGGGGTGCATGCATAGTAGTGCCAGGCACATAGACAGGTGTGTCCCTGCAGTCCTGCACCCCTCCATGTCTGTGGGATGGTGTCCTAGCTAGTTGTGGCAGGGTCTGCAGGCCTATGAGGGGGTCCCCAGTTCGGCCCATTGTAATCAATGTAGCCTCATGAACTTGCAGATGGGTTGGCTTGGCATCGTCTCTCATTGGTTCACCTAACAAAGTGTATCAGAGTAGTGGGTCAGGATGGGAATGTAGTGTACTGTGGGGTCATGCCTACCAGTCAGGGGCACATTTATAACATGTGTTGTGTCTGCTGAGGGTTTGTGCCTGAGCTGGGTGGGAGTGTGTGTCACAACATACACATATTCTTGGAATTGACATACTTCTTTTTTGTTTTATTTCCATTCTCCTGTGCTCTTGTGTCCCTGTGTACATTAGCATCATCTGGCGAGGGAGCTGTGACACCGGTGAGTGGGGATGCTGCAGCCCACGGGACCCATGTGGCAGAGTCCACCGATGCCAAGAGGACCAGTGGGTTGTAGGCCAAGGGGAGTACCAGGGAGAAGGCAGTGACTCCGATATCTCCTGCGATTACAGCTCCATGGTGGTGGCGGACCCTCCTGGTGTCCGAGTAGCTCTCCACCGAGTTGGCCGTGCCCGCTCATCCAGGAGTGTGGGCATCTCCTTCGCCCCAGGCACCTTATCCCCTGCCCCAGTCAGCCCTTCTGCCCTCACGGAGGAGGCTATTGACCTCCTGAGGACCATCTCTGTAGGGCAGACAGCCATCGTGAATGCCATCCAGGGACTAGCATCCCAGATGCAGCACTGCAATGCATACCTGGAAAGAATTCACGGTGCCAGGTCTGTCCTACAGAGATCTTTTCAGTCTCTGGCCTCCTCTTTGACGGTAGCCAGTGTCCCTGGTCTTTCCGTCCCCCCTCCCACCACCTCTACCAAGTGCTTAATTTGTAAATTAGAAGGTGCCGGTGCTCAAAGCCCTTCTCTTAAACACGAGGCTGCTGTAATTAAATCTGCCAGCACTGAATACTGAGGCAGCTTCATCCTGAAGCCATCTCGGGCCTCTTCAATCCATTTACGGCCACCCTGCCCCTTCAGCTCATCCTGCAACTTTCTACTTTCTCCCTTTATGACACTTTTTAGTTTTTTCTTCTTCCGTCTATCACATATGTGCCTTTTGCTCGCAGCAAATGCTTGCGGCATAAGAATAAGCCCCAGCCCTCACAAAGTGCTCAGCACCGGAAACAACAAACACAAATTAAGCACTGCCTCTACCCCTTCCAGCACCCCACTCCCTTCACCCATCCCAAGCACACATACAGACAGCCGTGCACACAGAGAAACACAAGCACCACACTTCCCACCACAGACAGGCACACACCCAACATACCAAAGCAGACACAACAACATCCACCTCCTCCACTGTGTCAGCCTCCCCCGCCTCCCTATCTGTCACCTCACCTTGTACAGCCACATGCACTGCACCCTCGGTCACTGCTGCTGCCCCCATTCTTGCAGTCATCACAACAGCTGACAGCCAGTCATGCACCCCAGACCTGCACTCACCACGACTACATTCACATACACTTGCAGCACACTCACCAGACCTGCAGACACCCACACAACATCCATATACACTGGCAGCCTGTCTTCTCCCACTGTGCCCACCCCCTCTCCTCCCAAAGCACTCAAACACTCATGTTCATCCACACCGCACACATCCACCATACATGAGCAGACTAAACAGGCACCTGCACCCACGTCCAGCACACCTACACCTCGTACCACCACTCCCTCAACCTCCACTCCCAGACCTAGCTCCAAAACCCTTCCATCTGCACGTAGAAACTTTCCCACTCCTGTGTTGACATGTTTGAACCCACTGGCCCACCCCGTCTTGTCCCTAATCATTCCCATGCCCTAGCCTAGTCCACTCCTTCCTCGTCAAAGTCCTCCCCAGTCCACCCTTCCCAATCCTGTGACCCGTTCCCAGGGAAGAAGAACCCACGTGTTGCCCCAGGTCCCTCTGCCACCCCCGTAAAGGCCCACTCCCCCTCCTTCCAAGGGCAAGCCCAAACCATCTCCACCTCCTAAAACTAAGCCCAAGACCCCTCCCCTTCAAGACCTGACTCACCCCCCCCCACCACACCCTGCCCCTGTTCCCTGAGGTGCCTGGGTGCCCCATAGATGCCCCTTCTCAGTGGAGTTTCCTTTGCCATCATAGGAGTCAAGTGTAGCCTATAATTCCTCCTTACAGGACTTGAATATGGACTGGCCTATGGCATTGTTTGAATTTTTATAAGATTTCTCATTAAAATATTTGAGTGCCCAGCAGTGCTGTTGGTGCTATGTTGAGCTGTTGTGCAGCGTTTCACTGTGGGGGTGTGGTGTGCACTGGTGTGTGCATTGGTGCAGGTATTTGTTGACTTGTGTCTGGTAAGTACATCTTGTTATGTCATGTACTGCTTGGGATGTTGGGAGGGGTTTGGAGTGCGTTGCGGTGTGGGTGGTTGTGTAACGATGCCCTTTCCTTCCATGTGTACTAGACTGCAGTACTTACTGTTGTCGTCAGTCATGGCTCTGGAGAAATATGGCAAGGAGAAGCACTGGGATTACCAACTCTCGCTCCATGTCTGCGTCGGCTTGTTCTGTGTGCCTCCAGTGAGTGTTTCCCTTTATATGGGTCCCTTCTGCCACGCTTTGCCGGGCGGTGGTTCCCGCTCCAGAACTGATGTCGGTGTGATGTTTCATAATTTGGTGGGCAGCTACGGCCTTTCCGGCGAGCTGAGGGTGACCTCCCCCGTCGGCGGTGGAACTACAGCCAGGCAAAGCGTGGCGGAAACGCTGACGGTGGGTGGATGGCCCGCTGCTTGTTTCTCATGTGCTTCATTATTTGGCGGTCCAGAGCGCCAGCCTGTCGGCGGTAGTTACCCCCACCTCCGGCGGAGCGGTGTTTACCTGCATGTTCATAATGACCACCTGTAGGAAAGTACCATCTTGCCTGGCATGTTACCCCCATATTTCAGTGTATATATGTTGTTTTAGTTGTATGTGTCATTGGGACCCTGCCAGCCAGGGCCCCAGTGCTCATAAGTGTGCCCTGAATGTGTTACCTGTGTTATGACTAACTGTCTCACTGAGGCTCTGCTATCCAGAACCTCAGTGGTTATGCTCTCTCATTTCTTTCAAAATTGTCACTAACAGGCTAGTGACCAATTTTACCAATTTACATTGGCATACTGGAACACCCTTATAATTCCCTAGTATATGGTACTGAGGTACCCAGTGTATTGGGGTTCCAGGAGATCCCTATAGGCTGCAGCATTTCTTTTGCCACCCATAGGGAGCTCTGACAATTCCTACACAGGCCTGCCACTGCAGCCTGAGTGAAATAACGTCCACATTATTTCACAGCCATTTTACACTGCACTTAAGTAACTTATAAGTCACCTATATGTCTAACCTTTACCTGGAAAAGGTTGGGTGCTAAGTTACTTAGTGTGTGGGCACCCTGGCACTAGCCAAGGTGCCCCCACATTGTTCAGGGCCAATTCCCCGGACTTTGTGAGTGCGGGGACACCATTACACGCGTGCACTGCATATAGGTCACTACATATGTGTAGCTTCACAATGGTAACTCCGAATATGGCCATGTAACATGTCTAAGATCATGGAATTGCCCCACCAATGCCATCCTGGTATTGGGGAGACAATCCCATGATTCCCCGGGTCTCTAGCACAGACCCGGGTACTGCCAAACTGCCTTTCCCGGGGTTTCACTGCAGCTGCTGCCAACCCCTCAGACAGGTTTCTGCACTCCTGGGGTCCAGCCAGGCTTGGCTCAGGATGGCAGAACAAAGGACTTCCTCAGAGAGAGGGTGTTACACCCTCTCCCTTTGGAATAAGGTGTCAGGGCTGGGGAGGAGTAGCCTCCCCCAGCCTCTGGAAATGCTTTGATGGGCACAGATGGTGCCCATCTCTGCATAAGCCAGTCTACACCGGTTCAGGAATCCCCCAGCCCTGCTCTGGCGCGAAACTGGACAAAGGAAAGGGGAGTGACCACTCCCCTGACCTGCACCTCCCCTGGGAGGTGCCCAGAGCTCCTCCAGTGTGCTCCAGACCTCTGCCATCTTGGAAACAGAGGTGCTGCTGGCACACTGGACTGCTCTGAGTGGCCAGGGCCAGCAGGTGACGTCAGAGACTCCTTCTGATAGGCTCCTTCAGGTGTTGCTAGCCTATCCTCTCTCCTAAGTAGCCAAACCTCCTTTTCTGGCTATTTAGGGTCTCTGCTTTGGGGAATTCTTTAGATAACGAATGCAAGAGCTCATCAGAGTTCCTCTGCATCTCTCTCTTCACCTTCTGCCAAGGAATCGACTGCTGACCGCGCTGGAAGCCTGCAAAACTGCAACAAAGTAGCAACGACGACTACTGCGACACTGTAACGCTGATCCAGCCGCCTTCTTGACTGTTTTCCTGGTCGTGCATGCTGTGGGGGTAGTCTGCCTCCTCTGTGCACTAGAAGCTCCAAAGAAATCTCCCGTGGGTCGATGGAATCTTCCCCCTGCAACCGCAGGTACCAAAGAACTGCATCACCGGTCCTCTGGGTCTCCTCTCAGCACGATGAGCGAGGTCCCTTGAACTCAGCAACTCTGTCCAAGTGACTCCCACAGTCCAGTGACTCTTCAGTCCAAGTTTGGTGGAGGTAAGTCCTTGCCTCCCCACGCCAGACTGCATTGCTGGGAACCACGTGTTTTGCAGGTACTCCGGCTCCTGTGCACTCATGAAGATTTCCTTTATGCACAGCCAAGCCTGGGTCCACGGCACTCTAACCTGCATTGCACGACCTCCTGAGTTGTCCTCCGGCGGCGTGGGACTCTCTTGTGCAACTTCGGGTGAGCACCGTTTCACCCCACTTCGTAGTGCCTGTTCCGGCACTTCTGCGGGTGCTGCCTGCTTCTGAGAGGGCTCCTTGTCTTGCTGGATGCCCCCTCTGTCCCCTCACGCATTTGGCGACATCCTGGTCCCTCCTGGGCCACAGCAGCACCCAAAAACCCTAACTGCGAGCTTTGCAGCTAGCAAGGCTTGTTTGCGGTCTTTCTGCGGGAAAACACTTCTGCACGACTCTTCACGACGTGGGACACCTATCCTCCAAAGGGGAAGTTTCTAGCCCTTGTCGTTCTTGCAGAATCTTCCATTCTGTCCAGTAGCAGCTTCTTTGCACCCACAGCTGGCATTTCCTGGGCATCTGCCCACTCTCGACTTGATCGTGACTTTTGGACTTGGTCCCCTTGTTCTACAGGTACCCTCGTCTGGAAATCCATCGTTGTTGCATTGTTGGTTTTGGTCTTTCCTGCAGAATTCCCCTATCATGACTTCTGTGCTCTTTGGGGAACTTTAGTGCACTTTGCACTCACTTTTCAGGGTCTTGGGATGGGCTATTTTTCTAACCCTCACTGTTTTCTTACAGTCCCAGCGACCCTCTACAAGGTCACATAGGTTTGGGGTCCATTCGTGGTTCGCATTCCACTTTTGGAGTATATGGTTTGTGTTGCCCCTATCCCTATGTGTCCCCACTGCATCCTATTGTAACTATACATTGTTTGCACTGTTTTCTATTGCTATTACTGCATATTTTGGTATTGTGTACATATATCTTGTGTATATTTGCTACCCTCATACTGAGGGTACTCACTGAGATACTTTTGGCATATTGTCATAAAAATAAAGTACCTTTATTTTTAGTATATCTGTGTATTGTGTTTTCTTATGATATTGTGCATATGACACTAGTGGTACTGTAGGAGCTTCACTCGTCTCCTAGTTCAGCCTAAGCTGCTCTGCTAAGCTACTTTTTCTATCAGCCTAAGCTGCTAGACACCCCTATACACTAATAGGGGATGCCTGGTGCAAGGTGTAAGTACCCCTTGGTACTCACTACAAGCCAGTCCAGCCTCCTACACCACCTTAGTCACATAAGGCCAGATTACAATTTTGGTGGTCTGACTAAGTAGACCTCCAAAGACACATGGAGGAGGCTCCCGTCATACTGTTGGCCTCCCCCTCCAGTCATATTATGATGTTTCCACCAGAAACCTGTGCTTAAACATGGGTAACTTTGCACAAAAAGCAGCCTGGCTTAACTTAGGGGAAATATGTAAAGTATTTATGCAGCAAAAATCCCAAACCAATTTAGAGTAAATGACAAAAATCAAAACAGTGGAACCAGGGTTATGAATTTTTATAGTTTAAGGTTCACAATATTACCTAAAATATAAAAGCGCCAAAGGTGGACATCTGGTCGCATGAAACTGGGTCAAAGTAGAAAATAAAGGCCAACCATGAAGGAGTGTGGTTCAGAAATAACAGTAGATTGGGCTCGGACAGCGCTTAGTTTCAGACGTAGAAATATTTTGAGAGTAAAATGTCTGAGAAGGTAAAATACCAGCGTGGGGAAGCTGCAGGCGTGTCCAAGGAGGAAGTGTCATCGTCAGATCGCTGTGGAGCTAAGCCACTGTGAAGATTTTTACCTTTGCAATTAGTCCTCAAAGTGGAAGTCGAAAAGATCCTGAGAGATGAATCAGAAGGCTGTAGCCGAAGATAGTTTCACTAAGTTAGATACCCCTTTGGCAAAGAACTGCTGAAACAGATTTGCTGCTGTGGAACATAGCAGGAGAAGACACAAAGTCAATCAGACTGGCAATGCACCTCAGGCGGATACATGGTCCCGGTATCCTCTTGGTTCTCTGAACACCTTTTGTCCAAATTTTGTCTAAATCCACAGTTTTGGAAAATTGCCAACTGGGCACCTTTAGCACCACAGACAAAGGTCCAGGCATGGATGGAGACCTTTTAGTGTTTCAGGACTCGCTCAGGCTGGGTCCAGATGTGTGTTCAAGTTGGTGGGAGCCTGTTAAGTCCCTGTGGCTCTGAAAAGGAGGGCCAGCAAACTAGCCCTAGTAGTCACTTCTGATAGTCCTGAGTGCAGATGTAGATGTAGGGCTCAATAGCAGGGCTGGTCTCTGAGGGTTCAAAGCAGGCTCCAGGAAGCAAAGCAGCCCTGTGAGGTACCACAGCAGTCTGGCAAAGTGCACTGTAGGTCACAGGAGCAGGCAATCCACTGAATCTTCTGAATGTCCTTCCGCAGGTCCAGAAGCTAACTGAAGAATGGGTTTGAAGGTCCTATTTTTATACCCTCATGCCCTTCTGGAAGGTTGGAGAAATTTCTGTAAAGGTGTGGGAAAGTACTATCTTGCCAGGCATGTTACCTCCATTTTTACATATATGTCAGTTTGTTTTTGCCTGTCTCACTGGGATCCTGCTAGCCAGGACCCCAGTGCTCATAGTTTGTGGCCTGAATGTGTGTACCTGTATAGTGACTGTGTCACTGAGGCTCTGCTAACCAGACCTCAGTGCTTATGCTCTCTCTGCCTTTTAAATTGTCATTATAGGCTAGTGACCATTTTCACCAATTCTAATTGGCATACTGGAACACCCTTATAATTCCATAGTATATGGTATTTAGGTACCCAGGGTATTGGGGTTCCAGGAGATCTCTATGGGCTGCAGCATTTCTTTTACCACCCATAGGGAGCTCAGACAAATCTTACACAGGACTGCCACTGCAGCCTGAGTGAAATAACGCACACGTTATTTCACAGCCATTTTACACTGCACTTAAATAACTTATAAGTCACCTATATGTCTAACCTTCACCTAGTGAAGGTTAGATGCAAAGTTACTAAGTGTGAGGGCAGCATTGCACTAGCAAAGGTGCCCCCACATAGTTCAGGGCAATTTCCCCGGACTTTGTGAGTGCGGGGACACCATTACAAGCGTGCACTACATATAGGTCAATACCTATATGTAGCTTCACAATGGTAACTTTGAATATGGCCATGTAACATGTCTAAGATCATGGCATTGTCCCCCATGCCAAATCTGGTATTGGGGTGCCAATCCCATGCATCCCCCGGGCTCCACTATGGACCCCGGGTACGGCCAAACCAGCTCTCTGGGATTTTCTCTGCAGCTACTGCTGCTGCCACCCCACAGACAGGATTCTGCCCTCCTGGGGTCTGGGTAGCCCAGTCCCAGGAAGGCAGAACAAAGGATGTCCTCTGAGAAAGGGTGTTACACCCTCTCCCTTTGGAAATAGATGTTAAGGGCTGGGAAGGAGTAGCCTTCACAGCCTCTGGAAATGCTTTGAAGGGCACAGATGGTGCCCCCCTTACATAATCCTGCTCTGGCGTGAAACCGGACAAAGGAAAGGGGAGTGACCACTCCCCTGTCCATCACCACCCCATGGGTGGTGCCCAGAGCTCCTCCAGTGTGTCCCAGACCTCTGCCATCTTGAATCCAGAGGTGTGAGGGCGCAATGGAGGCCTCTGAGTGGCCAGTGCCAGCAGGTGATGTCAGAGACCCCTCCTGATAGGTGCTTACCTCACTAGGTGGCAAATCCTCCTCTGAGGGCTATGTAGGGTCTCTCCTGTGGGCTGTTCCTCAGATAACGACTTGCAAGAATTCACCAGAGTTCCTCTGCATCTCCCTCTTCGACTTCTGCTCCAGGACGCCTGTAAACCTGCAACAAAATAGCAAGAAGACTACCAGCAACATTGTAGCACCTAATCCTTCTGGCTTTCTCGACTGTTTCCTGGTGGTTCATACTCTGGGGGCTGTCTGCCTTCACCCTGCACTGGAAGCCATGAAGAAATCTCCTGTGGGTCGACGGATTCTTCCCCCTGCTCCAGCAGGCACCAAACTTCAGCATCACCGGTACTCTGGGACCCCTCTCATCCTGACGAGCGTGGACCCTGGAACACAGGTGGTAGACCCAAGTGACCCAGACTGTCCAGTGGTCCAACTGTCCAAATTTGGAGGAGGTAAGTCCTTGCCTCCCCTCTCCAGACAGTAATCCCGTGCACCATGTGAACTGCAGCTGCTAGGGCTTCTGTGCACTTTTGCAAGGAATCCTTCGTGCACAGCCTAGCCAAGATCCCCAGCACACCGTCCTGCATTGCTCAACTCCCTGAGTTGACCTCCGGCTTCGTGGGACCCTCTTTTGTAGTGTTGAGACGACCGCCGTGCCTAGTCTTCTTGAACCCGTGTTCAAGGACTTCTGCGGGTGCTGCCTACTTGTGCATGTGCTCTCTGTGTTGCTGAGGGCCCCCCTCAGTCTCCTCTACCAAGTGGGGACATCCTGGTCCTTCCTGGGCCCGGGCAGCACCCTTTTTCTTCAACCGCAACCTTTACAGCTAGCAAGGCTTGTTTGTGGTCTTTCTCCAAAGAAACAACTCTGCATCCCCCAGCACTCGGTGGGACATCTTCTGCACAAAGGAGAAGTTCCTAGCACCTTTCGTTGTTGCAGAATCTTCAGCTCCTACCAACCGGCGGCAGCCATTTTGCACCTTCATCCGGGGTTTAGTGAGCTCCTGCTCCCCCTGGACACTTTCGCGACTCTTGGACTTGGTCCCCTTCCTTTGTAGGTCCTCAGGTGCAGTAATCCGTCTTCAGTGCTTTGCAGTATGTTGTGGTCTTTGCAGAATTTCCTAGTTTAGTGTGTTTCTGGGGAAGAAGTATCACTTTACTCCAATTTTTCAGTCTTGGGCTGGGGTATTTTGGACACCCTTAGTGTTTTCTTACACTCACAGTGACCATCTACACACTACACTAGCCTAGGGGTCTATTTGTGGTTTGCATTCCACTTTCTTAGTATATGGTTAGGCCTAGTGCATCCTATTGTATTCTACAGTGATTTCACTACTTTTCTAACTGTTTACTTACCTGATTTTGGTTTGTGTGTATATTTTGTGTATTTTACTTACCATCCTCCGTGATGCTTTTGGCACATTGTCACTAAAATAAAGTACCTTTATTTTTTGTAACTCTGAGTATTATGTTTCCTATGATATAGTACCTATATGATATAAGTGGTATGGTAGGAGCTTTGCATGTCTCCTAGTTCAGCCTAAGCTGCTCTGCTATAGCTACCTCTATCAGCCTAAGCTGCTAGAACACTACTATTCTACTAATAAGGGATAACTGGACCTGGCACAAGGTGTAAGTACCATCAGGTACCAACTATAAGCCAGGCCAGCCTCCTACAAAAGGTTCTTTGAAGTTCATGGAATTTCCAGTCCTGGCTACAAGCTGGTTGCAGTGACAATACAGGGTCATTTGGCTGATTGTGAGGAGACAGGACACAGCCTATTTAGCTGCAAGTGGGTATGTGCTCAACTCTGCCACCTGTTCCTAACACCTTATGTCCCATTGAGACACACTTAATCCTTCTATTATGTGACTATCTGGGAGGAATTTACAAAGGATTTATTATTATTATTATTTATTATTATTATTATTATTATTATAATTCCATAGGTACCAAATGTGACATATCCACCTCCTCTCAATTAGGAATAACTGCTCATTAAATGTAATAAGGAATATCCAATGTTATCCTATAGAAGGGGTAGGCCTTACAGTAGTGAAAGAAGTATTTGGGAGTTTTTCACTACCAGTACATGGACAAAGTTAAGTACATGTCCTACTTTTGGGGTGACATATATGTACTAAAAGGGGAGTTTAATGATTTGCAAGATGGTTTAAATGATAAGTTGACATGGCACTGTAACACATCATTCAGGCTGCAATGAAGGCCTGGGACATGGTTTAGAGAGTTACTTAAGTGGTGGCATAATAAGTGCTGTAGGCCCACTGGTAGCTTTTAATTTACAGCCCCTGTGTATATGGTACACCACTCTAAAAGGGACTTACAAGTAAATTAAATATGCCAATTAGGTATATACCAACGAAACCATATTTTAGAGAGAGAGAGCACACAAGCACTTTACCACGGGATAACAGTGGTAAAGTGCAAAGAGTCCTTAGGCCAACAAAAACAAAGCCAGCAAAACGTGGAGAGTAAAAGGCAAAACATGTGGGTGTGAGCCTGCAGAGGGAGCCAGGTCCAATAGAAAAAAATTCAAAATTTTCATCCATGTTTTATTCTACCTCAGTTATATTATTTTACCAATAGCCACATTTGTGGTCTTGTTTTATTTTCTCTATCTAGCTGTTCTTTACCTAGGCCAGCACTGTGTTCTTAAACAAGACATTTCTTTCACTCTGTGCTTTCTCAAGGTTGCAGTGAGATAGGTTGCCGGCAAAAGTGGTACGCTTTGTCTCCAATGTTCACAGAAACATACACACTCTTACGTGGGGATCCTTCCTTGGAACATCAGCGGTTTTATTATAAAAACACTACTTTGACCCATGTACGTTAGAGGGAGATTACAGCCAGATAACCACATCTGTATGCTGATTGCTGAGTGCTCTGCTGCAGCTGCTTATGTAGACTACAGGCTTCTTGCTCTGGTATGAGGGAACCTGAAGGGCAGAATTAGAGCTTAATAGCTGTGCTCTAACATAGTCTAGGTAGGAACTATTCTTAACGATCTTAGTGACAATATGGTAACGTTATTTTTATGTTTTACTCTCCTTGTCACAATTTTAATCCTGTCATGCTTCATCGTCCTAGTTATTACAATACATGCTTTATTATCTAAAATGCAGTTACTTCAATAAAACATTATTGAACTATACTCTGCCTCTGATTGTCTTTGCATATGTGTGACTAATGTAACTGAGAGAAATGGATGAGATCTGAGTGACCACGATTTCCCTGAGGAGTCATTTGTGTCATGGGCCCGGTTGCCCAATCATCCCTGCTCTTGGGTGGAGATGAGGCACTGCTAGTTAGCCAGAACAAAACCTGGATTAGGCCGACAGGTGTCACCTGGTGTGGGTTCAGACTCAGTCCCCTGCAGTACAAGTGATTTTGCCGCCCAAATCCAGTAGTCTCATTAGGATAATGAGAACCTATGCGACATGGCACCGCCAACGTTTGGTCAGGCACTAATTATCGGATCCTCCTCAGTATCTGTCTCACTATATACAAAGATAATTCAGTACTATATACGGAGACTTCTGTGGTATTGAGGAGTTTCCTCCTCAGCTAAGTAGGGAGTACCTAACTAATGCTGTAGGTTGTTCAAGCTTGAACCCTTAAAGGATAATCCCCATTTGGTGTGCTTATCTCTGAACAAAATGTACCGTTCATCATGGCAATCCCGCAACGGGTAGCAATTGCAGTCAATATGCGACCACCCCTTACTGCACATTTATTGGCACATGGCCTAACGGCCCAGGGGGGTCCTGTTACATTTGTTGTTGAGGCTCATCCAGCCTATAGAACAGAACTTTGCTATTCTTGGGTCACATTTCCAGCAGCGGATGGGAACACAAATACATTTCAGCATTACACATCTGCAAACATTACCTGCACAATATGGAGCATATGCATATATTAGAAATACCTCTACCTTATCAAGAACATAATAATTGGCTTGATGGCGCCCTACCACATACAATTCTACATGTTAGGTTAGGTCCTCTAAGTAATGATGGTCCTACCTGGCCTTTATTGGCCACATATACACCGCACCCTGATGCAGCAACCTTGACTGTAGCTGAAGTCTGCCGCTTATATACTGAGCTTACAGAAAGAAACAGACGATTAGTACAGTTTGTAATGCAAACAATAAATACAAACCCAGCACGTGCTACCCCGGCGCAACCACATGCAGTAACGCCAGGCATTAATCCTGTGATTGTACATTCAATTGTGGGTTAAGTACCTGCCAAACGAGAAGAGATTCTGTTTTGGTTAGCTCAAAAAATAAATGCACTGGGAGCAGTATTTCCCCATATGGGACCTTAGGATAAGCCTACAATATTAACAATGTGCTTGCCATTTGGGATGGTTCCCACAGTAGATAACTGCAACACTAACTGCAACACTTGGGGCATGGCATTTGCCACACTCTGTACTACTGCAAACAGTACACTGACACTTGCCAATTTACTGGAAGTATTAAAACAAATTGAAGATGAATACGGGGCTACCCCGGCCCTGGACTTGAGGATGCAACTTATGGGCAATTTTGCCACTGTATCTTCAATCATATTAAGTAACCTTAAAGGGGAAGCAGTTGCACTAGCAGTGCGCATGTGGCTCCGGGACTTTCCTCCACAGGATCAAGAACATGAGCAGCCAAAGAATACTGTATCGTGGAGACCTTCTCTACTATTGGTAGAGATAGTCTGGGGGCCAGACCTACAAAATCACAGTTTCGGGGTAAATCTAATAAAGATACTACCTAGCAAGCTCCTGAGGGTTCTAAAAAACACTGGGAGAAAAAACAACAAACACCTAAAAAAGAGAGGGGAGAATCTCTGCAAATGGAGACCCCATAGAATAGATATAATCTCAGAAATAGAAATAATGTAAAAATGCCTGACAGATATCAATATACTGATACACGCCAATCTCGTTCCTTTCAGGTGGGCGGTCAGAGTGAAGAACTGAGTACGTGAAACTGAGACAGGAATCACAATGCTCTACAGAAGTTTCTGTTAAAAAAAGAAGAGAATATTCCCCACCAAAACCTCCAATTTAAAAAGAAGAAAGTGGCAGCAGTCGCGATTCGTCATGCCACTCAAGAAGAGGGCTCTATTGAAGAACAAGACGTGGGCACTAGCTCTGCTAGACAGCGCAGCAGAGGTCACAATAGTTTGCCAGAATCATCAAGAGCACCTGGAGGTGAAAGCAACTGAAGACTTCTTACAAGTTGAAACTGCGGACATGCATGTCTCCACGCCTGACAGGGTGTACAAAGTAACGTTACAGTTAGAAGGAGACATTGAATGCATAATCAACACAATCTTTTGGGACAGTGTTGTAAACATTTATGATATTCTACTAGCCGAAAGGGATTGGCCACCTGAATTTGTCCATACTTACCCATATGGGGAAGAGGTTATCAAGCCTTCTTTCTCACCCCTTGTTCCAGATGAGCTCATAGAATCCTACGCCATTGATTTGGCATTGGCGCAGGCACCCGCGTTATATCGCAACCATGTAGGGTGGGAAAAAGATTCCCCCTATGATGTAATTCCGATTAAAAATCAACCCCAATACCCAATAAAACATGATGCTAAAACACCCGTGAGGGAAATCCTCACACATCTGGAGTACCAGGATGTAAACGAACACTGCATCTCACCAATGAATAATCCATTATTTCCTGTAGCTAAACCGGACCATTCATACAGAACAGTCTTAGACTACAGACACTTAAACAGACACACATGCACATATGCTATACAAAACTCTCATAGCATGGCACATATGAACAACATAGTGCGCAAAAAATACAAAACAACACTGGATATTTTCAATGGTTTCTTCTGTCAAAATATCGCGCCTGAGAGTAGAGACCTAACAAGTTTCAGCGCACTAGGCTCCCAGAAAAAATTCTGTAGTTTACCACAGGGGTATAAGAAAGGTCCAGGACTGTTCGCTGCAAGTGTAACTTCAATATTGACCCTGAAGCATTGTCCTATGTAGATGATATCTATGTCACGGATGATGAATTACCGCAACATCTAAGATGGGTAGCCCGCATTGTTGTGGGATTTGCCGAATTAGGCTAGAAATGAAACTTCAAGAAAACTAAAATTGCCTTCCTTAGTGACCTGTTTCTGGGATACAAATTATCAAGTGAAGGAAAGAGCCTAGCACCACAATTCTTAGAAAAATGTGCGCTGTTACAACCTTCAAATACTATTAAAAAAAACTCCAATCCCTATTGGGTTTCCTAAATTTTGGCAGAACTCACATTCCAGATTACGCATCACGCATAAAACCCTTATATGATTTAATACGTTCTGACTTTTCCAGTAAATTGTGGTCAGTCGAACACACACGCATTCTCAGAGCTTTGCAAACAGACATGCTTGCAGCACAACACCTACACACAAGGGACACTAAAAAACATGTGGTCATCAGAATAATTGCTGGTGCCATTGATTTCACCAATGTACCATTCAATGAGGGTGAGACAGTCCCAGTAGCATACAAATCACATTTGCATTCAGCAGCAGAACAACGCTTTGCTCCCACTGAGAACATTCTCACTGCTGTTCAGATGGCTGTCATTAAAGACCACTGGCCCAGAGGAAACACATTATTGCCATATCGCCAATCCCAGCCCTTGACGCTGTTACCAAAGCCAGCATTCCAAACGCTAAAGCATTACATCCACATTGGATTCAATGGGCAATGTCTTTGACAGCCAATGATGTAGACTATATTTTTTACCCAAAGTAACAAACTCAAGAAATGCATTGCCTATTGATCAATATCAGAGTCATGTACACCGACGTCTCAGCACAACCTGCAATAGGCACAAAGCATCAATACTCTGCTCCTTGCACAGTCGTAAGCGGCTATATGGAGGATAGTAAGTTCTATCCACAATATACTTTCACGCAAACCCTAGGAGATGGCACTGCACAACTAGCAGAGCTAAAGGCTCTGGTGATGACACTGGACCAAACGGAGCCTGACCAGCTAATGCTGATTGTCTGTGACTCGTACTATTGTGTCCAGTCCTTCAATGAATATCTACAATAATGGCACCAGAATGGGTTCAGAGATTCCACAGGTAACACCATCAAACACTGACTTCTGTGGGGGAAAGTAGCAGACCTGAAGGAAACGCTACCAAATGTCCATGTTGTACATACACTTGGACACCAGCGCATTGGAATACACGTTGCTGGAAATACACTGGCTGACGAAGCAGCCAAATCAGCAGTAGCTACGGCTTTTGTTGCTGCAGTAACTTGTTCTAGAACAAAACCGGACAATGACATATGTGCTGCCATGAAAGCCACGGCAGAAGGCACGCCCTTAACAAAAGCATTTCCTGCTAAATATTCCTACCAGATGGGAGGTTTCCTTGACGTAGAAGTAAAAATACCAGGCGTCGGAGTTCGAGTAATTCCCAATAAAGACCTAAGACCAGAGTTGATTAAAGCAGCACATGAGGGGGTTGCCTCTGCCCATTCTGGTGTGGCGGCTACAATATCATTATTGCAAGCAAGTTATTGGTGGTCAGGTCTATACAAACAGACCAAAGCAGTATGTCCTTTGTTGTGACATCTGCCAACAAATTAAGGGGTCCACCGTCAAACACCCACCGCAGACATCCCTCCTAATTTCAAACAAACCATTACAATGTGTGTACCTGGACCATTGTGGTCCCCTGACACCTGATAGTGCGTACAAATACATCTTAGTTGCTGTTGACTCCTGCTCCAGATTTCTATGGGTGTGGCCACAACGCTCTGACTGTTATTAAAGATTTGCAAGTCTTTATCGGCACATATGCAGATGCGGCTTTCCACTCAGGCCAGGGCCCTGCCTTCGCCTCAAGGGCATTCAGGGACGCTGTGGCTTAGTTAGGGGTCCAACTCCATTAGTCGTCTCCATTTCATCCGAAGGAAATAGGGTTGTGCAGCGATGAAACCAAGAATTAAAGCAATCCTTAACAGCCAGAGTATTAGGTTTGGGTCATAGTTGGCTTAATCACCTGTATGGACTCAGAGAACATATATATAATAATCTGCCTAGAAGGTCCCTGGGGGGTCGTACTTCATATGATTGCCTGTTTGTAACTCAAATTTATGTTCCAGATCTTGATCGCCCTGGCATGGAGGCGGCAGAAACACCTTTTGACATAAATGAACGTGTCACTGTCTTGCAGGAATTACAACAGGTCCGTGACAACAATGCTTCTGCCAGTGCCGCCTCCGTAGGAATTAAGGATGCACCAATAACATCTACTGGCTAGATTCCAAAGGTTGGGGATCTAGTATGTGAAAAAGTTGCTGTGAAAAAGGAGTTTGGTCCTTCCTATTGTGCACCGGTCCCAGTTCTGGGAATACACAGTACCAGATCTGTTATTCTACCACCGCTGCCTGGTTCTAAATAAAACTGCTTTGTCTCCATCGACAATGTCAAGTTACACCATGTGGCCGATCCTGCTCAGCAGAGCAAGAGAACAACCGGTAGTACCCAAATCCCTCACACTACTGGTGAAGATGTCCCTCTACAAGTTTTGAGCAGTAACGCTGATATCTCTCCGAGCTTGGGGAGGGTGAAAAATGATCTTGCATTAGTTCCACTAACATCAATTGCAACAAGTAACACAGAAATTGCTGATTGATTTGACTCCACTTCTACACAAATGGATGGAGTCATTTGCCATGAACCACCACAGGAAACCCCTACAAGTTCTCCTCCTTCAAATACAGCTCCGTTTTTTTCACAAACTGCTTCTGGATACTTTGCCGACATCAATGACACCTTTTCGGACTCATTTGCCTCTTCTACATCTGAACTGCCAAAAACACATAAGCTGATAAACTGGCTTAAAACAAATTACCTTATTTTTCCATGGAACTATCTGTGGCTTTCCTTGACTATATTAGCTTTCCTCCTTTGGATTGGCTTTATTATTACTTTCTTTCTATTAATACATGGTCACCACCTTCATGAAAGCTCAACAGTTGAACTGGTGGATGAGGTCCTAGAACCCCATTATTCTTCTCACAAGGTCCGCAGAGACTTGTCTTTTGTGAACATTTGCACCATACCAATTCCTGTTGGGATTGTTTGGGATAAAGTCACATTTGATATATACGGCCCGACTGAGGTCATTCAAATACCATATATGTTTAAACTGTCTATGAATGATGTAATAATACCCGGAGTTGTTTCTGATGACTGGGATGTGAAAACAGTTGATTCTATGATGACTCAGTTGCAGTATTTTACTGTATTTGAAAGTGAGAATGTTTATCAATCTAAAGAAAACTATGGTGACATGTTTTGCTATATTTATTATGGGCACCATTTCATTCACAGAGCAAGTACCCCGAAAACAATTTTTAACTACACACAATGGGAACATTGTCTGACTCCACCACAAGGGAGTTCTAAAACATATTCTGAAAAATGTACATATTTTTCTGGGCACAATGTTAAAAATGCTGAGTCATATTATTTCAAATTGCCATTTATGGAAAATGTACATATATTATTGACAGATACAAAATTCATGTACTCGGATTCCTTTGTTTCCCGGTTGGCTATAGAAAGCTATGAATATTGGTTGAACTAGATTGACTTAAAAAGTGTGTGGGGAACAAAAAGTTGGCAAATAAGGGGAAAGGAAGCTTTATTGAGAGCATGACTGATACCTGTTCAAATTATATTTTTAAATGAAACTATACAACAGACAAGTTGTTTAGGCTTAGCGAACATTAAGGATTTGAATGCGCCCAGTATTCCTGTCCCTGCGAAATTCTACAAATGGCAGAGGTATATAAATGCAATTGAAGATCAGCTGGATGAATGGGTCCAAAATGGTACGTTTAATTCTTCACTTTCACGTCCTGGTGGGTGGTTATTGTGGCCAATAGATACCAATGGGTATCATAAACATTTTATAAACTCCACAGGGGGTTTTAGAACAAGTAAGCCTGACCCTCGCTATGTGTCATCTGAACATGCGGGTATAGTAACAACATAAAGCGTAGGGAAACTATGCTAGAAATGCTTGGAGAGTTCCTCACTAGATGCCGTTAAGGAACACCCCAGTATCCTATGTAATAACATTGACTTCCAGGATTTCCTATTAGGCCCCAGAAAACAACGCAGAAAGCGCTTCTTATATGCAGTCTATAATGAAATTTGGAAGCTTTCTCAACAAGAAGCTGCCCGGTTAAGGCAAATAGATCAGGAAAACTTACAGAAGGCATTAGCTGTTGTAGATAATGGGATTAATACCATGTCCGACTGGATATACACCTTAAACAACATTGTTTCTTCTGCAATAGACATAATACAAAGTGACATGTCCTCTTTACACCATGGACAGAATCAACTAAGGTCCATTATGCAGTTAGGTTGGACACTACAAACACTAAACGCAGGTTGCGTTCACTGGCAACACGTTAGCGCAAGGAACATATTTTCCACATTTAATTTAACGCGACAACAACAACTAATGGCCTAGAAAGAAGCAACATGGCATGTTATATATTGAAAAATTAGAAAAGTTGTCTTTTACTGTGGCTGTAATACCACGTGCTGAGTGGTTAATACACGGGGTCCTTAATCTGCCTAGTTCAACACTTCACTCCACGTCCTGCTTAAAACACATTCCAGTGGGCAGCTATGAAAGGCTAGGAGATAGTTACATCCATGAGGTGTGGGAGCTACCCTTCTCATACAAATGTCTTAGTGGCATGAAAAAGGTTTTTCTTAGCAGTAGTAAATGCAAGACTTCTGTCAGCCATTCGATGGGTTGTAAACATCTGTCCTTGCACAGGTGTGTAATGCTTCGGCAGCGAACCTGGCTTGTTATCTGAAGAGAATCTCAGTCCCCTTTATTAGACCTGCGTTTCAAGTGTTCTCGAATGACAGCTATGTCCTCCTCAATAGTGAGAGCTGTTGTGGGATCCGAGCCAGAATAGTTTGTTGTTTCGGTCTCTAAGATTGTTACATGCTGCAGGAATGTACTTTTTCCTCCTAAAAGACAGAAGGAAGTAGCTGAGATTTGGCCCCATACCGCTACTTCAAGTGTGAATTTGGACAAGTTGAGCAGAATAAAGGCTTTATTGTTTCAAAAACATGTGGTGCTCACATCTGCACGCAAGATCAATGCGCTTCAGGTTGCGAGGTCATCAACAGAGATACAGTCCCTTTTAAGTACTAACTTTCCGAGACACTTTGGTGAACTCATGGGACAGATATTTATTGCGTCCTACGTAATCACAAATTTCTTTAATGCTGTTGGCTATGTTTTCATTCACACCTTCTCCTCTATATTTGGTTTGATACCTTCAGCCATCCACTCAATATTGACAAGTATTTTCGGGCGATTTACAATAACCCTGGCTATAACAGGTGGCATTTTGCTATTGCTAATTTTTTGTGCAATGGCTGTCCTGTTACAACAAGGAAGACTTAAAAGCGCTTCCACCAGCGCAGCTGTGTCATGTATGCATGATGCAGTACTTTGGAGCATCACTCCTGGAGCAATTGGAGTGTGGCTGGTCTCTGTCATTCAGACCAGTTTTGCATTGTGTACAGCCCGTATTTCGGTGCCTCTGGTGCACTTTTGAGTGTGCACTGAAAGTTTTCTTTCTACGCAGCAGTAGCTTTCATTGGACACTGATCTGTGGATGTTCTCGCTGAGGGCTCATTACAAAACATGCGCGTTGAGGGTACGTTTGCCACAGGAAGCTGTTTATGAGTTGCCCACGGTATGCTGCTGCCTTAGCTGGAACTCAGGCTTTGGAACATGAATGCTCCTTGGTTTTCTTTCGCAATGATTTTCCTATTTTACCAGCTGCCGAAGTGGAAGATTTCCTGTCTTCAATTATCCCGGATATGATTGGCGACTTTAAAAATGACTCTGACTTTTGAAATTCGGCTTTTTGGCGTCACAATTAACATTTTAAATTGTCCTTTTAATATATGCTCATATGTCTTTTAACTTGTCATTATTGACATTCCCATATATATGCCTTAGGCTGAATTTTAGTAGCTTTTATATATAATAATTAGGCTTTGAAACACCTTTGAATCGGCAAGGGGAGGGTGTTGTGTAACCATTTTAGCTATAGTTGTTATACACATTATTTTAGCAAACTAGGCCTGCCGCTGTGCACCTTAACCTAGATATGTTTTATTCTAGCTCTGTTATATTATTTTAACAATAGCCACATTTGCGGTCGTGTTTTATTTTCTCTATCTAGCTGTTCTTCGCCTAGGCCAGCACTACGTTCTTAAACAAGACATTTCTTTCACTCTGTGCTTTCTCAAGGCTGCAGTGAGATAGGTTGCCGGCATAAGTGGTACACTCTGGCCCTCATTCTGACCTTGGCGGGCGGCGGAGGCCGCCCACCAAAGTCCCGCCGTCAGGTTACCGTTCCGCGGTCGAAAGACTGCGGCGGTAATTCTGACTTTCCCGCTGGGCTGGCGGGCGGTCGCCTTCAGACCGCCAGCCAGCCCAGCGGGAAAGAGGCTTCCACGAGGAAGCCGGCTCGGAATCGAGCCGGCGGAGTGGAAGCTGTGCGACGGGTGCAGTTGCACCCGTCGCGTATTTCACTGTCTGCGCAGCAGACAGTGAAATACTTGTAGGGGCCCTCTTACGGGGGCCCCTGCAATGCCCATGCCAGTGGCATGGGCACTGCAGGGGCCCCCAGGGGCCCCGCGACCCCCCCTACCGCCATCCGGATCTCGGCGGTCCGACCGCCGGGATCTGGATGGCGGTAGGGGGGGTCGGAATCCCCGCGGCGGTGCAGCAAGCTGCGCCGCCGCGGAGGATTCAATGGGGCCGCGGTACACTGGCGGGACCCCGCCAGTGGTGCCGGTCCGACCGCGGCTTTACCGCCGCGGTCGGAATCCCCATTGGAGCACCGCCGGCCTGTCGGCGGTGCTCCCGCGGTCCTCCGCCCTGGCGGTCAAAGACCGCCAGGGTCAGAATGACCACCTCTGTCTCCAATGTTCACAGAAACATACACACTCTTACGTGGGGAACATCAGCTGTTTTATTATAAAAAACACTACTTTGACCCATGTACGTTAAAGGGAGATTTCAGCCAGATGACAACGACTGTATGCTGATTGCTGAATGCTCCGCTGAAGCTGCTTATGTAGACTAAAGGCCTCTTGCTCAGGTATGAGGAATGATGTCTTCTCAGGGGAACCTGAAGGGCAGAATTAGAGCTTAACATGCTGTGCTCTAACATAGCCTAGGAAGGAACTATTCTTAAGGATCTTAGTGGCAATATGGTAGTGTTACTTGTATGTTTTACTGTAGAAGGCTGGCCTGGTTTCTAGTCAGTACCTAAGGTACTTAAACCTTATACCAGGTTCAGTTATCCCTTATTAGTGAAATGTAAGGTTCTAGCAGCTTAGGCTGTCTAGAGGTAGCTGTAGCAGAGTAACTTAGGCTGAACTAGGAGACATGCAAAGCTCCTCCAATACCACTATTGTTGCACAGTACTTATACACAATAAAAGACAATACTCATTCTTACCACAAATAAAAGTACTTTATTTCAGTGACACAAGGCCAAAAATATCTTAGAGGCAATACTCCTACTGGAGGTAAGTATTATACACAATATATACACTACAAACCCAATGGGCCTATGGGCAACACAAACCATATACTAAAATATTGGAATGCGAAAGTCCTATTCCCCTCTAGGCAAGTGTAGACTGTAGCGGGGCGCTGGGAGTGTAAGAAAACACCAAATGTGAGTAAAGTACCCCACCCCAGAGCCCAGAAAAACAGGAGTAAAATACAGCAAGTTTCTGCAGGACACACTACAAGTCGTGATAAAGGATTTAGAAAGACTGCAAGAAACCAACAATGGATTCCTGGACCTGAAGACATGTGGAAAGAGGAGACCAAGTCCAGAAGAAAATGAAGAGTCCAGGAAGAACAGGAGCCCCTGCCAACCTGGAAGAAGGTGCAAAAGTGGATTCTCTGGTTAGAAGAAAAGTACAGAAGAGCACCAACGAAGATAGCTGTGGGTTCCTGCTTGTTGCAGGAGATGCCCCACGTCGAGTTGTTGGATGCAGGCAGTTTGTGTCGCTGGATTCTGCCAACGAGCCTTGGTTCGCGTCAAAACGCAGTTTGCGTCAATGAGGGGCTGCCCGGGCCCAGGAGAGACCTGGAGGTCTCAACTCGGACTGAGGAGACAGAGGGGGCTCTCAACGCGCTAGAGAACCCTCAGAAGACAGAGGCAGCACCCATAGGAGTCCCAGGACATAGGGACAAAGAAGGTGCAAAATGTGGTTGTTGCAGCACTACGCAGAAGTGTCCCACACCTCCGGAGAACAACACAGCGAGTTGTGCATCGCAGGATGGAGTGCTGGGGACCTGGGCTACACTGTGCACAAAGAACTGCACAGAAGCCCAAGGAGCTGCAGAAGACACAGTACACAGGGGTACTGTGGCAGCACGGTGAGACAAGCTCTTACCGCCTTCAAAATTGGACAGCTGGACCTTCGGACAGCCAGGATCACTTCGGTCCACCACCTGTGTTCCTGGGATCACACTCGTCACCAGGAGACGAGTCCCAGAGTAACGGTTGTCGTGCACAAAGGTGCCTGCTGAAGCAGGGAAGTGACTCAGTCACTCCACGGGAGGTTCCTTCGGTTCTTCTGGTGCAGAATGAAGACGGGGAGTCCTCAGAGCATGCACACCTTGGAACCTGTTGCAGTTGCTGGCTGGAGCTGAAGTTGCAGGTCAAAGGAACCTTCCTGGATACTTTGTTGCAGTTACAGCAGTTCCTGGAGCAGTCTGCAGTTGATCTGATGGTCAGAAGCTGAAGCAGAGGATGCAGAGGAGTCCTGGAGGAATCTTGCAAGCTGAATCTGAAGAGACACCCACAGGAGAGACCCTAAATAACCCTGAGAGGGGGATTGGTTACCTACCCAGGTATGCACCTATCAGGAGGGATCTCTGACATCATCTGCTGGCACTGGCCACTCAGAGGTCTCCAGAGGGACCCCACACCTTGGAATCCAAGATAGGTAACGCCAGGGACACTATGGAGGAGCTCTGGGCTCCACCCCTGGGGTAATGATGGACAGGGGAGTGGTCACTCCCCTTTCCTTTGTCCAGTTTTGTGCCAGAGCAGGGACTGGGGGGGTCCCTGAACCGGTGTAGACTGGATCATGCAAGGAGGGCACCGTTTGTGCCCTTCAAAGCATTTTCAGAGGCTCTGGGAGGCTACCCCTTCCATGCCTGTAACACCCATTTCCAATTGGAGAGGGTGTAACACACCGGCATTGTTCTGCCTTCCTGGGATTGAGCTGCTCAATCCCCATGAGGGCAGAAACCTGTCTGTGAGGTGGCAGCAGCTGGGGCTGCAGTGGGAACCTCAGAGAGATGGTGTGGCAGCACTGGGGATCCATGGTGGGGCCCCAATACCAGATTTGGATTGGGGTCCAATTTCCTGATCTTAGACACCTTACATGGCCATATTCAGAGTTACCATTGTGAAGTTACATATATGTATTGACATTTATGTAGTTCACACTTATAATGGTGTCCCCGCACTCACGAAGTCTGTGGAATTGGCCCTGGACAACGTGGGGGCACCTTTGCTAGTGCAAGGGTGCCCTCACACACAGTAACTTTGCACCTAGCCTTCAGTAAATGAAGGTTAGACATATAGGTAACTTATAAGTTACTTAGGGCCAGATGTAGCATTTTCCTATTTTGTGAATCGGAAATAGCGAGTCGTGCGACTCGCAATTTCCGATTCACAAAATCGGATGTAGAACAGTGTCTCAGACACCGTCTGCGAGTCGCTATGGAGTCGCAAAGACCCACCTCATTAATATTAATGAGGTGGGTCTCATTTTGAAACCCGATAGCAAATCCCTGCACTCACAGGGATGGTGGCCTGCTGAAGTCAGCAGACCTCCATGTCTGTGACTGCTTTTTAAATAAAGCAGTTTTTTTATTTTTATTTTTATTTTGCAGCCCGTTTTCCTTAAAGGAAAACGAGTTGCAAAATAAAAAAAAATAACGAAACCATTTGGTTTCGTTTTTTCAGAGTAGGCAGTGGTCCATTGGCCCACTGCCTGCTCTGAAAAACCCTGTTTGGCAACATTCACAAAGGGGAAGGGGTCCCCTTCCCTTTTGCGAATGGGTTACCACCAGTGTGACACTGTGGTAACTGCGAATTGCTTTGCGACCGCACTCGCGGTCACAAAGCAATTTAGCATAGCGATGCGAGTCGCACATAGGAAGGGGACACCCCTTCCTATTTGAAAGTTGCATTCACAATTTGTGAGTCGGTACCAACTCGCAAATTGTGAATGAGCATCGCAAACGTCATTTTGCATGGCGCAAACTGCGATTTTTGCAGTTTGCACCATGCAAAATGCTTGCTACATCTGGCCCTTTGTGCAGTTCAAATTAGCTGTGAAATAGTTTGTGCACTCAAAGGTTTGTATGAGCTCCTTATTGGAGGCAAAAGAAATGCTGCAGCCCATAAGGATCTCCTGGAGCCCAATGCCCTGGGTACCTAGCTACCATATACTAGGGACTTATAAGGGGGGGGGTCCAGTGTGCCAATTGGAATTGGTATTTGAAGTCACTAAGTAAGTAGAGAGAGCATAATGGTAAGTAGAGAGAGCATAATCACTAGATTTCTGGTTAGCAGAACTTCAGTGACACAGTTAAGCATACTGACAACACACATAGGCCACAAACTATGAGCACTGGGGTCCTGGCTAACAGGATCCCAGTGAGACAGGCAAAACACACTGACAAACAGATAGAAATTGGGGGTGACGTGCCAAGAAAGATGATACTTTCCTACATTTACTCTCCTTGTTACAATTTTAATCCTGTCATGCATCATCGTCCTAGTTATTGCAATACATGCTTCATTATCTAAAATGCAGTTACTTCAATGAAACCTTATTGAACTAGATTCTGCCTCTGATTGTCCTTGCATACGTGAGACTAATGTAACTGAGAGAAACGGATGAGATCTTGACCACGATTTCCCTGAGGAGTCATTTGCGTCATGCGCCCGATTGCCCAATCATTCCTGCTCTCGGGCGGAGATGAGACACTGCTAGTTTCTGGAACAAAACTCGGATTAGGCCGACAAGTGTCACCTGGTGTGGGTTCAGTCTCCCACAGTACAAGTGTTTCTGCCACCTGAATTCAGTAGTTTCATTAGGATAATGAGAACCTACGCAACACCCTGTCAGCCTAATTCTTTTGGAGACTTCGCCCAATGAAGATATTTATCTTTAAACGTATTCACTTTATTGGAGCTCGGCTACCTCCAGCAGAACGAGACTGCAAGCTATAGCTGAACAGGGCTCAGAGAAGCCGGTTACCTTCTCTGCGACATCATGGTGAAAACTGATTTGCTGCTGCAGAAAAGCTCCAAGCAGGAGCAATCTAAATCTTTGGCCGAGCTGCAACACACCTGTCCCAGAAGGACTTAACAGGTTCGTACCAGTCTTCTGTCAGTTTTCCAGGCAGAAATTATTGAATTTTTTTTTGAGTCCCAGCTTTCAGGCTTAGACAGGAGGGGGAACACTCTGGCACTTATCTGAGTGCCCAAGCACCTTGTGGAACACGACATAAGGGTTAGGATTTACTCTACTGGAAGCCACCAGCACGGTCCAAAGCAGGTCCAGTTGAGCTGGTCAACTGGGCTCTTCAGTAAAGTGGATTTCTTGTATCTTTTCTGTAGGTGTAGCTTAACAGGAGGTCAGCCAACTGATCATTCGAGTCTGCTTTTCAGTCCTGGGTACAAGTGGGAGCATGTCCAACCATTGTTGGTATCCTTACAGGTCACAACAGCAGGTGCAGTCCTTCTGTCTTCCGCATGTCCAGAGGTTTTCTAAAGAAGTCACTGAGGGTGCCATATTTATGCCCAGTGCCAGCATGTGAGTGGGAGAAACACCCTGCCACTCCCTAACCAGTAGGTTAAACATTCCCAGGAGTGCCCTACCCACTTTTCCAGCACTTCCTGTGTGTTTTACTGGAAACTATTCCACAGTGTCCTCTGTCTGATACTAAGATAGCAGAAACTTTCTACTCCTGTTCAGAGCTCCCTGTGCCCACCCAGAGAAGTGTGGCTATGATCATGGGCAAAACCCCCCATATGGCCACTCAACTGGGTTCTGGGGGTAGGCCCTCTCCCACTGAGATTAGTACCTGGCTAGCTAGTGGGACAAAGAAGGGGGCAGGCCCATGTGTGAGCTGCGCCCGCCTGAGACAGGGTAGGCCACCTTTGAAGTTAACTAAATTCCTAACCTCAGCACAGATGGCCATCCAGTCAGGGGCGCCGTGGAGGGGGTACTCTCCCCGATCCGAGCCCTTTGTTCACTCTTTGGGAGAAATACACATCTCAACACAGGAGAGCCATTAACAGTCAGGTAACACATTTGGCAAGGTAGGAAAATGACATCTTGTGTAACCTTTGAAATAGTACTATAAATAGAAGTATAAAATCTGACCTCACTACTAAGGTAGCATTATAAAGCCTTATAATGTAACCCAGTGCTTTTCTTTGAGAAAACCAGTCTTGTCACAGTGAAAAACGACTGTGGGGATTTTTCACTGCCAGGACATGTAAAACCTAAGTACACATGTCCTGCTTTTTAAATATCATGCACTCTTCCATGGAGGCATGTTCGGCCTACATTATTGGTGACCTATAAGTATTAAAAGGAAGGTTTACAACAGGCAAATGCTTTATTTTGCCAGGTCGAATTGGTAGTTTTAAAACTGCGCACCTAAGCTACAGAGGCAGCCCTTGAAACATGCTTTGCTTTGTCACTTTAGTGGTGGCATGATATGTGCTACAGTCCACAAGTGACATTTTACTTACAGGCTCTGGGTACACATTTGTACTAGTCAGTTAGTCATTCAAAAGCTTTATTCAGCACAAATTAAGTGAACCATAAAAAGCAACAGTAAAATATCAAAATATAATTCAAACATTTATCTCACAAAACCAAACTTCACACTGTGCCAAGATCATTAAAATAGACTTTAAAAAATATAAAAGAAAAAAGAAATAAAAGCTAAAATATCATAAATAATTTCCACCAGTGGTTGGTGACTATCGTTACCGTTAAAATTAGGGGTAGGCACAGCAAAAAATACAAATTTAGTACCTAACCCTTTTTTTATGTACTAGGATTCCCTGAGTCATCTGATAGAGCTCTGATACGAATTACGCTACAGAGAAACAGGGGGACCCTGTGGCATACGATTACATCCCCTAGTTCGTACAAGAATTTGAAAGCTGACTAATAATGTATTATTATTTCTTGCTGCAAATGAGGTTTAGGTAGAAGTTTCTTGGGAATCGGGTAAAAATTACAAAAAGCACTGAGGCCCATATTTATACTTTTTGACGCACAACTGCGCCAACGCAGTTGTGCGTCAAAAATTTTACAGCCGGCTAACGCCATTCCAACGCACCATGCGGGCACCTTATTAATGGAATGACGTTAGCCGGCGCTGCGGACTGGTGTGCGTTAAAAATAATGACTCACACCAGACAGCGCCAGCGTATGGGAAAATGGGGGTTGTGCGTCAAAAAATGGTGCAAGTCAGGTCTGAGGCAAAATTCAGGCCTCAAACCAGATTTGCGCCATTTTTTTTTAATGCCCAACCTCCATTGACATGACTCCTGTCTTAGCAAAGACAGGAGTCATGCCCCCTTGCCCAATGGCCATGCCCAGGGAACTTGTGTCCCCTGGGCATGGTTATTGGGCATAGTGGCATGTAGGGGGGCCCAAATCAGGCCCCCCTATGCCACAAAAAAAATCAGAAAAAAATACTTACCCGAACTTACCTTTACTTCCCTGGGATGGGTCCCTCCATCCTTGGGTGTCCTCCTGGGGTGGGCAAGGGTGGCAGGGGGTGTCCCTGGGGGCAGGGGAGGGCAACTCTGGGCTCCTTCTGAGCCCACAGGTCCCTTAACGCCTGCCCTGACCCAGGTGTTAAAAAACGGCGCACATCAGGCTGTGCGCCGTTTTTTAAGGCCCACCCCTCCTGTGCGTCAAAATGATGCCAGAATATAAATAAGGGGCACAGGCCTTAAAGTCATTTTTTGGAAGGGAACGCCTACCTTGCATATAATTAACGCAAGGCTGGTTCCCCCTTCCAAAAAATGACGCACATGGTAAAATTTTGACGCCCGCGGGGTCGGACGTCAAAGTATAAATATGGGGCAGGGTTTGCGCTGATTGTGCGTCAAAAATTTTGACGCACATTCGGCGCAAACAGAGTATAAATATGCCCCTCAGTGCTGGGTGGTATGCCCCTCATTTTTGGGTGATAATACCCCATTCTTTCAGTTTTTGGAAAGACAGTCAGGTAGTGGAAAATAAGGAGATGGAAATTAGTTAAAAGGTACACCAGACAGCGCCAGCGTATGGGAAAATGGGGGTTGTGCGTCAAAAAATGGTGCAAGTCAGGTCTGAGGCAAAATTCAGGCCTCAAACCGGATTTGCGCCATTTTGTTTTTATGCCCAACCTCCATTGACATGACTCCTGTCTTAGCAAAGACAGGAGTCATGCCCCCTTGCCCAATGGCCATGCCCAGGGAACTTGTGTCCCCTGGGCATGGTTATTGGGCATAGTGGCATGTAGGGGGGCCCAAATCAGGCCACCCTATGCCACAAAAAAAATAAGAAAAAAATACTTACCCGAACTTACCTTTACTTCCCTGGGATGGGTCCCTCCATCCTTGGGTGTCCTCCTGGGGTGGGTAAGGGTGGCAGGGGGTGTCCCTGGGGGCAGGGGAGGGCAACTCTGGGCTCCTTCTGAGCCCACAGGTCCCTTAACGCCTGCCCTGACCCAGGCGTTAAAAAACCGCACACATCAGGCTGTGCGCCGTTTTTTAAGGCCCACCCCTCCTGTGCGTCAAAATGATGCCAGAATATAAATAAGGGGCACAGGCCTTAAAGTCATTTTTTGGAAGGGAACGCCTACCTTGCATATAATTAACGCAAGGCTGGTTCCCCCTTCCAAAAAACGACGCACATGGTAAAATTTTGACGCCCGCGGGGTCGGACGTCAAAGTATAAATATGGGGCAGGGTTTGCGCCGATTGTGCGTCAAAAATTTTGACGCACATTCGGCGCAAACAGAGTATAAATATGCCCCTCAGTGCTGGGTGGTATGCCCCTCATTTTTGGGTGATAATACCCCATTCTTTCAGTTTTTGGAAAGGCAGTCAGGTAGTGGAAAATAAGGAGATGGAAATGAGTTAAAAGGTACCTATGTGGTACATTACTGATTATCATAAGGCATGATTTACAACCAGCCTGATCCTTTCACGCTAAGTACCGCCCCACTGTTATCCTAGGGAGATCAACATTTTCTCTCTTCACCTGGCAAGCCTCAAATACATGTTCTCTAATCTATTTTTGGAATACCTTAAAATTTCTTCTGGGTGTGAACATAAATCCCTCTCTGACTGGACTAAACCCAACAGGGCCTGCTTTAAGTTCTGTAGCCACAGAATTCTGTTTATCATATCTAGGTCCATACAGTCCTTAAAATTAACTTGGTGACCGAAGTTTCTTCTTTGGACCAAACTGAATGCCATAGTAATATTGGTTTGGTTTCAAGATTATCTGATAAGAAATCAACGCCCAGCTCCCAAAGAACAATGGATGCCGAAGTGGAGTGGGGTACTGACAATAGTCTCTGTGAAAAGGCATTTTCTAAAATTTGTAAATTAATCTACATACACTGCTGCTGAGATTATTTTGGCATTATAAGTTGTTAACATCCGAGCAAACGGTTTGCTGCTTAACTTAGAGGCGAACCTTGTCAGGCCTTCATTATTCCTGATCATAGTAGAGACGCAGATCTCCCTATGGTGTTTCCAGTCTAGTTTGGATGAGAACTGAATTCACAAGTAACTAAACAGGTTTGTATTTTATAGCTTCCTCCATTTGATAAAAAAAAACTATGGGGGTTATTACAACTTTGGAGGAGGTGTTAATCCGTCCCAAAAGTGAAGGTAAAGTGACGGATATACCACCAGCCGTATTACGAGTCCATTATATCCTATGGAACTCGTAATACGGCTGGTGGTATATCCGTCACATTTGGGACGGATTAACACTTCCTCCAAAGTTGTAATAACCCCCTATATGTTGTTTCCTTCCTGTGCGACCACAACACATTGTGTAAGGTTTGACAATATTGATTTTCATACTCCTCTCCCCTATGAAGTCTGTAAATGTATCTATTGAAAGCTGCAGGCTTCTTGGGGTAGGTGCTGAGATGGCTGCATCAGTAGGCATACGGGAGTATTGGAATCTGCAGCCTTCCTATCCTGGGTGTATCTGCACCCATTGCCTGAAGCGTTTCTTCCACCTCGTTGATATATAAGGAGAAGAGGAAGGGCCCCAGTACATACTCCCGTCAAACTCCTCGCCTTATACCAAAAGGTCCATCAGTTCACCCTGGGTACAATAATCAACCTTTTGCCTTTAAGCCTTAATACAGGTGGCTAACAATTAAATGATCCCTTTGGGGGACCCCTTTCTGTCTAGACATGCCCAGAGCTTCCCGTGATAAACTAAATCGAAAGCACTTATTAAATGGATAAAGCAGATATACATAGACCTGCCATGGTTTGGGTATGCTTCCCCATTAGTAGGTTCAAGTTGAGCAATTCCTCACCTGTCCCCATACCTTTCTTGAACCCATAGTGGGCTCTAGAGAGAATTTCATTATCTTCTGCTCAGCGTTCCAATCGCTCTAACAAGACACTCCCAATAGTTTGGCGGAAGTGTTAAGTAGAGAGATAGGCCAGTAGCACTTTGGATCATTTCTCGAACCCTTCTTAAAGGTCGGTATGATGCAGGAGGTTGACCAAGTAGGAGGTACAAAGCCAGCTCCTGCAGTGTTGAGCACCTTAGCTAGTAAAGGGGCCCATAGATCCAATTCAGCTCAATTTACATCAATTAGGACTCCGTCCGCCCCACAGCCTTCCCCTTTGGGCTATCATTAATGGCCCTCACCACCTTGTCTGTGGTAAAAGTCATACCTATGGGTTGTACAGCTGTCCAGAGACAAAGACCTCCCTCATCTGGCTTGGACTGGGAGACAATTTAGCCAAAATGATCCACGTATTGGGCGAGAGGAATTACAGAATCCAGGTCAGGTCTATTCCCTTGGTGAAAAGGAGGACGTTTATGGTTCTCTAAAATAGGACACTCTCTTTAGTTTCGGCTGCCTGTATCAGGTTTGCCCATGTCTCCTCCTGTAATGGTTTCTTCTTTGCATTAATAGCCTTCTTATAATTTGCTCTGGCTACCCGGACATACCTTAGTGTCCCTAAGATGTTAATTTGAAATATTAATCATGTTGTTCCTGGCCTTAGTGCATTCACCATCAAACTGGCCCTTCCATGAAATTTAGACCTTGTTGTCAACAATTGGTCAATGGATATAGATATTATTGTGTGGGCATCCAGTTTTTCCCTATAGTTGGTTTCCGCTCCTAGCACTATTAGAATTTGGTCCAGGTTCTTTGCCACCAATTTCTTTAAGAAGTTAGCTGGATTAATACCAGCCCATTTAATTTTAACTCCATTCCGATCTACAGGGGCAAAATTGTCAATTTTCCGTGAGTCCAGATACTTTGGGAGATTGAGATTCAAATTTAAGATCACTGAGTTGTGATTGCTGATACAATTAGGCCCCACTCGTAGATCTGAACCAATTCCCCGTAGCAGAATCTGCAATAAGAATGTGGTCAATATAGCTTCTATTACCTCATCCCATGAATGTAAGTAACAGGTGGAGATCAGGCTTTTCTCTATTTTCAGATTTTTTTCAGTAGTGACAGTTCGCCTTCCCTACACCTTGATTTATCTTAACTAAACCAGTTTAACCTTACCTAACTCAACGTACCATCTTGTATATTTTTTATTTTTTGATGGGTATTGGTGTCATTTTTGCCTTCTGTATATTTTCTAGTTTTACACCCTTCTCCACTATAAGAGAATAGACTACTTATTTCCTCTCTTAAGATGGCCGACATAACTTTGCCACCTCTTATGTGTCCTCTTTAGTCCTTCTTCCATGGCTATTGCTTTCCTACGTCTCTAAAAGGCTCGTGGTTGTATGCTCTCCCCAGTTCCGGGGAACCACAACGAGCGTAGGCTTACAGTTTGCATCACAACCAGAGAAAAGTAAGTGTACTGCGAACGGGCGGTTTGCAATCCTTTTAATCTTTTTGCCCGCCTTCATTGAAGCGAGCAGTAATATGTTTGTTCACTTCAACATGTTTCGAGATGCGATGCCGCATCGGAGGCACTTTTGCCCCAGCACGCATTCCCTCGCGGGCTGGGATAGGGACGCTACGGCTAGCGTCAGGGAGATTCTTTAGGTGATTGAGAGACGCGTCAATCGACGCGCTCCATCACCCACCATTCTTGTCAGGTGTCTACGGCTGCCGGCACCATTTAGCAGTCCCTTTACTTTTATATGAACTATGTGAGTCCCACCTGCTTTTTACCTGGATTAACCTTTTACTTGATATACCGCTAGCATCTCAGTATGTGGGTCCAAGTTATTTGTTTATTGACAGAGATGATCTTTATGCATACCCCACTCTATATTAAACCTCACTGTAATTCAGTAGATGGTGCACCCTTGTGCATGCGCATATACACTTCGATAGGCACTACCTGTTGTTTGTTGGTTTTTAAAACTTTAATTACTGTTTTTTCAGCATGCATTTGTTCTTATACCTTGTACTCTCCCTGGCCCTGCTAGGCGAGGATGTCAGACTCTAGTAGAGGACCCCTAATTAGGCTTGTTAATTAAATTGTGTGTGCTAAGGTCCATGTACATATATTGTGATGATTACCCAACTATTACCTTATTTAACACGCGATTTGAAGTCTGTGTATTTTTGCATATATAGACCACAGAGGATTTTTCTCAACTCGATGTTTGTCCCCCGATGAGGCCCTGCATTTAGTATCTGGAGGGTAAGCATTAAGGAAGTGATACTAATCTGTGTTTCCTCCTTGTAACCATTGTATGTTCATCGCATGGCACCTTTGGGTTTTCTCACGAGTGGAAACGGTATTTTTTCATGCCATTGAGTATATGTCACTTCTGTCCAAATTTCTCTCTTCTCTTTTTTTGATGTATGTTTCTCTCTACTTTTTAGGTTCTGCTTTCCCTAATATGGGCAGCCCAAGTGTTTGAAGGATTAGGTACGTCTTTGAGGTCCTGACGAATCGCATAGCGAGAAACATGTTGACCTGTGATGTAGAGTAACACAGGGGATCCTGTGTTTACCTCACTTCATTTACACCACTCTCTAGTATGAGAGGTGGTGGCTATAGATAAAAATTTTGCGTTTTATGGGGAGTGTAGACATTATTTTACTATATCCCTGTTCTTTGTTTTTAATCTTGCCAGAGGTACTAACATTTAATTAAAGATATGTACAGTTTTTACCTCTAGACATTTTTAACCTTTTCTATTCCAATCCTCGTTTTCCTACTTTTGACCGGTACGCATTTCGCTTAAAAAGATCTCCGGCAAAAAGCACCCGTGTGGGGCCCGTCAGGCATTGCAGCGCTTGCCTGACGAGGAGCACAGCCCTATGATGAAGCATGTCACCGAAAGGTGAGTGAGGGCTCGTGCTTACAACCTTTTGGTTTCCCTGATTTGCAGAACCGGTAGATACTATTTCCCGCCTTTTGGAACCGTGTGTGCTATTTTTTTGGGTTTATACGGAGATCACTTGTACCACAAAGTTTAGCCAATTTTCAGAATCCATTTTAGCATCAGATTATTGAGTGCTAAACTGTATGGGCTATGTGAAAAGTGTGCTATAGTATTACCTCCAAGGTCAAAATACCCACATAATTGTTTGGACATACTTGGGCATTCCAAAATGTTAAAATCCCCTGCCCAAATTATGAAAGAACTATTTTCGGTCAAGAGCTCTAAATCTGTTTCAAGTGAACGAACCATTTCCACCTTAGAAGAATCAAAAATGTTATTATACAAGTTGACAACAGTTATAACCATGTTGATGCCCAGTGTGAAGGTGATAAATTGATAATGGGGAGACTTTAAAAACTCTTCATAATTTGTGGAGTTAAACTAACCAAAACAAGAGTCAACAAGCCCCCCTTAGGCCTTTCACTTTTCTAAGGGGAGATGGGAGTATTGAAAGCTACAAAACAAAACTGGTGTATAATAGTTAGTGACAATGTTTCTTATAAGCACATAAACCATATTCTAGACACTTAAAGGGAAGTTAAATATGCCAATCAGGAGTGTAGCCAATTTCAACATGTTTTAGGGGTCGGAGTAGATGCAGGGGGGCTGGTTTGCAGTAAATAAAAACAAAAGCTCCAGTCCAGAAAACATGGACAAGACCATACAGAAAGAAGCATTTTCGTATTCTGCATAACAATTCCATTGGGCAGTCCACTGTGGCACCGCCTGGACTCTTCTAGAGGCGTCTGTCCTCACCAGTGCTTGATCCTCCACAACCGCTTGCTCACTCCCCATCACTTTTTACCCCAATGGCATCAACTACACACACTTGATGTTTTAAACTGAACCAAAAACCTGTCCTTGGAAGTATCAGTTTTGTTCTCAAGCAGGATCAGACAAATCCTGTTACAAATTACCAATTGTTCATGGAGTAGTCATTCATCAATTAAAATAATGACTTGTGGACATTCATCCCAGTAAATCAGAGGTCTTCAAACTGGGGGGCGGGGTGGGGTGGGTCGGGGTGGGGCAGGGTGGGGCGAGTGATCCCAGGGGGGTCCCAGAAACTGGCAAAAAAAAGCATTATGCAGATAACATGCCTTTGTTTTCAGCAGAAGCTTATTGCATTTTTAAAAAGGTAACAGTACTTAACTGCAATGTTTAAATAGGTTTAGATATATTTAAACATTGCCATTTTTATAAAACAATTGTGAAAAATTCTGAGGGGGGCCAATGATTTTTATTTTTCAACTTGGGGGGGGGGTGCAGCATTAAACAATGTGGAGACCACTGCAGTAAATCATGAAAAGCACAATGGAGCTACAAAATGCACACATCATAATGCTGATGGAGGGTAACAACTGAGGGGTGAATGATGCTCTGCACTTGTCATGTACTCTTGCAACAGACTGCAAACGCCTGCTGAGGGGTCAAGTCATCCTTAAATAACTCCACAGTCAAAAAACAGATTCAGGTGAGTAGTTTATTATTAAGGAGGAAACGACATCATCAGCGGTCTCTTGGATCAGTGTGGACTTGAATTCACTCAGGTGGTAGCTTCATAAAGAGAAATTCACCAAAATTTAATTAACAGTGAAAAATCGGCAGATCAATGGCAAGGAAAAAAGAGGGAAAGACAGGGAGCAGGTAGAGGTTAGGAAACAGCATGATCTTATTGCTGGACATCTCTTCCCTTAAGGAGAATACCGAACAATCATTACAAACAGTATACATAAAAGCAGATATCCCTCTATAGATGAAGTCCGGTGCCATCTCGGTGGGCTGGGAATCCTCTTAGGTTTGAGATCCGAATCTTTCCATTGTGGCACTTGAACCCCTTCCTATTGGCAGGATCTATTTGAGGGAATTTACATTGCTCTTTACAATCTGTCCGTGGCCAGACACTGACCATTGTGTGATTCCTCCACATTGTGACCAACTCTTTTACTTTTTCTATGACCCAGTATTCTTCCCTACGTGTAGTAGGCTGTACCCATGCTTGTGCTATTTTCTAGTGCCCGTGTACATTGTGTAATAATTATTCCATAACCACCTGCACTATTAAGTTGTTTTGCAATCGTGATGGTGCCAATTCAGTACACAGCTGAAATCCTTTTAAGGAGACACACGAAGAAGAACCCCTTGTGAGGATGGGTTGTACGATATGCCCATACGATTTTAGGTAAAGATGTTTTACCCAGTATATAATTTCCATGGGCTATCCTGCTGATTGTTTTCACCATACCATTAACTCTGGACAATTTAGTGGTTTTTAGGTGTTTGACTTCTATTTCACAGAAAAACTACTTCTTAGCTGAAATCGACTGAACCCCACTATCAGTCACAAGAACCTCTAGTGAACCTTTCAACATGAATGTGTAAAGAACTCACTAACTGTTTTCGCAGTGTTTTACTTCACTACACATATAACGACCGACTTTGTAGGATAGTCCACTAAAAGCAGGATATATATTCCATCTAATCCAAACCAATACATTTTTCTATTTCTTGTCATCAGTTTCTACTGGACATAAATGTGATTTGTGTATAACCTTTGCTTTATCACTGCTAAAACAGCTGATACCATCTCTTACGCTCTGCTCAGTAATGGACTCCGGACTTTCACCAGCAGTGGGCTCCGACCCTGTTTTATTTCAACCTCCTGTCAAGGTGATCTTCATGGGCAGGACTCATAATCTTCTCTTAAAGCTGTCAGTGGATTGTAGGAAAGTACCATCTTGCCTGGCATGTTACCCTCATATTTCACTGTATATATGTTGTTTTAATCTATGTGTCACTGGGACCCTGCCAGGCAGGGCACTAGTGCTCATAAGTATGTGCCCTGTATGTGTTCCCTGTGTGATGCCTAACTGTCTCACTGAGGCTCTGCTAACCAGAACCTCAGTGGTTATGCTCTGTCTGCTTTCCAAATTTGTCACTAACAGGCTAGTGACTAAATTTACCAATTCACATTGGCATACTGGTACACCCATATAGGGCCAGATGTAGGAAGCCTTTTGCATGTCGCAAACTGCGAAAATCGCAGTTTGTGGCATGCAAAAGGCCGAACGTGATGCACAACCTCAAATTGCGAGTCGGTACCGACTCGCAATTTGAGGATGCGACTCGCAAATAGGAAGGGGTGTTCCCTTCCTATTTGCGACCGCATCGCCATGCTGAGTTGCTTTGTGATTGCGAATGCGGTCGCAAACCAACTCGCAGTTACAATCCACTTGAAGTGGGTGGTAACTCATTCGCAAAAGGGAAGGGGTCCCCATGGGACCCCTTCCCCTATGTGAATGCCGAAAAAAATGTTTTTTCAGAGCAGGCAGTGGTCCCACTCTCGACACTGTCGCGACTATTGGACTTGGTCCCCTTGTCTTACAGGTACTAAGGTCCGGAAATCCACTGTTGTTGCATTGCTGGTGTTTGTTCTTCCTATCACGCCTTCTGTGCTCTCTGGGGGTAGTAGGTGCACTTTACACCTACCTTTCAGGGTCTTGGGGTGGGCTATTTTTCTAACCCTCACTGTTTTCTTACAGTGCCAGCGACCCTCTACAAGCTCACATAGGTTTGGGGTCCATTTGTGGTTCGCATTCCACTTTTGGAGTATATGGTTTGTGTTGCCCCTATACCTATGTGCACCTATTGCAATCTACTGTAACTTTACATTGCTTGCAATACTTCTTTTTGCTATTACCTGCATAATTTTGGTTTGTGTACATATATCTTGTGTATATAACTTATCCTCATACTGAGGTTACTCACTGAGATACTTTTGGCATATTGTCATAAAAATAAAGTACCTTTATTTTTAGTACTTCTGTGTATTGTGTTTTCTTATGACATCGTGCATATGACACCAGTGGTATAGTAGGAGCTTTACATGTCTCCTAGTTCAGCCTAAGCTGCTATGCCATAGCTACCTTCTATCAGCCTAAGCTGCTATAAACACCTCTTCTACACTAATAAGGGATAACTGGACCTGGCACAACGTTTAAGTACCTCTGGTACCCACTACAAGCCAGGCCAGCCTCCTACAGCGATCGACTTTGTTTCCACTATGAAGTTTCCCATTAATGAGACTTCATTTATTCCTTGCTTCAAAAGCCTTTGAAGTCATCTTGTTGGTACCTTTCTTTGGCCAAAAAAAGGGATAAACCACCTACTTCCATCTCAAAGCTCTATAAATGAAGTGTCTTCACACAAAAAATGCTTAATATAGAAAGTTTAATTCATATATTCATTTTTATCTGTATTACTTCTTTTCTTTGATAAATACATTAAAACTCAATACTTTAAATGGACCACGATTGGCTGTGATTTATGTGATAGCTACATGTCTGTGTTTCATCTTTCACTGTACTGAGGAACCTTTATATAGAAATTTGGGGGAAGCCACATTAGTGCTTTAGATAGTCCATGACATTTCAAGATGAATTTCTATTTTGATTGTGTACAGGTGGGCCTTCCCTAAATAAACAGAGTACTGGTGGACAGTAGGTGCCATTTCTTGCCTCCCTTCATATTAACTAGTTAGAATCCTCCCCTTCATTTTTATCTTCAGCCTGTGCCCTGAAAAAGGTGGGTTGTCAGCCGAGCATCGTTTCAATGAAACACACGCCTGCACTAGTGTTTCTTCCTCTGACAAGCCATGAAACATAGAGAACAATGAGAAGCAAGCAGAATGTATTAAGAAGTAATTTTAAAGTGAACTTTCAACTCTGCACAGACAAAACAACCATTAAGGCACCCTCGCCTACTGACCCCTGGGACCACGGACCGGCCTCTGCAGTGCCATCACAGATTTTATCACCCCAGTCGCCCTTGAATCCAAACACTACATCTTCCTCAGAGACCTCATCTTCCACCTGGACGTCCCTACACATACGAACTCTGCCAATCTCCTGGAAAAAATTGACAACATTGGCCTTACCCAGCTGGTCACAGACCGCACACGTGGAGCGGGATACACACTAGACCCAATCTTCACATCCAGCAACAGAGTCAATTACAACCATACCTGGAACTCACCTGGAAAGATCACGCCAGCATCCACTTCACCATCTCAGCACCACTGAGCACACCCCCAACCCTCCTTGCAGTTCTTTCTGCAACGGGAGCAAAGTGACACAGAACCAGTGGACAGACGCCCTCAACACCACCTAGCCCCATGCCGCAACCAATCTGAACTTCAACACCTGGGCCACCAACGCCACTGACCTAGTTGCCCCCCCCCCATCATACCATCCAAAACCCAGCGATCCAACAAACAAGCTAGCTGGTACACCCCGGAACTCAGCGCAGTGAAACACAGCTGCAAACAAATAGAAAGAAGATGGCTGACCAGCAGAGACCTCACAGACCAAGCCATCTTCAAATCAGCCCTCAACAACTACCACCACTAACTCGATGACGCGAAAAAGTAGCCCCTAGCAGATTGCATTGAGGCTTGCAACAACCACACCAAGGAACACTTCACTATCGTCAGAGAGTTCACCTGCCCAGCAGCCACAGAAAACTCGATCCCTCCCTCATAGGAACTCTCCGATGCTCTGGTAAACCACTTACGCAACAAGATATTAATCTACAGGAACTTCGACCCCCAACCCACCAACTTCCTCAGCCTCCCCACTCCTACTAAAACCATGCTCGACCACTAACTCGCCACAAGGGAACAGCTCATCACTCAGGACAATACAGCCATAATGAACTCCACCCACACAGGAGCATCCACTTACCCTTGCCCCCACCACTTCCTTAACCTCAGAAGCGACAAGATCAGCCACCACCTCACCACCATCCTTAAAACATCCATTGCCACAGCCACATTTCCTAACACGTGGAAACACGCTAAGGTCAGACAGCTTCTCAAGAAACCCTCCACAGACCCCAGAAACCTCCAGAACTACCACCCCCATCTTGCTGCTCCCGTTTTCCACAAAAGTACTGGAAAATATTACATAACAAGTGGGGTAACCCAGTAAACCCTGGGACTTGGGTACAACATACAATATGGTGCAAAAGCAATTGGTCCTACCAGTTGGCTTTTTTTGGGTAAGACAACTAAATTGGCCTAACTCACCTTAACCACATGGGAAAGCGAACTGAAGGAGAAGAGAAAAATCACAACAGATGTTAAAACACAAAGGAAAAACCATACACATGAAATCATGATTAATAAAAAAAGTATTCAAATCAAACATCTATATAGACATACAGTATAAAAGAGGTTGCTCTGCAATGGAATAGTAGCGCTAAGAAAAAGAGAGATGCTCATGTACTCGTGCAAAGAAATCAAAGCAAATTGTGCAAAAGAGCAAATAATTAAGAACATATCCACACTTGTATTGAGCCTGTCTGACAATTTTACACAAGTTAAACTCTATCCATGATGTGCAGGCTGGTAGTTAACACCGGCCCACAGTGGGGAATAAAGTCAGTCCGGGGCAGATGTAAAAATTGTTGACGTTTCGACCCAATATAGAAGAGGTCACTATTAACCCTTACAGCTGGGTCTTCATCAGGACTATAAAGAGCAACCTGAAAAGCTACTTTATACAATGCAACGTTGATTAAGGACAACCATAATTCCACAGTGAGTGCACAACTGTACTTCAATCCAAAAGAGTGATGTTCCACAGGAGTGATATTCTGATCACAATCCACACTTATGGCCCTGTTCCTTCTCAAACTGTCTGCAACATTTAACACCGTTTCTCACCACACTCTCCTAAAGATAATGAACCCGATCGGAATCAAAGAAGACACACTCAGGTGGATGGCACCATTCTTAATGGGTCACGCAGAAATAATTGGTCTCCCCCCTTCACCTCGCAACTTAAGTGCACCATCTGAGGCATCCCACAAGGACCAACTTCCACAACTGCATGTACCTTTTGAGAAGGATAACTGCCTGGAGCTCA
This sequence comes from Pleurodeles waltl, assembly GCF_031143425.1. Lineage (NCBI taxonomy): Eukaryota > Metazoa > Chordata > Amphibia > Caudata > Salamandridae > Pleurodeles > Pleurodeles waltl. Next base: position 1,731,605,817 of record NC_090444.1, read on the forward strand.
ACACAAACAAGACTAAAGTGCTGATCTTTGGCAACCGTACCTCCATCTAGAACAACACCTGGGGGCCAACAGAACTTGGGCCCACCCCCAGACCCAAAGACCACGCTCTCAACCTCAGCCTCATCCTGAACAGCAAACTCACCATGAAATGACAGATCAACACTGTGTCCTCAGCAAGCTTCCACACTCTCTGTATGCTTTGAAGATTCTTCAAATGGCTCCCCACAAGCACCAGGAACAAAGTCACACAAGCCCTTATCACCAGCCGTCTGGACCACGGAAACACACTGTACGCAGGGACCACCAGCAAACTCATAAGAAGGCTTCAGACGATACAGTACTCAGCGGCCAGATTGATCCTCAATCTTCGCAAATGGACCCACATCACACAGCACCTGAGAGATCCTCATCCAGAAAAGATGCCAATTTAAACTACTGACACGCGCCTACAAAGCCCTCCACGTCCTACGACCAGCATACTTTAACCACCGACTGAACTTTCACCAACTACCTAGAAACCTTCACTCTACCTCCCTCGCTCTAGCGCACAGTCCATGCATCCAACGCAGCCACAGTGGAGGACGCTCCTTCTCCCAACTCGCCGCCAATCCCTGGAACTCCCTCCACCTCTGCACATCTCCCTTGCTGGCAGACTACAGGAAGAAACTCAAGACCTGGCTCTTTGACTAACCCAGCATCACAGTGCCTGGATAACCTCACGGGTGATGAGCAGCGCTCTACAAATACCGATTGATTGATTTGAAGGTCTTTAGGTTGTTATTGATTGCACAATGTATATAAAGTGGTTGTGCCTTGTATTTTGAAAACCTAATTTGTTGCAGGTTCTTTCTGTCACATGTCAAAGGGGCATAGTTCAAAATACAGTTTTTTTAATTTGTTCTGTGTTGCGTGACAGTTCTCTTGAATGAATAAACATGTCCAAAGTATTGTGTTTTGATATAGCTATCAAAGTTGAGAAGTAATACAGCTAAAAATAAATATATGAATTAGTCTTTGCATATTAAGTATTTTTGTGTATATGGTAAGAGTAGACTATTTATAGAGCTTTGAGTTGGAGATGAGTGTTTTTCCCTTTTTTAGTTTTTTCTCCCTGTCCCACTCTAGTATCTCATATTTCCATATATATATTCCTTATATATATATATATATATATATACATATATATATATATATATATATATATATATATATATATATATATATATATATATATATTACCTAGTGGCGCTCGCCACTAGGTAGTTATAGTTAGGACCTACTTCTTATAGAAAAAGGAGTTATTTACTGGCCTATATCTTTGACGCCGCTTGACGAATCTTCACAACATTTTCCAAAAGAATTTGACTGTCACGTCAGCTGCTGTGTGGAAAATGTTGGGGTGATCCATCAAGCTGGGGTTGAGAAAAAAAGGGGGGGGGCAAAAAGGAGTGTTTCCCATGGTAATTCCCATAGGGATTTGAACAGCGATAGCGGCCAAACTACTTGATGAAATTACACCACGTTTGGTCCGGAAAGAGACCTTTTTGTTATTTGGTGTAAATCCCTTCCTTAGTTTTTGAGATATTAAAGAAAATCCAAATTTGTACATAGAGGGACGTGAAGCATTTGTGACCCCTCCTGATATCGTACTGAGATCTGATTGACTGCCAACACTTCAACAAGGAAATGTTGGCAGCCCAGAAAAAAAGTAAAAAAAAGTAAGAAAAGGGGCCAGGGTAGAGTCACCCTAACTCCTTATCTTTATATTTTGAATGCAGGGGCTGCCTGGCCGCTTGGCCCCCTGGCAACCCTGGGGGCCACTACCTCCCCAGGCCAAAAAAGGAAGGGGGATCCCTCGCAGCCTGGAACCACCTTCTCCTGGGGCTAAATGCAGAGTTTGAGGGGGGCACACAGCCCCCTTTCCAGGAGCCATAAATGGCCCTGGGGACCGCCACCCACTAGGTCCATCACCTGCTATGGGACATAGCTGGCAGCTCCCACCATGCAAAAGCAAACAAATTCCGCTTTCTGCAAGAGAGAGCTGTCAAACAGCTCTCCTTTGCAGAAATCAGGGTTTTCAACTGTCTTCCCTGCACGCAAATATGTGTGCAGGAAAGACAGAGAAAAACATCACTTCCACATGCAGGGGGCTACCTTATAAAGCAGCTCTCTGCTTGTTGAAAGTCTCCCCCGTGGTCCTGTCACTCGCTCTCTCTTCCATCCCATAATGTGATGAAAGACAGAGAGAGTGTTACAGTCATTGCAATGATCTCCTCATGCAATGACTAATAAGCACAGTAGGGAGTCACCTGTGGCGTAGTGGTTAGGATCACAGACCCTCACACTGAAAGTTGAGGGTTCTAGTCCAAGTGTGTCTGTGGTCATTTCCATACTTTAATTTGTTTTTAACTTCAAAATGTTCATAATGAAAGTTAATCTAATTCTTTTTATTTGACAAATACATATTTCTTTTAAATTTGTCCAGAAATATCTCTTTCTAAGTATGTCATTCACCAAACCCTACAAAACTCTCTCTCTCCCTTCCACTCTCTCTCAATTTCTCTTTTCAATCTCTTTCACCAGTTCACCCCCCCACTCAGACCCTTATGCACCCATTCACTCTCACCAACCCACTCACAGACCCACTCAGACCCTCGTAAACCCACTCACAGCTGCACTCAGACCCTCATGCTCGCACTCACAGACCCACTCAGACACTCATACACCCACTCACAGACCCACTCAGACTCTCACAGACCCACTCAAAGATCCACTGAAACCCTCTCTCACCCACTTACAGACCCACACAGAAACTGGCGCACCCACTCAGACACTGATACACCCACTGTCAGACCCAGACAGTCACTCTCACTGCCACTCTCACCCCTAGAAACACCCCCTCACACCTATTCTTACACCCAGAGAGACAGTCTGTGGCCAACTCCTGCAGAGCACGGCCAAACGGCTGTTTGCAGCATGGGGTTGGGTGGTTAGGGGGTTTAGTGCAGAGTCTGGCCGGAGGCCAGGCCCGTGACCTACTGCTGCTATGCACGGCCAAAGGTTGTGCGCTGCTGTAGTTGGATTAACGTATAGCTATGAAAATTACTTAACATTTTTTAAAAAATAGAAATTCACTGAAAAACCAAAGTTTACAGGGACATTATAGTTGGGAAATATCATTAAAAAAACAGAGAAATTCACTTAAAAAAACAAAGGTTACAGTGATGTTATATTTAGGCTCACGTTTTAAATGTACCAAACCATAGAAATTCACCTGTTATAGTTAGAGTTATCTCAAGTAACTATAACATGTGCCCTAAGGTAGCTATAACTCGCGCCTTCACCATGCATTGCTAATTACCACACAGATTACAGCACTCATGACATTTTTGATAACATCATTGATAACTTCTGCAATAAAAATTTTCATCAGATAACTGTGCATGGCGAGGGTGCGAGTTATAGTTACCTTAGGGCACAAGTTATAGTCTCTTGAGATAACTCAAACTATAACAGATGAATTTCTATGGTTTGGTACGTTTAAAATGTGATCCTAACTGTAATGTCCCTGTAACCTTTGTTTTTTTAACTGAATATATATATATGTGTGTGTGTGTAAATATGTAAATATACAGTGATGTATATATTTGTATAAACATAATCCTCTTTGTCACACTGCTCCTAGGATTATATGCTGCCCATTCCATAATGCCAACAATGGGTAGTTTGAGGCACACATAATCGGAAAACTAGAGAGAAAGCTGCCAGATGCATGCACTAATGTTAATCAGTGGAGCATACTGAATTGCAAGGTGAGTAGTTTTTCAAGGCAATTTTGTGTCAGGGTTGTAGAAGAATAACACAAATAAATTATTACAGTACATCTGGAGCACAGAAGTGGAAGAGCAACAAAGCAATCTCATAAAGGCTTGCTGCATAGCTCTTGAGCTTAATTCACCTGCATTAGCCAGTCACTTCAGGGATGATATAATTGTAGATGTCCTATTCTCACTTCTATGCCTCCTCATCACCAGCGAAATAACTCCACAGTCCAAGAGTGGGTTCAGGAAAGGCATTTATTAATCATAAGGAAACCGTGCCATTAACACCCTCACTGGATTAGCTTTGGGTCGAGAGGTGAGAGTGAACAATTGTAGCATATTATTCCAAAACAACGTTACAACACATTCTTCAAATGCATCTGAGCTGACAAGAGAAGTGACATCTCTAAAGGGGTGGACGAGTGCCCTTGCTATATATTTTAATATATTTGTAATTATCCAAAAGGGCAAACCTTGCTAAAGTGTGAATTATACAGCATAACAATAAGATTTAAAAAAAACACAAAAACATAAAATGACATAATCACAATTGATCAAATAAAGCACTGGCTTAAACAAGAACATCAATAGGAAAAGAAAAGAAAAAAAATACTGGAGCTTCCAATCTAAATCTACAGCATACATCAATAAAATAAATGAAGGTTTCAACTTTTTTTAAAACGAACATACTCAGAGCAAGGTTAAGTGGAAGCAACAGAGATTTCCAGACCCTGGTTGGGGCAAGTGAGATTTTTTTGAGAGTGGGAATATCAAATTGGGAAAGGAGATTCCTATGGTTAATACACAGTTTACAGGACGACACCAAGTTTCACTGAAAATCCACTGCTTGAACTGATAATGTTATTGAATAAGGTACTGTCATCCCTTATCCTTAAAGTTGCCTGTCCCCAGATTAGTCAACTTTAATGCAGCTAGAATTTAGCAACAGAACTGCCTCAACTTGATCAGCACAGTCTGATAGCAGTACTCCCTCTCATAAAGAAACCTCAACAAGCTCTAAAACATTAGCCATTTACTGGCTAGACTTATTTCCACCCTTCCTGGTGAATGTCATAAGATCATGAAAAAACATCTAGTTGCCTACTTCAACAGCAACAACCTCTTCAACACCACACAATCTGGCTTCAGTAGCAACCACAGCAATGATAACTCCTCCTTACCTCATCCTTCTGCAGCTATCTACTGCCTTTGATAATGTCTGCCACCCCGTCCTCATTCAATACCTAGATAATTTTGGGGACCAGTGCTCCGCTGGATCTTTCCTATCATCACAGGCCGTGCATAGTCGGTCATCCCGACTCCTTTCACCTGGGGCACTGCCAAACTCATCAGTGGAATTCCACAAGGATCCTCTCAGTCCCACGCTGTTCAACACCCACACACCCTACTCATCAGTATCATTTGCATCCTCAGCATGAGTCACATCCTACAAAGACGACACTCAAATCACATTGAATTAATGAACCTGCTGATGAGGGATGATGGTTGTAGCAAGGAATGTCACATTGTACAGGTAACTTGGTGGCCCCTCATACCCTCTTGAAGCACCAGAGATTTGCTTTTATTAGCATACATCAACTGCAATTAAATAACAAGGAAAGTGTGTACCTGTGCTTTCCTTGCCACCATCTTTAAATATTCTCCACCTGCATGTCTGAAGTAGTCAGATGGATGAAAAACCACTGCCTAAAGCTTGACACAGACAAGCCTGAAGTAGTCATGCTGAGTAAAGACCCCTTGCTATGGCGACCCACCTGGTCACCTGCTGATCTCAGACCCACATTCAACCAACCACCCATGCAAAGAAAGTTAGAACAATATCCAACAGCCAGCTCGCTATGAAAAACCAAGGGAATGCAGTCTCCACCACCTGTTTCTACACACTCAAGATGCTCAAGAAGATTTTCAAGTGGCTATCTGCACCCACAGAACCATCACGCAGTCTCTCATCACCAGCAAGTTGGACTACAGCAACACACTCTTCATAGGAATTATGCACAACTGACCAAAAGACTCCAGACCATGCAGAATTCAGGTACCAGACTCACACTCCGACTTCCCCCGCACCCACATCACCACACACCTCAAAGACGTCCTCTAGCTTCACACACACAAAGTGGCACTTTTCAAACTCCTAACGTACACATACAAAACCCAGCACAACTTTGGATCCACCTACTTAAACAATCATGTCAACTTCCACAAACATACCTGACACATCTGCTCGGCTGCACTCCTACTTGCACACATATCCTGCATACACAGAACCAGGTCCAGCAGCCAGGCCTTCTCCTACCTTATTCCTAAAGCCTGGAACGACCTACCCCTGCTTATCAAAATCACCTCCTTAGTTATTTAATTCCACAATAAACTGAAGACATGACTCTTCATGTAGACTTAGCACTGGCTTCAGCCCACGCTCCTCCTGCTTTTCAGTGCCAGGACACCCTACTCAGTGAGCTGTGAGCTCTACAAATACTTATTACATATTCAACTCTCTTTGACTGAGAACCGGTCTTATCAATATGAAAGCAGAATAAATAGCAAGAATTGCTTCAGTTTGAACAGGCAGATTTCCATGTCAGCCATGTGGGAAACTTTTATGAGAACCCATGAGAATATCAGCCTCGGTTGGTCTAACATTGTATCTCTTTAGTGCCCCTGATAGATGTAATTAAAATATCATTTATTGTCACCCACACGTTGGTACTGTAATGATGTGGTGAAAACTCCGAAACACACATTTAGTTGTTCTTATATTCCTATTGTGGTCAGTTATATTAGCCCAAATTATGAGTTGATGGGCGGAATTCCCATGTGGAATTCTGCTCCTTTTGGTCATGACTGACTCGGTGTCTCTGCATCTTTTATCCTAAGTGTGGAAACACTGGACCTGATTTTTGCTAACTGGAACAAACGGCCAGTAAAATTGCTTTACGTTTTGGGCTACTACAGCAGCCAAGCCTTGCCCACAGCTCCACCCCAACTCCATCTACTACAAGGGGGAACTTATGGTGTTCTGCTGTCATTATACTTCTTCCTTTGCCCTCCCCTATTCACCCATCCCACCTCCCTCGCCCCGGCCTCACCTGAGTAGGTAGGATGTGTGTGTGCTAAACCCCATGGAAGACAGAATAACTTTTGGAATTATATCAGGTGAATCCAGGTATGCGCAGGTATTACCCACTGCTAGAGTTTTAACTGGTAATTACAGGAATTCTATGCAGAGATTTTTTCAGTTAAAGGTATTTGGTGCAATAGTGTCTGAGTGAACTTGAAATACACGAGCCAACCCCTTTCTAAACTGACATAGTAAAACTGGGTAGGAGTCACTCATCTACACCTAAAGGAGCACATCACTTCTAAAAATCCTAATGTAATAAGAATAAAAGCCATACCTTTTAAGAGGTAACATGCACTGTTGAGCTTCCCATATGTTCTTCAGGCTTGGGTGACATTTATCCGGTGTTGTATCACCAGATCAAACCTCAAATGTCTCTATTGACCTATCAGTCTCAATATTTGAAAACATTGCTAAAATCATTCCATTCAATACAAAGTAGCTACCCAATCCATTATACAAATCAGTCTATGTCTGAATTTTTCTAGCTTGTTTGTGCCCATGTTCACTGGAAAGTAATGACTGTATACAGATAGCAAAAGGTACATATAACTCTCATAATTAATTATTGCTCCTCTTTGTGTGGTGGGTTCATTTCAAGAACGTGCTATTGCACAAATCATATGTGGCATTGGTGGGGTTGTGAATCCCTCTGCTGGAGTGAGGTCCAAATCAGTTACACCAGGAGCTAGGCAGAAGTTGAACTTCTGCAACAGGCTTGTAAAAAAGACGAAGAGCTCCATTCTAGCAAGAGTCTCACCAGCACAAACCCGTCGACCTAGAGAAAAACAGATTACAATTATGTGTATATGTTAAACCAGCAATTCAACTATAGTAAATACATTCAAAACTAAAGGTATGTCAGTGAAATGTAATGCTTAATTTGAGCAGGTAGTTGCAGGTGGGGCCCACAGACACGTATTTTTGGAGACCAGAACCTACTTTCCTCCTCAGACTTTGACACAGAGAAAGAGAGAGGAAAACACACAAGGGGGAAAGAAGGAGGATGTGAAAGATGGAACAGCCATGACAACAAGAGAGAACATGGATGAGAAAGAATCTGCAACAACGATTTAAAAGGAGCAGGGAGTGCCTGCTTATCTATTAACGAGGCAGGAGTTTGACCCAAGACTATGCAGCCTCAGTACTTAATCAGGGCAGATTTAGTTAGCATTTCTGTCCCCCTTGCATCACTCAAGGCGACACTGGGCAACTTTAAGGCTTTTTTATGATTTACAAAGCCACGCAAGGGCTGATTTGCATGGCCTTGTACTGAAATTAACACAAATTAGCAACTTGTGCTGCATTACATTTCTTGGTGTGAGGTGTTCCATGGGTGCAGCATAGGTCTTCCTGTACATTCATCCATGGATTTCATGAAATTACAGATTTACTAAGGCTTGTAAAGCTGGGATTTCATGAAACTTGTACGCCTACCACAGAGAGGCATAGTGAGGGACAACAAATTTCTTCTCCTTGTTATTTCCTCTTTCAATTGTTTTTGTGCAGAAAGGTATCCCTTTCTGCACAAAATCATTCCTGTCCATAATCCAGGCACTATTGCACCTTGTGCACAGCCTCAAGTGCACCAGCACAAGGAGAGAGCTGAAGAGTGCTGCTATATTTTAGTAACTTTCAGCTCTCTCCGATTCACACAGTGCAGCAACTTGCCTTGCTGCACTGCGTTGTGTGAATTCTTAATAAATCTGCTCCTTTATCTTTTCTACAAGTTAAGCACTGGTGAAATGTAGTTTTATGTCAATGGAGTCCACTGGTTTTCCAGTTCACTGCCCTGTGCTCAGACATTAAGGGCCTGGTTTATATTTTGGTGGATGAAGTAATCTCCATTGGCATGGAAGAGGACTACTGGCCGCCTGCCAGATTTTGAAATGACTGCTAGGCTGGCAGTAATTTCCAAAGCATTGACAGGAACCTCTGATGAGCAGCAAAAACTGATTTTTAATTCCTCCCATCTCAATTAGATCGTCCGCATTAGCAGTCTGCCTTCGACAAGCCTTACTCCACAAGGCCATCTGAGGGGTTTAATCATGGCAGAGAGGGAGTAGTCTCTGCCGTGATTAAACCTAAGGTCTACCTGCTTTTAAATGTGGGTGGCGTACCATGTCCTTGGCAGTATGTATACCCCATTACAATACTGCCTATACGCGACTACAGTGTAACTGCACAACATTTACCACTTACTTCCACTGGGCAGTAACTCCCTGCAGAGGTGGCCTGTGAAAAGGATAGAACTAGTCATTTTAATGCTTGTCCACCTATTTCCACCTGTAGTGCAGTAAAGCACTGGATAGAAATCTAACTTCCTAGTGAAGTAGATGCAGCGTTGTGCCACCTTTCTTATAAGGAATACTGCTATGTCTGGCAAAAAACGAGTCTTTCAATAGGCAGTGCTTGCACTTGAACTACCAGCTTTTTCGAATATTTTTATCGTAGATGCAGATTTCCGTAAGAAATACTGTACAACAGTTAAACAGTACATGAGCAGTTAGCATTTTTGGATGGAATCTGCAGAGAAGGTTCTGAATTTGATGGGCGATGCATGTTCAACAAAAACAAAACAATGCAAAATTAATTTTTCACATATACATGTTTAAATGTCAGATATATTGTAGAAGTGTAGTTAGTATCCGTTTAAATCACTTAACTTCTTGTAATATGAAGCATTAGTGGGAGGTAATCTTCAACTGACAGACAGGGCACATTTTATCAGGTATGTGTACAGGGTAGTCACTAAGTAAGCAGACTGAAATTCCAATGATACACATGGAGTTTTAGACATGACCAGGAGTTTAATGTCAGCTGGTCAGAGGTCATCAAATAAGATTTTTCGTGTCAGCACTGAAGTACCTTAGACTGGTGAGGAGTTGTATAAGCCTTTGAAAGCCGAGATCACCAGCTTGCGCGAGCCCTGTTCTGACACGTTCTAGTGCCTCGTTGCCAGTTGTCTAAGGTCTGGACTGAGTGTAAAGTACCTTCTGTCAAAGCTTAGGATCTTGCCAAATGGAGGAAAAGAGTAAAAGAAGGAATTCCCAAGAAAACTCCTACCGTGGTCAAATTTGGTCGGCAAAAGCAAGAATATCAGAGTCCCTGATTTATGACGGTCCCTTAAAGAAATCTCAATATCCTACCAACATCTGCGCTCAAGACAGTGGTCCATCAAGCATTGGATTATTCCAACTCGCTTAACTTCTGTTTAACTCAGTATCTTGTCAGGTATCTTCAAGTTGCAAATAATGGCGCTGCCTTGCTAATTTTAAATATTCCTGGGCAGCAGTCTGTAGCATGGCATCTTAAATCTCTTCACTGCCTCCTGGTGCATAATTTAATCCTGACACATCGTGCATTCCGCAAGAAGGGACCTGCGTACGTGATGGACAGGCTTCCTCCTTATCGCCCAGAGACTCAGGCCCATATTTATACTTTTTGACGCTAAACTGCGCTAACGCAGTTTAGCGTCAAAAAATTTAGCGCCGTCTAACGCCATTCTGAAGCGCCATGCGGGCGCCGTATTTATGGAATGGCGTTAGCCGGCGCTAGCAGACCGGCGCTGCCTGGTGTGCGTGGAAAAAAACCACGTAGACCAGGCAGCGCCGGCGTAGGGGGAAAATGGCGTTAGGGCGTCTTAAAATGGGGCAAGTCAGGTTGAGGCAAAAAAATCGCCTCAACCCGATTTGCGCCATTATTTTCGACGCCCAGACGCCATTTAAATGACTCCTGTCTTAGTAAAGACAGGAGTCATGCCCCCTTGCCCAATGGCCATGCCCAGGGGACTTATGTCCCCTGGGCATGGTCATTGGGCATAGTGGCATGTAGGGGGGCACAAATAAGGCCCCCCTATGCCACCCAAAAAAAAAAAAAATATGTCAAAAATTATACTTACCTGAACTTACCTGAATGTCCCTGGGGTGGGTCCCTCCATCCTTGGGTGTCCTCCTGGGGTGGGCAGGGGTGGCAGGGTGGGTCCCTGGGGGCAGGGGAGGGCACCTGTGGGCTCATTTTGAGCCCACAGGCCCCTTAACGCCTACCCGGACCCAGGCGTTAAATAGTGGCGCAAATGCGGGGTTTTTTGACCCGCCACCTCCCGGGCGTGATTTTTGCCCGGGAGTATAAATACGGCGCATTTGCGTCGCCGTCATTTTTTTAGACGGGAACGCCTTCCTTGCATCTCATTAACGCAAGGAAGGCGTTCACGCAAAAAAATGACGCTCTTTACTCATACTTTGGCGCTAGACGCGTCTAACGCCAAAGTATAAATATGGCGTTAGTTTTGCGCCGAATTTGCGTCGAAAAAAACGACGCTAATTCGGCGCAAACGGAGTATAAATACGGGCCTTAGGATCTGCTAATGAACTTCTGTTAAAGAGCCCTATGATTTGGCGCGAAAGAAAAGAGCACCTCTCCTTTGCTTCCTTTGTCTTTCTTTAGCATGAATGAGTCTCTTTCACCTCACATTCCATTTCTAAAGAAGACTGTTTTTAAAAATAAGTGAAAGAATGGCTTTTTAGATCTGCCTACTCATCCTCTATGAGCAGTCTCTTCTTATGCAATGCCAGATGCCCTTTTCTGTAGCTGTTCTGCTATAAAAAAAACCTTCATTCATTTATTCATTCAGAGTCCACTTTGGTGAATGCATATTTTTTTTTGCTCATGGTCTACATTTAGGGCCTCATTTACGAGACCCTTGTGCCACAGGAGCGTCACTTTTAGCAACGTTCCGGCGGCGATGTGTCCTGCTCCATATTTACAAGGTGGTGTTAAGCCACTTTTCGTCGCTTAATGCTGCCTTGTAAATATGGGCCGCCCAACGCAGTTTTCTGCAGCAAAGGGGTGTGCAATGGGTGTTGCTCTCGGCGTACCCATGCAACACCCATTGGTTTTTGATGTTGCCCCAAATTTACAAGAAATCCTAAACCTAAGGCAGCGCCAAAAATTAACACTGCTGCAGTGTTAGAGTGGCGCAACGAGGTTAAATACGTTTATTTCTCCTAATTCTTTGATCTTTCTACGTCTACTGCATACTGCAGCAGACAAAGAAGGAGCAAATCGCCATTAATGATTGTTTATGTGCAGAAAGGTGCTCCTTCCTGCACATAAACAATCACTCCCGCAACGTAGGCATCCTTGCACCATGGCACAAGGGTGACTGCGTTGGCAGATGCTTTAGCAAAGGCATTAGGGGTAAACACACGGATATAGCGTATTCTTTATAATAAGGCGCATTCCTGCGTTTTGGAAATGATGCAGCTCAGCGCAGCTATATTGCTTGTGGCACCACGCTGCCCTATTTCCTAATAAATGAGGCCCTTTGTCTCACTACATATCCCAAAAGGACTGTGATGTCCTTAACCGTCAAAGCCTGTTTGAAACCTTTTCTTGACCAGTGTGTTGGGATTAAAGTCTGGAAAAAATAGCCTGTTCTTCTCCCTTTTCATAATATTTCTGGGCACAGCCACCCATAGAGCCTGCTCCCTCCACAGTGAGGAGGTAAGCAACACCATCACTGTGACCTTAGTTCCTTCCCTGGGGTGCCTCAGCTTTTGCAGGAGTTTAAATGCCACTGCTACTTTGACCTCTGGTTGTCGCCACAGGAGGTCTATCAACAGATTACCCAGCTCCCCTGTTAGCAGCTCTGAATGGACATCTGAGGGAACACTGAGCATTCTTAAAGAGGTGTTTCTCTTGACATGTCATACAGTGTTTACATTTTGTCTTCCAGACTAACTGTAACATGTTATGACACTGTATCTGATTTTTTTAGGATCTCTCAGATCTTGTGTTGCTTTCACCAATTGACATTCCAGCTTTTGCACTGCAGCGTTGTGCAGTGCTCCGTAGTTGTAACAATACTAGAAAGGCTCCCCAGCTTGGTTACACAGCTGATTCAATAGTGCTTGTCTGTTCCTCCATGTCCACATTGATTGAATTAATAAACTGGAGGAAAAGTTGACTTTTTCAATGATCAGCACTCAAGGGCCAAGCATTGCTTTCCAGGCATATTATTATACAAGAGGGGCACCATGGGTCCAGATAATTTTTGAACCTCTTCCCCAGAGTCTATTGGGGCCGGTCACCTTGAGCAGCCCCGTCCATAGCAAGTATTGTAGTTGTGTTGGGTACCTGCTGACACTCTCATTATAATTTCAGTACAGGAATACAGCAAACTGTACAGCACTGGCACTGTGATATGTGGGGCCTTTTGAAACAACTGTAAAAGATTCCCTTAGAAGCCTTTTTTCAAAATGCTCCAAAATGGTCAATGCAATGCCGTGCGTTGCACCAAACTGTGAGCTCTGAACTTTTGTGACAGACACTTCATTCCATGATAAGAGCATATGAGCGCTTGTCCTTTCATAATACTGACTGGATATTTGATTATAACAAGCACATGGAAGGAGTTGATAGAACTGATCAGTTGCTTCAAACATGCGATGTGAATCTTATATCCCATACTGGGTACAATGTTTATGTTGTCTCTTGCCAGACTACCATGTGAAGACTGATGTCTTTTCTTAACTTTGAGTTGGCCATTACCATCAATCTCTCTGCTGTAGAAGCAGCAACATCCACTTTATCTGTTGTGGGGCATGTTGAAAGGCAAAAGGAGAAACACTTTGTTAATCACATTCCCACAACAGAGAGTCAACCGAATTGAAAATGCAGAGGAAGGAGGCAGGAGACTCTACTACTGACTGCAGTTTTCAGCTAAGCCAGCTAAGCCAGGGCTGTGCTTTCAGACTTTGAAGAAGTCAAATCAAAAGTTAGGATGTGAATTCAAATGGACATGCATTGATACATACTTCCTTAGCCCACTTTCTGATTTGGCTATGCTAACTTTGGAATAATCTGAAACATTTTCACCCAAATAATGACTATAATCCATATGATTTGTCTTTGTAAATTATATTTGAGCCATTTTATTTTTACTGACAAGTAAATGGATGGTGACACTTGTGGTATGCATGCTAGCATTTTGCTTCATTTGTCTAAGAGCTTTATTTTTGGTTTGACAGAAAGGTTTTTGTCAAAACGTGCCATGTTATAGTCAATAACACTATGAAATTGACGGTTGAGACATCTTTCGAATTTTGTCAATATTATCTTGACCATTGTTGATGCTATCTTTGAGAAACCTGATAATAAGATAAAGCGCCTTCACAGGATAGGGGGCAGCATTGGCCTCAAGAATGTGCTGCTAACAAAATCAACTTTGTTGGTAAAACAAGCAGCATAATCAATTAAATAAACCTTTTTGAGACAAGTAAGTGCTAGATACCATGAAGGGTTTATTTAACATTTAAAGATCAATGCAGAAAGCAATTAATCAATATCCATAATAAAACATATGTAGGGATTTAACACGAGGCTCAGTGCAGCAGGAGGTATGACACAGAGTTAAGTCTCAGAGAAAATGTTCTAAGTCCTAAGCAAGAGACAAACTGACAAGAGTCTGCTCTCCAAGAGTCAGGGCAAACTAGATTATCTCACTTCTAGAATTAGCTCTTTTCATAATAAGATACAGAGCAAAAGTCAGGAAGTCACGGTAAAGTAAACTAAATGTTTCATAGACTGACATAATCACAGTACAGCAATATGCAACAATATCAAACTGAATAATGATAATTAATCCCTATTTCACCTAATGAGAGTACAAATCTATCTACATGCAAAACAATGGCAAACTAATACAATGGATAGGCCAACCTAGACACAGACAGGAAAGGCCTTGTATAGTTAAATTTGGAAGGAAAGCTTCCTCCGGAGTGCACAGTGCATTTTATTAATGCACATGTTGTAACATGTGATGAGAGGAGAAATGAAATCATCGACACGTAGGAATACAAGATGGAGGCAGGTGTAGTATGCGCCTAGATTAGCCAATTGTTTTTAAAAACAAGATTTTGAAAAGTGCAGTGTTTTCTTAGTACAAATTAGTTGATACTATGTGTGAGAAAACAGGGCTGATTGCAGAGGCCCCATAACTTTTTGCCCCCATTTTCCTCTTTTTGCTGGTGTTTTCCTGACTTTGATGGTGCCCTGGGTACTGCTAACCAGTCCCAGGGCCTGTGCTCTGTGTAAAATGGATATGCAAATTAGGCTAATTATAATTGGCTAAGTTAACCTACCTATAAGTCCCTAGTATATGGTAGGGCATGTAGGTTTAGGGACCACAGCATAGGTGGTGCACACCTAGGTGCACTGCTGAGGTGCCCAGTGTCATTTTAAAAGCAAGCCTGCCTTGCTGGCTGCTTTTAAATTAAAGTTATATGCAAATTCGACTTTGGAATTAAAGGTACTTCCAAAGTCTTAAACTACCTTATTTTTACATATAAGTCACCCCTAAGGTGTGCCCTATGCCCCTAGGGCTGGGTGCCATGTAACTATAAGCAGGGACTTTATAAAAATAGATTTATAAGCCCTGGTGAGGTAAAAACAGCCAAATTCGTTTTTCCCTCATTGAAGTAAATGGCCTTCATAGGCTAGAATGGGCAGACTTTATTTTAAATTTTAAAGTCTCCTTAAATGTTACATACCAAGAATTTGGTATCAAATTAATTGTTGTAATAAATCCCACAACTTCCAGTTGTTGGATTTAATATAACTTGTTCAGATAAAAAGTTTAGACTTTACCTAAAAAGTTGCCAATTTCAGCTCTGCATTGTTTTTGCTGCTGTGCTCTGATTGGCCAGCCTGCAGCAGCTTCTGCCAGGCTGCCTTGATTAGGTGTGAAGTGGCCTGGCTTCACACAAAGGAATGTGCTTGGGGGAGAGAATCTCCCCTCAGCAGATGGTGAGGCAGGAAGGGGGAGGGCTGCCAAACTGGTCTTCAAAGGCAGAGAAGGACATTTGGAGCACCCAGCAACACCCCCACATCCTGCAACCCCAGACAATTAGGTGCCCCCTTGATTAGATTAGGAGAGGGCAGGAGAGGGGTGTGTTTATGATTTTTAGCCACACCAGTGGGTGGGCTCAGCCAGATGTAACCCCCAAAAATCTGATTCATCTATGTTGGATTTTTAGAGACTGTTGCCTTCTGGGATGGATTTTTGCCACACTTCCCAGGAAGTGGTCATCACAGGGGGACGACCCTGTCCCTGATTGGAGAACCAGGGCCCCCCTGCTTTTCACCCAGAAGCAAGGATAAAACTGGCAGACCTGCACCCACGCCTCAGATCCCCTCCAGAATTCAACAAGAAAGGAACTAAAGAAGAAGAAGGACTGCCCTGCTGGACCCCTGGCCTGCACCTGGACCCTGCACTCAGAAGGACTGCACCAGCTGCACACTTGGGCTTCACCACAAGAAGGACTTTGCCTGGCTTCAACTGGTTCAAGGAGGGACTCCCTGTTTGCTACAGGTGAAAAATTGCTAAACCAGAGTCCCCTGCACCAACTCCTGAAGAAAGCGACCAGCTGACCACTGTCCAGTGGCCAAAAAGGAGTTTGCGCCAGGTGCATTCTGGGAGTTGAAGTCCGCACCCCCCAAGGACCATCACAGAACTTCTGGACCCTTGGGGTGAGCTGTGGACCCCAAAAGAACCTTAAAAGAATATCTGGGTGAAGCCCCAGAAGTTTGGAAAAGATTTGAGAATTTTTGGAAAAAAGCTCCAGAGAGGGACCGACCCGCCGCGGAAATTCTAGCCGGCTTGCCTCAACCGCGACTCGGCCTGACTTCGTGGTTCGTCCCGGTAAAGAAAAACATCCAAAAAAGAGACTAAGTCCGAAGGTAAAAAGTTGACCGGGGACCTCCCAGCCATCGTATCCGAGAAGGGCTCCATGGACGTCGGATCAAGATCCAGGTTTACCCCAGTTGAAGGATTTTCATCTCGAAAAAACGACTAAGTCCGAAGGTAAAAGTCTCCACCGAGGAAACCCACATCGCGTATCCGGACAAGGGCTCCAGGAGGTCGGATTCAACTGGCAGGTTCGTCCCGGTGAAGAAAAACTTCAAAATAAAGACTAAGTCAGAAGGTAACTTTTTAACCGAGGCCTCCTGCGACCTGTAGCCGAGCAGGGCTCCATCGCGGTCGGCCTGAAAGTTTGACTTTGCCCCGGTCGAGGTGCAACCAGATGACCCGATTGGCGCTTTTTGTTTCTAAGCGCTAGAAAAGTAATAATTCTTTAAAAATTCATATCTCCGGTTCCCCTGAACCGATTTTAATCATTTTTGTGTCATTTTAAAGATAAAAATATAAACTATTTTTATAAATTGGTTTTGGATTTTTAAACTGTTTCCTGTGTTTTATTTAATTACTGTTTTGTGATATTTGAATGCTTTACACTTTGTCTCCTAAGTTAAGCCTTGACGCTCGTTGCCAAGCTACCAAGGGTTGAGCTGGGATTAATTTACTGAGACCTAACTGTACCTATGTGGAGGTTAGTGGCTTGTTGCTAGGTGTAGGTACCTACCTGCCCTACCAATAACCCATTTTCCAACACTATGCAGGTCTTATTAATGAATCAGATGTATCTCCCACACCATCACATTCTACATATGACCTTTTGGGCTTTATGTAGTTTGGTGGAAAGGTTACTGTATCACAAACATGGCACATATCCTTTCCTTCATATTACAAGTGCATTATAGCCTATGGCACCTTTAAACCACCGGTGGGATTCTTTCCATGTTTGGGACAGGGCTTCTTGTTTTGGGACTTGAGGTATTTTCATCTCTAGCCACATGCAGTGTTTTGTGGAGCATTTGCAGTTGTCACAAGTTGGCCTGATCTCCACATTTATGTGCATTATGCACAGTACCTGTATTTCCCTTTGGGCCCTCATGTGTCCTGTATGGGTTTCCTGCTTCAGGGGTGTTGACGTGAACTGAAGCTTTACTCATGTCTCAGATTGGATCGTGTCTCAGACTGGATACTTGTGGGAGCCCATAAGTCAGCTCCATGGCCATTGCCACCTCTTTGGGTTTTGTCGTCCTTTGTGATAGGATACATCCATTGTACCTCCTCCCCCTGGCTGTACCCCTTGGCCTCCAAGCCATAGGGCTGTGAGGTCTAGCATTGCCGCAGCTTCCTTCTTGCCTAATGAAAGTCTCCCTTTATTTCTGTTGGCCTTTCCTGCATTGCTAGTTATCTTTGCACTACCTGGGACTTTGGCCTTTTCACTCTGGTGGTATGCTAGCCCTTGCTGATCCTTGATCTCTGATTGCCACGCCATTTCCTCTGGACTCTGAATGACTTGGATGCCTGCTCTGTGGCCTTGAGTTCCTATTGGGCTGTTATGCAACACACTGGGTGAGTCTTGTGAGCAACTGTGCAGTGATTCTCGTTATGACTGTGTGGGTACAGAATCCCCCATGGGAGTGCAGCTTCTATCTGTGCTCCCTGGTCAGAGTTTGCAGGTTCAGGCCCCTCAATAACAGTGTTTGTATGTTCTCATCTATGGCAGGTTGTGGTTTATAAAATTCATATTTCCTTCTTGAGGCTATATTCCTACTGATGCTGTGTGATCCTCCTCCCCTTTGTCACATCCTGCACTGTTGTTGTGGGCTGTGGTGTCCCCCTGTTTTCTGTTTCCTGGTTGTTCCTGTCTTTAGGTTTGGCCTCTGCTCAATGGTAGGTTTTGTTGTAAGGTTTACCTTCTTCCTGTAGGATACAGTCTTATATAGAAGTCACAGCCTTCAAGTGTGTGATTGTATCCCTACCAGTAAGGTATTATGGCTTTGAACCTAGCTGTCTTTGGGGTGCCTCCTAACTCACTGCAGGTAAGAGACACTGTAGCATTTTCAGCAAGAAGGAGTGGGGAGGTTTTACAGTACTACAATTATTGGCATCCTTTTGTGGCTGCTTCATTTCGGTACTGTTTTGTTCCATTGTTTCCTTGAATATTGTCTCACTCGGCTGTTGTTATGCACCTCAGTTTCTAAGTGGTTTGGGATACTTTCTTTTCCTATAGATTTTGTGTTGGTTGTCCTTGGCTTGGTTGACTTCATGGTGTCTGAGCCTCCAAGATTCTTGGGTCCTTCTGTGGCTTCTCAGGAGATTTATTCATGAATGCCTCTCTTGGTTCTCTCTTTTTATGGGTTCCAGTTCTGCGGTCAGCTTGAACCATGTTTGCTGCTTCTACACCATGCTGACTGGTGGTTGCTCAGTGGAGTCTCTGTTTTTACAGTATTTGTTACCACTGAGTGTCATGTGTGTACACTTACCTCTTCTCTCTGCTGATTTGGTTGAGGTGGACTTTTTGTTGTCGGCTTCCTCCCAGTGCATGTGTTTACTTTGCTCTTGTTCTCGATATGACTCAATAAGTGGTTGCTACTGGCTTGGGCTTCCTTACATTCTCTTCACATCTGCTGGTTACTCATTGTCTCCTTCTTGTTATCCTGTGGAGTTCATAAGTTTGCAGTTCTGTTCTGTGCATCCTACCAAACATGTTTCCTCTATGTTCCATGTCTACTGGATAGTCTGCTTCTTGGCTCTGGTGTCGGTAGGCTGGATAGTTCTAGACCTGCTAGATCTTGAGAGTTTTTAACCTACTAAAGTTTAGTGGTTGCTGAGTCCTCCTTTTGAAAAGACCCATCCTTATGTTTATTTGGGTCTTTGAGATTTTTTGTTTCAGTTTTTCCTGACTCATTCTACTACAACAGGACAGGCTATCTGGTCCCTTGGGTTCTTTAGCTTTTAGTGGGGTTTTCCTATGTCTTTTTTGCACTGTCATCTCTCAGATGTTATCCAACTGTTATGTCTCCCTTTGTGTTGCTGATGGTGTCAGTATTATTCTTGTTTGAATAGGGTACAACACTGTTTTGATGTATGTTAAATAAATGTGTTTTATTTTCTAGGAGGTCCTTTATTGGAGTACTGCTTCATTTAGCTGATGGTTTGCTTTCCTGCTTTACTCTTGTTGCTAGAGGCTTGCAGTTATTAAGGCGGGTGTAGCTCACTGTTTTGGGGATCCCTTTTAAGATGTAATCGTCTTTGTTCCCACTTCTTGAGGGGCAATCAATGGTCTCTGTTTGCTCTTTATTGACTAGTTCATTTGGCGCAGACTCTTTTTTGGCTCTTTTGGATGACATGGTGGTTGGGCAGCTGATTCCCTGTTAGGTCTTCCATGTCTTGCTTGCATGGCTACCTTAGTTTCTTCCACCTAGGACTCCTTCTTCTATTTTCTTCTGGGT
This sequence comes from Pleurodeles waltl, assembly GCF_031143425.1. Lineage (NCBI taxonomy): Eukaryota > Metazoa > Chordata > Amphibia > Caudata > Salamandridae > Pleurodeles > Pleurodeles waltl. The sequence goes on from NC_090444.1 coordinate 1,731,625,926, forward strand.
TCATCTACATGTCTTACCCCTATTGTATATTCTTTAGATGGTCCTTTGGCAGAGGCTTAATTGTATTCCTGTTCAGCCTTAGTTCACATTTTAGTAGTTGCCAAATCTTCGCCTCAGCTGAATGTCCATGAGACGCTTCTCTGATGTATCCCTTCTTTGCTTCCTTGTGGTTTGGTTTGTAATTTGTACTAGCTTAAATAGCCCTGTGTTTAGTCTTCCTTATCTACCTTCTTACACTTGTAAAGGATTTGATTGTTCCGCTGGGGTTTGTCTGGGTTTTCTGCTGGGTTACCAGGCTGATGCCTCTGTCTGGCTCTTTTCAAGTTGTCCTGACTAGTTTGTTCTGTCTTCTGTTCTCTGCCTGGGGGTTTTCTGGGTTATTTGCCATCTGAGACATTTGTCTCTCTGACATGCTGGGTTGTTCCTCTCATGCACCAAAGTCTGTCTGACTCTGTGTAATGTATTAAAATTATGGAAAAGCAATAGTAGAGTTGAATTTTACAGAAACTGTGGCCTTGTTAGGTCTGGGCAGTGAGGCATTAATCATTTGTCAAATTAGCTCTAATACTTTTGTGATTCTAGCTCACAATCTCTATTAGTCAGCACCACCTACCTCAATAAATTGACTGTTTAGATTTTTTGAGTTGCATCCCTGAGGTCATACTGTATATGCCTTTCACACCATGTAATCCTCAAAATGAAAATGTCCCCACTGTATATTAAATAGAATGTGACACACTTTATTACATATTTTCACACAGATGTACATAGATCATCAGTAAGTTAACTTGTTTTACCTGCTGAGAAAGGCATGAATGCATCTTTCTTCAAAAACCTTCCTTCTGAATCAAGGAAATGCTCTGGATAAAACTGTTTGGGTTTTTCAAAGTGTCTCTTATCTTGCAAGACGGATGCCAGTAGAGGTGTAACAAGAGTTCCCTAGGAAAGACAAGCACATTTCAACTGGTTAGCTACTGAAAAAAAAACTTATGGGCATGTGATTCTATTAGACAATAAACATAGCATGTTTGCATGCTGGAGAATAAGCATTTCCACATGAAAACGTTGTAGGGTCTTTAACAACCAGCAAGGCTTGTCAGAGGCAGGTAGGTCCAAGTGAGGAAGAGGCTATGAGTCACAAAGGAAATGAAAGGATGAGAGAAGTTGAAAAATCTTACACCCAAAGAAGAGGTTTTGTGTTAGTTGTGTGGGAGGTAATTAAGAGTATTATGTTTAGTTCGACATTTAGAGATTATCACTAATATATGAGTTGATGGAACACAGGATATGATTTAGTGAGTTTGGTGATGCCTCAGACAAGCCGGTTTTGAGTTCTGCCGTGCTTTGACAAACTCAGGTAGATTTTTGATAACTTTAGTGAAAGGGTAACCTTATACAAATATACTTTGTGCTGCCTAAGAGTAAAATGGTTTAGAAGAAGTTTTTCGCACAGCCTAGCTCAAGAGACTGCAGGTCTGATTGACAAAGGTAAACTTGCACTTTTGTGTAAGTTTACATATTTCGCATTCACAAACTACAAGTTCATAGTAGGTTTATGACTGTCAGAGTGGAGAACTCTGTGTATAAAAAGATAGGACAGGTATGTTGTTTTATGCGCTTTGTCCTCCGCCATGACTGCTGAGTCTCTGCAATTGTAAACTTACTATTAACTCATAGTTTGTGAATACAGAAAAAAGAGTAAACTTACACAAAAGTGTAAGTTCACCTTTGTGAATCAGGTAATAAATGTACATATTTGGCTGGGTGTTAATGACCCTACTCCAGAAATATAATGGCTTTGCATATGAAAGAAAGAATGCAGTTGACACAATGTTGACAGTGGCCCCTTAGGAATGATTAGCCATCTGGAATGGGGTAGAAACAGGTGGCATCACAAGGGACCACTTTCTGAGCTCTTACCCTTCAGTCACAATCCCAAATTGTGCTGTCAGGAAATGAACCTATTAATTCCCAGAGCCATCCTACACTTTCTGACTGTATTCCCAACAGGAGAGACATCAAGGTCTAGCACTACAGAGGGGAGGAAATCATATCTTCACAAGGGGTAATGGATAAGGCTCCTGCAGTTGGAAAAAAGCTAGGGCCATTTTATGTGAGGGATTGTGGGAAGGTCTGCAGTAAACTGAGAAAAGAAGTGCTAAAGACAAGGTAGGAACTTTGTAAGAAAGCAGACAACATTTAGGACCTGATTTAGAGTTTGGAGGAGGGTGTTACTCTGTCAAAAACGTGACGGATATCTCTGGCCACGAGAAGACAGCACCTGAAGTAAGACGACTGTGCCCATGGACACCTGACACCTGCTGGTGCCCACATACTATGTCTGTTCTTCATGGGTAAAGTAGTTGCCTCCAGGTTGCTGCTACAGAGCCAGAAAAGGGACAAGGACTCATGATTTAAAGAAGTCCAGTTTGTTCACTGTGGACTGCATCTTGTAGAAGCCCTTTCTGGAGAAAGACCTGGTGCATAGCAGCCTGCCCTCAAGCACTGAGCATTGCAAGAAAGACCTTGTAGTAAATCCTATCTAGTTTTAATAGGAAACAGGAGTTAGGTTAGCCTTCTGGCTTGCGGACCTGTGACCTTGTTACCCTACATAGCTTGCTCTGTTTTAGCACCATTATTTAATTAAATGTTTTCAAGATGGCTGCATTGTTTCTAGTTAGGCCAAAGTTTTAGTTTCACATTAACAGTGCCACCGCGCTAAGACATCAATATCAAGCGACAAAGATAAACAAACTGTAGGTATTCACATTAGGTACTTTCCCTCTTTACTGCTTTGAGGGAATTGTGTACATAAATTGCCGTCCCAAGCCTGTCTTGTTTTGGAACTGATCTACGTCAAGGGTTCGAGCAGTTCTGTATAAATGCACCTCACGTCGAACAGTTCTGTATAAATGCACCTCACTTAGACAGATAGTCAGAGGGATTCCGACCAGATGCCATCACTGCTATCGATGCTGCAAGCTGCCTTGACGCTGACCCAGTCTTCGTGTCCCTACGGAGTCTCAGCTAGGGACCTCATTCCAAGGTAACAAGGGTTGGGGGCTCTTCTCATAGACATGGCACTGGCAGATTAGGTTTAACATACCTAGCTCTCTCTAGGTTAGAGATTAGGTACATCATATTAGAGTATTAGGACATATTACACATCTCATGTCATTACACGTTATTGCAAGATGGTGGGGTCTTCGTATTAATGACTCTTGTGCTCACCATTCTGTTTCTTGCCTTATTCATTATCCTTATCATTGCAGCCCATACAACGTATTGTAGATTGCAGTTTTGTTAAATAAAACCTAATAAAACCTTACTGCATCTTCATTGCCTGTGTTTGACTGAGACATGTTGTTCATGTGAGAAAGCGGTAATCTCCGTTTAACCACGACACTCCCTGAGATGTCGCACACTTGATTTGTGGCAGCCTTTACGCATGGTAAAGGCTGCCACAAGTCACCTTTTACTGTTTGGGGTTTTGGTGAGGTGCTGCTTGTGAGCCGGGAGGGTTGGGACGACAGTTGTGACATGTTGTAGGACAGGCATGGTCGCTACAAACATAAGTACTGTCATCCTTGAACCAGCAGTCTTGCCTAGAGCAAGAGTCAAGCTACGAAAACCTGGAGGAACATTTTCAATACTTCAAGAAATGTGTGACTCTGTCATTTTTTCTTCATCTGTAAGAGCAAGGCAAGGTGCCTTCCTTTGGGAAGATGCACCACTGGTGGTCATGATGTTCAAGTTTGTATTTTTGGGGCAAAGGAAAATGCTTTAGCAGTGAAGGCATAGAGCCTCCTGGAGCTCTTCAGTTGAAGTTTCCAGAATGGCCCATTAGGAGGATTTTGAGAAAATGTAAGTAGGTAGATTATGTAGGAACGTCCATTCATAATTCCATACCCTTGATAATTATAGGTGTTTCAGATTACTCAGCTTTTCCATGTACCGCACATTAGGGGTTAGACTAATACAATTTAGTCCTTCTGTCCTCATCACCTCACTAAAATGCTTAGTCACGCTTTATTACTAGCTCCTATGCTGCAAGAAGCTCTATGGGATATCCGGTTTTCAGCCAGCACTTGATGTGTGCTGCTGACTCAAGACAATAATAGCTTGGATGAAGTTGGAGAGAGGTGACTAGTTGCTGTGGTGAGACCCTGGGCCCAGCTTTATTGTTGTTATAATAAATTGTTTTGCAAAAAAAGCTGCGGCCTCCATGACCATCCGGCCCTTCATTTGCAGCAACATGGATCTTATTGGTGCTGGATGACATGCCATTTTGGACAGGTTAGTACTCTAGATGCTAAGCCAGAAAGGGAGGTCTAGTATTTAAGCTGCTGCAGGGTGTGGTTGCATGCAGGGGTGCGCCAAATGCAAACCCGTCTCCATCTGCTCACGTCCAAACTATACCAGACACCAGAGCCCCTGCCCATTTTTTACTTAGTGCCTGTGGGTACTTTACCCCTGTAATGGCTCCTAAGTACTCCTCTATGGAATTATTACTTCTTCTTGATGTTTTTACGTGTTGCTTTACTCCTGCTGTCTGCTGCAACCAACAATTTCCACTTTTAGATGGCCCTCTGAGCTGTAAAAATGGTTGCTTCTCTGCAACTAAGTTGGTGGGGTTTTTCTTTTTCAATAAAAGAGGACTAATCAGAATCCTGTGAGTGCGGCTTCCTTAACTTGAATGTTAAATTGGCAGAAAAAAAAAAAAAACATATATATATATATATATATATATATATATGTGTGTGTGTGTTTCTATATATAGTTTAAAATAGTAAATCTTACATATTTTAATATATATCACTGTAATGTATTATAAATAAATATAAGTAACATTTAATACTAAATATATATAGTAATAATATAAACATACACATATAAATACGTGTGTGTGTGTTTATGTATGTGTGTATATATATATAAATAATTAAATATATTTACACATATATATATTTATTTAAAATATTTGACTATTATTAAAATATATAGTTTACATTATATTACATGTTTGTATTTGTTCCAATTTACTACTAATAAAAACAAATGTATTTTTGTATATATAAATATATAAAGCGTACAAAATGTAACAAAATCAAATACAAAACTTTAAATAATTTACCAAAATAATCAGAATAAAAAGCACATTTACTAAACATGTTTAAAAATATATATATATACTGTACAGATACTATAAAATTAAACAAATAACCAAACAATAATGTTACATAAATTTAAAAATTATTTTAAAAAGTATTAGAGTCTGAGTGTAATAGATATAGCATTCCCACTCTAATCTGTGCAACAGTAGAGAAAGCATTATACTTTGTAGGTGTACATTTTAGTATTCCCACTCCAGTCTGTACAACATTAAGGAAAGCCTTGGAATTTGGAAGGGTAAAATGTATTATTCCCACTTCAGTCTGTACAACAGTAGGGAATGCATTGAACTTTGATGGGGTAAAATGTACTGTTGCCCCTCCAGTCTGTGTAACAGTAGGGAAAGTGTTGGACTTTGGAGAGGTAAAATTTACTATTCCCACTCCAGTCTGTGCAACAGTAGGGAATGCTTTGGAATTCGGAGGGGCAAAATTTACTTTGCTCACTCTAGTCTGTGCAACAATAGGGAAAGTACTTCAAACAAGTAGCATATTGATCCTAAGTCCTATCGCCCTATTCCCTTCTTGATTCTTCGGCCAAAATCTTGGGCCGGATTATTTTAAGGCGCATTGAGAGTTGGATGGCTGAAAACGAAATTTTGAGCCGTGTACAGTACGGCTTTAGGGAAGGGCTTGGCACCCGGGAACAGTGCCTTAACCTGCTGATGGTGATTGGGAAATATACACAAGCTAGGAAAGGCACTCTTTACCTTGCCTTTATGGATCTTAGCTGTGCCTTTGATAAGGTAAATCGGGCAAAGCTGTGGGAGAGGCTAAACCAGCTAGACAGGGACCCTCATATTGTGGAGCTGCTTCGGTATCTGCACTCAGGGACTAATGCTAATGTGATGGTGGGGACAAATGGGGACTGTTCGGATGTTTTTGAGCTAAATAGGGGTGTGCGTCAGGGATGTGTTCTGGCTCCTACCATTTTCCTTTTGTATACTAATGGATTGTGTGATTTCCTAGTGGAACGCTGTAGGGATTCCCCTAAAATTAATGGTACCAGTGTTACCGTATTGATCTATGCGGATGATGCAGTGCTTATGGCCCCACTATGAATGGTCTCTGAGAAGCAGTCAGAGCCTATGACTCTTTTATGACAGCCCTTGATTTAGAGATTAATTGTAGAAAATCTCATTTCATGGTCCTTGGGAAGCCTCTTAGCAGGGTGGGGGAGCTGAGGATTAAAGAGCAAGTAATTATCAAGGTTCAGGATTTCCCCTATTTAGGGCTTATTTTTGATGATAAAGGCACCTGGAAACCCTGTACCTCCAGAAGAGGGGTGTTCTCTAATGCTACTATTGGTGCTACATTTGACTTTGCCGCAAGGGTGGGAAATAAACCTATCAAGTCTCTGCTTGAAGTTTATAGGCGTAAATGTCTCCCAGACTTGCTGTACGGAGCTGCACTCTGGGGGTTTACGGACAACAGGGCCCCTGCAGTAGAGGAAAATTGTTTTTGCAGAAGGTTACTAGGAGTTGGCCAAAACACCTCTGGTTTTTGCCTACACATGGAATTAGATCTTGAGTTTGTACAAGATACCATCCAGCTTTCTCCCTTCTTGTTTTGGATCTCTATTTGAACTAATGAATGTGCCTCTCTCAACAAAGAGATCCTGTGGGATTGCTTGGCCTGTGATCATGTGAAGGATATTCCCTGGCTGATGTATATAAGAAAGGTAGCCTATGATTTGGGGCAGCCGGATATGTTTGAGGCTCCTGAGGGCCTGACCAGCCGTGATAAACATTGGGCTAAGGTTAATTTTCTGAAAATCCGGTTGGCTAAAAGAGTGGAGGAGGAATTAAGGAAAAAATCTGTAATGGACTTTATCATCCTAACAATCGGGTGGGCCGGGAGCCCTATCTTTTAGAGATAAGAAATGTGAGGGAAAGGACTCTCATTACGCAATTTCGCCTATGGGTTATTAGAAGTAACCTATGTTTTCCGCTAGGTCAGTTCGATGAAAAATCCTTCAGACCTTGCCCCTGCGATGGTGTGTCTTTGCAGACTTTGATTCACTTTACTTTGTTCCGTGATTTTTATGCGCCTTTTAGGCGTCGTTTCTTGCTTCCCTTGTTGAGGCCTATGGGTTTTGTGCAATATCACCCAGCTTTTCTGTGGCTGCATATGGCTTCTGATGCATTGGTGTGGCGGGGGCAGGGATCTTTTTTGAAGGGAGCTATTACCTGGCGCAGTAATCTAGACCATCTTTAAAAAACAAAATAGGATTTTACAGTTTTTAAATTGTTTGATGTATCATTTTTTAATGAATTATGGATTGATATTCTTTTATTTGTTCATACTTTTGTCTTAGTAGGATATGATGGGATTTACATAATGGCCTATTGCAAGCTGTTCTTATGTATTGTATTGCTTATTTATCCTTTTTTATGATTGATTATCTTCAAACCGAATAAAGTGTTTTGATATATATATGTGTGTGTTTATATATGTTTATATATATAGGCCCATATTTATACTTTTTTAGCGCCGCATTTGCGCCGCTTTTTGACGCAAAAACGGTGCAGACTTACAAAATACAATAGTATTTTGCAAGTTTGCACTATTTCTGCGTCAAAAAATTACGCAAATGCGGTGCTACAAAAGTATAAATATGGGCCATAGTTTAAAATAGTAAATCTTACATATTTTAATACATTTCACTGTAATGTATAATGATAAATAAATAAAAGTAACATTTAATACTAAATATATATAGTAATATAAACATACACATATAAATATGTGTGTTTGTGTTTATGTATGTTTATATATATATATATATATATATATATATATATATATATATATATATATATATACATTCCACTAATATTGAAATATATAGTTTACATTATATTACATGTCTGTATTTGTTACAATTTTCTACTAATAAAAACAAATTTATTTTTATATATATAAATTTATAAAGCGTACAAAATGTAACAAAATCAAATACAAAACTTTAAATAACTTACCAAAATAATCAGAATAAAAACACATTTACTAAAAATGTTTAAATACATATATATATATATATATATATATATATATATATATATATATATATGAAGATAATATAAAATTAAACAAATAATTAAATAATAATAAAGTCTGAGAAAAATAGATATAGCATTCCCACTCTGATCTGTGCAACAGTAGAGAAAGGATTATACTTTGTAGGGGTAAACTTTAGTATTCCCACTCCAGTCTGTACAACAGTAGGGAAAGCATTGAACTTTGATGGGGTAAAATATACTGTTGCCCCTCCAGTCTGTGTAATAGTAGGGAAAGTGTTGGACTTTGGAGGTGTAAAATTTACTATTCCCACTCCAGTCTGTGCAACAGTAGGGAATGCGTTGGAATTCAGAGGTGCAAAATTTACTTTGCTCACTCTAGTCTGTGCAACAATAGGGAAAGTCCTTCAAACACATAACATATTTTAATAAACATATTAGTAGACCAGAATATAAAACTCTTATTATGAAAATGATAGATATAAAATCAAAACCAATTAAACATTTTACATCATTATTGAAACTGTAATAATTAATTAAGAATTAAATATTTTTATTAATTTATTAGTCGTAGTTGCCGTGATGATGTCGCAGTTGTACTTAAGTGCCACTCCAGCGTGCTGACGTCAGTTTCTTTTCACGACTTTCCACGCCAGAGCGTGGAGCCATGAAGAACACTGAAAATGGTGCACCAGAGCTAGGGCCCTGAAAGGGGAATCCCTGTCCCTATAAATCAGTTCCCAAGCTGAGAGGATGGGTGGGTTGATAAGGAATCTGCAACTAGAATATGTTTCTACCAGATAATTTGTCACTGAAGGTAAGTAACTTATTCAGACTTCTAGTTAGCAGACTCCTTACCTAAGAAAAAATACCCAAGAAATGCCATCTCAGGAGGTGGGTCTGCGAACTAAAATCATACTAGGAAGTCCTGCAGTACTGACCGGGAAAAAGTACCTGTCCCTCTGGACCTGACTATACAGGCTGTATTGCTTGGTGAATATGTGCAATGACACCCACGTTGCCTGACAGACATCCAGGACTGGAACTCCGCCTGCTAATGCAGTGGTTGCAGCTGTTGCTCTGGTGGAGTGAGCACTCAAACCCTCCAAGGGTTGCTTCTTAGCCAATGCATAGCCCATTTTAATGAAGATAACAACCCATCTGGAGAGCGTTCTCTTCTGAACTACCTGACCTTTCTTCTCACCCACGTAACCCACAAAGAGTTGATCATCCACTCGGATCTCTTTTGTACAATCAAGATAGAACACCAATGCTCTTTTTGGGTCCAGGCGGTGGAGTCTCTCCTCTTACTTAGAATGATGAGGAGCATTTAAAAAGTAGACAAAGTGATGGATTGGCCTACATGAAAAGGCGTTACCACTTTTTTATGAAAAGGAAGCCCTGGTACGAAGCACCACCTTGTGAGGATGGTTGGAAATTAAGTATGGCTTCGATGAAAGAGCCTGCAGCTCACTGACCCTGTGGGCAGAAGTGATGGCTATAAGGATGACTGTTTTTAGAGTGAGAAGCCTAGGGGTAAAATTATTAACTGTCTCTAAAGGAGCACACTTCAGAAAAGTAAGAGCCAAGTTCAAATCAGATTGGGGCATTATGAACAGTGAAGGAGAAACATATGGGTAAGACCCTTCAGGAATCAATCAACGATAGGAGATTTAAATAAGGAGGGTTAGTCAAGTAATCTCAGGAAAGAAGAGATAGCAGACAACCCTTTACAATGGCAAAACAGAACCCTGCTGGGCTAGAGAAAGAACAAACAAGAGGACCTCAGATAGAGAGGTAGTCAACAGACTTGTCTGTGCACCATGCCACAAATTTGTTCCAACGACAGGCATATACTGGTTTGGTGGAGGGATGCCTGGCTGCCAACATAGCATTACAGACTTCTGGATGAAGGTCAGACGCTGTCAACTGCTGCCTCTCAATCTCCATGCAAGAAGGCGGAGACTGGACAGGTTCGGATAGAGAACTGTCCCCTGCTGCTGCGACAGAAGATCCTCCCAGAGGGGCAGTCTGATTGGAGGATTAATGGCCATGCTCAAGAGCTTGGGATACCAGACTCTTTGTACCCAGTCTGGAGTCACAAGAATTACTTGGGCCTAGTCGTGCTTGATCGTCTTGAGAACTCTGGGCAGAAGTGATATGGGTGGAAAGGCGTATAGGAGGCTTCAGCTCCACTCAAGACGAAAAGCATTGCCAACCTAGTGCAGACTTAGACACTCCAATGGGTAAAACAGCTGACATTACACATTCTCTGCAGAGGTGAACAGACTTAACCAAGGCTCTCCCCACTGCTGAAAGAGACTTTGCGCCACCTCCAGTTAGGGATGCCATTTGTGATCAACCAGGCATTGCCGGCTGAGTTTGTCTGCTCTAGCATTCAGAATGCCCCCCAGATGTTGAACTACCAGGGATATGCTCTGATGTTCCAGCCAAGTTCAGAGGTGCACAGCCTCTTGACAAAGGGTCCTTGACCCCAACCTGCTTGTTGCAGTACCACATGGCTGTGGTGTTGTCCGTGAAAACCTTCACCACTTTTCCTTGCAGAGAGGGAAGGAATGCTTTCAAGGCTAGCCTGATCGCCCAGAGATACAGAAGAGCGATATGGAGCCCGGAGTCCGCTGCAGACCAAATGCCTCTGATCTCCACCTCTCCCATGTTGCTGCCCCATCTCAGTAATGACACATATGTCTCTACTGTCAGATCTAGTTGGAGAAGGGAGAGGTATCTGCTTGTGACCCAATCGCGGTTCAAAAGCCACCACTGCAGAACTTTTCACAGTTCCCGCTGAGATCTGGACCATGCCAGAGAGGTTCCCCTGATGCTGCAACCACTGGAAGTTTAGGTTCCACTGCAGAGCCCACATATGCCATCTGGTGTGTGTCACCAGCAGGATGCAAGAGCCATGAGGCCCAGCAGCCTCAGTATCTTAGCCTGAGTATCCTTGACTGCTTGGGAGAATAGTCCCAAAGCTGCACTGTGTCCAGAAAAGCTCTAATGAAAGGGAGCGTCCAAGAGGGAGTCAGGTGTGACTTCAGCACATTTATAGTGAATCCCAGTGAACATAGGAGGTCTGACGTTTTCTGGAGGTGGGAGACGACAGCCTGGGGTGAGCCCACCTTCAACAGACAGCCATCGAGGTAGAGGAACACTGAAACCCCTGCCCTTTGCAGATGAGCTGCGACAACCACCATCACTTTGGTGAACACCCAAGGGGTGCTGGTAAGGCCAAAGGGGAGCGCAGTAAACTGAAAATGCTCTTGGCCTACCATGAAACGCAAATACCGTCAGCGGGCAGACAGGACAGGAATATGGAAATATACGTCCAACAAGTCCAATGCTACTGTCCAGTCTTCTGGGTCCAGGGCAGATAGGACTTGAGCAAGAGTCCGCATTTTGAACTTCTCCTTTTTGAGGAAGAGATTGAGGGACTGGAGTTCTAGGCCTTTGTCCTATTTGGGCACCAGAATGTAGAGGGAATAACAACCACAACCAACTTCTGGAACAGGGACACTCTCTGTGGCTCCCTTGGCCAAGAGAGCCGTAACTTCCTCACGGAGAAGTGCCAGGTGATCCTCCATCAAAATCAAAAATGTCTCAGTCAAGAACATCAAACTAGGTCCTGCTATTGCAGAAATAGATATAGTGTTCAGTTACAGCATCTAGCATGGCTGAGTTAGAGTATTTTGTGAAAGAAAAATGTAAGTACGCCTGAATATAAAACCTTTGACAAGTGCAAGGCAGCAAATCTACCCAAACACTAGAGTACCTTCAGTGGCTGCTTAATCCTGAAATGTCCTGCTTATAGATTTAAGCACCAACAATGTAGGCAGCAGCGGGAGACCAATAATGACTTATCTGACTTTGACAGCAGCATCAGCTTTTTATTGTGCCCTACTTCAGAAAATATTCAAATTCAGTTCTGCAAATCTTATTTTACTCATAGTGGTGCCTGTATGCTTATCACATTTTTCTAAATCAGTTTGGGCTTTTATTTGTGCTGTGTGTTCAACTTCACAATTGTTTCGTAGTGCATTACCCCAACGTGCATTTTTCTGGTTGGATCTTTCTGTTGTCAGTAGCATGTGACCATATAATAATCACTGTGACATTATAGTCTACAGTGGTGTATTTTTGAAGATGCAGGAATAAAAGATTGGCTGAAGAATCATTTAGGCTCTGTAGTGTAGTCCCATATCTTATGGGTCTTCAGGGCCTGATTCACAAAGGTACCTTTCACTTTAGAATAAGTTACTACTTTTTGGCTAGTCATATATCCATTGTAAATTTAATGAAAAAGTGTAATGGAAACGTTCCCACCGAAATGAAGGGCCTGACAGCTATATACTTGAATACGTTTTCTGCTGTTGGCTATTCACATAATCCAAGTTTAAGTTACACTTCAAAGTAAATTTACACTCTGATTTTGTGCTAAACTTTAAACAATCATAACTCTGGTTCTACTTATTGGATTTTTGTTGTTAAGGTGGCATTTTATTCGAAATGCACTCTATTTTTCTAAATTATTGTGGGATTTTCTTGTGCTGTGTTTTAATTTTATTACAGTTTGATTGCTGCATAATACTGTAAGCACTGCCACTAAGTTAAGCTCGTTTTTGTGCGAAGCTCCTAGAGGGTTAACCAGATGTTTATTTAGTGACATATGCTCCCCCTGATAAGGATAGTGATTATTATTTGAGGAGGGGTCACTCACTTCTTTAATCAATACTCCACTTTCTTACTTGAAGTTCATTGTTTGATGCACATTTGAGAAGCATACTCAGAACGCTGCTTCCTCTCGTTTGTTATCATATGTGGAAATGAGCACAAGAGTACTAGGCAAAGTTGCTCAGAGTTTAGTCACATTTCTCTAAGTGGCCCTGCTCTTACTGGTCTGCCTTTAGAGCTATAAATCCAGTTTGCATGCTAGAATTCTAACCTTGTTATGTGTATCTGGGCTTTTAAGGCTGAATATGGGCCCACTAAGGTGCAAACAGTAAGGCGTGTTATTCAGTAAAGTTTCAGATTTGTATAGGTAGCATGCACATGGAATCCAGAGTCTGGAAACTTTCTTTACTGCTGCATGTATTGCAGCATATCTCTGTGTAAGACCTACCACTAGCCAGGGGCAGCTCATTCGCAATGGTGAAGGAGCATCACCCAACTGGCTATGCCAGGAGCTGAAGGATAAAACGATATTCAATTATCATTTTATCTTTCAGCTGCTGGCTTGGCAAGCAGTGTGTTCAGGGAGTGGCAAGGCTGGGCCACAGGAGAGGGGAGGGGGAGAAGGAAAGAGTGCACCCAAGTGAGCATGTGTGTTTGTCCGGCCATCTCAAGCTGGTCAAACACACATGCGCACTTAGGTTTCTCCAGCCCAGCTGTGTAAACTGCACTGACCTCAGGGTTGTGTCTGAGCAACAGTCCAAGCTACTTAGACCAATCCTGACACGGCTTTCATGCTAAGTTTAGTATGAAAGCAGTACCAGGATTGCTGGGTAGCCTGTGCTGGTTTCCCAGTGAATGCTTGGATACCAGACAAAGAGGAGAGGAGCGAGGCATCTCCATCAGGAAAGGGTATGTTTAAATTTTTATTTTATTATTTTTTGTTACCACCCCATCCCTTCCCCCGCCCGCTCCTCCCCTTGAGATTAGCAGGAGCGCTGCTGCAACTAGCTTCAGGCAGTATGGTCAATGAAAGGAGGCTGTTGGGTGCTCCAGCTATCCCCTATAGGAACAGTTGTGTTGTAAGTGAACAATTATATATGAAATGATCACCTATAGTGGCATAGATAGAGATTCCTTGACCCATTTTACATGCAATACCTTAAGGTATAGCATGCTAATCTTTGTAACAACCATCGACTTGAGTGTAGGCTCTTCTATTGATAATATAAAGTATTTATGTGTAATTTACATGCTAGAAATTTGATGTCCCTTATTGAATAGGGGTTTTGTGGAGTCAATGGTACTAGATTTTACCTGGAGTATTTTATTCTTACCTGACATCACTTGCCTGCGGATACTGTGGTTGTAAAAAGTCAGTATGTAAACTCACTAGGGGCCAGATGTAGGAAACGTTTGAGAGTTCCAAATGGGTCACAGCGCTATTTGCGACCTCGCAAAAAGCGAAATGGGATGTACAAATCCCATTTCGGAGTACAAAATAGTGATGCGACCCATTAATGACTTGCAAAAATTGCGACCTGATTTTGCGACTCGCAATTACGAAGTTGCAAATTGTGAGTCGCAATCTGAATGTACAAGGCAGTCGCAAATTGCGACTAGTCGCAAAAAGCCAGTTTTGAAAACCCAGATTACCACTGATTCCAAAGTATAAAAGGAGACCCAGAAGGCATCTGGGTTACTCAAAATGGCTGCACTATACGTGATTGCATGGAGGAGGAGAGTCCAGGCTGCCCAGCAGAGGAGGAGGAGGCAGAGACAGGAGAGGATATACCGAACCAGGCAGACACTATTCCAACAAACTGAGGATGAGATTTATGATAAATACAGACTGAGCAGCGCAGTTATCCTAGAGATCATTGAACTGCTGAAACCTCAGCCAGAACGCCAGACAATGCGCGGCTGCGCCACCCCCACACATGTGCAAGTGCTATGCTCACTGCACCTCTTGGCCCCGGGTAGCTATCAGGCGGTGATTGCAGTGGCAGGTGGGATATCCCAAAGTGCCCTCTCAGGATTCTTCAGACGTTTCCTAGATGGCATACTCGCACACATGTCCAGATATATATACCTTCCCAGGAACGAGGCAGAAATTAACAGCACCAAGTTGGATTTCTGCAGAATTGCCAACTTCCCCCATGTAATAGGGTGTGTGGACGGGACACATATACCAATTTGCCCACCTGCAAATCTGGAATATGTGTTCCGCAATAGGAAATGTACCCACTCACTAAACATCCAGGTGGTATTTGATGCCCATAATGTCATTACTGACATTGTGGATAAATATCCAGGAGTACACATGATGCATGCATATTCAGGCACAGTGGGATACACCAACGCCTAGAATGTGGGGAGTTTGGAGAAGGATATTTATTAGGTACTGGCGAGTACACTCTGATGCTTTAAATAGACGTTATTGTGATGCCCTGCTAAGTTTGCCTCTTTTGTCAAACAGGTGACAGTGTATATGCCCTGAGACCATGGATACTCACCCCATACTTAACACCTGGCAATCAGAATGAGAGGCGATACAACATTGCACATCGCGGACCAGAGCTGTAATAAAGAGGACGTTCGGCTTGTTGAAGTCACGATTCAGATGCCTGCACAAAAGTGGAGGAGCACTTCAGTATGACCCAGAAACAGCATGCAAACAGCATGTAAGATCGTTGCTACCTGTGCCATCCTACACAACATTGCCGCCAGATGTGGGCTATATCTCACCCTCGACTACACAGATTTGGAGGATGAGGAGCAAGAGCTACCACGTCAACAGCCTGGGGATGGAAGCATCGCAATGGATGGCAGACAGAGACGGAACCACATTGCAACCCACTACTTTGGCAGGTACATGGCAACTGTGACAACACTCACTAATGTAAGACACACATAGCCCAGTTGTGTAGTTCAACAAATTAAACCTTCTATTTGAGGACTATAATGGGGAAACAATAGTCAACTAAACTGCATAATGAAAACCAAAAGTGTAGTCTGACACATTAAGTTTATGTGCCTCTGTCACACCACATATTAGTAGCTCACAGCCTCCTGTGACTGCGGCCACCATGGCTCACTCTCTGTTGGTCCCCGGATCCCTGGCGGGAATGCTACTCCGCAAGACTCATGCATCAGTGGCAGACACACTGCTGACACTGGAGATCTCCTCACTACCCTGGGGGTTTCCCCCTTGCCCCTTGCTGTCTGTCTGGTCTCCAGCAGGTCCACTGCATGGCTAATGCAGCCAAGTCCTCTAGCCACATCACCTGCAAAATGGCCTAGTTCGACTTGCAGACTGAATGTGCATCTTGACAGGAAGGTTGTTGTGGTAGCCAGGCGCCCTATTGACACACTTAAGGGGTTATTACAACTTTGGAGGAGGTGTTAATCCATCCCAAAAGTGACGGTAAAGTGACGGATATACCACCAGCCGTATTACGAGTTCCATAGGATATAATGGACTCATAATACGGCTGGTGGTATATCCGTCACTTTACCGTCACTTTTGGGACAGATTAACACCTCCTCCAAAGTTGTAATAACCCCCTTAGTCTGTCTAAACGGGCAGCAGTGTTGCACTCCCTGCTCCGTGCATGTGCCCTGTCGGCCACCATTTCCCTGACCAAGTTGTCAATGGAAAAGGTCAGGTTTGCCATGTGAGCGTTCATTGTAGTGAACTGGTTGTCCACATTTGCAAACCCCTGCGTGAATGTGTTCTGCAGTCTGGTAAGGTTACAATTCATTAACCCCTTATGTCTATTTTGCAGCCAGTGACTCTGCAGTAAGGATGCCTCCAGTCCCAACAATTGCTCATCGGTGACACTCTCCCTACGCGCTGACTGCATTGTGCATTGTCGTCTAGCACTGAGCGAGCTGATCTCTGTGGTTGACTCTCCCTAGACATTGGCCCCGGTGTCACATTGGCTGCCTCTAAACCCACATCAGGATCATCCATATCCTCTGGTGCTGACTGCATGGGTGGTGTTGTCCTGCAGTACCCTGCGGTGTCTGTGGCAGCCTCCTCTTGTGTGTATGTGCCTTGTTCCTCTACCTGCACAGTGGCGCTCTTGGTGGGTCCTTGTGGGACACAGGGGAAGCACTGTCAGTACCTTACATATGTGTGATGCCTCAGAATAAACATTTCTCTATATTTGGACTACTGTACTACATTGCCCATAATGCACTGTTCAATAGGTTGCAAAACTGGGAATGGAGCTAATCTGGAGGTGCATGCTTATGTGTACTGTGGTTGTGTGCATGGTGCATAGGCTGGTGTAAATACGTTAATTTTGGTACTTACTTTTGGATGTTCCTGGTGCTGAACTGTTGAGGGCTCTGATGCCAAGTAAAGCCTCCAGCTCCAGAGTGGTCTCCACCATGGTTTTGATGGCTATAGGGGGTGGTACAGTAGATGGTCCTCCTCCAGTGCCATGCATCTCCCTCATGTGCTCCGCCACCCTTTCCTTGGTCCTGGAGCGAAGGTCATACCACCTTTTGCAGACCTCATCCAGTGTGCGTGGCTGACTCCGATGGCATTGATTTTGTCGAGGATGTCCTGCCAGATTTCTTTCTTGTGGCTGTCAGGGACACCCATTGCTGCCTTTCCAAATAACTCATCATGGTGTAGGCAGCACTCCTCTGTGAGCACCTCCAACTCCTTCTCAGAAACCTTTTGTTTTCTTTTCCTGCCAGCACTGGGTGTCTCCTTGTCCTGTGTAGCCATTGTTGCTGCAGCTCCTCTCACCTGGGTATGACTCCGCAGTTTGGGCTGGGTGGGCTCCTCCCTGTTCCATGGGATTACTTCCTGGTTCTGATGCCATCGCTCAGAACCAGGAAGTAGGTTTTTCAACAGTTTAATTTGCACCTGCGTGCAATTTGCGAGTCAGTCACAACTTGCGACACCGGACCACACCCTTGTGCAATTTGCGACCTCGCAAATAGCGACCTCGCAAAATGTGAGGTCACAAATTGCGGTGCGACTCCGCACCGAATCGCTATTTGGTATAGCGATTTCTCCTGGCATTTCGTTTTGTGAGTCGGAAATAGCGATTCGCATAGAGTCCCTATTTCTGACTCACTATTTTTTGGGTTCCTACATCTGGTCCTTGATGTTTTGAGTGTTTTTTGTCAAGTGCTATTCTGACAGTGCCCAGTGCCCAGCCAAGAAAGCAAACAGGATCTCTCTGCATAGATATATTGCTGTATATATGCTGTATATATGTTTATGTATGTAAATATACATATATATATATATATAGCTTTATATATGTAACAAATCCATTACTCCGACTGGTAGGCTCCTACCCATATGGTGCAATTCCATTTTATTTGAATGTGTAGCTGAACTTTAACTGTGTTATTTACACTTCAGTTCTCCGTAAGTGGAGAGTAACCATGCAGTTCTGGGAATACAAAGCTCTTTTCTATCTGATTACACCCCATTCCAGGGACAAATCCAGTCAGAGGTGTTGGTGTGGATGTTTTGGGTGTATTGCAGCATATCTCTGTGTAAGACCTACCACTAGCCAGGGGCAGCTCATTCGCAATGGTGAAGGAGCATCACCCAACTGGCTATGCCAGGAGCTGAAGGATAAAACGATATTCAATTATCATTTTATCTTTCAGCTGCTGGCTTGGCAAGCAGTGTGTTCAGGGAGTGGCAAGGCTGGGCCACAGGAGAGGGGAGGGGGAGAAGGAAAGAGTGCACCCAAGTGAGCATGTGTGTTTGTCCGGCCATCTCAAGCTGGTCAAACACACATGCGCACTTAGGTTTCTCCAGCCCAGCTGTGTAAACTGCACTGACCTCAGGGTTGTGTCTGAGCAACAGTCCAAGCTACTTAGACCAATCCTGACACGGCTTTCATGCTAAGTTTAGTATGAAAGCAGTACCAGGATTGCTGGGTAGCCTGTGCTGGTTTCCCAGTGAATGCTTGGATACCAGACAAAGAGGAGAGGAGCGAGGCATCTCCATCAGGAAAGGGTATGTTTAAATTTTTATTTTATTATTTTTTGTTACCACCCCATCCCTTCCCCCGCCCGCTCCTCCCCTTGAGATTAGCAGGAGCGCTGCTGCAACTAGCTTCAGGCAGTATGGTCAATGAAAGGAGGCTGTTGGGTGCTCCAGCTATCCCCTATAGGAACAGTTGTGTTGTAAGTGAACAATTATATATGAAATGATCACCTATAGTGGCATAGATAGAGATTCCTTGACCCATTTTACATGCAATACCTTAAGGTATAGCATGCTAATCTTTGTAACAACCATCGACTTGAGTGTAGGCTCTTCTATTGATAATATAAAGTATTTATGTGTAATTTACATGCTAGAAATTTGATGTCCCTTATTGAATAGGGGTTTTGTGGAGTCAATGGTACTAGATTTTACCTGGAGTATTTTATTCTTACCTGACATCACTTGCCTGCGGATACTGTGGTTGTAAAAAGTCAGTATGTAAACTCACTAGGGGCCAGATGTAGGAAACGTTTGAGAGTTCCAAATGGGTCACAGCGCTATTTGCGACCTCGCAAAAAGCGAAATGGGATGTACAAATCCCATTTCGGAGTACAAAATAGTGATGCGACCCATTACTGACTTGCAAAAATTGCGACCTGATTTTGCGACTCGCAATTACGAAGTTGCAAATTGTGAGTCGCAATCTGAATGTACAAGGCAGTCGCAAATTGCGACTAGTCGCAAAAAGCCAGTTTTGAAAACCCAGATTACCACTGATTCCAAAGTATAAAAGGAGACCCAGAAGGCATCTGGGTTACTCAAAATGGCTGCACTATACGTGATTGCATGGAGGAGGAGAGTCCAGGCTGCCCAGCAGAGGAGGAGGAGGCAGAGACAGGAGAGGATATACCGAACCAGGCAGACACTATTCCAACAAACTGAGGATGAGATTTATGATAAATACAGACTGAGCAGCGCAGTTATCCTAGAGATCATTGAACTGCTGAAACCTCAGCCAGAACGCCAGACAATGCGCGGCTGCGCCACCCCCACACATGTGCAAGTGCTATGCTCACTGCACCTCTTGGACCCGGGTAGCTATCAGGCGGTGATTGCAGTGGCAGGTGGGATATCCCAAAGTGCCCTCTCAGGATTCTTCAGACGTTTCCTAGATGGCATACTCGCACACATGTCCAGATATATATACCTTCCCAGGAACGAGGCAGAAATTAACAGCACCAAGTTGGATTTCTGCAGAATTGCCAACTTCCCCCATGTAATAGGGTGTGTGGACGGGACACATATACCAATTTGCCCACCTGCAAATCTGGAATATGTGTTCCGATAGAGGAAATGTACCCACTCACTAAACATCCAGGTGGTATTTGATGCCCATAATGTCATTACTGACATTGTGGATAAATATCCAGGAGTACACATGATGCATGCATATTCAGGCACAGTGGGATACACCAACGCCTAGAATGTGGGGAGTTTGGAGAAGGATATTTATTAGGTACTGGCGAGTACACTCTGATGCTTTAACTAGACGTTATTGTGATGCCCTGCTAAGTTTGCCTCTTTTGTCAAACAGGTGACAGTGTATATGCCCTGAGACCATGGATACTCACCCCATACTTAACACCTGGCAATCAGAATGAGAGGCGATACAACATTGCACATCGCGGACCAGAGCTGTAATAAAGAGGACGTTCGGCTTGTTGAAGTCACGATTCAGATGCCTGCACAAAAGTGGAGGAGCACTTCAGTATGACCCAGAAACAGCATGCAAACAGCATGTAAGATCGTTGCTACCTGTGCCATCCTACACAACATTGCCGCCAGATGTGGGCTATATCTCACCCTCGACTACACAGATTTGGAGGATGAGGAGCAAGAGCTACCACGTCAACAGCCTGGGGATGGAAGCATCGCAATGGATGGCAGACAGAGACAGAACCACATTGCAACCCACTACTTTGGCAGGTACATGGCAACTGTGACAACACTCACTAATGTAAGACACACATAGCCCAGTTGTGTAGTTCAACAAATTAAACCTTCTATTTCAGGACTATAATGGGGAAACAATAGTCAACTAAACTGCATAATGAAAACCAAAAGTGTAGTCTGACACATTAAGTGTATGTGCCTCTGTCACACCACATATTAGTAGCTCACAGCCTCCTGTGACTGCGGCCACCATGGCTCACTCTCTGTTGGTCCCCGGATCCCTGGCGGGAATGCTACTCCGCAAGACTCGTGCATCAGTGGCAGACACACTGCTGACACTGGAGATCTCCTCACTACCCTGGGGGTTTCCCCCTTGCCCCTTGCTGTCTGTCTGGTCCCCAGCAGGTCCACTGCATGGCTAATGCAGCCAAGTCCTCTAGCCACATCACCTGCAAAATGGCCTAGTTCGACTTGCAGACTGAATGTGCATCTTGACAGGAAGGTTGTTGTGGTAGCCAGGCGCCCTATTGACACACTTAAGGGGTTATTACAACTTTGGAGGAGGTGTTAATCCATCCCAAAAGTGACGGTAAAGTGACGGATATACCACCAGCCGTATTACGAGTTCCATAGGATATAATGGACTCATAATACGGCTGGTGGTATATCTGTCACTTTACCGTCACTTTTGGGACAGATTAACACCTCCTCCAAAGTTGTAATAACCCCCTTAGTCTGTCTAAACGGGCAGCAGTGTTGCACTCCCTGCTCCGTGCATGTGCCCTGTCGGCCACCATTTCCCTGACCAAGTTGTCAATGGAAAAGGTCAGGTTTGCCATGTGAGCGTTCATTGTAGTGAACTGGTTGTCCACATTTGCAAACCCCTGCGTGAATGTGTTCTGCAGTCTGGTAAGGTTACAATTCATTAACCCCTTATGTCTATTTTGCAGCCAGTGACTCTGCAGTAAGGATGCCTCCAGTCCCAACAATTGCTCATCGGTGACACTCTCCCTACGCGCTGACTGCATTGTGCATTGTCGTCTAGCACTGAGCGAGCTGATCTCTGTGGTTGACTCTCCCTAGACATTGGCCCCGGTGTCACATTGGCTGCCTCTAAACCCACATCAGGATCATCCATATCCTCTGGTGCTGACTGCATGGGTGGTGTTGTCCTGCACTACCCTGCGGTGTCTGTGGCAGCCTCCTCTTGTGTGTATGTGCCTTGTTCCTCTACCTGCACAGTGGCGCTCTTGGTGGGTCCTTGTGGGACACAGGGGAAGCACTGTCAGTACCTTACATATGTGTGATGCCTCAGAATAAACATTTCTCTATATTTGGACTACTGTACTACATTGCCCATAATGCACTGTTCAATAGGTTGCAAAACTGGGAATGGAGCGATTCTGGAGGTGCATGCTTATGTGTACTGTGGTTGTGTGCATGGTGCATAGGCTGGTGTAAATACGTTAATTTTGGTACTTACTTTTGGATGTTCCTGGTGCTGAACTGTTGAGGGCTCTGATGCCAAGTAAAGCCTCCAGCTCCAGAGTGGTCTCCACCATGGTTTTGATGGCTATAGGGGGTGGTACAGTAGATGGTCCTCCTCCAGTGCCATGCATCTCCCTCATGTGCTCCGCCACCCTTTCCTTGGTCCTGGAGCGAAGGTCATACCACCTTTTGCAGACCTCATCCAGTGTGCGTGGCTGACTCCGATGGCATTGATTTTGTCGAGGATGTCCTGCCAGATTTCTTTCTTGTGGCTGTCAGGGACACCCATTGCTGCCTTTCCAAATAACTCATCATGGTGTAGGCAGCACTCCTCTGTGAGCACCTCCAACTCCTTCTCAGAAACCTTTTGTTTTCTTTTCCTGCCAGCACTGGGTGTCTCCTTGTCCTGTGTAGCCATTGTTGCTGCAGCTCCTCTCACCTGGGTATGACTCCGCAGTTTGGGCTGGGTGGGCTCCTCCCTGTTCCATGGGGTTACTTCCTGGTTCTGATGTCATCGCTCAGAACCAGGAAGTGGGTTTTTCAACAGTTTAATTTGCACCTGCGTGCAATTTGCGAGTCAGTCACAACTTGCGACACCGGACCACACCCTTGTGCAATTTGCGACCTCGCAAATAGCGACCTCGCAAAATGTGAGGTCACAAATTGCGGTGCGACTCCGCACCGAATCGCTATTTGGTATAGCGATTTCTCCTGGCATTTCGTTTTGTGAGTCGGAAATAGCGATTCGCATAGAGTCCCTATTTCTGACTCACTATTTTTTGGGTTCCTACATCTGGTCCTTGATGTTTTGAGTGTTTTTTGTCAAGTGCTATTCTGACAGTGCCCAGTGCCCAGCCAAGAAAGCAAACAGGATCTCTCTGCATAGATATATTGCTGTATATATGCTGTATATATGTTTATGTATGTAAATATACATATATATATATATATATAGCTTTATATATGTAACAAATCCATTACTCCGACTGGTAGGCTCCTACCCATATGGTGCAATTCCATTTTATTTGAATGTGTAGCTGAACTTTAACTGTGTTATTTACACTTCAGTTCTCCGTAAGTGGAGAGTTACCATGCAGTTCTGGGAATACAAAGCTCTTTTCTATCTGATTACACCCCATTCCAGGGACAAATCCAGTCAGAGGTGTTGGTGTGGATGTTTTGGGTGTGTGTTTGTGGGAGATATGATTGTGGGTGTTTGTTGGGTGGGTGAGTGAGGGTATTTATGTGTCTTGGGCTGAGGGGCGGTGGAGGTGCTGTGAGATTCCTTGCTGACATTGGTTGTGTGCCAGTGTGTGGTGCTTGTGCTTCCTGTATTGTTTGAGCAGTATGTGTCTGTGGGTAGGAAAGGTGTGGTGGCTGGATTATTGAATGTTGGTGTGTTGTCTGCACGTGTGTCAGTTGTTGTGTCTGTGATGCTGGGGGCGGTGGGGGTGACAGGGCAGGTTGTGACTGTTGCTGTTTATGCAGGTGGATGTTGCTAGTGTGTATGCCTGTGGTATGTCTTGTGGTGCTTATGTTTGTCTGCGCTACCCTTGAATGCTGAGGTGGATGCATGCCTGTCTGTTTGTTTGCTTTGGGTGGGTCAGGGAAGGGGGGGATTCCTGACACGCCAGCTCCGCTCCGCCAACCTCGCCCTAGCGACCATCCCCCGCATCCACTGGACCACAACCGGTGGCAGATCCTTCTCCCACCTTGCCGCCAAAACCTGGAACTCTCTCCCCGTCAAACTACATCTGACCCGGGACCTCCTGACCTTCAGGAAGCACCTCAAGACCTGGCTTTTCGAGCAGTAGCACCCCCCCTCAGCGCCTTGAGACCCTACCGGGTGAGTAGCGCGCTTAACAAATTACTGATTGATTGATTGATTGATTTGCATTGGGAATAGAAAGGGGTAGCTAGGACGGTAGACAAAGGGTGACTGGCTACCGTCAGTGTGG
Organism: Pleurodeles waltl; assembly: GCF_031143425.1. NCBI lineage: Eukaryota > Metazoa > Chordata > Amphibia > Caudata > Salamandridae > Pleurodeles > Pleurodeles waltl. The sequence goes on from NC_090444.1 coordinate 1,731,650,173, forward strand.
GGGCCAGAGCCTGAAAAGGTCATTGGAGGCCAGCCAGTGCACAGTGAATGCCCTCCAGGAATGTATTACTCTGTTGTATGTGAGTTGCCATTCCCTAGATGGCATTCATGATGGTCGACTGACCAACAGAGATGGACTTCAGGAGGTCAATAGTTTCCTCACTGAGGGCAGCAGGTCTTACAGGGGCTGGCGCGGAGGTGCCTGCGGCAAAGGAGACGCCCACCCCCTTGGATGGGTGGGCACAGCCAACTGGGTGGGGAGCTAAGGAGAGGGAGGTGATAGAAAGGGGGAGGTGGACAGGGATGGTGCTGGGGTGGTCCCAGAGGGGTCCACCACTGCAAGGGAGTAGCCACTGGAGAAGGATTCCAATCATGATGTACTGGATCCGGTCTCCCCGTGGCACTCCCCTCACCCTCCAGGCCACTGGGTCCCTCTGTATCAGTGTTCTCATGAGTGAGGTTATGTGGCCAGAAGCTTCCCTACTCGTCTGTACCCCATTTCTTTCGCCTGACGATGCTGCAAAACAGAAAGCGATGTATGATTGTCACATTCTCTACATACAACTTCCATCATACTTTACACATCAGTAACATTACATACAGTTGACCAACACCCCCAGGTAGTACCAGTTAAGTGACAACATCAGGTCACAACAAGATACATTGTATATCTCTCCATAAAAACCTTGTTACACACCAGCTAAACTACCTATCTCACACCTACAATACCAAGGTATCAGTAAACCTATCACACTGACCATTCATTGACAAGGTGACTTTGCCACATGATACAGGGTCCCTATCCACAGCAACATTGTAAAGCAACAATCAAACTAGAGTTTACAATTGTGACATTGATTTCCACAAATCAAATGCTCAAACTCAACACATATTAACAATTAAGCCTGATGTCATGTTCCAGCCAATGAAATATATTGTATAGTAAATTCAAGACAGCCTGGTGTACAAAAGCCATACCCACTTCATGTCACATAGTTAACAACATGCACAATGGGTATATGCATTCATGCAACTCCTCTAATTGGCATACTTAAACTGTTTGAGATGAAAGAGACTGGACAAATGTCACCTGCACATGTACCAATAGTGATGTATGAAAGGATTGCAAATACATTGTGAACCAAGGCATCTAAGTCATTGTCCTCCTGAAAACAAAGTATATCAGTGATATAAGGGCATATTAAGCTCAGAGCATTTACTCACACACAACAACAGGTAGTAAATCTTCTGTTTCCAGTTAATTGACCTCTGTCATGTGCATGAAGGTGACCGTCAGAATTAACTAACCATACAATTATTCTATCAGTAGCCCAATGAAAGGGAGGCAACATCACTATCCATACCTCAGACAAGACTAGCCTTACATATGTATGTGAAAAAAACAGAGTGACAAGCAACATCTGATTCTACCACAACAGGTACACCCACCATGATGCAAGCCAAATGCCTGAATACACATACCATACAACTTGCATGTTTATGTGAACTACCACACTTGCACCACATTGGTGTCAGTGCAAAAATAGTTTTCCATACAGCCAGGACTCAGTAAACATATCCTAAATAGCAACAAAAAGTATGTATATAACTCTTTACAATGTGGAATCGTGACAGAACATTTCAATTTACACATGATGCTGGCAAAAGACTGATAAGATTGTAACTGTGAGTAAGATATCTTTGCCTAGTTATCATGCCTACAACAGAATTGCATAGGAAAATGCTTTGTAGACACTTACCACCCACAGAACATGAACATTGTACTAACATTCATATCCCCAACACAAATGTATGTGCTTCACGTCTAGCAAAACCTCCATGGTTCCCAACATGTAGGTTGTCCACTCAGATGAGACATTACAAAGGTCAATGCACATCCTTATCTTACCAAGGGGTATCACCTCGTAACAGGTCTGCATAAGTTAAGCAAGTATGTCATGTGAAATGTCAGGTGGACATCACAGCCTCACATGATGCTGTCACTCTTAAGAAACCGTTTGAAAAGTTGGAATGACTTCAAATTGACAGACTCAATGTTGCACACATACATGGATCAAAGGACATTGCAATGGACAGAGGGCAAGGACTTGGACAACTTACCATCATGATATTGGGACTACTGACCTGTAGGTAAGAATGAACAACCACCAGGTTATGAAATGCTGTATAGTGGTACACATATGGCACTGTCACATGTGCATCATCATGTGCTTTTGTACAGAGGGGACAACGTAGGTGAGTAATATGTCCATATACATATTAGAATGTGCACACCTCTGTACCATATTTGGGACTGTACATCAATGTGTTGACTGGAGATCTTTGACCCTTTGCACTTAACACATTTTCAGAGCTAACAACCTGTCCCATCAGACACTCACCTGGTAAAGGGATGAAACTGTGTTAGGTCTGTACTTATCCCCTTGTGGCTGCTGAGCTGCCCTCAAACCCCCATCCAACTCTGGACACGCCACTACCAATATGTGGGCCATTAGGGGGTCAAGGTCCAACGGGTACCCCTTTCTCCTTGGGAGGACATCCCCAGCTGGACCTCTACGGTCTTCCAGGCCCAGTGTTTTGGGTCCTGCCACCTCTTCCTACAGTGGGTGCTCCGCTGGCTGTGGACCCCCAGGATCCGCACTTTCTTGGTGATGGAACGCCAGATCCCCTTTTTCTGATGGGCATGGACCTGCATGGATGACACAGAGAAGACAAGAAGAGAATGTCATGTTCACATACAAGAGAAGACAAAAGAGAATGTCATGTTCACATACACCATACTAAAACAAGCAGGGTGAAAAACAAGTTAGTGCAACTAGCCATACACAGACTGCCTTCAACATCCCCTTCAATGATAGATGTCCATATGCAGTCAGGCCATGTGTGATGTTGAAACAGGCATACACCATGCATATTCAGCATCAGGTGTCAGCTGTCATTTGGGTCAGGGAACATACATCACACTCTCTACTAGGTCTCAGGAGTCAAAATCTATCACAACACATGTGCACATGCCCATCTACCCACACATATAACCACAACCCTTCATTCTTTCACATTTCCTGCACATCACCATTGACTTTACCCATCATCCATTGTTTGTCATAGCAAAGGATAGATGAGCAAATATACATATGTGCACATGGTGTACTTACCTGCTCCTCTGGTGCCCCATAGATCTGTTCATACAGGGATAGGCCCTCCTTCACAAGCTTATTAAGCTCCTTCGGGAGAAGGCAGGGGCCCTATCACCTGTACGAAGTGGCATGATTGCTTCCAGCAGCAGTACACACTAGCTCAGGTCGTGGAGGTCTTCCTGGTAGCAGTGTCGAGAGTCAAGTGAGAGTTGAAGTACGAGATGACGGTCACGTACACCTCGTAAGACACCGTCACCGCCAGAAGGCATTGCCTCTGGTGCAAGACTGCCAAAGGCAGCAATAAGTTCCATGTCATGTTGGTATCCGCCCCCTACCATATTGACTTCTGTCGTCGGAGTTAGGCCATTTCCTAATGTCCAGTACAGTGGTACTGCAGGTAGCTGCCATTTTAAGGCTCATACATGATTGTTAAAGTTAAATCAAAGTTGCGTCACAAGCTGTGAAACATATCTACGACATTGTGTTCACTGCAGGCTTTGAGCAAAGCTGTAGGAATAACCAGGACTAATGTACAGATTGTAAACTTAATTTATAAGTAATGTGACTTTAGTGGCATCTTCAGCACACCAATGGCAATCTGAAATATGGCATATGTGTCTTACAAATGTGAAACATGGGCAGAGACTACAGATAACTACAGAGACTTTTAGTGACACGCTTATCCATTTCTAAATCATGATTGGAACGGGGGTGTGATTGCAGTAATAATCCATCATTTACCTAGGTATGTGCTGTGTACAATGTTTCAACATTTTCATATGGCATGTTCGAGCGTTATGTGTGACATATGTATTTTAATACTTACAATGGACAGATTAAGTGATACACATCCATCTTGGTTTTATCTCACATAGCTACCCTGGCATGAGAAGACTGGGAGTACCTCCAGTGTACCATCCACTAGCAGACCTGTAGACCACGGAAAATTGTCATATTATGCAAATCTACCACCTGGATAGGCACACAGTCATGGATCTCTGTCATCATTTGGAGCTAGATCTGAGGCCTGCCACTCATAATCCCTATACTATACCACCCTTTGTACAAGTCATGTCAGTGCTGCACTTCCTGGCCACAGGCTCCTTTCATAATACAGTGGCCCTAACTGCAGAGATATCTCAGCCTATGATCACTCTGGTTTTGAAGCCTACACTATCTGCATTGTTGAAACACATGGACAGCTACATCAGATTTCCACAATGTGAAGATTTAACCCATATGAAGACTGATTTTTGTGCTTTGGTACATATCCCACATGTGGCGGGATCCATTGATGGCACCCATGTAGTCTTGGTTCCCCTAAATGGCAATGAACAGGTGTATAGGAACAGGAAAAACTTTCACTTCATTATTGTCCATGTAGTCTGTTCGGCTGACCTCTACATTTCACAAGCTTGTGCAAGGTACCCAGGGATAGTTCATGATGCCTTCATCATGCGGAACAGCAATATCCCACTGCTGATGACACAACAGTACACAGAGAGGGCCTGGCTGGTTGGTAAGTCTTATATGTCATGGGTTTCTGTAACTTTTATATGTAACTATTCCTTACTGGGTACTCTGGCTACCCAAACCGTCCTTGGTTGTTGACACCTGTGAGGTACCCAACCACGCTAGGGGAAGTCCGCTTCATTGAGGCCCATGGGCAGACAAGGTGTGTAGGGAAGCAGACATTTGGTCTCCTAAGGGCAAGATTCCATAGCATAGATAAGTCTGGTAGAGCCCTCCTCTACTCACCCACCAAAGTATGTCAAATTGAGAATGCAGATTTGCCAAGTAAGGATCACTGTGATGAGGATGAAGCTGGAGATGTCCGGGCAGATCTCATCAGTACTTCACCTGACTGTAGGTATGTAATGTCCTGTAAGTTGACTAACTCAGTGGGATATTAGGGGGTTGCAGATGCTTGATAAAGGTCTCAGTATGACCATCAGACAGGTCATAAGTAGCTTCAAAGCACATAACTCAGATGTGCATGCAGAATACTACATAGAGTAGTGTGCAGCATTTTGATCACCATAGTCTAGGTTTGTTCCAATGCACAATCAGAGTTACCATTGTGTATTGGACGTAGCTGTATGATGTTTTAGAATAAATTCCTGCCTATAGCTTATGCATGATATTTTTATTTTTCAGATTACTTCACAAGGCCATCCTCGTCTGGCAATATAGGACAGTGTCACAAGCAGGTGGGATTGGCAGACTGACATGCGAAGTGAACCTGGATTGAACCAGGTACTGTCAGGCATGAGAATTATATTGTGTGAGTTATAAGCCCAGACTGTCAGGACAGTGAGATGGTAGTGTCCTATTCCATACTATAGACCTGTTTGCCACAGGAGGTGGGGTTAATGGCGCAATGTGTTTTGTCTTGTGTCACCTACACAAGTCATCCTGTGCAATCCATAACCTCAACCTTCTTAATGGCTTGATTTGAACAATAACTTATTTTTATGTAGCTGTCATTGTGTTCCCTTATTTTAGGCCACTGTGCATTGTGTGTCAAGACTGACATCTGTGAGTAGCATGCCTACTGATACCTGACCATGGTAAATGGAAGGTTACATGACTGGGGACATTTGTACAGACCTCTGTTTGTATTAATGGGTATTGTCATTTGGGAGGTATGGTATGGGTATTTGAGGCTTTAGCTGATGATACATTGAACCAATCTGCTTGCCTATTTGGATAGTGAAAGACGGACATCTCTAACTTCAGTGGTCTGTTGGGTGCTAGTAATTCACACCTCTGCTGAGTCACTAAATTGAGCAGCAGTACTTCACTGTGTGATCATTGGCATTTTCCCAGCCTATATGTAGGAAAGTGCAATTAATGTGAATAGAAGTTTGTCCATCAGTGCAAATTGTACTCTGATTCTACAGTACATGTGAGATGGGACTTTATTTAGTTGGTTCATTTGTGCATATTGTGTAGGTGCAAGAGGTATTACGGTTAACAGTTACATATAGCTGGAAATTGAATCTCATACATGATCTGTGGTTTAGTAGTGTACTGTATATTAGGGAGTGCACATTCATATGTGGGAATTGGATCAAATCAAGTGAATGTAAGCCATGAAGGGTTTGGTCATGGTGGATGAAATCACCAGGGTAGCTGCTTCAACATTTGGAGTCAGGAGTCCAGTGTTCTTGTGCCATTAGGAAATGGAGATTGGTTGTAGGACAGTCAACAGGGTGTATCAGTGACATACAAGCGGAACCAATCAGTAGAGGTTCACTTCCTGGTAGATGTTGAAGTCTTTGCATTTGCTCTTCCTGGATCTGGGGCCGTCAGCTACAGAGGCAGGAGTGTCTGAGGCATGTCCTTTCCCTAGCAGGGCCTCCAATCCACTGGTTGCCACAGATGTTGAAGGGGCAGATGTCACATTGCTAGTGGAAGGGGCCAGCTGTTGTGAGCATAACCTACTCGGGGTGGTATTGATGTCTCTCTTCACCCTTGCAACTGCAGCCAAATGGGCTCCCACTGCTGCATCACTTCCAGGTGGTTGTCCTTCCGCAGCTGCTTGATTTCCACATCATGCTACTCACTTGGCCCATCATGCCTTGGGATTGTTGGTAAGCCCCCAAAACTTGGGAGATCGTGTCCAGGCCAGTTGTATCCCTAGGAGCCTCCATTGTCAGGCCCACGCTATCCCTCCCACACACCCTACCCCCACACGTGTCTGTACCACTGGTCACTCAGGTATCTGTTCTGGGGGGTCACATGATGGTTGACACTGTCCTTAGAACACAGGATTCGGGGTAAATGGTTGCTTGAGATGTTGAAGCAACAGGGCTGGGAGAAGTTGATGTAGGTAGGGTGAGGGTGACAGTTGTTGATTGACCAGATGTCCCAGATGGGCCAGAGTCGTCCTCAATGTCCACACATCCGGGGGTGATTTCCTCACTGAGGGCTTCATCCAGATGAGAAGTGGCTGCCTCTGGTGTTCTTTCCATTGTCACAATGGCTTAGTTACCTGTAGGAGAAGTAGGAAACAGAGTTACTGAAAGTAATGCACCAAGTGGTATCAAACTTTGCCCGGTAGACATGCTATGTGACATGCACACAAAGCCCTTACTTCATCCTCTGAAGGCCAGTTTAGCATGACAAACAGCAGTGGCTGTGTGTTGGATGGTATTGCATTACCAGATGCCCATAGTATTGCTGCCATCACCATAAACTGTACAACTGTGGAGCATTCAGGTGGGTTGAATTGTTTGTTAGTTCAACATGCCAGGCAATTTTAATTGTAGTACACTCCTCCGGCTTTCGTAATGGTGGATCACTGCCCGATGGTTGTTGTAGTGCAATCAGTCCCTGTGCTACCCATGTCATACACAGACACTGTGGCCCCAGGTGAGTTTAGTTAGTTTGGGATGGCAGAGAGGGGTATTTTGCCAGTTAGACACAGGGGTGGTAAGTGGGTTGGCTGTTAAGATGTCAAAAGGTGATCAGTGATCATGCAAAACAAAAGTTTAGGGTGACATCATAGGTGTTGTAACTTACCTGACTCAGTTCTCCCAGGTATTCCTGTCAAGCCCTCAGGATGCAGGATGTTCAAGACTTTCTCCTCCTATGATGTGAAAGTAGGGGAAGGAGGTGGGGGCCCACAGCCAGTCTTGAGCACTGGCAACTGGTGCCTTGACGGCCATGAAACACACCTTCCCCCTGAGGCTGTTCCACCTCTTCCTGATGTCCTCCCTTGTGTGTCAATAGTTGCCTACAGAATTCACCCTGTTGACTATTCTTTGCCGCATCTCAATTTTCCTCCTTATAGATGTATGCTGGATTTGTGCTCCAAATAGGTGTGGCTCTACTCTGATGATTTCGTCCACCATGACCCTCAATAAATTATCTGTGAAACAGGGATGTTTTTGTAGGGACATGGTTGTGGTGGGCGAGACGGTAAAGAAGAAAAATAAAATGGTAAATCAAATTGGTGATGAAGTGTGGATGCTGTGATCTGATTGGATGACCGTGGTGTCTGATGTGTGGAGTACTAATTGTTGTGTAGGGTTTGTTGTGCAGGTGTGTGATGTGTGCTACATGAAGTGTGTAGGGGTGCTTAATCTATGGATTCTGTTTTTACAGTGTGGCCTTTTTTGAGCTGTGTATAGCATTCTGGTTGCAAAGGATTGTGGTGTGAGAAAGGGTGTGTTTTATAGTGCAGTGTGTAGATGTGCCTCAGGTGTGGGGTTTTCAAAATATACAATGTGGTATGGTGTGTTACTGTGGTGACCACCATCTGCTCCGGTTCGCACAGCCATTGGTCTTCCGCCATTGAAGAACCGCTGTTGTGATTTGTGGGTCATAATAGGTCCGGAGATTTTTTGGGGGGCTGGCTGTGCTTGTAGAAGGACCGCCTCTTTCCCACCCTCCAGTGTCCTGGCGGTTGTGGATTTTTGGCTATTTTTTGGCAGACTTTGCCATGTGAGTTGTAAGATGGCAATCATGTGATCGCCAACATGGCAGTCTTTTGGGGGCCGCCACTACGGCGGTCTTGCTAAAAGACCAACAAACTCATAATGACCCCTCCAGTGTTTTGAGTACGCAAAGTGCTTATAAGCATACACAGTTAATGCAGTCAGGGATTGACTCTGTAAACCGAATTTACTGAAAGTATTGAGGGCCCAAGAACAAAGAGAAGTAAATATGCTAAAGGAAACGAATGCACACTTAAAATACCAGAAAATAAAGAAAAATAATTAAACTTAATCAAGATATTGATTGCAAGTTAGAACCTACAGTAACAAAAAATATTATGAGCTAATTAAAATAAACATGTTCTATAAATTGGCTTTGGGTTCAAGGCCTGTAAGTGTTTAAATTTATGGTTTTCACATTTTGAAAATGGGCACCTCACCTGCGGCTTGCATGTGGCCTTCAGTTCCTGCTTATTCCAGACTGATCCAGTTGCCGTTGTTTGACCAAGTTACATAGCTGCTGCCTTGGTTTTTCCGCCTGCTCTGCTTCCCTTTTTCTAACCCACACCCCCCTCATCCAACACAGCAGATGCAAAAGTCACTCCATCTCCTACCTAGCAGCGAAGACATGGAACAAGCTTCCCACTCATCTCCAGACCTCCCTATCTCTTTCAGAGTTCAGAAAGTCCCTGAAGACCTGGCTATTTAGCTAAACAACTGGACCTTGCAAATGTCTGGATACCCTCAGGGGTCACAAGGAGTGCTCTGCAAATCTACTGATTGGTTGACTAAAAATCAAAACACCATTACTCGAGGGCTACAAAAATATTATACATTACGGTTCACAAAAATCTGTAATACAAAGTAAGAAGCTTTTCAATAGGCAGGAGAACAAGTAAATGAAAGTAAATCACAATGTGTAGCATACTTTGGCTGTGGCACATTTGCATGTAACAAACTTGATGTGCTGTCTGTCCAAATGTCCAAATAATATTTTTCAGGCCCAGCGACAGTTAAATACTCACGGGGTTAAATGCTGACGACCCTGCAGTCTTTTATTTCTTCCCCCTTCTAGGGACTCACATCAACCTTTAACGCTTTGCATTCTCAAACCCATGGTCGAGCAGAATGACATGTTTTATCAATAATAGTGCTTGGTGGTTAACTGTGACCATGTTGGTGTTTGTGAGTATTTATGAGGTGTGCATTTCACATACTCTATGATTAGTTGACGTCTCCTTGTGTAGCTTGTGTTCAGGTGTTTCTTGTGCTACTATTGATCACTGAAGGGCTTGGGGAAAATATATCTGACTTTTTATGTAGTCAATTAATTGTAATACCATTTGTTTTGAGGTGAGAAGACACTATCTGGGCCAGTTCCACTTCTTGTGCTATATGCCATAGACCCTGTAATTGCTATGTTATACCACTAGTACTTTTGGCATATTGGTTTTTCCATGAATTTACTGCATGCACTATCTCTGCATCTCTGCAGAGGAACAGATATCTAAGGGGCAGGTTCACAAAAAGGATCTTCTCTGTTAAGCCTCATAATGCAATTCTCAAAACATGTCTAGGCAATGAGAAGTAACGTAAGAATATCTGAAGATTTAGGCCCATATTTATTGGAACATGGCACAGCACTTTGCCACACTGCCACAGCACTTTGCTGCACTGCGTCACTGGGAAAGGGCAGGAATGCTCTGCATTTAAGACATAGGGCAAATTCCTATCCTTTCCCTCAGTGCTGGTACACAATGGGCTGCCTAGCACCCACTCAAGCAAACTTGCACCATGGAGCTATTGCATACAGGATATTTTTTGTGCAGGTAGGAGCACCTTCCTGCACAAAAACAATCCTAGGAAACATAATCCTCTATCTATGTGTGCTGCAGAATGCAGTATACAAAGAAAGATATAGAAACAAGGAGAAATAAAGACATTTCTCCTCGATACAGCTGTCCAAAGTTGGCTTTACATGGCTTCAAAAATATAAATTAAGGTTTGCGCCATGCATGTACCATGTTGCATGGTGCTAGAATGATGCAAACAGCTCCTAAATAGGCTTCTTATTCTTTTATGAGTGCAGTTCACAAAAATGAGGTATTTAATAAAAGTATATTATAACTGGTGTAAATTTTGCAACTTCCATACATATTTATCTGTAACTATTGGGTCAACATATATGTTTTGGTAACAGCCTAGTTATGCCTCATTTTTAAACTAATTTATCAGTACAGTGTGTTGGCGTAACTTATGCATGCACTTGCAGAATACGCCGTGACCGAATATTTAATAGTGTAAAATACACATGTGCGTAGTAGCAAAAAAATAGTAATAATTTGAAAAACATAACAAGACAATGTATTTTCTAAAAAATAACTACAATGTTCATTATATTTTCCACACTGCCTTAAAACACAGTGATTTTTATATACAAATACATATATTATTATATGAATATAGATATATATATATATATATGATATATATATATATATATATGTATGGTTAATTTGTTGTGTTAACAATACTATACAACAAATGTTAACAAAAGTACTTACACGTTTATTTATTTATATACACACACACACACACACACACACACACACACACACACACACACACACACACACACACACATATATATATGATCGATTTTGTTATGAATAAAAATGCATTTTTAATGTATTTTGTAAATATATTAAAGGTGGCATAAATTACGCATTGATGCACAAATTACACATTTTCTTAAGACAATTTATGAAACATAAGAGAGGCTCTTACAGGCGAAGTATTGAAAAGTATTGACATTTTTTTAACTTTGCAGCATTTCTGCACTGAAGAGCCTCGTCAGTCTGCTTCTATCTTTCATCGATCGCTCCCTAAATGTTTAGTGAAAACCACAACTGCAAACACAAAAAAACATGGCGGTCATTCTGACCGCGGCGGGCGGTGGTCGCCGCACGCCATGCGGTCACCACCGAATGACCGCACCGCGTTCAAAAGACCGCGGCAGCCATTCTGGCTTTCCCGCTGGGCCGGCGGGCGACCGCCAAAAGGCCGCCCGCCGGCCCAGCTGGAAAGCCCCTGCAACAATGAAGCCGGCTCCGAATGGAGCCCTGCGGAGTTGTAGGGGTGCGACGGGTGCAGTGGCACCCATCGCGATTTTCACTGTCTGCATAACAGACAGTGAAAATCTTTGTGGGGCCCTGTTAGGGGGCCCCTGCACTGCCCATGCCAGTGGCATGGGCAGTGCAGGGGCTCCTAGGGGCCCCACGACACCCGTTCCTGCCATCCTGTTCCTGGCGGTGTAAACCGCCAGAAACAGGGTGGCGGGAAGGGGGTCGGAATCCCCATGGCGGCGCTGCAAGCAGCACCGCCATGGAGGATTCCCTGGGCCAGGGGAAAACCGGCGGGAAACCGCTAGTTCCCCTAAAGCCGCGGTCAGAATAGCCCAGGAAGCACCGCCAGCCTGTTGGCGGTGCTTCCGCTGCCCTCCGCCCTGGCGGTTTCAAACCGCCAGGGTCAGAATGAGGGCCCATGTGTTCTCCATATTAGGCTAGCTTTGCACCACACAAAATACCAACCGTAGTCAGACAATAGATTCAATAAAACAGAGTGAAAGGACTAGTTGGAAGCCCCTGCAGCTAGGTCCCCAAAATTTGGAACAACCTTTCCCTGAGCCTCTCTCTCGAATTTTAAAAAATAACAAAATACTGTTTTTAAAGCAGGGAGCTTGTCTCTCTGCCGATGAATCTCCTTTCCTCCCCTTAATCCTGCCCACATTGTTAAAATACTTATTACCTATGGCTAACCAGTCCTGCGTGCCACCTATAATAAGACTGTAGTTGATTTGTAAATCTATATGTCATATAAAAGATCAACTGCCTTTGGAGGTCCAGGTCAGTTCTGCTTCCAAATCCCTCAAAGCGTAAATTAAATAATACATATCATGCAATGTTGCAAATGAATTACTGTTTTTATCTATCAACCTTCTTGTAGCTACCATATGACTAATTTGACATTTGGGGGCAGATTTACTAACAAGTGATACAATGCAATGAAGCATGCGTTGTGTGACAGGGAGAGAGCAGCAATGTGTATATCTATTAAGATGTGGCACATTCCTGCTCTCTTCTTGCACTGACGCACTCAATGTAGCCTAGCTCCAAGGCAGGCACCCTTATGCCCTGGTGCAAGGGTGCCTGCGTTACAGCCAGGATTGCTTTTTGCCTAGGAAGGGGCACCTTCTGGCACAAAAACAACCCTCTTAGGAAAAAACAAGGAGAAATAAATATATTTCGCCTCATTATTAACAGACAAATTGCCCCTGCTAGAAAGTCACGTCCGTGGCACATGATTGAGTCAGAGTCGCTGGACTCGGTTCTTACTAGGTCAAAACCTGATTGCTTTAAAGATTTGGATATAGCCGTCTTTGACTATCACTCTTGGTTAGGCGCAGCAATAAGTCAACTTGCCCCTGAAAAAAGCACCCCAGTCGCAGAGTAGCTCCTTCTGAACCGTGGTAATCTGATAAACGTAAGGCCTAAAAGCAGCTCTGCCATAGGCAGGAACGCAAATGGAGACAAAATTACAAAGCCAGTGAAAAAGAAATATACAAACACACAATAAGTGAGTATAAGATCCAGGGGTGGCTGGTAATTTTTTGAGGTAGAGGGGTGGGCAGCACACTCACACTCATTCATTCACACATGCATGCACATACATTCACAACACTCATCAACATTCAAACATACATGCATGCACCAAACATTCATTTAAAAAACACACACACTTACCTTCTCACACACACACACACTTAGGTCCCAGAAGGGTTGGGACTGCGGCCTTCCCTCATTGCCTGCCTCCATGTCTCAGCTCCCTAAAAGTCAGGTGCTTAGTTTGATTAATTCTATGAAATTTGGTTCCCCCACTGACCCATGTCCTCCAAAAACTATACAACTGGTCTGAATACAATATCTGTTTATCTGGTAAACATTTTAATAGAACGTTTGGCTCAGGCTACTTTCCAAAAGCTTGGAAGAAAGCATGTATCCGGCGTTTAGTAAAAAATGCTAACCTCTTCTCTTCTGTGCCAAGCAACTATCGGCCAATATCACATCTGCCATTCCCAGGCAAGTTAGTTGAGAAAGCCACGAATCACAAGTTGGTTTCTTTTATTAACACCAATGACTTGCTCGACCCTGCTCCGTTCAGCTTAAGGAGCGACCATAGCACTGAATCTGCCCTGATTGTGAGAACATAAGATTTACCCTTGACAATAGAGGATATGCTGCACTGATTCTTTTAGACCTCTCGGCGGCATTCAACATGGTCAACCATGACCTCATGATAGACTGTCTCTACTCCTTGGGAATTAGAGGAGCAGCTTTAGTTCTCCTACAACCCTTCTTATCAGAACGGGAACAATTCATAGCTTTAGATAAATCTGTGTCCGATCCTTTCCTTCTCCCATGTGGAGTGTCACAAAGGTCCTCCTTAAGTCCCACCCTTTTTAAATTATATGTCAGCCCTTGCCTAGGCTTCTAAAAATCTTTTGGTTTCGCAGTAATATCTTATGCTGATGACACCCATATTGTTTCAGTGTCCAGAGATCCCAATCACACCGCAGCTAGATTTCAAGACAGTATGCTGCACATTGGCAAATGGATGAACAGTAATTGCCTAAAACTTAAGTTGGGAAAAACAGAAGTACTCCTATTTGGAAAAAAAAAAACTAATTCTGGTAGCCCCGCTGGTGGCTCCAATATATGGGTATGTTGGCAATGCTGGTTGAGAAAGTGAGGAACTTAAGGATTCTTTTTTACATTAGGCTAACATTTGAAAGTCAAGTTAAATCAGTAATGTCATCTGCTTTTCACATTCTCAAGATGCTCTGGAAAATACTTCCATTCATTCCTAAGGAGCTGCAGAAGACTGTGGTCACAGCCCTTTTGGATTACTGCAAAGCCCCCTACACCACCATGCAGCAAAAACTCTGAAATAAATTGCAGATACTGCAAAATGCAGCCGCCCGGCTTGTACTTGGAAATTCCAGGCATCAGACAGCATCTAAGGCTCTTAAAGAGCTACGTTGGCTACATGTACAGAAGCGAATACAGAAGCAAACTGCTTTCAAGGCATTATATATTGCCTTCAAACACTCCACTTAGGCCCTGACTACCTTAAATGCAGCTTCTCTTGGTATACCCCATCTGGGCCTTTGTGTTCTTCTGTAGCCAAGAACGTACTTATCCCTAACTACCAAGCTTTTGAAGACCCGCCTTCTGAACGTAAGGAAATGACAGATCTTCATCAATTTCAGAAAGCTTTAAAGACTTGGGGCCTCATTTACGAGGCCCTTGTGCCACAGGAGCATCACTTTTAGAAGCGCTCCGGTAGAGCAGTGCCCTGCACCATATTTTCAAGGCAGCATTAAGCCATTTTTGTGGCTTAACGCCGCCTTAAAAATACAACCCCTTTAAACGCATCACTTAGCATGAAAGGGGAGTGCAATGAGTGTTGCTGTGGGTGTTCCACCGCAACACCCATTGCATTTTGATGCTGCCCCAGAGTTATGATAAATCTTAAACCTGATGTGGTGCCAAAAACCATGACGCATCGAGGAGTAATACTTTTATTTCTCCTTGTTTTTGCTTTTTCTATGTGTGTTGCATTCTGCAGGGAGTGATTATTAATGTGCATAAATGTGTCCCTTTCCGCTCATAAACAATCATTAAATAATGACAATTTGCTACTTCTAAGTGTGCTGCATTGTGCAGCAAACATAGAAGTAACAAATTGCCATTATTGATTGTTTTTGTGCAGGAAGGGACACTTTCCTGCACATAAATAATCATTCCCTGCAATGCAGGCACCCTTGCACTATAGTGCAAGGGTGCCTGTATTGGCGTAAGTCAGCTAAATTTATCACAGGCACTAGGGAAAACACAGGGGTGCGCTGTATTATTTTAAATACAGCACATCCCTGCATTTCTGAAGTGACACAGCGCTGCCAAATTTGGTGCAACCCAGCACTGTGCCACTTTCTAGCAAGTGAGTTCCTTGATTGTTTAGGTAATAGTCCCCATCGATATTGACAGTTCTCCATACATAACTAAGGTTGTTTACCCTTTCACTTAGGTAAAGGCAGCACCAAGACTTCTCCAGGCAATTGAGCACTTCATAAATATATTTTCCATTTTATTCATTTAATTTCATGACACCTCACCTGGGAAGGTGCAGCATTTTGACACATTCACAGGTTTAATAGCCTTAGTAAATCTGGAAGTGTCCCAAAATCCATGGGCGGATGCATGGGAACACCCACACTTCACCCATGGAACACCTTTCCAGGGTAGAGTAACACAATGCAGTGATTTGCGCTGTCTTTCATTGCTACGGATTTTCTAAGCCAAGCAAGTTGGTTTTGCATGGCTTAGTTAACCTCGCTGAAGCCCTTGCATTTCCTTCCCCCTCCTTGCATAACACTCTATAAATCTACAATATAATACAACACATACTTTTGGAATAAAGTATCCCTTGAAGATGACATCAGATGCGGTCTCATGAGCCAGGCTCATTGGCAGGATATTGGAAAACCTCTGAATTTCATGGATCACTGCATCTGTGTAAGGCATAGTCTTTCGATGCTCATATTTCGCCTGTGCAGATCCTAAAACTCTTTCAATCTCTTCTTGAACTTTTTCTGAAACAAGATATTAAGAACATGGAACGACATGACTTCACTTCAGAAAATAATTTTCACAAAACTGTCGAGAATGATCACAAAACATAGCATTCAAAGCAGAGTCCAACCCTTGTTAACTAAATCATGCTGCATTACTGAAAACCGCCGTATGTAGCCTAGTATTCCTTATTACAAGTGTGACCAGCCACCCAAATCATTTCATTTAAATCTCTCATGGACAAATTGAGTTTGCTCACCACATGTATATTTCGCTTCCTAGTCACATTAAAAGGAGCATTTTTGACTACATGCCCTCCAAGGCATACATGTCTTTTCCGTCTATAATTGAGATAAAATCCTATAGACTTTCCAAGAAGCTCACTTTGTATGAGCAGGTATTACCAGGCTTGTGTGCCACTGTTCCAGGTCTCAACTTCATGCACAGCCCCCTTCTTTTCCCATCTCATTATTGGCATTACTTTTCTTCTCACATATAAAGACCCTGTAATGCATTGATCAATTAACAAAATACATTTTGAAAATATTTTGAAAGGCAAACGGAAAACACTTGGGAGAGGGGCTGCTCTATTGTTTAGGCAAACGAGCTGGCACCAGGGACAGAGAGGGAAAACCAGCTATCAAACCTGTTTTATAGGAGCATGTAGCCCCCTTGGTAGCCACACCTCTGGGTTGGATGAGGGAGCTCTACTCTCTATGAGAGGGGTTTGTATATGTTTGAATAGTGCAGAATGGAACTTAATGGGATAGATAGATGCCACAATTCACAAGAAGTAGTCATAAGGAGAGTGGGGACCTGGTAGCCCATTGGCTAGTGACTGCAACCTCACCTGAGGGCATTTTCTGGGCTTAAAGAGGGCATCTCTGGCATTCACAATTCAGATGTCAGTGGACTGGAGAAGAGGACTGCCCTGCTGTATCAAGGACCAAGCAAAGAGAGATTGTACAGATGTGCACTGCATCTACTGCACCTGGTGGCAAGCCAAGGAAAGGAACTGTGCATACTGTTTCCTCCTTGTGGAGAAGTCGACTCAAGCCCAGCTGAAGCAAGAGACTAAAAGGGTCACTTGGCTGACTTTCTGTTCACAGCAACAGGCCACAACAACCAAAGAAGCCTCCTGGGGCAAGTAAGTAGCCTTGATCACTGCATTGCTGCTTCTCGCCACCATGCAACACCAGGGACGAGGATGAAACTCTCAAAAGTTGCCCCCGTGTCTGCTGGACCTGAATGAGGCATCAGAGTGCAAGTTGGTCGAACTAGAAGGGAACCACTGAAATGGATGTACTGAGTGACTGGTAGCCCAGTGGCGCTCTGGGTCTGTAAAAAATGCTGCAAAGGAATCTATGAGATTCCTTTGAGCCATTTTTACCAGCACTTTTTAAGGCCTGCTAAGTGCAGGCATTAAAAAGATGCTCCCATTGTGTTCAATTGGCCTCTGGGTGCTTTGCAGGATTAGCGTCCTAATTTTTGTCACTAGTCCTGCAAAGCGCCGGACTAGGGTAAAAAACTATGATGGTAGTCCAACTGACTACTGCCATGATGCGCCATATTTTAAATTTGGCGCACACATGGTGGCCTAAGGGGGGCACTAAGGGGCGCAAGAAAAGTGCTGCTGCTCTAGGTGCAGCACCACTTTTCATAAATCTGGGCTTAAGTAACCACATTCATACTTATTCAAGTTCTTCTTGAGAACCTTTGTAAGTGGAAAATGTGTTGAATTTTCTAATGTTTGCTCTGAATAAGTATAAAGTGATGATTTACTATCCCTTGTATACTTTGGTATCTCCAGAAGCCTTTGAGGGCTCATTTTTGTTTTGGTGTCAAAAATGATATAAAAATCTGAACTATTTTTATAAATTGATGTCAATTATTTTGAGTGTCTCTGTTATTTCTCCTTCAGTTGATTTGGTCATGGTAAAATGCTTTAGACTTGCATCTTTGTGTAAGCTTCACTGGTCAGAGCCACAGCTACCCGGGGTTAAGCTAGAGGTTTAACAAACTAAAATTACTGGTTCCAAAGGGGTTGGTTATTGTATTACATGGTGATGTAATTTGCCCTATTTCCTCACACATGAGCACCAGGAGGCCCAACCTGCTCCGCAATAGCATACGAGAGAGGCGGGCCAAGGTGCAGCCTGAGCAAGACACAGGGGTGCTGTGTTCAAGCTTGGGCAGCTAGGGCTATGCCACGGAACCGTTGTTCGGAGAATCTGCACATATGCACTGGGTGGAAAAGGGAAGGGACTGGCGCATGGGGTGCAGACTACATGGCACTATCTCAGACTAGTGCCACCTGGCCACATCCACTCTGGCCAGACCACTTCACAAGCTGCCATGCTGCCTAGCCTTTGCTCTACTGAGTAGCCTTCACAAAAGACAGACCTCTATGCAGGATGGATGCTCTTTTATTGAAACAACAGCAGAGGCTGTCCAAGCAGTCCATCCCTAAGTGGACAAAGTGTGCCTAATTCATCAGAGTACAGTGCTGGCTAAAGTTGGCCCTCAGCAGGCTGCCCTGCACAGGGATGCCAGCTTTGTATCTCTGTATGTTCTCTGGGAAGCAAGGCTCAAAGAAGAGGCCCATTGGACATGGGTTAGAAGGTATCACAGAACAGACCACACCCGAGTGAGAGCCACTATATGACAAGGAGGTCCCAAGTACCCTATCTCTACTAATCTACAGCAAGGGTATCTACCTTTCTTGTAATCTGTGCACACCAAGTGACAGAGGGGGCTGTTGGAAAAAAACGCACCCAATCTCATAGAGACCTGGCTGGAATAGAAGAGTCAAATGAGCCCTCATTGGAACTTCAACGCCATCCCTGCCATCTGGGTGGGCCTTGGGAATGCATGGCACACAACTAGATGCCCGGACATGAAGGGCGGCCATCTGGTCACACTGTGACTTCTGAAGAGGGATACTGCTTGTCCTTGGAGCAGACAGGGACTCTGCGGCCTGGGTTCACTGAGGCCAAAATAGGTACCAGGCAAGAGGCTATGATGGAGGCTGTCACGGAGCACTGACCCAAGGCCCAGTCAGAGCTTGTGAACCTGGACTAGCGAGCGAAACCTTCCTGACCTTCCGGGCCAGGTCCTGAGCACCCTGCAACACAGCAGGACTGTGAAAGGATCATAAGGCCAGGGGCTTCCACCTCTGAGCATCAGAACCCAATCGATCAGGGTACAGTGCTGGCTGAATAACCTCCCCCCCCCCCAAGCAGCCCACCTTGCACAGGATATCAGCTTTGCATCCCTACCTGCTCACTGAGAAGAAGGGCTCGTAGGGAAGGCCCATCAAACATGGCTTGAAGACTGACTCAGACCCCTGGGACCCCAGGTAAGTCCTGCCCAGGCCCTCCCAGTGCCTGTCCCTAATAACACAGAAGGAAGGGTACCTGTCTTTTATGCAATACATGCACAGCATGTGAAAGGGGGTCATTGAAGTTAACACATCCGACCACCTGGAGTCCTGTCTGTGCTGGCATAGTCACATGAGCCGTCATCAAGACTTCCAGGTCAGCTCAGCCATCACAATCACAGTAAAGTGCTGGCTAAAATACTCACCCGAGCATGCTGCCCAGCATGGGGATGTCAGCTTTGGATCAGCCTGGTCTCCAGGAAGGAAGGCTTGGAGGAAAGACCCATCAGACAGGGATGAAATGCAGCTGCGCACTGAGGCCGTCATAGCCCTGCCCAGGCCCTGGCAGCACATAGGTGGGATTTATCAGACAACAAGGGGGTCCCAGGGACCCTACTAATCTGCAGCAAGCCTACACCCCTTCTTCTAATCCATGCACGTAGAGTGACAGAGGGGGCAGGCAACAAAAAAGCATCTGAACTCCTGGAGCCCTGTCTTGGCTTGAACATTAGAGCTTCCAGGGCAGCACTGCCATCTGGCCATGCCATAGAAACTCACTGCCTGTGACCAGATGTATGGCGTTAGTAGCAACCAGGTGCCTGGGCTCGAAGGGCAGCCATCTGGTCTAACTGTGGCTTCTGAAAAAGGATACTGCTTGCCCTTAGAGGGGACTCTGAGGCCTGGGTTCCCGGAGCCCAAGCTGTGTATCAGGCAAAGGGCTATGGGGGGTCCTCACACAGCACTGACCAAGGGCCTGGTCAGAGCTTCTGAACCTGGACGAGTAGGGGAAACCTCCCCTGTTCTGCGGGACCTTATCCCAAGCACTTTGCAACACAGCTGGATGGATAAGGGAGCCCAGGGCTAGGGGCTTCAGCCTGTGGTCCAGTCAGAGCTTCTTATCCCAGGCAAACATAGGAGGCCTTCACTGGCTTGCAGGCCCTCGTTCAGGGCACTTTGAGATGTGCCGGGCCAGTGAACGGAGCCTAATGCTGGGGGCCCCTGCCTCAGGTCCCGCTGGAGCTCTGACCTGGGACCCAGTCAGAGCATCTTATACAAGGCAAGCAGGGGAGGCTTCCACAGGATAGCAGGTCCCTGTCCGCGGTACTTTGACACATTGCAGGCCAGGAACTGGAGCCCAAGGCTGGAGCCTTTCACATTTTGGCCCACCAGGGTCTTGACCTAGGGCCCTGTAAGAGACTGGGGCCTGTGCAGTCCGTTCGTAGGATTCAACACAGAGGAAAGGTAGGACCCCCTCTGTGGGACCGCAGCCTTGGTGAACTTGGCCCCTCAAGGTGTATTTCCTCCACGGCAGTGCACCGCTACCAGCTCCAGGTTGGCTGGGAAGGTTTCAGGGTGGAAAGAGGCTCTCTGCTCTGGTGGAAAGTATTATACCCCCCTGGCAGCAGCTTCACTGTGTCCGTGGGCATAGGGAGGCAGCATCACCATGATCCCCCCAAGTAACCACCCTGGCCCTTCTTGGGGTGCCAGGCAGGGAGGGGGCAGCCCCCCCCTGCTTCCAGTGTAACTGTTGATTGGGGCGGACTGTGCACAGTGTGCTCTCAGGGGAGCATGAGGCAGTTGGAGGCCCACAATGTGTGCTGGGGTCTGCTGCAATTTCAGTTACCAACTTGACCTGTCTTGAAACATGGACCAAGGAGTCTAACACCTGCATGAATCAGAGGGCCAATAGAATCCCTGTGGCACCGTGAGGTGAGGTGGGATCCTCCCACGTTCTCACGGTGGGTGCACCACCAGCCTGTCTCACCTGCTCTGCCAGAGAGTTGGTGCATGATTGTGTGTGACAGGACCCAAAAGATGGTGAACTCTGCTGCTGGATGGACTGAATTCAGGGTTAAGGTGCCCGATGCTGACGCTTGTCAGACCCCAGGAAAGATGATGGTTGATACAGGCAGAAGGACAGTGGCCATGGAAGTTGTGAGCTGCTAATGAGTATAGTTCACTTGCAGAATCAAGTGGCCCTGAAAATGGATATCGCTGGAGCGTAGGGCCAATACCTGGCCAGCACTTAAAACCATGGGGGCTAAACCGTGACAAGCAGGAGGGCACACATGCAAGCCCAAGGTCAGGGCTCGGTGGAGGCACTGCAGGAGCAAATCTCGGTGATAGTAGCAGATATTTAAACAAGACCTTTGATTGCTGCAGTGGAGAAGGGTTCTGTGTGAAAACCAGTTGAACATGGGGCAGTTGGTCCTATGAGATGGTCGAGCACCATTCAGAAGCGACGTGCAATGGCCTCCATTGCTAGGGCCGATCAAAATGGATTTGGATTAGGATCTCTGAACTCGGTGTGGCTGAGACAGGTGCCTTTGTGGTGGCCTTGTGGTGTCTATTAGACATGGTATCCTTGGTGTGATTTTGCTGGTTTTGGTACTCTGGGCACTTTACTACTGCTGAGTGTCTCTGTGTAAACTGTATGTGTATTGGCTTTTCCATGATTGGCATATTTGATTTACTGGTAAGTCCCTAGTAGAGTGCACTAGAGGTGCCCATGGCCTGTAAATCAAATGATAAGAATGGACCTGCAGCACTGATTGTGCCACCCACATGAGTAGCCCTTCAAACATGTCTCAGACCTGCCACTGCTGTGTCTGTGTGTGCAGTCCTGCACTGCTAATTTGACCTGGCAAGTCTACCCACTTGCAAGGCCCAAACCTTCCCAAGGTAGGCCCTAAGTAGCCACCTGGGCAGGCTGCAGTGCATTTGAAAGGTAGGACGTGTATTGGTTTGTTTTTCATGTTCTGACAGTGAAATACTGTTAAATTCAGTTTTCACTGTTGCAAGGCCTATCTCTCATAGGTTAACATGGGACTTCCTTTAATATCTTTTAAGTGCAGTTCCCTATTGGGAACAGGTTAAGGTGTGGAGTTTGGGGTCTCTGAACGCACAATTTCAAAATACATCTTGTGGTAAAGTTGGTTTTTAGATTGCAAGTTTGAAAATGCCACTTTTAGGAAGTGGGCAGTTTCCTGCTAACCATTCTGTGCCTCTGCCTGCTTGAGGAATCCATATTTAGGTCAGACTGACAGTTGGGCTGTTTGTGAATTCTTTATAGACAATGACACAAAGGAAGCTGGGGTGTCGCCTGCATATCCTTATGAGTCTCCTGGGATAGAGTGGGGAGGGAGGAGCTGGCACACCTGAAAGGGCTGTGCCTGTCCTCACACAATGCAGTCTCCAACCCCCTGGTGTGTGTCTGGGGCTACACAAGTTGTCTACTTCAAATGTAGAAAGGGGTATAAGTAGTGGACGCAAAACCCCAGACTTTTAGATTACTTCTGGATCAAGAGGAACATCTGCCAAGGAAAAAAGCTGAAGAGCTGGAGGAGGAGTACTACTCCTTTGCCTGTGAGTGTGCTTTGCTGGGTTGGCCTGCAGTTGCTGCTTCTACCTGAGAGAGGACAAAGACTGGACTTTGCTGTAGTTTCCTGCTTGTGAAGTGTCTCCTTGGACTGTTCTTGCCCCCTGTTCTGAAGTCTCAGGGCCAGCAAAGAGTTCCCCTGCCAGCACCTGGACTCTCTTGCTGAGGCTGCTACCCTGCCAAGTGGTGTCCAATCCAGTCCCTGGGCCCTTGAAAGGAGAAGCTGGTGGCACCAAGACTGAAATCCATACACAGGAGTGGTGCCAGGGAAAAATCGACGCACCACCTGCTTTGCAGCTGAAAAATCAACACACCACCTGCATCGCTGCTGGGAAATTAACGCAACACCTGTGTGTGGCTCCCATAATCGGCGGATCACCCATGCAGCGCAGCTCTTCACCATCGTGCACCAGAATTTCGCATGCATTGTCGCTGGGTGTCAAAATCATCTTGAACCTGCGTGGACCAGCGGTTTCCCGTCTGGAAATCAATGCTTCACTCTTCTGCAGGAGAGAAATACGAGGCATCACCTACCTGACCGGAGAAGAAACAACACATGTCCTCACCTGGGAGTAAGGAATTGATGCATCGCTGACTTTTTCGATGCACGCTTTCCCGTGCGGCTTTATTTTTGATGCAAACCTGGTACTCTATGTCAAAACTACGCATACACTGATTTCTATGGATTAAGACTCTGTTCACTTTAATAAGTCATTACCCTGCTTGTGTATGTTGGATTTTTGGTGTTCTAGTCTTGGTTGATTTAGATAAATATTGGCAATTTTTCTAAACTGGTGTTGTGTCCATTTTGTAGCGTTTTCACTGTGTTATTGTGTGTGTTGGTACAAATACTTTGCCCATTGCCTGTGAGATAAGCCTGACTGCTTGTGCCAAGGGGGTGAGCAGGGGTTGTCTTAGGAGTGTTACCAGAGATCCCATTTCTTACAGAGTCCGGTGTGGAAATGCAAACGATCCCAAAAAAGCCATTTGGAGCTCTGAAAAAAAGTTATTTTTCCTTTGTGAAGAGTAGGGCACTCTGGAATGTGTCCACCTCAAGAGAGGATCCCAACCAACGGAAAACATTGCGATTCTACTGGTCGCTGGTGAGTTCTCACTGTTCCTCGAAAATCCAGGGAAGATGGTCTAAATTTTGCGCCATGCAATACCCAAACCTGCAGCAGTTCTCCAAGGTGAACAGCCTCTGGCATGTTAGAGCACTGTAGGTAAGGGAAGTCGGCAAGTCAGACCCGTAACTACAGGATCAGGATTGGCCCTAACAGCTGGGGCACAAAGTGGGGCTGTAGTGGCGACCCTCGATATGAGTTAGGCCCTCCCTGTGGATCTCACCAACTGTAGTGGATCCCTCACCCTGTCACCCTCCATGGGTCGTGGGGCTGGTGTTCCACTTCATCCCAATCCTAGCAGCTAAATTAGAACTGGTGCAGACCAGGAGAATCCAGATGTTGAATTATCTGGTTACTCCATCTTGTGCCCTACATGCAGTGGGTTTTACTCGGCGGGCTCATGCCATCTTTTCCCTATGGTGCCTCCCTGCACTGAGTATTCCAAGTCATGCTTCCCTTCTGACACCTTCCAGTCTTGAGCACTCCATGATTCCCCTACCAGGAAGCCTAAACCATTGATCCTCCTATTATGTTGCTATGCAAGTTTAGTTTGTTTTGTACTGGCAGATTATCACGTGTCTTTTTGGGATAAGTATGCTTTCTTGGTAACCAATTGAACTGTCCCATCATGCACTAGGGTTCTGTTATACTTGTTGTTCGAAATGGGTTCTCTAGTTGGCAGTGGTTTGCACCCTGTATAAGTAGGGACCCTCATTCTAATCAGGGTAAGGGAGTCACAGAGGTAAGATAAGGCCTGCTCACTGCCTGCTCAAGCAGTTAGGCATATCTCTGAGACAAGGTGTGAAGTATTTGTACACACAACACAAAAGACCCCACAGCAGTTTAGAAAGATAACAAATATTTTCTGAGTCAATCAAGACCAAAATGACAAAAAAACTAACATATACAAGCAAAAATAAAAATGTTCAAAGACGAAACCTTAGTATAATGCTTATAAACACTACAGAAACTAAATCATAACATCTTGACGGAGTCGTTTCCAACAGTCCGATGCCACTCGTGATGGAGTGAGGGTGGTCCTGGAGTTGCATGGACCCTGGGTACTGTACCTTGGAAGACGATGAGGAAACAAAAAGGTTGCATGGAGTTGGGGAGGTGAGATGTCCTTGGAGCTAGTGCAGCACGAGTTCCTTACTGCTAGGCAGGGGAGGCTGGGCATTGGTTCCTTACACTTGCAGGAGAGGTGATGCGGGATTGGTGGCAAGGCACAGGTTCTTTACGACAAGGCAGGGTTGATAAATCCAGCCGCTCAAGATGTGAGGTGTCAACTTTGCAGTGTTGCATTCACACTACGGGACCACAGGCCTGTGGCGTCGGTCATGGTCGTTGCAGTCAGTGGGGACCACGGCTCTGATGCAGGCAGCGGCGTGGAGTTGGACAGCAGTGCAGATTCCGAAGTTACTCTGGAGTTGATGTGCTGGTTTCTTCCTTGTTACACCAGAACTCACTTCAAAGGGCCCAGGGACTAGATTTGACACCACTTAGCAAGTCAGGGCTCTCAGCAAGAGAGCCCAGGTGCTGGCAGGTGAAGTCTTTGATGTCCCTGAGACTTCTTAACAGGAGGCAAGCTCAGTCCAAACCCTTGGACAACCTTTCGAAACAGGGCTTAGAAAGCAGAACGCAAAGTCCAGTCCTTGCACTCCCATGGCACAACAAAGCAACAGGCAGAGTGGCTGTCCCTCCTACAACATCCAGCTCTTCTTCCTGACAGAATGTCCTCAGTCTGGAAGTGTTCTAACTTTGTGGTGTCAGAGGTCCAGTACATTTACCCATTTCTAACTCTCAAGTAGGCAGACTACAAAGAGAAGTCTTTGTACTGTGTAAGACCCTGCCTTTCCCTGCCCTGGCCCCAGACATATTCCAGGGGGTTGGGGTCTGCTTTGTGTAAGGACAGGTACACGTGTAGCTTGCACCACTCTAGCTCAGGAACACCCGTCAGGGTATGCAGGGCACACCTCAGTTCCCTTTAAGTGCCTTTCTAGGGTGAATGCACAACCAGCCATCCTGACCGAGACATGTAGAGTAGAAAAATACTTTGGGCCATATTTATACTTTTTGACGCAAAATTGCGCTAACGCAGTTTTGCGTCAAAAAAAATTGCGCCGTCTAACGCCATTTGGATGCGCCATGCAGGCGTAAAATTTATACTTTGACGTACGGCGGCGCAACCAACAGGTGGGAGTCATTATTTCGTGACGCAGACAGCGTCGGTCTGTCGTAAAGGAAACCAACGTAAATGCGACGCACATCACTGTGGGTCGATTTACGACAGCGCAATCGTGAAAATGCCGTTTTTTTTCACGCTATTGTGTCACATTTTTGCGCGAAAACTGCCCTTTCAGGAGAGGAGACCCAAAATGGATCCTAGATGCCCCAACAGACCCCAGGAGGATGAGAGCAGACCAGGAACCAGCCAGGAGGAAGCATACAGGAACCAGGACATTTAAAAAAAAAAAAGAAAGTGTCGCTTCAGTGCAGAGGAGCAGGAAATCCTGGTGAAAGAGGTGACGGAACACCAGCACCAACTTTTCATCACCTCTAAATTGCCACTCAGTAGGAGAGAGGCCATCTGGAAACAAATTGTGGACAAGATTAACAGTGTGGCTGAAGAACGCCGGACAGTCACCGAGTGTAAGAAACGCTGGCATGACTGCAAACGTAGGACCAAAGAGAAAATGGCCAGGAACAGGAAGGCAGCAATGCAGACTGGAGGGGGGAGTCCAGCACAACAGGAGGCCCTGGACCACATGGAGGAGATGGTCGCAGCCGTCATCCCGGAGGAGATCGTCACAGGGATTCAAGGACTGGACAGCGCAGACTACCACGACACTACGCACATGCAGGGTAAGTCGCATGGGGAATCATAATACAATAATGGGGACTGTAAGCAGGGGGGGATACCTACTACACAATGCATGTAAGTCAGCACATATATGAAGTGGCATGGGGAAAGGGGCACGGCAGGGGGGCATGCCCAGTACTGACCGAAGCTGGGGCACGACAAAATACAGCAACAACAACAGTCCCACGGGGACATCCTGTAATTACAACAAGAGAGCCAAGGGAAAGCAGTGACAGGTGGGAAGGACACTACCTCAAATCCACATACAGGCACTTGTATTGCAAAATCTATTCCCCATCAACTAGGTCCCTACCTGTAATGCAGTAGCAAATACAACAACTGTAACTTAACTGCAACCACAGTTGACAATAACACCTCTCATCTCTGTGCAGCTATAGTACCAAATGGCAGGAACCCCACCCTGGAACATACATACCTAAATTAGGGGGTGAGGATGACATCTGCAATTACTCCTAGAAATAAGACAAAGGTACCAGTACACTCAAATGCCGAATGTCCATAACTGACACATACATAAGCCTAAGTAAACAGCAATAGGAGCCACACAGCACTAACGATACACACATGCTGCATACGTCAGGGTCCCTCACGTGCCTGGCTAACAAGGCTACATCACTAATGTCATACTGCTCAGACAACAACATTGAGGAGGGGACACAGGCAACTGGTCACTGAAACACACCTGCAAAGTCGGACAAACAAATAGGACATTCATACGATAAACAGGCAAATCCAATTAAATACACATCACCCAACATCATCTCAAAACATCAAGAATGTTTACATCCATACCACATCCTAACATTGACATGCATAGGTAATGCCACGTGACATGTACAGATCATGCAATGTGAATAAAAAGTGTATGGGGCAGGGCCTGAGAGGCAAGTGTGCTGCCAGGGCAGTCACAACACCCACAGTCAGTCAAAGTGTAGTGTTGTAAGTGTAACGTATACTTTGCGCATTAGCTTCAGGCTTTAGGCCTTTGTGCATCTTACCCTGATTGTACTCATACTCATTTGCTCACATCTAAGTGCCTCAGAGCAATTTGCACTAAATGATTCTCATTGCCCTTCCTATCAGTTAATGTAGCAAATAGTCAGTCCTAGGGTGTTTTTAATTAGTCAAATCACACTGTTTTGCCTACTTCTGCACTGGAGTTTGCCAGAACATATTCATTCTGTGCCCCAGTCAAGGATACCGTCTGGTACGTTGCTGATAGATGTGGTAGGGGTTAAGGTTTGGCATTCCTGCGTAGGGAAACTTTGTCATCACCATGACATATGTCTTTTACATTCACTTCCTTGTCCCAAGACACGCATGGGGGAGTTTCCAAACAGAAAATCACAACTAGATGCTGCCTGCCTTGCTGCTGATGCACAACCAGATCCCAGCCCATTCCTCTGATATGAGGGATGATGTCTCCCCTGTGATTCTGACAGGCAACCTCCAAACTTAACATGCTGTGCTATACATAGAACATGCAGAGGGAGAGTAGAAACTGTTAGGCACCATGAAAGCTGTGTACTAATGTATTACTCTCCTGCGGACTATTTCAATTCTAACAGTGTGTATTGTTTGTGTAATTGGGGCTCACACCTAAATTCCTACAAGTCAGTTGTACAATGAAACTTCATATCAAACTAATACTGTCTTTGTCATTTGTGTATGGGAACATACCGGAAAAGATAGAAATGTGTAGGACCTGAGTGACCACCACTTCCCTGAGAAGTTCCAAAGATGTCATGCGCTCGGATGTGTAAACATTCCTTTGATGTGGGAGACCAGAGGCACTGCTAGTTAGTCTTAGCTAAATTGAATATCTGGGTGACAGAGTTATTTACAAGTGGGTCAAACTTAGTCCCCCACACCATTAACTATCCTGCTGCCTAGAAAGCCAAGAATCACATGTTGGATAATGAGAGCCCACCCTACAAAATGTCCCTCCATAACAATAGTGAAACACTGAGTGAGGAGTAGGAGAAAAAAACGCCTATTCCTAAATAATTACAAAGCAACAGCTAGAGGCGATCAGGCAGACATGCCTGATAGCTCCATATCAAACATGTGACACACAGGTGGGCCATAGGCCTACAACAATGCCCTATGACGGACAGCAGATACCTAGACAAACACAGAGTACAATGTTAAGGCATCCAAAGGCTTGTATCTTACTGCAAAATTGTCACAACACAGACACACTAATTGTACCCTGTTTCATTGCAGAGGAACACGGATCTCCTGCTGATCTGCCTGTCCATGAGTTCCCTGATGACATGGATGACGAGACCATCAACCTCCCACAAGAGACCATTGACATGGTCCTTGAAAGCCTCCAAACCCCACCTTTAGTCACAAGGAGGAGCACAGAAGAAGCAGCCACCACAGTAGAACCACCCGCCACCCCAATTGTAAGACCTGCCAGCTCCAACACAGCTGAGGACTCTGACGACACTGGCACCAGCTTCGAAAGAACTGTCGTTGGGGTCCAGCGGGAGCTGGCAAAGGAGGTGCGGGTGGGGATGCAAAATATGACAGCCAGCCTTGAGGGGGTGCGTTCGTGCATGTTGTCAACTGCTGATCAGGCAGCTGCAATGCAAGCCAGAACTTTGCTCTTGGAGGACATTTCAAAAACACTGAAGGAAATTGGCACAGCTGTCATCCAGTTGACACAACAACTCCAACTGCAAGCCACTCAACGTGTGCACGAATGCAACATAGAACCCCTCAGGGCCGACCTGGCTGCCTACCATCGGGATGTGGCTGCCATTCTGAAAAACCAGCAGGCCCTCCTGGCTGCAGTACTGCCCTTCCTTACTCAACAGGGATCAGCCCCCGGGATGTCTGCCTCCATGTCTTCTAACACTGAGGTGTGTGTTGCCCTTTCACAACCAACAACAACAAGGACACACCAGGCAACACACACATCAGAAGAAGAAGACATGGAACAGATAACATTCACACGCAAGAGTACCCGGAAGCCCTAGTCCCTGCACCATGCCCTACTCTGACCAAGGTCCTACGTTTTGACACATGCCAGTCTCACTACAACTAACCTCAATGACTGTTCGGCAATCCACTGTATGACTTGTCCACCTTGCCAGTGAATGTTTCTCTCCTACCATTTGGCATTTCATGTTCCTCTGCACTGTCTGTGACATCACCCCAGCATGTCAGGAGCATCATCCACACCCCTTCTGTAGGATCACCATGTAATAATGCACCAGAAAGGAGTCAGCAAACATGGTGAATGGACATTTTACACTACACCACCTATAAATAAATATCACTTGCACACCTATTGTGTCTCTGTGTCATTTCAAAATTCAACTGTGCAGTAGATAACTCCAAAGTGGCTGTGTGGCAACCATGTCGATTCTCTATACTACTGTCCTGATTTCATGTATACTGAAACATCTGTGCAGTGGCCAGGATTGCATCATAGCTTTACTATACTGAGGAAAATAACTGATGAAGGGACTAAGCACACACAATCATGCTGTGTTGGACAGAATGATGCACCATCTATAGCCATTCTACACAACTAATGGTGGCTGAGAAATGTAGGCACCATGCAATACTAAAATTTGAAATTATGCTGTAGAATGAAAGGAATGATAAACAAATTACACAGCATCAATCACCCTTACGGCGTATACTTCCATGAAGGAAATTAATGCTGAATCAGTACACACATGATGTAGGTCAGCAATGACAGCAACAAGACAAGAGTGTGAACAAATCATCATCTATAAAGCTCTCCCTGAACTTCACAATGCTGTCCGACCTATCTATTTACCTACAATAACAAGTCTGGAAGCACTCTTTGTGAAGTAGGATACATACCAACCCCAAACCTTGATGATCAATGCACACTACCAATGGTGGCTCTCCAACATGGTGGATACTTACCAAGTTAGCACACGGGTAGCTGGCATGTTAAACCTCATAAGCCTGGGGATAGCGAGCATGGAACACAAATGTCATACTTAAACTTTCTGCTACACTGATGTCAAGGCCATGAAAAGGTAGCACCTAACGCATCAGGTAAAGGGTTAACAATTTTTTTATTTAAAAGTAGTAATAAAAGAGGCAACTAAGGGAAAGGTAAACCTACACTAATCTAACCTGACTACTACTAACCCACAACTGTCCCTAACTAACCTAAGCTAAACTTACTCTACACATGTAACGAAACGATCTAAACATCAACCCCCCACCCACCATTAAGAGACAAGACACATGCAGGACAACACTTACTAACCTACACACATACTATACTATCCTAAACAAACATATATATTTTTTTATTTTTGTTTTTATTTTTTTAAATTTTTTTAAATTTTTTTATTAAACAGGAATCCCAACATTGCCCCCCACCCACCCACCCACACAAAAATATTAGATAGAAAGAATAATGACCCCCCACCCTCTTACCTAACACTAACTAAGCTAATTTCCTATACTTATCCTATAACTAACCCCCCAAACCCAACTAACAGTATGAAAAAGGAAAGAGGTGAGAGGGGAGGGGTAAAAGTTCAGGAGGGCAAAATGACTAAAGATTTGCCCTCCGAAGTGTGCGCCGGATGGAGCGCACCTTCTTCTTCACCTCAGCCATGTCCTCCGTCAGGTTGTCCACCTTGCGAATTACCCTGTCCAATTTTCTAGACAATGCCTGGAAGGCTGCAGGGTCAATAGGAGGGTCAGTGCTGGTCTGCGTGCCGGTGGAGGTGGATGTTGGTGCTGGAGTGGAGTGGCCACGGGACAGCCCTGCTCCCAACACACGGCTGGGTCCAGGTCTTGATGAAGATGCCTGGTCCGTCGCTCGGTCCCCTTGGGCAGACCTGGTGGTTGTAGTGGCGGTGGTTGTAGGTGGCACCGTTGGGGGAGCCTGTGGTGTGGCATACCACGCCCCGGAGGCCCGATCCGAATTATATCTGCGGGCCATCCTCCGATACCCACACTGCACCTGCAGGATGTGCCTGTACCTCATTGCACGGCGCTCAAAATTGTTGCGCTCTGCGGCACTCAGGTTTGCAGCTGTGAAGAGAAAAGGGAAATATTGAGCATTGAATTTACAGTGGGTTGAATACCACAATGGGTCATTTGTCCATTACTAGAAATGTATTGTTTGCAGCAATTGTTACAACATAGTTCACGGAAAGGCTCAGAGGAAGTACATGTGAATCATGCATACCTAAGGTCATATCACACATAGCATATCCATGTCTCTACATGATGGATGACATCACCCTAAACTACTCATCCAAATCATACCTAAGGCATTTGACATTATGGCACCAGCTCTTCCGCATACTGACTTCAGTACATATGTCATTCTATGTGATAACACTCACACTCCTCACTCAATGGCATTTGGAATTAGTTGTGTGCTAAGATTGAACCCCTGGCCCAGAATCATATGTCCACACTAGGGGTCAGATGTAGGAATTTAGAAAAATCAACTAGCAATTTGCAAAGCAGAACGGTGTCTCTGACACCGTCTGCGAGTCGCTATGGGGTCCCTAAAACCCACCTCATGAACATCAATGATGTGGGTTCCAAGTTGCCCCACCTTAGCAACATGGGCACTCACGGGGATGGAGGCCTGCTGGGACCAGCAGAACTCCATAGACGTGACTGCTTTTAAATTAAGCAAGTTATTTTTCCCCAAGTGTATGGCCGTTTACCGGAAAGGAAAATGAGCTGCAATTAGTTTTAAATCACAACAATTCAACTTGGAAATTTTCACGGTAATTATTGGTCCCTTAGACCACTGGCTGTTTTGCGCAGGATTATTTTAGTCCACTCACAAAGGTGAAGCTTTACAATGAGGACCCCTTCCAGTCAGCAAGTTGGTTACCATCCACTTCAAGTGGATGATAACAGCTACTCACTTTGCAACCACGTACTCGGTTGCAAATGGGATTGCCTACCACTGTGATTTGCAGTCTGGTAAAACCCTTTAATATTTCAATTTTGAAAAGCATTTTGCTAATATGTACATGACCACCAAATACATTTTGGAATAGGAAACAGACGTTTGCAAATCCCACACATATATTTATGCCATTTGCAACGTGTAGACATTTTTCTCACTCTGGCCCAAGGTACTAACTCAAGTCACAAAAGGTGTTAAGGACGTGTAACATACTGGTTGCTACAGTCCTAGGTACCCTGTTTCACAGTAAGATCCCAGTCTTTGTGGGTGGTGTGGGAAGAACAACCAACAATCCCATGTTCAATGCACACCCAGGAGTGTACAGAAAGTTCAACAAGTATGTGCCTTCACACACAACACCTATGAAGGGCTAGCAACACGTTGTAGTCAGCCCAACCTTGTCACATCCCAGGTCCACACATGTCAAACTGGTATGACTTAGCCCAACATAACATACTATTAGTGAGGCATGTTTAACAACACACACAGAGGAGGTAGTACACCCATTCACATGATTCAACTGAACACCTAGGGCATTGCACTCAAGTCACACACACTTCGAGTTCACCTTGTGGAAGTACATGCCCCCGTAAGATCCAACCTACAGTGTACACAGTCCATCCTCAACTAGGAAGAAGCATTTGTCATCAAAGCCATGTGCCTAAGCTATCTGGGAGACTGTCAGTCTGATATGCAGACTCAGTTGATGGCAAGTCCCTGACCAAGTCTAACATTGACTAGTGTATTAAAAATGAGTCATACCATTCCCAATTGCCGGCCTAATTGAATGGGCTACAGCCCCTCAATCTGAGAGATGACTACGTATTGCTTTGCAGAAACATAATTCAAATTTGATATCACACTAAAAGAACAAAGCCAATGGACGGCCAGCACATCAAATCATGAATTCTCTTTAACACACAGTAATCCATCATGCGTCATTACCAAACAATGTAAATAGCACTCACTGTAGGTATCGGGGTCGTCAAAATGGGCCACCTCTCCCACGGTGTACGGGGCTGGTCCACCTGTAAAGCATGAAACAAAGATTATACTCAGACTGGGTGAACGGACAAATGATTTCTGTTACAATGACACTGTGTGAATATGACATGGTAATGATAGACTTTCACACATGCTCATCCTGCATGGATAACTTTGTATTCAACATTATCATTGGATGAGTCTCCTGCTCCAGTGTCACACCCTACTACACTCATGCAGTGGCCAGGACAGTCATGTGTCGTCCAAGTTAATCCTCCATTAGTATGCCCCAACAATAATGTTAACCATACATCTCAGCATGTGCATCCCAGAGAGACATTCCAAAACTGGTTCCATGAGGACTGCATGACCACTCACAATCAAACAGGCTATGTGGACAGGTTCAACACACAGCAACCAGACACACATGTGACATATGTGTGAACAACATGACTAACTTCATGTGACGTGAAGGCAAC
Source organism: Pleurodeles waltl (assembly GCF_031143425.1). Lineage (NCBI taxonomy): Eukaryota > Metazoa > Chordata > Amphibia > Caudata > Salamandridae > Pleurodeles > Pleurodeles waltl. The sequence continues at coordinate 1,731,684,638 of NC_090444.1, forward strand.
ACACATGTATAGCATCATCATGTGTTTCCAATTTTCTGTCTAGCTATGGCGTCTGCATATGTAGGTATGTTGTTTCTACATGACGTACTCACTGGCCATTGTGACCAGTGGAGTACAAATAGAGCAGTTCACGTGTTGCTTTTCTGACCCAAATGCAACACTACATTACATGCAGCTACAGGCATCTGGTATGTGTTGCAAAAATGAGCCATCGGACTGGTAGCATAGGTCTTCATACACATTCTGCAACAAATACACATTAGGACACATATGTATACCTTGGTAGCGCAGCATTTGCAACATTTTGTGACGCAGAGAGGGGGCGACTTAGCAAAATACAAATAGATGTTGGATTTTAATGCTGTTATTGCGTGTACATGTGTTGCAAAATATGGGGATTTATGTGTATAACCATGGGCCTAGGTTTCCCTAGCATTACACACAGTCAGCTACTTATTTTGCAGATTGGCTAACAATCATCACATGTTCACACACAGATTTCTATCATTCCCATTTAATAGATTTTTACTCACCAACATGGCCACCAATCCGGAGTCCCAGGTGGTCCAGCAGGTCCTGTTCCCTGGTGACCAGATCTGCCCAGCGGTGCTTGAGTTGGTGTACATTTCTCAGACTCCCGTAGACCCGGACCAGGTGATGGCGCACCTTCTCCCACCGGATTTTCCTCGCCTCCGTGTGATACCGCTGTATCACACGGCCCCCAGCTTCCAGCATTAGTGGCAGGAAATGGCTTACTAGCCATAGGAACCCCCCCAATTCGTCTTCACCCATCCTGGACAGGCGAGGCCTACCTGACATATTGAGAGGACTAATGCTGGACAAAATAAATATGAAAGTAAAAGTGGGAAATGGGGAAAGGTAGAGGTGTGAAAGAAAAAGAAGAAGGAGAAAAATAGCCCAAATAACCCCCCAAACTATGCTACCCACAACAGACTCCCACTGACAATACAAACTATCACAGGTATAGACAAAATAACACGAAACAGACTGAGACAATGTTATACAACAATAATAGATTGACACTAAGACAAAATACAAGGCACACAGGACACAAAAGCAGTTAAACACAGGACAACACCTTTCACACAACCACACATTCTAGATAAATCTGAGACTGCAAAGTGAAAGTGAAAGTTAACTCCCAGTACAGATTTTGTAAACAGGATATCCTATTACATCACTTCCTGCAGAAAATGGCCGCCGTTTTTATTTTCCCGTTTTGCGTCATATTTTCACGCATACACAGTTGTGCGTCATTTTTTTTGACGCATTACAGTGCACATGATGCGGTGTGAAAAAATATGATATGAATATTAATATTTTATAATGTACATGAGATGACCAACATATTGTCCATGTAGCGTCAATTTTACCACGCATACAGCATGGGCGTCATTTTTTTTACACGTACAGTAGTGCACATGATGCGGAGTGAAAAAATATGATATGAATATTAATATTTTATAATGTACATGAGATGACCAACATATTGTCCATGTAGCGTCAATTTTACCACGCATACAGCATGGGCGTCATTTTTTTTACACGTACAGTAGTGCACATGATGCAGAGTGAAAAAATATGATATGAATATTAATATTTTATAATGTACGAGATGACCAACATATTGTCCATGTAGCGTCAATTTTACCACGCATACAGCATGGGCGTCATTTTTTTTACACGTACAGTAGTGCACATGATGCAGAGTCAAAAATATGATATGAATATTAATATTTTATAATGTACATGAGATGACCAACATATTGTCCATGTAGCGTATATTTTACCACGCATACAGCATGGGCGTCATTTTTTTTACACGTACAGTAGTGCACATGATGCAGAGTCAAAAATATGATATGAATATTAATATTTTATAATGTACATGAGATGACCAACATATTGTCCTTGTAGCGTACATTTTACCACGCATACAGCATGGGCGTCATTTTTTTTACACGTACAGTAGTGCACATGATGCAGAGTCACAAATATGATATGAATATTAATATTTTATAATGTACATGAGATGACCAACATATTGTCCATGTAGCGTACATTTGACCACGCATACAGCATGGGCGTCATTTTTTTTACACGTACAGTAGTGCACATGATGCAGAGTCAAAAATATTGTGGATGTAAATTATACTTTGAAGGCAAAATATTAAGACACTTTTGGATACATTTGTATTTGACTCTGCATTGTGTGCACACATGTACGTGAACAAATTATGACGGCCATGCTGTATGCGTCGAATATGGAGCAAATTTTTCCTTATGTCTTCATGTTTTTAGCTTTGGAAAGGGGATTTGTCATGGTCAAACGGTGCGATGTGATACATATATGTGTTTGTATATGACACATGTCCGTTGTTTTATGTATAGAAGGCATTCACACTGTAATGTTTGGTATACGTTAACTAATGTATTGACCATATTTGACGACATATTTGGTGTAATTGCTGATGGCTATTTTGAAATGATGGATGGGATACCATTATGTATTCCGTCTCCAAAATGTGTCCACATTTATGATGGTGATGCTTTTATCTGTAGTCCTAACAGGGAGTGGGAGAGTCACTTTCAGTTTTTATGGGGCTGAGCATGTCCCATTATGATTTTGTGTTTCAGATTTGTGTTGGACTTGTGACATGGAGGCCACACATGTGCCTTATGCATGTGTGTGGTTCACAAGTACATGATTCTTGTATGTTTTGGGGGCGGTAGAGGTGGACTTAGGCCACCAGCACCCTAGCATTTGACCATCCAGAATAGCTACTGTATCCATGGAGTATATTTATTATATCATAGCAAACCTGCAGCAGCGGGCTAATGTAAGGCCATATGGTATGAATGACTGTTGACCATTCATTCATCTCATTAGCCCATTTGACGTTTGCAGTAATGATGAATTGGAGCAAACTTGCATACCATTTTACTATGACTATGTTTGCAAGACTCTCAGCGTTCCCGATGTGATAATGAGAAGAATATTTTGGTTGTCTGTGTCCCTTTCTGCATAAACTGGTTTAATGTCATGTTACAATCTTCCTGCTAGGTTCAGACTGGGACACAACTGTGATGGTCTACTTTCAAATATTAGATTGATTGTATGACATATGTGTACATGTGTGTTGGAATGTGGATCCACTATCACCTGTCTGGGTGTATGTTGTCACTGTAACTTCAAGGTCTCCTCCTGAGTTAGTGGCAGCTGATGTTGTAGCTATTGTGTATTGCTCATATCACACACTTGAGAGTAGCCATTGATGACATGGTCACGTACACGTGGATGGTCCCACCCAGTCTCTGAACATGTGTAATGTGACTTTCAAATGATCTCCAATTTTGGGCTGGATGAGAGACTGTTTCAGTTGTTTGGATCCGGCATGTGTAATTGTCACATTTGTACTCTTGTTGGGCTCTGTGTATGGTAATGTATCATGTCACATCCTACCCTCTGTGCATACAGTTGTGATGTTTATTTTTGGTGTGATGAATTTTAATGGCATTCTTGATCAATGAGACGACATTCATCTTCAGCTATTTCAAACTAAAGGTGGTCAGAAATGAATAGGCCAAAGCATGATGTGGTGTTTGTTATCTGTGTTTATTTACAAGTGTGGAATACAAGTGATTATAATAACTTAAGTAAAAAAATTGTTCACAAGCTGTTGGCGCCTATGCACTCCTGCTGCCGTGTTAGGCTGTTCCCCCTCCTGTTGCAGGCCAGCATCCTCCTCATCATCATCCTCAGGCATGTCTGGGTCCGGTTCAAGGAGGGGAATGTTCCTTTTTACACAAATATTGTGTAATATGGCACAAGTGAGTATGATCTTGCAGACCATCTCTGGGGAGTATACAGTAGTAGGCTTCCGCCAGTGATGTCAAGGCAGCAGAACCTTGACTTTAGGATCCCAAAGGTCCGCTCCACAATGCTGCGTGTCCTCTTGTGGGCGTCATTGTATGCCCGCTCAGCAGCAGTATTTGGGTTCCCATATGGTGTCATTAGCCAAGGCTGGATGCCATACCCCTGATCAGCTGAAAGAGAAACACAGAATGGTATCAATTAGATGTAGGAGGCACTGTTGTACGTATCTTTGATGGAAGTAGTTGTGTTGTGTTGTCTGTGACTATTTTGTGTACTAATGTGACAACCTATGGTTGTTGGTGGAAACTTTGGCATTGTTTTTTTTCCTTGGCTGAGCAAGTGTTTGTTGGCTAACTGTTTGTCAGCAGGATGTATCGGTTTCTCAAGTACAGTGTGCCCTCCCTTGCATTGTGACTTGTGACACAGGTGTCCGTGTGTCCTCACTGGGGGTGTGATGATAGTTCCATGCAGAGTTGAAACATGAAAGGGTATTAGAAACGTTCAATTGAACATACCCAGGCCATCCCATCCCTTAAAAGTTATGCATTGTATTAGTGTACAGGTTATTGTGAGACTTCCAATTTGCAAGGTGACATTTAGGCAACCACAGTCATGAATGTCTTCACACTAAGCTGTGGAGTAAATTCCAATGTGTGAGAGGTTCAATGGTGACTTGTGAAACATGGCTAGTGATGTGAGTACCTCAGTGTGTTCCTGTCTAGGTGTTGCTATTGTGGTGTATGGGTTGTTTATCCAAGAGGGTTTCTGTGCAGTGAGTATATAAGTAGATTTTTGTCCTTAGCAACAAGTAGTCCATTGCCATACCGTCCATCCTGGAAGTGTTGGTTGATGGTGCAGTGACGGAAGATGAATGCGTCATGTACACTCCCAGGATATTTAGCCACAATGTTGCTGATCAGTCCTTGGTGATCGACTATGGCCTGCACGTTGATGGAATGTGTGTGCTTTCTGTTGCGGTAGAGGTGTTCACTCGCAGCAGGTGGCACAAGGCGTACGTGTGTGCAGTCGATTGCACCAAGGACGTGCAGAAAGCCACTGATGGCGTAGAACCCCTGTTTAGTTTCCTGCTGCTTCTGCACTGTGTTAGGGAAGCAGATGTGGCGGGGTGTCAGTCCAATGATGGCATCCATTACTTTAGGCAGGAATGCGGAGAAAGATGGTTGTGAGATTCCACCAACCAGGGCACCAGTTGTCTGAAAGGAGCCACTTGCCAGCATGTGAAGTACGGCAAGCAGCTTTGTTTCTGTTGGGATAGTGCGTGGAGTCACTAAAGTGGGGGCCAATTGCTGTTCAATATTTGTCAGCAGCTGCTGAATGGCCTGCCAGTTCAACCGGTACCTCTGGATGATGTCTCGTTCCCTGAGGCCATGCAGGGTTGTTCTTGGGCGGAATATCCTCTCCTGCCTTCTGCGCTGTCTTTGGGGTCCCTGCTGTTGTTGTTGTGGCTGCTGTTGTTGCTGCAGGGCTCTGCGTCTACGTGCACGTTGAAGAGAAATCACCTCCATGTCTCCCTGTTGCTGCTCTGCTGCTCTGCTGCTCTGTTGTTTGTTCTGTGTGTTCTGATTAAGTACAGGTGTGTTTGCCCCATTTTAACGCCTGCCCTGACCCAGGCGTTAAAATTTCACGATATTCGTGCTTTGCGCCATTTTTTTGCGCCGCCTGCCGCGCGGGAGTGATTTTTGCCCTGAAGCATAAATACCACGCACCGCTATGTGCGTCTGTTTTTGGACGGGAACGCCTACCCTGCATGTCATTAACGCAGGGCGGGGTGCCGCTTCCAAAAACTGGCGCACATAGCGCCATTTTCCTGGTGCGCCGGATCGGGCGTCAGGGTTTAAATATGGGGCAACGTTTGCGCTGAAAGTGCGTCAAAATTTTTGACACACATTCGGCGCAAGCGGAGTATAAATATGCCCCTTTATTTGGTCAGTAGCAACCTTCAAAGTAAAACACATTTCAACACAAAATATTTGCTAAGAAGTTTTAACCTTTAGAAGCAGAGGATTCTGCCTTTTCACATGCATATTTACATAAAACCTGGGGTATCCCAATATTTCTGACAATCCAGAAATCTACTTTCTTCTGGTTATCTGCAATCATCAGAAGTGTATCACACTTTGACACAAAAAATATAACTAAATCATAAAATGACTAGATACCATAAAAAGATACAAGCTTATGTGTATTGGCTATTGATAATAACTTGAGGCGCTTGTACCATATAGTCAATAGAAATCTGCTCACTGCAAAAACAATTAATTCCTTTGTGTCACACTTTAAAATCCTTAAAGCTTGTAAATATTGTGAAATCCCTAGGCTAAGGCAAACTGGGCAAATCCATTTTCTACATAGTCCTCTGTACTCAGGACGAAAAAAAAGAATGTGGGCCTCAGTTTCTCTTGCTTTGCCACATGCAGGACACACACTCAAGCTTATTTCCCTGTGCAATTTACTTGCACGGGTTCTCAAAGGGAGCGTACCAACTCTGAACTGAATGTACAAACTTTTGGCAAGAGCAGGAGTGATTTTATTAAAAAATGGTTCAAAGCTTGGAGAAAGCTTGATTTCCAAGAATTTACACGTCAAGGGGCCATGGTCATCGGCCAGAGCACGCTGCTTGTTGATATATTCCCAATAGTAGCTCTTAAGCACTGTCAGATGAGCTTTACATAGTAATTCTGGCTCTTCCGAGTGCCTCCCTAGGCTCAATCTGTAAAACCAATTGCGCACTGATCTCGCCCAGGGTATACGTTGATGTTGACTGCGATAATCACATCTCTTAGAGAGTCTCTATAGTGTCTCAGTTCATTAATGGACTACAAATGGACCCAATAAACCAAATGCTTCAAAGCAGCCAGATCAGCAATTCTCTGTAGATCAAGATCCAGATAGAGTGGTATCAGTGGGGTGCTTGCAGGTAAAAATAGCAGTTTCCTTGCAAATGTATTTTATGCAGCAGCTAAGCAGCTTGTTTTGCAAAGGCCCCAGATCTCTGTGCCAAATAAAGTGGCATTTTGAGCCTTAGCTTGATAGACTGCTAGCCCAGGAGGGACAGAACTGCAGTTAGTATTGTTATAGACCCTTATAATGGTGTTAGATCTGTGTTCCATGGTAAGCAAAGACTTTATTAACTGGGGCAACCATTTAATGTTGCTAGTTAATTTGACCCCTAGGTAGTAAAAAGAGTTAACCCTTTCAAGCATTTCACCACCCACTTGAATTGGCATGTTCCTTGCTCCCCTCTGACCAAAAATCATATATTTGGTTTTCCTTGTATTCAGCTCTAATCCTCTAGAAACACAAAAGTTCATGAACTAATCAATGATAGCTTGCAGCCCCAGTGGTGGTTTAGATATAAGTAGGGAGTCATCAGCAAAAAGTAAAATAGGATTTTTTGTGCTATTAACAGAAGGGGAATCATTGTTAAAGTCAAGGAGTTCCTTCAGCACATCATTCATATATAGTGTAAATAATGTGGGAGCAAGCACACGACCTTGGCGCACACCACGTCTGATAGCGATCTTATCAGTTAGTTCTCCCTCGTTGCCCCATCACACTTTGGCATACTTCTTCAAATGGAGCTTGATGATCAATTCAAGCAAATATGAGGGGATTTCCATGCTTGATAACACTTACCACAGAGTTTTTCGTTGGATGAGGTCAAATGCTGCCTTGAGCGCTACAAAGGATACATAGAGCCTGTGCTTTGCTAATAAAACATATTTCCAGTAGAGGCCAACTAGCCTAAAGGCCTGGCCTGTAGTACAAGTCTGTGGTTAAAAACCTGCCTGTAAGGGGGGCGACATTTTCTCTTCCACCATCCACAGTAACAATTTATCCAAGACTTGCCTGGCAAAGATTTTCTGGAGGTTACCAATGAGACTTATGGGTCTGTAATTAGAAGGGCATGTGGCATTCCCTTTTTTATAAACCAGTATGATTTCAGCCCCTCTTCAGGTCTCAGGTATGTCCCCTCCCTTTGAAATGGCATTGGATAGCAGATTTATATAACTACTCCAGAACAGTGTCTCTGATTTATAGAGGTCGCCAGGAATTTGATCCTGTCCAGGTGCCTTTAGCACTTTTCAGGGCAGCAATTACTCTGGCTGTGTCATTTAAGCTAAAAAATACTGAACCCCTCACGTCCCTTCCTGTACACTCAGGCTCCACTGCATCATAGAATGCCTCATGCTTACTGGATTCAGGCCCGAATGTGCCCTTAGGGGCATACAAGTTTGAAAAATGAATCACCCAATTATCAGGATTGATGTGGTAAATATGGCAACACCCACCGTCAGATCCAATGGTAGCCACCAGCTTCCAGAATAACCGGCTATCTCTCCTATCAGCTGCCTTTACCCATATCCCACCAAATAAAATCCTCCCACTCTTTTATTGCGATATCAAGAGCTCTGCTGTAATCACACCTAGCTACCACTATTCCCTTACTATTTCCCACCTTTACGGCTTTCCTTGGGTGAGCTTTAGCTGCTTTACAGTTGCATTGAACCATCTACCTGATGTGCTCCTTCCCACCTTCCCATGATTTTCCTTGTGGAACAATTCCCTCAGTCCTATAAATAATTGATTATGTACTTCCAAGATAGGAATATCTGCAGGCATTATCTACGTAATTTGAGAGGTGAGATGCAAAAAGATCATAAATCCTGGAGTGCAAGTCTAGGTTGGACATTACAGCCAGCCATGAGAGGTAGCGACTATTACTGGCCTCGATAGGTTCAGGGACCACAGTCCTTCATTTTCCTTCCTTAATGCTTCCCCAGATAGGATCAAGTTCAAAGGATTATGGTGGTTCTCTGTGCGATTCTCGACCTTCATTTCATCCAGGAGAACCCACAGTCTCACATCTAATCAAATATAATCAATAACACTAGAATGGCTACCTCTTGTAAAAGTACTGGCCCTCCCAGGATCAGCTACTGTGCGGCCATTACAGGTTCTTAAGCCCCTGCTAACCACCAGTGATACAATCTTAAGAACAGTGGCTGAATAGTTACAACGTGGTATACTGGCTACTGAAGGAATATTCCTGGATCAGTAACCTCACTAAAATGAGGAAAGTTTAAACAAACTGTTGAAATCACCTGCTACAATAACCTTTACATCAGGATGAATAGCTTCTAGTGCCTCTTCCAAAGAAAACAGAGTTGGGGAATCTTTACTTGCCATTATCTGACGTACATAAGCATTGATAAAAGCAATGCGGATTCCAGAGGGAAAAGATATATTAATGCCCAATGTATCAGGTAAATTTATCTGCATGACTTTATGGGGACTAGGTAGATCATTCTTCAATAAGATTAATATGCCCCACTGGCCCTTCCAAATTTCTCTGATGGTTTAGCCTTTATACTAGATGAGATATAATCATTGAGAAAATTATTTTCCGTAGCTCATGTTTCTTGAAACAAGCAAATATCACACTTCGCTATTTAAGACAGCCAGTCATCATCAATCAATTTTTTCTTGTTTCCAGACAGATTCCATGACAACAGTGAGAAAAGGCCATTATGGACAACCTTTGCATTCCCACCCCTACCTTTTCCAGAGAGTAGGACATCTTCACAAAGTGGCAGTTCTGCCACCCTCTAGTTTAATGGGTGTCGGTGGCAGCGCCACAGGGAGCCATATCCTGCATTATAAATGGAGAGTCCACACCAATCCCCCTGCCAATAGTATCCCGTAAGAGTAGTAGGCCCCCTTGTACCACATCTGTTTGACCTTCAGTAATGGCTAATGAGTAAAGGGGGTGTATGGCAGTCTTGGCCACCACCTTAACCATATCCTTGATAATAGCATGTGGCTTATTCAAACTAGGCACACAAAAATCGGTATCAATACTTTTCCCTGAAGACAGTCAATCTACTTTATCAAGTTCAGACGGCTCATGGGAAGGTGCCACTGATTCTGTGGCTTTCGGTGAATGCCCGCCAGTTGAATATCAAGGGCCTGATGCAAGATGGAAAAAAAGTGGGCCCAGCCCAGTCCCTGCCAGTCGAAGACGGACCCGATCTTGGCCAGGGCACGCACCCAGGTGCGTCCTGCGCACGTCAAGCACTGTGGGTGGTAGCTACTGAATTTATGCACCTCCTGGTGTGGGAATCGACAGCATGGCCCTCCTGTGGTGCTACCAGCTGGTAATAGTAGGCACAGTAGTTTCAGGCTCCCACAGCTTTCACAAAGAGCATGTCCCCAGGCGTGCATTCAGCAGACATGCAGAGGCACAGAATGGTTAAGCAAGAAAATAGCCAAATTCAAAAAACAGCTTCATCAAAAGATATATTTTTGACATTGTGAGTTCAGAGACCCCAAACTCCAGATCTCTATCTGCTCCCAATGGTAAGTTAAACGTAAAAGACGTTTCAAGGCAATACCCTTGATACCCTATGGGAGAGATAGGCCTTGCAATAGTGAAAAACAAGTTTAGCAGTATTGTACTATTGGGACATGTAAGGTACACCAGTACATGTCCTACCTTTTCAATACACTGTACCCTGCACATGGGGCTGCCTTGGGTCAAATTTAGAGGTGACTTCCATGTAGTAAAAGTGCACTTGGCTGGTTTAAAACTGCACACACAGACACTGCAGTAGCAGGTCTGAGACATGTTTACAGGGCTACTCTTGTGGGTGGCACAATTACTGCTGCAGGCCACTAGTAGCATTTGATTTACAGGCCCTGGACATACCTGGTACACTTTATACTAGGGACTTACTAGTAAATCAAATATGCCAACCATTGATAAACCAGTCACCAATACAATTTACACAGGGAGCATATACAATTTAGCACTGGTTAGCAGTGGTAAAGTGCCCAGAGCCCTAAAGCCAACAAAACAGGTCAGAAAAAATATGAAGACAAAGGCAAAAAGTTTGGGGATAGACCTGAAAAAAGGTCCATGTCCAACACTTGTTAATTGTTTCCATTTACTGTTTGCACCTGCCACCTGCAAGGCCTCATATCTGTTGTACTTAACACATGATTTTCCCCAGGTTCATCGGATGTTTCCAAACTGCTCTGTGGGACACATACCTTTCTGGAACACTCTTTTCTTCCAGTATAAATCTCGTCCTTGTCTTGTGCAAGCATCATTCCTGTACTCACCTTCTGAGTCGCTTGGAACTTCCAGCATTTCAGTCATGCACTAGGTTTGTCCCTGCTCTCAACTCCTGAGTCGCCAGCAACAACCAGTGGTCTAGTCTTCCAAGCCCCATGGCCCTGGCTTCTACAATGCTTTTTGTGTCTTACTTGTTGAGTTACGATTCTCCCTCCTCTTGAGCTGCTTGCACCAAGCTTCCTGCCATCTTTGGGTTCCACTTAAAGTACTAGACAAGGCTAAGTACTTTCCCTTCAGGTAAGTGCGCACTGTCCTATATATTAGTAAGCAGGCCTGACTATCAGCCTCTTCAAGACTCAAGACTTGTCTTCAGTTCCTTCTCTGTAATTTTCCTCCAATGCTCCTTGCTTGTCCTTACTCAAGACCCTCTCTCTAATGCTGACGCTTGAACTGTTTTGACTCATTGACCAGAGAGTTAGGAGCATATTTAAAAGTCCTGAGCATCACTTTTTGTGACGCTTCGGTGGTGCAATGCCCTGTGCCATATTTACAAGGTGGTGATACGCAATGTTTTGTGGCTTAACACCACCTTGTAAATAAGGCCCCTTCACACGCAGCCTTTTGAGTGAAAGGGGCGTGCAATGGGTGTTGCTGTGGGAGTGCCACAGCAGCACCCATTGCATTTTGACCCTGCCTCAGATTTATGAGTTTTCGTAAACTTTAGGTAACGCAAAAAGCTAACGCCACCCCAGGGGTGGTGTTGGAAAGGCGCAACGAGGAGGAATACTTTTATTCTTTTTCTATGTGTGCTGCATTCTGTGTAGATAAGAAAAGATGTTTTCCTTCAATGCAGTGTTCTACATCACTATGAGGTAAGCAGCACACATAAAAAGAGCAAAATGCCAGAAATTATTGTTTATGTGCGGGAAGGTGTCCCTTCCTGCACCTAAACAATCATTTCGAAATGACACGTTGGCACTTCTGTGTGTGCTGCATTCTGCAGCACACACAGAAGTGCCAAGTTGCCATTAGTGATTGTTTATGTGCAGGAAGGGACACCTTCCCACATACAACCAATCAAGCCCCTCAACGCAGACATCCTTGCAGGCTGGAGCTCAATTTAGCACCTGTGCAGGGGGAAATGAAGGGGGTGCTGTATTCTAATAAACACTGCACATCCCTGCGTTTCTAAAATAAAACAGCGGGCGCTGCCAATTTTGGCACAGCACCTCGCTGCACCACTTTTGTAGTAAATCTGGCCCTTAATTCTGTGTTTCTCCGTTGAACATAAGTGTCTAGAAGAATGTACTTTTAGAACTGAGTGATAATTGTCGAACCTTGTAATCTACAGTTTGTGTTTCTCTAGCACCCCTTGGGAGTCATTAGTTCCAACCTACGTACTGAGTGTAACCTTGGGAGTGTCAGTAACTCCAACCCATCTTTCAAGTACAACCTTGGGAATATCAGTAACTCCAACCTTGTTCCGAGTGTACCCTTGTTCCGAGTGTAACCTTGTTTCTAGCATACCTTTGGAGTTTTTCTAAACTCCAAACTATGTACCCAGTGTAACCTTGTTTCTAGTATGCCTTTGGAGTGTCCTTAACTCCAATCCATGTATCGAGTGTAACCTTGGGAGTGCCAGTAACTCTCATCTATTTTCGGAGTTTATCTCAGGAGTGTCAGAAGCTTGAATCAGTATTTCAAGTTCTTCCTCAAGTGTCTCGGGAGATTCGCATCCAAGAATCTGGTTATTCTGCTCTTATTCCGTGATTTTGAAGAACCTGTAAGTGTTGTTTTTTGATACAGTGCATTATAAATTATGTAGAGGCTTGCTAGTGCATTGATGACCACTTCTTGTTGTTTCCAGTTTATTGCATTTTAACAAAAGCAGAAATGCCGGTACCATAAACGTCTACCTTCGCATACCCCAAAGGTCTCAGGAGCGACGCATCCTGTTAAGCAGAGTAATACTGTTGCTGAGCAGATCCGTTCCACACGTTTCTTTTTCTTATTTTTTCCCTGCCCTCCTTCTCCCCTTCCCCTTCAGGATAGTGTGAGATCTAGGAGTACCGTCCCTGGATCTTGCACCATCCAGAGAGGGAGTGGAGGTCCAGCATCGGCTTCAGTGTCGTCTTTGTGGTTGGGACCTGGTGAGTGCTGATAAAAAGCATCATGAATGCCTGCAGTGGGTGTTGACACAATGTGATTTCTGCCCAGAACTTTGAATGTCAAAGTGAAGAAATTTAGGGCCAGATGTATGAAGCACTTTCACCAGTCACAAATGGCCTATTGGGCCGTTGTGACCAGTAAAATGCTTTTTGGCATGTACCAACCCTATTTTTGCGGCTCTGTTACCTATTACCAACTCGCAAAATAGGGTTTGCGACTTCCTATTTGGAAAGAGCATGGCAAGGGTACCCCTTTCTAGTAGAGAGTCGCACTGGTATGTAGGAATGTTTAGCGACCAGGAATGCGGTCGAAAAACATTTGCAGTTACCACCAACTTCAAGTTGGTGGTAAGCCATTCCCAAATGGGATGGGGTCCCTAAGGGAATGAAAGGAGATGCAAACATTTTTTAAGAGCAGGCAGTGGTTCTCAAGGACCACTACTTACTCTTAAAAATTAAAAGAAAACTTTTCATTCTTCTTTTTATAATGCATCCCGTTTTCCTGTAAGGAAAACGGGCTGCATTACAAAAAAAAGATTGCTTTATTTAAAGGGCAATCACAGGCATGGTAGTCTGCTGATCCCTGTAATTGTGGCCATTGCGACCTGCCTCATGAATATTAATGAGGCAGGTCTCTTGGGACCTATTTGGGAATTGCAAACAGTGCTAATCATACTCTTGTACATAGCAGTTTGTGATTTCCTAATTGCAAATCACAAATATTTGCTATTAGGAAATTGCAAGCCTAAAGCTACATACATCTGGCCCTTAATGAAGTATAGAATGAATAGGTGAACACGGTTCCCACTGTCCCTACCTACTATCCAGAGCAACCCCTGCCAAGTTAACATGCCTGACAGAATCAGCAGGGAAAGAAGCTCCTGTTGAACTTGACTCTAGTCTGGCACAGTGAAGAAACATGACTGGTGTAGAAACAGTGGGAGACCCTTTGGCGGCCTGTGATACACCATTGTTCCTATTATTTTTGCTCTTACTCCATGAAGGGGTGAGTACAGTGGGGCTCCTGCTTATGGCTCCGAGTGCAAGACAGCTGCTGGGAGCGACCCATCATGGGGACAGTGTCAGGTGGGGAGTGTAATTGGGGCAATATGCCTGTCAGACAGTAACGCTGGTGTCCCAAGGCGAACTGCAGGGCTAAGGGCCGCCTCCAGAGCCCTCTAGGATTGCTGGGACATGTAGTCCCTCCAATTCCGGCCAAATCCTTCCCAGTTTAATATGACTGCATTAACATGAGCTAGGCCTGGTTTGCACATTGCTTTCAGAGCAGTTTTACATCATTCATCATCTATTAGTCTGCTTGGGACTATAACTCGGTTTCGGGCATTTAGAAAGAGCTATAGCCCCTGGCAATGGGCTGTAAGGCAACAGAATATTTCACTCACTGAGGGTAGAATATTCTAAATTAAAGAGAGAAGGAAAAACACAAGCATCTATGTGGGAACATAATGTCTATACCAGACATTATTGGCACTCAGCCACTTCCATTTTATTCAATGGAAATCTCCACCGTCCAATGTTCTAATTAGATGGTAACAATAGTATTTAATTACCTGCCCCCTAAATAAGTGGTCCGAGCTGTGAGGCCCCATAATGAGGGAATTCACAACTTTTATTGCCAAAGTAAGAGCAATGAGGTTACTAGTACCTATTCACTAGGTCACAAATAGTGTGAGGGAAGAACAGTTTTTGTTTTCTGTGCAAATGCAGCCTATGTTTCTCCTCAGGCCCTGCTGATGTAAAAAAAAGGCTGGTCTCTTTGTTCACTACCAGTGGATGCCAGCTCCACCCCTGACATTGCCACAGAAAAAAATACTTGTTTACTTTTCTCTATTTCTGTTGCTATCTGAGCTTGCTTTCATTAGGAAACAAGCACAGCCAATATGCCTAGTGATGGCTGCCAGTCTTTTGTCAATGTATTGTTTTTTATCTTGGTTTTTGCAAAATTTTATCATCAGGAAGCTGCTGGACCATCATTAAATCTAAAAAAACATTGGCTAAGGGCAAAAACGTTTTTCTGGTCTCAAAAGGTACACATTACTATGGTACACCCGGCACTGAAGGGAATTACCTTTTGTGCTTCTTGTGAAAGGGCAGCATGCCGTAACTCATAGTAAAGTCAGTCAATGGCTGAAGTGGGCTAACATTGCTCCTTGATGCATGATAGACTGGGTGGAAGAAAAATGTGAATGACACAATCACAGTCACATGCATGATGTCTGGCTAAAAACCCCTATCTATGTTATATATACATTTGATAAAATGAAAAGGTCTTGGCTAACACAGACCTAAAAAAGCCATTGGTCTGGTATTGGCTGCTAGTCGTGTCTTTGAGAAAGAAGTCAAAAAAAGAGAAGTAAGGAAAAAATGAAGGAAGCAGACAAAGAAGGAAGGAAGACACAAAAAAGGAAGGAAGAAGGACAGAAAAGAAGAAAGGAAGGCAAAAGTAAGAAAGGTGGAAAGAAGACAAAAAGAAGGAAGAAATAAAGAAAACATGAAAAAGGCAAGAAAGAAAGAAAGGATGAAAGAAGGCAAGAAAGAAAGAAAGAAAGAAGGTACAAAAAAAATAAAGAGAAAGAAAGAAAAGAAAAAAAATAAAGAAAGGAAGAATTAATGAATGCAGGGAGAGATAAGGTACAAAATAAATAAAGAGAAAGAAAAATGCCCTGAAGAAAGAAAGTGAGAAAGTAAAAAGGAAAGAAGGCAAGAAAGAAAGTAACAAGGAAAGAAGGCAAAAACAAAGAACAAATGAAAGTAGGCAAAAAAATAGGAAGAAAGAAAGATGGAAAGAAGGTAAAAAATAAAAGGTGTCAAGGGAAAAAGAAAGTACATTAGAAGTACAGAAGACAAAAAAGAACGAAAGAAGAAAAAGTAAAGTATGCAACAAATAAACATACAAAAAAGGAAAGAAGGCAAGAAAAGGGAAAGAATGTAAAAGTGAATGAAAGGAAAGAAGGAAAGAAAAAGGAAAGAAGGCAAACAAGAAAAGGGGAAAGAAAGAATGAATGAAAAGGATATAAAAAAGGAAAGTAGGCAAAAAAGAGTGAAAGAAGGTAAGAAAAAAAGGCAAAAGAGAAAGAAAGAAGGAAAGAATAAAGAATGAATGAAGGAAAGAAAATGAATGAAGGAAAGAAAGAAAAATTAAGACGACAAAAAGAAAGCAAGAAAGAAAAAGAAAATGTAAAAAAGAAAGAAGGAAAGAAGGAACTTAGAAGTCAAGAAGGATAAGAAGATAAAAGAAGGCAAAACGAAATAAAGGAAAGAAAGAAAGTTAGAAAGAAAAAAGGAAAAAAGAAAAGAGGATTTAGAGTATAAAATACTGCCAAAACCCAAATTACAGTACACCCCACTTGTGTTTAAATCTAACCGTTATAAGTATGCTGCAAATAAAACATAATAAAGCTTGGTTTTCTTCTTGGGAAAAGTTCATTAAAGAACCCTTTTTGGAACCTACTCCAGGAACACAATATGGTATGCTGTGAAACAGCAGCAGTCCACTTCAAAAGGAAATTACAATCACATTGGAAGAAGACAGGAACTGATAAAGCTGAAATGTGCCCTGTTCTAACTTCGAATGCGTCCACTATCACAACAGGCAAAACTGGCACTAAAGAGAACTAAACTATCTTGTTTGCAGATGTGCTCATTATGAAAGAGCAAAATACAGGCCCTAACTGGGATGTTAACCAGGGGCTTGAGTAGGTTGGCCCATTGCCACATGCGGTGTGCTACAGTGGGAAGAAGCAAATTGGTAATGATACAACAACAGACTAATGAGGAAGGAGAGGTGATTGAAAACCCCTACATGTATGTATATTGTATTGTACATACAGTATATATATATATATATTACCTAGTGGTGGTCAACACTAGGTAGTTATAGTTACAACTATGTTTCCATAGAAAAAGCATTTTTTAGCTTGCCAATATCTTTGGCACCGTTTGACGGATCTTTCCAAACTTTTCCTTAAAAAGTGTGCTGATGATTCTTGTTGTGCATGGTAAGTTTTGGGGTTATCTGTGAAGCAGGGGGCTCAAGAAAAGGGAGGGGGTAAAAAAATTAGCATTTCTCATGTTAATTCCCATAGGAGTTTTGAACAAGACTACAGCTCAAACCGCTGGACATATTTACACTAAATTTGGCAATAAGCTAGATTTTGTTCCACACATTGTGCTTCTGGTTATTTGGTGTAAATCCATACTGTAGTTTTTTGAGATATTAAAGGGGAAATACATTTTTATATCTAGGGTCGCAGATCCGTTGTGATGTTTTCATGGTGATCACGGCAAATTCATGAATGCACGCGCCACCAGGAATGCTGTGATTGGCTGTCCACAACCTGAATAGAAAGTTGCAGCTGCCATTTTATGTTATGAGATACGGTCCCCGAGACTGGAAATACATTTGTATCAGTTGCACAAGGGGTCAGGGTGGAGTTACCCTGACTCCAGTGCTGTGTTATATTGGGTGCTTGAGGGTCAAAATATGCCCTTAAAAGCATTTTTTAATGCGGTGCAATATTCATGAACTGCCTCCGTGTACCATTGCAACACATTTGTGAATATCGGCAACAACAAAAAAATCCAGAGACTTATTAATAAACTATTTCTTTAGTTCATAGTAGCTATCAGAGACTCATGCACCCACTCACAGACCCACTCAGAGAGTCGTATGCCCACTTTTTAGACCCACTCAGACACTCAGACACCCACTCACAGATCCACTAAGACACTCATGCACCCATTCACAGACCCACTTAGACCCTCACACAATCACTCACACACCCACTCAGAGACTGATACACCCAGTCACAAACCCACTCAGACACTCATGCACCCGGTCACAGACCCACTCAGACCCTCATAATTCCACTCACAGACCCACTCAGGCAGGATGCAGTTACTCATTGACCCACTCAGAGACTCAGACACTCAGTCTCACACCCATAGAGAGACTTATGCTCTCTCTCATAGACCTACTCAGATTGTCACACACCCACTGACAGAGCTACTCAGACAATCACACACCCACTCGCAGACCCACTCAGACCCACTCACAGACCAACTCAGAGACTCACGCATCCACTCATCGACTCACTCAGATATTTACTCACCCACTCACGGACCTACTCAGACCCTCATGCACCCGCTCACAGGCCCACTCAGAACCTCATGCACCCATTCACAGAGTCACACTTTGAATCAGAAACCCAGTTAAAGACTTAGGTAATAACTCACAAACCCATTGAGATGCTTACCCAGCCACTCACAGATCTACTCGGACCCTCACACACCCACTCACAGACCTACTCAGACACTGATGCACCCACTCACAGACCAACTCAGAGACTTGCCCACTCACTCACAGACACACTCAGAGACTTACGTACCCACTCAGAGACTCACTCAGAACCTCACGCACCCTCTCACACACTTGCTCACAGACCCACTTAGACACTCATGCCCCCACTTACTGACCAACTCAGACATTCACACACCCACTCACAGACCCACCCACACATTCATGCACCATCTCGCAGAACCACTCAGTTAGGAAAAAAACAAAGGTTACAGGGACGTTATAGTTAGGAAATAGATTTAAAAAACCTTAGAACTTCACTAAAAAACAAAGGTTAATGGACTTATACTTAGGAAATCCAATTCAAAAGAACATAGAAATTCACTGAAAAAACAAAGGTTATAGGGACATTATAGTTAGGCTCACATTTCACAGCTACAGAACCATAGAAATTCAGCATTTAAAGTTACCTCAGCTAACTATAACGTGTGCCTCTGTAATGCACTGCTTATGACCTCACATATTACATCACTCATGACCTAGTCAGTGTCATCACTGAAGCTATCTCAAATGACATCACTGATGAAATCTTCTGTAAAAATGCTCATACACCCACTTATACTCCCATACAAACAATTGTACATTCACACACACAACTACTCACATACTCATTGATTGGCCCAGACGACTACTGACACACACACACTCACTTACTCACACAGCAACTAACACAATGACTCACTCACCCATACATTACTTAGTCAGCTGTTCATACACTTACACACCCACACACACACTCACTCACATACTCATACACCCACTCACACACCAACTAAAAAACCACTCACATAAACCCATAACAGTCCCACACAGCCACCAACATACCCACTCACTTACCCAACCAGTCACACACCCACACACTCAGTCATCTAGTTACAGACACAACCACTCACTCACCGATACAAACACACACAGTCACTCACTCATCCAACAACTACCACAAAAGTCACTCACCCGTACAGTCACTCACACACGCACTCACTCACCCATGCAGGCACTAACATACCAACTCACCTACTGATACAGCTACTCACACATCCACTTACTCTCCCATACTTTCACTGACTCACCCACTCACTCACTGATGGTCACTAAGACACACACTCACTCGTCCATACAAGCACTCACAAACCCAATCACCTGTACAGCCACTCACACACCCACTCACTCAAGCAATGCACCCACTCACAAACCCACTCATTCACCCATACAGCTACTTAAATATCCACTCACTCTCCCATACAGCAGCTGATTCAACCACTCACTCACCAATAGATCCACTCACACACCCACCCATGCATCCATAAACCACTTACACCCACTTGATGATGTAATCAGTGACGTCATTTGAGATACCATCAGCGATGTCACAGGCCATGCCATCAGTGATGTAATATGTGATGTGATTGCATTACGGGAGAACCATTTATAGTTAGTTGAGGCAACTATAACGTATAACTGCTGAATTTCTATGGTTTTGTATGTGTAAAGTGTGAGCTTAACTATAATGTCCCTGTAACCTTTCTTTTTTTTCAGTGAGTGTATATATATATATTATTTTAGTAAAATCAGATCCAGAAGGGTGGCACTGGAATTGTTTAATAGTGAAAGAAGAGAGTTTTTTCTTTCTGTGGCAGCACCTGAAAAAAGAGGAGCTGTGCAGATAAGAAAAGATGTGTTCCTTCAGTGCAGTGTTCAGGCTCTACATCGCTACGAGGTAAACAACAACTCAGGAGCCAAGTCTGAGTACATTAACAAAAGACTGAAGTCCAATGGAGGGATGTACAGAGCCACATGCTGCCCCCTTTGTGAGTCTTTTAGAGTAACTGTAACTATATATACACCCAAGGGGAGCATTCTGATTGGCTTGCAGGCTCAATAGTCTATGTTCTACTAGAGATGCAAATTTGTGCTGTTTTACTGAGCATATTAGACTTCACTTTTGTCACATGGAGAGGGGCAAAAAACATTTATTGAAAATATGTCCTTGTTTTACCTTCTCAACAACTAACCATAATTCCCATTACAAATTCATGAGAGCACAGTATTCCTTTCAAAGATGATGCTTTGGATTCCAGCATGGGATAAGAATTGTTTTACAGGGTGAAATCATCTGTGAACTCACCAGAATTTCTAAAAGCTAATGGTAAATGATTTATATTTTGTCTAAACCCTGTTCTATTTGTTCCTTAAGGGACCCTCAAACCCAGCCAGCAACTACAATAACTTTATGTACAGAAATATGATAGTGCCTTACCATCCAAAAAATCCAACCAATATACGTCATGTAGCCTTCCAATTAAATAGCACCATGAAAAAAACACATTTACAACAGCAATATTATTTCTATCCAATTATTGTTATTGACATATTATTATTGAGATATTGTTATTAAACTCAGCTCACTGTGAGTGAGGGGATAAATGGCTCCTGCATAGCTCTGGCTCTTTTATCACAAACTGCTCCCATATGTCTCACCAGCCCTACTTGAGTTCTGAAGGAGCCATTTATCCCCTTCTCCACAGTAAGCTGAATACACTGTTGGGGAATAAAAGAAGTGTAATGAAGAAGTGAACACAAGAGGGGCAGGGAGATGGCCAAAAGGAATTTGCTCTTTGTGAGCCTGTAATAGTAGCTATAGCCCACAAAAAAAAAACATTTCTAATTGGCTGGCCAACTCACAACGTTCTAAAAAGTGTGCTGATATTGAATATAGGCATACACCTATTCTTAATCAGCTCATTCTTAAGGCTAAGGGCCTGATTTAGATCTTGACGGTTTTACTGCTGCCCCGCAGCAGCAGCAGACCAAAGTACTCTGACAATTAGACGGAGTTCCAACCGCCATATTTAGATGTATTGCGATTGAGCTGCCAACTGCCGCAACAGAGTGTTCTTTCTAGCCATTAGGCTTGCGGTCTCCCGCTGACCATATTTGGATGTTACAGTCGTTGTACTAGTTACAAAGTGCTGATGAAGGGAGATCATTGCGGGAGCCAATGTACAGTGTACAATGGCAGTGGCAATGGCAATAAGGTAAGTAGCACACACCTCATGCGCATTGGCCACAGATGTCCACCAGCATGATACAGTACACAGCACACTACATACACACTATTATCCTTTGCCATTCCACCACAGCACAACACGTACATGCCTACCACACACAATGTAATATATCCCCAAAGACACGATACACACACTATTGACACAACACCCACATACAACACAACGGCAAAGAACAAGCCAATTATACATGCTTCTACACAAATGCACTCACACACAAGCACAACTACACTCATCACGACAGCATCTACAACACAACAACCACACTCACCTTATAGTTGACCACAGCAACACAACACACAACCAAATGTACACAACCAAAATCAGACCCACACAAGTAGCACACTTGCAGACACAACCACATCACCCACTTCAGCCCCCTTTACTTCAACCAGCCAATCCACTCACACCCCTCCCAAGTAAAAACTGTTAGGTGCCAGATATGTGCCCAATAGATGCCCATATATGAGGAGGACACCACTGTACTATAGGCAGGAGACAAGTGAAGGCGCAACACAGCCGGGGGAAAATGCATGTCACAAGGTGTAATAAACAGTATTCCTGTGACATTCACAAGGAATATTGACTGCCCACCTTTGAGTCTGGTGACAACGGGGTCATGTTTCCTCCATGGTCCAGCGGCAGCAGGTTAGTTTAGTTGTGTCCATTCGAAAACGGAAGTAGAAATGGGAAAAAAGTAGGTTTTTACCTCATTTCTCTTCCAATCCACCAACTCATGTGTGGAGGTAACACTTCCACAGTTGCCTTGGCGGGAAGACCCATTGTAATCTGCTTAGTGGGAAAAGTGGCTGGAGTCAGGCCACCAGCCACTATTTCCAATGGCGTCAGCGACGCAGGTGGAGATTCCTGGCAGAGTCATCAGGTCTCAGGCGGTTTTTCGCCTATGGTCCTGCCAACATCTAAATTGGATGGGTAGACCACCAAGACAATGGGTGGGTTTTTTGGCGGAAACCCGACGATGGAACGGTAACTGCTAAGATGTAAGTGAGGCCCTAAGTAGTGAAATGAATATTATTATGAACTTTTCTTAGAGACGAGAGAAGTGTATCCATGTAGGATTGTATGGGTCTTCCTGATGTTTTATACATTATGCTCATCTATACCTGGAGCCAACAGAGTTTACTGAAAACTGGACTGCCCATTGTCATTCTAACTTC
The DNA here is from genome assembly GCF_031143425.1 of Pleurodeles waltl. Lineage (NCBI taxonomy): Eukaryota > Metazoa > Chordata > Amphibia > Caudata > Salamandridae > Pleurodeles > Pleurodeles waltl. Next base: position 1,731,707,423 of record NC_090444.1, read on the forward strand.
AACAATCAATATGTCCTTTTGGCAAAGCCAGGTACAGTCCATTGTTGTAAATGTTTATTTGCCTCTCTGATCAACCTCTCCTCAAACTCCTCAAAGTCACATATTTAAACTTTGCAGTTCTGTCGCTTTGCACTGTAGTGTGGAAGGGAAATCACAAACCCTTAAAGCCCAAGCTATCTACCCCTCCTAGTCACAAAGCTCGAGGAGGATACTGCTATGAGGTACTCCAACCCCACCACTCAAGACCTGTGACCAAGACTTAAAATACTTTTTTAAGCATTGAACAAGTACACATTAAAGATTGAAACGTCTTATTCCTTACTTTGAACACCTGGGTATTTCATCATTAGCAAAAAACCCCAACGGAGTGTTGTAGAAGTAGTTTCCATCCCCGCAGAAAAGAGGTTCCTTACAACCGCTAAAAGGTTTTTGTTATGGAAATATGTGTCCGGAGTAGACATTTCCTATGAAGAAAGAAGGTATTCGTCATCTTATTTAATACATCATCTCTTCTTTGCAAAGTAAAGAAATTGCCTATTCAGTACATTACATTATCCTTTCTTCACTATGCAGGAGATACTTTATTCAAATTGATAATACTTTCACAACAGATAACAGTTAAAGATTGACTTTTGTCTCTAAATTAATGATATACATTTTGCCAACATATTTTTTAGATCAATGTTTAAAAAGTGTTCAACTCACCATGCTGTAAACATTTCTTGACAAGGGCTTATAGTTGGAAAGTTATTACTCCAATGTTTTCAGACCATCTCTAGCCACAGTGAATAGAACTCTTAAAAGCTGCAAGTTGCCTAGTTTTCCCACATCTCTCTTCCTATGATGCAGAAGAGGGTGTCTCCTTCTCCAATGGAAAGGGATGCTATCAGCCCTTGCTATTTTTGTGTAGGAGCAGGATCCACAAAAAATACTTCCATAATGTTAGAAAAGGGGTTTCTAGTTGGCAGAGATATACACCTTTGTCCAAATAGGAACCAAATTATCCTGTGGCCACCCTCTGGTAGCTTGGCACTGAGCAGTCAGGCTTAACTTAGAAGCCAATTTGTAAAGTATTAGTGCAATAAATCATGCAATAACACAGTGACAACACCATAAAAAGACACCACACAGGCTTAGGAAAATATAAGATATTTATCTGATTAAATTAAGGTCAAAATGATCAAGATTTGATAATAACAAGTTGAAAATATCACCTTGGTATCAATAAGAACAGTCTTAAGTTCTTAAAAGCAACAAGTGTCTCTTGCAAGCATAAAGTACCTGGCTTGTGTTAAAATTACATGCACAGAGACCACAGAGGAGGAGATGCGTGGAAAAAGGTAGGTGTGTGTCGGATTTCTGGGCTCATACAGACAATGCGTTGATTCTTTCCCACGCGGCAAGGGCTTTGCATTGAATTCTGGCGCACAGGCTTGAATCCTCTTTGCGATGCAGGGTCTTTTGGCACCTAGGGACGATGCGTGGAAATCCTGGGCATGCAGGATAAAGTCACAGTAGCTGCTTTGATTCGGTGGGCGATGCATCGGCGTTTCTGCCACACAGCAGGCACTGCGTCAATTCCTCTCGCAGGAAGTCATGCTGCGTTGTTCCGGTGGGCTGTGCGTCAAAGTTCCGGTCGCAATGCTGGCGCTGCATCAATCTCCACTCAGCGAGTCGGGCTGCGCCATTCCAGTTCGGCGATGTGGTGATTCTTTCACCACTGGACAGGCTGTGCATTGATTCCGGCATGCTATGCCTCGATTTCCGCCGCACAAGGGGTTTCTTTGCAGAGATTTAGTCTTTTCGGCCCTGAGACTTCAGGAACAGGAGGCAAGCTCCATCCAAGCCCTTGGAGAGCACTTCTCAGCAGAGCCATAGGCCAGAATGGCAGGAGGGCAACAGCAAAGCAGTCCAGGTGAGTCCTTTAGGCAGCCAGGGAGCTCCTCTTGGCAGGTTGCAGGATCTGGTTCAGAGTTTCTGTCCCAGGAGGTGTCTTTCCCAAGAAGTGTCTGAGTTGGTGGGGTCAGGGACCCAGTTTCTATACCCAAACGTGCCTTTGGAGTGGAGGAGACTTCAAAGAGTGGTTTTGAATTGCACAAGGTCCCCTTTCAGTACAACCCTGTATGCCAGGGTCCTAGTAGGGGGTTTGGCAGTCCATTGTGTGAGGGCAGGCCACTGTCCTTTGAAATATAAGTGTCAGGCCCTCCACCCTTCCATTCCAGGAAGACCCATTAAGTATACAGATGTGTGCAGGTATGACTGAGCATCCTGTGTTTGTGGTTGTCTGGGTGAAATGCACACGGGAGCTGTCAACCAGCCCAGCCCAGACGTGGACTGGAGACAGAGTCTAAGGCACAGAAGGATTTTAAGTGCAGGGAAATGCTCACTTTCTAAAAGTGCCATTTCTAAAATAGTAATATAAAATCCAACCTCATCAGTAAACAGGATTTAGTATTCCTATTCTGGCCATACCAAATTTAAACTGTGTTCCCCTTTCTGATCAGAATTTACCACTCAAACAGTATATGAGGGTAGCCCTAATGTTAGCCTATGAGAAAAGCAGGCCTCACAGCTGTGGAAAATGAATTCAGAAGTTTTCCACTACCAGGTCATATAAAACACACAGGTATATGTCCTGCATTGTACCTACACAGCACCCTGCCCTATGGGTTAGTTAGGGCCTACCTTTGGGGTGACATATATGTGGGTAAAGGGGAGTTTAAGGCTTGGCAAGTACTTTTAAATGCCAAGTGGAAGTGATAGTAAAACTGCACACACAGGCCTTGAAATGGCAGGCCTGAGACATGGTTAAGGGGGTACTTATGTGGGTGGCACAATCAGTGCTGCAGACCCACTAGTAGGATTTAATTTACAGGCCCTGGGCACATGAAGTGCACTTTACTAGGGACTTACAAGTAAATTAAATATGCCAATTGGGTATGAGCCAATGTCACCATGTTTTAAGGGAGAGAGCATATGCACTTTAGCACGGGTTAGCAGTGGTAAAGTGTGCAGAGTCCTAAAACCAGCAAAAACAGTGTCAAAAAGTGGAGGGAGGCAGGCAAAAAGTTGGGCTTGACCACCCTAAGGATGCCAGGTCTAACACATAATAAGACATTAATTAATGGCCAGATTTCTAAACCTGTCAAACAGTTGTGCTGCGTTGTGTGACAGGAAACGAGCAGCAAAGTGCCATATCTACAGAGGTACAGCACAACCCTGCTCTCTCCCTAGCATTGGTACAGAATAATGCTGCTGAGTGTCACACACTTTGCACCTGGTACAAAGGTGTCTGTGCGAGTCTAGTATAGGTTTTCTACTGGAAGAACACCCTTCCTGTACAAAACACTATGCTTATGTGAACTTCAGCATTTTTCCCACTTTGGATGTGTGCCGTACAGTGCAGCACACATGGAAAGTGGTAAAGGTTATTAGAAATTAAAATATTTCTCCTTTTGTATGCCTGCTTTCAAGTGATGTTAATTTATGGCGCACAATCCTCTCTACTATTGTTAGTCGATAGGGTTTGCAAAAAAAGCCACAGGTGGTTGCACGAGAACACCCATGTACCACTCATGAAATGCCCCATAATGCAGAATAATGCAAAGCAGTACATTGTGGTGGTGTGCATTACTATTTCTTACAAACCAATGCAAATACTAATTTGCAAATATTGCACTTGGGGCATCTTATTTGAATACTCTTTGTTAAGTAATTTGTAGCAATACAAAAAAATGATAGGAAGCGCATCAAATAGGTAGCACATGATACTACATGACTACCAAATTTGCGTGTCCACTCAGATGAATAGCAGAGGTGCATAGTTCACCAAGGATCCATCAGTCAAGAATAATACGAATTAAATAGACAACTGTGATACGTGGATGTAACCTGAACCATGAGGTTTTAAAAGCTGCATAACAAGTAACCAAAGCACATTTGCAAAAAAAAAGGTAAAATATGTGAGAAGAAAGAAAAGCTGTTCAAAATTTTTAAGTGACTATCGGGTATGTCCTTTCTAACAGAGAGTCACTGCTAAGAGTAGCAAATATAGGTCAGGTGTTGCTGTCTTTGGTAGCCCTGCAGAGGACCATCATGATAAGCAAAGTGCTTGTCCTGCTCAAAGAAGTAGTCACACACTGGCAGGAGTAGGATAAAGGTGGGTTTAATGGTAAATTCCAAAGACAACACGGAAAACGTCCAACTGGATCCTCAGTCCCTTTTCCAACTGTCAGTTACCAGTCTATGAGCATTCCACCCAGAACCTAGTGACATTGTAGCCCACTATTACCTAATTTCAACTGCACTGCCACTTAAAACACAGCACATCCTCCTAGCATAATACATAAAACAAGAAACTTACAGATATAACTAAGATTGAGAAAAATATAGGATTACAACATATTATACACATAAAAAATTATTACACTGCAATACCTTGCAAGAAAATTTAAATGGAATACACATATACATATTCTACAAACAAGTTTGAACTTGCTTTAAATTTTCAAAATAATCTTTTAGCCAGAGTGGAGTCCTCACTGGAGAGTTCCACGACATCAAGTATGGACTTAGCCAAAATTGGGTTTGGGGCTAATGCCATCCCTGGAGATCGTATGTCCAAGGAAACACACAGTTAATCCATAATCAAGTAACCTCTCCAGCAGCTCAAACAATTTCCTCTTATGATCCCCCTCTTCCTTGCTTAACACCAAGATATCATCCTAAAAGATCTTAACTTGGTCAGTTCCCTCCAGAGCCCTAATCATAACCCTCTGAAAACATGCTGCCACAGTTGCGAGCCAAAACAGCATAGAGAAATCTGTAAGCTTCCATAGGGATGACAAAGGAGGTTGAGTGTCTGGATTCTTCACTCAATTGCACCTGATGATAAGCAGGTCCATTACACTAAACAAGCACACCCCCTTCAATAGAGACAATTGTTGCCCAATATTTGGCAGAGGCTGCCTGTCAACCCAGATGTTTTTGTTGAGGTCCCTTGAATCAACGGACATCCTCAAGGTTTTACCATTCTCCTTTGGTGCCAAAACAACCAAAGTCAGCCATTCCTAGGACTCAGGCGGTCAATCCAACATCGGCGGTAAAAGCCTCTTACCGCAGTCAGAAGCCCGCCACCATACCGCCGCGGCCGCGGTAAACCGCCACGGTCATTCTGACCCACAACAGACAAACCGCCAAAATACAGACATCCACAAAAGTCCGCCACACCAAAGGTCAGCGAGAAACTGGCGATGACCAAACCTCCACCGTCACGCCAACAGAAATACGCCCACACTATCACGACACATGAATCAACGTGGCGGTCTTTCAACCGCGGTATTCCATTGGCGGTACACACCCCCACGCTCAAAATACACACACTCTTACTAAACACAGCCACATTGGACAATTTGAAATACACACACCTGAGACACATACACACACCACACCCACACACCCAATTAAATATAAAACACACACCCACATCACCCACAAACCTCCACTCCTAGAGAATCGGTACCACGCACTGAGAAATAGATATCCGAGCACCCAGACGCGCATATTACATTCACCCAGCAATATTACCACGCACTTCACACAACACACCAATAGACATCACCACACTTAGCACCACACAATCCACCCCACACATCACCCACACCACCCCATGGCACCGCAAAGACACCCCAGGTTTTCTGAGGATGAACTCAGGGTCATGGTGGAGGAAATCGTACGGGTAGAGCCACAGCTCTTCAGAACACAGGGGCAGCACACCTCCATTGCCAGGAAGATGGAGCTATGGAGCAGAATAGTCGACAGGGTCAACGCTGTGGGACAGCACCCAAGAAATAGGGACGACATCAGGAAGCGGTGGAACGACCTACGGGGGAAGGTGCGTTCAATGGTATCCAGGCACAACATCGCAGTTCAACGGACTGTCGGTGGTCCACCACCTCCTCCCCCAGAATTTACAACATGGGAGGAGCAGGTCTTGGTGATCCTGCACCATGAGGGCCTCGCAGGAGTATCTGGGGGAATGGACTCTGGTAAGTCTCATCTTCACTACTTCATCCCCCCCACCCCACCAGCATGCCAACTCATACCCCCACCCACACCCTCACCCCCATCACACCTACTCCTTGCAAATGTCTCACCATCACAACCCACCCATCCAAACCCCAAGCCCTGCATGCGACCACAAAGCATGGACACCCATCACCAAAGCATGCCCACTGCACATCCCCATCCCCCCCCAAACCACTGTCACAAAAGCCCCCACACAGGAATGCAAGCACTGGGGTACACGGGCACCCACCCATTGCACGCTATGGCACACACAGATGCAATAACCATCCCTTTATACCCCTGCAGGACCCGAACGCAACGTCACCGCGCAGGAGGGTCCACAAATGTCCACTCCACCCCCAGAAGAGGCCCACAGTGATGACAGCACCTCTGTCGACCTGGATCTAGATGACCAGCCCGGCCCATCGGGGACCTCGGGACAGTCGGTTCCCCTCAGACAGCCACAGGCCACAGCAGACCTTCCCCCCTCTGGGAACACCAGCACAGCACCCCCCCAGCGGGCCCATACCTCTGTCCCCAGGACACGTCAATCAGCGGTGTGTCCACCACTACAGCGCACCCAGGTTAACCCACCACCCCAACAACAACAGGGACCTGGGGGCAGTGGTAGTGGGCACACGGTCCAGGGGACAGAGGCCCAGGGAAACAGGGGAACTGGGAGGGCTGCTGTGCAATGGGGGGGGACAGGCCCAGGGAACCCACTCTCCACGAGGCCCTCTCCTCCATCATGGGAGCCTACCATCATTCCCAGGAGACGATGGCGACGGTACTGGCCAGGTTTCAGGAGATCCAGCTCCTGCAGGAGGAACAGTATTTGGGGTTCAGGGAGGAACTACGAACCATCAGTTCCGCCCTGGGCACCATTGTAGGGGCTCTGAATCCGATAGTCACCACATTGCGGGACACTGTGGCACCACAAAGGGCCCCTGACACTAGCATGGACCAAGAACTGCCTACCACCTCTGCCGGCGCTAGTGCACAGGAGGCCCCGCCACAGGACCAACAGGGCACCAGCACCCCACCCCCTGCAGAAGGAGAACCACCCCGCAAGCGGGTCCTGAGATCCAGGAAGAAGACAGAGTAAGATGCCAAGACCCCCGCCAGGAAAGGATACCTCCCTGATTGTCATTCCACTGTCTCACATTGTCACCCTGTCCATCCTTAAACTGCCCCTGCTCCACTTTCCACAGGCATTTGGACAATGCACCTGTGATACAAATAGTCTGGACTCTGCCATGGACAATCCTCCACCATCACCCCTCACCGATTTGCAACCACCCACCAATATAGAGCACTGTAATAAACACAGTTATTGCACAAAACAATCAGGAGTCTGGCTGTGATTTTGAACAAATGTATTAGACATTAACGTGCCAAAATGCTTATTTACATTGTGATGCCACCATACCAATGTCACACAGCTGTAGTTCATGGGGAAACAAAGCAGATGTCACGCAGTGGGGCCCACATCTCTGAAATCGGAAGGGAAAGTCACAACTCAGTTACCATACACTGTGGGAAAAGGACAGACAGTAGAGAGGTAGTAGTGTTTAAGTATATGTAATTCTTACCTGTTTGTCATTGGAAATACTGCTGTATTACTGTGTTCCTGTTGTCTATGTCGTCTTCTTCGGCTTCCTCTTCTTCACTCTCCACAGGCTCCACAGCTGCTACAACACCACCATCTGGACCATCCTCCTGCAGAAAAGGCACCTGGCGTCGCAAAGCCAGGTTGTGAAGCATACAGCAGGCCACGATGATCTGACACACCTTCTTTGGTGAGTAGAATAGGGATCCACCTGTCATATGGAGGCACCTGAACCTGGCCTTCAGGAGCCCGAAGGTCCGCTCGATCACCCTCCTAGTTCTCCATGGGCCTCATTGTAGCGTTCCTCTGCCCTTGTCCTGGGATTCCTCACTGGGGTCAGTAGCCATGACAGGTTGGGGTAACCAGAGTCACCAATTAGCCACACACGTTGCCTCTGGAGTTGACCCATCACGTAAGGGATGCTGCTATTCCGCATGATGTACGCGTCTTGCACTGAGCCAGGGAACTTGGCATTAACATGGGAGATGTACTGGTCTGCCAAACATACTATCTGCACATTCATCGAATAATAACTCTTCCTGTTTCTGTACACCTGTTCACTCCTGTGGGGGGGAACCAAAGCAACATGGGTCCCATCAATGGCACCTATGATGTTGGGGATATGTCCAAGGGCATAGAAATCACCCTTCACTGTAGCCAAATCCCCCACCTCAGGGAAAACGATGTAGCTGCGCATGTGTTTCAGCAGGGCAGACAACACTCTGGACAACACCTTGGAAAACATAGGCTGGGACATCCCTGATGCTATGGCCACTGTTGTTTGAAATGACCCACTTGCAAGGAAATGGAGCACTGACAGCACCTGCACTAGAGGGGGGGATCCCTGTGGGTTGGCGGATTGGTGACATCAGGTCTGGCTCCAGCTGGGCACACAGTTCATGAATAGTGGCACGGTCAAGCCTGTATGTCAGTATGACATGTCTTTCCTCCATTGTCGACAGGTCCACCAGCGGTCTGTACACAGGAAGATTCCGCCATCTCCTCGCATGTCCCAGCAGACGGTGCCTATGAAGGACAACAGCGAGCACAGAGTCAATCAACCCACAGGTACGTAACCACAGCTTGCACATAACACGATTCTCACTCCAATGAATGCTTTGTATGAGTGTTGATGCAAGGCCTAGGTATGTGTAACGCAGTAAAAAGTAAGCCATGTGGGCCCCTGAAATGGCGGCTGCCTGACCTGTGGAGTGCGACAATGGGATGTGAGGTAAATGCGCTGGCGTGGCACACCGTGGCGGTAGGCGGTCGAAGACCGCGGCGCAAAGCAGCATTGGTTAACATTGAACCCTATGGGTCTCATGAGCCAATGACGATGTGCGCCGGCGGTCGCGGTACCCACCGCCGCAGTACGCACCGCCGCGGTACGCACCGCCGCGGGCGTGACCGCCATTTTCTATCTGCTTAATCACTCGATACCTGATCTTCGACAGGAGAGGACCTACACTGCAAGTGCTGCTGTGTCCTCGGTCTGGAAGAGACAATGGCTCATGCGACTGGGGAAAGGGCCCCTGCCTTCACAGCTCAGGAGTTGGAGAAACTTGTGGATGGGGTCCTTCCCCAGTACGCGCTACTCTACGGTCCTCCAGACCAACAGGTTAGTATGCATGCTTTATAGGCAATGCCTGTGTTGAGTGGGGTGGATGAAAGATGGTGGGGAGGGGAGCGAATGAGGCATGCATCAAACGACGGTGAGAGCATGTGCCACATGGCAAGGGTAGGGATGGGGGGCCACTCACATTGAATATGCAGAAGGTGATGACTATTTTTCTCCCCCTGTACATTTCACATAGGTCAGCGCCCACCAGAAGATCGATATTTGGCGTGCCATCGCCAAGGACGTCCGGACCCTGGGGGTCCACCGCAGACGTGGCACCCACTGCCGGAAGAGATGGGAGGACATCCGCCGCTGGAGCAGGAAGACGGTGGAGGCTCAGCTGGGGATGGCCTCCAAACGTGGGAGGGGTGCCAGTCGGACTTTGACCCCCCTGATGTCCCGGATCCTGGCGGTGGCCTACCCCGATTTGGATGGGCGCGTGAGGACATCACAGAAGACACAAGGGGGTGAGTACACTCTCATTCTGTTGACTTTGCGCGCAGTGGAGGTGTCTGGGTGGGGGAGGAGGGCTGTGGGTATCCCTAGGCCAGGGCGATTTCTGTAGACTAGGCCCCTCCGTAAGGCATGGCCCTGTGCCCCCGCAGCCCACCTCTGTAGGGTGCCTAGTACAGCTATTTATGGCCCTGTGTCATCTATGTGTGCAGATGTCGTCCATAGGCTTGTAGGCCATGTCCCACGGATTGAATAGTCGACCCCAAGTGCGCGGCGTAGTGCAGGGGGCTTCTGTGTCTGTCCTGTCCGCCAACGGTGTCGCCAATGCATGCACTCAACATGTCTTTATTTTCTCCCCCCCCCCCTTTTTTGTGGTCTTCCCGTTCATGTGTGCATTAGTATCATCAGGCGGAGGAGAAGTGGCATCGGAGCACGAGGGAGCTGCATCCCACATGGCCATGGAGGGCCATGCAACGGACTCCGAATTCACCAGTGCGACAGAGGGCGAGGGGAGCTCCACAGCGGGGACTCGGGCAGACATCAGTGATACCGACTCGTCCTCTGAAGGGAGCTCCCTTGTGGTAGCGGCAACATCTGTGCCCCCCGCAACAACAGGTACAGCCACCACCCACCGCACCAGCGCCGCCCTCCCAGCAGCCCCTCAGCGTTTGGCCCGTGCCCGCTCACCCAGGAAGGTGGGCATCTCCTTCGCCCCAGGCACCTCAGGCCCTGCCCCAGTCACCCCTGCTGCCCTCAGTGAGGAGGTCATTGACCTCCTGAGGACGCTCCCTGTTGGGCAGTCTACCATTTTGAATGCCATCCAGGGTGTAGAAAGGGAGGTGCACCAGAGTAATGCATACCTGGAGGGCATTCATTCTGGTCAGGCTGCCCTTCAGCGATCGTTCCAGACTCTGGCCTCAGCACTGATGGCAGCCATTGTCCCTGTCTCTAGCCTCCCCCCTCCAACTTCCTCCACCCATACCCTATCACCTGTACCTCTGCCTATCCCAGACACACCATCAGACCAGCCTGCACACACCTCAACACCCAAGGGAAGCTCAGGCAAACATAAGCACCACACATCACACAGGAATTCACCCAAGCAACATCCACATACAGACATACCAACACCCACTGCCTCCACTGTGTCCCCCTCCTCCTCGTCTCCCTCCTCCCTCCCTGTCACGTCTCCACTCACACCTGCATGCACAACATCTTCAGCCACTACGTCCCTCAGCAGCACACACACCAAAATACCCCGCACACGTGCAGTCACCACCCCCACTGCCATTTACACGTCCCCTGTGTCCTCTCCCAGTGTGTCTGTGACCCCCTCTTCCAAGATACACAAACGCAGGCAGCCACCCACCCAACAGCCATCCACCTCACGACAGCCTCCAGCCCAAGCACCTGCACCCAAAGACACCAAACTTACAACTCCTACAACCACAACCTCTTCCTCCACTCCCATACCCACTACACCTACCCGTCCCACTGCTCCTAAAAAGTTTTTCCTGTCCAAACTCAACCTCTTTCCCCCAACTCCCCCACCCCATCCATGTCATAGGACTACAGTCAGCACCTCAGCCACGACAAAACCGGCCCCTGTCATCACAGTCTGCAATGGACTGTGGAGTGCCCCACCCTCCAGGGCAGCCAGTTCGGTACGAAGCCAAGGCACGGGCAGCCCACCCCCGGAGAAACATCCAAAGATAGGCAGTGGCCGGCGCGAGAGGGGGAAAACACCAGGGACTAAAACCCCTACCATGGCTCCGGCAGGAAGTGTGGAGACAGCTGGCACACCGCCCAAGGTGGGGAAGGGCCACAGGCGATCAGGGAAGGCTGGGAAGGGCAGCACTTCCGACAACACCGCCATCAGCCCAGCTGGCCAGGAGGGCCCCGCCAGCCCCATCCCAGGTGGGCAGGAGGCCACCAACAGGCCCGGCACAGCTGCCCAGGAGGGCCCGCCAGCCGTAGGACAGCTGCCCAGGAGCGCCCCGCCAGCCGTAGGACAGATGGGCAGGAGGGCCCCGCCAGCCACAGGACAGGTGGCAAATGACCTCCCCGACATGGCCGGATCCGATGAACTGGGCCCATCATCTCAATCACCGCTGAACTGGGCACCGCCGTATCAAGCACCGCTGAACTGTGCACCGCCGTCTCAAGCACCGCTGCACTGGGCCCTTCATCTCAAGCACCGCTGAACTGGGCACCACCGTCTCAAGCACCGCTGAACTGGGCACTGCCGTCTCAAGCACCGCTGCACTGGGCCCTTCATCTCAAGCACCGCTGAACTGGGCCCTTCATCTCAAGCACCGCTGCACTGGGCACCGCTGTCTCAAGCACCGCTGAACTGGGCCCTTCATCTCAAGCACCGCTGCACTGGGCCCTTCATCTCAAGCACCGCTGAACTGGGCCCTTCATCTCAAGCACCGCTGAACTGGGCCCTTCATCTCAAGCACCGCTGAACTGGGCACCGCCGTCTCAAGCACTGCTGAACTGGACACCGCCATCTCAAGCACTGCTGAACTGGGCACCGCCGTCTCAAGCAGCGCTGCACTGGCCCCTTCATCTCAAGCACCGCTGAAGTGGGCCCTTCATCTCAAGCACCGCTGAACTGGGCCCTTCATCTCAAGCACCGCTGAACTGGGCACCGCCGTCTCAAGCACCGCTGCACTGTGCCCTTCATCTCAAGCACCGCTGAACTGGGCACCGCCGTCTCAAGCACCGCTGAACTGGGCACCGCCGTCTCAAGCACCGCTGAACTGGGCCCTTCATCTCAAGCACCGCTGCACTGGGCCCTTCATCGCAAGCACCGCTGAACTGGGCCCTTCATCTCAAGCACTGCTGAACTGGGCCCTTCATCTCAAGCACTGCTGAACTGGGCACCGCCGTCTCAAGCACTGCTGAACTGGGCACCGCCGTCTCAAGCACCGCTGAACTGGGCCCTTCATCTCAAGCACCGCTGCACTGGGCACCGCCGTCTCAAGCACCGCTGAACTGGGCCCTTCATCTCAAGCACCGCTGCACTGGGCCCTTCATCTCGAGCACCGCTGAACTGGGCCCTTCATCTCAAGCACCGCTGAACTGGGCCCTTCATCTCAAGCACCGCTGAACTGGGCACCGCCGTCTCAAGCACTGCTGAACTGGGCACTGCCGTCTCAAGCTCCGCTGCACTGGCCCCTTCATCTCAAGCACCGCTGAACTGGGCCCTTCCTCTCAAGCACCGCTGAACTGGGCCCTTCATCTCAAGCACCGCTGAACTGGGCACCGCCGTCTCAAGCACCGCTGCACTGGGCCCTTCATCTCAAGCACCGCTGAACTGGGCACCGCCATCTCAAGCACCGCTGAACTGGGCACCGCCGTCTCAAGCACCACTGAACTGGGCCCTTCATCTCAAGCACCGCTGCACTGGGCCCTTCATCTCAAGCACCGTTGAACTGGGCCCTTCATCTCAAGCACTGCTGAACTGGGCCCTTCATCTCAAGCACCGCTGAACTGGGCAACGCCGTCTCAAGCACCGCTGAACTGGGCACCGCCGTCTCAAGTACCGCTGGCCCATGAGCGGCAGGGGCTGGCCCGCATCTGTGTCGGGCAGAGCTGCACGAAGCACTCTGGGCACCAGGCCCCCTCCAGAACCAGTGGAGACTGTTATCCACTTGTGAGACTGAGGCTTTGCACTCCCCAGGATGTAACAGTGGGCAGCCCACCCACTGTCTGGACTTGTAAGACTGTGGCTTTGCACTCCCCAGGATGTAACAGTGGGCAGCCCACCCACTGTCTGGACTTGTGAGACTGTGGCTTTGCACTCCCCAGGATTGAACAGTGGGCAACGAGGCCCCTCGTGGATCTGGCGTCGTGCACTCATCTGGCTGAGGTGCCCCCTCTTCCCTTCCCCCTGAGGTGCCTGTAGTTTTGCTATCTGATTCCCCTGCAGTGTTCTCTCCGTTGGAGTCAGGTATCCTGTGTGGGCTTTGCCCATGTGATTTGGGCCCAGTGGTCCACGAACAATGCCTGCTACAATGCTTGGACTTGTACATTTATGTATATAAGAGTTTTTCATGTGTATATATATTTTTTGGGCAGTAATAGAATATATTCAAATGTTTAGAATCATTTCCTTTTGTCTTTGCATTCTTCCGGGGGGTTTGGAGGGTGCCACTCTGATGTGTTGCTATGCATTGATGTGTGTGTTGTAGTGGGTGAGGGTGAGGGTGGGTGTGTCGCGTATGTGTGTACCTGTGATAATTTCCCCTCCCCCCTCCCCTGTGTCGTAGGTGCAGTACTCACCGGTGTCTTCTGCGCCGGCGTTCGAGCTCCTGGTAGAGGAGCAGGTACACTATCGCTTGGAGTATGTGGAGTTCGGGTTCCATGCTGTCCTGATTCCTCGTGGGCTGTATGGAGGTGAGAGTTTTCCCTTCGAAATGGCTGTTTCCGTAGTGTTTTGATCAGCGGGGCTACCGCCCCGGAAAAGGTGGCGGATTGGTAGGTTGTGATACAGTGGGCGGTACATTGTCTCCCGCCTGTCTGTTGGCGGTGACCGCCGCGCTGTTTGTTTGTACCGCCGTGGCGGGCGGTGTGTTGATATGGCGGTCGCTGTTGGCGGTTTCCGCCAGGGTCGGAATTCCATTTTTTTCCCGCCAGCCTGTTTGCGGTTTGGCCACCGCTTTAACACCGACCACCAGGGTGGGAATGACCACCTCAGTCTCCTCAATTACACCTAGTTTCAATAACCTACTTAACTCAGTTTTTAAAGGTTCTAACATCAAATGTGGCACCTTCCTCACTTTGTGCACCACCGGCCTTGCTCCCTCCTCTACCGTGATACAGTGTTCCAATCCAACCAACTTCCCCAATTTTTTTTCAAACATCCTTGGGAAATTCTTCACAATGTCTTAATTTTCCTGCACACTATCCATTAGCATCACTTCATCGAGTGCATTGGGGTTAAGGGTGATACACAAATCTCTCTGGGGTCTCCGCCCCAAAAATCACTCCTCTTCGTCACATACACTTATCACTAGGTCTTTCTTTCATCAAATTCAATTATCATAGGGACATACCCCATAACATCAGTGGTCGGTCTACCATACCCAAATAGTTTGATATATGGCTGGATGAGTTCAGTTCCATCTCTCCTGTACACATTCTCCCAGATGAGAACACCAACATAGGTAGAAGGAGAATCAGAATCCGCAAATACAGTCAACTGTTTCCTAACAATCACTACTTTGCATTCAGGCATGTTCACACAGTCCTTATCACATAACACATCCTTGGAAATGACTTCCTCTGTGATGGTAAATACAAGATTCCTAACCCCATCATCCACATCGTCAATTTGATGCACCACTTTGCTCTCAACACACGTCAGTGGGGCCCCTGGAAGCTCTTGCAAAATACACCTTCCTTCCGCACTTCTGAGAAATTGCATTCTTTACAAAGCAATTAGTGTAATTCGCAGTGTCCTGTCCCTGCCACAGTGATAACACTTGTTATTTTCATTTTTGTGCTTTAACTCTTTTCAAACTCTTGTCATCCTTCTTAAAATTCATAACCTTAGAAACTGCCCATTCACCACGATCCTCCTTCTGCATCTCTTTCACCCAACACGCGGTATGCTCAATACCCTCAAAGATGGCAGTAGCCTCCTTGAGGTTATGATTTTTGGATAACATCCTCTCCTGTACTTTACCATGGTTCGTGCAATGCACTAATTGGCGATGAACCAACAAATCTATCAGATCGCCACACTCACACAACTCAGCAAAATTCCTCAAACACGCAACATAGCTCCCAATATGCTCACTTTTGCCTTGCTGATATACAAACAATTTAAGACATTACAAAACCGCATTGATATGGATTCCAAAATGCAGCTCTAACATTTTTACCAACATTTTGTATACATCTCTGACGTCACCCTCATCGTGCCCAGCAGGAATTTCCTCTAAACTCTTGTAAACATTTCTGCATTCTAAACCAGATTGTGTAATAAAAGCTCTTGTTCCCTAGCAGCAGAACATTTCTCTCACCCAATAGCCACCAAATAAGAGTCAAAACACTTTTTCTATGTTATCCATGGTAACGCTGGCTCTCCAATGTCACTAAGAAATTAAGGGGGTTGTAACATCATTCCTGTGGACGACATGCTTCCCTTTGTACCCCACAAACTAAAATAACAATCTAATACAACAAGATAATACGACAAACTAAAGCAACAACCTTGCAATGAATAAACAAATCAATTATAATCCGTAAACGAATCTGTAATCTGAGGCAGAAAGCAAAGCTCTCCAGATGTCTCGAAATACAAGCGTGATGATTAAAGAATGAGAAGCAGGTCACTGGTGTGAACACTCTCATCAACACCGCTATGTGCACACTCTTCAGGAAATGCGCTGTTGCTTGAATGGAACACATGCTACTCCTGTTGCCCCATCAATGATGCCGATGTACACACCCTCCAAAAATGAGACGAGAAGTAACTCACGTCGTATTGCCCAATCCAAGATGGCTGCTCTAAGCATCTGGCAGCGTGATCATGCTGTTGACAGGGTCTGATCACTCCCTAAGCATTGTGACATATGGCCACAGCTGCGTGGTTTCCAATGAAAAACAGCGTACATCACACAGCCCACGACCCAAAGATGATGACAGTTGCTGTGCGTCTCAGCCAATTAGTGCATAGTACATACCGTGCATGCATCCCTGAGCCCAAACTGTGCTCCTACTCCTCGCGCAGCTAGCAGTAATCATATGGTCCACCCTAACTGTGCATGCTGACAACTCCTGATGTCACATTTCCAACGGTGTTTCATCCAATTCTCCAGATACTCCAGGTATAATGCAAAAATGATACCTTGAAATAGCAAAGCTAATGGCTCTACACATCCTAAAGCTTAAAAGGCTAGAAGGATAGCAACCACTCGCATGCTATACTAGGGGTCGGTGCTGTAGTACCTTGCCCCCTCGGCAGGCTCCCCATGTTGTCGCCAATTTTCTTGTGCTTGGTCCTCCCTCAAGAAATAGTCGCACAAGTCACACACTCCGGCAGAAGTAGGATGAACGTGGGTTTAAATTGTAAATTCCAAAGACAACACTGAACAGGTCCAGACAGATCCTCAGTCCCTTTTCCAGCTGTCAGTTATCAGTTTCTGAACATTCCACCCAGAACCTTGTGACATGGTGGCCCACTATTACCTCATTGCAACCGCTCTGGCACCTAAAACACAACAGAAGAAAGAGTCAGAACAGTCAGAACAGTCACTGAGAACTGGAGCACGACCCTGGAATAAAATATGAGCTCTGACTGGGCCCTCGTATGGGCTGCAAAGGAAGTAAGCAATATGGCTCCAGGAATCACCAGGAATGACTCCCATATGGCATCATATTTTCAATTCGTAAATCAATCTCTCAAAAGAGGCCAGAGTAGCAAGAGCTTCAGCCCATTCTGGTAGCATTGGTGGAGCTGTTGGGTTTCATTTGTGTAAGATTCACGACTTGGTGATGTCTAGAGAGGAATCCAGCCACCTCTTGCCATGGGAATCCTATCCCACTACTTCGTAAGAGTCATGTAATAATACGAGTTCAATGGCAGGGTGAATGGTGCACGTGTCCAGATGCTGAAGAGCCTGCCAGATGGTGTCCCAGTATGAAGTTAGAAGTGAGCACAACCATGGCATGCAGACAATATAACCTTCCACCTGTCCATATCTTGTTGGTTGCGCTGAGCTTTCGGGTCCCAGAATATGTTTCAATAATACATTCCCAACCATGTTGCCACTTCTAAACTGAACATATTATTACCGTATAAGGAGTCTAAGCTGCAAAAAGCTGGGCCTTTGAGATAGTGCATCTCTTGATGATACTCTTACATTCTCACAACAATATATCAATGACAGAAAATGATTATGTTAAATGACCACTGCAGTGATAAGTACTGCAGTTCTTTCCTGACTTTGATTACATCATCTTCCAACAAATCTCAGCCAAAGGGAATGTCCTGTCACAATGTGAAGTTACATTGTCAACTTCATTATCAACTACTATCATAATTTCATCACAACAAGAGTTGTGAACTCAAAGATCAAGAAATTACTACAAACAGTTTCAGCCTGGTCTAGACAAGCAAAAGACCAAACACCTTCTGAGATACCACTTTTGCTGTATGTATGTGACTTATATGGTGCAAACCCAAAAGCAAAACATAGGAGAACTGTACATGATGATTATTTACAATGAATAGTCCTGAAAAGGAGGACAACAGACATACAGAATCATCATGGTTAATTGTTTACAGAGTAGAAGGCGTGAGGAGTTGGATTGACTTACAGGGAGGTTTGAGGCAGCATGGTGAGTGGCACATAGGTGTAGAAAGGAGTACTGTGATGCAAAAGAGAAAATGTGGGAACTCTTTAGGAGAGGCTTGACTTGTCATGTACATTGTGACAAATTATTGCTTGAAGCAATGTATTTTCAACTCCTTGTGGAAGCTGAGAAATGGTGGATCATTGTAAATCTAGATTGCAACAGCTTTCCAGCCAGATCAAAAATGATATATTAACAAACCTCAGGTAAGATTATCCTAGACCGAGGGGACTTAGAAAACCATGCAAGCCCCAGGGATCTACTAGAAATCATTTTCCTTGATCTTACATCAGTTTGACCTCTTGACCAAGGAACACCACCACGTACATAGTAGCTTATGATCTTGCAAACTAGCTGGAAGTAGTAACCACTGCATTCCTTTAGGCTCCGTGATTCCAACAGGCTTTCATTAATCTGCATGAATACCTCAAAGTTTAGATTATGAACTTGTGCAAGTAAATGAGTGGACATTGTGTCTGCTATCTGTAGTCCCAAGCCACTTTTATATTAGGGAAGGAGCCACTGAGACTAGTTCATTAACCATTGTGTGGCCCTACGTTTAGGCCTATGATATGTGAATGGTGCATACCCTCATTTATATAGGGTGTACACCAATACAAATTCTGTCAGACCTTAGATCCAGTCTCATAATATGGTCTGTTAGTAAAGCTATTATCCTATTGTTGTATATGGATTCCATGGTAAGCCATTAGAAGACTAAACAGAATTGGAATCTGGTAAGTAACATGGTGGTTAACCCCTTTTGTGATGGCACACAGAAGAGGTGCTTGCTTTCCCTTTGTTCTGTAACCTTGCCTGGGTATCCAGAAACCCAAATGCAGCAGCAGAATGGTGGTTGGCAGCCTCAACTGCCATTTCCCAGACCTGAAGGAGTTGGGCGAACACGGGCTGCGCTGTCACTCTGCTAACCACCTTCTCTCCTGTCAACAAGGGTCTTTGCAGGCCTGTGCATAGAGGGGAAATGAAGTGACACTGACAGCAGCTCTCACAAAGCCGCTCTTCGTGAGGTGGAGGCTCTCCACTCTCAGTGTGAGTGCAAGTGTGGCTTTGGGCAGGTAGGAAATAGGAGAGTGTAAATGGTCGTGGGGGAGGGTGCCAGGATGGCAATTCATTTTCGCTTCAGTTTAGAACTGGGGGGAGAGCAGGGCTTTGCAGAGGGTGTTTGTGTGGTGGCAGGAGGCCAGGTATATATTTGGTCCAGTATGTTTAAGGATGGAAGAATGTGAAGGTGGCATAAGGAGTGTGTGGTTTGGGTAGTGGCAGGGAGCCAAATATTTTGTTTATCTTTGGAGATGGACATGGAGGCATTTTTCAGGGGGTGGTGGAGGTGATTGGCAGAAAGCCAATTATGGGTGGTATATGTCAAGTTTGGTGGGGTTGGGGGTGGGTGGCAAGAGGCCATGCTTTGTTATACATTTTTGTCTTGTCATAGGTGGTTCCTCTATTACTCTTCTGCCCCTGTGTGCATCTTGGAACCAGATGATTTGTGAGGCCACACACAACAGAAACATACAGTTGATTAAAATGTTAATACAAGGAGGATTACGGCTGACATCATAGACAACATGAGATTTGCTCTTGTTGTCAATTTGATGTCCCTCAAAGCCCCTTGTTAAATAACATCCCCACTATTCACAGTTACCCATCTACAATTCTATGGCCCTCATTACAACCCTGTCGGTCGGTGATAAAGTGGCGGTAATACCTCCAACAGGCTGGTCGTAACTACCGCCAAATTATGTCCATGGTGGAAAGAGCTCAGATAGACAGCCACTTTACCACACCGACTGCCAGGGCGGAAACAACAGGCACCACGGCGGTAGCGGCCTACAGCCAGGCGCAAATCATTGTTCCACCCACCGTATAATGACAACCCAATCCGCCACCTTTTCCGGGGCGGTACCAACGACATCAAAAGCCTGGCGGAAACCCTGCTCAGAAGGGAAAGGCTCACCATTGGAGATACTGGGAAGAACCATGCCGCCATGGAGCGCGAGCTGCAAATATTTCCGATGATCTTCTACGTCCTGGTCCACCATGAACACCAACGATGGCGAAGACGACCACGGTGAGTACAGCCGCCTAGCACACAGGGGAGGGAGGGAGGAAAAAGAGAGTGACACACAAACACAACACACCCCCACCCCAAGCACCATACACACAATCGGATGCAGTAATAAAACATACATACCCCGTACCCCTCAGGGATAATGCAAGGACAACATGAATAGATGGAAGTGAGTGTAATAATATATATACAGTAAAAATACGTACATCCAATCTAAAAGTATATATATATGTACAATTCAAGGGACACTTCCCAGTCCTCAATGTGCATTGGGCACAGGGCTACAGGACAAAGTCCAAGGTCCCACTTGTCTCCTGCAACAACACAGAGAGAACACTGCAGGGGCATCAGTTGGAAAATAGGCAAGCACCTCAGGGGGACTGGGAACAGGGAGGCACCTCAGCCGGCAGATGGAACAACACCATGCCCTGTGCTTGGTCCTGGAGAGTGCAATGCCACAGTCTCTCCAGTGGGTGACTTGCCCACTGGTTCTGGAGGGGGCAACATGCCCTGTGCTTGGTCCTGGGGAGTGCATGGCCACAGTCTCTCAAGTGGGTGACTTGCCCACTGGCTCCGAAGGTTTGCAATATGCCCGGTGGTTGGTCCTGGGGAGTGCAAGGCCACAGTCTGTCAAGTGGGTGACTTGCCCACTGGCTCCGGATGGGGCAACATGCCCTGTACTTGGTCCTGGGGAGTACAAGGCCACAGTGTCTCAAGTGGGTGACTTCCCCACTGGTTCTGGAGGGGGCATCGTGCTCAGTGATCTTCATCCTGGGGAGGATGGAGTGAGTGGGTGTCATTCCCACTGGTTCTGGAGGGAGCATCATGTTCTGGAGGGGGCATTGTGTCCTGTGATCTTCATCCTGGGAAGGATGGGATAAGTTGGTGTCATCCCCACTGGTTCTGGAGGGAGCATTGTGCCCTGTGATCTTCATCCTGGGGAGGATGGGGGTGAGTGGGTGTCATCCCCACTGGTTCTGAAGGGGGCATCGTGCCTTGTGATGCAGATCTTGGGGAGGGCAAGGCCACAGTCTCCCTGCTCTGTGTCATACCCACAGAATTTGCAGAGGGTAGGCCGCACAACAGCCCATGGAGGCAGGTCTACAGAATGTCCGCCGGCGGTGAAGGCTGCTCAGTGGTGGCAGTGGTGGTGCTGCTGCTGGCAGTTGTATGGGGAAGCTTCTGCCCATACCCTGCAGCCTCGGACGGCTGCCAACTGGAGGTGGTGCTGCTGCTGGTTGTGGTTGTGGGGGGGAAGCTCCTGCCCATCCCCTGCAGCCTCGGACAGCTGCCCACTAGAGGTGGTGGTGGTGGTGCTGCTGCTGGTTGTGATTGTTGGGGGAAGCTCCTGCCCATCCCCTGCAGCCTTGGACGGCTGCACAACTATACTGAGTCCCAGCAAAAGGCCCCTTGTCCTTCCTGCCTGCTGGTGCAGGCCCCTTGCCCTTCCTGGAAGCAGCTGGGGATGGCTCCTTGCTCTTCATGGCAGCAGCTGGGGATGGCACATTGCCCTTCAGGGCAGCAGCAGGGGATGGCACCTTGCCCTTCAGGGCAGCAGCTGGGAATGGCTCCTTGCCCTTCCTGGCAGCAGCTGAGAATGGCACCTTGCCCTTCAGGGCAGCAGCTGGGGATGGCTCTTTGTCCTTCCTGGCAGCAGCTGGGGATGGCTCCTTGCCCTTCCGGCCAGCACTTGGGGCAGGCACCCTTTCCGTGAGGCTGCCTGGTGCCCTGGATCCTTTACCACCACGAGTTGCTGTGGACACTACTGGACCTGTGGACTGCGTGGCTGAGGTACTTGCCTGGGTTTTAGCCACCCTGGCAAGACTTGAAGGATGGGTGGAGGGGTAGGGAAGAGGTCAATGGTGGAGAGGAAAAGCTGCTTAGGGACATTGGGTCGGGAAGAGAGGGGAAGTTGTGGGAGTGGAGGAAGCGGGAATTTTTTGTGGGAGGTGTCTGTCTGCTGTATTTGGGTGCAGGTGCATGGGCTGGATGCTGTTGTGAGGTGAATGGCTGTTGCGAGTCCGAGTGCTTGCGTTTGTGTACCTTGGGAGAGGGGAGCAGACACAGTGGGAGAGAACACAGAGGACGTGTGCATGGCTGTTGGGGTGGTGTCTGCCAATGAGGTGTGTGTCCTGATTGGTGTGCTGGTGATGGCAGTAGTGGATGAGGATATAGTGCGTGCAGGTGTGGGTGTATATGCAACTGGGAGGAAGGTGGAGGAGGAGGAGGAGGGGGACACAGTGAAGGCAGTGGATGTTGGTATGTCTGCATCTGGATGGTGTTTGTGTGAGTGCCTGTGGGATGATGTGTGGTGCTTTTGTTTGCCTGTGCCACTCTTGTGTGTTCTCTTGTGTGCATGCTCGTCTGCCTGTGTGTTTGGGATAGGTTGGGGTTGAGGGGAATGGAATTGGGTAGAGGAAGTTGGAGGGTGGAAACAGGGACACTGGCTGCTATCAGAGAGGAGGCCAGAGCCTGGATTGATCTCTGTTGGGCTGCCAAGCCAGTGTGAATGCCCTCCAGAAATGCATTGGTCTGTTGCATTTGGGCTGTCTGCCCCTGGATGGCATTCACAATGGTTGACTGCCCAACAGAGATGGATCTCAGGAGGTCAGTAGCCTCCTCACTCAGGACAGCAGGGCTGACTGGGGCAGGGCCTGAGATGCCTGGGGTGAAGAAGATGCCCACCCTCCTGGGTGAGCGGGCACAGGCGACTCAATGAGTGGCTGCTGGGAGGGCGGTGCTGGTACGGGGTGGTGGCTGTACCTGTAGCTGGGGTGGTCACAAAGGTGTACACCACCACTAGGGAGCTTCCATCGCAGGAGGTATCTGTGTCCGAACTGTCCCCTCCAGTCTCCGCCGTGGTGCTCCCCTAACCCTCCGTCGCACGGGTGCCCTCACCGTCGGTGGGATCTGCCTCATGGGTCCTGTGGGATGCAGCTCCATCCGTCTCCGGTGCCTCTGCTCCTCCGCCAGATGATGCTAATGCACATAAGGACAGGATGACAAACCAAAAGGGGGGGACAAAGGATACACTGGGTCAATGGCTGCACCAACACCATCGTTGGCATACACAACACCCTCACACACAGGGAACAGGCCTACGCACTATGCAATGCACTACCTTTAACAATGCTAGTCACCAGGGCATGGGGAGGGACACATACAGCCAACTGCAGCATACCTGGGACTCACACAGCCCTGCCCAGTAGTGGATGCCTACAAGCTAGGTAGGAGGAATATCACATCAGAACCCTGCCCAACATGGGACCTACTGTGCAATGTCAGGCCTGGCCTAGGGGCACCCACAGACACACATCCACCACCCGGATACCACCCCACCATGCGTAAGTAGTAATGATGGTCACTGTACTCACCCCCTTGTGGCTGCTGTGATGCCCTCAAGCGCCCATCCAGCTCCAGATAGGCCACCGCCAGTATGCGGGCCATCAGGGGGGTCAGGGTTCGACGGGCACCCCTTCCTCATTGGGAGGCCATCCCCAGCTCGGCCTCCGCCGTCTTTCAAGCCCAGCGTCTCAGGTCCTCCCATCGTTTCTGACAGTGGGTGCTCTGCCTGCCATAGACTCCCAGGGTCCGCAAGTCCTTGGCGATGGCACGCCATATACTCTTCTTTTGATGGACGCTTACCTGCAGAGGCAATACACACAGGGAAAGGTATTAGTCAGACCATCCTGCCTATTACACTCATGGCCCACCATACCCCTTCCCATCCCCATTTGCACAGGCATAGCCCAGCACACAAGCTGCACGCCTCCCATGGGACATCCACCAACCCCCCCTACACTAGGCCTTCACAGACACCACTCCATGCATTTATGCCTCATGCATCGTGCTCACAGTGTACTCACCTGTTGGTCAGGAGGCCCATACAGCAGTTCGTACTGGGGTAGGACCCAATCCACTAGTTGCTCCAACTCTGCTGAGGTGAAGGCAAGGGCCCTTTCCCCAGTCACACGGGCCATGGTAGGTTCCAGACACAGGTCACAGCAGCACATGTAGTCTAGGTCCTCTCCTGTTGAAGGTCAGGTAGCAAGTGAGTGAACAGATAGAAAATGGCAGTGACGTCCGCGGCGGTGCATACCGTCACCGCCGGCGTAGATCACCATTGGCCACTGTATCCCATAGGGCCCAATATTATCTAATGAGGCATTGCACGGCGGTTCTCGACTGCCTCCCGCAATGGCGCACAACGTCAGCGGAATTACCTCACATCCACCTGTCCCTCCATACAGGACAGGCAGACACCATTTCATGGGGTGGGGGGTGGCAGGCAGGCCCTGGATTATAACTGTGTCACAGTTTACAATTATACATACAGGACAAATGTCACTTATACATTTCAGATTAACATGATGCATTGTACTGCTGTGGCTACAATGTACAGTTTATGACTGGCTCCTCACTATTTTGCCCCATAGATTGCTACCGCTGTGGATGAATAGGAGATGGAGACATGCCCCCACAAGAGTGGCACAGGCAAACACAGGCATCAAACTTCATCAGACAGGCAGTCACACAAACACCATCCAGATGCAGACATACCAACATCCACTGCCTCCACTGTGGCCCCCTCCTCCTCATCTTCCACCTCCCTCCCAGTTGCGTCTACACCCACACCTGAATGCACTACATCCTAATCCACTACCTCCATCACGAGCACACCTATCAGAACATACACCTCACTGGCAGTCACCACCCCATCAGCCATGCACATGTCCCCTGTGTCCTCTCCCTCTGTGTCTGTGCCCCCTCCTCCCAAAATACACAAATGCAAGCACCCAGGCACCCCACAGCCATCCACCTCACAACAGCATCCAGCCCATGCACCCAAATACAGCAGACAGAGACCTCCTACAACCACTCCCTCTTCCTCCACTCCCAGACCTTCTCCCTCTTCCCGCCCAAATGTCCCTAAGAAGCTGTTCCTCTCCACTATTGACCTCTTCCCTTCCCCTCCCCCCGTCCTTCACGTCTGGCCAGGGTGGCTGAAACCCATGTAAGCACCTCAGCCAACCAGTCTACGGGCCCAGTAGTGTCCACAGCAACTTGTGGTGGGAAACGATCCCGGGCACCAGGCAGCCACCCGGAAAGGTTACCTGCCCCAAGTGCAAGGAGCCCTCCCCAGCTGCTGCCATGAAGGTCAAGGTGCCACCCCCAGCTGCTGCCAGGAAGGTCAAGATGCCACCCCCAGCTGCAGCAAGGAAGGGCAAGGAGCAAACCCCAGCTGCTGCGAGGAAGGGCAAGGAGCAATCCCCAGCTACTGCCAGGAAGGGCAGAGAGGACAAGGGGCCTGGTGCTGTGACTCAGTTGGAGCCCCCACCACCAATCATGGTGGTGCAGCCATCCGAGGCTGCAGGTGATGGAGCTGGAGCCTCCCCCCACCACCACCAGCAGCAACAGCACCACCACCAGCATTGGGCAGTTGTCCGAGGCTGTTGGCAGATGGGCAGGAGCCTCCCCCCACCACCACCAGCAGCAGCAACACCATCAACAGCACCACCACCAGCAGTGGGCAGCCATCTGAGGCTGCAGGGGATGGGCAGGAGCCTTCCCCCACCAGCAGCAGCAGCACCAGTGGGCAGCCGTCCGAAGCTGCAGGGGATGGGCAGGAGGCTCCCCCCACCACCAGCAGCAGCGGCAACACCACTGAGCAGGCGTCACCGCCGGTGGAGAGTCTGTAGTCCTGCGTCCATGGGCTGTTGTGCGGCCTGTCCCCTCCAAATCCTGTGGGTATGACACACACCTGAGAGACTGTGACCTTGCACTCCTCAAGATCTGCATCACAGGGCTCAATGCCGCCTCTAGAACTAGTGGGTATGGCACCCACTCACCCCATCCTCTCCAGGATGAAGATCACAGGGCACAATGTCCCCTCCAGAACCAGTGGGTATGGCACCCACTCACCCCATCCTCTCCAGGATGAAGATCACAGGGCACGATGCCCCCTCCAGAACCAGTATTAAAGACATCCACTTGAGAGACTGTGGCCTTGCACTCCCCAGGACCAAGCACAGGGCATGTTGCCCCCTTTGGAGCCAGTGGGCAAGTCATCCACTTGAGAGACTGTGGCCTTGCACTCCCCAGGACCAAGCACAGGGCATGTTGCCCCCTGCAGTGCATGTGGGCAAGTCACTCACTTGAGATACTGTGGCCTTGCACTCCCCAGGACCAAGCACAGGGCATGTTGCCCCCTCCAGGACCAGTGGTGTTGTTCCATCTTCTGGCTTAGGTGACCCCCGTTCCCCGTCCCCCTGAGGTGCCTGTCGATTTGCGAACTGATGCCCCTGCAGTGTTCTCTCGGTGTTGTTGCAGGAGTCAAGTGGCACCTTGGACTTTTGCCTGTGGTCCTGTGGCCCACACACATTGAGGACTGGGCAGTGTACCTTGTTTGTACATATGTATATACTTTTAGATTGGATGTACGTATTTCTACTTTATTTATATTATTACACTCATTTTCATCTATTCCTGTGGTCCTTGCATTATTCCTGAGGGGTACGGGGTAAATATGTTATGTTACTTCATATGCTTGTGTGTACGGTGTTGGGTGTGGGGGTATGTGTTGTGCGTGTGTGTGTGTCAATCTCTTTTTCCTCCCCCCTCCCCTGTGTGCTAGGCGGCTCTACTCACCGTGGTCTTCTTCGCCGTCATTGGTGTTCGTGGTGGAGCAGGACGTAGAAAATCATGGGGAAGATCTACACTTCAGGCTCCATGGCGGCCTGATTCTTCCTTGAGTCTCCAATGGTCAGTCGTTTCCCTTCTGTGCAGTGTCTCCGCCAAGCCTTTGATGTCGTTGGTACCGCCCTGGAAAAGGTGGCGGATTGGCCTGTCATTATACAGTGGGCGGAACATTGGCTTCTGCCTGGCTGTTGACGTCTACTGCTGTGGTGCCTGTTGATTCCGCCCTGGCGGTCGGTGTGGTAAAGTGGCTGTCTGTCTGAGCTCTTTCTGCCAGGGTCATTATTTGGCGTGTTTACCGCCAGCCCGGTGGCGGTATTACCGCCGCTTTATCACTGACCGCCAGGGTTGTAATGAGGGCCTAAATCTCTTCAAATTAATTTGTGTAGTGTAATATGGGTTTTATGTGAGATTACTGTATACTGCAATTTCATCTGGACAAAATATTGTGTCCTATGTATGATTTACAAAAATCTCCTCTCATTGGGTGTAGATTATCTATTTCTTTAGACAATGTTTAGGGCACATTATTTATGTCAGACAACATTCTGAAGATGATACTTTAGTCCTTAACGATAACACGAGTAGAGTTGAGATGTCAGACACCTTCCTTTTCTAAAGGTATTCTGCTTACGTTGGGAAGTAGAATGCAAGTGGACTCCAGTAAAACATACTTTAAAGATTAAAGTCTTCTTTGTAGGCACTTTCTGATGTTTTATATGATCTCACATCCATAGTAAGTAAGAATTCAAAAACAAATATTTGGCTAAATCCTAATTGGCATATTTAACTTTTCAGTAGGTCCATAGTATATGGTGTCCCAAAATACACAAATGCAATGGAAAGTTAAATGTTATCAGCAGCCCTACTGTGCAACCCACATGTATGACAAGAAAAATATGATTCCAGGCGTACCACTGTAGCCTGGCTGCAGCAGTTTTAAAACTGCAACACAAACTGTCAAAAAGCCTTTTGACAGGAGAAAACCTCCCTTTTATATTTGTATAAGTCAGCCCTAATAAGGCTTTGTAGTCTACAAGGCAGGGTTTATGGTATTTTAAAAGTATGACTTATAGAAATTTAAAGTTAACATGCCCTCACAAAGACTAGTCCCTAACAAACATTTCCTATGTACAAAGGCTGCCTGGCCATAGATAAGCAGTGGTAAGCAATATTACATATTAATTCTGTAATCTCTGGTATGGAATAGTTTATAAATGAATTCAAGGCCAGTTTCTAATATTTTAAAGTCCAACTCACTAATGATGTTGGATTTTTATTAAATGTTAAGGAAAAGGGACATTTAATATGTTACCTATTTCCTGCCGAAGCTCTTGAAGGCTAATTTGCAGTAGCCTTTAACAGTCACTCAGCTGCCGTGATGAGGTATGGAAACTGCTCCCTGAGCAAAGACAGTGGTCTGGGTATGGGGAGGAGTTTTGTTCCTCTGCCAGGAAGAACGGATAGTGCCCAGAAACTAGATTTACTTCAAAAGGGCCTCCCCTTTCACACATAAATGTAGCTCCGACATAAAGGATATTCCATTCCACCATATTACACATGCTATAGGAGAAAATGCACTTGTAAAACAAGGGAAAGGATATCTACCATATTTGTGACAGAGTCTCTCATATTCCAAACTCAGGGCCTGCGTTCCAAGATAAACCTCCGACTGGGCTGAACTCCTGGTTGGTGTATCTGACCCGCGCTCCATGGCAGTCTGTCTTAAATCACACCTAAGTCTTGATCTATCACGATCAGTTGATCTGCATTGGTACATAGCTCTTTTTGGCAATGTTTTAATTTAAAACTTAAAAAATCCACACGTGCATGCTACTGTCAGGGAGACCAGATCCTTGGGGCATGTGTACGCTCCCAACATGTCCACCACTAGACAGCTCCAAAACTCTGATAGAAATATCACAGAGCCTGAGAGAGTCCAAGCGGGGGAAAAGGGGATTAGGATGAAAACAGCCGGGAAGGAGATCTGTAGGAAGCAAAAGGTTAAACAACACAATATCAAGATATTATCACATTGATTTTTACTAGACTATGGCCCTCATTCTGACCTTGGCGGTCGGCGGAGAGGCGGCGGTCGGACCGCGAACAGACCGGCGGTCAGAAAAATGGCATTCTGACCGCGGCGGTCACCGCCGCGATCGACCGCCACTTCCCCACTCCGACCGCCACGGCGGTCATGACCGCCGGGCTGGAGTTTGCGCACTCCGGCCCGGCGGTCGTCCCAAGACCGCCAACGGTATCATGACCCTGCCTACCGCCGCGGTTTCTGGCGGTCGGGAACCGCCATGCGAACCATGGCGGTAAGCACTATCGGGGCCAGGGAATTCCTTCCCTGGCACTGATAGGGGTCTCCCCCACCCCCCACTACCCACCCGAGTCCTCCCCCCACACCCTCCACCCCCCTGCTACCCCCCAGAGGTGGTACGAACCCCCTCCCCACCCCCACCCCGACATGCACATACATGCACCCCGACATGCACACACCCCCAACATGCACATATACACACCCCCTACACACACATACACAACGGGGACACATACCCGCACACATACATGCAGACATGCGCACCTGCCGAACAGCACACATTACCCATAGACACAGCAGCACCCCCCGCCCGCATACACGCACTCATACACCCCCTCTACACACTCACACGCACACCCCCAAGCACGCCCACATCACACAACATCCCCCCTCCCCCTCCCCTCACGGACGGTCAACTTACCTTGTGCGTTGGTCCTCCGGGAGGCGACGGGAGCCATGGGGAGGTGACCGCCAACAGAACACCGCCAACAGAAGACCGCCACACAGATATGTGGGTCATAATTCTGTGGGCGGTGTTCTGCTGGCGTGGCGGTGGAGGTTGACCAGTCTCCACTTTTCCGCCGACCGCCAGTGTGGCTGCTGGCGGTTTCCCGGCGGAACGCTCCCAGCGGTCGGAATGCGCACAGCAGCATACCGCCGCGGTCGGCGGTCTTCACCGCGGCGGTAACTCGGCGGTCTCGCGAAAAGACCGCCAAGGTCAGAATGAGGGCCTATGATTCTAAGCATTGTCATACTGTAACCATGGATAACTTAAGAAAGGACTATAACTAGACCTCAAGATGTCTGGGTACCTGGGAAGGAATCAAGAATGGTTAATACAATGTTCCTTATGAACTTTTTATGAAATGTCACATACTGTCAAGAAATTTAAGAACCTTCTAGAATTATGTTTTCAGAACAAAAACATTGCCTCATTACATGAGGACAAAAGGTAATCTGAACGTTCCCTGGAAAACAATAAGAATTGTACTAAGGACTTAACATGCACATAGAATGTAACATCTTGAATTTAACACCTTTGCAGAAAATTCAAAAGGCCCTGGATAATCGTGTTCTCTTCAGGAGACACTACACATCAAAAGTTTTAATTGCCATGAAATGATCGCGCAGACTGTAAGTGATCTGAACATTAAGGTTTAAATACGGGAAATTAATTGCGCACACTGCCGATTCCAACAAGTACATGCAAATGCCATGAAATGACCGCACACACTGTAAGCGGTCTGAACACCTAGATTTAAATGTGGAAAATGAATTGCGCACACTGCCGAGTCCAACAAGTATTTGCAAATACCATGAAATTATTGCGCACTCTGTAAGCGATCTGAACATCAAGGTGTAAATGCGGGAATGAATTGCGCACACTGCCGATCTCCACAAGAATATGCAGATGCCATGAAATCATTGCGCACTCTGTAAGCGATCTGAACATCGAGGTTTAAATGTGGGAATGAATCGCGCACACTGCCGATCTCAACAACAATATGCAAATGCCATGAAATGATCGCGCACTCTGTTATCGATCTGAACATCAAGATTTAAATGCGGGAATCAATCGCGCACACTGACGATCTCAACAAGAATATGCAAATGCCATGAAATGATTGCGCACTCTGGAAGCGATCTGAACATCAAGGTTTAAATGCGGGAATGAATCGTGCACACTGCCGATCTCAACAAGAATATGCAAATGCCATGAAATGATCACGCAAGTCTTTGCCGATCAGAACACCAAGATCTGAATCAGAGCAATGATTTGCGTACTCTGAAAGTTTTTACGAGTAGGCCCCACAATTCAAGAGTCTCTTAGAACGGGGTCGGGCCCAGCCCGACCTCCGTCTTACCACCCTGCTCAAGGATCACCAAAAGAATGCGGGGCAGGCCTGGAACGCCAAGGTAGGCCTCCGGAACAGGAGCTCAGGAAAATGCTGCTGCTCTGCACCGGGACCTCTGAATAGTGAGCACGTGGAGCTGGGCTGGCTCCCTTATATAGAGTCTGGCCCAGCCCAAAACCACACCCAGTCATGCTGCAGGGAAAGCTTCTAGAAGGTCCTAGAAAGGGACCACACCCTGATACACTCTGTAAGCCTGCAGCAATACCTTGCAAATGAACATTATTTGCAAACATCATTAATAGTGGTTTCAAGGTAAAACTCTGCAATGCAAAAGGTTAACAAACTGCATATAAACACAATGCATGAATTATGCTCTTTCATAAAGACTGGGTTTTTGCATTTTAGTCGCCTGTAGAGCGCGCTCTGCCCTGATGTTGACACCTACCAGCACTTATTCAGGCCAACCCGTTGCATGTCACACTTGCAGACATGAGCTGTATGTTCCATTATCTTGCATGACAAACATTCTTTTTTGGATGATTGCATGTTTGTTTATTTATTTTAAATTATTTCTTTGTTGCTTGATTTCATAGTTGGAACTGGTCTTCTTATGCAATTAATTTTTTGTTATTTTATAATTACCTTTTTAGCCATAGCACCCCACTGCCTTTGTGGCATGTGTTCTTTTATCAATTTGCCTCAAAGAGCCTGTTTAAAATACCAAAGGTAAGCCAGCCAGTGTCCGTCTATGCCAAGGACATGGCGATTGTGGGGGATTGTGCCTTGCATGAACCCAATCTTATTCCTTTACATAGCTGGCCATCTCGAGAACCAATGCCCTATATTTTGCAGGAACTGCTTTGATTCAAGGAAATGTCCCATTTGCGATAGGCTAAGTGTCCGCATATGATATACAGTAGCACTACTCGAGCAGGCAAGACAAGAGGGCCCATGTGTGCACAAGTGATCACATGCAACCAGTCTAGAGTCTCTTACCCAAGCAGAGCAGCAGCTGTCTCTTAAATTAAAAGGCGGGCATTGGCAGTTAGCTCTCAAAACCATTTTACCATAGCTTACAGTTTGTGACTCAGTGAAATTCATTAATTCAAAAACTGGGTGATCCAAAAGCAAACATCTATTGGGTTAAGTGGATCAGAATCCAATTCTTCGCAGCCAATGCACAGCATCCTAAATATCTTTAATTAGCTTAATATCAATAACAACAAGGCGACTGTCTACTGATTTTAAACAATGTCAAATTCAGGGCACCATGCCTGAAGAGATACTAGTACATTTCCATTATATACTGTATCCCATTCAAACTTAGCTGCTTATTGATCAGAGTGAATTCTTTAAAACAAGATTTCAATTTGATGGTTAACACATAGAACTAGCTTTCACTGCATACTCTTCCTGACATACAAATGACATGACCATCAGGTTGTAAAATCTTTCATTGAGCTCTTCTGGGTGCATGAGGAGGTGGACTTGCAGCACTTTTTGAAGACCACCTCACCTTTTCCCTAGAAATAATATAGGACCAGATATACCTTGAATTGATAACTGACCACGGCTTCCCCTCCCCAACCTCTGCTACTAAATGATTGTTGTGTTACTACTACCCATATCTGTAGCGTACATGTACTGAGGTTGCACATTTAGTTGAATCAAATAGTCATAAACACAGCAGCAGAACTGGAGCATACAGGCAAACAGTGAGGCACATGATAACAGTGCAAGAGTATAATGTCAGGTTAGCCAGCCTGTCACAGAGTCTAGTGGACAACAGTGAGACACATTTCAGTGGTGCAGAGATTCACCGTCCAAAATGTGAGATTAAATATAAAAGTGTGGGAAAAATTGTCTACACAAGAAGCTATTATCATGTGTCAGTTCTTCGCTCTGCTATAGTTAGCAGTCAAGTGTGGATAACAAACTAAAGTTCCCAGAGATCCCAAAGAAGAAAAGACTAATGAGATTTGAGTTAGTAATGAATAATGAGACCAATTGGATAAACACTATTGTGAAAAGCAATTTTTTTCTCACATCTCCCAAACCACTGTGCAGCAATTTGCGACACCAATCTTCACCCAACCTTTCTCCCTAAATCACTATGACAAAACCCATATGAAAAATCTACCTATTGACATTTGATCTGCCCTTAAACATGGCCTGACTGAAACTTGCTTCAGTGGCAATTCTATAATTTCCCTAGATGACCTTCTTCCCACATCACCTTAGAAAAGAGGGAATAGGGAACACAGCTTTAAAAATGCTCCCTCCAGCTGGAGGGGGGCAGGAAAACATCTGAATATTGCTCCCGTTCACGGGGTGCAGGTTTTTTATCTGCTCCCTGTGGGCAGAAGCAATGTCGGCTCCTGCTGGATGTGGGGAGCCAGCTGGGGCCGTGGGGGCACTGGGTGGGCACTAGGACACACACCATTTGTTGACCGCGCCAGGGGAATGGGGTCCCTGTGCCGATTCTCCCCTTTAGAATATGGCCAGGCCCCGGAAGATGGGGTTCCCCAGGCGGAAATTGGCCCGGGGAGGATGGGCAGTGTGCCCCCTTACCCACAGAATGTGCAGGGCCCTAGGGGCCCCAGGGCCTAAATCGGCCTTTGGAAGGAGATTGCTTGCTCCCCCATTAAATATAGTGCCAGGCCCTGGGAGATGGGGTCCACTGGGCCAACATTGGCCTGGTGAGGGAAGATTTGTGCCCCCTTCCCCAAAAACTATGTTGCTGGGCCTCAGGGGATCAGGTCCTTTGGGCCCAAAGTGGCTTGTGGAGGAGGCCCTGGTGCCCTCTTCCACCTAAAAAATGCACTGGGCCCCAGGGTATGGGGTCCCCAGGGACAAAAGCGGCCCAGGGACAGCTCTCTGGGTAGGATGCCTTTGTGAGGGGGGGATTGGCCAACCCCCGGCACCCATCCAAACGCTGTACACAGAGAGGTTTTGATGCATGTGGGTGGTTGGCCGCAGAGCCTGCCCCTGTGGCCAACCCCCCAAAGGCAGCCAACCTGTGGCCTCCCCGGGCCACTTTTGGCCCATGAACCTCATCCCCCGGCGCATTTTTTTAGGATTAAAGTATGGTAATTAAATATTACTTTATGTTAAAAAAAAACCTAGAGGTTCACTGAAAAAAACAAAGTTTACAGGGATGATCTAGTTAGGAAATAGCACTAAAAAGCTAAAGCAATTCACTGAAAAAACTAAAGGTTAAAGGGACATTATACTAGAAGGTTACAATGCCGGTAAAGTTAGGTTCAGATGTTACACAAACCCATAGAAATTCAGCAGTTATAGTTATTTATCTAAAGTAACAAAAGTTGTGCCCAAACGTAACTATAACTCACATCTTTGCAATGCACTTCTAATTATCCCACATATTACATCTTCTATGACATCACTCTTGATATCACTAAAACATCTGCAGTTAAATTATTGATGATACAACTGTGCATAGCGGGCCGTGAGTTATACCTTCGGGCATGAGTTATAGTTACTTGAGATACCTTTAACGATAACTGCTGAAGTTCTATGGTTTGTTTGTGTAAAATCTAAACCTAACCATAGTTTTCCTCTGACCTTTGTTTTTTTAGTGAATATGTATATGTTCTGGTTACACAGCAGGTACCAGAGTCATGTTTTGAACCATACTCATGGTGTACTATGAATGTGTGTGGCATGGTGTGAACGAATAAATAAATAACAAGCCACCCTTTCACAATAGGATATTATTAGGGACATACTGATCCTGATGAAACTACTGGATTGGGGTATGTGGCAGAAACTAGTTGATCATGCTTAAGCACCAAAGAGTAATGCCATACAGACCAATAAAAAAATACTGATGTAGCACCACCTAGGCAATTTTAAAGATTGCCTCATATAGATCCCACACCATTTCCCTTGTAAGGAAAGAGGTTGCAGCATGAGCCCACCCTCAAAGGATCGGGAAGGACTCAATGATGAAAAATGTCACTTGATAACATTCAATGAGTGAGAGTTTGTCTGAGAAAAACATCTTGCCCCATATATACAGAGGGCCCGCCTTAGATGATTCGTGGTTGACTCTTGCTTGATTGTGACCTCAAAGCAAAGAAATTGCTCTGTGTATGTGAACAACACATTAGAGCCCACTTTTTACTGGGTAGTAGTATACAAAAATGTGAGGCGATAATGGCAAACTTTGTGGGATCTTCAAACAGTGCAGGGAATCAAACTGAACACAATTTACATTATCTGTAAAGGGCATTCTTATGCCCTATCACATTTCTCCATAAAACAGTAAATTAAGTAGTATTACATATTATGCAGAAAGGTGATATGATGCTTATCTTACCTTATTCCTTGGTTTTGTAAGAACTATATTTCTAGGATGAATCCAATAATAAATGTCAGGGAATTCAATGTCATGGTTTTTAATTGTGATTTCAAGACTGAAAGTTATAAACCGGCTAATCTGGATCTTCAAGTCACATGCATACACCTTCCAATATCAATATATTCCACATCTTTAAAATATCTTCAGTTTTGGAGGCATGAATTGATTTACTGTTATATGTTTCCCTTCTGGTCTTCCTATAGCTCCTTGGTGCTTTACCAAACTATGAAAAACATAGACCACAGCTCTTTCATCACCAGGCATTAGAAGTGTCATCTAGACTGACAACATTTTCTCCAAGGTTCGTATACATTTAATTTTGCAAAGTTAACATTTTATAGGTTTGTGACTCTGCTACGTCAAGGTGCACTCAGGTCGTTATGCTCTTTCTATTCTCTAGGCCAAGATTGTCAATATAGGTAAAGAACCAAAATAAATCTATGGTGTTTCTTAATTTCACCTCAGCAGTTAGGCAGGCTGCTGGGCCTTTTAGTTTCAATCTAAGAAATATTTCCATGCCTGTCACACTACTGGGCTCCACGATGGCTAACAAGTCAGCCACTATGGGACAGAAGGCTATCATACTTCGAGAATATTCCTTCAGAGCTTGAGGCCTTTACACGTGGATACCTATAACAGCACCTCCATTTCTGCTCCAGTCCCCAATCTTGTCTTAGTGTCACCTGCCAGCCTAACAAGACGGAGGGCAAGACGTGGCTACTTCTCAACTGAAGGAATGTGTTTTTGGAAGAAGCACATCTGCATTTTGTTAAGCACGGCTTGCAGGTTCTTTTGCAAGGATTTGAGAAACCCAAGGCACTTATTCAATTCTTCTTCATATGGAAAATCAGAGAGCAGTTAGTTAAATACACCATTTTGGAGGAATTAATTTAAATTTCTCAGAAGAACTAGCAAAATATTTGTGACTTTACAGTATGTCCTTCCAATCAGAGTATATTCCGGGAATACAGAACAAATTAGCAGACAGAAACCCGAGCAACTGCCTAGATTAGACTGAAAGGCAAAGCCATCCTTCTTTTTATTAAAAAAAATTTTCTTCAAGGACCCTCTGACAGTAGATCGGTTTGAATAATTTCTAAATTTGCAGTTACTTCATTTCTTCGCCTGAAAGCATCCAGAGAGTCTGGCTATGTAAAATAATGGTCAGAGTGAGTACATTCGGTGTTTCCTTCTATTCTATCACGGGCCCAAACCACAGGTCAGCAGGAGAATTTGCTTATAGATACGCCCTTCTGCTGAGCTTGAATGTGGTTGAAATTCGTCCGGAATTGTCAGTGAATTGTTCTGCCACTCCTATCTGTGACAAATCTCCAAGTGGAATGTTACAATCTAAGAATCAGTCCGTCATGCCAGGGCAGTTTCGGATCACCGAGAAGATGTCTTGGTCTATTTGCAGGGAAGCTGCAAGTCTCATTCAGAATTCATGGGCACCAGGGATGAGGCCTAATTAGGCCAAAACAAGTCTAGGGTTCCTTGGGCTCCTCCTTCAAGTGGTCCTGGTCTGGCAGTTCGAGCTGTTCTGTTCTTATCTGAGCAGAACCAAGAATGATTTACATTTGATAAGTCTAATCTGTTTAGAGTGGCATAGTGGCTAAAAAACGATGTACTGGAATGAGGCCCTAGTTGAGGAATAACATCCATCACCTTGATGTTTGTTCCAGTTTAAACCTTTAGGGTGACTGATATGCTCAGATATGGCTCCCATGCGCATTCTGACAAAGTATTCAAAATATGGCAGTAGGGACTGGACTGTGGAGTGGAATTGTGGGTGAAAAACGTAGGTCTTGAATGTTCCCCCATTTGGTCGAATCGATCATGTCTTCCGTCTTTCTTCTGCACTCTATGTGTGTGGAGCTTTGCTCTCTACCTGTTTTTGGTCAGGAATGGTAAAGAAATTATGCCACACAAAAGTGGTCAGTGTTTGTAGATTGATGTAGTAATAACCGTAATTAAAAATAATTGAACTAAACATTTTGCATTTTAGTAAAAAATTAATTACATCAAATAAACAGATAATATTTAACAAAATGTATCATACGTAATATACAAATAAAAATGTTAATATGAGTGGGATTTGTTATTTATTCTTTGTGAAATATTATCAAGAAATTAAATAAATATATTTAAATCAATTATTTATTTAAGGCATTTAATTGAATGAGTTTGAGCTAGTATGCTGTAAAATTCTATTTTGTGCGTTCCATTTTTAATAAATATCTGCAATTATTTTAGATTTGTATTCTTTATTTAGCATGTTTTTATATTTTAAAGAATAATAAATGTTACTATTTTTCCTATCGTTTTTTATGGGGAAATTCACATGGCAGTGATGGACATCTTTAGTGTGTGCATGAAAAGATACTAGTAGTAACCTGACATCTGTACATTCACTCATTGATGTCCACACCCTAAACTGATGGGGTGGAGACATGTTAATTTCCAATTAGGGGTAAATCTACACTTACAAATGGAGACTAGCACAAAAGTGTAGATTTCCACATCGGTGTGGGACTGCATTTACACATGAGTAAATTTACATGTGTAAATTTATATTTGCGAATGGGCCCCAATGAGTACAAAAGAAGAGAACAGAACAATAAATGTACATTAAAACGGAACAGCATGCTGAGGAGGGACAGTGGCATGGATGCAGTACTGCAAAATTTCAGACACTGATATAAACTTGGGTAGTCAAAGAAACGGAGGGTGGACCGAGAAAAGAATAAAAAAAACACAAGCATCTTAGGGAAAGACGGGAACCCGATAATACAACAGAATTCAGCAATATGGACTTGTCCCATGACTCATCAACAAAGGAAAGATAATGAGTAGGAAGACAGGGGATCTACTTTGTGCCATAAAAGAAAACTGGTGAGTGCTGTAGCAGTTCTACACAGAGAAGGTACTTTCAAACAATATTTGCACCAAACGTCCACCCCTATAATTGTTATTACTTAAAACAATCGATAAAATATTTTGAAGGCTATAGAAATGTGGAAACCTGAAAAATATGTATGAGTTACCTTACCTCTTTCTGTTTGGCAAGAAAGACATCAATGTAACTTCTTTTGTCATTTGCATCTAGTTGTCCAAGGTGTTCGACAAATGTATTTCTTATAAATGAAAGAAGTTCTTCAACATTCTTTAAAATGGTTTTGTGACTTCCAGGTAAGAATCCAATGAAAGGAAATACATTATATAACTAGAAAATTAAAATAAAATAGAAAAATCATGAAATGTATTACTTACATAAATCATGTATATATGTATTAACACTTACTGATTTAAATCCCAAAGCATTTCCAGCAACTAGTATTCATACAGAGAAACACCTTAAAGTACTCTACTTGAATGTTACAAGCTTGCCATACACTCATGACATTCAGTTGTATCAAGAAAGGGTGTTACATGTATTAATGTAT
Organism: Pleurodeles waltl; assembly: GCF_031143425.1. Taxonomy (NCBI): domain Eukaryota; kingdom Metazoa; phylum Chordata; class Amphibia; order Caudata; family Salamandridae; genus Pleurodeles; species Pleurodeles waltl. Next base: position 1,731,746,333 of record NC_090444.1, read on the forward strand.
TCTTTGACATGTGAGGTGGACAGTTGCCTGGCAGAAGGGGGAGAATAAAGGTTGATTGCAATACGCCCCAAGAAAAAGTGCAGCATTGTGAAGTATTGATTAAGGTCTACCCCAACATCATTGTGAAATGAGCAGACATATTTATTAAATTGGTATGCTTACTTCACAACGATTTTGGACATCTACCCCCACCTCCGCTGTTCTGTGCAGAGATTTGTGCCCAGTATATGTCTGAGTAGTAAATGTGGGGGTCCCTGGGATGTAGAAAATGGAGAACTGTTACTACTAAATGACAGGGTGTTAGGGAGGGCTAAGGAACACTTAATAAGGGGTAAGTAGAAGTTTAGGGAAGGACATACAAATACGAACAGCCACCCACAAAGCATAATCTCATTGCTTTTCACAAACTGCATCTCTGGAGTTACTATAGACAAAAAGGACCCAAAACAGTTATAAATGTACTCCAGACAGTTCTGGAGTAAGTCCAGCACCACACATAGCCAAACACTGACACTGCAACCTCATCCCATAATAAAATATTGGAGCCGAAGACTTAAACTAGAAGTCAATAGAATATAATGCTAAATTGAATTATCTTATTATAGCTGTTTAAAATATAAATAAATGCATTCAATGTTAAGAACAAATAAAGCATAAATATTAGAATATTATAAAACATTAATGTAACTTTAGTTTAAAAATAATTACATTTCTATATGTAACCCTAAATAACTTTTAACATAACGAATAAATAGTATATTTTAGATTGGAATTTAATTTTTATTTACATATTAGGAAACATTTTCTAACTTTTATTTACAATATAATAATATTTAATAGGTAAAAATGAAGTTAATAATGCTATATCTTTTCTCCTACATTTAAAATAAATAATTTAAATTGATTTACATTAACATGAAACTATTTTTACTTATTTATTTTAAAGTTTTATAAACTTTTAAACGTTACCCTACATTTTACCATAGGTATAGCTCTGCCTATGTGTGAAAAGTTACAGGTAGTAGCTTTATGCACATAAATTAAGTGGGGCCATGTAAGTCTATATTTTTGAGTAACTTTACAATTCTAATAGTGAATAGCCAAAAGTAGTAAAGTTACTCAAAAGCATGGGAGTAAACCTACACATGTAGATTTATTCAGATGTAAGTTTACCTTGGTGAATATGTCCCAGAGTCCATAGATGATACTTCATTCTTGATTCCTGGAGAATAGGCCAAGTACAAAGCCAATTTAAGAGTCATGTATGAAAGCTGGGATCACTTGTTTGAGTCTAGTTCACAAAATCTTCTAAACTATTTCTTTGTTTAATAATAAAATGAATCTATAGCTTAGGCATCTTAACTGCTGTTTTCCCTCCTTAGGTAGTAGAGGTATTAAGACATTATTGGATCTCAGACCCAGGGTATTTCATACGTTCACCTCCATAAATGCCTCATACAATATAAGTGCTATCTGTCCTTTGCAAATTAAAAAAAAAACCTGGATAACTCTCTTCTCCATGAGATTTGCATGTGGGAAAACCTGATAAGGTTTCAATAATTTCTTCTATGGTAATACTGCTACTTAACGGATCTCGGCCCTTGTCATTCTATGTAAGTAAGTTTAATGTGCTGATGAAATCTGTTCCTGAGACTGTAAGGCTATCCTCTTTTTAAATATATCAGTCGTCAAAGTACTTAACAAATGTGTCCGTTATATTCTCAGGGCTTGTCAATATTCTGTCTTGTAAGTTTTCTATTACAAAGATGGCTAACTGTGTTTCCCTTTGTTTTAACTTGAATGTCAATATCCTACCTGCCTTCTCCCCTTTTTCATAGTGTTTTTGTTTCAGCTTCACTAGTGACCTCTCAGCTGCATTGGACTATAAAATCTTACAAGCCATCTTCTCCAGCTGCTGCCTAAATGTCAAAGATGGGTTCAGATTGTATTCAGTCAACAATACTGCTGTAGGAAGTTGGCCAGGTGTGTGGCGAGCACCTATGTGATGGTGTTATTACCTTATACCAGGTCAAGGTCCAGGTAACCCCTGTTAGTGAGGTGTAGGCAGTGTCAAGAAAGCCAAGGCTCTCTAGAGGTAGCTGTGGATGAGCAGCCAGGACTTAGCTAGGAGACATGCAAATCTTATGCAATACCACTCCAGTCACTCAGCACTTACACCCACGAAAGAACCTCACAGTGTTACACAAATAAAAGTAGTTTATTATGGAAACACAAACACTAAAATACTGTATATGTAATACTCCACTATTATATACAAATTAGAAGTCAGTGATTAGCATAGAAAGCAATAGCAAACAGTAAAACAATAGAACGTTGTGAAAGCCATAGTGGGAGACCAAACCATATACTAAGTAAGTGCAATGTGAAAGGCAGGCCCCCACCCAAGGAAGTGGAATCTGCAGAGGGGAGCTGGAGGAACTAGGAACCCCAACAGGTAAGCACCAGGGTGACCCCAGCGACCAGGAGAGAAGAGGTAAGCACCTGTTTTTTCCCCAAACCCACAGGTGAAATTTGGAAAACGACTGTGCAAGACCCAGGCAAGACTGGAAGAAACCAAAGGTAGATCCTGACAGAAGAGGTCCTACAAAAGAAGGTGACCAAGTACAGTTCCAGTTGGAGTGTCCGGTTGTGGCAGGAGCCACTACCCACCCTTCTGGAGATGCAGGACCAGATCGACGGTGGGGACAAGGAGTCAGCTGTGCAGCACCAGAGCACGAGAGAGTTTCAGAAGTAATGCAGATGACGTCTCATGCTGGAAGAAGAGTTGCAGTCAGTCTGTGGTGTCGAAGTTTGACCATTGCTCTAGGCAAGACTACTGGTTTAAGGATGACAGCACTTTTGTTTGTAGGTCACTATGCCAATCCTACATCAAGAAGCAACTGTCGGCCCAACCTTCCCCGCTCACAAGCAGTACCACACCAAAAACTCTGAAAGTAAAAGGTGATTTGTGGCAGCCTTTACGCATGGACTCAAAAAAGTGACATCTCAGGGGAGTCTGATTAAATGGAGGTTACCCTTTTCTCACATGAGCAACAAGTCTCAGTCACACACAGGCAAGGAAGGAGATGCAGTAAAGTTTCAATAGGTTTTAGTAACAAGACTGCAATCTACTGTGAAATGCATGGGCTTCAATGATTAAGATAATGAACAATGCAAGAAATAGAATTGTAAAAAAGGAGAGTCATGGAATATGAAGACCCCACCATCTTGCAATAACATATTGAACAGGTGTGAAATTGGCCCTAATACCCTAGCATGGAAAACCTAATCTCTAACCTAAAAGGGAGGTATGTGTGTTAAACCTAATCTGCCAGTACCATGTCCACGAGCATAGCTCCCCAACCCTTGTTACCTAAGAATGAGGTCTCTAGATCAGACTCTTTGGTGACACGAAGGCTGGGTTGGCACCAAGGCGACATGTAGCACAGATAGCGTTGATGGCATCTAGCAGGAATCCCTCTAATGGCCTTGTCTGTGTGAGATGTATTTATACAGATCTAGTAGGACCCCTGACACAAGTGTTTTCCCAAACAATAGATAAGAAGGCATGCTTGGGGCAGCAATTATATAAACAATTTCCTTAAAAGCACATTATGTTTACTGTCACACGTAATGGGAAAGTACATGATGCGAATATCTATGTCTATCATTTGGTTTTTGACGCTGATAATGATTCCTTCACAGAAATGACACTGATAACATGAAATCAAAACATCTTCTAACTAAAAACATGGCAGCCATCTTAAAGGAAATAATTAAATAAATGTGCTAAAACAGAGCAAGCTAAGTAGGTTAAAAGTCACTAGGTAAAGGTGACACAGGCCTGCAAGCCAAAAGCTAAGCTAAACTTCTGATTCCCATTAAAACTAAGTCAGACTCACTACACCCTCCCCATTGCCATAACAAGTATGACTCCAGAGAAGGGACATGAACCGAAGCTAAAATGCTCTGAACTAAAAAGAAGCTGAATATACTGTTAAAATCTGCTTTAAAACCTGTTAAAAATAGCTAAAAACACACAGAGATAAAATGTCCACCATGACAAGCACAGCTTGCCAAAGTTAAGGCAATTGTAGCATAACCTTTGAACTTTTTTAGAATGAGACCAATGGTCAAATCCACCTAACAATAGTCAAGATCTTGAAGAAAGACTTCAAAGTCATCTAAAGGAAGGGCATCCAAGAATAAAGCCACATCGTCAGATGTTAGATTCATGACAGGATTGGCAGACGGATCCACGGAGCAGAAGTGTGCAGCAGCCTCAAGCACAGGACAACCTGCAAGGGCAGCATCATCCAAACTGCCAAGAGGAGCCGGATAGTCCACCAAGAGCGGCTCGTAAGTGGCCTTGCGTAATATCCGCAGTCTCATGGGGCACAACCGTGAATTAAATCTCATCGGGAACACCAGCAGTTCTTGGTCCACAGAAGTCACTGGCGGAACATCAAGACACACCAAAGGTAGATGTTCAAAGAGGCACCAGGTGCAATGAAAGACTGGCTGCACACACCGTAGGACTGGTTGGAATGACAAAGACCAATCACGCTCCAATTCTTCCAGCAACAGAGCATCAAAGTACTGCACCAAGCGATGACAGTACAGCTGGGCTGGTGGTAGTAGCTCCATCACTCCGCTCAGGGGGGAACGCACAGCCACTGCGTATCAGGAACAGCAGCAGTAGTATCCCGCCGATCAATGCCAAAGTCACAGGAAAGCCGCCAAACACACTGGAAAAGAGCGAATGGATAGCTGAATGAATGACCAAGAAGGCAGTTTGGAAGATGGACACAATTCCAGACCTGACAGCCTTAAAGAAGTGCACAATCCCTGTAGTGCTTAAAGCATTGAATATTCTGGATACCAGCTCTACAAAGTGCTTGGGGAAGTTGGTATTTAATAAGGATTGTATCTAAGTTGATGATCTCGCTATCTGGAGAGCATACATCTCTCTAGCTGATGCCAATACAACTTGTTTCTGAAACAGTAATGCCTATAGTCTTCTCAGCTTGTCATTATTTACATTAGTAGTATCAATGTGAGGCCACATTTTCTGCTACTCTTATCTCTTGTGTGGTGGGGAATAAAACATCTGCAACATGTTACGATCTTAGAAACTGAAATTGCGTAGGCAATTCCTGGTCTCATACCGCAACAGCTTTGTTCGTTCAGGACCACATAACTTCTATTTGAAAGAACATTAAATTCTGGACGAGTCAAAGGGACGGGAGTACCCTCCAGAAAATAGGCCAAGTTCATGACCGCCACATTTCAATGGCCATTAAGGGACACCTGCTTACAGATCATTGAATGACTAACAGTAGTCTCACATTCACTTCCGCTGAGAAAGATCTCTGTTTCGCCCTTCAAACAATTAATTTCAAAGGGCAACTCCCACTCTTCTTTAAGATAGGTATTGCCTAGCTGCTCACATCTGCCCACGGCAAGATGTTTCAAGCACTTCGAAAAATGAAAGGTGGAAATCAGCAGATTTATAATGCCATGTACAAATCATACTGACAATGGACTTCCTGCAACAGTGAAAAGCTTTTAAAAAATTTCTATATGAAGTATGGTGAAACTCGCTTCCCTTTTAGCCATTGTCTGATGTTCCTTGGATAAATTGAAAGCAGCAAACAGTTCTCTACCATTAATGTACTTCCATGGAATGTGGCCATTTTTCAAAGACTGTAATGTCCAACCTAACTGCATGATGGAACACAGTTGATTTGCCCATGGTGTAATAGGGACATGTCATTCTGTATGATGTCTATCGCAGATGACACTATATTATTCAGGGAGTATATCCTGTTGGACAGAGTATTCATTCCATTATCGACAACAGCTAAAGCCTTTTCCAGATTTTCCTTGTCTATCTGCCTTAAACGCGCAGCTGCATCTATTTGAGAGAGCTTCCATATTTCATTGTAAATGGCATAGATGAATCTTTTAGACCGTGGCTTTCTTGGACCTAACAAGAAGTCCTGTATTCTATATCTTCAGATAGAGTATGGAGATGTTCCTTAACTGCTGCTAAGGTGTTAGTCTGTAACCACTGTTGGCACAGTTTTTCCACGCTGTATGTAGTAACTATACCCGAGTGTTGACCCGAGACAAAGCGAGGGTCCGGCCGGCTATTCTTGAAACCCCCTCAGGAACTAACAAAACGCACCTGACACCCATTTGTGTCTATTGGCCACAATAACCATCTGCCGGAACTAGAAAGTGAAGAATTATAAGACCAGCCTGAACCTTTGCATCTAATTCTTCCCCTGTGACGTTGAGGAAGGACTGCCAATTGGTGAATTTTGCCGATACTGGGCGCATTCATTTCTTTCATTTTTTCTAACACTAGACACAATGGGGGTTATTCCAACTTTGGAGGAGGTGGTAATCCGTCCCAAATGTGACAGATTTACCACCAGCCGTATTACGAGTTCCATAGGATATAATGGACTCGTAATACGGCTGGTGGTATATCCGTCACTTTACCGTCACTTTTGGGACAGATTACCACTTCCTCCAAAGTTGGAATAACGCCAAATGTCTGTTGAACTGTATCATTTAAAAAGATAATTTGCACAGGAATAAGGCATGCTCTAAATAAAGCTTCCCTTCCCTGTATTTTTCCAATCTTGGTTCCCCGTACACTTTTTACATCAGTAGTGTTCTTCCAGTATTTGTATCCTTCAACTGCAAGTCGGGAAATAAAAGAATCTAAATAAATCAATTTTGTGTTTGTTAGCACACTGTTCCTAATTTTTGAAGGTGGTAACTTGAAGTAGCACGACTGCATTTTTAACATCATGCCCAGCTCTGTGCTAGTTTGGTACCTTCCTTAGGGGTGATACTTTGTATTTCAGGCTTTTTCAGCTTGGCTCCCAAACTATCCCGTCCTCTACTAGTATAGGTATCCAAAATAATTTTCAGCAGCTGTTTCTCCTGTTCCAAGTGTGGAATCTCTCGTAGCCACTGGCGTATAGCCAGCGCTACTGCTTTCCCTTTAATATTACTAAGTATTATCGAGGAGACTGCGTCGAAATTACACATCTATTTCATCCCCAAATCTAGGGCTGGAGCAGCCCCATGTTCATTCTGCATTTGTTATAACACTTCTGCTCAAGTGTCGGGGACCATGTGTGGTAGTATAAATTGCAGCAATGACTGTACCCCATGTGACGCAGTCATGTTTTTCCAGTGGCCCCGTATGTGGAAACACAGCTTCCATTTGATTTGTTTTCTGGGCTTTCCAGAACGGGATTTTGTCTTGTTCCGTGGGCACTTTGCCCATGATAGAATTTACTGTTTGTGGATTGATCCCAGAAGTAGCCAATTGGTATCCAGCAGGTGCTGGACAAGCTAGTGTTGTGTTCAGAGTTCACATTGTGAACTGAACAAGTCATCTTTAGAGGGTTACTAGCTCATTGTAAAGATTGCGCAGATCAGCTGCCTGCAAGTTTGGTATATCGGGGTGTAGTGCATATGTGGCAAACATAGGCCAAGTTGGTCCATCATTATGTAAGGGACCTAATCTCACGGGTTGTATTACATGTGGGAGGGCGCCATTAAACCAGTTCTGATGTTCTTGAAAAGTAATCAGTATTTCAAGATCATGGTATGCTTGGTACCATAGTGGTACGTTGCAATTCTGAATGTGTGGAATGTGTATGATCCAGGGTCCTCCTCAGGATTTTCTGTTTGGGAAGCTTCCTTGGATTCTACTATGAATGTGACAGCCCCGCCACCTTATCTGTCAAGCCATGTGCTATTAAGTGTAGTGTTAATGCATGTTTCACATTCTCGGAAATGTCTATGGCGTTAGCCATGTTAAAAAAAAGTGTGTAAAGAGACAGAACACATTGGGGAGAAAGTCCTTTTTAAGAGTTCGAGCTCGAAAAACCTAAAGCCTAATTAGGTGTTCCGTGTTCAGCTGAGGATGATCGTCCCCAAGACCACATATGTCTCTGTGTAATGGTACTTAGGGTACCTGTTGTGTGCGATACAGAGATACTCAGGGCATCCGTATATTAGTGCCTAAACACCATCGTTGGTGGCGCCATGTTATAGTTTGACTCTTGCTCTAGGCAAGACTGCTGGTTTAAGGATGACAGCACTTTGTCTATAGTCGACTATGCCAGTCCTTCAACAAGTTACTACTGTTAGCACAACCCTCCCGGCTGACAAGCAGACAGTAAAAGGTGATTTGTGGCAGCCTTTACGCATGGTCTCAAAAAAGCGACATCTCAGGGAAGTCGTGGTTAAACGGAGATTACCCTTTACTCACATGAGCAACAGGTCACAGTCACACACAGGCAATGAAGGAGATGTAGTAAATTTTTCATTAGGCTTTATTAACAAGACTGCAATCTACTGTGAAATGCATAGGCTGCAACAATTAGGATAATAAACAATGCAAGAAACAGAATTGTAAAAATGAGAGTCATGAATAGGAAGATCCCCACCATCTTGTAATAACATAAGATGCGGGAGAGGTGCAAAATAGGCCCGAATACCCTATCATGGAAAACCTAATCTCTACCCTAAAAGAGAGCTAGGTGTGTTAAAACTAATCTGCCAGTATCATGTCCATGAGAAGAGCCCCCAACCCTTGTTACCTTGGAATGAGGTCTCTAGATCAGACTCCGTGGTGACACAAAGGCTGGGTTGGCATCAAGGCGACGTGTAGCATAGATAGCGTTGACGGCATCTGGTAGGAATCCCTCTAAAGGCCTTGTCTGTGTGAGATGTATTTATACAGAGCTAGTAGGACCCCTGATGCAGGTGTGGTCCCATACAATAGATAAGAAGGCATGCTTCGGTGGCAATTATATAAACAATTTCCTGAAAAGCACATTGTGTTTACTGTCACAAGTAAGTGGGAAAGTACATGATGTGAATACCTACATTTATCATTTGTTTTTTTGCGCTGATAATGACGCCTTCACAGAATGACACTGACAACATGAAATCAAAATATCTTCTAACTAAAAACAGGACAGCCATCTTAAAGGAAACAATTAATTAAATGTGCTAAAACAGAGCAAGCTAAGTAGGTTAAAAGTCACTAGGTGACAGGGCACAGGCCTGCAAGCCAAAGGCTAAGCTAAACTCCTGATTCCCATTAAAACTAGGGCCCGTATTTATACTTTTTTTGCGCCGCATTTGTGTCTTTTTTGACGCAAAAACGGCGCAAACTTGCAAAATACCATTGGTTTGCGCCGTTTTTGTGTAAAAAAACGACGCAAATGTGGCGCAAAAAAAGTATAAATACGGGCCTAAGTCGGGCTCACTTCACAAGCCTTAGCAAAGGGAAAAGTCACAGATGAAGAGTTGCAGAGCTGCCAAGGACCAGCAAGGTCCAGGGGGACTTAACCTAAAGAGGGGAGCCCCAGATGACCCTCAGCAGTAAGGAGAGCTCGAAGACGAGAATTCAGACCACAGGTGACTCATAGGTAGCAGGCACAGGAGTCTCAGTGAGGCCCACTCAGTACATCTGAAGAAGATTCCCACATTGCTGGGGTAACAGACAGGCAACCGAGTGAGGCAGGAAGAGGTGCAGGGGGCCAGGGCTACATGGAGCCTGAAGATCCCTTGGAAGAGAAGCCAACAAGCTTTGGTAGCTGCAAGAGTTGAAGTGCACAGGAAAGGCAAGGGCTCACCATCTCCCAAGTTGGACGGCTGATAGAGAGGTCCAAGGGGACCACTCCAGACCAACACCAGTATGCAGGATCTACGCAGTTCTGCAGGAGAGAGGATCCACGCAGCCGGACGTCATTGCAGTTGGTGCCTGTGAATGCAGGGGTGTGACTCCTTCAATCCAAGTGACATTCCTTCTTGCTTCTTTGTGCAAGCTGAAGACTTGTAGTCCTCAGAGGATGCACAGCCAGGGAAATATTGCACTTGCTGGAAGAAGCCAGAGAAACAATGTTGCAGAGCAGAGTCATTGCTGGAGTTGCATATTGTTGGTTCCTGGAGGGTAAAATTGCTGTCCCGGCAGCCAGAAAAGGAAGTAAACAATGCAGAGGAGTCTTGCTGGAATCTTGCACATCAAATCTGAAGACCCACCCTGGAGGGAGACCCTAAATAGCTCAGGAAGGGGGTTTGGTCACCTAGCAGGGTGTCCACCTATCAGGAGGGGGCTGTGATGTCACCTGCCTGACCTGGCCACTCAGATACTCCCAGGAGCCTCTGCCCACCTTGGATTCAAGATGGCAGAATCAAGTGGCCACCTGTAGGAGCTCTGGCCACCACCACTGGGGTGCTGATGGACAGGGGAGAGGTTACTCCCCTTTCCATTGTCCAGTTTCGCGCTAGAGCAGGGACCGGGGTCCCTGGAGTGGTGGAAACTAGTTTATGCAATGAGGGCACCAAATATGCCTTTCAAAGCATACCGGTGGCTTGGGAGGCTACCCCTCCCAAGCCATGTAACACCTATTTCCAAAGGGAGAGGGTGTTGTCTCCCCCTCCCAAAGGAAATCCTTTGTTCTTCCTTCCTTAGCTTGAGCTGGTCAAGCAGCAGGAGGGCAGAAACCTGTCTGAGGGGTTGCAGCAGCGCAGGCTGCCCGGAAAACCCCAGAAGACTGGTGGGAGCAATGATGGAGGTCCTCTAAGGAGCCCGCAGAATGCATTGGATAATACAACCAATACTGGCAACAGTACTGGGGTATGATTCTGACATGTTTGATACCAAACATGCCCAGGTTTGGAATTACCATTGTGTAGCTGGTACACAGTAACCAGGTAAAATGGCTTCCCCACACTTGCGAAGTCCAGGGAAACAGAGATGGAGTTCATAGGGGCACCTCTGCCCATGCAGGGGTGCCCTCACACACAGGTACCTGCACCCTGCCCTCTGGGCAATGAGGGCTGCCAAAGAGGTGACTTACAGTAACAATGTGCAGTGACGTGTAGTGAAAGGGTTCAGGCACCTTTTCACCCAGGGTGCAATGGCAGGTCTGAAGACACATTTTGCATGACTCCCTTGGGTGGCACAATACATGCTGCAGCCCATGAGAACCCCTAGTGCCCCAATGCCCTGGGTACCTAAGTACCATATACTAGGGACATATATGGGGGTACCAGTATGCCAATTGTGGACGAGTAAAGTCCCAAACAACCAAATTTAGAGGGACAGCGCACAGTCACTGGGGTTCTGGTTAGCAGTATCCCACTGAACACAGTCAAAAAATAATGACAGCAGACAAAAAGTGGGGGTAACCATGCCAAAAAGAGGGAACTTTCCTACAACTGCTTTTACCAGCTCAAGACAACATCATTCTTCATTAGTTTTTTTCCAGTTAAGCACTAAGGGCCAGATTTATACTTTTGGGTGCAAAACTACACTAACGCAGTTTTGCATTAAAACGTTTTGCACTGGCTCGCACCATTCTTCAGCACCAGCCAAGCACCATATTTATGGAATGGTGCAAGCCAGCGCAAAGGGTGGGCCAGTGTAAAAAAAAAAAATAACGTTAGCCAGGTGGGGGTGGCAGTATGGGAGAAGGGTGTTTTGCACCAAAAAATGACGTTAGGCTGGTTAGAGTAAAGGAAAATGACTCTAACCAGCCTAGTGTTATTTTCTGACGCAAAACCATCCATACCACATGACTCCTGTTTTAGAAAAGACAGTGTTGGACCTGGCTTTTTGACAGGGTCATCCCCAAACTTTTTGCCTCCTTCCTCCTATTTTATTTTCTGACCTGTTGTTGTTGGCTTTTAACCTCTGGGCACTTTACCACTGCTAACCAGTGCTAAAGTGCATATGCTCTCTGTATAAATTGTACTATTGATTGGTTTATCCATGATTGGCTATTTAATTTACTTATAAGTCCCTAGTAGAGTGCACTATATGTGCCTAGGGCCTGTAGATTAAATGCTACTAGTGGGCCTGCAGCACTGGTTGTGCCACCCACTTCAGTAGCCTCTTAACCTTGTCTCAGGCCTGCCATTGCAAGGCCTGTGTGTGCAGTTCCACTGCCACTTCGACTTGGCATTTAAAAGTACTTGCCAAGCCTAGAACTCCCCTTTTTCTACATATAAGTCCCCCCTAATGTGTGCCCTAGGCAACCCCTAGAGCAGGGTGCTGTGTGGGTAAAAGGCAGGACATGTACCTGTGTAGTTATATGTTCTGGTAGGGTAAAACTCCTAAATTCGTTTTTACACTACTGTGAGGCCTACTCCCTTCAAAGGCTAACATTGGGGCTGCCCTCATACACAGTTGAAGTGGCAGCTGCTGATCTGAAAGGAGCAGGAAGGTCATATTTAGTATGGCCAGAATGGTAATATAAAGTCCTGCTGACTGGTGAAGTCGGATTTAATATTACTGTTCTAGAAATGCCACTTTTAGAAAGTGAGCATTTCTTTGCACTTAAATCTTTCTGTGCCCTTCAATCCACGTCTGGCTAGGTTTAGTTGACAGCTCCTTGTGCATTCACTCAGACACACCCCAAAAACAGGGTACTCAGCCTCACTTGCATACATCTGCATTTTGAATGGGTCTTCCTGGGCTGGGAGGGTGGAGGGCCTGCCCTCACACAAAGGACTGCCACACCCCCTACTGGGACTCTGGCAGACAGGAATAAACTGAAAGGGGGCTTGGTGCATTTCTTAGACACTCTTTGAAGTCACCCCCACTTCAAAGGCACAACTTAGTATAAAACAGGGCCTCTGCCCTACCTCATAAGACACTTGCTGGAGAAGAAACCTGAACCAGAAACTACATCCTGCCAAGAAGAACTGCCTGGCTGCTCAAAGGACTCACCTGTCTGCTTTTCTACAAAGGACTGCTGCCTTGCTGTTGGCCTGCTGCCTTGCTGAACTCTTGTCTGGCTGTAAAAGTGCTCTCCAAGGGCTTGGAAAGAGCTTGCCTCCTGTTCCCTGAAGTCTCAGGACCAAAAAGACTTCTCTTTTTCACTTGAACGCTTCGTGCGGCAAAATTTTTGCTGCACAGTTTGTTCCGCGGCGAGAAAAAGGGCACACACCGACACCTTCGGGACGACTGGAACTTCGACGCACGGCCTCGCAAGGACAACTCATCCCGACTTCCAGAGGAGAAATCGACGCGACGCCTGCCGTGAGAGCGGAACTTCGACACGCAGCCGGAAAACAAGCAGGAGAATCCACGCACAGACCCGGGACATCTGGTAATCCCCGCGACCCACAGAAAGAGACTGTCCGCGTGCCGGAAAATGACGCACGACTTCCCCGTGTGAAAAAATAACGCACACACCATTTTTCCACGTATCTCTTCTTCTGCGGCCCTCTGCGGAGATTTTCCACCAGAAACCAGGTACTTTGTGCTTGAAAGAGACTTTGTTTGCTTTTTAAAGACTTAAGACACTTTGGGGGTCATTCCAACCTCGGCGGTAAAAGGCGCTTACCGCCGTTCAGAAGACCGCCATAACACCGCCGCGGCCGTGGTAAACCGCCACGGTCATTCTGACCCACAACAGGCAAACCGCCAAAATACAGATATCCACAAAAGTCCGCCACACCAAAGGGCAGCGAGAAACTGGCGATGACCAAACCTCCCCGTCACGCCAACAGAAATACGCCCACACTATCACGACACACGAATCCACGCGGCGGTCTTTCAACCGCGGTATTCCATTGGCGGTACACACCGCCGCGCTCAACATACACACACACTTACAAAATACAACCACATTGGACAATTCAAAATACACACACCTGAGACACATACACACACCACTCCCACACACCCAATTAAATATAAAACACACACCCACATCACCCACAAACCTCCACTCCTAGAGATTCGTGAACACGCACCGAGAAAAGACATCCGAGCACCCAGACGCCCAATTCACTGTCACCCAGCAATATTTGCACGCACTTCACACAACACAATACACATCACCACACTTAGCACCACACAATCCACCATACACATCACCCACACCACCCCATGGCACCGCAAAGACACCCCAGGTTCTCTGATGATGAACTCAGGGTCATGGTGGAGGAAATTGTACGAGTAGAGCCACAGCTGTTCGGGGCACAGGTGCAGCACACCACCATTGCCAGGAAGATGGAGCTATGGAGCAGAATAGTCGACAGGGTCAACGCTGTGGGACAGCACCCAAGAAATCGGGACGAGATCAGGAAGAGGTGGAACGACCTACGGGGGAAGGTGCGTTCCATGGTATCCAGGCACAACATCGCGGTGCAGAAGACTGGCGGCGGACCCCCACCTCCTCCCCCAGAATTTACAACATGGGAGGAGCAAGTCTTGAACATCCTGCAACCTGAGGGCCTCGCAGGAGTAGGCAGGGGAATGGACTCTGGTAAAGCAAATCTTAACTACTTCTCCCCGCCACCCCACCTGCATGCCAACTCATACCCCCACCCTCACCCTCACCCCCATCACATCCTACTCCTTGCAACTGTCTCACCATCACAACCCACCCATCCCAACACCTAGCCCTGCATGCGTCCACAAAGCATGGACACCCATCACCTAAGCATGCCCACTGCACATACACATACAAACCCCCCCACCAAACACCGTCACAACAGCCCCCACAAGGGAATGCCAGCACTGGGGTACACGGGCACCCACCCATTGCACGCTATGACACACACAGAAGCAATAACCATGCTTTTACACCCCTGCAGGACCCGAACGCCACGACACCGCGCAGGAGGGTCCACAAATGTCCCCTCCACCCCCAGAAGAGGCCCACAGTGAGGACAGCAGCTCTGTCTCCCTGGATCTAGATGACCAGCCCGGTCCACCGGAGACCTCGGGACAGTCGGTTCCCCTCACACAGCCACAGGCCACAGTAGACCTTCCCCCCTCTGGGAACACCAGCACAGCACCCACCCAGCGGGCCCATACCTCTGTCCCCAGGACACGTCTATCAGCGGTGTGTCCACCACTACAGTGAACCCAGGCTAACCCACCACCCCAACAACAACAGGGACCTGGTGGCAGTGGTAGTGGGCACACGGTCCAGGGGACAGAGGCCCAGGGAAACAGGGGAACTGGGAGGGCTGCTGTGCGACAGGGGGGGGGACAGGCCCAGGGAACCCACTCTCCACGAGGCCCTCTCCTCCATCATGGGAGCATACCACCGCTCCGAGGAGACGATGGCGACGGTCCTGGCCAGGTTTCAGGAGATCCAGCTTCTGCAGGAGGAACAGTATATGGGGTTCAGGGAGGAACTAAGAAACATCAGTTCCCCCATGGGTACCATCGTAGTGGCCCTGCATGAGGTAGTCACGACATTGCGGGACACTGTGGCACCTCAAAGGGCCCCTGACACTAGCATGCACCAAGAACTGCCTACCACCTCCGCCGGCGCTAGTGGACAGGAGGCCCAGACACAAGACCAACAGGCCACCAGAACCCCACCCCCTGCAGAAGGAGAACCACTCTGCAAGCGGGCCCTGAGATCCAGGAAGAAGACAGAGTAAGATGTCAAGACCCCGCCAGCAAAGGATACCGCCCTGATTGTCAACCCACTGTCCCACATTGTCACCCTGTCCAACCTTAAACTGCCCCTGCTCCACTTCCCACAGGCATTTGGACAATGCACCTGTGAAACTGATAGTCTGGACTCTGCCATGGACAATCCTCCACCCTCACCCCTCACCGATTTGCAACCACCCATCCAATTTAGAGCACTTGAATAAAAACACTTATTGCACAAAACAATCTGGAGTCTGGCTGTGATTTAGAACAAATGTATTAGACATGACCGTGCCAAAATGTTCATTCACATTGTGATGGCAACAAACCGCTGTCACACAGCTGTAGTCCATGGGGAAACAAAGCAGATGTCACGCAGTGAGGCCCACAGCTCTGAAAACGGAAGGGAAAGTCACAACACAGTTAGCATACACTGGGGGAAAAAGTCAGACAGTAGAGAGGTAGGAGTCTTTAAGTAAATGTAATATGCCGGTGTCTACTCTTACCTGTGTGCCACTGAAAATACTGCTGTATTACAGTGTTCCTGTTCTCTATGTCGTCCACGTCGGCTTCCTCCTCTTCACTCTCCACAGGCTCCACAGCTGCTACAACACCACCATCTGGACCATCCTCCTGCAGAAAAGGCACCTGGCGGCGCAAAGCCAGGTTGTGAAGCATACAGCAGGCCACGATGATCTGGCACACCTTCTTTGGTGAGTACATTAGGGATCCACCTGTCATATGGAGGCACCTGATCCTGGCCTTCAGGAGGCCAAAGGTTCGCTCAATCACCATCCTAGTCCGCCCATGGGCCTCATTGTACCGTTCCTCTGCCCTTGTCCTGGGATTCCTCACTGGGGTCAGTAGCCAGGACAGGTTGGGGTAACCAGAGTCCCCTAATAGCCACACCCGGTGCCTCTGGAGTTGACCCATCACATACGGGATGCTGCTATTCCGCAGGATGTAGGCGTCATGCACTGACCCAGGGAACTTGGCATTAACATGGGAGATGTACTGGTCAGCCAAACACACCATCTGTACATTCATCGAATGATAACTCTTCCGGTTCCTGTACACCTGTTCACTCCTGCTGGGGGGGACCAAAGCAACATGTGTCCCATCAATGGCACCTATGATGTTGGGGATATGTCCAAGGGCATAGAAATCACCCTTCACTGTAGGCAAATCCCCCACCTCAGGGAAAACGATGTAGCTCCGCATGTGTTTCAGCAAGGCAGACAACACTCTGGACAACACCTTGGAAAACATAGGCTGGAACATCCCTGATGATATGGCCACTGTTGTTTGAAATGACCCACTTGCTAAGAAATGGAGTACTGACAGCACCTGCACTAGAGGGGGGATCCCTGTGGGTTGGCGGATGGGTGACATCAGGTCTGGCTCCAGCTGGGCACACAGTTCCTGTATAGTGGCTCGGTCAAGCCTGTATGTCAGTATGACATGTCGTTCCTCCATTGCCGACAGGTCCACCAGCGGTCTGTACACGGGAAGATTCCTCCATCTCTTCGCATGTCCCAACGGACGGTGCCTATGAAGGACAACAGCGAGCACAGAGTCAAGCAACCCACAGGTACGTAACCACAGCTTGCACATAGCACGATTCCCAATGCATTGAATGGCTTGTATGAGTGTTGGTGCATGGCCTAGGTATGTGTGACGCAGTTGGTAATTAGGCCATGTGGGCCCTTGAAATGGCGGCTGCCTGACCTGTGAAGTGCGACAGTGGGATGTGAGGTCAATGCGCTGGCGTGGCACACTGCGGCGGCAGGCGGTCGAAGACCGCGGCGCTAAGCCGCATTGGTTAACATAGAACCCTATGGGTTTCAGGAGCCAATGACGATGTGCGCCGGCGGTCGCGGTACGCACCGCCGCGGTACGCACCGCCGCAGGCGTGACCGCCATTTTCTATCTGCTTAATCACTCTATACCTGATCTTCGACAGGAGAGGACCTACACTGCAAGTGCTGCTGTGACCTCGGTCTGGAAGAGACAATGGCTCATGCGACTGGGGAAAGGGCCCCTGCCTTCACTGCGGAGGAGTTGGAGAAACTTGTGGATGGGGTCCTCCCCCAGTATGCGCTACTCTACGGTCCTCCAGACCAACAGTTAAGTACACTGGGACCATGCTTAGTGGGCAATGCCTGGGTTGAGTCGGGTGGATGAAAGATGGTGGGGAGGGGAGCGATTGAGGCATGCATCAAACGACAGATGAGAGCATGTGCCACATGGCAAGGGTGGGGATGGGGGGCCACTCACATCGAGAAAGTCGCGATTTGGCGTGCCATCGCCAAGGACGTCCGGACCCTGGGGGTCCACAAACAGACGGGGCACCCACTGCCGGAAGAGGTGGGAAGACATCCGACGCGGGAGCAGGAAGACGGCGGAGGCTCTGCTGGGGATGGCCTCCCAATGTAGGAGGGGTGCCAGTCGTCAATTGACCCCCCTGATGTCCCCGATCCTGGGGGTGGCCTACCCCGATTTGGATGGGCGCATGAGGACATCACAGCAGACACAAGGGGGTGAGTACAAATACATTCTGCTGACTTTGAGCGCAGTGGAGGTGTCTGGGTGGGGGAGGAGGGCTGTGGGTATCCCTAGGCCAGGGCGATTTCTGTAGGCTAGGCCCCTCCATAAGGCATGGCCCTGTGCCCCCGCCCCCACCTCTGTAGGGTGCCAAGTACAGGTATCCATGGCCCTGTGTCATCTATGTGTGCAGTTGTCGTCCATAGGCTTGTAGGCCATGTCCCACGGATTGCGTAGTGGACCCCAAGTGCACGGCGTAGTGCAGGGTGCTTCTGTGTCTGTCTTGTCCGCCAACGGTAGCGGTAATCCATGCACTCAACATGTCTTTATTTCTCCTCCCCCCCTTTTATGTGGTCTTCCTGTTCATGTGTGCATTAGCATCATCAGGCGGAGGAGAAGTGGCATCGGAGCACGAGGGAGCTGCATCTCATATGGCCATGCCGGTCCATGCAACTGACTCGGATTTCACCAGTGAGACGGAGGGCGAGGGGAGCTCCACAGCGGGGACTCGTGCTGATGTCAGTGACAGCGACTCGTCCTCTGAAGGGAGCTCCCTTGTGGTGGCGGCAACATCCGTGCCCCCGCAACAACAGGTACAGCCGCCACCCAGCGCCCCAGCACCGCCCTCCCAGCAGCCCCTCAGCGTTTGCCCCGTGCCTGCTCACCCAGGAATGTGGGCATCTCCTTCGCCCCAGGCACCTCAGGCCCTGCCCCTGTCACCCCTGCTGCCCTCAGTGAGGAGGTCATTGACCTCCTAAGGACCATCATTGTTGGGCAGTCTACCCTTTTGAATGCCATCCAGGGTGTACAAAGAGAGGTGCACCAGAGTAATGCATACCTGGAGGGCATTCATTCGGGTCAGGCTGCCCATCATTGTCCCTGTCTCTAGCCTCCCCCCTCCAACTTCCTCCACCCAGACCTAATCCCCTGTACCTGTGCCTATCCCAGACACACCTACAGACCAGCCTGCACACACCTCAACACCCAAGGGAAGCTCATCCAGACATAAGCACCACACATCACACAAGCATTCACACAAGCAACATCCACATGCAGACATACCAACACCCACTGCCTCCACTGTGTCCCCCTCCTCCTCGTCTCCCTCCTCCCTCCCTGTGACGTCTCCACTCACACTTGCATGCACAAAATCTTCAGCCACTACGTCCATCACCAGCACACCCACCAGAACACTCCGCACATGTGCAGTCACCACCCCCACTACCATTTACACGTCCCCTGTGTCCTCTCCAAGTGTGTCTGTCACCCCCTCCTCCAAACTACACAAACGCAGACAGCCACCCACCCAACAGCCATCCACCTCACGACAGCCTCCAGCCCAAGCACCTGCACCCAAAGACACCAGACTTCACACTCCTACAACCACATCCTCTTCCTCTACTCCCATACCCACTACACCTACCCGTCCCTCTCTTTCCAAATTGCTTTTCCTTAACCTCTTTCCAACAACTCCCCCACCCCCTCCATCTCATAAGACTCCAATCAGCACCTCAGCCACCACAAAACCGGGACCTGTGAAGACTGTTGTCCATGGACTGTGGAGTCCCCCACCCTCAAGGACATCCAGGTCAGCTAGGAGCCAAGGCACGGCAAGCCCACCACCGGAAAAGCATCCTAAGATTGCCAGTGCCCGGCGCGAGCGACCAAAGACCCCAGGGACCAAAATCCCTACATTGGCTCCGTCAGGAAGTGGGGTGCCACCTGGCACACCGCCAAAGGTGGGAAAGGGCCACAAGCGTGCAGGGAAGGGTGGGAAGGGCAGCACGCCCGACAAGTCCGGCAGCAGGCCAGCTGGCCAGGAGGGCCCCACCAGCCCCATCCCAGGTGTGCAGGAGGACACACACAGGCCCGGTACTGCAGCCCAGGAGGGCCCCGCAAGCCACGTCCCAGGTGGGCAGGAGGACACCCACAGGCCGATAACTGCAGCCCAGGAGGGCCCCGCAAGCCACCAGACAGATGGGCAGGAAGGCCCCGCCAGCCACATGTCAGGTGGCGAGTGACATCCATACCTGGGCCGGATCCGCTGACCAGGAAACTCATCTCAAGCACCGCTCCGCTGGGCACCGCCGTCTCAAGCACCGCTGAACTGGGCCCTTCATCTCAAGCAGCGCTCCGCTGGGCACCGCCATCTCAAGCACCGCTGAACTGGGCCCTTCATCTCAAGAACCGCTGAACTGGGCCCTTCATCTCAAGCACCGCTCCGCTGGGCACCGCCGTCTCAAGTACTGCTGAACTGGGCCCTTCATCTCAAGCACCGCTCCGCTGGGCACCGCCGTTTCAAGAACCGCTGAACTGGGCCCTTCATCTCAAGCACCGCTCCGCTGGGCACTGCCGTCTCAAGCACCGCTGAACTGGGCCCTTCATCTCAAGCACCGCTGAACTGGGCCCTTCATCTCAGGCACCTCTGCTGGGCACCGCAGTCTCAAGCACCGCTGAACTGGGCCCTTCATCTCAAGCACCGCTCTAATGGGCACCGCCGTCTCAAGCACTGCTGACCTGGGCCCTTCATCTCAAGCACCGCTGAACTGGGCCCCTTCATCTCAAGCACCGCTGGCCCATTGGCGGAAGGGGCAGGCCCGCATCTGTGTCGGGCAGGGCTGCACGAAGCCCTCTGGGCACTAGTCCCCCTCCAGTACCAGTGGAGACTGTTATCCACTTGAGAGACTGTGGCTTTGCACTCCCCAGGATGGCACAGTGGGCAACCCACCCACTGTAGAGACTTGAGAGACTGTGGCTTTGCACTCCCCAGGATGGCACAGTGGGCAACCCACCCACTGTAGAGACTTGTGAGACTGTGGCTTTGCACTCCCCAGGATGGCACAGTGGCCATGGAGGCCCCTCGTGGATCTGGCGTCGTGGACTCATCTGGCTGAGGTGCCCCCCCTTCCCTTCCCCCTGAGGTGCCTGTAGTTTTCCTATCTGATGCCCCTGCAGTGTTCTCTCCGTTGGAGGCAGGTATCCTGTGTGGGCTTTGCCCATGTGTTTTGGCCCAGTGGCCCACGAACAATGGCTGATAGACATTTCGGACTGGACAATTTATGTATATAAAGTTATAGATGTGTGATATATTTTATACTCAGTCTTACAATATAATTCTATATTTATAATCATTTCCTTTTGCCTTTGTATTCTTCCGGGGGGCTTGGGGGTGTAACTGTGATGTATTGCTATACATTGATGTGTGTGTTGTAGTGGTTGAGGGTGAGGGTGGGTGTGTCGCATATGTGTGTCCCCGTCATTTTTTGCCTCCCCCTCCCCTGTGTCGTAGGTGCAGTACTCACCATTGTCTTCTGCGCCGGCGTTCGCACTCCTGGTAGAGGAGCAGGAAGACAATGGCTGGTAGGATGTGTAGTTCGGGTTCCATGCTGTCCAGATTCCTCGTGGGCTGTATGGAGGTGAGCGTTTTCCCTTCGAAATGTCTGTTTCCGCCGTGTTTTTATCGGCGGGGCTACCGCCCCGGAAAAGGTGGCGGATTGGTGGGTTGTGATAGGGTGGGCGGTACATTGTCTCCCGCCTGTCTGTTGGCGGTGACCGCCACGCTGTTTGTTTGTCCCGCCGTGGCGGGCGGTGTGTTAAAGTGGCGGTCTCTGTTGGCGGTTTCCGCCAGGGTCGGAATTGCATTTTTTTTGCCGCCAGCCTGTTGGCGGTTTGACCGCCGCTTTAACACCGACCGCCAGGGTTGGAATGACCCCCTTAATATCACTTTTCAGTGATATCTTTACAAATTCATATTGCATCTTTGATCGTTTTGACCTGCAAATACCCAGATAAATATTATATATTTGTCTAAACACTGTGTGGTGTATTTTTGTGGTGCTATATTATGGTATTGTATGATTTATTGCACAAATGCTTTACACATTGCCTACTAAGTTAAGCCTGACTGCTCGTGCCAAGCTACCAGAGGGTGGGCACAGGCTAATTTTGGATTGTGTGTGACTTACCCTGACTAGAGTGAGGGTTCTTGCTTGGACAGAGGGTAACCTGACTGCCAACCAAAAACCCCATTTCTAACAGACAGGAATCATGCCCACCACACCAATTTGCCAGCACAGGGGACCAGTGTCCCCTGGGCATGGCCATTCCACCGAGTGCCATGTAGTGGGGCCCATTTCAGGGCCCCCAATAGCACTTTAAAAAAAAATACCTACCTATACTTATCTATACTTACGTGGGATGGGGTCCCCCATCCTCCACTGTCCCTCTGGTGTGTGTGTCCCTGGGGCCTGGGGAGGGCACCTGTGAACTCACACGTCCTCTGACGCCTGCCCTGACCTAGGCGTTAAATAATGGTGCAAAGTAATATTTGCACCATTATTTGACCCCTCCTCCCATCCGTGCGTGATTTTAGCACAGGGGATAAATATGGCGCCAAGGCATAGAGTCATTTTTTGCACGGGAACGCATACTTTGCATCTCATTGACACAAGGTAGATTTCCACGTCCAATAAATTACTTTAACTCCATAGCTTTGGCGCAGGACAGGTCTAGCGTCAAAGTATAAATATTTAGTTCGTTTTACACCGAATTTTCGTAAAAAAAAAAAGACACAAATTTGGTGCAAAACAAGTATAAATAAATATGCCCCCAAGTGTTCCATCATTAACCGTCCTCCCCCCACCATTTTGCTTTCCAAGCTGCACAGTGAGCCTGTGTTAAGATTCCTGGAGTGCTATTCTCACCCTTGTATTGGCGATCGTAAGAAGCCAGCAGATGTTTCTCATCTGGAAATGTATATTGGTGGAAGGAGTGTGGCCTAGCTGGAAATTAGTATGAGCAGGGGAGGGGTTAGATACACTGACTGAGGTAATCCAAATGCTCTATATACTGCCTAGTAATCGATGTTTGAGGTACTGCCAAATGTGGATAAGAAGAATGTGTATTCCCTTCTCTGCAAATGTATGAATCTTGAAGCATCCACCAGTTTGTGATCATTGATCACATCCCATAGTACACCCTTTCTCCCCTGTTGCCCACATTAAGGGACCCCGTTTTGTCTATTACAGGGATAATTACCGAATTCCAATCACCCTTTTGGTAGGTCTTGTCTTTCTACATTCTGTAAGAAGTTTGAATAGTCTGGCTAAAAAGTTTGTCTTCTGAAAATTCTGGAGATATATAGAGCCTATAACCAGTGTGTTAGACCTGACAGCTGTGGAGTGGACTTCCCCTAAACATTTTTGTCTGCTTGCCTCATATTTTGCTGATTGTGCCTTGTTTGCCTTAGAAGACTGAGCACTTTATCACTGTTCACCAGTGCTAAAGTGCATGTGCTCTCTCCGTTAACCATGGTGTGATTGGTGCAAGCACAATTGGCATATTTAATTTACTTATAGGTCCCTGGTCAAGTGCACTACATGTGTCCAGGGCCTGTGAATTAAATGCTACTAGTGGGACTGCAGCACTGCTTGTGCCACCCACTCTAGGAGCCCTTAGACATGTCTCAGGCCTACCCCTCTCAAAGGCTAACATTGGGGATTCCTTATTTCATTTAATAAGCTGTAATTCCTAATATGGAGAAGGTAGATCTACCATATTTAGTAACTGTGGAATTATACTGATAAATCCTCTTTAATGGTAAAGTTGGATGTATAGTTAAAATTTTGAAAATTCCACATCCTGATGGGCCATCCTGGGCAGGATTGGAGGGAGGACCTGGGCACAGCCTCACACTTACACCTGAATACCCAATGTCTTGTCCCCACACAAAGGGTTGTATATCCCCCTGAAGTGAGTCTGGAGCCAAAGCAGGAAGAATGGACCTCTCTGAACGTCAAAGACCCTTCTTTGAAGTCACCTCCACTTTAAATACACAACCAAGTATAAGTACTGGACCTCTGACTCTACCAACTCAGTACACCTGAACGCACTCTACTTGGAAGCAGTACTGCACAGCTTAAGGGCTCTGCCGGACTGCCTCTCTGGAAGACTGCTGCCTTGCTGTGTTGCCCTGCTGCTCTGTCTGGCTGTGTGAAGACAGGACCTCTACCACTAAACCCAGAGTGCCTCCAAGGGGTAGTTGACTAGCATCCTGTTTTCTGAAGACCCAAGGACATCAAGGTCTTCCATCTTGCTCCTTTACCTGGCCAACTGGAAGTGGATCCAGCTGCTTGCTCAAGTGAAACCGATGCATCTTCTGCTGTGAGAACAAAATCAATGCATTGCCACTGTTGTGGGAGCACAATCAGCACATTGCACTCGGAGCCAGCGCATTGCCATTGGAACCGCCACATCACCACCATTGCAGGGAGATGACCTATGCATTCCTCCAACTGTATAGAGAAACCTGGCGCATTGACTTCGGAACCTTCACATCTCAAAACAAGTGCTTCATATTCGGAACCAACGCATCGCGACTGCTGCATTCAGAAAATCAAAGTATCACTCCAATTGCCGGATCAACATCTTCACATCACTGAAGTGCACCCTGCATCTTCATGTTGCGAGAAGGATCAGGGTACTATTTTTTTTCAGCAGGACTTCCGCGACCCCTGTATCCTGCCTATGCTCCATCGCAGTCGACCTGAACTCTTGACTTTGCCCCATTCCAGGGCATCCATATAATCCCAAAGGCGTGTATTGCTTCTAAGCACTATTTTTACCCTTTAATCTTTAAAAATTCATATCTTGACTTCTACTTATTGGATTTTTGTTCTTTTGTTATTTATACAATTAAGCTCTATTTTTCTAACCTGGTTTGGAGTCTTTTTGTGGTGTTTTCACTGTGTTAGAGTTTGAAATGTTGCACGAATAATGGGCTCTGGGAGCTGCCGCCCCTAAGTCACACCCTACGGCCTGCTACCATGAGCACCTTGGGGGGGCCCATGTGCAACACAGCCATCAAGAGGGGCAATGCAGCCCTTTACAAAAGCCCTTGTCTCTACTTCCTGCCTATACCTGGCCTTTTGAGCCCACTTGTACCTGTGGGGCCCCACTTCTCATTCTGGTCAGCTCCACTGTGCTGAGGAGTCTTGCGCGCAGGCCAGGTATGGCCTCTATATCGATGCTAGCTACAGTAAATGCTGAGTGGGGTGGCATTTGGGATTAGGCCTACTGGAGGCGCTCTGCCATCACCTTCCGAGCAGTAACCACAGGCAGCCCCAGCAGCGGCTCTAGTCATTGTTGGAGCTGGAGTTTCTTGAGCACTATCCTCCCTCACCTGAGGGCCTCTCTGACAGCGGGCGTTAAGACCTAGCATGTCCAGTCACTGCTCCACTCCACAGACCATGTGCATCCCTGGCGTACTGGGGCCACTCTCTAAGGCTGACTCGCCTCACTCACTCCGGCCCCCCCCACTGGAGGCTGCCATCTGCCCTTGACCCTATTCTACTCTACTGTCAGCTTTCTGTTCAACAGGCCCACACCTGGATTAGGCGCTGCCCGGCAAAGGAACCTTCTCAACACACAAATGCATCTGGGAAGCAGGCTAAGCAGCTGCTTTTCACGAAGGTGGCCTCTCGAGCCAAATCTTCACCTCTCCCAACCCGGACAAGGTGCTTTAAATGCAGAGTGGCAGGGAGAAGGGGCTATAAGCAGTGAAAGAACACACACAGGACGGGGGTGCAACAATCCTGCTCATCACTAAAGACGGAGTCACCTGCAGACTGATGGACACTGTACCAGCCACTGTACATTGGACTTTCTGAACTCCCCAGTCTGAAAGCTGAGTACGGGTTGCATGTTCATTATAGCTGGTTCACTGCTTCATTATTACTGCTTGTTTGCTAATAGGGCTTGATCATCTGTAGTGCAGACACCCCACTCCCCCTGCTGAGCAGGCTGCTGCTCGATGGCTGTACTGCTCCCCATTACCTCAGGAATTACATCCCACCTTGCATGCTCTACATACTCCATCACCTTCCCATTCATTTTACTGGACCCGGGGAGTGGGACCGCGTGCAGCTCCCCCGTTATCATATCTTCCATCCTGATGTGTCACCATTCCACCAACACCTTGTTACTGGCCTGTGAGTGACAGTTGCCCAGGCCTCCGTTCACCTGGCTCTTCCCTGAGCTTGTCGGAGGGATATGCTGACTCTCCACCTCTCCAATCCACCCCTCTCCCCCCTGGGTTTATCCTCCCTCCCTTGTTTGGTTTGACCCACTCTTCTGCTCCTTCGATTCCCTACTGTCCCCCTCCCCAGTGTCTCTACAACTCTCCCAGATTGCTCCCCTCCCTCATCTTCACCCTCCACTTATATGCCCTAGGGCCTCCCAGACAGAGCAGCTTCTCAGGTTTAGATCAGCTGATTACAGTTTCTAGAGCATGTTGCCTAGTGATTCTGCATGGGTAAGTGGTTTTTGTCTTACTTGTTGTGCTTATTTGTGCTTTGTTATCTCCCTGTCTGTCCATGGTTGTTCTTTTCTTTCTCTTCCTCTATTTCTTTAGTCAGTTTTGGTCAGCTACCTCCCGTACCTTGCAGCCCTCCTTGCTGAGCGTACCTCTCTTCTCCTCCTGGATCCGTACTCCCCACTTATTAGTTCTGCTTCCCACGGATTGGCCCACTGGATGTGGTGGGTCAGTCTGGCCTCCTGTCAACACCAGGACAGTGCGCACTCTACGGGCATCTAGAATGCAAAAACCCAACACTTGCAAGATAATGTAATTTATGCATTGTGATGATATGTTATTGTTGAACCTTTTGCATTGCAGAATTCCATCCAAAAGATTCATTTTTAAGGTGCTTATAAATACTGTACATTTGCAATGTATTGCTGCAGCCATTCAGAGTGTGTTAGGGTGTGGTCCCTTTCCAGGGCCTTCTAGAGACTTTCCCTGCAACATGCTTGGGCGCGGTTCTAGGCTGGGCCAAGACTCTATAAAAGAGAGTCAGCCCAACTTCCAGTGCTCACTATTCAGAGGTCCCGGGGCAGAGCAGCAGCTTCTTCCTAAGCTCCTGTCCCGGCGGCCTATTTGGATTTTCCAGTCTTCTGCACTCATCTCTCATTGGTGATCACTGTTTCCAGGCGGTAAGACGGTGTTTGGACATTTCCCAACACCTTAATTGAGAATTTTCATATTCTTGATTTTAATTCTTAAATGAATAACAGATTACTTGTGTGCTGCCATTTTTTGACATTTGTATGGTGGTTTGCAAATAGGGAGGACGCGCAATTTATTCCATAAAGATTTGACTTCTTTATTACATTGTTGTTCATTGCGCGCTGATATTTCTTGACATTTACATGATGTTTTACGAGTTGGCAAGACGTGCAACTCGTTTCATGAGCATTTAACTTTTTTGTTCATTGCGCACGCGCTACCTTTTCTTGACATTTACATGGTGGCATTCGAATCGGCGAAACGCGCGATTCACTTCTCATGTGTAATTCATGCTGTTCATTGTGCGCTACCATTTTCTGGCATTTTCATGGTGGCATTCGAATCGGCAACACGCGAGATTCTTTCCTTGAGTGTTTTTTCATGTTATTCATTGTGCGCTATCATTTCTTGGCATTTGCATGGTGGCATTTGGATCGACAAGACGCCCGATTCTTTCCCTGAGTGCTTTTCATGTTGTTCATTGTGCGCTACCATTTCTTGGCATTTGTATGGTGGCATTTGAATCGGCAAGACCCGCAATTCTTTCCTTGTGTATAAATAATGTAAATTACTGTGCGCTACTATTCTAAGACATTTTCTTGGTAGCATTTCAAGTTGACACGTTGCGTGATTTATTCCTTGAATCTACGTTGTGTGATTTCATGGTGCACAATCCTTTATGGTGTTTAATACTCATATAAAAATCTGCAATGTGCGCAATTCACTTCCCAATGTTTTTTCTGAGATGAACACAACAATACCAGAGTTCTAGATGTAATGCTGTGTGTTCCTGATATGTATTCTTAAAAGGAGATTCATATGGTTGTTTAGAAATTGCTCAGAGTGTTTCCTGATTCTCATGCTAAGGAAAGTACTCGAATCTGAAAGTCCTATTTAACTTTTCCTGTTTCCTCCTCAGGCATTCGCTCATCTAAAGCCTAGTTAGTTTTAGGACTATTCTAGGGTTGTTCATGTCTTTCGGAAAAGACGAAGCTTAGAGTTGTAGCATGGTACTGATTTCATGAGATGTAATTTTGATGTTGTGTTTTAACCTTTTGCTTCCTACAGGTCTCCTTCCCAGCTGTTCCAGTCCTAATCCCCTTTTACCCACTTGGACTCTCTTAGACTCTGTGATAAATCTAATCAGAGTATTGGAGCTGTCTTGTGGTGGAAGTGTTGGGAACGTGCACAGACCCCGAGGATCTGGTGACTCTGACAGAATAGTGAGCCCACAAATTATTATCCTCCTGGTTTGTGTATGTTCTCAGCATGGCCACACTGGACGAGCTAGTCAAGGCTATCACCCAGCTCCAGTCAGAAGTGGTATCATCAAAGGATTTGACAAATAGTCTAGCTGAGAGGGTGAGTCAGTTACAGAATAAGATTGAGAAGAAAGAACAAAGTCCCACAGGTGTGTCTTGGCCAGGTACGTCTTCTCAGACTTCTGGAGGTAATCCGACTAACATTTCCCTCAATGTTCCTTCAGCCATTCCTTTAGCTCCCCCAGAACGCTTCTCAGGTGATCCCTTGAAAGCGCAATCTTTTCTGGTTCAAGTGGAACTTCACTTCACCTGCAGATCACATACTTTCCCCGATGCCCAGTCTAAAGAAGCTTTCTTGTTGTCATATCTGTCTGGAGATGCAGCTACCTGGGCTATTCCTCTTGTGCGTAAAAATAGTCCCCTGTTGTACAACTGGAAAAATGTTGTTCGTGAATTTGAGAGAGTTTTCGATCGTAGAACTGTAACAGTCAGCAGATCGTGAATTATTAGACTTACGCCAAGGGAATCAGGACTTAGGGGGTCATTCTGACCTCGGCGGTAAAAGGCCCTTACCGCCGGTCAGAAGACCGCCATCATACCGCTGCGACCGCGGTAAACCGCCACGGTCATTCTGACCTCCAACTGCCAAACCGCCAAAAACCCGACATCCACGGAAGGCCGCCTCATCAGCAGGCAGCGAAAAACTGGAGATGACCAAACCTCCACCGCCACGCCAACACAAACACGCCCATGCCATTACGACCCACGAATCCACGCGGCGGTCTTTCAACCGCGGTATTCCATTGGCGGTACACACCGCCGCGCTCAAAATACACACACCTTTACAAAACCCAGCCACATTGGACAATTCAAAATACACACACCTGATACACATACAAACAACACTCCCACACACCCAAGACATTATAAAACACACACCCACATCTCCCACAAACCCCCACAAATCGAAATTCTGAGAGAAGGCGCAATACACAGATAGAGAGCACAGGGAACGCAAACCACAACACACACAGGAACCCAACATCATCAACCACACCACATCTACGCACACATCACCACACACCACCACTCACATCACCACAAACACCACCCCACACCTCATCCACACCACCCCATGGCACCCCAAAGACACCCCAGGTTTTCGGACCAAGAACTCAGGGTCATGGTGGAGGAAATAATAAGGGTAGAGCCCCAGCTCTTCGGCACACAGGTGCAGCACACCACAATAGCCAGGAAGGCGGAGCTATGGCAAAGGATCGTCGACAGGGTCAACGCTGTGGGACAGCATCCCAGAAATCGGGAAGACATCCGAAAGCGCTGGAACGACCTACGGGTGAAGGTACGGTCGATGGTCTCAAGACACAACATCGCTGTGCAGAAGACTGGCGGCGGACCCCCACCCACTCCACCCGAATTCACAGCATGGGAGCAAGAGGTCTTGAACATCCTGCATCCTGCGGGCCTCGCTGGAGTAGGCGGAGGAATGGACTCTGGTAAGTCTAATCTCAACTACTTCCCCCCCCCAACCACCAGCATGCCAAACCACACCCCCACCCTCACCCCCAACCCCCCAGCACACATCCTCCCTGCCAATGTCTCACCAGCACAACCCACCCAACCCAAAACCAAACCCTGAATGCCAACACAAACCATGGACACCCATCACCTATGCATGACCACTGCACATACCCATCCCCCCCCACAAACCACCCTCACAACTCCTCCCACAAGGGAATGCCAGCACTGGGGGACAAGGGCACCCACAAATCGCACGCCATGGAACACACAGAAGCAATAACCATACTCTTTTACCCCTGCAGGGCCCGAACGCCAACACACCGGCCAGGAGGGTCCAGATTTGTCCATCCCACCCCCAGAACAGGCCCCCAGTGAGGACAGCAGCTCTGTCGACCTAGAACCTGATGACCAGCCCGGACCATCGGGGACCTCTGGACAGTCGGTTCCCCACACACAGACACAGGCCACAGCAGACCTAACCCCCTCTGGGAATATGAGCACAGCTCCCACCCAGCGGGCCCATGCCTCTGTCTCCAGGACGCGTCAATCAGTGGTGTGTCCGCCACTACAGGGCACCCAGGCTGACCCAACACCCCAACAACAACAGGGACCTGGGGGCAGTGGTAATGGGCACACCGTCCAGGGGACAGAGGCCCGGGGAAACAGGGGAACTGGGAGGGCTGCAGTGCGACAGGGGGGGAGGACAGGCCCAGGGAACCCACTCTCCAAGAGGCCCTCACCACCATCATGGGAGCATACCACCACTCCCAGGAGACGATGGCGACGGTACTGGCCAGGTTCCAGGAGATCCAGGCACAGCAGGAGGAACGGTACATGGGGTTCAGAGACGAACTCAGGAACATCGTCCTGGCCCTCAACCAAATAGTCACCACATTGCGGGACCATGTGGCACCCCAAAGGGCCCCTGTCACCAGCCTGGACCAGGAACAGCCTACCACCGACGCCGGCGCTAGTGGACAGGAGGCCCCCACACAACTACAGGCCACCAGAACCCCACCTCCTGCTGAAGATCAACCACCCGCAAGAGGAACCTGAGATCACAAAGGAAGACAGAGTAGGATGCCAAGACCCCCGCCAGCATAAGATACCCCCTGATGTCATTCCACTGTCCCACATTGTCACCCTGTCCAACCTTGAACTGCCCCTGCTCCATCCTTCCACAGGCATATGGACAATGCACCTGTGCGACTGAGAACTGGACTCTGCCATGGACATTACTCCACCCCCACCCCTCACCGTGTTACTATCATGGACCTATATGTAGCACTTAAAATAAATCACTAATTGCACTTAAAAAATCAGGAGTCTGCTTGTATTCTTAACAAATGTATTACACATAACGGTTCAAAAATGTACAGTTACATTGTGATGACAACATACCAATGTCAATGTGCTTTACTCCATGGGCAAACAAAGCAGAAGTCACGCAGTGGGTCATACAGCTCTGAAAAGGGAAGGGAAAGTCACATTTCAGTTTAAAGGAACTGGGGGGAAACACAGAAAGTAGAGATGCAGGAGGCCTGAAGTAAATGTAAAATGGCGTGGGGGATTCTTACCTGTGTGCTACATAAAATACTGCTGTATAACTGTGTCCCTGTTGTCCGTGTCGTCCCCGTCGTCTTCCTCCTCTTCACTCTCCACAGGCTCCACAGCTGCTACAACACCACCATCTGGACCATCCTCCTGCAGGAAAGGCACCTGGCGTCGCAATGCAAGATTGCGAAGCATACAGCAGGCCACGATGATCTGGCACACCTTCTTTGGTGAGTACATTAGGGATCCACCTGTCATATGCAGGCACCTAAACCTGGCCTTCAGGACCCCGAAGGTCCTTTCTATGATCCTCCTAGTTCGCCCATGGGCCTCATTGTACCGTTCCTCTGCCCTGGTCCGGGGATTTCTCACTGGGGTCAATAGCCAAGGCAGGTTGGGGTAACCAGAGTCACCTATTAGCCACACACGTTGTCTCTGTAGCTGTTCCATCACATAGGGGATGCTGCTATTTCGCATAACATACGCGTCATGCACTGACCCAGGGAACTTGGCATTACATGGGAGATGTACTGGTCAGCCAAACAGACCACCTGCACATTCATAGAATGGTAATTTTTTCTGTTTCTGTACACCTGCTCATCGTCTTTTGGGGGTACTAAGGCCACATGGGTCCCATCAATGGCACCAATGATGTTGGGGATATGTCCAAGGGCATAGAAATCACACTTCACAGTGGCCAAATCACCCTCCTCAGGGAAAATAATGTAGCTCCGCATGTAATTCATCAGGGCAGACAACACTCTGGACAAAATCTTTGAAAACATAGGCTGAGACATCCCTGATGACATGGCCACTGTTGTCTGAAAAGACCCACTTGCCAAAAAATGGAGGACTGACAGAACCTGCACCAGAGGGGGAATTCCAGTGGGTTGGCGGATGGGGGACATCAGGGCTGGCTCCAGCTGGGCACACAGTTCATGTATAGTGGCTCTGTCAAGTTGGTATCGAAGTATTATATGACGTTCCTCCATTGTCGACAGGTCCACCAGCGGTCGGTACACGGGAGGATTCCTCCTTCTCCTCGCAAGTCCCAGCGGATGGTGCCTAGGAAGGACAACATGGAGTACAGAGTCAAGCAACCCACAGGTACGTAACCACAGCTTGCAGAGTACACGAATCGCTATGCATTGAGTGGCAATGCAAGGCCTAGGCCTGTGTGACGCAGTAGAAATTAAGCCATGTGGGCCCTTGAAATGGCGGCTGTCTGACCTGAGAAGTGTGACAGTGGGATGTGAGGTCAATGCGCTGGATTGGCACACCGTGGCGGTAGGCGGTCGAAGACCGCAGTGCGAAGCCGCATTGGTTAACATTGAACCCTATGGGTTTCAGGAGCCAATGACGAGGTGCGCCGGCGGTCGCGGTACGCACCGCGGCGGTACGCACTGCCGCAGGCGTGACCGCCATTTTCTATCTGATTAATCACTCGAGACCTGATCATCCACAGGAGAGGACCTATACTGCAAGTGCTGCTGTGAACTCGGTCTGGAAGAGACAATGGCTGCTGCGACTGGGGAAAGGGCCCCTGCCTTCACTTCAGAAGAGTTGGAGAAACTTGTGGATGGGGTCCTGCCCCAGTATGCGCTACTCTACGGTCCTCCAGACCAACAGGTAAGTACACTGGGTGCACGTTGAATGGGCTATGCCTGGGTTTTGTATGGTGGATGTAAGATGGTGGGGTGGGGAGAGAATGAGGAGTGCAAGGCACGACAGATGAGAGCATGTGCCACATGGCAAGGTTGGGGGGGGGGGGGCAATCACATCAAACATGCAGAAAATTAAGAATATTTACTTTTCCACCCTGTACATGTCAAATAGGTCAGCGCCCATCAGAAAGTCGACATTTGGCGTGCCATCGCCAAGGACGTCCGGGCCCTGGGGGTCCACAACAGACGGGGCACCCACTGCCAAAAGAGGTGGGAGGACATCCGCCGCGGGACCAGGAAGACCGCCGAGTCTCTGCTGGGGATGGCCTCCCAACGTAGGAGGGGTGCCAGCTGACAATTGACCTCCTTGATGTCCCAGATCCTGGCGGTGGCCTTCCCCGATTTGGATGGGCGCTTGAGGGCATCACAGCAGACACAAGGGGGTGAGTACCAGTACATTCTGCTATCTTTACACGCAGTGGAGGCGTCTGGGTGGGGGAGGAGGGCTGTGGGTGACATTAGGCCAGGGCGCTTTTTGTAGTGTAGTCCCCTCCTTTAGGCATGGCTCTGTGCCCCCGCCCCCAACCTCTGTAGGGTGCCAAGTACAGCAATCGATGGTCCAGCATTACCCATGTGCGCATTTGTTGTCCATAGACCTGTTGGCCTAGTCACAAGTACTGAGTAGTGTACCCCGATTGCGAGGCGTAGTGCATGAGGCTACTGTATCTGTCCTCTCCGCCAACGGTGTTGACAATGCATGCACTCAACCTGTCTTTATGTCTCCCCCCACCCTTTTTCTTTATCTTCTTGTGCATGTGTGCATTAGCATCATCAGGCGGAGGAGAATCGGCATCGGAGCACGAGGGAGCTGCAACTCACAAGGCCCCGGTGGGCCATGGTACAGACACCGAGGTCACCAGTGATACGGAGGGCGAGGGGAGCTTCACAACGGGGACCCGTGGTGACACCAGCGACACCGACACGTCCTCGGATGGGAGCTCCCTAGCGGTGGCGCACCAGC
The DNA here is from genome assembly GCF_031143425.1 of Pleurodeles waltl. Lineage (NCBI taxonomy): Eukaryota > Metazoa > Chordata > Amphibia > Caudata > Salamandridae > Pleurodeles > Pleurodeles waltl. The sequence goes on from NC_090444.1 coordinate 1,731,780,432, forward strand.
TCTGCCCTCCCAGCAGCCCCTCAGCCTTCGCTCCGTGCCCGCTCGCCCAAGAAGGCGGGCATCTCCTTCGCCCCAGGCACCTCAGGCCCTGCCCCTGTTACCCCTGCTGCCCTCAGTGAGGAGGTCATTGACCTCCTACAGACCATCATTGTTGGGCAGTCTACCCGTTTGAATGCCATCCAGGGGGTTGAAAGGGAGGTGCATCGGAGCAATGCATACCTGGAGGGCATTCATTCGGGTCAGGCTGCCCATCAACGATCGTTCAATGCTCTGGCCTCAGCACTGACGGCAGCCATTGTCCCTGTTTCCAGCCTCCCTCTTCTAACTGCCTCCACCCTGTCTCTGTCTCCTGTTCCTCAGCCTATCCCATCCACACCATCTGACCAGCCTGCACACACCTCAACACCCAAGGGCAGCTCATCCAGACATAAGCACCACAGATCCCACAAGCATTCACCCAAGCAACACCCAGATGCAGACATGGCAACAGTCACTACCACCTCTGTGTCCCCCTCCTCCTCATCTCCCTCCTCCCTCCCTGTGACGTCTCCACTCACACCTGCATGCACACCACCATCAGCCAGTACTTCCACCACCAGCACACCCTCCAGTACAGTCCGCACACGTGCAGTCACCACCCCCACTGCCATTTACACGTCCCCTGTGTCCTCTCCCACTGTGTCTGTCACCCCCTCTTCCAAGACACACAAACGCAGGCAGCCACCCACCCAACAGCCAACCACCTCACGACAGCCTATGTCACAAGCACCTGCACCCAAAGACAGCACACCTGACTCTCCTACAACCACATCCTCTTCCTCCACTCCCATAACCACTACACCTACCCTTTACCTTGGTCCTAAAAAACTTTACCTCTCCAAAGTTAACCTCTTTGCCCCACCTGACCCACCCCCTCCATCTGGGAAGAGTCCCAAGAGCACCTCAGCCACCACCAGCCCTGCTTCAAGTCTCAACATTGTGCATGGGTTTTGGAGTCCACCCTTTCCCAGCACTGACATATCGGCCAGCAGCAAGGGGACAGCCAGCCCCCCCCCTGGAAAGAGGACCCGTAAAGTCAAGGGCCGCTGCGAGAAGGCTGACACGGCTGCCCCCAAGGAGCAAAGTCCTGGGCCGTCACCTGCCACAACATCCAGGGGAGGCAAGGGCCAGAGAGCCTCATCTAAGGAGGGCAAGGGCAGCAGGGCGGAGAAGTCAGCCAGCAGGGGCGCGGACCAGGAGGGCCCCACAAGCCCCATCCCGGGTGTGACGGAGGACACCCACGGGCCCAGGACTCCGTCACAGAAGGGTCCAGCAACTGCACGGTCGGAGGGTGACTAAGCAGGGAGTCCTGGCCAGGTCTGGCTCCCTTGAAAGACACGCCAAGCACCGCTGAAGACGTCCCCGCCGTGCAGAAGGGCACCGCTGAAGAGGGCCCCGCTGTGAAGATAGGCATCGCTGAAGAGGGCCCGCCGTGCAGAAGGGCACCACTGAAGAGGGCCCCGCCGTGAAGATAGGCACCGCTGAAGAGGGCCCGCCGTGAAGATAGGCACCACTAAAGAGGGCCCCACCGTGAAGATAGGCACCGCTGAAGAGGGCCCCGCCGTGAAGATAGGCACCGCTGAAGAGGGCCCCGCCGTGAAGATAGGCACCGCTGAAGAGGGCCCGCCGTGCAGAAGGGCACCGCTGAAGAGGGGCCCGCCGTCTCAAGCACCGCTCCGCTGGGCCCTTCCTGTCAAGCACCGCTCCGCTGGGTCCTTCCTGTCAAGCACCACTCCGCTGGGCCCTTCCTGTCAAGCACTGCTCCGCTGGGCCCTTCCTGTCAAGCACCGCTCCGCTGGGCCCCGCCGTCTCAAGCACCGCTCCGCTGGGCCCTTCCTGTCAAGCACCGCTCCGCTGGGCCCTTCCTGTCAAGCACCGCTGGGCCCCGCCGTCTCAAGCACCGCTCCGCTGGGCCCTTACTGTCAAGCACCGCTCCGCTGGGCCCTTCCTGTCAAGCACCGCTCCGCTGGGCCCTTCCTGTCAAGCACCGCTCCGCTGGGCCCCTCCGTCTCAAGCACCACTACGCTGGGCCCTTCCTGTCAAGCACCGCTCCGCTGGGCCCTTCCTGTCAAGCACCGCTCCGCTGGGCCCCTCCGTCTCAAGCACCGCTCCGCTGGGCCCTTCCTGTCAAGCACCGCTCCGCTGGGCCCTTCCTGTCAAGCGCCGCTCCGCTGGGCCCCGCCGTCTCAAGCACCGCTCCGCTGGGCCCTTCCTGTCAAGCACCGCTCCGCTGGGCCCTTCCTGTCAAGCACCGCTCTGCTGGGCCCCGCCGTCTCAAGCACCGCTGGCACATTGACAGTGCCGGTTCGGTGTCGAGCTAGTGTTCACGCTGCACTCTGGGCACGATGCCTCCTCCAATACCTGTGGAGTCTGTAATCCACCTGATGGCCTATGTCTCTGCACTCCCCAGGATGGCACAGTGGGCAGCCCACCCACTGTAGAGACTTGAGAGACTGTGGCTTTGCACTCCCCAGGATGGCACATTGGGCATGGTGGACCCTTCGTGGATCTGGCGTCGTGGACTCATGTGGCTGAGGTGACCCCCTTTCCCTTCCCCCTGAGGTGCCTGTAGTTTTGTCATCTGATGCCCCAGCAGTGTTCTCTCCAACGGACTCAGGTCTCCTGTGTGGGCTTTGCCCGTGTGTTGATACACTTTGGCCCACGGACAGTGGAAATTTAAGTGACTGTGCAGGACTTATTGGCTATATTTATCGGTTTCGCAATGTTCTTACTTGATTTTTTTACATTTCATATTGCTATTTTACCATGACTTCAAAGAACCTATTTTATCGATAAATTATGTTTCTCACTTTAATTATGTCTTTGCATTATTCCGGTGGGTTTGGGTGGTGTCACTGTGACTTGGTGCTCTACATTGGTGTGTAGATAGTTTGGGGGGGGGGTCGCATATGTGTGTGCCCGTAACCTTTCCTCCTCCCCCCTCCCCTGTGTCGTAGGTGCAGTACTCACCGTTGTCTTCTGCGCCGGAGTTCGTACTCGTGGTAGATGAGCAGGTAGACAATAGCTGGTAGGATGTTTAATTCGGGTTCCATGCTGTTCTCTGTCCTCGTGGAGTGTGTAGAGGTGAGCGTTTTCCCGTTCGTAGTCTGTTTCCGCCGTGTTTTTATCGGCGGGGCTCCCGCCCCGGAAAAGGTGGCGGATTGGTGAGTTGTGATAGGGTGGGCGGTACATTGTCTGCCGCCTGCCTGTTGGCGGTGACCGCCGCGCTGTTTGTCTGTCCCGCCGTGGCGGTCGGAGTGTTAAGTTGGCGGGCTGTGTTGGCGGTTCCCGCCAGGGTCAGAATTACATTTTTTGGACCGCCAGCCTGTTGGCGGGTTGGCCGCCGCTTTAACACCGACCGCCAGGGTTGGAATGACCACCACACCATAGTGTCATATTTAGCCAACTTTAATCGGCTGGTCGCTGAGACATCCTGGCCTGAAGAAAAACAAGCGGCCCTGTTTTACAGGGGACTCAGAGAGGAGCTAAAAGACATCTTAGCGCAAATCGACCCACAACCTGCAAACTGTCAAGATTTAATAACCCTTGTCTTGAGGCTTGATCATCGTTTAAATGAACGAAAAGGAACGCGTAAAAAGACTGAAAAACATTCTTGGCATGTTCATGATAACAAAGACTCAAGAACTCCGAGAGAAAGAACGCCGGAACCAATGGAAATTGGAACCATCAGGAGACCTTTGACCAAAGATGAAAAGGACCTACGCAGAAAAAATGGGCAATGTCTCTATTGTGGGCGGAAAGGTCATTTCGCCAAAGATTGTCCAATCAAAACAAAGAGCAAGCGAGGCCCAGTTCAGAAAGTTGCAACCAATGCATCAGTCGAGTCGGGAAACCTAAAGCACCCAAGTTGCAGAGAAGGGTTGCTCTTGGGTGTCACCGTGGATCCTTCACAATCCAAACATCTAAAATTGGGAATAAGAGTTCAGGTCAAGAAAAAGAAGGCTCTAGTCGACTCTGGGGCTACCGGAAACTTTGTTGACGCCCAATTGGTTTGTGCATGGGGGATCCCATGTATTGAAAAGAAGACCCCAGAAACCATCCAGGCAGTTGATGGAAAACTCTTGACTGGAGGTCCGATAACTCTTCAGACTGTCCCCTTGACAATAATTTGTGAAGGTAAAAATCAAAGAAAGAAACATAAAGAGGAACTCATCCTTGACGTGATCCATGCTCCCCAGTATGGGATCATCCTTGGCTTGCCATGGTTAACTCATCACAATCCAGAGATTAATTGGGCAGAACGAAAGATCGTGTTCTCATCAGTGCTATGTAAAGAACATTGTCTCCAAAGGACTCAAGAATCTGAAGTTCGCCATTCTTACATAGCTACCGCCGCAGAGAAAGAAATTCAGTTGCCCAAACAGTATTCGTCTTATGAAGATGTATTTGATGAGAAGGAAGCAGAGAACTTACCTCCTCATAGATCTTATGACTGTCAAATTGATCTAGTCCCAGGGGGGATACTTCCCAACTGTCGTGTGTATGCCCTGTCAGAACATAAAAATCAACATTTACGAAAATACTTGGATCAATTCTTAGAGAATGGTTTCATCCGCCCCTCTAAGTCTCCCACAGCTTCTCCTTTGTTTTTTGTTCCAAAAGCGAACGGAGAGCTTTGAACTTGTATCGGCTATAGGGGCTTGAATAAAATCACCATCAAGAACAAATATCCTTTGCCTATAATTCCGGTCTTACTGGAACAAGTAAAGAAAGCAAAAATCTACACGAAGTTTGATCTTCGAGGTGCTTACCATTTGGTCAGAATGAGAGAGGGTGACGAATGGAAAACGGCATTCAAAACAAGATATGGCCTTTTTGAATACACCGTCATGCCTTTTGGTCTGTGCAATGCTCCAGCAGCATTTCAATTTTTCTTAAATGACGTTCTTAGAGAGTACCTCGATATCTTTGCCATAGTTTACATTGATGACATTTTGATCTACTCAGACAATGAGAATGAACATGTTCAACATGTCAAGAAAATGTTGGCAGCCCTTCGTAAACACCATTTATATTGCAAGCTAACCAAGTGTGAGTTTCATGTTACCACAGTTGAGTTTTTAGGGGTTATCCTTACCCCTCAAGGTATGGTGATGGCAGAAAGGAAAGTAAAAGCCGTATCTGAATGGCCCATCCCAAAGACTGTTCGTGATGTATAATGTTTCCTGGGCTTTGTAAATTTTTACCTGAGGTTCATCAATCATTTCTCCCAGACAGTGGCTCCAATTACTAAGTTATTAAGAAAGAAAGAAAAATTTGTATGGTCCCCAGAAGCAGACCAAGCCTTTTCAACTTTGAAAGAAGCTTTCTCCACTGCCCCAGTCTTGACTCATCCAGATGCGGATCGACCTTTCATAGTGGAAGCTGATGCTTCAGATGTGGCGATAGGAGCAGTCTTGTCACAATGAAACAAAGACACTGGTCAGCTTCATCCTGTACCTTACATGTCTCGGAAGTTGAACGAAGCCGAACAGAACTATGTCATTGCTGAAAAAGAGCTTCTGGCGATTCGTGACGCCTTTAAAGAATGAAGACATCATTTGTTGGGAGCTAAATATACTGTCACAGTATATACTGATCATCGCAATCTTCAATTCATGAGTTCTGCCAGACTATTGACTCCTCTGCAATTACGGTGGATGCTGTATTTTGACGAGTTTGATTTTGTGGTAACCTTCCGGCCTGGTAAAGATAATCGCAAAGCTGACGCCTTGTCCCGCCAAGAGTCTACCACATTGCCTGCAGTTCAAACCTCCAGAGCCATCATTGCTCCTGACAAGGTCCTATGTATCATAAAAACAGAAGATTTCTTTGAAGACATCCGCAATTCATTCACTGTTGAAAAATGGCAGGCGTGGGCCCAAGCAGATCCGAAAAGATCAATCAAGCAAGGATTACCCTTTCACGATGCTCGTTTGTTCGTGCCCACTACCAAACTTCGCAAGATAGTGTTTCATTGGTTGCATGTTATACCTGCAGCAGGTCACCCTGGTACTCCTAAAACTCTTGAATTAATCCAACGCTATTTTTGGTGGCCTACCTTAACAAAGGATGTAAAAACAATGGTATTCAACTGCGAAGTCTGTGCTTGCACTAAAACAAGTCATTCAAAACCGAAAAGGTTGTTACACCCACTCCCAACCCCAAGTCGTCCGTGGGAACACATCTCTTTAGACTTTGTTACAGGTCTGCCAGTGGTTCAACAGCATTCAGTAATTCTGGTGGTAGTAGATAGTCTCACGAAATATGGACATTTCATTGCCTGTAAGAAATTACCCACCTCTAGTGAACTGGCAACTATCTTACTGAATAGAGTGGTTCGTTATCATGGACTGCCAAAAGTGATCCTCTCCGATCGGGGATCGCAATTTGCCTCCAACTTCTGGAAGACATGGTGTAAAACACTCCAAGTGACATCTACCCTATCTACTAGCCACCATCCTCAAACAGATGGTCAAACGGAGAGACTAAATCAGACTTTGAAGCAATACCTACGTGCTTATGCTGAAAAAGCACTTAATTCATGGACATCAATGCTCTGGTTAGCTGAGTTAGCCTACAACAACTCCTTCCACATGTCTACTGGCATTACACCCTTCTTTGGTTTGTTTGGCTATCATCCTGACACCTTGCCCATCACAATTCCTCAAGAAAGTTCTCTCACTCCAGCTGTGTCAGAAATCATTCAACATTTGCATCAAACTCAGAAATCGATTCAACAACATTTAGAAAAAGCCAAAAAAAAATACAAAAAGCATTATGACAAGAAACATTGTGAGGGACCGCAGTATCAACCTGGTGACAAAGTGTGGCTTTCCACAAAACATATAGACTTCAAGAAGAAGCACATGTTCAACCCCAAATTTATAGGTCCTTACACTGTTCTTCAGCAAATCAATCCTGTGACCTATAAACTACAATTGCCAAAATCATTACGGATTCATCCAGTGTTCCATACTTCCCTCTTAAAAAAGGCAGTCCAAAAGGTCCACCCTCATCCAGCTCCTGTTCTAGTACAGGGGGAAGAAGAATATGAAGTCAAGAAAGTGTTGGACTCTAAACTGAGAGGGCGTAACCTATGGTACTTAATTTCATGGAAAGGTTATAGCCCTGAAAGTAATTCATGGGTTTCCGCATCTGATGTTCATGCTCCAGTAATTGTGAGACGCTTTCATCGTCTCAATCCAGATAAACCAGGCCCTAGAGCGCGCCTGGGAGAGGGGAGTACTGTCAACACCAGGACAGTGCGCGCTCTACGGGCATCTAGAATGCAAAAACCCAACACTCGCAAGATAATGTAATTTATGCATTGTGATGATATGTTATTGTTTAACCTTTTGCATTGCAGAATTCCATCCAAAAGATTCATTTTTAAGGTGCTTATAAATACTGTACATTTGCAATGTATTGCTGCAGACATTCAGAGTGTGTTAGGGTGTGGTCCCTTTCCAGGGCCTTCTAGAGACTTTCCCTGCAACATGCCTGGGCGTGGTTCTAGGCTGGGCCAAGACTCTATAAAAGAGAGTCAGCCCAACTTCCAGTGCTCACTATTCAGAGGTCCCGGTGCAGAGCAGCAGCTTCTTCCTGAGCTCCTGTCCCGGCGGCCTATTTGGATTTTCCAGTCTTCTGCACTCATCTCTCATTGGTGATCACTGTTTCCAGGCGGTAAGACGGTGTTTGGACATTTCCCAACACCGTCATTGAGAATTTTCATATTCTTGATTTTAATTCTTAAATGAATAACAGATTACTTGTGTGCTGCCATTTTTTGACATTTGTATGGTGGTTTGCAAATAGGGAGGACGCGCAATTTATTCCATCAAGATTTAACTTCGTTATTACATTGTTGTTCATTGCGCGCTGATATTTCTTGACATGTACATGATGTTTTACGAGTTGGCAAGACGTGCATCTCGTTTCATGAGCATTTAACTTTGTTGTTCATTGCGCGCGCTCTACCTTTTCTTGACATTTACATGGTGGCATTCGAATTGGCGAAACGCGCGATTCACTTCTCGTGTGTAATTCACGCTGTTCATTGTGCGCTACCATTTTCTGGCATTTACATGGTGGCATTCGAATCGGCAACACGCAAGATTCTTTCCTTGAGTGTTTTTTCATGTTATTCATTGTGCGCTACCATTTCTTGGCATTTGCATGGTGGCATTTGAATCGACAAGACGCGCGATTCTTTCCCTGAGTGCTTTTCATGTTCATTGTGTGCTACCATTTCTTGGCATTTGTATGGTGGCATTTGAATCGGCAAGACGCGCAATTCTTTCCTCATGTATAAATAATGTAAATTACTGTGCGCTACTATTCTAAGACATTTTCTTGGTAGCATTTCAAGTTGACACGTTGCATGATTTATTCCTAGAATCTACGTTGTGTGATTTCATGGTGCACAATCCTTTATGGTGTTTAATACTCATATAAAAATCTGCAATGTGCGCAATTCACTTCCCAATGTTTTTTCTGAGATGAACACAACAATACCAGAGTTCTAGATGTAATGCTGTGTGTTCCTGATATATATTCTTAAAAGGAGATTCATATGGTTGTTTAGAAATTGCTCAGAGTGTTTCCTGATTCTCATGCTAAAGAAAGTACTCGAATCTGAAAGTCCTATTTAACTTTTCCTGTTTCCTCCTCAGGCATTCGTTCATCTAAAGCCTAGTCAGTTTTAGGACTATTCTAGGGTTGTTCATGTTTTTCTGAAAAGACGAAGCTTAGAGTTGTAGCATGGTACTGATTTCATGAGATGTAATTTTGATGTTGTGTTTTAACCTTTTGCTTCCTACAGGTCTCCTTCCCAGCTGTTCCCGTCCTAATCCCCTTTTCCCCACTTGGACTCTCTTAGACTCTGTGATAAATCTAATCAGAGTATTGGAGGTGTCTTGTGGTGGAAGTGTTGGGAACGTGCACAGACCCCGAGGATCTGGTGACTCTGACACCTCCCCCCATTCTCTGCAGGCCCCTGCCCCACTCTCCGGACTTCATGGTTTGCAATGCCTTCACACTCTGCCCTCAATATCATCTCTTGGAATGTCAATGGAATCGTCATAGTTTGTTAAGCGTAAAAAGGTGTTCACATATCTCAACTGCAAGCATGCCGACATAGACCTTCTCCAGGAGATGCACCTCACCGTGACGGATGCACCAAACCTCTGACGGGATTCGCTCAGCAAGGTGATACACAGTTGCTGTCCTCTGCAGGCAGCAGATGGCTTGCCGGCTTCCTGGATACCCGAGGTGGCTTTCTGATCTGCAGCTCCCTGCCCCTTGTGTTGCTCAAAACCAAGGTCAAACCTGAGGGCCAGTATGCATTCCCCAAGCTGAAAATTGGCAGGAAGGTGTTATGTGTGGGCTCTGTGTATGCAACTACTGTCCAGAATCTCCCCTTCTTTCTCCAGCTCACCAGGGTCATGACGGAAATAGACACAGCAAACATTTTGATAGGGGGTGATTGGAACCTGGCCTGGGATGCGATCTTGGACTGTTCAAGTCCTATTTACAGGATCCATAATGCAGACCAGACCCATCTAGGGAACATCAGGGAAGACCATGGCCTCCAAGATGTGGGGCACCTTCTAGACCCAGCAGACCGCGAATATATCCACCTGTCCCTTGTTCATGGCATACAATTGTAGCTAGACTTATTTCTGGTGGCCCATCCCTTGCACCCCCTCATATTCGAGGCCAACATCTTTTGAAGGCGCTCTCTAGGACCACTCACCGATTGGCTTGTGGGCCAATCTGGGTCCGGCATGACTGATCCAAAAACCCTGGCGCCTCAACCTAACCTGATACAATCACCTGACGGGAAAGGGACTACTCAAAATGCTCGTCCATAACTATCAAGAGCACAACAAGGGCTCGGTCAACTCAACTCTGAAACTATAGGCGACCATCAGGGACCATCTGATAAGAGACGCTGCCCTCTCCATCAGGGACAGAGAGGAATAGCAGAAGGCAAAAGAAGGGGATACAGACCTTCTCACTTGCACCTATACAGCCCACCCCTCTGATGCCACCAAGTACAGCCTTGAGAGAGCATGCATTGACCTCAACACCCTCTCTACCTCCAAAGTTGAATATGAATAGAGAAAGCAGGTAGCCTTCTGGTAGTGCAGCTGGGACAGAGGGAGCTGAGGATGGCTATACCCGGAATCACCACTGACTCAGGACCCTGGTCACCAAGCTGCAGGAAATCGTAAATGTAATTGCTTCCTAATATTCGGTCCTCTACTCCCCAGAAATAACTCCAAGGTTGGCACAGGAGGCCGCCTTCTTGGACGGCATCCATTTACCTGCCTTATAATGAAAGCAGGGAATTGCTCTGGGGTGCGATCACTAAGGAGATCTCACCGGCCGTCTCAGACATACCCTATCTAGGCCCTGGGGGAGGATGGCTTCCCAGCAGTCTTCTACAGGTGGTCCAAGTCAGAGGTGGTAGATCTCATTCATGAGGCCTTGACTGAAGCTGGCAGGTCGGGTTTCCTGGGCCTGCTATCGAACAGGGCACTGATATTGGTTCTCCCCAAGCTGGGAAAAAAACAATCCTCTGCAGCAGCTACCCTCACATCTCCCTCCCAAACGGGGATGTGAAGATACAGGGCAGCATACTGGCAGCCATCCTCAAACAGGTTCTCTCTTCCCTAACCCATCACACACAGGTGGGGTTCCTTCCAGGCCATTCATCATGCACCCACCTATGAACACTGGCTCACACGATCTGGTTGGCGGTGGACCTGCTAAAAGAGGCATTGGCACAATCACAGGATGGAATGGGACGTGCTCTGAAAATTTGTCCTAGACGAGGACTTCATCTACAGAGTATGCTGGCTCTATCACTCCCCCTCAGTGCAGGTTAACTGCGGTGCTTCCTCTCTGACCCTTTTCTAGTTTGCTGGGGTACACATCAGAATTGTCTGCTCTCCCCCTAAAATTTCTTCTCTCCATCAATCAACCTATCAGGGTTCTTGCAGAGCACGGCTAATCACCTTTTAGGGTCTCAAGGTGCTGGGAGGGTATCTGAAGTTCAGCTGGTGAGCTGGATGGCTGGTTCGTCGAAGGGCCAGGTCTGAGGGTCCTTCCTGGATTGAGGCAGTGAGGGAGATTACCTGAGATGAAGAGGAAGAGATTTCCAGGTCTTAGCAGTGAGGTATGAGAAGGATCCTCCTCGGGCTGTGGTCTTGTAGATCCGTGGGATGGTGGCCAGGGTCATGTGAGCAGAGCAGAGTTGTCTGGTGGGGGTGTAGAAGGTGAGGTGGTGGTTTAGTTATGCGGGTCCAATGTTGTGGAGGGCCTTATAGGCATGTGTGAGGAGCTTGGAGGTAAGGTGATTCCCTTGTTGATAGGGAGCCGGTGGAGGTCTCTCAGGTGCCCGGACATGTGGCACCGGTGGGGGATGTCCAAGATAAGTCTGGCGGCTGCATTCTGGATTTTTTGCAGCTTTTTTTGAGCTTCTGAGTAGGGCAGGCATAGATTGCGTTACCGTAGTCGAACTTGCTGTTGATGAGCACCTCGATGACCTTTCTTCTGGATTCAATGGGGATCCACTTGAAGATCTTTCAGGGCAGGCATAGTGTGTGGAAGCAGGAGGATGAGATGTCGTTGATTTGGTGGTTCATTGAGAAGGAGGAGTCGGTGATGATGCCGAGGTTGCATGCGTGGAGTCACTGGCTATGTCTTTGTACCTGTCAGACCAGACCATGAGTATACACACCACTGGTGTTCCCTCCACGTTGTACCTATATGCAGATGACATCCTGCTCACCCTGTAAGCCCTACCCTCCTTCATCCCGGCTGTATTGGATGTATTTGGCACTTTTTGCAGACATATCTGCTAATAAGGTCAACTGGGGGAAGAGTGAGACCCTCCCATTATCGAGGATCACCACGTACACCACCAAATACACCATGGTATCCATTTTAGTGGACAAATGCCTGTCTTAAATATCTGGGCATCCTTGTCAATGGAGGTTCCGAGTGAATGGTGGCAGACAATCTGGACCTGCTCATGGAGCGCATGCAGTTGGATTTTGCAAAATGGTACTAACTGAACAAATCATTGTGGGGTCTCACTCAGGTGATGAAAATGGTAACCATGGTAACCCTTCCACGGTTCACATATGTGGTGGGCATGCTTCCTCAGCTCACACCACCAGAACATCAGAACCACCAAAAAAGCTGCCTTTCAAGCATGTCTCAACACCAGCACTCACAACAGCAAAGAGTTCTTCACCATCGTCAAAGAGTTCTCGAGCCCCGAGGCAGACACTTCATCCATCCATCCCTCCCAAGACCTCTGCAACAACCTTTTTTTCACTGTAAGATCCAAGACATCTACGAAGGCTTCAGGAACCAAAGCCCGCTAACACCGCTCACCACCACGTACCTTGCACACCACCAGATACTGAACTCCTGGATCCTCATCACCATAGAGAACACCCAAAGGCTGATGAAATCCATTCACTCTGGAGCACCCTCGGTTCCATGCCATCATCACATCTTCAACTTGGCTAGCACCCCCATGGCACCAGAGATGTGCCGAACCATCAACCTATCCTTCAAGACCGCCACATTCTCCTCAGACTGACATCAGTCCGCTACTCAAGAAACCCACCGGTGACCTTTGAGACCTGAAGAACTACAGACCCATCTCTCTGCTCCCTTTCCCAGCCAAGGTAACAGAGAAACCATCAACCAGCAACTCACTGAGTTCCTCGAGAAAAAACATTTTCTGGACCCTTCCCAGTCTGGTTTCAGAAGCAACCACAGCACTGAATCCGCACTCTTAGCAGCCACCGATGACATACGCATCATACTGGACCATGGAGGTGCTATCGCACTCATCCTCCTCAACCTCTCCACTGCATTTGGCACCGTCTCCCACTCCACCCTCTGTGACAGACTGCATGACACCGGCATCTAGGACAAAGCCCTGAACTGGATCAGGTCCTTCCTCACCGAAGAACACAGAGGGTCAGTCTACCATCATTCACATCAGAACCTAAAGACACTTGCTGCAGAGTGCCCCAAGGATCCTTACTCAGCCCGACGCTTTTCAACATTTACATGGCCCCGCTCACTAAGATCACCAGACAACTCAAGCTAAACATAGTCTCCTACACTGATGACACCCAACTGATCCTCTCCCTGTCTGAGGACTCTGCGCAAGCTCAAGTCAGACAAGACAGAGATCCTCATGATCAGGTCCAACCCTTCTGCGTGGATGACTCCTGGTGGCCCATTGCTCTGGGTAACTCCCTCACACCCACAGTCCATGTGCGCAACCTGAGCATCATTCTGGACTCCACTCTATTGATGACCCACCAAGTTAACGCCATCTCCTAATAAAGCTTCCACACCCTCTGTCTCCAGTGGAAGATTTTCTAATGGATAATACATGACACGAGGAAGACGCACTTATCACCAGCAAACTGGACTATGGCAACGCACTATACGATGGCATTACCAAGAAACTTCAATCAAGACTACAATGAGTCCCGAATGCAGCAGCCAGACGCATACTGGACATCCCCCATCACAGCCGAATTTCCTCCCACCTCAGAGACCTACACTGGCTCCCAGTCAACAAGCGCATCACATAAAAACTCCTGATCCACACCTTTAAGGCACTGCACGCCATAGGACTAGCATACCTCAACCACCGCCTCACCTTTGAAGTACTCAACAGATGTCTTAGTTCCTCCCAGCACACCCTTGCAGTTGTCCCCAAGATCCAGAAAAGTACAGCAGGAGGAAGATCCTTCACCCACCTAGCAGCCTAGACATGGAACACACTTCCCCTGAATCTCAGGCAGACTGCATCACTGAAACAGATCAGGAAGGACCTCAAGACCTGGCTCATCGACTGAGCGGTATGCCTACATTCTGTGCGTTGAGACCCTAGGGGTGATTAGCCTCGCTTTACAAATCCTTGATTGATTGATTGAGCTCAACACATCGGCAGTGGGACAATTTCATCAAAGCCTTTATCTAGGGACCAGTGAGGCTTCGTCTCATCATCAGAAAACTCATTGCCCATAGGTCTGCAAGGGGCTCAAGGCTCCTATCTGTGAAGCATTACTGCATGGCCCTACATGTGGCAGAAATGACTTACGTGCACATCTAGGACACCTTCCGCTCTGGGTCATGATTGGGAACAGGGTGTGGAAGGCTCGTCTGGGCTGCTATCTCTCTATCTCCCCAGTTCCAAACCCCATGCTACAGGCAATGTACATAACCTGGCATGCAGCAGGGATCCAAATGCTTACATACCTGCTCTCCCGTGGTGAGCTCAAACCCTTTGGGGCACTGCAAGAAGAATTTGGCCTACTGCTTAATCAGCAGTAGCAGTACACGCAACTGCACCATTGCCTGACAAGCAAACTTGTCCCATAGTCCTGGTCCATTCCCCATTCCCCAGTGCTTTCATACCTTAACATCTGGGGCCTGCTTAAGGACATGATGTCTATATTCTACAATCTTCTGATACAATACCTCTATTCCCAACCACAGGTGGCAAGCCTTAGGCTCATCTTCAGGTGGAGTATGAGGAGGAGGAGGATGGGTGAGAGCTCCTTGAGGCTCTGAGCCGGAGATTCTGGAAGCCCGGTGTCCAGGGCTGACACTGGACACAGATGTGACTCCAGGCCATGGGACTACAGCCTCACTCTTCCTGCTGGTGGTGTGATCATGTTCCGTGTGACATAATCCGTATACTACTGGAATGCTCTGCCATCTACCCTTTTTGGACCGCAGTAGGGTACACACTCCCAGAATCCATGGACATAACCACACCACTCCGGCCCCACTGATCCCTCTCAATAACCGGGCAGACCTCCCCTAGCTGGTGCATCATGCCCGCTGATTACTCACTACTGCCCTCACAAAAGCCAAGATCTGCATTCTGCGGCATTGGCACTTCCCACAAGTGCCATCACACGAGAAATTACTTGTGGCCATGTTCAGAACTGGCTCCTATGAGACGGCAATCTATAACCTCCTGGACAAATCTGACTGTTTCTTCTCATATAGTCTCCCTTCCTGCGGGAGGCCTGGCCCTCCCCCTCTCCTCTGTTATCATATGCCTCCTCACCTACCTCTTCCTTGCTTATTGTGTCCTCCTGTGCTATGCCACCCACGGGCACAGTCCGCTCACGTCATGCTTCCATCCTCCAATTCCTGCTCCCCTCTCTTTCCTATATCATACTGTGTTCTCTTTTCTTTCCTTTCCTCTTTTGCCTCCTTTGGAGGTCGCTCTTCTCCCACCACCCAACCCTACGCCACTCGGACCCCTGCCATTTGGCTGGATTTGTTGTCCCCATCCTTGATAGTTATATTAGATGAACTATCAATGGTTGTATACCTCTCTTGTGTCCATGATCGATGTACAACCCATTACTACCATTGTTTCCCTTGGAAATGGTGGCATCAATAAAAATAATTGCAACAAAAAAAAGAATAAGATAACTCCAAAGTTATTCTATGGGAGAGGCAGGCCTTGCAAAAGTGACAAACTAATTTAGGAGTATTTCACTATCAGGGCATGCAGAACTTAAAAGTACATGTCCTACTTTTTAAATACACTGCATCCTGCCCTCTGGATTGTTTATGGCTTACCCTAGGGGTGACATATATATTAAACAGGTCGTTTTGGGCCCAGCAAAAGATTCAACTTTTCAGGTCAAAATAGCAGTATAAAACTGTACACACAGGCTGCAATGGCAGACCTGCAGCATGTTTAAAGGGCTACGTAAGTGGGTAGCGCAATCAGTGCTGCAGGCCCATTAATAGAATTTAAATTATAGGCCCTTGGTACATATAGTACCACTTTACTATGGACTTACAAGTAAATTAAACGAGCCATTTTGGTGTAAGCCAGTTTTGCCATGTTTAAAAGAGAGGGAGCACAAGCACTTTACCCCAAAGCAGGGGTAAAGTGTGCAGAGTCCTAAGAAGCCAAAAAAAATGAGGTTCAGTAAACAGGAGGGTGAGCGCAAATGTTTGGAAATAGCTCCGCAGAAAGGAGAGTTGATCTCTGTTTTACTAAAGACTGCTTGGGAATTGAACCTGTGATCCCCCTATTCAAAACCTCTAATAAAAATCTGTAAACTACAAACTTCAAACTTTAAAGTTTCTAACTCCCAAACTACCTGTCCTGGCCGGTCAGAAAGCTGCTAGGGTATCTGAGGAGTCTTTTGGCAGTGGGGCCTATTTTTGTGTATACAAGAAATGGTATAGCTCCCAGTACACTATGTGTATCATCTCAGGAAGGAAAACAAATAACATAGTTAATGGTGGTCTCACATAAGAATCATATGTTGACCAGCACAGATAGTAGAATAGCAGAACTGTAGTGAAACAAAGGTATGAAACAAACCCACACATCCCACCTCAAGAGCATAACAAGACTGATTAGTTTCACTTTGGTGACCACTGACAAAAGTCTCTTAACTGTCTTTTTGACATCATCTTCCAGTTTAGTGGTGTTTATCTGTACTACTAGGTCTGTTCCCTGGATTTGTCTCTCCTGTACACAATAGTTTCCAGTACTTTATTCATTCCTTCTCGATCTGGTTTTCAATTATGTAGATTTTGTAGGATGTGTATTTTCCTCTGCTCAGCGTCATGAATCATAAGGCTCACCTTATTGGTAGTTTTCACAGTTTCCATCAGGGTTATGTTAATAATGTCTAAGTAGGTGGATAAGTCTTCTAGTTCTACAAACTCTATTATCATGCTATCCGCTGTTTTAATGATCTCAACTGTTTTCAGTAGGCATAATTTGATATTGTGACTACATACCCTTGGTCACAGTGCTAGAAACTGTTTCCTTTTCATCACAGTGATGTGTGAGTAATCTGTAGGGGCATGCACCTTAATGCCTTCTTAGATGAACAGGCCGCCATTCTTCTTTATTGTCTGTAATATATTTTTCAAATGTTAATGGTTCAGTAGACATGCAATAATCAGTTTTGGTTGCTCCAACAGTGTTGAACTCTTTTGTTTTAGTATGTTCATTCTTTGAAACTCCAATTGTTCTCATTAATGTAAGTTTATCAAAGTTGGCACACAGCCTGTGAAAAAAACCTACCATGTAGTTCTTTCCATCTGCCATACAGATGGATACTATCCTGACATTCCTGTCATCTGCTTTTGTCACTTTGCCTCAATTGGCAAACCTCAATCCTCCAGTCTGGGTATTCAGTCCACTGTCTTTTCACTTACTACAACCTCCTGTTTGTGAAATCTATGCAAGTATGGTTAAAGGCCAATTCATTTCTCATCAATTTTACTTCTGAGGTTACTTTAGGTCAGTTATTTTTAAAAGATCTTATTTTGGAACTAACAAGGGTGACCTCCTTCATTATGGTTTCAAGAGTAGATTCAGACCTGGTTGTGGTGAATATCGGGCAGTTACCAGCTTACCCAGAGAAAAAAGCTTCTAAAAATAAAAGCTGTATTCTTGGTTTAGAAGACAATGTGGGCAAAACACACAAGAAGACAAATGTATACATCAGTCACTATAGTCCCTGTGCCCTGCCAAGTACCACTATACTGAATCATTTAGGTTGTATCCCCAATGAAGCTCTGCTCTAGGCGTTCATATTTTCCATCCTGTTTTCTTTGACTTGTGCTCTAGTAGCCAGGTCCACTCAATTATGGCTACCTCTGTATTTCCAGGATTAAGCATGGATCCTAGCATTTGATACAAAATGTCCTTCACATATGTTGACACCCCGTCCCTACTATAGGGCTAATGAAGTAAAGGGGCCACCTAAAAATGTTCCTCCGGGTGTGTGCACATTCATCCCTGTTCTCTCACCTCAGAGAGAATTGTTGGCCTGTTGGTGCTAATGGAAGGCAGTGTTCCAGAATATGAGCCCTAGTACTTTGTCAAGTGGTATTTAATATCAGGGAGATTTACAGCTAGCATCCATCCACCCAGACCCCGCTTACCTTTTATAGTACGATGTACGTGATACACAGGGTAGAGTCTCAAGCTGTAACACTGATTGATGGTCGTTGGGTGGTGAGTAAGGGCAGATTGTCTCTCCCTCTCAGCTCACCACTGTTCCATTGTTTCTGCATTTGTTTGGGTGAATCTGCTGCATCTTATGTCTTCACTGAGCCATCTCACCCCCCCTTTGCCTTAATTGTTCTGGCCTTTTAACTTTCTCCATGTTCTCCAGAGCAACACCAGTGAGCTACCATTGCATTCAGTGACCTGCCCCACCCCAAGGTTTCTTCTAAATTAGATATCAGGGTATCTATAATTTGGCCCATATCAAAAAGTGGATGAGTGGAAGGTAGCTTTCAATATTAAATGTGACCATCACAAATATTTGGTGTTTCAGTTTGGCCATTGCAATACCCCTGCTGTCTTCCATAATTTTATAAAATATGTGTCTAGAGTCACCCTGGATACCTTGGCAGAAATTTACCTTAATGACATCTTGTTTTTTTTCTCAGAATATACAAGAACATCACAAGATTGAACATTAATCTTTGAGACCAATAGATTATATTTCCTTTGCTTTGTGGTACCTGATCAGGGAATTCAGTTGGATCTCGGTATGTAGAACCCAGTTGTGGATTGGCCTGTTTCAAAGTCAGTCAAACAAATCCAGAAGTGTTAGGGATATGCCAATTTTTGCCAGCATTTCATTGAAATGTCTCACAAATCTTCAAACCAATAACAGGAATGACCAAGAAGAACCACATGTTCAAAATGAAGAGACAAAGAAAATGCCTTATGTCTTCAAAGACCACCTTCTTGGCCAACTGCACCAATCTGAAGGCATCCACATTTTACCCAGTCTTTCTTCGTACAGTTGGTTGCAACTCTCGCTATTGGTAGCATCTTATCAGAAATGTATGATATTCATGCTGTTGCCTATCTTGCTTGCTTGAAAATAATTACAATGTTTGTGATCACAGACTTTTGGCATTTACTTACTGGAAACATTACTTGAAAAGTTCACCACATCCCATCATATTGTGGACTGATCACAAAGACGTGACGTTTCTGGAAAGCAAGAAATGTGCCAACACTCAATTTGTCCATTGGTTCCTTAACAATAATGGAATCTCATATCACATTACTTACAGACTAGGCTCTCTGCAGGGACATTTGAATGCACTGCCATAGCAAGGTAGAGACGAAGAATATGCACCTGAGAATTCTCCAACTATTTTAGCCTTCCAAAATCCTACCCGGTTACAGAGATATAGCTGCTCCAGCAGACAGGACACAAAAGAGAGAGGTTAAACGAGAATGACCAAATCAGAAAAAGAAGGCACAATTGTTTATTTAATGGGAAAAGACAAAGACTGTTCCTAGCAAGGAGCTACAAACCCAGATTACCAAATTTTGCTGTGAAATCCACCCCAGAAAAAAACACAAGACATGGTTTCAGGGACCTTTTTAGGGCTTAATTTAAAGAGGACGTGGGCTATGTAGTGCAGTGTGCAATCTGTGCATAAACTAAGGTAAACTCAACACAAGCTATAGGTCTATTACAACCGCTTCCCATGCTTTAAAAACCTTGGTCCTGCATTCCTATGGACTTTCTGATAAAACCTCTGAGCTCCAAAGAAAATAAAGTACTTTGGCTAGTAGAAGAAAGTGGTTTCACTAAATACATTACCCACAGCAGCTAAACTGGCCAGACAGGTCTTGATGGAAATTGCTGGGCTCCGTGGCTTCCCAAGGTGACAGCCAGGCAGTCCCAGTTCATGCCTGTCTTTTAGAACACGTTATGAACACAGTTGTTATGATCCTCAAACCAATGAACAGGCCAAGAAACTCAATAATTCCATAGAACATTATTTGATGTGCTTTTTAACAAAACATCAGTAAGATCTGGTCTCTAGCGGGGTTTGCATACAACAAGTCTATGCATAGTTTCCTGGGTTTTTCTCCATTTTTGTTACTACTATGATTCCTATGGCATCCTTGAGTGCAGCCTGTCTAGCTTTCATTCATTAATGTTCCTTCACTGCAATCACTGGTAAAATCTCTCTCAGCAGTATATCAATCAGTAGTCTACAATCTATTAAATGCCAAAGCGTCTTATGTAAGATTTGCGTATCAAAATAGAATTCCAGCACCAAGGTATTTGGAAGGGTCACATGTTTAGTTATCTACAGATCATTTAGTCATCCCTGAGCCACATCCAAAATGTGTTGTTCACTCTGTGGGTATCTTTCCCATTGTAGAACTAGTGCATTCTTCAGATGTTTGACTTAAACTTCAAGAAAGTTTCACCCATTGTTTCATGTTTCAGGGATAAACCAGCACAAGGTAATCAACAGATCAGACCTCCTCCAGTAGTAACAGCTGAAGGTCAACAGGAATTTGAGGTACTGACAACTTGAGACTTTAGAACCAGGGGATGTCTTCTTCAAATCTTCATTGCATAAAATGGATATCATGCCTCAGTCTTTCATACATGCCCCTAATTGATTAAAGAATTTCATAAGAGATTTTCCAGTATACAATCAGAGAAGACAGGTGAGGAGTGCAATATCATGCAGGGGGATTACTGTATTGTCTCAACAAGGGTCAGGACATAGCATAAAACTTCAGACCAGACAAGAAATAAGAAAAGCATGAATACACAAGAAAAGATCGAGATCAGAGACTTGGAGGCTTTGGAAGACTGCACAATGGCAGTTGGAGCTGAGATACAGGGGTCGGGTCTTCACGGTAAGTAGGAAGACCAATCAGAACAATGGATAATCTGCACCCAGGAGAATTGTGTGGGAGCAGATTGTCTTATCTACTCGGCTTTAGAGTTTGCTTACACTCAGTTTGTTCAATGTATTTGCATTCCCTTCTCTTTTCTTTTTCCCCGCCTCTCCTTGGTGTTTCCTTCTGCTTATAAGCATCCCACTGTCCTTTCCTGGGCCATCTATACCTAAACCTAATTGGGAGTCTCACTCAATTAAAGCTTCTGCTGGTTATTCTAATTCCCCGGAAGGTTTCTGGGTACTATCTGGATTTGTTAGCAGCACTAGTTACCACTGTTCTACACTCCTTGGAAAATATAGAGAGAGCTAGAGAGATTGGCACAATCCTGAGGTCCAACCTGCAGTGTGCTTCTCTTTTACTCCCTAACTCCCTAACCTCCTTTCATCCTCACACAAAATTTTAGGTTTCAAGTTCATTCAAGTCTTACCCTACAGCTTTTGGTTTGGGTGAAGAAGGTAGATTTGCATCAGGTCTGCATGTCTTGCCCTAGTTTCACACTTCTTCCTACTAATTCCTGGTCAAACTCTATCTGTAGGCACTAACCATAGGCAATTTGCCAGACCAATTATGTCACTGCAGTTTTCATCTCTTCAAAACTGATTTTCTCTCTAAACATGGATCTGTGCTCTGAATTTAGCTGTGTTACTCAGCAGTCCAAAAGAAAAACTGATTATTGCATCACTGAATGTTTCTACATTTGGACTCAAGTCTCTCTTATGCAAATCAAAAAGCTCCAGTGACACAAAGCAGTAGGCTGTAGCCCATAAGGTCTTCATGGGGCTGGATGCCCTTCTGAAATGGAGCAGCTGAACAGGATTTGATGCTGTGGAGAAGGAAATAGCAGGAGTTATCACAAAGTAAGCCTGACTAGCGATGCACCTTGGGCGGATTGGCAAAAAAGTGAGTCCTGGTCTCCTGTCAGCTTTCAGAGCACATTCTGGATTTTGGGCCATTTGGGCACCTTTAGCTCCACTTCCACAGGTCCAGGATTGGGTGGGCACCCCTTGGAGCTGGGACTCACTTCAGGCAGAGTCAAGGTACAAATTAAAAGTTGTTGGAGCTTTTTGTGTCCCTGCTGCTCAGAACAGGAGACCAGCCAACTAGTCCTTTGACTCATTCTGGTAGTCGTGGGTTCAAACAGCAAATCAGGCCTCAAGCAGCAGGGCAGTTCTCTGGTAGCAGCAGGGCTGTTCTCCGAGGTAAAAAGCAGATCTCAAGCAGCAGGATAGTCTCTTTTAATACAAGGTAGACCGTCTGAGTGTCCTCCACAGGTCGAGGAGTGAACTGAAGAGTTGATCTGAGGATTCTATTTGTATACCTGATGCCAGCTTTGAAGAGGAAGAACTTCTGGAGTTCTAGAATTACCTTACTCCCTGTTCAGGCTTCAAGAGTAAATTAAATGTGCCAATTGAGTGTAAGCCAATTTTGCTGGGTTTAGGTAAATGACCATAAGCATTTTAGCACAGTTTAGTAGCAATTAAGTGCACAGAGTCCTAAGGCCAACAGAAACAAATTTCAGCAAACAGGAGGGAGTAGTAGAATGTTTGGGGGTAGACCATCCTGAAGCTTACAGGTCCGACAGTGTCTGTCATGACCTCAAAGGAAGTGGTTACCCTAACTGCAAACGGTGCTCCATATAGAAATGTGCCACTAAGTGACATTTGGTAATTATTATGGAAATTATTATGGTAGGACAAGAAGCAGTTCTGGTGGAAGAAGGTCAAAAGGGGGGGTTCACATGGAAGCCATAAGAACTGTTTTGTTTAGAGAGTTGTTGGCTTAAGAACAGAGTCCAGGGACAGTAACCATTAAGAAGTAGAGACATGGCAAAAAAAACAGCATGGTATAAAGGGTAAGAAGATCAAAATTACCGAAACCATTGGTGATCCGAGAAGTCTAATATTTTCATTGACCAAACTCAGTAGTCGCATGAATGTTGGGTCTTGGTAGTCATACCGTTGGCCAAGCAAGATAGCCACAATAATATTAGCAATAGATGCATTCATTACCATAGTGTTTTCAAACGGCTGCCCTGTAGAGAAAAACACAAGCTCAGTAAGCAATCATTTGAGCTAAAAAGTGTCTTTTTACTATTCCATGGTGGATATAATGATAAAATAAATGAGTAACTATGTTCACAAAAGATAAAGTTTAAAGACCTAAATGTGAGATAATAGAAATGATAAGGACAGCATTCATGCTACAATGATGTCAAAAACAGAAAGTCGAGCAAGAAGAAATAATTAAAGCGAGGTAGGTACATACATTTGTAGCAGGCCATACCATAAAAAATGTTCTACAGCCTCTAGTCGCCTTTACTGAACGGCCCAAAATGCTCCAAGGTGATTTGAAACATATTCATAAGCTATTTAGTTAATGAAATTCACAATGTGATTAATCAGATGAAGGAAATTCAGATACAAGGAGCATATAGAATACAACTCAATACAACCGTCTACAATTCTCATGGAATGAACATATTAAGAAGATTATGAGCATTTTTCTATTTTTATGGGGTATCATGTTGACGGTGAAGTGAGCTATGGTTAACACAATTTCATTTTTGAAAACAAAAATAACACATCACAGCAGCATCAAAGAAAGATATGAACCATTTGTCATTTTTTTTAAAAACATGTATAGTCGGTTGGATTCTCCCACGCCACCCAATCCAATGTTCAGATGCACTATACTGCAGCCTGTAAAGCTACTGATGTGTAGGTGCGCTTTTGGAAAATCACTCAGTTGGGACTTAGTAAGTCCATAGCCAATCCCATACAATGCATTTATTTTACTAATTCATTTTCTGTCACACAGCTAAACACATCACTTGTTGTCACTGGGCATGGTAGGTTCCAAAGTGTTCTAAACAGGCCAGGCCACCCTACTTCTAAAATAAAAGAACTGATCAATAAGACATTAACATTTTTGCTCCCTGACAAGACATATTTTTTTAGCAGATGTCTTGGAGAGCTGTGAAGTTGATGATGGCATTTTCAATGACGTACAATCCTGATTCAAATCTGGATTCAGTAGAAAAAACATTTCAGTTCTTT
Source organism: Pleurodeles waltl (assembly GCF_031143425.1). Taxonomy (NCBI): domain Eukaryota; kingdom Metazoa; phylum Chordata; class Amphibia; order Caudata; family Salamandridae; genus Pleurodeles; species Pleurodeles waltl. Next base: position 1,731,804,315 of record NC_090444.1, read on the forward strand.
GATAATGCCTTTAACATCCTGGATGAAGGTGACTCTCCTCAACTTATTCTCATTGTTCTTGCTGTGGCCTTTGGTACCCTAAACCACTTCACTTTCTTTCACATAATAAAGGAGAGAATGGAAGTGCATGTTATGATTGGTTAGCCTCTTACCTATACAATCATCACAAGCAATTAAAGGTAAACACCACTCTATCTACCCATGATCAGGAGACTGCATGAGGTTATGATCAGTCTACAACATTTTTTAAAGTATCTGGATGGAGCAGTTTGCCTCTCTTCTCAGACACTCCAACACTTCTTGTTATCTTCATGATGATGATACGTACCAGAATGTAATGGTGTGGTTTTTGTATAATTATTAATCAGATCAGTCTGGTTTGAGCAGAAAATTGTCTAACAACAATATTACAACCATGTCAGCGAGGCATTTGATGCTTGAACCAGTCTCCAGCTAGTATCTTGAATGACTTTTGATGGTGAGGTGTATCCTTACGTACAAGGGTCCTGATAGATAACAACCCACATTTAATTCTATACGTTTTTACTTGATTTTCACAATGTTTCTAAAAATTATGTAAATTCTCCTCCCTCTCTAAAGTAATCAACTGATTTTTTATAAATTTGAATTGCTTCTCTATGGAAGCTAGGATTATTTTCAAAATCACATGTATTATTTACAAAGCCATTTGCTCCGATGTCTCAAGAAATCTAGCTAAAACACTGAACATCCTAGCTGGAATTCATTCACTTCCAACTCTGATTATGTGCTTCTAAAACTACCCTCATTCCAGGAAAAACTGTCTGTCCCCAGTCATTGTCTGCAGCCTGTAGTACACTTGGTCATTCCCAAAGGTCTCTTGTGTCAAGTCTTCCCACTATCAGGCTGAAGTAGTTTAGGCTGTTAAGAAAAGTTCCTTAAGTTAGACAGACATTGTTTCTGAAGTTTCATTTGGTAGGGAAGGCAAGGTGCATCAGCAGAGTAGCCAGACATTTGTGGCCAAGAAGATAAAATAAATGATCACAGTCTAAGGGCCTGATTATGAGTTTGGTGGACAGGATGACCCATATGCCAAACTTCCAATGGGGAGGTTGCTGCCATACTGGCTACTTCCTCTCGGGGCCCATTACGACTTTCCAGCTGAGTTGACCGGCGGAAATTTAGGTTTCTGCCAGTCAGCCCAGCGGAAATGTGGTAGCAGCATTGTTGCCAGCTCATATTAGAGCCAGCAGCAATGCTGCCGCCTGTAGAGGGCAAAAGCACCCTCACAATGCTCACTGTCTGCAAAGCATACAGTGTGCATTGTGAGGGTGCTGGGCAGGGGGACCCCTGCACTGCCCATGCCAAGTGCATGGGCAGTTCAGGGGCCCCACTGCGGCCCCCTGCACCTGTTCTCTGCTGGTGGAGAACCAGGTTGTAATCAGCAGGCCGGGGCTGACTTTAGCGCTGATTTCGACCTGGACTGCTGTCAGCCCATCGGGAACATTGTTCCTGGTGGAGATGGCGGTCGTTTGGCGGGTCGACTGCCAAAGTCTTAGTTTGGCCGTCAAACCACCAAACTGGTGGTGGTCAGGACAGGTCTCAAGACAACCAGCCTCATAATGAGGCCCTAAGTGTTGGCTGCTTCTTTTACAGTTTATGTCTTACACATTTTAGATGCATTGCTTTTTAGCAGTGATCTTTCACATACTTTTGCTTGCATGATATTATTCTCTGAATATACTGTACGAGTTGCTTGTTTTAGTTAGCCTTTCTCGACATATAATCAATACATTCTGTTCAAGGCTAGGAACACGGTACACTATATTCTAATGCTTATGCTGCTCTTTGGGAGACAGCTTCGGAGATCCAGATATATCATTGCATCAGAGGTGTGCATCTAACATAGTGTCACTTTTATTATATAAGCCAAGCACTGATCCGGAAGTGACAGAGGGCCACTCCAGCTGCAACTGTCCTGAGATGAATGCTGTGTTTGACAAGCAGCTCTGCTGATGCTAATCTACCAGCTGTCTGAGAGGATTACCATTTACACAACAAGCTGACTCCGGACACTGTTCCACAGGTATGGGGTTAAAGCTATCCTCATGGATCTGGCCGAGGCAGAGGGGTACATCCACTATGCTCTCAGTATAGACCTATGCTTATGTAGGAACATCTAGAAATCATTTACCATGGTTGGGTTGTTTATTCTCTTTACCATGTTTGTACTGCTTGTTGCCATGCTTTGTTAAATCTAATTATCACAGCTCTTTCTCTTTATGCAAGACTATGATTGTTTCAATCAATATATTGAAAACTTATATCGTATCTCTCTTGAATTTTTGTCTGGGCATACATGAGAAATACAACAAAAGGGTAAGATCTGTTTCCATGACTTACTTGGGAGTCAGAGTTTCATGTTTATGGTTGCCACAATTACCTTTTACCCCTGTAAGATTGGGGTTTAAGTTAGGCACTGTGAGCTAGCCAGGAATTGGGACAACAACTTCTGATGGTGTGGATGGACTCAGTCCCCTGCAATCTGAAGCTCTGCCATCCCAATAGCCATTCCTATTATCTTAGTAGGAACTGTATAACATGGTACCACCAACATATATAGGTCAGGTACTTAATTAACAGGTCTCCTGAGTAGTTCCTCTTGTGTGCCCAGGATGCCCTATTCATTTTAAAAGGAGACATATGTGGAATTAGGGCTTAAATATTCCTCAGCATTATAGGAACACCTATTTTTGTCTGCACTTTGTACAGGAATATCAAAATTGGGTCCAAGGCACCCTACCACACATTTTAGAAAATGTTAGGCTGGAACCCCTCAGTAATGATGGGGCCACATGGACAGTTTTAGGTGGCTACAAACCATATTCTAACATACAGAATTCAGCTGTGTGGGATCTGGGCCCTTTATATAATAATTTAGTCTGCTATACAGATGTCTAACGCAGTTTGTTATGTGTATGCTAAGAGCTGCCCCAGCAAGTGCTGCTCAAGCTGTCCGACCACAATTGCTACTCCTGGAAATAACCAGTGACTATCAACGTTATTATGGGTAAGGTACCCACCAGACGGGAGGAAATTCTGTTCTCGATTGCTCAAAAAACAAACCAGCTTGAAGTAGTGTTTCTCCATACAGGACACTAGGATAAACATAGGATTCCCACTATGTGCTTGCTACTTGGGATGGTTCCCTCCATAGATGACTGTGCAACATTGGGTACCGTTTTTTCTGCAGTATATGCCATACCTCATGGTACACCATCATTAACTGCTTTGCCTGATGTGTTAAAACAGATTCAGAATGAATATTGGGCTGCCCCTGTGTTAGAAATGGGGTCTTTGATTTGTAGTCAGGTTACCCCCGTCCAAGCAAGGACCCTCACTCTAGTCAGGGTAAGTCACACACAATCCAAATTATCCTGTACCCACCCTCTGGTAGCTTGGCACTGAGCAGTAAGGTTTAACATAGAAGGCAATGTGTAAAGTATTTGTGCAATAAATCATGCAATAACACAGTAGAACACCACAAAAATGCACCACACAGTGTTTTTCGAAAAATATATAATATTTATCTGATAAGATGCAGGTGAAAACGATTAAGATGCAATAAGTATATGTTGAGATATCACTGTAAAAATGATATAAAGTGTCTTTAGTCTCTTAAATGCAATAAATGTCTCTTGCAAGCACAAAGTACCTGGTTTGCATTCGAAATCTCTGAAAAAAACGCAGAGGAGGAGATGCATGGAAAACAGGGAGGTGTGCGTCAATTTCTCGGGCCGCACACGGCGATGCATTGTTTATTTTTCATGCTGGGAAGGCTTTGTGTTGATTTCTGGCACTCGGTCTTGGATCCTCTTTGGGTTGTGGGGTTTTCAGACGCCCCGGGACGATGCCTTGAAATCCAGCGCTGACAGGAAAAAGTCACACGGGCTGCGTCGATCCGGTGGGCGTTGCGTGGAAATTTCTACTGCACGGCAGGCGTTGCGTCGATTCCTCTCTGGAAGTCAGGCTGCGCCATTCCGGCTCGGCTGTGCGTCGATCCAGTGGGCCATGCGTCAATCTTCTTGTTAATAAGTCAGGCTACGTCGTTCCGGTTCAGCATGCAGTGAATTTTTCACCGCAATGCAGGCTGTGTATCATTTCTGGCAGGCTGTGCATCGATTTTCGCCACACAAGGAATTCTTCTTGCAGAGATGAAGTCATTTTGGTCCTGAGACTTCAGGGAACAGGAGGCAAGCTCTAGCCAAGCCCTTGGAGAGCACTTCTCAGCACAGCCAGAGAGCAATAAGGCAGCAGGGCAACAGCAAGGCAGCAGTCCCTCACAGAAAGCAGTCAGGTGAGTCCTTTGGGCAGTTAGGCAGTTCTTCTTGGCAGGTTGCAGGTTCTGGTTCAGGTTCTCTTCTCCAGGAAGTGTCTGAGTTGGTAGAGGCCCTGTTTAAATACCCAAATGTGCCTTTGAAGTGGAGGAGACTTCAAAGAGTGGCTTAGAGGTTCACAAGGTCCCCTTTCAGTTCAATCCTTTCTGCCAGGGTCTCAGTAATGGGTGTGGCAGTCCTTTGTGTGAGGGCAGGCTACTGCCCTTTGACATGTAAGTGTCAGGCCCTCCACCCTCCCAGCCCAGGAAGACCCATTCAAAATGCAGATGTATGCAAGTGAGGCTGGGCATCCTGTGTTTGGGGTTTGTCTTTGTCTGTGTGAATGCTCAAGGGAGCTGTCAACTGCACCTAGCTAGACGTGGATTGTAAGGCACAGAAGGATTTAAGTGCGGAGAAATGCTCACTTTCTAAAAGTGTAATTTCTAAAATAGTAATATTAAATCCAACTTCACCAGTCAGCAGGATTTTGTATCACCATTCTGGCCATACTAAATATGACCTTCCTACTCCTTTCAGTTCAGCAGCTACCACTCCCACAGTATATGAGGGTTGACCTACTGTTAGCCTATGAAAGGAGCAGGCCTCACAGCAGTGCAAAAACGAATTTAGAAGTTTTACACTACCAGGACATGTAAACTACACAGGTACATGTCCTGCCTTTTGTCTACACAGCACCCTGCCCTATGGGTTACCTAGGGCCTACCTTAGGGGTGGCTTATATGTAGAAATGTAGAAAAGGGGAGTCTTAGGCTTGGCAAGTACTTTTAAATGATAAGTCGAATTGGCAGTGAAACTGCACACACAGGCCTTGCAATAGCAGGCCTGAGACATGGCTAAGGGGCCACTTAAGTGGGTGGCACAATCAGTGCTGCTGGCCCACTAGTAGCATTTAATCTACAGACCCTGGGCACATATAGTGCACTTTACTAGGGACTTAAAAGTAAAATAAAAAATCCAATTGGGTATGATCCAATGTCATCATGTTTAAAGGGAGAAAGCCTGTGCACTTTAGCACTGGTTAGCAGTGGTAAAGTGTGCAGAGTCCTAAAACCAGCAAAGACAGTATCCAGAAAGTGGAGGGAGGCAGGCAAAAAGTTAGGTTGACCACCCTAAGGCTTTTAGGTCTAACACCCTGCCCTTGATTTAGGGATGAAATTAATAGGAAACTATGCCACAGTATCCTCAATTAGTTTAGGAAATATTAAAAGGGAAGCAGCAGAAATGGCCACATGCCAATGCCGCTAGCAGGTTCCATTGGTAGACCAGGAGTGTGAATTTCGGAAGATTATTGCTGGAACCTATACATGTTTAGGTTGAGATAATTTGGGGACCAGACCAAATAAGCCAGAGCTTAAAGGCAGTTCTGACAAACACAATACCAAGCAAGCACCAGATTGTTCTAAGAAACACTGGGATAAAGAAAAAGGAAAAAGAAAGTAACAGGGAGAGTCTCTGCAACCGGAGCTCTTATAATTTATATAACTGTGATAATTTAAAACAAACTGACAGGTATCAGTATACTGATACATGCACTTCTCGTTCCTTTCATGATTTATCTGACAAACGGTCTGAGAGAGCGAATTGGTCAGAGCACAGACAAGAAGAGCATGTGAAAGCAAAAAGGGACTCACAAACCTCATCTGACATCATCTAAGTTTAGACCAAAAGTCTAAGTTTACCTTTGTGAATCAGGCCCTTAGACTTTTGGTCTAAGTTTTCCTTTGCGAATCGGGCCCATGATGTTTAATAAAGTATCATAAGGATTCCAGCAATGGCAAAGTGAGACAGGTAATACATATAAGAGGTCAACTTTGCCATAGCTAAAATCCTTAACATGCTTTACTTTAGACTAAGGGCCTGATTTAGAGTTTGACAGATGGGGTTACTCCGTCACATGTGTGACAGATATCCTGTATTAGAACATTGGAATGCTGGGGGCTCCATTGAAAACAATGGAGTGCAGCGGGCTTTTACTGGCCGGTAAAAGCCCACAGCGTCAACATTCCAATGTTCGCTTTGTTCACAGCAACAGCTGTGAACAAAGCCCCACGGAGCCCGAGGGGATTTTAATCCCCTCGGGCTCCGTGTTTTTTTTTTTTTTAATAGAACATTTTGCCCTGAGTGGCAGAATGTTCTAATAGCCTTAGAACCCGCCGTAGCGGGCTCTACCGGCTATTAAAGTCCCTCTCCCTTGTTAAATGCCCTCGCCATCGGCTCGGGCATTTAACGCAGGGAGTGGGCCTTTAATAGCCGGTAGAGCCCGCTACGGCGGGTTCTAAGGCTATATTATGATCCCATTATATCTTGAGGGAATTGTAATAGGGCGGATGGGATATTCATCAGGTTTGTGACGGAGTAACCCATCCGGTAAATCAGCCCTATATTTTTCTGAGTCTGCCTTAATGGATTCAGCCTTTAAGCTGTTTGGTTTAGTGAGTTAACTACTGTGCTGTATCAGCTGGCATATCAAAGACCCCAGAAGACAACATGCTAATTTGAGAGCTGTCACTTGCTTGAGGAAGGAGGTGGGACTAGAATCGCCATTGCCATTACCAAGCATTTACCTGCTGATTCGTGGGGGAGGGGAATACTCTTTTGTCTCTGCTTCCCAGCAGTGGGTACTTTTGGAGGGAAAACGCAGGTCTGGGCGAGAGGAGATTACGTAAAACAGACCTTTCTCTTAATTCTGGATTGAGATAACATTTTTAATCAGACTCAAAACAGAGCACAGGGCAGGAGAGAGGCAGAAGAGACGTTGGGCTGGTTCCTTTAGTGCAATTTAGGGATGCAGGGTTGATTTGGCTCCACTAAGTTGGGTGAGGGCCCTACCAATGATGAAAACACTACTTTCCTTGTTACGGTACTGCGCTGACTGATGTTTTGTGAATCAGGCCCACTGGGTTCATGTACTGTCTATTAAGGCAAATTTGTTAGTATAATCACATAAAAAATACCTTTGAATGAATCAAAATGCTCTATTAAGAAACTGCATTCTTCAATAACTTTGTCTTCTATAGTTGACTTTCCCATGCCAAAGTCTCTCAACGTTGTTATTGTAAACCTTCTCATCACCTTCCAGTTCTCTCCGTTAGATAAAATAAGACCTAGGTAAAGAGGTAGAAAATATAAAGGAATTTTTATTGGTGAATGGATCTCTGATAAAGTGACTTATTAGAACAAACAAACAGCAGACTATCAGTAGTATATAATGAAAATACAATATGTGGTTCTCTTAACGTGATGATGTAGGTATTGTTTTTGGTAGAACTCCTTTTTATTTAGCAATCAGTTACCAAAAGTCTGTTCTGATACTGATAATGTTGCATGTAACAGAACTACTTGTGTTCTGGAAGGAACATTTACATAGCAAGAGACTTTTCATAATACGAGATGGTTCTCTTGAAGTTGGAAATTTAAATATAGGGCATTCCAACATTTGGAACGATGCACAATCATTGATGTTTATTCGATGATCACTGCAGATATATTTCCAAATATCAGACAATCAGTTCTCTGTTAATTATTACCTAAGGTCAGTGTAAAAACAGCGTTGGGGTATGTTGACCTGGGTTATCGCGGTCACTAAACCTAGCTAAGGCCATTTCTTCTTAACTTCCTTTAGGTACATAGCTTCAGTATCCAAATGGGAAGCACAATTAGAAAATGAGATATCTAAAATAATTCATCACAAACGTTGACTAACTACGTGAGTCAGATCAAAATTGATCACTCCACCCAAGTTTTGGTTGCTACTTAACCTGTTATGACAAACAGTTCTGGCGCGTGACCCGCTGTGTCGCTGTGTTGCTGGGTTCATCCACTAGTTGGGAGGTTCCTGTATTGTGTATGTTGCTAGTCAAGTCTCGGCCATGTTTATTTTCGGGTTAAAAAAGGCGGAGGTTTTTAATCATCCACACAAAACATTTGGGAACAGTGCATGAGGTAGGCCCTCATTGAAACTATGTCAGATGATGCTGGCAAGGAGAAGGTTCAGGCCCTCCCACACTGTAAATGTGCTTTGCTGCCCTTGTGAGGAAGCTGAGTGTGTTCTGCCTGCAGTGGAGAAGGGAGCTCTGCTTAGTTGGCCGTTGCATATTTGCTGTTCAGCACAGATTAGTGCTATGCACATTTACCTTAACATGGTGCCATTTAACGAATTCTTTTCTGTGTGTCATATATATCTCTAATGTTATGCTAAGAAACTGTATCTAATGTGTCAATAACAAAAGATAAGCTAATTTACCATTTCCTTTATCCATCTTTTGAAATATTGGGATTCTTGCTCGTTCTCCAAACTCCTCAGCATGGTTTATTAAGGCATCCTTCACCGTCTCATAACCTGCTAGAACAACAGCTTTTTTCATGCCCATCTGAATGCTGAATACAGGTCCATATTTCTTCGATAACTAAAAAAAAGTACACTTTTAGAAGTTGGGGCACGAAGATGCACGCTGGTAGAAAGACCCAGGAGGCAAGGAAGTGCACCACGAGGGTCTTTATTAAATAACAATTTACAAGTAAGAAATCCCCACCAGGAGCCAGACCTCAGCTGTAGAAAGAAACTCAAACCGACAGGGACAGAACACTCAGATGAAAGGCATCATACATTACATTACATTACATTACAACTCTACACCAGGGTATAATAGAACGCACACTAGGCTAGAACAGAAAACATGATATCACACATCTTTCCTATCATACAGCACAAGAACATAACAAAACACTAGAACAGAACACATAATTGCCAAAATAAAAAAACAAAATGTATTTGAATACACAAATAATACTGAAACAATAAAACAAAAATAGAACCTTAGAGACCAGACACCGTACTAGAATTTAGTGAAAAGCTAAACACGACAATATACAAATTCGCACAGATCAAATGGCATCATACCCAAGCATACATACACACACACATACACAGGGAAAAGAAAAATGCATCCACATGGCACACACAACCAAATATAACCATCAACACTAATAATATGCATGGGCACCACACCCAGTGTATACTCTTCCACACTCTTCCATGCTCACAAAGCCCTCCACGACACTGGACCGGCCTACCTCAACGAACCAGTAAACTTCCACATACAAACTCGACAGCTCCGCTCCGCCGCCCTCGCTACAGTTCCCCGCATCCAACGCACCACCTCCGGCGGCAGATCCTCCTCCCACCTCACCGCCAAGACCCTCCCCACCAACCTACGCAAGACCCAGGACCTCCTAACCTTCAGAAAGCACCTTAACACATGGCTTTTTGAGCAGTAACCGGCAACCCTCCCCTCCCAGCGCCTTTAGACCCCACCGGGTGAGTAGTACGCTTAAGAAATTATTTGATTAATTAATTCATTCATTCAGACAGCACACAGAAATACAATCTAGTGAAGTTCCTACACTATACACAAAGAGCATGTGGGCCTTCCCTACAGCGGAGTACACGCCCTCCATGCAAACAGCACATGAGCTTTCAACTTAGTGGAGTACACACCATCCACGCAAACAGCACATGGGCCATCACATTAGTGATGAACGCACACTCTAGACAATGAGCATGTAGGCCTTCTACCCAGTAAGCACCACACAAACAAACATATGGAAGTAAGACCCAGTAGAGTACACACCCTCAATGCAAACAACAAATGGGCCTTCAACCCAGTGTAGTACACATCCTACATGCAAACATCACATGACTATCCAAACGAGTGGAGTACGCATTCCCCACACAAACAAAACACAATCATCCCAGTGGAGTATGCACCTTCCACGCAAACAGCTGACAGACCTTTAACCCAGTGGAGTATACCCACTCCCCAAACGGCACACATGCATTAATACTCTGAGGCCCACACTCCCTTCCATGCAACAACAACCAAAAGTATGCCTATGGACATGGGTCCAAAAGTATCAAGATTTTGCGTTGCCCTTGCACCATGCAAGGCAACACTGGACAATGCAAACCTAGAATAAAATTTACCATGCCACGCAGAGGCATCCTGCATGGCTTGGTAAATCTGGTGTAAAGCAAGGCAGCACAAGTCACTGCCTTGCGTTACATTGTGCTAGAAAGGTATTTTATGAGGAAGTGTGGGATTTCCCAGGGATCTGCCCATGTATTATGAAGCATTGCCATATTTGCCGAAACTGGTAGACCTAACAATGCATCTGAATTGTACGCCTTCTCGATAGAGGCACAACAAGGAGAAATATGTTTTTTTCCCCCTTTGTTGGTTACTCTTTCTAAGTATGCAGCATTATGCAGCACACCTAGGGTAAAGTGCCTCTAGGACTGTTTTCGTGCAGAAAAGGTGTCCCTTTCCTTAGGGCAACAATCCTGCGTGTAACAGAGGCACCTCCCCAAGGATGCCAGCAATGGTGCTAGGCTCTACTGAGTCCACTAATGCAAAGAGAGAACAGGAATGCTGCATTTCTTCATATATATTGTGCATTAGTGCCCTCTCCTTTTCACTCAGCGCAGCTTTACGTTGCATTAAAAAATCATAAATCAGGGCCACAATGTGTCAAAAGAAACAGTGGTCCCTAATATAAAAATCAAAAGTTAATTATATGCATTGTCTAGTTTTATAGTTGAAACAAATGATACATTGTGAGAAATAGTGTTGCAAGAAAAGAGCAAATGAGGTAAAAACGTGCTTGGTGCTCTAACAAATGTGGGATGTGTAAATACAACGAGAAGCACGCCTGGAATGTATATACAATAGGCAAATTAGAGTTTGGCACGCCTTTCTACAGGAGAGCTAAAAAATAAAAAAGCAGCACAAAAGGGCCAGAAGGACTAAAAGAGTAACGTCCTTCATTACCACCCAGAATCGTCATCCATCTGCAGAAAATGATCCTGTCCAGCTGATTCAAATATTCCCATCAGGCTACACATCAACAAAAGGAACAACACCAAGGACCCAGCAGTCAAAGACCCAGACACTCAGACACCCCCACTCTCAAAGACAAACAGGGGAGGGCAGGATCCTGGTGCGGCCCCAAAGACTCTGTCTCCCCAACTGATAAACAAGGAGAGGATGGATGCAAGCACTCTGGCCACTTTAATCAATGAGCCAAGCACAGATGCCTTCGGGCACCCCACCTGCGCCTCCATCAATGTGACTACACTGTCTCACAGACAGCCCATTGCTTTGGCAATTTTCGTCCGCACTCAAATCGTGTCTTCAACAGTGGAAGCCCCGGGCACTGAACTAACTAACATTCCTCTGGCACACTGGGGCCTAGTACAGGAACCAGTGGCTGTAAGGTGACCAAGGGAGCATTGGAAATAGTGCTAATCACCACAAACTATATTAAACGCCATTGTGACATCTTTAACAGGGCCAACATACTTCACCTACTCAAATATATACCATTCGTGACCCACATCGACTCAGATGATATCACCTGGGTTAGGTTCCAAAAACTCCCTGGAGATACCCATGGTGAGTCAAAGCTCAAGGAAGTGGCCCTTTTTGTGGAATGGGAGATATACATTAAACAAAATCAACCAGAGAAATATCCATACGTGCTTCAGGCCCAGTCACTGAAAAGGAGGGCCTACTCTCTTTTGTGATGGACAAACAGCATTGTACAAGCCCCCAAATATCAAGCTGAGCTTAAGAAGCAAAATATCATGCACAAACATTCAAAGGGTTGGTTATCCCCGGGAAGCCAAAATGGAATATGAATACATACAAGGGGCTCCCCCCCGCCCTGGTTCCCCAACTATGGAATCCCTAACACCACCAACTCTTGGACTCAAGGCAAACAAAACATCCCAGGGTGGCTGTCCCTAGCCCACATCTAACAATCATTTCTTGGAATGTGGCAGACCTCAAGAAAATCACTGATGACAATTCAGCTCTTGAGTACCTCCATAAAGATGACATTCTATGCTTTCAGGATACCTGGGCCAGCAGAACAACAATGCTCCAAGGCTAGTATGAATTTCCTACTCCAGCAATAAAGCATACCATCTTTGGACGACCATCTGGAAGACTCTCCATTTTTGTCAAGCACGCCCAAAAAATAAAGGCCACTGCAATATTCACCAATTCTCACACACTCCAAGCTTTGCTTGTCAAAGACCTAAAGTGTGACCTTCAACCTCTCCAAATGCTGCTAATTAATTGCTATGTCAACCCTGCACAGCACCTGAAAAAACAGGCCACAAACTCTCTTGTACCTGCAACTGAATAGCTATTAAATAAATACGACTCTGATATACCAGTAACAGCTGGAGACTTTAACACCAGGGCCCTGGGCAGTCAGACTAAATTAACTAGGCCATCTTCAGATGCTGTACCATTTCAGAGCTTCCTTAACAACTATATGCTAGTGTCTGCGCAGTTCCAAAAAGAAGCTAAAGAACTGCAATGTCAAATTCCTCCTACTTTCAGGAACATATCCACCATTGACTACATTTTTATTAGTGAACTACTGACATCAAAGCTCTGTACCTTCAAAGTTGATGATGGGGGCAAAAGTGTCCACAGATCTCTGTGCGTAACTCTGCAATTAGACATCAAGGCTTCACTTCAACTACTGCATCTCGGTGAACCAAATGGGGAAGAACACCAAAAGGTCCGCCCCAGAATCAAATGGACAGTCAACCTTGGGGAACAACTAAATAATAGCATTGTAGATAAAGAGCTAGCAGCTAAGTCACTCAGCACGCTCACACCTCTGGCGCACTTTGAGGACATTGTTGCAGACCTCCACACTGCTCTGGGGGGCAGATCGAGACCCACTCAGATAAGAAATTCCTTCATTTGACCCATAAGCCCTTCTCACCACAATCAAGGACTTGGTCACAATTCAGCGTAAACTCCGAAGGGCCTTAGGAGGCAAAGGACAAGGTGATAAAAACTATTCCGGGCAAAAGATTTCAGCATACACAGGAGCTTACAGGCTGAAAGTATGGCAACAAAAGAAAAAACAGAAGATGAATGGTTGAAGATCTTCACTGTTCTACAATGAGAGAAACATTCTCCTTTTGGGAGCAAATAAATAGTCTCAGCAACTTTACCCAGACCAAGGAGAATGGGGTGGTGAAAAAGGAGTGGATTGCTTACACTAAGCTCCTATATACAGGCAAGCGAAATAATACCCACCCAGCCAACTCCTGCCTCAGACTGCCATGCGCTACCAGCATTCCCCATCACATAGGCCTCAGTTATAGTCACCATAAGTAAAATGAGGAGATACGATGCCTCCAGACCCAACGGCCTCCCTGTCTCAGTCCTTAAAACAGCTCAAGACTTCTGGACAGGGATACCCACCCCACACTTCAACCATGCCCTCACGACTGCAACGATTATGATCTCATGGAGGGAGTCAGTTCTCTTCCTGATCCATAAAAAGTGAGATTGCTCAACATGAATGCATCCTACTGGAAGAGCTGGAGACGTGGATAACAGAAAAAAATAATCTGCCCTTATTTCCAATCTGGGTTTAGGGCAGAAAGTTCCACAATGAACATTTTCATAGCACTAGCATGCCTGTTGCACAGTGCCACATGCAGCAAACAACCACCCTTGTTTTTTTGCTTGGGTCCGGATAAAATCAGGCCCCACCAGCGCAACCGCAGAGGTCCCTACCAACAACAGACTAAAACAGGGCTGTGTGTTGGCCCCTCTACTTTTCAATCTTTATAAGGTCGACCTGGGTGGCAATGGAAGGCATTAGCCTAGTCACACCAAGGCTGGGAACTGTGCACCTCCCAATTCTGCAGTACGCAGACAACACTGTGATCATGTACCAACCAACAACAGGCCTACAGAGAGCTCTTGACGCACTCCACAGTTTCAACCAGACGAACAAACTTCAGGTGAACCGGGGAAAGAGAGAAATTGTCATCTTTGTAAAATACCCTCATAAGAAACAAGGACACTGGCAGCTTGGGGACCTACAAATTACAACGGCTGCCAACTATAACTATCTAGGGGCCTGTTTCACGGAAGAGGCCAAGCCTATGGCCCATCTAAAGCATCTCAGAAGCAAGGGCGCTGGAGTCATTAGCAGCCTGAATTGCCCAACAGCTGAAACAATGGTAACAGTCCTGAGAGCGAAACTGATACCAGCAGCCCTAAATTAAGGCCATCTAGCCTTCCCTGGCATGCTGGAAATGAAACTCAGGAGCTCATTATTCTTAGCATACAAAGAAATCTTTTATGAACACCGGCAAGCCAGAAGAGTGAGGCTGAGACTGGAGCTGGGCCTCGGGAGAACGGAAGTTGAATGCCAAGGGGGTCTACTGAAATAATACATCAGGACCTTGCAGGCCACTGACAACACACTCAAAGCACAACTTGAAACTATCTTCGAGATGGAGGACTCCCCCATGTCAAGCATATTTAGCAGAGGAAATCAGAAGCTTGAAAATCAAGGCCGGTAATCTACACTGCCCAAACATACCATTTTCAGCCTGGAAAAGAGCATTGAATGCGCAGGTCAAGAAAATCTAATTTGCCTTAGATATTGAAAGTCTCCATTGCAGCTCCACCCCAAAGGCACTGGGTGCCTCCTACACACCAGGGAAATCTCAACCCTACTTCCACCAAGACCTCACAGTCCCTACACACAGGAAAATTACTTTTATGAGGCTCCTCACCATACCTATTATGGATTTCAACCCCTCCTGGGTGAGGCGGGAAGAGGCAATATCCTGCAGACTATGTAACTATCGCAGAGAATCCTGCATCCATCTTTTGTTCTGTTGCCCTAAACCAGCCAGCAACCGTCATCACCTGTTAGTCCCCTTATTCCAGGCCTATGGAATAAGAACCTGCAGTAAAGCCTCATACTTGAGTTTCTCCAACAACTCTCCAATGACCTTAGCAAGGTTGGTGAAATTTACAGACGTTATTCGATCAGCACTCCTGAATGTCACAACAGGAAGACACTTGCTCAGTTCCAGCGTGACCTATCCACTTTTTCTTCTCCCCTTTTGGGGTTCAGAGCCCTGGTCCATTTTTGTGCCCCCGCACCTCGAACATCTTAAAGGATTTATGCAAAGACAGTCTCGCCTTTATTATGTTATGTTAATTATTTTTATAGAGAGCTCGAATGCCAAAATAGGCGTCATGGTGCTAGCTGAGAGCCATGAGAAAAGTCCTAGTAGCCTGAGTCCTGGATGAACATCTTAATAGCCTTATTCCTGGTAAAAAGCCATGTTTTCAATGCCTTCCTGAAAAGATTAATCAAGGGCAATGGAACTGAAAGCTAGGGACAATCAGTTTTTTTGTAAGGCTAGATCTCAACAGTCTAATGGGTGCAAACCAAACAAATTTCTCCCGAAGAAAGGCAGGACCCTGCCATGCAGCGGCTTATAGGCGATACAAAGAGCCTTAGAAAGAATACACTTTCTAACTGGGAGCCAATGTAAGTGCCGAATGGCAGAAAAAGTAGAATGATATTTCGGAATCTTGGCCAGAGTTCTTGTTGCCACATTCTGTGATGTTTGAAGTTTGTTCCAAACGTGTTGATGAGTGTTTAATTAGTGTGCATTTGCATAATCGATTTTAGATAGAACCAAGGCAGTAACAACCGTTTTTCGAGAATTGATCGGAAGGAACAGCAAAATGTTCTTGATCAATCTAAGAATGAAGTAAGCAGCTGATGTAAATCCATTGACTTGACATTGAAGGGAAAGTTTGTCATTTATGATGACTCCTGGATTCCTGACAGTTCTGACAGGTGCAAGAAGTGCGCCTATGTCAGAGCTATCGTGTACAACATTGTTATCTGTTGGTTGAGTCGCAGGAGGCGTGATGGCAAACTTAGAGTAGACATCTTCTACCTTAAGCCGGAAAGCTTCTGCCACTATGTTACATCAGGACTGACTAAAGTTGTTGGTGGTGTTAGAGGAATTTGAAGCCAGTTTTTTTACCATAATAAATAACTCCTTGGATGAATTAGCAGCCAAATGTATTTTATCAGTTGTCCAACCAGCACTTTGCACTTTCACACTGTTTGCTTTAACTCTTTGCTCTCAAAAGGCATAAGCAAATACAGTCTGACCCTCGTGTCTAGACATGCTGCACCACAAACACTTTGCACTCTTTCGTCGTTTGCTTTAAAACTTCGCTTTTTATCTTATGACATTCTAAACATTCTACACATTGTAACGCCTTTTATAATACCATTTCCTTTTTAAAAAGTACTGCTGACAGTTTTTCTTAACATGGTTTTAACATTGTACTTGTTCTTAGGAAAATGCTGCGTTTTATTGTTTACATGTAATCATTAAATGCAGTGATTTTAAGTGATCTATCATGAATGAATGAACTCATTATTATGTCTGACTGTGAAAACAAAGTAAATGGGTTAGAGACAACCAAATTTTTTCGTTTTATTGGGTCGAGCCTAGGCAGCGCATGAGCTGTCTCTCCGGGACATTTAATAATTGGTATGTGGCTTGACAGTCCGCCCACTGGCTTTTCATTGGTTTATTTGATTGTCTTGTAAAAAATCTTCCTTTGTAGTGGTTAATTTGGGTCTAGTTCCTCCTTTTATAGTTGTTTGGTAATACCTACACAGCACCGCCTAACTACTGTAAACTTTCCCCCAATGTGTTGAAGTATTTGGTTTGGAACTATATTTTCTTTTTCTTTGCTTTTGTTGAATGTGCATGCAGCTTTTGTTTTGGTTGGGTTTGTAATTGAAAATGTGTTTGTGAGTTTCCGATTTTCTTTTTTGGGTTGGAAGCAACGTGTTTATATTTTGTTGAACTGGTGCATAATGAATGGCACTTTTTTGTAAATACTACGGAGTGTGGTGGGAAAGCAGTATATTAAAGGGAACTTTAAAAGAAAGTGCTCTTATATTGTAGCGTATTTTTTTTTAAAAATGTGTATGCATTTTATTTGCAGTTTATAAGTTTAAATCTTAATATAGATCAGAGGGCTTTTTTGTTCTTAAGGAGCTGTCATAGGAGCAGTAAGATTTTTACTCCGTCTTTCGTTATCCGAATGCACCAAAAGCGTTCATGCTGGTAGAAATTAATTCTTATTATTAAAGCATTGCAAAAGCTTTATCAGCTTAATTATCAATCTCACTAACGCACTGAATAGCAAATCATTTCACTAAACGGAAAATACAGTAATAGCCATTTAACCCACTTCTGTGCAATTTCCAACAAGTTGTACTTTTGTAAATTCTTGTGTTTAGATTCCCTTATTATTTCTGACTTTACTATATTAAATGTGCTCTTCTCTCTACATGGTTGGCTTCAGCAGTGACTTACAGTGTGTGTGTGGGTGGGAAGTTTGACATCCTGCTGTTTCTACCAACTCAGTTAATGTGTATTCCACATATGAAGCAGACACAAAGATAGCGATCTTTACTACAACCATCATTTGGGCTTGAATATCCCGTCCCTGTTTCCTTTCACAACATGTCTAGAAATGTTTTTAATGTTTCACCCTACTCCAGACTTTTAGGCACAATCTTCCCTCTTTTTTAATCAATGTAAATCCCTTACAATTAGCTTACATTGTCAAAGTAGCCAAAAAGCCAACATTATTTTTTTTTTAGTAGTAAAAGCTTATTTCATAAAACTGGTGTTGCTTTATTTTTTGTGGAGAGGAAACTCACATTTTTACATACAATTTATTTACTTATTTGTCTTTTGATTATGTATATACATTACTTTTATGAAATTAACTGCAGCAATATTTTCAGCTTATTTATTTTTAAATTGCAAACTGTCATATGTAAAACTGTGTGGCTTTCTTTTCCGTATTTTATGTAGCTTTAGCGATTTGGTGAAATACTTTACACACACAACTTATATATCTCCCTTTTCAAACTTTCCTTCACTCATACGCACGCTATCCTCCACCTCTAAGCAATTCTTTAACATACAAAAAAGCCCCTCACTTAACATCTGTAAGATTCTTTCCATGTTCTTTCTCTCTTGCTCTCACACTATTACTGCTCCTCTTTCTCAATATAAGTAACAACTATATCTTAAAGCTGCCTATCCCTTTCTTACGTCCTATCAATCTATTCTCTACTACTATCACCACTATCTATTCACCAAAACAAATAATTCTATTACACAAATATACTAAACAACACACAATTCTACAAAACACAAATAAACAACTAACTATTACAATAGTACACACATAACTATATTTACACACCATATACATATAATACACAACAAAACACATAACTGAAAAACATTATCATTTACAATGCCAATAGCTCTAACTCTAACAAATGTGAGACCTATTGCATTGCAAATGCTTGTTTAATCAAGTAACTGTTTCAGAGAGGGAGACTTTCGAATTGACTAAACTATCGGCAAACCCCTATTTTGTTATCCCAGTATACAGCGGTACTGAAGTTGAAGATCTAACCATGAGAAAGACACCTTTAAATACGGTGTAGGTTTGGCATTTTTTTTCCAGAAAGGCTGCAAGTTCTAAAAGGTGGAAGGAAAGAAACCAGCTTGCATTGCCCCTGCAATGATACCCCTCTGCAAACCCTCATGCACATTTCCTTCTGCAAAGACTACGAATTTTCTAGGAAAAACATACTTAAAACCGATTCCATTATCATCGACAGGCATACAAATATGTTTCTATTGATGTTAAACACGCCCTGACCAGTGTGGCAGTTTCTAGATTTTTATCAGCTGCAATAAAGTTTACAACAATAATGAGTGAGTATTAAAAGTAAAGAATTGTTACACTAAAGAATATATATTTATGTCTGATTTTTTTTCTTTTTTATTACTCTTGCCAGTTTTACTATTTGTAGTTCTTTTTACTTTTATCTTGTCAAGTGTTTTTATTAGATACGTTTTATGGATTTACGAAATAAATTGTATATGTAAGACCAACTTAAAATGCAAATATAAAGGCGGTTACCTCAATTCAAATATTTTCAGGTGAATTTCAGCTATATTTGTGGCCATCGGAATTATATGATTCTGCCCCAGAATTATTTTTTGCATAATTATGGATTTGTCACATTTGCCATATCATCCAGCCTCTGCTGCATGTAGATTTAAAAAAAAAAGTGTGTCCAATCCAAAGAGAGATTATGTGCAGCAGGGTAGCCCAAACAACACGTGGAACCATGGGCAATATGAAAGTATACAACACGTATATTAGGTAATATTGATAATAGAATTTCAATGAGTAATAGTGAGCCAGACAGCTTAGACAAACAAAAACAGAAATAGACAAAACAAAGCAATTGGCCCACTTATTAATTTTAAAAAAGCGTGTTACATTCACAATGCTCATCCATTGAAAGGAAAATATAAAGAATTTATCACAAAAAATAACTGAAAATCTAAATCAGGCCCTTAGTCTCTGAAACGGACGCACAAATCCTTTGGAAAGGCAGGGTTGCCGGCGAAATCCACTGAAGTGCTCTTGAAGATGGATGGCTGCTGGATGAGGCCCTTCTGAAGCTTTTGGTAGGAAAAACTCAGAGCAAGAAAGATGTAAATTTTACAGTCAACAAAGCTCTAGCATCAGGCCATTTGACTGTATAGGTCCCAAACTTGTTGTACCTTGGTTTGTTTCTAACTTCAAATGTATTTTTTTTTGGAGCTCAAAATCCCCCAGTGGAGCAAGCCTGAAGCTGTATGCATTGAAAAGTGGACACCTTTGATGCGGGGTTCCACTGGTGCTCCTTAGGTCTTAGAAGTCCAAAAAAAGTTCCAAGTCTCACTTTTTCAGAGTTTCTGGAGCAGCTTCTCCTAGATACTTCTATAACTCCTAGGACCTAAGGGAAAGTAACCAGAGGCCAGGACTCACTAGAGCAGAAGCCCCCAGCAGGATCCAGTTCACAGCTGGTTGCCATTGGTCATGTGGGCACTTTTGTAGGAAAAAAGCTTTCTGTCTGATTGGTCTGTCCCTGTAGCCACATATGAGGTCAGCCAACTGTGCCTTGGAGTCCACTTCTTAGTCTTGGGTCCAGAGAGTGTTCTGCTAAGTTATAGGTGAGGTGTCTGTCATTTTTGTAGGATTTACAAGCTATTGGTTGGGGTAACATCTGGATACCCCCTAACCAATGAGAAAAAAGTTCCTTGGGCAACTCTTTCCAATTTTGAAGCTCATTCTGTTTGCCTGTTTCAAAATTATCCAATGTTGTACCATTCTAAAGGAAATCCAAGCAGGGACAGGCTTCTGCCCATGAGGAAAGCCTATGGACCAGCCAGGGGAGTAGACAGGGAAGTGAGCAGTCCACTCCTCCTCAGCTACACCCAACTGGTTCTGTGACCCTCTCACCCTTCCACTGGGCTGGTGTCCTATTGGCAGCAGAGCAGCCTAAATAAAAAAAACTTTCCTTTTCTCAGGTCTCCCCTTATGTTTAACTGTGAATGGGCATGCTTCACCCTGCTCTGTTTCAAGTTAACCACTTGGGCTTTACTGATGTGACCTCAAGGTCAAGAGCACTCTTTGCCAGGTTCTATTAATGTGGAGTGCATATCAAAGAACCCAGGACAGGGAATCCCTCTGGTGTTTGCAGTCCATGGTTTCCCATTTTTCAATTTCAGGTTGGGGTTCTAGATAGTAGCTTTCTCAACAGTAGAGGTAGTTTTCTTTCGGTGACGATCAATGTGCATTGAAGATATGAACTTGAAATTGAAAGTGAAATGAAAAATCTCATTTCACTTGCATCTCTGCTGAAGGTTATATTTCAGTCCCCGAGCACTGCTTTCAATAGGAGAGATATTGTTGGAAAGAAGAAAATCTCCCCTTACCAACGGTATATGATTCTCTACCTAGTGGATCATTACTTTGGGATCAGCCAGGAGGGTAGAAGGCCCTCAAATCATCACAGAATTTAAATTGAAACACAATAAAGGGGTGGGTGTAGCCCACTGTGGGATAGGGACATGCGCCAACCCCAAAGGGGACAAGAGGTGGTTGACATAATATCAGTGTTTCACCACTACTACTCAGCTCTCCACCAGGCCCAACATCTTAAAGACCACCATCAAGATAATTACCTACACTGCCTCGAATAGAGATGAGGAGCTGCATGTCCTCGAAGAAGACATCACCCTGGACAAGGTACGGAAAGCAATAAATAAATCTCCCCACAGAAAAGTGCCACGCACAGATGGGTGTTCAGCAATATTCTATAAGGCCAACGCCTTCCTACTAATAGAACCGCAGGTGAAGGCATTCAGTTCCTTTCTGACACCCAGAGTGGTCACTGATTCACTGATTCTATGCTAGAAGCTGGGTAAACCCCTACACACTGCTTTCGATACAAGCCCATGCTCTAATGAATTGGGACATGAAAGTATTTGCACCAATCCTCGTAGCACTTTTCTGTCACATAGGGCCTTCCCTTATAGCTCCGCACAAATTCAAATTCATTCATAATAGGCAGGCAGACAACAACAAACGGCTAGCAGAGGCACTCATGGAAGTGGCTGAAAGTCTAAAGCAGCCTTTGGCTCTCCTTTTCCTCGACGCTGAGAAAGCATTTGGCAGGGCATCTTCTATCCCCACTCATCTTCACCTTCACAATGGAACCCTTAGTGGCTAGTTTTCAAAATAACACCACAATCCATGTCAAGACAATAGATGGCAGAGAAAACAAATAGGCCCTCTTTGCCGATGATATACTATACTTCATTACTGATCAAGAGACCACCATCCCAGCACTAATGAGAAAACTAGATCAATTCAATCAAGTGTTCCAACAATCCTGATAAAAACTCTAACCTACATGCGGCTCAGCCTAGTCCTTGTGACACAACGGGCCACAAACTCAGATCGAAGACATCAACATTTCCTGTCACAAAATTAATTGATATGATGATGGAGGGTCACGTGAGGGAACACAGAGTAGTAGAATATTTCTCTGCATATGACTTTCGAATGTGAGCCAGTGTAGAAAAAGAAAAATATTTAGAAAAATGCCCTCTGAATCACTTGGGAGTATGGGTTATTCCAAATTCAGAATTGTACACATAACAACTAATTCTAAACTCAGTACCCTGTGCACATTTCAGAAATTCTTAGTTTTCATTCATAACCCTTTTTCTATTCTTTATATTTTGCCATGTGAATTACTGTTTGGACAGTGGGCATTGAAAACTCATCATGAGCTGCAGCTCAGTGTTTGTTCAGGAAATAACATGTTATTGGAGAATCTACAAACTGGTGGATCCTTGCAACCAGAAGGGTCTACCATAGGTGACTGTATATTGTTTTTGTAAGTAGAAAAAACGTTACAGATGGAAATGTTGTCACAAATAACTATTTTGTCTTACTAATTTGTTTTTATTTCAACAGCTAATATCTTTGGGAAAAGCTAGAGTTATGTACACAAATGACCACTTGCTGAATTTAAAGTTTAATTTACTTTTTAGAAACGTATAGCTTTTCAGAGGCATCCATTGGTATCACCCTTATGTCCAACACAAACTGCAAGTAGGATGAAACCAGAACATTTAAAAGAAAATCGAAAACAACAAATTGAAATACTGCCCTTGAACGCAAAATGAACAAGGGGCTTTTCAAACTAAACAAGCCACATGCAACACAGAACAGTGTGTTAATTATTCTTATGTTCTGGAGTGGGTTTGCTGGGGGAGCCTTGAGTTATTCAGGGTTATTTCACATGATCTTCTCATTCATTAACAATCTTTATTCGGTTCAATTTGACCATAAAAGTACACAAAATAAAAGGTTCATTCAATAAATTAAAATAAAAAAGACACAACGATCTGTACATAAACTAAAAAATTATAGAGGAGGCTACAAAATCAAACCCCAAGCCCGTACAAAGTTAAAATACATCAAACAACAACATTAATTAATCATAACTAACCAACTTAAGTATGCACTATAAGATTTCTGTAATTTGATAGCAGCACTAATAAAGTTTATAGCAGTGACGTAGATCTCTAGAGGTGCTGCAGATTGCATATGACTAAAACCATCTATATGCGACCAAAAGTGCTTGTGCTTTAAAATTGGGTAAATACTGTAAACTGATCCCTATATGAACAGTACAAATTACAAAACAAAATAAAGTGCACAGTAGATTGTGAGGCAACATCGTCACATGGTCAAAATGAGAAAAAGGGTTTTATTTATCCGGCAGTGGGGAAGGCAACAAGGTGATGCACTGTATTGAGCCTTAGGCATGTCCATTAAAACTTATGTTGAGTGTTAGTTAACCAAAGTACATACGAAATCGAACCGGAAAGATAAAAAATCTGCATATAACTCAAAACAGACTCCATGTTAAGGCACCTTGCAATTCGCTCTTCCTTCTTAAAAAGCACCTTTTAACTCTATCTTTTGTTTTGGAACGCTTTTCTTCATGAGGAATCATAAAAGGAGTTCAAACCAAGGCTATAAAAATTATCCTTCACATACTCCAGCCAAGTAATAGCATGAATCATAAGCAATCTGCTATCACTTCCCGGGAAAAGGCAGCCCTCGGGCTACTGCACAGTTTAATCCAAAGTAATAAAGGGGCCATACTCATAATTTCCTCTAAAACCCCATTCCAGTTCGAGATGGGTAATAAAACTTGCGGTACTTTGTGGCAATGCAAGGAGGCGACATAAAAACTTACTCTCAACAGCCTGTAACTTCCTTAGTGAAACACCCCCCAGGCACCAGAACCACATATGCCAATTGAAAGGCATTTGCTCCTATATAACTGCAGCATTTCTCTAATTGTCTTGGAACCTAGCCTACTTGCAAGCCTAAAAATTAATTCACAGACTGCCCGCATTTTTGCTACTTTTTAAACCAC
This sequence comes from Pleurodeles waltl, assembly GCF_031143425.1. Classification (NCBI taxonomy): domain Eukaryota; kingdom Metazoa; phylum Chordata; class Amphibia; order Caudata; family Salamandridae; genus Pleurodeles; species Pleurodeles waltl. The sequence goes on from NC_090444.1 coordinate 1,731,828,458, forward strand.
CAGCCTCTCCCAAGAGTCCTTCATGTCAAAAAGGATTCCCAGGTAGCTAAAAAAGGTACCCCCCGAATCGGGATCCCTAGAACTTTAAAACTTTTAGTTTTGGTATTTCTAGGCCCACTAACCATTACAAATGATTTCTGATAATTGACTTTAAGCTTTAAATTTATCATGAAGTCATTATACCCATTTAATAATTTTTGCAAGCTGTTGGCCGTTAAACCCAATGACACAGCATTATCCTCATAATAATAGAACAGGGACTGCCTGTACATCATTGGTATATGCCTTTAAAAAAGCGCCTAAAGAGTTAATATATACAAAAACTGAAAAATACCTAAAATACAACCCTGCCTCACACCCCTGAAAACCCTAATCAGCCTTTTTCAGTCCCCCAGAAAAAGTGTAATGGACCTCAGTCAATGTGCCTGTATGGAGGCATGTGACTATATCCAACAACAATTGATCTACTCCTGCCTGGCCCATTACATCCCAAAGAACCTCCTGATCTACTATATCAAAAGCGCAGGAGAGAGCCATCAATGCCATATAAAGAGAACCTCTCCTGGCTTTTTGGGGGTAACAAGAGGGTACATTTCAGTCACCCTTTTTAAAAAAGGGAACATTAACAGACTCCTGCCACAAGTCCATAAGGTTTCCCTTACGCAGTCACTAACGGGTCCCAGAAGTCTATATTACATTCATAAAGGTCTATTGTGACCCCATCCAGACCTGGGACCTTACCATTGACAGTGCACTGAATTGCTTTCACAACTGACGAATAATCAACTAGGTCAGCTAGCCAATCCTCATTTATGGCAACGAGCAGTATCCCATTATCTCCCCCTTGATCTAGGGGAAGTGATTCAGGATTAAAAATAGCAGTAAAATGATTTATCCAATTCTGTTTACTAATAAGGCACTCAATCCAATCTGATGGGAGATCTGAAATGAATGGCTGATTAAAAGTTTCTCAGAAGAGTTTATGATCTTTTAGATTTGTTCCTTATTCAAGGTCATTCCAGGCCTTACTTCTATCTTCTTGTTTTCTCCTTATTAAAGCTTGCTTATAGGCCCATCTAGCTCCTCTTATATCTACCATATTGCAAGGTCTTTGGGCTGTTGGTTTTTTTAGGGCGTTGAGGGCAACCATGCACTCATGGCTAAACCAAGATTTCCCTTGGTGCTCTTTGGATGGTCTGTCTGAAACTAAGTTATGTGCTACAGCTGTGGTCATTTTTTGAAAACATGCTAATAGTTCTTCTGGAGTCCTCCCTGGTGACAGGCAGCAAACAATATAATTAGCCCTATATTTAACTAATCCATTAAAGAGTTCTTCTGGGTAATTTTTTCCACTTCATACAAGCCCCTCTATATGGCGTATAACTTATGGGCAGTCTAGCTTCTTCCTCTTTGCTAGAGCTTATGTTAAAAGCCAGCCATAAATGGATTGTGATCACTAAAAGGTAAGGAAAGTACTTAAAAATGCCTCAAGCTACATGCTAGATCAAATGATACAAGTTTAAAATCAATCACATTACTTTGGCCTCTACCTGTAAAGGTAGAAAGATTCTGGCTTATTATATCTGATGCACCTATTAGGTTATGAGACAAAATCATATTTTATAGGATACCCATAAGCTGAATGCATAAAATGACCAGTGGCATCTCCAAATACATCGGCGAAACCACGGATACATTCTCCACTAAAAAGGCACTTAACCATATTAAAATTCCCAGCCCACATAATAGAAGTTGGAAATTTTCCTTCATTCCTACATCCACAGATTAAGAAGAAAAATTATTAAAATAAAATGTAATTAAAATCATATTTAACACAGAAGCCATTTGCAAATGTAGTTTCAGAAAATATGGGGACATCGCTACAACCTTCAAATTGCCTATTACACATGATATGAAAGGAACCAACCCTCCCTTTTCTCTCCCAGCCAGTGACGGTATTGTAGGTGAACAATAAGATGTATATCCATTTAATATAACAGGATTAGTAGCCCAGGTTTCCTGTAAAAATATATTGTCATATTTATTAATGTAAGTAACACAATCTTCATTCACAAGTTTATCCCAGACCCCTGCGATGTTTCATGATAAACCTTCAATCCACAGACCTTATCCAAAGCCCTTATACCAGCAGGTGAATCTTGAATGGCAGGAAAAATTGGTGAAACAGAAACCGGTCTAATGGGTGAATTCTCTCTGATATCAGAAGGGGACTCTACTTCTTGGATCAGCGGTTGTACCGGGCATCAATCATTATCTGACAGACTCCATAAGGCATCATAATGCTTGGGATGGACATACGATACTGGCCAACTTGACTTAAAAGAAGACCTGGAGGGTTTATGGGCATACCCTTATATTTCTATTGCTGAGATCCAGAAGACTCAAGCATGTTAGTAAAACATGGACGCTCTGAGGGTCTTTAAAATTTAAAACAACCCAATCCCCTTCAATAATTTTCGGTGACGGGCAGCTCCAACTGACTCTTGTACAATGAGACTGCAGCCATAATGTGTCACCGCACTACATGGCATCACAGGTAGACATTTTTACAGGACAAGTAGATTTAAGAAGTAACCTGTCCCATGGACAAGTAAATATTTTATTAAATTCCACACCCCTGAATCCTCCCAAAAAATGGTCTAAACAACTCATGGTTAAGTGAACTACCCAATGCCACGCTGTCGTCAGGATCACACAATGAAAGCGGACTGGTGCAGACGGGCACGCTGTTGGGCCAGTCTTTTCCTGGGCATGCACCCGGGCGCATCCCATGCAGTGGGACCCAGAAAGCCCCCGTATAGCACCTCCAGGTGCAGTTGAAGATGCGTGGTGGCCTTCTGCCACGAGGAATGTTAGTGGAAGTCCTGCCCCGCTGCTTCTCTTCAATATGTCCCACATAGCTGCCCACATAGCTGGACCCATAAAGCCCCTTAGTAGTGCCTCCAGGTGTGGTTGAAGCTGTGCGGCGGCCCTCCCGCTGCAAGGAATGTTGGAGGTGGAAGTCCTGCCTCATGGCCTCTCTCCAAAACATGTTCTTCTCAAATTCTTTTCATGTGAGTCCCAATGTTTATGTAGGTATCTCCCCTTCAATAAAGTGTATTACTTAATTGAAAGAGTTTGTACTGAAGTCGTCATAGAAGGGGCAAATTAAGTATTCATTTTCAGCTTCTTCTGCTTGGGATGGAAGTATAGCTAATATTGGTCTCTAGAAAAATAGGGGGAAATCCTGTTGAGGGCTTGAGTAGGTTTTTCAGGAGCTTCCTTTCAAAGGATCCTATTTTGGATGATTTTTTATACAAGCCCCAAAGTTTATCTTCCTTTGCGATTTAACTTTCAGCCTTTCCCTGGACTACTCTGTTGTTGTGTGCTAAGAATTGATAGGGGTGGGCGCAAACCTTTCTAAGGATTGCATTTAAAGAAGATTCAGATTTCTCCATTCACTTTTTTTAATGTGCAAGTTGTACTGGAGTTTGTTTGATATATATGGCCCAAAATAAGTCAAATAATTTTCTTCATTCCACTTTGTTTCCTTAATGTGAAAAACTCTAGCGTCTTCTTTCTGATTTTTTCTGAAGATATTAGTTTTGGTTTTCTGGTGTCCCATTCAATTTACACTATTTGCACTGTGAGAAAAATATTGCACCGATACCCCATGCACCTCTGCTCAACTGACCTAGTCAAAAAACAATGCTTTAGCCTCTAGAAATTGTTTGCTTCTGCAGAAGACCCAGAAACACAATTTAAATGGTATTTTTCAAGCTTTGTCAGGGAATCATTTGTGGACCCCTCTGCCCCCATCAACCTCTTGAACACTGTCACATTGGATAATGTTTAATGTTTGCTCAATCAACAAAGACTGAACAGCGTATTACCATTACCTGGGTGTTTCATTAGCACACCAGCTTCAGTAAAGACAATTTAAGGAATGTTTTGTTTCAAGTGCTCCTTCTCAAACCTCTGACCATGGCAGGTATAGGCGATGAAAACAGCGTTGCTGAGGAACTGCAGCACCCCCAGAGTAAACATGCTTGAGTTCAGAAAATAAATGAGTAATAAACACAACATTACATTTTGCTTTTAACTTGTCACATTTGCTGTGCGTTCAAAGACAGAGTTCAAATGTCACTCTAGACTTCTGACAAATTGCTGTTTATTCTTTTAATGTGGAAACTGATCCGTGCTTTTTTAGGCCAAGCGTGCAAGCACTTCAGACCTGTTGTCATTGATTTTGTGAGCTTTAACAATGCCTATTTCACTCCCATTACTTTCATTTGTTTGTGGGAGGGCCTTTAAAATTCCCTTGATTTCATTTGTTAAAGGCATGCATACATTATGCCTTTTCTGGGGTTTAGCCATACTCGAGACCACCGGGCAACTACTTTTAATATATACAGCACCCATGTTTTACACATGGTTTCTGAAATACTTTTTTTTAAGTTGTCTGCTGTCTTCGCAAAGGCAGGGATGGCAGGGAGAATTCAGAGACGGTTCGCTCTGCGCCACATCTCCGCAAAGTGAAGAAGGGGAAGGATGGGGAGCCGCTCTGCAATAATCCAGCTGGTTTTATCTTGTAATTTGATATATTTTTGACATTTGGAGGAAGCGAGCACTTCATGTTAATAACTAAAAAGGCTTTTGAGTCAAAACACAGTAAACTAATTTCCTGACTCTCAAAGAAAAACACGTTGGTCCTGCACTGTTTAATGGAACACTTTCTAAGTTCAGCGGGATGTTAGTTTTTTTATTTTTCAGAAAGAGGAAGCGACAGGTGGGATTCTGTAAGGCTAATTCCCGCCCCCTCCGAATCATATTGCTGACCAATGGTGTTAGACTTTGCATCCTTGGTGTGGTCTCCCCTAACTTTTTTGTCTCCGTTCTCCAGGTTGTTGATGTGTGCTGGACTCTGTTTTTGCTGTTTTTGATACTCTGGTCACTTTACCACTGCTATCCAGTGCTAACATGTATGTGTAATTGGCATTCCATGATTGGCATATTTGATTTACTAGTAAGTCCCTAGTACAGTCCACTAGAGGTGCCCAGGGCCTGTAAAACAAATGCTACTAGTGGGCCTGCAGCACTAATTGTGCCACCCACATAAGTAGCCCTGTAATCATGTCTCAGACCCACCACTGCAGTGTCTGTGTGTGCAGTTTTAAACTGCCAGTTCGACTTGTCAAGTGTACCCACTTGCCTGGCCTAAACCTTCTCTTTTTATACAGGCAAGGCACCCCTAAGGTAGGCCCTAGGTAGCCCCATGGGCAGGGTGCAGTGTATGTTAAAGGTGGAACATGTACTTATGTGTTTTACATGCCTGACAGTGAAATACTGGCAAATTCAGTTTTCACTGTTGCAAGGCCTATCTCTCTCATAGGTTAACATGGGGGCAGCCTTTAACCCCTTCGCTGCCAGGCCTTTTCCCCCTCCTGTGCCAGGCCTTTTTTTGCCTATTTGGGGCAGTTCGCGGTTAGGCCCTCATAACTTTTTGTTCACATAAGGTAACCAAGCCAAATTTGCGTCCTTTTTTTCCAACATCCTAGGGATTCTAGAGGTACCCAGACTTTGTGGGTTCCCTTGAAGGAGGCCAAGAAATTGGCCAAAATACAGTGAAAATTTCGTTTTTTTTAAAAAAAATGGAAAAAGTGGCTGCAGAAGAAGGCTTGTGGATTTCCCCCCGAAAATGGCATCAACAAAGGGTTTGTAGTGCTAAACTCAGCAGCTTCCTAGCTTTCAGGAACAGGCAGACTTGAATCAGAAAACCCAATTTTTCAACACAATTTTGGCATTTTACTGGGGCATACCCCATTTTTGCAATTTTTTGTGCTTTCAGCCTCCTTCCAGTCAGTGACAGGAATGGGCATGAAACCAATGCTGGATCCCAGAAACCTAACAATTTCTGAAAAGTAGACAAAATTCTGAATTCAGCAAGGGGTCATTTGTGTAGATCCTACAAGGGTTTCCTACAGAAAATAACAGCTGAAAAAGAAAAATATTGAAATTGAGGTGAAAAACACATCAATTTTTCTCTATGTTTTACTCTGTAACTTTTCCCTGCAATGTCAGATTATGGAAAGCAATATACCGTTACGTCTGCTGGACTCCTCTGGTTGCGGGGATATATAGGGCTTGTAGGTTCATCAAGAACCCGAGGAACCCAGAGCCAATAAATGAGCTGCACCCTGCAGTGCGTTTTCATTCTATACCGGGTATACAGCAATTCATTTGCTGAAATATAAAGAGTAAAAAATTGCTATCAAGAAAACCTTTGCATTTCCAAAAAGGGCACAAGATAAGGTGCTGAGGAGCAGTGGTTATTTGCACATCTCTGAATTCCGGGGTGACCATACAAGCATGTGAATTATAGGGAATTTCTCAAATAGATGTCTTTTTTACACACTCTCCTATATTTGGAAGGAAAAAATGTAGAGAAAGACAAGGGGCAATAGCACTTGTTTTGCTAATCTATGTTCCCCCAAGTCTCCCGATAAAAATGATACCTCACTTGCGTGGGTAGGCCTAGCGCCCGCGACAGGAAACGCCCCAAAGCGCAACGTGGACACATCGACAATTTTGGGAGAAAACAGAGGTGTTTTTTGCGAAGTGCCTACCTGTAGATTTTGGCCTCTAGCTCAGCCGGCACCTAGGGAAACCTACCAAACCTGTGCATTTCTGAAAACTAGAGACCTAGGGGAATCCAAGGAGGGGTGACTTGCGGGGCTCGGACCAGGTTCTGTTACCCAGAATCCTTTGCAAACCTCAACATTTGGCTAAAAAAACACATGTCCCTCACATTTCTGTGGCAGAAAGTTCTGGAATCTGAGAGGAGCTACAAATTTCCTTCCACCCAGCGTTCCCCCAAGTCTCCCGATAAAAATGATACCTCACTTGCGTGGGTAGGCCTAGCGCCGGCGACAGGAAACACCCCAAAGCGCAACGTGGACACATCCTAAATTTTGGAAAAAAACAGAGGTGTTTTTTGCGAAGTGCCTACCTGTAGATTTTGGCCTCTAGCTCAGCCGGCACCTAGGGAAACCTACCAAACCTGTGCATTTCTGAAAACTAGAGACCTAGGGGAATCCAAGGAGTGGTGACTTGCGGGGCTCGGACCAGGTTCTGTTACCCAGAATCCTTTGCAAACCTCAAAATTTGGCTAAAAAAACACATGTCCCTCACATTTCTGTGGCAGAAAGTTCTGGAATCTGAGAGGAGCTACAAATTTCCTTCCACCCAGCGTTCCCCCAAGTCTCCCGATAAAAATGATACCTCACTTGCGTGGGTAGGCCTAGCGCCGGCGACAGGAAACACCCCAAAGCGCAACGTGGACACATCCTAAATTTTGGAAAAAAACAGAGGTGTTTTTTGCGAAGTGCCTACCTGTAGATTTTGGCCTCTAGCTCAGCCGGCACCTAGGGAAACCTACCAAACCTGTGCATTTCTGAAAACTAGAGACCTAGGGGAATCCAAGGAGGGGTGACTTGCGGGGCTCGGACCAGGTTCTGTTACCCAGAATCCTTTGCAAACCTCAAAATTTGGCTAAAAAAACACATGTCCCTCACATTTCTGTGGCAGAAAGTTCTGGAATCTGAGAGGAGCTACAAATTTTCTTCCACCCAGCGTTCCCCCAAGTCTCCCGATAAAAATGATACCTCACTTGCGTGGGTAGGCCTAGCGCCCGCGACAGGAAACGCCCCAAAGCGCAACGTGGACACATCGACAATTTTGGGAGAAAACAGAGGTGTTTTTTGCGAAGTGCCTACCTGTAGATTTTGGCCTCTAGCTCAGCCGGCACCTAGGGAAACCTACCAAACCTGTGCATTTCTGAAAACTAGAGACCTAGGGGAATCCAAGGAGGGGTGACTTGCGGGGCTCGGACCAGGTTCTGTTACCCAGAATCCTTTGCAAACCTCAAAATTTGGCTAAAAAAACACATGTCCCTCACATTTCTGTGGCAGAAAGTTCTGGAATCTGAGAGGAGCTACAAATTTCCTTCCACCCAGCGTTCCCCCAAGTCTCCCGATAAAAATGATACCTCACTTGCATGGGTAGGCCTAGCGCCGGCGACAGGAAACACCCCAAAGCGCAACGTGGACACATCCTAAATTTTGGAAAAAAACAGAGGTGTTTTTTGCGAAGTGCCTACCTGTAGATTTTGGCCTCTAGCTCAGCCGGCACCTAGGGAAACCTACGAAACCTGTGCATTTCTGAAAACTAGAGACCTAGGGGAATCCAAGGAGGGGTGACTTGCGGGGCTCGGACCAGGTTCTGTTACCCAGAATCCTTTGCAAACCTCAAAATTTGGCTAAAAAAACACATGTCCCTCACATTTCTGTGGCAGAAAGTTCTGGAATCTGAGAGGAGCTACAAATTTCCTTCCACCCAGCGTTCCCCCAAGTCTCCCGATAAAAATGATACCTCACTTGCATGGGTAGGCCTAGCGCCGGCGACAGGAAACACCCCAAAGCGCAACGTGGACACATCCTAAATTTTGGAAAAAAACAGAGGTGTTTTTTGCGAAGTGCCTACCTGTAGATTTTGGCCTCTAGCTCAGCCGGCACCTAGGGAAACCTACGAAACCTGTGCATTTCTGAAAACTAGAGACCTAGGGGAATCCAAGGAGGGGTGACTTGCGGGGCTCGGACCAGGTTCTGTTACCCAGAATCCTTTGCAAACCTCAAAATTTGGCTAAAAAAACACATGTCCCTCACATTTCTGTGGCAGAAAGTTCTGGAATCTGAGAGGAGCTACAAATTTCCTTCCACCCAGCGTTCCCCCAAGTCTCCCGATAAAAATGATACCTCACTTGCGTGGGTAGGCCTAGCGCCGGCGACAGGAAACACCCCAAAGCGCAACGTGGACACATCCTAAATTTTGGAAAAAAACAGAGGTGTTTTTTGCGAAGTGCCTACCTGTAGATTTTGGCCTCTAGCTCAGCCGGCACCTAGGGAAACCTACCAAACCTGTGCATTTCTGAAAACTAGAGACCTAGGGGAATCCAAGGAGGGGTGACTTGCGGGGCTCGGACCAGGTTCTGTTACCCAGAATCCTTTGCAAACCTCAAAATTTGGCTAAAAAAACACATGTCCCTCACATTTCTGTGGCAGAAAGTTCTGGAATCTGAGAGGAGCTACAAATTTCCTTCCACCCAGCGTTCCCCCAAGTCTCCCGATAAAAATGATACCTCACTTGCGTGGGTAGGCCTAGCGCCGGCGACAGGAAACACCCCAAAGCGCAACGTGGACACATCCTAAATTTTGGAAAAAAACAGAGGTGTTTTTTGCGAAGTGCCTACCTGTAGATTTTGGCCTCTAGCTCAGCCGGCACCTAGGGAAACCTACCAAACCTGTGCATTTCTGAAAACTAGAGACCTAGGGGAATCCAAGGAGGGGTGACTTGCGGGGCTCGGACCAGGTTCTGTTACCCAGAATCCTTTGCAAACCTCAAAATTTGGCTAAAAAAACACATGTCCTTCACATTTCTGTGGCAGAAAGTTCTGGAATCTGAGAGGAGCTACAAATTTCCTTCCACCCAGCGTTCCCGCAAGTCTCCCGATAAAAATGATACCTCACTTGCGTGAGTAGGCCTAGCGCCGGCGACAGGACACACCCCAAAGCGCAACGTGGACACATCCTAAATTTTGGAAAAAAACAGAGGTGTTTTTTGCGAAGTGCCTACCTGTAGATTTTGGCCTCTAGCTCAGCCGGCACCTAGGGAAACCTACCAAACCTGTGCATTTCTGAAAACTAGAGACCTAGGGGAATCCAAGGAGGGGTGACTTGCGGGGCTCGGACCAGGTTCTGTTACCCAGGATCCTTTGCAAACCTCAAAATTTGGCTAAAAATACACATGTTACTCACATTTCTGTGGCAGAAAGTTCTGGAATCTGAGAGGAGCCACAAATTTCCTTCTACCCAGCGTTCCCCCAAGTCTCCTGATAAAAATGATACCTCACTTGTGTGGGTAGGACTAGCGCCCACGAAAGGAAAGGGCCCAAAACACAACGTGGACACATCACATTTTTTTATAAAAAGCAGTGCCTACCTGTGGATTTTGGCCTGTAGCTCAGCCGACACCTGAGGAAACCTAGCAAACCAGTGCATTTTTGAAAACTAGAAACCCAGGGGAATCCAAGATGGGGTGACTTGCGGGGCTCTGACCAGGTTATGTTACCCAGAATCCTTTGCAAACATCAAAATTTGGCCCAAAAAACACTTTTTCCTCTCATTTCGGTGACAGAAAGTTCTGGAATCTGAGAGGAGCCACAAATTTCCTTCCACCCAGCGTTCCCCTAAGTCTCTCGATAAAAATGGTACATCACTTCTGTGGGTAGGCCTAGCGCCCACAAAAGGAAATGGCCCAAAACACAACGTGGACACAACATATTTTTTCACAGAAAACAGAGGTGTTTTTTGCAAGGTGCCTACCTGTGGTGTTTGGCCTGTAGCTCAGCCGGCCCCAGGGGGGGGGGCAGAAATGCCCTAAAATAAATTTGCCCCCCCAACCCCGACCCTCCCCCGCCGGGAGCGACCCTTGCCTACGGGGTCGCTCCCCCTGCGTGACATTGGCACCAAAAAACAAATCCCCGGTGCCTAGTGGTTTCTGCCCCCTTGGGGGCAGGTTGACCTAAACTCAGCCAATCTGCCCCCAAGGGGGGCAGAAATGGCCTAAATACAATTTGTCCCCCAGGGGAGCGACTTTTGCCTGGTGGGTCGCTCCCCATCTCTAGAAAAAAAAACAAAGAAAAAAAAGAAGAAAAAAAAGAAAAATTCCCCTGGCGCCTAGAGGTTTCTGCCCCCCGGGGGGGCAGAAATGGCCTAAAATAAATTTGCCCCCCCAACACCCACCCCCCCCCGGGAGCGACCCTTGCCTACGGGGTCGCTCCCCCTGCGTGACATTGGCGCCAAAAAACAAATCCCCGGTGCCTAGTGGTTTCTGCCCCCTTGGGGGCAGATTGACCTAAAATTGGCCAATCTGCCCCCAGGGGGGCAGAAATGGTCTAAATACAATTTGCCCCCCCAGGGGAGCGACCCTTGCCTGATGGGTCGCTCCCCATCTCTAAAAAAAGAAACAACAAAAAAAAAAAAAAAAAAAAAAAAATTGCCCTGGCGCCTAGAGTGTTCTGCCCCCCCCCCCCCGGGGGCAGTTCGGCCTAATAATAGGCCGATCTGTCCCCCGGTGGGGCAGAAATGGCCTAAAATAAATTTGCCCCCCCAACAAAGCACCCCCCCCCCGGGAGCGACCCTTGCCTACGGGGTCGCTCCCCCTGCGTGACATTGGCGCCAAAAAACAAATCCCCGGTGCCTAGTGGTTTCTGCCCCCTTGGGGGCAGATTGACCTAAAATTGGCCAATCTGCCCCCAGGGGGGCAGAAATGGTCTAAATACAATTTGCCCCCCCCAGGGGAGCGACCCTTGCCTGATGGGTCGCTCCCCATCTCTAAAAAAAGAAACAACAAAAAAAAAAAACACAAAAAAATAATTGCCCTGGCGCCTAGAGGTTTCTTCCCCCCCTGGGGGCAGATCGGCCTAATAATAGGCCGATCTGCCCCCAGGGGGGGCAGAAATGGCCTAAAATAAATTGCCCTCCCCCCCAGGGAGCGACCCTTGCCTAAGGGGTCGCTCCCTTTGCGTGAAATTCACGCAAAGAAAAAACTCCCTGGTGTCTAGTGGTTTCTACCCCCCTTGGGGGCAGATTGGCCTCATCAAAATAGGTCAATCTGCCCCCAAGGGGGGCAGAAATGGGCAAAATATAATTTTCCCCCAAGGGGAGCGACCCTTGCCTAAGGGATCGCTCCCCACCAAAAAAAAAAAAAATGAAAAAAAAAAAAAAAATAGGTCCCTGGTGCCTAGAGGTTTCTGCCCCCCCTGGGGGCAGATCGGCCTAATAGTAGGCCGATCTGCCCCCAGGGGGGGCAGAAAAGGCCTTCCCGAAAATATGCCCCCCCTGGGAGCGACCCTTGCCCAAGGGGTCGATCCCTTTTGTCAATAACAATAAAAATAAAAAAAATCCCTGGTGTCTAGTGGTTTCTACCCCCCTAGGGGCAGATTGGCCTCATCAAAATAGGCCAATCTGCCCCCAAGGGGGGCAGAAATGGCCAAAATATAATTTTCCCCCAAGGGGAGCGACCCTAGCCTAAGGGGTCGCTCCCCACCAAAAAAAAAAAAAATGAAAAAAAAAAAAAAAAAAGGTCCCTGGTGCCTAGAGGTTTCTGCCCCCCCTGGGGGCAGATCGGCCTAATAGTAGGCCGATCTGCCCCCAGGGGGGGCAGAAAAGGCCTTCCCGAAAATATGCCCCCCCTGGGAGCGACCCTTGCCCAAGGGGTCGCTCCCTTTTGTCAATAACAATAAAAAAAAAAAAAATCCCTGGTGTCTAGTGGTTTCTACCCCCCTTGGGGGCAGATTGGCCTCATCAAAATAGGCCAATCTGCCCCCAAGGGGGGCAGAAATGGCCAAAATATAATTTTCCCCCAAGGGGAGCGACCCTTACCTAAGGGGTCGCTCCCCACCTCAATAAAAAAAAATGAAACAAAAAAAAAAAAAAAAATGGTCCCTAGTGCCTAGAGGTTTCTGCCCCCCCTGGGGGCAGAAAAGGCCTTTTAAAAAAAATGCCCCCCCTGGGAGCGACCCTTGCCCAAGGGGTCACTCCCTTTTGTCAATTTCAAAGAAAAAAAAAAAAATCCCTGGTGTCTAGTGGGGTTTCAAAAGCCGGATTGCAAGCAATCCGGCTTTTGAAACCCTCGGAGGGACTTCAAAGGGAAGGAAATACTTTTCCTTCCCTTTGAAGCCCCTCCGGGCCTCCCAAGTGATTGAAAAAGAAATGCTTTTGCATTTCTTTTTCAATCGCGCTGGAAGCAGAGCTTCCAGCGCGACGAGGGAGGCCCCTGTGACACATCAGCGCGCGCGCGCGCTGACGTCACAGGGGGGGGTGGGGGGGTTGGGGTGGAAGGGGAAGGTCTTCCCCTTCCATCCCCGACTTGGGTGGGGAAAGGGGGGTGCACGGGGGGCGCGCTAGCGCGCCCCCAAGTTCCCCTGTGCCATGGACGAGATGATCTCGTCCAAGGCACAGGGAAACTGTAGCCTTGGACGAGATCATCTCGTCCAAGGCACCCAAGAGGTTAAAAATTAAAGTGCAGATTCCCTTTGGGAGCAGATAGAAATGTGGAGTGTAGGGTCTCTGAGCTGACAATTTAAAAATATTTTTTTTTGTGAAGTTGGTTTTCAGATTGTGTGCTTAAAAAGCCACTTTTAGAAAGTAGGCATTTTCTTGCTTAAATCATTCTGTGATTATGCCTCTTTGTGGCATCGCGACCCCGCGAGGTTGCCCCACAGCCTTGTGACTCCGCTGGATCTTGCAACTGATGGAACCAAGGGACCGACCTTGCATCTGACGCCGCTTTACCTCCACCGCCCTATAGTGAGGACCTGACGCCGCTGGGCGACCCTGCTGTCCTTCGGTCCCATGGCACCAGAACCAACTCTCCCTGACTCTGTGGACCGGCCTGTTTTCTACTTGTTTACTAAGGTACTGTACCTGAGGATCAAACGACTCCGTAAACGGCGCCATTGGCATCGCATTGTAGGAATGACTCTGTCATGACACCGCTTGGTACCAACTTTCAGTATTTGTGCCTCAAGGCCCCGTTTTCATGCTTTGAAGTGCTAAATTCGTATTTGTAATTGTATATTGTGGATTTTTATCATATTTGGTCTTGTTTATTTAGATGAAATATTTACTATTTTTCTAAACCTGTGTTGTGTCATTTTGCAGTGGTTGACTATATTACTGTGTGTGTTTGTACAAATACTTAACACATTATCTCTGAAGATAAGCCTGCCTGCTCGTGCCAACCTACAAAGGGAGTGAGCGGGGGTTGACTGAGTGTGATTCTTCTTTGCTCTGACTAAAGAGAGAGTCCTTGCTTGGACAGGGGGTAACCTGTCTACCAATCAAAGACCCAATTTCTAACAAATGGCAATGATCAATGATGTGATAGAGAGATCTGCTTCTGACCCTGAACAGTGGAAATCTCTTTCAGATTAATTTTATCTGTCATTGACCAGTGCTATTGGTCTTTCCATCGTGTAGATGCTCCTGACTTGTGTCAACCATGGGGCTATCAGAGGGGCAGCCTGAGTTCTCCAGGCATGTGAAATGTAATCATAGCCACCAAGAATAAGTTTGTCAGAACCCATCCCATTGGAGAAGAGTTGATATTTATGCTCCCCTGGTCGCCTACGATCGGAGCTCTCGGGTAGAGCTTTAGCTTGGCCTTAGTGATTGTTCTGATGTGTGATAGTTCTTCCTTCCAAGAGTTGAGCATGTATACATGACCACTGCGCATGAATTTATGTGCTCCTCTCACCATAATCTTTCCAGCAAAATCTGATCTGTTGAACACTACTTTTTATCTAACTGGTAAAACACCATCTAGTGAGTACTAAAGCTCTACTGGGTGTCTAATGTAGTCTCGCTTTTTCCTCCCTGCTATTTTTTTTTTTTAGTTACCTTTAGCTTGTCCATGCCCCTCAGAGTTAATTCTCCAGCTGCATTTTTAGCTTGTAGATTGTCCTGGCTGTGATTTGCTTGTTAGTTACTGTGTAGATCAGACCAATTGGGTAGTGCCAGCTTTTCTTGATGAAGGCGCATTGTCACTTCTTTAAATCCTATGTGTTTGACTAAGTGACGATTTAGTGGAATAGGACGAGAGTGGCTATAAATTCTATTGAATTTTGCTCTCTGCTTTTGTCACCTTTTTTCAGAAAGAAATTCATATTGCTTGTAGGCTATTACCGAAACAAAGCTTGTATGTGGCCATCAAGGCCTTGGCACATTGCTGTTGATTTTTCTGACTGGGGTTTCTTACGCCATTAGAAGTTCTCACAATGTTCTAATTTACTATAGGTTTCTCCTTGTTGTGCTTCTGCAGATCAGTTCGTTATGTGCTGATTATGCATTTTTTTTGCCTGGTGTTGCATATCAGTTTCATTTTGGTGCAATGATTGCTTGTGAGCAAAGTCTGATTTTTGCAGCTGAAGGAGCACTTTGATTTCCTGCAATAGTACCTGATATCCTCTCTTGTGTAGGGCAAGTGTAGCTTGGCGAGGCCTTCCATGGTTTTGTCAGCAGAAGCCAGTGTATCTCTTATCAAGGCGGATTATAGCCCTGTTTCATGGTCAGTTGTTGATTCAGCTGAGCTGTAGCCAGGGTGGCAGGGGAGGTCCAAATTATGCAGCAGGGCTGAGTAAATTATGGGGCAAGAAAAGGCAAATTATGTGGCGTAACAAGCACATTTTGTGATAGTATTACTTAATTACTTGCCATTTTTAAAACTGGTAGCACTCTGTTGGCACTCATTTCACCTCATTGGAACCAGTTTAACATCCAAATATAGCAATAAGCAACAGAAAGGTGACCAGTCAACATTTGCAAATGGCCCTCTGCAGCACGAAGGCAGGTTTTTACTAACTTTTGAACCGGCAGAGCTAGGAACATTTTTAAATCTGAAGATTATGCGACAGATGATGGATTATTTGACAAATCTATAACTATGTAAACATCGCAGCACAATTGCATAATTCCAGTGCCCCTTGCTATAGCTCAAACTCAAAGATTTATGGGACTCAGTTTATTTCTTCGCGCTCTTGGGGCATTGTGATAGTGGCTGTTTTTTAGATTGAGCACAAGCCTTTTGACCTGTTGTAAGACACTGTGGGCTTTTAACCACGCTCACCTCACGCCCATCACTTTCATTAGTTCGTAGTCTTGCCTTTTAAAAATCCCTTGATGTCATTGGTAAATGCTTTATGTTTGTCCCACCTTGAGGTGGTGTGGTTAATGCCTTGGACACCGACCCTGTTACAATGCAACCATGGCCCTCACAGCTCTCAGAGCGCGAACTTGATCAGTGGTATGGTTTTTACAATATATGCACTCTGATCTGCTTAGTACATGTTCTTTGCAGCAGGCATAATAACCTGTGCGCTACCTTATGATGACTCCATGATGACTCCAAGCTTCCACTAGACAAACAAAAATTTGTGGATGTCATGGGTGCATGTGTGTGCAAGGTATGCTTGTGGGTGCTGGATGTCTGTTGGGTGGGTGGGCGTGGGAATTTATGTGTCTTGGAAGGAGGGGGGTGGAGGTGCTGGGAGATGTTGTGGTGGATGGGTCACTGTGTTGGGGTGGTGACTGCAGGTATGGTGGTTGTGCTGCATGTAGGCATGTGTGTGGTTGTGGTGTCTGCGGATGTGGTGACTAGGGTGGATGTCTGAGGGTCTGCTCTTGGGATGTCTGTGGGTAAGATAGGTGTAGTGACTAGATCTGTGGATGTTGGTGAGGTGTCTGCAGGTGTGACTGGTGTCATGTCTGTGATGCTGGGGTGGTGGATGTTGCTTGTGTGCATGCTGGTAGTGTGTCCTGTAGTGCTTGTGTTTGTCTGAGTTACACTTGGGTGTTGAGGTGGATGCATGCTTGTCTGTTTGTGTGCTTTGTGTGGGTCAAGGAAGAGGGGTTTGGGATTGGGAAAAGGAAGTGGGGAGGAAGACAAAGGGTGACTGGCTG
Organism: Pleurodeles waltl; assembly: GCF_031143425.1. NCBI lineage: Eukaryota > Metazoa > Chordata > Amphibia > Caudata > Salamandridae > Pleurodeles > Pleurodeles waltl. The sequence continues at coordinate 1,731,845,035 of NC_090444.1, forward strand.
CTGTCAGTGTGGAGGCCAGAGCCTGAAAAGATCTCTGTAGGCCAGCCAGTGCACCGTGAATGCCCTCCAGGAACTCATTACTCTGTTGCACTTGAGTTGCACGTCCCTGGATGGCAATCACAATGGTCGACTCACCCACAGAGATCGACCTCAGGAGGCCAATAGCCTCCTCACTGAGGGAAGCAGGACTGACAGGGGCAAATGCAGAGGTGCCTGCAGCAAAGGAGATGTCCACCCTCTTTGGCGAGCGAGCCCAGAGAGCTAGGTGGGGAGCTCCAGTGAGGGCTGTGGTACAAAGGGGGGTGGTGGACAGAGATGGTGTTGGGGTGGTCCCAGATGGGTCCGCTACTGCCAAGGAGTGGCCAACGGAGGAGGATTCAGAGGATGAAGATCTCGATCCTGTCCACTGGGTCCCTCACTATCGGTGGACTCAGCACTTCAGGTCCCGTGGCTGGCAGCATCCCCACTCACCTGTGCCCCGTCTCCATCACCTACTGATGCTGATGCACACAAACAGAGAGGGAGGGAGGGAGAGGGAGAGAGAGGTTCATCACATCCTTCACATACACACATTACAACATGTACAACTGTTGGTATGTATTCATCTCCTGACAGGGAAGTCAAAACCCTCAGACCCACATCATGTCCAAACATGATAAATCAAACTACACCATTTGTCAGTTGCCCACCAAAATGATAAGGTAAGTATTTGAACACCACTATACCATTCCACCAAATCACCTGTAACTCAAAGGCAGCATGGTCATCATGGCCTTGCCAAAGCACATGGTTCATCATCTTACAGCACATCACTGTTCTTCAAGTTATCAGTCAAAGGTAATGCAGTCGACAGATAATTCCATAGCCTGCTTACTCAGACTACACACAAGCCTAGCCCATCACCAAAAGTCATGTTCTATTCAAGGAATGCCATTTCTCATAACATACAAGACAGCACCTAGCCTTCAATTTACATGCCTAGCTGATCCTTGTGCACATACCTGGCACAATGGCTACATACACTATGGCAGTCTCTTACAGTAGATATTCCATGTCTGGAGAACAACAATGTCAATACATGTTCCAAATCTGACAGGATTTACTGCAGTCACTATTCACAGACATTGCCATATACACCATGACTCCATGCACCAGAACTGTGGGATACCTAGCACCCATGATACATCCACAGACAATCACAGAGAGCATGGTTACAACAACCAACCATCGAGATGAGACCAAATCTTATGAGGGATCATACAATTTCACATGACATGCTGAATCTGAGCGACAACATCACAACATGTGTACACATGCTTCACTTACAGCTGACCTGACATGTGCTACCTATGAAAAAAGTTATGACACAGCACTCCACTGAAAAGCTATGCACACACGATTGACATATGCATCTACACGACTGCTATGTAACTGACTACATATCCCACTACAACAACATGTGTTAGTGACATGGAAGTACAGCTAAACTTATATATGTGGCTCAATAGAGGTGAGCCAATACCAAAATCTGGCCAAACAGGGCACAACAGCTAAAGAAAGTGTAGCAATGATTACACCACTATGCAATATCAGCCACCAAGTCTCTTTGAGGCATGATGTAGGCAGGCAATATCATATGTAACACTCTTATAGATATGGCATTGGCATATCTAGCATGGACAAAGCATATTGTGCAATGGTAATACTGCCTAGCCACTTACCTCATCTACAACAAAGAGCTTGTGACACAAATTAAATATCCACATGTCATTGTAATGGCAAGAAAAGCAAAGGGCTAAAACACAACATGAGTCCCCCATTGGCAGATGTCCATCAATTACAAACTTAACATACCCCATTATATGATGTTAAGTTGACTATGGGGACACCTCCTTAAATCACATATGGACAGTAGTATATTGCCAATTGCCTGAATAGGATGCATGCCTCATATGAAGCATATAACTGTTTCTGGACACTGGATAGCTTGATCCTGTAACTTATAATGCAGAGCCAATTTTGCACATAGAGCTGATCAATTGTAATGGGAGTGGTATTACATCTCAGAGGTACATGAAACAGCAATAAGATTATTGCACCTGGTAACACTAGATGGAAAGGACAATACTGCACCTTACTGTCCTATATATGGCTGGTTAGAGTAACACATTTGCCTCAGTCATATGTGGATCTCCACATGCAGTCATACATATTGCTGGACACAGATGATCAACATGTTACCATGCACAACCCAAAGGCAAGATCAATATTTTTGGAAATGAAAAGTGGACTACTATGCTTTCCATTAGTCAATATACCTTTAGCACCTATTGCATTATCACTGCAGCTATTCTAAGACAGCACACACAAAACTAGCAGAGTAAAGTACATGGATTCAGTCAGTGCTTAACCCCTTGTGGCTGCTGTGCTGCCTTCAAACGCCCATCCACCTCAGGGTAGGCCACGGCCAAAATGCCAGCCATTGGGGGGGATCAGGGTCCGACGGGCATCCCTCCCTCATTGGGAGGACATCTCCAGCTCGGCCTCAGCGGTCTTCCAGTCCCAGCATCTAAGGTCCTTCCACTGCATTCTACAATGGTTGCTCCGCCGGCTGTGGACACCCAGGGTCTGCTCTTGCTAGGCAATGGCATAATGCCAAATCCCCTTCTTCTGATTGGCGCTGCCCTGCATGGATGACACAGACAAAAAGAGAAAGTCATGTCCACATGCACCATACCAATAGGAGTGGACAGTACATATTAGTCACATCATGTCGACACTCATAACCATCTTCTCAGCTCATATGCCTCCACAATCTACCATCAGCATGCATCAACACCTTGACAAGTTCACATCAACGGTACACCATATGACACAACACTTATCACACATTGCCATGACATTGGACTCACTTATCTAGCTCTTCGGGGGTGAAGGCTGGGGGCCTATCACCTGCAGGACATGGCCTGGTAACTTCCAGAGGCAGTACACAGGAGCTCAGGTAGTGGAGGTCTTGCTGGCAGCAGTGTCAGGAGTAAAGTGAGAAAAAGTGCAGAAGATGGTGGTGACAGCTGCCAAGTACATGACCGTCACCGTTGGCGGACATCGCCATTGGCCTTACGCCGCCAAAGGCAGCAATGTCTTCCACTGGCAAGTTACACCGTGGTTGTGTCTGCCTACCACCTTCAGGACTTCTGCGAGCGCACTTAGGTCACTTCCACATGTCCAGTACAGTAGGTCAGTCCCCAGCCATTTTGAGCACATCAATGTATGGTGCTCTTTTCAAATCTGTGTCATATACTTCGCCCCCTTTAGTGCTGTACATCTGTACGTACTGCCCTCCTGTTTGGATGACATATGGTGCATATGTGCAAGATAAGCTGTGCTGGGTGAGGAAATGTGGTGATAGCTCTGTACAGCTATTCAGATGTTACTATTTGTCGAAATGTAACAAATAAATCCTAATATTTGTGTAATATATGTATAAGTGCTATACATTGACAGTTACAGTAGTTCCAAAAGTATTAGCCCATTGTACTGTTTGCCTATGTGCAACAAGGGGGGGTCTAATAGCATACATAGCTATATGCGGTACTGTATGTAACATGTGATAATGCGTCAGAACCTTGATAAGTAAACTTAGATGGAGACACGCCTAGGTCGATGAACCTTTGGACCACGTTCGGGGACTTCCCAGTACGAGATATCTTTTGGCATCACAAGTCAATAGTTCAATAACCCAATCAATATTCAGAATAATTAATCAACAAGTCAATCAATATTGTTTAATAAAATCATTAAGTTGAATACACCATGACCTTTCAGTCATGAATAACCACACCAATTTAGTTGAGTGTTAGGATATTTATTTCCCTATTGGTTACAATCTAATGTCATCTCTGTTAATCTCATTTGCAATCAATATCAATAGAAACTCCTCTAATTGGCAATTAGAACACAGTTAATCATTGCATAGAGAATAGTCAGTCAGTGTTTAGACACATCATTAATATGAAACAACTTAGCAAAGTCCCATTAACACATGATTCAACAAAGCAAGAACTCAGTCATTTGTCTATTTGCAGAAGATATGTGTGAACCGCTCAACTAACCTCAAATTAGCATTAGCACACTGGGCTTCGTGCAAAACATTTTAGCAAACACGAATTTGGAAAACATCTAAACTAAGGACTCTATCAAAATAGCAGTTGGTACCTAGAAAGAAAAGGTAAACAGACAGTTACAATTTTGCATCAGATAGTTACCAATACAATAGATCAGCAAACAGTGTCAGTCTTCGTCCTCAGGACATCAGTCGATTCACCATCAGCAGAGATAGGACGGGGCAAAGTCTCGATAGAGCATAGCTAGGATTAGGACTCTTCCCTCATATGGAGGAGAAGTAAGTAGCAGGTAAGATTGGGTAGAGGATGGTTTAAAAGTAAAGGACAAAGCAACAGGAGCAAAAAGTCTCTGTGAGTAAGCGAGGTGAAGTCTCTGAGAGAGAGAGAGTTTCTTCTTGGGTTCCTCCGTTAAATAAAAACTACCTAATTAGCCCACATCTCCTCATTGGATAATAATTGGTGCATCTTTATCTCTGTCCAATAATTATTCACGCATCCTGCCAGAATTTTCCACAAACCACAGTTCTCATGTTGCGGATTGGTCCATGTTATTGACGTCTTCATCGGTTGGAATGTCAGGTAAGAAAAGTTACACGTTGTGCTCCAGTCAGTGTCTCCATTGTTTTCCCCTATTTCTGTTGTCCTTGCACCTGTTACAAATTACACTGTTGCATTCAGCAAGAACGTCTCCTTGAGGCAGTCGATTCTCATGAGAAAGAATTTACTACGGCTACACACACACACACATAAGTTCTGGAAAAGTACAGCTTCGTGTCCTTCAGAAAACAGCACATTGCCCGTTAGAAAATACAGTTTAATACGAGACCAGGCAGCTAGGCCCAGACCCTCGCTAAGCTAAGGCCCATTAATTAATAAGCTAACTCTTAACACATGGCTCTGATTGTGATACTCTAATACAAATTCAAAACATTATTGCATAATAATTCAGAATTAACAAGCTTTAATTGGTCTTCGTAAACATTGATAGCCACTCCCCGTGGGCACATTTCAAACGCGTGCATTATTTTTTATGTTAACACATTTTCTATGTAGCTTCATTACACAATATATTACAAGCTTTTCATGTTAATATTGCTTTTAAAAGACACACTCCAACACATGTAGTAGCTGTCCTCGACAGCTGTTATGTGTGAGGAATGTAAATAGCTGTATTAGATGTATGCATTCTGCGTTACTCATAAAGTTTTTATTTTTTTCACCTAGTTATCCTGCCATGAGCAGAGTAAGACAACCACCAGTGTACCAACCACTGGTAGACCTGCACACCATGGAGGAAAGGTATGTCATACGGACTTATCATCTGAATCATCATACCATCATGGATCTATATGATCAGTTGGAGCCAGATCCGATGCCTGACATTCGCAATCCCTGTAGCATACTTCCCATCATTCAAGTTTTGTCAGTGCTACACTTGCCACAGGGTCCTTCCAGAATACAATGGCTCTTAGAGCAGGGATGTTTCAGCCCATTTTCAGTCTGATTTTGATGTATGTACTGTGCACATTGTTGAAACACCTGGACAACTGCATTTGGCCTATGTGAAGGGAGACTTTTATCAGTTGGGACATATTCCACATGTGATTGGAGCCATTGATGGCACCCATGTAGCCTTAGTCCCTCCCAGTGCAAATGAACAGGTATATAGGAACAGGAAGTACTACCACTCAATCAACGTTCAGATGGTGTATTTGACAGAGCAGTACATCTTACAAGTCACAGCCAAGTATCCTGAAACTGTGCATGGTTCGTTCATCATGAGAAACAGCAATGTACGGCAGCTAATGACACGACTCTACACAGAGAGTGCCTGCCTGGTTGGTAAGTTACCATGGAACTGTGTATTTGGAATTTATGTCTGCCGCCATCACAATATAGCATGTCAGACATACATGTCTGTGTTGTTTTCACATTGTAATAATAGTTGACTCTGTCAATTTAAATCTGCATTGGCTGTTGACACCAGTGAGGTATCCAAACATGCAGGGGAAGTCCGCTACAATGATGCCCACAGGAGGACAAGGTATGTAGTTGAGTTGGCATTTGGCCTCCTAAAGGCAAGATTTAAGTGCCTGGACTTATCTAGAGTTGCCCTCCTCTACTCACCCCACAGCTCCACACTCTAGCCCTGAGACGTCAGATACAACTGATAGCAGATGAGGGGGAGGCAGCTGAAGCTGTGGCTGGTAATGCTGAAATGCCAAGTGATGAACAGCCAGGGGAAGACAGAGCAGGTGATTCTAGAGCCTATCTCATCAATCAGTACTTCAACTGACACACAGGTATGTGAAATAGACCTATTGTGCAGTTGTTTGTGTGCAACCAGATATGTACTATTGGCATCAGACTCCCTACTTGCTTCTTCTGTGGGGGTGTAATTGGCTCCAATGCCTATGTGTGAGTTGTGCATGCAGACTGAAAGTGTGTATTGTGTACAGGAAAGATTCTTCTAGATTCACAAATCTTGTTATAGCAGATGCTAAGTTACACTTCTGTTACTGAATTCACATATCTGAGGTGTGTTATGTGCAATGTCCTTTCCGCTTTCCCTTTTCATTCACAGATATGTCTGGGCCTGTTTGGCTGTGCAACCTTGGCTTGACAATTACTGTGTCAGAAGCAGCTGGGAATTGCTGATAGACATGAGAGGTGTACATGACAGAGACCTGGTGATATAGGTTTAGTGTAAATGGGGAGTAACGTTAATGGTTTATCCATCACAAGACTGGGGTGGTTAATGGTTTCTCCTCTCCTTTCACATTTGGATTGGGGGATAACGTTAAATGGCGTATTATGTGTCTGGAGGAGTGTCTGGCACATGTGTTGAGGTAGGATCAAAGCCTCTCACTTTACTATAGGTGGAGTAAATAGTGATCACCATTGTAGATAATTTTCATACTGTTCTTACTTTACAGTCCAAGGTGCATGTCACTGTAGACTGACATAGGTGAGTGACTAACTTGCAGGCATGGGTCCAATGTTTGTGGATGATTTCAGTACTGAGTTCCTCTATTCTGATATTTGTATATTCCAAGAAATATGTGAATTATGAACTATGGTATGGATATGTAAAGAGCCTGTATCAGGTCATGTAGAGGAGCTATCAGTTAGCCCCAGCTATGTAGTTAGATTACCATGAACCTGACTTCTGTATTCTGTGCCTATGTATTTTATGACAGGATTGCATACTTCCTGATGGTACACTCTGTCATGATGTATGTGTTGTTTGTATTATTGACTATACATTTGTATTGACCTGGATTTCAACCTGTTTAACATCGGTTCTCTTACATTTCTGTGGTTCAGAGTCTTCTGCTGAAGGTGTCCCCGTTTGATATCCATTACAATGGCTGTTCAAAACTAGGAGGGATTACACCAAATAGGCATGAATTACTATTGTGAATAGATGAGAAAGGACACATACACAGTGCCTGTGGTTATGTGTGTTTTATTGTGCATAGAACGATTAAAGTGTAAACATACTACTGACAAATATGTACATAACAGTGATGGGTGAAGTCATGGTGGATGATTTCATCAGGGTAGCTGCTACACCAGTTGGTAACACAAGTCCACTGTCCTTGGAAAAATGGAATTAGGTTTCAGAACAGTCAACAGGGTGTATCTGTCGCACAAAAGAGGGACTAATCAGGAGAGGTTCACTTCCTGGCAGTGGGTTTGGTCTTGGCATCTGTTCCTGCTGGATGTCTGGAGGAGGCCCACGTTTGCAAGGGGGGGGGTCTTCAGCTAAAGAACCAGGGGTGTCTGAGGCATGAGGTTCCCCTGGTAGGGCCTCCATTCCACTAGCAGCTGTTGATGTTGAAGGGGCAGAAGTTACATTGCTAGTGGAAGGGCCCTGATGTTGTGTGAAGAAACACATCAGGGTGCAATTGATGTCCCTCTGCACCCCTGCAATGGTGGCCATGTGGTCATTTTGTGCCTGCCACTGCTGCATGACTTCCTGGTGGTGGTCCCTCTTCAGTGTTTGGTTTTCCCCCAACATTGTGATGATTTGGCCCATCCTGTCTTGAGAACTTTGGTATGCTCCCAAGACTTGTAAGATGGTTTCCTGGTCAGTGGTGTCTCTTTGTGGCCAATCCTCTGGCCCACAGCATCCCTCGCACGCAACCTACTCCCACGTGCTTGTACCCCTGGCACAGTTTGCCCGCTCCGAGTGGTTGCATGTCCATCATTGTCTGTGGTCACAACAGGACACTCAGTTACCTGTACTGGGGGGCATAGGATGGAAGACACTGCCCTTTCGGACACAAATTTGGGGGCAAATGGTTGCCTGCGATGTCGATGCTACAGGGTTAATAGGAGTTGCTATGGGCTGGGTGAGGCTGAGAGTTGTCGACTGACCATGTGTCCCAGATGGACCAGGTTGTTTGTCGGTGTCCAGACATCCATAGCTGTTGCCTCACTGGAGCCCTCATCCTGAGGGGGACTGACAGTCTCAGGTATCCTCTCCACGTAGCAATGGCAAGGTTACCTGTGGAGGGAGGGAGACACAGAGTTGAGTTCATAATGTGTTTACTTCCCTTTGTATGAGATGCAGAGAGAGGCCTGGCATGATTTCCTGCAATGACATTGACAGGAGCTGCACAGCATACCTTTGTTTCACATACAACTCTGTGACTAGATTTCCATGCTCCATGTTTTGAGTTGTTATACTAGGATGGTATATGTTGCACTGCGGATGGGATCTGTTATTTTCAATTTTGACATTACTGTTCACCTCTGTTACCTGGTCAATAGTCATGATTGCTAGATGTCACACATCAGAGATGCACAATGGATAAAGGTGTCCTAGTGGGAACACAGCATGTAGGTATGCAAAGAAATTGTCCTGTATGTAGATGTTGTGCATGTGCTTTGACAAAGCCAGTCTATTATTGGTTTTGGAAATTTCATCTGTGGCCAGTAGGAATGGTCACTCAGCTGTAGCTGTGATGGTATTGTGAATGTGCCATTGCATTGCTGTCATTGCCATGTACTGGTCCTCACTGGAACAATTAGATGGTAAAGACTGTAATTGAGTTGTGCATGCATTACATATGATGTGTGCACATTCCTGGTTTTCACAATGATGGGTTAGTGCATTCTGAGAGTCGTAGTGATATAATTGGCCTCTAACATGCGGGCGGTTGGGCTCAGTGGAGAGGTGGCATGCCAGAGAGGGGTATTAGATGATTTGGTGAGATGTGTAGTGGCTTATATTGCAAAAATAGGAGGAGTTGTATGGTGTGGGAACATGCAGGACAAGACAATTGTGTGACATAAACACTGTGGGTACTTACCAGACTCCAGTCCCTCCGGTATGCCTGAGAGGCCTTGGGGTACAGTATGTCCAAGACCTTCTCCTTCCATGATGTAATGATAGGGGAGGTGGTGGGGGCCTACTGCCAGCCTTCTGTACTGCTATCTGGTGCCTGGATGCCATGAAACTCACCTTCCCCGTAGGTCATTCCACCTTTTCCTGATGTCCTCCCTTGCGTGAAGATGACTGCCTACAGAATTCACCCTGTCAACTATCCTTTGCCACAACTCCATTTTCCTGGCAATAGATGTTTGTTGGACTTGTGCTCCAGGCAGGTGTGGCTCTACCCTGACAATTTCATCCACCATAATCCTCAACTTGTCATCTGTGAAACGTGAGGACATCGTTGTGGTTGTGTAGAGGGTGTTGTGAGAGTAAGGGTGCAGTGTTGGGCAACTGGTGTGGTGTGGGTGCTGTGCTGTGAGTTGTAGATGGCCCTAGTGGATTGTGTGTGCTAGTGATGTGTGTATTGAGATAGTTGTGATGATGCGGGGTGTGTGCTGAGTGAAATGTGTATGTTTGCCTAAAGTGTACAAGTACAACTTTTATTCTTTTTTGGCGTCTTGGTGTTTGTGTATGAAGTTCTGGATGCAAAGGATTGTGGGTTGTGTAGGGGTGAGTTATATAGCGCTGTGAGTAGGTGTGTCTGGTGTGTGGATGTGTGTCATGTGTGAGGTATGCAAACTATCCAATGTGGTGTTGTGTTCTTACAGAAGTGAGTTGTGACCACTGCATTTCGGACCGCCAATGGTTTTCCACCGTGGTGATTTCTGGATCGTAATTTTGTAGGTGGAATTGTGTCGGGCTGGTGGTGCTGATGGCGGAACTGCCTCTTTTCCATCCTTCAGTCCATCTTGGCGGTTTCAGGAGTTTGGCGTTTTTTGGGCAGACTTCACATTGTGACTCCTAATACGGCGTTTGGATTACCGCCAAAGCTGTAATGAGGCCCTTTGTCTTTTGACTGGCCATTAAAATACTGTGTGCCACAAAAGGGTGACACAGTCAGTGTGTCACTGATAGGCAACCCCTCCACGGGTGGGGGGGTTTGACACCATGAAACCTCTCAGATACTCCTGTGCTGGTGATGTGCAGTCACTTACTGCACCCACCCGCAGGGAGATCTCAGTTCCCCTTTGAAAAACAGGCTGGGGTGCCCCTGCACAGTAAAAGGTGGACTGGCAGCTTCGAACAGCTGGTCTCCCTTTAACTAATGTGCTGTTGTCATGCAAGGTGTGAGTTTGTGGTGGCACCTGGGGCAGCAGCACATTATCTGTAGCAGAGGGCACTTGCCATGTTTGCACCCGGTGCACCTACCTAAAGGTGTGCTGTGGCATAAACAAGGGCAGTGCACCATATGTATAAATGGCTCTTCTAACAATGATGCAGTTTTGTTGCACAGCACTGTGAGTTGAACGTTTGACACTGAAATATGCAGTGATTGGCAGGTTACATGTTAGAATAATGGCAAGGATGACACAGCTGTCCATCCTTCTGAAACTCAGTAAATTGAGTAGCATTACATTGTTACAGAGCTTAGAAAAGGTAGAATTGCAGTATTAAGTCTGTATGAAAAGAAAATTATTAGTTTAATTTCTAGGATTATTATTTTATTTAGATAAGCATGTCTGTAAAATGCTAACGGACTATCACAAATCATGTTTATACATTGGTACGGGGAGGACTCACACACTGGTCAAAGGTAAGTCCCAGTCTTCCCCAGTGCACCTTTGTAAATGCAGTTCCAGGCAGTCCATAACGTACAATATGGCTGGAGACACTCAACTATTGCAGCCAGTGATGCTAGCCCTTGCCAACAGTATTTCATTCTTCTGAACTCTTTAGAAGGGCAAGGAAGTATTAGGGAGAAGCAGAAACATGGTCTGCTGCTACTGGTTCAAGGCAGGTAACAGGCCCAGACTGTGCCCAGAGACTTTATTTGAGCCAATTTCAGGCTCCTGTGTTGCAGTCAACCTTCCTATGTTTGCGGCCCAGTCCCAAACGTAGGCCACCATCACAAGGCCCATCTAGACTGTCCAAGAGGCTCTTTTGCAGATTTCACCAGGTGCCCTGGGCTACCATTTATATGGCACAGAGCAGATGGTGCAGGAAGGCAGCCTGCATCTGAATTACAACAGATTTTATTGGCACCAGGAGTGCCCTCACAAGATGACTGCCATCGTGGCCACCTTAGTAGCGCTTGGGAATTTCACATGCATTGTGGTTTTTCCACACACAAACCTGTGCAGGGGCTACACTGCATAGTTCTGAGGTTTTGCAGCTCAGCAAGGGGGACAACGTGTGGCATTACTGAGCTGCCCCCATTCCTATTGGGGGAATTAGTAATAGGGAGAAAAATAATTTTATAACATTTGTGTTAATACTGCAAGAATCCTCACTTTGCTTTTTGCAGCATTGCACAAAATGCTTTTTTTCTATTAGACAAGGCAAATTAAGAATTGCATTAGTACTGTATCCCTGAACACAAGGCGCACACTATAAAAGTATTCTTCAAAATATTCATATATATCTGTGGAATATTATGCTGCGTCTCCATTGTTATGCCCTTTTTATTAGGTCGAGCCTAGGCAGCATGCATGCACTGTCTGCAAGATCTGCTGTATTCAGTTAAAGGACTTTGATCCCGCCTACTGCTTACAATAGGCTGATTCCAGTGTCTCTCTGATTTGTTGCCTCCTAACTGGTTTATGCAGCCAATACCTCACTTCGATTCCTAGCTGAGAAGTACTGGCCAAGTACTATATCCGTGCATTGTATGTGTTTATCTGTATCTTTGGTGGAACTACTTTTTTATCTTCCCTTCTGGTATTAAACTGTGTGTTCACAAGAGGTAGTAATTTCACTCGGTCTGAGGGCACCTGGTGCTGCCTGCATTTTTTTTACATAGTTTACTTCATCTCCCCATGTCATGCCTCACATCCTGCTCATCACACCTCCTTCCCACAAGTGTGCATGTTTAGTTACCTTTGTCTTTAGTTGCTTTCTGACCGGAATGTAACTGCTGCTCTAATACCTTTGGGTCGAGTTTGCGTTTATATAAAACAGCAAAAAAATGATAACAGAAATTGTACAGATCTAGGCTTCCATTCTCTGTTCAAAGCAGTTTTTTAATACTTAAATTACCTACTTATTAGTATCGCCAGAGCGATTCGCTAAAGTTCTGTAATTATGCAGGTAGCGTTGACGCAAGTGTCAATGGATGCGTGCTTGCAAGTCATTCCTCTATTAGGAACTTCTGCACAGTATTTGTGGAGTGCTAAGAGGGAGATTGTAAGCATCCTACCTCAGGGGAACAAGAAGCTAGAGACCTCTCCTGGGTGTTTTGATGTGAGGAGAACAAAAGCTGGAAGTGGAGCACTACTTTTCCCCATCACAAATTCATAAAGGTCATTTATGTAACACAGCTTGGGTTGCTTTGGGTTTGGTACCAATACGAGAGACTGAGCTACATGGAACCCTGCCAAGGATGAGAAACTGTTTCTTCCTTTTGTGTCTGTGATGCTCCGGCAACAGTATTGTTGACCATTGTCTATCTCTATGTGTGTGTCTGGGAGCCTGGAGTATCTGCCAACAGGAACCGTATTCAAGAAGGGGTGGAAGCGCTGAGGGCTGAGAGCTGGGCAGTGGTGAGGCAGGTTAAAGTGTGACAGACTTCAGCTACACAGCTTGGATCCCCTTATCCTGCTGTAAACTCCTTATTCCTGTTCTCACCTTGTTTTATTACTGTGAGCTCCTGCTGTTGCATGTTTTCACCATGTTCACTTGCACCCCCCAATATGTTGTTGTCACAAGGTCCACGTGTCATGCCATGTTATCAGAGCCCCCATTCCCACAGTTGCTATCCTGGGCTACACTTTAGCTGTGCGCCATCAGGCAGCGCTTGGCTGCTGCACGTCACCACCTATGTCTGCAGCTTTCGTGTGATTGCAATCTCTCAGTACTGCCAGAGGAGAGTAAAATAAACAAAGCAGCATGAGCCCTGGCCCCCACGGCATTGGCTGTCGCATAACTGAGCCACCGGTCACAGCTGCTCAGAGACAGCTCATCGGTTTAACTAGCATCTGGACATCTTCTCTAGAGTCTCACACTGAAACGAGGGCCGTGGCCCCTAGTATTGAGGACCTTGCCAGGAGGGTCGGTGAGTCCTAGTCTGTCTGTCAGCTACAGATGTTTGTAAAATGCCAGCGCTCTTAGGGGGTCTGCGCAGGTGCTCATCCCTCCTGTAAGAGCTTTCTTTCTTTGAAACTGGAAGTGCCTGAATTTTAAAGCAGTAATGCATTGATATCTTGTACTTATGCCTTCCATCTCAGTTACACAGCAAAATTTAGGGCATCCTATTGGGCATGATTCTGCATCTATCTTTTGGATTAAGCTCTAGAGGTAATATCCCAGACATTTTACTTTTGTCTGTAAGCTTGTCTTTGCTGTGGAAAGAGATGTAAAATCCATATTAATGTAATAACTTTTGAATGCTTAGGTTATGTCACGGTACAAGAAGCGTACATGCTTCTAATGCATCTGCATAATGTCCATTAGGACACGTACTGTTTGATGCTTCCGGAGTAAATTGGAGGTATACACGCTTCCTTCCTTCACTTTGATACAGTATGCGTGGTCTTGCGCTCTTTTATGTGTTTTGCTCATAGCATTTTTTAAAATATAATCTCATTAAATGGGCACAAATAGGATAATTTGTTCCTTGATAAGGTTTGTGGCTTATTAGGCTAGCTCCTTAACACATAGATAAAAGATATTGGGCCTGATTACAACTTTGGAGGAGGGTGTTAATCTGTCCCAAATGTGACAGATATACCACCCGCCATATTACGAGTCCATTATATCCTATGGAACTCGTAATACGGTGGGCAGGGTATCCGTCACATTTGGGATGGATTAACACCCTCCTCTAAAGTTGTAATCAGGCCCATTGTCATTTACAATTCCAATAGATTGGGACCAATTAAGCTAGCGCCTCAACACATAGATAAAAGACATTGGGGGTCATTACAACATTGGCGGTAAAAGCCGCTTACTGCCGTGCAGAAGACTGCCGATACACCACCGCAGAAATCCGCCACAGCTATTATGACACACATATCGGAATCCGCTGAAATTCAGACACCCACACAAGTCCGCCACACCAAAGGTCAGTGATAAACTGGCGAAAACAAATCCTCCACCGTCACGCCAACAGAAACATCACGACCCACGAATCTACGTGGCGGTCTTTCAACCGCAGTATTCCATTGGCGGTACACACCGCTGCGCTCAAAATACACACACATCTCCAAAACACCGCCACATTGGACAATTCAAAATACACACACCTGATACACATACAAACACCACTCCCACACACCCAACACAATATAAAACACACACCCACATCACCCACAAACCCCTACGACCAAAAATTAGAGACGAAGGCGACAGAGAGAGCACAGCAATAGACAACCCCTCCACACAGAGGCGCACAACACCATCACCCACACAACATCCACGCACAAAACACCCCACACCACTACACATCACCACACTCATCACCACATACACCACCCCACACATCACCTACACCACCCCACGGCATGCCAACGACACCCTGGGTTTTCGGAGGAGAAGCTCAGGGTCATGGTGGAGGAAATCGTACGGGTCGAGCCACAGCTATTTGGATCACAGGTGCAGCACACCTCTATAGCTAGGAAGATGGAGCTATGGCGAAGAATAGTTGACAGGGTCAACGCAGTGGGACAGCACACAAGAAATCAGGAGGACATCAGGAAGAGGTGGAACGACCTACGGGGGAAGGTGCGTTCCGTGTTCTCCAGGCACAACATCGCGGTTCAGCGGACTGGCGGCAGACCCCACCTCCTCCCCCACAACTAACAACATGGGAGGAGCAGGTCTTGACCATTATGCATCCTGAGGGCCTCAGAGGAGTCGGTGGAGGAATGGACACTGGTAAGTCAAATCTTAACTATCATATCCCCCACCTTACCTGCATGCTATCACACACCCCCACCCTCACCCCCTCCCCTATCACTCCAACTCCTCACTAATGTACTAATAACACAAACCACACATCCCAACACCAAGCCCTGCATGACACAACAAAGCATGGGCTCCCATCACTAAAGCATGCCCACTGCACATACCCATAACAACCCCTAACCATCATCACACAAGCCCCCACACAGGAATGCTAGCACTGGGGTACACGCTCACCCACCCATTGCACACCATGACACACACAGATGCAATAATCATGCTTTTATACACCTGCAGGACCACTACCTAATGTCACCAGACAGGAGGGTCCAGACATCTCTACCCCACCCACAGAAGAGGCCCACAGTGATGACAGCAGCTCTGGCCAACTGGATCCAGATGACCAGCCCGGACCATCGTGGGCCTCGGGACAGTTGGTTCCCCTCGCACAGGCACAGCCCAACACTGACCTTCCACCCTCTGGAAACACCAGTACAGCACCCACCCAGCGGGCCCATACCTCCGTCCCCAGGACACGTCAATCAGCTGTGTGTCCACCACTACAGGGAACCCAGGATAACCCACCACCCCAACAACAACAGGGACCTGGGGGCAGTGGTAGTGGGCACACGGTCCAGGGGACGGAGGCACAGGAACACAGGGGAACTGGGAGGGCTACTGTGCGACAGGGGGCAGACAGGCCAAGGGAACCCACTCTCCACGAGGCCCTCTCCTCCATCATCCATCATGGGAGCATACCACCACTCCCAGGAGACAATGGCTACGGTCCTGGCCAAGTTTCAGGAGACCCAGCGCCTGCAGGAGGAACAGTATTTGGGGTTCAGGGAGGAACTCAGAACCATCAGCTCCGCCCTGGGCACCGTTGTAGGGGTGCTGAGGACATACAGAACACCATGAGGGACACCGTGGCACTCCAAGGGGCCCCTGACACTAGCCTGGACGATGAACTGCCCACCACCTACGCCGGCGCTAGTGGACAGGACGCCCCGCCACAGTACCACCACACCAGCACCCCACCCCCTGCAGACGGAGAACCACCCCGCAAGCGGTCCCTGAGATCCAGGAACAGGGCAGAGCATGATGGCAAGACCCCCGCCAAGAAATGAGACCACCCTGATTGTCATCCCACTGTCCCACTTTGTAATCCTGTCCATATTAGAACTGCCCCAGCTCCACTTCCCATGCCCATATGGGCAGTGCACCTGTGAGACTAAGAGACTGGACTCTGCCATTGACATTCCTCCACCATCATCCATCACCATTTTACCAGCCCCTCCAATAATTAGCACTTCAATAAACACCCTTGAACCACAAAACAATCTGGAGTCAGTCTGTGATTTTGAAAATGTGTATTAGCTATGACATTCCGGATTCTTAGCCAAACCGAAACCCAAGCATTAAATAAAGGTCTGAATTTCGTGCCCACCCCAAAAGTTGATTTATTCAGAACCAGAACTGAACTAGCGGGTTTGTTTCGTAAGATCCGCCTAAAAACCTTTTTCCTCGGGAAGGAATATGATACTCCCACACAGAACACAGGACTACGTCCTAAGTCCACCTTCTGTCCCCCAGCAGGGCAAATGCCCCCTGAGGTACTGGCTTTCGAGAAATCAGTATCCCTTAAGATCAAAGGGCTTACTGAAGCACCCAACAAAATATTCCAAAATATGAGCAGAATCGAAATAGAGTCACTGAAGGGCCTTACAGCCGATCCAAATATCATTATCAAACCAGCAGATAAGGGTGGGGCTACAGTGATTCTTCCACAAAAAATGTATAGAGACGAGTGTGAGCAACTACTAGGGAATACCAGACACTATAAACGTTTGGCACGTGATCCTACAACTGATGTCCAAGAACAAATCGCGTTCCTAGTATCAAAAGGGAAAGAAAACAACTGGATCACAGATCATGAGGCATCGTTCCTGATACAGACCAACCCAAAAATCCCATACTTTTATATTTTACCAAAAGTACATAAAGAGAAGATTCCTCCCCCCGGAAGACCCATAGTTTCCGGTTTAGGCTCAGCACTAGAGCCCTTGTCAAAATTCATGGATTTCTTCCTACAACCGTTAGTTAAAAGAATCCCGACCTATCTTAAGGACACCACCCATGTCCTCCTTTTACTGGAATCTATAGCCTTTGACAAATCCAAGGAGCTCCTGATTACCCTTGACGTGGAATCACTATACACAAACATCCCGCAAGAGGCCACCCTGGAAGTGATAAGCAACCTGCTGGAAATACATATGAGTGAATCCCAAACCCCCCCTGGTTTTATACTAGACTTAGCACACCTCGCTCTCACCAGAAACTACTTTAAATTTGAAGATAGCTTCTTTTTGCGGACACAGGGCACATCGATGGGTAGCACATTCGCCCCAAGTCCAGCATGTCTATACGTTGACCACTTCGAAAGACATACAGTCCTGAATGAGGATAACCCCTACCATGACCAGATCAAACTCTGGAAGCGATACATCGATGATGTACTGCTAATATGGACTGGTAGTGAGGAAGAGGCCCAGGCGTTTGCTGTTTGGCTTAACGGAGCCAACCCTTTTCTAACCTTCACAATGAACATAGGTGACAACAAGTTACCTTTCCTCGACCTACTCATCTATGAACATGACGGCGGGTTAGCCACAGAAGTGTACTATAAACCAACGGACTGCAACAATTTGTTACAATATCAGAGCTTCCACCCGCGAGCTCTAAGAGATAACCTTCCGGTCGGGCAGTTCCTACGGTTAAGACGAAACTGCTCATCCGTGATCGATTACCGCAAACATGCAGACAAACTAACTACTAAGCTACACACCAAGGATTATCCCCCACATCTGGTCAGCAGGGCACTAAAAAGAGCACGCAACAATAATAGGGACCAGCTGCTACAGCCCCGTGCACCGAAACCAAGTTTGGACAAGATCGTTTGTGTGACCACATTCAATCCCTTATCCAATGAAATCCAAAAGATCATAAGAGATAATTGGAAAATCCTGACATCAGGTGGTTTACCCTTTGAACCACCACTACACGCGTATAAGAGAGCAAATAATATACGCGACATGGTGGTCCACACTAGACCAAAGAAGAAACGACGTCCCGCACAGACTACACTTTGGCAAATGCCCCCCCCTGCAGGTCATCATCCATGCGGCAACTGCAGTGTTTGCCCCTTTACCCAAAAATCCACCACCATCAATCTTGACCTTAAAACCCCATGGGTGCAAAAATCACTTACGAATTGTAACAGCAAAAACATAGTCTATTTAATCAAATGCCCCTGCCCACTCAAATATGTGGGGATGACCACGAGAAAGGTTAGCATCAGAATCTGTGAGCACAGGAGCACGATTAGGTGCAAGCGAGATGCAACAAAACTCACTAGCCACTTCCTACAAAAAAATCACTCCCCAGATGACATGTTATGGATGGTCCTGGAACATTTTTCTCCTTCGACCCCTAACATGTCTGAACTATTTAGGGCTGAGCAACGCTGGATTTGGAGGTTGCACACCGACACGGTTGGATTAAATGATGAGATACCTTGGTTCTCTCTTCAACCCTAGAACCCCCCCTTCCCC
This sequence comes from Pleurodeles waltl, assembly GCF_031143425.1. NCBI lineage: Eukaryota > Metazoa > Chordata > Amphibia > Caudata > Salamandridae > Pleurodeles > Pleurodeles waltl. The sequence goes on from NC_090444.1 coordinate 1,731,864,114, forward strand.
CCCCTTCCTCTTCCGTTCTTCCCTTTTTTCTTTCTTTTTTTTCTTTCTTTTTCTATATGTTCTTGCTACCTCCCACTCCCTTTCCCACTGTCTGTCCAACATTGTCTTCTTCTCCTTTTTCTGTCATGGTCGAGCCTTCCCAGCCCCTTCTCTCCCCCCCTCTCCAGCCTCCTAACTCTTCTATCTCCTTGTGTGCTTTTTTTGTCCCCCCTGTGCTTTCCCGGTTTCCCCTCACCCCCTATAAACACCCTTTCTCTCTCCCATCCCCCCACTCCATCTTCCTCCATTACCCACCCCTCCCTTCCACCTGCCCCACCTCCCTTCCCCCCTTCCCCCCTCCCCTTTTTATCCCCCTTCCTTGGTTTTCCTCTTTCCCTCTTTTCCTCTCCCTTATGCCCCTTTTCTTTCTTTTTTTTCTGTGTTTTTCCCCCCTTCCCCCCTTTTTTCCTTTTTCCTTTCCCCCCTCCCTTGAAATGAGCCACTTGCTAGGAAATGGAGCACTGATAGCACCTGCACTTGAGGGGGGATTCCTGTGGGATGGCGGATTGGTGACATAAGGTCTGGCTCCAACTGGGTACACAGTTCCTGGATTGTGGAACGGTCAAACCTGTAGGTGATGATTAAATGTCACTCCTCCATTGTCAACAGGTCCACCAGCGGTTGGTACACCAGAGGATTCCGCCATCTCCTCACATGTCCCAGCTGACGGTGCCTAGGAAGGACAACAGCGACCACAGAGTCAAGCAATTCAGAGGTATGTACCCACAGGTACACAGAACACAAAACAAAATCCAAAAAGTTGTCTGTATGTATGTTGAGTCCAGGCCTAGGTATGTGTGACGCAGTTGAAAATGAAGGCATGTGGGCCCCTGAAATGGCGGATGCCTGACCTCTAAAATGGGACAATGGGATGTGAGGTAACTGCGCTGGCGTTGTACACCGTCGCTGTAGGCGGTCGTAGACTGCGGCGCAATGCTGCATTGGTTAACATTGGACCCTATGGGTCCCAGGAGCCAATGACGAAGTGTGCCGGCGGTGATGATACGCACCGCCGCGGACGTCACCGCCGCGGACTTGACCGCCATTTTCTATCTGTTCAATCACTCAATACCTGATCTTCGACAGGAGAGGACCTACACTGCAAGTGCTGCTGTGACCTCAGTCTGGAAGAGACAATGGCACGTGCGTCTGGGGAAAGGGCCCCTGCCTTCACTGCACAGAAGTTGGAGAAGCTCGTGGACGGGGTCCTCCCCCAGTACACGCTACTCTACGGTCCTCCAGACCAACAGGTGAGTACATAGGGAGCAAGTTGTATGGGCTATGCCTGGGTGGAGAGGGCTGGATGTAAGAAGGAAGGGGGCAGAGTTCTGCGAGCATGAAGGAGTGTGAATGCATGTGCCACATGGCAAGGGCAGGGATGTGGGCCATTCACTTCGACGGTGCAGTTGGTAATGACTTCTCTTCTTCCCCTGTACATGTCATGTAGGTCAGCGCCCACCAGAAGAAGGATATTTGGCGTGCCATTGCCAAGGACGTCCGGACCCTGGGGATCCCCTAGAGACGGAGCACCCACTGCTGTAAAAGATGGGAGGACATTCACCGCTGGAGCAAGAAGACGGCGGAGGCTCAGCTGGGGATGGCCTCCCAACGTGGGAGGGGTGCCCGTCGCACCATGACCCCCCTGATGTTCCGGATCCTGGCGGTGGCCTACCCTGAGTTGGATGGGCGCATGAGGGCGTCACAGCAGACACAAGGGGGTGAGTACACTCTCATTCTGCTGACTTTGCGCGCAGTGGAGGGGTCTGGGTGGGGGAGGAGGGCTGTGGGTTCCCCTAGGCCAGGGCGAGTTTCGTAGGCTAGGCCCCTCCATAATGCAGGCCATGTGCCACTCCACCCCACCTCTGTAGAGTGCCAAGTACAGGTATACATGCCCCTGTGTCATCTATGTGTGCTGATGTCCACCATAGCCATGTAGGCCATATCCCAGGAACTGCATCTGTAGAGCCCAAGAGCGCGGCGTAGTGCAGGGGGCTGCTGTGTCTGTATTGTCCACCAACGGTAGCGGTAAGCCATGCACTCAACCTGTCTTTCTTCTGTTCCCCCCCCCCCTTTTGTGCTCTCCCTGTTCTTTTGTGCATCAGCATCATCAGGCACAGGTACAGTGGCACCGGAGCACAAGGGGGCTGTATCTCATATGGCCATGGAGGGCCACACCACAGACTCCGAATACACCAGTGGGACGGAGGGCGAGGGGAGCTTCACGGCGGTCACCGGATCAGCAACCAGCGACACAGACTCGTCCTCCGATGGGAGCTCCCTTGTGGTGGCGGCACCATCTGTGCCCCCCACTTCTACAGGTACAGCGGCCACCCCCCCTACCAGCACCACCCTCCCAGCATCCCCTCAGCCTTCGCCCCGTGCCCGCTCACCCAGGAGGGTGGGCATCACCTTCGCCCCAGGCACCTCAGCGCCTGCCCCTGTCACCTCTGCTGCCCTCAGTGAGGAGGCCATTGACCTCCTCAGGTCACTCACTTTTGGGCAGTCTACCGTTGTGAATGCCATCCAGGGTGTAGAAAGGGAGTTGCAACACACTAATGCATTCCTGGAGGGCATTCATTCTGGTCAGGCTGCCCATCATCAAGCCCTGCAATCCCTGGCCTCAGCACTGATGGCAGCCATAGTCCCTGTGTTTAGCCTCCCCCTCCAACTTCCTCCACCCAGACCCAATCCCCTGTACCTCAGCCTATCCAAAGCACACCATCAGCCCAGCCTGCACACACCTCAACACACAAGGGCAGCTCAAGCAAACATAGGCACCACACATTCCACAGGCACTCACACAAGCATCACCCACATGCAGACACAGCAACATCCACTGCCTCCACTGTGTCGCCCTCGTCGTCGTCTCCCTCCTCCCTCCCAGTCTCGTCTACACTCTCACCTGCATGCACTACCACTACAGCCACTAGGACTCGCACCAGAACACCCAGCACCACACCCTGCTCACCTGCACTCACCACCCCCACTACCATTTACACGTCCCCTGTGACCTCTCCCAGTGTGTCTGTGATGCCCCTCCCAAAGTACACAAACGCAGGCACACACCCACCCAACATCCATCCACCTCACGACAGCCTCCAGAACATGCACCTGCACCCAAATCATCAAAAGTTACACCTCCACCAACCACCTCCTCTTCCTCCACTCCCAGACCCTCTCCAGCAACCCGTCCCAGTGTTTGTCAGAAACTTTTCCTGAGCAACGTTGACCTCTTTCCCTCTCCCCCCCCCTTCAATTCATAGGGCCCATAGTAGCACCTCAGCCAAAAAAAGTCCGGTACCAGTGGTGCCTGTTAGAGGTATGTGGAGTGCACCGGGCACCAGGGCAGCCAGTGTGACACGGAGCCAAAGCACAGCCAGTCCTCTCCCCTGTGAAGCACCAGAAGTTGGACAGTGCCCGACGGGAGAAGGTGAAGACTCCTCCCGGCAAAGCCGCTCAGAAGGGTCCCGGGGGGAGTGTGGAGTCAGCTGTGACTCCCCTCAAGGTTGGGAAGGGGAAGAAGAAAGCACCAAGGTCTGGGAAGAGCAGCACGGTGGAGAAGGGCACCATCATCCCCGCTGCCCAGGACGCCACCGCCAGCCCCATCGTCACTGGTCAGGAGACCACCGCCAGGGTCAGTGCCCAGGAGGGCAGCACAATCGTCACTGGTCAGGAGACCACCGCCAGAGTCAGTGCCCAGGAGGGCAGCACAATCATCACTGGTCAGGAGACCACCGCCAGAGTCAGTGCCCAGGAGGGCAGCACAATCGTCACTGGTCAAGAGACTACCGCCAGCCAGAGTCAGTGCCCAGGAGGGAAGCACAATTGTCACTGGTCAGGAGACCACCGCCAGAGTCAGTGCCCAGGAGGGCAGCACAATTGTCACTGGTCAGGAGACCACCGCCAGAGTCAGTGCCCAGGACGGCCCCGGCAGGCACCCCCCCGCTGGGCAATGAGGGACCGCCATGGCACACACCGCTGCACAGGTCAGAGACAGCAAAGTCAAGCACCGCTGAACAGGGCAAAGACCGCCATGGCAAGCACCGCAGAACAGGTGAGAAACTGCAAAGTCAAGCACCACTGAACAGGGCAAAGACCGCCATGGCAAGCACCACTGAACAGGGCAAGCACTGCTGAACATGGCAAAGACCGCCATGGCATGCACCGCTGAACAGGGCAAGCACCGCCAACTCAAGCATCGCTAGCCCATGTGCGGTAGGGGCAGTGACGGAACTGGGACCGTCACGGGGAGAGTGATGCACTCTGGGCACCAATCCCCCTCCAGAACCAGTGGACTACAGCATCCACTACCTCAGTCCTTAACAGGATGAAGCACTATAGGCACCAGCCCCCCTCCAGAACCAGTGGAGTACAGCATCCTCTACCTCAGTCCTTAACAGGATGAAGCACTCTGGGCACCAGTCCCCCTCCAGAACCAGTGGAGTACAGCATCCACTACCTCAGTCCTTAACAGGATGAAGCACTCTTGGCACCAGTCCCCCTCCAGAACCAGTGGAGAACAGCATCCACTACCTCAGTCCTTAACAGGATGAAGCACTCTGGGAGAACAGCATCCACTACCTCAGTCCTTAACAGGATGAAGCACTCTGGGCACCAGTCCCCCTCCAGAACCAGTGGAGACTGTTATCCACTTGAGAGTCTGTGGCTTTGCACTCCCCAGGATGGTACAGTGGGCAACCCACCCACTGCAAAGACTTGTGAGACTGTGGCTTTGCACTCCCCGGGATGGTACAGTGGGCAACCCACCCACTGCAAAGACTTGTGAGACTGTGGCTTTCCACTCCCCGGGATGGTCCAGTGGGCAACCCACCCACTGCAAAGACTTGTGAGACTGTGGCTTTCCACTCCCCGGGATGGTCCAGTGGGCAACCCACCCACTGCAAAGACTTGTGAGACTGTGGCTTTCCACTCCTCGGGATGGTACAGTGGGCAACCCACCCACTGCAAAGACTTGTGAGACTGTGGCTTTGCACTCCCCGGGATGGTACAGTGGGCAACCCACCCACTGCAAAGACTTGTGAGACTGTGGCTTTGCACTCCCCGGGATGGTACAGTGGGCAACCCACCCACTGCAAAGACTTGTGAGACTGTGGCTTTGCACTCCCCGGGATGGTACAGTGGGCAACCCACCCACTGCAAAGACTTGAGAGACTGTGGCTTTGCACTCCCCAGGATGGTACAGTGGGCAAACCACCCACTGCAAAGACTTGTGAGACTGTGGCTTTGCACTCCCCAGGATGGTACAGTGGGCAACCAACCGACTGAAAAGACTTGTGAGACTGTGGCTTTGCACTCCCCAGGATACATCAATGGGCATGGAGCCCCGTCGTGGATCTGGCGTGGTGCTGTCTTCCGGCTGAGGTGCCCCCCTTTCCCTTCCCCCTGAGGTGCCTGTTGTATTTCTATCTGATGCCCCTGCAATGTTCTCTCAGTTTCTGGACAGGTATCATGTGTGGGCCTCGCCCATGCATTTTGGGCCCAGTGGTCCACGGACATTGAATGGTGCATACCTGCACTACTAATCGTGATGTATATTTTTGGAATGTGTATATATTTCTGTATATATTAGCTTACTGTATTTTGATACATTACAATGGTTGTACTCATTTCCTTTTGTCTTTGCATTCTTCCGGGGGGATTGGGGGTTGTTACTGTGATGTTTGGAAATGCATTGGTGTGTGTGTTGTAGTGTGCGAGGGTCGGGGTGGGGGTGGGGGTGTTGCGTGTGTGTGTCCCTGACTTTTGCCTCCCCCTCCCCCATGTCGTAGGTGCAGTATTCACCATTGTCTTTGGCGCCGGCGTTGCTGATGTTCGTAGAGGAGCAGGAACACTATTGCAGGGAGTATTTGGAGTTCCGGGTCCATGGTGCCCTCCTTCCTCGTGGAGTGTGTTAAGGTGAGCGTTTTCCCATTGAAATGGCTGTTTCCGTCGTGTTTTTATCCACGGTGAATCCGCCCCGGAAAAGGTGGCGGATTGGCGTGTTGTAATACTGTGGGCGGTACTTTGTCTCCCGCCTGTCTGTTGGCGGTGACCGCCGCGCTGCTTGTCTGTACCGCCGTGGCGGTCGGAGTGTTAAAGTGGCTGTCTATGTTGACGGTTTCTGCCACTATCATAATTCCCTTTTTTTTCCCGCCAGCCTGTTTGCGGTATTACCGCCGCTTTAACACCGTCCGCCAGGGTTGTAATGACCCCTATTGTCATTTACAATGCCTGTTAGAAATGGTGTCTCTAATTGGCATTGGTTTGTACCCTGTCCAAGTAGAGACAATCGTTGTAGTCAGAGTAAGGTAGTCACACAGCTAAGATAACCCCTGCTCACCCCCTTGGTAGCTTGGCATGAGCAGTCAGGCTTATCTCAGAGGCAATGTGTAAAGTATTTGAACACACACAATGCAATACAGTGAAAACACCACAAAAATACTACACACCAGTTAAAAACAATAGCCAATAATGATCTGGGTAAAACAAGACCAAAATGACAAAAATCCAACATACACAAGCAAAGATAGCACTTTTTAATGGTTTCAGTGAGTCTTAATCCATAGGAATCAATGGTTGTATCTTTTTATCACAAAGTACCTGGGGTATGTCAAAAACAAAGATGATGCAGGCCACAGGGGAGGTGAGGCACCAAAAATCAAAGTGATGCATCACTTCCTTACTGCACAGGGGGTGGGGGTGATGAGCCGATTCCTGCCTTGTAGGAGAGACAACACGTTGGTTCTTTACTGGCAGGGAAGGTGCTGCCTCAATTCTTTCCTTGCAGTAAAGCTGATTTGTTGATTTCTCGACATCCAGCCTTGATTCCATCCTGCAGTTTGGAGTCAATAAGAAATTGACGCCCTGGGGTGATGCTTGGAAAATCCAGATGCGCTGTGTTAATGGAGCCGGGGTGAAACAGGCGCTGGCTTGATTTTTCTGCTGCGGCGCATTGGTGCATGGATTTCCTTCCTCAGGTCACCAGCTTACACTTCGAAGGGCCCACAGACTGGAGTTCGCACCACTTGGCAGTTAAGACTCAAATTAGAAGAGCCCAGGCACTGGCAGAGGAAGTCTTTGATGTTTCTGAGACTTCTAACAGGAGGCAAGCTCAGTTCAAGCCCTTGGAAAACCTTCGAAAACAGGATGTAGAAAGCAAAGTCTAGTCCTTTCACTCCCGGGACAGAAGCAGCAAGTAGGAGGCCTGCACAACAAAGCCACCGGCAGAGTGGCACTCCATCCTATGGCATCCAGCTCTTCTTCCTGGAAGAATGTCCTCAGTCCAGAAGTATTCTAACTATGTGGTGTCAAAGGTCCAGTACTTATTCCCATTTCTGTCTTTGAAGTAGGCAAACTTCAAAGAGAAGTGTTTGTAGAGGACAAGGCCCTGCCTTTCCCTGCCTTGGCCCCAGACACACTCCAGGGGGTTGGAGACTGTTTTGTGTGATGACAACCACAGCCCCATTCAGGTGCAAGTGTCAGCTCCTCTCACCATTGTAGCTTAGCAAGACCCATCAGGATATGCAGGGCACTCCTCAGCTCCCTTTGTGTGACTGTCTACAGTGAATACACAAACAGTCCAACGGTCATACTGACCCAGATGTTTATTCCACAGACAGGCAACAGCACAGAATGGTTAAGCAAGAAAATGCCCACTTTCAAAAAGTGGCATTTTCAAACATACAATTCAAAAACCAAATTCACAAAAAGATGCATTTTTGAATTGTCAGTTCAGAAACCCCAAACTCCATTCCTCTATCTGCTCCCAATGGGAAATTTCAAGGCAATCCCCATGTTAACCTATGGGAGAGATAGGCCTTGCAATAGTAAAAACCGAATTTAGCAGTATTTCACTATCAGGAGATGTAAAACACACCAGTACATGCCGTACCTTTCAAATACACTGCACCCTGCCCATGGAGCTATCATTGGCCTACCTTAGGGGTGCCTTACATGTAGTGAAAGGGAAGGTTTGGGCCTGCCAAGTGAGTGCACTTGCCAGGTCGAAATGGCAGTTTACATCTGCACACACAGACAGCGCAGTGGCAGGTCTGAGACATGATTGCAAGGCTAGTCATGTGAGTAGCACAACCAGTGCTGCAGGCCAACTGGTAGAATTTAATTTACGGACCCTGGGCACAACTGGTGCACTATACTAGGGACTTACTAGAAAATCAAATAAGCCAAGGATGGAGAAACCAATCAGCAATATATTTTAGACAGAGAGCATTTGCATTTTAGCACTGGTTAGCAGTGGTAAAGTGCCCAGATTCCTAAAGCCAACAAAAACTGGTCAGAAAAAAATTGGACAGAGAAGTCAAGAGGTTTGGAGATAACCCTACAAAAGGGCCAGGTCCATCAATGCCAGCAGCTCTAACTCCCGCTAATGCGAGACCTATTGCATTGAAAATGCTTGTTACATTTCTTTGCCAGGAATGCATGTCTGACACACCACACCCTGGGGGTGATTCTAACCCTGGCGGTCGGTGATAAAGCGGCTGCCAACCCGCCAACAGGCCGGCGGTCGAAAAAATTGAATTCTGACCCTGGCGGCAACCGCCAACACAGCCCGCCACATTAACACTCCGACCGCCACGGCGGTACAGACAAACAGCGCGGCGGTCACCGCCAACAGGCAGGCGGCAGACAATGTACAGCCCACAGTATTACAACTCACCAATCCGCCACCTTTTCCGGGGCGGGAGCCCCGCCGATAAAAACACGGCGGAAACAGACTACGGACGGGAAAACGCTCACCAAAACACACTCCACGAGTACGGAGGACAGCATGGAACCCGAATTAAACATCCTACCTGCTCTCGTCTACCTTCTCATCTACCACGAGTACGAACGCCGGCGCAGACGACAACGGTGAGGACTGCACCTACGACACACGGGAGGGGGGAGGAGGAAAGGTTACGGGCACACACATATGCGACCCCCACCCCCCCAAACTATGTACACACCAATGCAGAGCAACAATGCACAGTGACACCACCCAAACCCCCCTGAAAAATGCAAAGACATAATTAAATTGTGAAGAAAAATTTATATAAAAAATAGACTCTGATATGTATCGGTCAACTATTCAAAATATCCATAACAAAAAAAATACTATATACACTGCCATGGAGAACCGAGGCAATTAGTCCTCTACATCAAAGTTAAATAGAACAGTCCGTGGGCTACAGTGTAGCGACACAAGGGCAAAGCCCACACAGGAGACCTGAGTCCTTTGGAGAGAACACTGCAGGGGCATCTGATGAAAAAACTACAGGCACCTCAGGGGGAAGGGAAGGGGGGGGCACCACAGCCACATGAGTCCACGACGCCAGATCCACGAAGGGGCCACCATGCCCACTGTGCCATCCTGGGGAGTGCCAAGCCACAGTCTCTCAAGTCTCTACAGTGGGTGGGTTGCCCACTGTTCAATCCTGGGGAGTGCAAAGCCACAGTCCATCAGGTGGATGACAGTCTCCACTGGTCAAGGAGGAGGCATGGTGGGCACAGTGAACCATAAACAGTGCTTGACAGGAAGGGCCCAGCGGAGCGGTGCTTGAGACGGCGGTGCCCAGCGGAGCGGTGCTTGAGACGGCGGGGCCCAGCGGAGCGGTGCTTGAGACGGCGGGGCCCAGCGGAGCGGTGCTTGACAGGAAGGGCCCAGCGGAGCGGTGCTTGAGACGGCGGGGCCCAGCGGAGCGGTGCTTGAGACGGCGGGGCCCAGCGGAGCGGTGCTTGACAGGAAGGGCCCAGCGGAGCGGTGCTTGAGACGGCGGGGCCCAGCGGAGCGGTGCTTGAGACGGCGGGGCCCAGCGGAGCGGTGCTTGACAGGAAGGGCCCAGCGGAGCGGTGCTTGAGACGGCGGGGCCCAGCGGAGCGGTGCTTGAGACGGCGGGGCCCAGCGGAGCGGTGCTTGACAGGAAGGGCCCAGCGGAGCGGTGCTTGAGACGGCGGGGCCCAGCGGAGCGGTGCTTGACAGGAAGGGCCCAGCGGAGCGGTGCTTGACAGGAAGGGCCCAGCGGAGCGGTGCTTGAGACGGCGGGGCCCAGAGGAGCGGTGCTTGAGACGGCGGGGCCCAGCGGAGCGGTGCTTGACAGGAAGGGCCCAGCGGAGCGGTGCTTGACAGGAAGGGCCCAGCGGAGCGGTGCTTGAGACGGCGGGGCCCAGCGGAGCGGTGCTTGAGACGGCGGGGCCCAGCGGAGCGGTGCTTGACAGGAAGGGCCCAGCGGAGCGGTGCTTGACAGGAAGGGCCCAGCGGAGCGGTGCTTGAGACGGCGGGGCCCAGCGGAGCGGTGCTTGACAGGAAGGGCCCAGCGTAGCGGTGCTTGACAGGAAGGGCCCAGCGGAGCGGTGCTTGAGACGGCGGGGCCCAGCGGAGCGGTGCTTGACAGGAAGGGCCCAGCGGAGCGGTGCTTGAGACGGCGGGGCCCAGCGGAGCGGTGCTTGACAGGAAGGGCCCAGCGGAGCGGTGCTTGACAGGAAGGGCCCAGCGGAGCCGTGCTTGAGACGGCGGTGCCCAGCGGAGCGGTGCTTGAGACGGCGGGGCCCAGCGGAGCGGTGCTTGACAGGAAGGGCCCAGCAGAGCGGTGCTTGAGACGGCGGGGCCCAGCGGAGCGGTGCTTGAGACGGCGGGGCCCAGCGGAGCGGTGCTTGACAGGAAGGGCCCAGCGGAGCGGTGCTTGAGACGGCGGTGCCCAGCGGAGCGGTGCTTGAGACGGCGGGGCCCAGCGTAGCGGTGCTCTTCTGCACGGCGGGGCCCTGTTCAGCGGTGCTCTTCTGCACGGCGGGCCCTGTTCAGCGGTGCTCTTCTGCACGGCGGGCCCTGTTCAGCGGTGCTCTTCTGCACGGCGGGCCCTGTTCAGCGGTGCTCTTCTGCACGGCGGGCCCTGTTCAGCGGTGCCTATCTTCACGGCGGGGCCCTGTTCAGCGGTGCCTATCTTCACGGCGGGGCCCTGTTCAGCGGTGCTCTTCTGCACGGCGGGCCCTGTTCAGCGGTGCTCTTCTGCACGGCGGGCCCTGTTCAGCGGTGCTCTTCTGCACGGCGGGCCCTGTTCAGCGGTGCCTATCTTCACGGCGGGGCCCTGTTCAGCGGTGCTCTTCTGCACAGCGGGCCCTGTTCAGCGGTGCTCTTCTGCACGGGGCCCTGTTCAGCGGTGCTCTTCTGCACGGCGGGCCCTGTTCAGCGGTGCTCTTCTGCACGGCGGGCCCTGTTCAGCGGTGCCTATCTTCACGGCGGGGCCCTGTTCAGCGGTGCTCTTCTGCACGGCGGGCCCTGTTCAGCGGTGCTCTTCTGCACGGCGGGCCCTGTTCAGCGGTGCTCTTCTGCACGGCGGGCCCTGTTCAGCGGTGCTCTTCTGCACGGCGGGCCCTGTTCAGCGATGCCTATCTTCACGGCGGGGCCCTGTTCAGCGGTGCTCTTCTGCACGGCGGGCCCTGTTCAGCGGTGCTCTTCTGCACGGCGGGCCCTGTTCAGCGGTGCTCTTCTGCACGGCGGGCCCTGTTCAGCGGTGCCTATCTTCACGGCGGGCCCTGTTCAGCGGTGCTCTTCTGCACGGCGGGCCCTGTTCAGCGGTGCACATCCAGTAGGTCAAGGGAGCCAGACCTGGGCTGGACTCCCTGCTCGGTCGCCCTCCGACCGTGATGTTTCTGGACCCTTCGGTGACAGAGTCCTGGGCCCTTTGGTGTCCTCCTTTACAGCTGGGATGTGGCATGTGGGGCCTACCTGCTCCGCGCTCCTGCTGGCTGACTTCTCCGCCCTGCTGCCCTTACGCTCCTTAGATGGGGCTCTCGGGCCCTTGCCTCCCCTAGATGTTGTGGCTGGTGAAGTGGGCGAACTTTGCTCCTTGGGGGCAGCCGTGTCAGTCCTCGCACGGCGGCCCTTGTGTTTCCTGGTCCTCTTGCCGGGGGGGGAGGGGGCTGGATGTGTCCTTGCTGCTGATTGAGGTGTCACTGCTGGCAAAGGGTGGACTCCAGAACCCATGCACAACAGTGACACCCGAAGCTGGGCTGGTGGTGGCTGTGGTGCTCTTGGGACTCTTTGCAGATGGAGGAGGTAGGTCATCGGAGGGAAAGAGGTTAAGATTAGCCAGGAAAAGTTTTTTAGGGCCAAGGTAAAGGGTAGGAGAAGTGGTGATGGGAGTGGAGGAAGAGGATGTGGTTGTAGGAGAGTCAGGTGTGCTGTCATTGGGTGAAGGTGCTGGTGCTGTAGGCTGTCGTGAGGTGGATGTCTGTTGGGTGGGTGGCTGCCTGCGTTTGTGTGTCTTGGAAGAGGGGGTGACAGACACAGTAGGAGAGGACACAGGGTACGTGTAAATGGCAGTGGGGGTGGTGACTGCACGCGTGCGGACTGTACAGGAGGGTGTGGTGGTGATGGAAGCACTGGCTGATGTTGGTGTGCATGCAGGTGTGAGTGTAGACGTCACAGGGAGGGAGGAGGGAGACGAGGAGGAGGGGGACACAGGGTTGGTAGTGACTGTTGGAATGTCTGCATCTGGGTGTTGCTTGGGTGAGTGTTTGTGGGATCTGTGGTGCTTGTGTCTGGATGAGCTGCCCTTGGGTGTTGAGGTGTGTGCAGGCTGGTCAGATGGTGTGGATGGGATAGGCTGAGGAACAGGAGACAGAGACAGGGTGGAGGCAGTCAGAAGAGGGAGGCTGGAAACAGGGACAATGGCTGCCATCAGTGCTGAGGCCAGAGCAGTGAACGATCGTTGATGGGCAGCCTGACCCGAATGAATGCTGTCCAGGTAGGCATTGCTCCGATGCACCTCCCTTTCTACCCCCTGGATGGCATTCAAAAGGGTAGTCTGCCCAACAATGAGCGTCCTCACAAGGTCAATGAGCTCCGCACTGAAGGCAGCAGGGGTGACAGGGGCAGGGGCTGAGGTGCCTGGGGCGAAGGAGACGCCCGCCTTCCTGGGCGAGCGGGCACGGAGCGTAGGCTGAGGGGCTGCAGGGAGGGCGGGGCTGGTGCGCTGGGTGGCGGCTGTACCTGTAGAGGCGGGGGGCACGGATGTTGCCGCCACCGCTAGGGAGCACCCATCCGAGGACGTGTCTGTGTCGCTGCTCTCACCACCGGTCCCCGTTGTGGTGCTCCCCTCGCCCTCCGGATCACTGGTGCCCTCGGTGTCTGTTCCTGGGCCCACCGGGGCCTTGTGACTTGCCGCTCCCTCGTGCTCCGATGCCAAATCTCCTCTGCCTGATGATGCTAATGCACACATGCACAAGAAATTGAAGAAGAAGGGTGGGGGGAGAAAAAAGAAGACCTGGTTGAGTGCATGCAATGTCAACACCGTTGGCGGAGAGGACAGACACAGGAGCCGCATGCACTAAGCCGCGCATTCGGGGTACACTACTCAGTACTTCTGACTAGGACAACAGGTCAAGAGACGACAAACGCGCACATGTGTGAGGCTGGACCATCAATAGCTGTACTTGTCACCCTACAGAGGTGGGGGCCGGGAGCACAGGGCCATGCCTAAGGGAGAGGGCTACACTACAGGAAGCGCCCTGGCCTAATGTCACCCACAACCCTCCTCCCCCACCCAGACGCCTCCACTGCGCAGAAAGATAGCAGAATGTGCTGATACTCACCCCCTTGTGTCTGCTGTGATGCTCTCAAGCGCCCATCCAAATCAGGGTAGGCCACCGCCAGGATCCGGGACATCAGGGGGGTCAGGGTACGACTGGCACCCCTCCTAGGTTGGGAGGCCATCCCCAGCAGTGACTCGGCGGTCTTCCTGGTTCCGCGGCGGATGTCCTCCCACCTCTTGCGGGAGTGGGTGCCCCGTCTGACGTGGACCCCCAGGGCCCGGACTTCCTTGGCGATGGCACGCCAAATCTCGACTTTCTGATGGGCGCTGACCTATGTGACATGTACAGGGTGGGAAGGAAACATTCATCAACTTACTGCATGTTAGATGTGATTGGCCCCCCCTCCCCAACCTTGCAATATAGCACATGCTCTCATCTGTCGTGCGTTGCACTCCTCATTCGCCCCCCACCACACCAACTTACATCCACCCCACTCCACACAGGCATCGCCCATTCCATGTGCACCCGGTGTACTCACCTGTTGGTCTGGAGGACCGTAGAGTAACGCATACTGGGGGAGGACCCCATCCACGAGCTTCTCCAACTCTTCAGACGTGAAGGCAGGGGCCCTTTCCCCTGTCGCAGCAGCCATTGTCTCTTCCAGACCGAGTTCACAGCAGCACTTGCAGTATAGGTCCTCTCCTGTGGATGATCAGGTCTCGAGTGATTAAGCAGATAGAAAATGGCGGTCACGCCCGCGGCGGTGCGTACCGCGGCGGTGCGTACCACTACCGCCGGCGCACATCGTCGTTGGCTCCTGAAACCCATAGGCTTCAATGTTATCCAATGCGGCTCCGTATAGCGGTCTTCGACCGACTACCGCCACGGTGTGGTCCGCCAGCGCAGTGACCTCACATCCCATTGTCCCACTTCACAGGTCAGGCAGCCGCCATTTCAAGAGCCCACATGGCATAATTTCTACTGTGACACACAGGCCTAGGCCTTGCATTGCCACACATACACGCCTTTCAATACATAGATAACCGTGTGCTATGCAAGCTGTGATGAACGTACCAGTGATTAGCTTGACTCTGTGCTCCATGTTGTCATTCCTAGGCACCGTCCGCTGGGACTTGCGAGGAGAAGGATGAATCCTCGCGTGTACCGACCGCTGGTGGACCTGTCGACAATGGAAGAACGCCACATCATACTACGATACCGACTTGACCGTGCCACTATCCATGAACTGTGTGCCCAGCTGGAGCCAGCCCTGATGTCCCCCATCCGCCAACCCACAGGAATTCCCCCTCTGGTGCAGGTGCTGTCAGTCCTCCATTTTCTTGCAAGTGGCTCATTCCAGACAACAGTGGCCATGTCATCTGGAATGTCTCAGCCAATGTTTTCAAAAGTTTTGTCCAGAGTGTTGTCTGCCCTGACGAAACACATGCGGAGTTACATTATATTCCCTGAGGAGGTTGATTTGGCCACTGTGAAGGGTGATTTTTATGCCCTTGGACATATTCCCAACATAATTGGTGCCATTGATGGGACCCATGTAGCCTTAGTCCCCCCAAAAGACGATGAGCAGGTGTACAGAAACAGGAAAAGTTACCATTCTATGAACGTCCAGGTGGTCTGTTTGGCTGACCAGTACATCTCCCATGTGAATGCCATGTTCCCTGGTTCAGTGCATGATGCGCATGTGATGCGTAATAGCAGCATCCCTTATGTGATGGAACAGCTACAGAGACAACGTGTGTGGCTAATAGGTGACTCTGGTTACCCCAACCTGCCTTGGCTATTGACCCCAGTGAGGAATCCCCGGACCAGGGCTGAGGAACGGTACAATGAGGCCCATGGGCGAACTAGGAGGATCATAGAAAGGACCTTTGGCCTCCTGAAGGCCAGGTTTAGGTGCCTGCATATGACAGGGGGATCCCTGATGTACTCACCAAAGAAGGTGTGCCAGATCATCGTGGCCTGCTGTATGCTTCACAATCTGGCATTGCGACGTCAGGTGCCTTTCCTGCAGGAGGATGGTCCAGATGGTGGTGTTGAAGCAGCTGTGGAGCCTGTGGAGAGTGAAGAGGAGGAAGACTCAGAGGACGACACAGACAACAGGGACAGAGTTATCCAACAGTATTTTCAGTAGCACACAGGTAAGAATCACCCACGCCATTTTACTTTTCCTGAAAGCCTCCAGCTTCTCAACTTTGTCTATGACCCCCCAGTTCTTTAAAACTGATGTTTGATTTTCCCTTCCCTTTTCAGTGCTGTATGACCCACTGCGTGACTTTTATGGTTAGCCCATGGACTAATGCTTATTGATCTCGGTATGTGTTCAGCACAAAGTTAACAGAACATAATTGATCGGTAATGTGTTATACATTTGTAAATAATACAGCCTGACTCCAGCATGATTTCAGTGCATTGAGTGATTTATTTTTGGTGCTAGATAATGGTACATGATATTAACACGGTGATGGGTGGGGGTGGAGTAATGTCCATGGCAGAGTCCAGTTCTCAGTCTCACAGGTGCATTGTCCATATGCCTGTGGAAGGATGGAGCAGGGGCAGTTCAAGGTTGGACAGGGTGGCAATGTGGGACAGTAGGATGACTTCAGGGGGTATCCCATGCTGGCGGGGGTCTTGACATCCTACTCTCTCTTTTTTTTGGATCTCAGGCTCCTCTTGCGGGGTGGTTGTTCTTCAGCAGGAGGTGGGGTTCTGGTGGCCTGTCGTTGTGGTGGGGCCTCCTGTCCACTAGCGCCGGCGGAGGTGGTAGGCTGTTCCTGGTCTGGGCTAGTGACAGGGGCCCTGTGTGGTGCCACATGGTCCCGCAACGTGTCTTCTATCCGGTTGAGGGCCTGGACTATGCTCCCCATAGCGGTAGAGATGTTGGTGAGTTGATTGGTGAACCCCATGTAGCGTTCCTCCTGCTGTGCCTGGATCTCCTGGAACCTGGCCAGTACCGTCGCCATCGTCTCTTGGGAGTGGTGGTAGGCTGCCACGATGGTGGTGAGGGCCTCTTGGAGAGTCGGTTCCCTGGGCCTCTCCTCCCCCCCTGTCGCACAGCAGCCCTCCGAGTTGCCCTGTTTCCCCCGGCCTCTGTCCCCTGGACGGTGTGCCCACTACCACTGCCCCCAGGTCCCTGTTGTTGTTGGGGTGGTGGGTTAGCCTGGGTGCCCTGTAGTGGCAGACACACCGCTGATTGACCTGTCCTAGAGACAGAGGCATGGGACCGCTGGGTGGGAGCTGTACTGTTGTTCCCAGAGGGGGTTGGGGCTGTGGCCTGTGTGTGGGGAACCGACTGTCCAGAGGTCCCCGATGGTCCGGGCTGGTCATCAGGTTCCAGGTCGACAGAGCTGCTGTCATCACTGGGGGCCTCTTCCGGGGGGGGGGGTGGACATTTCTGGACCCTCCTGGCTGGTGTGTTGGCGTTCGGGTCCTGCATGGGGTAAGAGAGTATGGTTATTGTTTCTGTGTGTGCTATTGTGTGCGATTTATGGGTGCCCTTGTCCCCCAGTGCTGTCATTCCCTTGGGGGAGGTGTTGTGGGGGTGTTTGGGGGGGGGGTATGTGCAGTGGTCATGCTTAGGTGATGGGTGTCCATAGTTTGTGGTGGCATGCAGGGGTTGGTGTTGGGTGGGTTGTGCTGGAGAGACATTCTCAGGGAGGATGTGTGATGGGGGGTTCGGGGTGAGGGTGGTGGTGGGGGTTAGCATGCTGGGGGGGGTGAAGTAGTTGAGATTGTACTTACCAGAGTCCATTCCTCCGTGTACTCCAGCGAGGCCATCAGGATGCAGGATGTTTAGTACCTCTTGCTCCCATGCTGTGAATTCGGGTGGAGTGGGTGGGGGTCCCCCGCCAGTCTTCTGCCCTGCGATGTTGTGTCGCGAGACCATCGAGCGCACCTTTCCCCGTAAGTCGTTCCAGCGTTTGCGGATGTCGTCTCGATTTCTGGGATGCTGTCCCACCGCGTTTACCCTGTCCACGATCCGCTGCCATAGCTCCGCCTTCCTGGCTATAGTGGTGTGCTGCACCTGTGAGCCGAAGAGCTGGGGTTCAACTCTTATGATTTCCTCCACCATGACCCGGAGTTCTTGGTCCGAAAAGCGTGGGTGCCTTTGGGGTGCCATGGGGTGGTGTGGATGAGGTGTGGGGTGGTGTATATGGTGAAGAGTGTGTTGGTGTGTGGTGCTTTGTGCTTCTATGTGGTGTGTGTGATGGTGTAGTGTGCCTCTGTGTGATGTAGCTCTCTATTCTGTGATGTGTCTCTCTCTCCTTCGTCTCTGATCTTCGGTCGTAGGGGTTTGTGGGTGATGTGGGTGTGTGTTTTATAGTTGATTGGATGTGTGGGAGTGTTGTTTGTATGTGTGTCAGGTGTGTGTATTTCAAATTGTCCAATGTGGCTGTGTTTTGGAGCTGTGTGTGTATTTTGAGCGCGGCGGTGTGTACCGCCAATGGAATACCGCGGTTAAAAGACCGCCGCGTGGATTCGTGGGTCAGAATGGCATGGGCGTGTTTGTGTTGGCGTGGCGGTGGAGGTTTGGTCATCTCCAGTTTTCCGGGGCCCGCTGATGAGGCGGACTTCCTTGGATGTCGGGTTTTTGGCAGATTCACAGTTGGTGGTCAGAATGACCGTGGCGGTTTACCGCAGCCGCGGCGGTAGTATGGCGGAGTTCTGACCGGCGGTAAGGGCCTTTTACCGCCGAGGTCAGAATGACCCCCCCTATGTCTATTTCTTGAAAAACTGGCTGAACTAGTTTTTAGTGAAAGGTAAACTAGTAAACAAACTGAGGAGTATCAGGTGTCAGAGTTGAGCACATGAGGGTCCTGGAGGTACCTAGTTTCTAGTTACATACCAGTTCTGGGACTTTGGCGCCCAGACTGGGAGGTTCAACTGTGAGGACGAATAACGCAGTAATACTTATTTCAGTGGTTTATAGTGATATCACACCACTTTGGGAGCATTTTGCAGCTCTTGGCAGTGGTACATTTTCAAAAGGAGTGGCACATCTCATCTCACTCAGTGGACATTGCCTAGTACAAGCGTTTTTGCCCGCACTGTTGGCTTTCGTGCTTTGGCCTTCATATGGATTGGGTCCTTTTTGATGATCTTCTCTGAGACCATCTATGTTCCGCTCTACAGATCAGAAGCAGGAGATATCTGGGGCCAGAAGTATGTAAGGAAAGGTTTGCGATTACCAAATAGGGAAGTTTTGTGATTCACTATTTGGTAATCGTAAAAGTGTACTAAAGTGTGTTTAACACTTTTTTGCAATTCCCAGTGGGTCGCAAATAGACCTACCTCATTAATATACATGAGGTAAGTCTCAGTTTGCCACTGATTGGGAATAGCAAAAATCAAAGGGATGATGTGCTGCTTGGATCAGCAGACCACCATGTCAGTGATCGCTTTTCTAAAAAGCAATTTTTTTTTAAACGCAGCCTGTTTTCCTTAAATGAAAATGGGATGTGTTTTAAAAAAGAAAAATGAAAAGTTTTCTCTTCATTTTGTAACAGTAGGCGGTGTTCTGTGGGACAACTGCCTACTCTTAAAAACTCTTAAAAAACATTTTCACAATCATTCTCAATGTGTAATCACCAACTTGAAGTTGGTGGTGAAATGAAAATGTTTTGAGACCGCATTTTGGTTACAAAACATTCACACATACCACTGTTATTCTGTATTAGGAAGTAATGCCCTAAACACGCCCCTTCCTAATACCGACTCACAAACCCAATTTGCGATTCAGTAATAGTATACTGAATTGTAAATGGGGCTTGGTACATACCAAAAGGCATTTTTATGGTCGCTAAGGGCCCGATTCACAGAATCAGGCCGTTGGCGACCAGAAACTCCTTTGTACATCTGGCTCCTACTGCGCGTCCCTCAGAAATTGTTAACTAAAGAGTCCCTATGATGGTAACAGTAGGATCCATGTCCACTGTCAGAGCTCTCCACTGCTATAACTATGGACACAAATTCTCACAGCATCTAAGCTCATGAGCAGGACAGTCAGCACATAAGGCCACATCTCTAAGCACTGTGTGAAAACGCTCTGGGGCACCCTTTTTTATAAAATGAACACAGCTCCGAGTACTCACTTCTCCCCATGAACCATGTCAGCAAAGAAACTCTACCTCTTCTGCCATCTGCTCTGATGCCAATGATGCCTTCCCAGGCCCGGACTAGGGAACGAAAAGTAGCCCTGGCAAAAACACTCAAACCAACCCAACCCAACCTTCATCTCCTTGCACTTTCTCTTTCCATCCATCCATACTCTCTTCTCCCCTCCCTCTCAGCCCCTATATGGTCGCTTTCTCTCTACCTTCCCCCTCCCTTTCTTTCGTCTGCTCTGGAAGCCCCCCACCCATGCCTGGTAGTTTGAGAAAGTGATAGAAGCACCAGGAACAGCCCTGGGTTTTCAAGATCAGCCTCCAATGGCTCTAACCCTGTGGTTTAAAAGGCCTGTCTGGCCCTGCGCCTACCTGCCCATCAGTGAAGACCTGCATTCATTTATGCGTTTAAAAACAGCAGCTTGGAATGTGAACTGGTTTGTTTGTCACAGTAATAAATCCAGGTGACAGCAGGGCTGCAAAAAATAAGCCGTGTTTTGAAGGCAAAGCTGCCAAAGCCACAGACGGGCTGAGTCTCAGGGGTTGATTCACAGCTCCTACTCTCGAACTTAAGCTCAACTTCTCGAAACCACCTGCATCTTTCACTGATGCAGTCTTGTGACATTTTATGCTCCTCGGTCACTGCTTGTGCTCCACCTTTGTACTAGCTCCGCTGCTAACTATACTAATATTTCTGTGGCAGAGCGCGACATCTGTGAGAGTGCATGGAACCTGTTATTTGGCATTTATTACTATACCTAAGTGCAAACCAAGCATTGGCAACTCCAAAAGGTCTAGTCTTGGCTAAGCCTTCATGATTCTTTTTTCATCTGGGGCCATATTTTTCAAACTTCCCACAACACAAAGCGGAAAACTACCTTGCTGGGCTTGCTGTGTGAAGGAAGAGGGCAGGAATGTGCCTTATTTTTTAATTTATATAGCACATTCATGCCCTTTTCTAGCGTGCACAAGGAGTGACTCTAGGGAGTTCACATTGGTCCTGATGAGGAGTTTAGGGTAGACCTTGAAAAATGTAGGTCATTTAGGAGGTAAGGTACATAATATACCCTCCCCCCCAAAAACCCTTTTTATCATACCACCCCTGTGAGGCATATTAGATTAGTGATATCATCCAGAGGGTGGCATTTTTAACTCACCACTCCTATCCCTTTTAGCATTCACATTGTTGAAACCAACAGTGCTCCCACCTAGCTCTGTAGACATGTCTCGAACCTACCACTGCAGTGTCTGTGTGTGTGGTTTTGGCTGCCAGTTTGACCTGACAAGTGCACTCACTTGCCAGGCCCAAACCTTCCCTTTTACTACATGTAAGTCATCCCTAAGGTAGGACCAAGGCAGTCCCGTGGGCAGGGTGCAGTGTATTTAAAAGGTAGGACATGTACTAGGGTGTTTTACATGATCTGATAGTGAAATACTGCTAAATTTGTTTTTCACTATTGCAAGGTCTATCTCTCCCATAGGTTAACATAGATTTTGCCTTGAAATATCTTTTAAGTGCAATTTCACATTGGGAGCAGATAGGGATTTGAAGTTTGGGATCTTTGAACTCATACTTAAAAAATTGGAAGCTTGAAAATGCCTCTTTTTGAGAGTGGGCTTTTTCTTGCTTAACCATTCTGTGCCTCTACCTGGCGGTGGTATACACGTCTGGGGCAGGATGACAGTTGGGCTGTTTGTGACTGTACTCTAGACAGTCATACAAAGGGAGCTGAGGTGTGTCCTGCAACTCCTGTTGGGCTTTCCTGGGCTAGGGGGGTGGGAGGAGCTGACACTTGCACATGAATGAAGCTGTGCCTGTCCTTACACAAAGCAGTCTCCAACCCCATAGAGGGTGTTCGGGGCCAGGGCAGGAAAGGCAGGGTTATGTGCACTAAAACACTTTCCTTTGACCTTTGCCTACTTCAAAAAGCAGAAATGAGCATAAGTCCTGGACGTTTGCGGCCACAACTATAGAACACTTCTGGACTGAGGACATTTTGCCAGGAAGAAGAGCTAGATGCTGAAGGAGTGACTGCTACTCTGTCTATTTCTTTCTCTTGCAGACCTGCTGCTTGCTGCTTCTGTCCTGGAAGTGAAAGGACTGGACTTTGCTTTCTACATCCAGGTTTTTTATGGTTTTCCCTGGGCATGAACTAAGCTTGCCTCCTGTTAGAATCTCAGGGACATCAAAGACTTCATCTGCCAGTGCCTGTACTTTTGTGCTGAGTCCTGATTTGCTAAGTGGTGCCAAATGGACCCTTGGTGGTGGAAGCTGGTGACCTGAAGAAGAAAATCCATGCATCTGCACGTGGTAGAAAAATTGACGTAGCGCCTGCCCTTTGACTGTAAAAATGACACAGCACTGGTCGTGCGGCAGAAGAATTGATGCAGCACCTGTTTCAAGCACAGATCCATCAACACAGCGTGTGTGTAGATTTTTTCACACATCGGCACTGGGCGCCATTTTCTCATCAACCCCACACCCCAGTAAGGAATTGACTCATTGCCTCAAATGCAAGAAAAGAATTGATGCATCGACTCCCTTGTAAGAAAGAATCAACACATTGCTTGCTTTTCCAATGCATCACCTCCTTTGTGGCCCGCATTATCTTTGTTTTTTTACCCATCCCAGGTACCATGTGTTAAAAGGAGATAACTATTTATTCCCATGGACTAAGGGGGTCATTGACCGCCAGGGCCGCGAATGGAGGAAGCACCGCCAACAGGCTGGCGGTGCTTCCCTGCCCATTCTGACCGTGGCGGTAAAGCCGCGGTCAGAAAACCGGGTCCGGCGGTTTCCCGCCGGATTTTCCCCGGCTGGGCAAATCCGCCAGGGCAGCGCTGCAAGCAGCGCTGCCCAGGGGATTCTGACCCCCTTCCCGCCAGCCTGTTTCTGGCGGTTTACACCACCAGGAAGAGGCTGGTGGGAACGGGTGTCCTGGGGCTCCTGGGGGCCCCTGCACTGCCCATGCCTGGCATGGGCAGTGCAGGGGCCCCCTAACAGGGCCCCAGCCTTCTTTTCACTGTCAACTGCACCCGTCGCACACCTGCAACACCGCCATTCGGAGCCGGCTTCAATGTTGCAGGCCCCCTTCCCGCTGGGCCGGCGGGCGCTAACATTGTTCATGTTAACAAATGGTGGTTCCCGCCAGGCGGGCGGCGACCGCCGCCCGCCGGGGTCAGAATGACCCCCTAAGACTCTTTTGAACCTTTAAAAAGTGATATCTTTACTTGTGTATGTTGGATTTTGGTCATTTTGGTCTTTTTTTATTCAGATAAATATTACCCATTTGTCTAAACTGCTGTGGAGTGCTTTTGTAGTGTTTTCACTGTGTTACTGTGTGCGTGTTTATGTGTGTGTTCAAATACTTTACACATTGCCTCTGAGATAAGCCTCACTACTTAAGTCAGGCTACCAAGTG
This sequence comes from Pleurodeles waltl, assembly GCF_031143425.1. Lineage (NCBI taxonomy): Eukaryota > Metazoa > Chordata > Amphibia > Caudata > Salamandridae > Pleurodeles > Pleurodeles waltl. The sequence continues at coordinate 1,731,887,227 of NC_090444.1, forward strand.
GGTGTGCAGGGGTTATTTTAGCTATGCGACTCCCTTACTCTGACTAGAATGTGAATCCCTACTTGGACAGGGTGCAAACCACTGACAATTAGAGACCCCAATTCTAATACCATGCATGGTGAAAATGCAACACAAAACTGTGATAAATATGCCCACGGTTTGCAAATGTAGGAAAAATATGTTGTAGGGTTTTTTGTAAAATACCTTATTACTTTAGAAATTATCTAAGAAAAACTATACAATTTTAACAATTGAAAGCAAGAAGTATTCGTTTTTATCCTGGGGGAGCACTTTTTGTTAGGTAAAACATGGTGTGATTAACATATTGTACATGAAATAAAATTAAAGTTATTTGAGGACTGTGAATTACAGAATCAAATATTACATTGAGACTAACCACATAGGCTGGAAGCTAATTTATGTTGCTTTTTTGATAGCATGTGTGCATCACAGGGTAAAGCATAATCCTCTTTACTTGCTTTAGAGGAAAAACCTAAATATCAATGTCTTACCTTCCTCAACCGTCCCCCTATATTAAACTATGAATGTTCTGTCCTCACTTCTACCCCATAAAAGTTAATGAGTTGATAAGTGTCACCCACCCAGCCCATACTGTCCCCCAGGCCTACGCAACTGTCTGGGAGCAACTTTCATACCTCATTATTGTCAAGCACTGATAGGACAACCGCTAGCAGGCTAATGCAAATTAGCCTACAGGAGCATAAGGCAGAAAAAGGAATTTCCAAAAAGTTGCTTTTTCGTAGTATTTAATAAATAGCTGCCATCACCAATGAATTGGATATTTAATAATAATAAAAATAATAGTGGTTGATCCACTTCTGTAACTGGTCCCACACCTGATTTAGCAGATTTAGGCCCTGATTCTAAGCTTGGCGGGCGGCGGTAGCTGCCCGCCAAGCGGGAACCGCCAGAAGACCGTACCGCGGTCAAAAGACCGCGGCGGTCATTCTGGGTTTCCCACTGGGCTGGCGGGCGACTGCCGAAAGTCCGCCCGCCAGCCCAGCGGGAAACACCCTTCCCACGAGGAAGCCGGCTCAGAATGGAGCCGGCGGAGTGGGAAGGTGCGACGGGTGCAGTTGCACCCGTCGCAAATTTCAGTGTCTGCAAAGCAGACACTGAAATTCTTTGTGGGGCCCTCTTACGGGGGCCCCTGCAGTGCCCATGCCATTGGCATGGGCACTGCAGGGGCCCCCAGGGGCCCCACGACACCCCATACCGCCATCCTGTTCCTGGCGGGCGAACCGCCAGGAACAGGATGGCGGTATGGGGTGTCAGAATCCCCATGGCGGCGCAGCAAGCTGCGCCGCCATGGCGGATTCCCATGGGCAGCGGAAAGTCGGCGGTACACCGCCGGCTTTCCGCTTCTGGCCACGGCTGTACCGCCGCGGTCAGAATGCCCGGCGGAGCACCGCCAGCCTGTTGGCGGTGCTACCGCCAACCTCCGCCATGGCGGTATTTACCGCCAGGGTCCGAATGACCCCCTTAATATTTAATCTATACTCTAGAGTTCCTCATAGGACAGCCAGGGCCTTCCACAGTGTAAATAACTTTTAGGGGCTTTTCACTGCAAGGATCTGGTAGCATTACATTTCCAAATGTTCCACTTTTAAATACCATGCACCCCATCTTCTAGGCTACAAGACCTACCTAGGGGTGACATATTAATATTTGAAAGGGTGGGTTTTCCACAGTCAAATGGGTTATTTTGATAGGTTGGACCGAAGGATTAATCTGCAGCAGTCAGGCAGCACTGCTACGCATTAAGCAATGTTTTCCTAGCCACACTAGTGGATGGCACAATAAGTGCTACAGTTCACAGGTATAAGCTGATTTTTCCTTCATTGCGATTTTAAGTAAAGACACTACTGAGTGAGGACACACTTTATACTTTTCTCCAGGTTTGTATCCTTTCTAAGTCTGTATGAACCCCTCTCTAAAGACTAACTTACAATATTTTCTTTGTTTACACCATTATGATTTTCATTAATAATGGAAATATGACATTGATACAATCACTCTGAGGCTGTATTGCATTAAGCCCCCAGGAGGTTCAACAGGTGTGTGCGCCTGCTTTTGTCATCCTCAGGCCACTTTGCTATTACAGAAGAGGCCCCTTTTCAATACAGATTATGTCAGAGCGCACATACTGCACCTATAAGATTTTAAGGGATATTCCCTCATTAGGGCGGGAGCATGGAAACAGGTTACTTCTTCCTATGCTGTATTATGGACGTAGGTACAGAGGCAAAGGGATTTTCAAGAGACGCACTGACTGTGCATCACAAAAAGGTGACATACAGTCAGTGAGCCCCTTGAGGATGATATCTGTAAGGGGGAAAAGGAAGCTCCATGAACACCCCAGATATATTCTAGCAAGTGGGTGCAGTCACTTACTGCACTCATCTGTAAAGGTACCTCTGTCCCCTTTTGAAAAGCATCCTGGGTGTTGCATTCACTGTGAAAGGTGGACCAATGACTTTGAACAGCTGGTCTGCCTTCCCCTAATGGTTTGTACCCAGCACAGTGTGAGTTTGCGACTGCCATGAGAGCAGCACATTTGTGTAGTAGGGTGCACTGTCTCTCTTTGCATCCAGTGTACATAGTTAAAGGTGTGCTATGGAACAAACAGGGATAGTGCACCCTAGGTAGAATATGGCTCCTGGTTTTTATCGATGATGCAATTTTGTTGCACGGTATTGTGAGTTGAAGGGTTGTGACTGAAACATGTAGCGGTTGCCAGGTTACATGTTTGAGTAAAGGCAAGGGTGATGCACCCTTTCATCCTTTTGAAGGTTGGTAATTTGAGTAGCATAAATTGTGTAATGGTAACATCAGTTATTAAAAGCTCTGGGGTCCCTTTGGGCCAGAGTCCTTAGTACTTCTCCTTCCAGTTGCCCATGACTGTCGCAGTCCCAGGGTCCAGCAGCAAAATGCATAAACAGCAACAACAGCCTTTTCTCTCACTTGAGCACGAGTTTTTAAAAAGGAGTAGAAGGTTCTAGAAGCGAGGTACCTCAGGCTAATCATAGGGCTGAACATCACCTCGCCACACCATGCTCAACTGTCCTACAAAGCAGGCGGGCACAGTGTCATTCATGAGTCACTGGTCACATCTGCTCTTGGGGTCTCAGCTTTGCCCCTCACTGACATCACTGACAGGGCCTTTCCCACCAAAACGTCAAAAAGGAGCCCCCTCCTTTGTTTGCTTCAGTTGGGCTTCCTCCTTTGTTCAGTCGGCCTGGGTGGTACCCAGGCCTGGTACAGAGTGGCACAGAGTGGCAGATAATTAATAGATGCACATTTCCCCCCAATTACTTCCTCCTCTAGAGCTGGGAAAATAACTGTTAATTACTCCTTTTGTGTGAAGCAGCCTTTTTTACCTCTACTGGGAAGAAATGTAATTAACTTGGACTAGCAGGGAATAAAAGTCCTGGGCGCTGATCCTGACCTGAACCAGAGAAATATGGAATTTCTAGATGAACTATGAGATGTACATGCATGGTCCTGGGACCTATGAATAAGAACTGGGTGCACCTTTTTCACCCTAGTCTCATACCCCATGGGACTTTGTAGTCCTAAGGGAAGTAAAACTGCACTCTAAGGCAGATTTCTCCCTAGTTATATTATAAAGTGTTACTGCAGACAGCACAGTAAATCACACTGACTTTACCTATAAGTGGCCACTAATATTGTAAGGCCTATCCCAGATCAATATTTAACCTGCAGAGTCCCCTCTGCACCAGGCTACAAGGGTAACCAGCCAAGTGCTGGCTGTGTTGCAGGTGCCTTATTTTAAACAGTGGACACTTGCGGTAAACACACACACTCTTTTTGCCATGTGATGACCATGGGTGAGACACACATATTAAGACCAAAACTGGGTGATCCAAAAAGCAAAAATCTGAGCGTATTAAATGGGTAGAAACCATTTTGCAACACAGGCCGCAGTGTGTGGATATGCAAGTGGCCTGTCCCATTCCTTATCATGTAACACTCTCTGTAGTTCAGGCTCCCACACCTTATGCAATCCCTGAAAGGATACCTCTGTATGTTCTACTATTACCTGCGACCACAGCTCATTGTAAATAAGCATTAAGTGGTGGAGTCACCCACTGGTCACGGGGCCTGCCTTAGTCCTCCCCAGTGCACCATGGTAAATGCAGTTCAAGGCACTTGGGCTTTTGAAATGCAGCCAGTGCTATTAGCCATTGACATCAGTGTTTCATTTTTCTGAATAATTCAGACAGGTAAAGAATAATAGGGGGACTAGGGTTGTACTGGACTATCCTGTAGAACCCACAGTATGGGGGGCCCACACTTCCTAATCCTGGGCCCTAGAGGCTCAGAATGGATTTGCTGTGGTACCGTTTAACATAGTTTCTTTATAATCTATCTGCAGCATGCTGGTGCAGAACTGCTGTGGGTTTCAAAGTTAAAAAAGCATCTTTCATAACTAAAAGGTGTAAGATATGGATTTGTTAGTTGACTGCGGTGTGAGCCCTGGTCAAGCAGCAGCCACAATCCATGTCAGGGTGAAGTCACAAGCAAACCCTAAATTAAACTGTGCTCAACCCTCGGGTGGCTTGGAACAGAGCAGTCAAGTTTAACTCAGAGGCAATTTGTAAAGAATTTATACAACATTTCAAACAGTAACACAATAAAAACACACCACAAAAGGATCCCACACAAGTATATAGTAACTTTTAACAAATAAAACCAGACCAGAATGACAAAAGTCCAATCAGTATAACCGAGATACTCAATTTTGAATATTTCAGTAAAATTAACACCAAGGCTGTAGATACCTGGTTGGCCCAGACTGGGACAAAGTCACAGGTTCATGCCAACCTCGATGAAGTGCAGCCCAGCTACAGGCACACAGTGAGGCCCGCTGAACAGAGTACCTTAAATCCTGGTTTGCGGAGCGTTGCAAGGGTCTCCGTCGAAGAGGAGACACACAGCCAAAGTAATGCTTTGGTTCTGAGATACGTTGCGACTGTGCTGTGAAGTCCTACATCGTTGTCAAGAATCCCATTGACAAGGGCTTGCATTGCGCAGTCCGGCATTGAGCACGTGTTGCGCAGTCAGGCAGATGTGTCGGGTCTGAGGAGCTGCAATGTAGTGTTCGGCCTCCTTATCAAGGCTGCCATTGATGAGGGAGGAAAGAGCCTGCAGCAAGGATGTATCTTGCAGCGGTGGTTCCAAAAAGACTGCAGATTGCAAAGCCGATGCAGGTCTTTGCGATGGGTCTGATCCCCGTCGGTTCTGCTCATGGTTGTGCAGCACAGGAGAGGAGATGTGTTTGTTCTGCTGGGTCCACAGGGGCTGGCAGAGCACCTTAGTCACACGTGCATGGGTACAGTACTGAGATGGCACCAGCTGACAGGGAAGACTCACAGATTGGAGAGTCCAGGTGTTAGAGTCTTGGTTGTTGGAGCCTTCTGTCCCTGAGGCTCAAGTCAGCAGGCCAGCCAACTAGCCATGGGTCATGGATTCAACAAATGCAGATCCAGTCCCTCTCATTCAGTCAAGATGTCATCAGCTGGCAGGTCAGCACAGCAGGACAGCAGTCCTTTAGAGTAGCAGTCCAGCAAAGTGGCTGTTCTTTCAGCAACACAGCAGTCCTTCTTCAAACAGAGTATCCAGAGATCCAAAAGTGTACCAAAGAGTTGGCGTCTGAAGTCTAGTATTTATACCCAGTTCTGCCTTTCAAGTGGGAGAAGCTTCCAGTGGTCCCCCTTTGAAATACACAGGTTTTCTGGTCTTCTGACCCAGGTTCCAGAATAACAACAGGAGAATGCAGGCCTTTAACACAGTCTATTCAAATGTAAGTAGGGCTGTGCCCAGCTCCTCTCTCCCATCCACAACACAGGAGTTTTCATTACACATCCAAAGACACCAAACATGAAAAGGTTATCTATCCCCATTTGGAAGTTAGATTTTATTAAATGCAATAAGGTAACTCTAATGTTATCATATGGAGGAGGTAAGCCTTGCAGTAGTGAAAACAGCTTCAAGACATTTTCACTACCAAGACATATTAAACTTAAAATGATATGTCCTACCTTTTAGACACACTGCACCCTGCCCTATGGGCTGCCCAGGGCCTACCCTTAGGGTGACGTATATGTATTAAAAAGGAAGGTTTGGGCCTGGCAACAGATTTATTTGGTCAGGTTGAAATAGGGGTTAAAACTACACACAAAGGCTGCAATGGCAGGCTTGAGGCATATTTGAAAGGGCTACTTAAGTGGGTGGCACAATCTCTGCTGCAGGTCCACTAGCGGCATTTAATTTACAGGCCGTTGGTACAAGTAGTACCATTTGACTAGGGACTTACAAGTAAATTAAATATGTCAATTGGGTACAGGCCAAAGTTACCATATTTTAAGGAGGGAACACATGCACTTCAGCACTGGTTGGCAGGGGAAAAGTGTGCAGAGTCCTGAGGCCAGCAAAAAAAAGATCAGAAAAAGAGGAAGAGAAAGGCAAACAGTTTGGGGAAAGAGCACCCTAAGGCTGACAGATCTAACAAAAGGAAATGAGCTGATACGCAGAGCCTGCTGGAGGAGGTAGAAAGGCTGCATGGATGTCCTCTTCACTGGTGGCTGTAACCTGGGAAGCTGAAAGGCTGCTTTGAGATGAAGGTGGTGCACAATATGCCTCAGCTTTGAGAGTTTCCAGCAGAATCACTTTCACTTTCGGTATTGCTTCTATCTTCCTAGTGCCTTTGCACTAATAGAGGCTCTACTGTTGTCTGTGACCGGAAGCCCTGCAGTTTGGTGTCCCTTCCCGACCTCTTTGCTCTACTCAAAATGGATCATTCCAACTGGAATTTGTATTTTCTCTGCTAAAAGTCATGGTGGGCTGAAAGGCACTAAAACAAGTTTCCCATTGCATAGCTCCAGCTTGCCATACAATGTGCTTTGCAAACACCTGGAATGCATTAACACAGGAGTTTAGCAATTCAGATTGCAGAATAATCTATATTTTAAAGCTGTCAGACCCCACTCCCAAGGCATTAAACAAGCATTATAATTGTGGTTGGACAGCATCTGATGAACCTAAGACTGTGTTCGGCTCGTTGTTGCAATTTAATGTATTTTGAGCTGAAGTCTTGGACTCTGTGCCGGTTGAGGGAGGTGAGCTGCCAATTTCCCGTACACAAATACCAGCCGTTTGTTCATGTTGCAAGATTCTGCAAAGGTTTGTGTTGGACCTGGCTTTTTGACAGGGTCATCCCCAAACGTTTTCCCTCCTTCCTCCTATTTTTTCTGACCTGTTGTTGTTGGCTTTTGACCTCTGGGCACTTTACCACTGCTAACCAGTGCTAAAGTGCATATGCTCTCTGTGTAAATGGTACTATTGATTGGTTTATCCATGATTGGCTATTTAATTTACTTATAAGTCCCTAGTAGAGTGCCCTATATGTGCCTAGGGCCTGTAGATTAAATGCTGCTAGTGGGCCTGCAGCACTGGTTGTGCCACCCACTTCAGTAGCCCCTTAACCATGTCTCAGGCCTGCCATTGCAAGGCCTGTGTGTGCAGTTTCACTGCCACTTCGACTTGGCATTTAAAAGTACTTGCCAAGCCTAGAACTCCCCTTTTTCTACATATAAGTCATCCCTAATGTGTGCCCTAGGTAACCCCTAGAGCAGGGTGCTGTGTAGGTAAAAGGCAGGACATGTACCTGTGTAGTTATATGTCCTGGTAGTGTAAAACTCCTAAATTCGTTTTTACACTACTGTGAGGCCTGCTACCTTCATAGGCTAACATTGGGGCTGCCCTCATACACTGTTGAAGTGGCAGCTGCTGATCTGAAAGGAGCAGGAAGGTCATATTTAGTATGGCCAAAATGGTAATATAAAGTCCTGCTGACTGGTGAAGTCGGATTTAATATTACTATTCTAGAAATGCCACTTTTAGAAAGTGAGCATTTCTTTGCACTAAAATCTTGTTGTGCCCTTCAATCCACGTCTGGCTAGGTTTAGTTGACAGCTCCTTATGCATTCACTCAGACACACCCCAAACACAGGGTACTCAGCCTCACTTGCATACATCTGCATTTTGAATGGGTCTTCCTGGGCTGGGAGGGTGGAGGGCCTGCCCTCACACAAAGGACTGCCACACCCCCTACTGGGACTCTGGCAGACAGGATTGAACTGGAAGGGGGCTTGGTGCATTTCTTAGACACTCTTTGAAGTCACCCCCACTTCAAAGGCACAACTTAGTATAAAACAGGGCCTCTGCCCTACCTCATCAGACACTTGCTGGAGAAGAAACCTGAACCAGAAACTACATCCTGCCAAGAAGAACTGCCTGGCTGCTCAAAGGACTCACCTGTCTGCTTTTCTACAAAGGACTGCTGCCTTGCTGTTGGCCTGCTGCCTTGCTGAACTCTTGTCTGGCTGTAAAAGTGCTCTCCAAGGGCTTGGATAGAGCTTGCCTCCTGTTCCCTGAAGTCTCAGGACCAAAAAGACTTCTCGCTTTCACTTGGACGCTCCGTGCGCCGAAATTCTCGACGCACAGCTTGCTCCGTGGCAAGAAAAACGCCGCACACCGACGCTGATCGACGCGACGCCTTCGGGACGACCGAAACTTTGATGCACGGCCTCGCAAGGACAACGCCGCCCGACTTCTAAGGAGAAATCGATGCGACGCCTACCGTGAGCTCGAAACTTTGACGCACGGCCTCGCAAGGACAACGCCACCCGACTTCCAAGGAGAAATCGACGCGACGGCTGCCGTGAGACCAAAACTTCGACGCACAGCCTCGCAAGGACAACGCCGCCCGACTTCCATGGAGAAATCGACGCGACGCCTGCCGTGAGATCGAAACTTCGACGCGCCGCCCCGCAGAACGACGCGCAGCCGGTAAACAAGCAGGAAAATCCATGCACAGACCCGGGCCATCTGGTAATCCCCGCGATCCACAGAAAGAGACTGTCCGCGCGCCGGAAAACGACGCCCGACTTCCCCGCGTGAAAAATAACGACGCAAGTCCGTGTGTGCTGAAGAGAAATCGACGCACACACCCTTTTTCCATGTATCTCTTCTCCTGTGGCCCTCTGAGGAGATTTCCCACCAGAAACCAGGTACTCTGTGCTTGAAAGAGACTTTATTTACTCTTTAAAGACTTAAGACACTTTATATCACTTTTCAGTGATATCTTTACAAATTCATATTGCAACTTTGATCGTTTTGACCTGCAAATACCCAGATAAATATTATATATTTTTCTAAACACTCTGTGGTGTACTTTTGTGGTGTTATATTATGGTATTGTATGATTTATTGCACAAATGCTTTACACATTGCCTTCTAAGTTAAGCCTGACTGCTCGTGCCAAGCTACCGGAGGGTGAGCACAGGCTGATTTTGGATTGTGTGTGACTTACCCTGACTAGAGTGAGGGTTCTTGCTTGGACAGAGGGCAACCTGACTGCCAACCAAAAACCCAATTTCTAACATTGGTGATCAGCGGTGAGGATAGGACTTGTGTTTGTGCAGTGACATACAGTAGCTAAGTATTTCACTACCTACCCACAGTTGAAGGTCAACTTGATTTTTCATCTTTTTTGGCTTTTGGTTCTCTGATGTCCTCTTGGATATACTATTGATATTTTGGACTTTGGATTTTGGTTTTTGCTGGTAAGATCTTATCAGAATGGTATTGCTTACTTACTCATTCTTTGTTCGTACTGACCACCTCACTAAGGCTGACCTAAGGAAGCTTTGCAGAAAATGGGGCCTTCCTGTAGCAAGGAGATCTACTAAGGCGGAGATGCTACATAACTACATAGTCTGGGGGGAGGAAAGATGGGCAGAGAGAGAGGCAGCAAGAAACCAAATGACTAAGTACCCCTCAGATGAGGAGGAGGACTACTCACATGAGGAGGAAGACTACTCACATGAGAAGGAAGACTACTCAGATGAGGAAAGAGACCCAGAGATAGCTGAATGGCTCTGAGGTCAAAGGCGACAGGAGCAACAATTAGAGGAGTATCTTGCAAGGGTTGAGGCAAAAAGACTCTTAGCTCTAGAAGAAGAAAAGATTGCAGCTCAAGAGCTGAGCTGTAAAGAGCTGAAACTGGAGGCCGAAAGGGCTGAGTCCAGTTCAGATGGTGGCAGCAAAAATCTTGCATCCGGTACTGCTGAAGAAGGGCACAAGCCCAGAGATGTGGTGCCCAACTTGAAGAAGGGAGTTGACACACCCCAGGTGGTTCAAGAGTATGAGGTAGTTCCCGTTATGCACAGGGTCCCTGAGAAGGATTGGGGAACTGGCACAGGGAGTCATATTCCTACTGGGGGGAGGGACACTTTACTGACTCTAGCAGAGAGTGACAGAGAAAAGGTTTCCTCCCTGGTGGACGTCCTGGATATAGAGTGTAGAGACATCCCAGAAGAGTATGGGTTGAGTGTCAGGGACAGGCAGATACTGTCTCACCAGTCTCAGGAGGGTGATGTAGAGTGCTTTTCCTAGGCTGAGTTACTGGGTGTTTGGGTGAAGGGTACTGTGGTTAATACATGTGAAGGGCAGAGTGATGTAATTGCTGGAGAGCATATGTCTGGTCCTTATTTTCCAGAGCTACGCCAACACCAGGTGGAGTGTGAGTTCTCTGACCCCAGGGAACTTACAATGGAGGCAGACTTCTGGGTGAGTACCAGAGAGTCTGAAGAGGCATTTGGGGGTGCTCCTGAAGGGAGTGGTCTAGGTGGTTCCCAACCAAGTGAGGTGGGAGAGGATTGCAGTGTCCCAGGTAGGTCTCAGAGCCTAGCCTGTACCGTAGGGACACCTTTTGAGGGAAGCCCCGCAGTGTCAGAAGAACTTGGGGGGGTGACTGTAGCCAGCATCCCAACAGTTCTGGTGTCTGGCAGTACCACTCCTAGTGAGGGGGTGCAGAAGTCCAGACATAGGGTTGAGAGGGGGTGGCAGACCCCAGTGGAGGACCTTGAGAGTCAGGGGTCAGCTCTGAGAGCAGAGCCCCCCAGGAATGACCCAGGTGAGACCGTTTCTGGTTTGGGGGAAACCCAGACTCTGCCGGATGGGCAGAAGTCGGGAGACCTGCGCCAACCAGACTCTTGTGTGGCCCTTGGGGACAGTGTGTCCCTTGTGGGGGGTGAGAGTGCCCCCCAGGAAGTCCTGGCATGCCAGGCAAAGATTCAACCTCAGGGTGGTGACTCTGGGTTGGATAACCGGGTTCAGAGGTTAAACTCTGACCTGGTGGGGGGTAGATGTGCCCCCCAGAAAGTCCTGGAATGCCAGGCAATGGTTCAACCTCAGGGTGGTGACTCTGGGTTGGCTAACCAGGTTCAGAGGTTAAACTCTGACCTGGTGGGGGGTAGGTGTGCCCCCCAGAAAGTCCTGGTATGCCAGGCAATGGTTCAACCTCAGAGTGGTGACTCTGGGTTGGATACCCCGGTTCAGAGGGTAAACTCTGACCGGGTGGGAGGTAGGTGTGCCTCCCAAGAAGTCCTGCTGTGCCAGGCAATTGTCCAACCTCAGGGTGTTGACTCTGGGTTGGATGGCCAGGTTCAGAGGTTAAACTCTGACCTGGTGGGAGGTAGGTGTGCCTCCCAGAAAGTCCTGGTGTGCCAGGCAATTGTCCAACCTCAGGGTGGTGACCCTGGGTGGGAGAACCAGGCTCAGAGGTTAACCTCTGACCTGGTGGGAGGTAGGTGTGCCTCCCAGGAAGTCCTGCTATGCCAGGCAGTTGTCCAACCTCAGGGTGTTGACTCTGGGTTGGATAACCGGGTTCAGAGGTTAAACTCTGACCTGGTGGGGGGTACTAGTGCCCCCCAGAAAGTCCTGGTGTACCAGGCAGTTGTCCAACCTCAGGGTGCTAACTCTGGGTTGGATAACCGGGTTCAGAGGTTAAACTCTGACCTGGCGGGAGGTAGGTGTGCCCCCCAGAAAGTCCTGGCGTGCCAGGCAATTGTTCAACCTCAGGGTGGTGACCCTGGGTTGGAGAACCAGGTTCAGAGGTTAACCTCTGACCTGGTGGGAGGTAGGTGTGCCTCCCAGAAAGTCCTGGTGTGCCAGGCAGTTGCCCAACCTCAGGGTGGTGACCCTAGGTTGGAGACCCAGGTTCAGAGGTTAAACTCTGACCTGGTGGAGGGTCAGTGTGCGCTCCAGGAAGTCCTGGCGTGCCAGGCAATTGTTCAACTTCAGGGTGGTGACTCGGAGTTAAATGGTCAGGGGCAGAGGTTAAACTCTGACCTGGTGGGGGGTAGGTGTGCCTCCCAGGAAGTCCTGGTTTGCCAGGCAGTGATCCAGTCTGAGGGTACAGACCCTGGGCTGGAAGACCAGGTTCAGGGTGTCCCCCCGGACCTGGAGGGAGGGGCTACTGATAACAGTGCCCCTACCATGTTGTCTTCTGAGGAGGCCACTCCTAGTTGGAGGGTGCTGGACCCCAGAAGGGAGGGCAGGGGGAGGGAAGTCTCACCCCGGGCCCTAGTCCAACCTGAAGGTACAGACCCCAGGTTGGAGGGCCAGTTGCAGGTTAACAGCCCTGCACTGGTGGAGGAATGGTACAGGGCGACTTCTGTAAGCACCTTGACCGTGTTGGACTCTGGGGGTACCGCTCCAGGAGGGAAGGTACAGAGCCACAGAGGGGAGGACCAGGTTCAGGCTGTCATCCCTGACCTGGTGGAAGGGAGAGCGGTTAAAGGGTGCCCAGCACCTGGGGCTACCGCCGCCCACTCTCCACAGCCACAGAGGTGGGAGAGCTTTGAGAGGCCTGGGGCCTGGCTCTCAACCCTGGCAGCTGTCAGTAATCACTGAGGGTTGCTGTCCGGGTGGACAGAGTTATCCCTGGGGAGGGGACAAGTGTCACACCCCGGGGGAAGAGTGGGCAACACCACTGTGTTGGTCATGGTGGTACTATCCTGCTCCTGGGATACATCTGTGAGCAAAGTAAGGTTAGGTGCTGCACAGATGGGATCCGCAGGTAAGGAGAAAGGTTCCCCATGGGTTGGCTTAGTGCGCCCTAAGAGTATGGACAGAGGGATCTAATTGGAGTCAGGAAGGCGAAGAACTGGAGCATGCCCCTGCTGTTGTGGGCCTGGGTCCTTGTTCTGTTGCCTCAAACAGGGAAGTACATCAGGATAGTGATTGTTCTCCCCTGGCTTTAGGCTGGCGGGTGGTCATGTTGGACCTGGCTTTTTGACAGGGTCATCCCCAAACTTTTTGCCTCCTTCCTCCTATTTTGTCTGACCTGTTGTTGTTGGCTTTTGACCTCTGGGCACTTTACCACTGCTAACCAGTGCTAAAGTGCATATGCTCACTGTGTAAATGGTACTATTGATTGGTTTATCCATGATTGGCTATTTAATTTACTTATAAGTCCCTAGTAGAGTGCACTATATGTGCCTAGGACCTGTAGATTAAATGCTGCTAGTGGGCCTGCAGCACTGGTTGTGCCACCCACTTCAGTAGCCCCTTAACCATGTCTCAGGCCTGCCATTGCAAGGCCTGTGTGTGCAGTTTCACTGCCACTTCGACTTGGCATTTAAAAGTACTTGCCAAGCCTAGAACTCCCCTTTTTCTACATATAAGTCATCCCTAATGTGTGCCCTAGGTAACCCCTAGAGCAGGGTGCTGTGTAGGTAAAAGGCAGGACATGTACCTGTGTAGTTATATGTCCTGGTAGTGTAAAACTCCTAAATTCGTTTTTACACTACTGTGAGGCCTGCTCCCTTCATAGGCTAACATTGGGGCTGCCCTCATACACTGTTGAAGTGGCAGCTGCTGATCTGAAAGGAGCAGGAAGGTCATATTTAGTATGGCCAGAATGGTAATATAAAGTCCTGCTGACTGGTGAAGTCGGATTTAATATTACTATTCTAGAAATGCCACTTTTAGAAAGTGAGCATTTCTTTGCACTAAAATCTTGTTGTGCCCTTCAATCCACGTCTGGCTAGGTTTAGTTGACAGCTCCTTGTGCATTCACTCAGACACACCCCAAACACAGGGTACTCAGCCTCACTTGCATACATCTGCATTTTGAATGGGTCTTCCTGGGCTGGGAGCGTGGAGGGCCTGCCCTCACACAAAGGACTGCCACACCCCCAATGGGACTCTAGGAGACAGGATTGAACTGAAAGGGGGCTTGGTGCATTTCTTAGACACTCTTTGAAGTCACCCCCACTTCAAAGGCACAACTTAGTATAAAACAGGGCCTCTGCCCTACCTCATCAGACACTTGCTGGAGAAGAAACCTGAACCAGAAACTGCATCCTGCCAAGAAGAACTGCCTGGCTGCTCAAAGGGCTCACCTGTCTGCTTTTCTACAAAGGACTGCTGCCTTGCTGTTGGCCTGCTGCCTTGCTGAACTCTTGTCTGGCTGTAAAAGTGCTCTCCAAGGGCTTGGATAGAGCTTGCCTCCTGTTCCCTGAAGTCTCAGGACCAAAAAGACTTCTCGCTTTCACTTGGACTTTCACCGAAATTTTCGACGCACAGCTTGCTCCGTGGCAAGAAAAACGCCGCACACCGACGCTGATCGACGCGACGCCTTCGGGACGACCGAAACTTTGACGCATGGCCTCGCAAGGACAACGCCGCCCGACTTCTAAGGAGAAATCGACGCGACGCCTACCGTGAGCTCGAAACTTTGAAGCACGGCCTCGCAAGGACAACGCCGCCCGACTTCCAAGGAGAAATCGACGCGACGCCTGCTGTGAGACCAAAACTTCGACGCACGGCCTCGCAAGGACAACGCCGCCCGACTTCCAAGGAGAAATCGACTTGACGCCTGCCGTGAGATCGAAACTTCGACGCGCAGCCGGTAAACAAGCAGGAAAACCCACGCACAGACCCGGGCCATCTGGTAATCCCCGCGATCCACAGAAAGAGACTGTCCGCGCGCCGGAAAACGACGCCCGACTTCCCCGCGTGAAAAATAACGACGCAAGTCCGTGTGTGCTGAAGAGAAATCGACGCACACACCCTTTTTCCACGTATCTCTTCTCCTGTGGCCCTCTGAGGAGATTTCCCACCAGAAACCAGGTACTCTGTGCTTGAAAGACACTTTATTTACTCTTTAAAGACTTAAGACACTTTATATCACTTTTCAGTGATATCTTTACAAATTCATATTGCAACTTTGATCGTTTTGACCTGCAAATACCCAGATAAATATTATATATTTTTCTAAACACTCTGTGGTGTACTTTTGTGGTGTTATATTATGGTATTGTATGATTTATTGAACAAATGCTTTACACATTGCCTTCTAAGTTAAGCCTGACTGCTCGTGCCAAGCTACCGGAGGGTGAGCACAGGCTGATTTTGGATTGTGTGTGACTTACCCTGACTAGAGTGAGGGTTCTTGCTTGGACAGAGGGCAACCTGACTGCCAACCAAAAACCCCATTTCTAACAGTTTGGCTATGAATGGAACATTATAGAAAAATCAGTATTCATTTTTAACATGGTCATTTTCTTTTTTTTTTACTTTGTGGGTCAGGGATCATTAAGCCAGCTCTAGAGCACCCTTTTAGGTGCTTTGATCGTATATTTACTGTTCAAAGCATGTACTGATAAGGGGAACATATGCTGACTTTAGGGCATTTGGCTAATTTTTATACTGGCCGTGATATTAAAATATTGGTCACGCGAGAAGAAAAATGGTTAGGTGGCAACACTAGCGAGGATTCCTCAGCTGCTGCCCATAGTTTTTGTGCCTAGTGTGAGGGGGGCTTTCATGGTTTCGGACCATGCTGTACCCGTATTTTCAGGGAGCCTGCCGCTGCTGTATCTATTTTGTGTAAAGGAATTCTGCACAACTGGTCTAAGTGTTGTATATGCATTGTGCAACAGTGATTTTACAGCTGCGGTCCATGCTGTGTCATTTTCTTCACGAGGGAAGCTGACACTGCTGGTACTTGTGGTGTGCCTGTTCTGATTGTGAAGGAGACAGGCACAGCGCCTGCCCACGCTGTCCCTGTTTTATGAAGCTTGGAAGCTTTGAGGACTATTCTGTCAATGGTCTGGATGAAGGAATCATGCACTGCTTGGGAGCATGCTGAACCTATTCTGTTTGAGAGAGGCCTGCACTCTTGCTGCCTGTACTATGTGATGGGACCTCGCACTCATGCCCATACTGCACCTATGGTGAGTGAAGCTTGCAACTGTAGCACTTACGCAGCATCTGCTGTGAGTGAAGCTTGTAATGCTAGTTCTTATGCAACACCAGTGCTGTGTGAAGCTTGCAACGCTCCTTCATATGCAACACCTGTGTGTGTGTGTGTGCGTGTGTTTGTGTGTGTGAAATATGCTTGTTTACTTCCACTGCCTATGCATTTCCCGTTGCCTGAGAGGTTTACATCATTGATACGTTTGCTACTGTGTCCTGTTGCATGTGTGGATGTGACATCTATTGACTTTGATCTCAACAATAAAGACCGCAAGTAACTTGGGAAAGAGTTTGGAGGAGGTTGGTGTTGTCAAAGCTTGGATAGGAGAGGACTCAAAGGAGTGACGAAGAAAGGCAAAGAAACATAGAGAACATTAGAAGTAGGAGATAAAAGAAAAACTAAGCAGGAAAGATAAAATTGGAATAAAACTACAAAGCAGAGGATAGCAGCGATGAAACCTAGAATAGAAAGAAGAAAAAAGCTAAAATAAATAAAATAAAAAAATAATAGCAAGAGCAAAAGTGAGAAAAGAATAAAGAACACAAAGGGTCAGGATAATACATATATAGACCAGGGTTTAACATAGAGACAGAACAAATACATACAAAGAAAATAAGATGAATGGGCTTAAAGTATGGAGGCAGTAAGAGAAAAGTCAAAGAATGTGAAAATGATCACAAGAGGAAGAACTAGGACTGAAGCCCAGAGCAGGAGATAAAGGGACGAAAGGGATTACCAAACCAAGATAAGCAGAGAGGTGAGATGGGAAGGAGTGATGGCAGAGGTATAGGTGTAATGCTAGGAAATAAAAAGGGAAAAAACTGAGAGACTAAGCAGAAGCTACAGTGAGATGAAAGACAAATTGGGAGTTAGACCATCTGCGATGCTTCTCTCATGCAGTATTAACCCAGGTTTACTTTTACTGTTACGTATTCCAAGCTTCTTTAAAATATTCCCAATTAGAACAATGTCGTTGTGCTATGTGTGTATCTTTCATAGTCTTCTCTGAAGGATCGAATAAAGATTATTGAACTTGAACAATATAGTTGTTTTATGTTATTTATAAAGTTTATTTATGTTTCATGTGTGACCTCAAAAATTGGATGCTTCTAATTTCTTTTCCCACCTAGTAAGGCAAGGGATTCATTTATTTTGAATTTTAAAGCATTTATGTTAATACAGCACTAATTCCTCACTTCCGTGTTCGAATTACTGTACAAAACGCTTTCCTTATGACAAGGCAAATACAGTGACGTGTTCGCACTGTCACTCTGAACACGAGGCACACATTATACAAAGTATTTTATGAAGGGTTCATTCATTTATGAAATATTATCCTCCACCTCCACCCTGGTGCCTTATTTATGACAATTGCTTCTAGGAGTTCCTCTGGGACGCCCACGCTTTTTCCCACGTTCTTGGAAACAGGCTGAAGCAGTTCTGTTGAGCGGGAGATTAGTAAACAGACTGAGGAGTATCAGGTGTCAGGGGCGAGCACGTGAGGGGCATGGAGGTAAAGTTCTCCTATTTCCATAAGATTTCTGGGCTTTTGGCGCCTTGAGCTGGGAAGTTCAATTTTGAGGACAAACGACACTGTTACTAGAGACTTTTCATCCCTTGGTGGGCGCTATACCTATTTTAATGATTTACAGCGTTATTTGGAGCACTTTGCAGCTCAAGCAGCAATGGTGTTTAAAAGGAGGGTATTGGGCTTTCTAGAAGGGACGGTGAATTGAGATTTCAAGAAGGGAGGGTACAGCTGACCTTTCAGAGGAAAGAGTGATTATGTTTTGAAATTGTAATGTGGTTTTCAGGAAGGGTGCACAATCTGTTTTGAAAGGTACTTAGAGAAGTTTTTCAAAGATGTTATGTAATGGTAAGGCTCTAGAGAGGATGCCTGAATACAGGTTGGCTGAGACAAGTTTAGAGGTGTTAGAGAAGGGAAATTGTAGAGGGCCTCAAAATGTATTTGCAGAGGTAGTATGGATGTGGTTGCTGAGGGGATCTTCATGGGGCTCCTGGGGGTTTGTCAGGATGGAGCTTTACAGAAAGGAAACGGAGGAGCCTTTGTTTAGAATGGACTTCGGAAATGGAGTGTGGTGGGAGAATTATTGTTTGTGACAATTAGCCTTCTACAATGGCTTTGCATAGCAGTCTGGACAGAAGTGTGAAGATGAATGCTGGTTGTGGCTTTAGCAAACATACCACCATGTTTCTTTGCAGAAGTGGTTTGGATGGACATTTGAAGAGGGGTTTTAGGTTGGGTTTATAGCAGGGTGGACGGTGCTTTAAAAAGGTCTTCTGAATGGGGTAAAAAGAAGGGCAAAATGATGTCCTAGAGAGTGATGTCTGGATAGGGCTTTGTGAAGGATGCCTGAATTATGCTTTGTGGAATGGGGCCTGGTTACTGCTTTTGTAGGATCTGTGTGGTGCTTTGCAGAGATAGTCAAGGTAGGACTTTGCATAGAATGTCTTCCTAGGGATTCATACAGGAATATTTAGTTGAGAGCTCTGTACAGTGAGCCTGGATGCACATTTACACAGCGTTTATGATAGGACATTGTATGGATGGGACAGGATGGTGCTTTGCAGAGGAGGTCTTGATGGGGCTCCGATGAGAGGACCTGGATGGGGCTTTTTCCTAGTGGAATTCCCAATGTGCTAGGGTTTAGTAAGCCTTTTCACCCTTGTCTCAGTCTATCCTTTTGAAGGTTCATGGGGGAGTGAGATGACCTTTAAACATTTTGTTTAGGATGGCCTTTGCATAACTAAGTCTGACAACCTTTTTCTTAAATGGTTTGGCCATCATGTGAATTATGTTCTTTTTGATGAACCACTATCATACCATCTATGTTTGTCCTAATAGATCGAAAGCATGAGATATAAACTGCATGTGTCCCTGAGGGCTTAGTGTTACTACCACTCCTATTCAGGATGTACATGTTACCTCTGGCTTATCATCTTCAAAGTATGGATGCATAATGTCACATGTATGTCAATGAAACCTAAAGGCCAATATTCTTAACACATTTTTAATTTATACGTTAAATGAATGCAATTTACTTTTAGTAGCCCAACTTTGGCTGCACAGTGGTGTGTTTAATCAGTACAAATCTGTAAGCAATTTCTCTTCAACCAGAAAGATAACATCCTCAGTAGCTGCTTGTCAGAAGAACTCCTTTCAGAGTGTCATCGGCAAACAAGGGGTTACTAGGCCCAACCTTAGTGGTTGAGGCCTTTCACTCCTGATGTCCAGGGGCCTGACGTACTATGAATCCCCATCAACTGGGTCAAGTACCCTTTAGGCACTTGACTCTCAGTAGTAACCTGGTCGAATAGTCCAAGGCTCCCTCAGGGAAGTGGAGGAGGGGGAATACAGGGAAGTGAGCAAGGACTCACTACGCAAAAATGCACACAACAGCAGCAATAAATCATTGTCCAGCCAAATACTCACTTTTATGCAAAAAGTGAAGTATTCTATTTCTGCCGCTAACAACACAAAATAACAAACAGCTACACAGTCCCCTTCAGGTCAGGGCTCTAGTGTTTCGTTGGACGGTTCATCGGTTCCCACTTACTCGTCGCTCCCAATAGTACTGATTATTCTGCATTCGCTATAATATTTTGAGTCTCAAGAGTCAACTCTTACTCTGTTCTAAAGTCAAAAGTGTTCTGCTGCTGACATGCTATCTAGCCAGCAAGTTTCCCCAGGGCCGAATGGCCTGAATTTAGTCTCACCCACACCTACAGGCTTCAAGGATTTGGTGTTCCTGATCGTGCCCCCTCTATGGGCATTGGACTGGCAGCAACTGGTGTAGGTGAGTTCCCTGCATGTGGTCCAGGCAGGCTGAACTAAATGATCCCTGGTCTAATCACACATGGTCATGCTCCTGTGGTGACCGGAGGTTCCTTGTGGTTCCCCATTTCAAATAAGACTGCCTCTCCCATGAGAGGGGGAGATCATGGGATGTTCCTAGTGCTGATCCCATGTCCAGCCGTAGATGCGTGGGGGTTCTCACAGTGGCATCACTCCTATGATGATGGTCTGTTTTAGTACATACTTCTAGATAGCTCCGGTGACCCGCTTCGGCACACAGGTTCACTGTGTCCCTACTGTACCCAGGTGCTGACCTGCTCAGCTCAACATGCGTCTACACAGCAGTCCCTCCTAGCATAGGGGGTTGCAGATCCGCAGCTGCACACACCCTTCAGCCGGAGTGGCACAGTTTTCAACAAAGCTCAGGTGTGGCAGCCCCTCCTGGCATACGGGGTTACTGATCCTTTGCTGCACAGGACTCCGGCCAGATCGGCACCTCATTCAGTACAGTTTACATATGGAAGCCCCTCTTGGCATGCAGCGTTGCTGATCCTCAGCTGCATACAGGTGTCAGCCCAATCAGCACAGTGTTCACCATGGTTCACTTCTTAGCGGCCTTCCACTGGTATTTGGGGGGTTGCCAACTTTGTCCTGCACAAAGACAATGACCTGATTAGTGCAGCACTCATTTTCTCACACAGAGCAACAGAAATCCACTCAACAGGATTCCCTAGTGGACCTCACTCTCCCCAGTGTTCTTCTCTTCCTCAAAGGGAACACTGGTCTTGGCAAGCGGGCAGGCAGTTGTCCTCTAGGCTCCAGGGCAGGTGGTGTTGGATTCCCTGGGTGATGCCCCCTCACTCAGCAGGGAAACTAGCAGGCCTTTCCCCTAATCCTGGTAACAGGCAGAAGTCTTACAGATTCCCCTCCTCTGACAACGCATCGGCTGCTTGGCAAATTACAGGTTTTGGGGTCTCCCTCCTTATAATCCATTTGTAGACATCAAATTTGTTTTAGAGTCTGAGTCCTTACAGTTTGTACAGTTTGTGATGGGGGCCTTTTTCTTTTGAAGTGCCCTTTCGATAGCAGTCTGTTACAGCAGGACCGACTCCAAGGTGATAGTTCCACAACACAGGACATGGGAGTGACTAGAGTGCATACCTGTATGTCAGTCACAGTGATATGTGCATCAAAAGGTTAGCTGAGGGCCCCAAATCTACTCTTTATTATTTCTTTATTATTCTCTTATCAGTCCCATCTCCTTCCTGAGATGTGCCCAGGTCACCTCATTCTGACCTCTCAGTGAATCAAAGATCACTCTTTTAAGTGTACATGGAAGCATGACTCTCATCTCTCCAGTGTGTGCCCCATCCAGCTTGCAGGAATGCAGCAATTCTGAAATTTGTTTGAGGGTGTGGGAAATGGACCTCTTTACAGGGTCACCCCCAAACCTTTTGCCTTCCTCCTCCTACTAGTTGCTGAATGTTTGCTTGTTGGCCTTAGGACTTTGTGCACTTTACCACTTCTAACCAGTGCTAAAGTGCATTTGTTCACTCCTCTAAAACATGGTTTGATTGACATAAACCTGATCCGCATATTTAATTTACATGTAAGCCTCTTGTGGTAACCTATATACCCAGGGCCTGTAAATTAAATGTTACCAGTTGACCTGCAGCACTTATTGTGCCACTTACTTATGAAGCACCTTAAAACTTGTCCCAGGCCTGCCACTGCAGCCTGAAGGCAGTGCCCCACTGCACTGTTGACTGGCCATTTAAAACCCCCTACCAAGTCTTAAACTCCCCCTTTATTACATATAAGTCACCCCAAGTTAGGCCCTAAGTAGCCCATAGGGCAGAGTGCTGTGTAATTAAAAGATAGGACATGTACTTTTTAATTTTACATATCCTATTAGTGACTAGTGTGAGGGTAAAATTTTAGATTCCTTATTAAAATTTAATTGGCCATTTCTAAACCAGAAGTGGTAGATATGCCATGTTTGGCATAGCTGGTATATGTGAACTTGTAAAGATAAACCCCCTTTATTATTGGATTTCGCATTACAGGTTTGAAAATGGCACTTTTTGGAAGTTGTCATTTTCCTGTGCTTAGCCCTCTGTGCCTGCAGACTACCTTCGGTCACATAACTGGGCGTAACTGAAAGTTGGGACCTTGTGGATTCACTCCAGACAGTTACACAATAGTGGCATTAGCAAGACCTGAAAGGCCTTTCCACTGGCAGGATGGTGGGGGGAGGTGGAGCTGAGCACAGCCCGCTCACATCTGAATAGGCCGAGCTTTGCTGCCACACAATAGTCTTTACAACCCAACATTGTGACTGCAGCCAGCTAAGAGCCATGGTAGGGGAGGCAGAAAATTCCTGGAACTTCAGAGAACCCTTCTGGAAACTTCATCCAGCTTCTAGGAGCAGGGCACCAGGGTATAGCAATAGGGCTCTCAGACCTACTCCTCATTTCACTACTGGACTTTTGGAAGGACTCTTGGATGACTGTCTGCTGGTGTGACCTGCTGTGCACTCTACGAGACTGCTGCTGTGCCTTGAAAGACTGCTTTGCTACCTGAAGCCTGCCTTGAACAATCAGAAGGCAGCCCTGCTGTGGAGCCCTACATCTTTCCCTGCACCAAGGACTCCAGAAGGGACCCCAAGGTCTAGTTTAGCTGCCCCCCTGTTCAGAGCCACAGGAACATAACAGGCTCCGCCCATTTTGAAACCCACCTGGACCCAGCCTGAGTAAAACACCGGGGCCAGCCGGACCATGGAAGTGGAAAGATTGGTTTCCCGATTGCAGTACACAGGATAGGTGTGTAGAATAACCCAGGGGCAGGTCTCTGTCCACCTCATGGCCCTGGTGTCTCTAGAGTGGGGTTGGGAGGTGACCCAGAAAAGGGTCATAGTTAGTTCCCAGATGCCAATAGATTGCCTTCTGGGGACTGAGTTGCCACTGGTGATGGAAGAGCCAGGAGGGCGGTCACCCATGACACCCTGATGGCTCAGACATCTGGGCATACCACTCCCAAACGGAGGGTACAGAAGCATGGATAAACTTGGTTGTTTGTGTTACTAAAGTTTCCAGGTGGCCGTTTTCTAAAACTGAGGACTTGCTATTTGGAACCTAAAACACCATAATGGCTGCTCTATTAATTGGATTTTGATTGTGTTTGGTGTCAAATAATTTATTAAAAATTGTACCCTATTTTTCTACATTGGTATGGTATTTTTATTGTGTTGTATTTTTACTGTGTTACTGTTTGTGTATTGCACATGTACTTAACACATTGTTCTACCTTTAGCCTGACTGCTGTTTGTGCCATGCTACTCAGGGTTACGTTTGTGACTTTTTGTGGTTCACCCTGCACTGGATTGTGGCTTGACCTGGGCTCACACCCCAGTCAACCAACAACCCAATTTCTCACAAAGGAGATTCCTCTACATGTTTCGCCATGCAGGCCTGGGTCTTCTAAAATGGGACTCAGGGTCCTCCATGAAGGGTACCAGTCACAGGTACACATACACCTCGTACATGTATAGGTTATACAAACACACTGCAACTCACCTTATCCTTCATGTACTGTACCACTCATAGGCATACATACATCCAGCACATGCATTCAGCATGCACTCACTGCATATTACTATATTTTCCCTACATAGTACCCTTTTCAGGCATACAGACAGGCAGGAAATATACACCAGTTGTGTCCAGTACAGCACTACACACCAAACCAATGTAGGTCAAGGGTGAGCTAAGCAAATAGCAGCAGAATCTTAACAGAGTGAGTCTGTAGGCCACAATTTAAAAAGGTTCACTGTTACTGATCACTACACTGTATGCTGCCACCACTGCCCTTGTGCTGCTTAACTCCTGGTGATTAGTATCAAAACGCAGTGGTCCCTACGGGGAAGGTATAAATCTCAACTTCCACAGTAACTATAAACAACCATCAATGAATTGGTCAAAACTGTTTTATTCACTCATATTTTTAAAAAACAGGTTACGCTTGAAACTCACTAGTAAATACATTTCAAAGTAATGTGGTGCCCCGAAATATTACAGCAGCTCAGTGAAATTGAAATAGGTGAATTTAAAGTGCTATACAAATGTACATAACTGGTGAATGATACAGATACATAAGTTGTTCAATAAAACTCTATGTCAGAGTGTTAAGTTCCAAATCAAATTAAAAACAGTTCACCAATAAATTGTCGATGTCATCAGGACAAGGGTTGGTTAATGGAAGCACCCAATAAGCATGAAGCTCACTGCAACCATTTTAACAATGAGGCTGAGGGGGACAAAACACCATCTGCGTCAATGTTGCATGGCAGCAGAATTACTACTAGTAGTGAGAAATTTCTGATTACTTATTTAATAAACAAAAAAAAACAAATTTCTACCATTAGCAAAATTGCTGCTACAGAAGATCCAATCTAGGCTGTGTGTGAATCACCATAGAAAGAACAAATCCACTGTCAAGAGATCGAGGTTTGGAGCGCTCCACCAGCTGCTAGGACTCCTTGACTGAGAACTCCTGGTGAAGGCAACAGTCTCTCACTACTATGAGGATAGCGCTTTGGGCACCCCTCTCAGTACAACAAGAAAGCAATCCATGAAAAAGGCCTATTTCATGGTGCACACACATTTTTCTGTGTTTGGCTATGACAACAAAAATCAGCACTGGGGATCCAAACATCAGTACAGTTAGACACTGAGGACAGGTGTGAACGTCAATGACCTTGCAGAGGACTTTTCAGTCCCAACATTAATTCTGACCATAATCCTCTGACCAACATACTACCAGCTGTAAGATGTAGTATAAAAACGAACACGTTAAAAGTTAACCTATCAAAAAACAAGCTCTTCTTTACCAGGAATGAAAAAAACAATTGGAACCCTGGCAGCTGCTCTGGGAACGTGGGGCCCCACAACTGTCCTTTAAAGCGTCTCACAATTTAGGCATCTACATTGAACCTGACCTTTTACTTGAGCTGCACCTCTTTAAAGTTGTGAATACCGGCTTTTGGCAGACTGAACTTCAGAATAAAATCTTACCTCAAATTATTTCAGTCGTTTATATCCACATTGTCAGTTCTTAATTTGAGCTGGTCCAGGCCACCAGCACTTATTTTTGGGGACCAACACTTATTTTTCAGTTTCAGATATTTACATAGTGAGAGAGCGAGAAAATACACAGATTGGTAAAATGGAAGAAGAGAAAGACACTAAAACCTTCATTGAGGGAGAATGTAGGAATGTGCAAGATAAAGGGCCATAAAGTGTCTGGTAGTGGATTAAACACTACCGCCTTGGTATACAGAGTGCTGACTTTTAAGTGCATCGGACGCCGGATTTGGAGCAGAGTTTCAGGCACTATCACTCTTTCTTTCACAAACTAAGCACTGCACTTATGGTTGCATTATTTAACTGTAGACACGATTATGACAACCCTAGCTTCTTAGAAGTTCTGGAAAAGCTTCACAGAAGACTTCGGTTAGTACACAGCCCTGCCGCCCATTGATGTGATTATATTTTCGCAATCTGTCCCATGTAAACTGGCTCTCCATTGAAAAGAGAATTCTAATTAAGTCACTGATATTGTCCATCATATCGTTAATAGGGGTAGATTTACAAGAAAGTGGTTCATCAGCTATGATGCGCCACATTCCTTGCGCCCCCTCCTGCACCCCTTAACATCACTATGGTAACACTGTATGTACAATACGACGCACTATGGCGCACGTTAGCACAACAATGTCAACAATCTTGACGCTATAGTGGCGCATTGGTCAACTAGCACCAAAAATTATGAAGCTAGTCCAGCAGTGTGTGGGGGGGGCATTGGAAACAATGGGAGCGACACTTTGACACCTGCCTTGGGAAGGAGTTAAAAATGACGGGAAAAATGGTGCAGAAAATTTGCACCATTTTTCTGGCCCTCTTAATGGGGGAACACCCCCTCTTGCTACATTATGCCTGGCGCAGACATAATGTGGTGCAAGGGGTTACAAAGTTTGTATATCTGGCACGGGGTAAAGGCCGCCTTGTGCCGCCTTAGCATAAAACAAATTATGCTAGGGCGGCCCAAGGAGGTGGTTCGGGCTTGTAACTATGCCCATAGTGTTCCCATCCTGCTGACTTCTAACTTTCAGATGCACTGTCTGCAACTCTCTTTGTGATTGGTTGGACGTATTAGCTAAACATCCCCAAAGCCACAACTGTCTCCTTCAGCTTCTGAGCCTTTTCTGTACCCTCGGGAGAGGGAGAAATAAACTTCCTTTTGATGTCTGCTTTCTTCATTCTATCACATTTTTCACCAGAAATTGAACACTTGTCTTTATAAACTGTAGTGATTAATAAATCTGTTAGTTTTATTTCTTAGTAACTATTGCTGTGTTGTCGTCTGCAGTGCCATGAAACTTCAGTGCATCTGCGCTATATAAATTACACATACCATAACTGTGACATACACTTAATTTTACCTGAAGTTGCACTCAGTTCGAAATAAGAGAAGTAAAGCACTTTTTAAAGCCTGTTTTATTCTACATGCAGCCACTTTTTTATTCGAAGCTATGATCTGCTGCACAAATGAAATGGGTTTTCTTCCAAACAGAGTTTAAAACAATAATACCGCAAGCGTGAGACAGTCTGTACCTCTAACAACGTCAAGTAGGGCTTCTTCATGTTCATGATATGCAGATTTCCAATCAGCGGCAGTGGTCTCGGTCCTGGAGGAAACGTTCTGTATTTGCTGCCCTTCCAACTCATTTTATAACTTAAAATGCATATAAGGGTTAAAACACATGCCAGGCCGATGGCGGTAGAGTCTGCGAAATCCATGATGCCCGGAAAGATCCCAGGGGTGGAAGAAGCAGCAGAAAGGCTGAAAGATGCAGTCGCTTCACGGGCTCTTAGGGAAGTGAAGTATTCGGGAAACTTGGCTTGGAGTAACGTTGGGTCAGGTTTCAGGTTAACACGCCTATGACGCCTGTATAACTATTAACCTTTTAAGTGACACTCAACGTGCACTTTGTAACCCTTTCTTTTCTTTTGACAGGGAAATTAGGTTTTCCCCTTTGAGTGCTTTTTAGCTGCGAAGTGGCCCTTTACCAGCAAATTACTAAACAGATTATGAACACTTTGTTATTTGAGACAACGCAGGATATGGTGTAAAATTTTCTTTTTCCGTTGCAGCCAAATTTCTTCATATCACGAGCCTAACGTTCAGGCACTCTTGGATTTCCAACTAGGAGTCTGAATTGTGAAATTCAAACTACATGTCCTAGCATGGTTAGTGATTTTGTTTCTCAAACATTGACAAGGCCGATAGCTCTAGTGTTGGCTGTCATTGATTCATTGTTGATTTTGTCAGTGTTTATTTTGTCATGGTGTTTTGTAAAACTATTTTGCTGGGACAGCTAAGGGCTTTGCCAATGTAAAAAAATAACAACATTCTAAATAAGCATTTGCAATGCAACGGGTCTCGCATTTCTCCGAGTTAGAGCTACTAGCAGTTGTAAACTCCCAACCGGACTTTTCTTGCCTCATTAAATGGAAAAAAAAGAGCACGATCGCGCGGCGAAACAACAAGATTGCGCTGAGAAAAAAGAGAAAAAGTAGTCCACAAACCAGATCGAAAACAGCGAGCCTCGTATGTTTTCAGTACTTGGTCGCTGCGCTCGAGGAGTGCTAACCACCGGAAAAGGCATGACGTATGCATGCCTTCCATTAATGAAAGCAAGCAGATTTTAAAAGGCAGGCCCATGAACCACTGACATGGGCAGGGCTCCAAACCCGTTTCTAACTACTACAGCGTCTTCCAAGCGATACGTAAGCGTATGCTACGCAGACTCGATCCTAAAAGTGGCTAATAGCGAGATTATTTTGTCAGTGTTTCTTTTATCATGGTCTTTTGTAAACTATTTTGCTGAGACAACTGAGGTGCTTTGCCAATATCAAAAGTTTTTTTTAAATGGCTAAAAATGGCTAAAAGCAAGTTTTTTTTTTTTGGTCTCAAAAGCTCACATTGCCCTAGTAGTCACTAGCACTGAAGGAACTACTTAGTGGGCAGACATGTTCCTTGTTAGAAAGCAGAATGCTGTCACTTACAGTGAAGCAAGCCAATGGATACATTGGGATAACCCACTACTCCATGCAATATGACTAGTATTCAGGGGTGGTTTCTTTCGTAGGGCATTAGGGCCCCCCTGATATTTTTGGCTCCCTAATTACATGTGAATACTTGATTTACAAGTTTAATTCAGCCTGCTACAGTAAGCGACTCAGCTCAGCTGATCAGCCACAGGCAGGTTCCTTTCGAGGCTGAAAGTGTGTTGGCCGGGGGAGGGGCGTTGTGCTTAAAGTACATTGATTTACAGCAGACATCATGCTCAGCCACAACCAGTAAACCTCAAAGTGTGCATGTCAGGTTGAACTGGTGCTTTTTTCTGGCCAGCCTGACATGCGCACTAGAGGCATCCCTTGAGGAGTCTCAGCTGCACAATTGGTGAGTTGAGGGAAAGAAAAGCCACAGCCCCCGTCTCCTAATGAGCCATGAGTTAGCCTGCCGAAGCTAACCCTGGCACTGCTGTCATGCTGTGTTGACAGCAAGGGAGTAGCATCTGGATTGTCTCAAAGACGCAGTGCAGTGAAGCCAGGTGTGGTGGGAGGCTCCTGTCCACAGAGCAATGGGAGCATGATGACCAATCACTGTATTGCCTTATTGTGAAGCTGTGTAGTGACTGGCCATTCTGCCTTTGCTGCTCAGCCTCTCTCTCTCTTTCCCCCCTTTATGCACCTTGCTAGTAATGGCATTGCACAAAAGGGAGTGGTGGAAAGAGAGATAAACGGCTCACTGAAGACAATGCCACACATGACCGTGGTGGCCTCGTACAGTCGCACTTGAATTCAATTGCCCTGCTCTCTCTGAATCTGGCTCTCCTGCGTGATCACAGTGCAGTGCCAGTGTCTGGTTAATGACTGATTAGTACAGAATTAAATACCGGTGGTGTGTTTGCTGTTAATTATGCTCAGCCCCTCCATGAGACCCCACCCTCCCGAGTCCTCACCATGTCTTGTCTTTCACCCACAGAAACAAATAGAACAGTGCCCCCCTCACAACCCCCAAAACTGTAAGGAACTGACGCCTCACCTCCCGTGCCTAGCAATAAAGAACCAACACCTCACCTCCCTGGTAGCAGTAAGGAGCCAACTCCGCACCGACTCCAGCAACACCTCACCTCCTTGACTCTGTGCAATGCTTTGTTTCCTCAATTTCCAAGGTACTGTACTTGGGGTCCTTGCGACTCCGTGACCAGCTGCACTCCTTCACAGGTGGTGTTGGACTGTTGAGAACGACTCCGTCAAGATGTCGTGTTAGCCCCAGTTGGAGCTATTGTGTTTCTGAGCTCTATACTAAGAATTAATCTTTGAATTTTTTATCTTTGCTTGTGTATGTTGGATTTTTGTTGTTTTGGTCTTGTTGTACTCAGATAAATATTGGCTGTTTTCCTAAACTAGTGTGGAGTAATTCTGTGGTGTTTATACTGTATTACTCTGTGTGTGTGTGTGTGTGTGTACAAATACTTTACAGATTGCCTCTGAGATAAGCCTGACTGCTCGTGCCAAGCTACCAAGGGGGTAAGCATAGGTTATCTTAGCTGTGTGCCTCCCGTACCCCGACTAGAGTGTGGGTCCCTACTTGGACATAGTGCAAACCACTACCAACCAGAGACCCAAATTCTAACACTGGTGATCACCGGTGAAGATAGGATTTGTATTTGTATTTTACATACAGTGATTGGTCTATACTACCTCCATATCACAGACGATTACACCCCAACATACTGGTTAGATGTTTTTCTCTTTTTGCAGTTTTTGAGTTTGATTCACAATCATGTCTCATTCTGGTGAGCTATGAGTTGGAGCTGCAGAGTTGGTGTTTGAACAGGAGAGGCTGGAGACCTATTCGGTGCCTTAGCTCAAAAAATTCTGCAAAGAGCTCAAAAGTCCTGTTAACGGTCTCACTAAAAAGGAGGAGCTGCAAAAGGTGCTGAGGGCCTGGCTGGAAGCAAAGGAGGCAGATGAGCATACAGGGGAGGAGAATGCTATTGTGGAGGGAGAGAAATGAAACCTGCAGCGTAATTTGGATCAGGATCTGCCTGGGAGGGAGATACCTTCCAGGGCAAGCAGCACTGTTTCCTCAAGAGGTCTTACTCTAGGGTAGCTGGAGGACAGATGGGTGGCTAGGCGGCTCCAGATGGAGCCAGAGAAGATCAAGCTGAAGCATGAGATGGAGCTTCAGTTGGAATTTGCCAGGATCAAAAGAGAGGCAGAGAAAGAGAAAATCGCTGTGGAGAAAGAGAAAATCGCCATAGGGGAGAAGAAAATGCTTTTAGATGAAGAGCTGAGATGAAGAAGCTGAATCTAAAGAGCATGTCCAGCACAGATGATGGAAGCAGTTCTACAGTCCGGTCTGAGGGGAAGGTGCATATACTCAAGAATATGGTGAAGGATTTTGTTGTGGGGGATGACAAAGAGCAGTGGTTCAGGGGTTATGATGTGGCACTGAGGTTGCACATGGTCCTGAGAGAGATTAGGGGCAGGCTTGTGTAAGTATTTCTCAGTGGAGGGGAGAGATACCGTGTTGGCCTTAGAAGTAGAGGATTAGATCACTGTAGGGGGTGGGGTTAGGCATACCAAATTATGAGCATTACTACACTGTCGCCCAACTTCTATGGCCTATGCACTGGCTAGCCTCACACAACCAGAACGAACTAGGGGATGGATTCATGGATCTCTCCCCCAAACAGGTGTTGAGTTGGATGCTGGGATCTGGCCCAGAATTGCCGGGGAGGACATTAATATTTTAATGAGAGTTGCCAAGAAGTGCTGATATGCTTACATATGTCCGAAACACTCCTGTCACCCATACACACCGGGGCTATCCTTATGGGTACTATCGGTTTGTTCAAACATGCACACTCGTCCAGTTGCAGTCCCCAGGGAGAGAGTGGCATCACCGAGTGGGGGGACCTCTTTTGATAGCCTGGTTGATGATTACGGCATATCACCGGGCCCCTTCCTGGCATACGCCACACTCACACGCTATTTGAAGCAGTATTGGGATAAAACACACAGAGAATCCGCAACATCTTCATTGTTACAGATGCTCTAGGAAGCACACACCAAACTGTTACTAACATCTACATTGCTTTATGCATAGACAGAGAACAACTCCTTCATGCCCTCAGAACTTACTGGGACTCTACCCTTCGTATAACACTAACAGATGAACAATGATCACATTGCCTATCAGTGCCAAAGATCATATCTACTAATGCAAGACTCAAATACAATTTAAGCATAGGTTTGACACAGTGTCAACCTTGCCGAGCTGTAAAATGATAAAAGCCATTTACCACTCTGGGTGCTCCCTTGTTGTCTGGACAAAGCTAAACCTCTCTGATGAGCTCTAATGAGGGCGAAACACATGTCAGGGGTTGCTTTTACACTGTGTCAAACCTCTGCTTAAAGACTTTGCTGTACAAATGGCAAAAGACTTTGGGCCAGATGTATGAATTTTTTTTGCACTCGCAAACGGTGTGAATCGCAAAATTGGGCCGCTTGCGAGTGCAAAAAAGTGGTCTGCGATGCATGAAAGGCATTCGCAGACCACAAATAAGAAATTGCAAAAATTGCGATTTCTTGCGCTGCAACCTGGTTTTGCAAGTTGCAAAATCCAAATCGCAAGGAGATGCTGCAAAAAATCACAAATTGCGATTTTTCGCAGAATGGCATTTTGCACATGCAAAATACCATTAAAACAAACCAGGTGGTAACCTGGTGCAAAATTTAAAAATGCATTTCAAATGCATTTTTTAATTGTACATGTAAAGCACACATGCCCTTTTGGCATGTGTGCACCTTGCATGTCCCCAAAAATGTTTTTGGGGTGCAGCAGAAGGGGCCTTAGGCCTCCAGCACCCTGGGGTTTTGCATTTCCAAAATTGCGATTTCTGGTTTGGAAATGCCAAAAGTTCGCAGATATGGGTCAACAGGCCCATAGCTGCGAATGGGGCCGGTATCGCAATTTGCGATTTGGTAATAGCATTTGCGATTTTTAAGAAATCGCTCTTACCGATTTGCAAATGTGATACATGGCACTTTGCGAGTCGGAAATAGCAATTTCTTAAAAATCGCTATTTCCGAATCGCAAAGGGCCGTGATGATACATCTGGCCCTTTGTCACTATCTAACTCGGCGTGGATAGCACTGTGCTGATCCTATGCTTAAAAACTTTACTAGATAAACAGACATTTGAGGTGAGCAAATCTAGAGTGTCGTTGGTGTTGCAAAGTGCTCGTTACTAGAGCTGCTCTCCACCTAAACTTGGGAACTACCCAGAATTTTCTATTCTTTTTTGCATAATTTATGCGTCACTTTAACCCTGAAAGGGATTTGTTTTGACTTCTACCGGGTGCTCCCTTGTGCCTGGACAAAGCTAAACCTCTTTGATGAGCTGTAATGAGAGCGAAACACGTGTCAGGGGTTGCTTTTACTCATTCCAGGTTGGTTTGGACGGTATTTTACCGGTCCAAAGCTGCAATACTGTGCCTGGAGTGGTAAATGGCTTTTGTAATTTTACAGCTCGGCAAGGTTGACACTGTGTCAAACCTATGCTTAAAGGCTTTGTCACTATCTAGCTCGGAGTGGATAGCATTGTGCTGATCCTATGCTTGAAAACTTTGCTAGATAAACAGACATTTGAGGTGAGCAAATTTAGAGTGTCGCTGGTGTTGCAGGGTGCTTCTTACTTTGGTTTGGTTCCTCCTTAATTTCTACATGTTTTTGGCTCTTCCCTGTTCCAAGCACTTGTCCCACCTACACAAATGAGGTGATCCCACACAGAATTGTGGGAAAAGTGTGATTTTGTTAGCTAAATTTGAGGTTTGATGAGGATTCTGGGTAAGAAAACATTGGGGGATCCACGCAAGTCACACCTCCCTGGACTCTCTCAAGTGTCTATTTTTCAGAAATGTCTGGGTTTGGTAGGTTTCCCTAGATGGATGCTGAGCCCAGGACTAAAAACACAGGTGCCCCCCCCTAGCAAAAACAGGTAGTTTTGTATTTGATAATTGTGATGTGTCCAGATAGTGTTTTGGGCATTTCCTTTTGCGGGCAGTAGGCCTACCCATAAAAGCGAGGTACCATTTTTATCGGGAGACTTGGGGGAATACTGGGTGGAAGGAAATTGTGGCTCCTCTCAGGTTCCATAACTTTCTGTCACCAAATTGGGAGGAAAAATTGTTTTATGGGCTAAATTTTGAGGTTTGCAAAGGATTCTGGATAACAGAACCTGGTCAGAGCCCCACAAGTCACCCCATCTTGGATTCCCCTTGGTGTCTAGTTTTCAAAACTGCACATGTCTTCTAGGTTTCCCTAGGTGCCGGCTGAGCTAGAGGCCAAAATCCACAGCTAGTCACTGCAAAAAACAGCCCAGTTTTCTTTGTGAAAATGTGATGTGTCCACGTTGTGTTTCAGGGCATTTCCTGTCGCGGGTGCTAGGCCTACCTCCACAAGTGAGATACCGTTTTTATTGGGAGACTTGGGAGAACGCTGGGTGGAAGGATATTTGTGGCTCCTGTCAGATTCCAGAACCTTCAGTGACCGAAATGAGAGGAAAAAGTTTTTTTTTCGGCTAAATTTTGAGGTTTGCAAAGGATTCTGGGTAACAGAACCTGGTCAGAGCCCCACAAGTCACCCTATCTTGGCTTCCCCTAGGTGTCTAGTTTTGAAAACTGTGCAGGTTTGCTACGTTTCCCGTAGGTGCCGGCTGAGCTAGAGGCCATAATCTACAGCTAGGCACTGTGCAAAGAACATGCCAGATTTCAATGTAAAAATGTGATGTGTCCATTTTGCGTTTCCTGTTGTGAGAATTAGGCCTACCCACGCAAGTGAGGTACCATTTTTATTGGGATACTTGGGGGAACACAGAATAACAAAAGTGTCATTGCCCCTTGTCTTTCTCTACATTTTTTCCTTCCAAATGTAAGACAGTGTGTAAAAAAGACGTGTATTTGAGAAATGCCCTGTAATTCACATGCTAGCATGGGCACCCTGGAATTCAGGGATGTGCAAATAACCACTGCTTCTCAACACCTTATCTTGTGGCCATTTTGGAAATACAAAGGTTTTCTTGATACCTATTTTTCACTTTTTATATTTCAGTAAATTAATTGCTATATACCCGGTATAGAATGAAAACCCATTGCAAGGTGCAGCTCATTTATTGGCTCTGGGTACCTAGGGTTCTTGATGAACCTACAAGCCCTATATATCCCCACAGCCAGAAGAGTCCAGCAGACGTAACAGTATATTGCTTTAAAACATCTGACATCGTAGGAAAAAGTTACAGAGTAAGACGTGGAGATCAATGGCTGTTTTTTTCACCTCAATTTCAATATTATTTTATTTCAGCTGTTGTTTTCCGAAGGTAACACTTGTAGGATCTACACAAATGACCCCTTGCTGAACTCAGACTTTTGTATACTTTTCAGAAATGTTTAGCTGTTTGGGATACAGCATTGGTTTCTCACCGATTTCTGTCACTAACTGGAAGGAGGCTGAAAGCACAAACAATAGTGAAAATGGGGTATGTCCCAGTAAAATGTCAATATTATGTTGAGAAATTGGGTTTTCTAATTCAAGTCTGCCAGTTCCTGAAAGCAGGGAAGATGATGAGTTTACCATAGCAAACCCCTTGTTGATGCCATTTTCAGGGGAAAAACCACAAGCCTTCATCTGCAGCCCTTTTTTCCCATTTTTTTTTTAAAAACGAATTTTTTGCTGTATTTTGGGAAAGTTCTTGGTCTCTTTCAGGGGAACCCACAACGTCTGGGTACCTCTAGAATCCCTAGGATGTTGGAACAAAAGGAAGCAAATTTGGCATGGGTAGCTTATTTGGAGAAAAAGTTATGAGGGCCTAAGTGTGAACTGCCCCAAATAGCCAAAAAAAGGCTCGGCACAGGAGGGGAAAAGGCCTGGCAGCAAAGGGGTTAAAGAGAAAGTTGCCAAATAAACAGACTACTGAAGCAGGCGCCCTCAGTCCTAATCTGCTAACTATTTTAGTCCCAATTCACTTGGTCATCAGATATAGCAACAACAAAAAAAGGTAGATTGGTGATTAATGTATATAAAGTAGTAAACTGAGGGCGACCTGAAGGTCACAGTTTTATATCTTCTACTGGCATACTAAGCCTTTCTTTCTTCTAGGGTGAATATAAAACAGTACAGGTGCTTGTGTTGTGCATGTGTACACCTACAAAAGTGCAGCCAAGGGAGTCAAACATTTATCAAAACTACGTCCAAAAAGGCCATTGTGAGGATAATGGATAATTTGTCAAATAGGTTAACTT
Source organism: Pleurodeles waltl (assembly GCF_031143425.1). Lineage (NCBI taxonomy): Eukaryota > Metazoa > Chordata > Amphibia > Caudata > Salamandridae > Pleurodeles > Pleurodeles waltl. The sequence continues at coordinate 1,731,922,633 of NC_090444.1, forward strand.
GACAAAGAGAGCAAGGAATAGCATGTCAAATAGGCGTTCCAGATGTCGAGGCTTCTGTTACACTGATTCGAATCAGCGCAGGTGTTTCAAATGTCCTAGAGCATCACAGACCACGTGATTGTTGTGGTTGATGGGTGTAGACACCTGGCAGGGAGATTCCCAGTCAGCAGGGGAGGATTTTTCACATTCTCAGAATTTTTCCCCTATGGTCTTTTGAATGGGGGTGTTGATCTCAGTCCTCTTAAAGGCAGCAGGACAAGTAAATGTATGGGAGCCCTTATGAAAGGGAACATGCTCTTTCACGCCGTTTTGGTTTATTTTGCCACCATAAGCAATGCAAAAACGTATTCTTTTGATTGCAGGATACGAGCTACACATCACAGCACGAAGCATTCCTTCAGTTACGCCAGCTGTTGCCTACCCCACAACTAGAGCAGGACATTTTGTACTATTTCATGAGTGTCTTATCAGAGTGACATCTATGAGGCAAATTTAAATGACAATTGTGCTGCAAACTAAACAATTTCACTACATTTCTTTCACATTTTCTCAGTGGAGTAGCCACCCCAAACCCTGCTAATGAAGATGATGCTTTGAGGAGTGCATTCGAACCTTATCACTTTCAAAGTAAACCAGCCACCACTGGGTCCTTCCAAGTAACTTCATAGTATGGTGATCAAAGATTACATGCATTTCAATGCAAATTGGAGGTTTGCGACATGTCTGTTAATTATACTTTAAACATGCATAGAGCCTCCGGTATTGTCATGTTGTATCTGGGCTGCTCTGTTACAGAAGATGTCCGTAAATTTTGTGTGTCCTACATTTAGCCGTACATTAACTATAAACATCTCAACATTAACGCATGGGCTGCAGGCAGCAGACCTCAAAGCACTAGGGAGTAATTGCCTCTTCATGTTTCTGAGTTCTGTAGTCAGCAGGTCATGCAACAGTCAAGGATTTTTTTGCCTTAATGTATACGCTGTGGGGTGAAAAACAGAAACCTACAGACCCCTTCTGCGTCGGTACAGCACAAATCTGGTTTTCTACTCGGAGCGAACACAGAGAGGCCAACTACAGTTGGTCTTACACCGAGACTACATTCTGTAGAAGTATTCTCACGCTGCTTGAGGGTTGCTTCCGTGTCTCTGCTGTGTCATGCCCCAGCCACACCAGGGCCAATGCAATTTTAGAGGTCTGTTAAAAAGGCTTCAACTATGTCTTGAAGAAGATATGTATTTAAATGGTGTTGGAGTGTGACTTTTATAATCAATATTAACATGAAATGCTCGCAAAATAATGTATAATGAAGCTGCATAGAAAATGTGATAGAAGAAAATTAATGTACGCGTTTGAAATGTGCCCAATGGGAGTGGCCAGCAATGCATATGATGACTAATGAAATTGACTAATAATGAATTAATAATGTACTAATGTATGATTTTGTATTAGCATTAAGAGTTATATGTTAAGGTTTTGCTAAATTAAGCACTAGGCCTTAGTTAGCAAGGGTCTGGGCCTAGCTGCCAGGTCTCATATTAAATGTGTTTTTCTAACGTGCAATGTGCTGTCTTCCTGAAGAACATGAAACTGTACTTTTCCAGAAGCTAGAGATGTGTGAGTATCCGTAGTAAATTCTTTCTCATGAGACCCGACTTGCTCAAGGAGACATTCTTGCCGAATGAAACAGTGTAATTCGCAACAGGTACAAGGTCGCCTAAACTGGTAAAGACAATGGAACCACTGACTGGAGCGACGAGTGTAACTTTTCTTACCTGACATTCTACCCGTTGAAGACGTAAATCACAGGAGCCAATAAACTGCATGAGAACTTGTCTTAGGTGAAAATTCTAGTAAGGTGATCAACGGATTAATGGATAGAGATAACGATGCACCAAATATTGACCAATTGGAAATTAGAGACTTGCTCGACAAGTTTGATATAACGGAATGACACAAGGAGAAATCAGCCATTACGCGCCTTTTACTGAACCATTCATGCTGTTACTTTGGCATTTGCCGTTCTGAGTTTTCAACCCATCCTCTGCCTGACAATTGTTTCTCCTCCTTATGAGGGAAGCATTCTTTCTTACCCTATTTTGCTGAGACTTTGCTGTTGTATCCTGGCCGATGGCGAATCGACTGATGTCCTAAGGGCGAAGTCTGACTCTGCATGCTGACCCATTACGGAGGGTAACTATATGATAATGCAATTGTAATTGTCTTTTTGCCTTTTCTTTCTAGGTACCAACTGCCCTTTTGACAGAGGCCATAGTTAGATGTTTTTCCTAAATTTATGTTGCTAAATTGTTTTACATGAAGCCCAACATGCAGATGATACTTAGAGGTTAGTTAAGGAATTCACTAATATTGGGTGCAAATAGACAAATGACTGAATCTTTGCTTTGTTGATTATTGTACTAATGATACTCTGCTAAAGTTGATTCATGTTGAAGTTGTGCTTTGTTCTGATGTTCCTGATTTTTGCTTTGATAAAGTCTTATTCAAGTTGCCATATTATAATGCTTTTGAGGTGCTTATTGGTATTGAGACTAATTAATATGACCTTAGAATTGTAATTAATAGGGAATAAAATAACTTAACCTTTACTAGATTTGTGTGATTACTTATTGGTTGAAAGGTCATGGTGTTACACTCTTATTGGAGGGTATTGATAAGTCGAATCAATTAGTTATTGTGAATATTGATGGAGTGATTGATCTATTGATTGTAATACCAACCATCTATCTCGTCTTAAGGAGTCCCCAATCAGGGTCAAAAGGTTCATTGGCTTAAAACAATTCCCTAGCTAAGTAAATTAGCTAGGTCAGGAAGCGTTAGCAGTTCTGGTAGCAGAGGACGGTTTTGGCCCTTTGGGGCCCTAAGACGAGGGACCATTGTTTTACGATACGATACGATAATGTGAATTGGAAGGATGATGTTCCCCTAAGTCCCAAATGACTTTCCCTGAACCTCGGGGCTTGCCGAAGTGAGTTGGGTATGTTCTCGGCGTTCTAGTGATAGAGAGAGTGACGTAGGGTTTGCGCTTGCACAGCTTATTCATATTGCAGGTGAATTGCGAGGTTTGCGAGAATTTGAGGCCAGGTGATGTTTTAGTAGGAGTGTGCGTACTCCGCAGTATGAGAGTAGGGAAGTCGGCGAACTTCATGTGAGTGTGGCGCTTTGTGCTAAAAAAAATGGACCCTGCGTGGTCTAAGACTCTGGAGTATATTGATAAGTGTACAAGACACTTGGTTTATGTTGTAATTTACACAGTTTAATAGGTCAATCGGGCGTGGTTGACGAGTCGAGTTTGAGTCAATGTGAGTGAATGAAAACTTCGATGGAGATTTGGGGAGTTCTAAAGTGCACTGGGACAACCCATTGACAAGTCGAGAGTAGAATTTGCGGGTCAAATTTTGTTTGCGAGTGCGGGGTCTGAGAAGGAGAGAGTAGCAGCCGAGGCTTAAAGTGAAATTTCTGTAAAGTTCTGAAGCAATTGTGTTACCCTTCCTGTAGTGAACCGGCAAATTTGAGTTTTTGGTGCTCGCAATATATTGCATTGGTTTGTGTGAATCGAGTGAGGAAGACAAGCCGCAAGACTTTGTCAGCCGTAGTGTGTGTGAGTGTGATGTCATTGGAGCCGCGCTGGGATAGGTCAGTTAATGAGAAGGGTCACGCGTAGATTGGCAGCTGTCCGTGAGAGGCAATTGGTTGAGAAGGTAGGCGAAGGGTGTTCTGGGAATCAAAGTCACTTCCTGATTCAATTGTAAACAAAATAAAAGACGCAAAAATGAAGTTCTTCAAGGCTTCAAGGAGTGCTTTGAGGGGAGATGTGTACATGACCGCGAGTGTGGGGGAGCCTACACCGCCAGAGGATACTCCGGCTTATTCCGTGATGGAGGAGAAGGGAGTCGCGCCATGTCTTTGGCTAAAGCAATGGTGCAAATTAACAGAAAAGGATGGGAGTTTAGCGTTTCCAGAGAACGGGTCATTTAATATAATGATCTTAGAAAATTTGCGGAAGGCGTTAAACGAGCAAAAGCCGCCTCCGAGACCAGCACAGTTTGAGGCATTAGCAATTTGGGAACTGATGGCCATACGACAACGGCAACAGAAATTTGAGAGGAGAATGAGGAAGGCAGAAAAGACAATAGGTGAGGCTAGGTGGGATAGTGAGCACAGGATGTGGAGAAGGGAGATAATAGATGGAGTCATGATGTTTCCGGCAATAACTCAAGAAGCCGAAACTCAAGGAAGAAAAGCCACTTGTAAGACGGAGAAAGGTTCTAGCAAAGAAAAGGAGACTAAAAGGTCCTGGGCAGAGGCAGATGACTCAGATGATGATGAGTTCCTTAATCAGTTGTTACATGATCAACCACCACCATATGCCATGGATGACAATAGACTAAGTACTAGTGCAGGTCCTGTAAATTCGACACAGAACCAGGGGACCACAAATACAGCACAGGTAAATACAGTTGCGACACCAGCTCCAATACAGAATAGTGTCAGTGTGTCTACTGCTCCAGAGATGCAGACGTAGTTGCAGCCACCACCAGTTCAGAGGCTCTACCCTGATGTCCCAATATTAGAGAAGACTACGAGCTTGATGGTGCCGCCTGATCAAGCATATATGAGATCAAAGTTAGTGCAGATTGAGCCAACTCCACTTTTACTGCCTCAGCCGCAGCAACAGATGGTTCCGAGTTACACTTCGGTCACAGGACCGCAGTTAGCTATGGCACAAATAATGAATCAGAATATGGGAGCCAGTGTTCCACAGGTTGTGGGAAATAAGCCGGCACCAGCCGCCATATCCTTACCCATTACAGTTGGTCCACCAGTTCCATTGTACGCACAGGACAAGCCTAGCGTATTTGATCAGGGAGTAATGACCCAGGACATGACAAGAGGAGGGTTCGTAGGGAGCTCTCAAGGGATGACTCCATTGGAACAGATGGTAGAGAGATAGAGCTCCCTGTTAGACTTCAGTCCGATAGGGGTTCCTCCAGATGCCATGAGACACTCAGGTTTGGGACTGCTGACTCTGCAGATTGCAAGTGCAAATGTGCTGCAAACGACAGTAATGCAGGCTGGAAATATCTTGTTGCAAGGTTTAACTGCACAACAGCTAAATGAATGGTTAGACAAGCTGAATACACCACAGACTACTCCTGCAACAGCAGAGAGGTCAGAAAGGGAAGAGTACCTGAATTTTGTGAGGTTGGGCATGGAAGCAGCTGAGCTAGTTGAAGGAAGCATGGGAGTGAACAGACTAGAGTCGTACACTGAGGCAGAGTTGAGATATCTGTGCCCGAAAATAACTAAAGAAGTGAGCAAAGTGCATCAAAGGTTGGCAAACTTAGCAGACAAGTATGGCATAGACTTAGACAATACTAAGCATCTGAAGAGGACCTACAGGTTAGACTTTGAGCTGAAGGATTTTGATCACATGAGGTCTACTGCGATGAAGACACACCTTAAAGAGATACTGCAGAGCGCCCAAGTTTGGGGAGTGTTAGAAAAGTGGGAAGGCAGATAGGCAAAGAAAAGAGATAAAAGAAAGAGTGATTGCTCGGAGCAGCAGCAGGCGAAACCAGCACCAGACACTGGTACAATGAAGGCGTACCCCATGAGAGAGACAGCTGGAGGGGTTCTTGTCCATGTACAATGGTCCAGAGGTGACATTCTGTCATTTACGAATGGCTTTCCCAGGTTGAGGGAGAAGCCAATAGAGTGGTACCAGCAGACAGACAGGTTTGTGAAGCTTGTGAAGTGTCTTTGGGAAGGCCTGAATACCCTGTTTGAGATCATAGTTCCAGCTGATTTGTGGATTGAATGCAAAAGAAGTGTTGATTGGCCGACAGCGGAACCGGCAAGGGACAGGGCTACTGGAGCACCGTCTCCTGACGTAATGAGTATAGGGTGATTGAGTTTTGAAGCAGAAGGTGTCACCGCAAAATATTGATTGGAAAAAGATTGATCGAACAGCACAGGAAGCCAAAGAGTCGATACGTGCCTATTATGAGAGGTTGTTGAAAGCGCTCAAGCATTACAGCGGTATAGAGGTCATAGAGGCAAAGGACATGAATCACCTTGTGTTCAGGTTTGTTGAGGGATTGAGACCAGAGATTAGCCAGATGATCAAGAATCATTTGATTTGTTGGGAAGCAAAGCCGATTGATGAGGTGTTGTAGTATGCGAAATACTGTAGTGACGAAATTGAGTTGAAGCAGAGAAAATTGAAGGAGAAAGTGATGGTCATGCAAATCAAGGCAGCATAAGCAGGGATGCAGGGAAATGGAGTACAGCAGATGGTGCAACAGCCGCAAGGAAACAGGATGTTTCAGGCGTAAGCGAGAGGCAGAGGTCGAGGAGGTTTTGTGAACCATGGTCCAGATTTAAATACCGTTGCAGTTCAAAATGATGTACAGGGGATGAAGAAGGTGTTACCATGTCATGCTTGCGGGGGCGTCAGACACTGGAAGCTGGAGTGCCCGATGATGGTGCAGGAGGGTGTTGTTCAACAAAGCAATGATGTTGGTACGTTCCAAAATGTTAAAGGACCAAGAATGAGGGGTCCAAATCCGAACTTTCAGAATAACATGGTTCGGATGCAGGATCTTCAACCCACGCAACAAGTGCAGATGCCATGTGTGCAACCAGTGCAGATGCAGCAATTGCAGATTGCCATGGTAACTAGACAGCAAATGCATTTGCCCTTAGCACCAATGGGACAGCAATAGGTGATGCTTCCTCAACAGGTCACAGGTCAAGGAATGAGTCAAAACAGTGCAGTACAACAGTTCCCTTTGCGGGGTGAGAATGGAATAAACAATGAATGTTCGGATGACAGTTCAGATAGTGAGGAGTGTAGGCTGGCAACGTCAGAGAGGGCCCTATGTGCAAGGGAAAGTGATGGGTCACAAGGTCTCATTCCTGGTTGACATAGGAGCTACACGCTCTACAGTCAGAAGTGCATAAGTTCCGAAACTGCCTCTTTCGGGACGTACAATTAAGGTAGTAGGAGTGGCAAACCAACTCCTGACTAACCCGATTACGGATCCAGTTCAGGTTGAGATTGGTACCTTCCAGGGATTGCACAGATTTGTGGTTTGCGACTCAAGTCCTGTGTCCCTACTGGGAAGAGACTTACTGTGCAATACGAGGTGTTCTATCACCTGCTTCAGTGAAGGGATATAGGTACAGACAAATAGTGACAATGAAGGGGATGATGGTCAGATCTCAGAGCCTGAGACGGAGACAACAGATGAGGAGTACCCCCTGATAAGCTTCTTCCCAATGTTCACAGTGACTGATTTGCCCGCAGACCTGCAGGGGACAGTCACGGAGAAAGTGTGGTACTTGACCAGAAAGGAAGTGGGACTAATAAAAGGAGTAGAACCAGTCTAGGTCAATATGAAACCAAATGCTGTGTTCCCCCAGGTACCGCAGTACAACATGGCTCAGGATGTCCTTATACAAGTAACGCAGATAATTGCAAACTTTGTGAAGCAAGGGGTCCTGAAGGAAGTGATGAGCAGCCCATGTAATTCACCTATAATTTGACTGAGGAAGCCTTGTGGGAAAGTTCGAATTGTTCAAGACTTAAGAAAGTTCAATGAAATAGTGGTGCAGGGTTACCCAGTGGTGCCAAATCCAGCTGTGATTATGTTTCAGGTCCCATGCGATACAGAGTGGTTTACGGTAGTTGATTTGTCCCAAGCATTCTTTTCTGTGCCTCTTCATGAGGACATCCAATTTCTTTTCAGTTTTAAATTCTTGGACAAGGTTTACAGTTGGTGTCGAATCCCTCAAGGGTTTTCTGAGTCACCTTCCATCTTCAATCAAATCCTGAAGAAGGATTTGGAGTCATTGGAATTGCCTTTCCAATCAGCACTAGTGCAGTACATTGATGATTTGCTAATTGCATCCAAAACGAGAGATGACTGCAAGTACGATACTATTGCCTTACTGAACCATTTGGGAAAGAATGGGCATAAGTTGTCCCCAAAGAAGCTGCAATACTGTCAGAAAGAGGTGAAATATTTAGGTCATCTAATTGAGAGGGGGTCGAGGAAAATATCCAAGGAAAGAGTGACCGCAATATTACGAATTAGTCCCCCAAAGACACAGAGGGGGTCATTCCAAGTCTGGCGGCCAAAATAGCGCTGCCCCCATTCCAACATTCCCGCTGGGCCAGCGGGCGCTAACCATGTTAGCGCCTGCCGGCCCAGCGGGAATGAGGGCCGCAACACAGGAGCCGGCTCCGAATGGAGCCGGCGGTGTTGCGGCGGTGCGACGGGTGCAGTTGCACCCGTCGCGCTTTTCACTGTCTGCTAGGCAGACAGTGAAAAGCTTCATGGGGCCCTGTTAGGGGGCCCCTGCACTGCCCATGCCAGTGGCATGGGCAGTGCAGGGGCCCCCAGGGGCCCCAGGACACCCCTTACTGCCAGCCTCTTCCTGGCAGTGAAAACCGCCAGAAACAGGCTGGCGGTACGGGGATCAGAATCCCCAGGGCAGCGCTGCTTGCAGCGCTGCCCTGGAGGATTCTCCCAGCCGGGGCAAAAACGGCGGGAAACCGTCGTGACCCTGGCGGTCTTGGACCGCCGCGGTCAGAATGGCTTTGGAAGCACCGCCAGCCTGTTGGCGGTGCTTCCGTCATTTGCAACCCTGGCAGTCCAAGACCGCCAGGGTCAGAATGACCCCCAGAGAGATGTTAGGATGTTTCTGGGAATGGTGGGCTACTGTCGCCAGTGGATCCCTAATTTCTCAGTCATCTCAAAGCCATTGGTGAGACTGACAGTTAAGGAGGTTAAGGATGGCCCAGATACCATAACTATGTCCGATAAAGAGATGAAGGCGTTCATTGAGCTAAGGGAGTGTATGTGCAGGGCTCCAGCTTCAGGGATGCCTGATTGCACGAAGCCTTTTGTCCTGTTTTGTCATGAACGTGATGCTTGTTCCTTGTCTGTCCTGACACAGGTCCATGGAGGTGCAAACCGACCAGTAGCATATTTTTTAGTTACCTTGGACCCAGTCGCAGCTGCCTTACCAGGTTGTCTGCGTGCAGTTGCAGCAGTTGGTCAAAGCCTTACCAAGTGTGAAGGCATACTGATGGGACACCCTTTAATAGTTATGGTCCCACACTCAGTCGAGATTTTACTGACCCGGACCAAAACCCAGCACATGACAAATGCCAGATTGACGAAATATTAAATGATTATATTGGGGTCACCAAATGTGTCACTGAAAAGATGTACTGTGTTGAACCCGGCAACTTTGCTTCAGAATGAAAATACTGAAGTTGAGGATGCTGATGATGTAGAACATGATTGTCTTGAGGTAACAGAACTGTGCACCAAACCGAGACCTGATATTTAAGATACCCAATTGGAAGAAAATTACTACATTATCTTTGTTGATGGCTCATGCCTGAGAGACTCAGTAGGAGTACTGAGAGCCAGATACGCTGTGTGTACAATCACTAGTATCCTAGAAGCATCTTGGCTTGAAAGAGTATATTCTGCTCAAGTGGCTGAATTGGTTGCTCTTACTAGGGCATGCCATGCCGCTGACAAAATGAAGGTAACTATCTATACTGACAGCAGGTACGGATTTGGTATTGTCCATGATTTTTGCCAGTTATGGTCACAGAGGGGTTTCTTGACCTCCTCTGGTTCTACAGTTAAAAACGATGAGAGAATTAAGGAGTTGTTGCACGCAATTCAGTTACCTCTTGAAATTGCCGTAGTGAAATGCAGCGCTCATGTGAAGTCACAAGACTTTGGCCCTCATTCTGACCTTGGCGGGCGGCGGAGGCCGCCCGCCAAAGTCCCGCCGTCAGGTTACCGTTCCGCGGTCGAAAGACCGCGGCGGTAATTCTGACTTTCCCGCTGGGCTGGCGGGCGGTCGCCTTCAGACCGCCAGCCAGCCCAGCGGGAAAGAGGCTTCCACGATGAAGCCGGCTCGGAATCGAGCCGGCGGAGTGGAAGCTGTGCGACGGGTGCAGTTGCACCCGTCGCGTATTTCACTGTCTGCGCAGCAGACAGTGAAATACATGTAGGGGCCCTCTTACGGGGGCCCCTGCAATGCCCATGCCAGTGGCATGGGCACTGCAGGGGCCCCCAGGGGCCCCGCGACCCCCCCTACCGCCATCCGGATCTCGGCGGTCCGACCGCCGGGATCTGGATGGCGGTAGGGGGGGTCGGAATCCCCGCGGCGGTGCAGCAAGCTGCGCCGCCGCGGAGGATTCAATGGGGCCGCGGTACACTGGCGGGACCCCGCCAGTGGTGCCGGTCCGACCGCGGCTTTACCGCCGCGGTCGGAATCCCCATTGGAGCACCGCCGGCCTGTCGGCGGTGCTCCCGCGGTCCTCCGCCCTGGCGGTCAAAGACCGCCAGGGTCAGAATGACCACCTTTGTGTCAATGGAAAACGGATATGCAGATCAAGTCGCAAGGTTTTGCGCATTGAATTGTATATTGTTCAAGGATCAGTTAGAATTGTTACCTGAAACAGAAAATGAGACATGCACAGGTTACACATTGAGAGTGGTTGAGACGTTGGAGGAATTAAAATTGTTGCAGGGTCATGCCAGCAGAGAGGAGAAACGCTCTTGGCTTAAGATGCAATGTGTACAAAGACCAGATGATTTGTGGGTCTCTGATGAGGGGAAAATGTTTTTTTTTTTTAATATAGAATTTTATTGTAAGCACTGCAAAATGATACAAAACCCAAGAGGGACCGAGGTCCCAGCATTTACAAACAATAATACAAAATAGATCAAAGAATATAGGCAACGGGTGGAACATTGGGGCATTGTCAATTGTACTTCGAAAACATACCACAATAATCACAATAATCAGAAAAAATAATAGAGGAAGAGAGAAATAAAAGTCAGGGATGGGGAATAAGCAAAACATTGTGCTATAGGACATCTTTGTAAAGGGGAGCAAAAGAGGATAGGGGGGTAGACAAGTTAATAAGGTGGTGGGAGCAGGAATACAGTGTCATCTGGCCACCCGGGAGTGGAGGGTTCACTCCTCCCTGTATCGGTATCCGGATTGTAAGCACAGTGTGACATCAAGTTAAGGCAGGGTATCTTTATGTTGGAGGTCAGCTATCATGGTGGTAGCATACGACTGGGTGGTGAATTGCCGAGATAGCAGATCAGTCTGGATATTGGGGTCTGAGTCCTTTAGCTGCTCTCGGCACAGTCCATGCTTGTTACTTAGTGTTTTTATGCTGACTCAAATAGATGGGCCTACGACCAAGCTTGCTAATAAGAATAGAAGAGACCTGGTTCGTGCCCCTGATGGAACTGAGGGAAAGGGAGAGGAGAAAGGGAGAGAAGGAAAAGAAAAGAAAAAACGAATAAGGGGAGGGGAAGAAGGGTGATCCATCAAAGAAGAAAGAGAGAAGGGGGGATGGCGGAGGGGGGAGGAGGGAAAATGGGGGAGAGAGCGGGAGGGTAGGTGGTTTCACACGGCCTACGATCATCCCCCGGTAAGGAAGGGGGTCCATACTTGATTGAATAATTGGGCTTGATCTTGTAGGTTATATATGATTCTTTCATGCATGGCGATACAGGTCATAGCTATGATCCATTCTTCCGGGGTTGGGGAGACAGCTGATCGCCAGTGACGTAGGATACAGATTTATGCAGTGGCTAATGCTGTGTGTAGCAATCTCTTGTGCGGTCTAGTTAGGTCTGGGAGAGAGGTTGTGTTGTGTAAAAGTATGAGAGAGGGGGGGGAGTGGTGCCGGGAGTATCATGGATTCAGCCAGGGTGGAGCCCACCACATCCCACAGCGGTTGGACCATTGAGCAATCAGTTAGGATATGTTTTAGATCGCAGTATGTCTCTGGGCATCGCAAGCATTTTGCGTGTGAGAGAAGTCCTGTCCTGTGCAGTTTTGCTGGGGACCAGTGCCAGTCATGTAGGACCTTAAAGAGGCAAAACTTTAAACGTGCCTCTCGGGTACCTCTGTCCAGAGCCTCTAGGATGTCTTCCCAGTCCTCTGGGTCTAGTGTCTGTTGTAGTCGGGTTTGCCATTTTAAGCGCAGCTTATCTAGGAGGGGTTGGGAATAAAGCTGTCGGGTAATTAGGTCATAGAGACCCGCCATAACTCTCCTATGTTGCCCCCACTGCTGCAAGTAGGCCACTATGGGTGAAGGGACAGTCTTCTGTCACAGTTCACAAGGTTCTACCATGGGCAGGCACATATTGGGAGAGATGCCATGATCAGGTTATTCAAGATTGATTGGTTCAACCCAAAATTCAGACAAGCCGCAGAAGTGATCTTGTAATGTCTAGCTTGTGTTATGTCTAGAACCTCGCCCTCTTCTGTGTTCCAAGACTCTAATTCTGGAGCTGGGAGACGCTGCGGTTCTTGGAGGAAGGCGGTTGGGAGAGGAGAGCAGTTGTGGGATGACGGAGCTCGGATCCTATTTTGGGTTGGTATTTCAGCAATAAATCTTCATCTAATTCACTGCGTTTGTGCTCCATAACAGATCTGTCACCGGTGCATCATCTGTCAGCAGATGAATGCGGGGAAAGGGACAGTGGTGAATTTAAGCCACATAGGGAGAGCAGGAGGTCCATTTAGCAGGATGCAATTGGATTTTATTGAGATGCTTATGTGTGGAGGTCTGAGATACGTGTTGGTGATTGTGTGTATCTTTAGTAACTGGATTGAAGCTTACCCTACACGCAGAAATGACAGTCTCACAGTAGCAAAGCTGCTGCTTAGGGAATTGATTCCACGTTTCGGGTTTCTGATCTCTTTAGAATCAGATAGGGGAAGTCACTTCAACAATGATGTGGTTAAGCTATTGTGTGCAGCATTGAACGTTGAGCAGAAGTTGCATTGTAGCTACCGACCTGAAGCATCAAGATTAGTGGAGCAGATGAATGGTACCCTGAAGTCGAGAATGGCAAAAATGTGTGCAGCTACAAATTTGAAATGGCCTGATGCGTTGCCCTTACTGTTAAAGTCAATGAGAAACACTCCCAACAAGAAAACAGGACTGTCTCCTCATGAAATTCTCATGGGCCGAGCTATGAGATTGCCCGCGGTGCCTGCAAATGCTCTTGTGAATATCACAGATGATATGGTGTTGGACTACTGTAAAGGTCTGGCTGACGTGGTCCGCTCTTTCTCTCACCAGGTGGAGGCAACCACATTGCCACCGATAAGTGATCCAGGTCACAATCTGAAAGCTGGTGACTGGGTTATGCTCAAGAAACACGTGAGGAAGTCGTGTTTGGAGCCACGTTGGAAGGGGCCATATCAAGTAATACTGACAGCTACTACTGCTGTGAAGTGTGTGGGAATTCCAAACTGGATTCATGACAGTCACACGAAAAAGGTGACATGTCCAACTGATGAGGAAATTGAGTTGTCGAAAATAACAGCTTCAGAAAAGGAAGTCTCAGGGCCAGAGAGTAATCAAAGGGGAACTAAGACAGAAGGAGAGCCCGTTGAGGATGGCTTGGTCACTCAAACAACAAGCGAGACCCAGAAGGGTGACGGTGAGCCTATCTCAACTGAGGTGCCAGGAGGACCGACCCAAAGAGAGGTTCTCCCAGAAGAAGACGGATATGGGTTTGAAGTTGAGCCCCTGACAGGCCCAGAAGGCAAAGGAGTTGAGGCAGAAGGAAGTCAGAGTGCCCCGACTCCTCCTCAGCCAATTGCAGGTCCAGCAAGAGAAAACACCATAGCACAAGAGGAGGGCATTGAGCTGCAACCCGAAAAGTTAAACAACAGAGGAACTTTAGAGGGAGATAAGTGGCCAGAATTGCAAGTGGCAAAAGGAAAGGTGGTTGTCGATGAGACAATTGAAGAAGAGGTCGATACAACAAGGAAAGAAGACCTAAGAGACGGAGAATTACAGGGTGACTGCAAGTTGAAAAGAAAGAGAGTAGCAAATAGAAGGTACGCAGGTAGTGGCAACGAGAGTTCTTGGCATTCTGTTTTGATCGAGAAGTCCCAGGTCAATATTATGGTACCTGAGTTGGCTACAATGAAAGGAGATTGTGTTAAGTTGAAATTGAGCTAAAAGAAGCTGAGAAGAGAGACTGATAAGTTACCGGATGTGACACTGTTAACCTGAATTGACCTTTTGAAAACTGATTGTGACAAGCTGCTAACCGAATTAACAAGGATCCTGTGAGTGAATGAGAATCTGTAAATACTTGCCAGAGAGAGACTTTACTTAGCTTTGCCAAGAAGAAAAAAAAAGAGAGAAAAAAAGGCTTTAAACCATCCTCAGTTGGTTGTTTACACTTATAGCATTATGCTTTCTGATTCTTTACAGATCATGCCGAGCACGGGAGATGATAATGGGGGAAGTAAGCGTTGTAAATATTTGGGTGTTGCTTTGGGTGTTGTGTGTGTGGTATTCATTATAGCCTTGTTTGTGGAAATGCGATTGGTGGATGAGAATGAAACTAACAATGCTACAATTCCTGAGACTGCTACACTAACACCTTGGGAGAGGTTTGAGCAAGTTACTAAGTATTGGCACGAAGATACTAACACAAAGGGAGAACTGTCTACTAATCTTTTCTATCGCTTGCTGAGTGAGTATGTTGACACCATGGATGCGAAAGCTTGTTATGTGTGTACGCAAATTCCTGTTTCAGTACAAGAGGGAGTTACCTATCATAGCTTGCCCCTAACCTATGGGATAAGCTGTAGTTTGCTACTAACACGTTTCTATGACCACGAAGAGGTGCAGTATTTCTATTCCAACCTCAACCTTGTGTTCTCTTATGTGCCTATTATAGAAGATTTGAATAGCATAGCTACATTTTATGCCATAAAGTTGATGAAGGGGTTCTTTGAAGCGAGAGTGGTGATTAGTACATCTTATGCACACCGCAATAATTTGACTTGCTTGCTCACACCTGTAGAGAAAAACTTCTTAGATCACACTGAAGATAGAAGAAGGGTTCTGAAGGGGAAATTAGAAAAAGGCTTGCAGCAACGATCCTTTATTAATAGTGGGAGTTACAATGAAGTTAGGGAACAAGGGAAATTAGCTTTAGATGCACTACATGTAGGTAAGCTTTGCATAACACGGCCAAAGTCATATTATGACAATGTGTTTGTGGGAACGAGTGAATGTAAGCATGTGTTTTTGTTTCAGAGTAAGTGGACGTTTATGTTAAATGGACAGGATCCAGCGATCCCTGGGTCTATTACGTTTGTGGACTTAATGCTTATTACCGTCTTCCAAAGGGATGGTATGGGACATGCTATTTGGGGATAGTTTTCCCAAAGATTTATCAGTTAGAAGACTTAAAGAAGTTTCCGAAGGTGTCTGAATTACTTCATACTAGACAAAAGAGAGAGACTGCTGCTGGTGTAGTAGGAGACATATTTGGAGCAATAATTCCTTCAGTGGGAGTTATCTTGAACTCCATAAAGATTCGAAAGTTGTCTACTATTGTGGATAACATGCTGACAAACTTCACAGGAGCTATACTCCTGATGTATACTGAACTTGCTGCGGAGAGGGCTATGACTCTTCAAAACAGGCTTGCTTTAGACATTCTTTTAGCGAAAAATGGCGGAGTCTGTAAGATGCTTAATGAGCGTCACTGATGTGCCTACGTACCTGACAATAGTGATGAGATTAGAAGTATGCTTACTAACCTAACAAGAGATAGTGTAGACTTGAAGGAATTGAAAGAACCAGGTGTTTGGGAAAAGGTTGGAAAGGGACTTGCTCGTGTGGGAAGCTGGTTTAGTAATATTTGGCATGGGATATTGGGAAAAATAATACAGGGAATAGTAATTGTTTTGGCTTGTTTATTTGGATTAAGGTTATCATGCAAAATTAGTAAAAGAATTAAAGCAAAATTGGCGAAATATAATGCGAGGAGGGAAGAAAAGAAAAGGGAAAAAATGTTCAGAGCAAAATATGAAAAGGCAAAACCAATGGAAGAAATTGAGATGACCGAATTTAGAAAATGAAAATTTTGTGAAAGAGAGGATTTGTGTGATGACAAGAGTCATCAGAGGAGGGACTGTTGGAGTGTGACTTTTGTAATCAATATTAACATGAAATGCTTGCAAAATAATGTATAATGAAGCTGCATAGAAAATGTGATAGAAGAAAATTAATGTACGCGTTTGAAATGTGCCCACGGGGAGTGGCCACCAATGTATACGAATAATGTACTAATGTATGATTTTGTATTAGCATTAAGAGTTATATGTTAAGGTTTTGATAAATTAAGCACTAGGCCTTAGTTAACAAGGGTCTGGGCCTAGCTGCCTGGTCTCATATTAAATGTGTTTTTCTAACGTGCAATGTGCTGTCTTCCTGAAGGACATGAAACTGTACTTTTCCAGAAGCTAGAGATGTGTGAGTAACCGTAGTAAATTCTTTCTCATGAGACCCGACTTGCTCAAGGAGACATTCTTGCTGAATGCAACAGTGTAATTCGCAACAGGTACAAGGTCGCCTAAACTGGTAAAGACAATGGAACCACTGACTGGAGCGACGAGGGTAAGTTTTCTTACCTGAAATCTACCCGTTGAAGACGTAAATCACAGGAGCCAATAAACTGCATGAGAACTGTCTTAGGTGAAAATTCTAGTAAGGTGATCAACGGATTATTGGACAGAGATAATGATGCACCAAATATTGACCAATTGGAAATTAGAGACTTGCTCGACAAGTTTGATATAACGAAATGACACAAGGAGAAATCGGCCATTACGCGCCTTTTACTGAACCATTCATGCTGTTACTTTGGCATTTGCTGTTCTGAGTTTTCAACCCATCCTCTTTGCCTGACAATTGTTTCTCCTCCTTATGAGGGAAGCATTCCTTCTTACCCTATTTTGCTGAGACTTTGTTGTTCTATCCTGGCCGATGGAGAATCGACTGATCTCCTGAGGACGAAGTCTGACTCTGAATGCTGATCCATTACGGAGGGTAACTATATGATAATGCAATTGTAATTGTCTGTCTGCCTTTTCGTTCTAGGTACCAACTGCTCTTTTGACAGAGGCCATAGTTAAATGTTTTTCCTAAATTTATGTTGCTAAATTGTTTTGCATGAAGCCCAACATGCGGATTCTAATTAGAGGTTAGTTAAGGTATTCACTAATATTGGGTGCAAATAGACAAATGACTGAATCTTTGCTTTGTTGATTATTGTACTAATGATACTCTGCTAAAGTTGATTCATGTTGAAGTCGTGCTTTGTTCTGATGTTCCTGATTTTTGCTTTGATAAAGTCTTATTCAAGTTGCCATATTATAATGCTTTTGATGTGCATATTGGTATTGAGACTAATAAATATGACCTTAGAATTGTAATTAGAAGGGAATAAAATAACTTACCCTTTACTAGATTTGTGTGATTACTTATTGGTTGAAAGTTCATGGTGTTACATTCTTATTGGAGAGTATTGATAAGTCAAATCGATTAGTTATTGTGAATATTGATGGAGTGATTGATCTATTGATTGTAATGCCAACCAGCTATCTCATCTTAAGGAGTCCCCAGTCAGGGTCAAAAGGTTCATTGGCCTAAAACGAGTCCCTCTGTAAGTAAATTAGCTAGGTCGGGACGCGTTAGCAATGGCCAAGGGAGATTTAAAAGGATAATTCTCAACCACCTTCCAGAAAGTTTCTGAGCCCTCCTTTACTATTCCTTCCACAAATGTTCCAGGAACCCATTTAAAGGTCCAGAAAATTCCAGAACTTTCGTTTAGGAAGCAATCTGGTTATATAAACGTATATTGCGAAAAACAATGTTGAAATTCAAAAATATTGCCAAAAAATATTGTGAACTTAAATATCATAATCCTAAAGTAAAAAAAAACACATATATCAACAACAAAAATAGAATTGAAAAAAAATCTAAATTACTGTAGTTTGGAAAACAAAAAAGAGGTATGGTATGAATTTGAAAAGAATAATGAAAGATCTGAAACCATACTATATATACTTTTCTAAAATAGAGATAAACAACCTGTAAGAAGATGAAAGCCAAAAAAACAGAAAAGAAAAAAACACCTACAAATCTAAAGTGCAAGAAAGACAAAATTCAAAGTATTATGATTACAACACAACAATAACATTTCAGGTACAAATAACGTATGCACATTATTTAAAAATATTTACCTAATAAATATAAATTAAAAAAATATATATTAAACCGGCACACCTCACATATTTATTTCTCCTAACCAACTGCAGCAAATGAAAGATGTCACCAAAAAACAGTAGTAACTAGCCCTGCAAAGCAAAAATGTACAAAAAAATAAACTAAAGAAAACATTTAAAGCATAAGTGAAAATGCATGTAGCTACAATTCTAAAATGTAATAATAAATATTACAACACATTCTGTATTTAAAAGTAATACATATGTATGTCAGAAACAGCAAAATACATTAAATCCCAAAAAAAGGAAGCTGGTATTAAGCTATAGAGAATATACTTATAGTAAGGAGAGCATCACCAGTAAGAAAACATACTGTAAATGCACAAACTATAACTCCAACGAATGTATTGCCAGTGCTACCTCTAAAAATAACATTGTAGAGAGTGATAAAGAACATTATCATCTGCCTGCTAAGACAGAAATGGAAGTGAGTAATGTCCTACATGATGTGAAAAAGCCCAGTACAGTCTCACAAGAGCTGTCTGCAACAATACTTAAAAATATTATTCCAAATGTTCCTGAAGAGGCAACAGGTCATCTCCCAGGCATACCAACCTGCAAAAGGATAATAGCCAGAACATATAGAATATTAGGGAAGCACCAGTACCACCTACAAATATGAAGAAACAGACGGACCCCAAGATTTACTAACTACCCAAAAGGCCACCTTCTTGCTATGTGACAACCACAATAATGATAGAAGAATCATACGTTGGGCTACTAATAATATCACAATGTAACATATTGAGGATGGATGGATCATTTACGTTGTGCCCTCGACTGTTCAGTTAAATAAACACAATATGTGACTAATATGAATATTGAAACATCCTATTAGCAGATGCACTGTTACCTACTAAGCAAAGTGCAATTTACCATCAAATGCTAACACTTCTAAAACAACAAACTAACAACTACAGTATAACCCTAAAAAATCATCATAGATGTTGAACATGCAAGGTTTACAACTACACTGAAAACCTACCGACACACTACAATTCAGGGATGCTGCTATCATTTCAACCACAACCTATGAAGACACCTTCATATATCCATCCTGAATACAGCATACACAACTAATCTACAATTTGCATGTGAAACTAAAATAAATAATAGCTTCATCCCTATAACTGAAGTTCATGAACATTGTGTCATTCTAACTGAATCCACTAGTACCAAATGCAAAAAAAGCCAAATTATCACATTCCGTAGTGGAATGCCTATGATAGCATGTCTCAAGAAACAACTACAAGCATTTACAATGCAATGAGTCTCGCGTTTGCACGAGGTAGAGCTATTAGCCTTGTAAATTCCTAACTGGACTTTTCTTGTCACACAAACTGAAAATAAAAAGTAAAACACTTGATCTAGCGAACCGATTCAAAGCAACGCTGTGAGCGTGAAGAGAGAGGCAAAAGGAAAAGGAGTTCGCTCCCAGTCAAAGTTATCGGCAAAAGTGCAATTATCCATGTAACTGGGTCCATGGCCAAGGCAGTAACAAAACCGCCCTAAGGAGGGACAATCTTAAATCAGTTGTCAATGAAAACAAAGGATTTTTGAAAGGCAATTACATATGCGAGTGATAGTGATGGGCGTGCGGTGGGTGTGGTTAGAAGTGCAGATACAGACTAACACGTCAGAAAAGCAGCGCTTGCGCGCTGCTATGCTCAGCCTAAAAAGGATTTGGACCGGGGTCCTTCTTCCGTCAGTCTGTTCAACTGTTATTCACATGTTGCTCCCACTCACCAGAGCATACAGCATGGGCGCCCACTTCAGGCACAGGTTCTCATGTACTAATTAGGCACACATCTACCTAAAACGTGCACTCTGGATCAGGGAAGATAGGCCAATACATTACTTTGCAACTGTTTTTTGTTTCCATTCTTTGCCTTTTAGTATTTTGGCCACCCTTATGTGCCTCCAGGTTGAAGTAATTCAAAGCCATTAGTACCCTTTTGTTTGTGCCAACAAGAATCTTATTTTCCTGTAATATGTACTACAATTTAAATGGTTTCTATGCCTGTTGTGAAGCAGCAACAATGCTCCATTAAAAGTCTATATCATATTTAGACATGAGTTATTCTTTTTATGGCATAGAATTGTGATGAAAAAAAAAAAAAAACCACCCATCAAATCAGCTTCCCAAGCCATGCCTGTTTTCTTTGCCAATGCTTGTTTTTGCACAGTTATGAATGGATCGCATCTGGAGACTTCCGCTGGGCATATGTGGGATGATTTTCATACAATTCCACATTGAATTATGTGCCAAAATTATGCAATATGCTGTGGCACGTGTCTCACTTTAAAACAGGCTCCTATCCAGTCTCTACTATACAAATGCCAATACATGCATAACAAGCATTGGCAAAGCCAATATGTCGCGCCTATACAAGAGCTATTGGCTTTGGCAATGTGCTTTGCCATGTTGTACACCAGTGTGGCTGCTGTTCCTCATGCAAGATGTTAGCAGCACAAAGTGTCAGAATGCACTGGGGGAGCATACTGTCATAGAGTGAATTTGTTGGAATGCCAGAGTAGAGTAGGAGGAGTACAGTGTTGTACAGTTGAGTAGAGGGGAGTAGAGTCCAGTGGTTCAGTGGCAGAGAGTATCGTAGAGTGGGGTGATTTAGGGTTGAGTGGGTTAGAGTGGATTAAGGTAGTGGGTTGGAGTGTATTGAGATAGTGGGGTGGTTTAACATAGGTCCCCTTAACATGTTGATGATATTGAAGATATTTTGATGACCTTGGTTTCTTTTTGTTCACTAAGTCTTTCTCTGTGTGCTGCTTAAACTCTGCACACACTTCTCTAGGGATTGAATGTTGCTTATGCCATAGCTGCCAGGGTGTTCAGCAGAGAATCTCTCTCAACTGTGTTTTGACCTACCCAGAGTACATTGAGTTGGTAGGGGCCCCCTTATCTCAAAGAATAACACTATTTCTGACAGTTTTGCATCCTATCAAATGTAGTACTGGGTACTTCAGTGTGCACACTAGCATAGCATCTTTATGGAATATACTAACTAGGAGACACACTATGGAAATGAAGTGTGCGCTAATTAGGCATTGTGTGGATTGCAAATGTCTATACTGCTGCCATTAATGGAGTTTGTAAAGTGTTTTGACCTTAGAGTTTTGAGCTATGAAAATTATAGAAAACTGTAGTCTGCCACCCAGGAAATTATGGAAACCTACAACATGAACGTAAAGGGACATTATGGAAACTTGTAAAGGTAAAGAGCTACCTAGCCCACTAGGGAGTTTGGCTAGTGTGCATCCTGGGGTCTTTTTGGAAGCTTACAAAGAAGAGTATGCTATATCTTACATTAACAAAATGTGTATCTTGAAAGTCGTACTAACATGGGTTATAGTGTTCCCTCTTTACCACAGTAATGCCTTGGGGTCTCGTGACTAAGCTGTTGACTTTGGAACCTGATTTCTAATCCTAGCTCCAGCACTTGACAAGAAATTGTATGATGCTGGG
This sequence comes from Pleurodeles waltl, assembly GCF_031143425.1. Taxonomy (NCBI): domain Eukaryota; kingdom Metazoa; phylum Chordata; class Amphibia; order Caudata; family Salamandridae; genus Pleurodeles; species Pleurodeles waltl. The sequence goes on from NC_090444.1 coordinate 1,731,944,309, forward strand.
CAAATCACTTGATCTCTCTGTATATAGAAATATACACATATGACATGTAATTTAAGTGTAAATATGTGAAATTTGGTGTTACTTTGCAAGAAAATTGCATAGGATGTGTACGATCTTGTAACATCTCTCAGCAGCCCCTATTAAAGTACAACACTATGTTTCTACCCCGCTAACTTCAAACTATTTAAATAACAGAACAAAAGAACTATTAAATCCAACTAAGTTCTGGCAAATGATCTCCTAAAACTAGAGTTTCAACCATTTATTCGGGGAGAACCCAATCCTTTTTTGTATAACCGTACACAAAACCTCATTTGTGGCTACATTTCCCAAAGATCCTTAGCAGAGAACTGCATTGCCCTGTGTAAAACAGTTTTTAAACTCTTCCAATGTTTACCAAGTTATTCATGCAATTCGATTAAGACCATCATTTTCGCAGTATTGTTTCCTAATATTTCTTAGGAGGAGACCCCCAAAACACTTCAAAGCCTACAAACCTTTGAAATATTTGCAAGATTGTTGCTAGATATATGTGCCTTAACTTTTGAAATTAATGTTCTAAAACTTTGGAAATAAACATTCAGCCACTTTTGCTCTTTAAATTAAATGTTCATCACCATTAATGGCTTACACTGTGCTTTAGCATGCATTTATGCTGTAGCTGTATTTCATAAATAAATATTATTAATATCTAAACACATGAACACATATATACTACTTGTATCAATATCTATATCTGTTACTGGTATATACATTATAGTAAGGCGATCTATAAAGTTTTAGTTCATGTTTCTTCCATTTTGCCAACATATTTACATCCTTAAGTTTTGTTGTGGGTTGGATGTTGCTCACCATTTGATTTCTCATCCAAATATTGCCATTGCAAATTAAAGGTTTGGGAAGCTTGATTAGGATGTGCGACATTAACACATCTTCTTTGCCCTGTGGCTTTCCTTACTGCAAAATTCAGATTTTCAAGTAATTCTGTTCATCCAGGCCTTAGCAGAAATGAGGCAAGGCTGAAGGTTCGGTGGTGACAATAAGACACTCTGGTCTAAATGAATCAATATTCTGTTATTGGATATGGTGGAGAATCAAAAATATATAATCAGTTGTGTTAGAAATGGGGTTTTTGGTTGGCAGTCAGGTTACCCTCTGTCCAAGCAAAAACCCTCACTCTAGTCGGGGTAAGTCACACACAATCCAAGATTATCCTGTGCCCACCCTCTGGTTGCTTGGCACGAGCAGTCAGGCTTAACTTAGAAGGCAATGTGTAAAGTATTTGTGCAATAAATCATACAATACCACCATATAGCACCACAAAAATACACCACACAGTGTTTAGAAAAATATATAATATTTACCAGGGTAATTGTAGGTCAAAAAAAATAAAGTTGCAATGTGAAATTGTAGAGATATCACTAAAAAGTGATATAAAGTGTCTTAAGTCTATAAAATATAAATAAAGTCTCTTTCAAGCACAAGTACCTGGTTTGGAGTGAAAAAAAATCTCCGCAGAGGGCCACAAAAGAAGAGGTGCGTGGAAAAAGGGTGTGTGCGTCGATTTCTCCCCAGCATACAAGGACTTGCGTCGTTATTTTTCACGCGTGAAAGTCATGCGTCGTTTTCCGGCGCGCGGACAGTCTCTTTCTGTGGATCGCGGGGAATACCAGATGTCCCGGGTCTGTGTGTGGATTTTCCTGCTTGTTTTCCGGCTGCGCGTCGTTCTGCGGGGCTGCGCGTCTAAATTACGATCTCACGGTAGGCGTTGCGTCGATTTCTCCTCTGGAGGTCGGGCGGCGTTGTCCTTGCGAAGCCGTGCGTCGGATTTCCGGTCGCCCCGAAGGCGTCACGTCGATCAGCGTCGGTGTGCGGCGTTTTTCTCACCGCGGAACAAGCTGTGCATCAAAATTTTCGGCGCACGGAGCGTCCAAGTGAAAAAGAGAAGTCTTTTTGGTCCTGAGACTTCAGGGAACAGGAGGCAAGCTCTATCCAAGCCCTTGGAGAGCACTTTCACAGCCAGACAAGAGTTCAGCAAGGCAGCAGTCCAACAGCAAGGCAGCAGTCCTTTGTAGAAAGCAGACAGGTGAGTCCTTTGAGCAGCCAGGCAGTTCTTCTTGGCAGGATGTAGTTTCGGGTTCAGGTTTCTTCTCCAGCAAGTGTCTGATAAGGTAGGGCAGAGGCCCTGTTTTATACCCAAATGTGCCTTTGAAGTGGGGGAGACTTCAAAGAGTGGCTAAGAAGTGCACCAGGTCCCCTTTCAGTTCAATCCTGTCTGCCAGGGTCCCAGTAGCGGGTGTGGCAGTCCTTTGTGTGAGAGCAGGCCCTCCACCCTCCCAGCCCAGGAAGACCCATTCAAAATGCAGATGTATGCAAGTGAGGCTGAGTACCCTGTGTTTGGGGTGTGTCTGAGTGAATGCACAAGGAGCTGTCAACCAAGCCCAGCCAGACGTGGATTGTAAGGCACAGAAAGATTTAAGTGCAAAGAAATGCTCACTTTCTAAAAGTGGCATTTCTAGAATAGTAATATTAAATCCAACTTCACCAGTCAGCAGGATTTTATATTACCATTCTGGCCATACTAAATATGACCTTCCTTCTCCTTTCAGATCAGCAGCTACCACTTCAATACTGTATGAGGGCAGCCTCAATGTTAACCTATGAAGGGAGCAGGCCTCACAGTAGTGCAAAAACGAATTTAGGAGTTTTACACTACCAGGACATGTAAACTACACAGGTACATGTCCTGCCTTTCACCCACACAGCACCCTGTTCTAGGGGTTACCTAGGGCACACATTAGAGGTGACTTATATGTGGAGAAAGGGGAGTTTTAGGCTTGGCAAGTACTTTTAAATGCCAAGTCGAGGTGACAGTGAAACTGCACACACAGGCCTTGCAATGGCAGGCCTGAGACAAGGAAAAAGGGGCTACTTAAGTGGGTGGCACAACTAGTGCTGCAGGCCCACTAGTAGCATTTAATCTACCGGCCCTATGCACATAGAGTGCACATTACTAGGGACTTATAAGTAAATTAATAGTCCAATCAGGTATGATTCAAGGTTACCATGTTTTAAGGGAGAGAGCATATGCACTTTAGCACTGGTTAGCAGTAGGAAAGTGCGCAGAGTCTAAAAGCCAGCAACAACAGTGTCCAAAAAGTGGAGAGAGGCAGGCAAAAAGTTAGGGGTGACTACCCTAAGGCTGTCAGGTCTAACATGTGTCCCCCCCAGCTGAAAGTGGGGAGAGCTACCCGACCTCCTGGGAGCTCTCATCGCTAAGGTGGAAGTATCTGGAGAGACCATCAGCATTGGTGTGGTCAACCCCTGGGCGATGTTCCACCGTAAAGTCCATCCCCTGTAGGGAAATGGACCACCTCAAGAGTTTTGGATTCTCACCCCTCATCTGCATGAGCCATCTGAGGGGCCTGTGGTCTGTCTGAACCCGGAAGTGAGTCCCAAACAGGTAGGATCTTAGCTTCTTCAGTGCCCAGACCACAGCAAAAGCCTCTCTCTCAATAGCACTCCACCTCTGTTCCCGTGGTAATAGCCTTCTGCTAATAAAGACTACCGGTTGGTCTAGGCCCTCCTCATTTAGCTGTGCTAGAACTGCCGCTATGCTATGCTCTGAAGCGTCTGTCTGCATGATAAATTCCTGGGAGTAGTCAGGAGCCTTGAGCACGGGGGCCGTGCACATGGCTTCCTTCAGGGCGTCAAAGGCTTTCTGACAAGCCTCTGTCCAATTCACCAACCTAGGTTGTTTCTTGGAAGTGAGTTATGTCAAGGGTGACACAATGGTACCATAGCCCTTGACAAATCTGCGGTAGTATCCTGTGAGGCCTAAAAAGGCTCTCACCTCAGTCTGCGTTCTAGGTGGTTGCCAGGCCTTGATAGTTTCAATCTTGGCCTGGAGTGGCTGCACCTTGCCACCACCCACTAGGTGTCCCAAGTACACCACGGAACCCTGCCCAATCTGGCACTTACTAGCCTTGATGGTCAGGCCTGCCTGTTGCAGGGCCTGAAGCACCTCCTTGAGGTGAAGCAGGTGTTCCTCCCAGCTGGAACTGTAGACAGCTATGTCATCCAGGTAGGCTGCACAGAAGGCATCCTTGCCAGCTAGGACCCCGTTAACCAACCGTTGGAAGGTAGCGGGGGCATTTTGCAATCTAAACGGCATCACCCGGAACTGGTAATGGCCATCAGGGGTTGAAAATGCGGATCTTTCTTTAGCCCCCTCAGTCAGGGCGATCTGCCAGTACCCTGAAGTAAGATCAAACGTACTCAGGAACTTGGCAGCGCCCAGCCTGTCAACGAGCTCATCAGCTCGGGGGATGGGGTGAGCATCAGTCCGGGTGACTGAGTTGAGACCCCGGTAGTCCACACAGAACCGGAGTTCTGGCTTCGCACCTGGGGCAGTAGCCTTAGGGACCAACACCACTGGGCTGGCCCAGGGACTACTGGATTTCTCGATGACCCCTAGAGCTAACATCTTGGAGACCTCCTCCTTGATGCTGGCCTTCACCTTATCCGATAACCTGTAAATTTTGTTCTTCACAGGGAGACTGTCACCGGTGTCAATGTCATGAACACAGAGGTGGGTCAGTCCAGGAGTAAGGGAGAACGGGGGGAAAACTGCTCCAACAGCTCATACCAGTCTCCTTTCTGTTTTAGAGTCAGGGAGTCAGAAAGAATGACCCCATTTACTGACCCATCACCTTCTTGGGCAGAGAGGAGGTCGGGGAGAGGTTCACTCTCCTCTTCCATTCCTTCATCTGTGACCAGAAGCATGTTGATCTCCGACCTCTCAAAATGAGCCTTTAGTCGGTTAACATGGAGCACCCTTAGGGGGTTCCTAGGGGTTTGGAGGTCCACTAGGTAAGTGGCCTCTCCTTTCCGCTCCTTTACTTCAAATGGGCCAGACCAGCAGTCCTGGAGAGCTCTGGGCTCTACTGGCTCCATTACCCACACTTTGTCTCCAGGTTGAAACTCTACCAGGGTGGCCTTCTGGTCATACCAGCGTTTCATTACCTCTTGACTGGCCTCAAGGTTACTTTGGGCCTCTTTCCAGAAGCGGGTTATCTGGTTGCGGAGGGCCAACATGTAGCTGACCACATCCTGAGGGGGTGCCTTTGGAGCTTTCTCCAATCCCTCCTTGACAATGCTTAAGGGTCCCCTGACAGGGTACCCATAGAGAAGCTCAAAGGGACTGAACCCTACCCCCCTCTGGGGGACCTCTCTGTAAGCAAAGAGAAGGCATGGTAAGAGGACGTCCCACTTACACCTCATGGCCTCAGGGAGGCCACCAATCATGCCTTTCAAGGTCTTGTTGAATCTCTCCACAAGACCATTAGACTGGGGGTGATAGGGTGTGGTGAACTTGTAGGTTACACCACACGCATCCCACAGAGACTTCATGTATGCAGACATGAAGTTAGTGCCTCTGTCAGACACTATCTCCTTGGGGAATCCCACACGGGTAAATATCCCCATCAGAGTTCTGGTCACCACCGGTGCAGTTACGGTCCTCAGAAGGATGGCCTCTGGGTAACGGGTGGCATGGTCCACCAAAACCAGGATGAACCTGTTGCCTAAGGCAGTTTTGGGGTCCAATGGACCAACAATGTCGATGCCCACCCTTTCAAAGGGGGTGCCAACGACAGGAAGTGGAATCAGGGGGGTTTTAACCCTTTTTCCTGCTTTACCACTGGCCTGGCAGGTAGGACAAGATCTGCAGAACTTATCTGAGTTTGTCCTCATTCTGGGCCAATAAAAGTGGGTGACAAGCCTGTTAAAAGTCTTGCCTTGCCCCAAATGTCCTGCCAGGGGAATGTCGTGAGCCAGACCCAGTAGGAAGGTTCGGTAACACTGGGGGACCACCAGCGTACGTGCTGCCCCAAAGGCCGGAACCTTAGGCTGACTGTAGAGGAGATCATTCTCCCAATATATGTGGTGATCGTCAGAGGCTTCACCTGCCGCCTGGTTTGAGGCTTGTTTCCTCAGACCTTCTAGAGTGGGACATTCTTTCTGCGCCTTGCAGAATTCCTCCCTGGTGGGTCCACCCTCAACTTGCCAGCCAGCAAGCTCAGGTAAGTCACCTAGGTTGGCAATGTCTTCCCTAGTTGGCTCGGGAGCCTCCTCCTCAGGAGCCCCGTCAGCCACTGCGGGAACTTCTGGGGCCGGTTTCCCGCTCCCCTTGTCCCTCCTCTTGGCAGCTCTCTGGGCCATCGTTCCAGGCTCCAGACGCCCTTGACTTCCCTCTCGGTCAGCCATGGACCGTGTGGTCATGCAGACCCACTCAGGTAACCCTAACATCTCCAGGTGAGACCTGAGCTCCACCTCTTTCCAGGCAGTATGCTCAAGATCATTGCCTAACAGACAATCTACAGGCATGGCAGGACTCACAGCTACTTTCAGAGTACCAGAGACCCCCCCCCACTCAAAGGGAACCAGAGCCACCGGTAGGTGACTCTCACGATTGTCAGCGACTATGACCTGGTGGAATGTATTAGGGACTATCTGCTCTGTTGACACCAGCTGACTCTTGATAGTAGTCATACTGGCTCCTGTGTCACGCAGAGCCTCCACCTTCTGCCCATCAATGGTGACCCACTGCCTGTACTTGGAAGTATTTTGGGGCATGTGGGCTTTGGGCACCATTTCTCCTTCTCCCAGGGACACTAGTGAAATCTCTACCTGTTCCCCAAAGCTATCTGGGTCCATCTCCCCCCCGATCGCTACACTAGTCAACCCAGGTGTCTAACCGGTAGTGGACGGTGCTCTCTTGGAGCACTGGGGGTCGCCTTTATAGTGACCATACTGGTAACACTCCATGCATTTGGGGTTGGATTTTCCTGACCTGTCATATGTCCCTGGCTTCTTCCCAAATCTGGAAAAGGAAGGGTTGCCACCCCCTCCCTGGGAATTCTTTTGGGGGCCTTTGGAGAGTTCCTTATCTGTAAGTTTATCTCCCCCCTCTTTCTTCTGTTGGGAACCCTGACCACCTTTGTGGGAGTCCCCCCCAGGTACCTTCTTGGGCACTCTGCTGCTAACCCAGAGGTCCGCCTCCTCAGCAAGCTTCCTGGGATCAGTCAGCTTACTATCCACTAAGTGCTGGCGCAACTCTGTATAAGTAGTATTAAGCATATGCTCTCTCAGAATCAAGTCATATAAACCTTTATAATCATCTACTTTGTTGCCCCACACCCATCCATTCAGTGCCTTACTGGAGAAGTCAAAGAAATCTACCCATGTTTGTGTGGTTTGTTTGGTGCTGTCCCTGAACCTCTGACGGTATCCCTCAGGGGTCAGCCCAAACTTTGCAAGTAAAGTGGCTTTCTGAAGTGGGTATGTGTTTTGATCAGGTTGATCCAATGTGAGGAGTGTGTCCCTCCCCAATGGCGGTACATAACCCCACATAGCTACGCCCCATTGCCCTTCAGGAACCTCATGAGCCCTTAGTGCAACTTCATAAGCAGCTAACCATTTATCTATGTCATCTCCCACCACAAAACTGGGCACCACATTTTTGGGTATACAAACCTTCTTTTCTCCAGCAGGTCCTGTCAGTATGCTGCCACCATTATTGCTGGATTCAGACTGCTTTGCCTTGAGATCCAGCTCCTTGAGACTCAGTTCATGAGCCAATAACAGTTTCTTTTCAGCCAAGGCTCTCTCAGCTGCAGCTTCAGCTCTTTCAGCTTCAACCTGTTTGGCTGCTCTTTCAGCCTCAGCTTGCTTGGCTTCTCTTTCTGCCCTTCTTTCCTCCTGTTGAGCCTCAATTTTCAGTTTTGCCATTTGCAATTGGAACTCCCTTTCCTCTCTCCTTTCCTCTGCGGTCAGGCTTTGCACAGAGACACTGCTTCCTGGTCTGGAAGGGGGCACAATTGCAGTGGTAACACCATCCACAGATAGTGAAAACTCCTCTGAGGGGCCATTTTCTGGCTCCTCTTCCTCATCATCCTCTTCTAAATGGGCTTCTGCCCAGGCTCTCAGTGCCACTTGAAAGTCCTCCTTTTTGGAGGCCCCTTGGGTGGGTACCCTCATTGCCCTGCAGAATCCTCTTAGTTGTTTGACCGTATATGTATCCAACCGGACTAGGTCAAAGTCTCCTGTCTGAGACCCAGTCAGAGACATGTTGAGTGAGGATTTAGTTTTTGAAAATTGTCAGGAAAAATGAATTTGCAAAAAGAGATAAAAATCAAGTTGACCTTCAACTGTGGGTAGGTAGTGAAATACTTAGCTACTGTATGTCACTGCACAAATACAAGTCCTATCCTCACCACTGATCACCAATGTTAGAAATGGGGTTTTTGGTTGGCAGTCAGGTTACCCCCTGTCCAAGCAAAAGCCCTCACTCTAGTCAGGGTAAGTCACACACAATCCGAGATTATCCTGTGCCCACCCTCTGGTAGCTTGGCACGAGCAGTCAGGCTTAACTTAGAAGGCAATGTGTAAAGTATTTGTGCAATAAATCATACAATACCACCATATAGCACCACAAAAATACACCACACAGTGTTTAGAAAAATATATAATATTTATCAGGGTAATTGTAGGTCAAAAAGAATAAAGTTGCAATGTGAAATTGTAGAGATATCACTGAAAAGTGATATAAAGTGTCTTAAGGGGGTCATTCCGACCCCAGCCGGCGGCGGAAGCCGCCGGCCTGGCTGGAACCTCCAGAATACCGCTGCGTGGTCAAAAGACCGCCGCGGGTATTCTGAGTTTCCCGCTGGGCGGGCGGGCGACTGCCAGAAGGCCGCCCGCCCGCCCAGCGGGAAACCCCCTTCCATGAGGATGCCGGCTCCGAATGGAGCCGGCGGAGTGGAAGGGGTGCGACGGGTGCAGTTGCACCCGTCGCGATTTTCAGTGTCTGCCACGCAGACACTGAAAATCTATGTGGGGCCCTGTTAGGGGGCCCCACGACACCCGTTCCCGCCAGCCAGGTTCTGGCGGTGTAAACCGCCAGAACCAGGCTGGCGGGAAGGGGGTCGGAATCCCCATGGCGGCGCTGCTTGCAGCGCCGCCATGGAGGATTCCCTTGGGCAGCGGTCAGAATTGCCCATGTAGCACCGCCAGCCTGTTGACGGTGCTACCCCCGGCCTCCACCCTGGCGGTCATAGACCGCCAGGGTCAGAATGAGGCCCTAAGTCTTTAAAATATAAACAAAGTCTCTTTCAAGCACAAGTACCTGGTTTGGAGTGAAAAAAAATCTCCTCAGAGGGCCACAAAAGAAGAGGTGCGTGGAAAAAGGGTGTGTGCGTCGATTTCTCCCCAGCACACACGGACTTGCGTCGTTATTTTTCACGCATAGAAGTCGTGCGTCGTTTTCCGCCGCGCGGACAGTCTCTTTCTGTGGATCGCGGGGATTACCAGATGTCCTGTGTCTGTGCGTGGATTTTCCTGCTTGTTTTCCGGCTGCGTGTCGTTCTGCGGGGCTGCGTGTCGAAATTACGATCTCACGGCAGGCGTCGATTTCTCCTCTGGAGGTCGGGCGGCGTTGTCCTTGCGAAGCCGTGCGTCGGATTTCCGGTCGCCCCGAAGGCGTTGCGTCAATCAGCGTCGGTGTGCAGCGTTTTTCTCGCCGCTGAACAAGCTGTGCGTCGAAATTTGGGCGCACGGAGCGTCCAAGTGAAAAAGAGAAGTCTTTTTGGTCCTGTGACTTCAGGGAACAGGAGGCAAGCTCTATCCAAGCCCTTGGAGAGCACTTTCACAGCCAGACAAGAGTTCAGCGAGGCAGCAGTCCAACAGCAAGGCAGCAGTCCTTTGTAGAAAGCAGACAGGTGAGTCCTTTGAGCAGCCAGGCAGTTCTTCTTGGCAGGATGTAGTTTCTGGTTCAGGTTTCTTCTCCAGCAAGTGTCTGATAAGGTAGGGCAGAGGCCCTGTTTTATACCCAAATGTGCCTTTGAAGTGGGGGAGACTTCAAAGAGTGGCTAAGAAGTGCACCAGGTCCCCTTTCAGTTCAATCCTGTCTGCCAGGGTCCCAGTAGGGGGTGTGGCAGTCCTTTGTGTGAGAGCAGGCCCTCCACCCTCCCAGCCCAGGAAGACCCATTCAAAATGCAGATGTATGCAAGTGAGGCTGAGTACCCTGTGTTTGGGGTGTGTCTGAGTGAATGCACAAGGAGCTGTCAACCAAGCCCAGCCAGACGTGGATTGTAAGGCACAGAAAGATTTAAGTGCAAAGAAATGCTCACTTTCTAAAAGTGGCATTTCTAGAATAGTAATATTAAATCCAACTTCACCAGTCAGCAGGAGTTTATATTACCATTCTGGCCATACTAAATATGACCTTCCTACTCCTTTCAGATCAGCAGCTACCACTTCAATACTGTATGAGGGCAGCCTCAATGTTAACCTATGAAGGGAGCAGGCCTCACAGTAGTGCAAAAACAAATTTAGGAGTTTTACACTACCAGAACATGTCAACTACACAGGTACATGTCCTGCCTTTTACCCACACAGCACCTTGTTCTAGGGGTTACCTAGGGCACACATTAGAGGTGACTTATATGTGGAGAAAGGGGAGTTTTAGACTTGCCAAGTAATTTTAAATGCCAAGTCGAGGTGACAGTGAAACTGCACACACAGGCCTTGCAATGGCAGGCCTGAGACAAGGAAAAAGTGGCTACTTAGGTGGGTGGCACAACTAGTGCTGCAGGCCCACTAGTAGCATTTAATCTACAGGCCCTAGGCACATAGAGTGCACATTACTAGGGACTTATAAGTAAATTAATAGTCCAATCAGGTATGATTCAAGGTTACCATGTTTTAAGGGAGAGAGCATATGCACTTTAGCACTGGTTAGCAGTGGTAAAGTGTGCAGAGTCTAAAAGCCAGCAAAAACAGTGTCCAAAAAGTGGAGGGAGGCAGGTAAAAAGTTAGGGGTGACTACCCTAAGGCTGTCAGGTCTAACAAGTTGTGATTATTGTTTTGACCTAGATGTTGAGTATGTATGTATGTGGTGTTTCTATATTGTAAACCTAGCTAATAAGCAACAGAGTGCTGCATAGTGTCAACGACAGGCATAAAGTCAATGAGTGATAGGGGAGGTAGAAGTCTTGTTAAGTAGTGCATTGTGATGAAGTGTTACTTTAGTAAGTGTCGTTGTCTTGTTACAGTCTGATGGTGTCCTGACTGCAGGTGTGCCGAGAACCATCAGGGATAGTGAGCTTGTTTGCAAGAGAGGTGGGGTGCTGTTCGCAATGATAGACGATAAAGAACATCACACTGTTCTGTTGAGGTGGATGATTCAAAAGAGGATAGACTGACTACTATTTTGCAAAAACAAAAAATATATATATATACTGATACCTTTATGCCAATCTCACTTAGATGGGTGATCAAGGTGTTATCATCCATGATTTGCCTAATGTCATCCACTGCCAGCAACAGCACTGTTTCAGTGACTTGGTCCAAACGAAAGCCCAGCTGCCAGCTGTCTAAGGCACCTTACTTTTTTTTATCTCACTGGAAAGCTGCTTAGTCACCACTCTCACAATTAACTTTGCTAAAAAGGATAGTAGCGTTATTGGAAAGTACTTTTCTACTGCCATACTGTCCAATGATTTCTTCTTTTTACAGAGGCGTAATCGCTCCTTTACTCCATGATACAGGAATGGTACCTTCCTTTTTACTTTGCAAGTTCAGAACGCTTTAACTTGGAGGAACCTACCCTCGTGTTAGTGTTTGAATGGGGGGGGGGGAGTTGGAGGAACCTTCGCTGCATGTTTTTCAGCAGCAATGGAAAAATCGCTGCAGGCAGAGCGCGCAGAGAAAACTACATTCCCAATGCAAATGCTTCATAGGTTGTAGGTCAATGTCATCAGCTGTATACAAATAGCTCACAGACCAGGCAGGACGCTAGTACAACCAAAGTGCACGAACAAAATGTGGCATAAGCTAAATAGCAACCACAGGAGATGTAGTAAATTACAATTCAGAAGCTATGTAGTTTAATTCTGATACATTCCTACCTTGATGCACCACAAAAAGCAGTGATAAGATGAAAACTTAGCAGTGTACCACTTTTAAGAAAAGCAATTAATTGATGTAAAAAAGGCGAAATATGCAAATAGTTTTCAAGGAATTTAGGGGAAGTTCAATGTGTGAGCAATAGAAACAATACACACAAATTAACAAAAACAAATCAGCTGCTGGAATATGTGAAAATATCCCAAATCGAGTGGACAAGAAGAGATACAAGTCACATCAAGTGCAAAGATGCTTAGTTTTAGGGCATATTTTCCATGCAGCATTCTAATATAAAAGAACAAAGGCAAATGAAAAAGATCCGATTTTTCTATTAAAACAAAAATCCGAGCTAACAAAACATCAGAGCTCAGGAAAATAACTCCATTAGAACTTAGCCCAAATAAAGGCAAACATTGTAATAAGTAACCTGGAATAGACTTGTTTGTTGGTCATTTATGGGTTGCAATTTTAAAACAAGCATTTGTAATGCAACAGATCTCGTGTTTGCTCATGTTAGAGTTGATCGCGTTGTAAACTCCTAACCCGACTTTTCATCTATCGGCAAAAGTGCTTTTATGTAGGTAACCCAAAAAAGTGAAATTGGATGTGTAAAGCGCTCGACTTCTGCCAAGCGAAATCGCGTGGAAAATAGAGAAAAAAGTAGTCCAAGATCAGACAGAAAACAGCGAGCCTCGCATGTTTTCTGTACTTGGTTGCTGCGCTCGAGGAGGGCTAGCCACCGGAAAAGGCGTGACGTGTGCGTGCCTTGGACTAATGAAAGCAAGCAGATTTTACTAGGCAAGCCCATGAACCAATGAAGGACACAACGTGACGTCGACAGGGCTCCGAGCCCTTTTCTAGTAACTAAAGTGTATCGCTGCGATACGCATGCGCGAGCGCATGCAACGCAGGCTCGACCCTAAAAAGGTCATGACTTGACCACAGATAAATGAAAAAAACACGATCCACAAAACACTTAAGTTTCCTAGGCGAATAGCACATCAAATCCAGATTTTTGTTGTGCATTGTGACATGCGGGGATGTTATTAAGAATCATTTTGTTGTTTGCATGTTTCAGTTCCAGTAGGTGGCAAAATGCATACACTAAAAACGGAGTTACATTTTTTCTTATATAGCGTAATGTTGAAAAAACAAAAGTGTTTGCAACCCACAAAGGGTAACCACACATTAAAATAGTGGAAGCACGTAATTTAAAATAATATCGACTTGGAATTTTAACAGAACAGGTTAATTATTTTAACCTATGCCGTGCCAGGAATTTGAGCCCATTATATCTTCAACTGCTCGCAGCTGAGTCTAACTGGACAATATTTCCTTCAGGTGTGCTCTTGCACTTTCTGGGCAAGGAGCCGCGGGAGCTTCAGATGTATCGAAGAAAGGAATCGTGGGCCCGGGTCAGAGGTAGTATGATTATGAGTAAGTGTTGAATAGAGAGTGGGGACACCGTGGACACTGTAAGCTAGGAGGCGGGGAGGGAAGGGGGTTGGACGTGCAAGTGGGGAAACAGGAGCGTGGCTGTCAGTGTCGAGGCAGGTGCACTGTACTTAGAGGGCCAAATTCCATTTTTGTTGTACTTTACTATCCACCCAGCAAACATAAGGGAGCATTTTCTGCTTTCGTACCAGGGTCCCTCCCAGGGCACCCTTGCTATGCCACTGGATAGGGGAGGGGTCTAAAGAAGTCAAGGGGCAGGAAAAGGGGTCAATGAGCACATCGCTGGAGAAGAGACAACAGAAAGGGCCACTGGTTAGGTAATATTTGCAGGGGTAGTGTCAGGTGTGCCTCTTGCACCTATCAGCACCAAATGCCAACTGGCACTGCACTACGGCACACACGACTCCCACGGGCAAAGAGCGGCCACTCACCTGTACCTTGTTCTGACGCCCCCGGCGGCTGAGGCTCCGTAGCACTATGAGGTGGACCAACATGCCTAGACTCCAGCAGATACCCGGTGTTAGGGGATACCAAATATTACACAAAACCGACTTGGTTGCGAGCCTTATTGAATGTAAGATTGAAGGTTCTCTTTCCTCACTTCGTCCCTGGTCTCTGCCCGCTGCTTCTCAGACAGGACCCTGGACGTCCCAGCCAATCAGGCCTTGGCAAGTCTGCCGCCAGCCAATCAGCGCGTGCCCGTTGAAGGGAGCTGGGACCAGGCTGCCAATAGTGGCCAGGCTCCCAGTAGCGTTTTCACTCAGCACCGTGGAATAAACTTTTTTAATCAAGCATTTGCAATGCACTAGGCTGTCGCATTTGTCCAAGTTACAGCTATTACCAGTTGGAAACTTCCAACTGGATTTTTCTTGCCACGTTAAAAGAAAAAAACTGAGGGATTGCGTTGCTACAGTTCACTCGTAATGAAACCTATCAACAAAAGTGCAATTATGTACGTAACCGGCAAAAGTGCAATTAACTGTGTAACAGGTTCGATATTATGCAAAGCGCTCGACTTCTGCCAAGCGAGATCCCGCTGCGAAAATAGAGAAAAAGTAGTCCACAAACCTGATGGGAAACAGCGAACCTCGCATGTTTTCAGTACTTGGTCTCTGCGTTCGAGGAGGGCTAACCACAGGAAAAGGCATGACGTATGCGTGCCTTCCTCTAATCACAGCAAGCAGATTCTAACCGGCAAGCCCACGAACCAATGAAAGACACTGACGTGACGTGGTTGGGGCTCTGAGCCCTTTTCTAATTCCTAAAGCGTCTCGCTAGCGATACGCATGCGCAAGCAAATGCGACGCAGGCTCGACCCTGTTTGATTGCCCGATAGGCTAGTCCGACCCTACTACTGCGCCACTCAAGTGCACTGAATACAAAGTGAGATATATGTGCAGGGACAGGATGTATCCAGGAATAACTTTTCTGGCTTGCACTCCCACAAACAAATTCGGCTATACTAAGTATTTGTCCCCGAAATGGGGAAAACTTGCAGACCTATGCATACGAGTCCTAGAGGTGCATGTGGTGTCCCCATTCGAGGGACAAATAAACTTCCGTTACAGATGAGAAATTGAAGGTGTGGGCCAGTGCAGGGCGGGTGGGATATGCGTGGGCGGAGAGCACGTCAGTGCACAGCAGAGGCTGTGCATGGTGAAGCTTTCGGGGTCTTAAGGTCCGCTGCCCTTGCAGCACATTATATCATTTTACCGTTTGAAATTTCCAGCAGTAAAAGTGAGGCCAGTGTTCCAGCTCTTGTGAAAATCCAAACTTGGTAAATCTGGGTCAAGCAGCATCCCAGGACACCGCTTCGCCCAATGTACAATCAGGAGGATATCACAGTGCATAACTCGTAGTGAAGACAGTACAGGACAAGTGTTCCCGGTACTAATAGTTGTTTTTTTGTTTGAGGTATACATTTCAATGCAATAAAATAATTTTAGAACAAGGCAAAATGTGTATGAAGAGTTTTTTTTGCTAAGTACAGATGAGCCCATTGGTTCTTAAACAGGGTATGAGAGAAAGTTTTCGAGTCTCACATCTGAGCTCAACACTATAGCAATCTGTCTAACACCTGCAGTCTTAGTACAGCTGCTCATGGGTCTCACGGTCACATTCTGTGATTGAGAAACAAGTTTAAATCACAGCTATTCCACATGCTGCCCCCTTCAACAGCGAAAACAACTAGCTTAATTGCTCGGGTTCAGCGAACCCTTTATCACCAGATACAATCCGACGCGACGGCGCATTAACATGCAGATCCGTGGCCACGGCACATTAGCCAGCTGCGTCCTTCTGGCGTGTGGGTTTCCCTTAAAGAGCAGCGGCTCATAGATGTGCTCCAGTGCAGGAATGTGTGGGACAAAAGACTGCCCCGGCACTTCTGGTAGTCTATCAGCTGATATATATCACTCTCAAAACTAATGCACAATGGATACGCTGTCTGGAGTAGTAGAGGGAGGCACCTGACAGGGTGCATGGGACAGCAATCTCATAGGGACAAATGCCAGCACAGAGTATTTGCTTGTCTCACACAAACTGAAAAAAGAGAAACGATCTTGTGGGTGACATAGGCAAGCCTATAACTAGGGACAATGAACAGTCTCTCAGAGACCTCTTAGTGTAGACAGTATTGAGAAAGCAAGCCCTAAAGATGTAGTTGTGGCTTCGGTACATTCCACAAAGGGCTAGTGTTCAGGATGTGAATCAGGATGTGTTGTGACCTGTGATATTTAATGCATCTTAAAGGAGAGCAGTGCCTCTCTTGTCTTGAGGCAAGACCTTATAGTTTCTGTTCCTGTGGGCATTCTCTTCCATCTCCAGTATGGGGCCTGTATTCCTTTGTTATTGTTAATGGGGCTTCACACTGAGTAGGTGTTAGACTTTTCATCCTTGGCGTGGTCTCCCTCAACTTTTTGCCTCTGTTTCCCAGGCTGTTGATGTGTGCTGGACTCTGATTTTTCTGTTTTTGCTACCCTGGGCACTTTACCACTGCTAACCAGTGCTAAAGTGCAAGCGGTCCTTACAAAATGTGTATAATGTGTATGTAATTGGTTTACCTATAATTGGCATATTTGATTTATTAGTAAGTCCCTAGTACAGTGTACTAGAGGTGACCAGGACCTGTAAATCAAATGCTACTAGTGGGCCTGCAGCACTGGTTGTGCCACCCACATCAGTAGCTCTGTAATCATGTCTCAGACCTGCCACCTCAGTGGCTGTGTGTGCAGTTTAACTGTACATTCGACTTGGCAAGTGCACCCACTTTCACGGGCTAAACCTTCCCTTTCGTTACATGGAAGGCACCCCTAAGGTAGGCCCTAGTTAGCCCCAAGGGCAGGGTGCAGTGTAAGGTTAAGGTAGGACATATAGTAATGTGCTTTATATGTCCTGACAGTGAAATATTGCTAAATTCGTTTTTCACTGTTGCAAGGCCTATCCCTCTCATAGGTTAACATGGAGGCTACCTTTAAATCTGATTAAAGTGCAGATTCTCCCCTAGGAGCGGCTGGCCATGTGGAGTTTGGGGTCTCTGAGCTCACAATTTAAAAATACATCTTTTTAGTAAAGTTGACTTTAAGATTGTGTGTTTGAAAAATGCCACTTTTAGAAAGCGAGCATTTTCTTGCTAATACCATTTCTGTGACTCTGCCTGTTTGTGGATTCCCTGTCTGGGTCAGTTAGAAATTTGGGCTGGTTGCACCTCACACTAAACAGTGACACAAAGGGAGCTGGGGTGTAGTCTGCATTTCCTGATGAGCCATCTGTGCTAGGAGGGAGGGGAGGAGTGGTCACTCACACCCGAAAGGGCTGTGCCTGCCCTCACACAATGCAGTCTCCAACCCCCTAGTGAGTGTCTGGGGCCTGGCCTGTCAAGGCAGGATTTCACAATCAAGAGAGACTTTGCTTTGAAGTAGGCCTACTTCAAAGGAGAAATTGGGTATAAGAACGGCACCCAAAACTACAGACTTTAGAACACCTCTAGGAACCAAGAGGAACCTCTGCCTGGAGAAGAGCTGAAGAGCTGGGGAAGAAGAACTGCCCTGCCTGTGACTGTGCTTTGTGGAGCTATCCTGCAGTTGCTGCTTCTGCCAGAGTAAGAGGGCAAAGACTGGACTTTGTGTGCCTTCCATCTTGAGAAGATCTCCAAGGGCTTGATTTAGAGTTGTTTGAAGTCTCAGGGACAGCAGACTTCGCTCTGCCAGCACCTGGAGTCTCTGGAGAGACCTACTCTGCCAAGTGCTGCCCATCAAGTTCCTGGGACCCTGAAAGGAGAAGCTCGCAGCCTGAGAAGAAGAAATCCACGCACAGAACGCCATGCGGGGAAAAGAGCGACATGACTCCGATCTGCGGCTGGAAAATTGACGCGCCACCGGCTGCATGGCTGAAAATCAACGCTCTCCTGCAACACGACTGAAGAATCAACACACGGAGCTGGAAAAATTATGCACAGCATCGCTGATGGAGGCTGGTGAGATCACAACCCGTGCTTCGTGATTTATGGATCATCGTGAGGCTGGATTTCCGACGCAAGCACCACTTGGTGTGTAAAAACAACGCAAGGCCTGCCCGGACACAAGAGTGCTGACCCGATCGACGCATTGCTCTCCTGCGGAGAGAAGAAACAACATCCCTGACCCGACGAAAGGAGAAACAACGCAAGGTCTCGCTTGGGAGTGAAATCGACACATCACAAGCCCTTTTTTGATGCACACTCACCAGTGTGGGGTTATTTTTGACGCACCCAAAGTACATTTTCACTCAAACAGTGTTAGTGTGTGTTTAAAACTACATGAAGACTCTTTTTGCTTTTTAATTGTTAACTTGACTTGTGTATTGTGGATGTTTGTTACACCTAGCACTCTGAAGTTAAGCCTATTGCTCGTGCCAAGCTACCAAGGGGGTATGCAGGGATTAGCTGAGGGTGATTCTCGTTTACCCTGCCTAGAGTGAGGGTCCCTGCTTGGACAGGGGGTAACCTGACTGCCACCCAAAGACCCCATTTCGAACATTGGGCCTCTGAAAATTGCTGATCGAAGTCCTCTTTTAATGTTTGACTTTTGCAGATTGTACTTCCAATTTAACAGGCCTGCTGCTTCAGCATTTTGCCACCATCACCTCACAAAATCCTCCCCCAGGCAAGACCTACCATAGCTCCCAGATCTCTTCCAGTGAGTGCTCCTCATGCCTTCGAGCCAGGTTCGGCCCTGTATGCCTGGTACAGATTCGGGGCTTGGTAGGAGGCGCCTTGTGCCACTTCGTATGTGTCCCTCCTTGCACTCTGATAACTTATGGTAAGGCTTCAGTGGTATCTTTTTTCCTCTTTAATACATCAGCCTGAAGACGGCCCTGTTGTTGAATAGCCCATAGATGGATCATGGGGAACATTGGTTCGGGCAGAATTACGACAGCCTAGTCATTGAGTATGGGGATCATCTAGACTGAAAGGAATGTGCTGCCAAGTGACTTTGGTGTTCTTACCTGGTTCTTACCTTCACATTTCTCTATTAACCTTCCTGCTCTGCTTCTCAATCCTACTAGGCTTACTGGCACCCCACCAAACTCTTCTCTGAACCAACTCAGTCCATAGTATGTGTTAGACTTGGCACCATTGGCATGGTCTCCCCTCCATTTTGCCTCTACTTCCCAGGTTGTTTTTGTTTGGTCTGGAGACTTTACTACTGCTGACCTGTGCTAAAGTGTAAGTGTTCCCTGTATAAATGGTGTATGTACATTGGCTTACCCATGATTGGCATATTCAATTTACTAGTAAGTACCTAATAAAGGACAATAGATGTGCCCAGGACCTATAAAATAAGTGCTACTAGTGGGACTGCAGCACTGGTTGTGCCACCCACATTAATAGCCCTGTAAACATGGCTCAGACCTGCCATTACAATGTCTGTGTCTGCGGTTTTAAACTGCCAATTTGACTTGGCAAGTGTACCCACCTGCCAGGCCTAAACCTTCCCTTTTTATATATGTAAGGCACCCCTAGGTAGCCCCATGGGTAGGGTGCAGTGTATGTTAAAGGTGGGACATGTACCTATGTGTTTTACATGACCCGACCATGAAATACTGCCAAATATAGACTAAGAAAGTGGAATGCTATAGTTGGTCCCCCACCTATGTAAGTGTAGTGTGTAGAGGGGAGCTGGTAGTACTAGGAAAACCCAAAGGTAAGTACCACAACCCATCCCAGAGACCAGGAAAACAGGAGTAAATCACAGTAGGTTTCCCAGAACACACAGCAAGGAGAAAAGAAGAATATTGCTTAACCCAGAAAAGACTGCAGGGCACCAACAGTGTGTTCCTGGACCAGAGGACCTGTGGAAAAAGGGGATGAGTCCAAGAAGCACAGAAGAGTCCAGGAAGGGCAGGAGCCACTACCCACCAGGATGAAGGTGCAAGAAGTGAACCACGGGTGAAGAAGAAGAGTCAGTACTTCACCCAAGAAGATGAAGTCGGGTTCCTGGAGGGTGCAGGTGATGTCCCACGCCAGAAGGAGGATTGCAGTCTGGTTTGCGTCATTGGGTTCTGCCAACAAGTCTTTGCACATGCAAGACTCACGGTAAGGGGAAAATGGAGCTTCCGGGGACCACGAAGGACCAGGTGGACTCTACCCAGGAGGGGGAGTCAGAGGGAGCCCTCAGCAACACAGAGAGCCCACAGAAGCCCAGGCAGCACTCACCAGACTCACACAGGATGGGGACTGGAGAGTCGCAGAAGAGGCCCACATAGCCTTACGATGAAAGGTCCCACGCCACCGGAGAACCACTCAGGGAACTATGCGTCACAGGAAGAAGTGTTGTGGGGCAGGAGGTTCAGGATGCCTGAAGATTTTGGAGTAAGGATGCCACCAAGCCTTGGCAGCTGCAAAGGACGCGATGCACCGGGGTACTGTCCTGCGTGGGCAAGCAAGGGCTTACCTCCACCCAAGTTGGACAGTTGAAAGAAAGGACCATCAGGACCACCTGTGATGCGGCATCCACGCAACTCAGCAGGAGAGGGGATCTTCACAACCGGTCATTGTTGCCGTTTTGGTGCCTGCAGAAGCAGGCGAGTGTCTCCTGTAACACTCCTCTCCCAAAGGAAATCCTTTGTTCTGCCTTCCTGGGCTCAAACTTCTTAAGAAACAGGAGGGCAGAAACCTGTCTGGGAGGTGGCAGCAGCTTGGGCTGTGTGGAAACCTTCAGAAGGCTGTAATGGCAATTCTGGGGGGCCCTCTAAGGAGCTCCCAGAGTGCATTGAATCATAAAACCAATGCTTGCAAAACCCTTGGGGCATCATTCAAACATGTTTGATACCAAACATGCCAATTTTCGGAGTTACCATTATGTAGCTGGACATAGGTATTAACCTATGTCCAGTACAAGCGTAAAATGGCATCCCTGCACTCACGAAGTCTGGAAAAATGGGCCTGGAGTTCGTGGGGGCACCTCTGCTAGTGCAGGGGTGCTTTCACACACAGGTATTTTGCACCCTGCCCTCTGGGCAGGAAGGCCTGCCATAGGGGTGACTTATAAGTGACCTGGTGTAGTGAAAAGTCTCAGTGAAACAGTGCTTGCACCTTTTCACGCAGGCTGCAATGGCTGTCCTGCTGAACCCTTCATTTGGGCTCCCTATGGGTGGCAAAATTTATGCTGCAGCCGATAGGGATCCCCTGGAACCCAAATGCCCTGGGTACCTAGGTACCATATACTAGGCACATATAATAGGGCACCAGTTTGCCAATTATGGATGAAATACAGAGTTTTGGGAGAGAAAGCATAATCACTGGGGTCCTGGTTAGCAGACTCTCAGTGAACACAGTCAAACACACCGACATCAGGCAGGAAAAAGGGGGTAATCATGCCAAGAAAGAGGATACTTTCCTACAGTTGAACATAATGCATATAACACTGTGGTCTCCATCCGCCCAGCAACTTTACCGTGTCCTCAGACATTCCCCTACTCCTGACCCAGAAAAGACTGCAGGTCCAGTCATTGTCCAGTCATAAGACAATGAGGCAGATTTATGCAAAGTGGCGCTGCACCAAGTGCCCTGTGCCACTTAGCACCCCTTACCACCACCATGTGCGTGCCGTATTTAAAAAACAGGGCACCATGGCACAGGTTAGGGGGCAATAGTGTCATTTTTCATGACGCTATTGGTGTACTCTGCATTAGTAGTGCCAAAATATTGGCGCTACTCCTGCAGAGTACAAAGGGGAACATTTTAAATAATGGAAGCCACCTTTTAAAGCCTGCTCTGATATTTCCTTGCCCCATCCCCCCCCCCCAATGGGGGAACGCTCCATTTGCATACATTATGCACAGGTGTAATGCACAGGCATAATGTAGCACAAAGGGTTACAAAGTGGTGCAATGCATGCATTGCTCCACTTTGTAAATGTGGCACTAGGATTTTGGTCTTGTTGGGCCACATTAGCGTCAAAATAAATTACGCTAATGTGGCACAAGGTGCCACTAGGGGCTTATAAATATGCCCCAATGTGTCCCATACTATGGAGCTTCAAACCCAAACCTTCCAAAGCTTGCCACAATATCCATAGTACCTGAAAGGAAGTCAAGAAAAACCTGCTCTCATGAACAAAAACCCAACTTGCTGATCCTCCCAGAAAACATAAAAATGTTAACCACCTGCGAACTGGACAAGCTGTTGTACATTTTCTAATGACAACTTCCTGACACTTTGCCAATTTGTCCATCTAACATTGCACCTGCACAATCCTTACGTCTTCATCGGAAGTGGTCACAATACGTCTCAGAAGACCCCATGACCTTTCAAACCTAACTCAGAAATACAAATAGTCCAGTGAAAAAGCCAATCCATGCATAATTAAAACAGTACAGAGGCACACAGAGAAAAACAGACTAAAAGAAAATTGTCAACTATCTCTAATTTACAACTTTCCAAAATCGGTCTGCATGCGTTAGTCAGTGTCCCTCCCTCCCTGGCCCAACCAGCCAAAACCCTCCAACATTTCTCTCCTTCCATAGGATCATATCCCCAGAAGCATTTACATTAAAGACACTCCTACAATATTACCTGAAATGGTAACCCCAGAAAGGCCAAGATCAATCTGCACCATTATAAAATGAACTGTATTCCGCTTGTCTCAAAAAACTGCTGTGGAATCCAATCCTGTCTTTTACACCCCAGAATTCAGAAACTCCTTCCATTGCTGCTTGTAAGCCTATTTGGTGGAATTTGCTACAGGCTTCTCAATTAGCACTCTTATTTCCCAGCTCCCAGAGGTCCCCTGGCTTCTTAGTCTTCATTAATTCTGACTCCGTCACTAGCCCACAGAACCTTCACTACTGTGAACAAGACAATGCATCTGTTATGTTGTTTTCTACACCAGGTACACATTTCTCACTGAATTGAATATTAAACCTCAAACAACTCAGCAAAAAAACCCTCAATCACCTTAGACCCCTCTCATCTTTAGCTTTTTGTGAGTTCACCAAGGCAACCTATGTTTGATTTGAACTATAAAGAGGTAGAAAAGCCACTTGCATTATAAACTTTTAAAAACGCAATTAAAGTTTATAATATAAGTGCGTTTTCTACCTCTTTATAGTTCAAATTCTGACTTGGGTCTAACCGGTACATACCCCCCATTGACAACCCACTATTTGGCAGACAACTGGGCATTTTCAGGAAGGGAGAAATGGACCTCCTCAAGTCTGCTTTCTGAACCTGTGTTTGATTGCCTATATTGAAAACCATCTTTCTGTTTGCTAGTAGCTTCCCCCACAACACAATTGCAGAAACCAGAAGAAAGATCTCCAAGAAGCCAATAGTTCTCTTCTGACCCAGCCAACTCTGAGGCCAAGACACAGGCACCTGTTGTCCATCCCAAAATGATGAAAAATATGTGCTCCGACTGTATCAGAAAATATTTGGACCTGCCAAAGCCAATCTTTTTCAGATGACAGCATAGTCACACCATTGAATTACTTCAAAGTGTAATGCCCATTCTCAAGCCTATCTTCATACTTGCCTTTAACTGAACTCTGAGTTGTGGTACCCTGGTATTCGCCACTGAAAAACTCAGTCACCTTCAAAAAGCTATACCTTCCCTTATAGATCTACAAGCAAAATTGAAATGACCAAGAAGTTGTTGTACCTTCCTCAGAAGCCAAAAAGTTGATTTGATGTCTGACTTTCCCATTTCAGCGCCATCTCAACATGCCCTCACAAAAGTGATAGCTTCATCTTTTGAGGAATAATGCTCAATGGAATCCTCTTTGCTATGAAATCATTGATTGACTCCCTTTGCAGCCAAAAAAGGTGACAGATCAACCTGTATTCACCATGTCGTATTTTTGGAACCACTACTGAAGGAGAAATTGTCAAATTCTGTAATGATCAAAAGGAACTAGGACTCTTCCTTCATGGACTTCCTTCTTCAATTTGTTCCTCACAATCTCAAGGTTAGCCAACACCAGTCTAAGGTTATTAGCCCACCTCCTCTGCTAAGGACCTTGATAATATAGATGAACACCCTTAGGAAAAACAAAAAAATATTTTGCTTATTGTGGCATAACCAATAGCTTAAACTGTTCATGTCAATAGAAGTAGGCTCCTTTTTGCTACCATTTGTTGCTTTCCTCTACCCCTATCAATACCCAGTACTGACCACTTTGTCAACTGACGAGGACATTGCAAAAACAGTGCAATACTTCATGCCTTCCCACAGAGTTGGCTCAATCTTGCCTAAAACTGCAACAACACACATCCAATAAGTAGAAGTTGAGACATGATTTTTTAAAGAATATCTGCAAAACTGGGACCATCTGTTCGCGCTAAACCAGGTCAAATCTGAAAGTCAAGTCGACCTCAATGGAGAGCGGGTTAGATTCAGGGACCAACATTGTCCTGCTAAAAAAGTATCTTTCGATGAGGATGTGTTGATTTCAAAGATCCAATGTAAGAAACAGAAGAGGCGATGTACTGGTGTTTATCCCTTTAAATGCAGGTGATGCATTGGTTCTGATCTGCGCAGCCAGAAATGCATTGTTGGAGAACCCTCTGCAATGAAAGCGATGAGTAGTTGATGAGCCACGCAACCCTCTATGCTAAGTCTTCAAGCAGCGATGTGCTAGTGTCCAAGGAGAAGTGTTGGTTCTGACCGGCGCAATGATGAGGATACATGGATTTCAGCAATTGCAGCACTTTATACTCACTTCCAAGTTTCCAGGACTGGATTGGCAGCACTTGACAGGGCAAGACCTGCAGCAAGCAAAGTCCAGGTTCTGTGGGTGATGACGGATCAAAGTATTTTGTGCCCCTGAGACGTCAGAAGAACAGGAGGCAAGCCAACATTCCCTTAGAGTCACTCTGGGTTCAAGTGAGATGGGTCCAGTCCTTCTTCAGCAGGACAGAGGGCAGCAGGCAGCAGGACAGCACAGCAGAAAAGCAGTTATTCCAGAGCAGCAGTCCTTGTAGCAGAACCAAAGTCTTTCTTCCTGGCAGAGTTCTTCCACATCCAGAAGTGTACTAATTTGGCAGGGTCAGATGGCCTTTAAATTGGGAGTTGCTTCAAAGAGGGTCTTTAAAGTGCATAGAGGTCTTCCCTTCCTACCCTAGCTCCAGACCCACTACATGGAGTTAAGCATCCCTTTTAGTGGGAGAAGGACACAGCCTATTCAGGTGCAAGTTTCAGTTTCTGCCTTCCACCTTGCCCAGGATGGCCCATCAATGTGCAGATGGCCACTTAGTTACACCTACCCTTCCTTTGTGTGAGGCTGTCTAGAGGGAGTGCAGGAAACTGGCTGTCACCCTGGAACAGACGTGTATTTGAGACAGGCTCAGGCACAAAGGGGCTAAGAGCAGGAAAATGCCAAGTTTCTAAAATGGGCATTTTCAAAACTGTAATAGTGAGTCCAACTTTACCATTAAAGAGAATTTGTCATTACAATCCTATAGGTACTAAACAAGACAGGTACTCTCCTTTTCAATCAGGAATTACACATTATTATATATAATATTGAATCCACAATGTTAACCGATGAGAGGGGTAAGCCTCACGGTAGGGAAAAGTGAATTTGGAGTTTTTCACTACCAGGACATATAAAACTTGAAAGTATGTGTCCTGCCTTTTAATTACATAGCACCCTGCCCTGTGGGCTACCAAGGGCATACCTTAGGGGTGATATATGTAATAAAAAGAAAGTGTAATGCTTAGCAAGGAGTTTGAAATGCCAAATTGACATGGCAGTCAAATTGCACACACAGACTCTGCAGTGACATGTTTAAAGGGCTGGTTAAGTGAGTTGCACAATCAGTGCTGCAGGCTCACTAGTAACATTTATATTCTGAGACCTGGGCATATACTGTGCAGTTTACCAGGGACTTATAAGTAAATTTAATATGCCAATTGTGGATATACCAAGGTTACCATGTTTTAGGGGAGTGGGCATATGCACTTCGGCCCTGGTTAGCAGTAGTAAAGTGCCCAGAGTCTTAAGGCCAACAGTAACAGATCAGCAAAAGTGAGGTAAAACAGGCACAAGGTTTTGGGGAAGACCACCCTAATGCTGACAGGTCCATTGTCTTCTCTATGTAAAAGTTTAAAAACATCCACAAATTCCCTCTTCCAAATTTGTTCCTTTATAGTTTGTTTCAAATACACCCCCAGCAGCATTACAATACCCATGTATGGCAGCTTTTTGTTATTGATATTTACCCCAGAACCACTAACAACACCTACCACCTTCTGTTTGTCTGCATTATGTTTGGTTGATCCTGAATCTGTATCTTTTTCATCTTGCCTTGCTGAAACTTTGCCATTGCCATCCTTCACATCCTTACCTTTATTAACCATTTTGCCCACAGGAACCTCTTTGCTTGGACACCTCCTAACACCCACTGACACAAACGCAGCACTTGCTTCTCCCCATGCCTTTGTACCCTCTTCTCCTCATCATTCACCTGTTCTCAAAGGACATCCCTCTTTTTGATCTCTACTCATTGTTGTATCCAGTCATCATCCATCATCTCCTTCCTTTTTGCGTAATCTGTAACACAAAGACTTCTTCATCCATTAGCCCCATGCCCCTCCCTCCTTTACAAAATTCTACCCTTTCCCACATACCACTCCTCCTCCTTTATTTCCTCCTCTTCCATCAACAATTGTTCTCCACCATAGTCCAACAACTCCTCTTCCAGTCCTGGCAACTCTCCTTCCCTCTTCACTTGTACTGGGCATTTCTCCCTCCCCCGCCCATCCATCATCCATTCGTTAAAATTTCTTCCGATCCCTTGCTGTCAGAAGAGTCACTCTGGATCCTTTCTTCTCCTAATCCTGGTGCCCACAAGTCACCCTCAACATGACAGGTTTCTGGAAACCACTGCCTATTCCAGAAGGCAGCACTGACATAGCCTTTCCATGGGGGCTGTCTAACTAGGGCTTCATGAAGCACCCAGGCACCTCTTCAGATGCACAAAATTGTCCTGCCTTTCCTTGCTCAACCCGTATCTGATGCCACTTCCTGAATAACTCCCACTCTTCCTCCTTTGTTACAATAACTGCTACCTCTTGAAACCTAATTTTTCCTACTTCTCTCATACTATGATCAAACTAATAAGAAATATGGGGAGAGAGCTCCCTGTTCTTAACCTCCCATATCTGTGCCTTATTAATTATTGTGCTATATTGCCTCACAACCAAACCTGAAACTGCACCTGTTTCCCAAAGGCTGCTCCATTTTCTGTCTACCATCTGTTACTAATTTGGCACAATCCGGTTGTATGACAATCAGCTCTGATCAGAATTCAATATTATTATTGGCTCTACTGTGTCTTAATGTGATCCATCAGCCGTCAAGTGCACCATCCTCCCCGACCATGCCCATAACCAGGCTTGTACCCAGCCCTAAACCGCTCACAGTCTCCTTCAGAGAAACTCCTTGATATAAACACTGCCCCTCATCTCTTTAACGGTGCAGGACCTATAATCAGATCATCTTGTCATGCAGCAGTCTCCTCACCCACAGCCAAAGGTAACTTCTTCCCCACCTCACTCTTCACTTTACATTTGCCACCAGTTGCTTGCGCAGGGGAGCAAGCCAAAACCGCAGCAGCTACCCCTTCAGTGGACATGCACTTAGTGCCCACACATGCCTGTTATAGTAATTCTTCCTTAATAAAGTTGTCTCTGCCTGCTTCATGCAAAATGCTTACAAACCTGAGCACTTTATTCTCATTTGACATTTTGTAAAAAATAAACTCACTCAAACCAATGAAAGGGTTCTCTTATGAAATACCACAAGTGGGTCCCTCGCAACCATCAAAGCCGAAAAGCATTGTAGATCAAACATGAGGGCCAGTTTGTACACATAACACCTCTGAGACATCAAAAGACAGTTTAAACACCGTGAAAGGAAATTGAGAGCCAGCACACCACCACTGACAACACAAGGCTGCACTCAGACTATCATTACAAATTGGAGACATATACAAATAAGCACTAGTGTACTGCTTCCAAAACAACTCCAACAGCTGCAAGGAGATATTCTAAATTATCAAGGATTTCACCTCTAAACCTATACAACTTCTTCCACAGCACAATCACAACATCAACATCAACTTCGCACACCAACCCACCTCTAGAGAACTCATCGCTAATCTACCCAAGGTAGACTTGATACTCTGAGGTGGTGTTTCCCCAAATGTTTTTGCTTTTTCTGGTAGGTTTTGCTGATTCCCCTCTACTGGCATTAGGGCACTGGGCACTTTCTCACTGTAAGTACAGTGTGAAAGTACACACGCACCTTCCCACATATGGTGGGGAGTGGCACTGGCTTAGGTGTGTGCACTAGCACTTATGGTGCTTTAAACATGTAACTCACCTGTCTTAGCAGGCCTGTGTATGCACTTGCACCTTTGATGCTTTTAAACATGTGTCCCGCCTGCCAATACAGGCTTTTATGTGTGCAAGGGTACGTATGCCCAGAGAGTGAAGAATACCCAGGGGTGTTTTCACTTCATGGGAGAGCTGCTCTGCCCAGAGGTTGACATGGGAGAATGTTACAGCTACTCTACGCTGCAACAGTGGATTGCACCAGAGCAGCCTCATGTTGTTGATGATCATGGGATTCGTCTAATCATGGCACTTCTAGAAAGTGGATATTTATCTGCCCTGAGACGTTTTGTGTGCTTTTTAATTTGACTCAGGTCTACATTTGGGGATAGAGGAGCACATCTGTGCATTCTCCAGTGACAGCCATAACACTTAAAGGAAAAACTGGAACAAAGACCTCTGCCATTTGTGGGTCTGGCTGGATGGATTCGAGGGAGAGGATATGACAGTTGGCCAGTCGGAGCCAGATCATGGCCCAATAAAAATTAAGATCTGCATTCCACAGCCCCATAGCAGACATGACTGAAATTTAGTGGAGATATCTGTGATACATAGGGGAACCCTCTGAACCTCCCCTAACTTCAAAGGCACTGTACAGTATAATTGCTAGTGCCCCACTGCAGCAGGGATACCCTTGCAGGAACCTGGTGGACACTGCCAGAAGAACCTGTTGTGCACAAGGAGTAATTACTTCCCTAGGAAGGGATCGTGCATTCTTCCTGCATCATGGCTGGCATGGGCAAACTGGTTGCTGCTGTGCAGCACTCTGAATCGTGCTCTCCAAGGGCTTGTTGGCTTGACCCCTGTTCTCTCGTGGAGGTCTCAGGGACATCAAAGACCTCCCATGAGGGATCTACACCTTCTATCTGTGTCTTTTAAAGAGCGGTTCCCTCCAAAGTGCCTACATTGTCTGCAGGACATCACCTGGCAGCAGCAGTGCGGGCGTGGAACCAAGTATTGCACCTGGATTTGCCTGGTGCAGAGCCTTCAAAGTACTACCCACATTCATCATGAGGCCACAACATGTATAATTGTCTGGTTGGTAGTGAGCTGATTCACTGCTGGTGGAACCCCGGATGGCCCCCCCTTTGTCGAGCATGCCACATTTCTCTTCTGTGATACCCGACCGGATGCTGATTGTGTGTGGTGTCTGATTCACTGGTTGCGAACTTCAGAGTTGGGAGCGTACCCGGACCAGTGTTGCATTCTACCTCGTGCGGCACCGCTGAATGTGTGACTGGATTTGTCTGGTGCGACTCAAGTCATCATGCACCAGATGTTGTGCCTTGTTCCAGGGGAGTATGGCATTTGTAACTTTCCATCTGTGATTGGATTTATCTGGTGCAACTCAAGTCATCACGCATCAGATGTTGTGCCTCATTCCATGGAGGCCTAGAGTTAGTAACTTTCTGTTTGTGACCAGACTCAAGTGACGTGCACCAAACGTTGTGGCTCATTTCAGGGAGGATCGGCATTGGTAATTTTCCATGTATGATTGGATTTGTCTGGTGCCACTCAAGTCATTGCACACCAGGCATTGTGCTTCATTCCAGGGAGGCCCAGCATTAGTAACTTTTCACATGTGAACGGATTTGTATGGTGGCTGACTTGTCATCACACACCAGATGTTATTCCTCATTCCAGGGAGGTATGGCATTAGTAACTTTTTGTGTGTGTCCTGTCTTGTCTGATGCGACTAAAGTCATTGCACACCAGATGTTATGCCTCATTCCAGGGAAGTGTGGATTTGGTAACTCTTTATGTGCAACCTGGACTGTTTGGGGTGACTCAAGCCTTGCGCCCCAGACATTGTGACTCCTACTAGGGAGGTGCGGATTTGGTAACTTTCTGTATGTTGGAGCATCTTGCTGGGCACCACTATCACCAGAGTGTTTCCCAGAATGACCCTTCCCCTGTGATTGGCAGACAGGGGCCCGCACCGAAAGCACAGAGCAGTGGCCCCCTGAGTGAAGTCTCTGAGTGGTGGCCTAGATCTCATTTTGTTAACTATTGCCTAACCAGCTGTTATCTCTTTGAGTTCTCCCTTTCTCCCCCACCTTTGCCCCAATGCCCTCATAAGTGTGATTCCAGTAGGCCTAGAATCTGGGGAAAGGGTGCTATCATCCCCAGCTTGGGAGCTTGTGAGTAGTAGTAACTGGTTAGAAGATGGAGGAAGGGGCAGACCCAAGAGGGGGGTCTGCGAGTGCAGTGACCGCGAGCCTGCCGGATATCAGTGCACTGCATTAAGGTGCTTGGAGTGAGTGTGAGCTTTGCATTTTCTACTAGCCTGTCTGATATCTGTGGCATTGCGTAGCAGTGTGGAGTGAGTGAGTGGGAGTGACCACCTGTGATTGACTACACCGCACTGTGGTGTGGCATACACACTGTGTTTTGGTCTGAGGACTATCACCGTTGACACTGTATTTTTCCTGTGAAGCCTAGGCCACATAACTATCTAAAAGTGCTGCTGCTCTCTGTATTAACCCATTGGTGCATCCTAGAATTGCGTGACATTGAATTTGGGAAATTGCTAGGTTGGGTCTCATGCTGACAGCTTGTTGGCACCGCATGACCGTGTTGGGAGGAAAACTATTTTTTCTCACATGTACATTCTGCTAATGTCGTTTTTACAGAGTTAGGCCTAGTACTGCTAGTAATATTTCTAAATGTGATTTATGTCCAGATTTAAATGATGCTCATGTTGTGTTAATTAATGTGTGTGTTGAATGCAAACTTTATTTACATACACCTAGTGTGAAGTCTCTTTTCTCATGCTCGATGTATTTGTTGTGTAGTAGTGCTTTGCCAATGCTTTCCACATTGCCCCTGGGATAAGCCTGACTGCTCTGAGCCGAGCTACCCAAGCGTGAGCACAGGTTATGCAGTGAGTGTAATCACCCACACCTGATGGGGGTGGTAGATTCTGCCTTGCTAGGGGCCTCACCTCAGCCAACCACAATGTACTACCTCCACCAACCCACTACCAACCAAGAAGACCACCTGATCGAAAGGACATCCCTCACCAGAAATAGATAGCGGCAGTCATGTGGACCATCCACTCAGAGACCCCAATGAACACATACCCCCACCACATCTACAACCTGGGAACATCAACAATCAGCACCACCCTGACCAGCATCATCAACACCTTCAGTACATCCCCGCTTTCCCAGGTGAATGGAACCTGCAGAAATCATTGCTCTCCTCAAGAAGCCCACAGCTGACCTAAATCAACTAAGCAAATTCGAACCCATTTATCTGCACTCCCATCCACCCAAAGTAATTGAGGCTATTGACTAGCAACTCACAACCCAGCTCAAACTTCACCATGTTCTAGACAACACACAATGAGGATTGAGAAAGAACCACAGTACTGAACAGCAGCCCTGATCCTGCTCAATCTCACAGTGGCTTTCAGCACTGTCTCCCACAATACCCTTGTCAGAAGGCTCCATGAGATTGGCATACAAGGATCTCCTCTCACATGGATCTGTTCCTTCCTCACAGGAAGAACCCAAACAGTCAGGCTGCCATCCTTCACATAAGAGACCAAGAATCATCCCTCAATGCCACTCTTTTCAACATATACATGGGACTGCTCGCCAAAATCATCTGATCAAAAGACATCACGGTCATCTCCTACACTGATGACACCCAACTCATCCTCTCCCTGATGGACAAAGAAAACACCACCAGAACCTACTCACCATCTGCATGACCATGGTAGCAGACTGGATGCAAACCAACTGCCTGAGGCTCAACTCTGAGAAGACCGAAGTACTGGTGTTCATCAACAAGACCTTCCCATGGGATTCCACCTGGTGGCTCTCTATGCTAGAATCTCCTACACAGACCATCCAGAATGCATCCACAAGGCTCATACTCGATCTCCAATGAAGCACCCACATCTCACCACCTCAGATTGCTTCCCTGGCTCCCTATTCACAAGTGCAGTCGATTCAAGCTTCTCACGCACACACACAAAGCCCCGCACAACACAGGACCAGAATACCTGAATAACCATGTATACTTTCACAACCCACCAGACAGCTCTGCTCTGCCTCACTCCCACCCATACACAAGCCTTGCATCCACAAAAGCAAAACTGGAGGTTGCTCATTCTCCTACATCACACCCAAGGTATGGAGCGAACCCCCTCAACACATCAGAGCCTCGTCCTCACTTATTGAGGAGTCTGCAAGAAGCTGAAGGCCTGGCTCCTCATATAAACACCATGGGACCACACACCTTCACACCTTGCCCAAGTGCCTGGATACCCTCTTGGGTGATTAGTTCGCTAAACAAATTAACATAACTTAGCAACTGCTAAAAGGAATATCCATCCCTTTGACCTATAAACTAGAAACATTACGTCAATGGAGCCACCATTGAGTTTGACGATGACTAAAGACGCTGTACCACACTCAACACCCAACAAAAAATATCCCTTACTCCACCCACCCAAAGGACGCACCAATCATGTTTACGCCCGTCTCTGGGACACACCGCCAGCATGACACTTGCAGGGGGAGACAAGGCGAGCCTTGATTCCAAGCAAGCCCCAATTTTTTAATTTTGGTTCACAGGGAATATATACCAGCCTCTCATCGGAAGAAGACATCACACTAAATGCATACTGGACAGCAATCCTGCTGTGCTTTTTACAGTAGCTTATTCAGTTTGGTGTATGTTGCTTCAGTCTTTTTAGTAACGACCTTGGGGTTTAACTAAAAAACTGCAGCTCTAGCACATCGAACTGACTGTGCTAGTGGGAGAGCATAGCATATATATATTCTATATTAACATGAAATGCTTATGAACTAATGTATAATAATGCTGCATAGAAAATGTATTAATATGTTTTGCTAAAACGTGTGCTTGAAATGTGCCCAAGGGAGTGGCCACCAATATATACGGGGACTAATGAAACTGACTAATAATGATAAAATGTTATATTGAGATATGATTTTGTACTAATATTAAAGGTTATACGCTAAGATTTTGCGAATAAATCATTAGGCTTTTGTTAGCATGAGTCGAGCCCTAGCTGCCTGGTTTTCACATTAAATGTGTTTTTCTAACGTGCAGTGTGCTGACTTGCTGAAGGACATGAACTCTTGTTTTTCTCCAAACTAGAAGCTGAATGTGACTGTAGTAGATCCATTCTCATGAAATTCGAATTGCTTGCAGAAACATTTTAGCCGAGTGCAACAGTGTAGATTAATACTAGGTACAAGGTCGCCTGAACTAGTACAGACAATGGAGCCACTGACTAAAGATGCGATGAAACCACAAGAGTATAAAATCATACCGGACATTCTACCCACTGAAGACGTCAATCATAAGGACCAATAAAATACGTGAGAACAGTTATGGGGTGACAAATTAGATGAAGTAATTGAAACTCTATTGCAGAGAGATAGTGGGGTACTGACCCCCGACCAATGAACTTTTAGGGGATTGTACAACAGAAAAGGGATAAAAACCCTTGACACAAGGAAGTAAATCAGAACAGGAGAGAATAGGAGAGAGAATTAGGGAGATGCTGATGCGAATTACTATGACCCAGACACTTTGTCACTCTGCATAGAGACTTTGCTGTATGATTCTTAAAACCATTCTTGCCTTATAATTGCCCATTTACACTTTACCTCCTTATGAGGGAAGTGCCCCCTTTTACCTGATTGCTGAATTCCTGATGGCGAATCAACCGATGTCCTGAGGACGAAGACCGAGCCTGAGTGCTGACCCAATACGGAGGGTAACCATATGACAATGACATTGTGATTGTCTGTTTGCTTTTCCTTTCTAGGTACCAACTGCTTCTTTTGACAGAGACCATAGTTAGATGTTTTCTAAATTGGTGTTTCTAAATTGTTTTGCATGAAGCCCAACATGCCAATGCTAATTCGAGGTTAGATGAGGGGTTCACTAAACTAACGCAAATAGACAAATGACTGAAATCTATGCTTTGTTGAATAACGTGATGATGATACTCTGCTAAGGATAACCTATGTTGACGCTGTGCTATGTTCTGATATTCGTGATTCTTGCCTTGATGAAATCTTATCAGAGTTGCCGTATTGTGACTATGCTAATGTGTCTCTTGGTTATGAGACTAATAAACTTGCTCGTAGAATTGTAAACAATAGGGAATAAACTTCATATAATTGTACTAAACTGGTGTGGTTATTCATGAGTGCAAGGTCATGGTGGTTTCTGAGTTTTATTAATGTCTTTGACAAATTTGAATCGCCTTATTACTGTGAACCTTGAAGACGTTCTTGACGTATTGATTGACATGCTGATTAGTTATCTCATCCTAAGGTGTCTTCAATCAGGGTCAAAAGATTCATTGGCCTAAAACAAGTCCCAAAGTGAGTAAATTAGTCATAAAGGGATGCGTTATCAGTTCTGGTAGCAGAGCGACGGTTCAGGCCCTTTGGGGCCCTAGGACGAGGGGCCATTGTTTAAAAGTGTTTTTCGTGATAATGCAAATTGGAGGTATGATGCGTTTCTAAATTCCCAATGACTTTCCCGGAATCTCGGAGCTTGCCTAAGTGAGTTGAGTATGTTCTTGGCGTTTTAGCGTGTGTGGTGTAAAATTTGCTCTTGCTCAGCTTATGCATATTGCAGGTGTTTTGTGAAGTTTGTGTGAATTTAGGTCAGGTAATGTTGTTTTAGTAGGAGTGGGCGTACTCCGCAGCATGAGAATAGGGAAGTCGGCGAACTTAATGTGAGTGTGGCGCTTTGTGCTCAAAATTATCCACGTGGTTGTTGGTGATGTACGGACCCGTTGTTTTCCAGGACTCCGGAGTATATTGACAAGTGTAGGAGACACTTGGGTTTATGTTGTAATTTGTGCGGTTCAATAGGTCAATCGGGCGTGGTTGACAAGTCGAGTTTGAGTCAAATTGTATGAGTGAAACCTTCGATGGAGATTTGGCAAATTCTAAAGTGCACTAGAACAAACCATTGACAAGTCGAGAGTAGAATTTGCGGGTCAAATTCTGCTTGCGAGTGCGGGAGCTGAGAAGGAGAGAGTAGCAGCTGAGGCTTCAAGTGAAATCTCTGTAAAGTTCTGAAGCGAATGTGTTACCCTTCCTGTAGTAAACC
Source organism: Pleurodeles waltl (assembly GCF_031143425.1). Taxonomy (NCBI): domain Eukaryota; kingdom Metazoa; phylum Chordata; class Amphibia; order Caudata; family Salamandridae; genus Pleurodeles; species Pleurodeles waltl. The sequence continues at coordinate 1,731,979,723 of NC_090444.1, forward strand.
GGCAAATTTTGGGTTTTTGTTGTTAAAGGTGCTCGCAATATATTGCATTAGTTTTGTGTAAGGAGGACAAGCCGCAAGACTTTGTCAGCTGCAGTGTGTGTGAGTGTGACGTCAGTGGTGCCGCGCTGGAATTTGTCAGTTGCTGAGAGGGGTCGCGCACGGATTGGCAGCCGTCCGTGAGAGGAAATAGGTTGAAAAAGGTGGGTGAAGAGTGTTCTGGGAATTAAAGTCACTTCCTGATTAGATTCTAAACAAAATAAAAGATGCAAAAATGAAGTTTTTCAAGGCTCTAAAGAGTGCTTTGAAGGGAGACTTATACATTAAAGCGAGTGTGGGGGAGCCTACACCGCCTGAGGGTACTCCAGCTTATATCATAATGGAAGAGAAGGGAGTCGCGCCATGTCTTTGGATAAAGCAGTGGTGCAAATTGACAGAAAAGGAGGGATGTTTAGCGTTCCCGGAATATGGGACTTTTAATGTCAGGATTTTGGAGGATTTGCGAATGATATTGAGTGTGCAAAAAACGCCTCTGAGACCAGCTCAGCATGAGGCATTGGCAATCTGGGATTTGATGGCCATACGACAGAGACAGCAGAAATTTGAGAGGAGAATGAGAAAGGCAGAAAATACTTTAGCTGAGGCTAGATGGGATAATGAGGCCAGGATGTGGAGAAGGGGAATAGTTGACGGGCTAAAAATGTTTCTGGCAATAACACAAGAAGACGAGACGCAGGGAAAGAAGGCTACTTGCAAGACAGAAACGGGTTCCGATAAGCCAAAGGAGACTCAGAGATCTTGGGCAGACGCAGATGATTTAGACAATGAAGAGTTTCTTAATCAATTGTTACATGATCGCCCGCCACCATATGCCATAAATGATAACGTACAAAGCACAAGTGTGAGTTCTGAAGACCTGGCACAAAATAAGGGCGTCTCAAGTACAGTGCAGACAAGTGATACAGTTTTGATACAGAATGGTGTCAGTGTACCCACTGTGCCAGACACACAGATACAGTTGCAGCCGCCACAGATTCAAAGGATTTATCCTGATGTTCCAGTGTTAGAAACAAATACGAGTCTGATGGTGCCGCCTGATCCGATATATATGAGATCAAAGTTATTGCAGATTGAGCCAACTCTGCAATTGCTGCCCCAGTCCCAGCAACAGCTGGTTACACTTCAGTCTCAGGACCACAGTCAATAGCTACAGCACCAATGATGAATCAAGCTAGTCCAATTGGGGTTCCTTTGAAGACAATGAGGCAAGCAGGCTTGGGAACACTAACCCCACAGGTAATGAGTACAAATACGACACAGACACCAATGGTGCAGTCTGGAAATATCTTGTTGCAAGGCTTAACAGCGCAACAATTGAACGAGTGGTTGGATAAACTCAACACTCTGCAGACTACTACTGCAGTGACCGCAGAAAGGTCGGAAAGAGACAAATACCTGAATTTTGTGAGGCTGGGTGTAGAAGCTATAGAATTAGTGGAAGGAACAATGGGTGTAAACAGACTAGAGTCATACACGGAAGCAGAATTGAGGTATCTGTGCCCCAAAATAACTAGAGAAGTGAGCAAGGTGCATCAGAGGTTGGCAAACCTGGCGGATAAATACAACATTGACATTGAGAGTACTAAACATTTGAAAAGAAGCTACAGATTAGACTTTGAGCCTAAAGACTTTAAGCACATGAGATCTGCCGGAATGAAGACCCATATTAAAGAGATACTGCAGAGTGCTCAAATTTGGGGATCCTTAGAGAAATGGGAAGACAGATGGGCAAACACGGGACAATAACATTTTTACCAATGAGGAAAACAGCCGGAGGGGTGTTAGTCCATGTACCGTGGTCTAGAGGTGACATCCTGTCATTCACAAATGATTATCCCAGGTTGAGGGAGAAGCCAATAGAGTGGTACCAGCAGACGGACAGGTTTATGAAGCTTGTGAAATGTCTCTAGGAGGACTTGAATACCCTGTATGAAATCATAGTTCCACCTGACATATGGCTTGAGTGCAAGAGGGGCGTAGACAGGCCGACAGAGGAGCCGGCAAGGGATAAGGTTACTGGAGCACAATCTGCAGAACCAATGAGGTATTATCATGAAGTGATTGAGTTTCTGAAGCAGAAAGTGTCGCCGAAAGTGACTGATTGGCAGAAAATCGATCGAACATCACAGGAGGCCAAAGAGTCGATTCATGCTTGCTATGAGAGATTTTTAAAAGCATTCATACATTACAGTGGCACTGAGGTCATTGAACCAAAGGGCATGAATCATCTTGTGTTCAGGTTTGTTGAAGGGCTGATGCCAGAGATTAGCCACATGATTAAGAATCATTTGATCTGTTGGCAAGCAAAGCTGATTGATGAGGTGTTGCTGCGTGCAAAATACTGTAGTGATGAGATTGAGTTGAAGCAGAGAAAGTTGAAAGAAAAGGTGATGGAGATGCAGATTAAGGCAGCGCAAGCAGAGATGCAGGGAAATGGAATACAGCAGGTGATACAGCAGCAACCGCAGGGGAATGGAATGTTTCAGGCACAACCAAGAGGTCAAGGAGGTTTTGTGAACCGTGGTCCAGACTTGAATACAGTTGTGGTTCAAAATGATGTGCAGGGGATGAAAAAGGTGTCACCATGGCACGCGTGCGGGGCGTGGGGCATTGGAAGCGGGAATGCCCAATGGTGGTGCAGGATGGTGTTGTTCAACAAAGCAATGATGTCGGTACCTTTCAGAATGTGAGAGGTCCAAAAATGAGAGGGCAGAATCAGAACTTCCAAAATAACATGGTGCAGATGCGGGGTTACAGCCCATGCAGCAGGTGCAAATGCCGCATGTTCAACCAGCACAAATGCAGCAGGCACAACAGCAGATTCCCTTGGTACCTAGACAGCAAATGCAGATACCATTAGCTCCAATGGGACAGCAACAGGTGATGCTTCCTCAACAGGTCACAGGTCAAACAATGAGTCAAAATAACACAGTACAACAATTCCCATTGAGTGGTGAGGATGGAATAAACGATGAATGGTCGGATGATTGTTCAGGCAGTGAGGAGTGCAGGCTTGCAGCGTCCCTAGAAGTAGATCAGAGGGGACCCTATGTAGAGGGGAAGGTAATGGGTCACAAGGTTTCATTCCTAGTTGATACCCGAGCTACACGCTCTACAGTCAGAAGTGCAGAGGTTCCGAAATTACCACTTTCGGGGCGTACCATAAGGGTGGTAGGAGTAGCAAATCAGTTCCTGACAAATCCGATTACAGATCCGGTCCAAGTTGAGATTGGCAACTTCCAGGGACTACACAAATTTGTGGTCTGTGATTCTAGTCCAGTATCCCTACTGGGAAGAGACTTACTGTGCAAAACGAGGTGTTCGATTACCTGTTCCAATGAAGGGATTGAGGTGCAGATGAACAGTGATGATGAAGGGGATGATGGCCAGTTTCTAGAGTTAGAGACGAAGACTGCAAATGAGGAATACCCATTGATAACCCTATTCCCGATGCTTACAGTGAATGACTTAACCCCTGAGTTGCAGGGAACAGTGACAGAGAAAGTGTGGGACTTGACAGGAAAGGAAGTGGGACTAATAAAAGGAGTAGAACCAGTTAAAGTAGAGGTGAAGCCGAATGCAGTGTTTCCCCAGGTACCACTGTACCACATGGCACAAGGTGTCCTTATCAAAGTAGCACAAATAATTGCGGACTTTGTGAAGCAAGGGGTTCTGAAAGAAGTGCTGAGAAGCCCGTGTAATTCACCAATAATGGGTCTGAAAAAGCCTTGTAAGAAAGTTCGAATTGTGCAAGACTTGAGGAATATAAATGAGATTGTGGTAAAATGTTGCCCCATAGTGCCAAATCCAGCTGTAATCATGTTTCAGGTTCTGTGTGATGCAGAGTGGTTCACAGTTGTGAATTTGTCTCAAGCGTTCTTTTCGGTGCCTCTTCATGAGGATAGCCAATTTCTCTTCAGTTTCAAATTTTTGGACAGGGTGTAAAGTTGGTGCAGAATTCCTCAAGGGTTTTCTGAGTCACCTTCCATCTTCAATCAGATACTGAAGAAGGACTTGGAGTCATTGGAACTGCCTTTCAGTTCGACTCTAGGGCAGTATATTGATGATTTGTTGATTGCGTCCAGGACAAAAGACGACTGTAGGTATGATACAATTGCCTTACTGAACCATTTGAAAAAGAACGGACATAAAGGGGGTTATTCCAACTTTGGAGGAGGTGTTAATCTGTCCCAAAAGTGACGGAAAAGTGACGGATTTACCACCAGCCGTATTACGAGTCCATTATATCCTATGGAACTCGTAATACGGCTGGTGGTATATCCGTCACTTTACCGTCACTTTTGGGATGGATTAACACTCCTCCAAAGTTAGAATAACCCCCAAAGTGTCCCCAAAGAAGCTGCAATACTGTCAGAAGGAGGTGAAGTACTTAGGTCACCTGATTGAGAAAGGGTCAAGGAAAATATCAAAAGAGAGAGTGACAGACATACTGCAGATGAATCCCCCGCTACAAAAAGAGATGTTAGGATGTTTTTGGGAATGGTAGGCTACTGTCGTCAGTGGATTCCCAACTTCTCGATTATCTCTAAGCCATTGATAAGACTGACAGTCAAAGAAGTTCAGGATGGCCCGGGTGCTATAACCATGTCCGAGAAATAGATGAAGGCATTCATGGAGTTGAGGGAAAGTATGTGCAGAGCACCAGGTTTAGGTATCCCTGATTACACAAAGCCTTTTGTACTGTTTTGTCATGAATGTGATGCTTGTTCTTTGTCTGTCCTGACACAGGTCCATGGAGGTGCAAACCGCCCATTAGCATATTTTTCACCTACTTTGGACCCAGTCGCAGTATCCTTACCGGGTTGTTTGCCTGCAGTTGCAACAGTTGGTCAAAGCCTCACACAGTGTGAAGGAATAGTGATGGGACATCCTTTAACAGTAATTGTCCCCCATTCAGTTGAAATTCTGTTAACCCGAACGAAGACGCAGCACATGACAAATGCCCGCCTTACAAAGTACAAGACCATTATACTGGGGTCTCCGAATGTGTCCCTCAAGAGATGTACTGTATTGAACCCGGCAACTTTACTTCCTATTGATAATGCAGACATTGATGATGCTGAGGAAGTAGAACATGATTGCCTTGAGGTAACAGATCTGTGCACCAAACCAAGGCCTGATATTAAAGATACTCAACTGGAAGAAAATTATTACATTATCTTTGTTGATGGTTCATGCCTGTGAGACTCAGTAGGAGTACTGAGAGCTGGATATGCAGTGTGTACAATCTCCGGTATCTTAGAAGCTTCCTGGCTTGAAAGAGTGTACTCTGCTCAAGTGGAAGAATTAATTGCTCTTACAAGGGCATGCCACGCAGCTGAAAACCAGAAAGTCACTATCTATACTGACAGCAGATACTGATTTGGAATTGTACATGATTTTGTCCAGTTATGGTCACAGAGGGGTTTCAGGACCTCTTCCGGTTCTCCAGTGAAAAATGGCGAAAAGATTAAAGATTTGTTGCACGCGATTCAGTCACCTCTTGAAATTGCCGTGGTGAAATACAATGCTCATGTTAAGTCATAAGACTTTGTGTCAATGGGAAACAGTTATGCAGATCAAGTCGCAAGGTTTTGCGCATTGAACTGTATATTGTTTCGAGATCAGTGGGAATTGTTACCTGAAACTGAAACATGCTTGAACTTTGCATTAAGGGTGGTTGACACATTAGATGAGCTAAAATCACTGCAGGGACATGCTAGCAAAGAGGAGAAACTTTCCTGGCAGAGAATGCAATGTGTAGAGAGGTCTGGTGACTTATGGGTTTCAGAGGAGGGGAAAATGTTTTTGCCAAACAGTCTTTTGTCACAATTTGCGAGGTTTTACATGGTCAAGCACATGTTGGGAGAGACGAAATGATCAGTATGTTAAAAAAACGATAGGTTCAATCCAAAATTCAGACAAGCTGCAGAGGTTATCTATCACAGGTGCATCATCTGTCAACAGATGAATGCAGGGAAAGGACTGAGGTATGTGTTGGTGATTGTGTGCATTTTCAGTCACTGGATTGAAGCTTACCCTACACGTAGGAATGACAGTCTCAAAGTAGCAAAACTGCTGCTTAGGGAGTTAATACCATGTTTCGGCATCACGATCTCTTTAGAATCATATAGGGGCAGGCACTTCGACAATGAGGTGATTAAGCTCTTGTGTGCCGCATTAAACATTGAGCAGAAGCTGCATTGTAGCTACCGCCCCGAAGCATCAGGATTAGTGGAGCAAATGAATGGTACCTTGAAGTCAAGAATGGCAAAAATGTGTGCAGCTACCAATTTGAAGTGGCCAGATGCATTGTCCTTAGTACTGATGTCAATGAGAAATACACCAGACAAGAAAACAGGACTGTCTCCCCACGAAATTCTAATGGGTTGAGCTATGCGATTGCCCGCAGTACCTGCAAATGCTCTTGTGAATATCACAGATGATATGGTGTTGGACTACTGCAAGTGTCTGGCTGACGTGGTCCGCTCTTTTTCTCTCCAGGTGGAGGCTACCACATTGCCACTGATAAGTGATCCAGGTCACACCCTGATAGCCGGTGACTGGGTGGTTGTCAAGAAACACGTGAGGAAATCGTGTCTAGAGCCACGTTGGAAGGGGCGGTATCAGGTGATACCGACAACCACTACTGCTGTGAAATGTGCAGGCCTTCCGAATTGGATACATGCCAGTCACACAAAGAAGGTGACGTGCCCAACTGATGAGGAACTTGAAGTATCCAAAACAACAGCTGCAGAAAACGAAGTCTCAGGGCCGGAAAGTATTCAAAGGGGAACTGAGACTGGAGGAGAACCCACTGAGGACGGCTTAGTCACTCAACCCGTAAACGAGATCCAGAGGGGTGACAGTGAGCCTATCTCAGCTGGGGCATCAGGGGAACCGACACAGAGAGAGGTTCTCCCAGAAGCAGACGGATACGGGTTTGAAGTTGAACTCATACCAGACCCTGAAGGCGAAGGGAGTGAGGCAGAAGGAAGTTGAGGTATTCTGACTCCTCCTGAGCAACTTGCAGGTCCATCAAGAGAAAACGCTATAGCACAAGAGGAGGGCGCTGTTCAACGTCCTGAAAGGCCTGACCGAAAGAAAACACTTAAAGGAAATAATTGGCCTGAGCCACAAGCTGCAGGAGAGAGGGTGATCCCTAATGAAACAATAGAGGAAGAAGTTGATACAACCAGGAAAGAAGATCTCAGTGAAGGAGAGTTGAAGGGTGAACGCAAACTGAAAAGAAAAAGAGTTGCAAACAGAAGGTACGCAGGTCTGGAATGTGCATATGCCACATCAGCTGAATGGCAACAAGAATTTTTGCCGCTCTGTTTTGATCGAGAGGTACCAGGTCAATACTACGGCACCTGTATTCAACTTTAGAAAGAGACTGTTAAACTGAAATTGAAATTAAAAGCTGAAAAGCTGAGAAAAGAGACTAATAAATTACCAGATGTGACACCTGAATTGACTCTGAAAAAACGATTATGACAAGCTGCTGACCTGATTTGACAAAGAGGTCAAGGAGTGAGTCAAACACTGTAAATACTCGCAGAGAAAGAAAGAGACTTTGCACAGAGAGAGAAAAAAAAAAAGGAGCTTTTACATCGTCCTCAAGTTGATTGTTTGCTTTGTATTATTCTGCTGCCTGATTCTTTACAGATCATGAGTTACAATAGAGATAATAGTAATAAGGGTAGGATGTGTGGTTGGTTGAGTGCTATCCTGGGTATTGTGTGTGCAATAATAATTATAGGTGTGATTGAGGGAATGCCATTGGTGGATAAGAAAGTGACTAACAATGCTTCAAATCCTGAGACTGCTACACTAACACTGTGGGAGTAGTTTGAGCAGGATGCAAAATACTTGCATGAGGGAACTAATCCAAAAGGGGAACTATCTACTAATGTTTTCTATCGCTTGCTGAATGAGTATGTTGATACAATGGATGTGCAAAATTGCTATGTGTGCACAAAGATTCCTTCATCGGTACAAGAAGGGGTTACTTACCATAGTCTGCCATTGATTTACGGGATAAGTTGTAGTTTGCTGTTAACATGATTCTATGATCAAGAACATGTTTAAGACTTCTATTCTAACTTAGATGTAGTGTTTCCTTTGTGCCCGTGATTGAGTTTCTAAATAAATTAGCTAAAGAACACAGCATAAAATTAGTTTGAGGTTTCTTTGAGCCGACACTGACATTTGGAACAGTTTATGCGCTCCGCAATAATCTAACCTGCTTACTAACACCTGTAGAAAAGAGCTTCTTAGATCACACTGATGATAGACGAAAGGCATTAAAGGAAAGGCTAGAAAAAGGATTAGAAAAACGCATGCTTGCAAATGATTATGCTTACAGTGCAATAAAGACACAGGGTAAATTAGCTATAGATGCATTACACGTAGGTAGGCTTTGTATATATAGGCCGAAATCTGAACATGAAACTTTATTTATGGGAACGAGTGAGTGCAGGTATGTGTTTTTGTTTCATAGTAAATGGACATTCATGTTAAAAGGGCAGGATCCAGCGATTCCTGGGACCTATTATATATGTGGGCTTAATGCTTATTACTGTCTTCCAAAGGGATGGTATGGGACATGTTATTTGGGAATAGTTTTCCCAAAGATCTACCAGATTGATGACTTAAAGCAAATTCCTAAAATGTCTGAATTACAACATACTAGAAAAAAGAGAGAGACAGCGTCTGCTGTCGTTGGTGATATATTTGGAGCCATAATTCCTTCAGTGGTTATTTTAAACTCCATAAAGATTCGAAAGTTGTCTACTATTGTGGATAACATGCTGACGAACTTCCCAGGGGCTATACTCCTGATGGATACTGAACTTGCTGCGGAAAGAGCTATGACTCTTCAAAACCGGCTTGCTCTAGACATTCTTTTAGCAAAGAGTGGCGGAGTCTGTAAAATGCTTAATGAGCGCCATTGTTGTGCGTTCATTCCTGATAACAGTAAAAAGATTAGAAGTATGCTTACCAACCTAATGAGAGATAGTGCAGATTTGAAGGAGCTGAAGGAGCCTGGACTTTGGGAAAAAGTTGGGAAAGGAATTACCAAAGTAAGGAATTGGTTTAGTAGTATATGGAACGGGGTACTTGCAAAAATATTAGGAGATCTATTGATTGTCGTGATTTGTCTATTGGGACTATGGTTGTCATGCTAAATTAATAAAAGAATCAAAACAGATTTGGCAAAACGTAATAAAAGAAAAGAAGAAAAAGAAAAAGAGGAAATGTTCAAAGAAATTTGGGAAAGATCCCATAGAAAGGAAGAAATTGACATGCGAAACCTAAAGAAAATGAGAGCTTCTGAAGGGAAAGTTTTTTGTGTGATGACAAGTGTCATCAGAGGAGGGACTGGGAGAGCGTAGCATATATATATTCTATTTTAACATGAAATGCTTATGAACTAATGTATAATAATGCAGCATAGAAAATTTATTAATATGTTTTGCTAAAACGTGCTCTTGAAATGTGCCCACGTGGAGTGGCCACCAATCTATACGGGGATTAATGAAATATAATAAAATGTTATATTGAGATATGATTTTGTACTAATATTAAAGGTTATATGTTAAGATTTTGCAAATAAATCATTAGGCTTTAGTTAGCATGAGTCAAGGCCTAGCTGCCTGGTTTTCATATTAAATGTGTTTTTCTAACGTGCAGTGTGCTGACTTGCTGAAGGACATGAACTCTTGTTTTTTCCCAAACTAGAAGCTGAATGTAACTGTAGTAGATCCGTTCTCATGAAATTCGACTTGCTTGAAGAAACATTTTAGCCGAATGCAACAGTGCAGATTAATACCAGGTACAAGGTCGCCTGAACCGGTACAGACAATGGAGCCATTAACTAAAGATGCAAAGAAGACCACAAGAGTATGAAATCATACCGGACATTCTACCCACTGAAGACAGTCAATCATAAGGACCAATAAAATACGTGAGAACAGTTATGGGGTGACAAATTTGATGAAGTAATTGAAACTATATTGAGTAGAGAGATAGTTGGGTACTGACCCCGACCAATGAACTTTTGGGGGATTGTACAACAGAAAAGGGATAAAAACCCTTGACACAAGGAAGTAAATCAGAACAGGAGAGAATAGGAGAGAGAATTAGGGAGATGCTGATGCGAATTACTATGACCCAGACACTTTGTCACTCTGCATAGAGACTTTGCTGTTTTGTTCTTAAAATCATTCTTGCCTTATAATTGTCCATTTACACTTTACCTCCTTATGAGGGAAGTGCCCCCTTTTACCTGATTGCTGAATTCCTGATGGCGAATCAACTGATGTCCTGAGGACGAAGACTGAACCTGAGTGCTGACCCAATACGGAGGGTAACTATATGACAATGAAATTGTGATTGTCTGTTTGCTTTTCCTTTCTAGGTACCAACTGCTTATTTTGACAGAGACCATAGTTAGATGTTTTCTAAATTGGTGTTACTAAATTGTTTTGCATGAAGCCCAACATGCCAATGCTACTTCGAGGTTAGATGAGGGGTTCACTAAACTGATGCAGACAAATGACTGAAATCTATGCTTTGTTGAATAATGTGATGATGATACTCTGCTAAGGATAACCTATGTTGACGCCGTGCTATGTTCTGATATTCGTGATTCTTGCTTTGATGAAATCTTATCAGAGTTGCCATATTGTGACTATGCTTATGTGTCTCCTGGTTGTGAGACTAATAAACTTGCTCGCAGAATTGTAATCAATAGGAAATAAACTTCATATAATTGTACTAAACTGGTGTGGTTATTCATGACTGCAAGGTCATGGTGGTTTCTGAGTTTTATTAATGTCTTTGACTAATTTGAATTGCCTTATTACTGTGAACCTTGATGACGTTATTGACATATTGACTGACATGCTGATTAGCTATCTCGTCCTAAGGTGTCTTCAATCAGGGTCAAAAGATTCATTGGCCTAAAACAAGTGCCAAAGTGAGTAAATTAGTCATAAAGGGATGCGTTATCACTAGCATCATGCAAAAGCAGCGATTTTCCTTTTTTTTACAGAAATGGCAAGTGTTCTGTTTCATATGTGGCATTTCCATATCTTGTATGGATAGCTAGAGGCAAGTGGTCCATGCTATGTTTGATGATCAAGCCATTTCTGGCTTGTTACTCTCCATGCACAAATGTTTGACCTCATTTATATAACGGTTAAACAAAATGTACCAGTTCATGAATTTAAACTATTGTTGAACTGTGTCAACTATGGCATAGGCCAATTTGTCAACTTTGTATATTTGACATTTGTGCTACATAAGGGTTAGGCATGATGAATAGTGAGGCTTGTCTACTGAGGGTTGGAGTCAGTGGTGGCTCAATAAGCCCAGAAGGGGTGGGGCGGCATGCGGGACGAGGAGGAAATAAAAAGTAAATTAATTTAAAAAAGAAAAGAAACTTACCTTTTGCCGCAGAGTGCGCCTCTGCTGGCTGCAAATAGACAGAGGCTCCCAGCCTGCCCTGTGCCAATCATGACGCTGCTCAGAGCAGCCAGGGCGCTCCAAGGCAGACTGGGAGTCTGTGCAGGCTCTCTCCAGCCTGTGTTGCTCGGCTGGAGAGAGCCCATTGCGCATGTATGTTTGGCTGGCTCGAGGCAGCCGGCCAAACATACATACGCAGCGCACTTCCCCTCACTACTCGTCACCCCTGTAGTCCCGCCCCTTTTGCTAAAAAACGATAATAAACATAGTTTATTATCGTTTTTCAGTAAAAGGTTTGCAGCTACCGCTGCTCGCGGGGGTGACACTCCTCCACCTAAATGGAGGAGCCGACCCTGGTTGGAGTGATACATGATAGTTCTTGGTCAGGAAACCATCATTCTCAACATCATGGAGAACACTTCCACCTGTTCTGTAGTTTCACAATGGAGCATCACCTCTTGTGTATCTCCACAATGGAGCCTAACTCTGAGCCTTGGTACAAGGGGAACTTATGAAAATCCAGAAGAAGAGGTGGACAGATCAGGATAGGGCAAAGCAGGGTTGCGTCTGCAGGACATTATCAATCCCAAAGTTCCCAAAAGCCATGTCCAAAATTCCCTGAATTAAGCAGCAAGGAAAGCTTTCACTGCCCAGCGAGTAACTCAAAGGCAATAAGCACGAGGCTCAGTCAAGCACAGTTGGAAACTTTTACTAGGCCAGGGCACCATTCTTTGTGCTCGTGTTGTCTATATGATGTAAATCAGAGCTCTTGGTGAAGAATATCCCTGTTAATCATTATTACCAATTTATAATTCGGTATATTGGGAGCGAGTATTGGGAAGGGACCATCTGATCTTATAATTGCCCCCAAGAGAGTGGAGCAGGCACAAAAGCACACAAGTTCTATTTTTCAGAGAAGCCCACAGTGTGAGTAGACTGATTTATTGGGCCTATTATCCTACTGATGTATTAGCATATAGTTACATATTATGTTTAGTTGTGCCTAGGAAAGTAAAACATTTTTCTTCAGTACTAATTTGCTTTCCACTAAGAGGTTAAACATTATTGTAGCCTGATAGACTCTGCCTTCTAGATTCAAGTGAGTAGCTGCCATGTCACAGACATCCTGAAAAACATTATTTCACTGATACTTCCCTTTGACTTGGCGTTATTTGCAAACTAAATTTTAGGGGGATATTTACAGGCCCCGTGTGCTGCCATTGACACTTTTTGTGAGGCAATGGCGGTGCAGACCTTGCAGTCATATCTATGAGACAAGGCAAAGTCACTTTGTGTAGCTTCGAATGGCCTCATAGATATGGAGTATGGCAAGGCAGCAAAGGCGTTCCATGGGCACTGCAGTGGGTGTTCCTGTGCAACACCCATGCAGCACCCACGGATTTTCATGCATCCCCAGATTTACAAGACCTTGTAAACCTGGGGATGAGCCAAAACCTTACACCTCCCTGGAGCAGGCATAACAAGGAGAAATATGTTCATTTCTCCTCGTTTTTTCCAATTCCTGTGTGCAGCATTCTGCAGCACTCTTAGAAAGATGGCAAAGCCTCCCAGGATTGTATTTGTGCGGGAAGTGGCCCCTTCCTGCACAAAAAAACAATCCTGCCTACAATGCCACCCTTGCACCATGGTGCAAGGGTGCTTGAGTTGGCATTCGGTTGCCGAAACGGTGCCAGTGCAGTGGGAAGGGACAGTAGTGTGCCGTATGCCATGGATACAGCGCATTCCTGCCCTTTCCCTTTGATGTTAGGCTGCTCAGCAGGGTTATTTGCTGTGCTGCCCTGCTCCAAAAGCCCAGCTCGAGGACAGAGTCAGGATTGTCCGTATATCCTTATTGCATTTGTGCTCTCATTTATTCTCAGTTTGACAAGAGTTATTATTTTAATGTACTCTGAGACTGCTTTCTCCGTTGTCTTCTGAATTTGAGTATTTTCTCCATACTCCCTTATTGGTGAAGGAATATGCCTATTTTCATTAGGGGACAGAGTACTTTAGTGACAGCAGCTGATGCACAACCTGAGTTTAGGTTCAACAGTTATAGTGGTCTCCAAGCGTACAGTACAATGAAGGGGGTAATTTGGTGCATCAATTCACCAATGCGTTAGCAAATAATGAAACCTGAGCTTTCTGGTAAAAGGGACTATCAGTGCAGCAATTAAAGAAAACAGCACAGTAGATCATCCACAAACTAAACCGACTCTCCTTTTTGATTCTAGGTTATAAGGCTACATACAAATCGCCTCAATCTTCTTTGTAAAAATAGTATCTCCGTTCTTCTAGTTTTACTGTTGTGTTTAATTTGCTTCCTTTCAGGGCAGCTCTCCTACAGTAAGAGGTGATTCCGCTCTTCCTTTCAGTGTTATAACTGTAAGTGAAGAGAAGGCACATAGATAGCTGAGGGCGAGCTACTTGGATGCCATGCCCACCTTTTCTGTGGTGAGCTTCATTATAGTAACAAGCAATTCTTCCATATTCACTGCAGTAGCACAGTGATGGAGGCTGAGATGTAGATGGAGGATCCGATGACCATCAGCAAACTATCCTACTGTCACTGTGCTGAGTGGTGGGAATGTGAAAGTCAATGTGAAGCCTTACAAAATGATTGTGCAGTGTAAGAAGATGGCTTGGTGTGTGGTGAGCACCTATCGTGTTATCACCTCATACCACATCCAGCTATCCCCTATTAGTGACAACAGGGCTGGCTCTAGGATTGGTGGTGCCCTGTGCAACAGTTCATTGTGGCGCCCATCCACCCCATGACCTCCTCCTCTGTTTCACTCACTACCACTGGCAAATGTGCCCTTCATCTTTCCATCGCTCCCCTTTTACATACATTCATGTGTTTTAAAGCACTTGTAAAGACTGGCTTTACTAATCCACTCAGCTAGCCACATAAAATATAGGGGCATATCCAAGAGCCCCTAGCACCATTCTAACGCTACATTAGTGCCATTTTTTTACAGGAATGTGGCGTTATAAGGCCAAAAGTGCAGTGCCATATTTACAAAGTTCATGCATTGCACCACTTTGTATCCCTTTGCGCTAAATTATGCCTGCGCCAGGCATATTGTAACCAAAGGTGGCATTCCCCCGTTGTGGGGGGGCCAAAAAAATGGCACAAAGAAATCTAACTCCTGCTCAGAACATGCGTTAAAAGGAGGTGTCTGGTGGTTACAATGGGGCTCTGGGTGCTTTGCAGGATTAGCATAAAAAATTTTAACACTGATCCTGCAAAGCGCCGGACTAGCTTAAAAAATTCTGACACTAGTCCTCCAACTACCGCTATGTTGCACCGTATTTTAAATACAACGCGCACATGGTGGCATTAGGGGAGCGCTAAAGGGCGCAAGAAAAGTGGTGCAGCACTGTGTGCAGCGCCACTTTTTTCAAATATGCCCCATAGGGGCATATTAAAGAGCCCCTAGGCCATGCTAACGCCACATTAGTGTAATTTTTTTTAAGCTAATGTGGAGTTAAGAGGCCAAAAATGCTGCTCCATATTTACAGTGGCGCAATGCATGCATTGCACCACTTTATAACCCTTTGCGCTACATTATGCCTGCACCAGGTATAATGTGTGCAAGGGGGCATCTCCCCGTTAGGGGAGGCCAAAAAATTGCACAAAGAAATCTGACAGATTTCTTTGCATCATCTTTTTCCGGCACCTTTAACGCCTGCTCAAAGCAGGCATTAAATGGAAGCTTCCATTGGTTACAATGGGTCTCTGGGTGCTTTGCAGGATTAGCGTCAACACCCATCAGGCCAGGCTGCCAACAGCTCCTATGTATCGGGTCTGTGGGTATCCTGAATTCCGCATTCTGCCATTTCAAGTCGCACCAGCTAGTTAAGTCAGAAGCGGGACTGCTAGAATTAGTTGCTGCACCCTCGTCTCCCACCAGGATGCCACATCCAGTGAGGATAGCCGCAAAGAAGTCTGGGCCGAGCAGCAGTACGAGGTCATGAGGACCCACTAGACTGCATCAGTCGATCTTGGTGGCAAGGATCAGTCACTCCTTAAGGATGGTTGGCAAGCATTGGCTATCAGAAGTGGGGCCTCTCAATGCAGAACAGATGGCGCCCGGTGCACCATATCAGGTCAGGGTAATCAGGCTGTGGAAGTATAGCCAAGGCACTAGACATCTGCTGTCTTAGCCTTCATAATCACATTGCTTCTTAAAATATATTTTATATGAAAGAGACATACAAAAAAACAACAAAAAAAAATGTTAATTAATTTGGTAAAAAATAACATTTTAAATTAAGTCTAGCAGTTCCCACAAAAAAACCAAAACACTAAAAGAAATAAAATAAGAAATAAAACAATATTTAAATGATCATGTTCATTACACATAGCAAACAAAATTAAAGAAACGGCAATTAAAAATACATTCTACAACTGATATCAAAAAACACTGCGATAAACTAATAAATAACTGAAATAAAATGAACTATTTACATCATAAATAAACAACTAAAAGTGGATATAATTATCATTTAAATTACAATTAACACATACATTTATAAATATTATGATTTCAATAAGATCCCACCCTGTTCCCCTACAAATCCAACAAGCCTGCTACTATATTATAAATTATCAACAAAAGTTTAAAAATGAATGTATCCATTCAATGTAATTTTAAAATAAAACAAATACATTTATTAACAATTAAACAGTTTAACTAAGTATACAGTTAAATATGTATTTATAATACAAAAAATAATATTACAATTACAATTATTCTGATTTAATTAACTCCTAACCCAATTCCCTTGCATAATCAGTAACCCAGTACTAAAATATAAATTACTCTCATTAAATATAAAAAATAAAATATGTATCAAATTAGCAAATTATAATTAAACAAATAAAATAACAATTAAACTATTTACATAATTAGTAATCAATTAAATATTTAATTTACAACATAATACAATAACAGGTGAAAATAATTATACTTTAGTTAACATCCTACCCCATTCCCTTACACAATCAATGACTCACTACTAAATTACAGAGGCGGATCCTCTGCAATGGGGGAGGAACGTTGCCTCACTGACTAAGAGCCAACAGCAGGAAAATAAAACGAAATGTCATTAGTGTTTTATTTTTCTACTGCTGGCTAAGCCAGCATGTGAAGGGAAGGGCTGGGCCTTGGGAGGGGGAGGAGGAGTGGGGTGCATTAAGTGCTTATGTGTGTTTGGCCGGCCGTCTTAGACTGGCCAAACACACATGCACACTTAGGTTTCTCGAACCGGCTGTGTTGCACATGCAGGCTGGAGAAACTTCACAGATCCCAGCGCACTGTCTGAATGGCAGACCATGCCACTCAGACCAGTCCTGGTGCTGCTGTCATGCTAGGTATAGCACGAAAGCAGCACCAAGATTGCTGGGGAGCCTGTGCTGATGTTCCAGTTAATGTTGGGACATCAGAAGAGCAGAGGAGCGAGGTAGCAGGAGGTGGTTTTGTTTAAAATGATTTGTTTCCCCATCCCTGCCATTTCCCCCTCCCTGGCCCTCCTTGACATATTCAGCAGATACCACTGCTACATTATAAATTACTAATCAAATTGAAAAATCAAACATTTAAAATTTCATAATATATTTTAAAAAACTAATGATAATTAGACAATCAACACTGACACCTAAAATTAACATATATATATATATATATATATATATATATATATATATATATATATATATATATATATATATATATATATATATACACACATACATATTAAATTGATGAAAACACAATGGCCCTCATTCTGACCCTGGCGGTCGGTGATAAAGCGGCGGCCAAACCGCCAACAGGCCGGCGGTCCAAAATATGCAATTCTGACCCTGGCGGGAACCGCCAACACAGCCCGCCGCATTAACACTCCGCCCGCCACGGCGGAACAAACAAACAGCGCGGCGGTCCCCGCCAACAGCCAGGCGGCAGACAATGTACCGCCCACCCTATCATGACCCACCAATCCGCCACCTTTTCCGGGGCGGGAGCACCGCCGATAAAAACACGGCGGAAACAGACTACGAACGGGAAAACGCTCACCTCCACATACTCCACGCGAGATTCCGGCAGTATGGAACCCGAGTTGCAGGTCATCCCCGCACTCCTATACCTGCTCCTGTACCAGGAGCACGCCCGGCGCCACGGAAGACATCGGTGAGTACTGCACCTACGACACAGGGGAGGGAAAAGATTACCGGCACACACCCACCCACACCCATTACAACACACACATCAATGCATTCCCACAGATCACTGTCACAACCCACAAACCCCCCCTCCTAAATAATGCAAAGACCAAAAGAAGAGATCTTAAACGGGCAGATATATTGAAAAATGGACAGCAGTAATCCCAATAAATAAATAAATAAACTATGTACAAAATATATACATCTACTAAATGTAGTCCAACCACTGTCCGTGGACCACAGGGGTCCTGAGCAAAGGGGCAAGGCCCAGTCCCACGACAAGAACTCCACGGAGAGAACACTGCAGGGCATCAGAAAGAAAAAAGGACAGGCACCTCAGGGGGAAGGGAAGGGGGGGCACCTCAGCCACTTGAGTACACGACGCCAGATCCACGAGGGGACTCCATGACCACTGGCCCATCCTGGGGAGAGCAAAGCCACAGTCCAAACAGTCCATACAGTGGGTGGCCTGCCCACTCGGCCATCCTGGGGAGAGCAAAGCCACAGTCCATACAGTCCATACAGTGGGTGGCCTGCCCACTGGGCCATCCTGGGGAGAGCAAAGCCACAGTCCATACAGTCCATACAGTGGGTGGCCTGCCCACTGGGCCATCCTGGGGAGAGCAAAGCCACAGTCCATACAGTCCATACAGTGGGTGGCCTGCCCACTGGGCCATCCTGGGGAGAGCAAAGCCACAGTCAAAACAGTCCATAACAGACTCCACTGCCACTGGAGGAGGCATGTTGGCCAGAGGACATCCTGCAGCCCTGCCCGAGACAGATCCTGTCCTGCCACGTCTGCCAAAGGGCCAGCGGTTCCTGCCTTGAAGGGCCCAGTTCAGCGGTTCTTGAGACGGCGGTCCCCAGCGGAGCGGTGCTGGAGACGGCGGGGCCCAGTTCAGCGGTCCTTGCCTTGAAGGGCCCAGTTCAGCGGTTCTTGAGACGGCGGGGCCCAGTTCAGCGGTTCTTGCCTTGAAGGGCCCAGTTCAGCGGTCCTTGCCTTGAAGGGCCCAGTTCAGCGGTTCTTGAGACGGCGGTCCCCAGCGGAGCGGTGCTGGAGACGGCGGGGCCCAGTTCAGCGGTTCTTGCCTTGAAGGGCCCAGTTCAGCGGGCCTTGCCTTGAAGGGCCCAGTTCAGCGGTCCTTGCCTTGAAGGGCCCAGTTCAGCGGTTCTTGAGACGGCGGTCCCCAGCGGAGCGGTGCTGGAGACGGCGGGGCCCAGTTCAGCGGTTCTTGCCTTGAAGGGCCCAGTTCAGCGGTTCTTGCCTTGAAGGGCCCAGTTCAGCGGTTCTTGAGACGGCGGTCCCCAGCAGAGCGGTGCTGGAGACGGCGGGGCCCAGTTCAGCAGTCCTTGCCTTGAAGGGCCCAGTTCAGCGGTTCTTGAGACGGCGGTCCCCAGCGGAGCGGTGCTGGAGACGGCGGGGCCCAGTTCAGCGGTTCTTGCCTTGAAGGGCCCAGTTCAGCGGTCCTTGCCTTGAAGGGCCCAGTTCAGCGGTTCTTAAGACGGCGGTCCCCAGCGGAGCGGTGCTGGAGATGGCGGGGCCCAGTTCAGCGGTCCTTGCCTTGAAGGGCCCAGTTCAGCGGTTCTTGAGACGGCGGTCCCCAGCGGAGCGGTGCTGGAGACGGCGGGGCCCAGTTCAGCGGTTCTTGCCTTGAAGGGCCCAGTTCAGCGGTCCTTGCCTTGAAGGGCCCAGTTCAGCGGTTCTTGAGACGGCGGTCCCCAGCGGAGCGGTGCTGGAGACGGCGGACATTCAATGGCCAACTGCTCATTGCCTGGTGGTGCCCTCCTGGGCAGCGGGGATGGTGCTCCTTCAATGCCCACCTGGGCTGTGGGTGGTGGGGCCCTCCTGGCCAGCTGGGCTGGGTCCTCCCTGGGCAGCGGCTATGGGGGTGGTGGGCTCTCCCGGGGCAGCTGTGCCGGTTCCTCCCGGGGCAGCGGCTATGGGGGTTGCGGGCTCCTCCTGGGCAGCTGTGACTGGTCCTCCATGGGCAGCAGGCCTGCTGCCTGACTTCTCCGCCTTGCTGCCCTTGCCCTCCTTAGTCGGGAGTCTGTGGCCCTTTCCTCCCTTTGGAGCTGTGGCTGTTGACGGTGGCTGGCTAGTGTCCTGGGGGGATATAGAATCCGGGCTCCGGCGGCGGCCCTTCCGCCTTCTGCTCCTCTTCCCAGGGGGTGGGCTGGCTGTCCCCTTGCTGCTGGGCGAAGATCCAGACCTGCGGGCTGGTGGGCTCCAATACCCCTGCACCCTTGTCAAGGGGGCTGCAGGGCTGGTGGTGGCTGAGGTGCTCTTCTTACCCCGACGAGAAGGAGGGGGGGGGGCTCAGGGTCAGCAAAGAAGGTAGCAGTAGAGAGATAGATTTTCTTGGGACAATGGAGAGTGGTAGGTACAGTGGGTATGGGAGTGGAGGGAGAGGATGTGGTTGTAGGCGAGACAAGTTTGCTGTCTTTGGGTGCAGGTGCAGGAGCGGGAGGCTGTCGTGAGGTGGATGGCTGTTGGGTGGGTGGGTGGCTGCGTTTGTGTGGTGTGGAAGAGGGGGTGACAGACACAGTGGGAGAGGACACAGGGGACGTGTAAATGGCAGTGGGGGTGGTGACTGCACGTGTGCGGACTGTACTGGATGGTGTGCTGGTGATGGAAACACTGGCTGATGGTGAGGTGAATGAAGGTGTGAGTGTAGACGTCACAGGGAGGGAGGAGGGAGACGAGGAGGTGGGGGTCACAGAGGTGGTAGTGACTGTTGGCATGTCTGCCTCGGAATGTTGCTTGTGTGAATGTCTGCGTGATCTGTGGTGCTTATGTTTGGATGAGCTGCTCTTGGGTGTTGAGGTGTGTGCAGGCTGGTCTGATGGTGTGGGTGGGACAGGCAGAGGAACAGGAGACTGGGAGGAGGGAGTTAGTAGAGGGAGGCAGGAGACAGGGACAATGGCTGCCGTCAGTGCTGAGGCCAGAGCCTGGAACGATCGCTGATGGGCAGCCTGACCCGAATGAATGCCCTCCAGGTACGCATTGCTGCAATGAACCTCCCTCTCCACCCCCTGGATGGCATTCAAAAGGGTAGTCTGCCCAACAATGAGCGTTCGGAGGAGGTCAATGACCTCCTCACTGAGGGCAGCGGGGGTAACAGGGGCAGGGCCTGAGGTGCCTGGGGCGAAGGAGATGCCCGGCTTCCTGGCAGAGCGGGCACGGGGCGAACGCTGAGGGGCTGCTGGGAGGGCGGAGATGGTGCGCTGGGTGGCGGCTGTACCTGTAATGGCGGGGGGCACGGATGGTGCCACCCCCGCAAGGGAGCTCCCTTCCGAGGACGTGTCCGTGTCGCTGCAGGGTCCAGTCGTCCCCGTTGTGGAGCTCCCCTCGCCCTCCGTCTCACTGGTCCAGTCAGACTCTGTGGCATGGCCCTCCTGGGCCATGTGAGATGCAGCTCCCTCCTGCCCCGATGCCACTTCTCCTCCGCCTGATGATGCTGATGCACACAAGCACAGAAAGAGAAACAAAAAGGGGGGGGGAGAGAGAAATAAAGAGATTTTGAGTACATGGATCACCGGTACAGTTAGCGGACATGACAGACACAGATGCCCCCTGCACTAAGTTGCGCACTTGGGGTCCGCTACGCATTCCGTGGAACATGCCCTACACGCCTAGAGTTGACAACTGCACCCATGGATGACACGGCCCAGGGATGGCTGTACTGACACACTACTGAGGGTGGTGGCTGGGGACACAGGGGCTTACGGGGGTGCCCAGCCTACAGATATCGCCCTGGCCTAGGGGGACCCCCAGCCCTCCTCCCCCACCCAGACACCTCCACTGCGCGACGACAGAGTAGATAATGCTTGTACTCACCCCCTTGTGTCTGCTGTGCTGCCCTCACGCGCCCATCCAAATCAGGGTAGGCCACCGCCAGGATCCGAAACATCAGGGGGGTCAGTTGACGGCAGGCACCCCGCCTACGTTGGGAGGCCATCCCCAGCAGAGACTCGGCGGTCTTCTTGGTCCCGCGGCGGATGTCCTCCCACCTCTTGCGGCAGTGGGTGCACCGTCGATGGTGGACCCCCAGGGTCCGGACTTCCTTGGCGATGGCACGCCAAATCCCGATCTTCTCATGGGCGCGGACCTATGTGACACGTACAGGGAGGGAGAAATACCACGTTCAAGTTTGTCTGCATTTTCGTTGCCAGTGGCCCAACGCCCCCAACCCCGCCAGGCCCCCCGCCAGGCCCAACATGCCCCCCATCCCCGCCAGGCCCCCCGCCAGGCCCCCCGCCAGGCCCAACATGCCCCCCATCCCCGCCAGGCCCCCCGCCAGGCCCCCCGCCAGGCCCAACATGCCCCCCATCCCCGCCAGGCCCCCCGCCAGGCCCCCCGCCAGGCCCCCCGCCAGGCCCAACATGCCTCCCATCCCCGCCAGGCCCCCCGCCAGGCCCCCAAGCCAGCCAGTGGCCCCAAATCCATATTGAATTAAACTCACTTGTTGGTCTGGAGGACCGTAGAGTAGCGCATACTGGGGGAGGACCCCATCCACAAGTTTCTCCAACTCTTCTCCAGTGAAGGCAGGGGCCCTTTCCCCAGGCGCAGCAGCCATTGTCCCTTCCAGACCGAGGTCACAGCAACACTTGCAGTATAGGTCCTCTCCTGTGAAAGTTTAAGTCGCAAGTGAATAAGTAGATAGAAAATGGCGGTCACGTCCGCAGCGGTGCGTACCGCGGCGGTGCGTACCGCCACCGCCGGCGCCCTTCGCCATTGGCTCCTGAAACCCATAGGCTTCAATGTTAACCAATGTGGCTTC
Organism: Pleurodeles waltl; assembly: GCF_031143425.1. NCBI lineage: Eukaryota > Metazoa > Chordata > Amphibia > Caudata > Salamandridae > Pleurodeles > Pleurodeles waltl. The sequence continues at coordinate 1,732,002,259 of NC_090444.1, forward strand.
GCGCCGCGGTCTTCGACCGCCGACCGCCGCGGTGTGCCACGCCAGCGCATTGACCTCACATCCCATTGTCACACTTCACAGGTCAGGCAGCCGCCATTTCGAGGGTCCACATGGCTCAATTTCAACTGCGTCACACAGGCCTAGGCCTTGCATAGCCACTCAGACACACCATTCACTGCATAGAGAATCGTTTACTGTGCAAGCTGTGAGTACGTACCTGTGGGTTGCTTGACTGTGTGCTCCATGTTGTCCTTCCTAGGCACCGTCCGCTGGGTTTGGCGAGGAGACGGATGAATCCTCCAGTGTACAGGCCGCTGGTGGACCTGTCGACAATGGAAGCACGCCACATTATCCTGACCTACCGGCTTGACCGTGCCACTATACAAGAACTGTGTGCCCAGCTGGAGCCCGACCTGATGTCCCCCATCCGCCAACCCACAGGGATTCCCCCTCTGGTGCAGGTCCTGTCAGTACTCCATTTCTTGGCAAGTGGGTCATTTCAGACAACAGTGGGAATTGCTTCTGGGATGTCTCAGCCCATGTTTTCGAAGGTGTTATCCAGAGTGCTGTCTGCCCTGATGAAATACGTGAGGAGCTACATCATTTTCCCTGAGGTGGGCGAATTGGCTACAGTGAAGGGTGATTTCTACGCCCTTGGACATATTCCCAACGTCATTGGTGCCATTGATGGGACCCATGTGGCTTTGGTTCCCCCAAGAGACAGGGAGCAGGTGTACAGGAACAGAAAAAGTTACCATTCCATGAACATCCAGGTGGTGTGTTTGGCTGACCAGTACATCTCGCATGTAAATGCCAAATTCCCAGGGTCAGTGCATGACGCCTACATCCTAAGGAATAGCAGCATCCCTTACGTGATGGAACAGCTAGAGAGACACCGTGTATGGCTATTGGGGGACTCTGGGTACCCCAACCTGTCGTGGCTACTGACCCCAGTAAGGAATCCCCGGACCAGGGCAGAGGAACGGTACAATGAGGCCCATGGGCGTACTAGGAGGGTGATCGAACGCACCTTCGGCCTCCTAAAGGCCAGGTTTCGGTGCCTGCATATGACAGGTGGATCCCTAATGTACTCACCTAAGAAGGTGTGTCACATCATCGTGGCCTGCTGCATGCTTCACAACCTGGCTTTGCGCCGCCAGGTGCCTTTCCTGCAGGAGGATGGTCGAGACGGTGGTGTTGTGGCAGCTGTGGAACCTGTGGAGAGTGACGAGGAGGAAGACGACGGGGCTGAAACAGACAACAGGGACAGAATCATTGAACAGTACTTCCAATAGGACACAGGTAACAATTCAAACATAATTTAGTAAATGTGAACTACTCTCCTGCATCTCTGCTGCCTGTCTATTTGCCCCAGTGTATGATGACTGAGTTGTGGCTTTTCCCTCCCTATTTCAGATCTGGGGTCCCCACTACGAGTCCTGTGCTTCGTTTCCCCATGGACTACAGCTTTGTGGCAGCTGTTTGTTGACTTCACTATGTACAAGGACATATTTGCACTGTCACGTCAATTACATTATTTTGAAATCACAGCCAGACTCCAGAGAGTTTTGTGCAAAATAGGTGTTTATTTCAGTGCTCAAAATGGGATGGGTGGTTTCAAGTGGGTGGGGGCTATGGTGAAGGAATGTCCATGGCAGAGTCCAGAGTAACAGTCACACAGGTGCATTGTCCATAGGCCTGTGGAGAGATGGAGCATGGGCAGTTCAAGGATGGACAGGGTGACTATGTGGGACAGTGGGATGACATCAGGTGGTATCCTTTGCTGGCGGGGGTCTTGACATCCTACTCTGTCTTCTTGCGAGATCTCAGGGCCCTCTTGCGGGGTGGTTCTTCTCCTGCAGGAGGTGGGGGTCTGGTGGGCTGCTGTTGTGCGGGGGCCTCCTGTCCACTAGCGCCGGCGGAGGTGGTTGGCTGTTCTTGGTCCAGGCTAGTGGCAGGGGCCCTTTGTTGTTGTTGAGTGTCCGTCCTGGTGTTGATGAGGTCCTGCAGCAGCCCTACCATGGTAACCAGGGTGGAGGTGAGGGCTCTGATGTCCTCCCTGTACCCCCGATAGTGTTCCTCCTGCAGTACCTGGATCTCCTGGAACCGGGCCAGTACCGTCGCCATCGTCTCCTGGGAGCGGTTGTATGCTCCCATGATGGTGGTGAGGGCCTCGTGGAGAGTGGGTTCCCTGGGCCCGTCCCCCCCCTGTCGCACAGCTGCCCTCCGAGTTGCCCTGTTTCCCTGGGCCTCTGCCCCCTGGCCGGTGTGCCCACTACCACTGCCCCCAGGTCCCTGTTGTTGTTGGGGTGGTGGGTTATCCTGGGTGCCCTGTAGTGGTAGACACACCGCAGATTGACGCGCCCTGGAGACAGAGGCATGGGCCCGCTGGGTGGGAGCTGTGCTGGTGTTCCCAGAGGGGTTTGGGTCTGTAGTGGCCTGTGCCTGTGTGAGGGGAACCGACTGTCCAGAGGTCCCCGATGGTCTGGGCTGGTCATCAGTGTCCAGGTCGACAGAGCTGCTGTCATCGCTGACGGCCTCTTGGGTGGGGGGTGTGGAGAATTCTGGGCCCTCCGTGGCGGTGTGTTGACGGTCGGGTCCTGCAGGGGTATAGAGGTATGGTTATAGTTTCAATGTGTGGCATATGGGTGTATCTGTGGGTTCCCGTGTCCCCAAGTGCTGGCATTCGTGTGTGGGTGCTTTGGTGAGGTTGGCTTGTGGGGGGGATGTGTATATGCATTGGGCATGCTTTGGTGATGGGTGTCCATGCTTAGTGGACGCATGCAGGCCTAGGTTTTGGGATGTGTGGGTTGTGATGGTGAGACATTGGCAGGGAATAGGTGTGCTGGGGGTGGGGGTGAGGATGGTGGTGGGGGTGAGGATGGTGGTGGGGGTGAGGATGGGGGTGGGGGTGAGGGTGGGGTTCGAGGATGGGGGTGAGGGTTGGGGTATGATTTGGCATGCAGGTGGGGGGGAAGCAGTATTGAAGCTTCAACTTACCAGAATCCATTCCTCCGGCGACTCCTGCGAGGCCGTCAGGATGCAGGATGTTCAAGACTTCCTCCTCCCATGTTGTAAATTGTGGGGGTTGAGGTGGGGGTCCTCCGCCAGTCTTCTGCACGGCGATGTTGTGCCTGGATACCATGGAACGCACCTTCCCCCGTAGGTCGTTCCATCGCTTCCTGATGTCTTCCCGATTTCTGGGGTGCTGTCCCACAGCGTTGACCCTGTCGACAATCCTCTGCCATAGCTCCGTCCTCCGGGCAATGCTGGTGTATTGGACCTGTGTGCCGAAGAGCTGGGGCTCTACCCGAACGATTTCCTCCACCATGACCCTGAGTTCTTCGTCTGAGAAGCGGGGGTGTCTTTGGGGTGCCATGGAGTGGTGTGTATGATGTGTGGGGTGGAGTATGTGTAGTTAAGTGTGTTGAGTGTGGTGGTGTGTGTTGTTTTGTGTGTGGATATTGTGTGGGTGATGGTGTAGTGTGCCTCTGTGTGATGGTATTCTGTGATCGCTGATGTTTCTCTCAGTGCTTCTTTCTGAATTTTTGGTCGTAGGGGTTTGTGGGTGATGTGGGTGTGTGTTTTATATTGTATTGTGTGTGTGGGAGTGGTGTGTGTATGTGTATCAGGTGTGTGGAATTCAAATCGTCCAATGTGGCTGAGTTTTGTTCGTTTGTGTGTATTCTGACCGCGGCGGTGTGTACCGCCAATGGAAAACCGCGTTTGAAAGACCGCCGCGTGGATTCATGGGTCGTAATGGCATGGGCGTATTTCTGTTGGCGTGACGGTGGAGGTTTGGTCACCTCCACTTTTCCGCCGACCGCTGGTCTGGCGGTCTGTTGTGGCTGTCGGATTTTCGGAGGTTTGGCTGCTGCGGGTCAGAATGACCGTGGCGGGTTACCGTGACCGCGGCGGAATTATGGAGGATTTCTGACCGGCGGTAGGCGCCTTTTACCGCCGAGGTCAGAATGACCACCAATATTTCTTACAGCGATGTTAAAGTAAATTATATTAAATATGGTATTCTTAAAAACAACATATATATTTATTTTAACTGTATTCTTACCTTATATTTTCCGTGCTATGATATTTTGGTAGTGACAAACTTTTTGGCAGGAGATTTATGTTCTACGATATGTTTCAATCGATAATTGCGTTATTTATCCTACAGAGCACTTGCAACTCTGGAGCACATGGTAGCTCTGAACATTTACTCCACATCTCTGAATTTGTTTGCTAGAAAGCCCCTCGCTTAAGGGAACTGAGCCACTTTATCCATCTAGGCCTACATTTATGGGTTTTGTGGCACGGGGCAGCGAAGCAAGTCACCTTGCTGTGCTGTCCCGCGTCACAGGGAAAGGGCAGGAATGCACTGTACTTATCCAATATGGCACATCCCTTGTCCTTTCCTCCTGTGCAGGGGACGTATTGGCATCTTAGCGTCAATGTGGATGCCCCTGCATGTAGGTGCAAGGGTGCCTGTGTTGCATACAGGGTTGTTTTGTGCAGGAAGGGGCGCCTTCCTGCACAAAAACAAACCTGAGAGGCTTTTTTTCTTTTTTTATGCAGCACACATAGAAAAAAAGAAAAAACAAGTGAAAATAAAGATATTTCTCCTCGTTATGTCTCTCCTGGAGAAAGCGTATATTTTTGGCACGTCCCCAGGGTTACCAGGTTTGATAAATCACGAAATGTGTACAAAATCATGGGAGTTGCGTGGGAACACCATGCAATGTCCATGGAACTCCTACCTTGCTCAGAGTAAAGACACATAACGATTTGCACTGCTTTGCCTTACTCCATATTTTTTAAGTTATTCAAAGCCACACATGGTGGCTTTGTGTGGCTTCAGAAAAATGGCTTAGATATTTGCGTCACACATGTACCACGGTGCAAGCATTATGCAAACCTCTTGTAAATATGCCCCACAGTATATAATGTCTTTGGCCTGATCAAATGAATGTTGTGTGAAATTGTTTATGGGGTTTTGGGGCAGGGAAGAGCGGTGTCACCTTGCTGTGCTGCCCTGCATCAAAGTGAAAAGGAAGGAATGCAGTGTATCTATGGTATACACTTAATTTCTGTCCCTTCTTTCTGTGCTGGCACCCTTTTTGGCAAGAACCAAAGCAGTCACCCTTTCACCATGGTGCAAGGGTGTCTGCATTGCATGCAGGATTGTTTATATGCAGGAAGGGGCATCTTCCTGCACAAACACAAGCCTGGGAGGCTTTTTTCTCTTTCTGTGTGTGCCATGGATTTCAGCACACAAAGCGAGAGGAAAATACAAGGTTTTGACGCATCCCAGGTTTACATGGGCTAGTAAATTTGGGGATGTCAAAATCCATGGGAGTTTTGTGGGAACACTCACCCCAATGCCCATGAAATGCCTCCCTAATGCAGAGTAAGGCAACACAGCAATTTGCGCTGCCTTGCCTTATTCCATGTCTATGAGGCTATCAGAATGGATGCGTGCACAACTGTTCTAAACCAGTGCTTAATTTGAAAAAAATTCAAGAAAAAAAACCCATAAGTGGCAGGGCCCAAGGCATTTCACAGATACACTCACAGTTCTTGTTGCTACAGTTAACATGTTGAACTATTCCAGGCCACCTCAAAACTGCACGGATTAAGTGGACGTCCCAGTTTTATCATTTTTAGGGTCGAGCCTGTGAGTGCATGCACTTGTGTATAGTACAGTAAAGGGCTTGAAGCCTGCCTGTCGCTCACCATTTGTTGGTTTGCGTGGCACTCCTCTTTACGATCTTGCAATTTGTCAAGGCAGGCCTGGCATCATTTCCATTCCTCTGTGTCGACATAGACATCATTAGGGGTCACCAGGGGTTGCAGGTGTGACCTCTAGCTCTGGCTTTGCGACCCCTGGACCCAGAGATGGTAAAGTCAGTGCCAGGAACAATGTGTCAGTTCGTCCTTATGGACATCAGGTGGGACTCCACTTCCTTATTTTCAGTAAATTTTCTATCACACTGATAGGGGATAATAATATATTATTCACTGTTAGTGTAATAAAAATACTATACAATAAGTTGGAATATGACGTTTCCTGGCAGCTGAGGTAAGTAAAAAATGCTTTAAAATGTGTGTTGTGTGTGTGCTTGCGGATGAGAGTGTGTTTCTTTGTGAGAGAGAGTGTATGTAAGTGTGAATCTGTGTGTATGTGTAAGTATGTGTGTGTGTGAAAGTAAAGGTCAAATGGTGTGTGATCCCACTTCTGCTACCTCTGGCATTTCGGTGAATTGACATCCACGTCTGTGGAGCAAGGATCAAGCACTGATTGATTCAACTTAATTAGTGTTCTTTTTACCTTCTAGGACCCTTCTAGTGCCCTGCAAACAGAAGTCTTGTGACTGGAAAAAATGTGCTCAGCAGGACAACCAAAATTGCACAGTTTTATTTTTTAAAGCTAACTTTCTTTTATTTTGCCAAGTCATCTTTTCTCACTTTCCACTCATGATTTTTCTTTTGTTTTTGCTTGTGGGTGCTCTTCTCAAAATATGACGATTATCTTCTTCAAAATATGGCAAAGTGATATTGTTTCCTTATTATGTGCAATTTCTGAAGTGATGCTTTAACACATAATTGTGCAGTAAACCCTAATCCACCCCACTCCAATCCAGCTCACTACAGTCATCCCAATTCACTCCACTTTACCCCACACCATTCAACCCCACTCCAATCCAAACCACTTACCCCAATCCAATCCATTTCAACCCACCCCAATCCATTCCTCCCATCCTACCTAATCTATTTGCCCACTCCAATTCGCTCCACTGTAATCAAAAACAATCTGCACCGCTCCAAAGCATTCTGCCCCACTCCAATCTGCCACACTCCAATCCAAAACAATATTCCCCACTCCAATCTGCCCCACTGCAATCTCAAATAATCTGCTCCACTCCAATCCAAAACAATCTGCCCCACTCCAGTTTGCCCCACTCCTATCTACCACACTTCAATCCAAAACAATCTATCCCGCTCAAATTCCCCTCACTCCAATCTGCCCCACTCCAATCCAAAACAGTCTGTCGCACTCCAAACTGCCCCACTCCATTCTGCCCCATCCAAATCAAAGCTGTCTACCCCACTCCAATCTGCCCCACTCCAATCCAAAACAATACGCTCCACTCCAATCCAAAACAATATTCCCCACTCCAATCTGCCTTACTCCAGTTCAAAACAATCTGCCTCAGTCGAATCTGCCCCAATCCAAAACAATCTGACCCACTGCAATCTGCTGCACTCCAATCCAAAACAATCTGTCACACTCCAATCTGACCCACTACAATCCAAAACAATCTGCCCCACTCCAGTTCACCTCACTCCAATCTGCCTCACTGTAATCCAAAACAATGTGTCCCACTCCAATACTCCCCACTCCTATCTGCCCCACTTCAGTCCAAAACAATCTGTCCTATTTGAATCTGCATCATTCCAATTTGCCCCACTTCAATCCAAAACAATCTTCCCCTACTCATCTGCCCCACTCCATTATGTCCCACTCCAATCCAAAACAATCTGTCCCACTCCAAACTGCTCCACTCAATCTGGCCCAGTCCAATCCAAAACAATATGCCCCACTCCAATCCAATACAGCTCACCCCAATCCACTCTACCCCACTTCATCCCAGTTCACCCCACTACAATCTACCCCAATCCCATCTAATCCACCCACTCCCATCCAATCTGCCCCACACCAACTCAATCCACCCCACTTCAATCTGCACTACTCCAGTCCAAACCAAATGGCCTCACTCCAATCCAAAACACCCTTCCCAACTCCAATCTTCCCCACTCCAATCTAAAACAATATGCCCCACAACAACCTGCCCCAGTTCAATTCAAAACCACCGGCCCCACTCCAATCCATTTCAATCTGCTCCACTCTAATCTGCCCCACTTTAATCCAAAACAATTTGCCCCACTCCAACCTGATATAACCCACTCCACTCCAAAGTAATCTGCCCAACTCCAATCTAATCCACCACACTTCACCTCACCTCACCCCAATCCACCCCACATCATTCCAATTCACCCACTTCAAGCCATCACAACCCACCCAAGAACAATCAAGTTCACCCCGCCACATACCAATCCATTACACCACACCAATCCATTCCACTCCGCACCAATCAACCCTAATCCAGCTCAGTCCAATCCACTCCACTCCAAGGCCATGGATTGTTGGCATCAATATAATACATTTCACCCCAATCCAATCCACCCCACCCCAACCCCTATCCATTCCAAGTCCAAACAACCTACCCGACTCCAGTCCAATTCACCCCACTCCAGTCCGTTCCACCCCACTCCAGTCCTATCCATCCCACCCCACTCCAACCTAATCCAACCCACCCTACTCCAATCCAGCCCACCCCATCCCAATCTAACCCAGTCCACCCCATTTGAATCAAGTCCACCACTACCCAATTCACCTCACTCCATTCCAATCCACTCTACTCCAATACAGTCCTCTTTAATTCACCCCACTCCAGTCCAATCTAGTCCACATTAATTAAACCTACTCTAATCCAATCCACCTCACTCCAAACCACCTTAATCTACCCCACTTTAATCATCTAGTACCCCCTCTCCAATCAATCCACCCCACACCAATTCAATCCACCCACTCCTATCCAGTCCACCCCACTTCAATCCAATTCATCTCCCACTTCAGTCCAATCCACCACAATCCTCTTCACTCCAATCCACCCCACCCACTCCAATCCACCCAACCCCAATCCAATACTCCCCACCCATTCCTAATCCAGTCCAGCCCATCCCTATTCAATCCACCCACCCTAATCTACCCCTTAATCTAATCCACCCCACCCTATCTTAATCCACCCCCTAAATCCAATCCAACCCACTTAAACAGCTCCTGTCACTACAATCTACTCCATTTCACCCCACCCCAATTGGTCACACCTCAATCTGATATACCCCACTTCAGTCCACCTCACTCCTCCCCACTCAACTCCAAATCACCCCACAACAATCTAATCTACTTCACCTCAGTGCAGTCCACCTCAATCCAATCCACCCCACCCCAATCCAAACCACTCTTGCCAGTCCACCCCAATCCACTCCATCCCATTTCAATCCACTCCACCTCACTCCAATCCACCCCATCCCAGTTCAGTCCACCACACTCCAATCCATTCCAACCAACCTATCCCACTCCAATCCACCCCACTCAAATCCATTCCACTCCAACCCACCCCTTCCCAGTTAAGCCCACCCCATTCCAATCCAATCCATCCATCCCACAGCACTCTGATCCAACCCACCTTAGTGCAACCCACCCCACTCCAGTCTACTCCAATCCACCCCCAATCCAATCCACCCCAATCCAATTCAACAGACCCCACCCAATCCCACCCCACTCCACTCCAATCTATTGCCCACTGCAGCCCACCACACCACACCCCAATTCAATTGTCCCCATATTTCAATCCACCTAACTCTAATCCAATCTACCCTACTCTAATCATCCTTACCCAGTTCCAATCTACCCCTTTCTCTACAGTTCACCACACTCTACTTCAGTCCACACACTCTAACCCAAACCAATCCACCCACCACATCTCAGTTAAGTCTGCCCGACTCCAATCGATCTAGCCTGCCCCACTTCAATCCTTCCAGCCCACCCCAATCCACCAACCCCATGCCAATCCAATCCACACACCACACTCCAATCCTCCCCACCCAGCTCCAATCTACCCCACTCTCTACAGTTCACCACACTCTACTTCAATCCACACACTCTAACCCAAACCAAATCAATCCACCCACCCCATCTCAGTTTAGTCCTCTCCACTCCAGTCCATCTAGCCTGCCCCACTTCAATCCATCCAACCCATCCCACTCCACCCACCCCACTCCAGTCCAATCCACCCCACTCTAGGTCAATCTAATCCACCCCACCCTGTCACTCCAATCCAAATCACCCACCCCAATCCTATCTAATTAACCCCACTCGAATCCACCACAATCCCATCCATCTCATCCCATTTAAGTCCACTCCAATCTATTCTGCCCCACACCAGTCCACCCGATCCACACCATTCCAATCCACCCCACTACCTCAGTTGATTCCAACCCACTTCACTCTATTCCATCCCACTCCACAATACTACAGTCTCTGCCACTGAACCACTGAACTATACTCCCCACTACTCAACTCCATGACACTCTACTCCTACTCCACTCTACAACTTTCAAAAAAATCTATTTGATGGCACTCTACTCCCCCACTCTACTCTGACACTCCACACCATTAACTTTTAGCCATGCTGAACAGCAGCCACACTGGTGTACATCATGGCAAAACACATTGCCAAAGCCAATAGCTCTTGTATAGCCAAGACTTGTTGGCTTTGTCAGTGCTTGTTCATAATTAAAGTAATTAGTTAAACTCTCCACTGATGAGCGCTTCTAAAAATATACAAACACATGTGGTAGGCTGTGAAAAGATATCCACTGCTTTTGCACTTCGTATACGTATGGCAAATAATTGCTCAGTTTTTCTGTGTGTGTGTGTGTGTATGTGTGTACATCTTTATGACCTCTACCTGTACTAGGGTAAAACACATATGCTGTTAATATTTAAAATAAACGGTGATAAAGATGTGTGTCTGAGGTCAGTGTTCATTGCATCTTGACAAATATTCAACTGCCCTGTTGAATTTGTTTATTCATTAAACTGTGAAGTGTTTTGTTTTCAGTAACTGAACTGGAGACTTCATGTCACTTTCAGAACATAAAACATTTAGGGCCTCATTTACAAGCACTTGTGCCACCGCAGCATAATTTTTTTTAATGCTTTGGCGGCGCTAAAACAACTCCAAATCTACAAAGTGACACTAGAGGCCTCTAGCGTCACTTTTCACCCCAGGCGTCAGCTACTGGCAATGACATGCAAGGTAGGGGTTCCCAGGCAAAAAGCAATGCAGAACTGGCACAGTGAGATTTACAACATTTTACTGTGTCATTCTGCGCCTTCACACGTCAGAATTTTACTGCCTGCTCAGAGCAAGTGGTAAAAGTGACACATAGCTTTTGTCTCTGGGGGCCTCCTCGCATTGCTGGAATAGCATTTTTTTTATGTTTATGCTAATTCAGCAATGTGTGACTTTAGTGCCAGAGATGCAACAGAAGTTCTGGCACATCTGTGAAAACCTGCACCATGGAGCTCTGGTTAATACACCACATCCATCGAGTCATTGGTGGGGGGAGTTCGCAGAGCAGCATGAGAAATCTTTTTTTTCTAGAATTATAGAGTTCGAACAATTGTTGCACACAGTTGACAATTGACCACAATTGCAGCGTGAGAAATCGGACGCATCAGAGCAGATGTGTCAGATTCTTGTAAATGAGGCCCTTAAAGTGCCAACAAATCATCATCTATTTTTCATAAAATGTGTTTAATTGCTGGATGGCATTTATAAGGCACTAACTGCAGGTGTACAGATCAGCATGTTAAAACCCTGGTTCCCTGGATCTTATTTAGGGTCTACCAGGGGTCGCACCTGTGACTCCTGGCTTGCTTCTTGCGACCCCTGGCCTCAGAGGTTGCAAAATCAGTGCCAGGAATACAGTGGCAGCTCGGTTTGGACTCCATTCTCTTTATTTTCTCTCAATTTGTTTCATTACACTAATAGTGAACATTGTTTCATTATTCAGTATTAGTGTAATAAAAATGGAGTACAACTAGCTGGAATATGACCTTCCCTGGCAGATGAGGTAAATATAAAAAATATTTAGAATGTATGCTGTGTGTGTGCTTGAACGTGTGTGTATACGTATGTGTATTTGAGTAAAGGTGATGGTGAAAGGGAGTGTGATGTCAGTTCCGCTACCCGTGCCGTTTTTTGTGAATTGACGTCCATGCCCGGTTCTCCTCTTGAACTCTAGATAGCAAGTCCAATGACACTTAAATAAACCGCCCTCGGTGGTTTATTTGTTTTTCACTGAGGAATTGCTTTTCTAAAGGACACTGCTGATAGATCGTAGGTCTTGCTGTACAAAGGTAATTTCCAAATACAAAGCCTGCGATCAACAAAATACCTGTGTGCAATGTACTAAAACCATTTAGCAACTGAAAAAGCCTTTATGATATACAAGAATCACAAATAGAAGGGGGTGTGATGGATTCCCCCTTCTAATAGTGATTTTACATGGTATGTATGGTACGTACCAAGCACAAATGCGTTACGCTCTCGAGCCACTCCAACACCCCCACCCACCCCACCAGTTAAGGTAGTAAATTATTAATAAAGCGAAATTATACTCTTGGGAACATTTTCCGCTTTGAGAACAAAATTTGTGAAAATAGTTTTTACTGTAGGCCTACACAATCGTATACACTCTCCCAGAAGGACTATTCACCAATAAGTTCTGCAAGGGGTAGTTGCCCCAGTATAAGCTTTAATATCCGGCGCCTAACTTACTGTGTTATGATTCTAGTGTTCAACACATCAGAGAAGCATTACTTCTATTATTCTGCCTGTAACCTCACAAACGTTCATAAACTCAGTAGGTTACCCATATCTTAGAACGCCTACTTATCATCCTGTGGGTGCTATTTACACCTATGTAATTTAAATCTGTGGCAAAGTACGATTAAATAGATGTAAATATATTACATTTACTATATATATCCCTTTCTAAAATACCTAGCTAGGACAACTCCAGCTATTTTAGGGCTCTAAATTTACATTTGCAGGCAAAAGTAACTGTGGGGCTTTTTGTGTGTTAGAACTATGTATGAAGACTCAAGAGCACTTTTCTTTTCAGAATATAAGGAGTACATAGTGCACGAGGCAATGAGTGAATAGGTGTAATTAGTAGTCATTTAAATTGCTAGTGACTGAATACTGGTTCAGCTTTGAAGAGCTATGTACAGTGCATTAAATGATTGTGGACTAGTATATAGAAGTTTTACTCATAAAATAAACACGGCTTCAGGATGATTTACCTCAGCCCTAAATATCTCAGGGCCCAATTATGAGTTTGGTGGTCAAACCAACAGACCGCTGGGCAGCGGTACCTGAAAGACCACTGCAGTGGCATTCTCCAGACTGCTGTATTATGTTGCATGCTGGCTGAACGACTGCCCGCCAAGCCAAATGGCGGTCCGCAAGCTGTGTGGCGGTCTGCAGTCTTGGTGGTGCACACTTCATCGCCATCATGGCCACAGGGAACTGCCGAGCCCATTACCAACACACAGTCGACGTGGCGGTTTGCTTGTGGTGGTTAGCTAACAGCGTTCAGATGCTGTGGCACACATTCAGCAAAGCAATAGACAAATGCCCATTGGATGGATTAAAAAACAACACAACTGACATACATTTGCCCAGTAGACACACCTGCAAATCACACTATAAAACACCCCTTCCCAGCAGTGCTTCAGACCATGATCCTTTGCCTCTCCACTGCAGCACTGCAAGACAGAGACCAGAGACCACCGTATTTTTGTTATTGATAGATAAGGCATCCTTTTTTCACCATCCTATTTAACACCTTTCACACACTTTTGTCCATTTACTCCCTATATCACTTTTCGTGTTAAGTAAGTTCCTGTCACACACTTTAATTTACATTCATGTCACGTCCAGAAAATCCCTGTTTTCCTGAAGTTGAGTTGACGGTCATGGTGGATAAAATCATAAGAGTAGAGCCACAATTTAGAGCCCAAGTCCAGCATACTCCTCTCAGTAGGAAAATGGAAATGTGGAAAAGGGTAGTCAACAGAGTGAATGCTGTAGGCACCAACCTGAGCACAAAGGAGGACATTAGGAAGAGGTGGAATGACCTGAGGGAGAAGGTGGGTTCCCTGTCCCCCAGGTAACACATGGAGGTCAGTAAGACTGATAGTGGTCTTTCCAGTGCCCCGCCACAACTCTTTCCCTGGGAGGAGAAGGTCTGGGCCATCCTGCATCCAGAGGGCCCGACAGTAATGTTTGGGGAGCGGAGTCTGGCAAGTTACAACACAAAAACGGTCACAAATCCCCAGTGTCCTGCATGCTCACATCTCCCCTTTTGCCACTGTGTTGTTCATCTACTTTCCCACCATGCAATACCCAGAGTAGCAGAGATGTAAGCTTGTCAACGTGCTTTGTCATACCTAACGTCATATGTATAAATCCCCATTACATGCCATATGTTGGAATGGGTCTATAAGTGTTTCAATATCAAAAAATCATCCCAGGCCCCCATAGAATGAGTCAACATGTGAATGTATGGTCCAACCTAACTGCAGTGTGGCAGCAGATATGTAATACTAAACGTGTCAAGTTTTGGGAAGTAGAGAAAGTGACATGACTACAACTACCAGGGGGGCCTGTTTCTGAAACTCAAACCAACAGGCCATTCTGTACTTGCACAAATACACCTGTGCACCATCTCTCAAATGATGTACCCTCCCTTGCAGTTTGGCATTTGTGTAGTGTGGGGAGTCTGCAAGTGATATGAAAACAACTACTAGGAGGCCCTGATTCTATAATTCAAACCAATAGGCCTTTGTGCTCTTGCTCAAATATATCCGGTTGCCACCTCAAAACTGATTTTCATGAACCAGGAGTTTAGGAATTGCCTAGTTTTGGAAGTCAGCAAGTGACACATATTTCTTCTCCACTGTAATGGTTCAACTGTTTGTAAGATGTCATGTTCAATCCCTTATCTGGGGCCAGATGTATCAAAGGTTTTCACCCGTTATATGTCTGTGGGAAAATGTGTTCATACATATGGCCCCTAAAGGGCAACTGATCAGCACAGCTAACGATCTGCCTGAGTCTAATAGTTTCTGCAAGCTTCATGCATGTCATGTCAACAACCTCAATACTATGGTAATAGCACAGTCAGCAAACCTACCACTTAAGATTGTCCAAGGTCTCTACTTACAGTGACACAAAACCTTTGGATGTAGATTCCACACTTCAACCAATAACAATGTCCTCTATTTCTCAACAGGTCGAGTTTGCAGAGCACCGGACCAGACATTGTCCATTGACCAGACTCCCAACCAACCTCTGGATGAAGCCCTCAGTAATGATGACACTCATGGACATGTGGACGTGGATGACAGTCCTGGTCCATCAGGGAAGCTAGTCAGACGGCATCTATGAGTCTTACTGCACCCACAACACCTCCCACCCCTGTTGCTTCTATATCACAGTCAACAACGTGCCCCCAACCTGTGTACCTAGCGCAGTTGTTACCAACTTGTGCCCCTCAGTTCTGGATCTTGAGGTGTAAATCAACCATCCTCACACTGGGGGTCCAGGACCCAGTTGCAGTGTGTACCATGTGCCAAGGGCACAGGCTTGTGGGGGTAGGGTCTATGGGAGGGATGCTGTGGGCCAGCAGAGTGAGGCCACTGGGGATACTCATGACCAGGATACCATCAGCCATGTCTTTGGGAGTTTATCAGGAGTCCCAAGGTGTGATGGGCTAGGTGCTAACCAAACTCTGGGAAATCAAACAGTTGCAGAGGGACATGAACCAACAAATGGAGGACCATAATTCTCACATGGGCACCCTGACAAGGTGCTGAGGGACATCCATACAACCCTGAGCAGGGCTTTTCCACCACCATCTACCCCTTCCTATGGGCTAACTACATCAAGTCCGAGTACATCTGTGGAAGCCACAGGAAGGGACACCCTGCCAGAGGATCAACCACCCTCAGACACCCCTGCCTCTGCAGCAGCTGAACTCCACTGCCCTTGTAAGTGGGGACGACTATGTAAACATCCAGGAGGTGCGGGTGGCAAGACAGCCCTGCCTCTGCAGGAACTGAACCCCACTGCTCTTGCAAGCGGGGACGATCATGTAAAAATCTAGGAGGTGCGGATAGCAAGGCACCCACCACTGCTAGCAAGAAACCTCATCCTTAATTTCCTCATTTATGTGTTACACATTCACTCTGTGGACTGATCCTAAACCCCATTCCATTTATGATGGGAGGAGTACTCTGGACGTTGGACATCTGATGGTGTGGCATCTACTCCTATAATTTCATTCACCATGACTGACCCGTTCACTTTTCATTTATGTTACTTTCTGCCATAAGTTTGTTTTTATGCTTTGGACTGTAATAAATTCACCAGTCACAATTTCATTGTCTACTGTCTTAAGTTTCATATTTAGCAATGTAGATATGTAGGAACATGTGAACAATGCAATGAAAAAATAAGCTACTTGTAGAAGCAGGGTATATGTTTAATATACACAGTGTCCAGCTCAGGATTAGGACAAT
Organism: Pleurodeles waltl; assembly: GCF_031143425.1. NCBI lineage: Eukaryota > Metazoa > Chordata > Amphibia > Caudata > Salamandridae > Pleurodeles > Pleurodeles waltl. Next base: position 1,732,018,538 of record NC_090444.1, read on the forward strand.
TCCACACAAACACATACGTACAAGTGTCTTGTTAAAGAAGATATTTTATTACATTATTCAGCTCCTAGGCTATCAGTATGACTGAAACATAGCATATCATACATGATTGAATCATACTGTGTAAGCGATCACATTTACATGTACAGAGCCCTTTAACATTGAAAGAGTGGCCACATCAGACATTGTCCTGTAGAATGGGCAAAAATGATAATGGTGGATGTCATCAGCTGGAGCCATATCGCCTACCTTTCAAAAGGAATCCCACATCATATAATGCAAAATCCAGAAAGATGGCAATTCAACAGTTCCTGATCACAGCGTCATTACAATCAAGTGCTTCTGCATCTGGTGGTATGACAAAAACAAATGTCAATGATGGAACACAGGTACATTGGCCGACAATAATGAGACACATCAACAGCTACATGCAATTCATACAAAAATAGTGTTTAGCCAATGTGAAGGGGAATAAATATGAATTCAACCCAGGACTACATATTTTCTGACCACATGATGACACACATGATGCCCGAGGGCCACCACATGACAGGGAACAAGTCCAATGGAGTCTTCTAAACTTCCATACTATCACTGTGCAAGCTGTCTTGGCACAGGTCTTGTACACCAAAAGTCTGTGACATGCATTCCCAGGAACAACCCATGTCCACTTTGAATGTCCCAGCAACATCATATACCTGCCAGTGTCACAACTCAGAAATGTCCCAATGAACATGTAATGGTGAAGGTACCTGAACTAACACAAAAACAAGGAGTAAAGGTATGAAACCACACATATGGCACAATTCACATAGCAAACGTCTGGAGAATGAAGTCCATGTTATAAATCTCACACAAAGCAACATCTCCAAAATGTGATTGTGTCAAAAGCTTCCTCATCAAACACACTTTTACAGTATTTGCCAGAGCTTCAACTTCCTACCATTTCCAACAAATATACTCCTCAAATCATCACAACAAGAGTTCATTGTACAGTCAAAGTCATGACATCTCATGACATATTTACACTCATGAGAAGAAACTGTTGATGAGATCTTGTCGCATGTCAGCTCCTTCTTCTTCACCACTATCATCTTAATTTGGCAATTCAGGATTCTCACTCGGTAGGAACTCTCCCTCCTCTGGGATGTAACAGATGTTTCTCAACGGGCGATGGTATGGAGCATTTAGCAGGCCATGGTAATTTGACACACCTTCCTGAGTGACTAGAAGAGGACTCCCCCACTCTTGTCCAGACAGTGAAATCCTGCCTTCAGCAGCCCAAAAGGCCGCTCCACTGCCTACCTTGTTCTACTATGGGCCTCATTGAAGCAGACTTCCCCTAGCGTAGTTGGATTCCTCAGTGGTGTTAACAACCAAGGATGGTTGGGATATGCTAAGTCTCCTGTTTTGTCATGTGACACAAGTTCTACACATCACACAATTCCTGATTGTTGCACCTGACGTTGCACACACAAGATCAAGAGAGATGTGACTAACCAACAAGCCAGACCCTTTCCAGTTGGAGTTGTGACATTAGCTTGGGTATGGTGCTGTTCCTCATGACAAAGGAATCATGGGATGAAACTGGGAACAGGGAACAGATGTTGGAAATGTACAGATCTGACAAGCAGACAAATTGCACATTGATAGCATGGAAGTGCTTCATATTTTGATAGATTTGTTCACTGGCATGCAGTGGCACCCATGTAATATGGGTGCCATCAATGGACGTCAACCTTCACATTGGCTAACTCCTCACGTCTGGGAAACCTGATATAGCTGTGAAAGTCTTTCATCATTGCTGATAGCACGTCTTTTAAAACACCACTTAAAATAGGTAGTGATATAACACTAGCTATAGCCACTGTATATTGAAAGGCCCTGTGGCCAGGAAGTGTAATACTGCCATGAGTCTCACAGTGGGTAGAATTTTGATGAATTAGTGCTTTCAGGCATGAGACCTGGCTCCAACTGATGACAAATCTTGGATTGTTGTCCTATTCAGACAGAACTGCTTTATTACGTCATGTTCTTCCATGGTCCAAAGGTCTGGAAATGGATGGTAGACTGGAGGTTATTGCATTCTCCCTGTCCCAAGTTAACTATTTGTGGAATCAAATGAGTTGAAACATTGGTCACTGTGTCCGACCAACATATCTGATGAGTAAGACAAAAGTCATGGGACAAAACATTACTGACTGGAAATAGATTACACCCATTATACATCAAAACTGTCTATTACTCAAGGTCCTACTATGATCCCCATGGTTATCTAGACATGTGTCTACCACACATATGTGCACCAAACACACCTATCTGCTCCTCTTCTGCCCCATTATATTGTGAAGTATGTTCCGACCACCAAACATTTGTCATCGGTGGGGTACAGTGTACCGCAGTTATGTTGCATCTGTGACCAGCAACGCACTACACTGATGACTGTGTAGGAGAATCTACATATCAAGGGAGCGTTACATATGTTGAGATGTTACCACACATTTATATATGTTGTGACGCATTTAACAGTCGCCAAAACTGTAGTTTCAACTGCCAAAATGGCAGATGCCTAACCTCGTTCACTAAATTTTAGGAACCTCCGACCACCAGCGGAAGTCGACCGCGTGGTGTGCAGTTTCAAACACGCTGGACAGTGTTGTAGGCTAACATTGTTTGCTGTCATGGTTGCTGCACAATGTCTGTGCCCGTTGACAATGATGACCGCGTACATGGTGGACATGTATGCAGCACTCTGTAATATAACTCACTTACCTGCTGACACTCCTCACATCAACACCTCCATCATTTCAGGTGCTGTGTGCCACCTATGGGAGCAATCATGTCAGGCCATTCAGGTAAAAGGGCCCCTGCCTTCTCTCCAGAGGAACTGGAGAAGCTTGAGGAAGAGGTCCTTCCCCTGTAGGGCCAGCTCTATAGCTCACCAGAGGAGCAGGTGAACTACCTCATTGGCATATTTGACTCTGATCAATCCCATCCTTTCCTTCCTCACAGGCTACAATATGCCTCTGAGTCCCATTGAGTTATTTGGGTGTCTGCTGTCACAATCTGTGGTCCGTACATAGGATGTACAGTTTGTGAATTGTGGAGCCCTGTACTCTGTGTATTTTGAATTAGCATTGTGTTTTGTTGTTAGACCTGACAGCCTTAGGGTGGTCCCCCATAACTTTTTGCCTTCCTCCCTCCACTTTTTGGACACTGTTTTTGCTGCTTTTTAGACTCTGTAGACTTTACCCCTGCTAACCAGTGCTAAAGTGCATATGCGCTCTTCCTTTAAACATGGTAACATTGGATCTTACCCAATTGGACTATTTAATTTACTTATAAGTCACTAGTAGAGTGCACTATGTGTGCCCTGGGCCTGTAGGTTAAATGCTACTAGTGGGCCTGCAGCACTGACTGTGCCTCCCACTTAAGTAGCCCCTTAACCTTGTCTCAGGCCTGCCATTGCAAGGCCTATGTATGCAGTTTCACTGCCAATTCGACTTGGCGTTTAAAAGTTCTTGCCAAGCCTAAAACTCCCCTTTTTCTACATATAAGACACCCCTAAGGTATGCCCTAGGTAACCCATAGGGCAGGGTGCTGTGTAAGCAAAAGGCAGGATATATACCTATGTAGTTTATATGTCCTGGTAGTGTAAAACTCTTTAAATCCTTTTTACACTGCTGTGCAGCCTACTACCTTCATAGGCTAACATTGGGGCTTCCCTCATACACTGAGTGGTAGCTGCTGATCTGTAGTAGGAAGGTCATCTTTAGTATGGCCAGAATGGTGATATAAAATCCTGCTGACTGGTGAAGTTAGATTTAATATTACTATTTTAGAAATGCCACTTTTAGAAAGTGAGCATTTCTCTGCACGTAAATCTGTGCTTTACAATCCACTCCTGGCTGGGCTTAGTTGACAGCTCCTTGTGCATTCACTAAGAAACACCCCAAACACAGGATACTCAGCCTCACTTGCATACATCTGAATTTTGAATGGGTCTTCCTGGGCTGGGAGGGTGGAGGGCCTGCTCTCACACAAAGGACTGCCACACACCCTACTGGGACCCTGGCAGACAGGATTAAACTGAAAGGGGACCTGGTGCACTTCTAAGCCACTCTTTGAAGTCTCCCCCACTTCAAAGGCACATTTGGGTATATAAACAGGGCCTCTGCCCCTTCCAACTCAGACACTTCCTGGAGAGGAAACTTGTAACCAGAGCCTGCATCCTGCCAAGAAGAACTGCCTGGCTGCCCCATGGACTCACCTGACTGCTCTCTGTGAAGGACTGCTGCCTTGCTGTTGCCCTGCTGCCTTGCTGCTCTCTGGCTGTGGTGAAGAAGTGCTCTCCAAGTGCTTGGATAGAGCTTGCCTCCTGTTTCCTGAAGTCTCAGGACCAAAAAGACTTCTCTCTTGCAACTGGACTCCTTGAGCGGCGAAAATTTGACGCACAGCTTGCTAAAACTGACCACAGCCTGCCCCTCGGTGAGAAATCCACTGCACGCTGAACTGGAATGACCCAGCGCGACTTTGCAAGGACAAAAAGGTTCATATACCCAAGAACGTGGTGCCAAGTTTTGTGGTGGGAGATGTGGTTGGCTGCCTATGAAGTTGCACTAATGGCCCAAGGGACCTCTGAGGAGTAATGGGGGACGGCCTTGTGGTTTTATGTACCAGCAGTGGGGATGGACACACTTTTCGCACTAGCTCCACATGGTCAGAATGTCTATGCACTCATGAAAGCCGCTTCACTGGCCAAGTTTGGGCTGATCCCTGAGAAGTACCGTCAGACGTTTAGGGACAGCACCAAACTTTCCACACACATGTGAGTAGATTGTTATGATTTCTCCAATAAGGCACTGACCGTATGGGTGCTTAGTATTTCTTTTACTGAGTTGCCCCAGCACTTAGTAGTACATAGTAAGCTGACTGATCCCAGGAAGCTTGCTGAGGAGGTAGACCTCCGGGTTAGCACCAGAGTGTCCAAGAAGGCATCCGGGACACACACCCACAAAGGTGGTCAGGGTTCCCAACAGAAGAAAGACGGGGGAAGAAAAACTAAAGAATTCCTAAGGGGGGGGGGGCTGGTAACCATTTGGGGAGCGAGACAGTCCCAGTTAGCTTTGGAGGTAAGGCAGAGTTTTCCATAGTGTTCCTGGTAGAAAGAGACATGGTGCCTAAAGCCTTCATGCCAGAAAATACTTACAAGTATAGGCAGTGGGTCACCATTGATGGGGAAAGGTTGGTGGCGTGACACAGGAGCCAGTATGAATACTGTCAAGAGTCAGCTAGTGTCATCAGAGCAGATAGTCCTTAATACATTCCACCAGGTCATAGTCGCTGACAATCACGAGAGTCACCTACTGGTGGCTCTGGTTCCCCTTGAAGGGGGGGGAGGTCTCTGGTACTCTGAAAGTAGCTGTGAGTCCTGCCATACCTGTAGATTGTCTGTTAGGCAATGATCTTGAGCATACTGCCTGGAAGGAGATAGAGCTCAGATCCCACCTGGAGATGTTAGGTTTGCCTGAGTGGGTCTGCATGACCACAAGGTCCATGGCTGGCCGGGAAGGGAGTCAAGGGCGTATGGAGCCTGGAACAATGACCCAGACAGCTGCAAAGAGGAAGGAGCGGGAAACCCACCTCAAATGTTCCCACGGTGGTGGACAGGGCCCCTGAAGAGGCAACTGGGGAGGACATGGCTGACCTGGGTAACCTGCCTAAACTTGCTGGCTGGCAAGTAGAGGGTGGGCTAACCAGGGCAGAATTCTGCAAGGCGCAGAAGGAATGCCCACCCTTGAGGGTCTGAGGCAACAGGCCACAGCCCAAGCAGCAGGTGACGCCTCTGGCAATCACCATATTTACCGGGAGAATGATCTCCTTTACAGTGAGCCCAAGGTTTTTTGACAGGCTTGTCACCCACTTCCATTGGCCCAGAATGAGGTTAGCCTCTGATAATTTCTGCAGAGCTTGCCCCCTCTGCCAGGCTAGTGGGAAGACAGGGAAAAAGCTGAAGGCTCCCCTGCTCCCACTCCCCGTCATTTGAAAGGGTGGGCATCAACATTGTTTGTCCCTTGGACCCAAAAACTGCCTTGAGCAACAGGTTTATCCTGGTTTTGGTGGACCATGCCACCATGCCATCCGCTATCCAGAGGCAATCCCTTTGAGAACAGTGTCTTCACCGGTGGTGACCAGAGCCCTGTTGGGAATATTTACCAGTGTGGGATTCCCTAAGGAAGTTGTGTCTGACAGGGGCACAAACTTCATGTCTGCGTTCATGAAGTCCATGTGGGATGAGTGTGGGGTGACCTACCAGTTTATCACACCTTATCACCCTCAATCCAATGGACTTGTTGAAAGATATGGTCACCCTGTCAGGGGACCAATGAGCACAGTTAAAGAGGGCTGGGAGAGAGCTCCCAAGACACCTCCCCAGAATGTAGTCAGCTACATGCTGCACCTCTGCAGCCAAACCCAACGCTTCTGGAAGCAGGCCAAGAGTAACCTCGAGGCCAGTCAAGAGGTGATGAAGGAGTGGTATGACCGGAAGACCACTCTGGTTGAATTCTCACCTGGAGACAAGGTTTGGGTGAAGGAGCCAGTAGAGCCCAGGGCTTTCCAGGACCGCTGGACTGGCCCATTTGAGATCAAGGAGCGTAAAGGAGAGGCCACTTATCTAGTGGACCTCAAGACCCCTATGCACCCCTTAAGGGTCCTCCATCACAATAGGCTCAAACCTCACTTTGAAAGGTCTGAGATCAGTATGCTCCTAGTCACATATGAGGGCATGGAAGAGGACAGTGAAACTCTCCCTGACCTCCTCTCCGCCAAAGAAGGTGATGGGTCAGGGGAGGGTGTCATTCTCTCTGACTCCATAACTCTAAATCAGAGAGGAGACTGCTATGAGGTGTTAGAGCTGTTTTCTTCCCTGTTTTCCCTTATTCCGGGACTGGCCCACTGATGTGTCCATGAAATTGACACAGATGACAGTCCACCTGTGAAGAACAAAATTTACAGGTTGTCGGATAAGGTAGGCCAGCTTCAAGGAGGAGGTCTCCAAGATGTTGACTTTAGGGGTTATTGCGAAATCCAGTAGTCCCTGGGCCAGCCCTGTGGTGCTGGTTCCTAAGGCTGCTGCCCCGGGTGCGAAGCCATAACTTCGTTTCTGCGTGGACTACCGGGGTGTCAACTCAGTCACACCGACTGACGCTCACCCCATCCCCCAAGCTGATGAGCTCGTTGATAGGCTAGGCGCTGCAAAGTTCCTGAGCACATTTGATCTTACATCAGGGTACTGGCAGATTGCCCTGTATCAACATCAGGACAGTGCGCGCTCTACGGGCGACGTAATGCAAAAAGCCAATCCTTATGCAAGGTAATAATTCATGTGTTGTGTGTTGATGCAGTATGTTAACCTTTTGAATTGCAGAGATTTATCTTGAAATGTCATTAATGCTGTTTGCAATGTATTGTTCTGTAGTGTAGCCATTTTTATGTAGCCTTTGCGCGTTTGCTTCAGGCATTAGGCCTTTTTGCGCTTTGCCCTGGATGCATTTTATTCCTTTGCTCACAGCATCGGGCCTCTGTGCACTTTGCTCTAGATGCATTTTATTCCGCTTCGTACTGTTATTTGTAATAGCCAGTTCTACGGTCCTGTTTTATTCTTTATATCACACTGTTTAGTTTTCAATAACACATTCTCGCTCACTCTGTGCTTCAGTCAAGGATACAGTCTGGTACATTGCCGATAGACGTGTTAGGAGTTTAGTCTTTGGTTTGTAGACAATACACATTCTTGCGTAGGGACGTTTTGTTACCACATCGACATGTTAGTTATAAAAACACTTCCTTGTCCTAATACAGGGACGAGGGAGATTCCGACCAGGGAACCACAACTAGACACTGACTGCCCTGTTGCAGATGCTGATCCAGATCACAGGCCTTTGCTCAGGTATGAGGGTTGATGTCTTCCCAGGGAATCTGAAAGGCAAGCTTAGAGCTTAACACTCTGTGCTCAAAATAGAGCACAATTAGAGAGAACGTAATCTGTTAACACTATGATACCGTTATTCCTATGTTTCACTCTCTTTGTTACTATTTTAATCCTACTGTGTTGTATGGTTCTGGTTATTGCGGCTCATGCCTTATTATCTAGAATGAAGTTGTTTTATTAAATCAATCTATAAAACTTAAACTGTTTCTGTGAGATCATACTGTAAATGAGAGAGCTGGTTGGGATCTGAGTGACCACGACTTCCCTGAGAAGTAATAAGATGTCATGTGCTCGGTTGCCAAATCATCCCTTCCCCTTGGGAGAGATGAGGCACTGCTAGTTAGTCGGAGCAAAACCGGATTGAAGGTGACAGGGGTCTTTCTTAGTTGGTCAAACTTAGTCCCCCACACCAGGAACGACTCTGCCACCTAGAAATCCAGTAGTCTCATTTAGGATAATGAGAGCCAACGCGTCATGGCGCCGGCAACGATTGGTCTGGCTCTAATTTTCGGGTCCGGCTGACTCTCTCGGTCTATTGACTCCTCGGTTCCGTTACCGGAGACGTCCGTGGCTCTGAGGACTCCCGCCTCCGCAATATAGCGGTTGGTTGTTCAAGCTTGAACTCTGAAAGGAAAACCCCGATATTGGTGTGCCTTCTCTGAACTATCGCTGTTTTCATAATGGCGAATCCCCAGGCAATACAAATAGCAATTAATATGCGACAACCGCTCACAGTACATTTGCTTGCACATGGTCTAACAAACCAGGGAGGTCCAGTCATGTTTGTGGTGGACACCCATGCAGCCTATAGAACAGAACTTTTTTTATTCTTGGGTCACATTTCCAGCAGTTGATGGGAATTCAGACACATTTCACAACTACACATTTGCAAACGCCCCTGGACAGTACAGGGCATATGCATATTTAGAAATACCTCTATCTTATCAAGAACATAATAATTGGCTTGATGGCGCCCTACCCCACACCATAGCACCAGTTCGGTTAGTTCCACTAAGTAACGATGGTCCTACATGGCCTTTATTGGCTACATATACACCACATCCTGCGGTTGCTAACTTGGCGGTGGCTGAAGTTCGTTGTTTATACACAGACTTGACGGCTACATATAGACGATTAGTACAATTTGTGATGCAGACTCTAAACACGAACCCAGCGCGTGCTGCCCCAGCGCAACAACATGCAGTAATTCCGGGTATCAATCCGGCGACTGTACACTCTGTTATGGGCAGAGTACCGGCTAAACGAGAGGAGACTCCGTTTTGGCTGGCACAAAAAATTTATACGTTGGAGGCAGTATTTCCCCATACGGGCCCTCAGGATAAACATAGAGTATTGATGATGTGTTTACCGTTTGGTATGGTTCCCGCAGTGGACCATTGTAATACATGGGGCACGGTGTTTGCCGCGCTCTACACTACAGCACACGGTACACCGACATTGGCCAACTTACCGGAAGTGCTCAAACAAATTCAGGATGAATATGGGGTTGCCCCAGCCTTAGATTTGGGGATGCAACTGATGGGCAACTTTGCAGTGGTTTCTTCTATTATATTGAGTAATCTCAAGGGGGAGGCAGTGGCACTAGCGGTGCGTATGCGTCTTCGTGACGTCCCGCAACTAGATCAGGAGCGGGAGCTGCCAAGAATAATAGCGGAAACATATTCCAGTATCAGTCGCGATAGCCTTGGAGCTAGACCACAGAAACAAGGGAAGGGTAGTAAGGATACTACTAAAAACCAACAACCTGAGGGTAATAAAAAGCGTTGGGAGAAAAAACAACAAATACCTAAAAAATACAGGGGAGAATCTCCGAGAACGGAGACCCCTCAGACAAAATATAATCTTAGAAATAGGGATAATTTGAAAATGCCTGATAGATATCAATATACTGATACACGCCAATCTCGTTCCTTTCAGGACTTATCGGACAAGAGAAATGAGAGAGGTGGGCGGTCAGAGCGAAGAACAGAGAACGTGAAACCCAGACAGGAATCACAACGCTTTTCGGAGGTTTCTGTGAAGAAGGAAGAGAAACCGATCCAACAAAAACAACAGTTTAAAAAGAAAAAAGTGGCGGCAGTCTCAGTTAGACATGCCACACAGGAAGAGAGTTCTCTTGAAGAACAAGACATGGGCACTAGCACTGTTAGACAGCGCAGCAGAGGTCACAATATTTCGCTAGAATCTTCTAGAGCATCTGGAGGTGAAAGCAACTGAGGACTTCATACAAGTCGAAACGGCAGATATGCGTGTCTCTGATCCCGATAGAGAATATACGGTGACTTTACAATTAGAAGGGGACAGTGAGCGCAATATAAACGCCATCTTTTGGGATCGTGTAGTCCAGATATATGACATTTTGCTGGCCGAACAGGATTGGCCTCTTGACTTTGTTTGCGACTGTCCAGTTGGGGAGGAGGTTATTACACCTTCGTTCTCACCACTTGTTGCGGGAGAACTCGCAGAGTCCTATAGCATTCAATGGGCTCTGGCACAAGCACCCGCCTTATACAGAAATCATGTAGGGTGGGATAGGGATTCTCCTTATCATGTAATTCCGATTAAGGGCGAACCTCAGCCACAACCGCAATATCCTATTAAATATGAAGCGAGGGCATTGGTAAGAAACATACTTACACAATTGGAGTACCAGGGGGTAATTGAACCCTGTGTCTCGCCGATAAATAATCCCTTATTCCCTGTAGCTAAACCGGACCATTCTTATAGAATAGTGGTGGACTACAGACATTTGAACGGACATGCACGTACATATGCTATACAAAATTCACATAGCGCAGCACTCATGAATAATATAGTGCATAAAAAATACAAAACCACTTTAGATATCTCAAATGGTTTCTTCTGCCAGAATATAGCGCCCGAAAGCAGGGATTATACGAGCTGCAGTGCCTTTGGCTCTCAGAATTTTTTTTATCGTTTGCCTCAGGGGTAAAAGAATAGCCCAGGACTGTTTTCGGCTCGTGTAACTGAAATATTGCACGAGATGGACCCTGAAGCATTGTCATATGTTGATGATATATATCTCACAGATGACGAGTTACTACAACATTTAAGGCGGGTAGCCCTCATTGTTGTAGGATTTGCAGATATTGGCTACAAATTCAACTTAAAAAAATCGAAAATTGCCTTCCTCAGCGTCATTTACTTGAGATATGAGCTGTCGAATGAAGGTAAGAGCCTAGCGCCGCACTTTTTAGAAAAATGTGCACAATTGCAACCTCCTAATACGATTAAGAAACTCCAGTCGTTGTTGGGATTTCTAAATTTTGGCAGAATTTACATTCCTGATTATGCTACACATATAAAGCCATTGTACGAGTTGATTCGCCCAGATTTTTCGAGTAGATTTTGGACGATTGAGCATACACATACTCTTCAAGACTTGCAAAATGATCCCCTAGCTCAGAGGTCTTCAAACTGGGGGGCGGGTCCCCCTTGGGGGGCCTCAAGTGATCCCAGGGGGGGCGCCAAACTCTGGGCAAAAGAAATATTATACAGATAACATGCCTTTGTTTCAAGCAGAAGCATGTTATTGCAATTTTAAAAAGGTAACGGTACCTAATTGCAATGTTTATATAGGTTTAGACCTATTTAAACATTGCCATCTTTCTAAAATAATTGTGGAAAATTCTGAGGGGGGCCCAATGATTTTTATTTTTCAACTGGGGGGGCGCGGCACTGAAAAGTTTGAAGACCACTGTCCTAGCTGCAAAGCATTTACACACATGGGACAATAAGACACATCTGGTCATCAGGGTTGTAGCTGGGGCCGTTGGGTTTACGTATGTTACCTTTAATGAAGGAGAGACAGTCCCAATAGGATATAAGTCTCACTTGTATTCAGCTGCAGAACAACGTTTTGCACAGACAGAGAGGATTCTCACTGCTGTACAGATGGCTGTTATTAAAGAACGACCTCTTGCCCAGGGCAAACGCATCATAGTTGTTTCCCCGATACCGGCCCTAGAGGCAGTTACGAAGGCGAGTGTTCCAAATGCGAAAGCATAACATCCGTGATGGATACAATGGGCTACGTCTTTGACAGCCACTGATGTAGATTACGTTTTTTACCCAAAACTACAGACACAGGAATTTCTCCAATATGAAGTAGAATACCCTGTTCCCGCTGGCATGTTGCCTATTGATCAATATCAAGTAGTCATGTTCACCGATGGCTCAGCGCAACCTGCGGTGGGAACAAAACACCAATATTCTGCTGCATGTGCAGAGGTGAGCGGCCATATGGAGGGGGAGAAGTTCTGCCCCCACATACTTATACACAAATATTGGGGGACTGTACGGCACAGTTGGCTGAGCTGAAAGCTCTATTATTGGCCTTGGAACATACGGATCCGGCACTGTTTACACTGCTAGTTTGTGATTCCTATTACCGTGTCCAGTCTTTTAATGAATATTTGCATTACTGGAGGTTGAATGGGTTCAGAGATTCCAAGGGTAACACCATAAAACACAGATTGCTGTGGAGGAAGTTAGCGGATCTGAAGGAGACGCTCCCTAATGTCCATGTTATACATACTCTTGGACACCAGCGCGTTGGAATACACGTTGCTGGAAATACTTTGGCTGATGAAGCCGCGAAATCGGCAGTGGCAGTTGCCACTGTGGCCGCAGTTACTCGTTCGAGTTCCAAACCAGACACAGAGATTTTGGCGGCCATAAAAGCTACGGCTGATGGCATGCCTTATCCTAGGGGATTTCCATCTAAATATCATTACTCAATGGGTGGTATGCTGAATGCTGAGGTTAAAATAACAGGCGTAGGTGTACGCGAGATGCCCAATAAAATTGTACGACCTCAATTGATTACTGCAGCGCATGAGGGGGTGGCATCTGCACATGCTGGCGTGGCTGCCACGATTTCGCTGTTGCAGGCCCGTTACTGGTGGCCTGGTCTCTATAAAGAGACGAAGCAATATGTCCTTTGTTGTGACATATGTCAACAAATTAAAGCTTCAACGGCTAAATGCCCGCAGCAGACGCCCCTTCTGATTTCAAATAGACCATTACAGTGTGTGTACTTGGACCATTGTGGTCCGCTGACAGCAGATAGTGCATACAAATATATTTTGGTAGCTGTAGATTCGTGCTCCGGATTTGTGTGGGTGTGGCCACCGCGCTCGGCTGACGCTCGAACTGTTATTAAAGATTTGCGCATCTTTGTCGGTACATATGCAGTTGCGGCTTTCCATTCGGACCAGGCCCCTGCTTTTGCCTCTAAGGCATTCAGGGACACCATGGCTTTGTTGGGGGTCCAGCTCCAGTTCTCGTCTCCATTTCATCCCGAGGGAAATTCTGTTGTGGAGCGTTTAAATCATGACTTAAAGCAATCCTTAATGGCTAGAGTTATAGGTATGGGTCTTAGTTGGCTAACCCACCTGTATGGAGTACAGAGAGCACTCAATAACTTGCCTAGAAGGTCCCTGGGGGGTCGAACTTCATATGAGTGCCTGTTCAGAACACGAATGTTTGTTCCGGATCTCGATGGTCCTGGTGTGGAGGCGGCGGAAACGCCTTTTGACATAAATGATCGTGTCACTGTTTTGCTGGAATTACAGCAGTTCCGTGAGGATAACTCTTCTGCAAGTGCTGCCTCCACAGGAATTAAGGATGAGCGAGTAACGCCTACTGGTTGGATTCCCAGAGTTGGGGATCTTGTGCGTGAAAAGGTCGCAGTGAAGAAAGAATTTGGCCCTTCGTATCGAGCACCAGTCCCTGTACTGGGAATCCACGGAACAAGAACTGTGATTTTGCCGCCGTTGCAAGGTGCCAAAGGAAATCGCTTTGTCTCCATCGACAATGTCAAGTTACAACATGTGGCCGATTCTGCACAGGAGACCAAGAGGAACGCCCTGTAGTTCCTGAATCCCTCTCACTACTGGGGAAGATGTTCCGCTGCAGGTGGTTTGCACCAACGCTGCTTCCTCTCTGAGCATGGGGAGGGTGGAAGATGATCTTACGATTGTTCCACTGATGACAAATAATTTGGGATCCTTTGATCAAGTCACTGTGACTACTGATATTACTGAGGGTGTTGTCTACAATGTACCACGGCGAGAAACACCTGCTACTCCTTTGTTTACAGTGGCACCTTTTGCGAGAACTGCCTCCGGATGCTTTCATAACAACGACGATGGTCTATCAGACTCTTTGTCCTCTTCAACACCTGTCCCGGGTCCACGTAAGCTGATGTATTGGCTTAAAGATACGTATTTTGTTTTTCCTTGGAACTATCTGTGGCTTTTTATGACTCCGATGGCTTTTTTTTTGTGGATAGGGTTTGTCGTTACCTTTTTTCTAGTAATACATGGTCATTTTCTTCCTGAGAGATCAGAGGTTGAACAGGTGGAGGAGGTGTTGAAGCCACATTTTTCATCACATAAGGTTCGAAGAGACTTGTCCTTTGTGAACATTTCTGCTGTGCCAATTCCGGATGGGATTGTGTGGGATATAGTAATGTTTGATATACATGGTCCCACTGAGACAATTCAAATAGCGTATGTTCTAAAGTTATCTATGAATGATATAGTAATACCAGGCATTGTATCTGATGATTGGGACGTGAGGACAGTTGATTCTATGTTGACAGTGTTGCAATATTATACTGTCTATGAAAATGAAGATGCTTACCAGTTTAGAAATAAGTATGGTGACATGTTTTGTTACAATTATTATGGGCACCACTTTAGTCATAAAGCCAGTAGTCCTAAAACAATATTTGACTATACGCAATGGGGGCATTCCCCGACTCCACCGCAAGGGAGTTCTAAAACATTTTCTGACAAATTTGCATATTTTTCTGGGCATCATCAAACAAATGCTAAGTCATATTATTTTAAATTAACTCGCATGCAAATAAGCAGATACTGTTGACTAATACGAAATTCCTGTATTCAAATTCGTTTGTTTCCCAACTATCTATTGAGGGGTATGAATATTGGTCATAAAATGTTGATTTGAAAAGTGTTTGGGGAACTAAACATTGGCAGACGCAGGGTAGGGAAACATTGTTTAGAGCATGTCTCATTCCTGTCCAAATGATATTCTTAAATGACACTGTACAACAGACTAGCTGTTTGGGCTTAGCAACCATTAGAGAATTGAATATGCCTGGCATACCTGTCCCTTCCAAAATGAAAGATTGGCAGCAATATATCAATGCCACTTTTACTGCGCTTACAGAATGGGTCCAGAATGGTACGTTTAACACTTCATTGACACGTCCAGGCGGGTGGTTATTGTGGCAAATAGACACAAATGGGTGTCATCAACGTTTTGTCACCTCCTCGCGGGGTTTTAGGACCAGAAGGGCAGACCCTCGCTATATATCACCTGAACATGCAGATATCATTACTACATATAGCGTGGGGAAACTATGTCAACAATGGTTAAAGTCATCCACGCTAGATGCAGTTAAGACACATCTCACGCTTCTGTCTAATTATACTGACTTGCAAGATTTTTTGTCAGGACCGAGAGTGCCCCGGAGAAAACGTTTTTTGTACGAAGTATACAATGAGATATGGAAACTTTCCCAATTGGAGGCTGCAGCCCGGTTAAGGCAGATAGATCAGGAAAATTTGAAACAAGCATTATCTGTAGTGGATATAGATAGATAGCTCTATATTTAATTATTGCATCTTTGATCGTCTTGACCTGCAAATATCCACATAAATATTATATATTTTTCTAAACACTGTGTGGTGTATTTTTGTGGTGCTATATGGTGTTATTGTGTGATTTATTGCACAAATACTTTACACATTGCTTTCTAAGTTAAGCCTGACTGCTCAGTGCCAAGCTACAAGAGGGTGGGCACAGGATAACTAGGATTGTGTGTGACTTACCCTGACTAGAGTCAGGGTCCTTGCTTGGACAGGGGGTAACCTGACAGCCAACCAAAGACCCCATTTCTAACTTGTGTGATGTGTGAGAAGCCATAGTTCCTCCTGTTGCATTCATATATCTGTGCAAGTAAACTTTACAGCCAAACAATGATATATCTGATGATCTGATGATGGTAAATGACACAGTGAATGTATTTGCATTACAGTATGACCTGTGTATGTATATTGTTTGAGTCAGTTGAGGATGTTGTTAGCAATGTGCGAAGTCCCACAGATCACTCAGCCCAGATCAGGTCTTGGCAAACTGTTCTATGAGAACAATGTAAAACTCACTGAGCCCTTCAGAGTTCCACACAACCCTGAACTTGCATATAAGATGGCATCAGGATGTACTATCATGCATGGGAGTGAAGGAAATGTGATGTTCATGAAAGTTCTGTATGCTCAACCTGCAGAGAGCAAAGCAAGTCAAAGCCTTTTCACAGTATGGGACATAGCCCCTGCTGGTGCACAGTAACTGAGGCTCCCAGCCCGCTCCCTGCAGATCCTGGATGTGGCCAAAATGAGTCTTAAGAAGCAAGATTTGGCCTGAATGTTTTTACATTGACTACATTAGGAATGGCGACTGAGGTAACCACCTGACCTGGTACTTATTTCTATTGACCCTCATTGTTAATGTGTGTCATTGACTTATGACAGGCCTCTTAGTCCCACAGGTCTGTTGTCACCTTTCCATAAGTCATGTTTGTACATTACAATCCTATTGCACAGGTGACAAACCCACAGTGCAGATAGTTGGTTAGTTCGGGGGAGATCATGACGTGAATCACTAGCTTTGTTACATGCAACCAATCAGAGCAGACATACCTTGGTATGTTGAATGTCATCCTTGTAGGAGTCCCACATATGGTAAAAGGTGTCTCCTATGTTACCCATACATACCACACAAATCTACTCAGAAGTGGCCATTAGGAAGACCACATGTCTTCAGATACTTCGAGAAGAAGCTTTCCGTGATACCCAGGACAGCCTTTTCATTGTCATCTAAGTCTTAGGGTGTAGTCTGTACCATGGTAGTTGCCTGTATGGAGCGTATGCAGCGAGTCAATGTGCCTGGATGTAAAGGTGTCTGTACAGGCATGCACAAGTAGTTTACCCTTCAGAAGGTCACAATGGTGTGTTGTATTTCATAGAGGTCACATCACCTTATATGTTGCTTGGCCCTGTGCTACAGTGGACTGGGTTAGTCAGTATAGGCCATGATTAGGGTTGTAAATAATCAGCAGATAACTTCAAAAGTGTGTATTTATGCCATGTATGCTTTACACATGTACTGTGTTGACAATTATAAAACACTTGTGCTAGGTGTTTCCAAATTGTGTGTTAAACAAACATTTACCCTAAAAAAGTGCCTTTGTGACCTCTTCATTTGTCTTTTGCATCCATACAGGTCAACTCCCATCAGAAGCCAGGGATTTGGATAGCCATCATCCAGACGGTGCGGATCCTGGAGGTCTAGCGCCAGTGGAGCATCCACTGGGCCCGGATAACTGCAGAGGTCCAGCTATGGCTGTCCTCCCAACTTGGGTGTTGGGTGGGGTGCACGCCAGACCCTGACCCTCGTGCTGGCCTGTATACTGGTGGTGGCCTACCCCAAGCTTGATAAGCGTTTGAGGGAAGCACAGTGTTAGATTTTTCATCCTTGGCGTGGTCTCCCTTAACTTTTTGCCTTTGTTTCCCAGGTTGTTGATGTGTCCTGGACTCTGATTGTGCTGTTTTTGTTACTCTGGGCATTTTACCACTGCTAACCAGTGCTAAAGTGCACGTGCTCCTTTACAAAATGTGTATGCAATTGGCATATCCATGATTGGCATATTTAATTTACTAGTAAGTCCCTATTAAAGTGCACTAGAGGTGCCCAGGACCTATAAGTCAAATGCTACTCGAGGGCCTGCAGCACTGATTGTGCCCCCCACATGAGTAGCTCTGTAACCATGTCTCGGACCTGCCACTGCAGTGTCTGTGTGTGCAGTATTAACTGTAAATTTGACTTGGCAAGTGTACCCGCTTGCCAGGCCTAAACCTTCAATTTTCTTACATGTCAGACACTCCTAAGGTAGGCCCTAGGTAGCTCCAAGGGCAGGGTGCAGTGTATGGTTAAGGTAGGACATATAGGCCCTCATTACAACCCTGGCGGTCTGTGATAAAGCAGGGGTAATACCGCCAACAGGCTGGCGGTAAAAAAAATTGAATTACGGCCACGGCGGAAACTGTCAACACAGACAGCCACTTTAACACTCCGACCTCCAAGGCGGTAGCAACCAGCACCACGGCGGTAACCGCCAACAGCCAGGCGGAAGACAATGTACCACCCACCCCATTACAACAAGCCAATCCGCCACCTTTTCCGGGGCGGTACCAACACCATCAAAAGCACGGTGGAAACAGTACACAGAAGGGAATCGACTCACCTCTGGGCAATCAGGGAACAACCACGATGCCATGGAGCCCGAACTACAGGTGTTAACCATGCTGGTCTACCTCCGCCCACACCAGGAATACCAACGCTGGCGAAGATGACCACAGTGAGTACCGCACCTAGCAGACGGGGGGGAAGGAAAAAGAGAGTGACACCATTACATGCAACCTGCACCCCCCCAACCCCCCGCCCCCAACACCATACACACAAACAGATGCAATGACATTACATATCCACCCCGTACCCCTCAGGAATAATGCAAGGACAAAAATAATTGATTAAAGTGAGTGTGATAAGATACAATACTAGAAATTCGTGATTCAAAATCAAAACAGTATATACATATATACAAATTGAGGGACACTGCCCAGTCCATAATGTCTGTGGGCCACAGGGCCATATCAGATAGGCCAAGGCCAAACTTGACTCCTGCCTCAATATGGAGATAACACGGCTGGGGCATCAGGTCAAAAATACACAGGCACCTCAGGGGGACGAGGAAGAGGGGGCATCTCAGCCGGGAGATGGTACAAAGCCACTGGTCCTAGAGGGGGCAATATGCCCTCTGCTTTGTCCTGGGGAGTGCAAGGCCACATTCCCTCAAGTGGGTGGTTTGCCCACTGCTTGGTCCTGGGGAGTGCAAGGCCACATTCTCTCAAGTGGGTGGTTTGCCCACTGCTTGTTCCTGGGGAGTGCAAGGCCACAGTCTCTCAAGTGGGTGGTTTGCCCACTGCTTGGTCCTGGGGAGTGCAAAGCCACAGTCTCTTAAGTCGGTAGTTTGCCCACTGCTTGGTCCTGGGGAAAGCAAGGCCACAGTCTCTCTAGTGGATGGCTTCTCTACTGGTTCTGGAGGGGGCCTTGTGCCCAGTGTGCTTCATCCTGGCAAGGATGCAGTGAGTGAATGTCTTCTTCCACTGGTTCTGGAGGGGGTTTTGTGCCCAGTGTGCTTCATCCTGGTAAGGATGTGGTTAGTGGATGTCTTCTTCCACTGGTTCTGGAGGGGGATTTGTGCCCAGTGATGCAGCACTTTGGGGAGTGCCAGGTCACCTGTGTGTCAGACCCAAGAGATCTGCAGTGGGCAGGATGCATGACACTCCAAGGAGGCAGGACTACAGTCCATCCGCCAGCGGCTACGGCTGCACAATGGTGGTAGTGGCGGTGCAGGTGGCGGTGCGGGGAGTGGTTGGGGGAGGCTGCAGCCCTCCCCCTGCAGCATCGGCGGCTGCCCACGGTGGCTGCTGCTGCTTGCAGTGGTCCTGACAATGGTGCAGGTGGCACTGCAGGTGGTGGTGCAGCCGGCGGTGCTGGTGGCGGGGCTGGTGGCAGTGCTGGTGGCAGTGCTGGCAGTGGTGGGGGGAGGCTCCAGCCCTTCCCCTGCAACCTCGGACGGCTGAAGTGCCATGGTTGGTGTAGTGTGCTCAGATCCAGCTTCAGCATCAGGCCCCCTATCCGTCCTGCCTGCAGTGGCCGGCCCTTTGTCTTTGCCAGCTGGTGGTGCCTTGCCCTTGGTAGCTGGTGGTTCCTCCTTGCCCTTGGTAGCTGGTGGTTCCTTCTTGCCCTTGCAAGCTGGTGGTGCCTTCTTGTCCTTGCCAGCTGTGGGTGCCTCCTTGCCCTTGCCAGCTGGTGGTGCCTCCTTGCCCTTGGTAGTTGGTGGTGCCTCCTTGCCCTTGGTAGCTGGTGGTCCCTTCATGCCCTTGCCAGCTGGTGCAGGCACACTGCCTGTGCTGATGGGTGTCTCCTTAGACCCTCTCACACCTGCAGTAGCTGCCGAAACTGCAAAGGCCATGGACTGGGTGGCTGAGGTGCTGGGCTAGGTTCTGCCTACCCTGGCCAAAGTGAAGGACGGGGGAGGCAGAGAAGAGGTCAAGAGTGGAGAGGAAAAGCTTTCTAGGGACACTGGGGCGGGAAGAGGGTGAAGGTTTGGGAGTGGAGGAAGAGGGAGTGGTGGTTGGAGTTGTCTGTCTGCTGTGTTTGGGTGCCGGTGCATGGGCTGGATGCTGTTGTGAGGTGGCTGGATGTTAGGTGTTTGAGTGTTTGCATTTGTGTACTTTGGGAGGAGGGGGTACAGACACAGTGGGAGAGGACACAGGGGACGTGTGCATGGAAGTGGGGGTGGTGACTGCCCGTGAGGGGTGTGTAGTGATAGGCTTGATGGTGATGGGGGTAATGGATGAGGATGTAGTGCATGCATGTGTGAGTGTAGACGCTACTGGGAGGGTGGTGGACGAGGAGGAGGAGGGGGACACAGTGGAGGCAGTGGATGTTGTTATGTCTGCATCTGGAGGGTGTTTGTGTGAGTGCCTGTGGGATGATGTGTGGTGCTTGTGTTTGCCTGAGCCCCTCCTGTGTGTTGTCTTGGATGCATGCTGGTCTGATGGTGTGCTTGGGATAGGCTAGGGTTGAGGAGAATGGGACTGGGTAGAGGAAGTTGGAGAGGGGAGGCTGGAGACAGGGACAATGGCTGCCATCAGGGAGGAGGCCATAGTCTGGAATGATCTCTGCCACACCAGAGTGAATGCCCTCCAGGAATGCATTTGTTTGTTGCAAATGCCCTGCCAGCCCCTGGATGGCATTCACAATGGTTGACTGCCCAACAGAGATGGATCACAGGGGTCAATAGACTCTTCACTCAGGGCAGCAGGGCTAACTGGTGCAGGGCCTGAGGTGCCTGGGGCGAAGGAGATGGCCACCCTCCTGGGTGAGCGGGCAAGGGAAACACACTTAGGGACTTCTGGGAGAGCGGGGCTGGTACGGGGGTGGCGGCTGTACCTGTAGTTGGGGTGTGCACAGCGGTGTCCACCATAAGCAGGGAGGTACCATTGGAGGAGGTATCACTGTCCGAACTGTCCCCTCCAGACTCCGCCATGGTGCTCCCCTTGCCCTCCTTCCCACTGGTGCCCTCACGGTCTGTGGATTCGGCCTCCAGGCCCATGTGGGATGCAGCTCCCTCCGTCGTCGGTGCCTGTGCTCCTCCGCCAGATAATGCTAATGCAAAAACAAAACAAAAACAAAACAAAAAGGGGGGTAAGGGACAGAGGATACACCACCGTTGGCATACACAACACACAGGGGACAGCCCAATGCAGAAGGTGATGCACTACCAGTCACAATGCTAGTCACCAGGCCATAGAGAATAATGCCTAACGCCAATAGCAGCATACCTGAGACCCACAGAACCCTGCCCAGTAGTGGATGCCCACCAGCATGTTTGGGGGTAGAGTGCAACAGACCCTGCTAAACATGGAACCTACCCTGCAATGTTTGACCTGGCCTAGGGGCACCCACAGGCCCACATCCCCCACCCAGATAACACCCCACCACGTGCAATTTGCAGGATTCCAAACTGTACTCATCCCCCTGTGGCTGCTGTGATGCCCTCAAGCGCCCATCCAGCCCCGGATAGGCCACCACCAGTATGCGGAACATCAGGGAGGTCAGGGCTCGACGGGCACCCCTTCCTCATTGGGAGGCCATTCCCAGCTAGGCCTCTGCCATCTTCCTTGCCCAGCATCTCAGGTCCTCCCACTGTTTGCAACAGTGGGTGCTCCGCCTGTCATAGACCCCCAGGGTCCGCACATCCTTGGCAATGGCACGCCATATACTCTTTTTCTGATGGGCGCTGACCTGCAGGGAAATAAACATAGAATAATACTATCAGTCATACCGTCCGGCCTGTTACACTCATTCCTCACCATATCCCTCCCATACCCTTACGCACATACATCGCCCACCATACATGCAGCACTCTGCCCAGGACCCCTCAACCAGCCCACACTTACACAAGGCCTTCGCCCACAGCACTCCACGCATTCATGCCCCATGCATCGTGCACGCAGTGTACTCACCTGTTGGTCTGGAGGCCCATATAGCAATTGGTACTGAGGTAGGACCCCATCCACCAGTCTCTCCAACTCCTCCGAAGTGAAGGCTGGGGCCCTTTCCCCAGAGACTGGGGCCATGGTTGCTTCCAGACACAGGTCACAGCAGCACCTGCAGTGTAGGTCCTCTCCTGTTGAAGGTCCGGTAGCAAGTGAGTGAACAGATAGAAAATGGTGGTCACATCCATGGCAGTGCCGACCGTCACCGCCGGCGTACATCACCATTGGCTAGTGGAACCCATAGGGCCTAATGGTAACTAATGAGGAGTTCACGTCGGTTCTCGACCGCCTCCCGCAACGGCACACAACATCAGCGGAATTACCTCATTTCCACCTGTCCCTCCACACAGGACAGGCCTCTGCCATTTCAGGGGGGGGGGCAGGCCATGGCACCTAACTGCGTCACAGCTGGCATAAGCACATTTTGGGACTAAATATAAACATACTGTTTCTGTCACAACATGCAATGCATTGTACAATGACGAAATGTTGAAAAGTGACCAGATGCTCATTGTTTTAACCCCTAGAGTACAACTGCTCAGGATGAATAGGAGAGGGAGACATCCCCCGTGTACAGCTCCCTGGTGGACTTGGCAACAATGGAGGACAGGCACATTATCCTCACCTACAGACTTGATAGGGCCACAATCCAAGAGCTGTGTGCCCAATTGAAGCCAGACCTGATCTCAGCTGTCAGCCCACTGGAATCCTCCTCTCTTGTGCAAGTCCTATCAGTGCTACATTTCTTGGCAAGTGGCTCCTTCCAAGCGACAGTGGCCATGGCAGCAGGGATGTCTCAGCCAATGTTCTCAAATGTGCTGACCAGAGTGTTGTCTGCCCTGATGAAACACATGCGCAGCTACATTGTTTTCCCCCAGGTGGAGGATTTGGCCACAGTGAAGGCTGACTTCTACACAATGGGACATATCCCCAACATCACTGGGGCAATTGATGGTACACTTATTGCATTTGCACCCCCCCCCCCCGGAGAAATGAACAGGTGTTCAGAAATCAAAAGAGCTTTCATTCTATGAATGTGCAGCTAGTGTGCCTGGCGGACTAGTTCATCTCCCATGTGAATGCTAAGTATCCTGGGTCTGTGCATGATGCCTTTATACTGAGGAATAGCAGCATCCCATATGTGATGGCTCAACTACAGAGGCACAAGGTGTGGCTAATAGGTGAGCCCTGGTCCCCACCCAGTTGATGTAGGTATATGGGAGTGGGGTTGGCCCTAAGGGTGAGTGTCTGGCTAAGAGGTATCCCTCGATATTTGCAGGTGACTCTGGTTACCCCAACCCCTCATGGCTTCTTACCCCAGTGAGGAATGCTAGGACAAGGGCAGAGGAAAGTTACACTGAGGCATATGGGCGTACAAGAAGAACTATTGAGCTCACCTTTGGCCTCATGAAGGCCAGGTTCAGGTGTCTCCATCTGACAGGTGGATCCCTGTGCTACTCATCCAAGAAGGTGTGCCAGATCATCGTGGCATGTTGCATGTTGCTCAACCTAGCCTTGTGATGGAGATGGGTGTGTGGCAGCTGTGGAGCCTGTAGATAGTGACGAAGAGGAGACAGGAGATGAGAATGTGGACAACAGAACAACTATCATACAGCAGTACTTCCAGTGACACACAGGCAAGACACTGTATCTTCACCTTCCATTGCAGTTTTGTGTAGTTAATTTTCTCTAGGCAGGCTGCTGCTCCCACTACTCTGGCCACTTACTGTACCCTTTGACATGTCTATTCACAGATCTTTTTGCCATACCCTGGCTCCTGGGGTATTGACTGCAGCACACAGTCAATACATACAGGTCATACCTACATATGCATAACTGTACAGTCTATTTGTAATGTCTACAGATTGTTAAACAAACACATCCTTACTTCATTTGACATACTCCACACTTGTATTTTTTTTAAGGTTTTTTATTTCAGTGCTGAGAAGTAAATGGGGATGTGTAATGGGCTGGGGTGATGATGGAGAAAAGTCCAGGATAGAGTTCAGTCTGTTTGCATCACAGGTGCGCTGTCCAAGGGGGCATAGGAAGTAGAGCAATGGCAGTTCAAGGTGGACAGGGTAACAGAGTGGGACACAAGGGTGACAAACAGGAGAGTCTTATTTCCTGGCGGGGGTCTTGGCAATGTTCTCTGGCTTCTGCCTGGATCGCAGGGACTGTTTTAGTGGTGGTTCTCCTTCTGCAGGGGGTGGGGTGCTGGTGGCCTGTTGTTCCTGTGGTTGGGCCTCCTGTCCACTAGCGTTGGCAGAGGTGGAGGGCTGTTCATAATTGTGGCTAGTGTCAGGGGCCTGCTGGTGTGCCACTGCCTCCCTCATGGTGTTGGCCATGTCAGCCAGCACCCCTGCAATGGTGACCAGGGTGGCGTGGATGTCCCTCAGGTCTTCTCTGATCCCCAGGTACTGTCCTTCCTGCAGCCACTCGGTCTCCTGCAACTTGGCCAGTATCTGGCCCATCGTCTCCTGGGAATGGTGGTATGCTCCCAGAATGTTGGTGAGTGCCTCGTGGAGGGTCGGTTCCCTGGGCCTGTCCTCCCCCTGTCGCACAGCAGTCCTCCCAGCTTCCCTGTTGTCCTGTGCCTCTGTCCCCTGAACCGTGTGCCCACTGCCACTGACCCCAGGTCCCTGATCGTCCTGTGTTTGTGGGGTGGCCTGGGGTCCCTGTAGTGATGGACACACTGCTGAATGACTTGTCCTGGGGACTGGGGTATGGGCCCACTAGGTGGGTGCTGTGCTGGTGTTTCCTGAGGGGGGAGGCTCTGTGGTGTTATGGGACTGTAGCTGGATAACCGACTGTCCGGAGGTCCCTGATTGGCCATGTAGGTCATCTTGATCCAGGCGTGCAGAGGTGCTGTCATCACTGTGGGCTTCTTCTGTGGGGGGACTGGATGTTGCTGGCACCTCCTCTCCGGTGGCGTTGTGTGGGGGACTTGTGAGGATGTAAATGCAGTGTTATAGTTTCAGCATGTGTCATCTTGTGCATGGGTATGTTGCCTTCTATGGTTGATATTGCCATGGCAGATTGGCCTTAGTGAGAGTTGTTATTTGGTGGGCCAGGTGATTGTCTCTAGTGTGCATGCAGTGGTGATGGTTGTCCTTGCAGGTCTGTGAGTGGTGTCCATGCATTGGTATATCATACAGGGCTTGGCATCGGGATGAGTGGGTTGTGATGTCTGGGTGTGTGGGTAGTGGTGGAGTGATGGGAGTGAGGGTGGGGGTTTGTAATGGCATGCAGGTAGGGGGGGTGAAAGTAGTAATGATTTGACTTACCAGAGTGCAGTTCTCCAGCTGCTCCTGCCAGGTCCTCAGGATGCATTATTGTCAAGACTTGCTCCTCCCATGTTGTTAGTTGTGGGGGAGGAGATGGGGGTCCACCGCCAGTCCTCTGTAAAGCTATCTGGTGGCTTGCAACCAAGGAACACACCTTCCCCCGTAGGTCATTCCACCTCTTCCTGATGTCATCCCTAGTTCTTGGGTGCTGTCCCACGGCGTTGACCCTTCCACAATCCTTCTCCATAGCTCCATCTTCCTTGCAATGATGTCTGCTACACCTGACAGTGAAATATTACTAAATTTGTTTTTTACTGTTGCAAGGCCTGTCCCTCTCATAGGTTAACATTGGTGCTACCTTTAAATCTGATTAAAGTGTAGATTCCCTTTGGGAGCGGATGGACATGTGGAGCTTGGGGTCTCTGAGCTCACAATTTTAAAATACATCTTTTAGTAAAGTTGATTTTAAGATTGTGTGTTTGAAAATGCCACTTTTAGAAAGAGAGCATTTTCTTGCTTATACCATTTCTGTGACTGTGCCTATTTGTGGATTCCCTGTCTGGGTCAGTTTGACAGTTGGACTGGTTGCACCTCACACTAGACAGTGACACAAAGGGAGCTGGGGTGTAGTCTGCATTTCCTGATGAGCCATCTGTGCTATGAGGGAAAGGAGGAGTGGTCACTCACACCTGAAAGGGCTGTGCCTGCCCTCACACAATGCAGTCTCCAACCCCCCAGTGAGTGTCTGGGGCCTGGCCTGGGGAAGGCAGGATTTCACATTCAAGAGAGACTGTGCTTTGAAGTAGGCCTACTTCAAAGGACAAATTGGGTATAAGAAGGGCACCCAAAACCACAGACTTTAGAACACTTCTGGAAACCAAGAGAAACCTCTGCCTAGAGAAGAGCTGAAGAGCTGAGGAAGAAGAGCCGCCCTGCCTGTGACTGTGCTTTGTGGAACTATCCTGCAGTTTCTACTTTTGCCAGAGTAAGAGGGCAAAGACTGGACTTTGTGTGCCGTCTATCTTGTGAAGATCTCTAAGGGCTTGATTTAGAGCTTGCCTCCTGTGGTTTGAAGTCTCAGGGACAGCAAAGACTTCTCTCTGCCAGTACCTGGAGTCTCTGTAGAGACTCCTACTCTGCCCTGTGGTGCCCATCCAGTTCCTGGGCACCTAAAAGGAGAAGCTGGCAGCCTAGGAGGAAGAAATCCACGCACAGAATGCCGTGCAGGGAAAAGTTCAACGCAACTTTGATCTGCGGCTGAAAAATCGACGTGCCGCCAGCTTCGCGGCTGAAAATCAATGCTCGGCTGCAACGCAACCAAAGAATCGACACACGGAGCTGGAGAAACAACAGACAGCATCGCTGACGGAGGCTGGTGAGATCGCAACCCGCGCTGCATGCTTTTCGGATCATTGTGCAGCTGGATTTCCGACACAAACACCACTGGACATGTAAAAACAATGAAAGGCCTGCCCGGACCCGAGAGTGCTGACCGAATCGACGCATCGCTCTCCTGTGGAGAGAAGAAACGACACACCCCAAATCAACACATCACAAGCCTTTTCTGACGCACACTCATCCGTGCTGGGTTATTTTTGATGCACCCAAGGTACATTTTCACGCTAACAGTGTTAGTGTGTGTTTAAAAATACATGAAGACTATTTTTGCTTTTTAATTGCTAACTTGTGTATTGTGGAGTTTTGTTGTTTTGGTCTTATTTTGTTTAGATAAATATTTTCTATTTTTCTAAACCTGTGTTGTGTCATTTTGTAGTGTTTTCATTAAGCTACTGTGTGTGTTGGTACAAATACTTTACAGCTAGCACTCTGAAGTTAAGCCTACTGCTCGTGCCAAGCTACCAAAGGGATAAGCAGGGGTTAGCTGAGGGTGATTCTCTTTTACCCTGACTAGAATGAGGGTCCTTGCTTGGACAGGGGGTAACCTGACTGCCAACCAAAGACCCCATTTTTAACACAGAGAAGCTACAAAGTGGTGAGTGCTGGGCAAATTCCTTACTGTTACCCGGACAGGTTGATGTGTTAGAGGCAGCTATCTTCCCATGAATATTGGAGATGGCCCGGGTGCGATACACAAGATGAGTTATTGTTTGTGTAGGTATGGTAGTTGGTGCATGCTGATGTGCCTTGTCTATTGTCCAAGTGACACAACAGAGTACAGTCCACTACTAATATGCTATTTGAGGCAGACACATGGCTGAGTACAGTGGTCAATTATCTCATGTTGTTTTATGTTGTGGGTGTTATTCGTACCCAACAGCGCACTTGTCTTCAGCGTGCCAGCCCAAACATCAAACAACATGAGGTAATAGATCACTATACTCAGTTGTGTGTCTGCTTAAGAGAGTATATTGGCATCTGCACCTAGTACCGTTGTCTTCAGTGTGTCAAGAGTGCTGGTGCCTCACTAC
This sequence comes from Pleurodeles waltl, assembly GCF_031143425.1. Lineage (NCBI taxonomy): Eukaryota > Metazoa > Chordata > Amphibia > Caudata > Salamandridae > Pleurodeles > Pleurodeles waltl. The sequence continues at coordinate 1,732,046,508 of NC_090444.1, forward strand.
TGTCTCTCATGTGATGGTGGCCATCATACATGGGGCATAGCATACATTGTACTTTGTGTTCAGTCACTGAGCAATACCTTCCCTTTGTAAGGTGGGAATATACAGTTACATGATTTGGGTAACATCAATATTTGTGCCTACAGTGTAGCAATAGTACCTTGCACTTTTGTAGTACCATTTCCACTACTGTTTCATTCATGATCCACCTGTCTTCATGAGATGATGTATGATTTCATCATAGATTAGTGCATGCCAAAGTCTCTTGGAAAATAGTTTTATATAATGGGTATTCAGTTCATGTGGTACCCCAGACAGGAGCGTGTCAACCTTGTTTGTTGGGTCACACATACCCTAACCCATTACTCCACGTCATTTATCATGAACAATTGCAGAAGCAATGAAGAACATGACAGGTAGACCTACAGCAATTACTCACAATGTGCATTTCCATGGCATTGATGTTGAATCATTTTGCTAAGTACTTTGCACATGTTATTTGATGAAGGTTCATTACCTGACTGTTGACATGAATCAGAGAGTGACATGCAGACATGTCAGAATCATATGTGTGTGTATACTCTCAGTAATCCAATGGAATCTGTGTCTGCATACCAGAATGGTACAGTGATGTGCCTTCCCATTGAGAAGCAGTTTTAAGGTCCTCTTCAGAAAATGGAGATCCCCCCAAACCACAACAACATTCAATGGACTATTGCCTTTTAGTTATGTAATGTTAGAAGGGTGTTCTTAGCAATACCATCGAGACAGGTGATTTCCCATTGTGGTGTGGATATTTGCAAACAAATCTCCGAGACATTTTGACCAGATTGTCTCCAGTGTACCTTTCTGTGCAAGGTGTGTTACCTAGCAAAGCAACATTACTGCAACTTTCATGATACTATTTGGAGAATGGACATACTGGCAAGTTACCATTGGTGAGTTTTTACACTGACATGGGTAAGTTGTTTGTGATTCTGATTTTCCTGTGGGCCAATGTTTACAGTTCATATAGCATGCATGCATGTGGTGTTGCAAATGTTGAAGCCACTTTGGAGGACCTTGTGGCTGGGGGCTACTGTACATTATGGTAATGTTTTGTAATCAAAGCTGTTTTCCAAGTGCGCTCAGGCACATGGAATGGCCCTATTGGTATTTGTCATTTCAGTGTCATCACAGGCAAGTAGAAGAGTCAAAGCCGACCTCAGTGGGGAAGCAGTTGGCCACGACAACTTGTGTCACAAAACATAAGACACAAAGGGACCCAGTGGCCCAGGGGGTGAGGGGAGTGCCATGAAGGATACCTACTCAACAACAACACCTGTTCCATTCTTGTCCTCCCCCCTCAGTTCTTTCTCCACCCACCCTGTTACTCCCCAACCAGTTGGCCGGGCCCGATCCTCCAAGAGGGTAGCTGTCTTGTTCATGCTAGGCACCTCACTACGTGCCCCTGTTACCATGCTGCCCTGAATTACCATGCTGCCCTGAGTGAGGAGGCTATTGACCTCATGAGGAGCATCTCTGTGGATCAGACTTCCATTCTGAATGCCATCCAGGTGCAGGGCAGCCAACATTCACAGTGCTATGTCTGGCCTAGAGAGATCTTTTCAGGCTCTGGCCTCCTCCCTCACGGCAGGCTTCCACCCCCAAAATCCTCCCCCACCACCTTCCTCTTCCCCATCCAATTTCCCTATTCCCATACCTGTCCCAAGCACACTCACACATATTCATGCACATATCTCAACAGGCAGAGGCAGCACATCTAAACACAAACACCACAAGACACACAAGCATGCAAGCACTCAACAGATACTCACCCTACTCACACCTACCGCCATACACCATACCCCAGACACCACACCCACACATACCATCCACACCATAAACTCAGATACCATCCAAACACCCACTGCCACAGTCACCACTCACACCATAGCCCCAGATACCCACCTTCACCCACAGACATAGCCACCACTCATACCTTACACCCAGACACCACCCCAACACCTAAGCCTGGCAAAAGACAGCCACAATCCTGACAGCACCAGGACCCTGGAGGGTGGGAAAGAGGCGGTCCGATCACCGGCACCGCCAGCCCGTCATCGAACCACCGAACCTAATACAAGTGTAAAATCACCATGGCTGTCCTGCCATTCCAGTCTTCCAATGGCTGTGCAAACCGCGGCATTCAGTGATCCCCACAGTAATACACCACACCACATTGGACAGATTTGAAAACAACATAGTTACAGAGATACCCTTCTCCACAAATCCAGACCCCCACAGTGCCCCATGCAGTCACAGTAATCACAGAACATCACATACTACACTCAAGTGAAGTACTGATTGATGAGATCTGCCCGCATGTCGCCACCTTGATCCTCATCGCTGTCATCATCACTTGCCATTTCTGGATGCTCACCTGGTGGCACTACCAGCTCCCCCTCATCAGGGATGTATGGAATATTTCTCCTCAGGGCAAGGTTGTGGAGTATGCAGCAGGCCACAATGATCTTACAAACTTTTGCGGGTGAATAGAGGAGGGCTCCACCTGATTTGTCTATGCTCTGGAATCATGCCTTCAGTACCTAAAAAGCCCTCTCCTCAACATAGCATGTTCTTACATGTGCCTCGTTTAAGCGGACTTCCCCTGCCATAGTTGGGTTCTTCACTTCTGTGAACAACCAGGGATGGGTAGGGTAGGCATAATCCCAAGGAAGGAAATGTGACATCCGTGCAACCATCAGTCCAGGGCAATGTCTCACTAGCAGCAGACATAATATACAAACACACATGACATATGTTACTTAACAACCAGCCAGGCCCTCTCTTGTGTCATCAGCTGGGGCATTGAGCTGTTCTGCATGATTAAGGCATCATGGACTGAACCTGGGAACAGGGCACAGACTTTAGAAATGCAGAGGTCTGCTAAACACACTACTTGGACATTGATGGAATGGAAGTTCTTCCTGTCTGATAGACCTGTTCATTGACATGGGGGGAAACAGGGCTACATGAGTACTATCAATGGCTCTCACAACATGTCGGATTTGTGCTGTTAGAAATGGGGTCTGTAGTTGGTGGGGTATACACCCTTGTCCAAGTAGGGACCACAATCCTAGTCAGGGTAAGTCACACACAATCCAAATTATCCTGTGCCCACCCTCTGGTAGCTTGGCACTGAGCAGTCAGGCTTAACTTAGAAGGCAATGTGTAAAGTATTTGTGCAATAAATCATGCAATAACCCAATGAAAACACCCCACAAATACACCACACAGGTTTAGAAAATGAATTAAGGTTAAAACGATCAAGATTTGATAAGCACAAGTTGAAATATCACTTTTGGAATGATAAGAAGAGTCTTAAATCTTTAAAAAGCAACAAATGCCTCTTGCAAGAACAAAGTACCTGGTAGGCATCACAATTACACGCACGGAGACCGCAGAGCAGGATATGTAGGGAAAACGAACGGTGTGGGTCGGATTTCTGGGTGCACACAGACAATGCGTCGATTATTTTCCACACGGCAAGGACTTTGCGTCTAATTCTGGCGCTGAGGCTTGAATCTTCTTTGTGATGTTTTGTGACTCCCAGGGACGATGCGTAGAAATTCTGAGCGTGCAGGATGAAGTCACAGGTGCTGTGTTGATCTGGTGGGCGATGCGTCTGACTTTCTGTTGCACAGCAAGTGTTGCATCGATTCCTCCCACAGGAAGTTGGGCTGCGTCGTTTTGGCTCGGCAATGCGTCCGTCCGGTGGGCTGTGTGTCGAAGTTCCGGTCGGAATGCTGACGCTGTGTCGATCTCCACCCGGGGAGCCTGGGCAGCCTGTGTGTCGATTCCCGCTGCCTGTTCATTGCTTTTCGCCGCACAAGGAGTTTAATTGCAGAGAAGAAGTATTTTTTGGCCCAGAGACTTCAGGAAAAGGAGGCAAGCTCAATACAGGCCCTTGGAGAGCACTTTTCAGAAGAGCCAGAGTGCAGCAAGGCAGCAGGGCAACAGCAAAGCAGCGGTCCTTCACAGCGAAGCAGTCCAGGTGAGTCCTTTGGGCAGCCAGGCAGCTCCTCTTGGCAGGTTGCAGGATCTGGTTCAAAGTAATTGCCCCAGGAAGAGTCTAAGTTGGTAGGGTCAGGGACCCAGTTTATATACCCAAAAGTGCCTTTGAGGTGGGGGAGACTTCAAAGAGTGGTTTTGAAGTGCACAAGGTCCCCTTTCAGTACAACCCTGTCTACCAGGTTCCCAGTAGGGGGTTCGGCAGTCCATTGTGTGAGGGCAGGCCACTATCCTTTGAAATGTAAGTGTTAGGCCCTCCACCCTACCAGCCCAGGAAGACCCATTCAGTATGCAGATGTGTGCAGGTGTGACTGAGCATTCTGTGTTTGTGATTGTCTGGGTGAAATGCACAAGGGAGCTGTCAACCAGCCCAGCCCAGGCGTGGATTGGAGACAGGCTGTGAGGCAAAGAAGGATTTGAGTGCAGATAAATGTTCACTTTCTAAAAGTAGCATTTCACCTCACCAATAAGTAGGGTTTTGTATTATCATTCTGGCCATACTAAATATCACCTATTTACCCCTTTCTGATCAGAATCTACCACTCAAACAGTTTATGTTGGTAGTCTTAATGTTAGCCTATGAAAGGAGCACGCCTCACAGCAGTGAGAAAGAATTTAGGAGTTTTCCACTACCAGGACATATAAAACACACAGATATATGTCCTGCCTTTTACCTACACAGCACCTTGCTGTCTGGATTACCTACGGCCTACCTTACGGGTGACCTATATGTAGAAAAAGGGGAGTTTAAGGCTTGGCAAGTACTTTTAAATTCGAATTCAAAGTGGCAGTGAAGCTGCACACATAGGTCTTGCAATGGCAGGCCTGAGACATGGTTAAGGGGCTACGTATCTGGGTGGCACAATTAGTGCTACAGGCCCACTAGTACCATTCGATTTACAGGCCCTGGGCACATGTGGTGCACTGTACTAGGGACTTACAAGTAAATTAAATATGCCAATTGGGTATTGTAGGAAAGTAGCCTCTTTCTAGCATGTTTACCCACACTTTTGGCCTGTTTGTGAGTGTGTGTCAGTGTGTTTTTACTGTGTCACTGGGATCCTGCTAGCCAGGACCCCAGTGATCATAGTTTGTGGCCTAATATGTATGCCTGTGTAGTGCCTAACTGTGTCACTGAGGCTCTGCCAACCAGAACCTCAGTGCTTATGCTCTCTCTGCTTTTAGATTTCTCACTGTAGGGTAGTGACTACATTTACCAATTTCAATTGGCATACTGGACACCCCTTATAAGTCCCTGGTATACGGTACCTCCGTACCCAGGGCATTGGGGTTCCAGGAGATCAATATGGGCTGCAGCATTTCTTTTGCCATTGCAGCCTGCGTGAAATAGTGCACACACTGTTTCACAGCCATTTTCACTGAACGTAAATAACTTATAAGTCACATATATGTCTAACCTTCACTTGCTAAGGTTAGGTGCAAAGTGACTAAGTGTGAGGGCACCCTTGCACTAGCAAAGGTGCCCCCACATAGTTCAGGGCCATTTCCCAGGACTTTGTGAGTGCGGGGATGCCATTGCACGCGTGCACTACATATAGGTCAATACCTATATGTAGCTTCACAATGGTAACTCCGAATATGGCCATGTAACATGTCTAAGATCATGGAATTGTCCCCCATTCCAAATCTGTTATTTATGAGCCAATTCCATGCATCATGGAGGCTCCAGCATGGGCACCCCTGTACTGCCAAACCAGCTCTCTGAGGCTTGCACTGCAGCTACAGCTGCTGCCACCTCACAGACAGGGTTCTGCCCTCCTGGGGACTGGGCAGCCCAGTCCCAGGAAGGCAAAACAAAGCATTTCCTCTGAGAGCAGGGTGTTACACCCTCTCCCTGTGGAAATAGGTGTCACAGGCTGGGGTAGGGGTAGCCTCCCCCAGCCACTGGAAATGCTTTGAAGGGCACAGATGGTGCCCTCCTTACATAAACCAGTCTTCACCACTTCAGGGACCCCTTCTCCCCTGCTCTGGTGGGAAACCTGTGACTATTCCCCTGTCCATCACCACCCCAGGGGTGGTGCCCAGAGCTCCTCCAGTGTGTCCCAGACTTCAGCCATCTTGCTTTGCAAGGTGTGGGGGCACTCTGGAGGGCTCTGAGTGGCCAGTGCCAGCAGGTGACGTCAGAGACCCCTCCTGATAGGTCCATACCTGATAAGGTAGCCAATCCCCCTCTCAGGGCTATTTAGGGTCTCTTCTGTGGGTTCATTTTAGATTCTTCTGCAGAACGCACTTTGATCATGGCCATGGCTTGTTGGTGACTTCCGAAACAAAATCTCGTCTGCAACGATCTTCACGCAGTGGGACATTTTTTGCATCATGCAGGAACCCGACGGCATCTTCCTAGGGTGCATTCCTGCTGTCTTCGACTAACTGGGGACTCTTCTTTTGCACCCTCTTCTGGGTTGGCAGGGACTCCTGTCCTTCCTCGAACTTCTTTCGACTTCTGGACTTGGTCCCCTTCCTTTGCAGGTCTTCAGGTCCAATAATCCAGCAGTTGTTCTTTGCAGACTTGGTTGGCTGCTGCAAAATCCCCAAAACGAGGTGTAGTGTGTCCTCAGGAAACTTGCAGCACTTTACTCCTGCTTTTCTGGGCTCTGGGGTGGGCTAATTTACTTACCTTTACTGTATTCTTACTCTCCCAGCGATTCTGCACACACTAGACTTGTCTAGGGGGGAATTTGTGATTCACATTCCACCTTCTTAGTATATGGTTTGTGTTGCCCCTAGACCTATTTTCTCCCATTGCATTCTATAGGATTTCCTACTGTTTGCATTGTTCTATGACTATTTGCTTGTGTAATTTTGGTGTCTAGTGTATATATTGTGGATAATACTTACCTCCAGAAGGATTATTGTCTCTAAGATATTTTTGGTACTGTGTCACCCAAATAAATACATTTATTTTTGGTAACACAGAGCATTGTCTTTACTTGTGTATAAGTACTGTGTAACTATAAGTGGTATTGCATAGGCTTTGCATGTCTCCTAGTTCAGCCTAAGCTGCTCTGCTATAGCTACCTCTATCAGCCTAAGCTGCTAGAACACTACTACATTCTCTAACAAAGGATAACTGGACCTGGTGTAAGGTGTAAGGTTTAAGTACCCAAGGTACCCACTACAAACCATGCCAACCTCCTACAGGTATGAGCCAATGTTGCCATGTTTTAAGGGAGGGAGCATATTCACTTTAGCACTGGTTAGCACTGGAAAGTGCGCAGAGTCCTAAAACCAGCAAAAACAGTGTTAAACAGTGGAGGGAGGCAGGCAAAAAATTGGGGGTAACCACCATAAGGCTGTCAGGTCTAACATGTGATAAAAGATTGTGAGAAGGTAGCCTCTTTTTGGCACCCCATTTTTGCCTGTTTGTCAGTGGTTGTCAGTGTGTGTTTACTGTCTCACTGAGATCCTGCTAGTCAGGGCCCCAGTGCTCATAGTTTGTGGCCTACATGTCAGTATATTTTACTGTTATGTCAGTACGCATAACGGTGTCACTGGAGTCCTGCTAACTGGAACTCCAGTGCTTATGCTCTCTCTGATTCCAAATTTGTACTTTGATACAGGTAACCCAGTATTCCACTTCAAATTGGCATACTTGACCTCCCTTATAAGTCCCTAGGATATGGTACCTAGGTACCCAGAGCTTTGGGGTTCCAGGAGATCCTTATGGGCTCAGCATTTCTATTGCTACCCATAAGGAGCTCATACAAACACTTCTTCAAGACTGCCATGGCAGCCTGAGTGAAATAGTGTAAACACTATTTCACAGCCATTTTCACTGCACCAGGTCACTTATAAGTCACCTATATGTCTAACCTTCAGACCCTGAAGGCTAGGTGCATAGTACCTGTGTGTGAGGGCACCCCTGCATTAGCAGAGGTGCCCCCATGTTGTCCTGAGCCATTTTCCTGGACTTTGTGAGTGCGGGGACACCATTATAAGCGTGCATTACATATAGGTCACTACATATATGTAGCTTCACAATGTTAACCCTGAATAAGGGCATGTGAGGTGTCCGGGAACTGGAGATTGTACCCCCAATCCAATTCTGGTAGTAGGGGGCAATTCTATGCACCCTGGGGGCTTCACCATGGACCCCTAGTACTGTCAAACTAGCTCTCTGACGTTTCCACTGCTGCCACCAATGTAGGAGGCTGGCCTAGTTTGTAGTGGGTACCACAGGTACTTACACCTTATACCTGGTCGAGTTATCCCTTATTAATGAAATGTAGTCAGTGTCTAGCAGCCAGGCTGTCTAGAGGTAGCTGTAGGCAGAGCAGCCAAGGCTGAACTAGGAGACATGCAAAGCTCTTGCAGTAGTCACACAGTACTCACACACAAGAAAGACAATACTCACTGTTACCCAAAATAACAGTACTTTATTTTAGTGACACAAGGCCAATTGGCCTTAGTGGCTATACTCCCTTATGAGGTAAGTATTATACATAAAATATACACTACTAACCAAAATCAGGTAAGTAAACAGTCATAAAATAGTGCAAATAGTGAAAACCACCACAGTTTACAATGGGCCTGGGGGGAACACAAACCGTATACTAAAATAGTGGAATGCAAATGTTGGTTTCTCACCTAGGCAAGAGTAGTGTGTAGAGGGTTGATCATCATGGATTGACTAGCAGTGATGTTTTCATGATATGTGTTTGTGGTCAGTGATTCATCCACAGACAGATGCAATGCTTGTCATGTCTGAAACATGGGTAGTGATTGTAGTTCTCATTGTACACCGATTTAGTATCCTTATGATGGTGATTGCAAGGTCTGTGCCCCTCCTTCCTGCACGATACAGTTGTCTACTACAACCACACTCAAAGTGAACATGGAGATGGGTTTGAGACATTGGTGGGGGAAATCTTGGGCCTAACAGGACCATTCATGTGTGTATTCTGGAGACATCTCTCCATGAGGTTTGGGACCTGACTTCATTGTTGTTCCATGCAAAACCACATGTGGTGCACATCTAGGTGACATTGCTACTACTTCCTTGATTCATTTTGGAAAGGTATGACTTGTGGTTGTACATTGTTGTGAGGTGTCCATAGTGGCATGGATGTTTCCATGTCACCTAATCCAAGTATGGCATGTTTGAACTAGTGTTGTCTGCCTTTCCTTACCAACACCACTTACTGTTGAGACATCATATTGGTGCAAGTTAGATGTGTACATAGGCTTCTCTCAGTGTAATTGGTAGGGTGCCTTACAATGGTATCCAATTGTTGGCTATGCTTTCTGTATGGTGGGCTGTATGTGGCACAAGTTTGATGTGGAGTGGTCATCTAGCTATGTTATGGTTAATGTGGTAGCTAGAATTCATTCATGCTATTGTAGTTACCTGCTACCAAGATTTGCACGTGTTACCTTTGTGATTTCAGATGACTTGCATGGTTTTGTAGTTGCACATGATGGTGCCATTTTGCTGTCACTTCATGCAGTGGGCCACTTGACATGATGGTAGGTTTTGTCTCTCAGAGTTGTGATTGATGTGTCATCATGTACATGTTATGACCTTACATCACATTCTTCTAGCAGCATCAGCACCGGCAGGTGAAGGAGACTGGGCTGAGCCAACTGGGGAAGCATCTGACCTCAGGTCACAAGACCACTAATAGCGGGGGACCCAGTGGCCCAGAGGGTGAGAGGAGTGCCACAGGGGAGACCTGATCTTGCACTACATCATTGGATTCCCACTCCAGTGGCCACTTCCTAGTGGTGGTGGACCCATCGGGGACCACCCAGTACCATCTTTGTCCATCACCTCCATTCTATTTCAGCCCTCACTGTTGCTCCCCACCCAGTTGTCCCATGCCCCCTTACCCAAGAGGATGGGCTTCTCCTTTGCCACAGGCGCCTCTGCCTCAGCCTCAGCCTCTTTTAGCCCTGCTGCCCTCAGTGAGGAGGTTATTGACCTCCTAATGTCAATTCCTGTGGGTTAGATGTCCATTGTGAAGGCCATCCAGGGACTGACAAGCCAGATCTGGCAAAGCAATGCGTACCTGAAGGGCAATCATGGTGCAATGTCTGGCCTACAGAGATAATGTCAGGCTCTGGCCTCCACACCAATGGCAGCCAGTCACCCCTTGTCTTCTGCACCCCCTCTACCTTCCTCTTCCCAGTCCAAATCTCCCCTCCCCCGACCCACCAAAAGCACACAGACTGACTTGCATGCATCTATCTCAACAGACAAGGCTAGCTCACACAAACACAAGTACCGCAAGACACACCACCTGCACGCACACAAACAACATCCACCTGCAGACACAGCAACAGTCACTACTTCCCCTGACACCTCCCACCTCCCACCTCCTGTATCACACACACAAAATCTGGCACACCTTCAGACACCGCAACACCAGTCACTGATCCAGCCACTACACCTATCATACCCACAGACACCACCCCAGCAGACTCTTAGACATTCCCCCAGTCACCACACCCGCAGACACTACAACCACAGAAACACCTACATGCAACATGTTAGAAATGGGGTCTCTGGTTGGGAGTCAGTTTGCACTCTGTCCAAGCAGGGACCCTTACGCTTGTCAGGGTAATGGAGATACACACCCAGGATAACCCCTGCTCACCCCCTTGGTAGCTTGGCAGAAGCAGTCAAACTTATCTCTGAGGCAATGTGTAAAGTATTTGTACAATCATTCACAGTAACACAGTGAAAGCACCACAAAATGACTCACGACTAGGTTAGATGAATAGCCAATATTTATCTGAGTAAAACAAGACAAAAACAACAAACATCTAATATACACAAGCAAAGTTATGAATTTTTAAAGATTAAACTTCTAAAAAAAAAAAAAATGCTTCAAATTGCTGATATCATGGTGTCGTGATGGAGTAATTCCCAACAATCCGATTTTAATAGCGCAGGTACAGTACCTTGTGAAAATGAGGAAACAAGCCGGTGCTCAGAGTTGGTGATCGAAGCGGCACTCGATCAGGTGCAGCATCGGTTCCAGTGCTGTGGAGCGAAGGAGCGAAGGTGTCGGTGCGAGGTGTCAGGTCCTTGCTGTGGAGCTGTGGAGGTGATGCAGCATCAATGCGAAGCGTTGGATCCGCACACTTCTGCAGGGTTGATATCTGACGGTCACGGCATGGTGCAAATTTGTGTGTCATGGACATCAGGGACACGGCACTTCAGTACTCTCTGAACCGTGGACTTCAGCGAGGCTGCATCTGTCCTGTGGGATCTTCGTACTCCAACGAGGACCACAGCTTCAGCTGCAGGCGGCGACATGGGATCCGGCAGAGGCAACACTCTAGAGTTGTCTGAAGTTGGTGCACTTGGTTCTTCTTGGTTTTTTGCCAGCATCTCCTTTCAAGGGCCCAGGGACTGGATTAGGAACCTCATGGCAGGGTAGGAGTCTCCACAGAGAGTCCAGGTGATAGTAGAGGAAGCCTTTGATGGACCTGAGACTTCAGAACAGAGGGCAAGCTCAGCCCAAGCCCTTGAAGAAACTTCACAAGCAGTATACACAGCAAAGACAAGTCTTTGTCCTCTCTAAAGCAGAAGCAGCAACTGCAGGCCAACCCAGCAAAGCACACATAACAAAGAGGCAGTACTCCTCCTCCAGCTCTTCAGCTCTTCTCCTTGGCAGAGGTTCCTCTTGGTTCCAGAAGTATTTTGAAAATCTGGGGTTTTAGTCTACTACTTATACCCCTTTCTGCCTTTGAAGTAGGCAAACTTCAAAGGAAAATCTCAATAGTTCACAGGATCCTGCCTTACCCAGCCCTGGCTCTAGACTCACACCAGGTGGTTGGAGACTGCATTGTGTGAGGGCAGGTACGGGCCACTCAGGTGTAAGTGACCACTCCTCCCTCCACTCTAGCCCAGATAGCCCATCAGGATGTGCAGGCTACCCGCCATGCTCCCTTTGTGTCACTGTCTATTGGAGATTCACAAACAGCGCAACAGTCAGTCTGACCCAGACAGGGAATACACAAACAGGCAGAGTCACAGAATGGTTTAAGTAAGAAAATGTCCAGTTTCTAAAAGTTAAATTTTTAAACTGACAATTTAAAAAACAACTTTACCAAAAGATATAATTTTAAATTGTGAGTTCAGAGACCCCAAACTCCAAACCTCCATCTGCTCCAAAAGGGAAACTACATTTAAAAGATATTTAAAGGCAGCCTCCATGTTAACCTATGAGAGAGATAGGCCTTGCAACAGTGAAAACCAAATGTGGCAGTATTTCACTGTTAGGATATGTAAAAACATACCAGCACATGTCCTACCTTTAACATACACTGCACTCTGCCCATGGGGCTACCTAGGACCTAACTTAGGGGTGCCTTACATGTATAAAAAAGGACGGTTTGGGCCTGGCAAATGGGTACACTTTTCAGTTCAAATTAGCAGTTTAAAACTGCACACACAGACACTGCAGTAGCAGGTGTGAGACATGTTTGCAGGTCTACTCATGTGGGTGGCACAATTAGTGCTGCAGGCCCACTAGTATCATTTGATTTACAGACCCTGGGCATCTCTAGTGTGCTTTACTATGGACTTACTAGTAAATCAAGTATACCAATCATGGATAAACCAGTCACACATGCAATTTACACAGGGGGTACTTGCACTTTAACACTGGTCAGGAGTGCTAAAGTGACCAGAGTACCAAAAACAGCAAAAACAAATTCCATAACACAGTCGAAACACAGGAAGCAGAGGCATAAAGACAGGGGAGACAACGTCAAGGATGCCAGGTCTAACACAGCACATCCACCATACCTACAATCACCACCCTAATAGACACCCATCCACGTACCACAGCATGCCTCAGTCCTTCTACCCCTTCAGCCCTAAACACCTAAACACCCTCATTCACCCACCCAACAGACACCCACCACACACAAGCACACCTCCCACAAACACCCACCCAAACATCCCCAACAACACGTCAGACAACCACTCACTCAACCTCCAAATCCCAAGCCCCTTTTGATGACCGTCCCTGTGTGCCAAATAAATGTTTCCTCTGTGAGCCTGACCTTACCCCTGTTCTCCTCCGTATCTCCCCAAAAAGGTAAATTTCCTCCCCAAGGCCATCCCTTCCACCTCAAGGCCTCTCATGCCCCCCTGCAAGCACCCATGCCTCTCCCCCTGCCAAGAAGAAGTCCTTCCCTCCCAAAAAGCCCCCCTCCCAAGCCCAGAACCCCACTCCCAGGCCCAAACCCAACCCCCCACATACCAAACCCCCCCTAATAATCTGAGGTGCCTGCCTGCCTCCTTGAGGTTACTTGGCAGTCAGGAGTTGAGTTAGGGGCCAAAGACTGTGCCTTTTGGCCCTTATTTATCAAGGACTGGCTATGGCCTTAGATTTGGCTTTTTTAAAAAATATTTTTCAAATTAATAAAACCCAATCAGTTTTTGGTGTTTTGGGTACACCTTTGTCCTGCATTCCTTCCCTGGGTATCTGTTCTTCTTGGCTGACATTGATTGTGTGCCTGTAGTTGTGTGTGTTTGTGCTGCTTGCTGCTCCATGTTGTGTTCTTTGAAGTATGTGAGTTTGTGTGCAGTGCTGTTGTCCCCCAAGGGTAGGGTGTGTGTTGTGTGATGGGTATGTTTGTGAATCTGCAATGTTGGTGTAATGGCATTGTGTTGGGTTTGTAGTGGTATGTGTTTCTTTTTGTGTTGTGCAATGTGGGCATGTATAGTGGATGACTAGTGCCCTGATATGGCTATTGTCTACATGTGGTGTGTGTGTTCTTGTAGTTTTGTCAGTGCAGAACTGGAATGTGTTGAGTTGTGGTAGTTTGAGTTTGTTTTGCATTTGAGTGCACATGTGTCCATTTAGGTGCGTGTGTCTCAGAGCTGGTTGGTGTAGGGGAATTTCCCATGGAGTGTGAGTTGTGTGTGCTTTGTTGCCTTGCCCTTCCCCCATTGTGTGACTGTCCATGACAATTGCTATTGCTTGTCCCTGATATTCAACTGTTGGCAACTGCTGTGCGCATGTTGTTTTGGGCCTTGTTCAAAATGATATGTGTCCCAATGCAACCTCCTTCCAAGTATGGTCCTGCTGCTTCCATCACAGCTGTGCAGGTGTTGTTCTGGTGGTGGGCTTTGTGTCTTTTGTCTATTTGGGAGTGGTATTATTGGTCCATTGTGCTATGAGTGTGTTTGATGTTCGTGTTGATTGCAGTGTTGTTTGATGGTGGTGTTGTGTGTGTGCCATGGCAGATGGATGTATGTGTGTTGTATGTGTCACCAGTCTTTGGCCAGCGTTAGGTGTGAGTTTGTGGAATTCATTTGTATATGTGCAGAAGTTGTGTTGTTGTTGCTGTGTATGTGTATGTTGTGTGGCCTTCAGTGTCTCTGAGCCTATGTTGTGTAGCCGTGCGTATATGTGTGGCATTGCCGTGTGCTGGCTGAAGTGTGCTTGCTGTGAATGTGTGGATGTCTGTGTTGTGGTATGTGAGTGTGTGTGTATGGAATAATGGATTTAGCTGCTGGCCTTGGCATCCCCCCCTGTAATGTGTTTTGTAGCAGTACAATTTTGTGATAACATGTTAACAATACAGATAGGTGTGTGTACTTACAGTTGGTGTCGCCCATGCCAGCATTGAATTGAATCCCTTGTCTTTCAATAAGCAGGAGCAGCGGCATGACGTTTAGGAATGGCTCCATGGCAGCACCGGATGTGTATTGCTGTGTGCAGGTGAATGTCTCCCTTTAAACTGCTCATTGACGCATTCTGATCTGTGGTGGTTGAACTGCGGCAGTCACATTGGCATTGTGCAACTCGTAATAGGTCAGGTGGAAACATGGTCTCCGCTGACCTGTTGTGCATTCAGAAGACCGCGGCGGTCTGTGCTGCCTGGCGGTGGACCATTGACTCCTCATCGACTCTGTTTCCTCGACCCTCAAACTCATTATATGGTGGTCCGCTCCGCCAGACTGTTGGCGGTCGAACCGCCACCACCAACATGGTGGTCACGGGACTGACAAAATCATAATTAGCTCCAATATGTCAAAATCAACCTGAACAAACTTATGATGCTTGTGAATAAAACCAACTGTACTGGCAAGGGTGGCATGCCAAGAAGCAGAGAGATAAACTAGAGACTCATAAGTATATAATTTTTGTAAACAAGCAAGATAAAGGTAGAAACTCAGTGCATTGCAAACTACATATTCAAGTAATGTTACCTAAATGGGTTCACAGGAGGTGAGGAATCATCAAAGTCTGTGGAAGAAAAGTACTCTTATTAGCTTAATACCGAACATAGGATATGAATGAGTGTGAATTACAGACCGAGTGAAAGGTTACCTTAATGAGGAGCTGGATGTATTGAGAATTTGTCACCCCCGACTGAATTGTAAGTCTATACATATTTTCAGTAACCAGAGATTTACTGAAAACACATATTGTTAAGCATATTATCTCAGCTAATAGCAGCAGAAGCTGCTCTCCAATGGCTGCCTGTAGGAGTGCAAAATTAAAGAGAGGACTCATGTGACAGGTGCTATGAAAGAGGCGGAAATAGAATTAGCAATTTGGCTGCCATTTTGGTAGCATTACACATATAAATATGTAGTGGGAATAAACATGTTTTAATTATAGGAGAATAAACATGTGTAAATGTAAATTCCATAGATATATTCAATAACCAGAGATTTGCAAAAAATGCACATATGATAATATTTATATTGTCTCAGTTAACAGCAGCATCTTCTACAGATAAAAGTAATGATACTATATTAAAGAAGTCCAATCTTCATTCTGTTGAGATAAGAGTTGAAGCTGTCCCTTTCAATCTCCCTTTATTTAGTAGCGATGAAATGTTAACTCTGCTGGGTGGAGTTATGACTAGGGTGACTTGCCATCAGAGATCATTTTCTGTCTCATGATGCTGTAAAAAATGCTCTACCAGGGGTACTGATATGACTTTGTAGCTGAGACGGTGCCTGTGTTGACAAATCCTAATACGGATCTTATGAGTTGACTGACTGATATACACAAGAGCATATTGGTTGGTTATAGCATATATCACATTAGTGGTGTTGCAATTTGAGAATTGTTTTAATGTGTATTGCATTGCTGTGTCTGAATTATTTGTATTCAGTGGTAAAGCTACAAACCCTACAATGGCCATATTTAAAATGCCTGATAATTGGTGGGAGTCCCCATAGGCAATTGATGCTGCTGGAACTACATGGCGTTGTACAAAATACAAAATACAAAGATTGGCCTTTCAAGTTTCAGTTAAATCAAAGCATGACAGAGAGAGTCCGAAGCACCAAAAAGCCAAGTCTTCAGATGTTTTTTTAAATAAAACATCACTTACTATGAAGCGGAGGAAATTTGGGAGTTGATTCTAAGGCCACACGATTCTCATCTAAAAGAAGGGAGCTTTAGAAGATTAGCATAAGAAGACTTCAACAACCTTTGGGTTTTGTTGTGTGTGAAACAGTCCTGATGATATTTAGGTCCATTAGAATTGAATGCTCTAAAGACCATCAAGAAGATCTTAAAGAGGTGTCTCTCATGTATAGGCAACCAGCAGAGTGTCTTTAGTGTGATAAAGCAGAGCTTCACTTTGGAAGTCTCAGCACCAGTTTGGCTGCTGCGTGTTGAACCATTTGAGGCTTATGTAGTAACTGCTTGGACGTACCTGCATCTATACTATTGAAATAGCTGAGTCCAGAGGTTATTAGGGCAAAAGCAACCTGTTTCCTGGCAGTGAGAGGGAGTAAATCAAATAATCTTTTGAGTGTCTCTATCAACTGAAAACAGATGCCAGCTACTGCCAGAGGTTGCAGGTGGAAGTAGAAGGCATTTCTGGCAACTTCCACAGAGGCCGGAGGAGGAGGAACCGAATTGGGCCACTATTGGGTAGGTGAAAAAAGGGTGGAGTCACCAAATAAGAGAATTTTGGTTTTATCCGAATCACATTACAAGCGATTATTTTGCAGCCAGAGGACGACACTAATGAGGCACTTTTGAAAGTTTTGTTCAGAACCAAAGGAGATTGTATCAAGGGATAAAATTAACATACAGGGCTCAACAGTTTTATTTTATGTGTCGAGCTATTTGTAGATTTCACTGGACCCTTCTGGGAGTGGACAAAGAAGGTGTTCTGTTCAGTCAGAAACTAAAGTAGCAATTAAGATGCCTTTAAATCTTATTTCTCTCACATTTGCTCTGCATTCAGAGACATACGTCAAAAGTCAGTTTGGTCTTCCTACAATACAAATACTTTTCCTTGTGAATGCAGAGTTCCAGGATTGTGTAAGGTGAACTGTCTGACCTATGTGAAGTGAAAGGCTTCTGGTACCAAGTTTTTCCTAACACACAGCATTTATATAACTAAGTCAACTTTACAAATATTTAAAAATATATTTCAGTAGCTGTCAAAGACTATTTTCTGTACTTCTGTGTGATGAAAAAAATATTTTAATAGGATGAAAAAAAAGTCAGAACACTTTACTTGGTGATGTGCAAATGATAATTTTTTTCTGAAACCCAGTTTTCAAAGATTATTGTTAATACATTATATAGTTTTATCAGTAAAACTGCAAATTAGTGGAAGGTTTTTGGACATATCTTGGAAATTTACTGTCTGTAAATGCTACCACATCATGCTTTAGTAATATATTTATTATAAGTGAGTGTTTAAACATAAACTGAAAAATACTCCAGCCCTGATGGCAAAGCTATTAGCAAACTGATGGGCGAGTCATGCATGGATCATGTATAGCCTATATGTGGGCTAGAATTATTATACATGGAGAAAATGTTTAGTGTATATATTCAAACAAAAGAGGATTTTATTTTACAGCAGAAATGCTGGACTCACACATTTGAAGGTGCACTCATGTGAGAATGAAGAAAAAGGTGACTGTAAAATACAATATTTGCCTGGGATCACACAATTTAATACCCGTTTCTGGGTCAAGAACGTTACACTTAGGTCGAGTAGATTATTCAAGCTACTTGACCTGCAGGTCTAGTAAAATTTTTATGATTTTTCGAGGCCCGACATAGGAAGTTGTGGCTATGCCAAATGAAGTAATCGTAGAAATAAGAGGGGCCATATAAATGTTAGACAATGCAGGGCTCAAAGAGGTGCCGTATGGGACTCCTGAGATGTGATTTAGTGTTTGATCCCTTGATATTTCTATTGTTGGTGTTGATTTCTTCGAAGAGCCCTCTCCCCTGTTCGGTCCTTTGTCAAAGAGACAGTCTGCCAGAGCAGGAGTGGCTCCAATTTTGATTGCACCTAGGAATTAATGAGACCAACCCGCTTAACCTGAATGGGGCATTGTATTTTGAACCAGGAATAACAAAAACAGCTACCCATTGATCAACATACTTATTTTTAAAGAGTCACACAATCATTCATAAATTCATACACACTTGTATTCCATATGATATGAACTCTGTGAAAACAAACTCTCCACTCATTCAAATTGTATTGTAACAATATTAATTACAATCAATTTCAATTAATCTTTCTTTACATATCTATCACAAACCCAACAAAAATTCCATAAAAACATTCATCGTACATTAGGAGGAAGAATTATATTATCAAGCCATTACAATTAACTCTCAAAAGAAAATATCTATTATTATGTGTCATTGTACAAATATGAATTGATCTTTCAAGTACAATTTATCAGTGTTAATGCATCATGTTCTCAACTGTTTCGGTAGGATATAAATTTACAACCACCTTTTTTTAGTACTTATTTTATTAGTTAGTATTCTTCCTAGACTAAAAGTTTGTCATTTTGTACATTAAATGCAGACTTTATAAAACAGAAACATTATTACTATCAGACACACTACTCAAGTACACATTTCAACACAGCACTCCATTTAAACAACAATAAGCAAAGCCCAGAAATATCAAATTTGCTAAAAACCCCAATTTTTAACTCCTCCTATCATGTACAATCTTTTTTGCATTCACAGTATTCTAAAATATACCTTGAATTGCACTGTTACACCTATCACATCCATCTAGCATATATAAATCATCCACATCCACTACTTATGCTTAATATATATTTGGTCCTTAAAGATTACTTAGTTATGGTTAGATAGCAGATATCATGTTATACTCATGCTCTCAACTTTATCACCCCTTCTTCAATCTGAAGGAGAGCTCGGGCCAAATATACCAACATAGTACATGGCATGACTTACATTTTGCATGTCAATCTATATTCTCATTTTCATTCACAATTATATCCACCGTCCTCACTTTCTCCAATGTGAGAAAGGGATAGTAACTCAACAATCATGTATATTTTGTAACAAAACAGGTTCATAAGCTCACATACAAAAGGATCTGCTGTTGCATAATTCTCCACGCTCTCCTTATATAATAACTTCTCAAACAGTGAATTTATGTTTAAAGCCACAATGGATGAACTGAAGTGTTATACTCAGGTGATCCTTCTTAATCAGAAGATGGACAAATAGAAACCACTATCTTCTAAATCTAAAACGATTAGACAAAACAACAAATCCTTTCAGTAAACCTATTACTTCTAAAATCATCCTTCTATTTCTTTTTGTCAAATGCTGACCTGAAAGTGCCAACACGGAGCGGGATTACTTCCTGTGTAGCTTTAACAAATCCCCTTTTCCTCTTCTCTTGTGTGCACTCTCAACTCTCAGAGTTGTTCTCAATCTAACTGAAAAACTGAATGTCATAACTTCTCAATAAAAATATATTTCCCATTCATTATTTTCTGACAACCACCTCCCTAAATATTGCCTCATCCCTTACCTTCACTGTGAGTGCCACCTTCACCACTGACATTTGGCTTCAAAACAGGAAAAGATTTCAGCATTCACACAGGCTGTTACTTCTCCTCTTTCTTATTACTGAGCCACGTATGTTGCTGGTTTGAAAAGAGCAGTCCAAGGGAGTAACTGCGTATAAAACACAGCTGTCAGCTTTCACTGAAATATGCCTCATAAAGGCTGAAAGGTCCAAGCTTTCTCCTCTTTTACGATTCCCTAGCCTTACAGCTTCAGGCTTATCAGACCCACAATCTCCATGACAATGAGCCCAGGCCCAACTGACCAGTAATTCTTCCTAGAATCAAAAATACCTTTGATGTGCACAGAAGTTGCTCTGCTCTCAGTCCTCCAGTGTGTTTATTCCTAGCCCAGGTTGAAGGAATGTCAACAATCCACATCTCCTGTAAGGGGGGTGACATACTTCAGATCCACTTGACTTTTGAGACCCTGTGCTTCCAAACTGGAATCCACAGCCTTCATGTCATGTATCATGCACAGCCTTACATACATTGCAGCATGGACACAGAAGTATCCTCAGTTGCACAATACTACACACAATCATCAAGTGGGTCAAAGGTGAGTTAAGTACCCAGCAGTGGAAAGTTACATGAATGGGCCCACAGGCACCGCTTCCATGACACAGCTAAAAAATCCTATTGACACTACTGACCACCATTAAACACAAAACGGTTAGGTTGCCACAACTCCTGGGAAGGGGGTTAGCACTTGGTGCACTCTTCCCAGTCTAACGAGACCACATTATCAAGAGATAGGACTAAGGCCCTCATTATGACCCTGGCGGTGGGTGATAAAGTGGCAGTAATACCGCCAACAGGCTGGCAGCAAGTACCACCAAATTATGACCGTGGCAGTGATATCTCCCAGAGAGAGCCAATGTACCACACCAACCGTCAAGGCGTAAACAACAGCCACCACGGCGGTAGCCGCTAACAGCCAGACGGAAGACAAAGTTCCGCCCACCATATTTTGACACAGGAAACCACCACCCTTTCGGGGGCAGTACCAACACCAACAAAAGCCTGGCATAAACAGAGCTCAGAAATGAAAGGACTCACCTTTGGAGACACAGGGAAGAACCACGCCACCATGGAACCCGAACTGCAAGTTTTCCCGATGATCTTCTACATGATGCTCCACCTGGAACACCAACACGGACAAAGATGACGACAGTGAGTACAGCCGCCTAGCACACAAGGGAGAGTGGGAGGAAAACAGGAGTGACACACAAACGCACAATACACACCTGACATACACAATCATACATACAACCAGCTGCAATACAAAAACAATTTGTCCCAGAAAATCAGCAGAATAATGCAAGGACAACAGGATCTGACGAAAGTGATTGTAATCAGATCAACACCAAAATTATTAAGTTGATTTGGCAATGAAACATATATGTACACATGTACAAAAAAGGGACACTGCCCAATCCAAAGTTCAAAGGGCCCACATGGCACAGTCTAAGGCCCAACTCGAATCCTGAGCACAACCGGATAAAAAACTGCAGGGTCATCAGTTTGCAGATAGGCAGGCACGTCAGGGGGAGGGGGGACATCTCAGCCGGATGCGGGAACAAGCCCACTGCTTCTGGAGGGGGCAACATGCCCACTGCTTTGTCCTGGGGAGTGCAAGGCCACATTCTATGGACTGGGTGCCTTACCCACTGGTTCTGGAGGGGGCAACATGCCCATTGCTTTGTCCTGGGGAGGGCAAGGCCACAGTCTCTTGAGTGAGTGTCTTGCCCACTGGTTCAGGAGGGAGCAGCCCGCACAGTAGTCCTTGGAGGGTGGACTACATAGCGTCTGCCAGCGGAGATGGCTGCATGGTGGTGGTGGTTGGGGGGAGGCTCCTGGTCAGCCCCTACACTCACTGATGGCTGCATGGTGGTGGTGGTTGGGGGAGGCTCCTGGACATCCCCTGCACTCACTGATGGCTGCATGGTGGTGGTGGTTAGAGGAGGCTCCTGGGTATCCCCTGCACTCACTGATGGCTGCACATCCACGGCTGGTGGTGGGGGCCCGTGACAGCTGGTAGTAGTGGCAGTGTTGGTCTAAAAGCTTCTGCTTGCGTAGAGTGCCTCTTGTCCTCCTGTTCATGGGTCAGGATCCCTTACCCTTCTGGCAGGGGTGGATGGGCTCTTCCCCTTTCTGCCTGGTGGTGCAGGCTCTTTCCCCTTCCTCACAGATGGTGCAGGACTCTTCCCTTTCATCCCACGTGGTGCTCGCTCCTTCCCCTTCAGAGTTGTAGGTCTTGTATCCTTACCAATATGAGTAGGTGGTGCTACCACTGTTCCCATGGACTGTTTGACTGAGGTGCTGGACTGTGTGCTTGGTACCCTTCCCATACTTGCAGGATGGGGGGGGAGTGGCAGGGAAGAGGTCAAGTTTGAAAGGAAAAGCTTTTTAGGGACGTTGGGGCGGGAGGAGGGAAGAGTAATGGGAGTGGAGGATGAGGGAATGGTTGTTGGAGGTGTATGTCTGCTGGATTTGGGTGCTGGTGCATGGACCCTATGCTGTTATGAGGTGGATGGCTGTTGGGTGTCTGAGTGCTTACATTTGTATCCTTTAGGAGGGGGACAGACATGGTAGGAGAGGAAACAGGGGACGCATGCATGGATGTTATGGAGCTGTCTGCCAGTGAGGTGTGTGTTCTGCTTGGTGTGGTGATGATTATGGTAGTGGATATTGATGTAGTGCATGCAGGTGTGAGTGTGGACGTAACTGGGAGGGAGGTGGAGGAGGAGGAGGAGGAGGGGGAGACAGTGGAGGCAGTGGATGTTGTTGTGTCTGCAACTGTATGGTGTTTGTGTGAGTGCCTGTGGGATGAAGTGTTGTGCTTGTGTTTGGCTGTGACATTCTTGGGTGTTGTCTTGTGTGCATGCTCGTCTGTCTGTGTGCTTGGGATGGGTTGAGGTTGAGGAGAATGGGACTGGGAAGTGGAAGTTGGAGGGGGGGGCGGTAGAAACATGGACAATGGCTGCCATCAGAGAGGAGGCCAGAGCTGAATCGATCTCTGTTGGGCTGCCAATCAACCATGAATGCCCTCCAGGAATGTATTGCATTGCTGCATCTGGGATGCCAGCCCCTGGATGGCATTCACAATGGTTGACTGCCCTACAGAGATGGATCTCAGGAGGTCAATAGCCTCCTCACTGAGGGCAGCGGGGCTCACTGGGGCAGGGCCTGAGGTCCCTGGGGCGAAGGAGATTTCCACCCTCCTGGGTGAGCGGGCACGGGCAACTCACTCAGGGGCTACTGGGAGGGTGGTGCTGGTACGGGTGGCACTGTACCTGCAGCTGGGGTGGTCACAGAGTTGTCTGCCACCACCAGGGAGCTCCCATCGGAGGAAGTATCAGAGTCTGTGTTGTCCCCTCCATTCTCCGCCGTGGTGCTTCCCTCACCCTCCATCCCACTGGTTCCCTTGGCGTCTGTGGACTCTGCCTCGAGTGTCCTGTGGCATGCAGCTCTCTCTGTCGCCCGTGCCTCTGCTCCTCTGCCAGATGATGCCAATGCACATAAGGAGTGGATGACAAAACAAGAAAGGAGGGGAGAGAGACAAAGGATACACTGGATCAATGACTGCACCAACACCACTGTTAGCGTACACAGCACCTTCATATCATACACAGGGAACAGGATTACACTGTATGCAGTGCACTACAAGTGATATGGCTAATCACCAAGGAATGAGGAGGAGCACACACCAGCAACTGCAGCACACCTGGGACCCACGCAGCCTAGCCTAGAAGTGAATACTAACAAGCTAGGATACCTGTATTTGCCATGCAACCATTACCCTTCAGAGGACCTATGCTGCTATGTCTGGCCTTAGGTGCACCCACTAACACACAAGCAACAGCCGGATACCACCCCACCAGCCATAAGTTGTAATGATACCCACTGTACTCACCCCCTTGTGGGTGCTGTGATGCCCTCAAGCACCCATCCAGCTCAAGGCAGCCACTGCCAGTATGTGGGCCATCAGGGGGGTCAGTGTCCGACGAGCACCCTTTTCTCATTTAGAGGCCATCCCCAGCTGGGCCTCTGCCGTCTTCCGTGCCCAGCGTCTCAGGTCCTCCCACCGTTTGTGAAGGTGGGTTCTCCACCTGCCATAGACCCCCAGGGTATGCACCTCCTTGGCGATGGCACACCATAATCTCTTCTTTTGATGGGTGCTGACCTGCAAAGTTAATACATACAGGAGAACTCCATTAAATGAACAGTTCAGCCTGTCACACACATGGTCCACCATACCCGATCACATCAAAATTGCAAAACACATAGGCCAGCTCACAACATCTACACCGCCAAGAGAAAATCCACCCACCCTTACACAATGCCTTCACACACAACTCCATGCATTCATGCCACATGCATCGTGCCCACAGTGTACTCACCTGTTGGTCTGGAGGCTCAGACAGCAGTCTGTACTAGGGTAGGACCCCATCCACCAGTCACTCCAACTCCTCCGAAGTGAAAGCTGGGGCCCTTTCCCTGGTCACACGGGCCATGGTAGGTTCCAGACACAGGTCACAGCAGCACATTCAGTGTAGGTCCTCTCCTGTGGAAGGTCAGGAAACAAGTGAGGAATGTGAAATAAAATGGCGGTCATGTCCACGGCGGTGTATACCATCACTGCCAGGGTACATACCCATTGGCCATTGTACTCAAAGGGCCTAATAATATCCAATGACAACCGCCTACTGCGACGGTGCAGAACTCCGGCAGAATTACCTCACTTCCACCTGTCCCTCCACACAGGACAGGCGGTAGCCATTTCATGGGGGGGAACAGGCCTATTGAGAATTGCTGTGTCACAGGATAAAAAGCACATACTTTTAAATTCCATTGTCCCAAAACATGATTGCACAATGTGGACTGCTGTTGTGCTATAGTAGTTCCAATTGTGACAGCCTGCTCACTCTTGTGTGCCTTAGATACCTACCGCTGCAGATGAATAGGAGTACAGACCCCTTGTGGACTTAGCTATGTTGGAGGACAGGCAAATAATACTCACCTATAGATCTCCCCTCATGTGAAAGTTCTATCAGTGCTCCATTTCCTGGTTCTATGTTTGTCCTCCCCCCCGGCAAAATGAACAGGTGTATAGGAATCATAAGAGTTTCCATTCCAGATGGTGTGCTTGGCAGACCAGTACATCTCCATTGTCAACGCTAAGTATCCTGGGTCAGTGCATGATGCCTTTGCCCTGAGGAATAGCAGCATCCCAAATGTGATGACCCGAATGCAGAGGCACAGGGTGTGGCTTATAGGTGAGCCTTGATCCCCACCCAGTGTGTGTTGGTGTATGCCTATGCTGTTAGCCAAATAAGATGGTGTGCGGCTAAATGTTGTCCCTCAATATTTACAGGTGACTCTGGTTACCCAAACCTATCGCGGCTGCTGACCCCTGTGAGGAATGCCAGGACAAGGGCAGAAAAACATTATAATGAGGCACATGGGCGAACCAGAAGGATAATTGAGAGAACCCTCGAACATCCTGAAGGCCAGGTTCAGGTGCCTCCATTTGACAGGTGGATCCCTGTGCTACTCACCCAAGGAAGTCTGCCAGATAGTAGTGGCATGCTGCATATTGCACAACCTGGCCCTCAGAGGACATGTACCTTTTCTGCAGGAGGAGGAGACTAGAGATGCCCCTGTGGTAGCAGTGGACCCTGAGGACAGTGAGGATGAGGAGGCAGAAGATGTGGACGACAGAATATTAGTGATCCGTCAGTACTCCCAATGACACACAGGTGAGACAGTGCAACTTCACATTTCTATGACTATTGTATTCTGTGTGGCATTGGCATACTGGCATTACCCACTTGTTTCCCCTACTTACTATTACCTATGGATTGTCATTTTACAGATGTTGGTGATATCACAACAATTACATGATGTGATCACAACATCCAGCAACAGGTCATTCATTCTATACTCTCACTATGCACAGTTCATTTACAATGGTTGGTTGTAGCTGTTTCAATCAATACATGAAATACTAGTAGTGAAGTATTAGCCAAGGGTGTTTATTGTAGTGCTATAAAAGAGAGAGGAAAGTGCAATGGAATGGGGTGATGATGGAGGAAAGTCCAGGGTATTGTTCCAGTCTGTTTGTAGCACAGGTGCAGTGTCCAAGGGGGACATAGGAAGGGGAGCAACGGCAGTTCAAGGTGAACAAGGTGAACAAGGTGACTGTGCGAGACACAAGGGGGACAATCAGGAGAATCTCATTTCCTGGTGGTGGTCTTGGCAAGTGTTTCTGGCTGCAGTCTGGTTCGCAGGGAACGTTTCTGGGGTGGTTCACCTTCTGCAGGGGGAGGAATGCTGGTGACCTGTGGGTCCTGTGGCATCTAACAGCAGTGGAAGTGGAGAGCTGGTCAGTGGACTGGCTAGTGGTACGGGCCCGCTGGTGTGTTGTAGCCCCCCTCATGATGGTGGCCCTGTCTGCCAGCACCCCTGCTATGGCGATCAGGATGGTGTTGATGGCCTGCAACTCCTCCCTGATCGCCTGATACTATCCCTCTGGCAGCCGCCTGTTCTCCTGCACGTTGTCAAGGATCTGGCCCATCGTGTACTGGGAATGTTGGTTGGCTCCCAGGGCGGAGACTGCCTCCTGAAGAGTCGGTTCCCTGGTCTTGTCCTCCCTCTGGCACACAGCAGTCCTCCCAGTGTCACTGTTGGCCTGTGCCTCTGTCCCCTGAACAGTGTGCCCACTGGCCCTGACCCCAGGTCCCTGATTGTCTTGGGGGTGAGGTGTAGCCTGGCGTTCCTGTACAGGTGGGCACACTGCTGATTGATGTGCCCTGGGGACAGAGGTGTGTGTACGCTGGGTGAATGCTGTGGTGTTGGTTCCTGATGGGGAAGGCTCTGTGGTGGTCTGTGAGTGGCCTTGAGTGACAGACTGTCTAGTGGTCCCTGATGGGCCAGGTAGGTCCTCCAGATCCTGAAGTCCAGAGTTACTGTCATCACTGGGGGCCTCTTCTGTTGGGGGACTGGATAGTGGTGGCACCTCCTCTCCACTGACATTGGCTGGGGTACCTGTGGGGATGTACATGATGTATTATGCTTCAGGTGTATGACATATGTACTTCTGTAGCTTCCCCTCTATGGCTGGTGTTTCCCCTGCCAGCTTTTGCTTGTGTATGGTGATGTATTGTGGGACTGTTAAATTCCTTATGCTGCGCATGCTTTAGTGATGGGTGTCCATGCAGGGCTGAGAGGGGTGTCCATGCATTGGTATGGCATGCAGGGCTTGGCATTGGGATTAGTGAGATGTGTGCGTGCAGTGTGTGGGATGGAGTGGAGTGATGGGAGTGAGGGCGAAGGTGTGAGATGGCATGCAGGTATGGGGGTGATAAGTGGTAAATATTGACTTACCAGTGTCCAGTCCTCGGGCTACTCCAGCGAGTCCCTCAGGATGCAGTATTGCCAGTACCTGTTCCTCCCATGCTGTGAGTTGTGGGGGAGGAGGCGGGGGTCCACCGGCAGTACTCTGTATGGTGAGCTGGTGTCTTGCTGCTATGGAACGTACCTTCCCCCATAGGTCTTTTCACCTCTTCCTGATGTCGTCCCTTCACCCTGTCCACAATTCTCCACCATAGCTCCATCTTCCTTGCAATGAAAATCTGCTGTACCTGTGCTCCAAAGAGCTGTGGCTCTATCCTGACAATTTCCTTCACCATAACCCTTAACTCCTCCTCAGTGAAACGGGGGTGCTTTGTGGTGCAATGGGTGTTGTGTGATGTGTGTTGGTGAGGGTGTGTTGGGTAATATGGTGGGCTGTGTGATGTGGAGTACGTGAGGGGTGTATGGGTGTAAGTGGTGTGTGTGTCTAGTTGTCTCTGTATTCTTCTTCTCAGTCTCCTGGTGGCAATTGTTGTTCGTAAGGGGTTGTGGGTATTGCAGGTGTGTGTTTTATAGTGGTGTGGGTGTGGTGTGTGTATGAGTGTCAGGTGTGTGTATTTGGTATTGGTCAATGTTGTGTTGTTTTGTATATGGGTGTCCATTCTGAGCGCGGCGGTGTATACCGCCAATGGTTTACCGCTGTTCAACGTCTGCCGTGGTGATTCGTAGGTCATAATGTAGTGGGCGTTGTTTTGTTGGTGTAACGGTATGGGTTTTGGGACCGGCACTTTATCACTTACCTTTGGTCTGGTGGATTTGTGTATGTGACTGTATTCTGTCAGATTGGTGTGTGTATGTCATAATATGGTGAATGGATATTCCCCACCGCGGCGGTAAGTTGGCAGCTGTCAGCGTGGCAGTAAGTGGGATTTACTGCCAACGTCATAATGAGGGCCTAAGTCATGGTGCACATGGTGCACATGGATGATCTGTGTTCATTCATAATCATGAATCAGTATCAGGGATTTAGATATTCAAGCCACTAGGGCACTCAAGGCATGGGTGCACCTTCATCACTATGCAGGGGACTTTTCCATCCCAACAGTTGTCTATGGTGTTATTCAGAAAACCCTGATGTGAAAACATTCCTAAAATTCACATTTTACCCATCTATAATTATATTATATTTAATGTATAGTCCCCTCAATCCTCTGCCTCTGCATGGCGCAAATAGTATATATACCCCTAATTACATTCGCCATGCTATAACCTGAAATTAGAAATAAAATACTGTTAGAAATGGGGTTTTTGGTTGGCAGCCAGGTTGCCCTCTGTCCAAGCAAGAATCCTCACTCTAGTCAGGGTAAGTCACACACAATCCAAAATCAGCCTGTGCTCACCCTCCGGTAGCTTGGCACGAGCAGTCAGGCTTAACTTAGAAGGCAATGTGTAAAGCATTTGTGCAATAAATCATACAACACCATAGCATAACACCACAAAAATACACCACACAGTATTTAGAAAAATATATAATATTTATCTGGGTATCTTCAGGTCAAAACGATCAAAGTTGCAATACGAATTTGTAAAGATATCACTGAAAAGTGATAGAAAGTGTCTTAAGTCTTTAGAATATAAACAAAGTCTCTTTCAAGCACAAGTACCTGGTTGGGAGTGGAAAAATCTCCTCAGAGGGCCACAAGAGAAGAGGTGCGTGGAAAAAGGGTGTGTGCGTCGATTTCTCCCCAGCACTCACGGACTTGCGTCGGTATTTTCCACGCGGGGAAGTCGCGTCGTTTTCCGGCGCGTGGACAGTCTCTTTCTGTGGATCGCGGGGATTACCAGATGTCCCGGGTCTGTGCGTGGATTTTCCTGCTTGTTCTCCGGCTGCGCGTCGGTCTGCGGGCTGCGCATCGAAATTACGATCTCACGGCAGGCGTCGCGTCGATTTCTCCTCTAGACTTCGATCTGCGGGGCTGCGCGTTGAAATTACGATCTCACGGCAGGCGTCGCGTCGATTTCTCCTCTAGAGGTCGGGCGGCGTTGTCCTTGCGAGGCCGTGCGTTGGATCTTCGATCGTCCCCAGAGCGTTGCGTCGATCAGCGTCGGACTGCGGCGTTTTTCTCGCCGCGAAACAAGCTGTGCGTCAAAATCTTCGGCCCACTGAGCGTCCAAGTAAAAGAGAGAAGTCTTTTTGGCCCTGAGACTTCAAGGAACAGGAGGCAAGCTCTATCCAAGCCCTTGGAGAGCACTTTCACAGCCAGACAAGAGTTCAGCAAGGCAGCAGGGCAACAGCAAGGAAGCAGTCCTTTGTAGAAAGCAGACAGGGGAGTCCTTTGAGCAGCCAGGCAGTTCTTCTTGGCAGGATGTAGTTTCTGGTTCAGGTTTCTTCTCCAGCAAGTGTCTGATGAGGTAGGGCAGAGGCCCTGTTTTATACTAAGTTGTGCCTTTGAAGTGGGGGGTGACTTCAAAGAGTCTCTAAGAAATGCACCAAGCCCCCTTTCAGTTCAATCCTGTCTGCCAGAGTCCCAGTAGGGGGTGTGGCAGTCCTTTGTGTGAGTGCAGGCCCTCCCCCCTCCCAGCCCAGGAAGACCCATTCAAAATGCAGATGTATGCAAGTGAGGCTGAGTACCCTGTGTTTGGGGTGTGTCTGAGTGAATGCACAAGGAGCTGTCAACTAAACCTAGCCAGACGTGGATTGAAGGGCACAACAAGATTTTAGTGCAAAGAAATGCTCACTTTCTAAAAGTGGCATTTCTAGAATAGTAATATTAAATCCGACTTCACCAGTCAGTAGGATTTTGTATTACCATTCTGGCCATACTAAATATGACCTTCCAGCTCCTTTCAGATCAGCAGCTGCCACTTCAACAATGTATGAGAGCAGCCCCAATGTTAGCCTATGAAGGGAGCAGGCCTCACAGTAGTGTAAAAACGAATTTAGGAGTTTCACACTACCAGGACATATAACTACACAGGTACATGTCCTGCCTTTTACCCGCACAGCACCCTGCTCTAGGGGTTACCTAGGGCACACATTAGGGGTGACTTATGTATGGAAAAAGGGGAGTTCTAGGCTTGGCAAGTACCTTTAAATGCCAAGTCGAAGTGGCAGTGAAACTGCACACACAGGCCCTGCAATGGCAGGCCTGAGACAACTAGTAGCATTTAATCTACCTGCCCTAGGCACATGTAGTGCACTCTGCCAGGGACTTACAAGTAAATTAAAGAGTCAATCATGGATAAACCAATCAGTAGTACAATTTACACAGAGAGCATATGCACTTTAGCACTGGTTAGCAGTGGTAAAGTGCCCAGAGGTCAAAAAGCCAACAACAACAGGTCAGAAAAAATAGGAGGAAGGAGGCAAAAAGTTTGGGGATGTCCCTGTCAAAAAAGCCAGGTCCAACAAATACACATTGTGAACAACTGCTGGAAAATGAAAGGAAGCCCATAGTGGGAGGCTCCCGTGGTGAAATAAATTAATCATTTTCAATCCCAAGCTTATAATCAGTTCAACAACTAAACTGCCTTAGTTAGAGTTTTTAGTTCATAAAGGGAACATTTTTGCTGCTTTTATTATTATTATAAGCAACGAGAACCTGCCATGTATTTGACAGTACTAGTTGTAATTCTTTTAGTTTTTATTTTGATTCTTATTAGTGTGAAATCTACAAACGATGCCTGGATGAGGAGCATCTCCCAGAAATTTCCACCAGGACCAAGACCCCTCCCGCTGATTGGAAACCTACATATTTTAAATCTGAAGAGACCGCAGAAAACATTCGTAGAGGTAACGTGATTTCTTTCTCCACTCTCTTCTTTGAAATGGTGTGCAAAACATGATTGGAGTAAATTGCAAGATTTAGCAGATGTGTCAAAAACGTTTCATATGCCCATACTACTTACTCATTCATCGTAGTTCTCCATTACAGGAATAATTATTCTGTCGCTTTAATCATATCTCTTTTTCCCTTAAATTATGTTCGAAGTGCCTGTTTGCTCACGCTCCTTACTCTTTATTTAACCATTACAAGTAAACAATGTGCTGATATTTTAATAGAATCGGCTTCGTTCCTTATTTAATTTTACCAACCTTTATTTCATGCAACTTGTGTTGTCCTGCACGGTTTCATTTTTTTGTAGGTCAGCTGTATTCTCATGCATGTATTTCTCTATAAATTAAACAATGCTACACTTCTCTTTATTGTAATGTATTTTTGTATTGTAATTTATTATCCTGTTTCCCTTTTGAATATCATAGTTTTTTCCTTGCAACATGTCACCAAAATTTCTCTTTGCAGCCGTTTGGCGTCTGATATGACTTTGCTCGTGCTACATACCATGTCATAAATACATAAAAATAAACTACTGAATTGTTGTTTGAAATGCCACTAGATACAAGTTAACCAGCTCCAGCCATGTGAATGCTTTCTGCGTTTGGAAAACACTGTATGATTTTTCGAATGCAAATCAAAGCTAGTAAACATCTACTGTGGTTAAAATACTTCACCTATAAAAAATATAAGATGGATCTTAACCATTCCAAACTTTAATTATAATTTGCTCTGCTTTGTATTAAAATGGAAACAACAACAACAACAACAACAACAATAATAATAATAATTATTATTACTATAATACAATGAGTACCTATGTAAGGTAGATTATAAAATAAACTGTCCCCTGACAGGTTAATCAGTTGCCATGTTTATCCAGCTGAAACAAATAAGTCTGTCTCACAAGGATTAAAGGTTGAGTTGACTGTGCCAGTATATGAACTTGTGACCTGACATTGGCACACTGATCTCAGCAGCTGTACCTATACAACTAAGCTAATTTACTGTTACAGGGCAGGATGACTAATCATTAAATCATGTTAAGCAGTGTACAAGGACCATGCTCACTGATACCCCAATGTACTTCACAGAACACATCATACTATAATGCTGCTGTCCTAAATGATGCAGTAAGCCATAAATACACAAATAAAGTATATATATGTGTATATTAACTAAATGAAGGAAAATAATGATTTCATCAAAAAGTATGCATGTAAGAAAATAGGAATATCAGTTGCTTTGCAAATTTCGGTAAATCATAATCCACTTTTTGAATAAAAGATGTGACCAATTAATGAATTTGTGCTGGTTGATAGTGGTAACACAATAAACGTGTTATCTATGTCTTCGTCTATACTAACATAAATTAGCATCTGCCACCATTATAGCTCTTGCTATCATTAGGAGCTGAGTTTATGTTAGTGTTTTTTTTTTACAAAGAAAGTTACCATGCTGGCTCTGGAAAGGTACTCCTTTCCCCTGTCAAGGTTCCAAGTAGTCAGTGCTGGTGTCAGGTCCCTTTGTGTATGCGTTGGAGACAGCCCTTTGAAATGTAAGGCAGGGAACAGCTATACATAAACATCCTGGAAGGATGGTCCATCCTGCCAATAACTAGTCCCCCTTTGTCCCATTGTCTATGAGGAATACACAAAGGTCAACTGCCAGCTATTCCCAGTCATGTTTCCCAAGGCATGGGCTGCAGGAACCAAATGGCCACAACAAGAAGATGGCAACTTTCTAAAAGTGGCATTTTTAGAATTGTGACATAAAATCAAACATTACCATTAAAAATGGTCAGTTTTCAATCAGAATTCATTTGAAGGTAAACATGACATTCTTATATGCTTCCAACCAAAAGTTATTGTTTATTAAATGCAATAAGGTAACCCAATGTTATCCAATGAGAGATAATGGCATTACAGTATTGAAAATGAATTTAGGAGTTCTTCACTACCAAGACATGTAAAAGTTAACTACACATGTAGTTTTTAAATACAATGCATACTGCCCTATTTGGCTGTGTAGAGCCTACTCTAGGGGTGACTTATATGTATTACAAAGAAAGGTTTAGGCTTGACAAGAGTTTTTTTTTGCACCAGGTCGAAATGGTAGATTAAAACTGCACTATAGGCTCCAATGACAGGCCTGACACATGTTTTGAAAAGCCTACCGTAGTTGGTGACACAATGGGTGCTACATGCCCACTATATAATGTACTGAGGGTTTGACTTTAAACCAGTAGGACCCTGGACAATTTACATGAGCAATACACAATGGTTCACTTAGTATAACCTACTGCATATTTATGAATCATCCAAGTCGTACTCAATTAATTCACAAAACACTTCACCCAATCAAATATTTATGGAAATTATATTAATGATATATGGATGTCCCTCATGACAACATAAAGCAGTTATTTTCAAGTAGCATGGCATTTGAAAGAGAAAAAATAATAGCAAAGAATTACAAAGTGCCGTACAAATTACTGTGAACAGTGTCCCAGTGAGGAG
Organism: Pleurodeles waltl; assembly: GCF_031143425.1. Classification (NCBI taxonomy): domain Eukaryota; kingdom Metazoa; phylum Chordata; class Amphibia; order Caudata; family Salamandridae; genus Pleurodeles; species Pleurodeles waltl. The sequence continues at coordinate 1,732,080,095 of NC_090444.1, forward strand.
AAAGTACATGAAAAAAAACCATCACATCATTAAAAGCAAACATCTTTTGAAAATGTATCTCCATAACACACATTATTGAGTGAAAACAATCAACTACACTTTGTATTAGTTAGTGTGTTGAATTGTTGACGACTTCCCAAACTCTTTTGCAATATTGAGTTATTTTCAGGATGTAGGAAGTCAGAGACCTAGAAAAGGAATAGAAAATCAATTACTGGACGTTCCAATTATTGGTGGGGCCAAGTGACACAAAAAGGGGATGCTTGTTACCTTTTACAAGTTGCACAAATGGTCCAACCAAAAGGAGAAGGCACAGTGGTTTAGTTGTGGCAGAGGACGTCGGTGAGCGCAAAAATGCACTCATCACTTGTTCTCCAAAATACCACAATGTGAGTAAACAAAAATAATACTCAGCTGGAAATAGTACTTGGGGAATATAGCAAATAAACAGCCTTATTAATGTTAATTCAGAACGAGAAAATCATTATCTTGAGTGAAAGATAAAAATAAACTCAAACCAAGTGGGGAGGCGGAACGCATCTGAGGTCGAGGAACAATTAGTCAGGGTCAAAATGTAGGCACATAAGCAGAGCAAGAGCTGGAGGAATTCACAACTTTAGACAACCTGTCCAGCCTGACTTACACTGACGTGTGCAGTGGGTCATCACTGTCAGAGTCCTCTAACAGAGGTTTGGCATGTAAGGAGTGCAAGAGCAGAAAGCATGTGCAGCTTCAGCCAGTCTGCACAGTCCAACAGGCACTGACGTGTGGAGGACCGTCACTGTCAGAATCCTCTAGTGTCTGTCATGAGGAAGGAGGCCAGGCAAAAGGTTTGATTTGCCAGGTACAACTGGAAGTTTAAAACTGCATACAGCTGCAGTGCCAGGCCTGACACATGTTTTACAGGGCTACTTAAATGGGTGGCACAATGAGTGCTGCCCACCAGTAGCATTCAATTTACAGGCCCTGGTTACATGTAGTATCCGTTACTAGGACTTACAACTAAATAAATATGCCAATTAGGTGTAGGCGAATTGTACAATTTTTAGAGAGGGAGCAGAAGCACTTTACCAATGGTTAATAGTGAAAAAATGCACGAGTCCTAAAGCTAACAAAATGAATTCAGCAAAAAAGGAGCGATGGAGGCAAATATTTTGTGGGTGTCCCTGTTAAAAAGGCCAGATCCAACACCAGAGTAATTTCAGTAATTTTGTATTACTCTTGTGCAGCAAAAGTACCAAAAATGACAGATTATGACCACTTGCATAATTTATAGTAATGAGGAACAGAACACAAGCGTCTGCTGGTTGCCGCTGTTCATCTTTTGTTGAATTTAGCACCTTTTCCCATGAGCGAAATGCATCCTTACGTCCATTTTAGACAGAAGGATGCATTTTGTCCCAAGTAAATGATGTAATTGCACAGTTACGCTTCACGTGGAGTTCGGCATAATCTTGCATAATTTTGCTGTACTTTCACACAATTACACTACAGCAAATTAACCGTTATGCCCACTCCTTGTAAATACCTCACCCTTGGGAAATGGTATGGTAAAAAACCCACCCCATTCTGACCAACCCATACAATTTGCAAAATCAAAGGGAAAGTCTTCCAGTGGAGCAAGGCAACAGCCTGTATTTGGCAAAGTCAATGTGAAGTAAGAGAGCTGCTGGCGGAAGTCCTGCTCAAGCCATCGGTTTAGGAGGGGGGGTGGAAGCTCAGAGCAGGAGATATTTGTATTTCTTTCCTGCCAACAGTTTTCTAGATACTTTTCATGCCTTTGGCTGGTAAACATTTTATCATGTCCATCAAAATCTAAATCCCATAGGACACAATGGAATTTAGATTTCGGGGGATGGGATATATGTCACCATTGTGACGTAGTAACCCATCAGCCTAAACCATCAGCGGAGTCCTAAATCAGGCTCTTATTCTCCGAAATGGAAATCATTTGTTTCCAGTTGAGCTCCAATGGGAGCCCCACAGTGTTTGATACCTTCTAGCCCGGGGCCATTGAAGAAGATTTGCTGCTGCGAAGAAACTGCAAGAGGGACAAACTTGTCTCTTCAGCCCAGTGAAATAACTCCTTTGCAGGATTGACTCTGTTGCCATGAGGAAATAGTAGTATTCTTTAGCATCCTGTCTATTATTCTAAGTACACTTTACTAATTAGTGTAATATGTGGAGCCATTATTTAATGTGTAAAGGTAATAATTATTCTTTTTCTATCGTGTGTTGTGGCCCCATTTGTTAAAGAATAATTTTTCTTTCTTTAGTCCTGGGCCTACTGTTGTTATGATTAGTATTGTTAGCCCTACGTTTTGGGCTGGCAGGGCACTCCCAGTTTACTAAACAGCTTTGTTAAAGTGGCATTTTCAAAAGTGTAACAATAAACCCAACTTTATCATTTGTTTGTTGAAATATATTCTTTTTTGGCATTTTGCAAAGTACAGTAGCTGGTCGCATATATGGCAAACAGAGTGTCAACTTTGTGTTTCACATCAAGAACATTTATAGAACCATATTATACCATAATTCCAGGCAAAGCAAGGGTATTATGCAATAAATGATGACATGTTGCACCATTAAACTAGCATAGATACAAGTCAAGCAATTAAGAGCAGTAGCCAATAGTATATAATAACTGAAACAATAACAAATAGTTACACACATCTGACTGGTGCCGCAAAGGCGGCAGTGGAGACATGGGCATATCATAGCAATATAGATAATATATGTGATATAAACACCAGGGTGGTGAGTTGTAGGGGGAGGGGCAAGATGTCACAAACTAGGTTATGTGGATCCTGTCAGGAAAGTAGAGGGGGGGTTCTTTACCCTGTGCAACCTCAACCAGGGCCGTTAACAATCCTAGGTCACCTGGCAAAGCAGACTAGGGGGTTTGTGGGTCCCATTTGTCGAACAGTTTGAATACATATGTATTCCAAAGTGTGGCAGTCACTTCACTTCCTCTAAGCTAGTGGTCATGTACCATAGCGTCTGCTTCAGCCACTCCCCACTTATGCACCACTCGGAGCCAATAAGTAACTGTGGATGGCTGTAATGCTTTCCAAGCCAATAAAATATATTGCTTAGACAGAGCCTAAGCCAAGTCAAGCAGTTTCATGCAGTATTTGGAGTATTTCTTTCATTCCGTTACCCCAAGCAAGCACAGAAAGGGATCAAGGGACAGTTGTATATCAATCAATGTAGACAAATGCTCCATTGTATCCCTACACATGCAATGGCGGGCACTCCCACACCATATGTACAAAGGTGGCATTAGAGTGGCTGAACCGCAAACAGGCAGAAGTCACCCCCGGAAACATCTTGTGCAGCCGGTGCGGTGTAAGATAGGTTTGATGTGGGTAATTGAACTGTGTAAATTTTGAGTGGTCATTGCATTAAATGCACTTCACCTTTTTCTGCGCCATCCCCCATTGTTTTCCGGTTAGTGCTGCACCCAAACTGTCCTCCCATCGGGGCTTACTGCAAAGCACATGGTCTCACCCCCTAGCCTGCAGTGCAGTGTAAAGCACCATGATTGCCCTTTTGCCCAATCCATGCGTGAGGAAGTATTGTAGCCCAAGGTGGAGTCTTGGTTCGTCCTGTCCCACCACCCAAGTATTTCTGATTGCTAGCACCAGCTCATTTTAGGCCAGGATAAGGCCAGCTCATAGACCATAAATGTCCTGCATATCCTAGAAGGAGCATAGAATGCCCTCTTTATAGAGATCACTCAATTGGGATATATTCGCCTCCCACCATGGGGCCGGATCGTGTGATGTCAGCAGGTTTCTAGGCTAGATATATGTATTCCAGTAGAACTCTACTACTCACACTGGTCTACCTAGCTCCCTGGTTGGTCCCCCAGGCGAGAGCAGCCAGTTCAGTACATGAATTTTGTCCAGTTCTGTCTGATTTTCCCTACTTTTGCAAATTATGTGTCTAGCTATCCTTTGCATGGGTCATTGCAGCTGAGCTTTTGTAAAGTACAGTTTGAGGCCTGGTGCCCCCAGGCCTCCCTCTATCAGTGGTTGCTGAGGCATGTGGATTGAAACCTGTGTCCGAGCACTGCCCCAACCCTTGTAGATCTTTGAAAAACATTGCTGATACCGCCTCCAAAAAGTACAGACGCTGTAGAAGAACAGTCATCTTGGCAATAGATGTGTGGCCCATGGGCAGCAAGAGCAAGCATATCCAAAAGCTCTAGGACTGAAGTATTGATGTCAGGGCCCTACCATGGTTGCCATCTAGAAGATCCCTATCTTTGTGTATATGTTCACCCTCAGATACTGAAAATGTTCAAAACGCCAAGGAAGCTGAACAGGCTGCAGGGCTTCCCGGTCATCCCGCTCCACCCTATGCAGGGGGTAGATACAAAACGTTCCCCAGTTGTCCATCTGGTCCCATATGTACACCAGTGCGTCATCTACTTAGAGGGAGACAGTACGCTATTCTGCATCTACTGACATGCCCCAATCATGTCGCCTGGCTCGTAGCAAATTATGGGTGAGAGGGAGCATCCCTGAAAGGTACCTCTCCCTATGTTGAATTGGCATGATATCTAACACCCAGTACACACCTTCGCTCACGGCTCTGTGTAGAGCAACTTAACCCAGCCCAGAAATTCACGTACCAACTCCTTAGCTTCCAGCACCAGCAGCAAGATCAACCAAGGGTTTTGAATGTCCTCTCTAAATCTAAGGAAACAGCCACTGGGCGGGTCAGCTGTCCCTTCATAGGCACCCACAATATGAAACAACTGCTGCATGTTATAGTAGGTCCCTCACTGGGGAATAAACCTGCACTGATCTGGGAGAACCAATGAGCGACGAATAGGAAGCAGCCTATCGGCAAGTACCTTGTTTAATATGTTGTAAGCAATGTTCAACATTAATAATGGGCCGTAAGAGCCACCTCAAGGTGATCCCTGCAGGCGTGGTAGTACTATTATTAGGGTCACTTGTAGGGAATCAGGTAGTGTACTGCGTTGATGGGCTTCTCGGTAGACCTCAAGTAATTTAGGGGCATGGGTAGCTCTAAATGTTCCATAATATTCGACAGGGTTCCCATCCATACCAGGAATCTTGTTTTGAGCCATTTGGAGGATTGCCATTTGGATCTCCTCTATCTGCAAAGCGTGATCCAATTTCAATAACTGCTGTGGTGTCAGGTGAGGGAGGGAGGCATTGTGGATTAAGTCCCCCATGCTCTCTAGGGGGTTTCCAGCATAATAGTTGACAAAAACCTCATTAGTGTCCCTCTGTGTGTTTACTGCATGGCCAGTGGAGTTGCAAATCGCCCCTATCAGCATTCTGGGGATTTCCAAGCTCAGCAGCCACACCAGCACACACCATGGTTTGTCAGCGTCTGCATGCTGGTGGGCCAGTGAAGCTTTTTAATCAATATCAATCAATCGTTTAAATGTGCAACAATATTGACGATGGAGTTTTGTTAGACATGGGTGGGCCTCGACCATTGTTGCTGCTTCAATTTCAGTGCTCCTCAGGAGTGACTCTAGCTTGAACACACTGCGAAGAAGAGATGATCTTGCACTCCAAGATGTTTTTATACAATGCCCTTGCATGACCAGCTTCATGGTGTCCCATTCCAGTCTCCAAGGCCCCACTCAGCCCTCATTCTCTGCTACGTACGGAATGAGGTGTTTACCACCAGTGACCCTGTAGACCCAGTCATGGAGAGCCTCTATTCGTAGCCTCTAAGTTGGTATCAAAGCCCATGTCCCAACCCATCTAAACTTAACCTTGAGTGGGCTGTGGTCTGATGTCATCCATCCCAAATATTCGGAGCCATGCACCAGGGGACAGAATTCGGGTGTCCCGGAGCATAGTATGACTATCCCCCAGGATGACCCAGTTACCAGATATCATGGAAATGCAACATCACAGTCTACCACTTAAAGTGTTTAGTCACCTGTATTCCCTGTGTGCCCAGGAGCGGGGGTATAGGGCGATCCATGTCGTGTATGCATTTAAAGTCCCTAACCTCAATCACCAGGGCCTCTGGGTCCAGCAACATTGTTGGAGACAAATTGTGAAAGAAATCACCTTGGTGCATTGTAGGCACATATAAGGATACCACTGAGAAGGGGCAACTACTTAGGGTTCCTTCCAGTATTCTGTACCAGCCACCTTCATCTATCATGATCCTACTCTTCAGAAAGGGTGCCCAAGGGCCCCCCAAATCAGAAGCCCTGGAGCAAATGCAGAGTACCAATTCCCAAATATATGCACACTTCAGCCTCTAGTGACCTTCTCAAGCTCCATGTTGGTAGTCTGTGGGAGATATAGCCTTAACACTTAAGGAATAGTTTTTCACTGTTTGGACATGTAAAACTGAAACCTGCACGTTAAATACCATCTGTCTGACCTATGAGCCGTTACCGCCTACTTTAGGGGTGACATCTAAGTATTAAAAGAAAGGTTTTGGAATGGCAAAATGTTTATTTTGCCAGGTTAAAATTGCAGTTTGAATCTGCACTGCAGTGGCAGGTCTGACACATTTTTTACAGGGCTGTTTTGGTGGGTGGCACAATTAGTGCTGTTGTTCACTAGTAGTATTTAATTCACAGTTCCTGGGTTGAAGTAGCATCATTTACTAAGGACGTACATGTAAATTAAATGTGTCAATTAGTTATAGGCCAATTTGATCATGTCTTAAGGAGAGAGTACAGGCACTTTGGCACTGGTTAATGCACAACAAAAATGAGTTCAGTGAGGCAAGGGAGTGAAGGCATAAACAAAAGGTTTGGATGAATAGCACCAAAAGGATGTCAGGTCTAACAGGTGCAAAACGTCTGGGTTAATATCATGCCAAGGATGTCAGTTCTTTACAACAGAAAGGTAGAAGAAATGCCCCTGTCATGGGAGCTCTCATCGCTAAGATGGAAAAACCTTGGAACACCATCAGCATTGGTGTGGTCTGTCCAGGGTGATGTTCCACTGTGAAGTCCATTCCCTGTAGGGAGGTGGACCACCTCACCAGTTTGGGATTCCCACCACTCATCCGCATTAGCCATCTGAGAGGTCTTTGGTCAATCTGAATTGGTAAGTGTGTTCCAATCAATTACGACCTCAACTTCTTCAGTCCCCAAGCAAATGCAAAGGCTTCCCTTTTGATTGCACCCACCTCTATTCCTTGGGTAGGAGTCTCCTGATGATGAAGGTTACAGGTTGGTACAATCCCTCACCATTCAGCAGTGAGAGAACAGCCCCAATACCATTCTCTAAAGTGTGGGTTCGTACAATGAACTCTCTGGAGAAGTACAAGATGCTGTGCACATGGCCTCCTTCAAGGTGTCAAAAACATTCTGGCACACATCAGTGCAGATCACCTTCTTGGGCCACTTATTAGAAGCCACCACAGTCAAGGGGGAGCAATAGTGCCATATTCCTTGACAATCCTCCTGTAATAACCAGTGAGGCTGCAAGAAGGCTCTTTCGTCTGTCTGGGTGTTGGGCGTTTCCCAAGAAAAGTATAGTTTGAATCTTCGGTAGGAAGGGTTGCATTTTGTCCCCACTGACTTGATGACCCAAACACACAACAGAACCTTGTACTGTCTGACAATTACTAGCCTTGATAGCCATGCCTGCCCTTTGCAGGGCCTGAAGCACTGCCCGGAGGTGGTGCAGGTGGTTATCCCAGCTAGCACTGAAAACTGTAATGTTGAATAGGTAGGTGGCACTGGTGTGCTCCAACTCCAACCTCTGGATGGTGGTGTGGACATTCTGTTACCCAAAGAACATCACTGGAAGTGGGTATCTGGAGTGGAAAATTCATACTTCTCATTGGCTCCCTCACTTAAAGCAATCTTTCAGTACTCTCACGTCAAATCACATGTTGGAACTTAGCAGCTCCCAAATGGTCGATAAGCTCATCAGTTCGGGGATGGGGTGAGTCTTGGTTCCTGAGTTGAGCTGTCTGTAGTCCACATTGACATAGAGTTCTAGTGTGACACCCGTAATGGGACAACCATGGTTACCAGAACCACAGGACTAGACCAACTGATATTATAGTGTTCAATCACCCCTAATCCCAGCATTTTGGATACCTCGCGCTCAATACTAGCTCTAACTTTGTCAAACAGCCTGTACATTTTGTTTTTGACAGGCATGCTGTCTGTTTTGTCAATAGCATGGGTACCCAAAGTGTTGATCCATGGGGTCAGTAAGAAGAGAAAGATCAGAGGCCCCAGCACATAGTGACAGTCCCTCTGTTTCTCTAGGGTCCGGGGAGAGCATAACTCCTTTCGCTGACCCATCTTGCTCCTTGGAAGACAGGGAATCGAGTAGAGGCTTGCTCTATTCCTTTACACCATCATCTTTCACCAGGAGCATGGTTGCCTCAGTCCTCTCAATGTGGGGTTTGAGGCGGTTGACATGCAGGACCTTCAGAGGGCTCACAAGAAGGTGACCACTTCCTTTTTCTCCTTAACCTTATAGAGAACAATCCACCAGTACTGCAAGTCCTGGGGCTCCACTGACTCAATCACCCATACTTTCTGACCAGGTTGAAACTCAACCAGAGTGCCCTTCTGGTCATGCCAGAGCGTCATGACTTCCTGGCTGATCTCCAGCAACTAAGTGGCCTTTTCAGTGCAAACTCTTTTTCTGAGTCCTGAGAGCTAACATGTAGCTGCCCATATCCTGGGGGAGATGGGTTCTTGAGGGCTTACTCCCATCTCTCATTCACAAGCTGAGATCTCCTCTGACAGGGTGGCCGTACAGAGGTTAATATGGACTGAACTCTACCCCCTTTTGAGGTACCACTATGTATGCAAGCAACAAGCCCTGACAGGCCTATGATCATGGTTTTAAGTTTTCTTGGACCTCTCAACAAGACCATTGGTCTTTGGCTGGTAGTGTATGGATAACCTGTAAGTTACCCCACACTAGTTCCACCTTGACTTCATATACGCTGACATAAAGTTGGTACCTCAGTCAGATACCACCTCCTTGGGGAAATCCACTCAGGTAAATATCTCCACCCTGGCCGCCATGGGTGCAGTTACTGTCCTCAGAGGTATGGCCCTCCTGGTACTGGGAGGCATGGTCCACCAAGACCAGTATGACCCTGTTGCCTAGGGCAGTCTTGGGGTCCAGAGACCCCACAATGTCAATGGCCACCTGTTGAAAGGGTGTTCTTATGACAGGGAGAAGAATTCAGACAGCCTTCTGATTTACCCCTGACTTTCCACTGCTCTGACAATTAGGAGAGTACCTAAAGAATGCACTTGAGTTATCCCCATCTGGGGGCAATAACATTGTGTGCCCAGCCTTGCTAAGCTCCTGGCCTACCCCTGATGTCCCACCAAGGGTACATCATTAGTCAGTCTCAGTAGGAAGGGCCAGTAGCACTGGGGACCATCAACACACAGGTTCCCCAGGCTCAGGGACCTTAGACTCACTATAATGGAGATCATTCTTCCAGTAGGTCAGGTGATCAGAGGGACTGTATACACAATGTCTGGGGGAATACTGCACCAAAGATTTCAGGTCTAACACTGTGCAATTACTGTTTTGTGTATTGTCATTCTTTGCCGAATTGTTTGGCTTTGTTGTTGCTTTGTCTTGCTTTGTCTTGCTGTGTTTTGTTATGTTGTACTATTTTTGTTGTGTGTTATACACATTTGCATGACTGATTAGGTGTGAGAATGTGATATTAATTTACATAGTGATGTGTTAGTGAAGTTCTGTGTGTCAGCTGTTCTGTGGGGATGTGACTGTGCTGTGGTGGTTGAGAGATGTAAGGATGGGGTGCTATCTGGCTGTATGCGGGTCATGAGATTGGAGGCTGCCCAGTTTTAAGCTGTGGGAAAAATGAGTGTGGTGTTTGGCTTATGTGATGCAAAGTTTAGAACTATATTGTGCCTGGAGCTAGAGTTACAGAAGCAGTGAGTTTGGTGGGTGTTTGGCTGAAGTTGTAGGAAGAGGTGGGAGCTGTGGTGGGCCTACCTGTGGAAATGGGAAGGGATGCTTGAGTTGTGTTAACGCTGAAATTTTACTAATGAATATTCATGAATTCAGGATTTTAAAAATAAATAGAAAATGAGTTTACATAGAAAAATAATGCACACGTTTGAAAATGTGCCTACTTGAGTGACCACCAATACTCACGATGTATACTTATTAACAGCTTATTAATGTAAAATGTTGAGCTCGTGTTTGTATTAATGTAGTAGTGTGTCATTTTAAGGGTTATGTGTTATGTATTTGCTTTATTAATAATAGGCCTTAATTTAGCAAGGTCTTGGCCCTAGTTGGACATCCTCATGTCAAACTGCATTGCTTAGACGGATCATAAAATGGCTGCTTAGAGAATTAAATTGTAATTTTCAATTGCATGGATCGAATGTTAGTTGCAGAAATCCTTTCCCAGGAGAACTGCTTGCTAGAATATGTTGTACCAGCTAGGGATACATAGTATAACTTATTGTGTGTAAAGGTGAGGATCCCAGGAGCGGACAGTGGATGCACTGACTGAAAACATAAGCTGATACATATTTGTTACCTGACGAGCCCAACGACGGGAACGGGAGAGAGGAGCCAATCATCGACATGTGAACAAAGGTTTAGTAAATTCTTAGATTTGAGGTTTCACTTTCATTGGACTAACCGTAAATGTACAATGGGAAGTCGTTTTAGGTAATCTAACTTAGCCAGACTGCACCAAGAGGAGACAAGCCATTATCCCCATTCTTCGTAGTCGTCCCAAGAGGAAACGCGTTTTAACTATTATTCTTTCCCAACTGCATGAAGAGACTTGGCTTTCCTGAACTTCAACGCTGAATTTCGATGTTTTGCTGACTGAACAGATGTCCAATTGGCGAAGATTGTCACATCTTGCTGAACCATACTGAGGCAAGGTATAAGACGATGTTACTGGCTGTTATGTCTATTTGCTTTTGTTCATAGGTACAAACTGCTAATTTTGATAGATATTTGTGTTGACTAAAATTATTTTGCATGAAGCACAATCATTGTATTCTAATCAGAAGGTTAGTTAGGATATTCACTGATGATGCGTGCTACACGTAATATCGGTTGATGTGGTTTCTTTGATGGATTCTATATGTATGCCATTTCTCTTGCACATTTATTCTTGCTATTGATCTGTACTGTAACCCTAGAATGTATAGCGGTCCAAGCGTTGATTAAATTGCGATTCGTTAGAAGATTTGGTCAGCCAGTATTGTTTTTGTATGCGTATCATTTGATTTTGAGACTAAGTTATGTGATACTAGCATTGTTAATAAAGGGAAATAAACATTCTAACTTTTACATAAAGGTATGGCTATTCATGGCCAAAAGGTCATGGTGAGTGAAAAATTACTGACTCACAAGATTATTGATGTTATTGATAGTTATTGCTATTGATTTGTATTGGTACCGAGTCTTATGGTGGGAGCTACTCTAAGCGCAGTCAAAAGGTCCATTGAAACTGTAATGCGCATCCTTATAACCTAATGATAAATAACCAAATAAGGTAGCGCTTTCGTGCAGAGGAGGAGGGGCTGCCGCCACACGTCAGGGCAAGGAGCCCTTTAAATCATTTGGTGCGCTCCCGCCGCCGCGGGTAGCGCTTTCGTGCAGAGGAGGAGGGGCTGCCGCCACACGTCAGGGCAAGGAGCCCTTTAAATCATTTGGTGCGCTCCCGCCGCCGCGGGTAGCGCTTTCGTGCAGAGGAGGAGGGGCTGCCGCCACACGTCAGGGCAAGGAGCCCTTTAAATCATTTGGTGCGCTCCCGCTGCGCGGGACGTGCGCGGGCGACGCCCGGGCAAAGCCCGGGCCAAGGGCGGGCCCATCCTTGCCCGTCATCGCCCGGAGGAGACTGGGCTGGGCCACCCCCCGAAGTTCTGTCCTTTTGATATTTGGTGTGGCATAGAGACCTTAGGAATTTCTTTTGCATAGTTTGTCTGGTATCACTTGATCTCGAGCTCCACTTAGCACCAAAGGGGCTAGTGGAGCAAGCTACTACTTCCTCTCGCTGCTAGGGGCTTCCTTCTCTCCTGTCACCATTTGTACTTGACACTAGGAACCAGGGCTGGGCCATTGGATAGACGATATGGGGAAGAGGAAGGCCGATGATGTATCAGTACCCCAGTCTCGGGTTAAAAAACCCAAGAAACGTTCTGTTGGGAAAGCGGAGGGATGTCCCAAGACAAATCTACAGCAATTTAAATCAATCGACTCATTGTTTGAAGAGGTAGAGGCTATACTGAGGAGTCCCTCTGTTACGGGTCTTTCCATATCGGATACCATTCCTCCCAAAAAGATTCCTGACCTCTTCAAAAAAAAAACTCAGATGCATAGAACAGAGGCTAAGGCTGATTTACATCCCCCTCCCCACTTCCAGGGTGTAATTCCTTCACTCTTGGAGATTTCACCATCCTTGGTGGAAACTAATGGATGTTTATCTGTAGAAGGTGCACCCTATTTGAGGTGCACGTCCCCACCTCCTATTGTTATTCCTTGCTCAAATAGGTTTTCGGTTCTGTCCTCTGATTCTGTAAGTCCTGGACATTCACAAACCCTACTTGTAGAGGGAACCGACAAAGACTCTTTGGATGGAAAGATGGGCAACAACGAAGCTTCTCAATTGACTATCATTTCTCAGAAAATAGATGACGTTAAGTGTCTGTTGGTATCTTTGATGAACAAAATTGCTGGACTCTATGATCAAAAGTCTTGTTGTAATTGCATTGTGCCACATGAGTCTGCCCCATCCTCTGATTTATTGATGGAAACTAAAAAACCTAGTCCTCCTACCGTAGGTGATAAATTGGCATCCTCTTCTAAATATAACATCGCTAGGGGAAGAAATGGTAGCTCCACAACGCACAGTAAGTCTGCTTGTCAGACCATGTTCTCCACCCATGAGCGAGTTTCCAAACCAGGTATAAATAAGTGTGGATCCATCTCTGGTCGGGGGGACAAAGGTACTCCTTGCCCAATAACCTCTCAGCTAAATCTAGGGGGATTGCCCCCTGCAGCAAGTTGTTGTGTTAGTTCCCATTCTGCCACTTACCCTGATCATTTGTCACTCTTGCAGACCTGTGACATCAAGGGAAGGTTAAGAAGGAGGAGGGAAGATGCCACCATATATTTGACTAGGGTGCCAAAGCTACCTCAGGGCAATAGAGAGTCGAGTGACTCTCTAACTAACAAAGTCATTTATTGGATTCGCTCCCAGAGGAACTGTCTCTCTGTAATCCGGTCTGATATACGCGAGGCACACAGACATAATCAGTTAGGGTCGGATTTTGATTATATTTCGATTCTTTTTAATGATAGAAGTCTAGTTAATGATCTCCTGGCCTTCGACACACGGACAGGTACACTATGTATAGATAGGGAACCGAAACTTAGACTCAGTAGTCAGCCGCCTGGGGCCCCGCTATGTAGAGGATGTTGTACATCTGGAACTATTGTAGCTGGGGTTATTCCCTCTTCAGATAATTCTGCAACATCTAATTCTGAGAACCCTTACCCCTTACTTTCTGAATCAGATTGACTGATTACCCCCTGTATAGTACTTCCTAAAAAAGCAAATGACAAATGTCATCCTATAGGGACTCCACTTCCCGTCTCTTTAATGAGTTCCAAATTAACAACTACGCCTCCTAAAATCAATATTATCTCTTGGAATGTAGCAGGAATTAAGTCAAAGTTGGATGACACGGAATGGGTAAGCCTTATTAACAAACAAGATATCTGTCTTTTTCAAGAAACCTGGACTGCAGAACAGTTATCCATACAAGGCTTTACAACTTATTTTTCTGCTGCCCAACCTGCCTCCGGTGGCTTTGGAAGACAGATAGGAGGGTTAATGATTTTATTGAACAACAAGCTAGAATGTGACCACTCTATGATAAAGTTTAATTCTTATGATCTGCTGGGTGTGCAACTTACTTTCCGACCCGGATTCAGGCTGATAGTTCTGAATACCTATGCAAGATCCGTTCCCCGTGGGTCAGAATCAATGGTTCTCACCCAGTTGACGGACTACATAGAGCTTTTGGACCCTTCAGATCTCTTGATCATAGCAGGCGATTTCAATTGTTCCTTTGTGTTGGACAATACTATCAGTAATCTGACTACTGAAGAGGACGAACATTGGGGTATTCCCCAATCTAAGGAAATTGTGTTTTCTCCCGTTTCCTGTGTTGCATCTCAGTTGTCTTCCCTTTGCCTGAAACATGGCCTGAGAGAATGTAACGGCCGCACTAAATCTGATTCAGAGCGAGCCATCACTTTCAAGCGAGGGCTTTCCCTTAGCACTATTGATTATATCCTGGTGGACATTAGGCTATGGTCAAGTTCACTGGACATGGAAATTTTATCTCGCTTGGATAGCGATCATAATCCTCTGTGCCTTGTACTGACCAACCATGCATTCTTAAGAGTCCAGCACACAACGATTACTAATGTCCCACTCCCTTACCTGAACCATAGACGTTCTCGGGTCTGTTGGCCAAAGGTTGAATCCAATCCGTACTTGATTGGGGAAATATATTCATTATTTTTAAAACTCTTCGTAGATTACGAGGATCAAGAAGCCCCTGACATTCCTATTATGTCTATCCACATTAAATTGGTGGATTTCCTACAAGGTATCTTCTATAGGGAAACCCCTTCCAAATCGAGACCAGCTGATACCCCCCGTAGGGATTGGTATAATCAAGACTGTGTGCGAGCAAGATCTAATCTAAACAAGGCTGTAAAAAACTCTACTCAAGTGGCTATTAAAGAGGCCCGACGTAGGTATGCTAATGCCCTGAAACAAGCAAAAAAAGACTGGGATAATGAGATATGGCAGAAGCTGCTTGCAGCAGTCAAATACAAAGATGATAGTTCCTTTTGGCGGCTGTTGACCTCTAGTTCGAAAAGGGGCAATGATGATATCAGTATGTATATACAGCCCGAAAGATGGGTGTCCTATTTTTCTGGAATATACGCTCTGCCCGCATCGCAAGCTCCGGTGGATCCTGGATACGATGAGTGTTGGGCTGTTAACATGACCTCAACTGAGAGCATTGTTTTTACCTTAGCAGAAACAATAGCTGCAATCAATTCTTTGAGGCCAGCAAAAGCCCCTGGTCCAGATAAGATCCCAGGGGACCTGTTTAAATCAGAACCAAAGATATGGGCATGGTACATCAATTTATTGTCTAATGCCATAGCAGCTGGTAGCCCTATTCCAGATTCTTGGCGTGGCGCAGAAATAATACCGATTTATAAAAAGGGTGATGTAGGTTCACCTGCAGACTACCGTCCAATCAGCCTTATTGACATCCTTCAGAAGACGTTTGCCAAGCAAGTCTTAGATAGGCTTATCGATTGGATCCAAGACAACCAAATTTTATCCCCCTTACAGGCCGGTTTTCGGCCTAAAACTAATACCATGGACCAAGTCTTCAGACTGTCATTATTATTTTGGAAGTATGTCACCCTATCTAAGCAAAAACTTTATGTTGCCTTCGTAGATCTGAGATCTGCATTTGATCTTGTCCCAAGAGAGAAACTTTGGGGAGTATTAAATAAAATCGGTACCCCAGGAAACTTAGTGCATTTAATTAAAAGATTACATGAAAAAACATTTGCACAAGTTAGATGGGGTAATCAGGGGGAACTCACCGATAAAATAGAGATTAGGAGAGGAGTGCGTCAGGGCTGTGTTCTTGCCCCAACGTTATTTACATTGTTTATCAATGAGGTGGTGCAAGTCGTTACCAACTGCCAAAATGATGCTCCATCCTTGAATAACCATAAAATTCCAATTTTGCTATTTGCTGATGATTCCCTCCTGATCTCCAGAACTCCTATGGGTCTCCAGGTACTTGTGGATAAGTTTAGTTCATTCTGTGTTGACTATGGGCTTGAACTCAACCACAGCAAAACCAAACTCATGACCCTGGGCTGTGGTCCCACAAAGAGATACTCAATTTTCTATAATGGAACCCCCCTAGGTATGGTAAGCTCCATAGATTATTTGGGGGTGAGAATTAGCAATAACCTGTATTGGGGGCCTCAAATCGATAAAAGCTTAGCTCTTCTGGCACAGAGATCTGGGGCCATTTTACGCTTCCACAAGTCCACCTCTGAGAGAGTGATTACTCCAACTATTAAAATTTACCGAGCAAAGGCACAGAGCGCTGCGGTCTATGGGGCAGAAATTTGGGGGCCCTCGAACATTAGCAAGTTAGCAGTGGGGGAAAACAACTTTGTAAGGTCAATCTTGGCCTGTCCTCGCAGTACCCCACTGCTGCCAATGTTCTGGGACCTCGGCCTTCCACGCATTTCAGATGTAATTGCCCTACGACCATTGCTTTTCTGGGTCCGTGTATGGACCACCCCTGAGCTATCCACATACAAGGAGTCTATTCAAGACATTCTAGATAGACCAAATGTACTTAACATTTCCTGGTTTAACCACATCTCAAAATGGTTTCATAGATTGGGTCTTAGTGAGTTTTGGAGTCATCCAGAAAGTATAAGGAAGGATCAGAAGAAGCATCTGAAAACTGTTTACTGGATACATGTCAGGGAAAACTATCTGCTGTGCTCAACACACGGCAGATTGACGTCACAATTCTTTGATTTTAAATGGTATCCATATTTGGAACCATTTATGGATACAATTCTTGATCCATTAAGTAAGAGTCTATATATTCAGTTCAGATATGATTGTCTGCCTCTTAAGTCCTATGGCAGTACGCGGAGTGCGATCCCAAGTCCTGACACTTGCCCGAGCTGCAATCAAATTTCAGAATCTATTGTACATTTCATGTTTATATGCCCTGCTTATTTGATTGCGCGTCGGAAGTGGTTACGATCTGTGTGCAGTAATATGGGGACAAGACACTGTATTGTTGCCTTAAGGATCATGATGAGGGAAACTTCTCTCCCTCTATCTTGTGCGGTCAGCAAGTATATTGTAGCTGCTTGGCATATACGTACAAAACTTTTGGGGAAACAATGATGATGAGGACCAAATGCTTAAAAAATAAATAAAAAAAAAGTGTTTTAGCTGCCAAATTTTAAATACACACCTAGACTGAAATAAAACCCCATGTTGAATTTAAATGTTAGGTATTAGGGGGTTAGGTGTCTTTTTTTAAGGAAAATAATTTTATGTGTTTTAAGGTTGACATATATGTTTTTATCTCTTTCTTATCTTTTTTAACCTAATTCCTATTTGCTCTTTCATTTAAACGTTGGTTGTTTTGCTTTTATGGTTGAAAGTAACCGAATAAAGCTATGTGTTGATGATGATGAACCAAATAAGGTCAGATGCGCTTACAGAGATGGTAGCAGAGTATGATGGTTAGTCTCCTTAAGAGCCCATCATAAAGGTACCGAACATGGGTAGCCCCTAAAAGAGAAAATTTGTAGAAAGTTAAAACATTTCAGATTCGATGATACAAAGTGGAGAGAAAATGTGCCCCTAAGAATGACTTTCCCAGAACCTTGGAGCCTGCAAAGTGTATGAGACAGTTGGGTTTTGTTGTAATTTGTCTGGTTTAATAGGTCAACCGGACGTGGTCAACAAGTCAGAGTGTGATTCAAAGGGAGTGAAAGAATTTTCGACTGAGACCTGGTAAGTTCTATGTGCACCTGGACAGACCCACTGATCAGTTGAAAGCCATCAGTGAAAAATCTGTAAGGTTTCTGAAGTGATTGTGTTACCCTACCTATAGTAAACGGACAAATTGGGTTTTAATTTTGTTTAGTGCTCGCATTAATTTTGCATTAGTTTCGTGTGAATCTGAGTTTAGGAGAACAAGCCACAAGACTTTGTCAGCCACAGTATGTGTGAGTGTGACGTCATTGGAGCCACCCTGGGTTAGGTTGGTTAGGGAGAAGGGTCATGCACGGATTGGCGGACAACCGTGAAGCGCAATTGGTTGAGAAGGTCGGTGAAAAGGATTATGGGATTGTAAGTCACTTCCTGATTTGATTGAGAATAACTTAACAGTCGCAGAAATAACATTTTTTAAAGCTTTAAAGAGTACTTTAAGGGGAGATACGTAAATCACAACAAGTGTAGGAGATATTGCACCGCCAGAAGGTACACCACCTTACATTGTAATCGAAGAAAAGGGTGCTGTGCCATGTCTTTGGCTGAAACAATGGTGGAAAGTGACAGAGAAACCTGGGGGTTTAGAGTTTCCTGCCCACAGAACATTTAATTTGAGCATCTTAGAGAATCTGAGGAGGGTGCTATATGGTTTGAAACCCCTTCTGAGACCAGCACATTTCAAGGCATTAGCAATCTGGTAATTAGTAGCCAGACAGCAACAACAACAAAAGTTTGAGAGGAGAATGAGAAAGGCAGAATAGACAGTAGCTGAGGGTAGGTGGGACAGCGATTAAAACATTTGGAGAATCAAGACTTTCTATGGAACTAAGCTGTTTCCAGCAATTACACACAACAACGAGAGAGAAGAAACAAAAGCCACCAGAAAGCTAAACACAAGTCCCACTGAGAGTAGGGAGCAGAGATCTAAAGAGTCTAGGAAATCTTTAACACTTGAGGAAGAGTCAGATGATGATGAGTTTATTTTACATTCATTGAGAAATCGCCCCCCACCATATGCAGCACAAGAGAGTTGTCCGAGCACCAGTGTAAATCCTTTGGCACTGACATTGGTTAACATGACTATGACTCCAGTGCAGATTATTCCTAGTAAGACACAGAGCCCGATGCAGAGCAGTCTAAATCTGCCTACTACATCGGCAGTACAGAATCAGATGCCACAGTCGAATGTCCTGAGATTTTATCCTGACGTACCCATTGTGGAAACTGCCACAAACCTAATAGTGCCAACAGGACAGGTTTACCAGAAACCAATATAGGTTCAGACAGAGCCAACCCCACTCCTACTGCATCAAGTGCAGTCACAAGCAATGCCAAAGTACACTCCTATAACAGGGACACAGACAGACATGTCCGCATGATTTAGAATACGGGAATTATGCGCCCACTGAACCTGTGCCTGTACCCATTACCATTGGCCCAGTCATATCCTTGTTTGCCCTGGGAAATAACAGCACAAATGGACAGATTCAGAATTCAATGAGGAGAGAACTCAATAGAGGTGCCAGAGTGTTCTCTCCTGCGGGACAGCCCTTTGATGGAACCATATCAACGGAACAGGGTCAAACACCAGTCAAAACTTGAAGTTACTGACACCGCAGTCTCCGAAGCTAACTATGCAACCGTTACCAAGTACCCATCCAAACAACATTTCGCTGCAAGGTTTGACTGCCCAACAATTGACTGAATGGTTAGATAAGCTAAATACTCCGCAGAATGTGCCTAGGGGAGAGGAGTACTTGAACTATATGAGACTAGGGATGGAAGCGGGTGAACTTATTGAAGGACGTATGGGTGTGAACAGAATTGAATCCTACACCAAGCAGAACTGAGATACCTATGCCCGAAAATTACAAGGGAAGCTAACAATGTACATCAAAAGCTAGCAGACTAGGCAGAGAAGTATGGACTAGAAATAGAGAAAACAGAACATTTGAATAGGAGTCACAGGTTAGATTTTGACTCAAAAGATTTCGAACACGTGAGATCTGCGGGAATGAAGGCACACCTTAGAGAGTTACTCCAAAGTGTCCAGACATGGGGAGCATTAGGCAAGTGGGAAGGCAGATGGGTGAAAAAAAGAGACCAGAAGAATAGGGATTCAGCCAATCTTACTGCAAATGTGCAGCAGGTTGAGGACTCTAAAAATTTGACTAATGAGAGAGATTCCAGGAGGGAATTTTGTCCATCTCCCTTGGAGCAGAAGTGACATTCTGTCCTTCCAAAGCATTATCCCAGGTGAGAGAGAATAGTACCAGCAGACAGACATGTTTGTGAAACTTGCAAAATGCCTGTCGGAGGATCTGAACACTCTATTGGAGATAGTAGTTCCAGCAGATTTATGGACTGAGTGCAAGAGGAGAGTAGATTGACCAACAGAAGAACCTGAAAGAGACCCGATTACAGGCGCACCATCTCTCGAGGTGATGAAATATTACTATAAAGTGATTGAATTTATGAAAACAATAATTTCCCCTAAAAACATTGACTGGCAGAGAATAGACAGGACAGCTCAGGAAGCAAAAGGGTGAATATATGCATAGTATGAGAGATTGTTGCAGGAATTCAAGCATTACAGTGGTACAGAAACGATCAAGCTGAAAGACCTGATTCTTTTTGTATTCAGATTTGTGGAAGGATTGATACCTGAAATTAGCCGGATGATTAAGAGACACTTGATTTGCTGGCAAACAAAGCCGATTGATGAGGTATTGTAGTATGCAAAGTACTGTAGTGACAAGATTGAGTTGAAGCAGAGAGAGTTGAAAGAAAAGGCGATGGTGATGCAGGTCAGAGCGGTACACACAGGGTTGCAGGGAAATTTTCTGCAACAGCAGGGGAATGTGGTATTTCAAAATGAGTCCAGAGGTAGAGGTTGGAGTGGAATTGGAAAAGGAAACTGTAGTCCGCATTTCAATACTGTAGTGGTTCAGAATGATGTGCAGGGAATGAAGAGATTGTTGGCATGTCATGCTTGTGGAGGGATCGGACATTAGAAGTGAGAGTGTCTGATGATGGTACAGGAAGGTGGTGTTCAGCAAACAAATTACATCAATTTGTTCCAAGACATGAGAGGCCCGAGAATGAGGGGTCAAAATCAAAATTTTCAAAGCAATGTGAATCATATGCAGAATTTTCAACCCATTCAACAGGTGCATATGCCATATCTGCAGATGGCACAGTATCAGCCAATACAACAGCAGGTTCAAATGGTACCTAGACAACAAATGTAAAATACCTAAAGCCCCAATAGAGCAGCAGCAGGTGATGCTTCCTCAATAGGTCACAGGTTTAACTAGAGTAATAACACAGTACACCAATTCCCGTTACATATTGAGAATGGAATAAACGATTGGGTGAGTGAGAGTTCTAATGAAGAGGAATGTGTGCTTGCAGCTTCCTTAGAAGTAGATCAGAAAGGTCCCTATGTGAAGGGAAGGTAATGGGTTACAAAGTCTTCTTCTTTGTCGACACAGGAGCTACAAGATCTACAGTAAGAACTGCAGAAGTTCCAAACTTGCCCCTTTCAGGAAAAACAGTCCAGATTGTAGGAGTAGCGAAACAGTATTTGACCAACCCAATAGCAGAACCACTTCAGGTTAAGATCAGCAACTTTAAGGGATTACTCAAATTCGTAGTTTGTGACTCAAGTCCGGTATCCCTACTGGAAAGGGACTTGCTGTGTTAAACAAGATGCTTGATTACTTTCTCAAATGATGGAATTAAAATGCAGACGAACAGTGATGATGAGGATGACCCAGCTCCAGAGACAGAGTGTGAGGTAATTGGTAAGAAGTACCCTCGGATTAGATTGTTTCCAGTTTTTAAAGTACAGGATCTTACTTCCGACTTACAGGGAACAGTAAATGAGAAAGTCTGGTGTTTAACAGAGAAAGACATTGGTCTGATAAAAGGAGCTGTGCCACCTATGGTTCCAGTAAAGCTGAACGCAATTTTTCCCCAGATCCTGCAGTACCACATGACACAAGACATCATTGAAAAGGTTGCTCCCATAATTAGCGAATTTGTGAACCACGGGGTTTTGAAAGAAGTGTTGAACAGCCCATGTAATTCACAGATAATGGGATTGAGGAAGCCCTGTGGGAAAGTTCGAATTATTCAGGGTCTGAGAAAAATAAATGACATTGTGCTCAAATGTTGTCTCGTAGTACCAAATCCAGCTGTGATTTTGTTCCAGATTCCATGCGATGTTGAATGGTTCACTGTTATAGACTTGTCACAAGCATTCTTTTCTGTGCCTCTTCACGAGGACAGGCAATTTCTCTTCTGTTTCAAATTTTTAAATCAAGTTTACTGTTGGTGTACAATTCCTCAAGGGTTTTTGGAATCACCTTCCATATTCAACCAAATCTTGAAAAAAAACCTGGACTCATTCGAAATGCATTTCCAATCGATATTGGTAAAGTACATTGATGATTTGTTGATTGCGTCCAAAACAAAGGAAGAGTGCACATATGACACGATTGCCTTACTGAACCATTTGGGAAAAAATGATCATAAAGTGTCTTCAACTAAATTGCAATACTGCCAGAAAGAAGTGAAATATTTAGGTCACCAGATTGACAAGGGGAGTAGGAACATATCCAGAGAAAGGGTCACAGTCATTTTGCAGATGAGTCCCGCAGCCACCAAGAGAGATGTCAGGATGTTTTTGGGGATGGTATGCTACTGTCCCCAATGGATTCCCAACTTTTCAGCCATTTCAAAGCCATTACAGTAGCTGACCCACAAATAAGTCACTGATCCCCTAGTGTTAGATCAGGCCTGTATGAAAGCATTTTCCGAATTAAGAGAGAGTTGTGCAAAGTCCTGGCTTTGGGAATGCCTGACTAAACAAAACCCTTTACTTTGTTCTGTCACGAGCATGATGCATATTCTTTGCCTGTCTTGACTCATGTCCATGGAGGTGTAAACCGCCCAGTAGCATATTTTTCAGCTACTTTGGACCCAGTGGCAGCAGCTTTACCAGGCTGTTTGCGTGCAATTGCAGTGGTTGGACAGAGCCTCGCATAATGTGAAGGCATTTTGATGGGACATCCCCTGATTATTATGGTCCCTCACTCCATTGACGTTTTACTTACAAGAACAAAGACACAATACCTAACAGGTGCCAGGCTGACTCGCTATGAGACGAGCATCCTGGGGTCAACTAATTTGTCATTGAAAAGATGTACATGGCTTAACCTGGCAACCTTGCTCCCAAATGAGAATGTTGAAATTGAAAAGTTGGAAGATATTGAACATGATTGTCTTGAAGTAACTGATCCATGCACAAAACCGAGACCCGATATTAGAGACACCCAATTGGAAGAAAATGACCAAATTATTTTTGTGATGGTTCTTGTCTAAGGAACAATACGGCAATACTGAGAGCAGGATATGCGGTGTGCACATTTTCTGGTGTACTTGAAGCTTCCTGCTTCGAAGAGTATACTCTGCACAAGTAGAGGAACTGGTAGCCCTTATTAGAGCGTGCCATGCTTCTGCACAGCTTAATGTTACCATCTATATGGCTAGCCAGTATGGATTTGGAATAGTGCATGACTTTGGCCAGTTGTGGTCTCAGAGAGGTTTCCTGACCTCTTCTGGTTCACCAGTAAGAAATGGTATTCAGGAGTTGTTGCAAGCTATCGAAATGCCTGAGAAGATTTCTGTGATGAAATGAAGAGCACATCTGAAATCACAAGATTTTGTGCCAATGGGAAATGGGTATGCGGCTCAAGTTGCAAGATTTTGCACATTGAACTGTATATCATTCAGGGATAAGTGGGTATTGCTACCCGAGGAAGAGGAGACATGTTCAAGTTGCATTACATGTAATAGATACCTTGGAAGAGCTGAAAACACTGCAAAATAATGTTGATAGGGAGGAGAAAAGGTCAGGGGTCAAAATGAAATGTGTACAGCGACAGGATGAACTGTGATCTTTCAGAAGGGGGTCAATTGGTTTTGCCGAACAGTTTGTTGACTGAAATGGCTAGATATTATCATGGGCAAGCACACGTTGGGAGGGATGCAATGATTTGATTGTTCTAACAGAATTGGTTCAATCCGAAGTTTAGACAAGTTGCTGAAGCAGTTTGCCATCGTTGTGTCGTTTGTCAACAAACGAATGCAGGTAAAGGGACAGTAGTCAATTGGAGCCACATTGGAAGAGCAGGAGGTCCATTAAGCAGTATGCAGATGGATTTTATTGAGATGCCTGTGTGTGAAGGAATGAGATATGTGTTGGTGATTGCCTGCATCTTTAGTCACTGGATTGAAGCTTATCCTACACAAAGAAATGACAGCCTCACAGTAGCAAAATTACTGTTTAGGGAACTGATACCACGTTTTGGGTTTTCGATCCAACGACCAGACCAACCTCAGAGCCGGGAAGAGGAGAAAGTGGAACTGAGACCGGATCTGAGCAAGGCGAGAACGGTTCAGCCACTCCTGTGAGAGACGAAGGAGAGGCCTACAGGAAAGAGAAAGTGAACCAGTCTCAATGAGGCAGCAGGAGTCTAGTCAGAGGAGGGCTTTCCCAGAAGCTGACGATCTTGAAAGACAAACAGAGCAAATGACAGTAGAAATGCTACTGTATCCCTTAGCTGTTCACACAGGTGCAGTGCTTGCATGGTATATGTGTGGACAGGTACAAAATAGAAGGTAGTCCCTTCTCCTGACCTAAATTAACAATTTCCAGTTTTAATGCTAAGAAGCAAAATCGATTTTAAATTGCCGTTTTTAGGGTCGAGCCTGCAATAGCATGCGCTAGCTCATGTGTTTTGCTTGGGAGATACTGTTGTAGCTAGAAAAGGGCTTGGAGCCCGCCTGTCACGCACCATTTGTTGGCTTGTGTGGCACTCCTCTTTACAGCCTCTTGATTCGTCCACTTTAGGCCTAGCATCATTTCCGGACATGTCGTGGAGCAGGGACTAAGCACTGATTGATCTAACTTAATTAGTGCCCGTCCACTGGTCCCGATGTGATTGAGGTACTATTTCTTCCCCCATCCCCTCCCACTGCATGATGCTCCTTTGATTTTTTTTCTTGATTTAGATTGTTAGTTCTCCAGTTTAAGAATGTTTTGAAAACATGTTCTGTTTTTTTGTTTTTTTTAATTGAACCATGCAGCTGTTGTTCGTGTATAGCACTTGGTTACCTCCAATTATTTAGTGCTATAGAAGTGATCATGATATTTTTTTGTTTCTGAGCCTAGTTTAGGCAATGACGTGTTTTTCTTTTTTTTAATTGATCCATGCTGCTGTTGTTCGTGTATAGCGCTTTGTTGCCTCCGATTATTTAGTTCTATAGAAGTGATCATGATATATTATCCTACTGAGCCTAGTTTAGGCAGTGCTGTCTTTAGATAAAAAAAAAAATGGGGGGTGGTTTATAGATTATAAAGAACAACTAAAATGGTGGGTTTCCTTTAAACAAAAAAAAGTACATATAAAAACAACTGATGCTGGATTAATACTGCATGTTGTTTTTTTTAGCATTGTGAAATAGGTTCGTCAGCATGCAGCACTGCACGGTTGACATACATTAATAAACAAGGGCTAGTTTTGATGGCTGTTTGTTTTTTAATCCTGCTGTGGTGGAAACAGACCTGAGTGTGTGCCGTGTGGGTGGAAGCTCTTGCCTGTTTCACACCCCCTCTACTGCAAAGGAAACACCGAAAACGAACATGCTTTTGCTAAAAACGGTCGAGGTGTACTGGTTTGCTGCTTCATGGTGATTGCGTGTATGTGTGTAGTGGTGGCGTGTAAGGATGTGTTGAGCGGTGGCTTGAAATGAAATGTAAATCATAATATGAAATTTAGTAAATCTAATCTGCATCGATGCTCTGCACTGATGGACGTTTATTTTTTAGACATGTTATATATTTTCTTTGATAGAGGAAATATCAGAAGTGCTAATAAAAGCTATTTAAAACACGTGTAAATTGTACTATACGTTTGTATAAGCGGTTTTCTTCATAATTATTTATTTCACGTGAACATGTACCCTTCTTTCGTTTGTTATTATTGACACATTAAGTTTGTTAATGCTGGATTTTAGAAATATGGCTATAATGATCTAAATCAGTAAGGTTTTACACATAAAACTATGGGGGTGATTCTAACCCTGGCGGTCGGTGTTAAAGTGGCGGCCAACCCGCCAACAGGCTGGCGGTCCAAAAAAAGGAATTCTGACCCTGGCGGGAACCGCCAACACAGCCCGCCAACTTAACACTCCGACCGCCGCGGCGGTACAGACAAACAGCGCGGCGGTCACCGCCAACAGGCAGGCGGCAGACAATGTACCGCCCACACTATCATAACTCACCAATCCGCCACCTTTTCCGGGGCGGGAGCACCGCCGATAAAAACACAGCGGAAACAGACTACGAACGGGAAAACGCTCACCAAAACACACTCCACGAGTATGGAGGACAGCATGGAACCCGAATTAAACATCCTACCTGCTCTCGTCTACCTTCTCATCTACCACGAGTACGAAGTCCGGCGCAGACGACAACGGTGAGTACTGCACCTACGACACACGGGAGGGGGAGGACGAAAGGTTACGGGCACACACATATGCGACCCCCCCCCCCCCCAATCATGTACTCACCAATGCAGAGCACCAAGTCACAGTGACACCACCCAAACACCCCTGAAAAATGCTAGGACATAATCATATTTGGAATAAATATTTATGTACCAAAAAGCTCCAGAAAATTAGCGTACAACCATGAAAGATATCCACAACAAAACAAATGACATACACATCAGTGTATAACTGAAGTACCAAGTCCTGCACATCCTACGAATTCAGCATGTCCGTGGGCCAAAGTCTTGAGAAACAAGGGCAAAGCCCACACAGGAGACCTGAGTCCTTTGGAGAGAACACTGCAGGGGCATCAGATGTAAAAACTACAGGCACCTCAGGGGGAAGGGAAGGGGGGGGCACCACAGCCACATGAGTCCACGACGCCAGATCCACGAGGAGCCACCATGCCCACGGGACCATCCTGGGGAGTGCAAAGCCACAGTCTCTCAAGTCTCTGCAGTGGGTGGATTGCCCACTGGACCATCCTGGGGAGTGCAAAGCCACAGTCTCTCAATGTCTCTACAGTGGGTGGGCTGCCCACTGGGCCATCCTGGGGAGTGCAAAGCCACAGTCTCTCAATGTCTCTACAGTGGGTGGGCTGCCCACTGGGCCATCCTGGGGAGTGCAAAGCCACAGTCTCTCAAGTCTCTGCAGTGGGTGGATTGCCCACTGGACCATCCTGGGGAGTGCAAAGCCACAGTCCATCAGGTGGATGACAGTCTCCACTGGTCAAGGAGGAGGCATGGTGGGCACAATGAACCATCAACGGTGCTTGAGACGGCGGTGCCCTGTTCAGCGGTGCTTGAGACGGCGGGGCCCAGCGGAGCGGTGCTTGAGAGGAAGGGCCCAGCGGAGCGGTGCTTGAGAGGAAGGGCCCAGCGGAGCGGTGCTTGAGAGGAAGGGCTCAGCGGAGCGGTGCTTGAGACGGCGGGGCCCAGCGGAGCGGTGCTTGAGAGGAAGGGCCCAGCGGAGCGGTGCTTGAGACGGCGGGGCCCAGCGGAGCGGTGCTTGACAGGAAGGGCCCAGCGGAGCGGTGCTTGAGACGGCAGGGCCCAGCGGAGCGGTGCTTGAGAGGAAGGGCCCAGCGGAGCGGTGCTTGAGAGGAAGGGCCCAGCGGAGCGGTGCTTGAGAGGAAGGGCCCAGCGGAGCGGTGCTTGAGACGGCGGGGCCCAGCGGAGCGGTGCTTGACAGGAAGGGCCCAGCGGAGCGGTGCTTGAGAGGAAGGGCCCAGCGGAGCGGTGCTTGAGAGGAAGGGCCCAGCGGAGCGGTGCTTGAGAGGAAGGGCCCAGCGGAGCGGTGCTTGAGACGGCGGGGCCCAGCGGAGCGGTGCTTGAGAGGAAGGGCCCAGCGGAGCGGTGCTTGACAGGAAGGGCCCAGCGGAGCGGTGCTTGAGAGGAAGGGCCCAGCGGAGCGGTGCTTGAGAGGAAGGGCCCAGCGGAGCGGTGCTTGAGACGGCGGGGCCCAGCGGAGCGGTGCTTGAGAGGAAGGGCCCAGCGGAGCGGTGCTTGAGAGGAAGGGCCCAGCGGAGCGGTGCTTGAGAGGAAGGGCCCAGCGGAGCGGTGCTTGAGACGGCGGGGCCCAGCGGAGCGGTGCTTGACAGGAAGGGCCCAGCGGAGCGGTGCTTGAGAGGAAGGGCCCAGCAGAGCGGTGCTTGAGAGGAAGGGCCCAGCGGAGCGGTGCTTGAGAGGAAGGGCCCAGCGGAGCGGTGCTTGAGAGGAAGGGCCCAGCGGAGCGGTGCTTGAGACGGCGGGGCCCAGCGGAGCGGTGCTTGACAGGAAGGGCCCAGCGGAGCGGTGCTTGAGAGGAAGGGCCCAGCGGAGCGGTGCTTGAGAGGAAGGGCCCAGCGGAGCGGTGCTTGAGAGGAAGGGCCCAGCGGAGCGGTGCTTGAGACGGCGGGGCCCAGCGGAGCGGTGCTTGAGAGGAAGGGCCCAGCGGAGCGGTGCTTGACAGGAAGGGCCCAGCGGAGCGGTGCTTGAGAGGAAGGGCCCAGCGGAGCGGTGCTTGAGAAGAAGGGCCCAGCGGAGCGGTGCTTGAGACGGCGGGGCCCAGCGGAGCGGTGCTTGAGAGGAAGGGCCCAGCGGAGCGGTGCTTGAGAGGAAGGGCCCAGCGGAGCGGTGCTTGAGAGGAAGGGCCCAGCGGAGCGGTGCTTGAGACGGCGGGGCCCAGCGGAGCGGTGCTTGACAGGAAGGGCCCAGCGGAGCGGTGCTTGAGAGGAAGGGCCCAGCGGAGCGGTGCTTGAGAGGAAGGGCCCAGCGGAGCGGTGCTTGAGAGGAAGGGCCCAGCGGAGCGGTGCTTGAGAGGAAGGGCCCAGCGGAGCGGTGCTTGAGACGGCGGGGCCCAGCGGAGCGGTGCTTGAGAGGAAGGGCCCAGCGGAGCGGTGCTTGACAGGAAGGGCCCAGCGGAGCGGTGCTTGAGAGGAAGGGCCCAGCGGAGCGGTGCTTGAGACGGCGGGGCCCAGCGGAGCGGTGCTTGACAGGAAGGGCCCAGCGGAGCGGTGCTTGAGACGGCGGGGCCCAGCGGAGCGGTGCTTGACAGGAATGGCCCAGCGTAGCGGTGCTTGAGACGGCGGGGCCCAGCGGAGCGGCGCTTGAGAGGAAGGGCCCAGCGGAGCGGTGCTTGAGACGGCGGGGCCCAGCGGAGCGGTGCTTGACAGGAAGGGCCCAGCGGAGCGGTGCTTGAGACGGCGGGGCCCTGTTCAGCGGTACTCTTCTGCACCGCGGGCCCTGTTCAGCGGTGCTCTTCTGCACCGCGGGCCCTGTTCAGCGGTGCCTATCTCCACGGCGGGGCCCTGTTCAGCGGTGCTCTTCTGCACCGCGGGCCCTGTTCAGCGGTGCCTATCTCCACGGCGGGGCCCTGTTCAGCGGTGCTCTTCTGCACCGCGGGCCCTGTTCAGCGGTGCCCATCCAGCAGGTCAAGGGAGCCAGACCTGGCCTGGACTCCCTGTTCAGTCGCCCTCGGATCGTGACGTTTCTGGACCCTTCGGGGACGGACTCCTGGCCTCCTTAGTGTCCTCCTTCCCAGCTGGGATGTGGCATGTGGGGTCCACCTTCTCCGCGCTCCTGCTGCCCTTCCGCTCCTTTGATGGGGCTCTCGGGCCCTTGCCTCCCCCAGATGGTGTGGGTGGTGAAGTGGCCGCACATTGCTCCTTGGGGGCAGCCCTGTCGGTCCTCGCACGGCGGTCCTTGGTTTTGCGGGTCCTCTTGCCGGGGGGGGGCTGGACGTGTCCTTGCTGCTGATCGATGTGTCACTGCTGGCAAAGGGTGGGCTCCAGAACCCAGGCACAACAGTGACACCCGAAGCTGGGCTGGTGGTGGCTGCGGTGCTCTTGGGACTCTTTGAAGATGGATGGGGGAGGTCATCAGGGGGAAAGAGGTTAAGGTTAGCCAGGAAAAGTTTTTTAGGGCCAAGGTAAAGGGTAGGAGAAGTGGAGATGGAAGTGGAGGTAGAGGAGGTGGTTGTAGGAGAGTCAGGTGTGCTGTCATTGGGTGAAGGTGCTGGTGCTGTAGGCTGTCGTGAGGTGGATGGCTGTTGGGTGGGTGGCTGCCTGCGTTTGTGTGTCTTGGAAGAGGGGGTGACAGACACAGTGGGAGAGGACACAGGGGACGTGTACATGGCAGTGGGGGTGGTGACTGCACGAGTGTGGACTGTACTGGAGGGTGAGGTGGTGATGGAAGCACTGGCTGATGTTGGGGTGCATGCAGGTGTGAGTGTAGACGTCACAGGGAGGGAGGAGGGAGACGAGGAGGAGGGGGACACAGGGGTGGCAGTGGCTGTTGGCATGTCTGCATCTGGGTGTTGCTCGGGTGAGTGTTTGCGGGATCTGTGGTGCTTGTGTTTGGATGAGCTGCTCTTGGGTGTTGAGGTGTGTGCAGGCTGGTCTGATGGTGTGGATGGGATAGGCTGAGGAACAGGAGACATAGACAGGCTGGAGGCAGTCAGAAGAGGGAGGCTGGAAACAGGGGCAATGGCTGCCGTCAGTGCTGAGGCCAGAGCAGTGAACGCTCGTTGATGGGCAGCCTGACCCGAATGAATGCCCTCCAGGTACGCATTGCTCTGTTGCACCTCCCTTTGCACACCCTGGATGGCATTCAGAAGGGTCGTATGCCCAACAATGAGCGTCCTTACCAGGTCTATGAGCTCCGCACTGAGGGCAGCAGGGGCAACAGGGGCAGGGGCTGAGGTGCCTGGGGCGAAGGAGACGCGCGCCTTCCTGGGCGAACCGGCACGGAGCGAAGACTGAGGGGCTGCTGGGAGGGCGGGGCTGGTGCGCTGGGTGGCGGCTGTACCTGTAGAGGCGGGGGGCACGGATGTTGCCGCCACCCCTAGGGAGCTCCCATCCGAGGACGTGTCGCTTTCGCTGCTCTCACCAGCGGTCCCCGTCGTGGTGCTCCCCTCGCCCTCCGGATCACTGGTGCCCTCGGTGTCTGTTCCTGGGCCCACCGGGGCCTTGTGTCCTGCAGTTCCCTCGTGCTCCGATGCCATATCTCCTCCGCCTGATGATGCTAATGCACACATGCACAAGAAGATGAAGAGAAAGGGTGGGGGGAGAAAAAAGAAGACCAGGTTGAGTGCATGCAATGTCAACACCGTTGGCGGAGAGGACAGACACAGGTGCCTAATGCACTAAGCCGCGCATTCGGGGTACACTACTCAGTACTACTGACTAAGACAACAGGCCAAGAGACGTCAAACGCGCACATGGGAGATGCTGGACCTTCAATGGCTGTACTTGTCACCCTACAGAGGTGGGGGCCGGGGGCACAGGGCCATGCCTAAGGGAGAGGACTACACTACAGAAAGCGCCCTGGCCTAATGTCACCCACAGCCCTCCTCCCCCACCCAGACGCCTCCACTGCGCAGAAAGATAGGAGAATGTGCTGATACTCACCCCCTTGTGTCTGCTGTGATGTCTTAAAGCGCCCATCCAATTCAGGGTAGGCCACCGCCAGGATCCGGGACATCAGGGGGGTCATGGTGCGACTGGCACCCCTCCTAGGTTGGGAGGCCATCCCCAGCAGTGTTTCTGCGGTCTTCCTTGTTCCGCGGCGGATGTCCTCCCACCTCTTGCGGCAGTGGGTGCCCCGTCTGTTGTGGACCCCCAAGGTCCGGACTTCCTTGGCGATGGCACGCCAAATCTCGATCTTCTGATGGGCGCTGACCTATTAGGCATGTACAGGGTGGAAAGGAGGAAATCATCAATGGCCTGCATGTTAGATGTAATTGCCCCCCCCCACCCACTTTGCCATATGGCACATGCTCTCATCTGTCGGGCGTTGCACTCCTCATTCGCCCCCCACCCCACCAACTTACATCCACCCCAATCCACACAGGCATAGCCCATTCCATTAGCACCCGGGGTACTCACTTGTTGGTCTGGAGGACCGTAGAGTAGCGCATACTGGGGGAGGACCCCATCCACGAGCTTGTCCAATTCTTCAGACGTGAAGGCAGGGGCCCTTTCCCCAGTCACAGCAGCCATTGTATCTTCCAGACCGAGGTCACAGCAGCACTTGCAGTATAGGTCCTCTCCTGTGGATGATCAGGTCTCGAGTGATTAAGCAGATAGAAAATGGCGGTCACGTCCGCGGCGGTGCGTACCGCGGCGGTGCGTACCGCGACCGCCGGCGCACTTCGTTATTGGCTCCTGAAACCCATAGGCTTCAATGTTAACCAATGCGGCTTTGCGCCGCGGTCTTCGACCGCCTACCGCCACGGTGTGCCCCGCCAGCGCAGTGACCTCACATCCCATTGTCCCACTTCACAGGTCAGGCAGCCGCCATTTCAAGGGCCCACATGGCTTAATTTAGACTGCGACACACAGGCCTAGGCCTTGCATTGCCACACATACACGCCTTTCAACCCATTGCCATTCTTTAACTGTGCAAGCTGTCTGTACGTACCTGTGGTTTGGCTGACTCTGTGCTCCATGTTGTCCTTCCTAGGCACCGTCCGCTGGGACTTGGGATGAGAAGGAGGAATCCTCGCGTGTACCGACCGCTGGTGGACCTGTCGACAATGGAAGAACGCCATATAATCCTTCGATACCGACTTGCCCGTGCCACTATCCATGAACTGTGTGCCCAGCTGGAGCCAGCCCTGATGTCCCCCATCCGCCAACCCACAGGGATTCCCCCTCTGGTGCAGGTTTTGTCAGTCCTCCATTTTTTGGCCAGTGGGTCATTCCAGACCACAGTGGCCATGTCATCTGGAATGTCTCAGCCTATGTTTTCAAAGATTTTGAGCAGAGTGTTGTCTGCCCTGATGAAACTCATGCGGAGCTACATCATTTTCCCCGAGGAGGGTGACTTGCCCACAGTGAAGGGTGATTTCTATGCCCTTGGACATATCCCCAACATCATTGGTGCCATTGATGGGACCCATGTGGCTTTGGTACCCCCAAAAGACGATGAGCAGGTGTACCGAAACAGAAAGAATTATAATTCGATGAATGTCCAGGTGGTCTGTTTGGCTGACCAGTACATCTCCCATGTAAATGCCAAGTTCCCAGGGTCAGTGCATGACGCGTATGTGATGCGAAATAGCAGCATCCCCTATGTGATGGAGCAGCTACAGAGACAACGTGTGTGGCTAATAGGTGACTCTGGTTACCCCAACCTGCCGTGGCTACTGACCCCAGTAAGGAATCCCCGGACAAGGGCAGAGGAACGCTACAATGAGGCCCATGGGCGTACAAGGAGGGTGATTGAGCGAACCTTTGGCCTCCTGAAGGCCAGGTTTAGGTGCCTGCATATGACTGGTGGATCCCTAATGTACTCACCAAAGAAGGTGTGCCATATCATCGTGGCGTGCTGTATGCTTCACAACCTGGCTTTGCGACGCCAGGTGCCTTTCCTGCAGGAGGATGGTCCAGATGGTGGTGTTGTAGAAGCCGTGGAGCCTGTGGAGTGTGAAGAGGAGGAAGACTCTGAGGACGACACAGACAATAGGGACAGAGTGATACAACAGTATTTCCAGTAACACCCAGGTAAGAATCACCCACGCCATTTCACAATTGCTTCTAGCCTCCTGCATCTGTACTTTCTGTAGTTCCCCACAGATGTTTTTTATTAATTTATGCCTTTCCCTTCCCTTCTCAGTGCTGTCTGACTCAGTACCTGACTTCTGCTTGGTTCGCCCATGAAATACAGCGTATTGACATTGGTATGTTGTCATGACTAATTGACAGAACAGAAATTGAACAGTAATATGTTATCCCTTTGTTAATAATACAGCATGACTCAAAACAGGTTTGTGTGCAAAATGTGATTTATTTACAGTGCTAGATACCGGTACATGTGATTCTAAGGGTGATGGGTGGGGGTGGAGGAATATCCATGGCAGAGTCCAGTTCTCAGTCTCACAGGTGCATTGTTCTTTTGCCTGTGGAAGGATGGAGCATAGGCAGTTCATGGTTGGACAGGGTGGCAATGTGGGACAGTGGGAAGACTTGAGGGGGTATGTCCTGCAGGCGGGGGTCTTGACATCCTACTCTGTCTTTTTCTTTGGTCTCAGGCTCCTCTTACGGGGTGGTTGTTCTTCAGCAGGAGGTGGGGTTCTGGGGGGCTGTCGAGGTGTTGGGACCTCCTGTCCACTAGCGCCGGCGGAGGTGGTAGGCTGTTCCTGGTCCGGCCTAGTGACAGGGGCCCTGTGTGGTGCACCATGGTCCCGCAACGCGTCCTCTATCCTGTGGAGTGCCAGGACGATGGTCCCCATTGCGGTCCCGATGATTCTCAGCTCCTCCCTGAACCCCATGTAGCGTTCCTCCTGCTGTGCCTGGATCTCAGTGAACCTGGCCAGTACCGTCGCCATCGTTTCTTGGGAGTGGTGGTAGGCCCCCATGAGGGTGGTGAGGGCCTCTTGGAGAGTGGGTTCCCTGGGCCTCTCCTCCCCCCCCTGTCGCACAGCAGCCCTCCGAGCTGCCCGGTTTCCCCCGGCCTCTGTCCCCTGGCCGGTGTGCCCGCTCCCACTGCCCCCAGGTCCCTGTTGTTGTTGGGGTGTCGGGTTAGCCTGGGTGCCCTGTAGTGGCAGACACACCGCTGATTGAGCTGTCCTAGAGACAGAGGCATGGGCCCACTGGGTGGGAGCTGTGCTGGTGTCGGCAGAGGGGGTCGGGTCTGGTGTGGCCTGTGTCTGGGTGAGGGGAACCGACTGCCCAGAGGTCCCCGATGGTCCGGGCTGGTCATCAGGTTCACTGTCGACAGAGCTGCTATCCTCAGTGTGGGCCTGTTCCGGTGGTGGGATGGACACTTCTGGACCCTCCTGGCTGGTGTGTTGTCGTTCGGGTCCTGCATGGGGTAAGAGAGTTTGGTTATTGTTTCTGTGTGTGCAATAGCATGCGTGTTGTGGGTGCCCTTGTCCCCCAGTGCAGGCATTCCCTGGAGGGAGGTGTTGTGAGGGTATTTAGTGGGGGGGAGGGGTTAGTGCAGTGGTCATGCTTAGGTGATGGGTGCCCATGGTTTGGGTTGGCATGCAGGAGTTGGTGTTGGGATGGGTGGGTTGTGCTGGTGAGACATTGTCAGGAAGGATGTGTGCTGGGGGGTTGGGGGTGAGGGTGGGGGTGTGGGTTGGCATGCTGGTGGGGTGTGGGGGATATAGTAGTTGAGATGGGACTTACCAGAGTCCATTCCTCCGGCTACTCCTGCGAGGCCCTGAGGATGCAGGATGGTCAAGACCTCTTGCTCCCACGATGTAAATTCGGGAGGGGGGGGTGGGGGTCCGCCGCCAGTCTTCTGGACCGCGATGTTGTGCCTGGAGACCATCGACCGGACCTTCCCCCGTAGGTCGTTCCATCTTTTGCGGATGTCCTCCCTATTCCTGGGATGCTGTCCCACCGCGTTGACCCTGTCCACGATCCGCTGCCATAGCTCCGCCTTCCTGGCTATACTGGTGTGCTGCACCTGCGAGCCGAAGAGCTGGGGTTCCACTCTTAGGATTTCCTCCACCATGACCCGGAGTTCTTGGTCCGAAAATCGTGGATGCCTTTGGGGTGCCATGGGGTGGTGTGGGTGAGGTGTGGGGTGGTGTATGTGATGAGGAGTGTGTTGGTGAGTGGTGCTTTGTGCTACTATGTGGTGTGTGTGATGGTGTAGTGTGCCTCAGTGTGTCTTGCTTTGGATTGTCTGCTGTGTCTCTCTCTCCTTCTCTCAGTAATTGGGGTCGCAGGGGTTTGTGGGTGATGTGGGTGTGTGTTTTATAGTTGGTTGATTGTGTGGGAGTGGTGTGTGTATGTGTATCAGGTGTGTGTTTTTCAAATTGTCCAATGTGGCTGTGTTTTGGTGATGTGTGTGTATTCTGACCGCGGCGGTGTGTAGCGCCAATGGAATACCGCGTTTGAATGACCGCCGTGTGGATTCGTGGGTCGTAATGGCATGGGCGTATTTCTGTTGGCGTGACGGTGGAGGTTTGGTCATCTCCAGTTTATCGCTGCCCGCCGATGTGGCGGGCTGCAGTGGAGGACGGATTTTTGGAGGTTTGGCCGTTGTGGGTCAGAATGACCGTGGCGGTTGACCGCGGCCGCGGCGGTGTTATGGCGGTCTTCTGACCGGCGGTAAGGGCATTTTACCGCCGAGGTCAGAATCACCCCCTATGTGTCCTTGGGTGTGACATATCAACACAATTCCTATAGCAGACATGAGTGCCTAGCATAGCCAGCACAATTCGAAGATACCCAATTTATGACTGCAATGCAAAACGTGAATTCCATCCTTTCATCATAGCACAGATTCATTTGAGTAATCGATTCTTGCTGCCTTTCAGTTTCTTTGTTCCGGCCACTTTACCCCACAGGAAAGAGCCTGGCCTGTTTTCACAAGCCCTGTTTAATTAAAGTTTATCTCCCTACTCAGAATTTGCTTAATGCATCTGTGAGTAAGATTGGTATACGCTATACATGTAGCTATATGGATCTACTCCAATTTACCATAATTATTGAAGGAGGGGAGAGGCTGGGCAACTTATTTGGCACCACCTCTTGTGAGCCATCACCACTCCCTAAACTTAGTAATGGTCATGAATAGCGCATAGAGCGATAGATAGCTCACCACATAGGTCTGCATCTGGGATCTCTTCATTCTTCCTAGCGACAGTCTGCTCCTCGTGTTGTAATTAAGGTACTATTTCCCAAACTCCATCCTCTCCTTGTTTACGTCCCCTCCCCATAGCAAAGCAAAAACAAACTATAACAAACAAACTAGAAGAGGCAGGAGGAAGTTGCCAGCATTGCAAAAAGAAAAAAACTAAACAACGTTTTTAATGTTAGCTATTTTCAATAGGGTCGTTCAGTTATACATAATGTCTTATTGGTTATATATATGGTAAAAAAATACTTATAACACTTTTTTATTATAACCTAACAACATGCTGGACAGCAGGAACACTGCTCTATAACCTTACCTAAACACACTGGAAAAGCCGATAGCTCTGGCTAACATTTATAAGGTCCCAAAGGCGAGATCTATTGGCTATGCCAATGCTTGTTGTTGTTTTGCTGTGCAAAGGAAATGCTTGAGTAAAGGGAGTTTGTAAAGCACCATAAAAAGCTGTTCCCTGCTTGTTGTTTTTCCTCTGGGTCAGTGGTGCTGATACTTTTCCATAAATGTTTATAAATCGATACAAAGCAGTGATTTCATTGAATTGTGGCAAATCCTCTGAGGCCTTTAAGAGAAAGAGCCTAAGCGGTTGGTTAAAACTGAAGAAACTGTGGCAAAACTGAGATTGCGTGCTTGTATTGATTATGATAGCACGTCAGAACCTTGATAAGTAAACTTACAAGGAAACACGCCTAGGCCGATGAACCTTTTGACCACGTTCGGAGACTTCCCAGAACGAGATATCTTTTGGCATTACAAATCAATATCGATAACACAATCAATATTCACTGTAACTAATCAACACGATAATCAATAACATTTATTAAGAAATCAGTAAAGTGAACACACCATGACCTTTCTGTCATGAATAACCACACCTATTTAGTTAAGAATTAGAATATTTATTTCCCTATTAGTTACAATCTAATATCATCTCCGTTAATCTTATTAGCAATCAGTCTCATTAATAACTCTTCAGATTTATGATTAGAACACAATTCATCAATACATCAAGAACATTCATTCAGCATTAACACATCATTAACAAGAGTAGCTTAGCAAAGTCTTAGAGTACAAGATTCAACAAAGCAAGAACCAGTCATTTGTCTATTTGCGTCAAATATTTGTGAACACATTAACTAACCTTGAATTAGCATCAGCATGTTGGGCTTCATGTAAAACAATTTAGCAAACACAAATTTGGAAAACATCTAACTATGGCCTCTATCAAAAGGGCAGTTGGTACCTAGAGAGAAAAGGCAAACAGACAATTACAATTTTCATCAGATAATTACCCCTCCAACGAATCAGCGAGCAGCGTAAGGCTTCGTCCTCAGGACATCAGGCAATTCACCATCAGCAAAGATAGGACAGGGCAAAGTCTCAGTATGGCATAGCTAAAGAATAAGGCTCTTCCCTCATATGGATGAGAAGTAAGTATAGAGGATGGTTAAAGTATCTGCAAAGTCTCAAAAGAGCAATGGCAAAGTGTGGCTTGGAGTGGAATGTCAGAATAATGGCTGATATCTCCTCGGGTTATGCAATTAAATCAAATCTGTCGAACTAACCCTAATTCCCCATTGGATAATATTTGGTGCATCATTATCTCTGTCCAATGTTTCTTCACATATCTCACTAGAATTTTCCACAAAACACAGTTCTCATGTCATTGATTGGCTCACGTTATTGACGTCTTCATCGGTTGGAATGTCAGGTAAGAAAAGTTACACTTTACGCTCCAGTCAGTAGTCCCATTGTTTTCTCCTACTCCAGGCAGCCTTGCACCTGTTACGAATTACACTGTTGCATTCAGCAAGAATGTCTACTTGAGCAAGTCGGGTCCTATGAGAAAGAATTTAGGGCCAGATGTAGCAAGCAGTTTTGCCCATTCTGTGTCTATGGGAAAATGTGTTTGTACATATGGCCCTTACTACGGCTACACACACATCTCTAGTTTCTGGAAAAGTACAGTTTTGTGTCCTTCAAGAAAACAGTACATTGCACATTAGAAGAACACAGTTTAATATGAGACCAGGCAGCTAGGCCCAGACGCTCGCTAACTAAGGCCTAGTAATTTAGTTAACAAACCCCTAATACATGAGTCTAATTATAATATGCTAATATAAATTCAAAACATTAGTACATAATTAATTCATCATTAATAAGTTTCATACGTCTTCGTATACATTGTTAGCCACTCCCCGGTGGCACATTTCAAACGTGTGCATCATTTTCTACGTTAACACATTTTCTATGCAGCTTCATTACACAATATATTGCAAGCGTTTCATGTTAATATTGATTTTAAAAGACACACTCCAACAATCCCTCCTCTGATGACTCTTGTCATCACACAAACCTTTCCCCACGAATTTTACATCTTAAAATTCCCTGATTTCAATCTCTTCTCTTAATCTTTCCCCCGTTGATTTTGCCATGAATAATTTTTCCCTTTGTTTTTCTTCCCTCGTTTTATTATTTTTCACCATTTTCAATTTTATTCTTTTACTAATTTTACATGCCACCCATAATCCAAATAAACAAGCTATAACAATCAATATCCCCTGTAGTATTATAGACAATATCCCATGCCAAATATTACTAAACCAATTTCCCACTGAAGCAAATCCTTTCCCAGCCTTCTCCCAAACACCTGGTTCTTTCAGTTCCTTCAAGTCTGTACTATCCCTAGTTAAGTTAGTAAGCATACTTCTAATCTCATTACTATTGTCTGGTATGTAAGCACAGCAGTGACGCTCATTAAGCATCCTACTAACTCCACCATGTTTCGCTAAAAGAATGTCTAAAGCAAGCCTGTTTTGAAGAGTCTCTGCAGCAAGTTGAGAACCATCCGGAGTATAGCCCCTGAAAAATCTGTCAGCATGTTATCCACAATAGTAGACAACTTTTGAATCTTTATGGAGTTTAAGATAACTACCACTGAAGGAATTATCGCCCCAAATATGTCTCCTACTACACCAGCAGCAGTTTCTCTATTCTGTCTATTACGATGTAATTCAGACAATTTCAGAAACTTTTTCAAATCATGAAGTTGATATATCTTTGGGAAAACTATCCCCAAGTAACATGTCCCATACCATCCCTTTGGAGACGGTAATAAGCATTAAGTCCACTTATATAATAGATCCCAGGGATCACTGGGTCCTGTCCATTTAACATGAACGTCCACTTACTCTGAAACAAAAACACATGCTTACATTCACTCATTCCCACAAACACATTGTCATAATATGACTTCGGCCTAGATATGCAAAGCTTGCCTACGTGTAGTGCATCTAAAGCTAACTTCCCCTGTTCTCTAATTACACTGTAATCCTCACTACTAGCAAAAGCTCGCTGCTGCAATCCTTTCTCCAATTTACCCTTCAATGCCCTTCTTCTATCTTACGTGTGATCTAAAAAGCTACTCAAATCCTCTATCATAGGCACATAAGAAAACACAAGATCATGGTTCGAGTAAAAATACTGAATCTCTTCCTGGTTATAAAATCTTGTTGGTAACAGACTACAACGTACCCCATATGTTAAAGGCAGACTATGATAGGTAACCCCCTCTTGTACTGAAACAGGAATCTGTGTGCACACGTAACAATCTTTTGCATCCATTGTGTCAACATACTCACTCAGCAAGCGATAGAAA
The DNA here is from genome assembly GCF_031143425.1 of Pleurodeles waltl. NCBI lineage: Eukaryota > Metazoa > Chordata > Amphibia > Caudata > Salamandridae > Pleurodeles > Pleurodeles waltl. The sequence goes on from NC_090444.1 coordinate 1,732,120,067, forward strand.
ACATTAGTGGATAGTTCTCCTTTTGCGCTAGTTCCCTCATGCAAGTATTTTGTATCCTGCTCAAACCTCTCCCAAGCTGTTAGTGCAGTGGTAGTCTCAGGAATTGTAGCATTGTTAGTTCCTTTCTTATCCATTAATAATATCATACCCACAGCCACAACCATAATGAATATCACACACACAACACCCAAACCAACCCCCAAATATTTACAATGCCTACTCCCTCTATTATCCTCCCTAGTTTTAGCCCCATGATCTGTAAAGAATCAGAAAGTGAAGGATGGTTAATTCAAACAACAACAGAGGACAGTTAGAATTAATTTTCTTCTTTTCCTTTTTTCCTTTTTTTTTTCTCGCAGCGAAGTCAAAACAAACAAGTATTTACAACTTTCACTTTCCCTCCCAGGATCCTTGTCAATTCAGGTTAACAGCTTGTCAAATCAGTATTCAAAAGTCAATTCAGGTTATCAGTGTCTCATCCGAGAAGTTATCAATCTCTATTCTAAAAAATGTTCTCCTCTTCTTAATTCAATTCTTATGTCAGTTCAGTCTCTTCGGCCAGACTCAGGTACCAAAGTACTGACTTGGAATCTCTCTATCAAAGCAGAACGCCAAGAACTCTTGTTGCCGTTCAGCTGACGTTGCATACGCCCATTCAGGACCCACGTACCTTCTGTTTGCCACTCTCTTTCTTTTCCACTTGCGATCACCTTGCAAGTCTCCTTCACTTAGATCTTCTCTCCTTGTTCTATCAACCTCTTCTTCTGTTGCATCTTCGACAACCACCTTTCCCTTTTTCACTTGCAACTCTGGCCACTTATCTCCTTTCAGTGTCTCTCTGGTCTGTGATATTTCCTGTGGCAGCCCTTCGCCCTCCTCTGACTCTATGGTGTTTTCAGTTGATGGACCTGCAATTTGCTCAAGAGGAGTCTGGACACTCTGACTCTCTTCCGCCTCAACTCCTTTGCCTTCTGGGTCTGTCAGGGGCTCTAGCTTATTTCCATATTCGTCTGCTTCTGGGAGAACCTCCCTCTGATTTGGCTCTCCTGGTGCCTCAGTTCAGATAGGCTCACCGTCACCCCTCTGGGTCTCCTCTCCTTCGTATCTTACTGGAGTGACCAAGCCGTCCTCAACGGGCTTTCCTTCTTTCTCAGTTTCCCTTCGATCACTTTCCAGCCCTGAGACTTCCTACTCTGTTGTTGGTACTTTCAACAACTCAACTTCCTCATCAGTTGGACATGTCACCTTTTTCGTGTGACTGGCATGGATCCAGTTCCGAATTCCTGCACACTTCACAGCAGTAGTAGTCGTTAGTATCACTTGATATGGCCCCTTCCAACGTGGCTCCAAGCACGACTTCCTTACGTGTTTCTTGATGAAAACCCAGTCACCAGCTTTCAGATTGTGTCCTGGATCACTTATCGGTGGCAGGGTGGCAGCTTCCACCTGGTGAGAAAAAGAGCGGACCACACCAGCCAGACCCTTGCAGTAGTCCAACACCATATAATCCGTGATATTCACAAGAGCACTGCGGGCAGTCTCATAGCTCGGCCCATGAGAATCTCATGAGGGGACAGTCCTGTTTTCTTGTTAGGTGTATTCCTCATTGACATTAACACCAAAGGCAATGCATCAGGCCATTTCAAATTCATGGCTGCACACATTCTGGACTTCAGGGTACCATTCATCTGCTCCACTAGTCCTGGTGCTTCAGGGTGGTAACTACAATGCAACTTCTGTTCAATGTTCAATGCTGCACACAATAGCTTAACCACCTCGTTGTTGAAGCGACTTCCCCTATCTGATTCTAAAGAGATCGGAAACCCGAAACGTGGTATCAATTCCCCAAGCAGCAGCTTTGCAACTGTGAGACTGTCATTCCTACGTGTAGGGTATGCTTCAATCCAGTGACTAAAGATACACACAATCACCAACACATGTCTCAGACTTCCACACACAGGCATCTCAATAAAATCTAATTGCATTCGGCTAAATCGACCTCCTGCTCTCCCAATGTGGCTCAAATTCACCACTGTCCCTTTCCCCGCATTCATCTGCTGACAGATGATATACCTGTGACAAATCACTTCTGCAGCTTGTCTGAACTTCGAGTTAAACCAATCAATCTTGAACAACCTCTCATGGCATCCCTCCCAATATGTGCTTGGCCATGGTAAAACCTTGCAAACTGTGACAGGAGACTGTTCGGCAAGACCATTTTCCCTTCATCCGAAACCCACAAATCATCTGGCCTTTGTAAGCATTGCATCCTAACCCAAGAACGCTTCTCATCTTTGCTGGCATGTCCCTGCAACAATCTCAATTCTTCCAACGTGTCAATCACCCTTAATGCGTAACCTGTGCAGGTCTCATTTTCTGTTTCAGGTAACAATTCCCATTGATCCTTAAACGATATACAGTTCAATGCACAAAACCTTGCGACTTGATCCGCATATCCATTTCCCATTGAAACAAAGTCTTGTGATTTCAGGTGAGCGATGCATTTCACCACGGCAATTTCATAAGGCAACTGAATCGCGTGCAACAACTCCTTAATTCTCTCACCATTTTTCACTGGAGAACCAGAAGAGGTCAGAAAAGCCCTCTGTGACCATAGTTGGCTAAAGTCATGGACAATTCCAAATCCGTATCTGCTATCAGTATAGATAGTCACTCTCGACTGGGCAGCGGCATGGCAAGCTCCAGTAAGAGCAACCAATTCAGCCACTTGAGCAGAATATACTCTCTCAAGCCAAGACGCTTCAAGGATACCAGAGATCGTTCATATAGCGTACCCGGCTCTCAGCACTCCTACTGAGTCTCTTAAACAGGAGCCGTCGACAAAGATAATTTGATCATTTTCTTCCAATTGGGTATCTTTAATATCAGGCCTTGGTTTGGTGCACATTTCTGTTACCTCAAGACAATCATGTTCTACATCTTCAACATCTTCAACCTCTGTGTTTTCATTTGGGAGCAAAGTTGGCGGGTTCAACACTGTACATCTTTTCAACGTTACATTTGGTGACCCCAATATAATCATTTCATATTTTGTCAATCTTGCATTTGTCATGTGCTGCGTTTTGGTACGTGTTAACAAGATCTCAACTGAGTGAGGGACCATGACTGTTAGAGGATGTCCCATCACTATGCCTTCACACTGTGTGAGGCTTTGACCAACTGCTGCTACTGCACGCAGACAACCCGGTGAGGCTGCTGCAACTGGGTCCAAAGTAGCTGAAAAATATGCTACTGGTCGGTTTACACCTCCATGGACCTGTGTCAGGACAGACAAAGAACATGCATCACGTTCATGATAAAACAGTACAAAAGGCTTCGCGTAATCAGGCATACCTAAAGCTGGAGCGATGCACATGCTCTCTCTTGACTCAGTAAACGCCTTCATTTCCTTCGCTGTCAGCACTATGACATCTGGCCCTTCCTTGACTGTCAGTCTCACCAAAGGCTTGGAGATGACTGAGAAATTTGGGATCCACTGATGACTGTAGCCCACCATTCCCAGATACATCCTAACATTTCTCTGTGTCGTTGGGGGATTCATCTGTAACAAGGCAGTCACTCTTTCCCTGGATAACTTCCTCGACCCTTTCTCAATTTGATGACCCAAGTACTTCACCTTTTTCTGGCAATATTGCAACTTCTTTGGGGACACCTTGTGTCCGTTCTTTCCCAAGTGATTCAGTAAGGCAATTGAATCATACTTGCACTCATCCCTCGTTTTGGATGCGATCAACAGATCATCAATGTACTGCACTAGAGTCGATTGAAAAGGCAATTCCAAAGACTCCAAATCCTTCTTCAGTATTTGATTGAATATGGAAGGTGATTCCGAAAACCCTTGAGGAATTCGACACCAATTGTAAACCTTATCCAGGAATTTGAAACTGAAGAGAAATTGGCTGGTCTCATGAAGAAGCACAGAAAAGAATGCTTGGGACAAATCAATTACTGTAAACCACTCGGCATCGCATGGAACCTGGAACATAATTACAGCTGGATGTGGCACCACTGGGCAGCATTTCACCACTATGTCATTAATCTTTCTCAAATCTTGGACAATCCGAACCTTTCCACAAGGCTTTCGCAGACCCATTATTGGTGAATTACATGGGCTGCTCATTACCTCCTTCAAGACTCCCTGTTTCACAAAGTCTGCAATTAATTGCACCACCTTTATAAGGACATCTTGCGCCATATGGTTCTGCGGTACCTGGGGGAACACAGCATTTGGCTTAACATTGACTGGTTCTACTGCTTTTATCAGTCCTACATTTTTCCCTGTCAAGTCCCACACCTTCTCTTGGACTGTTCCCTGTAAGTCTTCTGGACAGATCAGCCACTGTGAACATCGGGAAGAAGTTAATCAGAGGATACTCCTCGTCTGTGGTCTCGGTCTCAGGCTCTGAAACCTGCTCTTCATCTCCTTCATCATCACAGTTTGTCTGAACCTCAATCCCCTCACTGGAACAGGTGATAGAATACCTTGTCTTGCACAGTAAGTCTCTTCCCAGTAGGGACACAGGACTCGAATCACAAACCACAAATCTGTGCAATCCCTGAAAAGTGACAAGCTCGACCTGCACCGGATCTGTGTTCAGGTTAGTCTTGCCACCCCTACTACCTTAACGTACATCCCGAAAGAGGCAGTTTCGGAACCTCTGCAGTTCTGACTGTAGAGCGTGTAGCTCCTGTGTCAACCAAGAATGAAACCTTGTGTCCCATTACTTTCCCTTGAACATAGGGCCCTTTCTGATCTACTTCTATGGACGCTGCAAGCCTACACTCCTCGCTATCTGAACTCTCATCCGATCATTCATTGTTTATTCCATTCTCACCACGCAATGGGAACTGTTGTACTGTGTTATTTTGACTCATTCTTTGACCTGTGACCTGTTGAGGAAGCATCACCTGTTGCTGTTCCATTGATGCTAAGGGCACTTGCATTTGCTGGGTACCATGGGGACCTGCTGTTGCATTTGTTACATCTGCAGAGGCTGCATACGTGGCATCTGCACCTGCTGCATGGGTTGGAGACCCTGCATCTGAATCATGTTATTCTGAAAATTCGGATTAGGACCTCTCAGCCTCGGTCCCTTCACATTTTGAAATGCGCTGACATCATTGCTTTGTTGAACAACACCCTCCTGCACCATCATCGGGCACTCCCGATTCCAATGTCCAATGACCCCGCAAGCATGACAAGGTAACATCTTCTTCATCCCCTGTACATCGTTTTGAACTACTATAGTGTTCAAGTCTAGACTTCTGTTCACAAAACCTCCTCGACCTCTGCCTCTCACTTGCACCTGAAACATCCTGTTTCCTTGCGGCTGTTGCACCATCTGTTGTGAACAACCTCCCTGCATCCCTGATTGTGCTGCCTTAATTTGCATCACCATCGCTTTCTCCTTCAGCTTCCTCTGCTTCAACTCAATCTCGTCACTACAGTACTTCGCATACTGCAACACCTTGTCAATCGACTTTGCTTGCCAGCAGATCAAGTGATTCTTAATCATCTGACTAATCTCAGGTCTCAGCCCTTCAACAAATCTAAACACAAGGTGATTCATGTCCTTCGCCTCAACGACCTCTGTAAAGCTGTAGTGCTTGAACGCTTTCAACAACCTCTCATAATAGGCATGTATCGACTCCTTGGCTTCCTTGCCTGTCCGATCAATCTTTTGCCAATCAATATTCTTTGACGAAACTCTCTGTTTCAAGAATTCAATCACCTTATAGTAATACTTATAGTAATACTTCATCAGTCCACACTTCTCTTGCATTCAAGCCACAAATCAGCTGGGACTATGATCTCAGAGAGAGTATTCAGGACTCCCCAGAGACATTTCGTAAGCTTCACAAACCTGTCCGTTTGCTGAGACCACTCTATTGGTTTCTCCCTCAGCCTGGGAAAGTCATTTGTAAATCACAGAATATCACCTCTGGTCCACGGCACATGGACAAGAACCTCTCCGGCAGTCTCTCTCATTGGTAACATCTTTACCGTACCAGCATCCTGTGAGGCTTTAGCTGACTGCTCTATGCAGTTGCTCTTTCTCTTGTTTCTTTTCTTCGCCCACCTACCTTCCCACTTCTCTAATGCTCCCCAAACTTGTGCACTCTGCAGTATTTTTTTAAGGTGTGCCTTCAGCCCAGTAGACCTCATGTGTTCAGAATGCTTAGGCTCAAAGTCTAACCTGAAACTCCTCTTCAAATGTTTAGTATTTTCTAAGTCTTAGTCATATTTATCTGCCAAATTTGCCAACCTCTGGTGCACCCTGCTCACTTCTTCAGTTATTTTGGGACACAAATACCTTAATTCTGCCTCAGTGTATGACTCTAACCTGTTCACTCCCATGCTCCCTTCAACAAGTTCATTTGCCTCTGTGCCCAATCTCACAAAATTCAGGTGCTCTTCTCCCTCCGTCCTCCCTGCTGCTGCAGGAGTAGGCTGCAGTGAATTTAACTTGTCTAACCCATCGTTCAGCTGTTGCGCCGCTAAACCTTGTAAGGAGATATTCCTGGCCTGCACTAAAGGTGTTTGCGGTATATTCGCACTCGAGATATGCGGAGTTAACAGTCCCAAACCTGATTGTCTCATGACATCTGGAGGAGCCACAATCAGACTGAAGTCTAACAGGGACCTAGATCTTTCAAATGTCGGCTCCACTGGAGTCATCCCTTAAGAGCTCCCTACGAACCCTCCTCTTGTCATCTCTTGAGTCATTATCGCTTGATCACATACACTAGGCTTCGCCTGCACATACAATGGTACTGGTGGACCAACTGTAATGGGCAAAGATATGTCAGTTGGCGTCTGCCTGTTTCCCAAAACCTGTGGAGCATTAACTCCCATATTCTGGTTCATAACCGGTGCTATGGCTAACTGCGGTCCTGTAACCAAAGTGTAATTCGGAATCTTCTGTTGCTGTACCTAGTCTGAATCAGCTTTTGTCTCGAATGTGCCGGCTCTGACTGCACCATCAGATTTGTTGTGGTCATCAGGGTAAAGCCTCTGTACCTGTGGTGGCTGTAGCTGAGATTGCATATCTGGAGCAGTGGACACACTAATACTACTCTGCACCGGAACTGGTGTGGAGACAGGACTAACCTGTACCGGATTTGTTGTCCCCTTGCTTTGAGTCGAACTTATGGGACATGTACTGCTACTCAGTCTATTGTCGTCTATTGCATATGGCGGTGGTCGGTCATTCAGTAATTGATTAACAAACTCATCATCGTCCGAGTCATCCATCTCTGACCAGGGCTTCATAGCCTCTTTGTCTTTGGAAGGATTTTTGTCAGTCTTACAAGTAGCTTTCCCCCTTTGGTCTTCACCTCCCTGAGCTATTGCTGGGAACATCCTTATTCCGTCTATTGTTTCTCTCCTCCAAACTCTCTGTGCACTATCCCACCTAACCTCCGCTAGTGTCTATTCTGCTTTCCTCATTCTCCTCTCAAATTTCTGTTGCTGTTGTCGTATTGCCATCAATTCCCAAATTGCTAATTCCTCAAACTGTTCTGGCCTCGGTGGTGGCTTTAGCTCATTTAGCACCCTCCGCAAATTTTCCAAAACCCTTATGTTGAACATTCCGTGCTCCAGAAACGACAAACACCCTTCTTTCTCTGTCGCTTTGCACCATTGCTTTAGCCAAAGACATGGCGCAACTCTCCTCTCTTCCATTACGGCATAAGCCGGTGTATCTTCTGGCTGTGTAACCTCCACTACACTTGCAGTAATATATACATCTCCCCTCAAAGCGCTCTTTAAAGCCTTGAAAAGTGTCATTTTTTGCATCTCTATTGTGTTCACAATCGAATCAGGAAGTGGCTTTAATTCCCAAAACTCTCTTTGCTCACCTTTCAACCAATTGCCTCTCACGGACGGCTGCCAATCTGTGCGCGACCCTTCTCACTAACCAACCTATCCCAGCGCAGCTCCAATGACGTCACACTCACACACACTGCAGCTGACAAAGTCTTGCGGCTTGTCTTCCTCACACAAAACTAATGCAATATATTGTGAGCACCAACAAAATCTCAAATTTGCCGGTTTACTACAGGAAAGGGTAACACAATCGCTTCAGAACTTTACAAAGATTTTGCTTAGCATCGGCCGCTACTCTCTCCTTCTCAGATCCTGCACTCGCAAGCAAAATTTGACCCGCAAATTTTACTCTCAACTTGTCAATAGGTTGTTCTCGTGCACTTTACAACTTACCAAATCTTCATCGAAGTTTTCATTCACTCACTTCGACTCAAACTTGACTCGTCGATTTCACCATCGACCTATTAAACCGCACAAATTACAACATAAACCAAGTGTCTCATACACTTATCAATATACTCCGGAGTTTAAGACCACGCAGGGTCCGTACATCACCAACAACCACGTGAAAATTTTTGAGCACAAAGCGCCACACTCACATGAAGTTCGCCGACTTCCCTATTCTCATACTGCGGAGTACGCACACTCCTACTAAAACATCATCATTTGGCCTAAAATCCTCACAGACTTCACAATTCACCTGCGGTATGCAGAAGCTGTGGAAGCGCAAACCCTACTTCATTCACACTATCACTAGAACGTCAGGAACATACTCAAACTCCCTTCAGCAAGCTCTGAGATTCCGGGAAAGTCACTTGGGACTTAGGGGCACATCGTTTCTCCAAATTAGCATCATTGAAAAGAACAATTTTCCCAATACCCAATTTTCCGATACACCTTACTTACTTCCAAACTATGCTCATCAATTTCTACCAGAGCTTTTGGACTATCAATCTTATCAAACAGTGGCCCCTCGTCCTGGGGCCCCAAAGGGCCAAACCATTACCTCTGCAACCAAAACTGTTAGTGCGTCAGAACCATGATAAGTAAATTTACAAGGAAACACGCCTAGGCCGATGAACCTTTTGACCACGTTCGGAGACTTCCCAGAACGAGATATCTTTTGGCATTACAAATCAATATCGATAACACAATCAATATTCACAGTAACTAATCAACACGATAATCAATAACATTTAATAAGAAATCAATAAAGTGAACACACGATGACCTTTCATTCATGAATAACCACACCTATTTAGTTAAGAATTAGAATATTTAGTTCCCTATTAGTTACAATCTAATATCATCTCCGTTAATCTTATTAGCAATCAGTCTCATTAGTAACTCTTCAGATTTATGAATAAAACACAATTAATCAATACATCGAGAATATTCATTCAGCATTAACACATCATTAACAAGAGTAGCTTAGCAAAGTCTTAGAGTACAAGATTCAACAAAGCAAGAACCCAGTCATTTGTCTATTTGCGTCAAATATTTGTGAACACCTTAACTAACCTCGAATTAGCATCAGCAAGTTGGGCTTCATGCAAAACAATTTAGCAAACAAAAATGTGGAAAACATCTAACTATGGCCTCTATCAAAAGGGCAGTTGGTACCTAGAGAGAAAAGGCAAACAGACAATTAAAATTTTCATCAGATAGTTACCCCTCCAGCAAGCAGCGTCAGACTTCGTCCTCAGGAAATCAGTCAATTCACCATCAGCAAAGATCGGACAGGGCAAAGTCTCAGTATGGCATAGCTAAAGAATAAGGCTCTTCCCTCATATGGAGGAGAAGTAAGTATAGAGGATAGTTAATGTATCGGCAAAGTCTCAAAAGAGAAATGGCTTGGAGTGGAATGTCCGAATAATGGCTAATTTCTCCTCGGGTTATGCAGTTAAATCAAATCTATCGAACTAGCCCTTAGTTCCCTATTGGATAATATTTGGTGCATCATTATCTCTGTTCAATAATTCTTCACATATCTCACTAGAATTTTCCACAAAACACAGTTCTCATGTCGTTGATTGGCTCACGTTATTGACGTCTTCATCGGTTGGAATGTCAGGCAAGAAAAGTTACACTTTACGCTCCAGTCAGTAGTCCCATTGTTTTCTCCTACTCCAGGCAGCCTTGCACCTGTTACGAATTACACTGTTGCATTCAGCAAGAATGTCTCCTTGAGCAAGTCGGGTCCCATGAGAAAGAATTTACTATGACTACACACACATCTCTAGTTTCTGGAAAAGTATAGCTTTGTGTCCTTCAGGAAAACAGCACATTGCACATTAGAAAAGCACAGTTTAATATCAGACCAGGCTGATAGGCCCAGACCCTCGCTAACTAAGGCCTAGTAATTTAGTTAACAAACCCCTAATACATGACTCTAATTATAATATCCTAAAACAAATTCAAAACATTAGTACATAATTAATTCATCATTAATAAGTTTCATTAGTCTTATACATTGGTAGCCACTCCCTGTGGGCACATTTCAAAAGCGTGCATTATTTTCTACGTAAATACATTTTCTATGCAGCTTCATTACACAATATATTGCAAGCTTTTCATATTAATATTGATTTTAAAAGACACACTCCAACAATTATGAATGATGACAAAAATCTGTCAGTGGTCCTGAGTGGTCCATGATGATGCATGCTTTCCTTTTAAAGTTGCATTTCCTACACTGAACTGAGAATGTTATTTTATTATAATTTTACAGGAGCAACTATGAAGAATAAAAAAAAATAATGAATGAATTATCCCCTCTCCCCTGCCGGTGTAACCATACTAGACAGAGAGGTGAACAAAGATTGCTTTATCCACTATAAGGTCTTTTTAACCATCATTTCTCTGAATGGGAAGCACTGAGTTTTGTTTTTTTCCCCTACACCACGACAACATAGCCTCTGATTTACAATGCAAAATTTGTAAAATAATAAGTACATTTATTCAGAAGCAGCCGGTGGTGCTGCAAAAGGTCTTAGGGCCATATAAACAAATCTCCTGCGTCAAATAGCCTGATTCGCAGAATAAGGCTGTTTGTGACTGAGAAAGTGTTTTTTTTTTTAAATGTAGAAATGAAAAATGGTATTTGGTAGTTGGAAGGGGCTTGTTTAGGGCGTCCCTGCCTAATACAGAATTGGTATGGTTTATATTACTGTTTTGCAACTGAATTCTGAAAACCTAAAGTAAAAGTGTTCCCAAAAGGACCCTTTTACCTTTGAGACTGTACATAATATTTTTTAAGAGCAGGCAGTGGTCCCACATACCACTGCCTACTCTAATAAAAGTGAAACTGCAAGGTTTCATTTTTTTCTTTTTAAACACATCATGTTTTCCTTTAAGTAAAACAAGCTCCATGTAAAAAAAAAAGAAAAATAGGATAGCTTTATTAAAAGGCAGTCGCAGACTGACCTCAGCAGGCCACCATCCCTGTGATGGGTGTTATTCCTAATGGGTTGCACACTGCAACCCACCTCATTAATATTCATAAGGTAGGTGAGTTTGCAACCCACAAGGAATATCTTAATGAATCTCAATGAGATTCAGACATTAGGAATGCTGATTTACTAATTGCATTTCAGGGAGAATCACAATTAGGAAATCTATACTTCTAATGTTTGTACATTTGGCCCTTAGTGGGATACCAAGAATGTGTAATCTTGATTCCACCTCATGTCTCTTCAGTCCATCACCTGACACTCCTTGAAAATCTGTCTCACTCTTGCGCATTCTTTCTCATCACCTGCTTTTTCAATTCATCAGTTTTTCTGTCATTCTGTTCCTCTTTTTTCCCCCTTTTATATTTTACTTTCCATTGTTCTCGGTCGAAATCCGATGAAGACAAATAAATGCTGGTAGCCAAAACCTATTGCCAGTGGACCCCGACCTGCAACCAACCACTGGCTCAATATAAGCAATGAACTCACATGAGCTCCCCTAACAGCCAGTGCTGCAGCCCATGCCTGTCACGTACACTGTCGATGTGAGAAAGAGCCCTATGATGTTGCCTTCCACCAATTCATGGGCGAGGGCTTTCCTCTTTAAAAGGATGGGAGGTGAGTGCTTTGACATCAGCCAATATGTTTGTACTTTGCTTCTTGAAAATGATTTTATAATCAGGGGCGGCTCCTCCGCAATGGCTGAGGAGCACCACCCCACTGGCTAAGAGCCAGCAGCAGAAAAAACAAACAATACTTCATTATTGTTTTATTTTTCTGCTGCTGGGAGAGCCAGCATGTGAAGGGAGAACAGGTGCTGGGCCTTGGGATGGTGGAGGAGGAATGGTGTGCATGAACTGCGCAAGTTTGTGTGGCTGTGCGTCTTAGGCTGCACACGTAGGTTTCTTCAGCTTGGATGTGTGGAAGAGCCAGGCTGGAGAAACTGCACAGACCCAAGAGTAGTGTCTGAGCGGCAGTACAAGCTGCTCAGACCAATCCTGGCACTGTTCTCATGCTAGATTTGGCATGAGAGCTGCACCAGGATTGCTGGGGAGCCTGTGCTGGTGTCCCAGTGAACGCTGAACCACCAGAACAGTAGAGGAATGAGGCGGCAGGAGGTGGACACGGCAGGAAGGGTACTTTAAAAAATATATATTTGTTCCCACCGTCCCCATTATCCCCCGTCTCCCTTGTTCACCCCCATTCTTGACAATTGCGGCAGCCGCAGCTGCTTTTTCTTTTCCTTTTTAGATTTTTTCCCCTTTGGTATTCAAATGGCATCTTTTGACCAACATTCTTATTTTGGTTTCACTGAAGTCATATAGATCCCATGGCGTAATCTTTACCATATGATAGTTGATTCTATTTAAAGATTGTGACAATTCTGGAGGCTCCTGTAATGACATTAACCTGGTGGGGGGAAGTGGCTATTAAACTTAAAAATCATTTTTAATTTTGGTAATACCGAAACTTAGTAATAGTTCATTTACTTTTATTGTTGGGCTTTAAAGACTGGATCCCTACACAGAAGTGACTACAATTTTCAAGTTGTGTATTTCATTCCCAATTCTCATGGATTTTGTTTCATATGTGTTAGACTTTTCATCCTTGGGGTGGTCTCCCTTAACGTTTTGCCTGTGTTCCCCAGGTTGTTGATGTGTGCTGGATTCTGATTTTGCTGTTTTTGCTACTCTGGGCACTTTACCACTGCTAACCAGTGCTAAAGTGCAAGTGCTCCTTTACAAAATGTGTAAGTAATTGGCTTCTCCATGATTGGCATATTTTATTTATTATTACATCCCTAGTACAGTGCACTAGAGGTTTCCAGGGCCTGTCAATCAAATGCTACTGGTGGGCCTGCAGCACTGGTTGTGCCTCCCACATAAGTAGCTCTGTAATCATGTCTCAGACCTGCCACTGCAGTGTCTGTGTGGAGTTTTAACTGTAAATTCGACTTGGCAAGTGTACCCAATTGCCAGGCCTCAACCTCCCCTTTTCTTACATGTAGCCCCAAGGGTAGGGTGTAGTGTATGCTTAAGGTAGGACATAAAGTAATGTGTTTTATATGTCCTGACAGTGAAATATTGCTAAATTCGTTTTTTCACTGTTGCAAGGCCTGTCCCTCTCATAGGTTAACATGGGGGCTACCTTTAAATCTGAATAAAGTGTAGATTCCTTTTGGAAGCGGATGGACATGTGGAGCTTGGGGTCTCTGAGCTCACAATTTAAAAATACATCTTTTAGTAAAGTTGATTTTAAGATTGTGTGTTTGAAAATGCCACTTTTAGAAAGTGAGCATTTTCTTGCTTATACCATTTCTGTGACTCTGCCTGTGGATTCCATGTCTGGATCAGTTTGACAGTTGGGCTGGTTGCACCTCACTAGACAGTGACACAAAGGGAGCTGGGGTGTAGACTGCATTTCCTGATGAGCCATCTGTGCTAGGAGGGACGGAAGGAGTGGTCACTTACACCTGCAATCTCCAACCCCCTGGTGAGTGTCTGGGGCCTGGCCTGGACATTCAAGAGAGACTTTGACTTGAAGTAGGCCTACTTCAAAGGAGAAATTTGGTATAAAAAGGGTACCCAAAACCACGGACTTTAGAACACTTCTGGAAACCAAGAGGAACCTCTGCCTGGAGAATAGCTGAAGAGCTGAGGAAGAAGAGTTGACTTTCCTGTGACTGTGCTTTGTGGAGCTATCCTGCAGTTGCTACTTCTGCCAGAGTAAGAGGGAAAAGATTGGACTTTGTGTGCTTTCCATCTTGAGAAGAACTCTCTAAGGGCTTGATTTAGAGCTTGCCTCCTGTTGTTTGAAGTCTCAGGGACAGCAAAGACTTCTCTCTGACAGCACCTGGAGTCTCTGGAGAGACTCCTACTCTGCCCTGTGGTGCCCATCTAGTTCCTGGGACCCTGAAAGGAGAAGCTGGCTGCCTAAGAGGAAAAGATCGACGCGACTCCGATCTGCGGCTGAAGAAACGACGCGCCGCCAGATACGTGGCTGAAAATCGACGCTTGCTGGAAACGCGACCAAAGAATCGACGCAGAGAGCTGGAGAAACAACGTGCAGCATCACTGACGGAGGCTCGGAGATCGCAACCCGCGCTGCGTGATTTTCGGATCATCGTGCGGCTGGATTTCTGACGCAAACACTGCTGGGCATGTAAAAACAATGCAAGACCTGCCCGGAACCGAGTGCTTGCTGACCGGATTGATGCATCGCTCTCCTGCGGAGAGAAAAAATGATGCACCCGACAAAAGGAGAACGACGCAAGGTCTCTCTCGTGAGTGAAATCGACATATCGCAAGCCCTTTTTGACGCACCAAAGGTACATTTTCACGCTAACAGTGTTAGTGTGTATTTTAAACTACATAAAGACTCTTTTTACTTTTTAATTGATAACTCTACTTGTGTATTGTGGGTTTTTGTCATTTTGGTCTTGTTTTGTTTGGATATATATTTCCTATTTTTCTAAACCTCTGTTGTGTCATTTTGTACTGTTTTCATTAAGTTACTGTGTGTGTTAGTACAAATACTTTACACTTAGCACTCTAAAGTTAAGCCTACTGCTCTGCCAAGCTACCAAGGGGGTAGGCAGGGATTAGCTGAGAGTGATTCTCTTTTACCCTGACTTGAGTGAGGGTCCTTGCTTGAACAGGGGGTAACCTGACTGTCAACCAAAGATCCCATTTCTAACAATATGTCTCTGTAAATGGCTTGATTTTCATTGTCAGTTTCAAAATCCATACAAGTAAAACAACTGCAGGTTAGACAGTTTTATGTTAGCACCTCTAACCTGGAAGGATTTAAGTGCAGGGCTTCCTTACAGATCATCTGTGCATTCTTCAAGCACTCAGGTATTACAGACCCCCTCCAGTCATTGATTCTTGTTCCTATTTCAGTTAAAATGTATCTGGTAATGTGAACAGAAGGCAGGTGGAGATGCATTGAGCAGATTCGGGGCTCAGCAGAGGTTTTGTAAACATTATAATGTGAATTGTAGCAGTTAATTATAAATAACTGTGCAAGGTGACCTTGTGGTGCTGTGAGGAAGTGGCCACAGAAAGCTTGTAAAGGAGGGATCAGACAGAAACACATTAACTAAGACAAAAATGTTGTTCAGAGAATTCAACAAGCATTTGCAATGCAGCGTTCTCTCATTTGCTCAAGTTAGAGCAATTGGCGTTGTAAATTCCTAACTGGACTTTTCTTGCCACATAAATTGAAAATGAAGTGTAAAACAGTTGACAGAAGCAAGCCGATTCAAAGCACCAGCGCCACCATGAGCGCAAGAGTTATTAGCTCCCTGCCTGAATATCTAGAAAGGATCCTGTTTTGGATGAAAGGCAAACTGAAACCGGAGGAGGGGCCATTACACGGTATAACAGGAGGAAGCGTGTCGTAGTGTGAAGGCCAACACAAATGTTCAGGATTGCCTACTTAGTTAATACCTTATGGCAGGGAACTCAGCACACAAATGAGAGACATTTCACAAAATGTACCAATCAAAACTAAGCATCTAAGACAAGCACAACAAAGAATGAATAGCAAGAGTGGACGTGGTTAAAAGCCCACAGAGAGATTTAAACAGATTCTAGAGTGGTTATGAGCTAGACCCTAAAAAAGCATTGTAGCTAGGGTAAGTATCTGTTCTAAATCACAAGAGAAATGCTCAAGCTGTGAAAGACTGATTTTAAGGAGCTGCTTAGTCATAGCGTCTTGCAGAAGATTAGTGGTTTTCAGAAGAAGAGGTCACAATAATTGGAAGATGGCTTCATGGTGCAATCTTTTAATAGATTTATGCCCTCATTATGAGTGGGATTTTGACCCTTGCACAAACCCCTGATTGTGCAATCGCTAAAATTATAAATTATGCAGAGTTTAAAACACCCATTAATTACTGGGTATGGTTAATCAGGTCAAATCTTCCAGAATTTATTTGGGGAAATGCTTGGTAATTATCAGGATCGATTGTATCTTTCTCAGGAAACTTTCGTACATACAGCAGCCTATACAAACATGGGTCTGGTATCGACAACTTTTACATAGCCCTTCATTAGCTTTAATGTTGTTTTGTTCCTACACAGGCCAAAAAAACTTGGAAAAAGGGTAACTAGCGGCAATTACCTAACAAAAAATTGCACAAATGTCATGACCACCACAGTGTTGTGATATTTAGTATTCCATTGCATTGTCTAGAGGAAGCGAAAAAATAGAAATGAAATATCAAATTCTTTGACAAGTCTGGTGGGATATTATAGCCTTACAGCCCAACGCAGCGGACTATAGTGGCCATTAAAGGTCCGCTCCAGTGTTGAACTCTCGAGCCAAAGGCAGGGGCCTTTAACAAGGGTGCAGGACTTTAATTGCCGGTTTAGCCCAGCTACAATATGCTATAAGGCTCTTTGAACATTCTGCCACTAAGGGGCAGAATGTTCTAAGGAATAAAACAAAGTCCTCACTGAGCCCGAGGGGATTAAAAGCCCCTAGGGCACTGTGAGGCCTTTGTTCACAGATGTTGCTGTGAACAAAGAACATTGGAATGTTGATGCTCCGGGCTTTTACCGGCCAGTAAGAGTCCAGAGCACTCCTTTTTCTCCAATTGAGCTCCCAACATTCCAATGTTCTAATATTCATTCTTTATTTGAAGAACATCTAAAAGTATTCCCAGTGTTCCTAGATTTCAAACAAATCCCAACCTAACTACTGATTTACTTTCCTCTCTTACCAGCATTTGTTAGAACGATGAGCAGCAAATAAAGCTGGCTAGTCTGAGGATACACTATTTCCAGCCTTTTCTCCTCCCTACCTCCTCTCTACCTATTTTCAAAGTTGTTTTTGTTTCTAGTAAGAGCAGGAGGTTCAAAGGGAATATTCTTACTGTGGGCCTCCCTTTGAGTTAAGATCTCTATTTATGTTGTCCCATGATTTTTGGACCAATGTAGGAACAATACAGATTGAGCCAATGGCAGACTGAGCAACACATCAAGGCTGTGAGTCATTGCACTTTCTTCCGAGCTTAGTTGTGATTTATTGGGAAATGCACACAGAAGCCTTTTGAAGACTGAATAAAAATACCTCCGGAAATAGCCAAGGCTTTTGTAAGCATTGACATTTGAATCATATCATTTCTTTGTCATTCAGTGGACAGTGGCCATGGGGTGGTTCTGTAGTTCAGTTGGGTATCCTTACCCCCAACAACATTACTGAACAAGCATTGGCATAGCTAATACATCTCGCCTTTTGGCCCTTATAAGTGTTTAGACATGCAGCATATTATCTAGAACACAGCAGCTATTTTTTTAGGTGTGTTGACGGTGTCTTTTGCTTTAGGCATCCAATGGGCAACTTCTAACTCACACTGCCACTGAAACTGCGGATTAAGCAATAAAAGATCACATTGAAGTGGAAAACACTTACTCCGTGATGGATGATGGTAAACACAACAGGACTTGAGCTATGAAATGTGGATAATGAGTGGTTTCAGAGGGTTTACACACCCATGGAAGTAGCAAGGAAAGGCACCGATATAGAAGCCAAGGCCCGTATTTATACTTTTTGACGCTAAACTGCGCTAACGCTGTTTAGCGTCAAAAATTTTTGCGCCGGCTAACGCCATTCTGAAGCGCCATGCGGGCGCCGTATTTATTGAATGGCGTTAGCCGGCGCAAGCAGACCGGCGCTGCCTGGTGTGCGTGGAAAAAAACCACGTAGACCAGGCAGCGCCGGCGTTGGGCAAAAATGACGTTAGGGCGTCTTAAAATGGGGCAAGTCAGGTTGAGGCAAAAAAATCGCCTAAACCCGATTTGCGCCATTTTTTTACGACGCCCAGACGCCATTTCATGACTCCTGTCTTAGTAAAGACAGGAGTCATGCCCCCTTGCCCAATGGCCATGCCCAGGGGACTTGTGTCCCCTGGGCATGGTCATTGGGCATAGTGGCATGTAGGGGGGCACAAATAAGGCCCCCCTATGCCACCCCAAAAAAATTAAAAAATATAAAAAATGATACTTACCTGAACTTACCTGAATGTCCCTGGGGTGGGTCCCTCCATCCTTGGGTGTCCTCCTGGGGTGGGCAGGGGTGGCAGGGGGGGTCCCTGGGGGCAGGGGAGGGCACCTGTGGGCTCATTTTGAGCCCACAGGCCCCTTAACGCCTACCCTGACCCAGGCGTTAAATAGTGGCGCAAATGCGGGGTTTTTTGACCCGCCAACTCCCGGGCGTGATTTTTGCCCGGGAGTATAAATACGACGCATTTGCGTCGCCGTCATTTTTTTAGACGGGAACGCCTTCCTTGCATCTCATTAACGCAAGGAAGGCGTTCACGCAAAAAAATGACGCTATTTGCCAATACTTTGGCGCTAGACGCGTCTAACGCCAAAGTATAAATATGGCGTTAGTTTTGCGCCGAATTTGCGTCTAAAAAAACGACGCTAATTCGGCGCAAACGGAGTATAAATATGCCCCCAAGTGCTAGATAATAAACACATCGGAGACATTAGATAAAGAACTGTACGAGAGAAGTAGAGTCTTAGAAGACTACAGCAATAAAATCAGGGTAGGTTGTGATTAGTTGGAAGATGTATACCAACTTGCCATAGGTGATTCTAGGAAGCTACACGCTCTGGAAATGCTAGTTAGATACTGTTAGAAAATGGGTTATGGGCAAGGGCAGGTAAGTACCTGCACTTAGCAATAGGCCACTAACCTCCACTTAGGTCCAGTTAAATCTCAATAAATTAAACCCAGCTCAACCCTTGGTGGCTTGGCAACGAGCGACAAGGCTTAGCTTAGGAGACAAAGCATAAAGCATTTGAATATCAAAAAACAGTAATTAAATAAAACACAAGAAACAGTTTAAAAATCTAAAACCAATTTATTCTAATAGGAAATATTTTTAGATTTAAAATGACACCAAAACGAATAAAATCGGATAAGGGGAACCTGAGATATGAATTTTTAAAGAATTAATGGTTTTTAGCGCTTAGAAACAAATATCGTCTAACTGGCCATCTGGTCGCAT
The DNA here is from genome assembly GCF_031143425.1 of Pleurodeles waltl. Lineage (NCBI taxonomy): Eukaryota > Metazoa > Chordata > Amphibia > Caudata > Salamandridae > Pleurodeles > Pleurodeles waltl. The sequence continues at coordinate 1,732,139,391 of NC_090444.1, forward strand.
CTTGACTGGGGCAAAGTCAAAGTTTGAGGCTGACCGCGATAGAGTCGTGCTCGGCTACAGCTCTTGGGAGGCCGCAGTCAAAAGTTTACCTTCGAAGTTAGTAATTTTTCTGGAGATTTTCTTCAGCTGTACCAAGTCGCCAGTCCAATCCAACCTCCTGGAACTCTTCCTCTGATACGCGCTGCGGGAGCCCTCGGTGGACATTTTTACCTTCGGACTTAGTCGGTTTATTTTAGGTGAAAATCATTCTACTGGGGAATACCTGAATCTTGATCTGACCTTCCTGGAGCTCTCTTTGGATTCACTGCCTGGGAGGTCCCTGTCAACTCCCTACGTTCAGACGTAGTCACTTTTTTAGAGATTTTCTTCACCGGGATGAACCTGCAAGTCAGGCCTGGTCGTGGTTGAGGCAAGCTGGCTAGAGTTGCCGCGACGGGTCATTTCCTTTATGTAGCTTTTTTCAAAAAACGTCTCCAAATGTCTCCAAACTTCTGGATCTTCTTACAGATGTTCCTTTAAGGTTGGTTCTTTTGAGGTCCACAGCTCACCCCAGGTTTCCAGAAGCTCTGAGGTGCTCCTTGAGGGTGCGGACTACAACTACCAGAATGCACCTGGTGCAAACTCCTTGAGCCAGTTGAAGCCAGGCAAAGTCCTTCTTGTGGCGACACTCAAGTGTGCAGCTGGTGCAGTCCTTTAGATCGTAGTGTCCAGGTGCAGATCAGGGGTCCAGCAGGGCACTCCTTCTTCTTCTGTAGTTCTTCCCTGTTAGAATCTGGTAGGGATCTGAGGTGTGGGTGCAGGTCTGCCAGTTTTATCCTTGCTCCTGTGTGAAAAACAGGGGGGTCCTGGTTCTCCAATCAGGTGCAGGGTCCTCTCCCCTGTGATGACCACTTCCTGGGAAGTGTGGCAAAATCAATCCCAGGGAGCATCATTCCTCAAAAATCCATCATGGCTGAAAGTGATTTTTGGAGGTTACATCTGGCTGAGCCCACCTACTGGTGTGGCTAAAAATCTTAAATTCACCCTTCTACTGTCCACTCCTAATCCAATCAAGGGGGCATCTAATTGTCTGTGTTTGCAGAATGTGAGGAAGGTGCTGAGTTGCTCGAAATGTCCTTCCCTGCCTTTGAAGACCAGTTTGCCAGCTCTCCACCCTTCCTGCTTCCCCATCTGCTGAGGGACGATCTCCTCCCCTAGGCACATCTCTTTGTGTTGAGCCAGGCCACTTCAAACCTCATCAAGGCAGCCTGGCCAGGCTCCTAGAGGCTGGCCAAGCAGACAGAGCAAAGCAGTTAAACACTGCAGGGCTGAAGTTGGCAACTTTTCAGGTAAAGTTTAAAATTCTTTACCTGAACAAGCTATATTAAATCCAGCAATTGTAAGTTGTGGGATTTACTATAACAATTAAGTTGATACCAAACTTAAGGTATCTGTTACTTAAGGGGACTTTATAAATTAAAATACAGTCTCCCCATTCTAGCCTATGGAGACCATTCACTACAATGAGGGAAAAACCTAATGTGGCTGTTTTACCTCACCAGGGCTTATAAAACTATTTTTTATAAGATCCCTGATTTTAGTTACATGGCACTCAGCCCTAGGGGCACATACAGCACCCCTTAGGGGTGACTTATTTGTAATAATAAGGTAGTTTTAGACTTTGGAACTACTTTTAATTGCAAAGTCTAATTTGCCTGTAACTTTAATTTAAAAGTAGCCAGCAAGGCAGGCCTGCCTTTAAAATGACACTGGGCACCTCAGCATTGCACCTATGAGGGCACCACCTTTGCTGGGTCCCTAAACCTACATTCCCTACCATATAGTAGGGACTTATAGGTAGGTTGACTTAGCCAATTATAATTAGCCTAATTTGCATTCTCATTTAATTCAGAGCACGGGCCCTGGGGCTGGTTACCAGTACCCAGGACACCATTAGAGTCAGGAAAACAGCAGCAAAAAGTGAAAAATTGGGTCAAAAAGTCAGGGTGCCTCTGCAATCAGCCCTGTTTTCTCACAGTTACAAGAGAGATAAAATGAAAATAGAACAGATAGAGCAAGAAGCACAAGTAAGGGAAAGAACATTGTGGGAGGGAGCATAGATAGATAGACAGACAGATACACAGATAGATAGATAACAAACAGATACATATATAGATAGATATACAGTTAGATAACAGAAAGATAACATATAAATATTTAACACGCAGATAAACAGATAGGTAGATAATAGATAGGTAAACAGATATACACTGATAGATAGATAACAGATAGATCGATAAACATTACAGATAGATAGATAACAGATAGATAATAGATAGATAGATGACAGATAGACAGATAACAGATAGATAATGGATAGACAGATAGATACATAGGCAGATAACATATGGTTGGTAGATAAATTACAGACAGATGAAATACAGACTAGACAGATTGATAGTTGACAAATAGGTAACAGATAGATGGAAAACTGAAGATAGATAGATAGATAGATAGATAGATAGATAGATAGATAGATAGATAGATAAGAAATCAATAGATAGATAGATAACAGACAGATAACAGACTAGACAGCAAGATAGATGACAGATTTGGTGTTTTGTGCACCTAATATAGTGTGCAAAACAATATCTTACTGCAGTGTAGTACTAGGCTGTCTGCGTTTTTCTGCAGTATGATGTAGTACAGTATAGAGGGTAGTGCTCTTCAATCAGGCGGAGGTGAAGCATGGGTTGAATTTTGCATTGAGGTATATAAAATCCACAAGGAACAGTAGTAATACTTGTGGTGATCGCAAAATAACATTGCACGTACCATCTGTTTTTCAGTAATAGGGTTTATCTTGTCATAGTTTTTGAGTCTGGTTTTCTGAAACAAAAATATCGTCTTCATATGTACAGCGTCTGCACCGTAGAGAGTTCCTTGTTCTTCATCCAGTCAGTAGGGGAAATCTGAAGGCCTGACCAGGACCTTTAAAGGGCTCAGAAATCAATACAGTAAACGGAAAGTTAAAGTTGTCCCCTTTGCCGATGGGCTTCTGGAGTATGCTGTCAATCGCTCCCATTTTTCAAATGCTCCTTAATGTGATTCTGCAGTGTAAAAAAAGCATAAGGAATGTTGTTTCCCACGTGCCACAGCATTTCATATTGATATCAAGGGTGTGCTCAATGAACTTCTGTTACTTTTTCACGAGCCCATATCTATTTTTATACAAGGATTCGTTCACTCACTTTGGCTACATACCAGAACCGTGAACAACATATTTCTTTAATTAACAGGTATAGAAATTGCTGAAGGGAGAACATTTTGTCTTTCTTTTCCATAAAGGTTTACACTTCCCAAAAAATAACTCAATTTTTTCTCAAATAAAACAAATGTGCAACTGAACGGTTTTATATGAGCTATCGGTTGCAGGCTTCCAGGTTATAAAAGTGGACTATTGTACCTGAAGTACATTCAACAAAATACTAAATCCAGGACACAATCTAGCAATTTCGGGAGCTTGCAGACACAAGGACTGATGCAAGTAAATAAACCAAGGGGCATATTTATACTCAGTTTGCGCCGAATTTGCGTCGATTTTTTCCAACGCAAATTCGACGCAAAACTAACTCCATATTTATACTTTGGCGTTAGACGCGTCTATCGCCAAAGTTCATGGAGTTAGCGTAATTTTTTTGCGTGAACACCTTCCTTGCGTTAATGAGATGCAAGGTAGGCGTTCCCGTCTTAAAAAATGACTCCCAGGCATGTGCGTGGTATTTATACTCCTGGGCAAAAATGACGCCTGGGAGTGGGCGGGGCAAAAACCCCCGCATTTGCGCCTCTTTTTAACGCCTGGGTCAGGGCAGGCGTTAAGGGACCTGTGGGCTCAGAATGAGCCCAGAGGTGCCCTCCCGTGCCCCCAGGGACACCCCCTGCCACCCTTGCCCACCCTAGGAGGACACCCAAGGATGGAGGGACCCATCCCAGGGAAGGAAAGGTAAGTTGTGGTAAGTATTTTTTTTTTTTTTAAATTGTGGCATAGGGGGGCCTGATTTGTGCCCCCCTACATGGCACTATGCCCAATGACCATGCCCAGGGGACATAAGTCCCCTGGGCATGGCCATTGGGCAAGGGGGCATGACTCCTGTCTTTGCTAAGACAGGAGTCATGTTAATGGCGTCTGGGCGCCCAAAAAAAATGGAGCAAATCGGGTTAAGACGATTTTTTTGCCTCAGCCTGACTTGCCCCATTTTTGGACGCCCAAACGCCATTTTTCCCTACGCCGGCGCTGCCTGGTGTACGTCGTTTTTTTTCACGCACACCAGGCAGCGCCGGTCGGCTAACGCCGGCTAACGCCGGCTAACGCCATTCAATAAATACGGCGCCCGCATGGTGCTTCAGAATGGCGTTAGCCGGCGCTAATTTTTTTGGCGCAAAACTGCGTTAGTGCAGTTTTGCGTCAAAAAGTATAAATATGGCCCCAAGAGTGCAAGGATGATGGCGTACTAATCACCAGTGTTTAATGTAAGGACCCTGAAACAAAGCGGTAAAGTGAGTGATGAGCGCTAATGAACTGTCAAGATCCTATTCCTCAAGAGGAGTACCCTCCAGTGCCCACTTATGGCAGCATGGACTCTGTGTGTCACCAGAGGTTCAGAGTGGCTGGATGAGGGGAAGGTCTTTGGGGAGGGTATTGTTGAGAGGGAGACTTAGGACAATGGTGAGCACAGGTTAATTCTGAGCATGGTTAATTCTGACTTCAACCTAGGATAAAGGACTCGTAATATATGTGAATGTATATCTTTAAGAAACTATAACCTCTTAACAGTATGCGATTGTAAGTGTGTTAATCTCACACACAGATATGACTGTCAGGCATTGGTGATGACAAGCACAAAAAACAATCTTCCTTTAGTAATTACTGGTGGTAGAATCTTCAATAGAGTTAATGTCTACCAAGATCACAGAATTGGTAATTCCTCTTGCCTTTAGTTATTTAGGGCCAGATGTGTCATCACTGCCCTTTGCGATTCGGAAATAGCGATTTTTAAGAAATGGCTATTTCCGACTCGCAAAGTGCCATGTATCACATTTGCGAATCAGTAATAGTGATTTCTTCAAAATCGCAAATGCTATTACCGAATCGCAAATTGTGATACCGGCCCTATTCACAGCTACGGACCTGTTGGCCCATATCTGCAAATTTTTTGCATTTCCAAAATTACGATTTCTAAACCAGAAATCACAATTTTGGAAATGCAAAACCCCACGGTGCTGGGGGGCTAAGGCCCCCTCTGCTGCACCCCCAAAAATTTTTGGGGGGACATGTAAGGTGCACACATGCCAAAAGGGCATGTGTGCTTTTTATGTACAATTTAAAAATACATTTTAAATGCATTTTTAAATTTTGCACATGGTTACCACCAAGTTCAACTTGGTGGTAATTAGCGATTCTTAAATGCCAAAATCGCATTTGGGAATTGCTTCATACATGTGCTAAGGAATCGCAAATAAGGAATCCTTATTTGCGATTTCTAATTTAGAGAGTCGCAATTTGCAACTGTCTAAACAGGGTCGCAATTTTAAGGAATCGCTATTTTAGCGATTCCTTAAAATTGCGTTCAGAATGTATTTTATACATTCTGAAATGGCATTTTGCATTCGCAAACGGGCATTCGCACCGTTTGCGAATGCAAAATGCCTTCATACATCTGGCCCTAAGTCTCTGTGCAGAGTTCCACATTAAATCATGCCTGATTCTTGTTTTGCCTTGGAAAATGTTTTACTAATAATACGTTTGTGTGCATTCCTCACTGAAAATGCACTTGTGTGCACTTCTCTGCTGAAACGATGTTCATATGCAACATGAATTCAAAAATACGGTTGCACCCACTTTGAGGAATAATGTTCTTTTATCATTCAGAATCGGCGTTGAAGTACTACTCAGTTCGCTTGTAGCTTTATTTTAGTTCTTATTACACATAAGAAGAAGGGTCTTGATAAGTGATCTCCTCTTGGCACTTTGAACTCCTCTCTGATCGTATAATGGCCAAAACAAGGTGCATGCTAGATGAGCATGAAGCTTTCTGTGATTTAGGAGTCTGAGGCTTCAGGAACTGACATGTTCATAAGTTTGTCAATCACAAGCACTATACCGCGGGTGGGGCCCGTTTTTATATACAGCGGCCACACCCATTTTGCCATGATTGTAATACATCCTTTTCTGGGAACAATACCTGAAGCATTAAAAACAATCATGCATCACATAATTTCTGTAGTTCACAGTTGAAAGACCAAGATGCCCAAGAGCTGGGTTGACCATTCCTGAAATATACACATGAGTAAGCTGAGAAATAAATAACGATGAGGAACGAAAAACAGTTTTTGGAGAAAACATATTTTTCCTTTACCTTCCATGTTCTGGAGTCTGATGTCACTTATCTGTCCGATCAACTCCTCCCTGCTGAAAACACACACCAAATGGTTCAGAGAGAACGTGGAGCTAGAAAGGTCCTGTTCCTGTGCCAGGGGACGAGGGCAACAGTTTTCCCTGCTCACAGAGGAGAGCGTGAAGCAGCGCTCTGCGATCACCCATTGCTGGAGAGGAAAGTGGAAGGAGTGCAACAGTGGGGATGTGATGGGAGGGGAAGAGCAGGCTATAACCAGGAGCAGGGAGAGGGCATTGTCCAGAGAGAGAGGTTGCAAGTTCTCTGGCAGGATAGCATAGCTTTAAATGAAAAGAGATTGAAATAGCTTTCTGGAGCCAGAGAGTGGCCTTGAGGAGGGAGTGAAGTCTTTAAATGCACAACAAATGAGACCAGATACGATTTATAGCCCAGTGTACAGCACAGCTCTGAAGGACGAGCACCTCTCGGTGCTCCAGATGAAAGATCAAAGTAGTCCCTGAACACACCTTAAAATGGTTAGCAGTGTACTGATATAGTAGGTGGTCTGCTCTCGGTGGAAGGACACAAAAAATAAATAGGTGGGACAAAGTGGAGGAAATGACCATTAGCAAGCTAGGATTTTTGAAGGACACTGGCATAAACAGCTGACAGTCACTGGGTGGAGCTGGACTAAACAAAGCATATGCAACAGGTAAGCTAAGCGACAGCACAAGTTCTGTCTAGGCTCGACCTAAAAATGTACAACATGGATGGTATAATGTCCAAGTCAAATATTTGAAGGTTCCAATAACACAGCAAAGTCCCTGATTTTTAATAATTCCCTTGGGAATCAGTCTGCTGAAATGCTAACTTTTGCACTTACAATGCAACCATTCTATCCATACAAGTAACTCTGTTTCATGTTTTAAAGTAGCCAAGGTGGTCATTCATGTTTTGTTTTTTTCACAGACATTGCACCGCACAGGCTGATCTTGCACAGATGAATGACAGAGATTTATTAGGACCTGAGAGATTAACTGTACATATGATTCTGACTGTGATGAAAATAATAATATTATTCATAATTTTTTCCACTTGCATGGCCCCACTTGCAGTGCTAGGCTGCTTCAGAGTGCTTGATAGCCATTGATGGGGTGTGGATTAAAAGAACAATTCCCTCCTGAAAAAGTCTTCTCAGATCAAAAAGTAGTAAAAGATTTGCAAGAAGAATTACTGGGGGTTATCAAAAGTACATAAAAAAAGCAAAAATGGAGTACCTTTTAAATCATGTAACTGAAGCCACAAAAACACAAAGAGCATCATAAGCACCTTGTCATAGAGAATAATACTCTTCCCATGTGCAGCACAGGGATATTCAGATATTCGGAGTGTGAGAGAACAGGGCTGATTGCAGAGGCCCCCTAACTTTTTGCCCCCATTTTCCACTTTTTGCTGGTGTTTTCCTGACTCTGATGATGCCCTGGGTACTGCTGACCAGTCCCAGGGCCTGTGCTCTGTGTAAAATCAGTATGCAAATTAGGCTAATTATAATTGACTAAGTCAACCTACCTATGAGTCCCTAGTATATGGTAGGGCATGCAGGTTTAGGGACCACAGCATAGGTAGTGCACCCATAGGTGCACTGCTGAGGAGCCCAGTGTCATTTTAAAGGCAGGCCTGCCTTGCTGACTGCTTTTAAATTAATGTTATATGCAAATTCGACTTTGGAATTAAAAGTAGTTCCAAAGTCTTGAACTACCTTATTTTTACATATACTTCACCCCTAAGGAGTGCCCTATGTGCCCCTAGGGCTGGGTGCCATGTAACTATAAGCAGAGACCTTATAAAAATAGTTGTATAAGCCCTGGTGAGGTAAAACAGCTAAATTAGCTTTTCCTTCATTGTAGTGAATGGCCTCCATAGGCTAGAATGGGGAGACTTTATTTTAATTTTAAAAGTCCCCTTAAGTGACAGATAAAAAGAGTTTGGTATCAAATTAATTGTTATAATAAATCCCACAACTTCCAGTTGTTGGATTTAATATAACTTGTTCAGGTAAAGAGTTTTAAACTTTACCCGAAAAGTTGCCAACTTCAGCCCTGCATTGTTTTTGCTGCTCTGCTCTGATTGGCCAGCCTCTGGCAGCCTGGCCAGGCTGCATTGACGAGGTGTGAAGTGGCCTGACTTCACACAAAGAGATGTGCCTGTGGGAGGGGATCTCCCCTCAGCAGATGGTGAGGCAGGAAGGGGGAGGGCTGCCAAACTGGTCTTCAAAGGCAGAGAAGGACATTTGGAGCAACCCAGCAACCCCCAAGACAACTAGGTGCCCCCTTGATTAGATTAGGAGAGGGCAGGAGAGGGTTGTGTTTATGATTTTTAGCCACACCAGTGGGTGGGCTCAGCCAGATGTAACCTCCAAAAATCACTTTCAGCCATGATGAATTTTTGAGGAATGTTGCCTCCTGGGATTGATTTTTGCCACACTTCCCAGGAAGTGGTCATCACAGGGGAAAGGCCCCTGTTTTTCACCCAGAAGCAAGGATAAAACTGGCAGACCTGCACACACACCTCAGTTCCCTACCAGATCCCTACCAGGAAGAACTACAGAAGAACAAGGACTGCCCTGCTGGACACCTGGCCTGCACCTGGACCCTGCACTCTGAAGGACTGCACCAGCTGCACAGTTGGGCTTCACTACAAGAAGGACTTTGCCTGGCTTCAACTGGTTCAAGGAGGGACTCCCTGTTGGCTACAGGTGAAAAATTGCTAACCAGAGTCCCCTGCACCAACTCCTGAAGATATCAAGTAGCTGACCACTGTCCAGTGGCCAAAAAGGAGTGTGCGCCAAGTGCATTCTGGGAGTTGTAGTCCACACCCCAAGGATCATCTCAGAGCTTCTGGAACCTTAGAGTGAACTGTGGACCCCAAAAGAACCTCAAAGGAACATCTGGGAGAAGATCCAGAAGTTTGGAGAACTTTTGAAAAAAAGCTCCATAGAGGGACCGACCCACCGCGGCAACTCTAGCCGGCTTGGCTCTACCGCAACCCGGCCTGATTTGCTGGTTCGTCCCTGTGAAGAAAATCTCCAAAAAAGAGACTAAGGGGGTCATTACTACCCTGGCGGTCGGTGGTAAAGCGGCAGTAAGACCGCAAACAGGCCGGCGGAAAAAAAATGGAATTATGACTGCGGCGGTTACTGCCACTTCACCATTCCGACCGCCATGGCGGTGAAGACCGCTGGGCTGGAGATTGTGGTCTCCAGCCCGGCGGTCGTCACTAGATCGCCGACGGTATCAGGACCCTGCATACCGCCCTGGATCTCGGGTGGTTGGGAACTACCATGAGATCCATGGCGGTAGGCATTATCAGTGCCAGGGAATTCCTTCCTTGGCACTGATAGGCGTCTCCCCCACCCCCGCTACCCCCCACAAATCCTCTCCCCCACCCCCATCCCCTTGCCCCCCCCAAAGGTGGCACAACCCCCCTCCCTACCCCAACCCCGAACATGCACATATACACACCCCTACACGCACACACCCCCAACATGCACATATACACACCCCTACACACCCCTAAACGCACACATACACCCCGACAACACATACCCGCACACATACAAACAGACTTGCACACGGTCCGACCCGCACACATTTCCCATACACACAGCACCCCCCTGCACGCATACACTCACTCACTCACCCCGTCTACACTCTCACACGCACACCCCCATGCACGCACACAAAACTCAACACCCCCCCACTCCCTTCCCTAACGGACGATCAACTTACCTTGTCCGTTGATCCTCCGGGAGGGTTCGGGATCCATGGGGGCAGCTCCGCCACCAGAACACCGTCACCAGAACACCGCCACACCGAATCATGGGATGTGATTCAGTGGGTGGTGTTCTGTTGACGTGGCGGTGGAGGTTGAGCAACCTCCACTTTCCCGCCGTCCGCCAGTATGGTTTCTGGCGGCTTTCCGTGTGAAAAAGGATAGCGGCCTGCAAGCGGTCATAATACCCGGAGCGGCACGGGTGGTCTTCAGCACGGCGGTCTTGCGAAAAGACTGCTGAGGTCATAATGACCCCCTAAGTCCGAACGTAGGAAGTTGACCGGGACCTCCCAGCCAGCGTATCCGAGGAGGGCTCCAAGGACGTCGGATCAAGATCCAGGTTTACCCTGGTCGAAGGATTTTCACCTCAAAAAACCGACTACGTCCGAAGGTAAAAATCTCCACCGAGGGCTCCCGCAACGTGTATCCGGAGAAGAGTTCCAGGAGGTTGGAGTGGACTGGCAGGTTCGTCCTGCTGAAGAAAATCTTCAGAAAAACAACAAAGTGCGAAGGTAAACTTTTGACCGAGGCCTCCGCGGGCTGTAGCCGAGCCGGGCTCCATCGCGATCGGCCTTAAACTTTGACTTTTCCCCGGTCGAGGTGCCACCAGATGACCAGATTGGCGCTTTTTGTTTCTAGGCGCTAGAAAATAATCATTCTTTAAAAATTCACATCTCCGGTTCCCCTTATCCGATTTTATTCGTATTTGTTTCATTTTAAAGATAAAAATAAAATCTATTTTTATGAATTGGTTTTGGATTTTTAAACTGTTTCCTGTGTTTTATTTAATTACTGTTTTGTGATATTTGAATGCTTTACACTCTGTCTCCTAAGTTAAGCCTTGTCGCTCGTTGCCAAGCTACCAAGGGTTGAGCTGGGTTTAATTTACTGAGACCTAACTGGACCTAAGTGGAGGTCAGTGTCCCATTGCTAAGCATAGGTACTTACCTGCCCTTACCAATAACCCATTTTCCAACACTGTGAGTTACAAAATTCACAACATCCGCAAGTTAATGTGAAAAACACAACCTTGTTTCCCCTTTTCATTCATAATCTCTTTCTTATTTCTCTCTTTTTTCCCTTTTTTCCTTTTTCTTTCTTCTTCCCTTTTTCCTTTCTTTCTTTCCATTTTCTTTTTTTCTTTCTGTTTCTTTTGTCTCTTTTTTCCTCCTTTCTTTAATTTTACCTTCACTCTTCCTTTTTCATCCTTCTTTCTTTTTTGCTGTCTTTACTTTTTATTTCCTTTTCTTCGTTCTTCTTCCCTCCATTTTCTTTCTACCATGTTAATATGTTCTTTTTGAGACCAGAAAAGACCTTTGCCTTTAGCCATTTTTTTTTTTTTTAGATTTAATGAGGCCAATGCCAGACGTATTGGCTTTGCCAGTGCTTGCCTCACTTGCAGCTAAGCACCATGGAACAAATGTTAGAGCAATGTGCGCTATCTTGATCAATGGCAATCAAGTAGACATTTGTTTGGAAAATAACATAAAGATACAAGCTAGTATCATCGAAATACGCTTTCATGATGCAAAAATTAAGGCTCTCAGACTTAGTCATAGCACCTTGTAGGAAGAGTGGGGAATTCATCTGCGCTCCTCAGCCCCAGAGAAATATCCTCACTTTCTGGCCCAGTGTCGCACTATGTGCACACGTGACACTCATAGCCCTCAAAGTACTAGGGCCCGTATTTATACTTTTTGACGCTAAACTGCGCTAACGCAGTTTAGCGTAAAAAAATTTTGCGCCGGCTAACGCCATTCTGAAGCACCATGCGGGCGCCGTATTTATTGAATGGCGTTAGCCGGCGCAAGCAGACCGCCGCTGCCTGGTGTGCGTGGAAAAAAAACACGTACACCAGGCAGCGCCGGCGTAGGGAAAAATGGCGTTAGGGCGTCTTAAAAATGGCGCAAGTCAGGTTGACGCAAAAAAAACTTCTTAACCCGATTTGCGCCATTTTAAACGACGCCCAGACGCCATTTACATGACTCCTGTCTTAGTAAAGACAGGAGTCATGCCCCCTTGCCCAATGGCCATGCCCAGGGGACTTCTGTTCCCTGGGCATGGTCATTGGGCATTGTGGCATGTAGGGGGGCAAAAATCAGGCCCCCCTATGCCAAAAAAAAAAAAAAATGTGTACTTACCTGAACTTACCTGAATGTCCCTAAGATGGGTCCCTCCATCCTTGGTTGTCCTCCTGGGGTGGGCAAGGGTGGCAGGTGGGGTCCCTGGGGGCATGGGAGGGCAGCTGTGGGCTCATTTTGAGCCCACAGGTCCCTTAACGCCTGCCCTGACCCAGGCGTTAAAAAGTGGCGCAAATGCGGGGTTTTCTGCCCCGCCAACTCCCGGGCGTGATTTTTGCCCGGGAGTATAAATACGACGCATTTGCGTCGCAGTCATTTTTTTGGACGGGAACGCCTACCTTGCATCTCATTAACGCAAGGAAGGCGTTCACGCTAAAAAATGACGCTCTTTACTCATACTTTGGCGCTAGACGCGTCTAGCGCCAAAGTATAAATATGGCGTTAGTTTTGCGCCGAATTTGCGTCGAAAAAAATGACGCTAATTCGGCGCAAACGGAGTATAAATATGCCCCTAGCTATTCAATGCTAATACGTGCAAAAGGGCCTTTTTATGAATCGCAACATGCAAAACAACATTTTAGAATCACTTTATCTATGAAACAAGGAAATAGGAGCACTGACTTAACATCACCTTGCAATAAGAACTTTGATCAGATCACAGCTACTCTCCACAATGATCCTAGCCCTCATGCGTTAATAAAACCTTCTGATATCCCCTCCAGAAGCAAGATTGCTTTAACTTCATCGAACATTGCAGCCACAGCCAAAATTACTATAGACCTGGAGTTAGAAACCTACCTGAGTGCTTCGACATATGTCTTCAGGAGAATTGAAGCCTTGGAGAAGCACCCCTAATGGGATTTGTACAATTTCACAAACCTGCATAAAAAGTGGAGGCAAAGGCAGGCCCAAAGGTGAGTTGAGCATCTACGCGACTCTTACAAAAGCTATAAATGTATGAGCTGGAAGCAAACTCTCCTTTTATTTAAGCAATGCTTTTGGTCTTTATACAGCAGTGATGATTACGTTTAACTGCTCACAACCTATAAGAGTGACACTACACCTGTCAATTTTTCCCAGGCCATTGTTGAAGAACAATAAAAGAAAAATTGGGACCTGAGCGCCAAGCCTAAATGGGGTGCCAGCCTCGATCTACAATCACAACCCATATTTCTGGAGTAAACTTCTCAGTCAGCTAATTAATTACTGTCTCCATGAAAACCTTATAGCAGACTCCTAGAGAGGGTCAATCCATCACACAATTTACGTACAGCTATCACATGATTGCATTATTAGGCACTGAAGCAAACATCTATGCAGGCATTGTTCTGCAGGAACTGGAAAACTAGGTGGAAAATCAGGCATCTCTCATGCAACCAAACAGGCTTCCACCTTAAGTTGAGTACTATTGATAACCTTGTCACCCTTTGCATGATAACATAGAAAAATATTCAGACTAAGCAACTCCTTTACACCTGCTTTATTGATTTCTCCCAAGCCTTCGACCATGTCGATAGGAATCTGCTGTGGCAAAAACTAGCATAATGGGACATCCCGAACATTCTCCTGCATGCATTGCAGCTCTTGTACTCTGAAAGGTGGGCAAAGATCAACCTGGGTTCAAACAAGGGCCTAACGTCATTAGTCTCAACCAGGTGTGGCCTAAAACGAGGCTGCGTACTTGCTCCGATATTGTTCAGTCTTTTCATCTCTGATCTGAGTAAAGCACTGTGTGGAATATTTATACTGTGCCTGCGCCGACTGTGCGTCAAAAAGTTTGATGCACATTCGGCGCAAACCTTGCACCATATTTATACAATGACGCCCAAGCCCGCGAACGCCAAAATTCCACCGTGTGCGTAATTTTCTGGATGCGGGAAAGCGCCCTGCGTTAATGACATGCAAGGTAGGCGTTCCCATCCAAAAAGTGACTTAAACACCCGTGCACCATATTTATGCTAACACGCAAAAATCCGGCCGGGAGGAGGAGTCTGAAAATGGCACACAGCCCGATTTGCATAAAAAAATAACGCCTGGGACAGGGCTGGCGTTAAAATGGGGCAAACACACCAGTACTGAAGGAAAACACACAGAAGCAACAGCAGATCTCAAAAAGTAAGACATGGAGGTCTTTTAATCCAGCATGCACACAGACCTAGAGCACAGGACCAACAACAGCAGCTTCCACAACACCAGCATGGACCCCAAAGGCAAGGCAGAAGGCAGGAGAGGATATTCCACACCAGGACAACCCTTCTGGGACACCGGCAACAAGAAATCATCCAGAGGTACAGACTCAACTGACAAGCCATTCAGCAGCTGCTGCGCAACATTGAGCCACAGTTTGCACCCAGCTTGTAGACACCCCACACCATTCCACCAGAAACCAAGCTTCTAGCTGTCCTCCAGATGTTGGCAAGTGGCTCCTTTCAAACCACTGGTGCCCTGGTTGCCGGGATCTCACAGCCCTCATTCTCTGCCTTCCTACCCAAGGTATTGGATGCCATCATCTCCCTCACACCCCACCACATCAGCTTCCCCAACACACAGCAGAAGCAGCAGGAGACCAAACAGGGCTTCTATCAAATTAAATGCTTCCCACACGTGCTTGGTGCCATTGACTGCACACATGTATGCATTGTGCCACGTGCTGCAACCGAACATCTATACCGCAACAGGAAGCTCACACTCTCCATCAATGTGCAGGCCATTGTCGATCACCGGGGATTGATCACCAACATCATGACAAAGTATCCTTGGAGTGTACATGATTCATTCATTTTCCTCCACTGCACCATCATCAACACTTCCAGGATGGACGATATGGAAATGGCCTACTTGTTGGTAAGTACAGGAACCTACTTATATACACACTGCACAGCAACCCTGTAGGACACAAAACACATACACCACTACATTGACACGTGGCCAGGAAGACACTGTGGTTGTGACACTGCTAGGCATGTTTGATATCCTCACCCAATAAGATACACACTTATGGACACATGACACACTGGAACAATTAAAAACAACAAAATGACAATGACATGGCCTTAACTGGCAGAACAACTTGGAAGATGAATCTGTCAATATCACATCAATACCACTCAATCAAACACCCTTCCAAGCAATAAGTACTGTGTAAGGGGTGTGCAATGTGTTTTGCTGCAGGTCAAACACCATGAGGCACATAGCATGATGATGATGACTACAATGAAGGTGACATGGAATCATTGAGGCTGTACCAATATGTCACATCACTTCTGCTCTGACATTGCCCACTACCAATAAGCAAGTGGACTGTGCTAAGAACACATATTGATGTGACAATATTGAAAGTAGATGTTCCTACACACACGGATTGAGACAATTTCACACAAACACAACAAATGTACAGGCATTTGGACCTTCTGACACTCAAAACGTCAACCTCACAACCAAGTTAGCCAGCTGAACTGGACCAGGTTCAGTAGTATAGGTACACGTTTGAACATGAGTCAACTCGGAAAGGGCAGAGAAATAGGTCTGCAGAGAACTTGTCACACATGGGATATTTGTGCATTGTCAATTGTCAGCACGTCTGTGCTGACAACTTATGGAGATGTGCTGTACATTGTCACCTAGCCAAATCAAAGGGCCTCACTGATGTTCAACAAAATCTATTGCATATGTAAAATTGGATGGGATGTCCAGGCCATATAGATGCAACCGTGTTACCACCACTGTGAAATTGATTCTGTGTATGGAAGTATCATGTCACCCCCAGTTAAGACACATGGACACCTCTTTCACATCACATAATGCAAGGGAGTAAACAATGTACTGCATATCTACAAAAATACAGCTGACATCCGGTCAATCAGCCAAACACCACTTCAGATAATGAAACAACCCAATGCTGATGGTACATCCTAGAAGCCTAGGTTTCCACACAATAACACAAACACAGATGAGTCACAGACAACACAAGATAACAACTGCCATGCAAAGTGATAATCATGGTGCTACCAACATCAAACTTTTCTCACACATTTTCTGTTTCAGCTGATCAGGGGTATGGGATCCAGCCATGGATCATGACCCCATTTGCAAACCCAAGCACAGCATCAGAGCGTGCCTATAATGAGGCACATTGGAGGACACGCACCATAGTCAAGAGAACTTTTGGCATCCTTAAGTCAAGATTCAGGTGCCTCACTCACCAGAAATGGACTGAAAGATCATTTTGACTTGTGCCATCCTGCACAACATTTGTGTATGGAGGAACATTCCCTTCTATGAACCAGACGCACAGATGCCTGAAGAGGAGGAAGAGGAGGACGTTGTCCCTCAACATGAGGGGGACCATCCAGCACAGCAGCAGGATTGATAACTATAGTCACTGTTAGAAATGGGGTCTTTGGTTGACAGTCAGGTTACCCCCTGTTCAAGCAAGGACCCTCACTCTAGTTAGGATAAAAGAGAATCACCCTCAGCTAACCCCTGCTTACCCCCTTGGTAGCTTGGCAGAGCAGTAGGCTTAACCTCAGAGTGCTGGGCGTAAAGTATTTGTACCAACACACACAGTAACTTAATGAAAACACTACAAAATGACACAACACCAGTCTAGAAAAATAGGAAATATTTATCTAGACAAAACAAGACCAAAACGACAAAAATCCAACATACACAAGTCAAGTTATGATTTTTAAAAGGGTTTAAAATAAAAAGAGTCTTTAGGTAGTTGTAACAACACACTAGCGCTGCTAGCGTGAAAATGTACCTGGTTTGCGTCAAAAATAACCCCGCACGGGCGGTGTGCGTCGAAAGTAACCCTGCACGGCTGTGTGCGTCGAAAACAACTCGGCACGGCGGTGCGCGTTGAAAAAGCCAGCCACACGACGATCCGAAAGTCCCGCGGCGCAGGGTGCGATCTCTCAGCCTCCGTCAGCGATGCTGCGCGTCGTTTCTCCTGCTCCGGGCGTCGGTTTTTCGGTCGCGTTTCCTGCGGCGTCGTTTCTCAGCTGCGGAACCGGCGTCGCGTCGTTTTCTCAGCCGCGATCGGATTCGCGTCGATCTTTTCTCCGCACGGCGCTCGGTGCGTGTATTTTTGTCCTTAGGCTGCCAGCCTCTCCTTTCAGGGTCCCAGGAACTGGAAGGGCACCACAGAGCAGAGTAGGGGTCTCTCCAGAGACTCCAGGTGCTGGCAGGAAGAAGTCTTTGCTATCCCTGAGACTTCAATAACAGGAGGCAAGCTCTACATCAAGCCCTTGGAGATTTCTTCTTCAAGATGGAAGGCACACAAAGTCCAGTCTTTGCCCTCTTACTCTGGCAGAAGCAGCACTGCAGGAAAGCTCCACAAAGCACAGTCACAGGCAGGGCAGCACTTGTTCCTCAGCGATCAGCTCTTCTCCAGGCAGAGGTTCCCCTTGATTCCAGAAGTGTTTCTCAAGTTTGTAAGTTTGGGTGCCCTTCTTATACCCATTTTAGTCTTTGAAGTCACCTTCCTTCAAAGGGGACTCACACCTTCTTGTGAAATCCTGCCTTGCCCAGGCAAGGCCTCAGTCACACACCAGGGGGCTGGAGACAGCATTGTCAGAGGCAGGCACAGTCCTTTCAGATGAGAGTGACCACTCCACCCCTCCCTCCTAGCAGAGATGGCTAATCAGGAAATGCAGATCACACCCCAGCTCCCTTTGTGTCACTGTCTGGTGTGAGGTGAAAAACAACCCAACTGTCAAACTGACCCAGACAGGGAATCCACAAACAAGGCAGAGTCACAGAATGGTTTAAGCAAGAAAATGCTCACTTTCTCAAAGTGGCATTTTCAAACGCACAATCTCAAAATCAACTTTACTAAAAGGTGTATTTTTAAATTGTGAGTTCAGGGATCCCAAACTCCACCTGTCCATCTACTCTCTAGGGGAATCTACACTTTAATCATATTTAAAGGTAGCCCCCATATTATCCTATGAGAGAGAGACAGACCTTGCAACAGTGAAAACGAAATTGGCAGTATTTCACTGTCAGGACATATAAACCACATTACTATATGTCCTACCTTATCCATACACTGCACCCTGCCCTTGGGGCTACCTAGGGCCTACCTTAGGGGTGCCTTACATGTAAGGAAAGGGAAGGTTTAGGCCTGGCAAGTGGGTACACTTGCCAAGTCGAATTTACAGTGTAAAAATACACATACAGACACTGCAGTGGCAGGTCTGAGACATGATTACAGAGCTACTTATGTGGGTGGCACAACCAGTGCTGCAGGCCCACTAGTAGCATTTGATTTACAGGCCCTGGCACCTCTAGTGCACCTTACTAGGGACTTACTAGTAAATCAAATATGCCAATCATGGATAAACCACTTACATACAATTTAAACAGGAGAGCATATGCACTTTAGCACTGGCTAGCAGTGGTAAAGTGCTCAGAGTTGAAAAGCCAACAGCAACATGTCAGAAAAAATTAGGAGGCAGGAGGCAAAAAAGTCTGGGGATGACCCTGCAAAAGCAAAAGTCCAACACGACCCCCTACCAGCCTAAAGCCAGGGGAGAACAATCAATACCTTGATGTACTTCCCTGATTGGGGCGATAGAACAAGGACCCAGGCCCACAACAGCAGGGGCATGTTCCAGTTCTCCGCCTTCCTGACTCCAGTTGGATCCCTCTGTCCATACTCTCAGGGCCCACTAAGCTAACCCATGGGGAACCCTTCTCCACATTTACAGACCCCATCTGTGCAACACCTAACTTTACTTTGCTCCCCCATCTATACCGCAACAGGAAGCTCACACTCTCCATCAATGTGCAGGCCATTGTCGATCACCGGGGATTGATCACCAACATCATGACAAAGTATCCTTGGAGTGTACATGATTCATTCATTTTCCTCCACTGCACCATCATCAACACTTCCAGGATGGACGATATGGAAATGGCCTACTTGTTGGTAAGTACAGGAACCTACTTATATACACACTGCACAGCAACCCTGTAGGACACAAAACACATACACCACTACATTGACACGTGGCCAGGAAGACACTGTGGTTGTGACACTGCTAGGCATGTTTGATATCCTCACCCAATAAGATACACACTTATGGACACATGACACACTGGAACAATTAAAAACAACAAAATGACAATGACATGGCCTTAACTGGCAGAACAACTTGGAAGATGAATCTGTCAATATCACATCAATACCACTCAATCAAACACCCTTCCAAGCAATAAGTACTGTGTAAGGGGTGTGCAATGTGTTTTGCTGCAGGTCAAACACCATGAGGCACATAGCATGATGATGATGACTACAATGAAGGTGACATGGAATCATTGAGGCTGTACCAATATGTCACATCACTTCTGCTCTGATATTGCCCACTACCAATAAGCAAGTGGACTGTGCTAAGAACACATATTGATGTGACAATATTGAAAGTAGATGTTCCTACACACACGGATTGAGACAATTTCACACAAACACAACAAATGTACAGGCATTTGGACCTTCTGACACTCAAAACGTCAACCTCACAACCAAGTTAGCCAGCTGAACTGGACCAGGTTCAGTAGTATAGGTACACGTTTGAACATGAGTCAACTCGGAAAGGGCAGAGAAATAGGTCTGCAGAGAACTTGTCACACATGGGATATTTGTGCATTGTCAATTGTCAGCACGTCTGTGCTGACAACTTATGGAGATGTGCTGTACATTGTCACCTAGCCAAATCAAAGGGCCTCACTGATGTTCAACAAAATCTATTGCATATGTAAAATTGGATGGGATGTCCAGGCCATATAGATGCAACCGTGTTACCACCACTGTGAAATTGATTCTGTGTATGGAAGTATCATGTCACCCCCAGTTAAGACACATGGACACCTCTTTCACATCACATAATGCAAGGGAGTAAACAATGTACTGCATATCTACAAAAATACAGCTGACATCCGGTCAATCAGCCAAACACCACTTCAGATAATGAAACAACCCAATGCTGATGGTACATCCTAGAAGCCTAGGTTTCCACACAATAACACAAACACAGATGAGTCACAGACAACACAAGATAACAACTGCCATGCAAAGTGATAATCATGGTGCTACCAACATCAAACTTTTCTCACACATTTTCTGTTTCAGCTGATCAGGGGTATGGGATCCAGCCATGGATCATGACCCCATTTGCAAACCCAAGCACAGCATCAGAGCGTGCCTATAATGAGGCACATTGGAGGACACGCACCATAGTCAAGAGAACTTTTGGCATCCTTAAGTCAAGATTCAGGTGCCTCACTCACCAGAAATGGACTGAAAGATCCTTTTGACTTGTGCCATCCTGCACAACATTTGTGTATGGAGGAACATTCCCTTCTATGAACCAGACGCACAGATGCCTGAAGAGGAGGAAGAGGAGGACGTTGTCCCTCAACATGAGGGGGACCATCCAGCACAGCAGCAGGATTGATAACTATAGTCACTGTTAGAAATGGGGTCTTTGGTTGACAGTCAGGTTACCCCCTGTTCAAGCAAGGACCCTCACTCTAGTTAGGATAAAAGAGAATCACCCTCAGCTAACCCCTGCTTACCCCCTTGGTAGCTTGGCAGAGCAGTAGGCTTAACCTCAGAGTGCTGGGCGTAAAGTATTTGTACCAACACACACAGTAACTTAATGAAAACACTACAAAATGACACAACACCAGTCTAGAAAAATAGGAAATATTTATCTAGACAAAACAAGACCAAAACGACAAAAATCCAACATACACAAGTCAAGTTATGATTTTTAAAAGGGTTTAAAATAAAAAGAGTCTTTAGGTAGTTGTAACAACACACTAGCGCTGCTAGCGTGAAAATGTACCTGGTTTGCGTCAAAAATAACCCCGCACGGGCGGTGTGCGTCGAAAGTAACCCTGCACGGCTGTGTGCGTCGAAAACAACTCGGCACGGCGGTGCGCGTTGAAAAAGCCAGCCACACGACGATCCGAAAGTCCCGCGGCGCAGGGTGCGATCTCTCAGCCTCCGTCAGCGATGCTGCGCGTCGTTTCTCCTGCTCCGGGCGTCGGTTTTTCGGTCGCGTTTCCTGCGGCGTCG
This sequence comes from Pleurodeles waltl, assembly GCF_031143425.1. NCBI lineage: Eukaryota > Metazoa > Chordata > Amphibia > Caudata > Salamandridae > Pleurodeles > Pleurodeles waltl. The sequence goes on from NC_090444.1 coordinate 1,732,160,759, forward strand.
TTTCTCAGCTGCGGAACCGGCGTCGCGTCGTTTTCTCAGCCGCGATCGGATTCGCGTCGATCTTTTCTCCGCACGGCGCTCGGTGCGTGTATTTTTGTCCTTAGGCTGCCAGCCTCTCCTTTCAGGGTCCCAGGAACTGGAAGGGCACCACAGAGCAGAGTAGGGGTCTCTCCAGAGACTCCAGGTGCTGGCAGGAAGAAGTCTTTGCTATCCCTGAGACTTCAATAACAGGAGGCAAGCTCTACATCAAGCCCTTGGAGATTTCTTCTTCAAGATGGAAGGCACACAAAGTCCAGTCTTTGCCCTCTTACTCTGGCAGAAGCAGCACTGCAGGAAAGCTCCACAAAGCACAGTCACAGGCAGGGCAGCACTTGTTCCTCAGCGATCAGCTCTTCTCCAGGCAGAGGTTCCCCTTGATTCCAGAAGTGTTTCTCAAGTTTGTAAGTTTGGGTGCCCTTCTTATACCCATTTTAGTCTTTGAAGTCACCTTCCTTCAAAGGGGACTCACACCTTCTTGTGAAATCCTGCCTTGCCCAGGCAAGGCCTCAGACACACACCAGGGGGCTGGAGACAGCATTGTCAGAGGCAGGCACAGTCCTTTCAGATGAGAGTGACCACTCCACCCCTCCCTCCTAGCAGAGATGGCTAATCAGGAAATGCAGATCACACCCCAGCTCCCTTTGTGTCACTGTCTGGTGTGAGGTGAAAAACAACCCAACTGTCAAACTGACCCAGACAGGGAATCCACAAACAAGGCAGAGTCACAGAATGGTTTAAGCAAGAAAATGCTCACTTTCTCAAAGTGGCATTTTCAAACGCACAATCTCAAAATCAACTTTACTAAAAGGTGTATTTTTAAATTGTGAGTTCAGGGATCCCAAACTCCACCTGTCCATCTACTCTCTAGGGGAATCTACACTTTAATCATATTTAAAGGTAGCCCCCATATTATCCTATGAGAGAGAGACAGACCTTGCAACAGTGAAAACGAAATTGGCAGTATTTCACTGTCAGGACATATAAACCACATTACTATATGTCCTACCTTATCCATACACTGCACCCTGCCCTTGGGGCTACCTAGGGCCTACCTTAGGGGTGCCTTACATGTAAGGAAAGGGAAGGTTTAGGCCTGGCAAGTGGGTACACTTGCCAAGTCGAATTTACAGTGTAAAAATACACATACAGACACTGCAGTGGCAGGTCTGAGACATGATTACAGAGCTACTTATGTGGGTGGCACAACCAGTGCTGCAGGCCCACTAGTAGCATTTGATTTACAGGCCCTGGCACCTCTAGTGCACCTTACTAGGGACTTACTAGTAAATCAAATATGCCAATCATGGATAAACCACTTACATACAATTTAAACAGGAGAGCATATGCACTTTAGCACTGGCTAGCAGTGGTAAAGTGCTCAGAGTTGAAAAGCCAACAGCAACATGTCAGAAAAAATTAGGAGGCAGGAGGCAAAAAAGTCTGGGGATGACCCTGCAAAAGCAAAAGTCCAACACGACCCCCTACCAGCCTAAAGCCAGGGGAGAACAATCAATACCTTGATGTACTTCCCTGATTGGGGCGATAGAACAAGGACCCAGGCCCACAACAGCAGGGGCATGTTCCAGTTCTCCGCCTTCCTGACTCCAGTTGGATCCCTCTGTCCATACTCTCAGGGCCCACTAAGCTAACCCATGGGGAACCCTTCTCCACATTTACAGACCCCATCTGTGCAACACCTAACTTTACTTTGCTCACAGATGTATTGCAATGGGCAGATAGTACCACCAGGGCCAACACAGTGGTGTTGCCCACTCCACCCCCGGGGTGTGACTCTCGTCCTCCCCCCCCCAGGGGCAACTCTGTCCACCAGGACAGCAAGCCACAGTGGCCCCAGACAACTGTCAGGGATGAGAGCCCGACCTCAGGCCTCTCTAACCACTGTGACTGTGGAGAGTGGGGGGTGGTGGCCCCAGGTGCCTGGCACCCTTTGACCACTCTCTCGTCCACCAGGTCAGGGATGACAACCTGACCCTGGTCCTCCCCTCTGGGGCTCTGTAACCTCCCTACAGAAGCGGCACCCCCAGAGTCAAAAACTGTCAGGGTGCTTGTAGAAGCAGTCCTGCACAATTCTTCCATCAGTGCAGGGATGTTAACCTGCAACTGATCCTCCAACCTGGGGTCTGTACCTTCAGGTTGGACCAGGGCCAGGGGTGAGGCTTCCCTCCCCCTGCCCTCTCTTCTGGGGTCCTGAACCACCCAACTAGGAGTGGCCCCCCCAGAAGACAACATGGTAGGGGCACTGTTAGCAGTAGCCCCTTCCTCCAGGTCAGGGGGGACACCCTTAACCTGGCCTCCCAATCCAGGGTCTGTACCCACAGACTGGATCACTGCCTGGCAAACCAGGACTTCCTGGGGGGCATACCTACCCCCTACCAGGTCAGAGTTTACCCTCTGAACCTGGTCATCCAACCCAGGGTCACCACCCTGCGGTTGAACCACTGCCTGGCACACCAGGACTTCCTTGGGAGCACACTTACCCCCCATCAGGTCAGAGTTTACCCCCTGAACCTGATCATTCAACCCAGAGTCACCACCCTGCGGTTGAACCATTGCCTGGCACACCAGGACTTCCAGGGGGGCACACTTACCCCCCTCAAGGGACACACTGTCCCGAAGGGCCACACAAGAGTCTGGCTGGCGCAGGTCTCCTGACCTCTGCCCATCTGACAGAGTCTGGATTCCCCCCAACCCAGAAATGGTCTCACCAAGGTCATTCATGGGGGGCTCTGCTCTCAGAGCTGACCCCTGACCCTCCAGGTTCTCCACTGGGGTCCGCAACCCCCTCTCAACCCTCTGTCTGGACTTCTGCACCCCCTCACTAGGAGTGGTACTGCCAGACACCAGAACTGGTGGGACGCTGGCTACAGCGGCCCTCCCAAGTTCTCCTGACACTGTGGGGTCTCCCTCAACAGATGGCCCTATGGTACAGGCTAGGCTCCCCTCCTGGTGTTCCCGCAGGGAACCCTCCAGGACCTGGGACCGGATCTCGGGCACCTTGGGCCTCAACCCATCCCCATTCCCTCTCCTCTGAGACTGGACATGTGGTCCCTCACCCATCCCACTACACTGGGACCTACCTGGGACACTACAATCCTTCCCTACCTCACCTGGTTGGGAACTACCTAGACCACTCCTCTCAGGAGCACCCCCAAATGCCTCTTCAGACTCTCTGGTACTCACCCAGAAGTCTGCCTCCATTGTAAGCTCCCTGGGGTCAGAGAACTCACACTCCACCTGGTGTTGGCATAGCTCTGGAAAATAAGGACTAGACATATGCTCTCCAGCAATTACATCACTCAGCCCCTCACATGAATTAACCAAAGTACCCTTCACCCAACCATCCAGTGACTCTGCTTTGAAAAAGCACCCCACATCACCCTCCTGAGACTGGTGAGACAGTACCTGACTGTCCCTGACACTCAACCCACACTCTTCTGGGATGTTTTCACACTCCATAACCAGGACTTCTACCTGGGGGGAACCCCTCTCCCTGTCACTCTCACCTAGAGTCAGTAGAGTGTCCCTCCCACCAGTAGGAATATGACTCCCCATGCCAGTTCCCCAATCCACCTCAGGGACCCTGTGCATCACTGGAGCTACCTCATACCCCTGAACCTCCTGGCGTGTGTTAACTCCCTCCTTCAAGTAGGGCACCACCTCTCTGGGCATGTGCACTTCTGCAGCATCACTGGATATACAATTGTTGCTGCCACCATTCCAGCTGGACTCAGCCCTCATGACTTCCAGCTCTTTCAATTTAAGCTCGTAAGCATAAATCACTTTTTTAATCTCTAAGTTCCTCCTCCTTTCTTCCAGCTCCCAATCGAGCTTTTTCTGTTCCACCTCAAGGGTCAGCTTTCTCTGTTCCACCTCTAGACTGAGCCTTTTCAGCTTCAACTGGTACTCCCTCTCTGCCTGTCTGTCCTGTAACTCTCCAGGTGTCAGACTCTTGGAGGACACACTGCTACCTGCCCTGGAGATTCTCTCCTGAGACATAGCAGGCCCACCCACTACATCAGTGTGAGTGACTTGCAACTCCTCTTCCCCCTCTGGCTCCTCATCTGTGTGCCCCTCAGCTGCTTTGGCTGTCACCCAGGCCCTCAGCGCCTTTTGCAGCTCATCCTTCTTGGATGAGCTCTTAATGGGACAGCCAACATTACTACAAAACTGCTTCAACTGAGCCACTTTGTAGCTCTCCAATTTCTCCAAGTCAAAAGCAGCTTCAGCTAGGGCATCTCCAGACTGAGACATGATGAGAGGTTAAAAAAAAATATGCACAGTTCCAAAAACAGAAAAGCAAGTTCTCAAATGAAGTTTCAGAAAAGTCAATCACGGGATCAGCGAAAAAAAGAAACTGAATGCAGAGAAAAACAGTCCAAGTAAAAAAACAAAAATCACAAGACTAGTAGTATGTGGTCACGTAGTGGTCTGAGATCAAAACAGTAGTGTACACTTAATTACTGTATGTCAAGTACAAATACAAGTCCAAATCCCGACCGCTGGTCACCAATGTTAGAAATGGGGTCTTTGGTTGACAGTCAGGTTACCCCCTGTTCAAGCAAGGACCCTCACTCTAGTTAGGATAAAAGAGAATCACCCTCAGCTAACCCCTGCTTACCCCCTTGGTAGCTTGGCAGAGCAGTAGGCTTAACCTCAGAGTGCTGGGCGTAAAGTATTTGTACCAACACACACAGTAACTTAATGAAAACACTACAAAATGACACAACACCAGTCTAGAAAAATAGGAAATATTTATCTAGACAAAACAAGACCAAAACGACAAAAATCCAACATACACAAGTCAAGTTATGATTTTTAAAAGGGTTTAAAATAAAAAGAGTCTTTAGGTAGTTGTAACAACACACTAGCGCTGCTAGCGTGAAAATGTACCTGGTTTGCGTCAAAAATAACCCCGCACGGGCGGTGTGCGTCGAAAGTAACCCTGCACGGCTGTGTGCGTCGAAAACAACTCGGCACGGCGGTGCGCGTTGAAAAAGCCAGCCACATGACGATCCGAAAGTCCCGCGGCGCAGGGTGCGATCTCTCAGCCTCCGTCAGCGATGCTGCGCGTCGTTTCTCCTGCTCCGGGCGTCGGTTTTTCGGTCGCGTTTCCTGCGGCGTCGTTTCTCAGCTGCGGAACCGGCGTCGCGTCGTTTTCTCAGCCGCGATCGGATTCGCGTCGATCTTTTCTCCGCACGGCGCTCGGTGCGTGTATTTTTGTCCTTAGGCTGCCAGCCTCTCCTTTCAGGGTCCCAGGAACTGGAAGGGCACCACAGAGCAGAGTAGGGGTCTCTCCAGAGACTCCAGGTGCTGGCAGGAAGAAGTCTTTGCTATCCCTGAGACTTCAATAACAGGAGGCAAGCTCTACATCAAGCCCTTGGAGATTTCTTCTTCAAGATGGAAGGCACACAAAGTCCAGTCTTTGCCCTCTTACTCTGGCAGAAGCAGCACTGCAGGAAAGCTCCACAAAGCACAGTCACAGGCAGGGCAGCACTTGTTCCTCAGCGATCAGCTCTTCTCCAGGCAGAGGTTCCCCTTGATTCCAGAAGTGTTTCTCAAGTTTGTAAGTTTGGGTGCCCTTCTTATACCCATTTTAGTCTTTGAAGTCACCTTCCTTCAAAGGGGACTCACACCTTCTTGTGAAATCCTGCCTTGCCCAGGCAAGGCCTCAGACACACACCAGGGGGCTGGAGACAGCATTGTCAGAGGCAGGCACAGTCCTTTCAGATGAGAGTGACCACTCCACCCCTCCCTCCTAGCAGAGATGGCTAATCAGGAAATGCAGATCACACCCCAGCTCCCTTTGTGTCACTGTCTGGTGTGAGGTGAAAAACAACCCAACTGTCAAACTGACACAGACAGGGAATCCACAAACAAGGCAGAGTCACAGAATGGTTTAAGCAAGAAAATGCTCACTTTCTCAAAGTGGCATTTTCAAACGCACAATCTCAAAATCAACTTTACTAAAAGGTGTATTTTTAAATTGTGAGTTCAGGGATCCCAAACTCCACCTGTCCATCTACTCTCTAGGGGAATCTACACTTTAATCATATTTAAAGGTAGCCCCCATATTATCCTATGAGAGAGAGACAGACCTTGCAACAGTGAAAACGAAATTGGCAGTATTTCACTGTCAGGACATATAAACCACATTACTATATGTCCTACCTTATCCATACACTGCACCCTGCCCTTGGGGCTACCTAGGGCCTACCTTAGGGGTGCCTTACATGTAAGGAAAGGGAAGGTTTAGGCCTGGCAAGTGGGTACACTTGCCAAGTCGAATTTACAGTGTAAAAATACACATACAGACACTGCAGTGGCAGGTCTGAGACATGATTACAGAGCTACTTATGTGGGTGGCACAACCAGTGCTGCAGGCCCACTAGTAGCATTTGATTTACAGGCCCTGGCACCTCTAGTGCACCTTACTAGGGACTTACTAGTAAATCAAATATGCCAATCATGGATAAACCACTTACATACAATTTAAACAGGAGAGCATATGCACTTTAGCACTGGCTAGCAGTGGTAAAGTGCTCAGAGTTGAAAAGCCAACAGCAACATGTCAGAAAAAATTAGGAGGCAGGAGGCAAAAAAGTCTGGGGATGACCCTGCAAAAGCAAAAGTCCAACAGTCACCATCACCACTGTCTTACCATATGCTATTAAATACCTATTCTAATCATTATATCATGGTCTGGGTAATCATTGTTGCATCACATTATCCCTAAGATTCACAATCATAGTGTAGCCTCATGGAGCATTGCAGAAATACATATTAGGATCCTGAAAAATCCACATTACATTTGATGGGTATGAATGTAAAGCCACCTTCACACACACTGTAAATGACACATATCCTGTCCATTTCACATTTGAAGGGCAATAGCAGAGGACCACAGCTATTTCACACAATCATGTTGGCAACATGGTTCATTTCAGCATATGGCACACAACTAAGACACCATCATTCACTAAGGAATAAATTGCCTAATACATGAGTCAGTTGATGTGCTATTGCGTTGGTAACAGGAAGGTATGACCAGACCCTTGACAGCAGTAAGTGTGACATCAGCTATCTTTGCTAGGAGTATGTGTGACAAGAAATCCATGTGAGCAGCAAATGGATAGCACGAGTGCCCCAGGTATGACTAGCATTGCTCACATGACATCCCCTGCACATGCCATCCCACGTCATAAGTCCTGCCACTGCCATGTTCTCTGTCTCTCCCTACCCTTCTCGAGGGGGCCCTGGAAATGGACTATTTGTACCAAAATAATCCCTCATCTACACACATCCAGACTCACATTCTGACTCCAGTATCCTACCCTTTTTAGTATGGTATGCCATAGTCATTGTTCATCTGTCTGCATGGATGTCTGGTCGGATAATGCACTGCCTTGTAGTCTGTAGGACCTGTAATCACCTGTCCAATGCTTCCCATGTGAAAGGTACTGTTGGCCCTTTGAACTTGATTCTCACCTACAGGACTTGTGAGAGACTGAAGCTGCACACACCTATGAGCACCTCCATGCAGACCAGCCATTTGAACATGCACTGCCCCTGCAGCTGCCTGGAACGGCATAGAAACTGCCATATTATGAATATCACTGTTATGCATTGCCGTGTAACACAGGCCCTGAGTTATTGTGTAATGTTGCAGCACACAGGACAAAAACAGTTTACATTTTCCACAGTGTTGTTCCAGCTTTGACCAGTCTCAGTCTGCTCACTGTGTATTTGCCTCGTTCATTTTTGTTCCTGATTGACCCTGCATCCTGTTAGCCTGACTGGTTCCTGTCTTTGCGTTACCATAAAGATTCCCTGTGGCTACATTTGTCTCATAGTTGCTTTCCATGCCCTCACTCTTCTCCTGGGGTATTGTGTCAGGTAGGTCTACAATGAATACTCAGATACATTGTATAGCGTAATCAGTTTACTTATCGTATCATGGGGTGGAACTTGTCTTTAAATAGCCTTATCATGGCCCATTCCTTGTCTGGTTTTCATGTATGCATGAGTGACAAATAGTGACAGTGTACCATTGCTGTATGCATGGATTGGGTATGGTGCCTCCAGCACAACAAACAACGTTAGATAATGTGCATGAAATGTCAACACATGTTTGTACCCTGACGGTCCACACACTGATTCACATCGCCCCCAAAATATCGATGGCGCTTGCGTGGTGATAGCTGTGAGGTTAATCAGCACAGAGGCACTGATGTTCCCGGATGCAGTGGGAATTTTAGAGGCCACCCTGTGTACAAATGTTGTGAGGAAACCTGACGATTTAAAATTCCTGATCCATTAACTTTGTCAGCACACCAAGGTTGCCCTGTTGGCAGTCTCATAAAAAATCTGCAGTGCCATAGCTGGACTATCCCCATGTATGTTCTCAATTCCTCTTTGGCTTTCGTTCAATTCAGCTGTGAAGGATACTTTATTAATGCAGGGAATGGCTCCACAGACTCATGACTAGACCTGCACGTAACTGTGACAACATGGACCCCAATAATGATACAGGCTACACATGGGCCCACACACTTGAACTGGACACCTTTGTGCAATTAACCACTGGAAATATGTGAACATGTGCTGCTTGGTCTGCTGGTCCTCCACTGCCACAGGAGAAACATAGGTCATTTATACGACTTAAACTGTGGAGTGACATTACATTTGTCGATTGGTTTTCGGACTCGGTGTCACAAACACCGTACCCACATAGCATTTTCCAATGCCTGACTAATGGGTAGTATACAAACAAGTGACCAGAAAGTGGTATCCAACATTCCAGGACTTGAGATGGCTTAGTCTTGGAACATTGCCATGATCAACTGTCTTCTATCTATCCTGTGTATGGTTTGTCATTGGAGATGTTTATGTCCCAAAAATCTGGGAAGCAACACGTAGCATTTGTTGCTACGTGTATGACAAAAACATTTCCTTTCTCATTTCCACACTGAATAGCATCTGATGGTTGGCCACATTGACAACACATGCATACAAGCGCATTTATGAAAGCACGTTTTGTGACGTTCACACAGTGGGACAACTAAATATGTAAGAGCCAATTCACACACATTGACACACAGGCAATGAGTTACTGTATTGAGTTGCGTAGCCTTGCTATTCTATATCGACGCACAACCTGCTCAAAATGGGTAATACCAATTTGTATGCCCCACATTTGGGGATCTATTGCATCAGTGAAGAGTGCAAATCCGGCACAACAACTAGAGGATCATGGTCCACAGTAGTATGATCTGCCACATGTGACCATACACCAGAATGCACAATGTAGGAGCAAACAGCCTATCTCTGTATAGTTACACCTGTCATGTACTATAAAATTTGAGAAATGATCCAAACCCAGGAAAAGACAGAAATTTTGACGCATATGCGTCAAAAAAGACACACATGCATCAAAAACGTTGCATATGCGTAGAAAAATGACGCTCACTGCCATGATACATCCATTGGCCCTGAGCAGTAATTCCCACACTGTACCCCATCAAATTGGTTAAGTATGAAAAATATTTGAAAATATGGATGCAGGGTAATTTCTAAGCATGTGTGTAAAAACAGAAATGACGCACAGACTGTAAGCGTTATAATATTTTGACGCATAAGAATAAAAACGCACCACATTTGAGGCAGAAAGTGATGTAATAGGATATCCTGTTTACAGAATTGGTACAGTGGGTGTACTTTCACTTTCACTTTGCAGTCTCTGATTTTTCTTGACTGTGTGGCTGTGTTTGGACTTGTCTCTCTGTGAATATTGTGAATTTGTCTTCTGTGTGCTCTTTATATTGTCTTTTGGTGTAGTCTAAGTGTCTGTGGTATCCAGTGTAAGTGTATTTTTGTCATTTCTGGTGTCTAATTTTATCTTTGTACTGTTGGGAGTCTGTTGTGGGTAGTGTTAGTTTGGGGATAGTTGGGCTGTTGTAGTGTTATTTACTTTTCATTTCCCTCTCCTCCTTTCCATTCATTATCCTATGTACTCCTCAATTCCTTCTTTTTTTTCAAGCATGTTGGGTAGGCCACGCCTCGGTAGAATGGGAGAGGAGGAGCTGGGGGATTAATTTGGCTGGTGTGCCACTTCCTCCCATTGATGATAGAAGCAGGTGGCCGGGTGATACAGGGGTATCACAAAGAGGCAAGGAGGCTCCAGTGGGCAAAGGTCCTGTACCATCTGCAAAGAATATACAACACACCGCGCAACGACCACCAGCTAAAACACTGTCGGCCGGACCTAGTTGCCAGGGAGCAAGACCTGCTGGACCACCTGGGGATTGTGATTGGTGGCCCTGTTGGTGAGTACAGTTCAGAGTAATGTGCAAATTTAAATGCTCTGTAGTGACAGTAGCAGATTTGTTAATATGCTACAGGCAATGTTTTTGGACATGTGGAATGCAAGTTAAACATACAGTGGCAGTGAGTTATACAATAATTCCTACACCTTACCATCATTTGTTGACACAAGAGCTGCACTGAGTTACAAAACACAACTGGAGCCTGTAAATTAGTGTTGCCTTCACGTCAATAGATGATGCAAATATGGCTCTAACATATGTTTTAGGCATGGTCTGTGAGTGTACAAGGAAAGACAAGTTTTCAAGAATTAAATTGTTCCCCAATTATTTCTGATACATGTCTGAATTGGATTCTGACACATACATAAGTTATTTCTGACCTCAGGTAACATCTGAGGCTGATAGTTTGACTTGATTGTGCCTCAATTAAATTAGAGATTTATGCCAAAAGTAATACACACGGGTTCATATCTAAATGTTTGGTGCTACTTTCCAGTTGTGGCACATAAAATGAAGCAAATTATACAAATTGAGGGGTAACAACTGTCCATGGCCTCTGTTCATTGTACCTGTATGTTTTACATTGGTCTTCGTCACAATAGCTGGAACAGAGCTAATGCATTTGCCATCTGTGTTACTCTATTGCCATGAACTTCTCATAAGTTATGGGATCATCATGGAATACCTGACGTTGGGGAATGCATTATAACAATGTATTACGGGCATGATGTCGTGCAAGGGACCCTTGACAAATTCCATAATACATATAAATTTCACTAATACTTTGCTAGTGTAGTTTGGCACATCTCTGCTGATCTAGTGCAGCATATGTTTAATAACTAACTTCCCAGTATGGAGGCTATCACTGACATGGGTGTTTGCTAAGATCAGAAGACTAGCATTCCTGTGATTGCTGTCATTCCGAAGGTACATAGAAATTGAAACCTACATCATCATGATTGACACAGTGGTACATTTGCTAAACCGTGTGTTAATAATATCACAGTGTCAGTTTGCTGTTTATCCACTAATGAACCAACTTGGCAACTGTAAAATGATGAATGTGGCTCATCTGTGATTTCCTGAACCCATAATGGGTACACAGGGCAATGAGTGACACATTTCAGGAGCAATGACTACACCTGTGCCCATGCAGTCTGTCATGGATGACTACAATATACACTGTCAACATATATCTCCTTGTTGTATCTGAATATTAAAACTGGTCAATCCATGGCTAGCCTCAATCTGTCACCAAATAATGCACAGGATCCTTGCCAATATGGTGTCATAGGGGGCATATGTGGCTCAGGGTACACTGGTAATGTAGCATATGTAACCTAGCCACAACATAGGCCCTACATGTAAGGGACCATAGAGAGCATGATAAATCATGACCTTAAATCAACCCAAAGGTGCGTCACACAGTAAGTGATTGTCCTTTGATGCACACATCACAATACCTAAGTGACTGGTATTGCAGTGCTCCAGGAAAGTGGCTTTGCATGTCTCTCATTACTACAAATGATGAGAGGAGTACACTCCATAAATGAGTCTGCAAACAATTGATGGAGCTTGTTTTCCACCACTTGATAGGGCCACTGCATGTGTGCAGATATGTGTGTATCACTCACTGGATTGACCGGGTCTGTACATGTTTGCAGTGATATGTCTGTTGCAGTATCATCATGCCTGAAAGGCCGGACTTTCAGATTTAATGTTACACACAGTAATTTTATTTGGAAGTGTTGTACAGTGAACAGACATTGAGCACATTTCTCCCTTCCATGCTTTACAGGTGGACCTGCCCGCTACACAATCGGAGAGGCGGCTCAATTTGCGGACCCAGACATCTCCAGTAAGTGTTGATATTTCAGTTCTGTGTTGTGTTTGCAGGTGTTGTGTGATTGACTCCTGTGTGTTGGACACATAGCATGGTATGATGTGCTGGGAAATGATCGGATATGTTACTTGAGTGGAGTATCACTTTTTTACCATCTTTCAGTTGGACAATCATTAGCGTATAGTCATATTTTGGGACTGTAGTGCAGCCCTGTAGGCATGGCCATGTGAATATGGTGCCATTTGTTGATAAAATTTGTATTAAGAAAATTTAGCAGAGGGACATATTTATGATTTAGTCAGCAAGTCAGACCCTGAATCTCACAGAATAGGGATGCCAAAGTCTTACCCACAGACTTGAGCCTCCCTGTTCACTAATGAACATGTTCGACTGTATGTTTGACTTCCTAGAAGCATGTAGCTCCACATGTTGTGCTACATGTATGTGGCACTTGAGTACAATGTCATAGGTGTGCATACAGCTCATGGCCAGATGTGTGCTTGTATATATCTGCTTGTTGAAAGACATGTATTAGTGGTATTAAATGATGTTGACAGTTTTCTGCATTTCCAAACATAAATGTGGATGGGATTGTCCAATGTTTGGGTGTATCCTAGTTGGACATCCTCCTTACCTGTGGTGGACTGCCCAAACCCATGTACAGCTGTCCAAAGCTTCCTGGGTGTCCTAGATGTTGGAAAGTATTTGTTGCTTGTCCATCCCCCCTCCCTCAGGCACAGGCTTAGGGTTATGAAATGTGTACCTAGGAGTGATGATCCAAGTTTAATACACAGACATGTAAATCTGTAAATCACTTGTCCAAAACTAGGATACTCACTCATGATTAGCAACTGCATTCCATCCTGGCAATTCCTTTTACAAATCACAGATCTTGTGGCAGTTGATTGTCATCCAGAAGATAGTCATTAGTTGGCCTGTCACCTGTGGAGGACTTGCAGCATTTATTATGTGACAAATGGCTGAACAATGATGCATAGGTCATTTAAGTTGTTACACATCTTGTAGAGCATTGCTGTGCTGTTAGATAGGACATGTGTAGGCTGCGTTAGCATGTACTTCCTCAGGGACAATCTGTGATCTGTATGGTGATATGGCCTGTTTCTGCTACATTAGATGTATTGTCTGATTTACTTTAGTAGCTATATCACACAATGAAGTACTAATGTTTGGTTTTATCTTTTTTTAACAGCAGCCAATATGAATGCCATCCAGATTCGGGAGTTTCAGCGCCGGGCGATGTATTACCGCCACATTCTGGATGGGTTCTGCCACATGGCACGGCGTTATTGCCATGAAAGAGCCTCCAGAGTGTGGAGGGCATTTGCCCAAGGGGGCCCTTCGGTGTCCACCACAGCCGCCACCCCCTGCACCACCACCACCACCCAGGTGGCACCAACCATATCAGGCACCACTGCAGGACCATGGACCTCCACTGCTCCCGGACCTATGACAGCACCACCTGCACCTCCCCCTACAAGCATGGCACCGACAACCGGACAAACATCTTCAACTGGTACCCAGACCACCCCTGCTGCAGTCATTGCCCCTGCAGATTTCCAATGGATGCAACGTATGTTGAGGGAAAAGAACAGGCTGCAGCAGGAGGTGGCACAAATTAATAAGAGGGTGTGTGCCATCAAGAAGACCATGCAGGGGGCGAACCTGTGAAAAATAGACCCTCAGCCATGATTCCCTCCCCTCCCTCCTCTTTCATGGTTCTTTAAATTAGTGGGATTAGCTGGCTTAGTGTTAGGTTAGAATAGGCTGTTAGTTTAGTTAGTAGTAGTGGGGTGGGGGTGGGGGTATGATAATTTTAATATCTTTTTTTATTATGTGTGTGGGGTGGGGGATGATGTTGGAGTTTTGGTGTTTTAATAAAACAAAATATATATAAAATAGAAAAATATAAAAAATTTATTTGTTTAGTATAAGATAGTATGTGTTTAGGTTAGTACATGTTGTCCTCCATGTGTCTCGTCTTATAAGGGGGTGGTGGGTTGATGTTTAGAGTGTTTAGGTAAAAGTGATAAGTAAGTTTAGCTTAGGTTAGTTAGGGCCTGTTGTGGGTAATGTGTAGTTAGGATAGGTTAGGTTTGGTAAGGTGTTTCCCTAGGGTTTATTTAAATAAATATTTAGGTAATCCTTTACAGTATGAGTCAAATGCTTGGGGATCAGGGCCTTGCCATGGCGGAACAGTGTCTCTTTAGTATTTGCATTTGTGTCCCATCCTGCAACCAATTCCCAAATGAGCTGTTACATTGGCAGCTACACCAGAGCTACTTTGCTAAGATTCTGCCATCCATTGTACCCACCACTCAAGGTTACTATGGATCCCAAAGTGTTGTTAAATTTTGATGTATGTGTTCAATCTCACATACTTTGGGACCAGATTTGGTGTTGAGAACACTGTGTTACGTCTGCCTGCAGCCTGATGTTCAAGTGAAGCCTTATAAGGTGAGTGGTGGTATGATCTCATGTAGTATGATATACATAACTCACACCTATCATTTGTTACATTGTTCAGCCAGGTTACTTATTTGTACGTACACTTATACACATCCATTCCTGCTGTATGGTGTGTGTTAGGAACTTTTTGGGTCAAATGTCACATACATAAAGATTGGCTTGAATAAAAATTTGAAGGCAATAATTTTTGGCTTAGACATCCCTTGAGGGAGACTTATTCTGTCCAACACATCATTATACAGTTTAGTTTCTATTTCCCTCAGAATTAACCCTCAGGAAGGGCAGATAATGGTACAATCCAGACGCCAGTGATTAGTTATCAGCCAACATTCTTTCAGGGCAGTTGAACTGACATTCTATAATCACTGACATGAGGCAAAAATCACTGATCTCCCTCACGGTTGATATGTCACATTACACAGAGACAAAGTAGTTGTGTAAGCGCTATTCATTATAAAGTGCTGTAGTGCTATATTTACATTGTCCATGATTGTGAGTCCATTAGTGTGACACCTTCCATTGTGATCCTCCACAAGTGCAAAAAGACATGTCATTGGACATGCTGGGGTGAAGTGTCAGACAGTGCAGAGGGACAGGATTTGCCAATGAGGTAGTGAGAGACAATCACAGGGCAGAGTGACAAGATAAACAGTGGGCCGGAGAACAGTGCTTGAGAACAGCTGTTGCAAGACTAGCATGTTACAAAGCACACAACCTTGGTTATAAGAGGCCAGGTGGCAGGGACTAGTGTTACCGGGTACTCTTATGGGTGAAAGTGATCTGATCCACGTCTTTACCTCCTGATGTGTGTGCCCTTGGTGGTGGTGGTTGTGAAGGGGCAACACACACCTCAGTGTTTGAAGACGTGGAGTCAGACATCCCGGTAGCTGCCAACTGTGGGGCTATTAAGGGCAGTACTGCAGCAGGGTGGAGCTGCTGGTTCTTAAGAATAGCAGCCACATCACTGTGGTAGGCAGCCAGGCCGGCCCTGAGGGGGTCAATATTACATTTGTGCACACGTTGAAGAGTTTGTTGTTGGAGGTGTTGTGTCAACTCTCTTACAGCTGTTCTGATTTCCTTCACACTTTTTTCAAGTTCATGCAAGACTGAAGTTTGCCCTTGCATTGCTGCTGCCTGTTCTGTAGTTGACATCATGCACAAACGCACCCCCTCTAGGCTGGCTGCCATATTTTCCATCCCCACCGCACCTACTTGGCCAGCTCCTGCTATACTCCAACTACAGTTCTCTCAAAGCTGGTGCCAGTGTCGTCAGAGCCCTCAGCTGGGTTGGAGCTGGCAGGTCTTACAATTGGGGTGGTGGGTGGGTCCTCTGGGATGGCTGCTGTATCTGTGCTCCTCCTTGCGACTGAAGGTGGGGTCTGGAGGGTCCCAAGGACATCTTGGAGGGTCTGCTGGCTGATGTTTGTCAGCTTGTCATCCATGTCATCAGGGTAGTCCAGGACAGGCCTATCCCCAGAAGAGCCATTGTCCTCTGCAATGAGATATTGTACAATTAGTGTGTCTGTGTTGTGGGATTTACAATGTGACGTGCCTGCCTTCCTATTTGCTGCACATTGTGATCTTCGGTTCCTGTTCATTAATCCTGTCTTTAATATTAGCATTCTCCCAGACCTTTGCCCCACCTGCATGTCACATGCAGTGTGGTCAGTTTGGGGACTTGTCAGCATCACATCCTCTAAGTATTGGTTCTGGCCAAATTGTATATTGCCACCTTCTTGTCCTACTCAACCCTCCGTCTACTTCCATTCTCATGGTGAGGCCTTGCACTGGCTGTGGTTGTTCTGATGGCACTTGCACCACACTTAACAATCTGGAACTGAGCCAGATTCAGATATTTCACATCCAGATATATGTTTCTGAGACCTAGCATATACTATGTATAGCATTGGCATGGCATACTACAGATGTCAGCATTGGTAGTGTGTAATGTTGATGTGGGGGAATGTGTGCTACATTGGATTGCACTGATGGTCCTAGCAGTGTTCCAGTTCCTCCTCTGACTGTGAGGGTGAATTTCACTAGCCTGTGACATATGTCCTCCCCCCTCAATGCTGTTGTCTGAGCAGTATGACATTTGGGGTATTTCATGGTGTCATTGGAGCTATTGTGACCCAGGCACAGGGTTGATCCTGACATTTGCAGCATGGGTATGACATCAGTGCTGTGTACCTCATAATGTTTATGACAGTGGCTGATGATTGTAGTAACTATGGACAATCGCATTTGACAGGATCAGAACATTTTTATTGATAACAGGGGATTGATAAAGTTGTCATCTTGAACCCTCTAACATGGATGTGTTTGATCCATGGGGACGTTCCTGCCATTAGCTACTTGACCTGCACACAAAGTAGAGGTGGTAGTGGCAACTGTTGTCAATGTTAAATTCCACTTGCAGATATGGCCTGAGACTGTTAATTGAGCCCTAGTTCATGTAGGGAGAATACCAGCTGTTGTGTGACAGCAGGCAGTTTTACGTTGCTCACTACCCTAATGGACTGGCTTTACCTTTCCAACATCCTTGGCATGGCAGCATACCCCCATACAAAGGTTGTTGGCGTAGTGTAGTACTGTGCCCCAGGTTTCCTCTGAACAGCCCAGGCCCCCGTGCCCCTTCACCCATGCGACTCCCTGAATATCATGACTTCCATGCATTGTGTGGTAGGTAGGTCCCCCCGCTTACAGTTTACAAATAGCCATTTTAGTTTCCCATGCCACTTACCCTGCGTCTGTGTTGTCTCCTGGTAGTCTGCGCTGTCCTGTCCTTGAATCCCTGTGACGATCTCCTCAGGGATGACGGCTGCCACCATCTCCTCCATGTGGTCCAGGGCTTCCTGCGGTGCTGGACTCCCACCTCCAGTCTGCAGTGTTGCCTTCCTGTTCCTGGCCATCTTTTCCTTGGTCCTGCGCTTGCAGTCATGCCAGCATTTCTTGCACTTTATGACTGTTCTCCGTACTTCTGCCACACTGTTTATCTTGTCAACAATTTGTTGCCATATTGCCTCACTCCTACTGATTGGCAACTTTGAGGTGACAAAAAGTTGGTGCTGGTGTTCTGTCACCTTTTTCACCAGAATTTCCTGCTCCTCTGCACTGAAGCGACACTTTATTTTCTTCTTCTCCCCCTCCTGGGTCTTCTGTGGGTCCTCCTGGCTGGTTCCTGGTCTGTTGTCATCTTCCTGGGGTCTGTCCAAGCATCTGAGATCCATTTTGGCTCTCCTTAGCACATTTTGTAGTGTTCACGGCGCTTTTTGACGCTATTGTGTCAAAAAACTGCGAGTATCTGGTTTGCGATGTCATAAACCGGATCACAGTCATTTTCGCCACATTAATGTTGTTTTTCTTTACGACGTGACGCATTGGTTTGAGTAAAAAAAATTACTCAAACCTGTGGTTTGCACTGCCGTGCGTCAAAGTATAAATTTGACGCCCGAGTGGCGCAAATAAATGGCGTTAGCCAGCGGTAATATTTTTTGACGCAAAACTGCATCGGCACAGTTTTGCGTCAAAAAGTATAAATATGGCCCTGGATGAGGTGCACTCACCCCCGCCCCCAAAATTGGGACAATTGCTGATGTCACTCCAGTATGCTTACGACATAGGGCCTGATTACGAGTACGGCAGTCATAATACAGCCATACGCACGGTGGCAATCTGAACCCCGCAACCTTGGCAGTCTGACCACCAGGTTACGACGGTCAAACCACCGCAAGACCGGCACCACCACCATGAGGATCATGAATCCTGATGCGATGATGGAGGTAAAAGCAGTGGTCAAGCATGGCAATGGCAATGTCGGTAGCGCCATGCTGATCACGACTTGCCTTTCCACCGGCCTTATAATGGTGGGGGCAGAAAGACAGAAACAGGACTACAGGGGGGCCCCTGCACTGCCCATGCCTAGGTTACGGGCAGTGCAGAGGCCCCCCATCAGCACAGTTAGAATACGTGCTATCTGCCATGGCAAAGAGTGTGCATTCCCACTGTGCTGGCAGCACAGTCAGCGCAGCTGGCATTGGCCTTGGCTCTCTTTTAGAACGGAAGCCAAAGCCGCCGCACTGACTGTCCCGCCAGCTACGCGGGCATTTCATAATATGGCGTTCTGGAGGACACCGGCTTGGCAGCATCCTCCAGACCACTGTATTGGTGGTTCGATGGGTGGACTGCCAGGGTTGAAGTCAGGCCCATAGTCCTTAGGAATCTAACTCCTATTGGTCTGCCACACTTGTTGAACACACTGGCTGTCTACTGTGCAACAAACAGATTACACTATATTTAGATACAATTTAAATAGTTCCCATCTTTTGGGAATGGCCGCAAAAAGAAGAGAAAATGGTACCTAGCAGTCAACCCAGTAGAAAGAAACTCTAACTATAAATGTCACCCAGGCTTCATCTACACATATTAAAATCCTGCCTTGCTTCATGTATTGCTGCCTTCGAAAAACTGCACAGTAAATCCCAGGCCAATTTCGAAACCAATTTTGGCAGCAATTAAAGCAAAACTGATCCCAGAGTCATTTTTTGCATTAGTAGCCTTCCTGGAAAAGCTAAGCTATCATGAGTAAAGCATTGTGTCTTATATTCCACCTCCCACAGATCACATCACCTGCACAAATTCACTTAGAATTCATGCTGCAAGTGCAGGGGCTAGTACAGCAAAGCACCCTTCTTAAGTATTTGTCATCTTTAATAAGAAATCGTCCAAATACACTAAATGCACTTTTGTGGAAGGAAATTCAGGATGATAGGCAAACAAATGACTGCACTAAGGCAAGCAGTGGGGACTTAAAGTTACTGGCCTCATAAAGTCTCTGGGAACCACACTTGCCCCATGGCGCTATTAACCCCTAGAGTTCCCAGGACGAGCTGGTCTGGCCCTCGGCAACAGTTGCTCCCCCAGATGGCCTATTTCTATTAGGCCGATCTGCCCCCGGGGGGCAGAAACCACTTAGGCACCATGGATTGGTGTGTGTGTATGTGTGTGTTTTGTTTGGGGGGGCAGGCCCTTGGGCAAGGGTCACTCCCCATGGGGGCACATTATGGGGGGCAGATCAGCCTATTTTTGGAAGGCCCATCTGCCCCCGAGGGGGCAGAAAGCCCACCAGAGACCAGGGAAGATTTTTTTTTTTCAAAATAAGAGGGTGGGGTATGGCGGTACCCCCACCCCAAATAAATGGGGCTAACGTTGTTCTGCCCACCAGTGGTCCACACCCCGGGGGGGCAGAAAGTCCACTAAATGCCAGGGATTTTTTTTAAAAAATAGTGTGTTGGTGGCTACCAACCAGTATGGGCATGGTTATTGCCCCCACCCCAACTGAAGGGGGTAACAGTATTTCAGCTCCCCCTGCATACTAAAACATCTTCTCCTACAGCAAGCAAGTGGACATAATTTGATTATTTGGGGTTTTGGCTTTACATTTGGGCCATGAGAGCTTGGCTAACTCTCAAAATCGTCCCGCTTGGAATGGTGAGGGCTGCACTTTTTGGACTTTGGGATGCTGCCATGTAGAAAAATCCACAAGACCTAGGCATATCTGAAAACTAAACATTTGGGTGAAGGTGGTGTGCTTCACATGCAGCCCGCACCATTTTCTTACCCACAATGCCAAGAAAACCTCCAACTTTGCTGGAAATCACACATTTTTTCCCCATTTTTGTGATGGAACCTTCCGAAATTCTGCTGCACTTGTCAGCCTAACAATGTTTTTTTCCAAACTGCCCTTTTGGACCCACTTTGGTTCCCCCTCAATTTCAACATGTTTTTGGCACTTCCCTGTTACAAGCACTTGGCTCACCTACACAAGTGAGGTATAATTTTTGCCGGGAGACTGAGGCGAACGTTGGCTGGTAGGAAATTCTGGGTACGGTGATCCCTGATTCTGGGTAAGAAAACATTGGGGGATCCATGTAAGTCACACCTCCCTGGACTCCCTCGGTGTCTAGTTTTCAGAAATGTCTGGGTTTGGCAGGTGCCCCCCGCAAAAACAGGTAGTTTTATATTTGATAATTTTGATGTGTCCAGATAGTGTTTAGGGGCATTTCCTTTTGTGAGCACAAGCCCTACCCACACAAGTGAGGTATAATTTTTATCGGCAGATTTGGGTGAATGCTTGGTGGAAGTAAATTTGTGGCTCCTCTCAGATTCTAGAACTTTCTGTCACCGAAATGTGAGGAAAAAGTGTTTTTTTTGACAAATTTTGAGGTTTGAGGTTTGCAAAGGATTCTGGGCAACAGAACCTGGTCAGAGCCCCACAAGTCACCCCATCTTGGATTCCCTTAGGTCTCTAGTTTTTAACAATGCACAGGTTTGGTAGGTTTCCCTAGGTGCCGACTGAGCTAGAGGCCAAAATCCACAGGTAGGCACTTTGCAAAAAACACCTCTGTTTTCTTTGGAAACATTTGATGTGTCCACGTTGTGTTTTGGGGCATTTCCTGCTGCGGGCACTAGGCCTACCAACACAAGTGAGGTATCATTTTTATCGGGAGATTCGGGGGAGCACTGGGTGGAAGTAAATTTGTGGCTCCTCTCAGATTCCAGAACTTTCTGTCAACGAAAAATGAGGAAAAAGTGTTTTTTCTTAGCCACATTTTGAGGTTTGCAAAGGATTCTGGGTAACAGAACCTGGTGAGAGCCCCACAAGCCACCCCATCTTGGATTCCCCTAGGTCTCTAGTTTTAAAAAATGCACAGGTTTGGTAGGTTTCCGTAGTTGCCGACTGAGCTAGAGGCCAAAATCCACAGGTAGGCACTTTGCAAAAAACACCTCTGTTTTCTTTGGAAAAATGTGATGTGTCCACATTGTGTTTTGGGGCATTTCCTGTCGCGGGCACTACGCCTACCCACACAAGTGAGGTACCATTTTTACCGGGAGACTTGGGGAAATGCCGGGTACAAGGAAATTTGTGGCTCCTCTCAGATTTCAGAACTTTCTGTCACCGAAATGTGAGGAAAAAGTGTTTTTTAGCCAAATTTTGAGGTTTGCAAAGGATTCTGGACAACAGAATCTGGCAAGAGACCCACAAGTTACCCCATCTTGGATTCCCCTAGGTTTCTAGTGTTCACAAATGCACAGGTTTGGTAGGTTTCCATAGGTGCCGACTGAGCTAGAGGCCAAAATCCACACGTAGACACTTTGCAAAAAACACCTCTGTTTTCATTGGAAAAATGTGACGTGGCCACGTTGTGTTTTGGGACATTTCCTGTCACGGGCACTAGGCCTACCCACACAAGTGAGGTATCATTTTTATCGGGAGACTTTATGGGAATGCTGGGTGGAAGGAAATTTGTGGCTCCTCTCAGATTCCAGATCTTTCTGTCACCGAAATGTGAGGAAAAAGTGTTTTTTTAAGACAAATTTTGAGGTTTGCAAAGGATTCTGGGTAACAGAACCTGGTGAGAGCCCCACAAGTCACCCCATCTTGGATTCCACTAGGTCTCTAGTTTTCAAAAATGCACAGATTTAGTAGGTTTTCCTAGTTGCAGACTGAGCTAGAGGACAAAATCCACAGGTAGGCACTTTGCAAAAAACACCTCAGTTTTCTTTGGAGAAATGTGATGTGTCCTGTTGTGTTTTGGGGCATTTCCTGTCGCGGGCACTAGGCCTACCCACACACAAGTGAGGTACCATTTTTACCGGGAGACTTGGGGGACGTTGGGTGGAAGGAAATTTGTGGCTCCTCTCAGATTCCAGAACTTTCTGTCACCGAAATGTGAGGAAAAAGTGTTTTTTAGCCATATTTTGAGGTTTGCAAAGGATTCTGGATAACAGAACCTGGTGAGAGACCCACAAGTCACCCTATCTTGGATTCCCCCAGGTCTCTAGTTTTCAAAAAATGCACAGGTTTGGTAGGTTTCCCTAAGTGCTGATTGAGCTATAGGCCAAAATTCACAGGTAGGAACTTTGCAAAAAACACCTCTGTTTTCTTTGGGAAAATGTGATGGGTCCACATTGTGTTTCGGGGCATTTCCTGCCATGGCCACTAGGGCTACCCACACAAGTGAGGTATCATTTTTATCGGGAGACTTTATGGGAATGCTGGGTGGAAGGAAATTTGTGGCTCCTCTCAGATTCCAGAACTTTCTGTCACCGAAATGTGAGGAAAAAGTGTTTTTAGCCATATTTTGAGATTTGCAAAGGATTCTGGACAACAGAATCTGGCAAGAGACCCACAAGTTACCCCATCTTGGATTCCCCCAGGTCTCTTGTTTTAAAAAATGCACAGGTTTGGTAGGTTTCCCTAGGTGCTGACTGAGCTAGAGGCCAAAATCCATAGGTAGTCACTTTGCAAAAAACACCTCTGTTTACTTTGTGAAAATGTGATGTGTCCACGTTGTGTTTTGGGGCATTTCCTGTTGCAGGCGCTAGGCCTACCCACACAAGTGAGGTACCATTTTTATTGGGAGACTTGGGGGAACATAGAATAGCAAAACAAGTGTTATTGACCTTTGTGTCTCTCTACATTTTGTCCTTCCAAATATAAGACAGTGTGTGAAAAAGACATCTATTTGAGAAATGCCGTGTAATTCACGTGCTGGTATGGCCACCCCGGAATTCAGAGATGTGCAAATAACCACTGCTCCTCATCACCTTATCTTGTGCCCATTTTGGAAATACAAAGATTTCTTGATACCTATTTTTCACTCTTTATATTTCAGCAAATGAATTGCTGTATACCCGGTATACAATGAAAACCCACTGCAAGGTGCAGCTCATTTATTGGCTCTGGGTGCCTGGGGTTCTTGATGAACCTACAAGCCCTACATATCCACGCAACCAGAAGAGTCCAGCAGACCTAACGGTATATTGCTTTAAAAAATCTGACATCGCAGGAAAAAGTTACAGAGTAAAACATAGAGAAAAATGGCTGTTTTTTTCACCTCAATTTCACTTTTTTTTTATTTCAGTTATTATTTTCTGTAAGAAATCCTTGTAGGATCTACACAGATTACCCATTGCTGAAGTTAGAATTTTGTCTACTTTCCAAAAATGTTTAGGTTTCTGGGATCCAGCATTGGTTTCACACCCATTTCTGTCACTGACTGGAAGGAGGCTGAAAGCACAAAAAAATCGTAAAAATGGGGTATGTCCCAGTAAAATGCCACATTTGTGTTGACAAATTGGGTTTTCTTATTTAAGTCTGCCTGTTCCTGAAAGCTAAGAAGCTGGTGATTTTACCACCACAAACCCTTTGTTGATGCCATTTTCAGGGAAAAAAACACAAGCCTTCTTCTGCATCCCTTTTTCCCATTTGTTTAAAAAAAATCGAAATTTTCACTGTATTTTGGCTAATTTCTTGGTCTCTTTCAGGGGGACCCTCAAAGTCTGGGTACCTCTAGAATTCCTAGGATGTTGGAAAAAAAAGACGCAAATTTGGCGCGGGTAGCTTATGTAGACAAAAAGTTATGGGGGCCTAAACGCGCCCTGCCCAAAATAGCCAAAAAAAGGCCTGCCACCTGAGGGGGTAAAGGCCTGGCAGCGAAGTGGTTAAGATCTCTATAAACAAATAAACCAAGTTACTATCTTTGGTTCAAGATAAGGAATGCTTCCAAAAGCAAAATCATGCATGACTATGCATTAATACATATAAATCGCCATCTCCACAATGTCACTTTTTTGA
This sequence comes from Pleurodeles waltl, assembly GCF_031143425.1. NCBI lineage: Eukaryota > Metazoa > Chordata > Amphibia > Caudata > Salamandridae > Pleurodeles > Pleurodeles waltl. The sequence goes on from NC_090444.1 coordinate 1,732,185,111, forward strand.
AACTATGAAGGGTTACTATAAATCCATATTCCTAGCGCTAAGGTTTGGCCTGCTACCTACAAAGGACGCATTGCCACCTTAGGCCCCGGAGCCAGGAACGCTGTCTTGCAGGCTGTGTCTGGGATCAGACGAATCTTTTTTGCATATACTTCTTCGGAATCTCTTTATTGCCAATGGAATAAGAACATGTTTTCAAGCCTTGCTTTTCTGTTTGTGAGGGGAGAGCATACAAGCAAAATCCTGGCTGGTAAAATGTATCATCATTGCGGAAAAGCTACTTAAAGAGGGTGTTCAACTCACCCGAGGTACTTTTCTAAAGGGCCTTTTGCACCTAGTTTGCATTTCCGATATACTGGCAGACAGGCACCCACAGAAAAGTTAATGATGTTTGTTTGCTTTCCATCGGTTTAATTTTCTCTTTCGCCTCCCACACGCTGCCACTATGACTGTGGCATGTTGCACTCGACGAAAGGCAACTGCGGAAGAGATCCTGATTCCTGAACGCTTTGCACTGTCTTTAACTGTTCCCAGCACTTAACTTGGTCTAACTTTGTTCCCAGTAAGCCCGACCTGATGGAAGACCTGTATTGCCTACAATGAGCAAGAGCTTGTCTGACCAGCAAAAGTTAATATGGAAATATCTCATGTTTTGAATGTTCTGCATCACTTTAAACTGTTTTCTTTGCACTTTCCTTGCACTGGCACTTTAGCTCAGGCATGCGCGATTCAGTGTAAGTTTATTGCGGCAAAGACTTTGATCTTCATATGATTTCTATTAATGTAATTAGTTTTATGCTTCCTTTCCTGTTTGTATACTCTTGATACTGGTAGTTTAATTTTAGCAGGTCTGATTTTACAAAAGGCAACCACTGAAAAAATCCCTGATTTGCCCATGTTTTGGGATTTTCTCTTAACTGTTCCTTATACTTATTAATTATTTTTGTCACTTTACCCTTATTTGTTTTGGCTACCTGTTCTCCCTGCTCCATTTTGTTCTCCCTTACATTGGCATTTTCTAGTACTGCAGGCTTAGAATCAGTAAGGACAATTAGTGATGTGCTCCTTTAATTCAGATGCACCTCGTATCTTTCTACTGGCTTCATTCTTTTTGCATCTGTTAACGAGTGCTTTTATCATGTAAAAGTTTTAATTAACTGTTTCATTATTAATAAATACAAATATACAAGCTAGTGTCCCTGGGTGCCTTAATAAAAGTCACCACTAATTGGGAAGATATTACTTTTCTTAAATGGGGGAAAGTCCTTGGTGCAAGATGCGCTGAAGATGAGATCCCTCATTTTGTCACATATGATTAAGTAATTCCTGCTCCTCCTATAGCCCAGTCCCAGGTAGAAACCAAGTACAACTCTGACCTCAGATGTGGGAAGCACATTAGGGCCAATGCTGAGTCCCCATTTTAGACTTCACATTTTAGCTTGACATCTTTTTCTGATGGTGACTTTTTACATGTTTTAACAAGTACACAATTATGTACTGAAAAGACACTGTATTTGCAGCTTATTATGAGTAAATGTTGCTGCCGTGTGGTCTGTACGATTTTTCCAATGCTAGGCACATGGAATGCAATGCCTTTGTATCATGATTGTCCATTGGAGATAGCTCTAAGGCTCCAGAAAAACCATTGCATCAGCTCTGCACCTTTAACATAGTGTGATATGAAGAGTGCTTTTATTATATGAACTGCTTCTGTGCTGCATTTTGCAGAAGAGCACTTCTGCTGGGATTACCCTGGAACACGGTGCACTGTGAATGAGATGCAGGCCTATTGACTTTGACCTCCTTTGTGCAAAAGACAATAGCCTTCAAAACCTCAGACCGGCACTCAGGTATGGGTGTCTAGGCTATCCCAGTAGATCTGGCAGAGGGTACTATGATTTCATTACTGTAGGTAGTGGCAGATAGGAGTGTAACAACATAGTAACATTATCATGGTTGAATTATTTATCTTTTTTACCATTCTCATAATGCTGGTTACAATGCCTTCTTTCATCTGCTTAATGATCCCAGTTCATGCATTCTATTCAAGAAAACAATTGTTTCAATAAATGTTTTAAAAGTCATTTTCATATCTTTCTTGTGTTTACCTTGGGAATGCAAAATAACAATGAAAGGGTAGATCTATTTCCATGATTTCAATGAGAATCAGAGTAGTCATGTTTGCGGTTTCTGATGCCATCTGGTACTGTGATTAGGTTAGGGGTTTTAGATCACGCACTGCAAGCTAGCTGTAGTGTCTTGCAAGTTTTATGACAGAATCCTTTTGGCTCAGAACAGACTCTGTAGCAGTGTGACGTAATCGCTAGTGTGGAATGTATTGAAAGCTTGGTTTAGAATGTTGGAGTTCACAAGTAGATGCAGAAGAATAAAAAAGTGTAATTTACAGCTGTGTGTGGCGTAGTCTTTGGTGGGTACCCAGGCTGGGGAGGACACTACAACTGGCGACAAGACAGGGGATAAGTAACCCAAATAAAGATTGTGCTCTCCATGAGAGTTAGCTGGTGTCCAAGTAAACTGTTTGTTCATGCCATGTGTAAGTAGCCGTTGAAGTATGGAATCAACTTTTCATGCATGTAGAATCAAAGCACAACTCCAGCTGATGTAAACCATTTGAAGATAAGGAGAGCTTTACTGAGAAGTCTACACATCATTGGTCAACAAATTCAGAACAAGGCTGCAGAAAGGTATTTTGCTGCCCAGTGTGTGCCCACAAGTTCCCTTAGAGAGGGACTGAAGATATTTGTGCATTCCATTGGGTTACATGCGAATACACCAGAACATCAAAGGCTATCATGCTGACATGCATATAACATTGTCCCCTCGCTTGATTGGGGATTTGCTTTCTCTATCACCATAATGTGAGTACCATTTTTAAATAAATGGGAATCCTTGAAATGGGAATCCTTGTTGTGGTGTTTGGGAAGCAAATGGATACCACATATTGTGCCTGTGCTTAGCTGGTATAGTTTCACTGTTTTGAGGATATCCTTATGCAGGCAAATTTGTGCCACTGGGCTGTAACATCCTCCCCAGCCTGGGTACCCGCCAATGAATATGCCACACAGACAGCTATGAATTACACATCTTTATTCATTTGCGTGTAACTGCACACTCAACATTCTAAACTTGCATTCACTTCACAACGTTCTAACACTCACATTACCACTCTAAGGAGTCGGTCATGATCCAAAAGGGTTCCGTCCTTCACACTAACACATCACCACATTGCTAGTTCAGAACACTTAGCAAAGAGGGAGTGGCATGAAACTTTGGATTGTGAGGTCAGAAAGATTTGTGAAAAGTGACCTGAATCTCTTCATTGGACTCTCAAAGCATTTGCACCACCACATGTGGTACCCACAAAGCCAGGATGCATTGCAAGTACCCATTGTTCAAGTATCTGACGCAGGTTTAGAGGTTCTACCAAGCACATCAAATAAACCTGAAAGGCCTTTTCATGTAAACAGCGCTAGATAGGTTATCCTAGTTTGAGTGGTGCATCCATCATACTTTTTACCAGCATCAGCGCAAATGCATGATAACCCTGCCAACTTTAGATTGTCTGATTTCCGCACCTCCCAAAAGAGAGATTTAATATTGAATAGGGACACTGAGACTACCACCTTTTTCCCCAAGTCTTGTGTGCGATCTACTTCATCTAAAGTTGATAAATGCATTTTTTTACAATATTTTATATTACTCTATCTACCTAACTAGGGTGTGGTGGGAGATTTGTCTGAGCACCATAATATGTCTTTGATTGTGCTCTCTTCTCAGCCTCTTAGTTGGGTATCTTACAGACATTCAACTGACAGGTGAAATAAAAATGAAATATTTATAAAAACCTCATCAGAATCAAGGTTGCACTCTGATAACAAATCAATGCAACTCTGCAGTATTTGCAATTGTGCTGCCACCTTGATATCTTTCTGATGTTTAATTTTGAAGTTTTGTATCAAAACACACCATGGGAAATATTTTAACATGGCATCATTTCTCAGTTCTCCTTATTTTTCTGTGTGTTTTATTTAGTCCAAACTGGCCTTCTTATCTGTCCTGCCATGCTGTGGCAGTTTTGCAACTCTGATTAAGAAGCACCTGTAACTTGAAGTACCATCATATGATGAGCAACTAGTAACAAATACTGGCACAGAGTATCATGGGTTGTCAAAGTGTTGTAAAATATGACAATTATTACTAGATCAAACAAACGATTTTTCAATCTTCATACAGAATTTTCTTTTTCTTTTTTAAATCCCTGTATTTCCCCTTTTCTTTTACTTCACTCTTTCCTACACTTCCATTGTTTATTTTAGTATCTGCTGTTACAGTTGTACTTTTTTATTTTAATTGGATTGCTTTAAATGCCCTTGATCTGTGACTGTGCTGTTCCTTTCCAATGGATCACAATTAGTACTTGTGATTGCTTATTGGTCTCTCACTTTTGTTTACCCTCCAAGCAAAGAGGACACCATTCCCTGATATTTTTAAGTCTAAGTTAAGTTTACTTGTGCAAGGAGCCCTTTTCCATATGTGTAAAATGACGCTTAATGTTCAAAAGCATGGTGTTACACTTGGAAAATTACATACTCGTGCAAACATTATCTTTGTTTTATAAATGTAATCCGAGGGGGGGAGAGTTGGCCTTCAAGGGCAGGAATCCATCAATGTTTGTTTATACCCACAAACATACTTGATTTTTGTGTTGTCATGGACGTTTTCAAAACGGTAATCAAATACACATAAATGGGCAGAGGAGGATAACAGAAAATGATATAGTTGAGCGTTAAGTTTTGTTTCGGCATGTCATGTCTTAAAAAGCCTAATAGACCAAAAATCATGAATAATTTATGGGTCAACCTGTTGATTATCTGACATGCCTATCGAGGGCTCCAACACACCTGTGATAGTCATAGCATTGTATATTTAAATAGTGCACATTTGGTTACTACGTAATGGACCGCAGAACGTTAATTGAAGTATTTGAGGATGACTCAAGTTTGTGTACATTATGTTAGGATTCATGCATTTAAAAAAAAGAATTAGTTTGAACTTCAAAATGTTACCACAATTATATATTTACTGATTCATTAGGCACTGACTTTGGACAAGTCACCCCTTCATAGCGCTATATCTTTCATTGTCAGTTGGGCTTCCCAGGGGATGACGTCTGGAGGATTGCAAATGATAGCGCCAGTGGATCCTTAAAAGACTTTTGGTATTTACTTACGCAAACAAAAGGAGACCTGTCTGCGAGTTAGGAGGAAGAGTGGTCCCTAAACTTCTAGGTGGCGTAGAAGGCCTCTCTGATGATGATGCTTTTCATGTTTCTCTTAAGCTGTCAGGCTCAGGCCCAGGCTGTGTTGATCAATCAGATTTGCATTGCTTGAGCTGAAGGCCCAAGTCTGTGCGTAGCACTAAGTTACCTTTTGTAAGTATTTCAGGTCACACAGATGTCTGGAATAAAGAGCATTCTTGATGGGTTCACAGCTAAAGGGCTTTAATACAGAAAAGGATGAACTAATTTTCATTTGTTTGGATCAACCTAAGAAGAACAGTTTTCACCGCTGAAGTGTTCTTCCAAATATTCCAGCTCAATTTTCTAATTGATTGACCAGGATCATGTGAAGTACAGTGTTGTAAGCTACTTATATTTGAGAAGGATGAGAATTTTAGGTTGTTCTTTGTTAAGAGAAGAGGAAAGGCATTCTCTAATGTCTAATGTTTTAGGTAGCATTTTCTATGCCTCTTCCAAGCCTGATGGTCCGTCATGTAACTATGTAATCTTAGAGCTGCTTTGTGACTTCCGTTGCTAGGTGTTTGCTGATGAAGTGGAAATTTGAGATGGGTCTGTGGTTAAGTAGCTCTGATGAGTCTACAGAATCATGTCTTCAGCACGAGGAGGGGAGGCAGGGGTTATAATGGCTTGTTTTAGTTACATTGGTGCTTTTTCTGCTTGGAGAGAACATTTATGATTTTCAAGATGTGAAGACCTATTAAGGTCAGATGGTCTTTGATAGATGGTTCCTGATTCTGCTGGGAGTGTAAGGGCTTAAGCTAGTTTGCTGCATTGAGCTCTTGGTTGAGGTTCATTAAAGAGAAGGTTTTTAGGCACAAGTTCATTCAGCAATTAGTTTAAACTCATCTGGTTCTGAGACTGCAAAGGAATGCCAAGGTCAGTAGATTAGCTGTGGCACCATACTTCGTCTCCTTCCTGACATGTTTTCCTTTCATTGATTTCAGACTGATAAGCACTGGGATATGTTTGCAGGGATTCACACCCTTATCAATTTACTAAATAAATAAATAAGCAGCAATATCCAGATTTTGCAAATTACAGAATGTAATCTGTGAGTTCTGGCTTGACTGAAACAGACATTGTTTTTGTGTTGACACGGCTGTCAATGTAAGTGTTGATCAACTTGTTAACACAATGTTTTACTTTATTAAACTCTTGTTTACCTTTTAACTTATTTGTTATTAGAGAGTTTCTTGCTAATGCTATTAAAAGGTGAGTCAAGATATACATTTGGGACAAGCTGGCTTGTCCTTGTGGAATGACGGCAAGCCCAATATTTCCCTTTCTCATACCTTGTCATTCGATATATTTATCTAATGATATTTCAATCACAAGTATGCCTATTGAGACTTCTAGTTTTATCATGTTTATGAATATATTGCTGCCTGTAGAGTCAATATTTTTCCATTAAAAGTCATGTGGTTTGTATGTGAGCTGACACAATAAGACTCTCACTTTCTAACTTCCACAGTTGCAATTAAAGACCACGGGCCACATGTTTGAAGCTCTTTTCCAGTCGCAAATGGGCCAATTCACAGAATGCGCCTGGAAAATTGCAATTACAAATCGCAAATTACGATTCGGTATTCAGAAGCGGCGTGTTGAGGGCGCCCCTCCCTATACCGAATTGGAAAGATATGTACGAATGTTTTACTACCAAAATGTGGTCGCAAAACATTTGCAATTTGCAGCCAATAAAAAGCTGGTGGTAACCATTCACAAATGGGAAGGTGTCTCCAGAGGACCCCTAACCCTTTGTGAATGGTTGTGAAAATATTTTTTAAGAGTCCCATCGGCCACTGACTACTCTTAAAAAATGTAAATTAAATGTTTAATTGTTTTCTTTTGAAATACATTCCGTTTTCCTTTAAGGAAAATGGGTTATGTTTAACACAAAAAAAGATTGCTTTATTTAAAAGCAATCACAGACATGATGGTCTGCTGACCCCAGCAGGCCACCTTCCCTGTGGTTTTTGCAATTCCCCGTGGGTCGCAAATTGCGACCTATCTCATTAGTGTTTGTGAGGTAGGTCTATTTACAACCCACTGGGAATTGCAAAAGAAACTCAATGGAGTTCTTTTGATTTCCTAATTGTGACTCACATGGAATCACAATTAGGAAATCAAAATTTGTAACATAAGTACATGTGGCCCCATATGTCTCCTTGAACTTCCCATAGTATGGTACCATTCTGAAAAATATAGCCTGTCAGCATATTCAGAATATTATATCTACATTGGTAGAGCTGTGAGTTCTAGTTTATGTGGCAGAAAGGTAGGTAACTGTTAGAAATGGGGTTTCCGGTTGGCTAGGGTATGCATCTAATCCAGGGAGAACCCACCACTCACGGCAAGGGAGTTACAGACCCAAGATAACCCCTGCTCTCCCCCTTGGTAGCTTTGCAAGAGCAGTCAGGCTTTTCCCAGAGGCCATGTGTAAAGCAATTGCACAACACACACATCACATGTGACACCATAATTACGCCACAAAGGAATTGCAACAAGTTATATAAAAATATACTGAATTGCATAAAACATCATACCCTGCTACCCAAGCAGTTGTCAGAACATCACACAGGTTACTTATAGTCTGTAACAATAAGCAGTAGTCAGGTTACCATTATTACCAATAATGCACATGTCATAGTAAACGTGATAACATGTTTGTGAACACACACAATGTGTGAATGCACATACGATGATACGATGATACTTCCTATGTGGCATAGGTCATGAACAACAACCCCCCAGGACATGTATTGCTGGCCCTGAAAATACGCAAGGTACTATATCCCGGTTAAACATGACATCACCAATCAGGACGTGGCTCAGCATAAACTGATTATCAGGACTACCAAGTCATCATTAGGAATGTGGGTAAACATTATGAGAAATGCCAAGACATTTTCATTAATGCACCTGCACTTATATTATACGAGGGGCAGTAAGCCCCAGACTCCTACGATAAGCGCAGGTGATCCTGTGCTCCTACTGGAAAGAAATTGGTACTCTGACGAGTGCTCTGTCCACCAAGGAGCTCACATGCTCCTGATACAAGAAGTGTGGGTGGATGGAGCCTCTGTTGAGGGTTCCCTTCCCATCCTGCAAGCCGGCCAGAAAACAAATATTGCCCCCAAAGGTATGCTTCGACTGAGGGGCAGCACCCACCGCCAAGACCCGTAGGGAGATCTCGCTCTGTCTGCCCCCCTCCTTGATCCAACATGCGGCCGCTCTGCTACTAGGAGAAATATGGTATTTTTCCTGATGAGCCTCTGGAGCTCAGTGGACAAATATGGTTGGCCCGTGCCTTGGGGGGTTCCTCTTGCTGAGCCCACAGCGAATCCTGCAAGATGCCTCTGTCGCTCAGAAGGTTACAAGCGGCTGCCAAGTGGCACACAGCCGACTCTGTGGCTCAGACCCCAGCCATAGGTGCGGATTGGTCACCTGGGTCACCAAAGGGAGCACTCTTTCCATCCTCTCACCAGTGGGGGGGGGGTTGCCCAAGCAAAACCAATGTTGATCGCTTCCCCCGTGCTGGGCAGGGGCAGTCAGAAATACCCTACACTTTCACACGCTGCAACAAAAGTATGGAGCGTTCCTCATGGTTTGGGGGAGAACAACCAATCAAAGCTCTCTCTATGTGATAGTCCAAAAACAAACCAGGGAGCAGGACACAGCCCCTCTCCCAGGCCACAGGAACATGAGTACAGGGGAAAGGGGCACACCACCCAGTCCCTGGAGACAGCAATGGTGACAGAGGGCTGCAGGGCCCCCGCAAGCAGGCCAGCTCAAGGATTCACAGGCAGTGGCAGTTCCTCTTGGTGACCTAGCAGGTCATAGGTCAGCACAACAGCAGCAGTCCCAAGGTGGTTCCTGGTGAGTCCTTCCAGCAGCCTACAGTGTCTAGTGCAGTAGTCCCTTAGTGTCTAAGGATGTGGGGAAAACACCCCTGTACTGATACTCATTTTACACAGCCTCCATAAAAGGGGGAGAAGGGGTTCCAACCACTACTATCCGGATACAGGAGTGTCCCTTTTCTCCTCCAGCACTGGCTCCAGACATTAGTGGGGGGTAAACGAGCCCTTTGTATGAGGCCAGGGCAATGCCTTTACAAAGGCAGGTGTGCCCCACCTCTCCCTCTCCCAGCCCAGGAAGACCATTCAATATGCAGATGCACCTTTGTGACAGCTCCATTGTCCCTGTGTACAGGCTGTCTGAAAGGTATGCAGAACACCTAGCTGTCACTCTGCCCCTGATGTGGATTGGCAGTAAGCTACAAAACACCAGTCATAAGCACAGAGAAATGCCCACTTTCTAAAAGTGGCATTTCTATAATGGTAATAAAAAATCCACCTACACCAGTAAGCAGCATTTCTCATTACCATTACAACCACACCAAACATGCCTACGCTATCCCTCATAGATTAGGCAATACCACTTAGACATATGTTAGGGCATTTTCAATGCAAACCTATGAAAAAGGCAGCACTCACTGTAGTGACGAACCAAATAGGCTGCCAGGACAGGCCACACAAACAGGCACATGTCCTGCCTTTTACCCCCACAGCACCCTGTCCATCGGGCTAACTAGGGCCTACCTTTGGGGTGACTTATATGTAGTAAAAGGGGTGTTCCAGGCCTGGCAAGTAAATCTAAATGCCAGGTCCCTGCAGTAGTAACCTGTGCATGCAGGCTCTGCGGTAGCAGGCCTGAGACAGGTTTGAAAGGCTACTTCTGTGGGTGGTGCAAGGTGCACTGCAGGCCCAGTAGTAGCATTTAATTTACAGGCCCTGAGTATAGGGATACCACTGTACAAGGGACTTACAGGTAAATTAAATGTGCCAATTAGGTGTAAGCCAATCATATTGATAGAGCGTTCCGTCCTAATAAATTACCTGTATTTGGACGCTCTTGGGTCGATGAATCTTTTGACCAAGTGGGGCTCTCTTCACCCGAGTAATCAATTTAATCAAATCAATAATCAATAACGAACATAAGCAATGCCCTGATCAACATAACACTTCACAATTAATCCAGAAAACATTTCGGCGAACCATGACCTTTCGGCCATGAATAACCACACCAGTTCATTCAAAGTTAATGAATTTATTTCCCCATATTATCAAAGCTAGCACGATATAAATGTGTCTCAACACCAAATGATATATGTAAATGAACATTAATAGCTGTCCATAACGGCGAAAAAGATGCAATCTATGCAGCATTTGAATAACAATGCATTCGATAATAGCAACGCAAACCACTAAAACTATAATCTGTAATGGGCTAATTGCATACATTAGTCAGCACAACAAGGTCTCAAATTGCATCGTGCAACAAATGAATCCTCATCTAACCTCAAATTAGCATCTGCATGTGGGATTTCATGCAAAAAAACAATTTAGCAACATTGATTTGGAAAACTCCTAACTAGGGCTCTTATCAAAAATCAGCAGTTGGTTACCTAAAAAGAAACACAATGCAATTGTACATTTTCCTTTCATATTTACCAAATTCAATCAGCATTCAAGGAAGTCTTCATCTCACAGGTACCGGTTTCGATCAGCATGGGACGGGGGCAAAGGGGCAGGGTGGACGGGGCAATTGCCTCACAGCGGCAAGATAAAAGGACAAAACTACTACTTTATGCAAAGGGGGCAAATCAAAGTTAAAGTCTCTAGGGCGAGAATTACTTAAAGTCTCTTTCTCTCGATTAGAGAAAGCATCAAAGTCTCATTCAAAATGGCGTCGAACATCAATTGGCATCGTAGAAGATGGCAAAATGACGAGGTCGGCAAGATGGGCCATAATGGCTGCAATGTCCTGCAAATGGCGGGTAATGGCCAATGGCAATAATGTCCGGGTAATGGCCGCTTTCTTCTTGTGCACCAGGTTTAAATAATCAACAGTTCAAATCCAGTAGGGTCTTCCATTGGAGGGTTCATAGGTTGGCTTCAAATTGTCCAATCAAAAACAACAATTCACAAGCTTCTACCTAGGCATACATTATCCTTGGAGTCGGGAACGTAAGTTGCAACATATTTTACCAATTAACTCACTTTCAGAGCTTCCATTGTCTGCACCTGCAGATTGACCTTGGAGCAAAGAAGAAGATGCCAGGCTGGCACGAAACCTTAAAGATAAGCATGTGAACCGATCTCACTGGAAAAGTACAGCTTCAAGCAAGAATACACGTTTTATTAGCACATTAGAAAAACACGAGCATCTAAACCGTGAGACAAGGCAACTAGGCCGAAGCCTCCACTAAAGTTATGCTAAGTTAAAACATTTCAAACAAGCAAATCATGGCACACGTTTACGGTTATGTCAGATTAGTACAATTCTAATACATCACGTTATATAAAGCACGCTTATAAATGTTGGCGAACTACTCTGAGGGCACATTTGTCCCCGTACAATCTTTATTAGTTCGGTTAAAGTCACACTTGATTATTGCGGCACTACGTTTATGCGCTAATAAATGTAAAACCTTCGTTTCTGCGTCATCAATCCCTCCTCTGATGACTATTTGTCATCACACAAAACTAATCCCACAAATTTTATTCCAATAAAATTCTGGCAGTTCTCTTTGCCTTTTAGTTCCCCTTGTTCTTGCCTTGTATTCTTCTGCCATTCTTTTCATTATTTTCTCTTCCTTCCTTCTTTTAATTCTTGCCATGATCATTAGTATTCCCCTCTTTATTCCCCAAATCCCAAAGATGCAAATTAGTACTATTAGTATTCCCTGTATTATTTTTAGTAATATTCCATTCCAAATGCCACCAAGCCAATTTCCCACTGAAGCAACTCCCTTTCCAACCTTCTCCCAAACTCCTGGTTCTTTCAATTCCTTCAAGTCTGCACTCTCTTTTGTTAGATTTGCAAGCATTGTTTTAATCTTCACACTGTTGTCTGGTATATACGTGCAACAGTGACGCGCACCAAGCATTTTGCAAACGCCGCCATCCTTTGCTAAAAGAATGTCTAGGGCAAGCCTGTTTTGAAGAGTCATAGCTCTTTCTGCTGCAAGTTCAGCATCCATCAGGATTATAGCACCTGAAAACTTGGTCAACATGTTATCCACTATAGTAGACAACTTTCTTATTTTGATGGAATTCAACACAACTCCCAATGAAGGAATCATGGCTCCAAATATATCTCCTACCACAGCAGCTGCGGTCTCTCTTTTCTGGATATGATGAGATCCAGACGTCTTTGGAATCACCGATAGGTCATCCAGTTGATAAACCTTTGGGAACACTATACCCAAATAACATCTCCCCCACCATCCCTTTGGAAGACGATAATAGGCATTATGCCCACAAATGTAATATACACCAGGTATGACAGGGTCAAGTCCGTTCAGCATGAATGTCCATTTGGCCTTAAAGATAAACGTATGTTTACATTCACTCGCTCCCACGAAAATGTTATCATAATAAGATTCACCACGATATATACAAAATTTCCCTACATGCCAAGCGTCTAAAGCTATTTTTCCTTGTGTTTTTATTGCGGCAAAAGCATAATTATCTACTGAAGTCCTCTTACTTAGCTCTTTTTCTAATTTCGCATTCATTTGTGCCCTTCTATCATCTGTGCGATCTAAAAAGCTTATTTCTACTGCAGAGAGCGAGCAGGTAAGGTTTTCCCTATGAGCGTGAGCTGTTTCAAAAGGTTGCATTGGCTCGAAAAATTCCCTCATTATTTTAGCATCCCAATCTTTAGCAATCTGGCTTAGTTGCGTTATTATAGGAACATATGCAAAGGTAACATCATAATTTGAATAAAAATACTGTATGTTAGTTTGACCATAAAATCTAGAAGTTACTAAACTACATGTAATCCCATATGTAAGAGGCATGTGGTGATAAGTCACCCCTTCCGTTACCGATGTCGGTATCTGTGTACACACATAACAATCTTTCGCATCCATAGTCTCAACATATTCTGTTAGTAGGCGATAGAAAACATTATACGAAAGTTCCTTCTTATCATGCAAGTGTCTCTCATCTAATTCTAGTCTTTTCAATGCGGTTAGTTCAGTGACAGTAACAGGAGCAGAAGTAGAAGCATCAATTTTCTCATTCTCACCCTTACCACGCGTTGCAAGCACTATTGCCATTATTATTAGTACACATGCAGTTATCAAGCCTATACACGCATATTTACAATATTTCACTCTACTGTTTTGTGTAGCGTACTTAGTCATGATCTGTATAGAATCAGAGAGCTAGAAGCACTTATAAAGAAACGATTTAGCAATTAGTTACAAAGCTGAACGAGCGCAATGTTCACACAGTTTTCTTCAGGAGCCCAGTCACTTATCGGTTAGCAGCATTTGTCTCAATTCGGCAATAACTCAGTCTTTTATCAGTTAGCAACGTTGTCTCAAATCGGGTTTAAGAGTCAATCAGGTTATCAAAGTCTTATCAAGTTAGCAAATGTCTCATCCGGTTTAGCAATGTGCTGGTTGTATCACGTTAGATTATAGCAAGCAATGTCATCACCTTTTCAGTCAATAGTGTCCATAAAACTTTTCTTTTCTATTGGTATCTCTTCTTCTTCGTTCTCGAGGCTGAGAGATACAAATTCGTCGGTCCAATCGTCATTGACTACATATGCCCATTCTGGACCGGAATATCTCCTGTTTGGTATCCTTTTCCTTTTCAATTTTGCATCTCTCTTTGATTCTGCCTCACTGGTACTTTCCTCTTTGGCCAAGTCCTTTTCTTCACTTGATGTTGGTACCACGACAGACACTTCCTTTCTTTTCTCTTTCACTTTTGGCCCTTCACTGTCGTTCAACGTTTCTCTAGTTCTTAGTTTTACTGGTGATATACTTGGTCTTCTCTTTGCACTGTGTCCACTTGATGGACCTGCGATCTCTTCTGAAGAAGTTTGAACAGTTTCGTTCTGTTCTGCCTTGTCCCCTCCTTCTGGGGAGTCAATCAGGTTTTCCTTTTCTTTTTCTGTACCGTCTGCTTCTGGGAAAGCCCTCCTCTGATCAGGCTCTCCTGCTTCTTCACCTCTTTCGAGCCCTTTGTCACCGTTACTTTCTTCAGGCTCTTTGTCACTTTCAGCTGCTTCAGGCTCTTTGTTACCTTCAGCTGCTTCGTCGCTGTCTGAGGTTTCTCCTTGGTCTTCCCCAAGTGAATCGGTTGTTTCGTCCTCAGAGAATATTTCTCTCTCCTCTATTTCTGCCTGTTCGCTTCTAGTTCTGTTTTGCTGTGTCTCAGCGCTCGGCACTTTGTTATCAGGTACTGGCAGTTTCAGCGCTTCAACTTCCTCATCTGTGGGACACAACACTTTCTTTGTATGACTGGCGTGAATCCAGTTGGGAACTCCCGCACACTTCACAGCGGTAGTGGTCGTCAGGATCACTTGGAAAGGGCCTTTCCAACGGGGTTCCAGACACGACTTCCTCACGTGCTTCTTTATCACGACCCAGTCACCTGCTTTCAGTGTGTGTCCTGGACCTTGGATCGGTGGCAAGGTGGTTGCTTCCACCTGGTGAGAGAAAGAGCGAACCACGTCAGCCAGACCTTTGCAGTAGTCTAACACCATATCATCTGTAATATTCAAAAGCGCGTTTGCAGGAACTGCAGGAAGTCTCATGGCCCTGCCCATGAGAATTTTGTGCGGGGACAATCCAGTCTTTCTGTCAGGGGTGTTTCTCATTGACATTAACACCAAAGGCAATGCGTCAGGCCATTTCAAATTTGTCGATGCACATATTTTCGCCATTCTTGATTTCAGTGTACCATTCATTTGTTCCACCAGTCCTGAGGCTTCAGGGCAATAGCTACAATGCAGTTTTTGCTCAATGTTCAGCGCTGCGCAAAGTAACTTTATCACCTCGTTATTGAAGTGACTTCCTCTATCTGATTCTAAAGAGATCGGGAATCCGAAACGTGGTATCAACTCCCTCAACAATAGTTTTGCAACTGTAAGGCTGTCATTTCTACGTGTGGGGTATGCTTCAATCCAGTGACTAAAAATGCACACAATCACCAACACATACTTCAGACCTCCATGCACAGGCATCTCAATAAAGTCCATCTGCATTCTGCTGAACGGGCCGCTCGCCCTGCCAATGTGGCTCATGTTCACAACCTTTCCCTTTCCTGGGTTCATCTGCTGACAAATGACACAACGATGGCAAACTGCTTCTGCAACTTGGCGGAATCTGGGGTTAAACCAATCAGTTTTGAACAATCTTATCATGGCATCTCTCCCTAGGTGAGCCTGCCCATGATAGAACCGCGCTAGCTGCGATAAGAGACTATTTGGTAAAACAAATTTTCCTTCATTTGAAACCCATAACTCATCTGGTCTCCTTGTACATTGTGACTTAATCCAGGAAGCTCTTTCATCCTCCCTGACGCTATTCTGTAATGCTTTTAGTTCATCCATTGTATCCACGACCTTCAAGGCAAATGCTTCAGCTGGTTCGAGCTCTGGCTCACTTATCAAATTCCATTCATCCCTGAGCAATATACAGTTCAAGGCACAAAATCTTGCGACCTGATCCGCATATGCATTTCCCAGGGAAACATAGTCCTGTCCTTTTGTATGAGCACTACACTTTACCTCTGCAATTTCGGCTGGCATCTGAATGGCGTGTAACAATTCCCTTATTCTCTCCCCGTTTTTCACTGGGGACCCTGAAGAGGTCAGGAAACCTCTCTGTGACCATAGTTGCCCAAAGTCGTGCACAATTCCAAACCCGTACTGACTGTCAGTGTAAATGGTAACCTTCATCAATGTAGACAGTTGGCATGCTCTTGTAAGGGCTACAAGCTCTGCTACTTGTGCGGAATAGACTCCTTGAAGCCAGGACGCTTCCAAGACACCTGTTACAGTACATACAGCATATCCTGCTTTCAAAATTCCCAATGCATCTCTTAAACATGACCCATCAACAAAAACAATTTGGTCATTTTCATCAAGCTTAGTATCCTTAATGTCAGGTCGGGGTTTTGTGCAAAATTCAGTCACCTGAAGGCAGTCGTGCTCGACGTCATCAGCGTTCTCAATTTCAGCATTTTCACCGGGAAGCAAGGTAGCTGGATTCAACGTAGTGCACCTTTTCAGCTGCACATTCGGTGAGCCCAGAATTATTGTTTCATACCTTGTGAGTCTTGCTCCAGTCATGTGTTGCGTTCGGGAGAGGGTCAAAAGTATCTCAACTGAGTAAGGTACCATGACTGTTAATGGGTGTCCCATCACTATTCCTTCACTCTGAGTGAGGCTGATACCAACTGCTGCTACGGCGCGCAAACACCCTGGCAGTGCTGCTGCGACCGGATCCAAAGTAGCTGAAAAATACGCTACTGGTCTGTTTATGCCACCATGGGCTTGGGTCAAGACAGACAAAGAACATGCATCACGTTCATGACAAAACAATGTGAAAGGCTTTGTGTAATCAGGCATACCTAAAGCTGGAGCCCTGCACATGCATTCTTTCAATTCAATAAAAGCATCCATCTCATCTCCTTTCAGCTCAATTTCATCCAAGGCATCCTTCTGGGTCAGTTTCAGTAAAGGCTTTGCTAGAGTTGAGAAGTTGGGAATCCACTGGCGACAGTAGCTCACCATCCCCAAAAACTTCCTCACCTCCCTCCTTGTCTTTGGTGGACTCATTTGAAGTACACTTGTTATTCTTTCCTTCATTATTCTCCGTGACCCTTTCTCTATTTGATGACCCAAGTATTTCACTTTCTTCTGACAGAACTGCAACTTTGAAGGAGACACCTTGTGTCCATTCCTTCCCAAATGGTTCAGTAGAGCAATGGTGTCGGCTGTGCAGCCACTTTCTGTCTTAGATGCAATCAGTAAGTCATCAATGTACTGTACTAGGGTTGACTCGAATGGCAATTCTAACGCTTCCAAGTCTTTCTTTAGAATCTGATTGAAAATTGACGGTGACTCAGAAAACCCTTGAGGAATTCGACACCAACTGTAAACTCTGTCTAAGAATTTGAAACAAAAGAGAAATTGGCTGTCCTCATGAAGAGGCACCGAAAAGAATGCTTGTGACAAGTCGATGACTGAGAACCACTCGGCATCGCAAGGGACTTGAAACATTATCACAGCTGGATTCGGTACTACAGGGCAGCATTTAATTATGATGTCATTTATTTTCCTCAAGTCCTGCACGATTCGGACCTTTTCACTCGGCTTTATTAGTGCCATGATTGGTGAATTACATGGACTGCTTAACACTTCTTTCAGTACTCCCTGTTTTACAAACTCGTCAATGAGTTGGGCGACTTTCATGAGGGTGTCTTGTGCCATGTGGTATTGTGGGGTCTGGGGAAAGGTTACATTGGGTTTTACGGTCACTTTCACTGGTTCCACTCCTTTCACCAATCCCACCTCTTTTCCTGTCATATCCCACACTTCCTTTCTGACTGTTTCCCGTAATTCAGCTGGAATATCTTCTTCAGTTATCATCGGAAAAAGGTTAATCAGAGGATATTCTTCATCAACAGTTTCCATCTCATCCCCTTCTACACTGTCCTCTTCTTCCACATCACTGCTCGTCTGAATTCTAATTCCATCGTTCGAACACATAATCGAACATCCCAATTTGCACAATAGGTCTCTCCCTAACAGTGCTATCGGGCTTGAGTCACATACCACAAAATTATGTGACCCTTGATAGTTACCAATTCTGACTTGTACTGGATCTGTGATTGGGTTCGTCAGGTGCCTGTTTGCTACTCCCACTACTTGAACTGTTCTCCCTGAGAGTGGCAAATTTGGTACTTCAATGCTCCTAACAGTTGAACGTGTGGCTCCTGTGTCAACCAAGAATGTAACACGATGACCCATAACTCTTCCCTCCACACATGGACCCTTTTGATCAACTTCCAAGGATGCTGCAAGCACACAATTTCCCTCCTCATCTGAACTTTCACTCTCCCATACATTGTTTATTCCATTCTCACTGTGTAATGGGAACTGTTGTACTGTGCCATTTGTATTCATCACCTGACCCGAGACCTGTGGAGGAACCATCACTTGCTGCTGACTCACTGGTGCCAAAGGTATTTGCATTTGCTGATTAGGTACCATGGGAAACTGCTGTTGCATTGGCTGCATTTGCGTCATCTGCATACGGGGCATCTGCATCTGCTGCGGCTGCATTGGCTGTAATCCCTGCAGCTGATTTATGGTCTGAAAATTTGGGTTTGGACCTCTCATTTTCGGTCCCCTCATTGTCTGGAATGCATTGACATCATTGTTTTGCTGACCAACACCTGCACCTTCCTGCACCACCATCGGGCACTCGCGTTTCCAATGCCCGACGATTCCGCACACGTGACACGGCATCACCCTTTTCATTGCCTGCACACCATTCGGAATCGCAACAGTGTTCAAATCCGGACCATTACTCCCAAAGCCTCCTCTGCCTCTGCCTCTCGCCTGTGGCTGAAACACCATATTTCCCTGCGGCTGCGGTATCTGCTGTGGGAACCCTTGCAACCCTTGCAAACCTGTCTGAGCTGCTTTAAGTTGCATCACCATCACTTTCTCTTTCAACCTTTTCTGTTTCACTTCAATTTCGTCGCTACAGTATTTCGCATAATTCAACACCTCATCAATCGGTTTCGACTGCCAACAAATCAAATGCGTCTTTATCATCTGACTTATCTCTGGTCTCAGCCCTTCCACAAATCTAAACACAAAATGGAGCATGTCCCTCGCCTCTATTGTTTCCGTGCCACTGTAGTTCTTGAACGCCTTCAACAACCTCTCATAGTAACCATGAATCGACTCTTTAGCCTCTTGGGCAGTCCGATCAATCTTCTGCCAATCCACATTTTTCGCGGCAACCTTCGTCTTCAAATGCTCAATCACCATATAGTACAAGCTCATTACCATAGGTGATGGTGCACCCGTATCCCTGTCTCTCTCTGGTTCACTTGTCGGCCAACCTACAGCCCTTTTGCAGTCTTCCCACAAATCTGCCGGAACCACAGTCTCAAAGAGGGTGTTCAGGTCTTCCCAAAGACATTTTGCAAGCTTCACAAACCTATCAGTCTGTTGATACCATTCAATCGGTTTCTCTCTCAGTTTGGGAAAATCATCCGTAAAAGACTGAATGTCGCTTCTGTGCCACGGTACATGTATTAATTTTCCCCCTGCTGTCTCCCTCATTGGTAACATAGTTATTGCATCACTACTCTGTGGTCTTTTCTCCTTGTGCTCTGGGACACTGTCTTTCTTCTTTTCCTTTTTCTTTGCCCATCTGCTTTCCCATTTGTCTAAGCACCTCCACACTTGTGCACTCTGCAGCAATTCTCTAAGGTGCATTTTCATGCCTGCTGACCTCATGTGTTCAAAGTCTGTGGTCCCGAAATCCAATCTATAGCTCCTGCTCAAGTGTTTTGTCTTGTCTATCTCAACCCCGTTTTTGTCAGCTATTTCTTGCAACCTTCTATGTACCTTGTTCACTTCTCTCGTAATCCTAGGACATAGATACCTCAGCTCTTCTTCCGAGTAGGACTCTAACCTATTCAAACCCATAGTCCCTTCCACCAATTCTTCTGCTTCCATGTTCAACCTGACCTTATTCAGATAGTCTTCTCCCTTCCCACTGGCTGAGCTTTGTGTGGAATTCAGACTGTTGAACCACTGTGTCAGCTGTTGCGCATTCAACCCCATCAGTGTAGCATTCACATCGACTGCCATTGATGGTTGCGGCAACTTTTCAGTGTTCGATGATAGCGGTATCATCAGTGGGGGACTCGACCTCACCACTGTTGACTGAGCACATATGGGACTAAACTCCATCAAGGACCCAGATCCAGTTGGCAGAGCCGCTATCGGAGTTGTCTCTGGAGTGTTTTCTATGCACCTCCTTTCCGTCCCATTCTGCACCATTGATCCTTGAACGCTCATACCTGAGTTAGGCTGAATGTACAAAGGTACCGGTGGACCTACAGTAATGGGTAGGGATATCGCATCTGGGTTCTGTCCACTCCCCAGGTTCTGAGGCATGTTCATTTCCACACTATGGGTCATCATTGCCGGCATGCCCGTCTGACTCCCCGTCATCTGAGCATGTGCGGTTCCCCCCTGCATCTGCTTTTGAGGCATCAAAAGCTGGGTTGATTCAGCTTGTGCCAATGTTGGGTTGCGACCATTCTGTACTCCCATTACGGTTGGATCTAGAATCATTCCCGTACTGTTGTCACTGCTGTAGTACCTTGGGACCTGCGGCTGATAATTTTCTGCTGTTTTCAATATAGGCACATCTGGATATATTCTCCTAACCTGCGGTATCTGCGGGGTAAACAGTAAGGGTCCTTAGATCCCGATGGCGTTTCTGAATTCGGAGTTTCATTAT
Organism: Pleurodeles waltl; assembly: GCF_031143425.1. NCBI lineage: Eukaryota > Metazoa > Chordata > Amphibia > Caudata > Salamandridae > Pleurodeles > Pleurodeles waltl. The sequence goes on from NC_090444.1 coordinate 1,732,205,789, forward strand.
TCTGTACCGGTGCCGGAGGGGCAGAACTGGTACTTGGACCTTGTTCACTCTCTGCATAAGGTGGTGGACGGTCGTTCAGCAATTGCATGATGAACTCCTCATCCTCTGACTCATCTTCTCTCCTTAACTTTTCCTCGTCCTCTCTATCTTTGGAACACCTCCTGTTTGTCTTACAGGTAGCTTTCTTGCCTGTCGCCTCTTCTTCCTTAGCAATTGCGGGAAACAATTTTATCCCCTGCAATATATCTGACCTCCACACCTTCTGTGCATTATCCCACCTAGCGTCCGCTAGTGTCTTTTCTACCTTTCTTATCCTGGCCTCGAACTTCTTTTGCTGTTGCTGTCTAGCCATTAGTTCCCAAACCGCTAGAGCCTCAAACTGTGCTGGACTTGGAGGTACCTTCATGTCGTACATCGCGAATCTCAAATTCTCTAGGATCCTTATATTGAATGTCCCATGGATCGGGAACGCTACGCTCCCATGTCTCTCTGTCAGCCAAAGGCACGGAGCTACCCCCCTTTCCTCCATTACAATGTAAGCTGGTGTACCTTCGGGTGGCGTCTCCTCTCCTACGCTCGCTTTAATGTAAGACTCCCCCTTCATCGCACTCTTTAATGCTTTAAAAAATTTCATTTTCTCGTCTTTTATTTCACAAAATTTGTAATCAATAAGTGACTTTAATTCCCGGAATACTCTTCGCTTGCCTTTCCCCTTCCAATCGAGCCCCACGGACTGCGTCCAATCCGTGCGCGACCCTTCTCTGCAACCAACCTATCCCAGCGCGGCTCCTAGTGACGTCACACTCACACACTCTGCGGCTGACAAAGCCTCGCGGCTTGTCCTCCTTCACTCAGCTCCTCTCGTAACAACTTCTGGCATGTATCGCGAGCAACCAAATAATAATAAAACAGATCTGTTGGTTTACTACAGGAAGGGTAACACAATCGCTTCAGGACCTTAGGGATTTTTCACTAGCCTCAGCAGTTATTCCATCTTTCTCGGTCCCCACTTTCGCAAGCAAATTCTGACCCGCAGACTCTGCTCTCAACTTGTCAGTGATCTATTCTAGTGCACTTAGAATTTGTCAAAGCCCAAAGTCGAAGTTTTCTTTCACTCCCTTAACACACGTACCGACTCGTTGACCACGCCCGGTCAACCTATTAAACCGACCAGACCACAACATAAAACAAGTGTCTCATACACTTTTCAACATACTCCGGAGTCTCTTGACCTCGCAGGGCCCGTCTCAACAACAACAACCACGTGGACCTTTTTCTGCACAAAGCGCCACATGCACATGAAGTTCGACGACTTCCCTACTCTCACACTCGGAGTCGCACCTCCGCTATTCTCTAAAATCCTCGCAACCTTTTCAAACAATCTGCGGCAATAAGCTGTGCAAGCGCAAAATCCTAACTTCACTCATACCGTCACTAGTACCTCCAACGCCGATTTCACACCTCCATTCTCTCCATTCGCAAGCTCCGAGATCCCGGGAAAGTCGCGGGGGACTTAGGGCATCATCATTCTCTCAATCTGTTTTACCCAAGAAAAATCTAATTCAACACCATATACCTCTCGAGTGGGGTCTCAAAGAGCGCAACCGTTACCTCTCGAGTGGGGTCCCAAAGGGCGAAACCGTCCTCTGCTACCATCTACTGATAGAGCGTTCCGTCCTAATAAATTACCTGTATTTGGACGCTCTTGGGTCGATGAATCTTTTGACCAAGTGGGGCTCTCTTCACCCGAGTAATCAATTTAATCAAATCAATAATCAATAACGAACATAAGCAATGCCTTGATCAACATAACACTTCACAATTAATCCAGAAAACATTTCGGCGAACCATGACCTTTCGGCCATGAATAACCACACCAGTTCATTCAAAGTTAATGAATTTATTTCCCCATATTAACAAAGCTAGCACGATATAAATGTGTCTCAACACCAAATGATATATGTAAATGAACATTAATAGCTGTCCATAACGGCGAAAAAGATGCAATCTATGCAGCATTTGAATAACAAAGCATTCGATAATAGCAACGCAAACCACTAAAACTATAATCTGTAATGGGCTAATTGCATACATTAGTCAGCACAACAAGGTCTCAAATTGCATTGTGCAACAAATGAATCCTCATCTAACCTCAAATTAGCATCTGCATGTGGGATTTCATGCAAAAAAACAATTTAGCAACATTGATTTGGAAAACTCCTAACTAGGGCTCTTATAAAAAATCAGCAGTTGGGTACCTAAAAAGAAACACAATGCAATTGTACATTTTCCTCTCATATTTACCAAATTCAATCAGCATTCAAGGAAGTCTTCATCTCACAGGTACCGGTTTCGATCAGCATGGGACGTGGGCAAAGGGGCAGGGTGGACGGGGCAATTGCCTCACTGCGGCAAGATAAAAGGACAAAACTACTACTTTATGCAAAGGGGGCAAATCAAAGTTAAAGTCTCTAGGGCGAGAATTACTTAAAGTCTCTTTCTCTCGATTAGAGAAAGCATCAAAGTCTCATTCAAAATGGCGTCGAACATCAATTGGCATCGTAGAAGATGGCAAAATGACGAGGTCGGCAAGATGGGCCATAATGGCTGCAATGTCCTGCAAATGGCGGGTAATGGCCAATGGCAATAATGTCCGGGTAATGGCCGCTTTCTTCTTGTGAACCAGGTTTAAATAATCAACAGTTCAAATCCAGTAGGGTCTTCCATTGGAGGGTTCATAGGTTGGCTTCAAATTGTCCAATCAAAAACAACAATTCACAAGCTTCTACCTAGGCATACATTATCCTTGGAGTCGGGAACGTAAGTTGCAACATATTTTACCAATTAACTCACTTTCAGAGCTTCCATTGTCTGCACCTGCAGATTGACCTTGGAGCAAAGAAGAAGATGCCAGGCTGGCACGAAACCTTAAAGATAAGCATGTGGAACCGATGTCACTGGAAAAGTACAGCTTCAAGCAAGAATACACGTTTTATTAGCACATTAGAAAAACACGAGCATCTAAACCGTGAGACAAGGCAACTAGGCCGAAGCCTCCACTAAAGTTATGCTAAGTTAAAACATTTCAAACAAGCAAATCATAGCACACGTTTACGGTTATGTCAGATTAGTACAATTCTAATACATCACGTTATATAAAGCACACTTATAAATGTTGGCGAACTACTCTGAGGGCACATTTGTCCCCGTACAATCTTTATTAGTTCGGTTAAAGTCACACTTGATTATTGCGGCACTACGTTTATGCGCTAATAAAGGGAGAGCACATGCACTTTAGCACTGATTAGCAGTGATAAAGTGCTCAGAGTCCTAGAGCTAACAAAAAGAGATCAGAAAAAATAGGAGGAGGAAGGCAAAACGTTTTGGGATGACCCTGTAAAAAGGGCTGGGTCCAACAGTAATTCACATACATCATGACACTGTACATGGGACTACATATATGAACGGTGATTAATTGTGATTGTGGGAATATCCTTATGATTGTAAGATGTATGCTTCAATAAAAATACTCGTTAGAATGTGTGTTCTCATCTCATGTACGAAACTTTACCTGCTTCCTTTGTTTTCACGAAATGGCGTATAGCATTATGGGAAGAAAGGCTACTTTTGTGATATGATTGATTAAAATGTTGTGTGATGTCACCTTCAACAATAGCAAAATAGACAAAGTTCTTGTGTTGCCACTTTCGGAAGCGCTGTTAATTTAACATAAAAAGCATTTACTTTATCTTACTTTCATGTGCTACAGAAATATCAGTATTCTGATTCCGCCTATTTCAGACACTGTCCGGAACGCGTGTTTATTCACTGAACTATGGGATGCATTTCCTCACGTTCCCTACCAAGGAAATTACCAGGTGAACAGTCCCTGTTTATGAGCAGCTGTGACATAAAGAAACCATTTGTTAGGCACTGTTATTTCATCAGACATTTACTGTGTTTGTACAGTGCAGACTGGTAGTGTTTATATTTAATGCGGTGTATTTTAGAAATCGGAGAGTAAACACAATGCAATGATAGTCACCAGGAGTGCATGCAAACATAAAGCAGTCTGCAGAGGAACTAGAACGTTTGGTATTTAAAATGGAGGGGCCCGCGGGAAGCAAGAGCAACGCTCTAGTCTTCCCGCGGGTCAATTCGGGAAAGGAAGTGACGGCGAGGGACAGGGACTGGGAAAGGTAAGTGGGGGCGGGTCTAGGGGGAGGAAATAAAAGGGGTTGGGGGTGGAGGGACCGGCCTCTTTTCCGCGCTTACATCGCGCGTTTTAATTTGGCCTCCCACCCACCCGGCAATTGGAAGAGCGATTGGAGGGACGGAAGTTAGAGTCGAATAGCAAGGAGGGGAGGGAAATTGTCAGTTAGGGCAGGTTGCAGGGGTGAGCGAGCAGTAGATGGGGGAGGGTGGTGAGTCAGATGCGGGCTTGGCCACCCTTCTAGGGAATAAACAAGCAGGTGAAGGCTCTGAGTGGGGGTACGCACGAACCAAATGGGGCATGAAAGGAAAAGGGGAGTGCGTAGGGGAATGGAAACGAGATAAGGGTTTGAAGAAGAAGGATGAGCGAGGAGATGTTAATAGGAGGGCGTTATTAAAGTTACGGTTACCTTTGAAAGTTAATGGTTATGTTATTTATGCAATCCTGTCCTAATAAATGACCTTTTACACTAAAACAGCTGTCACTGAATTATTTCCCGAAGGACACGGCGCCCGGCTGAGAAAATGTTTCCTCCAAAAAAAATTCAAATATGAAATTATTAATTAGGAACATTTTACAATCTGTTAAAACACAGAAAGCACATAAGACAGCTTCAAAAACATTAACATAGCCTCTATTTTATCTTCATCATTTATCCCAGACTCACATTTTTTATTTATTGAAAACATTTATATAGCTCAAACCTAGTCTAGCTTATTAACATACTTTGCGTACGTTTTATACTACTGGCATATAATTACCAATTTCTAAACGGAACCCTGGATTGACTCTTCGTTGTTTAAAGGCTAATATGAATATACTTGTTACTTAAACCTGCTATTTCCATTATTGGGTTAAAACACATTTAAGGAAACATCTCAAATTGTGAAGGTCCTCTTCATCTGTACAATGAAATCGGCAGATCAGCATCAATGTTTCTAGGAAGAAGCAAATTCTAGTACTCTGTACTCAATTCATTTATAGCAGCATTTAAAAGAACGTTGCCTTCTGAAGAAAATTACATAGAAATGCAGTGGCTTGTCTGTTATGTTTTGTATTTATCATTTCAGCTATCCAAGAAATACGGCTCTGTTTTCACTGTCCACATGGGAATGCAGAAAATGGTGGTACTCGCTGGATATGAGACTGTGAAAGATGCCCTTGTCCATCATGCCAACGAGTTTGGAGAAAGAGCATTTGTTCCAATATTTGAAGATATAAATAAAGGATTTGGTATGTATCCTCCAATCCTATGGCATAGTTACTGCTTTACGGGAATGGATTTGAGTATTGCTGCTGAATAGCAATGGCATATTTCCTCACCCTTGATGAAGCCAAATTTGCTTTAGCTACTGCTGTTGTGCCTTCTGATGTTTCCCCGAAAATTCAAGCACCCATTTTCTACCAAATAAATGCAGATTAAACTAAAACATTTCACGATTAAATCCATTTACCATAGTTTGTTATCTGATATCACTACCATGAACTTTGATGAGCACTATATTTTACATTGATAGGTCGGGAACCAATGAAGGGTGGAGCGCAGGCCTAGCAACACGCCAAGCGCTCTGACTTACTATTACTTGCAAAGCAGAAGGAGGCTAGTTTGGGAAAAAATCAGCTAGAAATCCCTTAGTACAGATACAATACATGGCCTTGCCATAGGTCATGCTCTACAGCCGACCCCTGCCTCTATGCACTGCTGTGACCTCACATATTACATCACTCATGACATTTTGAATGACATCATTGTTGGCATCTCAAAAGACAACTTGAGTGACATCACTGATGACATCTCTGATAACATCATCCAATGACACAAATATAGGACATTATTGACTGTGACATACCCAATTGACATAACTAATTGGTCAAATCTTACAGAATGTTTGATCCACGTTATCTACCTATGCATACACCATGCATTATTACAGTATGCACTACTACAAAATGTAACACTTCTTTAGACATACATCCAACATATCGTTGCCAATAATGAATTAGCGAAACCTGTGTATTAATGCTTGTTTTAAACCGGCATCTTGAACATTCCATGGGAAAAGAAAGCTGTACTTACTATTGCTGTGAACTGACTCAGCCATCCAGAGAGCATCACGTCTTCTGCAATGCAATGAAATTATCCATTGTCAAAGCTGCTAGCTTTGAATCTTTACTTGTGGTGACACATGCTGAATTGTGTGGGACTGACAATCTCACCATTTTCAGATGCGTTCAGTTTTATTTCAATAAGTACATTAACTGTTACATTTGCACCGTCGATTTCACCTCAAATGCTTTACCCATATGCAGTTGCACCAGTTTCTTTTTTTGATTGCATCCTAACTCATTTACTGTTAGCGAGTAGCAGCATCACTGCAACTAGTTTGAATGATTCCAGTTTTCCTGATGCAGGTAAAGCTGGTTGAACATCATTGTCTCCACTTATGGGTTTCCTCACAATGCAGAGATTTGAAGTTTTTCCAGAGGGAAATAAACTCAGCAAAACAAGGGAAAGCCAAAAAGAAGCTGGTAATGCTTGTCTATACAGCCATCTTTAGACAGCTTTTTCCTTCATAATCCCGTTTGGATTCATTTTGGTTTTTGTACCAGTCAAATTAGGCAAATGGCTTTTTGCCTTGCTTATTCATATATCAATGTACACAAACATTATATACAAACACATTCATTAAAATGATTGCCTGATCATTCTGGGGATGACTTGATCTCATGGTGAGATGCTCATTGTTTCTTTTTAATTTCAAAAAGAAAATCCTGCTTTTGAAAATTTTGACAAATTCATTCATCAAACTCTAACTGCATTGGCAGCAACCGCAGTGACGGCAGCTCCTGCCAATGTAAGAGATGCCCGCTGGGCCAGTGGACATCTCAAAATTTGGCAGGTCTGTATTCTGTCAGTATTATGGAGTACTCGACTTCGCCGCCCTGAAAGAGTAAATATCCATGTTCCAAACTCTAAATCAGGCTTTAAAATAGAGAGCAACTTTCTTGAAGAACAGAACAAGAGGCGTGTTGGTTAGCTAAGGTATGTGAGCTAGAGGACACCTCAAGAACCACAGATTGGCACTTTTGATACTAAAATGGCTCATTTAGAGCCTAGAAGGGAGGGCTTGGCACATAGAGACTGGTTCCATCATTCACTGTGACACATTGCTTTCTGAAGCACCTCCACAATGCAGCTATTCCTTTTTATATGTTGCTTGATGGTTAGTTTAATTGAAAATATGGTGTTTTTATTTTTGTAGTTACATCTACACACATTATCCGTATTAGAGTGTGACATTTTATCTTAATAAAGGCTTGAAAAAGTAAAATGTGGGTATGTTGTGTGTGTCCATCCATGATGAAAGGAGTTCATAGCTCATTAACAAACAAATATTCCTGTAGTCTCATAGGAATGATCAGTGCCCATAACACACCATACTTCCATAAGGTTCAGCTGATTTGTGGGTTACAGTTCAGCAGATTCCTTGTATGAACTTGGTAAATTGGTGTTGAGGTGGTCCTTTGGCAAGAGGGTCTTCGAGGTCTATAACTGGGCCTTATATTGCAAATTTGCAAAACATGTATCATGATGATCATTTATGGCTGCATTTGAATCCATCCTTTTACACCCAGTGTGCTTTTCTAGATAGAGAACAACCATAGGCAAGCTAGTCTTGGTACTGCTCCAATAGGAGCAGTCCGGTCAGAAGTGCCAGGCCATGTCTCCTTCTGATGGGAACACAAGCAACTCTAGACTTGTGCCTCATCAATGAGGTATAGCTTACGTTTTATGGCACAGTGAGCACATGACTCCCATCTGGTCATACATGGTGCTCTTAAGGCTTCAACTTCAACAAAAAACAAAGTGATGGAAATAGTACTTGAATCAATTCCGGCCACTGCAGTGGTTCTGGGGAACATTTCAGTCCATCATTGCCTCATGCTAGAGCTTTCAGCTTCATACAACTGCAAACAAAGTCTAAACTTCTACTGAATGTAGAATGTTTGAACTTGTTTGAGGTTGCATGAAGTCGAGACCCTATCCTGACAGTACAGGAATTCATGAGCACCTAATGCCAAATACATTAATTCATCTTAGAAAGAATATGCTATACTATATTGGAATTATAGTCGAACTGAGCAGTGCATACATATTTCCATGAACCCCCAGTTACAAAATTTCTCTTCACCCGAGCAGTCCTGGTTGGTAAGTATCTTATAATAAAGAGAAGCTCTAGAAGAAGAGGCAGTAATGTGCATTAATTGACCATGCACATTGGCCTAGTATAGACACTGCAGGTCAAGAGAATTGCCTGTATGTCATTACAGTGGATATTAAATGTAAAACATAAAAAAGGAAAATAAAAACAATAAACGCAAAAAAAAAAGAAAACAAACATGGCAACTATAAGTGACAAAGGCATCCTGCTCTCATCCACCTTTCACAGACCCTATAACCCATCATGTCAGTCTCTCATCCTCCAGTTTTACAAGAAATAACACCGTAAACTTCAAACATTTGATCACATTCGTGTGATTAGGCATGATCATAATCATATACATAGCAAAAAAAAAAAAACTCACCCTGTTCCAGAATCGCCAACGCCAGCCAAAAGTTTGATGACAGGGAACAAATACAGTTATTTTAGGACTGAAAAAATACACCTATAAAGGATTGCCGATGAACAGGTGAGAAGGCCTATTTAATACACTCTATTTGTAAAAAAATTGCATAGCCCAGCCTGGATATAGCTAGCAAAATCACTGTGTGTGCCTGACATGGATCCAGGTAGACAGTTTTTCCCAAGGCACAGAGGGCCACATGTAAAAAAATTTAATTTTGCATTTCTTAACAGCGACTTCATAAAAATTACTATTTAAGAAATGCACAATGCAATGTACTAAGATACTGATTTCTTCAAAGCGATTTCTACAAAGTAGGAGGAAATTGATATTAAGAAATCCCATTGCATTTGAGTCAATCGGCTGGTTTTGCATTTCCTAAATAGCTATTTAGGAAATGCAAAACCAGGGATGTCAACGGGAAAATGCCCCCCCTTGGTGCACCCAAAAAATGGGTGTGCGTCTGTAGAGCACACATATGCCTAAAGGGCATATGTGTGCACTATTACAATTACAAAAAAGCACCCAGGGGTGCTTTTTAAGTCGAGCATAGAAGTATGCAAGTGCTGCTTATCTAACATGGTATCTCTGTGGGCTTTTAACCACACCCACTTCACGCCCATCACTTTGACTTATTCATGGGCTTGCCTTTCACAAATCCTTTGATGACATTGGTAAATGTTTTACATTTGTCCCGCCTTGGGGAGGTTTCGTTACCGCCTTGGACATCAACCGTGTTACATGGATAATTGCACTTTTGCCGATCTGTTTCACTGTGATTGAACTTCTATTTCCTTTTGTGTCTCTCTTTTGTGCTAACACTCATGGCGGCCGTGGCGCTTTGAATTGACTTTCTTATATTAACTGTTTTACTTTAGTTTTCAATTAATGTGGCAAGAAAGGTCCAGTTAGGAATTTACAACGCTAATAGCTCTAACTCGAGCAAACGCGAGACTCATTGCATTGCAAATCCTTGTTTGAAATTGCACCTGGTTACCACCGACTTCAAGTTGGTGGTAATTGCATCTCCTAAATGCCCAAGTTGCATTTAGGAAATGCATTGTGCATCAGAATAGGAATAACAAATAGGAAATCCATATTTGTGATTTCCTATTCTGGGAATCGCAAATTGCGATTTCTACAGGGTAGAAATTGCAATTTGCAATTCCTTAAAGTGCATTTCTTAGTGGCCTGAAATAGTGATTCGGACAGTTAACAAATGCAAAACGGCTTTGTACATCTGGCTTTAGATGGCAATGTTATGTTTATAGGGCTATATTTAGAACCCCATGGCGCACGGCAGCACAGCAAGTGCCTTGCTGCTCTGCCCTGTGCCACTGGGAAAGGGTATCTACAAGATGTGCATTTCTGTCCTATCCCCCTGCACTGGCACACAATTGTTGTTCACCGTGGTGCAAGGGTGCCTGCATTGCTAGAATGATTCATTTTGTGCAAGAAGGGACACCTTCCTGCACAAAAACAATCACATGAGACATGTTTTCTAAAAGAGATAAATGGGGATAAATAATGTTATTTCACCTCGTTGCACCACTCGTTCTCCAACCCTGGGGAGGCGCAGGCTTTTGACGCATTCCCAGAGCTACAAAATCTTGTAAATCTGGGAATGTGTCTAAATCCATGGGTGTTGCGTGAGAACACCCATGCAACACCCATGGAAATGCCTTCCTGGCACATAGTAAGGCAACGCAGTGACTTGCGCTGCGTTGCCTTATTCTATATCTACAAGGCAATGTAAAGCCACGCAAAGTGGCTTTGTGAGGTCTTTTAGATATGTGTGTGCAGCCCGGGTCACTCATGTGTCACAAAAAGTGACACATTGGTGGGGCAGACCGCTTGTTAATATGGGCCTTAAAGTTCTTGCAGACTTGCATCAACCATGACACACAACTTTTGAAGAGTGATTGCTGCAGTGATTGGGTATGTGTTGTTTCTAACAAGATCTTTATTTTAGCTGGATTGATTTTATAAAATCTATCAAAGCTGTAAGTTTATTAGACACTAATTTTGTAGCTTCAAGTAGCTTAAAAAAGTAAGGATTTGTTTGCATGCTGAAAATAGGTTAATACATAATGTCTCAGCGTTTGTATTGGCAATACCCTTTGAGGTACTGTTACGGGGTGGGAGAAAATAAGATATCTACCAAAAATGGTTTATGTCCATTAATCTCTTTCTGCAGTTCCCTTCCTGATTTTGATATTACGTTATGACAGTGTTCCAAGTGGCACTGAACTCGATTGAAGAAAAACAATCAAGCATTTGTGATACTGCTGAAATAGCTTTAGACTTGCCGACCAATTTAGGGGTATTTTTATACTCTGTCTGCGCTGAACGTGCGTCAAACATTTAGAATCACATTCGGCGCAAAACTTGCCCCATATTTAAACTTTGACGCCCGAACCCGCGGATGTCAAAATCCTGCCATGTGCGTCATTTTCTGGATGTGGGAAACCGCCTTGCGTTAATCATATGCAAGGAAGGCGTTCCCTTCCAAAAAATGGCTTAAACGGCTGTGCGTCATATTTATGCTTCGGGGCAAAAATGCCGCACAGGAGGGAGGCAGAGTCGGAAAATGATGCACAGTCCGATTTGTGTCAAAAATTAACGCCTGAGTCAGGGCAGGCGTTAAAATGGGGCAAACACACCTTTATTTAATCAGAACACACAGAAGCAACAGCAGAGGAGCAAAAGGGAGACATGGAGGTGCTTCTCATCCAGCGTGCACGCAGACCCCAGCAACAACAACAGCAGCTATCACAACACCAGCAAGGACCCCAAAGGCAGCGCAGAAGGCAGGAGAGGACATTCCGCACCAGAACAACCCTTCATGGCCTCAGTGAAGATTACATCATCCAGAGGTACAGGTTGAACTGGCAGGCCATTCAGCAGCTGCTGCGCAACATAGAGCCACCTTGCTGACACCCCGCACCATCCCAACAGAAACTAAGTTGCTAGCTGTTCTTCACATGTTGGCAAGTGGCTCCTTTCAAAGGTCTGGCGCCCTGGTTGCTGGAATATCACAGCCATCATTCTCTGCCTTCTTGCCCAAAGTACTGGATGTCATCATTGGACTCACACCCCACCACATCTGCTTCCCAAACACACTGCAGACGCAGCAGGAGACAAAACAGGGGTTTTACCTCATCAATGGCTTCCCACACGTCCTTGGTGCCATCAACTGCACACATGTACGCCTTGTGCCACCTGCTGCATTTAAACACCTCTACCGCAACAGGAAGCACACACACTCCATCAATGTGCAAGCCATTGTGGATCACCAAGGATTGATCACCAACATCGTGGCAAAGTATCCTGGGAGTGTCCATGACTCATTCATCTTCTGTCACTCTACCATCAATCAACACTTCCAGGATGGACGATATGGCAATGGACTACTTGTTGGTAAGTAAAAAAACCTACTTATATACACACTGCACAGCAACCCTCTAGGACACACAACATATACACCATTACATCGACACGTGGACAGGAACACACAGAGATCGTGACACCGCTAGCCATGTTTTGATAGGTCTCCAGTGAACCTGTCACACATCTGAAATTAGTCAGTCAAATGTTAAGATGTCAATGATCACAACGTATGGAGAGGTCTGGCTAATTGTCACCTTGCAAAATGTAAGCGTCTCACTGATGTTTAAATTAATCCATTGCATAAGTCTAAAGGTATGGGATGTCCAGGGTACATAGATGCAAACGTGTTACCACCACGGTCAAAATGAATCTGTGTATAGAACTATCATCTCACCCCCAGTGAAGACACAGGGACACCTGTATCACACGTCACAATGCTAGGGAGTGCACACTGTCCTGCAAATACCCAAACATACTGCTGACAACCGGTCAGCAGGCAAACACTTGTTCAGCCAAGGAAACAACTCAATGCAGATGGTCCATCCTACAAGCCTAGGAAAGAACACAATAACACAAAAGAGTCACAGACAACACAAGACAAATACTGCCATGTAAGGTGATATTAATGGGGTAAGCTACATCAACATGATCCCATTCATTTTCTTTTTCAGCTGATCAGGGGTATGGGATCCAGCCATGGATTATGACACCATTTGGCAACCCAAGCACTGCAGCAGAGCGTGCCTACAATGAGGCACATAGGAGGACACGCACCATAGTGGAGAGGACCTTTGGCATCCTCAAGTCGAGATTCAGGTGCCTCGACATCACTGGTGGCAGCCTCCTATATTCACCAGAAATGGTCTGTAAGGTAATTTTAACATGTGCCATCCTGCACAACATTTGCATTAGAAGGAACATTCCCCTCTTAGAACCAGAGCCACAAATGCCTGAAGAGGAGGATGCTGGCCTGCAAAGTTAGGGGGAACATCAAAACAGAGCTGCTGGTTTGTGTAGGCGCCAACATATTGTGAAATGTTTTTTTTAAAACTAATCACCATCACCTCTGTATTAACTAATGTAAATAAACACTGATAATAATCACCATATCATGATATGGCTAATCATTTGTGCTCACCTTTATCTCTAACTATCAGAATAAGACTGTAGCCTCATGGAGCATTGCTGATATACCGATCAGGACACAGAAATGTCCTAAGCAATTGTGATGCGTATTATACAACAGTCACATACACACACACTGTAAATGACATATATCCTGTACATTTCACCTTTGAAGGGCAATAGCAGAGTCCCACACCAATTTCACGCATACATGTTGGCAACATGGTTCATCACAGCATATGGCACACAACAAAGACACCATCAGTCTATAAGGGAAAAAAATGCCTCATACATGAGGCAGTGGATGTGCTATTGCATTGGTAACAGGAATGAATGTCCAGACCCTTGTCAGCAGTAAGTCGTACAGCACCTATCTTTGCAAGGACTATCTGTGACTAGAGTTCCCTAGAAGCAGAACATAGACAGCACAAGTGCCATACCTATTACAAGCAATGCGCACATGACATTCCATGTACATGTCAGCCCATGTCCTAAGTACAGACACACCCATGTTCCTGGTCTCACCCCACCTGTCTAAAGAGGTCCCTGGAATGATAATATGTGTACCCGGATATTGCCCCCTCTACACACACAGACTAACAATAGTAATCCAGTGTGCTACACCCTTTCCTATGGTATGCCATTGTCATGGTACTTCTGACTGCATGGACGTCAGGTCAATTAATACACTGGCTTGTAGTTTCTAAGCAATTTTATCACCTGTAGATTGCTTTCTGTGTGAAAGGTACTATTGGCCATTTGAACTCGAATCTCACCTACAGGACTTGTGATAAACTGATGCAGCACACACACGTGATCACCTCCATGCACATCACCCAGTTGAACATGCACTGCCCCTGCAGATGCATGGAACAGCATAGAAGTTGCCAATTTGTCAAATACACCATTATGCATTGCTAGTAATTAAGCCGTGTAACACAGCCCTTGTGTCACCTTAAAAAAAAACAGGACAAACATAGTTTCCCATGTCAACTGTCTTGTTCTTCCTCCGACCAGTGTAAAGTCAGACCACTGAGTATGTACCTTGTGAAATTGCTGGATCCTGATTGACCCTGCATCCTGTCCGTCTGACTGGCACCTCTCTGAGCGTTACCCTAAAGGTTCTTGTGGCTACATATGTACCACACTTGCATTACCAAACCTCACATTCCTCAGGGGGTATTTTGTCATGTGCTTCCTCAATGCATACCCAAATACATTGTATAGCATCATCTGCTTTTTTATTGTACCATATTAGTAAAATTGTCTTTGAATACCAAAATCATGGCCTATCCCTTGTCTGGGTCTCATGTATGCATGAACGACAAAGTGTGACAGTGTACCATGGCCGTATGCAGGGATTGGGTATGGTGCCTCCAGCAGAACCAGCTACCTCTGATAATGTGCATGAAAAGTCCACACATGTTAGGACCCGGACAGTTCACACGCTGAATCACATGGCTCACAACATATTGATGGGCTGTGCGTGGTGAATAGCTGCAAGATTAATCAACACAGAGGCTATGATGTTCCCAGATGCAGTGGGAACTTTACAGGCCAACCTGTGTACAAATGTTGTAATGACACCTGCCGGAACATGACTCCTGAGATATGATCTCACTCAGCACACCAAGGTTGCCCTGTTGACAGTCTCATAACACGTCTGCAGTGACAGGGTGGGACCATCCCCATGTAGGTTCTCATATCCTCATCAACTTTACTTCCATTGATCTCCGAAGGATACTCAGTAGATACAGGAATAGCCGGCACTGACTTATGATGAGACCTGGACGTAACTGTGACAACATAGACCCCTAAAAATATACAGGATCAACATTGGACCACACACATGAACCAGACACCTCTGTGCAATTAATCACTGGAAATATGTGGCCCGTGCTGCCTCGTCTGCTGGTCCACCACTGCTACTGGAGAGTTGTGGCTCAGTCATATGACCACAACTGTGGCGTGATATAACAGTTGTGGGTCACCTTTGGCTGTCTGTGCCAATAACATGGTACCCACTTAGTCTGTACATGTGCCTGACTCACGGTGGTTTTACCAACAAGTGCCTAGGAAGCAGTTACCAAATTTCTAGGACATGGGATGGGCAACTTTTGGACCATTGACATGAACAAGCGTCTGCCATCTATCCGGTGCATGGTTTGTCATTTGTGGTGTCTACGTTACCCAAAATCTTGGAAGTGCACACAACGGATGTTGCTACATTTATGACTAGCACATGTCCTCTCTCATTTCCACACTGACTTGCATCTAAGGTTTGGACACATTGACTTCACATTCATACAAGCATATTTTCAATAATGCATCTTGTGATGCACACACACTGGGTCGACAACTACATTAGTAGCCAATGCACACACATTGAGCCATAGGCATTGAAGTATTGTATTATGTGCGTCACCTTGCTATCCTGTCCTGACGCCAACCATGGCCAATTTATGCAACATATATATGTAGGCCACACATATGGCCACACATATGACCATCTAGTGTGTCAGCCAAGAGTGAAAATCCTGTTAAGGAAGTAGCAGATCATGGTCCGCAGCAGTATGATGTCTCACAGGTGACCATACACTGTCAACACCAAAGTGGGTGCAATCAGCCTATCTCAGTTGTGTGACAAATGTAACATTACATGAAAATGGCAAAATGACCCACAACCAGTTAATGCCCTGAAATTTTAACACATTTGTGTACAAAAAATGACACACAAGTGTAAAAAAATGACGCTTATGGCCGAAAAACGAAACATTATGCCCTTAAAATTGGTTAAGTGTTACACTATTTCCAAATATGTGGATGCGGCCTAATTTTTACTCCTGTGCGTTGAAAAAAATTACGCACATACTGTGTGCGTCATTTTTGTTTTATGTATAATGATAAAAACGGCAGCCGTTTTATGCAGGAAGTGATGTAATAGGATATCCTGTTTACAGATTATGTACAGTGGGGGTACTTTCACTTTCACTTTGCAGTCTGTGATTCTTCTAGACTGTGTGGCTGTATTCTGAGTTTTGTCCAGTGAAATTGTGCTTTGTCTCCTGTGTGGTCCATTACTTGTTATTTTGTGAATTAAAATTGTTGTTGTATACTGTCTGAGTGTTTATTGTGTACTATAGTCCAGTATTGTACTGTCTTTGTTGTTTGTGGGAGTCTGTTGTGGGTAGTGATAGTTTGGGGATAGTTGGGCTCTTTTATTTGTTAAGTTTACTTTTTTCTTATTCTACTTTTCCCCTATTCTCCTTTGTTCTTCTGTATCCTCTATTCCCCTTTTTCTGTGCTAAGATGTTGGGTAGGCCACGTCTTGGCAAGATGGGTGAGAAGGAGCTTGGGGGGGTTCATATGGCTGGTGTGCCATTTCCTCCCCCTTATGATTGAGGCAGGGGGGGCGGGTGAAACAGGGGTATCACACCGAGGTACGAAGAATCCGGTGGGGAAAGGTCCTGCATCACTTGCATCGTGTGTATCGGAGCCAGAGGAATGACAACCAGCTGAAGCACCGCCGGGCTGACCTCATCTCCAGGGAGCAAGATCTGCTGGACCACCTGGGAATCGTGATTGGTGCCCCTGTTGGTGAGTACAAATCATGTAAATGTGCACGATTAAAAGCTCTGTAGTGACATCAGATGATTTGTACAATATCTGCCGGCTATGTTGTTGAGTGTGTGGAATGCTTAGGAAACATACAGGGTCATTGATGGACTATGTTAAGGACCACAATTGCTAGCTGTCAGGAAGCAAGTGCTCTGCAAACTTACTGAATAATTTTGTTTAATGTAACTTGGTGCCGCCTTTGTGTCAGACAGCAACACAATTTAGGAGCCAATTATGTATATATATAGGTCACATTTGCCAGTGAGGTATAGATTTTCCAAAACATTATCGACCTTTGTTGAAGCAACAGCTAGACTGACTTTAGAAACACTACATGATGCAGAAAATGAGTGCAGGCTTCACGTCAATTGTTGATAGCAATGTGGCCCAGACATATGTCTCATGTGTGTCTGGTGAGTGTGTAAGGAAAGCGTTCACGGAAGTTCTATGAAAGTTATGGATTATTGTGGTCCTTCATCATTTTGGATACATGTCAGAACTGGATTTGGAGACATAGGGAAAAAGTGCAAGGTGCCCTCAGCTAACATCTTACACTGGCATTTGGTGTTCCACCTTTCGTTTAGGGATGGCAGGCCAAAGGTATGCATATGGGTTCATATATCTATGGTTGGTGCAACTCATCATAGCTGGGCCACATCAAATGAAGAAACTGTAACAACATGAGGTCTTACAAATGTCCCTGCCCCTCTGTACATTGTACCTATGTGTCATACATTTGTCATGGCCACAATGGCTGTTTGACTGGTAATTCACTCCTCAAAGAAACTGGCTTTGGATGTCTCTTTTGGATGCACATGATGAGACGAATACACTCCATTATGATGTCTGCTCACTAATGAAGGAGCATGTTTGCTACCACATGATAGTTGGGGCCACTGCATGTGTGCAGATATGTGTGTAAATTTCACAGGAGACCCAGGGTATGTAAAAGTTAGCAGTGCTATATCGGATGCAGTATCATCATGTCTGAGTGGATTTACTTACTTATGTCATCTTACACATAGTTTTTGTCTTTGGAACTGTTGGCCAGTGCACAGAATTTGAGCACATTTCTTCCTTCCATGCCTTACAGGTGGACCTGCACCTTACACTGTGGGTGAGGTGGCTTCATTTGAGGACCCCGACAACCCCAGTAAGTGTTGATATGTCTGTTATGGGTTGTGTTTGCTGGTTATGTGTGATGGACTCCTGTGTGTTGAACAAATAGCAAGGTGTGATGCGCTGGCCCATCATTTGTCTTGTTCCATGAGTGGGATGTCATTTTCTCAGCATTTTGGATTTGGCCAATGCTTATCCTATTGTCTTATTTAGGGATTCTAGGTCATACCTGTAGGCCCCGCAATGTGAATTGGGATGAGTCATGTGGATAACACTTGTATCAGCAAGAGTCGCACTGGACCTAATCTCTGATTTACTCAGCCTGTCAGACACACATTCTCCCAGAATGGGGCTGCAAAATGCTTACCCACAGACTTCTGATTCCCTATTCAGTAAGGTACTTATGAAACTGTAGGTTGAACTTCCTAGCAGCATGTAGCTCCACATGTAGTGCTACAGTATGTGGCACTTGAGTGCAATGGCCTAGGTGTGCATGCAAATCATGGCCAGGGGTGTTCTTGCAACTCTGTGTTAGTTGAAAGTCATGGCTTACTGGAAGTATATGATGTGGACAAAGGTCTGCATTGCAAGACAAGTGTTGCGCTGGGTTAGCCAAGGGTTTGCGGTCTCCTATTTGTAGATACGCCTTACCTGTGGTATGTGTGTTGAGCCAAACACATGTCCAGCTTTCATAAGCTTCCTGGGTGTCCATGTTGTTTGAAATTGTTAGTTGTTGCTCCACCCCCCCCACCCTCAAACACAGGCATGGGTTTGTGAATAGTGTACCTAGGACTGATGATGCAAGTATGTTACACAGTGAATCTTTGGTCTGAACCTTCGCCGCCCTGAAAGAGTAAATATCCATGTTCCAAACTCTAAATCAGGCTTTAAAATAGAGAGCAACTTTCTTGAAGAACAGAACAAGAGGCGTGTTGGTTAGCTAAGGTATGTGAGCTAGAGGACACCTCAAGAACCACAGATTGGCACTTTTGATACTAAAATGGCTCATTTAGAGCCTAGAAGGGAGGGCTTGGCACATAGAGACTGGTTCCATCATTCACTGTGACACATTGCTTTCTGAAGCACCTCCACAATGCAGCTATTCCTTTTTATATGTTGCTTGATGGTTAGTTTAATTGAAAATATGGTGTTTTTATTTTTGTAGTTACATCTACACACATTATCCGTATTAAAGTGTGACATATTATCTTAATAAAGGCTTGAAAAAGTAAAATGTGGGTATGTTGTGTGTGTCCATCCATGATGAAAGGAGTTCATAGCTCATTAACAAACAAATATTCCTGTAGTCTCATAGGAATGATCAGTGCCCATAACACACCATACTTCCATAAGGTTCAGCTGATTTGTGGGTTACAGTTCAGCAGATTCCTTGTATGAACTTGGTAAATTGGTGTTGAGGTGGTCCTTTGGCAAGAGGGTCTTCGAGGTCTATAACTGGGCCTTATATTGCAAATTTGCAAAACATGTATCATGATGATCATTTATGGCTGCATTTGAATCCATCCTTTTACACCCAGTGTGCTTTTCTAGATAGAGAACAACCATAGGCAAGCTAGTCTTGGTACTGCTCCAATAGGAGCAGTCCGGTCAGAAGTGCCAGGCCATGTCTCCTTCTGATGGGAACACAAGCAACTCTAGACTTGTGCCTCATCAATGAGGTATAGCTTACGTTTTATGGCACAGTGAGCACATGACTCCCATCTGGTCATACATGGTGCTCTTAAGGCTTCAACTTCAACAAAAAACAAAGTGATGGAAATAGTACTTGAATCAATTCCGGCCACTGCAGTGGTTCTGGGGAACATTTCAGTCCATCATTGCCTCATGCTAGAGCTTTCAGCTTCATACAACTGCAAACAAAGTCTAAACTTCTACTGAATGTAGAATGTTTGAACTTGTTTGAGGTTGCATGAAGTCGAGACCCTATCCTGACAGTACAGGAATTCATGAGCACCTAATGCCAAATACATTAATTCATCTTAGAAAGAATATGCTATACTATATTGGAATTATAGTCGAACTGAGCAGTGCATACATATTTCCATGAACCCCCAGTTACAAAATTTCTCTTCACCCGAGCAGTCCTGGTTGGTAAGTATCTTATAATAAAGAGAAGCTCTAGAAGAAGAGGCAGTAATGTGCATTAATTGACCATGCACATTGGCCTAGTATAGACACTGCAGGTCAAGAGAATTGCCTGTATGTCATTACAGTGGATATTAAATGTAAAACATAAAAAAGGAAAATAAAAACAATAAACGCAAAAAAAAAAGAAAACAAACATGGCAACTATAAGTGACAAAGGCATCCTGCTCTCATCCACCTTTCACAGACCCTATAACCCATCATGTCAGTCTCTCATCCTCCAGTTTTACAAGAAATAACACCGTAAACTTCAAACATTTGATCACATTCGTGTGATTAGGCATGATCATAATCATATACATAGCAAAAAAAAAAAAACTCACCCTGTTCCAGAATCGCCAACGCCAGCCAAAAGTTTGATGACAGGGAACAAATACAGTTATTTTAGGACTGAAAAAATACACCTATAAAGGATTGCCGATGAACAGGTGAGAAGGCCTATTTAATACACTCTATTTGTAAAAAAATTGCATAGCCCAGCCTGGATATAGCTAGCAAAATCACTGTGTGTGCCTGACATGGATCCAGGTAGACAGTTTTTCCCAAGGCACAGAGGGCCACATGTAAAAAAATTTAATTTTGCATTTCTTAACAGCGACTTCATAAAAATTACTATTTAAGAAATGCACAATGCAATGTACTAAGATACTGATTTCTTCAAAGCGATTTCTACAAAGTAGGAGGAAATTGATATTAAGAAATCCCATTGCATTTGAGTCAATCGGCTGGTTTTGCATTTCCTAAATAGCTATTTAGGAAATGCAAAACCAGGGATGTCAACGGGAAAATGCCCCCCCTTGGTGCACCCAAAAAATGGGTGTGCGTCTGTAGAGCACACATATGCCTAAAGGGCATATGTGTGCACTATTACAATTACAAAAAAGCACCCAGGGGTGCTTTTTAAGTCGAGCATAGAAGTATGCAAGTGCTGCTTATCTAACATGGTATCTCTGTGGGCTTTTAACCACACCCACTTCACGCCCATCACTTTGACTTATTCATGGGCTTGCCTTTCACAAATCCTTTGATGACATTGGTAAATGTTTTACATTTGTCCCGCCTTGGGGAGGTTTCGTTACCGCCTTGGACATCAACCGTGTTACATGGATAATTGCACTTTTGCCGATCTGTTTCACTGTGATTGAACTTCTATTTCCTTTTGTGTCTCTCTTTTGTGCTAACACTCATGGCGGCCGTGGCGCTTTGAATTGACTTTCTTATATTAACTGTTTTACTTTAGTTTTCAATTAATGTGGCAAGAAAGGTCCAGTTAGGAATTTACAACGCTAATAGCTCTAACTCGAGCAAACGCGAGACTCATTGCATTGCAAATCCTTGTTTGAAATTGCACCTGGTTACCACCGACTTCAAGTTGGTGGTAATTGCATCTCCTAAATGCCCAAGTTGCATTTAGGAAATGCATTGTGCATCAGAATAGGAATAACAAATAGGAAATCCATATTTGTGATTTCCTATTCTGGGAATCGCAAATTGCGATTTCTACAGGGTAGAAATTGCAATTTGCAATTCCTTAAAGTGCATTTCTTAGTGGCCTGAAATAGTGATTCGGACAGTTAACAAATGCAAAACGGCTTTGTACATCTGGCTTTAGATGGCAATGTTATGTTTATAGGGCTATATTTAGAACCCCATGGCGCACGGCAGCACAGCAAGTGCCTTGCTGCTCTGCCCTGTGCCACTGGGAAAGGGTATCTACAAGATGTGCATTTCTGTCCTATCCCCCTGCACTGGCACACAATTGTTGTTCACCGTGGTGCAAGGGTGCCTGCATTGCTAGAATGATTCATTTTGTGCAAGAAGGGACACCTTCCTGCACAAAAACAATCACATGAGACATGTTTTCTAAAAGAGATAAATGGGGATAAATAATGTTATTTCACCTCGTTGCACCACTCGTTCTCCAACCCTGGGGAGGCGCAGGCTTTTGACGCATTCCCAGAGCTACAAAATCTTGTAAATCTGGGAATGTGTCTAAATCCATGGGTGTTGCGTGAGAACACCCATGCAACACCCATGGAAATGCCTTCCTGGCACATAGTAAGGCAACGCAGTGACTTGCGCTGCGTTGCCTTATTCTATATCTACAAGGCAATGTAAAGCCACGCAAAGTGGCTTTGTGAGGTCTTTTAGATATGTGTGTGCAGCCCGGGTCACTCATGTGTCACAAAAAGTGACACATTGGTGGGGCAGACCGCTTGTTAATATGGGCCTTAAAGTTCTTGCAGACTTGCATCAACCATGACACACAACTTTTGAAGAGTGATTGCTGCAGTGATTGGGTATGTGTTGTTTCTAACAAGATCTTTATTTTAGCTGGATTGATTTTATAAAATCTATCAAAGCTGTAAGTTTATTAGACACTAATTTTGTAGCTTCAAGTAGCTTAAAAAAGTAAGGATTTGTTTGCATGCTGAAAATAGGTTAATACATAATGTCTCAGCGTTTGTATTGGCAATACCCTTTGAGGTACTGTTACGGGGTGGGAGAAAATAAGATATCTACCAAAAATGGTTTATGTCCATTAATCTCTTTCTGCAGTTCCCTTCCTGATTTTGATATTACGTTATGACAGTGTTCCAAGTGGCACTGAACTCGATTGAAGAAAAACAATCAAGCATTTGTGATACTGCTGAAATAGCTTTAGACTTGCCGACCAATTTAGGGGTATTTTTATACTCTGTCTGCGCTGAACGTGCGTCAAACATTTAGAATCACATTCGGCGCAAAACTTGCCCCATATTTAAACTTTGACGCCCGAACCCGCGGATGTCAAAATCCTGCCATGTGCGTCATTTTCTGGATGTGGGAAACCGCCTTGCGTTAATCATATGCAAGGAAGGCGTTCCCTTCCAAAAAATGGCTTAAACGGCTGTGCGTCATATTTATGCTTCGGGGCAAAAATGCCGCACAGGAGGGAGGCAGAGTCGGAAAATGATGCACAGTCCGATTTGTGTCAAAAATTAACGCCTGAGTCAGGGCAGGCGTTAAAATGGGGCAAACACACCTTTATTTAATCAGAACACACAGAAGCAACAGCAGAGGAGCAAAAGGGAGACATGGAGGTGCTTCTCATCCAGCGTGCACGCAGACCCCAGCAACAACAACAGCAGCTATCACAACACCAGCAAGGACCCCAAAGGCAGCGCAGAAGGCAGGAGAGGACATTCCGCACCAGAACAACCCTTCATGGCCTCAGTGAAGATTACATCATCCAGAGGTACAGGTTGAACTGGCAGGCCATTCAGCAGCTGCTGCGCAACATAGAGCCACCTTGCTGACACCCCGCACCATCCCAACAGAAACTAAGTTGCTAGCTGTTCTTCACATGTTGGCAAGTGGCTCCTTTCAAAGGTCTGGCGCCCTGGTTGCTGGAATATCACAGCCATCATTCTCTGCCTTCTTGCCCAAAGTACTGGATGTCATCATTGGACTCACACCCCACCACATCTGCTTCCCAAACACACTGCAGACGCAGCAGGAGACAAAACAGGGGTTTTACCTCATCAATGGCTTCCCACACGTCCTTGGTGCCATCAACTGTACGCCTTGTGCCACCTGCTGCATCTAAACACCTCTACCGCAACAGGAAGCACACACACTCCATCAATGTGCAAGCCATTGTGGATCACCAAGGATTGATCACCAACATCGTGGCAAAGTATCCTGGGAGTGTCCATGACTCATTCATCTTCTGTCACTCTACCATCAATCAACACTTCCAGGATGGACGATATGGCAATGGACTACTTGTTGGTAAGTAAAAAAACCTACTTATATACACACTGCACAGCAACCCTCTAGGACACACAACATATACACCATTACATCGACACGTGGACAGGAACACACAGAGATCGTGACACCGCTAGCCATGTTTTGATAGGTCTCCAGTGAACCTGTCACACATCTGAAATTAGTCAGTCAAATGTTAAGATGTCAATGATCACAACGTATGGAGAGGTCTGGCTAATTGTCACCTTGCAAAATGTAAGCGTCTCACTGATGTTTAAATTAATCCATTGCATAAGTCTAAAGGTATGGGATGTCCAGGGTACATAGATGCAAACGTGTTACCACCACGGTCAAAATGAATCTGTGTATAGAACTATCATCTCACCCCCAGTGAAGACACAGGGACACCTGTATCACACGTCACAATGCTAGGGAGTGCACACTGTCCTGCAAATACCCAAACATACTGCTGACAACCGGTCAGCAGGCAAACACTTGTTCAGCCAAGGAAACAACTCAATGCAGATGGTCCATCCTACAAGCCTAGGAAAGAACACAATAACACAAAAGAGTCACAGACAACACAAGACAAATACTGCCATGTAAGGTGATATTAATGGGGTAAGCTACATCAACATGATCCCATTCATTTTCTTTTTCAGCTGATCAGGGGTATGGGATCCAGCCATGGATTATGACACCATTTGGCAACCCAAGCACTGCAGCAGAGCGTGCCTACAATGAGGCACATAGGAGGACACGCACCATAGTGGAGAGGACCTTTGGCATCCTCAAGTCGAGATTCAGGTGCCTCGACATCACTGGTGGCAGCCTCCTATATTCACCAGAAATGGTCTGTAAGGTCATTTTAACATGTGCCATCCTGCACAACATTTGCATTAGAAGGAACATTCCCCTCTTAGAACCAGAGCCACAAATGCCTGAAGAGGAGGAAGAGGAGGATGCTGGCCTGCAAAGTTAGGGGGAACATCAAAACAGAGCTGCTGGTTTGTGTAGGCGCCAACATATTGTGAAATGTTTTTTTTAAAACTAATCACCATCACCTCTGTATTAACTAATGTAAATAAACACTGATAATAATCACCATATCATGATATGGCTAATCATTTGTGCTCACCTTTATCTCTAACTATCAGAATAAGACTGTATCCTCATGGAGCATTGCTGATATACCGATCAGGACACAGAAATGTCCTAAGCAATTGTGATGCGTATTATACAACAGTCACATACACACACACTGTAAATGACATATATCCTGTACATTTCACCTTTGAAGGGCAATAGCAGAGTCCCACACCAATTTCACGCATACATGTTGGCAACATGGTTCATCACAGCATATGGCACACAACAAAGACACCATCAGTCTATAAGGGAAAAAAATGCCTCATACATGAGGCAGTGGATGTGCTATTGCATTGGTAACAGGAATGAATGTCCAGACCCTTGTCAGCAGTAAGTCGTACAGCACCTATCTTTGCAAGGACTATCTGTGACTAGAGTTCCCTAGAAGCAGAACATAGACAGCACAAGTGCCATACCTATTACAAGCAATGCGCACATGACATTCCATGTACATGTCAGCCCATGTCCTAAGTACAGACACACCCATGTTCCTGGTCTCACCCCACCTGTCTAAAGAGGTCCCTGGAATGATAATATGTGTACCCGGATATTGCCCCCTCTACACACACAGACTAACAATAGTAATCCAGTGTGCTACACCCTTTCCTATGGTATGCCATTGTCATGGTACTTCTGACTGCATGGACGTCAGGTCAATTAATACACTGGCTTGTAGTTTCTAAGCAATTTTATCACCTGTAGGTTGCTTTCTGTGTGAAAGGTACTATTGGCCATTTGAACTCGAATCTCACCTACAGGACTTGTGATAAACTGATGCAGCACACACACGTGATCACCTCCATGCACATCACCCAGTTGAACATGCACTGCCCCTGCAGATGCATGGAACAGCATAGAAGTTGCCAATTTGTCAAATACACCATTATGCATTGCTAGTAATTAAGCCGTGTAACACAGCCCTTGTGTCACCTTAAAAAAAAACAGGACAAACATAGTTTCCCATGTCAACTGTCTTGTTCTTCCTCCGACCAGTGTAAAGTCAGACCACTGAGTATGTACCTTGTGAAATTGCTGGATCCTGATTGACCCTGCATCCTGTCCGTCTGACTGGCACCTCTCTGTGCGTTACCCTAAAGGTTCTTGTGGCTACATATGTACCACACTTGCATTACCAAACCTCACATTCCTCAGGGGGTATTTTGTCATGTGCTTCCTCAATGCATACCCAAATACATTGTATAGCATCATCTGCTTTTTTATTGTACCATATTAGTAAAATTGTCTTTGAATACCAAAATCATGGCCTATCCCTTGTCTGGGTCTCATGTATGCATGAACGACAAAGTGTGACAGTGTACCATGGCCGTATGCAGGGATTGGGTATGGTGCCTCCAGCAGAACCAGCTACCTCTGATAATGTGCATGAAAAGTCCACACATGTTAGGACCCGGACAGTTCACACGCTGAATCACATGGCTCACAACATATTGATGGGCTGTGCGTGGTGAATAGCTGCAAGATTAATCAACACAGAGGCTATGATGTTCCCAGATGCAGTGGGAACTTTACAGGCCAACCTGTGTACAAATGTTGTAATGACACCTGCCGGAACATGACTCCTGAGATATGATCTCACTCAGCACACCAAGGTTGCCCTGTTGACAGTCTCATAACACGTCTGCAGTGACAGGGTGGGACCATCCCCATGTAGGTTCTCATATCCTCATCAACTTTACTTCCATTGATCTCCGAAGGATACTCAGTAGATACAGGAATAGCCGGCACTGACTTATGATGAGACCTGGACGTAACTGTGACAACATAGACCCCTAAAAATATACAGGATCAACATTGGACCACACACATGAACCAGACACCTCTGTGCAATTAATCACTGGAAATATGTGGCCCGTGCTGCCTCGTCTGCTGGTCCACCACTGCTACTGGAGAGTTGTGGCTCAGTCATATGACCACAACTGTGGCGTGATATAACAGTTGTGGGTCACCTTTGGCTGTCTGTGCCAATAACATGGTACCCACTTAGTCTGTACATGTGCCTGACTCACGGTGGTTTTACCAACAAGTGCCTAGGAAGCAGTTACCAAATTTCTAGGACATGGGATGGGCAACTTTTGGACCATTGACATGAACAAGCGTCTGCCATCTATCCGGTGCATGGTTTGTCATTTGTGGTGTCTACGTTACCCAAAATCTTGGAAGTGCACACAACGGATGTTGCTACATTTATGACTAGCACATGTCCTCTCTCATTTCCACACTGACTTGCATCTAAGGTTTGGACACATTGACTTCACATTCATACAAGCATATTTTCAATAATGCATCTTGTGATGCACACACACTGGGTCGACAACTACATTAGTAGCCAATGCACACACATTGAGCCATAGGCATTGAAGTATTGTATTATGTGCGTCACCTTGCTATCCTGTCCTGACGCCAACCATGGCCAATTTATGCAACATATATATGTAGGCCACACATATGGCCACACATATGACCATCTAGTGTGTCAGCCAAGAGTGAAAATCCTGTTAAGGAAGTAGCAGATCATGGTCCGCAGCAGTATGATGTCTCACAGGTGACCATACACTGTCAACACCAAAGTGGGTGCAATCAGCCTATCTCAGTTGTGTGACAAATGTAACATTACATGAAAATGGCAAAATGACCCACAACCAGTTAATGCCCTGAAATTTTAACACATTTGTGTACAAAAAATGACACACAAGTGTAAAAAAATGACGCTTATGGCCGAAAAACGAAACATTATGCCCTTAAAATTGGTTAAGTGTTACACTATTTCCAAATATGTGGATGCGGCCTAATTTTTACTCCTGTGCGTTGAAAAAAATTACGCACATACTGTGTGCGTCATTTTTGTTTTATGTATAATGATAAAAACGGCAGCCGTTTTATGCAGGAAGTGATGTAATAGGATATCCTGTTTACAGATTATGTACAGTGGGGGTACTTTCACTTTCACTTTGCAGTCTGTGATTCTTCTAGACTGTGTGGCTGTATTCTGAGTTTTGTCCAGTGAAATTGTGCTTTGTCTCCTGTGTGGTCCATTACTTGTTATTTTGTGAATTAAAATTGTTGTTGTATACTGTCTGAGTGTTTATTGTGTACTATAGTCCAGTATTGTACTGTCTTTGTTGTTTGTGGGAGTCTGTTGTGGGTAGTGATAGTTTGGGGATAGTTGGGCTCTTTTATTTGTTAAGTTTACTTTTTTCTTATTCTACTTTTCCCCTATTCTCCTTTGTTCTTCTGTATCCTCTATTCCCCTTTTTCTGTGCTAAGATGTTGGGTAGGCCACGTCTTGGCAAGATGGGTGAGAAGGAGCTTGGGGGGGTTCATATGGCTGGTGTGCCATTTCCTCCCCCTTATGATTGAGGCAGGGGGGGCGGGTGAAACAGGGGTATCACACCGAGGTACGAAGAATCCGGTGGGGAAAGGTCCTGCATCACTTGCATCGTGTGTATCGGAGCCAGAGGAATGACAACCAGCTGAAGCACCGCCGGGCTGACCTCATCTCCAGGGAGCAAGATCTGCTGGACCACCTGGGAATCGTGATTGGTGCCCCTGTTGGTGAGTACAAATCATGTAAATGTGCACGATTAAAAGCTCTGTAGTGACATCAGATGATTTGTACAATATCTGCCGGCTATGTTGTTGAGTGTGTGGAATGCTTAGGAAACATACAGGGTCATTGATGGACTATGTTAAGGACCACAATTGCTAGCTGTCAGGAAGCAAGTGCTCTGCAAACTTACTGAATAATTTTGTTTAATGTAACTTGGTGCCGCCTTTGTGTCAGACAGCAACACAATTTAGGAGCCAATTATGTATATATATAGGTCACATTTGCCAGTGAGGTATAGATTTTCCAAAACATTATCGACCTTTGTTGAAGCAACAGCTAGACTGACTTTAGAAACACTACATGATGCAGAAAATGAGTGCAGGCTTCACGTCAATTGTTGATAGCAATGTGGCCCAGACATATGTCTCATGTGTGTCTGGTGAGTGTGTAAGGAAAGCGTTCACGGAAGTTCTATGAAAGTTATGGATTATTGTGGTCCTTCATCATTTTGGATACATGTCAGAACTGGATTTGGAGACATAGGGAAAAAGTGCAAGGTGCCCTCAGCTAACATCTTACACTGGCATTTGGTGTTCCACCTTTCGTTTAGGGATGGCAGGCCAAAGGTATGCATATGGGTTCATATATCTATGGTTGGTGCAACTCATCATAGCTGGGCCACATCAAATGAAGAAACTGTAACAACATGAGGTCTTACAAATGTCCCTGCCCCTCTGTACATTGTACCTATGTGTCATACATTTGTCATGGCCACAATGGCTGTTTGACTGGTAATTCACTCCTCAAAGAAACTGGCTTTGGATGTCTCTTTTGGATGCACATGATGAGACGAATACACTCCATTATGATGTCTGCTCACTAATGAAGGAGCATGTTTGCTACCACATGATAGTTGGGGCCACTGCATGTGTGCAGATATGTGTGTAAATTTCACAGGAGACCCAGGGTATGTAAAAGTTAGCAGTGCTATATCGGATGCAGTATCATCATGTCTGAGTGGATTTACTTACTTATGTCATCTTACACATAGTTTTTGTCTTTGGAACTGTTGGCCAGTGCACAGAATTTGAGCACATTTCTTCCTTCCATGCCTTACAGGTGGACCTGCACCTTACACTGTGGGTGAGGTGGCTTCATTTGAGGACCCCGACAACCCCAGTAAGTGTTGATATGTCTGTTATGGGTTGTGTTTGCTGGTTATGTGTGATGGACTCCTGTGTGTTGAACAAATAGCAAGGTGTGATGCGCTGGCCCATCATTTGTCTTGTTCCATGAGTGGGATGTCATTTTCTCAGCATTTTGGATTTGGCCAATGCTTATCCTATTGTCTTATTTAGGGATTCTAGGTCATACCTGTAGGCCCCGCAATGTGAATTGGGATGAGTCATGTGGATAACACTTGTATCAGCAAGAGTCGCACTGGACCTAATCTCTGATTTACTCAGCCTGTCAGACACACATTCTCCCAGAATGGGGCTGCAAAATGCTTACCCACAGACTTCTGATTCCCTATTCAGTAAGGTACTTATGAAACTGTAGGTTGAACTTCCTAGCAGCATGTAGCTCCACATGTAGTGCTACAGTATGTGGCACTTGAGTGCAATGGCCTAGGTGTGCATGCAAATCATGGCCAGGGGTGTTCTTGCAACTCTGTGTTAGTTGAAAGTCATGGCTTACTGGAAGTATATGATGTGGACAAAGGTCTGCATTGCAAGACAAGTGTTGCGCTGGGTTAGCCAAGGGTTTGCGGTCTCCTATTTGTAGATACGCCTTACCTGTGGTATGTGTGTTGAGCCAAACACATGTCCAGCTTTCATAAGCTTCCTGGGTGTCCATGTTGTTTGAAATTGTTAGTTGTTGCTCCACCCCCCCCACCCTCAAACACAGGCATGGGTTTGTGAATAGTGTACCTAGGACTGATGATGCAAGTATGTTACACAGTGAATCTTTGGTCTGAACCTAGTATACACACTCAGGTTTCGCACATGAGTACTATACTAGCAAGTCCATTTACAACTTGCAGATCATGTGGCCCTAGATTTCCATCCCATACACTGACATTTGTAGCCCTGGCATTGGCGGAGGATGTGCAGCATGATTGTTAGCTGACAACTGGCAGAACTCTGATGCCAAAATCATGCCAGTTGTTACCCATCTTGTAGGGTTTGGATGTGCTATGTGTGATACGACCTTTGTAGGCTAGCCTGCCATGTACTTCCTCAGGGACATTCAATGATCTGTATGATGATAGGAGCTGTTACCAGTACAGTAGATGTACTGTCTGATTTACTTCTTGTGTCATTTCACACAATGCAGTTGCTAATGTAATTTATTTAATTTGTCTTCACAGCTGCTAATATGACACCCATCCAGGTCGTGATTTTCAGAGGCGGGCAATGCAATACCAGCATATCCTACAGGTAGAGTCGGGGTACAGAAGGATGGCCCGAAGATACAGGACCGAACGGGCCTCCGGAGCCTGGAGGGCTTTCCCACAGGGTGGCCCTTCTTTGCCCACCACAGCCACCACCAGCACCACCACCACTACCACCCAAGTGCCACCACCCACAGCTGGGACCGTTGTCCCAACAACATCTGCAAGTGCTCCAGGCCCTAGCAGTGGACCACCTTCAGGGCAGCCCACAGGCATTGGCCATACACGGCCACACCGTTCCTCAGCTGGCACACAGACCACCCCAACTGCAACAATTGACCCTGCTGCTTTTGTGGACATGCAGCGCAAAATGGACCGTGTCCTCAGGAAAATGAGTCACCTGTGGCGGGATGTTCGCCATATCAACAGGCGTGTGCGGTCCATTAGGCGAACCCTCCGGAGGGCCAACCTCTAGACTTTTTGGATGGACATGATTCCCTCCCCTCCCTCCTCTTTCCTTATTCTTATACTTTGTGGGTTTAGGGGGCTTAGTGTTAGGTTAGTATAGGCTGTTGATTTAGTTAGTGTCAGTGGGCGGGGGGTCCTGATTATTTCAATATTTTCTTTTTGAGTGTGTGGATGGGTGGGTGTCGGGCTATGTTGGGGTTCTTATGTGTTTTGAAAAAATATATAAAAAATAAAAAAATGTTTTAAAAATAAGAAAAAAATAAAATATATAAAAAAGTAGTTAGGGTAGATTAGGGTAGGTAAGACTTTTCCCCGAGTTTTCTCTTCTGTTATTACTGTTTAATAAATATGTAGTGAACCCTTTACAGTAAGTGTGAAATGCTTGTAGATGAGGGCCTTGGCATAAGTGTACATGAGGTCTGTTGTATTACATTTGTGTCCTATGATACGAACAAATCCCAACTGAGCTGTAAGATTGGCAGCTACCCCAGAGCTACCTTGCAACGATTCGACCATTCATTGCAACCACCAATCACAGTTACTAACGATCCCAATGTGTTTTTTTCATTAAGTATGTTTTCAATGTCACATACAGTGCTTCCAGATTTATGATTGGGGACACTGTGTTATGTCTGACAGCAGTGCAATGTTCAAGGAAACCCTTATTAGCTGAGTGGTAGTAAGCACTCTTGTAGTATAATGTTCATGACTCACATAGATCATTTGTGACACTGTTCAGCATGATTACTTATTTGGATGTAAAGTCAGACACCTTCATTCATGCAGTTTGTTGACTGTTTGCTTAGATTTGTTGGCAATGTTATTTGTGCTAGTGTTACATGGTGGCAACATTTTGCTTCCACTATTTAATAGCTTAGATATCCCTTGAGGAAGCATTATTCTGTCCAACACAGCATTATGGTGTATGGTTTCTCCTTTCATCAGATATTACCCTCAGGATGGGCAGAGTATGGTGCAATCCAGGCCACTGTGCATAGTTAGCAGACTACATAATTTCAGGACAGTTGTATTGACAAGCTATGTAATTTGACAGGAGGCAAATTTCAGTGATCTACTGCACGGTTGATGAGACACATTACACAGAGACAAAGTGGTTGTGTAAGTGCTATTTATTGAAAAGTGGTGTAGTGCTATATGTACATTGTCCATGATTGTGAGTCCATTATAGTGAAATCTTCCATTGTGATCCTACACAAGTGCTAAAGGAAAATGCATTTGACATGCTGGGGTGATGTGTCAGACAGTGCAGAGGGACAGGATTTGCCAATGAGTAAGTGAGAGACAAGCACTGGGCAGGCTGACAAGATATACAGTGGTTTGCAGAACAGTCATTGAGTACAGTTGTTGTAAGACTGGCATGTTACAAAGCGCTGGACTTTGGTAATAGTTGGCCATGTGGCAGGGACTAGTGCTTCCGGGTACTTTTACGTGTGAAGGTGATCTGTTCCATGTCTTCTTCTTCTGATGTGTGTGTTGCCTCCTCTGTCCTTGGTGGTGGTGGTTGTGAAGGGGCAACACACACCTCAGTGTTAGAAGAAGTGGAGTCAGACATCCCGGTCGCTGCTATCTGTGGAGATCTTAAGGGCACTACTGCTGCAAGGAGGATCTGCTGGTTCTTGAGAATAGCAGCCACATCACGATGGTAGGCAGCCAGGTCAGCACTGAGGGGTTCAATGCTGCATTTGCGCACGCGTTGATAGGATTGCTGTTGTAGGTGTTGGGTCAACTGTATTACAGCTGTGCTGATTTCCTTCAGCCTTTTTTCAAGTTCCTGCAAGATGGTTGTTCGCCCTTGCATAGCTGCTGCCTGTTCTTCAGTTGACATCATGCACGAACGCACCCCCTCTAGGCTGTACTCCAACTACAGTTCTCTCAAAGCTGGTGCCTGTGTCATCTGAGTCCTCAGCTGTATTGGAGCTGGCAGGTCTTACAATTGGGGTGGTGGGTGGGTCCTCTGTGATGCCTGCTTGCTCTGAGCTTCTCCTTGTGACAGAAGGTGGGGTCTGGAGGGTTCCAAGGACATCTTGGAGGGTCTGGTGGCTGATGTTTGTCAGATCGTCATCCATGTCATCAGGGTAGTCCTGGACAGGCATATCTGCAGGAGATCCATCGTCCTCTGCAATGAAATAGGATACAATTAGTGTGTCTGTGTTGTGGCATTGGTGGTGTGACATGCCTGCCTTGTGATGATTTCACATTTTGATATTGTTTCCTGTTCATTGCTCCAGTCTTTCAGATGGGTATTCTCCCAGGCTTATGCTCCACCTGCATGTCACATGTATTGTGGTAAGTTATTAGAGTTGTCGGCATCATCTCCTCTAGTGTTGTTTTAGGCCAAATAATGATTTGCCACCTTCTTGTCCTACTCAACCCTCCGTCTCCATCCATTCTCATGGTGAGTCCTTTCATTGGCTGTGGGTGCTCTGATGGCACTAGCAGCACACTTAACAATCTGGACCTGCCCCAGTCTCTGAACTTTCACATCCACTTATTTGTAGTTGAAATGTAGCGTATCCTATGCATTGCATTGTTATGGCACGATATGGATGTTAGCATTGGTAATGTGTACAGCTGATGTTGGGGAATGTGTAGAGATTGGATTGCCCTGATAGTCGTAGCAGTGTCCTATTTCCTCCTCTGACTGTGCAGGTGTATGTCAGTGACCAGTTACATGTGTCCTCCCCCTCAATGCTGTTGTCTGAGCAGTATGACATTTGGGATGTTGCATTGTGACCCAGGCACAGGATGGACCCTGGAATATGCAGCATGGGTGTGACCTTAGTGGTGTGTAGCTCCTAATGTTGATGACATTGGCTGATGTTTGCGGCAACTATGGGCATTCACATTTGACAGGACTGGAACATTTGTCTTGTTTCAGGGGATTGTTACAGTTGTCATCCTCAACCCACTAATTTAGGTGTGTATGATCCATGGGAACGTTACTGCCATTGGCTACTTGAGCTGCACACAGAGCGGAGGTGGTGGTGGCAACTGTTGTCACTGTTACATTCCAGTTGTCAGTATGGGTACAGGTTGTTAATTGGGCCCTAGTTAATGTAGGGGGTATAGTGACTGACGTGTGACGGGATGTCAGTTTGACGTTGTGCCCTTCCCTCCTGGCGTGGCTTTACCGTTGCCACATCGTTGCCATGGCAGCATACCCCCATAGGAATGTTGTTGGTGTTGTGTTGTGATACTGGCACACATGCATTTTGTGGTCAGTATCCCCCCCTGCTTACAGTTAACATTTGTGTATTTTAATTGCGCATGTGACTTACACTGCATGTGTGTTGTCTCCTGGTAGTCTGTGCTGTCCTGTCCTTGAATCACTGTGACGATCTCCTCAGGGATGATGGCTACGATGCTGCTTTCCTGTTTCTGGCCATCTTTTCCTTGGTCCTGTGCTTGCAGTCATGCCAGCGTTTCTTGCACTCGATGACTGTTCTGCGTACTTCTGCCACGCTGTTAATCTTGTCAACAATTTGTTGCCATATTTCCTCTCTCCTATTGATTGGCAACTTTGAGGTGACAAACAGTTGGTGCTGGTGTTCCATCACCTCTTTGACCAGAATTTCCTGTTGCTCTGCACTGAAGCAACACTTTCTTTGCTTCTTCATACTTTCCCGGGTCTTGTGTGGGTCCTCATGGCTGGTTCCTGGTCTGTTGTCATCTTCCTGGGGTCTGTACAGGCATCTGGGATCCATTTTGGCTCTCCTCTGCTGAAATGGCAGTGTTAGCTGGGATTTTTGACGCTATTGCGTCAAAAACACTGCATATCCGAAAAGGCAAAAGCCGGCGGTAATATTTTTGACGCAAAACTGCACTGGCGCAGTTTTGCGTCAAAAAGTACAAATATGGCCCTTAATGTGGCCAGCCCGCCACCATTTCCTATGGTACCAGTGCAGAACCAGTATATGATCTTGCACAGAAATACCTCTGAATGTCCCTGAATTGCCGGGAGAAACTCCCCAGCTTGTAAAGGACATTTGTCATAAGGTTCGGGGTCGAATTCCCGTACGTCACAACTGTGCACAGCAGGCATGGTATAATTTCTAGAAAGGAACGAACATTATTCACCCGACACAGCTCCAGCTATGCAGGCTGAAACTGCTTTAGGGAAAAGTCCCAGATGGAAGGTGGGAAACTCAAAATGCAGCACAAGGCTTTTCACTGAATTGGGGGATAATTTTCTTTCACCACAGTGGTGGATTGGCCAAACTCGAAATGTGAGCCTAAATTCCCACAGGATCTTGCTTTTAATGTCAAAATACTAAGTGATAGTGGTAGGGACAATGGTCTAGGCATACAATAACTTTTAATACTGCCTTTACCTATGGGATCTTTGCTACCCTGATAACTGCTGGCTTAGAATGTATAAGTTAGTTATTTACTTGTGGGATTTCATACAGGTACTTCACCTGGTTCTACAAATGTTTCCAACTGAGTCTCATGACCCCAACAGCACAGCTAGATAGAAATTAAGGTTAAGAACCTATCCTACCACATACTCACCAACCCAATAATCATATTAAGTATGACATAATAATATAAGTAGTCACAGGAAGCGGTCAATTTTATTTTTTCCAAACGAAATGTTACCTTCTTTGTAATTTACAGTTTTTATTCTATGATAGGTCTTCCATTTTCGCATGGGGAAACTTGGAAGGTAATGAGAAGATTTACTCTCTCATCTATGAGGGATTTTGGCATGGGAAAGAGAACTATTGAAGATAAAATTATTGAAGAAAATGAATATCTGATAAAGCATTTTCACTCCCAGGAAGGTAAGTGTCAGAATACATTTTTTCTGTGTAGCTTTCTTTCTTTCTAGATATATTAGTATCAATTGATGAGATCAATGATTTCCGACAAACACTACCTTATATTGTCTTAAAACAGTAATATGCAATTAAATGCCGATAATTGCAATAAAACAAAGAAGTTTTAGCACTTTGCAATTCATGTTCTAAAAATAAAGATATTGACAAGGTCTGTGAAACATTTATTAAGGATTTATCTGTTGTTGGCCGATGAGAGTAGTGACACTTTGACCATTGAACTGGAGTATGACTTTCCTACTAAAATTCCAGTTTATAGTTTACACTGTTCACCACAAGTTATGGGAGACACCAGCAACCATTTTCCGACCACAGAGTGTAAAACAAGTGATGTAGGCAGCCATCATTGTAAGGCATTCCTTTTGCTTCAGGCCTCTACTCTTTTGAATGTGTTAGCCTGAATTCCGAACCACCTACATTTGGGAATGCTTTGAGTTTGTGCACACACTGAACCGGGTGTAATGTTGTCTTAATTCATTTTTTAAAGCTTTGTGGGAAATGGCTGTGCCATTCTTTAAGCCCCATCTGAAGGTTTGAGTTGCAAAATACCTAGGAGCAGCTCACAGCACGGAAAAGGTGCGGGGTGGCGCAGGGCGGATCAGGGTACGATAACAGACAGAATTATTAAATAAAAAAAAAACACTTGCCTGGTTACTTCCTCCACTGTGCCGCTATTTTGCCTCCACTGCAGGCAGGGGCTCCCAGCCTGCCCTGTGGCCAATAGGAATGCTGCTCTCATGGTGCTGGCAGCATGAAAGCAGTGTTCGGATTGGACAGAGCATCCTGGCTTGGCGCTTTGAGGCAGACTGTGAGACTTTGCCTGCTCTCTCCAACCTAGCAATCCAGTGCCGGGTTGGACAGAGCCCAGCGCACATGGGTGTTCGGACAGCCCGAGACGACCCCTGAAAAATAAAAACAATAATAAACAGTGTTTATTATTGTTTTTATTTTTTAGTGTGCAGCTGCTGCTGCTGGGGGAGGAGGGACTCTCCTCTGCCTTAGCGGAGGCGCTACCACTGAAAATACTCATGCCCAAATGCTGACAATTTATACACATGGGAAACCCCACTTGTTTCCAGACTTTTTATAAGCTCAACATGTTTAAACAGTTTTCCTGGGATTCTGAAATGTGTTATTTTTCTCTCTCTTACTGCTCTGCTCCCTCAGACTCCCCTCCCCATACTGAGGAATTTCTTTTCATCACTTGGTTACCTAGGACTACAAACTATAAGTTTGATCTCCAAGAAGTGCATCAAGAAAATATCAATTTCTTCTTTTTATGCAAGAGTATCTTCGTAGTTCCTCTCTTTGTTTCCACTTATGGGTTCCCTCTCCAACCTTGGAGATTTGATGGTTTCTCAGAGCAAAATGAACTCACCTCCCACCAACCCTTAATCCCCTTGCACTTCAGGTCACATTTAAAACCTGCAGGTAGTAAAGGTGAGTGTTAACCGGGTCTGAATACTTATTTTCCATTCTTGAGTGATCTAGCAGGGTACTGGTGATGCGTTAGTGCATAGTAATATACATTTTGTGTGCAGAGTTTGCACACATCCAGTACTTTGCAACTGGTAATGATATCACATGTGCCTAGAATCTAGTCAAAAAATCTCTATTGCACTGGTATAATAGATTTTTATGCTTCAGTAATCTCAATATTCAAGCTTAAATATCACTCAGGTTTCGGCTGATCCATTTAGATTCAGTTCACTTAGCAGAGATAAAGGGAGAAAAAAGTAGGTGAACAATAACCGAGATGTTTGATGGCATGGGTCACTAATCGAAGAAATAGCCCTCATACTGGTGGCCAATCTAGGATTACTAATTTGTCACAACGTACTACTTCTTCTTAAAATATCCCCCATAATTTTTGGTCATATTGAATTAGCCTTATATTTTTCATTTGTAAATTGTTTTTTACTTTTTTATTGCAAAAAACCCATGCTCAGCGTACAGGAAATGCAGTGGTTGAGGTAATAGCACGGTAAACATATGATGAGAGCAGACTTGAATTTAGACACAGAAGCAGCAATCATAATGCACAGAGTCTGAACAGAATACAAAAATCTTGTTTTATGACAAGATGAACATTGGGATGCTATGCATCTTTCACTCACTTCCCTAACCAACCCCACCCAATCAGTCACCTTGATAAGCGCGCAAGTTGCCCCACACTTTGTTAAATTTCTTGAGGCAGCCCCTACTCTCGTAGACCACTTGTTCTGCCCTTTGACACCAATCCATGTCAGATCCCAGGCTGAATTCGGGGAAGGACTATTGCACCCCAAGCTCACACTATGTTGTGTTTGGTCACTATTGCTGCCTCAGCCAGACAGAGCCTTTTATACTTGGGCCAAGTCTCTTCTCCCGTAATGTTCCAAAGAATCTGGGGTACCATCACCTCGAGCACCTTGGTTGTGAGCCACAACTCTCCTGCTCAGTAGAGCTGTACTGATGCGCAGGTCCAGAATACATGAAAGAATGTGCCCTCCTGTCGCCAATCGCTCAGGCAGAGCATAGAGTCCAAACTACCCATCATGTGTACAAGTTCCCTAGAATAGTATGCCCTGTGTAAGATCCATGACTGAACCAGCCTAAAGTGGGCCCATAGTGCCTCCTCTCTCGGGCTCTGAACGGCTTCAGCCCAGTCATCATCCTCTAGTGTCCCGGTGTCCCACTCCCAGGCCTCTCCCAGGGCTGTCAGTGGGTCTGGAGCATTGTACATCATTTTCCTGTATGTCATGGAGATAGCCTTACCTTCTATGGGGCAAGAAGGAGGTGGTCCTCCAATGGCACAGCCTCCAGTAGCTGTTCCTCCCTCAGAATAAGGTGCTGGAGTGCATGCCCGAGCTGCAGGTATCTGTAGCAGTCGGTGACTGCCAACTCAGACTTTAGGCACAGGACCTCAAAGGTCACCATCACCTACCCTCTCCACACATCACCCAGATGTTCTATGACAATCAACACCAATTTTGAAAAAACATTAAAGTCCAAAACTCCTGCAAAAGGTCACAGTTCCATATTGGGGTCTGATCCATCAGTTTTTTCCCCCCAGCCCAGATATTTTGTCGTTTCTTGCTACACGCGTATCACTGTCTGGGTGTGGGTTGGCAGGGCTTGCTGTCGCAAGTGTCTGTGTGAAATGCTTCATAGCCTCTGTTTCTTATAGCTTTCCTGTCAACTCATTATGCCAGCCCAGTTTGGTCCGCAAACACTCAGTCTTTGACGGTCACTAATTGTGAGACCCAATAGTATTTAAGAATGACGGGGATAGCCAGCCCACCATCATAGACACCCCTTTGTAATTTACGGAGTGCGATACGAGAGCCACTCTTTTTCCATAGTAATGTTCTTAGCTCATGGTCGATCATTCTAAAGATGTCCGGGGAACCCTGTATGGAACGTATAGAATGTGTGGCACTGGCATAATTTTAAAGGCCCTGCCCATCAGCAACATCTGGAGGGTCTGCCAATGCTCCATATCTCTATGAAGCCTGCCCAGCTGTCAGAGTAGGTCCTTACACAAGAAATCTCCAGCGTCTTCGGTGACATAGATGCCCATTTAATTAAACCCACCTTGCGCTAGTGATTCAGTGCATCTTGAAGGAAGCTTCAGAGTCTCTCCTGCCAGTGGGAATATCAGGGACTTGTCCCATTTAATTAGGTACCCTGAGTGGGTTTGCAGTATTCTGTCTATGGACATGAGTGGTCTAGTGATATAGAGTAGTATGTCATTGGCATAGAAGGAAATTTGTACTTCCCACACCCCATTGGCACTCAATCCACATATAAGGGGGTCTTAGGGAACCCAGACCATCAGGGGGTTGAGCTATAAAGCGAATAACATAGGGAAGAGAGGACACCCCTGCCTTGTGTCTCTTTGCAGGGAAAAGACCCTGGACAGTGTGGCATTCACTCAGACTTTTGCTAGAGGGCCCTGATACAGAAGCCAGACCCAGCCACAAAACTTGGGATCCAACCCTAGTCGACAAAGGGCAAAATAAATAAATTCCATTCAATACTGTTGAACGGCATTCTGGCATCCAAGGAAAGAAGCACAGCCTGTTTAAAACATGGCCTGTTGGTCATGTGCAGCACCCCATATAAATGCCTCAGGTTTAAGCATGTTCCCCTGTGTGGCACAAAGCCTGAATGGTCTCGGTGAACCACAGAGGTAACCACTGACCACAACCTGGTCACCAGGACTTACGCCAGGACTTTGTCCTCCTAGTTGAGTAGAGAACTAGTCCTATATGATACACATTTTGGGATGGTTTGCCCTTCTTGGGAATCACAACAATGGTTGCAATCCTTTGTTCCTCAGGTAGATATCCCACGTAGGT
Source organism: Pleurodeles waltl (assembly GCF_031143425.1). NCBI lineage: Eukaryota > Metazoa > Chordata > Amphibia > Caudata > Salamandridae > Pleurodeles > Pleurodeles waltl. The sequence continues at coordinate 1,732,246,581 of NC_090444.1, forward strand.
CATGGCCAATGTATGTTCTGCCACTTTGTCAATCATGCATTTATAGAGCTCCACCGGCAGACCATTTGACCCCATCACTTTATCCGATTGAAGGTCCCGCATCCCTCTCGCTGTTTCCTCCATGGTCAGGTCCCCTCAAAAGTTCCCCTGTCCTTGTCAGAAATCATTGGGAGGGTTATGTCCATCAGAAGGTCAGCTTAGTACTCCTCAGACATGAGGGTTGTGGAGGCGTACACACCCTCATAATATGTGGCAAAAGATTCTGCAATTGCATCACTGGTCATGTGGGCGGCTCTGTCACTAACCACCATCTCCTGGACCCAATTTTGCCCTGATCTCTTTTTTCAAGCCACACCAGCAAGCTGTTGGTCTCGTCCCCACATAATACAAGTGTCGTAGTTCCACCAGTGTCCTCGATTCATGTTGCTTGATTCATGTAGTTGATGTTGGAGGTGAAAGTCCATTGCCCTCCCATCTAGGAGCCCGGCCTCTAGGGAGTCAATGTTGTATTGCATTGCAGCTTACACTCTTTCTTTTTCCCCCTATTAGGGCCTGTGCATGAACTCAGATAGCAGTTTTGAAGGCCTTCCAGAGAACACAGGCAGACTCAACCATGCGCTTATTTTCCTGAAGGTATTAGTTCGCACTCTGCAGTCGGTGGGTAACTATATAGTTTAGTGGGGGAGAAGCTGCCATGAGCTGCCGAAAAGCACTTATACTGTGTTACGGTCACACCAGACATCTACCCGTCCCATCACATCCATGAAGGCCCACAACAGACCCTGCTTGACCTGAAATACCATCCTCGCCTTCCTATCCATATTAGGGTCAGCCATTGAATTCATGTCTCCTACTAATATCAGGATCCCTGGTGTCATCTCCAAGAGCAGGTTGCCAGTATCAGGAAATGTCTGTGTCTGTAACTTTGGTGATGCATTGAAGAATATATGTTTAGTGTGTGTCCTTCCCAAATTCCTGATTGTTCCACAAACCTACTAAGGGGATCACACCAAGTGTGGACAGATAAAAAGGGCACAGATTTTTTAAATTAGGATACCTGTTTCTCTTGAGTACGTCTTATAGCCCGAATGTGCCACCACGGAAAACCCAAATCTGTCCAGGGCTTTGTCCTGGTTACCTCTCAGGTGGGTTTGCTGCAGAAGGACCAGATCCGGGGCATGTCTATCCACGTATTGAAATACAATGTTGTGTTTGTTTCTGCTACCTAAGACAACTGACGCGCCACGTCAAGACCTTTAAGGTTTGCGGCGTTAGTGCCACCATCTACTGAGAGATTATGCCTACCCACCTGGATTCTCGCTGTCCCCCTCCTCCCATTGTACCCCGTACCTCTTCCTAAAACCTCTTAGCGTCATAGTGCCTGAGCAAGGGTGAAAACAAATTACAATCATGTAACCCCAAAACATTTGTACCCAGCAAACAAAACGCTTTCTGTCTCTGTCTTTTGAATTAATGTCCACTATTGGACAAAAGGCAGGCCATGAAACAGACATCGCCCAGGTTAGGTTGTTTACATTTCTTTAGGGGTGGGGAGGGCAGGTCTCTGCTGTGAGTCTAGATGGTCCATGCACCCATTGTCTGATCTGCCTCCATGGCACCCTCTTTGATTGTCCTGCTTGCTCTGTTGCCCTTGGGTGTGCCATCCATCCAGCTATTCATTGGCTTCCTCAGGCGAGGTAAAGTGCCAGGATTTACCCTCAGTCAAGCCAGGTAGAGCATAATATACTTGAGTCCCTGTGCCATGAGTACTTTTTTAACCTCATCAAAGCTGTGCCTTTGTGATGTATTTTTAACATAAAGTTTGGGAAGAAACGATTTGTGGTGTTTTTGTACCAGAGGTCAGCACATGATTAGACTGCCTGCAGGATCACATCTCAATCACAGTAGTTAAAAACCCTCTAAATGATTGTCCTCAGAGGCACACAGCTTTGGTGGGGGCACTGATGCCCCGTGTGTACCCTTTCAATTAAGAAAAAGTTAGAAAACCCCTTAGGGTGGAGCGTGTTGACAATGAGGTCTTCCAGAAAGAGATTGGCACTGGGGCCTCAGGGACCCCCAGCTACCCTGATGTTATTCTTCCAAACTTTCCCCTCCTTTTCCCCCCTAGCTTGGCAGCACTGGTGGCATTTTCCTTGGTAAGAAATTGTATTTGGCTCTCAAGTTTCTTGGTCATCGACTGAAGCATGTTGATATGCGACTCAGCGGCTGTAACTTTTACAGTAATCTTTTTAAAATCTGCCCGGAGAAGTGTGACATCTATAGTCACTGCATCCAACATGGGCTCCAGTTAGCCCTTGAGGTCTTAGATAGCTGCCATGATGGCCCCCAGCCAAGGTTCTCTGGTCAGATGATGCTCTGTTCCCAACTCACCAGCTGTGTCTCCCCTCATTGTGGCCTCCGCAGTTGTCTTGACTACAGCGTATTTGTCCATCTTGTTAGTCTGCATAGTTGGGGGCCCTTATTTGTCACCATGTCACAAGCACTCACAGTTTGGTGCTGCCTGGCTTGTCTGGCGGCTCATTTCCTGCACCTCTCCTGTGCCACACCACAAAGTCTTAGAGCAGATCAGCCAGTCTTGCACAATGAAGTACCGCGTGCAGGGACTCCACACAATTTCAGGGTGCTGGGAATCACTGTAACCGCCCCCACTCAATCAATTATATTAGCTCCCTTTAGCAAGTGGGCTGTAACTGTCCTGGGTTCGGTGCATTAGCTTCACCACTAGTCACACTGTTTGGCAACTGGGGCAGGCCATGGGCTCCCTACCCACCCCCCTGCAGGATCCAAGTAGGGTAAACCAGGAGACAGCAACTCTTGTGGCTGTGAGAGCCTTTATGGAGTCTGCTATAAGTGCGGGGGCAGAGGGGCCAGGAAGGGGAGTAGTACCTGTAACAGGTGGGCCTGGCTTTCAGGATCAATCAAGCCTTGCCTCACCGGGCCCCCTTCCTTGCCTATAGCTTTATGGCACCACCAGCAGCCACATGGCCACGCCACCTCCCAGTTTCTGAGGCACTGGAAAATGGCCAAAATCTGCTTCAATGCCTCCTCACAGCAGGGCCCAGCCCGATCAGAAAGGCCATGTCTCTCAGTGCTGGTCGGGTTTGCAGGTCTTCAGCAGCGCTCAGCCACCTCGGCTGAGGCTCTCCCCCTTTTATAGCCATCATGGGTGCCAAAGGAGCTAACTGACCGAGTTCTCTTTTGATGTGGCTGGCTGCCCGCCACTCGCTCAGCAAGGGCACTTTGAGTGGGAGGGAAGATAAGCGGCTGAGCCCCCACTACCACCTCAAAGGGTGCATACAGGTTGGTCAGCAGATTGCAGAGTAAATGGCCGCAAAGACCTTACTATAAGGTTCGGGCCATGGGGGGCATCTAGGAAGCAATAATGCCACAGCCAGATCCCAGGCTGCTTCGATCAGTCCTGTCAGCAGCAGGCAGTAGTGGATATATATGCTGATGATAGGGCATTCAGATCAGTGGTTGTGGAGCTCACTTAGGTGGTCATTACAACCCTGGCGGACGGTGTTAAAGGTGCGGTAATACCGCAAACAGGCCGGCGGACAAAAAAAGAGAATTACGACCCTGGCGGAAACCGCCAACTAAGACAGCCACTTTAACACACTGCCCGCCATGGAGGTACAGACAAACAGCGTGGCGGTCACCGCCAACAGACAGGCGGAAGACAATGTACCGCCCACACTATCACAACACACCAATCAGCCACCTTTTCCGGGGCGGATTCACCGTGGATAAAAACACGGCGGAAACAGCTTGTGCTATGGGAAAACGCTCACCTCAACACATCCCACGAGGAACGAGGACACCATGGAGCCGGAACTACAAATACTCCCTGTCCTTGCATTCCTGCTCATCTACGACCAACAGCGACGTAGGCACAGAACATACCGGTGAGTACAGCACCTACGACACGGGGGAGGGGGGAGGCAAACGTTTCGGGGACACCCACCAAACACCCCCACCCCCACCCTCGCATATTACAACATACACACCAATGCATTCACAAAAATCACAGTAACAACCCACAATCCCCCCGGAAGAATGCAAAGACAAAGCGAATAGCGGTCAAACTTTGTATTGTGCCAATATACTACTCATTAAAAAATATACGGATATATATATCACAAAATCTGTCAAAAATAAATGTACAATACAAGAAGTAGTGCAGAGATGTACACAACAATGTCCGTGCACCAACAGTCCAAAAATGCATGGGCGACGCCCACAATAGATACCTGACCAAAATCCGAGAGAACACTGCCGGGGCATCAGATAGAAACAATACAGGCACCTCAGGGGGAAGGGGGGGGCACCTCAGCCAGATGAATGCGAAGCCAGATCCACGACGGGGCTACATGCCCATTGATGTATCCTGCGGAGTGCAAAGCCACAGTCTCTCAAGTCTCTACAGTGGGTGGCTTGCCCACTGTGCCATCCTGGGGAGTGCAAAGCCACAGTCTCTCAAGTCTATACAGTGGGTGGGTTGCCCACTGTTACATCCTGGGGAGTGCAAAGCCACAGTCTCTCAAGTAACTTCAGTGGGTGGGTTGCCCACTGTGCCATCCTGGGGAGTGCAAAGCCACAGTCTCTCAAGTCTCTACAGTGGGTGGCTTGCCCACTGTTACATCCTGGGGAGTGCAAAGCCACAGTCTCTCAAGTCTCTACAGTGGGTGGCTTGCCCACTGTGCCATCCTGGGGAGTGCAAAGCCACAGTCTCTCAAGTCTCTACAGTGGGTGGCTTGCCCACTGTTACATCCTGGAGAGTGCAAAGCCACAGTCTCTCAAGTCTCTACAGTGGGTGGCTTGCCCACTGTGCCATCCTGGGGAGTGCAAAGACACATCTTCGCAAGTAGATGCAGTTCTCTACTGGTACTGGGTGGGACTGGTGCCCAGACTGGATGAGTCTCCCCGTGAAAAGTAATGTCCTGTCACTGTCCCAGCTGCACATGGGAGAATAATGCCTGATGTGCCGGACTATTCATACCCACACGGTCTTTGCCCTGTTCAGCGGTCTTCACCATGGCGGTCTTTGCCCTGTTCAGCGGTCTTCACCCTGGCGGTCTTGGCCTTGTTCAGCGGTCTTCACCATGGCGGTCTTGGCCTTGTTCAGCGGTGCCTTGCCATGGCAGTCTTTGCCTGGTCAGCGGTCTTCACCATGGCGGTCTTGGCCTTGTTCAGCGGTCTTCACCATGGCAGTCTTGGCCTTGTTCAGCGGTGCTTTGCCATGGCAGTCTTTGCCCTGTTCAGTGGTCTTCACCATGGCGGTCTTGGCCTTGTTCAGCGGTCTTCACCATGGCAGTGTTGGCCTTGTTCAGCGGTGCCGTGCCATGGCAGTCTTTGCCCTGTTCAGCGGTCTTCACCATGGCGGTCTTGGCCTTGTTCAGCGGTCTTCACTATGGCAGTCTTGGCCTTGTTCAGCGGTGCTTTGCCATGGCAGTCTTTGCCCTGTTCAGCGGTCTTCACCATGGCTGTCTTGGCCTTGTTCAGCGGTGCCTTGCCATGGCAGTCTTTGCCCTGTTCAGCGGTCTTCACCATGGCGGTCTTGGCCTTGTTCAGCGGTGCCTTGCCATGGCAGTCTTTGCCCTGTTCAGCGGTCTTCACCATGGTGGTCTTGGCCTTGTTCAGCGGTCTTCACCATGGAAGTCTTGGCCTTGTTCAGCGGTGCCTTGCCATGGCAGTCTTTGCCCTGTTCAGCGGTCTTCACCATGGCGGTCTTGGCCTTGTTCAGCGGTCTTCACCATGGCGATCTTGGCCTTGTTCAGCGGTGCCTTGCCATGGCAGTCTTTGCCCTGTTCAGCGGTCTTCACCATGGCGGTCTTGGCCTTGTTCAGCGGTCTTCACCATGGCAGTCTTGGCCTTGTTCAGCGGTCTTCACCATGGCAGTCTTGGCCTTGTTCAGCGGTGCTTTGCCATGGCAGTCTTTGTCCTGTTCAGCAGTCTTCACCATGGCGGTCTTGTTCAGCGGTGCCTTGCCATGGCAGTTCTGGTGCGGATTTTGGTGTGTGGCATTACGATCTCCACAATGGACATTGGTGTGTGGCATGACGAACTCCACACTGGACGTTGGTGTGTGGCATGACGAACTCCACACTGGACGTTGGTGTGTGGCATGACGATCTCCACACTGGACATTGGTGTGTGGCATGACGATCTCCACACTGGACATTGGTGTGTGGCATGACGAACTCCACACTGGACGTTGGTGTGTGGCATGACGAACTCCACACTGGATGTTGGTGTGTGGCTTGACGTTCCATCATTGCCCAGTGGGGCTGTGGGATTCTGGACCCTCATGGGCTGTGACTCCGGCGGTGGCGGTGGACTCCTGACCAGTTACGATACTTGAGCCCTCCTGAGCTGTGACTCCGGCGGTGGCGGTGGTCTCCTGACCAGTAACGATACTTGGGCCCTCCTGGGATATGACTCTGGCGGTGGTCTCCTGACCACTGAGGATACTTGAGCCCTCCTGGGCTGTGACTCTGGCGGTGGTCTCCTGACCAGTTACGATACTTGAGCCCTCCTGGGCTGTGACTCTGGCGGTGGTCTCCTGACCAGTTACGATACTTGAGCCCTCCTGGGCTGTGACTCCGGCGGTGGCGGTGGTCTCCTGACCAGTAACGATACTTGGGCCCTCCTGGGCTATGATTCTAGCGGTGGTCTCCTGACCAGTTACAATACTTGGGCCCTCCTGGGCTGTGACTCTGGCGGTGGACTCCTGACCAGTAACGACAGTGCTGGCGGTTGTGTCTGGACCGCCGGAAATGATGGCGCACTTCTCCACCGTGACACTCACAACAGGTTGGGGAGACTTCCTCAGGACCTTCCCCACCTTCTTTTGAGTTACAGATGACTCACCAATCGCCTTGGATCCCATGTCACTGTTTGTCCCACCAGGAGTCTTGACACGGTCCCGTCGTCCACTCTCCAATTTCGGAGCCTTTACAGGGGGTGGGCTGACAGTGCCTTGGCTCCGGGTCCTACTGCCTGCCCTGGTGGACGGGGCACTCCAAAAACCTGGTACACGCACCACTGGTACTGGAGGCTTTTTGGCTGAGGTGCTACGACTGGACTGATGAATTGGAGGGGGGGTGGGGGCAAAAAGGTCAATTTGACATAGGGACAGTTTCTGACGTACACTGGGATGGGTAGCTGGAGGGGCTCTGGGAGTGGAGGAAGAGGAGGTGGTTGTAGGAGGTGTCACTTTAGGTGTTTTGGGTGCAGGTGCAGGTACTGGAGGCTGTCGTGAGGTGGCTGGATGTTGGGTGAGTGATTGCCGGCGTTTGTGTACTTTGGGAGGGGGCGTCACAGACACACTGGGAGAGGACACAGGGGACGTGTATATGGCAGTGCAGGTGAGCGGCCTGTGGTGCTGGGTGTCCTGGTGCGAGTCCTAGTGCCTGTAGATGTGGTGCATGCAGGTGTGTGTGTAGACGAGACTGGGAGGGAGGAGGGAGAAGAGGAGGAGGGGGACACAGTGGAGACAGTGGATGTTGCTGTGTCTGTATGGGTCTGATGCTTGTGTGAGTGCCTGTGGTGTGTGTGGTGCCTATGTTTGCTTGAGCTACTTGTGTGTGTTGACTTGTGTGCACGCTGGTCTGTAGGTGTGTTTGGGATGGGCTGGGGTACAGGGGATTGGGTCTGGGTGGAGGAAGTTGGAGGGGGGAGGCTGGACACAGGGACAATGGCTGCCATCAGTGCTGAGGCCAGAGATTGCAGGGTTCGCTGAAGGACAGCCTGACCAGAATGAATGCCTTCCAGGAATGCATTACCGTGTTTCAACTCTCGTTCTACACCCTGGATGGCATTCACAATGGTAGACTGCCCAACAGTGAGTGACCTGAGTAGGTCAATGGCCTCCTCACTGAGGGCAGCAGGGGTGACTGGGGCAGGGCATGATGTGCCTGGGGCGAAGGTGATGCCCACCCTCCTGGGTGAGCGGGCACGGGGCGAACGCTGAGGGGCTGCTGGGAGGGCGGTGCTGGTAGGGTAGGTGGCGGCTGTACCTGTGGAAGTGGGGCGCACAGATGGTGCCACCATCACAGGGGAGCTCCCATCGGCGGACGAGTCCGTGTCTCTGTTTGGTGATCCTGTGGCCGACGTGAAGCTCCCCTCGCCCTCCGTCCCACTGGTGAATTCAGAGTCTGTGGTGTGGCCCTCCATGGCCATGTGGGATGCAACTCCCTCGTGCTCCGGTGCCACTGTACCTCCGCCTGTTGATGCTGATGTACAGAAGGACAGGGAGAGCAGAAAAAGGGGGGAGAGTTTTAGTGCATGGCATACCGCTACCATTGGCGGACAAGACAATCGCAGCAGCCCCCTGCATTACGCCGTGCTCCTGCCCTCTGCACATGCAATTTCTGGGATATGGCCTACATGGCAATGGTAGAACTCTGCCCACATGGATGGCAAAGCGGCAACTATACATCAATTTGCCTTTTTTTTTAGCTGGAGTAGAGTGCCACATGGCCTACATAACGGCGGGGCCTTGCCTACCTAACTCGCCCTGGCCTAGGGACACCCACAGCCCACCACCCCCAGCCAGACAGCTCCACTGCACGCAAAGTCCATAGGATGAGGTTGTACTCACCCCCTTGTGTCTGCTGTGATGTCCTTAAGTGCCCATCGAACTCCGGGTAGGCCACCGCCATGATTCGGAACATCAGGGGGGTCATGGTGCGACGGGCACCCCTCCCACGTTGGGAGGCCACCCCCAGCTGAGCCTCCGCCGTCTTCTTGCTGCAGCGGCGAATGTCCTCCCATCTTTTCCGGCAGTGGGTGCCCCGTCTCTGGTGGGCCCCCTGGGTCCGGACTTCCTTGGCGATGGCACGCCAAATGTCCCTCTTCTGGTGGGTGCTGACCTAAATGACATGCACAAGGAAAGAGGAACAGTCATTACCTACAGCACCGTTGTTGTACTTGGACCCCTCCCAACTCTATCCCTGTGGCCCATTCATCCCCATGCATGACTGTTCTATGTACTCTGCCCCCTTCCCTCATCCACCCAGCCCTCTCCACCCAGGCCTAGCCCATACAACGTGCTCCCTGTGTACTAACCTGTTGGTCTTGAGGACCGTAGAGTAGCGTATACTGGGGGAGGACCCCATCCACAAGTTTCTCCAACTCCTGTGTAGTGAAGGCAGGGGCCCTTTCCCCAGACGCTGCAGCCATCGTCGCTTCCAGACCGAGGTCACAGCAGCACTAGCAGTGTAGGTCCTCTCCTGTCGAAGGTCTGGTATCTAGTGATTGAACAGATAGAAAATTGTGATGACATCCGCGGCGGTGACGTCCGCGGCGGTGCGCATCATCACCGCCAGCGCACCTGTTCATTGGCTCGTGGGACACATAGGGTCCAATGTGAACCAATGCAGCATTGCGCCGCGCTCTACGACCGCCTACCGCGACGGTGTCCAACGCCAGCGCAGTTACCCCACAATTCCATTGTCCCAGTTTAGAGGTCAGGCAGCCGCCATTTCAGGGGCCCACATGGCTTCAATTACTACTGCGTCACACATACCGAGGCCTACACTCAAAACCTTTCCCGGATGGGTTAATTGTCAGGTGTAGTCTTGTGTGTGACTGTGGGTACATACCTGGAGGAATGCTGACAGTTTCTTCGCTGTTGTCCTTCTTAGGCACCGTCAGTTGGGACATATTGGAAGATGGCGGAATCCGCCGGTGTACCGACCGCTGGTGGACCTGTTGACAATGGAAGAGCGACATGTCATCGTGACCTACCGGTTTGACCGTGCCACAATCCAGGAACTATGTACCCAGTTGGAGCCAGACCTGATGTCACCAATCCGCCATCTGACTGGAATCACCCCTGACGTGCAGGTGCTGTCAGTGCTCCATTTACTTGCAAGTGGGTCTTTTCAGACAACAGTGGCATGGCATCAGGGATGTCCCAGCCTATGTTTTCCAACGTGTTGTCCAGAATGTTGTCTGCCCTGCTGAAACACGTAAGGAGATACATAATTTTCCCTGAGGTGGCGGATTTGCCTACAGTGAAAGGTGACTTCTATGCCCTTGGACATATCCCCAAGGTCATAGGTGCCATTGATGGGACCCATGTAGCTCTGGTCCCCCCCCGCAGAAATGAACAGGTGTACAGGAACAGGAAGAGTTATCATTCCATGAATGTCCAGATGGTCTGTTTGGCAGACCAGTACATCTCGCAGGTAAATGCAATGTTCCCTGGCTCAGTGCATGACACCTACATCCTGCGGAATAGCAGCATCCCTGATATGATGGGTGAACTCCAGAGGCACCGTGTATGGCTATTGGGGGACTCTGGTTACCCCAACCTGTCCTGGCTACTGACCCCAGTGAGGAATCCCAGGGCCAGGACAGAGGAAAGGTACAATGAGGCCCAGGGGCAGACTAGGAGGGTGATCGAGCGGACCTTCGGCCTCCTGAAGGCCAGGTTCAGGTGCTTCCATATGACAGGTGGGTCCCTATTCTACTCACCGAAGAAGGTGTGCGACATCATCATCGCCTGCTCCATGCTCCATAACTTGGCATTGCGACGCCAGGTGCCTTTTCTGCAGGAGGATGATCCAGATGACGGTGTTGTTGCAGCGGTTGAGCCTGTGGAGCCTGTGGACAGTGATGAGGATGACGCTGATGAAGATGAAAACGACAACAGGGAGTCAGTCATACAGCAATATTTTCAATGAGACACAGGTGAGTACAATTTCATGTTTCACATTATATTACATTTCACACGTCTACCTCTATCCTGTACCTACATTTCACTCCCTATTTGGTAACTGAGTTGTCCCCTTCCATTTCAGTGTCACTATTGTGGTAACCTACGTGTCAACAGCTTGCACCCTTGAAAGGCTTGTGATGTGTGACATTGGTATGTTGACCTTCCAATGGGTAACCTTTTTTAACACTGTAATTGACAATACAAAGTTCACAATCAGTGACTGACTCCAATATTATTGAGGTTTCAAGGGTGTTTATTGAAGTGCATAAAAATGTAGGGGGGTTGTGAAATGGGGAGAGGTCATGGTGGAAGAATGTCCATGTCAGAGTCCTGTCTATTAGTCTCACAGGTACATTGCACATCTGGCCATTGGAAGTGGAGCTGGGGCAGTTCCAATCTGGACAGGGTAACAAAGTGGGACAGTGGGGGGACAATCAGGGTGGTCTTATTTCCTGGCGGGGGGCTTGCCATCTTGCTCTGTCCTGTTCCTGGATCTCAGGGCCTGCTTTCGTGGTGGTTGTCCGTCTGCAGGGGGTGGGGTGCTGGTGTGTTGGTCCTGTGGCGGGGCGTCCTGTCCACTAGCGCCGGCGGAGGTGGTGGTCATTTCATCGTCCTGGCTAGTGTCAGGGGCCCCTTGGAGTGCCACGGTGTCCCTCAAGGTCTTTTGAATGTCCGTCAGCACCCCTACGATGGTGCCCAGGGCGGAGGCGATGGTCCTGAGCTCCTCCCTGAACCCAAAATACTGCTCCTCCTGCAGATACAGGGTCTCCTGCAACTTGTCCAGGACCGTTGCCATCGTCTCCTGGGAGTGGTGGTATGCTCCCATGATGGAGGATAGGGCCTCGTTGAGAGTAGGTTCCCTTGGCCTGTCCTCCCTCTGTCGCACAGCAGCCCTCCCAGTTTCCCGGTGTTCCTGTGCCTCCGTCCCCTGGACCGTGTGCCCACTACCACTGCCCCCAGGTCCCTGTTGTTGTTGGGGTGGTGGGTTAGCCTGGGTGCCCTGTAGTGGTGGACACACCGCTGATTGACCTGTCCTGGGTAGGGAGGTATGGGCCCGCTGGGTCGGTGCTGTGCTGGTGTTCCCATAGGGTGTAAGCTCAGTGTTGGGCTGTGGCTGGGCAGGGGGAACCGACTGTCCTGAGGCCCACGATGGTCCGGGCTGGTCATCAAGATCCAGTAGGGCAGAGCTGCTGTCGTCACTGTGGGCCTCTTCTGGGGGTGGAGTGGTGTTGTCTGGACCCTCTGGTGTGGTGACGTTCCTTCGGGTTCCTGCGGGGGTATAAGTACATGATTATTGCATGTGTGTGTTTCATGGTGTGCAATGGTTGGGTGTGCGTGAACCCCAGTGCAGGCATTCCTGTGTGGGGGCTTGTGTGGTGATGGTTGGGGGGTGTTGTGGGTCTGTGCAGTGGGCATGCTTTAGTGATGGGTGTCCATGCTTAGTTGTGTCATGCAGGTCTTGGGTTTGGGATGGGTGGTTGGTGTTATGGGTAGATTAGTGAGGAGTTAGGGTGATAGGGGAGGGTGTGAGGGTGGGGGTGTGTGATAGCATGCAGGTAGGGTGGGGGATATGATAGTGAAGATTTGACTTACCAGTGTCCGTTCCTCCAACGACTCATGCGAGGCCCTCAGGATGCAAGATGGACAAGACTTGCTCCTCCCATGTTGTTAGTTGTGGGGGAGGAGGTGGGGGTCCGCCGCCAGTCTGCTGTACCGCGATGTGGTGCCTGGATACTGTGGAACGCACCTTCCCCCGTAGGTCGTTCCACCTCTTCCTGATGTCCTCCCTATTTCTTGGGTGCTGTCCCACAGCGTTGACCCTGTCGACTATTCTTTGCCATAGCTCCATCTTCCTGGCTATGGATGTGTACGGTACCTGTGAGCCAAATAGCTGTGGCTCTACCCTGATGATTTCCTCGACCGTGACCCTGAGCTCCTCCTCGGAGAAGCGGGGGTGTCTTTGGCGTGACATGGGGTGGTGTGTGTGATGTGTGGGGTGGTGTATGTGTTGATGAGTGTGGTGAGTGTAGTGGTATGTGGTGTTTTGTGCGTGGATGTTGTGTGGGTGATGGTGTAGTGTGCCTCTGTGTGATGGGTTCTCTATTCTGTGCTGTCTCTCTCTGGCCTTCTCTCAGAAATTCTGGTCGTAGGGGTTTGTGGGTGATGTGGGTGTGTGTTTTATATTGTGTTGGGTGTGTGGGAGTGTTGTTTGTATGTGTATCAGGTGTGTGTATTTTGAATTGTCCAATGTGGCGGTGTTTCGGAGGTGTGTGTGTATTTTGAGCGCGGCGGTGTGTACCGCCAATAGAATACCGCATTTGAAAGACTGCTGCGTGGATTCGTGGGTCGTAATAGCATGGGCGTGTTTCTGTTGGCGTGGAGGTGGAGGATTTGTTTCCGCATATTTATCGCTGACCTTTGGTGTGGCGGACTTGTGTGGGTGTCTGAATTTCGGCGGAATCCGTGATGTGTGTCATAATAGCTGTGGCGGTCTCCCGCCGCCGCCGCAGTGTATTGGCGGTTTTCTGCACAGCGGTAAGCGGCTTTTACCGCCAATGTTGTAATGACCCCCATAGTGTTTGGCCATCTTGGCTGGCGCTTCATTTGTAAATTGTTAGTTGTAGCGTGCTGACAATATCATGACCATCAAACTAATAGCACTCTTCAGCCAACATTGCTTTTTCATACCCTATAAAAATGCACTGAACAGTTAAGGCCCAATCACTGATTGGGACTCCTTTCAAGATTTCCATCTTTTGTTAACGCACAACCCACTGACCCAACCCATGTTATTGAATCATTTTAAACAGGGGATACATTTTGACTGTGACATGAGGGCTGATGTTGTTTCTGATGCTGACCTTTGATACTCAGATTATTTAAGAATATTTTGAACAGTACCGCTACATTTTAGATCGAGTAAGATATAGAAATATATGTACCACCAGCATTTTGATGATAGGTATATTCCCAATGAAGTATAAGAATTGCAACTGTAGGTAAGTGCTTTTATATAAACTTTTGTTTTTCTTTCAAGTAAAGAATGAATATGTTTTTGCACCCTGTCAATATTTCAAATTCCATCATTTCTAATGCTTGCCCTAACTATAGACACACAAATATAGGCAGGTGCTTTATTGTTCATATTTTTTTGTTTTGGAATGATGAATGGTGTGAAAAATACAAACAGGATAGTTTCAGGACAGTCAGAAGGTACTGTGTCTCAACTGCAATAATTGGGGTTTCTGTACTGCAGAATTCAGACAGTACCACTGTTAGCAGTCGACTCTAGGGGCAGCAAGGCATAGAAGTCCAAGGCTTATCTAGGAAGGTGCTGTGGGGTAGAGACTCAGAATTCAACAAAATAACAAATAACAATTCATAAATTGATAAACAATCTGTGTATCTTTGAAAATATTTTATCATATTATATTATATGTAAAACCAATTATCCTGTATAAAATTACACAAACATATACTTTGCAGCACAAGCTCTGAAGGGTCTCTCTTACAACGGGGGTGCACAACAAGAAAAAGTCACAATTACTTATTGACCCCCAAATGCAGACTAGACCCCATGTGCCAGGAGCATATTTACCTGGTTTGTATTTTCACAGGCACTAACCACTAAAACACAATATCCCCACATACAAAGTAAGGTCTACTTTCTTTGACATGGATGGGGCTTTACAATTAATAGTAGAACACATGCCCTTCAATGTAGTAAATATTTCTGAATACCAGAAAAATGCAGTTGTTTTAAATTTCAGATTTAACATGACATTCCAGGAACAACATAAATGATAACACAATGGACATTTCATTGAGTTCTTATTTTTACCTTAGTCGTATTATCCAAAAAACACTAAGAACATATATAGAAGAGCAGAAGGTGCTTTGAAATGCAGAAAACATCTCCCATGGTCATGCATTTAGTGACATGGAAGATTTAGGTTGGCAACCTTAGGAAAAAAGAGGCTACACATTTCCTCCAGGGGGCCCAAAACTGGACATAACACTGTGTGGTGCCTGCTACTTCTGTGGGAACCACAGTAAATATGAAAATTAGTGATGCAAGACACAATGGGGTAGGATTTTGCCTAAAGACTGCTTCTTTGAAGTGGGCAGGGCACCATGACTTTTCCTTTTCTTTTGATTTTCTTAGCTGCTTCCTATGTATAGTAACTTCAAGTGCAAAAGGAGTCTGGCATGGGTGCCTGTGCCTCTTTGGGAACCCACATGCACAACATGATAGATAGCTTGGAAATCCCATAGCCCACGTAATCATACTGGCTCCTTTCCTGACAAGTATACTGCTTTTCCTTTTCTTTTCTCCCACCTTCCTCCTCTTCATGCTTTTCTTCCCCGTACACAGAAGCAATGGAGAATGTGTGAACCTTTCACGTGGATCTGAAGTGCCCTACCAGTTTAGAAAGGTTTTTATCAGCTCCAGGACACTGATGCTTTCTTCTAGTCCCAACAGGGGCTATCAAACTCTGGAAATGTCTTTCAGTGCAGCCCTGTGCTGAGCCAGTCTCCCAGAGGTCATCTGGCAGTAGCATGCCATGGTTCTCAAAGCACACAATTTTACCTACTTGTACTCCCCAACAACTCAAGGCATTGTCAGACTTGCAGGGTACTTGTGTGTCCACCGTCTACTGTCCCCCAATGGAGTGTGGAAGCCATGGCCACTGGTTCTGGTGTCAGATCCAGAGTCCAAGAAGTGCAAGTACAGAGTCCTTACACTTCAGACAGAAGTACTTTAGAAAGCTGTTCTGTCCTTCATGTGGTTCAACTCTTCTCAACATTTCTTTAAATGTGTAAGTGTTTAAAAGTGGAGGTGGAAAGCTTTAGAAGGTGTGCACATAATATGGATATCACATTAGCCATACACCCCTAAGTTACAATTCCTGGGAGCAGGAAACAGGCCATCCCATGCACCCTGCACAGAGGATCTTCAAAATGGCAGATCAAGCAAGGGTCTGGAGAACTCTCTTTGAAGTCTCACTTCATCCACACATAAAACTGGTTACTTCCTTCCAGGGTCCATATTACAAATATTATGCATTTTCCTAGTTTGCGCCAGTGCACCTTTCAAAATGTACGCCGTGCACAAGCAAGGAGCGTGGCGCAAACTCATGCTGCCCTGGAAGCACCTCATTCAAGTGAAATATGGAGGAGCTTTGAAGCAGCAGCTCTGTGTTTCACTGTGCATGTGGCCAACCACCAGCACTTTAAAGAGTGGTGAGGGATCCCCTTGCAGGCAGGTGCAATGAGTGACTACATCCACTTGCAAGGGAATGTCTGGGGGGGTCCATAGGACCCCCTATGCCCCTCCAGAGGGCTGACAGCAGGGTTCCAAAGACAGTATGCCACTTTTATGTGGTGCCTTCTGATAGCTTTTTTGTCTTTGTGTCCGTGTCTATAATATGGGGTGGGCCTAGAGGGAAAGAGATTCCATCATTTGCATGGGGCCAAAGTGCCCTGAGGGCACACAAAACCCGTGCAAATGCCTGTTGTACCCCCATAAAACTTTGTTTAAAACACCTAAGGACTTCAAGGGGAACCATTGGTGGGGCTGTTGCCAGAGTTCGTCTGCTTGATAAGATGCTCACACTTCTCAGAATGTCGATACTATTTGCCTTAATTAATCTTTTGCCAGCACCTTCTTATTTGCGGAAGACAGCTATTCATCACATGGAGAAGCTTTGATCTCCCAGTAGACCAGCAGAGCAATTAAGTAAGCCTTAAAACCTGATTCTCTTCAGGACTGGCTCAGGTAAATATTGCAAAATTGTAAATGCTGTATGTCACTACAGATGACCACATCAGTTAAAAACAAAGGGGGCATTTCATTTTTAATTTCCATTTGAATTGTGAGGCCTACTAAGGCCATAATCAGTTTATGCTGGCTTCCCTCTTTTACAGTGTCACCAGTGTACAGATATCAGGCTCAATCAGAAAACAGACTTTCTTGCTAAGTCTACACACATTTTAACGTGTACCCAGCACAGAGCCTTAAAGCCACCAGCAGACCTTATTTTAAAAGGCACTGGTAGTTAAAGCACAAAACCATTCTTCAGAAGCCTACTATGTGTGAGACTCATTAGGGACGCTTACTCAAAGCAGAGATTAAAAAAAAGGAAGTCCAAAATATAAAAAAAAGACATAAACCACTCTCTCACAGAAGCCATATCAATACCCTGTTACAATCCCAACTTGGCAAACAGTCACAGGATTTTCAGAGAGGTTTGTGTGGGGTTACTCAGGCTCAACAGTCAACAGTAGCTCCAGCAGTGCAATGTAACTGCAGGGGCAGCGAACCCAGCACATCTCCTTATAAACTTATAAAAGATTAGTAAAAAGCAAAACACTACACACTTCAATAATGCTGGAATATCCCACTCACCTATGCTTCAAATGGAGATTCCGCTCTCTAGGCACTCAACCCGCTTCCTTCCTTGGAACTGGAAACACAAGTGGGTCAGCTGCTCTCACTATTATACAGAGTTGGCAGACAAGGTATGTGGATTCCCACTTTGGCTTTTAAGAGCTAGTTTAGGTTGGTTTCCTTTTTATCCATACTTGACAAACTATCCTCTAGAGTCTGCCTTTGTTTTGAGTGATGCTCTTTGAATCAGGGTTGTCTCCAGGTTGGAGAACCTACAACAGATGTGTGAGCACTTTGCAGCTTGACTATCAAAAGAAACATCTGACAGTAGTCAGGAAGAGAGACAAAGTGCTGTTTCCCTTCTAAAGACACTTCTCACCCTTACAACAGATACTGCAGTACCTCCCTACACCACCTCCATTCAACAAATAACAGTTCCAGGTAGACTAATCAGCAGCCTTCTATATCAGAAAGTCCTCAGTTGAATTCCTAATGGGAAGCCTGCCTCTTTTTGCCCTCTTTTGAGTGTATATCCCTCCAGTTGCAGCAATACTCTGAATGGGCAAGCAACCTCACCTCCTTCCTATGCCCATGTACAGTCTAAGAGCATTCAAAGTGGAACCCACGGGCCTAAGTCACTCTAGGGTCACTCATACACACATATACTGCTCACATTCCACTACATTACATGCACAGCCTAAAGTGCATGGGATTTTGGAGCTAGGATTCCGGGCTGACTAGGAGCACTCGAACATTGGGCGAGTGAGCCAGTAGTTTCCTACTCACACCATACAGGTAAAAATGCTGAGTTAGAATATAATAGCTACATGACACAATATGCTGCCACTACCCACTATACATGTGAAACCCAAGAAGGACAGTAGTCTGGCTGCTACTATGAGGGCTTTACTGGGTGTACAACTACAGGTCCAGGCCAAAACCAGAGTCTCTAGTGAGTCAAGGATAGGTGTAGGTCTCTGTGCATACACTGGATTATGTGAGGCAGCTGCCAACTTCTGAAAAGCAGGATAACAGATATTGGCAGTTCAGGCAACCTGGACAGGTGACACACCTGTGCATCATGCATGGCACAGTCCCAACCTAACATATGTAATGATTATAGAGAAGACAGAAGATTCACATGAAGCTTAAAAAAACTGAATCAGGAAGCTTTACCTTTCTTACATTTGCACAGAAATAGTACCACTATATACAAACAAAATTGTTTCTCCTATCATTGCAATCAATACAAGTGGAAGATCATAATTGTGCTAATTACGATGGACCTACATCATTTGAGAGCTCATAAGCATTACAGGCTGTGATAAAACCGTGTTTATTTTATGTGAAAGGTTTGTATGAATTTGTCAGAAAAAAGACTCAACTGGAATCAAATTATACTTTTGCAAATAGTTTGAAACTGCCAATTTCGATTGAAGTGGGGAGGAAGTGGAATTATTTGTCTTAAAGTTATATTTAGTTTACATATTTTTACCCTAATTTCCCTCTTCCATAATAGCAATTATTACTCTACTCCCAACCCCAACTCTAACTCTTTCATGCCCAATCCTAATCTTATTCCTTAAACGAGCTCTAACTTTCATTCTTACACAGAGCTAATTCTCACATTCTGCATAATTCTGAATTTAATTATGAACCTAAACCACAATGAAATCCTCATTCCTTACCCTAATCATAACCTAAATGTAACATTCAACTTTACACTATCTTTAAACCTAACTTTCACCTCACCCCTTATCCTAACCCTATGCTTAAACCTAACCATATCTCCCACTTCACCATTTGGTTTCTCTTAACTTGTTTTTCTAATCATATGGAAATACCTTCTCCTATTGCAAAAGCAAATTCTTGCCAGTATTTCTCCATCTTGGGAAATTTACGTATATGAGCCTTCTCCTATCACTTTAGGGTTATGCCTTTATTTTGACCTGCTGATAAATTTCAGGGGATAAAAGAGTTAATGTTTCAGGGATTTGTTTAAAGATTAATATTCAGGCCGCCAGGCCCATGCACCTGGCCATTAATTAAATCTATTGTAAAGTCTTTCAATTCATGGGGCTATTCAGCTTTGCTCATTGATTAACTGAACTTTTAGGTGATGTAATTCTCACTAAAAAGTGTTTTATCTGAGTAGCGTTGGACATATCATTTAAGAATGAACTTGAATATACTGTTTGCTTTTATTACCACCTCTCCAATTTCTTCTATTTTAATGTTATTGACTTAAAAGTGAGGCGTGCGCAGTAAATCATATCATGAAGAGGGGCTTAGTTTAGGTTCACATTGTCTGGCCAATGACTAGATGATAAATTAGGTTAGAATATTCAAATTCTTGAAATAGAAAGCTTTTGAAATAAAACATATACATTCATTTTTGGTACCTTTTCAGATCTGAAGCTGGTAATATGTCAGCGGTAATGAAGTCCTTATAAATTTGATTTGCTATAGTTCAGATAAAATACCCAAGATTTACTTAATTCTCTGTACTTTCTTTGACCAGTACAGTAATCTTGGCCTATGCAGTAATCCTAGAGAAAATTGCAGCCAGACCTCTAGCTTGCTTTTCTTTTCTGCCAGTCACCCACTTGACTGTCATTCAAATACAGTATTCCTACCTACTTAGGGCCTCATTACGAGGCAGTCCAACTGTCAACAAGAGTGTGGAGGTCCTCAGACCAGCACAACTTTGGGCATCCGACCACCCAATTACAACCCTGGTGGGCGGACCAGCAAGGGGACCTCCGTCCCTACTGGGGACATAGTTTCTGATGGCATGACGGCAGTCGGGCTCGTAACCAGCTAGGGTGGCACTGAACTCGGCGCCGCCAGACTGATTAAAACCCCTCTTTCTGTTGTTTTTGATGTTATATTTTACAGATTTAAAATGTTGTTGTAAGAGGCTGGCATGGCTTGTAGTGGGTACCAATGGTACTTACACCTTGTGCCAGGTCCAGTTATCTCTTATTAGTAGAGTAGTGGTGTTCTAGCAGCTTAGGCTGATAGAGGTAGCTATAGCAGAGCAGCCAAGGCTGAACTAGAAGACATGCAAAGCTCATGTATTACGACTGATATCATATAGGTACTATATCATAAGAAAGATAATACTCAGTGTTACTAAAAATAAAGGTACTTTATTTTAGTGACAACGTGCCAAAAATATCTCAGAGGATATACTCCTTAGGAGGTAAGTAAAATACACAAAATATACACAGAAAACCAAATCAGGTAAATAACACAGTCAGAAAGTAGTGCAAACACTGTAGAATACAATAGGACGCAACAGGCATAGTGGCAACACAAACCATATAATAAAAAAGTGGAATGCGAACCACAAATGGACCCCCAAGCTAGTGTAGTGTATAGAGGGTCACTGGGAGTGTAAGAAAACACTAAGGGTGTCCCAGATACCCACTACAAGACCCTGGAAAGTAGGAGTAAATACTACTATTTTCCCAGAAACACACTAAAGTTGTGATAAGGGATTTTGCAAAGTCTACAACAGACTGCAAAGCACTGAAGTTGGATTCCTGGACCTGAGGACCTGCACAGGAAGGGGACCAAGTCCAAGAGTCGCGAAAGTGTCCAGGGGGGCAGGAGCTCACTAAACCCCGGATAAAAGTGCAAAATGGCTGCCTCCGGATGGAAGAAGCTGAAGATTCTGCAACAACGAAAGGTGCTAGGAACTTCTCCTTCATGCAGAAGACGTCCCACGGAGTGCTGGAGGATGCAGAGTTGTTTCCTTGGCCTTGCTAGCTGCAAGAGTTGTGGTTTAAGAAAAAGGGTGCTGTCCAGGTCCAGGAAGGACCAGGATGTCAACACTTGGGCGAGGAGACAGAGGGGGCACTCAACAACGTAGAGAGCCCATGCACAAGCAGGAAGCACCAGCAGAAGCCCTTGAACTCAGGTTCAAGAAGTCTGAACACAGCGATCATCTCAACACTGCAAAGGGAGGTCCCACGACACCGGAGATCAACTCAGGGAGCTGAGTATTGCAGGACAGAGTGCTAGGGACCTGAGCTTGGCTGTGCATGAAGGATTTCATGGCAATGTGCACAGAAGCCCTTGTAGCTGCAGTTCACACAGTGCACAGGATTACTGTCTGGAGAGGGGGAGGCAAGGACGTACCTCCTCCATATTTGAACCGTTGGACCACTGGACAGTCTGGGTCACTTGGAACCACCACCTGTGTTCCAGGGGCCACGCTCATCAGGGTGAGAGGGGTCCCAGATTACCGGTGACACTGAAGTTTCGTGCCTGTTGAAGCAGGGGGAAGATTCCGTTGACCCACTGGAGATTTCTTTGTGGCTTCCAGTGCAGGATGAAGGCAGGCTGCCCCCAAAGCATGCACCAACAGGAAACAGATAAAAAAGCCGGCAGGATTAGGCGCTACAATGTCGCTGGTAGTCTTCTTGCTACTTTGTTGCAGTTTTGCAGGTGTCTTGGAGCAGTCAGCGGTCGATCCTTGGCAGAAGTTGAAGAGAGAGGTGCAGAGGAACTCTGGTGAATTCTTGCAAGTCGTTATCTGTGGAAAAGCTCACTGGAGAGACCCTAAATATCCCTCAGAGGAGGATTGACCACCTAGCCAGGTAAGCACCTATCAGAAGGGGTCTCTGACATCACCTGCTGGCACTGGCCACTCAGAGGCCTCCAGAGTGCCCTCACACCTCTGGATCCAAGATGGCAGAGGTCTGAGAAACACTGGAGGAGCTCTGGGCACCATCCCTGGGGTGGTGATGGACAGGGGAGTGGTCACTCCTGTTTCCTTTGTCCAGTTTCGTGCCAGAACAGGGACTGGGGGTTCCCTAAACCGGTATAGACTGGCTTATGCAAGGAGGGCACCATCTGTGCCCTTCAAAGCATTTCCAGAGGCTGGGAGAGGCTACCCCTCCCCAGCCATTAACACCTATTTCCAAAGGGAGAGGGTGTAACACCCTCTCTCAGAGGACATTCTTTGTTCTGCCTTCCTGGGACTGGGCTGCCCAGACCCCAGGAGGGCAGAACCCTGTCTGTGGGGTGGCAACAGCGGTAGCTGCAGAGAACACCCCAGAGAGCTGGTTTGGACCCCGGGGATGCATGGAATTGGCTCCTCAATACCAGATTTGGCATGGGGGAACAATTCCATGATCTTAGACATGATACATGGCCATATTCAGAGTTATCATTGTGAAGCTACACATAGGTATTGAACTATATGTAGTGCATGCGTGTAATGGTGTCCATGCACTCACAAAGTCCGGTGAAATGGGCCCGAACTATGTGGGGGCACCTTTGCTAGTACAAGGGTGCCCTCACACTTAGTAACTTTGCACCTAACCTTCAGCAAGTGAAGATTAGACATATAGGTGACTTATAAGTTACTTAAGTGCAGTGAAAATGGCTGTGAAATAACGTGTGTGTTATTTCACCCATGCTGCAGTGGCAGTCCTCTATAGAGGTTTGTTTGAGCTTCCTACGGGTGGCAAAAGAATTGCTGCAGCCCATAGGGATCTCTTGGAACCCCAATACCCTGGGTACCTAGGTGTCATACACTAGGGAATTATAAGGGTGTTCCAGTGTGCCAATTGAAATTGGTCACTAGCTTATAGTGACAAATTTAAAGACAGAGAGACCATAAGCACTGAGGTTCTGGTTAGCAGAGCCTCAGTGACACAATTAGTTACTACACAGGTATACACATTCAAGCCACAAACTATGAGCACTGGGGTCCTGGCTAGCAGGATCCCAGTGAGACAGGCAAAAACAAACTCACATACATGTAAAAATTGGGGTAACATGCCACGCAAGATGGTACTTTCCTACACAACCCTCCCCCAAACAAGGAACAATAAGGCTAACCTTGCCCAGATGAGTCTTCATTGTCTAAGTGGAAATATCTGGAGAGTCCATCTGCATTGGAATAGGTACTCCTAGGTCTATGTTCCACTGTATAGTCCATCCCCTGTAGGGAGATGGACCACCTCAATTTAGGGTTCTCACCTTTCATTTGTTTAAGCCATAATAGAGATTGATTTGTGGTCTGTTTTAACAATAAAGTGAGAACCAAACAGGTATGGTCTCAACTTTTTTCAGGCCCAGACCACAGCAAAGGCCTCCCTCTCTATAGCAGACCGACACTTTTCTCTAGGGGTCAACCTTCTGCTGATAAAAGCAACAGGTTGATCCTGGGCCTCAGTGTTCAGCTGTGATAGAACTGCTCCTACCCCTAATTCAGAAGCATCAGTTTGAACTGTGAACTTTTAGGAGTAACAAGGGCTTTTTAGGACAGGTGGAGAGCACATGGCCTGTTTGAGCTCATCAAAAGCCTTTTGACAGCTAGCTGTCCATAAAACCTTTTTAGGCATTGTCTTTGATGTGAGGTAATTAAGAGGAGCTGCTATAGTGCCATAATTCTTTATGAATCCCCTGTAATACCCTGTGAGGCCTAGGAAGGCTCTCACTTGGGTTTGAGTTGTAGGGGGAGCCCATTCCATAATGGTTTGGATCTTCCCCTGCAGTGGTGCAATCTGTTCCCCACCTACTAGGTAGCCCAGATAAACCACTTTCTTCTGCCCCATCTGGCACTTTGAAGCCTTGATAGTGAGGCCTGCCTTTTGCAGGGCCTCTAAAACGTTCCACAGGTGGACCAGGTGATCATCCCAGGTGGAGCTAAAGACAGCTATGTCATCTAGATATGCTGCACTAAAGGCTTCCAATCCTTGGAGGACTGTATTCACCAACCTCTGAATTGTGTCAGGTGCACTTTTCAATCCAAAGGGCATAACAGTGAACTGATAGTGCCCTCCAATGGTTGAAAATGCTGTTTTTGGTTTAGCATCTTCTGATAACTTAATCTGCCAATGCCCTGCAGTTAAATCAAAAGTGCTTAGATAATTGGCAGGCACCAGTGTATCTATCAGCTCATCTGCCCTGGGTATAGGGTGAGCATCAGTTTTGGTTACTTGATTGAGACCTCTATAGTCAACACAAAACCTAATTTCCTTTTTTCCATCTTTACTGTGAGGTTTGGGGACAAGCGCCACTGGGCTGGCCACGGGACTTTCAGAAGGTTCAGTCACTCCCAGATCTAACATTTTCTGTACCTCTTATTTAATGCAGTCTCTGACATGGTCAGGCTGCCTATACATCTTACTTTTGACAGGTAAACTGTCTCCAGTGTCGATTGTGTGCTCACACCAGGTAGATGTACCTGGGATCAGTGAGAAGAGGTCAGAGAACTGATCAAGGAGATTTATGCAGTTGTCCTTCTGCTCAGCAGTAAGGCAATCTGCAAGTACAACTCCCTCCACTAAGCCATCAGCTTCAGTGGTGGAGAAGAGGTCAGGGAGAGGGTCACTCTCTTCCTCCTGCCCCTCATCTGTGGCCATGAGCAGGGTTAAGTCTGCCCTGTTATAATAAGGTTTCAGGTGATTGACATGAAGCACCCTAAGGGGGCTTCTGGCAGTGCCCAGGTCTACCAAATAGGTGACCTCACCTTCTTTCTCCACAATGAGATGGGGTCCACTCCATTTCTCCTGGAGTGCTCTTGGTGCCACAGGCTCCAGTACCCACACCTTCTGTCCTGGGTGGTACTGAATCAGGACAGCCTTCTGGTCATGCCATTGCGTTTGGAGCTCTTGGCTGGCCTGGAGGTTTTTACTGGCCTTTTTCATGTACTCAGCCATCCTTGATCTGAGGCTAAGCACATAGTCCACAATGTCTTGTTGGGGAGCTTTTAAAGGTTGTTCCCAACCCTCCTTCACAAGAGCAAGGGGACCTCTTACAGGGTGTCCAAAGAGGAGTTCAAAGGAGCTGAAGCCCACTCCTTTCTGGGGTACCTCCCTATAAGCAAAAAGGAGTCATGGCAACAGGACATCTCATCTCCTCCTGAGTTTTTCAGGGAGTCCCATGATCATGCCTTTGAGAGTCTTATTACCCCTTCGCTGCCAGGCCTTTCTTTGCCTATTTGGGGCAGTTCGCGCTTAGGCCCTCATAGCTTTTTGTCCACATAAGCTAACCAAGCCAAATTTGCGTCCTTTTTTTGCAACATCCTAGGGATTCTAGAGGTACCCAGACTTTGTGGGTTCCCTTGAAGGAGGCCAAGAAATTGGCCAAAATACAGTGAAAATTTCGTTTTTTTTAAAAAAAATGGAAAAAGTGGCTGCAGAAGAAGGCTTGTGGATTTCCCCCTGAAAATGGCATCAACAAAGGGTTTGTAGTGCTAAACTCAGCAGCTTCCTAGCTTTCAGGAACAGGCAGACTTGAATCAGAAAACCCAATTTTTCAACACAATTTTGGCATTTTACTGGGGCATACCCCATTTTTGCAATTTTTTGTGCTTTCAGCCTCCTTCCAGTCAGTGACAGGAATGGCCATGAAACCAATGCTGGATCCCAGAAACCTAACCATTTCTGAAAAGTAGAGAAAATTCTGAATTCAGCAAGGGGTCATTTGTGAAGATCCTGCAAGGGTTTCCTACAGAAAATAACAGCTGAAAGAGAAAAATATTGAAATTGAGGTGAAAAAAACATCAATTTTTCTCTACGTTTTACTCTGTAACTTTTCCCTGCAATGTCAGATTATGGAAAGCAATATACCGTTACGTCTGGTGGACTCCTCTGGTTGTGGGGATATATAGGGCTTGTAGGTTCATCAAGAACCCGAGGAACCCAGAGCCAATAAATGATCTGCACCCTGCAGTGCGTTTTCATTCTATACCGGGTATACAGCAATTCATTTGCTGAAATATAAAGAGTAAAAAATTGCTATCAAGAAAACCTTTGCATTTCCAAAAAGGGCACAAGATAAGGTGCTGAGGAGCAGTGGTTATTTGCACATCTCTGAATTCCGGGGTGACCATACAAGCATGTGAATTATAGGGAATTTCACAAATAGATGTCTTTTTTACACTCTCTCCTATATTTGGAAGGAAAAAATGTAGAGAAAGACAAGGGGCAATAGCACTTGTTTTGCTAATCTATGTTCCCCCAAGTCTACCGATAAAAATGATACCTCACTTGTGTGGGTAGGCCTAGCGCCGGCGACAGGAAACACCCCAAAGCGCAACGTGGACACATCCTAAATTTTGGAAAAAAACAGAGGTGTTTTCTGCGAAGTGCCTACCTGTAGATTTTGGCCTCTAGCTCAGCCGGCACCTGGGGAAACCTACCAAACCTGTGCATTTCTGAAAACTAGAGACCTAGGGAAATCCAAGGAGGGGTGACTTGCGGGGCTCGGACCAGGTTCTGTTACCCAGAATCCTTTGCAAACCTCAAAATTTGGCTAAAAAAACACATGTTCCTCACATTTCTGTGGCAGAAAGTTCGGGAATCTGAGAGGAGCTACAAAGTTCCTTCCACCCAGCGTTCCCCCAAGTCTCCCGATAAAAATGATACCTCACTTGCATGGGTAGGCCTAGCGCCGGCGACAGGAAACACCCCAAAGCGCAACGTGGACACATCCTAAATTTTTGAAAAAAACAGAGGTGTTTTTTGCGAAGTGCCTACCTGTAGATTTTGGCCTCTAGCTCAGCCGGCACCTAGGGAAACCTACCAAACCTGTGCATTTCTGAAAACTAGAGACCTAGGGGAATCCAAGGAGGGGTGACTTGCGGGGCTCGGACCAGGTTCTGTTACCCAGAATCCTTTGCAAACCTCAAAATTTGGCTAAAAAAACACATGTTCCTCACATTTCTGTGGCAGAAAGTTCTGGAATCTGAGAGGAGCTACAAATTTCCTTCCACCCAGCGTTCCCCCAAGTCTCCCGATAAAAATGATACCTCACTTGCGTGGGTAGGCCTAGCGCCGGCGACAGGAAACACCCCAAAGCGCAACGTGGACACATCCTAAATTTTGGGAAAAAACAGAGGTGTTTTTTGCGAAGTGCCTACCTGTAGATTTTGGCCTCTAGCTCAGCCGGCACCTAGGGAAACCTACCAAACCTGTGCATTTCTGAAAACTAGAGACCTAGGGGAATCCAAGGAGGGGTGACTTGCGGGGCTCGGACCAGGTTCTGTTACCCAGAATCCTTTGCAAACCTCAAAATTTGGCTAAAAAAACACATGTTCCTCACATTTCTGTGGCAGAAAGTTCTGGAATCTGAGAGGAGCTACAAATTTCCTTCCACCCAGCGTTCCCCCAAGTCTCCCGATAAAAATGATACCTCACTTGCGTGGGTAGGCCTAGCGCCGGCGACAGGAAACGCCCCAAAGCGCAACGTGGACACATCCTAAATTTTGGAAAAAAACAGAGGTGTTTTTTGCGAAGTGCCTACCTGTAGATTTTGGCCTCTAGCTCAGCCGGCACCTAGGGAAACCTACCAAACCTGTGCATTTCTGAAAACTAGAGACCTAGGGAAATCCAAGGAGGGGTGACTTGCGGGGCTCGGACCAGGTTCTGTTACCCAGAATCCTTTGCAAACCTCAAAATTTGGCTAAAAAAACACATGTTCCTCACATTTCTGTGGCAGAAAGTTCTGGAATCTGAGAGGAGCTACAAATTTCCTTCCACCCAGCGTTCCCCCAAGTCTCCCGATAAAAATGATACCTCACTTGCATGGGTAGGCCTAGCGCCGGCGACAGGAAACACCCCAAAGCGCAACGTGGACACATCCTAAATTTTGGAAAAAAACAGAGGTGTTTTTTGCGAAGTGCCTACCTGTAGATTTTGGCCTCTAGCTCAGCCGGCACCTAGGGAAACCTACCAAACCTGTGCATTTCTGAAAACTAGAGACCTAGGGGAATCCAAGGAGGGGTGACTTGCGGGGCTCGGACCAGGTTCTGTTACCCAGAATCATTTGCAAACCTCAAAATTTGGCTAAAAAAACACATGTTCCTCACATTTCTGTGGCAGAAAGTTCTGGAATCTGAGAGGAGCTACAAATTTCCTTCCACCCAGCGTTCCCCCAAGTCTCCCGATAAAAATGATACCTCACTTGCGTGGGTAGGCCTAGCGCCGGCGACAGGAAACACCCCAAAGCGCAACGTGGACACATCCTAAATTTTGGAAAAAAACAGAGGTGTTTTTTGCGAAGTGCCTACCTGTAGATTTTGGCCTCTAGCTCAGCCGGCACCTAGGGAAACCTACCAAACCTGTGCATTTCTGAAAACTAGAGACCTAGGGGAATCCAAGGAGGGGTGACTTGCGGGGCTCGGACCAGGTTCTGTTACCCAGAATCCTTTGCAAACCTCAAAATTTGGCTAAAAAAACACATGTCCCTCACATTTCTGTGGCAGAAAGTTCTGGAATCTGAGAGGAGCTACAAATTTCCTTCCACCCAGTGTTCCCCCAAGTCTCCCGATAAAAATGATACCTCACTTGCGTGGGTAGGCCTAGCGCCGGCGACAGGAAACACCCCAAAGCGCAACGTGGACACATCCTAAATTTTGGAAAAAAACAGAGGTGTTTTTTGCGAAGTGCCTACCTGTAGATTTTGGCCTCTAGCTCAGCCGGCACCTAGGGAAACCTACCAAACCTGTGCATTTCTGAAAACTAGAGACGTAGGGGAATCCAAGGAGGGGTGACTTGCGGGGCTCGGACCAGGTTCTGTTACCCAGAATCCTTTGCAAACCTCAAAATTTGGCTAAAAAAACACATGTTCCTCACATTTCTGTGGCAGAAAGTTCTGGAATCTGAGAGGAGCTACAAATTTCCTTCCACCCAGCGTTCCCCCAAGTCTCCCGATGAAAATGATACCTCACTTGCGTGGGTAGGCCTAGCGCCGGCGACAGGAAACACCCCAAAGCGCAACGTGGACACATCCTAAATTTTGGAAAAAAACAGAGGTGTTTTTTGCGAAGTGCCTACCTGTAGATTTTGGCCTCTAGCTCAGCCGGCACCTAGGGAAACCTACCAAACCTGTGCATTTCTGAAAACTAGAGACCTAGGGGAATCCAAGGAGGGGTGACTTGCGGGGCTCGGACAAGGTTCTGTTACCCAGAATCCTTTGCAAACCTCAAAATTTGGCTAAAAAAACACATGTTCCTCACATTTCTGTGGCAGAAAGTTCTGGAATCTGAGAGGAGCTACAAATTTCCTTCCACCCAGCGTTCCCCCAAGTCTCCCGATAAAAATGATACCTCACTTGCGTGGGTAGGCCTAGGGCCGGCGACAGGAAACACCCCAAAGCGCAACGTGGACACATCCTAAATTTTGGGAAAAAACAGAGGTGTTTTTTGCGAAGTGCCTACCTGTAGATTTTGGCCTCTAGCTCAGCCGGCACCTAGGGAAACCTACCAAACCTGTGCATTTCTGAAAACTAGAGACCTAGGGGAATCCAAGGAGGGGTGACTTGCGGGGCTCGGACCAGGTTCTGTTACCCAGAATCCTTTGCAAACCTCAAAATTTGGCTAAAAAAACACATGTTCCTCACATTTCTGTGGCAGAAAGTTCTGGAATCTGAGAGGAGCTACAAATTTCCTTCCACCCAGCGTTCCCCCAAGTCTCCCGATAAAAATGATACCTCACTTGCATGGGTAGGCCTAGCGCCGGCGACAGGAAACACCCCAAAGCGCAACGTGGACACATCCTAAATTTTGGAAAAAAAACAGAGGTGTTTTTTGCGAAGTGCCTACCTGTAGATTTTGGCCTCTAGCTCAGCCGGCACCTAGGGAAACCTACCAAACCTGTGCATTTCTGAAAACTAGAGACCTAGGGAAATCCAAGGAGGGGTGACTTGCGGGGCTCGGACCAGGTTCTGTTACCCAGAATCCTTTGCAAACCTCAAAATTTGGCTAAAAAAACACATGTTCCTCACATTTCTGTGGCAGAAAGTTCTGGAATCTGAGAGGAGCTACAAATTTCCTTCCACCCAGCGTTCCCCCAAGTCTCCCGATAAAAATGATACCTCACTTGCATGGGTAGGCCTAGCGCCGGCGACAGGAAACACCCCAAAGCGCAACGTGGACACATCCTAAATTTTGGAAAAAAACAGAGGTGTTTTTTGCGAAGTGCCTACCTGTAGATTTTGGCCTCTAGCTCAGCCGGCACCTAGGGAAACCTACCAAACCTGTGCATTTCTGAAAACTAGAGACCTAGGGGAATCCAAGGAGGGGTGACTTGCGGGGCTCGGACCAGGTTCTGTTACCCAGAATCCTTTGCAAACCTCAAAATTTGGCTAAAAAAACACATGTTCCTCACATTTCTGTGGCAGAAAGTTCTGGAATCTGAGAGGAGCTACAAATTTCCTTCCACCCAGCGTTCCCCCAAGTCTCCCGATAAAAATGATACCTCACTTGCGTGGGTAGGCCTAGCGCCGGCGACAGGAAACACCCCAAAGCGCAACGTGGACATATCCTAAATTTTGGAAAAAAACAGAGGAGTTTTTTGCGAAGTGCCTACCTGTAGATTTTGGCCTCTAGCTCAGCCGGCACCTAGGGAAACCTACCAAACCTGTGCATTTCTGAAAACTAGAGACCTAGGGGAATCCAAGGAGGGGTGACTTGCGGGGCTCGGACCAGGTTCTGTTACCCAGAATCCTTTGCAAACCTCAAAATTTGGCTAAAAAAACACATGTTCCTCACATTTCTGTGGCAGAAAGTTCTGGAATCTGAGAGGAGCTACAAATTTCCTTCCACCCAGCGTTCCCCCAAGTCTACCGATAAAAATGATCCCTCACTTGCGTGGGTAGGCCTAGCGCCGGCGACAGGAAACACCCCAAAGCGCAACGTGGACACATCCTAAATTTTGGAAAAAAACAGAGGTGTTTTTTGCGAAGTGCCTACCTGTAGATTTTGGCCTCTAGCTCAGCCGGCACCTAGGGAAACCTACCAAACCTGTGCATTTCTGAAAACTAGAGACCTAGGGGAATCCAAGGAGGGGTGACTTGCGGGGCTCGGACCAGGTTCTGTTACCCAGAATCCTTTGCAAACCTCAAAATTTGGCTAAAAAAACACATGTTCCTCACATTTCTGTGGCAGAAAGTTCTGGAATCTGAGAGGAGCTACAAATTTCCTTCCACCCAGCGTTCCCCCAAGTCTCCCGATAAATATGATACCTCACTTGCGTGGGTAGGCCTAGCGCCGGCGACAGGAAACACCCCAAAGCGCAACGTGGACACATCCTAAATTTTGGAAAAAAACAGAGGTGTTTTTTGCGAAGTGCCTACCTGTAGATTTTGGCCTCTAGCTCAGCCGGCACCTAGGGAAACCTACCAAACCTGTGCATTTCTGAAAACTAGAGACCTAGGGGAATCCAAGGAGGGGTGACTTGTGGGGCTCGGACCAGGTTCTGTTACCCAGAATCCTTTGCAAACCTCAAAATTTGGCTAAAAAAACACATGTTCCTCACATTTCTGTGGCAGAAAGTTCTGGAATCTGAGAGGAGCTACAAATTTCCTTCCACCCAGCGGTCCCCCAAGTCTCCCGATAAAAATGATACCTCACTTGCGTGGGTGGGCCTAGCGCCGGCGACAGGAAACACCCCAAAGCGCAACGTGGACACATCCTAAATTTTGGAAAAAAACAGAGGTGTTTTTTGCGAAGTGCCTACCTGTAGATTTTGGCCTCTAGCTCAGCCGGCACCTAGGGAAACCTACCAAACCTGTGCATTTCTGAAAACTAGAGACCTAGGGGAATCCAAGGAGGGGTGACTTGCGGGGCTCGGACCAGGTTCTGTTACCCAGAATCCTTCGCAAACCTCAAAATTTGGCTAAAAAAACACATGTTCCTCACATTTCTGTGGCAGAAAGTTCTGGAATCTGAGAGGAGCTACAAATTTCCTTCCACCCAGCGTTCCCCCAAGTCTCCCGATAAAAATGATACCTCACTTGCGTGGGTAGGCCTAGGGCCGGCGACAGGAAACACCCCAAAGCGCAACGTGGACACATCCTAAATTTTGGAAAAAAACAGAGGTGTTTTTTGCGAAGTGCCTACCTGTAGATTTTGGCCTCTAGCTCAGCCGGCACCTAGGGAAACCTACCAAACCTGTGCATTTATGAAAACTAGAGACCTAGGGGAATCCAAGGAGGGGTGACTTGCGGGGCTCGGACCAGGTTCTGTTACCCAGAATCCTTTGCAAACCTCAAAATTTGGCTAAAAAAACACATGTTCCTCACATTTCCGTGGCAGAAAGTTCTGGAATCTGAGAGGAGCTACAAATTTCCTTCCAT
Organism: Pleurodeles waltl; assembly: GCF_031143425.1. Taxonomy (NCBI): domain Eukaryota; kingdom Metazoa; phylum Chordata; class Amphibia; order Caudata; family Salamandridae; genus Pleurodeles; species Pleurodeles waltl. The sequence goes on from NC_090444.1 coordinate 1,732,278,821, forward strand.
CCAGCGTTCCCCCAAGTCTCCCGATAAAAATGATACCTCACTTGCGTGGGTAGGCCTAGCGCCGGCGACAGGAAACACTCCAAAGCGCAACGTGGACACATCCTAAATTTTGGAAAAAAACAGAGGTGTTTTTTGCGAAGTGCCTACCTGTAGATTTTGGCCTCTAGCTCAGCCGGCACCTAGGGAAACCTACCAAACCTGTGCATTTATGAAAACTAGAGACCTAGGGGAATCCAAGGAGGGGTGACTTGCGGGGCTCGGACCAGGTTCTGTTACCCAGAATCCTTTTCAAACCTCAAAATTTGGCTAAAAAAACACATGTTCCTCACATTTCCGTGGCAGAAAGTTCTGGAATCTGAGAGGAGCTACAAATTTCCTTCCACCCAGCGTTCCCCCAAGTCTCCCGATAAAAATGATACCTCACTTGCGTGGGTAGGCCTAGCGCCGGCGACAGGAAACACCCCAAAGCGCAACGTGGACACATCCTAAATTTTGGAAAAAAACAGAGGTGTTTTTTGCGAAGTGCCTACCTGTAGATTTTGGCCTCTAGCTCAGCCGGCACCTAGGGAAACCTACCAAACCTGTGCATTTCTGAAAACTAGAGACCTAGGGGAATCCAAGGAGGGGTGACTTGCGGGGCTCGGACCAGGTTCTGTTACCCAGAATCCTTTGCAAACCTCAAAATTTGGCTAAAAAAACACATGTTCCTCACATTTCTGTGGCAGAAAGTTCTGGAATCTGAGAGGAGCTACAAATTTCCTTCCATCCAGCGTTCCCCCAAGTCTCCCGATAAAAATGATACCTCACTTGCGTGGGTAGGCCTAGGGCCGGCGACAGGAAACACCCCAAAGCGCAACGTGGACACATCCTAAATTTTGGAAAAAAACAGAGGTGTTTTTTGCGAAGTGCCTACCTGTAGATTTTGGCCTCTAGCTCAGCCGGCACCTAGGGAAACCTACCAAACCTGTGCATTTCTGAAAACTAGAGACCTAGGGGAATCCAAGGAGGGGTGACTTGCGGGGCTCGGACCAGGTTCTGTTACCCAGAATCCTTTGCAAACCTCAAAATTTGGCTAAAAAAACACATGTTCCTCACATTTCTGTGGCAGAAAGTTCTGGAATCTGAGAGGAGCTACAAATTTCCTTCCACCCAGCGTTCCCCCAAGTCTACCGATAAAAATTATCCCTCACTTGCGTGGGTAGGCCTAGCGCCGGCGACAGGAAACACCCCAAAGCGCAACGTGGACACATCCTAAATTTTGGAAAAAAACAGAGGTGTTTTTTGCGAAGTGCCTACCTGTAGATTTTGGCCTCTAGCTCAGCCGGCACCTAGGGAAACCTACCAAACCTGTGCATTTCTGAAAACTAGAGACCTAGGGGAATCCAAGGAGGGGTGACTTGCGGGGCTCGGACCAGGTTCTGTTACCCAGAATCCTTTGCAAACCTCAAAATTTGGCTAAAAAAACACATGTTCCTCACATTTCTGTGGCAGAAAGTTCTGGAATTTGAGAGGAGCTACAAATTTCCTTCCACCCAGCGGTCCCCCAAGTCTCCCGATAAAAATGATACCTCACTTGCGTGGGTAGGCCTAGCGCCGGCGACAGGAAACACCCCAAAGCGCAACGTGGACACATCCTAAATTTTGGAAAAAAACAGAGGTGTTTTTTGCGAAATGCCTACCTGTAGATTTTGGCCTCTAGCTCAGCCGGCACCTAGGGAAACCTACCAAACCTGTGCATTTCTGAAAACTAGAGACCTAGGGGAATCCAAGGAGGGGTGACTTGCGGGGCTCGGACCAGGTTCTGTTACCCAGAATCCTTCGCAAACCTCAAAATTTGGCTAAAAAAACACATGTTCCTCACATTTCTGTGGCAGAAAGTTCTGGAATCTGAGAGGAGCTACAAATTTCCTTCCACCCAGCGTTCCCCCAAGTCTCCCGATAAAAATGATACCTCACTTGCGTGGGTAGGCCTAGGGCCGGCGACAGGAAACACCCCAAAGCGCAACGTGGACACATCCTAAATTTTGGAAAAAACAGAGGTGTTTTTTGCGAAGTGCCTACCTGTAGATTTTGGCCTCTAGCTCAGCCGGCACCTAGGGAAACCTACCAAACCTGTGCATTTATGAAAACTAGAGACCTAGGGGAATCCAAGGAGGTGTGACTTGCGGGGCTCGGACCAGGTTCTGTTACCCAGAATCCTTTGCAAACCTCAAAATTTGGCTAAAAAAACACATGTTCCTCACATTTCCGTGGCAGAAAGTTCTGGAATCTGAGAGGAGCTACAAATTTCCTTCCATCCAGCGTTCCCCCAAGTCTCCCGATAAAAATGATACCTCACTTGCGTGGGTAGGCCTAGCGCCGGCGACAGGAAACACCCCAAAGCGCAACGTGGACACATCCTAAATTTTGGAAAAAAACAGAGGTGTTTTTTGCGAAGTGCCTACCTGTAGATTTTGGCCTCTAGCTCAGCCGGGCACCTAGGGAAACCTACCAAACCTGTGCATTTATGAAAACTAGAGACCTAGGGGAATCCAAGGAGGGGTGACTTGCGGGGCTCGGACCAGGTTCTGTTACCCAGAATCCTTTTCAAACCTCAAAATTTGGCTAAAAAAACACATGTTCCTCACATTTCCGTGGCAGAAAGTTCTGGAATCTGAGAGGAGCTACAAATTTCCTTCCACCCAGCGTTCCCCCAAGTCTCCCGATAAAAATGATACCTCACTTGCGTGGGTAGGCCTAGCGCCGGCGACAGGAAACACCCCAAAGCGCAACGTGGACACATCCTAAATTTTGGAAAAAAACAGAGGTGTTTTTTGCGAAGTGCCTACCTGTAGATTTTGGCCTCTAGCTCAGCCGGCACCTAGGGAAACCTACCAAACCTGTGCATTTCTGAAAACTAGAGACCTAGGGGAATCCAAGGAGGGGTGACTTGCGGGTCTCGGACCAGGTTCTGTTACCCAGAATCCTTTGCAAACCTCAAAATTTGGCTAAAAAAACACATGTTCCTCACATTTCTGTGGCAGAAAGTTCTGGAATCTGAGAGGAGGTACAAATTTCCTTCCATCCAGCGTTCCCCCAAGTCTCCCGATAAAAATGATACCTCACTTGCGTGGGTAGGCCTTGGGCCGGCGACAGGAAACACCCCAAAGCGCAACATGGACACATCCTAAATTTTGGAAAAAAACAGAGGTGTTTTTTGCGAAGTGCCTACCTGTAGATTTTGGCCTCTAGCTCAGCCGGCACCTAGGGAAACCTACCAAACCTGTGCATTTCTGAAAACTAGAGACCTAGGGGAATCCAAGGAGGGGTGACTTGCGGGGCTCGGACCAGGTTCTGTTACCCAGAATCCTTTGCAAACCTCAAAATTTGGCTAAAAAAAACACATGTTCCTCACATTTCTGTGGCAGAAAGTTCTGGAATCTGAGAGGAGCTACAAATTTCCTTCCACCCAGCGGTCCCCCAAGTCTCCCGATAAAAATGATACCTCACTTGCGTGGGTAGGCCTAGCGCCGGCGACAGGAAACACCCCAAAGCGCAACGTGGACACATCCTAAATTTTGGAAAAAAACAGAGGTGTTTTTTGCGAAATGCCTACCTGTAGATTTTGGCCTCTAGCTCAGCCGGCACCTAGGGAAACCTACCAAACCTGTGCATTTCTGAAAACTAGAGACCTAGGGGAATCCAAGGAGGGGTGACTTGCGGGGCTCGGACCAGGTTCTGTTACCCAGAATCCTTTGCAAACCTCAAAATTTGGCTAAAAAAACACATGTTCCTCACATTTCTGTGGCAGAAAGTTCTGGAATCTGAGAGGAGCTACAAATTTCCTTCCACCCAGCGGTCCCCCAAGTCTCCCGATAAAAATGATACCTCACTTGCGTGGGTAGGCCTAGCGCCGGCGACAGGAAACACCCCAAAGCGCAACGTGGACACATCGTAAATTTTGGAAAAAAACAGAGGTGTTTTTTGCGAAGTGCATACCTGTAGATTTTGGCCTCTAGCTCAGCCGGCACCTAGGGAAACCTACCAAACCTGTGCATTTCTGAAAACTAGAGACCTAGGGGAATCCAAGGAGGGGTGACTTGCGGGGCTCGGACCAGGTTCTGTTACCCAGAATCCTTTGCAAACCTCAAAATTTGGCTAAAAAAACACATGTTCCTCACATTTCTGTGGCAGAAAGTTCTGGAATCTGAGAGGAGCTACAAATTTCCTTCCATCCAGCGTTCCCCCAAGTCTCCCGATAAAAATGATACCTCACTTGCGTGGGTAGGCCTAAGGCCGGCGACAGGAAACACCCCAAAGCGCAACGTGGACACATCCTAAATTTTGGAAAAAAACAGAGGTGTTTTTTGCGAAGTGCCTACCTGTAGATTTTGGCCTCTAGCTCAGCCGGCACCTAGGGAAACCTACCAAACCTGTGCATTTCTGAAAACTAGAGACCTAGGGGAATCCAAGGAGGGGTGACTTGCGGGGCTCGGACCAGGTTCTGTTACCCAGAATCCTTTGCAAACCTCAAAATATGGCTAAAAAAACACATGTTCCTCACATTTCTGTGGCAGAAAGTTCTGGAATCTGAGAGGAGCTACAAATTTCCTTCCACCCAGCGTTCCCCCAAGTCTACCGATAAAAATGATCCCTCACTTGCGTGGGTAGGCCTAGCGCCGGCGACAGGAAACACCCCAAAGCGCAACGTGGACACATCCTAAATTTTGGAAAAAAACAGAGGTGTTTTTTGCGAAGTGCCTACCTGTAGATTTTGGCCTCTAGCTCAGCCGGCACCTAGGGAAACCTACCAAACCTGTGCATTTCTGAAAACTAGAGACCTAGGGGAATCCAAGGAGGGGTGACTTGCGGGGCTCGGACCAGGTTCTGTTACCCAGAATCCTTTGCAAACCTCAAAATTTGGCTAAAAAAACACATGTTCCTCACATTTCTGTGGCAGAAAGTTCTGGAATTTGAGAGGAGCTACAAATTTCCTTCCACCCAGCGGTCCCCCAAGTCTCCCGATAAAAATGATACCTCACTTGCGTGGGTAGGCCTAGCGCCGGCGACAGGAAACACCCCAAAGCGCAACGTGGACACATCCTAAATTTTGGAAAAAAACAGAGGTGTTTTTTGCGAAATGCCTACCTGTAGATTTTGGCCTCTAGCTCAGCCGGCACCTAGGGAAACCTACCAAACCTGTGCATTTCTGAAAACTAGAGACCTAGGGGAATCCAAGGAGGGGTGACTTGCGGGGCTCGGACCAGGTTCTGTTACCCAGAATCCTTCGCAAACCTCAAAATTTGGCTAAAAAAACACATGTTCCTCACATTTCTGTGGCAGAAAGTTCTGGAATCTGAGAGGAGCTACAAATTTCCTTCCACCCAGCGTTCCCCCAAGTCTCCCGATAAAAATGATACCTCACTTGCGTGGGTAGGCCTAGGGCCGGCGACAGGAAACACCCCAAAGCGCAACGTGGACACATCCTAAATTTTGGAAAAAACAGAGGTGTTTTTTGCGAAGTGCCTACCTGTAGATTTTGGCCTCTAGCTCAGCCGGCACCTAGGGAAACCTACCAAACCTGTGCATTTATGAAAACTAGAGACCTAGGGGAATCCAAGGAGGGGTGACTTGCGGGGCTCGGACCAGGTTCTGTTACCCAGAATCCTTTGCAAACCTCAAAATTTGGCTAAAAAAACACATGTTCCTCACATTTCCGTGGCAGAAAGTTCTGGAATCTGAGAGGAGCTACAAATTTCCTTCCATCCAGCGTTCCCCCAAGTCTCCCGATAAAAATGATACCTCACTTGCGTGGGTAGGCCTAGCGCCGGCAACAGGAAACACCCCAAAGCGCAACGTGGACACATCCTAAATTTTGGAAAAAAACAGAGGTGTTTTTTGCGAAGTGCCTACCTGTAGATTTTGGCCTCTAGCTCAGCCGGCACCTAGGGAAACCTACCAAACCTGTGCATTTATGAAAACTAGAGACCTAGGGGAATCCAAGGAGGGGTGACTTGCGGGGCTCGGACCAGGTTCTGTTACCCAGAATCCTTTTCAAACCTCAAAATTTGGCTAAAAAAACACATGTTCCTCACATTTCCGTGGCAGAAAGTTCTGGAATCTGAGAGGAGCTACAAATTTCCTTCCACCCAGCGTTCCCCCAAGTCTCCCGATAAAAATGATACCTCACTTGCGTGGGTAGGCCTAGCGCCGGCGACAGGAAACACCCCAAAGCGCAACGTGGACACATCCTAAATTTTGGAAAAAAACAGAGGTGTTTTTTGCGAAGTGCCTACCTGTAGATTTTGGCCTCTAGCTCAGCCGGCACCTAGGGAAACCTACCAAACCTGTGCATTTCTGAAAACTAGAGACCTAGGGGAATCCAAGGAGGGGTGACTTGCGGGGCTCGGACCAGGTTCTGTTACCCAGAATCCTTCGCAAACCTCAAAATTTGGCTAAAAAAAGACATGTTCCTCACATTTCTGTGGCAGAAAGTTCTGGAATCTGAGAGGAGCTACAAATTTCCTTCCACCCAGCGTTCCCCCAAGTCTCCCGATAAAAATGATACCTCACTTGCGTGGGTAGGCCTAGGGCCGGCGACAGGAAACACCCCAAAGCGCAACGTGGACACATCCTAAATTTTGGAAAAAACAGAGGTGTTTTTTGCGAAGTGCCTACCTGTAGATTTTGGCCTCTAGCTCAGCCGGCACCTAGGGAAACCTACCAAACCTGTGCATTTATGAAAACTAGAGACCTAGGGGAATCCAAGGAGGGGTGACTTGCGGGGCTCGGACCAGGTTCTGTTACCCAGAATCCTTTTCAAACCTCAAAATTTGGCTAAAAAAACACATGTTCCTCACATTTCCGTGGCAGAAAGTTCTGGAATCTGAGAGGAGCTACAAATTTCCTTCCACCCAGCGTTCCCCCAAGTCTCCCGATAAAAATGATACCTCACTTGCGTGGGTAGGCCTAGCGCCGGCGACAGGAAACACCCCAAAGCGCAACGTGGACACATCCTAAATTTTGGAAAAAAACAGAGGTGTTTTTTGCGAAGTGCCTACCTGTAGATTTTGGCCTCTAGCTCAGCCGGCACCTAGGGAAACCTACCAAACCTGTGCATTTCTGAAAACTAGAGACCTAGGGGAATCCAAGGAGGGGTGACTTGCGGGTCTCGGACCAGGTTCTGTTACCCAGAATCCTTTGCAAACCTCAAAATTTGGCTAAAAAAACACATGTTCCTCACATTTCTGTGGCAGAAAGTTCTGGAATCTGAGAGGAGGTACAAATTTCCTTCCATCCAGCGTTCCCCCAAGTCTCCCGATAAAAATGATACCTCACTTGCGTGGGTAGGCCTTGGGCCGGCGACAGGAAACACCCCAAAGCGCAACATGGACACATCCTAAATTTTGGAAAAAAACAGAGGTGTTTTTTGCGAAGTGCCTACCTGTAGATTTTGGCCTCTAGCTCAGCCGGCACCTAGGGAAACCTACCAAACCTGTGCATTTCTGAAAACTAGAGACCTAGGGGAATCCAAGGAGGGGTGACTTGCGGGGCTCGGACCAGGTTCTGTTACCCAGAATCCTTTGCAAACCTCAAAATTTGGCTAAAAAAACACATGTTCCTCACATTTCTGTGGCAGAAAGTTCTGGAATCTGAGAGGAGCTACAAATTTCCTTCCACCCAGCGGTCCCCCAAGTCTCCCGATAAAAATGATACCTCACTTGCGTGGGTAGGCCTAGCGCCGGCGACAGGAAACACCCCAAAGCGCAACGTGGACACATCCTAAATTTTGGAAAAAAACAGAGGTGTTTTTTGCGAAATGCCTACCTGTAGATTTTGGCCTCTAGCTCAGCCGGCACCTAGGGAAACCTACCAAACCTGTGCATTTCTGAAAACTAGAGACCTAGGGGAATCCAAGGAGGGGTGACTTGCGGGGCTCGGACCAGGTTCTGTTACCCAGAATCCTTTGCAAACCTCAAAATTTGGCTAAAAAAACACATGTTCCTCACATTTCTGTGGCAGAAAGTTCTGGAATCTGAGAGGAGCTACAAATTTCCTTCCACCCAGCGGTCCCCCAAGTCTCCCGATAAAAATGATACCTCACTTGCGTGGGTAGGCCTAGCGCCGGCGACAGGAAACACCCCAAAGCGCAACGTGGACACATCGTAAATTTTGGAAAAAAACAGAGGTGTTTTTTGCGAAGTGCATACCTGTAGATTTTGGCCTCTAGCTCAGCCGGCACCTAGGGAAACCTACCAAACCTGTGCATTTCTGAAAACTAGAGACCTAGGGGAATCCAAGGAGGGGTGACTTGCGGGGCTCGGACCAGGTTCTGTTACCCAGAATCCTTTGCAAACCTCAAAATTTGGCTAAAAAAACACATGTTCCTCACATTTCTGTGGCAGAAAGTTCTGGAATCTGAGAGGAGCTACAAATTTCCTTCCATCCAGCGTTCCCCCAAGTCTCCCGATAAAAATGATACCTCACTTGCGTGGGTAGGCCTAAGGCCGGCGACAGGAAACACCCCAAAGCGCAACGTGGACACATCCTAAATTTTGGAAAAAAACAGAGGTGTTTTTTGCGAAGTGCCTACCTGTAGATTTTGGCCTCTAGCTCAGCCGGCACCTAGGGAAACCTACCAAACCTGTGCATTTCTGAAAACTAGAGACCTAGGGGAATCCAAGGAGGGGTGACTTGCGGGGCTCGGACCAGGTTCTGTTACCCAGAATCCTTTGCAAACCTCAAAATATGGCTAAAAAAACACATGTTCCTCACATTTCTGTGGCAGAAAGTTCTGGAATCTGAGAGGAGCTACAAATTTCCTTCCACCCAGCGTTCCCCCAAGTCTACCGATAAAAATGATCCCTCACTTGCGTGGGTAGGCCTAGCGCCGGCGACAGGAAACACCCCAAAGCGCAACGTGGACACATCCTAAATTTTGGAAAAAAACAGAGGTGTTTTTTGCGAAGTGCCTACCTGTAGATTTTGGCCTCTAGCTCAGCCGGCACCTAGGGAAACCTACCAAACCTGTGCATTTCTGAAAACTAGAGACCTAGGGGAATCCAAGGAGGGGTGACTTGCGGGGCTCGGACCAGGTTCTGTTACCCAGAATCCTTTGCAAACCTCAAAATTTGGCTAAAAAAACACATGTTCCTCACATTTCTGTGGCAGAAAGTTCTGGAATTTGAGAGGAGCTACAAATTTCCTTCCACCCAGCGGTCCCCCAAGTCTCCCGATAAAAATGATACCTCACTTGCGTGGGTAGGCCTAGCGCCGGCGACAGGAAACACCCCAAAGCGCAACGTGGACACATCCTAAATTTTGGAAAAAAACAGAGGTGTTTTTTGCGAAATGCCTACCTGTAGATTTTGGCCTCTAGCTCAGCCGGCACCTAGGGAAACCTACCAAACCTGTGCATTTCTGAAAACTAGAGACCTAGGGGAATCCAAGGAGGGGTGACTTGCGGGGCTCGGACCAGGTTCTGTTACCCAGAATCCTTCGCAAACCTCAAAATTTGGCTAAAAAAACACATGTTCCTCACATTTCTGTGGCAGAAAGTTCTGGAATCTGAGAGGAGCTACAAATTTCCTTCCACCCAGCGTTCCCCCAAGTCTCCCGATAAAAATGATACCTCACTTGCGTGGGTAGGCCTAGGGCCGGCGACAGGAAACACCCCAAAGCGCAACGTGGACACATCCTAAATTTTGGAAAAAACAGAGGTGTTTTTTGCGAAGTGCCTACCTGTAGATTTTGGCCTCTAGCTCAGCCGGCACCTAGGGAAACCTACCAAACCTGTGCATTTATGAAAACTAGAGACCTAGGGGAATCCAAGGAGGGGTGACTTGCGGGGCTCGGACCAGGTTCTGTTACCCAGAATCCTTTGCAAACCTCAAAATTTGGCTAAAAAAACACATGTTCCTCACATTTCCGTGGCAGAAAGTTCTGGAATCTGAGAGGAGCTACAAATTTCCTTCCATCCAGCGTTCCCCCAAGTCTCCCGATAAAAATGATACCTCACTTGCGTGGGTAGGCCTAGCGCCGGCAACAGGAAACACCCCAAAGCGCAACGTGGACACATCCTAAATTTTGGAAAAAAACAGAGGTGTTTTTTGCGAAGTGCCTACCTGTAGATTTTGGCCTCTAGCTCAGCCGGCACCTAGGGAAACCTACCAAACCTGTGCATTTATGAAAACTAGAGACCTAGGGGAATCCAAGGAGGGGTGACTTGCGGGGCTCGGACCAGGTTCTGTTACCCAGAATCCTTTTCAAACCTCAAAATTTGGCTAAAAAAACACATGTTCCTCACATTTCCGTGGCAGAAAGTTCTGGAATCTGAGAGGAGCTACAAATTTCCTTCCACCCAGCGTTCCCCCAAGTCTCCCGATAAAAATGATACCTCACTTGCGTGGGTAGGCCTAGCGCCGGCGACAGGAAACACCCCAAAGCGCAACGTGGACACATCCTAAATTTTGGAAAAAAACAGAGGTGTTTTTTGCGAAGTGCCTACCTGTAGATTTTGGCCTCTAGCTCAGCCGGCACCTAGGGAAACCTACCAAACCTGTGCATTTCTGAAAACTAGAGACCTAGGGGAATCCAAGGAGGGGTGACTTGCGGGGCTCGGACCAGGTTCTGTTACCCAGAATCCTTCGCAAACCTCAAAATTTGGCTAAAAAAAGACATGTTCCTCACATTTCTGTGGCAGAAAGTTCTGGAATCTGAGAGGAGCTACAAATTTCCTTCCACCCAGCGTTCCCCCAAGTCTCCCGATAAAAATGATACCTCACTTGCGTGGGTAGGCCTAGGGCCGGCGACAGGAAACACCCCAAAGCGCAACGTGGACACATCCTAAATTTTGGAAAAAACAGAGGTGTTTTTTGCGAAGTGCCTACCTGTAGATTTTGGCCTCTAGCTCAGCCGGCACCTAGGGAAACCTACCAAACCTGTGCATTTATGAAAACTAGAGACCTAGGGGAATCCAAGGAGGGGTGACTTGCGGGGCTCGGACCAGGTTCTGTTACCCAGAATCCTTTGCAAACCTCAAAATTTGGCTAAAAAAACACATGTTCCTCACATTTCCGTGGCAGAAAGTTCTGGAATCTGAGAGGAGCTACAAATTTCCTTCCATCCAGCGTTTCCCCAAGTCTCCCGATAAAAATGATACCTCACTTGCGTGGGTAGGCCTAGCGCCGGCGACAGGAAACACCCCAAAGCGCAACGTGGACACATCCTAAATTTTGGAAAAAAACAGAGGTGTTTTTTGCGAAGTGCCTACCTGTAGATTTTGGCCTCTAGCTCAGCCGGCACCTAGGGAAACCTACCAAACCTGTGCATTTATGAAAACTAGAGACCTAGGGGAATCCAAGGAGGGGTGACTTGCGGGGCTCGGACCAGGTTCTGTTACCCAGAATCCTTTTCAAACCTCAAAATTTGGCTAAAAAAACACATGTTCCTCACATTTCCGTGGCAGAAAGTTCTGGAATCTGAGAGGAGCTACAAATTTCCTTCCACCCAGCGTTCCCCCAAGTCTCCCGATAAAAATGATACCTCACTTGCGTGGGTAGGCCTAGCGCCGGCGACAGGAAACACCCCAAAGCGCAACGTGGACACATCCTAAATTTTGGAAAAAAACAGAGGTGTTTTTTTGGAAGTGCCTACCTGTAGATTTTGGCCTCTAGCTCAGCCGGCACCTAGGGAAACCTACCAAACCTGTGCATTTCTGAAAACTAGAGACCTAGGGGAATCCAAGGAGGGGTGACTTGCGGGGCTCGGACCAGGTTCTGTTACCCAGAATCCTTTGCAAACCTCAAAATTTGGCTAAAAAAACACATGTTCCTCACATTTCTGTGGCAGAAAGTTCTGGAATCTGAGAGCAGCTACAAATTTCCTTCCATCCAGCGTTCCCCCAAGTCTCCCGATAAAAATGATACCTCACTTGCGTGGGTAGGCCTAGGGCCGGCGACAGGAAACACCCCAAAGCGCAACGTGGACACATCCTAAATTTTGGGAAAAAACAGAGGTGTTTTTTGCGAAGTGCCTACCTGTAGATTTTGGCCTCTAGCTCAGCCGGCACCTAGGGAAACCTACCAAACCTGTGCATTTCTGAAATCTAGAGACCTAGGGGAATCCAAGTAGGGGTGACTTTCGGGGCTCGGACCAGGTTCTGTTACCCAGAATCCTTTGCAAACCCCAAAATTTGGCTAAAAAAACACATGTTCCTCACATTTCTGTGGCAGAAAGTTCTGGAATCTGAGAGGAGCTACAAATTTCCTTCCACCCAGCGTTCCCCCAAGTCTCCCGATAAAAATGATACCTCACTTGCGTGGGTAGGCCTAGCGCCGGCGTCAGGAAACACCCCAAAGCGCAACGTGGACACATCCTAAATTTTGGAAAAAAACAGGTGTTTTTTGCGAAGTGCCTACCTGTAGATTTTGGCCTCTAGCTCAGCCGGCACCTAGGGAAACCTACCAAACCTGTGCATTTCTGAAAACTAGAGATCTAGGGGAATCCAAGGAGGGGCGACTTGCGGGGCTCGGACCAGGTTCTGTTACCCAGAATCCTTTGCAAACTTCAAAATTTGGCTAAAAAAACACATGTTCCTCACATTTCTGTGGCAGAAAGTTCTGGAATCTGAGAGGAGCTACAAATTTCCTTCCACCCAGCGGTCCCCCAAGTCTCCCGATAAAAATGATACCTCACTTGCGTGGGTAGGCCTAGCGCCTGCGACAGGAAACACCCCAAAGCGCAACGTGGACACATCCAAAATTTTGGGAGAAAACAGTGCCTACCTGTGGATTTTGGCCTGTAGCTCACCCGGCGCCTAGGGAAACCTACCAAACCTGTGCATTTCTGAAAACTAGAGACCTAGGGGAATCCAAGGAGGGGTGACTTGCGGTGCTCGGACCAGGTTCTGTTACCCAGAATCCTTTGCAAACCTTAAAATTTGGCTAAAAAAACACATGTTCCTCACATTTCTGTGGCAGAAAGTTCTGGAATCTGATAGGAGCCACAAATTTCCTTCCACCCAGCGTTCCCCCAAGTCTCCCGATAAAAATGATACCTCACTTGTGTGGGTGGGCCAGGTGCCTGCAACAGAATAAGGCCCAAAACCTGAAGGGATAGAAGGGATAGCACAGCAAGTTTATAAGGGCATATTCTTTTATACATCTTTAGACGGACTCTGCTTTGGGGACCCACATAAGTGAGGTGTCATTTTACTTGGGAGACTGAGGGGAAAACTGGGGAGTAGGAATTTTGTGCTGGAGCGGTGATCCTACTAAGAAAAATCAGGAAAATATGCTTTTTTATGCAAATTTTGAGGTTTACAGAGGCGTCTCGGTAAGAAAATGTTGGGGGAGCCACACAAGCCACACCTCCCTAGACTCCTTGGGGTGCCTAGTTTTAAAAAGTTTCTGGGTTTTGTAGGTTTCCCTACATGACGGCCGCACCCAGGACCAAAAACATAGGTGGGCCCTCCCCCCCAAACACAGGTATTTTTGGAATATATCACTTTGATGTGTGCACATACGTCCGTGATGTGCCAAACACTAAAATTGTGAAAAGAAACACACTTAGGTTATGTGAAGAAGACCCCTCACCCACCAACCAAGTTGGTGGCATGCTTCATCATCGGGGTCCCACCCGAGGCACCTAGCGTGTCTCAAGTGTGCTGCGACGCCTGATTACAGCGGAGCAGGTTTTGTCATTTGTACCACACATACTGGTTGGATTTGGCACGAGGGTGAGTGATGGTTCAGTAGATCAAATTTTATTAACAGGAGATTTCACAAAAGTGAAATGCACTGGTAATAACTGAAAGGCCAAAAAACTGAACCAAAGACTCACAGCTCGTGAGCTGTAAAGCCACGACAAGGCACCAACCGCTTTACAGTCCATTCACACACCTTTCATACATGACATGCACTAGACCATTCACACCGCCAGCCACGGGCCCAGCACATTACAAGACTCGAATCCACAGACAGCGCCAGTCAAGAGCCCATCACTTTCATACGCCCACATGCCTGATACAGCAATCACACCAGCTGATGAGTGTGTGGACTGGCGTTTGGCCGGCACTGCCAGCCAAGCGCCACACCACCAGCCAAGCGCCACCCCACCCACACCACCAGCCAAGCGCCACCCCACACACACCGCCAGCCCAGCGCCACCCCACACACACCGCCAGCCAAGCGCCACCCCACACACACCGCCAGCCAAGCGCCACCCCACACACACCGCCAGCCAAGCGCCACCACACCCACGCCGCCAGCCAAGCGCCACTCTACACATGCCATCCCCTTTTTTTTGTTTTTAAACAACAAAGAAACCACTAATCATAAATTAGTACAAAACTACAAACACAAAAGCTCTAACTGAATACATGACTAATGCCAACCGTGAAACCGAACATATAAAAATATAAAACACCAGTTTACGCTCACGGAATTTCCCAATAATTCTTCTGTGTGTGGTAGCTCCTGAAACAGCCACCCACACACAGCCCAGGCTTTGAAGGACAATCAGGGCAGTACATCCTAGTCTCCTTCCTGATACCTCTTCGAGCACAGACTCTACATCTCTTAGCAGGAAAGTTTTTTTGGGCCGTGGGAGGAATGTGCTCAGCAAAGTGACCATCTTTCAATCTAGCCACATCCTCCACCACTGCTTCTCTAGGAACTCTTGCCTGTTCCAGCACAACAAGGCTAGCTATGATAGACTCCTGAAATTTCACAAATGTCATCCTTGACTCTGGAGAACTATCCTTAAACACAACAAAAGCATTAAAAGTTGCCAAGTGGAACAAGTGAAGCGCTAATTTCTTATACCACACATAAGACTTACGAGCAGCAGTGTAAGGTTCTAACTTCTGATCTACTCTATCAACACCACCCATGTGCTTATTATAGTCTAAGATGCACACAGGTTTGCGCACTTCGGCAACCTGACCCCAAACAGCCACAGGTGAAGTACTCTCATCATGGATGGTGCTTAGCATGTATACATCCCTCTTGTCTACAAATTTCAGAGCTAGCAGCTCATCATTCCGCAAGGCACTGCACTGTCCCTTCTCAAGTTTTTTACAGACAAGCTCTTTTGGATAGCCTTTCCGATTAGAGCGGATTGTGCCACAAGCAACAGTGTCCACTCTGAACAACTCCTTGAACAACCGAACTCCAGTGTAGAAGTTATCTACATATAAATGGTGACCTTTGTTAAACAGTCGTCTACCAAGTTCCCACACAATTTTCTCACTAACTCCAAAAGTGGGAGGACAACCAGGGGGGTCAATATTGGAATCCCTACCAGTGTAGACCCGGAAATTATAAACATATCCTGTATTACTTTCTGACAGCATATACAATTTAATTCCATACCGTGCCCTCTTGCTAGGAATGTACTGCCTAAAAACCAAACGACCCTTGAACAGGACCAAAGACTCATCTACAGATATTTCTTTCCCTGGAACATAGATCTCTGAAAACCGATCTACCAAATGATCAAGGACAGGTCTAATCTTAAAAAGACGGTCAGAATCAGGATGATCTCGTGGCAAGGCTAAAGCATTATCTACAAAATGCAACATCCGAAGAAGAAGCTCATACCGGTTACGACTCATGATGGCAGGAAATATAGCAGTTGCCATCAAGGGACTAGTAGACCAATATGAAGACAGCGACGGCTTCCTTATCAGCCCCATCAAAAAAGTTAAACCCAAGAACTTTTTCAACTCTTCCAGATTTGTGGGAATCCACCGGCTAGCTCTAGAGTGTGGCCTAAGTCTGGCAGCGTTGTCCCTCAAAAACTGCTCTGCATACAAATTAGTCTGCTCAACAATCTCTTCCAAAAATATATCGTCCATAAACAACTCAAAAAAGTTGACGGGCAAAAAGTTTTCCGTATTAACTCGACACCCTGGAAAACCATTAAACGCAGGCAACTGTGGCTGCTCCATGTTTGGTGCAACCCATGCGTCAGGTCTTCCAATGGGAAGCCTTTCAGCCGCTGGCTCCTGCACCATTGGCACATCACTGTCCTCCTCTAAAACAGGCCCTTCATCAGCACTGAGAGTGGCTTCATCATCAGATGATTCATCTCTGACAGAAAATTCACTTCCAGAATCCTGCACTTCCTCCTCTGCCTCAGATGCAGAGTCAGTCTCATATTCATGGTCAGAAGATGACTCAAAAAGCACACTAACAACCTGCTGAGTGGTCATCCTACGGCTGGCCATGATCCTTCCTACAAAAATTAACTGGACAAATACACCACCAACAACCAGCACTGTGTAAGATAAGTAACAAAGTATAGGTTTATCACTAAGAATTATAAACTCAAAAACTATACTGCTCACTTGCCTGAAAAAGCTTGACTCACCAGCAACTACTCTGCACAGCCACAGTAATCACCAACGATATCCCACTAAAAAGAGAAAAAAAAAAGCAAATTAGACATAAGACAACACAATAATCATTGTGCATAACTCTAAGGACAATTTCACACACAATCCTGCATTCAGTACACCACCTACAAACATGTCATTCGTGCATTGCAACAATACTCACTTGGAGTAAATTTATTTACTTACCTAAAACATGCAACTACGCAAACCGCAGGACAACTACTGCCAAAACTGCAACAAGCCACAGCAAAGTCAGCAAAAGCTTTGAACTAGAACAAAAAGGAGAAAAACTGTTATTATCATAAAAGCAAATACTTCGCCAGTTGACAAACACTCCGCCACTAACCATTTTTTCATTTTCCCTTGTGTCTAGTCTTCTCTGCTTGGGGGAAGATGGGCCTAAAAAAAAATAGGCCAATCTACCCCCAAGGGGAGGGGGCAGAAATCGCCCAGATTACATTGCACCCTTTGGGGGGGGGCGACCCTTGCCGAAGGGGCCACACCCCCACACAAAGCACACACACACACATGGAGTATCCCTGGCGCTATGGGGATTCTGCCCCCCTTGGGGACAGAAAGGCCTAAAAAATAGGCATATCTGCCCCCAAGGGGGGCAGAACTGCCCAAAAATACATGTGGGCCCCTGGGGGCGACCCTTGCCCAAGGGGCTGCCCCCCAACACAAAAAATAAAAACCAACAATAAAATCCCTGGTGTCTAGTGGCTTTCTGCCCCCCTTGGGGGCAGATCGGCGTAAAAATAGGGCCAATCTGCCCCCAAGGGGGGCAGAAACGACGATAAATACATTGCGCCCCCGGGGGGAGCGACCCTTGCCCAAGGGGCCACCCCCCAACACAAAGCACACATACAAACATATCTTTCTGGCGCTATTGGGATTCTGCCCCCGTTGGGGGCAGAAAGGCCTAAAAAAAATAGGCC
This sequence comes from Pleurodeles waltl, assembly GCF_031143425.1. Classification (NCBI taxonomy): domain Eukaryota; kingdom Metazoa; phylum Chordata; class Amphibia; order Caudata; family Salamandridae; genus Pleurodeles; species Pleurodeles waltl. The sequence continues at coordinate 1,732,296,137 of NC_090444.1, forward strand.
TCTCTGCCCCCAAGGGGGGCAGAACTGCCCAAAAATACATGAGGGCCCCTGGGGGCGACCCTTACCCAAGGGGCCGCCCCCCAACACAAAAAATACAAATCAACAATAAAATCCCTGGTGTCTAGTGGCTGTCTGCCCCCGTTGGGGGCAGATCGGCCTAAAAATAGGGCCACTCTGCCCCAGGGGGGGCAGAAATGACGTAAAATACATTTGCCCCCAAAGGAGAGCGACCCTTGCCCAAGGGGCCGCCCCCCAACACAAAAAATACAAATCAACAATAAAATCCCTGGTGTCTAGTGGCTTTCTGCCCCCCTTGGGGGCAGATCGGCCTAAAAATAGGGCCAATCTGCCCCCAGGGGGGGCAGAAACAACGTAAAATACATTTGCCCCCAAAGGGGAGCGACCCTTGCCCAAGGGGCCGCCCCCCAACACAAAAAATACAAATCACCAATAAAATCCCTGGTGTCTAGTGGCTTTCTGCCCCCCTTGGGGGCAGATCGGCCTAAAAATAGGGACAATCTGCCCCCAGGGGGAGCAGAAACGACGTAAAATACATGTGCCCCCAAAGGGGAGCGACCCTTGCCCAAGGGGTCGCTCCCCTACACTAGTATGCATTCAAAAGAGAAATCCCTGGTGTCTAGTGGGCATTCCTGGTGCCCGATCGCATCGCGATCGGGCAGCAGGAATGCTCAAAGAGACATCGAGGGAAAGGAAAACCCTTTCCTTTCCCTCGATGCCTCTCTCAGAGCACCCCCACCCCGCACGAAGGTGAAAAACTCACCTTCTCCCTTAGACGTGCTGGAAGCAAATGGCTTCCAGCGCGTCTTTCCCCCTTTCCATGAAATCAGCGCGCGATCGCGCGCTGACGTCATGGGGGGGGGGCGGGGGGGTGGGCGTGAAAGGGGAAGGGATTCCCCTTTCAGCCCTGGCCTGGGGGTATTGGGGGACGGCCCTCGGGGGAAGCGCTAGCGCTTCCCCCGACTGCCAGTCCCAGGACGTAATGGTTACGTCCATGGCGCCACACGGGCGCTGCCATGGACGTAACCATTACGTCCCTGGCGGGGAAGGGGTTAAACCTCTCAACCAGTTCATTTGTTTGTGGATGATAAGGAGTAGTGAACTTGTAAGTAACACCACACTCCTTCCACATAACTTTGAGATATGCAGACATGAAGTTACTTCCTCTATCTGATACCACTTCCTTAGGGAAACCCACCCATGAAAAGATTCCCAGAAGGGTTTTTGCCACTGCAGGAGCTGTAATGGTCCTTAAGGGTATAGCTTCAGGATACCTAATGGCATGTTCTACTACCACAAGGATACATCTATTTCCTGAAGCAATTGGAGGGTCAAGGGGGCCAACAATGTCAACCCCTTCCCTCTCTTGGAGGGGAATCAAGGGGTCCTTAGGTGTGCCACCAGTCTTGCCACTGGCTTGGCAGGTCACACAGGAGCGACAAAACTTCTTGGTGTCGTCTGACATATGAGGCCAGTGAAACAATGGAACAAGTCTGTCCTAAGTTTTACTCTGGCCCAAATGCCCAGCCAAGGAATATCATAAGCCAAAGTCAGAAGAAACTCCCTATACTGCAAAGGGATGACCAATCTCCTGGCAGCTCCAGGTTTAGGGTCCCTTGACCAATGTTCCCTCTATTTTTTTTCCACTGTATGCAGCAGTGTGAGGTCTCTGTGTGCTACAGCAAAGGATACGTGCACCAAGAAATTGACCATTCACGTGAGCGCAGCGCATAACTACCAAGATCTTTGTCATCAGCCTCCCCATACCACTAAAGCGAAAAAGGGATATTTGTATAAACATTGCTCCATGCAATAGGGCTTTAAGGCAGTTTTGTGACCTGGTTGCAAACCCCAAGGACATGACCTGTTAAGTGCCACCAACACCCCAGTTAGAGAAAACAGAAATCAGGAGGTTGAACCATTCTGAAACTTTAACAAATACTCTCAGAGTGCTACAGAGGGCCCTGCACATCAAATACAGCCAGTTGTACAATTAGTTAACATTTACAATTTGATGAACACACTGCTGATAAATGCCATGATGCCCCTGCCAAGATACTGGCTGAGAAATGTTCGTACCCCACCCACACATGGACTGTAGGAGGAGGCGCATTAGAGTTTAGACAAGTCAGGTGCCAACATTAGATAAGTGACATGTTTGTTTTTCTCGCTGGTCCTTGCCATTCTTCCAGTGCTGATAAACTCGGTCTAAGTCAACTTTCCCATTTGAGAGGTAAGCCTTTGTACTCATAAGCATATATAGGTGACTCTCCTGTAGACTGTTTCTTAATTTGGACTTGATTGAGTTCATGAGGCTGAATCCTCGTTCACAGTCTGCACTTGAAGCCTGGAAAGTTGCACAGACATCAACAAGCTGAGATACAACATTTTACTGTGCAGCATTCCACAGAGTGAAATTCACCATGTCTTAAAAGGTCCAAAACAATCTGTTTTTTATATGCGCTGCCACCACATATTTATAATCTCTGTACTGCCGAACAACATCATCAGGGGTGTCACAATCACCGAGGACCAAGACCTTCTTATACTTTTCAACAAGTCTTTGTACATTCTCAGTCCCAAAATCAAACTGTGATTGTGTTGTTACTGTATGGAAATCAAAGATTGTCCATTCCTTCAATGCATCTTCTGGGAACCTTCTTTCACAAAGAAGTTTAATGAAATATAACATCGGCTCACTATCATTCTCTCCGTCCTCTCTGCACAAAGCCATCATATTTCTTAGTGTGTTGCTCCAAAATACAGTGTCGCCCAAGTACTGTTCCTTTATTTGGGTCATTTTTGCTCTTGCATACTGTACAGCTTCAACGGTGGTCAAAGAGCTTTTTTGAAACGACTTGCACAAAGATGGAAGTTCACCCAGAATGTCATTTTGTGCTGCCAAGGAAATGTGGTGGTTTGAGTCAGATAGTTTTTTGTAGTAATATTTAGCAATTGGGTCATTCTCCTTAACTATTTCATGATCAAAGTATTTTAGAGCAACCTCATAATTACGCAACAGTGCACCAACAGCAAAATGCCTTGAAAGCCGCCGCACCTCATTGAGTGGCCGAAAGGAGACCTATTCACATTCAGCGACCAAAGCAATTTCTTCCAGCTTGGACTTCCTTAAAGGGGAGCGGGTGAACACAGTGTAGACAGTCCTCAGTAATATTTCCATTTCCCTGATCATCGGCACTTTTTTCCAGGCATCATCAACTCCCAAATCTTCTCTGTGCACAACACAGTGCTGCTCAACTAGATGGGGAATGGATTGTTTGAGGTGGGTAGCAACACCATTGTTCTTTCCCAGCATCACTGATGCACCATCTGATGTGAACATGACCATGTTTATAAGATCCAGTATATTGGCAGTGTAGAAGTCTTTTACAGCTACAGTGATAGCCTCCGCATTGCATGCACTCAGAATTACAATTCCCCCAAACACTGTTTTGTGCTCTGTCGAAGTTACAGATCGGAACTTGAAGTAAAGGATGAGCATTTTTGTAACTGAAATATCTGCGATCTCATCAATTATCAATGTATGATACCGAGCACTGCGAAGTTCTGCCATTAATTCAGAGCGTATCACGCTGTTGATGGCCTCCAAAAACTCAAAGGCATAGTTCTTGCACCTCCAGCTGTCTGGTATCTTCACATACAATGCGACGTGGTCATGGATGTCTTGAACAGATAACATTTACGTGTTCATTTTGACTGCTAGCAACACATTGTTGATGAGAATCTTTATCTCCTCAGGCAGGGATCTTTGCCATTCAACCACTTCTAGTCTGTTTGCTCTGTCACTGGCAGCAGCACTTTTATTTCTCAGTGTCACCAAAGCAGATTCATGAACTTTGCTACATAGATGGCGTTTCAAGTAGTCCAGCTTCCAGCCATCACTCCATTTCTTCCCAGTAGAAAAGTCCCCTGCTATCTTTGCTTCTGCACATACTTTGCAAATCAGGCCTACTTCTGAACTGTATAGAAATAGCTCTCCCAGTTGTATGCAGACTTTGCTCCAGGACTTCTGTGTCTCAGTCTCCACAATTTCTTTCAGCCATTCTTGTTTGAACACAAGACAGCATTTCTTCCTTTGTGGTGAAGCACTGCTCTCTGCAGAAGTCACAGCTTTGCGCTTTAACATTTTGGTGGCAATCAGTCTGAGCCTACTGTCCCGCAAAGCCTGCAAAAAAAAGAGGGACATTACTTAAAGTGAGAAACATTATTTGAAGTTGGTTTTTATGCTATTGAATGCAATCTACCAGACAAGACTGTGCTATCTCTTCGAAAATGTAGCGAGTAATTACCTGGGCCTTTCTGTTTGATCTCACACCTGCCTGTAGATGTAACTCTGTCTAAGATGTCTGCAACAGAAGAAAATAAATGATTACAGCACATGCTTGTGTTTCAGATGTACTACAAGGAAAAACTACTAAATAATTACCTGGTCTTTCTGCTTGTAGTCATGTCTGCCTTTTCTAACCAATCTTAGCACTGTCTAAGAAGCCTGCAAAAGAACAAAAAAATGTTTGAAGAATGTTGTCATTTTATAATGTACTAGGTGCATCACAAGTGAAATCTACCAAAGAATTACCTTGTCTTTCTGATTCTACCCACATGCGCCTTTGTGTAATATATGAGTAGTGCTGTCGGAGATGCCTGCAATAGAAGAAAAGGTGGGTAAGGTGGTTAAAATAGGTTGTCATATTCCACTGCACTAGGTGCACCACAATGAAAATGTGCTAAATTATTACCTTGTCTTTCTGCTTCTACTCACGTGTGCCTGTTAAAATTTGTGTAGCAGGGTCTAAGATGCCTGTACACGAGGGAAAAATGATTAAAGCGCCTGAACGTTTCAATGTCTCAGTTGCACCATAAGGAAAAACTAGCAAAGAATAACCTGCTCTTTCTGCTGCTACTTTGGTCTGCCCATCCTTATCTATGAACAGTACTGTCTGAGATGACTGCTGCAAAATAAAAGATAGTTATCAGTTGGTTACAGCATGTTGTCACATTATAATGTGGCAGGTGACCCAGATGGGGTACCTACCAAATAATTACCTGGTTCATATGCTTCTACACATGTCGGTCCATTCAAATCTATAACTTGCTCGTCCGACAAACCTGTAATAGAAGCAAAAGGTGTGGATCATGAATGTGATTTATGTAGAGACCCTCAATCCCACCTGGTACGTCTACAGAATTACCTGATCTTCCTTGGTACTCACGCCTGACCATTCAAATCCAAATGTTGACTGGCTGTAATTGGAAAGAAGATATTTAGCATAGGTTATAGAAGTATAGAAGTTACAAAAACATTATGCATGACAGTTCCAGAGCAATTGGGTAGTTACCTGGGCTTTCAGTTTAGATTAACTCTCGTTCCATATTATCATCCATTTGGAAACCTACATCATGCGTTAGACCTTCGATGATGCAGCCTTTACAGGCCTCAAATTATCTGCTCGCCCACTCGCCATGACCAATTGGATTTTATAAGCACTTTTAGACCCACTAACCCGTTCTGGCCAGCTGACAAAAAATAGTGTTCTGTTCAGTCAGACAGTGAATGAGCAGTGAAGGTGCCTTTAAATCTTGTTTTTGTCTTGTATGCATGGTGCAAGGTGCTTTGCATAATTTTTTGCCCGGGAATGCCTACCTTTCATCTCATTTTTGCAAGGTTGTTTTCTGCAAGCAAAAAATGACGCTAACTCCAAAAGATTGGCGCTAGATGGGTCTTGCGCCAAAGTATAAATATGGAGTTAAGTTTGCACGAAAAAGGACGCTAATTCAGTGCAAACAGAGTCCTGCCTTTTACCTACACAGCACCCTGGCCTACAGGATACCTAGGGCTTACCTTAGGGGTGACATGTGTAGAAAAAGGGGAGTTTAAGGCTTGGCAAGTACTTTTAAATGCCAAGTCAAAGTAGCAGTGAAACTGCACACACGGGCCTTGCAGTGACAGGCCTGAGACGTGGTTAAGGGGCTACTTATGAGTGTGGCACAATCAGTGCTGCAGTCCCACTGGTAGCATTTAATTTACAGACCCTGTGTATATGGTATACAAATCTACAGGGGATATACAAGTAAATAAATATGCTAATTAAGTATGAGCAAATGTAACCATGTTTTAGGGAGAGAGCACAAGCCAGTGGTGTAGCATTAGCCCCACAGCATCTGAAGTGCAGGAGGAGCCCAAGCTCCAGGACCCCCCCTTAGCACAGCCAGCACTTGGGGGTGGGAGGTGGGAGGAGGACCCTCCATGTACTCTGCAAGGTGCCCCTCAAGTTTTGATACGCCACTGGCACAAGCACTTTAACATTGGTTAGATTAAGAGAGTCATAAGGTCATCAAAGACAAAGTCAGCAGAAAGTGGATGGTAAAAGGCGAAAAGGTCTGGAGGTGACACCGCAGAGATGGCCAGTTTCAACACTATATAAATGTAATTACAATACATGTATCATTTGCAGCAGAGCTGTCACTTTGGAGGCGGGGAACTAGGTTTGTGTCTTGGCACCTGCTCACCATCCTGTGATTCTGGGCAAATCACTTAATCTCCCCGGCATATCAAAAATGAATGTGTCCTTGTGTATTGTAAGTGGTGCGTATGTAAAGTGCTCCAATACCTTCTGGTCAAGTTCTCGCTATATAAAAAATGCTGAAAAGGAAAAAGAGGTAAAGGATTTGCTATACAGTTCTTGGGCAGCTATAAATAGGATTTACCAGAGCCTGTCATTCTGTGTCACCCAGCAGTCTAGTGGTCATGCTAGCACCAAACAGAAGGTGATTGAATTTCTGCCAAAGCGGGAAGCTGCAACTCAACCTGAAGGCTGTAACAGCGTTCAAAACTCGCAAAGATGGCTTTATCCGGATTGCTGCAACTTTCATAAATTCAAGTGACAGCCTTCAGCTGACCCCAGATAGCTGCTGCTGTCACAGGCTGGTGCTGCTGTGAAGCCTGCCGCCAAAGCATATCCTGTGAGGATTGCCTTGCTTGCAAGAGCTGCTGCAGTTATCTACAGAGGAGTAGTCCACCCCAAGAGGACAGTAACCTACTAAACCCAGCATATAGCCCAGATGACCACTGATGCCCAACAGGTAACTGCGGGGTTTAGCTCCACTAAGGGATTCAAACCTGGAGTGATAAAGGGGTGTGGTTTATGCAGACAGAGCTGTGTGGTACAGGCAGAGTAATAAGGTTGTGAGAAAGTAATAAGAAAGTGAGAGGTGGGTAAGAGGGAACAGATGTAAAAAGGAAGAGGAGAGGTGGCGAGAGGAGGTAATGAATGAAAAATGTAAGTTGAGAGTTTATGTAGAGAGAGAGCTGTGATTGAAAAAGATGAGGTAGTGAAAGATATTTGAAGTAGAAATAGAAATAAGGAAGACAGAGATGAAGGGGTGATGTAGAGAGAGGGTTGAGAGAGCGGTATAGAGAGATGGAGAGACTTAGAGAGGAGATGTAATAAGAGAGATGAGGCTGGAAGAGAGGTCAAGTAGACACAGGAGAATTGAAACAAAGTGAGATAGAGCAGTGAGGTGGGCAGAACAGTGAACTGCAGAGGGGACTGAGGGAGAGAGAGGTAGAAAGAGGTGGATGTGAGAGAGAGGTGAGGCAGAGCTCGACAGAGGAAGCGAGTGCACAGAGGTACTGAGATAGGTTGAGATTGCGCCCATGAAAAAGTATTCATTATATTCATGTAATTTACACAGTTTCATGGTATGCAAACTACAGAAAATGCTGCAAAGTATGCTTATGTTAAATTTCATGCGATTCTGCCGCAGTGAACTGGTTTGAGCAGACAATGTCTTAAGGGTGACAGTTTCAAGCAGGAAATGGTAAAAACAACATTTTCTCTTCACAGGTGTACCATCACCGCCGGCGCACTTCGTCATTGGCTCCTGGGACCCACAGGGTCCTATGTTAACCAATGCAGCATTGCGCCGCGGTCTACGACCGCCTAGCGTGATGGTGTACATCGCCAGCGCAGTTAACTCACATCCCATTGTGCCCCTTTAGAGGTCAGGCATCCGACATTTCAGGGGCCCAAATGGCTTCATTTTCAACTGCGTCACACATACCTAGGCCTGGAGTCAACACACATACAGAAAGTATTTTGTATTTTGTGTCGTGTTCTGTGTAGCTGTGGGTACATACCTCTGAATTGGTTGACTCTGTGGTCGCTGTTGTCCTTCATAGGCACCGTCAGCTGGGACATGTGAGGAGATGGTGGAATCCTCCAGTGTACCGACCGCTGGTGGACCTGTTGACAATGGAGGAGCGACATTTAATCATCACCTACAGGTTTGACCGTGCCACAATCCAGGAACTGTGTACCCAGTTGGAGCCAGACCTTATGTCACCAATTCGCCATCCCACAGGAATCCCCCTCAAGTGCAGGTGCTATCAGTGCTCCATTTCCTAGCAAGTGGGTCATTTCAAACAACAGTGGCCATGGCATCAGGGATGTCCGAGCCTATGTTTTCCAACGTGTTGTTCACAAAACCTTTTCTGCAGGAGGATGGTCCAGATGACAGTGTTGTGGCAGCTGTGGAGCATGTGGACAGTGATGAGGAGGAAGCTGAGGAAGAAGACATTGACAACAGGGACTCTGTCATACAGCAATATTTCCAGTGACACACAGGTTAGAACAATTTCTTTACAAGTACATTTAATTTCACACTTCTACCTCTATCCTGTCTGTCAATTTGAAGCAGTATTTGGTAACTGAGTTGTACATTTCCATTACGGTTTCACAGGTGTGGTTACCAACGTGTGTGATCTGCTTGCATCCTTCATGGACTTGTGATGTGTGACATAGGTATGTTTACATTACAATCTTCGAAAGGATTTTGTCATTGTCATAGATAATACAAATTTTAAAAATCACAGACTGACTCCAGATTGTTTTGTGGTTCAAGGGTGTTTATTGACGTGCTAATTATTGGATGGGGTGGCAAAATGGTGAGGGGGGATGGTGGAGGAATGTCCATGGCAGAGTCCAGTCTATTAGTCTCACAGGTGCATTGCCCATATGGGCATGGGAAGTGGAGCTGGGGCAGTTCGAATTTGGACAGGGTAACAAAGTGGGACAGTGGGATGACAATCAGGGTGGACTCATTTCTTGGCAGGGGTCTTGCCATCGTGCTCTGTCCTGTTCCTGTATCGCAGGGACCGCTTGCGGGTGGTTCTCCGTCTGCAGGGGGTGGGGTGCTGGTGTGGTGGTCCTGTGGCGGGACGTCCTGTCCACTAGCGCCGGCGGAGTTGGTGGGCAGTTCATCATCCATGCTAGTGTCAGGGGCCCCTTGGAGTGCCACGGTGCCCCTCATGGTGTTCTGTATGTCCTTCAGTACCCCTACGATGGTGCCCAGGGTGGAGCTGATGGTTCTGAGCTCCTCCCTGAAGCCCAAATACTGTTCCTCCTGCATGCGCTGGGTCTCCTGAAACTTGGCCAGGACCGTAGCCATTGTCTCCTGGGAGTGGTGGTATGCTCCCATGATGGAGGAGAAGGCCTCGTGGAGAGTGGGTTCCCTTGGCCTGTCCACCTCCTGTTGCACAGCAGCCCTCCCAGTTCCCCTGTGTTCCTGGGCCTCCGTCCCCTGGACCGTGTGCCCACTACCACTACCACTGCTCCCAGGTCCCTGTTGTTGTTGGGGTGGTAGGTTATCCTGGGTTCCCTGTAGTGGTGGACACACAGCTGATTGACGTGTCCTAGGAACGGAGGTATGGGCCCGCTGGGTGGGTGCTGTGCTGGTGTTACCAGAGGGTGGAAGGTCAGTGTTGGGCTGTGCCTGTGCGAGGGGAACCGACTGTCCCGAGGCCCACAATGGTCCGGGCTGGTCATCTGGATCCAGTTGGCCAGAGCTGCTGTCGTCACTGTGGGCCTCTTCTGTGGGTGGGGTGTAGATGTCTGGACCCTCCTGTCTGGTGACGTTAGGTAGTGGTCCTGCAGGGGTGTAAAAGCATGATTATTGCATCTGTGTGTGTCATGGTGTGCAATGGGTGGGTGAGCGTATACCCCAGTGCTAGCATTCCTGTGTGGGGGCTTGTGTGATGATGGTTCGGGGGTGTTATGAGTATTTGCAGTGGGCATGCTTTAGTGATGGGTGTCCATGCTTTGTTGTGTCATGCAGGGCTTGGTGTTGGGATGTGTGGTTTGTGTTATTAGTACATTAGTGAGGATTTGGCGTGATAGGGGAGGGGGTGAGGGTGGGGGTGTGTGATAGCATGCAGGTATGGTGGGGGATATGATAGTTAAATTTGACTTACCAATGTGCATTCCTCCACCGACTCCTCCGAGGCCCTCAGGATGCATAATGGTCAAGAGTTGCTCCTCCCATGTTGTTAGTTGTGGGGGAGGAGGTGGAGGTCCGCCGCCAGTCCGCTGAACCGCGATGTTGTGCCTGGAGACCACAGAACGCACCTTCCCCCGTAGGTCGTTCCACCTCTTCCTGATGTCCTCCCGATTTCTTGGGTGCTGTCCCACTGCGTTGACCCTGTCCACGATTCTTTGCCATAGCTCCATCTTCCTAGCTACGGAGGTGTGCTGCACCTGTGATCTAAATAGCTGTGGCTCTACCCGTACGATTTCCTCCACCATAACCCTGAGCTCCTCCTCCGAAAACCTGGGTTGTCTTTGGTGTGCCATGGGGTGGTGTAGGTGATGTGTGGGGTGGTGTATGTGGTGATGAGTGTGGTGATGTGTAGTGGTGTGTGGTGTTTTGTGCGTGGATGTTGTGTGGGTGATGGTGTTGTGTGCCTCTGTGTGGTGGGGTTGTCTATTGCTGTGCTCACTGTCTGTCGCCTTCGTCTCTGATTTTTGGTTGTAGGGGTTTGTGGGTGTGTGTTTTATATTGTGTTGGGTGTGTGGGAGTGGTGTTTGTATGTGTATCAGGTGTGTGTATTTCGATTTGTCCAATGTGGCAGTGTTTTGGAGATGTGTGTGTATTTTGAGTGCGGCGGTGTGTACCGCCAATGGAATACCGCGGTTTAAAGACCGCTGCATGGATTCATGGGTCGTGATAGCATGGGCGTATTTCTGTTGCTGTGACGGTGGAGGTTTTGTTTTTGCCAGTTTATCACTGACCTTTGGTGTGGCGGACTTGTGTGGGCGGATTCCGAGATGTGGGTCATAATAGCTGTGGCCGAATTCCGTGGCGGTGTATTGGCGGTCTTCTGCACGGCGGTAAGTGGCTTTTACCGCCAATGTTGTAATGACCCCCAATATCCTAAACCTCACAGCAACGTTATCAAAATCACGAAAATTATAGAAATGATTAGAAGATCAAAAGAGCATATCAACCGTATATTTCTTTGTCCATGAAGGAAGCGCTTATGCACTAAAGAGTTTTTATCGGAAGCTTGTTTTACAAATAGTGGTGCTAAAATGCAGTTACTCAGTCAGGTTAGATAATGTTGTTCGACAGTATGCACTAAATAGTAGGCATTATCTTCTTTTCCACCGCTTCCGGGATGGGGCTGCCAGTGGATGATCTGTACTGGGCTCCAGCCCGTGAGTGAGCTGAAGGGGAGGGGTCCAGCGAGGGACACGGAGACTCGCAGACAGGCACATTCACACGCTAGGAACAGGAGCCCAGGCTTTCCAGCAGCAGACCAGCGGGCGAGCCCCCTCACTCCCCTGGGACCGGACCAGGAGCCGTGAACATGGAGGCGCCCAGCCGGCTCCCCTTCCTCACCAAGATGGACAATGACAAAGGTAGGAATCAGGCTCCCATTGAAAGCTTAGTGGGTTTAGGCAGCAGATCTAGAGAGCTACCACACTCACCTCATAAACATACCTTGCTCCTGAGAACTGCCTGGTGCCACCTTGTCCTTCTCTGCCTCGAAGAGAGTGATCTGTTTTTGCGCTGTTCATGTTTTAAACGCAGCGCTGACGTACAGTTTCACTCTCTTGCGTGATACAGGCAGTGGCGTGGCACAAAAGTGCAAGCTTGGGAAAAAGGCCTGCGCGGTGGGGGAAGGAAGGGTGCACGCGCGTGCGCACGCACCTTACAGGAAACATTGCCCTTGACTCAGTATAGAGCAGGTTATCTTTCCAATAGACTTTATGGCTATCAGTGATATCCCCATTCGGCTGTTTGGCAGCTTGCTGCCTTAAACCCTCTAGTGTGGGACAGGTCTGCTGTGCCACACTCAGCTCTTCCCTAGCAGGCCCCCCCTACACCCAAAAGCTCAGCAGTGTCTGCTGCCAGCTCATCTGGTGTAGTTTCTTCACAGAGAGAGGATGCCTCTTCCTCAAAAGGGGATTCTTCTGGAGAGGGAGGGATAGTGGGCAAGGATTTGCCCTTTCTACCCCTAGCTTTTGGGAGCACTTGGTCCATTTTTCCAGGATCCAGGGTTCCCTGTCATCCTTGCTTCTGTGCCTGAGCCCTTGTGAGAGCAAAGATATGCCCTGGAATGCCCAGCATTGCTGCATGAGCCTCCAACTCCACTTCAGCCCAAGCTGATGTCTCCAAATCATTTCCTAGTAAGCAGTCTAGATGTAAATCAGTGGCTACCATAACTTTCGTTGGAGCAGTAAACCACCCCTCCCCACCCAGTTGAGATTCAGAACCGCCATGGGGTGGCTAAGAGTGTTCTTATGAGCATCAGTCACTTGGTGCTGCTAACCAAGTAGGTGTTGTTCAGGTGCAACCAGTTTCGAAATCACCATGGTGACACTGGCTCCTGTGTCCCTGTAGGCCTCAACCTCAACACCATTTAGTAGGGGTAGTTGCTTGTACTTACCCATATTAAGGGGACAAGCAACCAAGGTGGCAAAATCAATACCACCTTCAGAGACTAAAACAGCCTCTGTGGTGACCCTAACAAGACCCTAACAAGACCAGCCCCAACCACATTACCAATAGTGAGCCCAACTACACCCTTTGATTGGCTATTTGTAGTGTTCTTCCCACCGCCACTGCTATTGCTAGAGGACGCAGTTGGGGTTGTGCTGGTGGGAGCCTTGGTGTTTTTTTTTGGACAAGTGGAATCACTTTCCCAATGGCCTTTACTTTTACATAAATGACACCATGGCTTCTTTTGATTGTGTTAAGAGGATTTGGACCCGCCTCCCCCAGAGGAGTTTTGTGGGCCTGATGAAGACTCAGAATTATTTTTATCTTTGTCCCCACCCTTGTCAGAAGACTTACCATCCTTCTTCTTGCCATCCTTGTCACCACCTGTATGAGCTTTTCTGCTCACTGTTGTTCTGACCCATTTGTCTGCCTTTTTTCCCAATTCTTGGGGAGAGGTCAGATCTGAGGCTAACAAGTACTGATGTAACAAGTCAGACACACAATTATTCAAAATATGCTCTCTCAAAATAAGATTAGGCTTTCATAATCAGTCACCTTACTGCCATGTAACCATCCCCCCAAGGCCTTCACTGAACAGTCTACAAAGTTTGTCCAGTCTTGAGAGGACTCTTTTCTGGTATCTCTGAACTTTATCCTGTATTGTTCAGTTGTTAAGGCAAATCCATCTAAGAGTGCATCTTTCAAAACTTTTTAGTTGTTGGCATCACTCTCCCTGACAGTAAGGAGTCTGTCCCTACCTTTGCCAGTGAAGGATAGCCACAAGATAGCAGCCCACTGCCCTTGAGGGACCAACTGTACCATACAGGCCCTATCAAGTGCAGAAAACCACTTGTTTATGTCATCCCCCTCCTTTTAAGGGGGGACAATCTTGTGCAGGTTTCTTGAATCTGTTTCTTTCATAGGATGACTATCAAGATTGCTGCTGCTGCCACCATGAGGAACTAACCCCAAGTTCTGTTTTTCCCTCTCTACATCTAGAGATTCCCTATCTAAGGCCAACTGCTGCTATTGTAGCTTCAGTATGGCCTCTTGCAACCTCAGCTTTTTGAGTTCCGTGACTAGGGTGTTATCCTTAGGGTGGGAGGCATGGGAATTCTCTGACACAGAGGTAATGTGGGAATTAGCAGAAGTGGACCTTTCTCTAACTACCTGAACTCTAGTGACCTGGCCTTTTGGAGTGAAAGGTGCTTACTGATGTGCGATCCCTCACACTACCAGCTTCACTAGGTGGCCTCATACTTGAAAGGTCTTTGAAAGTACCCTCCCCGGAGTCCTCAGGGCCCTCCTCTGATTCTACCTCTTTACCCCCCTCCTCTACCTCCTGATCCTGGGTTTCACCAGTCTGATTCTGGTCACTTTCAAGGAGAAGGCTAAGAAGAAGATCTTTGGGAGGGTGCTTACCAATCCCTAAACTCTTTTCTGTACAGATGCAATACCACTTATATCATGTAGGTACTATATCATAAGAAAGACAATACTCAGTGTTACTAAAAATAAATGTACTTTATTGTAGTGACAATGTGCCAAGAATATCTCAGAGGATATATTACCTTAGAAGGTAAGTAAAATGCACAAAATATGCACAGAAAACCAAATCAGGTAAGTAACACAGTCAGAAAGCAGTGCAAACACGGCAGAATACAATAGGATGCAATAGGCCTAGTGGCAACACAAACTATATACTAAGAAAGTATAATGCGAATCACAAATGAAGCCCTAGGCTAGTGTAGGTTGTAGAAGGTCACTGGGAGTGTAAGAAAACACTAAGGGTGTCCCAGACAAAGCTGCGGGGAGAATGCCACTGTCATACCAGTGGTGTCCCCCCAAGCATATTACAATGTTCCCGCAGGGCTGACCAGCGAGAACATTGTATTACACGTTACTGCCAGGCTGACCGTTGGGAACAGTGCTATGATATTGGCCTCGGCTACTTTAAGTAAGCTGTGGCCAATATCATAGCACACCAGCACAATCCGAATGCGCACAGTCTGCAAAGCACACAGTGCGCATTTGAATAGTGCAAGGCAGGTATCCCTGCCGTGGAAAGGCTGGAGGAAAGCTGAGTTGTAATCAGCCAGGTGGTGATGATTTCAGCACAGCCATGACTGAGAACAACTGAGACCGCCATCAGCCTGTCGGGAACCATGTTCCTAGTAGGGACGGTGGTCCCCTTGTGGGTCTGCATGCCAGGGTTCTAATGTGGCAGTCGGACTGCCTGGAGTGTGGCGGTCCGACCGTCACTGCAAGTGTGGTGGTCCTCAGCCCGCCACACTTGTAATACTATAATTTGTGTGATGTAGGTAGTTACAATAGTGGTGTAGTTATGTTTATAATGTTGTATAATGTTGTAGTGTTTCTAATGTGGTTGTGGTGTATGTTTTATGAGAGTGGGTATGTTCTTTTTTATCACAGGCTGTTGAGTCACAGTACAGGATTCTTCTTGTATTTGGATGTGTTTTTTCGTATGTCCTTATGGAAGGAATGTTTTTGTTATTTTTCAACCAACATTATTTTAAAGGTTGTTTTATTTTTCAGCTTTCCTGGGGCAATTGTCATTTTTTGAAGTTCGTTATGTAACCTAGGATTATTAACTATTTCTTTGGATTTATTTTTGGAACTTTAATTTTTGCAATACTTTGCAGGGGTTTATTTTTGCCAGTTTGTGTGTGTTGATTTTTGGTCCATGGTCATCAGTTACAAAACCATAATTGTATTTTTTTATATATTATTGATGGGTAATGTTATTATTGCAATTTTTATTTATGTTGTATCTAACATGTAATATATTATTTTGTTTGTATGTGGTGTGGCCTTTTCAAGACATTGTGATTTTTTGTAATATGTCTGAGACATATTTTTCATGAATTGCTATGTTATAATATTCTTATTTATTGCTGTTGCTGTATATTTTTATTTATGTTTATGTCATAGAGAGGTGAATAAATATATTATTTCTAAAATGTATTACAAAATAATTGAGTTTGTGGTAGGTGCTTTGTGCTGAGTTCTATTGTTAGTGAGATGTATAGTTTTGTTAGAGTATTGTTTTAATTATCATTTTGAGGCTGGGTAGTCATTTGTTATTTACAAAGAGATGTACTTTGAATTGTAAAATGTAATGCATCTGTTTAGTCTGATTAGATATTTTAGGTTTGATTTGGCTTACTCACTGATTTTGCTCTTAGTTGTGCTGCTGTTAGCTTTGTTCTTTTTGCAGGATTTCTAGGAATTTGTATAGGGTAGGGTTGCCTTGGTCTAATGTGAGTCGAAGGTGTTCTGACATCCTCCTACTTCATTGGTTTTGGATTTCTGAGCTAATGCACTGTCGTACACACTCTACCATGAGATTTGAAACTTGAGATGACATCTATGTCCAGGACGTGTCTTCAAAGTAGTCCATGAGAGGACTTAATTTTCATCAATTTCTTTCGCTTTATGGGGTCCTATTATTATATTGTAGTAGTTATCTGCTTCTGTCACTGGTATGTAGGCTATGGCAAATTATGTTTTACTTTCAAAGGCAAATTTGCTGTTTGTTGTATATTCTATACTTGGGACAGGTATTGTTTTAATGCTTTAATTGAAAGGAAAATAGCTGTCTTGTATGGTTGTGTGTGGGTAGATTTTGAGATCTATTTATGTCATTGCCTGCCCAAAGTCTACACGTATTTTTGATAGTAGTTGTTAGTTTGAATTTGCATTTTGTTAAGTAGTTCATAATATGTTGCACATTGCTTGTTAGGCAGCAGTGTGTAAATATGGGGTATGTTACCCTCATGATATTCTCAATGTATTGTGTATATTTCCATAAAAGGTGGGAGGGCCCAATTTGATGGTGCTGTCCAGCTTCCAAAATGCACACTGAAGTACCCTGAGTAGATTGTTTTGTGTTACCTATATGATTATTCTCCTACTGTAGATTCTATTGTTGTGAAAGAGAAAGAGTTCCTTGAGATGTTTTATAGTTAGGTGTTTTGGAATGTTTATCTCTTGACATCTTTTAGGAACAGTAGAGGAATGGGTTGTGGCTGTTCTTATTAATTCAATTAGTACTTTGAAATTAGGGAATACTAGTTGCTGACCTTTAATGTGCTCAGGGTTGGCCTTTTTTCCAGGAAATTGTGACCACGCCCTTCCAACTTCCTCACCTTACCAATTTTGTGATTACCTTACACATGGGCCTGGCTGTCTGCTAGATACACACATAGCCAGCTCTCTTGGGTAGTACACTGTGCATGTCAAGGCAGTTTCTGCTTCCATGTTCATGGTGCCAAATCAGCAATGCTGACAGGGTCCAATGAAATTTAGTGATCCTCAGTGCTGCGTGCTCAAGCCCTGCATGAAGGAGTCAAACCCTTCTGTCATTTGCTGCTGATAGCTCTGCCTTTTACCCTGTCTGTTTTCATTGTTCACTTGAAGAAAATCTTGCCAGACCCTGATCATGAGATGATAAAGACATTCAGCAAGGGTGAGTTATGAGGCCTCAATCAGAATATTTTACTAAATACAGCTGGACTTTGTACCATTTTATTTCAAGAAACATACAGACTGGTTCCTTGATGAGCTTATGAAGATGTGTGGCTTCGGGATGTGTTCAGTTGAAAGGTGCCAGGCAGTAACACTTTGAATAAGTGTACTTAATTCTTTCAATTTTTATAATGGTGATAGTATTTCTCTTTGGTTTATAGGAGCTAATTCTGATATATTTAAAGTTAACAGTGGCGCTTTCTGGAAGTTGTGGTTTAAAGATTTTACTGTAACCTTCTGCCTACATTTTAAATTTGAAAACCGAAAGAGGGTATTTAGATGTGCTGGTAGAAGGGTATGATCATACATTTCAATATAGCTTTATGATTTAGCTAATGTTTAAAAATAACCTTAGAACCCTCACAATGCACAGTCTTCAGTGATATTATCAATGCTGTCATTGTATGTTTCAGCAGTTTTGTAATATGAGTAATAAGCAGTGCCAGGTGAGGGGGCAAGATATAGTTGAGTCAGGGCTCGAGATATAGATACTTAAGATAACTATAACTGGCGACTTTTAGTGGCTTGTTTGTTTAAAATGGTGTGTTTTAAGTAACTTTTTCACTTAACTATAACATCCCTCTAACATTTTTTTGTGTGAAATTTTTTTAATACAAAAGAAAGTTATTATTACAGTCCCTTACTGTAACATCACTTTAACCTTTGTTTTTTCAGTCAATGTTGATGTTTTTTTAACATGAAGTAAGATGTCTATCATCAAGCGTTCAGTGGGGTTGCATGCAAGGACTGTTTTATAGCTAGACACTGCGTCCACCCAAGCATCCTCCTCCAAGGAAGTCCAACCCCTGAAAGTTGAGCAGTAGTGTGGGATTGGGAGCAGGCCATTGCCATCAACCTGAGTGGCGTGGGGTTGGGCGCAGGTCCTGGATAACTCCTACCGGCGAGCACGCCGACTATGTGATGCAACAGTATAAAAGGTGTATTTCTAAGTAAGGCAGACCTACAGGCTTTGTCATAGGTTCAGGACACCAGAATATAAAAAGAAGGCCTATTGTATTTATCAAGGGGTTAGCACATCAACATTTTTAAAACAAGCTCCTAGTCTTTATCAAATAGTCACCAGTAACTGTAATCAAATGTTTATTTTAGAAATTAACATGTAGCAATATTTTAATAAAAGTGATTATCATAAAATATAGAAGCTTTAGCTCTAAAAAACATTTAAATATATTTAAGTTTTCTTTGAACAGTTTTAAAGCCACAAAATGCAGCCATATCCAACCACAAGAGGTGCCAAATTCTAGCTGAAAAAGATACAACTTCAGATGGGAGTCCGTTAAAAAATATGTTACACTCTCTTGGGGTCATGAATTCCATGACCCAGGAGACTTACTGTGTGTTTTTATATATTTTGCTGGGAGGCGTCTGCACTACCTGCAGCCCTCCATAACATTTAAAAAAATGGTTGGTGGTGCTCTGACCCTTCCAGGGGCACCACCAGCACCAAGACACCTTGCTTAGTAAAGAAAGACCTTGCAAGGCATGATGCTACCCAGCTGTAATACTGAACGTGAAATGAGCGGCTAATTCGCTCATTTCACATTTGTTACTTTTAAATTAGATGTTTTATTATGGAGTAAGCGTATGCCCCTGAGCCATCTATTGGTCCCAGGAGATATCTGTTTTTAAAGGGGATGGGGCATGGGCCTCCCCTCCTTAAACCACTTAAGGACCCCGGGGACCTGATCGCCCAGGGCTGATATATATTTTCTGAGGAAAGGTGTGTGCAGGGCCTGTTAATGGGGCTCATTCCTATTTGTGAATGTGTTATCATATCTTTTAAGGTTTAAGGTGGCCAGCTTTTAGTTGAAAAACACTGATACATGGCATTCTGATTTGGTATTTGGGAGGGACACCTACCACACACCACTTCAAAATACTGAATCTTTATCTATTTCCAAACACATTTTGCTAAATGAATTTATTAAATGAGAAAAAGGGGTTTTAGCCTTAAGAAATCCTCTCATTTACGTATTTGGAGGGTATCTGAATAATAAATCCCTTTGTACATCTGACCATGAGTTTGTGATCATAATGTCTCAAATGTCCATGTAGATTGGAAAAGACGCCCAATTGATAAGGTACCCTAAGTCACAAATAAGGACACAAAAAGAGACAAAAGCATTGCCCAACAAAATAAGAAAAATAGGAAGAGAGAAAGATCAGGAGTAGATCAAGGAACCTTGTATCAGTACACTGTTTAAAATTAAACTCCCTGATAGTCCAATGAACATTACCATACTATTAGCAGATTAAGAGATATGATCAATGCACAGAAAAATATTTTGAAGATAATCTGTTCAAACAAGCAGTTTCTGGCCCTATCAATATTTTACCTCACATGCCTCCACAGAATAGACAAAGAAAGCACTGGGAACCTGATTAATTGAAGTGGCAAAGTACCTTGCAAAAGATCATGAGAGAGGATCCAATCAAATGTCTAGGATTAAAGAGAAATGTGTGCGGATTTGGGTGCACTATATGAAATGGCTGGGTAGCCTTATTATGCAGTACACTTGCAAATACCATCTTGGGTCCAGTCAGGTACGTTTACTCCACCTTTAGATCGAGCCTGAGTAGTTATGGCTGTGAGCAGTAAGGCTTAGCAAAGACATAATGTGTAAACCAGTAAACAACACCTAAAAACGAAATAAGAAAGTCACATGACACGAAAGAAACAAGACACCAATTTATACAAATTCATAAAAATAAAACTTATTTTAATGAAGATTTAGAGACCTTAACCATCAAACTCTACTGGAGGGTTCTAGAGATACATATTTTAGAATCAATAAATAACTTTTAAATCAACCCCAAACAGGCACTGGGCAACAAAAAGTTTGGAAACTTTTGAAAACTTTGAAACAGTTAGTTCAACAACTCCAGCCTGTGTTGGACAGACAGAGGTCTACGGAGCCAGAAACAATACTTTGAACAGTTACCTGTCCATCAGAGCGTTTTTAAAGCAATATCCAAACTTTACAGGATGACCACCATAGATGACAATGGAGTGGTCCTGATGCTGATGAATGCAGGCTTAAAGATGCTCAAGGATGCTCCTGATGCTGTGCGGTCCAGGGATTTAAAGTTTGGTTGAGTCTCTGGTCCATAGGTGAGTGGGGGTGTCTCTTTATCTGGGTCCCATGTTGTCTTCTTTGTAGGTTTGCATGGGCTGCAGATGCAGACCTTGCTCTTTTGCAACACAGTGGTCACAATGCCAATTTTTGGTGGAGGCTGGTGTCCACTGTGGGTAATCCAGTCACAACCAACAATCACTGGTGTATCAGACAAGAGTGCACTTTCTGGATATCTCCAAATTGTCCTTTAGGTGCCCGGCATCCAGCAGCGGCAAGACTCCCACAGTGGCTACGAGTGATGCGACTTGTGCTTCTTCAGCTTTAATGTCTCCAATGCCATTTTGGGAGGTCAGCAGCTGACCCTTGGAGTCTCTGCTTTGGACTGGGGCCCGGAGTCAACTTTTCCCTGAGCCAGGCATGCAGAACATTATCAATACTCTGCTAGTCCAAAGTGCAGCAGGTGCAGTTGCACCAGCGTCACAGCCTCTCTTTGTGCACTTCCAATGGGTGCAGAGTGGTCTTCTCCTCATCCTCCTACCAGGACCACAAGTAGCGAGGGTCTACATGCCAGAGGTGTCATATTTCTCCCATGAAAGTTCTTCAAGGGGACCACGCCATGACTACTCAATGTGCTACTGGGTCTCCTACTAACTAGTGACAAGGTTCCTGTGATGTGTGGCATCAGACTATCCCAGAATGCCACATTCTTGCCTCTTTCAAGATTGCACAACCCTTTGTCGGTTGTGAGGAGCAAGGTAGCCCCCCTTAGAGGTCCGCCTTCCTCAGGGCAACGTGGTCATGATAAAACTAGTCTGGAGGTGAGTTTCCCCTCTCTGGCCATGTCTCCATGATGTCTACAGGAACAAAAGGCATCCTGCTCAGAGGTGTTGGACCAGGCGGCCCATTTCAAAGGTGGATTCCCCTTTGAAACTCACCTCTGGTCCAACCCCTGAGTGGCCATCTGGGCAGAGAAAGTGTCACTTCACTGCTGAAGCCCTGCCCCTTTGTCCCTGAGCATGGGAGTCATTCACACATCTCCCCAGGAGGTCAGAAACCTGTCTGGCTGTGTATGCCTTTGTGAGGCTTCTGGACAAGTAGAGCACAAAGCTGCCCACCATTATTAGTGACACCAATTTCAATATGGGCACCAAGTCACATTTAATACCACAATGATTAATTTGATACCCCACACGACCCAGTTTGGTAGTCTCAGTCAAAACTTAGCTGTATTGGGATATTACTCGTTAAATCTATATTAGCTAATGGGGCTACCAACTTTACCCAGCACAAAATGACAATTTTGAAGTGTTGCTGTTAAGACATATTGTAAAACTCTGTGTTACTTAGCAAAATATTGCTTCCTGCTGAAGGACTTAATAGGCCTTCCTTAGGTGAGACTTACATGTAATGCTAAGGGATAGGGTAGCTTTGCCATAGGTTGAAATGGCAAAGTCGAACTGCTAGTGAAAACACTGCTCTTCCAGTCTGCAGTGGCATGCCTTGAGCCATTTTATACGTTGTCACACAAAGAGTGGCAAAAAACAGTGCTGTAGCCCTAAGTGGATGCTCTGAGCCTCATCACGAGTTTGGCAGTCTGACCGTAAGACCGCCATGTTGGTGGAGATACGACCACCATATTAAGAGTCACACAGCTCTGTCTACCAAAAAACAGCTAAAATTCAGAAACCGCCAAGGCACAGGATTATGGAAAAGAGGCGGTCCCACCACGAGCACTGCCAGCCCGACAAAAACCATCTGATCATATTATGATCTACAAATCACGAAAATGGTTCTTCCATGGCGGAAAACCATCGGCGGTGCGAATAGCGGTGGTCTGAACTCATTTCAGTCACACCACATTGGATAGTTTGAATACCTCACACCACACACCCGACACACCTACACACTGCATTAAACAGGCAACCCTACACAACCCACAATCTGTTGCAACCAAAATGCCACAAACAGCCACTGAGAAGCAACATTTCTGAGAGATACAAAAAGCAAATATAAGCACCCATACACATTTCACTCAGCACATATCCCACACCTGCACAACATACACAATAAACAATTTACTATCACGTACAATACACAACAACCGTCACCCACTCATATCACAGCACCCACGCCTCATTCCTAACATAGTTTTAACATCTTTTTCACTACCACACCGTCTTTCCCACCACTACCATGTTCCCACAAAAACATCCATATTTTCACTGATGATAAGTTGAGGGTCACGGTGGATGAAAGTGTCTGGGTAGAGCCATACCTTTTTGAAGCACAGGTCCAGCAAACATCAATAGTCAGGAAAATGAAGGTGTGGCAAAGGATAGTCGACAGGGTGAGTTCTGTAGGCAGTTACCCACGTACAAGGGACAACATCATGAAGAGGTGGAACGACCTCAGGGGGAAGGTCAGTTCCATGGCCGCCAGGCACCAGCTGGCGGTCCTCAAGACTGGCGGTGACCCCCCCACCTCCTCCCCCTACTTTCACTTCATGGGAGGAGAAGGTCTTGGACATCCTGCATTCTGAGGGCCTGACAGGAATAGCTGGGGGAGTGGAGTCTGGTAAGTCACCACAACATTCATGTCACAAAAAATGTTTTGACTTGCATGCTCACTGATCACCTTTCCAAACCTCAATGACCAAATCAACCACCACATCTCTGTCCAAATGTCCAAATAACCGTCACGGCATGCCACATGTCAAGTAAACTCACCTGGGGCCACAGTCTTTGGAAATGGCATGTGAAGTACTGGGAACTGACAGCACTACAACTCCCAGAAGGCACTGTTCCACCATTGAGAAAACTGGAACAGTGCTCTAAATGTAAAATGTCTTGCATGTAAAACTTACAATCAAAGTAACCCATCTTGAATGCTCCAACATTTAACAGTGCATGCCAATGACAGCAATGCAATAGCCCACTACATTACCATTGCAAGCAAAATACAGCTACAGCTGTGTCCCCTATCAAACTGCCCTGTGAGAAAAGCTTTATAACAATGTCATCTACACACCTGGGAGGGGACACCTAAATGGCACCTGTAGTAGATTTAGACAGAGGCCCAGGTCAAATGGTAAGTCCTATATTGTGTGTCAGCTTTGACACAATTGTGCATTGTTAAGCTTTTAGTCGAATCAATGATGCCATACACTTTACTAGGAGAGAAATGTACATTGTCATGTCTTCCCTCAGACAAAATATGAGGGTATCAGTAGTCATTTCATTTAAACACCAACATACTCCAAGAGCTTGGAGCATGGTGTATGCAATTGCAAATCTCTATGTCCCACTTTTGTCTAACTAATATTTTGAAGCAGCTGTCATTGTCATTTCAGAGGATCATGTAGAGGCATTGTGTGTATCTCACACACCATGTTTTGTTCTCAAAGTTATACATCACTTGTTGCACCACTTACAGAAACTGTGTGTCCACTTCTCCTACAGGTAACCTTACCTTTCTCAGCATGGAGGGGACACCGGAGCCTGCCACTGCCCCTGTGGATGAAGGCAAGGAAAACACCCCTGGATGTTTGGACACTAATGATGAAGCAGGCCCATCTGGGACACCTGGTCAGTCAACAACTGTCAGCCTCACCCTGCCCACATCGACTCCTCCCAGCGCTGTTGCATCCACATCAGAGGCAACCATTCACCCCCAAGCCTGTATCCCAAGGACAGTTTTTTCCCTTGTGTGCCCCCAGTACAGGCACCTGAGTCTCCCATTGTCACCCCTGACAGTGATGGTCCTGCTACCAGTGGCACAGGCACATGCAGATAGGGTGCAGGGGAGGGATGGTATGTGCCAGAGGATGAGGACTCAAAGGGACACAACTGACCAGGAGACCATCTCCCAAGACTTGGGAGCATACCAAAATTCCAAAGGCATTATGGTCGAGGTGATGGGGGAGATCCAACAGCTGCAGAGGGACAATTACTAGGAAACCATGCAGCAGTGGCAGGCACAAAATGCCATTCTGTCTTCCCTTGCTGGGATGCTGAGGGTCATGAACACTAACCTGAATAGGTTTTGTACCCAATATCAGGCCTCTTTCTGCTAGCAATAAAATATCAGGCCCTTCTACATCTGTGGCTGCTAGTGAAACGGAGGTGCTGCCAGGGGAAGGGAATGCTTCAGACATCTTACCCTCTGTAGCTGAAGAACTCCTCTGCAAACATGTATATCCAGAAATCCAGGAGGAGCAGATGCCAAGACCAAACTCACTGCCAGGAAGTGAGCCTCTACTGATTGTTTCCCCTTGTGTGCCACAGATACACCCTGTTGACTGTTCTGAGACCTAAAACCTGAAACCTAACTAAATTTTCCTAAGGTGCAAGGACACTGGACTTGTTTTTCCAAATGGTGTAGCAGTTACCCTGATGATTTCATCCACCATGACTGAACCCTTCAGTGTTTACTTTGTGTCATTTCCGTTTCAAAATACTCATTTTGTGTGCACTCCCCAATAAATACCACTTAACAGATCCTGTGTAAGTGTAATGTATTAACCATTTACAACTGCCATGTATGACAACTATTGTAGCAGGATGTTCCTATCTGATGTTATACCTTTGATATGGTCATCAAACATGTACTGGGTGACCTAGACACATATGGCATTGGGACTGTAACATAGACATGACACAAATCACCTGTATTGTACATCCCCACACATTTACTTGGAGAATGGCAATCAGCAAATAGTAAAGTACTGCTTTGGACTTCAATCTTTCAAATGAGGTGTGATTCACTACCAACAGACAGAAAAATGAAGTTATGGGCATGTCAGTCTTTCACTATCACGGAGGCAACCAGATTGGTTCAATGTATCATTAGCTAAAGCCTTAACAAATATGCATACCTTAGCTTAAAAATCACCATACCACATGAAATAGATAGAGGTCAGTACTGATCTCCCCAGTCAGATCTTCCACTTACCATGGTCAGGTACCTGTAGGCTTGCCACCCACCTATGTCAATCTTCAGAGACATGCACAATGGTCTGAAAAGCTAAAAGACACTGGCAGCTATGTACAAGTTAGCTTATATACAACAAAAACTATTATGATGATAGAGGGTCTGAATACCACATCATGACATATGTTTGACACAAATGGACATACACATGACACCATTTGAGCCATCTCCAAAGACAAACATGTCTTTTTTTGTGGAAAAGGACACTTCCATCCCACTTCCTGACAATCTTGGCATAGAACGCACACATCACAAATCTCATGCTAAACAGTATCTGGTTCAATCCATGTCCACTTCACATGTCAGTCTGCAAATCCCATCTGCCTGTGACACTGACTGAGATTGCCAAATAAGGATGAGCCAAACAGCCAATCTGCAAATCTGTGACTGACAAAGATACAATATAAGACAGAGTGGAGCACATACATCACATTTTCAAATCATAAGTACAAATGTGACTTTGATTGTGCATTTTCAGAACAGTAGACCACATGTATATAAGTGCTGGACACAACTCCAAGTAACAATCTGCATGAAAATCTGAGTCATGGGCTTTGGAGCCACTTAAGACCTCACTGATGGTGGTAAAAAGAACTTTACAGGGCATGCTTAACCTAAATAATACCCCATGGAAACTCTATTGTAACATCACATCACATACCTTGAGTCAGGTGAAGTACTGACTGATGAGATCTGCCCTGGTGATTCCAGCATCATCCTGATCATGTTCATCCTCACTTGGCAAATCTGCATTTCCACTCACAGGATCTGGTGGCTCCATCTTATCTGGTATGAGTGGTATTTGAAGTCTGAGGGCAAGGTTATGGAACATGCAGCAGGCAACAATAATTTGACAAACCTTGTAGGGTGAGTAGAGGAGGGCTCCTCCAGACTTGTCTATGCTGCAAAATCTTGCCTTCGGGAGCCCAAAATTCTGCTCCACGACACACCTTATCCTTCTGTGGGCCTCATTGAAGTGGACTTCCCCTGGTGTCAATAGCCAATGACAGTTTGGGTAGCCGGAGTCCCCTGTAAGGTATAGTTACACCAATACAAGCTCTAATCATCAACATCCACATATATGATAGCAAGAAATATGGTTCAGATACATATGACATATCTGTCTTACCAACCAGCCAAGCCCTCTTTGTGTATAGTTGTGGCATCAGCAGTGGGATATTGCTGTTCGGCATGATGAAGGCATCATGGACTGATCCAGTATACTTTGCACAAACTCGTGAAATGTGGAGGTCAGCCAAACACACCATTTGGACATTGATGGAGTGGAAGTTTTTCCTGTTGCTATATACCCATTCATAAGCACTTTGGGCAACCAATGCTACATGGGTGCCATCTTTGGCTCCAACCAAATGTGGAATGTGCCCAAAGCATAGAAATCTGCCTTTACATGAGCCAAATCCTCATGATGGGGAAATCTGATATAGCTGTCCAGGTGTTCAGTACAGCCTTCAAAAAGCAGACTGGACATTGGCTGAGACATCCCTGCAGTTAGGGCCACTGTATTCAGAAATGACCAAGTGGCTAGGAAATGTAGCACTGACAGGACTTGAACAATGGGAGGTGTGCAATTTGGATTGCAAATGGCAGGCATTAGATCTGGCTCCAACTTTTGACAATGATCCATGTTGTCTGCCTATACTGCCGACATATTTGGATTACATGTCACTCCTCCATGGTCTGCAGGTCTGCTAGTGGACACTACACTGGAGGTTGTCTTCCTCTCCTCATGCCAGGGTAACTATGGGGGACAACACCAGAATGTATTTGAAAGAATCATTCTATACATCATAAGTATCTTCATATTAACATCACACATAATTCAAAATCATGTTACATGAAACATTGAAAATGTGGTATTCAGCACATAGCTAGGCAAATTATGACTGTTTACTTTATTCAAGTCCCCTAAACCCTTGCATGTTCTTTATATGGAAAAACATGTCACCAACAGTAAAAGTTCATGAACCTAGTTGACATGTAAAACATATTTATTGCACTTATACTATGTTTAGATTGTCAGTAGTATGGCGACAATACTGTTTCATTTACATAACCCAGAATACCTAATTTTCACATCATCTAATAATGACATGCACATTGATACCTGTAAACATAAAGCCAGCACTTGACACATGATCATAGATATGATTTGTTAGTAAATGGCGCCCATTTCATTATTTAAATGTACATATGAGCCTTAAAATGGCAGCTGCCTGATCTACTCTATTGGACATCAGGAAGTGACTTGACTCTGCCGGTGGATGTCGTCATGGCTGTAGGCAGTTACAACCGTGGTGGACATTACCATTGGAACACATTGCTATCCTTGGTGGACTTGGGTCAATGGAGACATCTGTCGGTGGTGACGGTCCTGTATATGGTGGAATGGACCACCATCTTCTGCAGTATCTCTCACTTGACTCCTGACACTGCTGCCAGCAAGACTTCCACTCCTTGAGCTGCTGTGTACTGCCTCTGGGAGCAATCATGCCACATCCTTCAGGTGATATGGCCTCTGTCTTCTCTCCAGAAGAGCTGTACAAGCTTGTGGAGGAGGTCCTATCCTTGTGTGAATAGCTATATGATGCACCAGAGGAGCAGATGAGTCCAATGCCAAACCAGTGGGTGAAATGTAGAGTGTATGTTGATGTAGTTGAAATGTGCAGGAATGAAGGCTTGAGCTACTATGTGTGGGCAGATGGACATGTGCAGAGAAAGATTATTAGCTCTGATACATAGTAGGTAGTGTGTGATGTATGTAGCCTGATCCACAAAAACACATTACAGCATTTACATTAATGGTGGTGTGACAAATGGTTGTTGTCCTGTAAAACTTTAAGAACATTCTTGTGGTCTGGTCATATGTTTCTAGCCAACACCTGGTACTGGTTTTGCATGTTGTATGGCTACCTGCATTAACTGAAGTGTTCACCCTACTTGTTTTGGGATGATGCATGTGGACATGACTTTTTCCTCTTGTCTGTCTCATCCACACAGGTCAACACCAATCAGAAAAGGGGATGTGGTGTGCCATCACCAAGAAAGTGCAAACCCTTGGTGTCCACAGCTGAAGGAGCACCCACTGTAGGAAGTGGTAAAAGGACCTGAGACACTGGGCCCAGAAGACCGCAGAAGCCCAGCTGGGGATGTCCTTCCATGGAAGAAAGGGTGCCCGTTGAACCTTGGCCCCCCTAATGGCCTGCATATTGACCTACTCTGATTTTTATGGGTGTGTGAGGGCAGCACAGCAGCCACAAGGGTGTAAGCACAGAATTAATGCACTTACATCCGTTTGCCAAGTCAGTGTACGCAACATGCTGTCTTTTGTTTAGCATTTGATAAGGTTCCTTTCCTGGAACATGACCTCAGGTCATGTGAGTTTGTGTAGTTTGGTGTCTGTGTTATGTGGAAATCAATGTTGCCACATTTTCCCATAGCTTGGTTGTTGTTTTACAATGTTGCTGTGAATAGGGAAGCAAATTCATGTTAACAAGTCAGCATGTGATGGAATGGTTAGTGTGATAGCTGTACTGATTGTATTATTGTTGTGAGATAGGTGGCTTATGTGGTGTGTGGCATAGTTGTTATATAGGGGTGTGGATTGTATATTGTTGTGACATGATATTGGCACTAACCTGGTTCTACCTGGGGGTGTAATGCACCTAAATGTAATATTAGTGATATGTATAGTGTGATGTAGGTGTATGAAAAGAATGTGATATCCCTATCTCTCTCTCTGTTTTCCAGCATCAGCAGGTGAAGGAGACGGGGCACAGCCGAGTGGGGAAGTTGCTGGCCATGGGACTCCAAGTCATGATACCACAGACACCGAGGGACCCAGTGGCCCAGAGGCATGGGAGTGCCATGGGGAGACAGAATCCACATCATCGTATTTGGAATCCTCCACCAATGCATACTCCCTGGTGGTGGCGGACTCATCTGGGACCATGCTGTACCAACTCTGTCTACAACCCCCCTTTCTACCACCGCCCTCCCTTTTGCTCCCCACCCAGTTGGCTGTGCCCACTCACCAAAGACGGTGGGCGTCTCCTTTGCTGCTGTCACCTCTGCCCCAACCACTGTTAGCCCTGCTGTCCTCACTGAGGAGGCTATTGACTTCCTGAGGTCCATCTCTGTGGGTCAGTCGACCATCCTGAATGCCATCGAGGGACTGGCAATTCAAATCCAACAGATTAATGCCTTCCTGGAGGGCATTCACCACAGTAGACCCACAGACATCCACCCCTGTCACCACACCCGCAGGCACTACAACCACTGACACTCCTATATGCAGCACATCCACTATACCTGCAGTCACCACCCCAACAGACAACCACCCACCCAACACAGCAACTCCCAGCACCTCCACCCCACCTCAGCCCAAGACACATAAGAGTCCTCACTCACCCACGCAACAGACACCCACCACCCACAAGCATACCTCTCACAAACATGCACCCAAGACATGCACACCAACACCTCAGACAACATCTCCCTCCACACCCAAACCTTTTTGCTATGACTGTCCCTGTGTGTCTAAAAAATCTTTCCTTTCAGAGTTTTCCCTTTTCCCTACTCCTCTCTGCCCCATGAAACCACTAAATATTCTGTTTCCCTCCCCAAGTCTGTCTCTTCCACCTCTGTGGCCTGCCCTAGCCCCCAGCAAGTGCTGTTGCCCCTCCTCCCACCAAGAAGTCTACCCCTCCCAAGACGACCCAACCCTCCCGGAAGCCTTAACCTACCCCCCAAGACAAATCCCAAAGCCCCCTACCTTAAAGCTAAACCGAAAGACCTCCATCCACCACCCCGCAAGATAATCCCTGAGGTGCCTGCCTGCCCCCTTGATGCCGCTCCCTGTGGAAGTTACATGGCAGTAAGGAGTCAAGTTCGGGGCACCCACATGTGCAGTGTATGTACTAAAGTTACGACTATGGGCTGGCTTATGGCCTTTAACTTTTACAATGATTATTTGAAAATATAATCAAACCAACCAGCTGTTGGTTTCCTGTTTACATCTTTGTCCTACATTTCTTTTTCTAGGGTAGAGTTGTTCCTGGCTGACATTGGTTGTGTGTGAATATTTGTGTGTGTGTGATGCTTGGTCTCAATGTAGTGTATGGCCTGTATGTGTGGATGTGTGCAGTGCTTTTGTCCCTCAGTGATAGAGTGTGTGTTGTGTGATGGCCATGTGTATGTTGGAAACATGTTATTGTCATGATATTGAGTGGTGTTTGTTTTGACGTGTTTGTTGCTTTGTTGTATGGCTTTGTGTGCTTTGATTGTGTGCGTGTGTAATTTTGTGCATAGTATGATGAATCGATCGGTAAGTTGTATGGTTGTGTAATTGTGTGTGTTCATTCACTGTTAGTTGCACGTTGTATTGTATGTGTTATGTGTCCTTGGGTAGTGTATATTGTGAGTGCTTGCCAATGTGTTAATGATGGTGTGGTTGTGGTGTTGTGATGTGTTTTGGTGTTGTTTGGTATTGTGCGAGACTAGGTCTGTGCTGTCAGTGCATAAGTGTGTGTTTTTGATGTGTGTGTGTGTGTGTGTGTATGTGGTGGCCGGAGTGTGTGTATTGTGTATATGTGGTTGTGTGTGTGGCTGTATGTGAGTGTGTGTGTGTGAGTTTACAGTTGCATGTGAGTGTAGCCCTCACACCCTCTCCTGATGGAACGTTGTGAACGTGTATAAAAATTGAAAATATACAGCAGTAACAGGTAAACGTGTGTGCCTACGGTTGCTGTCGTTGTTGAAGATTCCAAAGTCTTTGGATGAGCAGGAGCAGCGGGATGATGTCTAGTTTTTGTTCCATGGTGGCGCCGAACAAGTATGGCTTCCTGAAGGTGAGTGCAACATTTTATAGAGTCTGTTTCTGCCTCGGTTTCCGTGGTGGAGATACCATGGCAGAAACATTGGCAGTGTGCAGCCTCATAATCTGTCTGGTGGAAACATGGTCTCCGCCGGCTTATAGGTGCCTTCCATCGTCCATGGCAGTCTGACAGCAGTGGCAGTGCCAGCAGTGCTTTGGCTGTATTCTGTTGGGAATACCGCCATAGTCATAAATCGTTGGTCTTCTCCACCAGCCTGTTAGCGATACGATCGCAACCGCCAACATGGCCAAACTTGTAACGAGGCCCTCTGTCTTACAAGCACTGGGTATACTAGGCACTAATAAGTAAGTTGGGTATTGCCAATCGAATGTATCCAATTCAACAAGCAATTTGTATAGGGTTAAAACACTGGCACTGAGGTCTGATTAGTAGGCCCCAGCGCACTCTCAGAGATGAAAAGCCAGCAGCATCATTCCAAAAATGTAGGGGAGCACATGCATCACGAGGCATTTCCTTGCATGTTGCAATTGAGCTTCATCAATTTAGTACACCCAGATTGTTTGCTTTTTTTTACCACCAGTTTTGGACTTTTTACTCTTGTGTTTTACTACTTGTGCCTCACCTATGGTAAATGCATAGTAAATCAACTGTGTCTGTTTACTGCCAGTGCTTAAGTTAAGACCATGCAACACAGCTAGAGTAAGGGGCGTTTGGCATGCGCAAGAAAGACTATTGTTGTGGTCAGCTCAATAACTGCACACAGATAACCTGTCACAGAAGGGACTTTTCAAGGTTAGCTGTTGACCTGGGATAGGTCTTATAAACATTAGTAGGAACTCAGATGTAAAGTCAGTATGATTTACTGTTTTGTCTGCAGTGACACTATTGTACAGGAAGGGAGGAAACTGCTTTAGAGTACAGTTTCAATTCCTTCTGGACTATAAAGTCCTGTGAGGCATGAAAATGGGGTGAAAAGTGTCTCCGGGTTGAATATGCAGGTCCCAAGGTCGTATATGTACACCTTATGGGTTGTCCAAAATATTCATATTTCTCTGGCTTAGCTCAGGATCACGTTACAGACCTTTTGTCACCCCGCTGGTCCAATTTAATTACTCTGCTTCTCAACAGAGGGATCCAAGGCCTCTCCAAACAAACAAAGTAATTAACAGTTCTGTTAATTTGCACTGTAGCAGGGTTGGAACAGCCAAGGTCCACTGAACCAACGAAGAAAAGAGAAGATGTCTCTTCTGAAGGGAGTGGAAAGGGCATCTATAGCAACACACACCGAAAACATACAAATCTTCACAGTATAGAGTGACTCACTACAGTTACCCTTAGGAGAACCAATCAGGATTAAACATTTCATGATAACTTGATGAAGGCCCACTTCTCAGACATTGCACATTGGACAATTCTGCTGCATGACCTTCAAGAGAAATCTTGTAGCAGAATAATACATCATAGTCAGCGAGTACTCAGTACAGATGCAGTGATTCATCATTCAGCTTTTCAAGGGACCCATATACAGAAACTAAAACAACAAACTGACAGTTCTAATTAGCACATACAGTTAAAACTTGGCTCCTAAACAAAGAAAAAGAGAAAATGTGTGCAGCACCCAAAAGAACAGTTCGTTTTAGCATGAGCCATTTCAATTTAGGCCTGCATTAACTATGGTCAACTTTAAAGTGAAGATCACATTTTATGATAAATGCATGCGTAGTGCAGATTCATGTAAATGTTTAGCAAAGCATACAATAGAGACAGGGCATCATATTCTGGTGGCTGTCAACTCATCAACTAGATTTTTGTTGGATTGGCTAAAGTGCTAGGTCAATGCCAAGGACTGACATGTAGGAATTCAGGCCTGAGTTGCAATGGGTGCAGTTCACACATTGTACGCAGACACTGGAGGAGATTCTGTATTAGAGCCCTGGCAGAAACTTTGTTAGTAGTGAGAGTGTGTCTGCAGTTCGCTCACACATTTTGATCTCAAACCAATAGAGTGCATAATTTAATGAAAGGGACATTGAAGCAGATTACAACTGGGTGTTGAGTGTCGAGCACTTGTTAGTAGTACTATTTATACTTGACTCAGCCATAATTAAAAAGGGTGCCTAGAACACTGCTACACATAAATCTCCCCACCAGCTTCTTTTCGGACTGCCTACATATGTGCCTGATCCATCAGAGAGTCAGGCGTCCAAGAAATCAAATCTTCGTCTCGTACAGGAACTTACGGAGAGCAGCAAAATATAGCTGGAGACCCTCAAAGCTCTAAAGCTGAGGACTTACCAATTGGATAATCGTGAGCGGGAAGTGGTAGTGGAAAAAACGCATGGAAGACTATTAGCGCCTAGCATATCTGTCTCCAGTTCAAGTCATTGATTCTAAAGCCGAAGAACTGCCACTCTTGCCAAGATCAATTAAGAACCTTC
The DNA here is from genome assembly GCF_031143425.1 of Pleurodeles waltl. Taxonomy (NCBI): domain Eukaryota; kingdom Metazoa; phylum Chordata; class Amphibia; order Caudata; family Salamandridae; genus Pleurodeles; species Pleurodeles waltl. Next base: position 1,732,329,884 of record NC_090444.1, read on the forward strand.
CTATGTCCCTCACCTCAGGGAAACTGCATTATGTGACCAATGCTCTTCAACCCACCTCAGACACCACCAAGTTCCAAGCCCAGTCTGGTACTGGTGTCTGACAATGTATTTTAAGTAATAAAAGCCCCCATATGTAAAAAGTGTAGTGTAAGTTATGCCAAAATTGGATGACCTATACAGTCACAGAGTTCCTCAGTGACTTAACAACATTCTTACAACATGTTGTAGGGATATGTTATTGCATATAGCTTTGGGTATGTGAGGACACCAAGATGGTTATTTAAAGATATATTAAATGGTACAGATACATTAATAACTGGTTAGAAAATGTATGGTAGAAATGTTTCTATACAATATGGCAAACAATATATCAATGCATTGCTAGACAATACATGTATTATAAATATATACATAGCATATTGCCATGTCATACAATAAGAATCTTGTATTATTTCTAATATATCACAGGGAAGCCATTTGATGTTGCGGTAATAACGAATGCTGCTGTTGCCAATATCATTACATCTATAGTGCTTGGGCATCGCTTTGACTACAACCACCCCGCATTACTGAAGCTCACAAAGCTGGTAACTGAAAACTTAAGAATGGTCGGATCTCCTATGGTAACTGTGAGTACACCTTTATTTTCATTATACATGGAAAATGTGTTTCTGCATCGCGTGAGGCCTTTTGCGCCTCGCAAACTGTGTTTTTCGCCGTTTGCGAGGCGCAAAAGGCTACCTACATCTGGCCCATAGTTTCCGAAATTTTGCATCTTTTGATAACCTAATGATACTGACTCCTAGAGTGAGAGATTATGGCCAGAAGAGAGTAGTGATGGTTAGTACATTCTCCCCTAATAGTAAAGATGTCAAGGAAATCATCCTGAGACTATGGACAATGTTAACTGGTTTGTGTACAGAGCCCCAGCTCTTTTCATTCAAGAAGAATAAGAACATTAAAGACTATGTAGTGAGGGCATATGGGGAAGATACTAGGAAGACAGACATTGACACTATGTGGGGACTTCCAGTTGTTGTAGGGCATTAACGATGCAGGAATTGTTCTTTATGTGCATTCACAGGAGACACCAAAGAACGGAAAAATTAAGAAAGGGTCTTTTGTTGAAAGCACTTTCAAATGCTAACATGCTAAATGTAATTCACATAAACCAATGCAATTGCATGTTGATCTATGTGGGTCAGACATTCCAGATGGTCAAGCAACGCAAAGCGTAATACACAAGTCTGATAAGATGTGGAGTGGAGGGGGCCCCCTTGGTGAAACACTTCAAGGAAGAAGGACATTCAGCAGACAACATCTATAGGCAGATGGAGGAAGTAATTAATGTACCCACAAGAGGAGGAGATGTTGCGAACCTCTTGAACATCAAAACATTTAAATTGATGGACATTTTGTTGAGTATTAGCAAAGGACTTAGGGGGTCATTACAACCCTGGCGGACGGTGTTAAAGCGGCGGTAAGAGCGCCAACAGGCTGGAGGTCTTTTTTTCAGTATTATGACCATGGCGGTTACCGCCATGGTCATCCACTGCTTCACCGTTCCGGCCGCCAGGGCGGAGACCACCGCTGGGCTGGAGACCTGGGTCTCCAGCCCAGTGGCCGTCACAATACCGCCGCCAGTATTTTGACCCGGCTTACCGCTGTGGATTTCCAGCGGTAGGAACCGCCATGAAATCCATGGCAGTAAGCCCTATCAGTGCCAGGGAATTCCTTCCCTGGCACTGATAGGGGTCTCCAACACCCCCCACCCCCACCCCGACTTCCTCCACTACACCCCCCACCACCCCTGCCACCCCCCAAAGGTGGCAGGGCCCCCCCACCCCAACATCACATAACTCACACACACACGACACGCAGGCAGGCATCACCAACACACATAAACGCACACACACCAACATACATGCCTACATCCACAAACTCAGTCAGACACGCACACCCATATACAGACATACACGCACACATCCAAACAGACATACATACAGACATACACACACTCATTCCCAAATCACGCAACACACCCACAAGCATACACGCACTCACACCCCCCTCTACATACACAGACGCACACCCCCATGCACCCACACAACACCCCCCACCCCCTCCCCTAACGGACAATCGACTTACCTTGTCCATCGATCCTCCGGGAGGGGACGGGAGCCATGGGGGCTGCTCCGCCGATACCACACCGCCAACAGAACACCGCCGCGCCGAATCACAGTTGGTACGGTGCACAAGGTCCTTGCCCAGTATTGATAGGGAGTTGACCTATCATGAAGGAAGTTTTACTGTATGATCTCCAGATGACTTAAGGTGGGGAGGTGTTGCCTAGTTAGTGCAAGTGGATTTTTTGTCATTGCCATGTGAGGCTTTGTGGCAACTTTGATCTTATGATGTACTTACAGGAACGCCCTATTCACATGGAATGTGGGTCACTGTGGTTACCCCTAGATTAGCTTGTTACCCCCTGACTGGTGAGTTACATTGGTTAGTTCTGACTGTCTCGCGCCACAATTACTGTGTGGCCTTTGGCCCGGAAGATTATTTTCGGCCCTGAGAGACAATATGGGCAGCCCCAGGCAGATAAAGCATACTTGCTGAACCTCTACTGAGGTGATAGTGGTTTTTGGACATTTGGGGCCATATTTATACTTTTTGACACACAACTGCGTGACGCAGTTGTGCGTCAAAAATTGTACCGCCGGCTAGCGCCATTCCTACGCACCATGCGGGCGCCTTATTTAAGGAATGACGTTAGCCGGCGCTGCGGACTGGTCTGAGTAAAAAAAAAAATTACTCAAACCAAGCAGCGCCGGCATAGGGGAAAATGGGGTTTGTGCGTCAAAAAATGGTGCAAGTCAGGTCTGAGGCAAAAATCATGCCTGAAACCGGACCTGCACCATTTCTTGATTCATAACCCCCATTGAAATGACTCTGGTCTTAGCAAAGAGATGAGTCATGGCCCCTTGCCTAATGGCCATGCCCAGGGGACCTCTGTCCCCTGGGCATGGTCATTGGGCACAGTGGCATGTAGGGAGCCCCAAATTAGGCCCCCATGCCACTTTAAAAAAAAAAAATACTTACCTCAACTTACCTGTACTTACCTGGGATGGGTCCCCCCATCCATGGGTGTCCTCCAGGGGTGGGCGAGGGTGGCAGGGGGTGTCCCTGGGGGCAGGGAAGGGCACCGTATTTTAAGGCCTACCCTCTCCTGTGCGTCAAAATGACGCTGGGGTATAAATGAGGCGCACAGGCCTTAAAGTCATTTTTTGGGCAGGAACCCCATTAACGCAAGGCAGTTTCCTGCATCCAAAAAATTACGCACACAGTGGCATTTTGACATCCACGGGGTCGGGTGTCAGAGTATAAATATGGGGCAAGGTTTGCGCCGAATGTGCGTCAAATGTTTTGACGCACATTCGGCGACAACAGAGTATAAATATGCCCCTTGATGAGACACAACTAATAATTGTGAATAAGCACACCTCCAATTTGGTCTGCGTTCTACTTGTTGGAGGCAGACTCAGACAGATGAGGGGAGCACATCTGCTACGTTCTTTGAACTTTCTGCTGGTACGCAGCGGGTTGAGGTTCTGTGGATTAGTTCCGAGTGGCGGCAAATGAAGAATTGATTATCCACATTTACTTGGACAAAATGTAATTGGGGGTTTATTAGGAGCTGTTGGGACGTACTTAGGTATTGTTTTATGCAGAGCGGGTAGAATTAATGAGTTAAACTTCAGTTCACATTTCCTGCGGTGAGATAAACAGATACCTTATTTTGACTGGAGTGGTGTCAGGCTACCTTAAGCTCTATGTAAGTGATGACATGCAACTGCTTATTGGATGGTAGTGCATTTATAATGGAGGTTGACACTACAGCTTTAATTTGCTATATTTTAGTGGACTAAATTCGAAGTGGGCCCAAGGGAAATAAGCATAGACTGGCTGACATGAAGATGTATATGTAAGTGATAGAATGGCATACAAATGTTAACATGTTGGGCACAGATGTGAAGAGTGTTTCTCACACATAAGTCCATGGTGCGTGCCACACTTTGTTCTGTGGAATGGAGGCTGTTATTCCATTATGTTGCTTAGGATATTGCCCTCCCCCATGCTAGATACCATGGAACACTTGATAAGACAATTTTGTTGATATTTGACGACATTGTTAGGTTTATAGCATGAGAATACTGAAATGATAGAAAGCATGCAACACATGGTTGTAGTTCAGTTGTGGAGGGTTCATATACCCCTTGCAATGTGATTGTGATTAAGAGAGTGGTGACACCAGTGAGATATCCCTGCCTATTCCAGAGGTATGCTGGACAGAGGTGTGATTTCAGTTGTCTTTAGTTTTATAGTTGTAAGAGGTAGACAACAACGTCCTGAAGAGACCCCCACTGGTAATTTGGGGTTGTAATGTCGACAAATTTCTCCATATGGTTAAGGACTATCTTTTGAGAGGGGTGTAGCTTTGACATACAGGCACCCTCAATACCTGTGCCATTGGGAATATCATTTGGGAATATGCAGTGTATGTTTGTCTTACATGTTTGTAATTATGTAATTATATGTGAGCACTGCCTCGTCTGCACTTTTGGCGTTGCCTTTTCACATTCTCATTGAATGTAGTAGTGTACACTTTTTTATTAATAATTGGTGATAATCTAAATTCACAATATTAACATTACTAAATTTGACCGTGTCCAGCATGTGTATTCAAAACATGAATATTCAGTGGTAAAGGATTTATATTGATAGTAGAATGTATTTGAATCAAATAAGCCTAAGTGATTACAGGGCTGTTAGATGGATTTACCCTATAAAAAAGTCCCATGTGATCATTGTATGATATTTATTGATACCTGTAACAAGGGCAAAGCATTCAAAACTAGCCCTGGGCAGACCTTGTGAAGTTTCACTCTGCAGAAGTCCACAGAAGAACATAAAAAAATCCACAAGATTCCACGGTGTTCAGTGAGCAGGCAGAATATGGGCCTGTTGTGCTGCTCAAGCTCATTTTTAGCACTGGGAGCTTGTTATGCACTGTATAATCAGCGGAACTAGCACCACTCGCTGCAAGAGAGGGTGCTGCTTCTTTCTGCTGTTTGAGTACATTTGCAAACGGTTGCAACGTGCTGCAAACGCCCATGTTGAGAAACCTCATCCGGAATGTGTTCTAGCACCTGAAAATCGCACTAGGGTTGCAAACTCTTTCTCTTTCTCGTCAACTAAACATTGGTCAGCTGTGCATGAGAAAAAACTCTGCCACACAGTAGTTGGCAGTGTTTTGCCAGAAGTCTACACTCCAAACAGAACGTAGAGTGGGCAAAACTTCACAAACTCTGTGGGTGGAGAGGAATGTTTCACCCAACCCTACTAAAAACACAAGTGGTACCCAGTGTTTCTCAATGGCTGTTGGGTGCCACCAACAATGATCTTGCCACTTGGCTACCACCAACAACAATAATCTCACTGTTGGCAATATTCAGTGTGAGCTATTTTCACAGTTGTTTTTTTCACTTCAGTGAACCCCAAATTGCCAGATGAATCTGGGTGGTTTCAGAACATATATTGACAAATAAACCTTTTTTACAGATGAGTCATCATACAGGCACCATGGCGGGCATCTTTTAATGTGAAACTTTAAAGAAACCCCACATTTAACCGGTTGCAAGCCTAATGTTAGCGGCATAATGCTGCCTGTTTCTTGCAGATGGCTCTCTAAAGGCTAGGTGTTCCAAAAGACAGTTTGCAAATTATGCACCAACATTTTGTGACCTATGTACTACTACTGCAACAGAAACAAGGTAGTAGATGGAATACTTTAATTCATCTCAGCTACTGGCAATCACTTGGGGCCATCTCCCAATCCATCATTTTTTGGCCACCATGCTACCTCAATTTGGACCCAACCATATGCAAATCAGCAATAACCCTGCTCTAATCAGAACAGTCCAATCTGAAGTGCCAAGCAAGGTCATACCAGAGCTGGACAACAAGTCACTATGACCCTTGTCACCCCTATTATGCGCTCATCAACCAGGTATAGCTTGATTCCAGTGGCACAGTGAGTACAGTAACCATGTCTGGGCATACCCATCACACTTAGGGCAGTGATTTCAACAACAAGTTGATGGATGGAATGCTTGAATTATTCTCAGCCCCTGGCAATGGACTGGACCACATCTCAATCCTTCATTTTTTGACCACCATGCCACCTCAATTTGGACCCAGCCATATGCAAATCAGCAAAGACCCTGCTCCAATCAAAACAATCCAGTCCAAACTGCTAGGCCAGGTCCTTCCTGAACCAGGAAACAAAAAACTCTGGACCTGTTTTACCCTTAGAATGGGCACATCAGCCAGGTATAGCTTGATTCTGGTGGTACAGTGAGCATGGGACTCACCTATGTGCATACCCGTTGAACTTACGGCTACAACTGCAACAACAAGGGATAAATGGAATCTGTGAAATAATTTTAGCCACTGGCAATTACTAGGGCTGCATCTCAAGCCATCATTTTTCATCCACCATGCTACCTCAGTTTAGACCCATTCACATGCAAATCAGTCTTGTCTCCACTCTAATCAGAACAGTCCAGTCTGAACTGCCAGGCCAGGTCTTCCCTGTACTGGAAAACAAGCAATTCAGGACTGGTTTTGCCATTATTATGCGCTCATCAGCCATGTATAGCTTGATTCTTTTGGCACAGTGAGCGTGGAACCCACATCTGGGCATACCTGTCGCATTAAGGGCAGCAATTGCAACAACAGCAAGGTGACGGATGGAATGCTTGAGCTAATCTCAGCCATAGGCACTCGTTCTGGACCGCATTGCAATCAATCATTTTTCACCCACAATGCCACCTGGTGATAACCTCTGATTTTGGCAACCAAACTGCACTCTGACAACTCTCTAGGGTCCAGAAGTCTCGGGTGCAACTTTTGATTCGGTCACCCAGGCTGCACTCCGGCTGCCTGCCGCAGTCAGGCAACCTTGGCCGCCCACCCACCAAGGAAGACTTCCTCAGCTTTTTGTGGCCCAGTGGACGTAATAGGAAGTCAGGCAACTAACTCTTGGAGTCACTTGTTACGTCTGAGGCTCGGAAATGAATTTCCACAAGTAGGATACAGCAAGCAAAGCCCTTTCTTTCTAGCCCTGGCAGCAGCAGGTGCAGTCCAGTCTTAGTGCACCTCTCTTTGCTGGATCCAGGGGGCAGCAGGTTAGTCCTTCTTCAGGCCACTCTCCAGTACTGATGTAATCTGATGACTGGCTGCCCAGGGTGCAACTTTTATGCCCAATTTGTGCCCTCAGAGAATGGGCTACCCTCCCATCTAGTGATTACTTCATCTTAAGTGTGGCATCTAGCTATCCCAAAATGCACCACTCTGCCCACTCTCAAGACGGCTGGACCCTTCTCTTGATGTGTGAAGCTCCCTAGTCCACACCAGAGTTGTGGCTACCTGAGGTCTACACGACCATGGAAAACCAGTTCAACAATTATTTTCCCCTCTCTGTCCTCAGGGCCAGTCTGTCTGAAACAACAAAATCCTCTCTCATGTTTGTCAGTCATTTGCCCTTCAAAGGCAGCTTCCCCTTTGACGTTCACCTTTTGGGTTCACACCCTTTTAGGCCTTCCTGCCAGGGAGAGATCAGACCTCTTCCAACAGAAAGCACTTTGTGTTTCTCCTTGAGAGTTGTTCACATCTCCCTCCAGGAAGGCAGAAGGCAGTCGCCAAGCAAGTAACTGTAAATGGTTACTGGAAAACTTTGGGCAACAAACTGGCTATTTACTAAAGTTGCCAATTGTGCAAAAGATATATTAAGCTTGACTTGCCCATCACATCTGGTTTAATGCAACAATTCTTTTGATAACTTAAACTTTCAAATTTAGTAGTCCATTTCAGAAGTTAGCACTACTGAGTTATCAGTGTGTAACTCTATACTCAGCAATGGGGATACTAGCATTTCCACAGTAAAACCGCAATGTGAGGTTTTTACTGTCAGGACATGTAAAGTTAAGAAACACATGTCCAGTTGTCCAGTTTTTAATATATTGCACCTTGCATATACAGCTCGTAGGCCTGCCTTAGGGGTGACTTGTAAATATTAAAAAGTAAGGTTTGGGATTTTTGGGGTACAACAATGTATGGCAATTGTGTGTGAACCAATCAGACATATTCTTTATACAGTAGATAGCATAGGGTACCCTATATTATTAGGTACATATATGTATGTTCTTTTTTCAATCAAGATTTTAACCAATTTAACTAAGTTGGATGTACTAGAGCGCATGCATTGGGTCCTGGTTAGCAGGGTTCCAGTGGACAGAGACCAAAAAGACAACATCATCCACTCAAAAAATGGGCTAGTGATGCAAAATGAGGCATTTTTTAACAACAGACTTTTCAGTTGTAAAATATTCCTTTGTGCATTCCAAAGGAGAGAGAAGAATACACCCAGACAGCCAATACAAAGCAGCTGAAACTGAAATTCTAATTGACTTGGTCACTGCTGAAGGCAAGACTAAAAGTTCCTTAGCCAAAGAAGCCAAGGACTGAAGAAGGGTGATCCAAGTCCCTTAGAGTATTTTTATAATAAAATATTTGCCTTGTACGGCACACACCCCATCCCATTTTAAACCTTAAAAAATGCTTAATGAAAACAAAATTTGATAGCATAGTGATGTGATCATAAGAGAAGTTCATTCTCATAATAATGAAGTGGAAAGGAGCAAAACTGATGGGTTGGACCATCAAACATACTCTGTAAGACCAAAAGTACATCATAACTTTTCATCCAGACATGGTCAGAATTCTTTTAAGAGAATCATTTAGAATGAACTGAGTAGCAAAAAAAAAGTGTCATACTAAAAGGGAAACAACGGATGTATTAAAACAAAATTCTTTGTTTTATAAATGTTCATTGTTAGAAATGGGGTCTTTGGTTGGCAGTAACGCTACCCCCTGTCCAAGCAAGGACCCTCACTCTAATCAAGGTAAAGGAGAATCACTCTCAGTTAACCCCCGCTCAACCCCTTGGTAGCTTGGCACAAGCAGGCAGGCTTAACTTCAGAAGCAATGTGTAAAGTATTTGTACCAACACACACGGAAATTCAGTGGAAACACTACAAAATGACACAACACAGGTTTAGAAAAATAGAGAATATTTATCTAAACAAAACAAGACCCAAATGACAAAAATCCAACATACACAAGTCAAGTTATGAACTTTCAAAGAGTAAGAGTCTTAAATCGTTTAGAAAACAGTGAGAACGTTGTTAGCGGACAAAAGTACCTGGGTAGTGTCAAAATACCACTGTACGGGCGAGTGTGCATCAGAAAAGGTCAGCGATGCATCAATTTCTTCCTTACAAGTGAGACTGTGTTCCTCCTCGGGTGATGTCGGCGTATGTAGTTTCTTCTCTCCATCTAGAGAGCGATGAGTCGACCCTTACAGGAACCTCGGGTCCGAGCAGGCTTTGCGTTGTTTCTCCGCGCCCAGTGATGTTGCATTGAAAATCCAGTTACACGGTATCACAAAACCACGCTGCAAAGGGTTTGCGTTGTTATCAGGCTCCGTTAGCGGGTGTTGCGTTTAATTTCTCCATCCGCGTTATATCGATCTTCCAGCAGCGATGCAGGTGGAGCGTTGATTTCAGCCGCAAAGCCAGCGGCGCGTCGTTTATCAGCCACGTCACAGAAGGTGCATCGAAAATGTCCTGCACAGCGATCTGTACGTGGATTTTCAGTCTTTGTCTGCCAGCTTCAACTTTCAAGGGCCCAGAAACTGGATAGGGCACCACTTGGCAGGGTAGGAGTCTCAGCAGAGAGTCCAGGTGCTGGCAGGTGAAGTCTTTGATGGCCCTGAGATTTCAACAACAGGAGGCAAGCTCAGTTCAAGCCCTTGGAAATTCTTCACAAGCAGGAATGCACTGCAAAGTCCAGTCTTTGTCCTCTTTAACAGGCAGAAGCAGAAACTGCAGGATAGCTCCACAAAGGCAGGGCAGCACTTCTCCTCAGCTCTTCAGCTCTTCTCCTTGGCAGAGGTTCCTCTTGATTCAGGAAGAGATCTAATTTTCAGGGGTCTGAGTGCTCTTCTTATACTCCTTTCTGCCTTTGAAGTAGGCGTACTTCAAAGGAAAGTCTCTCTTGTTTGTGAGATCCTGCCTTGCCCAGGCCAGGCCCCAGACACACACCAGGGTGTTGGAGACTGTATTGTGTGAGGGCAGGCACAGCCCTTTCAGGTGTGAGTGACCACTCCTCCCCTCCCTCCTAGCAGAGATGGCTCATCAGGATATGCAGGCTACACCCCAACTCCCTTTGTGTCACTGTCTAGAGAGAGGTGCAAACAGCCCAACTGTCAAACTAACCCAGACAGAGAATCCACAAACAGGAAGAGACACAGAATGGTTTAGGCAAGAAAATGCCTACTTTTAAAAAGTGCAATTTTCAAACACACAATCTCAAAAACAACTTTTCTAAAAGATGTATTTTTAAATTGTGAGTTCAGAGACCCCAAACTCCAAATGTCCATCTACTCCCAAAGGGAATCTGCTCTTTAATAATATTTAAAGGCAACCCCCATGTTAACCTATGAGAGAGGCCTTTTAACAGTGAAAACCAAATTTGACAGTATTTCATTGTCAGGACATATAAAACACATTAGTACATGTCCCACCATAAACGTGCAATGCACCCTGCCCATGGCAGGGCCTACTTTAGGGGTGTCTTACATGTAAGAAAAGGGAAGGTTTAGACCTGGCAAGTGGGTACACTTGCCACGTCGAATTGGCAGTTAAAACTGCACTCACAAACACTGCAGTGGCAGGTCTGAGCCATGTTTACACAGCTACTCATGTGGGTGGCACAACCAGTGCTGAAGGCCTACTAGCAGCATTTGATTTACAGTCCCTGGGCACCTCTAGTGCACCGTACTAGGGACTTACTGGTACATCAGATATGCCGATCATGGAAAGCCAATTACAGATACATTTTACATAGGAGCACTTGCACATTAGTCCAGGATAGCAGTGGTAAAGTGTCCAGATTAACAAAAACAGCAAAAACAAGGTCCTGTACACATCAACAACCTGGGAAACAGAGGCAAAAAGTAAGGGGAGACCATGCCAAAGATGCCAAGTCTAAGACTCACATACACAAATGTGATTTTGTTGTCAGTATGCATTTGTTAATGAAGGCTATCATCAAAATAATGTTACAAAGCACATTGCAAGGGGACCTATACCTGTAATATTGTGCTTTCAGTTGTGTATTTGAGTCAGTACATGTATGTGTGTGTGTATGAGATAGGATTGGCTGGTTAAGGTGGAGGGAGAGGGAGTGGGTCATGTGGTTGTGTCAGTATGTGTGCCACCTGCGTATGGGACTGATGTGTATGCTTGGTTGTGTGTTGTGGTTGCTGTGTGCATCATTCAAGTGAGTGCTGTTGTGTGGTGGTTGTTGTGATGTGTGTAGTTATGCTTGTGTGTGAGTGTGTTTGTGTAGATGAGTGCGTATTTGTGTTTCTTGTGGTTGTGTTATGTGTGGGTGCACTATTAATAGTGTGTGTATGTTGTGTCACAGATGCATGGCGATGTGTGTTTTCGGCATGTACATGTGGTGTTGTGGTGGAATGGCGATGAATAATAGTGTGTATGTGGTGTGCTGTGTAGTGTGTTGTGCAGGTGGACACATGGCTAAGGTACAGTGTGTGTGAATGTGTGTGGCTTACCTCTATTCCATAGCCACTGCCATTGCATGATGTCCATTTGGACCTGCAACGATATCCCTCTGTCAGAAATGTGCCACCAGTACACCTAATGTAGTACTGTAACACCTAAATATGGCCTGTGGCAAGGAAGGGCAGTTTGCGTGGCAGTCAGACGGCCAGCCGCAATACATCTAAATATGGTGGTCAGTACACCGCCTACTTGATGGAGTTCTCGGGTCCGCCACATTGACGGTGATGAAGCAGAAAATGAAGGTTTTGATCTATTAACGCTTAAACGTAGTGCTGAAATAATCATGTGTGACATTAACTGAATTAATAAAGATTGTACGGGGACAAATTGTGCCCTCAGAGTAGCTTGCCATCATTTATACGCGTGCTTTATATAACGTAGTGAATTAGAATTGCACTAATCCGACATAATCATAAACGTGTGCCACGATTTGCTTGTTTGAAATGCTTTAGCTTAGCATTACTTTAGCAGAGGCTTTGGCCTAGTTGCCTGGTCTCATGGTTTAGATGCTCGTATTTTTCCACTGTGCTATTAAACGTGTATCTTTGCTTGAAGCTGTACTTTTCCACAGAAGCTGTTCACATGCTTATCTTAAAGTTGGTGCCAGCCTGGCATATTTTCTCTTAAATTCAAGGTCGACTTGCAGGTGCGGACAATGGAGGCTCTGAGAGTAAGCTAATTGGAAAACAATGTTGCAAATTACGTACCCATGATAATGTATGCTTAAGTAAAAGCTTGAGAACTGTCGTTTCTGATTGGTCAATTTGAAGCTAACCTATGAACCCTCCAATGGAGACCCTACTGGATTCGAACTGATGTCTATAAAAATCAGGTGCACGAGAAGAAGGTAGCCATTTGCCCGCGATTATGAACATTTTGACTTCGTAGCTATTATGGCCCACATTGCTGCGACGCCATTTTGAGAGACTTTGATTCTTTCTCTAATCGAGAGAAAGAGACTTTAAATGATTCTTGCCCTAGAGACTGTAACTTTGATTTGATCCCTTTGCATGAAGTAATAGTTTTACCTTGCCACCGTGAGGCATTTGCCCCGTTTACCCCTGCCCCTTTGTCCCGTCCCATGCTGATCGAGTAATGTTACCCATGATGACCGAAGAACGGTACCTGTGAGACGAAGACTTCCTTGTATGCTGATCGTAATTGGTAAATATGAAAGGAAATTGTAAAATTGCATTGTGTTTCTTTTAGGTAACCAACTGCTGATTTTGGTAAGAGCCCTAGCTAGGAGTTTTCTAAATTAATGTTGCTAAATTGTTTTTGCATGAAGTCCCACATGCCGATGCTAATTTGAGGTTAGACGAGGATTCCACATGTTGCACGATGCAATTTGAGATCTTGTTATGCTGACCAAATGTATGCCATTAGTTCGTTACAGATTATCGTATTAGTGATTTGCATTGCAATTATCGAATGCCTTGTGATTCAAATGCTTCATAGATTACACTTGTTTCGACGGTATGGACAGCTATTAATGTTCATATATGTTTATCATTTGGTGTTGAGAAACATCTATATTGTGCTAGCTTTGTTAATATAGGGAAATAAATTAACTAACTTTGCATTAAACTGGTGTGGTTATTCCTGACTGAAAGGTCAGGGTTCGCCGAAATGTATTCTGGATTGATTGTAAAGTGTTATGTTGTTCAAGGTGTTGCATATGTTCGTTATTGATTATTGATTTGATGCGATTGATCGATATATGAGTACAGAGAGTTCCCACTAAGTCAAAAGATTCATCGGCCTAGAGAGCGTCCGAACGTAGGTAAATTTGTTACCACGTTCCGCTCTATCAGTAGATGGTAGCAGAGGACGGTTACGTCTTTTGGGACCCTGTACTCCTAAAGTACATGGTGTTGAATTGACGGTTACGCATTTTGAGACCCCATTCGAAAAGTTGAATTAGATTTTTCTTGGATAAAACTGATTGACAAGATGATGATGGGCTAGGTCCACCGCGACTTTCCCGGGATCTCGGAGCTTGCGAATGGAAAGAACGGAGGTGTGGAATCAGCGCTGGCGGTACTAGTGATGGTATGAGTGGAGTTAGGGTTTTGCGCTTGCACAGCTTATTGCCGCAGGGTGTGTGAAAAGGTTGCGAGGGTTTTCTTTGAGGATAGCGGAGGTGCGACTCCGAGTGTAGAAGTAGTGAAGTCGTCGAACTTCATAGAAATAACGGAGGTGCGGCTCCGAGTGTGAGAGTAGGGAAGTCGTCGAACTTCATGTGCGTCTGGCGCTTTGTGCATAAAAAGGTCCACGTGGTTGTTGTTGTTGAGACGGGCCCTGCGAGGTCAAGAGACTCCGGAGTATGTTGATCCATGTTGTGGTCTGGGCGGTTTAGTAGGTTGATCGGGCGTGGTCAACAAGTCGGGTACGTGTTTTGAGGAGTGAAAGAAACTTCGACTTCGGGCTTTGACAAGATTCTAAGTGCACTAGAACAGATCATTGACAAGTTGAGAGTAGGTCTGCGGGTCAGGTTTGCTTGCGAATGTGGGGACTGAGAAAGACCGAATAGCGGCCGAGGCTGGTGAAAGAGATCGAATAGTGGTCACGGTTGGTGAAAAGTCCCTAAGGTCCTGAAGCGACTGTGTTACCCTTCCTGTAGTAAACCGACAGATCTGTTTTATTTTTTGGTAGCTCGCAATATATGCAGAAGTTGTTACGAAAAGGGGTGAGTGAAGGAAGACTAACCGCGAGGCTTTGTCAGCCGCAGTGTGAGTGTGACGTCACTAAGAGCCGCGCTGGGATAGGTTGGTGGGTGAGACGGGTCGCGCACGGATTGGACGCAGTCCGTGGGACTCGATTGGAAGGGGAAAGGCAGGTGAAGAGTATTCCGGGAATTAAAGTCACCTATTGATTACAAATTTGTGCAATTAAAGTTACCTATTGATTAAAGGTTTGTGGAATTGAAGTTAAATATTGGTTATATACTTTGTAAAATCAAAGACGATAAAATGAAATTCTTTAAAGCATTTAGGAGCGCAATGAAGGGGGAGTCTTACATTAAAGCGAACGTAGGAGAGGAGACGCCGCCCGAGGGTACACCAGCTTACATTGTAATGGAAGAGAAGGGCGTAGCTCCGTGCCTTTGGCTAAAGCAATGGCACAAGTTGACAGAGAAACATGGGAGCGTAGCGTTTCCGATATACGGGACATTCAATATAAAGATTTTAGAGAATTTGAGGTTCACGATGTACGACATGAAGGTGCCTCCAAGGCCAGCACAGTTTGAGGCTCTAGCAATTTGGGAACTAATGGCCAGACAGCAACAGCAAAAGAAGTTCGAGACCAGAATGAGGAAGGTAGAAAAGACACTAGCGGATGCTAGGTGGGATAATGCACAGAAGGTGTGGAGGTCAGATGTATTGCAGGGGATAAAATTGTTCCCCGCAATTACTAAGGAAGGAGAAGAGACAGGTAAGAAAGCCACCTGTAAGACAGACAGAAAGTGTTCCAAGGATAGGGAGGACGAGGAAAAGTTGAGAAGAGAAGAGGAGTTAGAGGATGAGGAGCTGATAATGCAATTGCTGATCGACCGTCCACCGCCTTATGCAGAGAATGGACAAGGTCCAAGTACCAGTTCTGCCCCTCCAGCACCGGTACAGAGCAACGAGACACAGAGTCCAGGAGCGTCATCAGGATCAAAGGACCCGAGTCTGCTGTTCACCCCGCAGATACCGCAGGTTAGGAGAATATATCCAGATGTGCCCGTGTTGAAACCAGCAGAAAATTATCAGCCGCAGATGCCAGGGTACTACAGTAGTGATAACGGTGCAGGAATGATTCTAAATCCAACAGTAAGGGGAGTACAGAATGGTTACAACCAAACAATGGCACAAGCTGAATCAACTCAGTTTATGATGCCTCAAAAGCAGATGCAGGGAGGAAACGCACACGTTCAAATGGCGGGAAGCCAGATGGGCATGCCGGCAATGATGTCTCATGGTGTGGGAATGAACATGCCTCAGAACATGGGGAATGGACAGAACCCAGATGCGATATCGTTACCCATTACTGTAGGTCCAGTGGTACCTCTGTATAGTCAGCCTAATTCGGGTCTGAACAGTCAGGGATCAATGCTGCAGAATGGGACAGAAAGAAGGTGCATAGAAAACATTCCAGGGATAACTCCGATAGCGGCTCAGCCAACTGGGTCTGGGTCCTTGATGGAGTTTAGTCCCATATGTGCTCAGTCAACACTGGTGAGGTCGAGCCCCCCACTGATAATACCTCTTACATCGAACACTGAAAAGCTGCCGCAGCCATCGATGGCAGTCGATGTGAACGCTACCCTGATGGGGGTGAATGCGCAACAGTTGACACAGTGGTTCAATAGTCTGAACTCCACACAAAGTCCAGCGAGTGGGAAAGGAGAAGACTACATGAATAGGGTCAGGTTGAATATGGAAGCACAAGAATTGGTGGAAGGAACAATGGGTGTGAACAGGTTAGAGTCCTACACAGAAGAAGAGCTGAGGTATCTATGTCCCAGGATTACGAAGGAAGTGAACAAGGTACATAAGGGCTTGCAGGAAGCAGCTGACAGAAACGGGGTTGACATAGACAAGACGAAACACTTGAGCAGGAGCTACAGGTTAGATTTTGGGACAACAGATTTTGAACACATGAGGTCAGCAGGTATGAAGACCCACCTTAGAGAATTGTTGCAGAGTGCACAAGTGTGGAGGTGCTTGGACAAATGGGAAAGCAGATGGGTAAAGAGGAAGGACAAGAGGAGGGACAGTGCTACAGAGCACAATGAGAAAAGACCGCAGAGTGGTGATACAGTAACAATGTTACCAATGAGGGAAACAGCAGGAGGAAAATTAGTACATGTACCATGGCACAGAAGCGACATTCAGTCCTTTACGGACGATTTTCCCAAACTAAGAGAGAAACCAATTGAATGGTACCAGCAGACTGATAGGTTTGTGAAACTTGCAAAATGTCTCTGGGAAGACCTGAATACTCTGTTTGAGATTGTGGTTCCGGCAGACTTGTGGGAGGATTGCAAAAGAGCTGTAGGTTGGCCGACAAGTGAACCGGAGAGACACAGGGAAACGGGCGCACCGTCACCTATGGTGATGAGCTTGTACTATAAGGTGATTGAGCATTTGAAAACGAAGGTACCCGCGAAGAATGTGGATTGGCAAAAGATTGACCGAACTGCCCAAGAGACTAAAGAATCGATTCATAGTTACTATGAGAGATTGTTGAAGGCGTTCAAGCATTACAGTGGCACGGAAACAATTGAGGCGAAGGACATGCTTCATTTTGTGTTCAGATTTGTGGAAGGGCTGAGGCCAGAGATAAGCCAAATGATAAAGTCGCATTTGATTTGTTGGCAGTCTAAACCGATCGATGAGGTCTTGACTTATGCGAAATACTGTAGCGACGAAATTGAGGTAAAACAGAAGAAGCTGAAAGAGAAGGTGATGATGATGCAGCTTAAGGCCGCTCAAACAGGTTTGCAAGGTCTGCAAGGTTTGCAAGGGATGCAAGGGTTCCAACAGCAGGTACCGCAACAGCAGTTGCAATTGCAGGGAAGCATGGCATTTCAGCCACAGGCCAGAGGCAGAGGAGGTTTTGTGAATAATGGTCCGGATTTGAACACTGTTGTGACGGGTGTGCAGGCAATGAAGAAGGTGATGCCGTGTCACGTGTGCGGGATCGTCGGTCATTGGAAACGCGAGTGCCCGATGGTGGTGCAGGAAGGTGCAGGTGTAAGTGCAGGTGCAGGTGTTGGTCAGCAAAACAATAATGTCAATGCATTTCAGACAATGAGAGGACCGAAAATGAGAGGTCCAAACGCAAATTTTCAGACTGTAAATCAATTGCAGGGATTGCAACCTATGCAGCCGCAGCAGATGCAGATGCCTCGTGTGCAGATGACGCAGATGCAGCCAATGCAACAGCAGTTACCTATGGTACCTAATCAGCAAATGCAAATACCCTTGGCACCAATGAGTCAGCAGCAAGTGATGGTTCCTCCACAGGTAACGGGTCAGGTAATGAGTACAAATGGCACCGTACAACAGTACCCCTTACACAGTGAGAGTGGAATAAACAATGTATGGGAGAGCGAAAATGCAGGAGAAGAAGGAGATTGTGTGCTTGCAGCATCCTTGGAAGTTGATCAAAGGGGTCCGTACGTAGAGGGAAGAGTAATGGGTCATCGTGTCTCATTCTTGGTTGACACGGGAGCCACACGTTCAACAGTTAAAAGCAGTGAAGTTCCAAATTTGCCACTCTCAGGGAGGACAGTTCAAGTGGTGGGAGTAGCAAACAGACACCTGACGAACCCAATAACAGACCCGGTACCAGTCAGCATCGGAAATTATCAAGGGGTACATCAGTTTGTGGTGTGTGACTCAAGCCCGATCGCACTGTTAGGGAGAGACCTATTGTGTAAATTGGGTTGTTCGATAATGTGTTCAAACGAAGGAATAACCATAGAAACGAGCAATGATGGGGAAGAGGAGGACAGTGTAGAAGGGGATGAAATGGAAACAGTCGACGAAGAGTATCCTCTGATTTGTCTCTTCCCGATGATAACTGAAGAAGATATCCCAGCAGAATTACGGGAAACATTCGGAAAAGAAGTGTGGGACATGACAGGGAAAGAGGTGGGATTGATGAAAGGAGTAGAACCAGTAAAGGTGATGGTAAAACCCAATGCGATCTTTCCCCAGACCCCACAATACCACATGCCACAAGACACCCTCATGAAAGTTGCCCACCTCATTGACGAATTTGTAAAGCAGGGGGTATTGAAAGAAGTGCTAGGCAGTCCATGTAATTCACCAATAATGGGACTAATAAAGCCAAGTGGAAAGGTCCGACTCGTACAGGATTTGAGGAAAATAAATGACATCATAATAAAGTGCTGCCCTGTCGTACCGAATCCAGCTGTGATAATGTTTCAAGTCCCTTGCGATGCTGAATGGTTCTCAGTCATCGATTTGTCGCAAGCATTCTTTTCTGTGCCTCTTCATGAGGACAGCCAATTTCTCTTTTGTTTCAAATTCCTAGACAGAGTATACAGTTGGTGTCGAATTCCTCAAGGGTTTTCTGAGTCACCGTCAATATTCAATCAGATTCTAAAGAAAGACTTGGAAGAGCTAGAGTTGCCATTCGAGTCAACCCTAGTACAGTACATTGACGACTTACTGGTTGCATCAAAGACAGAAAATGGCTGCACAGCCGATACCATTGCTCTGTTGAACCATTTGGGAAGGAATGGTCATAAGGTGTCTCCTTCCAAATTACAGTTCTGTCAGAAGAAAGTGAAATATTTGGGTCACCAAATAGAGAAAGGGTCACGGAGAATAATGAAGGAAAGAGTAACAAGCATACTTCAGATGAGTCCACCAAAGACAAGGAAGGAGGTGAGGAAGTTTCTGGGAATGGTGGGATATTGTCGCCAGTGGATTCCCAACTTCTCGTCTCTAGCGAAGCCCCTACTGAAATTGACCCAAAAGGATGCTTTGGATGAAATTGAGCTGAAAGGAGACGAGATGGATGCTTTTGTTGAACTGAAAGAATGCATGTGCAGGGCTCCAGCTTTAGGTATGCCTGACTACACGAAGCCCTTCACATTGTTTTGCCATGAACGTGATGCATGTTCTTTGTCTGTCTTGACTCAAGCCCATGGTGGCGTAAACAGACCAGTAGCGTATTTTTCGGCTACTTTGGATCCGGTTGCAGCAGCACTCCCAGGGTGTTTGCGCGCCGTAGCAGCAGTTGGTATCAGCCTCACTCAGAGTGAAGGAATAGTGATGGGACACCCAGTAACAGTCATGGTCCCTCACTCAGTTGAGATACTTTTGACCCGCTCCCGAACGCAACACATGACTGGAGCAAGACTCACGAGGTATGAAACGATAATTCTGGGCTCACCGAATGTGCAGCTGAAAAGGTGCACTACGTTGAATCCAGCTACCTTGCTTCCTGGAGAAAATGCTGAAATTGAGAACGCTGAAGACGTCGAGCATGACTGCCTTCAGGTGACTGAATTTTGCACAAAACCTCGACCGGACATCAAGGATACTAAGCTTGATGTAAATGACCAAATTCTTTTTGTTGATGGTTCATGTCTAAGAGATGGGATGGGGATTTTGAAAGCAGGATATGCTGTATGTACTGTAACAGGTGTCTTGGAAGCGGGATGGCTTCAAGGAGTCTATTCTGCACAAGTAGCAGAACTTGTAGCCCTTACAAGAGCATGTCAACTGTCTGCATTGATGAAAGTCACCATTTACACTGATAGTCAATACGGGTTTGGGATTGTGCATGACTTTGGACAACTATGGTCACAAAGAGGTTTCCTGACTTCCTCAGGATCCCCAGTGAAGAACGGGGAGAGGATAAGGGAGTTGTTACATGCCATTCAAGTGCCAGCTGAAGTTGCAGTGGTAAAGTGCAGTGCTCACACGAAAGGACAGGACTATGTGTCTCTGGGAAATGCATATGCGGATCAAGTCGCAAGATTTTGTGCCTTGAACTGTATATTACTAAGGGATGATTGGAATACAATAAATGAATCAGAACTCGAACCAGCTGAAGCATTTGCCTTAAAGGTTGTAGATACAATAGAGGAGCTGAAAGCACTACAGAACAATGTCAGGGAGGATGAAAGAGATTCATGGGTCAAATCACAATGCATAAAGAGATCAGACGAATTATGGGTTTCACATGAGGGAAAATTTGTTTTGCCAAATAGTCTCTTATCACAGCTTGCGCGGTTCTATCATGGGCAAGCTCACCTAGGGAGAGATGCCATGATAAGATTGTTCAAAACTGATTGGTTTAACCCCAGATTTCGCCAAGCTGCAGAAGCAGTTTGCCATCGATGTGTCACTTGCCAGCAGATGAACCCAGGAAAGGGAACAGTTGTGAGTGCGAGTCACATTGGTAGGGCAAGCAGTCCTTTTAGTCGCATGCAGATGGACTTCATTGAGATGCCTGTGCATGGGGGTCTGAAATATGTGTTGGTGATTGTGTGCATTTTTAGTCACTGGATTGAGGCATACCCTACACGTAGAAATGACAGCCTTACAGTTGCCAAGCTATTGTTGAGGGAGTTGATACCACGTTTCGGATTCCCGATCACTTTAGAATCAGATAGGGGAAGTCACTTCAACAATGAGGTAATGAAGTTACTTTGCGAAGCACTGAACATTGAGCAAAAGCTGCACTGTAACTATCGCCCTGAGGCATCAGGACTGGTGGAGCAGATGAATGGTACGCTGAAATCGAGAATGGCAAAAATATGTGCATCGACAAATTTGAAATGGCCTGATGCGTTGCCCTTAGTGCTAATGTCAATGAGAAACACTCCTGATAGAAAGACTGGATTGTCTCCACACGAAATACTCATGGGCAGGGCTATGAGACTTCCTGCAGTTCCCGCAAACATGCTTTTGAATATTACAGATGATATGGTGTTAGACTACTGCAAAGGACTGGCTGACGTGGTTCGCTCTTTCTCTCACCAGGTGGAAGCGACCACCTTGCCACCGATCCAAGGTCCAGGACACGCACTGAAAGCAGGTGACTGGGTCGTGGTAAAGAAGCACGTGAGAAAGTCGTGTCTGGAACCCCGTTGGAAAGGCCCTTTTCAAGTGATCCTGACGACAACTACCGCTGTGAAGTGTGCGGGGGTTCCCAACTGGATTCACGCCAGTCACACAAAGAAGGTGTTGTGTCCCACAGATGAGGAAGTTGAAGCGCTGAAAGTACCAGTGCCTGATAAAGCAGTGCCGAGTGCTGAGACAGAACAAAAGCGAACTGAAAGCGAACAGGCAGAAGCAGGAGAAAAGGAGATATTCTCCGACAACGAAGACACCAACTCACTTGGGGGAGACCAAGGAGAAAGTTCAGACAGCGACGAAGAAGCTGCAGGTGACAAAGAACCTGAAGCAGCTGAGGGTAGCAAAAAGCCTGAAGCAGCTGAAGGTGACAAAGGACCTGAAGCAGCTGAGAGTGATACAGAGCCTGAAGAAAATAACGGTGACGAAGGGCTCGAGAAAAGTGAAAAAGCAGAAGAGCCTGATCAGGGGAAGGCTTTCCCAGAAGCAGACGATACAGAAAAAGAAAAAGAGAACATGATTGATTCCCCGGAAGGAAAGAACGAGGCAGAACAGAACAAAAGAGTTCAAGCCTCTACAGAAAAGATCGCAGGTCCATCAAATGGACATGGTGCAAAGAGAAGACTAAGTATCTCACCAATAAAAGAAAAGGGTAAAGAAAGTTTGAACGAAGGAGGAAGGCCGAAAGTGAAAGAGAAAAGAAAAGAAGTGACTGTTGTGGAACAATCGTCAAGTGAAGAAAAAGACTTGACAAAAGAGGAAAGTACCAGCGAAGCAGAATCGAAAAGGGAAGCTAAATTGAAAAGGAAAAGGATACCGAACAGGAGGTATTCCGGTCCTGAATGGGCATATGCAGTCAATGATGATTGGACTGACGAGTTTGTATCTCTAAGCATCGAGAACGAAGAAGAAGAAGAGATACCAATAGAAAAGAAAAGTTTCATAGACTCTGTCGATTGAAGGAGTAAATGATATTGCTTGCTACAATATAACGTGAAAGAAACAACCAGCTGAGACATTGTTAAACTGGATGAGACATTTGCTAAACTGATAAAGACTGAGTTATTGCCGAATTGAGACAAATGCTGCTAACCGATAAGTGACTGGCCTTTTGAAGAAGACGGTGTGAACATTGTGCTCGTTCAGCTTTGTAACTGAATTGCTAAATAGTTTCATTTATAAGTGCTTCTAGCTCTCTGATTCTATACAGATCATGGCGCCAAACAATAGAAAGAGATTTTGTAAATATGTGTGTATAGGCTTGGTAATTACATGTGTAATAATAATAATGGCAATTGTGTTTGGAATGCATGGAAAGGGTGAGAATGAGATTATTACTGCTTCTACTATTGCTCCTGTTACTGTCACTGAACTAACCCCATTGAAAAGACTAGCAATGGATGAGAGACTCTTGCATGATAAGAAAGAGCTTTTGTATAACGTTTTCTATCGCTTGCTAACAGAGTATGTTGAGACTATGGATGCGAAGGATTGTTATGTGTGTACACAGATACCGACATCAGTAAAGGAAGGGGTGACTTATCATCACATGCCTCTTACATATGGGATTACGTGTAGTATAGTAATGTCTAGGTTTTATGGTCAAACTAACATACAGTATTTTTACTCGAATTATGATGTTACCTTTGCTTATGTTCCTATAATAGCGCAGCTAAGCGAAACTGCAAGATATTGGGATTACAAAATTATGAGGGACTTTTTCGAGCCAATGCAACCTTTTGAAACGGCTCATGCTCATAGGGAAAACCTTACTTGCTCAGTCTCTGCTGTAGAAATAAGCTTTTTAGATCGCACAGATGATAGAAGGGCTCAAATGAAGGCGAAATTAGAAAAGGAGCTGCAGAAGAGGACTTCAGTAGATAATTATGATTTTGCTGCTATAAAGACACAAGGGAAGATAGCTTTAGATGCTTGGCACGTAGGGAAGTTTTGTATATATCGAGGTGAATCATATTACGACAATATTTTTGTAGGAGCGAGTGAGTGCAAACATACGTTTATTTTTAAGGCCAAATGGACATTCATGATGGACGGACTTGACCCTGTTATTCCAGGTGTATATTACATTTGTGGGCATAATGCTTATTATCGTCTTCCCAAGGGATGGTGGGGGAGATGTTATTTGGGTATAGTGTTCCCAAAGGTTTATCAACTGGATGACGTATCGATGATTCAAAAGACATCTGGATCTCATAATATCCAGAAAAGAGAGACCGCAGCTGCTGTGGTAGGTGACATATTTGGAGCCATGATTCCTTCATTGGGAGTTGTGTTGAATTCCATCAAGATACGAAAATTATCTACTATAGTGGATAACATGCTGACAAAGTTTTCAGGTGCTATAATCCTGATAGATGCTGAGCTTGCAGCGGAAAGAGCTATGACTCTTCAAAATAGGCTTGCTTTAGACATTCTTTTAGCAAAGGATGGAGGCGTTTGCAAAATGATTGGTGCACGTCACTGCTGCACCTATATACCGGATAATAGTGTGAAGATTAAAACTATGCTTGCTAATCTAACAAAAGAAAGTGCAGATTTGAAGGAATTGAAGGAACCAGGAGTGTGGGAGAAGGTTGGAAAGGGAATAGCTTCAGTGGGACATTGGATTGGGGGAATTTGGAATGGAATATTATTGAAAATAATAGAAGGAATATTAATAGTAATAATTTGTGTATTTGGAATTTGGGGAATAAAAAGGGGAATAATAATGATTATGGAAAGAATTAAAAGAAGAAAAGAAGAGAAAATTATGAAAAGAATGGCAGAAGAATATAAAGCGCAAACTAGGGGAACTAAAAGGAAAAGGGAACTGACAGAATTTTAATGGAATAAAATTTGTGGGCTAAATTTGTGTGATGACAAGTAGTCATCAGAGGAGGGATTGATGAAGCAGAAAATGAAGGTTTTGATCTATTAACGCTTAAACGTAGTGCTGAAATAATCATGTGTGACATTAACTGAATTAATAAAGATTGTACGGGGACAAATTGTGCCCTCAGAGTAGCTTGCCATCATTTATACGCGTGCTTTATATAACGTAGTGAATTAGAATTGCACTAATCCGACATAATCATAAACGTGTGCCACGATTTGCTTGTTTGAAATGCTTTAGCTTAGCATTACTTTAGCAGAGGCTTTGGCCTAGTTGCCTGGTCTCATGGTTTAGATGCTCGTATTTTTCCACTGTGCTATTAAACGTGTATCTTTGCTTGAAGCTGTACTTTTCCACAGAAGCTGTTCACATGCTTATCTTAAAGTTGGTGCCAGCCTGGCATATTTTCTCTTAAATTCAAGGTCGACTTGCAGGTGCGGACAATGGAGGCTCTGAGAGTAAGCTAATTGGAAAACAATGTTGCAAATTACGTACCCATCTCCAAGGATAATGTATGCTTAAGTAAAAGCTTGAGAACTGTTGTTTCTGATTGGTCAATTTGAAGCTAACCTATGAACCCTCCAATGGAGACCCTACTGGATTCGAACTGATGTCTATAAAAATCAGGTGCACGAGAAGAAGGTAGCCATTTGCCCGCGATTATGAACATTTTGACTTCGTAGCTATTATGGCCCACTTTGCTGCGACGCCATTTTGAGAGACTTTGATTCTTTCTCTAATCGAGAGAAAGAGACTTTAAATGATTCTTGTCCTAGAGACTGTAACTTTGATTTGATCCCTTTGCATGAAGTAATAGTTTTACCTTGCCACCGTGAGGCATTTGCCCCGTTTACCCCTGCCCCTTTGTCCCGTCCCATGCTGATCGAGTAATGTTACCCATGATGACCGAAGAACGGTACCTGTGAGACGAAGACTTACTTGTATGCTGATCGTAATTGGTAAATATGAAAGGAAATTGTAAAATTGCATTGTGTTTCTTTTAGGTAACCAACTGCTGATTTTGGTAAGAGCCCTAGCTAGGAGTTTTCTAAATTAATGTTGCTAAATTGTTTTTGCATGAAGTCCCACATGCCGATGCTAATTTGAGGTTAGACGAGGATTCCACATGTTGCACGATGCAATTTGAGATCTTGTAATGCTGACCAAATGTATGCCATTAGTTCGTTACAGATTATCGTATTAGTGATTTGCATTGCAATTATCGAATGCCTTGTGATTCAAATGCTTCATAGATTACACTTGTTTCGACGGTATGGACAGCTATTAATGTTCATATATGTTTATCATTTGGTGTTGAGAAACATCTATATTGTGCTAGCTTTGTTAATATAGGGAAATAAATTAACTAACTTTGCATTAAACTGGTGTGGTTATTCCTGACTGGAAAGGTCAGGGTTCGCCGAAATGTATTCTGGATTGATTGTAAAGTGTTATGTTGTTCAAGGTGTTGCATATGTTCGTTATTGATTATTGATTTGATGCGATTGATCGATATATGAGTACAGAGAGTTCCCACTAAGTCAAAAGATTCATCGGCCTAGAGAGCGTCCGAACGTAGGTAAATTTGTTACCACGTTCCGCTCTATCAACGGCTTGACCATAATATCACCAAGATCTAAATCAATCACTTTATGTCTTTACACTGATTCTGAGCCCATGTTTATTCTAATGGCTTCATACAGTTACAGAACCTGGAAGGTTTTCAGACTTGCCCTTCAAAACCATAGCTACTACAGTAGCAATAGATATAGGATAGTGAGACCATTAGTGCCTTAACACTATTTTATATTCCTTACTTTAGTCTCCAACAGGTACTGAGATCTTGTATCATTGACTATTTTTCCGATCATGCTACATTCCGTATCTGGTTTTACATACTACATATGAAAAATATTTTTTAACTAATTACATTTGTTGTTTTAATTGAGGAATTATGTGGATATATACTGTAGTACTACATCTAATTAGCTCATTTGTATGGCTGAGGGTACTGACACAAACTGTGTGCAATATACGTTTTCATAGTTATCTAAAGTAAATGACAGCCCATTTAATCCTGCTATTTCTCTCTGCTCACAGATAATCATGGATAGTGTATGTTTTGCTTCCAGTGGGCAGGGGGTGATCGCCTGCATTGTCTGATTTACAAAATTAGCATAAAGCACTTTAATACCTAATTTGTGCTGCTGAGGCAAGTGAAAACCATCTGCACTTTACCCTATCTCAGATCTCCTTGCACAGTTACCACCACGTTCCTATATTTTGGGAAACGTCATTAGCAATGCGTCCTTAACGTAGATGTTTTTCAAGCAAGAGTAACCACGCTTGCCGGAACAATGCCTGGCTTTTTCTGTGCCTTAACCACGCATGTGCTAAACTACACATATGGTGGTTAAGGCACAGAAAAAGCCATGCATTGTTCGGGTGAGGACGTGGAGGATACGGTGAGGTAAGTGGGGCTGGGAAAGGGGTGGTGGGTGGATTAAGTTATTGGGGTGGGTGGATTAAGGGTTTTGGGTGGATGGGGGTGTGGCTTTTTTTTAAGTGGCAGGGATGGGAGGTTTGGGTTTTTAGGGCTTAGGGTGGGGGGTCGGCTATTTTTTTTTAAGGTGCAGGAGCAGGGGTTTGGTTAATTTCTTTAATTTTTTTTATTTATGGCTTAGGGTGGGGCAGGGTAGATTATTTGTAAAGGTTGGGGGTATGTTTAAGAAAGGTTGGGAGAAGGGAGAAGAGGAGAAAGGATCGGGAGAGGATGTAGTGAGGCAAGTGGGGTCGGGCCAAGGTTGGTGGGTAGTTTTTAGCAGTGGGGAGGATTTAGGGCTTGAGGTAGGTGGGGGGTGTCCGGGTACTTTAGTTTTTTGGGGCAGAGGTGGTGTGTCCAGTTAGTTTTCTTTTTAGGGCTTAGGGCAATTGGGGGATTGGGGTAATTTAGTTTTTAGAGGTGGGGTGTGAGGGTCGGGCTAATTGTTTTTTGGGCTTAGGGTGGGTGAGGGTAGGGGTAGTTACTTATCAGGGGGAATGATTTAGGGCTCAGGATGGGTGGGGGTGTTTGGGGTAGTTTAGTTTTTAGGGACAGCGGTTGGGGTCTAGCAGTTTTTTTAGGGCTCATGGTGGGTGGGGGGTCAGGGTAGTTTAGTTTTTAGGGATGGAGTGGGGGTAGGGATAGTTTTTTTTTAGGGATCAGTGCTGGTGGGGTTGTCGGGGTAGTTTAGTTTTATAGGGCAGGAGGTGCGGCATGGGGTAGTTTTTTGGGGGGATTCAGAGCAGGTGGGGAATTTGGTGTAGTCTATTTTTTATGGGTTGGATGGGGGTTTGGGATGGTTTTATTTTTATGGCTCTGCGTGAGAGAAGGCCTCAGGGTGGGTGGGTGGGTTTGCATGACAGACCCAAACATGCCGTTTCGCATGCTGTGGTTCCATAATACAACCATATATTTCATTTCATTGTCAATTTTTTAAATCAGGTTTATTATCATATTGGTTTTATTGATTAGAAACGCCTCATGCCAAATCACAATTATTGCTTTTCATTGATGAACCATAATGATATATTATATAATCACATTTTATCAGCTTGTTTACAGGGCCTATGGTAGTAATAAGAACAGTTATTTAAAAAAGACCAGTCCAGCGAAAGTTGCTCTTCGTTTGATTATGATGAATTTTAGAATTGGCGAAACCTAGGAGAAAGTATGACAATCAACCCATAACATTAGGGAGAAAAAGGATTTTGAAAGTACAAAAGGAACTTCAAAACTTTCATGTATTTTGAGTGGTTTCATTATATTTTATACTTTTTACATGTGTTTTGTGATAACTGACTTTCGAATTTTATGATTCGT
Organism: Pleurodeles waltl; assembly: GCF_031143425.1. Lineage (NCBI taxonomy): Eukaryota > Metazoa > Chordata > Amphibia > Caudata > Salamandridae > Pleurodeles > Pleurodeles waltl. The sequence goes on from NC_090444.1 coordinate 1,732,358,021, forward strand.
GTTTTATATTGTATGATTTATGTTTGTAAAGGTGAAACAATAAGGATGATCATTATGACGATGAATAAATGCATAAAGGAAATTCTATATCATGTTCTTTTTCCTTATCTGCTCCTCAGCTCTACAATTTATACCCCTTTGTAAAATTCTTGCCTGGAACCCACAAGATTATCCTTCAGAATATAAAAGAAATACATTCTTTCTTACGCAAAACATTTCTGAAGAGTCGCAAAGAACTGAACAGCGATGACCAGAGAAGTTTCATTGATGCATTTCTGGTGAAAGAGGAGGAGGTAAATTAAATACAGTTTCAAGTGTATTTCTCTGTGGTTCTATTATAACTCGAGTTTATTGAGTTGCCTTCAATGGTGCGTAGATAAAAAAATACTTCTGATAAATGAAACTTCCTTCTATAATATCTGGATTCACAATTTAAATTTGCTTTAGATTAATCAAACTTTCTTTATTCTTTTCAAAACACATAATCTCCTCTCATATATCAATAATAAACCCTTGTGCCACATTATGCCTGTGCCAGACATAATAGGGCAGATTTAAGAAAAGGGGCGCTACACCTAGTGCAACACCACTTTCCTTGCACCCCCCTAACGCCATCATGTGCGCCACCATTTAACACACGGCACACCATGGCGGTAATTAGGGAACTAGTGTCAAAATGTTTTACGCTATTTTGGCGAGTTACAGGATTAGCGTAAAAAATGTTGATGCTAATCCTGCGAAGCACCCAGAGGCCTATTGAAAACAATAGGAGTCTCATTTTAACACCTGCCCTTAGGAGGTGTTAATAATGCAGATTCAAATGATGCAAATAAATCTTTTAGATTTCTTGGCGCCATTTTTTCGTCCCTTACTGTTTCCCAACAGCTGGGTATAGTAGGGAATTTCAACTGCTGTTTTCTCATTGTCACCACTTTTACTATTTTTTGCTCACTCTCTGTGTCATTTTCTTTTTCGGATTTTTTGCCACTTTTTGATTCTTTTCTTGCACTTTCATTGTTCTCCTCCTTCTTGGGGCCCTCGACTACTCATTTCCTCCCTGTCCCCTCCACACTCCTTCTGTCTTTTCCCACCTCCTGTGCTCTCTCACTTGCCAACCCCTCCCAGTCCAATCTACTGCTCCCTGCTCTCCTTCCTCCTTCTAGAACCTACTTAGTGGCTGCACAGTGTGGAGGCGCACCAGATGCATGCAGTGAGTGCTACTGGCATGCCACAGGCGCACGAAAGCAAGCACATCTGTGTCTGACAATGCTCTATCTGCTCTCAGTGTTAAGAGCCTTTGATCCTCCTCCTCCATTCGATACCTAGCACTGATCTTCCTTGCTTTAACCCCCAGCCTCTGCTCTGATTAGTGTGGCTGCTTTGCCCCACACAACACCAAAGTGGCACCTGCCTGTGCCACCTGCAACATCTCATGCACTCTTCCACACCCACAGCTCACTACTCCTGCAAACAGCATCCAACACCCCTCTCCAACACACACAAACATTCAGCAGCCACTGACCACACAATGCTCCACACTTGCATGCATGCTCCTCAACACCGGATTTTTCACCGAACATGCCACGGGTCCTGCTGCACAACCATGCACCAAACCTGCTCTTTCTCAAAGGAACATGGCTGAATGCTGTCTTGTTCCCCAACATCACTACATTCATCCCTCCCAAATGCAAGATCATCATGCAGGATAGGTATCACAAGTCCGAATGTGGTATCACCATCATCTTCAAGGACACCATCAGCTGCACCTCCTCTGTGAACTAACTGCCAGTTTTACTGAACACATGTATTTCAAACTCTAAAGCACAGCCAAATTCATCCTGAGCAGCACACTCACCTAGAGACTCAGGTCCTTGCACTTTCATCGCCAACACCATCATGGATTTTATCACACCCCACATCCTAAATGCAAGTGCCTTTATCCTCCTCAGAGACCTGAATTTACACCTGGAAGACCACACCGACACTAACATAACAGCACTGTTTAAAGACCTTGGAAACTTTGGGTTCTCCGAATGCATGTAGAAACTGACTTGCTCTGCCAGAAACCTTTTAGACCAGATTTTCACATCCTTTTACTACATTTCAGTAGATATGCCAATGCAATCACCTAAATAGGCCACACCTTGTGAAGTTCACCATTCCCGTTGGGCATCACCACAGACCTACCACAGTTAGGCCAGCTCAACTGAACTGGAAGCACTTCCCTGATGAAACTGGACAGCTTGACTCACAGAGCACCGGCCCAAACACAACTGCAACCTACCCCAATCCATCAGCAACTTAAACAACTGTATCAACGCCTGTGTTGATTCTCTGGCTCCTCTCAAACACAGCAAAACCACCAGATTCAGCCCTCAAACCAGATGTTACATGACTACCAGTTTTATTGAACACCTGTCCTTCAAAATCTAAATCACAGCCAAATCATCCTGAGTAGCACACTCATCTACAGACCATCAGATCCCTGCACTTTCATCGCCAACACCGTCATAGACTTCGTCACGCCCCACAACCTAAATGCAAATGCCTTCATCCTCCTCGGAGACCTGAACTTCAACCTGGAAGACCACACCAACACTAACATAACACCACTGTTTAAAGACCTTGGAAACTTTGGCCTCTCCCAATGCATGTAGAAACTGACATGCTCTGCCGGAAGCCTTCTAGACCAGATTTTCACCTCCTTTGACTATATTTCAGTATAAATGCCAATGCAATCACCTCGATAGACACCACACCCTTGTCAAGTTCACCATTCCCATTGTGCATCACCACAGACTTACCACAGTTAGGCCAGCTCAACGGAACTGGAAGCACATCCCTGATTCCCTGATGAAGACTGGACAGCTTTACTCCTGGAGCACTGGGCCAAACACAACAGCAGCCTATCCCAATCCCCCAGCAACTTAGGCAACTGGATCAACTCCTGTGATGATTCTCTGATTCCTCCCAAACACAGCAAAGCCACCAGATCCAGCCCTCAAGCCAGATGGTACATGAAGGAACTCAAGATGACAACGTGCCACTGCAAACAAATGGAGCAAAGGTGGAGAAGAAGCCAAGACAGCATAGGTGCAACATCTACAAATCCACCATCAGACACTATAACCAGCAGATTCAGACCATCAAGCACTCTGCCATCACAAACCGCAGCAAAGACATTTTCACTATGGTGAAATATTTCATCTCATTGCTGTGGGTTACACTGCACACCAGTCATCAAACTTACTCCATAGGTAAATTGTAAAGGTGTATAAATGTAAATTATAAGCTGTCCAGTAGAGCCCATCAACCAACATCCTCCCTGCTCTGTGATCCATCTCTAACTGCCAAAAGTAGCAGCCATAGTTCTAGAGCAGGAAAACAGAACCTGGAAACCGCTCGGAAGATGCACACAATAACATTCCAACAGATAATCCAATTAATACAATCATTTTACCAGGTACAACACTCACCTGTGGCCACTGCAACAGTATCACCCGCTCCACAAGACCTCTGAAACCAACTCTTGAAGTTCATCTGCAGCAAGATAACCTTCATATATGACAATGTCAACTCTCAACCAGACATGACATACCTCTCCGTCATGAGCAAGAAACAACTACTTCCACATGGCAAGGCTCAACCATGGGAGAAACTGTCACCGCCATGCAGTTCATTCATTCCTGGCACTCATAAAGACCTTCCCACCACCCTACCTTCATCAGATGTATTTTACCAATCAATATAACACTCACTCCAGTCCTGAATGCCTTAATTGCTTCTGCCACCTTCTCAAATGCATGGAAACTCTATGGGCCTGATTACAACTTTGGAGGACGGTGTTAATCCATCCCAAATGTGACGGATATCCTGCCCACCGTATTACGAATTCCATAGGATATAATGGACTCGTAATACGGTAGGTGGTATATCCGTCACATTTGGGACAGATTAACACCGTCCTCCAAAGTTGTAATCAGACCCTATGTGCTGTAAAAGTCTTTTGCAGACCCTTCAACACTTGACAAGTACAAACCCATCTCCCTGCTATCTTACCTGGCCAAAATCCTAAAGAAACTCATCAATGCACGCCTTACTAACCACCTGACTCAACACCATCTTCTTGAGATCAAACAGTCGGATTCTACACTCAATAACAGCACAGAAACAACCCCCATTGCCACCACACATGACATCCAGATGAAGTTAGACACGGGGACATGACTGCCTTCATACTTATAGACATGTCTGCGGTGTTCATCATGATATTCCACTCCATCCGCATCCAACGCCTACATGAGATTGAAAACCAAGTACTAGATCTGCTTCTTCCTGACTGCAGAGACGCAGTACTTCTGCTTAGACCCCTACTCACAGATCACCTGTGTCCTCATCTGTGGAATACTGCAAGGATCCTCACTGAGCCTGACCCTCTTTAACGCATACATTATCTCTCTTGCTAGCATCATCTTTGCCCACATCCTCTCCTATGCCAATGACATTCAGCACATACTCTCTCCCTCTGGGACAATTCAACAAGTACAAGTTGACTGTCTGCATGACTGAAGTCATTGAACTAATGATGGCCCACTGCCTCAAAGTCAATACTGTCAAGAAAGAAGTTGTGATCTTCAGGAGGAACACATTGCTATGGAACTCCACCTGGTGGCCAGCTGACCTACGACTTATATCCTCAGGATCATCATTGACATCAATTTCAACATGACCGTCCACGTCATGAAAGCTTTGTGCTTCCTCACCCAGTGGATGCTGAGGAAAATCTTTAAGTAGCTCCCAACCAGTGCACTCAAACACATCACTCATGCCCTTGTCACTAGCAAAACAGTATCTGTGTGCCAGGATCAGCAAACAACTAACTGTGAGAATCACACTTAACCTCCCACAACACATATAGCACCATACCTCAAGGCACTCTACTAACCCCCAATACACAAACTAATGCTGATCTTCATGCAAATTTCAGGGCACTACACAACACCGGCCTGGACACATCTCATTCCACATGCCAGTCCGACACCTTAGCTCAGCCAGAGTACTTCTTGCATTCATTCTACGCATGCACAGGCCCAGATCAGGGGGCCAGGTGCTCTCCTACATCTCCCCTGAAGCATAGAATGGCCTTCCTGTACACCGCAGAACCTCCTCATCCTCCTCACCGCTCTAGTTGTGGCAAGTTTCAGACCTGCTCAGGGCCACAATACCTTCCTGGGTGAAGAGGACTCTACAAATAAGTATCACAGAACAAATATTAGCAAAACAGCACTTGCTTTGGCTGAAATGAGGCATGACGAAATACTTCTCATTCTTAAAGGACATCTACAGAGGTGTAGGTTCACAGGTGCAAAAGGTACAGAATGTTTGGTCCCATTTTAGGATCACACTGGTGTGCACCTGGATGGAGTAGTACCTGCTGCAAAGTGAGCATAACTGCTAACATGGACTTGCCGGAGCTATACCCATAATGTTGTCACTCATGTTAAGGCTAGGAGAACTGAGAGGCAAAATTTATTCTCATGATAGTGGTGCTCGAGGTCAAAAGCCAAGTGGTCAATCATGTTTCGCCTGCTAAGAGAGCGAGTTGGATTGTATTTATATTGCAATACTGACTTCCGCTTGTGCCATGTGCAAGGCATGAAACCCAGCAACTAATGCAGTTTCTTGTTCACAGTGATAAAGAATATATCTGAGCAATGTGCCCAGAGGCAAATCTGGTGATGAAACCTTTCTTTGAAGAATGGTGGACTTTGGTAATTAGAACACACACTGAAGGCTCTAGGAGAATTTGTTTTGCCACAAGGCATCTGAACCTGCTACAAAAAGTGTTTTTCTTCTTTTCTGACTGCAACTGCAACCATGCTTTTGGGGGAGGAACCCCATCTGAAGAGAGAGCTTATTAGTTTGTGATTTGTGCCAGGGACATCAGGAACAGGATTGCTGACACTTACCAGCAATATACTACTTCACAGTCAGGCTGACCCAACATGCATTGTCACTATGTGATGTTCTGAACAGGTGGGCTAAAAACCAACCTGCCGTATCTGACTGCAGAAAATCAAATAAGTGTAGCATGCTAGAACATGCATTACATCTCATTTGCTCTTCACAATATGAGGAATCATTCTCCAGCATGGTATTTTCTCTGGCATTTTATTAGCACTCTAAGATGAAGCAATTGTAAGAAATTGGCTTGTTGTTGAAGGGGGGCCCACTCAATCAACAACTGTAATCCTTGTCAGGGTGAAACACAAAACGTCACTAAATTAACCTGTGCTTAATCCTCTGGTTGCTTGGCATATAGGATTCAGCCTCAAATTAGATGCAACGTGAAAAGTATTTATGCAGATTATGCAGCACACAAACGGTAATAAAGTAAAAACAAAACATAATTAAAACCCAAACCAACTTAGAAAAAAGGAGTACCTTTTAATGCAGTGAAATGATAGCTGTTCGACCTGGCCCTTTTGCAGGGTCATCCACAAACCTTTTGCCTACTTCCTCCTAGCTTTTCTGACCTGTTTGTTGGCTTTAGGACTCTGGGCACTTTATCACTGCTGACCAGTGCCAAAGTGCATATGCTCTCTCTGTAAATTGTATTGGTGACTGGTTTATCCCTGATTGGCATATTTGATTTACTAGTAAATCCCTTGTAAGGTGCACTAGAGGTGCCCAGGGCCTGTAAATCAAATGCTACTAGTAGGCCTGCAGGATTGGTTGTGCCACCCACATGAGTAGTCATGTAAATATGGCTCAGACCTGCCTCTGCACTGTCTGTGTGTGTGTAGTTTTAACCTGCCAATTTGACCTGGCCAGGGTACCCACTTGTCAGGCCCAATCCTTCCATTTCTAAACATGTAAGGTGCCCCTAAGGTAGGCCCTGGGTAGCCCCATGGGCAGGTTGCAGTGTATGTTAAAGATGGGACATGTGTTTTATATGTCCTAACAGTGAAACACTGCCAAATTGCGTTTTCACTGTTGCAAGGCCTATCTCTCTCATGGGTTAACATGTGGACTGCCTTTAAATGTCTTTTCAGTGCAGTTTTCCTTTGGGATTAAATTGTCAGTTTCAAAATGCCACTTTTAGAAAGTGGGCATTTTTTTGCCTAAACCATTCGGTGACTCTCTCTGCTTGTGTATTCCCTGTCAGGGTCAGACTGACAGTTGGGCTGTTTATGAATCCCCTCTAGACAGTGACACAAAGGGAGCTGGGGTATAGCCTGCATATCCTGATGGGCCACCTGGGCTGGAGTGGAGGGAGGATTGGTCACTTACACCTGAATGGGCTGTGCTTGCCCTCACACAATGCAGTCTCCAACCCCCTGGTGTGAGTCCAGAGCCTGGCCTGGGCAGGGCAGGATCTTGTAAACAACAGAGACTTCCCTTTGAAGTTTTCCTACCTCAAAGGCAGAAAGGGGTATAAGTAGTGGACCCTAAACCTCAGATTTTCAGATCACTTCTAGAACCAAGAGGAACCTCTGCCAAGGAAAAGAGCTGGAAGAGGAGTACTGCCCTTTGCCTATAACTGTGATTTGCTGGGTTGGCCTGCTGTTGCTGCTTCTGCCTGAAAGAGGATAAAGACTGGACTTTGTGGTATATTCCTGCTTGGGAAGAATGTGCAAGGGCTTGGACTGAGCTTGCCTCCTGATTTGCAGTCTCAGGGCCACCAAAGACTTCCTCTGCCACCACTTGGACTCTCTGCTGAGACTCCTGTCCTGCTAAGTGGTGCCCTATCCAGTCCCTGAGCCTTTGAAAAGTGAAGCTGGTAGAAAAAGGCTGAAATCCATGCATAGGATGCCTTGCAAGGGAAATTTCAACACACCACCTGCAACATGGTGGTGAAAATGACACAACCCCTCGCAGCATGTTTTTTCCGTCACCATGTGGCTGGATTTGATACTCATCATCGCTGGACGTCAAAATTATCATGTGTGGATCCGAGGTGCCTCATCTGGAAATCAACGCATCGCTCTCTTGCAGCAGAGAAAAACAACACACAGCCTCACATGTGAGTGAGGAATTGCCTCATCGCTGACTTTTCCAAGGCACGCTTGCCCGTGCAGCTGCAAAATGTCGTAAGTCTGGCACGAAGACTTAGTTCACAGTAGAGAAGGCTGTGAGCAAGAGGCTGAGCATTGTGGACAATCCTCCCTGTAGAATGAAGAGAAAGTGAGTTGTCGCAGGCTGCTGTTGCTGTAGCTGAAAGAGGTGGTCAAATATTGTGGATGGTCATTGCTGTAGTTTTGAATTGGTGATTGTTGCGGGATGCTGTTGTAGTAGTGCGATGTGCAGGTCTTACATTACTGGTCCCTGCAGATAGTTGTTTCAAAGTCTTGGTTTCACTGAAGATTTGCGTTGGCTGTTGTCATGGGCAGCAGAGTTTTGGCAGGAAAAGTCCCATTTTCTGTCACAAGAAGCCCACACTTCACAGGTTTTCTTCTTTTGAGGAGGTCTTGCTAATGCCAGGCATGGGTAAAGGACCTAGGAGGCTTAGATCACCCTCTTCATTCTGATAGCTGTATTGAAAAGAAATCCTACCCACCCTGCTATAGGTTCAAGGAGTAATCTTTGCAAGCGATTCCGACCTGTTGTCATCTTTCTGTTGGGCATAAACCCATATGGTGGGGGCATCAAGGAGGGGGTTACAAAATCCACTGATGCAATATATATATTTCTTGCCAAAAATATATAAGAACAAAATACCCCACCCAGGAAGAGCAATAGTAACCTCCGTAGGATCGTTATTAGAAAACACCTCAAGATTTGTGGATATATTTTTGTTTCCTTATGTTCCAAGCCTTCCGTCTTATCTGAGAGACTCTATGGATTTTCTTGATCAAATCGATAACATTCCATGTAAGAAGGAATATATTATGGCCACAATTTATGTAGTTTCTCTTTATACTTCCATAAGACATGAGGATGGTCTTGAGGCTTGTAAATATTTTCTAAGAGCAAGATTTATCAGTTCATTACAACATACAGAGATGATTTTGGAGATGTTGCAATATTGTTTAGCTCATAACACTTTCCTCTTTGATGGTCAATATTAGTTACAAAAGAGAGGAACAGCAATGGGTACTTCCTTCGCACCAACATATGCTAATCTTTTTATGGGTTGGTGAGAAGCAGAAGCGATTTGGTATGAAGATAAACAAGAAAGTTTAGAACATGTGGTATTCTGGGTCCGGTACATTGATGATCTGTTCTTGATTTGGGAGGGAGAACAAGAAGCTTTAGAGAAATTCATCATCTCTTTTAATAATGATAATCCACAACAGTTAAAATTTACATATGAAATCAGTACAACAAATATAACTTATTTGGATGTAGATGTGTATATAAAGGAGAATATGATATGCACACAGACTTTTAGAAAAGCTACAAGTGTAAATAGTCTATTGCATGCCAACAGTGGTCATCCTCGAGCTCTCAAATGGAGTATACCATATGTTGAATTTTTGAGGGTAAGGCAGAATTGTTCAGATTACTCTGCCTTTGAAAGCCACTTGGAAGATATGTATATGTGCTTCATACAGAGAGGATATCCAGATATTGTCTTAAAAGGTGCAATGATGAGGGTGAGAAAATGCAAACGAGTTGAACTCTTGATACCAAAAACATGAATGTTTCAGTGATTTCTGAAGAATTTGAGATCAGATATATTATGAGATTTGATACTGCCAGTCCTGAGGTTAAAAAACTGTTGAACAAAAATTGGAGTTTACTGCAATTGGATGGGACACTGAAAAGGATATTACCAGCTTACCCACAATTCATGTACAAAAAAAGCATTTTTCTTAGGAGAAAGTTTCATGGCCCCACAGAAGAAACATATTTCGAACTGGTTAGACCAGAACTAATTTGGATTTTGGAAATGTGGGAAATGCAAAGCATGTTCCATTGGAAAGAATACTTCTACCTTTCGGACATAAAATAGGAAGATCATAAAAATTAGGGAAAGAATTACTTGTGAGACAACATTTGTAATTTATGTATTGGAATGCAGATTTGGCAAAAAATATGTGGGAAGTACAGTGAACAAATCAAAGCTTCAGATACTCCAACATTTGAGAGCAAACAAAAATAAAGATAAGAAATACTTGATGGCAAAGCACGTTTGGGAACAACACAATGGAGAATACATATGACTGCAATATTATTGGGATACAATGCATCAATCTCAACCCCAGATTTGTGGGCTCTCTCAGATTCCAGAACTTTCTGTCACCAAAATTTTAAGAAAAAGTGTTTCTTTGGCCAAATTATGAGGTTTGTAAAGGATTCTGGGTAGCAGAACATGGTGAGAGCCCCACAAGTCACCCCATCTTTGATTCCCCTAGGTGTCTAGTTTTAAAAAATACACAAGTTTGGTATGGTTTTCTTTGTGCCGGTTGAGGTAGAGATCAAAATCCACAGCTAGGCACTTTCCAAAGAACACATCAGTTTTCAATTAAAAAATGTGATGTGTCCATGTTGCGTTTTCTGTCGCGGGCATTAGGCCTACCCATGCAAGTGAGGTGCCATTTTTATTGGTAGACTTGGGGGAACACAGAGTAGCAGAACAATTGTGATTGCCCCTTGTCTTCCTCTACCTTCCAAATGTAAGACAGTGTGTAAAAAAGACATCTATTTGAAAAATGCCCTGTAATTCACATGCTAGTATGGGCACCCTGGAATTCAGAGCTGTGCAAAAAAACACTGCTTCTCAACACCTTATCTTGTGCCCATTTTGGAAATACAAAGGTTTTCTTGATACCTATTTTTCACTCTTTATATTTCTGCAAATGAATTGCTGTATACCCAGTATAGAATGAAAACCCATTGTAAGGAAATGCCTCCTTGGCATGGTTACCCCCTGACTTTTTGCCTTTGCTGATGCTATGTTTTGAATTGAAAGTGTGCTGAGGCCTGCTAACCAGGCCCCAGCACCAGTGTTCTTTCCCTAACCTGTACTTTTGTATCCACAATTGGCACACCCTGGCATCCAGGTAAGACCCTTGCAACTGGTACCCCTGGTACCAAGGGCCCTGATGCCAGGGAAGGTCTCTAAGGGCTGCAGCATATCTTATGCCACCCTGGAGACCCCTCACTCAGCACAGACACACTGCTTACCAGCTTGTGTGTGCTGGTGAGGACAAAACGAGTAAGTCGACATGGCACTCCCCTCAGGGTGCCATGCCAACCTCACACTGCCTATACAGTATAGATAAGTCACCCCTCTAGCAGGCCTTACTGCCCTAAGGCAGGGTGCACTATACCATAGGTGAGGGCACCAGTGCATGAGCACTGTGCCCCTACAGTGTCTAAGCCAAACCTTAGACATTGTATGTGCAGGGTAGCCATAAGAGTATATGGTCTGGGAGTCTGTCAAACACGAACTCCACTGCACCATAATGGCTACACTGAAAACTGGGAAGTCTGGTATCAAACTTCTCAGTACAATAAATGCACACTGATGCCAGTGTACATTTTATTGTAAAATACACCCCAGAGGGCACCTTAGAGGTGCCCCCTGAAACTTTAACCAACTACCTGTGTAGACTGACTGGTTCTAGCAGCCTGCCACACTCGAGACATGTTGCTGGCCCCATGGGGAGAGTGCCTTTGTCACTCTGAGGCCAGTAACAAAGCCTGCACTGGGTGGAGATGCTAACACCTCCCCCAGGCAGGAGCTGTAACACCTGGCGGTGAGCTTCAAAGGCTCACCCCCTTTGTTCCAGCACCACAGGGCACTCCAGCTAGTGGAGTTGCCCGCCCCCTCCGGTCACGGCCCCACTTTTGGCGGCAAGGCCGGAGGGAATAATGAGAATAACAAGGAGGAGTCACTGGCCAGTCAGGACAGCCCCTAAGGTGTCCTGAGCTGAAGTGACTCTAACTTTTAGAAATCCTCCATCTTGCAGATGGAGGATTCCCCCAATAGGGATAGGAATGTGACCCCCTCCCCTTGGGAGGAGGCACAAAGAGGGTGTACCCACCCTCAGGGCTAGTGGCCATTGGCTACTAACCCCCCAGACCTAAACACGCCCTTAAATTTAGTATTTAAGGGCTTCCCTGAACCTAAGAATTTAGATTCCTGCAACTTACAGAAGAAGAGGACTGCTGAGCTGAAAAACCCCTGCAGAAGAAGAAAGAAGACACCAACTGCTTTGGCCCCAGTCCTACCGGCCTGTCTCCTGCCTTCCAAAGAAACCTGCTCCAGCGACGCTTTCCCCAGGACCAGCGACCTCTGAATCCTCAGAGGACTGCCCTGCTTCCAAGAGACCAAGAAACTCCCGAGAACAGCGGCCCTGTTCAACAAAGACTGCAACTTTGTATCCAGAGGAGCAGATTTAAAGACCCCTGCAATCCCCGCAAGAAGCGTGAGACTTGCAACACTGCACCCGGCGACCCCGACTCGACTGGTGGAGAAACAACGCTACAGCGAGGACCCTCCGGCGACTCCAAGACTGTGAGTAACCAAAGTTGTCCCCCCTGAGCCCCCACAGCGATGCCTGCAGAGGGAATCCCGAGGCTCCCCCTGACCGCGACTGCCTGACTCTGAAATCCCGACGCCTGGAAGAGACCCTGCACCCGCAGCCCCCAGGACCTGAAGGATCAGAACTCCTGTGCAGGAGTGACCCCCAGGAGGCCCTCTCCCTTTCCCAGGTGGTGGCTACCCCGAGGAGCCCCCCCCTTGCCTGCCTGCACCGCTGAAGAGACCCCTGGGTCTCTCATTGAAAACAATTGGAAACCCGACGCGTGTTTGCACACTGCACCCGGCCACCCCCGCGCTGCTGACGGTGTACTTTTTGTGTGGACTTGTGTCCCCCCCCGGTGCTCTACAAAACCCCCCTGGTCTGCCCTCCGAAGACGCGGGTACTTACCTGCTGGCAGACCGGAACCGGGGCACCCCCTTCTCTCCATTGAAGCCTATGTGTTTTGGGCACCACTTTGAACTCTGCACCTGACTGGCCCTGAGCTGCTGGTGTGGTGACTTTGGGGTTGCTCTGAACCCCCAACGGTGGGCTACTCTGGACCCCAATCTAAACCCCGTAGGTGGTTTACTTACCTGCAAGAACTAACATTACTTTACCTCCCCCAGGAACTGTGAAAATTGCAGTATCCACTTTTAAAACAGCTAAATGTGTTTTATGTAAAAAGTATATATGCTATTGTGAATATTCAAAGTTCCTAAAGTACTTACCTGCAATACCTTTCAAATGAGATATTACATGTAGAATTTGAACCTGTGGTTCATAAAATAAACCCAGAAAAGATATTTTTCTATAACAAAAACCTATTGGCTTGGAATTGTCTCTGAGTGTGTGTTCCTCATTTTTTGCCTGTGTGTATGTACAACAAATGCTTAACACTACTCCTTTGATAAGCCTACTGCTCGACCACACTACCACAAAATAGAGCATTAGTATTATCTCTTTTTGCCACTATCTTACCTCTAAGGGGAACCCTTGGACTCTGTGCATGCTATTCCTTACTTTGAAATAGCACATACAGAGCCAACTTCCTACACCCATTGAAAGGTGCAGCTCATTTATTGGCTCTGGGTACCTAGGGTTCTTGATGAACCTACAAGCCCTATATATCCCTGTAACCAGAAGGGTCCAGCAGACATAACAGTATATTTCTTTGAAAAATCTGACATCACAGGAAAAGGTTGCAGACTAAAACATGGAGAAAAATGGCAGTTTTTTCACCTCAATTTCAATTTTGTTTTTTATTTCAGCTGTTATTTTCTGTAGGATGTACACAAATGACCCCTTGCTGAATTCAGAATTTTGTCTACTTTTCAGAAATGTTTAGCTTTCTGGGATCTAGCATTGGTTTCACACCCATGTCTGTCACTAACTGGAAGGAGGCTGAAAGCACAAAAAATAGAAAACAAGGAGTATGTCCCAGTAAAATGCCACAACTGTGATGTAAAATGTGGTTTTCTGATTCAAGTCTGCCTGTTCCTGAAAGCTGGGAAGATGGTGATTTTAGCACTGCAAACCCCTTGTTGATGCTATTTTCAGGGGAAAAACCACAAGCCTTCTTCTGCAGCCCTTTTTCCCATTGTTTTGAAAAAAAAACGAAATTGTTGCTGTATTTTGGCTAATTTCTGGGTCTCCTCCAGGGGAACCCACAAACCCTGGGTACTTTTAGAATCCCTAGGATGTTGGGAAAAAAGGACGTGCATTTTGAGTGGATAGCTTATGTGGACAAAAAGTTAGAAAGGCCTAAGCACGAACTACCCCAAAGAGCCAAAAAAAGGCTCCCCACAGGGGAAAGGAGGGGAAGGTGAGGAGGAGGCCCAGCAGCTAAGGCGTTAAGTACACCCAAGTCACACCGATAACTCTCAGTTTGTTTGTGGGCTTGCCTTTTAAAATTCCCTTGAAGTCATTTGTCAAAGGCATGCATCAGGTCTTTTCCAGTGTTTATCCTGCCTCAAGCGCACAGTCTAACTATTGTAAGCATATGCAGCATCCATGTCTTATGCATGGTTTCTAGACTACTTTTTAAATTTTTTTATTTTTAGGTCAAACTTCTCTCTTGTTTAGTACTTGCAATGCTGCCTGTTTTCTAAAACTGTTTTGTGCTTTTCTCCAAATTGGCATTCGTTTAGTGCTCTGCTGATCCTGAAACTTCAGAACACGAAGGAAGTCATTAGTTACAGTGTTTTGAATTGCTTGTGTATTCCTTTCCCCGTGATAGTTTGCACAACTAGTTTACTGCTCTGTGGTGTTGCTTTTGTGAGATACAGGTTTACTTCCATGTAAAACATACTCGTAAACCCCTGAACGTCTTTCAAAGAGTAATTATTTTCATCTTTGTCCTGGCCCAGTTGGATAGCATACTGCAGTTGAAGTTTTATTTTCGTTGTGGATCTCAGACTACTTTAGCTATGTTGCTGAGTGGAAATGGAAGCAAATCTACACTTACCAACCTCGGAAACCAGAGTGAGGCACTCAGTACAATAAAATCTGATCAATGAAACAAAGCTTGGCATTTATTTGTATTTACTGAAAAACGGATTACAACACTATGGCCCTCATTATGACATTGGCGGTAAGTGCGATCAGGGACCTGGGGTCAGTGGCAATGGGCACATGGTTCAGGGGACAGAGGCACAGGACAACATGGAAGCTGGGAGGACTGCTGAGCGACAGGAGGAGGACAGGCCCAGGGAACCCAGTCTCCACGAGGCACTCACCAACCTCCTGGGAGCATACCGCCATTCCCAGGAGACCATGGGCCAGATACTGGCCAAGTTGCAGGAGACCCAATGGCTGCAGGAGGGGCAGTACCTGGGGATCAGGGAGGACCTGAAGGACATCCAAACCAGCCTGGCCATCGTGGCAGGGTTGCTGGCAGACATGGCCAACACTATGAGGGAGGCAGTGGCACACCAACGGGCCCCTGACTCTAGCCACACCGATGAACAGCCTTCCACCTCCGCTAGTGGACAGGAACAACAGGCCACCAGCACCCCATCCCCTGCAGAAGAAGAACCAACCTGCAAACAGACCCTGCGATCCCGGCAGAAGCCAGAGAACATTGCCAAGAGCCTCGCCAGGAAATAAGACTCCCCTGATAGTCACCCTTGTGTCCCACTCTGTCACCCTGTCCACCTTGAACTGACATTGCTCCCCTTCCTATGCCCCATTGGACAATGCACCTGTGATACCAATAGACTGGACCCTATCCTGGACTCTCCCCCTCTATCACCCAAGCCCATTGCACATCCCCATTTACTTCTCAGCACTGAAATAAACACCCTTGGAAAAAACAAGTATGGAGTATGTCAAATGATTTAAGGATGTAGTTGTTTAACAATCTTTAGACATTGTAAATAGACAGTACAGTGATGTATACATAGTTATGACCTGTAATGTGCTGCAGGCAATATACCAGGAGCCACAGGAGGGCACAAATATCTGCAAATAGACATGTTAAAGGGTACAATAAGTGGCCTTTGTATTGGGAACAGCAGCCAGCCAGAGAAAATTCACTTCACAAAACTGCAATAGAAGGTGAAGTTACAGAGCCTCATTCTGAGGCTGGCGGGCGGCGGTAGCCACCCGCCTGGTGGGAACCGCCATATGGCCGCTCCGCGGTCAAAAGACCGCGGAGGCCATTCTGGCTTTCCCGCTGCGGGGAAACCCCTTCCCACGAGGAAGCCGGCTCCGAATGGAGCCGGCGGAGTGGGAAGGTGCGACGGGTGCAGTTGCACCCGTCGCGAATTTCAGTGTCTGCTAAGCAGACACTGAAATTCTTTGTGGGGCCCTCTTACGGGGGCCCCACGACACCCCATACCGCCATCCTATTCCTGGCGGGCGAACCGCCAGGAACAGGATGGCGGTATGGGGTGTCGGAATCCCCATGGCGGCGCAGCAAGCTGCGCCGCCATGGAGGATTGCTGAGGGCAGGGGAAAACCGGCGGGAGACCGCCGGTTTTCCTGTTCTGACCGCGGCCAAACCGCCGCGGTCAGAATGCCCTGCGGGGCACCGCCAGCCTGTTGGCGGTGCTCCCGCCGGGGTCAGAATGACCCCCACAGTGTCTTACCTGTGTGTCACTGGAAGTACTGTTGTATTATAGTTGTTCTGTTATCCACATCCTCTTCCTCTGCCTCCTCTTCGTCACTGTCCACAGGCTCCACCGCTGCTACACAACCATCTCCAGCCTCATCCTCCGGCAGGAAAGGCACCTGGCATCTGTTGTGCAACATGCAACATGCAATGATGATCTGGCAGACCTTCCTGGGTGAGTAGCACAGTGATCCACCTGTCAGATGAAGGCACCTGAACCTGGCCTTCAGGAGGCCAAAGGTGCGCTCAATGATCCTCCCTGTTCACCCATGTGCCTCATTGTAACATTCCTCTGCCCTTGTCCTGGCATTCCTCACTGGGGTCAGTAGCCATGAGAGGTTGGGGTAACCAGAGGCACCTGTAAATATCGAGGGATACCTGTTAGCCAGACACTAACCCTTAGGGCCAACCCTACACCCAAATAATACAAACAAACACTGGGTGGGGACCATGGGTTCACTTATTAGCCACAACCTGTGCCTCTGGAGTTGAGCCATCACATATGGGATTCTGCTATTCCTCAGGATAAAGGCATCATGCACAGACCCAGGATACTTTGCATTTACATGGGAGATGTACTGGTCTGCCAGGCACACTATCTGCTCATTCATAGAGTGAGAGCTCTTTTGATTTCTGAACCCCTGTTCATTTCTCCGGGGAGGGGGGGGACAAAGGAAATATGTGTACCATCAATAGCACCAATGATGTTGGGGATATGCCCCAGTGCATATAAGTCAGCTTTCACAGTGGCCAAATCCTCCACCTGGGGGAAAACAATGTAGCTGCGCATGTGTTTCATCAGGGCAGACAACACTCTGGTCAGCACTATTGAGAACATTGGCTGTGACATTCCTGCTGCCATGGCCACTGTTGCTTGGAAGGAGCCACTTGCAAAGAAATGGAGCACTGATAGGACTTGCACAAGAGGGGAGATCCCAGTGGGGTGACAGGTAGCTGAGATCAGGTCTGGCTCCAATTGGGCACACAGCTCTTGGATTGTGGCCCTATCAAGTCTGTAGGTGAGGATAATGTGCCTGTCCTCCATCGTTGCCAGGTCCACCCGGGGTCTGTACACGGGGGTATGTCTCCATCTCTTACTCATCCACAGCGGTTGAACTCTAGGGTACAAAACGGCAAGCTGATGGTTATATGCATACATATCCTCAGAGTAAAATGCCTTGCAGGTTGTGACAGAAACAGTATGTGAACGTATAGTTCAGTAAATGTGCCTATGTCTGCTGTGACACAGTTAGGTGCCATGGCCTGTTCCCCCCTGAAATTGCGGCCGCCTGACCTGTGTGGAGGGACAAGGGGAAATTAGGTAATTCCGCTGATGTTGTGCGCGGTTGCGGGAGGCGGTCCAGGACCGCCGTGCAACACCTCACTGGTTATCATTGGGCCCTATGGGTTCCAGTAGCCAATGGTGATGTATGCCGACGGTGATGGTGAGCACCGCCGCGGATATGACCGACATTTTCTATCTGTTCACTCACTTGCTTCCTGACCTTCAACAGGAGAGGACCTACACTGCAAGTGCTGCTGTGACCTGTGTCTGAAAGCGACCATGGCTCAAGTGTCTGGCGAAAGGGCCCCTGCCTTCACTTCGGAGGAGTTGGAGAGACTAGTGGATGGAGTCCTACCCCAGTACCGTTTACTTTATGGTCCTCCAGACCAACAGGTGAGTACACTTTGAGCATGATGCTTGGGGCATGAATGCATGGAGTGATGTGTGTGTAAGTCTCATGTAAGAGGGGTGGGCAGAGTGCTGCATGTATGGTGGTCAGTGTCTGTGCGTAAGGGGATGGGAGGGATATGGTGGGCCATGAGTGTAATAGGCCGGACGGTATGAATAATACCTTTTTCTATGTATCTTTTTCTGCAGGTAAGCACCCATCAGAAAAAGGGTATTTGGCGTGCCATCGCCAAGGACGTACAGACCCTGGGGGTCTTTGACAGGTGGAGCACCCACTGTTGCAAACAGTGGGAGGACCTGTGCCGCTGGGCAAGGAAGATGGTGGAGGCCCAGCTGGAGATGGCCTCCTAACGAGGAAGGGGTGCACTTAATAGCCTGACTCCCCTGATGTTCCGCATCCTGGCGGTGGCCAATCCGGAGTTGGATGGGCGGTTGAAGGCATAACAGCAGCCACAAGGTGATGAGTACTGTTTCAGATTCAGAAAATTGTACGTGTTGAGGTGTTATCTGGGTCGGGGATGTGGGTCTGTGGGTGCCCCTAGGCCGGGACAACCATGGCAGTGTAGGTTCCATGATGGGCAGGGTCTGATGCACTCCAACCCCAAATATGCTAGTGGGCATCTACTACTGGGTAGGGTCTTGTGGGTTTCAGCTGTGCTGCTATTGACATTAGGCATTGTTCTCCATGGCCTGGTGACTAGCATTGTAACTGGTAGTGCATGGACTAGTGCATAGGGCTGTTCCCTGTGTGTTGTGTACACCAACTGTGGTGTTGTTGCTGCCATTGACCAAGTGTATCCTCTGTCTCTTCCACCCCCCTTTTTATTTTGCCACCCTGTCCTTTTCTGCATTAGCATCATCTGGCGGAGGAGCAGAGGTCCTGGCGACGGAGGGAGCTGCATCACACATGGCCCATGAGGCCGAATCCACCGACGGTGATGGCACCAGTGGGACCGATGGTGAGGGGAGCACCACAGCAGAGACTGGAGGGGACTGTTTGGACAGCGACACCGCCTCCGATGGAAGCTCCCTGGTGGTGGCGGACACCTGTGTGGCAACCCCAACTACAAGTACAGCCGCCACTTCCCGTACCAGCACCGCCCTCCCAGAAGCCCCTCAGCGTGTTTCCCGTACCCACTCACCCAGGAGGGTGGGCATCTCCTTCGCCCCAGGCACCTCAGGCCCTGCCCCAGTCAGCCCTGCTGCCCTCAGTGAGGAGTCTATTGACCTCCTGTGACCCATCTCTGTTGGGCAGTCAACCTTAGTGAATGCTATACAGGGTCTGGCAGGGCATTTGCAACAAACAAATGCATTCCTGGAGGGCATTCACTCTGGCGTGGCGGCCCAACAGAGATCATTCCAGGCTCTGGCCTCCTCCCTGATGGCAGCCATTGTCTTTGTCTCTAGCCTCTCCCATCCAACTTCCTCTACCCAGTCCCATTCCCCTCAAACCCAGCCTATCCCAAGCACACCTTCAGACCAGCATGCACCCACATCAACACACAGAAGGGGCTCAGGCAAACATAAGCACCACATTTCATCCCACAGGAACTCACACAAGAACCATCCAGATGCAGACACACTAACATCCACTGCCTTCACTGTGTCCCCCTCCTCCTCATCCACCTCCCTCCCAGTAGCATCTCCACTCACACCTGCATGCACTACATCCTCATCCACAACCCCCATCACCATCACGCCTATCACTACACGCCCCTCACTGGCAGTCACCACCCCCACATCCATGCACACGCCACGTGTGTCCTCTCCCACTGTGTCTGTGCCCCCTCCTCCCAAAGTACACAAATGCAAGCACTCAGACACCCAACAGCCATCCACCTCATGACAGCATCCAGCCCATGCACCTACATCCAAACTTAGCAGAAAGACACCTCCTACTACCACTCCATTTTCCTCCACTCCCAAACATTCACCCTCTTCCAGCCCCAGTGTCCCTAAAAAGCTTTTCCTCTCCATCCTTGAGCTATTCCCTGCCCCTCCCCCCATCCTTCTCTTCGGGCCAGGGTGGTCAGCACCCAGGCTAGCACCTCAGCCACCCAGTCCACGGACACTGTCGTTTCTGCAGCCACTGCAGTTGTGAGAGGCACCGTGAAGACACCCTTTCACACAGCCAGTGTGCCTGCACCAGCTGCCAAGGGCAGAAAGGGAGCACCAGCTGGAAAACGCAAGGAGGCAGCACCAGCTGGCAGAAGCAAGGAGGCACCACCAGCTGGCAAACTCAAGGAGGCACCACCAGCCGGCAGAAGCATGGAGGCAACACCAGCTGGCAGAAGCAAGGAGGCACCACCAGCTGCCAAGGGCAGGAAGGGAACACCAGCTGCCAAGGGCAATGACAAAGGCACAGACACCGCAGGCAGGATGGATATGGAGCCTGGTGCTGGAGCAGCATCTAGGCAAACAACACCAGCCATGGCACTTCAGCAGTCGTAGGCTGCAGGGGAAGGGCTGGAGCCTCCCCACCACTGGCAGCACCGCCACCTGCACCTCCACCAGCCCCACTGCCACCACCATTGACAGCAGCAGCAGCCCCAGTGGGCATCCATCCAAGGCTGCGGGGGAAGGGCTGGAGCCTCCCCCCACCACAGGCAGCACCGCCGCCAGCACCGCCACTGCCACCACTAAGAAGCCGTCACTGCCGGCGGGCAGTGTGTAGTTGTGCCTCCATGATGCTGTAGTGCATCATGGTCCCTGCAAAAACTGTAGGTGTGACACCCAGGTGAGAGACTGTGACCTTTCACCCTCCAAGATCTGCATTACAGGGCAAAAGGCCCCCTCCAGAACCAGTGGAAGAAGGCATCCACTCACCCCCTCTTTGCCAGGATGATGCACACTGGGCACAGAGCCCCCTCCAGAACCAGTGGAAGAAGGCTTCCACTCACCCCCTCCTTGCCAGGATGAAGCACACTGGGCACACAGCCCCCTCCAGAACACCCCCTCTTGCCAGGATGAAGCACACTGGGCTCAAAGCTCCCTCCAGAACCACTGGAAAAAGGCATCCACTAGAGAGACTGTGGCTTTGCACTCCCCAGGACCAAGCAGTGAGCAAACCACCCACTTTAGAGACTGTAGTTTTGAATTCCCAGGACCAAGCAGTGGGCAAACCACCTACTAGAGAGACTGTGGCTTTGCTCTCCCCAGGAACAAGCCATGGGCAAACCACCCACTCGGGAGACTGTGGCCTTGCACTCCCCAGGACCAAGCAGTGGGCAAACCACCCACTAGAGACTGTGGCCTTGTACTCCCCAGGACCAAGCAGTAGCAAACCACCCACTTGAGAGACAGCAGTGGGAATGTACCCTCCTCCAGGAGCAGTGGCGTTGTAGCATCTTCCGGCTCATGTGCCCCCCTTCCCATTCCCCCTGAGGTGCCTGTGTATTTTTGACCTGATGCCCCAGCAGTGTTCTCTCTGTATTGAGGCAGGAGTCAAGTGGGGACTTGGCCTTTGTGATATGGCCCTGTGGGCCATGGACATTTTGGACTGGGCAGTGTACCTCCATTTATATATATTGTAGATTCTGTTTTGTGCTTTGAGGACATATTTCTTGAAATGTATATTATTACACTAGCTTTACTCACTTCCTTTTGTCCTTGCGTTATTCCTGAGGGCTATGGGGTGGATATGTAATGTTGTTGCATCTGTTTGTGTGTATGGTGTTGGGTGTGGGGGTGGGAGTGGGGGTGTTGCGTGTTGCATGTGTGTGTCACTCTCTTTTTCCTCCCACCCGCCCTTGTGTGCCAGGGGCGGTACTCACCGTGGTCATCTTTGCCGCCGTCCGTGCTCCTGGTGTAGGAGGAGGTATACCAGCATGAGTAACACCTGTAGTTCTGGCTCCATGGCGTCGTGGTTCTTCCTTTTGATGGCGGTGGAACCACCTCCAAAAAACTGGCGGATTGGCTTGTTGTAATAGGGCGGGCAGTACATTGTCTTCCGCCTGGCTGTTGGCGGTTACCACTGTGGTGCTTGTTGCTACTGCCGTGGCAGTCGGTGTGTTGAAGTGGTTGTCTGTGTTGGCGGTTTCCACTGTGGTCATAATTCCATTTTGTTTACCGCCGGCCTGTTGGCGGTATTACCGCTGCTTTATCACCGACCGCCAGGGTTGTAATGAGGGCCTATGTAATTTAACATTACCTTGGAGGTAAATTTTTGGTTTGTCATACATATATTTTACGAGCACCACTGCTTAGCATGCCATCTGACTTTATTTACAAACTGGATAAATAACCACTTGTACAGCATTTGTGTTAATGTTTTACAATATGTCGGAAAATGCTGACAATACTTACTAAAACCCTTCATGTCTGCATTTCAGACCCAGGACGATTTAGAAAGGCACCCGGAGGCTTGTTTCCAGAAGTGGTGTGCCTGCTTCACCATGTTAACCCCTTCTGTGCCGGTGTCGTAATGTTTACGTCCACCGGCACGATGCTCCTGTGTCGAGGACATAACCATTACGTCCTCAGCCTGGAGCTCGGAGGGAGCGCTAGCACTCCCTCTATGGGCTTCCCTCCCACCCCCCAGTACAGGGATGGAAGGGGAAGCAATTCCCCTTCCACCGAGCCCCCTAGTGACCTCATCAGAGGCCACTTCCCCATCGCACAATCGGAAGGAAATGCTCAGCATTTCTCTTCCGATCATGTGATGGGGGCCTGAGAGGCTTCAAAGGGAAGGAAAGGAATTTCCTTCCCTTTGAAGTCTTTCAGAGCATTTCAGAAGCCAGATCGTGAAGCGAGACGGCTTCTGAAATGCCCATCAGACACCAGGGATTTATAGTAAAAATGAAATTTGCATAAGGGGAGCGACCCCTTGGGCAAGGGTCACTCCCCAGGGGGGCAACATTTTCAAGGCCTTTTGTTATTAGGCCGATCTGCCCCCGGGGGGCAAAAACCTCTAGGCACCAGGGATCTTTTTTTTTTTGTTATTTCAGAGGTGAGGAGCGACCCCTTAGGCAAGGGTCGCTCAAATGGGGGGGGGGGAATTATACTTAGACCATTTCTACCCCCCTTAAGGGCAGATCAGCCGATTTTTGTTAGGCCAATCTGGTCCCAAGGGGGGCAGAAACCACTAGGCACTGTGGATTTTTTTGTGCCAATTTCACGCAAGGGGAGCGACCCCTTAGGCAAGAGTCGCTCCGGGGAGGGCGGCAAATTTATGCCCCCTCTGGGGACAGATCGGCCTATTGTTATTAGAGGTTGGGAGCAACCCTCTTATCCCACAGCAAGCAAGAAGACATTTCATTATTTTGGGTTTTGGTTTTACATTTGGGCCATGAGAGCTTGGCTAACTCTCAAAATCATCCCACTTGGAATGTTGAGGGCTGCACTTTATAGACTTTGGGATGCTGCCATGTAGTAACATCTACAACACCTAGACACATCTGTAAACTAAACATCATTCCAGGGTGGTGTGTTTCACATGCACCCCACACCATTTTCCTACCCACAATGCCCTGCAAACCTCCAACTTTGCTGGAAATCACACATTTTTCCCACATTTTGGTGATGGAACCTTACGTAATCTGCAGAATCCACAAAATTCCTACAATCCAGCATTGCCTCATCTATACCAATAAAAATTCTGCTGCACTTGTCAGCCTAAAAATGTTTTTTTCCAAACTGCCCTTTTGGGCCCGCTTTGGTTCCCCCTCAATTTCGACATGTTTTTGGCTCTTCCCTGTCACAAGCACTTGGCCCACCTACACAAGGTATAATTTTTACCGGGAGACTGAGGGGAACGTTGGGTGGTATGAAATGTGTCCCAGTGCGGTGATCCCACACAGAAATGTGATTTTGTTAGCTATATTTGAGGTTTTCAGAGGATTTTGGGTAAGAAAACATTGGGGGATCCATTCAAGTCACACCTCTCTGGACTCCCTCGGGTGTCTAGTTTTCAGAAATGTCTGGGTGTGGTAGGTTTCCCTAGATGGCTGCTAAGCCCAGGACCAAAACACAGGTGCCCCTCCCAACAAAAACAGGTAGTTTTGTATTTGATATATTTTATGTGTCCAGATAGTCTTTTGGGGCATTTCCTTTTGCGGACAGTAGGCCTACCCACAAAACTGAGGTGTCATTTTTATCAGGAGACTTGGGGGAATGCTGGGTGGAAGGAAATTTGTGGCTCCTCTCTGATTCCAGAACTTTTTTTTCACCGAAATGAGAGGAA
This sequence comes from Pleurodeles waltl, assembly GCF_031143425.1. Taxonomy (NCBI): domain Eukaryota; kingdom Metazoa; phylum Chordata; class Amphibia; order Caudata; family Salamandridae; genus Pleurodeles; species Pleurodeles waltl. The sequence continues at coordinate 1,732,382,482 of NC_090444.1, forward strand.
AAAGTGTTTTTTTGGCCAAATATTGAGGTTTGCAAAGGATTCTGGGTAACAGAACCTGGTCAGAGCCCCACAAGTCACCCCATCTTGAATTCCCCCAGGTGTCTAGTTTTCAAAACTCCGCAGGTTTGCTAGGTTTCCCTAGGTGCCGGCTGAGCTAGAGGCAAAAATCCACAGCTCTGCACTTTGTAAAAAACAGCTCTGTTTTATTTGTGAAAATGTGATGTGTCCACGTTGTGTTTTGGGGCATTTCCTGTTGCGGACACTAGGCTTACCCCATAAGTGAGGTACCATTTTTATCGGGAGACTTGGGGGAATGCTGAGTGGAAGGAAATTTGTGGCTCCTCTCAGATTCCAGAACTTTCTGTCACCGAAATGAGAGGAAAAAGGTTATTTTTGGCCAAATTTTGAGGTTTGCAAAGGATTCTGGGTAATAGAACCTGGTCAGAGCCCCACAAGTCACCCCATCTCGGATTCCCCTAGGTGTCTAGTTTTCAAAACTACACAGGATTGCTAGGTTTCCATAGGTGCCGGCTGAGCTAGAGGCCAAAATCCACAGCTAGGCACTTTGCAAAAAACTGCTGTTTTCTTTGTGAAAATGTGATGTGTCCACGTTGTGTTTTGGGGCATTTCCTGTTGCGGGTGCTAGGCCTACCCACGCAAGTGAGGTACCATTTTTATCAGGAGACTTAGGGGAAAACTGGGTGGGAGGAAATTTGTGGCTCCTCTCAGATTCCAGAACTTTCTGCCACCAAAATATGAGGAAACATTTTTTGGGGGCTACATTTTGAGGTTTGCAAAGGATTCTGGGTAACATAATCTAGTCAGAGCACCACAATTCATCCCATCTTGGATTCCCCTAGGTGTCTAGCTTTCAAAACTGTGCAGGTTTGCTAGGTTTCCCTCAATGCCGGCTGAGCTAGAGTCCAAAATCCACAGTTGGGCACTTTGCAAAAAACAGCTCTGTTTTATTTGTGAAAATGTGATGTGTTCACGTTGTGTTTTTCGGCATTCCCTGTCGCAGGTGCTAGGCCTACCCCCACAAGTGAGGTACCATTTTTATCGGGAGACTTAGGGGAACTCTGGGTGGAAGGAAATGTGTGACTCATCTCAGTTTTCAGAACTTTCTGTCACCAAAATCAGAGGAAAAATATTTTTGGGGGCCAAATTTTGAGGTTTGCAAAGAATTCTGGTTGCAAAGGATTTTTATTGGGAGACTTAGGGGAAAACTGGGTGGAAGGAAATTTGTGGCTCCTCTCAGATTCCAGAACTTTCTGTCACCAAAATGTGAGGAAACATTTTTTTGGGGCTATATTTTGAGATTTGCAAAGGATTCTAGGTAACAGAACCTAGTCAGAGCCCAGCAAGTCATCCCATTTTGGATTCCCCCAAGTGTCTAGTTTTCAAAACTGCCCAGGTTTGCTAGATTTCCCTATGTGCTGGCTGAGCTAGAGGCCAAAATCCACAGCTAGGCACTTTGTCAAAAACAGCTCTGTTTTGTTTGTGAAAATGTGATGTGCCCAAGTTGTGTTTTGGGGCATTTTCTGTCGTGGGCGCTAGGCCTACACACTCAAGTGAGGTACCATTTTTATCGGGAGACTTGAGGGAACAGAGAATAGCAAAACAAGTGTTATTGCCCCTTGTCTTTCTCTACATTTTTTCATTCCAAATGTGAGACAGTGTGTAAAAAAGACGCCTATTTGAGAAATGCCCTGTAATTCACATGCTAGTATGGGCACCCCGGAATTCAGAGATGTGCAAATAACCACTGCTTCTCAACACCTTATCTTGTGGCCATTTTGGAAATACAAAGGTTTTCTTGATACCTATTTTTCACTTTTTATATTTCAGCAAATGAATTGCTGTATACCCTGTATAGAATTAAAACCCATTGTAAGGTGCAGGTCATTTATTGGCTCTGGGTACCTAGGGTTCTTGATGAACCTACAAGCCCTATATATCCCTGCAACCAGAAGAGTCCAGCAGATGTAACGGTATATTGCTTTAAAAAATATGACATCGCAGGAAAAAGTTACAGAGTAAAACGTGGAGAAAAATTGCTGTTTTTTAATTCTTTTATTTCAGCTGTAATTTACTGTAGGAAACACTTGTAGGGTCTACACAAATGACCCCTTGCTGAATTCAGACTGTTGTCTACTTTTCAGAAATGGTTAGCTTTCTAGGATCCAGCATTGGTTTCTCACCTATTTCTGTCACTAACTGGAAGGAGGTTGAAAGCACCAAAAATAGTAAAAATGTGTTTATCCCGGTAAAATGTCAAAATTGTGTTGAAAAATTGGGTTTCCTGATTCAAGTCTGCCTGTTCCTGAAAGCTGGGAAGATGGTGATTTTACCATCGCAAACCCTTTGTTGATGCCATTTTCAGGGAACAAAAACCACAAGCCTTCTCCTTCAGCCTTTTTTTCCCATTTCTTTGAACAAAACAAAATTGTTGCTGTATTTTGGCTAATTTCTTGGTCTCCTTCAGGTGAACCCACAAAGTCTGGGTACCTCTAGAATCCCTAGGATGTTGGGGAAAAAGGACGCTAATTTGGCATGGGTAGCTAATGTGGATAAAAAGTTTTGAAGGCCTAATTGCGAACTGCCCCAAATAGCCAAACAAAAGGCTCGGCACAGGAGGGGAAAAGGCCTAGCAGTGAAGGGGTTAAAGGAACTTGAGTGTTATGTAAATGTTTGTGTATTACTGCTTTTATTTTACAAAGTGGTTTATGCCACCGGCGCAGCTTCAGTCTGCTTTCTTCTATTGTGTCAACATCATACATCACATCAGTTTCCTCTATCTTTCAATTGGCAAATAATGTGTTAACAGTAGATGGAGCCAGAGACTTTAATATATATTCACTTTTCACTAAGAGCCATTCATTATGTTTCCATTCCGGAGATGAACAAAATAACTCATCTATAGGTAGGAACACTGGATTTACACTATTTGGCGGCCACAGTATTTTCTACATATATATGGATTTGCAGAATTTGCGAAATAATTAATCATCTGCTGCATGATCAGAAAATAATGCCATGAGCTTCTAAACAAAAAATTCCAACATCTGTGCACGAATACCGTGTGAGTTTGGAAACTGAAAGTAGCCTTATCTGATCACAACTTTAGTTTGAGTACATACACTCTTTGACCTGTTGTAAGTATTGTGGGCTTTTACCCACGCCCATATCACGACCATCACTTTCACTTTTTGTTTAAAAATCTTTACCTGAACAAGTTATATTAAATCTCACAGCTGGAAGTTGTTGGATTTATTATAAAAATTAATTTGATACCAAACTTGTGGTATCTGTTACTTAAGGGGATTTTAAAAATTAAAATAAAGTCTCCCCATTCTAGCCTATGGAGGCCATTCACTACAATGAGGGAGAAAACAAATTTGCCTGTTTTACCTCACCAGGGCTTTTAAAACTATTTCTATAAGGCCCCTTCTTATAGTTACATTACACCCAGCCCTAGGGGCACATAGGGCACACATTAGGGGTGACTTATATGTAAAAACAAGGTAGTTTAAGACTTCCGAACTACTTTTAATTCCAAAGTCCAATTTGCATGTAACTTCAATTTGAAAGCAGCCAGCAAGGCAGGCCTGTCTTTAAAATGACACTGGGCCCCTCAGCAGTGCACCTATGGGGGCTCTTCCTCTGCTGGGGTCCCTAAACCTCCATGCCCTACCATATACTAGGGACTTATAGGTAGGTTAATTTTGCCAATTATAATTAGCCTAATTTGCATATCCACTTTACACAGACCACTGGACCTGGGACTGGTAAACAGTACCCAGGGCACATCCAAGAGTCAGTAACCACCAGTACCTGTCCAAAAGGTTTGGGGGTGACCAGGGCAAAATGATGGACTTTCCTACAATTGCTAAGGCAAGTCCATTTTGAGAAGCTAAAAACTACATTTACCACTCTTCTGCTTGGTCATTGGCATGTCTACCTTTGACGTAAATATTACCTGTTATTATCTTGCAAAGAATGTGTGAAGGTTTCAAGTAGTCAAGACAGTGACATTGATAAGACACCTTATGCACCACTTAATGCAACATCATAAATGTCTTATTATTTAACCCTTAAGGTCAGGTAAAAACAACAATTAAGTCAGAATTAATGTATATTTGCCATATTTGTGTATTGAAAAGCATGTAAGACTATTATATTGAATTGAAGAAAATATATTTTGTCAGAAACTCCTCAAGCAGTAGACAACAGTTTGAAAGACTCATCAAGGGACCCTTAGACTGCTAGACCGCTGTAATGCTGCTGTAGTATTCCATCTTAAGCTGAATGCTGATACTGAGCCAAGTCCAAGAGGAAAGAAGCCGAGCCCTGTGATGCTTTATTTTCCGTTTGAGAAAACATTCTCCCCCGGCCAGTGAGAATGGCACTTCAGCTTCAGCTCTGGTTATAGACTGGTTTGCAGTTTGCTGATACTTCCAACGAGGCTGTAGACACAAGTTATACTACTCCATGCACTCATAGTACAGCACACAGAAGTAGGTTTTACGGTGTTAGGATACTTTCACTGTGGTAGAAATGGTTATATTATTTCCAGTGTTAGCAACATATGTTAGCACTCTTTTTTATTGATATTCTGTGTTGTTATTTTGCATGTGCTAAGGAGCAGGATTAGACTGTGCAATGAAACACTCTTAAGGATAAAGGGCCTGATTCACAAAGACAAACTAACACTTTTGTAAGTGTACAGTTGTTTGTTATTCACAAAGGTAAAGTGGTAGTGATATTTTATGACTGCAGGGTCTATGCCCAAAAAACAATAGGACTGTCCTAGCTACGGTTACCTGTGTGAATAAGACCCAAAGTGTCTTTCTCATAGTGCATTGCTTGTGTGTTACATTATAAAGTGCAAAATTGGGTTTGAATTACCACTAAATCCATGTACCCTTTGTAAGGGACTGTCAGTAACCCAGAAATCAAGGACACTACCTCAAATATGTATTAAGATGGGTAATGTGAGACACAATAGCTTGGTCTTTCCCATTCAAGCACAGATTGACTAAACTAAATTCAGGAATATGTGGGTGTTAAAGCAAACCTTGTAGAACAAAGCCAGTCTTAGTTTATGCAACACAGCATCCAGGCATGGGACTCTTATGCTAGAATCTATGGTGCACCCTTATTTCTCTCTCTGTTCCTGCTCCTATCTCAAGACCACATACTGTGTTCCTTGAGTACAATGGCATCCTTTCTCTTTTCCTTACGAGCAGTAGGAGTGTTTAACACCTCTGTTTCTTAATATCTATGTTTTAGGTTGAAAGCTACCAGACAGCACAGCTGTCAGGTTGCATAGTCAAATTGGGGACATTCAGAAAAAGTACATAGGAATGCATTTTGGCCATTGTGTACTATTGCCTTTGCCTTTTGTGACTCACATTTGTTTGCTTTCTATCTTCTGACTTTATTTTTAGGCTGTCCAACTTGTGCATTGTCTTTCCCATGAAGCATAGCATTTTTACCATCTCTCTGATTGGCCAATGTTATTCTTACCAGTGCTCGCTTTTCAGTAACTCTTTTGTATCTGTTGCTTAAAGCACTCTATGGGAGCTGCATGTGTTTCTGGGCTTGTGTGCTTTCATCCTCACCCCACCTCCAGCTCCCACCATTCTTGCTGTCTCTTGTCTCTTTGCTTCTCTGCCATAATTCAGTCAGTTTCATCCACATGAATTGCTGCCTCTTGCCCCTTTGCTTCTCTGCCACCACCCAATCATTTTTATCCACATGCAACATAAACATCTACACCTTGGCTCCTCCAAGAGACTTCACATGAATAATAGAGATTACTTACTGCTATGTGACACCACTTGACAGGAGCACTGCAGTTATATGAGTGTCCTGGTCGAACCACACAGGTAGGAGAAACCACCCTTCTCTCACTGCACCAGAAATTCACCTTCCTATTGCTTTATCTTTTCAATATCTTTCATTTCTGATTTCGTGGCTAAAGATGTCTGTTTCAAGGTATTCTCTGAGTGCTGCAGGTAAATGCATATCCAGGCAACTCATGAGTTCTCAGTGGAAGAGTCCTACAACTCACTTTCTCGCCCACTGAGCTGAGTAGCTTTCTCCCTCACTTCACACAAGAGGACGGCAACCACATCTCTCTCTTGTTTTAATGCTTTCACAGGCTAGCATTTCAGCATTCCTCACTGACTTTACAGATCTCAAGACCACAGAAAGAAGCCCCTGAAGGGTCATGTTGGTTTTTTCAATGAACCTCTGTAGCTGGGCCTTCTCGAACAGCCCTGCACCACTTAACCATGCATATATTATAGGGTCCATTTGTATAATGGGCTCTGCTATATGAATATTTAGCACCTGGAAGCATTAAAGGTTTTTGCCTGCACGGGGCACGTTTGCATCCTGTGCTTGCAAAGTCTTTTGTTGATACAAATAAATCATAAAAGGGGCTTAGAACCCGCCCCTTACTTACCTGAACTTACCCTTGCTTTAGTCCAACATCACTCTAATTTACGTTCTTCTCAATGACCAGCATTTAGGGGGTCATTCTAAGTTTGGCGTGCGGCAGTTGCCGCCCGCCAAACTTACGCGCCAAATGACCGCGGAGCCATTCAGACTTTCCCGCTGGCCCAGCGGGAAAGGCCCTGCAACACAGAAGCCGGCTCCGAATGGAGCCAGCGGTGTTGCAGGGGTGCGACGGGTGCAGTTGCACCCGTCGCTATTTTCACTGTCTGCTATGCAGACAGTGAAAATCCTGCTGGGGCCTTGTTAGGGGGCCCCTGCACTGCCCATGCCAGCGGCATGGGCAGTGCAGGGGCCCCCAGTAGCCCCACGACACCCGTTCCCGCCATCCTGTTCCTGGCGGTTAAAACTGCCAGAAACAGGCTGGCGGGAAGGGGGTCGGAATCCCCATGGCGGCACTGCTTGCAGTGCCGCCATGCAGGATTCTCCCAGCTGGGGGAAATCCGGCAGAAAACCGCCAGACCGGGCTGGGCGACAGCGGCTGTACCGCCGCGGTCGGAATGCCACATGAAGCACCGCCAGCCTGTTGGCGGTGCTTCCGTGGACATCCACCCTGGCGGTCTATGACCGCCAGGGTTGGAATGAGGGCCTTAATCTGCTTTTACTTACTGCTCTGCTTTTGTCATTCATGCCATCACTGGAGCTTGGATAAAATACTCCTTCCAGTCACTGGCCACTGGCTACTGGCCAGTGTCCTTCCACTGGTTACTTCCCACCGCAGGTACTTTTTTTCATTTACTCAACGAGCAAGCCATCTGCACTCCTGCCCTGCTCCCATTCTCAGCTGTGTTTTACTTCTAAACATCCCCTCTTGTCCCCCAGGCACCACAAATGACATTGCAAAGAGTAGGAATACAAAGAGTGAGTTTTGACAGTTCTACTTTTATCACAACACCAGGTTTTGGCTGGCAATAAAGCAATCAGTTAAAACATGTTAAAAAAATCATGTGGCAAAGGCCTGCTTTGCCGTTAGTGAGAACCACCATGGTGCACACCCAGAAACCACAACAATACTTACTTTCCTGTTTCATGAGCTTCAGTCTGAGTGATACCATCTAAATGTACCTGTCTTCAGCATAGTATACCTTAATCTAATGTGAAAATGCCAATCATTCACCCCATCCACGTGCCTCACTCTTCTTTCAAAAAGCTATAAGGAACGCAGGTCCCTAAGCATACACATAATACACTGATGCCCTACATGCACAAAAATCATGCACAGGGAAAGTCAAAAACAAGCCCCAATTCAGTTCATTCTGGGTATACACCCCTATGTAGCACACCATAGCAGGTATTGTAGAGTTAATGCTGCACTTTAATATCACACCAAGGGAAGCCAAAAAACAGATGGGCCTGACAGGCAGTAAAAAGTACGCTTACCAGGCTTGGAATCCCAAAGTAATTCTGTTAGAAAATGGGTTTCTGGTTGGGTAGCGTATGCACCTAAGCCAGGTAGAACCCACCAACTCTAGTCAGGGGAAGGGAGTTACACGCCCAAGATAACCTCTGCTCACCCACTTGGTAGCTAGACACGAGCAGTCAGGCCTATCCCAGAGGCAATGTATAAAGCGTTTGCACAGCACACACAACACACCTGACACACTATCCCCACCACAAAGGAAACACAACACCAAGTTTTATAAAAATAAACTGTATTGTACACAACACAATTATTAGACCAAACACAACAAGTCAGTAATACCCTGCTACTCAAGCAGTTGTCAGAACGCTACTCAGTAGTTACTCTGCAGAACCTGCAGTACACACATAACACACAGATTACTTATTATTCGGTAACATAAGCAGTAGTCAGGAATCATATTACTAAATACTTTCATTTGCCATAGAAATATCATAAATGCACATAAAAGGAACATTAGAAAAATATGTGGCAAGTCCTGAAAAATATATCATCATCATATCATAGTATGAAAACCCCTCACTACTGGGAAAACAATGCTTATGCCAGGATAATCATATTACGAGAAATTAATGATTGCACATATCATGTCATCCAACCCAGATCTCCACTAGTATATATCAGATCCAACCTAGAGAATGAGAAGGTAATTGCCCAATGGTTCCCCTTATACACCCGTTACCGCTCTCTGGCCTGGGGCGCGCTCCACTCCCTCGAGAGCTAAAAATGGGGGAAGCTTGGGAGGCTGGGCAGGTGTGGGTCCTCTATTGATGTTCTCCTCCTGCCTCAGCCAGCTGTTACTCTCTTTGACACCAGACCCCTACCTTGGGCCGGGTTCTCACTCCTGGGCATCTTGAGTGACACACGCCGGGAGGAGGGGGAGGAGCCTCCTGGCTCAGGACGCCACCCGGCTTAGAATCAGGCCTGTCAGTCTTATGAGCGAAGGAGGGACTCAGGCGGGGGGATCCTCCACCTCCGGCCCGCATCCTTCCCTTCGCTGGCTCTGAGTATACGGCAATGCCGAAGGATTCACCCTGGTCGAATTGGTGAATCCGTCAGCCAGTTGCTTCCATCTGTGCCACAGGGGCACAGTGAAGAACTCTCCTGTGGGGTATGTCTCATTGGGCTCTAAGACCCCGGGGGCAGCTTCACGAGCGCACTTCCCAACGTGCTCCTACTCACTGCCCGGGTCGCGGTGGTGAATTCTTCCTCCACTAGTCAAGGAGATACAGTATACTTCTCAAGCACTGTAACGAGTAGCTGGGGCGCTCTCAAGGCACTAGGAGTAAAGCACAGTGCTCCAACAGAGGAAGGAGAGCGCTTTGTCACAGAAATTAAGCAAGAGCAGCACTCCTCAAATGCTGCAGCCAACAGTTGTAGGGGTCAGGGGGTCACAGCACCCAGCCCCTGGGACACACAATAGATGGAGCAACCGGAGGCAGAGCCCAGCAACAGGTCAGCACAAAGGGTTGCAGGCAGTTGACAGTTCCTCCAAGTGACCAGGCCGGTCACAGATCAGCACAGCATCAGCAGTCCAAGGCAATTTCTGGTGAGTCCCTCCAGCAGCATTCTGTGTCCAGTTCCATGTATGTTTTAGTTCCAAAGTGTCTCTAAATTGTGGGGGAAACTCCCCTGTACTTATACTCAGTTTTTGCAGTGTGTTAACAAAGAAGGGGAGAGGAGGTTCCAACCAGTTACAACTGGCTCTGGAAGTGTCCCCTTCCTCCTCCAGCACAGGCTTCTAACATCAGTTGGGGGTAAATGAGCCTTTTGTGTGAGGCCAGTGCACAGCCCTTACAATTGCAGGTGTGCCCCACCTCCCTCTTCTCTCAGCACAGGAATACTATTCAAAATGCAGATGCATCTCTGTGACGCCTCCACCCTCCCTGTGTACAGGCTGTCTGAAAAGTATGCACAAAACCCAAATGTCACTCTGCTCAGACGCAGATTGGAGTCAAGCTGCAAAACACCAGAGTCACAAGCACAGAGAAATGCTCACTTTCTAGAAGTGGCATTTCTGTAATAGTAATAAAAAATTCACTTATACCAGTAAGCAGCATTTCTCGCTACCATTCCACCATACCAAACATGCCTGTGTTACCCCTCATAACTCAGGCAATACCCTCTAGACATAAGGCTGGGAATTTCTAATACAAATCTATGAGAAGGCAGCACTTACAGCAGTGAGAACCCAAATAGGCTGCTTGTCACTACCAGGACAGGGAACACAATTAGGCAGATGACCTGCCTTCTACATACATAGCACCCTCCCCATAGGGCTAGCTAGGGTCTACCTTAGGGGTGACTTACATGTAGTAAAAGGGGAGTTCTGGTCCTGTGGCAGAAAAGAGTGCACGCAGGCCCTGTGCTAGCAGGCCTGAGATAGGTTTCAAAGGCTACTTCAGTGGGTGACACAAGCAGCGTTGAAAGCCCACTAGTAGCATTTAATTTTAATTTACAGGCCCTGGGTATTGAGATATATACTGCACAAGGGACTTACAGGTAAATCAAATATGCCAATTAGGTATAAGCCAATCATACCAATTTTGCTTGGGGATCACTCTTTGTGGGTGATCCCCAAGCAGAGATCTACCAACTAGACACCAGGGAAGGGGGAGTGGCTCCCAGGTCAACGGCTTTAGCCCCCCCTAATTTTTTTGGGCCAATTCAGTGTTTCTTCCCCCTCCAGGGGGTACAGAAAGCCCTCTAGGCACCAGGGATATTTTTTGATAATATGTAGTGATGGAGCCTGCTCAAAAAGGGTATGCAAAGCCCCAAATAATTAGAAACAGTCTTTCTACCTCCACAGAGGTAGCTGGGGTAATTATCCCCATCTGCCCCCCTGGGGGCAGAAAGCTCACTAGACAGCAGGGTATTAAGGCCCATATTTATGCTCTTTTTGCGTCGCATTTGCGAATTATATTTTGTACGTTTGTGTCGCTTTGGCGTCAAAAAGTGACGCAAATGCAGCGCATACAAAGTATAAATATGGGCCTAAGTTGTTTTTTAAATGAGGGGTGTGGATGACCACAATGGGCAAGGCCATGCTCCCACCATATGTATAAATGGGCCAAAAGCCCTGATCTGCCCCTGGGAGCAGAAAGCCCGCTAGGCACTAGAATTTTTTTTTTTGAAGACAGGGTTGACCCCGATCTGCCATCCCAGGGTGGCTGAAAGTACACTAGAGACCAGGGATTCTTTTTTTCTTAGTGTAGGGGTGGGGCCTGCCCAGAATGGGCATGGCAATGCCCCCCCCCCAAAAAAAAGGCCATTGTCTTATTACCCCTGATCTGCCCCCTAGGGGGGAGAGAAGGCCCACTAGACACCAGGGAAGGATTTTCGTGAAACTGGGGCATGGGGCATAGTAATGCCCCACACCAAATAGATGGTGACAAAGCCTTTCTGCCCCCCTGAGGGCAGATGGGGTAGTTACCCCATATCTGCCAGTGTCGGCCCACTAGACGCCAGGGGGCCGCCCACCACCATGGGCATGGTCATGCCCCTGCCCCCCAACTGAAGTGGGTAAAAGTCTTTCTACCCACACTGGAGACTGAAGGATCTCATCCCAATGCTAAGCAAGAGGACATTTGACTCTTTTGCATTTTGATTTTGCATATGGGCCAAGAGAGCTTGGCTAACTCTCAATATTGTCCCATTTGCAATGGTTATCGGTTGAACTTTTTGGACTTGGGTTCACTACCACCTGAAAGAACCTACCAGACTCTGAAAACTAAACATTTAGGGGAGTCCAGGGTGGTGTGCTTTACATGTACCCCACACCATTTCCTTATCCATAATTCTCTGCAAATCGCCAACTTTGCCTGAAATCACACATTTACCTAACATTTCTGTAATGGAAAGTTCTGGAGTCTGCAGGAATCCACCAAAGTCCTCCCACCCAGCTTTGCCCCATCTGTCCCAATAAAAACTCTGCCCCACTTGTGTGGGTGCCTAAAGCAGGGTCAGCTAAAAACATATGAAAAAAACCTGCACTTTTGGACCCACTTTGGTTCCCCTTCAATTTCTACACATTGTTGGGCCTTTCCTGTTGCAGGCTCTTGGCCCACCTACACAAGTGAGGTATCATTTTTATCAGGAGACCGATGGGATCGTTAGTCGTAGAACATTTGTGCCGGCTCAGTGATTCCACACAAGAATGTGAGTAAAATGTGAATTTTATTATGTAAATTTGCGATTTGCAGGGGATTCTGAGTAAGAAAACATTTGGATATCTATGCAAACCACACTTCTCTGGACTCGCTCTGGTGTCTAGTTTTCAGAAATGTCTGGGTTTAGTAGGTGTCCCTAGATGACCGCAGAGCCTAGGACCAGAAAACGCATGTCCCCCCCTTGCAAAAACAGGTCATTTTGTGACAATTTTTATGTCTCCACAATATGTTTTGGGCTCCTCCCTGTTGTGGGCATTCTGCCCAACCACACAAGTCAGGTAGCATTTTTATCTGGAGACCTGGGGAAAAGTTGGTTGGTAAGAAATGTGTTTCCCCCATGAGATTCCAGAACTTTCCATTACAGAAATGTGAGGAAATTGTGTTTTTTAAGATACATTTGGAGGTTTGCAAGGAATTCTGGGTAACAGGACCTGATGAGAACCACATAACTCACCCCATCCTGGATTCCCCTGTGTATCTAATTTTCAAAAATGTACAGGCTTGCTAGGTTTCCCTAGGTACTAGCTGAGCTATGGCCAAAAATCCACAGCTAGGCACAATGCAAAAAGAGGCTCAGTTTTGGGTGGAAAAAATGTGATGGGTCCACATTGCGTTTTGGCTCGTTTTCTGTCACGGGAAGTAGGCCTACCCACACAAGTGAGGTACCATTTTCATCAGGATTCTTTTAGAGGAACACAGAATAGTAGAACAGGTGTTATTACCAATTGTCTTTCTCTGCATTTAAGCCTTCCAAATGTAAGACAGTATGGGTACCCCCAAATTCAGAGTTGTGCAAATAACCACTGCTTCTAAACTCCATATCTTGTGCCCATTCAGCAAATACATAGGATTCCTTGATACCTGTTTTTCACTCTTAGAGACAGATGTACAAAGCATTTTTCCGGTCACAAAAGGTTTTCTTTGTATTAAAGCAAAATAAGAATTGGGGGCATATTTATACTCTGTTTGTGGCGAGTTTGCGTCAAAGTTTTTATATTTTATATTTATACTTTGACGCCCAACCCCGCAAATGTCAAAATTCAAAAGTGTGCGTCATTTTCTGGATGCGGAAACCAGCTTGCATTAATGACATGCAAGGTAGGCGTTCCCCCCCAAAAAAATGACTTTAAAGCCTGTGCGCCTTATTAATACTCCTGCGTCATTTTGACGCACAGGAGGGGGCGGGCCGTAAATAATGGCGCACAGCCTGTTTTTCAACGCCTGGGTCAGGGCAGGCGTTAAGGGACCTGTGGGCTCATTTCAAGGAAGCAGTCCACAGGTGGCCTTCACTGCCCCCACGGACACCCCCTGCCACCCTCACCCACCCCTGAAGGACACCCATGGATGGGGGAACCCATCCCAGGTAAGTACAGGTAAATTGAGGTAAGTATTTTTTTTTTTTTAAGTGGCATAGGGGGGCCTAACTGGGGCATCCCTACATGCCACTGAGCCCAATGGCCGTGCCCAGGGGACAGATGTCCCCTGGGCACGGCCATTGGACAGGGGGGCATGACGCCTGTCTTTCAATGGGGGTTGTGCGTCAAAAAATGGCACAAGTCCGGTTAGAGCCATGATTTTTGACTGTAACCTGAAGTGCACCATTTTTTGACTCACAACCCCCATTCTTCCCTACGCCTACGCTGCCCGGTTAGAGTCATTTATTTTTTACTCTAACCAGCCCGCAGTGCGGCTACCGTCAATCCATAAATAAGGCACCTGCCTGGTGCATTGGAATGGCGGTAGCCGGCGGTCATTTTTTTAAGCAAACCGGCGCTGGTTTGCATCAAAAAGTATAAATATGGTCCTTGGTTACTTGTTTGCCGAATCGCATTTTGTTTTTGCAATTCAGCATTAGGAAGGGGCAGGTTTAGGGTGACCCTTCCTAATACTGAATCACACTGACATTTAGGAATGTCTTGCGACTGTGGATGTGGTTGTAAAACATTCACAGTTACTATCAACTTCAAGTTGGTGGTAACCCATATGCAGACGGAAAGGGGTCTCCAGGGACCCCTTCCCCTGTGTGAATGGAAGCGTAAATATTTTTTCAGGGCAGGTAGTAGTTCCACGGACCACTGCCTACTCTGAAAACATTAAAAGGAAATGTTTCATTTTTTTTTTAAATGCATCCTGTTTTCCTTTAAGAAAATGGGTTGCATTTAAAAAAAAATGCTCTATTTAAAAGCAGTCACAGATATGGTTGTCTTCTATTACCAGAAGGCCACCATCTCTATGAGTGCATCCATTCCCAATAAGGTCACAAATTGCTACCTACTTCATGAATATTGATGAGGTTGGTCTTTGCAACCCACTTGGTAATCGCTAAATGTGTCTGAGACATATATGTACATTTCATTTTGTAGGTCTCGAATTGTGACTCGCAAAAAGTCACAATTAGAGACTTGCAAAATGAAATGGACATACATCTGGCCCTTTTTATTTTACCAAATGAATTACTGTAGACCTGGTACACGATGAAAAACTATTGCAAGGTGGAACTCAGTTATTTGCTCTGGGTACCTCAGGTTCTTGGTAAACCTACAAGCCCTGTATATCACCACAACCAGAAGGATCCAGCAGATGTAACAGTATATTGCTTTTGAAAATATGCCATAGTTTGAAGAAGTTACAGATGAAAATGTAGACATATTGGTTGTTTTCTCCAACTCAATTTCATTTTTTTTTTATTTCAACTGTTACTTTCTACATGAAAACCTTGAAGGATCTACTCAAATAACCCCTTGAATATAGAATTATATCTACTTATTAGAAATGTATAGCTTTCTGGAATCTACTATTGGTTTCAGACCCATTTCTACCACTAACTGGAAGGAGGTTGAATGCACAAAACATAGGAAAGATTGGCTACCTCCCAGTAAAATGTCAAAACTGTGTTGAGATATTTGGTTTTCTCATTCAAGTTTGCCTGTTCCTGAAAGCTGGGAAGATGGTGATTTTAGCACTGCAAACCCTTTGTTGATGCCATTTGCAGGGAAAAAAACAGATGCTTTCTTCTGCAGCACTTTTTTCCCATTTTTCCCAAAAATCCCAAATATTTGGCTGTATTTTGTCTAATTTCTCGGCCCCCTATAGGGGTATCTACAAACCCTAGATACCTTTAGAATCTCCAAGATGCTGGAAAAAATAATTGGCATGGATACCTTATATGGACAAAAAGATATGGGGGCCTAAGCACAAACTACCCCAAATAACACAAAAAGAGCTCAGCACCGGGGGTGGGGGGCAAAGGGAGATAGTCCTAGCAGTGAAAGGGTTAATGGTTTTTTAAAGATGTTGCACCTCAGTGTAGGCTGTTGTGCAACATGACATAAAGTAAACAAAAAGCCTTATAACGAGTTGAACACTGGTGACGCCATAGCGAATTGTTTTTATGTATTTATTTTACTTTAAGTAATGTTGCACAGCTGCTCCCTCTTGCAGAGCTATTTGACTTTGTTAATGTTTTTTTAAAGATGTTTTATACCAGCGCGGGATGCTGTGCAACATGGCTTACAGTGAACAAAAAAAGCACTATGATGTTGCAAACAGTACTTTTGCACTCGTTTGTTTTGCTTTTGTAGTGGATCCTGTTTAGGTTTAATGGGAATCAGGAGTTTAGCTCAGCCTTTGGCTTGCAGGCTTGTGCCACAGTCACCCAGTGACTTTTAACCTTATTAGTTTGCTCTGTTGTAGCACATTTATTTAATTATTTCTTCCAAGATGGCTGCCATGTTTATAGTTAGGAAGATGTTTTAGTTTCACGTTATCAGTGCAAATCTGTAAAGGCGTCACTATCAGGGTCAAAGATAAATGAGACACGTATGTATTTAAATCATGTACTTTCCAACGTTTTTGTGACAGTAACATAATGTACCTTTTCAGGGAATTGTTTATGTAATTGCCGCCCCAAGCATGTTTTCTTATTTATTGTTTGGGAACATACCTGCGTCAGGGGTCCTACAAGATCTGTATAAATACATCTCACACAGACATGATTATCAGAGGGATTCCTACCAGATACCATTGATGCTATCTAGGCTACACATCACCTTGATGCCGAACCAGTCTTCGTGTCACCGTGGAGTTTGATCTAGAGACCTAATTCCAAGATAATGTGGGTTAGGGGCTCTTCTCTTGGACATGGTACTGGCAGATTACGTTTAACACACCTAGATCTCTTTAGGTTAGAGGTTAGGTTTACCATGCTAGGGTATTAGAGTTTACTTTACAACTATTTCACATCTTATGTCATTGCAAGATGGTGGGGGTTTTTGTATTCATGACTCATTTTCACCATTCTGCTTCTTGCATTATTCATTATCCTAATCATTGCAGCCCATGCAATTTACAGTAGATTACAGTCTTGTTAATAAAACCTACTGAAAACTTCACTGCATCTCTTTCATAGCCTGTGTTTGAATGAAACGTGTAAAGGCTGCCACAAATCACCTTTTACTGTTTAGGTTTTTGGTGAGGTACTGCTTGTGACCCGGGAGGGTTGGGCTGACAGTTGCGACTTGTAGGAATGGCCTAGTCGCCTACAAAAGTGCTGTCATCCCTATACCAGCAGTCTTGCCTGGGGCAAGTGTCAAACTACGACATGGCACCACCAACAATGGTGTTTAGGCACTAATTTACGGATGCCCTGAGTATCTCTGTCTCACAAACAACAGGTACCCTAAGTATCATTATATGGAGATGCCCGTGGTCTTGGGGAAGATCATCCTCAGATGAACAGGGAGCACCTAACTAGACTGTAGGTTGTTCGAGCTCTAACTATTAAAAGGACTTTTCTTCCCATTTGGTGCTCCACCTCTTTACCCATTTCACAATATGGCTAACTCCATAGACATCCCTGAGAATGCCAGACAGGCATTAACACTACATTTAGTAGCACATGGCTTAACAGAAGAGGGTGGGGATGTCACATTCATCTTAGAAGGTAATGAAGCTTACCAAACAGAGACATTCTACGCTTAGGTCACCTTTCCACAGAAGGACCCTAGATCATTCACATTCCACATATACAGAGTTGCAAACGTACCACAACCGTACAACGCATACCAGTATCTTGAAATTCTGATTACTTATCAATAACATCACAACTGGTTTAATGGCGCCCTACCACACTTAATACAACCTGTGAGATTAGGTCCCTTAGGTAATGAAGGACCAACGTGACCTATGTATGCCGGTGTACAGATCATGTAGGCGGCTGATCTGCACAACTGATACATTGAGCTAGTAACATTATACAGATGACTTGTTCAGTTCGTAATGCAAATTCTGAACACAACACCAGCCCGTCCAGGACCACCAGCACCTGCTGGATACCAATTGGCAACTTCTGGGATGAATCCACAAACAGTACATTTTATCATGGGCAAACTGCCCACAGAATGAGAGAAAATCCCATTCTGGATAGCCCAGAAAACTAATCAGCTGGAAGCTGTATTTCCCCATAGGGGACCACAGGAAAAACATAGAATTCTTACAATGCGCTTGCCCTTCAGGATAGTTCCCTCGGTGGATGACTGCGTCACGCGGGGTACAGTCTTCGCTGCAAGTTATACTACCACACATGGTACCCCCACACTTGCCAATTTACTGGAAGTGTTAAAACTAATTCAGAATGAGCTTGGGGCTGCACCAGGCCTAGATTTGAGGATGAAATAAATTCACAACTTTGACGCAGTCTCCTTAATCATACTCAGTAACATTAAATGGGACGTGGTAGCATAGGCTATATGCCAGCGGTCTTGAGAGATTCCGCACCTGGAACAGGAGAAACAGATACCGAAAATAATTTCCGATACCTATACCAGTATAAGACGGGATAGTTTGGGAGCCAAGCCGAAAAAGCCTGAAATACAGAGTACCACCCCTAAGAAAGGTACTAAACAAGCACAGGAGGGTTCTAAAAAGTGCTGGGATCAACAAAAACAAACTAAAGACAGACAGAGCCAGAGAGCAGATTCTCCATGCCCGAAGAACTCAGAAAGCAGACATTACAACCCTGGCGGTAAATCCCGCTTACTGCCGTGCTGACGGCCGTCAGGATACCGTGGCCGCAGCGGAATTCTGCTACAGGTATTACGACCCACAGCTCGTAATCCGCCACAATACAGACACCCACACAAGTCCGCCACACCAAAGGTCAGTGATAAACTGGCGATAACAAAACCTACACCGTCACACCAACAAGAATACGCCCACACTATCACGACCCACGAATCAACGCGGTGGTCATTCAACTGCGGTAATCCATTGGTGGTACACACCGGCGTGCTCAAAATACACACACACTTACAAACCACAACCACATTGATACACACACCTGATACACATACACACACCACACCCACACACTCACACCACTATAAAACACACACCCACATTACCCATAACCCCTTACAATGACATTTTTGGAAGAAGCAGAGAGAGAGAGAATAGCCAACACAACACCAGCGTCCACAGGCACACAACACCATCACTCATTCAACATCCACGTACCTCAATCAACACACACCAACACAACACATCACACAGCACAACAAACATCACCTCACACATCACCCACATAGATCACAGGTGCAGCAGACATCCATTGCAAGGAAGATAGAGCTATGGCGGAGAATTGTCGACAGGGTCAATGCAGTGGGACAGCATCCAAGAACACGAGATGACATCAGGAAGAGGTGGAATGACCTACGGGGAAGGTGCGTTCCGTGGTATCAAGACACCAGGTAGCCATATAGAGGACTGGCGGTGAACCCCCACCTCCTCCCCCACAACTAACAACATGGGAGGAGCAAGTTTTGGCAATCATGCATCCTGAGGGCCTTGCAGGAGTAGCAGGAGGACTGGACTCTAGTAAGGCAAATCTTTACTACTATATCCCACACCTTACCTGCATGCCATCATAAACTCCTACCCCTACCCTCACACCCATCACCCCAACACCCCACTACCACAACCCACACATCCCAAAACCAAGTCCTGCATGTAACACCAATGCATGGACACCCATCACCAAAGCATGTCCAGTAGAGAGACTCACCCAGGCCCCAAATCACCAATCACACAAGGGCCAAGGCAATAATGCAAGCACAGGAGTTGCGCGTTGCGCAAGATGGCAGACACAGATACATTAACTATGCTTTTACACCCCAACAGGACCCCTACCCAACATCACCAGACAGGAGGTGCCAGCCATAACCAGTCCCCCCACAGAAGAGGCCCAAAGTGACAACAGCACGCCTGGATCAAGATGACCAGCCCGGCCCATCAGGAACCTCTGGGCAGTCGGTTCCCCTGCCACAGTCCCAAACCAACACTGAACCTCCCCCTCAGGAAACACCGCCACAGCACTCACCCAGCGGTCCCATCCCTCTGTCCCCAGGACACGTCAATCAGCAGTGTGTCCACCACTACAGGGACCCAAGGCAACACCACTAACCCAAGACAATCAGGGAGCTGGGGTCAATGGCAGTGGGCACACGGTTCAGGGGACAGGCACAGGACAACAGGGAAACTGGGAGGACTGCTATGCGACAGGGGGAGGACAGGCCCAGGGAACCCACTCTCCACGAAGCACTTTCCAACATCATGGGAACATACCACCATTCCCAGGACACCATGGGCACGGTACTGGCCAAGTTTCAGGAGACCCAGCGGCTGCAGGAGGAACAGTACCTGGGGATCAGGGAGGACTTGAAGTCCATTAACACCACCCTGATCACCATTGCCGGGGTGCTGGCAGACATGGCCAACACCATGAGGGAGACAGTGGCACACCAATGGGCCCCGACACTAGCCTGAACGATGAACAACCCTCCACGTCCGCCGGCGCTAGTGGACAGCAGGTCCCGCCACAGGAACAACAGGCCACAAGCACCCCTCCCCCAGCAGAAGGAGAACCACCCCGCAAACGGTCCCTGGGATCAAGGCACAAGACAGTGAACATTGCCAAGACCCCTGCCAGGAAATAAGACCCTCCTGATTGTCACCCTTCCGGCCCACTATGTCACCCTGACAACCTTGAACTGCCATTACTCCACCTCTTATGCCCCCTTGGACAATGCACCTGTGATACAAATAGACTGGACTCCACCATGGACATTCCTCCACCATCAACCCAGCCCATTGCACATACCCCTCCACTTAATAGCATTAAAATAAACACCCTTGAATCACAAAACATTCTGTAGTCAGTCTGTACTTTCCCAAGTGTGTTATTACAACCTCTCTGATAAATAGCAATGTCAATGTTCATTTTCACATACCAATGTTCGACAGCTGTTGGGCAGCAGTAAACATAGCAGAAGGCAGAAAGTGGTACCTAGATCTGTGAAATGGAAAGCCAAAGTGAACTGTCAGGGTCCATACACAGAGGTAAAAAATGCAGAATCATGCAATGTCCAACAGTAGTATGATATGAGAGGAGCAGTGCCAGTCTCTTACCCGTGTCTCACTGGAAGTATTGCATGATGATGTTGTTTCGGTTGTCTATATCTTCTTCTTCTGCCTTCTCTTCTTCACTGTCCACAGGCTCCACAGCTGCCAGAAGACCAACATCAGGCCCATCCTCCTGCTGAAAAGGCACCTGACGTTGCAAAGCCAGGTTGTGCAACATACAGCATGCCACGATTATCTGGCACACCTTCTTCAGTGAGTAGTATAGGGAGCAATCTGTCAGATGGAGGCACAGGAATCTGGCCTTCAAGAGGCCGAAAGTCTGCTCTATTATCCTCCTAGTTCACTCATGTGCCTCATTGTAGCGTTCCTCTGCCCTTGTCCTGGGATTCCTCACTGGGGTCAGTAGCCATGACAGGTTGGGGTAACCAGAGTCACCTGCAAATATCGAGGGACAACTGTTAGACACACACCAACCCTTAGGGACTCTCCCATACCCAGACACCTATCCAAACTGTGTGGGGACCTTGGGCTCACCTATTAGCCCCACACAGTGCCTCTGGAGTTGGCCCATCACATAAGGGATGCTGCTATTCCTCAAAATGTAAGCATCATGCAGTGAGCCAGGATATTTGGCATTCACATGGGAGATGTACTGGTCTGCCAAACACACCATCTGCACATTCATGGAATGGTAGCTTTTGCGGTTTCTGTACACCTGTTCATTCCTGCGGGGTGGGACAAATGCCACATGTGTACCATCAATGTCATCCATGATGTTGGGGATATGTTCCAGGGCATAGAAGTCACCTTTCACTGTTGGCAAATCCTCCACCTGAGGGAAAATGATGTAGATGCGCATGTGTTTCAGCAGGGCAGACAACACTCTGGACAGCATGTTAGAGAATACTGGCTGTGACATCCCTGATGCCATGGCCACTGTCGTTTGAAAGGACCCACTGGACAGGAAATGGAGTACTGACAGGACCTGCACTAGAGGGGGGATTCCTGTAGGATGGCGGATAGCTGACATCAGGTCTGGCTCCAATTGGGCACACAGTTCATGGATTGTGGCACGATCAAGTCTGTAGGTGATAATGATGTGTCTGTCTTCCATTGTCGACAGGTCCACCAGGGGTCTGTATACCCGAGGATGATGCCATATCATCATCTACCCCAGCGGATGTGCCCTATGGAGGAGAAAGTTGATAAGAGGGTCAGACACCACTTAGCTTGCACAAGGGTGTTTTGAACTATTGTGATGTAATCGGTGTGTGGCGCTGTCTGTCAGTATTCCTGCCCAAAAGTGCTGTGATGCAGTTAGGTGGCCTGCCATGTGGCCCCCTGAAATGGCGGCTGCCTGACCTGTAAGGAGGGACAAGGGGAAATGAGGTAACTGCGCTGGCGTTGTGCAGCGTTGCGATAGGTGGACGAAGACTGCGGCGCAATTCAGCATTGGTTATCATTGGGCCCTATAGGTTCCAGGAGGCAATAACGATGTACGCCGGCGGTGACGGTACGTACTTCCGTGGACAAAACAGCCATTTTCAATCTGTTCACTCACTTGATACCTGACCTTCAACAGGAGAGGACCTACACTGCTAGTGCTGCTGTGACCTGAGTCTGGAAGCGACAATGACTACAGTGTCTGGGGAAAGGGCCCCTGCCTTCACCGCGGAGGAGTTGGACAACCTGGTGGCACGCTACTCTACAGTCCTCCAGACAAACAGGTGAATACACTGTGAGTATGATGGATGGGACATGAATGTATGGAGTTGGACATGTGGGGGGGTGCTGTGGCCAGCATGTGAGGATGGCTAGTGTATGTGTTTCTGGGCCAGGGTGGGAAGTAGTGGCCAATGAGTAAGAAGAACCGGATGGGGAAGTTAACTCCATTCTTACTTCACTTTTCCCCTAGGTCAGCGCCCACCAGAAGAAGGGTATTTGGCGTGCCATCGTCAGGGAAGTGTGGACCCTGGGAGTTTACCATAGATGGAGCACCCACTGCCGCAAAAGATGGGAGGACCTGCACCGCTGGAGCAAGAAGACGGCGGAGGCCCAGCTGGGGATGGCCTTCCAACATGGAAGGGGTGCCCGTCGCACCATGACCCCCCTGATGTACCGGATCCTGGCGGTGGCATATCCTGAGTTAGATGGGCGCTTGAGGGCATCACAGCATCCACAAAGGGGTGAGTACAGTCTCATTCAGCTTACTCTATGTGCTGTATGAGGTGTCTGGGTGGGGGAAGTGGGCTGTGGGTTCCCCTAGGCCAGGGCAAACTTGCTGGGAAGGTCCATTGTTAGGCAGGCTCTGTGGCACTCCAATCTCATAATTGGTAGTGGCCATCTACCCCTAGTCAGGCTCCTGTGGGTTCCATGTGTGCATCAAATAGGCTTACGCTCGGTCCCCCATGGGCAGGTGATTTCCCCAAAAACAGTTCTCGCATGGCCTAGTGCATAGGGCTGCGCCCTGTGTGTTGTGTCCTCCAACAGTGGTGTTGTTGCTGGCATTGAGCATGTGTCTCTTCTGTCTTCCCCCACCCTTTTTGTTTTGTCACCCTGTCCTTGTGTGCATTAGCATCATCTAGTGGAGGAGCCGAGGCACCGGAGCAGGAGGGAGCTGCAACCCACATGGCCCAGGAGGGTGAATGTACGGAGTCTGAAGGCACCAGTGGGACAGAGGGCGAGGGGAGCTCCACGACGGGGACAGGAGGATACACTAGCGACAGCGACTCCTCCTCTGATGGGAGCTCCCTTGCGGTGGCGGGCCCCTCTGTGCCCACCACAACAACAGGTACAGCTGCCACCCCCACTACCAGCACCGCCCTCCCAGCAGCCCCTCAGCGTGTTTCCCGTGCCCGCTCACCCAGGAGGGTGGGCATCTCCTTCGCCCCAGGCACCTCAGCCCCTGCCCCAGTCTGCCCTGCTTTCCTCAGTGAGGAGGCTATTGACCTCCTGAGATCCCTCACTGTTTGGCAGTCAACCATTCTGAATGCCATCCAGGGTGTCGAGAGGCATTTGAAACAAACAAATGCATACCTGGAGGGCATTCATTCTGGTGTGGCGGCCCAACAGAGAGCATTTCAGGCTCTGGCCTCAGCACTGATGGCAGCCATTGGCCCTGTGGCCAGCCTCCTCCCTCCAACTTCCACTACCCAGGCCCAATCCCCTCGACCTCAGCCTATCCCAAGCACACCATCAGACCAGCATGCACACTCATCAACACACAAAAGTGTCTCTGGCAAACATAAGCACCACATATCCCACAGGCACTCACACAAGCACCATACCCATGCAGACACACCAACATCCACTGCCTCAACTGTGTCCCCCTCCTCCACGTCCTCCACCTCCCTACCAATCTTGTCTCCACTCACACCAGCATGCACTACATCCTCAGCCACTACCTCCATCACCAGCACGCCCATCACCACACACCGCTCCTGTGCACTCACCACACCCACTACCATGCACATGTCCCCTGTGTCCTCTCCCTGTGCGTCTGTGAGCCCTCCTCCCAAAGTACACAAACGCAAGCACACACCCACTCAACAGCCATCCACCTCACAACAGCCTCCAGCCCATGGACCTTCACTCAAACTCAGCAGACGTACATCTCCTACAACCACTACCTCTTCCTCCACTCCCAAACCCCCTCCATCTTCCCGTCCCAGTGTGTCTAAAAAATGTTTCCTAGCTGCCATTTTCCTTTTCCCTACACCTCCCCCCTGTCCTTCCCCCAGGGCAAGGACGTCCAGATCCCAGTCCAGCACCTCAGCCACAAAATCCTCGAGCACTGTGGTCCCTGCAAGTCCAGTGACATTGAAGGTGGCACCCATCAGGGCTGCCAGTGTGCCACGTAGTGAGGCCAAGGATCAGCCTATCCCATCACGTGCCAAGGTGAAGAAGGGGCCCACATGCCGTAGGGAAAAGCCGCACCAACCACCCAGCAAGGCCTCCTGCAAGACAAAAGAGGACAGTGCCAAGGTCCCAGCAACGACTTCCAAGGTGGGGAAGGGACACAAGGCCAAAGGGAAGTCAGCTCAGGGCACGAAGCCTCCGGGTGAGGGACTGGTGTCACCCACCATGCAAGACAGAACAGCAACCTGTACGGCGGTGGCCACCACCGCAACCACCGCCACCTGCACCGCAACCTGCACATCTGCTGCCTCTGCTACAGTCCCCAGCACATTCCCCAGTGGGCTGCCGCCAGAGACTGCAGGAGACGTCCTGGTGTCTCCCTCCACAAGTGCTGACACCTGCACCACCGCCAGCATCTCCGCCGCAGACACTGCCGCAGCCACCGCCACCTGCCCTGTGACGTGCCCAGCCAGTGCCACCACAGCGGACATCAGCATCATCCCCAGTGGGCAGCCATCTGAGGCTGCAGGAGACGTCCTGGACCCTGCACACACTACATGAGGCACCACAACCAGCACTGGCAGTACCAGCAGTTGGCAGGCTAAGTCGCCACAGGGTGGAGTGTGTCTCTGCCTCCATAGAGTATCATGCTACCTGTTCCCAGAAAATCTTGTGGCTCAGACACCCAGGTGAGGGAATGGGAATTGCCACACCCCAGGTGCAGCACTCTGGGCACCAAGCCCCCTCCAGAACCACTGGAGAACAGCATCCACTACCTCAGTCCTTGGCAGGATGAAGCAGTCTGGGCACCAAGCCCCCTCCAGAACCAGTGGAGAACAGCATCAACTACCCAAGTCCTTGGCAGGAAGAAGCACTCTGTGCACAATGCCCCCTCCAGAACCAGTGGAGAACAGTATCCACTACCCCAGTCCTTAGGCAGGATGAAGCACTCTGGGCACAAAGCCCCCTCCAGAACCAGTGCAGAACTGCATCCACTCTAGAGACTGTGGCTTTGCACTCCCCAGGCCAAGCAGTGGGCAAACCACCCACTTGAGAGACTGTGGCTTTGCACTCCCCAGGACCAAGCAGTGGGCAAACCACCCACTTGAGAGACTGTGGCTTTGCACTCCCCAGGAACAAGCAGTGGGCATGGAGCCCCCTCGTGGAGGAGTGGCATCGTCCCATCATCCGGCTGAGGTGCCTACTTCCCCTTCCCCCTGAGGTGCCTGTTTTTTTTCGACCTGATGCCCCAGCAGTGTTCTGTCTGTATTGAGGCAGGTGTCATGTGTGGGCTTCGCCCATGCTTTTTGGGATCACGGGTCCACGGACATTGAATGGAACAGTATACCGACTTATGTACTTGCTGTAAATATTTGTATATACTGATTTTTTAAAGTTATGTTGGCCTATCTGGATTTTCGATGATTACACTTGTTACAATCATTTCATTTGGTCCTTGCGTTCTTCCAGGGGGTTACGGGGAGTAAATGTCATGTTGCTGCATGTGTTTATGTGTGTGTTGTTGGGGGTGGGGGTGTTGCGTGTTGTGTGTGTGTGTCACTCTCTTTTTCCTCCCCCCTCCCATGTGTGCTAGGTGCAGTACTCTCTGTGGTCACCGCAGCCGTCTTTGATGTTCCTGGTAGAAGAGGAGGTAAACCAACATTGGTAACACCTGTAACTCGGGCTCCATGGTGTCCTGGTTCCTCAGTGGGTGTCGAGAGGTGAGTGGTTTACCTTCCGATTCCTGTTTCCACCGTGCTTTTGATGGCGTTGGTACCGCCCCGGAAAAGCTGGTGGATTGGTGCCTTGTAATAGTGTGGGCGGTACATTGTCTTCCACCTGTCTGTTGGTGGTTACCGCAGCGGTGTTTGTTTCTACTACCGTGGCGGTCGGAGTGTTAAAGTGCCTGTCTGTGTTGGCGGTTTCCGCCATGGTCGTAATTCCATTTTTATTAACTGCCAGCCTGTTGGCAGTCTTACTGCCACTTTATCACTGACCGCCAGGTTTGTAATGAGGGCCATAATCTCAGAAATAGAGAGAAAATGAAAGCTCCTGACAGATATACTGCTTCACATCCCTCTCGTTCCTTTCAGGACACACCAGATAGACGTAGCGAGAGAGTGGGTCCGTCAGAGCGACGTCCTGACTCTGTGAAACAGAAGGAAGACTCACCACAGTATTCAGACAAATAAGAAGATAAGTCCCCACAACAAAAGCCACAGTTTAAAAAGAAAAAGGTGGCAGCACTGTCAATTAAAAATGCCAGTACACTTGAGAACATTGTTGAAAAACAAGACAGGGGCAGTGACACTGCTAGACAGCGCGGCAGATGACACAATGGGGGTCATTCTGACCCTGGCGGTAAAATCCGCCAGGGCCAACGACCGCGGGAGCACCGCCAACAGGCTGGCGGTGCTCCCATGGGCATTCTGACCGCGGCGGTACAGCCGCGGTCAGAAACGGAAAACTGGCGGTGTACCGCCGGTTTCCCGCTGCCCTAGGGAATCCTCCATGGCGGCGCAGCTTGCTGCGCCGCCATGGGGATTCCGACCCCCATTACCGCCATCCTGTTCCTGCCGGTTGTGGCCGCCAGGAACAGGATGGCGGTAAGGGGTGTCGTGGGGCCCCTGGGGGCCCCTGCATTGCCCATGCCAATGGCATGGGAACTGCAGGGGCCCCCGTAACAGGGCTCCACCAAGATTTTCAGTGTCTGCCATGCAGACACTGAAAATCGCGACGAGTGCAACTGCACCCGTCGCACCCCTTCCACTCCGCCGGCTCCATTCGGAGCCGGCATCCTCATGGAAGGGTGTTTCCCGCTGGGCGGGCGGGCGACATTCTGGCGGTCGCCCGCCCAGCGGGAAACCCAGAATACCCGCGGCGGTCTTTTGACCGCGCAGCGGTATTTTGGCGATTCCAGCCAGGCCGGCGGCTTCCGCCGCCGGCCGGGGTCAGAATGACCCCCAATATGTCACCAGAGTCTAAAAGATCATCTGGATGCGACAGTAACTAGCAACTTTTAGCAACTTTATTGCAGTCGAAACTGCGGACGGACGCGTCCTCCCACCTGACAGGGTTTATTATTAAATAGCCATATTTAGGGAGACATAGAGCACACCATAAATGTGATATTCTGGGATGAACTTAGTTGAGATATCCTGCTGGCTCAGAAGTACATGCCACCTGAGCACGTCCGCAAGCTTCCACATGGGAAAGATGTAATTTTGCCTTCTTTCTCTGATCTTGTTCCAGAGGCAGTAAAACAAGCCTATGCTGCCAACTGGGCTTTAGGACCCGCTTGCACCCCTTAACCTTTGCGAGGGTGCAGCATGAGCAGTTCTGTCACTGTTCCCTTGTCATGTTTGTGGATCACAGGTTGTATCCCGGCAGTGGTGGCAGAACCCATGTTGGTGTTACAGGTGGTTGTTGCAGATCCATTGGTCCTGCCGCCTTTTTGGTGTGGGAGCTGTGGGTCCAGGAAGTTAGCCCTTCACACTTGACTGCTGTAGCTGTTGTCAGAAGGACCTGTGTTAGACCTGACAGCCTTAGGGTGGTCACCCCTAACTTTTTGTCTGCCTCCCTCCACTTTTTAGACACTGTTTTTGCTGGTTTTTAGACTCTGTGCACTTTACCACTGCTAACCAGTGCTAAAAGTGCATATGCCCTCTCCCTTTAAACATGGTAACATAGGATCCTACCCAATTGGGCTATTTAATTTACTTATAAGTCCCTAGTAAAGTGCACTATAGGTGCCCAGCGCCTGTAGATTAAATGATACTAGTGGGCTGCAGCACTGATTGTGCCACACACTTAAGCAGCCCCTTAACCTTGTCTCCGGCCTGCCATTGCAAGGCCTGTGTGTGCAGTTTCACTGCCAAATCGACTTGGCATTTAAAAGTACTTGCCAAGTCTAAAACTCCCCTTTTTCTACATATAAGACACCCCTAAGGTATGCCCTAAGTGACCCATAGGGCAGGGTGCTGTGTAGGCAAAAGGCAGGACATGTACCTGTGTAGTTTACATGTCCTGGTAGTGTAAAACTCCTAAATTCGTTTTTACACTGCTGTGAGGCCTGCTCCCTCCATAGGCAAACATTGGGGCTGCCCTCATACAATGTTTGCGTGGTAGCTGCTGATCTGAAAGGGGCAGGAAGGTCATATTTAGTAGGGCCAGAATGGTAATAGAAAATCCTGCTACTAGTGAATTTGGATTTAATATTACTATTTTAGAAATGCCACTTTTTGAAAGTGAGCATTTTTCTGCACTTAAATCTTTCTGTGCCTTACAATCCACGTCTGGCTGGGTTTAGCTGACAGCTCCTTGTGCATTCACTCAGACACACCCCAAACACAGGATACTCAGCCTCACTTGCATACATCTGTATTTTGAATGGGTCTTCTTGGGCTGGGGGGGAGGAAAGCCTGACACTTACATGACAATGGACAGTAGCCTGCCCTCACACAAAGGACTGCCACACCCCCTACTGGGACCCTGGCAGACAGGATTGAACTAAAAGGGGAACTTGTGCATTTC
Organism: Pleurodeles waltl; assembly: GCF_031143425.1. Lineage (NCBI taxonomy): Eukaryota > Metazoa > Chordata > Amphibia > Caudata > Salamandridae > Pleurodeles > Pleurodeles waltl. The sequence continues at coordinate 1,732,411,402 of NC_090444.1, forward strand.
TGAGCCACTCTTTGTAGTCTCTCCCACTTCAAAGGCACTTTTGGGTATAAAAACAGGGCCCCAACCCTACCAAGACAGACACTTCCTGGGGAAGAAACCTGAACCAGAACCTGCATCCTGCCAAGAAGAACTGCCTGGCTGCCCAAAGGACTCACCTGACTGCTTTCTGTGAAGGACTGCTGCCTTGCTGTTGCCCTGCTGTCTTGCTGCTCTCTTGCTGTGCTGCAGATGTGCTCTCCAAGGGCTTGGATTGAGCTTGCCTCCTGTTCCCTGAAGTCTCAGGACCAGAAAAGACTTCATCTCTGCAAGAAATTCCTTGTGCGCCGAAAAACGACACACAGCTTGCGAAAAACTACGCACAGCCTGCACTGCGGTGAAAAATCACCGCGCGCTGAATCCGGAACGACGCTGCCCGACTCCCCAACAGGAAGATCGTTGCAGCGCATGCGACCGAAACTTCGACGCACGGCCCACTGGATTGACACACAGCCGACCCGGAACGACGCAGCCAGACTTCCAGAGAGGAATCAACGCCGCGCCTGCTGTGCGGGAGAAATTTCCACACATCACCCACTGGAATCGACGTAGCGCTTGTGACTTCGACGCAAGCCCAGGTTTTTCCCTGCATTGGCCCGAGGCGTCCGAAAACCCCGCAACCCGAAGAGGATCCGAGTCCACGCGCCGGAAATTGATGCACGGCTTCCCCGTGTGGAAAATACCAACACAAGTCCGTGTGCGAAGGGGCAAAACTGAAGCACACTTACCTGTTTTCCACGCATCTCCTCCTCTTCGGACCCTTGCGAGGACTTTTTAACGCAAACCAGGTACTTTGCCCTGCAAGAGACACTTGTTGTTTCTAGAAGAATTTAAGACACTTTTTATTGCTTTTGCAGTAATATTACAATTCTAAAGACATTTTATATTACTTTTCCAGTAATATTTCAACATATACTTATTGCATTCTAATCGTTATTCAGATAAAGATTCTATGTTTTTACAAACACTGGGGGTTATTCTAACTTTGGAGGAGTGTTAATCCGTCCCAAAAGTGACGGTAAAGTGACGGATATACCACCAGCCGTATTACGAGTTCCATAGGATATAATGGACTCGTAATACGGCTGGTGGTAAATCCGTCACTTTTCCGTCACTTTTGGGACGGATTAACACCTCCTCCAAAGTTAGAATAACCCCCACTGTGTGGTGTGTGTTTGTGGGACTATATGGTGTTATTGTATGATTTATTGCACAAATACTTTACACATTGCCTTCTAAGTTAAGCCTGACTGCTCAGTGCCAAGCTGCCAGAGGGTTTGCACACGATAATTTGGATTGTGTGTGACTTACCCTTGCCCTTTGCAGAGCCCCAGTATTGCCTGAGAGGTGTACCCTGGCCCCTTGTCAGAGCTCAGGAGAGTTGGGACCCCAAACCGTGGGATAAGTTCCTTCAACAGGCACTTAGCATCTTTTCCTTTGTTTGCCCCAAGGCCACAAGAACAGCCCAGGGCTGTTTACAGCCCGTGTAACATCAAAATTGAATGATATTGATCCCAAGGTGGTGTCTTATGTGGAGCCATGTTTTCCAGCAGCCAATGCGGCTGAGCAACATCTTTAAAAAAACATTGGCAATGCCAAAATGTCTCTCATAGGCGAAACCTATTGCCTTTTCCAAAGCTTGTTTTTTTAAGCACTACATTATTGTGTGGTGTTTTAACTGTTCATTATAGATGAGCATCGTGTTTTTCTGCTGGTGCTGGGTACTTGCACCTTTGTGTTATTTTCAGTGGGGTTGCAGGAGCTCGCTTCATATTAAACTAGTTTGTGTTTGTATTTAGGAAGTGTTGAATAAAATATCCCTATAGAAAACCTGTCTTTGCCGTCTGACTAACGCATGCCAGGGAAAACGTGTTCTATTAGTACATGGATTTTATAGAGCTTCTTTCACAGCACCATTGCAAACCTTGGTTTGTTTTGAGTACTTGCAGTCCAACCTTACTAATAAAAGAAGTAAAATTACAAGTACCAGAGTCCAAAAAGGACTGAGCCATAAAGTAAGTCTCTGTTAGCCGAAAGTCTACTGCTTGGCAAAATGTGAAATATTCAGTCATCATGATTTTACTCACATAGGAAGAGTGACATGTTGAGTCCATCCTTGCAGGGTGTGAGGAAATAGCTCACAAAACCCCCCTCAGAAGGGGCTTAATCATCTGAGCTGTCTTCTGCTGCCATGTTCTTCCACCTTGCATCATCCTAGTAGACAGACATATGTATTAAGTTAAAAATGAAAGTGGGCATGCCCATACCCATCTTTATTTCTTTACTTGGTTAATATTTTGCTGTGCAGCATTTGAAAATTGGTACATGTGAGTTTTCAGTGCTTGAAGATGATCGAGGGTCTGGGACTGAGGTGGGAGTGGGATGTCACTTCTCAAGTCACATGCAGTCCTCCTTCAGCAATAATACCACAGAATTGTCACAACAATTTGCTTCAGGTCTCTCTAAAATGGGTGTAAATGTAGCAGTTCTCTATTTGTCTATCATTATTAATAAGAATTTCTGAGGAGTGATGTATTGTGGGACACGTCACTGATGAGGACTATTTGATTCCTGCTGTTGGTGCTAAAGGATGAGGTCACATGATCCTCTCAACACCCCAGCAAGCTGCATTATACCCCATAATCTATGGGCCATATTTATGAGGCCCTTGCTCCGCTGTTGCGTCACATTGCAACGGTGGCACAAGCCTTGAACTCCTATCTATGAAGCCACGCAAATCCACTCTGTGTGGCTTTGAATGGCCTCATAGATATGGTGTAGGGCAAGGCAATGCAAATCTCTGTGTTGCCTTATTCTGCGCAAAAGATGCATTCTATGGGTGTTGTGGTGGGTGTTCCCACGCAACACCCATGGATTTTGATGCATCCCCGAATTTACAAGCGCTTGTGAACCTTGGGACGTGCCAAAACCTTAGGCCTTCCAGGGGATGTGCAACGAGGAGAAATATCTTTATTTCTCCATGTTTTTTGGTCTTTTCCTCTTTCTATGTGTGCTGCGTTCTGTAAAGAACGAGGAAAAGTCCTTCCAGGACTGTTTTTGTGCAGGAAGGTGTCTACAACAATCCTGCCTACAACACAGACACCCTTGCACCACAGCACCAGCGCAGTAGTAAAAGAAAAGTATTACTTAAATACAGTGCATTCTTGCTCTTTCCCTTTGATCCAGGACAGTGTAGCAAGGTGACTTGCTTCGCTGCTGCTTCGCTGCCCTTCTCCAAAAGTTCGTAAATTTGGCCCTGTATTTCTAACGTAGCGAATTCGTTTGCGGGTTATATTTTGTTGCGTTAGCTGTGTCTCCAAATGCAAACATTGACAGCCTGTTTGGCTGCCTGTCACAGCGCAGGAGCTTACTTATTTCTATATTCTAAATTGTCCCTGTCCTATTTATGACATATCAATGAGTTTTGGTTTAGTTGGAACCCGGAACGTTGACACACTTGCTATCAATGTCACTGCAACAAATGTATATTATAAAAGTGCACACGTATAATGTGATAAAATCGGAATGGAACAAGTTAATTTAGCAGTAGTCCTGCGTGACAGGCACCGGAAATATTCTAAAAAGGGAAAGTGACAAATGGCTTTCTAGAAGTGTTTTTGAAACCGTGAAAACAATGTATATTAAATAGGTTTAAGTGTTTTATTGCACCAGCTGTAAAGATGTGTGTGTAACATGCAGACTACATGCTCATACTCAATAAAACATCTTAAAAAGATGAATATGACAGCTGCAGAGATGTTTGTCAGTAAATGCGCCCCCTGCATGGATCTCATTCATAGATCTGTAGTCCGGTCACAGGTGGTTCGCATACAATATGAACGCTAGAGAGAATTGATGGGGTGTGTAGTATTGCACCTGCTGTAGCATGATGTTTGTAACTAGTGCATCAGTTTCCAAACCCAGGGCCAGATGTAGCAAACGTTTAGCGAGTCGCAAACGGCAAAATTTGCCGTTTGCGACTCGCTAAACGCGTATCCCAATGCAGAAATGCATTTTGCGAGTCGTTACCGACTCGCAAAATGCATTTCAGACTTGCAAATAGGAAGGGGTGTTCCCTTCCTATTTGCGAGTCGCATTGGGATGCAATACCATTTGCGACCGCATATGCGGTCGCAAATGGCATCGCAGTTACCATCCACTTCAAGTGGATGGTAACCCAATCGCAAATTGGAAGGGGTCCCCATGGGACCCCTTCCAGTTTGTGACTGGACCCCAAAATATATTTTCAGGGCAGGGAGTGGTCCAAGGGACCACTCCCTGCCCTGAAAAAAAAACCGAAACAAAAGGTTTCGTTTTTTTTTAAGTGCAGCTCGTTTTCCTGTTAGGAAAACGGGCTACACTTCAAAAAAAAAAACTGCTTTATTGAAAAGCAGGTCGCAAACATGGAGGTCTGCTGATGACAGCAGGCCTCCATGTTAGCGAGTGCCTATACTCGCAATGGGGCCGCAATTTGCGACCCACCTCATGAATATTCATGAGGTGGGTCATTGCGACCCCATTGCGAGTCGCAATCGGTGTCTGAGACACCGTACTGCATAGCAATTTGCGACTTGCAAATTGCGAGTCGCAGGGACTCGCAATTTGCAAGTCGCAAATTGCCGACTTGCTACATCTGGCCCCTAGTGTGTTGGCTAAGTGAGTAACTGCACATGTTGCATGGATTTAACAGATTCATAAAATATATGGCAACTTCAAAGGGTTAATGCACCTGCTTCAGGGATTCTCTTCTACACATTAGACAAGTTCATAAACAGTTTAATATATTTAGAGGCATGCTGCATCTGCGGGACGGAGCTGTGTGCAAACTGGTTACCAATTTTCAATCCCAGTGTGGTCATTAAGGAGGTACTGTGTAATTGCTTCTGTATTTATAAGATGAGTACTTTCCCTGACGAGGCAATGAAGCGCTTTGTGCCAAGTAGTACTCTACTCTGGAACCAAATGTTGGAGCTAAGTAGTTCTTTTTTTACTGATGCTCCATAGCGCAAGTAAAACATTTTATTTTGTATTTTTGACAATGCTGTACAGCGTTGGCAAAATGCATTTGTAAAGCCGATAGGTCTGCAATGAGCGACTAAAAGCGAGACCTATTGACGTTGCCAATGCTTGACTGAACCAGTCCTTTTCCACGAGGTACATGCATGATCAACTGGATGGGTATGGATGGGGTTCCGTGGTTACACGGAGCTCCTTGACTTAGTATTTAACCTGGCAGTGTTCCTAATGCTCCATGGCAGCATCCAATCGCCAAGCACAATCGCTTCTTCTTCTTCATTCTGCTCTTCATTTCCTTACCCCTTTCCCTCATCCTTTTATTATGTATCATTCTGTTCTTTCTGCATCCCTTGTTTGTTCTACTTTTCTAATTTTCTTTTTCATTATTTCCCCGGTGACGCAAGCATCAACAAATCCAATAGGTTTCACTCTCTCTTTAATTTCAAGTGGTTCTTCATTGATTGCCTGTTTGACTGGCTGTCCCGACTAGTGTATGTATGACTGGGGAACTGCATCAAAGTGTGGGTGCAGAACTTGAGTGATTTGATGAATAGATGGATGATACACTTATGGATCAGTAAGTGAATGCATGGATGTATGGGCAGGTGAGTGCCTGCATGGATGAATAGGTGAGAAGATTTAGGGGGTCATTCCGACCCCGGCGGTCCTTGACCGCCGGGGCCGGGGTCGGCGGGAGCACCGCCAACAGGCTGGCGGTGCTCCTGAGGGCATTCTGACCGCTGCGGTATGGCCGCGGTCAGAACCGGAAAACCGGCGGTGTCCCACCGGTTTTCCGCCGCCATGGGGGATTCCGACCCCCTCACCGCCATCCTGTTCCTGGCGGTTTCGACCGCCAGGAACAGGATGGCGGTGAGGGGTGTCGTGGGGCCCCTGGGGGCCCCTGCAGTGCCCATGCCAAAGGCATGGGCACTGCAGGGGCCCCCGTAAGAGGGCCCCACTTTGAATTTCAGTGTCTGCTTAGCAGACACTGAAATTCGCGACGGGTGCTACTGCACCCGTCGCACACCTTCCACTCCGCCGGCTCCATTCGGAGCCGGCTTCCTCGTGGAAGGGTGTTTCCCACTGGGCTGGCGGGCGGCCTTTTGGCGGTCGCCCGCCAGCCCAGTGGGAAACCCAGAATGACCGCCGCGGTCTTTTGACCGCGGGACGGTCTTCTGGCGGTCCCAGCCAGGCCGGCGGCAACCGCCGCCGGCCGGGGTCAGAATGACCCCCTTAATGAATAGATTAGTGTACGGATTGGTGAAAGAGTGATGAATGACTACATCATCAGTCCATGCATTCACCCATTCAATGACTCATCAGCCAATTGACTCATGTTCACATTTACCTAACGAGGGAAACTCACCAATCATTGAGGAAGCACTTAAAAAATGGGCAGAACTAACTATTTTGCCAATGCTTGTTCTATTTCTATTTAATGGTATTTTATAGTATACAAAGTGAGCATTGCATTCATCACCTCGTAATGGTTTCCTATGACTGCCTCCTTAAATAGCCTTTCAGCCTCCTCACATGATATCTCTGAACGAATAAATGACTGAATGAACGAAACGTTTGAAAAATTCAGCACAATCACTTTAAGTCATCATGGTGCTAACAAACTAACAGCGAAAAAAGAAGACTCATCAGTAAAGATGAATTTTCAATGCGTTCTGGAACTCCAGATGATTCTTTAACGAAGGTGGGATGGGAGAGATTTTCAGAGATGGGAGGTGCAATGGAAATGGCATTCATTTGGGCTCCTAAGAAACAATTGACAGTGAGAAAAAAAATGAACTAGACATAAGTCAGCGCAAAGCAGAGTACGTAGGTCACAATGTTTTAAGAGAAATTGGGTTGTGTTATGGACAGTGTTGGGGCAAAAACATACAGCGTTGAGCTGTATCTGCCTAGCAGCCTGAACACAGCGAATTGTGCTCAGTCTAACTACCATGTTTAAAGCACTTGCCATCCATGGAATAGGAAGTCAAAATCCCTAGGAAGCATGCTTTGGTGTGGTCCAGTCTAAAATTGACAGAAACATTGACCACATAGGATTTCAGGGGAGAAGGGACAAAAGGGAGGATTCTCTTAATAGTCATTATTTGATAAAAACAGACAGAGGTCACTGTGTTGATCTACTGAACTGGTACACGATCATTCTTAAGCCAAAATCCTAAACCTTCCCCTTTTAGCTGGTTTATTGGGTGGATCCCGCAAAGGGGGTCAGAAAGTCGATGTCCAGTGAAAATTATGGCTTAACCACAGCTATTCAGTTTTAGACCCATTAAGTCATAAGAAGTTGTAGTTCCTCCATTGCTCAATGCCAGAAAGACATCCCGTCACATTTTCCTGAAATTCAGAGAAGAGTTTATCAAACGGCAGGATAAGCGGAGTACCACCAGCATAAGAATCTAGACTGGCTTTAAATCTTTCTATAAGGTCCACAAGAGGCCAGATTTAGATTTTAAATAGTACAAGGCAGAACGAGGATCCCTAAGAAACCCCAAAGAGAACCAGAATTATTTGTAATGAAAAGGCAGAAGAAAAATACTATTTTAAATCAGAGCAAAAGGACCAAACCATGCTCTGATATCTCCTTGATCCGTTTCACTAGGATGGAATGGTCTATTCTATCAAATGCAGCTGAAATGACAAACAGAACAAGGGAAGTGAGTGTACTTACATCAAGGTCTAGTCTGAGATTGTTCAAGAGAGGAATCAAAACAGCCTTCATTCTGAGGCCAAGCCTAACCCCTTTTGCAAAACATCTAGCAGTTTTAAATGTCCTGGGAGTGAAAAACTTTAGTCTGTTTTTCACATCTGCAAGGCCTACTTCACCCATAGTATAACATTGGGTTACCTTATTGCATTTAGTAAGTGCTACCTTTTGGGAACAGGTAGAAAATCCATGCTCAGTGTCTGAGGAATTGTAACTTAAAATCCTCTTTAGTGGTAAGTGTTAGACCTGACATGCTTTAGGGTGGTCACCCCTAACTTTTTGCCTGCCTCCCCCCACATTTTGGACTCTGTTTTTGCTGGCTCTTAGACTCTGCGCACTTTAACATTGCTAACCAGTGCTAAAGTGCATATGCTCTCTCCCTTTAAACATGGTAACCTTGGATCATACCCAATTGGACTATTTAATCTACTTATCAGTCCCTACTAATGTGCACTGTATGTGCCTCGGGCCTGTAGATTAAATGCTACTAGTGGGCCTGCAGCACTGGTGGTGCCACCCACTCAAGTAGCCCCTTTACCTTGTCCCAGGCCTGCCATTGCAAGGCCTGTATGTGCAGTTTCACTGCCACTTCGACTTGGCATTTAAAAGTACTTGCCAAGCCTCAAGCTCCCCTTTTTCTACACATAAGTCACCTCTAATGTGTGCCCTAGGTAATCCCTAGAGCAGGGTGCTGTGGGGGTAAAAGGCAGGACATGTACCGGAGTTACGTGTCCTGGTAGTGTAAAACTCCTAAATTCGTTTTTACACTACTGTGAGGACTGCTCCCTTCATATGCTAACATTGGGGCTGCCCTCATCCATTGTTGAAGTGGCAGCTGCTGAGCTGAAGGGAGTAGGAAGGTCATATTTAGTATGGCCAGAATGGTAATACAAAATCCTGCTGACTGGTGAAGTTGGATTTAATATTACTATTTTAGAAATGCCACTTTTAGAAAGTGAGCATTTCTCTGCACTTAAATCTTTCTGTGCCTTACAATCCACGTCTGGCTAGGTTTAGTTGGAAGCACCTTGTGCTTTCACTCAGACACACCACAAACACAGGGTACTCAGCCTCACTTGCATACATCTGCATTTTGAATGGGTCTTCCTGGGCTGGGAGGGTGAAGGGCCTGCTCTGACACAAAGGACTGCCACACTCCCTATTGGGACCCTGGCAGACAGGATTGAACTGAAAGGGGACCTGGTGCACCTCTAAGCCACTCTTTGAAGTCTCACCCACTTCAAAGGGACATTTGGGTATAAAAAAGGGCCTCTGCCCTACCACCCCAGACACTTGCTGGAGAAGAAACCAGAACCTGCATCCTGCCAAGAAGATCTGCCTGGCTGCTCAAAGGACTCACCTGTCTGCTTTCTACAAAGGACTGCTGCCTTGCTGTTGGCCTGCTGCCTTGCTGAACTCTTGTCTGGCTGCAAAAGTGCTCTCCAAGGGCTTGGATAGAGCGTGCCTTCTGTTCCCTGAAGTCTCAGGACCAAAAAGACTTATCTTTTTCATTTGGACTCTTTGTGCGCCGAAAATTACGACGCATAGCTTGCTCCGCGATGAGGAAATCAGCGCACACCGACGCTGATCGACGCAACACCTTCGGGGCGACCGGAACTTCGACACACGGCCTCGCGGAACAACGCACAGCCGGAAAACAAGCTGAAGAATCCACGCACAGACCCCAGGACATCTGGTAATCCCGCGAACCACAGAAAGAGACCGTCCACACACACCATTTTTCCACGTATCTCTTCTTCTGCGGCCCTTTGCGGATATTTTCTACTTTAAACCAGGTACTTTGTGCTTGAAAGAGACTTTGGCCCTCATTCTGACCCTGGCGGTCTTTGACCGCCAGGGCGGAGGACCGCGGGAGCACCGCCGACAGGCCGGCGGTGCTCCAATGGGGATTCCGACCGCGGCGGTAAAGCCGCGGTCGGACCGGCACCACTGGCGGGGTCCCGCCAGTGTACCGCGGTCGGACCGCCGAGATCCGGATAGCGGTAGGGGGGGTCGCGGGGCCCCTGGGGGCCCCTGCAGTGCCCATGCCACTGGCATGGGCATTGCAGGGGCCCCCGTAAGAGGGCCCCTACATGTATTTCACTGTCTGCTGCGCAGACAGTGAAATACGCGACGGGTGCAACTGCACCCGTCGCACAGCTTCCACTCCGCCGGCTCGATTCCGAGCCGGCTTCATCGTGGAAGCCTCTTTCCCGCTGGGCTGGCTGGCGGTCTGAAGGCGACCGCCCGCCAGCCCAGCGGGAAAGTCAGAATTACCGCCGCGGTCTTTCGACCGCGGAACGGTAACCTGACGGCGGGACTTTGGCGGGCGGCCTCCGCCGCCCGCCAAGGTCAGAATGAGGGCCTTTGTTTGCTTTTTAAAGACTTAAGACACTTTATATCACTTTTCAGTGATATTCCTACAAATTCTTATTGCATCTTTTATTATGTTGATCTACAAATATCCAGATAAATATTCTATATTTTTCTAAACTGTGTGGTGTATTTTTGTGGTGCTATATGGTTTTATTGTATGATTTATTGCACAAATACTTGACACATTGCCTTCTAAGTTAAGCCTGACTGCTCGTGCCAAGCTACCAGAGGGTGGGCACAGGATAATTTGGATTGTGTGTGACTTACCCTGACTAGAGTGAAGGTTCTTGCTTGGACAGAGGGCAACCTGACTGTACGTAGACAACTTTGAGAGACAGGTGGTACTCCATGAGGATAATCCCCACCTGGAGCAGATTAAACTCTGGAAGAGGTACATTGATTATATTCTGCTCATCTGGACAGGCTCAAGAGAAGAGGCGTATGCATTTGTAGCCTGGTTTAATACGGCAAACCCGTTTCTCAAATTGACTATGACCATCGGCGATAACCAACTGCCGTTCTTGGACCTTCTAATTCGCGAAAGTAATGGTTCACAGGTAACAGAGGTCTACCACAAACCCACGGACATGAACAATTTGCTACAATTTAAGAGCTACCACCCGAGATCCCTGAGGGAGAACCTCCCCATGGCGCAGTTCCTACGTCTACGACGAAACTGCTCAAATCTCTCGGACTACAATAAACACACTAATAAGCTGTCCACCAAACTACAAGAAATAGATTATCATGCACACCTCGTCAGGAGAGCATATAAAAGAGCTCGGAATAACAACAAAGACCAGTTATTACAACCCCGGGCCAAAAAACCCAAGACGGAGGAGATAGTGTGTGTAACCACATTCAATCCACTATCTAATAAGATCCAGAGGATTATCAGAGACGATTGGGAGATTCCAACATCTGGTGGTCTCCCTTTCCAGCAACCGTTACATGCCTTTAAAAGAGCCACCAACGCACGCGATATGGTGGTCCATACTAAACCTACAAAAAAACTCCCTAACAAAAAGCTGACTCTTTGGAACCTACCTCTCCCAGTCGGCCACCACCCGTGTGGCCACTGTAGTGTGTGTAAATTCACACAGAAATCCACCACAGTGGAACTCGGTCTAAAAACACCATGGGTGCTAAAGGCACTCACAAACTGCAACAGCAAAAATTTAATCTACATGATTAAGTGCCCCTGACAGCTAAAATATATCGGGATGACAACAAGGAAGGTCAGCACTCGCATCTGTGAACACAGGAGCACTATAAGGTGTAAACGTGACGCCACAAAACTGACGAGCCATTATGTAGCACATAATCACTCCCCAGACGATATGAGATGGATTATTTTAGAGCAGCTGCCACCTACAACCAACAACATGTCACAGAAGTTACTTTATTACGAACAACGCTGGGTCAGGAGACTACACACAGACACCAGCGGTTTGAATGACGACATAGCATGGTCTTCACTCAACAAATGACCATACCAAAGCTACATATTCTAGCAATGTAGCAGTTTGTTCTAGGTACCCGTGGGTAGAGTATCAGTTGCCTCTGCCCGGGTACCTGTTGGTGTCTCTCTCTTTTTTGTCCCCCTTCTTCCTTTTTTTCACCCCCGTTTTCTTCCACCTCCTCCCCCACCCTTTTTTCTCTCTCTGTTCTCTCTCCTTCTTCCTTTCTTTTTTTCTCTTTTTTTCCCCAACCCAAAACCACTCCCCCCTTCAACCCCACCTCTCTTTTAAACCCACCCCCACTTTGTCCACCTTCCCCTTTCTCTCTCTCCGGTCTCCTTCAGTTCCTTCATTCCGTGTTTCTCTCTTCTCTCTTTTTCTCTCTTTTCCTTTCTTTCCCTCTCCCTTTCCCTCCCCTTTTCTACCTCTTTTCCTCCAAACCACCCTCCTTTCCTTCCCCCCGTCTCGCCTTCCATCACTGTTCCTCTTCCTTTCCCCCCCTGTTTCCATTTTCTACCCCCCCTTTTCGCCATACGTGATAGGAGGCCTCTCAAGAGACTGGGAACTATGTTCCCCAGCCTCCTTAGCGCTTCAACGCGCTGCGTCATGCGCTCTCCCCACCAGAGACTGGGAGCTTCACTTCCCAGCCTCCCGAGCACTGTGTTGCGCCGCTCTATCACGCGGCTACAGTGTGCCGAGCACGGGAAACCACCCGGAGCCAACTCGGCAGAGGACGCACAGGGGGTACCTCATTAGTACCTATTTGCCCGTACTATTTAAACCGCCCCCACTCTGGACCACACACCTCAAGTGGTCCAGTAAGGGGACGGACTAGGCACATAGCGAGCGCCTCCTTTGATGTAGTGAGTGCCTGAGCACCTCCTCCTCCTTTCCTTCTGAGATCCACTGCTATGCTACAGATAAGAATCATTCTGGTTACCTGAGTGTTTGTTGGTTGCAGCAGTGTGTGCAGTTTACTTTACTTTACCCATCGTCTGTTTCCCCGAGCTGGGGCTCAGATGGTCGGGTTCTCTAGCATGTAGCCTGTGGCAGCATATTGCCTCTCTGCAGGCATCCATTAAGCTGCACCCACTATTTTTGACACGAGATGATGTCTATCTCATTGTTTCACAGAGGTGTTCTCCTAAATGTTCCCTAGGGAGTATACCTATGGACTCACAGAATCATGATTCTTTTACTTATATTGATTGCCGTCCCTGCCTATTTCTTTTCTTTCCCCTTCCCCTAGAGTATGACTATAAGGGGACACCCCCCCTCCTGAAATCTGGGGCAAGTAGCCTTTAGACGTGGGGTAAGATATTATGTTCTTGGTAGATATCTGTTACACCTCTTACATTGCATGACTTTGGCTTCCTGTGTCACCTCTCTGAGTGTGTTTTGCTGTGCTGTGTCGTTTTTTACAAAACCTTAATCACGCTTCTGTTCCCCTAGTCCTACACTAGGAAGTTCCTCGCCACAGGTAGGCCCCACCATTTCTTACATTTCTGTACCCACTCTCTTATTGAGTGTTGGATGTTTGTCTCTGCATTGCATGACGTTTGGGGATCCTAGGCCCTGAAGAATGCCCCCAGACCTTCCTTGGCTCATTGTAGAGGGCAGAAACATGTCAGCCATTTTTAGATAGGTGACCCAGTGAGTCCTTGTTCTCACTCTGGTGTCCCATCCTTGTTTTTAATACACCAGCAGACACCATTATTAAAAGTATAGATTGCACACCGTTAACTGCTTAGGTGTTTTTATATCTTTCCCTAGCTTAGCTGGATCCCACTTATTCCAGATAATAATAATTTACACACTCCCTCCCGTTCCTTTAACGGTGAGGTTGAGTCCGCCCAGGTGGCATTGTCCTACCTGGGTGGGGCTAGGTGGTCAAATGATGAAGCATGACACTAGATAGTGTATGAGACCACCTAGTCCGTAAAGGAAATACCAACCGATCCCGCCTCCCCCTACCCATCACCACTCCACAGCACTCACACTTTATTCATACACCCATTGAGGTCTAGGAGCCCCTGGATAATATCCCTTGGGTACAGCTCCTCATTTCAAGTGAACCTCATACCCTTTTTGTGTTTTTTAGGATCTTGTGAACAGCAGAGACTTTAATTTGAAGTTTGCCTACTTCAGAGGCAGAAAGTATAAGTAGTAGACCCAAAACGCCAGATTTTCAAATCACTTCAAGGATTCAAGAGGAACCTCTGCCAGGAGAAAGCTGAAGATCTAAAAGAGAAGTGCTGCCCCTGCCTGTGACTGTGCTTTTTTCGGCTATCCTCCAGGTGCTGCTTCTGCCTGTGAAAGGGGACAAAGACTGGACTTTGTGGTATATTCCTGCTTTAGAGGTATCTCCAAGGGCTTGGATTGAACTTGTCCCCTGATTTAAAGTCTCAGGGCCATCAAAGACTTCTTCTGCCAGCACATGGACTCTCTGCTGAGACTATTGCCCTGCCAAGTGGTGTCCTACCCAGTCCCTGGGCCCTTGAATGGAGAAGCTGGTGAAAAACCAAGAAGAAACAAGTGCACTGACTTTGGGCAACTCTGGAGTGACGCCGCTGCCGGATCACATGACGCCACCTGCAACTGAAGCCGTGGTCCTCAGTGGAGTGCGACAACCCCGCAGGCCCGACGCCGCTGAGTCCCGAAGTGACGTGTCACAGATGTCCATGATATTGACTTTGCTGCACCACACCCGGACCGCTGGATATCGACCGCCCTGGAAATACACGGATCTGACGCTGCTTCACTTCCACAGCTCCACAGCTAGGATCAGATGCCTTGTACCAATGCCTCCGCTCTTTCTCTCCGCAGCACCGGAACCAGCGCCGCACTGGATCCTGTGATGCCTTGATACCCAACTCTGTGCACTGGCTTGTTTCCTCATTTACACAAGGTACTGTACCTGGGGGTCCGTGTGACTCCGTGACCGGTACCATTAGCGCCGAATTGTTGTGAACGACTCCGTCACGACACTGTGATATCAACAAATCGAAGCCCTTGTGTTTCTAAGCGCTATATTAAAGTTTCATCTTTAAACATTCATAACTTGACTTGTGTACGTTGGAGTTTTGTTGTGCTGGTCTTGTTTTACTCAGATAAATATTGGCTATTTGTCTAAAATGGTGCTAAGTCCTTTTGTGGTGTTTTTTACAGTGTTACTGTGTGAGTTGGTAAAACACTTTATACATTGCTTCTGAGATAAGCCTTTCTGCTCATACCAAGCTACCAAGGGGATGAGAAAAGGTTTACAAGGTGTGTTTCTCCTTTGGCCTGACTAGATTGAGGGTCTTTGCTTGGACAGAGGGCAACCTGACTGTCAACCAAAGACCCCATTTCTAATAGCGATTTGTGCTTTTAAGCACTTTTTTCCGCAAACTTTATAATTGAATATCTTAGGTTCTACTGATTGGATTTTTGTCATTTTGGTGTCAAATGATTTATTGATATTTACTCTATTTCTATAAATTGGTTTGGTATGTCTCTTGTGTTCCTTTTCACTTTGTTACTGCTGCATAAATACTTTACACATTACCTAGTTAGTTAAGTCTAAGGTAACTGTAACTAGTGCCCCCGCCTTGACAAGTTTTCTCCTCAGTAATTTTACTGCAAATGTTACAGTGATATTATCAATGATGACATAGAAGATGTCATCAGCATTGTAATATGTGGGGAACTTAGCAGTGCATGGCGAGGATGCGAGTTATTGTTTCCTTAGGGAACGAGTTATAGTTATTTGAGATAACAATTACTATAACTGCTGAATTTCTATGGCTTTGTGTGAGTAAAATGTGAACATAACTATAATGTTCTTGTAACCTTTGGTTTTTAAGTGAATTTCTATGGGGTTTCTTAATTCTATTTCCTAACCATGACATCCCTGAACCTTTGTTTTTTTTCTGTGAATTTCTATGTTTTTCTTTGATGTCAACAGCCTCAGTGCGTGCGTTGGCCACTGGCCGACGCCTGCACTACCTCCGTGGTGTGAGTCATGGCCAGTGGCCGACACCAGGGAGGGGGTTACAAAATGCTCTGATGCGTCGCATCGGAGGATTTGTTTTTAATTTTAAAAACCCCGGGAGACACGGAAGATCTTCCATGTCTCCCCCCTCCCCACCTGCCCCTTGGCCGCTTCCAGCTCCAGTGAGGAAAAGAGGCCTAAACAGGCCTTTCTAATGCTAGATTCTCCCCTTTCAAACGAGGCCTTACTGAATGGGTCTCCTGGCCCTCGATCACAGCACAGCTGGGATCGAGGGCCAGGAAACCACCACTAGACACCAGGGATTTCACTTAGTGGTCGGCGCCCATGGAAAACCAGCCACCCCCTGGCACATTTTTTTTTTTAGAAAGGTAGGTTTATCCCGGGGGGTGCGATCACACCTGATTATGTCCCCCCAGCGGTGTTAAAAAAAAAATGCTCACGGCCAATAAAATATGGCACTCAAGGCAACCATACAGCTGTTTAAAAAAATATATAGATCTATATATGTTAGACTTTTCATCCTTGGCGTGGTCTCCCTTAACTTTTTGACTCTGTTTCCCAGGTTGTTGATGTGTGCTGGACTCTGATTTAGCTGTTTTTGTTACTCTGGGCACTTTACCACTACTAACCAGTGCTAAAGTGCAGGTGTTCCTTAACAAAATGTGTATGTAATTGTCTTATCCATGATTGGCATATTTGATTTATTAGTGTAGAAGACTGGCCTGACTTAAAGTGGGTACCTTATGGTACTTACACCTTGTGCCAGGCCCACTTATCCCTTATTAGTAGATTAGTAGTGTTCTAGCAGCTTAGGCTGATAGAGGTAGCTATAGCAGAGCAGCTTAGGCTGAACTAGGAGACATGCAAAGCTCCTACTATGCACCTTAACATCATCTAGCACTATATCATAAGAAACACAGTACTCAGAGTTACTAAAAATAAAGGTACTTTATTTTAGTGACAATGGTGGTCATTCTAACCCTGGCGGTAAAAACCGCCAGGGCGAATGACCGCGGTAACACCGCCAACAGGCTGGCGGTGCACCGCTGGGCATTCTGACCGCGGCGGTTCAGCTGCGGCCAGAAACGGAAAGTCGGCGGTGTACCGCCGACTTTCCGCTGCCCTTGAGAATCCTCCATGGCGGCGTAGCCCGCTCCGCCGCCATGGGGATTCTGACATCCCCTACCGCCATCCTGTTCCTGGCGGGTCTCCCGCCAGGAACAGGATGGCGGTAGGGGGTGCCGCGGGGCCCCTGGGGGCCCCTGCAGTGCCCATGCCAATGGCATGGGCACTGCAGGGGCGCCCGTAAGAGGGCCCCAAAAAGAATTTCAGTGTCTGCCTAGCAGACACTGAAATTCGCGACGGGTGCTACTGCACCCGTCGCACTCCAGCAACTCCGCCGGCTCCATTCGGAGCCGGCTTCATCGTTGCTGGGTCTTTCCCGCTGTGCTGGCGGGCGGCCTTTTGGCGGTCGCCCGCCAGCACAGCGGGAAAGCCAGAATGGCCGCCGCGGTCTTGTGACCGCGGTGCGGTCATTCGGCGGTAACCGCATGGCGGGCGGCGACCGCCGCGGTTAGAATCACCGCCAATATGCCAAAAGTATCTCAGAGGATATACTCCCTTAGGAGGTGAGTAAAATAAACAAAATATACACACAAACCAAAATCAGGTAAGTAAAACACTTAGAAAAGCAGTGCAAACACTGTAGAACACAGTAGAATACAATAGGAGACAATAGGCCTAGGGGAAACACAAACCATTTACACCAAAAGTGTAATTCGAACCACAAATGGACCCCAGGCCTAGTGTAGTGTGTAGGGGGTCGCTGGGAGTGTAAGACACCACTAAGGGTGTCCAAGATACCCCACCCAAAGACCCTGAAAAGTAGGAATAAAGTTACCCTGCTACCCCAGAAAGACAGTCAAGTCGAGATAGGGGATTCTGCAAAGGCAACAACTGACTGCAAAGCACTGGAGACGGATTCCTGGACCTGAGGACCTGAAAAGGAAGGAGACCAAGTCCAAGAGTCACGCAAGTGTCCAGAGGGGGCAGGAGCCCACTAAACCCCGGATGAAGGTGCAAAAGGGCTGCCTCCGGGTGGAAGAAGCCAAAGATTCTGCAACACTGGAAGGTGCCAGGAACTTCTCCTTTAGTCAGAAGATGTCACACGGCGTGCTGGAGGATACAGAGTTGTTTCCATGCAGAAAGACCTCAAATAAGCCTTGCTAGCTGCAAGAGTCGCGGTTAAAGATAATGGGTGCTGCCCGGGCCCAGGAAAGACCAGGAGGTTGCCCCTCGGAGGAGGAGACAGAGGGGGCACTCAGCAACAGAGAGAGCCCATGCAGAAGCAGGCAGCCCATGCAGAAGCACTTGAATAGGCATTCAAGAAATCTGAACACAGCGGTTGTCTCAACACAACAAAAGAGGGTCCCACAAAGTCTGTGGTCAACTCAGCTAGTTGAGCAATGCAGGACGGAGTGCGGGGGACCTGGGATATGCTGTGCACAAAGGAATCCTTGCAAAAGTGCACAGAAGCCCTAGCAGCTGCAGATCACGCAGTACACAGGATTACTGTCTGGCGTGGACTTACCTCCACCAAATGTGGACAGAAAGACCACTGGACTGTCGGGGTCACTTGGATCCAGCTCCTGTGTTCCAGGGACAATGTTCGTCAAGATGAGAGAGGACCCAGAGGACCGGTGATGCAGAGGTTTGGTGCCTGTGTTAGCAGGGGGGAGATTCTGACGACCCACGGGAGATTTCTTCTTGGCTTCCAGTACAGGGTGAAGGCAGACAGCCCTCAGAGCATGCACCACCACGAAACAGCCGAGAAAGCCAGCAGAATTAGGCGCTACAATGTTGCTGGTAGTCGTCTTGCTACTTTGGTCCTTGGCAGAGATTGACGAGGGAGATGCAGAGGAACTCTGGTGAGCTCTTGCATTCATTATCTGATGAGAAACCCACAGGAGAGACCCTAAATAGCCCTCAGAGGAGGATTGGCTACCTAACCAGGTAAGAGCCTATCAGGAGGGGTCTCTGACGACACCTGCTGGCACTGGCCTCTCAGAGATCCCCAATGTGCCCTCACACCTCTGCATTGAATATGGCAGAGGTCTGGGTAACACTGGAGGAGCTCTGGGCACCACCCCAGGGGTGGTGATGGGCAGGGGAGTGGTCACTCCCCTTTCCTTTGTCCAGTTTCGTGCCAGAGCAGGGGCTGTGGGCCCCCTGAACTGGTGTAGGCTGGCTTATGCAAGGAGGGCACCATCTGTGCCCTTCAAAGCATTTCCAGAGGCTGGGGGAGGCTTCTCCTCCCCAGACCTTAACACCTATTTCCAAAGGGAGAGGGTGTAACATCATCTTTCAGAGGAAATCCTTAGTTCTCCCTTCCTGGGACCGGGCTGCTCAGACCCCAGGAGGGCAGAAACCTGTCTGAGGGTTGGCAGCAGTGGTAGCTGCAGAAAAAACTCCAAAGAGCTAGTTTGGCAGTACCCGGGGTCCATGCTGGAGCCTCGGGAATGCATAGGATTGGCACCCCAATACCAGATTTGGCTTGGGGGGACAATTCCATGATCTTAGACATGTTACATGGCCATGTTCAGAGTTACCACCTATATGTAGTTCACACGTGTAATGGTGTCCCCGCATTCACAAAGTCTGGGGAAATTGCCCTGAACAATGTGGGGGCACCTTGGCTAGTGCCAGGGTGCCCTCACACTTAGTAACTTTGCACCTAACCTTCACTAGGTGAGGGTTAGACATATAGGTGACTTATAAGTTACTTAAGTGCAGTGTAAAATGGCTGTGAAATAACGTGGACATTATTTCATTCAAGCTGCAGTGGCAGTCCTGTGTAAGAATTGTCTGAGCTCCCTATGGGTGGCAAAAGAAATGCTGCAGCCCATAGGGATCTCCTGGAACCCCAATACCCTGGGTACCCAGGTACCATATACTAGGGAATTATAAGGGTGTTCCAGTGTGCCAATCAGAATTGGTGAAAATAGTCGCTAGCCTGCACTGACAATTTTAAAAGCAGAGAGAGCATAAACACTGAGGTTCTAGTTAGCAGAGCCTCAGTGATACAGTTAGTTTTCCCATACGCCGGCGCTGCCTGGTGTGAGTCATTTTTTTTGACGCACACCAGTCCGCAGTGCCGGCTAACGTCATTCCAATAATATGGCGCCCACATGGCGCGTTGGAATGGCGTTAGCCGGCGGTAAAATATTTGACGCACAACTGCATTGGCGCAGTTGTGTGTCAAAAAGTATAAATATGGGCCTAAATTGTTTCATTCATGCCTGTGTCTCAGGTTTGAGGAATTTGCTTTTGAAGGGTTTTTCACACCCACAGCAAAACCAAATCAAACTGTGCCACCCTAACTTTTTAAACCCAGAGTGGACATTTGTATTTCTTGGATTGTTTATGTTCCTTTTAGTTTAACCCTATGCATGCAGGAAAGTTATACGTGATATAAGTAATGCCCTTGTTTGTCTTTCTTGTACATGATAAGTGCAACCACACTTCTAATTGTAGTGTGCAACAGTGAATGTCTTTGAAGCCAGCCCTAGTGTTGCAGTACTTATTGTTATGGTACTCAGTTTGGGTTTTTGGTAATACAGTATTAGTAATTGTGCCAACAGTTATTATTATCCAAGAAAAATTCTGGAGCATCCCGGTGTTCTTCTACTGACCCCGTGCCCATATCAGAAAGAGAGATTCAGTTTCAAGGAAGTTGAGTGCACTAACTCTACTATCACTCTGCCAACAACGACCTGCCCCCCCAAGATACACGGTGCCTGGCTGGACCGGCAAGATGTGGCAGTGTTTTGTCTCTTTCTCTTCCACTCCCCCTTTCCTTTTGGGACACCTGCTGGGGTTTCTCTGTCCACCAGGAAGTGCCGAAAAGTGTTCCAGGAGGTTGGGGCATACCATCGCCCCTGCAGACATCCTGCTTTTCAGGTGTGTGGCCCCGTCTCAACAGTCTGTGTGTGCAGATTTAAACGTAAATTCGACTTGGCAAGTGTACCCACTTGCCAGGCCTAAACCTTCTCTTTTCTTACATGTAAGGCACCCCTAAGGTAGGCCCTAGGTAGCCTCAAGGGCAGGGTGCAGTGTATGGTTAAGGTAGGACATATAGTAATGTGTTTTATATGTCCTGACAGTGAAATATTGCTACATTCGTTTTTCACTGTTGCAAGGCCTGTCCCTCTCATAGGTTAACATCGGTGTTACCTTTAAATCTGATTAAAGTGTAGATTTCCTTTGGGAGTGGATGGCCATGTGGAGTTTGGGGTCTATGAGCTCACAATTTAAAAATACATCATTTAGTAAAGTTGATTTTAAGATTGTGTGTTTGAAAATGCCACTTTTAGAAAGTGAGCATTTTCTTCCTTATACCATTTCTGTGACTCTGCCTTTTGTGGATTCCCTGTCTGTGTCAGTTTCACAGTTGGGCTGGTTGCACCTCACACTAGACAGTGACACAAAGGGACCTGGGAGTAGTCTGCATTTCCTGATGAGCCATCTGTGCTAGGAGGGATGGGAGGAGTGGTCACTCACACCTGAAAGGGCTCTGCCTGCCATCACACAATGCAGTCTCCAACCCCCTGGTGAGTGTCTGGGGCCTGGCCTGGGCAAGGCAGGTGTTCAAATACAAAAGGGACTTTGTTTTGAAGTAGGCCTACTTCAAAGGTGAAATTGGGTATAAGAAGGGCACCCAAAACTACAGACTTTAGAACACTTCTGGAAATCAAGAGGAACCTCTGCCTGGAGAAGAGCTGAAGAGCTGAGGAAGCAGAGCTGCCCTGCCTGTGACTGTGCTTTGTGGAGCTATCCTGAAGTTGCTGCTTCGGACGTTTGAGGCTCCTCTCAGATTCCAGAACTTTGCAGCACCGAAATCTGAAGAAAGTGTTTTTTACAAAATTTTGAGGTTTCCAAAGGATTCTGGGTAACAGAACCTGGTAAGAGCCCCGCAAGACACCCCATTATGAATTCCCCTGTGTCTAGTTTCCCAAAAATATATGTTTGCTAAGCTTCCCTAGGTGCCGGCTGAGCTAGAAGCCAAAATCCACAGCTGGGTACTTTGCAAAAAACAAGTCCATTTTAATTGGAAAGATGTGATGTGTCCACTTTGGTTTTTGGGGTATTTCCTGTTGCGGGCACTAGGTTTACCCACACAAGTGAGGTACAAATTTTATGGGGAGACTTGGGGGGATGCTGGGTGGAAGGACGTTTGTGGCTCCTCTCAGATTCCAGAACTTTGCAGCACCGAAATGTGAGGGAAAAGTGTTTTATTTGCCAAATTGTGAGGTTTGCAAAGGATTCTGGGTAACAGAACCTGGTAAGAGCCCCATAAGTCACCCCACCAAGGATTCCCCTAAGTGTCTAGTTTAGAAAAATGCACAGGTTTGGTAGATCTCCCTAGTTGCCGACTGAGCTAGAGGCCAAAATCCACAGCTAGCACTTTGCAAAAGACACATCAGATTTCAATGTAAAAATCTGATGTGTCCATGTTGCGTTTCCTGTCGCGGGCCTACCCACACACATGAGGTACCATTATTATCGGGAGACTTGGGGGAACACAGAATAGCAGAACAAGTGTTATTGACCCTTGTCTTTCTCTACATTTTTTTATTCCAAATATAAGTCAGTGTGTAAAAAAGAAGTCTATTTGAGAAATGCCTTATAATTCACATGCTATTATGCCCAGAATTAAGAGATGTGCAAATACCACTGCTTCGTAACACCTTATCTTGTGCCCATTTTGGAAATACAAAGGCTTCCTTGATACCTAATTTTCACTCTTTATGTTTCACCAAATTAACTGCTATGTACCTGGCATACAATGAAAACCCTTTGCAAGCTGCAGCTCATTTATTGGCTCAGGGTGCCTAAGGTTCTTGATGAACCTACAAGCCCAATATATCCCCACAACCAGAAGTTATAGAGGAAAACGTGGCCAGAAATGGCTATTTTTTCACCTCAATTTTAATATATTTTTATTTTAGCTGTTACTTTCTGTAGGAAAACCTTGAAGGATCTACACAATGACCTCTTGCTGAATTCAGAATATTGTCTACTTTTTCGTAATATTTAGCTGTCAAGGATCCAGCATTGATTTCATACCCATTTCTGTCACTAACTGAAAGGAGGCTGAAAGCACAAAAAAAAGTAAAAATAGTTTATGTCCCAGTGAAATGTCAAAATTGTGTTGAAAAATGTGGTTTTCTGATTCAAGTCTGTCTGTTCCTGAAAACTGGGAAGATGGTGATTTTAGCACTGCAAACCCTTTGTTGATGCCATTTTCAGGAGACAAAACACATTCTTTCTTCAGCAGCCCTTTTTTCCCATATTTCTGAAAACAAAATTTAAGCTGGATTTTGGCTAATTTCTTGGCCTCCTTCAGGGGAACTCACAAACACTGGGTACTTTTAGAATCTCTAGGATGTTGGAAAAAAGGACACAAATTTGGCGTGGATAGCTTTTGTAAACCAAAAGTTATGAAGACCTAAGCGTGAACTATCCCAAATAGCCAAAAAAGGGCTCAGCACTGGGGGGTGGGGGGGGAGGAATAGCCCAGTAGGTAAGGGGTTAAGTAATTTTAATTACTTTAGGTTAATCTAACCACTGCCGCACACGGCCAAAGGTCGCAGGCCCTGAGGGTTAGGCATAGGCTTCTGTGGCCAAGGCCAACCACCTATAAGCACCAATTCCCGAGCCACGCATGGCCTTTGGTGTGCGTGGTGGGGGCTGGCCAATATGTCTTTTTTGTTTTTTCCTCTGATATTCATGAATGCATCATAACGTTACATGGGGGGTTGCGCTGAGCATCCTGACGCATTTTCGAATATCGCATGTGGGAAAAAACCCAGCATGTCACACATAGGGGGTCTCTCAAACGCCCCAATATTCCAGTCATAGGATCAGGGTACCTCTACCCTGACCCCTTATACACCTTTTCATGTTTACTTTCAGCCCAAGGGACTATGTCCCAATATTTAAAATTGTGGCCACAAATTTCTGCTCTGGTTGCAGCCAGCCGATCACTGCATTCCTGTTGAAATTCGTTTGAAAGTATTTGTGCACCTAGATATACAAATTTGGATTTCCTTTAATATCTAAAAAACTACTCAAAAGATTTACACTCATTAACAAAAAGCTTTCTTTCTGGACCAAGACCTACCTTTCTGCCAAAGTTTGTGTAATTGCGTCTATTGGCTCGGGCTGTAGTCACTTTCAAAATCCCTATGGGAATGGAGATGGGAAATGCACTTTTGTTTTACACCCACCCTTTGTTTCTCAGCCCCCGCTTGACGGATCACCCTGGAACTTTCCATTCACAACAAGACCCAAAGAGACACTTTAAAAAAAAAAATTATGAAGATTTGTCAAACAGTGCAGTGCCATAGTCAAGTTTGAAAATGCTTTTCCTATGGAAACTTGGTCGCCAGTGGGTGATATATATATCAATTTTACTTTAAGAAGTTGAATGTTGGCTTATTCTCAAATAAAATGTATTTTGTTTTGCACTACACAAAACTAATTTAATATGATATTTCTTTCACAGGAGAAAACAAATCCAAACTCACATTTCCACGAAGTGAATTTGATAAGTGTTGTAACCACCTTGTTCACGGCAGGAACAGACACAACATCTGCCACTCTCCAATGGAGCTGCTTGCTAATGATGAAATACCCAGAGATTCAAAGTGAGCATGGGGTCTTGCCTTTAAGTTATGATCTTTGTATATAATTATCATTTGTATTTCCTGAAGATATAATTATGACTGCCCATTGGTTGTAACCAGTAGCTATGAAATACATGTTACATTGTAACAACCTGATGTGCTTTAGTTAGCATAATTCCTATTTTACATCAGGAACTATGGCCCATAATTATGAGGCCCTAGCATCGCTGTTGCATCACGTTTTGTGACTCAACAGCGGGGCAAACCACTAAATCATAGGTATTAGGCTACAAAAAGCCACTTTGCATGGCTTTGAATGTCCTCTTAAATATAGAGTAAGGCAAGACAGTGCAATTCGCTGCATTGCCTTACTCTCTGTTAGGTAGGCATTCTGTGGGCAATGCGCTGGGTGTTCCCACACAACACCCATGGATCTTGACGCATCCCCTGATTTATAAGACCTTGTAAACCTAGGAATGTGCCAAAACCTTACGCCTCCCGAGGGGAGGCACCCTCAGGAGAAATTTCACTATTTCTCCTTGCTTTTTTTGCCTCACAAATAGAAAGAGGTATAAGCCTCCCAGAATTGTTTTGTACAGGTAGGTAGCCCTTCCTGCATAAAAATAATCTTGCATGTAATGCAGGTACTCTTGCACCATGGTGCCTGTGTTGGCGATAAGCTGCTGAACTGGCGCCAGCACAGGGGAAAAGGACATGCCATAGATGCTGTGCATTCCTGCCCTTTCCCTGTGACGCAGGGCAGCACAGCAAGGTAACTGGCTTTGCTGTCCTGTGCCACAAACTATGCCGCCCTATGCCTTTAAACTCTTTGTAATACGCAGTCCAGGGGCACATTGTTAAGCTCTGTTGCATTCCTTTCTGGAGGCAGAGCTCATTTGCATAGGACAGAATCTCATATATATTGGTTCTAACCATTGCACCGAGTCTTGAAGTCATTTGTGATTACAAAACAGTTCGCCAACCCCCCTGATAGATAAATCTACACATTTACACAAGAACACATAACTTTCTTTATAACTTCCCTCTGAAACTGGACTGTTGGTGATGGCCCCGAAAATCTGCATAAATCCTAAATGCTTTGTGGTGGCGGCGGGGTGGGCGGGAGAAAACATGTGATGGGAGCTTGTCAAAATATTTTTCCCAGTTAAATTTAAGTACAGGGCTGTGGCCAGCACTGAGAAAGGGAAAACTATATACATTTCCTGGTGCTGTTTGTCATCTGGATGGCTCTGGACTCAGTCAGGGGTATGGGACAAATATTGGGGCAAACAGTTGGAAAGTACAAGGTAGAAATAGGTAGTAAATAGTGACAACCCTGCAGACGGCTTCATCTTGTCTTCAGGCACACGCAGCAGCCTGCAGGAGCCTTCTTTCAGATTCTGGCGAACAAAGGACAACTAAAAAAATAAAATAATAACCCCGTTTCAACAATATTGCTAATGGCACTGACCAAAAAACGTCCGAGAATTATTAAAGGGTGGGATGGGCTGCTACTTCCCGAGCACATTTTATAAAATTAGCGCATGTGTTATTTTCAACAATTACATAAAATATATATATATATATATATATAGTAAAAAGCTAATCAGTTCCAGGAAGTTATTAAGGGCCACTCATGTAGTAAGCCAAAATATTCAAGTACTGCCTGCTGACGTTATTATTAGAGTATTAGAGAAGTCTTCTTTTCATAGGGCTAAACTTTACATGTTAAAACGCAAATTTAAAGAAATTACCTAAAACATTTAGCTATAAAGAGATAGTTCAGCCCAGTTTTGCCCAAAAAAGCTTTTAAAGCTATAGGTGGATGGACGTTTCCAATAGCATCTTGGTATGTAATTTGGCATAAACTTACATATTTTTTTAAAGGTGCATAAAGCATCTTTAATCATATAAACCTTCCCAATATTTGGGCTCTACCAGTCTGCCATTAGCTGTTGACAAGAGAGCGTAGTGGTTTCGGCACTAAGACCCAGATTTCATGATTGGTGGATGTATGTGTGGGGATAGTGCGTGGATGGGAATAACGTTTCCAGTGAGTATCCCTGGAATGAAGAATAACATGTAGACCAAAACTAAATTAATTTATTTTCATTTCCTCTTTCTTTCTGTTGTTCTTCCTGTCATCCTGTTTCTTTTTCATGCCTTCCATATTTTATTATCCTTTTCAATTTCTTCATTCAGCTTTTCTGTCTTGCTTCTTTTTGTAAATTTCTTACTGTTCAATTCTCTTTCCTTCTCCTTCTATATTTATTTGAAAAACGTATTACACTTTCTTTCTTTCTTTCTTTCTTTCTTTCTTTCTTTCTTTCTTTCTTTCTTTCTTTCTTTCTTTCTTTCTTTTCTCTGTCCCCCCTTTTTGTTCTTTGCTTATTTTACTTTTCCTCCCTCTTTTTCTTTTTGGTTATTCCTTTTTCTCTCATTCTTTCTTTCCGTTTGATTCTCACTTCGTTTTATACAGTGCTCCATACCTTCCCCTCTCCATTGTGAAAATGAAGAGCTTACATAACAATTGGAGCCACTGATTTCCACTTTGAAGCACTAACATTTTATCTCCTTAGGGTTGTTTGTGAGGGTCTTTTGGCAGCCATGAAGACAAATGGGGGCATCTTCCTGAGTCTGTGGCAGTCAACACTGCAGCTTCTTCAACCAGTGATGAGGGATATTCACATGCCACTGCTACGCCCCCTCAATTGTTGCGGTCATCCGTGAGTGGGGGCAGGCTGCCGTCTGCCCATCCTGTCCCTTCTCCATTGGTTGCTTTTACTGCAAAGATCAGGAAAAAACAATGCATTCAACAAATTGTGACTGATTTACCAACACATATATGAGTGTGTAAGTAGTCCCACAGTAGTATTCCTTTACACACTTTCACATGCCTCTAATGATCAGTCCAGTAGCATTCAACTTTCTTTTAGAAATAGTATAAACCAGTACAGTCCTTTCTAACTGTGCTAATAGTAAATGAGTATTCCCTGAACATTCCCACTCTGGCCTTCATTTTTGGTCCAATTAATGCAATATTATGTAAGGGAGTACTATAAGAGTGCTACTTTACATACACCAAAGGTATTCTGTGATATTGAGTAATACAATTTCACTGCACAGGAAATCTATTTTTTCCCTGCAAAAAATTAGTGCTAATTCCTTACCTTTCAGTGTGGAAAGATATGTGGAAACAGTGCTTCTGCCATCTATTCCCAACTTAATTCTAAATTTGCAATATTATGATGGTTACTGGTTGTGGTAATGCAAGTACTGGAACTGTGGTATTCCTTAACAGGCCCAAAATACTTTTACATGTGTGTCTATTTATTGCTTCAGAAAGCCAGAGGATAAGGTGGCAATAAAAGCATACGCGTTTTGGTCAGAAACACCTTCATCTCCCCCAACTGAAAAGTCAATTAAATTCTTTATACTTGATTCCCATCAAGAGGACTGTTTTGCAGAACTGGGCATTCACATCAGGAATCATCTTTAATATCTCCACTTCGGTCTTGCAGGACGTGCACAGACTGGTTCAGTTTGTAGTACCCAACTACACAAAATACTAATGCCCATATTAATGGATTTTGTTGCAAAACTGTGCTAACGCAGTTTTGCGCCAAAATCCCTAGCGACATTATTTAGCACCAGCCGGGCCCCTTTTTTATGGAATGGCACACGGTGGTACAGAGGACAGGCCAGCATCTAAAGAAAAGGCAATAGCCGGGGGAGGGGGGAGGCGGTAGTGGACCAGAAATGACTCTAGGCTGGTTAGCAGCTATAAATATGTCGCTAACCAGCCTAGCATCATTGACGCACTACCACCCAAACATGACTCCTGTCTTAGTAAAGACAGGAGTCATGTCCACCACTCCAATGGCCAGCCCAAGGAAGCACTGTCCTCTGGGCAAGGCCATAATACACAGTGTCAGGCAGGGTGCCCCATGTGGGGCCTCCAATGGCCCAGAAAAAAAATAATCAAAACTTACCTTTACTTAGCCACAATGGTGTCCCCCATCCTATGGCATCCCTCTGGTGTGGGTGGGGGTGTTACTGGGGTTTGGGGTTGGCATCTGTGGGTCCATTCCATGGTCTGACACAGGCTTTAAAAAATGGTGCTAAGCAGGCTCAGCGCCATTATTTGGGTGCGCCTACTCCGTGCGCATTGTTTTTGCGCCGCAGTATAAATAAGGCGGTAGGGGGTTTGCGGGGGGACGGGACGCCTAC
Source organism: Pleurodeles waltl (assembly GCF_031143425.1). Lineage (NCBI taxonomy): Eukaryota > Metazoa > Chordata > Amphibia > Caudata > Salamandridae > Pleurodeles > Pleurodeles waltl. The sequence goes on from NC_090444.1 coordinate 1,732,439,923, forward strand.
CTTGCATCTAATTAGGGCAAGATAGTTTGCTGCATTAGCAATATGACGCTAACCCATATATTTTGATGCTAGACGAGTCTAGTGTCAAAATAGAAATATGGAGCTAGCTATGTGCCGTTTTAGCGTCAAAGTTTTTTATGCAAAAATGGCACAAGCCAAGTATAAATATGCACCTAAGAACCTCATTAATAACTAGCATTACATCCCTGCAGCAAGGAGTATCATAGGAGATTGACAAAAATTCTCACACCAAATCATATTACCCGGAGAGAAAAAAGACACATTCAATAAATACATCGATTGTGAGCTGGAAGGTAAGGGATGGGCACACAAAGTCATATAACAGAAGATTACTGTTAGCAATAAGATACAAATTACTACTAGAGATCAAGAAGAAAACTTTAGACAAGTGTAATAATGATACCGAATCAAATCTGTGAATTTATGTGGATCACCAAAAAACAACATTCCCTACTCTTTCCAGGTAATTCAACAACAGCATCGTTCTTAATGCTGGCAATGATCCCTCAAAGAAATCTAGGCCACCAACAATTTCTGGAGTCAAAAACTATTTATTCACCATTAACAGTTTGCAAAACTATTCCAGATAAAATATGAACTTAAAATGTTTTCAATTTGAAAGTAATTCAAATTAGCATTACCAATATTTAATTTGTATTTAAAAAAACCAACAGTACCATCACTAAGCACTTTCAAAAATGTGCCATTGGCAATGCTTGGTGGAAAATAAATATCCATCAGGCCTAAACCACTCCTTACATTCTCCTTAACATAAAACATATTCCTCAAATAATGGACAATTACATCATTACATATCTGCAAAGAAACACATTTTAGTAGGTCCTTATAATATTTATACTATTTATAGGCATACCACCAGCATCAAAAGCATTTAGAGGGTTCTTGAGGAATCCCCCACATTGGCAGTCACATTAACCTCAACTAATTTCTTTCTAACTTCTGCCCAGAGAATGGCAAATAAACACCCATCACCACATTCTAGGCCAATTACATTGAAGAACGAGACTAACAAGACAGAATATAACAATTAAAGGGGCTTAGAAATGTGCACGTATAAATTAAATATATTAAATGTCAAAGAACACATGATAAATTCTTGCTTCAGGGAGCAGACACCCTAAAGCAGTGGTCTTCAAACTTTTTAATGCCGCGCCCCACCCAGTTGAAAAATAAAAATCATTGGGCACCCCCCTCTGAATTTTTCACAAGTATTTTACAAAGATGGCAATGTTTAAATAGGTCTAAACCTATTTAAACATTGCAGTTAAGTACTGTTACCTTTTTAAAACTGCAATAACATGCTTCTGCTTAAACCAAAGGCATGTTATCTGTATAATATTTATTTTGCCCAGGGTTTGGCGCCCCCCCTGGGATCACTTGAGGCCCCCCAAGGGGGGCCCGCCCCCCAGTTTGAAGACCTCTGCCCTAAAGTGACTGTGATAGGAAATGGGGGAATATCTTGTAGGAGACAATTCTGTGTATTTAATTAGACCCTAAACACTATGGGGGTGATTCTAACCGTGGCGGTCGGTGATAAAGCGGCGGCCAACCCGCAAACAGGCTGGCAGTCCAAAAAATGGAATTCTGACCCTGGCGGGAACCGCCAACACAGCCCGCCACTTTAACACTCCGACCGCCACGGCGGGACAGACAAACAGCGCGGCGGTCACCGGCAACAGGCAGGCGGCAGACAATGTACCGCCCACCCTATCACAACTCACCAATCCGCCACCTTTTCCGGGGCGGGAGCACCGCCGATAAAAACACAGCAGAAACAGACTACGAACGGGAAAACGTTCACCTCTACGCACTCCACGAGGAAGGAGGACAGCATGGAACCCGAATTAAACATCCTACCTGCTCTCGTCCACCTGCTCATCTACCACGAGTACGAACGCCGGCGCAGACGACAACGGTGAGTACCGCACCTACGACACAGGGGAGGGGGTACGATAAAATGTTACGGGCACACACATATGCAACGCCCCCCCCCAATATGTACACACCAATGCAGAGCAACAAGTGACAGTGACACCACCCAAACCCCCATAAAAAATGCAATTACATAATCAAATTGGGAATAAAAATTTATGTACAAAATAGGCTCTGAGAATTATTGGTCAACTATCAAAAATATTTACATTTCAAAAAAGTCCATATACACAGCAGTGGATAACCGAAGCAATTAGTCTTGCAAATGTTACGAATTTCGATTTGTCCGTGGGCCAAAGTTTTGCGACACAAGGGCAAAGCCCACACAGGAGACCTGAGTCCTTTGGAGAGAACACTGCAGGGGCATCTGATGACAAAACTACAGGCACCTCAGGGGGAAGGGAAGGGGGGTGCACCACAGCCACATGAGTCCACGACGCCAGATCCACGAAGGGGCCACCATGCCCACTGTGCCATCCTGGGGAGTGCAAAGCCACAGTCTCTCAATGTCTCTACAGTGGGTGGGTTGCCCACTGGACCATCCTGGGGAGTGCAAAGCCACAGTCTCTCAATGTCTCTACAGTGGGTGGGGTGCCCACTGTACCATCCTGGGGAGTGCAAAGCCACAGTCCATCAGGTGGATAAATTTCTCCACTGGTCAAGGAGGATGCATGGTGTGCACAGTGAACCGTGAACAGTGCTTGCAGGAAGGGCCCAGCGGAGCGGTGCTTGAGACGGCGGGGCCCAGCGGAGCGGTGCTTGAGACGGCGGGGCCCAGCGGAGCGGTGCTTGAGACGGCGGGGCCCAGCGGAGCGGTGCTCTTCTGCACGGCGGGGCCCTGTTCAGCGGTGCCTGTCTTCACGGCAGGGCCCTGTTCAGCGGTGACTGTCTTCACGGCGGGGCCCTGTTCAGCGGTGACTGTCTTCACGGCGGGGCCCTGTTCAGCGGTGCCTGTCTTCACGGCGGGGCCCTGTTCAGCGGTGACTGTCTTCACGGCGGGGCCCTGTTCAGCGGTGCCTGTCGTCACGGCGGGGCCCTGTTCAGCGGTGACTGTCTTCACGGCGGGGCCCTGTTCAGCGGTGCCTGTCGTCACGGCGGGGCCCTGTTCAGCGGTGACTGTCTTCACGGTGGGGCCCTGTTCAGCGGTGCCTGTTTTCACGGCGGGGCCCTGTTCAGCGGTGACTGTCTTCACGGCGGGGCCCTGTTCAGCGGTGCCTGACTTCACGGCGGGGCCCTGTTCAGCGGTGACTGTCTTCACGGCGGGGCCCTGTTCAGCGGTGCTCTTCTGCGCGGCGGGGCCCTGTTCAGCGGTGCCTGTCTTCACGGCGGGGCCCTGTTCAGCGGTGACTGTCTTCACGGCGGGGCCCTGTTCAGTGGTGCCTGTCTTCACGGCGGGGCCCTGTTCAGCGGTGACTGTCTTCACGGCGGGGCCCTGTTCAGCGGTGCTCTTCTGCACGGCGGGGCCCTGTTCAGCGGTGTCTGTCTTCACGGCGGGGCCCTGTTCAGCGGTGACTGTCTTCATAGAGGGGCCCTGTTCAGCGGTGCTCTTCCAGTAAGTCTAGGGAGCCAGACCTGGCATGGACTCCCTGCTCACTCGCCCTCCGACCGTGCAGTGGCAGGCCCCTTCGGGGACGGAGTCCTGGGCCCTTTGTTCTCGTCCCTTGCAGCCGGGATGGGGCTTGTGGGGCCCTCCTGCTCCGCGCTCCTGCTGGCTGACCTCTCCGCCCTGCTGCCCTTTCGGGCCCTTCCCTCCCCTGGCTGTTGTGGCAGGTGAAGTGGCCAAAGTGAGCTCCTTGGGGGCAGCCGTGTCGGTCCTCTCACGGCGACCCTTTAGTTTCCGGGTCCTCTTGCCTGGGGGGGGGGGCTGGATGTGTCCTTGCTGCTGAGTGAAGTGTCACTGCCGCCAAAGGGTGGACTCCAGAACCCATGCACCACTGTGACACTCGAAGCAGGGCTGGTGGTGGCTGAGGTGCTCTTGGGACTCTTAGCAGATGGAGGGGGTGGGTCAGGGGAGGGAAAGAGGTTAAGATTAGAGAGGTAATATTTCTTAGGACCAAGGTAAAGGGTAGGAGTAGTGGTGATGGAAGTGGAGGAAGAGGATGTGGTTGTAGGAGGGTCAGGTGTGCTGTCTTTGGGTGCAGGTGACTGAGACGTAGGCTGTCGTGAGGTGGTTGGCTGTTGTTTGGGTGTCTGCCTGCGTTTATGTGTCTTGGAAGAGGGGATGACAGACACAGTGGGAGAGGACACAGGGGACGTGTAAATGGCAGTGGGGGTGGTGACTGCACGTGTGCGGACTGTACTGGAGGGTGTGCTGGTGATGGAAGCACTGGCTGATGGTGGTGTGCATGCATGTGTGAGTGTAGACGTCACAGGGAGGGAGGAGGGAGACGAGGAGGAGGGGGACACAGAGGTGGTAGTGACTGTTGGAATGTCTGCATCTGGGTGTTGCTTGGGTGAGTGTTTGTGGGATCTGTGGTGCTTGTGTCTGGATGAGCTGCTCTTGGGTGTTGAGGTGTGTGCAGGCTGGTCTGATGTGTGGATGGGATAGGCTGAGGAACAGGAGACAGAGAAAGGGTGGAGGCAGTTAGAAGAGGGAGGCTGGAAACAGGGACAATGGCTGCCGTCAGTGCTGAGGCCAGAGCATTGAACGATCGTTGATGGGCAGCCTGACCCGAATGAATGCCCTCCAGGTAGGCATTGCTCCGATGCACCTCCCTTTCTACCCCCTGGATGGCATTCAAAAGGGTAGTCTGCCCAACAATGATGGTCTGAAGGAGGTCAATGACCTCCTCACTGAGGGCAGCAGGGCTGACAGGGGCAGGGGCTGAGGTGCCTGGGGCGAAGGATACGCCCGCCTTCCTGGGCGAGCGGGCACGGAGCGAAGGCTGAGGGGCTGCTGGGAGGGCGGTGCTGGTGCGCTGGGTGGCGGCTGTACCTGTAGAGGCGGGGGGCCCGGATGTTGCCGCCACACTAGGGAGCTCCCAACCGAGGACGTGTCCGTGTCGCTGGTGTCTTCACCGGTCCCTGTGGTGGTGCTCCCCTTGCCCTCCGGATCACTGGTGCCCTCGGTGTCTGTTCCAGTGCCCACCGGGGCCTTGTGACTTGCAGCTCCCTCGTGCTCCGATGCCAAATCTCCTCCGCCTGAGGATGCTAATGCACACATGCACATGAAGAGAAAGAAAAAGGGTGGGGGGAGAAATAAAAACAGGTTGAGTGCATGCCTTGTCAACACCGTTGGCGGAGAGGACAGACACAGGTGCCTCATGCACTAAGCCGCGCAATCGGGGTACACTACTCAGTACTTCTGACTCGGCCAACAGGTCTAGGGACAACAAACGCGCACATGTCTGATGCAGGACCATGGTTAGCTGTACTTGGCACCCTACAGAGGTGGGGGCACAGGGCCATGTCTAAGGGAGGGGACTACACTACAGAAAGCGCCCTGGCCTACTGTCACCCACAGCCCTCCTCCCCCACCCAGACGCCTCAACTGCGCGTAAAGATAGCAGAATGTGCAGATACTCACCCCCTTGTGTCTGCTGTGATGTCCTCAAGCGCCCATCCAAATCAGGGTAGGCCACCGCCAGGATCTGGGACATCAGGGGGGTCAGGGTACGACTGGCACCCCTCCTAGGTCGGGAGGCCATCCCCAGCAGTGACTCAGCGGTCTTTCTGGTTCCGCGGCGGATGTCCTCCCACCTCTTGCGGCAATGGGTGCCCCGTCTGGTGTAGACCCCCAGGGCCCGGACTTCCTTGGCGATGGCACGCCAAATGTCGATTTTCTGATGGGCGCTGACCTGTTTGACATGTACAGGGTGGGAAAGAAAAAACGTTATTTTTCTGCTTGTTAGATGTGAATGCCCCCCCCTCCCCAACCTTGCCATGTGGCACATTCTCTCATCTGCCGTGCCTTGCACTCCTCATTTTCTCCCCACCCCACCAACTTACATCCACCCCACTCCACACAGGCATTACCCATTCAATGTGCACCCAGTGTACTTACCTGTTGGTCTGGAGGACCGTAGAGTAGCACATACTGGGGGAGGACCCCATTCACAAGTTTCTCCAACTCTTCAGAAGTGAAGGCAGGGGCCCTTTCCCCAGTCGCAGCAGCCATTGTATCTTCCAGACCGAGGTCACAGCAGCACTTGCAGTATAGGTCCTCTCCTGTGGATGATCAGGTCTCGAGTGATTAAGGAGATAGAAAATGGCGGTCACGCCCGCGGCGGTGCGTACCGCGGCGGTGCGTACTGCGACCGCCGGCGCACATCGTCATTGGCTCATGAAACCCATAGGGTTCAATGTTAACCAATGCGCCTTCGTACAGCGGTCTTCGACCGCCTACCGCAACGGTGTGCCACACTAGCGCAGTGACCTCACATCCCATTGTCCCACTTCACAGGTCAGGCAGCCGCCATTCCAAGGGCCCACATGGCATAATTTCAACTGCGTCACACAGGCCTAGGCCTTGCATTGCCACTCATACAAGCCTTTCACTGCATTTCGATTCAATTACTGTGCAAGCTGTGGTTACGTACCTGTGGGTTGCTTGACTCTGTGCTCCATGTTGTCCTTCCTAGGCACCGTCCGCTGGGACTTGCGATGAGAAGGATGAATCCTCGCGTGTACCGACCGCTGGTGGACCTGTCGACAATGGAAGAACGCCATATAATACTACGCTACAGACTTGACAGAGCCACTATACATGAACTGTGTGCCCAGCTGGAGCCAGCCCTGATGTCCCCCATCCGCCAACCCACAGGGATACCCCCTCTAGTGCAGGTTTTGTCAGTCCTACATTTTTTGGCAAGTGGGTCATTCCAGACAACAGTGGCCATGTCATCTGGAATGTCTCAGCCTATGTTTTCAAAGATTTTGTCCAGAGTTTTGTCTGCCCTGATGAAAACATGCGTAGCTACATTGTTTTCCCTGAGGAGGGTGATTTGCCCACTGTGAAGGGTGATTTCTATGCCCTTGGACATATTCCCAACATCATTGGTGCCATTGATGGGACCCATGTGGCTTTAGTACCCCCAAAAGACGATGAGCAGGTGTACAGAAACAGGAAAAATTACCATTCTATGAATGTGCAAGTGGTCTGTTTGGCTGACCAGTACATCTCCCATGTAAATGCCAAATTCCCAGGGTCAGTGCATGACGCGTATGTGATGCGTAATAGCAGCATCCCCTATGTGATGGAACAGCTACAGAGACACCGTGTGTGGCTAATTGGTGACTCTGGTTACCCCAACCTGCCTTGGCTATTGACCCCAGTGAGGAATCCCCGGACCAGGGCTGAGGAAAGGTACAATGAGGCCCATGGGCGAACGAGGAGGATAATAGAAAGGACTTTCGGGGTCCTGAAGGCCAGGTTTAGGTGTCTGCATATGACAGGGGGATCCCTAATGTACTCACCAAAGAAGGTGTGCCAGATCATCGTGGCCTGCTGCATGCTTCACAACCTGGCTTTGCGACGGCAGGTGCCTTTCCTGCAGGAGGATGTTCCAGATGGTGGTGTTGTAGCAGCTGTGGAGCCTGTGGAGAGTGAAGAGGAGGAAGACGACGGGGACGACACAGACAACAGGGACACAGTCATCCAACAGTATTTTCAGTAGCAGACAGGTAAGAATCACCCACGCAATTTAACATTTCCTTAAAGCGTCCTGCATCTCTACTTTCTGCATTTACCCCCAGTTGTTTTTTAACTTATTTTTGCTTTTCACTTCCCTTTTCAGTGCTGTTTGACCCACTGCGTGACTTCTGATTGTTTAGCCCATGGACAAAAGCGTATTGACATTGGTATGTTGTCATCACAAATTGTCTGACCATCATTGTACAGTATTGTGTAAAACATTTGTAAATAATACAGGCTGACTCCTGAATATTTTAAGTGCAATGAGTGTTTATTTGTGTTGCTAGATTTTGATGCATGATATTAGTACGGTGATGGGAGGGGGTGGGGTAATGTCCATGGCAGAGTCCAGTTCTCAGTTTCACAGGTGCCTTGTCTATAGGCCTGTGGAAGGATGGAGCAGGGGAAGTTCAAGGTTGGACAGGGTGACAATGTGGGACAGTGGGATGACATCAGGGGGTATCCTTTGCTGGCGGGGGTCTTGGCATCCTACTCTGTCTTCCTGTGAGATCTCAGGTTCCGCTTGCGGGGTGGTTGTTCTTCAGCAGGAGGTGGGCTTCTGGTGGCCTGACGTTGTGGTGGGGCCTCCTGTCCACTAGCGCCGGCGGAGGTGGTGGGCTGTTCCTGGTCCTGGCTAGTGACAGGGGCCCTTTGGGGTGCCACATGGTCCCGCAATGTGGTTTCAATCCGGTTTAAGACCTGGACTATGCTCCCCATAGCGGTACCGATGGACGTGAGTTCATTGCTGAACCCCATGTAGCGTTCCTCCTGCTGTGCCTGGATCTCACTGAACCTGGCCAGTACCGTCGCCATCGTCTCTTGGGAGTGGTGGTATGCTCCCATGATGGTGGTGAGGGCCTCTTGGAGAGTGGGTTCCCTGGGCCTCTCCTCCCCCCCCTGTCGCACAGCAGCCCTCCCAGTTGCCCTGTTTCCCCGGGCCTCTGTCCCCTGGACGGTGTGCCCACTACCACTGCCCCCAGGTCCCTGTTGTTGTTGGGGTGTTGGGTCAGCCTGGGTGCCCTGTAGTGGCGGACACACCGCTGATTGACGCGTCCTGGAGACTGAGGCATGGGCCCGCTGGGTGGGAGCTGTGCTGGTGTTCCCAGAGGGGGTTGGGTCTGGTGTGGCCTGTGTCTGTGTGTGGGGAACCGACTGTCCAGAGGTCCCCGATGGTCCGGGCTGGTCGTCAGGGTCGAGGTCGACAGAGCTGCTGTCCTCACTGGGGGCCTGTTCTGGGGGTGGGATGGACAGATCTGGACCCTCCGTGGCGGTGTGTTGGCGTTCGGGCCCTGCAGGGGTAACAGAGTATTGTTATCGTTTTTGTGTGTGCCATGGTGTGCATTTTGTGTGTGCCCTTGTCCCCCAGTGCTGGCATTCCCTTGTGGGAGGGGTTGTGAGGGTGGTTGGGGGTGGGGGGGGATGGGTATGTGCAGTGGTCATGCATTGGTGATGGTTGTCTATGGTTTGTGTTGTCATTCAGGGGTTGGTGTTGTTTAGGGTGGGTTGTGCTGGTGGGACAATGGCAGGGAGGATGTGTGCTGGGGGGTTTGTGATTGGGGGTGAGGGTGGGGTTGTGGGTTGGCATGCTGGTGATTGGGGGGGGGGGTTAAGTAGTTGAGATTGTACTTACCAGAGTCCATTCCTATGTGTACTCCAGCGAGGCCGTGAGGATGCAGGATGTTTACTACCTCTTGCTCCCATTCTGTAAATTGGGGTGGAGTGGGTGGGGGTCCGCCGCCAGTCTTCTGCACAGCGATGTTGTGCCTTGATACCATGGAGCGCACCTTCCCCCGTAGGTCGTTCCATCGCTTTCTGATGTCGTCCCGATTTCTGGGATGCTGTCCCACAGCGTTGACCCTGTCTACAATCCTTTGCCATAGGTCAGCCTTCCTTGCTATAGTGGTGTGCTGCACCTGTGTGCCGAAGAGCTGGGGCTCTACCCTTATTATTTCCTCCATCATGACCCGGAGTTCTTGGTCCGAGAACCTGGGGTGTCTTTGGGGTGCCATGGGGTGGTGTGGATGAGGTGTGGGATGGTGTTTGTGGTGGTGTGCGTGGTGGTGTGTGCGTAGTTGTGGTGTGGGTGATGATGTTGGGTTCCTGTGTGTGTTGTGCTTAGCGTTCCCTGTGCTCTCTCTCAGTCTCTATGGCCTTCTCTCAGTAATTGTGGTCGTAAGGGTTTGTGGGTGATGTGGGTGTGTGTTTTATATTGTAATGGGTGTGTGGGAGTGTTGTTTGTATGTGTATCAGGTGTGTGTAATTCAAATTGTCCAATGTGGCTGTGTTTTGTAAGGGTGTGTGTATTTTGACCGCGGCGGTGTGTACCGCCAATGGAATACCGCGGTTGAAAGACCGCCGCGTGGATTTGTGGGTCAGAATGGCATGGGCGTGTTTGTGTTGGCGTGGCGGTGGAGGTTTGGTCTTCTCCAGTTTATCGCTGCCCGCTGCTGTGGCGGCCTTCCGTGGATGTCGAGTTTTTGGCGGGTTGACAGTTGGAGGTCAGAATGACCGTGGCGGTTTACCGCGGCCGCGGCGGTAGTATGGCGGTCTTCTGACCGGCGGTAAGGGCCTTTTACCGCCGAGGTCAGAATGACCCCCTATATTTCTTTATTCAGTCATGACGCCGCTAGCACCAGACCAGCTGTTGATTTTTCTCTTCCCCCCTGTCTTTTCCCCATTTTATTCTCAGGAAGGAAGGGATTCAATACAAATTCCCCTCAGTTTTCAGGGTCACGCATCCATCCATCTCCGCAGAATGACAACAACTGCCTGTGGCCAAGACTGTTGGAAGCATTTCACACATTGTTCCCTTTCAATACCAGCGCTTAACCTAACGTGTAATCATCAGAACAGCTGCTAGGTCTATGTAATAAAGCGAAAGCCCTGACCCAACAGGGCCTCCGACCTTACATCCCCAACTGGTTCCCTGCCACTAAGACAGGGCAAGATTACACGTGAGGGTACGAAATATAAAGACCTTGCATGGACTAACACGTGAAGTGGTCTTATTCTAATAGATATTGGTGCTATACTACGTCCATGGATACCACGGTTCAATACTATGAGCACCACTGCTTTACTGTACAACAATGATTTGTAATGCTCTCAGCATAAATCTAACTCACTTTAGCAAAACAGACTAATTGCTAGCCCAAATAACCTTCACAACTGGAATGCATACCTTTGTCATTGTGGGACAATTTCAACTTGATGTTCCGGCTCAATACCTCTTCGGCCCTGTGGCAAAAAAAAAAAAAAAACTCTTGACTTCTGCCAAGCGAGATTGCGCTGGGAAAACAGAGAAAAAGTAGTCCACGAACCGGACAGAAAACAGCGAGCCTCGTATGTTTTCTGTACTTGGTCCATGCGCGCGGGGAGGGCTATCTACCGGTAAAGGCATGAAGTATGCGTGCCTTCCACGAATGAAATCAAGCAGATTCTAAAAGGCAAGCCCACGAGCCAATAAAAGACACTGAAGTGACGTGGACGGGGCTCCGAGCCCTTTTTAATTCCTAAAGCGTCTTGCTCTGCGAAACGCATGCGCAAGCGCATGCGCAAGCGCATGCGACGCAGGCTCGAACCTAAAAAGATAAAGAAAAGCATACCTGCCATTGCTTCAAGCTGTTGTGTGACCTTCATCACAAGAAAAGACAAGATCCAGCTCCCCTCAGGCTCACAGATGGAAGGGGTATTGACTTCCTTTTCTCCAGTTTCATGTCCTTAATCTGTATGGATTTGAGCATCAGTTACACTAATCCCAAAGTGCATTCAATTCTACCTACATGCACTCCTGAACCACAAAGGGGACCATGTTCTACTCAACAACCCTTAAATTGCAACATGGAATTCTAGCTAAGCCTCCTTAACACACATCACCAATACATGATTTCCACAGAGTTAATAATATGCAAATAATGCACAAATGGTGCAAAAATGAGCAACTGTTCCTCTGAGCCATGCACATAACCAACCTCCAACCTACAAAAACTTTGCATTGTACTGATCCATTAGACACAGAATCAAAAGTATGGAAATCATCTCCACTCATAATATGTTTTTGAGTTTTGTGCTAGACTATTGGCAAGTACTTATCACTACTACCTCCACCTCTATTAAAAAATATCCTAGCTATAATCATCCTTTCAGTTGACTTTGGCAATCCACTCTAACTCAGGCTACCAAACTATAAAATCTTTACCCCACCATTTGTCTTGAGCTGTAAGGCAGGGCTGCTTCATTGAAAGAAGGCCTGGCAGTATACTTTCTATTAATTTCCAGTAAACATTGTAAACACTCTTGTTCTCCCACAGACGCATACATCGGGTTAGGATTAGAGGTAGGCTAGGGTAATTTATTTACACCTTTATTTAGACATTTGTGTATTACGACCGAAATTTAATGATATTACAATGGTTTAAAAATAAAACCTTCACAGGCAAAATGCTTACAGTCGAAAAGGAGGACAACTGGAAAAGTAAACAAATATGGAGAACAATAAGGTACCAACATGAGAGGAAAAAGAACAATTCAGTGTGGAATACTATAGTTAGTGCTGTTTGAAAAAGTAGGCTGTCAGATGCTATCTGAAGGTGGTGCCTGGTGTCAAAGTTCTAAGGTCTTGAGGAAGAGAGTTCCAGTTTGTTGGGGCCATACTAATCACCTCCTGACTCGACCAAAGCAATGCACTCAATGCATAAATCACCACGCAACACCTAAGGAGACTCCAGTTGATACATAACTCAGCTGCCAGCCTCATCCTCAACCTCCCCAAATGGACCCACATCACCCCCCACCTCAGGAACATCCACTGGCTCCCTATTCAGAAAACATGCCAATTCATGATTAGGGGTGGGCAGTACCCACAAAGTTTTACTCTGCAGAGTTCTGCTGAGTTACATTAAAACTCTGTGAGACTCCGTGGAGTTCCGCCCACCCAACAAACCTCTGCAAGATCAATCAAAGATAACCTGCGCTCAGTTGATTGCAGAGCTTGTGTCCATTGAATTACCTGCATCTACACCACGCTTGAGTTACACGCCAAAAGCAGATACTGCCAAGCCTGCTGTACAGACTCACCTTGCTTCATACTGAAATCAGTTTGCATGGTCCAACACTACCGGACCATCATTTCAGGCAGAGAGATCCAAAAGTCTTATTTGGCACATGCTGTTTGGCAAATGCATCAGTGCAAGTGTTTCCAAGTCATCCCAGCCACAATCTTGCAGCCGTGGAATATTCTCTCAAGATCTTTTATAAGAATGGACATGAATGCAAATTGTATTTAGAAATCTAGCTCGGGGCTGGCTCATTTATTTTATTTCCAACTCCCTCTAAGAGCCTTCAGTAGGAGTCCCCTGAAATTAATGCATTGCTCACCCATCCCGTGCCACCAGTCAGCTGCGTAGAATAATCTCTTTCACAGTTCCTGTTATCCTTGCATCCACTATCGAGCACTTGGAGACAAGACCATGTGCCAGATGTATGAAAGCATTTTGAATTCGCAAACGGTGCGAATGCACGTTTGTGAATGCAAAATGCCATTTCAGAAATACATTCTGAACGCAATTTTAAGGAATCGCTAAAATAGCGATTCCTTCAAATTGTGACCCTGTTTAGAGAGTCGCAATTTGTGACTCTCTAAATAAGAAATCACAAATAAGGATTCCTTCTTTGTGATTTCTAAGCACATGCAAGAAGCAATTTCTAAATGTGATTTTGGCATTTAGGAATCGCCAATTACCACCAAGTTGAACTTGGTGGTAACCATGTGGAAAATTAAAAAATGCCTTTAAAATGCATTTAAAAATTGTACATGTAAAGCACACATGCCCTTTTGGCATGTGTGCACCTTACATGGTGAAACATTTTTTTTTGGGGTGCAGCAGAGGGGACCTTAGGCCCCCAGCACCCTAGGGTTTTGCATTTCCAAAATTGCGATTTCTGGTTCAGAAATCGCAATTTTGCAAATGCAAAAACTTTGCAGATATGGGCCAACAGGCCCATAGGTGCGAATGGGGCCGGTATCGCAATATGAGAATCAATAATAGCATTTGTGATTTTTAAGAAATCGCTATTACCGATTCGCAAATGTGATACATGGCACTTTGCGAGTCGGAAATAGCGATTTCTTAAAAATCGTTATTTCCGAATCGCAAATGGCCTTGATGATAAATCTGGCCCCATATTTTTTATTCAAATACCGTCTTTTCAGTTTTCACATAATGTAAAATTGTGTCTGTCTTTTATGTTTTTCCTGCTTTCTGATCAGTTACAGCATTTGATTACAAAGCTATTCGGTTTTGTGCACCTCGGAGAACACTGTGCAAGAAGCAGCTTCATGGGGTTCATGGGGTTTGAGCTGCAATAGTTCTGTGCACGGTTGTAGTAGGGCATATCCTGTCCCCATGCAATATTTAATATGCACAACAAAACCAAGCATGAACTGCTTTACTCTTGCAAGTATGTTAAGAAAATGCGTGCAGGCATACATTGAAACTGCATGTGCGTCCATGTAAATAGGATTAACAATTTAAATAAAATGAGTAACTCGGTCACTAAGAGTGTCTGTTTTGGCCCTGACTGAAAAGTGTAGGTGCTACTTAATATGAGCTATATTCCTTTCAAAAGTAGTTGCTGCATCATGGGCAGTGAGAGTGGCGGCTATTGGTGCTAACTTTGAAGATCCTGAGCCTTCCCTCATCTTCTATCTGAGCTTCTCTCAGCTTCCATGCTGAACACCAGGCTGGAGCTGCCTATGTATTGGATACTATTACTACCATATTGACAGTGACACCAGCGCATTTGTGGTTTCTGGAGTTTTTGCCTGAACTCTGCACTACAAGTGGAGCACAGAACAAAACTACACAAACTTCACCAGCGGAGTTGAGTTGACTGCCTAGACCTATTCAAGATACTGACAGACACATAAAATGCCCTCCAGGATCAAGAACCAACATGCATTAGCCATCGCCTGACCTACCACCAACCCTTGAGAAACCTGTGCTCAACCTCATTCATCCTCACTCGCAGTCCCCATATTTGTCAAAACCACGCAGAGGGAACTCCTTCTCCTACCTCACCGCTAAGACATGGACCATTCTTCCCCTCCACCTTTGAACCGCATCCTCTGTCACAGTATTCAGAAAAGGATTCAATACGTGGCTTTTGGGCTAATCGCAGCAGGATCCTATCGCCGGGATAGTCTCACGGGTGACTAGCCACAGTGAACAAATCCTAAATGTATTGAATGATACTGAAAAAAGACTGTCTTTGAGCAGTAGAGGGTCTCAACATAGCGGCCTCATCCCTGTGAATTTGGCCGTCCGACAGTCAGACCGCCAAAGTCATAATCAGTCTCTATATCTCCAAGATTGTTGCCTTGGTAGAATTATTACAGCATGAAATGTCCAAGAGTCTGGAGGTCTAGCTAGGACTAATGAGGCACTGTTTTGTGTGTTATGTTCTGTTGCATGCTGCGCTGTGTTTCACACTGTTGTACTCAATGCTAGCAAAGATAGGGCCTGATTCTAACTTTGGAGGACGGTGTTAAACCGTCCCAAAAGTGGCGGATATACCACCTACCGTATTACGAGTTCCATAGGATATAATGGACTCGTAATACGGTAGGTGGTATATCCGCCACTTTTGGGACGGTTTAACACCGTCCTCCAAAGTTAGAATCAGGCCCATAATGTGCTTTGATGAGTTTATTATAAATATATTCTGGTTAAAATCTGATAAGTGTTCTTTGCTTTTGTAGACATCGATATCATTCATACCTATTAATCCTAGGCCAATCTTGTATCAGTTGGCAATCCCCTGCAAGCATGTAGGTCAGAAGGTTTATAGACAGCCTTCAAGTATGGCTGTAGCTTGCATCATAGCAGGCTTGACAATTGTAAGATTCGAAGGCAGTGCTGTTGCGTCTTGGTCGGAATTGGCATTTGAATCAGCAATGCAAAAACAGAAAGTATCTCTGATCGCCATGGTGGGTTTCTGAATTTGCCGCTAGCCTGTGACACTCCTTTATGTGTGGCAGAGCTGCTCAGTTAGGCACCCATCTTGCCGGGCTCAAGCCACACCCCCTAAACTTTTCTTCTGTAACAAAATTATAGTTAACCACACATTTTGTCAAAATACCATGTAGCGAGCTATTGCGTAACAATCAGTAGAAGCAGAAGACTGGTAAATTCTATAGGCATTTGATCCATTATCAATCAGACAGTTTACTAACATGAGCACAACAAATTGTCCTGTAGAATATATGCGCAGATTCACACGTCTCATATCATAGAATCTTTTCAACATTAGATCTATTAGGCAACAATCACTGTATTAAAGTCTCCGGAATGAAACTGCACCAATATAAAGTCATACAGGATATCTATTATACCGCCAACACATTATGCAAATGCTCCTGTTGGAAGGAGCCTATGACTGACAAAACCAACACATTTGTAACATGAAACAGTATGTTTCAAAATTGGGAATGTGTGTTTGAAGAGATTTCCAATGAGACACAGATGCTGATATGTCCAATCCCACACTTAATAATACTTGGTTGCTCTGAGCCAGTTCCCACAAATTGGTGGGAATCTTATTCTTATTGACAAGCTTTACTAGACTATGTATAGTGTATTCCTGGCTGGACCTAACCCCCTCCGGTCTTTTCTTGTCAGAATAATTTTTTTATTACATAGTTGGGTTGGAGATATTTAGCATGTAAGGCAACCCCCATAGGAAGCACTTAAAACAAGTTAGGACCTGAACTATTAACTAGAAGGCATCTCTTTATCACTAGTCTGCAGGAGAACCAAGCATTATCTTGACCACTGATGCTCTCTGTGTTAATTTCAAAAATCTGGAACAGCTTCCACAAATATTTATAAAAGATACATAACAGTGCTGGAGCACTTTTCATCGTTTGCAGGAATCAAATGCTCACTGAGGTCTAAGGATCTTTGGGCCCAGTAAAAGGTGTGGTAGAACCATTACACAATTTCAAATACAAACCACATACATTTTACAGTATTACCAATGTGGCTATAGAAGGGCAATGCCAGACAAGAATCAAGTTAAGGGATTTATTCCAAATTCAAGCCCAAGGTCATGTAGACAATTCTAAGAACAAGATTATAGAAATAAAGAATCACCAAGGGTTAACCCAAGCAGCAAAATAAATGCAAAAAAAATAACATCAGAAATAGAAGGCTCTCAATTATGATCACACAAAAAATAAGCAACAGAATCTACAAATTATAAAGACAGCGTTCCTCATTTCTAAATAGCATTAGTTCAGTTTCAAGCTACAAAGTCAAAGAGCTGAGCAATAGAGGGTAAACCCTCCTGCTAACTAAATTACTAAAAATATATGTGTGGGGACAAACATGTGAGCAAAAGATAAAAAGTACAAAAAGGACAAAAAACTTTGGAAAAGATAATCTAGGTCATCAAATAACTAACTAATGTTGGCAAAAGATAGGTAAAAAGTGAGAGCATCAACATGTCAGAAGGTCGGTCAAAAGCCTTCTGATAGGGCATAAGGGGAAATCTCTAAACTCTAGTGGGACATCTCCAGGGGTAAAGTCAGAGAGTATTGTTCCTCTCTAAGGGGCTCAGAATTCGGAGTTCTTCATCATAAGTCACGACCTGTCGGGAGTCTCTAAGGAACTCTCTCAGGAACACTCTCACGACTGACTCAAATTCATATGTTCATCAGTATATCAAAAGGGCCACATTACTCAGATTCATCAAAGCAATCAGTCCATGTTACGTTGAAGGGGTTGCCATTCAATAGAAATTGATCACACAACTCCAAAAAGGTACACTGCCATTTTTCCCATGTATGTCATGAGAACTCCATCTCTCCGTCCAATCCCACGCAAGGTTACAACAAATGTGTAAACTTTTAGTCCAAAGTCCAGGATGTACCTGCTTCAAGGACTGCACATCTCCCTATGTCTTAAAGAATGCATTATTCTAATACCAACTAGCTTCTCGTGAGAAAGAATTCTAAAAGAAAGTTCATGTTATACAAAATGACATTGACATTTCTGCACTGTCACAAAATTAAACTAGCTCTCACTTAAGCTAACACAAAAATGAAATAATACATTGCCATTGAAATTAAGCATTAATTTCAAGCTCCACTACAGTCTCCAATTGGTTGGCCCGCTAGCCTGGTAATGAGGCCCTAAATAATTAATTGTGTGAGTCATATGCCGTTGACAGCCCATAGAGGGCAGAAATGTGTACTAAATTAATTGGATAACTACAAATTAGAACTGTTTACATACAGTGGAAGCACACATGGACTGAACATGACCATTGAATGACAATGGAATTATAAAATGTATTAACTCATGGACAAATCCAAATAAGAGTGACACCTGGTACTGATTGATTTAAAGATATTTTTTAATTGCACAGAGGATTAGTTGAGGTACTTTGTTGAAGGAACTACATGTGCTAGAATTCTAACCCACAGACAGAGAAGGATTAATACATATACTGTGTTAACAGGAAGTAATTTAGTTGTGAAGAAGACCCTGGTTGAAACATGTATCGTTTTGTTCATGATGTGACATACTCGTGCTGAAATAAATAATAATAGAGTAGGAGTGCTAACTATCTTTGCACAAATGTTTCTTAGAAGTAGTTCCTCCAAGAGGTGAGCACCATGCAGCAGACTGAGCATTTTAGAAAGTGGAACAGACTAGGAGCATATATATATACACATATATTTAATTAAAAAGGTTTAGGTGTATGTAGGCATATCAGGCAGCAAGTGTTTATTTTTACATTTAAGGGATAGGTAGGATCAAATGATTATAAGAGTTTTTTGGGGTTTGGGTGAGTAAGGGTAAGTGTAAGGGGCTTTAAGGTTTGAGGAATTGGTAGGAGTAAAGGCTGGCAAGTAGTTTTAAAGGTTCAGATGGGATACAGGGCTATTTAGGGTTAAGATGTGGTGTTAGAAATTGTGTTATTGGTTGACTGGGGTCAACTTAGTCAAAGAGGGTTGATTGGGGTGTAAACCATAGTCAATGAGCAACCACAATCCTAGCCAGGGTAAGTATCAGGCAGACCCTAAATTAACCTGTGATTATCCTCTGGTAGGTTGGCACAGAGCCGTCAGGCTTAATTTAGAGGCAATGAGTGAAGTATTTGGGCAACACAGTAAATCAGTAAAAAGCATGCAAATAATTCAATATTAGAAGAATAGAGCATAGTTTAATAAGTAAAACTAGACCAAAGTAAGCAGAACTTGACTTATGAATTTTTAAAGATTAAACTATAAAAGAGCGTTTAGAAGCAATAAGCGCAAATCACGAATACCAGGTCAAACCATACTGGGACAAAATCAAAGGTTCAGACCAACCATGATGGAGCATTGGCAGGCTGCAGGGACTCGGTTGGGCCAGCTGAACCAAAGTACCCTAAACCCTAGTTGCGGAGCGTTGCGTCAGTTCTGAACCACGCAGTAGAGGTGATGTGTTGATTTTCTCCACACAGCAGCAGAGATGCGTTGGTTCTGAGATGCAGCGGAGTCAGGATGCAAGTTCCTGCTGCATCAAAGTCGAGGATCCAGGTGCAGGGGCTTGCAGTGTGAAGACTAATGTCAAGGATGCATTGTGCAATCAATTCCAGGAGATGTGTTGTTTCTGATGAGTGCAGAGGAGATTTGGCAGCGCCGCCAGTCAGCTAGCCCTTGGAATCACTCTGGATTCAAATGTTCCAGGTTCAGTCATTCTCACCCTGGCAGGGCAGTAGCAGGCTGCAGGGCAGCTCAGCAAGACAGGAGTCCAACAAAGCAGCAGTCCAGCAAAGTGGCTGTCCTTCAGCAAGTCAGCAGTCCTTTCTCCTGGCAGAGTAGTCACATGACCACAAGTGTACTTAGTTTGTGATGTCTGAGGTCTTTGAAGTGCACAGAGTTCCCACACTTCCTGTCCTAGTTCCATGGGGTTCTGCAGCTCTTTGTGTGTGGGCAGGATATAGCCTATTCTGATGTTAGTGATGCTAGGTACACCTCCTCACTCCCATTCTCCCAGGATGGCCCATCATGTCACACCTAAGCTCTCATTATGTGTGGCTATCTACAGGGAGTACAGAAAGCCCAGCTGTCACCCACCCCAGACAAGTGATCTACCACAAGCAGCAGGCACCAAATGGCTATGGTCAGAAAATGCCAACTTTTTAAAAGTAGCATTTTCAGAATTGCAATTTAATAGCCGACTTCACCGTAAGTTTTAAATTGTGATTCCGGAGATAACACACTCAAAAAGTTTATCTCTTTGAGAATGAAAGTTACATATTTAAAATGGGATAATGTAATCCCATTGTTAACCTTTTGGAGAGATAGGCTTTGCTGTAGTGAAAATCGACTTTGGGAGGTTTTCACTACCAGGACATGAAAAACTAAAAAGATCATGTCCTGCCTTTTAAATACATTGCACTATGCCCTCTGGGTTGTCCAGGGCCTGCCTTAGGAGTGAATTACAAATATAACAAGTATTTGCAATGGAACGGGTCTTACATTTGCTCGAGTTAGAACTATTAGCGTTGTAAACTCCTAACTGGACTTTTCTTGCCACACAAATTACAAGAAAAAAAAACACGATTGCGCTGAAATTGAAAACGGAAAAACTGAGCGTGATTGCGGTATGTAAACCCCAGCGCAATCGCGCTGCGTGGAAGATAAAAAGATAAAGTAGTCTGGAAACCATGCAAAAAACATCGAGCCTCGAATGGTTTCAGTAGTTTACCACTGCTGTGTAGGTGGGCTAAACACTGGAAAAGCCATGACGTATGCATGACGTTCACAAATGAAAGCAAGTGGATTTTAAAAGTCAAGCCCACGAACCAATGTAAGTGACTGACGTGACATGGGCGTGGTTAGATTACAGCATGGGACAGAGTGCTTTGCACCATAAAAAGGGAGGGCTTGGACCTAGCAAAAGGGTTGATTTGCCAGGTCGACATAGCAGTGTAAAGCTGCTCACACAGGCTCTGCCATGGCAGGCCTGAACCAAGGTTAAAGGACTACTTAAGGAGGTGGCCCTACCACTGCTGCAGGCCCACATGTAGCATTCAATATATACGCCCTGGGCACATGTAGTGCACTTTACTAGGGACTTATAAGTAAATGAAATGTGCCAACTGGGGATAAGTCAATGTTGTCATGTTTAGGGTGGGGAGAGCACAAGCACTTTGGCACTGGTTAGCAGTGGTAAAGTGCAAAGAGTCCTAATAATAGCAAAAACAAGGTCAGAAAAGTAGAGGTAGGCAAAAAATTGGTGGGAAGACAACTCTGAGGCTGTCAGGCCTAAACTAGTCCTCCGGCAGCTGAAAGTGGGAAGAACTACCAAGCCCCTCTGGAGTTTTCTTCACTAAGGCAGAAGAACCTGGAGAGACCATCAATTTTGGAGTGGTCTTACCCTGGGCGGTACTCTACCATAAAGTCCATTCCCTGTAGGGAGATGGACCACCTCAACAGTTTAGGACTTTCACCCCACATCTAAATAAACCATCTGAGGGTCTGTCGGAACCCGGAAGTGAGTCTCAAATAGGCATGGTCTCAGCTTCTTCATTGCCCAGACTACAGCGAAAGCTTCTCTTTCAATCACACTCCACCTCTATTCCTGTGGGAGTAGCCTCCTGCTATTGAAGGTTGGTCCAGGCCCTCTTCATTGAACTGTGCTAAGGCCACCCCTATGCCATGCATGCTCTGAAGCATCCATCTGGATTCCTTGAAGATATCAAAGGCTTTCTTGCAAGCCTATGTCCAGATTACCAATTTAGGCTGTTTCTTTGAGGTCAGCTCTGTTAAGGGGGCACAATGGTGCCATTTCCCTTAACAAATCACTTATAGTGCCCTGGGAGGCCCAGGAAGGCCCTCACTTCTGTCTGAGTTTTAAGGGGTTGCTAGGTCATGATGGTCTCAATCTTGGTACACCATAGATCCATGCCCAATCTGACCTTCACTGGCCTTGATGGTCAGGCTTGCATGTTGCAGGACCTGAAGCACCTCACTGAGGTGTTGCCAGTATTCCTCCCAACTGGAACTGTAGACAGCAATGTCATTTAGGTGGGTGGAACAAAAGGCCTCCTCTCAAGCTAGGACCCTGTTGGCCAACTTCT
This sequence comes from Pleurodeles waltl, assembly GCF_031143425.1. NCBI lineage: Eukaryota > Metazoa > Chordata > Amphibia > Caudata > Salamandridae > Pleurodeles > Pleurodeles waltl. Next base: position 1,732,461,665 of record NC_090444.1, read on the forward strand.
GGAATGTGGAAGGGGCATTCTTCAAGGCAAAGGGTATCACCTGAAACTGGACGTGGCCCTCAGGGTTTGAGAATGCTGACCTCTCTTTAGCCCCCTTTAGTCAGAGCAATCTGCCAGTACCCTAATGTCAAATCAAAAGTACTGAGGACCCAGGGCCCAGCCTGTTGATGAGCTCAACAGCTCTGGGAATTGGGTGTGTATCTGTCTTGGTTATAGAACTGAGCCCTTGGTGGTCCACACCGTTCCTGAGTTCTGGAGTAGCACCTGGTGGGGCAGCATTTGGGGGCAGCACCACATGGCTTGACCAGGGTATACTGGAGGGTCCAGTCACACCTAACACCAACATTTCAGGGACCTCCTCCTTGATACCTTATCTGGCAATCTGTATATTTTGTTCTTTACAGAGGGACTGGCTCCTATGGCATTGGCATGGATGCACGGTTGTGTGAGTCCAAAGGTGAGAGAGAACAGAAAGGCAAAGTGTCCCAGTAACTGGTAAAAGTTTCTCTGCTGTTTTGAGGTCAGGGAGAAAGAGAGGTTGACAACGTCCACTGACCCATCATGTTCCCGTGCAGAGAGGAGGTCAGGGAGAGCTTCACTCTCTACTTCCACTCCCTCATCTGTCACAAGGCGCATGCTCACTTCAGACCTCTCAAAGTGAGGCTTCAATCTATAAAAATGAAGCACCCTTTGGAGTTTCTAGGGGGTCTGGAAATCCACCACATAGGTAGATCCCCCTTCTACTCCTTCACTTTGTATGGGACAGTCCTGGAGAGCTCTGGGCTCTATTGGCTCCATAGCCCATACTTTGTGGCCATGCTGAAACTCTACCAGAGTGGCCTTCTGGTCATACCAGAGTTTCATGACTTCTCTGTTGGCCTCAAGGTTGCTTTTTGTCTTCTTCCATAAGCGGTACACCTGGTTGCAGAGGGCCAGCATGAGGATGACCACATCCTAGGGGATTTTCCCCTGACAAGGCGACCATAGATGAATTTGAAGGAGGTGAACTCTACTCCTTTCTGTGGTACCTTCTTGTAGGCAAAGACAAGGCTTGGCAAGAGGCCATCCCACTTAAGCCTCATGGGCTCAGATAGGCCCCTTATCATGCTTTCAAAGGTGTTGTTGCATTTCTCCTCAAGAACATTGGTTTGGGATGATAAGGTGTTGTGAACTTGTAAGTTACACCGCATTCATCCCACATGGACATGAATGTAGTGCCTCTTTCAGACAATACCTCCTTGGGTAAACCCACTTGGTTAAAGATCCTCACCAGAGCTCTACCCACCACAGGTGCAGTCACTGACCTCAGAAGGATGGCCTCTGGGTAGCAGGTGTCCTGGCCCACCTAGACCAGGACAAACACTGTTGCCTAAGGCTATCTTGGGTATATGGTCCCAATGCTGTTGATGCCCACCCTTACAAAGACGGTGCCAACAACAGGTAAGAGATTCAAGGCAGCTTTCAGCTTTTTCTTCTGTCTTCCCACTGGCCTGAGGACACCTTCATCCTGGGCCAGTGAAATTGGGAAACAAGCCTGACAAAGGACTTCTCCTGCCCCAGATGTCCTGCCAGGAGAATCTCATGATCCATCCTCAGTAGGAAGGCCCTGTAGCATTGTGGAACAACTAGTGCCTGGTTTGCAACATGCACAAGTGCCTTAGGCTCACTGAAGAGGAGGTCATTCTTCCAGTAGATGCAGTGATCTCCGTAGGTATCACCAGCTACCTGGTCTTCAGCATGTTACCTCATGCCATCAAGATGTGGACACTCTCTCTGTGCCTTACAGAAATCCTCCCTGGTGGTGCCCCATCTGCTTGTTATCCAGCAAGCTCAGGCAGCTCACCAAGGGAAACAATGTCCTCACAGTGTGCTCCGAGGCAGCCCATTAACCTCCTCTGTGGACCACTCAGGGGCTGGTTTCCCACACACCCTTTCCCTTCCCTTTCTTAACAGCTGACCGGACAATTTTTCCAGGTTCCAGAACTCCTTGACTCCCCTTCTAGAGATCCATGGACCTGGTGGTCACACTAATCCACTAAGCCGCCTCTACATTGCCAGGTGTAACCTGAGACCTACTTCCTTCTAGGCATTGAGCTCAAGGGCATTCCCTAGCAAACATTCCACAGGAATGGCAGGACTTACTGCAACTTTCAGAAGACCTGAGGACCCCCCCACACTTAAAGAAAACTAGACCTACAGAGTAGTGTCTCTCCTGGTTTTCTGCTACTACAACCTGGTAGAATGTATTGGGAATAACTTGCTCTGATGACAAAAGATAACACTTTTCTGGAGTCATACTGCCTCCTGTGTCCCTTAGAGCTTCTACCCTTTGCCCATTGATGGTGTCCCACTGTCTATACTTTGCATTATTGAAGGCATGTGGGCTTTGGGCACTAACAGCCAGTGTTTTTTGAGTATGACCACTTCCATCCATCAGCATTTGTGGCTCTGAGGTGTCAGTCCAATCCCATTTGTGTAGCATACCTGTATATGCTACTGTGTGACTTTAGTTTTTTCGCAGGGACTGAATACATCATGTACTCATAATGATATTGACTAAATGTGTGGCTGCCATTACAGTTGCACACCCGATGTGGCCTTCATGGGACTGGATGTTTTATTTGATAGCTGTATTGCCATATATAGGTGATCTGCTGACTGTAGGGTATGTGAAGTCAGGCAAACTGGGATACTGATACATGTACAATTCATGAGGTCTGGTTGCAGACATCATGCATTCCTCAGTGAAATACTTGTGGGGATGTTACTGTTAAGCCAATGGGATGGTACTAGAGGTTGTAAGTGTCTTGACAGGTCTTGTAAATGTCACCATGGTATGTATATGGTATGTATGACAAAGCCCTGGCAATTATTATGCTACATTGCGGAGTTACTGCCTACATCATGCTAAGTTGGGGGCACATCTGATGGGCTGGGACTTTTCTGTTTGCCTGGCCAAGCTGAAGTGGCAGATTAGGAGAGGATGGCATATTGCATGTCACATGGCATGTAGATGTGAATCTAATGTTGCATTTAGTCTCTCCAGGCTGGCTCATGTAGAAGTGGTAGGTGTAGGTTGTGTACAGGCAATGGTGTGGGTCCATGTGTGCCTAATGCATCTTGACATTTACCGTCTGAGATGTATGTTGTCTGGCCTCTGTGACAGGTATTGTCATATCTGGAACGCTGTTTGAGGGTGGAGTTGTCATGTTGCGCAGTCTGACAGGTGTGCATCCATGTGTGGTAGCATTGTAAGTGCACCATGATGTCATATGTGTATTCCTGAAGTACATCTGTTGTGACACTGCACTCAGTGATTGGGTATGGATGTGTAATATAGGGTATATGGGTCTTTGTGGATACACTTAGCAGTATGATCAGTTGTGATATAAATGTGTTTGGTGACTGCTGATCTGGCTCTATGATTTGGTCAAACTGTTGAAATGGGTATACCACAGACACCTATTTTACAATCAGATGTCAACTGTTTGGGTGTCTGACTTGTAATGACCAAATCAGTTTTTTAGGAAGATTTTTGAAATGCTTTCCCTGAACTAGATATGTTGAATCACTACAATGAGGGAAAACAAAGTTGGCTATTTGTTTCTCACCAGGTCTTCTAAAATATATTTTATAAGGTCCCTGCTTATAATTCTAAAGTCAAATTTTCATTTAACTTTAATTTAAAAGCAGCCAGTAAGGCAGGCCTGTCTTTAAAATGACTCTGGGCACCTCAGCAGTAAAGCTATGGGTGCACTACCTATGCTGGGGTCCCTAAGCCTACATGCCCTTCCATATACTAGGGATCAACCCAGTTTGCTCACAGCTCCCAACAAATTCAATATGTACGTACTCTTTGTTAATAGGAGCTCCTGAAGATGTCATAAACCCTTGCTGTGACCATAGCTGACCGCAATCATGAACGATACCAAAACTATAGTGGCTGTCAGTGAAAATTGTCACATTTAAAATTTAAATTCTCAAATAAGCAGCAAGCTCTTGTTAAGACAACCAATTCTGCAACTTGTGCTGATAAAAGGGATGCTTCCAGAGTCTCTGAAATGAAGCATACTATGTGGGCAGCTTTCAATACTGCACACTGGTCTCTCAAACAAAAACCATTAACATACAATGTCAAATCAACCATTTTTATTTAAAGGTACTTCTTTAATGTATGGTCTTGATTTTGTGTAAAATTCAGTCACCTCTAAACAGTCATGGTCTAAATCATCATCCAATTCATCTTCCCTGTCTTCATCTGCCTTGCATGGAATTGGAAACAGTGTTGCTGGGTTCAAGACATTGCCTCTCTGAATAGAGATGTTCTCTCCTGCAAGTATTGGCTGTTCAAAGTGAGTCAGTCTGCTGTTTGCTATATGTTAAGTCCTTGTTTTAGTTAAAAAGGATTTCAGCCAAGTGAGGGACATAAACAATTAAAGTATGAGCCATCACAATTCCTTCACTTTCTTCAATTGTCAGACATACAGCTGCAACCGATTTCAAACAACCTGTAAGGCTCACAGCTACTGGATCCAATACACCTGAAGGATACTCCACTAGGCACATTAATCCTCTATGGTTCTTGGTGCTCATCCATCTTTCACATGACAGGATAAGAAAAACATCGTATTGTAATCAGGCATCCCAAATGTGGGTGCATGGCACAAACTCTCTTTCAATTTCTTAAATTTATCAAGGCATTCATTGTCAAATGGCATTGGTTTATGAGCATCAGTACATGTCAACCTCACTAAATGTTTTAGCAATTAAGGAAAAGTCTGGAATCTGCAGATGATACTGTCCAACTATTCCAAGAAACATCTTAACCTCCCTCTGGGTGGTTGTTTGACTCAATTTCAGGATTGGAAAAACACATTTTTCAGAGACCTTTCTCACTCCCTACTCTATATGGTGTCGAGATAAATGAGTTCTCTTTCAAAATACTGCATTTTAGTCAGGGAAACATTATGCCCATTCTCAGCTAAATGATTCAACAGGTCAAATGTATTCATTTTACAGTCTTCTTCTGTCATAGTTGCAATCAGTAAATCATCAATACACTTCACTAGGACTGAGTTGCATGACAATGTTAGATTCTCTAGAACTCTTTTCAATAATTGTAAGACGATTGAAGGGCTTTCAGTATACCCATGTAGGATTCTACACTACACAATAACTTTATTCAAAATTTGGGATGGGAACGGAACTGTGATTCCTCTTGTATGGGAATTGAAAAGAACTCTTGGCACAAGTCTATGACAGTGCACCAATCTTCTTCCGATGGAATTTGAAAGAAAATTACTGCTGGATTTCCTACTACCGGACAACAAAGAACATCAGTTTTGTTTATCTTTCAGAGAGCTTGTATGATTCTCCATTCAACTTTTTAATTCCCTTCACTGGAGAATTGCAAAGACTACCAAGCACTTCTCGAAGAATTCCCTGCTGAATTGTTTTTCAACCACTAGTTTCATTCCCTCTTCTGTCTCTTTTGTAAGTCTGTACTGCCTCCGTATAGGAAATATTGCAGCTGATTTAATCTTAATTATGACTGTTTTTGCTAATTTAATCAAGCCAATTTCATTCCGAGTATAGTTCCATACCTCTTCTCTCAAATTATGGGCCTGGTATAGAGTTTAGTGGAAGGGGTTACTCAGTCACAATGTGACAGTTATACAGTCCACCGTTTTATGATTTTACTATAGTCTATGGAGATCTTAATATGCCAGACGGGATATCCGTCACGTTTGTGATAGAGTAACTCATCCGCAAAACTCCAACTCAGGCCCTGTGTCTTAAATCCAGAGGTAGGTCCTCCTTTGTCAGGACTGGGAACAATTCAATTCTTGAGTCTTCCAAACCAAGTTTAAAAACTGAGCCTTTATCTTGGGTTCAACTGTAACACCATCTAGTGTACAAAAATTATATGGTTCATATTGCAAACCAGATCCCTTCCGAGTAAATTTACAGGACCTGAATCACGTAATATAAATTGATGTTTCTCCATCTGACCAATTTTTACTGGAACATCTACTGTAACCTGATTCACAATTTGGTTATTACTAATCCATACAACTTTGACTTCTCTTGGACTTTTCTTCTCGATAGGGTAGGTTTGGATCTTCCACAGAAACAACTGTGGAATGGCTAGCCCGCATGTAAACAAAAAACCTGCTATGGCTATTAACTTCTCTGGTTTATTAAAAATCAACTGGTACGGCATGGAGCCTAATCTGCAATGAGAAGAAAAATCTATGAATGAAATGTTATTAAGAATTAATATCCACGGTCAGCAGGAGCTATAGAAGGCTGTGGCAGCCTATTAGAAAATAGAACAAAATGTAACTCCCATTATGGACTAGGTTCCTGATAGCTTTCACAGCACACTAACACTCACATATGTGAGTCCCTCCTAATCCAGGCTGTTATCGGGTAAATCTCCTGGGCTGGGATTGTGGATTAGGCTTCCCGCTATACTGGTTTATTTTCAATTACCATCCGGTGCGGAATGAATCAAAGGTTCTTTCAGGTTTGTTTTTCACTGTGATGTCCCAACCATGGTTTCTCTTATTAGCTATCACCTCTAATTTCCGTTTATTAACTTGTAGTCTATGTCTCACGAAGGCCTTCCTGAGATTCACCATTTGCCTCATTATGTACATGTCATCGCTCCCGATGTTTCGGTTAGTTCCCATTGGATACAGCCAGTATTCATATCTTGCAGGTTAATACCTCTGCTCCACAAACCACTGAAGCATCGATTTATTTTTTCTTCACTGCACATTTCGCACAGAATAATGTGTGATTTCTGTTGACCCTTCTTCACGGAGTGCTTTGTATCACACGTCAATTACTGAATATTTGTATTTTCAATCTTCCACTGCAGTATAAAATGGTTTGTATACATGGTTTGTCCTTGCGTATGGCGTGTACATTGGTTCCTATTCCTTCCTAGTTATTTGTATCATATACAGAATCTTCATTTTATAGAGTGAAGTTATGTATCTCCTACAGGCTTCTTGTTTACTCATATATAGTATGTGCATGCATGTACCTTTATATCTCTCTCATGGTGTGGATATTAACCCCAAACCTTTATGATTCAGTATCTAATATAAATGTTCTCCTTTTCCTCCCCCCTTTTTCTACCTCCTCTCTCTTCTTTGTTCTTTTCTTATCTCTTACAGGCTTCTTTGTTACTCATATATAGTAACTTGGTAGTGTATCTCAGGCATAACTTTATATGGCTTGATGATGATCCTGAAATGATGTTAAAGGATAGAAGCATCGCCGACAAGAGTACATTGACTTAAATCTCATTTATTTACACATTCTGTGTGTTTTTCCCACTGCAATGTTTGTATATTGTGATCTAATAAATGCATAAGTGTGTCCATTTGGACACTTATGATAGATTTTATTGTATTTATATATTCATTGTTTTCAATTCCTCACATTTAAGGGACCTTTGTTCCTTCAGAAATAATTTCTGATGTTGCAGTCATGCCATCAATGATGTCATAGATCATGTCAAGAGTCATGTAATTCATGGGGTAGTTAGAAGTGCATGGCAAGGGGGTGAGTTCCAGTTATCATAGGGCACAAGTTACTTGAGATGACTATAACTGATGAATCTCAGTCGTTTTATTTGTTTAAAATGGTGTGTTCTATCTGACTTTTTACCTAACTCTAACATTACTTTAACCTTTGTTTTTTCAGTAAATGTACCATACATCAAGTCAACCCCCCCCCTCTATGCACTACTGTGCGTGCTGTGGGCTTGGCCTCAGGGTATGGCTAAGATATATATACATATATATATATATATATATTTTTATATATATATATATATATAGATGTATATATATATAGATATTTGGTGAAAAAAACAAAGGTTACAGGGACGTTAGAGTTAACTTTTTACCTGTACAAAACCATATAAATTCAGCAGTTATATTCTTACAGTTATACTTATTTTAAGAAAACTACCACTCTTTATCTAAAGTTACTTTACATCACAAGTTATAGTTTCTTCAGATATCTATAAGTATAACTACCTTTGAGAAGTAATGCAAAATGGCAATAAAAGGATTTCACTTTTACTTACTCTTCTACGCATCCTTACTGTAAAGGGATTTTGAACTGGAACTGGAACAGAAAACTGTGAAATACTGCTGAGGGTATTTTGTTTAATTATGAGTGTCATATTAGTTTTGAAAATCTCGTCAAACAGCGCCAAAGGTGCAACAAACAAAAATGCTCCTTCTATGGAAAGAAGGTCTTATTTATAACTAAAGTATAACTATGGCGACAGCCACCACGATGCTGGTGGTCTTTGAACCACCATCCTTGGAATCAGGCCCTTTGTCCCTTTCTAGCACAGTGTGGATGGCATTGTGCTAGTCCTATGCTTAAAAAATTTGCTCGAAAAACAGGCATTTGAAGTGAGTAATTTTAGAGTGTTTCTGTTGCTGTACGGAGTTCTATATAGGAGCTGCTCTCCACCTAAATTTGGGAACTCTTTTTTTTTTGCATAATTTATATGGCACTCTAAACCTGAAAGAGATTTTTTTTCCCTTATACTGGGTGCACCATTTTGTCTGGACAAAGCTAAACCTCTCTGAAGAGCTACATTGATAGAGAAACAGATGTCAGGGGTAGCTTTAATTCATTCCAGGTTTGCTTTAATGGTATTTTTCCAAACCAAAGCTGTAACACTATGCCTTGAGTGCCATTTTTCAGCTTGACATGGATGACACTGTGCTAGCCCTATGCTTAAACAATTTACTAGAAAAACAGACATGTAAGGTGAGCAATTTTAGAGTGTTGACAGTGTTGCAGGGTGTTTTCTACAGGAGCTGCTCTCCAACTAAACATTGAAACTTTGGAACTACCCAGAGTTATCTGCTTCTTTTTTGCATATAAATATATAACAGCTTGCTGGGATGGAGTTTTCATCTCTGTTGGACCTGGCTTTTTTGACAGGGTCATCCCCAAACTTTTTGCCTCCTTCCTCCTATTTTTTCTGACCTGTTGTTGTTGGCTTTTGAACTCTGGGCACTTTACCACTGCTAACCAGTGCTAAAGTCCATATGCTCTCTGTATAAATTGTACTATTGATTGGTTTATCCATGATTGGCTATTTCATTTACTTGTAAGTCCCTAGTAGAGTGCACTATATGTGCCTAGGGCCTGTAGATTAAATGCTACTAGTGGGCCTGCAGCACTGGTAGTGCCACCCTCTTCAGTAGTCCCTTAACCTTGTCTCAGGCCTGCCATTGCAAGGCCTGTGTGTGCAGTTTCACTGCCACTTAGACTTGGCATTTAAAAGTACTTGCCAAGCCTAGAACTCCCCTTTTTGTACATATAAGTCACCCCTAATGTGTACTCTAGGTAACCCCTAGAGCAGGGTGCTGTGTGGGTAAAAGGCAGGACATGTACCTGTGTAGTTTATATGTCCTGGTAGTGTAATACTCCTAAATTCGTTTTTACACTACTATGAGGCCTGCTCCCTTCATAGGCTAACATTGGGGCTGCCCTCATACATTGTTGAAGTGGCAGCTGCTGATCTGAAAGGAGCAGGAAGGTCATATTTAGTAGGGCCAGAATGCTAATACAAAATCCTGCTGACTGGTGAAGCCAGATTTAATATTACTATTCTAGAAATGCCACTTTTAGAAAGTGAGCATTTCTTTGCACTTAAATCTTTCTGTGCCTTTCAATCCACGTCTGGCTAGGTTTAGTTGACCGCTTCTTGTGCATTCACTCAGACACACCCCAAACACAGGGTACTCAGCCTCACTTGCATACATCTGCATTTTGAATGGGTCTTCCTGGGCTGGGAGGGTGGGGGCCTGCCCTCACACAAAGGACTGCCACACCCCATACTGGGACCCTGGCAGACAGGATTGAACTGAAAGGGGACCCGGTGCATTTCTTAGCCACTCTTTGAAGTCACCCCCACTTCAAAGGCACAATTTAGTATAAAACAGGGCCTCTGCCCTACCTCATCAGACACTCTCTGGAGAAGAAACCTGAACCAGAAACTACATCCTGCCAAGAAGAACTGTCTGGCTGCTCAAAGGACTCACCTGTCTGCTTTCTACAAAGGACTGCTGCCTTGCTGTTGGCCTGCTGTGTTGCTGAACTCTTGTCTGGTTGTAAAAGTGCTCTCCAAGGGCTTGGATAGAGCTTGCCTCCTGTTCCCTGAAGTCTCAGGACCAAAAAGACTTCTCTTTTTCATTTGGACTCTTCGTGCACCGAAAATTTCGACGCACAGCTTGCTCCGCAGCAAGAAAATCGCTGCACGCCGACGCTGCTCGACGCGACGCCTACGGGGCGGCCGGAACTTTGACGCACGGCCTCGCATTTCCAGAGGGGAAATCAACGCAACACCTGCCGTGAGAAAGAAAATTCCACGCACAGCCTCGCAGAACGACGCGCAGCCAGAAAACAAGCCAAAGAATCCACGCACAGACCCTGGGACATCTGGTAATCTCGTGATCCATAGAAGGAGACGGTCCGCGTGCCTTTCCAGAGTGAAAAATATGACTCAAGTCTGTGTGTGAAGGGGCGCAACCGACGCACACACCATTTTTCCTCCTGTAGAACGATGCACGTCTCCCCGTATGAAAAATAACGACGCAAGTCAGTGTGTGAAGGGGCGTAACCGACGCACACACCATTTTTCCACGCATCTCCTCTTCTGCGGCCCTCTGCGGAGATTTTCCACTCCAAACCAGGTACTTTGTGCTTGAAAGAGACTTTGTTTGCATTTTAAGGACTTAAGACACTTCACATCACTTTTTAGTGATATCTTTACAAATTCATATTGCATCTTTGATCGTTTTGACCTGCAAATACCCAGATAAATATTATATATTTTTTTAAACACTGTGTGGTGTATTTTTGTGGTGCTATATTGGGTTATTGTATGATTTATTGCACAAATGCTTTACACACTGCCTTCTAAGTTAAGCCTGACTGCTCGTGCCAATCTACCAGATGGTGGGCACAGGATAATTTTGGATTGTGTGTGACTTACCCTGACTAGAGTGAGGGTTCTTGCTTGGACAGGGGGTAACCTGACTGCCAACCAAAAACCCAATTTCTAACAATCTCTTTTGCTGCCCGCTGTTGTGCAGGAAATGGGAGCCAGCAGGGACCGCAGGGCTTTGAGGATCTCCCAAGTTCCCCATTAAGCACTACCTGGTGCCCTGAGTGGGGCCAGGACAACCACGGTGACATGGCAGGGCCCTGGGGATGGGATCCCTCAGTCCCAAACTGGCCTATGGACAGAGGCTTCATGGCCCCACTCCCATTATAAAGCATACGATGGGCCTGGGGAAGTGGTGATCACTGCAGCCCAGGGGGGTCGGTGTGGCTCCCCCTAACTGTTTTAAATATGTTGCCCCTGGGGGGGGTGATGGTTCCCTGATGCTAGAAGGGTCCATGTAATCCCCCAAATTTTTTTGTAGGTAGCCCCGGGGAGGTGGTCATTCTCACGTCCCGGGGGGCTCAATGCACCCCCCTTATATTTATTTAATGTATCACCAGGGAGGTGATGGTACCCAGGGCATGAGGTGGTCCACATGTCATCCCTGACACTTTTTATGATGTAGCCTCTGGGAGGTGGCGGTCGCCAGGGTCTGAGGGGGTCTGTTAGACTCCGCCCAAAAACTTTTAGTAGGTATCCTAGAGGAGGTGGTGGTCCCCGGGACCCAGGCGGTCAGTGCGGGCCACTTATAGTTATTCAATGTAGTCCTGGGGAGTTGGTGGTCTCTGGGGCTTGGGGCAGCCCACATGTCCTTCTGAACAATTTTTATGATGTAGCCCCGGGAAGGTGGTGGTCCCTAGCCCTTGGGGGGTCTGAGCGGCCCATTCATATATTGTTTCAATGTTGGCCCAGGAAGGTGGTGGTCCTCGGGGCCCTGGGGGTCGATGTGGCCCCCAATCTAATAATTTAATGTTGCCTCAGGCAGGAGGTGGTCCCGAGTACCCAGAGGGGTCCGCATGGTCCCCCCTAACTATTGTTAATTTGCTGCCATGGTGGTTACCGGGGCCCATGTGTTTCCCAACAATTTTTATAAGGTAGCCCCGGGAAGGTGGTGGTCCCTGGGGCCCAGGGGAGCCTGTGCGGTGCCCCTAAATTGATATATATAATGTTGCCCCCTTTAAGCTCCAAACCCTGTGTCACACACAGCCTTCAGTTGTGCATGGTTGGGATTGGTAGATTATATGGAGTAGACCACAGGGCCTGGCCGCCTTTGGTGATGCACAGTGGGGGATTGCTAACAAAGCCTGGCCACAGGCCAACCGTCTGCATGCAATCAACTCCACACTGTGCATGGCCTTCAGCACAGTGGAGAGGGCCGTGTTGCTCCCCCTCTATCTTTGCAAGGCTTTGGGGACCCCATTCCCCAGGGCCAATAATTAAAATAAAGGGGAAGGGCCCCTCTCCAGGCCAAACTCAGGCCAGAGGATTGCATTCCCAGGGGCCTGGTTCATTTTTTATGGGTAGACGGCATGAAGCCCTCCTCCCCAGGCTGTTTTTGGCCCTGGGGATCTCCTTTTCTGGGGCCCGGTGTATATTTTAGAGGGAAGTTGGTATAGGGCCCCTCTCCCTGGGCCACTTTTGGCCCCTGGCGCCCCAGCACTGGGGTCTTGCAACATATTTGAGGGTGCGTGGAGCACGCAGACACCCTTCCCTGGTCGATTTTGGCTACCGGAACACCATCCTTGAGGCTTGGCACCATATTTAAGGGGCAGGTGGGCATGCAGCCCCCCTCCCTTGGGCCAAATCAACAAAGGGTCCCCACCAGCAGGCCTAGGAGGTCAGGGTATACCTACCATGCCCCCATGTGTCTTTTTTGGTTGTTTTAGGAATTGGGACTGAGTCCTAAACCTATAATGTCTGCCACTGCTTCCTGGTTGAAGTGGTGGCATTCATTCAGATCTCAGTTTGAGATCTGTAGGATCTGTGGACCCTCCATGTCTCTAGATATACATAAATGTATTTTTTAATTACCAGAAAACTACTCAACAGATTTACACTAAATTACAAAAGAACGCTTTCGGGACCAAGATCTAGCTTTTTGCCAAGTTTGGTGTTATTTCGTTCAACTGTTTGGGCTGTAGTCATGTCTAAAAGTCCTATGGGGAATCCCATGGGGAAAATACATTTTGGGAGCCCCCTTTTTTCTCATCCCCTGCTTGATGAATCACCCCATAACTTTACAGACAGCAGCTAAAGTGACTGGCACTCAATTTTTAAAAATGTGGTGAAGATTCGCCAAACAGCACCAAAGTTATTAGCAAAACAAAAAACACTTTTCCTATGGAAACAAGGTCATAACTATAATTACCTACTCTCTCTCTCTCTCTCTCTCGCTATATATATATATATATATATATATATATATATATATATATATATACACATATATATATATATATATATATATGTAGATATATAAATAAATATATAATAAATATAAATAAAAATAATTCAGATTTGTTGCAACTAAGTTGCCCAAAAATGTTTATTGAATCTAATCAAACTATTACTCCAACACATGAGTGGGAATTCATCCATTCTGGTCTCGAAGTCTCTCAGGCCATAGTTATAGGTGATAATTCCCTAATAGACATACAGATACAAATGTTGTTGCTTTGTAATATGAAACTATATATTTAAATAAATATATTTCACTATTGTTCAAAGCCATCTGTAGGTTTTAGACAACTGCAGTAATTGTGCTGTTTTCATATATCCCCCATGAAGTGAGAATTGCAAAACTCATCTAGGGTTATCACAATCTGGGGAATCTATAATAAATAAGAAGTGTTGGGTATTTTTGCTGATAGCACTAACAAAATTTGTTGCTGTTTTCGCACAGGAAAAGTCCAGGAAGAGATTGAAAGAGTAGTAGGTTCCCAACAGCCCACCAGTGGACATCGAAAGCTTATGCCATACACAGATGCAGTACTACATGAGGTGCAGAGATTTGGCAACATTGTGCCTTTGAGTCTGCCACGTGAAACCACAGTGGATGTCACCTTCAAGGGGTATTTCTTACCGAAGGTAACAATGCATTTATAATTTGTTAGATTTTTAAACAGGACTAATATGTATATTGTGTTTGTGAATTATTTTGAGTTTACCCATATGAATTTACTTTTGACTGCATAAAATACTTGGAGTTAAGTTTTGTAAACATTTGTCATAGTTTTGAGAACATAAAAAGACAGAAGAGTTCATTGGTTAGTTTTAGATCACCATACAAATACAACCCCGAAAAAAGTGACAAAGCAGTTAATAGTACCATGCTGTGCCATTTGTCACATCAGTCTCAACATGGCATCCTCTCAGGTAGAAATGAAGGCTCCAGGATAAATCATAAGGAACTCGAGCTAGGTTGGTATCATCAGCCACTTGTTGAACAACTACCACTTATTGATACCAGAAAGTGGTTGTTGTCCAGGGAGGGATTATAAATGACATAATTGACCCCCAAAACAAATGCCTGTGTTGCCTGTAGTTCCATCCTGAAACTGTTGGATGGAAACACACATTTTGGTAGTACTTTTTGTTATGTGGCTGCCTCCATTGCTTCTAGGGCGTGGGAGACTCATTTCGAACCCCTTCCTATGTTCTATTGCTGTGCACTAAATATATGAAGTGGATATATAGGGGCATAATAAACAAGGGTTCTGGGGGTGCCTGCTGTGGCGCTAGGCTACTTGAATTGCACTCATGATAGAAGAGAGCAGAGTGCATTTCTCCTCTATCAAATCATTAACATTTATAAAGCGCGCTACTCACCCGTGCGGGTCTCAAGGCGCTAGGGGAAAGAGGGGGTTACTGCTGCTCGAAAAGCCAGGTTTTTAGGAGTCTCCGGAAAGCGGAGTGGTCCTGGGTGGTCCTGAGGCTGGTGGGGAGGGAGTTCCAGGTCTTGGCCGCCAGGAAGGAGAAAGATCTCCCACCCGCCGTGGAGCGGCAGATGCGAGGGACGGCAGCAAGAGCGAGGCCAGAGGAACGGAGGAGGCGGGTGGGGACGTAGAAGCTGAGACGTCGGTTGAGGTATTCCAGTCCCTTGTTGTGGAGGGCTTTGTGTGCGTGGGTGAGAAGTCGAAAGGTGATCCTTTTGCTGACTGGGAGCCAATGCAGGTGTCTCAGGTGTGCGGAGATGTGGCTGTTGCGGGGTACGTCAAGGATGAGGCGGGCCGAGGCGTTTTGAATGCGTTGCAGGCGATTTTGGAGTTTGGCTGTGGTCCCAGTGTAGAGGGTGTTGCCGTAGTCCAGGCACCTTGTAGGTTGGTCTTGGCGCTGACGGGGTCCTTGGTGAGGGAGAGTATAAGTTGGGTGTCGTCGGGGTAGGAGGTGATGATGATGTCGTGCTTGCGTACGATGTTGGCGAGGGGGCTCATGTAGACATTGAAGAGTGTCGGGCTGACTGATGAGCCTTGAGGTACGCCGCAGATGATCTCGGTGGGTTCTGAGCGAAACGGAGGGAGGTAAACTCCTTGGGAACGGTTTGAGAGGAAGGAGGCGATCCAGTCCAGGGCCTGGCCTTGGATCCCGATGGAGCGGAGGCGGGTGATTAGGGTGCGGTGACAGACGGTGTCGAAGGCAGCCGAGAGGTCGAGGAGAATGAGGGCGACTGTTTCACCGTTGTCCATCAGGGATCTGATGTCGCCTGTGACTGAGATGAGGGCGGTTTCCGTGCTGTGGTTGGTTCGGAATCCGGTTTGTGAAGGGTCGAGCAGGTTGTTGTTTTCCAGGAAGGTGGTCAGCTGTTTGTTGATGGTCTTCTCTATTACCTTGGCTGGGAAAGGCAGGAGAGAGATGGGGCGGAAGTTTTTCAGGTCGCTCGGGTCAGCCGTAGGTTTCTTTAGTAGGGCGTTGACTTCGGCTATCATTTCATGCAACGCAACACAGCAAGTTGACTTGCTGCATTGCTGTGCATGAAAGGTAAGTAAATCAGCCCCTTGGTCTGCAGTACTTAGCACTGGCATTGGGGGGAAGTAGGTCGAAACTGAGGTGTTAGTACAGGACTGAGTTGTAAGCACTAAAACTTTAAGTACAGCATACACTCTTAAGACTAATAGGTCCAGATTCATCAAGGGCTTGCATCCCCAACGCAAGCCCTTTATTCAGATTTGCTATGCCACACAGACCCACCTTGTGTGGCTTGGCGTGTCAGAGGAATATTTTAAGTAGCGCAAGGCAACGCAAGTTGTGCATTGTGGTGATGTTCCATGAAGACAGCATGGGTGTTCCCACACATTCACCCATGGTTTTTGAAGCTTTGCCAGAGTTACTAAGACTTGAAAACCTGAGAATGCGTCAAAATGCTATGCCTTCACAGGCGAGGCGTAACAAGGAGAAACATCTTTATCTTTCCTTGTTATTTCCTCTTTCTACGTGCATTTTTTTGTAATGAGATGTATAAAGAGGAACATGCCTCTGAGGACTGTGGGGAAAAGATGTCCCTTCCTGCAGAAAAACAATCCTGCCTGTAAGGTAGGCACCTGTGCACCATGGTGCAGGGGTGCCTTTCTTTGCGCCTGGCAGCCATGAGTGCGCCAGCAGAGAAAGAGCAGACATGTGCCATATGTTATTAATTATGGCACATTCTTACTCTCTCCCTTTGAAGCAGCTCAATGCAGCAAGTTGTCTTGCTGTGTTGCACTGCATCAAATCTTGGTAAATCTGGGACTTATTCCCTGGAGGAAAGTAGGGTAAACTTACTCTTTGATTCCTGCCAGTAGACCATTAAAATCTCCTTGAGTATTGTATGGTACAGAGAATAATCATTTTACCTCAACAAGATCTAATAAAGAGGACGGATGATCCACTATCGGTCCATGATGTGCTGTGAGATTTAGGGCCAAATTTAATAAAAGTGGCACTGCATCCAATGCAGTCCCACGTTTCTTGTGCCTGCAGTCCCACGTTTCTTGTGCCCCCCTGCGTCAGCATGTATGTGCCATATTTATGATATGGCGCACCATAGCGGTATTAGGAACAAAAGTGTCAAAATATTTGACGCTATTGTGGAGCTTTGTTTCACTAGCGTCAAAAATGTTGATGTTAGCGGAGCAAGGTGCAAGGAGGCCTTTTCATTGCAATGGGTGCGTCCTTTTAACACCTGCGAAGCCTCGAGCATGACAACAGCAGCATGTCTTATGCTGTTGGTGTGGTGAGGGATTGTTTATAACCACTGGGATGAAGTCTGAGGCAGGGAGCAAAAGGGCCCAGGCACTCTGTGGTTCAGTGGTGCCCTTTGGCTTGGCCACGGTACAAGGAGTAAAGAGGACCATTTACGTTTGTAAAGAGCGATTTTTAAATACACGGTCTACACTCCGCTTGAATATGCAGAGAGGGCACATGCAGGCAGCGAATTGAGCGCACATTCTAACTTTAATGTTTGATCACAGAGTGTAAAGCTTTTATCATAATCGCCTTTTCTTCCTTCTTGTACATTGCGCACTTGCGCTTGGCATGAGTATTTTAGAACTAGATTTATGTTTTCAACACACATTTTAATCTGAAATGTCACCTGAATTGCATTATGCACTTCTTATGTGGAAAAGGTTTATTAGGAACGAGAGAACAGGAGCACAAGTAATACAAACCTTGCCACTGTGAGCTTGTGCTTTATTTCCCATTTTTCATTTTCTTCAGAAATGCAAGTTTTCTTTGTAATTTAGAAGTGAAGACTTTTTGTGTTCTGTTTATTACTTTTATCTGCTGTATCAAATAAAGGTTTTGGGGAAGTTTATTCAGGGGTTTAAAAGCATATGTATCATGCTAAGCCTGTTAATGATTTAATTCCGTAAGCTCCATGCGTGGGACTGCACCTTTGAGTGGGCCCTGGAAGAACGGTGTCCCAGCACCCTGGTTTTCGCAATGCATGCTAGGTGTGCTCTGCTGCAGAGATCAGTACTGTGGCTCAAATATCTAATGCATTAATAACATGAAAATACCACTGGGGACTTGGCAAAATGTGTTTCTAAAACGGGACTGTTCCCTGGACAGCGCAGACATGGAGATCTTTTAAAGGCAGGGGGGAGGGTGGAAGTGCAGGAAGTGCACCTGCCCCACTGCCACTGTCTTCACAGCACCTCCAAAAGTTGGAGACAGCTGCAGCTTATAAGGAATATATGAGGCACAGGCCGGGGCTCGGGCAGTGAAAGGGAGCCTTATACCAAAGCTGTTTGTCCTGCAGTACGTTGTGCACAGAATATAACATCCTGCAACTAATATGTATCATGCCAGCTTCACAATACATGTTAGCTCCATAGCAATAGATGTAAGATAGCTCAGGATCCACCTTGTTTGTCTCGCATGTGTGCGCTCATCTTTAGTCTTAGGGTGGGCAGAACTCTGCGGAACTCGCATAGTTTTTATAGTAAAACTCAGCACTTTCTGCCCACCACTAATCTTTTACTGTGGAAGTTGAAAGTGTAAATGCAGGTGGCACATGTGAAGCACAAGCGCTGTTCTTACTAGAAGTATATATTAGGACGATGTCTAAATAGGGAATAATGCAGTAGCAAAGTAAAAAAGAGAGGACCTAATATACACTTAAAAGAGGAATTCATTGCTTACTGTGTGGTAAATGAAAAACAAATTCCGCACTTGTATCAAGATTGGCTGGGATGGGGGAGAGGAGAATCTTATCTTTGGTCAATAAAGACCCATGCCAGGTATATCATTGGGCTTTATTGTGACATGTATCCCCAGTGATAAAGATGAAAATGCCTGCTTATCTACCAGCTTAACTTTATGAGGATGCAGTAAGTTGGACCAGAGAGGGTGTATTATTTGAAGACTCCTCTGGAAGTGAGAATAAGGAGGGAGTCATCACTGCAAAAAGGCAGAACGGAGAAAGATGTTTTCCATACAAGGCTAAGAAAGCTCTCAGTACAGAGGGAAACAGAAGGAACTTTTTTTGGTAAAGGAGTGCACGTGGGGAGAATAAGAGTAGGAGAAATGCAATTTTATGTAGAAGAGACTGAAAAACAATAGTTGCGTAACGTGTTAGCACCATGGAACAAGATATGGTTATTATAGTAGTAGGAGACAAAATACACATTGGCAAACAGGGTTAGGGCTCCAGAACCACTCTATCAGGACACCAGATCAAGAGCACTATATGATCCCCAAGCAGTAGGCGGTAGCACTGATAGTACATACAGCTGGAAATGGGATGTACGATAAAGTCACAATATATTGGCACAAGGAAATGTTTGCATCCATATTGAGGTTTTTCCTAAGCATTCATTTTTTAAACTAACCTGAAATGATCAGGTTGAGGGAGTCAATCTGAGTATGAACGATATGTGTTTCCAGATTCTACATATATTACCTGAGAAAAAGTGGGGCTCTTTTGTCAGGACTTACTAGCCAGAAGTTTCCTTTGTTCCTAAATAAGCACTGGCTACCCAAGATGACAGGACATTTTTCAGGATCTCTAGGAGTGTTCGGGCAGACTGCTTTGTAAGGGAGATCAGTATTACTATAGATAAGTGGGGCTCTAGGGAGCCTGAGAACTGATCAAATATGTGGGTACCTTAGATGGGTCACTATGTCATGTGAAGGCAGCTTTTGGAGAGGGCTACTCAGACTAGTCTGGTTACAGAATATCATTTTCAGAAAGATTTTTCTGTTACCTACTCACGACTTACTCTTAAATTCTAGGACCAAGTGAGAATGATAATTGGGCATGGGTCATTCTGTGAATCAGGCTTGAGAGACAACAGCACTTATTTAATCATGGAAAAGCTCATGAGTGGTAAAAACAGTTAAAGTCCCTCATTACAAAGTAGTCAGAATAAGTGAAATGCTTACCTCATGTTGTAAATACAATTACACCATAGTGAGGTGTTTAGCATGTATGGTAAATACCTCCTTTTACAACTATCTAAACTTGCAAATGAGGCATGACATAAGGAATCATTATTTAACACATAGAAAAGCTCCTGTTTAGCCTTTTTAACATGTCTTTTCCCTTGACAAATTTTACCAGGTTTGATCTGCCAGGATTTATCAGGGTAAAACTGCATTATTCCAAACACTGTGCAGACAAGTTTTTGCTCAAGGATCAGAATTTAGCCCTGTACTTGTGATCAGGGCCAAAGACTAGAGGCGTAGTGGGTCAACACGGGTGGGCAAACGATCAGAGGCACCAGAAATATTCTCATTCCTAAACTTGATGTCCTCATAGATAAACATGTGATCACATTTTATGGACTACGTTAAAAAGGTCTTAAGATAGATTGGAAGACAATAATAACTGAGTGCTTTTGAAGTTGATGTTAATATTGTGCAGAAGAGAATTGTGATAATCCAAAGCATCCTTAAGGGCAGCCTACAGTCATTAGTGTAGCTTCTCTGCCACTGATGTTTGGTTGGTTTATCTTAAAGTTTTCCGGTTCACAGACTGGGCGATTACCACTTGTTCCAGAGCCTAGATTAAGAACAGCAGAGTCTATCTACCACATTTCTAATGGCAGTAAAAAGAGTCTCTGTGTGTTTGAAGAGGCAAATAAAATATATCTGTATGGTAATTCAGTTTGATTAGTACTCTCTTCTTTTTTTTTAACATTTGAATCTTTGACATTGACTTTTTCAATGGAAGCTTCAATATAGTCTGTTTATTTAAACTTGTTACACATTGTTCTTTACATTTCTTCATGTTGTAAAGAAACAGTCTTTTTGCAGGTTTCCCCCCCATTTTTTCCCCCTTTAGGAGTTCTGGCTTCTGGTTTTCATCTCTGAAAGTGTACTGGAGCTTGCTCACCAGGCCCCAGTGCCAGTGCTCTCTCCTTCAAAGATGATGTATTGGCAACCCCAACTGGCAAGGAGTTTAACACCTGTCAAGTAGTACCAGTGGGACACAGGGCATGGTAGTTAATATGGACACCAGGGTCTAAAGCTCTGAATTTGCCACCCTGAGTGACCCAGATAAACAGGTTGACATCAGTCCTGCCATTGCAGACTGCATGAGCATTACAGACTGCTCAAACTCGACTTTGCCCTCACCATGTGTGGCAAGGACACAGCACTATTTTCAATATATGTCAGCCACCCCTAAGGTAGGCCTTCTGAACACAGGAGGCAGTGTGCATCATATTAAATATGTGGACATATAAATGCAATCTTATTTGTCCTTCTAGTAGCCTCTTTCCATTAAGGGCTGCTATAAGTGTTCAGGGGACCGTAGGCTAACATGGTTACCTTGGAGTTGCCCACCTGGTTATCCTAGCCATTTATGTTCCCCGGCTGAGAGTCTGAAGCTGCTGCTGTTAAGACAAAAGTCTGACCCCCCGCCAAGAGGTGTGAATGCTCCCAGGAGTCAGAAACAAAGGGCTGCCTGGGTGGGAGCTGTTACCTCCCTTCCATGCAGGATGGCTAGTGAAATGGCGCAACAAGGCAGTGAACCTTAAAGCTCCCACTACCTCTTATATGCAAGTTGGTGCTTTCACGGCAGCCCATATGTGCTTGTCCAGTTTCGCACCTAATCGGTGTCCTCCTGAGGAGAAAAGAGCCAACCCCCTGCTCCAGGCACATTTGCAACCTGGGCAGGTGGGAAAATTAGGTAGTCTGGAGGTGCACACACCAGAAGGCTAGCCACACCCCTAGTGTATGCTTCCTGGTCTGTACAGTCGAGAATAGATTCTGCCATTTTGAGAAGTGGCAGAATAGAGGCTTCTGGATAGAGACGGTGGCACACAACCGCAGTTGGGTTTGCTGAAACCAAATGTGATCACCTCAGGGTCAAATTAGCCACTGGAGCTACTAGCCCATTATCTACTAAACACCCACACCTCTAGCACCCCTAAATCTTGGACTTAAGGGGCTCCCATGGCACCAGAACATCAGTTCTAATTGACCAGTAACAAAGGACAAAGAAGAGATCCAAGTCTGTGACCTCAGGACATGCACAACAAAAAGGTGCGAATAACTGTGCCTCTGGCAACTAGCCTGCAACTGCATGACTACGAATTGTCCTGGACTAAAGACAGGCTCCAGAGAAAAGAGGAACCTCTCTGAAAGCCAAAGGCAACTAGAGGGCTCCCTTGGACCAGAGATACTAGTCCACTGCAGCCTGCAGGCAAAACACACTCCCGGTACCAAAGAATCACTGGCCATCAGGCCTACTGAGGGATCTCCCAAAAGCAAATTGTCCAGTGCATTGTGGTAAATGTAGTCCTAACCTCCAGCATGTTCCAGGTGGCTACTGTTTTCCTCCGGACTCTAGGACATCATAGTATCTGAAGGCTAAGCTTGCTGTGTCCAGCTGGGCTGCCACTACCTTTTTTTGATGCTGTGTCTCAAGAGACTGCTGCAGCATCATCAACCAGATGCCCCAGTGGCCAGGTTACCAAGAGTTTGCATACCCTTCCTCACCAGCACCATCTAAATGGCAAACTCAGCACCCATGACTCCCTTGTTCACTGCCAGGGACAGCCAGGACAATTCTGCACCCAGACCCAATAAGCCAGGTAAAATTCAACTAAATGTCTGAGCCTGGTCCTAGGACCTGCCTCAACTGTACACTCAGTGGTATCCATTGCACTCGACCTGCAAATGACCGATAGTCACTAGTGTGTTTTGCAAGAGTTGAATTCACTGATATACTTTCCTTTAAAAATCCATAACTCTGGTTATACTGATGCGATGGTCTTCAGTTTTGTGTCTAAAATTATTTTAAACTCTTCTTTCTTTTGATAAATTGGTTTCATGTTTCTTTTGAGTTGTGCCAGTTACTTATCCATGTTGGTACTCTGAAATGCTTAACACTTTCCTCCAGTAAAGCCTGACTGCTCTGTGCCAGAGTACCAGGACTGTGCTAGGCATTTATTAGTGTGAATCCAAAGGAAATATTAGGATTTAACCTGAAGGTATTGCAAAGTGAAGCCTAACCAGCCTATCGGCAGCTGCCACTGAAAGGGGGTGGCAGGGGAGGGTGAAAATGTTTCTTTAAAAACAAAATGAAAAAAACTCTTACATGGTTCTTTGGGATATGGCTTTGTCTCCGTTCTCGGCCCGTGCAGCATTGTCCTCTTCCCCCACTCCATTCAGCCAATCACAATGCTGCTGTCACCAGCATGACAGCAGCGTCGTGATTGGTGTGAGCAGCCTCATTTGGCTCTGACAGGGGAGTGGGACCATGTGCACTTTCTCCTCCCTGCAATACAGCTGGGTGGAGAAATGCAAAGTGTGCATGTCTGTTTGGCTGGACGAACACAGCCGGCCAAACAGACAAGCTCACTCATGGTGCACATGCCAACTCTACTCCAGCCCTCCTCCTGCTCCCCCCCAACCTGGCTCTTGATAAAAAATAAAATGATAATAACGTTTCGTTATTGTCATTTTATTTCTTCTACTCCCCACAAGCAGTGGGGCGAGGCTCCTGCGCTAGCCGCCGCTGAACCAGCCTCACTGCATAATCCCCCACTTTCGTACACATACTTATTAGATCGTGAAGTCATGCCCTTTAATCCTGTCAACTGTGAAAATTACAAACTTGCTTTAAGGATGATGACACATTTCGTTGTGAAGTATATCCCGATTTCAACAGCATTCACATGTCTCGAAATGCAATGTGAATCAAATGTTTTCATTTTTACGAGAAGTGTTTCCTCATAAACATTTAAAAAATGTTTATAAAGCAAATGTATTGCCATGAGGTTTTTTGATGATTTTGAACTTGCAAAAATGTGTTCTTCTAATCTGCCTATGAGTATGTTGTAATAAAATTTTGCTATGCTTGACCCCGTCTGTATGTCCTTCACCATGAGAAAAAATAATACAAATTTAGCAAAAATAATACCCATTTTGTCTGAGCATAGTAAGCTCCATTCCGCCACCTCTAAGGCAGTTTCTTAGCAGACTGAGCTATGTAAGGTATTAACATCTAAGGTGCAAGGTATGATTGTCTGTTTCTGCCGTGAGGATTTTTTTCTGCGAAATAATTGCTCGGTTCTTTCTTGTTAAATCGACTTTTGAATTCTAGTTTCTACAAAACTGAAATATATATATTTCGACATATTAGCATATGGAAATAATGCTGAGAATGATTAGTCAAAACAGCGATTCTGTTGAATTTGTGGCAACATATACTTGGCACATATAAGGTTTTCATTGGATAAGTAGCTCTTATTTCCTGTACAATAGAATTCATGAGCTCTTTCAAAAACGCTTTGTAAAGTTTTCTTATATCCATTAACTCGATACTTTCCAGTTTCCCATACGTATTCAAAACAGTTAAATATCACAGACCCCTTGAATTCTAATATGCATTTTTTCATGACCACAAGGGTGCTATATTTCTCAGCCATTGTCAATGTTGTTAGTTAATTTTTCTAATATGCATATTTCTTTGAATGTCTAAATGTTCATTTTATTTTGAATATTATCTTATGTATGGTATAGATCTCAAGTGTCTTGTCAAAACCGTTTTCACTAGAACACAGAAATTTTTTGTGGTTGATTTATTCTGCATTTCAAGGTATTACTACTCACACTCATTGGCACTTTTTTTCTGAAACCGGCACATCCAGTGGATGTATGGCAATGTCAGCAGCCTGGGGTGCCTGCTGGGCTACTGGTTGTTGTGGGATGGTGCGTTCCACCCAGCTCCTCTTCTCTCAAGAGCTCCTATGGTCTGGATAGTCTTTCCCTCCTGTCTTCGGTACCTCTGCAGTTCTAGCAGTGTGCGCCTCCTGGGTCATGGTGCCTCAGCTCTACACTGCTTCCAGGCTTCAGAAAACAATAAAGAGATTCTCCCTCTACACCATGGCAAACCTTGAAAAAAGGGAAAAACAAAAGCCACAGTTCTTAAGGGATGGGGTTGTATTCAAAGTCACCATGATCAGCATTTTTCCGCTCTAGGACTTCTTGTAATCTTTTAGCCCTATCTAAAATGGCTGCACTACGTTGTACTAAGAGATCAGCTCAACCCAGTGTGGAGCCCTGCCATGAGAGAAAAATGTAGCTTCCTAGCTCCTGTTTTCCCTATACAAGACAGAGCCTTTCTCTCTGTAGGTGTGTCACAATGTGGCCAATGCTTTTTTTGACATGCTCATTTTTCTGCTCCTGTCTAGTTGGTACTTTCCAGACCTAGATCCTATTAGTGTTTTTTTATACTCGAACTCTTCTACTCCCCTACTTCCTTGAAGACTTCTACATTTCTTGGAGTTTGTATGTGACTTTTTTCTAAAGCACCTTCTTGCTGACACCAGTCCTTCACAGTTTAATATTCTGTTGTGATATCACTGTGGCTTCAGAAAGGTGTCACCATTACCTCTGAGTCCAGGATCAAGAGAGTACCATTGTGTTCAGTCCTGGTCAAGTTCTGTCTCAGTAATAATTGCACAGCCCTCAGATATATTGTCAAAAAGGTTTAATAACAACGTCTTCATAAATTTCGGAAACAATACATGATAACACATATTTCAATTTATTAATTAGAAGATTTAGTATGGCTCATCGGTTCTTCTTCCAAAGCCCTTCCCTCTTGGGTTTTTCATTTGGTGAAGGGGTTGTTTTTAAAGAAAGACACATTTTGGAAGTAGAGTAGTTACTGTAATTATTTTGTTCTCCATTGCATCACTTTTGCCCCTGCTTCTTTTGCAAGTCTCTGATAATTAGTACTGTCTGTCTCATTTCCAGTTTTTTATTATTTAGCTCCTTTTATACCTTCAGTGGTTGACCAAGATCCACCTGTGAATGTAATATCTGTTTTTGCACTCTACCTTGCTGCAATTTGTTTATTACAAAATTAATCAAAAAAGGACAATAGACACCACAGAAGTGGTTCATTGGGGTCCCCAAAGAATTGATGGCAGTGCAGCTAAGAAAAGACCACACATACTGTAGTCAGAAGTCTCTAATCTCCACCCGGCAGCAGTGAAGGTTCAAACTAGAAGTGAAAACAAGAACTGGTCATGTTGCAACTCGAGTGTGACCAGAGATTCCATAATAGATGGTTCATGGAGGTCCTCCTCAAATGTACTATGATGCAGCCCAGTGAGTTATGGCATTTACCTACAAGAGGAGCTGGCATCTGCAAGGATAACCAGAAGACAATGCTGTTGTGGGTCTATGATGGCCACTGAGAATAGTGAAGGTACAATCCAAGAGCCCACTTATGACCTCATATACCACAGTAGTAGGTCTGCTGATTAATGAGACTTTTTAGTTGTAGAGAGATGTAAACCACAGTTGGTATCACTAGGGAACCAGTAAGAGGAGGTAAAAAATGCTGCACCTGTGTAAAGTATTTCAGATTTCATATAATGACTTGTGAGACAGAAGATAATGAAGTTGGGACAAAAAAGAGTGGATGAGCATCTGACCAGAAGCACTTCCAAGGACAAACTAGCCAAAGAAAAGTCACATAGACCACACTCTTAACCTCTCGGCACTTGGGAGATGCCACAGGATGATGGTCTTGACTACCCTGCCTTTGAAGGATGCCACAGAATGACCACCCCGATAGCTACACTGGAAGGAGAGGTTATATACGTGGGATCCCGGTCATGTGACTAGAGGGATGGGAGGAAAGCCCGTGCCAAAATTGTGGACAAGTGGTGAAAGGGAACACAGAGCCCAAGAACAAACATATCTGCATAAAAACTTGACAAAAACGTAATTGCCCAAGTACCAATTTCTTAAGCTTTATTTTCAGCACAGTTCTGAATGTGCGTACCTATCACTAAAAATGTTACTAACCTTGTCAGGCTATCTGGTACTGAGGCACAGGTTCACATGCGTGGATTGTGTGAAGTTTCTTACATAGAAGAAACCTAGCTGCAAAGCAACACAATATTGTATACGTAATGGGTACATGCACAGTGACGCGTGGAGACAAGGTTGGAATTGGAAGTGGGGCAATTGTAGGAGCGGGCAGTATTCTTTAAAGGAGAAAAAGGAAGTTAGGTTTACAAGAACGGGAAGGCAACACATGAGCAGGTGTTGGTGGGACAGATGGTAAGGAGTTACACACCACCTTGGCGGCGGGGGATGGGTGTTATTGAATTGGAAGTGGGAGAACTGGTTGAGAGTGGAAGGTTTCAGTGGTGACAAGATGTTGCCTGCCGAGGGAGGTCTTTAGCTCCCACGTCATCTGCTTGTCTCAGATCCCTTTGGAAAGCAATTTGTGCCTCTAATCCGGGTAATAAAGGAAAAACGTTTTTAATTGCGGAATGCACCGGCAAATTACATATATTTAATTTATGTATAGCAACACATTGTGATAAGAAGGAACACATATCCCCTCACGTTATTTATTCGTTTATTTATCGGTTATTTAAACCCAGGAAATAAAGCACTCGAAACAGGTCCTAGGTGTGGTTTCTAAAGTCAGATTGCTTGCATTTAGTTTTTGTTGCATAACATTGTGAAACGGAATAACACATTTGCCACGCTTGAGATTCATAGCGTGCACGAAACCAACCTGAATCAAGCTGAATGCGCTTAATAAATTCATAAACTGCTTTTACACATACTTTTAGGGAACTTTTATTATTCCGCTGCTGGAATCGGTGCTGTACGACAAGACTCAGTTTGAGAAGCCGGAAGAGTTTAACCCGCAGCATTTTCTTGACTCTGAGGGCAGATTTGTGAAGAAAGACGCTCTGATGAACTTCGGAGCAGGTAATATTTCTCTGACGATTTTTGCTGATGTTTCTACTTCGTGCTAATATTATACCTATCGTCCAGGGTGTTTCAAACCCTGAAAAGACACGCTGCATGTTCAATACACAAAATATACTAGGTTGGAATGCAAGTAGAGCTCTGGTCAAAATAATGTTTTTAATCACTTAAAAAAATGATCGTCACCTTAATCGCGGATGGTTACTACTGAACACTTTGCATGCGCCTGTTTAGAGATAAGTGGAGCTCCCAAAGGGTTACGACACTCATATGTACTCGGCAACATAGGCAGCATGGGGGCCTGGGGCCTAGGGCCCCAACACTACAAAATCTTCTAGCGTATGCCATTCTTTATAACATTGGGAAAACACCTCTTCAAATTATGCTTTAAACAATCTTCGGATTTCCATGCTACAACAGAGCAGTTGTGACGTGCGTTGACCATGAAAGACAATAAAAAGTACTGTCTGTTCTTTTTATCCAAATAATTTTGTTGCACAGCAAGAGCCAGATGTAGGAAAGGAAAATTTTGCGACTTGCAAATTGCGAGTCTGACCGACTCGCAAATTGCAACTCGCAAAATGGGATGCAGAAAGGTGTCTCAGACACCTTCTGCGACTCGCTATGGGGTCGCAAAGACCCACCTCATTAATATTAATGAGGTGGGTCGCAGTTTGCGACGCCATAGCGAGTCCCTGCACTCACAGGGATGGTGGCCTGCTGTAGTCAGCAGACCTCCATGTCTGTGACTGCTTTTTCAAAAAAGCAGTTTTTTTTCTTTTTGCAGCCCGTTTTCCTTAAAGGAAAACGATTTGCAAAAAGAAAAAACTTCCGAAACCATTTGTTTTTGTTTTTGTTTTTTTCAGAGCAGGCAGTGGTCCATAGGACCACTGCCTGCTCTGAAAAAATATTTTTTTCGGCATTCACAAAGGGGAAGCGGTCCCATGGGGACCCCTTCCCTTTTGCGAATGAGTTACCACCAGTGTGACACTGGTGGTAACGGCGAGTTGGTTTGCGACCGCATTTGCGGTCACAAAACAACTCAGCATGGTGATGCGGTCGCAAATAGGAAGGGAACACCCCTTCCTATTTGCGAGTGGCATCCTCAAACTGCGAGTCGGTACCAACTCGCAATTTGAGGATGAGCATCACATTCGGCCTTTTGCATGCCGCAAACTGCGTTTTTCGCAGTTTGCGAAATGCAAAAGGCTTCCTACATCTGGCCCTAAGTTCGTATGGCGGAAATAAAAGAGGCTTCTTTTCAAAGAATTCCGTATAACACGATGCATCTCCAATGCTTGTATAACAGATAGCTGAGCATGAATAGGAATGTACCGTGACTGTTCCCGTTTAAAGAAGTGTATTTTCATCAATTTCTAGAAAATGGGATTTTTTTGTTGTAGAGCTAGAAGGATTAAAAAATCCCTCAGTTAGGAACTGACTAAACAGGCAGTTTGTTGCACTGAGTAGATAACAAAGACACAGGGGCATATTTAAGAGGATTTGGCGTGGGACAGCGTAGCAAGTCTTCTTCATGCACTGCCCTACACCAATGTGCCAGGGCAGGAATTCACCATATTTACAAAATGCGGTGCATTTCTGTCTTTTCCCCCTGCAGCGGCCCACAATTGGCTGCCTAGCAGCAACACAGGCACCCTTGCCCCATGGTGCATGCAGGATTGTTTTTGTGCAGAAAAGGACACCTGGCTAGACAAAAAGAGTCCAGAGAGATGTTTTCCTCTTTCTATGTGTCCTGCTTAATGCAGCACACATGGAAAGAGGGAAAAACCAGGGGAAGTGAAAATATTTCTCCTCGATACACCTACTCTGGGGAGGCGTAAGGTTTTGGTGCCGCCCAGGGTTACAGGCTCTTGTAAATCTGGGGCAGCATCAAAATCCATGAGTGTTGCATGGGAAAACCCACCACTATGCCCTTGGAAAGCCCTCCTGGCGCAGAGTAAGGCAACACATTCTTAAGAACACATAGGGAGAGGGTATCCCTTTCTGCACAAAAATAATCCTGTATGCAACACAGGCATCCAATTGTGTGTCAGTGCAGGGGTAATGGAGAGAAATGCATGGTATTTCATAAATACAGTGCATTTTTGCCTTTTCACATTGGTGTAGGGCAGCACTGCTTTACGCCAATTCCAAGTAAATGTGGCCCTATTATGTGCCACATCTTTGACTCCCCAACACTCTATAGGACTAGCAGCATTCCATACTTCAAATCCTACACAGGTGTTTGAGAAAGAACGAGAATACAACATTTTATGCCTTGAAAAATTAATATGTCATATTTTCATACTTTTCCAATACGTATTTGGGCTGAATTAGGTAGTTGGCTTAAATTACTTAATTTGGTTCTGAATGAAGTTCTACTATGCTAACTTGAAAAAAAACTCTCTCATTAATAATAAGGAACCCAATTTATTTAGTTTCTGAAAGATGTAAGAAGGGGTGTAACACACGTACCTGCAGCCTTAGTGGTGCAGAGGGGGGTCCCACCACTCATGGGGCTTATGAATATATCAGAGACTGAGGGGCTGGTCACAGTCTTTGTGGCGGGGATTAGGGGGGTGGGCATCATTTTCCCTTATGCCACTGAATGCTGGACCCAGTCTGTGTATCCATTAAAAAATACATATCGTTTTTATTTTGCATGGACAGACGAATCAGCTTTGTAAAAGAAGGCATTCGCCTGCATGTCTTGAAAGAGGTTCTTGATGAGCTACAGTTCTAGCCTCTCGCCAACTGTCATAGAGAGATTATGTCAACAAAGTGTTTGGTAACTTTATTGTCTTTGTTGGCCCCAACATTTATTAGGGGCACTTTTACAAGAAGACATCGTATTGCTGCAAGATTTCTGTTAACAGTAGACACATTACTTGTGACAAAAAAATCAATTTGCTGAATATCATCTGATACAGGTTCAGTGACATCTGGTGGATTGTGTGCAAATGTAATTTGTGTAAGAAACACCACTGTTGTGACCCATGCAGCAAATGCAGTAAGGGTCAGGACTGCTAGGTTTATTGAAAACTCACCAGAATACAGCTTACATGTCATGCAAAGTCAAGCTTTCATAGAGAGTTAATTCACATCCAAGTGAGTGGAAAGCGATAGTAACTGCATGATTAAATATCTTCTCAGAATTTGAAGAGGGGTACCCCTACCAATGCAATAAATGCACTCTGGTCAGGTCAAAAGGCAGCTCTGAGAGAAACCCTGCTCAGTCCCTCATAGCTGTTGAATAAGCACCGGAAACTCCCCAGAGAAGCACATGCTAAGTTCAAGCAGTGCCAACAACTTTGAAGAAGTAACAAAACACATTTAATTTCCCAAACCAATTTACAAAAAACAGATAAATATTTAAGAAGCAAAATGACAACGGAATCATCCAAAAAGATTAAATGCAACCAGATATATAAATTTAAAAAATATTATGGAAAACAGCATCAAGAAATGGTCCATGGGGCAAGGTCCAATGCTACGGCTATCTGAGGTCCCTCGGTATCACATATTGTCATCAAGCCCCCACTCAAGCTGTTGATTTAGGAAACAAAAGCTCTGAGTGGGACAAACCTGTATTTTGTGGCCACTGAGACTGTTTTGCCTGCCAAATACATTTGCTGCCTTGCTCCTGTACAAAGCTTTCCCTTCTGACTTTGTCATTATTTTGAAAGTTGAAATCCTGCAGTACGACAAGACTGAAAGTCGTAGCAGGGCTCCACAAGACCAGATACCCTGGTCACAAAGTCCCACTGATCCACTTTCCAGCATGGCTAAAAGATGTGAGTAGGACAAGCCATATTTACTTGCCCACATCGGGTGCAGCCTCCCTTGCACTCTTCAGCACCTTTTCCTGGTCCTCTGTAGGTATAAATGAGTGCAAACATTTTTAAAGTTCTGGAAAAGTTCGCCGTGGTCAGTCCTGCA
This sequence comes from Pleurodeles waltl, assembly GCF_031143425.1. NCBI lineage: Eukaryota > Metazoa > Chordata > Amphibia > Caudata > Salamandridae > Pleurodeles > Pleurodeles waltl. The sequence goes on from NC_090444.1 coordinate 1,732,493,277, forward strand.
ACCACAATATCTCAGGTAGGTGTCAAGGCGCCAGACCTCTCTCAAGCCAAGTGTTTTCAAAGCTCCAATCTACAGTTACCAGCTGGTCCCTCATGGAATCCTTGAGTCCTTGTGTGAATTCTCTTCTTCCAGTAGGATTCAGGATTCTTCTGACAGCAGGGTCATGTTTCTTCATATGGAGTCTTCCCAGGTCTAGGAATTGTTTGAGGAGGAGGTGGTAGAAGTGTAAGACTTATCCTGCAAACTCACCAGTAAATGGATATATTCAATCGTAAAAAGTGAACTATTTTTTCCCATTCCCTCTCCTTCTTTTGAAGCATTTTCTTTTTGCCTTACTGTAAAACTAGCCTTGATCCCCTGTCTCAAGATGATAAAACCCAATTGCCACCAGACAGCCCTGTCTCCAACTTCTCAGCCGCTCTCCTATTCAGATGAACTCCCACTTGACAGGGTCAAAACTAGTTTTCCCTCCTACAGTGACTGGAGCCCGGATGTCTCTGCAGCTCCTGCGACTAAATAGGAGATGCCCCCATGGCATATCTAAGTCAAAAAACATAATAATAAAGCTGCCCTGTGCTCTGCTAGCTGTTCCTGTCCCCTCACAGATAGCTAATTTATCCTACATAGTCAGCAGTTAGCACACATTGGCCCTTCTGTGGGTTTTGAAACAGGCCATTGTCCTCTGAGCCAGGGTTGTTAATTCTCCAAGTCAAGAATGTGTGTTCCAGCTCATGAGCTATGATGAATGGCAGAACTGGGGTTAAACCACCTCAGGCATTTTATAATGGCACTTTTCTAATTAAAGTATCAAAACATTAAATCACAGTCATTTAAGAACCATGCAGACAATAACCTTGAAGTGTTTTTCTATTCTTATCCTAAATTGCAATAGAGTTCCGATTTGAACCCCATCTATGCTTACTCTTAGCTAGCACAATAAAATAGTTTCTGGCTTGTGTTTCCTTGTGAGAGCATGTTAACCCCAATATGTAGTGTGCCTTTATTGTGTAAACTATCTCTTTGTCCTCTGGTCTTAAAAGGCTTATTTTAGGGGTGACTTGCAAATATATGAGTAGTCCTATCCTACATGACAAAGACATTTTCCCTGTCATGTGTCACTGCAATGCATTTAAACTGCAGACCAGCCACAGCACAGTGGTGCTCCTGGCAGATACATTTTTATCATGTATGTGGAGGCTATACAGATACACTGCAGCCCCCATATCACACGTAACTGTTTAACATTGCATGTATAGGTGTGATTTAGACAACATTTACAAATAGCTGATAAGGAAGGTAAATAGGCGAAAAAAAGAGTTCCACTATATAGCACTTGGTTTAAAGGGGAAGCACAGGCACTTTACTACAATGTAGAAGTGGTAACATGCACCCCGCCCTAAACCCAGGAAAACAGGGTTCAGAAAATCTGTTGTTAGCATGCAGACAAGGCTCAGTATGATTTTGGCAGAGAAGAGACCTGATATGTGTCTGGCATTATTTTATACCCAGACATTACCTCAGGATCACCACAGGATTTTTAGAGCAATGAGACTTCTCAAGTAGAAAGAGAAGGATTACATCTGTCACGTGGAACCAACCCGATGAGTTCCTAAAGTTAAAAATATCCAAATGAAAAACACCCAAGTAAGATACAAATTGAATGGAGGTGAGGTTGGCCATTACAAATAGAAATCCAGTTGTGTATTGTTTGCACACAAGTGATAAGAATTGAGCAACGAGTCATTATTTGAAGAGCAAGTGTTCGCAATTTCACTGAAAAAACACCCACCGAAAGAAGGGTATAGTTCATCAATCGTTTCCAAGATTAACTTTAGCAGTTCGAGAATATTTCTAGCATAGTGGTAATATTAATTTTGTAAGTAACAGAGCAAGATACATGTTTAACTATTTAGAAAACATTCTCAATGGCTTTAGTAGCATCCCTAATGTTTGATTTAAAGTAATGTATTTTAGGATGGTGGGTGGTTTTCTTATAGTTTGTTATAAGATTGTGATAAGTGCACATGGCTACTGGCTTGTAGAATGTATGCCAAACATGTTCGCCATGCTTGTAAACCAGTTGAGCAGCAGCCACATGTTGAGAAAACCAAGATGCTGAGGGTGTATCCTGCATGGGGTAAGTGATCATAAGATGAGTAATGAAACATAGGTTTGGAAATTTAACAATTGAACGTGGATACATGGACGTTCATATTAAAAGAGAGCCCAGAGAGATTCTAAGACTTAAGCTATCTCTTTATTCTGGCCTAATTAATGAAAGGCTGGGCCTGAGAGTGTGTATGATGAGGCACACCTTTAATGTGGAAGGCCACTGCATAATCAGCCCAGGAAAACACAGATAATGGCACAACTTGAAACTCCTGAGGTAGTCAAGTATGTAATAGGAACTCCCGTGGCTTCTCAAGAATAGTAGACACGATAATTTATATGTGACTTAAATAAGTGAGCTGTACGTGAGACATGTGACAACTTCTCCACCAAGCAGCAAATGACAACCATTCAACAATGACAAAAACTAGACATTTCAGCCACACTTGACTGGGCACAGCCATAGGAGTACATGTGGGTCATAGAAATAGCCATGGCAATCTAGTATGCAGATACAGTTCCATGTATATAACTTGGGTTTCTTGTCAATCGTCTTAAAGTCAGAATCTTAAAACAATTTTTGGAAAGATCAAAAACCTACGTTGCAAAGATTTCTGAGTTTGAAAAATGTTTTGTAAAGTGACTCCATAAAATTTACAAACATCACTCATAAGCTGAAATAACAAATGGCAGATATGCGAAGATGAAGACATGAGCATTTTTTATCATTTCAACTTTCCCATAATTTTTGTTATAGGTCGAAGAGTCTGCATCGGCGAAACCCTCGCCAGAATGGAGCTGTTTGTGTTCTTTGCGACTCTGCTGCAGAAGTTTACTTTACGTCTTCCTCCTGGAGTTACCCAAGTTGACCTAACTCCTGCAATTGGACTCATTACACCCCCTAAGCCTTTTAAAATATGTGCATTTTCTCGATTTTAGAACATTTTTAGTAGCTGGTCAATGTTGAAAGTCTCACTCATTCTCATCAGTATCAGACTTAAAAATAATAATGAAATTGATGCATGTAACAGAGTTTCATTTATACACACCTAATGCAAAAAGACAATACATAAACCCAGATTTGTGGTGGTCAAACTAATAATATTGAAGGATATGGATATGGAAGGAAACTGCTTTGCGAGAGATGAGGGAACAAAAACCTTTCATCTGTGAATAATTCCTAAATTAAAGACTAGAAATAAAGTAAATCTACCTATGTTGCTAAAATATGTTAATCTCTTGTTTAGCTGTCAAATATGATTTTAACAGTTCTGCTTGGAAAAGAAACCATAATGAATGAACAACAATAATGGCTTTTTTTGCTTTTTAATATAAGGCAAACTCAGGCCTAAAGTATTGGAGCACTTTACATGCTTGAGCACTAGTTTCATTACACACAATCACATTAATTTGTTTTTAGGCACAACGGCCTAGGTACGGCGAACGCAGTGAAGCAGCAGGGAGTGCTGCAGTCATTGCCCAACTGCCAGCCTCAGAGAATGGGCAAAGGAAGGGTCAGGGGAAGATGAGAGGTGGCATGGGAGGGGCAAGAGGCATGTCAGAAGGGAGGTCTCATGGCCCAGCCTCTGCCATAGTGGTGGCCAGGCTAGAGTGGAGCGATGAATTGGGAATCAACGATGGGGCAGTGGTGCCTACCTAGCCATGAGGGTATATCGTAGAAAGATGCAGGCAGAGGCAGGACACAAATACAAAGGCCAGGTTTAAGGGGGGTGGGAGTGGGTTGTGGCCACATTATGCTATGCTTGTTGCCAGTGTGGGAGGGAATACAGCAAGCTGTGACGGAGGGGGTAGGTGGGGGTGGGTGCAGGTTGGCAGACACGTAGACAGGGTATCGGGTAGGGGCTTCCACAAATATCGGACTTTCCAGCTAAAACCTCTCACTTCAGGAGGAAGACAAACTTGGGAGAGCTTAGTGTGGCTTCACAGCCTGGAGGAGAAGGTCCGTGGGCTGCCAGCCTGAGAGCAGCGCTGGGCGGAAGCAGAAGTCAGCCAGAAAGGTCTTGTGTGGCCTCCTTGGGGCATTTGGGCTGTATTCCAGAGAGAGATTGGCTATTCAACGAGGTGGTAGATGGAGAGGTGCCTGGCGCTAGTAGCACATAGGTGGCTTTGAGAGACAGAGGAGAGCACACACTGTTGCATAATTAGGAATACAGTTTGGAGGAAGGAGAGTTGGCGGAGAGTGAAAAAGTAATGAAGTGGCACAGGTAAAATGAATATGAGGATGTTTTGCTGGGTAAATGTAGCAAAGGAACCTGATTAGTTTGGTGTTTTGGAGCGAAAAAAGCAGGACTGGAGGAGGGAGGCCAGGAGAGCGCAGGTAATAGAAATTGGACTGGTGGTGATGCAGCAGGCTTCAGTTCATGCACCAACTTTAAAGCAAGGTAAACTGGGAAACCTAATAATGCCAGCGATGATGCAAAAGTGGTGGGGACAGACAAACGTGATCAAGTAGGAGATTTTGGTGTTCAACTCTAAAAAGGGATTTTTGTGGTGGACACAGACATGGGACAATGTCGGACAATTGACAGGGACAGGTATAGTTACAGTTAAGGACAAGTAAAAGGTGGGCGATGAAACCAAGGCGGTCGAAGAAGTTGGAAAAGGGTCAGGTGGTAATGAAGAGGAAGGAGTGGGAAAAAGATAGGGGGAGGGTGAAATGAGAAAAGAAAAAGAAAGGAGTTGAAAGTGAAAAAATGCCATAAATGGGGATTACCAAGCCCCAAGGAGTGCACCTTATGGCTGTCCTGAAGGAGCACATTTGGAAGGGTGAATCCAATAAAGTGTTCAAGCTTCTGCATCAGGAGGTCAGAGACAAGGAAAGGTCTAAGGAAGAGAACTATGAACTGGCATGCACTTTAAGGTACCAGTGACAACTGAGAACTGGGCAGAGACATTTTATATATCTGAAAGCGTACAATGTCAAAAGTACCTGGAGAGGTGTCTCAAGCCTTTCAAATATATGTATGTAATGAGGAATGTGCACATTGCATTTGGGGGTTATGCATGGGTTCAGTGCTACGAGGTGTTTCAGATGAGGTTGGTGGAGGACATGGAGTGGAAATGGTGTGAACTGGACAATGATTTATGGTTGCATGCTATGGCACAGACCAGACCGACACAAAATATTTTCAAAGCCCATGGTCTACCTGTGATATATCTGCCATTTCAAGGGTACCCCAACCAAACAGTGTGGGAAAAGTGTGCAGAGGACAGGCAGGAGAAGAGGGTGCCTTCAGAAAATGTAACAGCATAAGGGAATAATGCAAGTTTCAGAATGAGTCCTCTAAGTGTGCGCCACTCCCTCATACAATGCTGGAGCCATGTTTGATGATGCAGGGAATGCCAGGGGTAACTGGCAGCAATCCCCGAGGGGAGGCAGAGAAGGTCAGGAGAGCAATCTTAAAAGGCTTGTATGCCGGTTAAGGTGGGCAAGCTATAATACTGACTTGAGCTTTATGACATTTCCGAGGACTAACACACTTTGTTGGTGAGGTTCAACAAGGGGTTTAGGCTGGGGTACAACACACTGCGGTAGCAGGGGTGGGCAGAAAATTTAAAGTCAGTCAGGAAGCATGGAGGGTTGGTGAGAGAGAAATTGATGAAGGAGGTAAGCAAAGGTAGGGTGGCAGACCTCTTTGACATCTGGCCGATAGACAACTTGATTGTATTCCTTATTGGTGTGGTGCCAAAGAAGGAACAGGGGCAGTTTAATCTATTTCACAATTTTTCTGGCCTGATGAACATTTGGTAAATGATTTTATTCCAGAGGAGGTATCTTTAGTGTCCTATTCTGCTGTGGCGGTGGCAATTGACTTAATGCGATGGTGGGGGGCCTACATGGAGAAGATCAATATAAAATCAGCCTTTCAACTACTGTCTTGCATGCAAATGATTGAGACCCTCGGGGATGCAATTTGAAGGATAATGGTATGTGACCAAAGCACTGCCAACGAGGTGCTTCCTATCTTGCTTCCTATTTGAAATATTCAGTGCATTTTTGCCATGGCTGTTCGTGAAGGTGAGAGCAGCGACACATATGATGCATTATTCGTACAATTTGTTTTTGTGGGAGTACATGGCTCAGCGGATTGCCAACAGATGTTGGTAAGTTTTGAAGAGCTAATGCAGGACTTAGGGGTGTTTTTGGCAAAGACAAAAAACTTATAGGCCAGCAAAGGTAAGCTACTTTCTAAGGATAGATATTGACTCAGACAACAAGAAGGCAAGGATGCCAGCAGACAAGAAAGAAAGAATGATTGTATTAATTGATAGAATGCTGGCAAAGAAGAAGGTACAAGTGAGGGAGGTTCAAGTTTTGCTGGGACTTTTAAACTTTGCCTAAAGCTTGGTGCACGCAGGTGGACATTCAGCTGAAGGGTGGGTCTAGCGTTGTCAGGATTGTCACTGCTGCACCACTAGCAGAGGCTGTCAGATAGTGAGGGAGGATTTGAGAATGTGGAAATGCTTTCTGGCCTGGGCTAGGGAGCAAAGAGGATCTGAACAATTACATATTTTGAAATCAGCAGGAAATTCAGGTTTCGATTTGTATTGGCAAGGCACATGGTGCACAGAGCAATGGGCAAAGGCTTCAAAATGAGGGGAAGGAGAGATGAAAAGCATTTTTGTTTTTTTCTTTGGTGGTAGCTTTGGATTAGTGCGGGGAAAGGTTTGCTGTGGTGCAAATAGTGAACAGGCAATATGCAAAGGAGATGCATGTGTTGAAGCTGTTTCATTTAGGGATATCTGATTCATAACATTGGATTTAAAGCAAAGAATGCCCCAAATATCAACAGTGATATTGCAAATGCTTTATCACACCACAGTGGGGGAGATTTCGTGGACTTGGTGAGAGACTGGACGCAGAGATGACACGAATGGTCCAGGAACTGTGGGACATAATGTATGAGACCTCAATAGCTGGAAGTTGGGTTATTGGTGTTGTTAAAAGTAAATTAAATATGCTAATTGGGTATAAGTATATGCTGCCATGTTTTAAGGTAAGCGAACAACTACATGAGTCCTGGTTATCAGTGGTAAAGTGTGAAGAGTCCTAAAGTCAGCAAAACAGGATGGTTGGGAGCAGGATATCTCAATTTCATGGTTTGCAAAACAATTTTGAAATCAGCTGTTTTGTCAAATAATTTTTACAAAAGTGCCTGCAAAATGTATGTACAAAAAGACATGGGGTTGACTCTCTCTTTATTGCTCTGTGCTGCCGATGGGCCAGTAAAGGGACTGTGAAACAGGCTAGTGGGCAGCAGAGGTGTTAACATCCTCTGTTGCCTGCCTTGAAAATGCACAGAGCCCGCACTTGTGCAATTAGTCTGTAGACCGCCCCACACCTTTGTGTGCCTCCTGCTGTCTCTGCAGGCCATTGAACGGCTCTCCTATTCCCTACACTCCACTGCACTTCTCTCTCTTGCCCCCCTCTTGCCTCCTGTTAATCCCTAAGTCCCACCCTCATATCTCCTCTTTTTTGTGGCATTTTCTACATGTCTCCAACCTCCAGTTCTACCCTGCCCCAGCATCTGCTGCCCTGCAAACAGACTGTGTTCAGCCCTATGTGGCATCAGACATACTCAAAAAAGGTGTTGTGCTACTGGAGACTCTGCAAGGTTAAGGATTGTCACTTAGTACAAAATCCAGCAGTGACAGAGCACAGGACTTGCAGTAATTTTGTGGTAGGCTAATTATTTTGGCCACCTAAAAAAATACTTCAAATTTTGAGGTTTTGGCCCACAAATATTTCTTTTTTTGGCCACAAAATTTGCCACCCAAAGCCAAAAAATCCTGGGTGGGTCTGGGTCTCAGTAAAGTATTTGATAATGGTCTTGGTGAAGTAACATATTATAAATATATTCATGTTTTCTTTGCTTATACTTTTACTGACTCTGTTATGGTAGTGACTTTCTATTTAGAAACCTTTGCAGGATTTTATAAAGTAGAAGTTTTTCTGTCCAAAAGAGTTTGTATGTACTTTATTATAATGTAATAAAAAATTCATGAAGTAAATGAAAATTAGGCTGGAGAAGGTAGTGGGTTGGTCTTGCCACTGAGTGCTCCTCCTGTCGCCTGCTCTTGCTGTCGCTTCCGACTGCCTGCCACCACAGCCGCTGCTACAGCCACCTGATTTCCAGTTATCCCTCATGGATTGTGGAGCCATTTAGGGTGCCAACGTGTGCTGCAACTGTATGCCAGGGGCAGTGAGGGCTTATGATGATGCTGCTCCCGAGAATACAGCAGGCTGGCTCCTGCTCTTTGCTCACCTGTTGCTGGGCCAGAAACCACAGTACTATTGTACTGCTGCACACAAACATGTCCTGCAGCGGCCACGGGGCTTAGGGTGAGAGCAAAGACCAGAGTGAAATTAGTACTATGAAGCCGCTCCTGGCCTTCTACATTCGCAGATGGAGAGGCCTATTTAAAGGACTGGGGCGTCCTACTTTGAAGCTGCTTGAGTCGAGGGCAACGTCTGGCCTCCTTTAGGTGCACACAAGGAAATTATTGGCTCTAGGGCAAGAGCCCACCTTGGCAGACATTCTAATGACTGTGGCTGCGGCCCCAATGAACTGAAAAGGAGTATGACTATGTCGGTCACAGAAGGGAACATTGTAGCTGGGATTCAGAAGTCTTTGATTTTGCCACAATGTAACATTCTTCAATTTAACACAATTCAAGCCTCTGCTTCTGCCTCTGCCTGTTGGAGTCCTTAAGTTTTGACTGTATAAAACTCTGGTGCTGGTGTTGGCGCTGCTCAACCTTCAGCGAGTACTGCAGGGGCTATCTCACATGCCGACATGGGGGGGCTGCAGGGTGGTTAAGGACTCTGATGTGGGAAGTAAAGATATTTGCATGACCGGGCAATGAGGGCCAAAGGGACCAATATTAACCCATCAATCAATCAATCATTTGTAAAGCGCGCGACTCACCCGCTAGGGTCTCAATGCACTGAAGGGGGGGCTGCTACTGCTCAAATAACCAGGTCTTGAGGCATTTCCTGAAGATCAGGAGGCCCTGCGTCTGTTGTAGGTGGGCGGGGAGGGTGTTCCAGGTCTTGGAGGCAAGGTGGGAAAAGGATCTGCCACAGGCTGTAGTCCGATGGATGTGGGGGACCGCGGCGAGGGCAAGGTTGGCGGAGCGGAGTTGGCATGTGGGAGTGTGGAAGGTGAGTCGCTCGTTGAAGTAGGCAGGGCCTGTGTTGTGAAGAGCTTTGTGGACATGGATGAAGAGTTTGAAAGTGATTCTCTTGGTGACGGGTAGCCAGTGTAGGTCTCTGAGGTGGGCTGAGATGTGGTCGCGACGTGGGATGTTGAGGATGAGGTGTGCGGAGACGTTTCCTCTGGAGCTTGGCCATGGTTCCTGCGTAGATCGCGTTGCCATAGTCCAGTCTGCTGCTGACAAGGGCGTGAGTGACCGTCCTTCTGGGTTCGGTGGGGATCCATCTGAATATCTTGCAGAGCATGCAAAGGGTGTTGAAGCAGGAGGATGAGACGGTGTTGACTTGGTAGGTCATGGTGAGTTATGAGTCCAGGATGAGACCCAGATTGCGTGCGTGGGTCGTGGGTGTTGGTGCAGTTCTCAGGGTGGCTGGCCACAAGGAGTCGTCCCATGTGGAGCAGTTGGAGCCAAGGATGAGGATCACTGTTTTGTATGAGTTAATTTTGGGTGGCTCTTCTCCACCCAGTTGGCGATGGCATGCAGTCTGACGTGGAGGTTGGTTTTGGCGGTGGTGGGGTCCTTGGTGAGTGAGAGGATCAGCTGGGTGTCGTCGGCGTAGGAGACGATGTTGAGGTTGTGGGATCAGACGATGTTGGCGAGCGGTGCCATGTAGATGTTAAAAAGAGTTGGGCTGAGAGAAGATCCTTGACAGGAAGGGAGGGAGGCGGACTCTCTGAGTTCTGCCGGAGAGGAAGGATGTGATCCAGTCCAAGGCCTTGTGGCGGATCCCAGCCTCGGAGAGGTGAGCGCAGAGGGTGTAGTGGCAGACGGTGTCAAAAGCAGTCGAGAGGTCCAGGAGGATGAGGGCCGCGGTTTCGCCTTTGTCGAGCCTGGTCCTGATGTTGTTGGTTGCGGCGATGAGGGTGGTCTCGGTGCTGTGGTTCCTATGGAATCTGGATTGGGAGTTGTCCAGTGTGTTGTTGTCCTCCAGGAAGCGGGTCAGTTGGGCGTTGACGATCTTCTCAGTGACCTTCGCCAGGAAGGGAAGGAGGGAGTTGGGTCGGTAATTCTTGAGGTCTTCGGGGTATGCTTTGGGTTTCTTTAGTAGGGCGTTGACTTTGGTGTGCTTCCAGCTGTCCGGGAAGGTGGCGGTCTCGAAGGAGCTATTGATGATCATGCGGAGTTGGGGGCGATGATGGGGCTTGCTCGTTTTTTTTTAAAGACATGGTGGGGGTAGGGGTCGGAGGGAGATCCGAAGCGGATGGTGCTCATGGTTTTAATGGTGTCCTCGTCGTTGATGTGGGTCCAGCGGAGCAAGAAGTTGGTGTGGCTGGGTGCATTGGTGGTGGCTGTGGTGGTAGTGGGGGGCAAGGAGTTGAAGCTGTCCTGGATTTCAGTGATCTTGCGATGGAAGAAGGTGGCGAAGGAGTCGCAGAGGTCTTGCGATGGAGGGTGGTCGATGGAGCATGACCTGGGGTTGGTGAGTTCTTTGATGATGCTGAAGAGCTCTTTGCTGTTGTGGACGTTGTTGTCGATGCAATCTTTGTAGAAGGATCTTTTGGTGGTCCAGATGAGCTGGTGGTGCTTACGGATGGCTGTTTTGAGGGTGGCGTGGTTGTTCTCTGTTGGTTCGTGGTGCCACTTCTTTTTGATTTTCCAGCACTCCCGGTTGGAGGCCTGAAGGTCGGCGGTGAACCAGATGGCCTTGGTGCTGGTGCGGTTGTTGGAGGGTTTCCTGAGCGGAGCGAGGTTGATGGCACAGTCATCTATCCAGTGTCTGAGGTTGAGGGCGGCTGTGTTGGGATTGGTGGTGCTGGGTGGCGGGGCCTGAGTGAGGATGGAGATCAGTTGGTCTTCCGAGATCTTGCTCCAGCTGCGGCGGCGGATCTTTTGAGGGCGGTGGTGAGTGGCGGGTTTCTGGAAGGTGAAGTGGACGCAGCAGCGGTCGGTCCAGTGGAGTTCGGTGGTATGGCTGAAGGTGACGTGGCTGCTGGCGGAGAAGAAGGGGTTGAGCGTGTGGCCGGCGGAGTGGGTGAGTGTCGTGACCAGTTGTTTGAGACCGAGGTTGGCGAGGTTGTCGGTCAGGGCAGTGGAGTTGCCGTCGTTGGCGTTCTCGAGGTGAAAATTCAAGTCGCTGAGGAGAATGTAGTCTGTAGAGGCAAGGGCCTGGGTGGTGATTATGTCGGCGATGGAGTCACTGAACTGAGGTTGGGGCCTTGGGGGCCTGTAGACGAGGGTTCATCTGAGGGTGGTGTTGGAGTTGATGTGGATCTGGAAATGTAGGTGTTCGGTGGCATCGAGGGTGTCATCGGTGTTAGTTGAGATTCTGATGGTGTTCTTGTGGACTATGGCGATTCCTCCTCCCAGTCTGTTGGTGTGGTCTCTGAGGGTGATCTTGCAGCCTTCGGGGATGGCTATGGCGATGTCAGGTTCTGAGGAGGGAGTCATCCAGGTTTCGGTGAGGAAGGCGACATCAGGGGAAGATGAGGAGAGTAGGCCCCAGAGTCCAACGGCCTCTTTGTGGATGAAGCGGGTGTTGAGGAGGATGCAGCTGAGGAGGTTGTGTGGGGTTCTGGCGTGGTGCTTGGTGGCTTGGGGGCAGGTGAAACTACAGATCTGACAGGAGAATGGCCTCGGAGTGGCTTGGATGCAGGCAGTGGAGCAGCCTGGGTTGAGGGTGTGGAGTTTGTTGGCGCTGTAGTAGCGTCTGGTGTGGTCCAGGTGTGGACAGGCACAGACGGGCTTGCCTCTGGCATGCCTCTGACGCACCAGTGGCGTGGCTGCCATTAAGAAGGGGAGGTGGGAGGGAGGAGCAGCTGGGAGTTGGGAGCAGTGAACGAATGGGAGTGCGAGGGTGCGGGCCGCAGGGACTTAGCAGCGGGAAAGAATGACTTTGGAAGATCCAAAAACGGGCGGAGTGGACGCAAAGGCACAGAACAGGAAAAAGGCTAAAACAGGCACAGAAAATGGCACAAAGCAAGGGAAAAAAGAGGAAAACAACTAAACAAGCACAGAAAATGGCACAAAAACAAAGGAAGATACAAAGCAACACAAAATACTTATGGAAACCCACTAGACACTGGGGATGAGGCGCAGGTGGGTGCCAGCGGGTGGTGGAGGGCCTCAAACTCACGGCAGCAGCGAGGGTAGGGTAGAAGGCACGGGCACAGTCTGATGGAGCTGCGCGGCATGTGGAGAGAGCTCTTGACCTTAAAGCAGGTCAGGGGTCACTCTTAGCACCGCGCAGCGGGCGCCATTAAGAAGGGGCGCAGCGGCGGGAAAGAACAACTTTAGAAGAGCCGAAAACAGGTGGAAGGGGCGCAAAGGCACAGAACAGGAAAAAGGCTAAAACAGGCACAGAAAATGGCACAAAGCTGCGCGGCATGTGGAGTGAGCTCTTGACCTTAAAGCAGGTCATGGGTCACCCATCAGAATGTAAATGTAGAGCCGGGCTCATTCATGTCTTCCCCTCTAGCTCCATCACCCCACCTATTCAATCTACTCAATCATGTGAAACTGATGGCATTGGGGGTGACAATGTGGACATCTCAGCTACAAATTCAGAGGCCGCAGAACATGCTTCTTTCCCATTGCCACTGTCCCCAGCCAAGAAAGGTAGGCATGTGGGGCTACGTGGTCGGGACAACATTATGAAGTCCAAGTCAGCTCAAAATGGACCCCAATCTGGTAAAGGAACACTCTTGCAGGCAAGGAGAAGGGCTACAAGTAATGGCACCACAGGCAGTCCACTGTGAGATTGGGTTATGTCAAGGGAGGAGGTGAAAGCCCTAATTTGTCGACTATCTACAAATCTGAAGGAGCACCAGATGGAGTGTTAGTCATTAATATCTGCAGACAAGCAACAAGGTGCAGTGGAATCCACCTTAGCCCTCCCCAGTTCTTCAGGTTCAGTGTCTCCTGAGAACAGCCCCAATGTTTCCAGTGGTCCACTTTCCTCATAGGCTTCATCTATAGATGTCTCTTTAGTAGACAGTGCACAGAAGCCGTTTTTGCTGTCAATTTTACAACTGCTTCAAGCTCAACGGGCAGAGGCACAACAACAACAGACAGGTCAACTCCATTGCATCGACCTGCTTCCACACACTCCAACTCCTATGGAAGATCTTCAGATGGATACCAACTGACTGCTGAAAGACCGTGACACACACCCTGATCACGAGCAGACCTGACTACGGCAACCCCCTCTGTGCCTGATCCTCCAAGAAGAACCAGAGCAAGCTACAACAAATCCAGAACGCCACCACCAGACTCCTCCTGAACATCCTGTGCCGAGAACATATAACAAAACACCTGAGAGACCTCCACTGGCTCAGCTTCGATAAGAGGATCAACTTCAAACTCCTCATACATGTCTACAGAGCCTTCCGTCAGACCCGACTGATAACTCGTCCAAACCTTGATAATTTACCTACAAGGGGACTTGTTTTAGGCCAATGAATCTTTTGAGAATATGACACTAAACCACTACTACCTAAACAACTACTACTTAAACAACGACTTCCCAACACCGAAAAAACTTATAAAACAAATTATTTTACAACGAAGCCTAAACAACGAAAAAAAACATTAACTAAATTATTCCTTAACAACGAACACCTATTTAACGACTACGAAAACCACTAAATCACAAATCTTCCATGAAACGACTACTATGTAAACGACGACTACCTAAACAACGACTCCACAAATAACTACTACCTAAACAACGACTACCCAAATAATAAATTACCTAAATAACGACTCCCCAAATAACTAGTAACCAAACAAACTACTACCCAAACAACGAATACTGAAACAACGTATCCTAAAAGAACTACTGCCCAAACAAATGACTAGCTAAACAACGAATACCCAAATACTATCCAACACCGAAAACGCCTAAACACCGAATATATTTAAAACAAACTCCAATATTAATAATTAATACCACAACTAAACAATAACGATTAATAAATAAAATATTAAAACCACTACATTACTACGTAAAAATTAAACGAAAACAAAAATAACTATATATTTTCTACATACAAAAACACAAAACATCACAAAAATCCAAAACATATAAACACCGTTTTAAAATAAATTAAATAATACTTAAATAATTATAAAACAAACACAACACTAAAAAAAAAAAACACATAAAACGATAGTCCTACAACACTTTCGACATGACCCAGGAAGTACTTTCTCCACTAAACAAACGAAAACGAACTTAAAAAAAAATGCAAACTACAAAACAAATACACTCCACAATTATATAAATCTAACATCACAAACGAATTTGCAATAAAAAAACACATCCAAAACACATTCAATATACAAATAAAACAATAGTTACAAAAACACATATAAATACGAACCACCTCCATTTTCTACCCATTAATACACCGAACAACTTACAGAGAAGACGAGCATATCACTACGGAAAAGAATCAAAATATAATTTAGCCAATACTGCCATCTACTGAGATAACAAGGTAAAATATTCATAATAAATAAATGTAAATAAATTTACTAACCTATAACACAGCTAAAATAATATATAATTAACATACCTTTCGTACTATTTTGTTACAGGCATAAATATCAAGAATCTAACCAAAAAAGATAAACACAACACCTTCAACATCAAAGGTAAACCATTACCATTATTCAAAAACAATTTCACTAAACCATAAACAAATGCATTTTAAATATTGTTAAATAACGAATACCAAAATAGAATTAAAATATATATATAAAATATTAAAAGTACAAATTATTTTTTTAAAAAGAGAAAAATCACCTATTAAATTTAACCTAAAACAAAATATTATTCACCAAATTTGAAACCTATTAAAAAAATTACTCCTAAATCAAAATAACTAAATAATTAATAAAACAAAAGAATAAACTAAATAATACCCTTTTTCTTCTTTCTTACAGATTCGAAGAACCCAAAAAAACACCAGAAATGCTAAAAAATTGAAAGAAATCAATTAAAAAAAAATAACTTCTAAAATATGAAAAAAAACTCAAAGTAAGTATAATATTTTCATTATCACATACAACCAAATTCTCTAGTTAAATAAAACAAAACAAACCCCTAACCCCCACCCCCTCCCCAAAACTAAAAACACCCCACACCCCCAACCTCACCCCAAAACCTAACATCCCCTTACCCCACACCCACTCCCCAAAACCAAAAACGCCCCACACCCCAACCCCACCCAAAAACCTAAAATCCCCTGACCCCACACCCACTCCCCAAAACCAAAAACGCCCCACCCCCCCAACCACCAACCCCAAAACATAAAATCCCCTGACCCCACACCCAGTCACCAAAACCAAATACGCCACACACCCATAACCCCACCCTAAAACCTAAAATCCCCTTACCCCACACCCACTCGCCAAAACCAAAAAGGCCCCAACCCCACCCAAAAACCTAAAATCCCCTAACCCCACAACCACTCCCCAAAACCAAAAACACCCCACACCCCCAACCCCACCCCAAAACCTAAAATCCCCTGACCCCACACCCACTCCCCAAAACCAAAAACACCCCACACCCCCAACCCCACCCCAAAACCTAAAATCCCCTAACCCCACTCCCCAAAACTAAAAACACCCCACACCCCCAACCACCAACCCCAAATAATTACAAATAGAATACATTATATATTTTAATTAACTTACTAAGTGGTAAACTAAATCCACCACAAATTTAATAATAAAAAACGCAAACTTCTTTTAACCTGTTTATTTTATATTATTTACAGATATTTCACAAATGGCATCGCAAGGAGAAGCAAGTTACATAACCTCAAGAACCGGAAACCAGCTACTAAAGTATGAAGGTTATCTTTATTGCAGAGACAAGGTTGTCAACCTCAGGAGCCATTGGAGGTGTGTACAATTCTACTCTTCACATTGTAGAGGCAGAGCTGTAACTCTAGAAAACACCGTTGTTAAAACAACAGATCACAACCACTCTGCCTCTGCAATAGAAATTGAAATAAGAGAAAACATATAAAAAATAAAAAACATTGCACATACCTCCAATGACTCCTGTGGACAGGTTATAAGGGAGGTAGTACAAAATATTCCAATACAGATTTCTGGTAGCATGCCTTCTGTACCAAACCTTAGGAGAATATTTCAACGAGAAAGACTGGCAAGTAATCCCCAACATATAACACCACAAACCTATGAAGACATTAACATCCCCTCAGAACTAACAATTACCTTCTCCAAAGAAAATTTCCTCATCCACGACAACGAAAACCCTCAAAAAAGAATACTAATATTCAGCACAACATCCAACTTACTAAACCTACAAAATAGTGAAATTTGGATGATGGATGGAACCTTTAAATCTACACCCCATCCATTCACTCAAATTTACACCATACATGCCACAAAAAATAACACTACAATCCCCCTAGTGTATGCATTACTACCTGATAAACATTCCACTACTTACAGTGAATTTTTATCAACAATCAAAAACAAAACAGTAAATAAAACACCTAGAAAAATAATACTAGATTTCGAATTATCAATGATCAATACAATACTAAAAATATATCCACAAACCCAAATTCAAGGATGCTTCTTCCACTTTTCACAAGCATATTGGCGAGAATACAAAAATCATCTCTAAGTAGAGAATATTTCTCAGATTGCATACTACAATTTGAATTAAAAAAACTCACAGCATTATGCTTTGTACCACCTACAAAAGTAGATGAGTATTACACCACAATAACAGAGTCTAACTATTATACACAAAATGAAGAAAAATTAGAAGCCTTACTAAATTACTTCGAAGAAACCTGGATTGGACACCTAAACAGATCTGGTCGCAGACGAAAGCCAAGATTTCCAATAGAATGGTGGAACTGCTACCAAACCTGTTTAGAAGGTGGTGCAAAAACTAATAATGCCATAGAAGGATGGCACAACGCCTTCAATAAAGTAATAGGTAAACCCCACCCAAACCTGTATCATTTCATGGAAATTTTGAAAAAGGAACAAAGTTTCCAAGAAATGAGACTTGCTCAATCACTGTCAGGTAGCCTGAATCCACACACAAATAAAAGAAGCAAAATAATGACCGAAAGAATTTTGGCAATAATACAAGAATTTGATACAATAACACCATCAGACTACCTCAACAGTCTAGCATACATTCTACATTACTAACAACAACTAACCTACTTAAAAAATTACTTGCCAGTTCTAAAAAAAAACAAACACCATGAATTAAATTAGCATTTTTCAAATTATTTTTACACTAAATTTGCACAACAAATATTGTTCCTACCTTTGAAGTTTTCATGTCTTTATCCAAACACATGATGGTTAATAAATCTTCTTGATTAATATAGAAAGAAGCATCTCATACTGAGAAAAGAAAAAAAAACATTAATCATCCAAAAACTAATAAAAAATATTCAGATTAAAATCTTGATACAAAAACAACTGTATATACTATAATTACAATCAAAAAATAAAATATAATACTTCACTAAACAGGAAAATGGAAATATATCTAAATAATGTAAAATACCAAATATACTTTTTTTTTACCAAAAAAAAAGTAACAAAATTTATCACATACTAACCAAAACCACATCATTTATTAAAAATTAACTATCAAGAAAAAGACATGAAAACGATATAAAGGATACTATTAACACACAAAAAAATTAACCACATAACCTATTACAAAAACTACATTTTATTTTATAAAACGAACAACTGACTCCCTCAAAAATCCCAAAAATATTTTTTTCAAAAATATATTCAATTCTTTCCAACTACAACAAAAGCAGTATAAGCATTTATAAGATATAACACTGCTAAACAAATTTGTTTACTTTTACGAAACCACTATCGTATACAAAACTATACAAAAAGAAATAATTAAACATAACAAACCTAACTAACACCGAAAATCTACTACCTACCTTGTAACTACCTCCGACCACCATTTCTGTAATAAAAATACCCGACTACATACTATAAAAAAAGTTATAATCCCACTTACCTGAACGAGGTCTCCGCTTCCGTCCTATCTTGACCGCGACGCTCCTCCGACTGAATACAGAAGACGTCAAACAACGTAAACATGGAAGACCACTAAAAATAGAAAACGGACTATTTCACTCATAGACTATAATAGGGAAATTAAGAAAATAACACTAAAATTAGATAAAGA
This sequence comes from Pleurodeles waltl, assembly GCF_031143425.1. Lineage (NCBI taxonomy): Eukaryota > Metazoa > Chordata > Amphibia > Caudata > Salamandridae > Pleurodeles > Pleurodeles waltl. The sequence continues at coordinate 1,732,511,791 of NC_090444.1, forward strand.
AATATAAATAAACAATGAAAAAATTTCACAAAATATGTAAAAATCAAATAATACATCAACATTTTTTTTTGCTTTTTTTAAACTTGCTTTTGGCCAAAATAAAAAATATTTTGAAAAAAATGAATGGCATTTTTTTTTGTTTCATTTAATGTGCATGGAAAAAAACATTATTGCAATTGCAAAAAATTTTAACACTTAAAAAAAATACAACTATTCTATATATAACCTAAAAATATTTTTTTAACTAATTAATTTTTAGAAATAATATGCTAACAAATGAATATATATAAAAAATTATACATCCAAAAAAATAATTAAAAAATATGAAGATTATTAATTACATAACATCAAAATAATATAATAAAAATAAAAATAATTTTTAAAAAAAAAAAAATTAAAAGTTCACAATCTTTTTTTTAATCTAATAAACATTAAAAATAAAAAAATATATAATTATTATATTCCAAAACCTACTATACCAACATTAAAAAATCAAATATAAATTTTTAAACATAACTATTTTAAAACTAATTTATTTTTACACCTTCAATAACCAAATAAAAATACAAAACCTAAAAATATAACACAAAAATAAAATTCACCCATAATAAAAAAATATAAACTATCAATACATCTCCAAATCATAATCCACCAATAAAGCAAATTGCATCCCAAAAAAAAATAACATAAAGTAAAAAAACTCAAACATATAAATAAATACATATTCATAAAAACAATACCCCAACCATAAACCCTACATCCACCATATCCCACCCCTAATTCTAATTATACTTTCAATAAAAAAACAAAGCAATTCATTAAATACAATAAATAATACCAAACTAATAAAATACAACTACTTAAATTAATACCCAAATATTTATACACTCCCCCACCCATAACTCCATCATCCCATATATCCCACACCAAAACCCACAAAAACAATTACAACATATAAAAAAACACAAGGACTTAAATTAATAACTAAATATTAATACACTTCCCCAGCCATAACCCGTACATCCCACATATACCACCCCTAAACCCACAACATAAATTACAACAAATAAAAAAACACAAATACTTAAATTAATACCTAACTATTAATACACTTCCCCACCCATAACCCCTACATCCCACATATACCAACCCTAAACCCACAACATAAATTACAACATATAAAAAAACACAATAACTTAAATTAATACCTGAGTATTAATACACTTTCCCACCCATAACCCCTACATCCCATATATCCCACCCCTAAACCCACTACATAAATTACAACATATAAACAAACACAAGTACTTAAATTAATACCTGAGTATTAATACACTTACCCCACCCACAACCCCTACATCCCGTATATCCCACACCTAAACCCCCAACATAAATTACAACATATAAGAAAACACAATAACTTAAATTAATACCTGAGTATTAATACACTTCCCCACCCATAACCCCTACATCCCATATATCCCACCCCTAAACCCCCAACATAAATTACAACATATAAGAAAACACAATAACTTAAATTAATACCTGAGTATTAATACACTTCCCCAACCAAAACCCCTACATCCCATACATCCCACCCCTAAACCTACAACATAAATTACAACATATAAAAAAACAAAAGTACTTAAATTAATACCTGAGTATTAATACACTTCCCCACCCACAACCCCTACATCCCCTATATCCCACACCTAAACCCCCAACATAAATTGCAAAATATAAGAAAACACAATAACTTAAATTAATACCAGAGTATTAATACACTTCCCCACCCATAACCCCTACATCCCACATATCCCGCCCCTAAACCCACAACATAAATTACAACATATAAAAAAACAAAATTATTTAAATTAATACCTGAGTATTAATACACTTCCCCAACCAAAACCCCTACATCCCATACATCCCACCCCTAAACCTACAACATAAATTACAACATATAAAAAAACACAAGTACTTAAATTAATACCTGAGTATTAATACACTTCCCCACCTATAACCCCTACATCCCCTATATCCCGCCCCTAAACCCACAACATAAATTACAACATATAAAAAAACACAATAACTTAAATTAATACCTGAGTATTAATACACTTCCCCACCCATAACCCCTACATCCCCTATATCCCGCCCCTAAACCCACAACATAAATTACAACATATAAACAAACACAAGTACTTAAATTAATACCTGAGTATTAATACACTTCCCCCACCCATAACCCCTACATCCCCTATATCTCACCCCTAAAACCACAACATAAATTACAACATATAAAAAAGACAAATACTTAAATTAATACCTGAGTATTAATACACTTCCACACCCATAACCCCTAAATCCCATATATCCCACCCCTAAATCCCCAACATAAATTACAACATATAAGAAAAAACAATAACTTAAATTAATACCTGAGTATTAATACACTTCCCCACCCATAACCCCTACATCCCATATATCCCGCCCCTAAACCCACAACATAAATTACAACATATAAAAAAAGACAAATACTTAAATTAATACCTACATATTAATACACTTCCCCAGCCAAAACCCCTACATCCCATACATCCCACCCCTAAACCTACAACATAAATTACAACATATAAAAAATACACAATTACTTAAATTAATACCTGAGTATTAATACACTTCCCCACCCATAACCCCTACATCCCATATATCCCGCCCCTAAACCCACAACATAAATTACAACATATAAAAAAACACCTGAGTATTAATACAAAACCCCACCCATAACATCCACAACCCATATAATCCATGACTTAATCTACACAATATACTTTAAAAAATTAAACATATAATAATTAAACCCTAAACAAATAAAAAACAAAACACAACACTCACCTTAAAATTCATCAAAAAAAAAATCGCTTACCCTAAAATTCGTTGTTCTAGCATTAGTTGTTAAGGTAAAATCGTTGTTAAACAAGTAGTTGTTCAAAACTTCGTTGTTAAGACCCAGTAGTACTTCAAGATTCGTTGTTTAAGCAAGTAGTAATTCAAACGTAGTTGTTCAGGTTGTTTCCCATCTTTTGACCACGTTTAGAGACTTCCCAGAACGAGATATCCGTTTATCATCACAATCAATAATTCAATAACCTCATCAATATTCACAATAACTATTGAATCGAGCTAATTAAAACATATAATAAGAAGTGAACACGCTTTGACCTTTCAGCCATGAATAACTACACAAAGCTAGTAAGAGTTAGGATATTTATTCCCTATTAGTTTCAATCTAACATCATATTTATTAGTCGCAATCTCAGTAAACACATCAAAACCACTACAATATGGTAACTTGAGTATGACTTTATCAATGCATAGATCATGAACATTAGAACAAAGCACGACGTCAACATGAAACAACTTTAGCAGAGTAGCATTAGCACATTATTCAACAAAGCAAGAATTAAGTCATTTATCTATTTGTATCCAATATTAGGGAACTCCTTAACTAACCTCAAATTAGCATCAGCATGTTGGGCTTCATGCAAAACAATTTAGCAACATGAATTTGGAAAACATCTAACTATGGACTCTATCAAAAGAGCAGTAGGTACCTAGAAAGAAAAGGCAAACAGACAATTACAATATATCATCAGATAGTTACCCATCCAAATGGGTCAGCATACAGCGTCAGTCTTCGTCCTCAGGACATCAGTCGATTTGCCATCAGCCAGGATAAACAGGCAAGTTTCAAAAGGATACAGTTGAAGAATAAGGCTCTTCCCTCATAAGGAGGAGAAGTAAGTATCAGGCAAAAGAGGATGGTTTAGAATAAAGACAAAAGTCTCTTAAAGTGATGATTAAGAGTAGCAGCAAGGTAATAGCTTCAAGAATGGCAAAGTAATGGCTGATTTCTCCTTGTGTCACGTTGTTATATCAAATCTGTATATCAAGTCTTTAATTCCTCATTGGACCGATTTTGGTGCATCATTATCTCTAACCAATAGCCCTTTTCACACCTTACTAGAATTTTCACCTAAAGCAGTTCTCATGTCGTTAATTGGCTACTGTGATTGACGTCTTCATCAGGTGGAATGTCAGGTAAGAAAAGTTACACTTGTCGTTCCAGTCAGTAGTTCCATTGTCTTCTTCTAGTCCAGGCAACCTTGCACCTGTTGCGAATTACACTGTTGCATTTGGCAAGAAAGTCTCTTTGAGCAAGTCGGGTCTCATGAGAAAGAATTTACTACGGCTACACACACATCTCTAGCTTCTGGAAAAGTACAGTTTTGTGCCCTTCAGGAAAGCAGCACATTGCACGTTAGAAAAACACAGTTTAACCCCTTCGCTGCCAGGCCTTTTCCCCCTCCTGTGCCAGGCCTTTTTTTGCCTATTTGGCGCAGTTCGCGCTTAGGCCCTCATAACTTTTTGTCCACATAAGCTAACCAAGCCAAATTTGCGTCCTTTTTTTCCAACATCCTAGGGATTCTAGAGGTACCCAGACTTTGTGGGTTCCCTTGAAGGAGGCCAAGAAATTGTCCAAAATTCAGTGAAAATTTCGTTTTTTTTTTTAAAAATGGAAAAAGTGGCTGCAGAAGAAGGCTTGTGGATTTCCCCCTGAAAATGGCATCAACAAAGGGTTTGTAGTGCTAAACTCAGCAGCTTCCTAGCTTTCAGGAACAGGCAGACTTGAATCAGAAAACCCAATTTTTCAACACAATTTTGGCATTTTACTGGGGCATACCCCACTTTTGCAATTTTGTGTGCTTTCAGCCTCCTTCCAGTCAGTGACAGGAATGGGCATGAAACCAATGCTGGATCCCAGACACCTAACCATTTCTGAAAAGTAGACAAAATTCTGAATTCAGCAAGGGGTCATTTGTGTAGATCCTACAAGGGTTTCCTACAGAAAATAACAGCTGAAAAAGAAAAATATTGAAATTGGGGTGAAAAAAACATCAATTTTTCTCTACGTTTTACTCTGTAACTTTTCCCTGCAATGTCAGATTATGGAAAGCAATATACCGTTACGTCTGCTGGACTCCTCCGGTTGCGGGGATATATAGGGCTTGTAGGTTCATCAAGAACCCGAGGAACCCAGAGCCAATAAATGAGCTGCACCCTGCAGTGTGTTTTCATTCTATACCGGGTATACAGCAATTCATTTGCTGAAATATAAAGAGTAAAAAATTGCTATCAAGAAAACCGTTGCATTTCCAAAAAGGGCACAAGATAAGGTGCTGAGGAGCAGTGGTTATTTGCACATCTCTGAATTCCGGGGTGACCATACAAGCATGTGAATTATAGGGAATTTCTCAAATATATGTCTTTTTTAAACACTCTCCTATATTTGGAAGGAAAAAATGTAGAGAAAGACAAGGGGCAATAGCACTTGTTTTGCTAATCTATGTTCCCCCAAGTCTCCCGATAGAAATTATACCTCACTTGTGTGGGTAGGCCTCGCGACAGGAATTGCCCCAAAGCGCAACGTGGACACATCCAAAATTTTGGGAGAAAACAGAGGTGTTTTTTTGCGAAGTGCCTACCTGTAGATTTTGGCCTCTAGCTCAGCCGGCACCTAAGGAAACCTACCAAACCTGTGCATTTCTGAAAACTAGAGACCTAGGGGAATCCAAGGAGGGGTGACTTGCGGGGCTCGGACCAGGTTCTGTTACCCAGAATCCTTTGCAAACCTCAAAATTTGGCTAAAAAAACACATGTTCCTCACATTTCTGTGGCAGAAAGTTCTGGAATCTGAGAGGAGCTACAAATTTCCTTCCACCCAGCGTTCCCCCAAGTCTCCCAATAAAAATGATACCTCACTTGCGTGGGTAGGCCTAGCGCCGGCGACAGGAAACAGCCCAAAGTGCAACATGGACACATCCTAAATTTTGGAAAAAAACAGAGGTGTTTTTTGTGAAGTGCCTACCTGTAGATTTTGGCCTCTAGCTCAGCCGGCACCTAGGGAAACCTACCAAACCTGTGCAGTTCTGAAAACTAGAGACCTAGGGGAATCCAAGGAGGGGTGACTTGCGGGGCTCGGACCAGGTTCTGTTACCCAGAATCCTTTGCAAATCTCAAAATTTGGCTAAAAAAACAAGTTTTCCTCACATTTCTGTGGCAAAAAGTTCTGGAATCTGAGAGGAGCTACAAATTTCCTTCCACCCAGCGTTCCCCCAAGTCTCCCGATACAAATGATACCTCACTTGCGTGGGTAGGCCTAGCGGCGGCGACAGGAAACACCCCAAAGCGCAACGTGGACACATCCTAAATTTTGGGAAAAAACAGAGGTGTTTTTTGCGAAGTGCCTACCTGTAGATTTTGGCCTCTAGCTCAGCCGGCACATAGGGAAACCTACCAAACCTGTGCATTTCTGAAAACTAGAGACCTAGGGGAATCCAAGGAGGGGTGACTTGCGGGGCTCGGACCAGGTTCTGTTACCCAGAATCCTTTGCAAACCTCAAAATTTGGCTAAAAAAACACATGTTCCTCACATTTCTGTGGCAGAAAGTTCTTGAATCTGAGAGGAGTTACAAATTTCCTTCCACCCAGCGTTCCCCCAAGTCTCCCGATAAAAATGATACCTCACTTGCGTGGGTAGGCCTAGCGCCGGCGACAGGAAACACCCCAAAGCGCAACGTGGACACATCCTAAATTTTGGGAAAAAACAGAGGTGTTTTTTGCGAAGTGCCTACCTGTAGATTTTGGCCTCTAGCTCAGCCGGCACCTAGGGAAACCTACCAAACCTGTGCATTTCTGAAAACTAGAGACCTAGGGGAATCCAAGGAGGGGTGACTTGCGGGGCTCGGACCAGGTTCTGTTACCCAGAATCCTTTGCAAACCTCAAAATTTGGCTAAAAAAACAAGTTTTCCTCACATTTCTGTGGCAAAAAGTTCTGGAATCTGAGAGGAGCTACAAATTTCCTTCCACCCAGCGTTCCCCCAAGTCTCCCGATAAAAATGATACCTCACTTGCGTGGGTAGGCCTAGCGCCGGCGACAGGAAACACCCCAAAGCGCAACGTGGACACATCCTAAATTTTGGGAAAAAACAGAGGTGTTTTTTGCGAAGTGCCTACCTGTAGATTTTGGGCTCTAGCTCAGCCGCCACCTAGGGAAACCTACCAAACCTGTGCATTTCTGAAAACTAGAGACCTAGGGGAATCCAAGGAGGGGTGACTTGCGGGGCTCGGACCAGGTTCTGTTACCCAGAATCCTTTGCAAACCTCAAAATTTGGCTAAAAAAACACATGTTCCTCACATTTCTGTGGCAGAAAGTTCTGGAATCTGAGAGGAGCTACAAATTTCCTTCCACCCAGCGTTCCCCCAAGTCTCCCGATAAAAATGATACCTCACTTGCGTGGGTAGGCCTAGCGCCGGCGACAGGAAACAGCCCAAAGTGCAACGTGGACACATCCTAAATTTTGGAAAAAAACAGAGGTGTTTTTTGCGAAGTGCCTACCTGTAGATTTTGGCCTCTAGCTCAGCCGGCACCTAGGGAAACCTACCAAACCTGTGCATTTCTGAAAACTAGAGACCTAGGGGAATCCAAGGAGGGGTGACTTGCGGGGCTCGGACCAGGTTCTGTTACCCAGAATCCTTTGCAAACCTCAAAATTTGGCTAAAAAAACACATGTTCCTCACATTTCTGTGGCAGAAAGTTCTGGAATCTGAGAGGAGCTACAAATTTCCTTCCACCCAGCGTTCCCCCAAGTCTCCCAATAAAAATGATACCTCACTTGCGTGGGTAGGCCTAGCGCCGGCGACAGGAAACAGCCCAAAGTGCAACGTGGACACATCCTAAATTTTGGAAAAAAACAGAGGTGTTTTTTGCGAAGTGCCTACCTGTAGATTTTGGCCTCTAGCTCAGCCGGCACCTAGGGAAACCTACCAAACCTGTGCAGTTCTGAAAACTAGAGACCTAGGGGAATCCAAGGAGGGGTGACTTGCGGGGCTCGGACCAGGTTCTGTTACCCAGAATCCTTTGCAAACCTCAAAATTTGGCTAAAAAAACAAGTTTTCCTCACATTTCTGTGGCAAAAAGTTCTGGAATCTGAGAGGAGCTACAAATTTCCTTCCACCCAGCGTTCCCCCAAGTCTCCCGATAAAAATGATACCTCACTTGCGTGGGTAGGCCTAGCGCCGGCGACAGGAAACACCCCAAAGCGCAACGTGGACACATCCTAAATTTTGGGAAAAAACAGAGGTGTTTTTTGCGAAGTGCCTACCTGTAGATTTTGGCCTCTAGCTCAGCCGGCACATAGGGAAACCTACCAAACCTGTGCATTTCTGAAAACTAGAGACCTAGGGGAATCCAAGGAGGGGTGACTTGCGGGGCTCGGACCAGGTTCTGTTACCCAGAATCCTTTGCAAACCTCAAAATTTGGCTAAAAAAACACATGTTCCTCACATTTCTGTGGCAGAAAGTTCTTGAATCTGAGAGGAGTTACAAATTTCCTTCCACCCAGCGTTCCCCCAAGTCTCCCGATAAAAATGATACCTCACTTGCGTGGGTAGGCCTAGCGCCGGCGACAGGAAACACCCCAAAGCGCAACGTGGACACATCCTAAATTTTGGGAAAAAGCAGAGGTTTTTTTTGCGAAGTGTCTACCTGTAGATTTTGGCCTCTAGCTCAGCCGGCACCTAGGGAAACCTACCAAACCTGTGCATTACTGAAAACTAGAGACCTAGGGGAATCCAAGGAGGGGTGACTTGCGGGGCTCGGACCAGGTTCTGTTACCCAGAATCCTTTGCAAACCTCAAAATTTGGCTAAAAAAACAAGTTTTCCTCACATTTCTGTGGCAAAAAGTTCTGGAATCTGAGAGGATCTACAAATTTCCTTCCACCCAGCGTTCCCCCAAGTCTCCCGATAAAAATGATACCTCACTTGCGTGGGTAGGCCTAGCGCCGGCGACAGGAAACACCCCAAAGCGCAACGTGGACACATCCTAAATTTTGGGAAAAAACAGAGGTGTTTTTTGCGAAGTGCCTACCTGTAGATTTTGGGCTCTAGCTCAGCCGGCACCTAGGGAAACCTACCAAACCTGTGCATTTCTGAAAACTAGAGACCTAGGGGAATCCAAGGAGGGGTGACTTGCGGGGCTCGGACCAGGTTCTGTTACCCAGAATCCTTTGCAAACCTCAAAATTTGGCTAAAAAAACACATGTTCCTCACATTTCTGTGGCAGAAAGTTCTGGAATCTGAGAGGAGCTACAAATTTCCTTCCACCCAGCGTTCCCCCAAGTCTCCCGATAAAAATGATACCTCACTTGCGTGGGTAGGCCTAGCGCCGGCGACAGGAAACACCCCAAAGCGCAACGTGGACACATCCCATTTTTTTAAAGAAAACAGTGCCTACCTGTGGATTTTGGCCTGTAGCTCACCCGGCACCTAGGGAAACCTACTAAACCTGTGCATTTCTGAAAACTAGAGACCTAGGGGAATCCAAGAAGGGGTGACTTGCGGGGCTCGGACCAGGTTCTGTTACCCAGAATCCTTTGCAAACCTCAAAATTTGGCTAAAAAAACAAGTTTTCCTCACATTTCGGTGACAGAAAGTTCTGGAATCTGAAAGAAGCCACAAATTTCCTACCACCCAGCGTTCCCCCAAGTCTCCCGATAAAAATGATACCTCACTTGTGTGGGTGGGCCAGGTGCCTGCAACAGAATAAGGCCCAAAACCTGAAGGGATAGTTGGGGGAGCCACGCAAGCCACACCTCCCTGGACTCCTTGGGGGGCCTATTTTTAAAAAATTTCTGGGTTTTGTAGGTTTCCCTACATGACAGCCGGACCCTGGACCAAAAACATAGGTGGGCCCTTCCCCCCCCCAAACACAGGCATTTTTGAAATATATCACTTTGATGTGTGCAGATACGTCCGTGATGTGCCAAACACTAAAATTGTGAAAAGAAACACACTTAGGTTATGTGAAGAAGACCCCTCACCCACCAACCAAGTTGGTGGCATGCTTCATCATCGGGGTCCCACCCGAGGCACCTAGCGTGTCACAGGTGTGCTACGACGCCTGATTACAGCGGAGCAGGTTTTGTCTTTTTTTTACAACACATACTGGTTGGATTTGGCACGAGGGTGAGTGATGGTTCAGTGGATCAAATTTTATTAACAAGAGATTTCACAAAAATGAAATGCACTGCTAATAACTGAAAGGCAAAAAAGTGAACCAATGACTCACAGCTCGTGAGCTGTAAAGCCGCGACAAGGCACCAACCGCTTTACAGGCCATTCACACACCTTTCATACATGACACGCACAAGACCATTCACACCGCCAGCCACGGGCCCGGCACATTACAACACTCACATCGACAGACCGCGCCACTCAAGGGCCCATCACTTACATACGCCCACATGCCTGATACAAGAATCACACCAGCTGATGGGAGTGTGGACTGCCGTTGGGCTGGCACCGCCAGCCAAGCGCCACCCCACGCACACCGCAAGCCAAGCGCCACCCCACGAACACCGCAATCACTTTTTTTTATTTATAAACAACAAAGAAACTACTAATTATAAAATAAGCACAGAACTACAAACACAAAAGCTCTAACTAAATACACAACAGATGCCAACCGTGAAACATATGAAAATATAAAACAGACAGCTTACGCTCAAGGTATTTCCCAGAATTTTTTTGGGGTATGGTAACTTCTGTAACAGCCGGGAACACACAGGCCAGGCTTTGAAGGGCATTCGGGGCAGTACATCCGGCTCTCCCTTCGGATTAATCTCCGGGCACATACTCTACATTTCTTTGTGGGCATGTCTTTTTTGGGAGTGGGAGGAATGTGATCTGGAAAGTGCAGATCTTTCAATCTAGCCACATCCTCCACCACTTCTACTCTAGGAACTCTTGCCGGTTCCACCACAATAAGGCTTTCTATCACCGACTCCTGAAATTTAACAAATGTCATCCTTGACTCGGGTGAACAATCCTTGTATACAATAAAGGCATTAAAAGTTGCCAAATGAAATAAATGTAGGGCCAACTTTTTATACCACACATATGACTTACGAAGAGCAGTGTAAGGTTCTAACCTCTGATCTACTCTATCAACACCACCCATGTGCCTATTGTAGTCCAAAATGCACGCAGGTTTGCGCACTTCCGCAACCTGACCCCAAACAGCCACAGGGGAAGTACTCTCATCATGGATGGTCGATAGCATGTACACATCCCTCCTGTCTGAAAATTTCAGAGCTAGCAGCTCATTATTCCGCAAGGCACTGCACTGTCCCCTCTCAAGTTTTTTACAGACAAGCTCCCTTGGATAGCCTTTCCGGTTAGAACGGATTGTGCCACAAGCAACAGTGTCCACCCTAAACAACTCCTTGAACAACTGCACTCCAGTGTAGAAATTATCTACGTACAAATGGTGACCTTTGTTAAACAGCCGCCTAGCAAGTTCCCACACAATTTTTTCGCTAACTCCAAAAGTGGCCGGACAACCAGGAGGGTCAATACTGGAATCCCTACCAGTGTAGACCCGGAAATTATACACATATCCTGTACTGCTTTCTGACAGCAGATACAATTTAATCCCATACCGTGTCCTCTTACTAGGAATGTACTGCTTAAAAACTAAACGCCCCTTGAAAAGGACCAAAGACTCCTCCACACTTATCTCTTTGCCTGGGACATAGACCTCTGAAAACCGATCCACAAAATGATCAAGGACAGGCCTAATCTTAAAAAGGCGGTCACAATCAGGGTGATCTCGTGGCAAGGCTAAAGCATTGTCTACAAAATGCAGCATACGAAGAAGCAGCAAATACCGAATACGTGTCATAGTTGCAGGAAATATAGCAGTTGCCATAAAGGGACTAGAAGACCAATAAGAAGCCAGTGACGGCTTCCTGATCAACCCCATCTAAAAAGTCAAACCTAAAAACCTTTTCATCTCTTCCAGATATGTGGGAACCCAATGAGTAGCTCTAGACTGAGGCTTAAGTCTGGCAGCGTTGTCCCACAAATATTGCTCTGCATACACATTTGTCTGCTCCACAATCTCTTCCAAAAATACATCGTCCATAAACAAGTGAAAGAAATGGACAGGCAGAAAGTTTTCCGTATTAACTCTACACCCTGGGAGACCAGTAAATGCAGGTAACTGTGGCTGCTCCATGTTTGGGGCAATCCAAGTGTCAGGTCTTCCAATGGGAAACCCTGCAGCCCCAGGCTGCTGCACTCTTGGCACATCAATGTCCTCCTCTAACACAGGCCCTTCATCTGCACTGAGAGTAGCTTCCTCATCAGAAGAATACTCTTGGACAGAAAACTCACTTCCAGAATCTCCTGCTTCCTCCTCTGCCTCAGATGCAGAGTCAGTGTCGTAATCATGGTCTGAAGACGACTCAAAGAGCATGCGAACAACCTGCTGAGCGGTCACTTTGCGGCTAGCCATGATCCTAACAACAAATGGATTGCCAACAACAACTAGCACTAAAATAAGTAATGAACAAAGTGTAGCTTTATCACAAAGAGTTATGTACTACAAAAAACTATACCACACAGTTGCCTGAAATAGCTACTCACCAAGCAACTACTCTGCAATCACCAATGATATCCCACTAAAAAGAAAAAAGAAAAAAGCAATTTAGACATATGACAACACAAACACCACTGTGCTCAAATCTAAGGACAATGTCAAACACACAATACTGCATTTAGTACACCACCTACAAACATGTCAACAATACTCCTTTGGAGTAAATTGCGTTCACTTACCTAAAACATGCAACTATGCAAACCACAGGACAACTACTGCCAAAACCGCAAAGATCCACAGCAAAGGAAGCAAAAGCGTTGAACTAGAAGAAAAAGAAGAAATAAATTGTTATAATCACAAATACAAATACTTTGCCAGTTGACAAACACCCCACCACCAAGAACTTAGAAGTTGTCCCTGGTACCTAAGTGGATCCTGACCCCCTCGGGGTAGATGGGCGTAAAAGAATTGGCCAATCGGACCCCAAGGGGGGCAGAAATGGGCAACACCTCTGTGCCCCCTTTCAGGGGGCGACCCTTCCCCAAGGGGGCACCCCCAGCACAACACAAAACAAAAAAATCCCTGCCGTATTGGTGGTCTCTGCCCTCCTTGGGGGCAGATGGCCCTACAAAATTACGGGCAGAGATGGGCAATACAAATTTTCCCCACCTTAGGGGGGCGACCGTTGCCCAAGGGGTGCCCCCAAACACACACCAAACACAATCCCTGGCACCTAGTGTGCTTCCACCCCCCCCCCGGGGCCAGATCATCCAAAAAATGGCTGGTCTGCCATCGGGGGAGGGGGCGAAACAGAAAAAAAAAGCTCCCCAGGGGAGCGACCCTTGCCACAGGAGTTGCCCCCAAAATAAACAATAAAAACAAAATCCCTGGTGTCTAGTGGTTTTCACCCCCCCCCCCCCGGGGCAGATCAGCCCAAAAATCGGCTGATCTGCCCCCGGGGGGGCAAAATACAAATAAAAATTGCCCCCGGGGGGGGCGACCCTTGCCCAAGGGGTCACCCCCAAAAACACACATAAACAAAGATATCCCTGGTGTCTAGTGGTTTTCGCCCCCCCCTGGGGGCAGATCCGCCGAAAAATCAGCAGATCTGCCCCCAGGGGGGGCGAAATACAAATAAAAATTGCCCCCGGGGGGGTGACCCTTGCCCAAGGGGTCGCCCCCAAAAACACACATAAACAAAGATATCCCTGGTGTCTAGTGGTTTTCGCCCCCCCCCTGGGGGCAGATCTGCCGAAAAAACGGCGGATCTGCCCCCAGGGGGGGGGCGAAATACAAATAAAAATTGCCCCCGGGGGGGGACCCTTGCCCAAGGGGTAGCCCCCAAAAACACACATAAACAAAGATATCCCTGGTGTCTAGTGGTTTTCGCCCCCCCCCCTGGGGGCAGATCCGCCAAAAAACGGCCGATCTGCCCCCAGGGGGGGGGCCAAATCCAAATAAAAATTGCCCCCGGGGGGGGCGACCCTTGCCCAAGGGGTCTCCCCCAAATTTAGGAACAAAGAAAATCCCTGGTGGCTAGTGGAGATTCCTGCTCCACGATCGCGGGCCCTGCCCGCGATCGTGGAGCAGGAATCTTGAGAAAACAGACACAGGGGGATAGGAAAAACCCTTTCCTTTCCCCCCATGTCTGTTTTCTCAACCCCCCCGCCCCCCAAAAACAGAGAGGACTCACCTGTGAGCTCCTGCTCCGAAGACGCGCTGGAAGCAAATGGCTTCCAGCGCGCCGGCAACACTAGATGACGTCAGCGCGCTGCGCGCGCGCTGACGTCATCGGATTGCCGTGGGGGGGGGGGCGGGGGTGGAAGGGGAAGGTCTTCCCCTTCCATCCCCGCCTGGGGGGGAAGGTGGGGTGCACGGGGGGGGTGCGCTAGCGCGCCCCCAAGTTCCCCTGTGCCTAGGACGAGATGATCTCGTCCAAGGCACAGGGGAACTGTAGCCTTGGACGAGATCATCTCGTCCAAGGCACAGAAGGGGTTAATATGAGACCAGGCAGCTAGGCCCAGACCCTTGCGAACTAAGGCCTAGTGATTAATTTAGCAAACCCTAATACATAATTCTTAATGCTAATATAAAGCCACGCATTAGTACATTATTAATTAATCATTAGTCAGTTCCATTAATCATCGTATACATGTGATGGCCACTCCCCGTAGGCACATTTCTAACGCGTTCATTATTTTTCTCTAGGTTAACATATCTTCTATGCAGTATCATTACACATTATTTTGCAAGCTCTTCATGTTAATAATGATTATAAAAGTCACTCTCCAACACGACTACCTCAACTGCCACTTTACCTGGTACTCCCTTTCCAGACCTCTTCACTCCTCCGAGCAGTCACTCCCAAACCTACACAGGAAGAACTTTCACTTACCTGGTGGCTAAAGGTTGGACCACCCTACCTCTCCACCTCAGACAGTCACCATCGCTACCTCAATTCAGGAAGGACCTCAAGACATGGCTCATGGACTGAAGCCTGAGGACATACCCCACAGCGCCTTGAGACCTTATGGGTGAGTAGCAGGCTCTAGAAATATTTGATTGATTGATTGAACACTATGCCTAAGTTCGGGCAGATAATGCGTCAATCCAACAATCTCTGGCCGAAGTATCTGGTGAAGAAATGGCCCTTTCTACAGATATTTTGGAATTACAGCAATGAGTCTATGTATTGGAATGTGTCAGGTCTTAACTCAGCAAGCACGGTCTATCCTAGTATGGCAATCACTGCATTTGATGTGGCGGAAAGACAAGGCAGGCATTTAGGTGCGGTTTTATTGGATGCTGAGAAAGCCTTCGATTGGGTAGTATCCGATTGTTTATGGAAACAAAAAAGGCCATTGGGATAGGTGATCGGTTCTGGAAATGGGTACAGTCCCTATACCAGGCCACGAGTGACAAGTTGGTATATGTTGGGGCTTATGCTTCAGGGTACCTGGTAGGGTACCCCTTTTATTTGCTCCTTACCTGGAGCTATACTTGAAATTGTTATAGATGAACCATGATGTCTGGCCATGGATGTCTGGTGGCTATGAGTTTAAAATAACGGCATACGCTGATGATGTTGTGGTATATCTAGCAGTGTTAGGCCATATTAAAAGGCAAGCTGATAGAATTGGAACTTTTTCTGACTGTAAGCTAAATGTAGCAAAAATCCAGCAGCTGTTGAATTTGAAACTGGCTGTTCCAATTCCAGGGGTAATTCCTTCGGGTACTTATGTAGGTATAACCCTAAGTGTGCAGGTAGATAAAATCATTAGTATGAACTATGAGCCTCTTCTTGCTTCAGTTGCTACTAATTTGCGATTTTGCAATAGACTGTTGCTCAGCATTATTGATAGATGTCATATTATTAAAATTAATGTGTTACCAAACTTTTTATATCGGGTTCAGTCAATCCCATTTCGGGTTCTGAATTTTTTTTAAACGCCTGGAAGGTATCATCACTAGCTGTATCTGGGGCTATAAGCGGGCCTGGAGTGCTACATGCTTTACAAAAGTACCGTACAGGCAGGGAGGCCATCAGCTACCCGAATTTTAAATAATTTTCTGGGTCATCTACGTAACTTGCTGACACTAACAGAACCTGACCTCTAGGGTTTGGGTTATTGATTGGCATTAGGAGCTGAATGTAGGATCTTCGTCTACAGACTGAAGGATCCCACTTAATATGAGCGGGTAACATTTAAGTTTGTTTGAGACACCATACGCATCTGGTAGGAAATCAGTGGCATCATTTTTAAAACTGATACACACTGACGCCACTGTGGGATAATCCAGCATTTCCAGAAGTATTCCATGATCCTGCCTGTAGGGTATGGCAGAGAATAGGGGTAGAAACAGTTGGGTAAATGTATGATTTTTATGTATTTCATGCGTTTGCCGAGGTTGCAAGCTGCTTATGACCTTCCTCATCACTTTTTTTCAAAAATATTTGCAGCTAAGAGATTACTTTGTGTCTGGCTTGAATCTCCAAATGATTTCCGAAAACCCTGATACCATGGTCAGTCTGCATTGGACAAAGATGGAATCTCTGACCAGTATGATTTATCAAGGGCTCTGTGAGCATCAGACCGATGATGCCCCACTCTTAGCTTCTGAGTGGAGTAAGGAATTAGCATGCAAGATCCTGCCGTCTGAAATCTACAGCGCCATGGAGATGGTCAACAGCCCAGTGCATTCCATTAATATAGCACTGCAACAGTTTCAGACTTTCAGCGTGTTCTATGACCCACTTGAGAGAATAACCAAATGGGTGGGGATTTGGGCACTGACACAACTACCTGCCCTAGGTGTGGTTGCTTTGCAGCCGGTATTCTTCATATGTTCATTACTTGCTCGGACCTACGGGAATTTTAGGAAGGGGTGATCCAGGCAGTTGCCTTGGGTATGTCACATGCTTTAACCCTAGTGAAATAATGATAGGATGTCAAATGGAATACGACGAGGGGTGGAGACAAATGCTATCTATGGGGACTTGGGGGGAGCACAGGGCTTGCCCGTCTCCCCCCGGGTTTATCGGGCTGTGGTGGAGCGTTCCACAGACTCGACTAGGGATTGGTTGATCTATGATTATTGTCTCAGTCAGGCTTTGTATTGCTAGACTGTGGGAATCCTCATCTCCTCCACACGTCATTGAATGGTGGGGGCGCTATGGTCAAATCTATGAGTCCGAAGCTAAGGCCAGGGGTGCCACTTCACTCAAGAAACTGAGGAAAATGCAGAATCACATGTTGCCAACTTTGTCAGCTCATAGGTCATAGGTTTACACCTCCTGTGGTCGCCCACAGCTTGTGTACTGTGAGTTTTGCTACGTGTTCTGTTTTTTCTTTATTACAGTTCACATTTACTTTCATATCCATGTCTGGCCTATAGAGGGTTCTTTCCCAATTCTTTCTGGGTAACGATTGAAAGTATGTTGACACTTTCTGACTATTTAATAAAAACATAAATTAAAATGAAAACATTAAAAAAAGGAGTAATTGAAAATTAAAATGAGCGTTTGGAAGTTTAGGTTTGGAAAATAAAGACTTGGAGGGATACATCTGTACAAATGTTTCCCTTTCATGCATTTAATAATAATATTTTGGAATGTTTGTAATAAAGTTGCAGACCCTGACACTTTTATATTAATATTTCCCACTAAGAAAAGCTCACGTGTCAGTTACTACTTCCCTGCTGCCCTTATACCTTATCCTATTTCGTTGCAGCAGTTGCACAAGGAGCCCTAACTGTCAAGAGTACTCTGTATGAAGAGTTCCCACGTGCACGCATCATCTGTTACCAGACACCAGTGCTGCTGAATACATGTATTTCCCTACAACACAGTGGCAATTATCCTTGTAGTTATTTAGTAGGCACAGGAGGTGTTAAAAGTAATGAGCTTTTTTTAAATTGAAGTTTATGAGGTAGAAGAAGTGAGCTTCAACAGTCCTGTGTTTTCCCACACGCAGCAAGTACTGGTGGTTGAAGTCATCTGCACACACAGTTGTCTGATAAGCAAAGTTGTGCATGAGAAAGAAAGTCTCCTAGTGTTTTATCAGCTCATTGTAGGCCCTGGCAAATCCACGTGAAATTCTCTTTCTAAGGGAAGCATACAAGGAACTATAAATCCCCTACTGGAAATATTTCATGTTAAAGGAGCAGTCCTTTTTTAAGATAGACATTTTTCCCGGAGCAGAGGTGACTATGACAACTGCACTTTTAGGTGTTAAATATATTCTACTTGTAGGGGTGATGATTCTTCAGAGATAGCTGTATCCCTAACGAGAGATGTGCAGGAACAGGTCAGTGCCCAAGAGCACAGTTCTGCTACTTGCACTTCTCACTGATTGCTTTCCTGTTACTGATATCAGGAGAGGCAAGGATGAAGCATCTTTGATGTGCATGATCCTTCCTCAACACAGCTGACGGTGTAGTGTTTTATCTCAGGCCATATATACCTTGTCCTGCTCTGTAACAGCCCTTGCACACACATCCCTCACTTTAGAGAACACTCTGTATGAAAAGAAGAGTTCCCATGTGCGCACATCATCTGTTACCAGACACCCCTACTGCTGCATACATGTCTTTCCCTAAAACATGGTGACAATTACCCTTCTAGTCATCATGTAGGTACAGTATACGTGAAAAATAAGGAGTCTCTTTTAAATTGAAGTTTGTCTGATTAAAGAGATGAGCATGAACAGTCACATCCTTTCCCACACATAGCAAGTACTCATCGGTGAAGTCACCTGTACACATAGTTGACTTATGAGCAACGTTGTGTGTGAGAATCAAAGTCTGCTATTGTCCTTATCAAAAAATTATAGGCCCCAGTAAACCTGCATATAATTTTTGGCCTAAGGAAAGCATACAAGACACTGTCTACTCCGCTATTAAAAATATTTTATGTTTCAAGGAGCGACCATTTTTTAGATTGAAGTTTTTTCCTGAGCAGAGGTGACTATAAACCCTGCAGCTCTACTGTTAAGTATATTCTTCCTGTAGGAGAAGTAGAAGAAGCCTCTTTGTCAGATAGTTGTTTCTCCAAAGAGAAACATGCAGCAAAAGGGCAGCCCCAAGAAGTACAGATCCGTTACTTGCACATGTCACTCACTAGTTTCCTTCTAGTCATATCACAAGGGAACATTTTCAAGCATCTTTAATGCTTTAATGTACAATTTTATGCCTTTACTCAGGTGACTGTGTAGTCTTTTGTCTCAGGCCATATCTACCTTATCCCAGTCCATTATTCCACTTGTGCACTGTGAAAAGAATTGTTCTTATGGGCACACATCACTTCTTACCTGGCACCCATACAGCTGCATACATGTTTTACCCAAAACACAGTGACCATTAACTTTTCAACTCATCTGGTAGGTTCACTGTGTAGTGTGTCATCTATTTTTGTCCATAATCTCTTAAATAAGGGTAATAATATAGATAATGGAAAGAAGGCTTTTCAATCAAAAATAAGATAGCACAAAAATGGTGTTTATTTCTTAATATGTAAATTCAGAATAAAAATCATTTTGAAAACACAATTTTTTCTATTGCGTCATCCTTTTTCTGTAGCTGTTTTACATCTGCCACAATGCCAACTAAGCAGCAGCAGAAGAAGATGAAACTTGGCTACTACAGGAAAGGAAATTATATTACAATTGAAAGTAGAAAAACAGAATATTGGTAAGAGCACACAATGACTTAGAAAAATAATTATTAGCAGCAAACTTGCAAATAAGGACATTGCGAAGAGGAAATACTGTACCACAATTAAAAATTAAAACAGCTGTCCAACAAGAATGTACAGTGGAGAGTATATTACGTAAGCAATGCAAGTACTGTAATACAAGGAACAAAAAAATCAAGGAACTTAAACAAAAGCTTTTCCATGTAAAGTAATAAATAACAGTCTTAAAACAAGGAAACCAGAGAAGATAAAATCAAATTTGTCAAAAGGAGTTTGTTGGTAGTATAGTTGAAAAGGGTTTTACAATTAAAAGGAAGTTATTTCTTTTGATTTTGGATGAAACACAAGGTTTAGAAGATTAGTGTCTTCTTTGAAACAAATGCCACCAAATGGTACACATTACTAAGACTAGCTTTTATCACAAGTTTGATGGGGAGTGGAAACATACTTTAAGTACTGAGCCTTACTTTAATGATGAAAGTTATTTTCAAAACAATAAATGTTTGTTTGCTGTTGATGTAGATGGTTGGTTTTAGGAGGTAAAACATGGAATAGCCATACCAAAGGAAAAATTCATAACTAGAAATCCTGATGAACTAATCAGGGCTGAAGTTTTACAGAGACATCCACCTGCTTCATTATATGAGATATCTGTGTAGCAGTTTCTGTAATATATAAGACAAGATCAATTGATAAGCTTAGACTTTTCCTGGCAAAGTCTCATAGAGGAACTTTAAAACAGAAAATTAGATTACTCCATAATCTTGATTCCTGTACAGTAAGGAACAATTAAAAACGACAAGGCCATTCATTGGATAGCGTATCTAAAGGTATATGTGACAGTACATTCTATTATTTTTGGATGCTCTCTTTCCATCACTCCAAAATTATAAATCCAGTCAGAAGCTCACATTTTGTAAAGAGAGTTACACTACTAGAATGAAATTAGAGTAGTTCTGCAAGGAAATAAGCCTGTTCAGTGTGACATCTGCTGATATTCTAAACAAAACATTTTTTTTTTTTTGCTGAAATTCACACTACAAAGCACAAACTAGAAAAATAAATATATGTGTAAAAAGTGAAGAGGAAGGCAGTAAATTTGCCTTAAACTTAATTGTGAAGGAAAGGTTTGATTTATGTGTTAATCAAGTAGTGTGCAAATACTGCATTACTTTAGTTGATGATATTAAAAGTCCTGCTAGAAGTATACAGATTGATTTAAACTTTTTTCCAAAATACTCCTGAACTCAAAGAGCTAAATGTATGTGCGAGTATATTGATTCAAACTGTGCACCCTTTTCAAGCCATAGAATGCTAGCAAAAGCTGCAAAGTTGCCTAAAAGTGAGTTAGTTTAAGGTCTTAAAGGGAAAGTTGTGTATTTACCATTAGACTTTAAAAAAAATGAAATTCTTGGGATAGAGCGAGAAGCAGAGGAACCATTAGTAGTTTTAGTAAATGGTGTTGCAACAAAGAATAAGTAGACTAGGCAGGAATTGGCTAGTATAGCCAAAGTAAAAAAAAAGCCTTTGAATATTTGGATAGAGAACACATTTTTTATAAAGATATACATATTGATCAGGATGTGACTTTATTGGGGAGGCCTGCTTCAAATTCTACTGGTGGTCAAATTGAAAAAGTACATTTTGCAAAAGCTGAAGACATATATGAGCACTATAGAATTCATCCTTTTCATTCTAGGGATGTTATCAGTGATGCATTGGAATTGTATCAAATGAAGCAAGCTAACAGTGAACTCATTAGTGTGTGGCAAAAGACCTTAGAAGCTGGGTGCTTTCCACATCTGTTTCCAATTTGAGGAGGTTGTTATGATGATCGACCAGTTAAGATACCTGCTTCAGAATGTAAATCAACTAGCCTGTATTCAGAGGTTCCCAGATTCAGGCAAAATATTCCCTATCTTTTTAATCTTCTGTTTGAAAGGCAACTGTCATTTTTTTCATTTGCTATTGTACATATTTTGAAAACAGGAGCACAATGAGTTTGTTAAAAAAGTTCATCTAAAAGATGAGAATCTTGAGTGTAACCTAATGAATCTCATGTCAGTGTGGTACTAATGAGTACTGTTTTCATCGGCATGGTGAATTAAGGTGCATGTTACAAAACATGGTTGTGCAAAGTATGCATGGGATGATTTACATGATTTTTTTAGAGAAGCAAACTTCACTTTTCCAGGTATTCCCTTTAAAACATCAGGTGAATTATGCTCAATGGATTCGGCAAATCTATGCAGATACTTTAATCACAGATTTCAAGCCATACGTCACTTTGGGGCTGATTCTAACCCCGGCGGTCGAAGGCGAGGGTCGGCGGGAGCACCGCCGACAGGCCGGCGGTGCCCCGCAGGGCATTCTGACCGCGGCGCTTTGGCCGCGGTCAGAAAGGGTAAACCGGCGGTCTCCCGCCGGTTTACCGCTGCCCTCAGAATCCCCCATGGCGGCGCAGCTTGCTGCGCCGCCATGGGGGATTCTGACCCCCCCTACCGCCATCCTGTTCATGGCGGGAAAGCCGCCATGAACAGGATGGCGGTAGGGGGGGTCGCGGGCCCCTGGGGGCCCCTGCCGTGCCCATGGCAATGGCATGGGCACGGCAGGGGCCCCCGTAAGAGGGCCCCGCAAGGTATTTCAGTGTCTGCCTTGCAGACACTGAAATACGCGACGGGTGCTACTGCACCCGTCGCACCTTCCCACTCCGCCGGCTCGATTACGAGCCGGCATCCTCGTGGGAAGGGAGTTTTTCCCTGGGCTGGCGGGCGGTCTTTTGGAGACCGCCCGCCAGCCCAGGGAAAAACTCATAATACCCTCCGCGGTCTTCTGACCGCGGAGCGGTATTATGGGGGCGGAATTCTGGCGGGCGGCCTCCGCCGCCCGCCAGAATTAGAATCACCCCCTTTATCTGCATAAAGGAAAGGTGGTATTTTATTTTATTGAGCAGTATAGAACATGACATTCATAGTGAGAGTGTCAACAAAACTTAAGCAGCAAGTTTTGAGATTTCAGTCTCACAGATGTCGAAAATATTGTCATCGGAAATACAGGAGCAAAGATAACAACTATACTAAATGTCGCTTTGGTTTTCCATTAACCTGTTATCTCTAAATGAAGAGTAAATAGTTTTATATCTGCAGTGAGACATACAGTCACTGGCAAATCCCCTAAAAACACATGCAATAAAAGGAGAAGTGAAGCTTCAAAAGTTATAAATGACTATAACCCTGTATTTTGTTTATGTGGAAATAAAATATGGACATTCAGTTTCTGGCAGGCAATTCCATTGCTCTTGCAAGCTATGTTACCTAGTAGATTACAAAGTTTTAAACGACTGACCTGAAAAGTGTGGAAATAAATTTCTGCAGAAAACTCTTTAATGAAGATATTGTATTCCTTCAGTTTAAAGATGCTTTCAGACAGAAAGATCAGTTCTTATGAGGCATGTAACAGATTAAGAACCTGATTATGAACTTGGCTGATGGGAAACTCCACCACAAACATTACGGATATCTCGCCCGCCGTATTACAAGTTCCATTATATCCTAATGAACATTTAAAGCAGCGGGTGGGATATCCATCATGTTTGTGATGGAGTAATCCATCCTCCAAGGTCATAATCAGGCCCTATGTTCGTCTTGTTTGTATGGTAAATCTAAATTAGTCATCTGGATTAGTTTGGGCCTTGCTTCTACTCGTAACAGAATAGTGAAATCTTTTTATGAGATTGCATACCATACACACTCAAATCCTGATAGTACAGAAATTGTCAAGACAAATATGCTGGACGCTTACTACCCGAATCAAATTGCCCATTTAAAAAATATTTGTTTGTATGAAGTAGTTCAGATATATACATACAGAACGAATGTTGGGGAAAACATTCAAAGTTTTAAATGTTCGGTAGTTGGGTGCAATGTGTGTTCAGTTAGACACAATAAAACAAATCTTAGAAACCACCGCAAACTGACGTGCCAAACTGCTGACAAGAAAGAGGTATTTTATTTGGCTCTCCTTCAAATCTTTAAGCCTTGGTGCCCTGAACAAGAACTGTTAAATGGTTATGGCTGCTATGAAGATGCTTTCAATTCAGTGAAAGATCAGATTGTATGTTCTGTGTTTGTTACTTATTTGAAAATGTTGAATGATGATATTCTACCAGAGATGACTGTAGTAACCAAGAATGTAAAGGATAATTCACAAGGAAGACAAAGTCAAGATCCACTTGGCCAGCCGTTTATTGAAAATGTGGCAGCCATTGCAATGAAAGAGGTACAGAGGCCCATACTTATGCTTTTTGCAGCAAAACTGCGCTAACACAGTTTTGCGATAAAAAGTTTAGTGCCAGCTTGTGTCATTTAACAACTCCAGCCGGGTGCTGTATTTATTGAATGGAGCAAGCCGGTGCTAAACTTAGGCTAGTGTCTTAAAAGAAGATGCTGGCTGGATTGGTGTTGGGGTAGGGAAGGAGGGGGTTGTGCATCAGAAAATGATGCTAGCCTGATTAGAGACAAAAAAATGCTTCTAACCAGACTAGCACCATTTCCTGGTGCACAACCACCAAAAACATGACACCTGTCTTAGGAAAGGCAGGAGTCATGCCCACCACCCCAATGGCCAGCACAGGGGACAAGTGTCCCTGGGCATGGACATTGCACCCTGTGCCATGCAGGGGGCCCCAAGTTATGGCCCCCGATGGCAAAAATGTTTTAAAAAAATACTTACCTGGACTTACCTGGGATGGGGTCTCCCATCCTCTGGTGTCCCTCTGGTGGGTGTGAGGATGTTCCTGGGGCTTGGGGAGGACACCTGTGGACCCATCCCATGATGTTTAACCATGGAAATGGGTCCACAGGTCCCCTAATGCCTGGTCTGACCCAGGCATTAAATAATGGTGCAAAGCAAGCATTACTTATCCCCTCCTCCCTCCTGTGTGTCATTTTAGCACGCGGGATAAATATGGGGGCATGGGGATAGCACCATTTTGCACGGATCCAAAAAATAGTGCAAACTCCTATATTTTGACATTAGACATTTCTAACATCAAAATATCAATATGGAGATAGGTTGGAGATAGGTTTGCACTGTATTTACGTCAAAAGAAATGATGCATGGTCGGCGCAACTGAAGTATAAATATGGGCCAGGATGTTATGGACCAGGTGAATGTTCAAACTATAGACTTGGTTGAGTTGGTAGGTCAACTAAACGAAAAGTAACTTCAGATATATTAGGAGATAACTGCATCAGTAGATCATGGGATTTTGCATGATAATTGTCAAGGTTCATGCACCACATCCAGGCTTAAACTACTATATTCTAGTGGTCAAGCAGGGACTGTTGAAAGTGCTGACTGCATATCTTCACAAAAGTAACTGAAACCAATCTTGCTTGTGGTGTAACAGCACCAACTGGAATCGCCGCAAACAATATAAAATGCTTTATATGAGAATGCAAGAAGTTCTCATTACAGACTATGATATTTTGCTTGATGGTAAATATGTTCTAGTGTTTGGGAATCCACTCCAGTTGACTCCTATGAAAGGTCAGCCAGTATGTAATACATTGCTCCACAAGCAAACTAGAAATTCTTTAGGTAGTATTGGAAATGTTGACATTAGGTTCAATTTCGAATATAGAGAGCTTACTAAGAATATGAGACAATCTGCAGATGTGAAGCATGGAGATATATTAAAAGACATTAGAATAGGAAAAATCACAAAAGAAGCAAAACTAGCTCTTCTGAGTCGCACTTTAAGTACTCCATTTCCAAATCATACCTCCCCGCTGCGACTCGCAATTAGAAAGGGAACACCCCTTCCTAATTGCGACTCGCAGTCCCGTTTTGTGATTCGGTAACCAGGTTACCGAATCGCAAAACGGGGTTAGGGCATCACAATGTGTTTTTTGCACATCGCAAACAGCAAAATTCACTGTTTGCGACGTGCAAAAAATTTAATACATCTGGCCCTTAATGGACTGTACCTAGTAGATTTTGATGACATCGGAAAGAGTGCAGATGGCTCATGTATCAGGGAGTATATTCATTTGAGAAGTGCATTTGCTCCTCATCTGGGTAAATAGTTACCCAATTTTTTAAAAACAATTCATTTTTGCAAAATGTAAACTGTGTAAAGTTAGTAATGAGTCAAAATTGAACAGTTTAACAACAAATCATATCAAAAAGATAAAAGGTAATATAGTACCAGAAATTATTGGATATCATTTCTCCAATGTATCTGCAGTTAACTGATATTACAATGCAGTTCCTAATGTTCTTTTTGTGCTCACACCAGTAATAGAAGAAACTGTGACAAACCAAGATTATGTAGAGCCCTAATATTTTTACTAAGAACTGTACAAAAGAGAAAAATGCTTGCCAGTCAACAACAAGTGTACATGATTGTGTAGATATGATGTACTGATAACATTCAATTTACTCTCAATCCTTAAAAGATGCTCAAAACTTTTTAATGATTGTGTTAGAATTTCTATAAGCTACACATGGCAACATGAATGTCAAAATTGCCAATATACCACAACTACTCACAAACCGGACAAGTGATTTGTGTATGTGTACATCCCAGATCGCAAAGTAGTTGGTTTTGAAAAGCTATTCAAGAATTCTGTTTAAAATCTTGAAGGCTCATACTGTAAAGGAGATGCATTATCATCTATAAATGTTCAGAGTAGTAATAGATGTGTAATATCAATGCTTCAAAGATGCAGATCATTAAAAAGTAAAATTACTACTGAAATGTCAAAGTTCAAACAGGCCATAATTCTCTAGAAGGTAAACTATACACTACAATCACCAGGGATAGAGTATTAGGTCAGGTCACTACATAATGTATTTGAAAACAGTATCTGGATGGACAGAGTACTTCTTTTACCTTTGAAGTCAAATTGCCTTGGAAACTGCCAAACTTATATCTGATTTTTCTTCAACCAGATTTCTAGACTAAGTAGTAAACATTACCTCTAACTTAGTTTAGGAGAAAGTATTGGTTATATTTAGAAAATAAGTTGTCATGTGGCCTATCAAGGGCTCCTCAAAAGAATTATTTTTCTGTTGTGGATTTATACTTCGTTAAATATTGTTCTAATGGTAAATTGGAAACATTATGGTTGACTGGTAGTGGTGTATAATCAGAGTGGTTTATACATATTAGTCTCCCATGGACAGACTTCATGTTTTTTTACATTAAATAGGTTTTTTCCCGTAGCTCAAAGATGACAAACATTTTATTAAAATGCTACCAGTGCTGTGCATATTTTGATTCTTCTATGTGGAACAAGAATTGAATTAGTGTTCAAACACTGTCCTTGTGTTCTCACTGTCTGTGAGAACTTTAAAAAACTGGTTAATGTATGTACGTTGGTTTTCCAATATATTTTTCTATGCATTGAAATCTGTGATTATCTAAGTAGTACACATGCAAACTGTGAACCATTGTTATTCATTTAGAAGCCATCCATCTCAGTTAGTCATCTTTGTTTAATGGGCTGCATAGAAGGTAGAGGGGACAAAAAGTAGTCTATTTCTAATTTTAGAACCTGTTCTAGCTCTATGTCTGCACAAGCATACAAACTGCCACATAATAATAACACAGATACCCTTTCAGCATGCAGGAAGAGTGACTGCGTTACTCACAGGATTATTTGTGTGCCACAAGGAAGACCTTACTGTACATAAAAAATCCTCACAGGCAATGCAGCACCCTTAAAAGAGAAAAAAAAACAAAGAGCAATACATATATATTCTCCTTTTTAAACCTCCCCTGGGCAACATAGCAATTTGATGCATATGCAAGAATACCAGTGATGGCAAGTTGAAAATGTGGGAAAGAAGATGGTTGTAAGTATGATTCTATCACATTCCACTCATGTGACAACTCCCTCGGCTAGAATAATGCATGACAACAACATTGGTTCCCTTATGTTACTCTAAATTTAGAAAGCTAAGCTGAGACACTAGGGGTGGTCAATCATAGCTTGACAAATATTGTTTTAGGTTTTTATGTACCCCACTACATAGTACATGACAATGCAAACTCATTATAAATATTGGGCCACGCTTACTAATCTTTCAAACAATGAATTGTAGCAAGGAATCTTGCTGCAGTGCATCAAATGAAAGAAAGATACCAGAAGTATCTACTAAGATGTGGGGCACTTCTGCTATCACACAGTGCTGATCTACTGCAGAAAGCCTAGTGCCTATGTAGGCATCCTTGCACCACAGTGCAAGAGGGCTTGCATTACTAGAAGAATTGCTTTTTGTGCATCAAGAGATACCGTCATGCACAAAAATAATCTCTCAACTGCTTCTCCTGTTTCTATGTATACCGAGGATTGGAGGGCACATAGAAAACAGAAATAATGAGGTTCAAAATATTTTTCTTCTGGATAAGCCATCCTCTGGGAAGTGTAGCAAGCTCATGCAATCCCAGGTTTGCCATCTTTCTGAAATGTAATGCAAATCAGTGCAAGTTGCTGCATTGTGGTACTTTTTTTTTTTACAAAACCACACACGGTGGCATTAACTACCCCTGTGTGGCTTTGCACATATCTACTAGCATTTTGTGTCATTGATGCCCAACAAAAGTGGTACAACCTTGAAGCTAATTGTAGTAAATCTATCCCATAATGCTTACTTTCTAAAAAAATCACACTTACAGTGACATACATGTAGACATATGGCAGCAGTCATTCACACATTGACGAACCAACATATAGTTTTTCTTTCTTTAAACCAAAGTAGGCACTGCTGAAAAGAACCTTTTTGGAGTGTTTGGAACTTGTTTTGTTTGTTTTTTGGTGTTTTTTTATTTTACTATACAACAACTTATAACTAGAAAAAATAAAAGAGATAAATGCACAAGACATCTGCAAACAGTGCTCTAAAAAAAACAAACAGTTAACATTGGTGGTTCATGAAAGCCTGAACAAAAGCTGGCATGGACTGCTCACCCACATGAACTATTTTATTGCACACAGTGTAATAAGATGTAATTTTGAGCACCTGGGGAGCCACCAATGGAATATTGGTAGTTACTGTTGGAGGAACTGGGTCTCCAGGAGCAAGCTGAGGTTGATCAATCGATGTTCATCATGTGGTGCATCTCTCTGGACCTCTGCTTATGCCAATTGTCAGGGATAAATGGTATGGAGTCACTGCAACATGCTGCTCATCCCTGGAGAGTACATCCTATAAGTTCCTCTCAAAAGTTCTTTGTTACAAAGGTTGGATTTCACAACCTTTGATACCCCTTTTTTTTTTTCCTCCAGATGGTATAGAGAAAAGCTGCCATAGGATGGATTCCTTTTCTTCCTCAGCTTGCTGCTGCTGCTATTTCTCCTGCTCCCTTTGTTCTCCTGATGCCATTTTCTGTGGTGGTTATTAAAAACATCAGAAAAAAAAGAAATATATCCAGCTGTGCTGCACAGATGTGAAGAGTAAGGAGAGACACACACAAAGTAGAAGAAATAGGCAGGAACTTTCTGAACAAGAGGTTGGCAGGTGTTCCAACCAATCAAATTTATTTGCAGCTCTGACATATGAGATTTGTGGATCCATCGTGATGGTGCCACAACGTCACTGCAAATCCAGAAATATCTATTAAAACAACCTTGTGAGTTACAATTACTTATTGGAATCTGTTATTTTACTCAATCACTTACCTCAAACATAACATAATGATGTCCATTTATTTTTTTGAATATTGTAGCACATCGGATCTGCGGTTTCCCTGTGGATCCCAGAAATGGAAATATGCATTGGCTGCGCTTGTGGTGGATCCACAAATCCCTAAAAAATATTTTTTTTAAACAACAATTTTAGTTTTTTAAAAAAAAATTAAACTTAAGTATTTAAGTAATTTTATATAGTTTTTTTAACCTTAAACATTTCTGGATTAAAATCACTTAAAAATATAAAGTTAAAATAATGCTATAGTTAGGTGTGTTTAAGAAATATATGTTTTTTGTAAAAAAAAACTTGGAAATTCAATGAAAACAACAAAGGTATAATTAAACAATGTCATAATCAGTGATGTCATAAATAATTTCATAGAACATGCCACGAGTGATGTCATATGTGAGGTCATAAGCATTGTTTGACGATGCGCAAGTTAGAGTTAACTATGTATATAACTTCAGATTTTTTGTGGTTTTTTTGTTGAAAACTTTATTGTTCTCATTGACAAATTTATCTAATTATAACATGGTATTTTCATGAATTTCTAAGGTTTTTTTTTCACAAAGAAAAGTATATATTTTTATCACAATGATGTCATCAGTGATGTCATTAGAGATGTCATCAGTGATGTCATAAATGACCATCTTTACCCCAAAAATGCAAATTTGGGAGAAATGTGTCACACAAGGGAATGCTGTATCTAACAGCAGGTGTTCACAGGAGGATAATAGGAAGCTCTGGAATGACCTGTGCAGTAGAGTGTGTTCTTTTGCCTCTAAAGCACACCTAGATGCCTGGCAGACTGGTGGGGAGTTTCCAAGGCCCATGACCCTCTTGCTTTGGGAGGAGAATGTTTATGGAATTCTTGAAGGCTTTGCAGAAGTCCCAGGTAGTTTGGAGACTTGTAAGTACAAACAAAGTATATCAAATAACAACTGTGTCTGCAGTAATACTATCACAGTAGTTGCTGAGGATGTCTATTTTGGTGTACTGCTCTTTAAAAGGTTGGTATATAAAAGTAAGGCACATGCATGTTTCAAGTGATAACATTTGAATTAAAATGATACATACAATATGTATGGGTGTGCATTCATTCCAATTTCATTGTTTACAATGTCATCTTTACATCCATCTATATGAGAAAATATCTGTCTAATACTCTGCAAATGAGTAACCATGATGGTTGTGTGTTCCCTGTTTAATCTCATCAACATATTAACTCAGACACCCCATTTAGTCATGCACAATATAAGGCTCAGCACAAACACTGAAACAGTTTTTTAACCTAACGTCATAAAATATATGAGTTACTATGAAACTCAGGTGGTATGTTGCTGCTATAGCATTCTCAAATGCAGTCACCACTACTTCATTAGCGCTAGTGACCAATGGCTACATCTTCAATAATCTGTATGGTTAAGGTACATGTATATAATGAAAAACCCACATCACAACATGTTTAGTAGTAAGTGCACAACTAGACAACCGTAATATTACACTGTGATATCTGCCAGCTGTTATAACTCCTCAAATGAGAAGCACTGCGACACATGTTATTTCACACTTTGCATTGTTTAGATGTGTGTTCTGAACATCATGGTTTGTCTATACTTCAACAGTTATTGCTGCAGTAACATGTCATTTATATTATCTGAAAGTTATGTTTCATGTAATATAGTGAATAAATGTAAATGATATAAATACATATACAAAAAAAACGAAATCAGCACCATCTACAGAAACTTTGAACCCCAGCCCGGGCAGACTCCGTCTTCCCTCCCTCACTCACTGCCACCAATTTTGACTACCTGTTGACTACATAGTCCCAACTCACACCCCCAGCAACACCACCAACACTAAGCACTGTCCACTCAGGAGCTCCCACGGATCCTTGTCCACTCCACATCTTCAATCTTCGAAGCCAAACGATCAGTAACAAACTCATCACTTTGTTAAGCACCTCTCTTGTCACAGCCACTTTCCACAAAGACTGGAAACACACAAAGGTCAAACGAGTACTCAAGAAGCCATCAATCAAGCCCAGCAAACTCAAAAACTACTAATCCATCTCTCTGCTCCCCTTCCCAGCCAAGGTCCTGGAAAAAGCCATGAACAGGCAGCTCACAAGCCATCTGGAACAGAACCACCTCCTTGACACTTCTCTGTCTGTATTCTGTAGCAACCACAGCACCAAGACCACTCTGATAGCAGAAACCAATGACATCCAAGCCTTCCTCAACTGAGGATAAATTGGCTGTACTCATCTCCCTCGACCTCTTGGCATCCTTCGATTCTGTATCTCACCACATACTGATCACAAGACTACATTGCATAGGAATACAACGAGACACACTCAAATGGATCTCCTCCTTTCTTAGTAGAAGAATTCAAACAGTCTGACCGCATTCATTCCCATCCAACCCCAAAAACATCATCTGTGGTGTGCCCCAAGGATCATCCCTCAGCCCCGCCCTCTTCAACATCTACATGACCCCCTGGGCCAACATCATCAGATCCCATGGACTCAACATCTTATCTGTGAGAAATTGGGTCTTTGGTTGGCAGTCAGGTTACCCCCTGTCCAATCAAGGATCCTCACTCTAGTCAGGGTAAGTCACATACAATCCAAATTATCCTGTGCCCGCCCTCTGGTAGCTTGGCACTGAGCAGTCAGGCTTAATTTAGAAGGCAATGTGTAAAGTATTTGTGTAATAAATCATGAAATAACACAGTATAACACCACAAAATAAACCACACAGTGTGTAGAAAAATATAGAATATTTATCCGGTTAAATGTAGGTCAAGTACACATTGAAAGCTCACTTTAGAGAATGGCAAAAATAGTCTTTAGTCTTCAAAAAGCAACAAGTGTCTCTTGCAAGCACAAAGTACCTGGTTTGCGTTGAAATTCTCCACAAGGGACCGCAGAGGAGGAGATGCGTGGACACGGGGAGGTGTGTGTCAGTATTTCCGGGTGCACACAGACGATGCGTTTATAATTTTCCAAGCAGGGAAGGCTTTGCGTTGATTTCCGGCACCCTGGCTTGGATCCTCTTCGGGTTGCGGGATATTCAGAAGCCCCGGGGACGATGCGGAGAAATCCTGGTCGTGCATGACGAAGTCACAGGAGCTGTGTCGATCTGGTGGGCGTTGCAGGGACATTTCTGTTGCACGACAGGCGCTGTGTCGATTCTTCTCACAGGAAGTCAGGCTGCATTGTTCCGGCTCGGCTATGTGTCGATCCAGTTGGCCGTGTGTCAAAGTTCCGGTTGCAACGCTGGCGCTGCATCAATCTCCTCTTGGGGAGCCAGGCTGCGTCATTCTGGTTCGGCGTGCATGATTTTCTCCCCACGATGTAGGCTGTGCGTCGTTTCTGGCAGACTGTGCATTGAATTTTCGTCACACAAGGCGTTCTTTGCAGGATGAAGTCTTTTTGGCCCTGAGACTTCAAGGAACAGGAGGCAAGCTCTATCCAAGCCCTTGGAGAGCACTTCTCAGCAGAGCCAGAAGGCAGCAAGGTAGCAGGGCAACAGCAGGCCAGCAGTCCTTTGCAGAAAAGCAGTCAGGTGAGTCCTTTGGGCAGCCAGGCAGTTCCACTTGGCAGGTTGCAGGTTCTGGTTCAGAGTTTCTTCACCAGTGGTATCTTGTCCAGAAGTGTCTGAGTTAGTATTGTTAGAGGCCCTGTTTAAATACCCAAATGTGCCTTTGAAGTGGGAGAGACTTCAAAGAGTGGCTTAGAAGTGCAAAAGGTCCCCTTTCAGTCCCATCCTGTCTGCCAGCGTCCCAGTAGGGGGTTTGGCAGTCCATTGCGTGAGGGCAGGCCACTGTCCTTTGACATGTAAGTGTCAGGCCCTACACCTTCACAGCTCAGGAAGACCCATTCAGTATGCAGATGTGTGCTGGTGTGACTGAGCATCCTGTGTTTGGGGTTGTCTGAGCAAAATGCACAACTAACCCAGCCAGATATGGATTGTAAGGTGCAGAAGGATTTAAGTGCAGAGAAATGCTCACTTTCTAAAAGTGGCATTCAAAAAACAGTAATATTAAATCCAACTTCACCAGTCAGCAGGATTTTGTGTTACCATTCTGGCCATACTAAATATGACCTTGTTACTCCTTTCAGATCAGAATCTACAACTAAAACAGTATATGAAGATAGCACTAATGTTAGCCTATGAAAGGAGCAGGCCTCACAGCAGCGTAAAACAAATTTATGAGTTTTACACTACCAGGACATATAAACTATACAGGTACATGCCCTGCGTTTTGTCTACACAGCACCCTGCCCAATGGGTTATCTAGGGCCTACCTCAGGGGTGACTTATGTGTAGAAAAAGGGGAGTTTTAGGCTTGGCAAGTACTTATAAATGCCAAGTTGAACTGGCAGTAAAACTGCACACACAAGTGTTGCAATGGCAGGCCAGAGACATGGTTAAGGGGCTACTTATGCGGATGGCAAAATCAGTGCTGCAGGCCCACTAGTAGAATTTGATCTACAGGCCCTGGGCACATATAGTGCACTTTACTAGGGACTTATAAGTAAATTAAATAATTTAATTTGGAATTTTCCAAAGTCACCATGTTTTAAGGGAGAGAGCATATGCACTTTAACCATGATTAGTAGTGGTACAGTGTGCAGAGTCCTAAAACCAGCAAAAACAGTGTCAAAAAGTGGAGGGAGGCAGGCAACAAGTTGGGGGTGACCACCCTAAGGCTGTTAGGTCTAACAATATCCTATGAGGATGACACCCAACTCATCCTCTCCCTCCCTGAGGACTCCACCACCTCCAGAACAAACTTCCTTAAGTGTATGACGAACACTGCAACGAGGATGAAAGACAACTTTCTGAAACTGAACTCTGATAGGACGGACATTTTCATCACAGCCTGTAAAGACTCCTGGTGGCCCATTGATCTGAGGATGTAATTGTATTATCACAAACTGCAGGAAAAAAAGACTCATGAGTTAAATGCTTCAGTTCTGCATGCATAGTGTGCCTCAACCATGAACATAACAGCTCCACCCCCATTTGGCAGCCCGTTTTCAAGTAAATGTTGTGTGACAACATATCCATAGCTTACTGGAATACCGATTGGTTGTGCTATTGTTTAAAAGAGTTCAGAGATAGAAACAACACTTGTAAAGTTCAACCTTGAACAACCTAACACCATAGACGTCACTGTATAAAAAGGTATATAGGGCATCTTTGGTATACAAGAAAGAATTACTCAGGAGATCCATTAAATAAGTACCTAACCTTGATACATTGGTGGTACCATGCTATGCCGTTCCCACTTTGGTAATAGGACTGCATGTTTTGGATGGCAGCACCAACGTGAGAGACCTAGTGCACCCCATGCCACTTGGCAGCTGTCGGACAAGCTCCTGGCTAGCTCAATGCTTCACCCTGACCACCAAACGTGTCAGGGCAAAAGGTGATTACAGCAACCTCAACCTGACACTATGACTCATCAGGGAAGTCGTGGAAACAGATCATACCCCTTTTGCTCAGTTACTGACTCACACCAATGTGAATACAAGATGCGAGATGGATTTCAAGGTATTTATTGAAGTAATCACATTTGAGTATAAAAAGCATGTGATAAAATAATTAGGCAGATGAAACAGAGCAGAGTTATCAACATGACAGCAAGAGCGAAGAAGTTAAACAACCCCACCATATTGCATGTTCTCAGAGAGTCTAGATGTCCCTACCTAAACACTATTTCTAAACCTGAGAGCATAGAGGTTGTAACCCTCTGCCTGACCTAAGGGATTAGCACCAACTCCATACCTTAATCGACTAGCAGGGGTCTGCCTGTGATACATATGGCAATGTCCTCAAGAGGCTGAGATATCAGAGTCAGAGAGGCTGTCGGTCAGAAGGAAAGCATCCCTGGATGGTCATAACAGGAATGCCCTCTACCCCGTTGGGCCTAAGTGTAGTTTATATAATGACCCATGCCCCATTTGGGCAGCAGCTCTGAGGTAATCCTGGGCTGGCAAATACAAGTTGGCGTATCATGTCCTGTGCGTCCCATCCTTGGACTAGGAGTATAGATTATAGGTAGTACAATGCTGATTAAATGTACAGTGTGAACTTTGTCTTCCTAGAGGAAACAGCTGATAAAATATGCCAAAGCAAATGCTAAAAACAGGCCTGCGAAAACACAAATAAAATGCAGTGTAATGTAAAATAAGGCCTGAACCATGAAACTAAGATAAGACAAGGGTGCCCAACCGGGGTTCTAAAAGGGCCTTACGACAAGTGGACCATGAGATCTCAGATTAACGCAGTCTCTTCCACATGCCTAGTTACTCTATGCATGCTATGAAGAATCTTCTAGTGGTTCCTCCAGGACACAAGACGTACGGTCACACAAGACCTCATCACCAGCTGTCTAGACTACGGCAACACACTCTGGGGGTGATTCTAACCCTGGCGGTCGGTGTTAAAGCGGCGGCCAACCTGCCAACAGGCTGGCGGTAAAAAATATGGAATTCTGACCCTGGCGGGAACCGCCAACACAGACAGCCACTTTAACACTCCGACCGCCACGGCGGTACAAACAAACAGCGCGGCGGTCACCGCCAACAGCCAGGCGGCAGACAATGTACCGCCCACACTATCACAACTCACCAATCCGCCACCATTTCCGGGGCGGGAGCACCGCCGATAAAAACACGGCGGAAACAGACTACGAACGGGAAAACGCTCACCACTACGCACTCCAGGAGGAAGGAGGACAGCATGGAACCCGAATTAAACATCCTACCTGCTCTCGTCTACCTTCTCATCTACCACGAGTACGAAGTCCGGCGCAGACGACAACGGTGAGTACTGCACCTACGACACACGGGAGGGGGGAGGACGAAAGGTTACGGGCACACACATATGCGACCACCCCCCCCAACTATGTACACACCAATGCAGAGCAACAAGTCACAGTGACACCACCCAAACACCCCTGAAAAATGCTAGGACATAATCAAATTTGGAATAAATATTTATGTACCAAAAAGGTCCTGAAAAATATCGTACAACCATGAAAGATATTCACAAGAAAACAAATGACATACACATCAGTGTATAACTGAAGTAACAAGTCCTGCACATCCTACGAATTCATCATGTCCGTGGGCCAAAGTTTTGAGAAACAAGGGCAAAGCCCACACAGGAGACCTGAGTCCTTTGGAGAGAACACTGCAGGGGCATCAGATGTAAAAACTACAGGCACCTCAGGGGGAAGGGAAGGGGGGGGCACCACAGCCACATGAGTCCACGACGCCAGATCCACGAGGAGCCACCATGCCCACTGGACCATCCTGGGGAGTGCAAAGCCACAGTCTCTCAATGTCTCTACAGTGGGTGGGCTGCCCACTGGACCATCCTGGGGAGTGCAAAGCCACAGTCTCTCAATGTCTCTACAGTGGGTGGGCTGCCCACTGGACCATCCTGGGGAGTGCAAAGCCACAGTCTCTCAATGTCTCTACAGTGGGTGGGCTGCCCACAGGACCATCCTGGCGAGTGCAAAGCCACAGTCTCTCAATGTCTCTACAGTGGGTGGGCTGCCCACTGTACCATCCTGGGGAGTGCAAAGCCACAGTCCATCAGGTGGATGACAGTCTCCACTGGTCAAGGAGGAGGCATGGTGGGCACAGTGAACCATAAACAGTGATTGAGACGGCGGTGCCCAGCGGAGCGGTGCTTGAGAGGAAGGGCCCAGCGGAGCGGTGCTTGAGAAGAAGGGCCCAGCGGAGCGGTGCTTGAGATGAAGGGCCCAGCGGAGCGGTGCTTGACAGGAAGGGCCCAGCGGAGCGGTGCTTGAGACGGCGGTGCCCAGCGGAGCGGTGCTTGAGATGAAGGGCCCAGCGGAGCGGTGCTTGACAGGAAGGGCCCAGCGGAGCGGTGCTTGACAGGAAGGGCCCAGCGGAGCGGTGCTTGAGACGGCGGTGCCCAGCGGAGCGGTGCTTGAGATGAAGGGACCAGCGGAGCGGTGCTTGACAGGAAGGGCCCAGCGGAGCGGTGCTTGACAGGAAGGGCCCAGCGGAGCGGTGCTTGAGACGGCGGTGCCCAGCGGAGCGGTGCTTGAGATGAAGGGCCCAGCGGAGCGGTGCTTGACAGGAAGGGCCCAGCGGAGCGGTGCTAGAGAGGGCGGTGCCCAGCGGAGCGGTGCTTGAGATGAAGGGCCCAGCGGAGCGGTGCTTGAGACGGCGGTGCCCAGCGGAGCGGTGCTTGAGACGGCGGTGCCCAGTGGAGCGGTGCTTGAGAGGAAGGGCCCAGCGGAGCGGTGCTTGACAGGAAGGGCCCAGCGGAGCGGTGCTTGAGAGGAAGGGCCCTGTTCAGCGGTGTTCTTCTGCACCGCGGGCCCTGTTCAGCGGTGCCTATCTTCACGGCGGGGCCCTGTTCAGCGGTGCTCTTCTCCACAGCGGGCCCTGTTCAGCGGTGCTCTTCTCCACGGCGGGCCCTGTTCAGCGGTGCTCTTCTCCACGGCGGGCCCTGTTCAGCGGTGCTCTTCTCCATGGCGGGCCCTGTTCAGCGGTGCTCTTCTCCACGGCGGGCCCTGTTCAGCGGTGCCTATCTTCACGGCAGGGCCCTGTTCAGCGGTGCTCTTCAGCACCGCGGGCCCTGTTCAGCGGTGCCTATCTTCACGGCGGGGCCCTGTTCAGCGGTGCTCTTCTCCACGGCGGGCCCTGTTCAGCGGTGCCTATCTTCACGGCGGGGCCCTGTTCAGCGGTGTTCTTCTCCACGGCGGGCCCTGTTCAGCGGTGCTCTTCTCCACGGCGGGCCCTGTTCAGCGGTGCTCTTCTCCACGGCGGGCCCTGTTCAGCGGTGCTCTTCTCCACGGCGGGCCCTGTTCAGCGGTGCTCTTCTGCACCGCGGGCCCTGTTCAGCGGTGCCTATCTTCACGGCGGGGCCCTGTTCAGCAGTGCTCTTCTGCACCGCGGGCCCTGTTCAGCGGTGCCTATCTTCACGGCGGGCCCTGTTCAGCGGTGCTCTTCTCCACGGCGGGCCCTGTTCAGCGGTGCTCTTCTCCACGGCGGGCCCTGTTCAGCGGTGCTCTTCTGCACCGCGGGCCCTGTTCAGCGGTGCCTATCTTCACGGCGGGGCCCTGTTCAGCGGTGCTCTTCTGCACCGCGGGCCCTGTTCAGCGGTGCCTATCTTCACGGCGGGGCCCTGTTCAGCGGTGCTCTTCTGCACCGCGGGCCCTGTTCAGCGGTGCCTATCTTCACGGCGGGGCCCTGTTCAGTGGTGCTCTTCTCCACGGCGGGCCCTGTTCAGCGGTGCTCTTCTTCACGGCGGGCCCTGTTCAGCGGTGCTCTTCTCCACGGCGGGCCCTGTTCAGCGGTGCTCTTCTCCACGGCGGGCCCTGTTCAGCGGTGCCTATCTTCACGGCGGGGCCCTGTTCAGCGGTGTTCTTCTCCACGGCGGGCCCTGTTCAGCGGTGCTCTTCTCCACGGCGGGCCCTGTTCAGCGGTGCTCTTCTCCACGGCGGGCCCTGTTCAGCGGTGCTGTTCTCCACGGCGGGCCCTGTTCAGCGGTGCTCTTCTCCACGGCGGGCCCTGTTCAGCGGTGCTCTTCTGCACCACGGGCCCTGTTCAGCGGTGCCTATCTTCACGGCAGGGCCCTGTTCAGCGGTGCTCTTCAGCACCGCGGGCCCTGTTCAGCGGTGCCTATCTTCACGGCGGGGCCCTGTTCAGCGGTGCTCTTCTCCACGGCGGGCCCTGTTCAGCGGTGCTCTTCTCCACGGCGGGCCCTGTTCAGCGGTGCTCTTCTGCACCGCGGGCCCTGTTCAGCGGTGCCTATCTTCACGGCGGGGCCCTGTTCAGAGGTGCTCTTCTGCACCGCGGGCCCTGTTCAGCGGTGCCTATCTTCACGGCGGGGCCCTGTTCAGCGGTGCCTATCTTCACGGCGGGGCCCTGTTCAGCGGTGCTCTTCTGCACCGCGGGCCCTGTTCAGCGGTGCCTATCTTCACGGTGGGGCCCTGTTCAGCGGTGCTCTTCTCCACGGCGGGCCCTGTTCAGCGGTGCTCTTCTCCACGGCGGGCCCTGTTCAGCGGTGCTCTTCTGCCCCGCGGGCCCTGTTCAGCGGTGCTCATCCAGCAGGTCAAGGGAGCCAGACCTGGCCTGGACTCCCTGCTCAGTCGCCCTCGGACCGTGACGTTTCTGGACCCTTCGGGGACGGACTCCTGGCCTCCTTAGTGTCCTCCTTCCCAGCTGGGATGTGGCATGTGGGGTCCACCTTCTCCGCGCTCCTGCTGCCCTTCCGCTCCTTTGATGGGGCTCTCGGGCCCTTGCCTCCCCTAGATGGTGTGGGTGGTGAAGTGGCCGCACATTGCTCCTTGGGGGCAGCCCTGTCGGTCCTCGCACGGCGGCCCTTGTTTTTGCGGGTCCTCTTGCCGGGGGGGGGGGGGGTGGACGTGTCCTTGCTGCTGATCGATGTGTCACTGCTGGCAAAGGGTGGGCTCCAGTACCCATGCACAACAGTGACACCCGAAGCTGGGCTGGTGGTGGCTGCGGTGCTCTTGGGACTCTTTGAAGATAGATGGGGGAGCTCATCGGGGGGAAAGAGGTCAAGGTTAGCCATGAAAAGTTTTTTAGGGCCAAGGTAAAGGGTAGGAGAAGTGGAGATGGAAGTGGAGGTAGAGGAGGTGGTTGTAGGAGAGTCAGGTGTGCTGTCATTGGGTGAAGGTGCTGGTGCTGTAGGCTGTCGTGAGGTGGATGGCTGTTGGGTGGGTGGCTGCCTGCGTTTGTGTGTCTTGGAAGAGGGGGTGACAGACACAGTGGGAGAGGACACAGGGGACGTGTAAATGGCAGTGGGGGTGGTGACTGCACGAGTGTGGACTGTACTGGAGGGTGAGGTGGTGATGGAAGCACTGGCTGAACGTGGGGTGCATGCAGGTGTGAGTGTAGACGTCACAGGGAGGGAGGAGGGAGACGAGGAGGAGGGGGACACAGGGGTGGCAGTGGCTGTTGGCATGTCTGCATCTGGGTGTTGCTTGGGTGAGTGTTTGTGGGATCTGTGGTGCTTGTGTTTGGATGAGCTGCTCTTGGGTGTTGAGGTGTGTGCAGGCTGGTCTGATGGTGTGGATGGGATAGGCTGAGGAACAGGAGACAGAGAAAGGCTGGAGGCAGTAAGAAGAGGGAGGCTGGAAACAGGGACAATGGCTGCCGTCAGTGCTGAGGCCAGAGCAGTGAACGCTCGTTGATGGGCAGCCTGACCCGAATGAATGCCCTCCAGGTACGCATTGCTCTGTTGCACCTCCCTTTGCACACCCTGGATGGCATTCAAAAGGGTCGTCTGCCCAACAATGAGCGTCCTTACCAGGTCAATGAGCTCCGCACTGAGGGCAGCAGGGGCAACAGGGGCAGGGGCTGAGGTGCCTGGGGCGAAGGAGACGCGCGCCTTCCTGGGCGAACCGGCACGGAGCGAAGACTGAGGGGCTGCTGAGAGGGCGGGGCTGGTGCGCTGGGTGGCGGCTGTACCTGTAGAGGCGGGGGGCACGGATGTTGCCGCCACCCCTAGGGAGCTCCCATCCGAGGACGTGTCGCTTTTGCTGCTCTCACCAGTGGTCCCCGTCGTGGTGCTCCCCTCGCCCTCCGGATCACTGGTGCCCTCGGTGTCTGTTCCTGGGCCCACCGGGGCCTTGTGTCCTGCAGCTCCCTCGTGCTCCGATGCCAAATCTCCTCCGCCTGATGATGCTAATGCACACATGCACAAGAAGATGAAGAGAAAGGGTGGGGGGAGAAAAAAGAAGACCAGGTTGAGTGCATGCAATGTCAACACCGTTGGCGGAGAGGACAGACACAGGTGCCTAATGCACTAAGCCGCGCATTCGGGGTACACTACTCAGTACTACTGACTAAGACAACAGGCCAAGAGACGTCAAACGCGCACATGGGAGATGCTGGACCTTCAATGGCTGTACTTGTCACCCTACCGAGGTGGGGGCCGGGGGCACAGAGCCATGCCTAAGGGAGAGGACTACACTACAGAAAGCGCCC
Source organism: Pleurodeles waltl (assembly GCF_031143425.1). Lineage (NCBI taxonomy): Eukaryota > Metazoa > Chordata > Amphibia > Caudata > Salamandridae > Pleurodeles > Pleurodeles waltl. The sequence goes on from NC_090444.1 coordinate 1,732,553,204, forward strand.
TGGCCTAATGTCACCCACAGCCCTCCTCCCCCACCCAGACGCCTCCACTGCGCAGAAAGATAGGAGAATGTGCTGATACTCACCCCCTTGTGTCTGCTGTGATGTCTTAAAGCGCCCATCCAATTCAGGGTAGGCCACCGCCAGGATCCGGGACATCAGGGGGGTCATGGTGCGACTGGCACCCCTCCTAGGTTGGGAGGCCATCCCCAGCAGTGTTTCTGCGGTCTTCCTTGTTCCGAGGTGGATGTCCTCCCACCTCTTGCAGCAGTGGGTGCCCCGTCTGTTGTGGACCCCCAAGTTCCGGACTTCCTTGGCGATGGCACGCCAAATCTCGATCTTCTGATGGGCGCTGACCTATTTGACATGTACAGGGTGGAAAGGAGGAAATCATCAATGACCTGCATGTTAGATGTAATTGGCCCCCCCCACCAACTTTGCCATATGGCACATGCTCTCATCTGTCGGGCGTTGCACTCCTCATTCGCCCCCCACCCCACCAACTTACATCCACCCCAATCCACACAGGCATAGCCCATTCCATGTGCACCCGGTGTACTCACTTGTTGGTCTGGAGGACCGTAGAGTAGCGCATACTGGGGGAGGACCCCATCCACGAGCTTCTCCAACTCTTCAGACGTGAAGGCAGGGGCCCTTTCCCCAGTCGCAGCAGCCATTGTATCTTCCAGACCGAGGTCACAGCAGCACTTGCAGTATAGGTCCTCTCCTGTGGATGATCAGGTCTCGAGTGATTAAGCAGATAGAAAATGGCGGTCACGCCCGTGGCGGTGCGTACCGCGGCGGTGCGTACCGCGACCGCCGGCGCACTTCGTCATTGGCTCCTGAAACCCATAGGCTTCAATGTTAACCAATGCAACTTTGCGCCGCGGTCTTCGACCGCCTACCGCCACGGTGTGCCCCGCCAGCGCATTGACCTCACATCCCATTGTCCCACTTCACAGGTCAGTCAGCCGCCATTTCAAGGGCCTACATGGCTTAATTTTGACTGCGACACACAGGCCTAGGCCTTGCATTGCCACACATACACGCCTTTCAACCCATTGCCATTCTTTAACTGTGCAAGCTGTCTGTACGTACCTGTGGTTTGGGTGACTCTGTGCTCCATGTTGTCCTTCCTAGGCACCGTCCGCTGGGACTTGCGATGAGAAGGAGGAATCCTCGCGTGTACCGACCGCTGGTGGACCTGTCGACAATGGAAGAACGCCATATAATACTTCAATACAGACTTGACCGTGCCACTATCCATGAACTGTGTGCCCAGCTGGAGCCAGACCTGATGTCCCCCATCCGCCAACCCACAGGGATTCCCCCTCTGGTGCAGGTTTTGTCAGTCCTCCATTTTTTGGCAAGTGGGTCATTCCAGACCACAGTGACCATGTCATCTGGAATGTCTCAGCCTATGTTTTCAAAGATTTTGAGCAGAGTGTTGTCTGCCCTGATGAAACTCATGCGGAGCTACATCATTTTCCCAGAGGAGGGTGACTTGCCTACAGTGAAGGGTGATTTCTATGCCCTTGGACATATCCCCAACATCATTGGTGCCATTGATGGGACCCATGTGGCTTTGGTACCCCCAAAAGACGATGAGCAGGTGTACCGAAACAGAAAAAGTTATCATTCGATGAATGTCCAGGTGGTCTGTTTGGCTGACCAGTACATCTCCCATGTAAATGCCAAGTTCCCAGGGTCAGTGCATGACGAGTATGTGATGCGAAATAGCAGCATCCCCTATGTGATGGAGCAGCTACAGAGACAACGTGTGTGGCTAATAGGTTACTCTGGTTACCCCAACCTGCCGTGGCTACTGACCCCAGTGAGGAATCCCCGGACAAGGGCAGAGGAACGGTACAATGAGGCCCATGGGCGTACTAGGAGGGTGATTGAGCGAACCTTTGGCCTCCTGAAGGCCAGGTTTAGGTGCCTGCATATGACCGGTGGATCCCTAATGTACTCACCAAAGAAGGTGTGCCATATCATCGTGGCGTGCTGTATGCTTCACAACCTGGCTTTGCGACGCCAGGTGCCTTTCCTGCAGGAGGATGGTCCAGATGGTGGTGTTGTAGAAGCCGTGGAGCCTGTGGAGAGTGAAGAGGAGGAAGACTAAGAGGACGACACAGACAATAGGGACAGAGTGATACAACAGTATTTCCAGTAACACCCAGGTAAGAATCACCCACGCCATTTCACAATTGCTTATAGCCTCCTGCATCTGTACTTTCTGTAGTTCCCACCAGATCTTTTTGGGTAATTTTTGTTTTTCCCTTCCCTTCTCAGTGCTGTATGACTCAGTGCCTGACTTCTGCTTGGTTTGCCCATGAACTACAGCGTATTGACATTGGTATGTTGTCATCACTAATTGACAGAACAGATATTGAACAGTAATATGTAATACATTTGCTAATAATACAGCATGACTCCAAACTGATTTGTGTGCAATATGTTATTTATTTACAGTGCTAGATATTGGTACATGTGATTATAAGGGTGATGGGTGGGGGTGGAGTAATGTCCATGGCAGAGTCCAGTTCTCAGTCTCACAGGTGCATTGTCCTTTTGCCTGTGGAAGGATGGAGCAGAGGCAGTTCATGGTTGGACAGGGTGGCAATGTGGGACAGTGGGAAGAGTTCAGGGGGTATGTCCTGCTGGCGGGGGTCTTGACATCCTACTCTGTCTTTTTTTTGGATCTCAGGCTCCTCTTACGGGGTGGTTGTTCTTCAGCAGGAGGTGGGGTTCTGGTGGCCTGTCGTGGTGTTGGGGCCTCCTGTCCACTAGCGCCGGCGGAGGTGGTAGGCTGTTCCTGGTCCGGGCTAGTGACAGGGGCCCTGTGTGGTGCCACATGGTCCCGCAACGCGTCTTCTATCCTGTTGAGGGCCAGGACGATGGTCCCCATTGCGGTCCCGATGATTCTCAGCTCCTCCCTGAACCCCATGTTGCGTTCCTCCTGCTGTGCCTGGATCTCCGTGAACCTGGCCAGTACCGTCGCCATCGTCTCTTGGGAGTGGTGGTAGGCCCCCATGATGGTGGTGAGGGCCTCTTGGAGAGTGGGTTCCCTGGGCCTCTCCTCCCCCCCCTGTCGCACAGCAGCCCTCCGAGCTGCCCGGTTTCCCCCGGCCTCTGTCTCCTGGACGGTGTGCCCGCTCCCACTGCCCCCAGGTCCCTGTTGTTGTTGGGGTGTTGGGTTGGCCTGGGTGCCCTGTAGTGGCAGACACACCGCTGATTGACGTGTCCTAGAGACAGAGGCATGGGCCCGCTGGGTGGGAGCTGTGCTGGTGTTGGCAGAGGGGGTCGGGTCTGGTGTGGCCTGTGGCTGCCTGAGGGGAACCGACTGCCCAGAGGTCCCCGATGGTCCGGGCTGGTCATCAGGTTCAGTGTCGACAGAGCTGCTGTCCTCACTGTGGGCCTGTTCCGGGGGTGGGATGAACATTTCTGGACCCTCCTGGCTGGTGTGTTGGCGTTCGGGTCCTGCATGGGGTAAGAGAGTTTGGTTATTGTTTCTGTGTGTGCAATGGCGTGCGTGTTATGGGTGCCCTCGTCCCCCAGTGCAGGCATTCCCTTGAGGGAGGTGTTGTGAGGGTAGTTAGTGGGGGGGGGTAAGTGCAGTGGTCATGCTTGGGTGATGGGTGTCCATGGATTGTGTTGGCATGCAGGAGTTGGTGTTGGGATGGGTGGGTTGTGCTGGTGAGACATTGTCAGGGAGGATGTGTGCTGGGGGGTTGGGGGTGAGGGTGGGGGTGTGGGTTGGCATGCTGGTGGGGTGGGGGGATATAGTAGTTGAGATTGGACTTACCAGAGTCCATTCCTCCGGCTACTCCTGCGAGGCCCTGAGGATGCAGGATGTTGAAGACCTCTTGCTCCCATGATGTAAATTCGGGAGGGGTGGGTGGGGGTCCGCCGCCAGTCTTCTGGACCGCGATGTTGTGCCTGGAGACCATCGATCGGACCTTCCCCCGTAGGTCGTTCCATCGTTTGCGGATGTCCTCCCTATTCCTGGGATGCTGTCCCACCGCGTTGACCCTGTCCACGATCCGCTGCCATAGCTCCGCCTTCCTAGCTATACTGGTGTGCTGCACCTGTGAGCCGAAGAGCTGGGGTTCCACTCTTAGGATTTCCTCCACCATGACCCGGAGTTCTTGGTCCGAAAAGCGTGGGTGCCTTTGGGGTGCCATGGGGTGGTGTGGGTGAGGTGTGGGGTGGTGTATGTGATGATGAGTATGTTGGTGTGTGGTGCTTTGTGCTACTATGTGGTGTGTGTGATGGTGTAGTGTGCCTCAGTGTGTATTGCTATGGATTGTCTGCTGTGTATCTCTCTCCTTCTCTCAGTAATTGTGGTCGTAGGGGTTTGTGGGTGATGTGGGGGTGTGTTTTATAGTTGATTGATTGTGTGGGAGTGGGTTGTGTATGTGTATCAGGTGTGTGTATTTGTAATTGTCCAATGTGCCTGTGTTTTGGTGCTGTGTGTGTATTTTGACCGCGGCGGTGTGTACCGCCAATGGAATACCGCATTGGAAAGCCCGCCGCGTTGATTCGTGGGTCGAAATGGCATGGGCGTATTTCTGTTGGCGTGACGGTGGAGGTTTGGTCATCTCCAGTTTATCGCTGCCCGCTGATGTGGCGGCCTGCAGTGGAGGTCGGATTTTTGGAGGTTTGGCCGTTGTGGGTCAGAATGACCGTGGCGGCTTTCCGCGGCCGCGGAGGTGTTATGGCGGTCTTCTGACCGGCGGTAAGCGCCTTTTACCGCCGAGGTCAGAATGACCCCCTCTATGCAGGGATCTTCACAAACCTCCTAAAGAGACTACAGACCATATGGAACTCCCCTGCCAACTTCATCCTCGGCCTCCCACATCGAACACCCATCACCCCTCCACTCCCCCACCCCAGACAACTCCACTGGTTCCCCATACAGAAAAGATGCCAATTCAAACAAAGGCTCTATACAACCAGGGACCCACTTACATCAACCAATGCCTCAGCTTCCATCACATCTCAAGACAGCTATGCACTGTACCACTCTCCCTTGTCCACGCATCATGCAGCAGAAGTGGAGGATGTTCCTTCTCCTACCTGGCAGCTGAGACTTGGAACAGCCTTCCCCTGCAGCTATGGACCTACTACTGGAATTCTAAAGGCCACTGAAGACCTGGCTTTTCAAATGGGCCCAGTTCCAGTGCCTGGATATCCCCCCAAATGGGTGATTAGCCACAGTACATAAATCCAATGATTTAATTGATTGATCAAAAAAATCTATCTCAAAGGAGTTTGTTTTAGAAATGTGACTATAGGCCTGTTTTAGGCTGTGGTAGATGGGATACTCTGTCACAAAAGTGATGGATATACTGTCTACTATATTACAAGTACTTTATATCCTATGGAATTTTGTAATATGGTAGGCAGGCTAACCATCAGCTTTGTACAGAGGATCCCATCCCACACAGTTAAATCAAACCCTATGTCAAAGCACAGCAGTACCAATTTAATATTAAGACTTTCAAGTGTGTGTACATTCCAATAATTAGCTTCAAACATTATTAACTGTATGCAGTCTGTTTCTTGAGCATCCTCATAGCAATTATACAGCACTTTGATGTAATGTAATGACTACAATAACATGGTGTTAAACTTACCTCAGGAACACACAAAGGTATTTATTTGTGAGTTTTAAAAGTAAGGGCTACACCTTTTCTGTTTTAAATTTCATGTTATTCATGCATATTTAGATACAAGTTGTACACTACATCATGTATACATGTGTCACTAAACATCTTTATTAATTACCATTATAGGATCATCAGGCAGAGCTGAAGTCCAGGATACTGCAACAAATGCTGCTGCCACAACCTCAACTCCTGCAGAGCCTGTAGCACCAACTCTTGCTGGTTCACATCCAGGTGATGAGCAGACTTGTCCCTCAGGTGTATGTGTGCAAGATGCTAGGGTGACCCTCACTTAAGCAAATCTTTAAATGACTAATCATGTAGTCTCTGCCTCTCCTCAACAGCTTATACTGCTGATAGCACCCTGTGGCCCAGCATCTACCCCTGTAGTGTGCACCCATATTCTGGCAACTATATCTGCAGGTGATTCAGGACCCACTGTTATGATGCCCACAGTACAAAGGCCATGCAATTGTGGGGGTAGAGCACCATTGGGAGACCTGAGTGAGAACACTGATGCCTATATTGTCCATCACAATACAGGTCAGAACATCGCTGGAGCACTCTCTAGACACAAAGACCAGATAGGCAGGTCACAGTCTTCTGGAAAAGAAAATAATTAGCACACATAGAAAAAGAAAAAACGAGGAGGAATAAAAGCATTCCTCCTCGTTTTGCCATTATAACGCCACCCCTGGGGATGTGCTAGTTTTGGCGCTGCCTCAGGTTTATGACAACTTGTAAATCTAAGGCAGCGTCAAAAGCAATCGGTGTTGCGCTGGAAAACCAACTGCAACACCCATTGCACGCTCTTCTGACGCAGAAAACTGCATCGGAGGGGCCCATATTTACAAGAAAGTGTAACGCCACAAAAAAGTGGCGTTATATCTCCTTCTAAATATTGAGCAGTGCTTAGCGCCACCAGAGCATCACGAAAAGTGACGCTCCGGTGGTTCTAGGGGCTCTTAAATATGCTACTAATTGTTTTGGCAAAAAGGAGGAGTGAAGGAGAAGGAGAAGGAGTGAATTGTTTGATGAACACCCTAAAGGTGAGAGGTCTAGCTCTGATCTTCAACATACATCTGGTAATTTATCATCATTTTCATTTAGAATTACACAAATGCCACTCAAGGAATAACAGTGATATCACAAAAATATACCAAAGGATTATACTTGTGTTTCTCTCTATAAGTGATGAAGCTACACAGTTAGCTTACGCTTTAGAATACATCACTACATTATATTTTAACTGTCTTAGCAAGATATGATGTTAAAGTAAAATTTATATCGAGGTTAAAGCAAATATTGTTGTGTATAACACAATACGCCAACATATTATTTTATTTAGGACAACATTTTGACAGACCCATGCAACTACATATAAATTCGGTTTACAAAGATAATGGAGTTAAGGTGGCATGAATACCATTCCTTTTGGGTATGAGGAAAGCCTTCTAGAAATACATTGCTTTGGAAATTGTGTTAGTACTTGAGTAGGTGACACTCCTTTCAAGGAACAATCCCACTTCCTGCCTGGTGAACCACAAAAGGCTCTCATAACCCTCTGGTGGCATGGCACAAAAGCAGTCAGCCTTAAATTAAAGAAACTGTTAGGTATTTATGCAGCATACAAACAATAATAAAGTGAAAACACAACTTAAGAAAAATCCCATACAAATGTGGAAAAATATAATATAAATTATTTGACACCAAAATGACATATCCAATTGGCAGAGCTAGAGTTATGACTTTCTAAAGTTTTTAGTAAAAAGTAGCATCTAAAAGATCAAAGCGCGGACTGTAACCATTTAGTTGCCCAAGACAGGGACAAAGTCAAACTTTATGGCAGACTGCAATGGCTCGCATTTTGGATACACGAAGTGGATTAGGCCCGGTCTCTGCTTACACATATAACTATGTTTTGTCTGTTTAGGAACCTTTGGCCTCACTTCCAATGGTCCAGGAATGAGTGAGTACCACTGGGAGGGTAGAATACACCTTTGGCAGGGTCCAGGTTCAGGGTTCAATTTGTTGCCCGGTAGTGAACTGAAGAACATGTCTGAGAGTCCTAAATTTGGTTCTGGAATTCACTTTTTGCCTGCCTAGGTTCCCAGAGGTTTAGGGGACAAAAACTGGGGTGCACTTTTTTATGTGTGTGTCTTGAGGCAGCTCATTTGCAATATACTTTGGACAGGGAATAGCTCTGCCCCTCCCATCCTGGCAGAATGGGCCCTCCTGCCAACGCCAAGCTCCCCTTTGCCACTCTTCCTGGGAGGAATACACAATGACGTTCTGCCACTCTAATCACAGTCATGTGACCCAGGACACAGGACATAATGGATAGGACAAGAAAATGCAACCTTTCTAAAAGTAGCATTTTCAGAATTGTGACTTAAATTCCAAATGTAACATTAAAGAGGTTTTTAAGTACAATTTCTAGAGAACAAACATTGCATTTCTACCTGTTCTGAAACAAAAGTGCTCAGTTATGTAATGTACTGAGGTAACCTAATTTTATTCTGTAGGAAAGTTAGACCTCACAGTAGTAAAAAACACATTTGAGAGTTTTTCACCCTGCCCAATGGGCTGTTTAGGCCTACCTTAGGGGTGACTTCCATGCATATAAAAAGAGTTTTAGGCCTGACAGAAGGTTTATTTTGCCAGGTAGATTGAAACATCACACAGGCTGCATGGGCTGGGCTGAGACATGTTTAAATATCTACTTTCGTGGGTGGCACAAATGCTGCAGGCCTACTAGTAGCATTTATTTTACAGGGCCTGGGAACATGTTGTACCACTTCAGTGGGGACTTTTAACTAAATTAAATGCCAATCAGCTGTAGCCCAATTTTACTATTTTTCAAGGAGAGGGCATATGCACTGTAGCACTACTTAGTAGTGGTAAAGAACACAGAGTCCTAAAGCCAAGAAAAGCAAATTTAAAGAAACGGGTGGGAGTAGTCAAAAGGTTTGGGGGAAGACCACCCTAAGGCTGGCAGACTTAACAACAGCACAATAAATACCCAACAAATATGTTTTTTAAATTAAGAAGAAATGAATAACAAAAATAAAATGAACAGTACGTAAATGCAACAAGGTAGTCTGGTTTTATGAATTTTCAGGTACAAAGCAGAGAAAAAATTAAGGAGACAATCAGAAATCACTGTTCTTGATTGACCAGGACCTAGGTGCAATTTCAGGCTGACCCCCATGCAGCAGAAGCCCCATACACAAAGTGAGTCATCCTAGTCAAACTTTATACCAACTGACTTATTCTTTTTATGAAAGTTGAAATCCTCCATGGGGGCAAGGTTGCAATCTATATCTGATGAAGTCCTTTTGAAGATGGATAGCTGCTAGACAAAGTCATGCAGAAGCCTTTGGTTTTGGTGAGGAAAGCTCAGAATGGGAAAATTCTAATTCAGTGGCTGCCAAAGTCCCCTTGTCAGCTGAATACTTTTTGTGCCTTTGCATGGTAAAGATTGGGACTTAGGGCCTCATTATGAGTTTGGCGGTCCCACCGTAGGACCACCAAACTCGTGGGAGAACACCACCGCCATGGCAGTGATGTCCCCCTGAGCTTATTACAATGTTCCTGCTGGGCTGTCTGGCAGTGACATTGTAATACACGGTCCCAGCCGGGCTGCCTAGTGGAAACAGTGCTACTAGTTTGGTCTCAGCTTCATTAAGGGAGCCAAGGCCAATATCATAGCGCTCCAGCACCCTTGGAATGCGCACTGTCTGCAGAGCAGACAGTGCGCATTCCAGCGGTGCTGGGCAGGAGGTTCCCTGCACTGCCCATGTCATTCCACTTTTAAATACCAAACACCCAGCTTTTTGGGATACATATGTTAGGAATGGGGTCTCTGGTTCACAGTCAGTTTGCACTCTGTCGAAGCAGGGACCATCACTCTAGTCAGGGTAATGGAGATACACACTTAAGATAACCCCTGCTTACCCTCTTGGTAGCTTTGTACAAGCAGTCAGGCTTACCTCAAAGGCAATGCGCAAAGTATTTGTACCAATACAGTGAAAACACTACAAAATGGACACCACACTAGTTTAGAAAAGTAACCAATATTCATCTAAATCAAAAAAGACCAAAACAACAAAAATCCAACATACACAAGTAAAGTTATGAATTTTCAAAGATTAAACTAAAAAAAATAGCTTAGAAGCACAAATGCTGAATTTTGGTGTTATAATGGCATCGTGACAGAATCATTTCCGACAATGTAACGCCAATGGCGATGGTCATGAAGTCACATGGACCCCCAGGTACAGCACCTTGCAAAAAGTGAGGAAACAAGCCGGTGCACGGAGTCCGGGAGTGAGGCGTAGCTGGGTCCGAGGCAGCATTGGTTCCGATGCTGTAAAGCAGAGGAGAAGAGGCATAGGTGAGAGGTGCCGGGTCCTTGCTGCGGAGCAGTGGAGGTGAGGCAGGGTTGGTGGGAGGTGTCTGTCCCTAACAGTTCCCTCGGGGTCAATGTGGGGTGGGTAAAGATGCTGTGGGATGACCTGACGGAGTCATGATCATGCTACAGGGCTGCAAGCACCACAGAGGAAGCGTTTTTCACAAACGCCAGTGATACAACACTCTGATCTCATGAGGTCAATGTACATCAACGGCTGCAACGCCGTTGGGTCTGCAATGTTGGTGGTGTTGTCCTGCCTCAGCGAGGACCACGACTTCATATTCAGGCAACGTTGTGGGTTCCGGAACCGTTGTCCATACGATGTCGTCCAAAGTTGTCCGATGTCGGTACACTTGGCTTTTCACCAGCTTTCACTTCCAGGGGCCCAGGTACTGGAGTTGGTACCACCTGGCAAGTTAGATTCCACAGCAAGTAAACTCAGAGGCTTGTAGGTGAAGTCTTTGCTGTTCCTCAGACTTCTTAAGAGGAGGCAAGCTCAGTCCAGCCTTTGCCCTGTCTACGGCAGAATCAGGAGCTGCAGACCGACCCAGCAAAGCACATACATCAAAGGGGCTGTACTCCTCCTTCAGTTCTTCTACCTGGCAGAGGTTCCTCTTAATCCAGAAGTGTTCTAAAAATCTGGAGTTTTGAGTCTACTACTTCTACCCCTTGCTGCCTTTGAAGTTGTCAAACTTCAAAGGAAAGTCTCTGTTGTACACAAGATCCTTCCTTGTCCAGGCCTGGCTCCAGACTCACACCAGGGGGTGGAGAATGCATTGTGTGAGGACAGGCACAGCCCATCCAGGTTTAAGTTGCAACTCCTCCTTCCACTTTAGCCCAGATGACCCATCAGGATATGTAGACTACACCCCAGCTCCCTTCATGTCACTGTGTAGTGGAGATTCACAAACAGCCCAACTTTCAGTCTGACCCAGACAGGGAATATACAAGAAGGCAGAGTCACAGAATGGTTTGAGTAAGAAAATGCCTACTTTCTAAAAGTGGCATTTCCAAACTGACAATCTAAAGACCAACTTTACCGAAAGATGTATTCTTAAATTGTGAGTTCGGAGGTGACAAACTCCATATCTCTACCTGCTCCCACTGGGAAACTGCACTTAAATGATATTTAAAGGCAGTCCCCATGTTAACTATGGAAGAGATAGGCCTTGCAACAGTGAAAACCAAATTTGGCAGTATTTCACTGTCAGGACATGTAAAACACATCACTACATGTCCCACCTTTAACATACACTGCACCCTGCCCATAGGGCTATATAGGGCCTACCTTAAGGGTGCCGTAAATGTATAAAAAGGATACACTTGCCAGGTTGAATTGGCAGTTTAAAACTGCACACACAGACACTGCAGTGGCAGGTCTGAGCCATGTTTACAGGGCTACTCATGTGGGTGGCACAACTAGTTTTGCAGGCACACTAGTAGCATGTGATTTACAGGCCCTGGGCACCTCTAGTGCACTTTACTAGGGACTTATGAGTAGATCAAATATGCAAATCATGGAAAAGCCCATCACCAATACAATTTATACAGAGAGCATATGCACTTTAGCACTGGTTAGCAGTGGTAAAATTCCAACAAAAACTGGTCAGAATAAATAGGAGGAAGGAGACAAAAAGTTTAGGGATGACCCTGCAAAAAGGGCCAGCTCCAACTATATTTAAATACTATACATTTATACAACCACCGCTGTGTACCGCCTGGGCCAGACCCTGGGGTCAACCCCCCCCCACATATACCCAACTCTACTCTGCGCATGGCAGGGGTATGGTGGGTGAGTTTTTTTTCCCATTAGGTATGGAACGGCAGGTACCCATGAGCACTCACGTATCTCGGGGTAGATGCAGATCTGTGAAGGATTCACGTCCCTAGATATCTATATTGATTTTCCTTTAATAACTCTGAAAATACTGAAAAGGTTTGCGCCAAATAACAGAACAAGATCTTTCTGGACCAAAAGCTAGCTTTCCGTCAATTCTGGTATAAATCTGTTCAGAGGTTCAGGCTGCAGTCATGCTCAAATTTATTTTTAGAGAGGAGCATGCAGCTCCTCTCCCCAATCCATTTTTTGGATTAAGGGACCCTCTCGCCTGAGCCTGCTTTTCATTAAAAGAAGAGCAGGTGCATGAGCCCCTTTCCATGTCTTTTTATGCTTTATAGACCCCATCCCTCTGGGCTGCTTTTCTTAACATAAGGAGGGCTGTGTGTCCCCCTTCCCTGAGCCTTTCATTAGGTCCTGAGACCTCATTCCCTTTGCCAATTGTTCTTTTAATGGACAGGTGAGTGCCCCCCCCTCATTTAGTCTCACAGAGGCCTGGGAGAACCCCACCCTGGGACAAGATTTACATTTTGGGCAGGGGACATGTGGTCCCCTCTCCAAGCCATAGATCAGCCATGAGGACCCCATCCTGATGAGTGCAGTGTTTCGGGGACCCCATCCCAGAGGACACTGCTGTGTTCCCACCAGAAACATATGGGCAGGAAATATAAACTTTGTTCCCTGTTAGCCCTCTCCCAGGCAAAGAATACAACTTTGCTCCAACCCAGATAATAGTAGGGCAAAAAACTGCTCTAACCTGGGTGGAAACAAAGGAACGGATCCTGCTTCCACTGCCACCCACAAGGGTGGTGGCTGGGTAGCTATCTGGGAATGTGGGGGCATATGCTATGTTGTGGGTACCCTGGGTGGGCACCCATAAACAAAAAAACGTAATAATAAATGACCTGCAGTAACCACTCATTTATTATTTACTTTTCCTCAAGGGATTCCTCCTAAGTTCCTGCAAAGGCTTTTTTAAATTTTATTTTGTCTTCCTGGTGGTGCCTGTAAAAGGATCAGGGTTACCGCCAACAATTTTTTAATGTTGTTGAAGGCTGCAGGAAGTAAGGCAGACCCACTTCTACATTACAAAAACTCAGCAGGTCTCCTGTGTCATTGAATCCATGACCCAAGGAGAGTTTACAATATTTTTTTTAACTACTCTAAGCTGTAGCTGTATACTCTTCAGCTGGAGTGCAGGGACCCCTGGTGGTTGGTTCTATTGTTACATTTTGTGGCCTAAGCAATGTTAAAAAAAAGTCTTAGCATGTTTAATGCTTTTTTTTTTTTTAAACGGATAATAATATAATTGATGATTTGGAACAATCACGATTATTAAACGCTGCAGTGTATGAAATATACATTTGATTATAGTTATTGGTGATGTTTGACAAAGCCAATAGGTATACTTTACATATGTTGATGTGCTGACCCCTTGATGAAGCCAACAGGCTCAGCAACTTTTATATTTTAGTGCAGCCTGTGCCCTTTGTTCCAGGTATCAACCGTTGTATATCACCACCAACGCAATTCCATTCTACTGCATCAGTTCATTATCAGTGACTCCCTACGCCTCCCTTCCTTTCACTGACACATGTGCAGTCCCACTGTCCCTCCACCCAGCTTAGACATCCTTCCCCTGAATGGTTGCAAGAATTTGAGGACTTTGCAGAAGTCTTACAAATCTTCAGACAAGGCGGCCACCTTGCCTTCATGTCTGGAAAGATTGCACTCAGCCATTGTTTGGCTTTCATGCTCCATCGAGAGAGCATTTCAACTGGGAGCTCAGCACTTGTCTGATTCCAGAAGAAGATTTCTGATTGGCGTCTTCTCTTCTAATACCGCATTGTCTCTCCCAGCTTCCTGGTGAATCATTGTTGGGCCTGTGCTGTGGGCCTGTGGACCATTGACACGCACGTTTGGAAGGTCACATGTATGTGCATGATTTTAGGACCCCACTGAACCTGGAACATTATGGTTAATGCCTGGAACTACATTGACTTCTACTTGTTGTCTATAATATTGCCAGGAAATGCTTTGGCTTATGCCTGTTTCTTGCTAGGATGCCTCTGCATTTGCCTGTGCTTCTTTGTACTAGGCTGGATGTAGCAGGTATAAAAGCCATGCCTGTTCTGGAACTAGTCGCATCTGTCTGGAGACACCTGAACACAGCATCTCGCTTCCACCTTCCGGTGGTGCTGCGATCCAGGAATCGCCAACTTTGGCAGTGGTCCCTATGCCTGACTCCCACGTTGCCACAGTATCCAACACCACCTAAAGAGAAAGAGGTAAAACAGAAATCATAGACATCTGAGTAGTGATAAAGTGCCACGTAGTGTGCATTTAAGTTTTTTGTTTGAGACTTTGATTTTTGCTACTTCAACTTATAACAGGAACTATGCTGAAGTAACCTTCAGGGCAGATGACATTTCATGGATCACGTTTGTGGTTGCCCACATTTTAGTTTTTTGTTTGACTTTATGACTATATTACGTTACTTGTTCGCTGGAATTATGGGTGTCTCCTGACCGCCAGGGCAAAGGTGGCGGTCTCACCGCCACGGGACCGACAGTGCAGACCGCCGTATCACAACTGTGGAGGTCAAACCGATGTGTTCCCACCTGTCCCACCGCTTTACCACGGCCCGCTGGGCTGGAGGTTTCCATCTGCAGCCCGGTGGGAGTCTACCCCCTACCTTCCCACCACCCTCCCCTGTTGGACGATCAACTTACCTTGTCCGGCAAGGCAGTCGTCCGTCAGGAAACGGGAAGGGGTGCTTCGACCACAGGCAACCCCCTGCCATCAGGACACCACTCGGCTGTATTATTGCACATAATACGGTGGGTGGTGTCCTACTGGTGGGGCGGGGCCAGTGGTAGAACCGCCCCAGCAACAGCCAGGACGTCTGCTGAAGGATTTCCACCTAAATTGTGGGGGAAATCCTTAATTACTCGTAATATGGTGGTCAGAAAACCAGTTGGTGGGCAGTCTTCTGGTGCCCGTGGCATCGGTGGTCTTAGGAAAAGACCACCAATGTCATAATGAGGGCCTATGTTAGTTGTTTGTCCGCCTTTTACGATCAAACTATAGTGATTGCAAAGTGAACATTATTGTAAAAGTGCCTGAGATTTAAGCGCATCATTCCTTGTAGCACTTGGTATTAACCACATACAGGGGCATATTTATACTCTGTTTGCGCCGAATTAGCGTAGTTTTTTTCGACGCAAATTCGGCGCAAAACTAACGCCATATTTATACTTTGGCGCTAGACGCCTCTAGCGCCAAAGTATGAGTAAAGAGCGTCATTTTTTAGCGTGAACGCCTTCCTTGCGTTAATGAGATGCAAGGTAGGCGTTCCCGTCCAAAAAAATGACTGCGACGCAAATGCGTCGTATTTATACTCCCGGGCAAAAATCACGCCCGGGAGTTGGCGGGGCAGAAAACCCCGCATTTGCGCCACTTTTTAACGCCTGGGTCAGGGCAGGCGTTAAGGGACCTGTGGGCTCAAAATGAGCCCACAGCTGCCCTCCCATGCCCCCAGGGACCCCCCCTGCCACCCTTGCCCACCCCAGGAGGACACCCAAGGATGGAGGGACCCACCCCAGGGACATTCAGGTAAGTTCAGGTAAGTATAAATATTTGTTTTTTATATATTTTTTTGTGGCATAGGGGGGCCAGATTTGTGCCCCCCTACATGCCTCAATGCCCAATGGCCATGCCCAGGGGACATAAGTCCCCTGGGCATGGCCATTGGGCAAGGGGGCATGACTCCTGTCTTTACTAAGACAGGAGTCATGTAAATGGCGTCTGGGTGTCGTTAAAAATGGCGTAAATCGGGTGGAGGCGATTTTTTGCGTCAACCTGACTTGCACCATTTTTAAGACGCCCTAGCGCCATTTTTCCCTACGCCGGCGCTGCCTGGTGTACGTGGTTTTTTTCCACGCACACCAGGCAGCGCCGGTCTGCTTGCGCCGGCTAACGGCATTCAATAAATACGGCGCCCGCATGGCGCTTCAGAATGGCGTTAGCCGGCGCAAAATTTTTTGACGCTAAACTGCGTTAGCGCAGTTTAGCGTCAAAAAGTATAAATACGGGCCACAGTGTGAGGAAACAGTGTGTGAAACAGTCTAACTAAGGTGCTTGGTATATGGTGGGATTTCATTACATTTGTGTGATTATTAATACTGAAAACAAATGTATGTCACTTTTTTGTGGCACTAATGCTGTATCCATGTATTGTGAACTTTGTTTAACATTTGTGATCGCATGAGCTCTTTTCTCGTGAACCAACCATGCAACTAGGACACCAGAGGGCGATCAACATCCTGAATCCATACAAAGGTAGGTGCTCTTACTCATGGGTGAGACAATAGATAAAAAATCTGCAACTAGTTAACTAACTCCTTTGTTGCAGGCAAGTAGAGATTCCTGGGAAACCATGCATAGAGGGAGAGGGATCAACCAAAATGGGAAATGAATTATCACGGGTACATTGGACTGTAAACCTCCTCACACCTAGACACACATCCTTAACTGTATTGTTAGGTAACCAGACAATTCTCGTTACAGGGTGTGTCCAGCCCATTGACAATCATCTCTGTGACCAACATCGGATAGACCACTGAGGAACCATCACATTTCTCCCTCTTCCCATGCCCTCTCCCCAGGGACACTCCTGTGCTATCCATGTAGTGTTTGGGGGTAGGGCTTGGGTGTCCAGGTGGAGTTGGAAAATAGCAACCTGGGTCTACATTGTGTCTCCCTGGGATAAGCAAGTTAGTGCTTGACACTCATGCTCCCTAGTTTCCTGGTGATTCGACCTGTAAGGAATGAACAATAATAAACAAAGAAAAAAGCCAAATTAGAAAAATCTGTGGTAAGAAAACATTGCATGTGACACTCAACATCAGCTGACCTCTGGCTCGAAAAAAGGTTAGTGAAAGCATTTGCAAAAAGACGTTGTAAGAGTTTGGGAATGGGGTCTGAAGTCTAATCAAGTCTAATCACTGCAGTTTGATTTTAATCAAATTTGGAATTTGATTAATAAGGCTTTGTTCATTGTTGACAAGTCCAACAAGGAAAAAAGAGACTCATGAATTGTTATGCTCTAAAAAGTCATCTCATCTATTACCAGGACAGCACTAACCAAAGCTATTACTTAGATACAGCATGTGAAGGTGCATAAATAGTGCCCATCCCCCAAATCCTTAACTCAGAGAGAAAAGAACCACTCAGCATGCAATAAGATAAAAAAACTGAAAAAGAGATACTCATCCCATTGGTAGAGGTAAGGGCATCGCCTCATCCACCTTCCCCAATCAATGGAAACACTCAGAGGTCAGACCCCGCCTCAAGAAACTTTCATCTGACCCATGCGAACTCAAGAACTACAACCTGATCTCGCTGTTCCCCTTCCCTGCCGAAGTCCTTGAGAAGGCCATCAAGTGACAACTCACCGAACACATGGAGAACAACACCCGACTGGAAATCTCCCAGACTGGCTTATGCACCACCCCCAGCACCGAGACTGCCCTGATCGCTGGCCCTGATGACATCAGAACCCTTTTCGATCAGAGAGGCACATTGGCCCTTGTCTTTCATGACTCTTTCAGCAGCATTCCACACCACATCCCACCACACTCTCATCAAGAGCCTCCACCACATTGAGTTCCAGGGAGATGCTCTCACATGGATCACATCCTTCCTCACAGAACGAGGACCAACATATATGAGTCAGCACCTGAACTACCACCAGCCAAGGTATTTTGAACTTTTGGCAAAGCCAGTAGCTCTGCCTTACTTAAAATGACAGTTTATATTGTTGCAGGGCATAGTCAGTCATGCGCAGCAGGGGGGTTAGGCACAGGAACTGGCTGCAGGACATGGTCCTGCGCCCAACCCCATTCTGTGCGTGGTTGTGAAGCCATGTGCGGCGGGGGTTCAGTGACCTTGGAGTCTACAGCAACAGTATTAACTAACACACTTCTAATGGTGTTGAAAGTATATGTTTCACTCTACATGTTAGAATGTTATACTGAAATGGATGAGGAAGATAGGGGAGAGCCCCACAAAAATGTGTCCTCAATTTAACTTCATAGTCTAATAACCATAAAATCTATGACAAAAATAAACTGCTCATTTTGTTTATTTACTGCAGTAGCCTCTGTATGAAATTATTTTCAGTTTTACAGATTTGATTCCATCATGATGGTGTTGTGGTGTGTCACACCTTTGCATAAATACAGAATGTTCGCACTCATTCATTGGAACTCCATGGGGAATCTTCAGTTGATCACTAAGAAGTTACCTGGCTGGTGCTGGTGTTGAAAGTATGTTTTTCTCTCAGCATTTCAGAATGTTTTAATGACATGGAGGAGGAAGCTGTTGGACAGCTCATAGAAAATGTGTCCTCATTTTAGCTTTCCAGAGCACCAACCATGATTTTCACAACAAAATGACCATCTCAATTGTTTACTTCACAGCAGTCTTCCTGGTGAGAAATACATTCAGTTTTACAGCTTTCATTCTATCAAAGTGGCATTCAGGTGTCAAAACCGCCAGAACCAGGCTGGCGGTAAGGGGGTCGGAATCCCCATGGCGGCGCTGCCTGCAGCGCCGCCATGGAGGATTCCCCAGGGCAGCGGGAAACCGGTGGGACACCGCCGGTTTCCCGTTTCTGACCGCGGCTGTACCGCTGCGGTCAGAATGCCCACGGATGCACCGCCAGCCTGTTGGCGGTGCATCCGCGGTCCCCGGCCCTGGCGGTCCATGACCGCCAGGGTTGGAATCACCGCCTAAATCTGTATTTTATGTATCAATGTATTGTAACTCAAATCCACTTGCAAAACATGGAAAATGTACACCTCAAATGTGGTGGGAGTGGATTTGCAAAAGGGATACCCCCTCCCTTGGAGCCCCTTCATTTATGTAAAACATTTTGTTTTTAAACTCAGCCATGTTTTTTTTTGAGGAAAATGGACTGCAAGTTGAAAAATGTTTGCTTTATTTTAAAGTGATAATAGATATTGTGGTCTGCTGGCCCCAATTGTAGTGTGTCACAATTTGCAACCTACCTCATACGTTGAACCGCGACCCACTACCATTCTGCCTTTTTAGCACAGAGGTTGGGTCCTAAAAATCTTTACTGGTTGCATGCGACCATATAGTTGTATGTCTGCCCCACAGTATGGCATCTGCCAAAAATGCCTGAATCCAGTTTATTAATAGAAGATGTAATTGATTAAAGGATGCCTATAAGAAATTGGGTTATAAGCTTTTAAGGATATGAGTCATTCACATGTAATACATCTGCATTTGTCTTTTTACTGGGATCCAAGTACCACTTTGTAGCACTTGGCTCTTACAGGGTAACAAAGCAGAGCAGTCCAATTCCTCTTCAGGGAAGTTGATATGGGCTAGCACCTGAGCTTGCTAATACATGACAACGACATTCAATAAATTATTGTCCGGTCAGTGACTTCATTCAAAAAGGAAATGTACTTGATCTACGCACACACTACAATTCTGTGCATTAATTTACAAATATGGACATTCAAATAGATAGAAATACCTTTGGTGACACAATCATTTCATGTTACACAACTAGTCTACACTTACATGATCCCAGTGGGCAGCATCAACGTGCAATCCTATGCTGACGACATGCAACTAATCCTCTTCCTCATGGGCAAGATGCCTAACACATTCAACAAGATCACAACATGCATGACCAGAATTGCTGACTGGATAAAATTCAACTGCCTGAAGCTGAAAACCAACAAGTCACAATCTTTGAGAAAAGCTCCTTACCATGAGACTTCAACTAATGGCCGAAAGAAATTGGACCGATACCCATTCCCATAGCCGAAGCTAAGAATCTCAGGCCCATATTTATATTTTTTAGTGCCGCATTTGCGTCATTTTGTGACGCAAAAGTGGCACAAACTTACAAAATATAATTGTATTTTGTAAGTTTGCGCCGCTTTTGTGTCAAAAAATGACCCAAATGCGGTGCTCAAAAAGTATAAATATTGGCCTCAGTATCATCGTGGACTCCAAACTTTACATATCTGTCCAAGTCAGTGCTGTCACTGCCTCACGCCTGATGATGCTGAGGAAGATTTTCAAATGACTCTAGATCAACAAATGTAAAACTGTCACTCAGACCCTTGTTACTGGCAGGCTGGACTTTGGAAACCATCCAACACAGTGAACCAGGGCCCAGAAAGGCCCTGTCACTCAGAGGGACGAAGAAGGGGATTTTGCACCAAAAAATAACGTGCCCCTGTTTATAATTTATTAATTCAATTTTTTCCGCATCCCCTTGCCTCTGATAGAGTCCCCCTGGGCCCTGGAGGGGCAACAACAAATATTTCATTTGCCTATTAGATTTTTACTTGCCTCTCTCTACTTCCCATAGAATCCATGTGGGCCCAGGGGTAGGGTAGGAGGTGGCACAACAATTATTTAATTAATGTATTCGATTTTTGGCCGCACCCCCGCCTCCCAGTTTGGGGCCTATGACCTTAGATGGGCACCAGCAATTACTTAATTAATGTATTCATATTTTTTGACCCTGCACTTGCACGTGAAAAAGGTGGTGATAATGATGATGAGCCAGTGATTGGCAGTGTGGAGAATGGAGCAGAGGAAGTACAGCTCACATCTCTTCAACCTTCTCAGAGGCATGTGGGTCCACCACCATCGCATGCTCCTATATTTCTGTGATCACAGAAACCTTCAGCCACCACTACCCCATACACTGTAGCAGCACGACCTATGGAAAGGCGAACACAACCACCTAACTTTACCTCCAGGTCTTCCGGTTTTGGCAATATAAGAAAGCTGGGTCTTCTTTACACTTGCCCAGCATGAGGATAACATTGCAATATGCCCCATTAGCCATAAAAAAGTCCAGGAAGGAGGAGGAAGAAGAGGAGACCAGCAGCAGCATTACTCAAAGCAGCACTGTGATTTTTCCCACATTGTACAATTCTCACCCACAGCAATCTTTGTGTGACACAAGGCACAGTGGGATACAGTGATTTCTACCTCAAAGTGTCCAGGTAGCCTACCTGCTATTGGAACCCATAGGTCACTTGTGGCAGTAGTATCACAACAAAAAAGCCTACTATTAAGGGTAACTTTACCACCAGAAACTCAAAAAAGCCTCTTTCTGCAACAGGAAGAAGAACCCTACCTCTGTCTTTTGCAGAAGGAGGGGGCTTTCTGGAATGTGTGGGGGCTCTCTACCCAACATTGAAAGTCCCCAGTTGAACATATTTGTCACAGTTGCTGTAACAGCGCTGCATCATGAAGTCCTACAATTGGTTGGCAATGCCATGATACCGAGCGCTCTTCATTCTATCCACCGTATGACAGACATGTGGATCAGTTGTCAAGCAACACATTGCATGTGCACCACTGCACACTGGATGCCTTTCCAGGGAGTTCAGCAAAGGCCAGCTTTTTATAGTCTCACATATATCACCCATGTCTTTTTCAAGGACTGCATTCATGACTGTGGGTGGTGGGGACGCAAGTTAGAGTTACTCTAGGGCACAAGTTATAGTTACTTTGTTGTGTTTAAATTAGAATCTTTTAACAAATATATTCACCTAACTATACTGTCACTGTAACCTTTCTGATTGTCTGCCAACACTACAACTAGGAAGTGTTAGCAGCCATTTTGGAACTTGGCTTCAGCCGAGTCCCAAAACAAACTGCCCAAAAAAGTAAAGAGGCCAGGTTAGGAATACCCTAGCCCCTACATTTGGTCCTGGGCCCCCCCGGGACACCACCAGGGCTACAAAGTATTTTGAATTTAAAATTCTCAGAAAAATCTGTGAATAGATCTGCGGATTTTGATGAAAATAAAAAAAAACAAGCACCATCTCCCACGCTCGTTGTTTTAATAGGCCCTGGG
This sequence comes from Pleurodeles waltl, assembly GCF_031143425.1. Classification (NCBI taxonomy): domain Eukaryota; kingdom Metazoa; phylum Chordata; class Amphibia; order Caudata; family Salamandridae; genus Pleurodeles; species Pleurodeles waltl. The sequence goes on from NC_090444.1 coordinate 1,732,575,049, forward strand.
GGCCAGGTCCCAGGGGCATTGTGACAATTTAAAAAAATTAAGGGTGTTGCAAGGGGCCCCTCTCCAAGGGCTTAATAAAGCTTCAGGGACTACCACCTCCCTGGAGCTAAAATCAGCATTATCTGGGGGTCTGTGTGGACCCCCAAGGCCTCAGGGACCACCACCTCCCCAGGGCTATTGTATTAAAAAACTAATAGGGGGGCCGTGTGGACCCCCTATGCACCAATAATTAGTGTGAGGGGCCGCAGGTACCCTCACACCCTGGGTGCTACCACCTCCCCAGGGCATTTAACATTTTTAAAGAAGGGAGGGGGACCATATACGGCCCCAGGGACCACCACCTCCCCAGGGTCAGCCCATGCATAACATAGAAGGGGGGCCACCCACCCTTGGGAGATAGCTGTTTGCTTTTACTTGGTGGGAGGTATGACAGCTTCCAGCAAGTGGGAGCTGTAAAAATGCTCCCACTTGCTGGAAGAGGGGAAGAGATTAAAGAATTGCTGCTGCAGGAGGCGGAGAGGCAGCTGGGACGGCTAGGGCCTTAAGGTTCCCCCCGCAGTGCCCAAGAAATAAAAAAAATAAGTCTTGCTCTATGTATTTATGATACTAAATACGCAGGGCAGGATTCATTCAGGCAGAAAACACATGTCACAGAAATTAATACGCAGCCGGGAGCACTTCTTTAAACTACTAATTATTCTAACTTTGTGCGAATGGCCGAGGCAAAGCAAGTGTGTGTTCTCTGCATTTCCACCATTAAATTTATCTGTAAACCTTGAAGAAGGTGTTTGCATCCTTGCTTTTTTTAATTCAATATCATGTAGTGACTGTGACAAGTGGGTTCTTTCTTGTCACCTGCTGCTGAAACAAGATATCATGTTATTCCTTTAAAAAAAATACAACTATGTAAAATGGCTTAGAAGTCCTCCCATTTTCTAAGGAAGATGGACAGCATGCTAAGAGGACCCCCCCCGAACATGTTTCCCACCAATTTTGGAGACGCATTTTTGATGCACAGGAATATGATCACATCTCCACCAAACAGAGAAGCACTTCATGAGTGCTGTGGGTTGGTCCCCATGGCCTGGCAACAAGCCAGGCCCTGCATCCAGCCCCCGCTGTGCGTGGCATGGGGTTGGGTGGTTATAAGGGGTTGGCCAACCCCCAGAGTATACGGCCAAAGGGCATGCCCAAAGGGATTGTTTTCATGTATAGTAATTAAAATTAATTTACGTTACTAAAAACACAGCAGTTCACTGAAAAAAACAAGGGTTACAGGTATGTTATAGTAAGGAAATAGAATTAAAAAAACCCATAGAAAATCACTTGAAAAACCAAAGGTTACAGGGACATTATAGTTATGCTGACATTTTAAACGTATAAAACATAGAAATCACCGGTTATAGTTACAGTTATTTCAAGTAACTATGACTTGAGCACTAAGGTAACTATAACGCACGCCCTCCCCATGCACTCCTAATTACCCCAGATATCACTCATGACATCTTTTACAACATCATTGATAATATCACTGTAACATTTGCAGTAACATTATTGATGAGAAAACTGTGCATGGCGGGGCTGCATTTCATTTTAAGTTGTGCCCGGGGAAGTGGATGTCCCTGGAGCTGCATGGGGGCGTGGTCCCCCCATTCATTTTCATCAAAGCCCCGGTGGGAGTGGCGGTCCCTGGAGGCCTTGTGGACTGCATGGCCCCGCATTCATTTTAATCAAAGCCCTGGGGAGGTGGCGGTCCTTAGGGCTGTGGGGGTGCATGTGGCCCCTGCATTTCTTATGATTTAACCCCCAGGGATGTAGCGGTCCCAGGCACTGTGTGGGGGCTGTGCGCTACCTGCATTCAAAATTTCAATACCCAAGGGACATGACCCATCTGAGGGCTTCATTTAAACAAGCGCTTGCTTTTGTTTTTTTTATTTTTGCCGGATCCACTGATCCACTGAGAATCGTTGCAAAAATCTTAAGAAAATATTTTTTGCCTTTGGGTATCCCCAGGGAGTTCCCTCTGGGACCCCAGCAACAGAGCTAAGGGGTTGGGGTGTCCCTACCCTGGCCCCTTTTCTTTTTTTGTAGAACTAATCTGAAGCCAAGTCCCAAGATGGCTGCCAACACTTCCTGATTGAAGTTTTGGCAGCCAATCAAAGCTCTGCATTTCCTTGCACAAGCGTGTTATTATTTGCAAACCCTTCGCGTCTCTAGATATCTATATTTCTATGTATATTTCTTTTTCCTTTATGATCTCAAAAACTATTAAAATTGATTTACACCAAATAACAAAAAGCACTCTTTTTGGACGAGCAGCTATCTTTCTGCTAAATTTTGTGTAATTCCGCCCAGCGGTTCGGGCTGTAGTTGTGTCTAAAATACCTATTGCAGTTACAAAAGAAAGCACTCTTTTTTGACCCCTCCCTTTTTCTAAGTTCCCACTTGACAGATCACCCTGAAATTTTCCATGTACAATAAGATTCACAGGAACACTTCTTTGGAATGTTTTGTGAAGATTTGTCAAACGGCACCAAAGATATAGCCGAGTCAAAAACACTTTTTCAATGGAAACATGGTCCTAACTGACTCCCTAGTAGCTAATGTTTTAATCTGTGCTAATCCTATGCTTGAAGACTTTGCTAGAAAAGGCAATTTGAGGTAAGCAAAATTAGAGTGTTGTAGGTGTTGTAGGGTCCGCTATATAGGAGCTGCTTTCCACCTAAACTTGGGAATTACCCAAAGGTCTCTGCTTCTTTTTTGCTTAATATATTCAGCAATCTAAGCATGAAAGAGTATTGTTTTGATTTATACTTGGTGCTCCGTTGTGCCTAGACAAAGCTCAACGTCTCTGAAGAGCTATAATGATAGCGAAACACTTGTCACAGCCTCTCTGTTTTTTAAAATAGGTGTGAGAGTGTTTGCTGGAGCAATGTTTTAATCTGTCTTCCTTGCACGAATATCTGTGTGCATGGAAGACAGATGAAAACTCTGCTTTCTGGCTGCTGTCAGAAAGCCAAGTGTTTGCTGTGACTTGCTGCAGCTGTCAAAGCTTCAGCCAAGCCACAGCAAACATCTTTGTCCAGGGGGTGGGCTGCCCGGGACATAGCAGGAGCCGGCCCTCCTATGTGGAAGAAGTCCCGAGGAGGTGGTTGTCCCCGGTTGTGGGGGGGTGTGCCTTGTTATAGTTACCTTAGGGCACAAGTTATAGTAACTTGAGATAACTCTAACTCAGGTGAATTTTAAGGGTTTTGTATGTTTAAAATGTGAGCCTAACTATAAAGGCCCTGAAACCTTTGTTTTTTTCTGTGAATTTCTATTTTTTTTTTATGTAAAGTAAGTTTATTTACTATTTGTTAATTCAACCACTGCCGTACACCGGCCATGCACGGCGGGGGAACCATCATTAAAATAATTTTTTTAAAGTACATTTTAGGGGACCATGGGGTTGGGCCTCAAGGGCCCAATGGTCCCAGCCGGCTCCTGAGTCCTGTGGTAGCCGGAATCGATTCCGCAAGCAGGGAGCTACTTTAAATAGCAGCTCCCTGCTTGCGGGAGCAATATTTTCATCTCTTTCCCTGCTGCATATTTGCCTGCAGGGAAAGAGATGAAAGCTCCACTTTCAGCCAGCAGGAGCTGTTGGACAGCGGAGTTATGTTTGTTTTTGCTTGGAGGGAGCTGTCAGCTTCCATCAAGCAAAAGCAAACAGCTGCCTCCCAAGGGTGGGTACCTCGGGAGGTAGTAGGAGCCGGCCCGCGGGCCTGGCAGTCCACAGTGCCATCAATGGCTCAACAAGGGAGGCTGTGCGCCCCCCTCCATCTTTTAAATTTAGGCCCCAGGGAGATGGTGGTCTAGAGGGCTGTGGATCCATGGTCGACCCCCTCCATTATTTTATTTGAGCCCGGTTGAATTTGCGGATCTGCTGTGATTTTCACTGTGATTTAAAAAAATAATAATACTTGAAAGCCTTGAAAGGGGGGTCCCTAGAGGAACAGTACTGTAACTGAAGTCAAGTCTCAAAATGGCTGCCTACACTTCCTGGTTGAAGTGTTGTCAAATAATCAGATCTCTGCATGACATCAGAAGTATTCACAAAGCCTTAGCACCTCCAGATATACAAATTCGTTTTTCTTTTAATAATTAAAAACTATTGAATGGATTTACACCAAATAGCAAAAAGGTTTCTTCATGGACCAAAAGCTACTATTTTGCCAAATTTGGTGTAATTCTGTCCAGCAGTTCCCTCTAAGAATTAAAATGGGAAATGCACTTGTCTTGGCACCTCCCTTTTCTCACCCCCGCTTGACGGGTCACCCTCAAACGTCCCATGCACAAGATTCTCAGGCACACATTTGGGGGATATGTTGCGAAGATTCGTCAAACTGTGCCACATATATAGGCAAGTCAAAAAACGGTTTGTCAATGGAAACTAGGTTATTGGATTAGCTTTTTCTTGGTCAGGCGTCATGTTCTGTGTTGGAGAGGAAGGAAACATATTTCAGAAAAAGCATAACTTGTACATGTTGTCATCAATATTAGGCTTGAGTTACAGAAAACATCACATATGGCATGTCCAGCCAAAAAAAACATTTATTGATCAAAAAATGCCCAACCGTCATAAGAAACATATACTTCTCCTAAGGTAACAATGCAAAAGTAATCAGGTGCTTGCACTGTAGGTATATAAATGTAAACCCATAATAATACTAAGACTGATTAGGAACAATGGTGTTGTGTACTCATGAAATGGTACACATGGTCCGCCTAGGTACTCCCTGCTGTTTGTTATGCAGCATGCAAAAGGATATATTCTATGGCTAATAACCTATGTGAAATGAGTAATGACTAGCAAGTACAGGTATTGTGTCTCAGCATTGTGCAACTAATATGATAAATACACAAACCCACTCATTGCAGCATAGACCGACCCAGTGACAGGTATTTCAAATATAGATGGAGGGTGGCTAGCTACCTCCAACTCCAACAGACCTGTTGTACATTTTTCCAATATTGACTCATGGAAATACCTGGAACCCTATTACATAGCTCATGTAATGAACTTCAAACAATACCATATGGCTCTTTACATACATTGGGGCAGATTTCAGGAAAGTTGCGCCACTTTCCTTGCACCCCTTAGTGCCCCCTAACGCCACCATGTAAGCACCCTGTTTAAAATACGGCACACCATGGCGCAGGGTAGGGGGCAATATCATAATTGTTTTTTACGCTATTGATGTTCTCTACAGGAGTAGCTCCAACATTTTGGCACTGCTTCTACAGAGTACATAGGGGCCCTTTATAAATAATGGTATTTCCCCTTTTAATGCCTGCTCTGAGCAGGCGTTAAATGTACTGAAAAAAATGGTCAAAGGAAATCTTTTAGATTTTGGACCCCCTAACGAGGAATGCCCCCCCTTGCATACATTTTGCCTGGCTTAGATATAATGTGGTGCAAGAGTAAGTGGTGCAATGCATGCATTGCGCCACTTGTAAGTATGGCGCTGTAGGAAAGTCCTCCTTTTTGCCCTGGTCATCCCCAAACTTTTTGGACAGATACTGGCGGTTACTGACTCTTGCATGTGCCCTGGGTACTGCTTACCAGTCCCAGGGCCAGTGCTCTGTGTAAAGTGGATATGCACATCAGGCTAATTGTAATTGGCAATATTATTAACCTACCTATAAGTCCCTAGTATACGGTAGGGGATGTAGGTTTAGGGACCCCAGCATAGGTAGTGCACCCATAGGTTCATTGCTGGGGTGCCTAGTGTCATTTTTAAGGCAGGCCTGCCTTGCTGGCTGCTTTTAAACTAAAGTTAGATGAAAATTCGACTTTGGAATTAAAAGTACTTCCAAAGTCTTAAACTACCTTATTTTTACATATGTCACCCTTAAGGTGTGCCCTATATACCCCTAGGGTTGGGTGCCATGTAACTACAAGCAGGGACCTTATATAAAATGTTTTATAAGCCCTGGTGAGGTAAAATAGCCAAATTCAGTTTCCCCTCACTGTAGTGAATGGCCTCCATAGGCTAAAATGGAGAGACTTTATTTTAATTAACAAAGTCCCCTGTCAGATACTTCATGTTTGGTATCACATTAATTGTTGTAATAAATCCCACAACTTACAATTGTTGGATTTAATATAACTAGTTCAGGTACAAAGTTTTTAACTTTACCTAAAAAGTTGCCAACTTCAACTCTGTAGTGCCCTTCTCTGATTTACCAGCCTCTGGCAGCCTTGCCAGGCTGCCTTGATGAGGTCTGAAATGGCCTGGGCTCAACACAAAGGGATGTGCCTGGGGGAGGAGAAATACCTCAGCAGATGGGGAAGCAGGAAGGGGGAGGGCTGCCAAACTGGTCTTCAAAGGCAGGGAAGGACATTTGGAGCAACCCAGCACCTTCCTCACATCCTGCAAACCCAGACAATTAGGTGACCTCTTCATTAGATTAGGAGAGGGGTGTGTTTAGGATTTTTAGCCAATCCAGTGGGTGGGCTCAGCCAGATGTAACCTCCAAAAATCAGTTTCAGCCATGATGGATTTTTGAAGAATGTTGCTCCCTGGGATTGATTTTTTGCCACACTTCCCAGGAAGTGGTCATCACAGGGGGAGGGACCCTGCATCTCATTGAAGAACCAGGACCCCCCTGTTTTTCACCCAGGAACAAGGATAAAATTGGCAGAGGTGCAAAAAATACCTCAGATCCCAACAAGGAAGACCATCAGGAGAAGCAGGACTGCGCTGCTAGACCACAGTCGTGCACCTGGACACTGCACTCTGAAGGACTGCACCAGCTGCACAGTTGGGCTCCACCACTAGAAGGACTTTGCCTGGCTTTAACTGGTTCAAGGAGGGACTCCCTGTTTGCTACAGGTGAAAAATTGCTAACCAGAGTCCCCTGTCTCAGATCCTGAAGATACTGACCAGCTGACCACTGTTCAGTCAGTGACCGTTTTGGAGTTTGAGGCAGGTGAATTCTGGGACTTGGAGTCCGCACCCTCAAGGAGCAACTCGGAGCTTCTGGAACCTTGGGGTGAGCTGTGGACTCCTAAAGGACCTTCAAAGATCTTGTGGAAGAAAATCCGAAAGTTTAGAGAAGATTGGAGAACTTTTGGTAAAAAGCTCCATAAAGAAACTGACACGCTGTCGAGATTCAAGCCGGCTTACGTTGACCGCGACCCAGCCTGACTTGAAGGTTTGCCCCGTTGAAAAGCACTGGAGCCCCAGACCTCCATGAATGCACCGGGGGCTCCTGGAAAGGCAATCCGACGATGTTGACTCAAAATCATCTTGTTGTGGAGGGTCTGTCGACGTCCTGAAAAATCTTCTAAGTCCGAATGTAGAAATCTTCACAGAGATCTCCTGCGACATGTATCCAAGGAAGGGCACCAGGGAGGTCGGATCGTACTGGCGACTTTGTCCCGCTGAAGAAAATCTTCAAGAAAAAGACTAAGGGGGTCATTCTGACCCTGGCGGCCAGTGGCCGCCAGGGCCACCGACCACGGGAGCACCGCCAACAGGCTGGCGGTGCTCCAACGAGCATTCTGACCGCGGCGGTTCAGCCGCGGTCAGAAGCGGAAAGTCAGCGGTCTCCCGCCGACTTTCCGCTGCTCGTTTGAATCCTCCATGGCTGCGGAGCGCGCTCCGCAGCCATGAGGATTCTGACCCCCCCTACCGCCATCCTGTTCATGGCGGGAAAGCCGCCATGAACAGGATGGCGGTAGGGGGAGTCGCGGGGCCCCTGGGGGCCCCTGCCGTGCCCATGCCAATGGCATGGGCACGGCAGGGGCCCCCGTAAGAGGGCCCGCAAGGTATTTCAGTGTCTGCCTTGCAGACACTGAAATACGCGACGGGTGCTACTGCACCCGTCGTACCTTCCCACTCCGCCGGCTCGATTACGAGCCGGCATCCTCGTGGGAAGGGAGTTTTTCCCTGGGCTGGCGGGCGGTCTTTTGGAGACCGCCCGCCAGCCCAGGGAAAAACTCATAATACCCTCCGCGGTCTTCTGACCGCGGAGCGGTATTATGGGGGTGGAATTCTGGCGGGCGGCCTCCGCCGCCCGCCAGAATTAGAATCAGCCCCTAAGTCCGAAGGTAAACTTTTGACCGAGGCCTCCCGCTTGCTGTAGCCGAGCATGGATCCATCGCTGTCGGCCTTAAACTTTGTCTTTGCCACCGTCGAGGTGGGACCAGATGGGCGCTATTCATTTCTAAGTGCTAAAAAAACACTAAGGCCCTCATTACAACCCTGGCAGTCAAAGACCGCCACGGCTGTTTTGACTGGTGCACCGCCAGCAGGCGCCATTTTGGTGTCATTTTAAAGCTAAACATATTTCCTATTGTTATATATTGGTTTTTGATTTATGAACTGTTTCCTGTGTTTTATTTAATTACTATTTTTTGATACTTGAATGCTTTACACCAGTGGTTCCCAACCTTTTGACTTCTGTGGATCCCCATTTTATCAATACTGGAGCCCGGGGACCCCTACTGAATCATTATTGGAATCCGGGGACCCCCACTGAGCCATTGCTTATAGTTGGAACCTAATAATATTACATTTTCTAAGCAGTCACGGACCCCCTAATGAGTCTTCGCGGACCCCCAGGGGTCCCCCGCCCACAGGTTGGGAACCACTGCTTTACACTTTGGTGGTCATTCTGACCTCGGCGGTAAAAGGCGCCTACCGCCGGTCAGAAATCCTCCATAATCCCGCCGCGGTCGCAGAAACCCGCCACGGTCATTCTGACCCGCAGAAGGCAAACCTCCGAAAATCCGACCGCCACAACAGACCGCCAGACCAGCGGTCGGCGGAAAGGTGGAGGTGACCAAACCTCCACCGCCACGCCAACAGAAATACGCCCATGCCATTACGACCCACGAATCCACGCGGCGGTCATTCAAACGCGGTATTCCATTGGCGGGACACACCGGCGCGGTCAGAATACACACAAACGAACAAAACTCACCCACATTGGACGATTTGAATCCCACACACCTGATACACATACACACACCACTCCCACACACACAATACAATATAAAACACCCACCCACATCACCCACAAACCCCTACGCTTAAAAATTCGTAAAGAAGACAAGAGCGAGACACCAGCATCCAAAACATAACAGCCACAGCCACTCAACACCATCACCCACACACTATCCACACACAAAACAACACACACCACCACACTCAACTCACTTAAATACACATACTCCACCCCACACATCATACACACCACCCCATGGCACCCCAAAGACAACCCCGCTTCACAGACGAAGAACTCAGGGTCATGGTGGAGGAAATCGTTCGGGTAGAGCCCCAGCTGTTCGGCACACAGATACAATACACCAGCATTGCCCGGAGGACGGAGCTATGGCAGAGGATTGTCGACAGGGTGAACGCAGTGGGACAGCACCCCAGAAATCGGGAAGACATCAGGAAGCGATGGAACGACCTACGGGGGAAGGTGCGTTCCATGGTATCCAGGCACAACATCGCCGTGCAGAAGACTGGCGGAGGACCCCCACCTCAACCCCCACAATTCACATCATGGGAGGAGGAAGTCTTGAACATCCTGCATCCTGACGGCCTCGCAGGAGTCGGCGGAGGAATGGATACTGGTAAGTTGAAGCTTCAATACTGCTTCCCCCCCACCTGCATGCCAAATCAGACCCCAACCCTCACCCCCATCCTCGAACCCCACCCTCACCCCCACCCCCATCCTCACCCCCACCCTCACCCCCACCACCATCCTCACCCCCACCACCATCCTCACCCCCACCCCCAGCACACCTATTCCCCGCCAATGTCTCACCATCACAACCCACACATCCCAAAACCTAGGCCTGCATGCGTCCACTAAGCATGTACACCCATCACCAAAGCATGCCCAATGCATATACACATCCCCCTCACAAGCCACCCTCACCAAAGCCCCCACACACGAATGCCAGCACTTGGGGACACGAGAACCCACAGATACACCCATATGCCACACATTGAAACTATAACCATACCTCTATACCCCTGCAGGACCCGACCGTCAACACACCGCGGCGGAGGGGCCAGAATTCTCCACACCCCCCACCCAAGAGGCCGTCAGCGATGACAGCAGCTCTGTCGACCTGGACACCGATGACCAGCCCGGACCATCGGGGACCTCTGGACAGTCGGTTCCCCTCACACAGGCCCAGGCCACTACAGACCCTAACCCCTCTGGGAACACCAGCACAGCTCCCACCCAGCGGGCCCATGCCTCTGTCTCCAGGGCGCGTCAATCTGCGGTGTGTCTACCACTACAGGGCACCCAAGATAACCCACCACCCCAACAACAACAGGGACCTGGGGGCAGTGGTAGTGGGCACACCGGCCAGGGGGCAGAGGCCCAGGGAAACAGGGCAACTCGGCGGGCAGCTGTGCGACAGGGGGGGGAGGAGAGGCCCAGGGAACCCACTCTCCACGAGGTCCTCACCACCATCATGGGAGCATACAACCGCTCCCAGGAGACGATGGCGACGGTACTGGCCCGGTTCCAGGAGATCCAGGTGCTGCAGGAGGAACACTATCGGGGGTACAGGGAGGACATCAGAGCCATCAACACCACCCTGGTTACCATGGTAGGGCTGCTGCAGGACCTCGTAAACAGCAGGGCGGACACTGAACAACACCCAAGGGCCCCTGCCACTAGCCTGGACCAAGAACAGCCATCCACCTCCGCCGGCGCTAGTGGACAGGAGGCCCCCGCACAGCAGCAGCCCACCAGACCCCCACCTCCTGCAGGAGAAGAACCACCCCGCAAGAGGGCCCTGAGATCTCGCAAGAAGACAGAGTAGGATGTCAAGACCCCCGCCAGCAATGGATACCACCTGATGTCATCCCACTGTCCCACATTGTCACCCTGTCCATCCTTGAACTGCCCATGCTCCCTCTCTCCACAGGCCTCTGGACAATGCACCTGTGTGACTCTGGACTCTGCCATGGACATTCCTTCACCATAGCCCCCACCCACTTGAAACCACCCATCCCACTTTGAGCACTTCAATAAACACCTATTTTGCACCAAAATATCAGGAGTCTGGCTGTGATTTCAATAGATTGTAATTGACATGACAGTGCAAATATGTCCTTGTACATGGTGAAGTCAACAAACAGCTGCCACAAAGCTGTAGTCCATGGGGAAACGAAGCACAGGACTCGTAGTGGGGACCCCAGATCTGAAATAGGGAGGGAAAAGCCAAAACTCAGTCATCATACACTGGGGCAAATAGACAGGCAGCAGAGATGCAGCAGAGTAGTTAACATTTACTAAATTATCTTTGAAATGTTACCTGTGTCCTATTGGAAGTACTGTTCAATGATTCTGTCCCTATTGTCTGTTTCAGCCCCGTCGTCTTCCTCCTCGTCACTCTCCTCAGGTTCCACCGCTGCCACAACACCACCGTCTCGACCATCCTCCTGCAGGAAAGGCACCTGGCGGCGCAAAGCCAGGTTGTGAAGCATGCAGCAGGCCACGATGATGTGACACACCTTCTTAGGTGAGTACATTAGGGATCCACCTGTCATATGCAGGCACCTAAACCTGGCCTTCAGGAGGCCAAAGGTGCGTTCGATCACCCTCCTAGTACGCCCATGGGCCTCATTGTACCGTTCCTCTGCCCTGGTCCGGGGATTCCTTACTGGGGTCAGTAGCCACGACAGGTTGGGGTACCCAGAGTCCCCCACTAGCCAGACACGGTGTCTCTGTAGCTGTTCCATCACGTAAGGGATGCTGCTATTCCTGAGGATGTAGGCGTCATGCACTGACCCTGGAAATTTGGCATTTACATGCGAGATGTACTGGTCAGCCAAACACACCACCTGGATGTTCATTGAATGGTAATTTTTTCTGTTCCTGTACACCTGCTCCCTGTCTCTTGGGGGAACCAAAGCCACATGGGTCCCATCAATGGCACCAATTACGTTGGGAATATGTCCAAGGGCGTAGAAATCACCTTTCACTGTAGCCAATTCGCCCACCTCAGGGAAAATGATGTAGTTCCTCACGGATTTCATCAGGGCAGACAACACTCTGGATAACACCTTCGAAAACATGGGCTGAGACATCCCAGAAGCAATTCCCACGGTTGTCTGAAATGACCCACTTGCCAAGAAATGTAGTACTGACATGACCTGCACCAGAGGGGGAATCCCTGTGGGTTGGCGGATGGGGGACATCAGGTCGGGCTCCAGCCGGGCACACAGTTCATGGATAGTGGCACGGTTAAGACGGTAGGTCAGGATAATGTGGCGTTCTTCCATTGTCGACAGGTCCACCAGCGGTCGGTACACGGGAGGATTCATCCGTCTCCTCGCCCAACCCAGCGGACGGTGCCTAGGAAGGACAACATGGAGCACACAGTCAAGCAACCCACAGGTACGTACTCACAGCTAGCACAGTATACGATTCTCTATGCAGTGAATGGCGTGTCTGAGTGGCTATGCAAGGCCTAGGCCTGTGTGACGCAGTTGAAATTGAGCCATGTGGGCCCTGGAAATGGCGGCTGCCTGACCTGTGAAGTGTGACAATGGGATGTGAGGTCAATGCGCTGGCGTGGCACACCGCGGCGGGCGGCGGGCCAAGACCGCTGCGCGAAGCCGCATTGGTTAACATTGAAGCCTATGGGTTTCAGGAGCCAATGGCGAAGGGCGCCGGCGGTGGCGGGACGCACCGCCGCGGTACGCACCGCCGCGGACGTGACCGCCATTTTCTATCTACTTATCCACTTGCGACTTGAACTTTCACAGGATAGGACCTATACTGCAAGTGTTGCTGTGACCTCGGTCTGGAAGGGACAATGGCTGCTGCGACTGGGGAAAGGGCCCCTGCCTTCACTGGAGAGGAGTTGGAGAAACTTGTGGATGGGGTCCTCCCCCAGTATGCGCTACTCTACGGTCCTCCAGACCAACAAGTGAGTTTAATTCAATATGGATTTGGGGCCACTGGCTGGCTTGGGGGCCTGGCGGGGATGGGGGGCATGTTGGGGCTGGCGGGGGGCCTGGCGGGGGGCCTGGCGGGGATGGGGGGCATGTTGGGCATGGCGGGGGGCATGGCGGGGATGGGGGGCATGTTGGGCCTGGCGGGGGGCCTGGCGGGGATGGGGGGCATGTTGGGCATGGCGGGGGGCCTGGCGGGGATGGGGGGCATGTTGGGCATGGCGGGGGGCATGGCGGGGGGCCTGGCGGGGATGGGGGGCATGTTGGACCTGGCGGGGGGCCTGGCGGGGATGGGGGGCATGTTGGGCATGGCGGGGGGCCTGGCGGGGATGGGGGGCATGTTGGGCATGGCGGGGGGCATGGCGGGGGGCCTGGCGGGGATGGGGGGCATGTTGGGCCTGGCGGGGGGCCTGGCGGGGATGGGGGGCATGTTGGGCATGGCGGGGGGCATGGCGGGGGGCCTGGCGGGGATGGGGGGCATGTTGGGCCTGGCGGGGGGCCTGGCGGGGATGGGGGGCTTGTTGGGCCTGGCGGGGGGCCTGGCGGGGATGGGGGGCATGTTGGGCCTGGCGGGGGGCCTGGCGGGGATGGGGTGCATGTTGGGCATGGCGGGGGGCCTGGCGGGGATGGGGGGCATGTTGGGCATGGCGGGGGGCATGGCGGGGGGCATGGCGGGGGGCCTGGCGGGGATGGGGGGCATGTTGGGCATGGCGGGGGGCCTGGCGGGGATGGGGGGCGTTGGGCCACTGGAAAGGAAAATGCTGAGTAACTTGAACGTGGTATTTCTCCCTCCCTGTACGTGTCACATAGGTCCGCGCCCATGAGAAGATCGGGATTTGGCGTGCCATCGCCAAGGAAGTCCGGGCCCTGGGGGTCCACCATCGACGGGGCACCCACTGCCGCAAGAGGTGGGAGGACATCCGCCGCGGGACCAAGAAGACCGCCGAGTCTCTGCTGGGGATGGCCTCCCAACGTAGGCGGGGTGCCTGCCGTCAACTGAGCCCCCTGATGTTCCGGATCCTGGCGGTGGCCTACCCTGATTTGGATGGGCGCGTGAGGGCAGCACAGCAGACACAAGGGGGTGAGAACAAGCATTATCTACTCTGTTGTCGCGCAGTGGAGGTGTCTGGGTGGGGGAGGAGGGCTGGGGGTCCCCCTAGGCCAGGGCGATATCTGTAGGCTGGGCACCCCCGTAAGCCCCTGTGTCCCCAGCCACCACCCTCAGTAGTTTGTCAGTACAGCCATCCCTGGGCCGTGTCATCCATGGGTGCAGTTGTCAACTCTAGGCGTGTAGGGCATGTTCCACGGAATGCGTAGCGTACCCCAAGTGCGCAACTTAGTGCAGGGGGCATCTGTGTCTGTCATGTCCGCTAACTGTACCGGAGATCCATGTACTCAATATCCCTTTATTTCTCTCTCCCCCCCCCTTTTTGTTTGTCTTTCTGTGCTTGTGTGCATCAGCATCATCAGGCGGAGGAGAAGTGGCATCGGGGCAGGAGGGAGCTGCATCTCACATGGCCCAGGAGGGCCATGCCACAGAGTCAGACTGGACCAGTGAGACGGAGGGCGAGGGGAGCTCCACGACGGGGACGACTGGAGCCTGCAGCGACACGGACACGTCCTCGGAAGGGGGCTCCCTTGCGGGGGTGGCACCATCCGTGCCCCCAGCCATTACAGGTACAGCCGCCACCCAGCGCACCATCTCCGCCCTCCCAGCAGCCCCTCCGCGTTCGCCCCGTGCCCGCTCTGCCAGGAAGCCGGGCATCTCCTTCGCCCCAGGCACCTCAGGCCCTGCCCCTGTTACCCCCGCTGCCCTCAGTGAGGAGGTCATTGACCTCCTCCGAACGCTCATTGTTGGGCAGACTACCCTTTAGAATGCCATCCAGGGGGTGGAGAGGGAGGTTCATCGCAGCAATGCGTACCTGGAGGGCATTCATTCGGGTCAGGCTGCCCATCAGCGATCGTTCCAGGCTCTGGCCTCAGCACTGACGGCAGCCATTGTCCCTGTCTCCTGCCTGCCTCTACTAACTCCCTCCTCCCAGTCTCCTGTTCCTCTGCCTGTCCCACCCACACCATCAGACCAGCCTGCACACACCTCAACACCCAAGAGAAGCTCATCCAAACATAAGCACCACAGATCACGCAGACATTCACACACGCAACATTCCGATGCAGACATGCCAACAGTCACTACCACCTCTGTGACCCCCACCTCCTCGTCTCCCTCCTCCCTCCCTGTGACGTCTACACTCACACCTCCATTCACCTCACCATCAGCCAGTGTTTCCATCACCAGCACACCCTCCACTCCAGTCCGCACACGTGCAGTCACCACCCCCACTGCCATTTACACGTCCCCTGTGTCCTCTCCCACTGTGTCTGTCACCCCCTCTTCCACACCACACAAACGCAGCCACCCACCCACCCAACAGCCATCCACCTCACGACAGCCTATCCCTCCTGCACCTGCACCCAAAGACAGCAAACGTGACTCACCTACAACCACATCCTCTCCCTCCACTCCCATTCCCACTGTACCTACCACTCTCCATTGTCCCAAGAAGCTCTTCCTCGCCACTACTAACTTCTTTCCTGACCCTGAGCCCCCCCCTCCTTCTCGTCGGGGTAAGAAGAGCACCTCAGCCACCACCAGCCCTGCAGCCCCCTTGACAAGGGTGCAGGGGTATTGGAGCCCGCCAGCCCGCATGTCTGGATCTTCGCCCAGCAGCAAGGGGACAGCCAGCCCACCCCCTGGGAAGAGGAGCAGAAGGCGGAAGGGGCGCCGCAGGAGCCCGCCTTCTACATCCCCCCCGGACACCACCCAGAGACAGTCACCAGCCACAGCTCCAAAGGGAGGAAAGGGCCACAGGCCGACGACTAAGGAGGGCAAGGGCAGCAAGTTGGAGAGGTCAGGCAGCAGGCCTGCTGCCCAGGAGGAGCCCACAACCCCCATAGCCGCTGCCCCGGGAGGAACCGGCACAGCTGCCCCGGGAGAGCCCACCAGCCCCATAGCCGCTGCCCAGGGAGGACCCAGCCCAGCTGGCCAGGAGGGCCCCACCACCCACAGCCCAGGTGGGCAGTGAAGGAGCACCATCCCCGCTGCCCAGGAGGGCACCACCAGGCATTTAGCAGTTGGCCATAGACCGTCCGCCGTCTCAAGAACCGCTGAACTGGGCCCTTCAAGGCAAGAACCGCTGAACTGGGCCCTTCAAGGCAAGAACCGCTGAACTGGGCCCCGCCGTCTCAAGAACCGCTGAACTGGGCCCTTCAAGGCAAGAACCGCTGAACTGGGCCCTTCAAGGCAAGAACCGCTGAACTGGGCCCCGCCGTCTCAAGAACCGCTGAACTGGGCCCTTCAAGGCAAGAACCGCTGAACTGGGCCCTTCAAGGCAAGAACCGCTGAACTGGGCCCCGCCGTCTCAAGAACCGCTGAACTGGGCCCCGCCGTCTCAAGAACCGCTGAACTGGGCCCCGCCGTCTCAAGAACCGCTGAACTGGGCCCTTCAAGGCAAGAACCGCTGAACTGGGCCCCGCCGTCTCAAGAACCGCTGAACTGGGCCCCGCCGTCTCAAGAACCGCTGAACTGGGCCCCGCCGTCTCAAGAACCGCTGAACTGGGCCCTTCAAGGCAAGAACCGCTGAACTGGGCCCCGCCGTCTCAAGAACCGCTGAACTGGGCCCCGCCGTCTCAAGAACCGCTGAACTGGGCCCTTCAAGGCAAGAACCGCTGAACTGGGCCCCGCCGTCTCATGAACCGCTGAACTGGGCCCCGCCGTCTCAAGAACCGCTGAACTGGGCCCCGCCGTCTCATGAACCGCTGAACTGGGCCCTTCAGGGCAAGAACCGCTGGCCCTTTGGCAGACGTGGCAGGGCAGGATCTATCTCGGGCAGGGCTGCAGGATGTCCTCTGGCCAACTTGCCTCCTCCAGTGGCAGTGGGGTCTGTTATGGACTGTATGGACTGTGGCTTTGCTCTCCCCAGGATGGCCCAGTGGGCAGGCCACCCACTGTATGGACTGTTTGGACTGTGGCTTTGCTCTCCCCAGGATGGCCCAGTGGGCAGGCCACCCACTGTATGGACTGTATGGACTGTGGCTTTGCTCTCCCCAGGATGGCCCAGTGGGCAGGCCACCCACTGTATGGACTGTATGGACTGTGGCTTTGCTCTCCCCAGGATGGCCCAGTGGGCAGGCCACCCACTGTATGGACTGTATGGACTGTGGCTTTGCTCTCCCCAGGATGGGCCAGTGGGCAGGCCACCCACTGTATGGACTGTTTGGACTGTGGCTTTGCTCTCCCCAGGATGGCCCAGTGGGCAGGTCACCCACTGTATGGACTGTTTGGACTGTGGCTTTGCTCTCCCCAGGATGGCCCAGTGGGCAGGCCACCCACTGTATGGACTGTATGGACTGTGGCTTTGCTCTCCCCAGGATGGCCCAGTGGGCAGGCCACCCACTGTATGGACTGTTTGGACTGTGGCTTTGCTCTCCCCAGGATGGCCCAGTGGGCAGGCCACCCACTGTATGGACTGTATGGACTGTGACTTTGCTCTCCCCAGGATGGCCCAGTGGGCAGGCCACCCACTGTATGGACTGTATGGACTGTGGCTTTGCTCTCCCCAGGATGGCCCAGTGGGCAGGCCACCCACTGTATGGACTGTTTGGACTGTGGCTTTGCTCTCCCCAGGATGGCCCAGTGGGCAGGCCACCCACTGTATGGACTGTATGGACTGTGGCTTTGCTCTCCCCAGGATGGCCCAGTGGGCAGGCCACCCACTGTATGGACTGTATGGACTGTGGCTTTGCTCTCCCCAGGATGGCCCAGTGGTCATGGAGTCCCCTCGTGGATCTGGCGTCGTGTACTCAAGTGGCTGAGGTGCCCCCCCTTCCCTTCCCCCTGAGGTGCCTGTCCTATTTTCTTTCTGATGCCCCTGCAGTGTTCTCTCCGTGGAGTTCTTGTCGTGGGACTGGGCCTTGCCCCTTTGCACAGGACCCCTGTGATCCACGGACAGTGGTTGGACTACATTTAGTAGCTGTATATATTTTGTACATAGTTTATTTATTTATTGGGATTAATGGCGTACATATTTCAATATATCTGCCCGTTTATGATCTCTTCTTTTGGTCTTTGCATTATTTCGGAGGGGGGTGGTTTGTGGGTTGTGACAGTGATCTGTGGGAATGCATTGATGTGTGTGTTGTAGTGGGTGTGGGTGGGTGGGTGTGTGCCGGTAATCTTTTCCCTCCCCTGTGTCGTAGGTGCAGTACTCACCGATGTCTTCCGCGCCGCCGGGCGTGCTCCTGGTATATGAGGAGGAATAGGAGTGCGGGGATGACCTGTAACTCTGGCTCCATACTGCCGGAATCTCGCGTGGAGTGCGTAGAGGTGAGCGTTTTCCCGTTCGTAGTCTGTTTCCGCCGTGTTCTTATCGGCGGTGCTCCCGCCCCGGAAAAGGTGGCAGATTGGTGGGTCGTAATAGGGTGGGCGGTACTTTGTCTGCCGCCGGGCTGTTGGCGGGAACCGCCGCGCTGTTTGTTTGTACCGCTGTGGCGGTCGGAGTGTTAAGTTGGCGGGCTGTGTTGGCGGTTCCCGCCAGGGTCAGAATTGCATATTTTAGACCGCCGGCCTGTTGGGGGCTTGGCCGCCGCTTTATCACCGACCGCCAGGGTCAGAATGAGGGCCTTTGTCTCCTAAATTAGGCCTTGTCGCTCGTTGCCAAGCTACCAAGGGTAGTGCTGGGTTTAATTTATTGAGACCTAACTGGACCTAAGTAGTGGTTAGTGGCCTATTGCTAAGTGTAGGTACTTACCTGCCCTTACCAATAATCCACTTTCCAACAGGCGCAGAAAAGTATTTGCCACTTTAGCGCTGCCTTAGCGTAAAAAAATGACAATATGTTGGTGGTAAGGTGGAGCTAGGGGCTCTTAAATATGCCCTCCAGTGTCTGTCCAGACATGCCATTATGGAATGTTACCTTGATGTACATCACCTCAAACCATATCCATGTGATGAGTGTGCACATGCATGTTGTAGATTTCATCAGTATATGTACCTTATGCTGTATCTTGCGGGTATTTGCCAATAATAAATCAAGTGTAACAGCTTTTTTATGAGTCAGAATGGATAACGCCACCAGTAGGTGGACTGTATAATGAGCTGTATGCTGACAACACAGTGCAGACATGCATGTGGTACTTTACACATTAGCCTTTTCCTTCACACAACACAATGAAGGTATGATCATGTGTTGAATTTAGGGCATTAGTTATATGAGGGCATGAGTTAGGCATTTAACTGCATTTCTATGTATGGACTGGTGACATGTGCCACATGTAGTCATCCTTATTCTGTCTGCACTGAGGTACGAATCCTCACATCCTGTCTGCCAGACAAAATGGCCATATATTGACATCTGGACAAGTACACTAGCAATGTGCATCATTCACTCAAATTGAAGCTGAAGTGTACATAATCACATTCACATGGAGTTTCTCGCCTGCATGCTTAAAACCACCACCACATTTTGCAGAATGCTGCTCTGTCACCCTATCTCACATCACTGATATGTAGTATTCTGAGAGATGCTCAGGTACCCATGATGCTGGTTGATAGTTGCCATACATCATGATAAATGTGGGCTAAGTAAACCAAGTAATTGATTGCTATGGAAAATGTACTTACACACTCACAGCAGCACATGGGGATATGCTTTACCATTTAGCCACAGGTATTGCGCTACTAAATGATACATTCTGACTACATGTATGGATTTAAAAACATTTTGCTATTTGAATGGCATGAATGTCTGAACATGACTTCAATCCTTCACACTGTACCAACTGTGGTAGTGATGCGAAACCTATGCTGCATGTACAGTCATGGCATGATGCGAACACACAATAGGAGGATTGTTTTATTTGAAAAAGATTTTCACTTTGTATAGTTTCCCATAAACATGTAATGTTGACTGTTGGTAATGTTGTCAGAGATATGTGTTACACCACAACCACGCCAGTGTCCTGCTCAAATTTGGACTTGGGCAAACATACAGGACCCCATTCTGAGTTTGGCAGATGGAAAAGTCCGTCAGCCAAACTCCCGACAGGGTGGCTGCCGCTTATGCGGCATCCTCCCTGCCAGAGCTACTTTGGGTTTCCTGCTAGGTCGGCAGGCTGAAACCTAAGATTCCGCCTGCTGGCCTAGCGGGAAAAAGGCTACAGCATTGTCTCCAGCTCATAATCAAGCCAGCGACAATGCTGTAGCCTGCAGGATGCACCAACCCTCTCGTAATGTTCCCTGTCTGCAAAGCAGACAGTGAATATTGCAATAATGCTGGCCTGGGGGGCCCCTACCCAAGTTTATGGGCAGTGCACAGGTCCCCTGTGGCCTCCTTCACCCGTTCTCTGCCAACATTTTCATGGTGGTGGTACTGCCATGAAACCGCTAGCAGAGAAGGGGGTCGTAATCCCCAGGGCAGCGCTGCCCTGGCGTATTAGGACCACCACCACCTCTAGACTGCCGGGATCCTAGATCCTGGTGGAGCTGGCAGTCAGACTGCCAGGGTTTTAATGTGGTGGTCGGACCGCTGCATAGTGGCAGTCCAGACCACCACCGCGAGTGTGACGGTCTGTAGACTTCCACACTCATAATAAGGCCCACAGAGTCTTGAAAATCTTACCTAATCTCATGCAATGTTTCTGTCACATAATTTTGGAAAATATGTGTTACTTTTTTTCATGGTATAGGTGAAAGACATTTGAACTTATGCCATCTGTTTGTCTTGTGGCTTGTTATGGTACATGTGCCATAAGCATCCAAACCATATCTGGCCAAACATTACCACAGCAAATTATGAGCCATCAATCCTGTGGACCTGCATACATTAGCAATACATGCACATTGACATTTCTCCTCATCTTTGCACATGCAACTTTGTCGTACTTCATTTGTGATATAACATGTAAGGAAAATTGTTTTCAGGTGAATGATGATACCTCTTATGCATCTCAATGACACCAATATCAAATATCACACACAATCCTTACAGAGCAAATTTGCAGGTGACACTCACTGGTAGCATTGGGATCCCTGAAGGTATCCACCTCAGCATTGGTGTATGGTGTAGGTCCACCTACAAGACAAAACATGGTACATTGCTCTATGAATTTTGAATGTGTACACTGTGTTCATATGAAGCACAGTACATTGACCTCACAAATGTCAGGTATGTATTGTCTGCACATTCAACATGTGGCATATGGCAAAATTGACATGGCTTAATGATGAACATTTGTATGCCATATTGCAGTGTTTACGGATAATATCAGACAAATCATGTCTCAGGTGCACAAAGTGCAGACAATGCACCAAACCATCCTTCCTTGCTACATGGTATAAGGGTACCTGACTTTGATGGCTATGTGAACAGAATACCTTGACCTGTGGTGTGGTGAAATGTGAGTGTACTCCCCTGCAACATACATGGTGGGTGGCCCCACAATTTAGTGGGCCAGGTGACACCACACATTACTGGATGGGTTCCCAAACACCTCAGGGCCTCCCCTGCACTGTATGGTGTGTTTGGGCTATTGCTATGCCACTGTGAACGTTCCCCCGTTGCATGGTTTTTGTTTTTAAGTGAGCATATATCATGGCATCCAAAAACAAGTCTGACCCTTCCAGTCAAAAAAGTAATAACAGACTTTTGCAAAAGACACACAGCAACAAGATTATGGAATATAGATATTTACCACTGGCATACCAACTTCCAATCCAAGATGAACTATCATCTCTGCCTCCCAGCTCACCACATCCGCCTATCTGTGCTTGAATTGGTGGATAGTGCTGTGGACTCCAAACATACAGCTCATGTGGAAACAAGCCTTCTCCCACCACTCTTTTCTCTCTTGGATAGGGTAACCTTGGCTCACCCTACCTCTTGTAAAGATCATATTGGGGAGATAGTGAACCAACAGCCACAGCAGGCCCCCAAACGCCTCCTTGGACAGATTTCTGACTCTGACCTTCCCAGACATATCCCTAGCTAAACTACTCACCCCTAACTGCAACTAAACTAACCCTTCCCCCTACTCTTAAGAATACAAAAACCTAAATAGACCTCCACTCAACAATACAGTGGACAAAACAATACAAAAAACAAATACAATACACAAATACCAATATTTGAACACAACAGGGACAGCACAGCACAGACAGCACAGACAAAAAATCAAGCAACAGAGCACACACCAAACACCTTCACCAGCCAACAGAGACAAAAAGACTGTAAGTGAAAGTGAAAGTAACTTCACACTTCCTGGTTTGAATCCTGGAAGAGACATTGGGCCTGATTCTAACTTTGGAGGACGGTGTTAAACCGTCCCAAAAGTGGCGGATATACCACCTACCGTATTACGAGTCCATTATATCCTATGGAACTCGTAATACGGTAGGTGGTATATCCGCCACTTTTGGGACGGTTTAACACCGTCCTCCAAAGTTAGAATCAGGCCCATTGTGTCTTTTCCTTTGTGCGGGGATGTTGGCCGCAACATGGGAGCTGGCTCCTAATGGAGCCGGCGGTGTTGTGGCCGTGAGACGGGTGCAGCTGCACTCGTTGCGCTTTTCACTGTCTGCTGAGCAGACAGTGAAAAGCAGGGTGGGGCTGTGCCTGGGGGCCCCTGCACAGCCCATGCCAAGTGCATGGGCAGTGCAGGGGCCCCCATGAGCCCCGCAACTCCCCTTCCCGCCAGCCTTTCCATGGCGGTCTCTACCGCCATGGACAGGCTGGCGGGAAGGGGACTCGTAATCCCCTGAGCAGCCCTGGAGGATTAAAACCGCCGGGACAACCATGGCGGTAAACCGCCAGTCCCGGTGGTGCGACCGCAGTGCTTCCGCCGCAGTCGTAATCAGCAAGATTATACCTGTTGGCGGTACAATCGCCAAAGACCGCCAGGGTTGTAATAAGGCCCAATGTTTTTTTTTTTTAAATGGGAAAAAGGGCTGCAGAAGAAGGCTTGTGGTTTCTTCCCTGAATATGTCATCAACAAAGGGTTTGTGGTGCTAAAATCACCATCTTCCCAGCTTTCAGAGAAAGGCAGACTTGAATCAGAAAACCACATTGTTCCACACAATTGTGGCATTTTACTGGGACATACGAAATTTTTACGATTTTCTGTGCTTTTAGCCTCCTCCAGTTAGTGACAGAAATGGGTATGAAACCAGTACTGGATCCCAGACACCTGAACATTTTTAAAAAGTAGATAAAATTCTGAATTCAGCATGGGGTCATCTGTGTATATCCTACAAGGTTTTCCTACAGAATATAACAGCTGAAATAAAAAATATTGAAATTGAGGTAAAAAAACAGCCTTTTTTCTCCACGTAAATTTTTCCTGCGATGTCAGATTTTCAAAAACAATATACCTTTACGTCTGCTGGACTCTTCTGGTTGCGGGGATATATAGAGCTTGTAGGTTCATCAAGCCCTATATATCCCAGAGCCAGAGCCAATAAAAGAGCTGCACTACGCAATGGGTTTTCATTGTATACCAGGTATACAGCAATTTATTTGCTGAAAAATAAAGATTGAAAAATAGATAACAAGAAAACTATTGTATTTCCAAAATGGGCACAAGATAAGGGGTTGAGAAGCAGTGGTTATTTGCTCATCTCTGAATTCCGGGATGTCCATGCTAGCATGTGAATCACAGGGCATTTCTCAAATAGATGTCTTTTTTACACACTGTCTTACATTTGGAAGGAAATATGTAGAGAAGACAAGGGGTAATAACACTTGTTCTGCTGGTACCTCACGTGTGTAGGTAGGCCTAATGCCCACGACAGGAACGGAACATGGACACATCACATTTTTATATTGAAATTTGACGTGTTTTTTCAAAAATGCCTAGCTGTGGATTTCGGCCTCTAACTCAGCCGGCACCTAGGGAAACTTACCAAACCTGTGCATTTTTTTAAAACTAGTCACCTAGGGTAATATAGGATGGGGTGACTTATGGTGCTCTCACCAGGTTCTGTTACCCAGAATCCTTTGCAAACCTCAAAGTTGGCCCAAAAAAATAGTTTTCCTCACATTTCAGTGACAGAAAGATCTGGAATCTGAGAGGAGACACAAATTTCCTTCTACCAAGCATTCCCCCGTGTCTCCCAATAAAAATGGTACCTCACTTGTGTGGGTAGGCCTAGTTCCCGCGACAGGAAATGCCCCAAACACACAACATGGCCACATCACATTTTCCCAAAGAAATCAGACGTGTTTTTTGTAAACTGCCTAGCTGTTGATTTTAGCCTCTAGCTTAGCCGGCACCTAGGGAAACCTACCAAACCTGTGCATTTTTGAAGACTAAACACAGGGAATCCAAGTTGAGGTAACTTGTGGGGCTCTCACCAAGTTCTGTTACCCTGAATCCTTTACAAACCTCAAGATATGGCCAATAAACCACTTTTTCCTCACATTTTGGTGACAGAAAGCTCTGGAATAACAGGGGAGCCCCAAATTTCCTTCTACCCAGCACTCCCTCCAATCCCCCAATACAAATGGTACCTCACTTGTGTGGGTAGACCTAGTGCCGCACTAGGAAATGCCCCAAAACACTATGGCCCTCATTCTGACCTTGGCGGGCGGCGGAGGCCGCCCGCCAAAGTCCCGCCGTCAGGTTACCGTTCCGCGGTCGAAAGACCGCAGCGGTAATTCTGACATTCCCGCTGGGCTGGCGGGCGGCCGCCTTCAGGCCGCCCGCCAGCCCAGCGGGAAAGAGGCTTCCACGATGAAGCCGGCTCGGAATCGAGCCGGCGGAGTGAAAGCTGTGCGACGGGTGCAGTTGCACCCGTCGCGTATTTCACTGTCTGCGCAGCAGACAGTGAAATACATTTAGGGGCCCTCTTACGGGGGCCCCTGCAGTGCCCATGCCAGTGGCATGGGCACTGCAGGGGCCCCCAGGGGCCCCGCGACCCCCCCTACCGCCATCCGGTTCCCGGCGGGCGGACCGCCGGGAACTGGATGGCGGTAGGGGGGGTCGGAATCCCCTCGGCGGCGCAGCTAGCTGCGCCGCCTTGGAGGATTCCAATGGGCGGCGGTACACTGGCGGGTGACCGCCAGTGTTGCCGGTCCGACCGCGACTTTACCGCCGCGGTCGGAATGCCCATTGGAGCACCGCCGGCCTGTCGGCGGTGCTCCCGCGGTCCTCCAACCCGGCGGTCATGGACCGCCAGGGTTGGAATGACCACCTATGTGGACACATCAAAATTATCAAATACAAAACGACCTGTTTTTGCGGGGGGAGAGCACCTGCTTTTTTGGTCCTGGGTTCAGCAGCCCTCTATGGAAACCTACCAAACTCCAACATTTCTTTAAACTAGACACCTGAGGGAATCCAGGGAGGTGTGATTTGCGTGGCTCCACCAGTGTTTTCTTACCCAGAATCCTCAGGAAACCTAAAATTTAGCTAAAAAGTCAGATTTTTCCCTCACTTGTGTAGGTGGGCCAAGTGCCTGTGACAGGGAAGAGACAAAAAATGAGGGAGTACTAAAGCGGGTCCAAAAGGGAAGTTTTTAGGCTGGCAAGTAGGGCAGAATTGTTATCAGTATAGATGCGACAATGCTGGGTGGTGGAAATTTTGTGGATTCCTGCAGATTCCGGAAGGTTCCATCACAAAAATGTGAGAAATTTCCAGCAAAATTGGAGGTTTGCAGGGCATTGTTGGTAAGAAAATGGTGCGGGCGCATGTGAAGCACACCACCCTGGACTCACCCAGATGTTTAGTTTTCAGATGTGTCTAGGTCCTGTAGATTTTTCTATTTGGCAGCGTCACAAAGTCCAAAAAGTGCAGCCCTCACCATTCTGCGATTTTGAGAGTTAGACAAGCTCTCATGACCTAAATGTAAAACCAAAACCCAAAATAATCAAATGTCCTCTTGCTTGCCGTTTGATAAGATGTTTTAGTGTGCGAGGGGAGAGCTGAAAGACTGTTACCCACTTCAGTTGGGGTGGGGGCATAACCATACTCATACTGGTTGGCAGCCACCACCCTCCTATTTTTTTTAATTCTCTGCCATATAGCAGGCTGTCCGCCCACTCATGGAGTGGATTGGGGGTAATTACCCCATCCGCCAACCGGTGGGCGGAACACCTTTGTCCCCATTTATTTGGGGGTGGGGATATTGCCATACCCCACCCTGGTTTAAAAAAAAAAAAAATAAATCTTCCCTGGTCTCTGGTGGGCTATCTGCCTCCTTGGAGGCAGATAGGCCTTACAAAAATAGGCTGATTTGCCCCCGGGGAGCGACTGTTGCCCAAGGGACTGACCCCCAAACAAAACACACACAGACACACACACCAATCCCTGGTGCTTAAGTGGTTTCTGCCCCCTGGGGGCAGATGGGCCTCATAGAAATGGGCCAATCTGCCCACAGGGGGGGTTAGAAATGGCCTAAACTAAATTTGCCCCTAGGGAAACAACCCTTGCCTAAAGGATTGCTCCCCTTCTATGAAATGGGCGCAAAAATAAAATCCCTGGTGCCCAGTGGTTTAATTTAAATAGGCTGATCTGCCCTGAAAGGGGGCAGAAATGGCCTAAAATAAATTTCCCCCCCCTAGGGGAGCGACCCTTGCCTAAGGGGTCACTCCCCTTGCGTGAAACTGACCTAAAAAACAATCCCTGGTGTCTAGTGGTTTCTGTTCCCCTTGGGGGCAGATTGGCCTGATAAAAATAGACAGATATAGCCTAAAGATAATTTGCCCTCCAGGGAAGCGACCCTTGTCTAAGGAGTCGCTCCCCATGTGTAAAAAAGTAAAAAAAGATGATCCCTGGTGTCTAGTGGGTTCTGTCCCCCCTTAGGGCAGATCGGCCTAATTAAAAAAGACAGATCTTCCCCAGGGGGGGGGGCAGGGGGTGGGGGGGCTGAAAAGGCCTTAAATAAATGGTCAAGGGGGCGCTCTCCTTTATTGTTTACTTTTTGTAACCACAAATCCCTGGTGTCTAGTGGGCATTTCTGCAGCCCAATCGCTTTACGATCGGGTTGCAGAAATGCCCAGAGAGACATCAAAGGAAAGAAAAAGCCTTTCCTTTCTTTTGATGTCCCTCCCGCCCCCCAGCCTGTGATCGGAGGAGAAATGCTCTTGCATTTCTCTTCTGACCAGTGTGGTGGGCCGGACTCCGATTGTGCGCTGACGTCATCAGATGCCATGGGGTTACAGGGGAGGTGGGATGGAAGGGTGGAAGGGAAAACAATTCCCCTTCTATCCCTGCCTATGGGAGGGAGGTACGAGGCCCTCAGGGGTAGCGATGGCGCTTCCCTGGGGGCCTATACATGGACGTGGTGGTTACGTTCCTGGTGCCTGAGCACCACGGCAGCGGACATAACCACCTCGTCCACCCCACCCAAGGGATTAAACCATTGTCATTGCTGCATGGCTTTTGACTGACACTCCGGCTGCAAATGCCAATGCTTGTGCTGTGATTGACGCAGCTAATCGATTGTGTGTGGTACAGTGTAGGGAATTGTGGAATGAAGGTTCACACTTCCAGGGAAAACTTTTCGTGCTCACATTTTCTTTGCGGACATGCTTGAAGACTTCGGATATGTTATATGTGTTTGTTAACAGTGGACATATGTGTGAGTCATTGCATTCATGGTGCAGAAACTAGGACAGGCAACATATTTCTGTGAAATACACAGACACATTGTGAATTGTTGAGACCTTTACATTATTTATATGTATTATAGTTTGTATTACACTTGGTAAAATGTAGGTAGCTGCATAGTAGGCTATTTGATTTCACAGATATTGCAGATTTATGCAAATGTAATACACATTGTTATACATGTTTATGCCCAAACTTGAAGGTCATACTATCTGCCTGCATTCCTGACAGAGGATGTGTTACAGACGCAATACACACTCTGGTAATGACATATATTGGCTGCTTCAGCCAGTCTACAGTGTGTATGTGGCATCCAGCTCACAGACTGAATGTCTAGATATGAAAGGTATGTGGCTAGGCCAATATGACACCTGTTAATATATTGAAGTCATCATTTACTAGATTAAAATACCCATCAACCACCATGTAATGCTGTGGTACACACACATCTGCTGCCTGAGCTTGGTGTCTAGCATAATATCTGTGGCAAATGCAAATTACACTTGCAGAAAAGTGTTTGCCAAAAATGTTAGCGTAAATTTAGATCATCACGAGGCCAGCTTGAGTAGCCCAAACAAGTGTGATGACTTCCAAGTAGGAATATGTTTACAATTAACATGCACCATATTATTTTGCTACATAGAGTGCTTAGGTAAATGTAGAATGTGTGTAGTTATTCACACCAGATGGTCATTTGTGCATTTATTTGCAGATTATGCCACTCTTACCTGGAATGCGTAAGTGCGTGCTACCTTGGCAGGAGTGATATCACATGCAGCTATACCTTGACATCTATTTTGCTTGCAGATATTCTTTGTGTCCTGGTTTAATTTGCACACATAGATGGGGCTGTAGGAGTCACATTATTGTTTATTTCAGAGTAGGAACACAACATGGCACATCCATTCTTGCATGTGATAGTTTTATCCTTGCCTAGTTGGGAAGGTGTGCCTGCATCCGGCCTAGGCAGCCAATCCAGCAATGGCCCGGGTAAGGACTCAACATTTATATGTGCTATGTGAGATACCACACTGATTTTGCTTTGTGCTTGCAAACGTTGATGAAGCAAATATAGACTATCTGGGTTGCACTGGGTACCCATGCATAACATATGTGCTTCTGTTTACAGTCATAGGACTATAATATCACTAAACTGGCCTCTACTAGTGTAAGGAAGTTAAAAATGTTAAGACGTACAACACACACACTCAGTAATTGCACACTGTTTACATTTACACTCGCTTTGGATTGTGGTAGGATGTGTGACAGTCAGTACATTGTAGCAGCACACATACTCACAACATGTGCACACTGTTCCACATTGCTAACTTTGTTTGGTGTGTGTCTTCCCAAAGTAAAGGTGTTTGGCACATGTTGTTGATATGCACACATATTTTTGGCCACATGATGTCCTGTGGCGAGTGTAACACCTAGCTACATACCGCTGTGATGGGCTAAATTCTATTAGGTGAGATGTGAGTGTTTTGATGTTTACAGCAAAGGTGAAATGAAACTGCATACACAAAGGAAGGGTTCATTAATTTATTTACATTTTATAACACTCTTTAAAAACAAATAATAGATTTATGGTCATCAAGGTGCTTCATGTTTCACTCACAAAGTTCAGCACATTGATGTTTCATTGCTGGGTACCCACAATTGTGGGCACATTTCCTCCTCTGTCCTCTTCTTTATCCTTACCCTCAACTGGTACTTCCTGGGCTTCAGGCCCATGTCACAGGGGTCATTTGTCCACACACAGATGATGTGCAATATACAACACTCCAGGATCATTTTTCAGACAATAGGAGGGAGTATAGCAATCTCCCACCGGGCATGTCCAAGCAGC
Source organism: Pleurodeles waltl (assembly GCF_031143425.1). Taxonomy (NCBI): domain Eukaryota; kingdom Metazoa; phylum Chordata; class Amphibia; order Caudata; family Salamandridae; genus Pleurodeles; species Pleurodeles waltl. The sequence goes on from NC_090444.1 coordinate 1,732,604,539, forward strand.
AGAAGCGAGACTTTAGCACACCAAAAGTCTGCTTCACAGTACCCACGGTCTTGCCCAGTGCATTGTTGGAGGTGCACTGCCTCTGTCCGGTGATGTGCAAATAGGGTCATGACCCGTGGCTGCCAACCATATCCTTGGTCAGCTGAAAAGAGAAAGAAAGAAAAGTCCCTCACTGATCATGATCAACCCACATTCAGGTACATGCCAGTTATGTGTACTGAATGACTCACTGTTGGAAAATGGATTATTATTAAGGGCAGGTAGGTACCTAAACTAAACTTAGAAACAAGCCACAATCCCACACTAGGTCCAATCAAAGTCTCAATAAATTAATCCTTGCTGAGCCCTTGGTAGCTTGGCCCAGGCGCAATTTGGCTTACCTTAGGAAACAGGTGTGCAAAGCATTTAATACCAACAAAACAGTCAATAAGTACAACATCAATTTATAAAAATAGGAAATACTTTTATCTTACAAATGACACCAAAAGGAAAAAATCCAATGTAGGGAACTGGAGACATGATTTTTTAAAAGATTAAGGCGGTAAATACCAAATACTGCTGCGCTGTTTGCCACCAACATATTGCAGCAGAGGTGAACATCCGTCCGCCAGATTATGACAGACACAAAATCAACAGAAAACAGCCCCAACCACAAATCCGCAAGACCCACTGAACGTGATAAACTGTTGGTACTACCACCCATACCGTTACGCTACCAACACTACGCCCTACAAATTATGACCCACCAATCACCACAGCGGACATTCAACTACTGTAAACCATTGGCGGTGAATACCGCCGCCACGGATGAGGCCACCCAAAGACAAAACAAGACAACATTGACCAGAACAAAAAAAACACATCTGACACAATTACACCCACCCCACACACCCACCCACAGCACTCTATAAAACAGACACCCACATCACCAACAATCCTTTCGTAACACGAAAAGACCGCAATAGCTAGCCATGCACATCACAGAGGCAACTTCACACACACACCAGAACTACACAGTCAACCGTCACACACCACACATCCCACACCCCAACACATTCCCCAATATCCTATGCACAACACACACCACACAACACCCATGTTCCCACAAATGCACCCCTGTTTCACTGATGAGGAGTTGCTGGTCATGGTTGAGGAAATAGTCAGGATAGAGTCACACCTATATGGAGCACAGATCCATCAGATCTCCATTGCCAGGAAGATGGAGCTATGGCGGAGAACAGTGGACCGGGTAAATGCTGATGGACAGCATCCACGAACAAGGGATGACATCAGGAAGAGGTAGAACGACTTACGGGGGAAGGTATGTCCCATAGCAGCAAGGTACCAGCTCACCATCCAGAGGACTGGTGGTGGACCCCCACCTCCTCCCCCACTGCTGACAGCATGGGAGGAGCAAGTTTGCAAATCCTGCATCCTGAGGGACTCACTGGAGTTGCCAGAGGACTGGGCACTGGTGAGTCAATTTTACTAACCATCCCACCCCCCCATATCTGCATGCCATCACCACCCCTCACCCTGAAACCCATCCCCCCACTCCAACCCACACAGTGCACCACCACAATTAACTAATCCAAATGCCAAGCCCTGCATGTCATACCCACTGTATGCACATCCCTTCTAGCCCTGCAAGTCCACCCACCACCAATGCATGCACAGAATGGAGATCTAGCAATCCCACAATAAATCACCATATACAAACAAAGGTGGCAGGGCAACAGCAACAATATAGGGGAAGCTAGGAATGCAAAATATGTCACAGACATGTAGCATAATACACCACTTACATCCCCATAGGTGCCCCAGCCAATCTCAGCGGTGAGGAGGTGCCACGGCTACCCAGTCCCCCACCAGAAGATGCCCCCAGTGATGACAGCTACTCTGGAGTTCTGGATCTGGATGAACTCCCTGGCCCATCAGGGACCATTGGTCAGTCGGATACTCCAGCTCACACCCAGCCCTCCACAGAGCCTCCACCCTCAGTATCCAACACCACAGCAGCCACTCAATGTCCCCAGACCGCTGTCCTCAGGACACGTCAATCAGCAGGGTGCCCACATGTACAGGGACCCAGGTCCACACCTCGCAGGCAAGACAATGAGGGTCCTGAGGTCAGTGGCATTGGGCACACTGTTCAGGGGACACAGGCATAGTGTGCCAGGGATGGTCGGAGGACAGCTGTGTGCCAGGGGGAGGACAGGCCCTAATGTCCTGGGGGCTTGCCAACAATCCCAGGACAAGATGGGTCAGGAGATAGATATCATGCAGGAGAACCAGCGGCTGCAGGAGGAACACCACAAGGAGATCAAGAAAGAATTGCAGGCCCTGAACATCACCATGGTCTCCATAGCAGGGGTGCTGGAAGATATGGCCAACATCATGAGGGAGTACACATCACACCAGCGGGCCCCTTCCACCAGCTCTTCAAGTGACCAGCCCTCTACATCTGCTGCAGCTAGCGGACAAGAGGCACTGCCACAGGACCCACAGGCCACTAGCACCCTTCCCCCTGCAGAAGGTGAACCACCCCACAAACAGTTCCTGCGACCCAGACAGAAACCATAGACACTTGCCAAGACCAAGACCAATGCCAGGAATTGAGCCCCTCCTCAATGTCCCCCTTGTGTTCCGCTGTGTCCCCTTGTCCACTTTGACCTGCCATTGCTCCCCTTCGTATGGTCCCTTGGACACTGGACCTGTGCTACAAACAGACTGGACCACTACCCTGGACTATTCCCAACCATCAGCCCACTCCATTGCACTTTCAATTATGGAACAATTTCCAATAAACATCCTTGGACACAACTTGAGTAATAGTGCTCTATCTGCACATAATGTACAATGTGACGAACTGTAATGATCTGCAGTCTGTACACATCACAGCATTAGACTGTTGGAATAACACCAACATCTGCAATAAGGGAAGATGTAGGTGACAGTCAGGTGGTATTCAAAGGGAATGACTGGCATCATGCTGCTGTCACACAGTACAACACTAAAATGTAGTTTTGCTTAGTTCAACAGTCTTACCTGAGTGTCATTGGATGTACTGCTGGATCAAATGTGACCTGTTATCCACATCCTCCTCCTCTTCCTCCTCCTCACTGTCCTCAGTGTCCACTGCTGCATTGTCACCCCACTCCTCCTGCAGATAGGGCACACACCATTTGAGGACCAAGTTGTGCAACATGCAGCACACAACAACAATGTGGCAGACCTTCTCAGGGGTGTAGCATAAGGATCCACCTGTCAGATGCAGGCACCTGAACCTAGCATTCAGGAGACCGAAGGTCCTTTCTACAATCCTCCTGGTACACCCATGGGCATCATTGTACCTATCTTCAGCCCCTGTTCTTGGATACCTAACAGGGGTCAGGAGCCAGGATAGGTTTGGGTAGCCGGGATCACCAGCAAGAAGTAAGGGACACACATTAGCCCTGCGCAATTGCATGGGCCAGTACTCCTGAAGGCATACACTCACAAACATTGTGTGGGGACACAGGCTCATCTATGAGCCACACTATGGCCCTTATTCTGACCTTGGCGGTCGGCGGAGAGGCGGCGGTCGGACCGCGAACAGACCGGCGGTAAAAAAAATGGCATTCTGACCGCGGCGGTCACCGCCGCGATCGACCGCCACTTCCCCACTCCGACAGCCACGGCGGTCATGACCGACGGGCTGGAGTCTGCGCACTCCGGTCCGGCGGTCGACCCAAGACCGCCAACGGTATCATGACCCTGCTTACCGCCGCGGTTTCTGGCGGTCGGGAACCGCCATGCGAACCATGGCGGTAGGCACTATCGGGGCCAGGGAATTCCTTCCCTGGCACTGACAGGGGTCTCCCCCACCCCCCACTGCCCCCCCGAGTCCTCCCCCCACACCCTCCACCCCCCCTGCCACCCCCCAGAGGTGGTACGAACCCCCTCCCCACCCCCACCCCGACATGCACATACACGCACCCCGACATGCACACACCCCCAACATGCACATATACACACCCCCTACACACACACATACACAACGGGGACACATACCCGCACACATACATGCCGACATGCGCACCCGCCGAACTACACACATTGCCCATAGGCACAGCAGCACTCCCCGCCCGCATGCACGCACTCACACACCCCCTCTACACACTCACACGCACACCCCCATGCACGCACACATCACACAACACCCCCCCACCCCCTCCCCTCACGGACGATCAACTTACCTTGTGCGTTGGTCCTCCGGGAGGCGACAGGAGCCATGGGGAGGTGACCGCCAACAGAAGACCGCCAACAGAAGACCGCCACACAGAAATGTGGGTCGTAATTCTGTGGGCGGTGTTCTGCTGGCGTGGCGGTGGAGGTTGACCAGTCTCCACTTTCCCGCCGACCGCCAGTGTGGCTGCTGGCGGTTTTCCGGCGGAACGCTCCCAGCGGTCAGAATGCGCACAGCGGCATACCGCCGCGGTCGGCGGTCTTCACCGCGGCGGTAACTCGGCGGTCTTGCGAAAAGACCGCCAAGGTCAGAATGACCCCCTATGTGCTTCTCTAGTTGTGCCATCAGATGTGGGACACTGCTATTCCTCAGGACAAAGGCATCATGCACTGACCCTGGATACTTGGCAGTGATGTGGGAGATGTACTGGTCAGCCAGGCAAACCATCTGGACATTGAGTGAGTGGAAACTCTTCTGATTCCTGTACACTTGTTCATTGGCCCTGGGGGGCGGACTAAGGCAATATGGCCCGTCGATGGCCCCAATAACATGAGGTATATGTCCCATTGCATAGAATCCAGCCTTCACAGTGGATAAATCATATACCTGGGGGAATGCGATGCAGTTGCACATGTGTTTGAGCAAAGCAGACAAACCCCTTGCATGCACAATCAAGAACATTGGCTGTGACATCCCTGCAGCCAAGCCCACTGCCACCTGGAAACAGCCTGTTGCCAGGAAATGGAGTACTGAAAGTACCTGCACAAGAAGGGGGATTGCTGTGGTGCTACAGATAGCAGGTAGCAGATCAGGCTCCAATTGTGCACACAGCTCTGTGATTGTGGACCTGTCCAGACGATAGGTTAGTATGATGTGCCCATCCTCCAGTGTAGCAAAGTCCACAAGGGGTCTGTACACGGGTGCTTGCCTCCATCTGTTCCTGCGCAGTGTTTGGTACCTAAGAGACCCATATGGAGAAAAGGAGTGTCAACAGGAATCATGAACACACTACAGCAGTGTACACAGAGCATGTTTGTATGTTGGACACTGGAACTGTGTGGATGAGTACATTCATCTACAATGACACACTAATTATTCTGTCCATGTGTACCAGCATGAGAAAATGGCTACAGCCTGTCCTGTATGTAGGGAGAGACCTCACTCAGCCGACGTGCGCGTCATGGCGGAAGGTGGTCCGCACTGCCGTGCAATTCCTCATTGGCTAACATGGGCCTCAATGGAGTATGGGAACCAATGACGATTAACACCAGTGGTGACGGTGTTTACCGCCGCAGACGTGACCACCATTTCCTTTCTAGCACTTCACTTGATTCCTGATTTTGAACAGTACTACATCTCCATTGTGTGTGCTGCTGTGACCTGTTTCTGGAACCTTCCATGGCTCGTGCTACAGAGGAAAGGGCCACAGCCTTCACTTCAGAGGAGTTGAAGTGCCTCGTGGGCGGGGTCCTACCCCAGTATGGCCAGTTGTATGGTCCTCCAGAGTAACAGGTGAGTACACCATGGGTACGTTGCATGCAACATGACAGCATGTAGATGTGTGCGTGTGCTGACAGTGTGTCAGGTGGGGGTGATGGCTGGTGGCATCATCAATGCAGGGGTACGGGTCATGTGTGTGCCTGATGTGGTGAAATGCATTTTTGTGTGCCATATGTGTGACAGGCTGGATTGTCAGGTTCATGGTGTACTGCCTTCTGTGTTTCCTCTGCAGGTCAGTGCCCATCAGAAGAAGCATTGTGGTATGCTATCGCAAAGGACGTGCAGTTCCTGGGGATTTATAGCAGGCAGATCACCCACTGCAGGAAACGGTGGGAGGAGCTGAGACCCTGGGCCCAGAAGACCGCGGAAGCCCAGCTAGAGACGGCCTCCCAATGAGGGAGGGGTACCCATCAGAACATGACCCCCCTGATGGCCCGCAGACTGGCAGTGGCCTACCCAGAGCTAGATGGGCACTTGAGGGCATCACAGCAGCAACAAGGGGGTGAGTACAGTGTGTATGTCAGCCATCTCTGTTGCCTAGCATGGGATTTGGTTGGAGGGTACTAGTCAGTGGATGCCCCAATATGCCAGTTCAGATCTTGCTGCGTGGTCCCGCTCAGCATAATAGGGGTAAAACATGTATTCCACAGCTAGGTAGGTGGCTTCCCATATCAGGCAGGGCTTAGCTGCCAGCTGGTGTGTAGCTGGCAGTGTTTGGCTCCTACCTGCTGTGGTACTTAGCCAATGGTATGCCAGTGTGGTCCATACTGGCCATTCTCAGTCTCAGTGTGCGACAGTGATGTGTCTGCCATCTGTGCTTTTGGTGCTGAGATTGACCCAGTACTCCCTTTCTCTCCCCCCCTCCTTTTGTCATCCTGTCCATGTGTGCATTAGGATTAGCTGGTGAAGGAGCAGGGGCACCAGCGAGTGAGAGAGCTGCAGCCCACAGGACCCAAGAGGCAGAGTCCACTGACCCTGAGGGGACCAGTGGGACGGAGGGCGAGGGGAGAACCACAGCAGGGACAGGAGGTAACAACACTGACTTTGATTTGTCCTCTGATGGGAGCTCCCTGGTGGTCATGCACCCCTCTGGGACCCCCCCCAGCTACCGGTGCTACCGCCTCCCCCATACCAGCACCGCCCTCCCAGTAGCCCCCCCCACTGAGTTGCCCATGCCTGCTCACCCTGAAGGGTGGGCATCTCCTTCGCCCCAGGCAGCTCAGGCCCTGCCCCTGCCCCAGTGAGCCCAGCTGCCCTCAGTGAGGAGGCTCCTCCTGAGATCCATCTCTTTAGGGCAGCCAATCATAGTGAATGCCATCCAGGGGCTGGCATCCCAGATGCAGCAATGCAATGCCTTCGTGGAGGGCATTCACAGTGGCTTGGTGGCCCTACAGAGATCGTTTCAGGCTCTGGCTTCTTCACTGACGGCAGCCAGTGTCCCTGGTCCTTCTGTTCCCCCTCAAAGTACCACTACCCAGTCCCAGTCCCCTCACACCCAACCCATCCCACGCACACAATCAGACAAGCATGCAACCAAAACAACACAAAAGACTCGCACAGACAAACACAAGCAGCACACTTCCGTCCATAAGCACTCACACAGACAACATACAGATGCACACAAATCATCCACTGACTCCACTCTCTCCCCCCCTCACAGTCACATACTCACTCACAACTGCATGCACTGCATCTTCAGTCTCTGAACCTGCCACCTGCACAGCCTTGCCCCGAGTCACCACAACAGCAGACACGCAGACATGCACCCCACACACCACATGCACAGTCACCACCACCACCACCTCATGCAGCACACACACCTCACTTGTAGACACCACCACAACATCCATCCACACGTCATGTTTGTCCTCCCCATCCTGTGTGCCGCCCTTTAGTGACACACACAATCTCTCACTCAGACCCCCAACAGCCATCCACCTCACACACGCACACTGTCCATGCTCCTGCACCGAAGTCCAGCACATCTCCTCCTGCTACAACCACTGCCTCTACCTCCACTCCTATCCCTCCTCCCACATCTGGCCCCATTGTTCATAAGAAGCGTTCCTTGCCCGCTTTGACCTCTCCACTCCCTGTCCCCCCATCCTGCCTGTAAGAGGAAGGTCACACCACCCCAGGCCAGTACCTCAAGCACTCAGTCCCACACAGCTCCACCCACAAAGTCTCCAGCTGCCAATGAGTGGCACATGAGTGAGAAGCCGGACCTAAGCAGAGGACAAATGTTCGGCCACCTCCAAAACATACTGGCAAGACCATGGGACCACATACAAATCCCAGGACCAAGGAGGCCCCAACGAAGTACTTGCCCAAGGAGGCCCCCCCAAAAATCAAAGGCCAAGGAGGCACCTAGACAACAAAGGCCAAGGAGGCAGCCTAGACATCCAAGCCTAAGGAGGCACCCCAGAGATCAAAGGCCAAGGAGGCACCCCAGAAGTCAAAGGCCAATGAGGCAGCCCAGACATCCAAGCCTAAGGAGGCACCCCAGAGATCAAAGGCCAAGGAGGCACCCCAGAAGTCAAAGGCCAAGGAGGCCTCCAGACATCCAAGCCTAAGGAGGTACCCCAGAGATCAAAGGCCAAGGAGGCACCCCAGAAGTCAAAGGCCAAGGAGGCCCTCAGACATCCAAGCCTAAGGAGGCATCCCAGAGATCAAAGGCCAAAGAGGCACCCCGGAAATCAAAGGCCAAGGAGGCCCCACACACATCCAAACCTCAGGAGGCTCCCCAGAAATCCCTGGACCAGGAGGCCCACAGTATTGTGGCCATGGAGCAGCATCTGGAACCAGAGGCCAAGGAGCAGCATCCGGAACCAGAGGCCAAGGGGTTCCATCAAAATGCAGTGGGCAGTTAGCCCCCTCCCAACCTGTGGGCAGGAAGCCCCCTCATCAACCTGTGGGCAGGAAACCCCCTCCAGAACCAGTGAGCAGCCAGCCCCTCCTCAACCTGTAGGCAGGAAGCCTTCTCATCAACCTGTGGGCAGGAAGCCCCCTCATCAACCTGAGGGCAGCCAGCCCCCTCATCAACCTGTGGGCAGAAGCCCCCTCCAGAACCAGTGGACTTGGAGCCCCCCACAATGAGTTGCAACCCCCACCCCACCCCCTCTGTCTCCTGAGATGCCTGCCCATTTCCAACATGATGCCCCTGAACAGTGGAGTCCCGATGTTGTCAGGAGTCAAGTTGGGGCTTGGACTTTGCCCTGTGGGCATTAGTGATTTTAGACTGGCCTTTGGGCCTGCATTTCTTCATTTCTGCAGATAAGAATGTTTTTGCATTTTACATATTCATACAAAAGGATTACAGTGGTTGGAACTATGTATGTGTCCTGCATTTACTCAGGGGTTCTGTTCCTGTTCATTTCTGTGCATGTGTTTCTGGGTGTGTGTGTATGGTGTGTGTTGTGCATTTGTGTGTGTCACTCTCTCCCCCACCCTGGTGCCCCAGGCAGCAGTACTCGCTGCTGTCGCCTTCGTCGGCGTTGGTGCTCCAGGACGGCCATGGCATGGTACAACATCGGGAATACTTGGAGTTCAGGTTCCATGACGGCCGCGGACTCCTGCGTGTCCCTGGCAGTGAGTGGCTCCTTTTGAATGATGTGTTTCCGCCAGGCTTTTGGTGTCGTTGCTACTGCCCCGGAAATTGTGGCGGTGTGCTTTGTCATAATATGGTAGGCATATCCTTGTCTTCCACCTACCTGTAGGTGGCTACCGCCATGGTCAGTGGTGTTAACACACCAGCGGTTAGGGTGGTACAGTGGCTGTCTCTGGGAGGGATCACCACCATGATTATTATTTGGCGGTAATTACTGCCAGCCTGTTGGTGGTACTGAAGCCACTTTAACAGTAGCAGTCAAAACACCGCCAGGGTCATAATGAGAGCCTAAATGTAAAAATGTGCTTTCTAGTGAAAAAAGTGTAAACCGGGATTTCTGGTCATGCTTCACCATGCAAAGTCAAAAGTTGAAGTTGACTGCAATGGAGCCTAAGTTAGATACACTGAGCAATAGGCCTCAGTCAAAATGTTACCTTCTGACTTTGGGTCTAGTTACGATCTGGGTGGTGCAACCACCCAACTACTAATACGGCAGTGAGGAGGTGGACACCAAGCTGGCAGCCTCCCCAACGCCATATTATGACTTCCCTGCCGGGCTGGCTTGCACCGAGCCGAGGCCAATGCTGCCGCACTGTTGATACAGGCAGCACACTTGGACTGCCACTGTCTTTCATGGCAGACACTGTGCATTCCAGGTGTGCTGACGGGGGGCCTTGTACAGCCACAACATGGTCATGGGCAGTGCAGGGGCGCCCATGTGACCTCGTCCCTGCCTTTCCACCATCCTTTTTATGGTGGTGACTCTGCCGTGGATTTCCCGACATGCAGCCTCTGATCCGTGGGGTGATGTTGAAGATTTGACGCCCAGGGACGATGCATGGAAAATCCAGACTCACAGCAACAATGGATCCACACTGAAGCAGGCAATGTGTTGATTTTGCAGTTGCGGTTTTTCTCCCGCAATGGCTCTGGTACGTAGATTTTCCCTTAGGTTACCAGATTCCACTTTCTAAGGGCTCAGGAAATGGATGTGGCACCGCTTAGCAAGTCAGGACTCTCAGCAGAAGAGCCCAGGCACTTGCATATGAAGTCTTTGATGTCCCTGAGACTTCACAACAGGAGGCAAACTCAGTCCAAGCCCTTGGAGACCCTTGAAAAGAAGGATGTAGAAAGTAAATTCCAGTCCTTTCACTCACAGGGCAGAAGCAGCAGCAAGCCAGCACAACAAAGCAACAGGCAGAGTGGCAGGTCATCCTCAAGCATCCAGCTCTTCTCCCGGGCAGAATGTTCTCAATCCAGGAGTGTTCTCAAGTTGTTCTTATGTTGTGGGGTCAGCAGTCCAATACTTATACTTAGTTCTGCCTTTGGAGTAGGCAAACTTCAAAGGAAAGTCTTTGTAGTGCACAAAACCCTGCCTCTTCCTGACCTGGCCCCAGACACACTATCGGGGGTCGGAGACTGCTTTCTATAAGGACAGGCACAGCCCTATTTAGATGCAAGGCCAGTTCCTTCCTCTACTCTAGCCAAGGAAGACTCATCATGATATGCAGGACACACCTCAGCTCCCTTTGTGTGACTGTCTAGAATTAATTCACAAACAGCCCAACTGTCAGCCTGACTCAGACGTGTATTCCACAGCCAGGCAGAGGTACAGAATGATTAAGCAAGAAAATGTCCACTTTCTAAAAGTGACATTTTCAAATTTACAATCTAAAAAACAATTTCACACTCTTTGCCCAGACCTGGCTCCGGGCTCACACCAGGGGTTGGAGACTGCATTGTGTCACTGTCTATTGGAGATTCAAAAACAGCCCAACTGTCAGTCTGACCCAGACAGGGATTACACAAGCAGGCAGAGTTGCAAAATGGCTTAATCAAAAAAATGTGCACTTTCTAAAAGTGGAATTTTCAAACTGACAATCTAAAATTCAACTTTACCAAAAGATGTATTTTTAAATTGTGAGTTCAGAGACCCCAAATTCCAGTTCTCCATCTGCTCCCACTGGGAAATTGCACTTAAAAGATATTTCAAGGCAATTTGCATGTAACACTATGTGAGATATAGGCCTTGCTATAGTGAAAAAAGTATTTAGCAGTATTTCACTGTCAGGACATGTAAAATACACTAGTACATATCCTACCTTTTAAATGAACCACAACCTGCCCATGGGGCTGCCTTGAGCCTACCTTAGGGTTGACTTACATGTACTAAAAGGGAAGGTTTGGGTCTGGCAAGTTGGTGCACTTGCCAGGTCGAACTGGCAAGTCTGTGACATGTTTACAGAGCTACTCATGAGGGTGGCACAATCAGGGCTGCAGGCCCACTAGTAACATTATCATATTTGCAGGCCCACTAGTAACATTGTCATATTTGATTTACTAGGGACACACTATAAATCAAATATGATAATCATGGAGAAAAACAATTACCAACCCAGTTTATACGGAGAGCACTTGCACTTTAGCACTGGTCAGCAGTGGTGATGTGCCCAGAGTCCTAAAGCCAGCAAAAACAAAGTTCAGTACAGGATCATAACAGAAGGTGAGATGCCAAAAAGACAGGGGTAATCACGCCAAGAGCTGACAGGTCTAACAACTCCCCTTCCTGCTCTGCCATCTGCTGCAGCAGTTCTCCTCCCACCAGATCCTTCCTTTGTTTCAGCCTAGACCACTTCACACTTCATCATGGTAGTTTGCTCAGGCTGCCAGAGACTGACCAATTAGGAATGAGCACTACAGACCCTACCATATTCTAGGGATTTATAGGCAGGTTGTCAGAGCCAATTATGTTTATGCTTAATTTGCATTTACAATTTTACACAGAGCACTGGCCCTGGGACTGGTAGTAGTGCCAAGGGCACAGTCAGAGTCAGTTACCACTAATATCAATCAAAGGTTTTGGGGTTATCAGGGCCAAAATGATGACCTTCTCACACTCATACACATTTCTACCAGTATTGGACACTATTGGTTACATTTAGATTAGCACATTTAATTCCACATGTCTATTCTAGCTGTCCGTGTCATATTGGAACGTGCATGGCCTGCTACTTTTGACAGTACCACAATACCACAATGACATTTGGACTGTAGCTTAGTGTGATAGGTGTTTTTTAGGTCTATTGCCACTGTCAGTGACAGTCTGTTATGCACAAACTGTTTTTTTTTAAATCATGCATAGGTAGGTTAACCTGTTTCACACTCACATATACATGTGTCCCTGTGGAACCACTGATGTTGTTATTGCACTACCTGCCAATGATGGAGTCTTTGAATTGTTCACTTCCTTTAGAAAGTGAAATCTTGTGAGTACATGAGGTGCACTGTACATAGGTTCCCTCGATATTTGTACTAGTTATTGTCAGTCTTTAGCTGCAGCTTCTTCAGTCAATATGTCATGTGGCACTGTGATTGACACATGATTATGCAATGTAGGGCATCTCTATGTAGGACTCACTGATACCTGTCTATCACAGACCTATGAAAAATACATTGATTTTCACAAGTATGTTTTGTACTGTACATTGATGTGGATTGTGTGCCTATGGTTCTATCACCATTGCTGTATCGAAAGAATGTTGAGATTGGTATCCTGAGTACTGTGTGGTGTGTTGTCCAGGTTGCATTACAATCTATGTTGATATTGTTCAATGTCATATTTGGCTATGTTGTTTTAGTGTTTGTGACTTGCACATTACTAATTTCATATGGATTTCCTATGGCCAATTTATCACCAGAACAGGTATACCAACATATTGTTTGCATCTGTAGTGGTGGTTGCATACCAAAGTGTATGTCTGTTCGTGTACTGTCAATATGGCTGAGGGATGTGTTGTTTTTGGACTGTTGATGTCACTCTGTGAACCTGTATAGACATTTCCCTATGTCTGGGGCCTACACTGACATTAGATGGCACACATGGCCTTTCTAAAATATTATTCTTTTATTACACATCCATGAATACTGTCATGTGTGACACACTTACTAATTTACCAACACATTTTTCGCACTAACCTGAACATGATGAATCTTTACTGATAGAGAGAGAAGGTATGCCAATTAGCATTCACTCAGCATTCACTTATCTCACACTTCTCTATTGTGTTGGAGTAGAACTCATTTTGGCTTTTCTGTCCCACAACATGTGTTAATCTACATCCGTTACCCAGTGCAGATGAAGTGGCCCTATTCATTCACACAGATTGAAAGGTGAAAGTAGTAATAACTGATTTACAGCAGCTAGTGCCAGTGATAGATTAGTGAGTGCATTTCAGTGAGGAACATCATTGTCTACACGCAGCAATGCACCACAACAGCTATGTGACTGGAGGCAAGGGCCCAAATATATAGAAATATGGCACTGCACAGTGCAGCAAGTACATAATCAGCACGGCGCTGCCTCACTGAGAAAGGACAACGTAGGACATATTTGAGGCCATACAGCACAGTCCTGGGTTTTCAAGCAGCACTGGCACACAATGGGCTGCATAGCACCAAACATGGGGATTGTGTGGCTGTATTTCTTGTGACATTTACTTTTTGCATGAGGTGCCACCTTTCTGCACCGCATTAATCCTTGGAGGCCTGATTGTTTATGTGTGCCATGGACTGCACCACTCATAGGTGGCTAAAGTGTGTTGGATGACTTAAGTAATTTTTCGTGGGACACATGACCAGGGGATGGAAATTGATTGGATTTATTTAACAGTTTATAGACACACACAGTGGCTTAGCATGTCTTAAGAAAGAGACTTTTCGGGTTTGCATTGCACATGTGCCATGATGTATAGCGAAGTATAAGGTGTGCCTCCTACATATGCAGTGTCTCAGGTAGTACACACAGAGATGGCTATTTTGTCATACATTGGTGCTTATTTACAAGGAGCTTGTACTGCTGTTGCATCCTTTTTTTGACGCAGCTATGGTGCTGTGCTCGCTCCATATTTAAAACTTGACGTATTTGGCCAAATGCATCACTTTTTCTAGCCCTGCATAAAAACAAAACCTGTGTGGGATTGGGCAACATCATGTAGAATTTAATGTATGCAGAGTGGGTGTTCCTGTAAGAAGAAGTCACTTAAAACTGACACAGTGATAGTTACAACATTTTCCTCTTTTGACGCTTTTTCAAGAAGCGCCATGCATAGCCTGCAATGCGTCAGAATTCCTATACCGCCAAAACACAGACATAGGGACTGACACAGGGCTTTAAAACAGAAATTTGACCATTTGAAGTCATGTCACACTCTGCAAGATGTCTGTTTTCACCTTCCCACTAGTTGAAATGGTTTAAACATGTGAAACTCATCCTATAGGACTCCTTGACCAACCTAAGACCACAGCACCTATGATATCATCATCCACTATAGCAAGGCTATGTGACGGTGTGTGCTTTTTGTAAGGGACACAACAGGATTGACACTTCTCCAAGGAGGAAGGGACTCCCATGCGCAGGCGTGGTACTCCAAAGAAAAACAGGTAAGTACACACATAAGGTTTGTGAAACATGCATTGCCACTTAACATTCTGACATGCTTGTTTTCACTTACAATATCCTGTCACTCGCTATATCACACATACTTCGGTCTCTACAGGCATATAGGTAGACCATGCCTATTGTATTGGGACACATAGCATACTTCATACATTACCTATTAAATCTAGGACCAAAATAAAAGTGTAGAAGATGATATCCCACCATTTTGCATTTTGAGTCTTTTACATTGGTCCTCACACATTAGGCTCCATGCGTCAATCTGAACTTATGGATCGCTTCAGATTTTTGACACATTGCTAAATTTGCATCAGTTCTGACACCAACTTCTGCAATGTGTCAGTTTTTGAGTGGATGTATTGCAGCATCCTTCCCTTGGATGCATCAGTATTTCTGATGCATCCTTGATGCAGTTTTGTAAATACGACGCATCAATGGAGTCATAAACGTTTTTCACTCAGCGCAAGTTTTTTTGATGTATTGCTGCCACTACGAAGGGATCCGTCAGTTCTTGTAAATGAGGTTCATTATTCACTATTAATAGGTCTGTCATGTACTTGAGATGTACTTACCAACCAGTAGGCCATTCCCATATCTCCCATTCTAGAAGTGCTCATTGATGATTTAGTATCTGAAGATGCAGGCATCATGAGCCCTCCCAGGATACTTGGCCAGTTCATTGATGAATATCCCCAGATGGTCCACAATTCCATGTATGTTTATTGAGTAGGTGTGCTTCCTGTTGCGGTACAGGTGTGATGTTGCAGCAGGATGCATCAATTGCACATTGTGAATCCATAGCCTCCAAGAAATTCGGAAAAGACAGCTATGGTATAGAAGCTATGCTTTGTGTCCAGTTGTCGTTGCTCTGTTTTTTGGGGAACATGAGGTACTGGCATCCAGGATAGAGGTAAGAAGGCCGAAAAAGAGGGCTGTGAGATTCCTGCCACTCTGGCTGTGGAGGTCTGGAATGACCCAGATGCCAGCATGTGGAGGACTGCCATCAGTTTGATCTGCAGAGGGAGTTGGTGGGCCTCTGAGATGTTGCCTGCAGCCTTGGTGCAGTCTGGTTAAGGAGCCATATGATGAACTCCCTCCAGAGCATGTAGTAGCTGATGACCAACTCCTCCCTAAGGTTAATGAGGGTAATTCTCTGGTGTTGCATATGTTCCCTTCTACTGCGCTGCCTAAGTGGTGGTGATCTCCTTGCTACTCCTGGTTGAAATATTAGCATCTCCATGGTGTAGCTGAACTCACCAATGTGCTTTGGGCATGTTCTCTTTATATAACCAATGCTAGGTGTCTTTCAACTGGGTTGACAATGTGCAGAAATGTTGATGAATTTCAGGCTCTGTGCACCACTTGCCAATGATGCATTACTTTTCACTAAACTTGTAAATATCACTGCATCAGTTTTATGTTGAGATTTACGATGGAAAGCCTACCTTGCATATATTAAAACTTGTTTGACGCAGCTGGTTCAGACACAGGTAAATTCCGACACAGGCCTACAAACATTGACGCATTGGCCTAGATGCATCACCTTGTAAATATGGAGTACTGACTGCACTGCTGAAGTGTAAAAAAATGATGCAACGGTGGTGCAGGCTCCTTGTAAATATGTCCCTAAGAGTCCAGTATTCACCCGACATAACACCACCCCAAACGATAACACATTTTCTTATACATTCCTTCAATTTAGCAACATTTAATGTTATGGAAGGTGGCCTCCCCTCTGGTGAACGTGACAGCTAAAGAGTATTGACATAGATTTATTAGGGACAATGGCAATATTTGTATATCTTGCAAATCATGTTGCCTAAATCAGCCTTATTGAGCTAAATTGGTGTTTGGGCATGAACGTCAATTGGGGTTCACTAGAGGTCTCAGCTGAAACTCCTGACTTGCCCCTTGCGATCCCTGGCACTGCGTTTGCGACCCCTAGCTTCAGAGGTGGCAAAATCAGTGCCAGGAACAAAGAAGCAGCTCGTCCTAATGAACATCAGTTGGGGCTGCAATCTCCTTGCTCTTTGCCAATGTTTATTACACTTATAGTAAATTATAATATATTATTTACTATTAGTATAATACAAATGAGTGCATGGAGTGCAATTAGCTGTACTATCCCTAGCAGTTGAGGTAAGTAAATACATGTTTTTTAAATGTATGTTGCGTGCATGCATGCAGGTGAGAGTGTGCTTATCTAAGAGAATGTGTGTGTGTGTGTGAGCGAATGTAAAGGTTAAATGGCTTGTGATGTCACTTCTGCTACCTCTGGCCTTTAGGCGAATTGATGTTCATGTGTTTGGGGTGTTCTGAAGCGTGACCTACGCTGTTGTGTTAATCTGCCAGGACCTGAATGTTACTTCTTTTGCTAATAATTAAACAATATGCACTATGACTGGGTGTTGTGTACAAGAGCTTGAAAGACGCAGAGAGATCATTCCCTGGGTGAAATAAAGGGATCGTTTCCAGTCGGACATGTACAAATTTGTTCACAGACATAGCTTCAACTAAGAAAGAAATTTGGTTACTGGAAAAATATACCTACTAGCGCCCAAAAGGAAATGTACCTGGCAGGATTTATTATAGTAATTTTGGTTATGTTAATCTTTCTTACTGCAAAAACTACATACGATGCGTGGAACAGGAGCATCGCGAACAACTTTCCACCTGGGCCAAGACCACTCCCACTGATTGGAAACCTACATCTGATAAACATGAAGAGACCGCAGAAAACATTTATAGAGGTAATGTGTTCATTTCATCCAAATGTTTAAAGAAAACGATAAATATGTGTTTTCATCATCCTGCTTTCATTTCAAGATTAACCAACGATTTAAAACATGTAAATCCTTACCACTTAAAATGATAACACTGATAATAATACTACTACACTAATAATAATACCAGTAATAATAATAATAACACGTGCAGAGGCTTACAGTTTTTCTTATCATCTCACACCTTGGTCGCCAAATATCGACTTGCTGAATTATGTCAGCCTTGTCTTGACTTTACCTCAGCCCTCTTTCTTCCATCACCCTACACTTTCTGGGCCAGGTGTGCGGAATGTTTATTTTGCAGTTCCTAAATTGTGATTCCTTAGAAATCCACAGGGTAGAAATCGCATTTTGCGATTCCCTAAAGGCCTTTGTACATGGATGAAGGCTGTTTTGCATTTCTTAACCGCCCGAAATTGCAATTCGCCCGTTAAATGCAAAAGGCCTTTGTACTTCTGGCCCTCTGTCTCTTAATCTCACTCTTGCACTTTCATTTTTATGCATGCTTTCTCCCTGTGTCTTTGTTTTCCTATCATTTCCTCCTTCCTCCTGCCTTTCTCTCTAATAAGTCAAAGTCTATTAATGAAAAATAAGTCTAGGTCCCCAAGAATAAGAGCCAGTGGCAGCCACTTACACAAATTAAGCACTGCATGTAGGCGAGAAAATTATTGGACATAGATCATTGCTTATTATCTGTGAGATATATTTGAAATATCCCTGGGTGTAAATGCAGTACACAATATCTAATAGCATGTTTTACAGTGATTTTAAGAACATTTACAATGGCCATTAAGAATACACAGCAGTAAAAGTTTCTCACTTAATCATGAACATCCCTCTTTCACTACTCAATATTCTGTTGAATAGCTACTTTGCTCATTATGGCCCTCATTCTGACCTTGGCGGGCGGCGGAGGCCGCCCGCCAAAGTCCCGCCGTCAGGTTACCGTTCCGCGGTCGAAAGACCGCGGCGGTAATTCTGACTTTCCCGCTGGGCTGGCGGGCGGTCGCCTTCAGACCGCCAGCCAGCCCAGCGGGAAAGAGGCTTCCACGATGAAGCCGGCTCGGAATCGAGCCGGCGGAGTGGAAGCTGTGCGACGGGTGCAGTTGCACCCGTCGCGTATTTCACTGTCTGCGCAGCAGACAGTGAAATACATGTAGGGGCCCTCTTACAGGGGCCCCTGCAATGCCCATGCCAGTGGCATGGGCACTGCAGGGGCCCCCAGGGGCCCCGCGACCCCCCCCTACCGCCATCCGGATCTCGGCGGTCCGACCGCCGGGATCTGGATGGCGGTAGGGGGGGTCGGAATCCCCGCGGCGGTGCAGCAAGCTGTGCCGCCGCGGAGGATTCAATGGGGCCGCGGTACACTGGCGGGACCCCGCCAGTGGTGCCGGTCCGACCGCGGCTTTACCGCCGCGGTCGGAATCCCCATTGGAGCACCGCCGGCCTGTCGGCGGTGCTCCCGCGGTCCTCCGCCCTGGCGGTCAAAGACCGCCAGGGTCAGAATGACCACCTATATGTACTAGCCTGATCAAATGAATCGCTGCAACATTATTCATATTTGTGTCAAAAATGACATTTATGAACGGGACACCAGAAAATATTGGTCACCCCATGTTTAACTAAAGTATGTAATTTTTAGCCTTCTAAATAATATTCAGCTTAAGAAACAGAAGGACAGAGATAAAAGTTGAATTTGCTGTGATTTAATATATGCCTGTGACTTAGAGATTTTATAGAGATGCAGATGGTTCTCATCCAAATGTGAAAGCCTAAACATGCAGGTCAGGAAAGTATTCATAAACTTTGGGGTCTATTAACAAACTGCATTTTGTAGTGTGTAAAGCAGTCCCACAGTAGTACTACACATGTACTAACAAGTTATTCACCAACCTATGTGCAAAGATCTCCACTTGGTAGATAGCAAACCAATGTAAACGTATTCCTAGTTGTAAGATTAAATTTACACTAGAGTAATTTCACATGTTTAAATTTACCTTTGTGAATATGGCCTTATAAAACTGTATGATAATTCAGTTATGTAAAATATTCCTTCTTCAAGAGGTACCAAGTAAGGAAACACAAAATATGAAGGTCGGTGCTTTGCAAATTCATATTTGCATCCGTACTTTTCTGGCAGAAGGTGAATTAATTAGTGTGGCTGTGTGCTTTCAGGCACAGGGCCTGATTATGAGTCAGGGGAGCAATATCCCTGGGTGCCACCTTTCTCCATCTGATTAGAACTGGTCAGTTGCTCCAACACTTGTGGTAACAGGAACACCAGACTCAAATTTACCAGCTAGACAATCCAGCTGGAAAAAGAACAAATATTGTGAATAGGGCCCTATATATCGGTATGATAATTCAGTTGTGTAAAGTAGTCTTTCTTCAAGAGGTACCAAGTAAAGAAAAACAAAATATAAAGGTTAATGTTTTCAAAATTTATCTTTTCATCTGTCTTAAATAATTGACTTACTTTTCTGGCAGAAGGTAAATTAATCAGTGCTGCTCTGTACTTTTAAACACAGGGCCTGATTATGAGTCAGAAGGAGCAATTCCCTAGCTGGCACCCCTATGGTCCATAGTTCCAACACTTATAAAAATAGGAATACCAACCTCAAATTTCCCAGCTAGAAAATACAGCTGGTAAAAGGGTATGATGATCAGGTAGGGGGTGTGGGCACCTCCTCCTCCTCCTACAGATATAGGGGAACAGTGGCATAATGAACCTGGAGGGGGCCACCCCTGCAAAGAACATGGAGGACCCCCTCCAGACTCACTCAGGCCAGGTGCTGTGCTGAGGGCGCCCCCTGGAGCTCAGGCCCCCCCTTGCGCCACAGGGGCTGATGGGGCCTGTGTTATGTCACTGTAGGGGGGAATGGATTGTTCCCTCTAAATTACAACAACCTGCTCTCTCCCGTGACACCCTCCCCACAGTGGTGTAACAAATGCCTCTGCAGCCCCTGTGGTGCCGGAGGGGCCCTGAGATCCAGGGGCCCCCTAATTACAGCACCCTGGCCTGAGAGCTCCCGAGTGAGTCTGGTGCAGGGGCTTCCTCCATGTTCCTTGCAGGGAAGCCCCTCTAGTTTTGTTACGCCACTGCCTTCCCAGCCATTCCACATTTCCTCTGCCCCACAGTAGCCTGCTATGTGGCGGATGGGTTACCTGTCATGTTTGTGATGGAGTAACCCATCTGCCAAATGCTAACTCAGGCCTTAAGCCTGAAGGTAAAATTTCTGACCGGGTTGAACCTGGTTTCTGTATCTGATCTGGGCTCCATCACTGCCAGCCTTAAATTGTGACGACATAGGTCATACGCACCCAGATGCTTGCTATTGGCACTTAACACTTTTTCAAACTATTTTTATATTTAAATTCTAAAAATTCATAATTCTGCTTTCCTGTATTGGATTTTTGTCACTTTGCTACCATTTTATTCACTACAATGACCTCGATTTTGATAAATTAGTTTGGGATTTTTCTTGTGTTGTGTTTTGACTTTAATACTTTTTGGTACTGCATACATATTTTACATATTGGCTCTAAGTTAAGCCTTTCTGTTCTCTGCCATTGCTACCAGGGAGTTGAGCTCAGATTTATTTAGTGACCATAGTGGTTCACCCTGACAAGGATTGTGATAATTACTTGAGGTGGTTACTTTCTTCCCTCTACTAATTACTCAATTCATTACAGGTGTGCTGTATCAGAATGTCTTGTATATGTTCTTGAAAGTGGATGAGGATGGGGGCAATGCAGTCCCTTCACTGTTGCTGTGATGTGGTCAGACTTCTTCAGACCCTGAATGAGATGAGCCACAGCAAATGTGATGCCTTTAAGTGGAGTTTATGTGTTGTTGGGGAGTCTATTGAGCAGATAATTGCCTCCTCTTGGGCGCTAGAGGGCAAAGCTTACTAGGTAGTCGGAATTCGGTGTTTAGTAGAACGGTTCTTACATTTTTCAATGCTTTTTTGTATTTCTTGGAGATGTTTTCTTTGAAATACAAGCCTGTTTACTGCTACACTGGGTGATTTTACATTTTTTTCAGCTGAAGAGTGAAGGTGTCTGTGTTCATATTGGATAGTGAAATGTGAATTATAGGTATTTGGTGCTCTCACTATCTGAGTTGGGTTGAGCTTTATATATGTGCTTGCCATCCAGTTCTGGATTAGCTCTAGGTCGATTTTTAATTGCTGAAAAGATTCTCAAACATAATTGTGATTTCTGTCCTATAAATGACTGCTATTGGTGAAACAATCACACATTATCCTTTGGGCTTTTCATCCATAGATTGACCACATTGCTCTCTTTCTGGCTTCAGTAATGTCATATCTTACGCCTGACCTGTCTATCATCTTTTAGTTTCTGTGACAAATGATAAGCCTTATCCTACTCTCATTAGTTTATCAGTTGAAAACCTTATAGATTAATAAATAAAACATAGACTTCTCATACTAATTTTATTTGCTAAAGCTGAAAATTAAGATCCGTGATTTCACCCTTATATCTTTTCCCAAAGCGTACTTATGGGACCAGATTTACAAAATACTTATTTTGCATTTTCTAAATAGCGACTCCTTAAAACAGAGATTCCCTAATAGCGATTCCTACAGTGTAGGGATCGCTATTCGGAAGTTGCTATTTAGGTAATGCCAAACTATTTATTCATAAGGGCTCATCGGTACAAATGGTTTAGCATTTCCTAATTTGCAATTTACTGATAGGAAATTGCAAATTAGGTAATGCTAAAGCAAGGGTGACATTTAAGCTAAGGCCCACCTTTACTGCACCACAAAACAGTGGTGCACATGTAAAGCACAGACATGCCCTAGGGGCATGTGTGCACTTTATTGCACTTAAAAAAAAAACATTTTGGAGTGTTTTTTTCAAATTGCACATGATCACACCATCAACTTTGAGTCGGTGGTAACAGCATTTCCTAAATGCCCAATTTGCATTTAGGAAACGCTTTGTACATGTGCATAGGAGATCACAAATAGGAAATCCCTATTTGCAATTTCCTATTTGGGTGTCGCAAAATGA
This sequence comes from Pleurodeles waltl, assembly GCF_031143425.1. NCBI lineage: Eukaryota > Metazoa > Chordata > Amphibia > Caudata > Salamandridae > Pleurodeles > Pleurodeles waltl. The sequence continues at coordinate 1,732,627,152 of NC_090444.1, forward strand.
GATTTCTACAGGGTAGAAATTGCATTTTGAGATTCCCAAACAGCCTTTGTACATGCCAAAAGGCTCTTTAGCTTTTCTTTATGGGCCAAAATATTCATTCGGCCCGTAAAAAAATGCTAAATAGCTTCTTACATCTGGCGCTATAACTCATTCCCTAAGATAACTATAACTCGTGCCCTCGCCATGCACTGCTAATTACCCCACAAATGATGGCAATCATGACATCTTTGATAACATCATTGAAAATATCAATTTAATTTTGCAGTACATTTTTTTATGAAAAAACTGTGCATGGCGGGGGCGGGCTTTATATTTACCTTAGGGCACGGGTTATTTATATACATAAAAGCATGGCACGATTGCACTCTAGGGTGAGTTATGAGGCTTTTATTTAGTGTTAACTGGTTTCAACACTGCGGTCTTCATCACAACCTGTGATTCAAGTGCACTATTACCATTAAAAATCATACAAAAATCATGGACCAAATGAACCAATAAAGAGTCCATTACATCTTTTGACCCCAGGGTCTGGGCCCATGGGACCTCTATAAAAACGGATGTGTGTTATAAATCAACTGATTGCAACATACTATTAAGATACAGCAGTTTCTTTCCAAAAGCCCTGAGGGACAATCTGCTGGTGAAAAGAGTTCATAATAATTCTAGAGATTTCTTACTACAGACCTTTGAAAACCCTAAAAAGACCACATGATATGTGCCACCATGTTTGGCACTTATTCGAATCAAATGAAGACGTTAGTTTTGAGACATTAGAGGATTTTGAATTTGGGACAACTAGATTTTGAAAAACCTTTATTTGCCTTTAAGAGAGGCAAATGTTTAAGAGATCTTCTGGCCCACACAAAACCAAAGAAACAAAACATCAAGAATCCTACTAAAAACACTTTATGGACCCTCCCTTTGGAAGTGGATCATTTCCCATGTGGACACTGCATTATCTGTTCCTACACAAAACCAACAAAGGAACAGGACCTTGGTTTATTTAAGAACACCGTGGTATTCTAAAACAGCATATTAACTGCGATAGCTCCAATGTGGTATATATATTGATTTGTTCCTGCCGCCTTAAGTACATAAGCATGACAACAAGGAAAATCAAAATATGCATCAATTAACATAGAAGTACTTTTAGGTGCCAAAAGAAGATCATAAAATTGACACATTATTTTGTATCTGTGGGTGTTAAAAATGTGGTTGGCATTCAGTTTGCACTCTGTCCAAGGAAGGACCCTCACTCTAGTCAGTGTAAGGGAGGTACACTCCGAAGATTATCCCCTGCTCATCCCCTTGGTAGCTTGGCACCAGCAGTCAAGCTTATCCCAAAGGCAAAGTGTAAAGTATTTGTACCAACACACACAGTAATATAGTGAAAACACTACAAAATGGACACCACACCAGTTTAGAAAAATAGGCAATATTTATCCAAATCAAACAAGACCAAAATGGCACAAATCCAACATATACAAGTCAAGATATGAATTTTAAAAAGAATAAGAGTCTTACGTTATATGAAACAATAGAAAGGTTGTTGTTATACAAAGTACCTGGGTTGCATCAGAAAGAAAGCCGCATGGGCGAATGTGGTCGAAAAAGTCAGCAATGTGTAGTTTTCTCACTCCCAAGCGAGACCGTGTGTCACTTTCTTCTCCGATCAGGTGGGCGCGGCGTCATTTTTCTCTTCTGCAACAGAGCGATGGGTCGATTTCTGGATGGGCACCTCGGATCAGTGCAGGTTTGCATTAACTTTTGGCGGCCAGCGATCATTGTGTGAGAAATCCGGTCGTTGGAAAACCACGCTGCATAGGGTTTGCATTGTTAGCAGCAGCCGCAAGTGGGTGTTGCGTCATTTCTCCAGCCGCGATGCGGGGATCTCCCAGCCATGATGCAGGTGGAGTGTTGCTTTTATATGCGAAGCGGAAAGCGTGTAGTTTTTCAGCCGTGTTGCGACAAAATTTTCCTTGCACGGTGGTCTGTGCATGGATTTCAGTCTTTGTTCTGCCAACTTCACCTTTCAAGGGCCCAGAGACTGGAATAGGTACCACTTGGCAGGGCAGGAGTCTCAGCAGAGAGTCCAGGTGCTGGCAGAGGAAGTCTTTGATGGCCCTGAGACTTCAAAACAGGAGGCAAGCTCAATCCAAGACGTTGAAGATTCTTCACAAGCAGGAATATACCACAAAGTCCAGTCTTTGTCCTCTTTCAGGCATAAGCAGCAACTTCAGGCAAACCCAGCAAAGCACAGTTACAGGCAAAGGGGCAGTACTCCTCCTCCAGCTCTTCTCCATTGCAGGGGTTCCTCTTGATTCCAGTAATAATCTAAATATCTGGGGGTTTGGGTCCACTACTTAAACCCCTTTCTGCCTTTGAATTAGGCAAACTTCAAAGGAAAGTCTCTGTTGTTCACAGGATCCTGACTTGGCCAGGCCAGGCCCCAGACACACACCAGAGGGATGGAGACTTCATTGTGTTAGGGCAGACACAGCCCATTCAGGTGTAAGTGATCACTCATTCCTCCACTCTAGCTCAGATGGCCCATCAGTATATGCAGGCTACACCCCAGCTCCCTTTGTCTCACTGTCTAGAGGGGATTTACAAACAGCCCAACTGTCAGTCCGACTCAGACAGGGAATCCACAAACAGGCAGAGTCACAGAACGATTTAAGCAAGAAAATGCCCACTTTCTAAAAAAGGCATTTTCAAACTGACAATTTAAATACCAGCTTTACCAAAAGATGTATTTTTAAATTGTGATTTCAGAGACACCAAACTCCAAATTTCAATCTGCTCCCAAAAGGAAACTGCAATTAAAAGATATTTGAAGGCAGCCCCCATGTTAACCTATGAAAGAAATAGGCCTTGCAAGAGTGAAACCCGAATTTGGTAGTATTTTACTGTTAGGACATGTAAAACACATCAGCACATGTCCCACCTTTAACATACACTGCACCCTGCCGATGGGGCTACCGAAGGCCTACCTTAGGCGTGTCTTACATGTATAAAAAGGAACGGTTAAGGCCTGGCAAGTGGGTACACTTGCCAGGTCGAATTGGCAGTTTAAAACTCCACACACAGACACTGCAGTGGCAGGTCTGAGTAATGTTTACACGGCTACTTCTCCGGATGGCACAACCAGTGCTGCAGGCCCACTAGTAGTATTTGATTTACAGACCCTGAGCACATCTAGTGCACTTTACTAGGGACTTACTAGTAAATCACATATGTCAGTCATGGAAAAGCCGATCACTAATACAGTCTGCACAAAGAGCATATGCACTTTAGCACTGGTTAGCAGTGGTAAAGTGCCCAGAGACCTAAAGCCAACAAAAACTGGTCAGAAAAAACAGGAGGAAGGAGGCAAAAAGATTGGGGATGACCCTGCAAAAAGTGCCTGGTCCAACAGTGGGACTCTCCAAAAATGAATTCATGTGGTACATAATTGAGAAGGTATCATCATCAACAGAGATGGATCTATGGAATATCAAGTATGAGTCTAAGTCTAAATGATTAAATCCCATAGGCACAACTGACTGGGAGGTGATTTCTCAGTCCAAGACAGGTATATAGGGACTAATACAGGAACTAAAGCTGGAATGTGTTTCTTTTGTTTGTCTCATGTTTTTCCACTGTATCATGCAAATACCCTGTACTTGTCTGTTCATAAAGGGTGTACGAAAAAGGACTGGTTGAACAGAGAGCTTTGAATAAGTGAACCCCTCAAAAAAAGAGACAGTATTGCTGTGGCAGTTTTTTGAACCATTGACTCCCACAGAGTAGGAAAGGGCATTCATACTCTTCCTTGCTAGTTGGCTAATCTGGATTGAACAGTCTCATTCTTCATGGACATAATATCATAGTTGAAATATGTTCATCCTGATTCTGTATAAGCACAGTCATGTATGATACCAAATATGATGTATGTTGTACGTAAGGGGCTCACATGCAAAGTATTCTACAACAGCTCCCTTGATTTATTGTGCCCCTACATATGTATTGAACAGAAACTCTGTGAGTTTCAGTTTTTGAGATATCTTGCTTTAAGGCGTAACCCCCCCACCCTTATTGGGCTGTGGTAATCATCCTATTGTCAGAGGCCACCAGGATGCACAACACCACTGTATGCACCTCTACGTGGCATATACATGACAGAGAAAATGTGAAGCCCACTGACACACATAGAAATTGTAACTGCCATAAATTAGACCACTCTTTTTATTGGTGTACACATTACAGAGAAAATGTGCAGTCAACTAACAAACATAGAAATCATACTTACCAGGAAATTAGACCACTATTTCCAATGGCCCAGAGAATAAAATCAGCAAAAATGCAAGATATGACATTTTATTATCACATTTGGTTGCAACCTTTTAGACCGCCTCTGAGCATATTGAGGCTGTTCCATGGCAGTTTGTGAGGGAATGAAAATGCTTTTTCTCCATGCATTTTCCAAAAGAGTCTTTAGACACGACTACAGCCCGAACCACTGAAAGTAATTACACCAAATTTGGCAGGAAGCTAGATCCAGATGCACAGATCCTGCTTTTGGTAGAAATCCTTTCAGTAGTTTTAGAGCTATTAAAGGAAAAATAAATATAGCTGTCTAGGGAGCGGAGGCTCCATAGATCCTGGAAATCTCATGCTGAGATCTGATTGGCTGTCAACACTTCAACCAGGAAGTGTTGGCAGCTATTTTGTGACTTGGCATCAGCTTAGTCCAAAAACAATGTAAAGAAAAAGAGAGAGCAGGATAGAAGTACCCTAACACCCTAGCCATGGTGCTGGGGCATTCTCGGATGGTGCCAGGGCAAAAGAGCATGTTTTTAAAACAAAATTGGCACATATTTATGGAGGATCAGTGGATACACTGAAAATTATGCATTCTTCATGCACAGGAATATGATTACATCTCCACCAAAAAAAGAAGAATTTACCTCTGTAAAGGACAAAAAATCCTAACGTCTTGCGCATGGCCAAGGCAAAGCAAGTGTGTTTTTTCTGCAGTTCTACTTTGAAAAGTTATCTGTAATCCTCAATTGAGAATTGAGGTGTTAGCATCCTTGATCTTTTGACTGCAATAGCCTATGTTGAGATACTACAAGCTTGGAAAATGGCCTAGAAGCCCTGCCCCATATACATTAGTGGTATGCAACATCATCCTATCCTTTTCCCAGGGTGATGGATAGCTTAATAAAAGGCCCCTCAAACACACTTACTTATAATTTTGGAGACACATTCTTGATGCACAGAAATAGGATTACATATCCACCAAACAAAGAAGTACTTACTTCTGTAAAGTACAAATCATCCTAACGTCTTTCGTATTGCCAAGGCAAAGGATGTGTGCTTTGTCTGCAGTTCCACCTCGAACAGTTATCTGTAATGCTCGCAGGAGGTGTTTGGTTCCTTGCTCTTTTGAGAGCACCATTTTATGTAGTAAAACTATGAGCATGTAAAATGGACTAGGAGCCCCACCCCCCGCCCTTTTCTCAGGGCGATGGACAGCTGACTAAAAGTCATCCTGAGGGCGTTTATTGACGATTTTGGAGACACATTCTTGATGCACAGAAATATAATCACATCTCCACCAAACGTAGAAACACTTGTCTTGCGCATGACAAGTCAAAGCAAGTGTGTTTTCTCCTCAGTTCCACTTTGAAAAGTTATCTGTAATAATCAATGAAGGTATTTGCTTCCTTAGTCTTTCGAAAAAGATATCTTATGTGGTGATATTGTGAGCATGTAAAGTGGCAGAGAAGGCGTCCCATATATATTGGTGGTATGCAATGCCTTCCCACCCTTTTTCCAGGGTGATGGACAGCTTATAAAAAGGCCCCTGAGCATGTTTCCCACTGATTATGGAGACGCGTTCTTGAAGCACAGGAATATATTCACATCTCCACCAAACAAAGAAGCACCTACTTCTGTAAAGTACAAATCATCCTAATGTCTTGCTCATGGCCAAGGCAAAGCAAGTGTGTTTTCTCTACAGTTCCACCTTGAAAAGATATCTGTAATCCTTGATGGAGGTGTTTGCATCCTTGCTTTTTGAGCGCCATATCTTAAGTAGTGATACTATGAGCTTGTAAAATGGCCTAAAAGCCCTGCCCTTTTGGCCCCACGCAATATACATTTGTGTATGCAAGGCCTTCCCGCCTTTTTCCAGGGTGATAGACAGCTTACGAAAAGGACCCCCCCGAACCTCTATGCATAATGTGATCATATTCTTGCGTAAGGCCAAGGCAAAGCAAGGGCGTTTTTTCTGCAGTTCCACCTTAAAAAGTTGTCTGTGGCATGGGGTTGGGTGCTTGCAGGGGTAAGCGGCAGTGCCTGGCCAATGGCCAGGCCCTGCGACCAACCCCGCTGTGCATAGCTGAAGGCCATGCAGGTCGCTGAGTTGGGTGGTTATAGGGGTAGTCCCTGTACCCAACCCACACTGCGCACTGCCGAACTAGAATGTAGTTTGTAAAGTATTGATTTTTTGCTTTTAGTTTTTTAATAAAAGTCTGCAAGTGTTTGGGCAGTGTGACTGGCTTCTTTCTTCTAAGTTGAAAGCAGGCACAGAAGCTGTTGAAAGTTTATAGTGATTTGTTTTCTTTATATTTGTATATTTTCATATTTGTTTTGTTTTCTCAATATTTTTATGGTGTCTAATTATGAATATAGGAGTGCCAATGAGGTATATTCCTATATTTGTTACCACAATATTTTTAATTTCCAATATGCTTTATTACTGATATGGTTTTTGATCCTATTGTAGTTTACATACGGTCAGTGTATTTTCGGTATGTGGTCTGCACTATTGTGGTGTTGATATTTATTTATGTTGACATTCATGTTGTCCATATTCTGTAGTACAAACCTCACTGGTGATGGAGTGTCCAGGAGTCACCACAACCCTCTAGCTATGAAACCTACAGATGTGGCATCTCATCCCCAGCTAGTCAGAATACTTGTGGTTCTTTGGATGAACAGAAGATGATTAGAGCGGCTGTCTGTGACTTGTGGGAGCCCTGAGGGCTGAACCTGCTCCCAGGACTGAGAAGTTGACTCCAAAGATATAAACTATTTTGTAACTATCTAGACATAGCATGCTGCAAGCGGGCTTTTTCCTGGAATGTTCAGTGGACTGGGTGTATTTGGATCTGGACTCGCCCTTATTTGTAGCCTCAGTTGGAGTGAGTGCTGGCCCCTAAATGCAGTCCCTGAGGTCCTGGAAGCCTTAGAAAAGGCCATGAGAAGCCACTTCAGAAAATCAAAAAAACTGAGACTTAGTAAATGTTTGGACTTCCGGAGCTTCAGTAGCATCTTTCAGCAAAGGTATTTGATTTTGAGAGGACGTCATCGAATACAAAATCTGCTTGGCCGGTCCCATGCCTAGCTGCAAATGGAAGAGGAGGGTTATGCATGGGTCTAGATATCCCACAATGCAAAACAATCCTGGCTACAGAAATGGCAATCAAAAGACCAAAAGACATCCCAGCCTTGGGGAGAGGGGAATCTCCTTTACAGAGAGCTATAACACCCTCTGGTGAAAGCCAGAGATCCCTTGAATACACAAAGCTGATCCACCTGCTTTCAACCAATGACCATCACCATCCGGTCATGAAATGGAATGGAATGGGATGTCTCCTTTACTCTGCACAAAGAATCATAGTTCAAGCTCTAGTTATTTTCTAGTTTGGACAATGGAAATATTCTTTATCTGTAAGTCAAAAAAGGTTTTCTTAGATTACTCCAGATTGTGCAAAATACAGCAACAAGACTGCTATTACATCCCCCAAATTCTATCCCACAGCTAGTCAAGAACTTCATTGGCTTCCAATTGAATTTCGTGTTCAATTTAAGATACTGTGTTATTTTCGTAAGTGTCTTTCCAATTAAGGCCCCAGCTATCTTAATTCTCTGATGTCACTATATATGCCAATTGGGCATTGAGGTCCAGGACCCTGCTGGACCTCATCAAATCAGGAAAGCTTAGCCGTGCCTTCTTTTACTTAGACTCAAACATTTGGAATGCCTTACCTACTGAATTGAGAGCCTGTCGCTCTCTAACACTCTTCTGCAGGAAGCTGAAAACCTGACTGCTTTAATCTTGGTGTGTTGTGTCTATATATCCTGTATGGTAGCTGAGCATTGGGAACCCCTTTTTGGGTGGGTTTCCAGTGCTAATAAGCAATAATAATAATAATAATAATAATAATAATAAAAATAATGCGAGGGCCATGTACAAGACAGGCAAGACGGTCCAAGTGGCAGCAGAGATGAAAAAATACAACCTTTCTCTGCCTGGCACAGTCCAGACAGAAAAGACTGGCTACAGGACTGCTGCTGTGTTCTGGACATGAGGAAGAGAATGCCCTGCATACTTAGGGAGTAGCACTGATGCTATCTCCAAAAAAGCTCTGTTGAATAGGAAGCCCCACAGTCTCAGAATCATCACAGTGGCGTTCCGCAAAAAGAAAAAGAAGATCAACATGGATGTTATCCAGAGTTATGCACATTCGAATGACAGCAATGTAGAGGAAAAAAACAGTTTTACAACAGACTCCAGTCCATCGTGGAGAAACACCCTTAGAAAGACATCACCGTTCTGATGGGGACCTCAGTGTCAAGATTGGAACTGACAACACCGGGTACAAAGAAGTCATGGGTAATTATGGCCTTAGTGACATGAACGAGAATGGTGAAAGTCTTGCAGGTCTCTGTGCCCTGAACAGTCTGGTGATAGGTTGTAGAATACACAAGGCAACATGGGTGTCACCAGATCATTCAACAGAGAATCAGATCAACCATGTCTGCATTGCCAAGATGTTCCAGGGATTCCTGCAGGATGTGAGATTGATGAGTGTCACCCTCAGGTACAAGCTTCAAGTCCTACAAGAACTAGAGGATGACAGAGACCCAGTAGAAAGTTAGTGGGAGAAGATCAGAGAACCAGTTAAGTCAACTTGCCAGGATGTGTCAAGCCCCAAGAAACACCAGTATAAAGAATGGATCTAAACTGAGATTATCTGCAAAGTCTAATACCAGCCCATTCAACAGTCTCTACCAGACATAAAGCTAGCTGACAAGGACTTGAAAATCAACAGCAGCAGACTAACCAAGCCATCAAACATCTGAGAAATGTGAAGGCAGTAGAACCTGACAACACTCCTGCAATGGCACTGAAGTCAGACATTGAAACATCAGCAGACATGCTCTACCCCATGTTCGGATTGATCTGGGTGGAGGATAATGTGCCATCGGACTGGAAGTAGGGATATATCATCAAGATCCCCAGGAAAGGTGACATGAATAAATACATAGCTCTAAATAACTCTTCTATCAACCCTAGGCACAGTGTTCAACAGAGTCATCCTGAACATAATAAAGGAACAAATCGATGCTCAGTTGCGAGATCAGCAAGCTGGCATCTGTAAAGATAGATCCTGCACAGACCACATTGCAACACTGCGCATCATCATTGAGCAGTCGATAAAATGCAACTCACCCGTTTATGTCAACTTCATTGACCATGAGAAGGCATTCAATAGGCTGGACAAAGAGACCCTTTGGAAACTCCTACTCTACTACGGTGTGCCAGATAAACTATTTTTTTTTTTTATATATTTTATTTTCTGCAGGTGAAACTTACATTACAAACATTCGTCCAGCTCCTAACATTACCTTTTACATTAATACTAAAGTTTAAAAAATTTAAGACTTCAGCTTCCCCTCTACTTTCTACTGATGTTTCAATGTCTGACTTCAGTGCCATTGCAGGAGTGTTGTCAGGTTCTACTGCCTTCCCATTTCTCAGATGTTTGATGGCTTGCCATATTTCTTCTTTGGTTAGTCTTCTGCTGTTGATTTTCAAGTCCTTGTCAGCTAGCTTTATGTCTGGTAAAGACTGTTGAATGGGCTGGTCTTAGACTTTGCAGATAATCTCAGTTTAGATCCATTCTTTATACTGGTGTTTCATGGGGCTCAACACATCCTGGCAAGTTGACTTAACTGGTTCTCTGATCTTCTCCCACTAACTTTCTACTGCTTCCCCTCCTCTCCGTTTGAGTTAGCAACATATTGGTCATTTTGGCCCATATCCCCGTGTATCTTTTCATAGTTCCTACCCGTTGAGTGTACAATTTTTCTTTAACCCTGGTAGATTCCATTTTCACTTGCCATTGTGTCTATGTCGGGGGGACTGGTGATTTCCATGCCTGAAGAATCAGTGATAAAGCTATTAGAGTGCCCACAATGATCATTTGTCTGCAAGAAATTGACAAGTTTGTATCCTGCGTAATGCCCCAAAGAGCCACAAATGGGCTACGGGCAATCACATGGCCTATCCAGGAGCTTAACCTCTGAAAAATCAATTCCCAATATTTTACCAATAATTCACATGAAAAACACATATGTATCCTGTCCCCCTGAGATTTTTGACAACGTGGACACAAACCTGATGTCCCTGGATACATTTCCTTTATCTTAGCGGGGGTATAATATAACAACCACTTGGAGAAGAGAGTAATCCTTTTACAATTAGCCCCTCTAAGCGCTTTATACGACACCTCATTATGCTTTCTCCAATGCTGCATCTCTATCTTATATCCTGTTATATTGGTTATTTGTGTCAAAAGCTGGGAAATTATCTTGGTTGACTTTGCGTCCTGAAGTAGTTAATACCATTTGCCTGTACCTAATTGGTTCTCATAAAAAGCTTGAGCTATAGCTTTATTAACGCTGTTTGATGGTTGTCGCACTGAATATAGGGAGAGCATAATTTGACAATATGAGAATTTTAAGTTAACTGGAATATCACTTACCCCCCTTACACACTGTCTGCATGTTTTCAACTGATCTAGCAGATAAAATTCCTCTAGTCGTAAAGCCCAGCACTTTCCATTGCTGTGTGTTGCTTTGAGTTAATTCGACTCCTAAAAGCCAAAAATCCCTTACTCGTAAAAAAAAATGTGCTTTGTCAATTTGTTACTTGTCCTTTATCTGTAATATGGTTAATTGAATCATAACCAGTAATTTATATCTGACCCTTTTTGGTAAGCAAGGGAATTTCAAGAAGCGTGAAAATTGAAGGTTGGATTCTAGCAGCATCTGATTAAAATAGAAATTATGTTTTGGCTTTTGCGCTGCTCTTAGCGCCCAATCCAACACTGCTGCTTCATAATACACCATCATGTTGGGGAGAGCTAATCCCCCATCTTCCACTGCCAAAGATAGCTTTGGTAGCTGGAGCCTGGGCTTCTTGCGATTCCAAGTGAATTGTGTAATTAATACGTCTCGGATATCAAAAAACATTTTTGGAACTCGCAAAATCACGCTTGAGAAAACAAATACCAATAAGGGAAGGATCGACATTTTAACCAATGCTACCCTCCCAATAATAGTCATGGTAGTCTCCTGCCACTGACGAAGTAATCCTTTAATTTTTTTGAAAACACTCATGTAATTCAACTGGAACAAATCTGCCGAGCTCGGGGAGATGTATATATCCAGATATCTAATGGGATGGGATGATGGGGATGCAGCACGAATACCTTGCGGCAGGACCGATGATTCCATACTACACAGCAAAGCATCTGATTAATTTTATACCCTCCTAACTCTGAAAATGCCTTGATCTTTGCCAGTGTTCTATCAATAATATATTGATCCCCCCGTAGATACAAAATCATGTCATCCGTAAATAGCTTTACTTTAGGAGCTGAGGGCAAAGGGGGTTGAATAGTTACATCTTGTCGAATCGCTGCGGCTAGGGGCTCGATGAAGAGTGCAAATAAAACTGAGAGGGCAGCCCTGATGCGTACCTTGTGTTATTTGTACGGACCCTAATATTTGGGCATTAACTGAAATCTTGGCTTGAGCCCCAATATACAAAGTCTGTATTATCTTAACAAACTTTGCAGGAAAGCCAAACTTTGCAAGTACCTAAAATAGCACTTGCCATTTAACTAAGTCAAATGTCTTTTTGGCATCGAGCATCATAATTACTGCCAGATGGGAACTATGTGATAGATAGTCTATGGCCTGTACTAAAAAAATAGTATTTGTAGATAGTAACCTGCCTGGCAGAAATCCACACTGGTCCTCGTGTACCAGTACCAATGCCACCTGAGCCACGCGAACTGCCAATATTTTAGTAAACATTTTGTAATCCTGATTTAACAAGCAAATTGGTCAATGTGAACCTGGATATTCTGGTGGTTTATCTTTTTTTTTATAAAACTGACCACTATAGCTCTTGAAAACTTGGAGGGAACCTCCACTCCTTCTAATATCTTGCAAGATTTTATAAATTTCTGCCAAAAGGCCATCTTTACCTGGGGTTTTACCATTGGGAGCATCTCTTATTTCTTTAATAACCACTTGAGAAGTAATAGGGGATAGTAATAAGTTCTGTGCCTCCGAATCGAGTCTTGGTAGAGTTACTGTGTCTAGATATTGTTTAATTTGCAAATTATTTGCTTGTAATGTCTCTGTATATAACTTGCAGTAATGTGATAAAAACACTTTCTCGACTTCTTTAGAATGTGTAACCATTCTGTCCTGTTCTTCATTGAAAATGTTTTTTATTAAGCTAGTACTAGCACTCTTTTTGATTGACCAGGCCAGAAATCTACCAGCATGTTCACTCTTTTCGCATTGACGTTGATAGCTAGTATGTCTTTTTAAAATTACCTTTGACAGAAAAAAATCTCTTAAATCGACCTGGGCCCTTACCAGCCCTTGTGCTGTCTCCGGACTGGAGCATATTTGCTTTCTTTTTAGAGCCTGTTCTACCTCTTTTTGAAGTAAAGTGCTTTTTTTACAAGCTATTTTTCCTAGATGTGCTTTAAAAGAGGTAGGCTCCCCACGTATGAAGGCTTTAGCGGCCCCCCAGACATATAAAAAATAGAAGTGGATCCCTTATTTACCCTCAAAAAGTCAGTTACTAACCCTTTAAGACTGGCTACCCAATCTGCGTCTGTCAAGAGGGACCTTTCCAAATGCCATGGTGAACGTTGCAACTGATCACCCAAGTCTTCAGAATCATCAAAATCGACCCTGGTAACAGAGTGATCTGAGAAAGAGTTTGCAAAAATTCCTGTTTGATACCTTTTTAACCTATAAGACACTAAAATATAGTCGATTCTAGATGCCGTATTGAACCTTTTAGAATAACGTGTACTCTTCCGCACGCCACACATCTACTAGAGATAGCTCTTGCGTCAATTTTGCAAGAAATTGCAAAGTTTTTGGTTTGTTTTGTACTTTGTTTTTACATGATGAATCCCACATAGTATCTGGCATAGCATTGAAGTCTCTGCCAATTACAAAATACCCTTGAAGAGGAGAAAGATACGTATATAAGGACTTCATTGGATTTATGTCGTCCTCTATCGGACTGTAATAACTTACAAAGTGAACCTCTTTGCCTGCCATAGTCACGGAGACTATTATACATCTTGCCTGCGGATCTCGAATGACACTATTAATTCTCCCTACAAATTTCCTAGAAAACAGAATTGCCACCCCCTGTACTGCAGTACCAGCCGAAGCATAAAAAGAATTGGCTACATATGACGGATGTCTAGGCGGCCTAGCATTAATCTTTGAATGTGTTTCCTGTAGGAGAAATACCTGCACCTGTGCAGATTCTAACCAGTTTACCACAGTGCAGAATTTTGCGTTGTTATAAGCCCCATTGTGATTACAGGAGTCTATTCCTAATTTAATTCCCATCCTCTCGCAAGATGCTGAACTTTGTTGCCTTGCCCCATTGTCCTGATACTTTGATTTTAACTAAGTTTTTGCCTTGTGTTTTCTCTTCCAATAAATAGTTAATCTGGTTAAGTGTCACCTGATTTTTTTGTACAATCTCCTTCTTAATTCCCCCACCCCCTGGTAATCCCCCCTCTTGCCCCTGCCTTCCCCCCCTGTGCACCCTCCTCTCTTGCCCCTCTCCCTTTTACTCGGCGAGGTCCTTCCCGTCTTGGCCTCTCCCACCCTCCTGCCCCGCCTAGTGCCCCACCACTGGTGCCCCAACTATCGCACCCCCCCAACAACCCTGAATTGAGTGCACTGACTTAGCACTCCGGGAGCCTGGCCCCAAAGGATACGCATTACTGCGAGCGGTAACAATTGCGAAACAAAAAGAGAGAGAGAAAGAGAAAAGAAACAATAAAAAAAGAGGAAAAAAAAGGGAGAATAAACCCCTAAATAGTCGCTACTGTCCCCACATAGTCTATTTCTTGCCCTTTATGGGTATATGTCATTACAAATGTCATTGTAAAGAAGTTAAAAAGTCTTTGGCTTCTTGATCTCGTTGAAAAATATGCATTTTGCCATTACTCAGAACTTTCCACTTAGCTACTTGAACGATTCAGGCTTGTGTTCCAAATTTTTTGAAGTCATCAATCAGTCCCACAAATTCACATCGTCATTTGGCTGCTGAGGTCGACATGTCTGAAAACACGCGGAAGCTGAATAGATCTCCTGACCCAAAGAGCTCCTTTTTGATTGCCTGTGAGAGGATTTACTCTTTAATCCTGGAATCCCCAAGATTAACTAAAATAGTACGAGGATATTTTGAATTAGTGGAGCGCACAAATGGTACCCTATGTGCACGCATTATGGAGAGATCCAGATCTGACTTGGCGGTCTCCGGGAGAATAGTTTTACGTATGAGGTCAGAGACCACCCTAGTGACTGATGGTGTGCAAGATAAACTCATGAGAAGTATCAGGAACTGTTATGAGGGAATTACCTGCAAGATAGTCTGTTGTGTAGCCATTTTAGCCATAGCTTTATACATGTTATTTTAATAATCCAGGCCTGCCGTTATGCACTTTACCCTAGATATACAGTATCTTATTCTGCTTCATTTTATTATTGTAACATTAGTCACACTTTGTGGTCTTGTTTTGAATTCTCTATCTGGTTGTTCCTCGCCTAGGACAAGCACTACGTTCTTATAATAGTCACTCTGCACTTTCTTCAAGGCTGCAGTGCAGATAGGTTGGCAACAAAAGTGCTATGCTTTGGCTCCAGTATTCACAGAAACACATACACTCTTACGTGGAGAGCTTTTCTCAGAACATCAGCTGTTTTATTATAAAACACAATTTCACCTCATACACGTTAGAGGCATATTCCATCCAGATGACCACGACTGTATGCAGATTGCTGACTGCTTCGCTACAGCTGCTTATTTAGACTACCTGCTTCCTGGCCCATGTGGGAAAGGAGTCTACCTAGACCACAGGCCTCCTTGCTCAGGTATGAGGGATGACGTCTTCCCAGGGGAGATTTAGAATTGAACATGCTGTGGTCTAACTTAGCTTAGGTAGGAAATATATTCACAAACCATAGTGACAGCATGGTAGGGTTATTCTTGTGTTTTACTCTCCTCGTCACAGTTTTATCTCTTTAGTTTCATCGTCCTAGTTATTGCAATACATGCTTTATTATCTAAGATAAAGTTATTTCAATAAAACCTTATTGAACTATATCCTGCCTCTGATTTTCTTGGCCTTTGGGAGACTAATGTAACTGAGAGAAATGGATGAGACCTGAGTGACCACGATTCCCTGAGGAGTCACCTATGTCATGCGCATGTTTGCCACAATCATCTCTGTCCTTGGGTGGCACTGCTAGTTAGCCGGTAACAGCCCAGGTTAGGCTGGCAGGTGTCACCTGGTGCGGGATCAGACTCAGTCCCCCACAGTACAGGTGATTCTGCCGCCTAAATCCAGTAGTCTTATTAGAATAATGACAACCTACGTGACAGTCCATGGAGGACAACTCACAGAAGCCTTCCAAGGGAGGAAAGGAGTCTGCCAGGGTTGTTTTGTCTCTGATGGCCATTGACTGGATCATGAAGACATCCAAAGCAAGGAGAAGAATTGGGATACAGTGGACACCTTGGAAGCTGCTTGACGACCAGGACTTTGTAGATGACTTGACCCTACTCTCCCATACCCATCTGTAGATGCATGAGAAGGCAGCCAATGTAGCTGCCACATCAGTACAACTTAGCCTCAACATCTAGAGGGAAAAACCAAGACCCTGAAGGCTAACCTGGCCAGCAAAACTGCAGTCACTCTTGCAGGGGATACACTGAAAGAGGTTGATGCTTTCACCTTCCTGGACAGTGTCATAAACAAGCAGGGCAACAGAGAATGCTTCATTGAGAAGAATCTGATGCATTATCATCGATGCATTAGATTTCTTGTGCCTGCCGCACATCCCTTAATGAAGCCATGGATGAACTGTCTTTACAATACAGAGCTCCATGGAGCACATTGTCATGAGAAGATGCTGGGGCTGGCTAAGTGTCACCCTCCGCAAGCCCATATCAAGCACCATCAGGAAAGCCCAGCCCTGTAACCTTCATGAGAAAAGGAGAAGGCCAGGAAAACCTGATGCAAAGGCCCAGAGGCAGACTGCAAGGAGATTGGTTACACCTAGAGTCAAATTGAAAAAAAAGCCCAGTGCAGAGATGTATGGAGAGTCATGGCTGATGGCCTATACCCCTAGAAAGGCAGTAGGCATAAGTAAGTAAGTCATTGGATGCAGCTTCAGGCTGCCCAGTAGAGACTGCTGAGTTCCAAAAAAGAGACTTAGGTCCTAATTTAGAGTTTTGCAGACAGGGACTCTGGTTCACGACTACTTATCTGCCAAATCTTAGGTCCTCCTGCCTCATTTATAGAGAGACATACCTTAAGCTTTCCATTGATGGAGCCACTGTTGACTTTATCGATGGAAGATTTACTCCGACAGCCCAACTGAGCAGAGACCTTTGGAGGAAGGACATTACAGGACCTTCTCTATTGAAGGAAAATCCTGGGTGTAATGGACAGACAACAAAATGTTCATATTGCCTGGAAGGAAACTCCAAGCATTTTGGGATTATTTTTTATTTGTTTATCAGGAATAAACTACCGCTTTGGGAGTTTGTTTATGAAAAACATCAACTTTGAAAAAGTTTGGTAAGTGTCCATTAAAACCGACGGTGGCCACTCAAACTTTTTGCCATTGAATGAAACTGAGTCATAACCCTGAAACAATTTTTCTGGGGAAGGAATCCCTGTCTGATCCTGACTAGAGGAAGGGAGAGTTTTATGGGAAGAAACTCTATGGCTTTTTCCAGTCAAAGTGCTTTGAGTGCTACCAGCTTGGGCCTTGAAAGAAGAATGCCATCTGCTCCCACAGAAAGCAGCCCCCACTCATGGGCCTATCCCAGGTATTGCCAATATAATGCTAGGGGAGGAGGTTGCCACAGTTAGTCTGGGCGGGAGACTGCAGATGTTACTCTAGTATTCTAGAGCGACTGCAAGATGGTGCGTCAGGTTCACAAATGTTGGTGTGGAGCTTTTTGGAGGTCTTCATGAGAATCTTGAGTGTGTGGACGCAGGAGCTAGAGAATGTATTCACTTTGTGAAGCAGAGTGGGATGGTTGTCAATTACTGCTCAGAGGTTCTTTGTGTGGGTTGCCGGTGGGTGGGCACCAGGGCACCCACCTATTATAATGAGAGGCCCAGGGAATTGAGTCCCTAGGCTAAAATAGGCTTGGGGTTTGCAGCCCATCTTTAAATACTACCCATCCCTGGGGGGCGGGTCATGCCCTGGGGTAACTATACCTCATGCCTTTGCCATGCTGTTTTTTGCTCAAACATTTTACTGCAAATATTACATTGATATTATCAGTGATGTTATCTAAGATGTCATGAGTGCTGTAATATGTGAGATAATTAGTGCATGGCGAGGGTGTGAGTTATAGTTACCTTAGGGCACAAGTTATAGTTACTTGAAATAACTCTAAATATAACAGGTGAATTTCTATGCTTTTGTATGTTTAAAATGTTAGCGTAACTATAACATTTCTTTAACCTTTGGTTTTCTAAGGGAATTTCTATGTTTCTTTTAAACTCCATTATCTAACAATAACGCCCCTGTAACCTTTGTTTTTTTCTGTGAGTTTCTATGGTATTTTTAATAAAATAATTTTAATTGCTATACTTTTTATTGATAACCACCGACCAACCACTTGCAGCCAACCCCCCTTGAGCCACTCAATACCGCACCACTTACAATGAGAAATATTCTGACAAGTTGAAAAAAAATGTAATTGACAATTAAAAAGATTGAGATCACCTTTCTGTATGAACCTTAAATATTTGAAGTTGAAAAGAATGTAATGCTGAGAAATGACAAATGACACACCTAGACTGGAACTTTCAACCTTCTGTGGGAGACCTTAGCCACTAAGCCACAGTTGACTTCTTGGAACATAGGGGCATATTTATTAGGAGTGGTGCAGCGCAGGCGCTGTCCCAAAATTGGCAGTGCCACATTGCATAACTTCTAAAACGGAGGAATGCGCCATATTTGAAAGAATCCGGCACGTTCCTGTCTTTCTCCCTGCACCAACCCCACACCCAAGTGCAATGGTGCAAGGTTGGTTGCGTTGCAGGGGAGATTGTTTTTGTTTAGGAAGGGAAACCTTCCTCCACAAAAACAACCTTTAATGGTGATTTGCTCATTCTGCAGCACACATAGAAAGAGAAAAAATGAGGAGAAATGAAAGCATTTCTCCCTGTTGAGCCATGCTAATGCCACCCTTAGGGTGGCATTAGATTTTGGCCTCAGGTTTACGAATTCTTGTAAATCCAGGATAGCGTCGAAATGCAATGAGTGTTGCTGTGGAACGCCTACAGCAACACCCATTGCATGCCCCATACACGAAAAGTGTTGCATGTTAAGGGGGCAGTATTTACAAGATGACGTTAAGCCACAAAAAGTGGCTTACCGGCACCTTGTAAATATGGCACAGTGCACAGCGCCACCAGAACGTCACAAATAGTGATGCTTCTGTGGCTCTAGGGGCTTGCGGATATGCTTCACAGTGTCCAGACATCTCTATGACATTCAATCTAAAGACAGTAATGGGAAAAAGATGTAAATGTTCCATCACCAGAAATGTTTAATATTCAAAACACTAGTAAATAAACAGGCACAGTACCATGAGATACCAGGATATGAACCTTGAACCTACTGAGTGACTGTCAAAGAGCTTTATCAGTAGGCCAGAGATCACTTTGTTATGCTGTGCATCAAAAGGTAACTATAACATTCCAAGCATATATCTTGCTGGGGTGTCACTTTTAAATCACTGTATGGTGAAACCATTGCACTAAAATCTCCCTCTCTCTCTCTCTCTCTCTCTCTCTCTCTCTCTCTTCCATCCCATTATGAATGTGATAGGACCGGGCGGGGGAGCCTCAAAGCCCTCACAATCCTAGCCTGTTCCCTGGCTCCTGCAGGAGCCTACAGTGCTCCTGCTTGCAGGGAGTTGATTTAAATAGCAGCTCCCTGCGTGTGGGAACAATGTTTTCATCTCTTTCCCTGCACACATGTTAGTGTGTAGGGAAAGACATGAAAATTCTGCTTTTAGCAAGCAAGAGCTTTTTGACAGCTCAACCTTGCTGAAAGCAGACTTATGTTTGCTTTTTCTTAGTGGTAGCTTTCAGCTCCTGCCAAGCAACACCAAACAGCTACCTCCTGGGGGTGAGTACCCTGGGAGGCACTAGGAGCGGACCCTGAGTTGTGGTGATCACCATGGCCATCTATGGCTCCAAGAGTAGGCAGCACAGCCCCTCTCCATGTTTTCAGTTTTGCCCCGGGGAGGTGGTGCTCCCCAGGGCATGGGGGTTCTGCATTTCCCCCCTTATATTTGTTTCCTATTTTGACCCAGGGAGGTAGTGGTCCCTGGGGAATGGGGGGCAGCACAGCCACCACATACTAACTAAAAATAGCCTCAGGTAGGTAACAGTATCCAGGGGACAGGGGTCCATAGGACCCCCTCTTATATTTTTATTGTATGTTGCCCCTGGGGAGATAGTGGTCCCTGGGGCACAGGGGGGTGCTGCAAGGACCACCTCTACATACTTTGAGGTGGTAGTGGAGATTCATCAAATGGCGCCAAAGATATAGCCAAGTCAAAAAATGCTTTTTCTATGGAAATTAGGTTGTAACTATAACTACCTATTGGTGGCCACCGGTAATAAAAAAAAGGTTACAGGGACACTATAGTTAAGTTCATATTTAATTGATGTCATCAGTGATGTCACTGACCATGTCATAAGTGATGTAATATGTGAGGTCATAAGTAGTGCATTGCGGGGGTGTAAGTTATAGTTAGCTCATGTAACTATAACTGCTAAATATTCATAGTTTTGTGAGTGTAATATCTGAACCTAACTTTATTGCCCCTGTAACCTTTACTTTTTTAGTGAACTTCTAGGTTTTTTTAATTCTATTTCCTAACTATTAATGTCCCTGTAGCCTCTGATTTTCTTGTGAATTTCTATGTCTTTTTAAATTTTATTTCAGAACTATAAGGTCCCTGTAATCTTTATTTTTTTGTGGTATTTCATAACTATAACGTCCATGGAACTTTTTAGTGAGTGGGCGTGTGAGTGATTTTTGGGGTGTGTGAATGGGTGTGCAAGTGGCTGTCGGGGTCTGTGAGTTGGTGTGCGAGTGGTTATCTGGATCAGTGAGTGCGTGTCTGAGTGGCTGTATGGTTGAGTGAGCGGGTGCGGAGGTGGATGTGTTGGTGTTTGAGAGGCTGTGTGAGTGGCTATATAGATTTGTGAGTGGGTGCCTGTATGGGACTGTGAGTGGGTGCGTGAGTGGCTGTATGGATGTGTGAGTGGGTGTTTGAGTGGCAATATGGTTAGGCGAGTGGGTGTTTGAATGGCTGGATGCCTGCACGGGGTTGACTGCAGGGACTGGCTGCAGGTGAATTTCTATGGTTTTGTGTGTGAATTCAGAACCTAATTATAGCGCCCCTGTAAACTTTGGTTAAATTCCTTCCCTACTTTGTTTTCATTGGAAGTGTATTGTAATATAAGTGGTCGTTCCCTGTGTGCTGCCTGAATTACTTCTGGACTGGGCTGCAATTGAGCCTGAATAGTTAAGCCTGTATTGACACTGTTATGGGAATGGTAAACTTAGAAGTGCAGGTTTTGAATTGAAGTGTTCTTACTCGATTGTTGGTTTGTGTTTTTTGTTACCATGTCCAACCCTAAACTCCTCCTTAATTTTCCCTTAACCTACCCATTTTAGTAATTATTCTCTATGTTCCCACTACTCCACTGGTCCCCCCTTACATTTACTAAGAAAATGCATACTTGCCTATGCGACCATGGCAGAGATGCCATACAGAGAAGATAGGAGAGGTAGGGGTAGAGAACTCCACCTATAGGTTAATGAACTGCATATTGTAGTAGGTAATAGTACTACTGGAGTTTGTGAATCAGACCCATGGTTATTCTGTTGCCTTTTACAAATTTGTCCTTGTCCCCACGAAATCATAAGTATTTCCATAGCCCCATATGGTTATGCGAGATACATAAAAGCTGTTAACATGACATAACATATTGCTTTGAGCATATTAACTGTTTGAGCTTAGCTTGCAAATCACACCTTTTCTTTCTTTTTTCAGCTATCCAAGAAATATGGCTCTGTTTTCAGCATCCAATTGGGTGTGAAGAAAATGGTGGTGCTCTCAGGTTACGAGACGGTGAAAGATGCTCTTGTGCATCATGCCTTAGAGTTTGGAGAAAGGGCACATGTTCCAATTTTGGAAGACATAAATAAAGGTTTCGGTATGTATTTTCTGACCATTTTTTTAAAAATTAGATTGTTGAAGTAAAATGGCTTGACTGTTCAACTCAAATGATAACCCTAGAGCAATGACATCTGGAATTTGGATCAGTAATACATAAAATAGGACTAGAGGTTAGAAATTACCAAATTATTTTGCAATGTAATGAGCTGTTATGTATTTGTTCTGCAATTTATTTTCTGTTTTACATAGTACAAACAAGACCGAAAGAGTACCAGAATTCCTTACTTATTGCCAGGGTAAAGGTGGTGGTGATTATGATACATAAACTACACATGGTAGTTGCAAAAGATGTAGGAAACACCATAACAATGTTATCTCAAAATGAGACAAGGAACAGCAATATATTTATACTGTATTCAGGTTCGAAATATTTATTACATGAAAGATCATGAGGTAACAGTTGAAAGGTAGCAATATGCATAGGTACAGATAGATGAAAATGTTTTGCTGTGAGGGAGGGAGTTAAGAGCTTGATTTAGCCTTTGGCAGACAGTATACTTTCTGTGAGGTGACAGAATACTTTGCTCTGTCACCCCCACAGACCTCCCATTAGCCAAATTTTGAAATGTTCATCTGACCCACAAACATCTCTAAACATTGGTAGGAACCACCACCACGGTGGTTCCTGAAAATGTTTTTAAGGTTTGATGGAAAACCCCATCGAACACGAATGGAGTTCATCAAACTTGTACAATGTTCTACATTTTTCTAAAACAAACTACCAAAGTCAGAATTTGGTATTGCAAAATATAAAAATTATGAACTCCACACCATGTAAGTTGTCTTCTGTGGTGTGGGGTAATTATGTTTACTTTACTGTCCCTCACCACCAAGTTCAGAAAGGAAAAAACATAACATCCACTGTAATAGGGCGATGGTGTTATGTGTAAGCCTCTGATGGCCAGTACTTTGTCGGGCAATCTGAGTAGTATGTTGGTGACAGAACTGAAGTAGGCTCCATAATTGACATACTTAAAGTCCACCTGCCTGCAAATTGGGCAGGCGTGCCTTCAGTTTGGTGGACAGAGTACTCCCCTCACTGTTTCAGCAAAGTACTCTCTACTCCAAACTTTAAATCAAGCCTAAAGTCTATTTAGATAAGATGCCCAGTTGTTGACACTATACATATATACAAATCCAGTGATTTCCCTAGATTGCCAATAGGGTACAGTGCACTAGAGAAAAAGCTCAGTCAGTGTAACAGATATATTGTTTCACTTGTGAGGGAATACCATTTTGCTGATCAAATAGTTATATAAGAGTCAAGGAGAAGCCTTCATCTCACTTCTGAAGACTTGGCAAGATGCATTCATCCTGATTATCAGGGGGATACAGTTCCACACCTTAGAAATACTGCAGAAGAGTTAATTTCTTTCTACACATTGTGATTTCAAGCATGGTTGTGTCTGAGCTCCTAAATTATTACTATCAACTTGAGATAACCAGTTTCTTATGAAGAGTGTTGTCAATAATAGACACAAAATAAATGAATTGATATTTAAATTGAATGCAGTGTCGCTGAAACATATTTCTCTGTGATGTTAATAGCTTATTAAAAAAAGCTTTACATGTAGGATCTTTTTACGAGGTCAATGTAATTTCAGATTCACCTCAGACTGTTTCCAGCAAACTTGGTATTTATAAAAAATGCATGGACACTACAGTCTCTGTAATTCCTCTACCCTGAAGATTTTGCTGGCTAGAAGCTGGCGAAATCCACAGGTGGGAGTGGTACAGAAAGTAAGGGATTACCACAGAAATTAGGTGTAGTACTAACTGCCATGAATTGGCTGTAGGAGCAACCTCACTGCAATTTCCTATTTCTACAGGCACACTGAAGATTACATTTATAATCCCATGGTACATTTAACTTCCAAAATTACCGGGGTTCAGATTTAGGGTGAAAAGTGTGAGACATTATTTTTGTGGGATTTAACATGCAGCCCAAATGGATTTAAGGAAAGCATTTGTTTTAAACTGTTTGACTAAGCCGCTGGGTGTGGTTATTCGTGGCCTTTCACAACATATACCATTAGAGTATGCCTGAGTTTATGTGATATTTCTCTAGTCATCTGCTCAGGAAGTATTCCAATATATTTTGCCATTTCTTTACTATCCAATTGTGGTTGTCTCCCCCTCCCAACACTTACATGCCAAAATGGTGGCAAAGTTGAGTAAGCCTTTGGATTGTCTGGGTTATAGATCGTGTCAATGCTAACAAAGTATGGGACTCTTTATCTATACCTGCTCTTCCTCTTTTCCTTTCCCTACTTTGTGCCTTATCTGCTTCAGCTGTCACAAGTCTTTGGGAGCAGAAAATGTCACTGCTGCCTAAGCTAGACTTTGAATCATGCTAAAGACTGATAGCAACTCAGTTGAACAATGGTTGTACAATTTCTGTATGGGAAGCACATCAAGTACTATAACTTGAATAATGTGTTCTTAGCTCTTCTTGGCGGAGGGCACCATTGACTACTCTAAGCCCTCATATGGTGATATGCAGATGTGTCTCTTCATGAGCTGGCTGAACTAGCCTAATTTGTACCCATAGCTAGTTGAGTTTTTTTAGAACAGGTACAAGAGACCTGCTTGTGAAATGACTTGACATATATATATATATATATATATATATATATATATATATATATATATATATATATATATATATATATATATGTATATATATATGTATATATATCTATAAGAACAATTTGTAAACACTATGACATTCATTCTGGCCCATGTAGTGTAGCATTACTGTCTGGATTGGTCTGAAACTCCATTACATTTGCAAGAACTAGTTACGAGCAAGGGTGAGTTTGTCAAGACTAGAGACAATTCCTCTGAAAATTCCTTGTGGCAAACACCAGGAGTAAATAAAAAATAAAAAAGAAAATCAGAAAATAAAGCTCAAGTTTTAATTCCAGAACTTAAAAACAGACAGAACCTTGTGACTACTGGTTATTAACAGAATAATAAAATGCAGCAAAATCTCCCAAAAGTCAATCATCAAAAGGGGGCTGAAGTAAAATTGACCAATATCTTGATGGTCACTTTCTCGTAAAAAACAAAAAGCGAAACATTTCCCAAGCTAAGATGTGCCACATCCTAAACTATCTACCCTTCACCTCCCACCAGTTATAGGTTGTGAATTTTGAAATAACATAACTTTCTTACATTACATTTTAGAAATAGTATTCAGGATTACTAATGAATCAGTATATGAACATTTTCTGGTAATTCTAATCATGAAGGCTGTTGGGCTTGTGTTTTTTCTCTTGTGTTTTGTGTTTTCATGGTACTAGTATGGCCATGCATATGTGGCAACAGAATTACATCAAATCTAGCAGAATGTTAGCACTTTACTCCGGAAGTGTGCTTTTCATTATTGGGTGGAAATTTGTTTTGCTGTTTTTTTAAACATTTGCGTTCAACTAGGTGCTTTGGTGGTCATAAAGGGGTTAAAACAGTAGGCATATGTGAGCTGTTGGTGTTCAGGTGTGCTATGATTTTCCACTTTAAAGGAGACTAGTCAATCCTGATTAGTTTGCCACAACCTGATCATTGGGCCATGTGGGGAGTCCATTTTGTGGCAGCGAACAAAGAAGTCTGCCCCATTGAATGCCTATTTGTGAGGGTCAAAAAAGAAGCACAGAGGAAAGGTGAAAACATATTTTAGTCACGATAAAAGTCATTTTTCAATGGTACCCTACTAATTGTAGGAATTGCAGTTTAATCTAAGATGGTTTTATCTTGTAAAAAATGGTGATCCTCTGCTGGGAATGTATGAACCATGTTTGAGAGGAAAAATGTTTCTCTCATCTATCTATCTATCTATCTATCTATCTATCTATCTATCTATCTATCTATCTATCTATCTATCTATCTATCTATCTAAATATATGTATATAAATATATAAATAGATAGATAGCTAGATAGAGAGAACTAAAAAACAAAGGTTACGGGGACATTAGAGTTAGGTTTGCATTTTATATGCAGAAGCCATGTAAATTCAGCAGTTATAGTTGTAGTTATGTTAAGTAGCTATAATTCATGCCCTAAAATAACTATAACTTATGGTCCCACCATGCACAGCTTTAACATCAATAATTTAACAGCAAATGTTGCAGAGATATTCTCAAGGATGTCATAGAAGATGTAATGAGTTATTTAATATGTGGGAAGTGCATGGTGAGTGCATATTTAACTAAGAATTGCATTAATTTGTGAAACACTGTCAGAGAAAATGAGTTATAGGCAAATGCGTTTAGATGCATTTAGAAAATGTTCAGGTTGTTCGCGTTCACGTTGAAAATTTTTGGTACCTTACCAGGAAAACATTAATCTGTAAAGACTGCATTAAACTACGTATATTACTCTTCATTCCATTTCCGTCCAAAATTTTGTGAAAACGATAACATCAATATGACGGAAAGAGTGCGAGATCATACCTAAAAAGTATGTGGCAGTCTAGTCATTATTATTTTAACAGGTGGTGGGAAATGGGGTTTGCCCTTATCAATGGCACTCTAAACTTAAAATCTCTATAACCAAGTGGGAGGCTCCGGCCGAAACATGTCACCATGTTTGCATTATTGCACTCTTTGGAGGAACTTAAAAATAAGGATTGTAAAGACTCACTTTGCTGTGCTGCCTAATTCTTTGGCCGAATTGTGGGAAAAGGGAGGCTGCCCGTACAAGTTCTGGTATGTGAAGGGGGAAACAGCATTTATAATGAAAGCTGAACAAAGGGAGGCCTTTACAACAAAGGCCTTATAACAAAAATACCTTTACACAAAAGGCTTTTGCAACAAAATTGTTTACAATGAGCAGGCCTTCACAACGGATGCCTTGTCATGGTAAGTGTAAGTATAAAATAAATATACACATATGTATATATACCTATATATATACCTATATATATATATATATTTGTAAAAGTATATATATAAATATATATATAGTATTTTTATATTTTGGTATATATATATATATATATATATATATATTCACTGAAAAACAAAGGTTATAGGGACGGTATAGCTAGGAAATAGAATTAAAAAAAAACAGAGAAATTCACAGTAAAAAAACAAAGGTTACAGGGATGCCATAGTTAGGCTCACATTTTAAAAGTGCAAAACCTTAGAAATTCACCAGTTATAGTTTGAGTTGTCTCATCTAACTATAACTCGTGCCCTGAGGTTACTATAACTCGCACCCCAGCCATGATCAGTTTTGTGTTAAACATTTTACTGCAAAATGTACATTGATATTATCAATGATGTTATCAAAGGTGCCATAATTTGTGGATAATTAGCATAGTTTCTATAGAAAAAGCTTTTTTTGCTTGCCTATATCTTTGGCACTGCTTGACAAATCTTCACAAAAGTTTACCAAAATTTTCATGTGAGCTGCTGTCTGGAAAGTTTCGGGGGTGATCCGTCAAGCGGGGGCCGAGAACAATGGAGGTGAAATTTAGAGTGTTTCCAATGTTAATTCCAATAGGAAAAATTGAACAGTGATAGTGTGAAAACCACTAGCTGGAATTGCACCAAATTTGGCAGAAAGGTAGCTCTTGGCCCAGAAAGAGCCCTCTTGTTATTTGGTGTAAATACATTCAGTAGTTTTTGAGAAATTTAAGAAAATCCAAATTTGTATATCTAGGGACACAAAGGATTTGCGACCCTCCCTATCTCATGCTGCGATATGATTTGCTGCCAACAGTTCAAACCAAGAAGTGTTGTGAGCCATTTTGGGGCTCAGCTTTAGCCGAGTCCCAGAAAAAAAGAATAAAAAATACAAAACGGGCAGGGTATGAACACCCTTACCCCTTAGCTCTGTTGCTGGGGTCCCAAAGGGAATTCCCCAGTGCAAAAAAGCATTTTAAAACTTTTTGCTGTGGAATCGCAATAGGGTTGGGAATCCATGGTAAAGATTTTAAAAAATAAAGCGTGGGCTCCCTGGATTGTTTTTAAAAAAGCCCCCAGGTTAACTAGGTCCTGGGGGCAAAAATGCTTTTGATATGTGAGAGAGGCTCGATGGCCCCCCGCCCCTGGGATCACTACCCCGGGGCACATACTAAATAATGTAAAGGCAGTACGTTTCAGACCCCCCTTCGCCCCAGGAATCACCATCTCCCCGGGGCTATGTGCATGTGGGAGGGGGGCTGTGCGGCCCCCCTCATTGAGCCACAGATGGCCTTGGGGGACCCCCACTCCCCAGGGCCAGCTCCTCCTATGTCTCGGGGTGCCCACCCCAGGGACATTGGTGCTTGTTTTGGCTTGGCTGAAGCTTTGAAGCTGCAGCCACACCAGACACTCCTCTGTTTAACAGTTGAGCTTTCATCTCTGTCCACTGCATGCATGCAAGGAACAGAGATGATATGCTTCAGCAAGCAGGGAGCTGCTGTTATAGCAGGTCTTTGTTTGCTGAAGAAATGGCACGGCAAGGTAAGCCTTGAGGCTTACCTTGCGGTGCCAGATAGCCCATAATGGCCATTTTCCTAACTAAGAATTAAAAAATAAAAATAAAATAAAATGTATATATATATATGACCAAGGGGGGCTATTGAGGGCTTCCTCACAGTCCCAGAAAGCCCAATAAAGAGCGAAAAAAAATTAAAAAAAACATTAACACACTGAACATTCAGGGTTCGAGTCCAGCTGGACTCGCTTCCCTCTTTTTTTCTCTTTAAACGTACAAATTATTTTATTTATTAACCATGACAGACACATTTTTATTTTAAATTGTACAGAAATATCTCATTCTAAGTATATCATACATCAAAGACTAACACACTTGCTATCTCTCTCCCTCCCATGTTCTCTCTGTCTCCCTCTCTGTCTCTCTTTCAATCAATTTCTCCCACTCACACACCCACTCAGACACTTACACACTCACTCACAGACCCACTCAGACACTCACGCACCCACTCACAGACTCACTCAGACCCTTGTACACCCACTCACAGCCCCAGTCAGACCCTCACACACCCACTCACAGACCCACTCAAATATTTACACACCCACGCACTCTCATACACCCACTCAGAGACCCACTGACAGCCTCATGCACCCCCTCACAGACCCGCAGACACATTGAGGCTTCCACTAAAACAATGATGTATGCACTCTCACATCCAGACTGACACTCTCACAGCCACTCTCATGCCAGATAACCCTCCCATATCTATACAAAAACATAGGTAACTATAACTTGCGCCCCTGCCATGCACAGTTTATTTGTCAAAAATGTAACTGCAAAATGTTATATTGATTAAGGGTGGGTGGTAAACTCCGCATCGCTGGCAGAGTTAACTGAGTTTTTGGCACTCCGTGCTCCTCTTGGAGAGTTTGGCCAAAAACCCTGCTTGCCCCGGAGCGTTGCGGAGCTCACTGCACTAGTTGTTTTGGGCCACAAAGTGCAAGCACAGTTTCTGTGTAGTCCATAACTAGTCTGCAGCCCATTTATGGGCCACACAGCACAAACACAGACAATCTGCACTTGCGCTGTGTTGCCTAAAACTGGGCTGCATGACAAATTCTTCTGGTCAGCATGAACCTGCTGCTGATGGGCTGCTGTGGATACATTGTTTTCCCGCCACAATCAGAAGACGCCAGCTCCGACAGGGTGATTTGCGTGGTCCTCCTTGTGAAGAATTAGGTTCTTTTTTAGATACTTTCAACAAGCAGATTGGGCTGCTTTGGTTACATTGTTTCCCTGCTGAAGTCTGAAGATGCTTGCTCCGAAAGGGCGAATAGCGGAGATTGAAGGCTCCTCTTGTGGTGAAGACTAAGGCATCCCATTTTACTGGATAATAACATAAAACACATGTAAGCTGCCAGATACACAAGTATTTCTGTCTTGCTATGTCCTGATGGGGCCAATAATTTGCCAGGACGACACGCGGCGACATATATATTGAGGAGTTTTTTAAAAATACAAAATTATTTCTACTTAAAGGGATTGAGCCGCATAGGACAATAACAGACTCTCCATATCTGGTTCCAACTACCTCAGTACTTTGTGGACTGGGCTTTATGGGACTACTTTATAGCCACTTTCTTCAAATAACGGAGGAAGATTGAAGGACGGTGGTGAATCCACCACACATTTTTTATATATTTTTAGGGGATATATATATGTATGTCCTTATTTGGTGCTGTATCTTTAAAAGTGCTCCTTTTGAGAAATGTATTTTGAAGAGTAAGATTGTGTAAGACCAAAATAAATTGTGCATAGTCATCCTAGATGAAAAGAAATACATATTTTCCAGTGATTAATTTAGGTTTTCACTGAAGTGATAATATTGTGTGTATTTTTCCCCATTTTTTGCCATTTTGTATGTAGTATGGTTTATAGCCCAGGCTTAGTGGGGGTACAAGGGCTTTCCCTGTTTGATAAGATTGAGGGGTTGCACCAGTGCCAACTCCGGATCTAGGCCTCCCTCCTTTCACTGTCCTCAGCAGCCTGGGCGCAGAGGGAGGCAGAGAGCCAGGCCGCTGGCAACGGGAACTGTGCCTAGTCCCAGCAGGTAAGACTCTTGTTTCACTCTCTATTCTATGTGCAGAAGGGGTCCGGTACTAGGCATGGAAGGATTTGCATATGGGGGGAGGGGTCTGTGCTTATGAAAAAGGAAACTTGCAGTCAGAGTTCCACTTGAAGAGAACCTCTCTCCCCAGCATCCCTGGGAAAGGAAGTGGTGTTATGGGGTATGGTGCTGAGGTCAGCAGTGAGAGCATCAGCTGCTGCGTGGTAGTCGGGCAGCCCCCACCAGCTAGAGATGTGTGTGGCATGAGAGAGTGCCTTAGAGCCCAGTGGCAGGCAGGGCTGGGCACTTTGTGAAAATACCAGGCTGTTGACTAGGTAGGTCCTCAAGAAAGGGCAGTCTGAGGCTTTGTGTAAGTGCAGATGAAGGGATTACAAGTCTGGTGAAAGACAGGGGGTGTGCTTGGCCCTCCATAGCAAGTTTGTGAAGGAGGGCAGTTGGTGAAAGAAAGTGTGGAGACCTGCGCCCGAGCTGGGAAGCGATAAGCAGGGTTGGGCCGTCTGACCCTGCTTAGCGCTTCCGAGATAGGGCGTATAAGCCAGGGTGGTAGCTAGCCACAAGCAGGCGGCACCCTGCGCATGTGGAACTCTACAGAATTACACAGAGTTTTTTAAAAACTCTACAGAATTCCACAGAATAGAATTTCGTGTGCTCCACCCAGGCCTAATATTGATATTATCAATGATGATATTAAAGATTTCATGAGTGCTGTAAATTGTGGGGTAATTAGCAGTGCATGGGGAGGGCATGAGTTATGGTTACCTTCGGCCACAAGCTATATTTAATTGAGATAACTCTAACTATAACAGGTGAATTTCTATGGTTTTGTACGTTTAAAATGTGAGCCTAACTATAATGTCCCCATAACCTTTGTTTTTTCAGTGAATTTCCATGCTTTTTTAATGTAAAATTGTTGTAATGAATAAAGTAAGAAAGTAGTATGTTCCTACTCCCCTCCACCCTTAGAATGTTAGTACATTCCATCAGCTGCTGGAGAGCTTGACTTAGAATGTTGGACAGAAGAAAAGTGGAAACGATCGATGTTGGCTGGAGGAATTGAAGGTGGAGCAGTGGAGACTTGAATAAAGGTGTCAACTTTGATGGAGAATCTGTCATATTTATAACAAAAGTAATTTTCACTACCATATGTTAATCCATCCAGTGTTGTGCAAGGCCTATGGCTGTGCGCTGCGGTGGTTGACCCCCCATAACCACCGAACCTTGCACCGGCACGGACAAACACTGTGCTTGGTGTGGTTGCCCGCGGGGCCTGGCCTGCGGCCAGTCCCTTCAGCGAACCCCCCTGGCCACCTAACTCAATGCTCCACATGACCTTTGGCCAATTTTAGCACTGGGTACTGAATTTCCTGGGGCCCTTTACCATTCCATGGGGGGCTGCGTGACCCCCCCGGCCAATTTCTATCCCTGTGACACCATCCTCCAGGGCCCGGCCTTATGGATTTTTTTTTATTGGGGTGGGAGGGCACGCAGTTCCCCTCCCCTGGCCGATTTCATTCTTGGGGACCCCATCAACCGGGGCCTGGTGTTAAAATATTAATTTTTGTTTGTGGAGGGGTACCCCCCCTGCCTGTGCCAATTTAGGCCCCAGGGATCTCATCCCCCAGGGCGCAGTCTTCATATATTATTTATTTATTATTTATCTTGGCTCCGAGAAGCACATGCCCTGGGATCTGGCTTAAACATTTATATATTTTTTTGGGGGAGGGGGCTCCCCAGGCCGATCTTGGCCCCCGGAACCCCATCCCCCATGGCTCGGCCATTTCATCTGGGTGCTCCCCAAAATCACAATGGTTGGGGGCCATGGAGGGAGCCTGAGGGCCCCCATGGTCCCAGCTGGCTTCCCACCTCCTGTCATAGCCAGCAATGCTGTCACAGAGAGGGAGCTGTTAAAGATGCAGCTCCCTCTCTGTGAAAGCAATAGTTTCCTATGTTTCTCTGCCTATACCTATGCAGGCAGGTAAACAGAGGAAACCCCCGCTTCCAGCAAGTGACGCCTGTCAAAGCTCCCACCAAGTCAGAACAAACTTCTATGTCCTGAGGCTGGGCACCCCGGGACAGAGCAGGAGCCGGCCCTGGGGGGTGGCGGTCTCCAGGAACATTATTGGCTCCATGAGGTGGGCTGTGTTGCCCCCTCCAATGTTTTATTTGTACTGGGGAGGTGGTGGTCCCTGGGGCTCTGGGAGTCCGCAACAGACCCCCCATATTTCTTTTATTGTAGTCCTGGGGAGGTGGCTGCCCTGGGGCTGCAGGGGGAGGCTGGTGGCCCCACCCACACTCAGAATGTCTTTGGCCCAGGGAGGTGGCAATCAACTTGACTCCAGGGGTCCGGGAGCTCCCCGTGTTGATTTAGTTTAAAGCCACAGGGAGGTATCTGTCCTTGGGGCTGCAGGTGGTCATACAGCCCATTTGCATTGATTTAGTTTAAAGCCCCGGGGAAATGGCAGTACCTGGGGATACAGGGGGGCCATCTGGACCCTTCACACATAGTGACTTTAGCCTCATGGAGGTGTCCCACCCCCAAATAAAATATTTTAATGTCCCCCGGGACCTTGCCCAACTAGGGCTGCATTTAAACAAGCACAGGGCCTGCACTTGATTTTTCAAAAACAATGTTGGCATATCCACCGCGCCTCCAGACAAAAATAAAAAAAAATGCTTTTTTGATCTAGGGGGGTGTCCCTTTGGGACCTCAGCACCAGAGCTAAGGGGTCAGAGTGCCCTTACCATGGTCCCTTCTCTTTTTTTTATGTTTTCTTCTGGGACTTGGCTGAAGCCAAGTCCCAAGATGGCTGCCAACACTTCTTTGTTGAAGTGTTGGCAGCCATTCAGCTCTCAGCACAAGATCAGAAGGGTTCATGGAGCTTTCGCATCCCTAGATATACAAATGTTGTTTTCTTTAATTTCTCAAAAACTACTGAACAGACTTACACCAAATAACAAAATAACAACAAGATCACTTTCTGGAGCAAGAGCTAGCTTTCTGCTAAGTTTGGTGTAATTCCGTCCAGTGGTTTGGCGCCATTCCTCTTCAAAATCACTATGGAAAAATGCATGGGGAAAAGCGTTTTGGGACCCCCCCTTTCCTCATCCCGCATGTGATCACCCCCAAACTTTCCAGACCGACGCTGACGTTAGCGTTGTATTGCTTTAGACAATTTTGTGAAGAAACTGGCACCAAATTTATTAGCAAAACAAAAGCAAAATAATTCTATAGAAACTAGATCCTACTATAACCAGCTGGGAGCAACCACTACTAGGTTTTATATATATATATATATATATATATATATATATATACATATATCACTCCTCACGCTGCAAGCAAGGAACGTAGACTCCTGCAGAAATAAATGGCTAACAGTCCATCAATCCTTGTTGCTCATTTACAAACAGTAACCTAAAATGTTTTGCCAGTCTAGCCGCCTTGCTGAGAAAACAAGTGAAGAAACAACATGAATAAATCACTCTGGAAATGCGGTCAAAAGGAGCTAAGTATATTGCATCTTATTAATAATTAAAACACCACATAGAAAAGTTGATTAAAGGTCCAACATAATGTGAAAAACAACTTTGAAATAAGTTATTACCCTCCTTCTGTTTTACAATGATCAATTTCCACCTGTGACTATTGAAATAGAGTTCAAACCTTAGTACCTTCAATTGCCAAATATTCAATAATATTATGCCAGGGCACATTAGCAGACAGATATATGGATATATCCAGATAGTTGTTTCTGAAATATATGCAACAGCACTCTAACATGCCTTAAAGTGAGTTTCTGTGATACACAGTGGGCATCTACAAATAAATAAAAAAACACAATATACCTCAAATGGTGCAATAACACAATATACAAATTATTCAGTATCTAAAAACTGTATGGCCTAATTCTTAGGATGAATCCATTCATATTAAAATTTAGATCCCAAACCAGCCCAAGTGAACATGAACCAGAATACCTCAATGATATAATACAATTGAAATTAAATACAATAGAGTTTTTCAACATGTTTTAACTGATTAATACATTGCACCTAAGTGGGTTAAACTGGAAACCAAGATATCTTAGCTCTTTTGCTGACTACCTGGACAGGTGAATGAGAAATCCAAATTGATTGTCCAATAGATCAAGGATGCCAGGCCTTACTCCGATCACATATGCCTACACTGTAGTGAAAACATGAAACATACATCAATGCAAAATTAAAAATCATATAATATAAAACCAGACTAGTGAGTGGACTAAATGTAGAAACCATGGTCACCATGTATGATGTCATTGTCTTGTATATTGCAAGGTACCTGGCAACATCGGGTCTCAGTTACTCTCCTACATTAATGTACATTTCCCCATCCACATTTAACCCTCGTAGGTGTTTTGCTATCCAACTCCAAATTGTACCTTGATTCTAGCTGTCTTAATCTACGTACTCAATCTCCTCCCCTGTCAAGAGTAGATACCCTATCCAAAGCAAAGTATCATAATACATTTCTGTTACCAACATATACCTTCTCAAAATGTCTTGCCACTGGGTACTGTCTGTTCCTGGTTTGTACGGTGCACATGTGCTCCAGTATGCGCTTTTTCACAGACAAAGTTGTACTCCCTATGTAGAGTTTTTCACAGGGGCATACCAAAACATATATGCAGAAATCTAAGTGACATGTTTGATGTTTGTCAATGTATCTAGCTGTGTCATTCAATGGGGGGGGGCGAAAATGTCTAATGTTGGGGTTAAATGTGCATTCTTTGCATCTCCCACATATGTAGAATTCCATGACAATTTTTCCTACTGTCTTGGGTTTACTGGTGACATAATTTCTACATAGCTTGTCTTTAAGTAAACTGCCTTTACAGAATGTAACATTAGGGTAGTCCCCCACCAAGGCAAATAAAGTATCCTCTGTGCCACATATGGATTAATGCTTGTTCAATATTCTTCTAACATATTTGGCTCTGTTACTAAAGGTGGTAATAAATCTAACTACCTATGAGGTTGTCTTGTCCTGAGTTGGTCTGGGGTATAAAAGGGTTTCTCTCCTCACATCTCCAACTCTCAATTATGCTTTTTTAGAACACCTTCTTTGTACCCTCTCTCCTTGAACCTTGCAATCATTACAGTGCTCTCTTCCTCAAATGCTGTGTCAGAGCTACAGTTCCTGCATGCCCACAGAAACTCTTTATAAGGGGTACTCTGGATCAGATTTTTGGGGTGGCTGCTCTCTGCATGTAGTAGGTTATTGCCTGCTGTTCCCTTTCTATGTAATATAGATGTTAATTTACCTTCCTCTACTGTTACTTTTACATCTAGGAAGTTGACAGATTCCTTGCTTATGTTCCTGTCAGATCCCAAGTTGTAACTGTTGTTATTCAATTTAGCAAAAATGTCAAAGGTCTCCTCCATGTAGGAAATGTTATTGTGTGATTATTTAAAATCTTTACAATCAAGTGGAATCAGTTTCGACAGGAGGCGCATACATTTCCCTAAATAGGCCTATGTCAAAACAGCGATGGACCTATAAAAACTGCAACGTAAAATCTTAAACATTTTTTAATTCAAAAAGTAAGAGCTCACAAAGACACTACAAGCAGAGTAATCACTCCAAAAGGATGAAAAAGCATGTGTACAATATTTCATGATTGCTATTGATCAAAGCCCAAACGCTGAAAGAGGTAATTAGCAATACAAATTATCTTGATAAAATATAAATATTTCCAGCTAAGATGTGCAAAGCGCCACACCCAGGATGGTCAAACAATGTCGATAGGACTTTAGAAAGGCAGTGAGTTGGTAATTAGCCCTTTAAGGCTGTAGAGGATTACAGATAAACACTCTTCTGCTTAAGGGGTAGAAATCTGGACGGTCATGCTGCTCTCGCTCAGCAGCTTTTGTAACTGATAAACAAACTTCCCAAATTAAGCAGGATCAGATGGCTCCTTCAAAGAGAACATAAGTAACCTTGTCTCATTGCAAGTTCTTATGCCAAGATGTCAAAAGAGAGGTTTTAATAAAGTGAAATGTGCGTTCATCAATGCCTGGCATAGCAGATGTATGTTTTATATCCGCAGACCCTGCAATTCACAATCATGGAAAGAGAGTGCCACTTTGGGTTCATTTCCTTGATTTTGAGGGCTAATAACCTTGCAGCCATGATTTGTGTCAAGCAGGCTTTCCCAGTCGTACACATTAGATATGGTTGTGCTCACAGGTGGTGCAAGCTGTTAGTGTAAGATGCTACCACAGCCACTAGCACAGGTGTACTACTTAATTTTACTAGGTCAGTTGTCCTAGATAGTATTTTTATCTGCCTTTTCAACACAGTCTTAATGACAGTGCAAGAAAGCACCAACTTGTTTAGTTCTGTTTGATCTATTTGGAGGGAGTCGAGCACTTTAGTTAGATACTGCGACTAAGGATTCGTTTTTATGTCAAAAATGGGATGAAAGTCTGATTTCATTGTGTTGGGTGTTGGCCATAACAATCCTGTGATAACATTTCAAATAAGAGCCCGTATTGGCCCACTTCTGTACTTCCAGGCCGAGTTCTAGCCTTATCACACCGTTATGCATTGCAGTAGCTTGAATACTCTCTTATAAGCTTTAACTGTAAGCATTTTCACTAATTTAGTGAGTTGTCCTGGAAAAGCATAGTGACCATAGTTTAGCGCTGGTAAAAGGGATGCCCTGAGCACTCGTTGGATCGGTACTGCAGAGGGGCTTTCTATTAGATTGTTTAGCTGGCGTGCCCTTGTAGTTATAAATCCAGCCTTGGCTTTAATATGGCACACATGAATGAGTTTGTTCCATTGATCTTGAGGGGACCCATGTTGCAGCTGCAGTTCTAATATTTAGACGTCCCCCCAAAGGTTATTACTTTGGTCTTAGAAGTGTGCCTTCATTTTGTTTGTTATGTTGTAGTCATAAAGGGCAGTTAATGGGTTTTGAAGCCCAATTTGTGAGTGGTCTAACAAGACAATATCATCTGCATATTGTAAGAGGGTGATTTTGAGGTTCCAAATGTTTGCCGGTATCAAGTTAGCATGTCTTTAGGCCAGGGATATGTCTGCTGTGTACAGGTTAAATAGAAGTGAGGCTAAGATGCACCCTTGCTTTAGGCCATTGTCAGTGAGGATTTCCCTGCGAATGGTAGTATGTGACAGCTCAACCCTCACCCAAGTTGATGAGTAAAGTGAGAATATTGCCCTTAAAAGTTTGTTTGGAATACCCCAGCCTTGAAGCTTCCTCCATAACTGGTTTCTATCCACAGTGTTGAAAGCAGCAAAATAGTCCAAAAAACAGGCATAAAGAAGGGGCGACTAGTTGTGGCCGGGTGTATTAAATAGGAAAGAGACACTATCTTATCTGTGGTTGCGGAATTTGCTATGAAGCCTGTTTGACAAAAAGGGACAATCCAATTTGATTCCACCCAATTTTCCAACTCTTTCAGGAGAACCAAAGCAAAAACCTTGGCTTTGATGTCTAGTAGGGCGATGAAACAGTAGTTAGCTGGGTCTTACCTGTCCCCTTTCTTGTCAATTGGGTGTAGAATAGAGCCCCGCCAGCTGGTGGGTACCTCCTGAGTCTCTGAGCATGAGCAGTACAGTGTAGAAAAAGTTAACAACCACACCTCAATATCTTCCTCAAAGACTTGTGCAAGAATGCCATTAGGGCCTGGAGCACCAGTAGCCTTAATGCCATGCAAGATGGAAGAGATTTCCCTAGCAGAAAGAACTAGGCCATGGTCCAGATGTCTATCTTGCATGCAGGTTTTTACCCAGGGTCCCACCAAAGTAGCTAAGTCAGCTGCATATAGTTGATTCACATGATTTATACGGTGTGTTTGTTGATTGCATTGATTCATGGCCCATCCTGGATCCTCTTATTTTTAATGTACCTCCATAGGTCTACCTGGTTATGTTTACCTAGTAGTGAATAGATGTAAAGGCACTCCCTGTCTGCCTGTTCGCATTTTAGGGACCAGATCAGTTGTGTATGTTGTTTGGTGTGGGTCTGCAGCTTTAGCACTAGCTCCGACTTAATTGAGGAGTTTCTTGTTTTGCGGCATAGAATCTGCAGCCTACGAAGTCTCCTCTTACTCTCCATTGTGTGGCACCGAGAGAGGCGATTTGCTTACGTCTGCTGAAGAGGTGGAGGGGGGTCTACCGTCGGAAGATTGATGATTTCAGGCCATTTGCTCTGCAGATTTTCACCCGTCAGGAATGACATGGAGGTTCCCTTTAAGGCTTTCCAGATTTCCTATTTTTAGAGGAGATTGGCCCCCATTTTATTTGCTTGATTAGCTGTAGGTTTTCATCTCCCTGTGAAGTCCCCAGTGTCTTTTGGCCATACAGGCAACTTTGGTGCATATATTCAATTTTACGAGGAGAGGTAAATGGTCGCTAGCTTCAATGTAAAGAATTTCAAATATCTCCAGACACTTAATAACTTAATCCAAGGTGAAGATATAATCAAGAGTGTTTTTCCCCTAGAAGGATTTTGGATACTTTTGTGCCTTTAAAACTCTTTTTAAGAGTGTGTTGAATAGAATTGAGGACATGTTTGGTAAGCAAGCGTTAAAGCAAATGGGTTGGTGGACATACTGGCTGGAGGTCATCCGCCCCTATCCACCAGTGTCTTAGATTAGAGTCACCGCAGATGATGATATTGTATCCAGCATGGTCGCGTAGCACACCATCTAAAGTTTCACCTAATTGAGACATCCTCATGGCCCTCCCGTAGCCGAAGGAGTTAAGGTAGAGATTAACTACTAAAGACTTTAGCTGTCAACCTTTAGATATTAAGTCTTCCAATGTAATTGATTGTAACAGGCCATCCTGGACAGGAACTTTGTTCACATTTAAATCCAAACCGATGTTTAAGTATATTGAGAGGCCACCAGATGACCTCCAAAAAAGATATTTCTTTTTATTGCAGATCGATGCACTTCATAAAATCTAGGGATTCACACTTGGAGAGGTGGATGCATGCCTTGGTTGAGAGCCTAAAATATCACTTGACTTGTAATGCAAGGCTGCAAAATGACATTATCTCATCCAAAGAGTACATCTGTGCCACCCTACGTGATACACGCAAAAAAAACATTCGTACCACTTTAATCCTTTTTCTGAAGGGGATGTTTCAAAATGCAAGAGGTGGATTGTTGAGCAAGCTGCAGAACTGGAAGAGAAAGGCTGGAACTTAGAGTCCCACTCCGCAGTTCTGGGGTTCTGCCTTCAACTTCTAGGGAGGGTAGTCTTGTCTCACAGAAGCCAACATCAACAACAGGAACACCAGAAACAACAGTATCAGAAGAATCAGACCCAACATCTGCATTGGCATGGTTTCAAGTGGCAGGCTATTATTCCAGTGCAGAGGCAAAGGCAAAAGAGGCCGAGCAAATAGCAGAACCAATGACACTTGAGAGGATGTTCCAGGAGTATCTGGATGACCCAAAAGAGGTGTTTGGGGATCAAAACCGTCTGGTGTATTGGTATGAGAAGATGTGCCAATAACCAGAGCTCAGCAGGCTGGCAATTATGTATCTGACTGGTCTTGTAGCCAGCGTGTCTGCTGAAGGTGTGTTCAGTGCAGGTGGAACAGTTGTTACAGTGAGAAGGACAAGTCTCTCACCTCAAAATGTAGGGAGATTAATCATGAACAAATTAACCAGAATTTTATACCACCTGATTATACTGTTCTTGAAACACCACAGGAGGAGGAAGAGGATGATTGGTAAGAATCAAGTGTGTTTGCTGACCAACCTCTGGGTGAACCACCTGAGTTTGAGGACAAACTCTACTTCTTGGACCGAGTATGCCAGTGTCAGAATAGAACTTTTTAATTATTTCATGTTGATCTTCTTTCTTTCTTTCTTTGCAGAAATAAATACCTATTGGAGCATTGTTGTGTCAGATTCATGCTGCCTACCTTTTTTTGCACATACATGGCCGGATTGGAGTTGGACCCGAGTGCAGTGAAGAAGCCCCAACATTCTCTTCAAGACATTGGAGACAATGCCTGTCTCCCTCACATGCCATTGGCTATCCTTTCTTTACATCAAATAGCACGGCTGCCCCAGAAGATCATTGATTTAAAGACTGTCAGTGCCAATGCCAAATTCCAATGTGTTGCTACCATCAAAAAGGAGATAATATTTTGGATCAGCCATCGTGCTTGGATTAGAAGAGGTAACTGCTGACTACTGCACCAATGAGTGATGATATATTGAGTGATTGTGAGTGATGATTGATGATTTAATTGGTGGCTGACACTGAGGGAGGGAATTCTACTAATTTCCAAACTTCTGTTCAATGCTTTGCAATGTTGGATGGGTGATCATTTTTTCCTGAAAGTGATTGGGCTTTCAAACTTAGCGATTTTATTTTTAATTGTTTTTTTTTTTGGGATGTGTCTATTCATACAGTACAACAACAACAACAAGCCACCACAATGTGTAGTGATTTGTTGGCAGAACAGTATAGTGTACCGCAATCTCAGTAGGACAGACACTGCTATAAGCGTGAGACCACCATACATTATGTGATGATAAGGGCACATAAGAGCAATGCCTCATTCCCAAAGGAGGTGTTGGAACAGGCTAATTACTGTGAACCAATGACCTAGGAGGGTTCTCAAGGACCCCAGGATGGCCACCAGACATCCTAAACATAAAGGAGGTAGAGGACTATCATTCCAAACTGGTATCTGCTGCGGTAGTAGCTGCTGGCGGAGTATCAGAGTTTCTGTTATTAAGGAAGGTAATAAAAGGGTCCCAGTTATCAATAGGGCAGATCTATGAGCCATCTATTCCCAGGAGTATGTCAGTTGTTCCTGATAGTACACTAAATCACTTAACCAATTCTTGGTGGGGGTGGTCCTACCCCTGTGTATACCCACTCTACTCTCAGACAGGAGAAGTAGCATGGTACTCAGGTGACAATCTGTGTTAGGTACATCTTTAACATAACTCAGCAGGCCCACCAAGTGGGTAAAAGGGGTAGAATGGCTAGTTATATAAATAGTTTGAAGGACTTCTGTCCAAAAGAATGACACTCTTCGACAAAACTAGGCAAGGTGTATAAAAGTTGCTGGTGTGAAATTGCAGCATAAGTTACTAGGGTCAGGAACCAGCCCCATTCTGAAGAGCTGAAGGGGAGTGCAGTAAAGATGGCACAGGAAGTTAAAATGGATAAGTCTAAGTCTATAATTGAGGGGAAAGTTGTGCTAGTTGACTGTAGCGGAAGGACCACTGTGTGTCTGTGAGGGACAGGTCCATCTTCAACTCCCAAAGTGAATCTGTATACAGGGCGGCTGCCGGCAACAAGTTCTGTGTGGTGTTATAAAGACGAGCTATGAGTTTGCGTGAGCAAGAGGAGGTGAGTATGTTCCAATGTCGGAAGAGGTGGTAGAAGGAATAGAAATGTGTCATCTATAGCTCGGCATGTGGTGTGAATCTGATAGTATAACAATGTGTCCAGGAAAGTAAGGGCTGTGGTCTCTAGGCCAACAAACAGTCAGAGGAATTGGCCATGAGGATAAAGATCCAAGAATGTGTTAAGATTGTGCTTGCATGCGCCAGCAAGTGCGTCCTTTTCTAAGAGCGGTGGTATCAGGGTTGTTGGCAAGATGGACGAATGTCGTCTATTCAATACATGGCATGACTGTAATTTGCATGCCATATTTCCTCTGGGTCACGACGGGAACATGCTATCAGTAAGAGGAAATATTATCAACTTGGCCCAATTGACCTGTATACCAGAATAGTCTCCAAATTTTACCACCTACCATGTCAGTAGGCCTAGGTTCTTCCAAGGGTTACATGCATGGAAGGTGACATCATCAGCAAACATTGAAACCACTCAGCCCCTAGTGGTGAAGCCTATACTCCTGTTAGCATGGCATTGATGCAGTTTGGCAGCCAGGGGCTCCATCGCGATAGTGAAGAGTAACTGTGAGAGGCCGGGTACCCCTGCAGTTTACCTCAGGACACCAGGAAGGGGTTGGAGGTGAGGCCATTAAGTTGCACTCTGGCTGTTGGTAATGTATAGAGAAGTTGTAATTGCTTAATGTAATGTGTGCTGAGGCCGATCGGCACTAGCAGAGGAAAGGTGTAAGCCCATTCCAGGAAGTCAAACACTTTGGTTGTGTCGAGTAGGGCTGTCACCACTGATATTTGAGGGTTTAGGTGGTGCATAACAACGAAGACAGTTCTGAGGTTATGGATGTGGCTCTACCCTGGACAAAGCCCAACTGGTCGGGCCTCCCAATCTTGGGTGAGAGAGCTAGCAAGCGATTGGCAAGCACCTGGGCGTAGATTTTATTGTCAGGGTTTATGACTGAGAAGGGCCTTTACGAGTGACAACTCTCAGCTGGTGTATCTGGTTTAGGGAGAGTGATAATTGCTGCTTCCCGAAGTGAGGGTGGGAATGAGCCTGGATGTAGGGATTCTTGATACATCGCCAGGAATTGTGGGGCTAAGAGGGGAGCATATTCCTTGTAAAAGGTGGTGGTTAGCACATCTAGGCCAGGTACCTTGGCCCATATTTATACTCGGTTTGCGCTGAATTAGCGTCATTTTTTTAACGTTAATTCAGCGCAAACCTAACTCCATATTTATGCTTTGGCGCTAGACACGTCTAGCGCCTAAGTTATGGAGTTAACGTTGTTTTCTGGACGTGAAAACCTACCTTGCATCAATGAGATGCAAGGTAGGCATTCCCATACAGAAAAGGACGATATGGCCTTAGCTCCATTTTTATCCCCTGTGCTAAAATCCAGCTCGGGGGGATGAGGGTCTTAAATAATGACACTAAGCTTGCTTAGTTCCATAATTTAACGCCTGGGTATGGGCTGGCGTTAGGGGACCTGTAGGCATATTTCCATAGTCAGAGACCATGGAAAGAGCCCACAGGTGCCCTTCCCGGGCCCCAGGGACACTCTCACCCACCTACACTAGAGGGACACCACAGGATGGGGGACCCATCCCAGGTAGTTCCTGATAAGTTTTTTTTTTTTTTTTTTAAATCATGCTCGGGGGCCCGAACTTGGGGCCCCCTGCAAAGCGCTGGACTCAATGGCCATTCATCCTCAGGGCACGGCCATTGGGGCGGTAGCCATGGCTCCTGTCTTTGCTAAGACAGGAGTCAAAGACAGGAGCCATGTCCATGGGGATTGTGCAGAAGAAAATGGCGCTACATGGCTTAGAGGCATTTTTTTTGCCTCTAATCAGTATAGCGCCATAATGTGGCCCACAAGCTCCAGTTTCTCCTATGCCTCCCCAACTCTGTTAGCGTCCATTACAAGGACACTAACAGGGCATTAGCCCCAGCTAGTGCCATTCCATAAATATGGCGCCTGATCGGCGTCTTGGAATGGCGCTAGCCACCGCTATACTTTTTCACGCAAAACTTCGCTAACTCAGTTTTCCATGAAAAAGTATAAATATGGGCTCTTGTCTCCTGGGAGGCGGCTCATGAACTGGATGATTTCATCATTGGTGATAGGGACATTCAGGTAGGCCCAGTGTGCGCTATCAAGCCATATCAGTTGTATATGACATCAGAATATTTATTGAGCTCCTCCTTGCCAAGAACCCGAGTGACTGTATAAAGTTGGGCATACAAAGTGGACATTGCATTCAGTATTTCTGGTGAGGAGGACACTAGGTTGGAGTCA
Organism: Pleurodeles waltl; assembly: GCF_031143425.1. Lineage (NCBI taxonomy): Eukaryota > Metazoa > Chordata > Amphibia > Caudata > Salamandridae > Pleurodeles > Pleurodeles waltl. The sequence continues at coordinate 1,732,671,089 of NC_090444.1, forward strand.
CAGTTGTAAAGTTGTAAAGTTGAGTGATGTATTCTGAAGCCTGCGGTGGATGAAGTAGACCTGCCAGTGTTTTGCCCATCTGATCCCCTTAGTCAGAGAGTCAAGCCTGCGCTTCTGTGTGTAAATTGTGAGTTTCACAGGGGACCGCCTCCTGGAATTCCAACAGTTTCTTGTGGATCTAAGCCAGGTTGGCAGTATCCTTGCAGTGAAAGTATTGCATTTCAAGGATGCACATTTCTGCTCCAGTTTGGTTAAAGACCTTATCACTGCTCTCAGGACCCTGACTGTTTTGTTGATGCAGGAGTCTTGTATTACTGCCTTAAGGGCTTCCCACAGTGTGGATGTCTATTCTCCAGAGTTTCTGTTGTGAGTGAAGAAGTCTATAATTTCTATGCAGATTTCCTCACAGAATACAGCATCCCTCAACACAGCTGGTGTAGCCTCCAATTAAATGCTTTGGGCGTTGTTTGGTGTACTTGAATCTTCAAAGAACCAGAGTATGATCTGAGAGGGTGCATAGTAAGTAAACCACCCTAGAAATCCAGGTCTCGACATCCTTGCATATGAACCAAAAGTCTATTCTAGACCAGTGTTGGACTTTTTTGCTTATGCAGGTCATCCCCAATCTTTTTGCCTCCTGCCTCCTATTTTGTCTGACCTGTTGCTGTTGGCTTTTGAACTCTGAGCACTTTACCACTCCTAACCAGTGCTAAAGGGCATATGCACTCTGTGAAAATTGTAATGTTGATTGGTTTATTCATGATTGGCATATTTGATTTACTAGTAAGTCTCTAGTAAAGTGCACTAGAGGTGCCAGGGCCTGTAAATCAAATGTTACTAGTGGGCCTGCAGCACTGGTTGTGCCACCCATATAAGTAGCTCTGTAATCATGTCTCAGACCTGCCACTGCAGTGTCTGTGTGTGCAGTTTTAACCATTTTGTGCACAGACACAGTGCTAATGGGTTGTACATATGGATTTCCTGAAAAAAGCATATGTCTATTTTGAGTTTGTTGAGTTTGAAGTGTAGCAAGCTGATAGAAATGGGGTCTTTGGTTGGCAGTCAGGTTACCCCCTGTCCAAGCAAAGACCCTCATTCTAGTTGGGGTAAAGGAGAATCACCCTCAGTTAAACCACACTCACCCCCTTGGTAGCTTGGCACGAGCCACACACACAGTAACTCAGTGAAAACACTACAGAATGACGCAACACAGATTTAGAAAAATAGGAAATATGTATCTAACCAAAACAAGACCAAATACAAAAGAAATCCACAATATACAGTTAAACATATGACTTTAGCACTTAAAAGTATGAAAACAGTGCCTTGATGCACAAAGGCTGCAAATTGGTATTATGCAATGTCGTGACGGGGTCGTTTCCTACAATGCGACGCCAATGGCGCCATTTACGGAGTCGTTCAACCCCCAGGTACAGTACCTTAAGAACAAGTAGAAAACACGCCAGTGCAGGGAGTCAGGGAGAGTGACGTCGCCAGGTCCGATGCGGTGTTGGTTCCAGTGCCACAGGGCAGAAGGACAGCGGCGTCGCGCAACGGCATTGGGTCCACAGTACAGGGCGGCATCAGATGCAAAGTCAGTCCCTTCGTTCCAGCAGATGCCAAGTCCGGTGGAGTCACGAGACTGCGGAGTGACCTCACAGGGTCGCAATGATGTCACAGGCCCGCGGTTGCTGTGATGGCGTGAGGTTGTCACAGACGTTGGACTTACGAAACTCCGGTGTCAGTGAACTCGGCCGGGATCAGCGATTGCAGCGGCGCGGAGACTTCAGGGTCGTCGAACTTCTACGAGGTCCACGGCCTCGGGGCAGGCAGCATCGCAGCTTTGGGGAAGCAGCGTCAGCTCACAGGGTCGTCGGAGTAGTCGCACTCAGTAAGGTCAACAGCCTTGGGGCAAGCGGCGTCGCGGTTCCAGGTAGCAGCGTCTTTTGTGAAGTCTTACGGCGTTGTCCGACATCGTTAGACTGTTTTTTCTCCAGGAATTCACTTCCATAGGCATGGGAACTGGAACGGCACCCTCTGGCAAGCAAGATGCCAGAGCAAGTAGACTTGGGTCTGTTTGGTGAAGCCTTTGCTGTCCCTGAGGCTTCAAAACAGGAGCCAAGCTTTATTCCAAGCTCTTGGAGTTACTTCTCAAGCAGGAATGCAACAAAGTCCAGTCTTTGTCCCCTTGCACATGCAGAAGCAGCAGCTGCATGATATCCCAACATAGCACAGTCACAGGCAAGGGCAGTATTTCTCCTCAGCTCTTCTCCAGGCAGAGGTTCCTCTTGAATCTTTGAAGTAATCTAATTTTCAGGGGTTTTGGGTCCTCTTCTTATACTCCTTTCTGCCTTTGAAGTAGGCAAACCTCAAATAAAAGACCCTCTTGTTTGAAACATCCTGCCTGACCCAGGCCTGCCCCTAGACACACACCAGGGGGTTGGAGACTGCACTGTGTTAGGCAGGCACAGCCCTTTCAGGTGCAAGTGACCACTTCTCCCCACCCCTCAACTCAGCCCAGATGGCGCATCAAGATATGCAGGCTACACCCCAGCTACCTTTGTTTTACTGTCTAGAGGAGAGGTGTCAGCAGCCCAACTGTCAAACTGATCCAGATAGGGAATCCATTCCAAAAGTGGCATTTCCAAACACAAAATCTAAAAACCAACTTCACTAAAAGATGTATTTTTAAATTGTGAGTCCAGAGACCCCAAACTCCACATGTCTATCTGCTCCCAAAGGGAATCTACGCTGCAATCATATTTAAAGGCAGCCCCCATGTTAACCTATGAGAGAGATAGGCCTTGCAACAGTAAAAATCAAATTTGGCAGTATTTCACCGTCAGGACATGTAAAGCATATAAGTACATGTCCCACCTTTAACATACCCTGCACCCTGCCCATGGGGCTACGTAGGGCCTACCTTAGGGATGCCTTACATGTATAAAAAGAGAAGGCTTAGGCCTAGCAAGCGGGTACACTTGCCAAGTTGAATTGGCAGTTTAAAACTGCACTCTCAAACACTGCAGTGGCAGGTCTGAGCCATACTAATGTGGGTAGCACAACCAGTGCTGCAGGCCCACTAGTAGCATTTGATTTACAGGTCCTGGGCATCTCTAGTGCACTGTACTAGGGACTTACTAGTAAATCAAATATGCCAATCATGGAAAGCCAATTACACTTACATTTTACATAGGAGCACTTGCACTTTAGCACTGGATAGCAGTGGTAAAGTGCCCAGAGTAACAAAAACAGCAAAACCAGAGTCCAGTACACATTAACATCCTGGGAAACAGAGGCAAAAAGTTAGGGGAGACCACGCCAAGGATGTTAAGTCTAACATAAGCGCACTTTACAGTGATCATTTTGGTCTCAGAAATTTAACGTTAGGCAATTTAAAGTGGTCATGTTATATGAGGAGATAGTGCACTAAAACTGATGAGTGAATGCTGTGTGGCCTACGGCAAGCGGGTGCTGTTAGAGGAAAGTATATCCTGTGGCAAGGGTGAAACAGAAAACTACAATCACAACAGAAAAACATAATAAGAAAACAAATTCCCCTCCTCCCCTCCCACTCCAACCCCACCAATCAGGTTGAGATAAGCACACCCTCCCTCCACCCACCCAACCTACAACCTACAATGTGACAGCAATGGTAAACATATCTTGGGGCCTGGGATACACCAGGTGACAACCCTGCTATGTACAGCTATGGTGGCCGAACAAGAAGTTGAAGGGGGACCCCCACATGTATGAGTACATCAATAGGTTGGCACAGGATGTAAGATGCCATTAGCAAACAGACAGAAATCAAAGCCTCCAGCATGAGGTGCAAGGAGGGACAACATGGGATACATCAGCATAGCTGAACGTAATTGAATAAAATGGTATATGAGTGAGAGAATGTGTGAGTGTAAGGAAAGGACGTGTAGGTGAGTGAAAGTAGATGCATCCTTTTTCTGAAGGGGGTGTTTCAAAATGCAAGAGGTTGATTGTTGAGCCAGGTGCAGAACTGTAAGAAGAATGGCTGAAACTTAGAGTGCCACTCCTCTGTTCTGGGGTGTTGCCTTCAATTTATAGGGAGGGCAGTCTTGTCTCACAGAAGCCAACATCTGTGGCGCCGCGCTTAACAGCGGCATCTATTTTTTCAGCCACTGTCGGATCGCGACTCCGATTAGCGGAGCGCCGTCCCCTGCGTTTTTGCACACATTTAATGACGCATTTCAGGACGCACATTTCGTGCTCCCGGTCGTTTCGTTCTTACCTGTTTCCTCAACATTCTTCTTACTTATCGGATGTGGATTTCCCTTCTTGTCTTTTTTCCTTCTTTTTCTTCTGTTTTCTATGCATGTTGCTTTTTCTTTCTCCTGGGTTCTATGCTGTCTTCTTGCTGGTTATCATGTTGTCTTCTTTCTGTTTCTTTTTCCCAGCCTGTCTTTTTCTTTTATATTTCTGCTTTTTTCCCATTCTGTTCTATGGGTTTTTCCCAATCCAAGATGGTGTTGCCTTCTCTTTCCTGTATTGTCACTTCCTGTCTTCCAGTATATAAGTCACTCAGTCCTGATCTGCCTGGCATTGCAAACACTTCCTCTTGGTGGTGATCTTCGACCCTGTTCGTCATGTATGTTCCTGTTGCTGATTTAGATTTTTCCTTTTTCATGTTCCTGTTGCTGATTGAGATTTTTCCTTTTGTTCCTTTTTTCATTCCTGTTGTTTCCTCTATTTCAGGAGTTCCTGTTTTTGAGGTCTTTCCTCCATTTTGTTTTTTTTTCCCTCTGGAACTCCATCTGGAGGGTACGGTCTGCTTAGGCGTTTACCTGTCAAGCAGCTTTGTGGCTACTAGAAAGGGTCGCCCCTATCTTGGTTTATCCAGGACCAGCAGAAGACTGGGTATCCTTTCAAATCCTGCAGTCCAAGGTGAGAAGCATCGTGCACATCGTGCCAACAACAGAAACAAGAACACCAGAAACAACAGTATCAGAAGAATCAGACCCAACCTCTGCATTGGTTTGGCTTCAAGTGGCAGGCTTTTAAACCAAAGCAGAGGGGAAGGCACAAGAGGCCAAGCAAGTGGCAGCACCAATGAAAATTCAGAGGATGTTCAAGGAGTATCTGGATGACCCAAAAGAGGTGTTTGTGGATGAAAACCCGTAGGTGTATTGGTATGAGAAGATGTGCCAGTAGCCAGAGCTCAGCAAGCTGGCAATGAAGTATCTGGCTTGTCCTGTAGCCAGCCTGTCTGCTGAATGTCTGTTCAGTGCAGCTGGCACAGTTGCTACAGTGAGAAGGACAAGTCTCTTGCCTCAATCTGTAGAGAGATTAACCATGTACAAAATTTACCAGCATTTTATATTACCTATTACACTGTTCTCGAAACACCACAGTAGGAGGAAGAGGATGATTGGTAAGAATCAAGTGTGTTTGCTGACCAACTTCTGGGTGAACCACCGGTGTTTGAGGACAAACTCTTCTTCCTGGACTGAGTATGCCAGTACTACGATAGAACTTTTAAATTATTTCATGTTTTTAATTATTTCAACTCTATCTTCGTTCAAGCACCGATACACATACTCGGTGAGCAACCTAAATTTCCATATATCTAAAGCCCTCCATCTCCCAACAGAGTCCGAGCTCTAGCACCTGGTCAGCGGCAGCTGGCAGCCCGACCAGTCCTCCAAGCGGGAACAGAATAATTTTCCTAATGTTAACCCAGAGACCTGATGGTCTACAAAAGCATCTAGGAGCTTCAACAAGATTGGCGCAGTCTGGTCAGGGTAGTGGATATATAATAGTGTGTTGTCTGTATAAAATGAGATAACTTGTGTTGAACTCCCGACACAAATCCTGCAGGGCTCCAGCTCATTACACAGGAGGAGTGCTAAAGGCTCAATGGTGAGAGCAAACAGGAGCTGTGAGAGGGGGCAACCCTGTCTGGGGCCCCTATCAACCTCCCACCGCTCAGAAAGACCACTTCCAACCCTGACACAAACCATTGGGCCAGTGTATAAGAGCTTCGCCCACCTACAAAAGATAGGACCAAACCTCATCCCCTGCAGCCCTGCCTACAAATAGGGTCCCTCCAAAGTATCAAATGCGTTTTCTGTATTGAGGGATTCTAGTGCCAGCTCGTGTTGAACATTCATAGTTTCATAGAAGATATGTGTGATCCTTCTGAAATTGAGCGAGGTATTGCGGGCGGCATGAAGCCACACTGGTCCTCATGCACCAGAGCACTGATCATTCCCCCCAGTCGCGCTGCTAGCATCTTGCATAATATTTTAACATCAGAGCTGTCTTTATGAGGAAGGTTCTGCCATGTCCCACCCAGGCTTCAGCAGAAGGCAAACAATACCCTCTCTCATAGTATGCAGGAGTATCCCACCCACCGGTGTCCCCCCGGAGAACCTCCAACAGCTTTTCCCTAAGCATGGCTGAGTAATTAATAAAATTCCATGGGGAATCCGTCCACACCTGGGACCTTGGATCTGTTGAGGGCCCAAATGGCCTCTCCCAGTTCCTTCAAGGAGATCTCACTTTCCAATTCCTGTACGAGATCCGGTGCCAGAGTAGGCAGGTCCACTTTCAACAAGAATTGTTCTATCAACCCCAGGGAACCCACTATCCTGCATGATATACACCTTTGAGGTGCTCCTCAAAAACCCCCATGATATAAGGACAGCGACTAGTTCCCAATCCTTCGTTACGGGCATGAACATGAAGAATAGGAGGTACCTACTGTTCCTGATGCAATATCCATGCCTATAATTTACCAGACTTTTCTCCCTCCCTGTGGAAGCATTGAAGGTATGCCTCAAGTTTGCACTTATCCAAGGATTCCAAAGAAGACTGCACTGCCTGTTGGGCCTGGAGCACTGCCTCCTGTTTCTCAGAGGAGAATTCCTTAGATCCCTGAAGTTCCATCAAATGACGCTCCCGCGCCCCAAGTCAGCCTCCAGCTGTTGACTTATGCCGCAAGCAGTTTCTATACAAGCCCCACGCATGACTACCTTGAGGGCCTTCCAATCCAGAGTTGCAGAGGAGGCAGACCCCAGTTAGCATCCAGATAATCTGGGAGGGAGGACTCCAGTGTGTCTTAACACACAGCATCAGCCTAGAGGTCAGATGGCATATGTCTGCATCGTGCTTAGTGCACCCCAGTGCTCCATTGCAATTTGAGCAATACCGGTTCATGATCAGAAAGAAAGCACCATGAATGTGTTACTCCCATCAAATTATGAATGTCTACTCCACCAACCAGTATACGTTCCAAACTGCTATATGTATTATGGGTCAAGGAATGACTAGTATACTCGCAGCCATTGGGGTGCAGAGCCCACCAGCTGTTGCAGAATCCCAGGTTGGGCATTACTGCTGCAAGAGAGGATGTCATCAGGAGCATAGTACCGCACTTGAGCGGGTGCGATCCAGGTTCCCATCCAGGATACAGTTGTAATCCACCACCCAGATTATGGGGGTCCCAACACTATCTTCCAGGAGATCCTCCATTTGGTTATAACATTGTTTGTCATCCATATTGGGCGCATGAGTATCAAGGAGTGTAATGGCCTTGCAATCCAGTGTACCCTAGGCCAGTAGATAACGCCCCTCTATGTCTTGCTTTACTATAAATGTGTTGAAAGGGCACCCCAAATGACCACGCCCCAAGCAGAGAAGTAAAAAGCTGAGAACAATTGCCCCCTCTATTTCTTTCCCAGTTTCTGAGATTCATCAGTTGCGTAGGTTCTCATTATCCTACTGGATTTGGGTGGCAGAATCACCTGTAGTGTGGGGGACTGAGTCTAATCCCACACCATGTGACACCTGTCGCCCTAATCTGGGTTATTCTGGCAAACTAGCAGTGCCTCATCTCCACCCAAGAGCAGGGATGATTACGGCAACCCGGCGCATGACAGAAATGACTCCTCAGGCGAATCATGGTCTATCAGATCTCATCCGTTTCTCTCAGTTACATTAGTCTCACATATGCAAAGACAATCAGAGACAGAATATGGTTCAATAAGGTTTTATTGAAATAACTGCATCTTAGATAGTAAGTCATGTATTGCAATAACTAGGACAATAAAGCACAATAGAAATAAAATTGTGACAAGGAGAGTAAAACACAAAAATAACCCTACCATACTGTCACTATGGATAATAGATATAGGCCCTTATTCTAACTCTGGCGGGCGGCGGTTGCCGCCCGCCCGGCGGGAAGCGCCATTTGGCTGCCACACGGCCAAAATACCGCTTCCTGCATTCCGACCTTCCCGCTGGGCCAGCGGGCGCTAACAATGTTGGTGCCCGCCGGCCCAGCGGGAAGGGGGCCTGCAACATTGAAGCCTGCTCCGAATGGAGCCGGCGGTGTTGCAGGTGTGCGACGGGTGCAGTTGCACCCGTCGCGCTTTTCACTGTCTGCTAGGCAGACAGTGAAAAGCAGGCTGGGGCCCTGTTAGGGGACCCCTGCACTGCCCATGCCAATGCATGCACTGCCCAGTGCATGGGCAGTGCAGGGGCCCCCAGGGGCCCCAGGACACCCGTTCCCGGCAGCCTCTTCCTGGCGGTGTAAACCGCCAGAAACAGGCTGGCGGGAAGGGGGTTGGAATCCCAAGGGCAGCGCTGCTTGCAGCGCTGCCCTGGCGGATTCGCCCAGCAGGGGCAAAAACGGCGGGAAACCGCCAGCCCCGGTTTTCCGACCGCGGCTTTACCGCCGCGGTTGGAATGGGCTTTGAAGCACCGCCAGCCTGTTGGCGGTGCTTCCGTCGTTCTGCGCCCTGGCGGTCCAAGACCGCCAGGGTCACAATGACCCCCATAGTTCCTACCTAAACTTGTTAACCTCTATTTCTGCCCTTCGGGTCCCCCCCCTCCTGGGAAGACATCATCCCTCATACCTGAGCAAAGAGGCCTGTGGTCTAGGTAGACACCGTTCCCATATAGACCAAGAAGCAGATAGTCTAAGTAAGCAGGTGTAGCGAAGCAATCAGCATATAGTCATGGTCATCTGGCTGGAATCTCCCTCTAAAGTGTATGGGGATAAGTGGTGTTTTTATGATAAAACAGCTGATCTTCTGAGAAAAGATCCCCACTTAAGGAAATGTATGTTTCTGTGAACGTCGGAGACAAAGCGTACCACGTTTGCCAGCAACCTATCTTACTGTAGCCTTGAAGAAAGCACAGAGTGAGAGAAATGTCTTGTTAAGAACATAGTGCTGTCCTAGGCAAGGGAAAGGGAAAATAAAACAAGACCGCAAATGTGTCTAAGCTAAAGTGCACAGCTGCAGGCCTAAGTTGCTAAAATAAGGTGAGAAAAGTAAAGCTAAAATGGCTACACAACACATCCTTTAGAAGATAGGTTCCCTGCAGGAAGGCTAGTGGCACTCTATTTAGTCTAAGGAACGAGAGTACTCTATACCTTTTAGAAATGCCCTTTAGGCCCCTGACATTCCATGTCAAGAAATGAGCAACTTCTGCCATCTCTGAGCACAATGTCTCTTTAGCAGGACTGGACCCCTCTCTTTGTCCAACCAATGGTCAATATACGCACCCCCATCCATTGAAGAGGAGTGACATAAACCCCCACATGCATAGCAAACAACATTTTGCACTCAAAAACCTATAGGACTACTTAACACAACAACTCCCTTAACAGCCCCCACCCCGGACAGACAGTATAACAACATTAACTCATACTGCACATCCATCATGTGTCCGAGTCACCAGATCCTCGGGGTCTGCGCACGTTCCCAACACATCCACCACTGAACAGCTCCAAGACTCTGATAGATAAATCACAGAGGCTAAGAGAGTTCAAGAGGGGAAGAGGGGATTTAGGAAGGGAACAGCTGGGAAGGAGACCTATAGTAAGAAGAAAGGTTAGAACACACAATATGAAAATGATATCTCCTGGAAGCAATATTAGACTATGATTTTAAGCATAGTCATTCTGAAAACGTGAATAATCTAGGAATGAAGTTTTAAAATGACTAGGTTTCAAGATGGCCAGATAACTGTACTGGAATCAAGATTAATTAAATGAAAAATTTCTTATTCAAGCATTTTTCTTTACATGAGAATCAGAAACAATATTCTGACTAAATTTTAAATCAGCCGTATAAATCCTTTTTTTTAGGAATGCATAATAGAAGCATACAATATTACATTCAGAAACTCTGGCCTTTTGTGTTTTCTAGAAATGTATCAACACAGATTACACACTTTGCAGATATATATATATATATATATATATATATATATATATATATATATATTTATATATAATAAACACTATAGAAGAATTGTACTTCAATGACTAGCATGATATGAGTTAAGGAAATAAATCACACACTTACCAACTCAAATACTACCAAACAAAATATCCTAGAATGGTAGCATACAATGAACAACATGAAATAGACTCAACGAGAAAATCGCGCGTCTTACTGACTTAAATGTCACCATGCAAAAATGTCAAGAAATGGTTGCGCGTAATAAATAACAAGATTTAAATCATCATAAAACGAATCGTATGTCTTTCCGATTCGTAATCCTTCATGTAAATGTCAAGAATGGTTGCGCGCTATAAATAACAAGCTTTAAAATTATCTTGAATCAAATTGCTCGTCTTGTCGATTCATAGCCTCCATGTAACTGTCAATAAATGGTAGCGCATAATGAAACACAAGTTTTAAAGCTTCCTAAAACGAATCACGCGTCCTGCCGATTCGTAAGCGTCCATGTACAAGTTAAAAAACAATAGAGCGCAATGTAACACAAGTTCTAAATTTTTATAAAACGAATCGCGCGTCTTGACGATTCATAAACCTCCATGCAAGTATTATAAACACTTAAATGCACATTTTCAATGAGTTCAAAGTAAGTTGTTAATTAAATAAATAATTAGACTCTAGAATACAAGACTTCTGAAAATAAACGGTGTTGGGAATAAACCCAACTACCGTCTTACCTCCCAAGAACAAGATTCACCAATGAAGCATGTAAAGCAGAGGACTGGAAAATCAAATAAGCCACCGGGACAGGAACTCTGGAAATAGCTGCTGTTCTGCACTGGGACCTCAGAATAGTGAGTACTGGGAGTTGGGCTGGCTCTCCTTTTATAGAGTCTTGGCCCAGCCCTCAACCACGCCCAGGCATGCTGCAGGGAAGTCTCTGGAAGACCCTGGAAAGGGACCACACCCTAACACACTTTGAAAACCTGCAACAATACATTGCAAAGGAACAGTATTTGGAAGCATATTAAAAATCAGTCTTCAGGATTGAATTCTGCAATGCAAAAGGTTAAACCACAATTTATCAACAAAATGCATACATTACAGTGTTTTGAGAGTGCTGGGTTTTTGCATTCTAGTCGCCAATAGAGCGCGTAACATTCTGGTGTTGACAGTACTCCCAGGCATGCTCTAGAGCCTGGTTTGCCTGGATTAAGACAATGAAAGCGTCTCACAAGTACTGGAGCATGAACATCAGAGGCGGAAACCCATGAGTTACTTTCAGGACCATAACCTTTCCATGAGATTAAGTACCATAGATTACGCCCTCTCAGTTTAGAATCCAACACTTTCTTGACTTCGTATTCTTCTTCCCCTTGTACTAGAACAGGAGCTGGATGAGGGTGGATCTTCTGGTCTGCATTTTTCAAGAGGGAAGTGTGGAACACTGGATGAATCCGTAAGGATCTGGGTAATTGTAATTTATACGTCACCTGATTGATTTGCTGAAGGACAGTGTAAGGACCTATGAATTTGGGGTTAAACATGATTCTTCTTGAAGTCTATATGTTTTGTGGAAAGCCACACTTTGTCACCTGGTTGATATTGTGGTCCCTCACAATGTTTCTTGTCATAATGCCTTTTGTATTTTTGTTTGGCTTTTTCTAAATGCTGTTGAATCAGTTTGTGGGTTTGATGCAAATGCTGAATGGTTTCTGACACAGCTGGAGTAAGAGAACTTTCTTTAGGAATTGTGATGGGCAAGGTGTCAGGATGATAGCCAAATAAACCAAACAAGGGTGTAACGACAATTGAAGTGTTGAATGAGTTATTATAAGCTAACTCAGCTAACCAGAGCATAGATGTCCAAGAATGAAGTGCCTTGTCAGCGTAGGCACGTAGGTATTGTTTCAAGGTCTGATTTAGTCTCTCCGTTTGACCATCCGTTTGAGGGTGGTGACTAGTAGATAGTGTAGATGTCACTTGAAGTATTTTACACCATGTCTTCCAGAAATTGGAGGTAAATTGTGACTCCCGATCGGAGAGGATAACCTTTGGCAGTCCATGATAACGAATTACTCTGTTCAGTAAAATAGTTGCCAGTTCACTAGAAGTGGGCAGTTTTTTACAGGCAATGAAATGTCCATATTTCGTGAGACTATCTACTACCACCAGAATTACTGAATGCTGTTGAACCACTGGCAAACCAGTAATAAAGTCTAAAGAAATGTGCTCCCATGGACGACTTGGAGTTGGAAGTGGATGTAACAACCCTTTTGGTTTTGAATGACTTGGTTTAATGCGAGCACAAACTTCGCAGGTGTTCACCATTGCTTTTACATCTTTTGTAAGGGTAGGCCACCAAAAATAACGTTGGATCAGTTCAATAGTTTTAGGAGTACCTGGGTGACCTGCCTTAGGTATAACATGCAACCAATGAAACACTATCTTGCGAAGCTTGGTAGTGGGTACAAACAAACGAGTGTTATGAAAGGGTAGTCCTTGCTTGATTGACCTTTTGGGATCTGCTTGGGCCCATGTTTGCCATTTTTCAACAGTGAAAGAGTTATGAATTTCTTCAAAGAAATCTTCAGTTTTTATGACACATAGAACCTTGTCAGGAGCTATGATAGCTCTGGAGGGTTGAAATGCAGGCAACGTGGTAGACTCTTGATGGGACAAGGCTTCAGCTTTGCGATTATCTTTACCAGGCCGGAAAGTTACTACAAAATCAAATTCAGCCAAAAACAGCATCCAGCGTAATTGCCGAGGGGTCAAAAGTCTGGCGGAACGCATGAATTGAAGATTACGATGATCAGTATATACTGTAACCGTGTATTTGGCACCCAACAAATGATGTCTCCATTCTTGAAAGGCATCACGAATCGCCAGAAGCTCTTTTTCAGCAATGACATAGTTCTGTTCGGCTTTGTTCAATTTCCGAGACATATAAGCTACAGGATGAAGTTGACCAGTGTCTTTATTTCGTTGTGATAAGACGGCCTCTATTGCTACATCTGAAGCATCAGCTTCCACTATGAAAGGTCGATTTGCATCAGGATGAATCAAGACTGGAGCAGTGGAGAAAGCTTCCTTCAAAGTCGAGAAGGCTTGAGCAGCTTCTGGGGACCATACACATTTTTCTTTCTTTCTTAGTAGCTTAGTGATTGGAGCTACTGTCTGGGAGAAATGATTTATGAACCTCCGGTAAAAATTAGCAAATCCCAGAAAACATTGCACATCACAAACAGTCTTTGGGGTGGGCAATTAATACTGCTTTCACTTTCTTTTCTGCCATCAACATACCTTGAGGGGTAAGAATAACTCCTAAAAACTCAACTGTGGTAACGTGAAACTCACACTTGTTTAGTTTGCAGTATAAATTGTGCTTTCGAAGGGCTGCGAGAATTTTCTTGACATGTTGAACATGCTCGTTTTCATTGTCTGAGTAGATCAGAATGTCATCGATGTAGACTATGGCAAATATGTCGAGGTACTCTCTAAGAGCGTCATTCAAGAAAAATGTAAATGCTGCTGGAGCATTATACAGACCAAAAGGCATGACAGTGTATTAAAAAAGGCCATATCTTGTCTTGAATGCTGTTTTCCATTCGTCACCCTCTCTCATTCTGACCAAATGATAAGCACCTCGAAGGTCAAGCTTCGTGTAGATTTTTGCTCTCTTTACTTGTTCCTATAAAACCGGAATTAGGGGTAAAGGATATTTATTTTTGATGGTGACTTTGTTCAAACCCCTATAGTCGATGCAAGCTCGAAGTTCTCCATTAGCCTTTGGAACAAAAAACAAAGGAGAAGCTGCAGGAGACTTAGAGGGACGAATGAAGCCATTCTCCAAAAATGGATCTAGGTATTTTCGTAAAAGTTGGTTTTCATGTTCTGACAGGGCATATACACGACAGTTGGGAAGTATCGCACCTGGGGCTAGATCAATTTGGCAGCCATAAGATCTATGAGGAGGTAGATTCTCTGCTCCTTTCTCATCAAATACATCTTGGTAAGTTGAATACTGTTTGGGCAATTGAATTTCTTTCTCCGCGGCAGTAGCTATGGAAGATTTGCAAACTTTTGATACTTAAATTTTTTGGAGACATTGTTCGTTACATAGCGCAGATGAGAACACGATTTTTCGTTCTGCCCAATTGATCTCTGGATTGTGATGAGTTAACCATGGCAAGCCGAGGATAATCCCATATTGGGGAGCATGAATCACGTCAAAGATGATTTTCTCAGTATGTTTCTTTCTTTGATTTTTATCTTCACAAATCATTGACAAGGGGATAGTCTGCAGAGTTACTGGGCCTCCAGTCAAGAGTTTTCCATCAACTGCCTGGATGATTTCTGGGGTTTTCTTTTCAATACATGGGATCCCCCATGCACAAACCAATTGGATATCAACAAAGTTCCCAGTATCCCCAGAATCGACTAGAGCCTTTTTGAAATAACTATTTTTCTTGACCTAAACTCTTATTTCCAGTTTAAGATGCCTAGATTGTGAAGGGTCCACGGTGACACCCAAGAGCAACTCTTCTCTGCATCTCGGGTGTTTTAGTTTTCCAACTCGACTGGTGTATTGGCTGCGACCTTCTGAACCGGACCTTGCTTGTTCTTTGGTTTGATTGGACAATCTTTGGCAAAATGACCCTTCCGCCCACAATAAAGACATTGTCCATTTATTCTGTGTAAATCCTTTTCCCATTTGGTCAAAGGTCTTCTGATGGTTCCAATTTCCATCGGTTCCGGCGTTCTCTCTTTCGAAATTCTTGAGTCTCTGTTATCATGAATACGCCATGAATATTTTTCAATCTTGTTGCGCGTTCCTTTACGTTCTGCTAAACGATGATCAAGCCTCAAAACAAGGTTTATTAGTTCTTGACAGTCTGTCGGTTGTGGGTCAATTTGCGCTAAGATATCTTTTAATTCCTCTTTGAGTCCCTTGTAAAACAAAACCGCTTGTTTTTCTTCAGGCCAGGATGTCTCGGCAACCAACCAATTAAAATTGGCTAAATACGATACTAGATCTTGAGTCCCTTGGTGTAAATCTAATAATTCACGATCTGCTGACTCTGTTACAGTTCTACGATCAAAAACTCTCTCAAACTCACGGACAAAATGTCTCCAGTTGTATAACAAGGGACTATCTTTACGCACAAGAGGAATTGCCCAAGTAGCTGCATCCCCAGCCAAATATGATAACAAGAAAGCTACTTTGGACTGGGCATCGGGGAAAGTATGTGGTCTGCAGGTGAAGTGTAGTCCCACTTGAACCAGGAAAGATTGCGCTTTCGAAGGGTCATCTGAGAAACGTTCTGGGGGAGCTAAAGGAATTGCGGAAGGAACATTTAGAGAAATGTTTGTCGGATTACTTCCAGAAGCCTGAGAAGAAGTACCTGGCCAAAACACACCTGTGGGACTTTGTTCTTTCTTCTCTACCTTATCTTGCAACTGACTCACTTTCGCAGCTAAGCTAGTTGTTAATTCTTTGGATGATACCACCTCTGCCTGTAGCTGGGTGATAGCCTTGACTAACTCGTCTAGCGTGGCCATGCTGAGAACATACACAAACCAGGAGGATAATAATTTGTGGGCTCACTATTCTGTCAGAGTCACCAGATCCTCGGGGTCTGCGCACGTTCCCAACACATCCACCACTGAACAGCTCCAAGACTCTGATAGATAAATCACAGAGGCTAAGAGAGTTCAAGAGGGGAAGAGGGGATTTTGGAAGGGAACAGCTGGGAAGGAGACCTATAGTAAGAAAAAAGGTTAGAACACACAATATGAAAATTATATCTCTTGGAAGCAATATTAGACTATGATTTTAAGCATAGTCATTCTGAAAACGTGAATAATCTAAGAATGAAGTTTTAAAATGACTAGGTTTCAAGATGGCCAGATACCTGTACTAGAATCAAGATTATTTAAATGAAAACATTCTTATTCAAGCATTTTCCTTTACATGAGAATCAGAAACGATATTCTGACAACATTTTAAATCAGTCATATAAATCCTTTTTTTTTAAAGAATGCATAATAGAAGCATACAATATTACATTCAGAAACTCTGGCCTTTTGTGTTTTCTAGAAATGTATCAACACAGATTATACACTTTGCAGATATATATATATATATATATTTATATATAATAAACACTATAGAAGAATTGTACTTCAATGACTAGCATGATATGAGTTCAGGAAATAAATCACACACTTACCAACTCGAATACTACCAAACTAAATATCCTAGAATGGTAGCATACAATGAACAACATGAAATAGACTCAACGAGCAAATTGCGCTTCTTTCTGATTTAAATGTCACCATGCAAAAATGTCAAGAAATGGTTGCGCGTAATAAATAACAAGATTTAAATCATCATAAAACTAATTGTATGTCTGTCCGATTCGTAAGCCTTCATGTAAATGTCAAGAATGGTTGCGCGCTATAAATAACAAGCTTTAAAATTATCTTGGATCAAATCGCACGTCTTGACGATTCATAGCCTCCATCAAGAAGAATGGAAGCGCATAATGAAACACAAGTTTTAAAGCTTCCTAAAACGAATCGCGCGTCCTGCCGATTCGTAAGTGTCCATGTACAAGTTAAAAAAACAATTGCGTGCAATGAAACACAAGTTCTACATTTTTATAAAATGAATTGCGCGTCTTGCCGATTCATAAACCTCCATGCAAGTATTATAAACACTCAAATACACATTTCCAATGAGTTCAAAGTAAGTTGTTAATTAAATAAATAATTAGACTTTAGAATACGA
This sequence comes from Pleurodeles waltl, assembly GCF_031143425.1. NCBI lineage: Eukaryota > Metazoa > Chordata > Amphibia > Caudata > Salamandridae > Pleurodeles > Pleurodeles waltl. Next base: position 1,732,688,111 of record NC_090444.1, read on the forward strand.
GAGTTCTGAAAATAAACGGTGTTGGGAATAAACCCAACTACCGTCTTACCGCCCAAGAACAAGATTCACCAATGAAGCATGAAAAGCAGAGGTCTGGAAAATCAAATAGGCCACCGGGACAGGAACTCTGAAAATAGCTGCTGTTCTGCACCGGGACCTCTGAATAGTGAGCACTGGGAGTTGGGCTAGCTCTCCTTTTATAGAGTCTTGAGCCAGCCCTCAACCACGCCCAGGCATGCTGCAGGGAAGTCTCTGGAAGACCCTGGAAAGGGACCACACCCTAACACACTTTGAAAACCTGCAACAATACATTGCAAAGGAACAGTATTTGTAAGCATATTAAACATCAGTCTTCAGGATTGAATTCTGCAATGCAAAAGGTTAAACCACAACTTATCAACATAATGCATACATTACAGTGTTTTGAGAGGGCTGGGTTTTTGCATTCTAGTCGCCAATAGAGTGCGTAACATTCTGGTGTTGACATCATGTACCAAGCTGTCAGGACCCACAGCCTACCCCCTTGATCCTCAAACATGGCCTACCACGATTGTGGAGGAGGCCCCTGTCCCCCTAGAGTATGCAAGAACCATACCAGCTATCAAGTAATTCAGACACAACTAATGCAATGCTCTACAATAATAGTAACACCTAAAGAACTGCACATTTCCCTCTTGCCCCCCAGTCTGAGGAAGAGGAAAGCAAAAGAATGGGAGGGACTTCCTAGAAGAATGCAAACATTCGGTATGTGGCAAGGATATGCAATCAAGTAGCAGAGTCACACATGTCCGAGACAGGCTCCATGTCCTGGTTCGCCAGCACCATGGTGCCATCTCCCTGGATCTCGACTTTTGTCGGGCTCCCATGATTGAGTGAGGACGATCATCCCAGCTCGGCATCCTCGCAGAATCTCCAGTGCAGGCTACAAGCACCACGGGCATTCACAGGTCCACAATGCTAGGGTCCTACTTGCTCCCGTGGCACCTTCTCCCACACCTCCAACCATCTCCATATGTCGTATGGGGGAGTTAAAGACGTGAGGCCTGCCTCCGGACAGGACCTTCAGGCACTCCGGGTACAATAACATGTAGCGAAGGCCAATAGGGCGTAGTTTGGCGTAATCCGGTTAATCTATGGTAAATGAAGATTTTGTGATACTGAAAACGGGCAGCATCTGTGTCCCAGGTGGCACGGAGGGTACAATCTCTGTCCTTATATTTCAGGATCCGAGCGATGATTGCGTGTGGCAGAGTCCTGTGCTTAGGGGGCCACCAGGGCCCGATTCACCCTTTCAATTACAAAGAGCAGGGACAGTCCACGCTTCAGCACCTCATGGATACAGCGCTCTATAAATGTAAGGGAGGACCTGGATCATCCAGAATCCAGGTCCTCCCTAACACCAGCCTGCCGCATCTACTACTGCGTCAGTGGGACCAGCGTGGCATACTGCTCCATGGTGTTCCCCTGGGACAGGGGCGGCTGCTCATTCCTCCCATGACAGTTGGCTAGACAGGGGATTTGCCACACAGCATACCAGGGCATTCATGGTTGGGTATTGCATGATACCGCAAGATGCTGCCCAGACGTGAGGAGCATCTTAGAGGAGCGTCCTGCCGGCTATCTTGCGTGGGCACACCCATAGCATTTACAAAATTAGCCATTGAACTTAAAATCTGACTTTAACCATTAAAGATGATTTTTACAATTTCTCAGACACCAAACATGAAATCCTTATCTGTTTTCAATCAAATGTTAGCAAGCAATCCAAACTTATCATCTGGGAGAGGTAGGCTTCACAGTGGATAAATAACTAATTTGTGTGTTTTTCACTAACAGGACATGTAAAACTTAAAAGAACACGTCCAACCTTTAAATTGCAGTGCACACTGTCCTATGGCCTACATGGGTCTACCTTGGGGGTGACTTATAAATAATAATAAAAGGGGGGTTTAAGGATTGGCAAGGAGTTTATTTTGCCAACTTGAATTGGCAGTTTAGCACTACATTCAGGCTGCGATGGCGGACCTGAGACATGTTCCAATGGGCTACTTAAATGGGTGGCACAATTCTCCATGCCCACTGGAAGCATTTAGTTTACAGGTGCAGGGTAGATTGCATACCATTTAACAAGGGACATATAAGTAAATTAAATATGCCTATTAGGTGTTAGTCAATTTGACCAGATTGTAGGATGTGAGCACAGGCACTTTAGCACTGGTTAACAGAGGTAAAGTGCACAGAGTCCCAAAGCCAACAAAATCAAATTCAACAAAAAAGGAGAGTGCAGGCAAAATGTTTGGGGGGGTGACCCTGAAGACAGGGCCAAGCCCAACAGTGAAAGGCTGCAATATTCAGGCTCTGTGTCATTCGACAATCAGGGAATACTACAAACTGTAGAAAACACGGAGACACGGGGAAAACCACTGTGCTGTGGTTTTCATGGAACTGTTTAAGTTTTCTTACCGAGAATGTCATGTGAATTTCAAAGAATTGATTACAAATATTTTTTTCTAATATGTATGTGACAGGAAATTAGGGAACTTTCAGCCAATGGCCAAGGTACTACCAATCTTCACTCCAACATTAATCCTGATTGAAACGTTCCCTTCCATGTGTGGGAGTGACTAATACACATCATAGGAACTGATCAAAACTGTAACAATGTAGAGGTCTCATTGAAACTAAATTGGCTTGACACACGCATGCACTCAGTTTCCAGTTCCTGTTGCAAACGATATGTCAAGCCACACAATTGGTGTACTCTTTTTATGAGATGAGGTTCATGAACAATGGGTGATAGGACATCTGAGGATATTTTAGAGGTGTTTCATCTAATGTTACTTTACCAGTTGATTCTAGAACGTCCCCACAGAGAAATGTTGGACATTGGCAGGGCATTATGGGTAGGAAAACATAGTGGAATTTGGTGCAAGTCAAACCAGACCAGAATTCCTTGAGGGGCTAGTTTTCATAAATGCCTGGAGTTAGAAGGTTTCCGTGGGTGCCGGTTTAGCATAGCCGTGTAGCTACCAAATCACCAGAACATATGAATTTGAAAGAAATCTTGATGTTTTCTTGTTGCAATTTGGTGCCCTTTCTGAAGTTGATGGAAAAATACAACCAAACAAGCTGGGCACTGTTTTTATCGGAAGTGTGGAACAATGGGGGCTATGACTTTTGTAAATCACTGCAGATTCCGGAAATGTCCCTCACAGAAATGATCATGTTAGACTTGGCATTCTTGGCGGGTTCTCCCATAACTTTTTGCCTCTGCTTCCCAGGTTGCTGATGTGTGCTGGACTCTGTTTTTGTTACTCTGGGCACTTTACCACTGCTATCCACTGCTAAAGTGCAAGTGCTCCTATGTAAAATTTAAGAGTAATTGGCTTTCCATGATTGCCATATTTGATTTACTAGTAAGTCCCTAGTACAGTGCACTAGAGGTGCCCAGGGCCCGTAAATCAAATGCTACTAGTGTGTCTGCAGCACTGGTTGTGTCACCCACATTAGTAGCTCTGTAAACATGGCTCAGACCTGCCACTGCAGTGTGTGTGAGTGCAGTTTTAAACTGCCAACTCGATTTGGCAAGTGTACCTACTTGCTAGGCCTAAACCTTACCTTTTTATACATGTAAGGCACCCTTAAGGTAGGCCCTATGTAGCCCCATGGACAGGGTGCAGTGTATGTTAAAGGTGGGACATATACTTATATGTTTTACATGTTCTGTCAGTGAAATACTGCCAAATTTGGTTTTCACTGTTGCAAGGCCTATCTCTCTCATAGGTTAACATGAGGGTTGCCTTTAAAAATTATTAAAGCACAGATTCCCTTTGGGAGCACATAGACGTGGAGTTTGGGGGTCTCTGAACTCACAATTTAAAAATATATCTTTTTGTGAAGTTGTTTTTTAGATTGTGTTTGAAAATGACACTCTTAGAAAGTAGGCATTTTCTTGCTTAAACCATTCTGTGACTCTGCATGATTGTAGCATCCCTGTCTGGGTCAGTTTGACAGTTGGGCTGTTTACACCTCACCTCTAGACAGTGACACAAAGGGAGCTGGGGTGTAGCCTGCATATTCTGATAAGCCATCTGTGCTACGAGGGAGGGGAAGAGTGGTCACTTACACCTGAAAGGGCTGTGTTTGCCCTCACACAATGCAGTCTCCAATCCCCTGGTGAGTGTCTGGGGCCTGGCCTGGGCAAGGCAGGATCTTGAAGAGAACATAGACATTTCTTTGATGTAGGCCTACTTCAAAGGCTGAAACGAGTATAGGAAGAGGACCCAAAACCCCTGAAGATTAGATCACTTCTGGTTTCAAGAGGAACCTCTTCCAAGGAGAAGAGCTGAAAAGCTGATGAGAAGTGCTGTCCCTGCCTGTGATTGTGCTTTGTTGGGCTATCCTGCAGTTACTGCTTCTGCCTGTGGAAGGGGGAAATAACAGACTTTCCTGTGCATTCCTGCTTGAAGAAGAATCTGTAAGGGCTTGGAGTAGAGCTTGCCTCCTGTTCTGAAGCCTCAGGGACAGCAAAGGCTTCACCAACTAGACATGAGTCTACCTGCTGTGGACTCTAGCTTGTCAGAGAGTGACATTCCAATTCCTGGACCCGTGAAAGTGAATTTCTGGAGAAAAACCAGTCTAACGACGTCAACCGAAGCCGTGCGACTTTGCAAAGGATGCTGCCTCATAGAAGTCCGACGACCCTTTAGGACCCGCATCGCTGCAACTGCCGATCCCGCCCAACTTCGCTGATACCGAAGTGTCGTAAGTCCAACTTCCGTGACTCCCCAACGCCATCGAGCGCCTGGTGACTTCGCATCTGCCGGAACAAAGGGACCAATTTCGCATCTGACGCCGCTTCTCCTCCACCGCCCTGTAGTGAGGGCCAATGCCACTACGCGACACCGCTTTCCTTCTGTCCTGTGGCACTGGTACCGATGCCGCATCAGACCTAGCAACGCCGCTCTCCCCGACTCCGTGCACCGGCCTGTTTTCTACTTGTTCTCAATGCACTGTATCTGGGGGTCGGACGACTCCATAAACGGCGCCATTGGCGTTGAATTGTAGAAAACAACTCGGTTGCGATGTCGTGTTTTACCAACTTTCAGTGTTTTCACCTCAGATCACTGTTTTCTTGCATTTAAGTGCTAAATTCATATTTTTAACTGTATCATGTGGATTTTTATCATATTTGGTCTTGTTTTGTTTAGATAAATATTATCTGTTTTTCTAAACCTGTGTTGTGTCATTTTGTAGTGTTTTCACTGTATTACTTTGCGTGTTGGTACAAATACTTTACACCTAGGGCCATATTTATACTTTTTGACGCAAAACTGCGCTAACGCAGTTTTGCGTAAAAAAAATTAGCGCCGGCTAACGCCATTCTGAAGCACCATGCGGGCGACGTATTTAATCAATGACGTTAGCCGGCGTTAGCCGCCGGCGCTTCCTGGTGTGCGTGAAAAAAAATTACGTACACCAGGCAGCGCCGGCATAGGGGGATATGGAGCTTGGGCGCCAAAAAATGGGGCAAGTCAGGCTGAGGCAAATTTTTCGCCTCAACCCGATTTGCGCCATTTTTTTCGACTCCCAACCCCCATTGAAATGACTCCTGTCTTAGCAAAGACAGGAGTCATGCCCCCTTGCCCAATGGCTATGCCCAGGGGACTTATGTCCCCTGGGCATGGTCATTGGGCATAGTGGCATGTAGGGGGGCACAAATCAGGGCCCCCTATGCCACAAAAAAAATAAAAAAAAATACTTACCTGAACTTACCTTAATGTCCCTGGGATGGGTCCCTCCAGCCTTGGGTGTCCTCCTGGGGTGGGCAAGGGTGACAGGGGGTGTCCCTGGGGGAATGGGAGGGCACCTCTGGGCTCCTTCCGAGCCCACAGGTCCCTTAACGCCTGCCCTGACCAGGCGGTAAAAAACTACGCAAAAGCGGCTGGACGTAATTTTTTTTGACCCGCCCACTCCCGGGCGTGAGTTTTGCCCGGGAGTGTAAATACGGCGCACATGCCTCGGAGTCAATTTTTTAGACGGGAACGCCTACCTTGCATATCATTAACGCAAAGTAGGTGTCCACACTAAAAAATGACGCAAACTCCATGGACTTTGGCGCTAGACGCGTCTAACGCCAAAGTATAAATATGGAGTTAGTTTTGCGTCGGAATTGCGTCAAAACAAACGATGCAATTCCGGCGCAAACAGAGTATAAATATGCCCCCTAGTCTTCTGAAGTTAAGCCTGCCTGCTCATGCCAAGCTACCAAGGGGGCGAGCGGGGGTTAACTGAGGGTGATTCAACATTCGCAGAATGCCCTCTGAATTACATGATATGATGGGTAACACCAAAGTATACAATTAACCGCTATTACTAAACCCAGATTCTTGGGCACATATTAAAATACATAAGTTTCCATTTTTAATTCATTAGGTTTTACCATATGAATTGCTGCATGGTCGTCATGGAATGAAAAACCATTATAAACTGCAGGTCAGTTCATGGATTTTGGTGTTGGCAACCAACAAACACTACGGGCCAGATTTAAGAAAAGTGGTGATGCACTCAGTGCAGCGCCATTTTTCCTGCGCCCCTTAGCGCCCCCTTAACACCACCATGTGTGCGCTGTATCTAAGATATGGAGCACTATGGCGGTAGTTAGGGAACTAGCATCAACAGTTTTTACCCTAGTTTGGATCTTTGAAGGATTAGTGTCAAAAGTTTTGATGCTAATCCTGCGAAGCCGATTGAGGCCCATTATCAATAATGGTGTGCCTCCTTTTAACGCCTGCTCTGAGCAGGTGTTAAAAGTGCTGAGAATAAGTGACGCAAATAAATCTCTCCATCTTTTCGGCCCCCCTAACAGGTGAACACCCCCTTTGTATACATTATGCATGGCACATGCATGACGTAGCGCACAGGATTACAAAGTGGTGCAATGCATGCACTGCGTCACTTTGTAAATCTGGCACAGTGTTTTTGGCCATCTAACGCCAAATTAGCATCAGAACAATGATGCTAATGTGTCGTTAGTTGGTGCAAGGGGCTCTTGAATCTGCCCCTAAATATTCCTATGTCCAGTCTGATGGACAAAATTATATATTTCTTTTATAAATTGACCAATAGGACAAACAAATGCAGTTGTCACTTACTTCTATTTTCTTTTACTTATATTAAGTAGCCTTTTATTTCAAGGGTTAGTTTCTTGGGGAAAACCATGTGCAATCTACACAAATGACCCCTTGCTTTAGAATTGTTACTAATTTTCTGACATTTATAACTTTCTGGATTCACCTATGTGTTTCACAACTGTTTTCACGATAAACTTCAAGTAGGTGCAAACCACAGAAAAGGAAAACTCGACTAAGATTAATAAAATTGCTTAACCTGTAATAAAACATATGAACGTTTTACAACTCTGCCTATCTTGAAAGCTCGTAAATGCTGAGCAGAATGTGATCTTACCACATCAAATCTTTTGTTTAGAAAAAAATACACGTTCTGGTAGCATTGTTATTCATTTTTCCCAAATACACCCTTCCAATTTCGAATTCCCTAGATGTGGTTAAAAAGGAGACCTATTTGGTCAGGATATTGTTTGTGGAAAAAAGGTTATGAAAGATTTAGCACAAAATGCCCCAAACATAAATAAATACTCAGCTCTAGAGTGAAAAAGACTAAGCATTTGAAGGGTTAATGTCCCTTCAAAATATTTGGTTATTATTTTTTTGCTTTTCTCAGTATTTTAGCGGCATTTCTTCTAATACGTTCACATGCTTACTGCAATCAGGTGTTCAGTTCAAAAATGTCATTTCGGCCCAAAAAGCGACCATAAAAGTATGCACAGTAAAAACATCACAATACATCAATGTTCAATGAAAGAAAGAAATCAAAACATAACAAAAATACAAATATATACATACAAATACATATACTAGTTCTAGTTCTTAAAAGACCATCAACAGGAAGAATAACCAGATTAAAACAGTAAGGATTTTCTCCTGCTGACCGTGCATTTTAAAAAGGAACAGATATTAAGGCAATTATTGGAGGACTCCAATTGTTGTGAACACACCAGAGCTGTGGCTGCAGATCTAATCCCCTTTTTATGGATAATCGTGACTAGAAACTGCATAGAAAGATCTTTAACATATTTACAAAAAAGATAAAGTGCAGCAGACTTTGTGGGAAGGTTTCATCACAAGGGCATAAAAATACCTTAGTGGAGTCGAATTGACCTAAAGAAAACCCCAGATTTCACCTCTTAAAACCCAGCCTAAATCTTGTGAGCAGAATTATGAACCATGAATTATCCATCCACACAAGATAGGGCTCCATAGAGGGAGAAAGGTGGACATCCGCTTAATACCTCACGGATCATTTATCAAACTCGAAGCGCTCCCTCCCTCAAAAGCCTAGATTGGTTCATGAAGGCAGTTTTGACCCACAATAAATCAGCCTTTTGTATAGAGGAATGATTAATAAAAATGGATGGCCTGCCCAACTCATCTAGTTTGATCAAGATAGAACCTAACCACGAGATTCTCATACCCTCATCGTACACCAGACAGTTGGAAATATTTTCCTTATTTAATGCGGCATAGGTTTTTGCCCAGGTGGAGCACCAGAGAAGAAGAGGTGCAAGCTTGATATCATCCTCCACGTACTCCAGCCCAAGCACCTGATGGATAGTGAACGTGGAGTACATGGGTGGAAATCCCAAGAGTCCCCTCAAAACCCTGTTGTGCTCCACCTGGAGAGCACTAGTTTTCATGTGCCCCCATATCACAGCCCTGTATTTAAGGATGGGAAGACATTTCTTTTTATACTTCCAAAAGAGAGGGCATGGGTTTCTTGCCAATATTCTTAGCCAGGTTAAAAACACAGCCCACCGCACTGACAATTTTACTCCTCACCCTAGTGATACACAGCCCCAAAATACACCTGGCATCCAAAACCACACCAAAATACGAGAATTCAAGAACCTGAACAACAGTGAGCATTTAATATAATACCCTGCATCCTATTACTCTTCTGATTGCATGCCATAATTAAGGTTTTTGTTTGATTAGTAGTCAAGCCTAAGGATCCCATTAAGGATACAAATTCCTGAAATAGGATATGGAGGCCATTGGGAGTTCTGGATAATAAAACTGCATCGTCGGCGTACAGTGAAACTGGAACTTTTGTCCTGCTAATCATGGGGACATCTGGAGTGGCACCAGAAAAAGCCACCCCTAAGCCAGAGAAACAATATAGGTGCCAATACACAGCCCTGCCTCACCCCGCAACCCAGCTTAAAGCTGTCAGTCCTCTCCTCAAGTGGGCTGTTATCTAATGAATGCTGACAGATCAAAATGCAGAGCTCTTAGGAACTGGACCAACTCTGCCTCCAGCCCCACATCTAGAAGAATCTTCCACAGTTTGGACTTGACAACTCTGTCAAAAGCGCACAAGAGGTCCGTGAAGGCCAGGCAGACCGAGCCCTATCTAGAAATCGTGTATTTGCTAACCCAAAGATATAGGTTAAGCCATTGCTTGATCATGCTGAGCCCTTTTCTGAACCCATATTGCACCTCTGACAGCCCCCTTCAGTCATGTGAGAAGGCGATCCAAAACCACTCGCCCGGCTAATTTAACTGCAGAATCCAATAGCGAAATTGGACGATAATACCCAGGTGATGAAGGGTGGCCCTTCTTGAGGATAGGCACAGTAACAGCAGCATGCCAGGAAAGGGGAAGCAACCTTACAAATCGCATTGAAGGAATTACAGATAAGGGTGGGGTGCAGAAATCTGGGGCTGACTTACAGAGATCCATGGGGACTCTGTCAGGACCCGGGGCTTTGTTAGATGGACTCCTCAAAGTAGACTCCAAGACTTTTATATAGGTGAAGTTAAAAGCAAGAGAGAAGGCTACCTCCTTTTCTGCATAGCACTGATCAGCCCTGACACTATAGACTGCCTTAAAGTGGTCAACCCAGACCACCTTACCAATAGACGTGATTACAGAGTTGTATTTGGCCACTAAGGGCCTGGGTCCATTTATCTCATGCCAAAAAGCCCTGGTATCCTTCAGCCTACTTGCCTTAATCAAGTTACACCAGCACTCATTTTGCAATTCTTTAGTTCTATTCTGGTGAGTTAACTTATATTGTGATCTACAGCTTTCGATTTTGCTGTCATCCCATGGGGATTCCATGAGAGCCTCATGGAGTAAATTTGAGGCCATGAGCACCACCCAACCAGGATTACAAGGCTTCCAATTTTCACGTTCAGCTGAGCAAAAGAACCGGCTCACTCACCATTGGTTAGGCTAAGGCAATTGAATACCAAAAGATAATGCAAGGAGGACACACTGGAAAACAGAGTTCAAGTTCACATTTCTACAAGCCAAATGCATACCCTGGGACTTAACTGATAAAACAGTCCCATCCACACTCTTGGGACCCACCCCTTAAATAGGTGGAGAGATAGGCAGATGGGATTGTGTTCACTGTGAATACTGTGAACCACTGCAACCCCCTTCAGCCTAGATAACAGGGTCCTAGCTACAAAGACATAATCAATAAGCGAAGAGTGACAGCCCCTCTCAAATGTGGCTTTAGCAGGATAATTTGGGTCTCTGATCTCGGCAGCATTCACCACGCCCAAGGAGTTTATTAACATCAATAGGGCATAACCCCTCTTATCTCTATCCAGGAACCAGGCTCAGGCCCAGGTTTGGCATCAAATCGAGAATCCTTTTCCACCTGTGTCAAGCCCAATCTGCCACGTAGAACAATTTAAAACCCCTCGTGCAAATAAGATAGCTTGCGCTCCAGACCTTCAATAAAGTTACGAACCAAATTAAAATTCACCTTGAGTTCAGACTCAGATAAGCCATTGTAAAAATGAACAAAAAACATATTACAAATTCCGGCCAGCTAATAAGGAGAGCTTGAAACAAAGGACAATCAGAAGGAATGACACTAATTTTGCAATCTAGGGCAGTCTTAATCCAGGATGACACCCCAAACCTAGCTATCTCAAGTGGTGAGGGGATAGCGTGAACATGATGGGAATAAGACCGATCCGGGCACAAAACATCAGTTCTTCTCACTAAGATAAATCAACAGCTGATTTTATTTAACTCCAGAATACTCTCCTGTGTGAGTTGTGCACCATAACAATAAACATACCAAACAACTTACCAAAAACATATAACAGCAAATATAGCACAGCACAATACATATAACACAACACATATAACACAAAACAAATATAACATATATAACACAACACATATAAAACATGCAGTCTGTCCAAACACCACCCTCATCTCAATACCTTGAATAATTTCCCAAGGAACAACTTTGGCAGCCCGACCCTCATATGATGTCCTCAATCAGATGAGTGCACTCTGCTCCATTTTTCATTAGTTGTTTGTATTTTAGTATTAGTGGTCCTGAGCTTCGTCAAAAGGAATCAATGTGCCTGCTCTAAAAAAGTTATTTTGACCTTTTGTGCTTGATAAGTTCTACCTTTTCATCTGATTTGTTTTTATTTAAAATAGATATAATGCTCCTGAGCTCCATTCTGTCAGGAAGCAGAGTAGATCACTTGCAAGAGACAGGAAACATTCTGTCCTGCACTTCAGTTGCTGATTTACAATGATTACAAGTGATTGGGCTGGGGACAGTGGCGGACGGGGCAGGGTAGAACTGACAAGAGAAGTCAGAGGGCCTTATTTACAAATTGCATTTTGTAGTGCTATCGTAGTACTAAAAAGTGCAGTTTGTGGATCACTTGTGACATCTTTAACCAGTTAGGAGTCACTCGCATCCTGACTGGGCATTAAATTCTATGTTGATTATAGCAATGTGTGGGGCATATTTATCATTGAGTTGTATCACCCTTGCGCCCTACAAGGGGGCACAAGCGTGAAGCCACTACTTAGTAGGAATTATCAAGCCCCGCAAGGCCCCGTTGCGTGGCCCTGCATGACTTGATGGTGCATATTTATAGTTTGTTAGCGCCGTGTTAGCATTAACATTTTCTACGCTAACACTGTGTAAACTCAACTCCATATTTATATTTTGACGCTAGACTCGTCTAGCGTCAAAGATAGGAGTTAATGCCATTTCTAGGATGCGTGAACCCACTTGGCATCAATGAGATGCAAGGTACACGTTCCCATCCTAAAAATGATGCTCACCCCTTACCGCCATATTTATACTCCGGTGCTAAAAATATGCACACGGAGTAGCAGAGTTAAATAATGGCGCTAAGCCTCCTTACCCAGGACCCCATCCTGGGTAAGTATGGATAAGTATTATTTTTTTTAAGGTGCCATTGGGAGCCCCTTACATGGGGTCCCCTGCCTGGCACTGGGTCTTATGGCCCTGCCCAGTGTACACTGGTCCCCTGTGATGGCCTTTGGGGTGGTGGGCATGACTCCCATCTTTACTAAGTCAGGAGTCATTCTTGGGTGCGAGTGCTTCAGAAAATGACGCTAGGCTGGTTAGCAGCATATTTATTGCCACTTACCAGCCTAGCGTCATTTCTGGCCCACTAGCACCTTTTACCCTATGGCCATCACCCCCCGGCTAGCATCTTTTCTTTAGATGCTAGCCTATCCTTATCGCCGGTGTGCACCATTCCATGGATATGGCGCACAGCTGCTGCTATAGAATGCCGCTAAGGATTTTGCCTCAAAACTGTGTTAGCACAGTTTTGCGTCAAAAACCATAAATATGCACCTACATTTGCTATTCTGCTATTGTGGCATCTTCCCTTGGGTTCCAAACACCAGGCCTTGGCGTTCTTTGCAAGAGACCTGAAGCCTGCCCTAGTAAATTTGAGCAGAGTCATTGGGGGCGGAAGGGGGCTGAACAAGGCCCTTTGCTGGTGGTCATAAACAGTGACTTGATAGAAAATAATACCCCCTACAGAATGTGATGGGGGTCCCCTGAGGTTCCCATGTCTTACGTATACTCATTGGCCTTGGGATGAATGGGGGCCTTCTGGAGGCATGGTGAGGGCCCTGAGGGCTTGGTGGGCCCCTCCTCCGTAGGGCTGCAGAAGCCTATGGAACGCCCATGCTCATAAAACTGAGAAACTTTCTGTGAAGGGACTACATGTCAAATGGTTCCTCGTACCTAAGCATCTTGGGTATGGCTCTGCCAAATAAAAGGCGGCTTTTATAATGTTATAATATCGTTATAATATCTTTATAAGCTATTATAGTATGTTATACAACGTTGCACAGAGTGTATACTCTGCCAGCATTATAATCTACATATTATAAGACAATAACCTCGTAAATCTGTATGTACATTAATTCCATGTAAGAGTAGTAGGCTCCAAGGCTCTCCTTCAGAATGTTGGAGAATGGAACAACCTGGAGTGCACCTTGGAATGTTGGTGAAGGGAGCTAAGCAGTGGAGAGTTGAGGTGCCAGCAGTTGACGTGTTATGCAAGGAGTCTGTAAATAAACCTAGTATCTACCACATGCGAGTTGTGCGTTACTACAGCGGCCAACCGAAAACAGGGGCTGCTATTTTGTGAGAGGTGGTGAAATGCAGTGATCTCTGCTTCAGTCTCAGCAGAGACCGGACATGTCTCCTGGTGGGAGTGCATATGGTGCTGATTGAAGAATAATTTCTTTGGGGTTTGTTTCCTAGTGTCATAACTGTTTTTGAAATGGTATAGGGAATAATGTGTGTTGTGTTTAGCAAAGTGGGCTGAAACCTGAGCGGCTTATCTATGATGCCCCTCGCACCACCATGTGTCACATTTGCGCCATTTTCTTTATGTAAATGTAGTGTTAAGGTGGCATTTCCCACGTGCCATATTTACAAAGTTAATGCAATGCAAGCTTTGTCTCCACTTTGTAAACCCTTGTGCCTCATTATGCCTGTGCCAGGCATAATGTATGCAAGGGAGGGCGCTTCCACTTAGGGAGGCCCAGAAATGGCACAGTGAAATTGACTAGATTTCACTGCGCAATTTTTTGCATCATTATTGATGACGCTCCCATTGAAAACACTGGGCCTCCCTGTGCTTTGCTGTATTAGCGCCTTAATTAGGTTGCTAGTCCAGCAAAGCGCCACATTAGTATCATAAGTTATGACGCTAATGTAAACATGACCTCCATGATGCGCCGTACTGTAAATACGGTGCACACATGGTGGCGTTAAGGGGACGCAATGGGTGCTAGAATTGTTGCACATCATTCATGATGCGCCACTTTTTCATAAATATGCCCCTGAGTTTGACTGGATTTGTATAAGAACTTATGTTTTGGAGCTTTAAAGAAATCATTAAAGGGAAAAGACACTGAAAACACAAGTTATTGCCTTTATCGTCACTAAGCAAAGAGTGACATATGGGAGTGGGATAAACTGCAAAACTTTGACACCTCGAGTCCACTAACCTCTAAACAGAGGAGGCTTAAAATAAAGAACATTTTGAAACTTTTAGTAGCGTGTTTGTTTATTGGAGACATTCTGATGTCTGGACAACAATGTCAGAAATTACTGTACAACTCGTGCCAGGGCATTACCTGTGGAAACTGGCTAAGGAATCCATTTTATTATCCCCCAGGCCTGACCTCATCCTGTGATACTCAATGATGTACAGGCCTGAAAAACATATGCAGAAGGTTGAATGACCTTTAGTACATTAACCCTGACAAACAGCTTGTAATGCAAGGCTTGCCTAAAAGAGACAGCTCATGTGACATGCATTGCTTCATTCGCCCAGCAACAGACAGACATCTTGATGTCCACATAGGTCTGAGGAGAGGTTATGAGGAAGCTGGATTGGTGACGCCTTGGAAAGTCTCAAACGTCTGAGAAATGTGAAGGTCACGCTTGTGGTCATCTTGTATCACGCTGCCACCATGAAATGTTATTCTACTGTGATTGGATAGATGCCTAATATATGTGTAATACCATGCATCTCCTGATCAACATCACGCCATGTACTTGATGAAGAAATAATCTTTCAGTTGTTCTGATTGGATGATGTATTTTCACCCTTTTGTGGTTTTCATGCATAAAAGACTGTATTGGAGTTCCGCAATTCAGACTGCTTGGCGTTGGCCTTTCAATCCACAGTCTCCTTGCACGTATTATTAAATATTTCTGCTTGTACCTTAAGGCTGGCTGGTCTCTGGTTTGTTCCTGAGGAGAGATAGAAAAGGACGCTTCGACATCTTGGTGCAAAATGCGGTGTTTGGATTGACGATCTCCCCTGCCTGGCTCCCAGCTGTTTGGGAGGGCCCCTGGCTCTTGTGGGTTTCCCTGCTATGCTCGGAGTGCCCTCCCTGGAAAGCGTGCCAGTGCTGTGGTAAGTCTCTGTCACTTCCTGATCCCCTCTGGTTTTGCCTGTCTGCTTTGGTCTGTGTCTCAATAAGTGGGGAGTGGAGTGATAAGTGGTGAAGTTGCTTCCGAGTTTTCCCATCTCCCTCTCCCTGGGCATTGTTTTTTGTTTCTGGCTCTTTTTCTGCTCTGCCTTCACTGGGATAACGGTAGTGCCACTCCTGTTCAGGTGGCTACTCCTTCTTTTCCATTGGTTGACGTGCGCCATGCGTCGGATTCTGGGGTTGTATGCTACTTACCCTCTTCACTTGTCAATTCCTTACCCCTTTCTTTCTGGGCTAATACTGTTGTCTGTTTCCTCTGCTCCGAGGATGCGAGCAGGTGTCATGTTTTTATGAATGTGTGTAGCCGGTGGGGCTGCAGTGTGGTTTTCTGGACAGCTCGAGGGCTGGTCCTGGTTTGCAGCCTGAGGGGCTGTAACAGTGGAGTGGTCAGCCAGTGGGGCTGAGGCGTGTGTTATCCGGGACGCTGAGTGGGTGGTCTCTGGTCACAGCCGGTGGGGTTGTGACTGTTCTGTACCCAGCCGGAGGGGCTATGGGGGAAACCTGGCCAGGGGGGCAGTAGTGGTCTGCCCCGGTACAGCAGGCAGGGAATGCGCTGCTTATTTGCCTGTCACCTCCTCGGTTTCGTTCTTCTGTAAACCACTCTTTGGATGCCTGGTGCCCGGGGGGCCTTAAGATTGTCCCCAGGGACTTTTTCGCCCTGGGTACAAGAGGTGGGTGGCGGGAGGGGTATTTAGATTATTTTATAGTACCTGTGTTTTGCATGTTGCCATTTATCACATTGTAGCATTGTGTTGTTTTCCATACTGCTCAGTTTTGAGTGCCTGTTCTATTGTGGCAAGGGCCTCCTTTTGACATTGCAAGGAAACTGACAGTATTCTTACTGTGGCTTTGCGGACATGTGTTGTGCTTTACAATGCCGCCTACATTCTAGTAGCATATGGGATGTACCTTGAAGGTAGGGCTGTCCTGTATTTGGAGGATAATCTAAAAATAAAAAATGCCTGAACTGAAGAATGGTTTCCTCCACATGGTGGGGGGGCTGACAAGGGCAGGGAAGATTGGAGGACAAAACAATTAGAGATAATAGGGGCTTGCCAAGCTCTCTTCCTGTGGCGAGTGCACAGTCACTGGAACAAAACATTGATTTTGCTTCAGGACATTCGGGAAATACACTACAGCCTGAGGGCACCACAACAGGGACCAAACACTCTGAGCTGCCTTAACAGCAGCAGGCAGAGACGGAACGTGAAAGCCGCACCCTGGCATGGCGTTTGATGGATGAGGAAGTGAAAAATAAAAGCAAAAAAGTAAGAGACCTTATGAAAGAATTAGACAGTTATTCCATAGCCAGGGTAAAGAGGAAGTGGCTAACGCCATCAGAAAACATGAACAGAAGTACGAACAGATATCAAATGAAATGTAAGGGTGTATTGGCAAGGGGCGTGAGGGATCACACAAATTACTATGGGATATGTCCACTCCATAACACCAAGATGTGGTAGGAGGTGCTCAGCAATACAAGCACACAGCTGGAAATCACAAGACAGTCTCTCGGTATACAAAAAAAAAAAAAAATGTACAGAGTTAAACAGAATAATAGCCATAGGAGGGCTGTTTGGAAGGATCTGGATTCATTGTTTAGAATTATTGTACCAAGAGATTTGTGGGAGGGTTGTAAGAAAGTGATACACTGGCCTGAAATATGTGACCAGTACTGCAATTACTACACTATCATTTAGCACTAGACTAAGTATGGGAAAGGTTTGCAAGTAGACAAGGGATGGTTGTAACATGCTTGCACACCATAGAAAATTTAAGTTCAATTGTTAAGTTATCACAACTAATAAGGCACAAGCTGCTGACTTTATTACTTGCTAGTGGCACTAGGTTAAGATCCTCAGGGGGGGCGTTTCACTGTACAGCTGTGGAAAGTGTACAACAGTGGTTCCCAACATGTGGTCCGTGGATCCACTGGGGTCCGTGACACATTCCCAGGGGGTCCGCAGGCCTGGCTGGGAGGAAGTCACTTCTCCAGCTGGTGTCTCTACAGGAACATGTGGGTGCGTGTTTTAATATTTATTACTTCCTTTCTTCAGCAGGTTTAAAAGCACTGCAAAGCTCCTTGTTCAGCAAAAATAAAAGCATCAAGATAACTCTAGTGATTAATGTACCTGCTGGGGAGGAATAATAGTTTTGAACAGTGGCAGTTTTGACTGAAAGGTAGTGCAGATGATTAATATGCCGGCTGCAAAGGATGTGTATCATGCAAAGAACAGTATTTTATGTGGATGGCACAGTGGGTAACTGCTTTTGTCACATAGGGGGTCATTCCAACCTCGGCGGTAAAAGGCGCTTACCGCCGGTCAGAAGACTGCCACAACACCGCCGCGGTCGCGGTAAACTGCCACGGTCATTCTGACCCGCAACAGGCAAACCGCCAAAATCCCGACATCCACAAAAGTCCGCCACATCAAAGGGCAGCGAAAAACTGCCGATGACCAAACCTCCACCGTCACACCAACAGAGAAACACCCATGCCATTCCGACCCACGAATCCATGCGGCGGTCTTTCAACCGCGGTATTCCATTGGCGGTACACACCGCCGCGGTCAAAATACACACACACTTACAAAACACAACCACATTGGACAATTTGAAATACACAAACCTGATACACATACACACAACACTCCCACACACCCAATACAATATAAAACACACACCCACATCACCCACAAACCCCTACGACCACAAATCAGAGACGAAGCCCAGAGAGAGACAGCACAGAATAGAGAACACCATCACACAGAGGCACAATACACCATCACCCACACAACATCCACACACAAAACACCACACACCACCACACTCACCACACTCATCAACACATACTCCACCCCACACCTCATCCACACCACTCCATGGCACCCCCAAGACGCCCCAGGTTCTCAGACACAGAACTCAGGGTCATGGTGGAGGAAATAGTTCGGGTAGAGCCCCAGCTCTTCGGGACACAGGTGCAGCACACCAGCATTGCCAGGAAGATGGAGCTATGGCAAAGAATAGTGGACAGGGTCAACGCTGTGGGACAGCATCCACGAAATCGGGACGACATCAGGAAGCGTTGGAACGACCTACGGGGGAAGGTGCGTTCCATGGTATGCAGACACAACATCGCGGTGCAGAAGACTGGGGTGGACCCCCACCTCAACCCCCAGAATTTACAGCATGGGAGGAGCAAGTCTTGAACATCCTGCATCCTGAGGGCCTCGCAGGAGTAGCTGGAGGAATGGACTCTGGTAAGTCTCATCTTCACTACTTCATCCACCCCACCCCACCAGCATGCCAACTCATACCCCCACCCTCACCCCCCACCCCCATCACACATCCTCCTTGCTAATGTCTCACCATCTCAACCCACCCATCCCAACACCAAACCCTGCATGCCACCACAAACCATGGACACACATCACCTAAGCATGCCCACTGCACATACCCATCTCCCCCACAAACCACCGTCACAACAGCCCCCACAAGGAAATGCCAGCACTGGGGTACACGGGCACCCACCCATTGCACGATATGGCACACACAGAAGCAATAACCATACTCTTATACCCCTGCAGGACCCGAACGCCACCACACCGCCCAGGAGGGTCCAGAAATGTCCATCCCACCCCCAGAAGAGGCCCCCAGTGATGACAGCAGCTCTGTCTCCCTGGACCCAGATGACCAGCCCGGCCCATGGGGGACCTCGGGACAGTCGGTTCCCCTCACACAGCCACAGGCCACAGCAGACCTACCCCCCTCTGGGAACACCAGCACAGCTCCCACCCAGCGGGCCCATGCCTCTGTCTCCAGGACACGTCAATCAGCGGTGTGTCCACCACTACAGGGCACCCAGGTTAACCCACCACCCCAACAACAACAGGGACCTGGGGGCAGTGGTAGTGGGCACACGGTCCAAGGGACAGAGGCCCAGTGAAACAGGAGAACTGGGAGGGCTACTGTGCGACAGGGGGGGGACAGGCCCAGGGAACCCACTCTCCACGAGGCCCTCTTCTCCATCATGGGAGCCTACCACCACTCCCAGGAGACGATGGCGACGGTACTGGCCAGGTTCCAGGAGATCCAGGTACTGCAGGAGGAACAGTTTATGGGGTTCAGGGAAGAACTCAGAAACATTACTTCCGCAATGAGCACCATCGTCGTGGCTCTCAACCAGATTGTCACCACATTGCGGGACACTGTGGCACCACAAAGGGCCCCTGTCACTAGCATGGACCAAGAACAGGCTACCACCTCCGCCGGCGCTAGTGAACAGGAGGCCACCACACAAGAACAACAGGCCACCAGAACCCCACCCCCTGCAGAAGGAGAACCACCCAGCAAGCGGGGCCTGAGATCTAGGAAGAAGACAGAGTAGGATGCCAGCAAAGGATACCCCCTGATGTCATCCCACTGTCCCACATTGTCACCCTGTCCAACCTTAAACTGCCCCTGCTCCACCTTCCACAGGCATATCGACAATGCACCTGTGAGACTGAAAACCTGGACTCTGCCATGGACATTCCTCCACCATCACCCATCACCGATTTTTCAACCATGTCCCTAAATTGAGCACTATGATAAAACCACTTATTGCACAAAAATAATCTGGAGTCTGCCTGTATTTTGAACAAATGTATTAGACTTAACCGTTGCAAAATGTCAAGTTACATTCTGATGACAACATACCACTGTCACACAGCTGTAGTCCATGGGCAAACAAAGCAGAGGTCACGCCGTGGGGCCCACATCTCTGAAATTGGAAGGGAAAGTCACAACTCAATTACCATACACTGGGTGAAAAGGACAGACAGTAGAGAGGCAGGAGACTGTAAGTAAATGTAAAATGCCGGTGTTGATTCTTACCTGTGTGTTATTGAAAATACTGCTCTATCACTGTGTCCCTGTTGTCTGTGTCGTCCTCGTCGTCTTCCTCCTCTTCACTCTCCACAGGCTCCACAGCTGCCACAACACCACCATCTGGAGCATCCTCCTGCAGGAAAGGCACCTGGCGTCGCAAAGCCAGGTTGTGAAGCATACAGCAGGCCACGATGATATGACACACCTTCTTTGGTGAGTACATTAGGGATCCACCTGTCATATGCAGGCACCTAAACCTGGCCTTCAGGAGGCCGAAGGTGCGTTCGATCACCCTCCTAGTACGCCCATGGGCCTCATTGTACGTTCCTCTGCCCTGGTCCTGGGATTCCTCACTGGGGTCAGTAGCCACGACAGGTTGGGGTAACCAGAGTCACCAATTAGCCACACACGGTGTCTCTGTAGTTGTTCCATCACATAAGGGATGCTGCTATTTTGCATGATGTACGCGTCATGCACTGACCCAGGGAACTTGGCATTTACATGGGAGATGTACTGGTCAGCCAAACAGACCTCCTGGACATTCATCGAATGATAACTTTTTCTGTTCCTGTACACCTGTTCACTGCTGCTGGGGGGGACCAAAGCCACATGTGTCCCATCAATGGCACCAATGATGTTGGGAATATGTCCAAGGGCATAGAAATCACCCTTCACTGTAGCCAAATCACCCACCTCAGGGAAAACAATGTAGCTCCGCATGTATTTCATCAGGGCAGACAACACTCTGGACAACACCTTTGAAAACATCGGCTGAGACATCCCTGATGAAATGGCCACTGTTGATTGAAATGACCCACTTGCCAAAAAATGGAGTACTGACAGAACCTGCACTAGAGGGGGAATCCCTGTGGGTTGGCGGATGGGTGACATCAGGTCTGACTCCAGCTGGGCACACAGTTCCTGTATAGTGGCTCGGTCAAGCCTGTATGTCAATATGACATGTCTTTCTTCCATTGTCGACAGGTCCACCAGCGGTCTGTACACAGGAAGTTTCCTCCATCTCCTCGCATGTCCCAGCGGACGGTGCCTAGGAAGGACAACATGGAGCACAGAGTCAATCAACCCACAGGTACGTTCCCACAGCTTGCACGATACAAGATTCTCTATGCAGTGAATGGCCTGTATGAGTGTCAATGCAAGGCCTAGGCATGTGTGACGCAGTAGAAATTAAGCCATGTGGGCCCTTGAAATGGCGGCTGCCTGACCCGTGAAGTGCGACAATGGGATGTGAGGTCAATGCGCTGGTGTGGCACACCGTGGCGGTAGGCGGTCGAAGACCGCGGTGCAAAGCCGCATTGGTTAACATTGAACCCTATGGGTTTGAGGAGCCAATGACGATGTGCGCCGGCGGTCGCGGTACGCACCGCCGCGGTACGCACCGCCGCGGGCGTGACCGCCATTTTCTATCTGCTTAATCACTTGAGACCTGATCATCCACAGGAGAGGACCTATACTGCAAGTGCTTCTGTGACCTCGGTCTGGAAGAGACAATGGCTGCTGCGACTGGGGAAAGGGCCCCTGCCTTCACTTCTGAAGAATTGGAGAAACTCGTGGATGGGGCCCTCCCCCAGTATGCGCTACTCTACGGTCCTCCAGACCAACAGGTAAGTACACTGGGACCATGCTTTATGGCCAATGCCTGGGTTGAGCGGGGTGAATGAACGATGGTGGGGAGGGGAGCGAATGAGGCATGCATCAAACGACAGATGAGAGCATGTGCTATATGGCAAGGGTGGGGAGGGGGGGCACTCACATCGAGCATGCAGAAAATGATGATATTTTATTTTCTCCCCCTGTACATGTCACATAGGTCAGCGCCCATCAGAAAATCGACATTTGGCGTGCCATCGCCAAGGACGTCCGGACCCTGGGGGTCCACAACAGATGGGGCACCCACTGCCGCAAGAGGTGGGAGGACATCCGCCGTGGGAGCAGGGAGACCGCGGAGGCTCTGCTGGGGATGGCCTCCCAACGTAGGAGGGGTGCCACTCGTCAATTGACCCCCCTGATGTCCCGGATCCTGGCGGTGGCCTACCCAGATTGGGATGGGCGCGTGAGGACATCACAGCAGACACAAGGGGGTGAGTACCAGCACATTCTGCTATCTTAGCGCGCAGTGGAGGTGTCTGGGTGGGGGAGGAGGGCTGTGGGTATCCCTAGGCCAGGGCGATTTCTGTAGGCTAGGCCCCTCCGTAAGGCATGGCCCTGTGCCCCTGCCCCCCACCTCTGTAGGGTGCCAAGTACAGCTATCCATGGCCCTGTGTCACCCATGTGTGCAGTTGTCGTCCATAGGCTTGTAGGCCAAGTCCCAATGATTGAGTAGTGTACCCCAAGTGCGCAGCGTAGTGCAGGGGGCTTTTGTGTCTGTCCTCTCCTCCAACTGTGTTGCCAATGCATGCACTCAACATGTCTTTATTTCCCCCCCCTTTTTTGCTGCTCTTCCTGTTCATGTGTGCATTAGCATCATCAGGCGGAGGAGAAGTGGCATCGGAGCACGAGGGAGCTGCATCTCACATGGCCCTGGAGGGCCATGCAACCGACTCGGAGTTCACCAGTGAGACGGAGGGCGAGGGGAGCTCCACAACGGGGACACGTGGAGACATCAGCGACACAGACACGTCCTCGGAAGGGAGCTCCCTTGTGGTGGCGGCAACATCCGTGCCCACCGCAACAACAGGTACAGCCGCCACCCAGTGCACCAGCTCTGCCCTCCAAGCAGCCCCTCAGCGTTCGCCCCGTGCCCGCTTGCACACGAAGGCGGGCATCTCCTTCGCCCCAGGCACCTCAGGCCCTGCCCCAGTTACCCCTGCTGCCCTCAGTGAGGAGGTCATTGACCTCCTCAGGACGCTCATTGTTGGGCAGTCTACCCTTTTGAATGCCATCCAGGGGGTAGAAAGGGAGGTGCACCGGAGCAATGCATACCTGGAGGGCATTCATTCGGGTCAGGCTGCCCATCAGCGATCGTTCAACGCTCTGGCCTCAGCACTGAAGGCAGCCATTGTCCCTGTCTCCTGCCTCCCTCCTCCAACTTCCTTAACCCAGTCCCACTCCCCTGTTCCTCTGCCTATCCCAGACACACCTACAGACCAGCCTGCACACACCTCAACACCCAAGGGCAGCTCATCCAGACATAAGCACCACACATCACACAAGCATTCACACAAGCAACAGCCACATGCAGACATGCCAACAGCCACTGCCTCCTCTGTGCCCCCTCCTCCTCGTCTCCCTCCTCCCTCCCTGTGACGTCTCCACTCACACTTGCATGCACAACATCATCAGCCACTACGTCCATCACCAGCACACCCACCAGAACACTCAGCACCCGTGCAGTCACCACCCCCACTGCCATTTACACGTCCCCTGTGTCCTCTCCCAGTGTGTCTGTCACCCCCTCTTCCAAACCACACAAACGCAGGCAGCCACCCACCCAACAGCCATCCACCTCACGACAGCCTCCGTCACAAGCACCTTCACTCAAAGACACCACACTTGACTCTCCTACAACCACATCCTCTTCCTCCACTTCCATACCCACTGCACCTACCCTTCCCACTGCTCCTAAAAAGTTTTTCCTGTCCAAAATTAACCTCTTTCCATCACCTGACCCACCCCCTCCATCTCGTAAGAGTCCAATCTGCACCTCAGCCACCACAACCCCTGGACCTACAAGGACCATAGTACAAGGATATTGGAGTACACCACCTTCAAGGGCAGCTACATCGGCCAGCAGTAAAGGGACAGCCAGCCCACCCCCTGGGAAAAAATCAAAGAAAGGCAAGGCCCGGCGCGAGAGGCCAGAGACGGCAGCCTCCAAAGGCACTACCCTGGCACCGTCAGGAAGTGGGGTGCCACCTGGCACATCTACAAAGGGAGGCAAGGGCCACAGAGAATCACCGAAGGATGGCAAGGGCAGCACGGCCGACAAGTCCGGCAGCAGACGAGCTGCCCAGGAGGGCCCCACCAGCCCCATTCCGGGTGTGAAGGAGGACACCCACGGGCCCGGGACTCCAGCACAGGAGGGCCCTGCAAGCGAGAAGTCGGATGGCGAGTGAACTCCATATATTGGCCGGATCTGGTGCCCTGGAGACACATGTCAAGAACCGCTGAACAGGGCCCTTCAAGACAAGCACCGCTGAACAGGGCCCTTCAAGACAAGCACAGCTGAACAGGGCACCGCCGTCTCAAGAACCGCTGAACAGGGCCCTTCAAGACAAGCACTGCTGAACAGGGCACCGCCGTCTCAAGAACCGCTGAACAGGGCCCTTCAAGACAAGCACCGCTGAACAGGGACCTTCAAGACAAGCACCGCTGAACAGGGCACCGCCGTCTCAAGAACCGCTGAACAGGGCCCTTCAAGACAAGCACCACTGAACAGGGCCCTTCAAGACAAGCACCGCTGAACAGGGCCCTTCAAGACAAGCACCGCTGAACAGGGCCCTTCAAGACAAGCACCGCTAAACAGGGCACCGCCGCCTCAAGAACCGCTGAACAGGGCCCTTCAAGACAAGCACCGCTGAACAGGGCACCGCCGTCTCAAGAACCGCTGAACAGGGCCCTTCAAGACAAGCACCGCTGAACAGGGCACCGCCGTCTCAAGCACCGCTGAACAGGGCACCGCCGTCTCAAGCACCGCTCCGCTGGGCCCTTCATCTCAAGCACCGCTCCGCTGGGCCCTTCATCTCAAGCACCGTTCCGCTGGGCCCCGCCGTCTCAAGCACTGCTCCGCTGGGCCCTTCATCTCAAGCACCGCTCCGCTGGGCACCGCCGTCTCTGCACCGCTCTGCTGGGCCCTTCATCTCAAGCACCGCTCCGCTGGGCCCTTCATCTCAAGCACCGCTCCGCTGGGCCCTTCATCTCAAGCACCGCTCTGCTGGGCACCGCCGTCTCTGCACCGCTCCGCTGGGCCCTTCATCTCAAGCACCGCTCCGCTGGGCCCTTCATCTCAAGCACCGCTCCGTTGGGCCCTTCATCTCAAGCACCGCTCCGCTGGGCCCTTCAACTCAACCACCGCTCCGCTGGGCCCTTCATCTCAAGCACCGCTCCGCTGGGCACCGCCGTCTCTGCACCGCTCCGCTGGGCCCTTTAAGTCAAGCACCACTGGCCCATTGGCAGAGGGGGCAGGCCCGGATCTATGTCCGGCAGGGCTGCACGATGCACTCTGGGCACCATGCCTCCTCCAGTACCAGTGGAGTCTGTAATCCACTTGAGAGACTGTGGCTTTGCACTCCCCAGGATATGTCAGTGGGCAAGCCACCCACTTGAGAGACTTGAGAGACTGTGGCTTTGCACTCCCCAGGATATGTCAGTGGGCAACCCACCCACTGTAGAGACTTGAGAGACTGTGGCTTGGCACTCCCCAGGATGGAACAGTGGGCAACCCACCCACTGTAGAGACTTGAGAGACTGTGGCTTTGCACTCCCCAGGATATGTCAGTGGGCAACCCACCCACTGTAGAGACTTGAGAGACTGTGGCTTGGCACTCCCCAGGATGGAACAGTGGGCAACCCACCCACTGTAGAGACTTGAGAGACTGTGGCCTTGCACTCCCCATGATATGTCAGTGGGCAACCCACCCACTGTAGAGACTTGAGAGACTGTGGCTTGGCACGCCCCAGGATGGAACAGTGGGCAACCCACCCACTGTAGAGACTTGAGAGACTGTGGCTTTGCACTCCCCAGGATATGTCAGTTGGCAACCCACCCACTGGAGAGACTTGAGAGACTGTGGCTTTGCACTCCCCAGGATGGGACAGTGGCCATGGAGGCCCCTCGTGGATCTGGCGTCGTGGACTCATGTGGCTGAGGTGCCCCCCCTTCCCTTCCCCCTGAGGTGCCTGTAGTTTTGCTATCTGATCCCCCTGCAGTGTTCTCTCCAATGGATTCGGGTCTCCTGTGTAGGCTTTGCCCATGTGTTGAGGCCCATTGGCCCACGTACAATGACTGAAACCCAATTTGGACAGGACAATTTACATATGTGTATATAGTTATAGATGTTCGAAATAATTTTTTACTTAGCCTTACAATATATTTACATTTCATGATCATTTTATTTTGTCTTTGCATTCTTCCGGGGGGTTTGGGGGGTGTCACTCTGAGTTGTTGCTCTGCATTGATGTGTAGGTAGTTGTGGGTGAGGGTGTGTGTGTCGCGTATGTGTGTCCCTGTAATCTTTTCTCCTCCCCCCTCCCCTGTGTCGTAGGTGCAGTACTCACCGTTGTCTTCTGCGCCGACGTTCGTGCTCCTGGTAGAGGAGCAGGTAGACAATAGCTGGTAGGATGTGTAGTTCTGGTTCCATGCTGTCCAGATTCCTCGTGAAGTGTGTGGAGGTGAGCGTTTTCCCGTTCGTAGTCTGTTTCCGCCGTGTGTTTATCGGCGGGGCTCCCGCCCCGGAAAAGGTGGCGGATTGGTGAGTTGTGATAGGGAGGGCGGTACATTGTCTCCCGCCTGCCTGTTGGCAGTGACCGCCGTGCTGTTTGTTTCGCCGTGGCGGTTGGAGTGTTAAAGTGGCGGTCTGTGTTGGCGGTTTCCGCCAGGGTCAGAATTCCATTTTTTTGACCGCCTGCCTGTTGGCGGGTTGGCCGCCGCTTTAACACTGACCGCCAGGGTTGGAATGACCCCCATGGACTCTTTAGTTACTGTACAGTTCATAATCGTAGTCTAGCACAGTGAGCTATGAACTGCAATTAAGGAGCTGTATGTCAACTGCATAGCACAAATTAGAAAGCTGTGTTTTCCCAGTCTTTAATTTTCCTTATGCTGCTCAAAACAAAAAAAAAAAAGGTTTGCCTGTGTAGAAATACATTCTTATTATTAAAGACAACGCTAACCACTGTGTTGTGTTCTGAATGCTGAGTTTGTGCTTCTCCATACCAAGTACTCTTAGCAAAATGCCCACCAGTGTGGGTGCCATGTGAATCCTACACCTTGTACTCCCCTGTAAAGTGTTCCGACACCCTACTCTGGTATGAGAGGTGCTATAATAAAAATTAATTACATGTGACAAAGAGGATAGGGAGATATGAGAGGCACTTATGGTTTACTTCCTTTCCCCACCACATATTTATGTGTAAAAGATTTCTTAGATCTTATGTACCTAAAAAAATAATAACAGAAATAGCCCCAGAAATAACTAAAGAAATTGCCCGAAATGATTCACCTTTCCTAAATAAAATTAAAAATTGAAAAGTTAGTCGCCGAGATGCAGCACCAACATTCCCAATAAAATGTTTAGATTTTTGCATATTTTTTCAATATAAAAGAATTATATCTTTAGTAATGTTAGTATTTGTTTGGTGTGTACTATTTATTGCGAATTACTGTTTTCATGTTTGAAATTTAAATTGTGCAAATTGCTTGGGGGTCCCCGGCTTCCAGTAATGTTTCAATGGGGGTCCCCATGAGTCAAAAGGTTGGGAACCACAGGTGTACAACAAATAAGAACTTTCTTATGTAGGGATTACATTTAAAAATATTTGGCCCATGCAAAGGTTGCCAAAATTCTTACAGTGAATAAATTTAGCCTTGAGGGAACGGAGGATTCATTTGTAGCAGTTAACAATATGTTGTCAGGAGTGTGGAATTTTATAAAATGTCAACTTGTCCATGGGACAGTTTTGGCATCAGTCTACTTGCCTTGTAAAAACACATGCATAATTTCTCCTGCTAAAATGACGTTTACAAATATTGTCTAGGAGTCTGATTTCCTGGTCTGCCTCGGTAAATGCTTGCTCATGCATAAAAGCTGTAAATCTGCACTAATGCAAGAACAGATACCATGGGTGCACTTTGTGATTTTCTTTAAGAATTCTGCCACAAACTGCTTATCACAGAACTTTTGTTATTTGAATTCTGTCTCTCTCTTTATCGACTGGCTTCATTGGTAGTGACACCATTCTGCTCTTCCATACGAAGCATATTGGCACAAAGTAGTTTTGTTTATGCCAGGAACTACTGTGGCAATGTGTGCTTTTAGAGGACGGGAAAAAGAAAAACATATTTTTGCTTTTGCCAATGCTTGTTTATTTTCATTTTGCCCATAACTTTGCTGAAAAGGTTACATTGATTTTTCCGTTATAAATATAAATTTTGGAAATACCACCATGCATCCTCACATTTTTCTAAATGATGCTTCAAAGAAATTGCACCTAAAATTTCATGGTAGTTTAGCAAAATGTTTCTTTACTAGTTACATTGTTTGTGAAGATATTTTGAAAGCAAAGAATAGTACATTTTGCTTTCAAGCTTCTGCAAATATTTGCATCTGATGAAAGAGCATTCTGGAAGAATTGTGCTGGGCATTTGTCTACGGTAATTCCATACCCCTGGTTGTGTATTTCTTCATAGCTCTATAGAGTACATACAAATAACTTAGTCATGTTCAATTATGGAAAAGATCTAGACAATAACAGAAGAGTTACTATGTGCTGGATTGTAAATAATATCAGGAAATAATATATATACAAAATTAGGGTTCTTGTTGGGATGTAGAGTGAGTTAGTTCTGTGATAACAAACTTCTACTAAGTTGTATTGATATTCAAAATAAACATATTCGTGCAGTAATAATAATGACAAGTGACGTGTTAGTGACAGTGATCGATTTCACTTAATAAGCGGCTAAAAGAAAATAACAGAAGTGGATGTTGAAACGCCTGCAGTACATGTAGTATGTTGACGTCATGTGAGCGCAACTAAAGTATCAAAGGTGCAATAAATAAATATAAATGCAACACATTTGTCACAAATGTATTTTATTTTATAGCAGTAACGGCATTACTGCTTATATTGTATCAGGACAGTAGATCTCTTGTAAATATTAATGGATTCTTTAATGGATCCACCTAATTAATGTGCATTGCACTTTGTACAATGTCTCTAGCTATAGGAATATGTTTTGAACAAACAAAGTATGTTTTAGGGTAAAACATTCTGGTTACACATATCTTCTAAGATACACAGGGTGAATTCTGCACTTATAGTTCACGAAAAAATATGAATATGACAGGAAATGCATTTATTGACGAAATAAAAAGAAAGAAAAGGAGAATAACACTATCTGGGTGCAGTTATGCAATGTTACAGGTTATGTCTCCTCCACAGGTAAAAGAAGAGTGAGTGTTTTTTTTTATCCCACATGTATCCACTGACTTGATGGTATTGATCCAATGTTTTTACTGTAATTTTATTTGTGACATTAACTCATAAGCTCTGGGCACATATTTACCATTTAACTGCGAGGTTCCTGCATTAGTTGTGGCAGTTAAGATTACCTTACCCATTTCTGAAAACCACAGAATCTGGGTATGGCTCCAAGGGCAAAGCCACAGATTGCTGCAATATGTCGCCATGACGGACAAAGTAGAGGTGTGATGCACGCGATGATGGGATAGTGTGCTGGATTTAGCATGATTCGTTGTAGTATGGAATAAAGAATAAATGTACAGCTGAATGTTGATGCCTAATAAGTATTTGGATACTGTTAATTTTAAAGTTTATATGATTTTCTTATACAACCTGGATGCAGGGATGCATGTATCTACGTATATATATGTGCATATAATTGGCTGCAGGAGGAGTATTTTTCTATCCGTGTTTTTTCCTAGGTTTCAGAACATGAACGAGAAGATGTGTTTTCTGTATCCATCTGTCTATGTTCCGTTTTATGTTTTCATAATTAATGGGAGTCTTCCGGGGTACATCTTAATGTGCACAGTGACATGGATCGCCTTCATGTGTTGGTAGATTGCAACTATATATTTTCCATACTGGTTTTGAGTATTGAACATACCTATATTAGGATAGAGTTATTACTACCTTAAGATGTGCTATGTAGTACTGCAATACAGCTATTAGTAATATACTTCTGATGATGAGGGTGCCAAATATAAATTGCATCCTGTTTGTGTTTTTGCACTATGAAAGAGTTTAGCGAAAAGACAACTACAGATTGAGGGCACACAGTAAAGACTGGTGTGTGTCCCATGCCCATATTTTATCTTAAAGGAACATCTGCATTTCACAACATCACACTTGTACGAGAAAGGGGAAGTGACTTCTGATGGCGGTGATGCCTGCAATGCCCCAACCCCTCCAGCATTGATGCAAATATTCTGTGTGTTGAAGGAGAATAATAGGATACAATGCTGTGTTCCAAAAATACTGGCTGTATACAGGGGTAACGTGTTTTCTCCAGACCTTTGGATTACCATTTGTTTGGTGAAATAGTTTGTGTGAATATTCTACTGTTATTGAGTGTCATTGTAATTTATTTTTTGAGTGCTGATTTCCGTTTAAGAGTGTACTAGTATATGTGATTATAAGGGCTATCCAATAAGATCTATTTGTTCATATTTATTAAATGCCTCAGTGATGGGACTTTAGATACAGGGACAGTAACAAAATATTAATATAATGTTATCAGTAGATCTACAATGTCACTTCCGAATCTATGTCCTGTGTTACACTTACACTATAAGATAAGAACTTGCTGCATTGATTATACACTTGACTATACAATGATGGTTGGCTATCACTATTAACATGTGTTTTCCAAATGTATTACTGCATATTATTTTTTAAAGTATAATTAGAGAAGTTTATGTTGCAAGTGTGAGGCAGGGATGTGAGGGAGAGAAATTTTAGTTCTGTGTACAGATTTATGTCATGTTTCAATATACCTTTCTTCTTTCAGAAGCATGTGGTTACACAGAGTAGAGAGCCTTTCCCCCCCACGTACCTCGATTGGGTTTTCCTTTCCTGATTTAAAAAATTTAAATAAGGTAAAAAAAAAAAAAGATAATAAGGAAATACATTTTTTTTTTATGTATATTACCCCTAGCTCCACTTTAGCCTCACCTAGATGAGTTACAGGTTTCCTATGTAGCACATGTATGGTTTGCAGTGATAACGATTGTGCCTTTGATATGTGAATATTACTGTCCTGCCTACATTAGTATAATGGAATTGTGCTCCAAACAGTGATGTTGTATGTTACATGTGTTATGATGATCCAGTTTTTGATATGAGTAACAGCTGACAGGTGGTACAATAGACTGTGGGATTAGGTGTGTGCAAAGAGGAGGGGGTGAAATAATTTATTTAATTTAGTTAACCCATAAACCAGTCAGATATGTCCCTTTAGAAGATTTTGTACATCTGCTGAGCGGTTCTAGATTGATGCACTCCCACTTGCTTCATTGGTCAAGAAAGGCACCCTTGACAAAGTTGTCAAACTGAGCACCGACTGAAATACTGTTTGACTGGCCTATGAACATGTCTGGTGCTGAGAAGTTATTATCTGATAAGAAATTTTGACAGCAGTTTGCATTGCCTTCAGCATTAGGAGCTGCAGGCCCTTCCTGGCTAGACAACACTACATGGACATGAGCTCCAACAAGGAAATTGGGCTTGGGTCACCTGTAAAGTAGGAAGGCCTGACCTCTTGGATCCACATCTCTTACACCAAGAAGGTAGCAGAACATGGACATCCGCAGCAGCAGAAACGAGTGGAACAACTGTTGGACCCACCATCACGGTAGAGTCTCCGCTCAACAAGGGCTGCTCGTGCTGCACGCCTCCAAGAGACGAAGGGTGTAAGCGGGCCCTGTTTGGTTCTAATACAAAGTAATCAAGTTATCCTTTGATGCCACACTGAGGGGGTACCACCGACTGCGGCACAGCTGATTGCCATTCCATGGTACTGTAACTGCAGGCTGTTGGCTCCGGGAATAGGAGCCCTCTACAACTGCAACATTTAAGGATCTCTTTGTCTCCGCCAAAGAGTGTAACTGCTAGGACTATGGGCACCTTCAACCTCACCAACTGTCAACTTCAACTTCACAACCTTCATCTCCTGCAGTTCTGGCTGAAAGACCTCAGTAAAGCTTCAGTTCTAGAGTACCTGGCCTCCATTCTACAATACCTTTTGCCTCAAGTACTGGTGACCTCTGGGACAAAATATAAGATATAGGAAATTGATCATTTTGAAATTCCCTTTTGAAATTCAATAAGGCAACGATGTCCGACACCCCTTCAAGGCCCACCGAGAAATAGCCATGGGCACTAGATTTTTTTGTTGCTGTTGTGCTACTTCTCATGGAGTCTGCTGATTTCCCACGGATCACCCATACTTCGAATAGGAGCATTAAATGACAATGAGACTTTGAACATTAACACTTTGAACTTCTTTCCCAAATTATCAGTAGAAGTAAGCACCACAGAGATGAGCAAAGATGCTTTGAGGGACAAAGAAGAATGTTAGAAGAATGTTACATTGAAAGTGAAGTATGATGCAAAGCTAAATATATTGTGTCATTTGATGTTTGCGCACACCTGCTCCAACAGTGCTTAGTAAAAAAAAAAAATACAGAGTACTACCGTACATGACCTTTACCAACTATAGCTGTGAAAGACAGAACAGCATCAACATTCCATTTCCTGTCAAATAAGAGTTGTCATTGATAATAATGCATAATATCAAGTACAGGTGTAGTGATCATAATAGGAGGAATGGGTTGTTGTTAGGTTAAGACTCGATTAGTAAGCAATGGCCCAACTTTGCTTCCCAGATTCCAGGTAGAGGAAACAAATGTTTGTTCCTAATTACACACACACACACACACACACACACCAGATAACAACTAAGGTTAATGTCCCATGTGCAACATTGCTTACACAAAAAAACACATATAGTGATTTATCAGGTATCCTCTGAACAAGAGGTACAAAAGATGACAAAAGACAGCAATAGTAATGATTCCCAAAATAGCAACAGCATGCATACCAGACACAATATCTAGACCTAAACACTGATGGGTGGGAGACAGTTCCAGGAGGTTTGGGAAAACCATTTCATCATTGATTATCAGAGGACGGAATGTGGAAACTGGCTAAGGAATCCATTTTATTATCCCCCAGGACTGACCTCATCCTGTGATACTCAATGATGTACAGGCCTGAAAAACATATGCAGAATGTTAAATGACCTTTAGTACATTAACCCTGACAGGCAGCTTGTAATGCAAGGCTTGCCTAAAAGAGACAGCTCATGTGACATGCATTGCTTCATTCGCCCAGCAACAGACAGACATCTCAATGTCCACATAGGTTTGAGGAGAGGTTATGAGGAAGCTGGATTGGTGACGCCTTGGAAAGTCCCTAACGTCTGAGAAATGTGAAGGTCACGCTTGTGGTCATCTTGTATCACGCTGCCACCATGAAATGTTATTCTACTGTGATTGGATAGATGCCTAATATATGTGTAATACCATGCATCTCCTGATCAACATCACGCCATGTACTTGATGAAGAAATTATCTTTCAGTTGTTCTGATTGGATGATGTATTTTCACCCTTTTGTGGTTTTCATGCATAAAAGATTGTATTGGAGTTCCGCAATTCAGGCTGCTTGGCCTTGGCCTTTCAAGCCACAGTCTCCGTGCACGTATTATTAAATATTTCTGCTTGTACCTTAAGGCTGGCTGGTCTCTGGTTTGATCCTGAGGGCAGATAGAAAAGGACGCTTCAACAACCTATTTATCGAATAGCAAGATAACCTTGCAGTATGTACTTGTTTATTAAAAAATCCTTGGAACAGTCAAAACTGAGTTCGCCAAGGAGAACTTGTAAAGCAATGTAGTCTATTTGTTATGTCCTACGAGTTTTGTTAAGCATAACCAAAACTTCCAATCTGTCTCCCCCAAGGAAAGATAATGGATGTCATTTACGGGTCGCCAGGTTGCCCCTTGGGATCCCTGACACTGTCTTCATGACCCCTTGCTTCACAGGTCAATCAGTGATTTCTAAAGCGCGGCTAATCACCCGTAGGGTCTCATGGGCTGTTTGCGGTTGTGCTGCTCACTCGAAGAGCAAGGTCTTGTGGTCCTCCCTGAACTGCTTCAGTCTGCCTGAGTTTGAGAGGTAGCATGTTTTACGTCTGGGCTGCTAGGTAGGAGAGGGATCTTCCTCCTGCTTTTCCAGATTTTTGGAATGGCTGCGAGGGCAAGCTGGGAAGAACGGTGTTGTCTGTTGGGTACGTAGAAGGTGAGGCGGTGGTTGAGGAATGCTGGTCCTATTTTGTGTAGTACCTTGCAGGTGGCAAAAGCAGTTCCAGAAACATAGTGGCCACACGTCATTATGGATGTTGTTTGCTCTCATTTGTTTATTACACCGATAGTGAATAATGTTTCAAAAAAATTAAAAACATTTATGGTGTGTGCATGCTTGAGGGTGAGTGTGTTTAGCTGAGCAAGTGTGTGTGTAAGTGTTAATGTGTGTATGTGTAAGTATCTGTGTGTGAATGGAATTGAAGGTCAAAAACGGGTGTGTGATGTCACTTCTGCTACCCCTGGCAATTTGGTGAATTGACGTTCATGGGTGCAAAGGAGAAAACTAAAGCAAGAATCAGATTTTTCCTTATTGGGAAATTAGGGAGTTGGAGATTATATTATAATTAATACTGGTGCTTCCTAGAGCAGTTTTAAGTATTAATCTGCATCTTCATACTTACGTATCTCATTCCCTGCAGATCCCTTCCCTTCTACCATGAAGAATTGCTACAAATGTATCTGGACACAGACTCTAACGAGTCCTCTAAGAGTGGGAACTACATGAGGCTGATGGGTTAAAGGTTGTCCGATCAATAACACACTAAGAAATGTATTCTATTCAGTTGGTGTTTCAATGCATTGGACCATTGAAGTATTGATCATAAAAGCATGTGTGTGGCACTTGGGTGTTGAACAATGTCTCTAGTATACGATTGATATTTCAGCTTTTTTGTGTACATATATTTACATATATTGGAGTCACTGAAATGTGTTTTAAATAATTTAACGAATTATTAAATGTGTCAGTTGTTCTTGTTTGAAAAACTCAATGATCTCAGTATTACGTTGGTCACATTTCTTTGAGAAAATGGGCTAGAATTGTGGGTTTTTAGTGTAATTAATTCAAGCAGTATTCTTTGCTCTTATTTATTATCAGGCACTTTCATATTAAATGATTCACCATCTCAGGAAATACCTGACTTACTCGGACGTGATCCTTATAGAATTGTAAACAAAAGAGGAGGCTTTTTGGTGTCTCAAATGTCTTTAAGACTGGATATGAAGCCTATTTTCAATACCACTCTAGAGCGTCCATTAGAGTCAGATGCAAGTATGTAAGGTTGAGCGTGTATGTTTAGTGGCGGCTGCTGCAAATCTCAAGGTGGATATTAGGGGGCGCAACAGGGACATAAAAAAATAATTTTAAAAAAATGTACCTGTCCTGCTGCCGGTGTTGGTCGGCCACCTTGCTCCTTTTCTCTTCTGATGGTGAACAGCAGTCCATGGGACACCAGCACAGGCTCCCCATGCAATCCTGGTGCTGCTCTCATGCAATACCTCACATGAGAGCAGCACCAGGATTGGTCTGAGCTCTTGGTCTGCCGCTCAGACAGTGCACTGGTGACTGTGCTGTTTCTCCAACCTGGCTGTGCAACACAGCCAGATCGGAGAAACCTAAGTGCGCATGTCAGTTTGGCTGGCCTAAAACTGACATGCACACTTAAGTCCACTCACTCTACTCCTCTTCTTCCCCCTCAGAGAGCCCAGCCCACCCCTCCCTGCAAATGCTGGCTGAGCCAGCAGCTGAAAAATAAACCAATATGAAAATATTGTTTTATTTTTCAGCTGCTGGCTCTGAGCCAGTAGGGCGACGCTCCCGCGCCATTACAGAGGAGCTGCCCCATGGTATGTTATAGCCAGTTCAGAGAGAGTTTACTATGAACATCAATTGCTTAGAGCTGCTTGCTGGACCGAATGCAATCGAGCCTTTCACAAACGAGGGAGCACATTATTCAGTCTTTATTTAAACAGGCAATTTAACAACGGTATGCAGTTAAAGATACTGGCAGAACTGGACAAACAGTTCAGGGAGTTTTGTCTCCTTCATTATGGTGAATTCACTGCAAACTATATCCAGGAAGTTTTAAATAAGGGGTGGACTGGTTTAGATGTTATTTAATGTGTTTGCAGTTGGCACCTCCATGCTCCCATATTCCAAATTATACAGAATTTCTGTTGTCCTATCTGAGATGATCTGCTTGTATTCGGACTGCATACTAAATGTAGTGGACAGTTGAAGGTCAGATTCAACAACAAAACCTTCTGTACGCAGTTCCCTGATTCTGATGATCTTAAATTGTCTTTCCAAGATCAGAAGAGGGGCCATAGTCTTTTTGTTGCTAATTCCATTTTGTCCATCTCAAATTGCATTCCCAGATTTCCTGCAAATGTTGTTTAAATATTTCCATTCTGATTCCCAGCTAGACGTTCTGTTAATCTGGCCTGTCCCTTTGAAAACATTGTTTTATCAGGCAGTATTAAGTAGGTGGACTGGAAAGTCTTAGGCCTCCTTGCTCTGCCCCAGACCTATCCTCAGAATCTGCCAGTTTCATTGAGTCCTTAGGATCAGGTATCAATCCAGAGCCATCAGACGTTTCATGCTTGGCAAGTTATTTCAGTGCTTTGCTCTTTCTGGTAAGTATTATAAAACAGGTACTTATTCCAGACCAGCTAAATTATTGAACCACAACTTCTTTGAAGGCAAACTGGTCGGTGAACATCCTTTGATTCAATGATTTCTAAAAGGAGTTAGTATTCCTCCTCTTATCAAATATTGCTGTGTGATTTCAAGGTTGTTTCTGAATTGGTTTTATTTTTGGTCTGACAATTCCTCTCCCACTTTGAAGTTTTAATCAGCCAAATTCATAACGTATTATGTTCAATTTTGTTTGAAAGAGTACCTAATGTCAGAGATTTGGATCTACTTGTTTCTGGGGTTCCGTTCACTATTTCCAGTACAAGAAGACCCTAATAGCTTCTGTGGAATATCCTTCTTTTCCAGATTACCTAAGCTTTTTGTGGTTCATTGCCTCAGGGAATGTGAGGATTAGACGTCAGCACTCACAGTCTGCTGCTTAATTAGTTATCTCAGATATAAAGGCTATTTTACCAGTTTCTTAGCTACTCTTTCTAAGTGAGCAAAATGGCAGATGAAGCAAGTTGGGAATTGATATTTCTGTGTTTGGGCTCATTCTCACATGGGCTTATGACTTTTGATGGAACCACTTGGTGCTCCACTCACAGATAACAGCATCAGAATTCACCAATAAACTGATAATACACAACTCTACTAGAAGGCCTCCTGTCCTTCAGACTTCCAGCACGACCTGGATGACATGTATCAATCTAAAGCTCTACCGAACAAAGACACAGTATAAACCTGGCTGAGTGACTTTGACCTTGATGGCTTAAAACTCCTAATTTCAGTGAATGCTAAGTTACTTGGATTCACTCTAGACATTAACTCAACGATCACATTGACAACAAAAACACATAAGGACAGCCTGGTACCAGCTCTCTCTTCTAAAAAGAAAAAAAACAGTTTCTTCCAGTACATGCCCCCAGAATTTCTGTTCAAGCCTTCATACTCTTGCATCTGGATGGTAGTAAGGCCATCCTCTATGGCCTCCCAGGCTCTACTCTGGCAACCTTAAGAGCATACTACACACTGCAGCACATCTAATGCAGGACCTGAAGAAAATTGACCCCCATCCTGCTAAAACACCTTTGGCTCCCTTACTGACCAGCACCATCTTCAAAACCAGCTGCTTCATTTGCAAAGCCATCAAAGCCAGTAGTCCTGCTTACCGTGCAGACAACCTCACCATCTCTGCTGCTTCTCG
Organism: Pleurodeles waltl; assembly: GCF_031143425.1. Classification (NCBI taxonomy): domain Eukaryota; kingdom Metazoa; phylum Chordata; class Amphibia; order Caudata; family Salamandridae; genus Pleurodeles; species Pleurodeles waltl. Next base: position 1,732,726,143 of record NC_090444.1, read on the forward strand.
GCACACCCTCATCAGGACACCATTGAACTTCAGGCTAAATAGTTTAAGAACAAAAAAAAGAACAAGGAAGCAGGCTTTTTTTATATATGCACCCAGGATCTGGAACAACATCCCTGTATTCATCAGGACTACCCTAACACTGCTCCAATAAAGGAAAGATTTTAGCACTCACCTCTTTGAAGCACTTTTTATTATAACACAATAATTGTCTAAAACCCAGCTAACTCTCCCATCACTTGTTGAGTTGATGCTTGTCTATGACCATTTACAGCACATTGTTGCCTTTATGCTATGGTCATCCTATAGAAATACCACATACATACATATGTACATATAGATTGTTTAGCTGGGGCCTCTTTAAAAGACATTCAGCTTCAATTTTCAAAACTTCATTAGAACATTGGAACGTTGGAAACTCTATTGAAAACAATGGAGTGGTTCGGGCTTCTAATGGCCGGTAGAAGCTTGGTGTTTTAAAATTCCAATATTTTCTTCACAGGTATTGCTGTGAACAAAGTCCTCACTGAGTCTGAGGGGATTTTAATTCTCTCCGGCTTTGTGAGGCCTTTGTTTTATTTATTAGAACATTCTGCCCTCTAGTAGCAGAACGTTCTAATAGCCCTATATCCCTCCATAGTTGGGTTATACTAGCATTAAAGTCCTGGTCCCTTGTTAAAGTCCCTCGCCTTGGCTTGGTCCCTTAAAGCTGGAGCGGGCCTTTAATGGCCAGTATATAGCCCACGATGGCAGGCTATAAAGCTATATTGCAAACCTGGTGTTTATCCTTCAGTACTAATTATAAATATGCCTTTATATGCTTTTACAAGATTAATAAGGGCCACTGGTCTTGACATAAAATCTATATTTTCCAAGTTGATAATTTAGGGACATCCTCATTTCATTAAATGCTTTGAGGTGAATACTATCCCACTGCTTAATTCTATGTATCCTTTGGATTTTTTATGGTCATGTCCCTCCCACTTTCTGTGCCGAGCAATTGTTTTTCCTCTTAGTTATTTCAGCTATGGTTCCTTATTGCACCTGAGTTCCCTTGGAACATGGAGAATGGCTGTCAGCTCTTTATTTCTTCATCTGTTTTTCATCATGTTTCCATTTCTTTATAAATTGAGATACCTTTCATTGCAATAAGAATGTGGAGGAACTGGTGCTCTGATACACTTTTATAGTAGACTAATTCTGAATCCTGTGTTATATTTGTTGGTTGTCCTTACCCAGAGGTCAATGTTGTACATATTACAGTACTTGTTTCATCATCCACATTTTGTTTCATTTGCTTTTTTGAAAGTTTCCAAATTAAAAAAAGAAGTAATGCATAACACTTCTCTATTAGGACTTAAATGATCAAATTGCTAAATCTGCTACTACATCAATATAAGTGAGGTAAAGAAACAATCTAGAATGGGCAAATCTGCACTGAGATTTGGATCCCAGCTTTAATATTGTTATTGGAAGCACATGTAACTGATTTTCTTTCTACTACAACATCAGCTAAAACGTAATGTGAAGTATGAAGGCCCTGGAGCTTCATTCTTAGCATTATAGGAAACCAGGGCAAGTTACAATGCTGAATTTATATGGCATATGTTGTGTTGTTTGATGGTATGTTATATTGCAAGCGTTGTTGAACAACCTTCAATAATTAGTATAGTTATCATGGTGCTTTGTTGATCTAGATGTCCTTTTCAGATTCATCTTCTATTGATCAATTATATGTTGCAGTTTAGTTGTGTGTCATTGGGTTTGATTACTAGAAAGTTATTTATTAAATATCTAGTTCACTAATTGTTAAAGGTATTTAATATGAGAGTAAAATACTTTTCATCCCAATAAGGATCTTTATATTGTGTTATTTGTGTAGATGGGTATGATGCACTACTCTTTTCTTTTGTTGACTAGACAGTTGCCCGCTGACCTAACTGTAAGGTTTCTTTTATATGTACTGGCATCTTTAATCAGCTATATACTGATGATTCTGTGTTGTGCATGTGAGGATGTGCTATGTTTAAGTTAACGTTGTCTGATTGTTTAAAAAAAATTCATGTTGGTGAGGTAAGTGATGAGTAGTATGGAGTGAAAAGAACCATGCCAAGTATATGGCATTAGGGATGTTCTAGGACAATAATAAAGCAATAATCAAATGTTCCAGAGAAGAGGCTAAATATTTTACCTTTAAACAGTATATATAAAAATAACATAACATGAATCTTATTACTATAAAAAAATACTTAAAATACATTGAGCTTGCTAGGTAGCATCCAAGGTGTCCCCTGTCAAGTAAGACATCCTGGACGATTGAGGCAAATAAATTGATAGAGGTTGCCAAATTCTGTGCCTGATTTAGATTTTGGTGGAGGAGTTACTTTGTCACAACGATGACTGATATTCTGACCGCAGAAATCTAAATCCGAAACAATGGGATTTATAATCCAGTGGATGGGATATCCGTCAGCATTGTGACGGAGTAACCCCTCTGCCAAAATCTAAATCAGGCCCTCTGTCTCTTTTGAAGGCTAACTGTAAAGGTGTAACATTATACATACCTGTTTTATGGCTTTTGCATAGTAAAATTCACCAGCATTTTAACAAAATATCTGCAAATTTCTAATCTGAAGTAATAACCTGGATGGTATTAACAATCAATATATATATAACTTGACCAGGGCACTTAGATGCTTGTAAAGATAAAGACAACCAACAAGAAACTATTTATATTTATAAATGAAGAAGGGTCAGCATAACCACACATAATAGTAACCTTCTTCCAAACCTGAACCTAAAAGTGATGAATGGCAGTTCACTGAAATAACATATGCATCTAAGGACCAATAGCTGCTTCACATGACCAACACACATTATGTTGATGAGCGTTCATGAAAAATAGCTGTGCAGGAGAAAAGAATAATACAAGTAAAAAATGATTAATGTTTGAGTAGTTTCTTCAGAGAGTGAGATAGAGTGAATTTTAGCCCAAATCCTATTTCATAGGTCTAAAGAAAATTCACATCTTAAATGTGCTTCCTATTTAAATTCTACATTAGTTTCCTTTCTTGAATATGATGCCATAATGAAATACGTATATATATTGGAAGCCTTCTTTGCGCCCATTTTCTTAATGGCCTATAATTCAGTTAATTTACTATTATTAGAAAGTACAGAGGAGCATTGAATACAAATAAGACAAATTTAACTAATATATTGTATTGCTCATAACATGAATTGGTAGCTGATATAAATCAGCAAAGGTGCATAAAGGTGTAATCACAGAATCCTGAAAAAGGTTGCAGCCTTATTAATTCCACAAATTCCAAAACTTCCTAACTATAACTTTATTATTACACCCTGGGGTACTGGATATGACCCTAACCTAAGTGACATAGAATCAGTCAAAAAATGTTTTGAGACATATATAGTGTGGGTCCTAAGAAGTGTTAGGGAGGTCGCCTCATTGAAAGGGCCTCTCTGTAGTTGAAGGGTTCAAGGTTAGTGTGCCCTGAGTACCAACATTTTTCAATAGATTCAAATGACTGCATCTGAAAAAAAATACTTATTTTAGATAAAAAGAATGATGATATTTAAGAAAATTTGGAAAATGAATTCCCCCATTGATCTAGGGTTTCTTGAGAGTATTCTGGAAAACCCTAACCCATATACTACCAGTGGTAGAAAAAAAAAACGTAATAATCGTAATCTGCAACATTGATGGGAAATAAATGAATAGGAAGAAACATCTTTATTTTGTTAAGATGGCCCCACTAAGAGAGGCATAAATAAGAACATCTTTCCATTAACCTATCAATTTTGTATCTTACATCCATCATGTTAAGTTTAAGAGTAGAACGTATGGAGGTGGAGTACCAAATTTCTAAACATTTTATTTTAGTTGCATTCCAGCTTAATCCTGCTTGCTGAAAGAGTGTCTGAAATAATTTTTATTAAGTGGTAAGACTTCAGATGTATGTGTATTAAGTTTGTAACTTGAAACAGCAGAGAATTCAGCTAATTCTAGAAAGAATGCTGGCAAACAGATTCTGAAATGAAACTACACTATAAAATATCATCAGCATAGACTGTAAATTTAACCTAATTTGATTTGTATGTAAATCCATCTATAAAATTATTTTGTCTACTAATCTCACAGAAATGTTCCTAAGAAGGTGTAAATAACAAAGGCAATAAAAGGCAGCATTGACATTAGCTTCTTTACAGTGGAAAATAAAGGGGGCACAGTGCCATTAATATAATCACATGTTCTAAGGGACAAACATAATTCAATATGTGCATCAGGATGTTAGTACCAGAACCATGCCAGTGGGCAGCCTCACACATAAAATCCCAATTAACCAAGTTAAATGTTTTTTCAGCATCTAGTGTTGTTGATGCCATTGATTCTCTCCTCTTAGAAGTCCCAAATATAACATAAATAATCTATTGAGTTGTGAGATATTACTCTAGCATGAGTGAAACTGATCAGTAAGTCACACAAAAAGAGGGATCTCCGTCTTTTGTCTAGATTAAGCATACCATGGTCATACCCTCTGCTTCCCCAGTTGAGATAAAATAGTTGCATAATGCAAACAGTTGAGGAATAAAAGTTTTGAAAACTGGAGGAAAGGCTCCACTGTAAAACCATCTGGCCCTGAGGCTGTGTCCTTCTGAAGCCTAATAAGGCTTCATGTATCTCAGCAAATCAAACTTTTTTGCAATATCAGAGAAAACAATCAATGGACTTTTATTTTAATTAAGGTCACTAAAATATTTATTTAATTCAATCTCCGAAGATACCCCTCCTTATGAATATAATTGTTTTATAATAATTTGGAAAAAGATCCGAAATATCTTTAAAAACATTAGTCCTGTGCTCGTTGAAGATACATTTAATATGGGATCTGTCTTTTTTAATTTTAAGATAATTAGCCAATGGCGGATGGAATGCTTGAATTCATCTCAGCCACTGCTAATTACTCAGGGAGCAACGCAGTCCATCTTTATTGGGCACACCATGTCACCCCTGTTTGGACCTAGCTACATGCAAATCAGTTGTGATGATGGATTTGGATGTGGCCCGAGTGATTGCCAGTGGCGGAGATTAATTCAAGCATTCCATCCATCATCTTGTTCTTTTGCATTCTCCATGTAATCTTGCAGTACTTTTAAATAGCACCAGGTCATTTTTGTTGATCTTTTATAATCTTTATTTATTGTTTTTCATGGAATGATATGTATGTAACATTTTAATTTCTTCCTATACTTTTGTTGAGTGTCTAGGACACTATTTTTTTTTGTGTGCCACATAGTTAATAATGATGCCTCTGACAACTGCTTTGAAAGAGTCCCATGAAATAGTGTCTGTGGAGTTACCAAAGGAATTCAACCTAAAATATTTGATTTCAATTTCAAAAGTTTCAGATTGGGAGAGGAAAATTCTATCCAACAACAAAGAATTATTAAAATATCATCTATTAGTTTTCACTTTGGATTGTAAATGTCTAACACAACAATAATTGGGGCATGATCTCATTTTAGAATAACCACTATCACAGTATGAGCTATTGCGAGGACCAAATCTTTGCTTTAATATGTAATGAATTCTAGTGTGTGTTGTGTACTGGAGAGGAAAATTAATATTCCCTATAGTCAGAATTGAATGATCTCCAAACGTTAGGCAAAACTCTTTGAGAACATTTTTTTAATTTTTTTATTGGAAATAGAACATATCTTGAAAACAAATTTCTATCCATGTCCAGAATTTGAATGCAGTCTCCCTCAATTATAACACTATTTAGACAAGACCTTTTTCCAAAAACATTACTTAAGACATTGGGGCCATACAAATTCATAATAAAAAGGAAGTTCATAATCTTTCTCTTCTGCCATAACTTATGTGCCTTTCACATATGTTTGATGAGAAATAACCCCTAAGTGAAACTTCTTTTGGAAAGACATTGCCACCTCAGTCTCCTTATTAATGGCTGATGAGCAAAGAATTTCCCCAACCCATTGTTTTTCGAATCTCTGAAGGTCTGCCAATGATAAGTAGGTTTCCAGCCAGAACACCATCTAAGCAGTATGTCTAGCAAGATGATACAGTATTCTTTGCCTCCTTAACTGGATGTTTAACCTCCCTAACATTCCAGGTTACTATTCGAAGTTGAAATATAGGAAAAAATAGAAACTGATAAATTAACCCTCAGTTTGCAAAAGATTGAAAAACGTACTGCCAAAACATTCACTCAAAAAGTAATACACAAAAAAGACATAAAGAACAATCCATGAAACCTATGGGAACATAAAGCATAGAGAGGATGTGGCATAATGGCTAGAGCTGCCAACGTTGGAATTAGAGAACTAGGTTTGAGTTGCTGTGTCACCTCAATAGCCTGTGATTTTAGGTAAATGACTTAAAATTCCCTTGCCTACAAAAAACAAACATTAATGAGTCTGCCTTGTAAAATTTAATTGGTTCTTATGTAAAACCCTCTAATACATGTGGGTTGTGCTTGTGCTATATAAAACTGCAAAAAAAACAGGTATTGAAATTGAAACACGATCAGAGGTGTCATAAATATACAGTTGTGAGCTAGAAAAAAACTGACTCAATGACTACCACCTCCAGATAAAGGCTGCAAAAAAAGAGGCCCTGACCCGCCAGATCGAGAACAGCACCAACCAAACCAAGGAAATCTTTACCATCATCAGAGAGTTTGCCTGCCCATCAGCCATTGAAAACTCCATCCCCATCACAAGAACTCTGTAATGCCCTCGACGACCACTTCCACAACAAGATAGAAACCATCTACAGTAACAGTGACCTCCCCAGCATCCCATCGAACTCCACCATCGACCACCCACTCACCACATGGGGACAATTCAGCACATAGACACAATCACACTCATGAGCTCTATCCATTTGGGAGCACCCACTGATCACTGCCCCCACAGTTTCTTCTACCTCAGAAGAAACAAGATCAGCCACCAGCTCACCACCATCCTCAATGCCTTGTTAACCAAGGCCACTTTTTCATAAGCCTGGAAACACGCAGGGTTAAGACCCCTTCTTAAGAAGCCCTGTGCAATCCCCAGCGAGCTCTTTAACTGCTGCCCGATCTCTCTGCTCCTGTTCCCCCTAAAAGTACTGGAGAAGGCCATCAATCCCCAACTCACCAAACACCTGGAGAGAAAAAACCTGCTAGACCCCTTCCAATCAGGTTTTAGGGCCAATCACAGCACTGAGACAGCTCTGATCGCTGTAACTGATGACATCTGTGCCCCACTCAACAGGAGAAGCAGCCGCCCTGATATTGCTTGACCTCTCTTCCGCCTTCAACACCGTCTCCCACCACACACTGATCAACCGACTATACCAGATTGGGATCACAGATGATGTGCTCAGATGGATGCATTGTTCCTCACTGGACGCACAGAAAGACTCCGCCTTCCCCCTTCACCTCACCTCCAACACTCTTTAGTGTCTACCTGACACCACTCATAGACATTGTAAGATCGCACAACATCAACATCATCTCCTATGCTGATGACACGCAGCTCGTCCTCTTGTTCTCAAGACCTCACCAAGATGAAGACCAGCTTCCACAACTATATGAATAACATATTTGCCTGGATGAAGGACCCTAAGCTCAACACAGACTAAACAGAGGTTCTGATGTTTGGCATACACTCAACTGTCTGGAACGACTCCTGGTGGCCATCAGCGCTCGGCCCCACCTCCACTTGGAAAAATCATGCCCATAACCTTGGCATCATACTTAACAGCGAACTCTTACTGAAATGCCATGTCAACGGTCAACACCCTTTCCTCAGTCTGCTTCCACACACTCTGCATGCTCCACAAGATCTTTAAGTGGTTCCCCATCAGCATGAAAAAGACAGTGATGCAGGCCCTGATCACCAGCTGACTGGACTACAGCAAAGCAATCTATGCAGGCACCACCCCCAAAGTCATGCAAAGACTCCAGATGATCCAGAACACAGCTGCCAGACTGATCCTCAACCTGTCCAAGGGAAACCACATCACCCAGCACCTAAAGGACCTCCATTGACTCCCGATCCAGAAAAGATGCCACTTCAAGCTCCTGACCCATGCCTACAAAGCTCTCCATAACCAAGGACCCGCCTACCTGAACCACCGCTTTCACCTCTGCCAACCGACCAGGAACCTCCACTTAGCACACATCGCCTTCGCAAAAATATCACGCATATGCTGCTACTGTGCTGGAGGGCGCTCCTTCTCGTACCTCTCCGCCAAAGCCTGGAACACCCTCCCTATTGACCTCCACACTGCACCCTCGCTGACCCACTTCAGAAAGGGACTGAAAACCTGGCTTTTCGAATAAACACCTGAAGCAAGCGTCTGGATACCCACTCTGGTGAGAAGCCATACTATACGAATAACATCTGATTGATTGATGATTGATTCAAGTCAAAAGATAATGGGGAGTGGGTAACACCAAGTGAGTGAAGATGGGCAGTCCTTAATATTGTATACTTTAAAACAACAAACAACTGCTAAAGAATAAACAAAGCAGCATAAATTACAAATAAGGGATATGATTAAATTGTTAGCCCTCAAACAATAGAACAAAAAAGACTCACCAAGAAAATGTTGGCAAGGATAAGTATTTCCGATAATAAAAACAACCAATTGGCATATGTGCAAAATGATGGAGATCAGAACAAGGGTATACAATCTTGTTATAAAGGGTAAAACATGTGAAGGAAAACAAATATATGATTAAGACAAAATGATAACATGTTGATAGTGTAAACATATTAACACAGAACAGCAATTTTAAAAATTACCATAGAGCCTAAAAGTGAACAAGAGAAAAGGAAAACATTTCAAGAGTCAGCACTAGGTCCCAAATCCCTTGCACCAGTCTTGTGGCTAGAGAGGAAATCTTTAAGGTTGTTTAGATCTTTAAAAAAGTAGGATTTGTTTTTATAAGTGAATTTAAAAAAACATGGATGGAGCAGACCATACCAAGCATTCATTTGTTTGAGATGGGACACAGTTCTAGAAATTCCTTAAGTCTGCTTGCTGTGACTCTTGAAACGTCCTGCGAGATAAACATTTTATGCCTCTTCCAATATAGTTGTTTGTTCTTTTTGTCTAACGATAACACTACAGTGAAATCAGTATACTGAAAAAAGTACACAAATATAGCTCTAGGTTTGACAATGTTTGAAGCCATGCTTGGTTCCAGACCATCTCCATGAGGTCTTCGAATGTTGACAATGTGCTTCAAAGTTCCAAAATGTCAGGGAGTTGGGACTTGAGGAAAGATAACAACATCAGAGAGCTTTAATTTTCTCTAACAGGTACTCTAATGTTAATGGAGTAAAAGACTTTGAGGGAGATTCAAAGTCTTTTTTAGGTATTTTGCTGACCTCAATTCATCTTTTTTTAGAAATGGCTCCTGAAGTTTTGTTTTTCACAGAAGCAGATACATTCAATCTTTTTTCCCCCGGATTAGAATTCTCCTTATGAGAACACTGTTTAGAAAGCGGTACTATACTAGGAGTTTTGAAGCAGAAAGAAGAGCTTTTGTTATTGTCATTAACCCTTATAGTGCGGTCCATGAATTATTCCCCTCATAGTAACTATTTCAGCAGAATGTTATTATGCTCGAAAGTGACAATACAGTTTTGAAATCTGGAAAAATTAAGAAAAAAGTAACAACAAACTCTTAGAAAAATGGCAAAACAGTGGTATTGGGAATTTACAATAAGTATTTATGTGTCATTTTATTTATATAGTCTAAGTTCTGATATGTTCCAGCAGGGATTTCGACAAAGGATTATAGTGCCTAACAGCATCCATAAAGAGTAGAAACTCAAAAATTGGAAACTTGAGAAAAAAAGTAACATAGACTTTTGGCAAAGTGCAGCTAGACCCACTAATAATGGGAATTTGCCACAAATAATTGTGAGTCATGTGTTTTAGCAGAACTAAGTTGCAATAAATATGATTCTTTAAAAAAACACAGTGCTGATTAACATCATATTCACCTCCAAATTGTGCAGTTTTTTCCTGCTATCTGCATTTTAGGAAGTGTTTGGCCTCTTATAGGGGAGCTGCACCTTCTGCATGAATAAGAAAATGGCAGGCGGTAACCCATCCATGCTGAGGGGAGCAGGGAGGCCTTCAGTAGATTTATAAAGCTGCATACATAAGCAGTAAAATGCAGGCAATAAGGGAATCTTTAATCTTCTAATATAAGGGGACTTATGAGTTCTTCAATTCAAAGTCCTAACTGATAAATTGTACTGCCAACAAGCAGCACTCAAGACAGGCATCAGTTCCTCTTGTGATGATTATGTAGCTCACGTCTCAAGGGTGTCTATTCTTATTTATGCCCTCTGTTTTTATTTATGCCCTCTGTTTATGGTGATCTAATTGTGATAGGGATTTGGTGAAGTCTGGTTTCAAAGAACTCACTTCTTTCCTGAATTTCATTATCAGCATTTGGTCTCTATTGGTCATTGGGACTAGCATATCTCCATAATGGCTGTTCTTAGATGGTCCTCTTTAAACAAAGGCATGGCAAGCCCTGTAGAAGGGACCTGCCACACAAAAGGGCGAGGAGTCTAAGGAAGACTGGGGTACCTTTGCACTCAACGTGAACTGCTAAACAAAAAAAGTAACCATCTGCCATAACAATAGTAAGGTGCATCTACAGGACGGTCAAATTCTTAGTGAATAAAAAAAGAAGGGACTATTTTTCTTTTTTATGTCTAGCCCTAACCACTCTAGTTGTGGCATCCTTCATCATCAGGTTCATCCTGGCTCCTAAAGTACAGAATGGGCTTAACCATATTCCAGGGACCTCTTTGAATAGTTATGGTATATGGGACAGACTAACTATAATGTTAATGACATTGTTAATCTTTGATTCCATGGTGAGCCTTTTGTTCATGATTCTGAGGTCTCTGGCATTTTTGGAGGGAGTGGGTGCTGGTCCTAGTAATGAAGGTCACTGTCTGTGTTCAGCTGCAGGCAGTTTTCTTTCATCCAGTCGGCAACACTTGTCATGCATCTGTAGAAACTGGTTTTGGTGGCGGTGCCGTTGGTGAGCAATAGTTGGGTATCATCTGCTTGGGAGAATATGTTGAGACCGTGGGATCTGACGATGTTGGCTAGTGGGTTCATATATGCGTTAAAAAGTTTGGGGTTGAGGGATGATCATTGGGGGACTATCCAGGTGATATCTTTTGGTTTGGAGGTAAAGGGAGGTAGGTGAATCCTCTGGGTTCTTCTGATGAGGAAGGAGGTGATCCATCTGAGTACGTGGTGGGATACAGTATCAAAGGATGCCAAGAGGTCAAGGAGGATCAGGGCTGCTGCTCTTCACACCATACAGTCACAGCCCACAACGACCACCAACTTAAAGCTTCCGCGATGAGTGAATCTTCATGCTACAACATCAACCGTCCATGATACTTAACCAGCTCCTCATGCAGGCAGCCTGATCAAGGCCCCCTCCGATGAGAACAAAACTCTTTGTGTCGACTTGTGAAGGTAACCTTTTAGTGGAACTTACCTCATCCCTGTATCTGACACACACTGCATTGCGGTCAGCCTGAACTTGTGACTTTCTCCCACTCCAGTGTGTCCAGCTAACTGCGAGTGGCACTTTGTGTTTCTTGACACTGTTTTCACCAGAAGCTTTAAAGGGTTATATCTCTCATTGTACTTTTCATTTATTACTATTGGTGTGCTACATAAATATTTTACGCATTGCTTGTAGACTAAGACTGACTGCTTTGTGCCAAGATACCAGTGAGTTAAGCACAGATTAATTTAGTAACTTTTATGGTTTACCATGACAAGGATTATGATTGTTGTCTGAGTGGGACTTCTACTCCTCTCTATTAACAACACAATCCTTTTTCTGATGAGAGGCCTTCTCTGCGTTTTTTCAGTGTGGAGAGAGATCATAGGTCCCTGGCACCAAGCCCAAACCAGATCTGGAGACAGATTATAGCACGAGTAATAAACTATAAGGACAACCATACCATACGAATATTTAATAGGGCCTAGCCAGGCCTCCAGAAATAATGGTTCAACAGTGGCTTTATACCAAGACTTTACTCCCTTGCACAAGAGACATTGATGTAATAACTTGACATTATAAAAACTGTGCAAACACTGAATTAAATAGTATGTGCTAGTCCCAGCTAAACTAAGAGACTATCTTGAAACACATGTACAACCTAGAGGGAGGGCTGCTTTGGGTGGTGGTGAACCTGGATCCAGCCAACAAGATGAGAGGCAAGACTTGACATGTAGTGACAATGGCTGACTTAGTTTTTCTGAATTTGGTTAATGGATTTGATAGAAATGGGATTGCTCATCTCCTGAAGTAAAAAGACTCAAGACCTGTTATTTGACTGATGCTAGTTGTAGCCCCTATACAGCATTCCTTGCTATTTTGTATTTTCTAATTGCAGAAGTCCGTTATTGCATCATGCTGGTTGCACCTCTATGTGACACATGACATAGGTGGGGGTCATTCCTCTCACATAAACAAACACAAAGGGGCCCAGTGAGTATTGTTGTTCATGTAGAAGTTAATGTTCATTGGATGTCCTGGCCTAAATGCCTGCTCTCAGGCACCACCACATATTTAGTGCGCTATTAGCATTATGAACACCATTGCTTGAGTTTAGATTTTCTTGTTTGTAAAGAAGTTATCATTTGCTGGCGATTCTGATTGACGTAGCTGGGAGAAGGGGAGGGAGTTCTCATGGGATAGTTATGATTTTCTTTTTGCTTACTCACATGACAAGTAGAAAATAAAGGGAGCATGTTATTAAAGGTATACTCACCTAACTATGACATGAACTTGCACTTGCACATGTAATAATGGGGCTGGTAAAAGGTCTAAAGATATTGCTTAGGACAGTTTCAGACCCCCTCCCCGATGATATTATGCATTCTTAACTCCGAGATTGAATAGACAAGAGGGTCCCTATGGATCTTGTCAATTGCAATATTGTTTTAGTGAGCCCTCTGCTTACAAATGTATTTAACATCTGATTATGCAATAAGATTCCCATATTGTGAGACCTTTCAATCTTTCAATCATATGGGGTCATTACGACTCTGGAGGTCTAAAGACATTATGACTGTGGTGGTAGAACCACGGCCGGACCGCCAGAATATGAGTTTTTATCGGTCTGTGCTGTTGGTCGTACTCCGCCAGGGCAGCGCTACCCGGGGGATTATGAGTCACTTCTCTGCGAGCCATTACATGGTGGTAGTACTGCCATGTAAAGGCTGGCGGAGATGGGGTGCCCATGCACTGCTCATGCTCTTGGCTGTTGCGATGTTCATTGTCTGTTTGCTTTGCAGACTGGTGCACACTACGCACTACAGCATTGCCACTGGCTTGATTATGAGCCAGAATCAAGTTTGTAAGCCGATTTTCTCTGGGCCAGCAGGCAGAAACACCCTTTCCACCCGCTGACCCAGTGGGAAACTCTTAATAGGGCCCGTGGGAAGACGGCCGAGCTGGCAGCAACCTGCCCATCAGAACTCAGGCGGACTGCTGAAGTCATAATGACCCCCATAATGCTCATGTATATATATGTATATATTTAACCCCTTCGCTGCTGGGCCTTTTCCCCCTCCTGTGCCGAGCCTTTTTTTGGCTATTTGGGGCAGTTCGCGCTTAGACCCTCATACGTTTTTGTTCACATAAGCTACCTATGCCAATTTTGCGTCCTTTTTTTCCAACATCCTAGGGATTCTAGAGGTACCCAGACTTTGTGGGTTCCCCAGAAGGAGGCCAGGAAATTAGCCAAAATACAGTGAAAAGTTTGTTTTGTTTTTTAAAAATGGGAAAAAGGGGCTGCAGAAGAAGGTTTGTGTTTTTTTCCCTGAAAATGGCATCAACAAAGGGTTTGCGGTGCTAAAATCACCAGCTTCCCAGATTTCAGGAACAGGCAGACTTGAATCAGAAAACCCAATTTTTCAACCCAATTTTTGGCATTTTACTGGGACATACCCCATTTTTACGATTTTTTGTGCTTTCAGCCTCCTTCCAGTCAGTGACAGAAATGGGCGTGAAACCAATGCTGGATCCCAGAAACCAAAACATTTCTGAAAAGCAGACAAAATCCTGAATTCAGCAAGGGGTAATTTGTGTGGATCCTACAAGGGTTTCCTACAGAAAATAACAAATGAAAACTGCAATTTTTCTATTACGTTTTAATCTGTAACTTTTTCCTGCAATGTCAGATTTTTTTAAAACAATATACCGTTACGTCTGCTGGACTCTTTTGGTTGCGGGGATATATAGGACTTGTATGTTCATCAAGAACTCTAGGTACCCAGAGCCAATAAATGAGCTGCACCCTGCAGTGGGTTTTCAATCCATACCGGGTATACAGCAATTCATTTTCTGAAATATAAAGAGTAAAAAATAGCTATCAAGTAAACCTTTGTATTTCCAAAATGGGCACAAGATAAGGTGTTGAGGAGCAGTGGTTATTTGCACATCTCTGAATTCCGGGGTGCCCATACTAGCATGTGAATTACAGGGCATTTCTCAAACAGACGTCTTTTTTATACACTCTCTTATATTTGGAGGGAAAAAATGTAGAGAAAGACAAGGGGCAATAAAACTTGTTTTGCTATTCTATGTTCCCCCAAGTCTCCCGATAAAAATGGTACCTCACTTGTGTGGGTAGGCCTAGCGCCGCGACAGGAAATGCCCCAAAACACAACATGGACATATCCCATTTTTTCACAGAAAACAGAGGTGTTTTTTGCAAAGTCCCTACCTGTAGATTTTGGCCTGTAGCTCAGCCGGCCCCTAGGGAAACCTACCAAACCTGTGCATTTTTGAAAACTAGAGACCTAGGGGAATCCAAGATGGGGTGACTTGTGGGGCTCTGACCAGGTTCTGTTACTCAGAATCCTTTGCAAACCTCAAAATTTGGCTAGAGGAGCCACAAATTTCCTTCCCCCAGCGTTCCCCCAAGTCTCCCGATAAAAATGATACCTCACTTGTGTGGGTAGGCCTAGCACCCGCAACAGAAAATGCCCCAAAACACAATGTGGACACCTCCCATTTTTTCACAGAAAACAGAGGTGTTTTTTGCAAAGTGCCTACCTGTAGG
This sequence comes from Pleurodeles waltl, assembly GCF_031143425.1. Lineage (NCBI taxonomy): Eukaryota > Metazoa > Chordata > Amphibia > Caudata > Salamandridae > Pleurodeles > Pleurodeles waltl. The sequence continues at coordinate 1,732,741,308 of NC_090444.1, forward strand.
TTTTGGCCTGTAGCTCAGCCGGCACCTAGGGAAACCTACCAAACCTGTGCATTTTTTTAAAATAGAGACCTAGGGGAATCCAAGATAGGGTGACTTGTGGGGCTCTGATCAGGTTCTGTTACCCAGAATCCTTTGCAAACCTCAAAATTTGGCTAAACAAACACATTTTCCTCACATTTCGGTGACAGAAAGTTCTGGAATCTGAGAGGAGCCACAAATTTCCTTCCACCCAGCGTTCCTCCAAGTCTCCTGATAAAAATGATACCTCACTTGTGTGGGTAGGCCTAGCGTCCGCAACAGGAAATGCCCCAAAGCACAACGTGGACACATCCCATTTTTGGAGGTGTTTTTTACAAAGTGCCTACCTGTAGATTTTGGCCTCTAGCTCAGCCGGCACCTAGTGAAACCTTCCAAACCTGTGCATTTTTGAAAACTAGAGACCTAGGGGAATTCAAGATGGGGTGACTTGTGGGGCTTGGACTTGGTTCTGTTACCCAGAATCCTTTGCAAACCTCAAAATTTGGCTAAAAAAACACATTTTCCTCACATTTCGGTGACAGAAAGTTCTAGAATCTGAGAGGAGCCACAAATTTCCTTACACACAGCGTTCCCCCAAGTCTCCCGATAAAAATGATACCTCACTTGTGTGGGTAGGCCTAGGGCCCGCGACAGGAAATGCCCCAAAACACAACGTGGACAAATCAAATTTTTTCACAGAAAACAGAGGTGTTTTTTGCAAAGTGCCTACCTGTAGATTTTGGCCTCTAGCACAGCCGGCACCTAGTGAAACCTACTAAACCTGTGCTTTTTTAAAAACTAGAAACCTAGGGGAACCCAAGATGGGGTGACTTGTGGGGCTCGGACCAGGTTCTGTTACCCAGATTCCTTTGCAAACCTCAACATTTTGCTAAAAAACAAAGGGGGTCAATGGACCGCCAGGGCCGGGTACCGCGGAAGCACCGCCAACAGGCTGGCGGTGCTTCCTGGGCCATTCTGACCGCGGCGGTAAAGCCGCGGTCAGAAAAGGGCAACCAACGGTTTCCCCCTGGCCCAGGGAATCCTCCATGGCGGCGCTGCTTGCAGCACCGCCATGGGGATTGCGACCCCCTTCCCCCCATCCTGTTCCTGGCGGTTTTTACCGCCAGGAACAGGATGGTGGGGACGGGTGTCGTGGGGCCCCTGGGGGCCCCTGCACTGCCCATGCCACTGGCATGGACAGTGCAGTGGCCCCCTAACAGGGCCCCATAAAGATTTTCAGTGTCTGCAACTGCACCCGTCGCACCCCTTCAACTCCGCCGGCTCCATACGGAGCCGGCTTCATTGTTGAAGGGGGTTTCCCGCTGGACCGGCGGGCGGCCTTCTTGTGGTCGCCCGCCGGCCCAGCGGGAAAGCCAGAATGGGCGCCGCGGTCTTTTGACTGCGGTGCGGTCATTTGCCGGTTCCTGCATGGCGGGCGGCTCCCGCCGCCCGCCGGGGTCAGAATGACCCCCAAATTGTCCTCACATTTCGGTGACAGAAAGTTCTGGAATCTGAGAGGAGCCACAAGTTTCCTTCCACCCAGCGTTCCCGTTAAAAATGATACCTCACTTGTTTAGGTGGGCCAGGTGCCTGCAACAGAATAAGGCCCAAAACTTGTAGAGATAGAGGGGATAGGACAGCGAGTTGATGAGGGCGTATTCTTCTTTTATACATCTTTTGGCTGACTCTGCTTTGGGGACCCACACAAGTGAGGTGTCATTTTACTTGGGAGAATGAGGGGAACACTGGGGAGTAGGAATTTTGTGCTGGAGCGGTGTTCGTACAAATGAAAGTCAGGAAAATATGCTTTTTTATGGTTTGCAGAGGAGTCTGGGTAAGAAAATGATGGGGGATCCACACAAGCCACACCTCCCTGGACTCCTTGGGGTGTCTAGTTTTAAATAATGTCTGGGTTTGGTAGGTTTCCCTAGATGAAGGCTGCACCCAGGACCAAAAACATAAGTGCCCCCTCTCCCCCAAACACAGGTAGTTTTGTAATATATCATTTTGATGTGTCCACATACGTCTGTGATGTGCCAAACACTAAAATTGTGAAAAGAAACGCACTTGGGTTATGTGAAAAAGACCCCTCACCCACCAACCAAGTTGGTGGCATGCTTCATCATCGGGGTCCCACCCGAGGCACCTAGCGTGTCACAGGTGTGCTGCGATGCCTGATTACAGCGGAGCAGGTTTTGTCATTTTTACCACACATACTGGTTGGATTTGGCACGAGGGTGAGTGATGGTTCAGTGGATCAAATTTTATTAACAAGAGATTTCACAAAAATGAAATGCACTGTTAATAACTGAAAGGCAAAAAACTGAACCAATGACTCACAGCTTGTGAGATGTAAAGCAGCGACAAGGCACCAACCGCTTTACAGTTTTTTCACACACCTTTCATACATAACACACACAAGACCATTCACACCGCCAGCCACGGTCCCAGCACATTACAACACTCGCATCGACAGACAGCGCCACTCAAGGGCCCATCATTTACATACGCCCACATGCCTGATACAACAATCACACCAGCTGATGGGAGTGTGTGGACTGGTGTTTGGCTGGCAGTGTGTTGCAGTAGCCAAAAGCAAGTCAATATGTACACTATGTACACCCTCAGCCAAGCCCCACTCCACACACAATGGAATCACTTTTTTTTTTTTAAACACAGAAACCCCTAAGTAGAAATAATTACAAAACTACAAACACAAAAGCTCTAACTCAGTACATGACAGAAATGCTAACCATGAAACTGAACACATGAAAATATAAAACAGACATGAGTTTACACTCAGGGTTGTTCCCAGTAATTCTTCTGGGTGTGGTAATTCTTAAAACAACCACCCACACACAGCCCAGGCTTTGAAGGCCAATCTGGGCAGTACATTTGAGTCTCCCTCCGGATACCTCTTCAAAAACACACTCTACATTTGTTAGCTGGAAAGTCTTTTTTGGGTGTGGGAGGAATGTGCTCAGCAAAGTGGCGATCTTTCAATCTAGCCACATCCTCCACCACTGCTTCTCTAGGAACTCTGGCCTGTTCCACCACAATAAGGCTCTCTATCACTGACTCCGGATGTCATCTTTGACTCTGGAGACCTATCCTTAAACACAATAAAAGCATTAAAAGTTGCTAAGTGGAAGAGGTGAATTGCTAACTTCTTATACCAAACGTAAGGCTTACGAATAGCAGTATAAGGTTCCAACCTCTGATCAACTCTATCTACACCTCCCATGTGCTTATTATAATCTAAAATGCACACAGGTTTGCGCACTTCAGCAACCTGGCCCCAAACAGTCACAGGGGAAGTACTCTCATCATGGATGGTACTTAGCATGTAGACATCCCTCCTGTCTGAAAACTTCAAAGCTAGCAGCTCATCATTCCACAAGGCACTGCACTGTCCCCTCTCAAGTTTTTTACAGATAAGCTCCCTTGGATAGCCTTTCCGGTTACAACGAATTGTGCCACAAGCAACAGTGTCCACTCTAAACAATTCCTTGAACAACTACACTCCAGTGTAAAAGTTATCTACATACAAATGGTGACCTTTGTTGAACAGTCGTCTACCAAGTTCCCACACAATTTTCTCAGTAACTCCAAAAGTGGGAGGACAACCAGGGGGGTCAATACTGGAATCCCTACCAGTGTAGACACGGAAATTATACACATATTCTGTACTACTTTCAGACAGCATATACAATTTAATTCCACATCGTGTCCTCTTGCTAGGAATGTACTGCCTAAAAACCAAACGACCCTTGAAGAGGACTAAACAGACTCGTCCACAGCTATTTCTTTGCCTGGAACGTAGACCTCTGAAAACCGATCTACAAAATGATCAAGGACAGGCCTAATCTTAAAAAGACGGTCAGAATCAGGGTGATCTTGTGGCAAGGCTAATGCATTGTCAATAAAATGCAGCATCCTAAGAAGAAGCAAATACCGATTACGACTCACTGTTGCAGGAAATATAGCTGTTGCCTTCAAGGGACTAGTAGACCAATAAGAAGCCAGTGACGGCTTCCTTATCAACCCCATCAAAACAGTCAAACCTAAAAACCTTTTTATTTCCTCCAAATTTGTGGGAATCCACTGGGCAGCTCTAGAGTGCTGCCTAAGTCTAGCAGCGATGTCCCTCAAATACTGCTCCACACACAAATTAGTCTGCTCAACAATCTCATCCAAAAACACATCATCCACAAATAACTCAAAGAAATTGACAGTTAAAAAGTTCTCAGTATTGACTCTACACCCCGGGAGACCAGTAAAGTCAGGCAACTCTGGCTGCTCCATGTTTGGGGCAACCCAGAGTTCAGGTCTTCTAACGGGAAACCTTTCAGCCCTAGGTTGCTGCACTAATGGCACATCAGTGTCCTCCTCTGAAACAGGCCCTTCATCTGCACTGAGTGTGGCTTCCTCATCAGAAGATTCCTCTCTGGCAGAAACTTCACTGCCAGAATCCCTCACTTCCTCCTCTGCCTCAGATGCAGAGTCCGTCTCATAATCATGATCAGACAATGACTCAAAAAGCATACCAACCACCTGCTGAGCAGTCATCCTGCGGCTAGCCATGATCTTTCCTACTAAAATTAACTGGACAAATGCACCACCAACAACCAGCACTGTGTAAGATAAGTAATAAAGTGTAGCTTTATTAGTAAGAGTTATACACTCAAAAACTATACCGCTCACTTGCCTGAAAAAGCTTGACTCACCAGCAACTACTCTGCAATCACCAATGATATCCCACTAAAAAGAAAGAAAGAAAAGCACATTAGAAATAAGACAACACAAATATCATTGTGCACAAATCTAAGGACAATTTCACACAAACCTGTATTTAGTACACCACCTACAAACATGTCATTCATGCATGGCAACAATACTCCTTTGGAGTAAATTGTTTTTACTTACCTAAAACATGCAACAATGCAAACCACAGGTCAACCACCACCAAAACCTCAAGGAGCCACAGCAAAGAATGCAAAAGCTTTGAACTAGAACAAAAAGGAGGAAAAAAAAATATCACAAATGCGAATACTTCGTCAGTTGACAAACATCCCACCATCAAGCATTTAGAAATTGGTGCCTAAGTGGATTCTGCCATAGGGGCAGATGGGCCTACTAAAAAATAGGCCTATCTAGCCCAAGGAAGGCAGAAAGTACCTTTAGTAGTGTGTCCCCAAGGGCCCACCCCCAAACAAAAAACAAACCACACACACACACTATCCCTGGTGCCTACGTGGCTTCTGCCCCCTTGGGGGGCAGATGAGCCTAAAAGAAATAGGCCCATCTGCCCCCAAGGGGGGCAGAAATGGCTAACAGTTCAATGCCCCCCTTGGGGGGTGTCCCTTGCCCAAGGGAACGCCCCCACATAAATAAACATATTTTAAAATAATAGGCCGATCTGTCCCCAAGGGGGGCAGAAATGGCCTTGGTACACGTGCCCCCAAAGGGGGGGCGACCCTTGCCCAAGGGGTTGCCCCCCCTCCACTAACATACACACACACACACTATCCCTGGTGTCTAAGTGGCTTCTGTCCCCCTTGGGGGCAGATCAGCCTAGAAAAAATAGGCCGATCTGCCCCCAAGGGGGGCAGAAATGGCCACAATAAACATGCCCCCAAAAGGGAGCGACCCTTGCCGAAGGGGCCGCTCCCAAATACAAACATTTTCAAAATAGTTTTTAAAAAAATCCCTGGTGTCTAGTGGATTCTGCACCCTTTGGGGGCAGATCGGCCTAAAAATAATAGGCCAATCTGCCCCCAAGGCGGGCAGAAATGGCCACAATAAAGATGACCCCAAAAGGGAGCGACCCTTGCCCAAGGGGCCGCTCCTAAATACAAGCATTTCCAAAATAGTAAAAAAAAAAAGAATCCCTGGTGTCTAGTGGATTCTGCCCCCCTTGGGGGCAGATCGGCCTAAAAATAATAGGCCAATCTGCCCCCAAGGGGGGCAGAAATGGCCACAATAAAGATGCCCCCAAAGAGAGCGACCCTTGCCCAAGGGGCCGCTCCCCGATGCAACATGTTACAAATATACCCCCAACAAAAATCCCTGGCGTCTAGTGGGCATTCCTGCTGCCCGATCGCAATGCGATCGGGCAGCAGGAATGCTCAAAGAGACACCGGGGGAAAAGAAAAGCCTTTCCTTTCCCCCGGTGCCTCTTTCGCCCAAACCCAACACCCGCCAGAGGAGAAACTCACTTGTTTCTCCGTGGATCGCACTGGAAGCAAATGGCTTCCAGTGTGACCGGCACTGGGTAATGAGGTCAGCGCGCGATCGCGCACTGACGTCATTATGGAGGGGTGGAAGGGGAAGGTCTCCCCTTCCATCCCTGCCTTGGGGGGATGGGGGGAACCCCACGGAGGGAGCGCTAGCACTCCCTCCAGGCTCCATGCCGAGGACGTAATGGTTACGTCCTCAGCACAGGAGCACAGTGCCGCGGGACGTAACCGTTACGTCCGCGGCACAGAAGGGGTTAAATATGCACATATTTATATATATACATAAATATATATATATATATATATATATATATATATATAAACATAAAAAACAGTTAAGCAATTAATATGATTATTAAACAATTTTATAATTATTTGTCAATTAAAAAATGTTATTTATTTCTTAATTAGATTCGATTTGACTCTATGGTGGGCTGGCTGACTTTTTTACCTTAGACATAGGGGTGCGCCAGGGTTTAATCCTAGCTCCTCTGCTGTTCATTGTACATATTAACAACTTGAGTTCTTTCTTGGCTGCTATCACACATGATGTTCTGAAGATAGGGAAGATGTTTATACCTGCGCTATTTAAGACTAGGGGCCTTATTACGAGTCTCTTTAGTTTTAGAACTAGGATGTATGGAGGCATCTATGTTTTTGGGATCATCAGAGCATCTTTGCTTATAGCTCCTCGGCCTGCTCCTGTGATCTGCAGTCTGTACAATCTTTGATTCATTTGATATTTGTTTGTAAATTTTGTAAGTACTTTTCCCTTTTTTTTAAGCCGAATTTGAAGTTAATGCGGTTTCGTAAGTGCAGGGCTGTGCTTAATTATTTGTAGATTTTAGGGGATCCTGATGTTCGCATGTGAGTTGGCTCCTTTTTAAAGGTGGAAGTAAGGTCAAGGGAATCCGTGAGGGAGTGATCCCCTTACTGTTTATAGTATTAGCTGTGAATTCTCAAGGATGTCACATGTTTAATGCTTTAATCCATCACTATCTGCAAATATACTGAATAACGTTTTTTATGATTTTAATTTTTAATTCTGATAGTAATGTTCTTAATGGTTGTATTTTACGTATGCAATGTATCGTTTTCTTTCAAGATTTCTTTGAAATTGAATAAATATGAATTTGAATAAAGAAAGGAATAGACAATGGAGACTGAGGAGAAAGCAGCTACACGATAAGCCCCGATTTGCAGTCCAATGTTAGAGCAGTACATTCAAATAGTTTACGTGTAAGGAAGGATCAGTTGTAGAGAACGGTGCACTTTGGGATGCTTTCAAAGCATACATCTGCTGCATTTCCTAAGTATCAGGTATCCTTATGTCCCTAAAAACCTGAATTGACATATTAAGAAAAAAATAAGCACATACAAACAGACTATGAGGCTTACAGAGGCCCATCCATATTTCTGGATTTTCAGGAAGTTTTGAGGTTATTTCGAGAAGCAGTGGACAGAAAGTATTGTATCAGGAAACACATACATGATCTGGAGCATTTGAGGAAGGAGACCATCCAAGTAAAACATTGGCATGGCGACGGAAAACGAATAAACACAACATGCAGACAGCTGGCATATGAGGGGATGAAGGTATAACTAGAACATCCCCAACTAATATAGTAAGTGTATTTAAAAAGCATTATGATGTATTGTACATATCCCAAGCACAAGATTCACAGCCTGACATACCTACTTACCTGGATAGGGTGGCCTTGGTATGGGTGGAGGAAGAAAGATAGGAGCTTCTAAAGTCCGCCATTATCACTGAGGATATAAAATTGTCAATAACGGCTTTAACCAATGGAAAGACCCACAGAAGTGATGCAATTAAGTTAGAATTCTGATAGAGATCACATGTACTAATATAGTAGTGGCACAGAAGTTAGCATATGGCGATTTATAAATGTTCATTTAAAGGCCTAACAGAGAAAATAACACGAGTTGTGAAATGTGCACGTTTAAATTATGGTGGGCATTGTGGCTGCCATTCGCATCTGACATTGCGTTTAACAAGAAGGTATTGTGCATTTTTATTTAAGTAAATTGATAATTAGAATAAACAAGAAATATTAGAAATGAACTATGTTAGGAGCATTAAATGAAGATGAATTAATCATACTTATAATGAATTATGTGGAATGTATTAATGTGAATTACATGTGTGGAGAAAAATAAATGCACATTTAAATTGTTCTCATAATGTTGTGAATAGTACTTGCAATTAAATAATTTGCTTGCATATTTGATATAATTGTAAGGTGCACAATAGGTTAATTGTAATAATGTGTATTAAGGTTCTTAGCATGGTAACGCCTCAAAAGTTAATTTTGCAGTAGTAGGGAAAATCACTTGTTTATCCTGTTTCCTCTGACCTGAATTATTTTTCTAGGTTGCTAATGTGGTATTGAATGTCCCATTAGATTGAAGGCAAAAACATCTTTTAGGATTAACAATGTTGCATTATTTCTTCTAGCTGTCGAACAAGATAGGAAAGTGGTAGTTTTCATGAGAAATGTGTATAGTTTTTTATGTGAATTGTGAGAAAGGGATTTGAGGTAACAAATAATTAGATCATGTAATATTTTGTAGGAACTGTATGAAATAATTGAAGTGAGAATGCACTTTTATTGAGAGAATCCAGAATAGTTGCTTGGTGGAGGAATCAACAGCCATTGGACACTGAGGCCCTCATTATGAGGTTGGAGGTGGTGGTTGCACTGCTGCCAGCCCGGCGTGGAAGACCGCCATATATTAGAACCATGGCGGTGTTCTCTTCAGAATGCAGCCAATACACCGCCAGTACCACCAGTGCGGATGGACCGCCCCAGACGGCGGTAGGCATCTCCAGTCCTGTAGGGGCCATGTTCCCACCAAGCATATTATGAGGTTGCACACCACCATGAAATCCGGCGCAGTCGCACCACCACCAAAACCCTAGCGGAAACGAAGCAAATAAAATGGAACACTCACCTTCAGGAACAAAGACACATCTGCAGCCGCCATGGAACGCGACCTTGAAGTCTTTCCGTCTGCACCTCTGGCCATACAACACCAGAACCAGCGACGGTGAGGAAGACAACATGCGTAATTACACCCGCCTAGCATACACTGGAGGGAAGGCCATTAGTACACACCCACACACAACACACACACCATGGGCAACATACACATGCCATACACACACCACACCGCACACACACACACACCACTGCCACTGTCAAACACACACATACACAACACCACCAAGTCACACAACGACAACACCAGAGAAACTACACATAGTCAATGGCAGAGAGGCACACCGCACCCCTCCACAGGACAACACATACTGGCAGCAACACGTAACAACAGCACACAACCAATACAAACAACAACACTGCCAAGCAACATGTCCTGTCACATGCCATGTCTAGCCACCACACAAAGCCCATCACAGATACAACACTACACACACAGACTCACACACCACTACCACACAATGCCACACAACACCATCACAACAAGTCCATAGCACATGCCACCCACACAACTCATGCTGCCACACAACCACATAACACACACAGAAGACACACACCAATACACACAACCACGACGCATACATGTCGAAGGAAAGGCAGGAAAAATTTGTTAACCTTGACACAAACGGTGCTGTGGTGCAGATGTAATGAATGTCAGAAATCAGCCTACGGGCTAGTCCAAATGTACACAGTGCCCCAGGCACACTGGACAGAGTTACAAGCCCCAGCTTGACTCCTGACTGCAAAGTGGCCCACACATGGCTGGGGCATCAATAGGGCAGGCAGGCACCTCAGGGGTGAGGGGGGTAGAAGTGGGGACTTAGGTTTAGTAGGGGGGTCACTTGGTTTGGGTTTTGGTTTGGGTGGGGAGGAGTTTTTGTTTGGGCTTCTGCTCTTGGGGAGGGTCTTTGGACTTGGTCTTGGGAGGGGTGACCCTGGGTTTGGGGGGATTCAATGTTGCAGGGGTAGGGGCATGGGCAGTACTGGGGGCATGGGAAGACTGAGAGGTAGAAGAGCTGGGCTTGGGGAGAGAAACAGGGCGCTGGGGGAAGCATGGGTTGGAACAGTGTGAGGGAACAGGGTAAATTCACGAAGTAAATATTTTGTAGGGACACAAGGGAGGTCATGGGAAAAACATTTGGGAGTGGAGGGAGAGGGAATGCTTGAGAGGTGTGTCTTTGTCGGTGCCTTGGGTGCATGTGCCTGGGTGTAAGCCATGTGTGGTTGCTGGGTGTCTGCTCGGTGGGTTAGTGTGTGCCTTTAGGTGTCTTGGCAAGAGGTGGGGAGGAGATGCAGGGAGAAGCCACGGTGGATGTGTGAGTGTCTGTTGGGGTGGTGTCTGCTGGTAAGTGGGGGTGTTGGTAGTGGTGGTCAGTGCACATGTGGTGTATAGGGTGGAAGTCTGCAGGCCTGGTATTGTGGTGACGGTGGGTATGAGGGGACCTGTGCCTGGATCTGGGAGTGTTAATATGCTGATTGCGGGGGTGAGTGGTGTAGTGTCTGTGAGGGAGAAGGTGGTGGGGAGTCTATGTAGGGAGTGGATGTTGTTATGTCTGCATGTGTGTGTGTTGCCTGTGTGAATGCCAGTGGTGGGTCTTCTAGTGCCTGTGGTTGTCTTTGCAAACTGTGTCTGTTGAGGTGGGTGAATGCTGGTCTGACTGTGTGCTCTGGATGGGTGTGGGGAGAGGGGTGTGGGATTGGGCACAGGTAGCTCGAGGGGGGACAGAAGATGAAGGGACACTGGCTGCTGTCAACAAGAAGGCCAGAACCTGAAAGGATCTCTTCAGGGAAGTCAAGGCACTGTGATTGCCTTCCAGGAAGTCATTGCTATGCTGCATCTCTGATGCCAGTCCCGGGATGGCATTCACAATGGTTCACTGTCCCACAGAGATGGACCTCATTAGGTCAATAGCCTCCTCATCGAGGGCAGCAGGGCTGACTGGAGCAGGGGCAGAGGTGCCTGCGGTGAAGGAGACGCCCACCCTCCTGGGTGAGCAGGCATTGGCAACTGGGGGAGAGCTACAGGGAGAGCAGTGCTGGTGAGGGGTGTGGTGACAAGGGTGGTGCTGGGCTGGTCCCAGATGGGTCTGCCACCACCAGAGAGAATCCATCGGAGGAGGAATCCGAATAGGATGTAGGTGATCCAGTATCCTCGTGGCACTCCCTTTGCCCTCCGTCCCACTGGTTCCCTCAGCTTTGCTGGTGTCAGCCTCTTGGGTCCCATGGGCTGCAGCTTCCCACTCGCCGGTGCCCCTTCTCCTTTTCCTAATGATGCTGATGCAAACAAAGACAGAGGAGGAGAGAGATGGAGGGTGGGGGAGACAGAAATGGTGGAATGGGTCAATACCAACCCATCATTTACACAGGGTAAAACCTTATAATTGCTCTAATGTCATGGCAGGGCATTTCACTACAGAGACATGCAAAACTGTGGGAAATCATAGGGCAAACAAAATCTATGTTGAATAGACCTACTAATGTGGGCATATTGTCAATGAATGACTCGTTGAAGCCTGTAACAATGCATAGTAGCAGAATAGTTGCCACATTCCCATGCTAGTTGACACAGACATGTACTTCACTGACAACCCAAATTACTTCTGCATGTTAAGGTTGCATGGCTACATATCATTCCTTGGCCCCCCTCCAGCCATCTACATAATCTGTACATGGCAGCTGGTTGAGAACACACACATTACCACTATCATAGTGGCTGACCAATACAGACGGCAATGGCCTAACACTATCTCATTCACTGATGCTGATGGAAGGAACTGCTCTACCAAAATAAATGGCGGCTGTCCGGAGAAACCCAAACATGGAGTGAGTCACCTCATATGTCACTGCCAGCATGGTATTGGCACACAAAAGCTAGATAGATCCTGCTTCGGAGACTAACATCCATAGTCGATGTGCATCTACCAATGAGATACACCACATCTTCTCACAGGTAGTCAAGCCAAATCCATAAAAGGGCCAAAAAGTGATATGTTACAGTCTGTGCTCACCGCCTTGTGGCTGCTGTGCTGCCCTCTAGCGCCCATCCACATCAGGGTAGGCCACTGCCAACATGCAGACCATCAGAGCGGGCAGGGTCCGACAGGCACCCCTCCATTTTTGGGAGGCCGTCCCCAGCTGGGCCTCAGCAGTCTTCTGGGCCCAGAATCTCAGGTCCACCCACCACTTCCTGCAGTGGGAGCTCTGCCGGCTATGGATCCCCAGAGTCCAATACTTGCTTGGGGGTGGCACCCAAATCCCTTTCTTCTGATGGGCGCTGACCTGCATGGGACACACAGAGACAAGGAAAGAGTCATGTTGAGTGGCATCACAGCGACAGCATTGACCTTCACACATCAAACACATCTTATGCCCATGCAAACGTGTGTTAAGAGCACTAACGCACACACTCCTTTGCCACGAGCATGCATCCAACCCGTGTGCGCCGTCACATTGCCTTCCAGCCTTACACACACCACTATTTGACAGGACAGTGACATTGGATTCACCTGCTGCTCTGGTGCCCTATAAAACCATCCATACAGGGGTGGGACCTCATCCACCAGCCTCTCCAGTTCTTCAGGTGTGAAGGCAGAGGCCCTATCTCCTACAGGACGTGGCATCATGGCTCCTAGAGACAAAACACAGCAGCTCACGCAGTGGAGGTCTTGCTTGCACAAGTGTCAGGAGTCAAGTGAGGTAGGCTGCAGAAAATGGTGGTCACGGCTGCCGCGTACACGACTGTCATCGGCGGCGGTGATCATCATTGGCCCCAGTCTGCCATAGACATCAATGTAATCCAATGAGGAGTTGCTTGATGTTTGCGACCACCTACTGCCATGACTTCTAACGACGGCAGAATGAGCTGACTTCCATCTCTCCTGTGCATGCAGGACAGGCGGCTGCCATTTTACATGTAGTCAGTGTATTGCAGGTGAATTATAAGTGCGTCATGGATGATTTTTATTGATATGTGCATAGAATTACAATGTTTGCACATCAAACCTGGGTTCACACATGTGCCATATATGGACAGTGTAGTTAGATGTACTGATGACTATGGGAGGAAATGTGCAGTCATTTGCTGCCTCATAAACGGGGTTACCATATCTGTATGTGTGCAGCTTACATACAGGTCGTTCCCTGGGGGACTAGGGTGTTGTTAAATGGAAGTTCCACATATGTTATGTGTTGTAATCAGTTTCTCTGGGCCTTGCACAGTCATCTGGGATGGCATACATCTTCAGTCTTCATGCCCCATATAGTCAGTGTATACTTCAGCTATATGTCCACAGTACTATTGTGTGCTACAGGTATTGTGTCAGTATATCTCACAAGTGACAGCCAAGTTTCCTGGATCTGTGCATGACTCATGCATTCTGATGAACAGCAATGTCCCACACATGATGGCACAACTACTGAGAGAGAGAGCCTGGCTCATTGGTATGTATTCTATAGTATGTGTCCAACTGTAATGTCACCTCTCTTCACATTCTGCCCTGTGTCTCTATCAGTTTTGTAATAGGTCCAACCTTTGTGCACACAGGTAACTCAGCCTATCCTAACCTTCCCTGGCTGCTGACACCAGTGAGAAACCCAACAACAGATGGGAAAAACTGTTACAATGAGGGCCACAGCAGTATGAGACGTGTAATCAAGAGTAGTTTTGGCCTCATGTAGGCCAGATTTCGGTGTCTACATGTCTCAGGAGGTGCCCTGCTCTACAGACCACCAAATGTCTGCCAGATCATTGTTGCCTGTTGCATGCTACACAATCTGGCCCTGAGACATCATATACAATTACTCGATGTAGAGGAGGTGGCAGCAGAACCAGTGGCTGATGGTGGTATAGAAAGTGATGAGGAGGCAGATGTTGAGAATGCAGCTCACTCTAGAACAGTTGATTCTCCAATTCTTCCAATGAACTTCAGGTATGTGTAAACTGTATTGTATGTGAACTGTACTCCTGTCTGCCTTGAGACATTGCTTCTCCTGGTGTGTGGCAACAGTGGAGGTGTAAAGTGCAGCTATTCCTGTGTGTGGTTTTGAAGGTAACATATTGCCCATCGGGGAGGTATTACTGTACAACTGTCAGAGCAATGTTGAATACGCTGTGCTGTTGGTTAGCATCACATCTGCAAAGGATTGGGCATGTATGTTCCCAGGACTGCTATGTAAGCTGCATAAGGAGGGCCAACCAAGTAGTGTTATCAGTATTGCTATTCATCCTCAATGTACCCAATAGATGATTATGGAACCTAACTTTTGACAGTGGAATTTGCCTTTGGTTGGGTAATGTCAGCTGTGAGGTATAGTCCATTGGGAATGCATGTCTTGGAAATGTCGACCTGCCATGGTAACTTATGTTAGCATTCCACTTGCAAATTCGAACCTGTAAGGACAAAAATGTACTGCATGTGTATGGAGTGGCCAACATTGACTCCTATTGTGATGGTTGCCCCTGTCTTGGTCTATTTGCAGGTCCATTGTGTGGTGCTTCTCTGGTTCCTGGCTTGACTGGTGGCTCCCTTGACACAGGATTTCAGAATATGCCTGTTGTACTATCATACTGGCTGCACAGTGCTGCCCCCTCTGCCCATCTTACAGACATTTGCTGCTCAATGAGTGGACTGAAATGACATATTACACTACATGAAATCGTACTTGTTACAATAAAGACACATAAGCAGTAGCTCTGTTCAGTGGTGTTTATTGTGATTTTCAAGTACAATGGCTGATAAGTGGGGTCATGGGGAATTAAATCATCAGAGTAGTTAGCCCAGCTGTAGGTAGTACAGGTCCAGTATCCAAGGAGCATGGGAAAATGGAGATATGACAGGGAATAGTCAACAGGGTGCCTCAGTGGCACACAAGGGAGAATGTTCAGGAGAGGGATCACTTCCTTGCAGTGGTTTTGGTCTTGGCATCACGTCCTGCAGGATGTCTAGATGGACAACCTTGTTTGCGTGGGAGTCCCTCAGCTGCAGAGGCAGGGATGCTACTGGCCTTTGGGTCCTCTGGCAGGGCCTCCATTCCACTAGCTGCGGCTGATGTGGATGGCACAGTTGGTAAGTGGCTAGTGGAAGGGGCCTGCTAGTGGGTGGTGGACGCATGCAAGATGCTTGTAAGTTCTCTGAGCACCACTGCAATGATGGCCATGGTGGCACTGTGTGCCTGCCATTGCTGCATGGCCTCCGGGTGGTATTCCCTCTGCAGCCTCTGGTTCTCCTGCAAGGTTGAAAGAATTTGGCCCATCTTGTCCTGGGATTGCTGGTACGCTCCCAGAACTTGGGATATGGCCTCCTGGCCAGTCGTTTCCTTTGGGGGCCTCATCCCTTGGTCCACAGGTGCCCTCCCACTGCCCCTGCCTCCTGTGCCGCTGGCACAGTGTGCCAACTCGCAGTTACACCAGGACCTTCATTGTCTTGGGTGTGTAGGGTAGACTCTGGTCCCTGTACGGTGGGACACACTGCTGATTGAACATTCCTTGGGACACAGGTCTGGGGATGTGGAGTTGGCTGTGATGTTGATTCCGCAGGAATGGGAGGCTCAGATGTGGGCAGGGTGAGGCTGGTAGTGGTATTCTGACCAGTTGTCCCAGATGGGCTAGGTAAGTTGTCACTGTCAAGACATCCAGAGTAGTAGACCTCTCTGGGGCATTCATCCTGGGAGGGCTGGCCTTCTCTGGCATCCGCTGCAAAGTGGCAGTGGTAGGGGTACCTCTGGATGGAGGGGGTGAGATTTACATTGTGGAGGTGTACTTGTTAGTATCGTGGTCTGGTGCAGGCAGTGCCCTGACTTGCTTCCCAGTCATGGTAATGACACTTACTGCACAGCTGACATTGTTTATGGATGATGGATTGTGATGATGGTTCCATGCTGCTTTGAGGTTTGTGGAAAATGGATAGCATTGCTGTCATTGCATGTAGTAGTGAGCAGTCAAAGTATTGAGTTGGTGTAGGAGGTACCATGGTTTTACATGCAGGGGTTCCACTGTGGTATGGGAGTGGCTGATCTTCAAGGGTAGGGAGTGATGCATTGTGGGAGTTGTAGTGCTTGCCACTCTGAGTGCTATCTGTGCACTGGGAGGGGCTGTGAGGAAATAGTGGCAGTGGGGTGGTGTGGCATGCAAGGGAGGGCCATTGGGTGAGGGGGGAAGGTGTACATGATGGGGCACATTGGGTGATGAAAGGGTGGTGGGGACGCATGCTGTACAGGTGTGGTTGGTGCCAGGGGAGTGATAGTGACTTACCAGAGTCCAGTCCTCCGGTTATTTCAGTCAGGCACTCAGGATGCAGGATGGCCAAGACCTTCTCCTCCCACAATGTGAACTCTGGGGGAGGGGGTGGGGTCCCACTGCCAGTCTTGTTGATGGCAATCTGGGGTTGTGATGTCATTGAATATACCTTCCACCGTAGGTTGTTCCACCTCTTCCGGATGCCCTCCCTTGTCCGTGGATGGTTGCCTACTGAGTTGACCCTGTCGACGATCCTCCACCATAACTCCATTTTCCTGCCGATGGATGTTTGCTGGGCCTGTGCTCCCAATAGTTGTAGGTCTATCCTGATGATTTAGCTGACCATGACCCTCAACTCATCGTCAGTGAATCGTTGGTGCTTTTGAGGGAGCATGGTGGTAGTGAAGTGGTTTGGGGGGTGTTGTGCTCTACAGTGGAGTGTGTGGTGCTTGATGAGGTGTGTGAGGTGCATAGTTAAGCGTGCTGGTGTGTTGTGGTGTTTGTTTGCAGTTGTGATGTGTGCATTGTGTTAATGGGGAAATTGTGTGGTGTGTGCTGAATGAGATATGTAAATGTGCCCATGGTGTGCAAGTGTAAATGTCTGTGATGTTGGTTACTCACTATCTGTGATAGTTGTTTTAGTTGCAAAGGATTGTGGGTTGTGTGGGGGTGTGTTATATAATGCAGTGTGCAGGTGAGTGTGTTATGTGTATGTGTCTCAGGTGTGGGGTATTCGTAATGTTCAATGTGGTATTGTCTTCTGGTGGAGGTGATTTCTTGACCATTGCGGTTCACACCGCCAATGCTTTTCTGCCGTGCAATGACCGCTATGCTGATTTGTGGGTCATAATATGGAGAGTGGGATGTTGTCGGCATGGCAGTGCTGGTGGTGGGACCGCCTCTCTCCTGCCCTCAGTCGGCCCGGCAGTCTCGGATTTGTGGCCTTTTTTTGGTGAACTTCAGTGTGGGACTCGTAATACAGTGGTCTGGATCCCGCCAACACTGGCAGTCTTTTGGTAGCCACCGCCCCGGCGGTCTTCTAAAAAGACCGACAATTTCATAATGAGGGGAGGAATCTGACACCCAAAGTGATCTCACCTGAAGGACCAATGAAGGGATAATACATATTTTAATTAGTGACAAACTTGGAAACTCAGAGTTAATTAGTTAGTTCACTCCTGTGTCGAAGTTGTCCAGAACTCTGTCAGAGTCCATCCACTTCTGTCTTAAGTTAGCTGTGACACTCCAAAAATTTTGAAAGTGGATCGTTGGTAAGGGCAGGTAAGTACCTTCACCTAGCAATAGGTCGCCAACTCCCACTTAGGTCAGTTAGGTCTAAATAAATTAAACCCAGCTTAACCCTTAGTAGCTTGGCAACGAGCGACAAGGCCTAACTTAGGAGACAAGTGTGTAAAGCATTTAAAAATCACAAAACAGTAAATAAGTAAAA
Source organism: Pleurodeles waltl (assembly GCF_031143425.1). Lineage (NCBI taxonomy): Eukaryota > Metazoa > Chordata > Amphibia > Caudata > Salamandridae > Pleurodeles > Pleurodeles waltl. Next base: position 1,732,759,272 of record NC_090444.1, read on the forward strand.
CACAAAACACAATAAAAATTCAACACTAATTTACAAAAATAGATTATATTTTTATCTCTCAAATGACACCGAAATGATTAAAATTCAATAAGGGGAACCGGAGATATGAATTTTTAAAGAATTAATGTTTTCTAACACATAGAAGTAACTGTTGCTCAAAGGGTTAAAAAAGGTCACATTGGAAAGGGACAAAGTCCAGAGTTCAGGCCACCCACAAGGTAGCAATGACACACTTACTTTCAGAAGTGTTTCTTGATTCCATAAAGTAGTCCACAGCACCAGCCAATGGTTCAGAGGCTCTGGTTTGCCTCTTGGAATCTGGGACTACAACTCCGACAATGCACCTCTTCAACCTATGGAGTTGCTCCAAGCATCTCCAGACTTCTGAATCTTCTTCCAGAGGTCTTTTTTAGGTCCTTGAAGTGTCCACAACTTATTCCAAGGTTCCAGAAGCTCTGAATTGCTCCTTGGGAGTTGGGACTACGATTCCCAGAATGCACTGGGTCAGAATCCTCAAATGTATTTGTATTTGTATTTGGTATTTGTAAAGCGCATTCTGGCCGTAGCATCGAAGCGCTGAGTGTGAGACAGCTAAGTAACTGTAGACAGAGAAGGACTCAATTCACAAAAGTTTAATTGAGGAAAAAGCCAGGTTTTCACCAATCTCCTGAAAGTCAAGACATTTTGTTCCTTCCTTATGGACAGCGGGAGAGAGTTCCAGTGCTTGGCAGAGGCTACCGTAAAAGTCTTATCACCCCATCTTGCCTTATGAGTACGGGGACCCTGGATCAAAAAATCTCCCGTAGATCTCAATTGCCGCCCAGGTCTCTACCACTGTAATCTCAAGGATCAATATTTAGATCCACCTCCATGCGCAGACTTATAAGTTAAACATAAGGTTTTAAATTTGATGCGCTTCGCAACAGGTAGCCAGTGTAATTGTTTCGGACTGCTACTGGCAGATGCCGAGCAAGGGAGATTTAATATAAAACGAGCAGTAGTGTTTTGGATCAGCTGTAGCTTCCTAAGAGAAAAATTGTCCAAATTGAGCAACAAGGCACTACAGTAGTCCAATTTATATTTTATCAATGCCAGGATAACTATAACTCTCCACTCCCTCTGTAAGTAGGGGAAGATCATTTTCAACATTTTCAAAGCCCAGAAATATGATTTGGTAATGGAATTAACATGTGATTTGAAAGAAAGAGAGTTATCAAAAATAACTCCCAAATTTCTGGTAGGTGCAGGGGGCATGCCACACTCCATTGGCCACCTACGAGAGTTCCACGACTCCTTGCCGGATCCAAGGGCCAGATGTATGATCACAGCCCTTTGCGATTCGGAAATAGCAATTTTTAAGAAATCGCTATTTCCGACTCACAAAGTGCCATGTATCACATTTGCGATTCAGTAATAGCGATTTCTTGAAAAAATCGCAAATGCGATTACCGAATCGCAAATTGCGATACCGGCCCCATTCGCAGCTATCGGCCTGTTGGCCCATATCTGCAAATTTTTTATATTTCCTAAATTGCAATTTCTGAACCAGAAATAGCAATTTTGGAGATGCAAAACCCAGGGTGCTGGCAGCCTAAGGCACCCTCTGCTGCACCCCAAAATTTTTTGGGGGACATGTAAGGTGCACACATGTCAAAAGGGCATGTGTGCTTTACATGTACAATTTAAAAATGCAGTTTAAATGCATTTTTAAATTTTGCACATGGTTACCACCAAGTTCAACTTGGTGGTAATTAGCGATTCCTTAAAGCCCAATTCGCATTAAGGAATTGCTTCATACATGTGCTTAAGAAATCGCAAATAAGGATTCCTTATTTGCGATTTCTTATTTAGAGAATCGCAATTTGCGATTCTCTAAATGGGGTCGCAATTTTAAGGAATCGCTATTTTAGCGATTCCTTAAAATTGCACTGCGAATGCCTTTCTTACATACAGAAAGGTGATTTTGCATTCACAAACAGCCAAATTTTGCAATTCGCACCATTTGCGAATGCAAAATTCTTTGATACATCTGGCCCCAAAACACAAGATTTCAGTTTTATCACTAGTATACTTTAGCCAGTTCAGGCCCATCCACCTATTCACTTCTCACATACAAATATGAAAACGATCAGCCACTTCCTCCCAGTTTTTTGAAACTGGAACAATCAATTGAGTATTATCTACATGGAAGGAGGGTATGAAGCCAAATGAACTAGTTATTCTGGCTAAAGGGGCAACATATAGATTGAATAAGGTGGGACTAAGTGAGGAGCCATGTGGAACACCGCAAGGCAAACAATATGCTGGTGCCCTAAAATCTCCACAACTCACCGTAGTAGATCTATCTTTTAAAAAAGATTCCAAGATCTTCAAAACATTATCTCTAATTCCTGCTTGATGGAGACGGGATACCATAATCTGAGGCGAGATGGTGTCAAATGCTGCAGATAAATCCAACAGGATCAGTAGGGCTCCCTGCCCCTCATCCACCAATCTACGAATCGTGTCAGAGGTGGTGATAAGTGCTGATTCAGTACTATGAGCCTTCCTAAAGTCATGTTGAGAAGAGTCTCAGCCTCCTGAACTGTGAAGAAAATTGGCTAATTCATGATTAATATGTTTTTCAAAAATCTTGACCTGAAAAGGAAGTAAAGAGATAGGTCATAAATTGCTCAAATCATGTCCTTCTCCATCAGGTTTCTTTTTCAGAGGAAACCCCGTTGCTTCCTTCCACAAAGGGGGAAAGACTCCTGTAGAAAGAACTTCCATAAAAACCAGGGAGAGAGCTGTTGAAATAAGGTTGGGAACCTGCTTCAAAATCTGAGGAGGCCAATGATCATTACGGGAGCTTAATTTAATTCCTAACATCAGTTCTTCAATCCTTTCAGCGAGTAATGTCTGAAAATTGGTTAGCAGAGGACAGTCCATGTCTACAGTGCTATTTGTAATATCAGGTCAGCAGTCTATCTGTACAGAATGATTAAAATTTGAATTAATTTGAAAAACTTTATTTTAAAAAAAGATTGCCACCTTATTACAAAACTCCTGTGAATTTTCCAACTCCACGGGGGAAGGAGGTATCGTCAGGGAGCGTACGGATTTGAAAAGTTCTCTGGGGGTATTCAATGCCTCCTTAATCTTTTGAGTTAAATACTCAGATTTAGCTTTAGAACTCGCCTCTTTATAAAATTTCTAAATATATCTTAACTTATCTTTCTCCACTGAATTACAATCTAACCTCCATCGCCGTTCATGTTGGCGATATTTCCTTTGAAGTTGCTTAAGGTCCTCAGTAAACCAAGGGAAGCTAGTTTTTTTCCTTCCTGAAGGAATAGAGGTCTTAAGTGGAGCAAGTTGGTTAATTGCAGTATTCATTAAATAATTAAAACTATCCATAGCTGATAGAGAAAGATTCTTGGCGGCTGCCAATCCTGCCACTAATGCCGGCCCTTGTTGTTGCTTATCGATGAGATTCCAACGTCTAATAGTTTTTTCATTAGTACTGTAACTCTGGGATAGGTGAGCCCTCATAAATCTAAAAATTAGGAGATGATGATCTGTCCAGACAAGAGGAGTATTCGTCAGCATCATCTGATCTTCCGGATGGGCAAATATCCTGTGTAGCCAATGGCCTCCTGTGTGAGTAGCTGATGTGACTTTCAACTCCCAATCTAAGGCAGCCATAGGCTTAAAAATTCTTCAATATGAGAACCCTGGCTATCATCAAAATGAAGATTGAAATCTCCTAAAATAATACCTATAGTACATAAAATTAGAGGTTCAATTGAATTTGGCCAGCACTGTAAAAAATTGTAGTGGGGGCCAAGAGGCCGATAGACCAGTAGTCCTTCCAATAATATGAAGTTTTTAAAATACATTCCCTTATATATGTCTGATATGGGAGTAGCTCCATTCCATTGACAAGAAAGGTGTGATCTGCAAATAATTGCTAATCCTCCATCTCTGGCAGAAGCTCTATCCAGTCTATAATGTATATATCCTGGTGGCGTAGCATTTATAAAGTCTGGGTTAGAGTCATTTTTTGCCCAGGTTTCAGTAATAAACAAACAATTTAAATTATACCGGTCAATCAAGTCTTTAATTTCCATTTGGTGTTTGATTAAGGACCGCGCATTAATTAAGGCGCAACTTAGAGGGGCCTTGGCTAGGCCAGAATTGTTATTAGGCCTCTTATATCCCACAGCTAAAGATTTATTAGGTGTCCAAACATCGCGGGAAGTCTGAGGTGACCAGTCACAGTCTTTACAGTGACACCCTTTCAAATTACCTGGGACAATCTTATGCAAACACTTACATGACAGACTTCTCGCTAAAAGATGGAGAGTTTGAGAGGAGTAGTAAAGGTGACCTGAAGTTACCTGGTGAGGAGCATAGTCACCGGCCCCCGGTGGGGCGCGGACGGGCGCAGACGGGCTTGCCTCAGGCGCACCTTTGGCGCGACCGCTGCACGCCTGCATTCGGTTGGAATCAGAAGCACCGGCTCGAGAGCGTCGAGCTCACGTAGCCGTCAAGCAGTCAAACAACTAGACTGCTAACCTGATTACACGGGTAGTAGCAAAAATGCCGAGAAGGGCTCTAACAGGCCCATTATCTTAAAGAACACAAACGGCTTCTGCCGTAAAAGAGTCAACAATGAAATATGTAATTAAAATCATATAAAATGCCCCCCAAACAAAAAAAGTCCTAAAACAAATGACAGCAGCACTTACAGTCACACAAGTCTGCGTGGCCGCATTCGGGCAGAATAAGAAGCACCGGCTCAAGAGCGTCTGAGCTCACATAGCCGTCAAGCAGTCAAACAACTAGACTGCTAACCTGATTACACGGGTAGTAGTAAAAATGGCGAGAAGAGCTCTAACAGGCCCATTATCTCAAAGAACACAAACGGCTTCTGCCGTAAAAGAGTCAACTATAAAATATGCAATTAAAAGCATAAAAAATGCCCCCAAACGAAAAAAGTCCTAAAACAAATGCCAGCAGCACTTACAGTCACACAAGTGTGCGCGGCCGCATTCGGGCAGAATAAGAAGCACCGGCTCAAGAGCATCCGAGCTCATGTAGCCGTCAAGCAGTCAAACAACTAGACTGCTAACCTGATTACACGGGTAGTAGTAAAAATGGCGAGAAGGGTTCTAACAGGCCCATTATCTTTAAGAACACAAACAGCTTCTGCGGTAAAAGAGTCAACGATAAAATATGTAATTAAAAGCATAAAAAATGCTCCCCATACAAAAAAGGCCTAAAACAAATGCCAGCAGCACTTATAGTCACACAAGTCTGCGTAGCTGCATTCGGGCAGAATAAGAAGCACTGGCTCGAAATTGTCCGAGCTCACGTAGTCGTCAAGCAGTCAAACAACTAGACTGCTAACCTGATTACACGGGTAGTAGTAAAAATGGCGAGAAGGGCTCTAACAGGCCACCTATCTTAAAGAACACAAACGGCTTTTGCCGTAAAAGAGTCAACAATAAAATATGTAATTAAAAGCATAACAAATGCCCCCCAAATGAAAAAAGTCCTAAAACAAATGCCAGGAGTGCTTACAGTCACACAGTCACACAAGACAAATGGCCACTGGACACTGGTCAGCTGGGCTCGGCTTGCAGGACTTGATGCAGGGGACTCTGGGCAGCTCCTTTGTACCTGTAGGAAACAGGGAGTTCCTTCTTGAAGCAGTAGAAGACAGACAAATTCCTTTTAGTGGTGAAGCCCAAGTGTGCAGCTGGTGCAGTCCTTCAGGGTAGTGTCCAGGTTCAGGTCAGGTGTCCAGCCGGCCAGTCCTTCTTCTTCTTTGTTTTGTTCCTTGTAGCGATCTGAGGTGTGGGTGCAGCTCTGCCATATTTATCCCCCTCTACTGCCCTCTCCTAATCTAATCAAGAGGTCCCCTAAATGTCTGGGGTTGCAGGAAGTGAGGGAGGTCCTGAGCTGCTCCAAACGTCCTTACCTGCCTTTGAAGCCCAGTTTGGGTGCTCTCCCCCCATCCTATTTCACCATCTGCTGAGGCAGATCACCTCCCCCAGCACATCCTTTGTGTTCAGCCCAGGCCACTGCACACCTCATCAAGGCAGCCTGGCTGATCAGAGAAGGGCACCACAGAGCTGAAGTCAGCAACTTTTAGGTAGAGTTTTAAAACTATTTACCTGTACTAGTTATATTAAATCAAACAATGGCAAGTTGTGGAATTTATTATAATAATTCATTTGATACCTAACTCAAGGTATCTGCCTCTTATGGGGACTTTGTTAATTAAAACAAAGTCTCCCCATGTTAGCCTGTGGAGGCCATTCACTACAGTGAGGGAAAAACAAATTTGGCAATGTTACCCTATCCAGGGCTTATAAACCAATCTTCATGAGGTCCCTGCTTATAGCTACATTGCACCTAACTCTAGGAGCACATAGGGCACACCTTAGGGGTGACCTATATGTAAAAATAAGGTAGTTTAAAACTTTAACCTCTTCTGTGCCTTGGACGAGATGATCTCGTCCAAGGCTACAGTTCCCCTGTGCCTTGGACGAGATCATCTCGTCCTAGGCACAGGGGAACTTGGGGGCGCGCTAGCGCGCCCCCGTGCACCCCCTTCTCCCCCCCAAGGCGGGGACGGAAGGGGAAGACCTTCCCCTTCCACCCCCGCCCCCCCCCACGGCAATCCGATGACGTCAGCGCGCGCACAGTGCGCTGACGTCATCTAGTGTTGCCGGGCGCGCTGGAAGCCATTTGCTTCCCGCGCGTCTACCGAGGAGGACCCAAAAGGTGAGTCCTCTTCGTTTTTGGGGGTCGGGGTGGTGGAAACAGACACGGGGGGAAAGGAAAGGGTTTTTCCTTTCCCCGGTGCCTGTTTTCATTAGATTCCTGCTCCACGATCGCGGGCAGAGCCCGCGATCGTGGAGCAGGAATCTCCACTAGCCACCAGGGATTTATTTTTTTCAATATTTTGGGGGCGACCCCTTGGGCAAGGGTCGCCCCCCCCGGGGGCAATTATTTTTAGTATTTCGCCCCCCCCTGGGGGCAGATCCGCAGTTTTTTCGGCGGATCTGCCCCCAGGGGGGGGGCGAAAACCACTAGACACCAGGGATAGTGTTATTTTGCCATAATTTTGGGGGCGACCCCTTGGGCAAGGGTCGCCCCCCCCGGGGGCAATTTTTTTTGTATTTCGCCCCCCCCTGGGGGCAGATCTGCAGATTTTTCGGCGGATCTGCCCCCAGGGGGGGGGGGCGAAAACCACTAGACACCAGGGAAAATGTATTATATTTATTATTTTGGGGGCGACCCCTTGGGCAAGGGTCGCCCTCCCCCGGGGGCATTTTTTTATTGTATTTCGCCCCCCCCTGGGGGCAGATCTGCCGATTTTTCGGCGGATCTGCCCCCGGGGGGGCGAAAACCACTAGACACCAGGGATATAGTATTTTATGTTTATTTTGGGGACGACCCCCTTGGGCAAGGGTCGCCCCACCCCGGGGGCAATTTTTTTTTGTATTTCGCCCCCCCCCTGGGGCAGATCCGCCGAATTTTCGGCGGATCTGCCCCCGGGGGGGGGGGCGAAAACCACTAGACACCAGGGATTTAATATTTTGTGTATATTTTGGGGGCAACCCCTTGGGCCAGGGTGGCCCCCCCGGGGAATTTTTATTTGTTTTTAGCCCCCCCCCCGGGGGGCAGATCCGCTGATTTTTTGGCAGATCTGCCCCCGAGGGGGGTTGAAAACCACTAGACACCAGGGATTTATTTTTATTGTAAAGTTTTTTTGGGGGGGCGACCCTTTGGGACACATTTTTTAGTATTTGCCCCCACCCCCTCCCCCCCCGGGGGCAGATTGCCAATTTTTGGGCTGATCTGCCGCCAGGGGGGGGTGCGGGGGGGCAAAATCCACTAGACACCAGGGATTTTGTTTTTGTTGTTTATTTTGAGGGCAACCCCTTGGGCAAGGGTCTCTCCCCTGGGGAGTTTTTTTTTTCTGTTTCGGCCCCCCGATGGCAGACCAGTCATTTTTTGGACGATCTGGCCCCGGGGGGGTGGAAGCACACTAGGCGCCAGGGATTGTGTGGTGTGTGTGTAATTTTGTAGGCCCATCTGCCCCCAAGGAGGGCAGAAACCACCAATACGGCAGGGATTTTTTTGTTTTGTGCTGGGGGTGCCCCCTTTGGGAAGGGTTGCCCCCTAAAAGGGGGCACAGAGGTGTTGCCCATTTCGGCTAATTTTTTTACGCCCATCTACCCCCGAGGGGGGGCAGGATCCACTTAGGTACCAGGGACAACTTCTAAGTTCTTGGTGGTGGGGTGTTTGTCAACAGGCAAAGTATTTGTATTTGTGATTATAACAATTTATTTCTTCTTTTTCTTCTAGTTCAACGCTTTTGCTTCCTTTGCTGTGGATCTTAGCGGTTTTGGCAGTAGTTGTCCAGTGGTTTGCATAGCTGCATGTTTTAGGTAAGTGAAAGCAATTTACTCCAAAGGAGTATTGTTGACATGCATGAATGACATGTTTGTAGGTGGTGTACTAAATGCAGTATTGTGTGTTTGACATTGTCCTTAGATTTGAGCACAGTGATGTTTGTGTTGTCATATGTCTAATTTGCTTTTTTCTTTTTTCTTTTTAGTGGGATATCATTGGTGATTGCTGTGTCTGTGCAGAGTAGTTGCTTGGTGAGTAGCTATTTCAGGCAACTGAGTGGTATAGTATTTTGTAGTACATAACTCTTGGTGATAAAGCTACACTTTGTTTATTACTTATTTTAGTGCTAGTTGTTGTTGGCAATCCATTTGTTGTTAGGATCATGGCTAGCCGCAAAGTGACCGCTCAGCAGGTTGTTCGCATGCTCTTTGAGTCGTCTTCAGACCATGATTACGACACTGACTCTGCATCTGAGGCAGAGGAGGAAGCAGGAGATTCTGGAAGTGAGTTTTCTGTCCAAGAGTATTCTTCTGATGAGGAAGCTACTCTCAGTGCAGATGAAGGGCCTGAGTTAGAGGAGGACATTGATGTGCCAAGAGTGCAGCAGCCTGGGGCTGAAGGGTTTCCCATTAGAAGACCTGACACCTGGATTGCCCCAAACATGGAGCAGCCACAGTTACCTGCATTTACTAGTCTCCCAGGGTGTAGAGTTAATACGGAAAACTTTCTGCCTGTCCATTTCTTTCACTTGTTTATGGACGATGTATTTTTGGAAGAGATTGTGGAGCAGACAAATGTGTATGCAGAGCAATATTTGCGGGACAACGCTGCCAGACTTAAGCCTCAGTCTAGAGCTACTCATTGGGTTCCCACATATCTGGAAGAGATGAAAAGGTTTTTAGGTTTGTCTTTTTTGATGGGGTTGATCAGGAAGCCGTCACTGGCTTCTTATTGGTCTACTAGTCCCTTGATGGCAACTGCTATATTTCCTGCAACTATGACACGTAATCGGTATTTGCTTCTTCTTCGTATGCTGCATTTTGTAGACAATGCTTTAGCCTTGCCACGAGATCACCCTGATTGTGACCGCCTTTTTAAGATTAGGCCTGTCCTTGATCATTTTGTGGATCGGTTTTCAGAGGTCTATGTTCCAGGCAAAGAGATAAGTGTGGACGAGTCTTTGGTCCTTTTCAAGGGGCGTTTAGTTTTTAAGCAGTACATCCCTAGTAAGAGGGCACGGTATGGGATTAAATTGTATCTGCTGTCAGAAAGCAGTACAGGATATATTTATAATTTCCGGGTCTACACTGGTAGGGATTCCAGTATTGACCCTCCTGGTTGTCCGGTCACTTTTGGAGTTAGCGAAAAAATTGTGTGGGAACTTGCTAGACGGCTGTTTAACAAAGGTCACCATTTGTACGTAGATAATTTCTACACTGGAGTGCAGTTGTTCAAGGAGTTGTTTAGGGTGGACACTGTTGCTTGTGGCACAATCCGTTCTAACCGCAAAGGCTATCCAAGGGAGCTTGTCTGTAAAAAACTTGAGAGGGGACAGTGCAGTGCCTTGCGGAATAATGAGCTGTTAGCTATGAAATTTTCAGACAGGAGGGATGTGTACATGCTATCGACCATCCATGATGAGAGTACTTCCCCTGTGGCTGTTTGGGGTCAGGTTGCGGAAGTGCGCAAACCTGCGTGCATTTTGGACTACAATAGGCACATGGGTGGTGTTGATAGAGTAGATCAGAGGTTGGAACCTTACACTGCTCTTCGTAAGTCGTATGTGGTATAAAAAGTTGGCCCTACATTTATTTCATTTGGCAACTTTTAATGCCTTTATTGTATACAAGGATTGTTCACCTGAGTCAAGGATGACTTTTGTTAAATTTCAAGAGTCGGTGATAGAAAGCCTTATTGTGGTGGAACCGGCAAGAGTTCCTAGAGTAGAAGTGGTGGAGGATGTGGCTAGATTGAAAGATTGGCACTTTCCAGATCACATTCCTCCCACTCCCAAAAAAGACATGCCCACAAACAAATGTAGAGTATGTGCCCGGAGATCAATCCGGAGGGAGAGCCGGATGTACTGCCCCGAATGCCCTTCAAAGCCTGGGCTGTGTGTGCCCAGCTGTTTTAGAAGTTACCACACAAGGAAAAACTTTTGGGAAATACCGTGAGCGTAAGCTGTCTGTTTTATATTTTCATATGTTTCACGGTTGGCATCTGTCGTGTATTTAGTTTGAGGTTTTGTGTTTGTAGTTTTGTGCCTATTTTATAATTAGTAGTTTATTTGTTGTTTATAAATAAAAAAAAGTGATTGCGGTGTGCGTGGGGTGGCGCTTGGCTGGCGGTGTGCGTGGGGTGGCGCTTGGCTGGCGGTGTGCGTGGGGTGGCGCTTGGCTGGCGGTGCCAGCCAAACAGCAGTCCACACTCCCATCAGCTGGTGTGATTCTTGTATCAGGCATGTGGCGTATGTAAGTGATGGGCCCTTGAGTGGCGCGGTCTGTCGATGTGAGTGTTGTAATGTGCAGGGCCCGTGGCTGGCGGTGTGAATGGTCTTGTGCGTGTCATGTATGAAAGGTGTGTGAATGGACTGTAAAGCGGTAGGTGCCTTGTCGCGGCTTTACAGCTCATGAGCTGTGAGTCATTGGTTCACTTTTTTGCCTTTCAGTTATTAGCAGTGCATTTCATTTTTGTGAAATCTCTTGTTAATAAAATTTGATCCACTGAACCATCACTCACCCTCGTGCCAAATCCAACCAGTATGTGTTGTAAAAAATGACAAAACCTGCTCCGCTGTAATCAGGCGTCGCAGCACACCTGTGACACGCTAGGTGCCTCGGGTGGGACCCCGATGATGAAGCATGCCACCAACTTGGTTGGTGGGTGAGGGGTCTTCTTCACATAACCTAAGTGTTTCTTTTCACTATTTTAGTGTTTGGCACATCACGGACGTATGTGCACACATCAAAATGATATATTGCAAAAATACCTATCCCTTCTATCTCTTCAGGTTTTGGGCCTTATTCTGTTGCAGGCACCTGGCCCACCCACACAAGTGAGGTATCATTTTTATCGGGAGACTTGGGGGAATGCTGGGTGGAAGGAAATTTGTGGCTCCTCTCAGATTCCAGAACTTTCTGCCACAGAAATGAGAGGAAAAAGTGTTTTTTTGGCCAAATTCTGAGGTTTGCAAAGGATTCTGGGTAACATAACCTGGTCCGAGCCCCGCAAGTCACCCCTCTTTGGATTCCCCTAGGTCTCTAGTTTTCAGAAATGCACAGGTTTGGTAGGTTTCCCTAGGTGCCCGCTGAGCTACAGGCCAAAATCCACAGGTAGGCACTGTTTTCTTCCAAAATTTTGGTTGTGTCCACGTTGCGCTTTGGGGCGTTTCCTGTCGCGGGCGCTAGGCCTACCCACGCAAGTGAGGTATCATTTTTATCGGGAGACGTGGGGGAACGCTGGGTGGAAGGAAATTTGTGGCTCCTCTCAGATTCCAGAACTTTCTGCCACAGAAATGTGAGGAACATGTGTTTTTTTAGCCAAATTTTGAGGTTTGCAAAGTATTCTGGGTAACAGAACCTGGTCCGAGCCACACAAGTCACCCCTCCTTGGATTCCCCTAGGTCTCTAGTTTTCAGAAATGCACAGATTTGGTAAGTTTCCCTAGGTGGCGGCTGAGCTAGAGGCCAAAATCTACAGGTAGTCACTTTGCAAAAAACAGCTCTGTTTTCTGTGATATGTCCACGTTGTGTTTTGGGGCATATCCTGTTGCGGGCGCTAGGCCTACCCACACAAGTGAGGTATCATTTTTATCGGGAGACGTGGGGGAACGCTGGGTGGAAGGAAATTTGTGGCTCCTCTCAGATTCCAGAACTTTCTGCCACAGAAATGTGAGGAACATGTGTTTTTTTAGCCAAATTTTGAGGTTTTCAAAGGATTCTGGGTAACAGAACCTGGTCCGAGCCACACAAGTCACCCCTCCTTGGATTCCCCTAGGTCTCTAGTTTTCAGAAATGCACAGGTTTGGTAGGTTTCCCTAGGTGGCGGCTGAGCTAGAGGCCAAAATCTACAGGTAGTCACTTTGCTAAAAACAGCTCTGTTTTCTGTGATATGTCCACGCTGTGTTTTGGGGCATATCCTGTCGCGGGCGCTAGGCCTACCCACACAAGTGAGGTATCATTTTTATCGGGAGACGTGGGGGAACGCCGGGTGGAAGGAAATTTGTGGCTCCTCTCAGATTCCAGAACTTTCTGCCACAGAAATGTGAGGAACATGTGTTTTTTTAGCCAAATTTTGAGGTTTGCAAAGGATTATGGGTAACAGAACCTGGTCCGAGCCACACAAGTCACCCCTCCTTGGATTCCCCTAGGTCTCTAGTTTTCAGAAATGCACAGGTTTGGTAGGTTTCCCTAGGTGGCGGCTGAGCTAGAGGCCAAAATCTACAGGTAGTCACTTTGCTAAAAACAGCTCTGTTTTCTGTGATATGTCCACGTTGTGTTTTGGGGCATATCCTGTCGCGGGCGCTAGGCCTACCCACACAAGTGAGGTATCATTTTTATCGGGAGACGTGGGGGAACGCCGGGTGGAAGGAAATTTGTGGCTCCTCTCAGATTCCAGAACTTTCTGCCACAGAAATGTGAGGAACATGTGTTTTTTTAGCCAAATTTTGAGGTTTGCAAAGGATTATGGGTAACAGAACCTGGTCCGAGCCACACAAGTCACCCCTCCTTGGATTCCCCTAGGTCTCTAGTTTTCAGAAATGCACAGGTTTGGTAGGTTTCCCTAGGTGGCGGCTGAGCTAGAGGCCAAAATCTACAGGTAGTCACTTTGCTAAAAACAGCTCTGTTTTCTGTGATATGTCCACGTTGTGTTTTGGGGCATATCCTGTCGCGGGCGCTAGGCCTACCCACACAAGTGAGGTATCATTTTTATCGGGAGACGTGGGGGAACGCTGGGTGGAAGGAAATTTGTGGCTCCTCTCAGATTCCAGAACTTTCTGCCACAGAAATGTGAGGAACATGTGTTTTTTTTTATCCAAATTTTGAGGTTTGCAAAGGATTCTGGGTAACAGAACCTGGTCCGAGCCACACAAGTCACCCCTCCTTGGATTCCCCTAGGTCTCTAGTTTTCAGAAATGCACAGGTTTGGTAGGTTTCCTTAGGTGGCGGCTGAGCTAGAGGCCAAAATCTACAGGTAGTCACTTTGCTAAAAACAGCTCTGTTTTCTGTGATATGTCCACGTTGTGTTTTGGGGCATATCCTGTCGCGGGCGCTAGGCCTACCCACACAAGTGAGGTATCATTTTTATCGGGAGACGTGGGGGAACGCTGGGTGGAAGGAAATTTGTGGCTCCTCTCAGATTCCAGAACTTTCTGCCACAGAAATGTGAGGAACATGTGTTTTTTTAGCCAAATTTTGAGGTTTGCAAAGGATTCTGGGTAACAGAACCTGGTCCAAGCCACACAAGTCACCCCTCCTTGGATTCCCCTAGGTCTCTAGTTTTCAGAAATGCACAGGTTTGGTAGGTTTCCCTAGGTGGCGGCTGAGCTAGAGGCCAAAATCTACAGGTAGTCACTTTGCTAAAAACAGCTCTGTTTTCTGTGATGTGTCCACGTTGTGTTTTGGGGCATATCCTGTCGCGGGCGCTAGGCCTACCCACACAAGTGAGGTATCATTTTTATCGGGAGACGTGGGGGAACGCTGGGTGGAAGGAAATTTGTGGCTCCTCTCAGATTCCAGAACTTTCTGCCACAGAAATGTGAGGAACATGTGTTTTTTTAGCCAAATTTTGAGGTTTGCAAAGGATTCTGGGTAACAGAACCTGGTCCGAGCCACACAAGTCACCCCTCCTTGGATTCCCCTAGGTCTCTAGTTTTCAGAAATGCACAGGTTTGGTAGGTTTCCCTAGGTGGCGGCTGAGCTAGAGGCCAAAATCTACAGGTAGTCACTTTGCTAAAGACAGCTCTGTTTTCTGTGATATGTCCACGTTGTGTTTTGGGGCATATCCTGTCGCGGGCGCTAGGCCTACCCACACAAGTGAGGTATCATTTTTATCGGGAGACGTGGGGGAACGCTGGGTGGAAGGAAATTTGTGGCTCCTCTCAGATTCCAGAACTTTCTGCCACAGAAATGAGAGGAAAAAGTGTTTTTTTAGCCAAATTTTGAGGTTTGCAAAGGATTATGGGTAACAGAACCTGGTCCGAGCCACACAAGTCACCCCTCATTGGATTCCCCTAGGTCTCTAGTTTTCAGAAATGCACAGGTTTGGTAGGTTTCCCTAGGTGGCGGCTGAGCTAGAGGCCAAAATCTACAGGTAGTCACTTTGCTAAAAACAGCTCTGTTTTCTGTGATATGTCCACGTTGTGTTTTGGGGCATATCCTGTCGCGGGCGCTAGGCCTACCCACACAAGTGAGGTATCATTTTTATCGGGAGACGTGGGGGAACGCTGGGTGGAAGGAAATTTGTGGCTCCTCTCAGATTCCAGAACTTTCTGCCACAGAAATGTGAGGAACATGTGTTTTTTTAGCCAAATTTTGAGGTTTGCAAAGGATTCTGGGTAACAGAACCTGGTCCGAGCCACACAAGTCACCCCTCCTTGGATTCCCCTAGGTCTCTAGTTTTCAGAAATGCACAGGTTTGGTAGGTTTCCCTAGGTGGCGGCTGAGCTAGAGGCCAACATCTACAGGTAGTCACTTTGCTAAAAACAGCTCTGTTTTCTGTGATATGTCCACGTTGTGTTTTGGGGCATATCCTGTCGCGGGCGCTAGGCCTACCCACACAAGTGAGGTATCATTTTTATCGGGAGACGTGTGGGAACGCTGGGTGGAAGGAAATTTATGGCTCCTCTCAGATTCCAGAACTTTCTGCCACAGAAATGTGAGGAACATGTGTTTTTTTAGCCAAATTTTGAGGTTTGCAAAGGATTCTGGGTAACAGAACCTGGTCCGAGCCACACAAGTCACCCCTCCTTGGATTCCCCTAGGTCTCTAGTTTTCAGAAATGCACAGGTTTGGTAGGTTTCCCTATGTGGCGGCTGAGCTAGAGGCCAAAATCTACAGGTAGTCACTTTGCTAAAAACAGCTCTGTTTTCTGTGATGTGTCCACGTTGTGTTTTGGGGCATATCCTGTCGCGGGCGCTAGGCCTACCCACACAAGTGAGGTATCATTTTTATCGGGAGACATGGGGGAACGCTGGGTGGAAGGAAATTTGTGGCTCCTCTCAGATTCCAGAACTTTCTGCCACAGAAGTGTGAGGAACATGTGTTTTTTTAGCCAAATTTTGAGGTTTACAAAGGATTCTGGGTAACAGAACCTGGTCCGAGCCACACAAGTCACCCCTCCTTGGATTCCCCTAGGTCTCTAGTTTTCAGAAATGCACAGGTTTGGTAGGTTTCCCTAGGTGGCGGCTGAGCTAGAGGCCAAAATCTACAGGTAGTCACTTTGCTAAAAACAGCTCTGTTTTCTGTGATGTGTCCACGTTGTGTTTTGGGGCATATCCTGTCGCGGGCGCTAGGCCTACCCACACAAGTGAGGTATCATTTTTATCGGGAGACGTGGGGGAACGCTGGGTGGAAGGAAATTTGTGGCTTCTCTCAGATTCCAGAACTTTCTGCCACAGAAATGTGAGGAACATGTGTTTTTTTAGCCAAATTTTGAGGTTTGCAAAGGATTCTGGGTAACAGAACCTGGTCCGAGCCACACAAGTCACCCCTCCTTGGATTCCCCTAGGTCTCTAGTTTTCAGAAATGCACAGGTTTGGTAGGTTTCCCTAGGTGGCGGCTGAGCTAGAGGCCAAAATCTACAGGTAGTCACTTTGCTAAAAACAGCTCTGTTTTCTGTGATATGTCCACGTTGTGTTTTGGGGCATATCCTGTCGCGGGCGCTAGGCCTACCCACACAAGTGAGGTACCATTTGTATCGGGAGACGTGGGGGAACGCTGGGTGGAAGGAAATTTGTGGCTCCTCTCAGATTCCAGAACTTTCTGCCACAGAAATGTGAGGAACATGTGTTTTCTTAGCCAAATTTTGAGGTTTGCAAAGGATTCTGGGTAACAGAACCTGGTCCGAGCCCCGCAAGTCACCCCTCCTTGGATCCCCCTAGGTCTCTAGTTTTCAGAAATGCACAGGTTTGGTAGGTTTCCCTAGGTGGCGGCTGAGCTAGAGGCCAAAATCTACAGGTAGTCACTTTGCTAAAAACAGCTCTGTTTTCTGTGATGTGTCCAGGTTGTGTTTTGGGGCATATCCTGTCGCGGGCGCTAGGCCTACCCACACAAGTGAGGTATCATTTTTATCGGGAGACGTGGGGGAATGCTGGGTGTTAGGAAATTTGTGGCTCCTCTCAGATTCCAGAACTTTCTGCCACAGAAATGTGAGGAAGATGTGTTTTTTTAGCCAAATTTTGAGGTTTGCAAAGGATTCTGGGTAACAGAACCTGGTCCGAGCCACACAAGTCACCCCTCCTTGGATTCCCCTAGGTCTCTAGTTTTCAGAAATGCACAGGTTTGGTAGGTTTCCCTAGGTGGCGGCTGAGCTAGAGGCCAAAATCTACAGGTAGTCACTTTGCTAAAAACAGCTCTGTTTTCTGTGATGTGTCCACGTTGTGTTTTGGGGCATATCCTGTCGCGGGCGCTAGGCCTACCCACACAAGTGAGGTATCATTTTTATCGGGAGACATGGGGGAACGCTGGGTGGAAGGAAATTTGTGGCTCCTCTCAGATTCCAGAACTTTCTGCCACAGAAGTGTGAGGAACATGTGTTTTTTTAGCCAAATTTTGAGGTTTGCAAAGGATTCTGGGTAACAGAACCTGGTCCGAGCCACACAAGTCACCCCTCCTTGGATTCCCCTAGGTCTCTAGTTTTCAGAAATGCACAGGTTTGGTAGGTTTCCCTAGGTGGCGGCTGAGCTAGAGGCCAAAATCTACAGGTAGTCACTTTGCTAAAAACAGCTCTGTTTTCTGTGATGTGTCCATGTTGTGTTTTGGGGCATATCCTGTCGCGGGCGCTAGGCCTACCCACACAAGTGAGGTATCATTTTTATCGGGAGACGTGGGGGAACGCTGGGTGGAAGGAAATTTGTGGCTTCTCTCAGATTCCAGAACTTTCTGCCACAGAAATGTGAGGAACATGTGTTTTTTTAGCCAAATTTTGAGGTTTGCAAAGGATTCTGGGTAACAGAACCTGGTCCGAGCCACACAAGTCACCCCTCCTTGGATTCCCCTAGGTCTCTAGTTTTCAGAAATGCACAGGTTTGGTAGGTTTCCCTAGGTGGCGGCTGAGCTAGAGGCCAAAATCTACAGGTAGTCACTTTGCTAAAAACAGCTCTGTTTTCTGTGATATGTCCACGTTGTGTTTTGGGGCATATCCTGTCGCGGGCGCTAGGCCTACCCACACAAGTGAGGTACCATTTTTATCGGGAGACGTGGGAGAACGCTGGGTGGAAGGAAATTTGTGGCTCCTCTCAGATTCCAGAACTTTCTGCCACAGAAATGTGAGGAACATGTGTTTTTTTAGCCAAATTTTGAGGTTTGCAAAGGATTCTGGGTAACAGAACCTGGTCCGAGCCCCGCAAGTCACCCCTCCTTGGATCCCCCTAGGTCTCTAGTTTTCAGAAATGCACAGGTTTGATAGGTTTCCCTAGGTGGCGGCTGAGCTAGAGGCCAAAATCTACAGGTAGTCACTTTGCTAAAAACAGCTCTGTTTTCTGTGATGTGTCCAGGTTGTGTTTTGGGGCATATCCTGTCGCGGGCGCTAGGCCTACCCACACAAGTGAGGTATCATTTTTATCGGGAGACGTGGGGGAATGCTGGGTGGAAGGAAATTTGTCGCTCCTCTCAGATTCCAGAACTTTCTGCCACAGAAATGTGAGGAACATGTGTTTTTTTAGCCAAATTTTGAGGTTTGCAAAGGATTCTGGGTAACAGAACCTGGTCCGAGCCACACAAGTCACCCCTCCTTCGATTCCCCTAGGTCTCTAGTTTTCAGAAATGCACAGGTTTGGTAGGTTTCCCTAGGTGGCGGCTGAGCTAGAGGCCAAAATCTACAGGTAGTCACTTTGCTAAAAACAGCTCTGTTTTCTGTGATGTGTCCACGTTGTGTTTTGGGGCATATCCTGTCGCGGGCGCTAGGCCTAGCCACACAAGTGAGGTATCATTTTTATCGGGAGACTTGGGGGAACATAGATTAGCAAAACAAGTACTATTGCCCCTTGTCTTTCTCTACATTTTTTCCTTCCAAATATAGGAGTGTGTGTAAAAAAGACATCTATTTGAGAAATTCCCTGTAATTCACGTGCTACTATGGTCACCCCGGAATTCAGAGATGTGCAAATAACCACTGCTCCTCAACACCTTATCTTGTGCCCTTTTTGGAAATGCAAAGGTTTTCTTGATAGCAATTTTTTACTCCTTATATTTCAGCAAATGAATTGCTGTATACCCGGTATAGAATGAAAACGCACTGCAGGGTGCAGCTCATTTATTGGCTCTGGGTTCCTCGGGTTCTTGATGAACCTACAAACCCTATATATCCCCACAACCAGAGGAGTCCAGCAGACGTAACGGTATATTGCTTTCGATAATCTGACATTGCAGGGAAAAGTTACAGAGTAAAACGTAGAGAGAAATTGATGGTTTTTTCACCTCAATTTCAATATTTTTCTTTTTCAGCTGTTATTTTCTGTAGGAAACCCTTGTAGGATCTACACAAGTGACCCCTTGCTGAATTCAGAATTTTGTCTACTTTTCAGAAATGTTTAGGTTTCTGGGATCCAGCATTGGTTTCATGACCATTCCTGTCACTGACTGGAAGGAGGCTGAAAGCACAATAAATTGCACAAATGGGGTATGCCCCAGTAAAATGCTAAAATTGTGTTGAAAAATTGGGTTTTCTGATTCAAGTCTGCCTGTTCCTGAAAGCTGGGAAGCTGCTGAGTTTAGCACCGCAAACCCTTTGTTGATGCCATTTTCAGGGGAAAAACCACAAGCCTTCTTCTGCAGCCACTTTTTCCAATTTTTTTGAAAAAAACGAAATTTTCACTGTATTTTGGCCAATTTCTTGGCCTCCTTCAGGGGAACCCACAAAGTCTGGGTACCTCTAGAATCCCTAGGATGTTGGAAAAAAAGGACGCAAATTTGGCTTGGTTAGCTTATGTGGACAAAAAGTTATGAGGGCCTAAGCGCGAACTGCCCCAAATAGGCAAAAAAAGGCCTGGCACAGGAGGGGGAAAAGGCCTGGCAGCGAAGGGGTTAAAAGTACTTTGAATCCCAAAGTCAAATTTGCATATAACTTTAGTTTAAAAGTAGCCAGCAAAGCAGGCCTGCCTTTAAAATGACATTGGGCACCTCAGCAGTGCAACTATGTGGCACTACCTATGCTGGGGTCCCTAAACCTACATGCCCTACCATACACTAGGGACTTATAGGTAGGTTGACATAGCCAATTACAATTAGCCTAATTTGCATACTCATTTTATACAGGGCACAGGCCCTGGGACTGGTTAGCAGGACCAAGGGCATCATCAGAGTTAGGAAAACACCAGCAAAAAGTGAAAAATGGGGGCAAAAAGTTAGGGGGCCTCTGCAATCAGCCCTGTTTTCTCAAACTTCTCAAATTCTTCTAATGAGCAACTTCTTAATCATAACTGCCCCATCTGTTTCTGCTGTTCAGTATCAATATGTCCAGCTAATTCTGAAGTGCTGACTTGCCTTAGGTGCACCCTGTGTTGTGTACTGCCCTGATGCTGCCAACTGACGTCAGAGGAAGGTGACTGTCCTCACTGATGAAGTACTCCTGTCTGCTGTCCCGTGAGGAGAGGTATGTGGTTTCTTGTTTTTTTGCTAGTTTAGGCACTTACACCAACATATTTATGTAGTTAGGTGATTTTTCTAAATCATTTTTGTCTTTCTTTTCCTTTTGGCTACATGTGTTAGCTCGTTCCCACACATGCAAGTCCCAATTCGTGATAGAGATAAGGATGGCCCATCTCTGGAATTAACTGTTAAAAATTGCATTTTTATGATTTATTGATGTCACCATCTTCTGATTTGAAATCTGAAATGAATGTGCATATTGTAGTTTTGCTAATTTATGTAATTATTTTGGAGTTTTAAACAGTAACGATGTTTTGTAGGCTAAATCTTTTCATTTTGGTCAGCCAGTGGTTTTTATGCATGTTTATAATTTACTTTTGCACACCATATGTATGACATTGATTTTGGGACTGTAATAAAGCTTTGAAACGTTATTCAGATTTGAGTTTTGATTCAGTGTTAAATTGTTTATCATGATTAAAAGTGCTTATGGTTTTATGTCATTGATTTGAGATTGAATGATTCTAACTACTACACTCTTCACCAAGTCCAAAGATCTAATCGAACTCTAATGATTGGAATATTGATGATGTCTCACATGCCCACTCATGGTTTCTGTACCCGAGGCAAGAAGAAGACCTCCTCAAGTGTGTCAACCATAGTTGGTGGTGGGGAATCTGAATGAGTCCCAGCACCATGCCTCCATTCCTTCCTGCCTGCTGGTGCAGGCCCCTTGTCCTTCCTGTCAGCAGCCGGGGATTGCCCCTTGCCCTTCCCTGTAGCAGCTGGAGGTACCTCCTTGCCCTTCCCTGTAGCAGCTGGTGGTGCCTCCTTGCCCTTCCTTGTAGCAGCTGGTGGTGCCGCCTTGCCCTTCCCTGTCGCAGCTGGTGGTGCCTCCCTCCCTTCCTAGACACAGCTGGTGGTGCCTCCTTGCCCTTCCCTATAGCAGCTGGTAGTTCTTCCTTGCCCTTCCTTGAAGCACCTGGTGCAGGCACCCTTTCAGTGTTGCTGCCTGGTGCCCGGGATCCTCTCCCACCTGCAGTAGCTGTTGACACTACTGTGGCCGTGGACTGGGTGGCTGAGGTGCTTGCCTGGTTTCTGACCACCCTGGCCTGACGTGAAGGACGAGGTGAAGTAAGTAAGTAAGGAAGAGGTCAACAGTGGAGAGGAAAAACTTCTTAGGAACATTGGGGAGGGAAGAGGGTGAAGGTTTGGGAGTGGAGGAAGAGGAAGTGGTTGTAGGAGGTGTCTGCTGATTTTGAGTGCAGGTACATGGGCTGGATGCTGTTGTGAGGTGGATGGCTGTTGGGTGTCTGAGTGCTTGCGTTTGTGTACTTTGGGAGGAGGGAGCACAGACACAGTGGGAGAGGACACAAGGGATGTGTGCATGGATGTGGGGTTGGTGACTGCCAGTGAGGGGCGTGTAGTGATAGGCGTGATGGTGGTAGTGGATGAGGATGTAGTGTAGGCAGGTGTGAGTGGAGATGCTACTGGGTGGGAGGTGGATGAGGAGGGGGACACAGTGGAGGCAGTGGATGTTGGTATGTCTGCATCTGGATGGTGTTTGTGTGAGTGCCTGTGGGATGATGTGTGGTGCTTGTGTTTCCCTGAACCACTCCTATGTGTTGTCCTGTGTGCATGCTGGTCTGCCTGTGTGCTTGGGATAGGTTGGGGTTGAGGGGAAAGGGATTGGGTAGAGGAGGTTGGAGGGGGAGGCTAGAAACAGGGACAATGGCTGCCATCAGGGAGGAGGTCAGAGCCTGGATTGATCTCTGTTGGGCCGCCATGGCCGAGTGAATGCCCTCCAGGAATGCATTTGTCTGTTGCAAATGGGCTGCCAGCCCCTGGATCCCTGGATGGCATTCACAACGGTTGACTGCCCAACAGAGATGGATCGCTGGAGGTCAATAGCCTCCTCACTCTGGACAGCAGGGCTAACTGGGGCAAGGCCTGAGGTCCCTGGGGCGAAGGAGATGCCCACCCTCCTGGGTGAGCGGGCTCGGGAAACACGCTGAGGGGCTGCTGGGAGGGCGGTGCTGGTATGGGGGTGGTGGCTGTACCTGTAGTTGGCGTGGGCACAGAGGTGTCCACCACCACCAGGGAGCTTCCATCGGAGGAGGTATCACTGTCCAAACTGTCCTCTCCAGTCTCCGCCGTGGTGCTCCTCTCGCCCTCCGTCCCACTGGTGTCCTTGCGGTCTGTGGATTCAGCCTCCTGGGCCCTGTGGGATGCAGCTCTCCCCGTCATCTGTACCTCTCCTCCTCTGCCAGATGATATTAATGCACATAAGGACAGGGTAACAAAACAAAAAGGGGAGGAAAGACAAAGGATACACTTGGTCAATGGCGGCAACAACACCTCCATTGGCGTACACGACACACACACACAGGGAACAGCCCTACGCACTAGGCAATGCACAATGTTAGTCAGCAGCCCATGTACAGGGATACCTAACGCCACATCCCCCACCCAGATGCCACCCCTTCACGCGCAAGTAGTATATTGGGGCACTGTACTCAGCCCCTTGTGGCTGCTGTGGTACCCCCAAGCACCCATCCAGCTCCGGATAGTCCACCACCAGTATGCGGGCCATCAGGGGGGTCAGGGTTTGACGGGCACCCCTTCCTCGATGGGGGGCCATCCCCAGCTGGACCACCATGGTCTTCCATGCCCAGCGTTTCAGGTCCTCTCACTGTTTGCGACAGTGGGTGCTCCGCTTGCCGTAGACCCCCAGAGTCTGCACGTCCTTGGCGATGGCACACCATATACCCTTTTTCTGATGGGCGCTGACCTGCAGAGAAATACACGTAGGAAAAGGTGTCAGTCAGACTGTCCTGCCTGTTACACTCATGGCCCACCATACATGCAGCACACTGCCCAGGGCCCTTCCACCAACCCCCCCACACAAGGCCTTCACACACACCACTCCATGCATTCATGCCCCATGCATCGTGCTCACAGTGTACTCAGCTGTTGGTCTGTAGGCCCATACAGCATTCGGTACTGGGGTAGGGCCCCATCCACCAGTCTCTCCAACTCCGCTGCGGTGAAGGCAGGGTCCCTTTCCCCAGTGACACGAGCCATGGTCGGTTCCCGACACAGGTCACAGCAGCAATTGCAGTGTAGCTCCTCTCCTGTTGAAGGTCAGGTATCAAGTGAGTGAACAGATAGAAAATGGCGGTCACTTCCGCGGTGGTGCCTATTGTCACCGCCGGCGTACATCACAATTGGCCACTGTAACCTATAGGGCCCAATGGTAACCAATGAGGAGTTGCATGGCGGTTCTCGACCGCCTCCCACAACGGCGCAAAACTTCAGCGGAATTACCTCATTTCCACATGTCCCTCCTAACAGGACAGGCGGACGCCATTTCAGGGCAGGGGGGCAGGCCATGGCACCTAACTGTGTCACAGTACACATAAGCACCATTTTGGCCTATCCAACAATAAACTGTTACAGTCACAACATGCAATGAAGTGTAGTATTTGGAAATATGGGATACTGACCAGCTGCTCACTGTTTTGCCCCCTAGATTGCAACAGCTGCGGATGAATAAGAGATGGAGACATCCCCCCGTGTACAAGCCTCTGGTGGACTTGGCAACAATGGAGGACAGGCATGTTATCCTCACCTATAGACTGGACAGGGCCACAATCACAGAGCTGTGTGCCCAATTGAGCCTGACCTGATATCTGCTATCTGTCACTCCACCGGGATCCCCCCCTCTTGTGAAAGTCCTATCTGTGCTCCATTTCCTGGCAACTGGCTCCTTCCAGGTGACAGTGGGCTTGGCAGCAGGAATGTCACAGCCAATGTTCTCAATAGTGCTGACCAGAATGTTTTCTGCCCTGCGCAGCTACATTGTTTTCCCCCAGATTTGGCCCTCGATATTTGCAGGTGAGTCTGGTTACCTCAACCTCTCATGCCTACTGACCCCTGTGCGGAATCCCAGGACAAGGGCAGAGGAACATTACAATGAGGCACATGGGCGAACAAGAAGAATCATAGAGAGGACCTTTGGCCTCCTGAAGGCCAGATTTCATTGCCTCCATATAACAGGTGGATCCCTGTACTACTCACCCAAGGTCTTCCAGATTATTGTGGCATGCTGTATGTTGCACAACCTTGTCTTACGTCGCCAGGTGCCATTTCCCGGTGGAGGATGAGGCTGGAGATGGGCGTGTGGCAGCAGTGGACCCTGTGGACAGTGAAGATGAGGAGGCAGAGGATGAGGATGGGGACAACAGAACTGCAACAATTCGACAATACTTCCAATGACATAAAGGTAAGACAGTGTAACCTCACTTTTAATTGACAGTTTTTTGTTTGACATTGTCACTGGCAGGCTGATTTTCCCGCTTCTATGGCCACTTACTGTACCCTTTGGCATCTCTATTTGCAGATATTTGTGCTCAACTATCGCTACTGGTGTGTTGACTGCAGCCAACTACAGGTCATTCATATGCATGCATTACTGTACAGTTGTATTGCAGTGTTTAATGTGTTTTAAACAAATACATAGTTCAATCATTTGACAGACTCCATACTTGTATTTTTTCAAATGGTGTTTATTTAAGTGCTAATAAGTAGAGGGGGATGTGCAATGGGCTGGGATGATGGTGAAGGAAGGTCCAGGATAGAGTCCAGTCTAAGTGGATCACAGGTGCATTGGTCAAGGGGACATAGGAAGGGGAGCAATGGCAGTTCAAGGTGGACAGGGTGACAGGGTGGGACACAACGGTGACAATCAGGAGGGTCTTATTTCTTGGCAATAGTCTCTAGCTTCTGCCTGGATCGCAGGGAACGTTTGCAGGGTGGTTCTCCTTTTGCAGGGGGAGGGGTGCTGGTGGCCTTTTGGTCCTGTGGCGGGTCTCCTGTCCACTAGCGGCAGCAGAGGTGGAGGGCTGTTCATCGGTTTGGCTAGTGGTAGGGGCCCGGTGGTGTGCCACTACCTCCCTCATAGTGTTGGCCATGTCTGCCAGCACCCCTGCAATGGTGACCAGGGTGGTGTTGATGTCCTTCAAGTCCTCCCTGATCCCCAAGTACTGTCCCTCCTGCAGCCACTGGTTCTCCTGCATCTTGTCCAGTATCTGGCCCATTGTCTCCTGGGAATGGTGGTATGCTCCCAGGATCTTGGTGAGTGCCTCCTGGAGAGTTGGCTCCCTGGGCTTGTCTTCCCCCTGTCACACAGCAGTCATCCCAGCTTTCCTGTTGTCCTGTGCCTCTGTCCCCTGAACCGTGTGCCCACTGCCACTGACCCCAGGTCCCTGATCGTCCTGTGTTTGTGGGGTGGCCTGGGGTCCCTGTAGTGGAGGACATACTGCTGATTGACGTGTCATGGGGACAAAGGTATGGGCCTTCTGGGTGGGTACTGTGCTGGTGTTTCCTGAGGGGGGAGGCTCTGTGGCGGTATGGGCCTGTGCCTGGGTAACTGACTTTTCCGAGATCCCTGATGGGTCAGGTTGGTCATCCAGATTCAGGTGTCCAGAACTGCTGTCATCACTGTGGGCCTCTTCTTGGGGGGGACTGGATGTTGCTGGCACCTCCTCTCTGGTGACGTTGGCTGGGTGACCTGGGGGACCTGTGGGGATGAAAATGCAGTGTTATTGTTTCTGTGTGTGTCATCTTGTGTATGGGTGTGTTGCCCTCTATGGTTGTTATTGCCCTGGCAGCTTTGCCTTGTGTGAGTAGTTATTTGGTGGGCTTGCTGTTTCCCTGTAGTGTGCATGCTTTAGTAATGGGTGTCCATGCAGGTCTGTGATGGCGGTCCATGCATTGGGAGAGCATGCAGGGCTTGGTATTAGGAGGGGTGGGTTGTGATGGTGGGGTGTTTGAGAGGTGGTGGAGTGATGAGAGTGAGAGTAAGGGTGAAAGTATGTGATGGCATGCAGGTAGAGGGGTGATAGTAATAGAGATATGACTTACCAGAGTCCAGTCCTCCTCCTACTCCTGCCAGGCCCTCAGGATGCATGATTGCCAAGATTTGCTCCTCCCATGTTGTTAGTTGTGGGGGAGGAGGTGGGGGTCCACCGCCAGTCCTCTGTGCAGCTATTTGGTGCCTTGCTGCCACGGAACGCACCTTCCCCCGTAGGTCGTTCCACCTTTTCCTGATGTCATCCCTTGTTCTGGGGTGCTGTCCCACGGCATTGACCCTGTCCACGATTCTCCGCCATAGCTCATTTTCCTAGCAATGGATGTCTGCTGCACCTGTGATACGAATAGCTGTGGCTCTACCCGGATGATTTCCTCCACCATGACCCTTAGCTCCTTCTCAGAGAAACTAGGGTGTTGTTGTGGTGCCATGGTTGTAGTGTGAATGGTGTGGGTGAGAGTGTGTGGGGTGATGTGTTAGGGTATGTGATGTAAGGTGCGTGGATGGTGTATAGGTGATGGTGGTGTGTGGCTGTGGTCTTGTCTGTGCTCTTGCTATCTCTCTTGTGACACTTGTTTGTAGTCATAAAGGGTTGTGGGTAATGTGGGTGTGTGTTGTATAGTGGTGTGTGGGTGTGGTGTGTGTATGGGTGTTGGGTGTGTGTTATTTGAATTGTCCAATGTAGTGTTGTTTTGTATGTGTGTATGTATTTTGAGCGCAGCGGTATGTAGCGCCAATGGGTTACCGCCATTTAATGTTCGCCGCAGTGATTCATGGGTCATAATGTTGTGGGCGTAGTTCTGTTGGCGTAACTGTGTGGGTTTTGCTACCGCCAGTTTATCACTGACCTTTGGGCTGGGGGACTTGTGTGTATGGCTGTATAGTGACAGATTGCTGTGTGTGTGTGTGTGTGTGTGTGTGTGTGTGTGTGTGTGTGTGTGTGTGTGTGTGTGTGTGTGTGTGTGTGTGTGTGTGTGTGTGTGTGTGTGTGTGTGTGATAATATGGGTAGTGGTAATCCGCTGCGGCGGTGGTATTTTGGCGGCAGTCAGCATGGCGGTAATTGGTACTTGCATACTGAATAATAATTAGGTTGCAAAGAGTAACTGCTATTTGGTAACAAGTTACCTAAATGCAATTTGGTGTTTCTACATGTAAAAAACGATTATTATGGTCACAAACGTCCAGATTCTGTGAATTTGGCTGTTTGTGACCTCAAAAATGCTTTGTACCTCTGGCCCATAATTCAACACCTTTGCAATAGTGTTGCTGGAACAATGTTTCAAGTGGGGTTCCTGACATAACCTTTACATCACCAGAATTCATAGGACATCCGAAAAATCCTGGCTTCACACAAGTATAGAAAATGAATTCTGCAGGAGAGTGGTAAGCTGGCGGTGCATTCTGGAGTATGTTCTTGTAAATATATTGTTATATTATTAAAGCATCATGCAGTAGTGCACTGTCATTTCCAGACAGCACATTTTCTATTGAAATGTCCATTAAATTTGTACAAACATGAAGTTGTATTGGTAAAAAACTATCTAGCACACAAAGGATAATGTCCCTCAGTACAACCCTGGCGGACGGCGGTAAAATGGAGAAAAGTACTGCCAACAGGCTGGCGGTACTTTTCCCCATAATATGACATTGGCGGTTTGGCTCAGCCTCCAGCCAGGCGTCCATCACTAGTCCGCCTGCTGGATTATGACCCCACCTACTGCCATGGTTTTCGTGGCCTCCTTACTGTCACGAAAACCATGGCGGTAGGCACTATCAGTGACAGGGAATTCCTTCCCTGTCACTGATAGGGGTCTCCCCCACCCCCTCCCGCACTCCTGGGTTCCTCCCCACCCCCTCCCACTCCAGACCCTCCCACAACATACACGCACATTCACGCTCCATCGAATACACGCATATACCCACATTCATCCACGCATGCATACTTCCATACACACACACACACACACACACATCTATACACACTGACATACATACATGCCCACACGCATGCACACAACACAACATACTCGCAATCACACATCCATACACGGACAACATGCATCTCACACCCGCATACACGCACGCACGCACAGACATACACCCCGACACCCTCACATACACACAACACCATCAAGCCTCCCTCCCCAGTCAGAGCACCGACTTACCTGATTGCAGGGGGTCCTCCAGCAGCAGACGGCATGGAGCACTGCGTCTGCCAGCAGAACACTGCCAGGCCATATCATGTGTCATGATACGGTCTGCGGCGGTTTGCTGGCGGTCTACCTTACCGCCATCCGCCGCCATGTCCGCAGCAGGATTTCTGCGATCCTTCTGGTGGAATTCCGGCTATAGCCATAATAATTTGGTGGAAGGTTGGTAGCCGCGGCGGCAGTCTTTTGGCGGCCGTCGCTGCGGCAGTAGGTGGTATATACTGCCAATGTTGTAATGAGGGCCAATGTGTGGAAAATGGTTTCAGGGATTAAATTATCTTTTGCACATCCCCAAGTAAAAGCCTCTTGATGTGTTTTGATCCTTTTAAAATCTTTTTTTATTACACTTCAGAACTACCAAAAATTTGCTTCTTTTTTCTGTTCATAACTGTTGAGATTTTCAGAAATTTGTATACCGCCCATTTACAGGTATTTAACTGCTGTTGAATGTTATAAAGAAATTACATCCTACAGCCCTTCCTTTCACATTCCACGTACTCCAGCAAGACTGTCACACAGTTTACTTTACAAACTCCTGTCACTTTGCTGTCAGAGAAATAAAAGTGAATAATAACATCGCCTGGCTTTTGAGCTATGTTTCTGAAGTGCAGCAAACTTGTCAAGATAAACACAAAGGGGGTCATTACAACCCTGGCGGACGGTGTTAAAGATGCGGTAATACCGCAAACAGTCAGACGGACAAAAAAAGGGAATCATGACCCTGGCGGAAACCGCCAACAAAGACAGCCACTTTAACACTTCGCCCGCCACGGCGGTACAGAAAAGCAGCGCAGCGGTCACCGCCAACAGACAGGCGGGAGACAATGTTCCGCCCACAGTATCACAACAGGCCAATCCGCCACCTTTTCCGGGGCAGATTCACCGTGGATAAAAACACGGCGGAAACAGCTTTTGCAATGGGAAAACGCTCACCTTCTACACATCCCACGAGGAACGACGACTCCATGGACCCCGAACTCCATATACTACCTGCCCTTGTATTTCTGCTCCTTCACGACCAACAGCGACGTAGGCGCAGAAGATACCGGTGAGTACAGCACCTACGACACGGGGGGGGAGGCAAAAGTTAGGGGGACACCCACCAAACACCCCCACCCTCGCATATTACAACATACACACCAATGCAGTCACAAACATCACAGTAACAACCCACAATTCCCCCGGAAGAATACAAAGACAATGCGAAATTCGGTCAAACTTTGTAATGTGCCAATATACATGACATACAAAAATAAACAAATATATGTATACTAAAATCACTCTCATTTACATATATAATCCGAGAAGTAGTGCAGATATGTACACAACAATGTCCGTGCACAAACTGTCCAAAAATGCATGGGCGAGGCCCACAGTAGATACCTGACCAAAATCGGAGAGAACACTGCCGGGGCATCAGATAGAAACACAACAGGCACCTCAGGCGGAAGGGAATGGGGGGGCACCGCAGCCACATAAACGCAAAGCCAGATCCACGACGGGGCTCTATGCCCATTGATGTATCCTGGGGAGTGCAAAGCCACAGTCTCTCAAGTCTCTACAGTGGGTGGGGTGCCCACTGTCACATCCTGGGGAGAGCAAAGCCACAGTCTCTCTAGTCCATACAGTGGGTGGATTGCCCACTGTCACATCCTGGGGAGTGCAAAGTCACAGTCTCTCTAGTCCATACAGTGGGTGGATTGCCCACTGCCACATCCTGGGGAGTGCAAAGCCACAGTCTCTCAAGTTGATACTGGTCCATACTGGTACTGGGGGGTAACTGGTGCCCAGACTGGATGAGTCTCCCCGTGAATGGTAGTGTCCTGTCACTGTCCCAGCTGCACATGGGATAAGGATGCCTGATGTGGTGGGCCATTCATTCCTACCCGGTGCATTGCCCTCTTCAGCGGTGATATGACATGGCGGTCTTTGCCCTCTTCAGCGGTGCCATGACATGGCGTTTCAGGAATGTTCAGCGGTGCTTTGACATGGCGGTCTTTGCCCTCTTCAGCGGTGCTATGACATGGCGGTCTTTGCCCTCTTCAGCGGTGCCATGACATGGCGTTTCAGGACTGTTCAGCGGTGCTTTGACATGGCGGTCTTTGCCCTCTTCAGCAGTGCTTTTGACATGGAGGTTCAGGACTGTTTTAGCGGTGCTTTTGACATGGCGGTCTTTGCCCTCTTCAGCGGTGCTATGACATGGCGGTCTTTGCCCTCTTCAACGGTGCCATGACATGGCGTTTCAGGACTGTTCAGCGGTGCTTTGACATGGCGGTCTTTGCCCTCTTCAGCGGTGCTTTTGACATGGCGGTCTTTGCCCTCTTCAGCGGTGCCATGACATGGCGTTTCAGGACTGTTCAGCGATGCTTTGACATGGCGGTCTTTGCCCTCTTCAGCGGTGCTATGACATGGCGGTCTTTGCCCTCTTCAGCGGTGCCATGACATGGCGTTTCAGGACTGATCAGCGGTGCTTTGACATGGCGGTTCTGATACGGACATTGGTGTGTGGCATGACGTTCCATCATTGACCAGCGGGGCTGTGGCATCCTGGCCCCGCCTGGGCTGTGACTCCGGCGGTGGTCTCTGGACCAGTTACGATACTTGAGCCCTCCTGGGCTGTGACTCTGGCGGTGGTCTCTGGACCAGTTACGATACTTGAGCCCTCCTGGGCTGTGACTCTGGCGGTGGTCTCTGGACCTGTGACGATACTTGAGCCCTCCTGGGCTGTGACTCTGGCGGTGGTCTCTGGACCCGTGACGATACTTGAGCCCTCCTGGGCTGTGACTCTGGCGGTGGTCTCTGGACCAGTTACGATACTTGAGCCCTCCTGGGCTGTGACTCTGGCGGTGGTCTCTGGACCAGTGATGATACTTGAGCCCTCCTGGGATGTGACTCTGGCGGTGGTCTCTGGACCCGTGACGATACTTGAGCCCTCCTGGGCTGTGACTCTGGCGGTGGTCTCTGGACCAGTGACGACGGTGCTGGCGGTTGTGTCTGGACCGCCGGAAATGATGGCGCACTTCTCCGCCTTGACACTCACAACAGGCTTGGCAGACTTCCTCTGGACCTTCCCCACCTTTTTAGGAGTTACAGCTGACTCACCAATCGCCTTCGATCCAATTTCACTTGTTGTCCCACCAGGAGTCTTGACACGGTCCCGTCGTCCACTCTCCAATTTCAGAGCCTTTACAGGGGGTGGGCTGCCTGTGCCTTGGATCCTGGTCCTACTGCCTGCCCTGGTAGACGGTGCACTCCAAAAACCTTGAACAGGCACGACTGGTCCTGGAGGCTTTTTGGCTGAGGCACTACGACGGGACTGATGAATTGGGGGGGGAGTGGGGGCAAAAAGGTCAATTTGACAGAGGGACAGTTTCTGACGAACACTGGGATGGGTAGCTGGAGGGTTTCTGGGAGTGGAGGAAGAGGAGGTGGTTGTAGGAGGTGTCACTTTAGGTGTTTTGGGTGCAGGTACTGGAGGCTGTCGTGAGGTGGATGGATGTTGGGTGAGTGATTGCCGGCGTTGGGGTACTTTGGGAGGGGGCGTCACAGACACACTGGGAGAGGACACAGGGGACGTGTAAATGGGAGTGGAGGTGGTGAGTGCAGGTGAGCGGCGTGTGGTGCTGGGTGTCCTGGTGCGAGTCCTAGTGCCTATAGATGTGGTGCATGCAGGTGTGTGTGTAGAATAGACTGGGAGGGAGGAGGGAGAAGAGGAGGAGGGGGACACAGTAGAGACAGTGGATCTTGCTGTGTCTGTATGGGTGTGATGCTTGTGTGAGTGCTTGTGGTGTGTGTGGTGCCTATGTTTGCCTGAGCTACTTGGGTGTGTTGACTTGTCTGCATGCTGGTCTGTAGGTGTGCTTGGGATGGGCTGGGATACAGGGCATTGGGTCTGGGTGGAGGAAGTTGGAGGGGGGAGGCTGGACACAGGGACAATTGCTGCCATCAGTGCTGAGGCCAGAGATTGCAGGGTTCCCTGAAGGGCAGCCTAACCAGAATGAATGCCCTCCAGGAATGCATTACCGTGTTGCAACTCTCTTTCTCCACCCTGGATGGCATTCACAATGGTAGACTGCCCAACAGTGAGTGACCTGAAGAGGTCAATGGCCTCCTCGCTGAGGGCAGCAGGGGTGATTGGGGCAGGGCCTGAGGTGCCAGAGGCGAAGGTGATGCCCACCCTCCTGGGTGAGCGGGCACGGGGCAAATGCTGAGGGGCTGCTGGGAGGGCGGTGCTGGTAGGGGGGGTGGCGGCTGTACCTGTAGAAGTGGGGCGCACAGATGGTGCCGCCACCACAGGGGACCTCACATCGGCGGACGAGTCTGTGTCGCTGGTTGGTGATCCGGTGGCCGACGTGAAGCTCCCCTCGCCCTCCATCCCACTGGTGCATTCAGAGTCTGTGGTGTGGCCCTCCATGGCCATGTGGGATGCAGCTCCCTCGTGCTCCGGTGCCACTGTACCTCCGCCTGTTGATGCTGATGTACAAACGGACAGGGAGAGCAGGAAAAGGGGGGGAGACAGAAGAAAGAGAGTTTTAGTACATGGCATACCGCTACCCTTGGCGGGCAAGACAGACGCAGCTGCCCCATGCACAACGCCGCGCTCCTGCCCTCTGCACATGCAATTTAATGGATATGGGCTACATGGCAATGCTGGAAAGCTGCGCACATGGATGCCACAGGGGCCACTATACCTCAACTTGCTAGTTTGCTGAGGTGGGGTAGAGTGCCACATGGCCTACATAACGGAGGGGCCTGGCCTAACTAACTCGCCCTGGCCTACAGACACCCACAGCCCACCTCCCCCACCCAGACACCTCCACTGCATGCAAAGTCCGCAGAATGAGTTTGTACTCACCCCCTTGTGTCTGCTGTGATGTCCTTAAGCGCCCATCCAACTCCGGATAGGCCACCGCCAGGATCCGGAACATCAGGGGGTCATGTTACGACGGGCACCCCTCCCACGTTGGGAGGCTATCCCCAGCTGAGCATCTGCCGTCTTCTTGCTGCAGCGGCGAATGTCCTCCCATCTCTTTCGGCAGTGGGTGCCCCGTCTCTGGTGGGCCCCCAGGGTCCGGACGTCCTTGGCGATGGCATGCCAAATGTCCCTCTTCTGGTGGGCGCTGACCTACATGACATGCACAAGGGAAGAGGAACAGTCATTACCAATTGCATCATCAAAGTGTGTGTCCCCCTCCATACTCTGACCATGTGGCCCATTTATTCCCATGCTTTACTGTAGTATGACTTCTGCCCCCTTCCCTCTTCCACCCAGCCCTCTCCACCCAGGCCCAGCCCCTACAACGTGCTCCCTGTGTACTAACCTGTTGGTCTGGAGGACTGTAGAGTAACATGTACTGGGGGAGGACCCCATCCACAAGTTTCTCCAACTCCTCCGATGTGAAGGCAGGGGCCCTTTCCCCAGACGCAGCAGCCATCGTCGCTTCCAGACTGCGGTCACAGCAGCACTAGCAGTGTAGGTCCTCTCCTGTCGAAGGTCAGGTATCTAGTGAATGAAGACATAGAAAATGGCGGTGACGTCCGCGGCGGGCCGCATCATCACCGCCGGCGCACCTGTTCATTGGCTCCTGGGACCCATAGGGTCCATTGCAGCATTGCGCCGCGCTCTACGACCGCCTACCGCCACGGTTTGCAACGCCAGTGCTGTTACCCCACAATCCCATTGTCCCAGTTTAGAGGTCAGGCAGCCGCCATTTCAGGGGCCCACATGGATTCATTTGCAACTGCGTCACACATACTGAGGCCTACACTCAACACACATACAGGAAGGGTTTATTGCCTGGGGTAGTCTTGTGTGTGACTGTGGGTACATAACTGGAAGAATAGTGACTTTTTACTTGCTGTTGTCCTTCGTTGGCACCGTCAGCTGGGACATATGAGAAGATGGCGGAATCCGCCGGTGTACCGACCGCTGGTGGACCTGTTGACTATGGAGGAGCGACATTTAATCGTGACCTACCGGTTTGACCGTGACACAATCCAGGAACTGTGTACCCAGTTGGAGCCAGAGCTGATGTCACCAATCCGCCATCCGACTGGAATCCCCCCTGACATGCAGGTGCTGTCAGTGCTCCATTTCCTTGCAAGTGGGTCTTTTCAAACAACAGTGGCCATGGCATCAGGGATGTCCCAGCCTATGTTTTCCAACGTCTTGTCCAGAGTGTTGTCTGCCCTGCTGAAACACGTAAGGAGATACATCATTTTCCCTGAGGTGGAGGATTTGCCTACAGTTAAAGGTGACTTCTATGCCCTTGGACATATCCCCAACGTCATAGGTGCTATTGATGGGACCCATGTAGCTCTGGTCCCCCCCCGCAGGAGTG
Source organism: Pleurodeles waltl (assembly GCF_031143425.1). Lineage (NCBI taxonomy): Eukaryota > Metazoa > Chordata > Amphibia > Caudata > Salamandridae > Pleurodeles > Pleurodeles waltl. The sequence goes on from NC_090444.1 coordinate 1,732,793,914, forward strand.
AACAGGTGTACAGGAACCGGAAGAGTTATCATTCTATGAATGTCCAGATGGTGTGTTTGGCAGACCAGTACATCTCCCAGGTAAATGCTATGTTCCCTGGCTCAGTGCATGACGCCTACATCCTGAGCAATAGCAGCATCCCTGATATGATGGGTGAACTCCAGAGGCACCGTGTATGGCTATTGGCGGACTCTGGTTACCCCAACCTTTCCTGGCTATTGACCCCAGTGAGGAATCCCAGGACCAGGGAAGAGGAACGGTACAATGAGGCCCCTGGGCGGACTAGGAGGGTTATCGAACGCACCTTCGGCCTTCTTAAGGCCAGGTTCAGGTGCCTCCATATGACAGGTGGATCCCTTTTCTACTCACCGAAGAAGGTGTGCGACATCATCATCGCCTGCTCCATGCTCCATAACTTGGCTTTGCGACGCCAGGTGCCTTTTCTGCAGGAGGATGATCCAGATGACGGTGTTGTAGCAGCTGTGGAGCCTGTGGACGGTGATGAGGATGAAGCTGAGGAAGACGAAAACGACAACAGGGAGTCAGTCATACAGCAATATTTCCAGTGACACACAGGTGAGCACATTTTCTATTTTACCATTACATTCATTTTCACACATCTACCTCTATCCTGTACCTCAAATTCACTCACTATTTGTTAAATTGAGTTGTCCCCTTCCATTTCAGTTCCACAAATGTGGTAACCTGCGTGTCAACTGTTTGCATCCTTGAAGGGCTTGTGATGTGTGACATAGGTATGTTAGCCTTCTAATGGGTAACCCATTATGCAACTGTAATTGATTATACAGATTTACAAATCATTGACTGACTCAATTTCTTTTGGTGTTTGAAGGGTGTTTATTTAAGTGCACAAAAATGAAGGGGGGTTGTAAAATGGTGATGGTGGAGGAATGTCCATGGCAGAGTCCAGTCTTTTAGTCTCACAGGTACATTGCAGATCTGGGCATTGGAAGTGGAGCTGGGGCAGTTCAGATTTGGGCAGGGTAACAAAGTGGGACAGTGGGAGGACTATCAGGGTGGTCTTATTTCCTGGCGGGGGTCTTGTCATCTTGCTCTGTCCTGTTCCTGGATCTCAGGGCCCGCTTGCGTGGTGGTTGTCCGTCTGCAGGGGGTGGGGTGCTGGTGTGGTGGTCCTGTGACGGGGCGTCCTGTCCACTAGCGCCGGCGGAGGTGGTGGGCAGTTCATTGTCCATGCTAGTGTCAGGATCCCCTTGGAGTGCCACGGTGTCCCTCAAGGTCTTTTGAATGTCCGTCAGCACCCCTACGATGGTGCCCAGGGCAGAGCGGATGGTCCTGAGCTCCTCCCTGAACCCCAAATATTGTTCCTCCTGCAGACGCAGGGTCTCCTGCAACTTGTCCAGGACCGTGGCCATCTTCTCCTGGGAGTGGTGGTATGCTCCCATGATGGAGGTGAGGGCCTCGTTGAGAGTGGGTTCCCTTGGCCTGTCCTCCCTCTGTCGCACAGTAGCCCTCCCAGTTCCCCTATGTTCCTGTGCCTCCGTCCCCTGGACCGTGTGCCCACTACCACTGCCCCCAGGTCCCTGTTGTTGTTGAGGTGGTGGGTTAGCCTGGGTGCCCTGTAGTGGTGGACACACCGCTGATTGACCTGTCCTGGGTAGGGAGGTTTGGGCCCGCTTTGTGGGTGCTGTGCTGGTGTTACCAGAGGGTGGAAGCTCGGTGTTGGGCTGCGGCTGGGCAAGGGGAACCGACTGTCCTGAGGCCCACGATGGTCCGGGCTGGTCATCAAGATCCAGTGGGGCAGAGCTGCTGTCGTCACTGTGGGCCTCTTCTGGGGGTGGAGTGGTGTTGTCTGGACCCTCTGGTGTGGTGACGTTCCTTCGGGTTCCTGTGGGGGTATATGTACATGATTATTGCATGTGTGGTGTTTCATGGTGTGCAATGGATGGGTGTGCGTGAACCCCAGTGCAGGCATTCCTGTGGGGGGGCTTGTGTGGTGATGGTTGGGGGGTGTTCTGGGTCTGTGCAGTGGGCATGCTTTGGTGATGGGTGTCGATGCTTAGTTATGTCATGCAGGGCTTGGGGTTGGGATAGGTGGTTGGTGTAATCGGTAGATAGGTGAGGATTTGGGGTGATAGGGGAGGGTGTGATGGTGGGGGTGTGTGATATCATGCAGGTAGGGTGGGGGTTTTGATAGTTAAGATTTGACTTACCAGTGTCCGTTCCTCCAACGACTCCTCGGAGGCCCTCAGGATGCAAGATGGACAAGACTTGCTCCTCCCATGTTGTTAGTTGAGGGAGAGGAGGTGGTGGTCTGCCACCAGTCCGCTGTAACGCGATGTGGTGCCTGGATACCGTTGAACGCACCTTCCCCCGTAGGAGTGTGGTGAGTGTAGTGGTATGTAGTGGTATGTGGTGTTTTGTGCGTGGATGTTGTGTGGGTGATGGTGTTGTGTGCCTCTGTGTGGTGGGATTGTCTAATCAGTGCTGTCTCTCTGGCCTTCTTTCAGAATTTTTGTTCGTAGGGGTTTGTGGGTGATGTGGGTGTTTGTTTTATATTGTGTTGGGTGTGTGGGAGTGGTGTTTGTATGTGTATCAGGTGTGTGTATTTGGAATTGTCCAATGTGGCGGTGTTTTGGAGCTGTGTGTGTATTTTGAGGGCGGCGGTGTGTACAGCCAATGGAATACCGCGGTTGAAAGACCGCCGCGTGGATTCGTGGGTCGTAATACCATGGGCGTGTTTCTGTTGGCGTGGAGGTGGAGGATTTGTTTCCGCATGTTTATCGCTGACCTTTGGTGTGGCGGTATTGTGTGGGTGTCTGAATTTCGGCGGATTCCAAGATGTGTGTCATAATAGCTGTGGTGGTCTACCGCGGCGGTGTTTTGGCGGTCTTCTGCACGGCGGTAAGCACCTTATACCGCCAATGTTGTAATGACCCCCAAAATGTAAAGACATCTTTATTTATTCCTCTTTCGCTACCCATCAGAAATGAGCTGGTGACCCACCAGTAAGTCTGAACCCACAGTTTAGGAAATGGTGCAATACAGAATAACCCTTACCTTTCTCCACTGCTTGAAGAATGTACAGTTAAAATACTGGAGAAAATAGATGTGACAATGCTATGACCTATTTCTGGAGGGAGATCTACAAGCACTTATGGACAAGGGAGGGAATTTTGAGTTGGTGATATTGATATATCAGTCAATCAATGGATACGGCATGAGGCTAGTGCAGTGCTCCCAGACTTCCCTAACTGCTCAAAGGAGCTTGAGGCCTTGCCCAAACGTATTCAAGGAGAAGGCATGGGTAAGACTATCTCATTTGCCTAGAGAAGTGCTACATGCCAAGGCTTTCATGGTACAATCTGCAAAAAGGGAGCTGGAAATTGAATTTGAGAGCGCAAGCACTGATAAGTCCAAGCAACATTGCTGTATCCAGATCAAAGGCAATTTTACATTTTGCCACCGATTAGTCCCCCAGGGTGTATTGCTCAATTCACACTGATAAGTATAGTGAAGTGTAAAAAATGTAAAGTGAGTACTGTGGCATTTTTTACATAACGCATGGACTTGCCCTGCAGTGGCTACATATTGGAGTGCATTTTTTTTTTCATATTAAACAAGATGTTGAAAATAGATAAAGGGGGTCATTTTGACCCTGGCGGTCCGAGACCGAGGCCGGTGGTTTCCCGCCGTTTTAGCCCCGGCGGTGATAATCCGCCAGGGCAGCGCTGGAAGCAGCGCTGCCCTGGGGATTATGACACCCCTATCGCCAGCCTGTTTCTGGCGGTTTGCACCACCAGGAAGAGGCTGGCGGTAAGGGGTGTCCTGGGCCCCCTAACAGGGCCCCGGCCAGCTTTTCACTGTCTGCATAGCAGACAGTGAAAAGCACGACGGGTGCAACTGCACCCGTCGTACGGCCGCAACACCGCCGGCTCCTATGTTGCGGCCTCATCCCCACTGGGCCGGCGGGCGGGAATGTCATAATGGGGGCCGCGTGAGTGCGGCCGCATCGGCGGCCGCACTGCGGTTACCGCCTGGCAGGCGGCAGTAGCCGCCCGCCAAGGTCGTAATGACCCCCATAGTCCTCATGCCTAAAATAGATAGCACTATTGAGGTTTATTTCTGCTACACCTGGTGGAATATGAGAGTCCATGTCCATGGACATGCAATTAGCTAAGAAGCATGCTACAACGTCTTGCATGATTTCTAGGCCTCCACTAATCAAGTGTGGCTAACGGATATGGCATATTTTACAATGATGATTGAATGTTACAGTAACTCAGTACACCCTAAAGTGAGACTAAGGGATTTTTGGGAATCATAGGAATCATATAAACTTACATACTGTCAAAAGATGTAGATTTCTTCTCATAATACTGGGTAGAGGCAGTAGATGCAGAAAGGGGGGACTGCCCTGGGGATTTTTACAATACTGTAAAAAGAATCTTGAGGAATGATGTAGTTATAAGGTGCCATGGCAGTGTAAAACGGTCATGCACACCAAATGTAGCCACTCTGCTATGGACAACCAAATGATAGATATCATGTGGATTAACTGTTATAATGTATTGTCTAAAACCTTAAAAGAAAAATAAAAAAAGAAAACTAACTGATATAAGCTAGTGTGCAGTTCCAGAAGTCTCTGATTCTGACAGTCTTTATTCCAATTTACAAAATAACAGTGTTTTCTTAAAACTGTTTTGTTACGAAATAATATTGGATCAGATTCTTTGACTTAAAATTAAAAGCTAAAGTCCTGTGTCACTCTGGTTCTGATATATTGGCCACTCTCTGTGAAGACTAATTAGTCTAACATAGAAGCATGTCTCACAAGCATCTTTTACATTGCCAATGGAGGAAGGCAATGATCTTTTCAAATTATGACAATGGATATAAGCCACTCAGGCCAATGCTTTCCGCAAGACTGAACTACCAAGCACAATAAGTGATAGTGAGGATAAGCATTATTATAAAGCTGAGGAACACCTCGGAAATCATAGAAGTGGATAAAGCATAAAGAAACAATGTGGTGTCTCAACGTTTTACAAAAGGCATATAACACAACATGGCACAGACTAACATAGCTTTACAAATCTTAAACCACCACTAATCCAAGATGCATTTGCCACTAAGAAAATATCGCATTTTCTCAATTTTGATGACTAGAACCCTTGTTAGTTTTTTTCCCATAAAGACTGAACATTGACCTTGAAGTCTTAGGTGTCTCCCTCAAAGACCAAACCATAGTTCCAGAAGACTGTACTATTTCATTAAAATCAAAGTAGCCTCATCAGTGAATAGCTGGTGACTAAAGATGGCCTAGCCTGCTGCAGTTCCCCTTCTGAAGTAATATAAATTAATCCTTATGGACTCTAACCATTGAAACTAAAGCCGCCCTTCTTTAAATCTGATTTTTAATGTATAAAATAATGGCAGTGGTATTTACCTTCAACTGAAAGAAAGTACTAAAAACTATTTTCTGCTCACTTCAATCTGATACTCTTTGTGCTTAAAAAACATACAATGATTATTCACTAATGCCACCTTTATGTTCCAAAATACCTCATGTTTAGAAGAAGAGGTCAGAATCAACCAAGCAGGAAAACACACTAAATGCCCTTCCCATGGTTTCAACTTCTCTTAGTCCATCAATAATCTGACAGTATTGTTACCATACATAGCCAAAAAAGGCAACATATTATCTTTTGAAATAATCAGACTCATTATATTTTACATTCTCAGCTGAGGATTTTGATGGAATTTTGAGAGATTACATACAATTTCAAAAGGATATATTGGTGTTTTTGCCATTTAAAGTATTTTCTTTTATAGGTCTATCTTTTGCACATGGAGAAAACTGGAAGGCCATGAGAAGGTTCACCATATCAACTTTGAGGGATTTTGGAATGGGTAAGAGGACAATTGAAGAGAAAATAATGGAAGAAAGTGAATTTCTAGTAAAGCATGTTAAGTCACATGGAGGTAAGTGATAAGCTTTATAAACACTACTGAGACATCACATTTCTCTTTTAATGAATTAGAATTACTATTTTTAGATCACATTGGTGAGATATTTATAAGCCTATTGACACTTGATTAGGGCAAAACAAAGCTTTCGGTGATTCAGCAGTAGTAACCATAAAACAATAAAGCAATGCACGCAAGATGTTGGAATTTGGTGTCACTTACATTTTGAGCAAAGTTATCTCTTTCAGGGATATAAAAGGAATCCCAATAGCACTCCTGAAAAGCTAGAACAAACAAATATTTCAAGGAGTACTTGTGTAAAATATATGCTAGCAGGTGTTTCACAATGTAATAAGACTGAATTTAGAATCAGAAAAAAGTTGCATATTTGAATATGTACGTTTTTTTAAATTCTCCACTGGAATAGTTTTTTATGAAGAACACCCCCGTATTATCCATTAGAGATGGCGATAAACACCCAGGTAAAATATATATTTTACCTTAACAGGCATAATTTTATATGCATTTCCAGAAAGGCAAACTACATGTCCAAGATATATCAGTTTACCCAACATAACAGGTTTGTCTTCCTTCAGCTATTTTTTCAGGGGCACCTACTAATAAATGCCAAAAAACAACAACATGTCTAAATGTATATTTGTAGCAATTCATGTATAGCAGAAACATGTCCACATTCATAAATGCACTTTGGAGTTGTACATTTCTGCCTATCTTGATTCTGTTAGAAGATAACCTTACAAGTATTTTGTTTGCTTACTTAAGTTTAACTTCAGTGTGATAACACTTTGTGAATCAGGCCAGTGGTTGTCTGCAGTACACAGCAGCAAACATGCTGCCATCAGAAAGAGAAAAAAACATCAACTGACATTTTTAAGGAATGAATGTAGTTCAATGTTATACTGCACACTTGCTTACTTATGATTTTGCTGGCCTCCGTACTGGGTATTATATCATTTCAGTCAAAATGTCCAGTGTTATAAAGACAAAAGAATTCTTGATTGCTAACATTGATTGATGAGGTGGTGGTGTACAAAGACACCATTTCTACCTATTAGACCTTTCTACAGGGCACCCCAAATTTGTGCATGCCTTTGCTGAACCCACTTTTGTTGGCACTAAGGACTCTACACTTTTACTCTGGCTAACCAGTGTTAAAGTGTTTGTGCTCTCCATTTGAAACATGGTTAACTTGGTATACACCTGATTGATTCATTTATTTATGTGTAAGTCCTTAGTATATGCTACTCCTTGTACCTGTGGCCTCCAAATTAAATGCTATTAGTGGGGCTGCAACACATATTGTGCCACCAACTAAAGTAGCACTGTAAAACATGTGTCAGGCATGCTACTGCAGCCGGTAGTGCAGTGTTAAACTGCCATTTCTACCTGGAATAACCTTTCACCAGGCCTAAACCTTCAATGTTAATACTTATAAGGTACCCTTAAGGTAGGCCCTAAACACTTCTAATGCAGCTTGCATGGTATTTTAAAAGTAGGACATGTGTATTTAAGTTCTACAAGACAGTGAAAAACTCCTAAAATATGTTTTGCTGTTTTAAAGCTGTCTCTCCCATAGACTAACACTTGGTTACCTTATTAGGCTCAATACGTGATAACTCAAGTTTAGAAACAGATAGGGACATTTTTCTTCCACTCAAATAAATTGTAATCCAAAATCCTTGTTAATGGTAAAGTCAGATTTTAAGTTACAACTTTGGAAATGCCACTTTTAGAAAGTTGGCATTTTTCTGCCCAAACCAACTGTGCCTTTCTGCCAGTATCCTGGGTCACATGACTGTGAATGTGTCTCCTGATATTGGTTGTGTATTCTTTCAAGACATTGGGACAAAAGAGGCCTTGAGTGTGAGGAGAGTGGGTCTTCCTGACAAATTGGTTGGGGAGTAGCTGTACCCGGTCTTGACTGCACTTCAAAGGGCCTTCTTTCAGTACACACAAAGGAACGTGACACCAGACTTGCCCTTGGCTTGTCACTTTGGACAGTTTGGAACCAAGATAAGGGGAAGAAGTGACCAGAACTGACTTTGTGGTTAGGCCAGGGAATTCCCCCACATAAAGGCTGGCACGAGGTGTAAAAATAGCACCTTCAGAGTCTCTAATCAGAGCACTCCTGGACCTGAGGAAGATTCGGAAAAGGCATTGTCCTTTTGTCTGAAATAGGAAGATTGAACCTACTTGCCTTGCACCCAAGCTTTCCTGCAACTGCCCAGTTGACCAGCACCAACTGGACTTGCCTCAACCATGCTGCTGGCTCTGTTGAAGTCAACCCTGATCCACAAGAGCTGCCCCCCAGCTCCTAGACTCTTGGCTGACATCAGATCGTGCTCCTCCTGAAGACAAGTTGAAGATACATACATTTTGGGCTCCTGGTAACTGCAAAGTGACTTCTTCATTGAAAGAATCGACCATCCACAATGATGCTGAAGCAAAGCTCCAGCGAGACTTGCACTTCATGCTGACAGTGACCATCCACAATGACTGCTGTTGACTGGCTCTAACGAAACCTGCTCTTTGTGTCACATCCTGTGCTGACCACCAATAAGAATCTTCAACAGCAGCAAGATTGCCTACAAAAGCAAAGATGGTCCAATGCCTGACCTCCTCCTCACACCAACAATGACCTGTTCACAGCCCCGCCAAACCAAACAGTAGCACCTCGCACCTGACTTGAGACATTAACTTTAGCAAGAAAAAGTCTGGGCCCTGTATCCAACCCATGCCCCATCACGGTCAGCCTGAACTTGAGACTTTACCCTGGTGATTGGCAATTGGCATTGTACTGCTATTTTCACTTAGAACTTTAAAAATTCATAACTCTGGTTCCATTGATTTAATTTCTGTCATTTTTAAGGCAATTTATTTATTACATTTAACTCTCTTTTTCTAAATTGGTTTGGTATTTTTCTTGTGTTGTGTTTTCACTTTATTACTGTTTGTGTGCTGCATACATATTGTGGCCATTGTCTCCGAGTTGCGCCTGACTGCTTTTGTGCCAAGCTACCAGAGGGTTAAGCACATGCTTAGGTAAAGACTTTTGTGGTTTACCCTAACAAGGATTGTATTTATTACCTGAGCTGGACTTCCACTCCCCACAACTATTTACCCAATTTTATACACTACCCTTGCCAGAGGTGTTGTTCTGAAGTGTCAGTTCCCTAAAATTCCACTATTATATATAAGCATTTAAGTAAAAACTCCATCTGTATTCTACTAGCTAGCTATCCATTGGCTTTTCAGAATTTGTGTAAAATGAACAACAGTGGAGCAACTTGATACACCGATTCCTTAAAATGTAATGGGGTGACATGAATGTGTCTGGTCATTTATAGTTAGCATATTGTACCTTTTAAGTTGGGTGTTGGATACCAATAAATAGCATGTAACAACCACTTAAGGGCTTTCTTAAGTTCCTAGGCAGAAGTCAAGTTTAAATTGTTCAGTCAAACATATCATGATCTAATAAGTCTTATGAATGTATCAAATAGTTCAAAAGGTTCAACAGTGTGAGGTCCAATAGCCGTCTGGAGAAAGTCCATGACCTATAGCTTGTGCAAGGTTAGAACTGTGAAACTGTACACCGATATTTTTATGTAACAGCCAAACTATCAAGAAATATCAAGACACAGTTGAAGTAAATGTTCACCACAAATGAAATGGCAATACAAATAATGATCTTCAGGCAAACTGAGCTCCAGCGTAAAAGCACTATGGTCTGATTACAAATGAGCTAGATTGGAAGACAGGGTGACTGCAAGTAATATATTGTTGTTCTTATCTGCAGTACAGACAAGGACTGCCCCATGTTGACTAACTTTCAGCCACTACAACCGGAAAGGATTAAAGAGATCATGATGGGCATTAAGTGAGGTTCCGCCAGGGACCCTTGCCCTCATCATGTATTACAGCTTGTCCCTGATTTTGTATCTACAGCTCTTGTCCCGGTCTACCAGGAGGTTCTGACTACGGGAGTTTTTCCTCGTTCCTGGTAGGAAGTGATGGTGGTTCCCCTGAAAAAGAAACCAGATGGAGCGGCACATTATCTCAAGAATCTGCAGCACATTGCCTTGCTGCCTTTTCAGGCTAAACTTTGAAAAACATATTAATGCAGAGCTAGCCAAACTGCTTCAAGATTCGGGTAGCCTAGATTCTACTCAACATGGCTTCAGGAAAGCCCACAGCACGGAATCTGCCCTCATTACCACATCAGACACTATCCGCAGATTAGTGGATGAAGGGCAAGGAGCTATTTTAGTACTATTAGATCTATCAGCTGCTTTTGATACCATCTCCCCTCATATTATGACATCTCACCTCTATCGAGCAGGGATCAGAAGCACAGCACTGAATATTCTGAAATCCTTTTTAGGAGAGAGATCTACCACAGTAAGTTGTGGAGATTTTAGAGCAGCCGCATATCATCTACTGTGCAGGGTCCCCCAAGGCTCTTCACTCAACCCCACACTGTTTAATTTGTATGTAGCACCATTGGCCAGACTTATTCGATAGTTTGGTTTTATGGCCACTTATTATGCTGATGACACACAACTAATCATTCCTGTTCCTTAGAACTAGGAGGAAGTTGCAGATCGCTTCCATCTCTGTATGAGTAAGGTTAACAGTTGGATGAGCTTGAAATGGTTTCAGATGAATGGCAATAAAACAGAGATTTTGCTCTTTTGCTTGAGTAAGGAACTGTGGAGATCACGCTGGTAGTCTTCAGTATGTGGTAAATTGCCTACCCCCATTACCTCCACCAGAAATTTGGGAGTTATATTCGACAACTGCCTATCGTTTAAGTCTCAAGTTAATTCCATTACTAAATCAGTTTTTTGGACTTTGAAAAGTCTGAAGACATTTTTTCCTTATTTACAAAAGGAGCTTAGGGCCAGATGTAGGAAGTTCCGATTTTGCGAATCCAAAACACATAGGCCAAGCCCACACTTGACTCCTGCATCAATATGGAGAGAACACTGCAGGGGCATCAGGTCGAAAACACACAGGCACCTCAGGGGGACGGGGAACAGGCGGTACCTCAGCCGGAAGATGGTACGAGACCACTTCTCCTGGAGGGGGCTCCATGCCCACAGCGATGTCCTGGGGAGTGCAAAGCCACAGTCTCTCAAGTCTCCCAAGTGGGTGGTTTGCCTATTGCTTGGTCCCGGGGAGTGCAAAGCCACAGTCTCTCAAGTCACTCAAGTGGGTGGTTTGCCCACTGACTGGTCCTGGGGAGTGCAAAGCCACAGTCTCTCAAGTGGATGGCTTCTCCACTGGTTCTGGAGGGGGCTTGGTGCCCAGTGTGCTTCATCCTGCCAAGGATAGGGTGAGTGGATGCCTTTCTCCACTGGCTCTGGAGGGGGGTTGGTGCCCAGTGATGCAGCACTTGGCGGTTGCCAGGTCACAGTCCTTCACCTGAGTGTCAGAGCCACGAGATTTGCAATGACCAGGATGCATGCTAGTCCATGGAGGCAGGGCTACAGTCCATCCGCCGGCGGCTATCACTGCACAGTGGTGGTGGTTCTGGTGCAGGTGCCGGTGCTGCCAGTGTTGGGGAGAGGCTCCAGCCGTTCTCCTGCAGCCTCGGACGGCTGCCTACTGGGGCTGCTGCTGCTGGCAGTGGTGCTACTGTCAGTGGTGCAGGTGGCAGTGCTTGTGGGGGTACAGGTGGCGGTGCTGGCCACGGTGCACGTGCTGGTTCTGCCAGTGGTGGAGAGAGGCTCCAGCCCTTCTCCTGCAGCCTTAGACGGCTGCCCACTGGGGCTGCTGCTGCTAGCAGTGGTGCTAATGTCAGCAGTGCAGGTGGCGGTGCTTGCAGTGGTGCTTGCAGTGCTGGCCTCAGTGTAGGTGCCGCTTCTGCCAGTGGTGGGGGGAGGCTCCAGCTTTTCTCCTGCCGCCTCGGACGGCTGTCCGCTGGGGCTGCTGATAGTAGTGGTGCTTGCGGCGGTGCAGGTGGCGGTGCTGGCGGTCATGCTGTAGCCACCAGGCCTTCACCTGCAGGCTCAGACGGCTGCATAGGGATGGTGCTTGTGTGAGTGCCTGTGAGATGAAGTGTGGTGCTTGTGTTTGCCTGAGCCACTTCTGTGTGTTGATTTGGGTGAATACTGTTCTGAAGGTGTGCTTGGGACAGGCTGGGGTTGAGGGGATTGGGAATAGGTAGAGGAAGTTGGAGGGGGGAGGCTAGAGACGTGGACAATGGCTGCCATCAGTGCGGAGGCCAGAGCTTGAAATGCTCTCTGTTGGGCCGCCACGCCAGAGTGAATGCCCACCGGGTATGCATTTGTTTGTTGCAAATGCCTCTCGACACCCTGGATGGCATTTAGAATGGTTGACTGCCCAACAGTGAGGGATCTCAGGAGGTCAATAGCCTTCTCACTCAGGGCAGCAGGGCTGACTGGGGCGAGGCCTGGGGTGCCTCGGGTGAAGGAAATGCCCACCCTTCTGGGTGAGCGGGCACAGGAAACACGCTGAGGGGCTGCTGGGAAGGCTGTGCTGGTAGGGGGGTGGTACCTGTACCAGGGAGCGTCCATCGGAGGAGGAGTCGCTGTCTGTGGTGTCCCCTCCTGTCCCTGTTGTGGTGCTCCCCTCGCCCTCCATCCCACTGGTGCCCTCACCATCAGTGGATTCGGCCTCCAGGCCCATGTGGGATGCGGCTCCCTCCGTCGCCAGTGCCTCTGCTCCTCCGCCAGATGATGCTAATGCACACAAGAACTGGGTGACAAAACAAAAAGGGGGGGAGAGACAGAGAATACACTTGGTCAGTGCCAGCAACAACAGTACAGTTGGCGTACACAAAACACAGGGAGCTGCCCTATGCACTAGGTTATGCACTACCAGTTACAAAGCTAGTCACCAGCCCATGGTGTACCTGTTGTTGGGGTGGGCACAGAGGTGTCCGCCACCGCCAGGGAGCGTCCATCGAAAGAGGAGTCGCTGTCTGTGGTGTCCCCTCCTGTCCCTGTTGTGGTGCTCCCCTCGCCCTCCATCCCACTGGTGCCCTCACCATCAGTGGATTCGGCCTCCAGGCCCATGTGGGATGCGGCTCTCTCCGTCGCCAGTGCCTCTGCTCCTCCACCAGATGATGCTAATGCACACAAGAACTGGGTGACAAAACAAAAAGGGGGGGAGAGACAGAGGATACACTTGGTCAGTGCCAGCAAAAACAGTACAGTTGGCGTACACAACACACAGGGAGCTGCCCTATGCACAAGGTTATGCACTACCAGTTACAAAGCTAGTCACCAGCCCATGGGGTACATTGACTAATGTCATTAGCTGCACAGCAGAAACCCAGAGGACCTCCCACCGTTTGCGGCAGTGGGTGCTCCACCTGTCAAAGACCCCTAGGGTCTGCACCTCCTTGGCAATGGCACGCCAAATACTCTTTGTCTGCTGGGCGCTGGCCTGCAGGAAAAAGACAGCAGAAAAGGGATTAGTCATACCGTCTGGATACACTCATGGCCCACCAGGTCCCTCCCATCCCCTAACGCACATACATTGACCACCATGCATGCAGCACTCTACCCAGGACACCTCAGCCCCCCACTACAAGTAGCTTACACACACAGCACTCCATACATTCATGGCCCAGCCATCATGCTCATGGTGTACTTACCTGTTTGTCTGGAGGACCATAGAGTAAAGTGTACTGGGGTAGGACCCCATCCACCAGTCTCTCCAACTCCTCCGCAGTGAAGGCAGGGGCCCTTTCCCCAGACACATGAGCCATTGTCGCTTACAGACACAGGTCACAGCAGCACTTGCAGAGTAGGTCCTCTCCTGTTGAGGGTCAGGTAACAAATGAGTGAATAGATAGAAAATGACAGTCACGTCCGCAGCGGTGCGTACCGTCATCGCCGGCATGCATCACCATTGGCACCTGGATCCCATAGGGCCCAATGTTAACCAATGCGAAGTTGCGCGGTGGTCATCAACCGCCAATTGCTACCACGCACAACGCCAACGGAATTACCTCATTTCCACTTGTCTCTCCACAGAGGTCAGGCAGCCGCCATTTCAGGGGGCCACAGGGCATGGCACCTAACTGCGTCACAGCAGACATTGGCACATCAATGGACTCTCAAATTCACATACAGTTTCTGTAAAGGAAGATATGCATCATTAATTCAGTTGATGTGTGAATATGTCCCTCTGCTCACCGTTTTTCTCCCTAGACTTCAACCGGTGAGGAGGAATACGAGATAAAGACAACCTCCTGTGTACAGACCCCTCGTGGACCTGGCAACAATGGAGGACAGACATATTATCCTAACCTACAGACTTGATAGGCCACAATCCAAGAACTGTGTGCTCAATTGCAGCCAGACCTGATTTCTGCTATCCGCCAGCCTTCAGGTATCCCCCTCTAGTGCAGGTCCTGTCAGTGCTCCATTTCCTGGCAAGTGGTTCCTTCCAAGCGACAGTGGCCATGACATCAGGGATGTCACAGCCTATGTTCTCAAATGTGTTGACCAGAGTGTTGTCTGTCCTGCTGAAACACATGCACAGCTACATCGTAGTCCCCCAGGTGGAGGATTTGGCCACAGTGAAAGTTGACTTTTATGCCCTGGGACATATACCCATCATTGGCGCCATTGATGGTACACATATAGCATTCCCTCCCCCCCCCCCCCCCCCCCCCAGATGAATGAACAAGTTTTCAGGAATAGAAAAAGCTATCACTCACTGAATGTGTAGATGGTGTGTTTGGCGGACCAGTACATCTCCCATGTGAATGCCAAGTATCCTGGCTCTGTGCATGATGCCTTTATTTTGAGGAATAGCAGCATCCCATATGTGATGTCTCAACTCCAGAGGCCCCGGTGTTGCTAATAGGTGAGCCCATGGTCCCCACCCAGTTGATGAAGGTATATGGGTATGGGGTTGTCCCTAAGGGTGAGTGTATGTCTAACAGCTATCCCTCGAAAAGTTTCAGGTGACTCTGGTTACCCCAACCTCTCATGGCTCCTGACCCCAGTGAGGAATCCCAGGACAAGGGCAGAGGAACGTTACAATGAGGCACATGGGCGTACAAGGAAGATAAATGAGAGAACCTTTGGCCTCCTGAAGGCCAGGTTCCGGTGCCTCCATCTGACAGGTGGACCTCTGTACTACTCACCCAAGAAGGTGTGCCAGATCATCGTTGCATGTTGCATGCTGTACAACCTGGCCTTGAGACACCAGGTGCCATTTCTGCAGGTGGATGAGTCTGGAGATGGTCTTGTGGCAGAGGTGGAGCCTGTGGGCAGTGAGGAAGAGGAGGCAGAGGATGAAGATGTGGACAACAGAAGCTCTCTCATACAGCAGTACTTCTAGCGACACACAGGTAAGACACTGTAACTTCACCTTCCATTGCAGTTTTCTGTTGGATATTGTACCAGGCAGCCGAATTCCCCTATGTCTATGGCAACTTACTTTACCCTTTGGCATCTCTATTTTCAGATCTCTGCGGCCCACTCTGGCTCCTGGTGTGTTGACTGCTGCCCACTACAGGTCATACCTATATATGTATATCGGAACATATCAATTGCAATGTTTTCAGATTGTTGTACTAATACCTATTTCAAACAATTGACAGACTCCAGATTTGTGTTTGTTCCAAGGGTGTTTATTTAAGTGCTAATAAGTAGAGGGGGGTGTGCAATGGGCCGGGGTGATGGTGGAGGAATGTCCAGTTAGAGTCCAGTCGCTTGGTATCACAGGTGCATTGTCCAAAGGGGCATGGGAAGGTGGGCAATGGCAGTTCAAGGTGGACAGGGTGACAGAGTAGGACAGAAGGGTGACAACCAGGAGAGTCTTCTTGCCTGGCAGGGTCTTGGCAATGTTCTCTGACTTCTGCCTGGATAGCAGGGACCGTTTGCGGGGTGGTTCTCCTTCTGTAGAGGGTGGGGTGCTGGTGGCCTGTTTGTCCAGTGGCGGGGCATCCTGTTTACTAGCGCCGGCAGAGGTGGAGGGCTGTTCATCGGTGTGGCTAGTGTCAGGGGCCCGTTGTTGTGCCACTGCCTCCCTCATGGTGTTGACCATGTCAGCCAGCACCCCTGCAATGGTGACCAGGATGGTGTGGATGTGTTTGGGGTCCTCCTTGATCCCCAGGTACTGTCCCTCCTGCAGCCACTGGATCTCCTGCAACTTGGCCAGTATCTGGGCCAAAGTCTCCTGGGAATGTTGGTATGCTCTCAGGATCCCTGCAAGTGCCTCGTGGAGAGTGGGTTCCCTGGGCCTGTCCTCCCCCTGTCGCACAGCAGTCCTCCCAGCTTCCCAGTTGTCCTGTGCCTCTGTCTCCCGAACCGTGTGCCCACTGCCACTGACCCCAGGTTCCTGATTGTCTTGGGTTTGTGGGGTGGCCTGGGGTCCCTGTAGTGGTGGACACACTGCTGATTGGCGTGTCCCGGGGACAGTGGTATGGGCGCGCTGGGTGAGTGCTGTGCTGGTGTTTCCTGAGGGGGAAGGCTCTGTGGTGGTATGGGACTGTGGCAGGGTAACCGACTGTCCAGAGGGCCCTCATGGGCCAGGTTGGTCATCGTGATCCAGGCGTGCAGAGCTGCTGTCATCACTGTGGGCCTCTTCTGAGGGGGGCTGGATGTTGGTGGCACCTCCTCTCCGGTGACGTTGAGTAGGGGTCCTGTGTGGATGACAATGCAGTGTTATTGTATCTGCGTGTGCCATCTGGTGCATGGGTATGTTTCCCTCTATGGTTGTTATTGGCAAGGCAGCTTTGGGTTGTGTGAGTTGTGATTTGGTTGGCTAAGTGATGGTCACTAGTGTGCATGCTGTGGTGATGCGTGTCCATGCAGGTCTGTGATGGGGGTCCATGCATTGGTTTAGCATGTAGGGCTTGGGATTGGGATGGGTGGGTTGTGATGGTGGGGTATATGTGAGGTGGTGGAGTGATGGTGGAGGGAGGGGGGTTAAAGTATCTAAGATCTGACTTACCAGAGTCCAGTCCTCCTGCTACTCCTGTGAGGCCCTCAGGATGCATGATCGCCAAGACTTGCTCCTCCCATGTTGTTAGTTGTGGGGGAGGAGGTGGGGGTCCACCGCCAGTTCTCTGTACGGCTACCTGGTGTTTTGCACCACGGAACGCACCTTCCCCCGTAGGTCATTCAACCTCTTCCTGATGTCATCCCTTGTTCTGGGGTGCTGTCCTACAGCGTTGACCCTGTCCACGACTCTCCGCCATAGCTTAATCTTCCTTGCAATGGACGTCTGCTGCACCTGTGATCCGAATAGCTGTGGCTCTACCCGGATGATTTCCTCCAACATGACCCTTAGCTCCCCCTCTGAAAACCTGGGGTGTCTTGTGGTGTGTGCTGTGAGGTGCGTGGATGGTGTATGGGTGATAGTGTTTAGTGGCTCAGATTGAGTGGGTGCTCCTGGCTTGTCTCTCTCTCTGTTAGCAATGTTTTTTTGTTGTTGAAATGGTTGTGGGTAATGTGGGTGTGTGTTTTATAGTGGTGTGGGTGTGTGGGTGTGGTGTGTGTATGTGAGTCAGGTGTGTGTATTTTGAATTGTTCAATGTTGTGTAGTTTTGTAAGTGTGTGTGTATTTTGAGCGCAGCGGTGTGTACCGCCAATGGTTTACCGCGGTTGAAGAACCGCTGCGGGGATTCGTGGGTCCTGATACTGTGGGCATATTTCTATTGGCGTAACGGTGTGGGTTTTAGTACCTCCACTTTATCACTGACCTTTGGGCTGGCGGACTTGTGTGGGTGTCTGTATTGTGGCGGATTTCTCTGTGTGGGTCATAATACGAGTAGCGGTTTACCGCCGCGGTCACAGTATGTTGGCGGCCGTCATCATGGCGGTAGGCGGCCTTTACCGCCAAGTTTGTAATGAGGGCCTTATTGTGGCTGCTTCCAAACATTGGAATATGCTACCTTTGACGATAAGGAAGGAACATAGGGCCATATTTATACTTTTTGATGCAAAACTGCGCCAACGCAGTTTTGCGTCAAAAAGTTTAACGCCGCCTAACGCCATTTCTTTGCGCCACCCGGGCGTCTAATTTATATTTTGATGCTCCGTGGCGCAAACCACGGGTTAGAGTAATTTCTTTTTACTCAAACCATTGTGCGACGTCATAAAGAAAAATGGCGTTAACGCAGCGAAAATGACTTTAATCCGGTTTACAACGTCGCAAACCGGATATGCGCCTTCTTTTGCCACAATAGTGTCAAAAAGAGGCGCAAACACAGCAAAATGTGCAAAGGAGCCCCAAAATGGATTCCAGAAGCCAGGAGAGACCCCAGGAAGACTACAACCGACCAGGAACCAGCCAGGAGGACCCAGACAAGACCCAGGAAAGGGAGAAGAAGAAAAGGAAGTGTTGGTTCAGAGCAGAGGAGCACAAAATACTGGTGAAAGAGGTGACAGAACACCAGCATCAACTTTTTGCCACCTCAAAATTGCCAACTGGGAGGAGAGAGGCAATTTGGCAACAAATTGTCGATAAGGTCAACAGTGTGGCAGAAGTACGGAGAAAAGTCACTGAGTGCAAGAAACGCTGGCATGACTGCAAGTGTAGGACCAAGGAAAAGATGTCAAGGAACAGGAAGGCAGCACTGCAGACTGGAGGTGGGAGTCCAGCACCGCAGGATGCCCTGGACCACATGGAGGAGATGGTGGCAGCCGTCATCCCTGAGGAGATCGTCACAGGGATTCAAGGACAGGACAGTGCAGACTATCAGGAAACAACACAGATGCAGGGTAAGTTGCATGGGGGACACAAAACTCTAATTGTTAACTGCAAGCAGGGGGTGGGACATACCTACCACACAATGCATGTCAGCCATGATAATCAGGTAGTGGAAAGGGCAAAGGGGCACGGCACGGGTGCATGGGCTGTGCAGGGGAAACCTGGGGCACAGCATAACACTACACCAACAACCTTTGTATGAGGGTACATTGCCATGCCAAGGATGTTGGAAAGGCAAAGCCAGTCCAGGAGGGTAGGGTACAACATAAAGCTGGCCTGCTGTCACACGACAGCTAGTATTGTCGCTACATGAACTAGGGCTCAATTTCCAGTCTCAGGCCATATCCGCAAGTGGTATTTACCATTGACAACAGTTGCCACTACCACCTGTGCTGTGTGTGCAGGTCAAGAGCTAATGGCAGTTATGTGCCCATGGATCAAACACACCCAAAATAGAGGGTTCAGGATGACGATGTTATCAATCCCCTGTAATTACTAACAATGTGCAATTCCTGTCAAATGCTCATGTCTATAGCGCTATAAACATCAGGGATTGTAATTAACATTATGAGGTATTCAGCAGTAATGTCATACCATGCTGCACATGTCAGGGTCTACCCTGTGCCTGTGTCACAATAGCTGCAATGCCACCATGCAACATCTCAAGTGTCATAGTGCTAAGACAACAGCATTGCGGGGGAGGACATATGTGTCTAGCTAGTTAAACATACCCGCACAGTCATAAGAGGAAATGGAACACTGCTAGGACCATCAGTGCAATACAATGTAGCACACATCCCCCAACATCAGCAGTACACAGTACCAATGCTGACACCTGTATCGTGCCATGCCAGTGCTATACATAGTATATGCTAGGTCTCAGCAACATATAGGTGGATGTGAAATATCTGAGACTGGGTCAGTTCCAAATTGTTAAGTGTGGTGCAAGTGACATCAGAACACCCACAGCCAGTGCAAGGCCACACCATGATAATGGAAGTAGACAAAGGGTTGAGTAGGACAAGAAGGTCTCATCATAGTATTTGGACAGAACCTACACCAAGAGGATGTGACGCTGACAATTCCTCAAACTTCCCACACTACATGTGACATGCAGGTGGGGCATAGGCCTGTGAGAATGCAAATATTAATGACAGGAACAATGAACAGGAACCAAGATCACAATGTTCAACTAATAGTAAGTCAGGAACGTCACATTACAAATGCCACAACACAGACACACTAATTGTACAATATCTCATTGCAGAGGATGAAGGCTCTCCTGGGAATATGCCTGTCCTGGACTTCCCTGATGACATGGATGACGAGCTGACAAACATTAGCCAGCAGACCCTCCAAGATGTCTTTGGAACCCTCCAGACCCCACCTTCAGTCGCAAGGAGGAGCACAGAATTAGCAGCCATCACAGAGGAAATATCCACCACCCCAATAATACGACCTGCCAGCTCCAACCCAGCTGAGGACTCTGAGGACACTGGTACCACCTTTGAGAGGACTGTAGTTGGAGTACAGCGGGAGCTGGCCAAAGAGGTGCGGGTGGGGATGCAAAATATGGCAGTCAGCTTTAAGGGGATGCGTTTGTGCATGATGTCATCTGCAGAACAGGCAGCAGCCATGCAAGTGCTAACATCCATCCTGCAAGTACTACAACAAAGTGTAAAGGAATTCACCACTGCAGTAAGGGAGTTGCCACAACACCTGGCACCCCCAACCTTTCACTGCGTGCACAAATGCAATCATGACCCCCTCAGGGCCGACCTGGCTGCCTACCACAGTGATGTAGCTGCTATACTTAAGAACCAGCAGCTCCTCCTTGCTGCAGTACTGTCCTTAATAGCCCCACAGTTTGCAGCTACCGGGATTTCTGACTCCACGTCTTCAAACAATAAAGTGTGTGTTGCCCCTTCAAACCCACCACCACCAAGGGCAGAGGAGATGACACACACATCAGAAGATGAAGACGTGGAACAGATCACCTTCACACGTAGGAGTACCCGGTAGCACAAGTCCATGCCACATGGGCACTGACACCCTAGGTCCTGTGCTTTTTAACATGCCAGTCTAGCAACAGCTGCTCACATGCCTTGTTCTCCAGCACACTGTTTACCTTGACACTATGCTCTGTGATTGTCTCTCACTACCTCATTGGCAATTCATGTTCCTCTGCACTGTATGACACTTCACCCCAGCATGTCCAATGACATGTCCCATTGCACTTGTGTAGCATCACAATAGAAGGTGTCACACTAATAGACTCACAATCCTAGACTATATAATTATTGCACTACAGAACTTTAAAATAAATAGCACTTACACAACCACTTTGTCTCCGTGTAATGGGACACATCAACTGTGTAGGAGAATAGTGATGTATGTCACATGTCAATGGCCATAGAATGTCAATACAACTGTGTTTCCAGATTGTGGGCTGATAACTATGCACTGGGGTCTGGATTGTATCATCATCTCCACTTCCTGAGCCTTATTTCTGAAGTAAATTGAAAACAGTATAATGCTGTGTTGGACTGAAAAAGTCTGCTTCAAGGTATGTATAAGCTGAAAATCAATGTGTCAAACATTCCCTTCAAGACAATCTTTATGTATGTGACATCTGACTATAAACTTTCATCACACACACACACCAGACAGCAGGAATGGATGTGTACGAGTGTATGGACAAATCTGCAACCTGGGAGTACAATGTAAGAAATTAAAGGTGTGAGTTATGTAAACAATACTACATAAGATTCTAACATCATTCAGCTTTTCAGGTTTCACATGAACATCAGGTTGCAGGCAGACGTACCACAGTGCCCAAGATTCCAAATCAGGTCTAAAACGATGACAGATTTAAAACACACATCCAAACTTCACAACACATTGGGAACCATAGTAACCTTGAGTGGTGGGTGCAATGGATGGCAGATGCATTGAGAAGTAGTTGTGGTGTAGCTGCCAATGTGACTGCACATTAGGAATTGTGACTGACCATATCAATAATAATGGGATTCAGTTGCAGGATGGTACACAAATGTGAATACTAAATTGACACTGTTCACCCATGCCAAGGCCCTGCTCCCCAAGCATATGACACATACTGTAAAGGAGTACCTAAATATTTACTTAACAGTAAAAAAGGATTATAAAACTAGGAGAAACACCTTAACATACCTAACTTATCCTAACTACACATTACCTACAACTGGCCCTACCTACCCTAATCTAAACTTACTTATCACATTTAACTAAATACTCTAAACATCAGCCCTCCACCCCACTTATATGACGGGACACATGTAGGACAACATATACTAACCTAATCACATACTATCTTATCCTAAAGAAATATATATTTTTTGGTATTTAATGCTTTAATATATTTTTTTATACACATAAACCCCAACATCATCCCCCACCCACCCACAAAAAAGCACATGTAATAATATAGCTGCCTCCACCACCGACCCACTTCTACTAACTAAACTAACAGCTTACTCTAACCTAACACTAAAGCCCCCTAAACCCACTAAATATAAGAACCGGGAAAGAGGAGGGAGGGGAGAGAATCATGGCTGAGGGTCCCAAAGTCACAAATTTGCCCTCTGCAGGATTTTCTTTATTCCCTGCAGTCTCCTGCTATTGCGGGACACCTCCTGCTGCAGCCTGTCCATCCTGCGCAACATCCGTTGCATGTCACGTCTCATTGCTAGGAATTGGGCATTATCTATCACTGCAGCTGGGGTTGTCTGTGTGCCACTAGTAGATGGTAGTGCTGGTGCCAGTGCCGTGCTTGGAGGGGGAGGTGCAGGAGCTGCTGTCTGTGGTCCTGGAGCTGATGAGGTAGAGGGACCTGCAACAGTGGCCGTCATCCTTTGTGCGACTGTGGTCTGAGCGGTTGTGCTGTTGGTGGTGGCTGTTGTGGGCAAGGATGGCCCCCTTGGGCAAATGCCCTCCAGGCCCCTGTGGCTCTCTCATGGCGATAACGCCATGCCATTTTGCGGAACCCAGACTCCACATCTAGTATGTGGCGGTAACGCAACGCCCGCCTCTGGAATTCCCTGATCTGATGGGCATTCATGTTGGCAGCTGTAAAAATAGAGAAAGCCAAACATTAGTGACATTATTGTGTGATACATCTACAAATAAAATTCCAATACTTCCTCAAAATTAGCTTAAAAAGTGCAACTCACAGTACAGATCATAGAATGTCCCTGAGGAATGACATGCCAAAGCACCCTACACCTCTCCTATTTAACAGCACAGCAATGCTCAAAAGGGTGTGTACCTACTTAAATGATCTGTGCATCATTGTACTGCCATTAGTCACATAACAAATGCTGCAAGTACTCCACATGTGACAGCCCAACTAATGACTATCTTCTGGATGACAATCAGGGCCCACAAGATCTGCGATTTGTAAATGGAATTGCCTGGAGGGTATGCAGTTGCTAATCATGAGGGGTTATCCTAGGTTGGAACAAATGGATGTTGGAATTACAGGTCTGTCTTCTACACTAGGATCCTCACACCTAAGTACACATATTTCATAACCCTAACCCTGTGCCTCAGGGGGTGATGGACATGCATCTCATACTTTCAAACATCAAGGACAGGCAGGAAGCTTTGGACAGCTGTCCATGGGTTTAGTCAGTCCACCACAGGTAAGGAGGGCTGCCAACCAGGATTGACTAAAACATTGGACAATCACATCCACATTTATGTTCCTAATTGCAGACAATTGTCAACATCATTTGATCTCACTAATACCTTTCCAAAAACAAGCACATAGATGCAAGCAGCCATCTGGGCTTGAGCTGCATGCACACCTATGACATTCTACTCAAGTGCCACATAAACGGAGCACAACAGGTGGAGCTAGATCCTGTTAGGAAGTCAAACATACAGTCCTACATGTTCATAAGTTAACAGGGAGGCTCAAGTCTGTGAGTAATACTTCGGCATCACTGGTCTGTGTGAATCAGGGTATGACTTACTGACTCAATCATGCAAATGGCCACCTCCAAATTTATCATTGGAATACATGTAGCAACAAATATCACCCTGTTCACCTGCCCATGCCTATAGCGCAGCACTAGAATCCCAAAATATGACTCTCCGCCACTGACTGTCCAACTCAAACATGGAACAAAATGTCAAACTCCAGGGAAGGCACATATCAGATCATGTGCCAGCACATCATACCTTGCAATGTCTCCAACACACATGAGCCAATCACACAACAGCTGCAAACACAACACAGAACTAACATATCAACACTTACTGGATATGTCTGGGTCCGCAAATCGAGCCACTTCTCCAATTGTGTAGGGGGCTGGTCCACCTGTAAAACATGGAAGGGTGAAATGTGCTCAATGTCTGCTCAATGTACAAAACGTTGAACAGAAAATCACTGTGTGTGACATTTTATATGACAGAGCAGCACATCAGGCTAGTAGACACCCCAACAGACATACTACTTCAAACAGGTATTGACCCTGTCACTCCAGTGAGTGATAGACACACATATGCACACATGCACTGGCCCTAACAATCATGTAGTGACAAACAAGATTACACAATTTTGTACAGAATTCTTTCTAGAGGGTACTCCATTTCTTCATTTGTTGGTATGAGAGACATGCAAAGCCACATTGCAGGTGCACTGCAATACCAGTCACTCAGGTATTGTGGCTTGTGCATCAAGGGACAATCAGTTACTGTGTGATGCTCATGTGGGTTGAGTTTCGTTCAGAAATTATTGTGCTTTCTATGGTCCATTATATGTGGTCCTGTGTTGTCTGTAGGTTACATATGCCACATTGCCAGTGTACCCAGAGCCGTATATGACCCCCGATGACACCATGATGGCACCATGATCCTGTGTGTTACTTGATGACAATGTTACGCTAAACATGGATTGACCATTTATCTAAATCAAAACAACAAAGAAATATATGCTGACAGTGTCTAATTTGAACATCCGTGACAGAATGCATGGGCACAGGTGTAGTCATTGCACCTGAAATGTGTTACTCAGGGCCCTGTGTACCTATATCAGGTATTGTAGATCACAGTTAGCCACATTCATCATCTTAAATTTGCAAAGTTGGGTGATCAGTGGTTATACAATGAACTGACACTGTCCCCTAACTGAAAAATAGTTGAGCAAATGTCCTACTGTGGCAATCTTGATGAGGTAGGTCTCAATTTGTATGCACCTTGGGAATGGTAGCAGTCACAGGAATGCTGGTCTGCTGATCTAAGCATACACCCATGTCTGTGATAGCCTTCATACTGAGAAGTTAACAAGTGTACATATGCTGCACTAGATCTGCAGGGGTGTACCAAACCTAAACTAGCAAACTATTTTGTCACTTTAAATGTACGATGGAAGAAGCCAGGGGTCCCTTGCACAACATCATGCAAATAAATAATTTGTGACCATGCATTCACAAAGTTCAGGGATCCCATGATGACCCATTAACTTATGTAAATTGCTTGGCTAAAGAGTGACACAGATGGCAAATGCATCAGCTCTGTAACAGCATTTGTGCCCAAGGCAAATTAAAACACACAGGAACAATGAACATAGGGCCAGCTTTTTAAAAAAAAATGTACGTGTAGCATTTGCTTCATGTTTTTACGCTACAGCTATGGAAAGTAGCACCAAACATTTAGATATTATCCAGTGTGCATTACTTTGGCATCCATAATTATTTTAAATGCTGAACAAACCAAGTCAAAAATTCAGCCTAAGATATTACCAGAGGTTATGAAGATCTTTGTACGTATGACCATGAATACAGTTCAGACATGTATTCAAAATAATTGAGGACTACATTCATTCCTTGCTTTAGCATGTGAACTACATCTCATTCCTGGTACACTCACAGACCATGAATAAAACATTTGTGTGTGCCGCATTACCATCATCTATTGACGTCAAAGCAGCACTATTTTACAAGCTCAAGTTGTGTTTTGTAAGTTTGTGCAGCTTTTGCATCAACAAATGATGGTAATGCGTAGCAAATATTGTATGAATCAGGGCCACTGTATGTTCAACTTGCATTCCACATGTCCACAAAGCATGCATGAAGCATGTCACCAAATCTCCTACTGTCACTACAGAGCATTTTACTGTACACATTAGTCTGATTTGTACTGACCAACAGGGCCACCAATCACCAGACCCAGGTGGTCCAGCAGGTCTTGCTCTCTGGCCACAAGGTCAGCCCAGCGATGTTTGAGTTGGTGGCCATTGTGCTGGCTGTTGAATACTCTCTTTAGGTGGAACAGCACCTTGGACCATCTGAGCCTCCTCGTCTCGGTGTGATACCCCTGTATCACCCTGCCACCAGCCTCTAACATCAGGGGGAGGAAGTGGCACACCAGCCAAATGAAAGCCCCCAGCTCCTCCTCACCCATTCTCCCCAGACGTAGCCTGCCCAACATCACAAAAAATAATAGGAATAGGTAGGGAAAACAGGGAAATACAAGGAAAGAACCCACAAACAGCCCAACAATACCGCAACTAACAATACCCACTGCACACTCCCAATAGTACAAAGACAAATTTAGACACAAAAAATTACAAAAACACACTTACACTGAATTACTGAGACAATTACAAAAACAACAGATGACAACTGGAATGGCACAGGAGACAAAAGCACAATTTGGACAGACACAACTCTCAACACAGCCACACAGTCTAGAAGAATCACAGACTGTAAGGTGAAAGTGAAAGTACACGCTCTGTACCATTTCAGTAAACAGGATATCCTCTTACATCACTTCCTGCCTCAGATGCGGTGCGGTTTTATTATGATGCGTGAAATTGTTATGACGCTTAAGGGCTTTGCATCAATATTTTTTTACGCATATGCTTAAAAATTACCCCGCATTCAAAGATCAATATATTTTTCATGGATACCCAATTTCATGGGGTGCAGTGTTGGAATTAACGCTAGGGTCCAATTGATGTCTAATGGCTGTGAGCGTCATTTTTTAACGCATATGCGGCATATTTTGACGCATAAGCGGCTTTTATTACGTGTTTGCGTCAAAATATCTGTCTTTAACTGTGTTTGGGTCATTTTTCTCATTTGTAACATACATGAAAGCTATAACTTTACAAAGATAGGCTGTTAGGGCCTGCTGTGTGTGTTCTAGTGTTTGGGCACATGTGGCAGACCATTATACTTATGTTGTTGTGCCGGATTAGCACTCTTAACTGACGCAACAGCAACAGCAACCCAAACATTTGGAATTAAAAATGGTATTCACTAGTTTGAGCAGGTGGTGTGTCAATAGAGGATAGCAAGGCTACGCAACTTAAAAAATTCACTCATGGCCTGTGTGTTCATGTCTGTGAATTGGCTATTTCAATTGTTGTTGTGCCTCTGTGTGAATGTCACAAGACGTGTTTTGCATTATGTGCTTGTATGCATATGTTGTAATTGTGGATAACCATCAGATGCCATTCATTGAGGTACATTATTCAGGATATGTGTTTGTCCTACCTGTAGCATCTTATGCTGTGTGAACTTTCCTGACTTTGGGGACAAAACATCTCCCATGGCAAACTATACACAGGATAGATAGAGGGCGTTGATAATGGCAATGTTACAAAGGTAAGCCATCACATGTACTAAAATGTTGTATACCACTTCAAGGTCATTTGTGTGTATACTACCCATGAGTCAGGCATTTGAACATGCTAGGTAGGTACAGTGTTTGTGACACAGAGTCCCAACACCAATCCAAAAAGGTTATGGTACACCACAGTTTGAGTCATGTAAATTACCTATGTTTCTCCTGTGGCTGTGGAGGACCAGCAGACTATGCTGCATGTGTTCACATATTTACAGTGGTTCAGTACACAAAGGTGTCCAGTTCAAGTGTGTGGCCATATGTACCCTGTATCAGTATTGGCCTCCATGTTGTCACAGTTACGTGCATGTCTAGTCATGAGTCTGTGGAGGCATTCCCTGAATTAACAGAGTATCCTTCAAAGCAGATTTGACCTAAAGCCAAAGAATAACTAACAACACACATGGGGATAGCCCAGCAATGGCACTGAAGACCTTTAATAAGGCAGACGACAGGGCAACCTTGGTGTGCTTAAAAACGTTTTGGATCAGTAATAGGAAACAGGCAGGTTTCATCACAACATTAGTACACAGGGTGGCCTCTAAAATTCCCACTGCAACAGGGAACATCAGTGTCTCTGTGCTGATTAATGTCACAGCTAGACATCACACTAGCCCCATCAAAAGGTGGCAGCAGAAGTGAATCTGTGTGTGGACCGTCAGGGCACAAACATGTTTTGTCCTTACGTATACATTGGCAACCCTTGTTTGTTGTGCTGGAGGTACCGTACTGAATCCATGCATACAGCCATAGCACACTGTCACTGTTTGGCACAAATGAATACATGCAAAACCAGACAAGGGATGGGGGCTAGATTAGGCTATATGAATACATGTCCCAAAACAGAATACGATAAGGAAACTGATTAAACTTGAGGATTCATCATAGACCTACCAGACACAATACCCCATGAGGAAAGAGAGGGCAGGGAAAGCATCTATGAGACAAATGTAGCCACAGGGAACCTCTATGTTTAATGCAAAGACAGGAACCAGTCTTGCTAACAGGATGCTCTGTCAGGAACCAACATGAACAAGGCAAATGCACAGTGAGCAGACTCCGACTGGGAAAAGCTGGAACAACACAGTGGGAACTAAAAACTGTATTTGTGCTGTGGTCTGCAACACTACACAATACCCGAGGGCTCTGTTACACAAGTGATTTGTACACCTATGCACAACAAGGAGATTAAGAAAACGGCAGCTTCTAAGCAGTGCCACGCAGCAGCAAGGGCAGGGCAGGTTCAAATGGCTGATCTGCATGGAAGTGCTCACAGGTGTGTGCAGCTTCAGTCTCTCACAAGTCCTGGAGTTGAAAATCAAGTTCAAAGGGCCAACTGGACCTTTCACATGGGAAGCAATGGACAGCTGATTACAGGTCCTACCGACTACCAGGCAGTGCATTATAGGACCGGAAATCCATGCACACTGATGAACTACGACTATGGCATGCTATACAGAAGAAGGAAGCACACAGGAGTCAGAATGGGAGTCTGGGTGTGTGTAGATGAAGGTTATCAGGGTACAGATAGTCCATTTACAGGGCCCCCTAGAGAAGGGTGGGCAGAGACTGAAAACATGGCAGTGGCAGGACTCATTACCTGAGATGGACTGCCCAGGGCATGTCTTGTGAGCAATGCTTGTCATACCTGGGGGACTCGTGGTATCCATTTTCTGCTTAGATGGATTCCTTATCACACATGCTCCTTGCAAAGATAGCTGATGTCACACTTACTGCTGTCAAGAGTCTGGTCATACATTCCTGTTATCAATGCAATAGCACATCCACTACTTCATGTATGAAACACTTTTTTACCTTATGCTTGATGGTGTCTTAGTTGTGTGTCATGTACTGCAATGAACCATGTTTGCAACATGGATGTGTGTCATAGCTGTGGTCCTCTGATATTGCCCTTCACATGTGCAATCGACAGGACATATGTCATTTACACTGTGTGTGATGTTGGCTGTACATTCATACCCATCAAATGTGATGTGGCTTTTTCAGAATCCTATTCTGTATTTCTGCAATGCTCCATGAGGCTAACCTCTGATTATGATTCTCAGGGATAATGTGATGCATAAAAATTACCCAGAGCATGATTGAGTGATGTAGGTAGGTGTTTAATGACATATTATAACAAAGTGGTGATGGTGACTATAGTTAGAAAAAGTTTTGTACAATGTGTTGTCTCCGACGCAATCCTGCTACAGTGTTTGGATGTTCCCCTTCATGTTCGCGAACAGCATCCTCCTCTTCCTCCTCTTCAGGCATTTGTGGGTCTGGTTTATAGAGGGGAATGTTCCTCCTTGCACAAATGTTTTTCAGGATGACACAGGTCAAAATGATCTTGCAGACCATTTCAGGTGAATATAGGAGGCTGCCTCCGGAGATGTCGAGGCACCGGAATCTGGACTTCAGGATGCCAAAAGTCCTCTCTACTATGGTGCGTGTCCTCCGATGTGCCTCATTATAGGCACGCTCTGATGCTGTGCTTGGGATGGCAAATTGGGTCATGATCCATGGCTGGATCCCATAACCCTGATCAGCTGAAAGAGAAAATGAGTGTAAATACTTGCATGCCATCCAATTCAACATATGTAATAGCATGTGAAGAACAACAGTGAGGCCCTTTGATTTGGCTAGGTGACAATGTACAACACACCTCCATAAGTTGGCAGCACTGAAGTGTTC
Source organism: Pleurodeles waltl (assembly GCF_031143425.1). Taxonomy (NCBI): domain Eukaryota; kingdom Metazoa; phylum Chordata; class Amphibia; order Caudata; family Salamandridae; genus Pleurodeles; species Pleurodeles waltl. Next base: position 1,732,823,956 of record NC_090444.1, read on the forward strand.
ACAACTGACAATGCACAAATATCCTGTGTGTGAGAAGTTCTATGCAAACCTATTTTTGTGCCCTCACCGAGTTGGCTCATGTGCATACGTGTGCCTGCACTACTGAACCTGCTCTAGGTAAGCTGGCTAACTTGGTTGTGGGGTTGAAGGTTTAGGGGTCAGATGGTCCATATGCCTGTACATCTGTTATGTATATGTGTAATTGTCTCAATCCGTATGTGTAGCAGTGTGCACTTTGCAATATTGTCACATCAATATGTGTTTTTAACACAGTCCACTTCCTTATTGGTAGCAGGCTATGTCACCCCAGGAGTGATGTGAGATGTTGGTACTGCCTCAATGATTCCATGTCACTTTCATTAGAGTCAGCATCATCATGCTATGTGTCTCATGGTGTTTGACCTGCAGCAAAACACATTACACACCCCTTACACAGTACGTATTGCTTGGAAGGATGTGTGATTGAGTGTTCCTGATGTGATATTGGAAGATTCATCTTCCAAGTTGTACTGCCAGTTAAGGCCATGTCATTGTCACTGTGTGGTTTGAATGTGGTCCCGTGTGACTCTAGAGTGGCATCTGTTGTCATTTGCATCTGTCATTTGTCCATAGGTGTGTATCCCATTGGGTCAGGATTTCAAACATGACTAGCTGTGTCACAACCTCAGTGTCTTCCTGTCCACGTGTCAATGTAGTGGTGTATGTGATGTGTGTCCTAAAGGGTTGCTGTGCAGTGTGTATATAACTAGGTTTCTGTACTTACCAACAAGTAGGCCATTTCCAAATCGTCCATCCTTGAAGTGTTGATTGATGGTGCAGTGGCGGAAGATGAATGAATCATGTACAGGGATACTTTGCCACGATGTTGGTGATCAATCCCCAGTGATCCACAATGGCTTGTATATTGATGGAGTGTGTGTGCTTCCTGTTGCGGTATAGATGCTTGGTTGCAGCAGGTGGCACAATCCGTACATGTGTGCAGTCAATGGCACCAAGCATGTGTGGGAAGCTGTTGATTTGATAGAAGCCCTGTTTGGTCTCCTGCTGCTTCTGCTGTGTGTTGGGGAAGCTGATGTGGCAGGATGTGAGGGAGATGATGGCATCCAGTACCTTGGGTTGGAAGGCAGAGAATGAGGGCTGTGAGATGCCGGTAACCAGGGCACCAGTGGTTTGAAAAGAGACACTTGCCCCATTTTAACGCCTGTCCTGACCTAGGCGTTATTTTTTTATGCAAATCGGGATGTGTGCCTTTTTCCGACTCCGCCTCCCAGCCGTGTGCCATTTTTGCGTGTTTGGATAAATATGGCGCACGGGTATTTAAGTAATTTTTTGGATGGGAATGCCTATCTTGCATGTCATTAACGCGAGGAGGTTTCGCGCATCCAGAAAATGACGCACACTGAGATATTTTGACGTCAGCGGGGTCTAGCGTCAAAGTATAAATATGGTGTTCGTTTTGCGCCGAATTTGCCTCAAAAGAAATGACACAAGTCCGGCGCAAGCAGATTATAAATATGGGCCATCATTTTTTGGCCTTTAGGAAGCAGCTAATGACTTGGCTCTTTCCTCAGTAGTTTTATTTTCTCTTTTCCTGTTTTCCCTTTAGACACTCTACCCTCTATTGCTCAGTGCTTCAATGGTACGACTGGAATGCTCTTTATAAATACAAAAATACAAACACAAATACAGTGATAAAGGCTTCTCATTTACCACTTGCTCTCAGCGGTGTTGGTGTGGAGGCATGAGGCAGATTGGTGGGAAGGGTATCTGGGCATAGAAGACACTGGTGCCAGGCAGGAGGAGTGTTCATTGCTCCTTGGTGCCTAGGAGACAGTCAAGTAGGGGCTGGCCTGCACTTGTTTAGGTGGCCTTTGTTATGAAATATACTTGGTTCAATCAGCTAGAAAAAACAGACACACTACTCCTGCCCCTGGAAAATCTGGGCCAGGGATGAAAAGGATACTTATCGAGATCAGCACTATCCCACAGGATATCACTCTGTCTGACTCATAATCGGATCTATATGTAATACTGTGCCAGAAAAGAGCATCACAGATACTGTGCTCAAAGTAGAATAATGCCCAAAAGTAGCTTTAAAGCAGCAATGTTTTTCAAAGAAAAAGGCCTAAATTAGTCCCACATATTTTAGCTTTAGGTTATTAGGTGAGGATCTTCATTATAACTAGATTCTGAAATATGGGTCATTTCAGCTTCTAATGTTCAGGAACAAGTTCAGCTGGCCCTCATTACAAGTCATGCAGCATGGAATTAATGCAGAGGTTCATGCGTTAATTCTTCATAACTTTATGACAAGTTTATTCCGCATGTGATAAATCTGCATATCAAATTTTACAGTGTGAGGATTCACCTGATGTATGGTTGGGTGATATTCCCAATGTGGTAAAATTGCTTGTCGAAAAAGGTTCATCTACTGTTACAAGTTGCAGAGAATTAGAAATAAAGGAGGAAATAACATGTATATGCCTCCTGCTCAGATCAGGTGGTAACCAATGGTTGACATACTATTGCATTTTAAAGAAAACACTGGCAACAGCTATGTTTCTATACTACTATAACAATATATAAATTGCTCATTATTTTCGTTTATTATACACATATATTATAAATATAATTTAAGTTATATGTTTCCTCCAGTCTTAAGCATGTAAAACCTGATCTAACATTTTAAGAAAAAAAACTAATGCCATCAATCATTATGCATTTGCAATGACGTTTTTAGATTTGTATTACTACCGGATAAATGTAGGTGTCAAGCAAAGTTTAGGCATTGTTTAGTCACATGCACTTGTTCAACTACCCTGATTTAGAATTGACTTAGGTGGACACTTGATGGCTTGGGGGCATTCAGGACTACAGCGACCATCATTCACAGGGCCCTAGGAGGCAGTTCCTTTGATTCCTCATACCTGTTGCTGGCCATCGTGTTATATAGCACACTTCACCTACCCACTGCTCTGAATGCTTTGAGGCTTGAGGGCATTCAGGACTACAGTGACCATCATTCAGAGTGTCCCAGGAGGCGGCTCGTGTGATTCCTCACACCTGTTGCTGGTCAGCTTCCCTCCACGCAGGACGTGTGCATGCCACACCCGGGTGAAGCCCAGGTCAATAGCGGGCTCATCCGAGCCAGTCAGAGCCAGGATGAGACAGGGCTGGGCCACCCCCCTTGGCTTCAGAATTTGGTAACTTAAGGTAAATCTTCTCTTTCAAACTCTGGATTTCCACTCATTGTGAGACGTGGGCAAGCTCATTTTTAGTTTTCAAGAAGAAAGCACCGGAGGCTTCGAGTGCAAGTTGTGCCTTCCACATTTCCCCGTTTACCTGACGTCTCTTTGAGGAAACTCCAGCTTTGCTCCACCAGGACTCAGCCTTTGATTGTGTTCAAGTTGTTTTTCGCCCCTTGTAAAGTATTGGGGGGGTACTCCGACTGACTATATGGATTGTATGATATTTGGGGTGTTCGTGGGGTGAGAACTTTTTTCTTAGCCACTTTGTGACTCTTTTGGAGTCAGGTTCTTTGTGTAGTAGCATGGCCAAAAGGAAGTCCTTCTTTTCTGTAAGGATGGCAATAACTCAGGGTGCTCGGGATTGGCTCTCTATTATTATCACCCCTAAATGATCAAATTTTAACCACTGAAAAGAGTTGGGTAGGGTGGTAATCAATCTACATCTGCCCCTGCCCAACGAAGGTTACACATTCTTTCGAAGTGGGGGATAACGGGCATGATCAGGCAGTTCCCCCCTCCAGCACCCAAGGTCATAAGTGGGTTGTTGTAGCAGATATTCATCATGACCCAAGTTTATCACCGTCCGATCCTGTACAGCTGGTGAAAAAAAAGATACAAGCTTCAGATCTATGTGGGGGGGAAAAGTAAATACACTGGGAGAGGTTTTAGTTTCCAATGGTACCTCGCCCAATCTTAGTAAGGAGGTTCTAACTATTTTGTCAGCTAATTTATTATCTAGTTTGGAACCTCTGTTGACTAACTTTTTTTTGCAAATTGGAAACATTTCTGAAAAATGATGTATTGTCACTAACTGAGAAAAATCTTTGATTGAGTCAAGATTGGTGAAGATCAACTCTGAGAGTTCCACGAATTCAACCCTCAATGGCTCCTCTCCTACTCCCCAGGAGAGTCAGTCAAACTCCCCTGTACTGCACCTGACCAGGGCGAAAAGGGAACATTCTTCTTCTTATTCTTGTACTAGTCTAGTATTCGAGTCTTCGTGACGGCAGAACAGTTAGTTAGCAATGTTTGTCTTTACTGAGGGGTCTTAGTGCGAGTTGTTCTAATCTTGAGTTTACCACACAATCACATTTATAGCTGGGTCACAATACCCAGGGTTGGACCTAGGGAAAAACGTGTTAGGGGGACTACATTCTGGTTATCTTTAACAACCCATTTGGAGCTCGGAAGCTTCATTCTCAGGTCTCAGGGAATTCTCCCTCAACAGCTAGTATCAAAGGCTCACCCCTAGGCTACTATCACCCCCCTAAAGTCCAGAGTTTTTTTTAATGGATCCTGAGAGACGCTATGCAGGACATAGAGATGGGGTGTACTCATACAGCTCAAGAATAGATTCAGTCCACTTAGCTCTCTAGAATGTATTGATTTACTATCCAACACTACTAACACTGAATCTCTGTCTCAGGGCAGAGTTCAGTGCACAGCATCTACTTTGTCCCCACAGTTAATCCTCTGTTAGAGACCCACTTTGATATTTTGAGTTGGAATGTGGCAGGTCTATCTAGTAAACTTGTGGATGACAAGTGGCTGAGCCTATTTAACAAATGTCATATCATGGATCTGCTGGAGACCTGGGGCACGTGCTAAAATGTTTATCTAGATGTTTTCTGTTCCTTTTTCCTGCCAGCCATTCCATCGGCCAGAGGTAGAGCCAACGGTGGCTTAATTACTCTGATTTCCTTGGACATTCCCTGTAAAATGGCCCAGATCTGTCCGGGTCTTTTATTATTAAATTATTAAAACTCTTTTTCACAGGATTCTCCCTATGAGTACTTGAGGGCATTAAATGTGTTTTTGGGCGGGGTTATGGACAAACAAAGCGTTGCTCCTGAGGTGATTTTGCTGGAGGATTTTAATATCCATCTGTGTTCCCAGCCCTGTCTAAAGCATGATGTATTGCTCCTAGAAAGAAATTCCCATTTTGAACACACAGGTCAAGGTGAATCTTTGGATAGCATCATGGCTGACAATAACTTGTTGCACCATAACCATATCAATAGTGATACCAGCTCTGATCCCGATATTCCTCCATTTGTTAGGTGTGATTGTCACTCCATAATTGAGTATATTTTGTTATCGTTGAACTTGGTTCATTTTGTCAAACAGTATGGTACAGTGTGGAGTCACTTCAGTGACCACAATCGCCTGTGTATGGACCTTGATCATAGTCAGTGGATGAATACGAATATCAAAAATAGTCTGGATGTTTGGGACCTTAAATCAGTAGATCAAGGGTGGAGATTAAGGTGTTCTGAGGTGGTCCCTAAGAACTTATTGGCCAATTTATTTTCAGCTTGTGGCCAGGACTTATATATCTGTTTAGAGGCTACCTTTACAACCAAACGTGTTCTCATTGCCTTCCATAGGATATGTGAATTTATTCAGTAGTCCCTTAATCTATAGATTCATAAATCGGTGGGCCCTGTAATTAAATGGTTCGACCAACCATGCTCCAAAGCGGATCAGAATCTGCTTAATTCTTTTTGTTTTTAAAACACGCAGAAGGAAGGAGGTTACATCTTGTAGAGAAGTTAGTAAGACCATATTAGCCACATTGAAAGAGTCCATCTGTGAGGAGGCATGGGATCAAATTCCTCAAGTTAACATCTTGAAAAACAGTGCCCAATTTTGGGAGATAGTAAAGTACCCTTACTTTACTGGGGACACAAACATCAAGGCAGAATGCCATATTTCTCTTGATGCTTGGGTAGAGCATTTTCAAGGAATTGATAGGCTTGATTACGTTGAAGATCCAGGGTCCAATATAATGATCATGGTGGGCAAGTCAAACTTGGGGCCTGATTTATACTTTTTTAACGCAGCATTTGTGTCATTTTTTTACACAAAAACGGCGCAAACCTACAAAATTCAATTATATTTTGTAAGTTTGCGGCAAAAAATGACACAAGTGCGGCGCTAAAAACGTATAAATCAGGCCCTTGATCTTCTAAGAAGGGGAACTCAATATAGTTATTAAGCGTATGTCCAAAAATATAGCCCCCTGTCTGGATGGGGTGCAGGCAGATCTCTTTAGAACTGCTCCTGAGACCTGAACCAAATTTTTGACCAAAATGTGGAATGTTGTGGTGGCTGAGAGCATTCCACAACCATGGACTAGGTCCACCATTGTACTCATTTTCAAAAAGGGGGCAAGAAATGACTCATGTTGTAATATACCTATTACTCAAATTGATTCATTAGTGAAAATCATGAGGTGGCTCTTCTTGTTAGGTTGTCCACATGGCTGAACAAAAATAATGCCCTGAGTGATTTGCAATATGTTTTTCGGGAGGGTAGAAGTACCTAAGACCAAGCTTCAAATCTACAGCTGATTTTCGACAAATATACTATTGCCAAGAAGGGCCATTTACATCTGGCATTTATTGAACTTTCATCAGCATTTGATAAGGTCAACAGAAGTAAATTATGGTCCATTGTGTTAAACATGGGTCTGGATAAAGATATCGTGTACTTCCTATATGACTTGTATAAGGACTTGGAGGCGGCTATAAGATACAACTATGATGGTAGCACCACAGCATCTTTTAAAGTTCATCGAGGAGTTAGACGGGGTGTAATTATGGGTCCATTGGTATGTACCCTCTATATAAATGATCTGGGTGAGACACTTCAATCTGCCTGTATAGGCATCCCATGAGTTGGCACTCATAGGCTCTCATTATGACATTGGCGGTAAGTCTAGCTTACCGCCATGCCGACAGCCGCCAACATACGGACGCCGCAGTGGTTTACCGCTACCCATATTATGACACACACATAGCAATCCGTCACTATACAGACACACACACAAGTCCGCCAGCCCAAAGGTCAGTCATAAAATGGCGGTAGCAAAACCCACACTGTTACGCCAACAGAACTACGTCCACAGCATTATGACCCACAATTCACTGCGGCAGACATTCATCCGCGGTAAACCATTGAGGGTACATACCGCTGCGCTCAAAATATACACAACCTAATAAAACAACACCACATTGGACATTTTGAATAACACACTCCTGTAACACACCACACCCACACCACAATAAAACACACACACACACATTACCCACAACCCTTTACAACTCCAGAAAATTGATAACTGAGGGAGAGACACACCAAGAGCACCCACAGAACCAGAGCCACAGAACACCATCACCCATACACCATCCATGCACCTCACAGCACACACCCCAACACATCACCCCACACACACCACTCAGTCTACACCCATGGCACCACAAAGACACCCCAGGTTCTCAGAGGAGAAGCTAAGGATCATGGTAGAGGAAATCACCAGGGTAGAGCCATAGCTATTTGGATAACAGGTGCAGCAGACATCCATATCTAGGAAGATGGAGCTATGGTGGAGGATCGTGGACAGGGTCAACGCTGTGGGACAGCACCCCAGAACAAGGGATGACATCAGGAAGAGATGGAACAAACCTATGGGGGAAGGTGCGTTCCGTGGTAGCAAGACACCAGATAGCAATCCTGCATCCTGAGGGCCTGGCATGAGTAGCAGGAGGACTGGACTCTGGTAAGTCAACTCTCTATTACTATCCCCCCCACCTGCATGCCATCACAAATCCCCACCCCTACCCTCACTCCCATCACTCCACCACCTCACATACACCCCACCATCACAACCCACCCCTCCCACTACCAAGCCCTGCATGCAACACCAATGCCTGGATACCCATCACAGACCTGCATTGACACACATCACCAAAGCATGCACACTTGAGACAATCACCTATCCAACCAAATCACCACTCACACAAGCCTAAGCTGCCAGGGCAATCACAACCATACAGGGCAACACACCCATGCACAAGATGTCACACGTAGAAACAATAACATTGCATTTACATCCCCACAGGTCCCGTACACAACACCACCGGAGAGGAGGTGCCAGCAACATCCAGTCCCCCCACAGAAGAGGCCCACAGTGATGACAGCAGCTCTGCACGCCTGGATCAGGATGACCAACCTGGCCCATCAGGGACCTTCGGACAGTCGGTTACCTAGGCACAGTCCCATACCACCACAGAGCCTCCCCCCTCAGGAAACACCATCACAGCACCCACCCAGCAGGCCCATACCTCTGTCCCCAGGACACGTCAATCAGCAGTGTGTCCACCACTACTGGGACCCCAGGCCACCCCACAAACACAGGACGATCAAGGACCTGGGGTCAGTGGCAGTGGGCACACGGTTCAGGGGACAGAGGCACATGACAACAGAGAAGCTGGGAGGACTGCTCTGCGACAGGGGGAGGACAGGCCCAGGGAACAGACTCTCCAGGAGGCACTCACTAACATCCTGGGAGCATACCACCATTCCCAGGAGACCATGGGCCAGATACTGGCCAAGTTGCAGGAGACCCAGCGGCTGCAGGAGGGACAGTACCTGGGGATCAGGGAGGACCTGAGGGACATCCACAACACCCTGGTCACCACTGCAGGGGTGCTGGCAGACATGGCCAACACCATGAGGGAGGCAGTGGCACACCACCGGGCCCCTGACACTAGCCACACCGATGAACAGCCCTCCACCTCTGCTGACGCTAGTGGAGAGGAGGCCCCGCCACAGGAATAGCAGGCCATCAGCACCCCTCCCCCTGCAGAAGAAGAACCACCACGCGAACGGTCCCTGCAATCCAGGCAGAAGCCAGAGAACATTGCCAAGACCCCTGCCAGGAAATAAGACTCTCCTGAATGTCACCGTTGTGTCCCACTATGTCACCCTGTCCAACTTGAACTGCCATTGCTCCACTTCCTATGCCCCCCTGAACAATGCACCTGTGATACAAATAGAATGGAACTTTTCCCTGGACTCTCCTCCACCACCACCCCAGCCTATAGCAATACCCCATTCACTTATTAGCACATAAATAAACACCCTTGTAAAAAATACAAGTATTAAGTCTGTCAATTAATTGAACTATGTATTTGTTTAACAAACTGTAAACATTGCAATTCAACTGTACAGTAATGTATACGTAGGTATGACATGTAGTTTGCTGCAGTCAACACACCAGGAGCCAGAGTGGGGCACATATATCTGTAAGCCATAGTAGTGGGAATATCAGCCTGCCAGTGACAATATCCAATGCAAAACTGTCAATGGAAGGTGAAGTTACAGTGTCTTACCTGTGTGTCACTGGAAGTACTGTTGTATGATTGATGTTCTATTGTCCACATCCTCATCCTCTGGCTCCTCTTCGTCACTGTCCACAGGCTCCACCGCTGCCACACGCCCATCTCCAGCCTCATCCTCCTGCAGAAAAGGCACCTGGTGACGTAAGGCAAGGTTGTGCAACATGCAACATGCCACGATGATGTGGCACACATTCTTGGGTGAGTAGCATAGGGAACCACCGGTTAGATGGAGGCACCGAAACCTGGTCTTCAGGAGGCCAGATGTTTGCTCTCATTGTAACGTCCCTCTGCCCTTGTCCTGTGATTTCTCACTGGGATCAGTAGCCATGAGAGGTTGGGGTAACCAGAGTCACCTGCAAATATCGAGGGATACCTGTTAGCCAAACACTAACCCTTGGGGCCAACCCCATACCCATACACCAATATATACTGGGTGGGAACCATGGGCTCACCTATTAGCCACACCCGGAAAGCTCTTTCGATTTCTGAACACCTGTTCATTTCTCCGGGGGGGGGAGGGACAAAGGCAATATGTGTACCATCAGTTGCCCCAGTGATGTTAGGGATATGTCCCATTGCATAGAAGTCAGCTTTCACTGTGGCCAAATCCTCCACCTGGGGGAAAACAATGTAGCTGCACATGTGTTTCATCAGGGCCAACAACACTCTTGTTATCACTGCTGAGAACATTGGCTGTGACATTCCTGCTGCCACGCCCACTGTCACTTGAAAAGAACCAGTTGCAAGAAATGGAGCACAGATAGCACTTGCACAAGAGTGAAGATCCCAGTGGGGTGACGGATAGCAGAGATCAGGTCAGGCTCCAATTGGGCACACAGCTCTTGGATGTTTACATCTCCTATTCCTCTGCAGCAGTTGCAATCTAGGGGGCAAAACCATGAGCATCTTGTCAGTATTCAACATTTCCAAAATGTGCAGTGCACTGAAACAGTATGTTGCTGTGTAGGCCCAAATGGTGCCTATGTGTGCTGTGACGCAGTTAGGTGCCATGGCCTGCCCCCCCCGAAATGGTGTCCGCCTGTCCTGTGTGGATGGACAGGTGGAAATGAGGTAATGCCTCTGACTTTGTGTGCCGTTGCGTTAGGCGGTCGAGTACCGCCGTGCAACTCCTCATGGATTGTAATTGGGTCCTATGGGTTACAGTGGCCAATGGTGATGTACGCCGACGGTGACAGTATGCACCACCGCGGACGTGACCACCATTTTCTCTCTGTTCACTCACTTGCTACCTGACCTTCAACAGGAGAGGACCTACACTGCAAGTGCTGCTGTGACCTGTGTCTGGAACTGACCATGGCTTGTATCCCTGGGGAAAGGGCCCCTGCCTTCACCGCTGCGGAGTTGAAGAGACTGGTGGATGGGGTCCTACCCCAGTACCGAATGCTGCATGGGCCTCCAGACCAACAGGTGAGTACACTGTGAGCATGATGCATGGGGCATGAATGCATGGAGTGCTGTGTGTGAGAGCCTCGTGTAAGGGGGGAGTGGCTGAAGGGTCCTGGGCAGCGTGCTGCATGCATGGTGTGCAATGTCTGTGCGTAAAGGAATGGGAGGGATTTGGTGGGCCATGAGTGTAACAGGCCGGACGGTATGACTGATACCTTTTTACTATGCTTATTTCTCTGCAGGTCAGTGCCCATCAGAAAAAGGGTATATGGCGCGCCATCCCCAAGGATGTGCGAACCCTGGGGGTCTATGGCAGGCGAAGCACCCACTGTCGCAAATGGTGGGAGGACCTAAGACGCTGGGCAAGGAAGACGGCGGAGGCCCAGCTGTGGATGGCCTCCCAACGAGGAAGGGGTGCCCGTCGAACCCTGAACCCCCTGATGTTCTGCATACTGGCAGTGGCCTATGCGGAGCTGGATGGGAGCTTGAGAGCATCACAGCAACCACAAGGGGGTGAGCACAGTTTCACATTATACTACTTGTGCGTGGTGGAGTGGTCTTCGGGTGGGGGATGTGGGCCTGTTGCTGCCGGACATTGCAGGGTAGGTTCCATGTTGGGCAGGGTCCTGATGTAAAATACCTCCAACCAAGCTAGTAGGCATCCACTACTGGGCAGGGGTCTGTGGGTCTCGGGTATGCTGTAATTGGCATTATGTATTCCTGTCCATGGCCTGGTGACTAGCACTGTGACTGGTAGTGCATTGCCTAGTGCGTAGGGAGGTTCCCTGTGTGTGTGTGTATGTGTGTCGTGTAAGCCAACGGTGGTGTTGTTGCTGCCATTGACCAAGTGTATCCTCTGTCTCTTCCCCCCCTTTATGTTTTGTCACCCTGTCCTTCTGTGCATTAGCATCATCTGGCGGAGAGGAGCAGAGGCACAGGTGACGGAGGGAGCTGCATCCACAGGGCCCATGAGGCCAAATCCACCGACAGTGAGGGCACCAGTGTGACAGAGAGCGAGGGGAGCACCATGGCGGAGACAGGAGGGGACAGTTCTGACAGTGATACCTTCTCCGATGGAAGTTCCCTAGTGGTGGCGGACACCTCTGTGGCCACCCCAACTACAGGTACAGTTGCCACCCCAATACCAGTACTGCCCTCCCAGCAGCCCCTCAGCAAGTTTCCCGTGCCCGGTCACCCAGGAGGGTGGGCATCTCCTTCGCCACAGGCACCTCAGGCCCTGCCCCAGTTAGCCCTGCTGCCCTGAGTGATGAGGCTATTGACCTCTTGCGATCCATCTTTGTTGGGCAGTCAACCATAGTGAACAAACAAATATATTCCTGGAGAGCATTCACTCTGGCATGGCAGCCCAACAGAGATCAATCCAGGCTCTGGCCTCCTTCCTGATGGCAGCCATTGTTCCTGTCTCTAGCCTCCCCCCTCCAGCTTCCTCTGCCCAGTCCCATTCCCCTGAACCCCAACCAATCCCAAGCACACATTCAGACCAGCATGCACCCAAGACAACACACAGGAGTGGCTCAGGCAAACACAAGCACCACACATCATCCCAGAGGCACTCACACAAACACCATCCAGATGCAGACACACCAACATCCACTGCCTCCACTGTGTCCCTCCTCCTCCTCGTCAACCTCCCTCCCAGTAGCGTCTCCACTCACACCTGCATGCACTACATCCTCATCCACTGCCTCCATCACCATCACGCCCATCACTATACACCCCTCACTGGCAGTCACCACCCCCACATCCGTGCACACGTCCCCTGTGTCCTCTCCCACTGTGTCTATGCCCTCTCCTGCCAAAGTACACAAATGCAAGCACTCAGACACCTAACAGCCATCCACCTCACAACAGCATCCAGCCCATGCACCTGCAACCAAGCACAGCAGACAGACACCTCCAACAACCACTCCCTCTCCCTCTCCCTCCACTCCCAAACCTTCACCCTCCTCCCGCCCCAGTGTCCCTAAGAAGCTTTTCCTCGCCGCCGTTGACCTATTCCCTACCCCTCTCCCCAGTCCTTCACGTCGGGCCAGGGTAGTCAGAACCCAGGCTAGCACCTCAGCCACCCAGTCCACGGCCACAGTTGTGTTGGCAGCTACTGCATGTGTGAGAGGCACCAAAGAACCACCAATCAGCAATGGCAGTGTGCCTGCACCAGCTGTCACAGGGAAAGGTCAAGGAGGCACCACCAGCTGGCAAGGGCAGTGAGGCACCACCAGCTTATAAGGGCAAGGGCAAAGGGCCTGCACCTGCAGGCAGGAAGGACAGGATGCCTGGTGCTGGGGCTGATTCTGAGCCCCCACCACCAACCATGGCGATTCAGCCGTCCGAGGCTGCAGGGGAAGGGCTGGAGCCTCCCCCCACCACTGGCATCACCGCCACCTGCACCGCCATCAGCACCGCTGCTAGCAGCAGCAGCCCCAGTGGGCAGCCGTCCGAGGATGCAGGGGAAGGGCTGGAGCCTCCCCCCACCACTGGCATCACCGCCACTAGCACCGCCACCTGCACCACCACCTACACCGCTGCCAGCAGCAGCCCAGTGGGCAGCCGTCCAAGGCTGCAAGGGGTTGGGCTGGAGCCTCCCCCCACCACTGCCAGTCCCGCCAACAGCACCGCTACTGCCACCCCTGAGCAGCCATCGCCGGCTGCGGGCAGTGTGTAGTCCTGTAGTGCATCCTGAGCCCTGCAAATCGTGTGGGTGTGACACTCAGGTGAGAGACTGTGACCTTGCACTCCCCAAGATCTGCATCACAGGGCACAATGCCCCTCCCAGAACCATTGGAGAAGGCATCCACTCACCCCATCTGTAAGGAAATGCCTCCTTGGCATGGTTACCCCCTGACTTTTTGCCTTTGCTGATGCTATGTTTTGAATTGAAAGTGTGCTGAGGCCTGCTAACCAGGCCCCAGCACCAGTGTTCTTTCCCTAACCTGTACTTTTGTATCCACAATTGGCACACCCTGGCATCCAGGTAAGTCCCTTGAAACTGGTACCTCTGGTACCAAGGGCCCTGATGCCAGGGAAGGTCTCTAAGGGCTGCAGCATGTCTTATGCCACCCTGGAGACCCCTCACTCAGCACAGACACACTGCTTACCAGCTTGTGTGTGCTAGTGAGAACAAAATGAGTAAGTCGACATGGCACTCCCCTGAGGGTGCCATGCCAGCCTCTCACTGCCTGTGCAAGTATAGATAAGTCACCCCTCTAGCAGGCCTTACAGCCCTAAGGCAGGGTGCACTATACCATAGGTGAGGGCACCAGTGCATGAGCACTGTGCCCCTACAGTGTCTAAGCCAAACCTTAGACATTGTAAGTGCAGGGTAGCCATAAGAGTATATGGTCTGGGAGTTTGTCAAACACGAACTCCACAGCACCATAAGGGCTACACTGAAAACTGGGAAGTTTGGTATCAAACTTCTCAGCACAATAAATGCACACTGATGCCAGTGTACATTTTATTGTGAAACACACCCCAGAGGGCATCTTATAGGTGCCCCCTGAAACTGTATCCAACTATCTGTGTAGGCTGACTGGTTCCAGCAGCCTGCCACACTAGAGACATGTTGCTGGCCCCATGGGGAGAGTGCCTTTGTCACTCTGAGGCCAGTAACAAAGCCTGCACTGGGTGGAGATGCTAACACCTCCCCCAGGCAGGAGCTGTAACACCTGGCGGTGAGCCTCAAAGGCTCACCCCTTTGTTCCAGCACCGCAGGACACTCCAGCTAGTGGAGTTGCCCGCCCCCTCCGGCCACGGTCCCCACTTTTGGCGGCAAGACCGGAGGAAACAAAGAAAACAACAAGGAGGAGTCACTGGCCAGTCAGGACAGCCCCTAAGGTGTCCTGAGCTGAAGTGACTCTAACTTTTAGAAATCCTCCATCTTGCAGATGGAGGATTCCCCCAATAGGATTAGGGATGTGACCCCCTCCCTTTGGGAGGAGGCACAAAGAGGGTGTACCCACCCTCAGGGCTAGTAGCCATTGGCTACTAACCCCCCAGACCTAAACACAACCTTAAATTTAGTATTTAAGGGCTCCCCTGAACCTAAGAATTTAGATTCCTGAAACTACAAGAAGAAGAGGACTGCTGAGCTGAAAAAACCCTGCAGAGGAAGAACAGAAGACACCAACTGCTTTGGCCCTAGACTTACCGGCCTGTCTCCTGCCTTCCAAAGAAACCTGCTCCAGCGACGCTTTCCAAGGGACCAGCGACCTCTGAATCCTCTGAGGATTGCCCTGCTTCAAGAAAGACAAGAAACTCCTGAGGACAGCGGCACTGCTCCAAAAGAACTGCATCTTTGTTACAGAGGAGCAGATTTAAAGACCCCTGCAAATCCCCGCAAGAAGCGTGAGACTTGCAACACTGCACCCGGTGACCCCGACTCGACTGGTGGAGAACCAACACCTCAGGGAGGACCCTCCAGCGACTCCAAGACCGTGAGTAACCAAAGTTGTCCCCTCTGAGCCCCCACAGCGACGCCTGCAGAGGGAATCCCGAGGCTCCCCCTGACCGCGACTGCCTGAACTCTACTTTCCCGATGGCTGGAAAAGACCCTGCACCCGCAGCCCCCAGCACCTGAAGGAGCGGAACTTCTGTGCAGGAGTGACCCCCAGGAGGCCTTCTCCCTTGCCCAGGTGGTGGCTACCCCGAGGAGCCCCCCCCTTGCCTGCCTGCATCGCTGAAGAGACCCCTTGGTCTCCCATAGGAAACTATTGGAAACCCGACGCATGTTTACACACTGTACCCGGCCACCCCCGCGCTGCTGAGGGTGTACTTTTTGTGCTGACTCGTGTCCCCCCCCGTTGCCCTACAAAACCCCCCTGGTCTGCCCTCCGAAGACACGGGTACTTACCTGCTGGCAGACTGGAACCGGGGCACCCCCTTCTCTCCATTGAAGCCTATGTGTTTTGGGCACCTCTTTGACCTCTGCACCTGACCGGCCCTGAGCTGCTGGTGTGGTGACTTTGGGGTTGCTCTGAACCCCCAATGGTGGGCTACCTTGGACCCAAAACTGAGACCTGTAAGTGATTTACTTACCTGCTAAAAATAACAATACTTTACCTCCCCCAGGAACTGTGAAAATTGCAGTGTCCACTTTTAAAACAGCTAATTGTGTTTTATGTAAAAAGTATAAATGCTATTGTAATTGTTCAAAGTTCCTAAAGTACTTACCTGCAATACCTTTCAAATGAGATATTACATGTAGAATTTGAACCTGTGGTTCTTAAAATAAACTAAGAAAAGATATTTTTCTATAACAAAACCTATTGGCTGGATTTGTCTCTGAGTGTGTGTTCCTCATTTATTGCCTGTGTGTATGTACAACAAATGCTTAACACTACTCCTTTGATAAGCCTACTGCTCGACCACACTACCACAAAATAGAGCATTAGTATTATCTCTTTTTGCCACTATCTTACCTCTGAGGGGAACCCTTGGACTCTGTGCATGCTATTCTTTACTTTGAAATAGCACATACAGAGCCAACTTCCTACATTGGTGGATCAGCGGTGGGGTACAAGACTTTGCATTTGCTGGACTACTCAGCCAATACCTGATCACGCAACATATTCCAAAAATTGTCATTAGAAATTGATTTTTGCAATTTGAAATTTTTCTAAATTCTTTAAAGTCCTGCTAGGGCCTTGTGTTAGTCCCTGTTAGCATTTCTTTTAGAGTTTAAAAGTTTGGTAAAAGTTTGAATTAGATTCTAGAACTAGTTTTAGTTTCTTAAAAAGCATTCCAACTTTTAGAAGTATAATGTCTAGCACAGATGTGAATGTGGTGGAACTGTACACCACACCTTACCTCCATCTCCAGATGAGAGAGCTAAGGTCACTCTGTAAACTAAAGAAAATAGCAATGGGCTCCAGACCTTCGAAACTACAGCTCCAGGAGCTGTTGGAAGAGTTTGAAAGAGCCAACCCCTCTGAGGATGGCAACACAGAGGATGAGTATAGTGACTTGGAGGGTGATTCCCCCCACCAGTTCTATCTAGGGAGAACAGGGCCTCTCAAGCCCTGACTCCACAAATCATAGTCAGAGATGCTGGTTCCCTCACAGGAGGGACCAACCTCTCTGAAATCACTGAGGATAACTCCAGTGAAGAGGACATCCAGTTAGCCAGGATGGCCAAAAGATTGGCTTTGGAAAGACAGATCCTAGCCATAGAAAGGGAAAGACAAGAGATGGGCCTAGGACCCATCAATGGTGGCAGCAACATAAATAGGGTCAGAGATTCTCCTGACATGTTGAAAATCCCTAAAGGGATTGTAACTAAATATGAAGATGGTGATGACATCACCAAATGGTTCACAGCTTTTGAGAGGGCTTGTGTGACCAGAAAAGTGAACAAATCTCACTGGGGTGCTCTCCTTTGGGAAATGTTCACAGGAAAGTGTAGGGATAGACTCCTCACACTCTCTGGAAAAGATGCAGAATCTTATGACCTCATGAAGGGTACCCTGATTGAGGGCTTTGGATTCTCCACTGAGGAGTATAGGATTAGATTCAGGGGGGCTCAAAAATCCTCGAGCCAGACCTGGGTTGACTTTGTAGACTACTCAGTAAAAACACTAGATGGTTGGATACAAGGCAGTGGTGTAAGTGATTATGATGGGCTGTACAATTTATTTGTGAAAGAACACCTGTTAAGTAATTGTTTCAATGATAAACTGCATCAGCATCTGGTGGACCTAGGACCAATTTCTCCCCAAGAATTGGGAAAGAAGGCGGACCATTGGGTCAAGACTAGGGTCTCCAAAACTTCCACAGGGGGTGACCAAAAGAAAGGGGTCACAAAAACTCCCCAGGGGAAGGGTGGTGAGACAGCCAAAAACAAAAATAGTAAAGAGTCTTCTACAGGCCCCCAAAAACCTGCACAGGAGGGTGGGCCCAGAGCCTCTTCACAAAACAATTCTGGGTACAAGGGTAAAAACGTTGATCCCAAAAAGGCCTGGTGTCGTAGCTGTAGTCAGTCTGGACACCAAACTGGAGACAAGGCCTGTCCCAAGAAAAATACCACTTCAAACTCCACTCCAGGTAACACTGGAATGGCTAGTCTCCAAGTGGGATCAACAGTGTGCCCAGAGCAAATCAGGTGTCACACTGAAGCTACATTAGTCTCTGAGGGTGGGGTGGATTTAGCCACACTGGCTGCCTGGCCCCCTAACATGCAAAAATACAGGCAGCAGCTCTTAATCAATGGGACAAGTGTAGAGGGCCTGAGGGATACAGGTGCCAGTGTCACTATGGTGACAGAGAAACTGGTTTCCCCTGTCCAATACCTGACTGGACAAACCTATCCAGTCACCAATGCTGACAATCAAACTAAAGTACATCCCATGGCAATGGTAACTTTAGAGTGGGGAGGGGTCAATGGCCTGAAACAGGTGGTGGTCTCCTCAAATATCCCAGTAGACTGTTTGCTTGGAAATGACCTGGAGTCCTCAGCATGGGCTGTGGTAGAACTGAAAACCCATGCAGCCATGCTGGGTATCCCTGAACTGGTGTGTCAAGACAAGGGCACAGTGCAAGGCACAGGGTGAAAAAGTAGAGCTGGAGTCTGAAAGAAAGGCCCAGCCTACCAAGAGAACAGGAAAGTCAGCTGGGAAACCAGCTGCAACACAACAAGAAAAAGAGAACCTCTCTTCTCAGGAAGAAGTTCTGCCCTCTGAGGGAACTGAGCCTATGGAGCTGGAACATTATCAGGTTGAGCTCTTGGGCCCAGGGGGACCCTCAAGGGAAGAGTTGTGTAAGGGACAAGAAACCTGTCCCTCTCTTGAAGGCCTTAGGCAGCAAGCTGCTGAAGAGTCCAAAGGCAAGAAAAATGGAACACATAGGGTCTATTGGGAAGATGGACTCATGTACACTGAGGCAAGAGATCCCAAACCTGGTGCCACTAGGAGAGTGGTAGTGCCTCAGGGTTTCAGAGAGTTTATTCTGACCTTAGCCCATGATATTCCCCTTGCTGGGCATTTGGGACAAACCAAGACGTGGGAGAGGTTAGTCAACCACTTCTACTGGCCCAATATGTCCCAGAAGGTTAAGGAGTTTTGCCTCTCCTGCCCCACCTGTCAAGCCAGTGGTAAGACAGGTGGGCATCCAACGGCCCCCCTCATTCCACTTCCAGTGGTGGGGGTCCCCTTTGAAAGAGTGGGTGTTGACATAGTTGGTCCACTAGAACCTCCCACAGCCTCAGGAAATATGTACATCCTAGTAGTAGTGGATCATGCTACTAGGTATCCTGAAGCTATTCCCCTTAGGTCGACTACTGCCCCTGCAGTAGCCAAGGCCCTCATTGGAATCTTTACCAGAGTGGGTTTCCCTAAGTAGGTGGTGTCTGACAGAGGTACCAACTTCATGTCAGCATACCTAAAACACACGTGGAATGAGTGTGGATTGACTTATAAATTCACTACACCATATCATCCACAAACTAATGGCCTTGTTGAGAGATTCAACAAGACATTAAAGGGCATGATCATGGGGCTCCCAGAAAAACTCAAAAGGAGATGGGATGTCCTCTTGCCATGTCTGCTTTTCGCTTACAGAGAGGTGCCTCAGAAGGGAGTAGGGTTCTCACCCTTTGAACTTCTGTTTGGCCACCCTGTAAGGGGACCACTTGCTCTTGTTAAAGAAGGCTGGGAGAGACCTCTTCATGAGCCTAAACAAGACATAGTGGACTATGTACTTGGCCTTCGCTCCAGAATGGCAGAGTACATGGAAAAGGCAAGCAAAAACCTTGAGGCCAGCCAACAGCTCCAGAAGTTTTGGTATGACCAAAAGGCTGCAATGGTTGAATTCCAACCAGGGCAGAAAGTTTGGGTTTTGGAGCCTGTGGCTCCCAGGGCACTTCAGGACAGATGGAGTGGCCCTTACCCAATCCTGGAAAAGAAGAGTCAGGTCACCTACCTGGTGGACCTAGGCACAAGCAGGAGCCCCAAGAGGGTGATCCATGTAAACCGCCTAAAACTCTTCCCTGATAGGGCTGATGTAAATCTGTTGATGGTAACAGATGAGGACCAGGAAGCTGAGAGTGAACCTCTCCCTGATCTCCTCTCATCAAACCCTAAAGATGGCTCAGTGGATGGAGTGATCTATTCAGACACCCTCTCTGGCCAACAGCAATCTGACTGTAGGAAGGTCCAACAACAGTTTGCTGAACTCTTTTCCCTAACCCCTGGTCAGACACACCTGTGTACCCATGATGTGGACACAGGAGACAGCATGCCTGTCAAAAACAAAATATTTAGACAGTCTGATCAAGTTAAGGAAAGCATCAAGGTGGAAGTCCACAAGATGCTGGAATTGGGAGTAATTGAGCACTCTGACAGCCCCTGGGCTAGCCCAGTGGTCTTAGTCCCCAAACCTCACACCAAAGATGGAAGGAGAGAGATGAGGTTTTGTGTGGACTACAGAGGTCTTAATTCTGTCACCAAGACAGATGCCCATCCCATTCCTAGAGCTGATGAGCTGATAGACAAATTAGGGGCTGCCAAATTCTTAAGTACCTTTGACTTAACAGCAGGGTACTGGCAAATTAAAATGGCCCCTGGAGCAAAAGAAAAGACAGCATTCTCCACACCTGATGGGCATTATCAGTTCACTGTTATGCCCTTTGGTTTAAAGAATGCCCCTGCCACCTTCCAAAGGTTGGTGAATCAAGTCCTTGCTGGGTTGGAATCCTTTAGTGCAGCTTATCTTGATGATATTGCTGTCTTCAGCTCCACCTGGCAGGATCACCTGGTCCACCTGAAGAAGGTTTTGAAGGCTCTGCAATCTGCAGGCCTCTCTATCAAGGCATCCAAATGCCAGATAGGGCAGGGAACTGTGGTTTACTTGGGACACCTTGTAGGTGGAGGCCAAGTTCAGCCACTCCAGCCTAAGATCCAGACTATTCTGGACTGGGCAGCTCCAAAAACCCAGACTCAAGTCAGGGCATTCCTTGGCTTGACTGGGTACTATAGGAGGTTTGTGAAGGGATATGGATCCATTGTGACAGCCCTCACATAACTCACCTCCAAGAAAATGCCCAAGAAAGTAAACTGGACTGTAGAATGCCAACAGGCCTTTGACACCCTGAAACAAGCTATGTGCACAGCACCAGTTCTAAAAGCTCCAGATTACTCCAAGCAATTCATTGTGCAAACAGATGCCTCTGAACATGGGATAGGGGCAGTTTTGTCCCAAACAAATGATGATGGACTTGACCAGCCTGTTGCTTTCATTAGCAGGAGGTTACTCCCCACGGAGCAGCGTTGGAGTGCCATTGAGAGGGAGGCCTTTGCTGTGGTTTGGTCCCTGAAAAAGTTGAGACCATACCTCTTTGGTACTCACTTTGTAGTTCAAACCGACCACAGACCTCTCAGATGGCTGATGCAAATGAAAGGTGAAAATCCAAAACTGTTGAGGTGGTCCATCTCCCTACAGGGAATGGACTTTATAGTGGAACACAGACCTGGGACTGCCCATGCCAATGCAGATGGCCTTTCCAGGTTCTTCCACTTAGAAAATGAAGACTCTCTTGGGAAAGGTTAGTCTCATCCTCTTTCGTTTGGGGGGGGGGTGTGTGTAAGGAAATGCCTCCTTGGCATGGTTACCCCCTGACTTTTTGCCTTTGCTGATGCTATGTTTTGAATTGAAAGTGTGCTGAGGCCTGCTAACCAGGCCCCAGCACCAGTGTTCTTTCCCTAACCTGTACTTTTGTATCCACAATTGGCACACCCTGGCATCCAGGTAAGTCCCTTGAAACTGGTACCTCTGGTACCAAGGGCCCTGATGCCAGGGAAGGTCTCTAAGGGCTGCAGCATGTCTTATGCCACCCTGGAGACCCCTCACTCAGCACAGACACACTGCTTACCAGCTTGTGTGTGCTAGTGAGAACAAAATGAGTAAGTCGACATGGCACTCCCCTCAGGGTGCCATGCCAGCCTCTCACTGCCTATGCAAGTATAGATAAGTCACCCCTCTAGCAGGCCTTACAGCCCTAAGGCAGGGTGCACTATACCATAGGTGAGGGCACCAGTGCATGAGCACTGTGCCCCTACAGTGTCTAAGCCAAACCTTAGACATTGTAAGTGCAGGGTAGCCATAAGAGTATATGGTCTGGGAGTTTGTCAAACACGAACTTCACAGCACCATAATGGCTACACTGAAAACTGGGAAGTTTGGTATCAAACTTCTCAGCACAATAAATGCACACTGATGCCAGTGTACATTTTATTGTGAAACACACCCCAGAGGGCACCTTAGAGGTGCCCCCTGAAACTGTATCCAACTATCTGTGTAGGCTGACTGGTTCCCGCAGCCTGCCACACTAGAGACATGTTGCTGGCCCCATGGGGAGAGTGCCTTTGTCACTCTGAGGCCAGTAACAAAGCCTGTACTGGGTGGAGATGCTAACACCTCCCCCAGGCAGGAGCTGTAACACCTGGCGGTGAGCCTCAAAGGCTCACCCCTTTGTTCCAGCACCGCAGGACACTCCAGCTAGTGGAGTTGCCCGCCCCCTCCGGCCCCGGCCCCCACTTTTGGCGGCAAGACCAGAGGAAACAAAGTAAACAACAAGGAGGAGTCACTGGCCAGTCAGGACAGCCCCTAAGGTGTCCTGAGCTGAAGTGACTCTAACTTTTAGAAATCCTCCATCTTGCAGATGGAGGATTCCCCCAATAGGATTAGGGATGTGACCCCCTCCCTTTGGGAGGAGGCACAAAGAGGGTGTACCCACCCTCAGGGCTAGTAGCCATTGGCTACTAACCCCCCAGACCTAAACACGCCCTTAAATTTAGTATTTAAGGGCTCCCCTGAACCTAAGAATTTAGATTCCTGAAACTACAAGAAGAAGAGGACTGCTGAGCTGAAAAACCCCTGCAGAGGAAGAACAGAAGACACCAACTGCTTTGGCCCCAGACTTACCGGCCTGTCTTCTGCCTTCCAAAGAAACCTGCTCCAGCGACGCTTTCCAAGGGACCAGTGACCTCTGAATCCTCTGAGGACTGCCCTGCTTCAAGAAAGACAAGAGACTCCCGAGGACAGCGGCACTGCTCCAAAAGAACTGCATCTTTGTTACAGAGGAGCAGATTTAAAAACCCCTGCAAATCCCCGCAAGAAGCGTGAGACTTGCAACACTGCACCCGGCGACCCCGACTCGACTGGTGGAGAACCAACACCTCAGGGAGGACCCTCCGGCGACTCCAAGACCGTGAGTAACCAAAGTTGTCCTCTCTGAGCCCCCACAGCGACGCCTGCAGAGGGAATCCCGAGGCTCCCCCTGACCGCGACTACCTGAACTCTACTTTCCCGATGGCTGGAAAAGACCCTGCACCCGCAGCCCCCAGCACCTGAAGGAGTGGGACTTCTGTGCAGGAGTGACCCCCAGGAGGCCCTCTCCCTTGCCCAGGTGGTGGCTACCCCGAGGAGCCCCCCCCTTTCCTGCCTGCATCACTGAAGAGACCCCTTGGTCTCCCATAGGAAACTATTGGAAACCCGACGCGTGTTTCCACACTGCACCCGGCCGCCGCCGCTGCTGAGGGTGTACTTTTTGTGCTGACTCGTGTCCCCCCCGGTGCCCTACAAAACCCCCCTGGTCTGCCCTCCGAAGACGCGGGTACTTACCTGCTGGCAGACTGGAACCGGGGCACCCCCTTCTCTCCATTGAAGCCTATTTGTTTTGGGCACCTCTTTGACCTCTGCACCTGACCGGCACTGAGCTGCTGGTGTGGTGACTTTGGGGTTGCTCTGAACCCCCAACGGTGGGCTACCTTGGACCCAAAACTGAGACCTGTAAGTGATTTACTTACCTGCTAAAAATAACAATACTTTACCTCCCCCAGGAACTGTGAAAATTGCACTGTGTCCACTTTTAAAACAGCTAAATGTGTTTTATGTAAAAAGTATAAATGCTATTGTAATTGTTCAAAGTTCCTAAAGTACTTACCTGCAATACCTTTCAAATGAGATATTACATGTAGAATTTGAACCTGTGGTTCTTAAAATAAACTAAGAAAATATATTTTTCTATAACAAAACCTATTGGCTGGATTTGTCTCTGAGTGTGTGTTCCTCATTTATTGCCTGTGTGTATGTACAACAAATGCTTAGCACTACTCCTTTGATAAGCCTACTGCTCGACCACACTACCACAAAATAGAGCATTAGTATTATCTCTTTTTGCCACTATCTTACCTCTAAGGGGAACCCTTGGACTCTGTGCATGCTATTCCTTACTTTGAAATAGCACATACAGAGCCAACTTCCTACACCATCCTTGCCAGGATGAAGCATACTGGGCACAAAGCCCCCTCCAGAACCAGTGGAGAAGGCATCCACTCAACCCCTCCTTGCCAGGATGAAGCACACTGGGCACAAAGCCCCCTCCAAAACCAGTGGAAGAAGGCATCCACTCATCCCTTCCTTGCCAGGATGAAGCACACTGGGCACAAAGCCCCCTCCAGAACCAGTGGAAGAGGCATACATTCACCCCCTCCTTGCTAGGATGAAGCACACTGGGCAGAAAGCCCCCTCCAGAACCAGTGAAGAAGCCATCCACTTGAGAGACTGTGGCCTTGCACTCCCCAGGACCAACCAGTGGGCAAACCACCCACTTGATAGACTGTGCCTTTGCACTCCCCAGGACCAAGCAGTGGCCAAACCACTCACTTGAGAGACTGTGGCTTTGCACTCCCCAGGGCATCACACAGGGCATGTTGCCCCTTCCAGGACCAGTGTTGTTGTACCATCTTCCGGCTGAGGTGACCCCCTGTTCCCCGTTCCCCCGAGGTGCTTGTGTATTTTCAAACTGATGCCCCTGCAGTGTTCTCTCCGTGTTGATGCAGGAGTCAAGTGGGGCCTTGGCCTATGTGATGTGGCCCTGTGGCCCACGGACATTGTGGACTGGGCAATGTCCCTCCATTTGTATATATCTATATACTGTTTTGATTTTTGAGGACGTATTTCTAGTATTTTATCTTATTTCACTCACTCTAATCACTTCTTTTTGTCCTTGCATTATTCCTGAGGGGTACGGGGTGAATATGTAATGTTACTGCATCTGGCTGTGTGTATGGTGTTGAGGTGGAGGTGTTGCATGTGTGTGTCACTCTTTTTCCTCCCCTCTCCCTTGTGTGGTAGGCGGCAGTACTCACCGTGGTCGTCTTCGCCGGCATTGGTATTCATGGTGTAGGAGGAGGTAGACAAGCATGGGGAACAACTGCAGTTCGGGCTCCATGGCGGTGTGGATCTTCTCGAAGTGTCCAGAGGTGAGTCATTTCCCTTCTGTGTTCTGTTTCCGCCGTGCTCTTGATGTCGTTGGTACCGCCCCAGAAAAGGTGGCGGATAGGCCTGTCATAATAGAGTGGGCGGTACATTGTCTTTCGCCTGGCTGTTGGCGGTTACCGCCACAGTGCTTTTTGCTACCGCCATGGCGGTCGGTGTGTTAAAGTGGCTGTCTGTGTGAGCGGTTTCCGCCGTGGTCATAATTCCATTTTTTTTACCGCAGGCTTGTTGGCGGTGTTACCGCCGCTTTATCACTGACCGCCAGGGTTGTAATGAGGGCCATAGTATACCAGTGCTCTTGTATGCAGATGACACGGTCCTTCAGTCAAGGACCACGCCTGGGCTTCAGGCCTTGTTAATCTTCTTTGTTAGCTTCATGAACAAGCTGAATCTGTGTACCATGGTAATGGGGAGGGGCAGCAAGTGATGGATAGTCCATACCCTCCTGGGAGTGAGATCTCAAGAATTACAGTTTTTCTTTCTCTGGGGGTTTTATTCGATGATAGGGGCACTTGATCCGCTCTTTGAAAAGCCAAAAATAATGCGCTGACCAGAGCGGTTACATCTGTGTTTGATTGTTCAAGTCGTCTGGGGCAAAACCTATTAAGGCCCTTATCCAAATTTACATAGCCAGAGCCTCATATGCTAGTACCATCAGGGACTACAAAGTAGCCTTGGACTCCCGGTTGTTGAGAGTAATTTCTTGAGACGCCTCTTTGCTGTGCCCCAATATACACCTTATTTTGGGGTGCATGAAAAACTAGGTGTGGGTTATATTTCTGATTTGCTGGCCACCTGCCTGTTAAGAGATGGATTTCACTTTGGACCAACCCTGTATTGGAGTTAAATAGGGTAGTTTTGAGGGATTGTTTGCAACTAGATAGAGCCAAATGAATTCTATAGTTGAACCATATTAGTCTTGCTTGTGGGGAATTGGGTCATCCAGACTTATATGATCACATGGAAAAGATTGTGAGAGGAGACCTGATGTGGGTCAAAACACACTTTTGTATTAGAGTTCAGGCCGCAAGAGAAAGCCTGGAGCTAGTTAAGCCCTCAGTTAGCACCTATGTTATTGTTTCCAAAAGCAACCTTGTCATACCCTACCTCACTTTTGTCAATAACTCTCATCCCCAATTTTTGTTGATTAGATTAAGGTTGAACTTTATAAGGTTGAACTTATTGCACCTGGTTTTGGCAACAAAGTTAAGAACCTAGCTCCATGCGGCTGTGATAACTTTTTATGGATACCATGCATTTCATCCTGTTCTGTGAATTTTATTTTGGTTCCCGCCATCAGTTAATTTTAACTCTTTTAAGAGGGAAGCAAATTACCCTGGCTAAACCAGCATTAATTATCTTACAAATGCTATATAATGAGTATGTTTGTTTTAATGTTGCAAGGTTTTTAACAAGTACAATCCGGATCAGAAAAAGAAGGGGTTGACTGTTGTACTGAGCCCAAGGTGGCTCTTTGATGATGTAATGTTTTAGGTTTTCGATCAGCTGGTACTGTATTGTATTTTTATTTGTTGTTTTTTTTTTTTACTTGTGTAATATATTTTATCTTGATATTTTCTATGTATTTTTTATAGCTTAAATTATCCGATGAAAGATTATTTGACTGTCTGACTTAGGTGGTGTTGTTTTAAATGTACACATCCCATAGTGAAAAAACCCATAATGTAAAAAAATAACATTCACTCAGTTATAAGTGAATTGTTTTTTATTTCTAGCCACCCCAATTACCCCTTCTCTTCCACACACGAAATCCCCCAATTTTTTATCACATTTTGCAACTTCAAGTTATTCAACAACCTACTTTTGCTAGGTACATACAAGACTTTTTCTAAAGTGCTAATATCCTTTAACATGTTGTGTTCACATCCTAAATAGCGGAATTGGTATACATATGAGCCTTCACCTAGAGTGCAGGTATATAATCACACCACCATCACACAAACAATAACGTATTTTATAAAGATGAGTAGGATTATTGGTCTAGGGACCGCTCTTTTTTTGCCAGTGATCTGCTCTTCTTCTGTAAGATGGCCAACATGGGTAGACTTTCTTTGAGGCCTCATTGGAGAAGGTTGATGAAAGGTTGTGTATGAGCTGTAAGAGAAAGTAAAAGTAACATGCATTGGCACTTTGACAATCCCAAGTCTGCACTTCTCAGTGAGGTGTTTCATTGCTGTTCTGTTGCAGACACACCAGGACAGATAGATTGTCATTTAACTTAGTGTTCACAGACAATTACCAGTGCCTCCAAAGGCATCTGGAGATTTTCTTGAAGTTTCTACCAAGGTAGATTTACACTTCTGCATTTCATTAATCTGCCTGATGTGAGTTCTAAATGTAATATTATATTGTGTCCCTTCTTCCTTCAGCTGCTTGAGTCTAAATTGCTTGTTGTTTCTCACCAGCCGACCAGGCTTCAATATCAGTCCCTGACTTTGCAGTGGAATTGTTGTTTACATTCTCAATCTTATCTCCCTCGCAGCATGGAGATAGCTTCTCCCATCTAGCATATGGTTGAATTATGCAGAAGCACCGTCACTACATTGTGTGATAGTGATGGATTTCCCTGTAGGAGTACATGTGCTTTGTACTGTCACAGTATTGATTGTTGAGCTGTGATCACAGTTGCAGTTGTTTGATTGTGTTCTTTGAACTCCTTCACCACGAAGCAGGCTGAAAGAAGACCATAAAGTAGGAAAATCACATGACAAGTGTAATAGATATGGCTGTGGAAACCAGGTATTGTGGTAATGGTGATGGTGACTGCAGATCTTGTCAGAGTGCAGGTGTGACCTACTTGTGTTAATGCTCTCCTAGGCCATGATCTTCAAGCATGTAATTGTGCTTGGCTTTTGGAAGGCATAACCCTCTGCGGTGTCACCTACTAAATGTTCACTTTGTATTCAAAAGGCAGTGATTAAATACCTCATAAACATAAGCATAACAATAGGTTTCAAGCAATGTTTCCCTTCCTCTGCTATCTTTATCCAATCCTTTAACCTTGGACTATGAATCTAATTTATAAACATATATTTGGAAATGATATGAGAAACCTAAATGTCAAATGTTTTCTGTACCAGAAATATACATGTCTAAATTCTGTGATTTCTATATTTTAAAATATAAATTACAAAGGATATTGTATGCATATTTTCTCATGTATGCATCTTGACATATTTTTTCATTGAAATATCAACAAACCTTGACGAAGGGCCCTCATTATTTGCAATAGCTTTGTGGGAACTACCACAAGTCACCATTACGTTTGTGTCCAGGGTCACAAATAAAATTTAAATAAATATGGGCTCCAGAAACCCAGCCCGAACAGTGTCTCTGCGTGATGCTGCTGTGGACTATGGACAACTGCCTTGCCATAAAAATCAGTCACCCGTGCTGACACTTTCCACCTAGTCAGAGCAGGCAGAAAATGTGACCTTTGTTTTAATTAATGGTTAAAAGTTTATAATGGTTACACTTTGATGAGGCATACCAGTCCCTAATTTAAATCTTTGCCACTCGGTATCCAAAGTCTTGTCAACACCCAGTGAGTTACCTAATCGTTAGCTATTAACAATAGCTAAATCCACTCACTTCCAAGTGATGAGGCAAACATCCTCCTTCCATGAGTGCACGTTAACATATTCACTTTCACAGTTAACTTGCAACCCTGCTGAAAACAAGACCACATACAAAACACATAGAATAATATTAACTAGTACTAACTAGTACAAACAATACAGTGTCCCTCATTATGTCATTGGCGGTAAATCCCACTTACCACCACGCTGACTGCCGCCAACTTAACACCGCGGCGGCGGAGGATATCCGTTCACCATCTTATGACACACACACCAATCCGTCAGTATTCAGCCACAGACACAAATCCACCACACCAAAGGTCAGTGATAAACGGGCAGTATCCAAACCCACACTGTTACGCCAACAGAACAATGCCCACCGCATTATGACCCATGAATCACCACGATGGACATTCAACAGCGGTAAACCATTGGCAGCACAAACCACTGCGCTCAAAGTGGACACACACATACAAAACAACACCAAATTGGACAATTCAAACAACACACACCTGACACCCGTACACACACCATACCCACACACCCACACCACTATAAAACACACACACACATTAGCCACAACCCTTTACCATTCCAAACCATTGCCAACTGTGAGACATCAAGACCACAGACACAACCAGAGCCCCACACTATACACTCCTATATACCACTCATGTACCCCACATCACACACCCCAACACATTACCCAACACACCCTCACCTGCACACCTCACACGACACCCATGGCATCACAAAGACACCCCCGTTTCACAGAGGAGGAGCTAAGGGTCATGGTGGAGGAAATCATCAGGGTAGAGCCACAGTTAGTTGGAGCACAGGTGCAGCAGATATTGATAGCTAGGAAGATGGAGCTATGGAGGAGAATCGTGGACAGGGTCAACGCTGTGGGACAGCACCCAAGAACTAGGGATGACATCAGGAAGAGGTGGAACGACCTACGGGGCAAGGTATGTTCCATTGCAGCAAGACACCAGCTCGTTGTACAGAGGACTGGCGGTGGACCCCCACCTCCTCCCCCACAACTAACAGCATGGGAGGAGCAAGCCTTGGCAATCCTGCATCCTGAGGGCCTGGCCGGAGTAGGAGGAGGACTGGACTCTGGTAAGTCAACTCTCTACTGCTATCACCCCTCCACCTGCATGCCAACACATACCCCCACCCTCACCCTCACTCCCATCACTCCACCACTTATCAAACACCCCACCATCATATCTCACTCATCCCAATACCACGCCCTGCATGTTCTACCAATGCATGGAAACCACTCACAGCCCTGCATGGACACTCATCACTAAAGCATGCAGACTATAGAGAACTAATCATCCCACCATACACCAATGTACACAAGTGAAAGCGGCCAGGGAAAATACAACCAAAGAGGGCAAGTCACGGATGCACAATATGTCAGACATAGAAACCATAACACATTGTTTAACATACCCACAGTACCCCAGCCAATGTCAGCAGAGAGGAAGTGCCAGCAATATCCAATCCCCCAACAGAAGAGGCCCACAGTGATGACAGCATCTCTGGTCTTCAGGATCTGGATGACCTACCTGGCCAGTCAGGGACCTCTGGACAGCCGTTTACCCAGGCCCAGTCACACATCACCACAGAGACTCCTCCTTCAGGAAGCACCACCACAGCACCCACCCAGCGTACTCACACCTCTGTCCCCAAAACACGTCAATCAGCAGTGTATCCACCTCTACAGGGACCCCAGGCCACATCTCATACCCAAGACAATAAGGGACCTGGGGTCAGTGGCAGTGGGCACATGGTTCAGGGGACAGAGGCACAGGCCAACAGGAAAACTGGGAGGACTGCTGTGTGCCAGGGGGAGGACAGGCCTTGGGAACCGACTCTCCAGGAGGCACTTGCAGAGATCCTGGGAGCCTACCAACATTCTCAGGACACAATGGGCCAGATCCTGGACAATGTGCAGGAGAACAGGCAGCTGTAGGAGGGGCAGTACCAGGGGATCAGGGAGGACTTGCAGGCCATCAACAACACCCTGATCTCCATGGCAGGGGTGCTGGCAGACATGGCCAAAATGATGAGGGAGGCAGTCACACAACAGCGGGACCCTGCCACTAGCAAGACATCTGAACAGCCTTCCACCTCCGCTACCGCTAGTTGCCAGGATGCCCCGCCACAGGACTCACAGGCCACCAGCACTCCTCCCCCTGCAGAAGGAGAACCACCCCGCAAACGTTCCCTGTGATCCAGACAGAAGCCAGAGACACTTGCCAAGACCCCTGCCAGGAAATGAGACTCTCCTGATTGTCACCCTTGTGTCCCACCCAGTCACCCCCCCCACCTTGAACTGTCATTGCTCCCCTTCCTATGTCCCCTTGGACAATGCACCTGTGCTACAAACAGACTGGAACAATACCCTGAACTTTCCTCCATCATCACCCATCCCATTGCACTTTCCCCTCTATATTTTAAAACTTCAATAAACTCCCTTGGGAAAAAAAGAAGTTTGGAGTATGTCATGTATATAAATTATGTATTCATTGAAACAGGTACAAACAATGCAAATCAACTGTACAGAAAATGAGCATAGATTAATGACCTGTAGCTGGCTGCAGTGATCACGCCAGGAGTATATGTGAGGTCACCAACATCTGCAAAATGAATTGCCAGAGGGAAGAGTAAGTGGGCATAGAGGTGATAAATATCCACATGCCAGTGCCATAGAAAATCAAACAAATGTAATTGAAATGGAAGTATTGTCTGATCACAGATATTCTGTTGTACTCATCCTCATCCTCCGCCTCCTCATCCTCACTTTCCACAGGGTCCACTGCTGGCACACGGGCATCTCCAGCCTCCTCCTCCTGCAGGAATGGGACAGGGCGTCTGAGGGCCAGGTTATGCAACATGCAGGATGCCACCACTATCTTGCAGACCTTCTTGGGTGAGTAGCACAGGGATCCACCTGTCAGATGGAGGCATAGGAACCTGGCCTTCAGGAGACCAAAGGTCCTTTCAATTATCATTCTGGTTCGCCCATGTGCCTCATTATAACATTCTTCTGCCCTTGTCCTGGCATTCCTCACAGGGGTCAGAAGCCATGAGAGGTTGGGGTAACCAGAGTCACCTGAAAAATTGAGGGACAACATTTAGCCACACACAATCCCATATGGCCCACACCATACCCATACACCAACATCTACTGGGTGGGAATCAGGGTTCACCTATTAGCCACACACTGTGCCTCTGTAGTTGGCACATAACATTTGAGATGATGCTATTCCTCAGGACAAAGGCATCATGCACCGACCCAGGATACTTAGCATTGCCGTGGGAGATGTACTGGTCCACCAAGCACACCATCTGTACATTCAGAGAATGGAAACTCTTCCGATTTCTGAACACCTGTTCATTCTGGCGGGGGGGGACAAATGCAATATGTATTCCATCAATCGCCCCAATTATGGTGGGGATATGTCCCATTGCATAGAACTCGGCCTTCACTGTGGCCAAATCTTCAACCTAGGGGAAAACAATGTAGCTGCACATGTGTTTAATCAGGGCAGACAACACTTTTGTCAGCACTATTGAGAACATAGGCTGTGACATTCCTGCTGCCAAACCCACTGTCACTTGGAAAGAACCAGTAGCCAGGAAATTGAGCACTGATAGAATTTGCACAAGAGGGGGGATCCCAGTCAGGGGACGGATAGGAGATATCAGGTCAGGCTCCAATTGGGCACACAGCTCTGTGATTGTGGCCCGGTCAAGTCTATAGGTGAGGATAATGTGCTTGTCCTCCTGTGTTGCCAAGTCTACCAGGGGTTTGTACACTGGGGTGTGTCTCCATCTCCTATTCATCTGCAGCGGTAGATATCTATGGGGCAAGAGAGTGAGGAGCCGGTCACAAACTGAACAATGGAGCCACAACAGAACTTTGCATGCTGTTAACTTGTAATGGATCAGTGTGATTTGTCCAGTATGTCCTAATTTCACCAGTGATGCAGCAATTTTCCAGGGCCTGCCACCCCCTCTGAAATGGAGTCCGCCTGTCCTGTGTGGAGGGGCAGGTGGAAGTGAGGTAATTCCGCAGACGTTGAGCGCCGTTGCGGGAGGCAGTCAGGAACCGCTGTGCAACTCCTCATTGGTTATAATTGGGCCCCATGGGTTACAGTGACTAACGCTGATCTACCCCGGCAGTGACGGTATGCACCGCCGCAGACGTGACCGCCATTTTCTATCTCATTCCTCACTTGCTACCTGATTTTCCACAGGAGAAGACCTACACTACATGTGCTGCTGTGACCTGTGTCTGGAACCTACCTTGGACCGTGTGACCAGGGAAAGGGTCCCAGCATTCACTTCGGAGGAGTTGGAGAGACTGGTGGATGGGGTCCTACCCCAGTACGGACTGCTGTATGGGCCTCCAGACCAACAGGTGAGTACACTGTGGGCATGATGCATGTGGCATGAATGCATGGAGGAGTGTGTGTGAAGATCTCGTGTAAGGGGGTGGGTGGGTGGATGTTCTCTGGGCGGTGTATAGGTTGTGTGCTGGGCCATGTGTGTCCCAATGGTGATAGGAACAGGTATGGTGGGCCATATGTGTAACAGGCAGGACTGTTTGTCTAATTCAATTTTCCTGTGTGTATTGCCTCTGTAGGTCAGCGCCCATCAAAAGAAGGGTATATGGTGTGCCATCGCCAAGGAGGTGCGGACCCTGGGGGTCTATGGCAGGCGGAGCACCCACTGTCGCAAACTGTGGGAGGACCTGAGACGCTGGGCACAGAAGACGGCGGAGGCCCAACAGGGGATGGCCTCCCAACAAGTAAGGGGTGCCAGTCGAACCCTGACCCCCCTGATGGCCCGCATACTGGTGGTGGTCTATCCTGAGATGGATGGGCGCTTGAGGGCATCACAGCAGCCACAAGGGAGTGAGTATACAGTGCCCATCATTACAACTTACACATGGTAAGGTGTTATCCAGCTGGGGGATGTGTGTCAGTGGGTTCCCCTAGGCCAGGCCTGACATTGCAGCGTAGGTCCCCTGGTGGCTAGGGTTCCGAAGGGAAAATCTTGCTACCTAGCTTGTAGGCATCCACAACTGGTCAGGGCTGCATGGGTCCCAGGTGTTCTACATTTGGCGGTGTGTGCCCATCCCCATGCCTTGGCTGCTAACTATTTCTCTGGTAGTGCTATGGCATATTGCGTAGGCCTGTTCCCTGTGTGTGAGGGTGCTATGTACGCCAACTGTGGTATTGGTGCAGCCATTGACCAAGTGTATCCTGTGTCTCTTCTCCCACCTTTTTTTTTCATCCTGTCCTTATGTGCATTAGCATCATTTTGTGGAGGATCAGAGGCACCGGCGATGGAGGGAGCTGCATCCCACAGGACCCAGAAGGCAGAGTCCACCGATGCTGAGGGCACCAGTGGGACGGAGGGCAAGGAGAGCACCACGGCGGAGACTGGAGGGGACAGTTTTGACACAGATACCTCCTACGATGGAAGCTCCCTGGTGGTGGCAGACACTTCTGTGACCACCCCAGCTACAGGTACATCCGCCACCCCCATACTAGCACTGCCCTCCTTGCAGCCCCTCATTGAGTCTCCTGTGCCCGCTCACCCAGGAGGCTGAAAATCTCTTTCGCCCCAGGCACCTCATGCCCTGCCCCAGTTACCCCTGCTGCCCTGAGTGAGGAGGCTATTGACCTCCTGAGATCCATCTCTGTAGGGCAGTTAACCATTGTGAATACCATCCAGGGGCTGGCAGCCCAGATGCAACAATCTAATACATTCCTGGAGGGCATTCACACTGTATTGGTGGCACAACAGAGATCAATCCAGGTTCTGGCCTCCTCTCTGATGGAAGCCATTGTCCCTGTTTCTACCCTACCCCCTCCAACTTCCACTGCCCAGTCCCATTCTCCTCAACCCCAACCCATCCCAAGCACAAAGGCAGCCGAGCATGCACCCAAGACAACACACAAGAGTGGTACAGGCAAACACAAGCACCACACTTCATCCCACATGCACTCACACAAACACCATCCAGTTGGAGACACTAATTCCACTGTCTGTCCCTCCTCCTCCACCACCTCCCACCCAGTTCCATCCACACTCACACCTGAATGCACTACATCATCATTCACTACCAGCATCACCATACCAAGCAGAACACACACTTCACTGGCAGACACCTCCACAACAGCAGGCACATGTCCCCTGTGTCTTCTCCCACTGTGTCTGTCCCCCCTCCTAAAGTACATAAACGCAAGCACTCAGACACCCAACAGCCATCCACCTCACAACAGCATACAGCCCATGCACCTGCACCAAATCCAGCAGACACCTCCAACAACCACTCCCACTCCCTCTTCCTCCACTCCCATTCCCTCTTCCCGCCCCAATGTCCCTAAAAAACTGTTCCTATCCACCATTGACCTCTTCCCTCCCCCTCCTCCCTGTCCTGCACATTTGGGCAGGGTAGGAAGAACCCAGCCAAGCACCTCAGCCACACAGTGCACGGGCCCAGTCGTCACAACACCCACTCATGGAGGAAAAGGATCCAGGCCACATGTCCTGAAGATGAAGGAGCCTGCACCACGCAGCCTCAAGGGAAATGAGCCTGTCTCAGCTGCCAGAAAGACCAAGGAGTCTGCACCAGCAGGCAAGAAGGGAAAGGAGCCTGCCCCAGCTGCCAGTAAGACCAAGGAGCCTGCCCCAGCAGGCAAGAAGGGAAAGGAGCCTGCCCCAGCTGCCAGGAAGACCAAGGAGCCTGCACCGGCAGGCAAGAAGGGAAAGGAGCCTGCCTCAGCTGCCAGGAAGGAAGACCAAGGAGTCTGCACCAGCAGGCAGGAAGACCAAGGGGCCTGGGGCAGGAACTGTGACGGAGCCCCTATCACCAACCATGGTTGTATAGCCGTCTGAGGTTGCAGGGGATGGGCAGGAGCCTCCCTCCACCAGCAGCACTACCACCACTGTGCAGCCATCTGAGGTTGCAGGGGATGGGCAAGGGCCACCCCCCACCACCAGCACCACCACCACTGTGCAGCTGTCACGGCTGGAGGACGCTATGTAATCCTGCCTCCAGGGGCTGCTGTGCGGCCTGCCCCCGCCAAAGCCAGTGGGTATGACACCCACCTGAGAGACTGTGACCTTTCACTCCTTAGGATCAAGCACAGGGCATGTTGCTCCCTCCAGAACCAGTGGGCAAGACACCCACTCGAGAGATTATGGCCCATCACTCCCCAGGACCAAGAGCACAGGACATGTTGCCCCCTACAGAACCAGTGGGCAAGACACCCACTCAAGAGACTGTGGCCCATCACTCCCCAGGACCAAGAGCACAGGGCAGGTTGTCCCCTCCAGAACGAGTGGGTAAGACACCCACGTGCCCATCACTCCCCAGGATCAAGCACAGGGCACGTTGCCCACTCCAGAACCAGTGGGCAAGACACTCACTTCAGAGACTGTGGCCCATCACTCCCCAGGACCAAGAGCACAGGGCAGGTTGCCTCCTCCAGAACCAGTGGGCAAGACACCCTCTCAGGAGACTGTGGCCCATCACTCCCCAGGAGCAAGAGCACAGGGCAGGTTGCCCCCTCCAGAACCAGTGGGTAAGACACCCACATGCCCCTCATTCCCCAGGATCAAGCACAGGGCACGTTACCCCCTCCAGAACCAATGGGAAAGACACCCACTCCAGAGACTGTGGCCCATCACCCCCCAGGACCAAGAGCAGAGGGCATGTTGCCCTCTCCAGAACCAGTGGGCAAGACACTCACTCGAGATACTATGGCCCATCACTCCCCAGGACCAAGAGCACAGGGCACGTTGCCCCCTCCAGAACCAGTGGGCAAGACACCCACTCGAGAGACTGTGGCCCATCACTCCCCAGGACCAAGAGCACAGGGCAGGTTGCCCCCTCCAGAACCAGTGGGTAAGACACCCACATGCCCATCACTTCCCTGGATCAAGCACAGGGCACGTTGCCCCCTCCAGAACCATTGGGCAAGACACCCACTCGAGAGACTGTGGCCCATCACTCCCCAGGACCAAGAGCAAAGGGCATGTTGCCCCCTCCAGAACCAGTGGGCAAGACACCCACTTGACAGACTATGTCCCATCACTCCCCAGGCCCAAGAGCACAGGGCATGTTGACCCCTCCAGAACCAGTGGGCAAGACACCCACTTGAGAGACTGTGGCCCATCACTCCCCAGGACCAAGAGCAAAGGGCATGTTGCCCCCTCCAGAACCAGTGAGTGAGACACTGACATGAGACACTGTGACCTTGCACTCCACAGCACCAAGCACAGGACATGTTGCCCTGCTCCAGAACCAATGGTCTTGTTACATCTCCCGGCTGAGGTGCCCCCCGTCCCCCTGGGTTGCCTGACTATTTACCAACTGATGCCCCTGCAGTGTTCTCTCCGTGTTGAAGCAGGTGACGTGTGTGGCCTTGGACTTTGGCCTGCGGCGATGTGGACTACACAAATAGTGGACTGGGCTGTGTCCCTTTTTCTGTAAATATGTATATATCTATTATGTTGCCTAACTTAATTTTCATGGTGTTTTGATCTCATTACATTCACTTTTGCGAAATCGTTTTGTCCTTGCATTATTCATCCGAGTTATGGGGTAAAATTGTTTTTGTAATGCAGCTAGTTGTGTGTATGGTGTTGGATGGGGGGGGGGTGTTGTGTGTGTATGTGTCACTCTCTTTCCCCTCCCCCCTCCCTTGTGTGCTAGGTGTCTGTACTCACCGTTGTCGTCTTCGCTGCCGTTGGTGTTTGTGGTGGAGCAGAACATAGAAGTTCATGGGGAAGACATGCAGTTCAGGTTCCATGGCAGCGTGGTTGTTCCCTGTGTCTCCAATGGTGAGTCCTTTCCCTTTTGTGCAGTGTTTCTGCCAGGCGTTTGATGTTGTTGGTGCTGCCCCGGAAAAGGTGGTGGTTTCCTGGGTCAGAATATGGTGGGTGAAACATTGACTTCCGCCTGGCTGTCGGCGTCTACCGCAGTGGTGTCTGTTCTTTTCGCCTTGGTGATCGATGTGGTACATTGGCTGTCTTTCCGAGATCTTTCCGCCATGGTCATAATTTGGCGGTAGTTACCGCTGGCCTGTTGGTGGTATTACCGGCACTTAAACACCAACCGCCAGGGTCGAAATGAACATAATTACCAAAAAAACTATTTGCTCACTAACATCAATAATAGTTTTTACTATAGGTGAGTTACATCTAAATAAAATTGTTAAACAAATAGCACATACCTAGCAGAAAATGATGATTAGATTAGAATGATGATATATGGGTGCTTCCTAAGTGTAAATTGTACATATAAAAGTCACTCACTGGTTTCTTCTACACCTCGGGCTTTCAAACAACTCTCAATACAGAAGATGTAGATAATGATTCTGACGTGTCCTGCCCTGGTGTTGGCTCTAGCACTGGTACTGTTCCTCTTCCAGTCTCCAGGGTATCACGTCTGTGTCTGGAAATGGGTTCTCCCACACCTCGTTTTAGATTGTGAAATCTTTTTTTACAATCATTTCCAATCAATCGATCAATATACTCTTTATTTCAGTGAGGGGCCATAAGAGAACAGTAAAAACAACGAGAAGACAATAAAAAATTCAGCAACAAACAATAAAATTAGCCACTTAATATGAATAAAACTGGCAGTTAACAGTCCACCAAGACCATCCTCCACGAAGGAATGAGACCATCGCCGAATGGATGAAGAGCAGCTGACTCAAACTCAATTCTGACAATATGGAAGTCCTTATCTTTGGCTCCACCCCTCCACATGGGATGACTCCTGATGGCCTGCCACTCTCGGAGCCGCTCTGACTCCCACAACCATGCACGCATCCTAGGATTCCTCTTGGACTCCTCATTATCCATGACCCAGCAAGTCAACGCCATCTCTTCCTCCTGCTTCAACACCCTCTGCATGCTCCGAAAGATCTACAAATGGATACCTACCGAAACCAGAAGAACAGTCACCCAAGACCTCGTAAGCAGCGGCAATGGACTACGGCAATGCGCTCTATGCAGGAATCACGGGTGAACTCCAGAAGAGGCTGCAACACATCCAGAATGCCTTTGTGCGCCTCATCCTGGACATCCCCGCCACTGCCACATCCCAGACCACCTGAGAAAACTGCACTGGCTCCCAGTCAACAAGAGAATCACCCTCAAACTCCTCACCCATGCTCACAAAGCACTAGACAACACCGGACCAGAATACCTGAACAGGCGTCTCTCCTTATCATTCTCGCACCTCGCTGCCAAAACGTGGAACACTCTTCCCACCCACCTGTGCCATAACAAAGACCCCCTTACCTTCAGGAAACTTCTCAAGACCTGGCTGTTCGAGCAGTAGCAGCACAGTCCACCTTATCCCCCCTCCTACTCAGTGGCTTGAGACACTCACGGGTGAGTAGTGCGCTTTACAAATTCCTGATTGATTGAACACAATTCATCTATAGAAATGGAACAAGATAAAAAGTGTTGCCTGAATTCCATGAACTGCATTAAGTAAGAAAAGTGTTATGGACTATTAGTTGGGTGGTGACTCGGCCCTGGTTGTTCTAGGGATGATTTTTGAAAGAATCTTTTTATTCTTAATTCGTCACAGTATTTAAGACACCTAGAAATGACAAATGGCAAAAACAGTGTGTTGGTCAGTTTCAGACTGTAAGATGCGGAGAGCTTCCCCATGCTGGTAAGCTTTTAGATTCCTGCATATCAGGATGACCCACTTCCTCCTAGCATCTCTGTACTCTGGGCAAAAGAACAGAATATGTTCTACTGTTTCCGCACTTATGACACATGCTGGACAGGCCACCTCCAGAGCGCTGGAAGAATGGTTCTATTTTGAGGTGGAAGGATTCAGGGATAAAGTCCGCTAATGTAAATTGCAAGTAGAGCTTTTGAGCAAAGCAGGCCCTATATCTTCTAAAAACTTCTCAGGTTTATAATCATCATTCAGTCGCAAAAATGAAACTGTCAGGGAGCCTATCGCTGTCCTAGATGAGAGAGAGCTCAGTCTATGTTGCTTGTAGCTCTCGTTTAGTCTTTTTTAGAGATGCTAATGGAGGCCCCCTTGCGCTCCTCCCACATCCTTACACTCCCCATCTTTTGCAGGGTGTCCCTTATGTGATTAATTGATGGAAGCTCCCCTGACCCTGGAATCCCCAGTATCTCCTCCAGCCCTTGGCAGTAAGATTGCAACTCAGGGGTAGCCCAAACCCTTCTCCAGTACAAAACTGGCAATACCCTTCGAGATAGGCCTGAGCCGTAGAGGAAGCAGGGAAGTACTAACTGGGAGGTTACAATAGTTGCCTCAAGAATCGATTCTACAGGATACCCAAAAGTTAGACAGCCTTATGCCCCCAGGATACCCAAAAGTTAGACAGCCTTATGCCCCCAGAGCTCTGCACCACAGAGTGTGCTATCAAGTGTTTGATGTGAGTAAATTTGGAGTACCACGGAGATGGGTCTAAAGAACAAGCCCAGGTGAGTTTTCAGCAACCCTGCAGTGCTGTTCTAGTCTCAGTCTATGCTCTGCCATGTCTGTGGCCCAATCCATGTACTCAGTAAGGGAGATCCCAAGATAATCAAGGGTTACTACTCTGACCAAGAGGGTCCCTTTCAAAGTGGGGTCGGGTCTCTTTGTGGGGCATGAGTTAAATTCCAAATAATTCATCTTCGCCACATTGATTTCCAGTCCCCTCCACTTGCAGAAGTTACTAAACCTGTCTAGGGTTTTCTAGATTCCCATAGGTGACTTAGAAAAGAGAAGAGTATCATCTACAAACGTTAGGGCAGGTATCTTCAAGTTGGCTAATCCTTCTGCATCGCCCTCAACCTTATTCAGATGGGCAACAAGATAAGCGACATACAAGGTGAAGAGGGTTGGGGCAAGAACACAGCCATGCCCTACAACACTCTCTACTGGCAAAGGTTTGGTCACTTCTCCCAATCAGCCACATTTGACCAGAACATAATTTTGTGCGTGGAGCCCATCAATAAAATGTCAAGGTACGATGGGACTCCTGTATCGGCAAGCACCTGTCAGAGCTTATGTCTAGTTACCAAGTCAAAAGGGGATCACAGGTCCACGAACGCCATGTGTAAGTGTCCTCCTTCAATGGCAACAGTTTTCCAATATATAAATTATAGCCTGAACTCCCAATCTATAGTAAACGCGCGTTCACAGAAGCCTGTTCGAAGGGGGGTAAAAACTTAAAATTAGCGTCCATCCACTCCTGTAATCTTTCTAAGATGAATCTACTAAACAATTTCTGCGTAGTGTCACTGAGGCTGATGGGTCTATAATTTATTGGCAGGAGGGGGAAGCCTTTTTGTATAGCGGTGTAATTTCTGCCCCGCTCAAGATGAAGGAATGGGCATCCCATTTCTGATGGCATTAAATAATAACATAAGGTAGGGACGCCACACATCAGGTTCAGACACAATCAGCTCACCGGGTACCATGTCAATGCCAGGTACTTTGTTAACAATGATATTCTTGATGCACAAGAGCACTTCTTGTCTCTTAACAGATGGAAGCACCACGTTACCTGACAGCTCCCTTAAAAAAGCCATGCAGGGGCCAGGCACATCAGCATAAGGCTCACTACTTCACGCAAAACGATTGTAGAGGCTAGAGAAGTTGTGATTCAAGCCTCTGTGGCAACATTATTCTCGACTGGGGCACCGCCCTGCTTACTACCCATAACTACTATACTCCAGAAAGTGCAATAGTCACTCTCTCAAACAGCTGCCAGTACACCGTCCCATTTCCCTCCCATTCCCTATGTCCCAATCTATCTTGGTCTTGCTAACAGCCCTCCTGCAGTCCTCCCGCCTAGCTTGGATCATTCTTCTATCCTAAACCTATGCTATTAAGGTACGTTTGATCTCTCTGCATTGGCAAATAAACCATGGAGGAGGGCTTGTCCTTGCATCTGCAGATATGACTTTCACATAGAAAAGATGCTTTAGACCCCCAAACAGGAGTTTATGGGTTCCCCAGATCTTTTTAAGGTAGTCACCCTTATCCATATGCGTGTCTAGGTTGAGCAAGTCTCCCGGACTGCTCTCAACCTGTTTATATACACTCGCCACCTTCTCATTTGAGTGTGCCACAGTAGTCAATTCAATTATCTGCCGACTTAGGGGGTCATTACGACCCTGGCGGTCGGAGACCGCCAGGGGTAATGTGGCGTCCGCACCGCCAACAGGCTGGCAGTACGGAGACCCTTATTACGACCGCGGCGGTAGCGCCCCAGTCGCACCGCCGTGGCCGGCGGTTTCCCGCCGTTTTAGCCCCTGCGGTGATAATCTGCCGGGGCAGCGCTGCTGGGGATTATGACTCCCCTACCGCCAGCCTGTTTCTGGCGGTTTGCACCGCCAGGAAGAGGCTGGCGGTAAGGGGTGTCCTGGGGCCCCTGGGGGTCCCTGCACTGCCCATGCCACTGGGCAGTGCAGGGGCATGGGCAGTGCAGGGGCCCCCTAACAGGGCCCCAGGCAGCTTTTCACTGTCTGCATAGCAGACAGTAAAAAGCGCGACGGGTGCTACTCCACCCGTCGCAGAGCCGCAACACCGCCGGCTCCATTAGGAGCCGGCTCCTATGTTGCAGCCTCATCCCCGCTGGGCCGGCGGGCGTAAACTTGGTTTGCGCCCGCCGGCCCAGCGGGGATGTCGTAATGGGGTCCGCAGGAGTGCGGCCCGCCAAGCTCGTAATGACCCCCTTAATGCTAGTTGGTGCCTGCCATCATAGAGGTCAGGGAGGCTGCTCAACCCTCTACATAAAGGGAGTTTCAAGGTGAGAGCTAGTGAATTGTGGTTGATAGATATCATGTCTGGGCACTACTGCCATATCAATTTGATATGACCGAAGCCTGCGGTCAACCAAGATGAAATCTAAAAAGCTAGTGCTTAGGGCTCTGTTAAATATGTGCTTCATTTCCTATCTGAGGGTATTCTCCCATTGCAAGCGTGCATATTCTGGTGAGGGCCAGGGCATTAGTCTGTAATGCCATTGGGGACCATTTCTTAATAACTGAAATTGCCAGGTATCAGACTAACCAGGCCCTGT
The DNA here is from genome assembly GCF_031143425.1 of Pleurodeles waltl. NCBI lineage: Eukaryota > Metazoa > Chordata > Amphibia > Caudata > Salamandridae > Pleurodeles > Pleurodeles waltl. The sequence goes on from NC_090444.1 coordinate 1,732,866,792, forward strand.
CTTTCTCCTGTGTGATGGCATTTAAGTTAGCATTTAGGGGTTCAAACTGGCAATTGAGTCACCGCCCACTATTTGATATGTTTCTCCCGGTAAAGAGTCCAGGTGAACAAAAAGTAACACCACAATTGGTGATTCCAATTGATTCCCCACTGGTCTGAAATAAACATTGTAGACATATATGTCAAGCTTTGGTGTAAATATACGTTTTACACATAGAATGCCTTCAAACTCAATCGGAATCCCCTCCACTTTGCACCCAAGTGCAGAACTTCCCCAGGTTGCCTAATCCCCTGAAGGTCTGCCTTTACCACTGCAAACATAGCCTGATCGTTAGACCTGTGTAGTGAGCCAGGTCTCTTGGAAAGGACAGAGATCAAACGGGTCTATGAAATGGCCCCAGTTTGTACAATCTACTTTAGATCCCAGTCCAGCAATGTTCTATGAAAGCAACTTAACAGTGAGTAGCGAATGATTCGCTCCCACTGCCACCAAAACCCTACCCCCGATAGGATGTTCTTTGCCATCACCAATCATGTAGCAGGGTCTTCTTTGCCCCATCAATTTCACAAAGATCACTAGAAACCCTAGATTCACTAGAAGAGTTAGAATCACTAGAAGCACGCCCACCAGAAGATTTATACTCTACATCTGCTAAGTCACCAATGACACAGCTACTTGAACCTCCAGAAACTTGACTTGGTGATTTGGCAAGAAAGGATGAGTGGGAATGAGCCGTCTGGATCTCAATCAGCCCTAGCTTCTGTGTGAGGGTTGACCTTCAATTCTTGTTGGGGGGTGATCAGCTTGGGGCCATTTTTTGTAGGCAGCTGTTCGCCGTTGTGCTTCCCCCCTCCGTCCACTCAGCAGTGCCAAGGGTTACAGCCCCCGTTGCATGCTACCAAATAATAGTGGATGAACTCACTATCCTCTTTATTATAGAGTCAATCAACCCTATTTAATCCTTTAAAATTATTTGATATGAGAACACTGTAAATCACATTATTAAAATTACATGTGATGCCTACAGTAGAAGTGTCAGGTGGTCAATGGTGCAAAGCAGGGGCAAGCTTGGTGAAAGAACTGGGTTTATTGAAAAAATCTAGGGGCAGTAGGGCAATGTTTGACATCCCCCCCCATCGGAATTACTTGCATAATCAGAAAACAAACCAAATCTTTTGGCCCCCGACCAATCCACCTCATCTTTCTTGTTAGTAGTATAGGACTTGCTAATGAAAGGGGTAAATTCTTGTTGCAGACAAGCCAATTTAGTGATTTGTTTGCAAGTCCTGCTTGTGGTTTTTTTCATCCCTCGAACAGAGGTGGGATCCCAGTAAGGATTGCCACATAAGGGCACGAGGCAGGGAGCAGGTGGATCACGGGTAGCTTTTGTCCTTGGGAAGGCCATGCATGCTCAAAGAGCCAGTTGTTGCTTCCCTTTTGCTTCTGTACATCTCCCAGGGGGCCCTCTTTGCTGGAGCTGGCTGCTGAGGGCAAAACAACTCTATCCTGAGATGGGGTAGTGTTGGTGGAGGCCACTTGTTCACTGTCCAGTGCGGGGTCCATAAGTGGTGCAACCGTAGTATACACCTCGGTGGCCGAGTGGTTAGGTGCACCCCTCATCCCCCCTCCCCCTCCTTGAGACCGTCCCCTTTGCCTGCGGGGTTTGAGCTGCATGTTAGAGTTATTGTTAAACTATTGTTCAAGTGCAGTAAGCCGTGTCATGATGGTTATAATCCCAAACACAGGGCATTCTTAATTTTTTAGCCTACATCTGTGTTGCTTCACTCTTCAAAATAACAGAACTATACACTTCAGGATAGTTTAGAGCACAATGTGAAACAATCACTCTTACACACCTTAGTAAGTAGAATAACCAGGTTTATTTATGGGGCAAGTTCTCATATAGCAAAACTGACTACACTAACATATTATGAAAAATAACATGAGAATAACTGTGAGAATATAAACACTCTGTGATATCATGAAAAATAACACGAAAATAACTGCAAGAATAAGTGCATATAACACATGCACACACAATATGCTTCAATGCTGATAAATTGAAAGGCTTCACCGAAAAGAGATTCTGCATTCCTCTGCCGCACACAAAGCCGGGGAACCCAAATCGACTGGCACAGGGAGTCTCCTTCGGGACAATCAGTCCTCCTGGCGTTGCGTCCAACCCAGAAGAGAGTTCCTAAACCAGTCCATCCAGGCTCCTGACCTTTATGTATTTACTAACACCCAGGAGTCTTTTCTAGAAAAAGACCCCCTCCTTTACAAATTGTACAATCTGCGGTACCTTGTTCACCCTTCGAGACGTCTCCTCGGAATGGCCCAGGTTCCCAGAAGCGGGATCCAAGGTGAAGCTTGCATTCCTCCTTGAGTACAGGTGCATCCCCCTGTTGTCCTAACTGATAGCTCGTGGAATGTAAATAGTGCCCTTCGTATCAGGCAGTTGGAGCGAAGTTGAGCAGAAAAACACCCCACCCTGCAGCTTGCCGAAGCTTGTGGAAAAACACAGAACAGTGCTTTACGCACAGAACCAGACTCGACAAAATGGAGTCGTGAACCAATGTAAAATGGAAGCAGAGGGCAATGGTCCATAGTATATTTCATTGTTCTTACCCTGCACCACTGTTCACCTTGCACATAGTGCACTTGCACGTAGTGCATGTAGCAATACATTCCACCCTTGGACCATTTAGCCATCTTACAACTAAGTATATCCTATAAGCTGAAATGGCAATGCTCTTAGGCGACACTGAGATAGAAGGTTAGGCACACACTGAATACAACAAAATAACGAAATTAAAATAACTATTATGATAATGATTAAACCAAGGATATAACGCAGTTGGCATAAATTAGGCAGCCATCCAAAAACCCAGTCTCACCACCCCTTGTCAACATCCTGCTGCACCCCCTTTACTAACTTATGCAGGGCCTCTATATGGGAGTTGATTGATATGGAGTGGTCGGATAAATTAAAACAACACAACCCTTCAAAATCGCTGCAGCCATGGTTGCGTTTGAGCAGTAAATAATCAATAGCGGCGCAATTCTGCAAAGCCGCTTTTCTAGTTCCCTGTACATCTAATAACAGCTCAGCTAAAGCAGCTGATGTATAATTAATATCCTTAACTACTAAACATGCAAGTTTATTAATAACTCTGGTATTATACACTGCGAGCCCTGGCACCCCTACGATAGAACCAGCTAAACTGACATATTCCGTTTTGGAAAGCAATGAAATTTCAGAATCACAGTCTGTAGGCAATTGAATAGTGTCTCTGGTATAGCGAGGGTGTAGAGCAGTATCCATAGGAAACATGAGAAAGCCTAAGCGTGTCCAGGCACAAGGCCCTCCAGTTAGATTGGCTGGGATATAGGTAAAAGAGATGTTACCACATGAAAAGAGCCAACCTTTAGGCAACTTAACGTTTTGAATGTGGCTGGCAGCGGGCACCACATTTTGGCAGAATATTGAATTGTTTACATTCAAACGGGTCAGATCATTTCATGAGTGGCACAATGTCTGTTGTGCAGCAGTTAAGTTTTTGTCTCTTTTCCCCAATTTCAGCTGAGCACATTTGCCTATTTTTATAGGATCACAGGTCAATGAATACCACACATCCCCATTTGAGATGTTAAACGTGAGTATGGATGTCATGTTCCTCCACAACCGCCTGCCCACCTTCGGGCAATGACGGCAGTACTCATATAGAGACAGATGGGAGTGAACGTCACTCACATCCACCATTCCATCCTGGTTTGTATTGTTAAAGATGTGCAATAATACAGCAGCAGGTGTGGGCACCGCCACTAGACAAGTGGTAATCAGATCTTGAACGCTTTGTATGTTACTCATACAGAAGTGAGATACATTCAGCACTTCCTGCGCCAGAAGAATCCAAACATTGTTCGTTTGATGTAATAGCATTGGCATCTGCGGCTGACGATTGAATCTTTGGACTATGAGCCCCTCCCGCTCCCCGGTGGAGCCTCCCGAAAGGGCTCCATACACCACACTAATCGCACAGGCACCCCACAGGATGATCTGAAAAGAACAAAAGACAAAACACGTATTATCATTCTCACAAATAGCATTTGTCAGCGGGAACATGTTCCCATTTGTCTTGACCAGGTCGCATAACTACCAGGACATTGTCTGGTCCAGTGGCAATGACATCAGCAGGTTGAGGAGGGTTATTTGGGGATTCAATCCACACTTTGGCCCCTGGGTTCTTATCCGTAGAACCAAATCCTCCTTTGCCTCTTACAGTGAGAAGGGCTGGGGCACTCCCCTTTTTGACAACACCTCCATAAACCGGCATGATGACAATTTGGGCAACGCGATCACCCGGTTGCACCACTAGGTCTGTGTCACCACTGTTCAAGAGAATTACTTTCAACTCGCCCTGGTAGTCTGCATCTATCACACCTCCTAAAACTTGGATGCCTCTCAGGGCATGCCCAGATCGAGGGGCGATTAGACCATAATGCTCAGGGGGGATCTGAATTCCAACCCCTGTTTCAATCAGGGTGATATCTCTAGGCTTCAATCGATGCATGTGTAAAGCATGCAGGTCATGTCCTGCAGATTCTGGCGTAGCTCAATATGGGACCAAAGCTCCTGGAGCTGTTTCCCAATACACAATGGTATTGCTTGCTGTAAATGGATTAATCTGTAAAGCAGGTGTGAGCATTCTCATGAGAAGTGTCTCGGCATTCGTAAGGGGTCGGTTGTTCAAAATTTGCAAAGCATTGTACAAATTATCCCTCCACCCCTTCAGTGTACCATCAGACAGTTTGCGCAATTGCTCTTTCAACAACCCATTCATTCTCTCAATCAGTCCCGCTGCTTGCGGGTAGTAATGTATGTGAAAAATCCACTGAGTATTGTGTTGTGCACAATAGTCCTGCACTAGTCTGCCCTTGAAGTGGCTGGCGTTATCACTTTGAATTTGGAGCGGCACTCCATAGTACAGAATCGACAGATCTAATGTTTACAGGGTGCTCTGCTGAGTTGCGCGCTTGCAGGGAAAGGCTATGAGATAACCAGAGTAAGTATTCACCACTGTGCAGGCATACTGACACCCTCTGCTCACTGGCATTGGTCCAATGTAGTCAATCTGCCATATCTGTCCTGGCAATTTACCTCTGACTAGCTTGCCTCTCACCACCTGTGGGACCGGACTGTGCTGTGTATGCTGACAAATGGGACATTCAATGATTGCTGTTTTAATTAAATCTAGGGGAAGATGCATCCCTCTAATCTCTGCCCACCTGTGAGTAGCTTTTTCTCCAAGATGTCCGCATTTCTGGTGTGCCCATTTAGCCATTCCCACCAAATCAGAATTCTGCGCCTCCACTTCAGTCTCTTGAATCTTGGCTCGATCGTCTGCAAGACAATTGAACCATCGGTCTAATGAATCAGTTGGATAGTGAGCGTCCACATCATAGACAGTCATGGTGCTTTGAGGTAACATTTCCCAGATCTCCTGCCATAACTCCTTCCCCCATACCTCCTTGTTATGGATTTTGTACTGATGTGCATGCCACATGGGAAGCCAAGTAGCTAATCCATTGGCGGTAGACCAGAAATCTGTATAAATGTGACATTTTCCGGGTAGCTCTTGTTTCAAAGCTTGATACACAGCATAAAGCTCTGCAAACTGGCTACTTCTTCCTGTCCTGTAGTTGTTAAAAGCTTCTTTGTAACAGGATATTATGACACTGCTTTCCAGTGCCTTTTCGCTCCAACATATTTTGCTGAGCCATCTGTGAACCACACGTTTTTTATCATCTGCAGACAATTCTGCGAACGGCTGGCCCCATCCTACCAGAGATTCACACACCGGTGGTACATCATGCAACATTTCTGAATTCTCCACGGAAGCCTGCGCTACCTGCTCATGCAAAACGGCGGTTCCTTTTGGAGCCGCTCGTGCCCTGTCCTGGACATACCATTTCCATTTTATAATGCTACCTTCCTGTGCATGCCCAATTCTGTGAGTCCTAGGAGAACTCATCGCCCACTGCATGATGGGGATTTCAGGTCTTAAAATCACATTATGTCCCAATGTAATTTGCTCGGTATCAACCAGAGCCCAATAGCAAGCTAGCAGCTGCTTCTCAATGGGAGTGTACCGCTCTCCTGCCTTGGGTAACTTCTTTGTCCAGAATCTCACGGGCACCATCTTTCTTCCTTGTTTTTGCCATAAACTCCAATTAGCATGCTGCCCCTGGACTGTCACATTCAGCTCGATGTCTCCCTCCCGAATCGGCCACAAATCCAAAGCATGCTGAATGGCGTCTTTCGCCAATTCAAATGTGCACTGCTCCTGCTCTCCCCATTCAAACGCATTCTTCTTTCGTGTAACTTTGTACAATGGGGCCAAAATCTGAGACAAATGGGGTATGTGCTCTCTCCAATACCCGAATAGTCCAATAAAACTCTGGGCTTCCTTCCGATTTCACGGCACTGCAAATTCCTTAATCTTTTGTTTCACTTTTGGCAACACTTCTCTGTGTCCTTGATTCCACTGAGTGCCCAAAAATGTCATGCTCTGAGACGGTCCCTGCACTTTCTCGGGGTTAATCTCCCACCCTTTATTCTGCAAATGTTCCACCACCCTGTCTAGCTGAATCTGCACCTGTTCTTGTGTCTCTCCCTGCATCATCACGTCATCTATGTAGTGGGAAATTTCCACTCCGGGAACCACAGGTACTTCATCCAAATGCTCTGCCACCAGCCGGTGACAAATAGTGGGGCTATGTAAATACCCCATGGGCAATCTACAGAAAGTGTACTGGCGCCCCGCCCACTGGAATGCCAGCTGAGGCTGGCTCTCAGTGGCTATTGGTATGGTGAAGGAAGCATTGGCAATGTCAATTGTGGCATACCAAGTCCCACTGTGTTTCTGTATGTTCTCAATCAAGCTAATGGTGTCTGGGACCGCCGCAGTCAGAGGAGGGGTATATTTATTCAACTGACGATAATCAATGCAAATCCTCCAACTGTTATCACTTTTGCGAACCGGCCAGAGGGCATTATTCCATGCAGTGGTGATGGGAATTATTACCCCGGCCTCCAGTAAGTCATGTATAGTCTGGCTAATCTCTTCATGTCTTCCTGGTAGTCTGTACTGTTTGATTTGAATCACCTTAGTGGCTTGGGGAAGTATTACTGGAGAAATCTTCAGCAGCCCCACCCTCGCGGCGGCTATTGATATAAATCTTTTGGAGCCAAATTGATAACATCCATCTTCCAAATGTAGGGTCATCCCTTTCAAAATGTCAATCCCAATAATGTACTCGGGAATGGGCACAATCAAGACAGTGTATTCTCTCTTTGGGAGTGCCCCTATTTTCATGGGAACCACTATCTGCACTGCTGGGGTTTCTTTTCCGCCCAGTCCCGTAATGGTGAAGTCCTGTCCCTTGAATTTTCTTGGGTTTCCATGAATTAAAGAGGCCTCCGCTCCGGTGTCAACAAGGGCTCGAACTTTCTGAACATTTCCACGTTTCCCAAAAATTTCTACTTTAACATGTGGTCCGTTATCTTTGCGAGCCCATCCCTGCTCCGGAGTTTGACCTATTTCCTAGTCTATTTTCACTCTGCGCACATCGGAGTCTGCCCAAGTCACATCTGGTTACAGTCTGCGGTAATTCTCAGGAAACTCCTCCTCCCTGTCTCTGCTTCGCAACCTCTCTGAGCTTACCAGCTCTCTCTCCCAGTCCCTGCCTCGAGATCTCTCAGGACCTGTCTGTTTCCGGTCTCTCTCCCTGCTCCGGGTTCCCTCTGAGCCTCGGTGCTCTTGCTCCCAATCTCCATCATCTGGGGATCTCTCTCTACTGCAGGGCTCTCTCCCTCTCTCTCCCTCTTCATCGTTGCGCTACTACCATCCTGCCTTTCTCTGGTTCGCCACTTTGTTATCTTTCTTGTTCCCTTTCCTGCTTCCCTCCTTCTTATCCAAAACGCGTTTGCGGTACATCTCCCACATGCCCTTAGTGGTAATCCCATCAATGTCATCCCTGGCCACCGCATCTTTCAGCAAGGCCAGAAACATGTCCCACCTTGACACCCTGTTGTTATCAGTACGACTCTCAGACCGTGAATTCCTCTCTGGCTTAGTCCACTCCCCTAAATCACTTAACTCATGCACCGCTTCTACCACCTGAGACAGTGGGTTACCAGTCTGATTAATTAACAAAGTCATAATGACATGCTTGTATGCAGGAGGAGCGGCCCTAATCAGCCGGTTTTGCACAGACAAATTTAAAATTCCATTCATCAAATTATGAGAATTACCCAGAAAGATAGCTGTTTTCATTCCTTCCTCCTTCAATCTCTGTACTGCATCTCTCAAAGTATACCAAGGTTTATCATTAGGCGGCCAGTCTGACTCTGTCGGATACTTCTGAGCACACCCTTGTGCCGCCAACTCCAACAGATTGGTCATGGGACCATTCCCTGGATAAGTTCTAAACTCATTTTGGATAACTGGGTCCGTACTTAAGATACAAAGCCTCGGGGCGTCACTGTGATCTAATTCGACCCCCTGACCCCCCATATCATGCACTCGCACCATCCATGTAAGCAATGTTTCCCCAGACCTCTGTCGAAATCTGTCTATCACATCACTTAGTTCTTGCTGTGTGTAATCCTCCAGAGCATCCAGCATCACCCCTCCAGGGTTAGCTGGGCTATGCTGTAACTTTCGCCGATATATTGGCTGTGCAAGGACAACATTCCTGCGCTCTGTCTTTTCCTGACTAACATCTTGACAGTTGTCACCCCCGAACTCATCTGAAAAATCAGACGTATCCCTGATGTTTCCATCCCAAAACTCAGGGTCAAAGGCTAATCCTGCCTGAGAGATAGCTAAATGTAGCTTATTTTTTTAACTTTCACTCTTCATTTCTTGTGTTTATATTGAGCGACGCTAACTGCCGTCCTCTCTGCAATCAGCTGGTACATTTCAAGCTTATCACTGAACAATTTATTTTGACAAGCTAACATGGTAGAGGAATTTCGGGCTTCTACTAACTCCTTCTCCAGCTGCTCGTGGTCGTTTTGTAACTGTAAACATTTTTCATGCAACTTTCTGTACGCAGAGAGCAAGATCCAGCTTCGCCTCCCTAACGCACAAATCTCTTTTCCCTTGTCAATTGACACTTTTTGTAAACATGTAAAAACATCTTCAGGTTCTGCATTTAACATGCACGCATTCCAGTTTTCACACAAACCAGCACAATGTGACCACTCCTGAGCTAAAAGTTTATACGGGGCCGTTTCCCACCCCAGTATCTCTATGTCTGGATTTGATACATGAGAACTTGCTTTTGAACTCGCTTTGATCTTATTAAACCTTTTTTTTTTTTTTTTTTTCGAATCCTGCAAATGACTACACCAAATTGTGTTGCTTCACTCTTCAGAATAACAGAACTATACACTTCAGGATAGTTTAGAGCACAATGTGAAACAATCACTCTTACACACCTTAGTAAGTAGAATAACCAGGTTTATTTATGGAGCAAGTTCTCATATAGCAAAACTGACCACACTAACATATTATGAAAAATAACATGAGAATAACTGTGAGAATATAAACACTCTGTGATATCATGAAAAATAACACGAAAATAACTGCAAGAATAAGTGCATATAACACACGCACACACAATATGCTTCAATGCTTCTAAATTGAAAGGCTTCACCGAAAAGAGATTCTGCATCCCTCCTCCGCACACAAAAAGCCGGGGAACCCAAATCGACTGGCACAGGGAGTCTCCTTCGGGACAATCAGTCCTCCTGGCGTTGCGTCCAACCCAGAAGAGAGTTCCTAAACCAGTCCATCCAGGCTCCTGACCTTTATAGTATTTACTAACGCCCAGGAGTCTTTTCTAGAAAAAGACCCCCTCCTTTACAAATTGTGCAATCGGCGATATCTTGTTTACCCTTTGAGACGTCTCCTCGGAACCGGCCAGGTTCCCAGAAGAGGGCTTCAAAGTGAAGCTTACATTCCTCCTTGAGTACAGGCGCATCCCCCTGTTGTCCTAACTGTTAGCTCGTGGAATGTAAATAGCGCCCTTCGTATCAGGCAGATGGAGCGAAGTTGAGCAGAAAAACACCCCACCCTGCAGCTTGCCGAAGCTTGTGGAAAAACACAGAACAGTGCTTTACGCACAGAACCAGACTCGACAAAATTGAGTCGTGAACCAATGTAAAATGGAAGCAGAGGCCAGTGGTCCATAGTATATTTTATTGTTCTTACCCTGCACCACTGTTCACCTTGCACGTAGTGCACTTGCACGTAGTGCATGTAGCAATACATTCCACCCTTGGACCATTTGGCCATCTTACAACTAAGTATATCCTATAAGCTGAAATGGCAATGCTCTTATGCGACACTGAGATAGAAGGTTAGGCACACACTGAATACAACAAAATAACGAAATTAAAATAACTATTATGATAATGATTACACCAAGGATATAACGCAGTTGGCCTAAATTAGGCAGCCATCCAAAAACCCAGTCTCACCACCCCTTGTCAACATCCTGCTGCACCCCCTTTACTAACTTATGCAGGGCCTCTATATGGGAGTTGATTGATATGGAGTGGTCGGATAAATTAAAACAACACAACCCTTCAAAATCGCTGCAGCCATGGTTGCGTTTGAGCAGTAAATAATCAATAGCGGCGCAATTCTGCAAAGCCGCTTTTCTAGTTCCCTGTACATCTAATAACAGCTCAGCTAAAGCAGCTGATGTATAATTAATATCCTTAACTACTGAACATGCAAGTTTATTAATAACTCTGGTATTATACACTGCGAGCCCTGGCACCCCTACGATAGAACCAGCTAAACTGACATATTCTGTTTTGAAAAGCAATGACATTTCAGAATCACAGTCTGTAGGCAATTGAATAGTGTCTCTGGTATAGCGAGGGTGTAGAGCAGTATCCATAGGAAACATGAGAAAGACTAAGCGTGTCCAGGCACAAGGCCCTCCAGTTAGATTGGCTGGGATATAGGTAAAAGAGATGTTACCACATGAAAAGAGACAACCTTTAGGCAACTTAACGTTTTGAATGTGGCTGGCAGCAGGCACCACATTTTGGCAGAACATTGAATTGTTTACATTCAAACAGGTCAGATCATTTCGTGAGTGGCACAATGTCTGTTGTGCAGCAGTTAAGTTTTTGTCTCCTTTCCCCAATTTCAGCTGAGCACATTTGCCTATTTTTATAGGATCACAGGTCAATGAATACCACACATCCCCATTTGAGATGTTAAACGTGAGTATGGATGTCATGTTCCTCCACAACTGCCTGCCCTCCTTCGGGCAATGACGGCAGTACTCATATAGAGACAGATGGGAGTGAACGTCACTCACATCCACCATTCCATCCTGGTTTGTATTGTTAAAGATGTGCAATAATACAGCAGCAGGAGTGGGCACCACCACTAGACAAGTGGTAATCAGATCTTGAACGCTTCGTATGTTACTCATACAGAAGTGAGATAAATTCAGCACTTACTGCGCCAGATGAATCCAAACATTGTTCGTTTGATGTAATAGCATTGGCATCTGCGGCTGACGATTGAATCTTTGGACTATGAGCCCCTCCCGCTCCCCGGTGGAACCTCCCGAAAGGGCTCCATACACCACACTCATCGCACAGGCACCCCACAGGATGATCTGAAAAGAACAAAAGACAAAACACGTATTATCATTCTCACAAATAGCATTTGTCAGCGGGAACATGTTCCCATTTGTCTTGACCAGGTCGCATAACTACCAGGACATTGTCTGGTCCAGTGGCAATGACATCAGCGGGTTGAGGAGGGTTATTTGGGGATTCAATCCACACTTTGGCCCCTGGGTTCTTATCCGTAGAACCGAATCCTCCTTTGCCTCTTACAGTGAGAAGGGCTGGGGCACTCCCCTTTTTGACAACACCTCCATAAACCGGCATGATGACAATTTGGGCAATGCGATCACCGGGTTGCACCACTAGGTCTGTGTCACCACTGTTCAAGAGAATTACTTTCAACTCGCCCTGGTAGTCTGCATCTATCATGCCTCCTGAAACTTGGATGCCTCTCAGGGCAAGCCCAGATCGAGGGGCGATTAGACCATAATGCTCAGGGGGAATCTGAATTCCAACCCCTGTTTCAATCAGGGTGATATCTCTAGGCTTCAATCGATGCATGTGTAAAGCATGCAGGTCATGTCCTGCAGATTCTGGCGTAGCTCAATATGGGGCCAAAGCTCCTGGAGCTGTTTCCCAATACACAATGGTATTGCTTGCTGTAAATGGATTAATCTGTAAAGCAGGTGTGAGCATTCTCATGAGAAGTGTCTCGGCATTCGTAAGGGGTCGGTTGTTCAAAATTTGCAAAGCATTGTACGAATTATCCCTCCACCCCTTCAGTGTCCCATCAGACAGTTTGCGCAATTGCTCTTTCAACAACCCATTCATTCCCTCAATCAGTCCCGCTGCTTGCGGGTAGTAAGGTATGTGAAAAATCCACTCAGTATTGTGTTGTGCACAATTGTCCTGCACTAGTCTGCCCTTGAAGTGGCTGGCGTTATCACTTTGAATTTGGAGCGGCACTCCATAGTACAGAATCAACAGATCTAATGTTTTCAGGGTGCTCTGCTGAGTTGCGCGCTTGCAGGGAAAGGCTATGAGATAACCAGAGTAAGTATTCACCACTGTGCAGGCATACTGACACCATCTGCTCACTGGCATTGGTCCAATGTAGTCAATCTGCCATATCTGTCCTGGCAATTTACCTCTGCCTAGCTTGCCTCTCACCACCTGTGGGACCGGTCTGTGCTGTGTATGCTGACAAACGGGACATTCAATGATTGCTGTTTTAATTAAATCCAGGGGAAGATGCATCCTTCTAATCTCTGCCCACCTGTGAGTAGCTTTTTCTCCAAGATGTCCGCATTTCTGGTGTGCTCATTTAGCCATTCCCACCAAATCAGAATTCTGCGCCTCCACTTCACTCTCTTAAATCTTGGCTCGATCGTCTGCAAGACAATTGAACCATCATTCCAATGAATCAGTTGGACAGTGAGCGTCCACATCATAGACAGTCATGGTGCTTTGAGGTAACATTTCCCAGATCTCCTGCCATAACTCCTTCCCCCATACCTCCTTGTAATGAATTTTGTACTGATGTGCATGCCACATGGGAAGCCAAGTAGCTAATCCATTGGCGGTAGACCAGGAATCTGTATAAATGTGACATTTTCCGGGTAGCTCTTGTTCAAAGCTTGATACACAGCATAAAGCTCTGCAAACTGGCTACTTCTTCCTGTCCTGTAGTTGTTAAAAGCTTCTTTGTAACAGGATTATAGGACACTACTTTCCAGTGCCTTTTCGCTCCAACATATTTTGCTGAGCCCTCTGTGAACCACACATGTTTTTAATCATCTGCAGACAATTCTGCGAACGGTTGGCCCCATCCTACCAGAGATTCACAAACTGGTGGTACATCATGCAACATTTCTGAATTCTCCACGGAAGCCTGCGCTACCTGCTCATGCAAAACGGCGGTTCCTTTTGGAGCCGCTCGTGCCCTGTCCTGGACATACCATTTCCATTTTATAATGCTGGCTTCCTGTGCATGCCCAATTCTGTGAGTCCTAGGAGAACTCATCGCCCACTGCATGATGGGGATTTCAGGTCTTAAAATCACATTATGTCCCAATGTAATTTGCTCGGTATCAACCAGAGCCCAATAGCAAGCTAGCAGCTGCTTCTCAAAGGGAGTGTACCGCTCTCCTGCCTTGGGTAACTTCTTTGTCCAGAATCCCAGGGGCACCCTCTTTCTTCCTTGTTTTTGCCATAAACTCCAATTAGCATGCTGCCCCTGGACTGTCACATTCAGCTCGATGTCTCCCTCCCGAATCGGCCACAAATCCAAAGCATGCTGAATGGCGTCTTTCGCCAATTCAAACGCGCGCTGCTCCTGCTCTCCCCATTCAAACGCATTCTTCTTTCGTGTAACTTTGTACAATGGGGCCAAAATCTGAGACAAATGGGGTATGTGCTCTCTCCAATACCCGAATAGTCCAATAAAACTCTGGGCTTCCTTCCGATTTCGCGGCACTGCAAATTCCTTAATCTTTTGTTTCACTTTTGGCAACACTTCTCTGTGTCCTTGATTCCACTGAGTGCCCAACAATTTCACGCTGTGAGACGGTCCCTGTACTTTCTTGGGGTTAATCTCCCACCCTTTATTCTGCAAATGTTCCACCACCCTGTCTAGCTGAATCTGCACCTGTTCTTGTGTCTCTCCCTGCATCATCACGTCATCTATGTAGTGGGAAATTTGCACTCCGGGAACCACAGGTACTTCATCCAAATGCTCTGCCACCAGCCGGTGACAGATAGTGGGGCTATGTAAATACCCCGTGGGCAATCTACAAGAAGTGTACTGGCGCCCCGCCCACTGGAATACCAGCTGAGGCTGGCTCTCAGTGGCTATTGGTATGGGGAAGGAAGCATTGGCAATGTCAATTGTGGCATACCAAGTCCCACTGTGTTTCTGTATGTTCTCAATCAAGGTAATGGTGTCTGGGACTGCCGCAGTCAGAGGAGGGGTATATTTATTCAACTGACGATAATCAATGCAAATCCTCCAACTGTTATCACTTTTGCGAACAGGCCAGAGGGCATTATTCCATGCAGTGGTGATGGGAATTATTACCCCGGCCTCCAGTAAGTCATGTATAGTCTGGCTAATCTCTTCATGTCCTCCTTGTAGTCTGTACTGTTTCATTTGAATCACCTTAGTGGCTTGGGGAAGTATTACTGGAGAAATCTTCAGCAGCCCCACCCTCGCGGCGGCTATTGATATAAATCTTTTGGAACCAAATTGATAACATCCATCTTCCAAATGTAGGGTCATCCCTTTCAAAATGTCAATCCCAATAATGTACTCGGGAATGGGCACAATCAAGACAGTGTATTCTCTCTTTGGGAGTGCCCCTATTTTCATGGGAACCACTATCTGCACTGCTGGGGTTTCTTTTCCGCCCAGTCCCGTAATGGTGAAGTACTGTCCCTTGAATTTTCTTGGGTTTCCATGAATTAAAGAGGCCTCCGCTCCGGTGTCAACAAGGGCTCGAACTTTCTGAACATTTCCACGTTTCCAAAAAATGTCTACTTTAACATGTGGTCCGTTATCTTTGCGAGCCCATCCCTGCTCCGGAGTTTGACCTATTTCCTAGTCTATTTTCACTCTGCGCACATCGGAGTCTGCCCAAGTCACATCTGGATACAGTCTGCGGTAATTCTCAGGAAACTCCTCCTCCCTGTCTCTGCTTCGCAACCTCTCTGAGCTTACCAGCTCTCTCTCCCGGTCCCTGCCTCGAGATCTCTCAGGACCTGTCTGTTCCCGGTCTCTCTCCCTGCTCCGGGTTCCCTCTGAGCCTCGGTGCTCTTGCTCCCAATCTCCATCATCTGGGGATCTCTCTCTACTGCAGGGCTCTCTCCCTCTCTCTCCCTCTTCATCCTCGCGCTCCTCCCATCCTGCCTTTCTCTGGTTCACCACTTTGTTATCTTTCTTGTTCCCTTTCCTGCTTCCCTCCTTCTTATCCAAACCGCGTTTGCGGTACATCTCCCACATGTCCTTAGTGGTTATCCCATCAATGTCATCCCTGGCCACCCCATCTTTCAGCAAGGCCAGAAACATGTCCCACCTTGACACCCTGTTGTTATCAGTACGACTCTCAGACCGTGAATTCCTCTCTGGCTTAGTCCACTCCCCTAAATCACTTAACTCATGCACCGCTTCTACCACCTGAGGCAGTGGGTTACCAGTCTGACTAATTAACAAAGTCATAATGACATGCTTGTATTCAGGAGGAGCGGCCCTAATCAGCCGGTTTTGCACAGACAAATTTAAAATTCCATTCATCAAATTATGAGCATTACCCAGAAAGATAGCTGTTTTCATTACTTCCTCCTTCAATCTCTGTACTGCATCTCTCAAAGTATACCAAGGTTTATCATTAGGCGGCCAGTCTGACTCTGTCGGATACTTCTGAGCACACCCTTGTGCCGCCAACTCCAACAGATTGGTCATGGGACCATTCCCTGGATAAGTTCTAAACTCATTTTGGATAACTGGGTCCGTACTTAAGATACAAAACCTCAGGGCGTCACTGTGATCTAATTCGACCCCCTGACCCCCCCATATCATGCACTCGCACCATCCACGTAAGCAATGTTTCCCCAGACCTCTGTCGAAATCTGTCTATCACATCACTTAGTTCTTGCTGTGTGTAATCCTCCAGAGCATCCAGCATCACCCCTCCAGGGTTACCTGGCTATGCTGTAACCTTCGCCCATATATTGGCTGTGCACGGACAACATTCCTGCGCTCTGTCTTTTCCTGACTAACATCTTGACAGTTGTCACCCCCGAACTCATCTGAAAAATCAGACGTATCCCCGATGTTTCCATCCCAAAACTCAGGGTCAAAGGCTAATCCTGCCTGAGAGATAGCTAAATGTACCTTATTTTTATTAACTTTCACTCTTCGTTTCCTGTGTTTATATTGAGCGACGCTAACTGCCGTCCTCTCTGCAATCAGCTGGTACATTTCAAGCTTATCACTTAACAATTTATTTTGACAAGCTAACATGGTAGAGGAATTTCGGGCTTCTACTAACTCCTTCTCCAGCTGCTCGTGCTCGTTTTGTAACTGTAAACATTTTTCATGCAACTTTCTGTATGCAGAGAGCAAGATCCAGCTTCGCCTCCCTAACGTACAAATCTCTTTTCCCTTGTCAGTTGACACTTTTTGTAAACATGTAAAAACATCTTCAGGTTCTGCATTTAACATGCACGCATTCCAGTTTTCACACAAACCAGCACAACATGACCATTCCTGAGCTAAAAGTTTATACGTGCCATTTCCCACCCCAGTATCTCTATGTCTGGATTTGATACATGAGAACTTGCTTTTGAACTCGCTTTGATCTTATTAAACATTTTCCTTTTTTTTTTCGAATCCTGCAAATGACTACGCCAAATTGTGTTGCTTCACTCTTCAGAATAACAGAACTATACACTTCAGGATAGTTTAGAGCACAATGTGAAACAATAACCAGGTTTATTTATGGAGCAAGTTCTCATATAGCAAAACTGACCACACTAACATATTATGAAAAATAACATGAGAATAACCGTGAGCATATAAACACTCTGTGATATCATGAAAAATAACACGAAAATAACTGCAAGAATAAGTGCATATAACACACGCACACACAATATGCTTCAATGCTTATAAATTGAAAGGCTTCACCGAAAAGAGATTCTGCATCCCTCCTCCGCACACAAAAAGCCGGGGAACCCAAACCGACTGGCACAGGGAGTCTCCTTCGGGACAATCAGTCCTCCTGGCGTTGCGTCCAACCCAGAAGAGAGTTCCTAAACCAGTCCATCCAGGCTCCTGACCTTTATAGTATTTACTAACGCCCAGGAGTCTTTTCTAGAAAAAGACCCCCTCCTTTACAAATTGTGCAATCGGCGGTACCTTGTTCACCCTTTGAGACGTCTCCTCGGAACGGGCCAGGTTCCCAGAAGAGGGCTTCAAAGTGAAGCTTACATTCCTCCTTGAGTACAGGCGCATCCCCCTGTTGTCCTAACTGTTAGCTCGTGGAATGTAAATAGCGCCCTTCGTATCAGGCAGATGGAGCGAAGTTGAGCAGAAAAACACCCCACCCTGCAGCTTGCCGAAGCTTGTGGAAAAACACAGAACAGTGCTTTACGCACAGAACCAGACTCGACAAAATGGAGTCGTGAACCAATGTAAAATGGAAGCAGAGGCCAGTGGTCCATAGTATATTTCATTGTTCTTACCCTGCACCACTGTTCACCTTGCACGTAGTGCACTTGCACGTAGTGCATGTAGCAATACATTCCACCCTTGGACCATTTGGGCATCTTACAACTAAGTATATCATATAAGCTGAGATGGCAATGCTCTTAGGCGACACTGAGATAGAAGGTTAGGCACACACTGAATACAACAAAATAACGAAATTAAAATAACTATTATGATAATGATTACACCAAGGATATAACGCAGTTGGCATAAATTAGGCAGCCATCCAAAAACCCAGTCTCACCACCCCTTGTCAACATCCTGCTGCACCCCCTTTACTAACTTATGCAGGGCCTCTATATGGGAGTTGATTGATATGGAGTGGTCGGATAAATTAAAACAACACAACCCTTCAAAATCGCTGCAGCCATGGTTGCGTTTGAGCAGTAAATAATCAATAGCGGCGCAATTCTGCAAAGCCGCTTTTCTAGTTCCCTGTACATCTAATAACAGGTCAGCTAAAGCAGCTGATGTATAATTAATATCCTTAACTACTAAACATGCAAGTTTATTAATAACTCTGGTATTATACACTGCGAGCCCTGGCACCCCTACGATAGAACCAGCTAAACTGACATATTCCGTTTTGGAAAGCAATGAAATTTCAGAATCACAGTCTGTAGGCAATTGAATAGTGTTTCTGGTATAGCGAGGGTGTAGAGCAGTATCCATAGGAAACATGAGAAAGCCTAAGCGTGTCCAGGCACAAGGCCCTCCAGTTAGATTGGCTGGGATATAGGTAAAAGAGATGTTACCACATGAAAAGAGCCAACCTTTAGGCAACTTAACGTTTTGAATGTGGCTGGCAGCAGGCACCACATTTTGGCAGAACATTGAATTGTTTACATTCAAACAGATCAGATCATTTCGTGAGTGGCACAATGTCTGTTGTGCAGCAGTTAAGTTTTTGTCTCCTTTCCCCAATTTCAGCCGAGCACATTTGCCTATTTTTATAGGATCACAGGTCAATGAATACCACACATCCCCATTTGAGATGTTAAACGTGAGTATGGATGTCATGTTCCTCCACAACCGCCTGCCCTCCTTTGGGCAATGACGGCAGTACTCATATAAAGACAGATGGGAGTGAACGTCACTCACATCCACCATTCCATCCTGGTTTGTATTGTTTTTAATATGTGCAATAATACAGCAGCAGGAGTGGGCACCGCCACTGGACAAGTGGTAATCAGATCTTGAACGCCTCGTATGTTACTCATACAAAAGTGAGATACATTCAGCACTTCCTGCGCCACATGAATCCAAACATTGTTCGTTTGATGTAATAGCATTGGCATCTGCGGCTGACGATTGAATCTTTGGACTATGAGCCCCTCCCGCTTCCCGGTGGAGCCTCCCGAAAGGGCTCCATACACCACACTCATCGCACAGGCACCCCACAGGATGATCTGAAAAGAACAAAAGACAAAACATGTATTATCATTCTCACAAATAGCATTTGTCAGCGGGAACATGTTCCCATTTGTCTTGACCAGGTCGCATACCTACCAGGACATTGTCTGGTCCAGTGGCAATGACATCAGCGGGTTGAGGAGGGTTATTTGGGGATTCAATCCACACTTTGGCCCCTGGGTTCTTATCCGTAGAACCGAATCCTCCTTTGCCTCTTACAGTGAGAAGGGCTGGGGCACTCCCCTTTTTGACAACACCTCCATAAACCGGCATGATGACAATTTGGGCAACGCGATCACCGGGTTGCACCACTAGGTCTGTGTCACCACTGTTCAAGAGAATGACTTTCAACTCGCCCTGGTAGTCTGCATCTATCACACCTCCTAAAACTTGGATGCCTCTCAGGGCAAGCCCAGATCGAGGGGCGATTAGACCATAATGCTCAGGGGGGATCTGAATTCCAACCCCTGTTTCAATCAGGGTGATATCTCTAGGCTTCAATCGATGCATGTGTAAAGCATGCAGGTCATGTCCTGCAGATTCTGGCGTAGCTCAATATGGGGCCAAAGCTCCTGGAGCTGTTTACCAATACACAATGGTATTGCTTGCTGTAAATGGATTAATCTGTAAAGCAGGTGTGAGCATTCTCATGAGAAGTGTCTCGGCATTCGTAAGGGGTCGGTTGTTCAAAATTTGCAAAGCATCGTACAAATTATCCCTCCACCCCTTCAGTGTCCCATTAGACAGTTTGCGCAATTGCTCTTCCAACAACCCATTCATTCGCTCAATCAGTCCCGCTGCTTGCGGGTAGTAAGGTATGTGAAAAATCCACTCAGTATTGTGTTGTGCACAATAGTCCTGCACTAGTCTGCCCTTGAAGTGGCTGGCGTTATCACTTTGAATTTGGAGCGGCACTCCATAGTACAGAATCGACAGATCTAATGTTTTCAGGGTGCTCTGCTGAGTTGCACACTTGCAGGGAAAGGCTATGAGATAACCAGAGTAAGTATTCACCACTGTGCAGGCATACTGACACCCTCTGCTCACTGGCGTTGGTCCAATGTAGTCAATCTGCCATATCTGTCCTGGCAATTTACCTCTGCCTAGCTTGCCTCTCACCACCTGTGGGACCGGTCTGTGCTGTTTATGCTGACAAATGGGACATTCAATGATTGCTGTTTTAATTAAATCTAGGGGAAGATGCATCCCTCTAATCTCTGCCCACCTGTGAGTAGCTTTTTCTCCAAGATGTCCGCATTTCTGGTGTGCCCATTTAGCCATTCCCACCAAATCAGAATTCTGCACCTCCACTTCAGTCTCTTGAATCTTGGCTCGATCGTCTGCAAGACAATTGAACCATCGGTTTAATGAATCAGTTGGACATTGAGCGTCCACATCATACACAGTCACGGTGCTTTGAGGTAACATTTCCCAGATCTCCTGCCATAACTCCTTCCCCCATACCTCCTTGTTATGGATTTTGTACTGATGTGCATGCCACATGGGAAGCCAAGTAGCTAATCCATTGGCGGTAGACCAGGAATCTGTGTAAATGTGACATTTTCCGGGTAGCTCTTGTTTCAAAGCATGATACACAGCATAAAGCTCTGCAAACTGGCTACTTCTTCCTGTCCTGTAGTTGTTAAAAGCTTCTTTGTAACAGGATTATAGGACACTGCTTTCCAGTGCCTTTTCGCTCCAACATATTTTGCTGAGCCCTCTGTGAACCACACATGTTTTTTATCATCTGCAGACAATTCTGTAAACGGTTGGCCCCATCCTACCAGAGATTCACACACCGGTGGTACATCATGCAACATTTCTGAATTCTCCACGGAAGCCTGCGCTACCTGCTCATGCAAAACGGCGGTTCCTTTTGGAGCCGCTCGTGCCCTGTCCTGGACATACCATTTCCATTTTATAATGCTGGCTTCCTGTGCATGCCCAATTCTGTGAGTCCTAGGAGAACTCATTGCCCACTGCATGATAGGGATTTCAGGTCTTAAAATCACATTATGTCCCAATGTAATTTGCTCGGTATCAACCAGAGCCCAATAGCAAGCTAGCAGCTGCTTCTCAAAGGGAGTGTACCGCTCTCCTGCCTTGGGTAACTTCTTTGTCCAGAATCCCAGGGACACCCTCCTTCTTCCTTGTTTTTGCCATAAACTCCAATTAGCATGCTGCCCCTGGACTGTCACATTCAGCTCGATGTCTCCCTCCCGAATCGGCCACAAATCCAAAGCATGCTGAATGGCGTCTTTCGCCAATTCAAACGTGCGCTGCTCCTGCTCTCCCCATTCAAACGCATTCTTCTTCCGTGTAACTTTGTACAATGGGGCCAAAATCTGAGACAAATGGGGTATGTGCTGTCTCCAATACCCGAATAGTCCAATAAAACTCTGGGCTTCCTTCCGATTTCGCGGCACTGCAAATTCCTTAATCTTTTGTTTCACTTTTGGCAACACTTCTCTGTGTCCTTGATTCCACTGAGTGCACAAAAATTTCACGCTCTGAGACAGACCCTGCACTTTCTCGGGGTTACTCTCCCACCCTTTATTCTGCAAATGTTCCACCACCCTGTCTAGCTGAATCTGCACCTGTTCTTGTGTCTCTCCCTGCATCATCACGTCATCTATGTAGTGGGAAATTTGCACTCCGGGAACCACAGGTACTTCATCCAAATACTCTGCCACCAGCCGGTGACAGATAGTGGGGCTATGTAAATACCCCGTGGGCAATCTACAGAAAGTGTACTGGCGCCCCGCCCACTGGAATGCCAGCTGAGGCTGGCTCTCAGTGGCTATTGGTATGGGGAAGGAAGCATTGGCAATGTCAATTGTGGCATACCAAGTCCCACTGTGTTTCTGTATGTTCTCAATCAAGGTAATGGTGTCTGGGACCGCCGCAGTCAGAGGAGGGGTATATTTATTCAACTGACGATAATCAATGCAAATCCTCCAACTGTTATCACTTTTGCAAACAGGCCAGAGGGCATTATTCCATGCAGTGGTGATGGGAATTATTACCCCGGCCTCCAGTAAGTCATGTATAGTCTGGCTAATCTCTTCATGTCCTCCTGGTAGTCTGTACTGTTTCATTTGAATCACCTTAGTGGCTTGGGGAAGTATTACTGGAGAAATCTTCAGCAGCCCCACCCTCACGGCGGCTATTGATATAAATCTTTTGGAGCCAAATTGATAACATCCATCTTCTAAATGTAGGGTCATCCCTTTCAAAATGTCAATCCCAATAATGTACTCTGGAATGGGCACAATCAAGACAGTGTATTCTCTCTTTGGGAGTGCACCTATTTTCATGGGAACCAATATCTGCACTGCTGGGGTTTCTTTTCCGCCCAGTCCCGTAATGGTGAAGTACTGTCCCTTGAATTTTCTTCGGTTTCCACGAATTAAAGAGGCCTCCGCTCCAGTGTCAACAAGGGCTCGAACTTTCTGAACATTTCCACGTTTCCCAAAAATTTCTACTTTAACATGTGGTCCGTTATCTTTGCGAGCCCATCCCTGCTCCGGAGTTTGACCTATTTCCTAGTCTATTTTCACTCTGCGCACATCGGAGTCTGCCCAAGTCACATCTGGATACAGTCTGCAGTAATTCTCAGGAAACTCCTCCTCCCTGTCTCTGCTTCGCAACCTCTCTGAGCTTACCAGCTCTCTCTCCCAGTCCCTGCCTCGAGATCTCTCAGGACCTGTCTGTTCCCGGTCTCTCTCCCTGCTCCGGGTTCCCTCTGAGCCTCGGTGCTCTTGCTCCCAATCTCCATCATCTGGGATCTCTCTCTACTGCAGGGCTCTCTCCCTCTCTCTCCCTCTTCATCCTCGCGCTCCTCCCATCCTGCCTTTCTCTGGTTCACCACTTTGTTATCTTTCTTGTTCCCTTTCCTGCTTCCCTCCTTCTTATCCAAACCGCGTTTGCGGTACATCTCCCACATGTCCTTAGTGGTTATCCCATCAATGTCATCCCTGGCCACCGCATCTTTCAGCAAGGCCAGAAACATGTCCCACCTTGACACCCTGTTGTTATCAGTACGACTCTCAGACCGTGAATTCCTCTCTGGCTTAGTCCACTCCCCTAAATCACCTAACTCATGCACCGCTTCTACCACCTGAGACAGTGGGTTACCAGTCTGACTAATTAACAAAGTCATAATGACATGCTTGTATTCAGGAGGAGCGGCCCTAATCAGCCGGTTTTGCACAGACAAATTTAAAATTCCATTCATCAAATTATGAGCATTACCCAGAACGATAGCTGTTTTCATTACTTCCTCCTTCAATCTCTGTACTGCATCTCTCAAAGTATACCAAGGTTTATCATTAGGCGGCCAGTCTGACTCTGTCGGATACTTCTGAGCACACCCTTGTGCCGCCAACTCCAACAGATTGGTCATGGGACCATTCCCTGGATAAGTTCTAAACTCATTTTGGATAACTGGGTCCGTACTTAAGATACAAAGCCTCAGGGCGTCACCGTGATCTAATTCGTCCCCCTGACCCACCCCATATCATGCACTCGCACCATCCACGTAAGCAATGTTTCCCCAGACCTCTGTCGAAATCTGTCTATCACATCACTTAGTTCTTGCTGTGTGTAATCCTCCAGAGCATCCAGCATCACCCCTCCAGGGTTACCTGGCTATGCTGTAACCTTCGCCGATATATTGGCTGTGCACGGACAACATTCCTGCGCTCTGTCTTTTCCTGACTAACATCTTGACAGTTGTCACCCCCGAACTCATCTGAAAAATCAGACGTATCCCCGATGTTTCCATCCCAAAACTCAGGGTCAAAGGCTAATCCTGCCTGAGAGATAGCTAAATGTACCTTATTTTTATTAACTTTCACTCTTCGTTTCTTGTGTTTATATTGAGCAACGCTAACTGCCGTCCTCTCTGCAATCAGCTGGTACATTTCAAGCTTATCACTTAACAATTTATTTTGACAAGCTAACATGGTAGAGGAATTTCGGGCTTCTACTAACTCCTTCTCCAGCTGCTCGTGGTCGTTTTGTAACTGTAAACATTTTTCATGCAACTTTCTGTACGCAGAGAGCAAGATCCAGCTTCGCCTCCCTAACGTACAAATCTCTTTTCCCTTGTCAGTTGACACTTTTTGTAAACATGTAAAAACATCTTCAGGTTCTGCAATTAACATGCACGCATTCCAGTTTTCACACAAACCAGCACAACATGACCATTCCTGAGCTAAAAGTTTATACGGGGCCGTTTCCCACCCCAGTATCTCTATGTCTGGATTTGATACATGAGAACTTGCTTTTGAACTCGCTTTGATCTTATTAAACATTTTCCTTTTTTTTTTCGAATCCTGCAAATGACTACGCCAAATTGTGTTGCTTCACTCTTCAGAATAACAGAACTATACACTTCAGGATAGTTTAGAGCACAATGTGAAACAATCACTCTTACACACCTTAGTAAGTAGAATAACCAGGTTTATTTATGGAGCAAGTTCTCATATAGCAAAACTGACCACACTAACATATTATGAAAAATAACATGAGAATAACCGTGAGAATATAAACACTCTGTGATATCATGAAAAATAACACGAAAATAACTGCAAGAATAAGTGCATATAACACACGCACACACAATATGCTTCAATGCTTATAAATTGAAAGGCTTCACCGAAAAGAGATTCTGCATCCCTCCTCCGCACACAAAAAGCCGGGGAACCCAAACCGACTGGCACAGGGAGTCTCCTTCGGGACAATCAGTCCTCCTGGCGTTGCGTCCAACCCAGAAGAGAGTTCCTAAACCAGTCCATCCAGGCTCCTGACCTTTATAGTATTTACTAACACCCAGGAGTCTTTTCTAGAAAAAGACCCCCTCCTTTACAAATTGTGCAATCGGCGGTACCTTGTTCACCCTTTGAGACGTCTCCTCGGAACGGGCCAGGTTCCCAGAAGAGGGCTTCAAAGTGAAGCTTACATTCCTCCTTGAGTACAGGCGCATCCCCCTGTTGTCCTAACTGTTAGCTCGTGGAATGTAAATAGCGCCCTTCGTATCAGGCAGATGGAGCGAAGTTGAGCAGAAAAACACCCCACCCTGCAGCTTGCCGAAGCTTGTGGAAAAACACAGAACAGTGCTTTACGCACAGAACCAGACTAACAAAATGGAATCGTGAACCAATGTAAAATGGAAGCAGAGGCCAGTGGTCCATAGTATATTTCATTGTTCTTACCCTGCACCACTGTTCACCTTGCACATAGTGCACTAGCACGTAGTGCATGTAGCAATACATTCCACCCTTGGACCATTTGGGCATCTTACAACTAAGTATATCCTATAAGCTGAGATGGCAATGCTCTTAGGCGACACTGAGATAGAAGGTTAGGCACACACTGAATACAACAAAATAACGAAATTAAAATAACTATTATGATAATGATTACACCAAGGATATAACGCAGTTGGCATAAATTAGGCAGCCATCCAAAAACCCAGTCTCACCACCCCTTGTCAACATCCTGCTGCACCCCCTTTACTAACTTATGCAGGGCCTCTATATGGGAGTTGATTGATATGGAGTGGTCGGATAAATTAAAACAACACAACCCTTCAAAATCGCTGAAGCCATGGTTGCGTTTGAGCAGTAAATAATCAATAGCGGCGCAATTCTGCAAAGCCGCTTTTCTAGTTCCCTGTACATCTAATAACAGCTCAGCTAAAGCAGCTGATGTATAATTAATATCCTTAACTACTAAACATGCAAGTTTATTAATAACTCTGGTATTATACACTGCGAGCCCTGGCACCCCTACGATAGAACCAGCTAAATTGACATATTCCGTTTTGGAAAGCAAGGAAATTTCAGAATCACAGTCTGTAGGCAATTGAATAGTGTCTCTGGTATAGCGAGGGTGTAGAGCAGTATCCATAGGAAACATGAGAAAGCCTAAGCGTGTCCAGGCACAAGGCCCTCCAGTTAGATTGGCTGGGATATAGGTAAAAGAGATGTTACCACATGAAAAGAGCCAACCTTTAGGCAACTTAACGTTTTGAATGTGGCTGGCAGCAGGCACCACATTTTGGCAGAACATTGAATTGTTTACATTCAAACAGGTCAGATCATTTCGTGAGTGGCACAATGTCTGTTGTGCAGCAGTTAAGTTTTTGTCTCCTTTCCCCAATTTCAGCTGAGCACATTTGCCTATTTTTATAGGATCACAGGTCAATGAATACCACACATCCCCATTTGAGATGTTAAACGTGAGTATGGATGTCATGTTCCTCCACAACCGCCTGCCCTCCTTTGGGCAATGACGGCAGTACTCATATAGAGACAGATGGGAGTGAACGTCACTCACATCCACCATTCCATCCTGGTTTGTATTGTTAAAGATGTGCAATAATACAGCAGCAGGAGTGGGCACCGCCACTGGACAAGTGGTAAGCAGATCTTGAACGCTTCGTATGTTACTCATACAAAAGTGAGATACATTCAGCACTTCCTGCGCCAGATGAATCCAAACATTGTTCGTTTGATGTAAAAGCATTGGCATCTGCGGCTGACGATTGAATCTTTGGACTATGAGCCCCTCCCGCTTCCCGGTGGAGCCTCCCGAAAGGGCTCCATACACCACACTCATCGCACAGGCATCCCACAGGATGATCTGAAAAGAACAAAAGACAAAACATGTATTATCATTCTCACAAATAGCATTTGTCAGCGGGAACATGTTCCCATTTGTCTTGACCAGGTCGCATACCTACCAGGACATTGTCTGGTCCAGTGCCAATGACATCAGCGGGTTGAGGAGGGTTATTTGGGGATTCAATCCACACTTTGGCCCCTGGGTTCTTATCCGTAGAACCGAATCCTCCTTTGCCTCTTACAGTGAGAAGGGCTGGGGCACTCCCCTTTTTGACAACACCTCCATAAACCGGCATGATGACAATTTGGGCAACGCGATCACCGGGTTGCACCACTAGATCGGTGTCACCACTGTTCAAGAGAATTACTTTCAACTCGCCCTGGTAGTCTGCATCTATCACACCTCCTAAAACTTGGATGCCTCTCAGGGCAAGCCCAGATCGAGGGGCGATTAGACCATAATGCTCAGGGGGGATCTGAATTCCAACCCCTGTTTCAATCAGGGTGATATCTCTAGGCTTCAATCAATGCATGTGTAAAGCATGCAGGTCATGTCCTGCAGATTCTGGCATAGCTCAATATGGGGCCAAAGCTCCTGGAGCTGTTTACCAATACACAATGGTATTGCTTGCTGTAAATGGATTAATCTGTAAAGCAGGTGTGAGCATTCTCATGAGAAGTGTCTTGGCATTCGTAAGGGGTCGGTTGTTCAAAATTTGCAAAGCATCGTACAAATTATCCCTCCACCCCTTCAGTGTCCCATTAGACAGTTTGCGCAATTCCTCTTTCAACAACCCATTCATTCGCTCAATCAGTCCCGCTGCTTGCGGGTAGTAAGGTATGTGAAAAATCCACTCAGTATTGTGTTGTGCACAATAGTCCTGCACTAGTCTGCCCTTGAAGTGGCTGGCGTTATCACTTTGAATTTGGAGCGGCACTCCATAGTACAGAATCAACAGATCTAATGTTTTCAGGGTGCTCTGCTGAGTTGCACGCTTGCAGGGAAAGGCTATGAGATAACCAGAGTAAGTATTCACCACTGTGCAGGCATACTGACACCCTCTGCTCACTGGCGTTGGTCCAATGTAGTCAATCTGCCATATCTGTCCTGGCAATTTACCTCTGCCTAGCTTGCCTCTCACCACCTGTGGGACCGGTCTGTGCTGTTTATGCTGACACATGGGACATTCAATGATTGCTGTTTTAATTAAATCTAGGGGAAGATGCATCCCTCTAATCTCTGCCCACCTGTGAGTAGCTTTTTCTCCAAGATGTCCGCATTTCTGGTGTGCCCATTTAGCCATTCCCACCAAATCAGAATTCTGCGCCTCCACTTCAGTCTCTTGAATCTTGGCTCGATCGTCTGCAAGACAATTGAACCATCGGTCTAATGAATCAGTTGGACAGTGAGCGTCCACATCATAGACAGTCATGGTGCTTTGAGGTAACATTTCCCAGATCTCCTGCCATAACTCCTTCCCCCATACCTCCTTGTTATGGATTTTGCACTGATGTGCATGCCACATGGGAAGCCAAGTAGCTAATCCATTGGCGGTAGACCAGGAATCTGTGTAAATGTGACATTTTCCGGGTAGCTCTTGTTTCAAAGCATGATACACAGCATAAAGCTCTGCAAACTGGCTACTTCTTCCTGTCCTGTAGTTGTTAAAAGCTTCTTTGTAACAGGATTATAGGACACTGCTTTCCAGTGCCTTTTCGCTCCAACATATTTTGCTGAGCCCTCTGTGAACCACACATGTTTTTTATCATCTGCAGACAATTCTGTGAACGGCTGGCCCCATCCTATCAGAGATTCACACACCGGTGGTACATTATGCAACATTTCTGAATTCTCCACGGAAGCCTGCGCTACCTGCTCATGCAAAACGGCGGTTCCTTTTGGAGCCGCTCGTGCCCTGTCCTGGACATACCATTTCCATTTTATAATGCTGGCTTCCTGTGCATGCCCAATTCTGTGAGTCCTAGGAGAACTCATCGCCCACTGCATGATGGGGATTTCAGGTCTTAAAATCACATTATGTCCCAATGTAATTTGCTCGGTATCAACCAGAGCCCAATAGCAAGCTAGCAGCTGCTTCTCAAAGGGAGTGTACCGCTCTCCTGCCTTGGGTAACTTCTTTGTCCAGAATCCCAGGGGCACCCTCTTTCTTCCTTGTTTTTGCCATAAACTCCAATAAGCATGCTGCCCCTGGACTGTCACATTCAGCTCGATGTCTCCCTCCCGAATCGGCCACAAATCCAAAGCATGCTGAATGGCGTCTTTCGCCAATTCAAACGTGCGCTGCTCCTGCTCTCCCCATTCAAACGCATTCTTCTTCCGTGCAACTTTGTACAATGGGGCCAAAATCTGAGAAAAATGGGGTATGTGCTGTCTCCAATACCCGAATAGTCCAATAAAACTCTGGCCTTCCTTCCGATTTCGCGGCACTGCAAATTCCTTAATCTTTTGTTTCACTTTTGGCAACACTTCTCTGTGTCCTTGATTCCACTGAGTGCACAAAAATTTCACGCTCTGAGACGGACCCTGCACTTTCTCGGGGTTACTCTCCCACCCTTTATTCTGCAAATGTTCCACCACCCTGTCTAGCTGAATCTGCACCTGTTCTTGTGTCTCTCCCTGCATCATCACGTCATCTATGTAGTGGGAAATTTGCACTCCGGGAACCACAGGTACTTCATCCAAATACTCTGCCACCAGCCGGTGACAGATAGTGGGGCTATGTAAATACCCCGTGGGCAATCTACAGAAAGTGTACTGGCGCCCCGCCCACTGGAATGCCAGCTGAGGCTGGCTCTCAGTGGCTATTGGTATGGGGAAGGAAGCATTGGCAATGTCAATTGTGGCATACCAAGTCCCACTGTGTTTCTGTATGTTCTCAATCAAGGTAATGGTGTCTAGGACCGCCGCAGTCAGAGGAGGGGTATATTTATTCAACTGACGATAATCAATGCAAATCCTCCAACTGTTATCACTTTTGCAAACAGGCCAGAGGGCATTATTCCATGCAGTGGTGATGGGAATTATTACCCCGGCCTCCAGTAAGTCATGTATAGTCTGGCTAATCTCTTCATGTCCTCCTGGTAGTCTGTACTGTTTCATTTGAATCACCTTAGTGGCTTGGGGAAGTATTACTGGAGAAATCTTCAGCAGCCCCACCCTCACGGCGGCTATTGATATAAATCTTTTGGAGCCAAATTGATAACATCCATCTTCTAAATGTAGGGTCATCCCTTTCAAAATGTCAATCCCAATAATGTACTCTGGAATGGGCACAATCAAGACAGTGTATTCTCTCTTTTGGAGTGCACCTATTTTCATGGGAACCACTATCTGCACTGCTGGGGTTTCTTTTCCGCCCAGTCCCGTAATGGTGAAGTACTGTCCCTTGAATTTTCTTCGGTTTCCACGAATTAAAGAGGCCTCCGCTCCAGTGTCAACAAGGGCTCGAACTTTCTGAACATTTCCACGTTTCCCAAAAATTTCTACTTTAACATGTGGTCCGTTATCTTTGCGAGCCCATCCCTGCTCCGGAGTTTGACCTATTTCCTAGTCTATTTTCACTCTGCGCACATCGGAGTCTGCCCAAGTCACATCTGGATACAGTCTGCAGTAATTCTCAGGAAACTCCTCCTCCCTGTCTCTGCTTCGCAACCTCTCTGAGCTTACCAGCTCTCTCTCCCAGTCCCTGCCTCGAGATCTCTCAGGACCTGTCTGTTCCCGGTCTCTCTCCCTGCTCCAGGTTCCCTCTGAGCCTCGGTGCTCTTGCTCCCAATCTCCATCATCTGGGGATCTCTCTCTACTGCAGGGCTCTCTCCCTCTCTCTCCCTCTTCATCCTCGCGCTCCTCCCATCCTGCCTTTCTCTGGTTCACCACTTTGTTATCTTTCTTGTTCCCTTTCGTGCTTCCCTCCTTCTTATCCAAACCGCGTTTGCAGTACATCTCCCACATGTCCTTAGTGGTTATCCCATCAATGTCATCCCTGGCCACCCCATCTTTCAGCAAGGCCAGAAGCATGTCCCACCTTGACACCCTGTTGTTATCAGTACGACTCTCAGACCGTGAATTCCTCTCTGGCTTAGTCCACTCCCCTAAATCACTTAACTCATGCACCGCTTCTACCACCTGAGACAGTGGGTTACCAGTCTGACTAATTAACAAAGTCATAATGACATGCTTGTATTCAGGAGGAGCGGCCCTAATCAGCCGGTTTTGCACAGACAAATTTAAAATTCCATTCATCAAATTATGAGCATTACCCAGAAAGATAGCTGTTTTCATTACTTCCTCCTTCAATCTCTGTACTGCATCTCTCAAAGTATACCAAGGTTTATCATTAGGCGGCCAGTCTGACTCTGTTGGATACTTCTGAGCACACCCTTGTGCCGCCAACTCCAACAGATTGGTCATGGGACCATTCCCTGGATAAGTTCTAAACTAATTTTGGATAACTGGGTCCGTACTTAAGATACAAAGCCTCGGGGCGTCACCGTGATCTAATTCGTCCCCCTGACCCCCCCATATCATGCACTCGCACCATCCACGTAAGCAATGTTTCCCCAGACCTCTGTCGAAATCTGTCTATCACATCACTTAGTTCTTGCTGTGTGTTATCCTCCAGAGCATCCAGCATCACCCCTCCAGGGTTACCTGGCTATGCTGTAACCTTCGCCGATATATTGGCTGTGCACGGACAACATTCCTGCGCTCTGTCTTTTCCTGACTAACATCTTGACAGTTGTCACCCCCGAACTCATCTGAAAAATCAGACGTATCCCCGATGTTTCCATCCCAAAACTCAGGGTCAAAGGCTAATCCTGCCTGAGAGATAGCTAAATGTACCTTATTTTTATTAACTTTCACTCTTCGTTTCTTGTGTTTATATTGAGCAACGCTAACTGCCGTCCTCTCTGCAATCAGCTGGTACATTTCAAGCTTATCACTTAACAATTTATTTTGACAAGCTAACATGGTAGAGGAATTTCGGGCTTCTACTAACTCCTTCTCCAGCTGCTCGTGGTCGTTTTGTAACTGTAAACATTTTTCATGCAACTTTCTGTACGCAGAGAGCAAGATCCAGCTTCGCCTCCCTAACGTACAAATCTCTTTTCCCTTGTCAGTTGACACTTTTTGAAAACATGTAAAAACATCTTCAGGTTCTGCAATTAACATGCACGCATTCCAGTTTTCACACAAACCAGCACAACATGACCATTCCTGAGCTAAAAGTTTATACGGGGCCGTTTCCCACCCCAGTATCTCTATGTCTGGATTTGATACATGAGAACTTGCTTTTGAACTCGCTTTGATCTTATTAAACCTTTTTTTTTTTTTTTTTTTCGAATCCTGCAAATGACTACACCAAATTGTGTTGCTTCACTCTTCAGAATAACAGAACTATACACTTCAGGATAGTTTAGAGCACAATGTGAAACAATCACTCTTACACACCTTAGTAAGTAGAATAACCAGGTTTATTTATGGAGCAAGTTCTCATATAGCAAAACTGACCACACTAACATATTATGAAAAATAACATGAGAATAACCGTGAGAATATAAACACTCTGTGATATCATGAAAAATAACACGAAAATAACTGCAAGAATAAGTGCATATAACACACGCACACACAATATGCTTCAATGCTTATAAATTGAAAGGCTTCACCGAAAAGAGATTCTGCATCCCTCCTCCGCACACAAAAAGCCGGGGAACCCAAACCGACTGGCACAGGGAGTCTCCTTCGGGACAATCAGTCCTCCTGGTGTTGCGTCCAACCCAGAAGAGAGTTCCTAAACCAGTCCATCCAGGCTCCTGACCTTTATAGTATTTACTAACGCCCAGGAGTCTTTTCTAGAAAAAGACCCCCTCCTTTACAAATTGTGCAATCGGCTGTACCTTGTTCACCCTTTGAGACGTCTCCTCGGAACGGGCCAGGTTCCCAGAAGAGGGCTTCAAAGTGAAGCTTACATTCCTCCTTGAGTACAGGCGCATCCCCCTGTTGTCCTAACTGTTAGCTCGTGGAATGTAAATAGCGCCCTTCGTATCAGGCAGATGGAGCAAAGTTGAGCAGAAAAACACCCCACCCTGCAGCTTGCCGAAGCTTGTGGAAAAACACAGAACAGTGCTTTACGCACAGAACCAGACTCGACAAAATGGAGTCGTGAACCAATGTAAAATGGAAGCAGAGGCCAGTGGTCCATAGTATATTTCATTGTTCTTACCCTGCACCACTGTTCACCTTGCACATAGTGCACTAGCACGTAGTGCATGTAGCAATACATTCCACCCTTGGACCATTTGGGCATCTTACAACTAAGTATATCCTATAAGCTGAGATGGCAATGCTCTTAGGCGACACTGAGATAGAAGGTTAGGCACACACTGAATACAACAAAATAACGAAATTAAAATAACTATTATGTTAATGATTACACCAAGGATATAACGCAGTTGGCATAAATTAGGCAGCCATCCAAAAACCCAGTCTCACCACCCCTTGTCAACATCCTGCTGCACCCCCTTTACTAACTTATGCAGGGCCTCTATATGGGAGTTGATTGATATGGAGTGGTCGGATAAATTAAAACAACACAACCCTTCAAAATCGCTGCAGCCATGGTTGCGTTTGAGCAGTAAATAATCAATAGCGGCGCAATTCTGCAAAGCCGCTTTTCTAGTTCCCTGTACATCTAATAACAGCTCAGCTAAAGCAGCTGATGTATAATTAATATCCTTAACTACTAAACATGCAAGTTTATTAATAACTCTGGTATTATACACTGCGAGCCCTGGCACCCCTACGATAGAACCAGCTAAACTGACATATTCCGTTTTGGAAAGCAAGGAAATTTCAGAATCACAGTCTGTAGGCAATTGAATAGTGTCTCTGGTATAGCGAGGGTGTAGAGCAGTATCCATAGGAAACATGAGAAAGCCTAAGCGTGTCCAGGCACAAGCCCCTCCAGTTAGATTGGCTGGGATATAGGTAAAAGAGATGTTACCACATGAAAAGAGCCAACCTTTAGGCAACTTAACGTTTTGAATGTGGCTGGCAGCAGGCACCACATTTTGGCAGAACATTGAATTGTTTACATTCAAACAGGTCAGATCATTTCGTGAGTGGCACAATGTCTGTTGTGCAGCAGTTAAGTTTTTGTCTCCTTTCCCCAATTTCAGCTGAGCACATTTGCCTATTTTTATAGGATCACAGGTCAATGAATACCACACATCCCCATTTGAGATGTTAAACGTGAGTATGGATGTCATGTTCCTCCACAACCGCCTGCCCTCCTTTGGGCAATGACGGCAGTACTCATATAGAGACAGATGGGAGTGAACGTCACTCACATCCACCATTCCATCCTGGTTTGTATTGTTAAAGATGTGCAATAATACAGCAGCAGGAGTGGGCACCGCCACTGGACAAGTGGTAAGCAGATCTTGAACGCTTCGTATGTTACTCATACAAAAGTGAGATACATTCAGCACTTCCTGCGCCAGATGAATCCAAACATTGTTCGTTTGATGTAATAGCATTGGCATCTGCGGCTGACGATTGAATCTTTGGACTATGAGCCCCTCCCGCTTCCCGGTGGAGCCTCCCGAAAGGGCTCCATACACCACACTCATCGCACAGGCACCCCACAGGATGATCTGAAAAGAACAAAAGACAAAACATGTATTATCATTCTCACAAATAGCATTTGTCAGCGGGAACATGTTCCCATTTGTCTTGACCAGGTCGCATACCTACCAGGACATTGTCTGGTCCAGTGGCAATGACATCAGCGGGTTGAGGAGGGTTATTTGGGGATTCAATCCACACTTTGGCCCCTGGGTTCTTATCCGTAGAACCGAATCCTCCTTTGCCTCTTACAGTGAGAAGGGCTGGGGCACTCCCCTTTTTGACAACACCTCCATAAACCGGCATGATGACAATTTGGGCAACGCGATCACCGGGTTGCACCACTAGGTCGGTGTCACCACTGTTCAAGAGAATTACTTTCAACTCGCCCTGGTAGTCTGCATCTATCACACCTCCTAAAACTTGGATGCCTCTCAGGGCAAGCCCAGATCGAGGGGCGATTAGACCATAATGCTCAGGGGGGATCTGAATTCCAACCCCTGTTTCAATCAGGGTGATATCTCTAGGCTTCAATCGATGCATGTGTAAAGCATGCAGGTCATGTCCTGCAGATTCTGGCGTAGCTCAATATGGGGCCAAAGCTCCTGGAGCTGTTTACCAATACACAATGGTATTGCTTGCTGTAAATGGATTAATCTGTAAAGCAGGTGTGAGCATTCTCATGAGAAGTGTCTCGGCATTCGTAAGGGGTCGGTTGTTCAAAATTTGCAAAGCATCGTACAAATTATCCCTCCACCCCTTCAGTGTCCCATTAGACAGTTTGCGCAATTGCTCTTTCAACAACCCATTCATTCGCTCAATCAGTCCCGCTGCTTGCGGGTAGTAAGGTATGTGAAAAATCCACTCAGTATTGTGTTGTGCACAATAGTCCTGCACTAGTCTGCCCTTGAAGTGGCTGGCGTTATCACTTTGAATTTGGAGCGGCACTCCATAGTACAGAATCGACAGATCTAATGTTTTCAGGGTGCTCTGCTGAGTTGCACGCTTGCAGGGAAAGGCTATGAGATAACCAGAGTAAGTATTCACCACTGTGCAGGCATACTGACACCCTCTGCTCACTGGCGTTGGTCCAATGTAGTCAATCTGCCATATCTGTCCTGGCAATTTACCTCTGCCTAGCTTGCCTCTCACCACCTGTGGGACCGGTCTGTGCTGTTTATGCTGACAAATGGGACATTAAATGATTGCTGTTTTAATTAAATCTAGGGGAAGATGCATCCCTCTAATCTCTGCCCACCTGTGAGTAGCTTTTTCTCCAAGATGTCCGCATTTCTGGTGTGCCCATTTAGCCATTCCCACCAAATCAGAATTCTGCGCCTCCACTTCAGTCTCTTGAATCTTGGCTCGATCGTCTGCAAGACAATTGAACCATCGGTCTAATGAATCAGTTGGACAGTGAGCGTCCACATCATAGACAGTCATGGTGCTTTGAGGTAACATTTCCCAGATCTCCTGCCATAACTCCTTCCCCCATACCTCCTTGTTATGGATTTTGCACTGATGTGCATGCCACATGGGAAGCCAAGTAGCTAATCCATTGGCGGTAGACCAGGAATCTGTGTAAATGTGACATTTTCCGGGTAGCTCTTGTTTCAAAGCATGATACACAGCATAAAGCTCTGCAAACTGGCTACTTCTTCCTGTCCTGTAGTTGTTAAAAGCTTCTTTGTAATAGGATTATAGGACACTGCTTTCCAGTGCCTTTTCGCTCCAACATATTTTGCTGAGCCCTCTGTGAACCACACATGTTTTTTATCATCTGCAGACAATTCTGTGAACGGCTGGCCCCATCCTACCAGAGATTCACACACCGGTGGTACATTATGCAACATTTCTGAATTCTCCACGGAAGCCTGCGCTACCTGCTCATGCAAAACGGCGGTTCCTTTTGGAGCCGCTCGTGCCCTGTCCTGGACATACCATTTCCATTTTATAATGCTGGCTTCCTGTGCATGCCCAATTCTGTGAGTCCTAGGAGAACTCATCGCCCACTGCATGATGGGGATTTCAGGTCTTAAAATCACATTATGTCCCAATGTAATTTGCTCGGTATCAACCAGAGCCCAATAGCAAGCTAGCAGCTGCTTCTCAAAGGGAGTGTACCGCTCTCCTGCCTTGGGTAACTTCTTTGTCCAGAATCCCAGGGGCACCCTCTTTCTTCCTTGTTTTTGCCATAAACTCCAATTAGCATGCTGCCCCTGGACTGTCACATTCAGCTCGATGTCTCCCTCCCGAATCGGCCACAAATCCAAAGCATGCTGAATGGCGTCTTTCGCCAATTCAAACGTGCGCTGCTCCTGCTCTCCCCATTCAAACGCATTCTTCTTCCGTGCAACTTTGTACAATGGGGCCAAAATCGGAGACAAATGGGGTATGTGCTGTCTCCAATACCCGAATAGTCCAATAAAACTCTGGGCTTCCTTCCGATTTCGCGGCACTGCAAATTCCTTAATCTTTTGATTCACTTTTGGCAACACTTCTCTGTGTCCTTGATTCCACTGAGTGCACAAAAATTTCACGCTCTGAGACGGACCCTGCACTTTCTCGGGGTTACTCTCCCACCCTTTATTCTGCAAATGTTCCACCACCCTGTCTAGCTGAATCTGCACCTGTTCTTGTGTCTCTCCCTGCATCATCACGTCATCTATGTAGTGGGAAATTTGCACTCCGGGAACCACAGGTACTTCATCCAAATACTCTGCCACCAGCCGGTGACAGATAGTGGGGCTATGTAAATACCCCGTGGGCAATCTACAGAAAGTGTACTGGCGCCCCGCCCACTGGAATGCCAGCTGAGGCTGGCTCTCAGTGGCTATTGGTATGGGGAAGGAAGCATTGGCAATGTCAATTGTGGCATACCAAGTCCCACTGTGTTTCTGTATGTTCTCAATCAAGGTAATGGTGTCTGGGACCGCCGCAGTCAGAGGAGGGGTATATTTATTCAACTGACGATAATCAATGCAAATCCTCCAACTGTTATCACTTTTGCAAACAGGCCAGAGGGCATTATTCCATGCAGTGGTGATGGGAATTATTACCCCGGCCTCCAGTAAGTCATGTATAGTCTGGCTAATCTCTTCATGTCCTCCTGGTAGTCTGTACTGTTTCATTTGAATCACCTTAGTGGCTTGGGGAAGTATTACTGGAGAAAACTTCAGCAGCCCCACCCTCACGGCGGCTATTGATATAAATCTTTTGGAGCCAAATTGATAACATCCATCTTCTAAATGTAGGGTCATCCCTTTCAAAATGTCAATCCCAATAATGTACTCTGGAATGGGCACAATCAAGACAGTGTATTCTCTCTTTTGGAGTGCACCTATTTTCATGGGAACCACTATCTGCACTGCTGGGGTTTCTTTTCCGCCCAGTCCCGTAATGGTGAAGTACTGTCCCTTGAATTTTCTTCGGTTTCCACGAATTAAAGAGGCCTCCGCTCCAGTGTCAACAAGGGCTCGAACTTTCTGAACATTTCCACGTTTCCCAAAAATTTCTACTTTAACATGTGGTCCGTTATCTTTGCGAGCCCATCCCTGCTCCGGAGTTTGACCTATTTCCTAGTCTATTTTCACTCTGCGCACATCGGAGTCTGCCCAAGTCACATCTGGATACAGTCTGCAGTAATTCTCAGGAAACTCCTCCTCCCTGTCTCTGCTTCGCAACCTCTCTGAGCTTACCAGCTCTCTCTCCCAGTCCCTGCCTCGAGATCTCTCAGGACCTGTCTGTTCCCGGTCTCTCTCCCTGCTCCGGGTTCCCTCTGAGCCTCGGTGCTCTTGCTCCCAATCTCCATCATCTGGGGATCTCTCTCTACTGCAGGGCTCTCTCCCTCTCTCTCCCTCTTCATCCTCGCGCTCCTCCCATCCTGCCTTTCTCTGGTTCACCACTTTGTTATCTTTCTTGTTCCCTTTCCTGCTTCCCTCCTTCTTATCCAAACCGCGTTTGCGGTACATCTCCCACATGTCCTTAGTGGTTATCCCATCAATGTCATCCCTGGCCACCCCATCTTTCAGCAAGGCCAGAAACATGTCCCACCTTGACACCCTGTTGTTATCAGTACGACTCTCAGACCGTGAATTCCTCTCTGGCTTAGTCCACTCCCCTAAATCACTTAACTCATGCACTGCTTCTACCACCTGAGACAGTGGGTTACCAGTCTGACTAATTAACAAAGTCATAATGACATGCTTGTATTCAGGAGGAGCGGCCCTAATCAGCCGGTTTTGCACAGACAAATTTAAAATTCCATTCATCAAATTATGAGCATTACCCAGAAAGATAGCTGTTTTCATTACTTCCTCCTTCAATCTCTGTACTGCATCTCTCAAAGTATATCAAGGTTTATCATTAGGCGGCCAGTCTGACTCTGTCGGATACTTCTGAGCACACCCTTGTGCCTGCCAATTCCAAGAGAATTACTTTCAACTCGCCCTGGTAGTCTGCATCTATCACACCTCCTAAAACTTGGATGCCTCTCAGGGCAAGCCCAGATCGAGGGGCGATTAGACCATAATGCTCAGGGGGGATCTGAATTCCAACCCCTGTTTCAATCAGGGTGATATCTCTAGGCTTCAATCGATGCATGTGTAAAGCATGCAGGTCATGTCCTGCAGATTCTGGCGTAGCTCAATATGGGGCCAAAGCTCCTGGAGCTGTTTACCAATACACAATGGTATTGCTTGCTGTAAATGGATTAATCTGTAAAGCAGGTGTGAGCATTCTCATGAGAAGTGTCTCGGCATTCGTAAGGGGTCGGTTGTTCAAAATTTGCAAAGCATCGTACAAATTATCCCTCCACCCCTTCAGTGTCCCATTAGACAGTTTGCGCAATTGCTCTTTCAACAACCCATTCATTCGCTCAATCAGTCCCGCTGCTTGCGGGTAGTAAGGTATGTGAAAAATCCACTCAGTATTGTGTTGTGCACAATAGTCCTGCACTAGTCTTCCCTTGAAGTGGCTGGCGTTATCACTTTGAATTTGGAGCGGCACTCCATTGTACAGAATCGACAGATCTAATGTTTTCAGGGTGCTCTGCTGAGTTGCACGCTTGCAGGGAAAGGCTATGAGATAACCAGAGTAAGTATTCACCACTGTGCAGGCATACTGACACCCTCTGCTCACTGGCGTTGGTCCAATGTAGTCAATCTGCCATATCTGTCCTGGCAATTTACCTCTGCCTAGCTTGCCTCTCACCACCTGTGGGACCGGTCTGTGCTGTTTATGCTGACAAATGGGACATTTAATGATTGCTGTTTTAATTAAATCTAGGGGAAGATGCATCCCTCTAATCTCTGCCCACCTGTGAGTAGCTTTTTCTCCAAGATGTCCGCATTTCTGGTGTGCCCATTTAGCCATTCCCACCAAATCAGAATTCTGCGCCTCCACTTCAGTCTCTTGAATCTTGGCTCGATCGTCTGCAAGACAATTGAACCATTGGTCTAATGAATCAGTTGGACAGTGAGCGTCCACATCATAGACAGTCATGGTGCTTTGAGGTAACATTTCCCAGATCTCCTGCCATAACTCCTTCCCCCATACCTCCTTGTTATGGATTTTGTACTGATGTGCATGCCACATGGGAAGCCAAGTAGCTAATTCATTGGCGGTAGACCAGGAATCTGTGTAAATGTGACATTTTCCGGGTAGCTCTTGTTTCAAAGCATGATACACAGCATAAAGCTCTGCAAACTGGCTACTTCTTCCTGTCCTGTAGTTGTTAAAAGCTTCTTTGTAACAGGATTATAGGACACTGCTTTCCAGTGCCTTTTCGCTCCAACATATTTTGCTGAGCCCTCTGTGAACCACACATGTTTTTTATCATCTGCAGACAATTCTGTGAACGGCTGGCCCCATCCTACCAGAGATTCACACACCTGTGGTACATTATGCAACATTTCTGAATTCTCCACGGAAGCCTGCGCTACCTGCTCATGCAAAACGGCGGTTCCTTTTGGAGCCGCTCGTGCCCTGTCCTGGACATACCATTTCCATTTTATAATGCTGGCTTCCTGTGCATGCCCAATTCTGTGAGTCCTAGGAGAACTCATCGCCCACTGCATGATGGGGATTTCAGGTCTTAAAATCACATTATGTCCCAATGTAATTTGCTCGGTATCAACCAGAGCCCAATAGCAAGCTAGCAGCTGCTTCTCAAAGGGAGTGTACCGCTCTCCTGCCTTGGGTAACTTCTTTGTCCAGAATCCCAGGGGCACCCTCTTTCTTCCTTGTTTTTGCCATAAACTCCAATTAGCATGCTGCCCCTGGACTGTCACATTCAGCTCGATGTCTCCCTCCCGAATCGGCCACAAATCCAAAGCATGCTGAATGGCGTCTTTCGCCAATTCAAACGTGCGCTGCTCCTGCTCTCCCCATTCAAACGCATTCTTCTTCCGTGTAACTTTGTACAATGGGGCCAAAATCTGAGACAAATGGGGTATGTGCTGTCTCCAATACCCGAATAGTCCAATAAAACTCTGGGCTTCCTTCCGATTTCGCGGCACTGCAAATTCCTTAATCTTTTGTTTCACTTTTGGCAACACTTCTCTGTGTCCTTGATTCCACTGAGTGCACAAAAATTTCACGCTCTGAGACGGACCCTGCACTTTCTCGAGGTTACTCTCCCACCCTTTATTCTGCAAATGTTCCACCACCCTGTCTAGCTGAATCTGCACCTGTTCTTGTGTCTCTCCCTGCATCATCACGTCATCTATGTAGTGGGAAATTTGCACTCCGGGAACCACATGTACTTCATCCAAATACTCTGCCACCAGCCGGTGACAGATAGTGGGGCTATGTAAATACCCCGTGGGCAATCTACAGAAAGTGTACTGGCGCCCCGCCCACTGGAATGCCAGCTGAGGCTGGCTCTCAGTGGCTATTGGTATGGGGAAGGAAGCATTGGCAATGTCAATTGTGGCATACCAAGTCCCACTGTGTTTCTGTATGTTCTCAATCAAGGTAATGGTGTCTGGGACCGCCGCAGTCAGAGGAGGGGTATATTTATTCAACTGACGATAATCAATGCAAATCCTCCAACTGTTATCACTTTTGCAAACAGGCCAGAGGGCATTATTCCATGCAGTGGTGATGGGAATTATTACCCCGGCCTCCAGTAAGTCATGTATAGTCTGGCTAATCTCTTCATGTCCTCCTGGTAGTCTGTACTGTTTCATTTGAATCACCTTAGTGGCTTGGGGAAGTATTACTGGAGAAATCTTCAGCAGCCCCACCCTCACGGCGGCTATTGATATAAATCTTTTGGAGCCAAATTGATAACATCCATCTTCTAAATGTAGGGTCATCCCTTTCAAAATGTCAATCCCAATAATGTACTCTGGAATGGGCACAATCAAGACAGTGTATTCTCTCTTTGGGAGTGCACCTATTTTCATGGGAACCACTATCTGCACTGCTGGGGTTTCTTTTCCGCCCAGTCCCGTAATGGTGAAGTACTGTCCCTTGAATTTTCTTCGGTTTCCACGAATTAAAGAGGCCTCCGCTCCAGTGTCAACAAGGGCTCGAACTTTCTGAACATTTCCACGTTTCCCAAAAATTTCTACTTTAACATGTGGTCCGTTATCTTTGCGAGCCCATCCCTGCTCCGGAGTTTGACCTATTTCCTAGTCTATTTTCACTCTGCGCACATCGGAGTCTGCCCAAGTCACATCTGGATACAGTCTACAGTAATTCTCAGGAAACTCCTCCTCCCTGTCTCTGCTTCGCAACCTCTCTGAGCTTACCAGCTCTCTCTCCCAGTCCCTGACTCGAGATCTCTCAGGACCTGTCTGTTCCCGGTCTCTCTCCCTGCTCCGGGTTCCCTCTGAGCCTCGGTGCTCTTGCTCCCAATCTCCATCATCTGGGGATCTCTCTCTACTGCAGGGCTCTCTCCCTCTCTCTCCCTCTTCATCCTCGCGCTCCTCCCATCCTGCCTTTCTCTGGTTCACCACTTTGTTATCTTTCTTGTTCCCTTTCCTGCTTCCCTCCTTCTTATCCAAACCGCGTTTGCGGTACATCTCCCACATGTCCTTAGTGGTTATCCCATCAATGTCATCCCTGGCCACCCCATCTTTCAGCAAGGCCAGAAACATGTCCCACCTTGACACCCTGTTGTTATCAGTACGACTCTCAGACCGTGAATTCCTCTCTGGCTTAGTCCACTCCCCTAAATCACTTAACTCATGCACCGCTTCTACCACCTGAGACAGTGGGTTACCAGTCTGACTAATTAACAAAGTCATAATGACATGCTTGTATTCAGGAGGAGCGGCCCTAATCAGCCGGTTTTGCACAGACAAATTTAAAATTCCATTCATCAAATTATGAGCATTACCCAGAAAGATA
The DNA here is from genome assembly GCF_031143425.1 of Pleurodeles waltl. Taxonomy (NCBI): domain Eukaryota; kingdom Metazoa; phylum Chordata; class Amphibia; order Caudata; family Salamandridae; genus Pleurodeles; species Pleurodeles waltl. The sequence goes on from NC_090444.1 coordinate 1,732,909,775, forward strand.
GCTGTTTTCATTACTTCCTCCTTCAATCTCTGTACTGCATCTCTCAAAGTATACCAAGGTTTATCATTAGGCGGCCAGTCTGACTCTGTCGGATACTTCTGAGCACACCCTTGTGCCGCCAACTCCAACAGATTGGTCATGGGACCATTCCCTGGATAAGTTCTAAACTCATTTTGGATAACTGGGTCCGTACTTAAGATACAAAGCCTCGGGGCGTCACTGTGATCTAATTCGTCCCCCTGACCCCCCCATATCATGCACTCGCACCATCCACGTAAGCAATGTTTCCCCAGACCTCTGTCGAAATCTGTCTATGACATCACTTAGTTCTTGCTGTGTGTAATCCTCCAGAGCATCCAGCATCACCCCTCCAGGGTTACCTGGCTATGCTGTAACCTTCGCCGATATATTGGCTGTGCACGGACAACATTCCTGCGCTCTGTCTTTTCCTGACTAACATCTTGACAGTTGTCACCCCCGAACTCATCTGAAAAATCAGACGTATCCCTGATGTTTCCATCCCAAAACTCAGGGTCAAAGGCTAATCCTGCCTGAGAGATAGCTAAATGTACCTTATTTTTATTAACTTTCACTCTTCGTTTCCTGTGTTTATATTGAGCGACGCTAACTGCCGTCCTCTCTGCAATCAGCTGGTACATTTCAAACTTATCACTTAACAATTTATTTTGACAAGCTAACATGGTAGAGGAATTTCGGGCTTCTACTAACTCCTTCTCCAGCTGCTCGTGGTCGTTTTGTAACTGTAAACATTTTTCATGCAACTTTCTGTACGCAGAGAGCAAGATCCAGCTTCGCCTCCCTAACGTACAAATCTCTTTTCCCTTGTCAGTTGACACTTTTTGTAAACATGTAAAAACATCTTCAGGTTCTGCATTTAACATGCACGCATTCCAGTTTTCACACAAACCAGCACAACATGACCATTCCTGAGCTAAAAGTTTATACGGAGCCGTTTCCCACCCCAGTATCTCTATGTCTGGATTTGACACATGAGAACTTGCTTTTGAACTCGCTTTGATCTTATTAAACATTTTCCTTTTTTTTTTCGAATCCTGCAAATGACTACGCCAAATTGTGTTGCTTCACTCTTCAGAATAACAGAACTATACACTTCAGGATAGTTTAGAGCACAATGTGAAACAATCACTCTTACACACCGTAGTAAGTAGAATAACCAGGTTTATTTATGGAGCAAGTTCTCATATAGCAAAACTGACCACACTAACATATTATGAAAAATAACATGAGAATAACCGTGAGAATATAAACACTCTGTGATATCATGAAAAATAACACGAAAATAACTGCAAGAATAAGTGCATATAACACATGCACACACAATATGCTTCAATGCTTATAAATTGAAAGGCTTCACCGAAAAGAGATTCTGCATCCCTCCTCCGCACACAAAAAGCCGGGGAACCCAAACCGACTGGCACAGGGAGTCTCCTTCGGGACAATCAGTCCTCCTGGCGTTGCGTCCAACCCAGAAGAGAGTTCCTAAACCAGTCCATCCAGGCTCCTGACCTTTATAGTATTTACTAACGCCCAGGAGTCTTTTCTAGAAAAAGACCCCCTCATTTACAAATTGTGCAATCAGTGGTACCTTGTTCACCCTTTGAGACGTCTCCTCGGAACGGGCCAGGTTCCCAGAAGAGGGCTTCAAAGTGAAGCTTACATTCCTCCTTGAGTACAGGCGCATCCCCCTGTTGTCCTAACTGTTAGCTCGTGGAATGTAAATAGCGCCCTTCGTATCAGGCAGATGGAGCGAAGTTGAGCAGAAAAACACCCCACCCTGCAGCTTGCCGAAGCTTGTGGAAAAACACAGAACAGTGCTTTACGCACAGAACCAGACTCGACAAAATGGAGTCGTGAACCAATGTAAAATGGAAGCAGAGGCCAGTGGTCCATAGTATATTTCATTGTTCTTACCCTCCACCACTGTTCACCTTGCACGTAGTGCACTTGCACGTAGTGCATGTAGCAATACATTCCACCCTTGGACCATTTGGGCATCTTACAACTAAGTATATCATATAAGCTGAGATGGCAATGCTCTTAGGCGACACTGAGATAGAAGGTTAGGCACACACTGAATACAACAAAATAACGAAATTAAAATAACTATTATGATAATGATTACACCAAGGATATAACGCAGTTGGCATAAATTAGGCAGCCATCCAAAAACCCAGTCTCACCACCCCTTGTCAACATCCTGCTGCACCCCCTTTACTAACTTATGCAGGGCCTCTATATGGGAGTTGATTGATATGGAGTGGTCGGATAAATTAAAACAACACAACCCTTCAAAATCGCTGCAGCCATGGTTGCGTTTGAGCAGTAAATAATCAATAGCGGCGCAATTCTGCAAAGCCGCTTTTCTAGTTCCCTGTACATCTAATAACAGCTCAGCTAAAGCAGCTGATGTATAATTAATATCCTTAACTACTAAACATGCAAGTTTATTAATAACTCTGGTATTATACACTGCGAGCCCTGGCACCCCTACGATAGAACCAGCTAAACTGACATATTCCGTTTTGGAAAGCAAGGAAATTTCAGAATCACAGTCTGTAGGCAATTGAATAGTGTCTCTGGTATAGCGAGGGTGTAGAGCAGTATCCATAGGAAACATGAGAAAGCCTAAGCGTGTCCAGGCACAAGGCCCTCCAGTTAGATTGGCTGGGATATAGGTAAAAGAGATGTTACCACATGAAAAGAGCCAACCTTTAGGCAACTTAACGTTTTGAATGTGGCTGGCAGCAGGCACCACATTTTGGCAGAACATTGAATTGTTTACATTCAAACAGGTCAGATCATTTCGTGAGTGGCACAATGTCTGTTGTGCAGCAGTTAAGTTTTTGTCTCCTTTCCCCAATTTCAGCTGAGCACATTTGCCTATTTTTATAGGATCACAGGTCAATGAATACCACACATCCCCATTTGAGATGTTAAACGTGAGTATGGATGTCATGTTCCTCCACAACCGCCTGCCCTCCTTTGGGCAATGACAGCAGTACTCATATAGAGACAGATGGGAGTGAACGTCACTCACATCCACCATTCCATCCTGGTTTGTATTGTTAAAGATGTGCAATAATACAGCAGCAGGAGTGGGCACCGCCACTAGACAAGTGGTAATCAGATCTTGAACGCTTCGTATGTTACTCATACAAAAGTGAGATACATTCAGCACTTCCTGCGCCAGATGAATCCAAACATTGTTCGATTGATGTAATAGCATTGGCATCTGCGGCTGACGATTGAATCTTTGGACTATGAGCCCCTCCCGCTTCCCGGTGGAGCCTCCCGAAAGGGCTCCATACACCACACTCATTGCACAGGCACCCCACAGGATGATCTGAAAAGAACAAAAGACAAAACATGTATTATCATTCTCACAAATAGCATTTGTCAGCGGGAACATGTTCCCATTTGTCTTGACCAGGTCGCATACCTACCAGGACATTGTCTGGTCCAGTGCCAATGACATCAGCGGGTTGAGGAGGGTTATTTGGGGATTCAATCCACACTTTGGCCCCTGGGTTCTTATCCGTAGAACCAAATCCTCCTTTGCCTCTTACAGTGAGAAGGGCTGGGGCACTCCCCTTTTTGACAACACCTCCATAAACCGGCATGATGACAATTTGGGCAACGCGATCACCGGGTTGCACCACTAGGTCTGTGTCACCACTGTTCAAGAGAATTACTTTCAACTCGCCCTGGTAGTCTGCATCTATCACACCTCCTAAAACTTGGATGCCTCTCAGGGCATGCCCAGATCGAGGGGCGATTAGACCATAATGCTCAGGGGGGATCTGAATTCCAACCCCTGTTTCAATCAGGGTGATATCTCTAGGCATCAATCGATGCATGTGTAAAGCATGCAGGTCATGTCCTGCAGATTCTGGCGTAGCTCAATATGGGGCCAAAGCTCCTGGAGCTGTTTACCAATACACAATGGTATTGCTTGCTGTAAATGGATTAATCTGTAAAGCAGGTGTGAGCATTCTCATGAGAAGTGTCTCGGCATTCGTAAGGGGTCGGTTGTTCAAAATTTGCAAAGCATCGTACAAATTATCCCTCCACCCCTTCAGTGTCCCATTAGACAGTTTGCGCAATTGTTCTTTCAACAACCCATTCATTCGCTCAATCAGTCCCGCTGCTTGCGGGTAGTAAGGTATGTGAAAAATCCACTCAGTATTGTGTTGTGCACAATAGTCCTGCACTAGTCTGCCCTTGAAGTGGCTGGCGTTATCACTTTGAATTTGGAGCGGCACTCCATAGTACATAATCGACAGATCTAATGTTTTCAGGGTGCTCTGCTGAGTTGCACGCTTGCAGGGAAAGGCTATGTGTTGGAAAATGGGTTATTGGTAGGGCAGGTAGGTACCTACACATAGCAACAAGCCACTAACCTCCACAAAGGTACAGTTAGGTCTCAGTAAATTAATCCCAGCTCAACCCTTGGTAGCTTGGCAACGAGCGTCAAGGCTTAACTTAGGAGACAAAGTGTAAAGCATTCAAATATCACAAAACAGTAATTAAATAAAACACAGGAAACAGTTTAAAAATCCAAATCCAATTTATAAAAATAGTTTATATTTTTATCTTTAAAATGACACAAAAACGATTAAAATCGGTTCAGGGGAACCGGAGATATGAATTTTTAAAGAATTATTACTTTTCTAGCGCTTAGAAACAAAAAGCGCCAATCGGGTCATCTGGTTGCACCTCGACCGGGGCAAAGTCATACTTTCAGGCCAACCGCAATGGAGCCCTGCTCGGCTACAGGTCGCGGGAGGCCTCGGTTAAAAAGTTACCTTCTGACTTAGTCTTTATTTTGAAGTTTTTCTTCATCGGGACGAACCTGCCAGTTGAATCCGACCTCCTGGAGCCCTTGCCCGGATACGCGATGTGGGTTTCCTCGGTGGAGACTTTTACCTTCGGACTTAGTCGTTTTTTTCGAGATGAAAATCCTTCGACCGGGGTAAACCTGGATCTTGATCCGACGTCCATGGAGCCCTTCTCGGATACGATGGCTGGGAGGTCCCGGTCAACTTTTTACGTTCGGACTTAGTCTCTTTTTTGGATGTTTTTCTTTACCGGGACGAACCACGAAGTCAGGCCGGGTCGCGGTTGAGGCAAGCCGGCTAGAATTTCCGCGGCGGGTCGGTCCCTCTCTGGAGCTTTTTTCCAAAAATTCTCAAATCTTTTCCAAACTTCTGGGGCTTCACCCAGATGTTCTTTTAAGGTTCTTTTGGGGTCCACAGCTCACCCCAAGGGTCCAGAAGTTCTGTGATGGTCCTTGGGAAGTGCGGACTTCAACTCCCAGAATGCACCTGGCGCAAACTCCTTTTTGGCCACTGGACAGTGGTCAGCTGGTCACTTTTTCAGGAGTTGGTGCAGGGGACTCTGGATAGCAATTTTTCACCTGTAGCAAACAGGGAGTCCCTCCTTGAACCAGTTGAAGCCAGGCAAAGTCCTTCTTGTGGTGAAGCCCAAGTGTGCAGCTGGTGCAGTCTTTCTGAGTGCAGGGTCCAGGTGCAGGCCAGGGGTCCAGCAGGGCAGTCCTTCTTCTCCTTGTAGTTCCTTCTTCTTGAAATTTGGTGGGGATCTGAGGCGTGGGTGCAGGTCTGCCAGTTTTATCCTTGCTCCTGGGTGAAAAGCAGGGGGGCCCTGGTTCTCCAATCAGGGACAGGGTCGTCCCCCTGTGATGACCACTTCCTGGGAAGTGTGGCAAAAATCCATCCCAGAAGGCAACAGTCTCTAAAAATCCAAAATGGATGAATCTGATTTTTGGAGGAGAGATCTGGCTGAGCCCACCCACTGGTGTGGCTAAAAATCATAAACACACCCCTCTCCTGCCCTCTCCTAATCTAATCAAGGGGGCACCTAGCTGTCTGGGGTTGCAGGATGTGGGGGTGTTGCTGGGTGCTCCAGATGTCCTTCTCTGCCTTTGAAGACCAGTTTGGCAGCCCTCCCCCTTCCTGCCTCACCATCTGCTGAGGGGAGATTCTCTCCCCCAAGCACATTCCTTTGTGTGAAGTCAGGCCACTTCACACCTCATCAAGGTAGCCTGGCAGAAGCTGCTGCAGGCTGGCCAATCAGAGCACAGCAGCAAAAACAATGCAGAGCTGAAATTGGCAACTTTTTAGGTAAAGTCTAAACTTTTTACCTGGACAAGTTATATTAAATCCAACAACTGGAAGTTGTGGGATTTATTACAACAATCAATTTGATACCAAATTCTTGGTATGTAACATTTAAGGAGACTTTAAAATTTAAAATAAAGTCTGCCCATTCTAGCCTATGAAGGCCATTTACTTCAATGAGGGAAAAACGAATTTGGCTGTTTTTACCTCACCAGGGCTTATAAATCTATTTTTATAAAGTCCCTGCTTATAGTTACATGGCACCCAGCCCTAGGGGCACATAGGGCACACCTTAGGGGTGACTTATATGTAAAAATAAGGTAGTTTAAGACTTTGGAAGTACCTTTAATTCCAAAGTCGAATTTGCATATAACTTTAATTTAAAAGCAGCCAGCAAGGCAGGCTTGCTTTTAAAATGACACTGGGCACCTCAGCAATGCACCTAGGTGTGCACCACCTATGCTGTGGTCCCTAAACCTACATGCCCTACCATATACTAGGGACTTATAGGTAGGTTAACTTAGCCAATTATAATTAGCCTAATTTGCATATCCATTTTACACAGAGCACAGGCCCTGGGACTGGTTAGCAGTACCCAGGGCACCATCAGAGTCAGGAAAACACCAGCATAAAGTGGAAAATGGGGGCAAAAAGTTATGGGGCCTCTGCAATCAGCCCTAGTTTCTCACACAACCCCCCCCCCAGCCTACACGCCCAGGAGACTCAGCCCAACCCTGGGAGAGTCTTCCTGGCTTGTTAGGCGAGGAAGACAGTGAAGAAAACTGGCTGTCCCTTTGCAGGGCCTACTCTGCCTTATATCCTCCTGTCAGGGTCACTCCCTCTGGGTAGTGAAGCCATCCCAACAGTAAAAGGACCCAATTCAAACTGAAACTTCCCTCTAGGGGGGTCTTCCTCCTCTCTCTCTGCCAACTTGGGTAGTGAGGTGCCCACCTCCCCTACTCCTAACTTTGCTAGGGCAACACGTAGCTTACCCAAAGAGGTCACCCAACACTTGAGCAACCCCACCATGACCAACAGGGTCAGGGGGCCTACTTTGCTATTGGCCTTGGGGTCTGCCTCCCAGGCCAAGTACAGTGCTGCCAGGAAGGCTAGCACCCAGCAGAGGCTACTGACAGCTGTCAGTACCCAGAACCACACCCTAAGCTCTCCACTGACAGGTGGCTGAGCTGCTTTAGGGGCATCTTTGGGGTCCTGGCACCCCTCTTGCTGTCTAGAGTGGGGGGCTACCACCTCCTGTGGCAGACACCCTCTTTCCACTCTCCCTTCTGTCAGTGCAGGGGCAACACCCTGCATCTGGACAGCTGCCTGACTACTCAGGACTTCCTTGGGGTCAGGGGAGGCCTCACCAGTGCCAACTCTGGGCTCCCCCCCTACTGGGGCAGAAGGCCTTTGGCTCTCTGGAACTCTCTTTAAGAGTGGCCTACCCTTCCTTTTCTTCTTTCCTTTTCTTGGGGACCCCTGTCTCCTAACTGTAGGGACTGACTCCCCAGGACTTTGGGTTGGGGGGGCGCCCTGGGCGACCACCCCATCTGTGACCAGACTCACCTCTGGGAGGTCATTGCCCAGGATACAATCTAGGGGAAGGTCAGCACTGACTACCACCCTAATCCAGTCAAGGATACCCTCCCTCTCTAGGGGCACTATGGCTACAGGTTTGGAGGTGACCTCCCCTGTGGCTATCCTGACTTTCTTTGTCTTTCCTGGGACATACATGTCTGGGGTCACTAACCGGTCACTCACTATAGTGTGACTGGCACAGGTGTCTCTCAGGCCAGTTGTAGGGATCCCATTCACTTGAATGAGGTGGAAGTGCCTACTCCCACCCTCAGGGATCACCAGCTTACCATCTGGTCCTGTCTCCCAGCACAATGCTAGGAGGACTTCATCATCTGAGGAATCCTCCTCTATGGCTACACTGGACAGCCCAGTGCTAACCACCTTCCTTGGACAGGCTGCATCTCCTCTGAAGTGACCTGTCTGCTGACAGTCAAAGCAAGCCCTACTGTCCAAGAGTTTTTTTTAACCCTGGGTCTCCCTGTCTCTGCTTGTCAGAGTGGGAGTGGGATTTACTCTCCTCCTTCTTAGGGTTCTGGGGTACAGAGGGAGTCTCTGTGGTGGGCTTACCACCTCCCTCCTTAGGTTTTTGGGGACCTGTCCCCCCCTTCTTGGAGTCTCCCCCCTGGGACTTGACAACCACCCTGGTTCTCAACCACTCATCAGCTGCCTCCCCTAGCTCTCTAGGGTTGGTCTGCTTAGAGTCCACTAGATGCTGGCGTAACCTTTCTTGGATACAATTGGTCAAGATGTGCTCTTTCATGATCAGATTGTATAACCCCTCATAAGTATCTACTTCGTTACCAATAATCCAGCCCTCTAGTGCCTTTAGTGAAATGTCCACAAAGTCAACCCAAGACTGGGTACTGACCTTCTGGGTGTCCCTGAACTTCATTCTATATTGCTCTGGGGTCAGACCAAACTTCTTGGCTAAGCACCTCTTCATACTAGGGTATGAATCTGCCTCCTCCCCCCTTAAGGTCAGAAGCCTATCCCTCCCTGAGTTGGGGACCAACTCCCACAAAAGAGAACCCCAGTATTGAGGCCTAACCCTTCTCATTTGGAGTGCCCTCTCAAAGGCCCCCAGCCACTTATCTATGTCATCCCCCTCTACATAAGCAGGAACCACCCCCTTGGGTAATCTGGGGCAAACTCCCCCACCCATGGACACCTCAGCTTCTTTATCGCTGCTTCCATCTCTTTTCTCTTTGTATGCCCACTTTTTCTTTTCTAGGGCCAGCTTCTCTGCTTCCAAAGCTATGTATGCTAGCTGGGCCTCCAGCTCTCTTTCTCTGATGGATGGGTTCTCTCCTCCTGAAAGGACCCCCTTCCCACCACTAGCTTTGGATCTGCCCCTAGTGACTGTGTTTACTGAGGACCGTTCTTCCTCATCCTCACTTGGGCTCAGATGCCTTCCCTCCCCTGAGTGGTTGGAGCTTGCATCCTCCCTTCTTTCTCCCTCCTCTGGAGCTTCTTCTGACTCTACCTCTTGGGCCTCAGCCCATGCTCTCAGGGATGTGATCAGGATTTGCTTCCTGAGATCAGTGGTTGCAGGCAACCCTCTTTCAATACACAACCCCCTAAGCTGGACTACTGTCAGTGTGGGTAGGCTAGCCAGATCAAGCTCCATGGTTCCCTAGTTTTGTGTCAACAAAAACTTTTTGCAAAAATTGGAAACAAGAATTTAGAAAAATTACAAAAATTCAATAATTGAAATTAATCCAAATTTAAAAATTAAAAACAATTTTTGCACTAGGACAATTTAAAGGATTTTTAATTTGTTTTACCTAAAACTGTAACGTGATATTGAACACAAGTACAGGATCCCGTCGCTGCTTCCAATTATGTTGGAAAATGGGTTATTGGTAGGGCAGGTAGGTACCTACACCTCGCAACAAGCCACTAACCTCCACAAAGGTACAGTTAGGTCTCAGTAAATTAATCCCAGCTCAACCCTTGGTAGCTTGGCAACGAGCGTCAAGGCTTAACTTAGGAGACAAAGTGTAAAGCATTCAAATATCACAAAACAGTAATTAAATAAAACACAGGAAACAGTTTAAAAATCCAAAACCAATTTATAAAAATAGTTTATATTTTTATCTTTAAAATGACACAAAAATGATTAAAATTGGTTCAGGGGAACCGGAGATATGAATTTTTAAAGAGTTATTATTTTTCTAGCGCTTAGAAACAAAAAGCGCCAATCGGGTCATCTGGTTGCACCTCGACCGGGGCAAAGTCATACTTTCAGGCCGACCGCGATGGAGCCCTGCTCGGCTACAGGTCGCGGGAGGCCTCCGTTAAAAAGTTACCTTCTGACTTAGTCTTTATTTTGAAGTTTTTCTTCACCGGGACGAACCTGCCAGTTGAATCCGACCTCCTGGAGCCCTTGTCCGGATACGCGATGTGGGTTTCCTCGGTGGAGACTTTTACCTTCGGACTTAGTCGTTTTTTTCGAGATGAAAATCCTTCGACCGGGGTAAACCTGGATCTTGATCCGACGTCCATGGAGCCCTTCTCGGATACGATGGCTGGGAGGTCCCGGTCAACTTTTTACATTCGGACTTAGTCTCTTTTTTGGATGTTTTTCTTTACCGGGACGAACCACGAAGTCAGGCCGGGTCGCGGTTGAGGCAAGCCGGCTAGAATTTCCGCGGCGGGTCGGTCCCTCTCTGGAGCTTTTTTCCAAAAATTCTCAAATCTTTTCCAAACTTCTGGGGCTTCACCCAGATGTTCTTTTAAGGTTCTTTTGGGGTCCACAGCTCACCCCAAGGGTCCAGAAGTTCTGTGATGGTCCTTGGGAAGTGCGGACTTCAACTCCCAGAATGCACCTGGCGCAAACTCCTTTTTGGCCACTGGACAGTGGTCAGCTGGTCACTTTTTCAGGAGTTGGTGCAGGGGACTCTGGATAGCAATTTTTCACCTGTAGCAAACAGGGAGTCCCTCCTTGAACCAGTTGAAGCCAGGCAAAGTCCTTCTTGTGGTGAAGCCCAAGTGTGCAGCTGGTGCAGTCTTTCTGAGTGCAGGGTCCAGGTGCAGGCCAGGGGTCCAGCAGGGCAGTCCTTCTTCTCCTTGTAGTTCCTTCTTCTTGAAATTTGGTGGGGATCTGAGGCGTGGGTGCAGGTCTGCCAGTTTTATCCTTGCTCCTGTGTGAAAAGCAGGGGGGCCCTGGTTCTCCAATCAGGGACAGGGTCGTCCCCCTGTGATGACCACTTCCTGGGAAGTGTGGCAAAAATCCATCCCAGAAGGCAACAGTCTCTAAAAATCCAAAATGGATGAATCTGATTTTTGGAGGAGAGATCTGGCTGAGCCCACCAACTGGTGTGGCTAAAAATCATAAACACACCCCTCTCCTGCCCTCTCCTAATCTAATCAAGGGGGCACCTAGCTGTCTGGGGTTGCAGGATGTGGGGGTGTTGCTGGGTGCTCCAGATGTCCTTCTCTGCCTTTGAAGACCAGTTTGGCAGCCCTCCCCCTTCCTGCCTCACCATCTGCTGAGGGGAGATTCTCTCCCCCAAGCACATTCCTTTGTGTGAAGTCAGGCCACTTCACACCTCATCAAGGTAGCCTGGCAGAAGCTGCAGCAGGCTGGCCAATCAGAGCACAGCAGCAAAAACAATGCAGAGCTGAAATTGGCAACTTTTTAGGTAAAGTCTAAACTTTTTACCTGGACAAGTTATATTAAATCCAACAACTGGAAGTTGTGGGATTTATTACAACAATCAATTTGATACCAAATTCTTGGTATGTAACATTTAAGGAGACTTTAAAATGTAAAATAAAGTCTGCCCATTCTAGCCTATGAAGGCCATTTACTTCAATGAGGGAAAAACGAATTTGGCTGTTTTTACCTCACCAGGGCTTATAAATCTATTTTTATAAAGTCCCTGCTTATAGTTACATGGCACCCAGCCCTAGGGGCACATAGGGCACACCTTAGGGGTGACTTATATGTAAAAATAAGGTAGTTTAAGACTTTGGAAGTACCTTTAATTCCAAAGTCGAATTTGCATATAACTTTAATTTAAAAGCAGCCAGCAAGGCAGGCTTGCTTTTAAAATGACACTGGGCACCTCAGCAATGCACCTAGGTGTGCACCACCTATGCTGTGATCCCTAAACCTACATGCCCTACCATATACTAGGGACTTATAGGTAGGTTAACTTAGCCAATTATAATTAGCCTAATTTGCATATCCATTTTACACAGAGCACAGGCCCTGGGACTGGTTAGCAGTTCCCAGGGCACCATCAGAGTCAGGAAAACACCAGCATAAAGTGGAAAATGGGGGCAAAAAGTTATGGGGCCTCTGCAATCAGCCCTAGTTTCTCACACAACCCCCCCCCAGCCCACACGCCCAGGAGACTCAGCCCAACCCTGGGAGAGTCTTCCTGGCTTGTTAGGTGAGGAAGACAGTGAAGAAAACTGGCTGTCCCTTTGCAGGGCCTACTCTGCCTTATATCCTCCTGTCAGGGTCACTCCCTCTGGGTAGTGAAGCCATCCCAACAGTAAAAGGACCCAATTCAAACTGAAACTTCCCTCTAGGGGGGTCTTCCTCCTCTCTCTCTGCCAACTTGGGTAGTGAGGTGCCCACCTCCCCTACTCCTAACTTTGCTAGGGCAACACCTAGCTTACCCAAAGAGGTCACCCAACACTTGAGCAACCCCACCATGACCAACAGGGTCAGGGGGCCTACTTTGCTATTGGCCTTGGGGTCTGCCTCCCAGGCCAAGTACACTGCTGCCAGGAAGGCTAGCACCCAGCAGAGGCTACTGACCGCTGTCAGTACCCAGAACCACACCCTAAGCTCTCCACTGACAGGTGGCTGAGCTGCTTTATGGGCATCTTTGGGGTCCTGGCACCCCTCTTGCTGTCTAGAGTGGGGGGCTACCACCTCCTGTGGCAGACACCCTCTTTCCACTCTCCCTTCTGTCAGTGCAGGGGCAACACCCTGCATCTGGACAGCTACCTGACTACTCAGGACTTCCTTGGGGTCAGGGGAGGCCTCACCAGTGCCAACTCTGGGCTCCCCCCCTACTGGGGCAGAAGGCCTTTGGCTCCCTGGAACTCTCTTTAAGAGTGGCCTACCCTTCCTTTTCTTCTTTCCTTTTCTTGGGGACCCCTGTCTCCTAACTGTAGGGACTGACTCCCCAGGACTTTGGGTTGGGGGGGCGCCCTGGGCGACCACCCCATCTGTGACCAGACTCACCTCTGGGAGGTCATTGCCCAGGATACAATCTAGGGGAAGGTCAGCACTGACTACCACCCTAATCCAGTCAAGGATACCCTCCCTCTCTAGGGGCACTATGGCTACAGGTTTGGAGGTGACCTCCCCTGTGGCTATCCTGACTTTCTTTGTCTTTCCTGGGACATACATGTCTGGGGTCACTAACCGGTCACTCACTATAGTGTGACTGGCACAGGTGTCTCTCAGGCCAGTGGTAGGGATCCCATTCACTTGAATGTGGTGGAAGTGCCTACTCCCACCCTCAGTGATCACCAGCTTACCATCTGGTCCTGTCTCCCAGCACAATGCTAGGAGGACTTCATCATCTGAGGAATCCTCCTCTATGGCTACACTGGACAGCCCAGTGCTAACCACCTTCCTTGGACAGGCTGCATCTCCTCTGAAGTGACCTGTCTGCTGACAGTCAAAGCAAGCCCTACTGTCCAAGAGTTTTTTTAACCCTGGGTCTCCCTGTCTCTGCTTGTCAGAGTGGGATTTACTCTCCTCCTTCTTAGGGTTCTGGGGTACAGAGGGAGTCTCTGTGGTGGGCTTACCACCTCCCTCCTTAGGTTTTTGGGGACCTGTCCCCCCCTTCTTGGAGTCTCCCCCCTGGGACTTGACAACCACCCTGGTTCTCAACCACTCATCAGCTGCCTCCCCTAGCTCTCTAGGGTTGGTCTGCTTAGAGTCCACTAGATGCTGGCGTAACCTTTCTTGGATACAATTGGTCAAGATGTGCTCTTTCATGATCAGATTGTATAACCCCTCATAAGTATCTACTTCGTTACCAATAATCCAGCACTCTAGTGCCTTTAGTGAAATGTCCACAAAGTCAACCCAAGACTGGGTACTGACCTTCTGGGTGTCCCTGAACTTCATTCTATATTGCTCTGGGGTCAGACCAAACTTCTTGGCTAAGCACCTCTTCATACTAGGGTATGAATCTGCCTCCTCCCCCCTTAAGGTCAGAAGCCTATCCCTCCCTGAGTTGGGGACCAACTCCCACAAAAGGGAACCCCAGTATTGAGGCCTAACCCTTCTCATTTGGAGTGCCCTCTCAAAGGCCCCCAGCCACTTATCTATGTCATCCCCCTCTACATAAGCAGGAACCACCCCCTTGGGTAATCTGGGGCAAACTCCCCCACCCATGGACACCTCAGCTTCTTTATCGCTGCTTCCATCTCTTTTCTCTTTGTATGCCCACTTTTTCTTTTCTAGGGCCAGCTTCTCTGCTTCCAAAGCTATGTATGCTAGCTGGGCCTCCAGCTCTCTTTCTCTGATGGATGGGTTCTCTCCTCCTGAAAGGACCCCCTTCCCACCACTAGCTTTGGATCTGCCCCTAGTGACTGTGTTTACTGAGGACCGTTCTTCCTCATCCTCACTTGGGCTCAGATGCCTTCCCTCCCCTGAGTGGTTAGAGCTTGCATCCTCCCTTCTTTCTCCCTCCTCTGGAGCTTCTTCTGACTCTACCTCTTGGGCCTCAGCCCATGCTCTCAGGGATGTGATCAGGATTTGCTTCCTGAGATCAGTGGTTGCAGGCAACCCTCTTTCAATACACAACCCCCTAAGCTGGACTACTGTCAGTGTGGGTAGGCTAGCCAGATCAAGCTCCATGGTTCCCTAGTTTTGTGTCAACAAAAACTTTTTGCAAAAATTGGAAACAAGAATTTAGAAAAATTACAAAAATTCAATAATTGAAATTAATCCAAATTTAAAAATTAAAAACAATTTTTCCACTAGGACAATTTAAAGGATTTTTAATTTGTTTTACCTAAAACTGTAACGTGATATTGAACACAAGTACAGGATCCCGTTGCTGCTTCCAATTATGTTGGAAAATGGGTTATTGGTAGGGCAGGTAGGTACCTACACCTAGCAACAAGCCACTAACCTCCACAAAGGTACAGTTAGGTCTCAGTAAATTAATCCCAGCTCAACCCTTGGTAGCTTGGCAACGAGCGTCAAGGCTTAACTTAGGAGACAAAGTGTAAAGCATTCAAATATCACAAAACAGTAATTAAATAAAACACAGGAAACAGTTTAAAAATCCAAAACCAATTTATAAAAATAGTTTATATTTTTATCTTTAAAATGACACAAAAACGATTAAAATCGGTTCAGGGGAACCGGAGATATGAATTTTTAAAGAATTATTACTTTCTAGCGCTTAGAAACAAAAAGCGCCAATCGGGTCATCTGGTTGCACCTCGACCGGGGCAAAGTCATACTTTCAGGCCGACCGCGATGGAGCCCTGCTCGGCTACAGGTCGCGGGAGGCCTCGGTTAAAAAGTTACCTTCTGACTTAGTCTTTATTTTGAAGTTTTTCTTCACCGGGACGAACCTGCCAGTTGAATCCGACCTCCTGGAGCCCTTGTCCGGATACGCGATGTGGGTTTCCTCGGTGGAGACTTTTACCTTCGGACTTAGTCGTTTTTTTCGAGATGAAAATCCTTCGACCGGGGTAAACCTGGATCTTGATCCGACGTCCATGGAGCCCTTCTCAGATACGATGGCTGGGAGGTCCCGGTCAACTTTTTACGTTCGGACTTAGTCTCTTTTTTGGATGTTTTTCTTTACCGGGACGAACCACGAAGTCAGGCCGGGTCGCGGTTGAGGCAAGCCGGCTAGAATTTCCGCGGCGGGTCGGTCCCTCTCTGGAGCTTTTTTCCAAAAATTCTCAAATCTTTTCCAAACTTCTGGGGCTTCACCCAGATGTTCTTTTAAGGTTCTTTTGGGGTCCACAGCTCACCCCAAGGGTCCAGAAGTTCTGTGATGGTCCTTGGGAAGTGCGGACTTCAACTCCCAGAATGCACCTGGCGCAAACTCCTTTTTGGCCACTGGACAGTGGTCAGCTGGTCACTTTTTCAGGAGTTGGTGCAGGGGACTCTGGATAGCAATTTTTCACCTGTAGCAAACAGGGAGTCCCTCCTTGAACCAGTTGAAGCCAGGCAAAGTCCTTCTTGTGGTGAAGCCCAAGTGTGCAGCTGGTGCAGTCTTTCTGAGTGCAGGGTCCAGGTGCAGGCCAGGGGTCCAGCAGGGCAGTCCTTCTTCTCCTTGTAGTTCCTTCTTCTTGAAATTTGGTGGGGATCTGAGGCGTGGGTGCAGGTCTGCCAGTTTTATCCTTGCTCCTGGGTGAAAAGCAGGGGGGCCCTGGTTCTCCAATCAGGGACAGGGTCGTCCCCCTGTGATGACCACTTCCTGGGAAGTGTGGCAAAAATCCATCCCAGAAGGCAACAGTCTCTAAAAATCCAAAATGGATGAATCTGATTTTTGGAGGAGAGATCTGGCTGAGCCCACCAACTGGTGTGGCTAAAAATCATAAACACACCCCTCTCCTGCCCTCTCCTAATCTAATCAAGGGGGCACCTAGCTGTCTGGGGTTGCAGGATGTGGGGGTGTTGCTGGGTGCTCCAGATGTCCTTCTCTGCCTTTGAAGACCAGTTTGGCAGCCCTCCCCCTTCCTGCCTCACCATCTGCTGAGGGGAGATTCTCTCCCCCAAGCACATTCCTTTGTGTGAAGTCAGGCCACTTCACACCTCATCAAGGTAGCCTGGCAGAAGCTGCTGCAGGCTGGCCAATCAGAGCACAGCAGCAAAAACAATGCAGAGCTGAAATTGGCAACTTTTTAGGTAAAGTCTAAACTTTTTACCTGGACAAGTTATATAAAATCCAACAACTGGAAGTTGTGGGATTTATTACAACAATCAATTTGATACCAAATTCTTGGTATGTAACATTTAAGGAGACTTTAAAATGTAAAATAAAGTCTGCCCATTCTAGCCTATGAAGGCCATTTACTTCAATGAGGGAAAAACGAATTTGGCTGTTTTTACCTCACCAGGGCTTATAAATCTATTTTTATAAAGTCCCTGCTTATAGTTACATGGCACCCAGCCCTAGGGGCACATAGGGCACACCTTAGGGGTGACTTATATGTAAAAATAAGGTAGTTTAAGACTTTGGAAGTACCTTTAATTCCAAAGTCGAATTTGCATATAACTTTAATTTAAAAGCAGCCAGCAAGGCAGGCTTGCTTTTAAAATGACACTGGGCACCTCAGCAATGCACCTAGGTGTGCACCACCTATGCTGTGGTCCCTAAACCTACATGCCCTACCATATACTAGGGACTTATAGGTAGGTTAACTTAGCCAATTATAATTAGCCTAATTTTCATATCCATTTTACACAGAGCACAGGCCCTGGGACTGGTTAGCAGTACCCAGGGCACCATCAGAGTCAGGAAAACACCAGCATAAAGTGGAAAATGGGGGCAAAAAGTTATGGGGCCTCTGCAATCAGCCCTAGTTTCTCACACAACCCCCCCCCCCAGCCCACACGCCCAGGAGACTCAGCCCAGCCCTGGGAGAGTCTTCCTGGCTTGTTAGGCGAGGAAGACAGTGAAGAAAACTGGCTGTCCCTTTGCAGGGCCTACTCTGCCTTATATCCTCCTGTCAGGGTCACTCCCTCTGGGTAGTGAAGCCATCCCAACAGTAAAAGGACCCAATTCAAACTGAAACTTCCCTCTAGGGGGGTCTTCCTCCTCTCTCTCTGCCAACTTGGGTAGTGAGGTGCCCACCTCCCCTACTCCTAACTTTGCTAGGGCAACACCTAGCTTACCCAAAGAGGTCACCCAACACTTGAGCAACCCCACCATGACCAACAGGGTCAGGGGGCCTACTTTGCTATTGGCCTTGGGGTCTGCCTCCCAGGCCAAGTACACTGCTGCCAGGAAGGCTAGCACCCAGCAGAGGCTACTGACCGCTGTCAGTACCCAGAACCACACCCTAAGCTCTCCACTGACAGGTGGCTGAGCTGCTTTAGGGGCATCTTTGGGGTCCTGGCACCCCTCTTGCTGTCTAGAGTGGGGGGCTACCACCTCCTGTGGCAGACACCCTCTTTCCACTCTCCCTTCTGTCAGTGCAGGGGCAACACCCTGCATCTGGACAGCTACCTGACTACTCAGGACTTCCTTGGGGTCAGGGGAGGCCTCACCAGTGCCAACTCTGGGCTCCCCCCCTACTGGGGCAGAAGGCCTTTGGCTCCCTGGAACTCTCTTTAAGAGTGGCCTACCCTTCCTTTTCTTCTTTCCTTTTCTTGGGGACCCCTGTCTCCTAACTGTAGGGACTGACTCCCCAGGACTTTGGGTTGGGGGGGCGCCCTGGGCGACCACCCCATCTGTGACCAGACTCACCTCTGGGAGGTCATTGCCCAGGATACAATCTAGGGGAAGGTCAGCACTGACTACCACCCTAATCCAGTCAAGGATACCCTCCCTCTCTAGGGGCACTATGGCTACAGGTTTGGAGGTGACCTCCCCTGTGGCTATCATGACTTTCTTTGTCTTTCCTGGGACATACATGTCTGGGGTCACTAACCGGTCACTCACTATAGTGTGACTGGAACAGGTGTCTCTCAGGCCAGTGGTAGGGATCCCATTCACTTGAATGTGGTGGAAGTGCCTACTCCCACCCTCAGGGATCACCAGCTTACCATCTGGTCCTGTCTCCCAGCACAATGCTAGGAGGACTTCATCATCTGAGGAATCCTCCTCTATGGCTACACTGGACAGCCCAGTGCTAACCACCTTCCTTGGACAGGCTGCATCTCCTCTGAAGTGACCTGTCTGCTGACAGTCAAAGCAAGCCCTACTGTCCAAGAGTTTTTTTTAACCCTGGGTCTCCCTGTCTCTGCTTGTCAGAGTGGGATTTACTCTCCTCCTTCTTAGGGTTCTGGGGTACAGAGGGAGTCTCTGTGGTGGGCTTACCACCTCCCTCCTTAGGTTTTTGGGGACCTGTCCCCCCCTTCTTGGAGTCTCCCCCCTGGGACTTGACAACCACCCTGGTTCTCAACCACTCATCAGCTGCCTCCCCTAGCTCTCTAGGGTTGGTCTGCTTAGAGTCCACTAGATGCTGGCGTAACCTTTCTTGGATACAATTGGTCAAGATGTGCTCTTTCATGATCAGATTGTATAACCCCTCATAAGTATCTACTTCGTTACCAATAATCCAGCACTCTAGTGCCTTTAGTGAAATGTCCACAAAGTCAACCCAAGACTGGGTACTGACCTTCTGGGTGTCCCTGAACTTCATTCTATATTGCTCTGGGGTCAGACCAAACTTCTTGGCTAAGCACCTCTTCATACTAGGGTATGAATCTGCCTCCTCCCCCCTTAAGGTCAGAAGCCTATCCCTCCCTGAGTTGGGGACCAACTCCCACAAAAGGGAACCCCAGTATTGAGGCCTAACCCTTCTCATTTGGAGTGCCCTCTCAAAGGCCCCCAGCCACTTATCTATGTCATCCCCCTCTACATAAGCAGGAACCACCCCCTTGGGTAATCTGGGGCAAACTCCCCCACCCATGGACACCTCAGCTTCTTTATCGCTGCTTCCATCTCTTTTCTCTTTGTATGCCCACTTTTTCTTTTCTAGGGCCAGCTTCTCTGCTTCCAAAGCTATGTATGCTAGCTGGGCCTCCAGCTCTCTTTCTCTGATGGATGGGTTCTCTCCTCCTGAAAGTACCCCCTTCCCACCACTAGCTTTGGATCTGCCCCTAGTGACTGTGTTTACTGAGGACCGTTCTTCCTCATCCTCACTTGGGCTCAGATGCCTTCCCTCCCCTGAGTGGTTAGAGCTTGCATCCTCCCTTCTTTCTCCCTCCTCTGGAGCTTCTTCTGACTCTACCTCTTGGGCCTCAGCCCATGCTCTCAGGGATGTGATCAGGATTTGCTTCCTGAGATCAGTGGTTGCAGGCAACCCTCTTTCAATACACAACCCCCTAAGCTGGACTACTGTCAGTGTGGGTAGGCCAGCCAGATCAAGCTCCATGGTTCCCTAGTTTTGTGTCAACAAAAACTTTTTGCAAAAATTGGAAACAAGAATTTAGAAAAATTACAAAAATTCAATAATTGAAATTAATCCAAATTTAAAAATTAAAAACAATTTTTGCACTAGGACAATTTAAAGGATTTTTAATTTGTTTTACCTAAAACTGTAACGTGATATTGAACACAAGTACAGGATCCCGTTGCTGCTTCCAATTATGTTGGAAAATGGGTTATTGGTAGGGCAGGTAGGTACCTACACCTAGCAACAAGCCACTAACCTCCACAAAGGTACAGTTAGGTCTCAGTAAATTAATCCCAGCTCAACCCTTGGTAGCTTGGCAACGAGCGTCAAGGCTTAACTTAGGAGACAAAGGGGGTCATTTTGACCCCGGCGGGCGGCGGTCGCCGCCCGCCTGGAGGGAACCGCCATATGGCCGCTCCGCGGTCGAAAGACCGCGGAGGCCATTCTGGCTTTCCCGCTGGGCTGGCGGGCGACCGCCAGAAGGCCGCCCGCCAGCCCAGCGGGAAACCCCTCCCCACGAGGAAGCCGGCTCCGAATGGAGCCGGCGGAGTGGGCATGTGCGACGGGTGCAGTTTGCACCCGTCGCGTATTTCAGTGTCTGCTAGGCAGACACTGAAATACACAGTGGGGCCCTCTTACGGGGGCCCCTGCCGTGCCCATGCCATTGGCATGGGCACGGCAGGGGCCCCCAGGGGCCCCGCGGCACCCCCTACCGCCATCCTGTTCCTGGCGGGCAAACCGCCAGGAACAGGATGGCGGTAGGGGGTGTCAGAATCCCCCATGGCGGCGCAGCAAGCTGCGCCGCCATGGGGGATTCCAAGGGCAGCGGTAAACCGGCGGGAGACCGCCGGTTTACCCTTTCTGGCCGCGGCAGAATCGCCGCGGTCAGAATGCCCTTTGGAGCACCGCCGGTCTGTCGGCGGTGCTCCCGTGGCCGGTGACCCTGGCGGTCACCGGCCGCCAGGGTCTGAATCAGGCCCAAAGTGTAAAGCATTCAAATATCACAAAACAGTAATTAAATAAAACACAGGAAACAGTTTAAAAATCCAAAACCAATTTATAAAAATAGTTTATATTTTTATCTTTAAAATGACACAAAAACGATTAAAATCGGTTCAGGGGAACCGGAGATATGAATTTTTAAAGAATTATTACTTTTCTAGCGCTTAGAAACAAAAAGCGCCAATCGGGTCATCTGGTTGCACCTCGACCGGGGCAAAGTCATACTTTCAGGCCGACCGCGATGGAGCCCTGCTCGGCTACAGGTCGCGGAAGGCCTCGGTTAAAAAGTTACCTTCTGACTTAGTCTTTATTTTGAAGTTTTTCTTCACCGGGACGAACCTGCCAGTTGAATCCGACCTCCTGGAGCCCTTGTCCGGATACGCGATGTGGGTTTCCTCGGTGGAGACTTTTACCTTCGGACTTAGTCGTTTTTTTCGAGATGAAAATCCTTCGACCGGGGTAAACCTGGATCTTGATCCGACGTCCATGGAGCCCTTCTCGGATACGATGGCTGGGAGGTCCCGGTCAACTTTTTACGTTCGGACTTAGTCTCTTTTTTGGATGTTTTTCTTTACCGGGACGAACCACGAAGTCAGGCCGGGTCGCGGTTGAGGCAAGCCGGCTAGAATTTCCGCGGCGGGTCGGTCCCTCTCTGGAGCTTTTTTCCAAAAATTCTCAAATCTTTTCCAAACTTCTGGGGCTTCACCCAGATGTTCTTTTAAGGTTCTTTTGGGGTCCACAGCTCACCCCAAGGGTCCAGAAGTTCTGTGATGGTCCTTGGGAAGTGCGGACTTCAACTCCCAGAATGCACCTGGCGCAAACTCCTTTTTGGCCACTGGACAGTGGTCAGCTGGTCACTTTTTCAGGAGTTGGTGCAGGGGACTCTGGATAGCAATTTTTCACCTGTAGCAAACAGGGAGTCCCTCCTTGAACCAGTTGAAGCCAGGCAAAGTCCTTCTTGTGGTGAAGCCCAAGTGTGCAGCTGGTGCAGTCTTTCTGAGTGCAGGGTCCAGGTGCAGGCCAGGGGTCCAGCAGGGCAGTCCTTCTTCTCCTTGTAGTTCCTTCTTCTTGAAATTTGGTGGGGATCTGAGGCGTGGGTGCAGGTCTGCCAGTTTTATCCTTGCTCCTGGGTGAAAAGCAGGGGGGTCCTGGTTCTCCAATCAGGGACAGGGTCGTCCCCCTGTGATGACCACTTCCTGGGAAGTGTGGCAAAAATCCATCCCAGAAGGCAACAGTCTCTAAAAATCCAAAATGGATGAATCTGATTTTTGGAGGAGAGATCTGGCTGAGCCCACCCACTGGTGTGGCTAAAAATCATAAACACACCCCTCTCCTGCCCTCTCCTAATCTAATCAAGGGGGCACCTAGCTGTCTGGGGTTGCAGGATGTGGGGGTGTTGCTGGGTGCTCCAGATGTCCTTCTCTGCCTTTGAAGACCAGTTTGGCAGCCCTCCCCCTTCCTGCCTCACCATCTGCTGAGGGGAGATTCTCTCCCCCAAGCACATTCCTTTGTGTGAAGTCAGGCCACTTCACACCTCATCAAGGTAGCCTGGCAGAAGCTGCTGCAGGCTGGACAATCAGAGCACAGCAGCAAAAACAATGCAGAGCTGAAATTGGCAACTTTTTAGGTAAAGTCTAAACTTTTTACCTGGACAAGTTATATTAAATCCAACAACTGGAAGTTGTGGGATTTATTACAACAATCAATTTGATACCAAATTCTTGGTATGTAACATTTAAGGAGACTTTAAAATGTAAAATAAAGTCTGCCCATTCTAGCCTATGAAGGCCATTTACTTCAATGAGGGAAAAACGAATTTGGCTGTTTTTACCTCACCAGGGCTTATAAATCTATTTTTATAAAGTCCCTGCTTATAGTTACATGGCACCCAGCCCTAGGGGCACATAGGGCACACCTTAGGGGTGACTTATATGTAAAAATAAGGTAGTTTAAGACTTTGGAAGTACCTTTAATTCCAAAGTCGAATTTGCATATAACTTTAATTTAAAAGCAGCCAGCAAGGCAGGCTTGCTTTTAAAATGACACTGGGCACCTCAGCAATGCACCTAGGTGTGCACCACCTATGCTGTGGTCCCTAAACCTACATGCCCTACCATATACTAGGGACTTATAGGTAGGTTAACTTAGCCAATTATAATTAGCCTAATTTGCATATCCATTTTACACAGAGCACAGGCCCTGGGACTGGTTAGCAGTACCCAGGGCACCATCAGAGTCAGGAAAACACCAGCATAAAGTGGAAAATGAGGGCAAAAAGTTATGGGGCCTCTGCAATCAGCCCTAGTTTCTCACACTATGAGATAACCAGAGTAAGTATTCACCACTGTGCAGGCATACTGACACCCTCTGCTCACTGGCATTGGTCCAATGTAGTCAATCTGCCATATCTGTCCTGGCAATTTACCTCTGCCTAGCTTGCCTCTCACCACCTGTGGGACCGGTCTGTGCTGTGTATGCTGACAAATGGGACATTCAATGATTGCTGTTTTAATTAAATCTAGGGGAAGATGCATCCCTCTAATCTCTGCCCACCTGTGAGTAGCTTTTTCTCCAAGATGTCCGCATTTCTGGTGTGCCCATTTAGCCATTCCCACCAAATCAGAATTCTGCGCCTCCACTTCAGTCTCTTGAATCTTGGCTCGATCATCTGCAAGACAATTGAACCATCGGTCTAATGAATCAGTTGGACAGTGAGCGTCCACATCATAGACAGTCATGGTGCTTTGAGGTAACATTTCCCAGATCTCCTGCCATAACTCCTTCCCCCATACCTCCTTGTTATGGATTTTGTACTGATGTGCATGCCACATGGGAAGCCAAGTAGCTAATCCATTGGCGGTAGACCAGGAATCTGTGTAAATGTGACATTTTCCGGGTAGCTCTTGTTTCAAAGCATGATACACAGCATAAAGCTCTGCAAACTGGCTACTTCTTCCTGTCCTGTAGTTGTTAAAAGCTTCTTTGTAACAGGATTATAGGACACTGATTTCCAGTGCCTTTTCGCTCCAACATATTTTGCTGAGCCCTCTGTGAACCACACATGTTTTTTATCATCTGCAGACAATTCTGTGAACGGCTGGCCCCATCCTACCAGAGATTCACACACCGGTGGTACATCATGCAACATTTCTGAATTCTCCACGGAAGCCTGCGCTACCTGCTCATGCAAAACGGCGGTTCCTTTTGGAGCCGCTCGTGCCCTGTCCTGGACATACCATTTCCATTTTATAATGCTGGCTTCCTGTGCATGCCCAATTCTGTGAGTCCTAGGAGAACTCATCGCCCACTGCATGATGGGGATTTCAGGTCTTAAAATCACATTATGTCCCAATGTAATTTGCTAGGTATCAACCAGAGCCCAATAGCAAGCTAGCAGCTGCTTCTCAAAGGGAGTGTACCGCTATCCTGCCTTGGGTAACTTCTTTGTCCAGAATCCCAGGGGCACCCTCTTTCTTCCTTGTTTTTGCCATAAACTCCAATTAGCATGCTGCCCCTGGACTGTCACATTCAGCTCGATGTCTCCCTCCCGAATCGGCCACAAATCCAAAGCATGCTGAATGGCGTCTTTCGCCAATTCAAACGTGCGCTGCTCCTGCTCTCCCCATTCAAACGCATTCTTCTTTCGTGTAACTTTGTACAATGGGGCCAAAATCTGAGACAAATGGGGTATGTGCTGTCTCCAATACCCGAATAGTCCAATAAAACTCTGGGCTTCCTTCCGATTTCGCGGCACTGCAAATTCCTTAATCTTTTGTTTCACTTTTGGCAACACTTCTCTGTGTCCTTGATTCCACTGAGTGCACAAAAATTTCACGCTCTGAGAAGGACCCTGCACTTTCTCGGGGTTAATCTCCCACCCTTTATTCTGCAAATGTTCCACCACCCTGTCTAGCTGAATCTGCACCTGTTCTTGTGTCTCTCCCTGCATCATCACGTCATCTATGTAGTGGGAAATTTGCACTCCGGGAACCACAGGTACTTCATCCAAATGCTCTGCCACCAGCCGGTGACAGATAGTGGGGCTATGTAAATACCCCGTGGGCAATCTACAGAAAGTGTACTGGCGCCCCGCCCACTGGAATGCCAGCTGAGGCTGGCTCTCAGTGGCTATTGGTATGGGGAAGGAAGCATTGGCAATGTCAATTGTGGCATACCAAGTCCCACTGTGTTTCTGTATGTTCTCAATCAAGGTAATGGTGTCTGGGACCGCCGCAGTCAGAGGAGGGGTATATTTATTCAACTGACGATAATCAATGCAAATCCTCCAACTGTTATCACTTTTGCAAACAGGCCAGAGGGCATTATTCCATGCAGTGGTGATGGGAATTATTACCCCGGCCTCCAGTAAGTCATGTATAGTCTGGCTAATCTCTTCATGTCCTCCTGGTAGTCTGTACTGTTTCATTTGAATCACCTTAGTGGCTTGGGGAAGTATTACTGGAGAAATCTTCAGCAGCCCCACCCTCACGGCGGCTATTGATTTAAATCTTTTGGAGCCAAATTTATGACATCCATCTTCTAAATGTAGGGTCATCCCTTTCAAAATGTCAATCCCAATAATGTACTCTGGAATGGGTACAATCAAGACAGTGTATTCTCTCTTTGGGAGTGCACCTATTTTCATTGGAACCACTATCTGCACTGCTGGGGTTTCTTTTCCGCCCAGTCCCGTAATGGTGAAGTACTGTCCCTTGAATTTTCTTCGGTTTCCATGAATTAAAGAGGCCTCCGCTCCAGTGTCAACAAGGGATCGAACTTTCTGAACATTTCCACGTTTCCAAAAAATTTCTACTTTAACATGTGGTCCGTTATCTTTGCGAGCCCATCCCTGCTCCGGAGTTTGACCTATTTCCTAGTCTATTTTCACTCTGCGCACATCGGAGTCTGCCCAAGTCGCATCTGGATACAGTCTGCAGTAATTCTCAGGAAACTCCTCCTCCCTGTCTCTGCTTCGCAACCTCTCTGAGCTTACCAGCTCTCTCTCCCAGTCCCTGCCTCGAGATCTCTCAGGACCTGTCTGTTCCCGGTCTTTCTCCCTGCTCCGGGTTCCCTCTGAGCCTCGGTGCTCTTGCTCCCAATCTCCATCATCTGGGGATCTCTCTCTACTGCAGGGCTCTCTCCCTCTCTCTCCCTCTTCATCCTCGCGCTCCTCCCATCCTGCCTTTCTCTGGTTCACCACTTTGTTATCTTTCTTGTTCCCTTTCCTGCTTCCCTCCTTCTTATCCAAACCGCGTTTGCGGTACATCTCCCACATGTCCTTAATGGTGATCCCATCAATGTCATCCCTGGCCACCCCATCTTTCAGCAAGGCCAGAAACATGTCCCACCTTGACACGCTGTTGTTATCAGTACGACTCTCATACCGTGAATTCCTCTCTGGCTTAGTCCACTCCCCTAAATCACTTAACTCATGCACCGCTTCTACCACCTGAGACAGTGGGTTACCGGTCTGATTAATTAACAAAGTCATAATGACATGCTTGTATGCAGGAGGAGCGGCCCTAATCAGCCGGTTTTGCACAGACAAATTTAAAATTCCATTCATCAAATTATGAGCATTACCCAGAAAGATAGCTGTTTTCATTCCTTCCTCCTTCAATCTCTGTACTGCATCTCTCAAAGTATACCAAGGTTTATCATTAGGCGGCCAGTCTGACTCTGTCGGATCTTCTGAGCACACCCTTCTGCCGCCAACTCCAACAGACTGGTCATGGGACCATTCCCTGGATAAGTTCTAAACTCATTTTGGATAACTGGGTCCGTACTTAAGATACAAAGCCTCAGGGCGTCACCGTGATCTAATTCGACCCCCTGACCCCCCATATCATGCATTCGCACCATCCACGTAAGCAATGTTTCCCCAGACCTCTGTCGAAATCTGTCTATCACATCACTTAGTTCTTGCTTTGTGTAATCCTCCAGAGCATCCAGCATCACCCCTCCAGGGTTAGCTGGGCTATGCTGTAACTTTCGCCAATATATTGGCTGTGCACGGACAACATTCCTGCGCTCTGTCTTTTCCTGACTAACATCTTGACAGTTTTCACCCCCGAACTCATCTGAAAAATCAGACGTATCCCCGATGTTTCCATCCCAAAACTCAGGGTCAAAGGCTAATCATGCCTGAGAGATAGCTAAATGTACCTTATTTTTATTAACTTTCACTCTACGTTTCTTGTGTTTATATTGAGTGACGCTAACTGCCGTCCTCTCTGCAATCAGCTGGTACATTTCAAGCTTATCACTTAACAATTTATTTTGACAAGCTAACATGGTAGAGGAATTTCGGGCTTCTACTAACTCCTTCTCCAGCTGCTTGTGGTCGTTTTGTAACTGTAAAAAATTTTCATGCAACTTTCTGTACGCAGAGAGCAAGATCCAGCTTTGCCTCCCTAACGTACAAATCTCTTTTCCCTTGTCAATTGACACTTTTTGTAAACATGTAAAAACATCTTCAGGTTCTGCATTTAACATGCACGCATTCCAGTTTTCACACAAACCAGCACAACGTGACCATTCCTGAGCTAAAAGTTTATACGGGGCCGTTTCCCACCCCAGTATCTCTATGTCTGGATTTAATACATGAGAACTTGCTTTTGAACTCGCTTTGATCTTATTAAACATTTTCCTTTTTTTTTTTTTCGAATCCTGCAAATGACTACGCCAAATTGTGTTGCTTCACTCTTCAGAATAACAGAACTATACACTTCAGGATAGTTTAGAGCACAATGTGAAACAATCACTCTTACACACCTTAGTAAGTAGAATAACCAGGTTTATTTATGGAGCAAGTTCTCATATAGCAAAACTGACCACACTAACATATTATGAAAAATAACATGAGAATAACCGTGAGAATATAAACACTCTGTGATATCATGAAAAATAACACTAAAATAACTGCAAGAATAAGTGCATATAACACACGCACACACAATATGCTTCAATGCTTATAAAGGCTTCACCGAAAAGAGATTCTGCATCCCTCCTCCGCACACAAAAAGCCGGGGAACCCAAATCGACTGGCACAGGGAGTCTCCTTCGGGACAATCAGTCCTCCTGGCATTGCGTCCAACCCAGAAGAGAGTTCCTAAACCAGTCCATCCAGGCTCCTGACCTTTATAGTATTTACTAACGCCCAGGAGTCTTTTCTAGAAAAAGACCCCCTCCTTTACAAATTGTGCAATCGGCGGTACCTTGTTCGCCCGTTGAGACGTCTCCTTGGAATGGGTCAGGTTCCCAGAAGAGGGCTTCTAAGTGAGGCTTACATTCCTCCTTGAGTACAGGCGCATCCCTCTGTTGTCCTAACTGTTAGCTCGTGGAATGTAAATAGCGCCCTTCGTATCAGGCAGATGGAGCGAAGTTGAGCAGAAAAACACCCCACCCTGCAGCTTGCCGAAGCTTGTGGAAAAACACAGAACAGTGCTTTACGCACAGAACCAGACTCGACAAAATGGAGTCGTGAACCCATGTAAAATGGAAGCAGAGGCCAGTGGTCCATAGTATATTTCATTGTTCTTACCCTGCACCACTGTTCACCTTGCACGTAGTGCACTTGCACGTAGTGCATGTAGCAATATATTCCACCCTTGGACCATTTGGCCATCTTACAACTAAGTATATCCTATAAGCTGAAACTGCAATGCTCTTAGGCGACATTGAGATAGAAGGTTAGGCACACACTGAATACAACAAAATAACGAACTTAAAATAACTATTATGATAATGATTACACCAAGGATATAACGCAGTTGGCCTAAATTAGGCAGCCATCCAAAAACCCAGTCTCACCACCCCTTGTCAACATCCTGCTGCACCCCCTTTACTAACTTGCATGTAGCAATACAACATCCTCCACAAAATGGGTCAACCGCGAGGACTGCTCTGATGAGCCCCTTCCTGTAGCATTGCTGGGCATTTGTATAACTGTCCTGAGTTCTGGGGTTTTGCATTGCCCACGGAATCAGTGGTCCTTCAGTTCCAGATAAGAATAGGTTCCCCTTTGAAGTTTATCGCCTATATATGCACAAGCAAGGTAAGACCCTCGGACAGGGCAGCACTCGCGGGCACAGAGCTAGCTCAAATCCAGTGAGATGGCGAGCAGCTGGGGGTACCTAGTTGTCAGTAGATAGAGGAAGTGCACAACCCCAGGCCAAGGAAAAAGTTAGAGAGGGGGCCCAGCCTCCTCTAGCCATTGACAGGCATAGATGGGCCCGGCCATGGCCTGGTTTTCACCCGGGCACATGCTCAGGTGCACCCTGTGCACATCCCGCACAGTGGTTGTTTCCAAACATTTTTATAGGGTGATGTGCCGGCCCACCTCCTCCTCTTTAGAGCAAAGCATGTTGGGGGACGTAGTCCCACCCCAGCAGGAACATGAAGGCAATGGCAGCAGAGTTAGTTAAGGTGCGTCCCGTGCCACGGTTGTTTGCAAGCGCTTTTACAGTGCGATATGCTGGCCCCCTACTTCGCCATTGAACAAAGCCTGCTGGAGGATGTAGTCCCACCCCACCAGGAACAGCAGGGCAATGGCAGCAGAGTTAGTGAAAGGATGACAATCATTTAATGTCCAAGGGTGTGAAGATACTCCATTGGCCTTTTGTGTGGTGGCTTGCCAAATCTGTGACTGCACATTGCCACTAGTTTTTTGAACAAGGTGTCACATTACCCTAGGTTTTTCCTTTATTACCTCCTCAGCAAGCAACTCAAGGTTACTATCACTAAATGTATATTTTCTAACACTATAAATGGCCATATTGTTCAAATTTAAAAAACAAAATAGCGGATGGTAGTTAGTTTGTGAATATGTAATTGATTCTATTAAAAAAAAATAGCTGTCAAAGCGAAATATGTTTTTAAAATGCAACTTCAAAGTAGCAATAAAATGGATGTGATGAAAAAATTGTCTTACAAATCTCTAAAGGCATGCTTGAAGTCCAAACGGTGATGCTGTTGTAAGGTAAAGAGACACTTCCTGATTTAAAAAAATGAATTTCCTGTTTATGTGTGTCAATCATTCATGTGCAGTATTATTGTAATGTAATACTACATGCTGAATTTCTGTACATAATTTCTGTTCGGGCGCAAACATGTCACCCCACCTTCCACCCCCATGGTCAAAAACAATAGAAAAAAAACTAAGCAGGTATTATATGTTTGCTTGTTTTTGCTTTTTAATTCACAGAAATGCAGATAGCACAGATTGGAAACAGTGACTAGAGATTGCCTCTCTTTCTTTCTTGCTTGTTCTATCTAAAGTTCACTCCCCAGCTTCCAACACCATGCCGAGAACATACAATGGAATTAGAGCGTTCTCCAACATTGCAAAACAAAAACTTCTAGCCAGGACTGTCCAAATCAAGCAGAATTATCTTGGAAACTGAGTGGGACCCAGGCAGAAATGTCATGAATAGTATGATTATTTCCTTTCAAACACTTTTATTTCCATTATTTGTCACTTTCAACTCTTCTGTTTCTCTCATAGAAAGTGTGAAGTTCTAGGCCTTCTCAGAAGTTCTTCTATTTCTTTCAGGGGAAGTGTAAAGTCTTAAACATACATAGAAATACTTGTGTCATGTGCATCCGCGTTTTAGGATAATTTATAGTAGTAACATTGGCAATCAGACGCAATAAAAACCGAGTTGTGGGCCGTAGGTTTGAGAGGGGTCGTAATGACAGGATTCTGTGAAGCAGAAGACTGCTGTTGCAATCCCTGTTGTATGGGCTCAGTTGCAAACAACATAGCAGTTACTGCTTCTTCAACCTGATTGCTTAGGTTGTGTACTAAATTTGTCATCCTCCTTGATTCCTTACAATTTGCTCTCGACTCAGTCAGGGTGAACATGCGTTGGCACTGTGACAGTCTCAGGTCTTTGCACAACTGAGTGAGATGTTTTTTTGCTGACCTGTACTGTTCTATTGCAGATGCACAAGGTTAGATGTATTGTCGCTTAAACTT
Organism: Pleurodeles waltl; assembly: GCF_031143425.1. Lineage (NCBI taxonomy): Eukaryota > Metazoa > Chordata > Amphibia > Caudata > Salamandridae > Pleurodeles > Pleurodeles waltl. The sequence continues at coordinate 1,732,940,585 of NC_090444.1, forward strand.
ACTGTTCACAGCTGATCACCAATACCTAAAACAGCAGCTGTAGATTCTCTTGAAGTTTGTATCAAGGTAGAACTGCACTTCTGCATTTTAGTAATTTGCCTTTTTATGTGGTCTGAGGATAATATGGTGTCCCTTTCGCCTTCAGCTGCTTAAGACTGAATTCTTTGTGGGTGTTTCTCACCAGCAGACCATGCTTCATCTGCCCGTGACTCTACAGCAGGATTGTTGTTGCCATTCTAACTATTATCTGCCTTGCAGCATGGGGATAGCTGCTCCCCACCTGCCATATGGTTCAAGCAGCAGGAGCACAGTTGCTGCATCATGTGACAGTAATGGATGCTTCTTTAGGAGCACCAGTGCTTTGTACTATCACAGTATTGATTGTTGAGCTGTGATGACAGTTATAGTTGTTTTTTTTGTTCTTTGACCTCCTTATCTAGGAAGTAGGCTGGAAGTAGGCTATAATACATGGGATTCTGTAATCCCTGTATAAATATATATCACTATCTTCTTTATAATGGGTGACTAGTGGTGCACTCAGTCGCCGATTACGAAAAGACGTAAGAACTTGACTATTTTAAGTTATTACAATTGAGTTCTGATGTCACAATTCCTGCTGCTAGAACCAGCAGTGGAGGTGAAAGGCAGGTCAGGTGACAGACCATAAATAAAGCAGCAGCATAAAGCAGCAAAACCGAAGTTGCTTTTCTTTCTTCTATTTTATTTAATACCTTAGAATGACAAGCAAAAAGAATATGTTTATTTTTTTCACTCTTTACGTAAAGAAAAGCTAGAATCTTTCTGCATGTTTTTGCACACTCTGAGCTGCTATGGCTTTAAAAAAAATGACTTGTACTGGACTGTTTCTAACATTGGTTTGCAACAAATATCAGGTTTCTGATAGGTTTCATTTTGCACAGGAGGATTTATTTTTATTCACTTTGCTTGCAAACATGGTCATTCTTTAATATTAAAGAGCCGTGCACCAAAGCTTTAAGTGGTTTGTGGGGAAGGTGATGGTGTGACCTTGTATAATGTGGGATAAACTATCCCCAGGCCTACAAGATTGTCATGAGGCCTTCTTGGCCCCACAGTGGTTCTCCATTTTAGCTTCATTTTAGCTTAGTTTCATATTTTACATTTTACATGTTTTAGCTGTAACCGCGTTAGGCAATGACATTGTCCACACTTTCTGCTTGAATTATATTATTCCAAGAATACATTGTACATCCTCCTTGTTTTGGTTAGCCTTTCTCTGCATATAATCTGTACACTCTGTTCAAGGCTTGGAACATAGAACAATATATCCTAGTGCTTGCGTTGTCCGCTCAGAGACAGCTTCTAACATCCAGACATATCATTGCATCAGAGCTGTGACTCTAATACAGTGTGGCTTTGATTATATAGACTGTGCACTGACCCAGAAGGGTCAGGGGAGCACTTCAGCCATTAGTGTTCTGAAATAATTGCTGCGTTCGACTTGCAGCTCTGCTGATGCAGATCTCTCACCTTGCAGATAAGAATTGCCAGCTTCATGCTGGACCGGCACACTGGGTCAGCTTTGCAGGCATAGGGGTTTTAGGCTTTCTCATTAGATCGAACACAGGCAGAGATTGCAGACTTGGCAGAAAAGGCACCCCCTAAAAGGTAAATTAAGGTCAGAGAACACAGGGGAAATACAACATCAAACAACAAATCAGTGTACCCAAATGACCCATTTAAATTACTAAATGGAATATATCCAACCGAGTCACTGACCTGAATATAATACACACCACATCTCTTATTCGTTTTTTATATAAATCATATATTATTTTGTATTATTTCATTTTCATAAAACCATAGCTTCAATCACATATGTGTACATTAATTTTGAAATTATATAAAAAAATTATTAAACAACCAACAAATACAATACAAATGTGAAACAATAATATAACATTCATATGTGTTTAGAACACCCCAAGCCAGTTGCTTCATCATCACTTTTGGACCTGGCCCTTTTACAGGGTCATTCCCCAGACTTTTTGCCTTTTTGCTCCTTGTTTTTCTGACCTTTGTTGGCTGACATCATGACTCTGAGCACTTTTTCACTGCTAAAGTGCATGTGCTGTCCCTTGTAGAATTGGAATGATTGGCTTAAACCTAATTGGCATATTTAATTTACCTATAAGGCCCTTATAAAGTGGTATCCCTATACCCAGGGCCAGTAAATTAAGTGCTACTAGTGGGCCTGAAGCGCTGCTTCCGCCACCCACTGAAGTAGCCTTTCAAACCTGTCTCAGGCCTGGTAGCACAGGGCCTGTGTGTGCAGTGTTCTGCCACAGGGACCTGGCATCTAAATTTACTTGCCAGGCCAAGAAATCCCCTTTTACTACATGTAAGTCAGCCCTAAGGTACGCCCTAGCTAGCCCTATGGGAAGGGTGCCATGCATGTAGAAGGCAGGACATGTGCCAGGTTGCGTGGCCTGTCCTGGTAGTGACAAACAGCCTAACTTGGTGTCTCGCTGCTGTGAGTGCTGCCTTCTTATAGGATTGCATTAGAAATGCCCTGTATTATTTGTAAGGGGGATTGTCTGATTTATGAGGGGTAGCATTGGCATGTTTGCTATAGTTGTAATGGTGATAAGAAATGCTGCTTGCCGGTGTATGTGTATTTTTTATCACTTCTAGAAAGTGAGCATTTCTCTGTGCTTATGACTCTGGTGTTTTGCAGCTTGACTCCAATCCACATCTGGGTCGACTGACAGTTGGGCTTTGTGCATACTTTTCAGACAGCCTGTACACAGGGAGGGTGAAGGTGTCACAGAGAGGCATCTACATATTGTATGGTCTTCCTGGGCTGAGAGAAGGGAGAGGCAGTGCACACCCGCATTTGTAACGGCCTTGAACAATAGGGTCGTTTACCCCCCACTGATGTTTGGAGCCCGTGCTGGAGGAGAGAAGGGGCACTCCCAGAACCAGTTGTAACTGGTTGAAACCCCCTCTCCTCCTCATTGTAAGAGACACTGCAAACTGAGTATAAGTACAGGGGAATTTTCCCCACAATTTAGACATTCTTGGGACTCCAGAAAACTTACTTGGAACTGGACACAGGATGCTGTGAATGGACTCAACAGGACCACCTTGGACTGCTGCTGCTGTGCTGACCTGTGACCTGCCTGGTAACTAGGAGGAACTGCCATCACCTGCACCCCTTGTGCTGACCTGTTGTTGGGCCTGCCAGCCCTGTGCTTCCCCCCCTTGCTTGTCTCCAGGTGCAGGGTGCTGTGACCCCTGATCCCTGTCAACTTTCCCTTAAGAGGAGTGCTGCAATTTTCCCCTAAAGCGCCTTCTAGCACTTGTAGGGGGACGAGGCGCTTCATATGAGTGCAGTGTGGTAAGGAAGGATCACCGCAGCAGCCCGGGCATATCGCACTGAGGATCGCTATCTGTGGGGCCCCCTGAGCGCGCTGTAGGCATTGTTTCCGTGACTTCACTGCCGTGACCCGGGATCACAATTCACCACCGCAGCCTGGGCGTCTAAGCCAGAGGGAGCGCGAGTGCCCCCGGGGCACAAAGAAAAGGTAACCGGAGCAAGCTTTCTGCGAAGCAGCAGGAGGGAAGCCTCATCGGAGGCCCCTGCTCCCCCTTTCCTTTGTTGGGCAGCCGCACAGAGGACGCGGGTGGCTGCCTGCATGACGCAGGGCACGGGCGGAAAGGGAGTTCCTTTCTCCCCGGCCACTGCCTTAGGGGTTTGATCACCCCAGAAACTCACTTTTGGCATTTTTGGTGCCCCCCTGGTGGTAGGGCCAGCGGAGGCCCCCCAGAGATTGCAGGCCCTAGGAGGGGCCCATTAGGAGCAACCGAGAGGGTGCCGACTGCCCCTCTTCCCAGGAGCCAAACTTGGACCCCATTGAGCGCACAGGAGCACCGGGGGCCCCACCTTACTCTTCCAGGCACTAGGAGTGGCTTTTTCTCCCGAAACAGGACATTTGGGGACACTGGGAGGGTGATTTGCTCCAGGCTTATTTTGCTAAAGGCGATATATATATATTTGCTACATGTTCCTGGGATGGGCATGACATGCTGAGATATGTTTTTCATGACTTGCCATATAATTTTATAATGTTCCTGATATAGGCCTTTATGATATTTTTTATGACAAGTGCAGTTATGTATTTACTGTGATTCCTGACCACTGCTTATGTTGCAGAATCCTGAGTACTTACGTGCTCTAATGTGACAACTGCTTATTCTTGCAGAGTATTAGTAACTTGTGTAACCTTCTGACAACTGCTAAGGTAGCAGGGTATTACTGACATGTAATTTTTGGTCTAATTATGTTTTGTGCAGTACCATTTATTTTTACATAGCTCAGTGTTGTGTTTACTTTGTGGTGTACATATTGCGTCATGTGTGTTGTGTGTGGTGCAAACGCTTTACACATTGCCTCCGGGTTAGGCCTGACTGCTCGTGCCAAGCTACCAAGGGGGTGAGCAGGGATTATCTTGGACGTGTAACTCCCTTGCCCTGACTAGAGTGGGTGGGTTCTGCCTGGCTTAGGTGCATACCCTAGCCAACCAAAAACCCCATTTCTAACAATCACTCATTCTGAACTCCATTCATTCACACTTAAAAACACACATTCTCTCACCGAAACCCTAAAAAGCAACTAATATTGTATGAATTTGTTCTATATAGGGGACACTTTTTATTTAGTCCTCCAATGATCTAGGGTTCCCATGTACTCTTGGTCGATGTACATTTAGGTGGTTTCATCGTTTCAACACCACATTCATCACGACCTACTATACAATAGGTAATCTCTTTTTGACTAGGAAACCCATCAGGGTGGATCCTACGAAAACACAGACATTCATACATTCGGACAGTTGATTACTGAGCAACATCTTCAGACCATCTTAAAGAACAATTAATGCTTTTTTAATGCCCAAACAGCACATACCCAATCACCAAATTATGCATCCAAATGCCACAGGTCACCAGTGCTCTCATTAAAATAGGGTGTGATAGTAAATAGCAAAATCAAAACATGCAGAGACCATCACTCCAAGGCATTCTCTAAAGAGGTCCACCAATGCTAATGTGTCTAATGTGCCCTGCCTGTGCACAAGGTGAAGTGGCTCCCCCTTTACTACTTACATATCAGGATACATGGAAATTCGTATGTCAAAATTAACATCTACAGTCCAACTTTCTTTAAAGGAGCAAGGTGCTCTAATGAATATCAAGAATGAAATAAGGTGGGGGGGCTAAACGCTGACGAAGTTGGCGGCAGACTAATGCAGCTCTGCGCTTCTTCTTAATCCTGTCCCTCTATATCCGTGCATTATCTGATATACAGATATTGAATGGTAATGCCAGGAGACAGCTAAACCCCTTGAAACTGGAGAATCGGATGACACGAGGTTCGCACGAGGCTGAATCTGCGACAGTGAGGCCTAGCTCTGCGGGACACGGACGAGTGTGGCGCAGGATGGAACTCGAGGTGACAGAAAGAAGCAAACCTGTGATAAGCAGGGGGTGGGGCTGCTGGAGGTGATGCAGGAGGACGCCGGAGTCCCGATAGCTGTCAGGAATAAGGCTGTGCACAGTCCAGGACCCACCCTGGCCTCCACTTTGCGCTTTTGCAGCGCTTCATGCGCACCGTTATTTATCCCCTCTTGCTCCAGGAATGATAATAGGTGTTGCCTGCCCTGTGGTAAAGCTCATGTAGCTGCAGGGTCAGGGCATTAGTGGACACGATGTACCTATCAGTGGCATTCTATGAATGGACTACAACTCCTACGATTTTAGAGGCAGCGGCCATCTTGGGGTGTGGCAGGCCTATGAAGCCCAGCCATACCCAAGCACATTGCTCACTATTTTGCAGACTTTGGTTCTGTCTGACCTCGTTGGAGTTCCTCTCAGGAAAGAGCTGAATGGCAGCATGGCAGAGTATTCTTGTTTCCTCTTGTATATTAAAAAATGAGTAGGTCGTACTCGTGGCGGTAAGGTCTTGTTTGGTCAAACTTAAAAGGGGTAAACAATTCACAACGAGCAAAGCGCTTCAGGCATAACGTGCAAAGCGCTTCAGGCAGAACGAGCAAAGCGCTTCAGGCATAGAGAGCAAAGCGAATCAGGAACAACAAACAAAGCGTTTCAGGCACAACAAGCAAGGCGCTTCAGACACAACGAGCAAAGCGCTTCAGGCACAACGAGCAAAGCGCTCCAAGCACAAAGAGAAAAGCCAGCCGTAGTTGTTTATTGTTTTTTGGAGTGTGATATGTGAGATATATATTTAAGTTTTTGAGGATTTCTATGCCAAGATCAAGACATTCATTTAATGAGAGTATTATTGTTATCCAGTTATTATTCTAAGTGTGATCATTGTCTAAAGCTCATGCCATCCTCAGGTATTGTGAGTATAGTTTGTTCTTGTCCCATGGTTCAAAGAAGGGCCACGCCTAGTCCAAAAGGGTCTCAACTTGCTATTGGATATGCCTTTGTCCAGGAGTATATTTGTGAGTTAATACTGTTATGAATGCTTGGGATCCCACTTTATTTTGTCTCATGATTCAAAGAAGGGCCACGCCCAGTCCATAAGGGACACCTTTGTCCAGGACTATATTTGTGAGTTAATACTATTATGAATGCTTGAGATCACTGTTTATTTTGTCTCATGATTCAAAGAAGGGCCACGCCCAGTTCGTAAGGGTCTCAACTTGCTATTGGAGACGCCTTTGTCCAGAGGCATATTTTGTGAGCTAATACTGCTATGAATGAGTGTATGCATATCTGCTTTAACCTTTCTTTTTCAGATCTCCTTCCCTGCAGTTCCCTATCCTAATTCCCCCCCCCCCCGTCTGGCTTGGTGACGCCTGGCGGTAGGCCTTTTGCTCAGCAGCGTGCAGATCCCGAGGAAAGGGCACTGTGACAGTAGGAGTGGTGTGACCGGTCACGGTATACAGGTGGCAGAGATCCGCGCATGGGGCTGGAAGACACGGGGCTCTCCGAGCGAGAAAGGCGAACCTCAATTGGATGCCGTGGAGCAGGCTGGAGAGGCGCCTTGTCAGTGGCTGGCCAAGAAGGTGCCGATCAGTTTGCAGGCCTCGGGGGCGCACAGCTTTGAAAAGATCAGACCTGGAGGAGAGCGGTGAGGACTGGCATAGTGGGCGGGGACTGGAGGAAAGTGGCGACGGTGAACCAGAGGCAGACGGAGGGATGCGGTGGAGATCTGGATGGAGCAGCGAGACCTACAGGGGTGCAGCTGAGACGCGCTGCTGGCGGTGTCCCGAGGGAAGGTGCCAATGGATTGGGGTGTGACACGCAACAGAGGTGAGCCTCAGATGGTTGTGAAACAGGCCCCGGAGAGACTCCATTTGCAGTCTGATCAGAGGAGCGGGTCAATTTGCAGGTCTCAGTGGGAGAGGATGACGTGTATTGACTGCCACACGGGGGACCTACCGAAGGCCTGGAGGTCAACAACGGGGGCCTGACTGGCCAGAGCTGGGAGAGGAGGGCAGGCAGGGCAGGAAAGAAACACCAGGGGAGAGAGATGAGAAGACCACAAGAGGTCTGGTGGCTCTGATGAGAGGAACCTGGCTTACGTTACAGTGCAGACCCCAACCTATTAAACGACTGGTGGTGACACACAGAGGAGAGGTTGGAGACAGATTCGGGGCTCTTCTCCCCCCACATTATCCAGAGGTAACGGAACACAGCGACCAACAATAGCTGAAACAGCTTGGTCGTTGAGATGGGGCGCGACAAAGCAGGGAGTACATCAGCCCAACAACAAAGAATTGACAGATTTGCCAAGCAGAATGTCCCTGGAAGCAAGACAGAAGCAACCGGTGGGATTCCTGATTCTGGGGGCGTAGTTCAGACGGCAACTATCTTACAAGCCATCAATGATCAGAAAGTAACGATGGAGGGCAAAATGGGGGAGCTCAAGGTGGATCTGGCCCTGATCAGGCAGAATCTTCGCAATACTAAGCATAGAGTCACAGAGATAGAGTGACGACTCTCTGAAACTGAAGACGCATTTAAAACACATGCCGAAAACCTAACAAGATTGAAACACCTGGTGAATCAACTCGAGACCAGAGCAGAAGATGCAGAGGGCCGGTACAGAAGGCATAACCTCAGAGTGGTGGGTATTCCAGAAGGGGTGGAAGGTACGACCCCTACTATATTCATGTGAGAGTGGCTACAGAGTTGGGTCCCCAAAGAAGAAGTCTTGCAATGCTTTTTCATGGAGCGCGCGCATAGGGCATTGACAGCTCGGCCTCCGGTGGAAGCCCCGCCAAGGCCGTTTATAGTGCGGCTACTTAAGTATGCGGGCAGAGACAGGTGGAGCTAGTGACTTATCAATCCGCAACAGTACTGATCTTCCCAGACTATACCTTAACAGTACAACAGCAACGCAGGTCTTTTTTGGAAGTCAAGTCTAAACTTAGAGGATGGGACTCCCATATATGCTCTCGTTCCTGGCCAATCAAAAGGTGCTGTATTAACGGAAATCCCTGTTTTCAGGTACTCCTGAGACAGCCTGGAATTGGATTGAGGAAAGGCCACTGAAGACATCCAACATCCAGACCAGCGCACAGAAGGAAGATGCTCAGATTACAGGGTGAGAGTGGCGCATGTCGCTGCAACAAAGGGCTCGAAGAATGGGACGGCGAGTTCGATCCCAAGAAGCCGAGCTGTTGCGAGTTACAAAAGACATGGCCACCTCGCTGACGAGTCCCGAAATGATGGAAGACGATGTGGAATCAAGACAGGGGTCACAGTCACCTGAGAGACAGACACAATCATCCATAAGAAATGGTCAATATATTCAATATGTATGTACAAAGCAGGGATAGGATGAGTGATGATTATTGAGTAACAACCTATTTCTTTCCTGGGGGTGTTTGTTACTGTTGGGGAAGGAGGGGTTAGTGCAGGGAGTGCTACAGACCGCAACTTAGCCCAGTTGGCTAGGCCCCTAGGCACAACACAACAGGTACTTCTAGTTTGGGAAGTATGGGGAGGGAGTTGGGAAGGTGGTGCAGGGGAGATGAGGGGGGTGTTGTTCAATTCTAATAAGTTATTGCGAACAGGGAAGCACATTGACATGGCATGCAGCAAGGAGGAGCGAACACGGGGAGCAGGTGCATCTCTTCATGATGGATATCAATATGGGGGAAGGTAAAGGGCTGGTCATCTCTGCAGCGGGTACACCCAAACTTCTGTCCTGGAACGTAAATGGGATATTAGACAAAATTAAATGTGGGGCAGTTCTCAGAGCTGCACTGAAAACAGAGGCAGACATTGTACTTCTTCAAGAGACACATCTACTGGGGAATAACTGCCCCTTCTTACTTCGTAGAGGTTATTCCCAGGCTTATCATGTAGGATTTCACAGGGGATCCCGGGGGCTGGCTATACTGGTCAGAAAATGCACTTCATTGGTTGTCAGGCAAACATGGACAGATAACCAGGGATGTTACATAGCTATCGCTGGAACTCTTCAGGGCCAGCCCATATCGATTTTAAGTGTTTATGCTCCTCCACCGCTGGCGTGTGGGTTCTTGGCTCAGCTTAGTGGAATACTCAAGGAACTACCAGAGGCCCCTTGGATAGTAGGGGAAGACATGAATGGGGTGTGCGATGCACAGTTGGATCGATCCTCGGGAGGGACGAGCAGAGGTGGCTTAACACAGCTAACAACGTTTATGCAAAACTTGAACTTAGCAGATGCCTGGAGGGTACACCATCCGGATGAGAGAGGATATACTTTCTACCCTGAGGCACACTGAAACTTCTCCAGATTGGATTATTTCCTCCTACCTGCAGAGGAATGCAATAGGGTGAGGGAGGTAAGACACTTAGCGAGAGGTTTATCTGACCACTCTCCAATAGAAATGACCTTGACCTAGGGGGAAGAAGAAATGAGGGCGGGATGGAGATTGGACAGGTGGCATCTTCAGCAAGAAGACTTCAGAGACATGTGTAATCAAAAGAGTAAGCAATACTTCCCGGACAACCGTGGCTCTGTGGCCTCGTCGGAAGTGGTTTGGGAGGTGCAGTAGGCTTATTTAAGGGGTGAGATCATCATCTATGTGAAAGGTCAAAAAGACGAAAGTAGGTAGAAGATCAGGGACTTAAAGGGAAGAATTATGGATTTGGAGGGACGCTTTGTAGTGCAGGAACAGTAGGCCCACTTGCGAGACCTACTACACACGTAAAATCTGCTGCGGCAGGAACTAACATGGGAAGCAATGGCAGCATGGCGGGCCACTTGTAGCAGAATATATCAATGGGTAGACAAGGCTAGTAAAACCCTGCATTGGTTATGCACTCCCAGGACGGGGCTGACTCCTATTTGCAGATGAGAGATGGGTCAAAGGTGACGGGACATGGGCTGATGGCTCAATCATTTGCTAAATATTATCAGGGTCTGTATCGGGCAGAACAGTCGAGACCGCGACCGGACCTCCTTCAGTTTATACAAGATCTACCAGTCCCCATCCTATGAGCTGAAGACAGAGCTTCCTTGGAGATGGATACTGCCCTAGGACAATTAAATCCTGGGAAGGCCCCTGGGCCGAATGGCTTGCCACCCAAGTACTGGCGCCTAGTGTGGCAGCATGCAGGTCGGCCCATGATGAAAATGTTCCAAGAGGCTGTAGAAAAGGGCACATTGTCTGCGGAGCGTAGGACAGCAGATATTGTGGTGTTACCCAAACCGGGTACTGGCAGCCATTGTTGTGAGGATTTTCAACCTATTTCCTTGCTAAAAACAGAGGTCAAGGTGGGGGAGAAGGTGCTGACCAGTTGTATGAGGAAGGTGATAGGACATCTGGTAAGCTCTGACCAGTTTTATGCCAGTGTGGGCTGCAAGACATCATTTGAGGCGCGTACATAATGCTATTGCCCTGAGTGCGTCAGTAGATGAATGTAGACCCCTGTTGTCCATTGACTTTGAGAAGGCTTTCGATTCAGTCGTCTGGGCATATTTGTTCGCTCTTCTGGAAAGGGTGGGTTGCAGACCACACTTTATCAGCTATGTAAAACTCCTATACACAGACCTCAGAGCCAGGGTGCTCATGGGAGGACAGGTCTCGGAATGGTTTTTGGTGGAAAGGGGCACACGGCATGGTTGCCCCCGTTTCCTTTGCTGTTTGCAATCGCAATAGAGCCTCTGGCTGCCTGGGTGCTAAAGGACCCATTATATAGAGGATTCCAGTAGGAGACTACGGTGAGCGACAGAATATCGCTATACGCAGATGATGTGATTTTATACTTAGGAGATCCCGAGAGCTCTGGACAAAGAGCACTGCATATCCTGGAGATGTTTGGGTAATACTCGGGTCATCTTATTAACAGGCGAAAGTCAGCAATCTACCTGATAAATTCATGCCCATCAAATATGTCATGGCTGTAGGCTTGCCCATTAGACCAGACGGGTTTAAATACTTAGGGTTGTATTCTACGGGGAACCCAGAATGCTCCTTTCAAGAAAACTTGGCTCCTCAATTGGAGCGGCTGTCCAGGAATGTGGCGTTTTAGGGGGCTCTTCCGTTGTCTCTAATGGGGCTTTCAGCCATATTTAAAATGGTAGCATTGCTGCGCCTCTTGTACCATCTACAGATTCATCCATTCCCTGTTGCTGTGTACTTTTTTAACAGGGTGAACACCCAGCTGCATACGTTGTTATGGGGAAGCAAGGTACCGCGCACCTCACTGGACAAATGCTGTAGACTAGTGATCGAGGGGGGCTTGGCTACACCGGATGTACGATTATACTACTGGGCAGTGCACCTTATTATCATCAATGAATGGTGGCTTGGGGGTGTTCACCGACCCAGCACACGCTCTTGATAGGACGGGGGTGGGACCACAGGGGATTTTGCACTTGCTATACGGAGGGGTTTCTGGGATGGAATTGCCACTGGTGACTAGAGTAGTGCTGGGGGCGTGGGAAAAGGAAAAAAAAGGCTACTGGATGGAGGCACAATCTGACCTTGGAGACACCATTGTGGCAAGGGTCTTATGTCCCACAGGTGATGTTATTGAGGAAGGAGTTTGCTGCCTGGGACCTTGTGGGCATCTCGCAACTAAAGGATATACTCCACAATGGAATATTAAAGTCCTTTCAGGACCTACAAACGGAATTTGCACTTCACCGAACACAGTTTTTTAGGTACTTACAACTGCACTATGCACTGACACCTGTGTTGCGGTTCAACACTGAGCTGCCGGAGTTTTCACCCCTGGAGGCCAAACTATTGCTGACCAATATGGCAGAACACAAGCGATCACTGGCATACAAAACGCTTATCCGTAATCTATCAGACCCTATGGAAAAAGTGCGTAGGGTATGGGAAGTGGACTTGGGGACACTGGAAGAGGATGACTGGAGGGAGGCATTGGAGGCGCCTAAGGCGGCCATAGCCTCCCAGTTTAGATACATTCAATTCAAACTGCTACACCGCACTTACTATACTAGAGCACAACTCCATTGCATGGGATACATAACTAGCAGTGCCTGTTTGAGATGCAGCGTCAGTTAGGGGGACTTTATACATACGTTCTGGCGCTGTTCAGTTCTCTCTGTTTTTTGGGGAGAGGTTTTGGGTGAACTGGAGGTGGTTGTGGGCAGGAACATTCCAAGGGACCCCAGAATAATAATTTTACACATCTCCCAGGGGCTATAAGGTACAAGATACCCAAAAAATGTTAGTGTGGTTGGGTCTGGTACTTGCCAAGAGAGACATTGCAAGGGCCTGGAAGGATCCACAGGCGCCTTCGGTCGAGGGGTGGGCACACGGCATGGACTCCTGCATGGGGCTGGAAAGGCCCATATATATATATATATATATATATATATATATATATATATATATTGCGGTGATTCCCCAAAAAGTATACAAAAGTATGGAATGGTTGGGCAGAGCAGCGGGGGATTCTCCTAGTGCCGGTCCCAGAAAGACCTTGGACGAGTGATGTTCGCAATAGGAATTCCACTAGACGACGTTGAAACTGGGAGATGTATCCTCTATGGAGGGTGGATGGGTAACTGTTTGCAGGCCCTACATATGTCACTGTATGTTATTAAGACAAGAGAAGAACTGATGTTGTTTACCAGTGCTGCTCTATGTCATGTTGATCATTTTGCCAATGACAGAAAACAAAGTCATCATGTATTTGACACTGAAAAGTTAAAAAAAAGTTTAATAAAAAAAAAATAGAATGAAATAAGGTTGGAGAGACTACAAAAGTCCACAAACAGAGGCCAAGTTGAATCACAAATTATGTCTTCTCTCCTTCCAAGTGAATATAATTCCTCAAATTTCTGCATAAAACCAAAATGTAATGCATTCACTCCATTTATATGATCCTTGTCTCCTCAACACTGGTCTTCCATCATTCTGTCAAACCCTTAAGTGGGAAAAATGTACAGTATGACTTTTCTTATATTTACTTTTTCAGTCCCTAAATATAGTCTGTTTAATATGCCAGAAAGGGCATATTTTCCAATAGCGGTAGATTCAAACTAGACAGAATGCCATCCTAATTTTCACTAAAATTCAACCTTCAAAAGCTTAACACCTTCAAGGCTCATCCTTTTTGAATACCCTCTTGTGAAATTATTTCTAAGAAGAATACTCTAATCCTCACTCCGTGTTATAATCACAACAGTACATTACTCCAAATCAAGGATTACCCAGTAAAGCACAATGAGAAACTAGAGAAACATCCATGAGGGGCTATGTTTAAGCAATCAAAAACAACCCCACACTCTCTCACAGCCATTCAGTAAGCTGGTAAATTACTACCCACTCATCAAATCCATTTATAGCCCTGGTAAAACCAAGGGCCGTAGGGTGCGTGGAGTTGCAATAGGAAGAGTAAACCCTGGCAAAACTGAAACACCAAGCTAAGCCACTACTAATACATACCACTGGTCACCCCCCTTACTTAACATACGACAGGCAGATTGTATATCTGCAATGCTCCAGTATTGCAAGTCACTCACCTGAATGCCAGGTGGTGCCGATGGGGTGGCGATAATCCCCAGATCCCAATGAAAGCTGATAGGGCAGCAATTAACGACACACTGCAACCCTAGGAGTTTCGAATAGGAACAGGGGTTGGGATGAGAGAGAAAGAAAGAAATACCAGGACATCTGCTTATTCAGATTTCTCTACTCTGGGCACTGCTGGGCTCAAGGATATCTGGATTCTGGTTCTGGATTAAGGATACTGGCAATCAGGATTTTTCACATACAAGGGTCTGTACTTGGATTTTCATTACTGAAATCCCACTTTAAAACAGGAAAAACTAAACAGATCTTTGGAATTAACTAATGTCAAATCAAAATTCCAATAATTCACACTAGAAACACCCCCCAGTGTGATTCAAGAATTATCCAGGAATTATCATGAAATGGATCAAATTTTTCAGTAGTTTAAGAGTCTTGAGAGTTCAAGGTTCATATGCAAATATGCAATAGCAATCAGATTATAGTTCTCTATTGTCCCAAAAGTCTTTAGAACACCAACATCAGATTCTGATCAAGATAATACAGACTGAAAACCAAGTATAAGCACAAGATCCAGAAAAGTGATGCTATTACAAGAAATACAACTTTTCTTTAATGTCTTTTCAGTCACTAGATTGACCTGAATTGCTGTCTTTAGATAAGTTTGATTAATCAGCGCTGATCAAGATCCCAAATTAAACAGAAAAACTTGTTTTACCTTATTTGGGATGACTCCTCTCTTTTTGCAAGCGCATGAAAGCTCGATGCGAGAGAGGAATTGCAAACTGTCCGTCCTTTACAGGTACTGTGGTAACTGCAGAGAAGATCAGAACTACTATGTGGGAACTCCAGAAGTGCGTCGCTGCAAGGAGAAGCCTATCACTGTACAGGTATGGATGCCGCTGCGGACAGAGGACTGAGCCTGCAAAGGGAAGGCTGCAGAAGACAGGATTTAGTCTGAAACACCGGCTTTTATAGCTGGGCGGAACCAGGTGCAAGGAAACACATGGGGAAAACAGAGGAACTTGTTAGTCATTATTGTAATTGCACATGTTTCTCAAGTGTCTTTTTTTCCATTAGGAGGATCAAATAAAGACCCAGCAGTTGTCGACAGTTGACATCTGCTTCCTGGATTACCTTGGTGATGCCCAGGTGTTCAGAAGTTATCTTGATAACAAGCATTGGTCTAGATCAGCTTCAAACATTGCCATTATGTTAATAACTGGGTTGCCAAGTTCCACACAGTTTAAAAAAAATAACATGATTCAAACTGGTATCGTGATGAAATGAAAACAACAACATCGCTGATATCACTCATAAGGGGGAATAAGACATGCCTAAGGCATGACTAGCCCTGCTCACAGCTGGGACCATGACACTCAGATTGTGGGTAGAGCTAGGTAGTAATAAAAATATATAGATCCAAGATTGCCATTGTTGTACTGTTTACTCTTTTCACATGTTAGTAACATTGGTCACAATGTTTTGTTTCACCTTCCTAATAATCGCAGCTGATTCTCTCAATGGAAGAATATCATTATTTCAATAAATGTTCTAAAACTTTTATTTGTATCTTTCTCTTGTGTCTACCCAGGACATGAATGAGTAAACAATGAAAGGGGTATGATCTGTTTCCACAACTTCCTTGGGAGTCAGGGTGTCATGTTTGAGGTTGCTGTAATCATCTGTTACCCTGGCAAGGTTGGGGGTTAAGGTGAGGCACTGTGAGGTAGCTAGGAATACAGGTGGTAGTTACTGATGCTGTTGATGGACTCCTACAGTCCTACCACTCTAAATATGCAGTCCTACCTTTTTAGTGGAAGCCGTGCAGCATGATTAGGATATTGTGAGTCACCTCTCAGACTTCCATTAGATTATGAAGGTACCCGGCCTTTGGTCTTGTTCCTCTATTTTGTTATGGACTTCCTCATTGACTTGCAATATCCTCACAGTGTACAGCAGGTGGTATTTTATATCTAATATAAATCAGATGAACATTTGACAGATGTTACAGGTATGGCTTTGGCACAGGTATTGTGGTAATGGCAATTGGGGCTGGAGCTCTTGTCAAAGTGCAAGTGTGACCAACTTGTGTAAATGTTCTCCCAGACCATGACCTTCCAGCATGTAATTGTGCTTGGCTTGCGGAGGGCATGTCTGGATCAACCTCTGCTGTGTTCCCGACAACAAAATTAAGGATTAACTTTTTAGAAAAAAATGCAGTGTTTAAACACCTCAGAAACATAAGCATAACAATATGTTTCAAGCACTATTTCCCTTAGTCTACTATCTGTATCTACTCCTTTTGCCTAGAACTGTAAATCTAATTTATCAAAATATATTTGGAAATTATATCAGAAATCTACATGTCTAAATTCTAAGAGTGCTACATCAGAATTCAACGTCTAAATACTGTCATTTCTATATTTCAAAATATAAATTACAAAGGATATTGTATGAAAATTCTCTCATTTATACAAGCTGGATATATTTATATTTTTTCAATAAAATATCAAGAAGCCCTTTCATAAAGGCCTTAATTATTAGTTAGGTTATTTGACCCAGGACAGTAGCTGCAGGGGAAATAACACAATTCACCATTATAATTGTGCCCAGGAACACACGTTTAAAAAAAATGGTTTGGGCCCCTGAAATCCAACTTGAGCAGTGTCTGTGCATGATGGTGCAGGGAGGAAACTATGGGCAACAGCTTTGCCTGGAGACTACATGCCATAAAATCAGTCATCCATGCTGTTGTAGGGCTCACACCTAGGGGCCTATTTACAAGCCCCTAGTGTCACCGGAGCATCACTTTCAGAGATGCTCCAGTGGGGCTGTGCCCATTTCCACATTTACATGACAGCGCTAAGCCACACTGTGTGACTTAACACCGCCTTGCAAGTATGCCCCCCCCATGCAGTTTTCTGCGGCAGAGGGGCGTGCAATGGGTGTTGCTGTGGGCGTTTCCACACAACACCCATTGCCTTTGACACTGACCCAGATTTACAAGAAATTGTAAATCTGATACAGCGCCAAAAACTAACGTAACCCCAGAGGTGGAGTTAGAGTGGTGCAGTGAGGAGAAATACTTTCATTTCTCCTGGTTTTCGTTTTTTCTATGTGTCCTACATTCTGCAGCACACATAGAAAAAGCAAAACACCATTAATTATAGTTTATGTGCAGGACGGTGTCCCTTCCTGCACATAAACAATAATTTAATAATGACAATTTGCTTCTTCTATGTGTGTTGCTTTCTGCAGCACACATAGAAGTAACAAATCACTATTATTGATTGTTGATGTGCAGGAAGGGACACCTTCCTGCACATAAACAATTGTTCCCTGCAACACAGGCCTGAGTTGGTGCTAGGCAGTTAATCTTAGCACAAGCGCAGGGGGAGAGGACAGAAATGCGCTGTATCTTGTAGTTACAGTGCCCTTTCTCGGTGGCACAGGGTGGCACAGCAAGACAGTTGCTGCACCAACCTGTGCCACCAGGGCTGTAAATAAGCCCCTCAGTTTCCATTTCAGATTTTTGTTTTAGCTTGACATCTATTTCTAATGGCAACGTTTTAAATATTTTCCACTAACAAGAGAATGTGCTGAATAGACATTTATTCTTGGTAGGCATTGTCTTCCTGTAGTCTGCACATGTAGCCCAGGGCTGTGCAATGAAAATGTGATGAACTTGTTTTGTCCTTCTGTGCACAACCCGTTTGTGCTAGACAAACCAAAGTAACTGCCCTGCACCTCTTTCACATTGTGATAAGGACAGCATTTTATTATACAAACAGCAATCATGCTAGGATTGGTGAGATTAGAACTTTATGCTGGATTTTTAGGGAACTGCTGTGAACTTTTATTGAGATACAGCCCTGCTAACTCTGAACTTCATCCTGCAAAGGAAGATAGCCTGTACACTTACAAGGGCTTCCTGACACCTAAGGTATGGGGGTTAGAATATCCCAATGGACCTGGCAGAGGGTACTTCATCTACGCTCTCTTTAGTATAGTATTAGATACAAAAAGGACTGAGGTAACATTAGTCACAATTAACATGGTTGAATTGTTTGTATTGTTCACCATTCATAGGATGCTTGCTGTACCTTGCATCCTTGGTATGGCTTCCCCTATCTTTTTGCCCTCAACCCTCCTGTTTTTCTAACTCATTTGTGCTGATGTTTATCATTCTGGACACTTTACCACTGCTGACCAGTGCTGAAGTGCTAAACATGGCAACATTGGCTTGTCCACAATTGGCAAAATTAATTTACTTGTAAGGCCCCCAGTAAAGTGATCATATGTGATAGAGGACCTGTAAATAAATGCTGCTAGTGGGCCAGCAGCACGGATTGTGCCACCCAATAGAGTAGCCGTTCTAACATGTCTTCGGCCTGCCACTGCAGAGCCTGTGTGTGCAGTTTTAAACTGTCATTTAGACCTGGCAAGTGCACCCACTTGCCAGGCGTAAACCTTCCTTTATATTACAGGTAAGTCATTTACGAAGTTGGACATGTAGTGAAAAACTGCTAAATTTGTTTTTCACTACTGGAAAGCCCATCTCTCTCATAGGGTTAACATTTGGGTTACCTTGAAGCATTTACTAAGTAAAACTTTCAACTGTGAAAATATAGTGATATGAAGTTTGGTGTCTCTGGGCTCACAATTAAAAATCACAACTTATGGTGAAGTTGGATTTTAAATTGTAAGTCTCAAAATGGTAGTTTTAGAAAGTTGACATTTTCTTACTTTAACCATTCTGTGCCCCTGCTTTGTGCATTCCCTCTAGACAGTCACACACAAAAGGAGCTTGGGTGTGACATTTGCATACTGATGACCCATCACCAGGCTGATGGGTTAAACACATGAGTAGGGCTGTGCCTCTTCTCACACACAGGGCTGCATAACTCTCTGTACAGTGTCTGAAGCCAGGGAAGGAAGGTCACTGACCTTGTGATCTTCAATCAGTCAATCAATTAGTGTTTATAAAGCACAGCTACTCACCCCTTAGGGTCTCAAGGAGCTGGAGGGGGAGTGTAGCGTGTACCGGAGGTGAATTAAAAAAGTCATGTCTTCAGTTCCTTCATGAAGATGGGGAGGGAGGTGGTTTGTCTGATGTGGATGGGTAGGGCATTCCAGGCGGTGGCTGCAAGGTAGGAAAAGGAGCGTCCTCCTGTTCTTGTTTTCCTGATGCAGGGTACTTCTGCGAGAGAGAGCTGGGCTGAGAATAGGGCCCTGTGGGATACGTGGAAGTTGAGTCGCTGGTTAAGGTAGGCTGGACGGTGTTGTGGAGGGCTTTGTGTGTGTAGGTGAGGATCTTGAAAGTGATTCTTTTCTCTATGGGGAGCCAGTGCAGTGTACGTAGGTGTTGCTAGATGTGTCAGTGTCGGGGTAAGTCGAGGATCAGTCTGGCGGCAGCATTCTGGAAGTTTTGCAATTTGCGGGTGAGTTTTTTGTTGATTCCGTCGTAGAGTGTGTTGCCGTAGTCCAGTCTGCTCGTGATGAGGGTGTGCGTGACGGTCTTTCTATGTACGAGGGGGATCCATTTGAAGGTCTTGCGTAGGAGACGGAGGGTTCGGAAGCAGGTGGAGGTGACTGAGTTGATCTGATGGTTCATGCTGAGGTTGGGGTCCAGGATGATTCCGAAATTGTGGGCTTGGCTGGCGGGGGTGGGTGGGTTTCCGAGGGTGGGTGGCCACCAGGAGTCACTCCATGCGTTGGGTTGAGGGCCCAGGATGAGTACTTCGGTCTTGTTTGTGTTGAGTTGAAGGCATCTGTCTCTCATCCAGTTGGCGACTTCTTTCATACCTACGTGGAAGTTCTGTCTGGCCTTGTCTGGTTCGTTGGAGAGGGAGAGGATGAGTTAGGTGTCGTCGGTGTAGCAGATGATGTTTATTCCGTAGCTTCTGACGATGGTGGCTAGCGGGGCCATGTAGACGTTGAACAGTGTGGGGCTGAGGAAGGATCCCTGGGGCACTCCGCAGGTGGTGGGTGGGGGTTCTGCGAGGAAGGGGGCGAGTCTCACTCGTTGCGTTCTGCCAGAGAGGAAAGATTGGATCCAGTTGAGGTCCTTGTCTCTGATGCTGGATTTGTGGAGTCTTCTTATCAAGGTGTGATGGGAGACTGTGTCGAAAGCTGCCGGGAGGTCAAGTAGGATGAGTGCCGCCGTCTCTCCCTTGTCTAGTAGGGAGCGGATGTCATCTGTTGTGGACAGGAGGGCTGTTTCGGTGCAGTGGTTTGACCTGAATCCGGATTGGGAGATGTTGAGGATGTTGTGGTTTTCTAAAAGCGTGGTTAGTTGGCTGTTGACTGCTTTTTCAATAACTTTGGCAGGAAATGGGAGTAGGGAGATGGGGCTGAAGTTTTTGACGTCGGTGGGGTCAGCCGAGCGTTTCTTGGTGAGGGGGTTGATCTCGGCATGCTTCCATCCTTCGGGGAAGGTGGCGGCAGCCAGTGAGCAGTTGATGGTGAGGCGGAACTTGGGGACGATGGTGTCTGCAGCTCTGTTAAAGACGTGATGGGGTATGGGTCCGTAGGGGCCCCAGAGTGTATGGACTTAATTGTTTTCAGTGTATCTTTGGTGGATAGGGGTGTCCCGGTGGATACTGTAGGTTTGTTGGTGTCAGGGTTTGGAAGGGGAGTTCTGCGCTTGGGTTGTCCTTGTTGAAACTGGCGGAGATGATCTTGATTTTGTGGTGGAAGTAGGTGCTGAGTCTGTCGCATAGGTTCTGTGAGGGTGGGATGTCCGTTGATCTTCCAAGGCCTCTTTGAAGTCTCCCCCACTGCCTGCAGTTAGAAGGACTGGACTTGTTCTCTATATCCTTGAACAGAAGATTCTCCAAGGGCTTGATGGTTTGTCCTCTGTTCTCCTGCAGTCTTAGGGACATCACTCAGACTGCCTGCAACTCTCCTGGTGCTGTTGGACTCTGCCATCTGTGAGTCCAACCCTTGCCTGAGTGCCCCATCCAGTCCTAGGCCTCAGAAGTGGCTTTGCAGCCTTTTTCCTCTCAACGTTGAGGACTTTGTGCATATCTGAATACCAGCTCCTTCCTTTTAATGCCAACGCAGCGGCTGTTTGACAACATTACCTCAACACCGACGGGCATCAGATCTACAATCTAATCAGCTGGATGATGACACTCGACGTGGCTTGATGTCGACACATTTCCATTCACTTCAGTTTGATGACGTCGTGGGATCCCCTTTGCTCGGCTCGAGGGCAACACAGTGGATACTCGTCATTGGCAATGGCTCCATCTAAGGTACTGTTTCAGCTCAACCTATCAGGGTCCTGTAGCTGCATATCCCCAATCGCGGTCAGCCTAGATTTTAGATTTGCACCGATTCCTCATGACCTCAATTAACCTTCTGACCGCTATTGACTTCTAAGCACTGTTTAAAATGTTGATTTCTACTGGTTGGATTTTTGCATTTTGGTCTTGTTTCACTCAGATTAATATTCTCTATTTTTCTAAACTGGTGTGGAGTCTTTTTGGGGTGCCTTTCAATGAGTTACTGTAATTTACATGTTGCAAAAATACTTTGCACATTGCCTTCAGTTAAACCTGAGTGCTCTGTGCCAAGCTACCAGAGGGTGAGCACAGGTCAGTTTAGGAATTTGGATGTGGCACTGTGAGCTAGCCAAAACAAACCAACATTTACTCATGATATATGTAGATTAAGGGGCATATTTATGAGCCCCTTGTGCTGCCACAGTTTCACTTTTTGTGATCCTTCGCCGGTGCAATCTACAAAATAATATCTATAACACCCCGCAAAGCCACTTTATGTGGCTTTTGATGGTCTCATAGATATGGAGTAAGGCAAGGCAGCTCAAATTGATGTGTTGCCTTACTCCACACTCGGAAGGGGTTACATCGTCATTACTGCGGGTATTCCCATGCAACACCCATTGATTTTGACGGTTTCCCAGATTTACAAAACCATGTAAACCTGGGGATGTGCCAAAACCTTATGCCTCCCGAGATGAGGGTTACCAAGTAAAAATAACTTTATTTCTTCTAATTTTTAAACCTTTCCATCTGTGCTGCATTCTGAACTTGTGGCCCTGTGAGAATGGTGACTTCAAAACTGAAGTGGAAGTAGAAGGAGACACCAGGAGGATATTGCTTTAGCAATGGTGCCTCCTAAGAGTCAGAGGGAGAGGAGAGGCTCACAGCCCTAGCCACACCCACTGGGGAGTGGGGCTAGACCAGGCTAGTGCACACATACAAGGGTGGTGCAGCTGTTCTGGAGAGAAGGGTGAAGGGAGAGTAGAACTTTTGAGTGTTGACTGACCAGTCAGTCTTTTTCCTTTTTTTCCAATATTTGAGTTTTGCAAAGGTTAAGTGTTTTGTTCCTCATTCTGCAGCACACATAGAAAGAGGGAAATTGTTTTTGTCCTGCACAACACAGGCTCCCTTGCAGTATGATGCAGGGTGCTTGTGTGCGTACTAGGCTGCCGAAATGACGCCAGCGCAGGGGGAAAGGACAGGAATGCACCATATTGCATAAATATGGTGCATCCCTGCCCGTTTAGTTTGGCAAAGGGCAGCTCAGCAAGGTGACTTACTGTGCTGCCCTACACCAAATCCCCATGAATGAGGGCCTAAGGCTCTATATTGTGAAGTCCTTGTTACTATAAACACAGTCTTCCTAAACTCGTAGGAATTGTA
This sequence comes from Pleurodeles waltl, assembly GCF_031143425.1. NCBI lineage: Eukaryota > Metazoa > Chordata > Amphibia > Caudata > Salamandridae > Pleurodeles > Pleurodeles waltl. The sequence goes on from NC_090444.1 coordinate 1,732,963,278, forward strand.
TAACAGTGCTGATATTTTCCACCTAGTCAGAGCAGGCAGAAAATGTGACCTTTGTTTTGAAACATGGATACAAATCTCATAATGGTTGAACTTTGATGTGACAATACCAGCCCCTAATTTAAATCTTTGCTTCTCAGTATCGTAACATCTTGTGAACTCGATAAGAGTTACTTTAGTTTACAATTGTTTGCTATTCTCAAAGGGATTGACGAGTAATATCTTTAGGAGTGCGGAGTCTCCGCACATAAAAGACATTATTTTTTTATGTGTGGAGACTCTACACTTGTAAGGATACTACTCGTAAACCCCTTTGTGAATAGCAAAGAATTGTAAACTCACACAAAAGTATGTTTACCTTTGTGAATCAGGCTCTTAATGGTTAACTACTAACAATAGCTATATCACTCACTTTCAAGTGATGAGGTGAATAAATACCATCCTCTGTACATGGGTGCAAGTGAACATTACAAAACAATTATAAATTACATCATATTCACATTCACAGCTAACTTGCAACCCTCCACCAACTAAAAAGACCATATACAAAGCACATAGAATAATTTAACTAGTACTAACCAGTACTTGTACTAAAAGAGCAATATATTGTGAATAAATCTAACCACATAATATAGAAAATGTTTAAAAAATAGTAACATTCTTCCTGTTTCAAAAGGTGTGGGAGCCGAACCCCAAATCACCTGAACCAAAACATTTGATCACCCCAATTTTTTGGGCTCCAGTATCTCCAGTTGATCCAGAGTTATAGACTACACTCCTCATCATCAAAACACAATTTAGCAGAGTTAAACTGAATAGAACATTGAAATCATAAGGAACTGAGCTCTCGATAAAGATAGAACAAAAAGTATATTTATTAAAGGATAGTCAAAATGCAGTACAGAGAAAAAAAACATAATTGCCGTGAATGCCCAATTACAGAACTAAAGATAAATTAAAAAATCATCAAAGTATATAATGCCTAGACAGGCAGAATCTAAACATAATTCCAAGTCTCAGACTCATAAAGTACACTGACAGCATGTCACCTATGAGGAAAATAGCAAACGAATCACACTAAACACAGAAACTCACAAAATGTATAGACAAATAGCACAGGCTGTTATTGGATTCTGCAAATTCATCATGGTATGAGCATGGTTAGGGTTGCACTGGCAGATCAGAAACAACAACGTAATTTTCTAAGTCTTTAGTACTAACCCTTTTCTTAAAGAAAAAAAAAACTTCTGCTTGCTTCCTGGTTTATTGCACTCCAGAGATGTGTAACCCAAAATTCAATATTTCTTAAACAATGGCTCATAGAATTAGCCGAACTACCTTAACACCTCCAGCGGAAGTCCTTGCAAATAATAGTTTGAGTACACAATCGAAACTTCCTTCACACCATGATGTATATCGCTAGTACATTTCCATCATTCAGTTGATGCTCTGCAAAAACAAGGGGAGCAATGGCTTTGCAGCTGGACACTGACTTAAAGGGGACATTAGCAGAAGCAATTTGGATAGAGGACTAGAAACTACATCCATTTTAAATAATGATGTATTACACAGAAATGTGGCAAAACTATTCATGGATTTTTTTGCACTTTTATGTGACCCTGGTAACTCATTTCAGTTCATCATTAGTTCATCGGTTACAACTCGATGCACCATTAAATTAAAAACACAAATTATCACAAATAAGTGTCAAATGGTGTTTGCACATTTTGCATATTTTAAAAACACTACAACAGTGGTCTCCAAAGAAACAATATAACATGGATTGTCATGAAGCCAATGCTTGCAAAAGTAAGTGGCCTGTGTGTGCCATAGAAACCCTGCTGCAAGAACTCTTACTGGAGCATAAAGAGTATCTGCAAGCAATCTCCCCGCGAGGAGGCGTGTGAATCTGAACCCAGCAAGACTCCGTACTTACCAATTACTCCTTCACCATCCAGTGCAGGATCCTCTTTCAATCCTCCCTAAACAGAAGGAGAAAACAGAAACAATGTTAAAACCAACGCTAAATATACAAAAGGGACTCACTCTTTTCCTACAGGAAGAAAGTCAGAGGGGAAGAAGACGGAAGTCAGGCGGGTGTAAAAGGAGGCACGAGAAAAAGAAAGGGCAGTGGTGAAAAGAGGAGAAGCAAAAATCCCTGATGGTTGCTGGTGGATCAGCAAAGGAACCTGGGAGGTGAGGGAGACAGGAGGTAAAGCAACCAAGGTCCCGCACTATGAACTTGCAGCCCTGGCAACTCCAAAACCTTAGTGGAAGGAAATACCGGGAGGCTGCTGCTTCGGCCACGTGCCTCCCAACAGTCAGAGGGACAGGAAAGGTGCGCGGCCCTTGCCACACTCACCCGGGCGCTGGGCTTGAACATGTAAGTCTGCGCATACAGGGGTGGCGCAGTCATTCTGGAGAAAAGGGTGGAAGGAAGGGAACATTTTTGGGGGTGGACTGGCCAGTCAGTCTTTTTTCTTTGTTTTCGATATTTGAAATTTATTGAGCGTTATGTCCCCATTTAACTATGTAGGCTAAACTCACCTTAGAGTTAACTAATGGAAACAAGTTTTAATTGTGAAGCTTTTGGTTTATAACAAACTGAGACGGAAACTGAGGAAAATTAAAAAGGAACCTGACAGGTAGGAACTCTGGGAGTTAGCAGAGTAGAAGATAAGAGCTCATGAAACATAATAGAAAGAAAGCCAACAGGGAGAAGGAAAACAAAACCAGGGCAAGAAAAGAAAAGAGTTAGACTTTGAAAATACATACTTATCTGTGGTCTCTGTGTTCTTGTCCAAGACATCTGATGCCCTGCCTAGGAGAAAAGAAACAGTGTCACTTGAGAGAACAGAAGAGCACGCAGAAGGAACGGATGTGTAAAACCTTGTTCTGACTTCACAAACAAAAAACAGACTTTCAATAAAGTATTTCTTATTTTCACTCCTATTCATGTATTTGCTATCCCTCCTTTGCTAACACTCCCATGGGATACCAAGGGTATAGGGAATAATCAGGGCATGGGGAAGTGGCAGATCTTATGGCTAAAGCAGCTCTCACTTTTAAATGCATACGAAGAAAGCAAACTCTTGCACTGGCCACAGCTCAGCAGCAGCAAGTATATTCACTGAAAAAAACAATGGTTACCTTAGGGCACGAGTTATAGTTACTTGAGATAACCTTTGGTGAATTTCTATGTTTTTTAAATTCTATTTCTTAACTATAACATCCCTGTAACCTTTGTTTTTTACAGTGAATTTCTATGTTTTTTAACATATAGGAATTTTCATTACTACACGTTAATCCAACTACCGCCGTGCAAGGCCTTTGTCATTGTCCAACCCCCTATAAGCACCCAACGTTGCACTGTGCACGGCCTTCACCTGTGCGTGGTAGGGCCTGCAGCCAGACCCTGCAGCCAACCCCCTGACCACCAAACTCCACACTGTGCATGGCTCTTTGGCTGTGTGCGTCAGGAGTTGACTTCAGCCTGTCTCTCTGAGTGTGAGACTAGCTAAGAGGGTGTATCTCGGGATGAGAGTAGCTATGAGAGTGTCTGGGTGTGAGAGTGCATGCATCAGTGTTTTAGTGGGTGCGTCAGTGTCGGTGCAGGTCGGTGAGTGGGTGCTTCAGTGTGTGAGTGGGTCTGTGAGTGGGTGGGTGAGAGTATGAGCGCGTGGGTGAGAGTCTGAGTGGGTGTGTGAGCGGGTGTGCAAGTGGGTCTGTGAGTGGGTGCATGAGGGTCTAAGTGGGGCTATGAGTGTGTGCACAAGGGTCTGAATGGGTCTATGAGTGGGTGCGTGAGTGCCTGAGTGTGTCTGAGTGTGTCTATAAGTGGCTGTGAAAGGGTCTGACTGGATATGTGAGTGGGAGAAAGAGATTGAAAGAGAGAGAGAGAAAAAGAGTGAGAGATAGTTTTTAGACCTTGATGGATGATATGTTTAGAATGAGATTTTCATGCACAAATTGAAAGGAAAAATTTATTTTTCAATTAAAAGGAGTAACATCACCTTTCAGTATGAGCCTTAAACGTTTGAATTTAAAAAAAAAGGAGGGAAAAGACCAAGGATACACCTGGACTCGAACCCTTAATGATCAGTATGAAGGTCTGTGATATTCACACTTGAGCTATTGATGTTTTATGAAAGCATCCTTTTTTTAGCCCTTTATAGGACACCTGGGACCGCGGGAGAGCCTCAAGGCCTCCCCAGCTGCCCAATTGCTCCAGCAACCAAGGAGCTGCTTTAAGTAGCAGCTCCGTGGTTGCTAAAGCAATGCTTTCATCTCTGTTTGTGCAGGGAACAGAAATGAAAACTTCACTTTTTGACAGTGGGACCTGTTTGACAGGTCCCGCTGTCAGAAAGCGACGTGTTTGCTATGACGTGGTTGCAGCTGTTGGGATGGTGGTCCCCATGGCCATCTATGGCTCCTCGTGAGGGGCCCCCTCCAACAACAAGAGCCCCAAGGAGGTGGTGGCACCCATGGGGTCTGAAACGGACCCCCTATGATTATTTTTAATATAGCCCTGTGGAGGTGGTGGTCCCTGAGGGTCCGAGGGGCTCGCCCCCTCGCACACAAAATTATGAATGCCCCAGGGAGGTTGCTGTCCCTGGGGCTGCAGGGGGGCGACGTGGACCCCTGCATCCCATCCCAGTAAGTTGAAGCCTCGGGGAGGTGGTGGTCCCTGGGGCTGTGGGGGAGGCTGATGGGCCTCCCCACATAATGAAAACATTTTGCCCCGGGGAGGTGGTGGCCCCCGGGCTGCAGCATGGCCCCTTACACATATTTTCAGCATCACCCCAGGGAGGTGTTGGTCCCCGGGGCTGTGGGGGAGGTCGACGGGCCTCCCCCACAGAATTAAAACATTTTGCTGGGGAGGTGGGGGTCCCCGGGGCTGTGGGGGGCCACGCATCCCCCCATTCCAATAAGTTGAAGCTTCAGGGAGGTGGTGGGCCCAGAGGCTGTGGGGGAGGCAGATAGGCCTGCATTGCCCCCGGGAGGTGCTGGTTCCCGGGGCTTTGGGGGAGGCTGACAGGTAATTTGCAACATAGCAGGCTATAGGAAGGAAACCCAAGGCCAGCTCCTTCCATTCTTGGGATAGCCAGAGCTCTAACCCAGTGCTTCAGAGCCTCTTAATCCAGCAAGGCAGGGGAGCCTTTTTGGTGCCTGTGGGACCCATCCTGTGCACTTTGCAACACGGCATGCTGAAGAGGGGTGCTTTGGGGTGGGGGCTTCCACTACACATCAACTGGAGCTCTCAGGCTGGGCCCGGTCGGAGCTTTTATACCCAATCAAGCATGTGAGCCCTCCTGGTGCCTTTGAAACCCCACCCAAGCACTTTGCAAAATGGTGGGCTGGGTAATTGGGTCCAGGATAGGGGCTTCCACCTGTGGGCCAACCAGAGCTGTACCTGGGGTGAGTCAAAACCCTTTCAGCCACCCAAGCAGGAGAGCATTCCCCAGGCTTGCAGGACCCTGACTCTGTCACTTTACGACACAGCGAATCAGCCCAAGGATCCCATGTCCGAGGGATCCTCACCCGCAACTGACCACAGCACTACCCATTCTTTTAATCAGTGCACACAGAGGGCCTCATTTCGACCCTGGCAGTCCTAGGACTGCCAGTGCTGTGGTTGTCAGGGTCCTCAGTATGAGAACCCAGAGGCTGGGAGGAGACAAGCTCAGTCCAAGCCCTTGAAGAAGATTCGCAAGCAGAATACACAGCAAAGTCCAGTCTTTGTCCTCTCCAAAGCAGAAGCAGCAACTGCAGGCCAACCCAGAAAAGCAAACACAGCAAAGAGACAGTACTCCTCCTCACAGCTCTTCAGCTCTTCTCTTTGGCAGAGTCTCCTCCTGATTCAGAAGTGTTCTAAAAGTCTGGGGTTTGGGGTTAAATACTTATACTCATTTCTGCCTATGAAGTAGGCAACCTTCAAAGGAAAGTCTTTGTAGTGCACAAGTCCCTGCCCTTCCTGCCCTGGTCCCAGACACACTCCAGGGGGTTGGAGACTGCATTGTGTAAGGTCAAGCACAGCCTTATTTAGGTGCAAGTGCCAGCTCCACCCACCACTCTAGCCCAGAAAGACCCATCAGGATATGCATGGCACACCTCAGCTCTCTTTGTGTGACTGTCTAAAGTGAATTCACAACCGGCCCAACTGTCATCCTTTCCCAGACATGTATTCCACAGCCAGGCAGAGGCACAGCATGGTTCAGCAAGAAAATTCCCACTTTCTAAAACTGGCATTTTCAAACACACAATTTAAAAGCCACCTTCACTAAAAGATGTATTTTTAAATTGTGGGTTCAGAGACTGCAAACTCCACATCTGTATCTGCTCCCAAAAGGAAAATACACTTAAAAGATATTTCAAGGCAATCCCCCTGTTAACCTATGGGGGAGGTAGGCCTTGCAATAGTGAAAAACAAATTTGCCAGTATTTCACTATCAGAACATGTAAAACATCCCAGTACATGTCCTACCTTTTAAATACACTTCACCCTGCCCGTGGAGCTACCGTGGGCCTACCTTGGGAGAACCTTACATGTATTAAAAGGGAAGGTTTGGGACTGGCAAGTGGGTGCACTTGCCAGGTCCACATGGTGGTTTAAAACTGCACACACATACACTGCAATGGCAGGTCTGAAACATGGTTACAGAGCTACTCATATGGGTGGCACAATCAGTGCTGCAGGCCCACTAGTAGCATTGATTAATCTGCCCTGGGCACACATGGTGCACCATACTAGATACTTACTAGTAAATCAAATATGCTAATCATGGATAACCAATCATAAACACAATTTACACGGGGAGCATTTGCACTTTAGCACTGATCAGCAGTGGTAAAGTGCCCAGAGTACCAAAACCAGCAAATACAAAATCCGGCACATAGTCAAAAATACAGGAGGCAGAGGAAAAACACAGGGGATGCCAGGTCTAACAGTCACCCACTAAAGAGGCCTCTTACAACATGTTCCAGGCCTGCACTGCGGCCTGTGGTGCACTTTTCAACTGCTATTTTAACCTGGCAAAATAATCGTTATAAGACTCCCTTAACCCCTTTGCTGCGAGGCCTTTTCCCCCACAGGTGCCAGGCCTTTTTTTGGCTATTTGGGGCAGTTTGCGCTTAGACCCTCATAACTTTTTGTCCACATAAGCTACCAATGCCTAATTTGCATATTTTTTTCCCAACATCCTAGGGATTCTAGAGGTACCCAGAGTTTGTGGGTTCCCCTGAAGGGGGCCAATAAATTAGCCAAAGTACAGAAAAAAAATTAATTTGTTGAAAAAAATGGGAAAAAGGGCTGCAGAAGAAGGCTTGTTTTTTTCCCCTCAACAAAGGGTTTGTGGTGCTAAAATCACCAGCTTCCCAGCTTTCAGGAACAGGCAGGCCTGAATCAGAAAACTAAATTTTTCAACACAATTTTGGCATTTTACTGGGACATGCCCCATTTTTACTATTTTTTGTGCTTTTAGCCTCCTTCCAGTTAGTGACAGAAATGGGTGTGAAACCAATGCTGGATCCCAGAAAGCTAAACATTTCTGAAAAGTAGATAAAGGTCTGAATTCAGCAAGGGGACATGTGTGTAGATCCTACAAGGTTTTCCTACAGAAAATAACAGCTGAAATAAAACAATATGGAAATTGAGGTGAAAAAAGCTGCCATTTTCCTCCACGTTTTACTCTGTAACTTTTTCCTGCGATATCAGATTTTTTAAAGCAATATACCATTACGTCTGCTGGACTCTTTTGGTTGCGGGGATATATAGGGCTTGTAGGTTCATCAAGAACCCTAGGTACCCAGAGCCAATAAATGAGCTGCACCTTGCAATGGGTTTTCATTCTATGCCGGGTATACAGCAATTAATTTGCTGAAATATAAAGATTGAAAAATAGATAACAAGAAAACCATTGTATTTCCAAAATGGGCACAAGATAAGGTGTTGAGAAGCAGTGGTTATTTGCTCATCTCTGAATTCCGGGGTGTCCATGCTAGCATGTGAATCACAGGGCATTTCTCAAATAGATATCTTTTTTACACACTGTCTTACATTTGGAAGGAAAAAATGTAGAGAAAGACAAGGGGCACTAACAATGGTACCTCACTTGCGTGGGTAGGCCTAATGCTCGCGACAGGAAAGACAACATGGACACATCACATTTTTACATTGAAATCTGATGTGTTTTTTGCAAAGTCCCTAGCTGTAGATTTTGGCCTCTAGCTCAGCTGGCACCTAGGGAAACCTACCACACCTGTGCATTTTTTTAAACTAGACACCTAGGGGAATCCAAATGGGATGACTTGTGGGGCTCTCACCAGGTTCTGTTACCCAGAATCCTTTGCAAACCTCAATATTTGTCCAAAAAAACAGAGCTATTTTTTGCAAAGTGCAAAGCTGTGGATTGTGGCCTTTAGCTCAGCCGGCACATAGGGAAATCTACCAAACCTGTGCATTTTTGAAAACTAGACACCCAGGGGAATCCAGGATGGGTTGACTTGTTGGGCTCTCACCAGGTTCTGATACCCAGAATCCTTTGCAAACCTCAACATTTGGCCAAAAAAACACTTTTTCCTCACATTTTGGTGACAGAAAGTTCTGAAATGTGAGAGGAGTCACAAATTTCCTTCAGCCAGTGTTTCCCCAAGTCTCCCGAAAAAGAATGGTACCTCACTTGTGTGCGTAGGCATTGTGCCCGCGAAAGGAAATGCCCCAAAACACTACCCGGACACATCAAAATTATCAAATACAAAACTTCCTGTTTTTGCGGAGGGGGGCACCTGCGTTTTTGGTCCTGGGCTCAGCAGCCATACAGGGAAACCTACCAAACCCAGACATTTCTGAAAACTAGACACCCAAGGGAGTCCAGAGAGGTTTGGCTTGCGTGGATCGCACAATATTTTCTTACCCAGAATCCTCAGCGAACCTCAAATTTAGCTGAAAAATAAATCACATTTTTCCCACATTTCTGTGTGGGATCACCTCACTGGGACCAATTTCCCAGCGCTCAACGTTCCCCTCAGTCTCCCGGTAAAAATGATACCTCATTTGTGTAGGTGGACCAAGTACCTGTGACAGGGAAGAGCCAAAAACATGTTGAAATTGAGGGGGAACCAAAGCCGGTCCAAAACGGCAGTTTGAAAAAAATAGTTTTTAGTGGGACAGAATGTTTATCTGTATAGATGAGACAATGCTGGATGGTAGGAAGTTTGTGGATTCCTGCAGATTCCGGAAAGTTACATCACAAAAATGTGAAAAAAATGTGTGATTTCCAGCAAAGTTGGAGGTTTGCAGGGTAAGAAAATGGTGCGGGTGCCTGTGAAGGAAACCACCCTGGACTCACCCAGATGTTTAGTTTTCAGATGAGTCTAGGTCTTGTGGATTTTTCTACATGGCAGCGTCCCAAAGTCCAAAAAGTGCAGCCCTCACCATTCCAAGTGGGACGATTTTGAGAGTTAGCCAAGCTCTCATGGGCCAAATGTAAAACCGAAACTCAAAATAATCAAATGTCCTCTTGCTTGCCATGGGATAAGATGTTTTAGTGTGTGGGGGGAGAGCTGAAAGACTGTTACCCCCTTCAGTTGGGGTGGGGGCATAACCATGCCCTTACTGGTTGGTAGCCACCACCACACTATTTTTTTTTTTTTATTCTGTGGCATCTAGTAGACTTTCTGCCCCCTCGGGGTGTGGATCGGGGTAATTGTCCCATCTGCCCACTGGTGGGCAGAACACCTTTGGCCCCATTTATTTGGGGTGGGGTTATTGAGAATAAAAAAAAATATTCCCTGGTCTCTAGTGAGCTTTCTGCCCACCTTGGGGGCAGATGGGCCTTCCAAAAATAGGCTCCTCTTCCCCCCAGGGCGGTTGATATGACCAACAGTAATGTGCCCCCATGGGGAGAAACCCTTGCCCAAGGGGATGCCCCCCCAAACAAAACACACACATACACACACACCAATCCCTGGTGCCTAAGTGGTTTCTGCCTCCCCCGGGGCAGTTCGTCCTAATAGAAATAGGCCGATCTGCCCCCACGGGGAGCAGAAATAGCCTAAAATAAATTTGCCCCCCCACACGGGAGCGGCCCTTGCCTAAGGGGTTGCTCCCCACATATTAAAAAAACAAAACACTATCCCTGGTGTCTAATTATAAAAGGGGGAGCAGAAATGGGCTAAAAATAATTTTCCTCACTGGGGAGCGGCCCTTGCCCAAGGGGGCACTCCCCTTATGTATAAAATACACAAAAAAAAACTCTCTGGTGTCTATTGGGCATTTCTGCTGCCCAATCTCAGAAATGCTGAGAAAGACATCAAAGGAAAGGAAAGGATTTATTATTATAACAATTAATTTGATACCAAACTTGATGTATCTGTCACTTAAGGGGACTTTATAAATTAAAATAAAGTCTCCCCATTCCGGCCTATGGAGGCCATTCACTACAATGAGGGAAAAAACTAATTTGGCTGTTTTACCTCACCAGGGCTTATAAAACTATTTGTATAAGGTCCCCACTTACAGTTACATGGCACCCAGCCCTTGGGCACATAGGGCACACCTTAGGGGTGACTTATATGTAAAAATAAGGTACTTTAAGACTTTGGAACTACTTTTAATTCCAAAGTCTAATTTGCATGTAACTTTAATTTAAAAGCAGGCAGCAAGGCAGGCCTGCCTTTAAAACTGGGCACCTTAGCAGTGCACCTATAGATGCACAACCTATGCTGGGGTCCCTAAACCTAAACGCCCTACCATATACCAGGGATTTATAGGTAGGTTGACTTAGCCAATTATAATTAGCCTAATTTGCATACTCATTTTATACAGAGCACAGGCCCTGGGACTGGTTAGCAGTACCCAGGGCACCATCAGAGTCAGGAAAACACCAGCAAAAAGTGAAAAATGGGGGCAAAAAGTTAGGGGGCCTCTGCAATCAGCCCTGTTTTCTCACACCCAACAATGGTTCAGCTATATGATATACAGCATCGACCCCAAATGGATGCTAAAACGGATAAAGTTGTGTGTAGAAGTGACGCGGTCAGAACAGACTCAGCATCTTTTGCCTTAGAGGTATTTCTGCAAACATTCTTCACAAACACAGCCCCTGCCTCATAGGTGTTTACTCTTGAGTTATTTGCAGGGTTCTTGTTTGGCCTTTGCATACAACCTATAAACTACCACTGAGAAATAGGTATCTGAAGGAGTGGCTATGCATTTTAAGAACAGAGTCCATGGTTATGTATTTGTCATGTCCCATTTTAAAAATTTTGAATGGAGGCATCTTAATTATTTAAAGTTTGATGAAATGGGACAGATACTCAATAACTGGTTCACTGAAAAGACGTTAACAGCAATGTTTCTTTGCAGCTTACTTGTAGATATTTTTACACCTTCAATCATTTTAGAACAGTGGTAGATATTTCAAATGTGTTCACATAATATTTTCATTTTTTTATATCAGGTTAAATTCATTGTTATATTCCTCAGGGAAGCCCTTTGACATTACGGAAATAATGAATGCTGCTGTTGCGAATATCATCATATCAATAGTGCTTGGACAACGCTTTGACTACGACCATCCCACACTACTGATGCTTATAAAGCTAGCAACTGAAAACGTAAGGTTGATAGGAAGTCCTACAGTTAACGTAAGTGAATGGTTGGTTCTATTACAGAAATATGAAAGTACACAATTGTTTCTGTGAAAATCCAACACTTGAAAGTATTCAAATGTTATTATTGAGCACATTATTTTGAAGTAGACATTCATGCTTTTGTAACCCCATCACATATAATTAAAGCTGGTTAGAGGTCAGAGATGCAATGTGAGCACTGTTTATCCTGGTCTGTTTAATTCAGAACATCCTTAACTCCTTAGCCACTGAGCCTTGCCCCATGTGATGAGCCCTTTTTTGGCTATTTGTGGTAGTTTGCTCTTAGGGCTCCATAACGTTTTTTCCACATAAGGTATCAATGCTACATTTGCATCATTTTTTTCAAACATCCTGGGGATTGCAAAGGTACCTAGGGCTTTTGGATTACCCTGGAGAAGAAAATTGGCAAATACATTTTGAGTTTATTTTTTAGAAAAATGAGGAAAATATATGGCATCCATGAACGGTTGACTGTACTAAAGTCACCATCTTCCCAGCCTCCAGGAACATGCAGGGCTGAATCCAAAAACCTAATTTTGTGCCACAGTCTTGGCATTTTTCTAGGAGGTAGACTATTTTCCCTTTTTTTGGGCTCTCAAACTACTTTCAGTTTGTGATAGAAACCAGTGTGAAACACTTGGTTGATCCCAAAAAGCTACATATTTCTGAAAAATAGACATTTCAAATTCAAGAAGGGGTCATATGTGTAGATGCCTCAAGGAAAATTAATGTTGGATTAAAGAAATTTTTAAAATGAGTAGGAAAAAAGTGCATTTGTGGCAACATTTCCATCTGTAACTGTTTGTCATGATGGCTGATTGACAAAAGCAATATACCATTACATCCACTAAACCCTTCTAGTTGCTGAGATATATAGGGTTTGTAGGTTCTCCAAAAATCCAAGGTACCCAGAGCCAACAACTGAGGTGACCATACAATGTTTTTTCATTGAGTAACAAGTATAGACCAATTTGTATAGGGAAATAGGCAGAGTGAAAAATGGGTATCAAGGAAACCTATATATTTCTGAAATGCACACAATATGAAGAGTTTAGGAGCAGTGGTCATTTGTATATCTCTGAATTTGTCAGTATCCATGCTAGCAAATGATTTGGAGGGTATGTTACAAAATGTCATCTTTCTTATACACAGGCTTACATTTGAAAGGCACAAATGCAGCAAAATCCAATAGCCTTTTAATATGTGTTCTACTATTCTATGCTTCCATAAGTCTTTTGATAAAAATGGTACCTCACTTGTGTCGGTAGGCCTATTGCCCTCGACAGGAACAGGAAACATCTCAAAATGCAACTTGGACGCATCACATTTTTCCACTGAAAACTGGTCCTTTTTTCAATGTGGGTAGCTTGACATTTTGGACCCTAACTCAGTTGGCACAAAGGGAAAACCATCCAACCTATTCATTTTTAAAAACTAGACACCCAGGGGTACCCATGGTGGGCTGACTTGTGTGGCTCAAACCACGTTTTCTACCCAGAATCCCTTGCAAACCTCACACTTTGACTAAAAAACACATTTTGCTCATATTTCTGTGATGGAAAGTTATGGAATTTGTGGGGAGCCACAAACTTAATTCCACCCGGCATTCCCCCAGGTCTCCCAATAAAAATGGCACCTCATTTGTGTGGGTAGACCTGGTGCCTGCAACAGGAAACATCCCAAAACGCAACATAGACGCATCACATTGTTCCACCAAAAACTGGTCCTTTTTTCCCAATGTGGTAGTTCAAGATTTTGGACCCTAGCTCAGCTGACACTTAGGGAAACCTAGCCAACGTATACATTTTTCAAAAACTAGACACCTAGGTGCATCAAGGGTGAGATAACTTGCGTGGCTCACTCCACTTTTTTAACTGAGAATCCGTTGCAAACCTAACACTTTGAATTAAAAAAAACATTTTCCTTTCATTTCTGTGATGGAAACTTATGGAATTTGTGGGAAGCCACTAATTTCATTCCACTCAGAATTCCCCCAGGTCTCCCAATAAAAATGGTACCTCACTTGTGTGGGTAGACCTAGTGCCTGCGATAGGAAATGTCCCAAAACCAACATGGATGCATCACATTTTTCCACTGAAAACGGGTCCTTTTTTCCAATGTGGGTAGCTCGAGATTTTGGACCCTAGCTCAACCAGCAGAAAGGGAAACCTAGCCAACCTGTACATTTTTGAAAAACAGACCCATAGGGGTATCCAGTGTGGGCTGACTGGTGTGGCTCAGACCATTTTTTTGTACCCAGAATACCTTGCAAACCTCAAATGGTGACTAAAAAAACACATTTTACTCACATTTCTCTGATGGAAAGACCTTGAATTTGCAGACAGTTACACATTTCCTACCACCCAGCATTCCCCTGAGTCTCCCCAGAAAAAGGTGCCTCACTTGTGTGGGTGGGCCATGTACCCACATCATGGAAAGGCTCAAAACGTATTGTGGTGATTATAATAACAGTGAGAGGTGTACTAATTACTCCTGGGATTGGCAACCATGTAGGGAAACCTATCAAACCCAGGCATTTTTTAAAAGTAGACATCACAGGGCATCTAGGTAGGTGTCACTTGTGTGGATCCCCCAGAGTTTTCTTAACCCGAATACCCTGCAAATGTGAAACAGTGAATAAAAACACTGTTATTTCTTTAATTTCTGTGATGTACACTATAGGAATGTGCAGGGATCCACAAACATCCTATCACCCAGGGTTCCCCGATAAAAACAGTACTCTACTAATGTGTTTCCTGGGCAATGAGGACTACTAATGGCCCTGCGGTGATCTATTCCTGATGCAGGCACTAGGCCTATGCACACAAGTTGGGCAATGTTTTTATCAAGACAAGTTGGGGAACCTTGAGAGGTAGGAAGTTTATGGATCCCTGCACATTCCTGTAGTTTGTCACAGAAATGCAAGGGAAAATTGTGTTTTCACGTTTGAAGGGTATTCTGGGAAAGAAAACATTGAGAATCTGTGCAAGCCAGTCATCCTTGGACCTCCCCAGGATGTCTAGTTTACAGAAATGTCTAGGTTTGGTAGGTTTCACTGGATGCCCACCGAACCTGGGACCAAAAAAACTGGTGCCCCACTTACAAAACCAGGTTGTTTTGTGATAGATAATTTTAATGCTCCACAATATGTTTTCTTCCCGTCACAGTCATTTGGTCCACCCACACAAGTGAGGCACAGATTTTCTCAGGAGACTTGGGTGAACACAAAGTTGGTTTCTGCTTTCTAACCCCATTTTGTACGTAAGGCCCAAAAATATCTTGAACTCCTCTAGCGAAGTGAGAGTCCACTAGTGTGCCCTAAAACAGGGTCCTAGAGTGCCTCCATGCTCCCTCCATATTGTTAGGCACGCAAACTACACAATTTGCTCATGGAAGTCTACATCCAAAAAGAGATAGACATAGTCAATTGGCAAAAAGTTGGCCCTGTTGAATTTACATCCAGCATCGCCAGTGAAAGGCAGAATTTGAGGCTGAATGAAATTGGTGGGCTGCCAAGAAAGCACTCTGTCTGTCCTTGCCTGCTCTCTGGGTTGGTTTAACCTGCTACTGTTGTCCCGCTGTACAAACTGCACTTGCAAGGGGACAGCACGACTGTCATCATTGTCTCCTTCAGAATTGCGGGAAGAGTAGTCGTCGGATGGGACTCTGCTGACTGAAAAATCACTTCAAGATTCTGCTCCATTGTCCTCTCCCTCAAGTGCTGTCTCAGTATATGCTGTCTCAGTCTCCGATCCTGCCTCGGAGCTGTCCTCCATAAACCGAGTTAGGGCTTGAGCAGCAGTCATCCAACAATACGCCATATCTGCTACTGGCTAAAACTATCCTTCTAAAACATTATCCTACGTAGAAGGCAGATATGTTGTTCGCAAACTGTTGGTGGGTGTTCGTGTGAGTGATGTGTACAACAGCAAATAACATTGGTCACCTCACCTTTTCTTCTTCCCTCAATCAATAGGTTCTCTAAAAATACTAAAAACAAAACCCAAAAAAAGACACAGTAGTACTTCAACTTGCAACATACCCATCATCACAGGCTTTAGGCCTGGTGGAGCCCAGTGTGACAATCAATTTTGGCATCCCCCCTCCCGTAACCTCCTCTTTGGATTCCTTCACTACTCAGCAAAAGTGCTCCTAATCTTTCTATAGCCTCTCTCGCCTATACATTTAATTTGCTTTAAAGAATTGGTAACCGTTTTACTAATCCATTCAGCTATCCACATAAACTACAGATTTGTTCTCTGCAGCAAGCATATTACCCCACTACACTACTTTATGCTGTCAAAACTGCTAAGAGGCAAAAGTCCGATCTCTCAAGCAGAAACATAATCACAAGAGTTTATTTCTGCCTAAAAGCTGTATGTGTATGATGTTATGAAAGATGTCATGAGTGCTGTAATTTGTGGGTTAATTAGCAGTGCATGTCGCGGACACAAGTTATAGTTACCAAAAATGGTGTAATTCCGTCCAGTGGTTTTTGCAGTAGCGCTGTTCAATTTTTCCTATGAGAATTAACATTGAAAATCCTCAAAATTTCACCCTCCCCCCCCACTTTATATCGGCCCCCCCACCCTGAAATTTTCCAGACAGCAGTTCACCTGACTGTTGAAGTTTTTGGGAACATTTTGTGAAGATTCACCAAGCGGCGCCAAAGATATAGGTTAGCAAAAACCACCTTTTTCTGTAGAAACTAGGTCCTAACTATAACTACCTAGTGGCGACTGCCACTAGGTTAGAGATATATATTATATATATCTATAAAGTGATCACTTTTATATATGTGTGTGGTATCCCTGGGGAAATTACACATGTATAGAAAAAAGTGGTCTCTCTCTATACATACATATATATATACTTAAAGGTTACAGGATGTTATAGTTAGGTTCTCAATTTACTCGCACAAAACTTTAGAAATTCAGCAGTTCTAGTTAGGGTTATTTCAAGTAGCTATAACTCGCGCCCTAAGGTAACTATAACTCGCGCCCCCGGCCAGGTCCACCGTCCACACCTCCTGAATGCCCCCAAACCCAAGCTGTGTACGGCCTTTGGCCATGCACAGCATGAGTTTGGATACAGTGGGTGGTTTTTGAAAAATCTTTCTCTGGATTCACAAATCCTCAAGTGGATTTGCAAATCCGGGATCTGTGGATCCGCGGATTTGCAAATGGAATGATAAAAACAATAATTGGGCACTTTTTGCCCACAAGAGGGGCTCCTAGGGGACCTCGCTATATGTCCTATGGGGTCAGGATACCTGTATCCTGACCCGTTATGTATATTTTCTCTCTTCTTTTCCCCCCCCTGACCCGATGCGCCAAACAAAATGGCGGCCACAATTTTTCTGTCAGGTTGCGGCCAACCAATCATATTCTTCTTGTGGATCTACGGTGGATCCGCAGAGAATTTGCATCCCTATATATATTTTTTTTGGGGCCATTAATTACTCCAAAACTACTGAACAGAATTACACCAAATCACAAAAAGTGTGATCTGTGCAACATAATCTACCTTCGTGCAAAATTTGGTGTAATTCCATTCAGAGATTCGGGCTGTAGGCATGTCTAAAAGTCCAATGCAAAAAATTAATAGGGAAAACGCATTTTGGGAATCCCCTTTTTCTCGGCCCCCACTAAACAGATCACCCCAAAACTTGCAAGACGGAAGCTGAACTTAGCAAAGTATAAATTTGAAAATGTCATAAAGATTCATCAAATGGAGCCTAAGTTATTAGCAAAACAAAAAATACATTTTCTATAGAAACTAGGTCCTAAATCTACCTATCTAGTGGTGACAGATATATATATATATGTATATATATATATATATACATATATACCGTAAGATGAAGGATCACAAGAAAACAACAGCCAGCCAGGGCAAAAATCTGGATCCGAAAGGATACAATCAGTCACAAGAAAATGTAATATTTAAGAAAGAAGTGACTCAAACAGATGATCTCACCAAAGAACAAAAATCTGTTTGAGTTATATATATATATCACCGTTTTTTTAATAGATGTGTGCTTTCCCTGCGGGGTGATTCTGGCCCCCAGGGAAATCACACATCTATAGAAAAATCATTTAGCCACCACAGGGTATAAGCCCTGCTCACGGGGAGCCCCCTGTCAATTTCTTTTGACTTCACAGATGGGCAGGGGGGTGGACGCGGAAAGACGTGGAAGCTGCTCCGCATCTCCCCAGGGGTTTTAAAAAAAAATCCTTCCACAGCCTGGAAACCCTTTCAGACTCTTCCCTTGTAAATGAGGCTTCCCCGAAAGCTTGGGAGGTGTTTTTTGGCCTTTTGTCCCCCACCAGATTAGAGAGTGGCCGTACCTGCTGTGTCTCTGCTCTGGTGGGGAAAAATTGTGACGTCAGAGTGACGTCACAGATGGGTGTAGGAGGGAGATGCGGAAACTGTTCTACGTCTCCCACAAGGGTTTTTTAAAAAAATGCTCCTGTGCTTTTTACAGGAGTAGTTTTTAAAGCCCTCCCTGGTGATGGCCAATAGCGGTCAGACACACCAGGAAGGGTTTGCGTGTGACGGTCAGTGGCAGTCACATGCACCAAAGGGAATAATTATGTTTTATTTTGATTTTAATGTCATGCCATATCTCATGAGGAAATCCAGTACCTTTTTCACTATAATGTTGAGTTCTTCTGATGTGGCACCACAAGCTAAAACCTCATTGTGAAAGAATGTGATTCCAGGTACTACTCCCAACATAAGCCATTGGAAAATGGAATTCTGTAGAGCATATACCAAAGCACGTGCAGTTGAAGCGGTATGTTCAAAAAGGAGTTATGTATGCTAATAAATCCTTTGAATCAGCACTCTGCTTAACCTGACAGCAGACAGGGGTTATATTTAAGGGTTGTGAAGAATATGTCTCCCCCTATGATTCCCATCATTTCATTAATACTGTGAAAAAGGCTGTTCCCGCAGGTTCACAAAAAGTCTAATGTTCCCATACCTATTTTGTACCACGACAATGAAGGATTAACCACTCCATGTCCAGTACCTTTGGTCTGGTCAGACCATTGTTTAATTAGATTCTCCTGGCAGGGGCCTGTGAAGGTAGACTCCACCCTTACGAAAGTGTTAGGGAGTGTAAAAGCCTATCACAAGATAAAGCCGTTAGAATTCTTGAGTGCATTGAAGGAGAACACCCTGGTGATGTCTGGTGAGGTTGAGAATGACATTTTAAGTTTTGATAACTGGAGTAGAACTGCAACTGACAAATGAGCCCCAGATCCACTGCAAAGAACAAGTAGAAGGAAGCTGTCCAGTCCTTGGTTCTCCAAACTTAGTAAAAAGCACTGTAAGAGGTTAGAACGAAAATGGAGAACAGAATATAACCATCAGGATAGTGTGGCCTATTAACTGTCATTAAAACACTATCATATTGCGATAAAAACTACTAAGCAAACCTTTTATGAGGTGAAGATTGAAAATGCAGGGCATAAGGACAAACAATTTATTTCTATTGTTAAGAGCTTTGTGTCTGTCTCAGCTTGAGTCAGCTTGCACCAGGCCTCTCCTGAGTGGTGCGAACAGTTAGCCAGTTTTCTTCTCATGAAAAACTCCAGGATACAAGCTAGCCTTACACAAAGCTGGATTCAGACCTACAAAACAAGTTCCACGTCAGCTTGACTAAGGAATCTGTGACAAAGCTGACCAGGTTTGAGCCAATTCTTATGGACTTCCCGATGGCTGCATTGAAGGCTCTTAAATGAAGCTCCTCTGCAGACTCATGTGCTCCTGATCTATTGGCTTTAGGGTTTCCATTATTAATCCAACAGTAAATATGATCTTCAATACTTCCTTAACTTCAGCCATGGTTCCTAGCTGTTGGAAGCAGGCGAAAATTCTACCTTTGGTGAAAAAGTTGTTAGCAGACCTTAGAATGCCTTCGAATTACAGGCGTATTTCTCTTTTACCAGCTTTATTGAAGATTGTAGAAAAACAGGTGAATAAACAGCTCTCTGATTATTTGAAAGTGAACAATTGGTTACACCCTAGCCAGTCGGGTTTCAGGACACATTACAGCACAGAGAAAGCTTTGCTGGAGGTCTCAGAGTATATTAAGGGCACCCTGGATTCTGGAAGCTTTTCAGCATTGATTATGTTAGATCTCTCAGCAGCATTTTATACTGTCTCTCATGACAAGCTGCTGCAGTGCCTTCAAGGTATCGGGATAACAGGATTGGACTTGAGCTGGCTCAGGTCTTTCCTGACAAATAAGAGTCAACAAGTTTAGATTCCTCCTTGCACAGCCAATCCCTGCACTGTCAGAGGGAGTTCCCCAGGCCTCGACCCTAAGTACCACCCTTCTCAATATCTACCTCACCACTCTGGCTCATCTAGCAGAAGATTTTGGAGCTAAAGTCATATCCTATGCGGATGACACTCAACAGCTCAACTCATGGGCAGTGGTGACGCATCTGTTTGCAGCGGCAGCTGCAAAACCTTTTAAAGAAAATGATAATAAACGTTTATTATAATTTTCTTTGAAAGGGGAGGGGCCACGGGGGTGACGTGCACTAAGGGGGAATGCCCAGCGCATTACATTATGAATATTTAAAAGGACATATTACAGCATTTTTCTTGACGTACTTGATCATTGGCAGTCACATTCTTACCTCACCACAACTCTGGTCTTGTGCCGTTACTGATCAAAAAAGCAATATAGTGAGAACCGTGGTGGGTTCAGTGACTAGCCTTCGTCCCCCAGTGTCTCCCCTAGTGCTGTACAGACCAGGGAATCACAGAGTGAGTGCTAATCACAAAAGAGGGATTAGCTCCCTCCTCTTTTCTGTGATTGGCTCTTTGATAAGTTGCTGAGCTGACTAGCTCTGGGATTCATATGTGCTTTGGGAGTGGTACAGAAATCTGAGATGTCTGTGAACAACACTGCCAGCACATCCAAGTTTAAGGTGTTACTCTGTATTGTAGAAGGACAAATATCCTGAAGTATGTCTCGAAAAACTCAAGACTGGCTGCACCAACAAGGGTGAATATCAAAAACTTTCAACTCAAGTGAATGTTATCAAGCACTGCATTTACTACAATGCATCTGTGTGATTTGTATGCTGGGATGCCAGGCAAGGTTCTCCCTCCTCCCGCATCCACAGACTGCTTCTTTGTTGGAGTCAGTCACCCTTGAATTGACAGAAATCAGTTTCCCTTAGAAGTACAACATAGCACCTGTATAGTAATATTGCTCATATAAAATAATTCTATAAAAATTTCTTACTGTATTCTTTGTATTTTGATTATGATTTCAATGTATGACGCATGTGCATAATCAGCCTGTCCATCTATTACATACTATCTCCACTATCTATTGGCCTATATCCATAGTCCGACTATGCCTAATCTTGTAACTACTTCCCTTCTCTTCTCTCTGTAATGTTTTCTTTTTCTGATAGACCCAGCCACCACCAACACAATTTCTGGCTCTCACTACTGCATTCGCAGTATACCAAATTTAACAGCATTGATACCTAACAAAAACAGAGACTACATCCAAGCATCCATCTATTATACTGTTTCAAAGCTAAAAATGATCCTTGACAGGTAATAAACCTGTAGTACACCCCTGCAGTCCCTCATACGAGGAGAATAACTTAATCTTGCCTCACTAAATTTCTTCTAAAAAAGAATTGGATTCCAAAGTGTGTCAATCACAATAAGGGAAACCCTCTCAAGCCAGGATGACCTTCATAATAAATCAACTCCTTTCGCATTGGATCATAGCATTAATCTGACCTTTTCTCAAGTTGCCACCCACTCAACCATTCCAACGTTTCCCATTAACTAATATCTCAAAGACATCCTTAAGGGCTCTATGTCCTGAATTTCTGATCAGTAAGGAGAAGAATCTAGAAGCCTCAACTCAAAATATTTTGCTTGTAAATTAGCCTAGCCAACGTTGCTTATTCCCTCTGCACATTAAAGGGTCCATTTTCAATAGAGTAATGAACTCATACAAATTAAAACAGCATGCCCAGTAGTTTTGTCTGACTATTTTTTCATTCCCTTTCACATCAAGTTCACACATAACTATGATGGCAATAAATGCCAAAACCCATACCATAGTCAAACAAAAAGAACACTGACCATGACCTGATGAATATTTACTTCAAGCAATCCAATTAGAGAAATCATTGCATGAAAATGCACATAATGTAGCCATTTAATATAATGGCAAACTCTAATTGGTGCTAAACTAAAGAACTCTGGTTATGTAGAAACCCAAAATGCTTTAAAGACTTTGCTTGCTTTTTTAACAATGACATATAAAACAAGAGGAAAGCCCTTCCCACCTCTGAAAGTTGTTGAAGAAAACCCCCCTTCCTCTGCAAACTTGATAAGGAAAGCTTAAGAAAGGCTGCTTTAGCAGATGCAAATACAATTTATTTAGAGCAAAATACAGACAGCCAAAAAATAGACCTAGAAAAGTTGTGGATTGTAAAGAAGCAAACACAAGAGACTCTTCCTTTAGCTCGTGAAGAATTAAATTCAAATGATCATTGCTAATCATTTTAGCTAGACAATCAGGACATTCAAAGATGGGATTTACTGCCTCTCTTCATCCAATAAAACTTAATCTAATAATGTCTCCAAAAATCCCATGATGTCTACTGCACCTTTTTCATCCCATTTCACAATCTGATTTGAACTGTCCATACCCAACAATAAACTTTCTTCCTGCTTGGTTCTTCCCTGTTATTCTTGCTAAGGAAAATGTTTATAAACTAGCTCCTCAATTGCTTGAGATCACTTTTCTTAAACAGGGCGTTTTTCCTGATACATTACATCTGGTCAAAAATCAATCTGTGGCCATAATCACCTTGATAACTAAGCACCAGTTGCTGGCCCATGCTTTTCAAAGCAGTTCATCCTGACTCCCCTTTTTGTGAAACTTTCTTGAACCCATTTCATCAATATTCTCATGACCACTAAATCATAGGGCCTGATCTAGAGTTTGGTGTACATGATACAATTTGTCAGGATGGGAGAGGCAATTACATCCACCATCCTGATAAACTACCATCCTCCATATTTAGAGATCACTGCTGGCCCAGCGACAATCTCTTAGCTTTGATAGGAAACTCTGTCACGGTTGTTCCTGTCAAGGTACAGAATGTTTGGTGGACTCAGTTTTGACAGTTGATCACCAAACTTTACTCTGTTGAACGGGTGACAGAGTACACTCCTCTCCAAACTCTTGGTCCGGCAGTCTGATTTAGGGCTGGATGGATCGATAATATGTCAACAACAGAGACTACTCTGGGTCCATTGCTGACATACTCCTCCAGCCACATTTCAGAGTGCAGGCCGTCAGAGGTAAGCTATCCAACCGTCAACCGAACTTGGTGGGTGGATAGCTTTTTTTTGCTGTGCATCACCTCAGGTAAAATCTGGCACTGAGGGACAGTAAAAATAAAACTAATGAACCCCACACTATGGGAGAAACCCCTACGGTGGGGGGGCGGGGCATTAGTTTTACATTTTGCTTTGATAATTTGTTTTTGAAAAATGTTCACAGGTTTGGTGGAAGCATCCATCACCAATGACAGACATCAAAGTTTTCAGTGGCCTTGTATGAACTGCTGTGACTGCGCTTCATACAAATCCAAAGAGTTCACTAGAAGGTTGGCTGTGAACCTTGCAGAGTGAAGGCAGGTTGGCGGTCATGATGATCTCTGCCCCTTGACTGCCTTTACTCCATCTGCCAAATACTAAATCAGGCCCTACAAATCTTCTTCTTTAATTGTTTTTTTTAATCAAGGCAGTAACAGGAAAGATTCAACAAGCCTCAGGTGACACTGACATGATAATTCAAGACACAGTCACAGAGACAATAATGAAGGAGCTAACAGCCTTGACAACATCTGTCTTGTCAATTGAAGAGAATACTTTTAAGACACTGACTGAAGTCCTTTCAATAAGGGCTGGTCTTACAGACTTTAACTGCCAGATAGTGGTGATGAAAAACAGACCTGCAACCAACTGGATATAAATTAACCAACTGGGAAGATACCCATTGGTTCATGCAAATAAAACATATGGAATTAGAATATATAATTAAATGTGACAATGTGGGGATCTCTGGGATCCTGGAAAATCTAGATAAAGGCCTTTATGTTTAGTTTTTTTCTCTGGAACTCACAAAGCTGAAGTTTAATGCTCCACAGAGGGCAAGTAGGAACAAGAACATATTAGCAATAACAGAAATACTCCTAGATACATCATTGTTCGTTTCTTATGCCATCAATCAATCAATCAATCAATCAACTAAACATTTATAAAGCGCAGCAAAGCCCCCATGAGGGTCTTGAGGTGCTGGAGCTGTATGCTGCTGTGGTGAGAAATGATCATTTGAACATCCAGGTCTTTAGTTCTCTTCTGAATTGCTGGAGTGACAGTCCTGAGGTGCAGGGGGAGGTTGCTCCAAGCCTTGCCTGCTAGGTGCGAGAAGGAGCGTTCTCCGCTGTTGACACAACGGATCAGTGTGGTGTCTGCGAGGGAGAGGGAAGCTGATAGGAGGTGTCTAGTAGGTTGGTGGAAGGTTAGGTGTTTGTTATGTATGTTGGTCCTTCATTGTGCAGGGCTTTGTAGGCATGGGTCAGCATCTTGAATGAGCATCTCTTCTGAAACCAGAGCTATTATAGATACTTGAGATGGGAGTGATGTGGACCATTCTGGAGAGGTCAAGTATAAGTCTGTATTG
This sequence comes from Pleurodeles waltl, assembly GCF_031143425.1. NCBI lineage: Eukaryota > Metazoa > Chordata > Amphibia > Caudata > Salamandridae > Pleurodeles > Pleurodeles waltl. Next base: position 1,732,987,681 of record NC_090444.1, read on the forward strand.
TCTAGAGTCTCTTCAGTAGTTGTACTGTGATTCCTATGTAGAGCGTGCTTCTGTAGTCCAGTCTACTGGTGATGAGAGGGTGCATGACGGTCCTTCTGCTTTCTGCTGGGAGCCACCGGGAGATCTTGCGGAGCATGCAGAGGGTGTGGAAGCAGACAGATAAGACTGACTCCATTTGTTTCTTCATGGACAGCTTGCTATTCAAGATGATGCAGAGGTTGTGGGGATGGCCTGTTGGGGCAGGGGGGTGTGCCAAGCTCTGTAGCCACCATGGTGAGGTGTTGTTACCAAAGATGAGGATTTCAGTTTTTTGGTGATGAGTTTGAGACAGTTGCCCTTCATCCAGTCCGCTACGTTCATCATGCATCTGTGGAAGTTTCCTTTTGTGGTTGAGGGATCTTTGGACAGTTTAAGGATGAGCTGTGTGGCATTGGCGTAGGAGATGATATTGAGTCTGTGTGATCTGACCGTGGTGGATAGAGGGGTCATGTTGGTGTTGACGAGGGTCGGGCTGAGGGACGATCTTTGGGGGACTTCACAGGTGATCTTCTTGGGCCCTGAGGTGAAAGGGGGTGATGGATTCTTTGGGTTCTTCCGGTGAAGCACAAAGTGATCCATTTGAAAGCGTTTCCTTGAATCCCAATGTGGTGAAGTCTGTTGTTCAGGATGTGATGGGAGACGGTGTCAAATGGGCCAGACATGTCCAGGAGGGTGAGGGCTGTTGTTTCCCCATGATCCAGGAGTGCTTTCTGATGTCATTTGTGGCTGCAATCAGGGCTGTCTCATTCTGTGGTTAGCTCGAAATCCTGGTTGGGAGGAGTCCAGGAGGTTGTAGTCTTTTAGGTGTTTGGTGAGTTGCTGGTTGATTGCTTTCTTGGGGACTTTTGCTTAATAGGGGAGCAGACAGATGGGTCACTAGTTCTTCAGTTTGGCTCGGTCAGATGATGGTTTTCTGGAAGGCCACACTTTAGCATGTTCCCAGACCTCGGGGAAGGAGGCTGCAGTGATGGAGGTATTCAGGATCTTCCTGAGCTTGTTGCAGATTGTCTGATCAACAAGCACAAGATTTTCTTTTAGCAGCTAGACTATAGGGCCATTCATATATTAAGCAACCACAAAATACATGTCACTCAAGACATTGCCCATGAAACCATGCTTAAGAGGAAAATATTCCTGTCCCTCAGACTCAGGTTAAAAAATCTAGAAATCTATTATGGTCTCCTTGGCCCAGCACTCATGCTGGTCACCTTAGGTGATCCCTACAAGAAAATGTGTTGACCCTCTCAATTGGAAGAACTTTGACACTTTGGATAGGTCAGACATGGACACTTCCTCAAAGCTGATTTTCAGGCCAGAGAACAGAATCAACCCAATTCAAAGTCCCTTTCAATTGAGAGTAAAATGATGATAAGTATTTTGATAGATACTTGTTATGGCCTGCTTTTGTTTCATAGTCTTTATGGTTGGGGATGTTTACTATTTCCATGGGAAGGATAGCATAAAATTATTGATTCTAGTTAATTCTAACACAATTACATTTAGCATACTAGATATTAATATACATGCTCCTGACACTGAAGGAGTACATTACAAAGTGATTTAGGCTTGTTGAAGGAACACAAAGCCATAGATGGAGCCTTTTGCAATATGATTAGCCTGATGTTGCTCCAGTTGCATGTCCTCTTCTAAGACAAAATGGTGTTTGGTTAAAGCACACACCTATTCTTTTAATCCCCATCCTGTATTAAAAAACTGCCTTTGGGTAGAATCACTTTCCCTGGCTATGCACCTCTCACCCTTTCACAGCATAGATATCTATATATATTCCCCAGGTCCACTCTAGACAAAACTTAATCTAGATAAAGTTGTCACACCAGACACTCCACTAATGGCTACTAAGTGAATAAAATCACTGTCAGGCTTTGGTAGATGTCCACTCCAGAGCAAGTCTACTCCTTTCCCTGGTTGCGCACATCACCACTTAGACAACCCATTTCTTATTGAGATTATGAAGCAGGCCTAATTCTTGGCATGTATTCTTTCTAGGAGCCATCCTCACTGGTCAGCCCCCTACTCTACTCCAGAACCCTACTCCTCATTGAAACCTTCCTTTTCTAATATGTCCAATCTTCATGACCTGGCTGTGTCCTTGCTTTATGTAAATGTGCTCACTCACAATGGTAAGTGTTAGAAATGTGGTCTCTAGTTGGCAGAGGTATACACCTTTGTCCAAGTAGGGACCACAATCCTAGTCAGGATAAGTCACACACAATCCAAATTATCCTGTGCCCACCCTCTGGTAACATGGTACTGAGCAGTCGGGCTTAACTTGGAAGGCAATGTGTAAAGTATTTGTGCAATAAATCATACAGTAACAAAGTGAAAACACCACAAAAATAGATTATATTTATCTGAATAAAATAAGGTCAAAACGACAAAGATTCAATTAGCACGAGTTGAAATATCACTGTTGAAATGTTTAAAAGAGTCTTAATCCTTAAAAATAAACAGTTTTCTCTGTTTTACACACAGTACATGGTTTGCATCAAAAATAACAACATACAGAGACCGCAGAGGAGGAGATGCGGGGAAAAATAAGGTGTGCATAGGATTTTCTGGTGTGGAATGGACGGTGCGTCATTTCTTTCCACGCTGCAAGGGGTTTGCATCATTTTTTGGCACGCAGTCTTGGTTCCTCACTGCGATGCAGGGTATTTTAATGCCAAGAGATGATGTAGGGAAAAATCCTTGATGTGCTGGAAGTAGAAACAGGCGCTGCACTGATCTGGTAGGTGATGCGTTGATTTTTCCGTTGCAAGGCAGATGCTGTATCGAATTTCCCATCGGGAAGACAGGCTGTGTCGTTACGGTAGGCTGTGAGGTGATTTCTCGGTCATAATGCAGGCTTTTCCTAGATTCCGGCAGGCGGTGCCTCGATTTTCGACGCACAAGGAGTCCCTGAGACTTCAGAAAACAGGAAGCAACTCAATCCAAGCCGTTGGAGATCACTTTTGGGGAAGGCTGAGTCCTTCTCAGCAAAGTCAGAGGACAGGAGGGAAGCAGGACAACAGCAGGGCAGCAGTCCTTCTCAGCAAAGCAGTCCAGATGAGATCTTCGGGCAGCCAGGCAGTTCCTCTTGACAGGATGCAGATGTAGATCCAGAAGTGTCTGAGTTGGTGTGGTCAGAGACCCAGTTTATATACCCAAAAATGACTTTGAAGTAGGGGAGACTTCAAAGAGTGGTTTTGAAGTGCACAAGTTCCCCTTTCAGGCCAGTCCTGTCTGTCTGGGTCCCAGTAGAGGGTTTGGCTAGCCATTGTGTGAGGGCAGGCCACAAGCCTTTGAAATGTAAGTGTCAGGGCCTCCACCCTTGCAGCCCAGGAAGACCCATTCAATATGCAGAGGAGGGCAGGTGTGACTGAGTGTCCTCTGTTTGTGGTTGTCTGGGTGAAATTCACAAGGGAGCTGTCAACCAGCCAAGCCCAGATGTTGATTGGAGACAGGCTGTAAGGCACAGATGGTTTTCAGTGCACAGAAATGCTCACTTTCTAAAAGAAATAGTAATATAAAATTCAACCTCACCATTAAGCAGGATTTTCTATTACCATTCTGGCCATACCAAATATGACCTGGCTACACCTTTCAGATCAGAATCTACCACTCAAAAAGTATATTAGGGCAATCCTAATGCTAGCCTTTGAAAGGAGTTAGCCTCACAGTAGTGGAAAACAAATTTAGTTTAGTTTTTCATTACCAGGACAAATACAACACTTTTGTACATGTCCCTAGAAAAAGGGGAGTGTAAGGCTTGGCAAGTACTTTTAAATGCCAAGTCGAAGTGGCAGTGAAACTGCACGCAATCAATCAATCAATCAATCAATCAATACATTTATAAAGCGCACTACATACCCATGAGGGTCTCAAGGCGCTGGGGGGAAAAAAGGGGGGTGCTGCTACTGCTCGAAGAGCCAGGTCTTGAGGTGTCTTCTGAAGGTGAGAAGGTCCTGGATCTGTCTTAGGTCAGACGGGAGGGTATTCCAGGTCTTGGCGGCGAGGTAGAAAAAAGATCTGCCACCGGAGGATTTGCGTTGGATGCGGTGGATGGAGGCGAGGGTGAGGTTGGAAGAGCGGAGTTGTCGGGTGGGGGTGTAGAAGCTGAGTCTGTTGTTAAGGTAGGCTGGTCCGGTGTTGTGCTTTGTGTGCATGGGTGAGGAGTTTGAAGGTGATCCTCTTGTCGACGGGGAGCCAGTGCAGGTCTCTCAGGTGGGGGGTGATGTGGCTGCAGCGGGAAATGTTGAGGATGAGTCGGGAGGAGGCGTTTTGAATGCGTTGGAGGCGTTGCACGTGTTTGGACGGGATGCCTGCGTAGAGTACGTTGCCGTAGTCGAGCCTGCTGCTGATGAGGGCCTTAGTTACTGTTTTTCTTGTTTCGGTTGGGATCCATTTGTAGATCCTGCGAGGCATGCGGAGGGTGTTGTAGCAGGAGGAGGAAATGGCGTTGACATGGAGAGGGATGAGTCCAGGATGAAGCCAAGGTTGCGTGCCTGGTCAGTTGGTGTTGGTGGGGTTCCCAGCGAGGCTGGTCACCACGAGTCATCCCAGGCGGAGGGGGTCCCAAGGATGAGGACCTCCGTTTTGTCCGAGTTCAGTTTTCAGCCGGCTGCCTCTCATCCAGTCGGCGATGGCCTTCTTGCCCTCGTGGAGGTTGGTTTTGGCGGTGTGTGGGTCCTTGGTGAGGGAGAGGATGAGTTGGGTGTCGTCAGCATAGGAGATGATGTTGAGGTTGTGTTGGCGGGCCACTTGTGCGAGGGGGGCCATGTAGATGTTGAACAGCGTTGGGCTGAGGGATGAGCCCTGGGGTACGCCGCAGATGATGTTGGTGGCTTCGGATTGGAAAGGGGGGAGGCAGACTCTCTGGGTTCTGCCAGAGAGGAAGGATGTGGTCCATTCGAGGGCTTTCTCTTGGATCCCTGCTTCGTGGAGGCGGATTTTCAGAGTGTGGTGGCAGACTGTGTCGAAGGTGGCTGACAGGTCCAGGAGGATGAGGGCTGATGTTTCTCCATTGTTGACTTGTCTTCTGATGTCGTCTGTGGCACCGAGGAGAGCGGTCTCGGTGCTGTGGTTCCGTCTGAATCCGGACTGGGAAGGGTCGAGGATGTTGTTGTGCTCGAGGTATCGGGTAAGTTGTGTGTTGACAATTTTCTCAATGACCTTCACCGGGAATGGGAGCAGGGAGATGGGCCGGAAGTTCTTAAGGTCTTTGAGGTCCGCCTTTGGTTTTTTGAGTAGAGCGTTGATTTCAGCGTGTTTCCAGCTCTCCAGGAATCTTGCTGTTTCGAAGGAGATGTTGATGACCTTCCGTAGGTGTGGTGCAATGGCTGTGTCTGCTTTGTTGTATATGTGGTGTGGGCACGGGTCTGACGGTGATCTGGAGTGGATGGAATTCATGGTCTTGCGAGTCTCGTCGTCGTTGATGCTGGTTCAGGAGGTCAGGCGGTTGGTGCGAGTGGAGTTCGTGGAGGGGGAGACTGGCATGTTTGAGGCAGTAGGGGTGTTGAAGCTGTTGTGGATGTCAGCGATCTTTCAGTGGAAAGCAGTGGCTAGGGCGTCGCACAGTTCTTGGGAGGGAGGGATGTTGTTGACGGTGGCGCTGGGGTTGGAGAGCTCCTTCACGATGTTGAAGAGTTCTTTGTAGTCGTGAGCGTTGTTTTCCAGGTGGGTTTTGGAGGAGGATCTCTTTGCTAGCCTGAGGAGTTGGTGATGACTGAGTGGGGCGTCCTTGAATGCTGTGTGGCTGTCGGGTGTGTGTTCGTGGAGCCATTTCTTCTTGAGTTTACGGCAGTTGCGTTTGGAGGCTTAGAGGTCGTTGGTGAACCAGGTGGCTTTTTTGTTGGTTTGGTTGTTGGAGGGTTTTTTGAGTGGTGCGAGGTGGTTGGCGCAATCGTCGATCCATAGCCTGAGGTTGTGGGCGGCGATGTCAGGGTCAGTGGGGGCAGTTTCTGGGCTAGGGTGCTGGTCAACTGATCTTCGGTGACTTTGCTCCAGTGTCGGCGGGGTGGTTGCTCGGTGTGGTGGTGTTTGGTTTGTTTCTTGAAGGTGAAGTGGATGCAGTGGTGGTCGGTCCAGTAGAGTTCGGTGGTGCGATTGAAGGTGATGTGGTCACTTGTGGAGAAGATGGGGTCTAGAGTGTGACCAGCGGCGTGGGTGGGTGCGTTGACAAGCTGTCTGAGGCCGAGGTTGGCGAGGTTGTCTATCAGGGTGGTGGAGTTGATGTCGTTATTGTTTTTGAGGTGGAAGTTCAGGTCCCCGAGGAGGATGTAGACCGTGGAGGCGAGTGCGTGGGTGCTGGCAAGGTTGGCGATGGCGTAGCTGAACAGTGCCCTGGGTCCAGGAGGTCTGTAGACGAGCGTTCCTCTGAGGGTGGTGTTGGGGTCGGTGTGGATTTGAAAGTGTAGGAGTTCGGCGGAGTTGAGGGAGTCGTCCAGGTGGGTGTGGACTTCGAGGGTGGCCTTGTGGATGATGGCTATGCCTCCTCCGGTTCTGTTGATGCGGACTCTGCAGGTGATCTTGTACCCGTCGGGAATGGCTATGGCGATGTCAGGCGCTGAAGAATCGTTCCACCATGTTTCGGTCAGGAATGCTACGTCGGGGGCGTTGGTGTCGAGCAGGTCCCAGAGCTCGATGGCGTGCTTACGTGCGGAGCGAGTGTTGAGGAGTATGCAGTGGAGGTGGTTGGTCTTGGTCTTGGGAGGTTTATAGGCTCTGATGCAGGTGAAGCTGCAGTTGCGGCAGAAGAAGGGTCTGTGTGTGCTTTTCAGAGTGGCCTGGAAGCAGGTGGTGTCTCAACCGGTGTTGAGTGCGAGGAGGGTGCTGGCGTCGTAGCGGAGGCTGCGGTGTGGCTGATGCAGGGTCCAGGGGTTCTGGCGCTGGGCGCGGTCCAGGCACGGACGGGCGCAGACAGGCTTGCCGGCGCCACCGCCATTAAGAAGGGAGGGAAGAGCAGCTGGAAGGTGGGAGGCGTGGGCGAATGGCGGGGAGGGGGGAGCGGAGAGAGAGCGGGAAAAGGAGCAAAATGGGGGGCAGGTCATGGACATATGTAATGCACTCTACTAGGGACTTATACGTAAATTAAATATGCTAATTGGGTATGAGCCAATGTTACCATGTTTAAGGGAGGGAACATATGCACTGTAGCACTGGTTAGCAGTGGTAAAGTGTGCAGAGTCCTTGAGCCAGCAAAAACAGTGTCAGAAAAGTGGAGGGAGGCAGGCAAAAAAATTGGGGATGACCACCCTAAGGCTTTCAGGTCTAACAGTAAGCAAAAGGATATCTTGTCTTAACTCTTCATACCCACATAGACATTTCCGTCATTCAAGAGAAACACCTCCCACACATAGAAAGGAAGAAACCTAAAGAGATTGTGTAGAGGAAGAATACCATACCTGTAATAGTTCACAATCTGAAGCTGAACTTCCTTCATGCAAACCATATCGTAAGGGAGGGGTTGCCATTTTGATCCGAAAGAATTTGACCATGTAGGTGATTCAGAATTGGATGGACTGGGCAGCCTCAACATAAGCTATTATTAAATACAAATGTTCATGTTGGGTTTTATCTATGCTCCAGTGGGGACAAGGTAAATCCTTCAGAGTGATTAGTAGAATCCTCCTTCCATTGTCATGTTCCAATGTGTTACGGAGGAGGTCTGAACCAAGTGCTAGATCCTTTACTGGAAAAATCAGACCACCCTACAGAATATTGAGCCGGAGATAGACACTATTAGATGACCTAATGGCAGATCATTTGGTAGTTGATCTGTAATGCCTAACCCTCCCACCAGAGAGGGATTACACCTTTACTTCAAGCACTCATGGACCATGTACCCATATTGATTATTTTCAAGTTACACCCACTCTGGTACAGACATCATTCATCAAAGCACCTCAGATCATAACGCAAAGCAAATTTATATCTCCTTAGGCTTACTCAGGCAACCACTAGTACAATGGTGATTCCATATGTATGTATGTATGTATGTCTGACTCCTGTTTAGAAGAAAATACAAATTCTGTGACTGCCTCCTATACACTTTGGGCACCAGGAAAAGTGTGTGCGAGATAATGCAGGATTTTGCACTGCCAAAGCAACAGGCAGTTTTCACTCACAGGAAATTAGATCAGACAGTCATAATGCAATACACAGCAATGCATTAAGTGGAAGGGATTTATGTGCTTCTCAAACCAAATGAGATGTTAACGGGCTATACACCTCAAAAACCTAGTGCACTGGTCAAAATATTGTGTAGAAGATGGCTCTGACTGATTTCGGCCATCTGTATATAGATAGGAAATTTGTATTTCTGGAACAATGGGGATCCCATATTGTTGTATATTTTCTTGTATGCCAAGGTATGTAATACTGTTAAGGACAGACTACCAGGTTTTCCAGAAGAACCGGACAACTTTTTTTACCACTGAAGCAATCTGCAACCTCATCCAATGTCACAAGCTGGGTCTCTAGACTCTAGACCAAAACGTGGCAATGCAGAATGGGTCACTCTGACTTTGCCAGAACAGCCTGGAAGGCAGACCTCAGAGAATCCCTGACTGATGCTCATTGGGCATATTAATGCACACAAACATATGGAAAACAGGCACAAACAACTACATATCTTCACCAAGCATATGTTACCCCAGTGTGACAGAACAGGATAGATCCATATGGTTCCCACAAACATCTTTGTTGCGAGCCTGACTATGCCATATTTAACTCACTGTCATGTCTTCCTATTTATAAATATTGTCAGGATATTCTTCAGGTAATGGGAAATATAACACTGAATCCTGTGGAGTTTGGCCCATGTGCAGGAGCGGCTCGCGGTGCTAGCCGGGGGCGGGGCGGCACTCGGGAGGGGGGTTGGACCGGGCTGGATGAAATAAAATTTTTAAAAATTACCTTCATGGTCGCCACTGTCAGCACTGTCGCCATCACAATCGCGCCGCTTCACTAATGCAGGCTGCAGGCACATGCTCGCAGCCTTTCCTGCGGCCAATCCTGACGCTGCTCAGAGCAGCATTAGGATTGGCTGGGAGCGTCTAGCCAGGGTGCTCCAAGGCAGACTGTGAGCCTGTGCATGCTGTCTCCAGCCCGGCAACTGTGTTGCTGGGCTGGAGAGAGCCTTCTGCGCATGTGTGTTTGGTTGGCTCGAGATTGTGCACTCCCTCTCAGTGCTCTCAAGCCTGTGGCCCCACCCCTTTTACCAAAAAACGATAAAAACATAGGCCCATATTTATAGTTTTTGGTGCAAAACTGCGCTAACGCAGTTTTGCATCAAAAACTTTACCGCCAGCTTGCATCATTCTCAGACGCATACCGGGTGTCATATTAATCTAATGGCGCAAGCTGGAGGTAAGGCCCAGCTATCGTCCTGAAAGATGACACTAGCCAGGTGGCGGTGGCGGTAGGGAAGGAGGAGGTTGTGCCTCCAAAAATTATATATTAAAAATACTTACCTGGACTTACCTCATCCTCTGGTGTCCCTCTGTTGGTGGTGGGGGTGGGGGTGTTCCTGGGGCTTGGGGAGGGCACCTGTGGACCCATTCCATGGTGTCTGACCATGGAAATGGCTCCACAGGTCCCCTAACGCCTGGTCTGACCTAGGCGTTAAATATTGGTGCTAAGCAAGCTTTGCACCATTATTTAGCCCCGCCTCCAACCCGTGCATCATTTTAGTACGGGGGAATAAATATGGAGCTATGGGGATAAGCAACCATTTTTTGGATGGGCACGCCTACCTTGCATCTCATTTCTGCAAGGTAAATTCACTCATCCCAAAAATGGTGCAAACTCCTATATTTTGACGTTCGAATTGAGTTTGGGCCAAATTTGCATAAAAAATAAATTATGCAAATTCGGCACAAAAAGAGTATAAATATGTACCATAGTTTATTATTGTTTTTTGGTAAAAGGTTTTGCAGCTGCTGCTGGTGGTGGAGGGGCGCACCTGCCCATGAGTTTATTGAGTTATGTGAAGGGCATCCCACAAGGTGTGCAAAATCTAATGGCGATGTCCCTCTTGTTGGCCAAGCACAGAGTGGCTATGAACTGAGGGAGCACCAGAGTACCCAAGTGCCTTGATTGACTGTGAGATATGGTGGCATTCAATCGCCGCATAAAAACCTATGCTTTGATTCAGCTGCCCACTTCCAAGCCTAGGGATATTTGGTCCTCCTTTAGAACTTACCTTCTTTATAGACCACAGAGCTCTGGAGGAGATGCAAGTATATAGCTTCTCCATCCACAAATGGTTTACTTGCTGGCCTTGATTTGTACTATGTTGTATTTCCCATGCGTTTCTCAGCCTACTGCCTTTTCTGGCCTCTCTGGTCTGTAGGCACTGCTATGCAGCCACAATCCAGATATAAATCATGTTCTTGAACTGATATGTAAATGCGAAATCGGAGCATGTACAATGCTAACACTTTCTCGTTGCAATATGTTTGGGTAACTTTACTGCTGCAGCTGGTGCTGTGCTATGATTGTCCTTGCTCTGCTAAGTCTTGATGGAGTAATTAAAACTTAAGAAAGAATGGCATAATGTAACACCGGATTATTGATTTATGGTGACCCATACCATGGATAAAGCGCGAAGACACAAAATTGAGTTATTTGCATTCTTTGAGGAAGTTGATGCTGTCTGCAGGACGTGCACTAACTCGGGAACACGTTAGCCTTAGCCTATGAGATGAAGGCCACACAGCTCAGAAACACGGTACCCATTATGGGATGCAAGAGAGAGAGAGATGCGCTTCTGAGCTAACAGCTCCTGCACTTACTGCCGAAATACAGAGTTAAATAATGTTCGTTATGAGCTGTGGACGGGAGTGATTTTGTTAAAAACGGGCTCACAGCAAGATTCTATAGATGAGCAAACTGTTCAGGGTACCGTTCTGGTGTATCTTCTTTTTGGACTCCTTTGATAATCAATTGATAAGTTATAGTAAGTACAACAATAATCGGTTTCCAGACCTGTTTTATTGATTAGTCTTTAAACACTGTTTTGCATGGACAATTGCCCCCCGTATAAGCTAATGGCAACGACCTGTGCAGAAAGTAGAGAAAATGCAGTTGGCATTTAGGCCCAGATTTAAAAGAAATTGATGGAGCGTGATGCTGCGCCACATTTGGCAGCACCGCACTCCCTCATTTTTAAAACGCAGGGATGCACCATATTTGATAGAATACTGCACACGCCAGTGTTGCCCCCTGCACCCGTGCTAAATTTGCTGCCGAGCGCCAATGCAGCCACCCTTCCACCAAGGTGCAAGTATGGCTGCGCTGCGGGGAAGATTGTTTTTGTGCAGAAAGGGACACTTTCCTGCACAAAACAATCTTTAATGACTATTTGCTTCTTCTATGTGTTCTGCAGAGTGCAGCACACACAGAAAGAGCAAAAAACGAGGAGAAAAAAAAAAAATTCTCCTTGTTGCGCCATGCTAATGCCGCCCCTGGGGTGGCATTAGATTTTGGCGCTGCCTCAGATTTACAAAAACTCCTAAATCTGGGGCAACATCAAAATGCAATGGTTGTTGCTGTGGCACACACACAGCAACACCCATTGCACGCTCCCTTCCATGCAAAGTGCTGCATGTGAAGGAGCCATAGTTACAAAGTGGCGTTAAGTCACAAAAAGTGGCTTAACGCCACCTTGTAAATACAGCGCAGTGCATAGCACCACCGGAGTGTTACTAAAAGTGACGCTTCGGTGGCAATAGGGACTTTTAAATCTGGCCCTTAGTTTCTAATGAAAGCAACTGATAAAATAAGTACAAATACTATTTCCACATAACACTTACGACCCGCTGCATCTTCTTTACTAAAGCTGTGATCTCAGAATAGCTGTGAATTGCACATTCTACCAGGGGCAATATGCACAATGTGTAAATACTTATTGGGCATGGTTTAGTATTTATCAGGCTCCCGATATGAGCACATTTCCTCTTTGTACACCTCAAAATGGGGGATAAAGTACCTGTAAACCATTCTATCCATAACTGGAAAGAGTCTACACAAAATACACAAACCCCATGTGTGCCGTTACCCTGCTATTTTGCTCCAAGTTTAACCTTGGCACAAAACACGGGAATATTCACTTTTGGGCATAATTATGATGCCCCTTGTGCCACCTTGCACCACACAGTGTAATTATTTTAATGTAAATGTGGCTTTAAGGTGGCATTTCCGAGGCACCATATTTACAAAGTCGTGCAATGCAAGCATTGTGCCACTTTGTAAACCCTTGCGCCACATTATGTCTGCGCCAGGCATAATGTATGCAATGGAGGCTTAAGGCGCAAGGGTTTACAAAGTGGCACAATGCTTGCAAGTAAATTTCACTGTGCCATTTTTCTGAGCCAGCTTCATTATAGGCAGGCGTTACGCTGATGTTCCCATTGAAAACAATGGGCCTCCCTAGGCTTTGCTGCATTAGTGCCATAATTTATGGCGCTAATCCAGCGAAGTGCCACATTAGCACCATAAATTGTGACGCTAATGTGAACATGACTGCCATGGTGCACTGTGTTGTAAGTATGGCACACATGGTGTTGTTAGGGGGACACAATGCGGCACTAGAAAAGTGACACATCATGAATGATGCACCACTTTTCCATAAATATGCCCCTTTGTGCATTGTTAGCAATACTAATTCAGGCACAAACACACCTGACTCAGCACTATGGATTGGGGTCCTAGGGTTTAGTTGTGTCGACCTATAAGCTATACTATTAATTACTAATTAACTATTGAGATAATGCAATTTACTTTTTCCTCTTCCATACTACAGCTCTACAATTTTTTCCCTGCTTTCAAATTCTTACCTGGAAATCACAAGACTGTACATCAAAATACAGAAGATATACATTCTTTCCTGCGGAAAACATTTTTGGAGAGTCGCCAAGAATTGAATAGTGATGAAAGGAGAAATTTCATAGAGGCTTTTCTTATCAAGGAGGAACCGGTAACCCAATACATGCTCATTTACTTGAGGTTTGACGTTTATTTATTCATGATTCATAACACCTATATCTCTAGTTCACTATGGTTTACGGTAGGTTTTATATATGGAATAGATATTCTTACCTAAAATACTATATAGATCCCAATTTCACCTTTTGTAGCTTTCTTGTTATAATGGTCTATAGTTTCCCAAAGACGTTTCTCTCTTTCCATTTAGGCCATCTTATTTCATCACTGACCTCTATACATTGTAGAGTGACTCTCCAGTAAAGAGCGAAATATATTTGATTTACAAAAAGATAAACGGACAGCTATTTAATGATGGTACTTGGTGTGGCATTGCTACTATTACATTATAATATTATGCAAATAGTTTGCCATCATATCGCAAGAATAGTTTCTTGTGTGTCGAGGTTGAACCAAGGACCAAATGCAGACCTAGGCCCTCATTACAACATTGGCGGTAAAAGCCGCTTACCGCCGTGCAGAAGACCGCCAACACACCGCTGCGGCCGCGGAATTCCGCCACAGCTATTATGACCCACATCTCAGAATCCGCCATAATTCAGACACCCACACAAGTCCGCCACACCAAAGGTCAGTGATACACTGGCGAAAACAAAACCGACACCGTCACGCCAACAGAAATACGCCCACACTATCACGACACACAAATCCACGCGGCGGTCTTCCAACCGCGGTATTCCTTTGGCGGTACACACCGCCGCACAAAAAATACACACACTCTTACAAAACACAGCCACATTGGACAATTCAAAATACACACACCCGATACACATACACACACCACTCCCACACACCCATTACAATATAAAACACACACCCACATCACCCACAAACCCCTACTACCAAACATTCAGAAAGAAGGCCAGAGAGAGACAGCACCAGCAAGAACAACAGCATCCACAGGCACACAACACCATCACCCACACAACTTCCACGCACCTCACACAACACACTACTACATATCACCACACTTATCACCACACAATCCACCCCACACATCACCCACACCACCCCAGGGCACGGCAAAGACACCCCAGGTTCTCGGAGGAGGAGCTCAGGGTCATGGTGGAGGAAATCGTCCGGGTAGAGCCACAGCTATTCAGATCACAGGTGCAGCACACCTCATTGCAAGGAAGATGGAGCTATGGCGAAGAATAGTGGACAGGGTCAACGTAGTCGGACAACACCCAAGAAATTGGGAGGACATCAGGAAGAGGTGGAACGACCTACGGGGGAAGGTGCTTTCCGTGGTCTCAAGACACCACCAGGCGGTTCAGTGGACTGGCGGCAGACCCCTACTTCCTCACCCACAACTAACAACATGGGAGGAGCAGGTCTTGGCGATTCTGCATCCTGAGGGCCTCGCAGGAGTAGCTGGAGGAATGGACTCTGGTAAGTCAAAGCTTTACTATTACATCCCCCACGCTACCTGCATGCTATCACATTCCCCCACCCTCACCCCCAGCACCCCTACTCCTCACAAATGTCCCAACATCACAAACCACCCATCCCAACACCAAGCCCTGCATGCAACATCAAAGCATGGACACACATCACCAAAGCATGCCCACTGCACATACCCATACACCCCCCTAAACCATCATCACACAAGCTCCCACACAGGAATGCTAGCACTGGGGTACACAGTCACCCACCCATTGCACACCATTACACACACAGATTTAATAACCATCCTTTTATACCCCTGCAGGACCCCTACCCAACGTCACCGGACAGGAGGGTCCACACATGTCCACACCACCAACAGAAGAGGCCCACAGTGATGACAGCACCTCTGTCCAACTGGATCTAGATGACCAGCCCGGACCATCGGGGACCTCTGGACAGTCGGTTCCCCTCACACAGGCACAGGCCATCACAGACCTTCCCCCCTCTGGAAACACCAGCACAGCACCCACCCATCGGGCCCATACCTCCGTCCCCAGGACACGTCAATCAGCTGTGTGTCCACCACTACAGGGAACCCAGGATAACCCACCACCCCAACAACACCAGGGACCTGGGGGCAGTGGTAGTGGGCACACGGTCCAGGGGACAGAGGCACTGGAACACAGGGGAACTGGGAGGGCTGCCGTGCGACAGGGGGAGGACAGGCCAAGGGAACCCACTCTCCACGAGGCCCTCTCCTCCATCAAGGGAGCCTACCACCACTCCCAGGAGACGATGGGTACTGGCCAAGTTTCAGGAGACCCAGCGCATGCAGGAGGAACAGTATATGGGCTTCAGGGAGGAACTCAGAACCATCAGCTCCACCCTGGGCACCATTGTAGGGGTGCTGAAGGAAGTACTCAACAACAGGAGGGACACTGTGGCACTACAAGGGGCCCCTGACACTAGCATGGACGATGAACTGCCTACCACCTCCGCCGGCGCTAGTGGACAGGAGGCACTGCCACAGGACCACCACACCAGCACCCCACCCCCTGCAGAGGGAGAACCACCCCGCAAACCGTCCCTGAGATCCAGGAACAAGACAGAGCACGATGCCAAGACCCCCGCCAAGAAATGAGACCACCCTGATTGTCATCCTACTGTCCCACTTTGTAACCCTGTCCATAATTAAACTGCCCCAGCTCCACTTCCTATGCCCATATGGGCAATGCACCTGTGAGACTAATAGACTGGACTCTGCCATGGACACTCCTCCGCCATCACCCCTCACCATTTCACTACCCCCTCCAATTTTGAGCATTTAAATAAACACACCTAAAGCACAAAATGATCTGGAGCCTGTCTGTGATTTCGAAATAGTGTATTAGCAATTACAGTGACAAAATGTTTTTTAAGATAGTAATGTCAACATACCTATGTCACACAGCTCTAGTCCATGAGGAATCTAAGCAGATGTCACATAGTGGGACCCACATCTGTGAAACCATAAGGGAAAGTGACAACTCAGTGACCATACACTGGGTGAAAACAACAGACAGTATAGAGGTAGTAGTGTTAAAGTACATGTAGTAGGCAGGTTTGTATTCTTACCTGTGTCTCACTGGAAATATTGCAGGATCACTGAGTCCCTCTTGTGCATGTCTTGTTCCTCTGCTTCCTCCTCATCACTGTCCACAGGCTCCACAGCTGCAGTAACACCTCCATCTGGACCATCCTCCTGCAGAAAAGGCACCTGGCTTCGCAAAGCCAAGTTGTGAAGCATACAGCAGGCCACAATGATCTGGCACACCTTCTTTGGTGAGTAGAATAGGGATTCACCTGTAATATGGAGGCACCGGAACCTGGCCTTCAGGAGGCCGAAGGTCCGCTCGATCACCCTCCTAGTTCGCCCATGGGCCTCATTGTAGCATTCCTCTGCCCTGGTCCTGGGATTCCTCACTGGGGTCAGTAGCCATGACAGGTTGGGATAACCAGAGTCACCTACAAATGGTGAGGGGCACGTGTTAGAAACACAATAACCTGGAGGGATAACCCCAGACCCAGACAACCATTCCCACTGACTTGCTTCCAGGTGCCTCTGGAGTTGACCAATCACATAAGGGATGCTGCTATTCCGCAGGATGTAGGTGTCATGCACTGAGCCAGGGAACATGGCATTCACATGGGAGATGTACTGGTCTGCCAAACATACCATCTGTACATTCATTGAATGATAACTCTTCCGGTTTCTGTACACTTGTTTACTCCTGTGGGGGGGACCAAAGCCACATGTGTCCCATCAATGGCACCCATGATGTTGGGGATATGTCCCAGGGCATAGAAATCACCTTTCACTGTAGGCAAATCCTCCACCTGAGGGAAAACGATGTAGCTCCGCATGTGTTTCAGTAGGGCAGACAACACTCTGGACAATACGTTGGAAAACATAGGCTGGGACATCCCTGATGCCATGGCCACAGTTGTTTGAAAAGTGCCACTTGGAAGGAAATGGAGCACTGACAGCACCTGCACTTGAGGGGGGATTCCTGTGGGATAGCGGATTGCTGACATCAGGTCTGGCTCCAACTGGGTACACAATTCCTGGATTGTGGCACGGTCAAGCCTGTAGGTGATTATCAAATGTCGCTCCTCCATTGTCGACAGGTCCACCAACGGTCGGTACACTGGAGGATGCCACCATCTCCTCATATGTCCCAGCGGACGGTGCCTATGAAGGACAACAGCGAGCACAGAGTCAAACAACTCAGAGGTACGTCCCCACAGTTTATCCAGAACACCAATCATACACAAAAGGTGGCCTGTATGTGTGTTGAGTCTAGGCCTAGGTATGTGTGACGCAGTTGAAAATGAAGCCATGTGGGCCCCTGAAATGACGGCTGCCTGACCGCTGAAGTGGGACAATGGGGTGTGAGGTAACTGCGCTGGCGTTGTACACTGTCACGGTAGGCGGTCGAAGACCGCGGCGCAATGCTGCATTGGTTAACATTGGACCCTATGGGTCCCAGGAGCCAATGACGATGTACGCCGGCGGTGACGGTACGCACCGCCGCGCACGTGACCGCCATTTTCTATCTGTTCAGTCACTCGATACCTGATCTTCGACAGGAGAGGACCTACACTGCAAGTGCTGCTGTGACCTCGGTCTGGAAGAGACAATGGCTCATGCGTCTGGGGAAAGGGCCCCTGCCTTCGCATCAGAGGAGTTGGAGAAGCTCGTTGATGGGGTCCTCCCCCAGTACACGCTACTCAACAGTCCTCCAGACAAACAGGTAAGTACACAGGGAGCATGTTGTATGGGCTATGCCTGTGTGGAGAGGGCTGGATGTAAGAAGGAAGGGGGCAGAGTGCTGCGTTCATGAAAGACGGTGAATGCATGTGCCACATGGCAAGGATAGGGATGGGGGCCACTCACTTTGACGGTGCAGTTGGTAATGACTTGTCTTCTTCCCCTGTACATTTCATGTAGGTCAGCGCCCACCAGAAGAAAGATATTTGGCGTGCCATCGCCAAGGACGTCCGGACCCTAGGGGTCTACCACAGACGGAGCACCCACTGCCGGAAAAGATGGGAGGACATTCGCCGCTGGAGCAAGAAGACGGCGGAGGCTCAGCTGGGGATGGCCTCCCAACGTGGGAGGGGTGCCCGTCGAACCATGACCCCCCTGATGTTCAGGATCCTGGCGGTGGCCTACCCAGAGTTGGATGGGCGCTTGAGGGCATCACAGCAGACACAAGGGGGTGAGTACACTCTCATTCAGCTGACTTTGCGCGCAGTGGAGTTGTCTGGGTGGGGGTGGAGGGCTGTGGGTTTCCCTAGGCCAGGGCGAGTTCCGTAGGCTAGGCCCCTCCGTAAGGCAAGCCCTGTGGCACCCCACCCCACCTCTGTAGAGTGCCAAGTACAGCGATTCATGCCCCTGTGTCATCTATGTGTGCAGATGTCATCCATAGCCTTGTAGGCCATTTCTCAGGAATTGAACTGAGGAGCCCAAGAGAGCGGCGTAGTGCAGGGGGGTTCTGTGTCTGTCTTGTCCGCCAAAGGTAGCGGTAATCCATGCACTCAACTTGTCTTTCTTCTGTCTCCCCCCCCTTTTTTTGGTCTCCCTGTACATGTGTGCATTAGTATCATCAGGCGGAGGAGCAGTGGCACCGGAGCAGGAGGGAGCTGCATCCCACATGGCCCTGGAGGTCGACACTACATACTCAGATTTCACCGGTGGGATGGAGGGCGAGGGGAGCTCCACGGCGGGGACAGGAGCTGATACCAGCGACACAGACTCATCCTCTGATGGGAGCTCCCTTGTGGTGGCGGCAACATCTGTGCCCCCGCATCTACAGGTAGAGCCGCCACCCCCCCTACCAGCACCGCCCTCCCAGCAGCCCCTCAGCCTTTGCCCCGTGCCTGCTCACCCAGGAGGGTGGGCATCACCTTCGCCCCAGGCACCTCAGGCCCTGCCCCAGTCACCCCTGCAGCCCTCAGTGAGGAGGCCATTGACCTCCTCAGGTCCCTCACTGTTGGGCAGTCTACCATTTTGAATGCCATCCAGGGTGTAGAAAGGCAGTTGCAACAAACTAATGCATTCCTGGAGGGCATTCATTCTGGTCAGGCGGCCCTTTACCGAGCTTTTCAAACTCTGGCCTCAGCACTGATGGCAGCCATTGTCCCCATCTCTAGCCTCCCCCCTCCAACTTCCTCCACCCAGACCCAATCCCCTGTACCTCTGCCTATCCCAAGCACACCATCAGACCAGCCTGCACAAACCTCACCACACAAGGGAAGCTCAGGCAAACATAAGCACCACACATCACACAGACACTCATGCAAGCAAAACACACATGCAGACACACCAACATCCACTGCCTCCACTGTGTCCCGATCCTCGTCGTCTCCCTCCTCCCTCCCAGTCTCGTCTACACTCACACCTGCATGCACTACCTCTACAGCCACTACGTCCCTCACCAGCACACCCACCAGCACACCCCGCTCACGTGCAGTCACCACCCCCACTACCATTCACACGTCCCATGTGTCCTCTCCCAGTGTGTCTGTGACGCCCCCTCCCAAGATACACAAACGCAGGCACACACCCACCCGAAAACAGCCATCCACCTCACGACAGCCTCCAGCGCATGCACCTGCACCCAAAGTCACCAAACGTACACCTCCTACTACCACCACCTCTTCCTCCACTCCCAAACCCCCATCCAGCTACCCGTCCCAGTGTGTCCAAAAGAATTTTCCTGTCCAGCCTTGACCTTTTTCCCACACCTCCCCCACCCCGTCCATCTCATAGGTCCCGAAGTAGCACCTCAGCCACAACATCTCCGGGACCAGTGGTGCCTGTAGTCACAGGTATGTGGAGTGCATCGGCCACCAGGACAGCCAGTGTGGCACGGAGCCACAGCACAGCCAGTCCCCCACCAGTGAAGCATCAGAAGTTGGCCAGTGCCCGGCGGGAGAGGGGGATGACTCCAGCCACCAAAGCCGCTCCCAGGGGTCCCGTTGGGAGTGTGGTCAGCTGTGACACCTTCCAAGGTGGTGAAGGGCCACAAGAAACCCGGCAAGTCTGGGAAGGGCTGCACGGCAGAGAAGACCGCCATCATCCCTGCTGCCCAGGAGGCCACCGCCAGCCCCAGCCCAGCTGCCCAGGAGGACACCGCCAACCCCAGCCCAGCTGCCCAGGAGGACACCGCCAGCCCCAGCCCAGCTGGGCCATGAAGGTCCGCCAGCCCCAGCCCAGCTGGGCCATGAAGGACCGCCAGCACAAGCCCCGTTGGGCTAGGAAGGACCACCAACACAAGCCCCGCTGGGCCGTGAAGGACCGCCAGCACAAGCCCCGCTGGGCCATGAAGGACCGCCAGCACAAGCCCCACTGGGCCGTGAAGGACCACCAGCACAAGCCCCGCTGGGCCATGAAGGACCGCCAACTCAAGCACCGCTGATCAGGGCACCGCCTACTCAAGCACCGCTGAACAGGGCAGCGCCAACTCAAGCACCGCTGAACAGGGAACCGCCTACTCAAGCACCGCTGAACAGGGCACCGCCAACTCAAGCACCGCTGAACAGGGCACCGCCTGCCCAACTCAAGCACCACTGAACAGGGCACCGCCAACTCAAGCACCGCTGAACAGGGCACCGCCAACTCAAGCACCGCTGAACAGGGCACCGCCTACTCAAGCACCGCTGAACAGGACACCGCCAACTCAAGCACCGCTGAACAGGGTACCGCCAACTCAAGCACCGCTGAACAGGGCACCGCCTACTGAAGCACCGCTGAACAGGGCACCGCCTACTTAAGCACCGCTGAACAGGGCACCACCTACTCAAGCACCGCTGAACAGGGCACCGCCTACTCAAGCACGGCTGAACAGGGCACCGCCAACTCAAGCACGGCTGAACAGGGCACCGCCAACTCAAGCACCGCTGAACAGGGCACTGCCAACTCAAGCACCGCAAGCCCATGAGCGGCAGGGGCACTGACGCAACTGGGTCAGTCACGGGGTGAGTGATGCACTCTGGGCACCAGTCCCCCTCCAGAACCAGTGGAGACTGTCATCCACTACCTCTGTCCTTCACAGGATGAAGCACTCTGGGCACCAGTCCCCCTCCAGAACCAATGGAGATATCCATCCACTACCTCTGTCCTTCACAGGGTGAAGCACTCTGGGCACCAGTCCCCCTCCAGAACCAGTGGAGACTGTTATCCACTTGAGAGACTGTGGCTTTGCACTCCCCAGGATTGAACAGTGGGCAACCCACCCACTGTAGAGACTTGAGAGACTGTGGCTTTGCACTCCCCAGGATTGAACAGTCGGCAACCCACCCACTGTAGAGACTTGAGAGACTGTGGCTTTGCACTCCCCAGGATTGAACAGTCGGCAAGCCACCCACTGTAGAGACTTGAGAGACTGTGGCTTTGCACTCCCCAGGATTGAACAGTGGGCAACCCACCCACTGTAGAGACTTGAGAGACTGTGGCTTTGCACTCCCCAGGATTGAACAGTGGGAAACCCACCCACTGTAGAGACTTGAGAGACTGTGGCTTTGCACTCCCCGGGATTGAACAGTCGGCAAGCCACCCACTGTAGAGACTTGAGAGACTGTGGCTTTGCACTCCCCGGGATTGAACAGTGGGCAACCCACCCTCTGTAGAGACTTGAGAGACTGTGGCTTTGCACTCCCCGGGATTGAACAGTGGGCAACCCACCCACTGTAGAGACTTGAGAGACTGTGGCTTTGCACTCCCCGGGATTGAACAGTGGGCAACCCACCCACTGTAGAGACTTGAGAGACTGTGGCTTTGCACTCCCCAGGATTGAACAGTGGGCATGTGGCCCCCTCGTGGATTTGGCGTCATGCACTGAAGCGGCTGAGGTGCTCCCCCTTTCCCTCCCCCTGAGGTGCCTGTTTTCTTGCTCTCTGATGCCCCTGCAGTGTTCTCTGCGTCATGGTCGGGGATCTTGTGTGGGCCTCGCCCATACCGTGTGGTCCCAGTGTTCCACGGACTTTCTTTGTGCAGTACCTGGACTTCTATGCCTGGTATTTATTTTGGACATGGTGTATATATATATTTCTGCCTACTTGTTTGTAATATATTCCGATAGTTACACTCATTTTCTTTGGTCTTTGCATTCTTCCGGGGGGGTTTGGGGGTCTGTGACTGTGATGTATTGATATGCATTAGTGTGTGTGTTGTAGTGGGTGAGGGGGTGCGGGGTGGGGTGTTTGCGTGTGTGTGTCCCTGTTTTTTGCCTCCCCCCCTCCCCTGTGTCGTAGGTGCAGTACTCACCGTGGTCTTCGCCGCTGGCGTTCGTGCTCCTGGTAGAGGAGCAGGAAGACTCTTGCAGGTAGGATTTGGAGTTCTGGTTCCATGGTGTCCTCGTTCCTCGTGGAGTGTGTAGAGGTGAGCGTTTTCCCTTCGAAATCCCTGTTTCCGCCGTGTTTTTATCTGTGGTGTATCCGCCCCGGAAAAGGTGGCGGATTGGCCTGTCATAATAGTGTGGGCGGTACATTGTCTCCCGCCTGTCTGTTGGCGGTGACCGCCACGCTGTTTGTTTGTACCGCCGTGGCAGTCTGAGTGTTAAAGTGGCTGTCTTTGTTGGCGGTTTCCGCCACGGTCGTAATTGCAATTTTGTTTACCGCCGGCCTGTTGGCGGTCTTACCGCAGCTTTAACACCGTCTGCCAGGGTTGTAATGACCACCCTAATCTTATGTGCTAGGACTTCAAAACCTCAACGTTTAGCTCTCTTCTTTTTTAAATTAATTTATTGGTATTTTAGAATGGTGAACATTACATCCATCATCAATTAACCGTGATCTCCTTCTCTGAAAATTGGGCAAGATGGACAACACGATTTTGCACAGGCAAAAATTTCTGTTTGTGACTGGTATCCTGTTACCGACTTGCAAAATAGGGATTGGGACATGGAATTAGGAACGGGCGTCCCAAGGGTGTCCCTTCCTAAATGCAACTCACAGGCCCATGTACCATTGTTCTGTGACCGTGAATGCGGTCGCAAAACAATCGCAGCTAACGCCATTTTCAAATTGGTGTTAACCCATTCGCAAATGGAAAGGGGTCCCCAAGAAATAGTGAATTGTAGCAAAAAATTTCTCAAGTCTGCTTACAGATATTGTCACAGTGTTTACGCTTCATTATAAATGAAAATAGCGTATCACTGATACGCACAGCAAACTTTATTGAACAAATGCATCAATCCGTTTGTGAAAGGCACATGGCTGATGTGCACAGCACATAATACATTGCATACAATGGGTGTGTTTTTTTGAAAGGCATATCACATGCGCACAGCAGACTTTATTGGTCAAACGCATCAATCTGATTTGGGGGAGGCACATCGCTGATGTGCAGAGCATTTAGGCCCATATTTATACTTTTTGACGCTAAACTGCGCTAACGCAGTTTAGCGTCAAAAAGTTTTGCGCCGTCTAACGCCATTCTGAAGCGCCATGCGGGCGCCGTATTTATGGAATGGCGTTAGACGGCGCAATCAGACCGGCGCTGCCTGGTTTGCGTGGGAAAAAACCACGTAGACCAGACAGCGCCGGCGTAGGGGGAAAATGGCGTATGGGCGTCTTAAAATGGGGCAAGTCAGGTTACGTCGAAAAAATCGTCTTAACCCGACTTGCGCCATTTTTTAACGACGCCCATCCCCCATCAACATGACTCCTATCATTGTAAAGATAGGAGTCATGCCCCCTTGCCCAATGGCCATGCCCAGGGGACTTCTGTCCCCTGGGCATGGTCATTGGGCATAGTGGCATGTAGGGGGGCACAAATCAGGCCCCCCTATGCCAAAAAAAATTATTAAAAAAAAAAAAAAAAATACTTACCTGAACTTACCTGAATGTCCCTGGGGTGGGTCCCTCCAGCCTTGGGTGTCCTCCTGGGGTGGGCAAGGGTGGCAGGGGGGGTCCCTGGGGGCAGGGGAGGGCACTCTGGGCTCATTTTGAGCCCACTTGTCCCTTAACGCCATGCCTGACCCAGGCGTTAAAAAGCGGCGCAAATGCGCCGTTTTTAGCCACGCCCACTCCCGGGCGTCTCTTTTGCCCGGGAGTATAAATACCACGTAAAGGCCTGGGAGTCATTTTTTAGACGGGAACGCCTCCCTTGCATATCATTAACGCAAGGAAGGGGTTCACGCTAAAAAATGACGCACATTCCGGGAACTTTGGCGCTATTCGCCTCTAACGCCATAGTATAAATATGGCGTTAGTTGGCGTTAGTTTAGCGTCGAATTTGCGTCGAAAAAAACGACGCAAATTCGGCGCAAACGGAGTATAAATACGGCCCTTAGTACATTGCATACAACTAGTGTTTTGCAAGTAGCACATGGCTGATGTGCACAGCATATACAATGATATAAAACAACTGCGAGAACATTACTAGTACATTGAGGATGGGTATTGTAATGTGTTAGAAATGGGGTCTTTTGTTGGCAGTCAGGTTACCCCCTGTCCAAGCAAGGACCCTCACTCTAGTCAGGGTAAGTCACACACAATCCAAATTATCCTGTGCCCCCCCCTCTGGTAGCTTGGCGCTGAGCAGTCAGGCTTAACTTAGAAGGCAATGTATAAAGTATTTGTGCAATAAATCATGCAATAACACAGTATAGCACCACAAAAATACACCACACAGTGTTGAGAAAAATATATAATATTTATCTGATAAAATGCAGGTCAAAACGATTGAAATGCAATAAGTATATGTTGAGATATCACTGTAAAAATTATTTAAAATGTCGTTAGTCTTTTAAAAGCAATAAATGTCTCTTTCAAGCACAAAGTACCTGGTTTGCCTTCAAAATCTCCGCAAAGAACCGCAGATGAGGAGATGCGTGAAAAATGGGGAGGTGTGCGTCGATTTCTCGGGCCACACACGGAAATGCATCATTTAGTTTTCACGCAGGGTCGTGGATCCTCCTTGGATTGCGGGGTTTTCGGATGCCCCGGGGATAATGCGTGGATTTCTGGCGCTGACAGGACAAAGTCACAGGAGCTGCGTCGATCCGGTGGGCGTTGCACGGAAATTTCTACTGCACAGCAGGCACTGCTTCAATTCCTCTCTGGAAGTCAGGCTGTGTCGTTCCGGCTCGGCTCTGCGTCGATCCAGTGGGCCGTGCGTCGAATTTACGGTTTGCTGCGTCGATCTTCTCCTTGAGAAGTCAGATGGCATTGTTCCGGTTCGGCGTGCAGTAAACTTTTTACCGCAATGCAGGCTGTGCATCGTTTCTGGCAGGCTGTGCGTCGATTTTTGCCGCACATGGAGTCCCTCTTGTAGAGATGAAGTCTTTTTGGTCCTGAGACTTCAGCGAACAGGAGGCAAGCTCTATCCAAACCCTTGGAGAGCACTTCTTACCACAGCCAGAGAGCAGCAAGGCAGCAGGGCAACAGCAAGGCAGCAGCCCTTCACAGATAGCAGTCAGGTGAGTCCTTTGGGAAGCCAGCCAGTTCTTCTTGGCAGGATGCAGGTCCTGGTTCAGGTTTCTTCTCCAGGAAGTGTCTGAGTTGGTAGGGGCAGAGTCCCTCTTTAAATACCCAAATGTGCCTTTGAAGTGGGGGAGACTTCAAATAGTGGTTTAGAAGTGCACAATGTCCCTTTTCAGTTCAATCCTGTCTGCCAGGGTCAAAGTAGGGGGTGTGGCAGTCCTTTGTATAAGGGCAGGCTACTGTCCTTTGACATGTAATTGTCAGGCCTTCCACCCTCCCAGCCCAGGAAGACCCATTCAAAATGCAGATGTATGCAAGTGAGACTGAGCATCCTGTGTTTGGGGTGTGTCTGAGTGAATGCACAAGGGAGCTGTCAACAGAACCCAGCCCGACGTGGATCGTAAGGCACAGAAGGATTTAAGTATAGAGAAATGCTCACTTTCTAAAAGTGGCATTTCTAAAATAGTAATGTTAAATCCAACTTCACCAGTCAGCAGGATTTTGTATCACCATTCTGTCAATACTAAATATGACCTTCCTACTCCTTTCAGATCAGCAGCTACCACTCAAACAGTATATGGGGAAAGCCTCAATTTTAGCCTATGAAAGGAGCAGGCCTCACAGCAGTGTAAAAATGAATTTAGGAGTTTTACACTACCAAGACATGTAAACTACACAGGTACATGTCCTGTCTTTTGCCTACACAGCACCCTGCCATGTGGGTTATCTAGGGCATACCATAGGGGTGACTTATATGTAGAAAAAGGGGAGTGTTGGGCTTGGCAAGTACTTTTAAATGCCAAGTGGAATTGGCAGTGAAACTGCACACACAGGCCTTGCAATGGCAGGCCTAGGACAAGGTTAAGAAGCTACTTAAGTGGGTGGCACAATCAGTGCTGCAGGCCCACTAGTAGCATTTAATCTACAGGCCCTGGGCACATACCGTGCACTTTACTATGGACTTATAAGAAATTAAATAATCTTATTGGGTATGATCCAATGTTATCATGTTTAAAGGCAAATGCACTTTAGCACTGGTTAGCAGTGGTAAAGTGCTCAGAGTCTTAAAACCAGCAAAAACAGTATCCAAAAAGTGGAGGGAGGCAGGCAAAAAGTTAGGGGTGTCCACCCTAAGGCTGTCAGGTCTAACACAATGCCTCAAAATTAATTATACTGAGTAAGAATTTGCCTCAAACCTGCACATCATAGATAGACACAGCAACAGTTTAGACTTAAAATGTACTTGTATATGGAAAAGATAAAACAGAACATGATGAAAGAGTTTTGAGCAAGTTGTGTGATCATATTCTCACTATAAAATTAGGAAAATGCAGATTTGGCCTTAATACCATTGATTATCTAGGCCATACCATAACAGGCGAAGGAGTAATTCCCACAGAAGGGATCGTAGATACCATTCAGAAAATAGTTCCTCCCACTACTATGCAGGAGCTAAAGCATTTTCTAGGGATGGCAGAGTAATATCATAAATTTTTTGAGAACTTTGTCGATATTACATACAATATGAGAAATCTATTGAGGAAAGGAGTACATTTTTCATGGAATGCTGAGTATGAGAGAATTTGATAAAATTAAGTACAAATTCCACTGATGCCAGCCTCATAGGTCTCGGGCAGTTTTGCAACAAGGAGGATGTGGCACTGAAAATACCATCATGTTCATATCAAGGAGTCTGAAAGGTGCAGAATGTAAGTACTCTGTAATAAAAAAGAGAGAGAGGCTCTTGCGGTTCAGTGGGCGATTTAACAATGGAAGAAGTTTTTGTGGTGAAGTACTTTTGTAGTAAGAACAGATCACACGCCTTTGTGTGAGGTGTTCAATAAAAAATGAATAGACTCTATTTCTGCTTTGCTCTAAATGGGTTGTAAGTTTACAATAATATAATTTTAGTGTGAGGTACATTCCAGGAGCAGAAAATGTAGTAGCAAATACTTTGTCAAGATTAGTACATGGAGGAAATGGTGACCAGGTTATGGATGTTACCAACAATCACACAGAGTTTGTCTGTGAAGTTGATTGTGAGATAATCTCAGAAGAAAGATGGCGTGAGGAGGTAAAGGGAGATGAACCTTTACAAAAGGTGATGAATCTTATCTGTACTGGCTGAGAATACAAACAACAAGGGGGTGTGGATTAAAGGGATTTTTGGTTGGTGAAGGATCAATTATCGTCTAACGGTGGTTTATTGTTAAGAGGGACTAGATTAGTTCCTCAGGTCAAACTACAAGAAGAGTTGCTGGATGAAGCACATAGGTCTCACTTAAATATCTCAAAAACCAAAGAAAGATTACGGTCAAGTTATTGGCGGCGGGGAATGGATACACAAGTAGAACTTTGGGTGAGAGAATGCATGCAATGTGCTTTGAGTGATAAAAAAGGCGTGAAACTGAGGACTCAACCCATGATAATCAGAAATCGGCCAAGTTAGCCATGGAAAGATATTGCTCTAGACATTCTAGGACCCATACATGGGGATGCCCACAAAAGGTGCATTATAGTTGTGATAGATTTGTACTCCTGATGATCTGAAATATGTTTTTCCAGAGGCATTGAAACACATCATGTGATTAATTTTTTATAAAGATCTCATTGTGAGGGAGGATCTTCCAGAAACATTGTTAACAAACAATAGGGCGCAATTGGTTTCCAAGGAGATGGAGAATTTTCTTCAGGGATGTGGAATTGCGCACAAGAAATGCGGTTAAAGGAGACCATTTCTTCAGCTAAAAACAACTACCTAGATTGATGGGAAGAAGGAATGTATGTCGGAACAATGAATTCTGGAACAACGCATGCCTGACCAACGAGGTCGGAACAACGACCGCGTTGTTACCACTAATGCCTTTACCACGAATGCCTTAACAATGATTTTTTGCTGTAAAGGCATTCCTGGTAAAGGCATTAGTGATAGGCATGCATGGTTCCAGCATGCATCCTCACGGGTCCCCCACCCCCACCCCTAAAAATTAGCGTGCCCCCCCCTAAAACCACGGCAACCTCCCACCCTTGCCCCTAAAACTACCCCAACCCCATCTCATCCCTAAAATTACTGCAACCTCACCCTGCCCCTAAAACAACCCCAACCCCCACCCCATCCCTGAAACCTAAAGTACCCCAACCCCCACTCCTTAAACCTAAAACCACCCCGCCCCTAAAACTACCCCGAGCCCCCGCCCCTAAAACCTAAACCCTCCCAACCCCTCACCCCGCCCCTAAAATTACTTGACCCCCAACCCACCCCTAAAGCCTCAAACCACCCCAACACCCCTGCCCCTAAAACTACCCGAGCCCCCCACCCGCCCCTAAAACCTAAAATCCCCCTAACCCCCCACCCCGCCCCTAAAATTACCCGACACCCAACCCACCCTTAAAACCTAAAACCACCCCAACCCCCACTCCTAAAATTACCGCAACCCCTCACCCCGCCCCATAAACCTAAAACCACCCCAACCCCCACACCTAAAACCTAAACCACCCCCATCCCCCACCCTACCCCATCCCTAAAACTAAAAATACCCCTCCCCAAACCTAAACCACCGACCCCCATCCCTAAAACAAAAAATACCCCAATGCCCCACCCTTGCCCCTAAAACTAAAAATACCCCTCCCCTTCCTCCCCCGCCCTAAACCTAAACCGCCCGATGCCCCCTCCCCTAAAACTAAAACCCCAACCCCCGCCCCTAAAACTAAAAATACCTCGACCCCCCATGCCATGCATGCACATGCATTTCAAAGGGTTTTCTTTGCTGCTGCATGAAATGAAGAAGGCTGTCATCATTTTTACTATAACGTTCCCCTCTCTTTTCCACAAGTTTGTGCTGAGGAACAGGTTCACTAGTGGTCCATTAATTTTGAATTTTTCATCTCTCTGAAAATATTGCAAATAGAAATGACTTCATAGTAAATTACCTGCCATTTAGCAACATATGCACTTTTACGTGTCTGCCAATGATTTTCTTGGAGCTTTTTTATGATCTCTGTATCGTCTGTTCCAGTTTCATATCTGGAGCAACAGCATTGAACCTTCCCTCTCTGTCTTTCAACACAAAGGGCCAGATGTATCAAACGAATTTGCATTTGCAAACGGTGCGAATCGCTAAATTTGTCCGTTTGCGAATGCAAAAACGTGGTCTGCGATGCATGAAAGGCATTCGCAGGCCAAAAATAAGGAATCGCAAAAATAGCAATTTTTAGCGTTGCGTCTTGGTTTTGCGTGTCACATTTTGCGTCTCTCAAATTGCGACATGAAATACCGGATCTCAATTAGCGATTCGGTATTTCAAGTCGGAAATTGCGAGATGCAAAATGCGTCTCGCAAAACCAAGTCGCAATTCGATGCATCAAAAAAACGCAAATTGCGATTTTACGCAGAATGGCCTTTTGCACATGCAAATTACCACTAAATGAAACCAGGTGGTAACCAGGTGCAACCTATATAAAGAGGCCCAGAATGCCTTAGACTCTTTTCCACAATGGCTGCACTCTACGTCATGACGAGGTGAATGAGGATCTTGGCAGGTTTGAGGAGAGGGAGGAGGAGACTGGAGCGCATTTTCAGAGTGCACATTACCCTTTTTAACCAGACTGAGGAGGAGATATATGAGAAGTACAGGTTGAGCTCTGACATGATACTGGACCTGATAGCTGAGCTACAACCCATACTGCAGCGCACAACACATAGGACTAATAGCATACCCACCCGTGTGCAAGTATTATGCTCCCTGCACCTACTTGCCTCAGGGAGCTATCAAGGGGTCATAGCAGCAGCTGGAGGACTATCACAGAGTGCCGTCTCTAGATTTTTCAATGCATTTATCAACGCCATGCTGAGTAGGATACACTAGTATATCAGATTTACCCACACCCCACAGGAAATACAGCAGACAAAAATTGATTTCTACCAGATAGCACAGTTCCCCCACGTCCTAGGTGCCATAGATGGGACACATGTTGCAATCTGTCCACCATCGGCCACAGAGTATGTGTACCGCAACCGTAAATACCAACATTCAATGAATATACAGGTTATATGCAATGCCTCCTACATCATAACTGATCTTGTGGCCAGGTACCCAGGGAGCACACATGATTCATATATCTTTCCCCACAGCGGCATTCACACAAGACTGCTAGCTGGGGAGTTTGGTGAAGGATATCTACTAGGTATTGTCCCTCTGTACACTGGCGCCTTGATGGCGTTGTGACGTCAGATAGCTCACTTACTCATTATACCCTCTGTTCCTTCCAGGAGACAGTGCCTATGCAGTGCGCACCTACATGATGACGCCCTACCTCAATCCTACAACACCAGCAGAGCGGAGATACAATGCAGCACACAGGGCAACCCACAATGTGGTGGAGCGCACCTTTGGGCTGCTGAAGAGTCGCTTCCGGTGCATCCACAAAAGTGGAGGGGCACTACAGTACAGCCCGGAGATGACATGTAGAATGGTGGCCACATGTGCAATCCTGCACAATATAGCTACCACCAGGGGCATACCTGTGGAAATATCTGATTCAGACTCTGATGAGGATGATGATCCCATATCCCCCCCTACAGCCAGCAGACAGGACCAGTGCAGCAGAGGGCAGGCAAAGGCGTGCTGACATCACACACAACCATTTCAGATGTAAGTAATGACAACACAACTTAAGTGACATGTGTACTGGTAGTTAGAACATTTATTACCTTAACATCAGGTAACGTAAGTTTCACTAGCAGAGAAAAAAATATGTGTCTTTAAATAAGCAGATAACAGTATCTCACTATTGAATCATAGTTTACTGTATCACACAATAAGGAAACAGTCCCCTGTGGCCATTACAGTCACTTTCTAAGGCCATGCATGCAAGCCACTCGAGTACGCAGTGGCCGCACTGGCACCTCTGGTATCGTCCTCAGTGGCAGTGCTGTGCCTGGCACTGCGACGCCTAGGATCAGTGGTGGGCACTGCTACGCTGCTGAGGCTAGATGTGTCCTCAGTCTCCCCAGTCTCCCTAGTCCCAGTTCACTGGGTGTAGGAGAGCGGTTACCCAGCATATTATCAAGCACATTAGTGATCTGAACCAGTCCCTGTGCCACATCCCTACTTTTTTAAAGAAATCGCTATTTCCGAATCGCAAATATGTTACATAGCATATCGCGACTCAGAAATAGCAATTTCCTAAAAATCGCTATTTGCGATTCGCAGAGTGCTTTCTTCATACGACAAATGCAAAAACAACAAGTGATGGACGGAATGCTGAACATTGTCAAACATTCACCCCCAGTCACAGATCTGGGTTTAATCCATCGTTTTTTTGCTGCCCATGCCATTCCAGTTTGGACCCAGCCATATGCAAATCAGTCTTGACCCTGTTCCCCATGGGAACAGTCCAGCCCGAACTGCTAGGCCAGGTCTTCCCTGGACTGGAAACAAGCATCCTGGGACCGGTTTCGGGGTTTCACCCCTCATCAGCCAGGCTAGCTTGAATCCAGTGGCATGGGAAGCACGGGACCCACGTCTGGGCATACCCTTCCCACTTAGGGCGACAAATGCAAAAACAACAAGTGATGGACGGAATGCTGAACATTGTCAAACATTCACCCCCAGTCACAGATCTGGGTTTAATCCATCGTTTTTTTGCTGCCCATGCCATTCCAGTTTGGACCCAGCCATATGCAAATCAGTCTTGACCCTGTTCCCCATGGGAACAGTCCAGCCCGAACTGCTAGGCCAGGTCTTCCCTGGACTGGAAACAAGCATCCTGGGACCGGTTTCGGGGTTTCACCCCTCATCAGCCAGGCTAGCTTGAATCCAGTGGCATGGGAAGCACGGGACCCACGTCTGGGCATACCCTTCCCACTTAGGGCGACAAATGCAAAAACAACAAGTGATGGACGGAATGCTGAACATTGTCAAACATTCACCCCCAGTCACAGATCTGGGTTTAATCCATCGTTTTTTTGCTGCCCATGCCATTCCAGTTTGGACCCAGCCATATGCAAATCAGTCTTGACCCTGTTCCCCATGGGAACAGTCCAGCCCGAACTGCTAGGCCAGGTCTTCCCTGGACTGGAAACAAGCATCCTGGGACCGGTTTCGGGGTTTCACCCCTCATCAGCCAGGCTAGCTTGAATCCAGTGGCATGGGAAGCACGGGACCCACGTCTGGGCATACCCTTCCCACTTAGGGCGACAAATGCAAAAACAACAAGTGATGGACGGAATGCTGAACATTGTCAAACATTCACCCCCAGTCACAGATCTGGGTTTAATCCATCGTTTTTTTGCTGCCCATGCCATTCCAGTTTGGACCCAGCCATATGCAAATCAGTCTTGACCCTGTTCCCCATGGGAACAGTCCAGCCCGAACTGCTAGGCCAGGTCTTCCCTGGACTGGAAACAAGCATCCTGGGACCGGTTTCGGGGTTTCACCCCTCATCAGCCAGGCTAGCTTGAATCCAGTGGCATGGGAAGCACGGGACCCACGTCTGGGCATACCCTTCCCACTTAGGGCGACAAATGCAAAAACAACAAGTGATGGACGGAATGCTGAACATTGTCAAACATTCACCCCCAGTCACAGATCTGGGTTTAATCCATCGTTTTTTTGCTGCCCATGCCATTCCAGTTTGGACCCAGCCATATGCAAATCAGTCTTGACCCTGTTCCCCATGGGAACAGTCCAGCCCGAACTGCTAGGCCAGGTCTTCCCTGGACTGGAAACAAGCATCCTGGGACCGGTTTCGGGGTTTCACCCCTCATCAGCCAGGCTAGCTTGAATCCAGTGGCATGGGAAGCACGGGACCCACGTCTGGGCATACCCTTCCCACTTAGGGCGACAAATGCAAAAACAACAAGTGATGGACGGAATGCTGAACATTGTCAAACATTCACCCCCAGTCACAGATCTGGGTTTAATCCATCGTTTTTTTGCTGCCCATGCCATTCCAGTTTGGACCCAGCCATATGCAAATCAGTCTTGACCCTGTTCCCCATGGGAACAGTCCAGCCCGAACTGCTAGGCCAGGTCTTCCCTGGACTGGAAACAAGCATCCTGGGACCGGTTTCGGGGTTTCACCCCTCATCAGCCAGGCTAGCTTGAATCCAGTGGCATGGGAAGCACGGGACCCACGTCTGGGCATACCCTTCCCACTTAGGGCGACAAATGCAAAAACAACAAGTGATGGACGGAATGCTGAACATTGTCAAACATTCACCCCCAGTCACAGATCTGGGTTTAATCCATCGTTTTTTTGCTGCCCATGCCATTCCAGTTTGGACCCAGCCATATGCAAATCAGTCTTGACCCTGTTCCCCATGGGAACAGTCCAGCCCGAACTGCTAGGCCAGGTCTTCCCTGGACTGGAAACAAGCATCCTGGGACCGGTTTCGGGGTTTCACCCCTCATCAGCCAGGCTAGCTTGAATCCAGTGGCATGGGAAGCACGGGACCCACGTCTGGGCATACCCTTCCCACTTAGGGCGACAAATGCAAAAACAACAAGTGATGGACGGAATGCTGAACATTGTCAAACATTCACCCCCAGTCACAGATCTGGGTTTAATCCATCGTTTTTTTGCTGCCCATGCCATTCCAGTTTGGACCCAGCCATCTGCAAATCAGTCTTGACCCTGTTCCCCATGGGAACAGTCCAGCCCGAACTGCTAGGCCAGGTCTTCCCTGGACTGGAAACAAGCATCCTGGGACCGGTTTCGGGGTTTCACCCCTCATCAGCCAGGCTAGCTTGAATCCAGTGGCATGGGAAGCACGGGACCCACGTCTGGGCATACCCTTCCCACTTAGGGCGACAAATGCAAAAACAACAAGTGATGGACGGAATGCTGAACATTGTCAAACATTCACCCCCAGTCACAGATCTGGGTTTAATCCATCGTTTTTTTGCTGCCCATGCCATTCCAGTTTGGACCCAGCCATATGCAAATCAGTCTTGACCCTGTTCCCCATGGGAACAGTCCAGCCCGAACTGCTAGGCCAGGTCTTCCCTGGACTGGAAACAAGCATCCTGAGACCGGTTTCGGGGTTTCACCCCTCATCAGCCAGGCTAGCTTGAATCCAGTGGCATGGGAAGCACGGGACCCACGTCTGGGCATACCCTTCCCACTTAGGGCGACAAATGCAAAAACAACAAGTGATGGACGGAATGCTGAACATTGTCAAACATTCACCCCCAGTCACAGATCTGGGTTTAATCCATCGTTTTTTTGCTGCCCATGCCATTCCAGTTTGGACCCAGCCATATGCAAATCAGTCTTGACCCTGTTCCCCATGGGAACAGTCCAGCCCGAACTGCTAGGCCAGGTCTTCCCTGGACTGGAAACAAGCATCCTGGGACCGGTTTCGGGGTTTCACCCCTCATCAGCCAGGCTAGCTTTCTTCATACATCTGGCCCAAAATGTCTTTAGATTAATTTTCTGTAGTGGTGAGGTTTTTCTACCTATAGCTTCTTCACACTTTTCAAATACCAGGACCCATATCTCAGGTAGTTTATGCAATCAAATTCGCAAAACACAGTAATCAGTGACTCCACAGTCTTCAAATGCAGCTCCCAATCACCTTCCCAATCATCATGTACCATGTTTTTCACTAGAGCTATCATGTGTAAAATATTTCACCAGTACTTGCAAAGTTCTGATTTTTTTTCACATTCTTTGATAAACTCAACAAACGTGGTTTTCAAGTTTTCTGATTTGGAACTGAGTATATTGAACATTTCCTGACTTTGTATTATGCCTTTTGAATGAAGTGCACCCTGTGCCTTGTTCACGTCTGAAATGAGAAATGCAAAACCTAATTTGTCATTCTCGTTCCAGAAAGCATTCCAACACGATGCATACCCTATGACAAATGGACATAATCAGTTCTGCTCAATATCGACTAGACAGTTGTGCTTCCAAAGTTTTCAGCCTTAATAACTGCATCATCTATGCCACACCCACTGAGCTAACTTCCTGCACACCGCAACGCAACATGTGTTATGTGGAAAATGATCATCAAATTCTACTGGATTGCTCATACAAATGTCAGCTACAATACAGAAGACTCCTTCATCTCAGAAAATTGGCAGGATAGGCTGGCCTTCGAACTGAGCATGCACATTTTGGTATTTTTTCAGAACTGTGCATACTGTTGCATAGTTTGCGACTGGAGATGGTATAACTGGTAAAAGCCCAACCTTCTTCAGTGGGACGGTTTTCAGCCCAAGGAAGAAATTACTTTTTTTCATCCTTCAGTCCACACTGAATAGGCAATATGATCAATTCAATTAAATCAGCTTTGTGGACTGTAGCATCAGGTAGAAGAATATCCATGTCCTTAGCCACTTTTAAACTGGTAGACTGGGATGTGCTAATGGCTTGTAGTGATTTTGCACAGGTTGGCAAGGCAGTTGGGTTATACGTTTGCAGCTTTGTTGGTTTATGCCTACAGCTGACATAGCTTGTTTTCCAGCAGCTACTTAATTGGTGCAGTCTTGAAAAAGCACCATGGCAGTGTCATGTGTGCTGGCTGTTCCAGACAAAAAGAGCTGTCTTTAAAATCAAAATTATCAAGAGCAGCAATTGTAAATCCTTTCCTGGTAAAGTGACTTGGAAGTCATGTGCTATTGGATTCACAAGATCTTACAGCATGAGCTGCTAACAAGTTCCTGCTCCATACTATGTTATTATAACGTTGATACATCAATCCTATTGATTGAAGTGATCTGCTTTTGCACTTGTCATAGATTGCATGTGCAGTCATCATGTGTAGCGGAGTTTCTTTTTTGCAGTGATGTAATTCATAAAACATGATTTGAAAAAGACAGTACATTGCATGGCATAAGCCTGTTGGTTCATGGGATTGTCTTCCACTTCTCTGCTTATATATTTAAAACCATCATCAATGTTGTTGGCTTCTGTTCCGAACTCAACAACTTTAGTTTGTAACAGTTTTGCTTTGCTGCCAGTAAACAATGATGTAAAAAAAAATAGGACAATATTAGGCATTCTAATTGACTACCATGATTTTCAGAGCTCTGGGGCATTATAAAATTTGTCATTAAGTCCAAAATCTAAATCTTTCATTTCTAAAAATGGTCCCTGCTGATTTTACTGCATCCTGTGATCTTATTTTGGCAGCAAGAACTTCAGGAGTCAAATCAGCTGAGAACACAATAAGTGGCTCGTTCTTTTTGTATGACTGACAAAATGGAATTCTGTCATTGTACATTCTCACCAGAAAAATCTTAATTTCATTATTATGGATCAATACAGTTCCATTAATGTTGACCATTATTTCTCTGATCTCACTGAGTGTGAACCCATAGCCACCACTCAAGGCTGGCTTTAAAACTTCATTTGCTTTTTCAAGGAGTGCAAACTTAACTGAAGGCTGGTGGTTACGTTGCTGCTGGGAGCTTGGGTGGGCATGCAAATCTGCTGCAAATACATTCACATCACTGTTTAGATCAGCTACTCAACTGAAAACTTAATCTTGTAAGAAACTAGGTGCAGATAAAAACATGCTTGCCCTTTGAGACTCACATACTCTGTAGTTTGTTCTTTCGTCAATCCCTTCGGCCCTTGTTCAGAGAACACATTGAAGATCCTCTGCTCTGATCAGTTGTTGGAGGTAGAGACAAATTAAATCCTAAGTTATACAAACAGACCTGTATTCTGTTATTTTTTAGTTTATTTCTTACTCAATTTTAATTTAAACTAACTCATGAAATAGCAAAAAAAGGGGGGAACTAGGATGATGTCAAATACAAATACACAAAATTATAAACATATAACTTCACAATACATACATAATAGACTTAATCACAAATCCAGCAAAACAAAAAACTTCAAAACAAATAATATTTAAGAAAAATGTAAAAAACAATGCCCTATATATTTGAATGGTGGTCACTGTTATATAACTCCACATGTGATCCACTTCTCAATGCTAAGGGACTGGGCTTATACATGCACTAATTTATCAAAAATGTTGTGCATTTCTTTTACACAATTATGATTCAGTGCATTTTAACTTATTACAATATCTTTTGTTGTTTAACAAGCCCAAAACACTTGCAATACAAAACGTCAACGCGTTTCGGCCTATCAATTTAAGGCCTCATCAGGACTGAAGAAGGGCAAATATAATTCTAGAAGGGAATCAAAGAAAACAAAAGGAATGCTTACAATTGTACATCCATACATGTAATCCAAAAATCAATACACAAATTTTTACAAAAGTTTCTTATAGTGCAAGCCTACAGGATAACTGGTGTTAAATAAAACTCATATATGTTTTTAAAGCAAAAGCAAGACATTTCTTTAAATTCTGTATTAACTAAGTTAGATAGCAATTCCTACTATCCAAATTATCGTGTGAAAAAATATTATCACTGGTTGTGGAAAAGTACTGCCCTATTTGTGAGATTATTACAATTATCTATCAAGATGAATGCTGTGTTTAAAATATCTATACTCTATTCAAAATATAGAATATAAAGACCACGTGTCTTTACCTTAATTCAAAAAGGTCAAAACCGGGGCACCAGACTCGTAAATATCATCTCCGATTAACTCAAAGAGCTCTGTTATTTAAAAGCTCTCGTCAGGAATCATCTCCCTGGCAGAAAAACAAATATCGAAGTCAGCATACGCTCTATCTTAATTGCTCTTGAAAACTCAAAGTGACTACAATCCCTCAAGGTATTACAAAAGCGCTGTCATCTTACCGGGGTTAACACGTGAATTCCAAGCCTCGCGCTACAACGCGTACATTTGGGATCACGTCTTCCTAGTTGTGCTTGTAACTAGGCGACGTCATGCACTCGCACTGTGCTGACGTCCCAAATATTAGCGACCAATCACACCCAAAAGTGGAATTCTGGGAAATCTACACGATGTGAAAACACATCGAGAATGCGGCGGCCATTTTAAAGCAGGAGAGCCTAACGCTTCTGTTGTTTTATAGGTCAATGATAAAGCCTTCTTTTAACAACCGATGGCATCGTCAGTAACTGTTACCAATTACCAAGTATAAGATGACCTTACTTAAACAGTCGAGAAGAGTATGACCCAAGTATTAGCGACCGATCACACCCGCAAATGGAATTATGGGAAATCTACATGATGTGAAAACACATCGGGACCGCGGCGGCCATCTTAAAGCAGGAGAACCAAATGCTTCTACTGTTATATAGGTCAATGATTAAACCTTCTTTTAAATCCGATGGCATCGTCTGTCGTATTTGCCAATTACCAATTATAAGATGACCTTACTCCAACTAACGGGGAGAGTATGACCCAAATCTTTTTGAACTTGTTGTGACAAAATTACAAAGTTTAAAAAAATTAAAAGGTTAAAAAGTCAGTTATACCCTGGGAGCAGAAACTATTCCCAATCCGCCTTATCCATCTGTTATGGTAAACACAAGAATTTTTGTGCTACACCGTCTAGAATTAACCTCTATTTTTCACACTTTCTATCTCTATTAAATTTTTAGAGCAGTTTTATAGACAGTTGTCAAAACATCATATACAAAATATATATATTCATCTCTGAAGCATCTCTTATATCTGATGTTATATAGAATGTAATGCCTGTAGCATTATCATACTGTAGATACTAGCAGCGTATATTAGGCTTCTTGCGGTGAATACCCGATCTTACTTAATTAAAGCCCACATTTCATCATCATCATTTAATCCAGTTCTCGCTGTTTGAAATCGTTCAATCAGTCTTGCTTCCATTCTTAATAGTTTCTTTGTTGTTGGAAATCCGTTAGATTGTATTGCTAATAGTACTGTCCACCAGATGTCTTCTGATGTGTGCATCCATTCCTGGAAATGATCGACTAATGGGGCTCCTTTGACTCCGCATTTGATTCTAGAGCGATGTTGAAGAATCCTGGTTTTGACTGGTTGTGAAGTCTGTCCAATATATGCTTTTCCACAGGGACATTTAATACAGTAAATCACATTTTTCGCATTGCAATTAGTAAAATCATTTTGTACATGTGTTCTACCGTTTATTTTAACCTCTTTGGAATCATGTGTAAATTGACATGCCACGCATTTTCCACATCTGTAGTGTCCTTGAATTGCTGGCAGTTGTAATAAAGATCTTAAATCTTTCTTTCTATCAGTTTGTATCTGTGCTGCCTTCACCCATTGATCTCTCAAGCTACGTGCCTTCTTAAACGAAAACAGTGGTGTATCTAGGCGCAAATCGCTAATGATTTTCCAATTGCGTTCAATGATCGACCGTATTTTATTTGCCTTAGGGCTGAATGTGATCACACATGTCAGGGGGACCTTTTTTGATTTTTCTTTCGGGACCAACAATGTTTCTCTCGGTATAAACCAAGCTCTTTTAGCTGCATTTTTAACCAATTTTCTCGGGTATCCTCTCTCAATCAGTTTCTTAATCAATTCATCTGCATTATCAAAGTAATCAGTTTTATCAGTACAATTCCTCCTAATCCTTAGGAATTGCCCAAAGGGTAAATTTTGTTTTAGAGAACGTGGATGTCCACTCGAAAAGTGCAGCAGGGTGTTACGATCTGTAGGTTTTTTGTATAAGCTGACGGCTAAATTGCCATCTTTATTCCATATCCATAAGTCAAGAAAGTTGATTTTAGCTTTATCTTTACTCATAGTAAATGTGAAGTCTACTGTGCGGTGATTAAGCCAATCATGAAATGCCTCTAGAGCTTCCTCTGACCCTTCCCAAACCATCAGAATGTCATCAATGTACCGGAACCAATAGTTAATATGTTCCCTAAACGGATTGGTTTGTGGGTAAACCCATTTATGTTCAAAAAAATCCATAACCAAGTTTGCGACCTCTGGGGCAAAGCTACAGCCCATTGCCACGCCTTTAACTTGGCGGTAAAGTTGGTCATTATATTTGAAGAAATTATTTTTTAAACATAATGCAGCTAATTCTACTACAAATTCTGTCGGCGGGGTGTGAGGTTGAATATCGTTGTTCAAAGTCTGTCTAATGATTTCAATTGCTTCGTCTTGCGGGATATTAGTGTACAATGACTCAATATCGAAAGTAACCAAAAGTTGGTTGTTCTCTTCAAAAGTTAAATTTTCCAACTTGTTGATGATATCCATGGAGTCTCTTACGTAAGCCAATGTTTTGGTTACAGCCGGTTTTAAGAATACATCAACAAATTGAGCAAGAGGTTCTAGAATCGATCCGCAAGCTGATACTATTGGTCTACCCGGTGGAAGTTCTAAATTTTTATGAATTTTGGGTAGAATGTAGAAGCAGGGAATTCTTTCATCAGACTGATTTAGAAAAGTATATTCTTTTTTACTTATCCAACCCTGTTCTTTTGCTCTCCCTGTAAGTGTTTCAATTTTGTTCTTGACCTGTTTGGGTGTATCTCTCTGTATTTCTCGATAATGGAGTGGGTTGCTTAATTGCCTCATGGCTTCTAAGTTATACTGTTCTTTCCCCCAGATCACAATCCCACCTCCTTTATCTGCCGGTTTTATAATGATTTCTTGATTTTCGGCCAAGTTGTGAATCGCCTCTTTCTCTATTTTAGAACAATTGTCATTAAAGTAGATTTTTTGGGAATTCAATGCATCTAATTCTTTCAACACTAACTTTTCAAATATTTTAATTTCTTCTGGTAAATCATTTCTATCTGGTAGAAAACTCGATTTGGGTCTGAGGCCACTATCCACGTCATCTTCTTGTGTAGGAGATGCGTTAAAGAAAGCTCTCAATCTCACCTTACGAAGGAATTTCAGAACTTCTATTTTGCTTTCCACAGGATCTGGATTCTTAATTGGGACAAAAGATAACCCTTTACTCAGTACCTGTTTCTCTATTTCAGTGAGGGGATGTGACGACAAGTTGTAAATAGGAATTAGATTTTCTGACTTCATTATTGTCGTCTGTAAGCCCTCCTTCTGGTCCGGAAAAAGTTGTGATCTTGAAATTGCCCTCTGGAGTTGCCCCCCCCTCCTCTCGCACCTCTGCGGCTGCCTCTGCCTAAAAAAGGTTGAGCCGTAGAATAAGTGCCTTGTTCTGGCTCAGATTCGGAGGATGTGTCTGAGAAAGTGATAAACTTTTTTCGTGATCTCGTTTGGAATTGCAAATTAAGATTATTAGGATTGTTGTTTTTATAAAAGTCTTCTCTTAAGTAAGGATAAGTATGTAAAATGTCAAAGTTCTTTATATCCCGAGCTAGTTTGGTTGTTTTTTGACTAATCGTATTAGTTTTGAACTCTGTTATCGTTTTGTTGACTGCATCCAACAGATGCTGGGCGTTTTGTATGGAGTTATCTGCTGATATCTCTTGTTCAAGGGTGGCTATTTCTTTTAGTTCACACTCACTAATTCTTAAGGCTGTTTCTACTGACAGTGCTAACCAATCACGAGAGCACTTAGTTCCTACCCCGCTGAATTGTGTCAAATATTTTGGGTCACTAGTGAAAATTACAGGAATATTTTTTACTTGTAGTCCTAGTGGAATTGTATTATTTTTTAGATGTTCAAGTAATACCTGTGCATGTAGTTGAGTTCTTGTATTTTTCTTCTTCAGTTGTTTTAATCTCTCAATTTTGTCTAGTTTTGGGGTCTCGCTTAGAGGGGTTTCCCCACTTAGAAGAGAAGGTAGTTCCAAGAGCTTGGATATTTGTTCATCTGTATAACAGACTGTTTGGTGGTCTGACATAGTCTCTATTTAAGGATACTTGCTAATGCTTAATTAATTACCGGGGGCAAAGCATCTTCCTAATTGAACCCTTTTAAGCTAAATATTATAACTTTTTCCACCTCCAAATTGTGGAGGTAAGAATCTTACTTATATTTCGATCCTATCCTCACACCTAACAAGGTGTACATGAAACTGCAAAACAACAGGGGAACCCTATAACTCTACCTTACCCAGGGTAAATATATCATGAACAAAGCGTGGCAGGTAGAAACAAATTAAATCCTAAGTTATACAAACAGACCTGTATTCTGTTATTTTTGAGTTTATTTCTTACTCAATTTTAATTTAAACTAACTCATGAAATAGCAAAAAAAGGGGGGAACTAGGATGATGTCAAATACAAATACACAAAATTATAAACATTTAACTTCACAATACATACATAATAGACTTAATCACAAATCCAGCAAAACAAAAAACTTCAAAACAAATAATATTTAAGAAAAATGTAAAAAACAATGCCCTATATATTTGAAAGGTGGTCACTGTTATATAACTCCACATGTGATCCACTTCTCAATGCTAAGGGACTGGGCTTATACATGCACTAATTTATCAAAAATGTTGTGCATTTCTTTTACACAATTATGATTCAGTGCATTTTAACTTATTACAATATCTTTTGTTGTTTAACAAGCCCAAAACACTTGCAATACAAAACGTCAACGCGTTTCGGCCTATCAATTTAAGGCCTCATCAGGACTGAAGAAGGGCAAATATAATTCTAGAAGGGAATCAAAGAAAACAAAAGGAATGCTTACAATTGTACATCCATACATGTAATCCAAAAATCAATACACAAATTTTTACAAAAGTTTCTTATAGTGCAAGCCTACAGGATAACTGGTGTTAAATAAAACTCATATATGTTTTTAAAGCAAAAGCAAGACATTTCTTTAAATTCTGTATTAACTAAGTTAGATAGCAATTCCTACTATCCAAATTATCGTGTGAAAAAATATTATCACTGGTTGTGGAAAAGTACTGCCCTATTTGTGAGATTATTACAATTATCTATCAAGATGAATGCTGTGTTTAAAATATCTATACTCTATTCAAAATATAGAATATAAAGACCACGTGTCTTTACCTCAATTCAAAAAGGTCAAAACCAGGGGACCAGACTCGTAAATATCATCTCCGATTAACTCAAAGAGCTCTGTTATTTAAAAGCGCTCGTCAGGAATCATCTCCCTGGCAGAAAAACAAATATCGAAGTCAGCATACGCTCTATCTTAATTGCTCTTGAAAACTCAAAGTGACTACAATCCATCAAGGTATTACAAAAGCGCTGTCATCTTACCGGGGTTAACACGTGAATTCCAAGCCTCGCGCTACAACGCGTACATTTGGGATTGCGTCTTCCTAGTTGTGCTTGTAACTAGGCGACGTCATGCACTCGCACTGTGCTGACGTCCCAAATATTAGCGACCAATCACACCCAAAAGTGGAATTCTGGGAAATCTACACGATGTGAAAACACATCGAGAACGCGGCGGCCATTTTAAAGCAGGAGAGCCTAACGCTTCTGTTGTTATATAGGTCAATGATAAAGCCTTCTTTTAACAACCGATGGCATCGTCAGTAACTGTTACCAATTACCAAGTATAAGATGACCTTACTTAAACAGTCGAGAAGAGTATGACCCAAGTATTAGCGACCGATCACACCCGCAAATGGAATTATGGGAAATCTACATGATGTGAAAACACATCGGGACCGCGGCGGCCATCTTAAAGCAGGAGAACCAAATGCTTCTACTGTTATATAGGTCAATGATTAAACCTTCTTTTAAATCCGATGGCATCGTCTGTCGTATTTGCCAATTACCAATTATAAGATGACCTTACGCCAACTAACGGGGAGAGTATGACCCAAATCTTTTTGAACTTGTTGTGACAAAATTACAAAGTTAAAAAAAATTAAAAGGTTAAAAAGTCAGTTA
This sequence comes from Pleurodeles waltl, assembly GCF_031143425.1. NCBI lineage: Eukaryota > Metazoa > Chordata > Amphibia > Caudata > Salamandridae > Pleurodeles > Pleurodeles waltl. The sequence continues at coordinate 1,733,031,775 of NC_090444.1, forward strand.
TACCCTGGGAGCAGAAACTATTCCCAATCCGCCTTATCCATCTGTTATGGTAAACACAAGAATGTTTGTGCTACACCGTCTAGAATTAACCTCTATTTTTCACACTTTCTATCTCTATTAAATTTTTAGAGCAGTTTTATAGACAGTTGTCAAAACATCATATACAAAATATATATATTCATCTCTGAAGCATCTCTTATATCTGATGTTATATAGAATGTAATGCCTGTAGCATTATCATACTGTAGATACTAGCAGCGTATATTAGGCTTCTTGCGGTGAATACCCGATCTTACTTAATTAAAGCCTACATTTCATCATCATCATTTAATCCAGTTCTCGCTGTTTGAAATCGTTCAATCAGTCTTGCTTCCATTCTTAATAGTTTCTTTGTTGTTGGAAATCCGTTAGATTGTATTGCTAATAGTACTGTCCACCAGATGTCTTCTGCTGTGTGCATCCATTCCTGGAAATGATCGACTAATGGGGCTCCTTTGACTCCGCATTTGATTCTAGAGCGATGTTGAAGAATCCTGGTTTTGACTGGTTGTGAAGTCTGTCCAATATATGCTTTTCCACATGGACATTTAATACAGTAAATCACATTTTTCGTATTGCAATTAGTAAAATCATTTTGTACATGTGTTCTACCGTTTATTTTAACCTCTTTGGAATCATGTGTAAATTGACATGCCACGCATTTTCCACATCTGTAGTGTCCTTGAATTGCTGGCAGTTGTAATAAAGATCTTAAATCTTTCTTTCTATCAATTTGTATCTGTGCTGCCTTCACCCATTGATCTCTCAAGCTACGTGCCTTCTTAAACGAAAACAGTGGTGTATCTAGGCGCAAATCGCTAATGATTTTCCAATTGCGTTCAATGATCGACCGTATTTTATTTGCCTTAGGGCTGAATGTGATCACACATGTCAGGGGGACCTTTTTTGATTTTTCTTTCGGGACCAACAATGTTTCTCTCGGTATAAACCAAGCTCTTTTAGCTGCATTTTTAACCAATTTTCTCGGGTATCCTCTCTCAATCAGTTTCTTAATCAATTCATCTGCATTATCAAAGTAATCAGTTTTATCAGTACAATTCCTCCTAATCCTTAGGAATTGCCCAAAGGGTAAATTTTGTTTTAGAGAACGTGGATGTCCACTCGAAAAGTGCAGCAGGGTGTTACGATCTGTAGGTTTTTTGTATAAGCTGACGGCTAAATTGCCATCTTTATTCCATATCCATAGGTCAAGAAAGTTGATTTTAGCTTTATCTTTACTCATAGTAAATGTGAAGTCTACTGTGCGGTGATTAAGCCAATCATGAAATGCCTCTAGAGCTTCCTCTGACCCTTCCCAAACCATCAGAATGTCATCAATGTACCGGAACCAATAGTTAATATGTTCCCTAAACGGATTGGTTTGTGGGTAAACCCATTTATGTTCAAAAAAATCCATAATCAAGTTTGCGACCTCTGGGGCAAAGCTACAGCCCATTGCCACGCCTTTAACTTGGCGGTAAAGTTGGTCATTATATTTGAAGAAATTATTTTTTAAACATAATGCAGCTAATTCTACTACAAATTCTGTCGGCGGGGTGTGAGGTTGAATATCGTTGTTCAAAGTCTGTCTAATGATTTTGATTGCTTCGTCTTGCGGGATATTAGTGTACAATGACTCAATATCGAAAGTAACCAAAAGTTGGTTGTTCTCTTCAAAAGTTAAATTTTCCAATTTGTTGATGATATCCATGGAGTCTCTTACGTAAGCCAATGTTTTGGTTACAGCCGGTTTTAAGAATACATCAACAAATTGAGCAAGAGGTTCTAGAATCGATCCGCAAGCTGATACTATTGGTCTGCCCGGTGGAAGTTCTAAATTTTTATGAATTTTGGGTAGAATGTAGAAGCAGGGAATTCTTTCATCAGACTGATTTAGAAAAGTATATTCTTTTTTACTTATCCAACCCTGTTCTTTTGCTCTCCCTGTAAGTGTTTCAATTTTGTTCTTGACCTGTTTGGGTGTATCTCTCTGTATTTCTCGATAATGGAGTGGGTTGCTTAATTGCCTCATGGCTTCTAAGTTATACTGTGCTTTCCCCCAGATCACAATCCCACCTCCTTTATCTGCCGGTTTTATAATGATTTCTTGATTTTCGGCCAAGTTGTGAATCGCCTCTTTCTCTATTTTAGAACAATTGTCATTAAAGTAGATTTTTTTGGAATTTAATGCATCTAATTCTTTCAACACTAACTTTTCAAATATTTTAATTTCTTCTGGTAAATCATTTCTATCTGGTAGAAAACTCGATTTGGGTCTGAGGCCACTATCCACGTCATCTTCTTGTGTAGGAGATGCGTTAAAGAAAGCTCTCAATCTCACCTTACGAAGGAATTTCAGAACTTCTATTTTGCTTTCCACAGGATCTGGATTCTTAATTGGGACAAAAGATAACCCTTTACTCAGTACCTGTTTCTCTATTTCAGTGAGGGGATGTGACGACAAGTTGTAAATAGGAATTAGATTTTCTGACTTCATTATTGTCGTCTGTAAGCCCTCCTGGTCCGGAAAAAGTTGTGATCTTGAAATTGCCCTCTGGAGTTGCCCCCCCCTCCTCTCGCACCTCTGCGGCTGCCTCTGCCTAAAAAAGGTTGAGCCGTAGAATAAGTGCCTTGTTCTGGCTCAGATTCGGAGGATGTGTCTGAGAAAGTGATAAACTTTTTTCGTGATCTCGTTTGGAATTGCAAATTAAGATTATTAGGATTGTTGTTTTTATAAAAGTCTTCTCTTAAGTAAGGATAAGTATGTAAAATGTCAAAGTTCTTTATATCCCGAGCTAGTTTGGTTGTTTTTTGACTAATCGTATTAGTTTTGAACTCTGTTATCGTTTTGTTGACTGCATCCAACAGATGCTGGGCGTTTTGTATGGAGTTATCTGCTGATATCTCTTGTTCAAGGGTGGCTATTTCTTTTAGTTCACACTCACTAATTCTTAAGGCTGTTTCTACTGACAGTGCTAACCAATCACGAGAGCACTTAGTTCCTACCCCGCTGAATTGTGTCAAATATTTTGGGTCACTAGTGAAAATTACAGGAATATTTTTTACTTGTAGTCCTAGTGGAATTGTATTATTTTTTAGATGTTCAAGTAATACCTGTGCGTGTAGTTGAGTTCTTGTATTTTTCTTCTTCAGTTGTTTTAATCTCTCAATTTTGTCTAGTTTTGGGGTCTCGCTTAGAGGGGTTTCCCCACTTAGAAGAGAAGGTAGTTCCAAGAGCTTGGATATTTGTTCATCTGTATAACAGACTGTTTGGTGGTCTGACATAGTCTCTATTTAAGGATACTTGCTAATGCTTAATTAATTACCGGGGGCAAAGCATCTTCCTAATTGAACCCTTTTAAGCTAAATATTATAACTTTTTCCACCTCCAAATTGCGGAGGTAAGAATCTTACTTATATTTCGATCCTATCCTCACACCTAACAAGGTGTACATGAAACTGCAAAACAACAGGGGAACCCTATAACTCTACCTTACCCAGGGTAAATATATCATGAACAAAGCGTGGCAGGTAGAGACAAATTAAATCCTAAGTTATACAAACAGACCTGTATTCTGTTATTTTTGAGTTTATTTCTTACTCAATTTTAATTTAAACTAACTCATGAAATAGCAAAAAAAGGGGGGAACTAGGATGATGTCAAATACAAATACACAAAATTATAAACATTTAACTTCACAATACATACATAATAGACTTAATCACAAATCCAGCAAAACAAAAAACTTCAAAACAAATAATATTTAAGAAAAATGTAAAAAACAATGCCCTATATATTTGAAAGGTGGTCACTGTTATATAACTCCACATGTGATCCACTTCTCAATGCTAAGGGACTGGGCTTATACATGCACTAATTTATCAAAAATGTTGTGCATTTCTTTTACACAATTATGATTCAGTGCATTTTAACTTATTACAATATCTTTTGTTGTTTAACAAGCCCAAAACACTTGCAATACAAAACGTCAACGCGTTTCGGCCTATCAATTTAAGGCCTCATCAGGACTGAAGAAGGGCAAATATAATTCTAGAAGGGAATCAAAGAAAACAAAAGGAATGCTTACAATTGTACATCCATACATGTAATCCAAAAATCAATACACAAATTTTTACAAAAGTTTCTTATAGTGCAAGCCTACAGGATAACTGGTGTTAAATAAAACTCATATATGTTTTTAAAGCAAAAGCAAGACATTTCTTTAAATTCTGTATTAACTAAGTTAGATAGCAATTCCTACTATCCAAATTATCGTGTGAAAAAATATTATCACTGGTTGTGGAAAAGTACTGCCCTATTTGTGAGATTATTACAATTATCTATCAAGATGAATGCTGTGTTTAAAATATCTATACTCTATTCAAAATATAGAATATAAAGACCACGTGTCTTTACCTCAATTCAAAAAGGTCAAAACCGGGGGACCAGACTCGTAAATATCATCTCCGATTAACTCAAAGAGCTCTGTTATTTAAAAGCGCTCGTCAGGAATCATCTCCCTGGCAGAAAAACAAATATCGAAGTCAGCATACGCTCTATCTTAATTGCTCTTGAAAACTCAAAGTGACTACAATCCATCAAGGTATTACAAAAGCGCTGTCATCTTACCGGGGTTAACACGTGAATTCCAAGACTCGCGCTACAACGCGTACATTTGGGATTGCGTCTTCCTAGTTGTGCTTGTAATTAGGCGACGTCATGCACTCGCACTGTGCTGACGTCCCAAATATTAGCGACCAATCACACCCAAAAGTGGAATTCTGGGAAATCTACACGATGTGAAAACACATCGAGAACGCGGCGGCCATTTTAAAGCAGGAGAGCCTAACGCTTCTGTTGTTATATAGGTCAATGATAAAGCCTTCTTTTAACAACCGATGGCATCGTCAGTAACTGTTACCAATTACCAAGTATAAGATGACCTTACTTAAACAGTCGAGAAGAGTATGACCCAAGTATTAGCGACCGATCACACCCGCAAATGGAATTATGGGAAATCTACATGATGTGAAAACACATCGGGACCGCCGCGGCCATCTTAAAGCAGGAGAACCAAATGCTTCTACTGTTATATAGGTCAATGATTAAACCTTCTTTTAAATCCGATGGCATCGTCTGTCGTATTTGCCAATTACCAATTATAAGATGACCTTACTCCAACTAACGGGGAGAGTATGACCCAAATCTTTTTGAACTTGTTGTGACAAAATTACAAAGTTAAAAAAAATTAAAAGGTTAAAAAGTCAGTTATACCCTGGGAGCAGAAACTATTCCCAATCCGCCTTATCCATCTGTTATGGTAAACACAAGAATATTTGTGCTACACCGTCTAGAATTAACCTCTATTTTTCACACTTTCTATCTCTATTACATTTTTAGAGCAGTTTTATAGACAGTTGTCAAAACATCATATACAAAATATATATATTCATCTCTGAAGCATCTCTTATATCTGATGTTATATAGAATGTAATGCCTGTAGCATTATCATACTGTAGATACTAGCAGCGTATATTAGGCTTCTTGCGGTGAATACCCGATCTTACTTAATTAAAGCCCACATTTCATCATCATCATTTAATCCAGTTCTCGCTGTTTGAAATCGTTCAATCAGTCTTGCTTCCATTCTTAATAGTTTCTTTGTTGTTGGAAATCCGTTAGATTGTATTGCTAATAGTACTGTCCACCAGATGTCTTCTGCTGTGTGCATCCATTCCTGGAAATGATCGACTAATGGGGCTCCTTTGACTCCGCATTTGATTCTAGAGCGATGTTGAAGAATCCTGGTTTTGACTGGTTGTGAAGTCTGTCCAATATATGCTTTTCCACATGGACATTTAATACAGTAAATCACATTTTTCGTATTGCAATTAGTAAAATCATTTTGTACATGTGTTCTACCGTTTATTTTAACCTCTTTGGAATCATGTGTAAATTGACATGCCACGCATTTTCCACATCTGTAGTGTCCTTGAATTGCTGGCAGTTGTAATAAAGATCTTAAATCTTTCTTTCTATCAGTTTGTATCTGTGCTGCCTTCACCCATTGATCTCTCAAGCTACGTGCCTTCTTAAACGAAAACAGTGGTGTATCTAGGCGCAAATCGCTAATGATTTTCCAATTGCGTTCAATGATCGACCGTATTTTATTTGCCTTAGGGCTGAATGTGATCACACATGTCAGGGGGACCTTTTTTGATTTTTCTTTCGGGACCAACAATGTTTCTCTCGGTATAAACCAAGCTCTTTTAGCTGCATTTTTAACCAATTTTCTCGGGTATCCTCTCTCAATCAGTTTCTTAATCAATTCATCTGCATTATCAAAGTAATCAGTTTTATCAGTACAATTCCTCCTAATCCTTAGGAATTGCCCAAAGGGTAAATTTTGTTTTAGAGAACGTGGATGTCCACTCGAAAAGTGCAGCAGGGTGTTACGATCTGTAGGTTTTTTGTATAAGCTGACGGCTAAATTGCCATCTTTATTCCATATCCATAAGTCAAGAAAGTTGATTTTAGCTTTATCTTTACTCATAGTAAATGTGAAGTCTACTGTGCGGTGATTAAGCCAATCATGAAATGCCTCTAGAGCTTCCTCTGACCCTTCCCAAACCATCAGAATGTCATCAATGTACCGGAACCAATAGTTAATATGTTCCCTAAACGGATTGGTTTGTGGGTAAACCCATTTATGTTCAAAAAAATCCATAACCAAGTTTGCGACCTCTGGGGCAAAGCTACAGCCCATTGCCACGCCTTTAACTTGGCGGTAAAGTTGGTCATTATATTTGAAGAAATTATTTTTTAAACATAATGCAGCTAATTCTACTACAAATTCTGTCGGCGGGGTGTGAGGTTGAATATCGTTGTTCAAAGTCTGTCTAATGATTTTGATTGCTTCGTCTTGCGGGATATTAGTGTACAATGACTCAATATCGAAAGTAACCAAAAGTTGGTTGTTCTCTTCAAAAGTTAAATTTTCCAATTTGTTGATGATATCCATGGAGTCTCTTACGTAAGCCAATGTTTTGGTTACAGCCGGTTTTAAGAATACATCAACAAATTGAGCAAGAGGTTCTAGAATCGATCCGCAAGCTGATACTATTGGTCTGCCCGGTGGAAGTTCTAAATTTTTATGAATTTTGGGTAGAATGTAGAAGCAGGGAATTCTTTCATCAGACTGATTTAGAAAAGTATATTCTTTTTTACTTATCCAACCCTGTTCTTTTGCTCTCCCTGTAAGTGTTTCAATTTTGTTCTTGACCTGTTTGGGTGTATCTCTCTGTATTTCTCGATAATGGAGTGGGTTGCTTAATTGCCTCATGGCTTCTAAGTTATACTGTTCTTTCCCCCAGATCACAATCCCACCTCCTTTATCTGCCGGTTTTATAATGATTTCTTGATTTTCGGCCAAGTTGTGAATCGCCTCTTTCTCTATTTTAGAACAATTGTCATTAAAGTAGATTTTTTTGGAATTTAATGCATCTAATTCTTTCAACACTAACTTTTCAAATATTTTTATTTCTTCTGGTAAATCATTTCTATCTGGTAGAAAACTCGATTTAGGTCTGAGGCCACTATCCACGTCATCTTCTTGTGTAGGAGATGCGTTAAAGAAAGCTCTCAATCTCACCTTACGAAGGAATTTCAGAACTTCTATTTTGCTTTCCACAGGATCTGGATTCTTAATTGGGACAAAAGATAACCCTTTACTCAGTACCTGTTTCTCTATTTCAGTGAGGGGATGTGACGACAAGTTGTAAATAGGAATTAGATTTTCTGACTTCATTATTGTCGTCTGTAAGCCCTCCTTCTGGTCCGGAAAAAGTTGTGATCTTGAAATTGCCCTCTGGAGTTGCCCCCCCCTCCTCTCGCACCTCTGCGGCTGCCTCTGCCTAAAAAAGGTTGAGCCGTAGAATAAGTGCCTTGTTCTGGCTCAGATTCGGAGGATGTGTCTGAGAAAGTGATAAACTTTTTTCGTGATCTCGTTTGGAATTGCAAATTAAGATTATTAGGATTGTTGTTTTTATAAAAGTCTTCTCTTAAGTAAGGATAAGTATGTAAAATGTCAAAGTTCTTTATATCCCGAGCTAGTTTGGTTGTTTTTTGACTAATCGTATTAGTTTTGAACTCTGTTATCGTTTTGTTGACTGCATCCAACAGATGCTGGGCGTTTTGCCAGCAATTCAAGGACACTACAGATGTGGAAAATGCGTGGCATGTCAATTTACACATGATTCCAAAGAGGTTAAAATAAACGGTAGAACACATGTACAAAATGATTTTACTAATTGCAATACGAAAAATGTGATTTACTGTATTAAATGTCCATGTGGAAAAGCATATATTGGACAGACTTCACAACCAGTCAAAACCAGGATTCTTCAACATCGCTCTAGAATCAAATGCGGAGTCAAAGGAGCCCCATTAGTCGATCATTTCCAGGAATGGATGCACACAGCAGAAGACATCTGGTGGACAGTACTATTAGCAATACAATCTAACGGATTTCCAACAACAAAGAAACTATTAAGAATGGAAGCAAGACTGATTGAACGATTTCAAACAGCGAGAACTGGATTAAATGATGATGATGAAATGTGGGCTTTAATTAAGTAAGATCGGGTATTCACCGCAAGAAGCCTAATATACGCTGCTAGTATCTACAGTATGATAATGCTACAGGCATTACATTCTATATAACATCAGATATAAGAGATGCTTCAGAGATGAATATATATATTTTGTATATGATGTTTTGACAACTGTCTATAAAACTGCTCTAAAAATGTAATAGAGATAGAAAGTGTGAACAATAGAGGTTAATTCTAGACGGTGTAGCACAAAAATTCTTGTGTTTACCATAACAGATGGATAAGGCGGATTGGGAATAGTTTCTGCCCCCAGGGTATAACTGACTTTTTAACCTTTTAATTTTTTTTAACTTTGTAATTTTGTCACAACAAGTTCAAAAAGATTTGGGTCATACTCTCCCCGTTAGTTGGAGTAAGGTCATCTTATAATTGGTAATTGGCAAATACGACAGACGATGCCATCGGATTTAAAAGAAGGTTTAATCATTGACCTATATAACAGTAGAAGCATTTGGTTCTCCTGCTTTAAGATGGCCGCCGCGGTCCCGATGTGTTTTCACATCATGTAGATTTCCCATAATTCCATTTGCGGGTGTGATCGGTCGCTAATACTTGGGTCATACTCTTCTCGACTGTTTAAGTAAGGTCATCTTATACTTGGTAATTGGTAACAGTTACTGACGATGCCATCGGTTGTTAAAAGAAGGCTTTATCATTGACCTATATAACAACAGAAGCGTTAGGCTCTCCTGCTTTAAAATGGCCGCCGCGTTCTCGATGTGTTTTCACATCGTGTAGATTTCCCAGAATTCCACTTTTGGGTGTGATTGGTCGCTAATATTTGGGACGTCAGCACAGTGCGAGTGCATGACGTCGCCTAGTTACAAGCACAACTAGGAAGACGCAATCCCAAATGTACGCGTTGTAGCGCGAGGCTTGGAATTCACGTGTTAACCCCGGTAACATGACAGCGCTTTTGTAATACCTTGATGGATTGTAGTCACTTTGAGTTTTCAAGAGCAATTAAGATAGAGCGTATGCTGACTTCGATATTTGTTTTTCTGCCAGGGAGATGATTCCTGACGAGCGCTTTTAAATAACAGAGCTCTTTGAGTTAATCGGAGATGATATTTACGAGTCTGGTCCCCCGGTTTTGACCTTTTTGAATTAAGGTAAAGACACGTGGTCTTTATATTCTATATTTTGAATAGAGTATAGATATTTTAAACACAGCATTCATCTTGATAGATAATTGTAATAATCTCACAAATAGGGCAGTACTTTTCCACAACCAGTGATAATATTTTTTCATACGATAATTTGGATAGTAGGAATTGCTATCTAACTTAGTTAATACAGAATTTAAAGAAATGTCTTGCTTTTGCTTTAAAAACATATATGAGTTTTATTTAACACCAGTTATCCTGTAGGCTTGCACTATAAGAAACTTTTGTAAAAATTTGTGTATTGATTTTTGGATTACATGTATGGATGTACAATTGTAAGCATTCCTTTTGTTTTCTTTGATTCCCTTCTAGAATTATATTTGCCCTTCTTCAGTCCTGATGAGGCCTTAAATTGATAGGCCGAAACGCGTTGACGTTTTGTATTGCAAGTGTTTTGGGCTTGTTAAACAACAAAAGATATTGTAATAAGTTAAAATGCACTGAATCATAATTGTGTAAAAGAAATGCACAACATTTTTGATAAATTAGTGCATGTATAAGCCCAGTCCCTTAGCATTGAGAAGTGGATCACATGTGGAGTTATATAACAGTGACCACCTTTCAAATATATAGGGCATTGTTTTTTACATTTTTCTTAAATATTATTTGTTTTGAAGTTTTTTGTTTTGCTGGATTTGTGATTAAGTCTATTATGTATGTATTGTGAAGTTATATGTTTATAATTTTGTGTATTTGTATTTGACATCATCCTAGTTCCCCCCTTTTTTTGCTATTTCATGAGTTAGTTTAAATTAAAATTGAGTAAGAAATAAACTAAAAAATAACAGAATACAGGTCTGTTTGTATAACTTAGGATTTAATTTGTCTCTACCTGCCACGCTTTGTTCATGATATATTTACCCTGGGTAAGGTAGAGTTATAGGGTTCCCCTGTTGTTTTGCAGTTGTTGGAGGTAGACAAGGGGTATCCATTGATCTTCTAAATGGATGGGCATTGGGTTTGGTTGTCGTTGCTACTCAGAAGTCTTGGATTCTTGTTGTGAATCACTGGTTTCTGCTATATTTTGACAATTTGTTTTCCATGCTTTTTTCCACTGTATAAGACTTGGAGCACTTGTAATCACAATGATAAAATGCTTGATCCTCTTCACCTATCAGTTTCAATCGTTTGGGAACTTTGTCTTGCCGTATTTCTGCGGCATCTCAAACTCTCTTTTGTCCATCCGCAGTTGATGTTAACTTTTCTTATGGATTAGTTTGGCATAGGGCACATTTTTCTTTGGTGAAGGAGTCCTCAGATTTTGTAGTTAGGAACTCTCTGTCAGAAGCTAAAGTTCCTCTATTGCCACCTGCTTCGCTCATGTTTACAAATCTGAATCAACAGAAAACCTGAAACAAAAACAATATTAAAAAATAATTAACATTATGATGGATAAAAGACATGATTATAGAGCTGCCATCATGGAAAATGGCAGAAGGGTTGCTCTGAGAAGTTCTTTAATGTCTCTATAGGACTACTTGACCCCCAAAAGCTATGTTCTGACACCAAAATGAAGTATATAGGTCTCATAGCTCCTGAAATATTACATCATTACTGCAACACAATCCGCCATTTTAAAAAATGTCGTCCAGAAAAAATTGGCCCAGATTAGCAATGTCTACCCCAGCTAAATTACTTCTCTAACAGTACAAAAACACAAATCAAAAATGAAAATCTCTGGGCAACAATTTATTTACAGAATTATATCAAAACACCAGGATTATTTGCAATCAATCGGCTTGTAAGGTTACTTCTTGGAGATCACTTACTCGACATCTTGGAGATCACTTACTCGATGTTCGACTTCTGTAACTCTTTTGTGTAAATGGTCTTAAAGTTTTAATTTCCACCAAAAGAAGCTCCATGGAGACAGATGAGGATGTTTTTACAGGAGAAGGTGGGTCCTTCTTAGGTTTTTTGTTAGTCTGTAATTGTGTTTTCACCAATTCAGAAATTTTAGAAATCACCATAGGGAAAGAGTGACATTTATTGTCATCCATGACCAGTTCAGTATTTTCAGTAGACTTCTGACTGAAGTTGGGTCAGAAGGAGGAGAAGTATATGACAATTTTAGCTTCTTTGTTTTGCCCAGAAGAACAAAGTCGATAGCAAGAAATGTGAGTTATAAGCCAATCTATGAGAGTCAAATCCCAGAAGAATCTCAGATCAGTTGCTTCAGTCTCCGAGAGATATAATCATGAAAATCTAACAAATAGGAGAGATAATATATGGTCCACACAATAATAGAATCAGGAGGATTAGTCACACTAGATACATTGCCGGAAATATATGGAAGAAATATGATATAAGACTGAGTGCCTGAATGAAAGGTCTCAGCATGCGGTAAAAAATTGCAGATACAATTTTTGCCATAACATGCTTCAACGATACATGCCTCTTGTTTACTTGAACAAATCATAACTGCAGGCTAAAAGGAATGAGCTAGAAATGCCTCATAAATAAGCAATATAAACACTGTATATCAGAAAAGAGAGCCATGATCTTTTGGGTAAAAAACTGTAGAAGTAACATTCAAAATGGTGAGGGTACCACAGGGTGAGAACTGGTCCTGTTGCATAGGCTCTCATTATCCTAATGAGACTACTGGATTTTTGGGCAGCCAGATCGTTCGCAGTGTGGGGGACTAAGTCTGACCCACTGTGAAGGTCCCTTGTCACCCCAAATCCGGGTTTTGCTCCGGCTAACTAGCAGTGCCTCATCTCTCCCGAAGGGAAGAGACAATTGGGCTGCCAAGCGCATGACATCTTAGTACTTCCCAGGGAAGTCGTGGTCACTCAGGTCACAACCGGTTCTCTCACATACAGTAAGGTCTCATATAGAAATGACAAAGGCAGTTTAAGTTTTAAAGATTGCTTTAATAAAACGACTGCATTTTAGATAGCAAAGCGTGAGCTGCAATAACCAAAACTACACAACATAGTAGGATTGAAAAAGTAACAATGACAGTGAAGCACAAGAATCAGGCTATCGTAGTGCAACTAGATTAGGTTCTCTCTAAGTTATATTCTGAGCACAGCATGTGAAGCTCTAAGCCTGCCTTTAAGGTTCCCCCGGGAGGACATCTACCCTCATACCTGAGCAAAGGCCTGTAATCTGCATCAGCATCTGCAACGAGGCAGTCAGCATCTATTTGTAGGTTCCTGGTCGGGATCTCCCTCTGACGTGTACAAGGACTAGAAAGTGTTTTTATAACTAATACGCAGATGTTCTAGGAAAAACGTCCCTACGTAAGAATGCGTATTTTCTACGAACACTAGAGACTAAACTTCTACCACGTTTACCGGCAATGTACCAGACTGTAGCCTTGACTGAAGCACAGGGTGAGCAAGAATGCATTGTTTGAGAACACAGTGCTGAACTAAACTAAACAGTGTGATAGAAAGAAATAAAACAAGACCGTAAAACTAGTTATTGTAAAATAACAGTGCTAGGCTGTAGGAAAGTCATTTTTTTTGCCTGATCACCCCCACTCTTTCTGGATAGGTACTGGTGGTTACTGACTCTTGGCTGTGCCCTGGGTACTGCTTACCAGTCCCAGGGCCAGTGCTCTGTGTAAAATGGATATGCAAATTAGGCTAATTATAATTGGCTAAGTTAACCTACCTATAAGTCCCTAGTATATGGTAGGGCATGTAGGTTTAGGGACCACAGCATAGGTGGTGCACACCTGGGTGCATTGCTGAGGTGCCCAGTGTCATTTTAAAAGCAAGCCTGCCTTGCTGGCTGCTTTTAAATTAAAGTTATATGCAAATTCGACTTTGGAATTAAAGGTACTTCCAAAGTCTTAAACTACCTTATTTTTACATATAAGTCACCCCTAAGGTGTGCCCTATGTGCCCCTAGGGCTGGGTGCCATGTAACTATAAGCAGGGACTTTATAAAAATAGATTTATAAGCCCTGGTGAGGTAAAAACAGCCAAATTCGTTTTTCCCTCATTGAAGTAAATGGCCTTCATAGGCTAGAATGGGCAGACTTTATTTTAAATTTTAAAGTCTCCTTAAATGTTACATACCAAGAATTTGGTATCAAATTGATTGTTATAATAAATCCCACAACTTCCAGTTGTTGGATTTAATATAACTTGTCCAGGTAAAAAGTTTAGACTTTACCTAAAAAGTTGCCAATTTCAGCTCTGCATTGTTTTTGCTGCTGTGCTCTGATTGGCCAGCCTGCAGCAGCTTCTGCCAGGCTACTTTAATGAGGTGTGAAGTGGCCTGGCTTCACACAAAGGAATGTGCTTGGGGGAGAGAATCTCCCCTCAGCAGATGGTGAGGCAGGAAGGGGGAGGGCTGCCAAACTGGTCTTCAAAGGCAGAGAAGGACATCTGGAGCACCCATCAACACCCCCACATCCTGCAACCCCAGACAGCTAGGTGCCCCCTTGATTAGATTAGGAGAGGGCAGGAGAGGGGTGTGTTTATGATTTTTAGCCACACCAGTGGGTGGGCTCAGCCAGATCTCTCCTCCAAAAATCAGATTCATCCATTTTGGATTTTTAGAGACTGTTGCCTTCTGGGATGGATTTTTGCCACACTTCCCAGGAAGTGGTCATCACAGGGGGACGACCCTGTCCCTGATTGGAGAACCAGGGCCCCCCTGCTTTTCACCCAGGAGCAAGGATAAAACTGGCAGACCTGCACCCACACCTCAGATCCCCACCAACTTTCAAGAAGAAGGAACTACAAGGAGAAGAAGGACTGCCCTGCTGGACCCCTGGCCTGCACCTGGACCCTGCACTCAGAAGGACTGCACCAGCTGCACACTTGGGCTTCACCACAAGAAGGACTTTGCCTGGCTTCCACTGGTTCAAGGAGGGACTCCCTGTTTGCTACAGGTGAAAAATTGCTATACAGAGTCCCCTGCACCAACTCCTGAAAAAGTGACCAGCTGACCACTGTCCAGTGGCCAAAAAGGAGTTTGCGCCAGGTGCATTCTGGGAGTTGAAGTCCGCACTTCCCAAGGACCATCACAGAACTTCTGGACCCTTGGGGTGAGCTGTGGACCCCAAAAGAACCTTGAAAGAACATCTGGGTGAAGCCCCAGAAGTTTGGAAAAGATTGGAGAATTTTTGAAAAAAAGCTCCATAAAGTGACCGACCCGACGCGGAAATTCTAGCCGGCTTGCCTCAACCTCGACCCGGCCTGACTTCGTGGTTCATCCCGGTAAAGAAAAACATCCAAAAAAGAGACTAAGTCCGAACGTAAAAAGTTGACCGGGACCTTCCAGCCATCGTATCCGAGAAGGGCTCCACGGACTTCGGATCAAGATCCAGGTTTACCCCGGTCGAAGGATTTTCATCTCGAAAAAACGACTAAGTCCGAAGGTAAAAATCACCACCGAGGAAACCGACTTCGCGTATCCGGACAAGGGCTCCAGGAGGTCGGATCCAACTGGCAGGTTCGTCCCGGGGAAGAAAAACATCAAAAAAGAGACTAAGTCAGAAGGTAACTTTTTAACCGAGGCCTCCCGCGACTTGTAGCCGAGCAGGGCTCCATCGCGGTCGGCCTGAAAGTTTGACTTTGCCCCGGTCCTGGTGCAACCAGATGACCCGATTGGCACTTTTTGTTTCTAAGCGCTAGAAAATAATAATACTTTAAAAATTCATATCTCCGGTTCCCCTGAACCGATTTTAATCGTTTTTGTGTCATTTTAAAGATAAAAATATAAGCTATTTTTATAAATTGGTTTTGGATTTTTAAACTGTTTCCTGTGTTTTATTTAATTACTATTTTGTGATATTTGAATGCTTTACACTTTGTCTCCTAAGTTAAGCCTTGACGCTCGATGCCAAGCTACCAAGGGTAGAGCTGGGATTAATTTACTGAGACCTAACTGTACCTATGTGGAGGTTTGTGGCTTGTTGCTAGGTGTAGGTACCTACCTGCCCTACCAATAACCCATTTTCCAACATAATTGGAAGCAGCGACGGGATCCTGTACTTGTGTTCAATATCACGTTACAGTTTTAGGTAAAACAAATTAAAAATCCTTTAAATTGTCCTAGTGCAAAAATTGTTTTTTTAATTTTTAATTTTAATTTTTTTTTTATTAATTTGGATTAATTTCAATTATTGAATTTTTTTAATTTTTCTAAATTCTTGTTTCCAATTTTTGCAAAAAGTTTTTGTTGACACAAAACTAGGGAACCATGGAGCTTGATCTGGCTAGCCTACCCACACTGACAGTAGTCCAGCTTTGGGGGTTGTGTATTGAGAGAGGGTTGCCTGCAACCACTGATCTCAGGAAGCAAATCCTGATTAAATCCCTGACAGCATGGGCTGAGGCCCAAGAGGTAGAGACAGAGGAAGCTCCAGAGGAGGAAGAAAAAGGGGAAGATGCTAACTCTAACCACTCAGGGGAGGGAAGGCATCCGAGCCTAAGTGAGGAAGAGGAGGAACGGTCCTCAGTGGATACAGTCACTAGGGCCAGACCCAAAGCTAGTGGTAGGAAGGGGGTCCTTTCAGGAGGAGAGAACCCATCCATCAGGGAAAGAGAGCTGGAAGCCCAGCTAGCCTACATAGCTTTGGAAGCAGATAAGCTTGCCCTAGAAAAGAAAAAGTGGGCAAGCAAAGAAAAAAAAGATGGAAGCAGCGAGAAAGAAACTGAGGTGTCCCTGGGTGGGGGCTTTGCCCCCAGATTACCCAAAGGGGTGGTTCCTGCTTATGTAGAGGGGGGTGACATAGATAAGTGGCTGGGGGCCTTTGAGAGGGCCCTCCAGATGAGGAAAGTCAAGCCTCAGTACTGGGGTTCACTCCTTTGGGAGTTAGTTCCCAACTCTGGGAGGGATAGGCTCCTAACCATTAGTGGGGAGGATGCAGACTCATACCCCAGTATGAAGAGTTGCTTGACTAAAAAGTTTGGTCTAACCCCAGAGCAGTATAGGCTTAAGTTTAGGGACACCCAAAAGACAAGCACCCAGTCCTGGGTGGACTTTGTGGACATTTCAGTAAAAGCACTGGAGGGCTGGATACAGGGCAACAGGGTAAGTACCTTTGAGGGGCTGTACAATTTGATTATGAGGGAGCACCTTCTAACTAATCGTGTCCAAGAGAGGCTCCGCCAGTATCTAGTAGACACTAGGTTGACCAACCCCAGAGAGCTGGGGGAGGCAGCAGATGACTGGTTAAGAACTAGGATTAACCAGAAACCCCCAGGGGGTGATCAGAAAAAGGGAGGACATGGTTCTTCTCAGGGGAAGAACCAGGGGAAAGATGACAAAAAAACCCAAAGAGTCCTCACAAGAGTCCCCAAAAACTTCTCAGGGAGGGGGAGCCCCGAGCCAATTCACTTTTAAAGGGAAAGGGTATCAGGGAAAGAATTATGATCCTGCTAAAGCAGGAAAGTTTCAGGAGCTTGCTAAGGCCGGCAAGTGTTTTGACTGTCATCAGCCAGGACATAAAAGAGGAGATGCTATCTGCACCAAGAAGCCCCCCACTGGTGGGCAATCCCAGGGGATTGCTAGTGTAGGGTTGGGGGTGGAAGTTGGCCCAGGGGTGGAATCAGGGTACACTGAGGTCACCTTAGTATCCGTGGGTGCGGTGGACATTGCAACTATGGCCACCTTACCTCCCATCATGGAGAGGTATAGGCAGAGGCCTAAAGTCAATGGGACTGAAGTGGAAGCTCTGAGAGATACAGGAGCCAGTGTGACAATGGTCGCAGAAAAGCTGGTTTCTCCAGAGCAGGTCTTACCTGGTGTCTTCCACCAGGTGACTTATGCAGATACCAGAACCAAACTCCATCCCATGGCTATGGTGAGTCTGGAATGGGGAGGTGTGACTGGCCCTAAAAAAGTAGCTGTAGCTCCTGCCCTCCCAGTAGAGTGTCTACTGGGGAATGATCTTGAAGCATCTGAGTGGTCAGACGTGGAAAGAAGGGTCCATGCACAGATGCTGGACCTCCCTGAATGGGTGTGTGCTGTGACCAGGTCACAGGCAGCACAACAGGGGAATGCTGGACACTTGGACCCTGGAACAATGGGCCAAGCCTCCAAGAAAAAGAGAAAAGGCACTGGGTCTGGCTTGCCAGCCCCAACAAGTACAGAGGGTCAGGAAGAATCCAACCCTGAGGGGGAGGATCTGAACTCTGAGGGAGGGACACCTCCCCTGCAAACTCTGCCTGACTTGGCAGAACTGCAAGGGGCAGGTGGGCCCACCAGAGAAGATTTGTGCCAGGGACAAAGAGAGTGTCCCACTCTTGAGGGCCTGAGGCAGACTGCTGCCAGGCAAGAACAAGGGGATACCAGTGATACCCACAAGGTTTACTGGGAGGATGGAGTTCTCTACACTGAGGCAAGGGCCCTTAAAGAAGGGGCTACTAGGAGAGTAGTGGTCCCCCAAAAGTATAGAGAATTCCTCCTTACCTTAAGCCATGATATCCCCTTAGCTGGTCATTTGGGACAGACCAAGACCTGGAGCAGGCTGGTCAACCATTTTTATTGGCCCGAAATGTCAGAAAAAGTCAGGGAGTTTTGCAGCTCCTGTGTCACCTGTCAAGCCAGTGGCAAGACAGGGGGCAAGCCAAAGGCTCCCTTGATTCCACTGCCAGTGGTTGGGACTCCCTTTGAGAGGGTGGGGATTGACATTGTTGGTCCCCTAGACCCACCAACTGCTTCAGGTAACAGGTACATTGTGGTGGTAGTGGACCATGCCACCAGGTACCCTGAGGCAATACCCCTCCGGACAGTCACTGCTCCCACAGTGGCTAGGGCCCTACTTGGTGTGTTCACCAGAGTGGGATTCCCAAAGGAGGTGGTCTCAGATAGGGGCACAAACTTTATGTCAGCCTATCTGAAAGCCATGTGGGATGAGTGTGGTGTTACTTATAAGTTCACCACCCCCTACCATCCACAGACCAATGGTCTGGTGGAAAGATTTAATAAGACCCTGAAGGGCATGATCATGGGTTTGTCTGACAAACTCAGGAGGAGATGGGATGTCCTCCTCCCTTGCCTGCTGTTTGCCTACAGAGAGGTGCCACAGAAGGGGGTTGGATTCAGCCCCTTTGAGTTACTGTTTGGGCACCCTGTAAGAGGCCCATTGTGCTTGGTGGGAGAGTCTTGGGAAAAGCCTCTCAAGGAATCCAAGGAGAATGTGCTGGATTATGTACTAGGCCTGCGGTCTCGCATGGCTGAGTATATGAAGAAGGCAAGCAGAAACCTGGAGGCCAGTCAGGAGCTCATGAAGCTCTGGCATGATCAAAAGGCTACCATGCCTGAGTATCACCCAGGACAGCTGGTGTGGGTTTTGGAGCCCATGGCTCCTAGGGCACTACAGGCCAAATGGACTGGGCCCTATCCAATCCTAGAGAAAAAAGGTGAGGTCACCTACTTGGTGGACCTTGGCACCCCCAGGAATCCTCACAGGATCCTACATGTAAACAGGATGAAATCCCACCAGGACAGGGCAGACATGACCATGCTGATGGTCACTGATGAAGGGAAGGAGGAGGAGGGTGAACCTCTGCCAGACCTCCTGTCCTCAAAGGCAAAAGATGGGTCAGTGGAGGGAGTGGTACTCTCTCCCAAATTGACAGATCAGCAACAACAAGACTGTAAGCAAGTCTTGGGACAGTTTGCTAGTCTGTTCTCCCTGACCCCTGGACTCACCAATTGGTGTGTCCATGATGTTGACACTGGTGACAGCTTGCCTGTCAAGAACAAGCTGTACAGGCTGTCTGACCAGGTCAAGGCCAACATCAAAGCTGAAGTGGCTAAGATGTTGGACCTGAAGGTAATTGAGCCCTCTGATAGTCCTTGGCCCAGTCCAGTGGTACTGGTGCCCAAAGCTAATCCCCAAGGTGGGAAGAAAGAATTAAGATTCTGTGTGGACTACAGGGGTCTAAATGCAGTCACTAGGACTGATGCTCACCCCATACCTAGAGCTGATGAGCTCATTGACAGGTTGGGGGCTGCCAAATTCCTGAGCACATTTGATCTGACCTCAGGATATTGGCAGATTGCCTTAAGTCCAAGAGCTAAGGAGAGGTCAGCATTTTCCACACCAGAGGGCCACTTTCAGTTCAAGGTGATGCCCTTCGGGATGAAAAATGCTCCTGCCACCTTCCAACGGTTGGTGAATAGAGTCCTGTCTGGGTTGGAATCTTTTAGTGCAGCTTATCTAGATGATATAGCTGTATTTAGTTCCACCTGGAGGGACCACCTGGTCCACCTGAAGGAAGTACTTCAGGCCCTGCTTCAAGCAGGCCTGACTATCAAGGCAAGCAAGTGCCAGATAGGGCAAAGTTCTGTTGTGTACCTGGGCCACCTTGTTGGTGGAGGCCATGTACAACTTCTCCAGCCCAAGATCCAGACTATCCTGGATTGGGAGGCTCCAAAAACCCAGACTCAGGTCAGGGCCTTTCTTGGCCTGACTGGGTACTACAGGAGGTTTGTTCAGAATTTTGGGACCATAGTGGCCCCTCTGACTGAGCTTACCTCCAAGAAACAGCCCAAGAAGGTCATTTGGACCCCAGAGTGTCAGAAAGCTTTTGACACCCTAAAACAGGCTATGTGTTCAGCACCAGTGTTACTGGCCCCTGACTATAGCAAGGAGTTTGTAGTGCAAACAGATGCTTCAGAGGAAGGGATTGGGGCAGTGTTAGCACAAGTTAATGAAGAGGGCCATGATCACCCAGTTGCCTTCATCAGCAGGCGACTACTCCCCAGAGAGAAAAAATGGAGTGCCATTGAGAGGGAGGCCTTTGCTGTGGTTTGGTCCCTGAAGAAGTTGAGGCCTTACTTGTTTGGCACTCACTTCCGTGTACAAACTGACCACAGACCTCTCAGATGGTTGATGCAGATGAGGGGGGAGAACCCAAAACTGTTAAGGTGGTCCATTTCCCTACAGGGGATGGACTTCACAGTGGAGCACAGACCTGGGACTGCTCATGCCAATGCAGATGGCCTTTCCAGGTTTTTCCACTTAGCTGATGAGGACTACCAGGGTGTAGGTTAGTACCCATCACCTTTCATCTGGGGGGGGGGGGCAGTGTAGGAAAGTCCTTTTTTTTGCCTGATCACCCCCACTCTTTCTGGATAGGTACTGGTGGTTACTGACTCTTGGCTGTGCCCTGGGTACTGCTTACCAGTCCCAGGGCCAGTGCTCTGTGTAAAATGGATATGCAAATTAGGCTAATTATAATTGGCTAAGTTAACCTACCTATAAGTCCCTAGTATATGGTAGGGCATGTAGGTTTAGGGACCACAGCATAGGTGGTGCACACCTAGGTGCATTGCTGAGGTGCCCAGTGTCATTTTAAAAGCAAGCCTGCCTTGCTGGCTGCTTTTAAATTAAAGTTATATGCAAATTCGACTTTGGAATTAAAGGTACTTCCAAAGTCTTAAACTACCTTATTTTTACATATAAGTCACCCCTAAGGTGTGCCCTATGTGCCCCTAGGGCTGGGTGCCATGTAACTATAAGCAGGGACTTTATAAAAATAGATTTATAAGCCCTGGTGAGGTAAAAACAGCCAAATTCGTTTTTCCCTCATTGAAGTAAATGGCCTTCATAGGCTAGAATGGGCAGACTTTATTTTAAATTTTAAAGTCTCCTTAAATGTTACATACCAAGAATTTGGTATCAAATTGATTGTTATAATAAATCCCACAACTTCCAGTTGTTGGATTTAATATAACTTGTCCAGGTAAAAAGTTTAGACTTTACCTAAAAAGTTGCCAATTTCAGCTCTGCATTGTTTTTGCTGCTGTGCTCTGATTGGCCAGCCTGCAGCAGCTTCTGCCAGGCTACTTTAATGAGGTGTGAAGTGGCCTGGCTTCACACAAAGGAATGTGCTTGGGGGAGAGAATCTCCCCTCAGCAGATGGTGAGGCAGGAAGGGGGAGGGCTGCCAAACTGGTCTTCAAAGGCAGAGAAGGACATCTGGAGCACCCAGCAACACCCCCACATCCTGCAACCCCAGACAGCTAGGTGCCCCCTTGATTAGATTAGGAGAGGGCAGGAGAGGGGTGTGTTTATGATTTTTAGCCACACCAGTGGGTGGGCTCAGCCAGATCTCTCCTCCAAAAATCAGATTCATCCATTTTGGATTTTTAGAGACTGTTGCCTTCTGGGATGGATTTTTGCCACACTTCCCAGGAAGTGGTCATCACAGGGGGACGACCCTGTCCCTGATTGGAGAACCAGGGCCCCCCTGCTTTTCACCCAGGAGCAAGGATAAAACTGGCAGACCTGCACCCACACCTCAGATCCCCACCAACTTTCAAGAAGAAGGAACTACAAGGAGAAGAAGGACTGCCCTGCTGGACCCCTGGCCTGCACCTGGACCCTGCACTCAGAAAGACTGCACCAGCTGCACACTTGGGCTTCACCACAAGAAGGACTTTGCCTGGCTTCCACTGGTTCAAGGAGGGACTCCCTGTTTGCTACAGGTGAAAAATTGCTATCCAGAGTCCCCTGCACCAACTCCTGAAAAAGTGACCAGCTGACCACTGTCCAGTGGCCAAAAAGGAGTTTGCGCCAGGTGCATTCTGGGAGTTGAAGTCCGCACTTCCCAAGGACCATCACAGAACTTCTGGACCCTTGGGGTGAGCTGTGGACCCCAAAAGAACCTTGAAAGAACATCTGGGTGAAGCCCCAGAAGTTTGGAAAAGATTGGAGAATTTTTGAAAAAAAGCTCCATAAAGTGACCGACCCGACGCGGAAATTCTAGCCGGCTTGCCTCAACCGCGACCCGGCCTGACTTCGTGGTTCGTCCCGGTAAAGAAAAACATCCAAAAAAGAGACTAAGTCCGAACGTAAAAAGTTGACCGGGACCTTCCAGCCATCGTATCCGAGAAGGGCTCCACGGACGTCGGATCAAGATCCAGGTTTACCCCGGTCGAAGGATTTTCATCTCGAAAAAACGACTAAGTCCGAAGGTAAAAATCACCACGAGGAAACCGACTTCGCGTATCCGGACAAGGGCTCCAGGAGGTCGGATCCAACTGGCAGGTTCGTCCCGGGGAAGAAAAACATCAAAAAAGAGACTAAGTCAGAAGGTAACTTTTTAACCGAGGCCTCCCGCGACTTGTAGCCGAGCAGGGCTCCATCGCGGTCGGCCTGAAAGTTTGACTTTGCCCCGGTCCTGGTGCAACCAGATGACCCGATTGGCGCTTTTTGTTTCTAAGCGCTAGAAAATAATAATACTTTAAAAATTCATATCTCCGGTTCCCCTGAACCGATTTTAATCGTTTTTGTGTCATTTTAAAGATAAAACTATAAGCTATGTTTATAAATTGGTTTTGGATTTTTAAACTGTTTCCTGTGTTTTATTTAATTACTGTTTTGTGATATTTGAATGCTTTACACTTTGTCTCCTAAGTTAAGCCTTGACGCTCGATGCCAAGCTACCAAGGGTAGAGCTGGGATTAATTTACTGAGACCTAACTGTACCTATGTGGAGGTTTGTGGCTTGTTGCTAGGTGTAGGTACCTACCTGCCCTACCAATAACCCATTTTCCAACATAGGCGAAATAAAATGTATCTAGGGCAAAGTGCACTGAGGCCTAATATGTTAACCTAACGTGCATGAAGCTACATTAAAAAATGGCTACACTACACCCTCCCCTTGTCGGTAGAAAGTGGTTTAAGCCGAAGCTAAAAATGCCCTAAGCTAAAATATAAGTAAAACCCTATCAAATTTCAATAAGTTAAGAGGACATCAATGCATATTAATCCTCAATTTACCTTATGAGCATGCGGCCAAATGCCGAATTCAAATGATAATGTCAATTTAGAGTAAATCCAAATCAAACAGTGGACATGGAAAGCAGGAGATTCTCCACTTCGGCAGATGACAAAAACGGAAAATCCACGCCAAAGACTATCAAGGAGCAGGTGTTTTCCAAAGCCCTAGTGTCAACCAAGACGGCATCCCGTGCAGAGCCTATGAACGAGTTAAAATCAACTTCCTCCAGGAAGGGTATCTCGTAAGCAGCCTCTCGAAGCAAACGCAGCCGCAGCGCACATGTCTGGTAAAGAGCCCTCTTCGGGAACATCAGCAGATCAGCATCAACCACTGGGGGGCGTAGCTGTGAGAGACAAACGTCCAGTGCATGTTCAAAAGAGCACCAACGGCACCGAAATACCGGTTGCACACAATCCAAAACTGGTCTGAATGACAGAGACCAGTCACACTCCAAATGTTCCAGGAGTGTTGCTCCAAATTGCTGCATCATGCGTTCACGACACAGCTGCGCTGATGGGAGCGCCCACATTCGTCCTTGTTGCGGCGGGACAGCCATTGCGGAAAAACAACAGCAACAGCAAAATGCTGGCTAATAAAGCCAAAGTTATCAGAAATCTCCCAAAAATGCTTCCGAAAATGGAATGAATAGCCGAAGGTATTAAACAGAATATGGAAGAGAAGGTGTGAACGAAACCAACACCAACGGCTTTGATAAAATTTGCTAATCCACCCGTGCTGGAAGCATTAAATATAGATCCCATGAGTTCACCAAAGTGGCTCGGAAAGTTTGTATTTAACAGGGACTGTATTTCCGCTGATGACCTTGCCACCTGCAATGCGTAGGTCTTGCGTGCAGATGTAAGGGCCACATGCTTCTGAAACAATAAAGCCTTCAGTCTGCTTAACTTGTCGAAATTCACCTTGGAAGTAGCAATGTGAGGCCAAATATCTGCTACCTCCCTAATTTTAGTGGGGGGAAACAACACATGCCCGCAGCAAGTAACAACCTTAGTGACCGAAACAATGTAAACTATTCCGGCCCGCATACCACACCAGTCTTCACTATTTAGGAGGACATAGCTGCCGTTGGAAAGCACCTGGAACGTGCGTCTAATCAAGGGGACCGGAACTCCCTTCAGATAGCAAGCCAAGTTCGCAACCGAAGCATTACATGCCCCATGCAAGAACAGCTGCTTACAAATCATCGAATGGCTGACTGAAGTCTTGCATTCACTACCACTAAGAAAGACCTCTTTCATGCCATTGAGGCATTTGTACAAGAAGGGAAGCTCCCACACCTCATGGATGTAACTATCTCCCAACTTTTCATATCTGCCTACCGGAACATGTTTCAAACAAGAAGTGAACTGTAATGTAGAAATAGAAGATTTATAACCCCATGTATCAACCACTCTGCAGAGGGAATCTCGGCCACGGTAAAAGGCAATCTTTCTAACTTTTCAATGTTGAGCATGACATAAGTCGCCTCCTTCTTAGCCATTAGTTGTCACGTCAAATTAAAGGAAAAAAATATTTCCCTGGCGCTGATATGCTGCCACGGAACGCGACCCGCCTTCAATGTCTGAATCGTCCCACCCAACTGTATAATGGACCTGGTCTGACCCTGTCCATAATATAAAGAAGACATATCTGATTGTATAATGTCTATAGCAGAAGAAACAATGTTGTTAATTGTATATATCCGGTCGGACAAGGTGTGAATTCCATTATCCACAACAGCTAATGCTTTTTTCATATTTTCCTGATCTATCTGCCTTAACCGGGCTGCAGCCTCTTGTTGGGAAAGTTTCCGTATTTCATTGTACACTTCATACAAGAAATGCTTCCTACGTGGTATCTTCGGGCCTGACAAAAAATCTTGTAAGTCAGTGTTATTAGACAGGAGAGTGAGATGTGTCTTGACTGCATCTACCGAGGATGTTTTTAGCCATTGCTGGCACAATTTTCCCACACTATATGTCGTAATTATTTCAGCATGTTCTGGGGATATATAGCGAGGGTCTGACCTACTCGTTCGGAAACCCGCCGAAGAGGTGACAAAACTTTGATGACACCTGTTGGTATCTATTGGCCACAATAACCACCCACCTGGACGTGTCAGTGAAGCATTAAATGTACCATTCTGGACCCATTCAGTAAGCTCACTAAAAGTTGCATGTGTATACTTTTGCCAGTTATCAAATTTCGCAGGGGCAGGGATGCTAGGCATATTTAATTCTCTCATTGTAGCTAAGCCTAGGCAGCTGGTCTGTTGTACTGTTTCATTTAAAAAAATCATTTGAACAGGAATGAGACATGCTCTAAACAATGTTTCTCTACCCTTGGTTTGCCAATTTTTTGTTCCCTAAACACTTTTTAAATCAAGATTTTTTGACCAATATTCATAACCTTCAATTGATCACCGGGAAACAAAGGAGTCCGAATATATAAATTTTGTGTTAGTCAGCAACATTTGTTTATCTTTGTGAGAAAACAGGGTTGATTGCAGAGGCCCCCTAACTTTTTGCCCCCATTTTTCACTTTTTGGTGGTGTTTTCCTGACTCTGATGGTGCCCTGGGTACTGCTAACCAGTCTCAGGGCCTGTGCTTTGTGTAAAATCAATATGCAAATTATATTTGGCTAAGTGAACCTACCTATAAGTCCCTAGTATATGGTCGGGCATGTAGGTTTAGGGACCACAGAATAGGTAGTGCACCCATAGGTGCACTGCTGAGGTGCCCAGTGTCATTTTAAAGGCAGGCCTGCCTTGCTGGCTGCTTTTAAATTAAAGGTATATGCGATTTTAGAATTAAAAGTAGTTCCAAAGTGTTAAACTACCTTATTTTTACATATAAGTCACCCCTAAGGTGTGCCCTATGTGCCCCTAGGGCTGGGTGCCATGTAACTATAAGCAGGGACTTTATAAAAATAGCTTTATAAGCCCTGGTGAGGTAAAGACAGCCACATTTGTTTTCCCTCATGGTAGTAAATGGCCTTCATAGGCTAGAATGGGTAGACTTTATTTAAATTTTTAAAGTCTCCTTAAATGATGCATACCAAGAATTTGGTATCAAATTAATTGTTGTAATAAATCCCACAACTTTCAATTGTGGGATTTAATATAACTTGTTCAGGTAAAGAGTTTTAAACTTTACCTGAAAAGTTGCCAATTTCAGCCCTGCATTGTTTTTGCTGCTGTGCTCTGATTGTCCAGCCTCTAGCAGTCTGGCCAAGCTGCCTTGATGAGGTGTGAAGTGGCCTGGCTTCACACAAAGGAATGTGCCTGTGGGAAGGAATCTCCACTCAGCAGATGGTGAGGCAGGAAGGGGGAGGGCTGCCAAACTGGTCTTCAAAGGCAGGGAAGGACATTTGGAGCAACCAGCAACACCCCCACATCCTGCAACCCCAGACAACTAGGTGCCCCCTTGATTAGATTAGGAGAGGGCAGGAGAGGGTGTGTTTATGATTTTTAGCCATACCAGTGGGTGGGCTCAGCCAGATGAAACCTCCAAAAATCAGATTCAGCCATGATGGATTTTTAGAGAATGTTGCCTCCTGGGATTGATTTTTGTCACACTTCCCAGGAAGTGGTCATCACAGGGGGAAGGACCCTGCACCTGATTGGAGAACCAGGACCCCCCTACTTTTCACCCAGGTGCAAGGATAACACTGGCAGACCTGCACCCACACCTCAGTTCCCTACCACATCCAACAAGGAAGAACTACAGAAGAAGAAGGAATGCCCTGCTGGACCCCTGGCCTGCACCTGGAATCTGCACTCAGAAGGACTGCACCAGCTGCACACTTGGGCTTCACCACAAGAAGGACTTTGCCTGGCTTCAACTGGTTCAAGGAGGGACTCCCTGTTTGCTATAGGTGAAAAATTGCTAACCAGAGTCCCCTGCACCAACTCCTGAAGAAAGCGACCAGCTGACCACTGTCCAGTGGCCAAAAAGGAGTTTGCGCCAGGTGCATTCTGGGAGTTGTAGTCATCACCCCCCAAGGACCATCTCAGAACTTCTGGACCCTTGGGGTGAGGTGTGGAACCTCAAAAGAACCTTAAAAGGACATCTGGGAGAAGCCCCAGAAGTTTGGAGAAGTTTGGAGAACTTTTGTAAAAAAGCTCCATAGAGGGACCGATCCGCCGCGGCAACTCTAGCTGGCTTGCCTCAATCGCGACCCGGCCTGATTTGCTGGTTCGTCCCGGTAAAGAAAATCTCCAAAAAAGAGCCTAAGTCCGAAGGTAAAAAGTTGACCGGGACCTCCCAGCCAGCGTATCCGAGGAGGGCTCCATGGACGTCGGATCAAGATCCAGGTTTACCCCGGTCGAAGGATTTTCACCTCGAAAAAAAGACTAAGTCCGAAGGTAAAAATCTCCACCGACGATTCCAGCATCGCGTATCCAGAGAAGGGCTCCAAGAGGTCGGATTGGACTGGTAGGTTCGGCCCGCTGAAGAAAATCTTCGAAAAAGGGACTAAGGCCCTCATTATGACCCTGGCGGTGTTGCACCGCCAGGGCCAACGGGGCGGGAGCACCGCCGACAGGCCGGCGGTGCTCCCTTGGGCATTCTGACCGCGGCGCTTTGGCCGCGGTCAGAAATGGAAAACCGGCGGTCTCCCGCCGGTTTTCCGTTGCCCATTTGAATCCCCCATGGCGGCGCAGCTCGCTGCGCCGCCATGGGGGATTCTGACACCCCTCACCGCCATCCTGTTCCTGGCGGTTCGCCCGCCAGGAACAGGATGGCGGTAGGGGGTGTCGCGGGGCCCCTGGGGGCCCGCTAGTATTTCACTGTCTGCATAGCAGACAGTGAAATACGCGACGGGTGCAGTAGCACCCGTCCCACCTTCCCACTCCGCCGGCTCGATTACGAGCCGGCTTCATGGTGGGAAGGTCGTTTTCCCCTGGGCTGGCGGGCGGCCTTTCGGCGGCCGCCCGCCAGCCCAGGGGAAAAGTCAAAATACCCGCCGTGGTCTTGCGACCGCGGTACGGTATTTTGACGGCGGGACTTTGGCGGGCGGCCTCCGCCGCCCGCCAAGGTCCGAATGAGGGCCTAAGTGTGAAGGTAAACTTTGAACCAAGGCCTCCCACGGCCTGTAGCCGAGCCGGGCTCCATCGCGGTCGGCCTTAAACTTTGACTTTGCCCCAGTCGATGTGCAACAAGATGACCCGATTGGTGTTTTGTTTCTAGGCGCTAAAAAACAATAATTCTTTAAAAATTCATATCTCCAGTTCCCCTTATCCAATTTTATTCGTTTTTGTGTCATTTTAAAGATAAAAATATAATCTATGTTTATAAATTGGATTTGGATTTTTAAACAGTTTCCTGTGTTTTATTTAAATACTGTTTTGTGATATTTGAATGCTTTACACTCTGTCTCCTAAGTTAAGCCTTGGCGTCCCTGAATGCCCTTGAGGCAAAAGCAGGGCCCTGGTCCGAATGGAATGCCGCAACTGCATATGTACCGACAAAGACTCGCAAATCTTTAATAACAGTCCGAGCGTCAGCCGAGCGTTGTGGCCACACCCACACAAATCTGGAGCAAGAATCTACAGCGACTAGTATATGTTTGTATGCACTATCAGGTGTTAGTGGACTGCAATGATCCAAGTACACACATTGTAATGGTCTGTTGGATATTACGAGGGGTGTCTGCGGCAGGCGCTTAGCTGTTGAAACTTTAATTTGTTGACAGATGTCACAACAAAGGACATACTGCTTAGTCTCTTTATAGAGACCAGGCCACCAATAACGGACCTGTAATAGCGAAATTGTAGCTGCCACTCCAGCATGTGCAGATGCCACTCCCTCATGCGCTGCTTTAATCAATTGTGGTCTTACATCTTTATTGGGGATGTCGCCTACGCTTGGAATTTTAACTTCAGCCTTCAGCATACTTCCCATGAAGTATTGATATTTATTAGGAAATCCTTTTGGATATGGCGTGCCATCAACCGTAGCTTTTATGGCAGCCATAATATCTGTGTCCGGTTTGGAACTCAGACGAGTCACTGCATCTACAGTGGCAACTGCCACTGCCGACTTTGTGCCTTCATCAGCCAAGGTATTTCCAGCAACGTGTATTCCAACGCGCTGGTGCCCAAGTGTTTGCACAGCATGGGCTTTTGGTAGTGTCTCTTTCAAGTCTACTACTTTCCCCTACAGTAGTCTGTGTTTTATGGTGTTGCCTTTTGAATCTCTGAACCCATTCAAGCGCCAGTAATGCAGTTATTCGTTAAAGGACTGGACGCAATAATTTGAATCACAAACAATCAGTGTGAACTGCATTGGATCCGTATGTCCTAGTGCCATTAGTAGAGCTTTTAGCTCAGCCAATTGTGCTGTACAATCCCATAAGGTCTGTGTATAGGTATGTTGGGGGCAGAATTTCTCCCCCTCCATATAGCCACTCACAACCGCACATGCAGCAGAATATTGGTGTTTTTTTTCAATTGCTGGTTGCGCAGAGCCATCAGTGTACATGACTACTTGATATTGATCAATAGGCAACGTGTCAGCGCGAACTGGATATTCAACTTCATATTGTAGAAATTCCTGAGTTTGTAAATTTGGGTCAATAATGTAGTCTACATCAGTGGCTGTTAAAGACGTAGCCCATTGTATCCATTGTGGGTGCAGTGCTTTTGTGTTCGGGACGCTAGCTTTTGTAACAGCCTCAAGGGCCGGAATAGGAGAAATGACAATAATGCGTTTTCCCTGGGCAAGAGGTCTCTCCTTAATAACAGCCATCTGTACAGCAGATTTTCTCTGTGGGTGCAAATTGTTGTTCAGCAGCAGAATACAAGTGTGACTTGTATCCAATCAGCACTGTCTCACCTTCATTAAATGTGACATAAGTGAACCCAATGGCCCCAGCTTTCACCCTCATGACCAAATGTGTCTTATTGTCCCGTGTGTGTAGATGTTTCTCTGCCAGCATATCTGCTTGTAACTCCCGAAGAGTATGTGTATGTTCAATTGTCCAGAATTTGCTTGAAAAATCAGGACGTATTAATTCACATAAAGGTTTTATATATTAGCATAATCAGGAATGTATGTTCTGCCAAAATTTAGAAAGCCCAAGAGTGATTGGTGTTTCTTAATCGTATTTGGTGGTTGCAATTGTGCACACTTTTCTAAGAATTGTGGCGCTAGGCTCTTCCCTTCATTCGACAGCTCATACCCCAGGAATATGATGCTGAGGAAGGAAATCTTTGATTTTTTTAAGTTAAATTTGTAGCTGAGTTCTGCAAACCCTACAACAATGCGGGCTACCCGGCTTAAATGTTGTAGCAACTCGTCATCTGTGAGATATATATCATCCACATATGACAACGCTTCAGGGTCTAACTCGTGTAAAATAGCAGTCACACGAGCTGCAAACAGTCCTGGGCTGTTCTTATAGCCTTGAGGCAAACAACAGATTTTTTTCTGGGAGCCTAGCGCGCTTGTTAAATCTCTGCTTTCAGGTGCTATATTCCATTCGAGATATCCAAAGATGTTTTATATTTTTTCCGCACAATGTTGCTCATTAGTGCAGCGCTATGTGAATTTTGTATAGCATATGTACGTGTATGTCCGTTCAAATGTCCGTAGTCTAATACTATTCTATATGAATGGTTTATCTACAGGGAATAAGGGATTATTCATCGGTGAGACACAGGGTTCTATTACCCCCTGGTATTCTAATTGTGTAAGTATTTCTCTCACCGGTGCCCTTATGGGATAGTGCAGTTGTGGCTGAGGCTCACCTTTAATAGGAATTGCATGATATGGAAAATCCCTATCCCACCCTATGTGATTTCTATATAACACAGGTGCCTGTGCGAGAGCCCATATTATAGAATAGGACTCAGCGAGTTCCTCTGGAACAAGGGGCGAGAAGGAAGGTTTAATAACCTCCTACCCAGCTGGGCAGGTTCGGACAAAATCGGGCGGCCAATCTTGTGCGGCCATCAAAATGTCATATATCTTAACGACACGATCCCAAAAGATTGCGTGTATAGTGCGTTCAATGTCTCCTTCCAATTGTAAAGTCACTGTATACACCCTATCGGGTTCGGAGACACGCATATCTGCTGTTTCTACTTGTATGAAGTCATCAGTTGCTTTCACCTCCAGATGCTTTAGAAGATTCCGGCGAACTATTGTGACCTCTGCCGCGCTGTCTAGAGCCCATGTCTTGTTCTTCAGGAGAACCCTCTTCCTGAGTGGCATGTCTAACTGAGACTGCTGCCACCTTTTTCTTTTTAAACTGTTGTTTTTGTTGTATCAGTTTCTCTTCCTTCTTGACAGAAACCTCCGAAGAGCGTTGTGATTCCTGTCTCGGTTTCACGTACTCTGTTTCCCGCTCTGACCGCCCACCTCTCTTATTTCTCTTTTCCGATGAGTCTTGAAAGAAACGAGATTGGCGTGTATCAGTATATTGATATCTATCAGGCGTTTTTATATTATCTCTATTTCTGATATTATACCTATTCTGCGGGGTCTCCGTACGTGGAGATTCTCCCCTTTCTTTTTTAGGTGTTTGTTGTTTTTTCTCCCAGCGCTTCTTATTACCCTCAGGTTGCTGTTTAGTATTATCTTTATTAATTTTTCCCTTAAATTGAGGTTTTTTGCGGTCTAGCCCCCAGGCTATCTCGACCGATACTGGAATATGTTTCTGCTATTAGTTTAGGCAGTTCCCGCTCCTGATCTTGTTGTGGGACGTCACAAAGACGCATGCGCACTGCAAGTGCAACTGCTTCCCCTTTAAGATTGCTTAGGATTATCGAAGAAACCATGGCAAAGTTGTCCATCAGTTGCATTCCCAAATCTAAGGCCGGGGCAGCCCCGTATTCATCCTGAATTTGTTTAAGCACTTCCGGTAGGTTGGCTAACGTCGGTGTACCGTGTGCCGTTGTATAGAGCGCAGCAAACACCGTGCCCCTTGTGTTACAATGTTCCACTGTGGGAACCATCCCAAAGGGTAAACACATAGTTAGTATTCTATGTTTGTCCTGAGGTCCCGTATGGGGAAATACCGCCTCCAGCATATACATTTTTTACACCAGCCAAAATGGAGTCTCATCCCGTTTTGCTGGGACTTTACCCATAATAGAGTGTACAGTCACTGGATTTACACCTGGTGTTACTGCGTGTGGTTGTGCTGGAGCAGCACGCGCTGGGTTTGTATTCAGTGTCTGCATCACAAATTGTACTAAACGTCTATATATTGCCGTTAAGTCAGTATATAAGCGTCGAACCTCAGCCACTGCCATATTTGCAGCCGCAGGATGTGGTGTATATGTGGCCAATAAAGGCCAGGTAGGACCATCATTACTTAGTGGACCTAACCTTACTAGTGATATCGTATGGGGTAGGGCACCATCAAGCCAATTATTATGTTCTTGATAAGATAGAGGCATCTCTAAGTATGCGTACGCCCTGTATTGTCCAGGCACGTTCACTACTGTATACGTATGGAATGTATTTGTATTCCCATCAACTGCTGGAAATGTGACCCAAGTGTAAAAAAGTTCTGTTCTATAGGCTGCGTGGGCATCCACCACAAACGTGACTGGACCACCCTGGGCCATAAGGCCGTGTGCTAGCAAATGTGCTGTGAGCTGTTGTCTCATGTTAAGAGCTATTTGTACAACCTGGGGATTCACCATCATAAAAGCACCAAGAGTTCAGAGAAGGCACACAAAAATGTTTTTTTTAATCCTTTTAAGGTTCAAGCTTGAACAACCACCCGCCTTAATTAGGGTTACCTTTACGGCGGTGGTGGAAATCCTCAGTACCACGGACGTCTCCGTATAAGGAACTGAGGGATCATTATATTATATGAGACCGAGATATACCGGTGGACCCGAAAATTTGAGCCTGACCAAACGTTGGTGGCGCCATGTCGCATAGGTTCTCATTATCCTAATAAGACTACTGGATTTTTGGGCGGCAAGATCGTTCGCAGTGTGGGGGACTAAGTCTGACCCACAGTGAAGGACCCTTGTCACCCCAAATCCGGGTTTTGCGCCGGCTAACTAGCAGTGCCTCACCTCTCCCGAAGGGAAGAGACAATTGGGCTGCCAAGCGCATGAAATCTTAGTACTTCCCAGGGAAGTCGTGGTCACTCAGGTCACAACCGGTTCTCTCACACACAGTACGGTCTCATATAGAAATGACAAAGGCAGTTTAAGTTTTAAAGATTGGTTTAATAAAGCGACTGCATTTTAGATAGCAAAGCGTGAGCTGCAATAACCAGAACTACACAACATAGTAGGATTGAAATAGTAACGATGAGAGTGAAGCACAAGAATAAGGCTATCATAGTGCAACTAGATTAGGTTCTAAGTTATAATCTGACCACAGCATGTGAAGCTCTAAGCCTGCCTTTCAGGTTCACCCCGGAGGACATCAACCCTCATACCTGAGCAAAGGCCTGTAATCTGCATCAGCATCTGCAACGATGCAGTCAGCATCTAGTTGTAGGTTCCTGGTTGGAATCTCCCTCTGACGTGTACTAGGACTAGAAAGTGTTTTTATAACTAACACGCAGATGTTCTAGGAAAAACGTCCCTACGTAAGAATGCGTAT
This sequence comes from Pleurodeles waltl, assembly GCF_031143425.1. Classification (NCBI taxonomy): domain Eukaryota; kingdom Metazoa; phylum Chordata; class Amphibia; order Caudata; family Salamandridae; genus Pleurodeles; species Pleurodeles waltl. The sequence continues at coordinate 1,733,065,939 of NC_090444.1, forward strand.
TTTCTACGAACACTAGAGACTAAACTTCTACCATGTTTTCAGGCAATGTACCAGACTGTAGCCTTGACTGAAGCACAGGGTGAGCAGGAATGCATTGTTTGAGAACACAGTGCTGAACTAAACTAAACAGTGTGATAGAAATAAATAAAACAAGACCGTAAAATTGGTTATTGTAAAATAACAGTGCAAGGCTAAATAAAATGTATCTAGGGCAAAGTGCACTGAGGCCTAATATGTTAACCTAACGTGCATGAAGCTACATAAAAAAATGGTTACACTACAGTCCGAAGACTGAAATGTGATAGAAATACCCTAGGCATTTAAAAATAGTTCTAAAACATACTGAGCAGCCTCGTGAAGTGACATGTATCTTTTTATATTTACAGGGCCCCACCATGTGATGGAAAAGCAAAGCGCAGTGTCCAGCTCGCCTCAGAGCTCAGGGTGAAGCAGCCATCTTGGCTGATGCCCAAGCAATGCTCCCCGGCAAACTACCAAAACTTCTAAAATTGTGTTAGCAGTCTGTCGTCAGTCAACTGGTGATTTTCCACAATGGAAAAAAAAAACGGTTGTAAGGACACACCATTCTCATACCAGTGTGGTCAGCACATTTCAGCTCACATGCGGCTGTCAGGATATTTCTGCAGGACCAGTGGGGAGATTTTCCTTAAAACTTGTAGTGACCTATAATGTTAATGACAGTATCTTATTAATGAGGCATTGTATTGTCACAAAGATGACTCTCTGTGTCACCTGTATGATATAAAATTCCATGATACTAAAATCAAAGGCCATTAAGACCCAAATGTTCCACAAATCTTTGTGCACCACTTGTGATCATAAAGAGGATGATTCTCATATAGTCTATCTCTCAGTGCCCACTTGCTCATCATTGCATTGTCCATTCCATGCGTTCTATATTCCACTTCATATGTTGCACTTATTCCTAGTCTGCCAAATCACTAGCTTCATTCTGAAGTTGTGTTCTATATTAAATTAAAACAACTTCATCCTCATATTCACTAGTATCATTCAACCTCCCAGACTTTCTTTCATATACCACTCACTGGCTGATATTAGACAACTCTGACAGAAGGTTTTGACTTACATAGTTCATGACCAAATGAGATTATTGTCAAATGCAAAGTTGTGAGCTCAGTCTTTCAGAGGCGAGTGTATACATTGAATGTGATTGGAGGCACTTATTAAGATCTGACGGACTCAGTTGTAGATAAACCACATGGAGCAGTAGACATGCAGATAAAAAAATATTTATTGTTGATTTACTGCTGAAGTATATTGCATGACCTCAGGAATAATCAAACTAAGGATTCAGGTGCAGTGCAACACAATTATATATAAATGAAACTAACAACAAATCTAATGAACCATTTCTTTCAGAAATTAAATTACCCTGGTCTTAGTTTCACAGAGTAACTACAAGAGTCTCCTAAAAAGAGCTGAAATTGAGTTTCTTTGTTCACATAGGCGGTCAGCCATAAGGTTGGCTGCTCATAGGCCTCAGTAATATGGCAGTCAGGCAGTGTGACGTTGATTCCAACCGTCTTTCTGAAGTGGGTCTTTTTTTTAAATGACCATTAGTGTCACAGGCATCATTTTGTAAATATCTGATGTGTATTGCTACGCATGTTGTTTGCATACAACTTAATTTAACATGTGCTGGCAATAGAGGCTTGTGGGACAGCTGACCTGGAACAGTATGCCACCTGGGTGCGTGTTGCAGTGCAGGAGACTGCAGGATGCGATTGGCTATTTGATGGGCAGGGGGGTGACATGCAGGTCATTGGCCTCCATTTTAGAAAAGTTGACACCATGTCTGGCTGTCTGTAAAGGCAGGGCAGTATCAAGGCTTAGGAGTAGTTAGTGGTGAAGTGTTTCTAGGGTGCGGGAATATTGGAGAACAACAAGGTAAGGTATGCATTGCACCTTTTAAAGGAGGCTGGGTGTAGGACCTGCTGATGATGGGTATTTTGGTAGGTGACTGGGGTGGCGCTGGCTGGCTGGTGCACTGTGGCTGGCTTGCCAAAAGCAGTCTCTCCCTGCTCACCACCACATGGAAAATTTTGTAGGTGGGAGAGCAAGTGGGGACGGCTAATGAGTCTGTGGCCAGCACAGCAGGGAATGTCTATGAGGAGCGAACATGAAGGGCATGGTGTAGGGTTGGAACCTCCACTAGTGCCCAATTATGCTTTTGCAGAACATTTTGGCTGGTAGGACAGTGGAATGGCCAGAGGAGATGTGTGCATCAGCAGTTTGTTTGCTGTAACTGACAGACACCAGGAGGATGTGCTGCCTCATGCAGTGCATTCATCAACATTGCAAGCATCACTGGCTGAAGTCAGCTTGAGGGCTGGGGCAAAGTCAAATGACACAGGGGAAAGGCCAGAGTAGAGTCTGAGAGGGCCTCCAGCTGGGAAAAGCCTCTGCCATCCTTGCAGCCAGGTTGGAATGAAGCGACAGGGGAGACATCATTTCTTTTGCTAGGTTGAAATGGCAGTTTTAAACTGCACACACAGGCTGCAATGTGAGTGCTGCAGCCCACTAGTAGCATTTAATTTACTGGCCCTGGGCACAGTTAGTGCCACTATACTAGCAACTTACAAGTGAATTCAGTTTGCCAATTGGGTGTAAACCAATTCTACCATATGTTAGGTGGAGTGAACTAGCAGTGGTAAGTAGTGTATAGCCCTAAGGCCAACAAAAACAGGCTTACAAAACAGGATGGTGAAGGCAGAAAGTTTGAGGGAAGACCACCCTAAGGCTCACAGGTCTAACACGAATGTCATTAGGAAGGCCCACAGTACTTTTGGGGTGTATGTCTGAGTTTGGTACAATGATGAGTTCAGGGCGAGGGTGCCAGAATTTGCAGAAGGAAAATGGGGAGAATTAGATAACTACATGTGGCTGCACACCATAGCACTGACCAGGCCAATACCCATGGTGTTTATGGTCAGCAGCTTGTCACTTGTTTACGGGCCTTTCAAGGGCATCCTACACATAGTGGGTTGCGAGCATTGCACTGGAGACAGACAGAATAGGGTGGAGCATGATGAAAATTTAACCAGGGTCCTGCAACAGGGAGTATTGTAGGTTTTCACACAACTGCTCCAGGTGTGCAGCACAATATCTGCATTCTCTCTTTAGAGGTAACACAGGTGGGACTCAGAGGGTGTAGAAGAAAACGTGCACTAACAGATTCTGGGACACTAGAAAGGCACAAGCACTTTCAGGAAAGAGCTCTTATTCCAGTTGTGGTGGAGAAGTTGGCTTACTGGCTGCAATGGTATGACAGTAAAGAAGATGCACATTTGTTAGCGTTTTATTTGGGGTTTGTGTTGGGATAAGCAGGCCAATGAACAGGAGGTGGGCAGAGAATTTAAAACTGGTGAAGGAATACTCAGAAGTACTACAGTCAAAATTAATGAAGGAAACTAAGGAAGGCAGAATGGGTTAGCTGTTTCAGTATCCCATGGGCAGGCTATGGCTTTGCCATCATGGTAGTTCCCAAAAAAGATCAGGGACAGTTCAAACTTACTCAACATTTGTCATGGCCGGAAGGACAGTCACTGAATGACTATGTCTGTGATGGCTTATGGTTTTCAACATATTTCTCATTGAATGTGGCTATTGGCCTGATGACACTGCTAGGGCCGGGAGCACATTTGTTGAAGAGCGACATAAATTCTATGTTCCCCCTGTTGCTTGTGACCCCAGAGGAAAATGATCTAGTAAGAATTAAAGTGTTGTTAGTAAAGACCATAAAAGGGGTTATGAAAGAAAGTCAGATGTGGCACCCAAAGTGAATGTGTCAGATAGATGTGCAGCCACAGTTCTTTTTGTGGTAAGGAAGTGCATATAGAACCTTGCAGGAAGTATTAGTGGTAGTTTCGGATGTGGCGAGGAGTGTAGGCTCCATTTGGTGGGGGGCATAAAAACTTCTTATGCAGGGTTCTTATGGTTGATTGCTTACTGAGCTGTTTTAAAGGTTTGAAAAGGTTTTATTGCCTTTTGGGGTGGATGAAGCAGTCTAAAGTGGGGGGAGGTATGTTTACACAGACATAAGGCAGGAAGTTGAAGGTTTACAGTGTTAGGAAGCAAATAAAGTTCAGGAAATAGGATATATATACATTGATAGGGCTGTTAAGTTGGGAGATGGGTGGGGGTATGTGAGGGTGTAGGTGATTACTGATGTCTAGTGAGGTATTTTATAGTTTATATGGTGATTTTGCCTAAGGTTAAATGTTTGTAATGGGCACCTGCTTCATTACAGCCTTTTCCATAGTACTCGTTGTTGGTCTTTTACGTCCTCTCACCCAATTACATTGAATTTGTACACTAACCTCTGAAGGATGGTACTACCAACTCTGTATTTGAAAGTAAGCCCTTTTTGGGACAGAAACATGTACCAGACTTCACTTTCCAGAGGTCTGTGAAATTATGACTCCCTGCATCACACGACAGAGCTGTTTCCACATACACTGCTCATGAGATGCCTCAATATATCATGTCAACCACCAGCATCTAATAACAGCGGCCTGGCCTTTGGAATACGTTTTGGTCCGGGCATGTCAGTAAGAACTGTCTGTCTGGAGTGGCCAATATTGCCCATTGGGTGTTATATGAGAGAAATTCCGACATACAGCATAATGGTTGTTCTTTACCTGTTTTTTTACTTCATATAGAACACGGCTTCATAATGAAGCAAGTGATATGACAGACAATACTTCTTTTCTTCGCCCCAATTCAGAGATGGTAAAGTAGCTGGAATGAAAGTACAAAATGTAAGGACTCGAAGTACACTGTGCAATCATGACTGAGTGGGCACTGAGAAATAGATCTTTGTGAGAATGGTCTGTGTGATGAGTTATGATTATAATAACCAATAAGAAAAAAGATGTGTGAAACGCTGCAGACTTACAGGCATATTTACAAGCCCCTTGCGCCTCCTTATGCCACACAAGCGTCATTTTTTTATGCTAATATGGCAATAAGGAGACAATTTCCGGACTCAATATTTACAAAGTGGCGCAATGCATTGTGCCACTTTGTAAACCCTTGCGCCACATTATGCCTGCAGCAGGCATAGAGGGGGCGTCCCCTTGTTTGGAGGCCCAGAAAAATATCACAGTGAAATTTACTAGATTTTGTTCAGGGCAGGTGTTGAAATGACGCACCCATAATCTCCTGTGGGCATCCCTGTGCTTTGCTGGACTACCGACAAAGTTGTTAGCGCTACTTCAGCAAAGTGCCACAATAGCACCAAAAATGTTGACGCTATTGTGGTATTGTGAGCCATGATGGGCTGTATTTTAAATATGGTGCACCCGTAGTGCTGTTGGGGGGGAGCAAGAAAAGTGGCGCATCAATGCTGATGCACCACTTTCTTGTAAATATGCCCCTTAATATTCTTTGATTTTGTTACTTTGGCATTTGGTATCTTATAGGTGCAAGGTTAAGGTGTGATTGTTGTGAAACAATAATTTGCACGATGAATGCCTTACTGTGACTAATATTAAGGATCAGTTTGATGTTTTAGTAAAATCTTCAAATTGGTCTCAAGAAAGCATCTGATAGGTGCAAAAAAGCTGAAAAACAGAAATATATGGGAAGGATGCGTCCTTAACCATCATTTTTTAAACAAATGTGGGAAGTCATCAGAAAATTATAAATGTGATTGTTGGAAGACTGATTACATGATTTCAGATGTTGAGTTAGTCTGCCAACAAGGACCCATTGTTTGAAATACACACTACCCCTTCATTGAGGAACATCATACTCAGGGACGGAATATAGAGCAGCAACATCAGTGCAAATTTGATAATCAGCGACAGTGGTGGTAGGTATAAGCAACAGCATAAAAGATAATTTTGATAACGTGTTTTGGTCCTAAACTCTGTACTTGATATTATACTATTATCCTCAAAACTCCTAAAACTATTGTACTAGGGAACTTCATTAGCTGGGCAGATTCCTTGAATGCTAACATTTTTCCTGATTTCTGCTCAACTTTAACACTTACAACAGGTCCGGTTGGCTCGGATCAACGTTTTTCAGCAAGTTGGATTTGACGTCAGCCTACCATCAGGTCAAGTTACATGAAGACTCAAGAGACTTTACGACCTTCATCACACCCTTTGGTACCTACAGATTTAAAAGAATGCCATTTGGCCTCGTATCTGCAGCAGCGGTGTTTCAGCGTGTCATGCACAATTTGTTTGGGTCAGAGCCGGGAGTTAAATTTTTCCAAGATAACATTTTGATACATGGTCAAACGGAGGATGAACATGAGTTGAGAGTCAGGAGAGTTCTCACAATATTGAGGAAACATGGTCTGACTTTGAAACTTAAAAAATGTTCCTTTTGTAGAACAGAAATGTATTATTTGGGCCACAAAATATCATCGGATGGAATGCATCCAAAGAAGGAACTGGGGGAAAATATTCTAGAGATCCAGAAAAGAGAGAAGAACTTTTCTCTTTTCTTGGGATGGTAGAGTTCCATGCCAAGTTTTTACCAAATTTGGCATCTAAAACTATGCACATGCGTAACTTACTGAAGAAGGGGTGTGAATATGTGTGGAGTGATGCTTGCAAGGAAGAATTTGAAAATCTCAAGAGAGAATTATCAAGTGTTGAGTGTTTGAAATCTTTTGATCCAGGAAGAGACAGTGTTGTAATGCCTGATGCTAGCATGAAAGGTCTTGGTGCTGTCCTATTGCAGGAAACAGAGGAGGGAGTGCTACAACCCATCGTATATTGTTCAAGGACATTACGAGGAGCAGAAATCAACTACTCTACAATTGAGAAAGAAGCTTTGAGTGTTCATTGGGCAATTAACAAACTAAAAAAATGTGTGTGGGGGAAGAACTTTCAAATTTTCACTGATCATAAACCTCTAGTAGAAGTGTTCACGAGAAAGGGCCTTGACACTATTTCCAGCAGGATTAGTAGGTGGGTTGTTAGTTTGCAAGAATTTGCTTTCAAGGTACATTATGTTCCGGATTTGACTAACAGGATAGCTGATTGTTTGTCAAGGCTCAGTACAGAAACAGAAGAGTGTGAGGGAAAAGTTATGGATGATGTAGTGAGTGTATGTAGTATAACTGACGGTATTGTTGGACGTGAAGAGTGGGTTAAAGCGGTTGAAGAGGATTCTATTTTACAGAGTGTGTGTTGTAGCCTAAGTGAGAGTTGGAACAAGAATGCAAAGTGTAAAAGGGAGTTGGAAAGTTATTGGAAAATAAAAGAAGAACTTTCGGTGGAAGATGGAGTTCTGTTGCTTGGGTCAAGATTAGTGGTTCCAGCAAATTTGAGGGAGAAAATAATGGAGCTGGGACATGAAGGACACCAAGGAATGAGTAAAACAAAAGCGAGGATTTGTCTCAAATATTGGTGGCCAGGGATGGACATTATGATTGAGAGGAAAATCAGAGAGTGTGTTGATTGTTGCAACAGTGACAAGATATATAAAGTCAGGGTACCACCTATGGGTATTCAGGAAGTGTCACAGAAACCGTGGGATGTTATAGCAGTTGATGTTGTTGGACCAATTGATATGAAAGGTGGATGTAGTTATATTCTGGTAGTAATAGATCAATTATCCAGGTGGGCTGAATTGTGTGTCAGCGGTAGTATGGAGACCCGGAAAATATTGGACTTCTTGAGTGAGATCTTTGGACGTGAAGGATATCCGAACGCCATTGTGACTGATAATGGTCCCCAATTTGTGTCAAGAGAAATGGAGAAATATCTTAAGGAGAAGGGAATTGAGCACAAGAAGTGTTCTCTATATCATCCTCAAGGAAATGGAACAGTTGAGAGGTTTAACAAATGTGTGAAGTAGTGCATACAGTTGTAGGTTGCAGTGAATAGGAATTGGAAGGACAATCTAAAAAATGTTTTACATGCGTATAGGATCTCTCCCCATACTACCACAGGTAAAGTTCCTTTTGAATTGTTTAAAGGACGAAAAGCCAATACGTTATTAGCACTTGGCTGGGTAAGTTGGGGAAAGAATGATGGTGTAACTTGAAGTGACAAGAGGGAGAAGGAGGAACAGGAAAAGAAATGTGTTCAAAAAATAAAAGAATACTTTGATGATAGGAAGAACACATGTGTGATTGATGTGAAAGTTGGGGATGAAATTCTGGTGAAACAACCTGCACAGTGTAAAAGTGGAAGCAAGTTTTTGGGTCCATTTGAAGTGAGAAAGTTGTTTAGGAAAGCTGTGAAAATCAAGGATGGGAGAGTATGGAATCTTAATCGTGTGGTGGTTTCAAAGAGATGTTCATGAGTTGATGTTGAAATGTGTACTCTAGTTTTTAACCTTGGTTTGAAGTTTTTTTTTCTATAATATATCTGGTCACATTTAGTAATATTTTTTTGTTTTTTAATTTCTTTTTTCTCTTTCTTCTCAATATTTGTTAAAGAGAAGGTGTGTGGTAGGTTGAGCACTGAAGGTATTTCTGTGCAAGAGGTTGGATGTCACACATGATGTCAGATTAGAGAGTTGGGGGAGAGAATTCTGAGAGGGTAGAGGAGCTGTTGGAGGGAGACTGTCTTGCTGTGTTGTGGATAAGGTACTTCCAATAAAGAACCTACTTTCAAGCAATTGGACTACATCTTTATTACACCATAGAGATGGCAAAAACATGCAGGCCTATGGTACCTATCAGTTTCACGTGTTTGCGTCTGCAAATTACCTTCCCTTGAGTTACAACACCTTATCTGTTGACTGAGGTTTAGAAATCAAAAAAGCAATCTCTACGGGTTGTACTGTTGTTGGGTAATAGCTAATAGTAGGATAAACAATATGTCAGAAAGAGACATCTTTGATCTCATTGTTGGATCCATTAGAAGAAGTGATTTTAAAGCATGGTTGGACATGCTTACTATGATGCTGTTACCTAAGGAAAAGTGTGAAATTTAAACAGAATATGTTTTGCCCACATGTTAAAGTCAAGTTTCGTGATGAAACTTAATCATAATACTGTATATTGCTTTTTTCCACAGGAAAAAACAAGCCCAAATTCCTATTTCCATGATGGAAACTTGATGTGTATTGTCACTTCCTTGTTCATGGCTGGAACAGACACCGCTGCCGCCACCCTCCGCTGGGGATACTTGCTAATGATGAAATACCCAGTCATTCAAAGTAAGTATGATCATTCATTTGCTTCCATGGTACCTTTTGCCACACTTTCACTTGCACTTACACTGTGATATAGTTCCTATGCAGAGTGGCAAAAAGTGTCATTCTTAGGGGCTTATTGACAAGCGCTGTGACGCAAGGTGGCTCAGGGTGACGCAGCAAGTACTTTGCTACACCGCCTGGTGCCACCAGGAAAGGGTGGAAATTCACTGTATCTACGAGATATGGCACATATCTGTCCTCTCCCCCTGTGCTGGCGCATAATGGGTTGCCTAGTGCAAACACAGCCACTCTTGCACCATCGTGCAAGGATGCCTGCATTGTAGGGATGATTGTTTTTGTGCTGGAAAGGACACCTTCCTGCAGAAAAACAATCACTAGAGGTGTTTTCCTCTTTCTATATGTGCTGCTGAGAAAGATGAAAAAACTGGGGAAATAAAGATATGTCTCCCCATTGCTTCACTTCTACACCACTTCTGAGGTGGAGTAGGAATCTGACATATTACCAGACTTGTAAATCTGCGAATGAGTCAAATTCTTTAGCGTTCCATGGGTGTTGTATGGGAACACCCACAGCAACACCCATGGAATGGCCCTTTCACACAGTTTTCTGCTTGAAAGGGGCCCATATTTACAAGGCCATGAAAAGCCGCTCTAGGTGGCTTTGTGTGGTCTTGTAAATATGGGATGGCATACTGCACTGCACAGAGTGTAAAATAAAATTATGCTCCGGTGGTGCAATGTGCCACTAGGGCCTCGTAAATGGGGCCCTGAGTTCTTTGTGGGCTAAAATACAAAATGGCTGAGGCGATGTCTGCAGCTAAAGAGGTCTCTATGCCCTTCTAGTTCCTCCTAATATCAATCAGTATATTCAAGATTACATGCATTTTTACTGCTTACTTACAGCATTAGTTCAGGATGTTCATTAGGGCAATAGAGTTTTAGAGTATGCCTGGACCGCTAGCTTGTGAAGCTCTATTCAGTAACAAATTCTCAGATCACACATCTTCCATTCACTGGGACATTGCAGAGGTCCAAAAGGCCTGTCAAATGGGCCATTATCTAGTGTAAATCGCTGTGAAGAAATGTAATCACAAGGCGAATCTCCATATGTATGAATTTAGAATCAGGATCTCACCATTCGATGTCTCAAAACATGTAAAACTAAAAATATGTAATTCAATTCCTACTACAAGTCCATTTTAAATTAGATTTTCTTTACCAGACTTTAGAACCAAATTAGTGGTGAAGTTAAATTTGTTTGGGACATATTCCATTTCACATGTCAGAATTAAGGTCCAAAGGCTGTCTGGCATGGGTAAATCTGTGGGGATGATCATCAATGAGCTGCCTGACCAGACCCATTAGGATATTTCTACCTGCATTTATTGTGAAGATTGCGTGATGCAGGACCCACAAGCAGAAGCTGCTATCATCTCTACTTAAGAGTGTTGAGAAAACTAAGAACTGAGAAATACTTCAGGTGCTGTCAAGTGCAGCCAAACACTTTGTCAGACAGGTGTGATATTGGCTTTCCAGGGCCTACCTGGACTGCAGTATGCTTGTGGTGCAATCCAAACCAAATTTAAATCAGCATGGCAATGTAAACTACATGCCCTCTGATGACCAGTAATGGCTGTGAAATACATGGGCGGAGACTTGTCATTGTACCTGTCAGACTGCATTAAGTCTTGGTCCTCAAGTCACCCTTTTGCCTTCCGCTGCCTACTGCCAACCCCAACTGCAGACAGCAACTCTCCCCACATTGCAACCCCCTGTAGTCCTTAACCATGTCCCACCACTCTGTGAATCAACCCAAGCGGTTTTGTGCTTCTTCCCCCACTTATATTAACAATGAGATCTTGGAGCAAACATGATCTTTCGCTCTAGTACATCAATGAATATAAGCCCAAATCACTCCAACATAGTGAAAGGGTGGAATTTTGAGGCTGTATATAGAGGGGCATTCATTTAAGATCAAACAATAGCTGTGTACCATTCATGTTACTAGTCAACCATTCCATTGAGTTAGACTTGTCAGCCCTACAGTCGTCTCCCACCAAGCTTTTTTGACGACTTGCTTCCATCTTTCTGCATGTTTTTGCTTCTGCTGGCATTAGGACTCTGTACAGTTTGCCACTGCTGACCAGTTCTAAAGTGCTTGTGCTCACTCCCCTAAACATGGTCCGATTGGCATATACCTGATTGGCATATTTAATTTACTTGTATGTCCCTTGTAGCTTTGTATATCTGTACTCAGGACCTGTAAATTAAATGCTACCAGTGGGCCTGCAGCACTTTTTGTGCCGCCTGTCATTGCAGCCCGAAGGCAGTGTCTCACTGCCATGCCTACTTGGCATTTAAAACCCTTACCAAGCCTTAAACTCCCCTTTTATTACATATAAGTCATCCCTAAGATAGGCCCTAGGTGGCCCTCAAGGCAGGGTGCAGCGGAATTAAAAGGTAGGACATGTACTTTTAAGTTTTACATGTCCTTGTTGTGAAAAACTCCCAAATTTGTTGTTCACTACTGTGAGGCCTACCCCTCCCATAGGATAACTTTGGGGATTCCTTGTTACATATTACAGGATGTAATTCCTAAATGAGTGGAGGTACATATGGCATGTTTGGTACCTATGAACTTGTAATGATAAACCTTCTTTAATGGTAAAGTTAAATTTATCACTACAGGTTTGAACATGCCGCTTTTTAGAAAGTTGGTCTAATTCTGTACTTAGCCCTCTGAGCCTGCAGCCTGCCTTAGGTTACATGACTGGGTGTAACTGACAGACAGGAATTTGTGAATTCCCTCCAGACAGTAAAACCACAGTGGGATTAGCAGAGCCTGAATGGTCTTTCCACTGGCAGGTTGGCGGTGCGGTGGAGCTGAGCACAGCCCCACTTGCACCTGAATAGGCTGTGCCCTGCCACCACACAAGAGGCTTAACGATTCTGAATTGTCAGTGCATCCAGCATGGATCCAGGGCAGGGGAGACAGGAAACTCCTAAAACTTCAAAGAACCTTGCTGGAAACTTTTGCCACCTTCTAGGAATAGGGCAACAGGGTATACAAAGAAGGCTCTCAGGCTCACTCTACAGTTCACTACTGGACCTGCAGACGGACTCTCAGAGGAGTGCCTGCTGCTGCTTTGACCTTCTGGGCACTCTTCTGCTGTACCTGGAATGACTGCTTTGCTGCCCGGAGACTACCTTGTACCCTCAGAGGCCAGTCCTGCTGCTGAGCCCTGCATCTTCACATGCACCCAGGACATCCAGAAGGGACTTTAAGGGCTAGTTTGCTGGACACCTGTTCAGAGTCAAAGGGACATAACATGCTCCCACCATCTTGCGCCTGCACCTGGACACAGCCTAAGTGACTCCTGAACCCCCCAAGAGGTCCCCATCCACTCTTGGACCTTTCGTGGTGGTCCTAAAGGTGCCCAGGTGGCCAATTTCAAAGACTAAGGACAACATTTGGAGAAAAAGTGCTTTGAGAACCAGGAGGAAACCAGGACCAACCAGCTTGCATATCCACCCGTGGTTCAACATTGGTCAGAATGACTTTGCAATCTCTCCAGCTACGTTCTCCACAGCAACAAATTTGTTTCAGCAGTCCTTCGCCAAAGGGGTTTCCGACCTTGTACAACAGTTTTCGGCTACAGCCTTCTTCTTCATTCTGCTGGAGAGTTTTGATTTCCATCTCAATGGCTATGTCCAAAGGTGAAACTCTTCACTGCGGCTTTGCTCCATGGCTATCCGATGGCAGACCCTCCCTCCTTGGACACTCCTGCAGCCTTGCCCCACTGTACTTCTACATTCTCAGAGTCCTTTTTCTTCAAATGTTTTTTAAGTCCTAAGGTAAACGCTGACTAGTCCCATTCCACTTTGTGTATCCGAACCGCGCTCCATCGTGGTCAGCCTTAACTTTTGACTTTGTCTCGGTCTAGTGCGACCAGATGTCCGCGGTTGGGGCTTTTTGCTTTTAACGACACTTTTGAACCTTAAACTTTAAAAATTCTTATCTCCGGTTCTATTGATTGGAGTTTTGTTGTTGTGGTGCCAAATAATTTATTACAGTTTACTCTATTTTTCTAAATTGGTTCGGTATTTTTATTGTGTTGTGTTTTCACTTTATTACTGTTTGTGTGCTGCTTAAAAACTTTACACATTTCCTACAAGTTAAGCCTGACTGCTTTTTAGTGCCAAGCTACCCAAGGTTAAGCACAGGTAATTTAGTGACTTTTTTGGTTCAGCTTGCAAGGAGTTGTGGCTGTTGCCTGACCAGGGCTAACACCCCAATCAACCAACAAACAAACCAACAATCCCATTTCTCACACACTGCAATATGAACCAGAGTCCAATCCACATTTTTCCAATTATGAGCTATTGTTAATTTCCCCACTCCCAGGCACTGAAGGCACATATGCCATTCATGGTTCGGCATTGCCTTCAAGTTCATCTTCTTGACACCCAAAAGCGTTACCTTCAGCATATGCCGGAGTGGATAAATCAGGACTTTATGTAGAACTTTTGATCTGTGAATCCCACAGGGGCCCATGAGGTCTTGTCAGTTTGGAGGGAAATGCTCTGTCCCTTCAAGGTAGTGTGTGTAGTGTGTGTGGTAAGCTCTCTTCCCCACCCTACTCACAGAAGGGGGCCCTTCTCTCAATAAGTTACCCACATACAGGCATCACATTTTTCTCACATTAGCATGATACATTTTGGCAAGTATTTGGTGGAGAAATCTGTCAGGGCAAATTGCTGGCATGGGGTCATTGTACAAAAACTTGAAATACCACATCATTTTCGTAAAATGGGTATTCCACTTGAGACTTGTAATCCCTGGCCATGGTATTAATTGTGGCTTAGTTCCCACAAAGTAAATACATTCTGTTTCCTAATAAGTAAATTGATTTCAAGGCAGGATCCCTAGCTGACCCAAAAATCCCAAATCCAGTTTTATTAAAAAGATTTTAAAAATGTAATAAATAAAATGATAGCAACATGTAGAAAATCAAAGTAGGTATCAGGAGTTATTAAAGGGACGTCTCATCATAATTAACGGGCAGACTCAACACCACTCGTAGTTAAGGACACTGCAAAATATCTAGCTGCAAATGTTTTCCAGGCTTTGCTCTTATACAGCTCAACCCCACTACATCTCAAGATCATCTTCAGTCTCCAGACCCAAGAAAGCCATTTCTTGTGGGTTGGATGACGAAATTATCATGATGCCACTGATTTACTGATAGTCTGTAAGGCAGACAAAACCTCCACTGTCTTTTTTATCTTTTCACTCTCCAAGCATTATAAATGTGTTCCAGCAGACAAGCTCCATGGACATAGGCTCAGGTCATTTGCACTTGTGGATGAACACAAGACTATCTTCCATGCTATTATGAGCAAGTTTCTAGTCCCAAAGTTTCAGAAAAAAGAAATAACTCTCTTTTTAGGCCAGGTAGAAAGGAATTCTTCCAGCAGGAAGCAGGGATGCATTTTTCTCTAATTATGCTTCAGTCTGCTCTCTAAAGGAAAGTGCAAAAACAGTAGTTTTCTTAAAAGTTGAATATTGCTAGTATTGCCAACAAAACCTAAGGAAATCACACTAAAGTTCTCTCAAATTCTATTATTAGAATGTATTATAGTGTTACCCATTTACTGTTTAAAGAAGGGTGGTTAAGTCTAAATGCTACCACAGAAAACCCCATGAATACAGACCACTAGAACCCAACACCAAACTGTCCAGCAAAATCCTGGACTTTTTTGCACCCCTCATCATCAACACTAGCTCATTAATCCTTCTTGGAGACTTTAACTTTCATCTAGTAGACCACACTAACCTAAACTCTACTGCTCTACTAGAAAACCGTGGAACCCTTGGCCTCAACCAGCATGTTACCGAACCCACCAACACTGTCAGAGACCTATTGGACCCAATTACCTCCTCAATAATCAATATCACAGTCGGCAAGCCATCAACTTTGACCTGGACAGACCACGCCCTCGTTAGCTTCAGCATACCTATCACCCACCATCATAGATCTGCCACCATCGGACTTGCCTGCCACTGCTGAAAAAACATCTCAGAACAGTTGTGGGTGTCTGCCCAGTCCAGGCACCAGCCCAAGCACACCAGTGACATGCTGAAAACAATACAAAACCACTGGATCACCGCATGCACCGACACCCTGGTTCTTCTCAAGTGCACCCAATGGCAAGAGCCTAACTACAGGCCAGCTGGTACTCAGAGGAGCTGAGGATGATGAAATGCCACTGCAAGCAACTGGAGGTCAAACGTGGAAGTCGGGACACTACAGATCAAAACTTCTTCAAATTAGCCATAAGACCCTGCCATCAGCAGATACAGAAATCCAAGCACACAGCTCTTGCAGATCACATTGAAACCAGCACTAACAGTGCCAAAGAAATCTTTGCCATCATCAAAGATTTCACTGTGCCTTGTGCCTCCTCAAGCAACATTACCCCTTCACAAGACCTCTGCAACCAACAAGCTATCCAAAATCTTCTGTAAGAAAATCACCTCCATATACAGCAACCTCAGCTATTATTCAAACCCTGTCACCATCACAAAACAACTTCCCATCACAGGAGATGAATGAACCCTTACCTTGTGACCTACTGTTACCATTGTTGAAATCACTGTTACCATGAAGACCATATCACCCTTGCCCCTACCACATCTTCCCCAAAGGACTTCTATCAATCAGGCAAGCACTAACACCCATCCTCAACACTTCCATCGATTAACCTACATTCCTGAGTACTGTGAAACATGTTGTCATCATGCCTATTAGAAATTGGGTTTCTGGTTGGAAGAGGTATGCACCTTTTCCAAGCAGGAACTACAATCCTAGCCAGGGTAAGTCAGACATGCACCATAAATTAACCTGTGCTCACTCTCTGGTAATTTGGCAGAGAGCATTCAGGCTTAACTTAAGAGGCAATGTGTAAAGTATTTGTGCAACACTTCAAACATTAGAGCAGTAAAAACATAACACATAAAGTCACCACACCTGGTTAGTATAATACATCTTAAACTTATGAGCAAAACAAGACCAAAACAGCAACAATCCAATGAGCAGATGACAAGATATGAATTTTTAAAGAATAAAATGCAATATAGTGCTTCAAAGCATAAAGCGCCAACTGGGGATATCTGGTCACGCTAGACCTGGGTATATCTAAAAGTTGAGGCCGACCGTGATGGAACGTGGGTTGCATACAGTCTCAGACAAGTCCTGATGAAGTTGTACCTTCTCAAAAATTGAGCCAAGAGTCCTTTTCGCCAGGAAGAAGTTCATAAGAAACAGCACTCATCACCGCCACAGACAACATCTGCATGATCCTTGACAGAAGAAACACAGCATCCCTCTTTTCCTGGAACATGCAGCAATTGACGTGTTCTCATGCCCCATCCTTATCCGGTGCGTGCACAAGATTAGTATAAAAGGACCCACTCTCCACTGAATCTGCTTTTTCTTAACGGATAGAACACAACCTGTCATCTTAGCATCCCGTAAACTCACATGTGGAGTGCTTTAAGGGTAATTGCTCAGCCCCACCCTTTTCAACACATGCATGATCCCTTTGGCCAACATCATTGTGCACATGACATCAACATCCTCTCCTATGAAGATGACACACAACTCATACTCTCCCTTGTTGACAAGGCACTCAACGCAAGAGACAAGTTCACTGCTGAAGTTGCTAACTGGATGAAAGCCAATTGTCTCAAACTTAACACCAACAAGTGAAAAGTAGTGATCTTCAGAAAAAACACCTCACAATGGGACTCCAACTAGTGGCTGACTGAACTTGTACCCACACCCAGAACTACACCAGGAACCTTGGAATTATCATCACCTGCAAATTGGACATGACCGCATAAGACAACGCCATCACTTCAACCTGCTTCCAGACCCTGACGATGCTGGGGAAGGCCTTCTCATGGCTTCCAAACAACTCTAGAAAACTATCACTCAAGCCCTAGTCACATGAGAGTTGGACTATAGGAGCACCCTCTATGCCAGGATCAGCAAACACCTAATTTGAAGACTATAAACCATCTAGAACTTGGCAGCCAGACTCATCCTCAACTTCCCACACTGAACGCACGCTGCACCACACCTCAGGGAGCTGTTTTAGCTTCAGATACATGAACATGCTCAATTCAAACTCCTCACACACAGGTAAAAGGCAATGCACAACTCAGGCCCACCTGAGAAGTTGCATATCTTTCCACCAACCAACCAGACACCACTGCTTCGCAGGACTCTTTCTTGCGCACATCCCAATGCATACACAGAAACAGATCAAGAGGATGATCATACTCTCACATTGCCCCTAAAAAGTAGGATGACCTCCAACTCCACATGAGAGCCTACTCCTCTCTTCAATTCCACAAGAAGCTGGAGACCTGGATTTTCAATTACCCAAACTACCATAAACAGGGGTAGGTGCACACACCTCGGTTCCAAGACACCCTTGCAGTGATAGTGTGCTTTGCAAATACACACTACACGTGTTAAAGGTGCAGGAATAAGAAAATGTATTCCCAAGGAGGTTATTGTCAGTTCCTAATAGTGTCCCAGGCCTTCTATGTCAAACTGAGCTAGGCATTTCCCCTCTGCAAGACCATATTGGGCAGCCACCAGTAATGCTGTGGCACTCACTTTGGACAAAGGATGAAACCACCTGCAATCGGGAAATAGTTCAAGATAGTTTACTTTTAGAACAAGCCTGCAGGATTCCTTGGATTAGATACATGAAGGGTCTCTTGGTAGCCCTGGGCAGAGATGAGAGGTTTCTTTCACCAACAAGCCTGGTATTGGTATCTAGAAAGCGGCTGAAGCAGGATCTTTTGAGCTTGTTTTTACCATGCAGAATGTCGGCTATGAAGGGCAAGAGGAGTGTGGAGGAGTTTCTCCCGTTGGTCACCACGCATGGTATTGAGCCTTACTTGCTATTTCCATTGGACCCTATCAAAGGTTCTATCTTATTAGATTTTGGTTGGGTATATCTCACTTCTTAGTTGCGTACCCGAGTAAAGTGTATTCAAGCTCTGCTTTTGACCCTTGTCCCTGTGAATCTGTTTCCTTTCAATCTCTGCTGCACTTTATCTTGTTCTGCACTTTATATTCGGTCCCCAGGAAAAAGTTCTAAGTATCGATTTTACAATGTTTGAATATTAGGAGGAGTAGACCTGCTTTATTTTACCGACTACTTTTACAGACTAAATACATTTATGAGCATTTATAAGTTTATCTCTGCTGCTGTGAGGCTGAGAGGCCTGGTGGGGAAGTAATTGTTGTTTGACTATTTATTCATGGAGTGTTTGATGATTTTTTAATTGGTTTTATGTCTTTTAATATTTTAACTTTTCTATGTCTTTAATGGTTTTCTAACCGAATAAAGAAATGTTTGACTTAATTTGACACATTACATTACTTAACAGAGTATATTACACTAATTCAAACAAAGGCAGCAGTCCCATATTTTCTCCAAACACCTTTCCAAACTTTCCCGAAGGCAGCCCACTTCTCCCTTTAGAAGATCAAAGACATCTCAACCCCTTCAAGTTCCAGCTTTACCCCAGGCCATGACGAGATCTTGCTCAGACTATGAGCTCCCTTCTATATAAAGAAGGCAAGTGTTTTAGCTTTGATTGACAAGGAGATGGAGCCTGTAAGTAGGACAGACTTTCCTGGAGTTATATCTAGTGCAAACTTGTGAAGCTGTAACATTGGTCATGATGATTCAAAAAAATAAATGTGCCATGGGACAGCTAGTTGTGAATCATATCAGGAAGGCATTTTTTAAACACTTAATAAAGTTCAAGTGTGGAATATAAGAAATTATCAAACATATAAATCAAGTGTAATTAAATGTAATGTTTCCAATGATTTTGTCACACTTATTATATTTAGGCATTACAAATTTGTAGTGTGATGCTTTTCATAATAGAAGTTTGACAAATATCGCTAGGTCAAAATGTTTCACTTCAAAATGCAGGCTATTGCTAATAGTCTTTCCCAAATCTTCAAGTCTGAAGTTTCAGATTTTAATTTTAAATAGTTTGTGCAAATACTTTGTGTATATTTTACAGCTGATGTACGAGTGTCACATCTGCCACTTTCATTTAAAAAACAACTGACTGTACCAACATGTGCTTTTTAGGCATATTACCTTTTTCTCTACATGTATGTAGCTAAACCATGTCCTGCCAGCTTTCATATGAGATGCAGGCTTTGAACAAATGTGCCAACCCGTTTCGCACAT
This sequence comes from Pleurodeles waltl, assembly GCF_031143425.1. Classification (NCBI taxonomy): domain Eukaryota; kingdom Metazoa; phylum Chordata; class Amphibia; order Caudata; family Salamandridae; genus Pleurodeles; species Pleurodeles waltl. Next base: position 1,733,085,409 of record NC_090444.1, read on the forward strand.
AATGGTTGCCTCTTCAAAGTGGCAAAGATGCCAGTGTAATTAAAAAAATACATTTTCAATGTATGGTCTTAGAACATGAATCTAGGAGCTAATTAGAATTTTCCAGCTGCCCAAAGGTGAGGGTACCAGATGCCTACTAGTGATAGCTATTGGAAGATTCATGGCAAAAAGATTCATTTCTTAAAGTTAACAAAATAGAGGATCTTACCGAAGTTGGTCAAATCTCTTCATCTGTTCACTGAGTTTAAGTTGTATGCTTGCAGGCAGGCTGCAAATAGACCTGACTTTTGGAGCAGCATACTTTAGCCCCCCCTGAATATATTATACCTATACATCTATATACTCATATACACCATTGTATTTAACCTGTGACTTAACTTCATTAGTGTGTGTGTTACACTTAATCAAAATAATAGTGTATCCATTACAAACACTAAATATTTATACATAAGTCTATTAAGTTGATTAAGCAGCTGTTGTAACCATAATTAGCATATTTACATTTAACATTGATTATTGTTCTCATTTCACATATGCTTAATACTGTAACATACATCCATTTAGATTTTCAAGAGAGCTTAGCTTGACATTAGGGCCCTCATTCTGAACCTGGCGGTTCCCTACCGCCAGGGCCAACGGGGGCGGGAGCACCGCCGACAGGCCGGCGGTGCTCCCTTGGTCATTCTGACCGCGGCGCTTTGGCCGCGGTCAGAACGGGAAAACCGGCGGTCTCCCGCCGGTTTTCCACTGACCCTTAGAATCCTCCAAGGCGGCGCAGCTCGCTGCGCCGCCGAGGGGATTCTGACCCCCCCTACCGCCATCCTGTTCATGGCGGGAAAGCCGCCATGAACAGGATGGCGGTAGGGGGGGTCGCGGGGCCCCCTAACAGGGCCCAACTAGGCTTTTCAGTGTCTGCGATGCAGACACTGAAAAGCGCGACGGGTGCTGCTGCACCCGTCGCACGCCTTCCACTCCGCCGGCTCGATTCCGAGCCGGCTTCCTTGTGGAAGGCGCTTTCCCGCTGGGCCGGCGGGCGATCTGAATCAGATCGCCCGCCGGCCCAGCGGGAAAGTCAGAATACCCCTCGCGGTCAATTGACCGCGGGGCGGTATTCAGGCGGATTCCGACGGGCGGGCGGCAACCGCCGCCCGCCTAGGTCGGAATGACCACCTAGGTCTTTACTGAGAATGCTTACATTAAATTGTCAGTGTGTTGATTTTTTCCTTTGCAGGTGTGTTATCATTCTTTTCCTTAGTTAGAGAAAGGCTTATTGTTTGTATCGGACCCTAATAGTGAGGCATGCGGGAAGGAAGATGGCAACAAACTCCAAATAATGATGATAAAAGGAGAGCTTCTGTTTACGGCATACCAGGAGGATGAGATGCCCAAGGCTACCAGCTGCATACCTGATTCTGAGGAAATGAGAACACCCCTCAAACTCATCAACTGGGTTTGCTTTTGTGGTTGGAGAGGTGTTTTGGAAGAAACTGTTATGTTTAATAGGTGTTTCCTTATCTAGTTAGGAAGACTTTCTCTTGGCTCCGGAAGGGAACAGATCTCTTTGCTGGGCTCTCCCTGGGTGTAAAACTTCATGCTGAACAATTTTCTTATTTCAAAGTTCGATTCTCAGCTGTCACCTTCTATGCTCCCTGACTTGAAATCCCCGTTAGGAAATCCTTTTTTCAGTCTATGTTCAGATTAGAAAAGGGAAATTTCTTTATGGAACACCTTATTGCCTCAATTGGGTTTCTTTGTATTGTGGCTTTTTTATGTTTTTTTATTATGATTTAACTTACTGGAGCATTTTTGCCTTCAAACTATATTGCTGTATCTTCTAAATGTATTCCTACTTTGCATATATGCTGGATGGAAAAACGTTTTAAAATATACACATATATTCAACCTTAATTGAATCTTTTTCTTCATTGTGGAGTAACATTGGCTTCACAAAGTTTAAAATGTATTTCTGATATTAACCCCTTTACAGGTCCATATGACAAATGGGGAATATGTTTGATGACTTTACCAAGAGTTTGAAGTGTAGATACCCATGTGCCCCAATACTTTCAGTATGTTCAACATCTCTTCTCTAGGGCCCGTGTCCTTGACTTTTAAATAGTTGAAACTGGGCACAGCACAGGTCTTCACTTAGTAATTCTTACACTGATTGCAATCTTTGTTTTTGACAGCATTTTATGAGCACAGTACTTTAAATAGAGTCTTATGTTTGCAATACTTCCTACAAAGACTACTGGGTTAACCTTCTACCCTTCCTAGCAGGCTCTTGGTGCATGGCGTGGAATGTATCAAAAGCCTGTGATTAGCAATACTTTCCTCCGACCTGGGGCCCTATTACGCATAGGGTGCACTTTCTCTGTTTGCGCCACACTGCACTTTAAAAGAAGTGTGCTATGTGCAAACAGAGAAAGTGTACCCTATTACTTTGAATGTGCTGACCCCATGGCAGCCGTAAACATGTGAGCGCATTCAAATCTAAAACGGAGCAGCTGCTTTAAAGCTGCTCTGTGTTTTACTGTGCAGGTGGCGACCCGTCTATACTTTTAAGGGGGAATAGAAATCCCCTCTGAGGCGGGTACAGTGAGTGACTGCACCCGCCTGCAAGGGAATGTCTGGGGGGGTCCATAGTGCGCTAACGTTTAGGTATTTCACTGTCAGTGCATCTCCTGATAGCTTCTTTGCCTCTGAGCCCGTATCTGAGCATCAACATTCAATTAGGCCAACATTTGTCTTGCAGTCCTTGAAATTGAATATGGTGTATATATTTTCCCTAGAAAGGAAATTACACCATGTTTTAAACCTAGGAAGCAAACGCTTGCCATTTTCCAAGTAGGTCAAAGATAAAATTGAGTCCAAATCTGGTCAAAACTGAGTGAGGCAATAGGGTCTTCACTACAAGATACTTGCATGGTGGTGGCAGGGCAGGAGGTGCAGAGAGCCATAGGTGAAGCTGAGTGGACTAGGTTGAGGGTTTATCTTTAGGAATGGGTTAGATCAGTTGCATGCTTTACCATGCTGAACATGTTGATGTGTCAAGGACTGGATGCAGTTTAGGTCTATTGAGTTTCTTAGCATTTGCCCAAGGCAAGGTCCTCCTGGAAATGATGGTGACACTGTGCAATCAATATACATGTGGAAGGTGTCAAGTGTTTCCTGAAGAGGGTCTCATTTAGCACAAAAAATCTCCTTGGAAATCTTGGTTGCTTTTGATTGAAGATAATGAATTAATGCAGGCATTGAAAAGCAAGACTTCAAAATTACATTGAACCATGTTTGAGAAAAAGTTCAGCATAAATCTTCAGAGCCAGAAATCTGAGCAGGTCTCTATCTACAAGGTAAAAGTCAGGGGTAAAAATTGTCTCAAGTAGGAGATGAACACAATGAGATAGAAGGGAAAAAGTGTCCTGTATTGATATCACAAGAAAGAGATTAGTTCCATCTTGGACTGGGAGCTTCAGGCAAACATCACTAGAAAAGCCACCATCTTGAGAAGTATTATATACAATGCTAGCCATGCCTACATCTTCAGTAATATGGCATCTTGTAGGTACAAAAGGAAGAGCCTCACATTTGACATCCTTTTTTCCTGTGAGCTCCCATGCCCCATCCACCTCTCTTCAAAACCAATGCTCCACACAAGGTGCAGAACACTTATCTGGTTGACTGCAAACATGGATATGATAGCCTCCCCCATGCTGAGCACACAGACCAATGCCATGCTGCCTCGCCACGTGCTGAACATGGAAACTAGGAACACTGTCTTCTCATAACTGCATGCCTCTGCCTCTGCACACATGTAACATGATGTTGGTGAGGAACCGAAGTCTCTAAAGATTATGGTGTGTGCATGTGTTTGTGTTAGTCTGCATAGGTTGGGTGGTTTAGGTTATACAATCATCAAATGTTTTGTCTATGAAGTCCTTGTTCTATCCATGCACCTGTACTAGCTGGTATGGTTCAATGGGTTGCAGAGAGGTAGAAGTGATGGAAAGAGCCCATTGGAGTTGTGCATTACTTGTTCACTCAGGTAACAAACACAGAAGGACTATTGGAAAAAAACAATTCTTCATCCATTCTTCATGATTAATGCTGTAGACTGCGGCCACATGACTGTCCAGTGTGTCTCGGGATCTAGGGGAAATATCATTTTTGTGGTGAAAGGCACAACGAGGTTGCATTCTGTGATAAGGTCAGAAATATCTGCAGCATTAAGTGCTATATTGGGCATTGATTGTAGGAGGTTTCTTGCTTGTAGGAGAATGGTATATAGTGGATTGGACTTGTCTGTAGTGAGGACTTTGTTTGGATTGTTGCATTGTCTGCCTCTGGGTCTGGTTGTGGTTATGGACAGTGTGGTGTACAGGATGAGTCACTTGTTAATTTGTCACTGGACCACTGATGTCAATACTTTGCAAAGAAAAAATAAATACTATGATTATGGCTCAAATAATGAACAATCATTGATAACAAATGTTGATGACGTTTATCACTTTTTCTTTGATACCTACAAATGAGTGTGAGGCAGTGGTCTAGACGTAAAGGAATACTCTTTAGAAATAAGGAAGGATGGGTCATCTGCAAGGTAACATACTCTTAAAGGTGCAATCAATGTTTTTGATATACTAACTAGTGGACATTCGAATAGTTCATTTCTCAATGTAACCTTAAACTGTTTAGCAGTCTAGTGAACGATCATTGTATAAAGCTGTTGGGTGATTGTGATAAAATTGCACATTATTGCCCTTGTAGTGAGCCCAGAAAAAGGGAAAGGAACGTTTTCCCTGATATGTTTTACAATATCTGGTGTGTTTTATTTCTTTTTTACCAGGGAAAGTTCAGGAAGAGATTGACAGGGTTCTGGGATCGGAGCATTCTAACACTGGGCATCGTAAACGTATGCCGTACACAGATGCAATAATACATGAGGTTCAGAGATTTGGCAACATTGTGCCATTAGGTGTGCCCCGTGAGACCACTGTGGATGTTAACTTCAAAGGCTATTTTATTCCAAAGGTAAGAACTAATTCCCATTATTCCAAGTCCCTAGACAGTACAATCATTGGCTGTTGCATTTTATTATGATGTTTTGTTTTCTAGTTTTGTTCTAACTTTTGTTCTAACTTAATTAACATTGACCACCTAAAACCTTCCAAAAACCATCTTTCACGTGCAACTTTTCAAACCATTCAAATTCTGACCATCTGGTGAGATCTCTAATTATCTGTGGGCAGCACTCCCTGGAATCTTCCTTGCCTTTGATAGATTTGCTTTAGCTGCCCCCCAGCGAGCTGAGGTCAGCAGTACCCAGAACCACCCTCAACCTTATTATCTTCTTCTGCATTGACAACAGACAGAGATGGAGAGACCAGCAAAGGTGATGCATAGCCAACCCCAGCAATGTCTCCCAGCAGGGAAAGTCGCACATTATTTTATTCTGTGCATAATCAAAACACGGCATGGAGGAAAAATGGCTACATTGATTTAGCATAGAAGAGAAACAGACCATGGAACGTATTCCGGTGCAGTGCAACACAAATTTCAAACTTCATCATCTCAACTACTGTCTGTCTCACCTAAGATCTGGCATGCCACCTCAAAGCCACACTCAGATTGGAAAAAAAACTATCATTACGGTGACTGGAGACCACAGCTAAGCTAAGGAGCTCTGCAGATTTGGTGGCCATCTGAGATGCGTCTCCAAACCGATTACTTTACAAACCTGATAGGTAGTGTGGTATAGACCTAATCTGCTGATACGCCACTCATTGTCAAATGGCAGTAGAAAGTGCTGCTAATGACTGTGTGCTCCTCGAGCCGGCCAACCCTCCATGCCTTGATGTGTCCTTGTCTCCAAGTCCACACGCTCAAATCTGCTAGCATGTCACCTTTATCAATGGTCAGTGAAAAGTTCTGCTAATCACCATAGTTCTATACAAGTCTATTGTCAAGCCACCCACTGTCAGTGGGCAATGTAATGGCTGCTGATTACTGTACCTGCCCTTGAGTTTTAGAAGAGTGGTGATCTCACTGTGACTTTGAAATGTCACCCCATAACGTGGTCACCTTTAAAATGATCTGCATTGTAATGGCCCCAGTAAACATCAATAATATGATGTCATAAGTTTTCTCCTATCAACATCCTAAATGTAGTGAGTGTGTAAAATTAGGATACTTATCGCAATACTCTCCACTAGTCTGACAGCACCTTTCAGATTCAAATAGAGATTCACTAAGTAAATCTCAGACTGAAAAAGACATTCAAAGTTTGTATCAGCTGGTCAAAGACCTTATAGCAGTTTGACTTCTACCTGACATGCCATCTTATTCAAGTGGAATTCCTGCTACTCCTCATATTGAAACCTAATATTACTCTTTACCAGGGATTCTAAAAGTCATCTCTTAACAAGCCTATTGTGTGATTTATTCTCTGCTTTACCTCCTCATATGACTTTAATCCTGGATACAACCATTCACTACAGAAATCCTTAATGAGCAAATAATTTAAGTTCATTCTACCACAATCTCTGCTTTTTTGCTAGGTCCACTCTTCAGTTTCACACACATTTGTGTATTACATTCATCAATCACTCAACTTCAGTTATCACGATGTGCTTTATAACATGAAATTTACCTATTCCAATTTTACCCCGACCTATTAATTCCATGCAACACTTACACAAATCTACCCAGACAGCTTCATATACATAAAGCATAATGACTCCCACATTTATTCACCAGAAATCTTGCTTGTAACTATGATACATCAATCTTAAATTAGATAGGATGCTTCATTATGTAATATCTGCCAACATTGATCATGCAAACATCAGCTCCGTCATTGGCTTCTAAAAGCTTGACCTGCTATACATTATTGAATCGAGGCTGAACATATCTTTAACATATGTTTAATTCTATATTCCCCCAAGGTTGCTCAGTGTTCGGGGAGGACCAACAAGTAAAATTAGGAAGGGTATAAGTTAGAAATGGGGTCTTTGGTTGACAGTCAGGTTACCCCCTGTCCAAGCAAGGACCCTCACTCTAGGGTAAGTCACACACAATCCAAATTATCCTGTTTCCACCCTCTGGTAGCTTGGCACTGAGCAGTCAGGCTTAACTTAGAAGGCAATGTGTCAAGTATTTGTGCAATAAATCATACAATAACACCATATAGCACCACAGAAATACACCACACAGTGTTTAGAAAAATATATAATATTTATCTGGATAAATGCAGGTCAAAACGATTAAAATGCAACAAGTGGATGTCGATATATCACTGTAAAAGTGATATAAAGGGGGTTATTCTAACTTTGGAGGAGGTGTTAATCCGTCCCAAAAGTGACGGAAAAGTGACGGATTTACCACCAGCCGTATTACGAGTCCATTATATCCTATGGAACTCGTAATACGGCTGGTGGTATATCCGTCACTTTACCGTCACTTCTGGGACGGATTAACACTCCTCCAAAGTTAGAATAACCCCCAAAGTGTCTTAAGTCTTTGAGAAACAAGTAAATGTCTTTTAAAGACAATAAAAGTATCTTGCAAGCACAAAGTACCTGGTTTGCGTTCAGAATCTCCGCAAGGGGCCACAGAGGAGGCGATGCGTGGAAAACGGGATGTCTGCGTCGATTTTACCCCTTTGCATTCTGACTTGCACCATTATTTTCCACGCAGGGGAAGGTTTTGCGTCATCTTCTGGCACGTGGACTTGGTTCCTCTTCGGGTTGCGGGGTTTTCTGGTGCCCCGGGGTCTGTGCATGGAATCCTGGGCTTGTGGAGCGAAGTCACAAGCGCTGCGTCGATCCAGTGGGCGTTGCGTGGAATTTTCTCCCGCATGGCAGGCGCTGCGTCGATACCGCTCTGGAAGTCAGGCTGCGTCATCCCAGGTCAGCTGTGCGTCGATCCAGTGGGCTGTGCGTCAAAGTTCCAGTCGCAACACAGGCACTGCATCGATCTTCTCCTTGCGCAGTCGCGATGCATCGTTCCGATTAGGCGTGCAGTGAATTTATGACCGCGGGGCAGGCTGTGTCTCGTTTTTAGCAAGCTGTGCGTCGATCTTTCGCCACACAAGGAGTCCAGTTGCAGGCGTGAAGTCTTTTGTCCTGAGACTTCAGGGAACAGGAGGCAAGCTCTATCCAAGCCCTTGGAGAGCACTTCTCAGCACAGCCAAAGAGCAGCAAGGCAGCAGGGTGACAGCAAGGCAGCAGTCCTTGTCAAAAAAGCAGTCCCAGTGAGTCCTTTGGGAAGCCAGGCAGTTTCTCTTGGCAGGTCTGGTTCAGGGATTCTTCACCAGTACAATTTACTCAGCGAGCATATGCACTTTAGCACTGGTTAGCAGTGGTAAAGGGCTCAGAGTTCAAAAGCCAAAAAAACAGGTCAGGAAAAATAGGAGGAAGGAGGCAAAAAGTTTGGGGATGAACCTGCAAAAGGGCCAGGTCCAACAGTATGCACATCATACTAAGTGCTAATGACCCCAAATTCTGCCGCAGCTGTTAGCCCTTTTTATTACCTAACCCTAAGCCAATCTCAGTCATTGTTAATTAACCATCTTTGTGGGTGACTGACTAAGGGATCCTAAATCCAAATTTTACTTCACCTTTGACACTTTCCAAGTCTTCACAGTCTCTCAACTGTCTGCCAACCTCACTCATAATAAATATCACATTCTAGACCTCATTATTGCTTCACCTCAGATAAACAGCTGTCTTCCTCGTACTGCTAACAAAGGGCCATCTCACTTCCCAGTATCTTTCCTCATTACAATTTCACTTCCCTTTCTGAAGTGGGTTATCCTAGTCAAAGTTTTTACGTTCTAACTCAGTGCTTGATTTAGAGTTTGGCTGAGGGGTACAACCATGACGGATATCCTGTCCACTGTATTACAAGTTACATAGGCTGTAATGGAATTGTAATATGGCGGATGGGATATCTGTCACATTTGTGACGGAGTAACCCCATCAGCCAAATTCTAAATCAGGCCCTTGGTCTTTTTTACAGAAGAAAAAATGCTCTTGCACCCAAAACTTTATCTGGTGAAGTTTTCTCCAAGTCAGATAGCCTTTGATTTGGATGAGAAAAATTCGTAACAGGAAAAAATCGAACATTTCTATGTAAAGACATTTTCTCTGTTTTGATTGTCAAAATCCTCTAACAAGACCATCCTGAAAACTATATCCAACAAAGTCCTCTTTAAGTCAGGCACCTTTGCCACAAGATCCCACTGATGCTCTAGGGGTATTGGAAGTCCAACAACTAAGTTCCAATTTTTAAAAGTTTCTGTAGCAGCTTCTCTTGGTCACTTCTATGGCGCCCAGGACCTCTCTGATATAGTTAGGGGCCAGCACTGACTTGAGCAGAGGGCACCAGTTAGGGTTCAGTCCAGGTCTGTTTGGTACTGGTCAGCTAGTCACCCTAGGAAAAAAGGCCTCTTGCAGTCTGTTGTGTCTGCGTAGTCATACAGGAGATAAAACAACGGAGTGTTGGAGTCCACTATTCAGTCCTGGGTACACGTGGGAGTAGGTCTAGCCCCTCTTATCTCCACACAGGTCAAAGCAGGTCCAGTCCTCTTATCTTCTTCTGTGGGTTCAGATGTGCTTTAATAAGCTTTGAGCTGATAAGCTGTTGGTGAGGTGCCAGTTTTATGGGATTCATTAGTCAGTAGGTGGGGGTGACTCCTGGAGCTTCTATAACTAATGAGAAAAAGATTCCCATGGGCAACATTTGCAGACCATGCTGTGGCCTTACTGTAAACTATTCCACAGTGCAGTATTTTGAGGCAAATCCAATATGGCCCCTACCCTTGGAGGCGTCTGGTGTGCCTCCCAGGGTGTGCTAATGGAAATGAGCAGTTCCCTTCCCCTCAACTACAACAAACTAATGTTAGGATCAGCTCCCCTTCCCACTGGGCATGTGCCAAGCTGGCTATAAATGGACCACGAAATGAATGCTTCTATCCTCCAGGTCTTTCTGTACACTTAACTATAAATTGGCAGGCCTCATTCTGGTCTTTTTCTAGTTAATGAAGTTCTTGAACCCCAACTGCCCCTCCTGAGCTAATAGAAGTAGCATACTCCAAATCCAGGTGTTCCTGTCAAAAGGCCTAAGCCATTGTTTTTGTTCTGGGAGCAGTTTTCACACCTCATTAAGGGGAAGCGCTGACAGCTGTTGGCAGGCTAATGCCCATTAGTCAACTGCAGGTAAAAGTTAAGTTTACCGGATATTAATTAAAGATCCAGCTTCACAAATATGTTTGATTTTTAATAAACAAGAATGATTCCGGTAGTGTGTCCCAAACTCATGATAGCAGATGTTATCTGAGCTCTAGTTTTTCTTATAGATGCAGACACATCCTTGTACAGTAAAAATAACTTGTGTTGGCTAGTTACTATAGGTACATGCCAACATTAAAGTCTTGCATATACCACTTGTAGATACTAGACCCTACACCTTATATGCCTTATGGGCTACTTAGCAGAGTATTTCTTGTCAAATGGGTTACTTTGACAGATCTTCCTGTAGATTTAAAGTTCCAGTAGTCCAGCTACACAGGTAGGCACAAGCTATGTTTTCTTTGGCAGCCTAGTGGGCCACACAACATGTACTGCAGTCCTCAAGTTACATTTCATTTTCCAATGCAATTGGTGTATTTACCTGCACCACATACTGTGGCTTTACTGGAAGGTTAAATATGCCAATTAGATGTCAGCCAGTTCTGTCATGTTTAAGGAGTCAGAGCACATTGGGCATTGGAACCTCGACAGTAGTGCTCCGGTGTGCAGAGATAAAAAACAGGAGGATCAGTGCAAAAGATAGGGGTAGCCACCCAAAAAGATATTGGTACAAATAGTGATGCAGATCATATGGAGAATGTGACCTTAAAATAATGTCCATTAGTCTTTGAAATTATGCTGGAGCCTAATAAAGCCAACAATGTAGCAATGTAATTCACAAGAGCCCCATGGGAGTAGAAATGTAGGTTTGTATCAACCTTTGTAATTCAGAGAGATTTGTCAATACGCTTTTGTTAATTTGAAAGTGCTGAGGAATACAGTTTTACCCAAGTCCTCTATCATCTCATCTACTTGAAGTATTGACTACGTTTTCAGGTCTGAAATGTTGTTAACTTGATAGATAGTGATTCAAAGCCTGATGGTTCCATCCAATTTTGATCTGAGTTTGGGAACAAAACAGTTGGGGAAGACCAGATACTGTATGAAGGTTCAATTTTAAGATTTAGCATAGCATTCATCTCCTCCCTCGACTGCCATTTTTCGGAGCTCTCTGTGATTCCACCTGTACTCCTTTTGTTGTGATTTGGTGTATGATGTGATGGGTATTCGATGACAGAATGGAAAACATCAACTTAATATTTTATAGCAAGAGGTGTAGATCTCTCTTCTCTGTAATGATGGCTGGAGAATGATTGTACTCCATGAGGTGCATATAGTGCTTTCATGGTGCACCTTACCTTCTACTTTGTGTGAGCATCACCATGTGTTTCCATGCTGTGCATCACTTACCTTGTTTGCCAAGGTGTACATGTCCATAAATAATTTGTTGAATGCAGTTATCTATGACAGTTGGTCAGTGTGCAATGTTGCCTAAATGTCAGGTTATCTGGATACACGGGTGCTTCTATTTCTGACTCAGCAGTGGCCCGTCCTTACAGGATGAGGGACCATGCCCCTCTATCCTTTTCCTGATGTAGAGAGTGTCTGTTAGGCTAAACAAAAGTCAGCCTGACAGATACTCTTCTGGTTCAGGTCAGGTAGCCAGGTGCAGGACGTGCGCAAAATGCGCAGGCTTGGGGTGCCTGAGCTGAAATTTGCTAGGCTGAATAGGTCACAGCCCTGTGGGCATGACCCTTTCAGCCTGGTAAAGGTGCCTTAATGTCCTCCCCCTCAAGACGAGGGGGATCAACACCGATTGACTCGGACCTGAGTGCTTCAATTTTAAGCCCTGAAGTGCCCTGGGTCGAGTGTCAATTAGTGACACTTCATTACAGAATAAGGTGGGGTCAGCAATCACACTGACTCCACCCCCCTCTGTGACAAGACTGGGACTGCTGCCTTCATCATCGGCTGACTTTAGGTCAGTCACTGAGCAAAGACAGCAGTCCCAACCCTCCTACCACCTCCTAGGCTTTCCCGTCAGAGCTGTTGCTCTTGAAGTAAGTTCTGTTTTTTTTAATGGTTTGTGCATGTGTGCGTATGCGCATTTATGAATGTATGTGTATTTGCAGTGAGTGTTGTGAATGGGTGTGTGAGTGCGTGTGAATGAATGAGTGTGAGTGAAGTGTATGTGTGCAAGAGTAACCTCCCCCTCCCTCGCCCCCTCCCTTGTAAAATTACTGGCTGCAAATGGTCTGACACTGCAATTCTCTATCTGCGCTTGTGCACAGGTTCACGGGTATTGGCACGTGCATTCATAAAACAAAAGAGAAGACGTGTGTTGTACAGACCTTTGATAACAAGGTAGTAGTTCAACAGGGAGAAGAAGGATTATGATTATGGATAAATAAAGAGAGATAACTGTAGTAGCTTTAGGAATACCATACATAATGGCAATAGGGTATAAAAAATGGAAAGGGCCCTGGGGCAAGTAAGGAAAATGGCCCATGTTACTGTTGTTGGTGTAGTAAAAACAATTATGAGAGCCCAATAAGTCCCTCAGGGCTCTTGGCCCCGGTGCATTACACCTGCTGCACCAATGATAGGTACGCCACTGTAGCATAAAAATATATTTACCGTGCATGACACTTATTGTGGACGTTATATTCAATTTGGCTAAATACTTTTTATGAAAGTTTTTTTTTAATACTCGCAGGGAACTCACATTATTCCGTTGCTGGAGTCAGTGCTGTACGACAGGACTCAGTTTGCGAAGCCTGAAGAGTTTAACCCGCAGCATTTTCTTGATTCTGATGGGAGGTTTTTGAAAAATGATGCTTTAATGAGCTTTGGAGCAGGTACTATTTTGTTAACAGAATGTCTTTTCATACTTTTTAATTCATATTCCAGCAACACTTATACCGTCATTGTTGATGAGTCTGCAAAACGTACAATAGCATACTGCATGTTCTAGGCATGAAAGGTATAAATGAATTAAAATCAGTTGGTCTTTAGTGAAAGGGATATTTTTCGATTGCTAAAGAATGCTGGAGACTTCTCAGTCCCTGTTGATGGCTTCCGCCACAGCATTGCACGACAAACTCTACAGTGGTTTCCGAAATCTTGGACCATCTCAGAGGGTGACACTGGTAACGCAGTTTTGAGTAGGAGAAAAATTTCAAAAGCGACAGATCGACGCTATTGCTTGTCAGCGTGGTGAATACCAAGGTTAGGTAGTCACAATTCTACCTCATGCCTCTTTTATCCAGGATCAGGCACTCTAGACCTTTATCTCCCTCGTGCAGGTACCTTCTCTCTACCTGTGCATCGTTTCAGTCTTTCTCTCCCTTTTTTTTTCCCCTTGTGTGTTTTTGATAACCTTGCTTTGTGTCAAAGTCTGAAGAGTAATAATATCAAAATGAGTGCCAGTGGGCCTCTTCTACAATCATTGGCTCAAATTAAAGCCTGGAAAAAACCTTACAGTGGGAGGATTCGACTATGGCACTATCGGATCCGTGCAGTGTGATTCTCCCAGCGGATTTTCTGCCAGAGGAATCCACTGCAAAACGGATACCAATAGGTGCAGTTCGCCCCCAGTATTCAAGAAGGGTTCCATGGTCTCAGGTCAGTATGGCTGTTGCTTGCGTGCTCTGATCAGTTGCAGGTGTTTCTTTGCTGAAACATAGTGCAAGGTCCCAGATCCATGCAACAGCATGTAAAGTTCATTTATTTTGTGGATGTTGAGACAGGACAGATATCAACGTTGTCAAAAGTCCAAGCTGATTTTAGTAAGCACCACAGTGTTAAAGCACTATCTGTCCACACATCCATCCATCCATCCAGACGTGAATTAATCCACCAGCGGCTCACTTTCACTTTCACATATTCATCCTTTGACTCCTTCAAGCAATTCACGTGCAATTCACGAGCAAACAAATAGGCAGTTCCAATTATGAAAAAAAGCCAGCCCTGTTTACATGAGTGCTTATATTCTTTCTAATGTTTCTAATTCTGCATATACAATTGGCAATCAAAACTTCAAGGCCCAGACTACAAAGCTACTGAGTCACAAGTGATATAACACAAAAAGATATTTGTGCTCATTTGCATTTCTGCACCCAGCTGGAATTTTGGAAATTCGTAATGCTTGATAGAAACATCAGTTTTATCATGGAACGGGCACGGGGGAGGACTGTTGTAAAGAGGCAAACACTAAGAAAGTCTTAACTTCAAAATGGGTTTTGCACAAAAAAACAAGCTTTTCCTTTTGGCGCCAAAAAGCTGTGACAAATGTGCTAATAAAGTGTAAAAAAATAAAATAAAAAAGGCGTCCATATACTTTCACATTGTCTAAACAAAGGGATTGCTCAATATAGGAAAATATGTTCCATGCAGAACAGAAGAGGAATGTAAAACTGAATTGCGCAAATACATTTTTCATCATTCTTACTACTGCGGATGGTTCACGTCTCATTTTTTGGGGGTTAGAATGAGGCAAGGGATACAACAATCTTCAAATAGATTTATGGATACCAATAGGGATTTTTGTCACTCGACTAAGAATCAGCTATTGACACAGTTTGTAAATGTAGATCAGAGCGATTGTTGCTGACTTAGAATAATTCAAACATTCCTTCTATTACATTGTTGTTTTACAGAACACACCCTGTGTGTGAAAGATATGTCTAAACGTGTGTCCAATGCGCACTCTGCTATAGGACTCAAGTTGTACCTCACTGATGAGACCTACGTCAGTCACAACTGGTTGTTTGTGTTTCCTTCTAGAGGAAACATGGCTTGGCATCGCGAGCTAGCCTGTTCCTATTGATGCAAGACCAAGACTGATTTGCATAAGGCGGGCCTCTGTCTAGAATGGCACAGTGGGTGAAAAACAATGGTATTGAATATGGCCTTGGGCGATTGACAGTAGTTGAGATTAATTCATTCCATCTTCTTGTTTTCACAGAATAATAGGCACATATAGCATAAGTAACATGAGGAAACAAAATAAGGCAGATCGAGAAGAAGGAGATTATAAGCCTCATTTAGAGTTTGTCAGATGGGTTACACTGTCACAAAAGTGGCAGATATCACATCTGCTGTATGGCCACTTCATTTCACTCCATACCACATGTAATACGCAGGACAGGATATTCTTCATGTTTGTGATAGAGTATCCCATTCACTTATCTATAAATGCAAGCCTTAGCTACTAAAAATAGCATGTGAAGTTCAGCTTAAGAGAACAAAAATTTCTAATATAGTAATAGATGTTATCATTTTTGTCATAGGTCGAAGAATGTGCATCGTCAAGACTCTTGCCACAACGGAGCTGTTCGTGTTCTTTACAAGTCTGCTGCAGAAGTTTATTCTACGTCTTCCTCCTGGTGTAACCCATATTGATTTAACTCCTGCAATTGGATTCACTACCCCACCCTTGCCTTTTGAGCTCTGTGCCCTTCCACGCTCTTAAAAGATTGTTAGTTGTTGATCAGTGTATAAAGAAAAACACAGTTATTCTCATCAACACCATGCTTGATAACATCAACCACTGTGTTGAAGCAATTCATGAGTTTGTGAGATTCATAGTTTTCATAATATATGGCCTGTAAATGTTTGCAAGAGACACTTTTACTGAAATCTATACCTTAAAAACAATAACTAAAATAAATGTAAAAAAAAAAAATTGTACTTTTTGAAACACTTCAAATACTTACCCGTCAAAGATGATTTTATTCAGTGCTGAATAGAGAAGGCCATGGACAGTGTGATGAAGAGTAAAGGGAAATTTCCAATGAGAACTGATGAGCCTAGACAAATAGAATGCTTCTCATCAGCATAAGCTCACATGTTTATCTCAGCCAAAAATCCCTCATGTAAATAAAATTTGGTTTTATTTTTACTCTAAAAATAGAAACGCTCGATGGCTTATTGAGCCAAGTCAGATATCCCAGCCATTTATAAAATTCAGCAGATGTGATACTAATTTTTAAAGTCTTGGGTTTTGACAGTGCAGTACAAGCAAAACAGGCGGTGGGTTTTCGAACTGTCTCTTTCAACACTTGTTTTTCTTTGATAAGCTACTTGTAACCATTTTCTTGAAACTTTGTTGATCGTATTTTGTCTCAGCCCAGTAGAGTATTCCTCTCTCACTTAATGCTATTGGCTGTTTAAGTGTGCTCTTCCTCCTCCATTCAAACGCTTGCATTGAATTGCATGAAAGACAGCTATACAACCATCAACCTCTGTTTCCGATTTAGCTCTATTGTGCTAACAATGCATCCATTAATGCATTAAACTATTATTTTGGCTTTGCCAATGCTTGTTCTGTAAGTTTTAATCTTAATGAATATCAAGTGGTATTATGGTAGAGCTCTAAGTATGACAAGATTTTTCTTTCCTCCGACATCTTCAGCAAAATAAATATATGTAGTTGCTCTCTTTTTTAATTTAGTTTTTGGGGAAGCATATTGTTTGATGATTGTACTTTTAAGCATTTACTTAGTTTCAGAAAATGTCACTTTAAATAACCTCAGATTCTCCCTAGTCTGACATTCTACACTTCGACCACATTGTGTATTTCTTGGGAAGATCACTTCATCTCACTGTACCACAGTTACCTTGGGCCTCATTGCAACTTTGGCGGTCTTTTGAAAAGACCGCCAATGCTGGGGGCGCCAGTATACCGCTAGTGCTGGCGGTATATCTGGCTCCCAATTATGACTTTTCCGCTGGGCTAGCGGACGGTAACAGTGTTTCCGCCTGCTGGCCCAGTAATAGAGCCATCGGAAATGTTGACGTGCAGCAGCACCTGTCGCGCATTTCACTGCCCGAAATTCGGCCAGTGAAATGCGCGATGGGGTTGTGCCTGGGGGCCCCTGCACTGGCCATGCCACGTGCATGGGCAGTGCAGGGGCCCCCAGGGCCACCCCAAGTCCCCCTTACCGCCAGCCTTTCCATGGCGGTATTTACCGCCGTGGACAGGCTGGTGGTTGGGGACTCATAATCCCCAGGGCAGCGGTGCTTGCACTGCTGCCCGGGGGATTATGACCGCCAGGCGCAACCCTGGCGGTATAGTGGAGGGGCGGCGGTATGGCCGTGGCTAATGCGCCACGGTCATAATAGCTGGCAGAACACCGCCAGCCTGTTGACGGTGTTACCGCCAGATTACCGCCGGGCGCCAGGGTCATATTGAGGCCCCTTGTTTGGTATAATTATAACACATGTTAAGTGCTATATCAGTGACTAGATATTTACATTTTACACCTGGATAAACTCTGCAAAGTCTTATATAAGTCAACATTTTATATGTTACATGAGCATATAAGTTTGATTGAAACACACAAAAGATGTTTTTTCATTCACAAAATGATTTAATTCCTTGAAAAGGTTCTCTACTGGCCCTACAGATGCTGTTGTTTATCCTGTTCCTGAGAAATAAATAAGGTTTCTGTCACTCCTACTCCCATGGCTCCTAGGGTGGGAAGTAAGATGCACCATTTCCACCTTTCTCTGTATGTTCCATAAGCAAAAAGATGATCTTGGAAGGCTTCAGTTCTGGTGCTCTCGAGCTTGCCTCCCATGTTATTGCTGCAAGATACCTGGCCTTCATGGCAGCTTATACTGTCCCCAAAAACCTCTGGTAGTCTTGAGTCTTTGTCCCCTCCTGACACAATCAAGCCAACCTACCAAAGGCCTTTTGTCTGCAACTTTCCCTAGCCTTTTGCTTAAAGAAAGTCTGTCCCAAACTTCTACGCAGGACCCTTTGATGCGCACTTACTTACTTACTTGAAACTTTAACTGCAAGTCTGCAACCATGTCTTCTGTTCTAAATCCTCAGAATTGTGAGATTAGATCACTCTCAAGTATTTTTGAAAGTAAAGTAATTCTAAAATTAAACAAAGGTAGTTTGGATCAGGTACATCAACCTTAGCTTTCTTGGTAGGAGCAGATGGAATACTGCTTGCGTCACAATATGTAGTTCAAATCCATGCGCCGAGGGAAAACAAAATTACTTTTAGAAGTCTAATCCTAAAGTATGGATATTATGAGAAACCTGCAGGCAATTTTAACTAAATGTCCTGCTGTAATAAGTGCTTCACTTACAAATCGTGTCAAGCCTACCCACTTACAATAGGTGCAATGGGTGACGATCTGATGATGTAGAATGCCACTGGTGGTACAACTGGATGAGGATCCTTTTGTATAATCTAAGAGATTCCAGGGTCCAGCCATCTACCACCTGAATCCTGTGGGAGCCATATAATGTACCAGAGCCTTTTTATTCTGATAGAATCTGTATTGATTGGAATGCAGAGGTTATCCTGAACTTTTGCTTCTCACTCCTTCTAGTGATGAAAAATGTTTCAAGGTGTACAAGATTTCCTAAGGCGAGGCGCGTACAATACCTCCCAGCTGTTCAGATGGACAGTGAGGAAATGAGAATCATGTTGCCTAAACTGGCATAACAACATTAGCATATCTTGGTCAAGCTTCATCTGAGTATGGAGTGCTTGAATAGTGTCCCTGTAATAAAATGCAAACACATTTTGAGATACTTGGGAGCCCATAACCAGATATATTTGACTAGAAGCCTAAGGTACCTCACAATAGTTTTAAAGAGATCAAACAATTGCTGTTGGAATCATGGACATTTCTTTTCAACTTCTTTTACCACACTACCATGTTCATATTATTTCTAGGTTGCCTAGTTTACTTTTACTTGCCTGACATTTTAACCAACAACACTCTAACTACTGCTCTGTCAGGAATCAACATGGTACCTGAGGTTTTAGGATGGCCACAAGAACACCCATGAGGCAGATCCTTTTAATTATTTGGTTTAAGAGAATGTAGCACCTGGGGTGCAATGTGTAACTCCTTAACTTGGTCAAGGGAGGGTCTTTTGGGTCACAACAGGCAGGAGCAGTATTAAAACACCATGAAGGCATTATATTGCTGCCTGGCAATGTTAATTTATATTGATCCTATACTTTTACTAGTTTGTTTAGCACTCCCATCTGTCACCTTCAGTATTTTTCCCCTTTTACAGTTGTTCATTTTCCTTGACTTCTTCCCCATTTACTTTCACCTTCCTTAATAGAATATGTCTGACTTTGGAGTACTGCTGGGAGTTTCTCTTTTCGACTCTTGGCATCTTTGCCTATTTTGCTAATCTTGCTCCCTGGGCAATGTTTAGACTTCCTGAGCTTGGGGCTTCACTTGAAACCGGTCCCAGGATGCTTGTGTCCGGTCCAGGGAGGACCTGACCTGTCAGTGCGGGCTGCACTGTTCCCATGGGGAACAGGGTCAAGAATGATTTGCATATGGCCTGGTCCAAACTGGGGTGGCATGGTGAGCAAACAAATTTGAGGATTAAACCCAGATCTGTGACTGTGGGTGAATGTTTGATTTGTATCACATTCTGTCCATCATTTGTCTTTATTTGCTTTTATCGCCCTAAGTGCACCGGGTATGCCCGGACGTGGGTCCTGGGCTCACTATGCCACTGGATTCAAGTTAGCCTGGATGATGAAGGGTGATACAGTGAAACCTGTCCCAGGATGATTGTTTCCATTCCAGGGAGGACCTGGCCGGCAGTTTGGGCTGGACTGTTTGCATTGGGTACAGGGTCAAGACTGATTTGCATATGGCCTGGTTCAAACTGAGGTGTCATGCTAAGCAAAATAATTGATTAATTAAACCCAGATCTGTGACTGGGGGTGAATGTTTGATTTGTTTCACATTCTGTCCATAAGTTTTGTTTGTTTACTAAAAATGGTAGCATTACTGCACCTTCTCTACTTTTTTGTAACCTTACTAATTTGGATACCGCAGTCTTGGTTTAGGGATCTGAACATGGTCATCATGGGATTCCTGTGGGAATCGAGTCACAGAAGTGGCTTTGTCCGTGCTTAAGCGCCTAGTGGCGGAGGTGGAATTGGCCATTCCAGACTTCAAATTGTATTATTTAGCAAACCAAATGCAGCAGCTCACCCAATGGATAGCTGTACGGCGGTCCCCTGATGAAATACCACAACCTGGTACTACAACCATAAAAAGAATGGCCACCATCTTTCTCCGACCACGATTACCGGCCACTAAGGATAGCATGGAGATTTCGGTAGCACGTTGCTGCTGGGATCGCTGCCTCCGCAAATTTCCCCAATTCCCCTGAAATCACAATGCGCTTTCTCCTAGCACTGCCGAGTGAAGGTGACTGGCGAGGGATATGAGATTGGGCAGCGGCGGAAGTAACAACAGTGGGTTCTCTATATGAAGCAGGGACTCTGTTACCCTTTGCATGCTAGGTCCTGCCCCTGGGACAGTTCCTCTTTCACATAGCGGTGACGACTATGCTCTGCCGGCAATGGAAGCAGGGCTTGGCAAACCTGCCCCACTCTGTGGTCTGCCACTACTTGGTCACCACCTCTGGCATATTTAAGGCAGTTACCTGCTTATATAGGTGGCAGAGGAGCGAGCTATTGAACCTTTAGTAGCTCTTAAATCTTTTTGGGAGGAAGATCTGGGATGCTCTTTTGTGGACAAGGAATAAGAGCGGATTCTAGAGCGTATGCCCAGGGTGTCAAACAACATCCAGTTTAAACTCATCAATTTTTACATACTACATAGGGCACAGTTTACTCCGGCTAAGATTAGTCGGTACTTCGGCCAGGAAGATGCCAAATGCTCCAGATGCAGGGAGCTCTGACCCACGTTTCTCCATATTTTTTGGCATTGCAGGTCCCTACTGGGCTAATAGGAGGGCATTACTAGGACACTGACATTGATAGTCAAGCGGGAAGTTCTCTGTACCCCAGGGCACTGTTTAATTGGCTCACACTTCCAAAATGAAAATTAGAAGCCAATTTGTGGATTTAGGGTTCATTATAGCCAAGAGGGAAATAACCAGATGCTGGAAGACATCACAAGGGCGTACCTTTGAGTGCTGGAGGTGAGAACTGCTAATGTGCGCAGGATACAAGAGTGTGATCAAGTTGCAGGAAACTGGAAGAGGGCAGGGATCATTGAAGGGGCAGCGGGTTGGGAGGCCTTGGTGTCACTATTTGACCAACAGAATTCCCAATCATCAGAGACTGAAAGCTCCTCTCCCTAACCAATCACTACTTCACATACAAACCCAGGGGATATTAATGATGCTGCTACTTTGAGGAAAGGGTTCAATTTCTAAGGGTTCCCTACTTCGAGGGATGTCCACCATTGGGTATACTGTCTCCTTTATAACACAGGACTTGATAGACAAACGCTTAGGTGGATAATAGGCAGAGTGGGGGAGGGGAGGAAGGGGAGGTACACATTTCATAGACCACACAACATTTTTACTATAGCTACACGTTAACTGATGAGAGCAGAGGCTGATAAACAAATGTATTATGAGGGTCCTCAGGACATGTTGTTTCCTATGTTCTAATACCTTTTCAGCCTTCAGTTGTCAAAATCGATGTAAATGTTGAATGATATGTATTTTTGTTGACTGACACATTTTTTCTTGTATTGGCTGATTGGTTCACAGTTATGTACCTCACTTGATATTAATGTGTGATTATATGCAGAAAAGCAATAAAATCTGTTTAAAAAATCAGAAATGGCACCGACCAGTATGATGAATGAAAAGTATATGTAAATCAATTCATACATTTTCAAGTATTTTCAGTGTTACATGCATCCATTATACATGCATATTGGCAAGTAGTGAACATTCAGGAATTTGTAAATGTACCAGTGATTTCTCTCACACATTTTATGAAAATACTTCTCATTCCATTAAAGCTCAAAGTACTCCAAAAAAGTGCTGTGGAATTTACAAAACTGCTTCATAATTTACAGCAATGTTGGAGAATTTGTATTTCTACCTGAAAACATTACTGCAAAAAAACAGATTTTCATCTCCTGGAGCACTACTTGATGACCATGGCTACCTCTCACAGTCAATGATTGTACAAATGAATATAAAACATAGGAATATCATGATTTAAGAATATCTTGGACAAAATATCCAGGACCAAAAATATGGAAAGATAGATGCATATAAAAGTATTTATTTATTATTCCTAATTCCACATCTATGTACCTTGAAGATATACGTATCATTAAAGTACATGCATGTTGAGGTAGGGATAGGAAATCTTTACGTATGCTTTTGATATTTGGCTTCAATAGTTTGTCCTCGATATTTACATACCATGATATTCTATCTCCGATATTCAGGAGGCACACCCACCGAAAACTCATAGCTGGCTCTCTTGTCCACCAAATGCTTCTTTGGCGGTCATGATTGCGAGGCACAGCAGGCAGCCACACCTTCGAGCCAGTACAGTGGTCCATGGCAGTCAGTACAATGACCATTCCATATTGATGTGCATGAAATGACATAGAAGGTTTACAAGGGAGCAGGAGAGTTGCCTGTTGGACCATTGTCGTAATGTGTTTAGAGATGCCTACTGGATTAATGTGATTATTGAAAGATTTGGGGGGGTAACATTGTCCCTGTCTGTTGTGTACAAGCACTTTCTCATGTCAACTGAAACTCCAACAAAAACAGGCCTACTCTTTGCATGATGTTCATGATATTTTTATCCTAAGGTGTCAAACTGAGAGGTCTGGTAGAGCCGACACTAGTTCGCTATGGATTCTGGCTTGGTTTGCTGAATATGTGTTTTAGTTGTTGAAGGGGCCCTAAATCAAAGGATTCTACTAGGTTTCCTAAGCAGTGTGACAACACTTGCCTGCCACTATGCCCAAGCATTGCGGTCCTGTGGTTAAGGCCCCCTAGGCCATGTTTCGATTCATAATGTTTAGGAGAGTCTGAATGACAGCATGGTAAAGGGGGGTTTGTGCTGTAGAATGAATTTTTTTTTGTGCAGGAAGGAACACCTTCCTGCACAAAAATAATCCTCAGAGGCATGTCCAACTTTCTGTGTGTGCTACATATTGCAGCACACGGTGAAAGAGGTCACAACACAGATATTTAAACATATATCTCCTCATTAGCCCTCCCCTGGGGAGGTGGAGCATTTTTACATATTCCCTGGTCTAACACTAATGCTAACTCCAGGAATGCACCTAAATTAATGTGTGGATGTGTGGGTACACCCATGCTCAACACATGTAATGCATCCCTGGGCTCAACACATGTTCAACACTCTCAATATATGTCAAATATTGCCCTGCCTTGCATTACTTTGCATTTACCAACACACACAGGGCCACCTAAGGTGGCCTTCGATGATTTGGTAATTATCATTCAAGGTTTTATGTTTCCCTTGTGCCCCCTTGTGTGCTGCAACGACTATGCAAACCAAAAATATTTATGGGCCATAGTATCATGAGTTCACTATTCTGACTCATGTATCTCTCACAAACCTTTGTGGGAACTGTGAGTTATACATCTTATGTATTTATATAGAGGTAAGTTGTTTGCAGCTTAGATATGGATCTGTGAAACAGTGTGTTGTGTTCACATACCTTATATATACATTTTAGAGGTGGTAAGTCATTGTGTACGTTTCATAGAGGTACTACACATTGCTCAATCTTCCATTGCAATTAATATTATAGTAGTTGATGCATATTCAAAGGGGATTAAAGTAAATATCACATGCCTCATGTCATATTTACTTTATTCCCCTCTAATTTTGTTTTATAATTATTTGATCCTGTTTTAGTAAGGTATGTATGAAGCCTTTAGAGATTAGGCTGTAAGGTCCTGGTCATGGGATTCCAAGGTCATTTATTATAAACCTGCTTCAGATCCAAACATTTCATCACATAATAAGTCAATTTTCAGCAATTCTCATTTACTGCTGAGGAACAAATTGCCATTATCAAAAATGGATCCTATTTGATGGAAACAGTAGGATAAAGTCAATTATGTCACAAAAATAGAGTATTGTAGAGGGCTGATTAGAAGGCAGCACAATGTCCTACACAAGACATTTCATAAAACTGTCCAGGATGCTTTCTCAAATGCTTACAGTGAAATTCTGGTTCTGAAACTGTGGAACTGTACATCTTCCTTCTCTGGTGAGTGTTCTGCTTCCAATGGATGTTGTGGTGTTGGAATAGGAGGCTGAGGACTGAAACAAAAACATCAGAGGCAGTAGATGTGATTCCCAGTTTCCCAGTTGGATTTGTGAATGCCAGTAAGACAGCAAGACAGCCACTGGCATGGGCTTGCTGGTTGGACAACACAGCTACACCAATGCTATTGAGAGAGTTGAGGAATCCATCATGGCCTCCAAATGATTATATAAAGCCTCCAGTCCTGTTTCCAAGCACTGGATGGATGAATTGATGGCTTCCAGCTGGTTAACTACATCACTGAATGATTGAATCTTTATTGTACAGTTAATAAAAACCATTATGCAAATATACTATATATTACCACACAAAATCACAATAGCAGCATATAAAATATATAAATATTACAACATATTAAATGAAAATACAGTTTCAAAACAGAACATAACTTCATCTTTTAACAGAAACGCATACATTGTTTAGTTCATTTTCACAGTTTCGTATTATCCCCCACATGCTACAGCAAGGATTCTATTCTCTCATTTACTAAAACATGTCTTCTTTGCCTCCTTTGAAATTTCACCATACAAGATTTCAGAATTGGATCATCTGGCTTTAGACATGCTATTACTGCTTGTCTACATGTTCGTATACCACGTTGATTAAAAAGAGGTTTTAACAAGCATTTTCTTTCTTGCGCTAATGCTGGGCAAAGACATAAAAAATCGATTGAGTTCCTCTTCTCATTTTTGCATAACCTGCAGTCCTCATTTATGCTTCTCCTTCCTTGATTATCATCTGGCAGTTTCCCTAATCGTGCATACAAAAATCCAATTTTTTGAACTGAGGTTTTAACACCCCTCATGCATGCGATGTTTTTGATAAAGTTTCTTTATCTATCCACAAGGTTAGCCTCTTCATATTACTGTTTAATACTCTTTTGAAACATGCTACCGATAAGTCACTTTCCCAGCTTTCATGCAACCCTAAATCCTCTATTGCCAGATCCAAGTAAAGCGAGGCTGGATGCCCGCTATTTCTTTGAAGTCCTTGCCACAATACCTGGCACAGATCATTCCTCCTATTTGTGGTTATTCTATACCAGATTTTCATGTAGACTCCTTTTCTGGCTATTGACTGGTTTACTAAACCAAACTCCAAGCGTATTTGTGCCCTGATGTGTTTGGTGGCAGGAGAAATAGCTGCCTATACAGTTTTTGTTATGATTGTATTTAAACATACTGCATTGTGCCCATTCAGTGCTACACTACCATAGGTTAGGCTAGGAGCCGATTTGGCTGATATCACTTTAATAATGGTAGAATGCTTGGGCCATTCAAGGATCATTTTAGGGTTGAAAAGGCCAAATGCAGTGGAGTGCCTTTTCTTCTTAGTTCTTCCTTTTGTTAAGTAAAACTCCTGTGTTTGTCAAACCATACTCCCAGGTATCGATAAGATTGTACTAACTCGACAGGTTCTCCGTTCAGGAACCATCTATGCTTTTTATTTATCCTCTGGCTGCATTCCATTAGCTTACTAATTTTTACATTCACAGTAAGCCCATTTTCCTTTGAATGATCTGATAACCTTCCCAATAATCTTTGTAGTCCAATCCATGTTTGGTTTATAAGAATAACATTGTCTTCATACAGCAGATTAGAGATGGACATCGGGCCCAGTCTTGGTGCGTGTGAGTTTACTACTTTGAAATCATGTGATAAATCTGCTAAAAACAAGTTAAATAGATAGGGTGCCAGGACACAGCCTTGTTTTAATCCCTGAAAGGTATATATTTTTCTTGACAATACAGATCCGTCCCCAATCTGTAACCTCACCCAAGTATCAGTGCAAAGGAGCTGAATAGCTTTAAGAAGACCAGACGGAATACCCAATGTTGTACGTTTTTTCCAAAGTAAATTCTGATTCACAGTATTGAAAGCCGATTTAAAATCAACAAAACAAATGTACATTGGTTGCTTCTTAAGAATTTGCTTGTCCATTAACAGGGACAAGGTCAAAATATTAACTTCTGTTCCAACTCCCAGTGTAAACCGTGTTTGATTTAGTTGAACAATCTTTCTATCTGTTGCCCATTCACGAAATTCATCCAGTAATGAGCTAGCAAAATACTTTGCTTCTACATCTTGGAGTGTTATCAGCTGGTAATTTCCCAGTAGATCCCTATTACCTTTCTTGTATATAGGGTTTATTATGGACCCCCGCCATGAGTCTGGCACTATCTGCTGCTGTAACACACACTTACAGACTGTAGTTAGTACTGGAACCCATAAATCTATATTTGACAAGTACAGTGCTTGGGGTAACCCATTTGGTTCCGGGGCACCATGTTGCCTAGAACTTAACAATATTTTCTTTATCTGATTCTCAGAAAAACTATCTACAGTAGAGGCTTTATTTCCTAGACCTCCCTTTCTGATATTCTCATTTACAGGTTATTCTTCTTTCATCCCAATTGATGATAATTTAAATAATTCTTTTAAAAATGTTACCCATGTCTGTTCTGCTATATTGGAGTTTACTACGAGGCATTGTTGGTGGTTTATTCCATTTACAACCTTCCAGAACTGCCTTGCGTTCTTTTGTTTCCATAAATATAGTATATTGGCCCAAAAAAATATCATTTGCTTTCCTTTTTTCTTCGCAGACCAGTCTTTACAGGAGTCTATTCAGTTTAACGTAGGCACAACGTAGATCTCTATTCTGTGGATCTTTCCTATATTCTTTTGTAGTGTTTTCCTTTTTTTCTTAGCTGAGCAGAAATGGATAGTTTTATTCTACCCCTACCCTACTCCCCTGAACTATCTTTTCTTGAGAGAGCTTATGGGGCTTCTTTGCTACTTCCTTTTTCATTATTCTATTTAGAAAAATCATCCATTGTTTAATGTTATTACCATCTCTGCTAGCTAAACATTCTTTTACTAATCTTTCGGCTAACTCCTTTCTTTGGATGTCCAAATTACTAGACCATATCAGTCTTCGATAATTTATCATAGTATCTCCCCCAAACAACAAGGGTGCCTGTTGATGATGCTGTACTTGCGCTGAGAGCACAATTCTTTGCTGCTCATGGTCACTACTCTGTGTTTTATTGTTACTAAACAACTTTGACTTATCCCAGAGAGTTAGCGTTCCCATTGTATAACCTATTATGAAGCATGCTGTTACCAAGTAATAAGTCCAGTCCTGTGGACAATCAGAATGAAACCTCCAATTTAATACTCTCATGTCTAAAGACTCCAAGTCCTTTACTAAGGTGTTTGCCCTTTTATATTGTTTTTTTCTTATAGAGTTCCTGTTCATTTGGGGGGAAATTGGCCATATATAATCTTGCCTTGTCTTCACGGTCAAAATTGTGCCTCAGATCCATATTAATCTCCCCTGTTATTATTATATCTGGTAGATTTGGCTCCTGTAACAAGGCCATTATCACATCGCATAGCTCAGATACTATGGAACCCTTTACTTGTTGTACTTGGAGGAATATACGCATTTATCATATATAATGGAGTGTTTGTCTCATTTATCCAATTGCTAAGCTTTTTCACCAAAATATTATTATTTCCTGACGGTACCTGGACTATTTACATTTTTAATGCAATTTCAATAAAAATTGCTAACCCACCTTTTGGTCGCCCTGATTTTTTTAATTTTAACTGTGGGACTGCAGTATCCAACATACCCTACTATATCAAAAGGTTCAAGCACCCTTCTTCCTGGAGGCATATTATCTGACTTCCTTTCAACAGCAAGGCTATATCTTTCTTCTGTGAGTTAGTTTGTACTCCATTAATATTCCATGAAGTAATGGATAGCAAGTCACACCATCTGTTTGTAGCCTTGCTCCCATTCGGTCATGTCTTATATTTACCTTGTGGTGTCTCTGTTAACCATCCTACATTTACTTGTGTGCCCCTTTCATTTTCCTGTAGGCATAGGGAATGGTGATTCTCCTCAAGCTTTTCCATCCTACCTCTTGCCAATCTGAGGACTGAATATAATTGATCCCCCTATCATCATGTGGGGCCATGTTTTTTTTAGGTTTTACCAGCACAAACGGTTCTGGATACACGTATTGTGGGGGTAAATATAATTATATCCCCCATACTGCCAAGATATCTTTTTGTCTCATTACTGATTGTCCTAGTAGCTTGTTTTGAAAGGTGACCATAGGGGCTTCCTGCAGTCTCCCCTCGGTATGGCCCAGAAACTCAATTGACACTATGGCCCTCATTACGAGTCTGGTGGTCTCATGACCGCCAGACTCGCAGTGGTGGTACCAACGCCAACAGGCTGACCGTGGGACCGCCATATTACAACTGTGTCAGACCACCGACTCCGCCAGGTTCCTGCCAGCCAGCAGCCTGGCGGTCCCGGGATTGTAATCCGCCAAGGCAGCGCTGCTTGCAGCGCTACTCTGGGGATTACGAGTCCCCATTCGGCCAGCCTTTCCATGGCAGTTTACACTGGCTGGCAGAATTGGGGCATAGGGGGAGGGGTGAAATGGGGGCCCATATAATTTGAGGTTATTTTTTAACAGTGATGGGATTGCATGGAGGAAAAGTAATATATTCCCCTGGTTCAGGATGTCATGTGGACCTCTAGACTTGTATATGGGGGTAAAAATTATTTTACTTGATAAAGTTGAACATCCACTAACAAATTTCCAGTCCTCCCTTTCTGTTGATTTTCTGATTTGACTGGTCCTCACAGTTCCTAAAATCTCCTTTTGATCTCCTTTGTCGTTATAGTCCAATTCTTGGCACGTCATATCTTTTCCCTTTACCCTCTGTACTTCTGACACATTTTCATTTGTTATTGGGAGTTTCACCTCTTTGTTATTCGTATCCCCCGCTATCTGCTGGTGTTGATAATTGATACCTATAGTTCCTAAAGCTCCCATGCTATTAGATCCTTCAACTTGCTGCCTTTTTTGGTCCAGGGTCCTCTGTTTAGAGACTATGGCCCTCATTACAACTTTGACGGGCGGCGGAGGCCGCCCGCCAAAGTTGCGCCGCTGGAATACCGCACCGCGGTCTGAAGACCGCGGCCGGCATTCTGAGTTTCCCGCTGGGCAGGCGGGCGGCCGCCTTAAGGCCGCCCGCCAGCCCAGCGGGAAACAACCTTCCCACGAGGACGCCGGCTCGGAATCGAGCCGGCGGAGTGGGAAGGTGCGACGGGTGCTACTGCACCCGTCGCGTATTTCACTGTCTGCTATGCAGACAGTGAAATACAAGCGGGGCCCTCTTACGGGGGCCCCTGCAGTGCCCATGCCATTGGCATGGGCACTGCAGGGGCCCCAAGGGGCCCCGCGACACCCCCTACCGCCATCCTGTTCCTGGCGGGCGAACCGCCAGGAACAGGATGGCGGTAGGGGGTGTCAGAATCCCCAAGGCGGCGCAGCATGCTGCGCCGCCTTGGAGGATTCTGACGGGCAGCGGAAAACCGGCGGGAGACCGCCGGTTTTCCTGCACTGACCGCGGCCAAAGCGCTGCGGTCAGAATGCCCTAAGGGGCACCGCCAGGCTGTCGGCGGTGCTCCCGCCAACCGCGAGCCTGGCGGTCACAGACCGCCAGGCTCGTAATGAGGGCCTATATTATCCACATCATTTTGAGTCACTGCTGTTGGAGACTGATGTGCCTTCATTGTACTTTTTACAAGGTTTGTGCCCTTAGCTAGAGGCATTGTTGTTGGAGACTGATCTGCCTTTATTGGGCTTTTTTCATAATTGGTGTCCTTAATTAATTTGACATTTGTGGTCTTTCCAGCATTATCATCATTGTCCTTCACATGCTTTTGAAATATTAGGAAGAGTTTTATTTGTTCCATCTCTGTTGGCACCTTTTCCAATGTCATCTCCCTAATTTTTTCTGTCTTTTGCCACCCGTTTAGGACCTCTAACCTTACTGAGATTGTATGTTGCTTGTTTCTGGCTTTAAGCAGTTTTTTTTTCTCTGTTGTTTTGTCATTCTCTGTTCTAATGGACCATTTATTACTTGTACATCAGGTGTATTGGATTTTTCCAGAACCTCTACCTTAACATCACTTATATTATTCTCACTGCTTCCCATATCATTATACTTTCTTCCTCTGTTGAGGCTTTTGGAAGCATATTTTTTAATTCTCTTCTAAGGACTACAGCACTAATTCAATTTGTGTTCTATTTTTACATTTCGTATAGGGTTATTAATTTTAGATCCTCTATTATAGTACCTAGCACACCTCAGGAATTTGCTTCAGTGTGTCCACTACTGGGGCACACATACATTCAATATTTGCTGCTGCTGCCAGGGTTTGTGCTTGCGTGATCAGATTATTTAAGTCCGCCAGTCTCTGGTCAATACCTGATATCAAGGTTGCCATTATATCCAGTAGGTCAATCTGGAAATCCATTTTATGTGATTGATATGTTAGTGCCTCAAGAGTCAATTGCAATGTTTTAAACATAATTTCCCACACATTTATTATGTTAGCTTTAAACCCTCTCTCATTTTGTTGGTCTGTAGACTCATTCTGGATATCACGTGTGGCCTGCTTCCCCTGTTGAAATTTTGCGAGTGAGATTTTGGGGCGCTTTATTCGTTTTCCTTACTAGGTTGTTACCTTCCATTTCTTCTTCCATTATAACTGTTATATCTATTTTGTCCATTTTAATCAAGGGTTCCTTTGCTTCCCCTCGCTTGTTCTCATCAGTCTTCACAATAACGTCCACTGACATTGGATATCCATTCTTCAATAGGGGAAATTTATTCTCACTATTATTATTTTGCTGAGAAGATGATTCTGGCATAACTGACAAAACATCTATGTCACTAACAGAGCCCCACCCCAACATCACATTATCTCCATTTCCCTCCTTAAGTTCCTCCTTAATTTCTTCTTCTTGATTTTTAAAACAATTATTTAATCCACTTTCCTGCATATTCTCAATCACATCGTCCCTTTGTTCATTCAATTGTGCTGGTCTGGATTTTATTGGTGCAGTTGGTCCTGTGAGTACATTTGTGTCTTTGGGAGTAGAAAAGATTATTCACACTGGATCCTTTAAAAAGTCAATTCTTTCTGGACCTTTCAATACATTCTCAAACATTCTTGTCACAGGTGATATTAGAGCTACATTTTCCCTTGCCGAGTTTGCCTTCACTTTTTTCACTGTTTCCCCATCTGCAGCCCTTTCCTCTTACTCACTTCTGTATTTACCAGTCTTTCATGCCCAACCTCATTTTAGGGCTGAGCTACTATGCTTGAATTGACTTGAATTCACTTGTAATGGGATTTTGGGATATTTATCAATGTAGCAAGTGTCAATATGTCGACATCAGAGTGTCAACATGTAAACGTGTCAAAGTATGTACGTGTAAATGTCTCAACGTAGATGATAACCAATTCGAAGATACACGTATATTATCAAACAGTTCTGCCGTTAGGCACTTTAGCGATATAGGATGTTTATTATGGTCACGGTTGCGTCTAAACTAGCACTATTGTTGGAGTGTGACTTTTATAATGAATATTATAATGAAAAGCTTGCAATGTAATGTCTAATGAAACCGCATAAATGCAATACTAATGCACACGTTTGAAATGAGCCCACGGGGAGTGGCCACCAATGTCTACGATGACTAATGAAACTGACTAAAATGAATTAATAATGTATTCATGTATGATTTTGTATTAGCACTAAAAGTTATGTATTAAGGTTTTGCTAAATTACTCATTAGGCCTTAGTTAGCAAGGGTCTGGGCCTAGCTGCCAGGTCTTATATTAACTGTGTTTTTCTAACGTGCACTGTGCTGCTTCCCTGAAGGATACAACGCTGTACTTTTCCAGAAGCTAGAGAGATGTGTGTAACCGTAGTAAATTCATTCTCATGGGACCTGACTTGCTCAAGGAGACATTCTTGCCGAATGCAACAGTGTAATTGGCAACAGGTGCAAGGTCGCCTAAACTGGTAAAAGACAATGGAACCACTGACTGGAGCGACAAGTGTAACTTTCCTTACCTGACATTCTACCCGTTGAAGGCGTCAATCACAGGAGCCAATAAACTGCATGAGAACTGTCTTAGGTGAAAATTCTAGTAAGGTGTGCGACGAATTATTGGACAGAGATAACGTTGCACCAAATATTGCCCAATGGGAAATTAGGGACTTGTCCGACAACTTTGATATAACAACGTGACTCAAGGAGAAATCAGCTATTACTGAGCCATTATCCTGCCATTATCGAGACATTCGTAATCACCCTTAGCCATTCTGAGAGACTTTGGCCCTCATTACAACATTGGCGGTAAATGCAGCTTACCGCTGTGCAGAAGACCGCCAACACACTGATGCGGTGGCGGAATTCCGCTACAGGTATTATGACCCACATCTCGGAATCTGCCAAAATCCAGACACCCACACAAGTCCACCACACCAAAGTTCAGTGATAAACTGGGGATAACAAAACCTCCACCGTCACGCCAACAGGAATACGCCCACACTATCATGACCAACGAATCCACGCGGCGGTCTTTCAACCGCGGTATTCCATTGGCGGTGCACACCGCCGCACTCAAAATACACACACATTTACAAAACACTACCACATTGAACAATTCCAATTACACATACCTGATACACATACACACACCACTCCCACACCCCCAATACAATATAAAACACCCACCCACATCACACACAAACCCTTACGTCAACAATTGCGACTGAAGGCCAGAGAGAGACACCACCATCTACAAACTAGCATCCACAGGCACTCAACACCATCACTCACACAACATCCAAGCACCTCACACAACACACCTCTAAATATCACCCCACACATCACAACACACACCACTCCACACATCACCCACACCACCCCATGGCCCCGCAAAGACACCCCAGGTTCTCTGAGGAGGAGCTCAGGGTCATGGTGGAGGAAATCATCCGGGTAGAACCACAGCTATTCGGATCACAGGTGCAGCACACCACCATAGCTAGGAAGATGGAGCTATGGCAAAGAATCGTGTATAGGGTCAACGCAGTGGGACAGCACCCAAGAACACAGGATGACATCAGGAAGTGGTGGAACGACCTACGGGGGACGGTGCGTTCCGTGGTCCCAAGACACCAGATTGCGGTTCAGAGGACTGGCGGCGGACCCCCACCTCCGCCCCCAGAACTCACTACATGAGAGGAGCAGGTCTTGGCTATACTGCATCCTGAGGACCTCGCAGGAGTAGCAGGAGGAATGGACTCTGGTAAGTCAAACCTTTAACTACTTCATCCCCCACCCACCTGCATGCTATCACATACCCCTACACTCGCCCTCACCCCATCACTCCAACTCCTCACGTATGTCCCAATATCACAAACCACACATCCCAAACCCAAGCCCTGTATGTAACACCAAAGCATGGACACCCATCACCAAAGCATGGCCACTGCACATACCCATACCCCCATTATCACACAAGGTCCTACACAGGAATGCAAGCACTGGGGTACACGGTCACCCACCCATTGCACACCATGGTACACACAGATGCAATAATCACACCTTTACACCCCTGCAGGACCCCTACCCCACGTCGCCGGACTGGAGGGTCCAGATATGTCCACTCCACCCACAGAAGAGGCCCACAGTGATCATAGCAGCTCTGTCCAACTGGATCAAGATGACCAGCCCGGCCCATCTGGGACCTCGGGACAGTCAGTTCCCCTCACACTGGCACAGGCCACTACAGAGCTTCCCCCTTCCGGAAACACCAGCACAGCACCCACCCAGTGGGCCCATACCTCTGTCCCAAGGACACGTCAATCAGCAGTGTGTCCACCACTACAGGGAACCCAGGCTAACCCACCTCCCCAACAACACCAGGGACCTTGGGGCAGTGGTAGTGGGCACACGGTTCAGGGGACAGAGGCACTGGAACACAGGGGAACTGGGAAGGCTGCTGTGCGACAGGGGGAGGACAGGCCCCGGGAACCCACCCTCCACGAGGCCCTCTCCAACATCATGGGAGCCTTCCACCATTCCCAGGAGATGATGGCAACGGTACTTGCCAAGTTTCAGGAGACCCAGCGGCTGCAGGATGAACAGTATTTGGGCTTCAGGGAGGAACTCAAATCCATCAATTCCACCCTGGGTGCCATTGTAGGGGTGCTGAAGGAACTCGTCAACACCAGGAGGGACACTGTGGCACAACAAGGGGCCCCTGACACTAGCCTGGACGATGAACTGCCCACCACCTCCGCCGGCGGTAGTGGACAGGAGCCACCACCACAGGACCACCACACCTGCACCCTACTCCCTGCAGATGGAGAACCACCCGCAAGTGGTCCCTGAGATCCAGGACAAAGACAGAAAACAATGGCAAGACCCCCACCAAGAAATGAGACCACCCTGATTGTCATCCTTCTGTCCCACTTTGTCACCCTGTCCATACTTAAACAGCCCTAGCTCCACTTCCTATGCCCCTTTGGACAATGCACCTGTGAGACTAATATACTGGACTCTGCCATGAACATTCCTCCACCATCACCCCTGACCATTTTACAACCCCCTCCACTATTGAGCACTTAAAAAAACACCCTTAAATCACAAAACAATCAGGAGTCTGTCTGTGCTTTCAAAAATGTGTATTAGCAATAACAGTGGC
Source organism: Pleurodeles waltl (assembly GCF_031143425.1). Lineage (NCBI taxonomy): Eukaryota > Metazoa > Chordata > Amphibia > Caudata > Salamandridae > Pleurodeles > Pleurodeles waltl. The sequence continues at coordinate 1,733,120,241 of NC_090444.1, forward strand.
AAACTGCTATATCAAATGTAATGTCAACATATCCATGCGGAAACAAAGCAGATGTCACACAGTGGGACCCACATCTGTGAAATCTTAAGGGAAAGTGACAACTCAGTGACCATACACTGGGGGAAAATGACAGACAGATGAGAGGTAGTAGAATTAAATCAGATGTAGCAGGCAGTGTTGTTTTCTTGCCTGTGTCTCACTGGAAATATTGCAGGATCACTGTGTTCCTGTTGTCTATGTCCTCTTCTTCTGCTTCCTCGTCTTCACTGTCCACAGGCTCCACAGCTGCCACAACACCTCCAACTGGACCATCCTCCTGCAGAAAAGGCACCTGTCCTCGCAAAGCCAAGTTGTGAAGCATACAGCAGGACACGATGATTTTGCACACCTTCTTTGGTGAGTAGAATAGGGAACCACCTGTCATATGGAGGCACCGGAACCTGGCCTTCAGGAGGCCGAAGGTCCGCTCTATAATCCTCCTAGTTCACCCATGGGCCTCATTGTAGCGTTCCTCTGCCCTTGTCCTGGGATTCCTCACTGGGGTCAGTAGCCATGACAGGTTGGGGTAACCAGAGTCACCTGCAAATGTCGAGGGACAACTGTTAGACACACACTAACTCATAGGAACATCCCCAGACCCAGACACCTAGTCACACTGTATTGGGTCTATGTCCTCACCTAATAGCCACACACGGTGCCTCTGGAGTTGCCCCATCACATAAGGGATGCCGCTATTCCGTAGAATATAAGCGTCATGCACTAAGCCAGGAAATTTGGCATTCACATGGGAGATGTACTGGTCTGCCAAGCACACCATCTGCACATTCATCGAATGGTAACTCTTCCGGTTTCTGTATACCTGTTCACTCCTGCGGGGGTACCAAGGCCACATGTGTCCCATCAATGGCACCTATGATGTTGGGGACATTTCCCAGGGCATAGAAATCACCTTTCACTGAAGGCGAATCCTCCACCTGAGGGAAAACGATGTAGCTCCTCATGTGTTTCAGCAGGGCAGACAACACTCTGGACAACACGTTGGAAAACATAGGCTGGGACATCCCTGATGCTATGGCCACTGTAGTTTGAAAAGACCCACTTGCTAGGAAATGGAGTACTGACAGCACCTGCACTTGAGGGGGGATTCCTGTGGGATGGCGGATAGCTGACATCAGGTCTGGCTCCAACTGGGCACACAGTTCCAGGATTGTGGTATGATCAAGTCTGTAGGTGATGATCACATGTCGCTCCTCCATTGTCGACAGGTCCACCAGCGGTCTGTACACCGGAGGATGCCGCCATCTCCTCACATGCCCCAGCGGACGGTGCCTATGGAGGAGAACAGCGAGCAGAAAGTCAACCAACTCTGAGGTACGTAAACACAGCTTAATCGGAAAATATTAGCAAATCGACATATGCCTGTATTAGTGTTTAAGCAAGGCCTAGATATGTGTGACGCAGTCCAAAATAATGCCATGTGGGCCCATGAAATGGCGGCTGCCTGACCTGTAAAGTGGGACAAGGGGATATGAGGTAACTGCGCTGGCGTTGTACACCGTCGCGGTAGGCTGTCGAAGACCGCAGCGCTATCCTACATTGGTTAACATTGGACTCTATGGGTCCCAGGAGCCAATGACGATGTATGCCGGCGGTGACGGAACGCACTGCTGCGGATGTGACCGCCATTTTCTCTCTGTTCAATCACTTGATACCTGATCTTCGACAGGAGAGGACCTACACTGCAAGTGCTGCTGTGACCTCAGTCTGGAAGAGACAATGGCTCGTGTGTCTGGGGAAAGGGCCCCTGCCTTCAGCAGGGAGGAGTTGGAGAAACTAGTGGATGGGGTCCTCCCCCCAGTACACGCTACTCTACGGTCCTCCAGACAAACAGGTAAGTACACCGTGAGCATGCTGTATGGGCAATGCCTGTGTGGAGTGGTGTGGATGAAAGATAGTGGGGGTTAGAATGAGGCGTGCATGAAACGACGGTGAGTGCATGTGCGTCATAGCAAGGCTAGGGATGCGGGCCAATGACTGTGACGGTGCGGACGGTAAAATCTTCTCCTTTTCCCCTGTACTATTCCTGTAGGTCAGCGCCCACCAGAAGAAAGACATTTGGCGTGCCATCGCCAAGGAAGTCCGGACCCTGGGGGTCTACCACAGACGGAGCACCCACTGCCGGAAAAGATGGGAGGACATTTGCCGCTGGAGCAAGAAGACGGCAGAGGCCCAGCTGGGGATGGCCTCCCAACGTGGGAGGGGTGCCCGTCGCACCATGATCTCCCTGATGTTCAGGATCCTGGCGGTGGCGTACCCGGAGTTGGATGGGCGCTTGAGGGCATCACAGCAGCCACAAGGGGGTGAGTACACTCTGATTCTGCTGATTCAGCGTGCATTGGAGGTGTCTGGGTGGGGGAGGTGGGCTGTGGGTTCCCCTAGGCCAGGGCGAGTTTAGTAGGCAAGGTCCCATCTTAAGGCAGGCCCTGTGGCACCCCACCCCACCTGTGTACAGTGCCAACTACGCCTAGTCAGGCTCCTGTGACATCCATGTGTGCAGCAATCGGGAATGGGCTTGTAACCCATGTCCCTGGGATTGATTAGGGAACTCCAAGTGTACGGCATAGTGCAGGGGGCTTCTGTGTCTGTAGTGTCCGCCAACAGCAGCGGTATTGCATGCGCTCAACATGTTTTCTTCTGTCTCCCCCCCCCTTTTTGTGGTCTCCCTGTTCTTGTGTGTATTAGCATCATCAGGCGGAGGAGCTGTGGCACCGGAGCAGGAGGGAGCGGCATCCCACATGGCCCTGGAGGGTGACACAACGGAGTCTGAATTCACCAGTGGGACGGAGGGCGAGGGGAGCTCCACGGCGGGGACATGAGCTGAGACCAGCGATACGGACTCCTCCCCTGATGGGAGCTCCCTTGCGGTGGCGGGCCCATCTGTGCCCCCCGCATCTACAGGTACAGCCACCACCACCCCTACCAGCACCGCCCTCCCAGCAGCCCCTCAGCGTGTGTCCCGTGCCCGCTCACCCAGGAGGGTGAGCATCTCCTTCGCCCCAGGCACCTCAGCCCCTGCCCCTGTCACCCCTGCTGCCCTCAGTGAGGAGGCCATTGACCTCCTCAGGTCCCTCACTGCTGGGCAGTCTACCATTTTGAATGCCATCCAGGGTGTAGAAAGGCAGTTGCAACAAACCAATGCATACCTGGAGGGCATTCATTCTGGTCAGGCAGCCTATCAGCGAGCTTTTCAGACTCTGGCCTCAGCACTGATGGCAGCCATTGTCCCTGTCTCTAGCCTCCCCCTTCCAACTTCCTCCACCCAGACCCAAACCCCTGTACCTCAGCCTATCCCAAGCACACCATCAGACCAGCATGCACACACCTCAACACACAAGGGAAACTCTGGCAAACATAAGCACCACACATCCCACAGGCACTCACCCAAGCATCATACACATGCAGACACACCAACATCCACTGCCTCCACTGTGTCCCCCTCCTCCTCGTCTCCCTCCTCCCTCCCTGTCTGGTCTCCACTCACACCTGCATGCACTACATCCTCAGCCACCACATCCATCACCAGAACACCGACCACCACACCCCGCTCATGTGCAGTCACCACCCCCACTACCATTCACACATCCCCAGTGTCCTCTACCAGTGTGTCTGTGAGCCCTCCTCCCAAAGTGCACAAACGCAGCCACACACCCACCCAACAGCCATCCACCTCACAACAGCCTCCAGCCCATGCACCTTCACCCAAAGTCAGCAAACGTACACCTCCTACATCCACTACCTCTTCCTCCACTCCCAAACCCCCTCCATCCACCTGTCCCAGTGTGTCTAAAAAGCTTTTCATATCTAATGTTGACCTCTTCCCTACACCTCCCCCGCCGTCCGTCCCCTAGGGCCCAACTTTCCAGGTCCCAACCCAGCACCTCAGCCACCACATCACCGGGCACAGTGGTGCCAGCAATTGCGGGCTTTTGGAGTGCACAAGCAACAGGACTGCCAGAGTTCCATGGAGCGAGGGCAAGGACATTCGCCACCTCCAAAAGTCAAAAAGCTGCCCACATCCCAGAGGGAGAAGGCGAAAACACTTGCCACCAAGGGCTCAGGCAAAACAAAAGAGAATAGTGGCGAGACAGCTGCGCCACCATCCAAGGTGGGAAAGGGCCAGAAGATCAAGGGCAGGTCACGTCGACGCCAACCTGCACGGCGGGCAAGACCGCCACCAGCACCGCCACACGCACCGCCACCAGCACCGCCACCAACACCGCAGTCACTGAGCCCGCCGCCAGCCCCGCAGTCACTGAGCCCGCCACCAGCAGCGCAGTCACTGAGCCCGCCACCAGCACCGCAGTCACTGAGCCCGCCACCAGCACCGCTGCCACAAAGACCGCCGCCACAAAGGCCGCCGCCAGCACCGATTGCACAGAGGCCGCCGCCAGCACTGATTCCACAGAGGCTGCCACCAGTACCGATGCCACAGAGCCTGCTGCCAGCACCAATGCCACATAGTCCACTTGAAGCACTGCCGCTACTGACACCGCTGCCAGCGGCCCCCGACATCCTGAGCCAGTGGCACCACCACAGGCATGGCTGCCATCCCCAGTTGTCAGTCGTCCGAGGCTGGTGGTCAGTTCCAGGAGCCTGGGCAGCTTGCATGTTGCACCACCATCAGTGGAGTGTCACATTCACTACCTCAGTCCTTGGCAGGATGAAGCACTCTGGGCACAAAACCCCCTCCAGAACCAGTGGAGAACTGCATCCACTACCTCAGTCCTTGGCAGGATGAAGCACTCGAGGCACAAAGCCCCTTCTAGAACCAGTGGAGAACAGCATCCACTACCTCAGTCCTTGGCAGGATGAAGCACTCTGGGCACAAAGCCCCCTCCAGAACCAGTGAAGAAAGACATCCACTACCTAAGTCCTTGGCAGGGTGAAGCACTCTGGGCACAAAGTCCACTCCAGAACCAGTGGAGAACTGCATCCACTACCTCAGTCCTTGGCAGGATGAAGCACTCAGGGCACAAAGCCCCTTCTAGAACCAGTGGAGAACAGCATCCACTACCTCAGTCCTTGGCAGGGTGAAGCACTATGGGCACAAAGCCCCCTCCAGAACCAGTGAAGAATGACATCCACTACCTAAGTCCTTGGCAGGGTGAAGCACTCTGGGCACAAAGCCCACTCCAGAACCAGTGGAGAACTGCATCCACTACCTCAGTCCTTGGCAGGATGAAGCACTCTGGGCACAAAGCCCCCTCCAGAGCCAGTGGAGAAAGGCATCCACTACCTCAGTCCTTGGCAGGGTGAAGCACTCAGGGCACAAAGCCACCTCCAGAACCAGTGGAGAAAGACATCCACTACTTCAGTCCTTGGCAGGATGAAGCACTCTGGGCACAAAGCCCCATCCAGAACCAGTGGAGAACAGCATCCACTACCTCAGTCCTTGGCAGGATGAAGCACTCTGGGCACAAATCCCCCTCCAGAACCAGTGGAGACTGTTATCCACTTGAGAAACTGTGGCTTTGCACTCCCCAGGATACAGCAGTGGGCAAACCATCCACTGGAGAGTCTTAAGAGACTGTGGCTTTCCACTCCCTAGGATAAAGCAGTGGGCAAACCACCCACTGGAGAGACTTAAGAGACTGTGGCTTTGCACTACCCAGGATACATCAATGGGCATGGAGCCCCTTGTGGAGCTGGCGTTGTGCACTCATCTGGCTGAGGTGCCCCACTTCCCTTCCCCCTGAGGTGCCTGTTTCATTTCGATCTGATGCCCCAGCAGTGTTCTCTCCGTTTGGAGTCTGGTATCGAGTGTGGGCCTCGTCCATGCATTTTGGGCCCAGTGGTCCAAAGACTATGAATGGTGCACTATCCGGACTTGTATAGTTGGTGTATATAATTGTTTATACTGTATTTCAAGTTTTGACTAATGGATTTTTATTGATTACAATCGTTCAACTCATTTCCTTTTGTCATTGCGTTGTTCCAGGGGTGGTTGGGGGTGTAAATGTAATGTTGCAGCATGTATTTGTGTGTATGCTGTTGTGGGTGAGGGTGGGGGTTTTGCGTGTTGCGTGTGGGTGTCACTCTCTTTTCCCTCTCCTCTCCCCTGTGTTGTAAGTGCAGTACTCACCGTGGTCGTCGCTGCCATCGTTCGTGCTACTGGTAGAGGAGCAGGAATACTATTGCAGGGAGTATTTGGAGTTCTGGCTCCATGGCGTACTGGTGCATCGTGGAATGTGTAGAGGTGAGTGTTTTCCCTTCCAAGTCATGTTTCCGCCGTGTTTTTGTTCGCGTTGAATCCGCCCCGCAAAAGGTGGCAGATTGGCCTCTTATAATAGTGTGGGCGGTACATTGTCTTCCGCCTTTCTGTTGGCGGTGACCGCCATGCTGTTTGTTTCTACAGCCGTGGCGGTCGGAGTGTTAAAGTGGCTTTCTATATTGGCGGTTTCCGCCATGGTTGTGATTCAATTTTTTTATACCGCCGGCCTGTTGGCGGTCTTACCGCCGCTTTAACACCGACCGCCAGGGTTGTAATGAGGGCCCTTGTCTTTTACTTTAAACCATTCTTGCCTTACCCTTTGCCTGAGATGCACTTCTCACCTTTATGAGGGAAGAGTTTCTTGCTATGCCCTGCTGAGACTTACCTGCTTATCCTGGCTGATGGCGAATCGACTGATGTCCTGAGGACGAAGACTGACACTGTATGCTGCCCAATTTGGATGGGTAGCTATCTGATGATAAATTGTAATTGTCTGTTTGCCTTTCCTTTCTAGGTACCAACTGCTCTTTTGACAGAGGCCATAGTTAGATGTTTTCAAAATTCATGTTGCTTAATTGTTTTGCATGAAGCCCAACATGCTGATGCTAATGAGAGGCTAGTTAAGGAGTTCACTAAATCGGGTGCCAACAGACAAAGTACTAAATCTTTGCTTTGTTGAATAATGTACTAATGATACTCTGCTAAAGTTGATTCATGTTGACGTCGTGCTTTGTCCTAATGTTCATGATCTATGCTTTGATAAAGTCTTATTCGAGTTGCCATATTGTAGTTTTGTTGATGTGCTTTTTGATATTGAGACTAATGAATATGCTAGTAGATTGTAACTAATAGGGAATAAATATCCAAAATCTTACCAGGTTTGTGTGGTTATTCATGGCTGAAAGGTCATGTGTTTCATTCTTAACATATGTCATTGATCAGTTTGATTGATTAGTTATTGTGAATATTGATTAGATTATTTATCTATCAATTGAGATGTTGAATAGATATCTCGTCCTGAGGAGCCTCCAATCAGGGTCAAAAGGTTCATTGGCCTAAAACGAGTCCCCTTTTAAGTAAATTGTCAAAGTTGGGACGCGTTATCACTATATAACACCCTGCAACTCCTGCAAGCTGCACCCAATACGGTCCGCTTTTGCTATTTCATGGGCGGTGTCACACCGGACCGTGTGCTCAATGTGTTTAATATACTTGCTAAACTCAATGTGCCCAATGTACATGTTTATAATCCTCTTGCCCTTTAAAACAGTCTTTTCTGTCTTTACTACTACAACTTCAGAGTCTTTTGTGTCTTATTGAGTGTATACGCCTTCCATCCGGATGATAGAGGGTATCTTCATCCTATTGCTTAACTTTTACTGTCACTGTCACTCTCCACGTTTGCCGCTTTTCCACACTCTCCTCATAATGACACTCCCCAACCCCCAGCACTCCCCAGAGACGTAACCGCTTCTGGATCCCTTCAGCCTCCAGTTGTATTGAGCTGGTGTAAAACTTACAATTAGGAAGCCATTATAAGCCAGCTATGGAGCCAGATTATGGAGCTGCAGCTGAGAGCAATGGCCAATCTAGGCTGGGCTGGTGGAGTTAGCTGTGCTGGTTGGGCTGGCCAAGACTGGACTGGAGAACTGGTTTGAAGGTGGATTGGATTGGGTTTAGCTTTCAGTTTGGATTAACTGGATCAGCCAGTTTTTTGGCTGGTTTGTTTTCCTTTGTTTCCATGTTCACTGGCACATTCACCGGCACATTCACTGTCCGGCTATACACTGGCTACACTCTCCAGCACTCCATCAAACGATAACCACAGGGCCTGCAGACATGACCGGAGGGGAGATTTGAGACCTCCTGGGCTCCGCTCCTGAAATCTTGTGCTTCTGGGCTCTTTGGCACTGAGCTCCCGGGACCCCCCCAAGTCCACTCTTGTGCCTACTCCACTCCTGCTTTATGATGCAAGTGATGGTGAGCAGTGGCGGGTGGCATAAATGACAAAGGCAGTGCAGTGCTGTGATTTGCAGTGATTTACAAGGCTGCAAGGCTGCAGATTGCTTTCTCAACTCAACTGCATTACTGGTATCAGATGTTGAAGGCTGGTCTTGTTGGTCCTTCTGCATCCTGACACCAGCGATATCAGCTAAGGAGACATCAGTACTATGGAGCCTTTGACAACCCCTTGTTGGGGCGACATCTACAGACTCCTTCACAAGGGCTCGCTATAGTCTCCATCCTCAACCTGACTTCACCAACCATTCGCAACTGGAACCCTACCACTCACTGTTGACTTGTGACTTCAGGGGCATTATCAAATCAAATCATTAACATTTATAAAGCGCGCTACTCACCCGTGCGGGTCTCAAGGCGCTAGGGGGGAAAGGGGGGGTTATCGCTGCTCGAACAGCCAAGTCTTTAGGAGTCTCCGGAAAGCGGAGTGGTCCTGGGTGGTCCTGAGGCTGGTGGGGAGGGAGTTCCAGGTCTTGGCCGCCAGGAAGGAGAAAGATCTCCCACCCGCCGTGGAGCGGCGGGTGCGAGGGACGGCAGCAAGTGCGAGGCCAGCGGAGCGGAGGGGGCGGGTGGGGACGTAGAAGCTGAGGCGTCTGTTGAGGTATTCCGGTCCCTTGTTGTGGAGGGCTTTGTGTGCGTGGGTGAGAAGACGGAAGGTGATCCTTTTGCTGACTGGGAGCCAATGCAGGTGTCTCAGGTGTGCGGAGATGTGGCTGTTGCGGGGTACGTCGAGGATGAGGCGGGCCGAGGCGTTTTGGATGCGTTGCAGGCGGTTTTGGAGTTTGGCGGTGGTCCCGGCGTAGAGGGTGTTGCCGTAGTCCAGGCGACTCGTGACAAGGGCGTGGGTCACGGTTTTTCTGGTGTCGGCGGGGATCCAGCGGAAGATCTTGCGGAGCATGCGGAGAGTGAGGAAGCAGGCGGAGGACACGGCGTTGACTTGCTTGGTCATGGTGAGAAGAGGGTCCAAGATGAAGCCGAGGTTGCGGGCGTGGTCTGCGGGGGTCGGTGCGGTGCCGAGGGCCGTGGGCCACCAGGAGTCGTCCCAGGCGGACGGGGTGTTGCCGAGGATGAGGACTTCCGTTTTTTCAGAGTTCAGCTTTAGGCGGCTGAGCCTCATCCAATCTGCGACGTCCTTCATACCCTCTTGTAGGTTGGTCTTGGCGCTGGCGGGGTCCTTGGTGAGGGAGAGTACAAGTTGGGTGTCGTCGGCGTAGGAGGTGATGATGATGTCGTGCTTGCGTACGATGTCGGCGAGGGGGCTCATGTAGATATTGAAGAGTGTCGGGCTGAGCGATGAGCCTTGAGGTACGCCGCAGATGATCTTGGTGGGTTCTGAGCGAAACGGAGGGAGGTAAACTCTTTGGGAGCGGTTAGCGAGGAAGGAGGCGATCCAGTCCAGGGCCTGGCCTTGGATCCCGGTGGAGCGTAGGCGGGTGATTAGGGTGCGGTGACAGACGGTGTCAAAGGCAGCCGAGAGGTCGAGGAGAATGAGGGCGACTGTTTCACCGTTGTCCATCAGGGTTCTGATGTCGTCTGTGACTGAGATGAGGGCGGTTTCCGTGCTGTGGTTGGTTCGGAATCCGGTTTGTGAAGGGTCGAGCAGGTTGTTGTCTTCCAGGAAGGTGGTCAGCTGTTTGTTGACGGTCTTTTCTATTACCTTGGCTGGGAAAGGTAGAAGAGAGATGGGGCGGAAGTTTTTCAGGTCGCTTGGGTCAGCCGTAGGTTTCTTTAGTAGGGCGTTGACTTCAGCGTGCTTCCAGCATTCGGGGAAGGTAGCAGAAGAAAAAGAAGAGTTGATGACGGTCTGGAGGTGCGGGGCGATGATGTCGTCGGCTTTGTTAAAGATGAAGTGCGGGCAGGGGTCCGAAGGGGCGCCGGAGTGGATAGAGTTCATGATGGATTTGGTTTCTTCCGTGTTGATGTGGGTCCAGTTGTTGAGGGTGATGTCCGGGGAAGCGGGTTCAGTGGTGTATGGTTGGGTCTGGTGTCCGAAGCTGTCGTGGAGGTCGCTGATCTTGCGATGGAAGAAAGTGGCGAGGGATTCGCACAAATCCTGTGAGGGCGTGACGGCGTTGGCGCTGGCGCTGGGGTTGGAGAACTCTTTGACGATGCTGAAGAGTTCTCTGCTGTTGTGGCTGTTTTTGTCTAGTCTGTCGGTGAAAAAGTTCCTTTTGGCAGTGCGGATCAGGTGGTGGTGTTCGCGTGTAGCGTTCTTGAGGGCGGTCATGTTGTCAGCGGTGTGGTCCTTGCGCCAGGCCTTCTCAAGGGCACGACAAGTTTTCTTTGATTCTTTGAGGGTGTCAGAGAACCAGAGAGGTTTTTTGGTGTTGGTCTGTCGATGCGTGCGTTTGAGGGGAGCAAGGTTGTCAGCGCAGTTGGAGATCCAGTTTGTGAGGTTGAGAGCTGCGTCGTTGGGGTCGGTGGTGAGGGTGGGTTGGTTGGCGGCGAGAGCGGAGAAGAGTTGCTCTTCAGGGATCTTGTTCCACTGTCGATGAGGGATGGGTTGAGTGCGGAGGTGGGAGGTCTCGCGTCGGAATGTGAAGTGGACGCAGCTGTGGTCGGTCCAGTGTAGGGCAGAGGTGTGGCTGAAGAAGACGTGTTTGCTGGCGGAGAAGATAGGGTCGAGCGTGTGTCCGGCGATGTGGGTGGCGGTGTTCACCAGTTGTTTGAGGCCGAGGTTGGCGAGGTTGTCGAGCAGGGTGGTGGTGTTGGGGTCGTTGTTTTGTTCCAGATGGAAGTTGAGGTCGCCTAGGAGGATGTAGTCCGGTGAGGCGAGGGCGTGCGGGGAGATGAAGTCGGCGATGGCGTCGCTGAAAGAGGCGCGAGGTCCGGGAGGACGGTAGACGAGGGATCCTCTGAGGGTGGTCCTTGGGTCGGTGCGAATCTGAAAATGCAGATGTTCAGCGGCGAGGGGGGGGTCTTCGGTGGAGGTGGTGACGCTGATGGAGTCTTTGAAGATGATGGCGACACCTCCTCCTACTTGGTTGGTGCGGTCTTTTCTGGAGATCTTGTAGCCTTCGGGGATGGCGGTAGCGATGTCTGGCGCAGAGGAGGCGTTCATCCATGTCTCCGTGATGAAGGCGACTTCCGGGGCTGTGGAGTCCAGGAGGTCCCAAAGTTCAACGGCGTGCTTGTGGACGGAACGAGCGTTGATCAGGATGCACTTGAGGTGGTTGATGGCGCGTGGGCTTGTGGTCGTGGTAGTTGCGTGGTGGAAGATGCGTTTGCAGGAGTTGCAGGCGAAGGGTCCATGGGTGCGTTTGGGGTGAGCTAGGAAGCAGGTTTTGGAGCGCCCTTGGTTGAGGGCGTGGAGGGTGGTGGGGTCGTAGCGGATCAGCGGGGCTTGGGGGAGCTGGGGACCAGGGGTCGTGGCGCTGGGCGCGGGCCAGGCGCGGACGGGCGCAGACGGGCTTGCTTCTGGCGCGCCTCAGGCGCGCCAGCGGCGTGCCCGCTGCGCGTGCCCGCTGCGCAGTCGCGCAGCGGCTGCCACAAGAGGTAGGAGGGGGGGGAGGGGTCAGCTGGGGGCGAATGGGAGCTGGGGGGCGGGGGCGTGCAGGAGGTCGCGGCGGGAAAGCGCGAGGGAGGGGGGGGACAGGTAGAGTGAGAGGAGCTGGGGGAGGGGGTTTAGGGTGGAGGAGGGTGAGTGTTAGGAGGTTTGGAGATTAGGGAGAGAGATAGGAGTAGGGTTGTGAAGATAGGGGAGGGGGGGTTGAAGAGGTGGGTGAGGGAGAGAGGTAGAGTGAGTGGATAGGGAGATAGGTAGTAGAGGGGGTGGCGGGAGGGGGGGAGAGATAGAGAAATAGATAGAGAAAATAGATAGAGAAGTCGATAGATAGGGAAATAGATAGATAGACAGATAGGTAGGTAGGAGGAGGTGGAGAGTGGGGGAGTTAGATAGTGAGATAGGGAGCTAGAGAGATAGGAAGATAGGAGGAGTGAGGGAGGTAGATAGCGAACGGGTTAGCTAGGGGTGAGAGAGGGGGAGGCGAGTGAGGGAGGGGGATGAGGAAGGAGCAGGAGGGCAGGCTCGGGGGAAGAAGACGGAGGAGGTAGAAGAGCCGAAGACAGGAGAACAGAAGACAGAAGAACAGAAGACAGAAGAACAGAAGACCGGAAGAGCAGAAGACAGAAGAACAGAAGAACAGAAGACAGAAGAACAGAAGAACAGAAGAACAGAAGACAGAAGAACAGAAGACAGAAGCACAGAAGATCGGAAGAGCAGAAGAACAGAGAAGAACAGAGAAGAACAGAGAAGAACACAGAAGAACCGAGAAGAAGAACACAGAAGCACCGAAAAGAACAGAGAAGAAGAACACAGAAGACCGGAAGAACACAGAAGAACATAAGGGAAGAACAGAAGTACAGAAGAGAAGAACAGAAGAACACAGAAGAAGATTGCAGAGGGGGAGCGAGGAGGAAGAGACAGAGAGGAGGAAAAGAAGCAGGAGCAGGAGAGAAGGTGAGTGGCGCGGGGCAGGGCGAGGGGCTGGGAGGAGGGGGGTACTTACAGTTAGGTGGGTCTCAGGAACACAGGAACTCGGGAACTTGGAGGAGCTGCAGCGGCAGGGGGAGCGACCTACCCTTGATTAGAGTCCTCACTTGCAATATGACATGCAGATGGTCCATACACAATCTGGTTTGGTTCATGTGGAGAGACAAAAATATTGTCTTCCCTTGCCAAAATCAGAGGAGATGTTTCTATTTTGTCCAGGAGATGTTAGAAGGTGTCTTCACCCATGGGGTACAGGAGGGAGTTTACAACTAGTTGATCATCGCAGGCAGACTGCTCTACAGGAGATGCTGTTTGTCCCTCTGGAAAGAAATAGTGGTATGTTACCAATATTCCATGATTGTATATGATGTAAGTGATATCTCTTACATTGTGACATAAGTTTCCTTCACTTTCATGTACACAGGAATAGGAAGAGCATATATTTCTACAAGTGAATATGTCCTTTGTTGTTCTGTTGTCACTTGTCACATGTCAATCCATGTACACTGATCTCACACCCCCATTATTCACTAGAAATATTTAGAGATGCACTTTGCAAAACATACCATTTAGGTCCACAGATTTTCTTTTTTAAACAGTATTTCATGACATATGGCAATATTCCATTTTTAAAGTGGCCCTCCTAAGAAATGTATTGTGCTCACTTCAGTACATGATGCTGTTGGTGTACATTTTTATATCACTAAATTCAATTTTTGAACACAAATGTGTATGTTACTAGCAGTTTCCAGTCTCGCATATGGGCCCATATTTATCATGGGCTTATGTCAACCTTGCACCACGAAAGAGGGTGCAAACACAAAGCTATGCCTATATGATAATTACCAGGTAATGCAAGACAACCTTGCATGGACCTGTGTGGCTTGAATCTTCTAGACACAAGGAAGAACTATTTACTACCTTGCATTCCTCTCCAGCAGGAGGCATGCCATGGGCATTCCAACATACCCACACATACATTGTAAAACATTCCATTCCCAGATTTACCAACACTGGTAGCCCTGGGAAAGTGTAACAATTGTACACCACCCCACCAAGGGCACAACAAGGAGAAAAATCCTCATTGTTTCATCTTTCGAAGTGTGCTGCGTTGTACAGTACACACAGTCAGAAGAAAATGCCTCTGATGAATGATTTTGTGCATGAAGGCCTCCCTTCCTTAACCATAAAATCCCCGCTTACAAAATTCACACCCTTGCACCATGTTGCAAGGGTGCGTGCATTTGTGCTAGGCATCAGTTTGTGCACCAGCGCAAGCAGAATGCTGTAATGGAGATAAATGATCACTGCCTGAGGCACTCACATGCCTGAAAACTGTCATTACCCACACCCGAGGTAGGGGCAAGCTGCACCGGCATGGCATGCAGGGCAACTGGGCCAAGTGATACCGGACTTGTGCCCACATCTAAATTACCTCCACTCCCCTCTCTGGCCTCTGCTGACAGCACACTTGCTTGTTTGGGGACAGGAGCCGTGTCCTGCGACTGCGTATAATACGTGCTGCAGGCCCTTAGTCACAATCATAGGCATTAGGAAGTGGGCCCATTCCCCACACTCTTAGACTGCAGTGTCCCAGGATGCACAGCCGAATTTGACATTTTTCAACCGCTAACATGGGGCGCTCATGCACCAATGCTTCAGGGACATCGTCACACTCATCCATCGGCAGGGGTCCAGCCACGCCTGCCCGCACTGAAAAGCAATCATTCACAGGAGACAAACATGATGCCGCTGACCACATGTTGTTTTGCACGGCCCACTGCGAACTGGTGGACCATCAGCATTCAACAGAAGCATCACTTTCGCACATCCAACTGACAACACAACAACTGCAAATGGACCTCAAGTCCTGGATGGAATGAATTCACACCCTGGAGGTGCGAGCCGAAGACTCTGAGGGTCACACCCGACACAACAATGTCCACATAATAGGTCTTCCAGGGGGAGCAGAAGGACATGATGGAACGGCATACTTAGAACCCTGGCTCCAAAAGCTCCTCCCAATCACGGCTCTGTTGTAGTTCTTTTCCATAGAGCAAGCGTAACACATCCCAGCGAGAGGTCCTCTACCTGGATCCAACCCCAGACCTCTATTAGTTCGATTGTTACAGTACACAACCATGATTCACTACTGAGAGAAACCCAAAAGCTCTCCAATATCAAGGTGGAGGACAATGTAATTCTCAATTTTTTCCCTGACTACACAATACAGATGCAATGCCAACGTAACTCACTCCTAGCTGTCAAGCTTCGACTTCAAGAAATGGAACTGAGGTACTCACTGCTGTTCTCTGCCCACCTGACAGTGGTGTGAGGTGGAAAGAAGTGGTTTTTCGATTCCTCACAAAACATGTGGGACTATCTGGAAACATCGGGACTGCTGCACAGGCCAGAAAAGAGGAGGTACGTCACATGTGCTGACGTCATCAATCACGTGAATCGCTCCAACCTAAAGAAGTACCTGACCTGGAGCAGAGACGTACTGAAAGGTGGTATGCCCTACAAATGGCTTCCCAACTTCGGAACACTACACCAAACTCAGGCTCAGAGACCGCATCAGAAAATAATTCCAGTGATGAGGGATCATCTTTGAAGTGGCCTCCCCAAACAGACCACAAGAACATCCCTGATGTGACCCCTCAAACAACATCATTTAAATACAGAAACGGGGGCTAACAGAACTCATTACCTAACCTGGCACACACATGAGTACCTGTTTTGATATGTCTGCCCTCTCACCCTTAAGGCATGTCTTTTTCTGCACACATCGTACATCATCCAAGCACATGCAGTCACACCCTAATGTACCATGGGAACTAGACTGGGAATCTTGCACATGATAAACAAGTCCGATGGGGATGAAAAGAGACAAGGGTTGAATATCCTTCAACACCGGGTGTGCCCATGCATGAAATACATCACACTTCTGCCTTCCACCCTTCATTATTTTGACCTTGGTTCTTGGTACAAAATGGGCACAAATTTGGGCGTACACATGTTGTGGATCTGCTCTATTGGTATTCTAAATGCTTGTATTTTATGATCTGTTGACCCAAAGTATTACTTCAACCTCACACCACCCAAACATACATGGAAGATAAAAACACATGCCCTATACCGACCAGTACACCTCGCAGTAACAATAGGTGCACACTTATTTCTACATGGCCCTCAAGATCCAAACTAATATAATAATTTTAAACGTGTGGGGCATGCACACCCCTTCACATCAATATGTGGTGTACTCTTATCTTAAATGTCATGGAACATACATTGCTCAATTACAAGAAACACACTTAACACTTTTGGAGGCGACCAGACTGCAAAGCAGATGGCGTGTAGAGGTGTATGCCACTCTCTTCTCCTCCTACACGCAAGGGGTGCTGATTTCGGTGAGACCCGTGGTTCCCTTTGCACTGGATGAGGCAGTCACAGACCCGAGGGCCAGTATGTCTTTGTCAAGGGTCGCCTAAATGGTCAACACGTATTGATAGGGAATATATATACTCCCAATACTGACCAACACTACTTTCTAAAACCTATCTCCAATGTGCTTTCCAGCTGAAGTGGGGTCTCATGGATGCTAGGAGGTCACTTTAACAGCATGTTAAAGGTTGACCTGGATCATTCATTCCCTCCTTCCATGCACTACAGCCACATCCAATATATTGACATAACAAGATTGACTTACCCAATGGCATTTAGAAGATATTTGGCGCCTCCACTATCCAACTGACAGACTATGGGGCACATGTACGAAGCAAAACATTTGCGAGTCGGAAATAGCGACTCCATGAGATTCGCAATTTCTGACTCGCAAAACAGAATGTATGAAAAAATTGCAAATCAATTTTGCGATTCGGTGCCTAGTCGCATCGTAATTAGAGAAATCGCAAATTGCGATTTCCTAAATTGCACACAGGGGGTTTAACTGAATCGGAATTTGCGACCCGGAGTCACAATTAGCGAACGGGTGCAAAAGAAAAGAGAAATTACATGTGCTGGATGATGACCTCAGAACCAGGAAGTACCTCCCATGGAAGTAGGAGGGGTCTAGCCAGGACAGACAGCAAGGACACACCCAGTTGAGAGGAGCAACTGCAGCCATGGCAAGCCAAACTCAGGAGGCAAACACTGCAGGGAGGAAGAGAAAGCTGAAATTCTCTGACAAAGAGTTGGAGGTCCTGTTTGGGAAGGCAGCAATGAGTGTCCCTGACTCACAAAAAAGAAGATATGGCTGGACATACAAAGGAAGATAAATTCCACTGGAGTCAGTCACCGCTCCATCGAGGAGGTGCGCAAGAGATGGTATGACCTCAGGTCAAGAACCAAGGAAAGGGTTGCAGAGCGGTTGAAGGAGGCGCATGGAACAGGTGGGGGACCATCCACAGTACCACCACCCACAGCAATAGAGAGCATGGTGGAGACTACACTGGAGCCAGAGGCTGTTGCTGGAATTAGGGACCTGGACAGTTCAGCACCTTGAACCTCCAAAAGTAAGTAGCAAATTACATTTATTTACACTATTCAAGGCACCATGCACACAACCACATTTCACAAAAGCATGCATCATCCAAATAGTTCCATGCCTTAATGCCCACCTCAAGTTCAGTGCATTATGGGTAATGTAGTTCAGTAGTCCAATATTTGTGGAATATTTATTTTGATAAGCCACACATCCAAGAGGCACTGACAGTGTATCCCGTGTGTCCCACAGGTCTCCCTCAGGTATCTACTGATGACCCCAGTGTGGAGGGAGATGACGATGCCACCATGACAGCAGACAAAACAGTCAGTATTTCCTCAGAGGAGTGCAGCACCACAAAAATTGTTCCCCATGCACACGAGACAACAGAGGAGACAGATGTTGACAATGAGGCAGTAAACCTGACACCTGGGCCACAGATGGGTGAGAGCCGGCCACTGAGAACAGCAGGGTCTGGGCGTAGAAGGCATTGTCTGACACATGATGCAGGTGAGGAGGATGTCACTACACAACAATGCCTTGGACTGGAGGCATCCCTACTCAGCAGTTACCACCTGAAAAATAAACACATGCGGATGATGAACCGGAACCTGCACTGAATGGAACAGACCCTCACACAGGGATTTGGGAATGTTGAAACTCAATTATCTACCATGAACACCAACATGGTCAACCTCACCACTGTCATCAATGACCTATGTAGGGAAATGGTGGTGGATCGGACCCATGCAAGGTGCAAAGAGTGCAACCCAGCTGCACTTTTGGACCGGCTCCATCAGACCATTGGCCGACTAGCCACCACAGCTACATGCCTGTCAAGACGCACTGTCACACTCCAGGTTGAACTAGGGCATTTTGTTGGAGATGTGGCAAGGGGACTAGGGTGCATTACTGCTGCTGTTGACCTCATTCATACCTCCCAGGCAGCAAGAGGTACTGGTGACAGCCCTCGGGACAGCTAGGACATATCAAGTGTAAGCAGCGTTTCTGCTTCAGTAGCCTGCATCCTGCGTAGTAGCAGTGCTCGCCAGACATCTGTGGACCAACCAGGCACTGGATACCATCACACCCTCCTACCGCTATGATTGGTGGTTGTAGCGTAGGAGGGTGTGATGTTATCTCCCTTGGTTTAGCCTAAGGCACATGAGTGGAATGTGTTAGGTTTTGTTACATAAGACTTGTTCACTGCTGGCTATACGCCACCATTTACATTATGCACTCCTGCCATTAACAGATATTTTTGTTTTGCCCAACCTGGCTAGGTGTGTCTTACATTGGTGAGTGCTGTTACAGTTGGCACTTACCTGCCAAAGTAATGAGTTGCTATGTGATCCTGCCTCCGTCTGCCCTCCATTGCGATGCTACCATCCCCAGGCTGTCGTTGTGGTGGCTCCTGCTCCTCATCCTCCAAATCTGTGTCATCTAGGGTGAGATGTAGCCCACGTCTGGTTGATATGTTGTGTAGGATGGCACATGTAGCCACATTCTTGCATGCAGACTCTGGGGCATACTGGAGTGCACCTCCACTTTTGTGCAGGCATCTAAAACATGACTTCAGCATGCCAAAGGTCCTCTCAATGACGGTTCCAGTGCGCCAATGTCCAATGTTGTAGCGCCTCTCATTCTGATTGGTAGGTGTTAGGTATGGGGTGAGTATCGATGGCCTCAGATCATATGCACTGTCACCAGTGTAACAAAACAGCAGATATGAGCATTGCTTCACATGGTTATGCAGTGACACGTATTTATGACATTGGTGTGTTCTACACAGTACCTAATGAATATCCACCATCAAACTCCCCACGTTCTAGGCGTTGTGTATCCCACTGTGCCTGAATATGTAGGCATCATGTGTGCTCCCTGGAAATGTTGCCACTATATCAGTAATGACTTTATGGGCATCACATACCACCTGGATGTTGAGTGAGTGAGTACATTTCCTATTGGGGAACACATATTCCAGATTTGCAGGAGGACATGTATATGGTATATGTGTCCTGTCCACACACCCTATTACATGGGGAAAGTTTGCAATTCTGTAGAAGTCCAATTTGGTGTTGTGTATTTCCTCCGCATTCCTGGGAAGGTAAATGTATCTGGACATGTGTGCGAGTATGGCATTTAAGAACCATGACAGTGCAGTTTGGGACACCCCATCAGCAACAGCAATCACCCCCTGGTAGCTACCCGAGGCCAAGAGGTGCAGTGAGCACAGCACTTGCACATGTGTGGGGATGGAGAAGCTGCGTAGGGTTTGTCTTTCTAGCTGAGGTTTCAGCAGTTCAATGATCTCTAAGATGACTGTGCTGTTCACCTATATTTCTCATATATTTCCTCCTCAGTCTGTTAAAATATGGTCTGCCTGGTTCTGTATATCCTCTCCTGTCCTCCATGCAATCACGTAGAGTGCAGCCATTTTGAAAAGCCCAGATGCCTCCTGGGCCTGCTTTTATGCTTTGTTTCTGATTACCACCTGTTTGGAATCAGTGTTAATCTGGGTGTGCAAAATGGCCTATTTGCGACTAATCGCAATTTGCGACTGCCTTGTACATTCGATTTGCTAGTCACAAATTGTGATTTCTTATTTACGAGTCGCAAATGTTTGCAATTCGGTAACTGGTTGCATCGCTATTTGGGACTCCGAAATCGCATTTGTACATACCATTTTGCGTTTTGCCTGGGCGCAAATAGCGCTGCGACTGATTTGCGAGTCCGAAACGTACGTACATGTGGCCATATATTCTTTTTGCTCCCCGCAACATACACTCTATGTTAAAATTGATTGACTGGTTTGCACCCACAACTTGCTCCCCTCCCTCACTCACATTGACTATTTAGGGCGCATACACTCAGACCATAACCCCTAATAACTACACCTTGACTGGGCCACTCACCCACCTCTTATCCCCACCTGTTGTCTGCAGGCCACAACACTGGAAGACCACCTATTTTGTGCAGCACTGGACACCGCCATTGAGACATATTTTTAGCACAATACAGGCACTGTGACATCACAGTTGATTGAATGGGATGCACTAAAAGTGTCGGGGAGACCAGATCCTCGGGGTCTGTGCACGTTCCCAACATGTCCTCCACAAGACAGCTCCAAAGCTCTGATAGAAATATCACAGAGCCTAAGAGAGTCCAAGTGGGGAAAAGGGGATTAGAAGGGAACAGCTGGGAAGGAGACCTGTAGGAAGCAAAAAGGTTAAACAACACAATATCAAGATATAATCACATTGAGTTTCATTAAAACTCTCTGTTGAATCTAGGGTTCAATGATACTCAGAACATGAAATAACACTCTGTTAAATGTAGGGTTCAATGATATTCGGAACATGAAATAACACTGTTGAATCTAGAGTTCAATGATACTCGGAACATGAAATAACACTCTGTTGAATCTAGGGTTCAATGATGCTCGGAACATGAAATAACACTCTGTTGAATCTAGAGTTCAATGATACTCGGAACATGAAATAACACTCTGTTGAATCTAGGGTTCAATGATGCTCGGAACATGAAATAACACTCTGTTGAATCTAGGGTTCAATGATACTCGGAACATGAAAAAACACTCTGTTGAATCTAGGGTTCAATGATACTCGGAACATGAAATAACACTCTGTTGAATCTAGGGTTCAATGATACTCGGAACATGAAATAACACTCTGTTGAATCTAGAGTTCAATGATGATCAGAACATGAAATAACACTCTGTACTAAAGAAACATGAATGGCCTAGAACTAGACTCCAACTAGGCCTCGAAAAATCTAGGTACCTGGAAAAATCAAGAATGGATTGATACAATGTTTCACATGGGCTTTTCATGAAATGTCACATACCGTCTAGGAGTACAAGAACCTTC
The DNA here is from genome assembly GCF_031143425.1 of Pleurodeles waltl. Classification (NCBI taxonomy): domain Eukaryota; kingdom Metazoa; phylum Chordata; class Amphibia; order Caudata; family Salamandridae; genus Pleurodeles; species Pleurodeles waltl. The sequence continues at coordinate 1,733,141,399 of NC_090444.1, forward strand.
TAGAATAATGTTTCAGAACAAACACTGCATTTTTAACATGAGGGCAAAACAAACTGAAACATTCCCTGGAAAACATTTGGAATAGTACTATGGACTTAATATGCACAAGGAACGTCACATTTTGATTTTATCATCTTCACAGGAAATCCATAGGCTCAGGATAAATGTATGTACTTCAACAAACATTACACCTCAAAGATTTTACTTGCCATTAAATGATTGCGCAAACTGTTGCCGATCTGAACACCAAGTTTTACATGCAGGAAATGAATCTCTCACACTGCCGATTCTAACAAGAATATGTAAATACCATGAAATGATCACGCATGCCTTTGCCGATCTGAACACCAAGATTTACATGCGGTAAATGAATCGCGCACACTGCCGATTCTAATAAGAATATGCAAATGCCATGAAATGATCGCGCGTCCTTTGCCGATCTTAACACCAAGATTTACATGCGGGAAATAAATCGCGCACACTACCGATTCTAATAAGAATATGCAAATGCCATGAAATGATCACGCAAGCCTTTACCGATCTGAACACCAAGATTTACATCAGAGCAATGATTTGCATATTCTGAAAATTCCACGAGTAGGCCCAAAACTCATGAGTCTTTTAGAACGGGGTCGGGGGCCCAGCCCGACCTCCGTCTTACCACCCTGCTCAAGGATCACCAAGACAATGCGGGGCAGGCCTGGAACGTCAAAGTAGGCCTCCGGAACAAGAGCTGAGGAAATTGCCGCTGCTCTGCACTGGGACCTCTGAATAGTGAGCACGTGGAGCTGGGTTGGCTCTCTTATATAGAGTCTGGCCCAGCCCACAAACCACACCCAGTCATGCTGCAGGGAAAGCTTCTAGAAGGTCCCAGAAAGGGACCACACCCTGATACACTCTGTAAGCCTGCAGCAATACCTTGCAAATGAACATTATTTGCAAACATCATTAATAGTGGTTTCAAGGTAAAACTCTGCAATGCAAAAGGTTAACAAACTGCATATAAACACAATGCATGAATTATGCTCTTGCATAAAGACTGGGTTTTTACATTTTAGTCGCCCGTAGAGCGCGCACTGTCCTGATGTTGACAAAAAGTAACACTTAGTGGACACTGCCTGGAAGCAAATGGTGGCATGCACCAACATATAGATAAGGAACTGTCACAGATTGGGCACACTCCCCTAAGTCTAGAAACCTAAGCAGTGCAAGATCCTTCGAAGGCTGCTGCTCTTACAGAAGCACAAACCACACATGCAACCCTGATAGAACGTCTTCATTGCCTTAGCTAAGAGGCCCACTCTGCCAAGGCCCACGCAACCACTGACAAATCAGGCTCCCTCTTAGCATTACTGATCAGGCAGGGACACCCATGATACCCCATCACCACACTGGGTTCTGCAGAAGACATTTTATTATATACACAACTAGATATACACGCTGAAGTAACCTGCCACTACACTGCATTGTAGCAGTCAACGCTGTCCGTCAGTTCAGATGAGATCAACACATTTCTATATGCGTTACCCATTCCACAAATCACTGCAGACCAGCAGCCAGGAATTAGACAACCAGATGTCCTTCTCTGAAATACAAGGGGCAATACTTGTGCTGGCCAAGGGTAAATCACCAGTACCAGATGGTTTACCCACTACATTTTATAAAGCCACACCCTAGACTCCCCATCTCCAAAACATTTACAAAACTGCACAAGAGTCCTCCTGCCTCCCAGATTCCCTGTGCGAGGCTATGCTCATCACCCTCCCCAAATGGGTCAGGAACCCTACTGTCTTGGGGTCGTACAGACCCCAAGACTTATTGAACACAGATTACAAAATCTCAGACAAAATACTCACTGACCACCTGCCCCCCCCCTTTCGCTGTACTGGCTCACCATAACAGCTTTGCCCCTGCTCGCAATATATCTCTCAATCTATGCTGCATTTTTTGGCTGCTCGCTCATGCCCTAGGCAACTGGCCCCATGCCAGATGCATGATGCTCGATCTTGAGAAGGCATTTGATTTGCTGGAATGGGGCTTCCTGTTTGCAATACTGACCAACTATGGCATAGGGCCTAGATTAGCCCAAGTAGCACACCTATTGTACTAGAATCTGCTGGCAATGGTGAAAACGGGAAACCTTATATCAGAGCCCAACCAAATATGTAAAGGCACCAGACAGGGTTGCCCACTCCTGCCCCTTCTATTTTCATTAACAATTGAACCTCTAGCAGTTTCACTGCGGACTCAGTCAGCAGACTGGGGCATACCAATGGGAGAAAGGACACACACAATCTTTTTATATGCAGTTGATTTACTAATTTATATAAAAGATACCAGCTCCATTCCCTCAACGGTCTTCCAAACGTTACATCACTTCATCCATCTCTCTTATCTAAACGTCAGTTGGGCAAAATCTTTTCTCATCCCCTTTACGCCCACAATGTCAGTCTTGAACTTTAAAATTAATACCAATTTCATAACCTGGCACCCGTCAGTTTTCAGATACCTTTGGACACAGATCTGTTTGATGGAAACCTCACCAGGACTGTAACGTTGCTAAGATCACAAATAGCTTTCTGGGCCACACTTTCACTGTCTGTCGCAGGGCGAATTGCCCTGTCCCATTCTCCACTATTTTTCAAATCTACTGCTATATATCTCACCCTACTTTTTCTGGTCTCTGGAAAAGATGATGCAAGGGTTCATCTGGAACAAAACCTGATGAAGGGTGACATTAACAAAACTATACTTACCATTTGATCGGCGAGGACTAGTGGTACCAAACTACGAACACTCCTATTTAACATCTAAGCTTCAGTGGGTGGCTCGATGGATAGCGAGCCTGCTACTTACAGATAATGTCACACTAGAACGTACATTGAACCATACCACTGTCCTCCATTTATTCTACCCATGCACTAACCCACCACTACCACACCCCAAATTAATCCTTGTGGCCCACCGCTGCTTCTGCCACTGCCTCTATCTCACTGGATCAACCATTCCATATGCACTAGCGTTGACAGTACTGGGAACACCCAGAGGACAAGTTATTACCTCCACGGTGGAGCTTTCTCCATGGCACACAGCTAACAATGGATCCCTCCTCTCCTACGAATCCCTAATGGTTGATGTGGGATTACTCTCTGGGCATTTCCTTATATACAACTCCTTGTTTGGAGCACTGGGGCGTAGCTGGGATGACATATCAACTGAACCCAAAATGCACCTCACCATGCAGTATCTGCATGTGATGGGCACAGGCTGTCATATCACATACTGGTTAACAGACTAACTGAGACATCGCACAGCACCATTACTCACACCCCTTCACCAAAGCTGAGAGACAGACTTGACTAGACAATGCACAGATAAAGAATGGGCTACACTGCTGGCAAGCCCAACATATGTGCCCTAAAATTCCAGGTTTCGGCTCATACAGTATTATATCATGCCAAGAGCATACTTGACCCCAGCTAAAGTTGACGGATACTTCAATAGAACGGATGCAGACTGCCCTCATTGTAAGCACATAGATGCCAACCTCATACACATGCTGTGGGCCTGTCCTGCTGTCCAACACTACTGGCATGAAGTGATGAAGCACTTGCCCTCGAAGACCAGTGCTTTATAGGTCTTCATCACACGGACAAAAAACATAGAGCCACTACTTGATTCTTAGATCTGGGATTTGTTGTGGCAAAACACCTCATCACAAGATACTGGAAGTTCCTTCAGCCCCCCACACTTGAAGTTTGGTATCTCTCCATCTCTGCATGGACAAGGGCATGGCATTGCACAGGAAAGACAGTCCAGGACTCTGCAAATACCATATTTCAACCCATTGGAACACTATCCTGACTTAACTCCATACTTCCAAACAACACAATGGGGCAACACATGAATATGCTACACACATTGAAATGCCTAATGAAGGAGCCCCACACAACACCTAAATGTCCAGTAACCGTAGTCACCTTGATTGAATATAAGGCTTTTTACTGTGAAAATTGTATACCATCATATGTAAATGTAATGGAATTGACATGGTCGGAAACTATTGACTTCTCCTCCTGCTATCTTCCTTCCCCCTCTTTTTTCTCCCCTGTTATCTTACACCTTCTGGTTCCACCCTTACTAGTGAATAAGACAGCTTGCTTCTTATTCAAATCCGATGCAACTGTAATTTAAAATGCAGCAGCATAACCAAATGAAATGTATATCTTGTAATGTCTCAACTTGCCCATTAACCAATAGAAAATATATGTACAATATGACCATTGACTGCATACAAGATGCATCTGTGCAAAGAACAATTTTATTCAATATAATTCATAGCACGTAAAATATCTGTAGTATATAAGATCATAATCATTGAATATTGCTGCAAGTTTCAAATTTCAATAAAAAAGATTTAAAAAATATAATTAGTATAGCCAACCCTATCGACAGTGTAACACTCTGAATCCTGGGTTTATGCTTCCCCAGACCAAGTACCCTAAAAAATGCTGACTTGTATGAATGATGACCTATATGAATTACATGAATCCTACACCTTGAAGTCTTCTTTGTCAATATTTTCTATACGTTGATTTACACACATATGATTCTTTGTCTCTGTATGTGTAAGCAATGTAAAGTACTCCCAACACCTGGCACTCGTAAAAGGGGGGTACATAAAACAATTGAAATGCATGTGAGAGAGGGGCTATGGAGAGATGAGAGATGAGAGGCACTGTTAGAGGGTGAAGGTGAGGGAATCATTGAACAACCCCAATAAAGATTGCCGTATCCTAGTGCACTGCAAGGTTATCATTTACTGCACTATAAAAACGTATACAATTGGATATATAAAAATGTGTTTTAGAATGCACCATTCTTTAATCAAATTCTCTTGGGGGTCAGAACTTCCAATGCCCCATTGTAGTAGCCAAGCTCACTCGCAATGCACCCTATAGGGGCTGGTCTGACAAAATTTGCCAGGGCTGCTTTGAATTTTCAGTCTGGCCCTGATGTCCATTGTAGTCAATAATTACTGTTGAATAGGTGTGAGAGGGAGATCAATTGGGGAGTCATCATCACTGCCCAGAGCTGTTCTGTAGTTTGCAATATCTTCTGCTTAATCTTAGACTTGCTGATTATGCTACCTTGTCTCTCAGTCCTCTGCATTTCATTTCTTTACTCCTACTACATTCCCTTTAATCACCACTATATCCCTCATAGCTTTCTGTAATCTAGGTTTTCAACTACTATAGATGCCATGATCTTGCCCATATCATTTGCTATGCGTGATCTGAGACAATCATTTTCTTACATTTCAATGTGCAAAGCAGCGTGGTACATTCTTTTTTGACAAAATATTTCCTTCTAATCGTAGGTACATTTTTGGAACCACAATACAGCTTGAAGAAGGAATATTCGTGTGCAGTAAACTGATGGGGTAGTATGGATGAACAATAGCACAAAATGTGTGATTGTCAAACATACAGTTTCTTTGTTTCTCCCACAAGTGATAATATGGAACACTCTAGCTTCATCTACTGATATGGCACAGTATGGTATTGAAGGAAGCAGAAAAGTTAATGAAAAACACCTCTTGATTTAGAAAAATATACAATTCTCTCCAGCAGGAGGATTGGCTTTCATAAGTAAAACATAATATGCATGTTAATATGGCTCTAAACGGAATGTTATAATAAATAATACGAAGGCCTTATGGAGCCTGATGGGATTTAAATCCCCTCAGGCTCCATTAGGCTGTAGTTCAGAGCAAAAGCTATTAACAAAAACATTAGAATGTTAACTCTCCGGGCTTCTACTGGTCATTAGGAGCCTGGAGCACTCCATCGTTTTCAATGGAGCACTCAACTTTCCAATGTTCTAATATAGATACAAGTACTCTCCTCTCATTCATTTGTTTTTATTTCTTTTCAGCGCTAAATGTGTTCTTTGGGAACAAGAATTAGGACGTCACATATGTCCTTTGCAGGGGCACATGCATAAATCTTACAAATCTTAATAGATATTTTTGTCACTTTGTGATAAATTAGGTTGTTGGTTGAGTGGGGTGTTAACCCTGGTCGTGCAAAAGCCACAGTCTCTGTCAGGGTGAACCACAAAAGTCACTAAGTTAACATGTGCTTCACCCTCTGGTTGCTTGGCACAAAAGCAGTCAGGCCTAATTTAGAGGCTATGTGTAAGTATTTATTCAGCACACAAACAAACAAAAAGTTAAAACACAAGACAAGTAAAATCCTATACAAATTTAGAAAAAATAGAATACATTTTAATACCTCAATTGACACCAAGACTACAAATATCCAATTATTAGAACAAGAGTTATGAACTTTTGAAGGTTAAGGTAAGAAACAGCGCCAAAAATATCGAAGTGCCAACCGTGGACATTAAGACCCTCATTATAACCCTGGCGGTCAGTGATAAAGTGGCGGTAATACAGCCAACAGGCTGGCGGTAACTACTGCCAAAGTATGATCATGGCGGTGAGAACTCAGATAGACAGCCACTTTACCACACCGACTGCCAGGGCAGAAACAACAGTAACCACGGTAGTAGCCACCTACAGCCAGGCGGAAGACAATGTTCTGCCCACCATATTATGAGACAGGAAACCGCTGCCTTTTCTGGGGCGGTACCATCGACATCAAAAGCCTGGTGGAAACAGACCTCAGAAGGGAAAGGACTCACCTTTGGAGACACAGGGAACAACCACGCCGCCATGGGCCCGAGCTGCAAATATTTCCAATCATTTTCTATGTCCTGCTCCACCACGAACACCAGCGACAGCGAAGAAGACCGCGGTGAGTACAGCCGTCTAGCACACAGGGGAGGGGGGGGAAAAAGAGAGTGAAACACACACACACACATGCACAACACACACCCCCACCCCCAACACCATACATGCATACAGCAATAAAACATATTTACCCCATACCCCTGATGAATACTGCAAAACAATTTGCAAAAGTGAATATAAGGAGATCATGAAAATGCAATGTAACTGTTAAATACATTTGTACAGTTCAAGGGTCACTGCCCAGTCCTCATTGTGTGTGGGCCACAGGCCGAAGTCCAAGGCCCCACCTGTCACTTGCAGCAACACTGAGAGAACACTACAGGGGCATCAGTTGGAAAATAGGCAGGCACCTCAGGGGGACAGGGAACGGGGGCACCTCAGCCGGCAGATGGAACAACACCACTGGTTCTGGAGGGGGCAACATGCCCTGTACTTGATCCTGGGGAGTGCAAGGCCACAGTCTCCCAAGTGGGTGGCTTGCCCACATGCTCTGCAGGGGGCAACATGCCCATAGCTTTATCCTTCGGAATGCAAGGTCACAGTCTCTCAAGTGGGTGACTTGCCCACATGCTCTGGAGGGGGCAACATGCCCATTGCTCTGTCCTGGGAGAGCAAGGCCACAGTCTCTCAAGTGGGTGACTTGCCCACATGCTGTCAACACCAGGGCAGTGCGCGCTCTACGGGTGACTAGAATGCAAAAACCCACACTCTCAAGAGAACTTAATTTATGCATTGTGCTGATATGTTGTTGTTTAACCTTTTGCATTGCAGAGACTTATTTTTAAGGTGCTTATAAATACTGTTCATTTGCAATGTATTGGTGCAGGCTTTCAGAGTGTGTCAGGGTGTGGTCCCTTTTCAGGGCCTTCTAGAAGCCTTCCCTGCAGCATGCCCGGGTGTGGTTGTGGGATGGGCCAAGACTCTATAAAAGGGAGCCAGCCCCGCTCCACGTGCTCACTATTCAGAGGTCCCGGTGCAGAGCAGCAGCAGCTTCCTGAGCTCCTGTTCCGGTGGCCTACTTTGATCTTCCAGGCCTCTGCCCTTCATACTACATTGGTGATCCTTAATCAGAGCGGTAAGACGGAGGTTGGGCTGGGCCCCCGACCCCGTTATCGAGGACACTCTAATTCTTGGGCCTTATTCTTCATGATAAACAATTTACTCTTGCGCGTGTGAATGTGCGTTTGGACTTTTCATGGCATTTGCATGCTGTTACTCGAATCGGCAAGACGCGCAATTCACTTCCTGGTGATTTAACCCTTGATATTCATTTTACGCTACCATTTCCTTGGCAGTTTCATGGTGGCATTTGAAACGGCAAGACGTGCAATTCTTTCCTTGTGTTTTAATTCATGATATTCATTGTGCGCTACCATTCCTTGGCAGTTTTCATGGTGGCACTCGAATCGGCAAGACGCACGATTCTTTTCTTGTGTTTAATTCATGATATTCATTGTGCGCTACCATTCCTTGGCAGTTTTCATGGTGGCACTCGAATCGGCAAGACGCGTGATTCTTTCCTTGTGTTTAATTTATGATATTCATTGTGCGCTATCATTCCTTGGCAGTTTCATGGTAGCATTCGAATCGGCAAGACGCGCAATTCTTTCCTTGTGTTTTAATTCATGATATTCATTGTGCGCTACCATTCCTTGGCAGTTTCATGGTGGCATTCGAATCGGCAAGACGTGCGATTCTTTCCTTGTGTTTTTAATTCATGATATTCATTGTGCGCTACCATTCCTTGGCAGTTACATGGTGGCATTCGAATCGGCAAGACGCGCAATGCCTTCCTCGTGCTTACTTCATGTTATTCATTGTGCGCTACCATTCCTTGGCAGTTATATGGTGGCATTCGAATCGGCAAGACGCGCAATTCCTTCCTCGTGTTTAATTCATGTTATTCATTGTGCGCTACCATTCCTTGACAGTTACATGGTGGCTTTCGAATTGGCAAGACATGCAATTCTTTCCTCGTGCTTAATTCTTGTTATTCATTGTGCGCTATCATTCTAAGGCATTTACTTGGAAGTATTCGAGTTGAGAAGTCACGTGATTTATTCCTTGAATCTACGTTGTGTTATTCATGGTGCACAATCTTTCTATGGGGTTTTAATACCTATGTGAAATTCTGCAATGTGCGCAATTCATGTTCCAACATTTTTGAGAGAACAAAAAAAAGGCCAGAGTTCTAGATGAAATGTTGTTTGTTCCTGATATGTATTCTTAAAATAAGATTCATATGATGGTTCAGAACTTATTCAGATTGTTTCCTGATACTCATGCTAAAGAAAGTACTTGAATTTGAAAGTTTCATTTAACCTTTCTTGATTACTTCACAGGTATTCAGTCATCTTGAAGCCTAGTCATTTTAAGTCTATTCTTAGGTTGTTCATGTTTGCCGAATGACGATGCTTAGAGCCATAGCCTAGTACTGATTTCTTGAGATGTAATTTTGATGATGTGTGTTTTAACCTTTTGCTTGCTACAGGTCTCCTTCCCAGCTGTTCCCTTCCAAATCCCCTTTTCCCCACTTGGACTTTCTTAGACTCTGTGGCAAATCTAATCAGAGTATTGGAGCTGTCTTGTGGTGAAACTGTTGGGAACATGCACAGACCCGGAGGATCTGGTGACTCTGACACATGCTCTGGAGGGGGCAACATGCCCTGTGCTTGATCCTGGGGAGTGCAAGGCCAGAGTCTCCTAAGTGGGTGACTTGCCCACATAATCTGGAGGGGGCAGCATGCCCTGTGCTTGATCCTGGGGAGTGCAAGGTCACTGTCTCTCAAGTGGGTGACTTGCCCACATGCTCTGGAGGGGGCAACATTCCTGTGCTTGATCCTGGGGCGTGCAAGGCCACAGTCTCTCAAGTGGGTGACTTGCCTACATGCTCTGGATGGGGCAACATGCCTATTGCTCTGTCCTGGGGGGTGCAAGGCCAGTCTCTCAAGTGGGTGACTTGCCCACATGCTCTGGAGGGGGTAACATGCCGTGTGCTTGATCCTGGGGAGTGCAAGGCCAGAGTCTCCCAAATGGGTGACTTGCCCACATGTTCAGGAGGTGGCAACACGCCCTGTGCTCTTGATCCTGGGGAGGCTGGGGTTGGTGGGTGTCTTACCCACTGGTTCTGGAGGGGGCATCATGCCCTGTGCTCTTGATCTTGGGGAGGCAGGGGTTGGTGAGTGTCTTACCCACTGGTTCTGGAGGGGGCACCGTGCCCTGTGATCTTGATCCTGGGGAGTGCAAGGTCACAGTCTCACAGGTGGGTGTCATACCCACTGGATTTGCAGGGGGCAGGCTGCACAGCAGCCCATGGAGGCAGGACTACATACCGTCTCCCGGCGGTGATGGCTGCTCAGTGGTGGTAGTGGTGCTGCTGCTGGTGGGGGGAAGCTCCAGCCCATCCCCTGCAGCCTCGGATGGCTGCCCACTGGTGGTGGTGGTGCTGCTGCTGCTGTTGCTGGTGGGGGGAGGCACCAACCCACCTCCTGCAGCCTTGGATGGCTGCCCACTGGTGGTGGTGGTGGTGCTGCTGGTGGTGGTGGTGGTGGGGGGGGGAGGCACCAGCCCATCCCCTGCAGCCTCTGATGGCTGCCCACTGATGGTGGTGGTGGCGGTGCTGCTGCTGATGGTGGTGGGGGGAAGCTCCAGCCCATCCGCTGCAGCCTTGGACGGCTGCACAACTATGGTTGGTAGTGGGGGCTCATTCTTAGTCCCTGCACCAGGCCCCTTGTCCTTCCTGCTTGCTGGTGCTGGCTCCTTAACCTTCCTGGCAGCAGCTGGGGCTGGCTCCTTGCCCTTCCTGGCAGCAGCTTGGGCTGGCTCCTTGCCCTTCCTGGCAGCAGCTGGGGCTGGCTCCTTGGTCTTCCGGCCAGCAGCTGGGGCAGGCACCCTTTCCTTGAGGCTGCCTGGTGCAGGCTCCTTCAACCTCTGGACATGTTCCCTGGATCTTTTCCCACCACAAGTGGGTGTGGCGACAACTGAGCCTGTGGACTGGTTGGCTGAGGTGCTTGCCTGGGTTTTTGCCACCCTGGCCAAACGTGAAAGACGGTGGTGGAGGGGTAGGGAAGAGGTCAATGGTGGAGAGGAAAAACTTCTTAGGGACATTTGGGTGGGGAGAGGGAGAAGGTTTGGGAGTGGTTGTAGGAGCTGTCTGTCTGCTATGTTTGGGTGCAGGTGCGTGGGCTGGATGCTGTTGTGAGGTGGATGGCTGTTGGGTGTCTGAGTGCTTGGGTTTGTGTACCTTGAGAGGGAGGGACAGACACAGTGGGAGAGGACACAGTGGACGTTTGCATGGCTGTTGTGGAGGTGTCTGCCAGTAAGGTGTGTGTTCTGCTAGGTGTGGTGGTGATGTTGGTAGGGGATGAGGATGTAGTGCATACAGGTGTGAGTGTAGACGGAACTGGGAGGGAGGTGGAGAAGGAGGAGGAGGGAAATTGTGGATGTTGGAATGTCTGCATCTGGATGGTGTTTGTGTGAGTGCCTGTGGGATGATGTGTGGTGCTTGTGTTTGCTTGTGCCACTCTTGTGTGTGGTCTTGTGTGCATGCTCGTCTGCCTGTGTGCATGGGATAGGTTGGACTTGAGGGAAATGGGATTGGGAAGAGGAAGTTGGAGGGAGGAGGGTGGAAACAGGGACAATGGCTGCCATCAGAGAGGAGGCCAGAGCCTGGATTGATCTCTGTTGGGCAGCCAAGCCAGTGTGAATGCCCTCCAGGAATGGATTAGTCTGTTGCATCTGGGCTGCCAGCCCCTGGATGGCCTACACAGTGGTTGACTGCCCTACAGAGATGGATCTCTGGAGGTCAATAGCCTCCTCATTCAGGGCAGCAGGGCTCACTGGGGCAGGGCCTGAGGTGCCTTTGGAGAAGGAGATGCCCACCCTTCTGGGTGAGTGGGCACAGGCAACTTGATGTCGGGCTAGTGGGAGGGCGGTGCTGGTACGGGTGGCGGCTGTACCTGTAGCTGGGGTGGTCACAGAGGTGTCCGCCACCACCAGGGAGCTTCCATATGAGGAGGCATCTGTGTCCGAACTGTCCTCTCCAGTCTCCGCCATGATGCTCCCCTCACCCTCCGTCCCACTGGTGCCCTCACTGTCGATGGACTCTCCCTCCTGCGTCCTGTGGGATGCAGCTCCCTCCGTCGCTGGTGTCTCTGCTCCTCTGCCAGATGATGCTAATGCACATAAGGACAGGGTGACAAAACAAAAAGGGGAGGGGAAGAGACAAAGACTACACTAGGTCAGTGACTGCACCAACACCACCGTTGGCGTACACACGACCCTCACACACAGGGAACAGGCCTACGCAATATGCATTGCACAACCAGATGAATAGTTAGCCACCATGGCATGGGGAGGGGCACACCGCCAAATTCAGCACACATGGGACCCGCGCAGCCCTGATCAGTAGTGAATGCCTAAGAGCTAGGTAGCAGGATTATCACTTCAGAACCCTGGCCAAAATGGGATCTACTCTGCAATGCCAGGCCTGGCCTAGGGGCACCCATTGACACACATCCCCCACCCAGATACCACCCTACCATGCGTAAGTTGTAATGATGGGCACTGTACTCACCCCCTTGTGGCTGCTGTGATTTCCTCAAGCGCCCATCCAGCTCTGGATAGGTCACCACCAGTATGCGGGTCATCAGGGGGGTCACGGTTCGATTGGCACCCCTTCCTCGTTGGGAGGCCATCCGCAGCTGGGCCTCCACCATCTTCCGTGCCCAGCATCTCAGGTCCTCCTACCGTTTGCGACAGTGGGTGCTCCGTCTGCCGTAGACCCCCAGGGTCCGCACGTCCTTGGTGATGGCATGCCATACACCCTTCTTTTGATGGGCGCTGACCTGCAGAGGAAATACACACAGGAAATGGTATCAGTCAGACCGTCCTACCTGTTACACTTATGGCCCACCATACCCCTTCGCATCACCATTTGCACACACATGGCCCAGCACACAAGCTGTACGCCACCCAGGGGACATACACCCACCCCCCCTACACGAGGCCTTCACACACACCACTCCCTGCATTCATGCCATATGCATCATGCCCACAGTGTACTCAAATGTTGGTCTGGAGGCCCATACAGCAGTCCGTACTGGGGTAGGACCCCATCCGCCAGACGCTCTAACTCTTCCGAGGTGAAGGCAGGGGCCCTTTCCCCAGTCACACCGACCATGGTAGGGTCCAGACACAGGTCACAGCAGCACATGCAGTGTTTGTCCTCTCCTGTTGAAGGTCAGCTAGCAAGTGAGTGATCAGAAAGAAAATGGCGGTCACGTCCGCAGCGGTACCTACCGTCACGGCCGGCGTACATCACCAATGGCCACTGTAACCCATAGGGCCCAATGTTAACCAATGAGGAGTTGCACGGCGGTTCCCGACCTCCTACTGCAAAAGCGCACAATGTCAGCGGAATTACCTCACTTCCACCTGTACCTTCACACAGGACAGGCAGATGCCATTTCGGGGGGGGGGGGGGGCAGGCCCTGGATAATAGGTGCATTACAGTTAAAAACTGGACATACAGGACAAATCCCACTTAACCATTAGTAATTAACATCATGCATTGTACTGTTGTGGCTCCACTGTTCAGTTTGTGACCTGCTCCTCACTCTTTTGTCCCTTAGACTGCAACCGCTGTGGATGAATATGAGATGGAGACATACCCCGGTGTACAGACCCCAGGTGGACTTGGCAAAAATGGAGGACAGGCACATTATTCTCACCTATAGACTTGACAGGGCCACAATCACTGAGCTGTGTGCCCAATTGGAGCCTGACCTGATATCTGCTATCCGTCAACTCACTGGGATACCCCCTCTTGTGCAAGTCCTGTCTGTGCTCCATTTCTCGGCAACTGGTTCTTTCCAAGTGACAATGGGCTTGGCAGTAGGAATGTCACAGCCAATGTTCTCAATAGTGCTGACCAGAGTGTTGTCTGCCCTGATTAAACACATGTGCAGCTACATTGTTTTTCCCCAAGTGGAGGATTTTGCCACAGTGAAGGCTGACTTCTATGCAATGGGACATATCCCCAACATAATTGGGGCGATTGATGGAACTCATATTGCATTTGTCACCCCCACCGTCAAAATGAACAGGTGTTCAGAAATCGTAAGAGTTTCCACTACATGAATGTCCAGATGGTGTGCTTGGCGGACCAGTACATCTCTATTGTCAACGCTAAGGGGCATATTTATACTCTGTTTGCGCCGGAATTGCGTCGTTTTTTTTTACGCAATTCCGACGCAAAACTAACTCCGTCTAGCGCCAAAGTCCATGGAGTTTGCGTCATTTTTTTGCGTGGACACCTACTTTGCGTTAATTATATGCAAGGTAGGCGTTCCTGTCTAAAAAATTGACTCCGAGGCATGTGCGCCGTATTTACACTCCCGGACAAAATTCACGCCCGGGAGTGGGTGGGTCAAAAAAAATGACGTACGGCCGCTTTTGCGCCGTTTTTTAGCGCCTGGAAAAGGGACCTGTGGGCTCGGAAGGAGCCCAGAGGTGCCCTCCCATGCCCCCAGGGACACTCCATGTCACCCTTGCCCACCCCAGGAGGACACCCAAGGCTGGAGGGACCCATCCCAGGGACATTAAGGTAAGTTCAGGTAAGTATTATTATTATATTTTTTTTTGTGGCATAGGGGGGCCTGATTTGTGCCCCCCTACATGCCACTATGCCCAATGACCATGCCCAGGGGACAGAAGTCCCCTGGGCATGGCCATTGGGCAAGGGGGCATGACTCCTGTCTTTGCTAAGACAGGAGTCATGTCAATGGGGGTTGGGAGTAAAAAAAAAATGGCGCAAATCGGGTTGCGGCGCAAATTTTGCCTCAGCCTGACTTGCCCCATTTTTTGGCGCCCAAGCTCCATTTTCCCCTACGCCGGCGCTGCCTGGTGTACGTCATTTTTTTTAACGCACACCAGACAGCGCCGCCGGCTAACGCCTGCTAACGTCATTCAATAAATACGGCGCCCGCATGGCGTTAGCCGGCGCTAATTTTTTTGACGCAAAACTGCGTTAGCGCAGTTTTGCGTCAAAAAGTATAAATATGGCCCTAAGTATCCTGGGTCTGTGCATGATGCCTTTATCCTAAGGAATAGCAGCATCCCAAATGTGATGGCCAAACTACAGAGGCACCTGGTGTGGCTAATAGGTGAGCCCTGGTTCCCACCCAGCATATGTTGGTGTATGGGTGTGGTGTGGGCCATATAGGATTGTGTGTTTGGCTAAATGTTGTCCCTCGATATTTGCAGGTGACTCTGGTTACACCAACCTATCATGGCTACTGACCCCTGTGAGGAATGCCAGAACAAGGGCAGAAGAACATTACAATGAGGCACATGGGCGAACAAGAAAGATAATCGAACGGACCTTTGGCCTCCTGAAGGCCATGTTTAGGTGCCTCCATCTAACTGGTGGATCCCTGTGCTACTCACCAGAGAAGGTCTGCCAGATAATCGTGGCATGCTGCATGTTGCACAACCTTGCCTTGAGACGCCATGTGCTTTTTCTGCAGGAGGAGGAGGCTGGAGATGGCCGTGTGGCAGCAGTGGACTGTGTGGACAGTGAGGATGAGGAGTCAGAGGATGAGGATGAGGACAACAGAACTGCAGTGATACAACACTACTGCCAATGACACACAGGTAAGACAGTGTTACTTCACATTTCAGTGTCATTATTTGGATTATCTTTGGCACTGGCATGATGTTATTTCCCACTTGTATGTCCACTTGCTGTACTCTTTGGCAATTCATTTTGCAGATGTTGGTGCCCCACTATCGCTGCTGGTGTGATCACTGCAGGAAACTACAGGTATTTCCTATGTGAACAATTACTGTACAGTTGAATTGCACTGTTTGAAGCTGGTTAAATGAATACATGCTTAAAAAATGTGACATACTCCAAACTTGTATTTTTTCCAAGGGTGTTTATTGAAGTGCTAAGAAGAAGAGGGGCAAGTGCAATGGGATGGGGTGATGATGGAGGAAAGTCCAGGGTATTGTTCCAGCCTATTTGTAGCACAGGTGCATTGTCCAAGGGGACATAGGAAGGGGAGCAATGGCAGTTCAAGGTGGACAGGGTGACAGAGTGTGACACAAGGGTGACAATCAGGACAGTCTCATTTCCTGGCGGGGGTCTTGGCAATAGTCTCTGACTTTTGCCTGGATCGCAGGGAACGTTTGCAGGGTGGTTCACCTTCTGCAGGGGAGGGGTGCTGGTGGCCTGATGGTCTTGTGGCGGACCTCCTGTTTACTAGCGGCAGCGGAGATGGAAGGCAGTTCAGATGTCTGGCTAGTGGCAGGGCCCTGCTGGTGTGAGACTGCCTCCCTCATAATGTTGGCCATGTCTGCCAGCACCCCTGCAATGGAGACCAGGGTGGTGTTGATGGCCTGCAAGTCCTCCCTGATCCCCTGGTACTGTCCCTCCTGCAGCTGCCTGTTCTCCTGCACATTGTCCAGGATCTGGCCCAGCACATCCTGGGAATGTTGGTAGGCTCCCAGGATCTCGGTGAGTGCCTCCTGAAGAGTCGGTTCCCTGTTCCTGTCCTCCCCGTGGCGCACAGCACTCCTCCCAGTTTCCCTGTTGGCCTGTGCCTCTGTCCCCTGAACATTGTGCCTACTGCCACTGACCCCAGGTCCCTGATTGTCTTGGGTATGAGGTGTGCCCTGGGGTCCCTGTAGTGGTGGACACACTGCTGATTGATGTGTCCTGGGGATAGAGGGATGAGTAGGCTGGGTAGGTGCTGTTTCTAGATGGGGGAGGCTCCGTGGTGGTGTGTGACTGAGCCTGGGTAACTGACTGTCCAGAGGTCCCTGATGGGCCAGGTTGGTAATCCAGATCCAGGCGACCAGAGTTGCTGTCATCACTGTGGGCCTCTTCAGTTGGGGGACTGGATAGTGCTGGCACCTCTTCGTCACTGACATTGGCTAGGATTCCTGTGGGGATGTAGATGTTGTGTTATTGTTTCTGTTTGTGACATATTGTGCATCAGTGGGTTGCCCTATTTGTTTGTATTTGCCCTGCCAGCTTTGACTTGTGTAGGTTGGTATGTGGTGGGCTTCCTGATTCTCTCTAGTGTGCATGCTTTGGCGATAGGTGTCCATGCAGCGCTGTGAGTGATGTCTATGCATTGGTGGTGCATGAAGGGCTTGGCATCGGGATGAGTGGGATGTGATGGTGGGGTATGTGGGAGGTAGGGGTATGTGATGGCATGCAGGTAGGGGGGGTGATAGTAGTATAGAGTTGACTTACCAATCCAGTCCTGCTACTCCGGCCAGGCCCTCAGGATGCATGATTGCCAAGACTTGCTCCTCCCATGTTGTTAGTTTTGGGGGAGGAGGTGGGGTCCACTGCCATTCCTCTGGATAGCGAGCTGGTGTCTTGCTGCTATGTAACGCACATTCCCCTGTAGGTCGTTCCACCTCTTCCTGATGTCATCCCTTGTTCTGGGGTGCTGTACCATGGCGTTGACCCTGTCCATGATACTCCACCATAGCTCCATCTACCTAGCAAAGAATATCAGCTGCACCTGTGCTCCAAATAGCCGAGGCTCTACCCTGATGATTTCCTCCACCATGACCCTTAGCTCCTCCTCTGAGAATCTGTGGTGTCTTTGTGGTGCCATGGGTGTTGTGTGAGGTGTGTAGGTGAGGGTGTGTAGGGTGATGTGTTGGGGTGTGTGATGTGGGGTGCTAGGGTGATTTGTAGGTGTGTATAGTGTGTGGCTCTGGATTTGTCTGTAGTCGTGGTGTCAGTCTTGTGCCAATGGTTTGTATTCGTAAGGTGTTGTGGGTACTGTGGGTGTGTGTTTTATAGTGGTGTGGGTGTGTGTGTATGGGTGTCAGGTGTGTGTAGTTTGAATTGTCCAATGTGGTGATGTTTTGTATGTGTGTGTGTATTTTGAGCGCGGCAGTATGTACAGCCAATGGTTTACCGCTGTTGAATGTCTGCTGTGGTGATTTGTGGGTCATAATGAGATGGGCGTTGTTCTGTTGGCGTAACAGTGTGGGTTTTGATACCGCCAGTTTGTCACTGACCTTTGGTGTGGCAGACTTGTGTGTGTGGCTGAATTCTATCGGATTGGTGTGTGTGTGTCATAATATGGTGAACGGATATCCGCTGCGTCAGCGGTATGTTGGCGGCAGTCAGGGTGGCAGTAAGTGGAATTTACTGCCAATGTCATAATGAGGGCCTAAGTCATGTGTGACCGAGAAAAAGTAAAAAAAATATAGCTGGCTGCAATGGAGTGTGAGTCAGAGACAAAAAGTAGATTAGGCTTGGTTGACGCTTACCTTCAGACTTAGAAGAAATTTCAGAATAAAGTCTCTGAGAAGGTAGAATTTCAGTGGGGCAAGACTGTAGGCTGTGTGCAAAGAGAAAGCGTCATCTTTGGGGAACTGCAGGACAAAGTCACAGTGAAGATTGCTTCACTCAGGCTTAGTGCACCCTGGTCAGATAGACAAGTAGGTTGTACTGGTCTTCCCTCTGTTGTCAGAGCAGTTTTTAGCCATGTTCTGGCTTTTGGCTTTCTGGGTACCTTTAGCACTACCACAAATGATCTCAAGGATGGAGGGGTAACACGTGGGGGGTTAGGACACACTCAGGCTGGGTCCAGGCGTGGGTTCAAAATGGTTGGAGGCTTTTCTGTTCCTGATCAGTGCGCCAGTCAGCTGGCCCTTGGTATCATTCTGGTAGTCCTTGGGTTCAAGCAGGAGAACAGGGCTCTCCTGGACCTCAGCAGGGTGGACCTCTGAGGGTTCAAGGCAGGCTCCAAGCAGTAAATCTGTCCTTACAGGTGCAGCAAAGCAGTCTTCTGGTGAGCACAGCAGGCCACAGCATCAGGAAGTGCTCTGAGAGTCCTTCTACACGTCCAAAAAGTGGACTGAAGGATGGGTCTGAGGTTCCTATTTTTATATCTGGTACCTTCTTTGAAGTAGAACAAGTTTCAAGAGAATTCTCTTTGAAGTGCTTGAAGTTTCCTGCTTCCCTTGCCTGGCTCTGGCTGTTTGCATGAACAATGCAGAGGTGACAAGTATTTTATGTGAAGGCAGGGCACAGCCTATTTATGTGCATGTAGGGGTGTTCCTGCTCTGCTCCTCTATCCTGCTACTCCCGCTATTGTGTGGCTGTCTGGGAGGAATAAACAAAGTCAAACTTCCAACTACACCCAGTCATGTGACACAAGAACAGACTACATGTTCCAAATGGTTATGGTGGGAGAATGCCAACTTTCTACAGTGGTATTCTCAAAACTGTAACTTAAAATTCAACTTTAATATTAAAGCTGTTTTAAAAAAAACAAAAACTTTTTAATATTTTACAACGAAGGTGAGAAGTGGTGTGCCACATTTGGCACATGTATAAAGTACAGCACCATGAGTAGCACACAAAAGACCATTATGACAATACTAGCATAAAACTTGGCAGAACAACGATCAAATATTACATCAGGGCCTGGGCCACTACTCCTGTTCGTGTATTGAGTGTGCTCATATTATGGTGGCGTATGTTCCCCATAGTAGCCCACTGCCTGTTTGTGCAGGCCTCCAACTGTATGCCACTGTACCCTGCCCAATCCTTCCAGATCTTAAAGTGTTATTGGGAGAAACCCCTTGCCAGGTATATCGGGTGTTCCAGTCCCATACAGTGATCCATGCCCTTGGTCCATGTTTCCACAAGGGAAGGCCAAAATAGGACTCAAAGATATGTAGAATTTGGAGTACCCTGGGACCCGATGCGTCTGGATCACCTAGAAAGAGGAGGCTGTTATCAGCATAAAGCACTCATCTCATCAGAGCACTTTAAGCCCCTAAGAAGCGTGCCAACTCTCAACCAGGCTGCAAGGGGTTCAATCTTAGTGCAAAGAGCAAGGGTTACAGTGGACTGCCCTGCTGGGTGGTCCGAGCTACAGGGGACAATTCCAATGTCACCTATCTCAATGCGCACCCTGGTCTCAAAATTGGCGTATTAAAGGAGCACGTATCTTATAAACTTCAGACCAAACCAAACCCAGGGGAGGAAGGCCAACAGGAATGCCCCGTCCACTGAGTCAAAGGCTTTCCCAAAATGAATGGAATGGAGGGCCCTGTGGCCTCGGGCGGTCTTACTTAGTGCAATTGCGTTCTGTATTCTCCATAGGTTATGACAAGTGGCACGGTGGGTCATAAATCCCAACTGGTCTGGGTGGACCAAGCTAGTGATAACTCCTGCTAATTGGGTAGCCAACAGTTTGGCTCAGATTTTCACCTCTAAGTTCAAGAGTGAGAGTGATCTGAAATCCCCACCATTCTCAGTAGTTTTAAGGTCCAGGGGTAGCTCGCCTTGCTCTTTAGAGCCTTGTTAAGGGTGTCCAGTAGCAAAGGGTTGGTCTGGGGCCACACCAGGCACCAAAACTGCTCTGGGATACCATTAAGACTCAGCGCTTTGCCAGCCAGCAGCTGAGCCAGAGCTGCAAGCAGCACATTGCAGGTGACGTTTCCCTCCATAGATTCACATTCTTCAGTAGATAAGCGACGCTAATACACATTAAGGCAGGTCCACACGGAGGCTCAAAGGGTCTGCACTATACAGCTCTGGGTAGTTGGCTGCAAAGGTGTTTGCAATGGGCTCATTTCCAGTCCCCCGGGATCCAACCTCTGCTATTGAATAAGGCACTGGAGCTCCTATCTCCCTGGGAGTAGACACCGAATGCAGAGTCTTACTGGCCTTAGTGTCCCATTGGTAATTCTACTACGATTGGCCATCCATGCCTATGTCGCTTCTTGTGTGAGTTCTTGCCAGAGAAAGATCTATGTGTGTAGCAAGACCAACAAGAGGGATTCTTGCTTTGATGCCATATAGGGCTCTCCAATTTGAGTATGAGTTCCTCGAGGTCTTTGACCATTTGATGATCCTTTTCCCTTTGACCTTTGGAGTAGCTATTATGGTGTTCCCTGACTGTGGCATTCTGAGCCTCCCAGATTATACTGTGGGAAGTCACAGGTCCCTCATTCTCAGCAATGAATTACTGGCATGTGTGTTGGCACATCTTTCTAAATTCTTCCTTTTATAGGTTCCAGTGATCCAGGCCACAGCCCGTCCCATCTCTCTTGGGGCCTCAAGCCAGATCCATCACCACAAGCTAGTGATCTAAGAGTGCTAGGGCCAATAATCCAACATCAAGGACTCAATGGCTCCCCCGCTCATGGATGAAAGAATAATTCAGTCCAGTGGATTCCCTCTCCCCCCGGTTGGTGTGCCCTCCACACGTCTGTCAGGTTTAAGTTATGTGCAAAGGTTGTGAGGAGCATTGGCCTGTGGCCAGCCCCGACAATGATCGAGGAGCGGTCAAGGCTTGTGTCAGACACCCCATTAAGGTGGCCACCCAGTAACAATGGGGCCTCCGGTAACTCCAGTATGAGGACCCTAATTTTAGTAAAAAAGTCTGAAGTTAGGGGAGGTGGGCATACATGCAAACCAGGGAGATGGGGAGGCTGTGAAGTGGGTCTGACAGTGTCATGTACCGGCCCAACCTATCATGCCATACCCTGGAACCTCTAGTGGAGTTCCCTTCCCAATTAAGATGGCCATGCCCTGGGAGCATTGGTGGAATCCAGAGTGGACACCTTGACATAGCCTCTTTGGGCAGGAAAGAGTATTAATTGCCCAGAAGATGGGTTTCCTGGAGCATCACTATGTCTGCATCTTTGCTCGAGGCCACCTTAAGCACCGTCCCACTCTTTTGATTTTGTCCAATATCCCATTCATGTTCCATGACAGGACTTTAAGTGTATTTGAGGTCACATTTCCCTGCAATAGGCACTGCGGGGTGTGGGGTCAGCCATGGTCAAGATGTGCCTGTATGTTGTGTCTAAGCATCCCATGTGCCCAACACGTAGCTGTGTTCACTGCCAACGTCTGAAAAGGAAAGAAAACAATATCCCCAATTCCCGTCGCCCACACTCCCCCCATACTTTGTGAACTGGAGGTTCCATTTGTGATGCAACTAGGGACCAAAGCCAACAGGCTAGCATGTGATATTTATCACCCATACCATCCAAACCCCCCACCCCAACTAAAGCCTTCCCCAACTGAATAGAAGGTGTGAAAAGCCCTGACTAGCTGATATGAGTCATGTTGAAAAGCACCCACTGTTGTGTCTCATATTGTACAACAATGAGTAGCAGGTAGTTCCTGCAGCACAGAAACAACATTGGTGGGCGCAGGGGTATTGTCCACTGCGGAAGGGCCCTCCCTTCTGGTGGTGTGTTCAGAGCTCAAAGACCAGGCCCTCCACTCCCTGCATTGAGGCAGTTTCCTCAGAGTAGTGCGCCATTCTTTCTGAGGCCCGCCATTGCCTCCCTTGCTTCTCCCCCACCCTCCTGGAGTTAAGGATCTGTGGTATGGCACTTAGGGTGCTCCTCGATCCAGTCCTAGACTGCTCAGGAGCATCAAAGAAAAAGGACTTGCCCTGAAAAATAACTTTCAGATGAGCTGGAAATAGAAGCATGTAAGTGATCTCCAAAGCTCTCATTTTTTTTGGCCTCATGAAAGGAGCACAGTTGCTGTTGTACTTGCAGGGTACAGTGCAGACAAACATTACTGGGGAAGAGTGGGAGGAGTGATAGGTCAGCTGTCCTGTCTCAGTCAGCATAGTTGAGGACCTGCATGATAAATGGTCGAGGGGGAACCCACCAGAGGCTTAGAGGTCAGGCTCTATGCGCCTGTCCTATATTAAAGCAGTTTAATACCTCCTCTTTAGGGACCCAACTAGTCAGCTAGTCCCATAGAAATTTAATAAGTGTGGAACCCTCTTCCCCTTCAGGAATGCACATGACACAGAGGTTGTTTCGCACGGACCTCCCCTCTGTGTCCTCAGTGCAGCCTCTAGCTGCCTCACCATGCGATGCAGTCACCAAGCATTCTTCCTGTGACTAGACTGTGTCTTCTGTCTCTGACAACCTACTCTCCACTTTGGTGACTCTGTGATTAGTGTTCAGGAGATCTTGTCTAAATAACACTAGGTCAAACATCAATTCTATCATCTTGCCCTCTAGGGTGACTTTGAGGTCCTGGATTACATGCAATATAGGAGACTTTTGCAGATCACCCTTTGATGGGGGCATCCCCCGCAGCACCAGCCTCTCCCACCCGGGCACTTTGCTTAGTATATTTATAAATTTTCTGTTTGGAGGCAGCAGTGACCGGCTTGTCTCTTGCCATGATGTAGTACCACTGTGGCAAGGATGCCATACGCCAGATCTGGTGAGAGATGCCATCACCTCCTATGGCTGAGCACAGTGTGCTGCACCTGTTTCAGGGCTAGGGCGAAGCCCCTGACGCTACGCAGTTGGTGCCCTTCTAAGCATGAGTGGGCCTCCGCCAGATGCACTACAGACCTCCTTAGCCACAGGTAAGCATCCAGCCTTCATCTACCCCCCATGTCGTAGCTCCACCGCAGTCCAAAGTGCAGTGCAGTCCAAAGTGCAGCGCCTGGACACAGACTTATGCATTAGGTCTTTCTTGGGTGCCCTCTTTTATGGTGGAAGGAAGGACCCCAGTCACTGGAACGACCTGCCAGTCACACTCCCAGTTGGCACAGATAAAGCCCTTCACCATTGCAAACCCTTCTGCTGTTGAACATTTTGTATGGCTGGCAGACACAGGCAGACTGGGAGTCAGAGGAGAACTGCCCTCCTAAAAGCAACTAACGCTGATAATCATACCCCCCTGGGACCCTCATAAGCCAAGGGACAATCCATGTGTGACCCAGGATTGGCACAGTAGCAGACATGGAGGCACCATCACTCAATTCCAGGTCTTATCAGGGCCTCAGGGGTGACACTGCTCCAAATCCTATCACCATTGCCAGTGTGATAATAGCGCCTCCCAATCACCACTAATGAAGAAGACCTCTGGGTCAAGGGCAGTCCCTTGGGGCCTGCCCGCTCTTTAGTCCGGAAAGGATATTGGCAGGAGGGGGGGTTCCCCTAACCCTCAACCTCACCAGACACCATGATGTTGCAGGAGCCTCCCGCAACCCCTCAGGTCCCATTGCTCCACCTTCTCCCCTCTGGGTCACCACAACACAGATACCGATCACTGTGCCAGTCTCCTCTGGGGTCCTTCACAGCCGCTCAGAAGGACGTCTTCTTCTGCTGCAGTCCAGGCGGTCCCTCCGCACTTGTCAAGCCCTCCAGCAGCACCAATTCCCTCATGGTACTGTGTCCAATTGCAGCGGTCATCAGCTGTCAGCAGCTCTGCCACGTCTCAGGAGCCCCTCCACTCACAAGGCACTGCCTGACCCAGAACAATCTCAGTTTCAGCTGCCTCACCCTCACTCCATCTTGTCCGCCTCAGGCCCATCTAACTCCTCCTGTCGGCGAGGCACCTCTTGTATGCAAATTATCATGTGTGCCACAACAGTGGATTGCAGCTGGGTTGGATGATCCTGTGGAGCGGCTATTTCAGGCGGATTGCCTGCGTGCCAAGCGGAGTACTTTCATAGAGAGAGCACCATGTTCTCTGGCTTAGCCACACTCCCCATTAAAGCTGAATTTTACATACAATTTCTCAGAAACCAGACCTGAAATGTTTACCTGTCCCCAATCAAAAGTTAGCAATTATTAAATGTAATAAGGCAACACAATCTTATCTTATGGGAGAGGTAATCCTCACAGTAGTGCAAACCAATCGTAGGAGTTTTTCACTACCAGGACATGTAAAACTTATAAGTACATGTCTAACCTTTTAATTACCACACACCCTGCCATATGGGCTAACCAGGGCCTACCTTAGAGGTGACCTACATGTAATAAAAGTAGAGTGTAAGGCTTGGCAAGCTAGTTATCTTGCCAAGTTGCTTTGGCAGTTTAAAACTGCACTCAGCCTGCAGCGGCAGACCTGGGATATGTTTGAAGGACCTGCTTACATGGGTGGCACAATATGTGCTGCAGACCCACTAGTAGTATTTAAGTTACTGACCCTGGGGCATACAACTTTAATAGGGATTTATAAGTAATTTAAATATGCCAAACTGGTGTAAGCCAATGTTACCATGTTTAAAGGAGAGAGCACAAGCACGTTTGCACTGTTTACCAGTTGTGAAATGCACACAGGGTCTTAAGGCCAACAAAACAAATTCTGGAAAAATAGAAGTAGTGAAGGCAAAAAAAATTGGGGTGACCCTGCAGAATGGGCCATATTCAACATAACTCATAATTTGAGCTTAATGAGAGGTAATCATTGGCAAATGGGATTTTTAACAAAGCAACATTACACTGCAACAATGACTTTGAAACAAAGTTGTGCTCATTGCCCGTGAGAAATTCAATATATTTTTATTAGTTCAAATACGAAATTGTTACGGCATACAATATATCAGATCTAGTGTTCTGTCTTGTGCCGATGTGTACAGGTACAATATTTTCCCAACCATTCCTCTGCAATCACATATTCATTTACAGATTTGATTTATTTCAGGCTTGTACTTTACCTTATTGACCTCAATGACCAATTGAGAAAATATTAACAGATTGAGGATCTACTTTCCACAGTTATTGAAACCGGAAAACATTTAGGCGAAGATATGCTTGTCTTCCACCTGGTGTAGTCCACCCAGTGGTCGATTGGGAAACTCCAAGCAAACTTTGAAGAAATATCACAAGGTTTATGTTATATTACCACCTACCTTGCCAAAAGCAATTATCATGCCCCCTTGCAAATGAGTTGATTCTATTGGAGCCAATGTGGCGTAGCTTCAGGGGTTAGTGGGGTGTTTGGGGCGTTACACACCCATAATAAATGCATTTTGTCATAAATTGTCAGTCAGGTATGGTGAGGTGTCTGTCAGATTTCACCAGGAACTTCACCAGGAACTTTTTGCACACACAGACAAAAAAACACAAAAAAATGTTGGTTGTTTCACAAAATAATGTGGTTTTGTTGGAGTGTATCTTTTAAAGCAATATTAACATGAAAAGCTTGCAATATATTCTGTAATGAAGCTGCATAGAAATGTGTTAATGTAGAAAATAATGCACACGTTTGAAATGTGCCCATGGGGAGTGGCTACCAATGTATACGAAGACTAATTAAACTTATTCGTAATGAATTAATTACGTACTAATGTTTTGAATTTGTATTAGCATATTATAATTAGAGTCATGTATTAGGGGATTGTTAACTAAATTACAAGGCGTTAGTTAAGCGAGGGTTTGGGCCTAGCTGCCTGGTCTCATATTAAACTGTGTTTTTCCTAACGTGCAATGTGCTGTTTTCCTGAAGGACACGAAACTGTATTTTTCCAGACGCTAGATGTGTGTGTAGCCGTAGTAAATTCTTTCTCATGAGTCCTGACTTGCTCAAGGAGACATTCTTGCTGAATGTCAGTGTAATTCGGAACAGGTGCAAGGCTGCCTGGAGTAGGAGAAAACAACAGAGCTACTGACTGGAGCGTAAAGTGTAACTTTTCTTACCTGACATTCCAACCGATGAAGACGTCAATAACATGGGCCAATCAACTAAATGAGAACCGTGGTTTATGGAAAATTCTAGTGAAATGCATGGAGAATTATTGGACAGAGATAATGATGCGCAAATTATTATCCAATGAGGAATTAGGAACAAATTAGGCAGTATTGATTTAACCGCATGACCCGAGGAGAAATCAGCCATTATTGGACATCCCATTCCAAGCCATTCTTTGCCATTTTACTTTGGCATTTAGGCCATTCTTTTGAGACTTTGCCGTTTATTCTTCCTGATACTTTGACCATCCTCTATCGATTCTTACCTGATATTTACTTCTCCTCCATATGAGGGAAGAGTCTTATTCCTTAACTATGCCATACTGAGACTTTGCCCAGTCCTATCTTTGCTGATGATGAATCGACTGATGTCCTGAGGATGAAGACTGATGCTGTTTGCTGATTAGTGGATGGGTAACTATCTGATGAAAATTGTAATTGCCTGTTTGCCTTTCTGTCTAGGTACCAACTGCGCTTTTGATAGAGGCCATAGTTAGATGTTTTCTAAATTTGTGTTTGCTAAATTGGTTTGCATGAAGCCCAACATGCTAATGCTAATTCGAGGTTAGTTAATGTGTTCACAAAATCTGATGCAAATAGACAAATGACTGAGTTCTTGCTTTGTTGAATCATGCACTACTGAGACTTTTGCTAAGTTGCTTTTATTAATGACGTGTTAATGCTGAATGAATATTCTCTATGTGTTGATTAATTGTGTTCCAATTAAAATCTGAAGAGTTACTAATGAGGTTGATTGCTAATGAGATTAACAGAAATGACTTTAGATTGTAACGAATACGGAAATAAATAACCTAACACTTAACTAAATTGGTGTGGTTATTCATGACTGAAAGGCCATGGTGTGTTCACTGTATTGATTCCTATTAAATGTTATTGATTAACTTGTTGATTAGTTACTGTGAATATTGATTGGGTTATTGATCCATTGATTTTGTGAAGCAAAAAGATATCGCATACTGGGAAGTCCCCGAACGTGGTCCAAAGGTTCTTCGACCTAGGCATGTCTCCTTGTAAGTTTAATTATCAAGGTTCTGACGCGCTATCAGTTTTTGGTAGCAGAGGATGCTTTGTCCCTTTGGGGCCCCAGTGTGAAAGATCACATTTTGATAACAGTTTTGTAGCAGTGCGGACGGTTTGGCCCTTTGGGGGGCCCCAGGACGAGGGACAAATATGTGAAAGGATTGATGGTTCAAAAGGTCCGGTAGAAATTGATGAGCGTAGTTTGGAAGTAAGCAAGGTGTTTCGGAAAATTGGGTTTTGGGAAAATTTTTCTTTTTCAATGATGCTAGTTGGACAGATGATGTGCCCCTAAGTCCCAAATGACTTGCCCGGAATCTCGGAGCTTGCTGAAGGGAGTTTGAGTATGTTCTTGGCGCTCTAGTGATAGTGTGAGTGAAGTAGGGTTTACGCTTGCCCAGCTTATGCACACCGCAGGTGAATTGTGAAGTCTGTGAGGATTTTAGGCCAAATGATGATGTTTTAGTAGGAGTGTGCGTACTCCGCAGTATGAAAGTAGGGAAGTCGGCGAACTTTAGTGAGTGTGGTGCTTTGTGCTAACAAATTGTCCACGTGGTTGTTGATGATGTACGGACCCTGCGTGGTCTAAGACTCCGGAGTATATTGATAAGTGTATGAGCACTTGGTTTATGTTGTAATTTGCACGGTTTAATAGGTCAAAGGTGAAATCGACGAGTCAAGTTTGAATCAAAGTGAGTGAATGAAAACTTCGATGGAGATTTGGTGAGTTCTAAAGTGCACTTGAACAACCCATTGACAAGTTGAGAGTAAAGTTTGCGGGTAAAATTTTGCTAGCGAGTGCGGGAACTGAGAAGGAGAGAGTAACGGCTGAGGCTAAGCAAAATCTCTGTAAAGTTCTGAAGCAATTGTGTTACCCTTTCCTGTAGTAAACTGACAAATTTGAGTTTTTGTTGGTGCTCACAATATATTGCATTAGTTTTGTGTGAATCGAGAGTGAGGAAGACAAGCCGCAAGACTTTGTCAGCCGCAGTGTGTATGAGTGTGACGTCATTGGAGCCATGCTGGATAGGTAAGTTAGTGAGAAGGGTCGCGCACGGATTGGTAGCCGCCCGTGAGAGGCAATTGGTTGCAAAGGTAGGCGAAGAGAGTTCTGGGAATTAAAGTCACTTCCACATTTGATTGTGAATGAAATAAAAGACGCAAAAAAATTAAATTTTTCAAGGCTTTAAAGAGCGCCTTGAGGGAAGATGTATATATTACTGCGAGTGTAGGGGAGGTTATACCGCCAGAAGATACACCAGCTTATGCCGTAATGGAGGAAAGGGGTGTTGCGCCATGTCTTTGGCTAAAGCAATGGTGTAAAGCGACAGAGAAAGAAGGGTGTTTGGCGTTTCCGGAGCACGGAACGTTCAACATGAGGGTTTTGGAAACTTTTCGGAGGGTGCTAAATGAGCTAAAGCCACCTCCTAGGCCAGCACAGTTTGAGGCGTTAGCAATTTGGGAACTGATGGAAATACGACAACAGCCACAGAAATTTGAGAGGAGAATGAGGAAAGCAGAAAAGACATTAGCAAGGAGAGAAACAATAGACGGAATCAGGATGTTTCCAGCAATATCAAGAAGGTGAAAACAAAGGGGGGAAAGCTACTTGTAAGACTGACAAAAGTCCTTCCAAAGACAAAGAGGCTAGGAAGCCCTGGTCAGAGATGGATGACTCAGACGATGATGAGTTCCTTAATCAGTTACTGAATGACCGACCACCGCCATATGCAATCGATGACAATAGACCTAGTACTAGTACATGTCCTGTAGGTTCGACCCAAGAGAAGGTGACGACGAATCCGGTACAGGTTAGTCCTGTCTCCACACCAGTTCCGGTGCAGAGTAGTATTAGTGGGTCCACTGCTCCGGGTATGCAATCTCAGCTGCAACTACCGCAGGTTCAGAGGCTTTACCTTGATGTCCCAATCTTAGAGACTATCACAAATCTGATGGTGCCGACAGAGCCGGCATATTCGAGACCAAAGCTGTTTCAGACTGATCCAACTCCACCTTTACTGCCCCAGGTACAGCAATAGATGATCCCGAATTACACTTCGGTCACAGGACCGCAGTCAGCTATGGCACCAGTAATGAACTAGAATATGGGAGTTAATACTCCACAGGTTTTGGGAAACAGGCAGATGCCAGCCGCCATATCCTTGCCCATTACTGTTGGTCCTCCAGTACCATTGTATGCGCAGGCGAAGCCTAGTGTGTGCGATCAGGGGATAACGACCCAAGAGATGACAAGAGGAGGGTTCGTAGGGAGCTCTCAGGGGATGACTCCAATGGAACCAACATTTGAAGGATCTAAGTCTTTGTTGAAATTCAGTCTGATTGGGGCTCCTCCAGAGGCCATGAGACAGATGGGTTCGAGACTGTTAACTCCACAGATCTCGAGTGCAAATATACCGCAGACACCTTTAGCGCAGATTAGGAATATCTCATTACAAGGGTTAACTGCACAACAGTTGAACGATTGGTTAGGCAAGCTTAATACTCCGCAGACTACTCCTGCAGCAGCAGGGAGAACGGAAGGAGATGAGTACCTGAATTTTGTAAGGTTGGGCACGGAGGCAAATGAACTTGTTGAAAGGAGCATGGGAGTGAACAGGTTAGCATTATACACGGAAGCAGAATTGAGATATTTGTGTCCAAAGATAACCAAAGAAGTGAGCAAGGTGCACCAGAGGTTGGCATATTTGGCAGACAAATCTGGAATAGATTTACAAAATACCAAACATCTGAAGAGGAATTATAGGTTAGACTTTGAGCCTAAGGATTTTAAACACATGCAATCTACTGGGATGAAGGCACACCTTAAAGAAATACTGCAGAATGCACAAGTTTGGGGAGCCTTAGAGAAGTGGGAAGGCAGATGAGCAAAGAAAAGAGATAAGAGGAAAAGTGATAATATAGAGCAGCCAGCAAAGGTAAAGATGTTACCAATGAGAGAGACTGCCAGAGGGGTTCTTGTCCACGTGCCGTGGACTAGAGGTGATATTCTGTCATTTACAAATTACTTTCCCAGGCTGAAGGAGGAGCCAATAGAGTGGTATCAGCAGACGGACAGGTTTGTGAAGCATGCGAAATGTCTCTGGGAAGACCTGAATACTCTCTTTGAGATCATAGTTCCATCTGATTTGTGGCTGGGATGCAAGAGAAGTGTGTATTGGCCAACAGCGGAACCGGAAAGGGATAGAATCATAGGAGCACCGTCTCCTGAGGTGATGAAATACTACTATAAGGTGATTGAATTCTTGAAACAGAGAGTTTCGCCAAAGAAAATTGATTGGCAAAAGATTGATCGGACGGCTCAGGAAGCCATTGAGTCGATACATGCTTATTATGAGAGGTTGTTGAAGGCGTTCAAGCACTACAGTGGTACAGATGTTGTTGAGGCGAAGGACATGAATCACCTTGTGTTTAGGTTTGTCGAAGGGTTGAGACCTGAGATTAGTCAGATGATTAAGAATCACTTGATCTGTTGGCAAGTGAAGCCGATCGACGAGGTGTTGCAGTATGCGAAGTACTGTAGTAACGAAATTGAGTTGAAGCAGAGAAAATTTAAGGAGAAAGTGATGGTGATGCAAATTAAGGCAGCACAGTCAGGAATGCAGGGAGGTTGTCTACAACAGATGGTGCAACAGCCGCAAGGAAACAGGATGTTTCAGGCGCAAGTGAGAGGGAGAGGTCGAGGAGGTTTTGTGAACAGGAGTCCAGATTTGAACACAGTAGTAGTTCAAAACAATGTACAGGGAATGAAGAAGATGTTACCTTGTCATGCTTGCGGGCCATTGGACCTTGGAAGCGGGAGTGCCCGATGATGGTGCAGGAGGGTGTTGTTCAACAAAGCAATGATGTCAGTGCATTTCTAAATGTAAAGGGACTGAGGCTAAGAGGTCCTAATCCGAACTTCCAAAATAATATGAATCAGATGCAGGGGTTTCAACCCATGCAGCAGGTACAGATGCCATGTATACAGCCGATGCAGATGCAACAAATGCAACAGCAGGTTCCTATGGTACCTAGACAGCAAATGCAAGTGCCTTTAGTGCCAATTGAACAACAACAGGTGATGCTTCCTCAACAGGTCACAGGTCAAAGAATGAGTCAAAAATAACACAGTGTAACAGTTCCCATTGCGTGGTGAGAATGGAATAAACAATGAATGATCGGACGAGAGTTCAGATAATGAGGAGTGCAGGCTGGCAGCGTCCTTTGAGGTAGACCAGAAAGGGCCCTGTGTTCAGGGGAAAGTAATGGGTCACAAGGTTTCATTATTGGTTGACACAGGAGCTACACGCTCTGCATTCCGAAGTGCAGAGGTTCCGAAACTGCCATTTTCGGGACGTACAGTTAAGGTATTGGGAGTGGCAAACCAACTCCTAACAAACCCGATCACAGATCCAGTACAGGTTGAGCTTGGCACTTTCTAGGGATTGCACAGGTTTGTGGTCTGCGATTCGAGTCCTGTGTCCCTACTGGGAATAGACTTAGGGGGTTATTCTAACTTTGGAGGAGTGTTAATCCGTCCCAAAAGTGACGGTAAAGTGACGGATATACCACCAGCCGTATTACGAGTTCCATAGGATATAATGGACTCGTAATACGGCTGGTGGTAAATCCGTCACTTTTCCGGCACTTTTGGGACGGATTAACACCTCCTCCAAAGTTAGAATAACCCCCTTACTATGCAAAACAAGGTGTTCTATCACCTGTTCAAATGAGGGGATTGAGGTCCAGACAAACAGTGATGATGAAGGAGAGGAACAGGTTTCAGAGCCTGAAACGGAGACTACAGACCAGGAATATCCTCTGATTAACTTCTTCTCGATGTTCACTGTGGCTGATCTCCCTACAGATGTGCAGGGAACAGTCCAAGAGAAAGTGTGGGATTTGAGAGGGAAAGAAGTAGGACTGATAAAAGGAGTAGAACCAGTTAAAGTTAGTGTGAAGCCAAATGCTGTGTTTCCCCAGGTACCGCATTATCATATGGCGTAGGATGTCCTTCTAAAGGTTGCGCAATTGATTGCAGACTTTGTGAAGCAGGGAGTCTTCAAGAAGTGATGAGCAGTCCATGTAATTCACCAATAATGGGATTGAGAAAGCCCTGTGGGAAGGTTCGTATTGTCCAAGACTTGAGAAAGATCAATGACATAGTGGTGAAATGCTGGCCAGTGGTGCCAAATCCAGCTGTGATCATGTTCCAGGTTCCATGTGATGCAGAGTGGTTCACAGTAATTGATTTGTCCCAAGCGTTCTTTTCTGTGCCTCTTCATGAGGACAGTCAATTTCTCTTCAGTTTCAAATTCCTGGACAAGGTTTACAATTAGTGTCGAATTCCTCAAGGGTTTTCAGAATCACCTTCCATATTTAATCAAATACTGAAGAAGGATTTGGAGTCATTGGAATTGCCTTTTCAGTTGACTCTAGTGCAGTACATTGATGATCTGTTGATCGCGTCCAAAACGAGGGATGAGTGCATGTATGATTTGATTGCCTTACTGAACCACCTGGGAAAGAACGGACACAATGTGTCCCCAAAGAAATTGCAATATTGCCAGAAAGAGGTGAAGTACTTGGGTCATCAAATTGAGAAAGGGTTGAGGAAGTTATCCAGGGAAAGAGTAACTGCACTGTTACAGATGAATCCCCCAATGACACGGAGAGATGTTAGGATGTTTCTGGGAATGGTGGGTTACTGTCATCAGTGGATCACGTATTTCTCAGTCATCTCCAAGCCATTGGTGAGACTGATGGTTAAGGAAGGGCCAGATGTCATAGTGCTGACAGAGAAGGAAATGAAGGCGTTTACTGAGTTGAGGGAGAGCATGTGCAGGGCTCCAGCTTTAGGTATACCTGATTACGCGAAGCCTTTTGTATATTTTTTGTTATGAACGTGATGCATGTTCTTTGTCTGTCCTAAGACAGGTCCATGGAGGTGTAAACCGACCAGTAGCGTATTTTTCAGCTACTTTGGACCCAGTTGCAGCAGCCTTACCAGGTTGTCTGTGTGCAGTAGCAGCAGTTGGTCAAAGCCTCACACAGTGTGAAGGCATAGTGATGGGACATCCTCTAACAGTCATGGTCCCTCACTCAGTTGAGATTCTGTTGACCCGTACTAAAACTCAGCACATGACAAATGCAAGATTGACAAAATATGAAACGATTATATTGGGGTCACCAAATGTAATGTTGAAAAGATGTACAGTGTTGAATCCGGCAACTTTGCTTCCAAATGAAAACACAGAACTTCGTTTTGAAGTTGCTACACACCATAAATTACTTTTTTTCCATTATTATTATTATTATTATTATTATCGCTATTATTATTATTATTATTATTATTATTATTGTTGTTATTATTATTATTATTATTATTGTACACTATATTAAACCATACCTATGGGTATTTAGTTACATGGAATCTTATGGATTACATTAGTAGGCAATGTTTTTATTGTTGTTGACCCACCCGAGCACCCCTTGGGGATAGAAGATTTGCACTGTGGTTATTCTTATAAAGCACTGTTAGTTTGGCTTTCATAGTGTTTTGACCATTGCACTTTGTACATATTTGTGTTATGGTATACTGGATCGATGCCTTGTGGAAAGGCTTATAACCAACAAAGTGGGTTTGAATTGGTTATGTTGAAAATCCAATAATAACATCTAGGGTCGGATTGGTTCACTGGGAAAAAATATTTTTGTTGCCATAGATCTAATCTCTTTATTGTGAAAAGTTATGGTAAACTCAGCAGGCCTGACATATTGATTGTGAAACAAATATGTTGGAGACAATAAGGTTTAAGAGTGGATTGTTATTTCTTTGTGTTAGGGTCTACAGGTATTCTGTTAACTGAAATGTCACAGATTAACTTTGTAGGGAAGAAATTTACCTCTGAAAAGCCCTTGAGGAGAAATGATTTGCACTGTAATAATTCTTGCTAGAATCTCTCTTCTTAGCCAAAATCATTCAAATATATGTATATATACTTAGGGTACCTTTAGTTTTCAATGTACTCCTTGCATAGTTCCCCTTATGTTTCTTTGCTTCTCTTCTTCTAATTTGAATATATCTTAAGACACTAATGTAGCACTCCAGAAAGGGTTACTGGTCACTTGCTTGCCACTCATTTCATCTGCAGTGCACCACATCCCATGTGGCCTCTTCCTCTAAACCATGCAGCTATGTATAGTTTATCATTGTTTTACTGTTCCAAGATGGGCAACAAATTGATTCTAAATGTGGCGGCCATGCTGGAACCTTTTGGCAATCATTGACTATTTACAATACCTCTGCAAGATAGACACCCCCTGCTATGTTTAGTTTTGACTGCCTGCTGTGTTTAGATGGCAGCAGTTTTTATTTTTTCTACTTATATTCTTTTAGTTTATCATGCATATGTTGTTGAATTTGTGTATATTTTATAACATTTACGTCAGAGTGTGAATGCAAGAATGATTCAGTGGGTGGAAAGATGAACAGATGCATGAAGGTAGAGATGAGCAACAGAGTACATGAATTGTGTGCAACCATCACTTAGACAGGCAGAATAGCCAGAAACAATGCATGCTTTCCCCATACATGCACACACACACAACTCCATGAACATTAGCAGTGTGCACTTCCTTTGCAAGAACAAAACTTTGTTTTCTTTGAGGAACCTGAAAGATGTTTGTGTGTGGCATGCATAAAGATTGAATCCAAGTTGCAGATAGTCATATTTTAGGATCAGGTGGGACCAAGCAAGAGAAAGTTAAACTGATAGAGCAGGGTCACAACATTTAAAAACTGAGTTTAGTTTTGGGTCCTATTTTTTCTCAACTAGAAACTTATCTTGGCTTCGCACCTCTATCATGGATATAAAGACACTGTCTGCCCCACAAAATTCCCTCAGCCTTTCCAGTTCCACAAATGCCACATTCACTTTACACTCGAGTTTATGATTTGTTCAGTTTACTCTGGTAACTAGGGGTGTTACTGCTGCTACTTTTCTTATTTTCTCCAATGTAATGTTTTTATTTCTTTGCTCCTTCCCTCTCATGTTCTTCCTCCACCACTTGGCTAACGTGTGAGTCTGATGAAAAGCAGAAAATCTGGAGATATCACACATGCATCTTAGTCTGCCATACCTCTCTATAACGGCCTGTCTCTGAAACACATCTAAGGCTGCCAAAGAGTCACTCAGAACAAGGTGAGACCTTCCAAAGCCCAGTTAGGGGCAAAATGTTCAAAAAATCTCTTGAAATCTCGTGCATTTGAAGGCCCAGTATGGCTGTGGAATTGTCAGTCATCTGTGAGGCTGAATCCTTTGAAAAGAAAGAAGGTCACCATATAGTCAGTTGCACGTTAGACTAGTGTCAAGAGACCAGAAGAGCAGGGAAAACTATTGTCACATCACAGGCTGGTATCTCTGTAAGGTAGGTGGGCTGTCACAAGTTAATATTTTGCCTCTTATGGTGATTGTGTTAACACTTCTAATTAGCTAATTAAAGGGTCAATACATACGATCAGAACTATCTGAGTTTTCGTGAGGCTAAGTCCAAGGCTATCAGAGAAAACCTACACAAGAAAAAAATCCATGTTAAAACCTAATAGCTTTTTTAAAATCAGAGAAAAGAAGGCAAAAAGTAGACAGTTAATTCATTATCGAATCCGAATAGCTAGACCATAAATATAAAGAACGAAATAATTTTAAGTGTAAATCAGCATGAGGATGGACATAAAGGCCCTCATTACAACCCTGGTGCTTGGTGATAAAGTGGCGGTAATACCACCAACAGTCTGGCAGTAATTACTGCCAAATTATGACCATTGCGGTGATATCTCTGATAGACAGCCAATGTACCACACCGACCGCCAGGCTGTAAACAAGAGCCACCACGGCGGTAGCCACCTACAGCCAGGTGGAAGACAAAGTACCGCCCACCATTTTTTGATCCTGCAATCCACCACCTTTTCTGGGGCGGTACCAACGCCATCAAAAGCCTGGCGGAAACAGAGCACAAAAGTCAAAAGACTCACCATTGGAGACACAGGGAAGAACCACACAGCCATGGAACATGAACTGCAAGTCTTCCCAATGACCTTCTACGTTATGCTCCACCTGGAACACCAACGCCGGCGAAGATGATGACGGTGTGTACAGCCGCATAGCACACAAGGGAGGGTGGGAGGAAAACGTGAGTGACACACACACACACACAACACACACCACACACACACATGCCATATACACAACCAGATGCATTACAAAAACAATTTGACCCTGAAAATCTGCAGACTAATGCAAGGACAACAGGAATTGACAAAAGTGATTGTAATCAGTCCAACAATAAAATCAACAATCCAATTTGACCGTGAATCAGATAAGTATACTTGTATAAAAAAAGGGACACTGCCCAGTCCATAGTTTAAATGTCCTACGTGGATACAGGGCACAGTCCAAGGCCCCACTCAAATCCTCCACCAATCTGGATAGAACACTGCAGGGGCATCAGTTGTCAAATAGGCAGCCACCTCAGGGGGAGGGTGGGGGGCACCTCGGCCGGATGCGGGAACAGGCCCATTGGTTCTGGAGGGGGCAACATGCCCTTTGCTTTGTCTTGGGAAGTGCAAGGCCACAGTCTCTCAAGTGGGTATCTTGCCCACTGGTTCTGGAGGGGGCAACATGCCCTGTGTTTGGTCCTGGGGAGTGCAAGGCCACAGTCTCTCAAGTGGGTGTCTTGCCCACTGGTTCTGGAGAGGGCAACATGCCCTGTATTTGGTCCTGGGGAGTGCAAGGCCATAGTCTCTCAAGTGGGTGTCTTGCTCACTGGTTCTGGAGGGGGCAGGCTGCACAGTAACCACTGGAGGCTTGGCTGCATGGTGTCCGCCGGTGGTGATGGCTGCACAGTGGTGGTAGTTGGGGGAGGCGCCTGGTCAGCCCCTGCACTCTGCGATGGCTGTACTGTGGTGGTGGTTGGGGGAGGCTCCTGGTCAGCCCCTGCACTCTCTGAAGGCTGCACTGTGGTGGTGGTTAGGGGAGGCTCCTGGTAAGCCCATGCACTCTCTGATGGCTGCACTGTGTGTCTCTGAGCTCACAATTTAAAAATACATCTTTTAGTAAAGATGATTTTAAGATTGTGTGTTTGAAAATGGCACGTTTAGAAAGTGAGCATTTTCTTGCTTAAACCATTCTGTGACTCTGCCTGTTTGTGGATTCCCTGTCTGGGTCAGTTTGACAGTTGGGCTGTTTACACCTCTCTAGACAGTGACACAAAGGGAGCTGGGGTGTAGCCTGCATATCCTGATGAGCCATCTGTGCTAGGAGGGAGGGGAGGAGTGGTCACTCACACTTGAAAGGGCTGTTCCTACCCTCACACAATGCAGTCTCCAACTCCCTGGTGTGTGTCTGGGGCCTGGCCAAAATGGGTATAAGAAGGGCACCCAAAACCACAGACTTTAGATCACTTCTGGACTGCAAGAGGAACCTCGGCCTGGAGAAAGCTGAAGAGCTGAGGAGAAGTGCTGCCCTGCCTGTGACTGTGCTTTGTGGAGCTATCCTGCAGTTGCTGGTTCTGTCTGGTGAAAGGGGACAAAGACTGGACTTTGTTGTGCATTCCTGCTTATGAAGAAATCTCGAAGGGCTTGTCCTGAGTTTGTCTCCTGTTGTTGAAGTCTCAGGGCCATCAAAGTCTTCCCCTGCCAGCATCTGGACTCTCTGCTGAGACTCCTGCCCTGCCAAATGATGCCCTACCCAGGTCCTGGGGCCTTGACAGGTGAAGTGGCAGACCAAGATCGAAAATCCACGCACCGACTGCCGTGTGGGGAAATTTCCGCCACAACCTCTGAGACGCGGCTGAAGAAACGACGCGCCGCCGGCTCCAAGGCTGAAATCGACACAGCGCTTGCAGAGCGGCTGGAAGATCGATGCTTGCGGCTGGAGAAACTATGCGCCACATCGCTAACGGAGGCTGGTAATGGTGCTCCCACACAGTGAGGATTTGCTATCACTGAGCAGCAGGATTTTTGACACAAACCTTGCTGGGTGCCGAAAAAACAACGCAGCACCTGCCCGGATCCGAGTGCTGCCCAGATCGACGCATCGCTCTCCTGTTGAGAGGAAAACCGACGCACACCGACCTGACCGGAGAAGAAGAAACAACGCACGGTCTCGCTTGTGGGTGAGAAATCGATGCACCGCTTACCTTTTTTGAAGCACACTCACCTGTGCGTGTTATTTTGACGCTACCCAGGTACTTTTCAACGCTAACAGTGTT
Organism: Pleurodeles waltl; assembly: GCF_031143425.1. NCBI lineage: Eukaryota > Metazoa > Chordata > Amphibia > Caudata > Salamandridae > Pleurodeles > Pleurodeles waltl. Next base: position 1,733,180,043 of record NC_090444.1, read on the forward strand.
TTACCTGTTTACAAAAGGATTTAACACTCTTTTGCTTCTAAGATTAATAACTTCACTTGTGTATGTTGGATTTTTGTTGTTTTAGTCTTGTTGTGTTTAGATAAATATTTCCTATTTTTCTAAACCTGTGTTGTGTCATTTTGTAGTGTTTTCATTAAGTTGCTGTGTGTGTTGGTACAAATACTTTATACCTAGAACTCTGAAGTTAAGCCTGCCTGTTTGTGCCAAGCTACCAAGGGGGTGAGCGGGGTTAATGGAGGGTGATTCTCCTTTACCCTTACTAGAGTGAGGGTCCTCGCTTGGACAGGGGGTAACCTGACTGCCAACCAAAGACCCCATTTTTAACAGTAGTGGCATGCTGCATGTTGCACAACCTGGCCTTCAGACGGCATGTATCTTTTCTGCAGGAGGTGGAGATGCCCATGTGGCAGCAGAGGACCCTGAAGACAGTGAGGATGAGGAGGCAGAGAATGATGATGTGGACAACAGAACATCAGTGATACGTCAGTACTTCCAATGACACACAGGTGAGACGGTGCAACTTCACATTTCTATTAGTATTGGTGTATTCTGTATGGCATTGGCATGCTGGCATTACCCACTTCTTTGCCCTACTTACTGTTACCTATGGATATTCATTTTGCAGATGTTGGTGATATGATAACATTCTCCTGGTGTGATCACAACAGCCAGCTACAGGTCATTAATTCTATGATCATTCTAGGTACAGTTCATTTGCAATGGTTGTAGCTGTTTCAATCAATACACATTTGCAATACATGAAATACTAGTAGTTGAGTTTTATCCAAGGGTGTTTACTGTTGTGCAAAAATATAGAGGGGAACGTGCAATGGAGTGGGGTGATGATGGAAGAAAGTCCAGGGTATTGTTCCAGTCTGTTTGTAGCACGGGTGCATTGTCCATGGTGTAGGAGGCTGGCCTGGCTTATAGTGGGTACCTGATGGTACTTACACCTTGTGCCAGGTCCAGTTATCCCTTATTAGTAGATTAGTAGTGTTCTAGTAGCTTAGGCAGATAGAGGTAGCTATAGAAGATCAGCTTAGGCTGAACTAGGAGACATGCAAAGCTCCTACTATACCACTTATATCATATAGAAACTATGGCCCTCATTACAACCCTGACAGTTGGTGTTAGAGCGGCGGTAATACCACCAACAGGCTGGCAGTAAAAAAATTGGGATCACGACCATGGCGGAAACCACCAACACAGACAGCCACATTAACACTCCAACCGCCACGGCAGTAGCAACAAACACCGCGGCAGTAACCGCCAACAGACAGGCGGAAGACAATGTACTGCCCACACTATTACAAGGCACCAATCTGCCAGCTTTTCCCGGGCGGTACCAACGCCATCAAAAGCACAGCAGAAACTGGACACAGAAGGGAAACCACTCACCTTTCCACACTGAATGAAGAACCAGGACGCCATGGAGCCTGAATTACAGATCCTACCCATGTTGCTGTATCTTTTAATACACCACGAAGTGGAAAGAAGGCAGCGACGACGACGGTGAGTACTGCACCTAGCACACAGGAGAAGGGAGGAGGGAAAAGAAAGTGATACACATGCAACATGCAACATGCAACACCCCCACCCACAACAACATACACACACACATATCCTACAACATCACAGATACACCCCGTCACCCCCTGGAAGAATGCTAGGACAAAACAAAATGAGTTGAACTAGTGTAATATTTGAACAATTAGTAAGACCAAGAGAACAGCGAATAAACAGTATACATAAATATTTACAGCAAGTACACATGTCTGTACACTGTCCCATGAAATGTCCGAGGACCAGTGGTCCCTAAAAGCATGGACGAATCCCACATATGACACCTTCCTCAAAATGGAGAGAATACTGCAGGGGCATCAGGTCGATAAACAAACAGGCACCTCAGGGAGAAGGGGAGGGGGGCACCTCAGCCGGATGATGGTACGACGCCACTGCACCTCGAGGGGGCTCCATGCCCAATGCTTGGTCCTGGGGAGTGCAAAGCCACAGTCTCTCAAGTCACTCAGGTGGGTGGGTTGCCCACTGCTTGGTCCTGGGGAGTGCAAAGCCACAGTCTCTCAAGTCTCTCAAGTGGGTGCACTGCCCACTGCTTGGTCCTGAGGAGTGAAAAGCCACAGTCTCTCAAGTGGATGGCTTCTCCCTGGGTCTGGAGGGGGCCTTGTGCCCAGTGTGCTTCATCCTGGCAAGGAGAGTGATAGTGGATGCATTTCTCCACAGGTTCTGGAGGGGGCCTTATGCCCAGTGTCCTTCATCCTGGCAAGGAGAGTGATAGTGAATGCATTTCTCCACTGGTTCTGGAGGGGGCATTGTGCCCAGTGTGCTTCATCCTGGCAAGGATAGTGATAGTGGATGCATTTCTCCACTGGTTCTGGAGGGGGCTTTGTGCCCAGAGTGCTTCATCTTGCCAAAGACTGGTTGAGTGGATGTATCTCTCCACTGGTTCTGGAGGGGGCTTTGTGCACAGTGATGCTACACCTGGGGTGTGGCAGTTCACTTTGTCTCACCAGGGTGTTTCAGCCACGCGATGTACCTGGAACAGGTAGCATGATACTCCATGGAGGCAGAGCCACACCACCATCCTGAGGCGACTTAGGATGCCAATTGCTGGTTCATGTCAGTGCTGGAGGTGATGTGTCAAGTGGCGTGTCCAGGGTCCAGGACGTCACCTGCAGACACTGACGGCTGCACACTGGGGATGGGGCTGACGTCCAACAGAGTGGCATCGGCTGTGCACATGGCGGTGCTGATGGTGGTGCAGGTGGCGGTGGCTGCGGCGGAGATGCTGCCAGTGCTGGCTGTGATGCAAGTGACTGTTGTGGTGGATGGAGACAACATACCGTCTCGGCAACCTCGGATGGCTGAACCTTGGGGAGGATGCTGCAGACTGATGTTGTGGCATCGGCTGTGCAGGTGGCGGTAGGAGCGGTGGTGGTGACTGGGGTGCATGTGGCTGCCATCCCTAAAGATATGGTGGTCACCAGCCCCTCACCAGGAGACATCGTGTCAGAGAGGTGATATGCCCTTTGGGCTTGTGGCCCTTCCCCTTCCTGACAGTCGCTGAAGGGACCTTGGCACTGTCCACTCGGTGTTTGGGTGAGGTCTTTCTTGGTGGGTGGTGTGACTGTCCCCTGCTGGAAGTAGGCCCCTTTTTTAACTCTGCAGGTGGTGGAATAGGGTGGTCCTGCTTTTCTGTCGGTGGCACACTGGCAGCTCTGACGTGTACCCCCTTAGACCGTACTGGAATAGCTTGGACCACAGCGGATGCAGATTTGGTGGCTGAGGTGCTGGGCTGGGATCTAGACATCCTGGCCATAGGGAAAGGATGGGGGGAGGTGTAGGGAAGAGGTTAATGTTTGCTAGGAAAAGATTTTTTGACACACTGGGACGGGAAGATGGAGGGGGTGTTGGAGTGGAGGAAGAGGGAGTGGTTGTAAGAGGTGTACATCTGCTAAGTTTGGGTGAAGGTGCATGGGTTGGAGGCTGTTGTGAGGTGGATGGCTGTTGAGTGGGTGTGTCCATGCGTTTGTGTACTTTGGGAGGAGGGCTTACAGACACACTGGGGGAGGACACAAGGGACGTGTGAATGGTAGTGGAGGTGGTGACTGCACGTGAGCGGTGTGTAGTGATGGGCGTGCTGGTGATGGAGGCAGTGGCTGATGATGTAGTGCATGCAGGTGTGAGTGGAGATGAGACTGGGAGGGAGGTGGAGGACGTGGAGGAGGGGGACACAGTGGAGGAAGTGGATGTTGGTATGTGCGCTTGGGTATGGTTCTTGTGTGAGTGCCTGTGGGATGTGTGGTGCTTATGTTTGCCTGAACCACTTTTGTGTGTTGATGTGTGTGCATGCTGGTCTGATGGTGTGCTTGGGATAGGCTGAGGTAGAGGGGATTGGGTCTGGGTAGTGGAAGTTGGAGGGGTGAGGCTAGACAAAGGGACAATGGCTGCCATCAGTGCTGAGGCCAGAACCTGAAATGCTCTATGTTGGGCTGCCACGCCAGAATGAATGCCCTCCAGGTATTCATTTGTTTGCTGCAAATGCCTCTCAACACCCTGGATGGCATTCAGAATGGTTGACTGCCCAACAGTGAGGGATCTCAGGAGGTCAATAGCCTCCTCACTGAGGGCAGCGGGGCTGACTGGGGCAGGGCCTGTGGTGCCTGGGGTGAGCCGGCATGGGAAACACGCTGAGGGGCTGCTGGGAGGGCAGTGCTGGTAGAGGGGTGGCGGCTGTATCTGTTGTTGGGGTGGACACAGAGGTGTCCGCCATCGCCAGGGAGCTTCCATCAGAGGAGGAGTCGCTGTCACTAGTATCTCCTCCTGTCCCCGTCGTGGAGCTCCCCTCGCCCTCCGTCCCACTGGTGCCTTCACCCTCCGTAGATTAACCCTCCAGGGCCATGTGGGATGCAGCTCCCTCCGTTGCCGGTGCCTCAGCTCCTCCACCAGATGATACTACTGCACACAAGGACAGGGTGACAAAACAAGAAGGGGGGGGACAAAAAACACATATCGTCAATGCCAGCAACACCACTACTGTTGGCGGACACAACACACAGGGAGCATCCCTATGCACTAGACCATGCACTAGCAGTCAGTAGGAAAGTCACCAGCCCATGGGGTACCATGCCAAACACCATTTGCTGCACACCTGGAACCCACAGGAGCCTGCCCAGTAGTAGATAGCCACTAAAAATATTGGGGTTGGAGTGCCACTGAGCTTGCCCAACAAGGGACCTACCCTACCAAGTGCTCCCTGGCCTAGGGGAACCCACAGCCCACATCCCCCACCCAGACAATTAGTAAGGCGCGCTGAGTCAGCATAATGACACTGTACTCACTTCCTTGTGGCTGCTGTGATGGCTTCAAGCGCCCATCCATCTCCGGATATGCCACCGCAAGGATCCGGAACATCAGCGAGGTCATGGTGCGATGGGCACCCCTTCCACGTTGGTAGGCCAGCCCCAGCTGGGCCTCCGCCATCTTCTTGCTCCAGCAGCGCAGAGGGTGCTCCATCTATGATAGACCCCCAGGGTCTGCACTTTCTTGGCGATGGCATGCCAAATACCCTTCTTCTGGTGGGCGCTGACCTAGAGGAAAGGTACAGGAGCAAAGGAAATTACTCAGCCGTCCCGACCATCAGACTCATTGGCCACCAATTCACACCCATGCCCTGACGCAGATACACTTACCATCCTCACATGCAGGCCTCAGTCCCCCCCATGTATCTTCCATCCATACGACTCAAAACAGGCATTGGCCACGCAGCATGCACACAGTGTACTCACCTGTTTGTCTGGAGGACCGTAAAGTAGCGTTTACTGGGGGAGGACCCCATCCACCAGTTTGTCCAACTCCTCCGCGGTGAAGGCAGGGGCCCTTTCCCCAGACACTCAAGCCATTGTCGCTTCCAGCAGCACTTGCAGTGTAGGTCCTCTCCTGTTGAAATTCAGGTATCAAGTGAGTGAACAGATAGAAAATGGAGGTCACGTCCGCTGCGGTGTGTACATCTTCATTTGCTCCTGGAACCCATTGGGCCCAATGATAACAAATGCTGAATTGCGTGGCGGTCTTTGACTACCTACTGTGACGCTTAAGAACGCCAGCGCAGTTACCTCATTTCCCCTTGTCACTCCTCACAGGTCAGGCAGCCGTCATTTCAGGGGAGCACATGGCATGGCACCTAACTGCGTCACAGCACAATTTGGCAGATATTCGGACAAACTACGCCACACACGGATTTACTCACATCATTGCAAAGACACTTGTGCAACCTTTGTGGTACCTGACCCTCTGCTCACCATTCTCCTCCATAGTGCACATCCGCTGGGACAGATGATGAGATGGTGTCATCTTCCGGTGTACAGACCCCTGGTGGACCTGTCGACAATGGAAGACAGACACATTATTATCACCTACAGACTTGATCGTGCCACCATCCAAGACCTGTGTGTCCAATTGGAGCCAGACTTGATGTCGGCTATCCGCCATCCCACGGGAATCCCCCCTCTAGTGCAGGTCCTGTCAGTGCTCCATTTCCTGGCAAGTGGCTCCTTTCAAACAACAGTAGCCATGGCATCAAGGATGTCTCAGCCAATGTTCTCTAACGTGTTGACCAGAGTGCTGTCTGCCCTGCTGAAACACATGGACAGCTACATCGTGTTTCCACAGGTGAAGGATTTGCCCACAGTGAAAGCTGACTTCTATGCCCTGGGACATATCCCCAACATCATTGGTAACATTGATGGTACCCATGTGGCATTTGTCCCCCCCGCAGACATGAACAAGTGTACAGAAATCCAAAAAGCTACCAGTGCAACTCTCATGTGAATGCCAAGTATCCTGGCTCCGTGCATGACGCCTACATTTTGAGGAATAGCAGTATCTCTTATGTGATGGGCCAACTCCAGAGGCATCGGGTGTGGCTAATAGGTGAGCCCAAGGTCCCCACAAAGTATGAGTAGGTGTGTGGGTATGGGGTAGTCCCTAAGGGTTAGTGTGTGTCTAACAGTTCTCACTCGACATTTGCAGGTGACTCTGGTTACCCCATCCTCTCATGGCTACTGACCCCAGTGAAGAATCCCAGGACAAGGGCAGAGGAACGCTAGCACATGGGCGAACTAGGCGTATTATTGAGAGGACGTTTGGCCTCCTGAAGGCCAGATTCCGGTGCCTCCCTCTAACAGGTGGCTTCCTGTACTACTCACCAAAGAAGGTGTGCCAGATAATCGTGGCATTGCAACGCCAGGTGCCTTTTCTGCAGGAGGATGGGCCTGATGATGGTCTTGTGGCAGCGGTGGAGCCTGTGGACAGTGAGGAAGAGGGGGCAGAGGAAGAAGATATTGACAACCGAACCAACATCATCATGCAGTACTTCCAGTGACACACAGGTAAGAGACTGTCACTGCTCCTCACATTTCTGAATACTGTGGGACATTGTATAAGTCTGCCTCTTCACCTCTGTCTATGGACACTGACAGTTCAGTTTGGCTTTCCTTTTTACAGATCTGGGTATCTCATTCTGCCTTCTGCTATATGTACTGCTGCCCAACAACTGTCATAAATTGGTATGAGCAAATGAATATTTACATTGATATTTGTTGGTGATGTTGTAATAATACATTTGTGAAAGAACAGACTGACTCCAGATTGTTTTGTGATTCAAGGGTGTTTATTTAGGTGCTCATAAGTATAGGGGGATGTATAAGGGGCTGGGGTGATGGTGGAGGAAGGTCCATAGTAGAGTCCAGTCTCATGGTATCACAGGTGCATTGTCCAGTGGGGCATAGGAAGGGGAGTGATGGCAGTTCAAGGTGGACAGGGTGACATAGTGGGACAGAAGGATGACAATCAGGAGAGTCTTATTTCCTGGAGGGGCTCTTGGCAATGTTCTCTGTTTTCTGATTGGATCGCAGGGACCGTTTGCGGGGTGGTTCTCCTTCTACAGCGGGTGGGGTGCTGGTGGGCTGTTGTTCCTGTGGCGGGCCTCCTGTCCACTAGCGCCGGCGGAGGTGGAAGGCTGTGCTTCGGTGTGGCTAGTGTCAGGGGCCATTTGTTGTGCCACTGCCTCCCTCATGGTCTTGCCTATGTCAGCCAGCACCCCTCCAATGGTGACCAGGATGGTGTATATGTTGGTGAGGTCCTCCCTGATCCCCATATGTTGTCCCTGCTGCAGCAGCTGGGTCTCCTGAAACTTGGCCAGTACCGTGCCCATAGTCTCCTGGGAATGGTGGTATGCTCCCATGATGTTTGAATGTGCCTCGTGGAGGTTCAGTTCCCTGTGCCTGTCCTCCCCCTGTCGCACAGCAGTCCTCCCAGCTTCCCTGTGGTCCTGTGCCTCTGTCCCCTGAACCGTGTGCCCACTGCTACTGACCCTAAGTCCCTGATCGTCCTGTGTTTGTGGATTTGCCTGGGGTCCATGTAGTGGTGGACACACTGCTGATTGACGTGTCCTGGGGAGGGTGGCATGGGCCCGCTGGGTGGGTGCTGTGCTGGTGTTTCCTGAGGGGGAGGCTCTGTGGTGGGTTGGGACTGTGGCAGGGGATCGGACTGTCCAGAGGTCCATAATGGGCCAGGCTGGTCATCTTGATCCAGGCGTACAGAGCTGCTGTCGTCACTGTGGGCCTCTTCTGTGGGGGGACTGGATATGGCTGGCTCCTCCTGTCCGGTGACGTTGGGTATGGGTCCTGTTGGGGTGTAAATGCATTGTTATTTTATCTGTGTGTGCCATCATGTGCAATGGGTGTGTTTCCCCCTATTACTGTGCTGGCACTGTCGCATTGGCATTTGTGTGAGTGTTGAATGTGTGCCCTGGGTGAGTCTCTCTATTGGACATGTTTTGGTGTTGGGTGTCCATGCATGTCTGTGATGGGTGTCCATGCATTGTTGTTGCATGCAGGGCTTGGTTGTAGGAGTGGTGGGGCATGATACTGGGGTGAGGGTGGTGGGAGATGGTGAAGTCATGGCAGTGAGGATGAGGGTGAGGGTGAGGGTGGGAGTATGTGATGGCATGCAGGTAGGGTGGGGGATAAAGTAGTTAAGGTTTGCCTTACCAGAGTCCAGTCCTCCTCCTACTCCTGCAAGGCCCTCAGGATGCATTATCGCCAAGACTTGCTCCTCCCATGTTGTTAGTTGTGGGGGAAGAGGTGGGGGTCCACCGCCAGTCCTCTGTACAGCAATCTGGTGTCTGGATAACACGGAACGCACCTTCCCCCGTAGGTCGTTGCACCTCTTCCTGATGTCATCCCTTGTTCTTGGATGCTGTCCTACTGCATTGACCATGTCGACAATTCTCCGCCATAGCTCCATCTTCCTAGCAATGGAGGTCTGCTGCACCTGTGATCCATACAGCTGTGGCTCTACCTGGATGATTTCCTCCACCATGACCCTGAGCTCCTCCTCAGAAAATCTGCGGTGTCTTTGAGGTGCCATGATGTGGTGTGAGTGATGTGTGAGGTGATGGTTGATGTGATGTGTGGGGTGCTATGTTGGGGTGTGTGGTGTGATGTGCGTGGATGGTGTATGAGTGATGGTGTTGTGTGCCTCTGGATGCTTGTGTGGTCTTTGCTTTTCTCTCTGCTTCTTCCTAATTTTTCACTGTAAGGGGTTGTGGGTAATGTGAGTGTGTGTTTTATAGTGGTGTGACTGTGTGGGTGTGGTATGTGTACTGTATGTGTGTCAGGTGTGTGTTTTTTTAATTATCCAATGTGGTTGTGTTTTGTAAGTGTATGTGTATTTTGAGCGCGGTGGTGTGTACCGCCAATGGTTTACCGCGGTTGAAAGCCCGCTGCGTTGATTCGTGGGTCGTGATACTGTGGGCGTATTCCTGTTGGTGTAGCAGTGTGGTTTTTGCTATCACCAGTTTATCACTGACTTTTGGTGTGGCGGACTTGTGTGGGTGTCTGTATAGTGGCAGTATTCTCAGTGTTGGCCATAATACTCGTTGCTGATTTCTGCCGTAGAAATGGTATGTTGGTGGCCGTCAGCACGTCGGTCAGCGGGATTTACCGCCAGGGTTGTAATGAGGGCCTATATCATAAGAAACACAATACTCAGAGTTACTAAAAATAAAGGTACTTTATTTTAGTGACAATGTGCCAAAAATATCTCAGAGGATATGCTCACTTAGGAGGTAAGTAAAATACACAAAATTTACACACAAACCAAAATCAGGTAAGTAAAACAGTCAGAAAGTAGTGCAAACACTGTAGAATATAATAGGATGCAAGAGGCCTAGGGGCAACACAAAGCATATACTAAGAAAGTGGAATGCGAACCACGAATGGACCCCTAAGCTAGTGTAGAGTGTAGAGGGTCGCTGGGAGTGTAAGAAAACACTAAGGGTGTCCAAGATACCCCACCACAAGACCTTGGAAAGTAGGAGTAAAGTACTACTATCTCCCCAGAAACTTACTAAACTTGCGATAGAGGATTGTGCAAAGACCACAACAGACTGCAAAGCACTGAAGACATACTCCTGGACCTGAGGACCTGCAAAGGAAGGGGACCAAGTCCAAGAGTCGTATAAGTGTCTGGGGGGGCAGGAGCCCACTAAACCCCGGAAGAAGGTGCAAAATGGCTGCCTCCGGATGGAAGAAGCTGAAGATTCTGCAACAACGAAAGGTGCTAGGAACTTCTCCTTCATGCAGAAGATGTCCCACAGAGGGCTGGAGGATGCAGAGTTGTTTCTTTGGAGAAAGACTGCAAACAAGCCTTGCTAGCTGCAAGAGTCACTGGAAATAGGAAGTTTTCAAGAGTAAATGGCGCTACCTGCCCTTGATTAACCCAAACTACTAGCCCAGACGGTGCACTGAACAGGGTGAACACCTCCAAAACTACCCTGTAATCAGCAACAAGTTCCTGATAAATTACCTTAATCAATATCTATATCAAAAATATTGTAATTTGTACTTCAGAAGATGTGTGAATAAGTAATGAGTGTAAATAATAAATAAGGAATATACATTGCATAGTATACTAGTGGGGAGATATTAGCTGGACGAGTGCCTGAAATTGATTATAGCTGCAAGAGTCGCTGTAGAGGAAAAAGTGTGCTGCACGGGATCAGGATGTCGCCACTTGGGGGAGGAGACACAGCTGGTCCTCAGCAACATAGAGAGCCCATGCACAAGATGGTGGCACCCACAGAGATCCTTGAACATGGGTTCAAGAAGACTGAACACAGCGGTCATCTCAACACTACAAAAGAGGGTCCTACGAAGCCGGAGGTCAACTCAGGGAGCTGAGGAATGCAGGACAGAGTGCTGGGGACCTAGGCTTGGCTGTGCACAAAGGATTCCTTGGAAAAAAGCACAGAAGCCCTAGCAGCTGCATTTCATGTGGTGCACAAGATTACTGTCTGGAGAGGGGAGGCAAGGGCTTACCGCCTCCAAATTTGGACAGTTGGACCACTGGATAGTCTGGGACACTTGGGTCTACCACCTGTGTTCCAGGGACCACGCTTGTCAGGATGAGAGGGGTCTCAGAGTGCCAGTGACGCTGAAGTTTGGTGCCTGCTGGACCAGGTGGAAGATTCTGTCAACCCAAAGGAGATTTCTTCGTGGCTTCCAGTGCAGGATGAAGGCAGGCAGCCCCCAAAGCATACACCACCAGGAAAAAGTCAAGAAAGCCAGCAGGATTAGGCGCTACAATGTCGCTGGTAGTCTTCTTGCTACTTTGTTGCAGTTTTGCAGGTGTCCTGGAACAGTCAGCGGTCGATCCTTGGCAGAAGTCGAAGAGAGAGGTGCAGAAAAACTCTGGTGAATTCTTGCAAGTCGTTATCTGAGGAAAAGCCCACTGGAGAGACCCTAAATAGCCCTCAGAGGAGGATTGGCCACCTAGTCAGGTAAGCACCTATCAGGAGGGGTCGCTGACGTCACCTGCTGGCACTGGCCACTCAAAGGCCTCCAGAGTGCCCTCACACCTCTGGATTCAAGATGGCAGAGGTCTGGGACCCACTGGAGGAGCTCTGGGCACCACCCCTGGGGTGGTGATGGACAGGGGAGTGGTCACTCCCCTTTCCTTTGTCCAGTTTCACACCAGAGCAGAGACTGGGGGTTCTCTGAACCGGTGTAGACTGGCTTATGCAAGGAGGGCAACATCTGTGCCCTTCAAAGCATTTGCAGAGGCTGGGGGAGGCTACTCCTCCCCAGCCCTTAACACCTATTTCCAAAGGGAGAGGGTGTAACACCCTCTCTCAGAGGAAATCCTTTGTTCTGCCTTCCTGGGACTGGCCTGCCCAGACCCCAGGAGGGCAGAACCCTGTCTGTGGGGTGGCAGCAGCGGTAGCTGCAGAGAAAACCCCACAGAGCTGGTTTGGCAGTACCGGGGGTCCATAGTGGAGCCCTGGGGATGCATTGGATTGGCACCCGATACCAGATTTGGCATGCGGGGACAATTCCATGATCATAGACATGTTACATGGCCATATTTGGAGTTACCATTGTGAAGCTTCATATAGGTATTGACCTATATGTAGTGCACCATTGTAATGGTGTCCCCGTACTCACAAAGTCTGGGAAAATTGCCCTGAACTATGTGGGAGCACCTTTGCTAGTGCAAGGGTGCCATCACACTTAGTAACTTTGCACCTAACCTTCACTAAGTGAGGGTTAGACATATAGGTGACTTATAAGTTACTTAAGTGCAGTGTAAAATGGCTGTGAAATAACGTGTGCGTTATTTCACTCAGGCTGCAGTGGCAGGCCTGTGTAAGATTGGTCTTAGCTCCCTATGGGAGGCAAAAGAAATACTGCATCCCATAGGGATCTCCTGGAAGCCCAATACCCTGAGAGCATAAACACTGAGGTTCTGGTTAGCAGAGCCTCAGTGAGACAGTTAGCCACTACACAGGTACACACATTCAGGCCACAAACTATGAGCACTGGGGTCCTGGCTAGCAGGATCCGAGTGAGACAGACAATAACAAACTGACATAGATGTAAAAATGGGGGTAACATGTCAGGCAAGATGGTACTTTCCTACCCCCCCACCCCAAATGAGGGACAATAAGGCTAACCTTGCCCAGATGAGTCTTCATTGTTTAAGTGGAAATATCTGGAGAGTCCATCTGCATTGGAATGGGTACTCCCAGGTCTATGTTCCACTGTATAGTCCATTCCCTGTAGGGAGATGGACCACCTCAACAATTTAGGGTTTTTACCTTTCATTTGTTTAAACCATAATAGAGGTTTGTGGTCTGTCTGAACAATAAAGTGAGTACAAAACAGGTATGGTCTCAACTTTTTCAGTGCCCAGACCACAGCAAAGGCCTCCGTCTCTATGGCAGTCCAACACTTTTCTCTAGGGGTCAGCCTCCTGCTGATAAAAGCAACAGGCTGATCCTGGCCCTCAGTGTTAAGCTGTGATAGAACTGCCCCTACCCCTAATTCAGAAGCATCAGTCTGGACTATGAATTTCTTGGAGTAACAAGGGCTTTTTAGGACAGGTGCAGAGCACATGGCCTGTTTGAGCTCATCAAAAGCCTTTTGACAGCTAGCTGTCCACAATACCTATCTAGGCATCTTTTTGCTGGTTGAGGTCATTAAGAGGGGCTGCAATGGAGCCATAATTCTTAATGAACCTCCTATAGTTAGAGGTGTACGGGGAGCCCATTCCATAATGGTCTGGATCTTCCCCTGCAGTGGTGCAATCTCTTCCCCACCTACCAGGTGGCCCAGATAAACCACTTTCCCCTGGCACTTTGAAGCCTTGATAGTGAGGCCTGCCTTTTGAGGGCCTCCAAAACTTCCCATAGGTGGACCAGGTGATCATCCTAGGTGGAGCTAAAGAAAGCTATATCATCTAGATATGCTGCACTAAAGGCTTCCAATCATTGCAGGTTTGTATTCACCAACCTAAGAAAAGTGGCAGGTGCATTTTGCAAACCAAAGGGCATAACAGTGAACTGATAGTGCCCTCCAATGGTTGAAAATGCTGTTTTAGATTTAGCATCTTCTGACATCTTATTCTGCCAACACCCTGCAGTTAAGTCAAAAGTGATTAGATACTTGGCAGAAGCCAGTGTATCTATGAGCTAATCTGCCCTTGGTATAGGGTGAACATCAGTTTTGGTTACTTGATTTAGACTTCTATAGTCAACACAAAAGCTCATTTCCTTTTTACCATCTTTACTATGAGGTTTGGGGACAAGCACCACTGGGCTAGCACTTGGGCTTTCAGAAGGTTCAATCACTCCCAGATCTAACATTTTCTGTCCATCTTGTTTTATGCAATCTCTGACATGGTCAGGCTGCCTATAAATCTTACTTTTGACAGGTAAACTGTCTCCAGTGTTGATTGTGTGCTCACACCAGGTAGTTGTACCTGGGATCAGTGAGAAGAGGTCAAAGAACTGGTCTAGGAGATTTATGCAGTTGTCCTTCTGCTCAGCAGTAAAGCAATCTGCAAGCCCAACTCCCTCCACTAAGCCATCAGCTTCAGTGGTAGAGAAGAGGTCAGGGAGAGGGTCACTCTCTTCTTCCTGTCCCTCATCAGTTGCCATGAGCAGGGTTAAGTCAGCCCTGTCATAATAAGGTTTTAGGCGATTGACATGGAACACCCTAAGGGGACTCCTAGCAGTGCCCAGGTCTACCAAATAGGTGACCTCACCTTTCTTTTCTACTATGAGATGGGGTCTACTTCATTTGTCCTGGAGTGCTCTTGGGGCCACAGGCTCCAATACCCACACCTTCTGTCCTGGGTAGTACTGAGTCGGGACAGCCTTCTGGTCATGCCATTGCTTTTGGAGCTCTTGGCTGGCCTGAAGGTTTTTACTGGCCTTTTTCATGTACTCAGCCATTCTGAATCTTAGGCCAAGTACATAATACACAATGTCTTGCTTGTGAGCTTTTAAAGGTTGTTCCCAACCCTCCTTTACAAGAGGAAGGGGACGTCATCCAGGTTGTTCAAAGAGGCTAAAGCCCACTCCTTTTTGGGGTACCTCCCTATAAGCAAAAAGGAGGCATGGCAACAGGACATCTCATCTCCTCCTGAGTTTTTCAGGGAGTCCCATGATCATGCCTTTGAGAGTTTTATTAAACCTCTCAACCAGACCATTTGTCTGTGGATGATAAGGAGTGGTAAACTTGTAAGTTACACCACACTCCTTCCACATAGATTTGAGGTATGCAGACATGAAGTTACTACCTCTGTCTGACACCACTTCCTTAGGGAAACCCACTCTGGAAAATATTCCCAGGAGGGCTTTTGCCACTGCAGGAGCTGTACTGGTCCTTAAGGGTATAGCTTCAGGATACCCAGTGGCATGGTCATCTACCACAAGGATAAATCTATTGCCTGAAGCTATTGGAGGGTCAAGGGGGCCAGCTATGTCAACCCCTACCCTCTCAAAGGGCACCCAACCACTGGGAGTGGAATTAAGGGGGCCTTAGGTGTGCCACCGGTCTTGCCACTGGCTTGGCAGGTCACACAGGAGCGACAAAACTCCTTGGTGTCCTCTGACATATGAGGCCAGTGAAATAATAGAACAAGTCTGTCCCAAGTTTTACTCTGGCCCAAATGCCCAGCCAAAGGAATATCATGAGCCAAAGTCAGAAGAAACTCCCTGTACTGCAGAGGGATGACCAATCTCCTGGCAGCTCCAGGTTTATGGTCCCTTGGCTCAGTGTAGAGGAGGTTATCTTCCCAATAGACTTGATGGCTATCAGTGGTATCCCCATTCTGCTGTTTGACAACTTGCTGTCTTAAACCCTAGTGTGGGACAGGTCTGCTGTGCCACACTCAGCTCTTCCCTAGCAGGTCCCCGGCACCCAAAAGCTCAGCAGTGTCTGCTGCCAGCTTATCTGGTGTAGGCTCTGCACAGGGAGAGGATTCCTCTTCCTCAAAAGGGGAATCTTCTGGTGAGGGAGGGATAGTGGGAAAGGATTTACCCTTTCTACCCCAAGCTTTTGGAGCACTTGGTCCATTGTTCCAGGATCAAAGTTTCCCTGTCCTCTTTGCTTCTGGGCCTGAGCCCTGGTGAGAGCAAAGATATGCCCCGGAATGCCCAGCATTGCTGCATGAGCCTCAAACTCCACTTCAGTCCATGCTGATGTCTCCAAATCATTGCCTAGTAAGCAGTCTACAGGTAAATCAGAGGCTACCACAACTTTCTTTGGACCAGTAACCCCCCCAGTTGAGATTCACAACAGCAATGGGGTGGTTAAGAGTGTTGTTATGAGCATCAGTCACTTGGTACTGTTGACCAAGTAGGTGTTGATCAGGGAGAACCAGATTCTGTTGCGCTGCGACCTGCCGCCGTACGCTCGGAAGCTCCAAGTCGGGTCGCAGCGGCTGCGGTTCAGCTCCTGGGCTGCCTTCATGCCGCACTCCTTTCTTTTGTGCGTTTCCTCGCACAAGGCCCTGGGGTTTTCTCAGGCCTCTGTGAGCTCAGAGTGCGGCGCAGCCTGGGAGCTAGTGACAGGCCCTTCCCACTGGGGGTGTTGTGTGATGTGTGGGTGCGTGGGGGTGTGCGTGTGTGTATGTAGAGGGCGTGTGTGAGTGCGTGTATGCGTGCGGGGGTGTTGTGTGTTTGGAAATGAGTGCATGTCTGTCTGTATGTATGTCTGTATGGATGTGTGCGTGTATGTCTGAATGTGGGTGTGTGCGTATGTGTGTGGTTGTTGGCATGTATGTTGGTATGTGTGCGGGTATGTGTGTTGGTGGTGCCTGCGTGCGTGTCGGGTGTGAATGTGTAATGTAATGTTGGGGGTAGCGGTGGGGAGGGGGGTCCTGCCACCTTTGGGGGTGGCAGGGGTGGTGGGGGGTGTAGGGGAAGGACTCGGGTGGGGGTGGGGGAGACCCCTATCAGTGCCAGGGAAGGAATTCCCTTGCACTGATAGTGCTCACCGCCATGGATTTTATGGCGATTCCTAACCCCATGAAATCCATGGCGGTCAGCCAGGTCATGATACCCCCAGCGGTATTGTGACGACCACCAGGCTGGAGACCCTGGTCTCCAGCCTAGCGATCGTCTCCGCCCTGGCGGTCGGATCGGAGAAGTGGCGGATGACCATGGCGGTAACCGCCATAATTCCAAAATGTTTACCGCCAGCCTGTTGGCGGTAAGACGGCCGCTTCTCCGCCAACCGCCAGGGTTGTAATGAGGGCCTCGATCTCCTTGCGCTGCAACACTTCCTTTGGTGGTGATCACGCTCTGTGTTTTTTACAGCTCTTTTGCCCTTTTTTCTGGCCCTTCCAGTTATATTTTTGTTATTGAAAACTTACCTTGCCTGTGCCTTTTTGTTGTTTTAGGGAGTTCCAGCCCTGAGGTTTTTTCCTTTTGGTTTTTCCTGAGAGACTCCTTTTGGAAGGCACGGTCTGCCCTGACGTTCCTTTCGCAGCAGCACCGTGGCTACCAGAAAGGGTCACCCATACCTCGGCAAAGGCAGGACCTACAAGCGGCAAGACCATCCTGCAGATAAATCTGGTAAGAGACGAGTCAACTGTGACAGATTGCAGCACCTAACAAACCAGCACTTTTTGAGCAGCATGGAGGATAACTTAAAGGCAGCTGCAGAATCCAACCAGTCGTTGCGGGTGACTATTTAACAGCAAGCCCAGGAATTAGAACAAGTACGTAATGAAAATGTGGCTTTACGTCAAGCCCTGGCATCCCGAACCACCGATGTTCCCACTGTTTCTGCTACCATGCCACGTTTCTCAGGAGATCCGAACACACTGCGAGAATTCCTTGATGCCCTGACCGTCTATTTTGCTTTTCGTCCTACACAATTTGCACAAGATAAAACAAAGGTGGGATATCTTATCAGTACCTTGTCTGGTCCTGCTTTGGCATGGGCAACTCCGTTGGTAGCCGCCAATGACCCTAAGTTATCTGATTATCCAGCTTTTCTCACTGCTTTCAAACAAATGTTCGAACGCCCAGGATTGGAGGCGTCTGCAGAAGAAGGGTTATGCGATATCCAACAAGGTAACCAGGATGTCCTTCAATATATTACACGTTTTAGTCAACTAGCAGCAGAGACAACATGGGTAGAACGCACCTTGGTCACTCTGTTCCGACGGGGCCTACGAGATGAAATCAAAGACGAATTAGTACATTCAACCAGAGTGGAAGATCTACATGGATTGATGGATCAAACAATTTCCATAGAGTATCGGCTAAAGGAACGCCGTCCTGAAAGAAGAAAGAATCGTGGTCCTTCTTATGTTGGAAATCCACGTCCAATCGTCCATCATACTGAAGAAACTCGATCAGCCTCAAAAAAGACAACTGAATAAGAACCCATGCAACTAGATACCACTTGTGGTCCCCTCACGGCAAGTGAACGCGAGCATCGGCGTAGAAAAGGATTATGGGGGTCATTCCTACCCTGGCGGTCCGAGACCGCCAGGGTAGGGGACGGAGGAAGCACCGCCAACAGGCTGGCGGTGCTTCTGGGGCTATTCTGACCGCGCCGGTGAAGCCGCGGTCAGAAAAGGGAAGCCGGCGGTTTCCCGCCGGTTTCCCGCTGCCCCAGGGAATCCTCCACGGCGGCGCTGCAAGCAGCGCCGCCATGGGGATTCCGACCCCCTTCCCGCCAGCCTGGTTCTGGCGGTTTTCACCACCAGAACCAGGCTGGCGGGAACGGGTGTCGTGGGGCCCCTGGGGGCCCCTGCAGTGCCCATGCCACTTGCATGGGCACTGCAGGGGCCCCCTAACAGGGCCCCACATTGATTTTCAGTGTCTGCTCGGCAGACACTGAAAATCGCGACAGGTGCAACTGCACCCGTCGCACACCAGCAACTCCGCCGGCTCCATTCGGAGCCGGCTTCCTCGTTGCTGGTGCTTTCCCGCTGGGTGGGCGGGCGGGCGGCCTTTTGGCGGTCGCCCACCCGCCCAGCAGGAAAGTCAGAATTACTGCGGCGGTCATTTGACCGCGCTGCGGTATTCTGGCGGGGGAACTTTGGCGGGCGGCCTCCGCCGCCCGCCGAAGTTAGAATGATCCCCTATGTCTCTACTGTATTGTGGCGCGACTGGCCACCTGCTACGTACTTGCCCCGTCCATCCAGTAAAACCCTCTGGAAACACCAGTTCCCATCCTCTATGAGAAGGGAGGGGATGGGATGTTCGGCGATACCTTCTGTCAGTTCTTCTAACGAGAATTCCACTACATTGTTTTTGTTACCAATCATCCTACAGCTACTTGACGGTCGGGAAGAAAGAACTTTAGCCTTATTAGACTGTGGGGCTAGTGGAATATATATGGATGAGACATGGGCTATGGAACACAGGATCCCTTGAGTATTTAAAGATATACCAGAACAAGTTCATACCGTTGATGGTTCTTTGCTAGCCTCCGGTCCTGTCATCAACGCAACTCCTGCTTTGTGTTTACACTTTGGTAAACATCAAGCACATGCTTCTTTCGATTTGATGTCTACACCTAACCATACCATAATCCTAGGCATACCCTGGTTTACCATTCATAACCCCTATATCAACTGGGAGACCAGAACTATTTCTCTTTCCTCACACTTTTGTCAAGACCACTGTTATGCTTCAGGGACATATTGGTCACCAAAGAAGTTGTTACCCAGAGCATCCGAAGTGGGTTGTTAAATGCTATCAAAGGGGTACCTATTCATTATATGGATTATGCCGATGTATTTCAAAAACCAACAAGACCAGTGTTACCACCACCCAGAGAGTATGATTGTACCATTCCATTGGAATCCGGTGCTGTTGTTCCCTTTGGTAGAATGTACTCGCTTACTGAATCAAAGAAGAGGATTCTCAAGGACTATCTGCAGTAAAATATCCACAGTGGCCTGATTGCTCCATCTTCTTCCCCAGCTGGGGCTCCTCTTTTCTTCGTGCCCAAGAAGACGAAGGATCTGCGACTCTGTATAGACTTTCGTGGGTTAAATAAATATACTATAAAAGACCAATACACCTTTCCCTTAATAAGGGATATCTTGGAATCTGTCAGAGGAGCGCACCGATTCACAAAGTTAGATCTTAGAGGAGCTTATCATCTGTTGAGAATAAAAGAAGGCGATGAATGGAAAACTGCCTTTCGCACTCCTTTTGGTCATTACAAATATCGAGTAATGCCTTTTGGTTTAACCAACGCTCCCTCCATATTCCAGAGATTTATGGAGTCAATATTTTCTGATCTGCTAAATCACACTGTGGTCATTTACTTGGATGACATCCTGATATACTCTAAGAATCCTGCACATCATACCGTGCATGTAAAAGTCCTAGGCAGACTTCGACAACATCAACTGTTCTGCAAACCGGAAAAATGTGAATTCAATAGAACGGAAGTGAAATATCTTGGATATCACATCAGTCCAGCTGGTATTTCCATGGATTCTGAGAAGGTTCAGGCTATACTAGATCGGCCACCCCCCTCTTCCATTAAAGAAACACAGTGTTTTTTAGGGTTGGCCAACTTTCACCATCAATTTATTTCCAATTTCGCTCAACGAACCAGCCAAATAACACAAGTTCTTAAGAAAGAGAATTTACGTGATGGGTTTATGTGGTCTGACACTGCCAAAAGAGCATTCCAGGATTTAAAACATGCCTTTACCCAGGCTCCAATAATACGACATCCTGACACCACTAAACAATTTATTGTGGTTACAGATGCTTCAGAGAGAGCTATAGGGGCTGCCTTACTACAAAAACAAATTGACAATGGATTAGAACATCCAATCTTTTATTTGTCTTATGTACTATCAGATTCTGAACGTAATTATCCTGTTTTGGAACGAGAACTTCTAGAACTAAAGACAGCATGTAACGAATGGAGACATTTCCTTATGGGATCCAAGGAACCTTTTGAAGTACGAACCGACCACCGAAATGTATAATGTCTACGGAACTTCCAATGTCAGAACAGTTGCCAAGCCAGTTGGGCTTTTTTTTTTTGTCAATTTGATTTTTATATTACATATATCCCTGGTTCTCAGAATATACTTGCAGATGCCTTGTCACGATGTTACCCTGAAGTTCTCCCTTCTCCTTCACAACATCTTATTGACCCCCAAAAAATCATTGGTCTAGTACAGTCTTTTCTTGATGAAGTACAGTCTGAATACACAAAGTCAAAGAACACTTTTATTACAAAGACGCATTATTTCTCCCCTCCAAAAAGGTACAAAGGAGAGCACTCCAAATGTGTCATAATTCCCCTATAGAAGGTCATCGTGGAATTAAGGCCACAAAATAACTACTTCTCCGTTCCTTCTGGTGGCCTATGCTTAAAAAAGATACTGAGAGTTATGTGTCGTCTTGTCCCATCTGTGCCCAAGCTAACATACCTCATACCAAACCTGAAGGATTACTTCATCCATTACCTGTGCCACCCGCTCCTTGGCACACAATATCAACGGATTTTATGTATTCTTTACCACCTTCTGCAGGTAACCGGGTAATGATGGTGACTGTGGATTCCTTCACTAAAATGGTTCATTTTACCGCCCTGAAGAAACTACCAACCTCACAAGAATTAAGTCAAATTTTTATACAAGACATATTTTGTCTCCATGGTCTCCCTCATGTTATCCTCTCCGATCGTGGTCCACAATATATATCATGTTTTTGAAAGCATTTCTGTAAGACTTTACAAATTGAGGTAGCCTTGTCCTCTGGTTTCCACCCTCAGAATAATGGCCTGACAGAAAGTCTAAATCAAGGACTAGAACAATATCTACTTTGCTTCTGTAACACAACTCAGAGTAATTGGTCCACATATTTACCTATTGCTGAATTTTCATACAATAACCCAATACATAGTGCCTCAAAAAATACTCCTTTTTTCTGTTCATACTGTTTTTATCCCAAGTCTTTTCCTTCTGCAATGAGAGATTATTCTACACTTCCTGCAGTCACTTCTTCTATTCGAAGATTACGTACTATTCAACGCCTCATCCATTCTGATCTTCTAGCTACAAAGCAACAGATGAAAAGAATGGCTGACAAGAGACACTGTGAGGCTCCATCCTATAAAGTTCAAGACAAAGTCTGGCTTTCCTCCCGGTTACTACCTCTTCGTTTAACACAAAACAAATTCAAGCCCCGTTATTATGGACCCTTTTCTATCCTTCAAAAGATCAATCCCGTATCTTTTCAGCTGATTTTGCCTCAGACTTGGAAGATTCATCCTGTCTTTCATGTCTTGCACCTGAAGCCGTATAGCTCTGATCCTTTTGGCAGACAATTCACCTGTCCTCCTCCTCTTTTGGTGAATAATGAACCTGAGTACAAGGTCCAAGAAATTTGTGATTCCCATCTGTTCCGCAATCGCCTCCAGTATCTTATCCATTGGAAGGGCTACCCTTTGAGCGAATGTTCTTGGGAAGATGCCTCCTCTGTTCATGTCCCCATTTTGGTTCATCAATTTTTCCGTCTGCATCCGCACAAACACAGAGCTCCTGGGGAGACCTACTGTTGCCCCGCGACCTGCCGCAGTGTGTTCGGAAGCTCTGAGTCAGGTCGCGGCAGCCGCGGTTCAGCTCCTGTACCGCCGTCATGCCGCACTCCTTTCTTTTGTGCGTTTCCTCACACGAGGCCCTGGGGTTTTCTCAGGCCTCGGTGAGCTCGGAGTGCTGCACAACCTGGGAGCTAGTAACAGGCCCTTCCCCCCACATTGCCACTTACCTGGTTCTTTGTTTACTTCCGTTCTTTTCTCTTCTGTTTTTGCTCTTCCTTTTATTCTCTGTCTCTTGTTGGGTGGAGACATGTTTTTTGCTCTTTTTTTCCCAGCATGTCTTTCTCTTCTCTGCATGCATTAGGATCGCTATCTAACATGGTGACTTCATCTATATTCCTATGGTAGTTTTTCCTAAACTAACATGGTATCTTTTCTATTCCTGAAGGTCACTTCCAGTTCTTGGGTATGTAAGGTCTAAGAAACTTGATCTCCTTGCGCTGCAACACTTCCTTTGGTGGTGATCACGCTCTGTGTTTTTTCCAGCTCTTTTGCCCTTTTTTCTGGCCCTTACAGTTATATTTTTGTTATTGAAAACTTACCTTGCCTGTGCCTTTTTTTTGTTTTAGGGAGTTCCAGCCTTGAGGTTTTTTCCTTTGGGTTTTTCCTCAGGGACTCCTTTTGGAAGGCATAGACTGCCCTGACGTTCCCTTGTCAGCAGCACCGTGGCTACCAGAAAGGGTCTCCCATACCTCGCCCAAGTCAGAACCTACAAGCGGCAAGACCATCCTGCAGATAAATCTGGTAAGAGACGAGTCAACCGTGTCAGTTTCTCAATCACCATAGTGACACTGGCTCCTGTATCCCTGTAGGCCTCAACCTCAACACCATTTATTAGGGGAAGTTGCTTGTACTTACCCATATTAAGGGGACAGGCAACCAAGGTGGCAAAGACAATACCACCATCAGAGACTAAAACAGCCTCTGTGGTCTCCCTAACAAGGCCAACCCCAACTACATTACCAATGGTGAGCCCAGCTACACCCTTTGATTGGCTATTTCTAGTATTCTTCCCACCACCATTGCTATTACTAGGGGCACTAGAGGATGCAGCTGGGGTTGTGGTAGTGGGAGCCTTGGTGTTTTTCTTTGGACAAGTGGAATCACTTGCCCAATGGCCTTTACTTTTACAAAAATAACACCATGGCTTCTTTTGATTGTTAGAAGAGGATTTGGACCCACCTCCCCCAGAGGATTTTTGTTGGCCTGATGAAGACTCAGAATGCTTTTTATCTTTGTCCTCACCCTTGTCAGAAGACTTACCATCCTTCTTCTTGCCATCCTTGTCCCCATCTGTATGAGCTTTTCTGCCCACTCTTGTTCTGACCCATTAGTCTGCCTTCTTTTCCAATTCTTGGGGAGAGGTCAGATCTGAGTCTACCAAGTACTGATGCAACAAGTCAGCCACACAATTATTCAAAATATGCTCTCTCAAAATAAGATTATATAGGCTTTCATAGTCAGTCACCTTACTGCCATGTAACTATCCCTTCAAGACCTTCACTGAACAGTCTACAAAGTCTGTCCAGTCCTGAGAGCACTCTTTTCTGGTATCTCTGAACTTTATCTTGTATTCTTCAGTGGTTAAGCTACATCCATCTAAGAGTGCATCTTTCAAAACTTTGTAGTTGTTGGCATCACTCTCTCTGAAAGTAAGGAGCCGATCCCTACGCTTGCCAGTGAAAGATAGCCACAAGATAGCAGCCCACTGCCTTTGAGGGACCAAATGTACCAGACAGGCCCTCTCAAGTCCAGCAAACCACTTGTTTATGTCATCCCCCTCCTTGTAAGGGGGGACAATTTTGTGCAGGTTTCTTGAATCTGTTTCTCTTACAGGATGACTATCAAGAACACTGCTGCTGCCACTATGGGGAACTAACCCAAACTTCTGTCTCTCCCTCTCTACATCTAGAGACTCTCTGTCTAAGGCCAACTGCTGCTGTCTCAGCTTCAGTCTGGCCTCTTCCAACCTCAGCTTTCTGAGTGCCCTGTCTAGGGTGTTAGCCTCAGGGTGGGAGGCTTAGGAATTCTCTGACACAGAGGTGATGTGGGAATTGGCAGAAGTGGACCTGTCTCTAACTGCCTGAACTCTAGTTACCTGGCCTTTTGGAGTGAAAGGTGCCCTGCTGATGTGTGACCCCCTCACACTACCAGCTTCACTAGATGGCCTGTTAGCTGACAGGTCTTTGGAGGAACCCTCCCCAGAGTCCTCAGGGCCCTCCCCTGATTCTACCTGGGTACCCTCCTCCTCTACCCCCTGTTCCTGGGATGGGCCAGACTGGTTCTGGTCACTTTCTAAGGAGAAGGCTAAGGAGAAGATCTTTGGAAGGGTTCTTACCAATACTTAAACGTCTTTCTATGCAGAGACCCCTCAAACGTTTAAAGTTTAAATTGCCATAAGTTGTCTGGACAACTGTGGGAATGGCCTCTACTACAGACATAGTTACAAGAAAGACTTTTAGATAGAGAAAAACAAGTTTGGAAACTTTTAAAGAAAAGAGAAACCTTTTTCAAACTTTTCAAAACTTTTTAGAAACTTTGTAGAAAGATTTTAGAAAGAGCGTTAGACTGTTTATGTTAACTGTGTATATTTTTAAGTATTTGGAATATGTTTTTCTTATGAAAAGCACCAATCACAAAGTGGTAAAGCAGTTACAAGTACTTATCCCACCGCTGCACCACCAATGTAGGAGGCTGGCCTGGCTTATAGTGGGTACCTGATGGTATTTACACCTTGTGCCAGGTCTAGTTATCCCTTATTAGTAGATTAGTAGTGTTCTAGCAATTTAGGCTGATAGAGGTAGCTATAGCAGAGCAGCTTAGGCTGAACTAGGAGACATGCAATGCTCCTACTATGCCGCTTATATCATATAGGTACTATATCATAAGAAACACAATACTCAGAGTTACTAAAAATAAAGGTACTTTATTTTAGTGACAATGTGCCAAAAGTATCTCAGAGGATATACTCCCTTAGGAGGTAAGTAAAATACACAAACTATACACACAAACCAAAATCAGGTAAGTAAAACAGTCAGAAAGTAGTGCAAACATTGTAGAACACAATAGAATGCAATAGGCCTAGGGGCAACACAAACCATATACTAAGAAAGTGGAATGTGAACCACGAATGGACCCGCAGGCTAGTGTAGTGTGTAGAGGGTCACTGGGAGTGTACGAAAACACTAAGGGTGTCCAAGATACCCCACCCCAAGACCCTGGAAAGTAGGAGTAAAGTATTAGTATCTCCCCAGAAACATACTAAACTCGTGATAGAGGATTCTGCAAAGACAACAACAGACTGCAAAGCACTGAAGACAGATTCCTGTACCTGAGGACCTGCAAAGGAAGGGGACCAAGTCCAAGAGTTGTGAAAGTGTCCAGGGGGGCAGGAGCCCACTAAACCCCGGGTGAAGGTGCAAAATGGCTGCCTCCGGATGGAAGAAGCTGAATATTCTGCAACAACAAAAGGTGCTAGGAATTTCTCCTTCATGCAGAAGATGTACCACGGAGTGCTGAAGGATGCAGAGTTGTTTCTTTGGAGAAAGACCCAAACAAGCCTTGCTAGCTGCAAGAGTCACAGTAGAGGAAAAAGGGTGCTGCAGGGGCCCAGGAAGGACCAGGATGTCGCCACTTGGGAGAGGAGACAGAAGGGGCGCTCAGCAACGTAGAGAGCCTATGCACAAGAAGGTAGCACCCACAGAAGTCCTTGAACATGGGTTTAAGAAGACTGAACACAGCGGTCGTCTGAACACTACAAAAGAGGGTCCCACGAAGCAAGAGGTCAACTCAGGGAACTGAGCAATACAGGATAGAGTGCTGGGGACCTGGGCTTGGCTGTGCATGAAGGATTCCTTGGAAAAGTGCACAGAAGCCCTTGCAGCTGCAGTTCACACGGTGCACAGGATTACTGTCTGGGGAGGGGAGGCAAGGACTTACCTCCTCCAAATTTGGACAGTTGGACCACTGGACAGTCTGGGCCACGTGGGTCCACCACCTGTGTTCCGTGGGCCACGCTCGTCAGGATGAGAGGGGTCCCAGAGTACCGGTGATACTGAAGTGTGGTGCCTGCTGGAGCAGGGGGAAGATTCCGTCAACCCACGGGAGATTTCTTCTTGGCTTCCAGTGCAGGATGAAGGCAGGCACCCCCAAAGCATGCACCCCTAGGAAACAGTAGAGAAAGCCGGCAGGATTAGGCGCTACAATGTCGCTGGTAGTCTTCTTGCTACTTTGTTGCAGTTGTGCAGGCGTCCTGGAGCAATCAGCGGTTGATCCTTGGCAGAAGTCAAAGAGAGAGGTGCAGAGGAACTCTGGTGAATTCTTGCAAGTCGTTAGCTGAGGAAAAGCCCACTGGAGAGACCCTAAATAGCCCTCAGAGGAGGATTGGCCACCTAGTCAGGTAAGCACCTATCAGGAGGGGTCTCTGACGTCACTTACTCCAGAGTGCCCTCACACCTCAGGATTCAAGAGGTCTGGGACACATTGGAGGAGCTCTGGGCACCACTCCTGGGATGGTGATGGACAGGGGAGTGGTCACTCCCCTTTCCTTTGTCCAGTTTCACACCAGAGCAGGGACTGGGGGTTCCCTGAACCGGTGTAGACTGGCTTATGCAAGGAGGGCACCATCTGTGCCCTTCAAAGCATTTCCAGAGGCTGGGGGAGGTTACCCCTCCCCAGCCTTTAACACCTGTTTCCAAAGGGAGAGGGTGTTCTGCCTTCCTGGGACTGGACTGCCCAGACCCCAGGAGGGCAGAACCCAGTCTATGGGGTGGCAGCAGCGGAAGCTGCAGAGAAACCTCAGAGAGCTGGTTTGGCAGTACCCGGGGTCCATAGTGGAGCCCCAGGGATGCATGGGATTGGCACCCCAATACCAGAGTTGGCATGGGGGGACAATTCTATGATCTTAGACATGTTACATGGCCATATTTGGAGTTACCATTGTGAAGCTACATATAGGTATTGACCTATATGTAGTGCACATGTGTAATGGTGTCCCGTACTCACAAAGTCCGGGGAAATTGCCCTGAACTATGTGGGGGCACCTTTGCGCATGTAAGGGTGCCATCACACTTAGTAACTTTGCACCTAACCTTCACTAAGTGAGGGTTCGACATATAGGTGACTTATAAGTTACTTAAGTGCAGTGTAAAATGGCTGTGAAATAACATGTGCGTTATTTCACTCAGGCTGCAGTGGCAGTCCTGTGTAAGATTTGTGTGAGCTCCCTATGGGTGGCAGAAGAAATGCTGCAGCCCATAGGGATCTCCTGGAACCCCAATACCCTGGGTAACTAGGTTCCATATACTAGGGAATTATAAGGGTGTTCCAGTGTGCCAATTAAAATTGGTGAAAATGGTCACTAGCCTATAGTGAAAATTTTAAAGGCAGAGAGAGCATAAGCACTGAGGTTCTGGTTAACAGAGCCTCAGTGACACAGTTAGGGCCAGATGTACGAAACTTTTTGCATGGCGCAAACAGCGAATTTCGCTGTTTGCGACATGCAAAAAGCACATCGCGATGCTCATTCCCATTTTGCGAGTCGGTAACCTGCTTACCGACTCGCAAAATGGGAATGCGAGTCGCAAATAGGAAGGGGTGTTCCCCTTCCTATTTGCGATTCTCATCGCGATGTAGAATTGCTTTGTGACCGTGAACGCGGTCGCAAAGCAATTTGCAGTTACCACCAGTGCCACACTGGTGGTAACCCATTCGCAAAAGGGAAGGGGTCCCCATGGGACCCCTTCCCGTTTGTGAATGGCCCTGAAAACATTTTTTCAGAGCAGGCAGTGGTCCTATGAACCACTGCTTGCTCTGAAAAAATTAAACAAAAATGTTTAATTTTTTCGTTTGTATTGAAACTCGTTTTCCTTTAAGGAAAACGGGCTGCAATACAAATAAAAAACTGCTTTATTTAAAAGCAGTCACAGACATGGTGAACATAAGAAAGGAAATGAGCTACAGCTAATATTCGCTGTTGTTTACAATGTAAAACAACCAAACAATCAAGATAAATATAATACAAAAACTGATATTTATTCCATATGTATGTACAACAACAAAACAACAATAATCCAAGTACAAAATATAAATATTTACATGTTCAAAGGGAAAGACACACACTCTGATATATAGTGAGTAGACAAAGACAAAGTGTTATACAAGACAAGACACAAAAGATAATAGAAACATAACATAAAAAGAAGAAAAACAAGAAGTCCAAACTGTACAAAGTACAATAAAATACAAATTGAATATATACTTTCTCTATGGCACTACTTTAAAGCCTTAATAACATTCACAGTTGTAACATATAATAACTTAGAACAGGATCACGTCTCCACCTAATTCATAAGAGAAAATTACTTGGACCCTAGAATTTCATATTCCATTCTAACAACTGTAGGAACTGAGCCTACGCGCGTTTCGGCGGCAAAACTCCGATTTGTAGAACAGCCTTCATCAGGGCAATTCCTTTTTAATATTCGGTGACTGATATCGCAGATCTTATAAATTCTGGTCTTTCCCATCTGAATCAAATCTAATAAATGTAGAAAATAACAATAAGGAATACCATAATAATATATATTTAATACAATTCCTTGAGATTCCGCTAACCACCTATTTTATACCACAGTCAAATTCTCATCAAAAAAGATCTAAAGTGCATAAATACAAATACCCAGTGACAAGATAAATGAAAAGTGATCAAGAAAAAAATAGAATAGCCACCAAAGAAGTCCAAAGCCACAAAACAGTGCAAGAAAATAAACACACCCAGTACATGCAAAAGACACCATCAAATATATGTGATTTACCCAGGCTACTCTCCACAATAGATATATTAACACTATTAAATACCATGACAATTCTGATGCGTTCCCTAATAGAGAGAACACAGAAAAAATGATTCTCTAGCTTCAACTTCTGGTCACACGGGGCTCCTTATACCGGCATGCAGCCAGACTCACAGATCCATCTCTATTACAAAACAGAGAGCCTTAAATCAATAAAAGCAAGAAATACATGCGTCTAAGAGACCAACCCTTTACCTCTAGGGACAATAACTTATTTCTTCACATACCATAATAGTCTTCAAAATAACCGGATTTCTAGGGGAAAAATATTCACAGCTTCCATCAATCTTCCATCTATATATGAAAAGGGACAGGGAGAGAGCAGATCAAAAATATAACCAAGATAGGGTTCCCCTCCCTCGAATATTCTCTTCTGTCTCTTATTTTAAGAACTTGATTAAAGTCCCTTATCTCTAGACCCACAGGACGCGACTCAGATATATTAAGAAGACTCTTACTTAATCTTTCACCATTCCCCTAAGTTCAAGACTAAATGGTAAAGTTCCTCAATATATACAAGAGAAAAAATTGTATACTCAAAAGCCTCTCGTTCAGAGGAAAAAACTATAATCCTTAAAATGGAGACACCATACCTTCTAATGCACTGATTTTCCAATGGCGAATGTTACACGAGGACGCCCGATAAAAGATTGCCAAACACGGCATTCTCCCTTTTAAAGTCAGGCATTCAGTTCCCAGACGTGGTAAAAACCGCGAGACGTCTAACAAAATCGCGCGATTTCAAGCTGGAACAGGATCAGAAAAATAGCGTCGGCCATCTTGAAATTATCTTACATACGGCCTACTGATTGAAAAAAGAACCAGACCGAAACGAAATAATCCGGTTTCCAAGAAACAAACCGTCAAAAGATGCGATCGGCCATCTTAAAGGAGTCTTAAATGTAGCCAACTAATAAAAGAGAGACCACAACCACAATAAAAATACAACGTAGAAACTACAAAATAAAAAATAAGAAATAAGAAATACGAAATAAAATTAAATACAAAGAAACAGAGGCTCCTATAATAATTAATAACACCACATCCATAGGGGGTCCTAACAAGAGTATATATCTACATCATACCTTGCTCTTGTCCTAGAAGGACCAAGATCTCTCTATTTATGTATAAGACAGATCAAAAAAAGCAAATACTGCCCAGAAAAGGAAAAAGAACCATCCATCTCTACACAAGAGAACCCATATCTAGGGGAATTCAGATTAAAACATTCTCCCAAGGTATACACTCATTGAGGCCTTTATCATATGTGTCCAGAGTAAAAATCCAAAACACTTCCCGCTTCTTCCTTATATCTTCCATTATTTTGCCTGGAACGTCCTTGATCTTTTCCAAGATCGTCCACGTCAGATCATCAAGCTCATGTTTTTCCTCCAACCAGTGTTGCACCAGGGGAGCTCCCTCTCTTTTGTTTTGAATACTCGATAGATGTTCTGAGATTCGTACTCTGATTTCACGTCCAGTTTCTCCCACATATCCCACTAAGCAGGGACAGATAATCAGGTACACACAATTAGAGGTTCTACAATTAGTCATGTCACACAGTTTGTATTTCTTATGTCCCCATACCAATAAATCACTGACAATAGCCTTGGGGCAAATTTTACCGGTTCCACACCGGTGATTTCCCAAAACTGGGACAGTACCAGTAATAGACTTTTGACAAAATTATTTTTCTCTAGGTAGAGCTGTCTTAACTAATTTGTTGCGGATGTTCTGTTTTTTTTTGAACGCCAAAAGAGGTCTCTCTAATGGTTTGAGAGTTTGATCACTATTTTGAATTTGCCAATTGTTATTGATTATTCTCCTGATCCTGTCATTCATGTTTGAATGTTGAATGACACAAACTAATTGTTGCTTAGGTTCTTTTATGCATTGTTGGAACATACTTTCTCTATCGTTTGTACGAATCTCTGATCAATCTTTTAGGGTACCCCCTCAGGAGAAGCTTTTCTTGAAGCACATCTGCATGTATGTTGTAATCACTCAATTCCGTACAGTTTCTACGGATACGCAGAACCCCATCCACCAGTCTCAGAAACTGACTGAAGGGAACCCCCTGTTTCTGACTTTCTAGGGTGGTAACTATCAAAGTGAAAAATGGTATTCTTTGCTGTGGGTTTTGTAAATAGTGATACCTCTAGCTGAGAGTTCCGGCTTTTTATCCAAATGTCTAGGAATTCAATTCTGTCCCTACTTTTTTGAATGGAAAATTTAAGATTTGTATCACATAAATTAACCCATTTACAAAACTCTTCTAGTTGTTCTTCATATCCTGACCAGATAAAAAAGACATCATCTATATACCTCGACCAAAGTCTGATATTCTCATAAAAAGGGGCAATTTCGTTGTATATATGAGTCTGTTCAAATAGGCCTACATAAATATTGGCAACACTTGGAGCACAAGCTGCTCCCATGCTGACTCCCTTCTTCTGCTAATCTCTCCATCAAATTCAAAGAAATTACTTTCCAATACAATCTTAAGGCAGTCAAGAACAAACAGCAAGTGGTCCGTCATGCCTTCCTTATTGAAAATTTGTCGAACCGCCTGCCAGGCTTCATGTTGGGGAATATTTGTATATAGGGCCTCAACATCCATAGTAACCAGAAACTCATTGTCTGGATTGAAACTGGCCCCTTCCAAGATTGAAATAATATGTCCTGTATCTTTAACATATGCAGGAAGTTGTACTACTCTTGTTTTAAGAAATGTTTCCACATATTTTGACAATGGTTCCGTAACAGACCCTACAGTGGACACAATGGGTCGAAACGGAGGATCCGTTTCACTTTTATGAACTTTCGGAAGACCATATAAAATGGGCACTCTAGTAGTCATAGGATTCAGGTATATATATTCTTTTTCACTAATCAATCCATCGTTATATGCTTTCAAGCTGACTTCCTGAATTATCTTTTTCACTTCCCTTTGCCAGCCACTGTTGGCTTTACTGTAATGCTCCGGTACACCTAACATAAGTCTGATCTTATGTTTATACTGGTCCATATCCAGGAGGACAATTCCTCCCCCTTTGTCGCAAAGTTTAATAACAATGTTTCTATTCTGCTGTAATCTTAAAAGGGCCTGATGTTCATTTCTCGTCAGATTATAGTTAGGTTTGGGAGTGAATTTTTGCACAGTTTTTTAACCTTCTCAAGGACCAAGTTCTCAAAGATTCTTATTTCTGGTTCCACCATGTCAAGGCTCGGGAAGAAGGTGGATACAGGTTTCAACCCAGACAGGTTGTTCTCTGCAGTATTATTTCTGTTCTCAAAAAATCTGCTAAGTCTGATGCGTCTAAAAAACGCATGCAAGTCAGTAAGAAGTCCAAAAAAGTTGATGGATACACTTGGGACAAAAGATAAACCTTTCTTCAAAATAGCTTCCATGTCTGCATCCAAGATGAAGTCTCTAGCAGGCCACCATCCCTGTGAGTGCTGCGAATCGCAAGGGGGTCGCAAATTGTGACCCACCTCATTTTTGCGACCGGGGACACCAGGGACACCATCCTGCATCCGGGTTTGCGACTCGCAAATTACGAGTCGCAAACTCGGAATTTTGTACATCTGGCCCTTAGTAACTACACAGGTACACACATTCAGGCAACAAACTATGAGCACTGGGGTCCTGGCTAGCAGGATCCCAGTGAGACAGGCAAAAACAAACTGACATACATGTAAAAATGGGGGTAACATGCCAGGCAAGATTGTACTTTCCTACACATGGGGACAAAGGAAGGGGACAATGGCAGTTCAAGGTGGACAGGGTGACTGTGTGGGACACAAGGGGGACAATCAGGAGAGTCTTATTTCCTGGTGGTGGGCTTGACATGTGTCTCTGGCATCTTTCTGGTTCGTAGGAAATGTTTGCGGGGTGGTTCACCTTCAGCAGGGGAGGGATGCTGGTGGCCTGTTGTTCCTGTGGCGGGGCCTCCTGGCCACTAGCGGCAGTGGAAGTGGAGGGCTGTTCAGATGACTGGCTAGTGGCAGGGGCCCGCTGGTGTGCTGTTGCCTCCCTCATGCTGTTGGCCATGTCTGCCAGCACGCCTGCCATGGAGATGAGGGTGTTGTTATTGAACTGCAAGTCCTCCCTGATCCCCTGATACTGTCCCTCCTGCAGCCACCTGTTCTCCTGCACATTGTCTATGATCTGGCCCATCGTGTTCCTGGGAATGTTGGTAGGCTCCCAGGATCTCATGAAAGTGCCTCCTGGAGAGTTGGTTCCCTGCTCCTGTCCTCCCCCTGGCACACAGCAGTCCTCCCAGTGTCCCTTTTGGCCTGTGCCTCTGTCCCCTGAACGGTGTGCCCACTGCCACTGACCCCAGGTCCCTGATTGTCTTGTGTGTGAGGTGTGGCCTGGGGTCCCTGTACAGGTGGGCACACTGCTGATTGACTTGTCCTGGGGACAGAGGTGTGGGTATGCTGGGTAGGTGCTGTGGTGTTGGATTCTGATGGGGGAGGCTCTGTGGTGGTCTGTGAGTGGGCTTGGGTGACGGGCTGTCCAGTGGTCCATGTTGGGCCAGGTAGATCGTCCAGATCCTCAAGTCTAGAGTTACTGCCATCACTGTGGGCCTCTTCTGTTGGGGGACTGGATAGTGGTGGCACCTCCTCTCCAGAGACATTGGCTGGGGTACCTGTGGGGATGTAAATATTGTATTATGCTTCAAGTGTCTGACATTTGTAATTTTGTAGCTTTCCCTCTATAGTTGTTGTTCACCTGCCAGCTTTTGCTTGTGTATGTTGGTGTATTGTGGTTATGTTAGTTTCCCTATGCTGTGCATGCTTTGGTGATGAGTGTCCATGCAGGGGTGGGAGGGGTGTCCATGCATTGGTACAGCATGCAGGGCTTGGCATTGGGATTAGTGAGATATGATGGTGGAGTGTGTGGGAAGTGGTGGAGTGATGGGAGTGAGGTTGAGGGTGTTTGATGGCATGCAGGTATGGGAGTGATAATTGCTCAAAGTAGACTTTCCAGTGTCCAGTCCTCCTCCAACTCTGGCGAGTCCTTCAGGATGCAATAATGCCAAGACTTGATCCTCCCATGCTGTAAGTTGTGTGGGAGGAGGTGGGGGTCCACTGCCAGTCTTCTGTATGGTGAGCTGGTGTCTTGCTGCAGTGGAACGTACCTTCCCCCGTAGGTTGTTCCACCTCTTTCTGATGTCATCCCTTGTTCTTGGGTGCTGTCCCACGGCGTTGACCCTGTCCACGATTCTCCGCCATAGCTCCATCTTCCTTGCTATTGATATCTGCTGCACCTGTGCTCCAAAGAGTTGTGGCTCTACCCTGACGATTTTTCCTCCACCATGACCCTTAACTCCTCCTTAGTGAAACAGGGGTGCCTTTGTGGTGCCGTGGGTGTTGTGTGATGTGTGTTGCTGAGGGTGTGTTGGGTAATGTAGTGGGATGTGTGATGTGGAATGCGTGAGGGGTGTAAGGGGTGAGTGGTGTGTGTGTATAGTTGTCTCTGTGCTCTTCTTCTCAGTCTCGTGGGGGCAATAGTTGTTGGCAAAGGGTTGTGGGTAATATGGGTGTGTGTTTTATAGTGGTATGGGTGTGGTGTGTGTATGGGTGTCAGGTGTGTGTTGTTTGAATTGTCCAATGCAACATTGTTGTTTTGTATGTGAGCCTGGTCGTATGTACCGCCAATGGTTTTCCACCATTAAATGTCCGCCGTGGTGATTTGTGGGTCATAATGTGATGGGTGTTGTTCTGTTGGCGTAACGGTGTAGGTTTTGGGACCGCCACTTTTGCACTGATCTTTGGTCTGGTGGATTTGTGTATGTATTCTGTTGAATTGGGGTTTGTGTGTCATAATATGGTGCATAGATATTCGCCACCGCAGCAGTAAGTTTGTGGCCGTCAGCACGGCAGTAAGCGCCATTCATTAACCGCCAATGGAAGTATCTTAGATTAATTGTTGGCAGCCCTGATTTTCTCTGTGAAGAAGAACGATTTGGACAATTCTTTTACCAAATCAGTAGGCTGAAGGTGATAAGGTAGTTACATGCTTGCTCCAGAAAAAATGGTAAAAAGTTATAGAAGTCCCATCACTCCAAGGTATTCCTATGGGCGTAGGAAATTGAACCAACAATGTTGTGCCTTAGAACGTAAATGGAGGAAGGAGTCTGAAACTGAAGCCAGACTGGCTTACAAAGTAACCTGTGATGATTATAAAGCTTCAATTATAAGGGAAAAAACAAAATACTTTGCTGAGAAGATGAAGTCTTTAAACAAATCCTACTGCAGAATCATTTTGAACCATCACTTCTTGCCCTAGTGCAAGATCACAGTCTCTTACCTGTGTATCATACCCACAAGATTTGCAGTGGGTAGGATGCATAACACTCCATGGAGGCAGGACTACAGTCCATCTGCCGGCGGCAACGGCTGCACAGTGGTGGCAGTGCCGGCTGGGGGGAGGCTCCAGCCCTTCCCCTGCAGCCTCGGACGGCTGCCCACTGGGGCTACTGCTGCTGCCAGTGGTGCTGGTGACGGTGCACTTGGCGGTGAAGGTGGCGCTGCTGGTGCTGCCAGTGGTGGGGGGAGGCTCCAGCCCTTCCCTTGCAGCCTCGAATGGCTGCCCATTGGGGCTGCTGCTGCTGCCAGTGGTGCTGGTGGCGGTGCATGTGTCAGTGCTGGTGGCGGTGCTGCCAGTGGTGGGTGAAGGCTCCAGCCCTTCCCCTGCAGCCTCGGATGGCTGAAGCGCCATGGTTGGTGGTGGGGGCTCAGATCCTGTCACAGCACCAGGCCTCCTGTCCCGCCTGCCTGCAGGCCCTTGGCAGCTGGTTGTGCCTCCTTGTCCTTGCCCTTGGCAGCTGGTGGTGCCTTTTTACCCTTGCCCTTGACAGCTGGTGGTGTCTCCTTGCCGTGTGTTGGTGCCTCCTTGCCCTTTGCAGCTGGTGGTGGCTCCTTGCCCTTCCCCTTGGCAGCAGGTGCAGGCACACTGCTATTGCTGATGGGTGTCTTCTTGGAGCCTCTCACACCTGCACTACCTGCCAAAACTACAGTGGCTGTGGACTGGGTGGCTGAGGTGCTGGCCTGGGTGCTGCCCAGGTCGTGGGTGGAGAGGTACAGCTTCTTAGGGACACTGTGGCGGGACAAGGTTGAAGGTTTGGTAGTGGAGGGAGTGGTTGTTGGAGGTGTCTGTCTGCTGTGTTTGGGTGCAGGTGCATGGGCTGGATGCTGTTGTGAGGTGCATGGTTGTTGGGTGTCTGAGTGCTTGCGTTTGTGTACTTTGGGAGGAGGGGGCACAGACACAGTGGGAGAGGACACAGGGGACGTGTGCATGGATGTAGGGGGGTGGCTGCCAGTGAGGGGCGTATAGTGATAGGCGTGAGGGTGGTAGGGGATGAGGATGCAGTGTAAGCAGGTATGAGTGTAGACGCTACTGTGAGGGAGGTGGATGATGAGGAGGAGGGGGGCACAGTGGAGGCAGGGGATGTTGGTATGTCTGCTTCTGGATGGTGTTTGTGTGAGTGCCTGTGGGATGATGTGTGGTGCTTGTGTTTGCCTGAGCCACCCCTGTGTGTTGTCTTGGGTTCATGCTGGTCTGAATGTGTGCTTGGGATAGGTTGGGGTTCAGGAGAATGACGCTGGGTAGAGGAAGTTGGAGGGGGGAGGCTAGAGACAGGGACAATGGCTGCCATCAGGGAGGAGGCCAGAGCCTGGAATGGTCTATGTTGGGCTGCCACGCCAGAATGAATGCCTTCCAGGAATGCATTTGTATTTTGCAAATGCCCTGCCAGCCCTTGGATGGAATTCACAATGGTTGACTGCCTAACAGAGATGGATCGCAGGAGGTCAATAGCCTCCTCACTCAGGTCAGCAGGGTTAACTGGGGAAGAGCCTGAGGTGCCTGGGGCAAAGGAGATGCCCACCCTCCTGGGTGAGTGGGCATGGGAAACTCCCTGAGGGGCTGCGGGGAGGGCAGTGCTGTTACGGGGGTGGCGACTGTTCCTGTAGTTGGGGTGGCCACAGAGGTGTCCGCCACCACCAGGGAGCTTCCATCGGAGGAGGTATCACTTTCGGAACTGTCCCCTGCAGTCTCCGCCATGGTGCTCCCCTCGCTCTCCCTCCCACTGGTGCCCTCACCGTCAGTGGATTCGGCCTCCTGGGCCCTGTGGGATGCAGCTCCCTCCGTCGCTGGTGCCTCTGCTCCTCTGACAGATAATGCTAATGCACAGAAAGACAGGATGACAAAACAAAAAGGGGAGGGGGAGAGACAGAGGATACACTTAGTCACTGCCAGCAACAACACCACTGTTGGCGTACACAACACACAGGGGACAGCCCTACGCAATAGGCGATGCACTACCAGTCACAATGCTAGTCACCAGGCCATGGACAGTAATAACTAACGCCAGTTGCAGCATACCTGAGACCCACAGATCCCTGCCCAGTAGTGGATGCCCACTAGCTTGTTTGGGGGTGGAGTGCATCAGCCCCACCCCACATGGATCCTACACTGCAATGCCCGGCCTGGCCTAGGGGCACCAACAGGTGCACATCCCCCACTCAGAGACCATCCCTCCACGCGCAAGTAGTATATTGTGGCTGCTGTGATGGCCTCAAGCACCCATTCAGCTCCAGATAGGCCACCACCAGTATGCTGAACATCAGGGCGTTCAGGGTTCGACGGGCACCCCTTCCTCGTTGGGAGGCCATCCCCAGTTGGGCCTCCGCCGTCTTCCTTGCCCAGCGTCTCAGGTCCTCCCACTGTTTGCGACAGTGGGTGCTCTGCCTGCCATAGACCCCCAGGGCCCACACATACTTGCCGATGGCACGCCATATACCCTTTTTCTGATGGGAGCTGACCTGCAGAAAAATAAAAATTGAAAATGGTATCAGTCATACCATTCGGCCTGTTACACTCATGGCCCACCATATCCCTCCCATCCCTTTACGCACATACATTGCCCACCATACATGCAGCACGCTGCCCAGGACCCTTCAACCACCCCCGTTACACGAGGCCTTCACACACAGCACTCCATGCATTCATGGCCCATGCATCATGCACACAGTGTACTCATCTGTTGGTCTGGAGGCCCATACAGCAATCGGTACTGGGGTAGGACCCCATCCACCAGTCTCTCCAACTCTGCAGCAGTGAAGACAGGGGCCCTTTCCCCAGTGACTCGAGCCATGGTCGCTTCCAGACACAGGTCACAGCAGCACTTGCAGTATAGGTCTACTCCTGTTGAAGGTCAGGTAGCAAGTGAGTGAACAGATAGAAAATGGCGGTCACGTCCGCGGCGGTGCGTACTGTCACCGCCGGCAAACATCACCATTGGCTACTGTAACCCATAGGGCCCAATGATAACCAATGAGGAGTTGCACGGCGGTATTTGACCGCCTCCCGCAATGGCCCAAAACGTCAGTGGCATTACCTCATTTCCACCTGTCCCATCACACAGGACAGGTGTCCGCCATTTCAGGGGGGGGCAGGCCATGGCACCTAACTGTGTCACAGCAGACATGACCACATTTTGGGACTAAACATCAACATACTGTTTCTGTCACAACATGCAGTTCATTGTACATTGAGGAAATCTCGGAAACTGACCAGTTGCTCATCGTTTTGCCCCCTAGATTACTACCGCTGAGGATGATTAGGAGATGGCGACACATTATCCTCACATACAGACGTGATAGGGTTAGAATCCAAGAGCTGTGTGCCCAATTGGAGCCAGACCTGATCTCAGCTATCTGTCATCCCACTGGGGTCCCCCCTCTTGTGTAAGTCCTATCTGTGCTCCATTTCTTGGCAAGTGGCTCCTTCCAAGTGACAGTGGCCTTGGCAGCAGGAATGTCACAGCCAATGTTCTCAAATGTGCTGACCAGAGTGTTGTCTGCCCTGATGAAACATATGCGCAGCTACATCGTATTCCCCCAGGTGGAGGCCACAGTGAAAGATGACTCCTATGCAATGGGACATATCCCCAACATTGTTGGGGCAATTGATGGTACACATATTGCCTTTGCTCCCCCACCCCCCCAGAGAAATTAACAGGAAATTGAAAGAGCTTTCACTCGAATGTTCAGATAGTGTGCTTGGCGGACCAGTACATCTCCCATGTGAATGCTAAGTATCCTGGGTCTGTGCATGATGCCTTTATCCTGAGGAATAGCAGCATCCCATATATGATGGCTCAACTCCAGAGGAACCGGGTGAGTCTAATAGGTGAGCCCATGGTCCCCACCCAGTGTATGTTAGTATATGGGTGTGGGGTTGACCCTAAGGGTGAGTGTCTGGCTAATAGGTATCCCTCAATTTTTGCAGGTGACTCTGGTTACCCCAACGTCTCATGGCTACTGACCCCAGTGAGGAATCCCAGGACAAGAGCAGAGGAACGTTACAATGAGGCACATGGGCAAACAAGAAGAATTATAGAGCGAACCCTTGGCCTCATGACGGCCAGGTTTTGGTGCCCCCATCTAACAGGTGGTTCCCTGTGCTACTCACCCAAGAAGGTGTGCCAGATCATCGTGGCATGTTGCATGTTGCACAACCTTGCCTTGAGATGTCAGGTGCCTTTTCTGAAGCAGGATGAGACTGGAGATGGGCGTGTGGCAGCGGTGGAGCCTGTGGACAGTGACAAAGAGGAGGCAGAGGATGAGGATGTGGACAACAGAACATCTAGCATTCGACACTACTTCCAGTGACACACAGGGAAGACACTGTAACTTCACCTTCCATTGCAGTTTTGTGTTGTAAATTTCCACTGGCAGGCTGCTGTTCCCACTACTATGGTCACTTCCTGTACCCTTTGACATGTCTATTCACAGATATCTGTGCCCTACTCTGGCTCCTGGTGTATTGCCTGCAGCACAATACAGGTCATACCTATGTATACATTACTGTACAGTCTAATTTCAATGTCTACAGATTGTTAAAGGAATACATACTTAAATCATTTGACATACTACGTATTTGTATTTTTTCAAAGGGTGTTTATTTAGTTGCTAAAAAGTTAATGGGGATGAGCAGTGGGCTTGGGTGATGGTGGAGGAGAGTCCACGATAGAGTCCATTCTTTTTGTATCACAGGTGCATTGTGCAAGGGGGCATAGGAAGTGGAGCAATGGCAGTTCAAGGTGGGCAGGGTGACAGAGTGGGACACAAGGGTGACAATGAGGAGAGTCTTATTTCTTGGCGGGGTCTTGGCAATGTTCTCTGTCTTCTGGCTGGATCACAGGGATCGCTTGTGGGGTGGTTCTCCTTCTGCAGGGGGAGGAGTGCTGGTGGCCTGTTGTTCCTGTGGCGGGGCCTCCTGTCTAATAGTGTCAGCAGAGGTGGAGGGCTGTTCATCAGTGTGGCTAGTGTCAGGGGCCCATTGGTGTGCCACTGCCTCCCTCATGGTGTTGGCCATGTCTGCCAGCACCCCTGCAATGGTGACCAGGGTGGTGTGGATGTCCCTGAGGTCCTCCCTGATCCCCAGGTACTGTCCCTCCTGCAGCCGCCGGGTCTTCTGCAACTTGGCCAGTATCTGGCCCTTTGTCTCCTGGGAATGGTGGTATGTTCCCAGGATGTTGGTGAGTGCCTTGTGGAGAGTCAGTTCCCTGGGCCTGTCCTCCCCCTGTCACACAGCAGTCCTCCCAGTTTCCCAGTTGTCCTGTGCTTCTGTCCCCTGAACCGTGTGTCCACTACCACTGACCCCAGGTCCCTGATCGTCCTGTGTTTGAGGGGTTGCCTGGGGTCCCTGTAGTGGTGGACACACTGCTGATTGACATGTCCTGGGGACAGAGGTATGGGCTCACTGGGTGGGTGCTGTGGTGGTGTTTCCTGAGGGGGGAGGCTCTGTGGTGGTATGGGACTGTGGCTGGGTAACCGACTGTCCGGAGGTCCCTGATGGGCCAGGTTGGTCATCCAGATCCAGGCGAGAAGAGCTGCTGTCATCACTGTGGACCTCTTCTGGGGAGGGACTGGTTGTTGCTGGCACCTCCTCTCCGGTGACGTTTGGTGTGGGACCTGTGGGGATGTAAATGCAGTGTTAGTGTTTCTGCGTGTGGCATCTTGTGCATGGGTGTGTTGCCCTGTATGGTTGTGAGTGCCCTGTCAGCTTTGCCTTGTGTGAATAGTTGTTTTGTGGGCTAGGTGACTCTATTGTGCATGCTGTGTTGATGGGTGTCCATGCAGGGCTGTGAGTGATGTCCATGCATTGGTGGTGCATGCAGTGCTGCGTACTGGGATGGGTGGGTTGTGATGGTGGGGTGTATGTGAGGTGGTGGGGTGATGGGGGTGAGGGTAGGGGTGGGGTTATGTGATGGCATACAGGTGGGGGGGGTGATAGTAATAGAGTAGATTTACCAGAGTCCAGTCGTCCTGCTAATCCTGCCAGGCCCTCAGGATGCAGTATTGCCAAGACTTGCTCCTCCCATGTTGTTAGTTGTGGGGGGCGAGGTGGGGGTCCACTGCCAGTCCTCTGTACAGCTATCTGGTGTCTTGCAACCACAGAATGCACCTTCCCCCGTAGGTCGTGCCACATCTTCCTGATGTCATCCATTGTTCTGGGGTGCTGTCCCACGGCGTTGACCCTGTCCACGATTCTCCGCCATAGCTCCATTTTCCTAGTGATGGATGTCTGCTGCACCTGTGATCCGAATAGCTGTGGCTCTACCCGGATGATTTCCTCCACCATGACCCTTAGCTCCTCCTCTGAGAACCTGGGGTGTCTTTGTGGTGCCATGGATGTAGTGAGAGTGGTGTGTTGGCGTAACGGTGTGGGTTTTGGTACTGCCATTTTATCACTGACCTTTGGGCTGGCGGACTTGTGTTTGTGTCTGTATAGTGATGGATTGCTATATGTGTGTCATAATATGGGTAGCAGTATACCCGGTATGTTGGCGGCAGTCGGCATGGCGGTAAGCGTGACTTACCGTCAATGTCATATTGAGGGCCAAAGTCTTCACTCCTGATCAAGTTTTTTGTGATGAAATAGCGGAGTTTTTTCAGTCAAAGGTCAACAGTGTTTTTAACTTATTTCGGCTGGATCACTCCTATCTTGTTCCAGTGACTCTAATTGTCCAATGTCTGATGAGTCCCACGTTAACAATTATGACACTGCCAATACTGAATAATTTTCCTACCTAAACATAGGATAAAATTATTAGTTTACTAGAAACAACTAAATCCGGTTCCCCAGCTGACCCTTGCCTACCATATGTGTTACACACTGTTTCCAATATCATTGCAGAACATTTAACAAAACTCTTAAACAATCTATTGACAGCTAGCCATTTCCCTACAGCCTGGAAAAAGGCATCTATTCTCCCCATATTAAAAAAACCCTCATCAGATCTCATGACTGTTAAAAATTATAGGCCCATTGCTAGGTTACCTCTCCTGACGAAAATATTGTAAAAAGCCCTAAATGAGGTCCTTAAGGCATATCTAAATTTGCACGATGTCATTGACCAAGCCCCGCATGGTTTTTGTCCTAAACATTGTACTGAGTCAGCACTACTTTGTGCTACTTAGGAAAGCCACCAAGTTGTAGATAAGGGAGGCAAGACTGCTCTGGTCCTTTTAGATCTCTCAGCTGCATTTGATACAGTAAATCACTCCATTTTGATAAACCGGCTAAGGACTATTGGGACTGGTGTTACAGCTCCTTCCATCCTGAGCTCCTTCCTATCCAAATAAGGAACAAAGGGTAAAGATCGGAGGCTTTAAGTCTAAGCCCTTTACCCTCCTATGTGGGTCCCTCATGGATCATTCCTGTCACCCACACTCTTTCTCTGTCGTCTCTTACGCTGATGACACTCACATAGTTGTGTCTGCATCTGCGGAGGTTGGCTTGGTAACTAACAACTTCAATAGCTGCCTAAAACATGTCTCAACTTGGATGTAAGACAACTGTTTGAAGTTGAATTCTAATAAAATTGAGGTATTACGTTTTCGGATAAAACAAGACCTTTGGTGTACTTCTCTGTGGCCAGATAATCTCAGACCTCTTCCTTCCCCCATTAGAAAACCTAGACATTTGGGGTGCTATTTGATGGTCAGATGGCCTTTTTTGGTCAGATCAGCTCTAATACTTCATCCTGTTTCTATCTGATTAAATTGTTGAAAAATATTTTCCCATTCATCCTGAATGAGATGTAAAAAACGTTAGTGGTAGCCCTTATACTTTCAAGGAATGTGTATTGCAATTCTCTGTATTTGGGCATTAACAAGAGCTCATAAGCTAAGTTGCAATCCTTGCAAAACATAACCACCCATTTGCTTCTTAAAGTTCCCATGTTTAGCCCTATAATTATGAAAATCTGAGAATTACATTGGTTGCCCATCTCAGACAGTGTAAAATTTAAGGCCCTGCGTATTACTCACTGAGCCTTACACAGTACAGGTCCTTAGTACTTACAAAATACTTTTAAATTGTACACAACACAGAATGAATTAAGATGTTCATGTAAGAAACTGGTAGTCATACCCAAGAACAATAAAATAAGATGGGGAGGCAAAATTTTCTCGTTCCTGGCTTGCGAACTTTGCAACCGTTTGCCAGTGTCCATTGTATCCCAAGCTAACCTTACTCTTTTGAGAAAACTGTTGAAAACATGGTTCTTCAGCTCCTCTCTTAAATAGGAGTTATTGTACTGTAGTCGCTAGCACCAAGACACCTCGGTATTCACACGTTTTATAAAATTATTACTTACTTTTGCTACATTTAAAAGTAGCTTAAATGAATTGTTGGCAGCCCTGATTTTCTCTGTGAAGAAGGACGATTTGGTCAGTATAATTGTTTGTTTGTAGTGCAACAAAAGGGCCTTACGTTTCTCTTTTTCCCCGGGACCTGGATTGGACTTCCATTTACACTCTTGTCTTTGGCAATCTTGTTCTAGGCCCTTGAGTTTTTCAGAGAACCAGGGTGTAGATTGTTTACATTTGGTAACCTTTTTAACTTTAAGGGGTGCTACAGTATCCAGAGCAGCGCTGGCTGAGGCTTGAAAGCATTCTACGGAATATACAACAAAGTCATTGTATCGGGCTCTGGTGAGGCTTAGCACCTTTTCCTGTCTGTCTGGTGTGATCTTTCTCAGGTTTCTTCATGCTATAGGCTTAGAGGTGCCCATGGCCACCCCAGGTCTACGCTGTGGAAGATGGACTGCGAATGTGACTGCCTGATGGTCTGCCCAGTGGAAGGGATGTACACAATCAACAGTCAGGTCATTGTGGTTGGGAAATATGCCATCAAGGGTATGATCCGCGGAATGGGTGGGGAAAGGTACCCGCTGGAAAAAATCTAATTTGGACATAAGTTCAAGAAGGAAGCTGAGTCTTTACAAAAAGAGTCATTCAAATGAAAGTTAAAATCCCCAAAATAGTGAAGTGATTATGCACCAGAAATGACTCTAAACTCTGGCCCTAGACCTCTAGAAAATTGGTCTGTGAACCCCGAGCATGGTATGCCTGAAGACCAGAGAAGGTGATATTAGCAGAAAGTTTGAGCCTGAAGAGGGCTACCTCCGTGGAGTCCTCTATACTCAGGGCCACAGAGTCTAAGGTACCACAAAACACATTGGCCCTCATTATAACATTGGCAGCATTCTCAGAATACTGCCGATGCCAAGGGTGCAAGAAGACTGTGCTGGTGCTCTTCCATCCGCCATATTATGGACACTGCAGGATTTCCGCCACAATAAGGGTGGAAATCCTGCAGTAGCCATGGTGGCAGATGGTGGTGCCCTGGCACTGCTACCACCAGCACCGCCCCGGAAGAAGGACGCCGCCAGCTGTATTTAGGCCATTAGTACGGCCTGGTGGTGTCCTGCTGGCAGGTGCTGCTGGCGGTGGCAGTGCCCTTTCTCATTCCCTGCCGGACCGTCACCTCGCTGGACAAGGTAAGTCGGGGTCCAACAGGGGAGGGTAGTGGGAGAGTGGGGGTGTTTTGTGTGAGTGTGTGGTGTCTGCCTGTGTCTATGCATGTGTGTGTGAATGTGAGTGTTGTGGTGTATGCGTGGTTGTACGCATGTGAGTATGTCTGTATGAATGCGTGCCTGAATGTGTATTTTATG
Organism: Pleurodeles waltl; assembly: GCF_031143425.1. Classification (NCBI taxonomy): domain Eukaryota; kingdom Metazoa; phylum Chordata; class Amphibia; order Caudata; family Salamandridae; genus Pleurodeles; species Pleurodeles waltl. Next base: position 1,733,224,920 of record NC_090444.1, read on the forward strand.
TATGAGTGAATGCATGTATGGAGGTGTAGGTGAATGGGTGTTTGCATGCTGCGTGTGGGTGTTTGTGTACGTGTTTGTAGGGAGGGTGGTGTGGGGTGCTGTGACTGTATGGAGGAGGGTGAGGGGGTGATGTGAGTGTGTGTGGCTGGGTGCGTGTATGGATGTGGGGGGTGGGGGCAGTTGTGTGGTGGGTGTGTGTCTTTGTGTGCATGAATGGGTGTCGTGTCTGCAGGTGTGTGCGTGTATGGGGGTGTTTGTGAATGAATCGGAGGGGGTGATGAGTTTGGATGGGTTTGCGTGGGGGAGTTAGGTGCTTGCTGGGAGAGGTGAGGGAGCCGCCTATCGGTGACAGGGAAGGAATTCCCTGTCCCCGGTAGGCCCTACCGCCATGGTTTTAATGGCCTGCACAAGTTGAGAATGAGAACCCACTTGTAATTTTGTTCAATGGTATTCAAATTGAATGAATTGAACTTGCAGACTGTATTTGATATTAAATCATTTATTCAATTGTTTCAGATCAGACTCAGCCGACACATGTTTCGCCCTCTATGGTGAGTCCTCCTAGGGCTTCCTCAAGGAATTTCAATAGTCATGTATAACAGATGATCTGGTGATATATAGTAATTACAAGAATTTTTATAAAGAGATGCATCATACAGTATGTGGTATCAATACCACGTTATTTATCCAATATTCCGGACAGGCGACAGCCTTATGCCTTGTATCGCGTTTTATTTTGGCGCCATCTTGAAAAGGAGGGGGTTAGATGCTTGCTGGGAGAGGTGGGGGAGCTGCCTACCGGTGACAGGGAGGGAATTCCCTGTCACCGGTAGGCCCTACCGCCATGGTTTTCATGGCGTTGCTAACACTGCGGAAACCATGGCGCTAGGCTGGCCCATAATGCCGCTGCCGGTAGTCTGTGAGCCTCCAGGTCAGAGATGAATATCTCTGGCCCGGCGGTTCATACTGCCAAGGCGATATGAGTGTTGATGTGGCGGGTTGGCAGCATAACACTCATTATGTGGTGGTATACACCGCCAGCCTGTTGGTGGTGATATCGTCACATTAACCCTGGTGGTCAAAAGACCGCCAGGGTCATAATGACCCCCATTATATGCTATAGTGGCCAGCCTGCCTCCCCAATGGCCCTGGCGATCAGGTCTGGCAATAGTGTATCCTAATGGGACAGTGCACACCAGATCAGGACAAGAGTCGTCTCTGGCCCAGGTTTCAGTTATGAATAAACAATCCAGGGACAGTGCAAGAACCAAGTTGTGAGTTTCAGTTTTGTGCTCAGTAAGGTACCGGGTGTTAAGCAACATGCCACAGAGATATGTCTGATTATCAGAGCTGATTTTTGCAGCTTAATATGCGTGCTGCCTGCCCGCAGGTGATAAGGGGCAACTAGAAGCACGCTGAGAATTGAACTGAAAGTTACAGTCATGGCAGTTACTGACTAAACAGTTGTATAGGTTTAGCTTAGTCTGACTAGCACCCTCAATCTCACTATTCACAGCTATGATGAAGCAACAGTGTGAAGCAAAAGTTGTTTCCCACTGCTGCTAAGTCATAAAGAAACTTCAGGCTCCGCTAACAGTGCTTTCTGAGAGGCTGAAAGCCAGTCAGTGCAACCATAACTCTCAGCTCTAATAGAGAACAAAGAGCATAGCTTCAGGAATGGAGGAGGAGGGGGTGGGCTGAGTAGGTGGCAAGAGACCATTCTCTTTTCATTTGTGACAGGGAGGAGAAGCCATATGATACAGTGGTCCTCCATTGCCCTTCTACCTCCTCTGCAGAGGTTGAAATCAGGGGCTGCAGGGTTACTTTAGAATGGGGGCTCCCCGCATTGCTCTTGCCACTTACTTTCAGTCAACCTATAGTGGAGGCATTTCCTCTGCTGATATGTATTCCTACAATACAGTTTCGCAATTATTGATAATCAATGAATGGTGGTGTTGCCGTTATGGGGACCCAGCATATGCAACTGAGAAGAGGGCCATGGGTAACACCCCACTGCTCGAATACTTGTATGGTAATGCGAAAATCAACCAACCTCCTCTGAAACGCAGGTCGTTATCAACACATGGCGAGGTTCACAACAACGTATGGGTTGGTGGGGCAAACTCACAGAGTTGACACCATTGTGGCAAGATGTGGTTTTACAGCAGATGGTTCAACTGAAAGGGTTTGGAATGGGAAATGATAGGCATCTCAAGTCTCTGGGATGTCATGGACAGCACAGTTCTGAAATCCTTCCAGTAACTTCAACAATACTATCAGCTAGACCAAAGCCAATTTTACCGATACCTACAGCTAAGACCTGCCATCCCCCCACATCAAACATCTTGACTCACTCCTAGAATTCAATGCCCTGGAGGGAAAACTCCTGGTAGGTGACTTAGGAGACCACAAAATCTCCAAAATATATAGTTCCTTGGTGATCAATAGTACACATACACTCACAGTACTCCGGTGTTCCTGGAAGACTGATGTAGACGCCATGGACAATGACGACTGGTCTGTGGTGATACAGGCACACCGGGAAGTGGCTATTTCGACATTCCTCTGCCTTAATCAACTGAAATGTCTCCATGAGGCCTATTACACAAGGTATGGCCTGTGGTGCATGGGGGTGGTGGATTCCACATTGTGCCTACAGTGTCAGACAACAGATGGCACATTCATATATACAGTGTGGGGTTGCCCGCTTTGGATCTTTTGGGTATCACTGCCTGCCTTAGTGAGGTTCTCTCATGAACCATTCCATCAGACCCCAGACTGATCCTACTACACATCTCTGATGGACTAGGGAGTAACAGATACAAACAGGCACTCATTTTCCTGGGCCTCACTACTGCAAAAAGGGACATAGCTTGGGCACGGATGTCAGATAGTGCACCCTCTGTAAATGAGTGGAAGCGGGCCTGGAATACAGTATGGGACTAGAGAGCCAGTGTTCCAGGCAAGGGGAAGCCCACACAAACATCCCAAAATATGGCAGGTGGGCGGCTCACAGGGGTATAGTGATACCACCGTTTCGCACCATTCATTCATACCTGAAAGACGAGGTCAGAAATTATTTTGTTCCATGATGTGACCAGGGCCATCAGTGATATAGTATATAGTTTTGGGGCTGTGGGGACATAAATGGAGTGGGGGTAGGGAGTGGGTGGCTATTCAAACTTGACTTAACTTAATGTTTGAGTCTGTTATTGCAAAGTATTTTCTGTGTCCTGTCAGCCTAGGCCAGATTTTGTGGAAAACATTATAAAATTTGTCATAGAAAAAAAAGCAGGGGCTGATGATTTTGTGGGCCATTTTCAGCATGATGTTATAAATTGGTAAACATAAAGGATATAAAGAACTTAAAGGATATATTTTTCACCCCTTCTCTTGGTGTAAAACATTCCGGTTGTTCACTGTTATCCATCTATAATTCTTTATATTATAATTTATGTTGTAAATTGTTTGAAAAATATTGCATTACTAATGTTTGTATTTCGATTACTTGTGTACAACTATATCATGCTCTTAGAAATAGGAGGGTTATAGCAGCAACTTTGAAATAAAAAGGAACTTTGTCAAGAGTTTGTCTCAATTTATGACTTCATCATATGTGGCAGACTTACCTGTTTTCTTGTTAAACTCTTTCAGTGGAGACATGGTCACCCTTAGGGTAGGGTAATATGCAGTTTTATTAGCAGAGGCACATATAGTAGGGCACTAACATGCAGGATATATTTCCTTTTTTATTATAATGCCATGTGGGAGGGCAGGAACATCCAGAGCAGTTCGGCTGCATTCCTTTTCAAAGGAAAATGTTGAGTTGTACTTTAATTTACTTCACTTCACTTTTTGTCAAAAAGACTTTGTGACACAAATTGATAGCAGTCAGTAATTTTACATTAGCATGAATGGAGGAAAATCTTATTCAATCAAACTACCATGAACATAGCAGAAGGAAGTATTTCAACTATGAAACAAGGGGTGGAATGTTTTTTTATAAAGGGTATACTGCCCTTGAAGTTTGATTGACTTGAACTGGACCGGCAATTAACTGTTACTGTTAGATAAGAATAGGAATGAAAGCACCCTTTGGTTGATCACAGTTTTCTCTGCTTGATGCCATAAAGAGGATACACAGAAAATAAAGTAACTATCAACTGCATACTGATTCATACAGATACAAAGTGCATGTAAATATAAGGATTTGGGGGAAACCAAATCTGGATCCTTCCGAAGGTTACAGTTGTGTACACTGTGTTATACTACTTAAATCATGAATCAATAAAGGAGTTTTTATATACAAGAAATCATTTAAAACTCAAATTTTCAACTTGACGAAATTTGCATATATCCAATGGTACTAAATTCAAGACAAGGCCATATGACAAGTAGACAAATGTCCCAATGTTTGATCACAACCCTTAGAACAAAGTCTTCTTAAAATATTTGTTCGCCTTCAAACAATTATCAAATGTTATTGATATTCTCAGTTCCTCTGCCTGGCTGTGGAAATGTAGTATTTTGAATTCTACAGGCTCTGCCATCCAACCAATTCTGGACATCAACTGTTCCATATGTCAGTCTCAAAAGTTAGTATTAATCAGTCTATTCATCTATATGGCAGTCTCAAAGATTAAAGTAATAATCAGCCAAGTCGTTTTTTGCTAGTTCACCACCTTAATTCCTCCAGGCTGTGTGTCCTATTGATTTCAAAACATGATTTTAAAAATTCCTTTCCCGATAGAGCAGTTACTTCAACCTTGAATAGTTGGAATCAAGATTTTTATTATTCATCACTCGTTAGAGCGCTTCAACATAGGTGAACCGAAACTGGGTTATCAAACTCATACAGAATATTAGCCCATAAATGTAGACTCCAGACCATCCATTTGACCTTCCAGATGTTTTCACAAGCATGCTGAGTACCTTGGAATAGATCGAAACATGTTCAGGCTCAAAAACTCCATCTTGACTTTTAACAACATAAACCAAAGAACCAGTTTTGGTTCCTCCCCCATAACATGGACTGTAATTGTTAAATTTATTTGAATTTGCTGAGAGGTCTTATACAAAAAATAAAATGGCTAGATTGGCTAAAACAATAGGTATCAGTCCTGGGTGGCAGCAGGATTTGAACAGGATGCTCTGTATCAATTGACCAATGCTGTCATTCACTCCTATAATGCCATTTTTGGCATGTCATATTACTCACCGGCTGGCTTTATTGAGCTCAACAGTACTTAGTGTAGCTGTGACTAGTGTGGTGACCAAACTTTTGTACTCTTTTAACCTCACTTCTTTTGAGGACTTATTTAAGCTTGCTTAAAGAAGACACAGAAGACTTTGGTGAGCGGTCTCCACCTAAAATTGTTAGGGCCATTTTTCTTGCACAACTCAGCGTCGCCCTAAAGCCACCATGTGTGCGCTGTATCTAAGATATGGCACACCATGGTGGCAGTTAGGGAAATAGCATTAACTTTTTGATGGTAGTTCAGAGCTTTGCAGGATTAGCATGAAAAATGTTGATGCTAATCCTGCAAAGCCCATTGAGGCCCATTGTAAACAATCGGGTGCCTCCTTTTACCACCTGCTCTGAGCAGGCGTTAAACGGGCGGAAAAAAAATGATGCAAAGAAATTTCTTAGATTTCTTTGTGCCATTTTTTTCGCACCCCCTGATGGGGGAACGTCCCCTTTGCATGGGAAACATCCAAAACGATGCCAGAACCGCAACAACGTTGTTAACGCAAGTGGGACCACGCTTACATTAACAACGACTCCCCTTTTCTCTGCCTTAACCACGCATGTGCTGAACAACGCACATGCATGGTTAAGGAGTCAGCATCGGGAGAGGACGCAATCAGGTAAGTAGGGCTGGGGGCTAGTTTTGTTTTTAAGGCGGGGCAAGGGGTAATTTTGTTTTTAGGGGTGGGGGTAGGGGTTATTTTGTATTTAGGGCAGGTGGGTGCGGGTTTTTAGTGGTAGGGGTGGGGGAGTCAGGCTAATTTTGTTTTTAGGGGCAGGGTGGGGGATAGGGGTAATTTTGTATTTAGGGCGGGTGGGGGGATAGGTTTTTAGGGGCAGGGCTCAGGGTAATATTTTATTTAGGGGTGGGGCGGATCAGGTTTTTGGGGGAGGTGTGGGGGTCGGTGTAATTTCGTATTTAGTGCGGGTGGGGGATTGGGTTTTAAGGGGCAGGGGTGGGGGGTAGGGGTAATTATGTATTTAGAGTGGGTGCGGATTAGGTTTTAAGTATTTTTGTTTTTAGCAGGTGGGGTGGGGAGTCAGGGTAATTCTGTATTTAGGACGGGTGGGGGTATTGGGTTTTTACGGGTGGGGTGGGGATTAGGGCTCAGGGTGGGTGGGGGTATCAGGGTAGTTTTTAGAAGTGGGTAGGGGGTCAGGGTAGTTTTACTTTGTGGGCGGAGGTCAGGATGGTTTTGTTTCTAAGGTGGGTAGGGGGTCAGGGTAGTTTTATTTTTAGGGTGGGGTGGAGGGTCGGGTAATTTTGTTTTTAGTGGTGGGGTAGTTTTATTTTTGGGGTGGGGGCAGTTTTAAGGGTGGGTCGGGGTAGCTTTTAGGGCTCAGGGTGGGTGGGGGTATCGGGGTAGTTCTTAGGGGCGGATGGGGTAGGGGTTGTTTTATTTTTAGGGTGGGTTGGGGTGGTCAGGGTAGTTTCATTTTAGGGCAGGTTGGGGGATCGGGATAGTATTAATTTTAGAGTGGTTGGGTGGGCCGGGGTAGTTGTATTTTTAGGGTGGGTGGGGAGGATGACATGCGAAAAACATGCATGTTGTTCCACACATGCCTTCACTAGGCATGCTTTTACAACAAAAAATTGTTGTAAAGGCATGCACGGTAAAGGCATTCATGGAAACAATGCGGTCGTTGGTCCAACCGCGTTGTTCAGGCATGCGTGGCTGGCGCATACGTTGTTCCATCATAAATCCCTTTGCATACCTTATGCCTGACTCAGGCATAATGTAGCACAAAGGATAACAAAGTGGCGCAATGCATGCATTGCACCACTTTGTAAATTTGGTGCAGCAATTTTGGCCTCATTGCAACAAGTGCACATGTGGGTTTGGCCAGGCACCCCCACCCCTCCTTTTGAGATTAGGGGAGGCCGCTGCAGTCATAGCTACAGCTTTGTGAAGACAAATGACAAGGACAACATGCGGCTATTTACAGCTTTATAGAGCTAAGTGGTAGGTGCTCGGTGTGCTCCAGTGACCTGCAACGTCTGCCAGTTGCACTGTAAGTACGTGAACCTTTGCACATACAAAACAACATTTTGCAGACCTCTCGCCCTTCGTTTTTCTTAATAATGAGACATCGTGCACTGTCACTGGAGTTTGTGTGCAAGAGTTTACAGGAGGCCAAAGACTGGGAGCTCTCCAAGTGAAATAAGTTACTTATTTCCAGGTGAAAGATTATAAATGGATGTTCGCACACAGCTGCTTTATATATTTATAATCGTACCTTTCCGGCCCTCAGGGGAAATGTATCTAATAGGATTCATTTTAGTTCTTTTCATTATTTTGTTTATCTGTATTAGTGTGAAAAGTACGATCAATGCCTGGAAGAAGAGCATCAGCAATAATTTTCCACCTGGGCCCAGACCTCTCCCACTGATTGGAAACTTGCATCTGATAAACTTGAAGAGACCGCAAAAAACCTTTGTAGAGGTAAAGTATTCAAATTTGTCAAGCTATATTTTTTAACTAAAATACAACATGTTATTAGGGTGCATGTTTCACAGCAAGATCGGGGAATGGATTCAAAAATAGATGTTTGACTTTGTAAACCCTTATCATATAACAGTGCTTAGTGGCTAAAAAAATTAGCAGCCTGCACCATCCTCCTGAGGGCAGGGGCGTAGCTATCATTGGTGCAGCAGGTGCAGTGCACCGGGGCTAAAAGACCTGAGCAACACATTGAACCCTAATAATTGCTGTATTTTACTACCTCAACAGCAGTCAAAGGGGCTATTTTCCTTGCAGTCACCTGGGCCCATTTCATCCTTGCTACTGTACTGCCTAAGGGGCTGCTGAATACACAGGCTGCCTAATCCTGACCCTCCCTTATGCCTCTTTCTTCCACCACCATACACTGTATGTCTCTTGATCTCCATCTTACCCTCTCTTTTTCTTCTCTGCTATCTCCTTTTGTCACACTTTTTGTTTATTTCCCTCCTCTTCCTTCCTCTATTTTCTGTCTCTTCTTTTTTGCTTTAAAGATGAAAAATATGTCCGAGTTCATAGGTGCCTACCGCCTGGACTCATCAGCGCAAATTGTGGAATTCACGTAGAGTGGTGGTCAGGGGGCATGTTCCCCCCCTTGTTTCCTGGAAGAAGTAATTCTATAACATATGTGAAAGATGGAGTTGAAATTAATTGTATTATCATTGGGGTACTGCAACCAACCGCAGTACATATGTTTTCATAGCGTATGGTTACATTGGATTTTAGAATGTATACTCCGGCTGCAGTGAAAATCTTGCATTACAGTGAAAATCTTTATCTTAAATATAAAAAAATAAAAATAAAAAAAAAACAGCTTGTCTATCCTATGTTTCTTTATCAGTCAATTACATTTATCATTTGCTGTAACCATATCCAATCATTCAAACCTTTATTGAACGTGTATTGAAAAGTTCCTTTGCTCATTACATGCAGGGGTGGCTGCTGCTGGGGTATAGAAAGACAACAAAAATCTAAATTAAAAAAAAGCTTAGTGATGCCCACCGCATCGCCGCCACATTGCCGCTCTTCTGGCTCCACTCACTGCAGGCACAGCACAGGCTCCCAGTCTGCCCTGCAGCCAATCCTAATGCTGCTCTCAGGCTGGCAGCAGCATGAAAGCAGAGTCAGGATTGGTCTGAGCACCCTTGCTTTACGCTCCCAGGCAGACTGAAAGCCTGTGCCTGCTGTCTCCAACTCAGCAACACAGCTCAGGTTAGAGAGAGCTCAGTGCGCATGTGGGTTTGGCCGTCCTGAGACAGCCAACCAAACTCACATTTACATTAAGGGGAGTGCACACCACTCCCCCTCCCTACCTGTCATCCCACATGGCCCTGCCCCCTCAACAAATATAGCGATAATAAACATGGTTTATCATCGTTTTATTTTTCAAGTTTTGCAGCTGCTGCTGCTGGTGGGAGACGCTCCTGCGCCATAGCTGAGGAGCTGCCGCTGATTAGTATGTATTGCTATTTGTCAAAATACTGATATTTATTGCTGGCGAACCATGAAATAAATGGTAACCTGATGCTTTACTAAAAGATGTAAATTTTTAAGCGTCTTAACAATTTTCAGTAGCAAACTCAGAGAGACAGGGATGAATGTTTGACTTGGTTTCGATTGGATTTTTGCCCTGCAGGATGTACAAAGATGCAATCATCATACACACATGCAGATTGGGCAGAAGCAGTGGAGAGAAGCACAGCTCGGTCACTATCTGGCACCAGGGGGATAGCTTAGACATAGAAATTTGAGAGGAGGATGAAGCTCAAATTTCCCAACTAATAATGTAGTGGGCCACTGTTGGAAAGTGGATTACTGGTAAGGGAAGGTAATAAAAGACACTTAGCAATAGGCCACTAACCCCCACCAGGTCCAGTTAGGTCTCAATAAATTAACCCCAGTCTAATCTTTGGTAGCTTGGCAACGAGCGAAAAGGCTTAACTTAGGAGACAAAGGGGGTCATTATGACCCCGTTGGTCGGCGGTAATATGGAGGAAAGTACAGCCAACAGGCTGCCAGTACTTTCCTCCATATTATGACAGTACCACACCGACCGCCATGGCGGTAATGGCCATCAAGCTGGAGACAACAATCTCCAGCCTGGCGGCTGTCACTTGCAGGATTATGACCCCGCCTCCCACCATGGTTTTCATGGCTTCCTTACCGCCACGAAAACCATGGCAGTAGGCACTATCAGTGACAGGGAATCCCTTCCCTGTCACTGATAGGGGTCTCCCCTACCCCTCTTCCCCTCCACAAGATTCCCCATCTCCCCCTTCCTCGCCAGACCCCCCTTCATACACCCCTCCCTTCACACAAACATACACACACCCATTCCCACATTCATCCATGCATGCATGCATCCATTCACACACACATCCACACACACTTACATACATACACTCAGACACGCATTCACACTACTCAAGATACATGCACTCACACCCCTAAACATGCACATACATACAACATGCAACACACACCCGCATACATGCATGCACAGACATACACACACACCCCCACACACACACAACAACCCCCACCCCTCCCCTGTTGGAGCACCCACTTACCTGTGTCCAGGTGGTCCCCCGGCAGAAGACGGGATGGGCGCTGCAGCCAGCACCAGCATCTGCCAGCAGAACACCACCAGGCCGTATTATTCTCATAATTTGGCTAGCGGCAGTCTACTGGCCTGGGGCTGCTGGTGGCAGCAGCGCCACCTTACTGCCATCCAACACATGGCCACGGCTGGATTTCCACCATCCGTCTGGTGGAAATCCGGCTGTGGTCATATTTTGGCAGATGGCTGGTAGCCACAGTGACAGTCTTTTGGCGGCCGTCACCATAGAGGTAGCCGCTTTTTACCGCCTGGGTCAAAATGACCCCCAAATTATGTAAAGCATTCAAGTATCACAAAACAATAATTAAATAAATCACAGGAAACAGTTTAAATATAATCAGATAAGGGGAACTGGAGATATATATTTTTAAAGAATTAGGGGGTCATTCTGACCCCGGCGGTAATTACCGCCATGGCGGAGGTTGGCGGTAGCACCGCAAACAGGCCGGCGGTGCTCCGCCGGGCATTCTGACCGCGGCGGTACAGCCGCGGCCAGAAGCGGAAAGCCGGCGGTGTACCGCCGACTTTCCGCTGCCCGTCAGAATCCTCCATGGCGGCGGAGCGCGCTCCGCCGCCTTGGGGATTCTGACACCCCCTACCGCCATCCTGTTCCTGGCGGTTCTCCTGCCAGGAACAGGATGGCGGTAGGGGGTGCTGCGGGGCCCCTGGGGGCCCCTGCCGTGCCCATGCCACTGGCATGGGCACGGCAGGGGCCCCCGTAAGAGGGCCCCACAAAGTATTTCAGTGTCTGCCTAGCAGACACTGAAATACGCGACGGGTGCAACTGCACCCGTCGCACCTTCCCACTCCGCCGGCTCAATTCTGAGCCGGCATCCTAGTGGGAAGGTTGATTTGCCCTAGGCTGGCGGGCGGTCTTTTGGCGGCCGCCCGCCAGCCCAGGGCAAATCTCAGAATCACCGCCGCGGTCTTTTGACCGCGGTGCGGTGTTCTGACGGCGGTACCTTGGCGGACGGCCTCTGCCGTCCGCCAAGGTCAGAATGACCGCCTTAGTGTTTTTTAGCCCAAAGAAACGAATAGCACCAATCTGGTCTTCTGATCACACCTCGACCGGGGCAAAGTCAAACTTTAAGGATGACCGCAATGGTGCCCTGCTCGGCTACAGCAAGTTGAATGCCTCAGTCAAAAGTTTACCTTCGGACTTAGTCGTTTTCTTGCAGATTTATTTCAGCGGGACGAACTTGCAAGTAAGGCAAGCCGGTTAGACTCACCCCGCGGGTCGATCCTTCTATTAAGTTCACCAGTCTTCTTCAAACTTCTAGATCTTCTTCCAGAAGGTCTTTGAAGGTCATGTAGGAGTCCACAGCTCACCTCAAGATCCCAGAAGCTCTGAGTTGCTCCTTGAGGGAGCAGACTCAAACTCCCAGAATGCACCTGGCTCAAACTCCAAAATGGCTACTGGACAGTGGCCAGCTGATAAGTTTCTTCAGGATTTGATGCAGGGGACTCTGGTTAGCTATTTTTCACCTACAGCAAACAGGGAGTCCCTTCTTGATGCAGCTGAAGCCAGGCAAAGTCCTTCTTGTGGTGAAGCCAAGAGTGCAGCTGGTGCAGTCCTTCAGAGTGCAGTGTCCAATTGTAGGTCAGGGGTCCAGCAGGGCAGTCCTTCTTCTGATGTTTTTCCTCATAGGGATCTGAGGTGTTGGTGCAGCTCTGCCATGTTTATCCTTGTTCCTGTGTGAAAAATAGGGGGATCCTGGGTATTCAATCACAGGCATGCTCCTTCCCCCTGTGATGACCACTTCCTGGGAAGTGTGGGAAAAATCTATCCCAGGGAACAACATTCCTCAAAAATCCAACATGGCTAAAAGAGATTTTTGAAGGTTAGGTCTGGCTGAGCCCACCCACTCCTGCCCTCTCCTAGTCTAAACAAGAGAGCACTTAGGGCCCAGACGTAGAAAAATCAGTTTTTGAGACTTGCAAATTGCGAGTCTGAGCGACTCGCAATTTGCAAGTCGCAAAAACGGATGCAGAATGGTGTCTCAGACACCTTCTGCGACTCGCTATGGGGTCGCAAAGACCCACCTCATCAATATTCATGCGGTGGGTCGCATTTTGCGACCCCATAGCGAGTCCCTGCACTCACAGGGATGGTGACCTGCTGTAGTCAGCAGACCTCCATGTCTGTGACTGCTTTATAAATAAAGCAGTTTTTTTTTCATTTTGCAGCCCGTTTTCCTTAAAGGAAAACGAGTTGCAAAATGAAAAATAAACCGAAACCATTTGGTTTCGTTTTTTTCAGAGAAGGCAGTGGTCCGTAGGACCACTGCCTGCTCCGAAAAAATATTTTTCTCGACATTCACAAAGGGGATGGGGTCCCATGGGGACCCCTTCCCTTTTGCGAATGTGTTACCACCAGTGTGACACTGGTGGTAACTGTGAGTTGGTTTCCGACCGCATTTGCGTTCACAAAGCAACTCTGAATTGCGATGCGAGTCGCAAATAGGAAGGGAACACCCCTTCCTATTTGCGAGTCGCATTCCCAAATTGCGATTCGCTACCGACTCGCAATTTGGGAATGTGCATCGCGTGAGGCCGTTTGCATGGCGCAAACTGCGTTTTTCGCAGTTTACGCCATGCAAACGGCGTGCTACATCTGGCCCTTAATTGTCTGGGGTTGCAGGATGTGAGGGAGGTGCTGGACTGCTCCAAATGTCCTTCCCTGCCTTTGAAGACCAGTTTGGCAGTCCCCCCCCTTTTCTGCTTCCCCATCTAATGAGGCAGATCTCCTCCCCAAGGCACATCGTTTGTGTTAAGCCCAGGCCGCTTCACACCTTATCAAGGCAGCCTGGTCACCCACTGATAATGACGCTTTTGCAGAATAGCAGTTGATATTGAAATTAAAACAATACCACTAAAAGTTTGAAGAAAATAAAACGAATAAAAGCAACAAAGCATAGTAACTGGATAAAAGGGCACAGTTTGCAAGCCTAGGCTAAGCGATGAATGTGCTCAAGCAACTAACTAAAATGGACCTGTTGGACTTTTTGCCTTACGCAAGGTCATCCCCAGTCTTTTTGCCTCCTTCCTCCTGGTTTTTCTGACCTATCGCTGTTGGCTCTAGGACTCTGAGCACTTTATCACTGCTGACCAGTGCTAAAGTGCAGGTGCTCTCCCATCTAAAGTTGATATGATTGGCTTATACCTTATTGGCATATTTAATTTACCTATAAGTCCCTTGTACAGTGGTATCTCGATACCCAGGGCCTGTAAATTAAATACTACTAGTGGGCCTGCAGCGCTGCTTGCGCCACCCACTGAAGTGGACTTTTAAACCTGTCTCAGGCCTGTTAGTGCAGGGCCTGTGTACGCAGTTTTCTGCCACAGGGACTTGGCATCTAAATTTACTTGCCCGGCCCAGAACTCCCCTTTTACTACATGTAAGTCACCCCTAAGGTACGCCCTAGCTAGCCCTATGGGCAGGGTGCCATATATGTAGAAAGGCAGGATATGTGGCATATTGCATGGCCTGTCCTGGTAGTGACAAAGTGGCTAACTTGGTGTCTCACTGCTGTGAGTGCTGCCTTCTCATAGGATTGCATTAGAAATGCCCTGCCTTATGTGTAAAGGGTATTGTCTGATTTATGAGGGGTAGCGTAGGCGTGTTTGGTATGGTTGTGATGGTGATAATAAATACTGCTTACTGGTGTGGGTGTATTTTTTATTACTATCACAGAAATGCCACTTCTAGAAAGTGCGCATTTATCTGTGCTTATGACTCTGGTGTTTTGCAGCTTGACTCCAATCCACGTCTGGGCAGAGTGACAGTTGGGGATTTGTGCATACTTTTCAGACAGCCTGTACACAGGGAGGGTGGAGGTGTCACAGAGGTGCATCTACATACTAAATAGTCTTCCTGGGCTGAGAGAAGGGAGAGGCGGGACACACTTACATTTGTAAAGGCTGTACCCTGGCCTCACACAATAGGGTGGTTAACCCCCACTGATGTTTGGAGCCTGTGCTGAAAGGAGAGAGGGGGCACTCCCAGAACCAGTTGTAACTGGCTGGAACCTCCTCTCCCTACCATTGTAAAACACTGTAAGAACTGACTATAAGTACACAGGAATTTTCCCCACAATTTGGACACTCTTGGAAATTGAACCTGGACACAAGACGCTGCTGAATGGACTCACCAGGAAACCGCCTTGGACTGCTGCTGCTGTGCTAACCTGTGACCTGCCTGGTCACTAGGAGGAACTGCCATCATCTGCACCCCTTGTGCTGGCCTGTAGCTGGACCCACCAGCCTTGTGCTCCTTCCTGCTTCATTGTTCCCAGGGGCAGGGTGCCGTGGCCCCTGACCCCTGTAACTTTTCCCTTCACGAGGAGTGCTGCCTTGATATCCCCTTTGCGCTGAGAGAGCACTCTTCTGTGCCCTCAGGCACTTCGAGGCACCTGTTTCATGCTGAAATCACTGCCGCAACCCGGGCTATAAGTATGGCCTTAGCGCTTTGAAAAGCGCTTCCTGGATGGCCCCCAGTAATCACGGTCCCCGGAAGGGCCCATCAATGGTCTAGAGGAGGTGCGTGCCGCCCTCTTCTCCTCAAAAGGATGTCAGAGGCCCCCATTTTGCGCATAGGAGCGCCGGGGGCCCCATTGTTCATCTTCTAGGCACTGGAGGTGCCTTCATCAAGCCAGGTACTGTTAAAGGAACAATATATAGAACATAAGTTCTTACTAGAGACTTTGTCTGATTTATATGTTGCCTACCTGTTTTTGATGGTGTTTCATAGGCATATGCAAATGTTCCTTTTATGGGCATGACTTGCTAATATGTTTCCCTAACTTGCCATATTTTTTCTAATGTTCCTACTATGGGCGTTTTATGATATTCTTATGACAAGTGTTCTAATGTGATAATGTGTTTCCTGACTACGGCTTATGTTGCAGAATACTGAGTAACCCCTGTGTTATGTGTGACTATTGCTAATTTGCAGAGTAACTAATGTGTAACGTTCTGACAACTGCTAAGGTAGCAGGATAGTACTGATATGTGATATTTGGTCTGATAATTGCGTTGTGTACAATACAGTATATTTTCATATAATCTGGTGTTGTGTTTCCTTTGTGGTGGGGATATTGCGTCACATGTGTGTGTGTGTTGTGCAAACGCTTTACACATTGCCTCCGGGTTAAGCCTGACTGCTTGTGCCAAGCTACCAAGGGGGTGAGCAGGGGTTAGCAGGGGTTATCTTGGACGTGTAACTCCCTTGCCCTGACTAGAGTGGGTGGGTTCTGCCTGGCTGAGGTGCATACCCTAGCCAACCAGAAACCCCATTTCTAACATTGGTCATCAGCGGTGAGGATAGGACTTGCGCTTGCACAATACCATTGTGACTCATTATTTCACTACAAGGATTGCGTTAAGACCATCACATGTTTGGCTTCTCTTAACTTTCTCTCTTTGGTCATTTTTCCTGTTTTCAGTTCTCACGCTTTGGTATTGTGGTTGTCACATTTGAGTTATTTGTACCTTTTCAAGATGGGGCTTACCTTTGATTTAGAGGACCTGCTGTTTTACACGCAGGAGGAATTAGAGGGGTTCTGTAGAGAGAGAGGGCTGCCTGTAGAAGGGGACCTCAGGAGATCTCTGAATTTCTTTGAAAGGTTTGTGACATATACCCAGGGAGGGAGTGTGCTTAGGGGGTACCCAGAGGATCCTGAGTGTGGCGAGGGTTCCCAATGGGAGGGCTCCCAGACCTCATCCCTAGAGAGTGGTAGAGAGACTGATCAGGAGGGTGAGAATGTCCGGTTGGGGACGCCAGTTGACAGGGAAGGCCCCAGTGATAGGGAGTCCCTTGCTGGGTCCAGTGTAAGAAGCAGGGCTACCTCTCATTCCTTGACGCCTGATGAGCTAAGAGATAGGCGGGAAGAGAGGGACCTGAAGTTGCAGTTAGCACGCCTAGCTGTTGAGGAGAGAATGGCTGAGGTAGAGAAGGCCTTAGTATAGGAGAGAATGGCAGAGGCAGAGAGGGCCTTTGCCAGAGAAAGACTCGCTCTAGAGCGCAGTCTGAAGGTTCTGGACTCACCAGCGCTGCAGGTGGAGTCCAGTGGTGGCAGCAATGTTCAGTGCTGTAGCAAAGATGTTCCTCACATACCCATAGATCTGGTACCTAGGTTCCAAGAGGGGGGTGACATACGTCAGTGGTTAAAGGAATATGAGAGGGCTCTGGTAGAGCGCAGGATCCCTGAGAAGGTTTGGGGAACTGGCCTAGGGAGCTTTATTCCTGAGGAGGGGAGGGATGCCCTACTGACTCTAGAAGAGAGTGACAGGGAGGGGTACTCCGCTGTCAAGAATGCACTGATTGTGAAGTATGGTTTTTCCCCTGAGGAATACAGAAAAAGGTTTAGGGGTGGTAAGAAACTGTCCCACCAGTCTTGGGAGGAGATTGTGGAGGATTGATGCATTGCTCTAGATGGATGGGTGAAGGATAGCACAGTAAACAATTTTGAAGGGCTGTTTAATCTGATTGTCAGAGAGCACCTGTTTCGTTGTTGTTTTTCAGAGTTACGCCAACACTTGTCAGTGTGTGAGCTCTCTGACCCCAGGGAGCTTGCAAAGGAGGCAGCCTTCTGGTTGCGTACCAGAGGGTCTGGTGTGGCATTAGGGGGTGTTCCTAATGAGAGTGGTCTAGGTGTTTCCCAACCAGGTGTGGTGGGAAAGGCTTGTGTCCCAGGTAGGTCCCAGTGTGTTGGGGCGGGTAAGGCACCCCATGTCCAGTCTCAGAGGAGAGGGAATGGGGTTGGGCTGAGGCCCAGGGTACCTGCGCTCCAGTCTCAGGTCCTGGAGGGTTCCATGAGTGAACGCCAGGAGGTGAGCCTAGCCTGTGCCGTAGGGCCAGCTGTTCAGAAGGATCCCATTTTGTCATTAGGACTTAGGCGGGTGGCTGGTGATAGCGTTCCGCCGGTCCTGGTGTCCGGTAGTCTCGCTCTACAGCGGAGGAGGCGGAAATCCAGGCATAGGGTTGAGAGGGGGCTGCGGGCCCCAGTGGAGAACCTGGAGGGTCAGGGGTCAGCTCTGAGAGCAGAGCCCCCCAGGAATGACCTTGGTGAGACCATTTCTGGGCTGGGGGGAATCCAGACTCTGTCAGATGGGCAGAGGTCAGGAGACCTGCGCCAGCCAGACTCTTGTGTGGCCCTTGGAGAAGGTGTTTCCCTGGTGGGGGGTAGGTGTGCCCCCCAGGAAGTCCTGGTGCGCCAGGCAATGATTCAACCACAGGGTGGTGACTCTGGGTTGGATGATCAGGTTCAGGGGGTAAACTCTGACCTGATGGGGAGTAGGTGTGCTCCCAAGGAAGTCCTGGTGCTCCAGGCAGTGGTTCAACCGCAGGGTAGTGACTCTGGGCTGGATTGGCAGATTCAGGGAGGAAGCTCTGATCTGGTAGGGGGTAGGTGTGCTCCCAAGGAAGTCCTGGTTCGCTGGGCAATGGTTCAGTCTAAGGGTGTCGTCCCTGGACTAGATAGACAGGTTCAGGGGGTAAACTCTGACCTGTTTGGGGGGGGCGGTTAGTGTGCTCACCCCGTGTGAAACTTCTGGTGGCTTCTCCCGAGGCGGGGAGACGCAGGACTCTGGAAGTGGGGTTCAGGGTGGTAGAAGCCCGCCCCGGACCCCGGTGCAACCCAAGGGTGTCGTCCCTAGGTTGGGTGGTCAGTCGCCAGGTAGT
The DNA here is from genome assembly GCF_031143425.1 of Pleurodeles waltl. Taxonomy (NCBI): domain Eukaryota; kingdom Metazoa; phylum Chordata; class Amphibia; order Caudata; family Salamandridae; genus Pleurodeles; species Pleurodeles waltl. The sequence continues at coordinate 1,733,242,970 of NC_090444.1, forward strand.
GATCCTGGGCTGGCGAGAGAGTTGTGCAGGGCTGCTGTACCCAGCACCCTGGCAAGTGTGGATTCTGGTGATACCCCTCCTAGGAGAGGAGGGCGGATCCTAGACGGAGGGGTAGAGGGAGGAGAGCCTCGCCTCTAGCCCCTGTAGAACCTATGGGGGCGGACCCTAGGTTGGTAGATCAGTGGCAGGGTAGAGCCCCTGAACTGATTGGAAATGGAGTGGAGACAGGTTGCTTTGCACCTGGGGATACTGCCCCCCACTCGTTATGGTTTCAGAGACCAGAGTCTCCTAGATGGCCTGGGGCCTGGTTCTGGCCATTGGCAGCTAGAGAACCCCCGTGGGTTGGTCTAGGCTGCCTGGGAAGCATTGACAGAGAGATCCAAGTGGAGTCAGGAAGGCGTAGAACTGGAACATGCCCCTGCTGTTGTCGGCCTGGGTCCTTGTTCTATCGCCCCAATCAGGAAAGTACATGAAGGTATTGATTGTTCTCCCCTGGCTTTTGGCTGGTAGGGGGTTGTGTTGGACTTTTTGCCTTACGCAGGGTCATCCCCAGTCTTTTTGCCTCCTTCCTCCTGGTTTTTCTGACCTCTCGCTGTTGGCTCTAGGACTCTGAGCACTTTATCACTGCTGACCAGTGCTAAAGTGCAGGTGCTCTCCCATCTAAAGCTGGCATGATTGGCTTATACCTAATTGGCATATTTAATTTACCTATAAGTCCCTTGTACAGTGGTATCTCTATACCCAGGGCCTGTAAATTAAATACTACTAGTGGGCCTGCAGCGCTGCTTGCGCCACCCACTGAAGTGGACCCTTAAACCTGTCTCAGGCCTGTTAGTGCAGGGCCTGTGTGCGCAGTTTTCTGCCACAGGGACTTGGCATCTAAATTTACTTGCCCGGCCCAGAACTCCCCTTTTAGTACATGTAAGTCACCCCTAAGGTACGCCCTAGCTAGCCCTATGGGCAGGGTGCCATGTATGTAGTAAGGCAGGACATGTGCCATATTGCATGGCATGTCCTGGTGGTGACAAACAGCCTAACTTGGTGTCTCACTGCTGTGAGTGCTGCCTTCTCATAGGAGTGCATTAGAAATGCCCTGCCTTATGTGTAAAGGGTATTGTCTGATTTATGAGGGGTAGCGTAGGCGTGTCTGGTATGGTTGTGATGGTGATAATAAATACTGCTTACTGGTGTGGGTGTATTTTTTATTACTATCACAGAAATGCCACTTCTAGAAAGTGCGCATTTATCTGTGCTTATGACTCTGGTGTTTTGCAGCTTGACTCCAATCCACGTCTGGGCAGAGTGACAGTTGGGGCTTTGTGCATACTTTTCAGACAGCCTGTACACAGGGAGGGTGGAGGAGTCACAGAGGTGCATCTACATACTGAATAGTCTTCCTGGGCTGAGAGACGGGAGAGGCGGGACACACTTACATTTGTAAAGGCTGTGCCCTGGCCTCACACAATAGGGTCGTTAACCCCCCACTGATGTTTGGAGCCTGTGCTGAAAGGAGAGAGGGGGCACTCCCAGAACCAGTTGTAACTGGCTGGAACCTCCTCTCCCTACCATTGTAAAACACTGTAAGAACTGACTATAAGTACAGGTGAATTTTCCCCACAATTTGGACACTCTTGGAAATTGAACCTGGACACAAGACGCTGCTGAATGGACTCACCAGGAAACCGCCTTGGACTGCTGCTGCTGTGCTAACCTGTGACCTGCCTGGTCACTAGGAGGAACTGCCATCATCTGCACCCCTTGTGCTGGTCTGTAGCTGGACCCACCAGCCTTGTGCTCCTTCCTGCTTTATTGTTCCCAGGGGCAGGGTGCCGTGGCCCCTGACCCCTGTAACTTTTACCTTCACGAGGAGTGCTGCCTTGATATCCCCTTTGCGCTGAGAGAGCACTCTTCTGTGCCCTCAGGCACTTCGAGGCACCTGTTTCATGCTGGAATCACCGCCGCAACCCGGGCTATAAGTATGGCCTTAGCGCTTTGAAAAGCGCTTCCTGGATGGCCCCCAGTAATCACGATCCCCGGAAGGGCCCATCAATGGTCTAGAGGAGGTGCGTGCCGCCCTCTTCTCCTCAAAAGGTTTGTCAGAGGCCCCCATTTTGCGCATAGGAACGCCGGGGGCCCCATTGTTCATCTTCTAGGCACTGGAGGTGCCTTCATCAAGCCAGGTACCGTTAAAGGAACAATATATAGAGCATAAGTTCTTACTAGAGACTTCGTCTGATTTATATGTTGCCTACCTGTTTTTGATGGTGTTTCATAGGCATATGCAAATGTTCCTTTTATGGGCATGACTTGCTAATATGTTTCCCTAACTTGCCATATTTTTTCTAATGTTCCTACTATGGGCGTTTTATGATATTCTTATGACAAGTGTTCTAATGTGATAACGTGTTTCCTGACTACTGCTTATGTTGCAGAATACTGAGTAACCTGTGTGTTATGTGTGACTATTGCTAATTTGCAGAGTAACTAATGTGTAACGTTCTGACAACTGCTAAGGTAGCAGGATAGTACTGATATGTGATGTTTGGTCTGATAATTGCGTTGTGTACAATACAGTATATTTTCATATAATCTCGTGTTGTGTTTCCTTTGTGGTGGGGATATTGCGTCACATGTGTGTGTGTGTTGTGCAAATGCTTTACACATTGCCTCCGGGTTAAGCCTGACTGCTCGTGCCAAGCTACCAAGGGGGTGAGCAGGGGTTATCTTGGACGTGTAACTCCCTTGCCCTGACTAGAGTGGGTGGGTTCTGCCTGGCTGAGGTGCATACCCTAGCCAACCAGAAACCCCATTTCTAACAGGACCCATGACATGGGATTTATTAGAACAATTACTTTGATACCTAACTCAAGGTATCTGATACTTAAGGGACTTTATTAATTAAAATAAAGTCTCCCCATTTTTGCCTATGGAGGACATTCACTATAGTAAGGGAAAAATTGGATTTGGCTATTTTACCTCACCAGGTTTATAAAGCAATTTCTATAAGGTCACTGCTTATAGTTACATGGCACCCAACCCTAGGGGCACATAGGGCACACCTTAGGGGTGACCTATATGTGAAAATAAGGTAGTTTAAGACTTTGGATGTACTTTTTGATTCTAAAGTCAAATTTGCATATAACTTTAGTTTAAAAGCAGCCAGCAAGGCAGGCCTGCCTTTAAAATGACACTGGGCACCTCAGCAGTGTACCTATGGGTGCACTACCTATGCTGTGGTCCCTAAACCTACATGCCCTACCATATACTAATGACTTATAGGTAGGTTGATACTGCCAATTTTATTAGCCTAATTTGCATATCCAATTTATAAAGAGCACTGGCCCTGGGACTGGTAAGCAGTACCCAGGGCAAAGCCCAGAGTCAGTAACCATTGGTATCTGTTCAAAAGGTTTTGGGGGTAACCAGGGCAAAAGGAAGACTTTCCTACAGCCACGAGGTGAATATGTGTGGTGACCAAGGTTTGGGATGAAGTGTTCACATGATGAGCAGGATCAGTACTGATTTGCAGAAAGTGGGCCAATGGGCCTGATTTATAACCTGACAGACAAGTACTCTGTTGTAATGGTGATGGAGTACTTTGTCTGCCAAACTCAAGATCCACCTGCCTCATTTTGATTTGGGCAGACTGCAAGTTTTATGCTTGCAGAGTGAATCTTACGTTGTGTAAAAGTAAGCGATCTTCCCATCCAACTGCCCACCCTTTTTAGAGTGCATTTGTCTTTTACTGTCTGTCACCGCCATGTATACCGTGGTAGTGAGGAATATTAGAAGAAGAAAAAAGACCTCCATCTCATGGGAGAAAACTGATGTGGGGTTGTTAGTTTTTTTACCTGCTTTGGGAGTTTGTTTTTGATAAATAAAAAAACTTTGGAAACGTTTGATGGTCAGCCGTTATGTTTGATGTTACCACCTGTTAAACCTTTCATAGAGCAACCAATGTAATGTATTGGAGTTGTCGACTGGGCTGGCAGAGATCTCTAAATTTGGCAGGTAGAGTAAAGGCACTTGAGTCTTCCGTCACCAAATCTGCTTTAACTCCATCTGCCAAATCCTAAATCAGGTCCTCTGTCATGAGGGGCACATTGGCTGAAAAACAATGATTTGAAATGCTACAGTATGAGCTTACCAGCGTTTACACTAGTTGCAAGCATTTGTCTCATCACCTTTTGGGTGAATGATTGCTAGTAGTATGCCTGGAAAGCTGACACTGGCATGGCTTTCTGAGCCTACAACTATCAATGTTTGTGAAATCTAAAGAGTAGTACATTTATATCCATTCAAGAAGTATTTCTGTGGGTGGTGATTTGCTAATTTATTTAGTACAGTTACTAAAGGGCATATCTAGAAAGCAGTGGTGCAACACAGAGCAGCAAGCAAAGTACTGCACTCTGTTGTGTCAATTGAAGAAAACAGAGATGTGCTATATCTTCAAAAGAATGGCACATTTCTGCACTCTCTGTCTTGCCACACTTTCATCTGCCTACCACCAATGCAGAAACCCTTGAACAATGGTGTCTGCATTATGGTCAGGATAGTTTTAATGTAGGAGAGGCTACCATTCAGCAAAAAAATAACACCCTTGGAGACTTTCTCATCTTTGTATGTGTGCTGCAGAATGTAATGCATCTACAAAGAGGAAAGAACAAGGAGAAATACAAATATTTCTCCTCCCTATGCCAGCCTCAGACAAATGCACCATTTTGGCACAAACCAATGTCTAAACTCTTTCTAAATATGTGTTTGCACTGAAATCTATGAATGGGGTGCATGGGAACGCCATGCACTACCCTTGGAAAGCGTACCTAATGCAAAGTAACACAAAAGAGTGCAATGCACTTCGTTGTGTCAATTTTCCTTAAAAGTCATTCAAATCGCTATTTGCATGGTTTTATAGGTACCAAAAAATGATTTCGCTTCGGGCTGTTTCAAAAAAAGTAACACAACCCTGATGAAAAATCACTGTAAATCCAAGCCTAAATATATTTACTTCCCTGGCCCAAAAAATTAAGTTAAACCTTATAGTAAAATCAGGATGACAAGAAAAGCCAACACATACGGAGCAGAATCAGGGTCCCCAGACAAAACTACAGAGAATGTATTTATTTGGGGGAGTGCCACACCTCAATCCCCCTGTCTGAAGCTACACCATAGTCTAAACTCCTCCTTATGCATCAGGGAAGGATAGGTGTCGGCTCCTGGTCTGGCACCAGCCTGCCCTGTGAGCTGACACACTCCCTAAAGCCCTCCATTTGCCTAGTCCGACTTAGTTCCCATTTACAACTTGCTCATAGCAGGTGGTAAGTGGGAGCTTTAATACCTATGAAATTGAGAGTTTTGTGCACAATTTGACCATAAAAAATAAGTCTCCTTAGCTATTCCCCATTCCGTGGGGATTAACACATCATTGCACTGTACTGGTGTTGTGTTTTCACATGGTATTTATGTTTACAATGATAGAGTTTGCACGCACCAGTATCATAAAGCTTATAATCAGACCCATAGATTAGTTTTAATTTTATTTTTCAGGGGTAACAGAATGTGTGTGGCTTCTATCAGTTAAGATTTTTGAGCACAACTTTTAAAAAGCTACAATTCCATCTCAAAGAAATATATTATCTCAACCTTTTCTTTTTAAGTAAAGGGTTTTTGCTATATCACATATATCAAATTCATCAAAATTATACATATACATGTAATATTGAATTTTCTAAAAAAAGCTACACATTAAAAAAAATATTTTTGTGGAAATTGTGTGCAATTTGTTCTTTATTGAAATGACTATAGTTTAGTTCTATAGTTTAAAAAAAATACATACTTGTTCTTATGGCCTGGTATCTTTAAAACTATTTAAAAAAAATCTGTAACAGTTTATTTTTCGTATTATGCACTTTTAAATGATTTATGAATAGAACAAGAGCATCAACCTACGTCAGCTTTTGCCTTTTCAAATTTAGCTTGTAAATCAGGTATGTTTGTTCAGCTGTATTTATATAGCACAAAGCTTGTTTAGAAGCAATGGAGCGCTGAACAGGGGACAAGAGCTCAATAGACAACTTAAGATCTTACGATATTATGCAGGTTTCTAATGAATAGGAAGATAGTGGCCTTTGAGGGAATATCTCTTCAGTTTGTTCGTTTTTCACTACTGTGAGGCCCATCCTTCCCATAGGATAACAGTTGAAATTCCTTATAACATTTAATGAGCTATAATTTCCAGTTGGGAGAGGTAGTTATGCAATGTTTGTTATCTTTGGAACTACAATGAATAACTGTATTTAATGACTTAACATCAAGTTTTGATTACAATTTGCAAGTTTTAGAAAGTTGTCATTGTTCTGCCCTTAGGACTTTTGTGCCTTCAGTCTGCCCAAGTCACATGACTGCATGTAATTGATAGACTTTGTGAATTCCTCCCTCCCAGTCACATAATAGTGGGATTAGGTGTCTGAATGAGCCATTTGCTGGCAGGATGGGGTCGGAGCTGAGCACAGCCCCACTTGCTATTGAATAGGGAGTGCTCTGCCTTCACGCAAAGGGCGGATAACCTCCACATTGTCATTGCAGCCAGCTTGGAGTTGGGGAAGGGGTGTCAGGAAGTTCTATGCACTCTTACGTCACTGTCTAGAAGCTTCTCCCACCTTCCAGAAGGAGGGCACAAGGATAAATAAATAAGACCTCAGATGCCACTTCATCAGCACAATTCTGGACCTTTGGATACTTTCCTAGGAAGAAGGACTGCTGTGCTTCTGAAAGGACTGCCACTCTGCTAGACTGCTGTTGTGAAGGACTGCTGCCCTGCTGTGCTGACCTACTGCCTGCTGCCCTCTTAATTGGGTAAGATGAAACAGACCGGCATCTATTGAACCCAAGTCTCCAAAGTGACTCAAGGGCTAGTTAGCCTCAGGAACAGAAGACTCAAACAAACTTGAACCCAGCACCTGGACTCTGCTATCTGTGAGTCCTACCCTGCCATTCTTGTGGGTCCATTTTACTTAGCTGCTTGAGCACATTCCTAGGTTAGCCTAGGCTTGCAACCAGTGCCCTTTTACCCAGTTATGCTCTGTTGCTTTTATTCATTTTATTTTCTTCAAACTTTTAGTGGTATTGTTTTAATTTCAATATCAACTGCTATTCTGCGAAAGCGTAATTGTCAGTGCTATGGATGACATACTTTGCATCATGATCTTTTGCTCTGAATCACAAGAATCGAATGTGAGGCACACAAAATAATATTTTGTATTGCCGGCCCCAAGCCTGCGTAAAACAGTCCAGCGCTTGGATACATACCCACGTCAGGCTGCTGTGCATGAATATAAACATGTCCCTTATAAAAACATCTTGTGGGACAGAGGACATTAGAGGGGATTCCAGCTGGAATCCATTTTTTTTACCGACCTCAGCCTTTGTGTCTCCACGGATCCAGATCCTGAGACTGGCGGACTGACCTTGTACCATGATAACGGGGGTGGGGTGTGCTTCTCATGTACACTGTATGGACAGATTTGCCATGCTCTTGTTTAGGGGCTAGAGATGATGCTTTTAGGCAGAAATTGTACATTCATATTATGACAATATGTTGGGGTTGTTTATCCTAATCATTGCATATCATGTATTTTATTTTAGATTGCTGTCTTTTCAATAAATGTATTGAAAAGTGTCCTGCATTTATTTTCTTGCCTATGTGTACGTAAGAGACTTGTATGTGAAGAGAAAAGAGTAAGACTTGTTTCCACCATGATCTCCCTCAGAGGGTTTTCAGAGTCCTTGCAAGGATGCCATAAATCACCTTTACCGGTTGGGTTTTGGGGAGGTAATGCTAGTGAGCTGGGATGGTTGGACCGACAGCTGCCAACTGGTGAATGAGAAACTCAGTTGCCTACAATGAAGAGGTGCTGCCACCCCAAGTCTTGTTGCTTTGAGAGATTCCTTATGACGTGGCACCACCATCAAAGGTGTAGGCACCAAGGACCTCATTGCAAGTTTGGCGGTCATGGGACTGCAAAACTTGTGGTGGTGGTCAGGCCATCGTGGCTTTGGCGGTCTAACTGCCAAATTACAAATTTGACTTTTGAACTGCCAAAGGACTGCTGTCCCCGCTGGGAACATGGAGTCAGATGTATCACCAAGGCCATTTGCGATTCGCAAATAGCGATTTTTAAGAAATCGCTATTTCCGACTCGTAAAGTGCCATGTATCACATTTGCGAATCGGTAATAGCGATTTCTTAAAAAACGCAAATGCTATTACCGATTCGCAAATTGCGATACAGGCCTCATTCGCACCTATGGGCCTGTTGGCCCATATCTGCAAATTTTTGGCATTTCCAAAATTGCGATTTCTGAACCAGAAATCGCAATTTTGGAAATGCAAAACCCCAGGGTGCTGGGGGCCTAAGGCCCCCTCTGCTGCACCCCAAAAAATATTTTTGGGACATGTAAGATGCACACATGCCAAAAGAGCATGTGTGCTTTACATGTACAATTTAAAAATGCATTTTTAAATTTTGCACATGGTTACCACCAAGTTCAACTTGGCGATTCCTAAATGCCAAAATCGCTTTTAGGAATTGCTTCATACATGTGCTAAGGAATCGCAAATAAGGAATCCTTATTTGCGATTTCTAATTTAGAGAGTCGCAATTTGCGACTCTCTAAACAGGGTCACAATTTTAAGGAATCGCTATTTTGGCGATTCCTTAAAATTGCATTCAGAATGTATTTCATACATTCTGAAATGGCATTTTGCATTCGCAAACGGGCATTCGCACCGTTTGCGAATGCAAAATGCTTTCATACATCTGGCCCATGGTTCCATGTGGCAAGATGGTGGTTGGGCTTGTAACCAGACGTGGCAGTGCTGAATTTAGCACTGCCTGGCCGACTACAGCCAGCCTGTCTTTATGGCGGGATGCCACAACCATGTCATGGGCAGCGCAGGGGTCTGTTTTGCGGATGTTGGAGTGTTAGGGTATTGGCCTTGGCTCCCTTAAGGGAGCCGAGGTATACATCCTAACAATATTCCCGCTGGTCAGCCCGGTGAGAACATTGTAATACGCTCAGGAGAACGTCACCACTATGGCAGTGGCACCCTGCCCGTGAGTTTGGTGGTCCCGTGGTGGGACCTCCAAATTTGTAATTAGGCCCTAAGTCTCATGAGTATCTCTTGAGTATCTCTGTCTCACACATACTAGAGGTAACCTAAGTACCATCACACGGGGACGTCTGAGGTCTTAAGGATAATCCTCCTCAGCTGAATAAGCTGTGGTTCTTCAAGCTTGAACCATAAAAATATCTTTTCCCTTGTTGCTGTTCCCAACCCTAACACCTATTTTCAAATATGGCAAATAATGTAAACATCAAGGATAACTGCAGACAACAGCTCATGCAGTTTCTCTTAGTCCATGACTTAACATAAGATGGCTGAGATGTCACATTCTTTGTGGAAGCCCATGACGCATATAGGCCAGAAATGTTCTATTCCTGGGTCAATTTTCCTGAAGTAGATGTAAATACACATACATTTCATGCATACAGAATAGCAAACATACCCCAGCAGTACAGAGCTTATCAATATTTAGAGATACCTCTCTCTTATCAAGAACATCAAAATCTTTTCAATGGGACCCTTCCATATGTAACATGACCTGTGAGATTAGGTCCTTTAAGCAATGATAGACCAATGTAGCCAGCAATTGGCATGTATACCCCACACCCCAATGTGCAGGCTATGACAGTAGCTGAAGTAGGCACACTTTACAATGAGCTAATAGCAATATATAGAAGAGTAATGCAATTTGTAATGCGCCCAAGCAAGAGTTGCCCAAGCTGTTTATCAATTGGCCATTCCTGGAATTAATCCACAACCAGTCTACTCAATAATGGGAAAACACCCACAGAGTAGCAGAAAATTCCATTCTGGATTACACAAAAAAACAAATCAGTTTGAAGCAGTGGTTCCCCATAAGGGAACCCAAAACAAACATACAATTCTTACAATTTGCTTGTTGTTTGGCATGGTCTCCTCAATAGAAGATTTAACTCTTGGGGTTCAGTCTTTGCCGCAGTTTACACTACCACGCATGGTACCCTGACACTTGCCAATTTGCCGGAATTGTTAAAACAAATTCAAAATGAACACAGGGCCGCCTGCCCCTGGATTTTGGGATGAAACTGATGCACAGTTTTGACACAGTATCCTCAATTATTTAAGTAACATTAAAGGGAAAGCAGCAGCATTGGACATTCTCCAAAGACTCTGAGAAGTTCCTAAGCAGGAACAGGAGCGTGAGCTGCCAAAGATTATTTCCAAAACCTATAGTAGTATAGGAAGGGATACAAGAGGGTTCTAAAAATGCTGGGATAAACAAAAAACAAGTAAAGACAGACAAAGTCAGAGAGGAGATTCTCTGCATCCAGAGACCTCTGAAAGGAGATATAGGGGGTCATTCCAACCCTGGCGGTCATCGACCGCCAGGGTGGATGACCACGGAAGCACCGCCAACAGGCTGGCGGTGCTTCCCTGCCCATTCTGACCGCGGCGGTAAAGCCGCGGTCAGAAAAGGGGATCTGGCGGTTTCCCTCCGGATTTCCCCTGTCTGGGCTGAATCTCCATGGCGGCGCTGCAAGCAGCGCCGCCATGGAGATTCCGACCCCCTTCCCGCCACCCTGTTTCTGGCGGTTTTTACCGCCAGGAACAGGATGGCGGGAATGGGTGTCGTGGGGCCCCTGGGGGCCCCTGCACTGCCCATGCCACTGGCATGGGCAATGCAGGAGCCCCCTAACAGGGCCCCAGCATGATTTTCACTGTCTGCTTAGCAGACAGTGAAAATCGCGACGGGTGCAACTGCACCCGTCGCACCCCTGCAACACCGCCGGCTCCATTCGGATCCGGCCTCTGTGTTGCAGGGCCTTTCCCGCTGGGCCGGCGGGTGCTCCTTTGCCGGCCCAGCGGGAAAGCCAGAATGGCCGCCGCGATCTTTTGACTGCGGTGCGGCCAGATGGCGGTGACAGCATGGCGGACGGCTACCGCCGCCCGCCGCGGTCAGAATGACCGCCATAATCTCTGAAATAGAGAAACTTTAAAAAATCCTGATAGATACCAATACACTGATACATGCCCCTTTCGTTCCTTTAAGGAAACACCAGACAAACAGAGTGAGAGAGTGGGACAATCTGAAACCTTAATTGGCTAAACAAAGGCGAAGAAGGACTTAAAATGTTCCTCGGAAGCTTACGTTAAAAAAGAGGACACATCTTCTCAATAAAAAAGACATTTCAAAAGGAAAAAGATGGCTGCAATTTTGGTAAGATTTGCCAGCCATGCTCAGAATGTAGCTGAAGAACAGGATGTGGGCAGCGAATCTGCTAGACAGCACAGCAAAATCCACAATTTGTCACCAGAATCTTATAGATCATCTGGATGTGACGCAACTAATGACTTTCTCGTCTTCTCGTCATAGAGACAGCAGGCAGGCACGTCTCTGCACCCAACAGGGTCTATGAATTAAATGTCCAAAAAGAGGGTGACAGAGAGCGTACTATTGAAGCAATATTTTGGAAAAATGTAAACTGTGACATTCTTTTGCCCATGATTGGACTCTGATGCAGGCTTCGCGCTGTACCGCAACCACGTGGGGTGGGATGAAGAATCCCCCTGCCATGTGATACCAATTAGATTTCACCACAGGCTCAACCTTAATGTGGTATGAAACATGCGGCCAAAACTCCAGTGAGAAAGATTGTCACACAACTTGAGTACCAGGGAGTAATTGAACCCTGTGTCTCTGCAATGAACGATCTATTATTCCCCGTTGCCAGCCCAGATCATTCACACAGAATAGTCTTAGATTATAGACATTTAAACAGTCACACATGCACTTATGCAATACAAAAAGCACACAGCACAGCACTAATTATGAACATAGTGTGCAAAAATACAAAAACAAAACAGATATTTCCAGTGTTTTTTTCTGCCAAAATCTAGCCCCCCAAAGTCAAGTTAGCTCATTAGGCTTGCAGCATTGCTTTTTCCGATTACCTCAGTGGTATAAGGAAGAGCCCTAGGTTGTTTTCAGCCCGAGTAACATCAATACTACATGAAATTGAGGCATTGTCTTACATGGATGATATTTATCTCACAGATAACGACCTAAACATACATCTAGCCAGGGGGGATCTGATCATGTTAGGATTTGGTGCACAGGGCTCCAAATTTTATTTCAGGAAAACTAAAATTGCTTTCTTGAGTGTCCAATATCTGTGATCCAAACTATCAGCTAATGGCAAGAACTTGGTCCTGCACTTCCGAGAAAAATGTGCTCAACTTCAACCTCCAAGTGACATTAAGAAACTGCAGTCATTGACAGGTTTCTTTAATTTTGGCGGAAGATACAAATCTGATTATGCACAATTCATAAAACCACTTTATAATTTAATTCATCCAGATTTTTCAAGCAAACACTCAACAATAGAACACACACACATTCTCAGAGAACTTCAGCAAGACTTGCTTGGAGCAAAACATTTACACACATATGGCAACAAAACAAACTTGCCCATCAGAATAAGTGCTGGTGCCATCAACTTCACCTATGTCATATTCAATAAAGGTGACATGGTACCCAAAGCATACGAATCACATTTGTATTCGAATGCAGAACAACCTTTTGCACCAACTGAAAAAATACTGACTGCTGTTCAGATGGCTGTCATCAAGGAGAGACCACTTGCCTTTGTTCCAAATGCAAAAGAATTACATCCACGTTGGATTCAATGGGCAACCTCCCTGATTGTATGCAATTCATATTACTGTGTCCAGTCCTATAACGTGTACCTGAATCACTGGCTCCTGAATGGCTTCAGAGATTCCAAAGGGAATACCGTCAAACACAAAAACCTGTGGAGGAGGGTAGCTGACCTATGGGACAGACTGCCAAAAGCTCATGTAGTACGTGCATTGGGCCATCAATGTGTAGGAGTACATGTCGTAGGAAACACTTTGGCTGATGAAGCTGCCAAGTCTGCAGTAGCTACATCTTCTGTTACTGAACTAACTCGCTCACAGACGAGATTGGATAATGAGACACTGGCTGCTGTGAAAGCTTCGGTTGAACTAAAGCAGTCCTTAACAGCGAGAGTCATAGGTTCAGGCCCTAGTTGGCTTCATCACCCCTGTGGGGTCCAGAGAGCACTAAATGATCAGCCCACAAGGTCCTTGGGAGGTCGCACCCCCTATGAGATCCTCTTCGGGGTGTCTCTGTATGTCCCTGATCTTGATGGTTCCAGCGCGGTGGCGGCAGACACACCGCTTGACATAAATGAATGTGTCACTCTTTTACAGGAGCTACAGCAAATTTGTGATGAGAAGTCATGCACCTGGCCATCATCTTGGGAACAAGGGATTTGCCAACAATATCCACAGGTTGGATTCCTAAATTAGGGGATCTTGTGCGTGAAAAGATTGCTGCGAAAAAGGAATTCGGACCATTTTACAGAGCACCGGTTCCAGTCCTGTGAATACACGGTACCGAAGGTGTCATCATACCATCGCTGCCTGGTTCCAGGGAGAATAGATTTGTTCCTTTTGACAATGTCAAATAGCACCATGTGGCCGATCCTGCACAGTAGACCCAGAGGTCCTTAGGGTAGTACCCATTGCCCTCTCACTACCCGACAGGATATACCTTTACAAGCAGTAAACAACGTTTCTACCAGCACCAATGCTACAATTGCCTCCTCGTGCATGGTGGGGGGGGTGAGAATGAGCGTCTGCTGATTCCTGTCAACACTTTATTGGCAAACGCTGTCTGAGATATGAAACACCATTATTCAAACTCAACCCAGACAGATGACATCATCTACTATGAACTACCACAAATGGTTTCATCCACCAGCTCTGCACCTGCTCTTGTGCTTTGCACAGACTGTTTCTGGTTATTTCATCTACACTGATTACTTTTCTTTTGACTCATCTTCTTTTGCAACTGGGACTGTATTGAAGAAACGTAAGCTGTACGCTAGGATTAAGAATAATTACTTAATTTACCAATGGTATTATCTGTGGATAATGTGGACATTGCTTGCATTTCTGCTTTTGGATTGGTTTCGTTATTGTCCTTTTCTTCCTAATAAATGGTCATTACCTTCCTGAACGTTCTGCTGTTGAGCCGGTGAATGAGGTTTTGACACCTTACCTATCTTCCCAGGAAATCCGAAGAGACTTGATCCTTGTGAACATTTCAGCAGTCCCGATTCCAGATGGGATTGTGTAGGATAAAGTACCATTTGACAAATACAGTCCTACTGAGATCATTCAAATTCCATATGTGTTTAGAGGTTTAATGACTGGGGTGTTAAAACAGTTGATTCTATGCTATCTGAGCTTGAATACTTCACTGTGTTTGAAATTGAAGATGCAGCGAATTATGGGAAAATGTTTTGTTATCACCGTTATGGAAATTTCTTTCTGCACTGAACCAGTGCGCCATGATTAGGTTACAATTACACACAGTAGGAACATTGCTCAACACCACCTGTGGGAGACCCAAAACATATGTAGCTAAGTTTGCATATTTTACTGGGCATGACACCAGCAATGCTGTGTCATATTATTTCAAATTGCGGCCTCCAAAATGACGAAACTATTGCCAACCAATACAAAATTAACCTATTCAGATTCCTTTGTTTCCTGTCTTGCTGTGGAAGGCTATGAATCTTGGAAACACAGTATTGAATTCAAAAGTGCAAGGGGAACAAAAGATTGGCAAATTCGGGGTAGGGAAGTTTTGTTTAGAGCATGCTTTATTCCTTTACAAATGATATTTTTAAGTGACACCGTCCAGCAAAAATCCTGTTTGGGGTTACCAAAAATCAAAGAGTTAAACAGGCCCAGTATCCCCTCACTTGCTAAATTTCACAATTGGCAACATTCTTAAATCTCGCTCAAAAACAAGTAACTGCTTGGGTTCAGAATGGTACCTTTAATTCCTCACTTTCAAGTCCCAGAGGGTGTTTATTGTAGCCAGTGGACACAAATGAGTGGCAGGCATGATTTTCTAATTCCTCTGGGGGCATCAGAGCAAGCCCGACAGATCCTCGCTTTGTCTCAGCTCAACATCCAGATACCATTACTACATACAGTGTTTAACTGTGTCAACAATGTCTGCATTCCTCCACCTTAAGATCTGTAAAGGAACACCTTAATCTCTTGCCGGAGGAAGTCAATCTACAAGATTTCCAGTTAGGCACTAGGATCTATGCTCAAAGCATATCCTATATGCCTTATATAACGAGATCTGGAAACTATCCCAGATGGAAGCTGCATGTTTAAGGCAGATTGATAAAGAAAACATGGAAAATGCTTTAGCTGTTGTCAATAATGGCATGAACTCTATCTAACTGAATTTACACCCTAAATAATATTGTGTCATCTGCAATTGACATTATTCAGAATGAGATGCCCTTTTTACAACATGGACAAAGCAAGCTGCGTTCTATCAACAGTTAAGTTTGACACCGCAGGTTCTCAAAAGTGGCCACATGGCCTGGATGCACATTAATGTTACTTAGTTGTTTGCTGATTTTAATTTTGTTCCAACAACAAAAATAATGGCTAAAAAAGAAGCAAGTTACATCATGCTTTACATTGAGAAATGAGAAAAGTTGCCTTTCACTGTAGCAGAAATACCCTCGCCAGCATGGCTAATACATCCAGTAATAAATCTGCCCATGTCCAGGCAGGTTTGAGTGGCTATGAGACAGTCATATGCTTGAGGTGTGGGAGTTGCCTTTTGATTACAAATGAATGAACAGCAAAACAGAGGTCTTTCTTAGCAGAAGCGAATGTGAGACTACTGTTAGTCATTCTATGATTTGCAAGCAGGTGTCCTTGCACAGTCTGTGTAATGCAGAGGTCGCAAATTTGGCATGATATGTAAAAGGTACTCATGTCTCTTTGATTCATCCAGTATTTCAGATACTTTCAAATGGAAGTTATGTGGTTCTGAACGATCACATCTGCTGTGGAATGAAGCCAGGAATCGCTTATGTGATTTCAGTTACTCACATGGTAACGTGTTACGCCATGTTTTATGCCCCCCACACACAAGCGATAAAAGTGGCAGACTTGTGGCATCACATTGCTACTTCTAATGTAGACTTTGACAAGCTCAGCAGACTAAAGATGTTATTGTTTCAAAAACATGTGGATCTGCACATAGCAAAATCATCGGCTGAGATACAACCCCTAATAAATACCAACTTCCCAAAGCATTTTGAAGAATTGGTCAGCAGAATATTCAATGCATTGAAAACTGTGGGGATTGCACTTTTTTAAGGCTGTCGGTTCTGGATTTGTTAGCACCTTCCAGACCGTGTTTAGAGAAATACCTATGGCCATACACTCACTCTTTTTGAGTGTCCATGACTGATTCCCTATACCTTTAGCATCAATTGGCTGAATTCTGCTGCTGCTATTTGTGGTACACAGTGGCTGTTCTCTCTCAGCTAAGCGGAGTGATGGAGCTACCACCAGCTCAGCTGTGTGGTGAACTCATGATGCCGCACTTCAGTGCTTCCTTGCTTGAGGAGCTGGAGCTAGATTGGTCTTTGACATTCAGACCAATTTTTGAAGTGTGTCCAGCCAGTCTTCCACTGCACCTGGGGCCTTTTCGAATGTGCACCAATAGTGTGTCTTGCCTGCAGCCTGAACCTCCTGTGGACACAGATATGCTAATGTTTTCGATGAGGGTTCATTCACGGATATGCCCCTTGAGAATGCAGTTGATTCTAGAGGCATCCTATGAGCCACCACTTGTGGATTTGCTGGCTCCAAGGAGATCTGGCAGGCAGACTAGTGTTATTTACACAGTTCATTCTGCACCAGAAGGCTCTGCACACTTCTGCTCCATCGATCCTTCTGCCAACACCTTGATCAACTTGTCACCTGTCAAAGTAGAATCTCCTTGATGACATCAGAGATTTCTTGTGGGAACATGATTATTGCTAAAATTCGACCATTGGGTTTTTCTCAAAAGTAAAACGTGACACCAAATTGCCTTTTAATTCAACCTGTCTGTTGGCCTGCTTGGCTTGTCATCATGGACATTTGTCTCTTATGTACATTTTTAGCTATGCTTTTAGATTTTTTTATGCTTTTATTAGAGCAATTTTAAACATTAGGGCTTGACTTTACACCCTTATTCCGGCAATGAGGGAGCGTGTCCTGGGTCCATTTTAGTCCTTTGCTTGGGCACAGTGACAGCTTAGCCTAGGCTTGTGGCCTGTGCCCCTTTACCCAATTATTATGTCCTGTTGTTTTTATACATTTTATTTTCTTAAAACATTTAGGTGGTCATTACAACCCTGGCGGACGGTGTTAAAGCGGCGGTAAGACCGCCAACAGGCCGGCGGTAAAAAATTTGGAATTACGACCGTGGCGGAAACGGCCAACAAAGACAGCCACTTTAACACTCTGACCGCCACAGCGGTACTGACAAACAGCTTGGCAGTCACCACCAACAGACAGGCAGAAGACAATGTACCGCCCACACTATTATGACAGGCCAATCGGCCACTGGTGGATTCACCGCGGATAAAAACACAGCGGAAACAGGAATTTCGAATGGAAAACGCTCACCTCATCACACTCCACGAGGAAGGAGGGCACCATGGAGCCGGAACTCCATATTCTTCCTGCGATAGTCTTCCTGCTCCTGTACCAGGAGCACCAATGCCAGCGGCGAAGACCACAGTGAGTACTGCACCTACGACATAGGGGAGGGGGAGGCAAAAAACAGGGACACACACATGCAACATCTCCACCCTCACCCACTACAACACACACACTGATACAGCATGTCCAAACATTATAGTAACACCCCCAACCCCCCTGGAAGAATGCAAAGACAAAAGGAAATGAGTGTAACCATTGTATAATATCTAAATATAGTAAGCAAAAATATACATATATACACTATTAACAAAACATACCCCACGAATAGTAGTCCAGGTAATACACCATTCATAGTCCGTGGACCACTGGGCCCAAAATGCATGGGTGAGGCCCACACAAGATACCGGAACATGACAGAGAGAACACTGCAGGGGCTTCAGATAGAAATACAACTGGCACCTCAGGGGGAAGGGAAGAGGGGCACCTCAGCCGGATGAGTGCATAACGCCAGATCCACGAGGGGGCTCCATGCCCATTGATGTATCCTGGGGAGTGCAAAGCCACAGTCTCTCAAGTCTCTCCAGTGGGTGGTCTGCCCACTGCTTTATCCTGGGAAGTGCAAAGCCACAGTCTCTCAAGTCTCTCCAGTGGGTGGTCTGCCCACTGCTTTATCCTGGGGAGTGCAAAGCCACGGTCTCTCAAGTCTCTACAGTGGGTGGTCTGTCCACTGCTTTATCCTGGGGAGTGCAAAGCCACGGTCTCTCAAGTCTCTACAGTGGGTGGTCTGCCCACTGCTTTATCCTGGGGAGTGCAAAGCCACGGTCTCTCAAGTCTCTCCAGTGGGTGCTTTGCCCACTGCTTTATCCTGGGGAGTGCAAAGCCACGGTCTCTCAAGTCTCTACAGTGTGTGGTCTGCCCACTGCTTTATCCTGGGGAGTGCAACGCCACAGTCTCTCAAGTCTCTCCCAGTGGGTGGTTTGCCCACTGTACCATCCTGATGAGTGCAAAGCCACAGTCTCTCAAGTCTCTACAGTGGGTGGTCTGCCCACTGCTTTATCCTGGGGAGTGCAAAGCCACAGTCTCTCAAGTCTCTCCAGTGGGTGGTCTGCCCACTGTACCATCCTGGGGAGTGCAAAGCCACAGTTTCTCAAGTCTCTCCAGTGGGTGGTTTGCCCGCTGTACCATCCTGGGGAGTTCAAAGCCTCAGTTTCTCAAGTGGATAACAGTCTCCACTGGTTCTGGATGGGGCTTTGTTCCCAGAGTGTTTCATCCTGTGCAGGACAGACGGAGTGGATGCAGGTCTCCACTGGTTCTGGAGGGGGACTGGGGCCCAGAGTGCTTCATCCTGTGCAGGACAGATGGAGTGGATGCAGGTCTCCACTGGTTCTGGAGGGGGACTGGTGCCCAGAGTGCTTCATCCTGTGCAGGACAGACAGAGTGGATGCATGTCTCCACTGGTTCTGGAGGGGGACTGGTGCCCAGAGTGCATCACTCACCCCGTGAAGGTCCCTGTTGCGTCACTGCCCCTGCCGCTCATGGGCTAGCAGTGCTTGAGTTGGCGGTCCTTGCCCTGTTTAGCGGTGCTTGAGTTGGTGGTCCTTGCCCTGTTCAGCGGTGCTTGCCCTGTTCAGCGGTGCTTAAGTTGGCGGTCCTTGCCCTGTTCAGCGGTGCTTGCCCTGTTCAGCGGTGCTTGAGTTGGCGGTCCTTGCCCTGTTCAGCAGTGCTTGCCCTGTTCAGTGGTGCTTGAGTTGGCGGTCCTTGCCTTGTTCACCGGTGCTTTCCCTGTTCAGCGGTGATTGCCCTGTTCAGCGGTGCTTGAGTTGGCGGTCATTCGTTGCCCAGCTGGGCTGGGGCTGGCGGTCCTTCATTGCCCAGTTGGGCTGTGGCTGGCGGGGTCCTCCTGGGCAGCTGGGCTGTGGCTGGCGGGGTCCTCCTGGGCAGCTGGGCTATGGCTGGCGGGGTCCTCCTGGACAGCTGGGCTGTGGCTGGCGGGGCCCTCCTGGGCAGCTGGGCTGTGGCTGGCAGGGTCCTCCTAGACAGCGACAAGGGGACTGGCGGGGGCCTCCTGGGCAGCAACGATGGGGCTGGCGGTGGCCTCCTGGTCAGCGGGTATGATGGCGGTCTTCTCCGCCATGCTGCTCCTCCCAGACTTTGCGCCTTTCTTCTGCCCCTTCCACACCTTGGGAGGAGTCACAGCTGAGTCCACACTCCCCCCGGGACCCCTGTGAGCGCTTGGGTGGCTGGAGTCTTCCCCCTCTCCGGCCGGGCACTGGCCAACTTCTGGTGATTCAAAGGGGGGGACTGGCTGTGCACTGGCTCCGTGATACACTGGCTGGCCTGGTGGCCGTTGCACTCCACATACCTGTCACAACAGGCACCACTGGTCCCGGTGATTTTGTGGCTGAGGTGCTAGTACGGGACCTATGAGTTGGACGGGGGGTGGTGGGAAATAGGTTAAGGGGGGACATGAAAAGTTGTTTGGAGACACTGGGACGGGTAGCTGGATGGGGGTTTGGGAGTGGAGGAAGAGGTGGTGGTTGTAGGAGGTGTGAGTTTTGTGGATTTGGGTGCAGGTGCATGCGCTGGAGGCTGTCGTGAGGTGGATGGCTGTTGGGTGGGTGTGTGGCTGCGTTTGTATATCTTCGGAGGGGGCGTCACAGACACACTGGAAGAGGACACGGGACGTGTGAATGGTAGTGGGGGTGGTGAGTGCACGTGAGCGGGGTGTGGTGGTGGGTGTGCTGGTGCGGGACGTAGTGGCTGTAGTGGTAGTGCATGCAGGTGTGAGTGTAGACGAGACTGGGAGGGAGGAGGGAGACGAGGAGGAGGGGGACACAGTGGATGCAGTGGATGTTGGTGTGTCTGTATGTGTGTGATGCTTGCGTGAGTGCCTGTGGGATGTGTGGTGCTTATGTTTGCCTGAGCTTCCCTTGTGTGGTGAGGTGTGTGCAGGCTGGTCTGATGGTGTGCTTGGGATAGGCAGAGGTACAGGGGATTGGGTCTGGGTGGAGGAAGTTGGAGGGGGGAGGCTAGACACAGGGACAATGGCTGCCATCAGTGCTGAGGCTAGAGTTTGAACGGTTCGATGAAGGGCAGCCTGACCAGAATGAATGCCCTCCAGGAATGCATTGTGTGTTGCAACTCCCTTTCTACACCTTGGATGGCATTCAAAATGGTAGACTGCCCTACAGTGAGGGACCTGAGGAGGTAAATGGCCTCCTCACTGAGGGCAGCAGAGGTGACAGGGGCAGGGCCTGAGGTGCCTGGGGCGAAGGAGATGCCCACCCTCCTGGGTGAGCGGGCACGGGGCGAAGGCTGAGGGGCTGCTGGGAGGGCGGTGCTGGTAGGGGGGGGTGGCGGCTGTACCTGTTGAAGTGGGGGGCACAGATGTTGCCGCCACCACAAGGGAGCTCCCATCGGAGGATGAGTCCGTGTCGCTGGTTGCAGATCCTGTGACCGCCGTGGTGCTCCCCTCGCCATCCGTCCCACTGGTGTATTCCGAGCCCATAGTGTGGGCCTCCATGCCCATGTGGGATGCAGCTCCCTCGTGCTCCCGTGCCACTGCTCCTCCGCCTGATGATGCTAATGCACACAAGAACAGGGAGACTGAAAAAAAGGGGGGGAAACAGAAGAAAGACAGGTTGAGTGCATGGCTTACTGCTACCGTTGGCGGACAAGACAGACACAGCAGCCCCCTGCACTCCGTCGCGCTGTTAGGCTCTACAGTGCAATTCCTGGAAAATGGCATACAAGGCTATGGACGACATCTGCACACATAGATGACACAGGGGCATGAATAGCTGTACTTGGCACTCTACAGAGGTGGGATGGGGGGCCACAGGGCCATGACTTACGAAGGGGCCTAGCCTATGGAACTCGCCCTGGCCTAGAGAAACCCACAGCCCTCCTCCCCCACCCAGACCCCTCCACTGTGCGCAAAGTCAGCTGAATGAGAGTGTACTCACCCCCTTGTGTCTGCTGTGATGCCCTCAAGCGCCCATCCAACTCAGGGTAGGCCACCACCAGGATCCAGAATATCAGGGGGGTTATGGTTCGACGGGCACCCCTCCCACGTTGGGAGGCCATTCCCAGCTGAGCCTCCGCCGTCTTCTTGCTCCAGCAGGGAATGTCCTCCCATCTCTTCCGGATGTGGGTGCTCCGTCTGTGGTGGACCCCCAGGGTCCGGACGTCCTTGGCGATGGCACGCCAAATATCCTTCTTCTGGTAGGCACTGACCTACATGAAATTTACAGGGGAAGAAGAGAAGTCATTACCAACTGCACCGTCTAAGTGATTGGCCCCCATCCCTACCCTTGCCATGTGGCACATGCACCCACCGTCTTTCATGCACGCAGGACTCTGCCCCCTTCCTTCTTACAACCAGCCCTCTCCACACAGGCATAGCCCATACAACATGCTCCATGTGTACTTACCTGTTGGTCTGGAGGACCGTAGAGTAGCGTGTACTGGGGGAGGACCCCGTCGACTAGCTTCTCCAACTCCTCCGATGTGAAGGCATGTGCCCTTTCCCCAGACGCACGAGCCATTGTCTCTTCCAGACCGAGGTCACAGCAGCACTTGCAGTGTAGGTCCTCTCCTGTCGAAGATCAGGTATCGAGTGATTAAACAGATAGAAAATGGCGGTTACGTCCGCGGCGGTCACGCCCGCGGCGGTCACGTCCGCGGCGGTGCGTACCATCACCGCCGGCGTACATCGTCATTGGCTCCTGGGACCCAATGCAGCACAACGCCAGCGCAGTTACCTCCCATCCCATTGTCCCGCTTTAGAGGTCAGGCAGCCGCCATTTCAGGGGCCCACATGGCCTAATTACCAACTGCGTCACACATACCTAGGCCTACTCTCAACACACATACAGGCCAGATTTTGTGTATGAATTGTGTTCTGTCTATACTGTGGGTACATACCTCTGAGTTGTTTGACTCTGTGGTCGCTGTTGTCCTTCTTAGGCACCGTCCGCTGGGACATGTGAGGAGATGACGGAATCCTTCAGTGTACCGACGGCTGGTGGACCTGTCGACAATGGAGGAAAGAAATTTGATCATCACCTACAGGTTTGACCGTGCCACAATCCAGGAACTGTGTACCCAGTTGGAGCCAGACCTGATGTCAGCGAACCGCCATCCCACAGGAATCCCCCCTCAAGTGCAGGTGCTGTCAGTGCTCCATTTCCTTGCAAGTGGGTATTTTCAAACAACTGTGGCCATGGCATCAGGGATGTCACAGCCTTTTTTCCAACGTATTGTCCAGACTGTTGTCTGCCCTTCTGAAACACATGCGCAGCTACATCGTGTTTCCTCAGGTGGAGGACTTGCCTACAGTGAAAGGTGATTTCTATGCCCTTGGACATATCCCCAACATCATAGGTCCCCAACATCATAGGTTGGGACCCATGTGGCTTTGGTCCCCCCCACAGGAGTGAACAGGTGTACAGGAACCGGAAGAGTTATCATTCGATGAATGTACAGATGGTATGTTTGGCCGACCAGTACATCTCCCATGTGAATGCCATGTTCCCTGGCTCAGTGCATGACGCCTACATCATGCGGAATAGCAGCATCCCTTATGTGATGGGTCAACTACAGAGGCACCGGGTGTGGTTATTAGGTGACTCTGGTTACCCCAAACTGTCATGGCTACTGACCCCAGTGAGGAATCCCAGGACCAGGGCAGAGGAACGCTACAATGAGGCCCATGGGCGGACTAGGAGGGTGATTGAACGCACCTTCGGCCTCCTGAAGGCCAGGTTTAGGTGCTTCCATATGACAGGTGGATCCCTATTCTACTCACCAAAGAAGGTGTGCCAGATCATCGTGGCCTGCTGTATGCTTCATAACTTGGCTTTGCGACGACAGGTGCCTTTTCTGCAGGAGGATGGTCCAGATGGCGGTGTTGTGGCAGTTGTGGAGCCTGTGGACAGTGATGAGGAGGAAGCAGAGGAAGAAGACATTGACAACAGGGACTCAGTCATCCAGCAATATTTCCAGTGAAACACTGGTGAGAATACATTCCTGCCTACTACATGTACTTTTACTCTACTACCTCTATCCTGTCTGTCGTTTTCACCCAGTGTATGGTCACTGAGTTGTCACTTTCCCTTACGGTTTCATAGGTGTTGGTCCCAACGTGTGTCATCTGCTTAGATTCCTCATGGACTAGAGCTGTGTGACATAGGTATGTTGACATTACTAATTCCTGGAAATTTTGTCACTGTCATTGCAAATACACTATTTCCAAATCACAGACAGACTCCAGATCTTTTGGTGCTTTAGGTGTGTTTATTTACATACAAAATATTGGAGGGTGAAGTTAAATGGTGAGGGGTGATGGCGGAGGAGTGTCCATGGCAGAGTCTAGTCTATTTGTCTCATAGGTGCATTGCCCATATGGGCATAGGAAGTGGAGCTGGGGCAGTTCCAATATGGACAGGGTGACAAAGTGGGACAGTGGGTTGACAATCAGGGTGGTCTCATTTCTTGGCGGGGGTCTTGGTGTTGTGCTCTGTCTTGTTCCTGGATCTCAGGGACCGCTTGCGGGGGGTTCCCCATCTGCAGGGGGTGGGGTGCTGGTGTGGTGGTCCTGTGGCGGTTCCTCCTGTCCACTAGCGCCAGCGGAGGTGGTGGGCAGTTCATCGTCCATGCTAGTGTTAGGGGCCCCTTGTAGTGCCACAGTGTCCCTCCTGGTGTTGAGTATGTCCTTCAGCTCCCCTACGATGGTGCTCAGGGCGGAGCTGATGGTTCTGAGTTCCTCCCTGAACCCCAAATACTGTTCCTCCTGCATGCGCTGGGTCTCCTGAAACTTGGCCAGGACCGTTGCCATCTTCTCCTGGGAGTGCTGGTATGCTCCCATGATGGACGAGAGGGCCTCGTGGAGAGTGGGTTCCCTTGACCTGTCCGCCCCCTGTCGCACAGCAGCCCTCCCAATTCCCCAGTGTTCCTGGGCCTCCGTCCCCTGGACCGTGTGCCCACTACCACTGCCCCCAGGTCCCTGTTGTTGTTGGGGTGGAGAGTTATCCTGGGTTCCCTGTAGTGGTGGATACACAGCTGATTGACGTGTCCTGGGGACCGAGGTATGGGCCCGCTGGGTGGGTGCTGTGCTGGTGTTACCAGAGGGGGGTAGGTCTCTGGTGGCCTGTGCCTGTGTGAGGGGAACCGACTGTCCCGAGGCCCACGATGGTCCGAGCTGGTCATCTAGATCCAGTTGGACAGAGCTGCTGTCATCACTGTGGGCCTCTTCTGTGGGTGGGGTGGAGATGTCCGGACCCTCCTATCTGGTGACGTTGGGTAGTGGTCCTGCAGGGGTGTAAAAGCATGATTATTGCATCTGTGTGTGTCATGGTGTGCAATGGGTGGGTGACCGTGTACCCCACTGTTTGCATTCCTGTGTGGGGGCTTGTGTGATGATGGTTTAGGGGGGTGTTTGGGTATGTGCAGTGGGCATGCTTTAGTGATGGGTGTCCATGCGTTGTTGTTGCATGCAGGGCTTGGTGTTGTGATGTGTGGTTTGTGATATTGGTACATTTGTGAAGAGTTGGAGTGATAGGGGTGGGGCGAGGGTGGGGGTATGTGATAGCATGCAGGTAGGGTGGGGGATATGGTAGTTAAAGGTTTGACTTACCAGAGTCCATTCCTCCACCGACTCCTGCGAGGCCCTCAGGATGCAGAATCGCCAAGACCTGCTCCTCCCATGTTGTTAGTTGTGGGTGAGGAGGTGGAAGTCCGCCGCCAGTCCACTGAACCGCCTGGTGGTGTCTTGAGACCACGGCACGCACCTTCCCCCGTAGGTCGTTCCACCTCTTCCTGATGTCCTCCCGATTTCTTGGGTGTTGTCCCACTGTGTTGACCCTGTCGACTATTCTTCTCCATAGCTCCATCTTCCTTGCAATTGAGGTGTGCTGCACCTGTGCTCCAAATAGCTGTGGCTCTATCCGGACGATTTCCTCCACCATGACCCTGAGCTCCTCCTCCGAGAACCTGGGGTGTCTTTGCCGTGCCATGGGATGGTGTAGGTGATGTGTGGGGTGGTGTGTGTGGTTATAAGTGTGGTGATATGTAGTGGTGTGTGGTGTTTTGTGCGTGGCAGTTGTGTGGGTGATGGTGTTGAGTGCCTGTGCCTGCTAGTTTGTGGATGGTGGTGTCTCTCTCTGGCCTTCTCTCTGTAATAGTGGTCGTAAGGGTTTGTGGGTGATGTGGGTGTGTGTTTTATATTGTATTGGGTGTGTGGGAGTGGTGTGTGTATGTGTATCAGGGGTGTGTATTTCGAATTGTCCAATGTGGCGGTGTTTTGTAGAAGTGTGTGTATTTTGAGCGCGGCGGTGTGTACCGCCAATGGAATACCGCGGTTGAAAGACCGCCGCGTGGATTCGTGGGTCGTGTTAGCGTGGGCGTATTTCTGTTACCGTGACGGTGGAGGATTTGTTTTCGCCAGTTTATCACTGACCTTTGGTGTGGCGGACTTGTGTGGGTGTCTGAATTTTGTCAGATTTTGAGATGTGGGTCATAATAGCTGTGGCGGAATTCCACGGCTGCGGTGGTGTGTTGGCGGTCTTCTGCATGACGGTAAGCGGCTTTTACCGCCAATGTTGTAATGACCCCTTTAGTGTTTTTGTTTCAATTTCGGTATCAGCTGCTATTCTGTGAAAGAGTCATTATTACTGTTATGAATGACATACTTTGCATCATTCTTTTCCTTAGTACCACAAGAACACAATGCGAAGCACACAGAATAATATTTTGGATTGCCGGTCCCAAGCTTGTATAAATAGTCCAGCGCTTAGGTACATACCCATGTCAGGCTTCTGTGCGTGAATATAAACATGTACCCTATAAAAACATCTTGTAGAGAAAAAGACATTAAAGGGTGTTCTAGCCAGAATGTCCAACCATGCTGCATGCCAGTTTTTCGTCCTTTCTCAACCTTTGTGTCTCCATGGACCCAGATCTGGAGACTGGTGGCCTGACCTTGTACCAAGGTAACGGGGCAGGGGTGTACTTCCCATGCACACTGTATAGACAGATTTGGCTTACATCACCAGGCTCTCACTTAGGGGCTAGAGATTAAGCTTTTAGGTTGGAATTGTGTATTCATGTTATCACAATATGTTGGGGTCATTTATATTCACATCTCTAATTTTCACAATCCTGAATTTGTTATTCCTCACTATCCTAATCATTGGAGTGCATGTATTTTATTGTAGCTTGCAGTCTTTTCAATAAATGCATTGAAAACTGTCCTGCATCTATTTTCTTACCTATGTGTGTGTGTAAGAGACGTGTATGTGGAGAGAAAAGGGTAAGGCTTGTTTCCACCACAATTTCCCTGAGAGGGTTTCCAGAGCCCATGCAAGGCTGCCACAAATCACCTTTACCGGTTGGGTCTTGTTGAGGTACTGCTAGTGAGCCAGAAGGGTTAGGCCAACAGCTGCCAACTGGTGTAGGAGTGACTCAGTCACCTACAATGCAAAGGTGCTGCCATCTCAAATCCAGCAGTCTCGTTGCTATGCGAGAGTCCTTATGACACAAAGTTTGTTCCACCCCAGTCATGGACCCTTGGAAGTATGCCTGAATGTGCTCTGCCAGCCTGTCTTTTCACCCAGGAAACAAAGCATCTCCTCTGCTGCATGGCGCAAACCCAAGCAGATCTTTTCGATTATCTCTACTACCAGGGAGCTCCTAACTCAAAGTACTCTGCTCAAACTCCACAGCCATATTGGAACCGCAGCATGTGCAAAGCTTTCCTGATATAGGCTCCCGCATCTCTTGTCGATAGCAGACTGACAGTGATGCAGGTTCTTGCATCACAGCTCCTCTGAACTGATGCATCACCTAGACTGGACTGCGCATCCTCAAAGCTGGACTTTGCATCAAAAACCCTTGTCAACTGGCTTCCTCGAAAATGATGCAGGACCTTGCATCGCAGCTCCACGGCACCTCAGAAACAATGTATTTCCTTGGCCCGGAACCTTGCATCACTCTGCAACCAGGACCTGAGATACTCTGTTCATCAGGCATAACTGGGTCCCTGTAGCCAGGGCACGCACTATCATGGTCAGCCTGAACTTGTGACTTTGTCCTTGTCCACAGTTGGCACTTTGGGCTTTTAAGTAAGATCTTTAAAAAATCATTTCTCTAGTTCTACTGATTTGATTTTTGTCATTTTGGTGTCAAATAATCTATTAAAATGCACTATATCCTTTCAAATTGATGTGGGGTATTTCTAGAGTTGCGTTTTCACCTCATTACTATTTGCATGCTGTATACATGCTTTACACTGATTTTCATTCCAAGCTACCCAGGGTAAGCACAAGTTAATTTAGTGACTTTTTAGGTTCCCCCTGCTAGAGATTGTGACTATTGCTTGACCAGGGTTCACACCCCAATCAACCACCAGCCCAATTGCTCACACCTGCATACAGACTAAAGGGCTCTAATCAGTGACAAAGTATAACTTATCCGAGCAGAGCAAATAAGGCGACTTCTTGCCGTTTCAAGCATCTTTAAAATGTTCAGGATTAAACAAATCACAAGCCAAAAGCATGGCCTTGATAACAAATTTCGATTGCATGATTCATTAGAGGTGGGCGAAAGCTCAAGCCAGGATTGAGCCTTAAGCCTGTCTCTGGCTCAGCTCAAGGCCCTGTTGAAACCTTGAGCCCACAACGAGCTGAGCTTTCATTTGGCTTTTGCCTGGCTCCTACACCCGGCCAGAGCTGCTGACGCAGGAACTCTGGAATGAGGTTAAAGTCCCTGCATTGGCTCAGAGTCAACATCATGTGATGCTGGGCAAATCACTTAATCTCACCATGCCTGTGAACAATGCATATGACTTTGTATAATGTAACCAGTGCTCATACAAAGCACTCCAATACCTTGGTGTCAAGTTTGCTCTAAATTTGAAAGACTGCAGTAGAATGCAATAAGAGGTAAAAACAGAGCTGTAACCTAAGAAAAGCCATATAGGTACCCTTTTACTGACTGATTTGTACAGAATGAAACCAGGAAACCTGGATAAATCATGGCTTCCCTTCTTAAATTGTGTGATCTTAGGCAAATATTTTTTTCTCCAACGCTCTGTTTTCTTCATTATTATATATGAAAGTACTTGTGAATGCGTGAGTGGGTACACAATTATCACTTTTAATATGCACTTCTCAGTGCCATGCTATAGTGTGCCCTATTAATATCAAAGTTTCCACGTGTTAAAGGAATACACTTTTTTGAACACTGAACAGACATTATCATATTTTACGTGGTTTGTTGCATGATTTGCATGAGGCAGATTTTCAGGACTCATCTTGTACATGGGTTTTAAGATCTGAGCCAGACCCTTGGCTCTACTCTGGCTCGCCTCTCCATGGTGATTTGTTGGCTTGCCCTCTAAGATGATTGATCGTGTTCCTCTCACCAGTGGAGCCACAGCATCTCAGGCTATTGTAAGAGGAAGTAAAATGAGGTAATGTATTGAAATGATAGAACATCATAACACGAAACGATCCATGAAAATATTTGGCATGCATGTTGATGGTGCGCGAAATGTCCAGGCACAAATATAGTAAATACTGTATTCCGTCAACAAACATGCTTTTTACTTAATTGAGTGACATTTATTAGGGATATCCTCGTCACCTTGTATGTGGCCTAGATTGTTTTAATAAAATCCTGTACAAGTAGAGTTTTGTACAATGCTCATCCCAAAGTGTATTTCAAAGTGCTCTTAGATGTGATGATTCATTCCAGGCGTCCTTGTTTTATATGTGAAATTCAGTCTCTAGATAGGTATCTCATTCTCTTATTTTTACATTTAAGGTTAATGCTTTGTTTTCGATTCTTTGAAACGTACATCATTACAAAGTGTTAACTAAACCTATTTGGAGTTTAGTCGAAAGAAGAAGCCTTTTTAGAACAAAATACAAAGTTTATTTTTTGGTAGGCTTTGTACTCTATTCTCATGTTGATGCCATCTGCTTCCCCTGATTTTAAAAAGAGGCAGATTTCAGAAGGGGCTCAACCAAACACCACGCTCGCCAGGTGGCAGTCAGAGCACAGAAGGCTTTGGGCGGTGTCTCTACAGGCAGTGGGTAATGCCAGGGGTGGAATTAGGGGGCCCCAGCAGCAGAAGTGGGTCGTTCCTATGGTGAAAGTAGGGCACCCCAAAGTTAGACACAGGGCAACACACTGCAGTGGACATGGGTTTCAGTCTCTTAAGAAAAACCTTCGTCACCGGCAGTTTTGTTTTTTTTTCTTTACAATTTTAGCTATATATCACTGATCGACTTCTGGAGCATGATGAATGGGTTCCGTCAGAAACTTTCTGGTACTTCTGAAATAGTCACACATTTATCTTTGCTGCTTTCATTTACTGTTGACATAATTGTTTTTTCTGGCTTTAATTAAGTCGCTTATTTCTTATAACTTCATCTTTTATTATAATTACATTTTGCTAGTTAGCCATTGTGAAAACTGATGATCTTTATCAGACTTCTCTAATCCCCTCAGTTGGAAACTCTTAGCATTACTTTTATTAACCTGATTCACCTCTTATTTAATTGATAATACTAAAAATGATTAGTGATTTAACCCACAAAGCTTACCTAAAAGTTTACTTACAGATTCATGGATTGCCAGCTTGTCCTATTTGAGCAAGACATCTAAATGTTAATTGTCCCATCTGAAATGGTTGTATTTTCATGTTGTCATAAGTTGGTTATTTGAATGGGAGATTAATAATTACAATCATTTTTCTCTGTTACCATCGATCCATGCGCATTTATAGGTCTGAGGTAGTCAAAAATTGAAAGAATGTTTTTTTCGGATTAAAATATATCCTTAGACAGATAAAAGTAGCATCACACAACATTAACACATAAATAAATTAATGTGAAAACTCCCTAATATGTATGCTTACAGTAACACACTAGTCGACATTATACAGCATACATGTAGAGGAGAAAAAATGAGCTAAATATCTCAGCAATGGTGTTCCATAGTTGACATGCATGGCGTATGAAATAAGCCTTGCAGAATAGGATCCTCATCCCTTTAGACCTTTTGCACAAAGTGTGTCCATCTTCTTAAAAACACCTTCCAGCATCAATGGATTTAACAGCTTTCTCCAAGATTTGCCATATGAGGTGAGGCCATTGGAGGTGCAAGAAAGACAAAGCTCCTAAGAAAACCTAATAGATGATCGAAACATTTTATGTATGGCTTTTGCCTCTGCGAGATTGATAGCAGAGATAGTTGGGTACTTAAGTAGTTTTTAGTATTTCAATAAATTCAGAAATCCCAAGTATTTCTATTACCAGTGCAATACAATATTAGTTATACTACTAATGTATCAAGCACAATGTCTAGCATACGTTTACTTATAAAACAGACCAGATGATTTTTATTACCTTACAATCCATCAATAGTTTGTTTCAGTCTAAAAGGCCATACAACACAATCACAAATTAATTTAAAAACTGCATTTGAAATATCATTATATATTCAAATAGTGCAACTCACTTTTGATGTCATTTCTTGAAATGCCTCCACTCATGATTGAATAATGCAAATAACTTTTGGATTCATTGTCTTTGATGACAGTCATCCTGTATATATCTACAGTCATGAGACCACAGTCTCATGCTGTGTATATAGCCACTCTGTAGTTATAGTTAGGATCAGCAGGTATAAGGGCCTTTTTTATTTTTGTCCCTGAATTAATTTGCACCCATTTGATGAATGGCAGTGAAACTTTGCAGACCTGCTGACCCTATTTCATTGTCAGAGTAGTGAAAGTTTCAGAGCGTTTAGTCAAGGGGCTGTAAAGCGAAAATGGGGAGGGAGGATCCCTTGAAATCCAATGCATTTCACATAGACTTTTGTATTTCAAGAAGCGTCAAAACAGCTGGTCGAATTTTGCTGAAATTTGGCAGCATTAGATATTACAGTGCACAGATCATTCTTTTGGGTACTGCAGGTAAGTAGAGTAAGTATTTCCTAAGTTATAAGCTTTTTCTACTTAGTGATATCTTGTGGCACAATCGTAATAAGAGTAGCAAGGAAGCCCAAAAAATAAACTAGACTGCATATGTAAAGTTACAGATGTACTACATGAACAACTGAAAGAGCTATTTCTGGTCAAATGCTAATGGAAATCTATAAACAAATACATGATGAATACAATACATCCTAACCTACATAATGTTTTTTTAATGCTATGTGGCACACAATAAAACTGTGCCCAACAAGTCAAACAAAAACCACTTTCCTTATGTACTCCTATGCAGCAAAATGGAAAAGTGATCTGGCAATGAGCTACACTTTGAGAAGGTAATCCTTTTGCCCTGATCACACCCATATTTTGACTGATACTGGTGGGCACTGACTCTGACTGTACCCTGGACTCCGCAACAAGGCAAAGGGCCAGTACTCTGTTTAAAAAGTATATACTAAGTAGGCATAATTACAATTGACTCTGATAACCTACCTGTAAGCCCCTAGTATACAGTAGAGCATGTAGGTTTAGGGACCCCGTGGAGTTAAGGCACTTGAGGGTGCACTGCTGTGGTATCTGGTGCCATTTTAAAGTCAGCCCTGCCTTGCTGGCTGCTTTTAGAATAAAAGTAAGACCAAATTCGACTTTGGAATTAAAAGTCCTTCCAAAATCTCAAAGGTTTCTCGTAGGAGCCCCAAGGATAGTGTGCATTGTAGTTAAGAGCAGGGACATTATAAAAGATGTTCTATATGCCCTGGTGAGGGAAAACTGCCAATTCCGTTTTTCCCTATTGTAGCACTGCTAGCCCCATAGGCTAATATTGGAAGGCTTTATTAAGCTTTAATAAAGTCTTAATTTGTATTAGAAATAGACTAGAACAGTAGTTCAAAGAGTCAGAATAATAGTTAAAATATATCCACCTACTTGCAGGGACTATTACATGAAAATAGTTTTAGAACTCTTTACTTAAAATCAGCAGAGTAGCAGCCTGTTCTGATTGTCAGCCTTAGACAGGCTGAGCCAAGCTACTCTGATGAGGTGTGAAGCGGTCCTTGCTGAGGCAAAGGGACCATCTGGTGGGAAGAGATCTGCAGCGGCAGACGCCAAGATAGGCGTGGGGGTGGGTAACCAAACTGGTCATCAAAGGGAGAGGGTGGCACCCTGTACACCATTGGTTATGGGTACCCTCCAGCTTGGCAGCCTAGAAACCTGGATAAATGTGGGAGATCTGCCCAGCAACTCAGATCTCTGCGGAAAGAAATCAGAAGAAGAAGGATTGCCCTGCTGAATCCCTGGTCTGCACCAAGAGAGGACTGCTCCTGCTACACATTCTGGGCTTCACCAAAAGAGGACTTTTCCTTGCTTCTGAGATTCAGGAGTGGAGTCTCTGTAAGCAACAGGTACCAAAGAGCTACCAACAGTCCCCTACATCTACTCCTGCAAGAAGATCCTAGCTGGCTAGCGTCCAGTGGACTTTTAAGGATTTGACCAGGTGTATTGTTGGAATTATAGTCCCAACTCTCCAAGGAGCAACTCAGAGCTTCTTCCTCCTTGGCTGGTGTTGACACTTCAAGATCCCAAATTGTCCTTTTGAAAAAAGATCAAGACTGTAGGAGGCATTTGGAGAACTTTTGTAAAAAACCTCCATAATTGGACCGACATGTCAACGAGAGTCAAGCCGCCGACTTTGAAATTTAAATTCAGTTTCGCCCTGCTGTAAGCTATGGAGCTCTGCCCACTCAGCACAAGAACCAAGACCTCCAGGAGTTTACTGAGGCCTCGTGCTGAACCAAGCTGACTTTGATAACTTGTAACCCAGACTGCAGAGGAGCCTCCCTCGAGGGCGAGGAAAAAAGAACCAACAAAGTGACTAAGTGCGAAGGTAAAAGTTTGACCGAGACCTACTGTTCAGTTTATCCAACCTGGGCTCCATTGTGGTCAGCCTCAAACGTGAACTTTTTACTTATTAACTGTTTTGTTGATATGAAATGCTTTACACGGCTGTCTCCTAAGTTAAGCCTGACTGTTCGTGAACCAAGCTACCCAGGGTTGAGCAAGGGTTAACATATTGCAACCTTGACTGGCCCTTATTTGTGATTGTGGTGTTATTGGTGAGTGTAGGTTCCTACCTGTCCTTATTAATAAACCACTTTCCAGTATACATAAACTACTATAAGGCAGACATGATAATTGACAATAGGAAAAAAATATTAATTTTAATTGTTATAACAATAATGATTGGCTTGCATTCAGTTTGGGCTTAGTATGCTGCATGATCCTACTAAAAGTAGAAAGGAATCCCAAAACTTAAACTAGACTGCATATGTAAAGTTTAAGAATTACTACATGAACAACTAAACAACACATTTATGGTCACATGATAATTTAAACCAATAAGCAAATACAGAACAAATACAATTGATAAAAAGAAAGAAATTATATTAAACCTGATTGACAGTCTGAAGTTATAGTTAGTATTCCCGAAGATAGGAATTCCTTGGACATTAGCTCTATCATAACTTTCCACCCATTTGACAATTCACCACAAAATGTTCCAGACCTATAGCATTTTCTACAGTTTGACATGATGTAAATTTATGTGAAGAATCCTTGGGGGGGGTGGGAATCCAACGTGCTTTTTCAACAGTGCATCTTCCACAGACTGTTGTATTTGACATAGCGGCAAAAATCGCTTAATGGATCTACATGAAATTTTGCAGGATTATTCATTGTGCTGCAGAGATTATGCTTTTGTGGTACAGTTTTATGTTATAGGGCATCCAAACTGAGTGATATCATTCAAGATGATACTTTCAGGCAATTTCACAAAAGTTTGGGAAACTACCGTGGTACATAGCTGTAAAGGTATTTAAATACATATATATATATACATTTCCCTACCTATTACCTCTTAAGTAAAGTGTAATAGATAGGGACCTACTATTTACCTATAACAAAGGCCCATTCACGTAACACAGCCGAAATGTAGTGAAAATAATATGGCTGCCTTTTCATTCTCGTCTTCGAACTGATCATCTTTCCATTCTCCAAAAACAGCCATTACCAAATTATATGCTGGCTTGTTTTTGCCATGTAGCATGGTATACTGCACAGTTATCACGGTATACCATGGCCCAAAGAAAACTGAGATGTAGCTGTATTATTGGATTGTCATACCCTTGAGTCACTACCCTTGAGTCACTCATAGCGTTTCTTAGGCAGTGCACTATTTAAGTCAGATTTAGAAAGGAGCACAAGGCCACCATGAGTGACCCTGCGTTGACTGGTAAATCTGGAGAAACAGAAGACAGTGCAGTTCACTGTTTTGCTTTACTCTGCATGCCATAATCTACAGTGCTGTTAAATGTCATATATACCTTTATGCCACACCATTGTAGCCACTCCACTATATGATATTCTACTCTATGCCACTACACTCTGTGCCTTTCCACTGTACAAGACTCCATGCTATGCCAATCCACTCTACACTATTACATTGTATGCAATGCCAATGTATGCCACTCCAGTCTACGTCACTCCAGTCTGCGCCATTCCACTGGATGCTACTCCACTATATGCTATTCCACTCTGCACCATTCTACACTACACCACTCTACTGTACTCTATTCCACTGTATGCCCCCCTACTGTATGCTACTTCACTGTACCCCATTACAGTGTATGGCACCTCACTCTACGCCACTTCATTCTATGCTACACCATTGGACCCCACTCCAATGTATGCCACTTGACTGTATGGTATTACACTCTACCATAGGCCACTGTATGCCACTTTAGTCGACACCACTCTATTATACACCACTCCACTGTACACTACTCCACTATATACTATTATACTCTGCGCCACTCCACTGTACAACACCATACTCTATGCTACTCCATGATTCGCTATTACACTGTACACAATTCCTCTCTTTAGGGAAATTTGCGAAAATTTCCCAGCATGTTGGCCTTAGTTTAAAAGGTAGATATGCTCGCTCAGTTGAAGAAATAGGCCTTGCACGGCATCCTTTTACACCCCCAGCTTGTATCCACAAACTAGAAGGAATTGGATTTAGCACATTGAGGGGGTCATTCTGACCCCGGCGGTCATGGACCGCCGGGGCCAGGGTTGGCGGGAGCACCGCCAACAGGCTGGCGGTGCCCCGCAGGGCATTCTGACCGCGGCGGTTTGGCCGCGGTCAGAAGAGGAAAACCGGCGGTCTCCCGCTGCCCAAAAGAATCCTCCATGGCGGCGCAGCGAGGGATTCTGACACCCCATACCGCCATCCTGCCAGGAACAGGATGGCGGTATGGGGTGTCGTGGGGCCTCTGGGGGCCCCTGCAGTGCCCAAGCCAATGGCATGGGCACTGCAGGGGCCCCCGTAAGAGGGCCCCACAAAGAATTTCAGTGTCTGCTCAGCAGACACTGAAATTCGCGACGGGTGCAACTGCACCTGTCGCACCTTCCCACACCTCGTGGGAAGGTTGTTTTCCACTGGGCTGGCGGGCGGCCTTTTGGCGGTCGCCCGCCAGCCCAGTGGAAAACCCAGAATCACCGCAGCGGTCTTACGACCGCGGTGCGGTATTCTGGAGGGGGGAACTCTGGCGGGCGGCCTCCGCCGCCCGCCAGAGTTAGAATCACCCCCTGAGTGTGGTAAAGGCGCATGAAAGATGTCTTCCTGAGCCTTACGTGGCTGTCATGGGAGCCATTAGTAAAGGTTCACTACGCACGTGTTCAGTAATGTTTAGGAAGAAGGAGGTGGTTACTTGAGAGGTATTAAAATGTAGTCAAACTTATACTGTCCTGTGGCATATGAATGTGATGGGCCCTTCTCTGGCAGCGGTAAGCTGATGTGAGTACATTAATCAGTTGGATTGGGCCCGTGGCTGGCGGTATGAAAGTCTTGTGTGTGGTGCATGAATGCGTGTGAATGGACCATAAACCAGTTGGTGCCAAGAAGAGGCTTCATGGCTTACCTTCAGAAGGCAGGGTTTCATTATTCAGATACTTTGATGGGTATGGTTTGGAGCCAGAATTTCTGGAGGTGCTAAAACCAACCAGTGTGAGTGGTGGATTAACGTTTAACAAATTAGTATCAGATTTGTATCTGTGGCGGTAAGATGGCCCTTACTAAGAACACTTTGTTTTTGTATTTTTTGTCATTATGCGTAGCTGTGGATTTTAGGCCCTAGCTCAGCCAGCAACTAGGCAAACATGCACATTTTTAAAACTAGACAACCAGGGAAGTCCAGGGGTGTATGGCTTGTGTACCTCTCGCCAGTTGTTACCCAGAATCCACCATAAAGCTCAAAATGTGTCTAAAAGACCCATTTTCCTTGCATTTCCGTAAGAAACAGTCTTGGAATCTGTGGGTAGCCACAAATATATTACTATCCAGCGTTCCCCCAAATCTCCTGAGGAAAATTGTGCCTCACCTGTGTGGGCAAGTGAAGGCTTCAGCAGACATCATCGAGGGGAAAGTGATAAGTGTTTAGGATCAAGCTCCACACTTGCAAGAATAAAAGGAAGTAGAGAGGTCTGTACCCCTCATAGTCTAATGTAATCTGTTATTACTTCTAACAGCGTATGCATTAAATAAATCCAACAAAACCTCAACATCAATGATATCACTTTCCTCCACTTGGAGAACCAATCAGCTTCTAGTTTGTCGTTTGGATTTGCAACACCACCTAAATTTCTCATCCAACAGAACTCAGACAGTTACTGCAACCTTGAGCATCTCCCTTTGCTGGTACATGATGAACAGGAGACTTCAGCTGCTCATTAGATCTTCATGTGTATTGCCAAGATTTCTCTCCTCAGGCCTTACTATCAGCAAACTAATACATAAAACAATACTCCTTTTCTCTAACTCATGAAGCCTTGAAACTCACCTGCAAAAGAAAGAACACAGTATCCAAGCAAACTAAATTTTAAAATTAAGTAAGGCCTTTAGTCATGCTAACGTTAACCAACATTGAATGTGCATTTTGAATACATGATTATATATGCACACACACATATACTTGTCAAAATAAATACTGAACAAGAATAAGGAATACTTGTTTTCTTTCAATGAATACATGTAGGCATTTTAAATTAAGATTAGTGTGCATGTAATAAAGCTCCAGTCTTTCAGTGTTTACATTGAATTAATGCATTTTATGTCCAGCCAAGTCAATAATATTAGGGCATGTAGTAAATGTAATGTCAAAAGTAAAATACGTATTTGCACAATAATGATCTGTTAAGACTGGAGTCTAAATTGTGCTGCTCCAGTATACTTCCTTAGTCTGTAAGTTATTTGATCAACATTTCCAAAATATTAATTGCGTTCCTGTCCAATTTGTCGATGATCCCACTGTTTGTTTATTGCCATATTAAGCGTTTTCTAGGGCACGTATGTCCAAACTAGTAATTCGGGCACTGAGAAGCGCGACAGGGCTGTCCATGGGGGCACCTGCACTCCCCATGCCATGTGCATGGCTAGTGCAGGGGCCCCCAGCACCCTGTCTCCGCCAGCCAGCAGAGAGGAGACTCGTAATCCCCAGGGCAGTGCTGCCCTGGCGGATTAAGACCATCGGCACCGCCAGGCTGTCGACTGATGCCAACCTGCCAGTGCCAGCGGTCAGACCGTGGCGCCTCCGCCAGGGTTGTAATGTGGAGACCGGACCACTGCTTTGGTGGTGGTCTGACCTCCACAGCAAGTCTGGCGGTCCCAGGACCTCCAGACTCATAATGAGGGGCTTGGTCTGTCTGGTTGCTGCTCTGATGCTGTACAATATGCACCTGTCAAATTCAACACCAGCTGTGGTCCAAGTTTCTTAAAAGCAGCAAATATTCTGCATTTTTATAACGGAAATGTAGGCCTGGCCGTCCATTTTCTGTTTGAGGCCTGCTATGTTCCAGCTTGACATTGTTCTTAGCAACAGGATGTCACACCGGAGATTAGTTCCTAAGAAGGGCTGCATGGGAGCTCTTGAAGTGTTTACCAGTTATTGCATCTGGTTTGATTTGGATTGGAGGAGAACTTATCCACAGGTACTAAAGGCATATTCTATTGTTATAACCTGATACAGTTCAATTATTTTTTTACGTAGATTTTTATTTCTAGGAAGGTTCAGTGTGGAACGCCATGCTGATTTGAGAGCAAGTTGATTCCTATCTGGTGCTTACCCTGCATTGTGCCCTATTTTTCAGGTAAAATATGCCAGTAAGGCTTCACTCGAACCTTGGGTATAATAATACCCCACTAAGCCAATTTTTCAGCAAGACCCATAATTATATCAGCAAAGTTCTTGCTGGACAACAGCATCTGTGTTGCTTCTGTCTCATGATATCTGTTTGAAAACACAGAGCCTACATAAAACAAAACATTCAAGGCCATGCATCACTAAACAGTTGAGGTTGTCATTCTTGCCTCTAGATTGATATACTGGAGTGAAAAATATGTGTTTTTGTTCTTACTCTCTGGGGCAGAATTGG
Organism: Pleurodeles waltl; assembly: GCF_031143425.1. Classification (NCBI taxonomy): domain Eukaryota; kingdom Metazoa; phylum Chordata; class Amphibia; order Caudata; family Salamandridae; genus Pleurodeles; species Pleurodeles waltl. Next base: position 1,733,282,148 of record NC_090444.1, read on the forward strand.
GCCAATGCTTTGGGGTCCAGGTAATTTCTTTCACCATAAAGTTAACACTTACTTCCAGATGCTTTTCTCCCAGAGGTTTTAACTAAGTTACTATTAGCATGGGGATATTCCCTAATACATTCCACTGAATTAGGCAGATGTGCTATTACAATCTCATGATCTTTAGTGGTAAGTTTTGGGTAATATTGTCATTGGATGAATTAATTGTCAGTGATACTAGTCAGGCCATTGTTTGGAAAAGGTTACACTGCAAGACGACTTGGACATACAGGTTCAATTTTAGATTATGTTTCAAAATCCATGATCCAGTTAAATTCTTCAATATTTTCAATAGTATTCCTGTAATCACTATAGGGAAGTAAAAGGAAATGCTGTACATTCCTCCCTTTTTTTAAAAAAGACATCACAAACTAGCGCAGTGAGGTTTTTTGAAGGGCTTATCTTGCATCCTCAAATGATGGTGTGAGTCATTTATCTCACAGACCATCCACCATTGTTTATATTCATACCTATGGCCTCACTTTAATAAAGCTGACCAAGCAGTATATTTAATTATTCTTGATCCCGTCTTTATCCTGTACAATTTATCTAAGAACTCCCTTCCATTTACCACTTCATGTGTGGTTGAGGCTGGCCTGGTAGCATTGTCCTACCAGATTGGGGAGAGGTTGTAGAAGATGAAGCATGGCACGATTAGTGTGTGAGCCCTCCTCTTCTTCACTCTTCTTCACGTCACCAGACCGACCACCTTCTGACCTTACTAGGGCTCTCAATTACATATCAGAGTTGGGGATGCTAGGTAAGCCCTTCAAAAAAACACCTCACTCGTTTTGGATGTGATTCATTCATTTTCCCTCCATTTCCTTCTCAGGGTTCCTTTGCTTCACTGGGCAAGTTTGTGGTGACTCGGGATCCATATCTCTAACGTGATCAGTAAGGTGTATAGTTGAAGATAAACTAGTTTTAGCAATTACCAGCATTGAATGGGGTGTTTTTCTAAGGCCAGTCGGTGCTCTTGTCACAAGAGAATATTTTACTCAATATTTATCACACAATAACCCTGGATTTGAATTGACAAAAACCTTTTTTCATGGTTAGAAGGCAGGCCAAGTGAGCATCTTGACTGTCCCATATCTCTTGCACATTTTCTGGCTGGATAGTATCCATATAACCTTTTTTATATTCTCCTCCCCTCACCCCATTCTCTGGCTTGTGTCTCTTTCTTTAGCTTTTTGAAGGTCTTGTTAGTCCTTGTCTTGGTTTTTAATCTGTTCTTTTTTCCTGTTGCATTTGATATTGATGCTTGAGTCTGACCCTTTGGATCCTCATTGCCATACATGACTAGGCCTCTGCATGTTAATGATTTGCAGTTGTGGTTGATTTCCTGTGTTAAAGGAGATTATGCCAAGTCACCATTTGTCATGTCCCTTTCACAATCTGGATGCATTGAATGTATTACATCTCTTACATTGCTTTACTAATATTGCTGTGCAGGTACACCAGTCATTATTTGGTGGCTGTTTATTCAATTTGTCTTTCACTTTACGTTCCATGTATTCTTTTATCAGTACTAGAACTTTGAGTTGAGAATTCACACATCACTGCAGTTTGATCATCTAATTTTGTCTTTGGACAGTTAGCAGCATATTACAAGAAAGTGGCGCATTGGTCCACATGCGTCACTTTTCTTGCGTCACCCCTGCTTCACCTAACAACACCATGGTTGTGCTGTATTTACAATATGGCGCACCAGAGTGGTCAGTAGGACAATAGCATCAACATTTCTGATGCCATTGTGGCGCTTTGCTGCACCAGCGTAAAAAATGTTGATGCTAGTGCAGCAGAGCACAGGGAGGCCCACTGATTAAAATGAGTGTGTCATTTTAACACCTGCTCTGAGCAGGCATTAAAAATTATGGAATAAATGGCGCATTGAAATGTAAATTTGACTGCACCATTTTTTGCGGGCCTCCCTGTGTCGGAACGCACCCCCTTGCATACATTATACCTGGTGCAGGCACAATGTGGCACAAGTATTTACAAAGTGGCGCAATGCAAACACTGTGCCACTTTGTAAATACAGCCTGGGAGAAAGGCCTCCTTAATGCCACCTTAACATAAAAAAATTACACTAGGGTGGTGCAAAGTGGTGCTAAGGGCTTATAAATATGCCCCTTAGATCCTTGGCTACAGTTCTGCACATTGTTTTCACAACTGCTGGTATTAGTTAGGCAGGTGAGTTCCAAAAGTGTTTAGACTTATTTTAGTGGTGGTTCATGGCCATCTAAAAAGTGGTTTTCAAGTGTATGACTCATCATTGCACTTTTCAAGTGACTGGTTAAAATTAGCAGGGTCTTACACAACGTGTGACAATTGTCCATCAACCATATATCTTCTTCATCCATCTGAAAAGAGTCAGACTGCTTTATTGGAGTTGTGGAGCTCTGATTATGAAGCCACACCACCCTATCTTGTCTTCTTGATATTGGCGATACTCCTAGCTACTTTGGTAACATGACCTTCCAAGGATAATTTGCTATAAAAAATAACCCCCAAAGTCCGAGGGGGATAGTTCTTCCTGTGAGGATGAAGGCCAGAAATTGACTGGGAGACTTAGGGGAATTTTGTTGGCTGAGCAACACAGAAGCTCTGTTTTGTTTCCATTACATTTTATACAATTAGCCAGGTTACAATCTCCTTCATAGTTGTGAAAGGTCTTAGTCGCTGTCTGATGGTCACTGTCCAGTGACAAGATTAGCTGTGCATCATCCGCATAATTAACTAACTGAATATTGTGGGTTTTGATAAGGGTCACCAGAGGCCTCATATAGAAATTGAAGAAAATAGGACCGAGGGCAGACCCTGAACTACACCATGCTCAACATCTGTAAAGGCAAAGCTGTAGGGGGAAGAACAACGACCCGACAATTCTCAGACAAATAGGAATGCATCCAATTCAGTGCGATGCCTCTTATTCCAACCATGGTGATTCTAGGAGGATGTTGTGATTTACCGTGTTAAAAGTGGCAGATAATACTAATAAAATCGACTAGCAATCGAAGGTCATCCAGGACCGACACAGTTCCATGCCCAGATCTAAATACGAACTTCTCCTTTTCATGCAAGGTGTGAAGTTCCATGCAGTGAGATAAGTTTTTACTAATGTAGCATTCCAATAATGTTATAAGGAAAGGCAGCAAAGCAAATGGCCTAGAACTGCCTGTAATGGCTTTTTTCCAGGTTTGTGGTACTGTGCCAGTATTCAAAGATTGGTTACAGATCTGATGTAGCAGCAAAAATGTTTCTTCTGCCAGATCTTTCCAAACCCTATGGGGGAAGGGTTCGAATGGCGAGCCTGAGGATATAGATTTGGCTAAAGAGCGAAAACAGTCATTTGAAATATAAAACTGTATTCAGGACTATGTGAGAATTTGGGAGATTCAGGTACATTTCAAACAGTATGGAGGAAGGACTCAGTGGAAGGGCTACAATCCAATGCTCCAGATGATGAAGTACTAGAATGGTGAGGGGAAGTGTTAATGTCTTTCAAAATATTGTTTATCTTTTCCTCAAAGAACAGTGCAAGGTTGCCACATAGCTCCTGAGATGGTATGGTGTCCCTTTTCAGGCAATCTGGTTTAAACACCTCTTGCATGATGTCAAACCCTTTTTGACATTTTTGGGTGTTGTAAGAATAGCAGTGACGTAGTAGTCAGCTTTTGTTGCACTGAGCGCCTTCTTTTAATCGTATAGGGAGGATTTTAGCCTTGCTTTATCCTCCTCCTTATGGGATCTTTGCCATTTGTCTCAGTTTGCTACAGACTACTATTAGCTGCCTCAAGGAGGGATTACACCATAGGGCAGAGTGACAACTACACTTTTTTCTTCAATGCTGTGTAATTTTGGAGTCAAGAAGTTTGAGAATCTCTTCCCCCATGATTTCATAATGTTCTTCAACTGATTTATCTTGAGCAAAAGAGATGGACAGATTAGTTAGCTCATTTCAGAAAAATCTACCAAATTTATGCCATGCCCTACGGCAAAACAGTTTCCACTTTTTTTGGTGGGAATTAGTTCTTTCACATGAAGATGGAAATTTATTAAGCAAAGAGGGAGAAGGGGCACTTCCGGCCACATATTAAAGTCACCTAAGATGACAAAAATAGAGTGGGCCAGTGCCACATTTGAAATCAGCTTGATAAGAGGTTGTAAGTGTGCGCAGGAAGGCCAAGAGAGTGGTATCATAAAATTCCTGACTGTGAGCAGCCTTTCTCAGACTTCAAAGAGAAGCCCATGATGGCAGGACCCATAGGTTCGGCAAGGGTTAAGGACACCAAGTTCCAACTTTCCTTAAAGATGATTCCTACTCCCACTACTCTTTTTATGGTGCATATTATAACTATATAAGCCCATCGGGCATGCCAAACCAAGGTCAAAGGTGGAGTCAGGGGTAGGCCACATTTCTGTGACAAACAGTATGTCTGAATTTTCATTCAGTTACATCTGGGTAATCTCATTTGAATGTTTAACCAGGGACCTTGCATTCAACAGACAGCATTTCAAAGTTGCAGACAGTGTAGACACATCAGGTAATGCACTCTCTCCATTTATATCCCACCAGGAAGGATTATATCCTGCCGGGAAAGATTATAATTACTGACCTCCTTGCAGAGAGATAGTAGTAATAGGTTAGTCTGTCATTAGGAGATCTTAAGGGTTTGTCAAGAGAACCAGAAGCATGGCTGTGTGGAGGGGCGCAGACGGGCTTGCCTTTAGCATGCCTTTGGCGCACCCGCTCCACAGTCGCATCTGCATCTGGTATAAGTAGTCTTCTCTCCAAGAGGTAGAATGACTAGAATGGGAACAACAATGTAGTTGTAGTAGTGGTCCCGCTCTTACAGAGGGGTACTTCCAAGCAAAAATACAATGTGACCACACAAGTCTATCACAGTATTAAAACATTGAAAACATTTAAAAGAACCATATAAGTGACCTGAAATGTGCAAAATAGGCAGCAGTAGCAGCGCAAGAATCCCGGGTAGTGGTTAATAGTTTAGAAAAGAGAAAATAAATGTGTTCATCTGTTTTTGACAACTGGGAACTGCTCGCTGAGACGTGTAGTTTGTAATGCCTGTTGGGTTGAAGATGACAGTTAAAAGTTTATCCTGAGTGTTATCTTGGTTTAAATTTGAGCATGGAACTGCATTCTCTAACATTTGTAGATCAACTTCATTGTGCTTTTCTTCTTCATGCTACTGTGGCTTTTCGTTGTGGTTACCATATTAGTTATTTTATTTGACAATGCAATCATCATATTTTTGGGGAATAACAGGTTATAGATGCAGTTGCATCTGTATTCTGGGTACATTTTGTGGCAATGTTTGTGAAACATTGTCTTTTGTCAGAGAAGAGTACTGATCTAGGTCTTGAGGCCTTAGGTGGGATCATTAACATTCCTTATCCTGGGTTCCCAGAGTCCCTGATATCATCTAAATGCATTATGTGGGTGTGATTGTTATCAAGCTTTAATGTTTTAGTTTCACAGAACACCTGTTTTTACTTCAAGTACATTATTATTGAATATGGATTAGATATGGTTCTAGCTTTGGCTCTGGTTACTCACATGATGCTTGAGGGGCCATGGCACTCTGTGGATAAATCCATAGTTTGTTAGATTGAAGATTAGGGCTTTTAATAACCCAGAGTAGCAACAAAATGGCCATCTTGGGCTACTGTGAAGCCAGTGCCAAAGAAAGTCCGGGGCTGTTCAAGAATGAGGTGGGGTGAAATTAGGGGTAACCTTGCTGAGACTCAGATTAGCCCATACCAGTTCACCCTGCAGCCTGTGGAAATTTGAAGAATTTTATGTAGTGTATGGTGTGAAGGATGGCTCACAACCATGTAAATATGTATATACTTAACCTATACTGAGCAACCACTCCCTCAAGGGAGACACAACCACCTGTTGATCGATGCATCACCATTGGACAAAGGAGAGTGGAGTAAGGTGGCAAATGGCACGGAAACCAAGGACCGGTGACCAAATCACAAAGCTGTAGCATAACAAAGCTGCAGCCAAATTAACAAACAAGCAGCTGCAAGTGGATAAGCAGGTAGACAGACACAAGCAAACACAAACAGTCAAGTGGACAGATAGACAGGATAGGCAAAATGTGGGCCCTGCAACCGATCTTTGCACTGTTCTCATAACTCTCACCCTTGTTTGACAAACTAGGAGCAGTTGGCACAAGTGCAGATGAGGGCACAAGCACCCCTGGTCACACATCACTAAAAAGATCCAAAAGTGTGTAGTTGTCGAGTGGAGGGAGGTCAGCTAGCCGATAGATAGAAGGTCAACACGAATGTTGACTTTTGACTTTGAGCTTGAGCTACTGACACTGTTGGAAGAAAAAAAGCCCTAAAGCTCTCTTTCTGATGGAAACATGGCTGCATGAGGACAGCAGGCCTAATATCGCAATTGCCTTTCTACCTGGATATACATTTGACAGTAATGAGTCAGCTGGGAAGAAAGGGGGTGGGTACCCATTATTTTTAAAGATCACCTCGAATGTAGGTCATCTTCCATACACTTTGAAGGATGTGAAAGCTTATTTTTCTCACCTAAATGTTTGCATATGTATACCTTTTCTGTTTTGCTCCCATACTGTTCCCCAGGGCCTGCAACAAAATGTGTAGAGGTCCTAGAAGAATTTATAGCTGCACATAGTCTCTCAATAACTAATGTAATGCTATTGGAGGATTTAAACATCCACTTTGATGATAATGTGTGCACACAGGCTGAGGTTTCACCATATGATCTATCAGCAATACAATTCATGCAATTGGTGGGACTTCCCCTCCATTCAAATAGTCATATTCCGGAGCACAATTGTTTCACACATTGCATCCAGGAAGATATATGACCCTTTGCAAACCTTCTGGTCCGATCATCTGTTCAATTCACTATCGCCAAAGCTGAAATGTTTAAACCCAATAGAGTCCTTTCCAATCCTTCAGGGCAAAGGTCAAAAGTGGACAATCCAGGCTGGCAAACAGCTCTGAATAAGTCCATCCCTAAGCTAGATAGTGATGTATGCACCTCCTATTTAGCATTTAGGGACTGGATAGACTCTACTCTGGAAACCCTGGTTCCTAGGAGGGCCAGTCAATAAATGCGGCTCGCCTGAACTTAAATAACTAGAAAAAGAGTTTAAGGGACAAGAAAGGAAGTGGAGGTGCCAATTTGACAAGGAAAACAAAAAAGTTTATAAGACAAGCATAAAAAAATATGCCTACACAATTCGTAGGGCCAAACTGAGTGATCTTGCCGACAAAGTTAGGTAGGCTGCACATCCCTCTAACGAAATGTATGCCCTGGTCAACTCTTTCCTAAAACTGAATGTGGCAGGGAAGGGTCTGCCTCCTTATAAGGAGCTATTAGAGCAGCTGGCAAACTACTTTCTATGTAAAGTTAGACAGATCTAGAGCTCCTTAGCAGTGCTGTCAGACTCCCCGAACATCAGCAGATCTTTCATCATTCCCTAGGCTAAGAATAAATGACATTCTAGTGGATGCAAACACAATAAAGTCTAGATCACCCTTAGATCCAGCTACTATAAACATTCTTCTGAATGGAGGTAAGGCCATATTATCTGCCCTGATGGCTCTATACAATGCCTCTTTTGAAGAGGGCTGTGTTCCTGACTCTTGGAAGCATGCTATCATTCGACCACTGCTAAAGGATGTTTTTCTGGACAGTGATAGGGCAAAAAACTATAGGCATATCACATTCCTTCCAGGGATAAGTAAAATTTTAGAGAAACGAACTTCTAGGAACTAAAACGCTTCATATATCCTACTCCAAGAATAAAGGTGTTATAGTTAAATGGAGAAAACTAGACCCTGCGTCACTTCGAAGTATGACGCAGGTAAGTGAAAGGTCTTGTGTTATCTGCTTAGATAATATCCCAGAACCTACTGAGGTAGTTGACTTCCACACTCTACTCTCAACCTTTAAACAATTTGATGACCAGGAATAAAGTCTCAAGCAATACGAAGCCATAAAGATGGTCCAATAGATGGTTCAATTGTGCTTGTTTGATGGCCCACAGAAAACTACTAGTAGCTGTAAAAAATGGAACTCACCAATTTGGAAGGAAGTTCAGGAATGCAGGATGAAATATAAGGACGCAATAGCTCAGAGGAAGAGTGACATCAGAAAAAAACCTTGGCATGAGCTTATCACTGCAGGTGAATTAAAGGAACATGGAGCTTTTTTGGAAGGTTATTACTCAACCTTCTTTCCAACAAACTCTATGTCCCGCAGGTGGAAACCTTGATCTCAGTCGAAAGATGGTTAAATCATTTTAGCAAGCTCTGTTCATCCATATTCCCATAACAAGGGTATGGATAAGGAGAAGGAGGCCCAAGTGTCTGGATATGGGACCTTCATTGCTGTTTTTGAACTTGCCAAAGTAATTTGAGCTATTAAGGAGAGCCCTAGGAGTAAGGCACCCGGCCCATGTGGAGAAGAGGTAGATTAGTGCCTGTTTTGCATACTTGTCCTTGTAAAATTCCCATTTGTCCACTGAGGGGCCAATGGGGGCTAGACGTTAAAGCCTGCCACATGCCAATGTTTTGTATACTTCAGTGTGTCACCCTCAGTGGGACGGGTATGTCCTGACCTGGGTCCCATGCACACTGTGTCACTGGAATCAAGTTATACCTGGCTGATGAGCCCTCACAGTGGTGAAACCAGTCCTGGGTTGTTTGTATTCTGGTTCAGGCCCATTCAAACAGGGCCAAGAATGAGTTGCATGTGGTTAGGTCCACACTTATGTGGAATGGTATGGCGTGCAAAATAACAATAGACTAGGTTGCGGCCTTAAATCAGTCAGAATGTGTTAATAAGTATTTGTAAAGTTCAGCACTGTCACTCCTGGGGTTATCTGGGCATGGGGGGTACGAAGTCTTAGTTGAAGAGCCAGGTCTTGAGTTTTTTTCTAAAGTCTGCAAGGGAGGGTGCTGTTCGTAGATGGAGGGGCAGGTTGTTCCAGGTCTTGGCAGTGATGAAGGAGAAGGAACGGCCACTGCTGCAGCTGTGATGGATGCAGGGTGAGTGTGTTGATGGATGTTCATTCAGTGGTTGATGTAAGCCGGTCCTTGATTGTATAAGGTCCAGAGTAATTACCGGTGGCTGAGATTGATTAAAGCATTCCATCCATCACCTTCAATGTTTAGTAATGTCAGCAACTGCGGCAGTGGCAATGGTGGAGGCAGCGGCAATAGCAATGGTGGCAACAGCATGTTGTGCTTTGTTGCCACCTCATGAAATACCCAAACATCTGATGTGGGTCTGATGGGGTCTGATGTGGAATCTGATGTAAGTGGTGTGCCACAATTTGTCTGGCATTTGGTAGGTTGTGCTAGTGTTTAATGATTTAATAGCAGCAGCAACTGCTTGCACTCTGCTGTTGCTCTTCCTGCATTGCTGCAATCCAGCGATGGAGAACATCTCTGTGGTATTTCTTCTTGCAAGCCTGGTAATCCAAAACAACCTTATCATTTAGAAATAAATCCAGCAAACTTCATTGTTGTGTTTGTTGCAAGGTTTGCAGATCAAACCACTAACTTTAAATTTACACTGACAGTAATTTGTTGCTAAGTGCTGTGCCTACTGGAGGCAGATGCAGTCATTTGTAACCTTTGTTGAACACTTTGAAATGTACATCATGCATACAAAGATGGAAAAGTTAAAAATATATGTTTGATAATGCAAGGTACCCCTTCCAGTACCCAAAACATGTTTCAAAGAATGCAGACACCCTTTCTTAATGGAGTATGATTTTCTGTGCGGGCACGTGCAACCAAAAAGTGCAGCTGCGCAGGTAAGAAGAAGATTATCAACACATTTTAATAGATATGTTGCTTCTCTGCTCTCTCATTATGCTGTCACATTCTGCCATACACCCTTGTGAAAGATTGCAAGGATGTATGCATTCTTTAAAGGATAGGCCTACCACTGAAAGGCATACCTTGATTGAAAAAGAGTACTGTTTAAATATTTTTCTTTGTATGTGTGTAGTACAGTGCAACACACATGCAAATGTGCACTTAATTACTTATGCCTACTACCCCTCCTGGGGTATAGGGCATCAATCAGGACTCTCCAGCCATCTCTGTCTGGCCATTTCTTCCATTATGATTTCAGGTGTAACCCCTCTCTTTGCAGTGAGCCTCAGGGCCTCAATGCCAGGTGTTTCTTGGCCTTCATCTTTTTGTTTTCCCTTGAGGTTTCAGGGTCGGGGCTTGCCGGGTGATGTTTGATGCAGACTTGTGACCTAACCAGCCCTAGCATCTTTTCATGATTTCTTCATGAAAAGGGAGTTGCAAAGTCTGTTGACATAGGTCGTTGTTACTGATGGTGTTTGGCCAGGGGATTTGGAGGATTTTCCTCACACAGGTGTTGATGAAGTTCTGGACTTTGTTGGTGGTGGTCACTGTTGTCCTCTAAGTTTCAGCTCCATTCAGAAGGAACAATTTTACACTGGTGTTAAAACATCTTATCTTTGTTTGCAGTATTAGGTCCTTTGAGCTCCAGATCTTCTTTAGCTGAATGAAGGCAGCCCTTGCTTTGCCTATTGTTGCCTTGATGTCAGTGTCTATTCCACCATGCTTGTTGATGACAATGCCCAGCCAGGTAAAGCCCTCAATCTCTTCCAGAGCATCGCCTGCAAGAGTGACTTCAGTTGTGCTGGCCATGATAGCCTTCAGAAACTTGGTTTTCCCCTATGGATGATGAGGCCAAGTTGTGCTGATGCGGCTGCCATATTGTCACTTTTATCTTGCATCTGCATCTACAACATTGACGTTCTTATGTTGCATCCGCAGCCAGGTCGCCTGCAAAGTCCAGGTCTTTGAGCTGCATCCAAAGTGTTAGCTGGATCCCATTTCTTCTCCTTGCTGTGGCTGTCTTCATCATCCAGTCTCTGACCAGGAGGAAGAGAAAAGGTGAGAGCAAACAATACTGGTGGACTCCGGTCCTCACGTGGAAGACTTCCATGAGTTGCACTCCATGGACTATCATGCTGTTCATTGTCTCTTAAGGCTTCCTGATGATTTTTATGAATTTTAGAAAAAATACAGAAAAATGTCATCATTGTGCATACATGAAGGAGCAATAGTCGTTTTCGAGAAATATCTGTGTAACATTCTTTGTTGACACTTAATTGTCACACAAAACATGTGGTTCTATATTCACATTCCTTGAGTTGCCATGTTATAACCACCGGATAACATAAAGTAACGTAAGGCAGCACATTAGGCACATTTGGTTACTTTTGATTACTATTTTAAAGTTAGATTTTTTTGGGGGGGGAATTTCAATAAACAGTAACACTTTGCTTTGAGTTTCGTTTATAGAAGTAAGTCAAACACAAGGCAAAGATTTAGTAAATGTAAGGCAGATTAATTAACCACGAACAACATTTTGGCCATGTATCAATTAATGTCTTTGTGGTGACCATACTAACAAGAAAAAAAAGTTAATCAATATAAAAATGCATAGTTCAACGGTGTATGTATTACTGATGGAAACAGTTTCAGCATATTCAAATTGGAGGTGCGCCACCTGAAATAACATTAAACACCATGAAATGTACATACAAAGTACATTATCAACATAATTATGTGATGTTACTCACATATCTGACAATAATGCATTACACAAAGCCCAGGATTTACATGAAAATAACATAATGGAGACCATCACGTAAGCTTTCTGTGCTGCTAAAGTGTTTGCACTGTGTTGCCTGAAAGGTAGAGAGCAGAACAGTGCCATATTTATTAGAATGGGGTGCTGTTGTACTCGATCTGTGCGTTTGCACATGTTTGAATTCTATGTGACAATGCACACTGAGTTGCACCATATTCTAAGTCTATATGCCTTGTCTGAACCATACTTTGTGTCCTGAGGTCCCTTGTAAGGGTTTTCTGACTTTGCTTGTGTTCTGTACAATGCAGCACACATGCAAAGTTGGCTCAACGAGAACTGAAACATTTTTCCTTATTAGTTCTGCCTCAAGGAGGTGTAGCATTTGGGTCTAATCATTGTTAAACAATGTCAGTTAGCATCTGTTGGTTAGTGTATAAACGTGTTGTTTCATGAGAACAGTTATGCACCAAACATGCAACATCTTGTTAATGCAAAGTGGCCCAAAGAAGCACATTGCAGAAAGTTGTGTTACTTAGGGATACTATCCAATGCAAATCATGATTTGTGTTTAGTACTAAATTACACTCCAAAATTCTGTTGATTTCATAGCAAAACCTGCAAATCATTGTTCAGACTGGCCCTAAACATTCAATTAAAATATAGCATTACTTGTTACTGAAAAAAATATTAACATAAATCTTACCAACTTGCACTGCTACTCCAATTCTAATACGATGTAGTAGGTCTGCTTCTCGGTACACCACATCACCATTTGATGCTGGACCTACTGCACACTTTGATCAATCATGCAGATTTAAGTCAAATGACAAATGACCCTCTGCTAACATTGCCTTCTCTCCTGCGGTGGATGGCCCTATCATACATGACTACCAGCAGCAAGCATTTCAGGGAGGTAGTGCACAACTAGCCACACCAAAGCACTTACCTCCCTTTCTTAAAAATGTACTTGTCATATTTACACCGAAAACTATCCCCAACTACACAAACAAATTAAAAAATATATATACATATAATAATAATAATAAACAAAGACAGACAACTCACAAAAGCACTCACAACAATAAAAGACTGGCAAAAATACCGACAATACTTACCTATACTAACACACACTTCAGCACAATGACAAAACACTAAGGGGGTCATTCCTACCCTGGCGGTCATGGACCGCCAGGGCAGGGGACGGAGGAAGCACCGCCAACAGGCTGGCGGTGCTTCAGGGGCCATTCTGACCGTGGCGGTAAAGCTGCGGTCAGAAAAGGGAAACCGGCGGTTTCCCGCCGGTTTTCCCCTGCCCCAGGGAATCCTCCACGGCGGCGCTGCAAGCAGCGCCGCCGTGGGGATTCCGACCCCCTTCCCGCCATCCTTTTTCTGGCGGTTTTCACCACCAGAAACAAGATGGCAGGAACGGGTGTCGTGGGCCCCCTAACAGGGCCCCATTAAGATTTTCAGTGTCTGCAAAGCAGACACTGAAAATCGCGACGGGTGCAACTGCACCCGTCGCACACCAGCAACTCCGCCGGCTCCATTCGGAGCCGGCTTCATCGTTGCTGGGGCTTTCCCGCTGGGCGGGCGGGCGGCCTTTTGGCGGTCGCCCGCCAGCCCAGCGGGAAAGTCAAATTGACCGCTGCAGTCTTTTGACCGCAGCGGGGTAGGAATGACCCCCTAAGGGTCAGATGTATCAAAGGATTTTATCCATTCTGTGTCTACGGGAAAAAGCTTTAGTCCATATGGCCCTAAAACTGAAAACTCTTCTAAACTCGCCAAACACTCAAATCACCACCAAGCACTTTCACACACTCTAACAACTATACCCTCGAAAGAAAAACGTAACTGATCCGCTTCCAACTTTACAACTTATTGCATGACCTGACAAAGCACTGTAAAAGTTGACACACCTTCAGGCAAATGTCAATTAAACTAACAAAATACAAGAATAATGAAATTACCAATTTAACATAAATCTATATCTATTTATAATGCATATGTTATCCAATGTGTGTGTGCTTTTGACATAATATGTAACATGTGCTATAAACATGATAAATCTATAATGGAAAATATGTGTATTTCCGCATCCAAGACCGCCACTTTAACAACCCGACTGCCAGGGTGGTAACGGCTGCTGAGCTGGAGACTTCTGTCTCCAGCCCGGCAGCCACCGCAATCCCACCGTCGGGATTCCGACCCAGCCTACTGCCATGATTTTCGTGCCAAAGTTACCACCACGAAAACCATGGCGGTAGGCACTATCAGTGCCAGGGAATCCGTTCCCCCCATCCCCCTCCCCAGAGTCCTCCCCCACTCTCCTCCTCCCTCTCCTGCCCCTGCACATATACACATGCACTCCCATATACACACATGCACACACGCATACCCACCACCACCCATGCATGCACACATACATACCCACACACCGCAACACACACCAACATACCCTGACACACACATGCATTCACAACACTCACAATCACTCATTCATGCATGCATCCTACGAGACTCACACCTGCATGCATGCATACCAAAACATACACACTCCCCCCACACATGCACACAACACCCCCCCCTTTCCTGTTGGAGAACCGACTTACCTGCTGGAGACTATCTGCGGTGCTGCTGTCAGCAGCAGCGTCTGCTAGCAAAACACGACCAAGCCATATCATTGCTCATGTCAGCAGCACCGCCTTACTGCTGGCCGCCGCCATGACCATTGGCGATGTTCCGCCAGCTTTCTGGCGGAATACCATCAGTGGTCATGATACCGGTAGATGGCTGGTAGCCACGGCGGCGGTATGTTGGCGGCCGTTGCCGTGGCGGTAGGCGGTCAATACCACCAATGTTGAAATGAGGGCCTATATGTTCTACGTTTATATATCATGCACCCTTGGTTGTGGGCTATATGACCTATGTACCTTAGAGCATTAGATAATGTTAGTAATGATGACACATGTAATGAAGGGTAATTTGTTCATGTGCACCTACACAGTTAATGAAAAATAACAGGCACCCAACATTGGTACTGGGAATAATGTTTATGATTTCAGACTCGTGAATGGTAAAGTAGGCTTTTACCCTGTATGTGTAATGAAAATGGAGATGTCATGTTGTGTCAAGGGGGGGCAAAATACTGTGCCTGTATATCAACAAAGATATGAGAATTAGAAAAGAGGGAAGATAGATTTATTTTTGGCTTCTTAAAACATCTACAGTCAGCTGGACAGTAGTATGCCACTGCACACAGTGTATTGAAGCTGCAGTATATACCGGAGGGTCTCAAGGCACTAGCTGGGAGACTTGCGTCAATCAAAGAGTCAGGTCTTGAGGTCCTTCCTGAACCGAGCAAGTGAGGAGGGCTGCCTGAGGTGGAGCAGCATCATGTTCCAGATCAGGGTGGCGAGGTAGGAGAAGGATCATCCTCCAGCCGTGTTCTTCTGGATCCTGGAGATGGAGGTGAGGACCAGTTGAGTAGAGAGGAGTTGCCTGGAGGGTGTGTGGAAGGAGAGGCAGTGGTTGAGGTAGGCAGGTCCAATGTTGTGAAGGGCCTTGTATGTGTGTGTTTGAAAGTGATGCGTTTGTTGATGGGAAGCCAGTGTGGGTCTCTCAGGTGGGCAGAGATGTGGCTGTGGCTGTGGATGTCCAGGATCAGTCTGGCACCGGTGTTCTGCATTCTCTGGAGTCTTGTTTGGAGTTTCTTGTTAATTCCAGCATAGAGTATGTTGAGTAGTCGAGTTTACTGTTGAAGAGTGGCTGGGTGACTGTTCTTCTTGCATCGATGGGGATCCACTTGAAGATTTTCCGGAGCGGACGGAGAGTGTGGAAGCATGAGGATGAGACGGCGTTGACTTAGCAGACCATGAACAGTGACGAGGCGAGAATGATGCAGAGATTGCCTGCGTGGTCGGTAGGAGATGGGGCAGTTCCAAGGGCACTGGGCCACCAGGAATCGTCCAAGGTGGTAGACGTGGGGCCCAGGATAAGGATCTCCCTCTTGTCTGAGTTGAGCTTGTGGCAGCTGTCTCTAGTTCAGTTGTCGACTGCCTTCACTCTGTAGTGAAAGTTCCTTTTGACTGTTGATGGCTCTGTGTTGATGGTGAGGGAGAGAATGAGCTCTGTAAGCATCGTAAGAGACGATGTTGAGCAAGGGGTGCCTGATGATCTATGCGAGGGGGTGGTTGTGTAGACATTGTAGAAGGTGAGGCTCAGGGAGGAGCCCTAGGGAACTCCGCATCTGGTTTTCGTTGGCTTCGAGGTGAAAGGTGGGAGCCTGACTCTCTGGGTTCAGCTGGTGAAGAAGGAGCCGATCCATTCCAGGGCTTTGTCGTGGACGCAGGCGTCCTGTGGTTTGGTGCACAAGATGGTGTGGGAGATGGTGTTGAAGGTTGCGGAGAGGTCAAGGAAGAGGAGGGCAGCTGTTTTGCCATGGTCCAGTGTGGTGCGGATTTCATCCATGGCTGCTCGGAGTACGGTTTCGGTGCTGTGGTTGCTCCTGAAACGGGATTGGGGGGAGCCAGGATTTTGTTGGTCTCGATGAACTCAGTGAGCTGTGCATTGATCGTTTTTTCGGTTACCTTGGCTGGAAAAGTGGGCAGTGAGATTGTTTTTCAGCTCTGTTGGGCCTGGGGAGGGCTTCATCAGTAGGGGGTTTATCTCCATGAGTTTCCAGGCGTCCAGGAAGGTGGCGGTCTCGATGGAGCTGTTGACGGTACAGCATAGTTTGGGGGCAATGATGGCACCAGCTTGATTGAAGGTGTGGTGCGGGCATGGGTCAAGGGGGCCCCAGAGTGGATGGTATTCATGAGCTTCCGGGTGTCTTCTGGGATGGGGAGAGTCCAGAAGATCCAATCCTTTGTAGATGTCCTTACTTTTCCAGTGGAAGAAGGTGGCAAGGTTGTCGCAGAGGTCTTGGGAGGGTGGGATGTCTGTGGTGTCCCTGCCAGGTTACGTAAATTCCTTGACTATAGTGAAATGTTTTTTGCTGTTGTGAGCATTGGTGTTGATGCGCTCCTGAATGGGCACTTTTCTAGTTGATCTGATGAGCCTGTGGTGTGATATGACGGTGTCTTTGAAGGCTTTGTGGTCTGTTGAGCTCTCACTGCTTCTCCGCTTTCTCTCAAGTCATCTGCATCCACTCTTGGATTCTTGGAGGTTGGGGGGAACCAGCTGGGTCTCCTGTGGTGTTGAATGCCGGCGGGATTCCTTAGGAGAGCTAGGGTGTTGGCGCAGTTGGTGATCCATTAGTGGAGGTTGTGGGCTGAGACATTAGCATCCATGGTGTCTGGTGGTGGGGAGTGGCGGAGAGCTGCGGTGTGCTGGGCTACGGTGACCTTGGTCCGGTTCCTGCAAGGGGTTGGTGGGTGTGGTGCCGTTCAACTGTCTTGGTGAAGGAGAAATGGATGCAGTGGTGATCAGTCAAGTGGAGTTTGGAGGTGTGTGAGAAGGAGATGTGGTTTCTGGTGGAGAAGACAGGGTAGAGGGTGTTTCCTGCTGAGCGTACATTTGCTTGAGCCTGAGGGTGGAGAGGTTTTCCATGACGGTTGAGGTGTTTGGGTCACTGTGGTTGTCGAGCTGAAAGTTGAGATCGCCAAGGAGTATGTAGTATGTTGAGAGGATGGCATGGGAGGGTGATGAAGTCAGCCAGCGCTTCGCAGAAGGGGGGGGGGTCCAGGGGGTCTGTAGATAAGGGTGGTGCAGAGGGTGATGTTTGGATTTGTCTGAATCTAAAAGTCCAGGTTTTCTGCGACAGGGGTCCGGACATCGACCCTGATCGTGAGGCAGAGTGAGTTTTTGCAAACAATGGCGACACCTCCTCCTGGTTTGTTGATGCGGTCTTGATGTATGATATTGTAGCCGTCGGGGATGGCAGTGGTGATGTTCGGTGATGAGAAGGTGGTAATCCAGGTCTCCATGAAGAAGGCGATGTCAGGGCAATGGAGTCGAGGAAGCCCCAAACTTCTATTGCATGCTTTATGAGGGAGCGAGTGTTGAGTAATATACATCTGAGGTGTCCGGGTGGCCCAGCAGAAGGCGTGGTATAGTGTGTGAGAACAGGTGAAAGTGCAGTTATGGCAGGAGAATGGGCCGAGAGTGTCCTTATGAGAGGCACGGTGGCAGGCCGTCGAGCCTCTGGTATTGAGGGCGTGCAGGGTGCTGGTTTCGTACCAAAGGATAGTGTGGGAACCAGGGTCTGTGATGCATGGAGCAATGGACGGGTGCAGATGGGCTTGCCTTTGTCGTGCCAGCGGTGCGTCCACACAGAGGCTACCATTAAGAAGGGGAGAGAGGTGGGAGGGGTCACTCAGCTAGGAGGCAGGAGAGCAAGAAACACAGCAGTGAGAAGGGCAGGGCTGCAGAAGCAGCAAAGGTAGGGGAAGCACTGGGATCACCGAAGAGGGCAAAAAGTGAGACAAAGGGGCAAAACAATGCAAAAAGAGTGAAAAGAGGCAAAAAAGAGTAACTAAAGGGAAATAAAGGCAAAAAGAGCAAAAAGGCAGAAGGCAGTGGAGAGAGAGAGAGAGAGAGACAGAAGGTCACCACTGGCCACAAGGGATGAGGTGCAGACGGGTGCCTGCAGGTGGAGGGGGGGGCTTGAACACCCAGAGCCAGGCAGGCTCAGAGGACGTCGGGCAGCAGCAGCAACAGGTGGTGCTGCACAGGGGGAGCAAAGCTAACGCTAACCAGAGGTCAGTGAAGTCTCCTATTAACTAGCTGGTTAAAAATGGTGTCAAGCAGATGTTGTTTGGTAAGAAGCCTGTTGAGGTACTTGAGGAAACACTGCCACCTTGCCACCCCCTGCCAACATGGGTGAAAATTGTCTAAAACATATATGAGTTCTGAGATGGTTATTATCCAAGTAGGGCAAGGTGGGATCAAGGCTGCAAACATGCCGTTGTTGGAACATTCCTCAGGCGATGGATTGTCTGCCTCTGGATACATAAGAAAAATTACATTCATTCTTAAGAGTTTAAATCCTTATTTAGTACATTGCAGTGTGAAAAAATATTGGACTATAAGAATTCAGAGCTCAGCAGGCAGAATCCCTTTTAAATTCCCACTAAGGACACACCTCAAGAAGCTTAATTTCCTCCCGACACACAAGCACACACAGTTCAAACTCCTCATTCACACATTCAAAGCACAACACAACACTGACTCAGCCTACTTTAATAGTTGCATATGCTTTCATAAACATCCAGACACTTCTACGCTGCCAGTCTTCTACTTGCACTCATCCCATTATATGCAGAAACAGATCCGGAGGTCAGACCTTCCCCTACACCTCTCATATAGTGTAAAACTAACTACTACGACATGTCAGAGCTTCCGTCTCACTTCTTGAGTTCTGCTGAAGACCTTGCTCTTTAAATAGCCCTGCCTTCTGCCCTAGGTGTGGCTAGACTGTCACCTGCTCAGCGCCAGGTTACCCTCTGAGGTAATAGTTCACTCTACAAATACACATAACTTAGTATAAATTGATAAAAGTGGAAATAAGAATGTGAAAATATTCCAAATATTAAATGTAAATGTAACCTTATGGCCACTATAACAATAACAAATTTAAGGTCACGGGTGCTATTTTTTAAAAGATCAAATAGAGTGCTGTATTTACATTTTCTGTTGTGGTAATGTTTTAAGTGTTCAATTAAATGAAGGAGATACCAAAGAAGAGCTGTTAGACCAATCTAGCCAAGGAATGCATTTAAAATGTGTTTCCTGATAGCTCTTGTAAATGTGCCTCCTATTTCTAGGTAAAATAAGTGAGGTCTATAAAGTGCATATTATATTCTTCAAATCATTATTGTTGTTACACAATTAAAGAGCAGAATCTCACTTGCCTAACAATAACTTAGGAAACATGATAATAACACAGTCAATTTTTTAAAGAGCAATGGTCTGTCATGGATGGCTGTACAAGCTTATGGATCATTTGTAATGAGCTAATAATTGTATTTCGATTTGTTGTAGCTCCAGGGACTTGGGGTAGTTGTTGTTCATTAAGATCAAATGTATAAGGGCAAAATGAATTAACAAAATCTCAGGGTCAAACACCGAAGGTGAAGAACATAATTATTCAGTGTGCACTACGACTTGATGATCCTTTAGAGAAATAGTTCAGGACTGTGAAGTCTACCATACTTTAAACTAAAAAGCCATCACTAGGTGTGCTCAGTGCCGACCAAGCAGCAGGTATCAATCATATAAAAGAGGCAAACATTTTAACGAGGTAGGAAATAAGCAAGAGTGGTGCACACCTTTCACATATGCGTAGCCATGGACAAATTCCAAATGGTGCACATAGTTGTTTAAGATTTTGATTTGTATGGTTTACACCAGAAATTAAGGAACCATAATTTAGCTGTATCCCAAATCCTGTTGTAAAACATGTTTTTAAAGAAGAAGATCACAAAAAGCAATGTGGGCATATTTGAACTAGCAGCAACATAATATAGAACAGGACAAATAAAAGATATAAAACAACTACTCACATTCAAAACATATTTCATATACCTGAGCTCATACCTTCACAAACACTGTCCAATGTGCTGACAGGTACTAGGTAGAAGTAGCTGTATTTTAGTAATTCATAAAACAGTCTTATATTTACACTTAGGCAGGTCCAATGAGTGCTGCCACCTGCTCCTCCACTGGGGTCAAGTCCTCACAGATGTCTGGCCTATTCCAGTTCTCAATGCAGCCTTCACATTTGTGTCAGTTTTTCCTTAGTGCTATGCATGTAACCATGTCTACTACTGCTCTCATAAAGCGTCTTTCTTGGATAATGGCAATTTGGAATCAACAGATTATTTTCTTGCTTTGTCATTTCTGAAATCAAAATCTCTTTTTTCTTGTTGGTGAAATTCACCTTTCTCTTTCTGTTACTCTCCTAGACAGTACCTCTGTTATGATGCTATATTATTTTATATTGAGTTTTATAGTGCACTAGCCACCCGAGAGGGTATCCAGGAGCTTGGCCATATGTGTAGTTTTGTGGTTCCCAAGGTGCTTGTACAAAGAGCCAAGTCTTCAACTTCTTGCGGAACTCAAGAAGTGCAGAGGATGCTCTGATGTGTAGATTTAGGTCACTCCATGTCTTGGGTGCAATGTAAGAGACTGAGCGACCTAATTTTGATTTTGTGGATGAGGGGAATGAGTGAGAGTGAGTGATGAAATTACCAATTTGGTGGTTTGGTAAAAGTTTATGCAGCTGTTCAGGTGTTCTGGTCCAGTGTCATGTAGGGCTTTTTATGTGTGTGTGAGAAATTTGAATTGGCTGCACTTGCAAATGGGGAGTCTGTGATGTGGATGTGGAGTGGGGGCTTGAGTATGCGTCTTGCCGTGGTGTTTTGGATGGTCTGGAGTTTGTGTAGGAGTTGTTTGGGTATTCTGGCTTAGACAGTGTTGCCATAGTCCAGCATGCTGGTGATAAGTGATTGCCTGAATGACCATCTTGTGTTCTGAGGCAACCATATCAAGATTTTTCTCAGCATGTGTAGAGTATGGAAGCAGGAGCTGCACACTGCATCAACTTGAGCTGTCATGTTGAGATTGTCATCCAGGATGATCCCTAGGTTTCTTGCATTGTCTGTGGATGTGGGTGTTGGTCCTAGCTCTGACGTCCACCAGGTGGAGTCCCATGGGGAGAGCCTGTTGATAAAGACCGGTACTTCCATCTTGTCAGAGCTGAGCTGCAGGCAGTTGATTCACATCCAGTTACCAAAACCGTGCAATTGGTAAAGTTGGTTCTGGCAGTGGTTGTTTTGTCCTTCAGGGAGAAAATTAGTGTGTCACTGGTATATAAGATGATGGTGATGTCTTGGGATCCGATGATGTTGACAAGAGGTGTCATGTATATATTGAAAAGGGTGGGGCTGAGAAACAATCCCTGTGGGAGTAAACATATCAATTTCTTGGTCTCTGATGTGAAAGTTAGACACCCACACAACACCGCCACACCAAAGGTCAGCTGGAGGGGGTCTGGGAGTGGAGGAAGAGGAGGTGGTTGTAGGAGGTGTTACTTTAGCTGTTTTGGGTGCAGGTGCACCACAAGCCACTCACCTGCACTCACCACCTCCACTGCCATTTACACGTCCCCTGTGTCCTCTCCCAGTGTGTCTGTGACGCCCCCTCCCAAAGTACCCAAACGCCGGCAATCACTCACCCAACATCCATTCACCTCACGACAGCCTCCTGTACCTGCACCTGCACCCAAAACAGCTAAAGTACCCTACAACCACCTCCTCTTCCTCCACTCCCAGACCCCCTCCAGCTGCCCATCCCAGTGTTCGTCAGAAACTGTCCCTATGTAAAATTGACCTTTTTGCCCCCACCCCCCCTGGATTGTGGAGTGCACCGGCCACTAGGGCAGGCAGTAGGACCCGGAGCCAAGGCACTGGCAGTCCACCCCCTGTAAAGGCTCTAAAATTGGAGAGTGGACGACAGGACCGTGTTAAGACTCCTGGTGTGAGAACAACTGACCTGGGTTCGGAGGGGATTGGAGAGTCAGCTGTGACTCCACCAAAGGTGGGGAAGGTCAAGAGGAAGTCTTGCCAGCCTGTTGTGAGTGTCACGGCGGAGAGGTGCGCCATAATTTCCGGCGGTCCAGACACAACCGCCAGCACCGTCATCACTGGTCCAGAGACCACCGCCAGAGTCACAGCCCAGGAGGGCCCAAGTATCGTCACTGGTCCAGAGACCACCGCCGGAGTCACAGCCCAGAAGGGCCCAAGTATCGTCACTGGTCCAGGGACCACCGCCGGAGTCACAGCCCCGGAGGGCCCAAGTATTTTCACTGGTCCAGAGACCACCTCCGGAGTCACAGCCCAGGAGGGCCCAAGTATCGTCACTGGTCCAGAGACCACCGCCAGAGTCACAGCCCAGGAGGGCCCAAGTATCGTCACTGGTCCAGAGACCACCGCCAGAGTCGCAGCCCAGGAGGGCCCCGGCTGCCACAGCCCCGCTGGGCAATGATGGAACGTCATGCCATACACCAATTCCCAGTGTAGGGAAAGTCATGCCACACACCAATGTCCGTACCAGAACCGCCATGGCAAAGCACCGCTGAACAGGGCAAAGACCGCTATGGCAAAGCACCGCTGAACAGGGCAAAGACCGCTATGGCAAAGCACCGCTGAACAGGGCAAAGACCGCTATGGCAAAGCACAGCTGAACAGGGCAAAGACCGCCATGGTGAAGACCACTGAACAGGGCAAAGACCGCTATGGCAAAGCACCGCTGAACAGGGCAAAGACCGCTATGGCAAAGCACCGCTGAACAGGGCAAAGACCGCTATGGCAAAGCACCGCTGAACAGGGCAAAGAACGCTATGGCAAAGCACCGCTGAACAGGGCAAAGACCGCCATGGTGAAGACCGCTGAACAGGGCAAAGACCGCTATGGCAAAGCAGCGCTGAACAGGGCAAAGACCGCCATGGTGAAGACCGCTGAACAGGGCAAAGACCGCTATGGCAAAGCACCGCTGAACAGGGCAGGCACCATGTAGGAATGAATGGACCGCCACATCAGGCATCCTTATCCCATGTGCAGCTGGGACAGTGACAGGACAGGAACTTTCACATGGAGACTCATCCATTATGGGCACCAGTCCCACCCAGTACCAGTAGATAACTGCATCTACTTGAGAGACTGTGGCTTTGCACTCCCCAGGATGGCACCGTGGGCAACCCACCCACTGTAGAGACTTGAGAGACTGTGGATTTGCACTCCCCAGGATGGCACATTGGGCAACCCACCTACTGTAGAGACTTGAGAGACTGTGGCTTTGCACTCCCCAGGATGGCACAGTGGGCAACCCACCCACTGTATAGACTTGAGAGACTGTGGCTTTGCACTCCCCAGGATGGCACAGTGGGCATGGTGCCTGTCGTGGATCTGGCTTCGCATTCATCTGGCTGAGGTGCCCCCACTTCCCTTCCCCCTGAGGTGCCTGTAGTATTTCTATCTGATGCCCCGGCAGTGTTCTCTCCGATTGTGGTCAGGTGTCGTTTGTGGACCTCGGGCATGCATTTTTGGACTGTTGGTGCACGGACATTGTTGTGTACATATCTGCACTACTTCTTGTATTGTATATAATTATGAGTGATTTTCTAATATATATCAGTATATTTATGTATGACATGTATATTGGCACAGTATAATGTTTGACCGAATTTCGCATTGTGTTTTCATTCTTCCGGGGGGATTGTGGGTTGTTCTTGTGATTTTTGTGAATGCATTGGTGTGTATGTTGTGATATGCGAGGGTGGGGGTGGGGGTGTTTGGTGTGTGTCCCCCTAACTTTTGCCTCCCCCATGTCGTAGGTGCACTACTCACCAGTGTCTTCTGCGCCTACGTAGCTGTTGTTCGTAGAGGAGCAGAAAGACAAGGGCAGGGAGTATTTGCAACTCTGGTTCCATGGAGTCGTCGTTCCTCGTGGGATGTGTTCAGGTGAGCATTTTCCCATAGCAAAAGCTGTTTCCGCCGTGTTTTTATTCACGGTGAATCCGCCCCGGAAAAGGTGGCGGATTGGCGGGTTGTATTAGTGTGGGTGGTACATTGTCTCCCGCCTGTCTGTTGGCGGTAACCGCCGCGCTGTGTGTCTGTACCGCCGTGGCGGTCGGAGTGTTAAAGTGGCTGTCTTTGTTGGCGGTTTCCGCCAGGGTCATATTTCCCTTTTTTTGTCCGCCGGCCTGTTTGCGGTATTCCCGCAGCTTTAACACCGTCCGCCAGGGTTGTAATGACCACCCAAAACTTTTGCCAAAATACAGCTAACCTTTTGTTTTTTCGGGAAAAATGAGAAAAAAGTGCTGCAGAAGAAAGCATGTGTTTTTTCCTATAAATTGCATCAACAGAGGGTTTACAGTGCTAAAATCACAACCTTCCCAGCTTTCAGGAACAGGCAGACTTGAATCAGAAAACCAAAATTTTCAACACAGTTTAGGCATTTTACTGGGACATACCCAATTTTTACTATTTTTTGTGCTTTCAGCTTCCTTCCACTTCGTGACAGAAATGGGTGTGAAACCAATGGCGGACTCTGGACAACTAAACATTTCTGAAAAATGGACAAAAGTCTGAATTCAACAAGGGGTCATTTGTGTAGATCATTCAAGGCCTTCCTATCGAAAGTAACAGTTGAAATTGAGTTGAAAAAAACAGCCATATCTGTCTATGTTTTCTTCTGCAACTTTTCCCAGCTATGGCAGATTTTTTAAAGCATACACCATTACGTCTGCTGGACCATTCTGGTTGCAGGGATATATAGGGCTTGTACGTTCATCAAGAACCCAAGGTTCCCAGAGCCAATAAACGAGCTGCGCCTTGCAAAGGATTTTCATTGTAAACCGAGTATACAGCAATTCATTTGATAAAATATGAAGAGTAAAAAAATAGGTACCAAGGAAACCTTTATAATTCTGAAATGGAAGTTTAGAAGCAGTGGTTATTTGCACATCTCTGAATTCAGTGGTCCCCGTGCTAGCATGTAAATTACAGGGCAGTTTAAAAATATATATTTTTAGGCTGACAAGTGGGGCAGAATTTTTATCGTTAAAGATGCGACAATGCTGGGTGATAGAACTTTTGTGGATTCCTGCAGATTCCAGAAGGTTCCATCATAAAAATTTAGGGAAAATGCGTGATTTCAAGCCAATTTGAAGGTTTGCAGGGTATTGTGGGTAAGAAAATGGTGTGGGGTGCATGTGAAGCATACCACCCTGGACTCACCCAGATGTTTAGTTTTCAGATGTGCCTAGGTCTGGTAGGTTTTTCTAGATGGCAGCGTACCAAAGTCCAAAAGGTGCAGCCACTCACCATTCCAAATGGGATGGTATTGGGAGTTAGCCAAGCTCTCTTGGCCCAAATATAAAATCAAAACCCAAAAGAATTAAATATCCTCTTGCTTGCCATTGGGATGAGATGCTTTAATTTGAAGGGCGGGGTTGAAAGACTGTTACTCCCTTCAGTTGGGGTAGGGGACATAACCATGCCTATAGTGGTTGGCAGGCTCCACCCCTCTATTTTTTTAATTCTCTGGTATCTAGTGGGCTTTCTGCCCCCTTGAAGTGGGTTAGGGGTAATTACCCAATCTTCCCCTGGTGGGCAAAACAACTTTGTGTGTGTTGGGATATGGCCATATGTAGTGCTTTCCTCTTAGCTAGTTTTAAAGCACTAACATAACACACATTAGAAATGCACTTCTGAGGTCAAAGAAGACTTTTATTGTTGTTAATTCTTCTCCAACCACAATTTTTATGTATGACGAATTAGTAGCTTTCAAGTCCGCGTTAATCAAACAAAATATATCAGTTTGCAATATACACAGCAGGTTATATTTATAAGATATTGAATGCAAAGCAAAACAAATACTTTACCATGTGGGAACTATCTACAGCTTCATCTTTCTAAGGTCTGCAAGCTGATGACCCCTGTCAGCCGCGAGAAAGAGATTCATCTACCCACACGGGATTGCTGCCAGCTGGCGCCAAGCTCCAGCACTAGGTCCGGCAGATTCGAATCTGACTCTCTGCAGCCTGTGTCATTCGTTACAAAGGTGTGCCCCCTCCTCTCAGACCTGGGAAACTGAGCAAGCCTTTTGGAGACTGGCCAGGTCTCCAAGACTACTCCTGTTCCCAAGCACAAGCGAAGAGAAAAACACCCATGTACTCTCTCTTATCAGGTCTAGTCTACTGTGAGAACAAAACATCTTGGTTCATCTTGTGCAAAAACACAGCTTGGAAAAATACAGCTTGGATTCTCAACTGCAATGTCTAACTCCACGTTAAAGGCAATGGGCAGCTAACCTAAATATCAAATGCAATGTCTAGTGTCATGTCAAAGCCCATAGGCAGCTGAGCTGAATATAAAATGCAATGTATAATATCATGTCAAAGCCAATAGGCAGCTGAGCTGAATATAAAATGCAATGTATAATATCATGTCAAAGCCAATAGGCAGTTAAGCTGAATACAAAATGCAATATATAATATCATGTCAAAGCCAATAGGCAGAATATCTAATAGCATATCAAAGTCAATAGGCAGCTAAACTGAATACATCATGTCAAAGCCAATAGGAATGCAATGTCAAAGCCAATAGGAATGCAATGTCAATGCCAATAGGCGGCTCAACTGAATACAGAAAGTAATGGCTAATGCCATGTCAAAGCCAATAGGCAGAATACAGAATGTAATGACTAATGCAATGTCAAAGCCCATAGGCGGCTAAACTGAATACAGAAAGCAATGGCTAATGCCATGTCAAAGCCCATAGGCGGCTCAACTGAACAAAAAATACCATGTGCTACTGGTGAACATTGAGCAACTAATATGCGCAGTGGTGAAACACAAAGTCATTGGTCAAAACAAACTCCATCAAATGGCAGTACATTCCGCCCTTTGACCAATGAATTTTTGTTTCACATATCTCTTGTTTCAAACAAAAACAAAAAAAACATCAGCACAAAAAAAACATTATCAGCAAGTCACATTTGAATGATCAAAACAATCCCTGTAAAGCAATAGAAGTGAATTAACACATTGATTTCATAACCTTTCACATCAGATACATCTACATAGAAAAGACTGAGCAATTTTTTTTTTTTTCTCTGAATGAGTCTCTAATTCAACAGTGTTAGCAATTTGATGTGGCATGAGTTCTACTCATGTAAAGGGGCACGGTCCACCTGAAAGGTTTGCTGGAAGATAAGCCAAAGTCAGAGTTCCATACGAGAGGGAAAAAAAAAAAAACACAGCTTAGTTCCAGTGGAAGAATGCAATCAAACAAGTTGAACTTGAACTGAAGGCGCAGTTTGCGCAAAATGGATCCATGGTGCTGGCACTTTACTCAGCCAGGTTCAGGTTGGGGATTCGGTCCCTTCCCCGACCCCACACGCACACACCGGAATGGGGACCACACAGCACACTCAGGGACAGTGGCGAAACGTGGTAGGATCTGCAAAAGAAACAAGTATGACTTTTCTTGCAAATAACATTTTTCATTTAAACTGCACCCTTCCTCTTTCTTTCCCTGTTTTATAATCAGCAGGACGTTTTTGGGGCCCTTTGTTATATTCTCTGCAGGTTCTGGAGGGTCACTTGGGGCTTCAGCCCACACATCAGCACTGAGGTTTTTATCTGCTGCGCCACAGCTTCCCTTTTCTTGCACTGTCAGAAGGGCTGGGGCAGACTCCTTCTTTAACAAACCTCCATTCACTGCACTTTTGCCAATTTGGGATTCTTTTCTAGGTATCAGCATAATTTCGATTTTTCCTTGGTAATTTGCAGCAATCACTCTCCCTAAAACCTGATCAATTTGCCATTTCTGTTCTGGTAACTTTCCTCTCCCCAACTGCTCTGTGACTGCTTGCATGACAGATTGCTTTTGTGCGTGCTGCACAGTTTTTATCAAATCTAGGGGAATGTGCATCTCTCTCATCTCTGCCCACCTGTAAGTGGCTTTTTCTCTCAGCTGTTCACATTTCTGGGGCACCCACTTAGCCATCCCCACTAAGGCAGAATTCTGGGTGAACACTTCTCTCTCTGAATTTTTCTCATTAACATCTGCAAGGTAATTGAACCAGTTAGGTGCTAAAACATTAGCAATGAACCAAAAATCAGCGTAAAAATGACACATCTCACGTAGCTCTTGCTTTAAAATCTGACACACATTATACAACGCTGTTCCTTCTACGGTGCCAGAAAACAACATTTCAGTCAATGAATCATTAGTAAAACAAACATGCTTTTTATCTTCAGTGGACACGAATTCAAATGGTGCACTCAACTTCATTGGGGACTCTTTTATCTGTGGTACTCTAGCCCTGTCTTGCAAGTACCAGATCCATTGTATGATTCTAGCTAGGGGCACTATTTTCTTTCCTTGTTCTTGAGTTACATGTACATAAGTATTTCCTTCTTGCACTGCGCAGAAACCTAAAGTCTGCATTATTTCATTTGCCAAATCACAAGCGCGCAGCTGCATATAATTTTTCACAGTGACCATATACAAAAGTGTTAGGATTTCACTCAAATGAGGGCTATTCTTTTTCCAAAAATCAAACAAGCTAATGAAACTCGGGGTGTCTTGCTCTAAAATCCTTCGTTTTACTTGTGCATTTTGCAACGGTAACTCGTAAATCACATTCTGGTCTCTCTCGTCCGTGTTATCAGTTAAGGAATGCATTTTGGCTGCCAAAAACCCTGGCTCACACGAAAACTCAGTGCAGCTCGGAGCTGTCTTAACCCCCTCATTACTGGAATGGGACAAGAAAGATTCTTCAAAAACAGCCCTTTTATAACTTTCAGTCGGGCTAATTTGCTCACGTAAATTCCTATTTTCATGTTCCAACTTCCTACATTTCTCCTGCATTTCTCTGTAAGCAAATAAAGGTATCCAAACCTTTCTGTCATCATTACTTCCAAAAGACACTTTTTCTACATATGTACAACAGGAATTATTTCTCAAAACACTATCAGGCATTTTAGCTACACATGCATTTTCTTCTGTAATTCCCCAAACAGAAAACAATTCACAGTTTTTCGTAGCACCATCAGGCAGTTTACCAATACATGCATTCTCAGACATGGTCTGCCGTGCTACTGTGATTCCCCAAACAGAAAACAATTTCTGTAATTCTCCAAACAACAAAAACAATTACGCTTTTAAAGTGTGCACTTAGAAATCTACCAACTCGTCAACACCCTCTTAATCACCTCTTAATGACCGACCCCACTCCTGGTACCAATTGTAGTGCTTTCCTCTTAGCTAGTTTTAAAGCACTAACATAACACACATTAGAAATGCACTTCTGAGGTCAAAGAAGACTTTTATTGTTGTTAATTCTTCTCCAACCACAATTTTTATGTATGACGAATTAGTAGCTTTCAAGTCCGCGTTAATCAAACAAAATATATCAATTTGCAATATACACAGCAGGTTATATTTATAAGATATTGAATGCAAAGCAAAACAAATACTTCACCGTATGGGAACTATCTACAGCTTCATCTTTCTAAGGTCTGCAAGCTGATGACCCCTGTCAGCCGCGAGAAAGAGATTCATCTACCCACACGGGATTGCTGGCAGCTGGCGCCAAGCTCCAGCACGAGGTCCGGCAGATTCGAATCTGACTCTCTGCAGCCTGTGTCATTCGTTACAAAGGTGTGCCCCCTCCTCTCAGACCTGGGAAACTGAGCAAGCCTTTTGGAGACTGGCAAGGTCTCCAAGACTACTCCTGTTCCCAAGCTCAAGCGAAGAGAAAAACACCCATGTACTCTCTCTTATCAGGTCTAGTCTACTGTGAGAAAAAAACATCTTGGTTCATCTTGTGCAAAAACACAGCTTGGAAAAATACAGCTTGGTTTCTCAACTGCAATGTCTAACTCCACGTTAAAGGCAATGGGCAGCTAACCTAAATATCAAATGCAATGTCTAGTGTCATGTCAAAGCCCATAGGCAGCTGAGCTGAATATAAAATGCAATGTATAATATCATGTCAAAGCCAATAGGCAGCTGAGCTGAATATAAAATGCAATGTATAATATCATGTCAAAGCCAATAGGCAGTTAAGCTGAATACAAAATGCAATATATAATATCATGTCAAAGCCAATAGGCAGAATATCTAATAGCATATCAAAGTCAATAGGCAGCTAAACTGAATACATCATGTCAAAGCCAATAGGAATGCAATGTCAAAGCCAATAGGAATGCAATGTCAAAGCCAATAGGCGGCTCAACTGAATATAGAAAGTAATGGCTAATGCCATGTCAAAGCCAATAGGCAGAATACAGAATGTAATGACTAATGCAATGTCAAAGCCCATAGGCGGCTAAACTGAATACAGAAAGCAATGGCTAATGCCATGTCAAAGCCCATAGGTGGCTCAACTGAACAAAACATACCATGTGCTACTGGTGAACATTGAGCAACTAATATGCGCAGTGGTGAAACACAAAGTCATTGGTCAAAACAAACTCCATCAAATGGCAGTACACCATAGCCCCACCCTCTTTTTTTTTTAAAGAAAATCTTCTCAGGTGTCTAGTGGGCTTTCTTCCCCCCATGGGAGCAGATAGGCCTTACAGAAATAGGCTGTTCTGCCCCCAGGGGGGAAGAAATCGCATTAGTAATGTGCTCCCATGGGGAGCGACCCTTGCCCAAGAGGCTGTCACCCCCCAACAAAACAAAACACACACAAACACACACCGATCCCTGGTACCTAATTAGGTTCTGCCCCCCTTGGGAGCAAATGAGCTTCACAAAAATAGGCCGATCTGCCCCCAAGGTAGGCAGAAATGGCCAACAGTAATGTGCCCCCATGGGGAGCGACCCATGCCCAAGAGGCCGCCCCCCCAAAAAACATACACACAACAATCTCTGGTCCCTAAGTGGTTTCTGCCCCCCTTTGGGCAGATGGTCCTAATACAAATAGGCCCATCTGCCCCATTGGAGGGCAGAAATGGTCATCAGTAATATGCCTCCATGGAGAGCGACCTTGCCCAAGGGACCACCCCCACAAACAAAACACACAACCACAGGAATTCCTGGTGCCTAAATGGTTTCTGCCTCCCTTAGGGGCAGATGGACATAATAAAAAGAGGACCATCTGCCCGCAAGGGGGACAGAAATGGCATAAAATAATATGCCCCCATGGGGAGATCCCCTTGCCTAAGGGCCCGCTCCCCTGATGTAAAAATTGTTTTAAAATCCCTGGTGTCTAGTGGTTTCTGCAGATGTCAATGGGGGTTCGGGGTGGCAGCAGAAGTGCTTCTGCTGCTTTCCCTGCCCATGTGGGGGAGGGTTGGGGGGTTGGTGACCACCAGGGGAGCACTAGCACTCTCCCCACAAGTCACAGCCAGGACGTAATGTTTATGCCCGTGGCACAGTAGCGATGTGCCACCGTACGTAACCGTTACCTCTGTGGCATTGAGGAGGTTAACTTGTATATTGTAAATATTATTGCAATGGTTTTAATTAATCAATAAAGTATTTCTTACTTACTTAGGCAGCCACTTGATATTGAGTTTTTGAAATGTGTTTGTATTTGAAGTAGCTGCTACATAATTATAACAGTTAACACTAAGCAGCTAATTTCTCATAAGATGTGGGAATTTTGGGGGTATAATGGTATGAAGGTGCACTAAATATAAGTTACTACTTAACTGGTTATTGGACTGTATTAGTGTGTCTAAGAATTGTGTTACAGTCGAGAAAGGTAGGGACAGAGTAATTAA
Source organism: Pleurodeles waltl (assembly GCF_031143425.1). NCBI lineage: Eukaryota > Metazoa > Chordata > Amphibia > Caudata > Salamandridae > Pleurodeles > Pleurodeles waltl. The sequence continues at coordinate 1,733,314,106 of NC_090444.1, forward strand.
AACAGGAAAAAATGAAACAAATATGTTGAATGTAGAAAGAGCACTGCAGTAGTCATTGTTTTGGTCGAACACTGGCTTCTAATTAAACAAAAGTATGGTAAAAGTAGCAAAGGTGCTAAATGGGTCTTTGAATATGACAGACATTTGCATGATTAAATTATTACAAAAGGATTTGCACAGGTTGCTGATGTAAGATGGTGGTCAAAACTTTATATACTAAAGGTTACTGAGCATCAAGCACAACTGTTTTAGACTTGTGAATCAAAAGATACTCAGGCCCTGATTACGAGTCTGGCTGTCCTAGGACCGCCAGACTCGCGGTGGTGGCTGGACCGCTACCAAAGCGGCGGTCCAACAGCCAAATTATGACCATGCCAAAAGTGACAAAGTCCCACGCTGGCACCGCCACTGTTCCGCTGCCCGACGGCCTGGCGGTGCCAGTGATCTTAATCCACCAGGGCAGCACTGCAAGCAGCGCTGTCCTGGAGATTACAACTCCCATATCCGCCAGCCTTTTACATGGTGGTTCCACTGCCATCCAAAGGCTGGCAAAGACGGGTTGCCGGGGCCCCCCCATGGACTGCCCCATCGCGCTTTTGACTGCCTGAATCACAAGGAGTGAAAAGCGGGATGGGTGCTGTCGCACCCGATGCACCGCAACATTGCCGCCAGCTCGATTACAAGAGGGCTTCAATGTTGTGGGTTGTTTGTTACTGGCCCAGCGGGAAACTCACAATACGGCCAGTGGGCAGAAGACCAGAGTGGTTGTCTTCTGACCTAATGAGTTTGTCGGGCGTTCTCCACTGCCCGCCAAACTCGGAATGAGGCCCTCAGTGTGTAGTAGAGGAGGAAACATGTGTCAATGTATATATGGATGTAAAGGATGGTGTGTTTTGGTTCAGAAGATCTGAGAAACATTTTTGTTGGCTGAAGGCTGTCTGAATGCTGATATGCTGAAAATCAGGTAAATATCTGGCTGTCTGAAGAGCTGCTTTTTTTGATTAGATATTTGAGGATGTTAGAGACGCTAACTGTGATGGCACTAAGGATGTATATAATTCTTTAGTGTGCGAAGTGTAGGGTGCTATCTCCTTGCCAAGAAAGTTGTGTGATTACATTCTGACCGAAGTTGTTTATCTTATATCATTTTTTATTACTTGTTGTCCTTTTGGGGAGGAGGGGTGTGCTATTCTTGCTGAGTGATTTTTTATGTGTTTATTTTGGTTGTGGTTATTAGCTATTATATGTTGTTCTTGGTATTATGATGTTCTTTATTCCCACACACCTGCACCCTATATAACTTCCTAGGTCTTGAGTGGGTGTCCAATCTCTAGGAGTGGCATTTGTATGCTGGGCTGGAGCTGCATAGACTACTGTTTACAGATAGGTTACTTCTTGATTTAAAACCTTATTTCTAAATTTACCCATCTACCGAAATGTGGCTTTTATACATCAAACCCAAATACTACACATGGTTATTCGGTTGCCTTTCCTATTTCTCTTCAGCCCTACACAGTATTTGCCCTTGCACCTTGGCACTTCACAGTGTGTTTCTGCAATATAAAAGTTGTTAGCACAACATACCGCATATCTATACTTAAAGAAATAGGTTTAATAATATATATTTAATTTCAGTTGCATGCTTGCTTTCTTTTTTTAGTTATCCAAGAAATATGGCTCAGTTTTCAGCATCCAGTTGGGAATGAAGAAAATGGTGGTGCTCGCTGGGTATGAGACTGTGAAAGATGCCCTTGTGCATCATGGCAGCGAGTTTGGCGAAAGGGCACATGTTCCCATATTTGAAGACATAAATAATGGTTTTGGTATGTATCCTTTAATGTTTTGTCATATGGTTGGACTGCTGAAGCATAACTATGGGCCGGCGTACTACTGTACTTTCTTGTCACAAACCCTGCTGTTGGAAAATGGGTTATTGGTAGGGCAGGTAGGTACCTACACCTAGCAACAAGCCACTAACCTCCACATAGGTACAGTTAGGTCTCAGTAAATTAATCCCAGCTCTACCCTTGGTAGCTTGGCACCGAGCGTCAAGGCTTAACTTAGGAGACAAAGTGTAAAGCATTCAAATATCACAAAACAGTAATTAAATAAAACACAGGAAACAGTTTAAAAATCCAAAACCAATTCATAAAAATAGCTTATATTTTTATCTTTAAAATGACACAAAAACGATTAAAATCGGTTCAGGGGAACCGGAGATATGAATTTTTAAAGAATTATTACTTTTCTAGCGCTTAGAAACAAAAAGCGCCAATCGGGTCATCTGGTTGCACCTCGACCGGGGCAAAGTCAAACTTTCAGGCCGACCACGATGGAGCCCTGCTCGGCTACAGGTCGCGGGAGGCCTCGGTTAAAAAGTTACCTTCTGACTTAGTCTTTATTTTGAAGTTTTTCTTCACCGGGACGAACCTGCCAGTTGAATCCGACCTCCTGGAGCCCTTGTCCGGATACGCGATGTGGGTTTCCTCGGTGGAGACTTTTACCTTCGGACTTAGTCATTTTTTCGAGATGAACATCCTTCGACCGGGGTAAACCTGGATCTTGATCCGACGTCCATGGAGCCCTTCTCGGATACGATGGCTGGGAGGTCCCGGTCAACTTTTTACGTTCGGACTTAGTCTCTTTTTTGGATGTTTTTCTTTACCGGGACGAACCACGAAGTCAGGCCGGGTCGCGGTTGAGGCAAGCCGGCTAGAATTTCCACGGCGGGTCGGTCCCTCTCTGGAGCTTTTTTCCAAAAATTCTCAAATCTTTTCCAAACTTCTGGGGCTTCACCCAGATGTTCTTTTAAGGTTCTTTTGGGGTCCACAGCTCACCCCAAGCGTCCAGAAGTTCTGTGATGGTCCTTGGGGGGTGCGGACTTCAACTCCCAGAATGCACCTGGCGCAAACTCCTTTTTGGCCACTGGACAGTGGTCAGCTGGTCGCTTTCTTCAGGAGTTGGTGCAGGGGACTCTGGTTAGCAATTTTTCACCTGTAGCAAACAGGGAGTCCCTCCTTGAACCAGTTGAAGCCAGGCAAAGTCCTTCTTGTGGTGAAGCCCAAGTGTGCAGCTGGTGCAGTCCTTCTGAGTGCAGGTTCCAGGTGCAGGCCAGGGGTCCAGCAGGGCAGTCCTTCTTCTTCTTTAGTTCCTTTCTTGTTGAATTCTGGAGGGGATCTGAGGCGTGGGTGCAGGTCTGCCAGTTTTATCCTTGCTCCTGGGTGAAAAGCAGGGGGGCCCTGGTTCTCCAATCAGGGACAGGGTCGTCCCCCTGTGATGACCACTTCCTGGGAAGTGTGGCAAAAATCCATCCCAGAAGGCAACAGTCTCCAAAAATCCAAAATGGATGAATCTGATTTTTGGAGGAGAGATCTGGCTGAGCCCACCCACTGGTGTGGCTAAAAATCATAAACACACCCCTCTCCTGCCCTCTCCTAATCTAATCAAGGGGGCACCTAGCTGTCTGGGGTTGCAGGATGTGGGGGTGTTGCTGGGTGCTGCAAATGTCCTTCTCTGCCTTTGAAGACCAGTTTGGCAGCCCTCCCCCTTCCTGCCTCACCATCTGCTGAGGGGAGATTCTCTCCCCCAAGCACATTCCTTTGTGTGAAGTCAGGCCACTTCACACCTCATTAAAGTAGCCTGGCAGAAGCTGCTGCAGGCTGGCCAATCAGAGCACAGCAGCAAAAACAATGCAGAGCTGAAATTGGCAACTTTTTAGGTAAAGTCTAAACTTTTTACCTGAACTGGTTATATTAAATCCAACAACTGGAAGTTGTGGGATTTATTATAACAATCAATTTGATACCAAATTCTTGGTATGTAACATTTAAGGAGACTTTAAAATTTTAAATAAAGTCTGCCCATTCTAGCCTATGAAGGCCATTTACTTCAATGAGGGAAAAACGAATTTGGCTGTTTTTACCTCACCAGGGCTTATAAATCTATTTTTATAAAGTCCCTGCTTATAGTTACATGGCACCCAGCCCTAGGGGCACATAGGGCACACCTTAGGGGTGACTTATATGAAAAAATAAGGTAGTTTAAGACTTTGGAAGTACCTTTAATTCCAAGGTCGAATTTGCATATAACTTTAATTTAAAAGCAGCCAGCAAGGCAGGCTTGCTTTTAAAATGACACTGGGCACCTCAGCAATGCACCTAGGTGTGCACCACCTATGCTGTGGTCCCTAAACCTACATGCCCTACCATATACGAGGGACTTATAGGTAGGTTAACTTAGCCAATTATAATTAGCCTAATTTGCATATCCATTTTACACAGAGCACAGGCCCTGGGACTGGTTAGCAGTACCCAGGGCACCATCAGAGTCAGGAAAACACCAGCATAAAGTGGAAAATGGGGGCAAAAAGTTATGGGGCCTCTGCAATCAGCCCCAGTTTCTCACACAACCCCCCCCCCCAGCCCACACGCCCAGGAGACTCAGCCCAACCCTGGGAGAGCCTTCCTGGCTTGTTAGGCGAGGAAGACAGTGAAGAAAACTGGCTGTCCCTTTGCAGGGCCTACTCTGCCTTACATCCTCCTGTCAGGGTCTCTCCCTCTAGGTAGTGAACCCACCCCAACAATGAAAGGACCCATTTCAAACTGAAACTTCCCTCTAGGGGGGTCTTCCTCCTCTCTCTCTGCCAACTTGGGTAGTGAGGTGCCCACCTCCCCTACTCCAAACTTTGCTAGGGCAACACCTAGCTTACCCAAAGAGGTCACCCAACACTTGAGCAACCCCACCATGACCAATAGGGTCAGGGGGCCTACTTTGCTATTGGTCCTTGGGTCTGCCTCCCAGGCCAAGTACAGTGCTGCCAGGAAGGATAGCACCCAGCAGAGGCTACTGACAGCTGTCAGTACCCAGAACCACACCCTAAGCTCTCCACTGACAGGTGGCTGAGCTGCTTTAGGGGCATCTTTGGGGTCCTGGCACCCCTCTTTCTGTCTAGAGTGGGGGGCTACCACCTCCTGTGGCAGACACTCTCCTTCCACTCTCCCTTCTGTCAGTGCAGGGGCAACACCTTGCATCTGGACAGCTGCCTGACTACTCAGGACTTCCTTGGGGTCAGGTGAGGCCTCACCAGTGCCAACTCTGGGCTCCCCCCCTACTGGGGCAGAAGGCCTTTGGCTCCCTGGAACTCTCTTTAAGAGTGGCCTACCCTTCCTTTTCTTCTTTCCTTTTCTTGGGGACCCCTGTCTCTTAACTGTAGGGACTGACTCCCCAGGACTTTGGGTTGGGGGGGCACCCTGGGCGACCACCCCATCTGTGACCAGACTCACCTCTGGGAGGTCATTGCCCAGGATACAATCTAGGGGGAGGTCAGCACTGACTACCACCCTAATCCAGTCAAGGATACCCTCCCTCTCTAGGGGCACTATGGCTACAGGTTTGGAGGTGACCTCCCCTGTGGCTATCCTGACTTTCTTTGTCTTTCCTGGGACATACATGTCTGGGGTCACTAACCGGTCACTCACTATAGTGTGACTGGCACAGGTGTCCCTCAGGCCAGTGGTAGGGATCCCATTCACTTGAATGTGGTGGAAGTGCCTACTCCCACCCTCAGGGATCACCAGCTTACCATCTGGTCCTGTCTCCCAGCACAATGCTAGGAGGACTTCATCATCTGAGGAATCCTCCTCTATGGCTACACTGGACAGCCCAGTGCTAACCACCTTCCTTGGAGAGGCTGCATCTCCTCTGAAGTGACCTGTCTGCTGACAGTCAAAGCAAGCCCTACTGTCCAAGAGTTTTTTTAACCCTGGGTCTCCCTGTCTCTGCTTGTCAGAGTAGGAGTGGGATTTACTCTCCTCCTTCTTAGGGTTCTGGGGTACAGAGGGAGTCTCTGTGGTGGGCTTACCACCTCCCTCCTTAAGTTTTTGGGGACCTGTCCCCCCCTTCTTGGAGTCTCCCCCCTGGGAGTTGACAGCCACTCTGGTTCTCAACCACTCATCAGCTGCCTCCCCTAGCTCTCTAGGGTTGGTCTGCTTAGAGTCCACTAGATGCTGGCGTAACCTTTCTTGGATACAATTGGTCAAGATGTGCTCTCTCATGATCAAATTGTATAACCCCTCATAAGTATTTACTTTGTTGCCAATAATCCAGCCCTCTAGTGCCTTTAGTGAAATGTCCACAAAGTCAACCCAAGACTGGGTACTGACCTTCTGGGTGTCCCTGAACTTCATTCTATATTGCTCTGGGGTCAGACCAAACTTCTTGGCTAAGCACCTCTTCATACTAGGGTATGAATCTGCCTCCTCCCCCCTTAGGGTCAGAAGCCTATCCCTCCCTGAGTTGGGGACCAACTTCCACAAAAGGGAACCCCAGTATTGAGGCCTAACCCTTCTCATTTGGAGTGCCCTCTCAAAGGCCCCCAGCCACTTATCTATGTCATCCCCCTCTACATAAGCAGGAACTACCCCCTTGGGTAATCTGGGGCAAACTCCCCCACCCATGGACACCTCAGCTTCTTTATCGCTGCTTCCATCTCTTTTCTCTTTGTATGCCCACTTTTTCTTTTCTAGGGCCAGCTTCTCTGCTTCCAAAGCTATGTATGCTAGCTGGGCCTCCAGCTCTCTTTCTCTGATGGATGGGTTCTCTCCTCCTGAAAGGACCCCCCTTCCCACCACTAGCTTTGGGTCTGCCCCTAGTGACTGTGTTTACTGAGGACCGTTCTTCCTCTTCCTCACTTAGGCTCAGATGCCTTCCCTCCCATGAGTGGTTAGAGTTAGCATCTTCCCCTTTTTCTTCCCCCTCTGGAGCTTCTTCTGACTCTACCTCTTGGGCCTCAGCCCATGCTGTCAGGGATGTGATCAGGATTTGCTTCCTGAGATCAGTGGTTGCAGGCAACCCTCTTTCAATACACAACCCCCTAAGCTGGACTACTGTCAGTGTGGGTAGGCTAGCCAGATCAAGCTCCATGGTTCCCGAGTTTTGTGTCAACAAAAACTTTTTGCAAAAATTGGAAACAAGAATTTAGAAAAATTACAAAAATTCAATAATTGAAATGAATCCAAATTAAAAATTAAAAACAATTTTTGCACTAGGACAATTTAAAGGATTTTTAATTTGTTTTACCTAAAACTGTAACGTGATATTGAACACAAGTACAGGATCCCGTCGCTGCTTCCAATTATGTTGGAAAATGGGTTATTGGTAGGGCAGGTAGGTACCTACACCTAGCAACAAGCCACTAACCTCCACATAGGTACAGTTAGGTCTCAGTAAATTAATCCCAGCTCTACCCTTGGTAGCTTGGCACCGAGCGTCAAGGCTTAACTTAGGAGACAAAGGTGGTCATTCTGACCCTGGCGGTCTTTGACCGCCAGGGCGGAGGACCGCGGGAGCACCGCCGACAGGCCGGCGGTGCTCCAATGGGGATTCCAACCGCGGCGGTAAAGCCGCGGTCGAACCGGCACCACTGGCGGGCTCCCGCCAGTGTACCGCCGCCCCATAGAATCCTCCACGGCGGCGCAGCTTGCTGCACCGCCACGGGGATTCTGACCCCCCCTACCGCCATCCAGATCCCGGCGGTCCGACCGCCGGGATCCGGATGGCGGTAGGGTGGGTCGCGGGGCCCCTGGGGGCCCCTGCAGTGCCCATGCCACTGGCATGGGCATTGCAGGGGCCCCCGTAAGAGGGCCCTACATGTATTTCACTGTCTGCCGCGCAGACAGTGAAATACGCGACGGGTGCAACTGCACCCGTCGCACAGCTTCCACTCCGCCGGCTCGATTCCAAGCCGGCTTCATAGTGGAAGCCTCTTTCCCGCTGGGCTGGCGGGCGGTCTGAAGGCGACCGCCCGCCAGCCCAGCGGGAAAGTCAGAATTACCGCCGCGGTCTTTCGACCGCGGAACGGTAATCTGACGGCGGGACTTTGGCGGGCGGCCTCCGCCGCCCGCCAAGGTCAGAATGAGGGCCAAAGTGTAAAGCATTCAAATATCACAAAACAGTAATTAAATAAAACACAGGAAACAGTTTAAAAATCCAAAACCAATTTATAAAAATATCTTATATTTTTATCTTTAAAATGACACAAAAACGATTAAAATCGGTTCAGGTGAACCGGAGATATGAATTTTTAAAGAATTATTACTTTTCTAGCGCTTAGAAACAAAAAGCGCCAATCGGGTCATCTGGTTGCACCTCGACCGGGTCAAAGTCAAACTTTCAGGCCGACCGCGATGGAGCCCTGCTCGGCTACAGGTCGCGGGAGGCCTCGGTTAAAAAGTTACCTTCTGACTTAGTCTTTATTTTGAAGTTTTTCTTCACCGGGACGAACCTGCCAGTTGAATCTGACCTCCTGGAGCCCTTGTCCGGATACGCGATGTGGGTTTACTCGGTGGAGACTTTTACCTTCGGACTTAGTCATTTTTTCGAGATGAAAATCCTTCGACCGGGGTAAACCTGGATCTTGATCCGACGTCCATGGAGCCCTTCTCGGATACGATGGCTGGGAGGTCCCGGTCAACTTTTTACGTTCGGACTTAGTCTCTTTTTTGGATGTTTTTCTTTACCGGGACGAACCACGAAGTCAGGCCGGGTCGCGGTTGAGGCAAGCCGGCTAGAATTTCCGCGGCGGGTCGGTCCCTCTCTGGAACTTTTTTCCAAAAATTCTCAAATCTTTTCCAAACTTCTGGGGCTTCACCCAGATGTTCTTTTAAGGTTCTTTTGGGGTCCACAGCTCACCCCAAGGGTCCAGAAGTTCTGTGATGGTCCTTAGGGGGTGCGGACTTCAACTCCCAGAATGCACCTGGCGCAAACTCCTTTTTGGCCACTGGACAGTGGTCAGCTGGTCGCTTTCTTCAGGAGTTGGTGCAGGGGACTCTGGTTAGCAATTTTTCACCTGTAGCAAACAGGGAGTCCCTCCTTGAACCAGTTGAAGCCAGGCAAAGTCCTTCTTGTGGTGAAGCCCAAGTGTGCAGCTGGTGCAGTCCTTCTGAGTGCAGGTTCCAGGTGCAGGCCAGGGGTCCAGCAGGGCAGTCCTTCTTCTTCTTTAGTTCCTTTCTTGTTGAATTCTGGAGGGGATCTGAGGCGTGGGTGCAGGTCTGCCAGTTTTATCCTTGCTCCTGGGTGAAAAGCAGGGGGGCCCTGGTTCTCCAATCAGGGACAGGGTCGTCCCCCTGTGATGACCACTTCCTGGGAAGTGTGGCAAAAATCCATCCCAGAAGGCAACAGTCTCCAAAAATCCAAAATGGATGAATCTGATTTTTGGAGGAGAGATCTGGCTGAGCCCACCCACTGGTGTAGCTAAAAATCATAAACACACCCCTCTCCTGCCCTCTCCTAATCTAATCAAGGGGGCACCTAGCTGTCTGGGGTTGCAGGATGTGGGGGTGTTGCTGGGTGCTGCAAATGTCCTTCTCTGCCTTTGAAGACCAGTTTGGCAGCCCTCCCCCTTCCTGCCTCACCATCTGCTGAGGGGAGATTCTCTCCCCCAAGCACATTCCTTTGTGTGAAGTCAGGCCACTTCACACCTCATTAAAGTAGCCTGGCAGAAGCTGCTGCAGGCTGGCCAATCAGAGCACAGCAGCAAAAACAATGCAGAGCTGAAATTGGCAACTTTTTAGGTAAAGTCTAAACTTTTTACCTGAACTGGTTATATTAAATCCAACAACTGGAAGTTGTGGGATTTATTATAACAATCAATTTGATACCAAATTCTTGGTATGTAACATTTAAGGAGACTTTAAAATGTAAAATAAAGTCTGCCCATTCTAGCCTATGAAGGCTATTTACTTCAATGAGGGAAAAACAAATTTGGCTGTTTTTACCTCACCAGGGCTTATAAATCTATTTTTATAAAGTCCCTGCTTATAGTTACATGGCACCCAGCCCTAGGGGCACATAGGGCACACCTTAGGGGTGACTTATATGTAAAAATAAGGTAGTTTAAGACTTTGGAAGTACCTTTAATTCCAAAGTCGAATTTGCATATAACTTTAATTTAAAAGCAGCCAGCAAGGCAGGCTTGATTTTAAAATGACACTGGGCACCTCAGCAATGCACCTAGGTGTGCACCACCTATGCTGTGGTCCCTAAACCTACATGCCCTACCATATACTAGGGACTTATAGGTAGGTTAACTTAGCCAATTATAATTAGCCTAATTTGCATATCCATTTTACACAGAGCACAGGCCCTGGGACTGGTTAGCAGTACCCAGGGCACCATCAGAGTCAGGAAAACACCAGCATAAAGTGGAAAATGGGGGCAAAAAGTTATGGGGCCTCTGCAATCAGCCCCAGTTTCTCACACCTGCCATTTGGTAAATGGCAGGGTTTGCAACAATAAAATGTAGTTTCTCAATGTACTAAACCAATTTGGTGATTCAGTAACATGTTACTGTTTCACTAAATGGGTTTAGGAACTCAGAAGGAATAGCTAATTTGAAAGGGTTGTTGAAGTAGATCCTCTCTTGAGTTGAAAGCGAAATGAGGTTCACCGGTGCAAAGTCATTTTATCTAGACTTTTATTCAAGTTAGTAGTAGGGAAGAAAGGAGAACTCCATCCACTCCAGCTCCCGGATGCTACTGTCAACTGTCTCCCGAAACACTCTCAGAATTCCAGACATATGATTACAGAGCAATCCAGGGGAAGAAATGGAACATGCCAATTACAACTAAACATCATGAAATATATAACAACATACTTTTTAATTATAAAATACACAGCACTATAACTATAGTACAATACTACACTACCCCCTTCCCAGCGAACAAAACACATAAAGTTACATAACTACAATTCTGTTAAGGTTCCAGGTTCGACCATCATCAAGTTTAACCGCTCCTCTGAACACTTTTACAGTTCGATGTATTTTACTAAAACCTGACATTCCAGATTTTGTTTTCACAGGTAATTTGACTTTGACCCTATCACCTATATGTACTTCTTTCTCTTTAACAGCTTTGCGGGCATCATATATCATTTTTCTCTGATTCTTCTTGATCAAAATCTGTTTTAAGAAACTTTTTAACCCATGGTGGACTAAGAATTGTGTGAGGAACTCGCTCCCTAAACAATACAAAAGGAGACTGGTTTGTCCTGGAATGCAGTGTAAATCTGTATTCTTCTACTTTGAACTTAATCATTTCTTCCCAACTAACTCCAACCACCTTTGCTAGCTGAATAGACTCTTTTAGGGTTCTGTTAAAGCGTTCTACCATCCCATTAGTTTCTGGATGGTACAAGGCACACTTCTTATGAACTATATCCCTAGAAGAAAATTAGTCACACACAAGTTTCGAGGTAAACTGAACTCCATTGTCAGATAAAATGAATCTAGGATTACCCTCCCTACCGAAAACATTCATGAGGAAATCTTCAACAGTTTTGGAAGTAATTTCGGATGTGACCAATACTTCAGGTCACCTAGACAACTTGTCTATAAGTACAACAACGTATTTGGAAACAGAACCACATGAAATCAGTCCCATGATGTCAATGGACACTTCCTCCCAAACTTCTTTGTGAATGTCTTTAAGTACTAAAAGTTGAGTCCTGACTTTTAAGGTTTTATCGGCTACCCTACACTCCACGCACTCCCTAACTTTCCTTTCTAAAGCTAAGTCCATACCTTGCCACCAATACGTATTCCTCATTCTTTCCTTAGTCTTACGGATCCCTTGATGACCAGAATGTGCAAGATTGAGGAGACGTTCACGCAGAGGGAGGCACTAACATATATCCTCTTAGCAACAGGCCATTTGATACAGAACGTTCTGACCAAATTTTCTTGAAAGGCAAAACTACATGATCATTGTAGTTCTCCAACTTTCCTGACATGAGCAAATCACTAATTTTCAATAATTCTTCATCCTTAGTCATCCCATCTAACCATTCTTGTTCTGATATGCACCCTTCAGTAACAGTACACACTTTCAGTTCCTCGTCAACCCACCATGAATTAGTACCAGAATCAGCAGAGATATTCTCTGAACTCATCCTAGACAGACAATCTGCAGTTTTGTTGTCACAACCTGGGACATACTTAACTACAAACTGAACATCTTGTAGAGCTATGACCCACTTACAAATGAAAGATGAGACATTATCAAGCCACTTTTTCTCAAAGATTTCTCGCAAAGGTTTGTGGTCAGAATGTACTTCAAACTGAACACCCCAAAGGAATTGTTTGAACTTCTTACTCGCCCAATATATTGCTAGTGCTTCTTTCTCTATGGTAGAATACTTAAACTCAGCACCTCGCAAAGTATGTGAAGCAAATGCTATAATAATAGTCTCATCACCTTTTATCTACTTCAAAACACACCCTAATCCTTTGTCAGAAGCATCAGTTGTGAGATAACAGGGTAAACCAGGTTGAAAACTGCTAAGAGATTGGGCTGAGGATAATGCAATCTTCAGATCTTGAAATTCTAACTCACACTCATTGGTCTACAAAAATTCCGAATTCTTTTTAAGGAAATCCCCAATGGAACTTGACATTTTTGCAAAATCAGGGATATACTTAGCATAGAACTCTGCCATACCTAAGAACACCTGAACGTCACTTATCTTTTCTGGAGTGGACAAGCTTACAGTTGAGCGGACTAAATCATCTTTAGGCTTTACTCCATTGCCGGAAATAACATGACCCAAATACACAATGTCTGACTTTAGAATTTCACACTTATCCTTCTCATCCTGAAAGAAACATACACCTTCAATACCTCCTAACATCTTACTCATTAGGCTTTTAAATAGTGCAGCTGCCGAACAGAGACCGAATGGCATTCTGCAGAATTTGAAGACACCAAACGATGGAATGAAGGAAGTCATCAGCTTAGAATCTTCTGTCAATTGAACTTGATGGTACACAGAAGTTAGACCAAGTGTAGAGAAAAAATTTGCATTGCCTAATGAACTAATCATTTCAGAAATATTGGGTAGTGGAAATCTATCTTCGACGATTTCCTTATTGAGGTTGCGAAGATCTATGCACAGCCGTACATCGCCAGAACATTTGGTAGCTACTATGATGGGAGCAATCCATTGAGCTGCCTCAACTTCTTCAATGATTCCAACATCTTTTAGTCTTTGAAGTTCTAACCTCACTTTGTCACGTAGACTGATGGGAACATTCCTTAATTTGCAAGCAATAGGTTGAGCGCCGGACTTCAGCACAATGCGATGCTTGTATCCTTTGATACACCATATCTTGGAATTGAAGAAATCGGAAAATTGAACCCACAAGTCATGTTCAATGTTTGGAATTTTTTGTACTTGTACTTGAGGTACAGCATTGGGATTTAAGATTTTTCCCAACTGTTTTTGGTGAGGTCAACTCAAGATGGTGTCTCCTACAACCGGAACATCAATTTTGCCAAACGTTTTGTTGCCTTTGAACTGAATACGTGCATCGAAGTACCCTTTTAATTGTATAGGCCTACCAGCATAAGAATAAGGAGTCACGTCAGGTTATTGCAGTATCACTGTTCCTTCAAAAAGGTTTTTAAAGTCTACTTCAGAAATGAGGGATAATTTTGCCCCAGAGTCCATCATCATGGAAATTAGAGTTCCATTGACTTCAACCATATCCATTGGGTAATCACAACGAATTGCAGATATACAGTTTACGTTGTTCACAACCTGTAAAATAAATTCTTAGTCATCAAAGTCACATACTACTTCATTAAGTTTTACATTACCCTTGTTAGAAGATTTACATTACTTAGCAAAGTGCCCCTTTTTACTACACCTGTTGCAAATTGCTGAAAAAGCAGGACATTATTTGCAGTTGGCTAAATGTGTAGGTGACCCACACCTAAAACATAACATTTTAGTTTTTTGTTTTGTGTTAGAGGTTGCTTTAGACTTAGAATCAATCTTTTGGATGGAAGTACAACTCTTAGATTTCTTTAAGTTCTCAATGCAGGATTCGGAATGTTCAATTTGTTTAGCAATTTGTAAAACCTCATCCAAAGTAGGATCACTTTTCTACCAAAGTACCTCCCTGACCTTGTCACTTTTGCATTCAAGAATAAATTGATCGCAAATTCGTTCATCACTGTTGGCACCGAAGTTGCAAAGGGCAGCTAGTTTACGAAGATTCGTCACATAATCCTCGATTGACTCCTTATCACTTTGCTTACACTTCCCAAAGTAGAACCTTCGAAGAATGATCAAAACTTTTGGTAAATAATGTTTGTCTAGTTTGAGCAATGCTTCTTCAAATTCATTTAAAGAAGAGTCTCCTTCTGCTCAACCTGGTATATAAATTGCTGGCAACATCTGTAGAATATCCTGGCCTTCTGCACCTAAACAATGCTGAAGAACAGATGTTTTCTTTTCAGCAGAGAAGTTGCTACCGCAAATTCTTAGGTAAGTTAAAAAAACTTTTTTCCATTTTTGCCATGGAATGGATGGTTCACCTGGAATAGATAAAAAGAAAGGCGGTGGATAAATATTTTGCATGTCTGAAGATAGAACTCAAATCTTAAAATGTTCTCAAATAGTATCACAGCTTTGTTTCCAGAGAGGACTGTGATGACGTTGAGGTTGTCGAGATGTTCGAGTTATGACAAAAATTAGCGAGGAAGTATTAACAGCTGATGCAGCACATGGAGAAGAGATAGTTTGAAACTGTTGCTAGAAAACGTTAGTGAATCTGAAGGGTCTGAGGAGCAGATGTTGCAATGCAACAGTGTATCTCTGTGCCCATCTGATCTTGTTAGCTTCGGTTACTAAGTAACCAGAAGCTCGCTGAAGGGCAGAGATTGCGTGCTGTAGAAAAACGTAATATTATTGACAGCTGCTGGAAAGCTCAAAGTCAGTTGCTAAGCAAAGTTAGTTGCTAAGCATTGATCGTGCGCTGCTGAAAGCTGAACGTGAGACTTGTGAAACCAGCCGCGAATTTGAACTTCCAATGCTAAGCAACATTAAATAACGCGAGAAGGAAACGCTGCAGCGTCAAAATAAAACAAATAATTATTGTACACATATCACGAATGTAGCAGTAAGAAATGGAACATACCAATTACAACTAAACATCATGAAATTTATAACAACATACTATATAATTATAAAATACACAGCACTATAACTGTAGTACAATACTACAGTTATGTTTAGGGCATCCCTTCTAAAGAGTGATTCCTTATGGTATGTATTAATGTTTTGCGGCTGAAATGCTGTCGGAAGATGTTAATATTTAACAGACTCGTTAAAGGAGATGACAACCTGTTCGCAAATGGGAAGGGATCCCCAGAGTTAAGTCTGAATGCAGGAGGGCTCATTGTTTGCAAATGTACAGATGTAATGATGTCTCTTGATTGCCCTTAGGGTAGAATCTAATGTATAAACACAGTCAGAATAAGGGATCTATGATTTTTACTTGTCTGGGTTTTCAAAATTGCTGACGAAATGTTTAAGTAAGGATGTAACAGTAACCTTTTCATTTTTAATTTGAATACATCAGACCCTCCTTGTGAGTCAGGTACAGTGGAAATCCAATATACAATTCTGCTACACCAAATCACAAATGTCCAGTGTTTTTCACCCTGCTTACCCAGGGGTGGGACACTGGACCCAATTTTACTGGCCCAAAAAAAAGACTAGAAAATTGCAAGGAAATTGATTATTCCTTGGCAAAGATGTGAGACCATTGGTCTGCTGGGAACTAAGCACTCCGTTGTAGCACTTGACTCTTTCAGAGTAGCAAGGCAGAACTGCCTTCTCAAGGGATGTGATCAGGATAACCACTCCATTTCACTGGTAAAGAACAAACAACACCCAAAAAGCATTGTCCAGTCAGCACTCTAACTTTTTAAGTGCACTGCATTGACAGTAGTCTATGACCCTGACAATCTATATTCCTGTTTCTGAAAATACAATATTTCTCGGAAACCATCTTGTTTTGAAATATTATTAGTTGACATCCTTTGTCTAACTTGAAGTTAAAAATCAGAATCTTGTGCCACATCAATTTTTATAAAGTTAGCTGCATCCTCTGAACACTCATTAAGTTAGGCATTTTTTTTTCAAATGCCAAAAGCAAAGAGCAAAATGCCTTTGCAGATGCAGGGCAAATGAGAGTAAACACTCAGGCCCATCAACAGTGAACCTTGCAATCCAAACCTACCTAAATGTATAAACGAAACATATGGAAGGGTAACCTGGGAGGAGAAAATAACAATAAAACAAAGTTTCTGGGCACAAGCACTGTATCCTAAGTAAAAAGAAAATCCTGAGAGACTTCTGGAGAATGGTCAACAACCTGAGCAGGCCCCCATTGGTAATCTTGAGTTCAAACCTAAAAGAATTTAGATGGACAGACTCCTTGGCAAACCACATTAATTCAACTCCTGTGGCTAAAGCTCCTTTCAGCCAAGAGCTAATTAGCAAAGCCTCAATAAAAAGCCTTAGAACTTCAGGCACCCTTGCACCTAGCCTCTGAGATGAGCCAATAAGTACATACATTTAAAAGAGCAGATGAGACGGAGTGCCAAGCCCAAATGGAATTCCTCAAGCATGGTACAAGTCTGATCCCACATTTTGGGCAGCCAGCCTTGTGGTGGTCTTTAACAGTGCCCTTCAACTCACAACTATCCTGAACCCATGTAAAGTTTCTATAATTACACCCATCTTCAAAGAAGGTGATCATCATCTACTGGACAACTACTGCCTAATTGCGCTGCTGCACAACCGAGGCAAATCTCTTTGCACGCCTTCTCCTAATGGATTTACTGTGCTGGGCAGAAGAGAAGCATATTATCCCTCCTATCCAGACAGGGTTTGTAGAAGGGGCTGGTATGACAAAAAACATTTTATCTTTCTCAGTAATTATGGGCATACAAAAATTGACTACGCAAACAATGTACCTTTGCTTTGTGGATTGCAAGTTGGCATTCGATTGTGTGCAGTGTAACCTTCTTTGGAAAACACTGTCAAGTTGGGGTATTACTCCCCACCTCTTAATAGCAATATAGTTGCTATTCTTGGGCACCTGGGTAAGAGCACAAATTGGAGAAGACTCCTATGTCAAGGAAATTTGAAACCTCGCGGGGCCTAAAGCAAGGATGCATCCTTGGGCACTACCTGTTGAACCTTTTCTTAGCTGACTTGTCTCTGTCACTGGATGCAAAAAATGCGCACAACCCCAAACCAGGCAGTATGCACATTTTTAACCTTCTGTAACGAGACAACATAATACTTCTAAGCCAACCAAAGTTGGCTTGCAATGCCTTATCAACAAGCTATCGCACTATTTGACTGCCAATGGGTGTTGATAAACGAGAAGACAAAGACCATGGAAGAGAGAAGTTAAGATACAGAAAACACATAAATGGTATCACCAAGGTCAACAAATGGGGACAGTCAGAACATACCAATACCTTGGAGAACTATTTAATGACAAGGGCTCCTTCCTCCAGAACAGGTTGGAATTGCGAAGGAAGAGACATAATCTACTCCTTGCGTTTCGCACCTTGCAGAGGTTGTTAGACTGCCCAAACTACTTGCCCCTGCTAAAGGTAATAGCAGCAAAACTACCAGAAAAACTACCTCCGAGTATCACCTATGGCAGCAAGGCTCTATGAGGTAGAGATGTTAAAGTGTTTTTCCGGCCCAGATAAGACTAGAGTTTGGTCTATTGAATCAAGCAATATCAAGGAAGTGAGCCTATATGAAAGTCTGAGAAAGAATACAATTATTGACCACCAATTGACTGTGCCAAGTTCTTTGGCAAGAGGTTCAAACAAGTACAAATGAGCCATCCAGGAAGTATATAAATCTGGTAATTGATGATCTGTCCGTTCTATCCCTATGGAAAAAAGATCTTTAGCCCCCTTGATAAAAAGTGATCAATGGTGTTACGAGCAAACATCTGCATTAATAGATAAAGGGGCCCTTTCAGCCAGATCACACGCTTGGATTATCCTAAACAAATACAAAAATATTAAACCCCAATGCTATTTAGAAACGGGTTGGCCCAGGCAAGTACCTTTTTGTATTTCCCTGGTATTGCTCATGCAGTACACTGGCTTCGGGGTCCTAAAGCCATCTGCTGTAGATTGTGTTTTGCTGGGGGAGAAAACATTATTCATATAACCTGCATCTGTCCAGGGCTGCTGTCCACAAGGACGAGGCTGCTGAGGGTACTTTTCAACCAGCGAGGCATTCACTTGTGCATGCAAGCTGTGATAGCTTTTCACAAGACAACAGACGTTTCAGTGAACTGTAGTTTTACCAAATTGTTAAAGATTACAGTAACAAATTTTAATCTTGTGAGATCCCATCTGCTGACAATGCAGGATGTCTTCTCTTTAAACATACGGTCTTTTTTACTGTGAAAAATATTAACCTTTTTAATGTATGGGCATTATCATTATGAAAAGATGCTGTAGCAATTTCTTTTACAATGAGTTAATGTATGCTATAGTTTTTAATAACTATGCATAATAAACTTTACTATAAGATTTCCACTCAAGCCTATCCCTTTTTCAATTACTCCAGAAGATTGAATTACCAAGCACAGGAACTGAGGCTTATTTTTCTTTTAGTTGATGATCACTGCATGGTGTTTTAAGGTGTTATAATTGGCATATAATATAGCATAACCTCATCAATTGTAAGCCCTTGTTAACCAAAGACTCATTGCCTGCTAAGAATGCTATTTATGTTTTCGTAGGGATGACTAAAACCCTCACCAGATTTCCCTTAAAGGGAAAACATTGATCGTGCAATCATAGGAATCACCCTTGAAATGCCTAACCCTGTCCACCAAAGGAATATGCTGTATCATAAATAGCAAGATAGACTTATCATTCAGTATCATGCTGGTATGTATGTAATAACCACATAGGAGACAGCTGAAATAGTATAAATGGGTCCTGATTTATTTATAAACGTTAACTAAAACCTGTTCTTCATAGCTAACTATATGACATTCAGAAATTATGTTTTCACTCTTCACTAAGGGCCAGATGTAGCAATTTCCGAATTTGAGAATCGGAAATTGCGAGTCGGTGCGACTCGCAATTTCCGATTCGCAAAATCGGATGCAGTACGGTGTCTCAGACACCGACTGCGAGTCGCTATGGGGTCGCAAAGACCCACCTCATTAATATTAATGAGGTGGGTCGCATTTTGCGACCCCATAGCGAGTCCCTGCACTCACAGGGATGGTGGCCTGCTGAAGTCAGCAGACCTCCATGTCTGTGACTGCTTTTGAAATAAAGCAGTTTTTTTTTTATTTTGCAGCCCGTTTTCCTTAAAGGAAAACGAGTTGCACAATCAAAAAAATAACAAAACCTTTGCTCTGAAAAACCCTTATTGCAACATTCACAAAGGGGAAGGGGTCCCATGGGGACCCCTTCCCTTTTGCGAATGGGTTACCACTAGTGTGACACTGGTGGTAACTGCAAATTGCTTTGCGACCGCATTCGCGGTCACAAAGCAATTTAGCATAGCGATGCGAGTCGCAAATAGGAAGGGAACACCCCTTCCTATTTGCGAGTCGCATTCACAATTTGCGAGTCGGTACCGACTCGCAAATTGTGAATTTGCATCGCAAAAGGCATTTTACATGGCGCAAACTGCGATTTTCGCAGTTTGCACCATGCAAAATGCTTTCTACATCTGGCCCTAAATTCTATAAATTGCTTTGTTAATCTTGTGTTGCATAACTGTGTCAAATTACTGATCCACTAAGTTATCTATTCACCCTTGAACCAGAAGTCTAATGGTTATTTATAAATGCCACTTTGATTTTCCTCACTCCCCCATGCTAACAAGGAGAGGGTCAGAGCAATGAGGCACAAACTATGCTTTGCAAAGATTCAACTTCCAGAAAATCTGTGGGCAATTGGACAATGAAGTTAAGGATGACAACCTGAAAAGGCAACACAAAGTTCACCCTCTCGTGCATTAATCACAATATCAAACAGTACATCATATGTAACAACAATTGAAATCATTATGTTTTGCACTGTTATGTGTGACTTTTCATTTAAGTTGGTGGAATAACATTGTTTCAGATCGGTATGACATTATTTTTTGTCACTGAAATAGTTTTTTATAGGTGTTCCTTTTGCACATGGAGAAAAATGGAAAAGAATGAGAAGATTCACCCTGTTAACTTTGAAAGATTTTGGAATGGGCAAGAGGACTATTGAGGATTAAATTTGAGAAGAAAGTGAATTTCTAACAACATATTTTCAGTCACATGCTGGTAAGTGATAAACTTTATAGCTTCTACTCAAATATCACGCTTACTTTTTTGGTCCAGCTACTAATTGTGGCTCACAAGGGTGAGATTTTTTTAAGATTATTGACTAGTGATCTTACCAAAATATTATATTAAATAGTTCACCCATATTAACCGTAGAACAACAGGGTACTAGTTAGAGATGAGAATGTTGCTTTGGTACCTTAAAAAAGAACAAGTGATGGACGGAATGCTGAACAATGTCAAACATTCACCCCCAGTACAGAGATCTGGGCCTAAATCCATCGTTTTTTTGCTACCCATGCCATGCCAGTTTGGACCCAGCCATATGCAAACCAGTCATGACCCTGTTCCCCATGGGAACAGTCCAGCCCGAACTGCCAGGCCAGGTCTTCCCTGGACTGGAAACAAGCATCCTGCGACCGGTTTTGGGGTTTCACCCCTCATCAGCCAGGCTAGCTTGAATCCAGTGGCATCTGGGCATACCCTTCCCACGTAGGGCACCAGGTATAATGTATGTAGGGTAGGCATTCCCATGGAAAAAGCCACGTAGAACTGACAAAGTAAAATTTATAACTTTTCACTATGACTTTACTGTGTCAAAAGTTTACTGACTGCTCAGACCAGGTGTAAAATGAATGCAGGGCTTTATACAATGGGACTCTCTTCACATTGCTGGAGTTGTGTCAGTTTAACAAAGCAAGTTGAGCAGTGTGTCTCTTTCTGATGCATCTGTGAAAATGTGTGCCATGGAGCTCTGTATAATAAATGCAGCCCATCCATGGCATCATTAGGGGATGTGCGACAGACGCAAGAAATCTGACGTATCGATGACGATCCGTCTGTTTCTTGTAAATGAGTCCCTGTATTTCTAAACAAATGGTTGGGCAAAACTACCCTTCATATCCATTCAGATGGATAATAGGGTGGGCCTTTCACAATTGTGTACAATTGTGTACAAGTGGGCTGCAGTGGAGTCACATACAAGGAGGAAGGAGGCTACTGCCAAGCTGGGTCAGTGCCACTGGGGTGAGTGAGACCTGGCTTTGTTTGTGCAAGCAGCCTTTCCCCAACCATACATGACTTTGCAGTCTAGATGTACTTGCTGGCAAAATCAGGCCAAGCGTTTCTACACCGAGAATATCAAGGAACTGCAACATTAGGCCTCTTGCAATCACGCAGAGCAGTAGCCTACTAAGAAATACCTCTCATTCTAAATTGTAATTGAGTCCACCGTGTGATACAGAGACAAAAAGTCATCACAAATGATGGGCCCGATTCACAAAGGTAAACCTGGACGAAAAGTTTAAGTTTAGACCTAAAGTCTAACTTGCAATAAAGATAGACTGTTGGTCTAAACTTATACCAAACATCTAACTTTACTGTAAGTAAAGTTAGACTTTAGATCTAGGTTTAGGCTTTTAGCCTAAACATAAACCAGAAGCCCAAACTTAGACCAAGTGTCTAACTTTACTAGAAGTAAAGTTAGACTTTTGGTCTCAATTTAGACTTTAGGTCTAAACTTAGGGGCAGATTTAAGAGCCCCTAGCACCACCTTAGTACCACCATAGTGTCATTTCTTTTACGCTAAAGTTGCGCTAAAGTGGCATTTACCCTGCACCATGTTTACAAAGTGGAGCAATGCATTTATTGCACCTCTTTGTAAACCCTTGCGCCACATTATGCCTGCTCCAGGCATAATGTATGCAAGGAGGTGGTCCAGCATTGGAGGGGCTCATAAAATGGTGGCAGGAAATCTCAGAGATTTCCTTAGATAATTTTTTTCAGCATTTTAAAGCCTGCTCAGAGCAGGTGTTAAAAGGGAGCTTCCATTGTTCATAATGGGCCCCTATGCACTCTGCAGGAGTAGTGCAAACATTTTGGGGCTACTTCTGCAGAGTACATCAATAGCGTAAAAAAAAACACTTTTGCCCCCTACCATGCCCCATGGTGTACCGTATTTTAAATACGGTGTACACATGTTGGCGATAGGGGGGTGTTAAGAGGTGCAAGGGAAGTGGCGCTGCACTAGGTGCAACACCACTTTTCTTAAATCTGCCCCTGAAACCTTTGGTCTAAGTTTACCTTTGTGAATCGGGCCCATTGTCCTTGAAGTAGAAATAATGCGCCAAAGAAGCACTGCACTAGTTTGCAATGGTCATCAAAGAACAGTGGGCATACATTATCCCCAGATTACTCAGCCACCAGTTATCGGGAGCTATGTCCAGATCTTTATCATTATTAGATACTAATATGAAGACTGTTTTATTCTTCAATGTTCAAGGACAATTTCAACAGATCCTCCTTTTTACTTAAAAAAAATTAGAGTAATCATTAAGAAAGGCATATACTGTGAAGATGATCAAGGAAAGCTTTTTAGATGTGTTTGGGAGTTTTATCTTTGTAGAAATATATAAACTGGCAATCCTCTGCACTCTGGGCATTCAAAGTGTGATTTGCTGTTATAACTGTGATACTTGTAATAAATAAACAGTTTCAATGAGCTCTTTGTCACTTGTAGCTATGTTATAAATAACTAACTAACTTTTTGATAATATTCAGAGTCACCCACAGTTATTTTCTTTCTAGTAATCAATACTCACACAGGGCTCAGCTTTTGATATCACACGGATTTATTTCTTTAAAATGTCTAGGGTCATAAAGTGTGCTAATACTCTCCTTAGGACAGAGGCCTCCTATTGCTAATACTCAGAGTCACTGAGAGATTTGTAAATGAACTAATTCAGATATACCTATGTATATTAAGATTATACATGATAAAGTATCCTCTGCACCAAGATGTTCTGTGACCACATTGTGGAACAAGGCCAAAGTCTGAGTTCCTTCATAAGGTCACGAAACTCTGAGGTGGCTTGATGTATCCTTTTAACGTATGGTGGGGGGCTATTTTTTTCTTTGTAATACATGGTGTGAGAAATTGGGTTGTTGACTAAAGGGGTTAACCCCTATTCAAGCAGCAGCCACAATCCCTGTCATGGTGAACCACAAAAGACCTAAATTAACCTGTGCTTAAAAGCGGTCAGGCTTCTGTTAGAGGCAATGTGTAAAGTATTTATGCAGCACACACACAGTAATAAAATGAAAAAAAAACACACAAGAAAAAAATCTACACCAATTTAGAAAACTAGAGTAAAATAAATATTATGACCCCAAAATGATCAAAGTCCAATCAGTTGAACCAGAGTTATGATTTTTTAATGTTCAAATAGAAATCTAGAACCTAAAAAATCAAAGCGCCAACTGCGGACATCTTGTGGTGCAAGATTGGGTGTCAGAATGTTTGGATTCAGACCGTGAACGTGCGGCCCCTTTAAATGGTAAGTGCACAGCCTTTAAGATTGTGCGCTGCACCACAGTAAGTTGCTTGTCATTAGTTCTTCCTGTGTTGGCACTTACCTGACTTCTTGCATTGCGTCTTTGGATTCCTGGGCTCTTGCTGTCGTTCTGGTCCTCTGCTGGCATTGCATCTGGGTTCGGATCCTCTCCTATGTTATACAAGAAGATTCATCCTTGATAACCTGCAAGGAAAAAGAAAAGAACAACATGCTGTGGGACAGTAGCTGTGTACTGTGTGGTAAAGCATGAACGTGCTAAACAACTATTTACTTTCCTTATCTGATATTTTTAATTGTCTTTGTTCTAAAGACTGATTGTTACACTTTAGGCAGCAAATGTGTACTGTGTGGTAATATGTGAACCTGCAAAAAAATGTTACTTTACTTACCTGATTTTCCTCAGTTTCTTTGATTTGAAGGCTTCTTGCTGGGTACCTAAAAAAATAAAAGGCATTTGCAGTGTTAATGTATGCTGTTTGATTCAAAGCAACAAGCAAACAGTACTGGCAAGCAATGAAAAACATTTAGGCCCTCTTTATTACATTGGCGGTAAATGCCGCCTACCGCCATGGTGACGGCCGCCAACATACCGTCGCCGTGGCTACCAGCCGCCAACTGCATTATAACCGTAGACGGAATTCGGCCACCCCACCCCCCCTCCCCTTCATCCCCCTTCCTGTCAACAGATGTCCTATTCAGGCACACATAAGCCCTCAATTGTGTGACTGTCTGGGAAGAATTCACAAAATCTAACTTCCAACTAGACCCAGTCATGAAACCTAGTGCAGGTTGCAGGTACCAAATGGCACAGAGCAGGACAATGCCAACTTTCTAAAAGTAGCATTTTCAAAATTGTAATTTAAAATCTGACTTTACCATTAAATTGGTGTTTTAACTACAAGTTTATAGATACCAAACAATAATTGCTGATCTCTTCCCAATTAAAGGTTCGCACTTACTAAATGCAATACAGCAAGCCGCTGTTTTTCTTTTGGAGTTGTAGGCCTCATAGCAGCGAAAATAGAATTTAGGAGTTTTTCACTACCTGGACATGTAAACCTTAAAAATAGTACAAGTCCAACCTTTTAAATTACAATGCAGTCTACCCTAAGAGCAACCTAGGGCCTACCTTATAGGTGAGTTATTTACAATAAGAAGGGAGTTTAAAGTTCGGCAAGGGGATTATATTGCCAAGTCAAATTGGCAGTTTAAAATTGTATTCAGGCTGCACTGGCAGACCTGTGACATGTTTTAAGGAGCTACTTAACTGGGTGGCACACTAAATGCTGAAGGCCCAATAGTAGCATTTAGTTTACAGGCCTGGGCACATGGTATACCACTGTACAAGGGACTTAAAATAAATTAAATATGCCAATCAGGAGTAAGCCAATTTTACCATGTATAAAGGAGAGAGCAGCAACACTTTAGCACTGGTTAACAGCGATAAAGTGCACAGAGTCCTAGAGCCAACAAAAATGAATATTTGCACAAAGTGGAGGGTAAAGGCAAACAGTTTGGTGGACACTCTGCAGAAATCGCCAGGTCCAACACATTGGCACACTATTAACCTTCTCAGAGATTGCTTGAGTAATTGTTCTTTTATATGAAAAAGATACTATGCTGGTAGACCTGAAAAATATACGCAAAATCTATAGTACGAAATTAAACATACAAAAAAGCAGTGAGTAATACTTTGCAAAAACATATCTCAATCAATCTAGGTCAGATTAAAAAATTGCTGTAGCTCGGAATGTGTAGAAACACGCTGAAAGATTCTGGGGGTGATTCTGACCTCGGCGGTAAAAGGCCCTTACCGCCGGTCAGAAGTCCGCCATTCTACCGCCGCGGCCGCGGTAAACCGCCACGGTCATTCTGACCACCAACTGTGAAACCGCCAAAAACCCGACATCCACGGAAGGCCGCCTCATCAGCGGCCAGCGATAAACTGGAGATGACCAAACCTCCACCGCCACGCCAACACAAACACGCCCATGCCATTCTGACCCACGAATCCACGCGGCGGTCTTTCAACCGCGGTATTCCATTGGCGGTACACACCGCCGCGGTCAAAATACACACACATATACAAAACACAGCCACATTGGACAGTTTGAAATACACACACCTGATACACATACACACACCACTCCCACACACCCAATACAATATAAAACACACGCCCACATCACCCACAAACCCCTACAACCACAAATATCTGAGAGAAGGCGCAATACACTGAGAGAGAGCACAGGGCACGCAAAGCACAACACACACAGGAACACAACATCATCACCCACACCACATCTACGCACACATCACCACACATCACCACGCACATCACCACAAACACCACCCCACACCTCATCCACACCACCCCATGGCACCCCAAAGACACCCCAGGTTCTCGGACCAAGAACTCAGGGTCATGGTGGAGGAAATAATTAGGGTAGAGCCCCAGCTCTTCGGCACACAGGTGCAGCACACCACTATAGCAAGGAAGGCTGAGCTATGGCAAAGGATCGTAGACAGGGTCAACGCTGTGGGACAGCATCCCAGAAATCGGGAAGATATCCGAAAGCAATGGAACGACCTACGGGGGAAGGTGCACTCGATGGTGTCGCGACACAACATCGCTGTGCAGAAGACTGGCGGCGGACCCCCACCCACTCCACCCCAATTCACAGCATGGGAGCAAGAGGTAGTAAACATCCTGCATCCTGATGGCCTTGCTGGAGTACACGGAGGAATGGACTCTGGTAAGTCGAATCTCAACTACTTCACCCCCCCCCAACCACCAGCATGCCAACCCACACCCCCACCCTCACCCCCAATCTCAACCCCCCCCAGCACACATCCTCCCTGCCAATGTCTCACCAGCACAACCCACCCTAAGCAACACCAACCCCTGAATGCCAACACAAACCATAGACAGCCATCACCAAAGCATGACCATTGCACATACCCATACACCCCCCCAACCACCCTCACAAAACCTCCCACAAGGGAATGCCAGCACTGGGGGACAAGGGCACTCACAAAATGCACGCCATGGCACACACAAAAACAATAACCACACTATTTTACCCCTGCAGGGCCCGAACGCCAACACACCGCCACGGAGGGTCCAGATTTGTCCATCCCACCCCCAGAACAGGCCCCCAGTGAGGACAGCAGCTCTGTCGACCTAGAACCTGATGACCAGCCCGGACCATCGGGGACCTCTGGACAGTCGGTTCCCCACACACAGACACAGGCCACAGCAGACCCAACCCCCTCTGGGAACACCAGCACAGCTCCCACCCAGCGGGCCCATGCCTCCGTCTCCAGGACGCGTCAATCAGCGGTGTGTCCGCCACTACAGGGCACCCAGGCTGACCCAACACCCCAACAACAGGGACCTGGGGGCAGTGGTAGTGGGCACACCGTCCAGGGGACAGAGGCCCGGGGAAACAGGGCAACTGGGAGGGCTGCTGTGCGACAGGGGGGGGAGGACAGGCCCAGGGAACCCACTCTCCAAGAGGCCCTCACCACCATCATGGGAGCATACCACCACTCCCAGGAGACGATGGCGACGGTACTGGCCAGGTTCACCGAGATCCAGGCACAGCAGGAGGAACGCTACATGGGGTTCAGCAATGAACTCAGGAACATCGCTACCGCTATGGGGACCATAGTCCAGGCCCTCAACCGGATAGAAACCACATTGCAGGACCATGTGGCACCACAAAGGGCCCCTGTCACAAGCCAGGACCAGGAACAGCCTACCACCTCCGCCGGCGCTAGTGGACAGGAGGCCCCACCACAACGTCAGGCCACCAGAACCCCACCTCCTGCTGAAGAACAACCACCCGCAAGCGGAACCTGAGATCTCACAGGAAGACAGAGTTGGATGCCAAGACCCCCTCCAGCATAACATACCCCCTGATGTCATCCCAATGTCCCACATTGTCACCCTGTCCAACCTTGATCTGCCCCTGCTCCATCCTTCCACAGGCATATGGACAATGCACCTGTGAAACTGAGAACTGGACTCTGCCATGGACATTACTCCACCCTCACCCATCACCGTTTTAATATCATGTACCAATATCTAGCACTAAAAATAAATCACTCATTGCACTGAAATCATTCAGGAGTCAGCCTGTATTATTTACAAATGTATAACACATTACTGTTCAATAATGTTCAGTCAATTTGTGATGACAACATACCGATGTCAATGACCATTAGTCCATGGGCTAACCAAGCAGAAGTCACGCAGTGGGTCATACAGCACTGAAAAGGGAAGGGAAAATCAAACATCAGTTAAAAAGAACTGGGGGGAAATACACAAAGTAAAGATGCAGGAGGCTTTCAGGAAATGTTAAATGGCGTGGGTGATTCTTACCTGTGTGCTACTGAAAATACTGTTGGATAACTGTGTCCCTGTTGTCTGTGTCGTCCCCGTCGTCTTCCTCCTCTTCACTCTCCACAGGCTCCACAGCTGCTACAACACCACCATCTGGACCATCCTCCTGCAGAAAAGGCACCTGACGTCGCAATGCCAGATTGTGAAGCATACAGCAGGCCACGATGATCTGGCACACCTTCTTTGGTGAGTACATCAGGGATCCACCTGTCATATGCAGGCACCTAAACCTGGCCTTCAGGAGCCCAAAGGTTCTTTCTATGATCCTCCTAGTTCGCCCATGGGCCTCATTATACCGTTCCTCTGCCATGGTCCGGGGATTCCTCACTGGGGTCAATAGCCAAGGCAGGTTGGGATAACCAGAGTCACCTATTAGCCACACACGTTGTCTCTGTAGCTGTTCCATCACATAAGGGATGCTGCTATTACGCATAACATACGCGTCATGCACTGACCCAGGGAACTTGGCATTTACATGGGAGATGTACTGGTCAGCCAAACAGACCACCTGCACATTCATAGAATGGTAATTTTTCCTGTTTCTGTACACCTGCTCATCGTCTTTTGGGGGTACTAAAGCCACATGGGTCCCATCAATGGCACCAATGATGTTGGGGATATGTCCAAGGGCATAGAAATCACCCTTCACAGTGGCCAAATCACCCTCCTCAGGGAAAACAATGTAGCTCCGCATGTGTTTCAGCAGGGCAGACAACACTCTGGCCAAAA
Source organism: Pleurodeles waltl (assembly GCF_031143425.1). Taxonomy (NCBI): domain Eukaryota; kingdom Metazoa; phylum Chordata; class Amphibia; order Caudata; family Salamandridae; genus Pleurodeles; species Pleurodeles waltl. The sequence goes on from NC_090444.1 coordinate 1,733,342,769, forward strand.
TCTTTGAAAACATAGGCTGAGACATTCCAGATGACATGGCCACTGTTGTCTGGAATGAGCCACTTGCCAAAAAATGGAGGACTGACAGAACCTGCACTACAGGGGGAATCCCTGTGGGTTGGCGGATGGGGGACATCAGGGCTGGCTCCAGCTGGGCACACAGTTCATGTATAGTGGCTCGGTCAAGTCGGTATCGTATAATATGGCGTTCTTCCATTGTCGACAGGTCCACCAGCGGTCGGTACACGCGAGGATTCATCCTTCTCCTCGCAAGTCCCAGCGGACGGTGCCTAGGAAGGACAACATGGAGTATGGAGTCAAGCAAATCACAGGTTCGTTTACACAGCTTGCACAGTAAAAGAATCGCAATGCATTGAAAGGCTTGTATGTGTGGCAATGCAAGGCCTAGGCCTGTGTGACGCAGTTGAAATTAAGCCATGTGGGCCCTTGAAATGGCGGCTGCCTGACCTGTGAAGTGGGACAATGGGATGTGAGGTCAATGCGCTGGCGTGGCACACCGTGGCGGTAGGCGGTCGGCGGTCGAAGACCGCTGTACGAAGCCGCATTGGTTAACATTGAACCCTATGGGTTTCAGGAGCCAATGAGAATGTGCGCCGGCGGTCGCGGTACGCACCGCCGCGGTACGCACCGCCGCGGGCGTGACCGCCATTTTCTACATGATTAATCACTCGAGACCTGATCTTCCACAGGAGAGGACCTATACTGCAAGTGCTGCTGTGACCTCGGTCTGGAAGTGACAATGGCTGCTGCGACTGGGGAAAGGGCCCCTGCCTTCACGTCTGAAGAGTTGGAGAAACTTGTGGATGGGGTCCTCCCCCAGTATGCGTTACTCTACGGTTCTCCAGACCAACAGGTAAGTACACTGGGTGCACATTGAATGGGCTATGCCTGTGTGGAGTGGGGTGGATGTAAGTTGGTGGGGTGGGGAGCGAATGAGGAGTGCAACGCACGACAGATGAGAGCATGTGCCACATGGCAAAATTGGGGAGGGGGGGGCATTCACATCTAACATTTAGAAAAATGATGAAATTTCATTTCCCACCCTGTACATGTCATATAGGTTAGCGCCCATCAGAAAGTCGACATTTGGCGTGCCATCGCCGAGGAAGTCCGGGCCCTGGGGGTCCACATCAGACAGGGCACCCACTGCCGCAAGAGGTGGGAGGACATCCGCCGCGGAACGAGGAAGACCGCCAAGTCACTGCTGGGGATGGCCTCCCAACCTAGGAGGGGTGCCAGTCGTACCCTGACCCCCCTGATGTCCCGGATCCTGGCGGTGGCCTACCCTGATTTGGATGGGCGCTTGAGGACATCACAGCAGACACAAGGGGGTGAGTATCAGCACATTCTGCTATCTTTATGCGCAGTGGAGGCGTCTGGGTGGGGGAGGAGGGGTGTGGGTGACATTAGGCCAGGGCGCTTTCTGTAGTGTAGCCCTCTCCTTTAGGCATGGTCCTGTGCCCCCGCCCCCCACCTCTGTAGGGTGCCAAGTACAGCTATCCATGGTCCTGCATCACCCATGTGTGCGTTTGTTGTCCCTAGACCTGTTGGCCTAGTCAGAAGTACTGAGTAGTGTACCCCGATTGCGCGGCTTAGTGCATGAGGCTCCTGTGTCTGTCCTCTCCGCCAACGGTGTTGACAATGCATGCACTCAACCAGTTTTTATTTCTCCCCCCACCCTTTTTCTTTATCTTCTTGTGCATGTGTGAATTAGCATCATCAGGCGGAGGAGATTTGGCATCGGAGCACGAGGGAGCTGCAAGTCACAAGGCCCCGGTGGGCTGCGGTACAGACACCGAGGGCACGAGTGATCCGGAGGGCGAGGGGAGCACCACAACGGGGACCGGTGGTGACACCAGCGACACCGACACGTCCTCGGATGGGAGCTCCCTAGCGGTGGCGGCAACATCCGGGCCCCCCGCCTCTACAGGTCCAGCGCACCAGCCCCGCCCTCCCAGCAGCCCCTCAGCCTACGCTCCGTGCCCGCTCGCCCAAGAAGGCGGGCATCTCCTTCGCCCCAGGCACCTCAGGCCCTGCCCCTGTCACCCCTGCTGCCCTCAGTGAGGAGGTCATTGACCTCCTTCAGACCATCATTGTTGGGCAGACTACCCTTTTGAATGCCATCCAGGGGGTAGAAAGGGATGTGCATCGGAGCAATGCCTACCTGGAGGGCATTCATTCGGGTCAGGCTGCCCATCAACGATCGTTCAATGCTCTGGCCTCAGCACTGACGGCAGCCATTGTCCCTGTTTCCAGCCTCCCTCTTCTAACTGCCTCCACCCTGTCTCTGTCTCCTGTTCCTCTGCCTATCCCATCCACACCATCAGACCAGCCTGCACACACCTCAACACCCAAGGGCAGCTCATCCAGACACAAGCACCACAGATCCCACAAACACTCATCCAAGCAACACCCAGATGCAGACATGCCAACAGTCACTACCACCTCTGTGTCCCCCTCCTCCTCGTCTCCCTCCTCCCTCCCTGTGACGTCTACACTCACACCTGCATGCACACCACCATCAGCCAGTGCTTCCATCACCAGCACACCCTCCAGTACAGTCCGCACACGTGCAGTCACCACCCCCACTGCCATTTACACGTCCCCTGTGTCCTCTCCCACTGTGTCTGTCACCCCCTCTTCCAAGACACACAAACGCAGGCAGCCACCCACCCAACAGCCATCCACCTCACGACAGCCTACGTCACAATCACCTGCACCCAAAGACAGCACACCTGACTCTCCTACAACCACATCCTCTTCCTCCACTCCCATCACCACTACTCCCACCCTTTACCTTGGTCCTAAAAAAGTTTACCTCTCAAATCTTAACCTCTTTCCCTCCCCTGACCCACCCCCTCCATCTGCTAAGAGACCCAAGAGCACCTCAGCCACCACCAGCCCAGCTTCGAGTGTCACTGTGGTGCATGGTTTCTGGAGTACACCCTTTGGCAGCAGTGACACTTCTATCAGCAGCAAGGGGACAGCCAGCCCCCCCCAGGCAAGAGGACCCGGAAACTCAAGGGCCGCCGTGAGAGGACTGACACGGCTGCCCCCAAGGACCAAAGTTCGGCCACTTCACCTGCCACAACATCCAGGGGAGGCAAGGGCCAGAGAGCCTCTTCTAAGGAGCGAAAGGGCAGCAGGGCGGAAAAGTCAGCCAGCAGGAGCGCGGAGCAGGAGGGCCCCACAAGCCCCATCCCGGCTGTAAGGGAGGACACCAAAGGGCCCAGGACTCCGTCACCGAAGGGTCCTGCAACTGCACGGTCGGAGGGCGACTGAGCATGGAGTCCAGGCCAGGTCTGGCTCCCTTGAATTACTGGACAAGCACCGCTGAACAGGGCCCCGCCGTGCAGAAGAGCACCGCTGAACAGGGCCCCGCCGTGCAGAAGAGCACCGCTGAACAGGGCCCCGCCGTGCAGAAGAGCACCGCTGAACAGGGCCCGCCGTGCAGAAGAGCACCGCTGAACAGGGCCCCGCCGTGCAGAAGAGCACCACTGAACAGGGCCCCGCCGTGCAGAAGAGCACCGCTGAACAGGGCCCGCCGTGCAGAAGAGCACCACTGAACAGGGCCCCGCCGTGCAGAAGAGCACCGCTGAACAGGCCCCGCCGTGCAGAAGATCACCGCTGAACAGGGCCCCGCCGTGCAGAAGAGCACCGCTGAACAGGGCCCGGCCGTGCAGAAGAGCACCGCTGAACAGGGCCCCGCCGTGCAGAAGAGCACCACTGAACAGGGCCCCGCCGTCTCAAGCACCGCTCCGCTGGGCCCTTCCTGCAAGCACCGCTCCGCTGGGCCCTTCATCTCAAGCACCGCTCGGCTGGGCCCTTCCTGTCAAGCACCGCTCCGCTTGGCCCTTCCTGTCAAGCACCGCTCCGCTGGGCCCCGCAGTCTCAAGCACCGCTCCGCTGGGCCCTTCCTGCAAGCACCGCTCCGCTGGGCCCCGCCGTCTCAAGCACCGCTCCGCTGGGCCCTTCCTGCAAGCACCGCTCCGCAGGGCCCCGCCATCTCAAGCACCGCTCCGCTGGGCCCTTCCTGTCAAGCACCGCTCCGCTGGGCCCCGCCGTCTCAAGCACCGCTCCGCTGGGCCCTTCCTGCAAGCACCGCTCTGCTGGGCCCTTCCTGTCAAGCACCGCTCCGCTGGGCCCCGCCGTCTCAAGCACCGCTCCGCTGGGCCCTTCATCTCAAGCACCGCTCCGCTGGGCCCTTCCTGTCAAGCACCGCTCCGCTGGGCCCTTCCTGCAAGCACCGCTCCGCTGGGCCCTTCCTGTCAAGCACCGCTCCGCTGGGCCCCGCCGTCTCAAGCACCGCTCCGCTGGGCCCTTCATCTCAAGCACCGCTCCGCTGGGCCCTTCCTGTCAAGCACCGCTCCGCTGAGCCCCGCCGTCTCAAGCACCGCTCCGCTGGGCCCTTCCTGCAAGCACCGCTCCGCTGGGCCCCGCCGTCTCAAGCACCGCTCCGCTGGGCCCTTCATCTCAAGCACCGCTCCGCTGGGCCCTTCCTGTCAAGCACCGCTCCGCTGGGCCCCGCCGTCTCAAGCACCGCTCCGCTGGGCCCTTCCTGTCAAGCACCGCTCCGCTGGGCCCCACCGTCTCAAGCACCACTCCGCTGGGCCCTTCCTGCAAGCACCGCTCCACTGGGCCCCGCCGTCTCAAGCACCGCTCCGCTGGGCCCTTCATCTCAAGCACCGCTCCGCTGGGCCCTTCCTGTCACGCACCGCTCCGCTGGGCCCCGCCGTCTCAAGCACCGCTCCGCTGGGCCCCGCCGTCTCAAGCACCGCTCCGCTGGGCCCTTCCTGTCAAGCACCGCTCCGCTGGGCCCTTCCTGTCAAGCACTGCTCCGCTGGGCCCCGCCGTCTCAAGCACCGCTCCGCTGGGCCCTTCCTGCAAGCACCACTCCGCTGGGCCCCGCCGTCTCAAGCACCGCTCCGCTGGGCCCTTCATCTCAAGCACCGCTCCGCTGGGCCCCGCCGTCTCAAGCACCACTGGCACAATAACAGTGCCGGATCTGGGTCGAGCTACTGTTCACGGTTCACTGTGCCCACCATGCCTCCTCCTTGACCAGTGGAGACTGTAATCCACCTGATGGACTGTGGCTTTGCATTCCCCAGGATGGCACAGTGGGCAACCCACCCACTGTAGAGACTTGAGAGACTGTGGCTTTGCACTCCCCAGGATGGCACAGTGGGCAACCCACCCACTGTAGAGACTTGAGAGACTGTGGCTTTGCACTCCCCAGGATGGCACAGTGGGCATGGTGGCCCCTTCGTGGATCTGGCGTCGTGGACTCATGTGGCTGTGGTGCCCCCCCCCTTCCCTTCCCCCTGAGGTGCCTGTAGTTTTGTCATCAGATGCCCCTGCAGTGTTCTCTCCAAAGGACTCAGGTCTCCTGTGTGGGCTTTGCCCTTGTGTTGATACACTTTGGCCCACGGACACTTGGAATTTCGTTAAATGTGCAGGACTAATTGCCTCGGTTTATCCATTGCAATGAATATTGAATTGATTTTTTATAATTTTTATTGCTATTTGACCATGACTTATCAGAGGCTATTTTGTACATAAGTTTTGATTCACAATTTAATTATGTCTTTGCATTTTTCACGGGGGTTTGGGTGGTGTCACTGTGACTTGTTGCTCTGCATTGGTGTGTACATAGTTTGGGGGGGGGGGGGGTCGCATATGTGTGTGCCGTAACCTTTCCTCCTCCCCCCTCCCGTGTGTCGTAGGTGCAGTACTCACCGTTGTCGTCTGCGCCGGCGTTCATACTTGTGGTAGATGAGCAGGTAGACGAGAGCAGGTAGGATGTTTAATTCGGGTTCCATGCTGTCCAGATTCCTCGTGGAGTGCGTAGAGGTGAGCGTTTTCCCGTTCGTAGTCTGTTTCCGCCGTGTTTTTATCGGCAGGGCTCCTGCCCCGGAAAAGGTGGCGGATTGGTGAGTTGTGATAGGGTGGGCGGTACATTGTCTGCCGCCTGTCTGTTGGCCTATTTTCATACTGTAGCTGTAATTATCCTTTGTGACCCGCTTGTCACCTTGGCTGCTGGCAGGAGGCATTATAATGTCAAAACTGAACTGTAATAGCAGAGTGACTCAGAGTAATGCAATTGGTAACACTAAGTAACATCAGGTGACTGAGAGTCCCAATTCTGTTGAGACACTCTAACCTCACTATGTTTTTGAGCTTCTAGTTTGATAAGAACTATATTTCCGATATTGTAACACAGATTTAGGCAGTCTAAACAAAGTAAAGAAACTTTTTCTGGTAGAGTGTGTTATATACATTTAGGTACACAGTCAGCTGAAAAGTCAGTCAGTCACTATATGCTTGGGTAGGATCCAGGGAGGGGGCAACTGGGGTGCTGTGATCCAGGATATCGACTAATGGGATGGGAGTTCAGTGGGTTTGTGTACCGGCTGAAGAGATCACATAACAATTCAGAGGAAATGTCATGGATACAGAATGCCTTAACAAATACTACATTAGATATGATTAATCTCATTTTTATCGTAATAAAATGAGGAAAACGTAAAAGATATATGTGGGAAAGTGAGTTCTGTTCAGACTTTTTGCTCCTATTTCACCATTTATGCAATGGTGGTGTATATACATGTGAGCCATTAAGGAAAATGATGGTGAGAAAGGAAATGCGCAGAGAATGTGGGGTGAATTGAAAGTGGCTCAGATCGACCTTTAACTACACATACTTTGGGTCCAGGCTATTTACAGGTTGGTAGATGTTTTTTCATGGCAATCAATTCGCCAAATGCCAGGGGTAGCAAAAGTGACATCACATACCCTTTGAACTTACTGATTTCACTGCATAATTAGTATAATAGCATAACACAGACAAATGCCCAGGGTCAAACCGACCTAGAGACTAATTAGGCATTGCCCCATGGGCTGGTGTGACAGGTCGGTATGTGGACTGTTCTTTTTTCTGTCTGTGTACCTGTTTCATTATATACTGGGCCAGTGTTTACTGTTGATTTCACTGATATTAACCCTTTCGCTGCCAGGCCTTTCCCCCTAGAATGCTCAGCCCTTTTTATGGCTATGTGGGGTAGCTCTTCCTCAGGCCTCCATAAAAAATTTTTCCAAAAAAGGTATTCACAGCACATTTGTGCCCTTATTTCCAGCATCCTGGTGATGCCCAGCGCTTGTGAACTCCCTTGGAGGGGACTATGAAAATAGTCAAAATATTGCAAAATATTGAGTTTTTGGGGGAAAAATAGGAAACAGGTACTTCACAAAATGCTACTGTTTTCCCCCTAAAAACGGCACAAACAAAAGGTTTGCTGTGCTAAAATCACAATTTTCCCGGTTATCAGTAACATGCAGAGCTGAATTTAAAAAAAATGATTTTTTACCACAGTTTTGGCATTTTTCAAAGAGGTAGGATGTGTTTCCAAATTTCTGTGCTTTCAACCTACTTCAAGTTTGTGATGGAAACTAGGGTGAATCCTATGGGAATCATGGAAAGCTATACATTTCTAAAAAGTAGACAAAAAGTTTAAATTTAGCAAGGGGTCATTTGTGTAGATCCCTCAAGGTGTTCCCAAACAAACTAAAAGACACCAGATACATTGTTTATGAGCATCGGTTATTTCTACATCTAAGAACTTGTGGGTACCCATAATATCATGTGATTCAGAGGGCATCTATCAAAATGTCTTCTTTCTTACACACTGCTTTACATTTGGAAGGCACAAGTGAAGAGACATACAATTGGTAATATCAACTATTCTATTATTCTCTAGTCCCACGTGTTCCCGATCAAAATGGTGTGTCACTTGTGTGGGTAGCCTAATGCCCGTGACAGGAAAGGGCCCTAAACACAACATGGACACATCACTTTTTTTTCTCCACTGAAAACTGGCTCTTTTTTTCCAATGTGGGTAGTTGTGACGTTTAGGCCCTAGCTCAGCTGACTGTTTTGCTTTACTTCAGACTGAGATGAAACACAAATAAAAGGAATTCCACCATGCAGAGCTCCTAGTCTGAGTAATGAATTTATTAAGGCACTTCTTAACGTTCACTCAGGGAAGGCGTATATGTCGAATGTCAAATGCAGCACACACATGCACTTCCAAAAATAATCACAGCAGTAGAATAATAATGATCATAGAAACAAACAATGAAAATACACTACTTCAATCATGGATAATATATCTACATATGCCGTGATTATATATTCATTCACAATGTAAAGCTAGAAATAAGAATTAAAAATGCATCCACATGGGGAGAGGTAGGGACATCATCTCTTTGCCAACTTCAAGTCGAGAACACAGACCCTAAAACTAAAACTAAAACCCCAACCCCTCACCACTCCCGCCCCACCCCTAAAACTAAAAATACCCGACCCCCCCACCTCTGCCCGCCCCTAAAACTAAGACCCACCACCCCTAAAACTAAAAATACCCCGCCCCTCTTACTTGACCTGACCCCCCACCCCTGCCCCTAAAACTAAAACCCCAACCCCGCCCCTAAAACTAAAAATACCCCAACCCCACTTCTCTTACCTGACCCAACCCCCCACCCCGCCCCTAAAACTAAAAACCCCAACCCCCGCCCCTAAAACTAAAAATACCCCGACCCCCACCCCGCCCCTAAAACAAAAAACCCCAAGCCCCCACCCCTGCCCCTAAAACTCAAAATACCCCGACTCCCCCACCCCGCCCCTAAAACTAAAACCTCAACCCCCCACCCCTAAAACTAAAAATACCCTGATCCCCCACCCCCGCCCCACTTACCTGACTCGTCGCATCATCCTCCTCAGCCAACTCCCTTGTTTGTGCCTTAACCACGCATGTGCGTTGTTCAGCACATGCGTGGTTAAGGCACAAAACAACGAAGTCGTGGTTAAGGAATGTGTAGTTCCTCTTTCGTGGCCTTCAGGGAGTTTCCCGATGGCAGGGTGGGGGACAGAGCTGGGCACCTCTCCCCTGCAACTGAATAGATGGTGTGTTTCCTTCACACAAAGGTTTTGTGACCACTACACTGTCTCAGCAGCCAGCACGGAGCCAGGGCAGTGTTGTCAGGAAATTCCAAGCACTTCAGAGAGAAACTTCTCCCACATAAAAGAAGGCACCAGGTTTAAAGATAGGGACTTCAGACCCACTCTTCAGTTCATTTTCTGAATCTGCAAAAGGACTCTCAGAGGACTGTGCCTTGCTGTGTCCTCTACAAGACTGCTTTAGTGCACCTGGAAGGACTGCTTTGTTGCCTGTAGCCTGCCTTGATTCCTCAGAGGCCTGTTCTGCTGCTTGAGCCCTGCTTAAACACCTAAACCTAGGACTACTTGAGTGATGCCAAGGGTTGGTTTGCTGGCCTCCAGTTCTGTTGTGTTGGCTCTCATTGTACCAAGGAGACTGCTGGATTCGGGCGGTGGCATCACTGATTGTGGGGAACTGAGTCCAATCCCACACCGTGTGACAAGTGTCGGCCTAACCCTCTGGCCAGCTAGCAGTACCTCATTTGAGAGGTAGTGATTTGTGGTAGCCATGCGCATGAGATTCTGATTTCTCTGAAAAATTGTGGTGGAACAGATCACATCCTTTTCCCTCAGTTACATTTGTCTCACACATGCAAAGACAAACAGAAGCAGGACTTGCTTCAATGCACTTTATTAAATCAACTATGTTCTAGATAAAATGGCATGTACTGCAACGATTAGGATAATGAAACATAATAATAGCAGAGCAATGGAGATCTCTGCCTTGAGTGTGGACATAAAGATACTACTCGTAAATGCCCTTTGTGAATTCTCAAAGTTGTAAACTTAGACATTTGGTCTAACTTTACCTTTGCGCCCACAAAACCTGCAGTTCGAATAAGCCCCCGGGACCTGCAAACACCTAGATACCCTAATGCTTTATAAATCCTGATTAATTGATTGAGCGTATAAAATTACCATCAAATAAGAAAAGACAGACTCAATAAATGTTTTCTAGGAGAGAATTAGAAAATGATAGGGATTTATTACAAAAATTTAAATGGTACAATACAGGATGTGCGGATGTAGTTAGCCTCTGTTATATGCATAATATCACTGCAATGAAGGCTCTTAGTAATAGGACAATACAAAATAATAGTCAGAATCAAATATAGACAAAATCTCAAATGTGCAGCAAAATCAGCAAGAAAGCTGACAGCATTTTTAGTAGCATAGAGCATATAGCATTTTCTTTCAACGGCTTGTAGCCAGTGGTTCAAGGAGGCAAGAAATTAAGATGTGAGCACTATGAAGTATAAAGGGCACATTATTCCTGCTAAATTGTATGTAGCTTATAAGGTTGGTTATATCCTGGGGTGGCCTCATCAAAAAGTGTTGGGCTTTTTTCTGAATCCAAATGTGCAACCTCAAATAGGAGTTAGACAAATTGTAAAAAGATGTGCTAATGTGTTTTCTAATATGCTAGGATGTGTCAGGGATTATCTTCATTATAAAAAAAACTTAAGCCAGGGGCTTTGTCAGTTTCTGTCTAAGTTAGGAAAGTTTCTCTCAGTGTGCATAAGGAGGCACAGAAGGAGCTAGAATGATTGGAGACAGAGGTATTATAGCTCCAGTGGAGGCTACAGAATGGTTAGCACCCATTGTGGTTTCACAGAAGCTATTAGTTACTATTTGTTTAGATGTATATTTGAGGGGGTTGAACAAAAAGGTGGTAGTAGATACATTCCCATTACTAAAACATTTCTCAAATGATGTCTACCATATGTGATGGGAGATTCTTTGCTACGCTTGATCTTGCATCTGCATATTATCCAATCAGGTTGTATACCGACTCATAGGATCTAACAGATTTTATTACTCCTATGGGGGCATTTTCATTTTTTAGGATACCTTTTGGTCTCATAACATCAGCTTCTGTGTTCCAGAGGCCAAAGGTTTCCGTACTCTGTAAGTTGTAGAGAGTATAATGCTTTCAGGATGATGTGCTCATTTATGGAAGCAATTCAGAAGAGCACAATAAAAGGGTTTTGTCCTATTGGAAAGGTTACAAGATGTTGGAGTTTGTCTGGTAAGAATTACGTTTAATTCTTATTTAGGACACACTATCATGGGGTTAAACCACAATCAGAATTAATGGGAACCATATGTAGATATGTCCACCAGAGAACAAGGATGAAGTAGTGTTCTTCTTGGTCATGGTTGAATTTTATAGAAAATTCATAAGCAATCTGCCCAGTAGAACAAAGGAGATATGAAGTTTGTGAAGAAAGAGCACAGAGTTTAATTGAAATGATAATTGTCAGAAAGTGTGTGATGCAATTAGGTGTGTGTTACATAATGCTCCCAAATACAATGCTTTCAAAGCACTCAGATTAACTACAGTAGTTATTAATGCTAGTAACAAAGGGTTGAGTGTGGTTCAGTATCAGGTTGATGAAGGCGAGGAGCACATGATTGCATGTGTGTCATGTGCACTGAGAGGGGCTAAACAAAATTACTCTATCATTGAAAAAGAAGCCTTGGCAGTTTGCTGGGCAATTAAGAAATGTAAGTATTTTTTATGAGGCAGAACATTCACTGTAGGAACACAAACCCTTAATGGAGATTTCCATGAAAAAAGGGCTGAGTAGTGTTTCAGCTAGAATACACAAATGGGTTGTGGAACTACAAGAGTACTTATGTTTTATATTGCATATGTTCCGGGAGTACGACATTGTACTGCAGACTGCTTATCCAGGTTGATTTCAGAACAAAATGATAATTGTGACAGTTTGGATGACACCATATGGGCTAACAAGAGTGTGTGTTTTTGTGACGGGTGGTCCTGTTAGAGAAGAGAAGTGGAGATCTGAGGGGAAGGAAGATGAGTCTCTGATGTTTATTATTCCATACACTTCGATGGGTGGCCCACAAAAAACTAAACTTAGTGAAAAAACTCATCCATTTTGAATGATTGGAGACAAACACTCTGTTCATGATTAGTTGGTTTTCAGAGGCGATTGTCTAGTATTTCCTGTATGGATGAGAAATAAGTTAATAAATATGTCTCATGAGGGTAATCAGGGTGTGATCAAAACTAAAGAAAGGATTAGGTCAGATTTCTGGTGGTTAGGTTTGAATATTGAGACTGAGAGGAAGATTTTTTAATGTTATGATTGTGGAGAAACTGAAAAGATATATACAATCAGATGTGTGCCCATGGTTTGCAGAGAAATTCCTAGGTGCTCATGGCAAGAAACAGCTCTTGATTTTGTGGGACCGTTGAAGGGTCAGAGGTCTACAACCTATTTGTTTGTTGTTATCTATCTATTTCCAAGATGGCCTGAAGTGGCGTCAGTGTCTGATATCACCTCACATGCTGTTATTTGGGTTTTGGAAGGACTTTTCCGAAGAGAAGGGGCACCAAGCATTATACTGACAGTTAATTGGGTACAATTTTGTTCCAGAGAATTTGAGGATTTCTTGGTATCATATAGTGTGAAACACAAGAAGTCAGCTTTTTACCATCCTGAATCCAATGGGATGGAAGAACGATTCAATAGGCCACTATAAGAGGGATGCCAGTTAGCTAAATTAGTGGTCTGGATTATAATAAAAAGCTATAGAATTGATTTGTTTCCTATTGTCTTCCCCTTCATAGCAACAGGGAAATCTCTGTTTCAGAGGGAGAAAACCCACAATTGGTGCCAGGATGGATTGATTGCAATAAAGGGATACAAGTTGGGTGAATGTCTCTATAGATACTGGTTGGAGAATCAAAGAATGTGAGAAGATGGATAAAGGAAAACTAGAATTTAATGCTGTGAGAGAATTGAATTTTAAGTTGGGTGACTGGGTAAAAATTAAAGCTCCAGTGAGAGTTCAACCTGGATCGAAGTTCACTGCCCCAAGAAAGGTCATTAAGAAATGATATCAAGACCCGTCTAGCACCTTAGGGCCATATTTATCCCCTGTGCTAAAATCACACATGGGGGAGGAGTGGTCAAATAATGGTGCAAAGCTTGCTTTGCACCATTATTTGACGCCTGGGTCATGGCAGGCTTTAGGGGGCCTGTGGGCCTATTTCCATGGTGGAACACCATGGAATAAGCCCACAGGTGCCCTCCCCCGGCCCTAGGGACACCCCTCCCCATACCAGAGGGACAACAGAGGATGGGGGACCCCATCCCAGGTAAGTATAGATAAGTAAACATAAGTATATATATATATTTTTTAAGTGCCTTTGGGGGCCCTGAAATGGGCCCCCCTACATGGCACTGGGTGCAGTGGCCATGCCCAGGGGACACTGCTCCCCTGTGCTGGCCATTGGGGTGGTGGGCATGACTCCTGTCTTTTGTAAGACCGGAGTTATATGGTATGGATGGTTTTGTATCAGAAAATGATACTAGGCTGGTTAGAGTCATTTTTTTTACTCTAACCTGCCTAATGTCATTTTTTGGTGCAAAACCCCCTTCTCCCATACTGCCACCCCCACCGAGCTCATGTCATTTTTTTTTACGCTAGCCTACCCTTTGCACCGGCTTGCACCATTCCATAAATATGGTGCCCGGCTGGCGCTCAAGAATGGTGCAAGCCGGTGCAAAACTGTTTGATACAAAACTGCATTAGTGCAGTTTTGCACCAAAAAGTATAAATATGCCCTAATTCCGATGGATTTAAGAAAATTTAAAAAAAAAGTGTAGTTCATCTAATGGAAGTGATTATAGTTCTTCATGTGGAAGAACTATAATGGCAGAAAAGGTTAGGCCAAAAAGGCTCTCCAAGATCCCCAATTATCTCCATGTCAATGCAAGAACATGAAGGTGCAGTTAATTTATTTATTGTATTGTTTCGGTGAAATATTCAATATTGTGTTTTTACTCCTGAACGTTTTCTTGACAATATTTGTATTATTTTTTTTTAGGTGAACCAGAATGTAAATTCATACAGTTTATTGCTTATTAATTTTTGTTTCTTTTTTTAAAAGGGAAGGATGTGTGGTATTAGTATAAAGGATGGTCTCCTATTGTGTGCATGGCAGTGTTCTAAATTCTGGAACACGGGAAGGGTTTCGAGTCGAGGGGACAGTTAACCCTTTAAATGTGGATGGGGCAGTAGCAAAACCTCTGAACTCCTTTCCTACCTTATTTTTCTGCGTCAAGTGTACTTTGTTTTAGAAGGTGTCTGCATAACAAGTTCACAAGATACATGGGGGCTGGTAGATGCAGTGCTATGTAGAACAGACACAGAGGTTGACATGTTAGTGCTTGTTGATGGGAAGCCAGAGCATACATATGTGGTTATCCTAAAGCACTTGCTGATCCCAGGATCAGATGTGCTGCTGCATGTAGAACCACTTGAAGACAATGTATAAGCTGTTGGAGGTGGGCTAAGATGAGTGAATGACCATTGTCCAGTCTAGCAAGAACGACAGACAGGACTACTGTCTTAAGATAAACCGAGTGTAAATGACTTAGGATGTTTGGCAGCATTTTCAATAGCATGAAACAAGCGTTTGTTATTTCAGACATTAGAGCGTTGAAAATGAGTGAAGCTTCGAAAATAATATCCAGTTTAGAAGCTGAAATAACAGGAGATGCTATTCACAAATGATTAGGCCACGGCTCATTTCGCCATTTGGTGTATTACAGAAAATAAGAATTTTGGTTTATGATAACAATGGTACTTATATGATTCTTAAAATATTGCTGAGGATTATTTTAGTCTCTGCCCAGTCGGAGAAAGATCTGAGTTTCGCCACCATAGGCAAAGATATTAAAACCACTCTAGTGCGGCTAGAGAGGTCCATGTAAATGATAAAAAGTGTGCATCTCAATACTAAACCTGGGTGTACTCCACATGTGATGGTTTTGAAGTCATATCTGTATTGTGTGAGCATTACAGCCAGTGCGGAATTACAGACGAAAGAAGCTGTCTGAGCCAATGTTGACTCTCAGTCCCCTGTTGGAGTTTATTTCTAAACAGCACCAGCACGCATTTGCTGTGCCCTTTGCCCTAGAGTTTACCAAATGGTGCATCAAAAGCTTTCAAATAGCAAACATCTCCAGTAAACCTACAGTTGCCTTGTTTTTATTTTTAAATTAGCTACAGGGAACCTGTTTATAATTTGGGTCTATTTCAGTTAAATTCCTTTAGATACAGCCTTTAAACTACTGTATGGCACTGGTTATCTAGGTGGCAAAATATGTTAATTTTAATAGAGTTAAATTCACAATATAAGTACGTCTTACTTTAGGGATTTTTGGAAGACAGCTTGTTGATTATTTAAAGACAAATAAAACATTAATAACTGGTTTACTGGACAGACAATGTGTAACAGCAATGCTTCTATGAAATAAATACAGTATAGATTATTGAATGCATAGTGGTGTCATTTCAACATGGAATGTAAAATGCATTGTAATTGTTATTTTTCCCAGGCAAGCCCTTTGACATTACGGAAATAATGAATTTCGCTGTCGCTAATATCATCATATCCATAGTGCTTGGACACCGCTTTGACTACGATCATCCCAGGCTGCTGATGGTCACACAGCTAGTAACAGAAAATTTAAGGTTGATTGGAAGTCCTATGGTTAACGTAAGTGGAATTTTGTCTGCGATGCAAAAATGGAAATATACCTTGTATGTAGACTTTGTGAGCCATACACTTGAAAGTATTTAGGTATCCGTGTTGAACAAATTAATTGGATGTGCAAATGCATACTATTGGTAGCCTACGAAATGTAATCAAAAGCTGCCTGTGCATTTGCTCAGAGGTGCAATGTGTGGCACTGTGTTATTTAAGTCTGGGAAACTATATTAACCGTTACAAAATCTAGTTTGTCGGCGATGTTAGAACCATTTGACACAAGATGTAGCATAGTGCCGAGAGCGTGCGCATGATACGCTGCAATACATTTTGAATTTTTTTTTAAAGATTAATAATTAATACAGCAATATAGGCATCAAGATAGTCCAGCCACGTAACTTATACCAACAATTGTTATCTGACAGCACATGTGGCAGACCCCAATCAGGATCTTCAGATACAGACACAGATAAAATCAAGAATGGACTGTTAACCAAAGTCGTCTTGTCATATCAGCGTCCAAACTGAGCAGACTGGAAAAGCCAGAAAGCAAGAATGGGAACTGCAAGCTTAGTCAGTGGTTCAGATTTTTTTGGTTTTCCTCCAAAAAAGGTTTTTGAAATTCTGAGCAAAAATGAGAAAGTATTGGACCAATTTACATCACGCATTCATCATATGCTTAAATGTCGTAACGTTTAAAACGATGCAAGTACTCCACGATATCTAGGCATGGCGGGAGCAAAAAAGGGGGTATTAAAAGTGGACATTCCAGTTTCTGCGCTCACTTCAGAAACGTAGGGCCAGATGTACAACCATTTCCTTTTGCGCCTTTTTGTGACTCGCAATATGCGATTCGCAAAAGGAAATTTACGAATGTGTCACAGACACATTTAGTGATTACCAATGGAGTCGTAATTGACCTGCCTCATCAATATTAATGAGGCAGGTCGCAATTTGTGACCCATTGAGAATGGACAATAACACAGGGATGGTAGCCTGCTGTGGACAGCAGACCATCTAGTCTGTGACTGCTTTTTCAATAGAGCAGTTTTATCTTATTGAAATGCAGCCCGTTTTCCTTAAAGGAAAATGGGATGTGTTTCAAAAGGAAAAATGAAATGTTTCTGTTTAATATTTTTAAGGGTAGGCAGTGGTCCATGTACAGGCCACAGGCCATTTTAGCATTTGCAAATGGGCCAAATCTCCGTTTGGGACTATCCCCCTCCCTCACTTATTTTCCCTCTATACTTTGAAGTCACCTACAAGCAATTAACATGCCATACAAGTTTGAATATTACAAAACATCATGGGCTAAATGTACGATCTTTTGTGCGGCTTGCGATTTGCGATCCATTGGCGAATCGCAAAAGGTACAACAATGTTAACAGTCATACATCTGGCCCATAATGCCTGCCCCAACATGTTCCAAGAACCAGTTTTCCAATTTAAAATATCATGAGGTGAAAGAAAATGAAACTTAAATATCTGGCACTATTTAGTGGTTTTAGCTGCCTAAATAAACAGCACAAACTTCTTTCAATTAATTTAAAAACAGAGTTCACAGCACAAGTGTGGGACCCCACCGAGTCTTGGGAATAATGCTCTGTCTGACCCCTCTTCTAATGGCCCTGAGTAAAAGATATCAATATTTGAGGTGGTACTGGGCCAATCACACCTTTGGGCCTTAGTACCTCTAAACCAGCTATACCACACATCAAAACTAGGGGTGGGCGGAACAGGCAGAGCTACACTCTATGGAATTCCACAGGAAAAGATGCAGCTTGTGCTGAAATTTAGCGCTGGTAGCGCGAGCAGCGCTGAAAATCAGCGCAACCTGTATCATGCGTTGCACAACAGTGTGCGGCTATTCAAGTTGATTTTGCTGCTGCTCCAATAGAAAATCTACTCGAGCTGCATCAAATCTACTCAAATAGCAGCCCTCTGACCACTCACGAATGCTGGTGACCACCCGCACTAGATAATTGCACTAGTGGACACCAAATCTCCCCCTCGAGCTCACATATTCTGGTGCCTTGCAGGAGAAAAATTCCACCAGGTGGCAAATGGCAGAAGTTGGCCAGAACTCTGCATTAAAGAGTAATGTGTAGGGGCCAAAATTCACCATGTCCACGGAGAAAAGGAATATTTTGCCATCCCCAATCAAAACAACCCTGCCCCTTCCTCCTACTTTCATCTATGACCCAACCTTCCATCTTATGCCTCCCTTCTTCCCTTACATGTCATCTCCTTCCCCTCACTTATTTTCCCTCTATTCTTTGAAGTCACCTACAAGCAATTTATATGCCATACAAGTTAGAATAATACAAAACATCATGGGCTAAATGTACAATCTTTTGTGCGACTTGCAATTTGCGATCCATTAGCGAATCGCAAAATGTACAACAGTGTTAACCACACTGTGTGCGATTTCCAAATGGGTTCGCAAGGGACCTGCCTCACTAATATTCACGAGGGAGGTCGCAATTTACAACCCATTTGGGAATGGCAGCACTCACGGGGATGGTGGCCTGCTGGGGACTGCTTTTTCAAAAAAGCTGTTTTTCTTTTTAAAATGCAGCCCTTTTTCCTTAAAGGAAAACAGTATGAATTTCCAAAATGAAAAGGGAAGGTTTTCTTTTCATGCTTTTAGAGCAGGCAGTGGTCCATAGGACCACTGCCTGCTGTGAGAAACATTTTTGCTACCATGCACAAAGGGAAGGGGATCCCCTGGGGACCCCTTCCTGTTTGTGAATGGGTTAACACCAATTTGAAATTGGTGTTAACTGCCATTATTTTCTGACCTCATTCACAGTCACAAAACAATCATACATTCCCCCGCGCAATCCCCATTTTGCAAGTTGGTAACTGGATACAGACTCACAAAATAGGGATGGTACATTGTACAAGGCCATTTTGCAGTCGCAAACGGCGATTTTCACATTTTACGACTGCAAAATTGCATCATACATCTGGCCCTATACCCCCTCCTTGAGTCCTCACTCATGTTCTGGTGCAGTGCTGTGATGCAGTCTAACGGCATGGTAAGCAGTATAAAAGAATCAACAATCCTCTTGCCATTAAATTCTTCTTTAAAATACCTCCCTCAGAGTTTCCTCCTTGTCTTTTCCATTTCCCTGCAGTCTTTTGATGTGGCCTAAGTAGCATCTGTGCTTCAGAATAGGCAAACGTATGATGATACCCTTCTCCCTCATGTCCTCTCTCTATGGCTTCATTGCCCCCTTACCTTGTAGAAGGGATCTAAGGGCTCTACAAATGTAACAAAAGTAACAAATGTTATTTCACATCATACCGGCTCTTCTCTCTCCTTTTTGCCCTTTGCCAGCCCCTCCACACTCTTTACTATCTCTGTCCTTCTCTCCTTAGTAAGAAACAGCCGATAGGCATATTAGTTTTATTGGAATGGGAATGTAATATTGTCTAATGATATTGTCTCAAGGCTCTATAAAAACTGCAAGCATGGCATGATTGCAGTGGAAGAGGGGAGGTGTATTCCTATAAATGTGTTCATTCTGTTTTCAACCTCTTCCTCCAGTGTACCACCACAACTTCAGATTCATAATTTTGACCTACTATTAGTTCTGATCCCGGAATCTAGATAGACTTATATGTCTGAGAAAGTGGGGTGTTGGCTGAAGGGGGGCTCACCCCTGTTCATGCAACAGTTACAGTCCCTATCAGGGTGAACCACAAAATTCACTAAATTAACCTGTGCTTATCCCTCTTGTAGCTTGCCACAAAAGCAGTCAGGCTTAACTTAGATATCCAATGTTCATTCCTGGTGCCTTCTTTGAAGTAGATGTTGACACAGAATTCCCTTTGAAGTTCTTGAAGCTTCCATCTTCCCCTACCATGGCTGCAAGCTGGCTTCATGAACATTGAAGGGGTAACACGTCATTTGTGTGAAAGCAGAGCACAGCATATTTGGTTGCAAGTCAGGTTGTGCCAGCTCTGCCCCCAATACTGCTAATTGATGGTCCATTCAATCACACTTAATCCCTCTATTGTGTGGCTGTCAGCTAGGAATAAAGAAAGTTCAACTGCCAACTAAACCCAGCAATGTCACCTGCGCCAGGCTCCAGGCACCAAAGAGTTACAGCAGGAGAATGCAGACTTTCTAAAAGTGGCATTTTCAAAATTGTAACTTAAAATCCAACTTTACCATCGAAGATCATTTCTAATTATAGTTTCTCAGATACCAAACCTGAAATGTTCACCAGTTCCCAATCAAAAGTTAGCAGTAATTAAATGTGATCTTATGGGAGGGGTAGCCCACACAGTAGTGCAAAATGAATTTAAGAGTGTTTCACTACCATGGGGAGAGAGGTATAGTTCGAATTGCCAGCTTAAACTGCATTCAGGCTGCAATTGCCAGGCCTGGGACATGTTTAAGGGGCTACTTAAGTGGGTAGCACAATAAGTGCTGTGGGCCCCCTAGAAGCATTTAGTCAATTGAGCTGGGGTATAGGGGATACCACTCTACAAGGCACTTTCAAGTAAGTTAAATATGCCAATCAGGTGTAAGCCAATTTACCATGTTTATAGGAGAGAACACAAGCACGTTAGCACAGGTTAGCAGTGGTAACGTGCACAGAGCCCTAAGGCCAACAAAAATGAATTCAGCAAAAATAGGAGGGTGGAGGCAAAATGTTTGGGGGATGACACTGCAGAGAGGGTCTAGCCCCTAGTGACCCCCTCTATCCAAAAGCCAGGGGAGACTATTCAATAACTTGGTGGGCTTCCCTACCTAGGCAATAGAATCTGTACAATAGCCTTCTATTGCAGAGGTGCTTGCCAGTTCTATGGCCCTCTGAATTCAGTTGGATCGATCTGTCTACACTCTCCTGAGCCAATGAACTGACCCATGTGGAACCCTTCTCCTCACCTGTAAACTCCACCTGTGCAGCACCTAACTGTAAATATGCTCATAGATGCATTTCAGTAGGCAGGCAGTACCACCATTCCAACAAAAAAGATGTGATCCATTCCATCTCTTTGATCAGACTTCTGTCCCCAACCCACCAAAAACTCTACCCATAAGGAGAGCAACCAACAGAGGACAATTACAGCTGTGAACGTCAAGAGCCAACCCCCAGGTCATCCAGGGTATCTGAATTCTGCGTCTGAGTCTGAATTCTGAGTCCAGGGGTGGTAGCCTGAGACTGGGTCTGTATTCTGAGGCTGAGAAGGGGTCAGAGGTGAGTCCTTTTTTGCCCGCCCCTCCATCTGGGCTGCTGAACCCTAGATTTGGGAGTAGTAAGCCTATAGTTGTTCTGATACCAGGGGAATCTCATGATCCAGAACACAGTCTATGGGCATCTTGGGACTTACTATGATCTTTCGCTGGGTCATTTCCCCACCCCACACCAGGGATGCCATGGGACAAAAAAAGTCCTGCTCCTGATCTGGAGCAACCCTGCACTCCCGGCCAGTGTACTGCTCTGAGAAAACCACTACCATGGCCTCGGTGTCCTTCGGAGCAATGATAGGCACCACATTTACCTTGACCAGGTGGAAGCGACCACTCTCACCCTCAGGGATCTCATGTTTACCCTGTGAGCCCACCTCCCAACTAAGGAAGATTAGAGTATATGCTACCCCTTAGGATAGACAGAGTCCCCCTGCTTGTATCCTAGCTGAGAACAATCGAAGCAGCGAGGTTGGAAATGGGGCACCCTCGGCCACCGCCCACCAGAACCTCCTCCCTGTTTCTCAGAAGGAGCATGGGAACCCTTTGCTCCCCCCCTTAGTCTGGGCTATGTCCGTGTCTTGCTTAACCTGCTGAGGGGAACTTGAACCACCCTCATGAAGTCACTCCCAGGTACCTTCTTAGACACTCTGATGTTTATCCAGAGGTCTGCCTCCCTAGCAAGCTCCCTGGGGTCAGAGAACTTACTGTTTACTAGGTACTGGTGCACCTCTGTAATACAGGTATTGATCATGCGCTCCCTCAAGATTAAGTTGTACAACCCAAAATAAGAGTCACCTTTGCTGCCTCTCACCCAGCCATCCAGTGCCTCGCTGGAATACTCTATGGGATCCACACACGACTGGCTTGAGAGTTTGTGGCTGTGCCTGAACTTCTCCTGGCACCTCTCATAGGTCAACCCAAATTTAGCAAAACTATGGTTTTCATGAGGCATACTATGTATGGTCACTCATCTGAATTGTGAGAAGTGTGGCCTTCCCCACTGTAGGTATGTGCTTTCATAAGCTATCCCCCCGTACTCCTCTAGGACCTTGCGTACCCAAAGACTTACCTCATATGCAGAAAACCACCTGGCTATATTATCTCCCACCTCATAATTGGCCACCAGAGCTTGTGGTATGTGGACCCCCACCTCTCCAATGGACACTGAGGGTATGGTGCCACCAATACTGCTGGACTCTACCTTCTTGGCCTTGATGTCTAGCTCCTTGATATTGAGACCAGGGGCCATCCTCCTCTCTTCCTTGGCAAGTCTCTTCCTTGCCATTCTTTCCACTGATTCCAACCTAGGTTTGGCAAGCTACAGTTTGAGCTTCCTTTCTGCCTTTATATCCTCTAGCTCCTCTGATGACAGACCCCAGAAAGACACAAAGCATCCTGGGCATCTTCTGGTGGTGACATATGCTCTTGTTGCAGCTCAGGACCCAGGTCTGAGTCCTCCATCTCCTCATCATTCAAGTTTGCTCCTTCCTCCTCTGGGGGCGGCCTAGCACCTCTGTACTTCCTCAAATGCTTTGAGTGTTACCTGGAAATCCAGCCTGGAAGACTTCCTGCCTAACTTCAGCCCTGCTGAGGATGTCAAAGTTGATCAGATCCATCTCTGTGGGACAACAAAGGGAGCTAGGGCACTTACATTTAGAAAAAGAAGAAAACAGCCAATGGAAAATTAAGAAGAATAAAAAAAGGTCAATTCTGATATCAAATTATTTTTATGAGATTTTTGATCCACTCCGCTGAACACCTATGTGAGAAATTGGGTTGTTGTTGTTCGAAAGGGGTGGGAGGTGACCCCAGTTGAAGCAACAGCCACAATCTCTGTCAGGGTAAACCACAAAATTCACTCAGTTAACCTGTGCTTATCCTCTGGTAGTTTGGCACAAAAGTAATCAGGCTTATCTGAGAAGCAATGTGTAAAGTATTTTTGCAGCACACAATCAGTAATAAAGTGAAACATTTAAAAGAATTGAGTACATTCTTGACACCAAAACAACAAAAATACCATCCGTAGACCCTGAGTTATGAATTTCTAAAATTTTAAATGAAAAACTAGCACCTAAAAGATCAAAGTGCCAATGAAGGACATCTAGTCGCATGAAACTGGCTCAAAGTAAAAAAATATGGCCTACCACAATGGAGCACAGGTCGGATACAAAGAGTGAATTGGGCCCGGTCAGTGCTTATCTTTGGACTCAGAAGAAATTTAGAAGAAAATGTTCTGAGAACTTAACGTTCAGAGGGGCAAGGCTGCAGGTGGTGTTTGAGGAGGGAGCATGTTTGTCGAGGAGCCGCTGGACAAAGTTGGTGTGAAGATTTCTTTGTTTGATCTTAGTTTCTTGTTGGGGGTTGAAAGCCTCCAGCTGGATGAGGCAAGAGGCTGTAGCCAAGAAGAGTTCCACAAGGCTGAATATCTCTTTGGCAAAGTTCCACTAAACAGAATTTGCTGCTGTGGAGAAGAATGTAGCAGGAGCTACCATAGAAGTCAGGCCGACCAGTGATGCACATCAGGCAGATAGACGAGCAGGTTGATCTCAGTCTTCTCTCAGTTCTCAAAGCAGTTTTCAGCCAAAAATGTTCTCAGTCCCAAGTTTTGGATTTTGGCTCTCTGTGTTCCTTCAGCACTACCACTAAGGATTGAGAACTGGAGGGGTACTACTTGAGGGATTAAGACTCACTCAGGTTGGGCCCAGGTGCAGGTTCAAGATGGTTGAAGCCTTATATGTCCCCAAGGCTCTGATCAGGAGGCCAGCCAACTAGCCCTTGGTGTCCTTCTGGTAGTCTTGGGTTCAAGTGTAAAAACAGGGCTTAAGCAGCACTGCAAGCTCCAGGCAGCAAATGCAGGTGCAGCAAAGCAGTCTTATTGAGTACACAGCAGCCCACAGCAGCAGGCAGTTCTCTGAGAGTCCTTCCACAAGTCCAAAAAGTGAACTGAAGAGTGGGCCTGGGAGAGGTAGGTCGTGCTACACTGAAAAATGGATTTATGAGTTTTTTACTACCAGGACATGCAAAACTTAAAAGTACATGTCCAACCTTTTAATTTCAGTGCCCTGACTTATGGGTTACCTACGGTCTACCTTAGGGGTGACATAAGCAATACAGGGGAGTGTAAGGCTTGACAAGGGAGTTATATTGCCAAGCTGAATTGACAGTTTAAAACTGCATTCAGGCTGCAGTGGCAGGCCTGGGACATGTTTGAAGGGGCTACTTAAGTGGGTGGCACAATAAGTGATGTAGACCCACTAGTAGAATCTATTTTGCAGGCCCGGGTATATGATTAACCACTCTACAAGAGACTTCAAAGTAAATTAGGTATGCCAATCAGTTGTAAGCCAATTTACCATATTGAAAGGAGAATGCACAAGCACTTTAGCAGTTGTTTGCAGTGGTAATGTGCAGAAATCTTTAAGGTCAACAAAAACAAATTCAGCAATAATAGGCGGGGTGAACTCAAAAAGTTTGGGTGTGACCCTGCAGATTGGGCCAAGTCCAACAGTATGTATGTATGTTACACTGGTGTGGTATAGCCAGGGCTGACTTTAGGGCGATCCGACAGGTGCAGCCACTCATGGCACTGACTTTGGCAGGGGGGCTGTGTTTAAAAATTACTTTTGGTTTAAAAGTTCATAAACTTCCTTGTGCATCCAGCAGTTTTCAGGCAACTAGAAAAATGTCAAGATAACTCTGGTGGTTAATGTTACCTTTGGTGAGGGATCAGAAAGTTTTTTACTGGCAGTTTTGGCTCATCATAGGGTAGGCTGGAGAGTTAATGTGCCTGCTATAAAGAACGTGTACCATGCAGATCACAGAACTGAGTGTGAGTGAAGTATGAGTAGCACTATAAAGAATATGAATGTATGATAGAGAGATGAGGGGCACTGTTGGAGAGTGGTAGTGAGGGCATCTGTGGAGGAGGTCATGGGGGGAGGGGCACTAAAAAAACTGTTGCACTTGGCACCACCAATGCTAAAACCGGTCCTGGGTATGGCACTACTGTGGTAGAGTTAGGTCAGAATTTCCACTGGAATGGAATTTTTTGTTTTCTTCATAACTTTGCCACCATTTGACGAATCTGCACAAAACATTCCTAAATAAAGTTAATCCACTTTGGGTCTTCTTGGAAACTTTTGTGATCCATCAAGCAGGGGGCAAAGAAAATCGGTGTTGGTGGAGTTAGGAGGGAAGAACGGTAATGGCACATTATCCCATTTTACCACTTAAATTTCCATAGTGATTTTTTCTCTCTGATAGGATTTAAAAAGGTGCTCAGTAGGCATAATGGGGTTAAATGTTATTGATATCTAGTGCTGTGGTCCCTCACAGAAACAAAATATTTTTTTGAAAACTCAATTCTGATTGGCTGCAGGAGCTCTTTACCATGTCAATCATCTCAGTGCCCTAGATCTGGAGAAGAATCTGTGGTACCAGAACGATCTGATTAGTTGTTTACAACATCAGGAGAAAAGTATGCAGCCACCATTATAGGACTAAGGGAGTCAGTACCTAAGGACCAGAGGCTAGGCCCTGTGACCAAAGCCTCACTGGAGGTTGGATGCCTGCTTGGAATTTGGGTGCTGTGTACAATTTTCTTGCAGATAAAGTTTTGTCTGCACTTTCACAACACACTTGGGTTTGAACTTTGTACTTGGATACCATTGTTTAACTGTAGAAAATGGGTCACATGGCTGAGCAAGACATATAATTCACATAGATGACCAGTGCCAAATAATGGAAAAAGTATGATGAAAAATCTATAGAAATTAACTCAAAAAACAAAGGTGCTTACTTATGTTAGTGCATAAAGTAGATGTATGATATATCAGGGAGTCAAATATGTCTTGGTGTAGCAGATGTCATATGGTGCTTGCCAGTAAAGATTCAATTGCAAGCAGTACTACTTCTTAAACAAAGATGTGGCTGGAGAGGGGAGGGGGGAGAGGGTGTCTAGTGCTTGCTGGGGAGTGGTGGGGGAGCCATCTACCCGTGACAGGGAAGGAATTCCCAGTCACTGGTAGCCCTTCCGCCTTGTATTTCGTGGTGGTGCTACCGCTGCGGGAACCATGTCGGAAGGCTGGCTCCTCATACCGCCAGTGGTCTTCTGTGCAGCGCCGGGTCAGAGATGATGATCTCTGGGACGGAGGTTCCGACCGCCGTGGAGGTATGAGTGGAGATGTTGTGGTCTGCACCTCCAGCCTGTTGGTGGTCAAAATGACCCCCTAACTCACCTATAGCCGGCCGACTTACGGGCGAGGCAGATGAGAGACGATTGTTGACTCCCACACACAGATTGCAGTGCCCAGACAGGGAGGCTTATTTACGGGTCTGGTTGATTGTCCTGAGTACCAGGAGTAGCAGAACTACTCTGCTGCGGGGAAGCGTATGAACCCTGAGTGAGGCCTGAATACACAAGAGAACATAGAAATGTGCATGGGATAGTGTGATATCAGTATATTCCAGGCCTCACTTGAATTGGAAACTGTGCACCTCAATATCACAGGATGAATCTGATGGTGGACTAGGAATTCTATACTGATTTACTGATAAGCTTGTTTGGACTCTACATGGGGCCCGTCACATGTGCCAATATAAGAGCAAAACCCTTCCTTGATGTTTCACAATTTATTCCCCTCAGTCCTTACACATGCAGCTTCTGTGCTAATGTACATAACAATCTATGCTCTGAAGTGTCAAACGAAGACCGGTTTGCATTGGGTATGGTAGGAGCCCACTGATTGGTGCATCAGCCAAACTGCCCTACAGCCTGGTTCGAGGTGTGTCAAATTGCTATTCATCCTTTGAACACTCCTGTTTACCTGGAATGGATTAAAACAGACGCAAACTGCGACCTGTCTGGCACTTGGTCACCCTCATTATAAAACCCAACCCTGGTTGTAGAAATACCAAGAAGGAGTGGTGACCCCTGGCTCCCCTCCTAGGGCAGTTACGGCCACTTTCTGTGACATCAGTATAGGACACACCATGTCAGCTCGCACCCTGTAACTATAAGGCAAGCACCTCCCCAGGGCACCTCCTAAACCCATGATAGCCAAGATTCTGACCTTCAGAGACCAAGACCATCTTCTACGGAGGGCCCGGGAAGCAGCACCCATTAAAATAGATAATACTACAATCTCACTCTTCCCTGACTGTAATTTGGAGGTGCAGCCTTGCAGAGCCTCAGATAAATCAGTGGAGAGGCAGCTCCATAAGGAAGGCCTCACATATGCTCTGCTGTTTTCAGCACACCTGAAGGTCTTCCATGATGAGTGCTCACTTTTTTTAATTCCCCAGAGGATGCCTGGGACTGGCTAGAGCATCAATACCCCTTTGCTCTCCGCCCACCCCTTTTGGGACTCATGCAGGTAGGGATCTAGAGGCCACCCCAGCAATGAGGGTAATATCAAGGGATATCATCCAAAGCAGTACCCTCGCCGCAGCAGGCATCAGAGGACAGAGCGGAGGTGCTGGCAACAGTGTCATCCCTGTAGGCCCTCCTTGAGCTCCTCCAAGTTGTCACGCTCTGACTCAGACTCAAATGCCAATGTGGCACTTTTGACAATGCCACAGCGGACAAGCTGAACTGATAACTTTCAGACCACTCCAAATGTGATTGTTTACATCTATATTGTTGTGACCTTCTAATGGTTTTCATCTGAACAGATATCTTATTCTTTTTTCTGACTGCTGTTGTTCTCGCCTCCCCCCTCCTTTTTTCCCTTCTGCTCTTTCTTGCTGTCTCTCCCTGGTGCAATTGAAATACCATGAAGACTTTTGCATTGTTAGTCTTAGATGATTGATTGAAGTGTGTTTAAGGCCCTTATTGGCACTATATTTCAGTGGGTATGTGTGCATAAAGGAGATGGAGTGACAGTCTCCTGGGGGGTGTGGGGGGGGATCATAGTCAGCTGTAACGGCTGTGGCAGTTCCAGACTCCAAAAGTCCAAACTAGAATTCTCTTTATACGGTTGATCCCTTCCCTTAGTGGTGACTCACAGTTATCTATGTTGCCTTTTTTGTTGTTTGGTTGGACAGACATTTTCTGTTGGCCTAGCATTGAGGTATAGTTTTCCTTTACCACATATAGGTCTTAAAGCTCCTGTGGTACAATATAAAGTGACTGGGGTCATGTTTGCTGACCTGTCCCCCCTGCCCAAGACATGGCTTCCATTATAAAACATTACAATTTAATGACATGGAACTTCAGGGGTATAGGTTCCTCTCATAAGGGACTTAGGGCCAGATGTACGAAGCCTGTTTGCATTTCTTAATGGTCCAAATCTCTATTTCGGACCGTTAAGAAATGAAAACTGGGTTTTTCCTATGTACAATGCCCTTTAAGGAATCGCTAAAAAGGATTTCCTATATGCGATTCCTAGTCTGATGTACCATGCATTTCCCAATTCCGACTTGGGCATTTAGGGGATGCAATTACCATCAACTTGAAGCCGATGGTAACCAGGTGCAATTTAAAAAAAGCCCCCCAAAGTTCTTTTTTTCAATTGCAATACAGCACACACATGCCCCTTAGGCATATGTGTGCTCTACAGGTGTCCCCCTATTTTTGGGGTGCACCAAGGGGGGCCTTTTGTCACACGCCTGCTACCTCGGCAGGAAAAGCTGTATTGAGCTCCTCTTAATGCTGGTGAATTGTCCCCCTCGTCGGTTCAGGCCCTACAGGCCCATCTTCTTATAGACCATTCTCTTTACTAACCTCAGGTTACAAAATCCTTAGCAAGATATTGGCTAAAAGGCTGTTCCCCTTGCTTCCTGAACTGATAAACATTGACCAATGTGGACTGATCCCCCATAGAAGAACTTCCCTGAATATTAGGCACCTGTACCATGTTATAGAGGTTGCAAGATCCCACTTCCTCAATGCAGGTTGTTTTTCATTGGACTTACAACAGGCGTTTGATATCATAGAGAGGGAATACCTCTTCCAGGTATTACCGAAGTTTCATCCTCCGACTGCCTATACAAACTGAGTGAAAGTCTTAAATGCACAGCTGATGGCCAAGGCTAGAATTGGGACATATGTATCTTCCAAGTGTCCACTATCACCTTTGATATTCTTCCTGGCCATGGAACCGTTAGCACAAAGGTTACACCAGGATGGGATGGCCTGGGACATAACATGTGAGCATCAGACACACTGTCTCCTTATATTCAGATGACATGCTTATCAATATCAGCACTATGACAATGGACCTTCCTTCCATAGCTACGAACCTCAAATTATTTGGGGAGCTGTGCGGCCAAATCAACAGCATTCACCTTTCAGGATGTACTACCCCGGTAAAATTTAACTTGGTAGTAGTAGTAGTAGTATTTACTTTATTTCGGTTGGACAACCATAAAAGTATACATAAATACATTCATAAAATTGAGTGCATACAATCTCCTAATGCATACAGATCTTAAATGTATTATTTACACATGTAAAAGATTTAAAACCCATAAGTGGCTACCATGAGGGCGGTAGCTTTGTATTTCTGGAGAACCGGGGACACTGCACCACCCCCTCCATTTCCTTCTGTTCCCTGCTGATTGCGTATGCCTTCTGGGTGAGAAGATTTTTGCTCTTCACCAACTGATGGCCCCAAGACATTGAATCAGACAGTCGGACCCCTAAGTATTCAAAGGGTTTGACTTGTTCAATTGTGGAGCCATTGATTAACATTCTTCCTCTAAATGTCTTGTGGGTGTTTATCCCCATAAATTTTGTTTTTGCTGGGTTAATTTCCAGATCATTTGTCTTACAAAAGGTCACAAAGGAGTCCAGTTCTGCCTGGAGGCCCATTGGAGTACTAGAGATGAGCAGGGTCTCGTCGGCAAACATTAATATTGGAAGCGGGATTCCAGCAAGCTTAGGGGCATCAAATCCCAGTGCCTCAACACACCTTTCGATACCTGGGCATCCAAATATACTGATCCCCATCAGATCTACTAGAATGTGATAGCCGACCTTCGATCCTGGGTGAAGTTCTGAGTTACTCTACCACTGTCTGTGGCAGGCAGCCTGGCCTTAGTTAAAATGGTGATGCTTCTGAAACTTTTATACTGTTTCATTAACCTCCCTATCATAATCCTATCATCATTTTTTTTAGAACACTGAGCTCTCTCCTAACAGACCTCATTTGGGCCTATGACCTCGATCGCATTGGTCTCCAAAAATTACAGCTACCAACCGATGAAGGGGTGGGGTCACCAGATTTCCCCTCTTACTGTTTAGCAGCCCACTTACAATGGCTTTCCCACTAGCTGGCGGGTATTAATGTACAAGAAATAGGTTGTACGCCACCTCACCTACATAAAGGCATTCTCCACGCACTACTGTTTCCAGGGGGGAACTGATCCCCTCCAGACTTTGCCTCTGTTATTGCATAATGCCCTAATGTACTGGTGCTCAGCGCTCTACCTCAAATGAGCTACAATCTCGTAAACCTCCAATATCCAGTTAAGCGGGTTGCCTAGCCCCCAGGTATGTTATCAGTGGGTAGACTCTGAAATTGGGAAGCACAGGGAGTGTCTATGGTGGGGATCTCTTTGAGGAGGGATTGTTGATCTCTCATCAGGAGTTCATACAGAAGTGCACGCTCCCTGGGACTCTCTTCCTCACACATGCCAGTATCTTAAGATTTATTTAACAACACTGGATAACAGATGGGGTAGAACCAGCAACTAACGCTTTGGTGAGCACAATACATGAGATGGGCACGGGAGACATTTGGTGAAATGGGTGTACAAAGGTATACGTTCACACCTCCAATTGTCATTGTCCCCCCGAGCGACAAATGGGAAACTCAGATTTCTCGCCCACTACACAATAAAGAATGGTGATTTCTCTTACAATACGCTTCTCTCATACCCCGTAACACACAGTTGAAGTTCATTCAATACATGATCTTTCATAGGCCATACTTGAAGCCCTCAAAGGTTCACACTCTTCCCCACTGCAATGCCAAATTGTACCAGATGTCACATGAAAAAAGTGGATTTAATACGGATAATATGGGCATGTCATATCCTATCATCTTCTTGGGAGGGAGTTTGTGAATTGCTTCAGTCACTAACGAAACACTCTACTGGGAAACATTGGAACATTGCATATTTGGGCTCTACCGGGGATCAAAGGGGTGCCGTACTGAGGCACCCTTTGTAGACGTAGCATTACTTCTGGCCAAGTGGCAGATAATGCGATGTGGAACTCATCAACTCCACCCTTGGTGTTGACTTGGAGGGAGGAACCATGCAGATAGGGGGCTGCAGAAAATTCAACACTATGCAGGGAAGAAAATAGGGGGTCATGTAAGTGACTTTTGGACTTTTTTCCTTACACAGGGTCATCCCCAGTCTTTTGCCTCCTTCCTCATTGTTTTTCTGACCTCTCGCTGTTGGCTCTAGAACTCTGAACACTTTACCACTGCTGACCAGTGCTAAAGTGCAGGTGCTCTCCCATCTAAAGTTGGTATAATTGGCTTATACCTAATTGGCATATTTATTTTACCTATAAGTCCCTTGTACCGTGGCATCTCTATGCCCAGGGCCTGTAAATTAAATACTACTAGTGGGCCTGCAGCGCTGCTTGCGCCACCCACTGAGGTAGACTTTCAAACCTGTCTCAGGCCTGCTAGCACAGGGTTTGTGTGCACAGATTTCTGCCACAGGGACCTGGCATCTAAATTTACTTGCCAGGCCCAGAACTCCCCTTTTACTATATGTAAGCCACCCCTAAGGTACACCCTAGATAGTCCTTTGGGCAGGGTGCCATGTATGGAGAAGGCAGGGCATGTGCCATGTTGCATGGCCTGTCCTGATAGTGACAAACAGCCTAACTTGGTGCCTCTCTGCTGAGAGTGCTGCCTTCTCATAGGATTGCACTGGAAATGCCCTGCCTCATGTGTAAGGGGTATCGTCAATTTATGAGGGGTAGCGTAGGCATGTTTGGTATGGTTGTGATAGTGGTGAGAAATGCGGCTTACTGGTGTAGGTGTATTTTTTATTACTATCACAGAAATGCAGCTTCTAGAAAGTGCGCATTTATCTGTGATTATGACTTTGGTGTTTTGCAGCTTGCCTCCAATCCACGTCTGGGCAGATTGACAGTTGGGGCTTTGTGCATACTTTTCAGACAGCCTGAACACAGGGAGGGTGGAGGTGTCACAGAGGTGAGAGAAGGGAGAGACGGGGCACACCTGCATTTGTAAAGGCTTGCTCTGGCCTCACACAATGTGGTCGTTTACCCCCCCACTGATGTTTGGAGCCTGTTCTGGAGGAGAGAAAGGGCACTCCCAGAACCAGTTGTAACTGATTGGATCCCCCTCTCCTGGCCATTGTAAAACACCCTGTAAACCTGGTATAAGTACAGGGGAATCCCCACAATTTAGACATCATTTTGGACACTCTTGGACTCCAGAAACCTTAGCTGGAGCTGGACGCAGGAAGCTGTTGAGAGGACTCACCAGGACCACCTTGGACTGCTGCTGCTGTGCTGACCTGTGACCTGCCTGGTCACAAGGAGAAACTGGCACTGCTGACATCCACTTGTGTGCTGGCCTGTAGCTGAGTTCGCCAGCCCTGCACCCCTTCTTCCTTGTTTTTATCTCCAGAGACAGGGTGCTGTGGCCCCTGACCTCTGTAAACTTATTTCTGCACACGGAGGGCTGTTGTGATGAGGAAGCGCTTGGAGAGCGCCCCTGAGTGCCTCTACACTAGGAAACCAGGTACTTTTTAGGGAAATAGTGGCTCAGTGAGCCAAGTATGGACCTAGGGAAATTATATGTTTTACCTGCTTTTCCTCCCATTACATATAATTGCTAATGTTCCTTTTATGGGCATGATTTGCTGATATGTATTTTTATGACTTGTGAGATGTTTTCTAATGTTCTTTTTATGGGTATTTAGGAGTTATTCATGACAAGTGCATAGAATTCTTACTGTAATTCCTGACTACTGCCTATGTTGCAGAATCCTGAGTACTTACGTGTTCTAATGTGACAACTGCATATTCTTGCAGAGTATTAAAAACTTGTGTAATGTTCTGACAACTGCTCAGGTAGCAAGGTATAACTTACGTGTAATGTTGGTCTAATAATTGCGTGGTGTACAATACAGTATATTTTCATTTAATCTGGTGTTGTGTTTCCTTTGTGGTGGGGATATTGCATCACGTGTGTTGTGTGTATTGTCCAAACGCTTTACACATTGCCTCTGGGATAGGCCTGACTGCTCGTGCCAAGCTACCAAGGGGGTGAGCAGGGGTTATCTTGTACGTGTAACTCCCTTGCCCTGACTAAAGTGGGTAAGTTCTGCCTGGCTGAGGTGCGTACCCTAGCCAACCAGAAACCCCATTTCCAACAGTGACCAATTTCTATGGTGTGGGACACTATGCTGGAAGAATTCAGACTGCAAGAATCGAACGATAATTGACCAGTATTGAGTATCCTGGAAAACGCGAGCTATGACTAGTGGGTATTCATAATTCCTTTTCACTTGGTATTCCACAGGAAGATTGGCATTTGAACTGTTTTCTGAAGATGACACCTCTCACTCTCCATTTTATTGTGACCTACTCATGTTGGGAGATTGACTATATAGGTGGTTAGGTGGGAGGAGGGAGAGGGAGTTATTAGTCTATGACTCAAACAATAGAAGTGCGTAACGCTGACACATGGAAATACAGACTACTGCAATTACTTATTTTGAAATCTTTCTGCTGAAATGTAAGACTACATTGAGCCTGCTATGTGTGCTCACTTTGAAATTGCTTTGTGTCAAATTTCACTTAATCTGCCCTTTGTCACTGCTGACTGTCTAAGTTCTTGTTTGCAATAAAACCAATAAAATACATTTAACAAAAATGTTTCACTTTGGAGACGGCAACCCACTGGCACATTCAAGAGGGGAGAGAGATCCCATTGTAGGAAGGTGCAAAGAGTTACTGGACTTACCTGGCTGGGGATCTCTGGGGCGGTCAACGGGAACCACTTTCCCCTGCCTGAGGTCTGCCCTCTGGGAGATGCACCGACAGTTTTTTTTTTACTTGTTTGACTTTGTGCCCACGTCCATAATAGGGCGTAGTACAGCGATAAAGAGATTCCCTCGTTTCCATGGGGCCAGGCCCCATGCAAACAGGGAATGCCCTCTCACAATAGTGATGGTACACATAAGGGCCAGTGCTATCTATACTACCAAAGTATCCTGGGGACACAAAAAGTGGTTGCGCATGCCCGTTGTGCCCCCAGGGCACTTTGTGTAATATAGCCCCAGAGGTCAAACAGCATATTGAAAAATTAGTTTTATATTTTTTCATTGCTCTGACATAAAATCAATAAAATACTAGGTGTTGATGCAAGTGTACTGGCAGCAGAGATATGACAGTTCCACTTTGGTCTCCGACATTCACAAGAGGTGGGGGCATGAGAGTGGTGCCATGAATGCCATCTTCCCTGGAAGCCGCAGAATTGTGCATACTGGCCAATCCGGGAAATGTAGCCTGTGGTCACAAGCAGCTTGAACAGAATCAAGGTCAAACAAACAGTAATTCTTAAATGCTGAGCTAGTAAAACAACTATTCTCACCTAGATGTTTCAAGCATGATTGAGACGCTAAGGGGCATATTTATACTCTGTTTGCGCCGTATGTGCGTCAAAACATTTGACGCACAATCGGCGCAAACACTGCCCCATATTTATACTTTGACGTCCGACCCTACGAGCGTCAAAATTCCACTATGTGCCTAATTTTTTGGAAGGGGGAACCAGCCTTGCGTTAATTATATGCAAGGTAGGCGTTCCCTTCCAAAAAATGACTTTAAGGCCTGTGCCCCATATTTATACTCTGACATCATTTTGACGCACAGGAGGGGGTGGGCCTTAAAAAACGACGCACACCCTGATGTGCGCTGTTTTTTAGCGCCTGGGTCAGGGCAGGCGTTAAGGGACCTGTGGGCTCGGAAGGAGCCCAGAGGTGCCCTCCACTGCCCCCAGGGACACCCACTGCCACCCTTGCCCAACCCAGGAGGACACCCAAGGATGGAGGGACCCATCCCAGGGAAGTAAAGGTAAGTTCGGGTAAGTATTTTTTTCAGAATTTCTTTTGTGGCATAGGGGGGCCTGATTTGGCCCCCCCTACATTCCACTATGCCCAATGACCATGCCCAGGGGACATAGGTCCCCTGGGCATGGCCATTGGGCAAGGGGGCATGAGTCCTGTCTTTGCTAACTGCGTCAAAAAGTATAAATATGGGCCTAAGTACTTTAGAGACGAGACAGCTTGGTTTACATGAGAGAACACAATGGCTGCAGGTAAAGCAACATAGTGTTGTCTCTTACTGAGTTTTGCAGCACATTTTCACAGTTTCATAATTTTTCCTTTAAGCGCCACTTAGTGCAGAAACTAAAGCAAATTTATTGTTATCAATTTAATAAATTATCATTGCATCTCATCATGGCATTTGAATCTTATACTCAAATGCACTAATTGAGCTTTCATCATCTTCAGGAAAAGCAAGTGGGAAGACCAGGGATGAACATTTATTATTGTTGAGAGAATTAATTGCACAAATGGTAATTTGTATGAATAAGTGAAGAAGAAGCAGCATGAGGAGAACAGCCAATATAATTTAGATAATTTTCCTTCCCCATCCAACGAATATTATTTTCAGCCCTGACCAGATTGGAACACCATCTCTAGTGTGATCTATTTGCTCGAGGACAATAAGAGAGACGTGTTCCGGATATACAAACATCATGATGCACCAACAAGGCCACACACATAGCCCTTGGCATATAGGAGCCATAGTATTTTGCACGATTACAACCCTTGAGGATTGTAATTAGTAATAGATGAGCTACATCTTCTAGACTTCTTGCAACCATTCCGACATCATGGGTGGTGATGCCTATCCCATACAAGGGAATCAGGGTCTTAAAAAATTTAGCAACTTCAGATATTTCACTATTAAGTCTGACTTGGTGGGAAGTCTGTGTAACTATGTGGCGAATATATGGAGCCACACACTCTGGATAATAGGAGTGGTCTGAGCCAGTAAGCAGCCATGTACAGGAATTTCTGCCACACATACAATAGTTGTTCAAGTTGTCCAGGGAGTTTGCTTTCGGCATGCACCTTATCGGAGGCCAATCGGAAATAAAAAAGAGTATATTGAAGTTGTGGAATGCTGTGACATAGGAAATTCTCCCACTTTATCTTAAGTAAATTCCACTATTGCTTTGCTCACAGTACTGTCCTTGAACAGAGTAGGCAAGATGCAGGATAGATTGGTCAAAGGAGGTGGCTCCGTGGCATTGTCTCATTTCCTGACAGAACTTATTGGGGTGCAAATTCAACACAATGGTCAAGCCAGCTGAAAGGCACAAGAACGCACCTCATGTGCATCAGTGAGCAAATGACTGAAAACCCAGGAAGAAGAAAGATTCAGGTCCTCGCTGTATTGTTCTACCAGGCGGAAGAAGGTTTTTTCGACGTAGATGTAATATAGCACATTGATCTTTATTTAAAGGTGTTTGCAATACTTTAGCACCACACCATGCCAAAAACACCAAAGCTGATGATACTCAGACAAGACCCATTGCGGGATGCTGTGCAAGCAGTCCTGAAAATTACAGTGGTAAGGATGAGAAGGTGCTGTATCCTTAAGTGGCTGTGGTTGTGAAGATACAGCAGTGGAGATCTTTTCACATGGTCACGGTATGTAATGCTTCAGTAAATCATAGTCAGATACAGGAGGCAGAGCAGGAGCAAGGAGGGAGTGTTTAGATTGCTTAGCAGCCAGTGAGGGACTTCAAAAGAAATTGTGCAATAATGGTTGCCAGAGTTACCACTAAGCTCCAACTACGCTTTACCTAGGAAGATTCGTTAAGTATTCACATAGGAACATAAAAACCTGAGCAGTAGAATAAATAAAGCTTGGTAAAAGTATTGGATGGTCTGACACTTTTGTTTTAAGTAATACTGCCCCAAGGAAAATCTTATTTAAATTTGAAGTTCCCAAGAGTGCTTTTATGCCCTGAACATACACAAATCTCTATACTGTACAAAAACAGGTTTAGCACATTATAATAGTACCAGTGCAAGGAACAACATGAATGAAATTAGGCTTTTTAATTGCTTGATCCACAAAGGCACTGCCTTGGGAAAGTTCTTGGGTATACGATGAGAAACACAATTGATAATAGCTATTCTATATGGCAACATGCTGGCATTAAAAAACATTTTACAAGCATACCATTTATTATGGGTGTCTTGTTAAGCTGGGGAACAAGCTTTGCATCAACAAGGGATCAAACCAAGGAACGTACTAAAAATATACTTTGAATCATTAACTTCAGTAACAATCTTTTTACAGGCTTGAATATATGCTTTCGTAAGGGCAACAATGTTTGCTATCTGGGCAAAATAGAGTTGAGGTAAATAGCGACTTGCAACAATATTATAAAAGGTGCAAAAACATATTTGCCTACAAAATCTCCATCATCATTTCAAAGATAGGAGCCATCCACATATTAAGCAAGTTGACCTCTTGGTGTTGGTGCATCAGGCAGATCAATACAAGGCTCAGTCAAGTGTACTCTAACAAGCAATCTTGTGGGTCACCTTCTTGTGAGCATCAGGGAAGTTGGGTTCAATGCTCCCAAGCATACAAGCTTCATACCTGATTTTCATTCTAGGATAATATAGAATACTAGCATAATATAGCAGTGGAAAGGTGTTGTTTGGGTATGTGTACTAAGTAAGAGGGTAGCTTTAAAATGAGGCTGTAGTGCAATAAGAGTGGATACCAACTAGATATTCTAAGAGGCTTCTGCAAGATGTCTTGCAGCTGCCGCACAATGCAAACATGATGAGAGTCTTAGGGGCATGGAATAAAGTGAAGAGGAGTAATATGTGACTCGTCTGATTAAGTCCCCATAACCAGCAGATTCCCATGTTGGTACATTTCCCTGGGTGGCAGTCGAGTCAGGGTCACATTCTGCAACTAAGTACAGTGTCAGAATGTGTAGATTTGCAAGGTGAAACCTTGGTGTTTCCTTGTTGCGGTTTGTGACCTTTCTTGTCGTGCCTTGAAGGCCCACCCACACCAGTGTGTTACTGTTTTTATTGGAAGAAGTGTGGGAACATAGAATAATTGAACATTTGTTTTTATCGAATTATTTTCTCTCCACTGTTTTCATTCAAATGTAAGCCAGTCAGTTTGTAAAAATGTAAGTGGCAACTAAATCAAATGATAATATAGGTAACCCTCAAATTCAAACTTTTGGAAGTACTCTTCCTAAATTCACCACCTGAAGAATATTTCAAAGATGCATAGGTTTATCCATCATTTTTTATTCAGTCAATTTTACCATATGAACTGATAAATATTCAGTACCCTATATAAAAACAGTATAAACTTCAGCTCAGTTATTGGCTCTGGAAAACTAAGCAACAAATACTATCAGTCCTTGGTACAATAAGAGACTGAAAAATGTGACAGTACATTACTTTAGTAAATTGTCCGGCCAATCAGGGCACAAAGTTACACATGAAAATATGTCCTACTTATTTTCATTACTGTCAGAGTTCAAGTATTACTATATTTGGGAAAACAATGAGCTCTTGCTGAATTCCACACTTTGTCTATGTATCAGAAATGTATAGCTTTCCAGGTTCACCCATGGATTTCTCACCTGTTTCCACAAAAAACTGCAAGTAGGCAGAAAGCAGAAAACATCTGGAAAATCGAATACCATTTACAGAAGTGTAAAAACTGTACTTAAAATACTTGTATCACCACGCAGCCTGGTCGTAAAAGCTGGGAAGAAGGTAATCTTAGTACAGCAAACATAGCTTTGTCATTTTGAAGGTGACTTGCTGCACTGCTTGCATCAAAAGCCCATAAATATGGGACTGAGTGTCCAAAACAAAAAAAAGGCCTAGCACTGTGGAGAAGGGGGTTTGGAAGTTAAGGGGTTCACACATGGGTGCTGAAAAACAAGCAAAATAACCTATTAAATGCTTCAAAAACTGTGATGCTAATGTGTGAATATTGGAAACACATGACCTAATATAGTGCAGCCTATAAAGATTGGGGGACATATTTACGAGCTTTTGGCGCAGGGCAGCGCATGCATGCGTTAAAAGAAAGGGCAGGAATACACTGTATCAATCCAATATGGTGCATTCTTGTCCTTTCCTCCATTTCTGGTGCCGTTTTGGCAGCCTAGTGCCAATGCAGGCACCCTTCCATGCAGGATTGTCTCTTCCTGCACAAAAATAATCCCAGGAGACGTTTTTCTCTTCCTATGCAGAATACAGCACACATAAAAAGAATCAAAAACAAGGAGAAATAGTCAAATTTCTCCTTGTTGCGTCTCCCCTCGAGAGGCGTAATGGTTTGGCGCATTGGCAGGTGTACAAAGTCTTGTAAATCTGGGGATACTTCTCAATCCATGGGAGGTACATGGGAACACCCACCACAGCACCCATGGAAAGCCTACCCAGGACAGAGTAGCACAATACAGCGACATGTGCTGTGTTGCGCTACTTCAAAGTTATGAGGCCACTCAAAGCCACGCGAAGTGGCTTTGCAGGGCTCCATAAATCTGACTTAGAGCTTAGCGATATGTATGTACCATTTTGCATGGTGCAAATGTGATGCAAAGCTCTTGTAAGTATGCACCAGGATCTCTTCTTGCAACATCAATGTAAATAATGAACCTGGAGCTAATCATGGACTCCAAACTCTCACTCAAAAAAAGACCAACAATATAAAGAAACACTTCAATGCCATGAAAACATTAGGAAAAATGTTCCCTAACCTCGGCTCTCCCTACATTGCCAGAGCCTCAACAACCCTAATGCTGTCACACCTAGACTATGCAAAATAAACTCTACATGGAACTTACAAACTGATATTTTTTCTGGACTGGGCAGAACCTGGGCCAGAAACAGGCTTTCTAGGCCCACTAAGGACTTTGTTAATGTTCCAACTCGAGATAGAAAGCCAGTTGGATTGCAACCATACATCAACCCCTAAACACTACTTAAGTGGTATGTGTTTCAGATAACAAACAATCCTATGAAATATTACAGAGAGAATTAGTAGACCTGAAACCCTTTTTAACTGAGAAAAGGCACAATTAAGAAAACTAAAAAACCACAGGAATACATTTATAAAAAATCCTGTCCTAGTGCATACAATATAAATAGTAACAATTATAAAAGTAAACAAGATAGTGACAGCAAAATTTACCAATATTAAATAGCAGATAATATTGTAAATGTTGAGGCCGGTTGTTAGCAGAGGTAACTATGCACTTACCAACAGCAATAATGCTTCCAGACTACCTTAGGTCCAGTCAAGGTCTCAAAAAATGAACCCCTGGCTCAATCGCTAGTAGCTTGGCAATGAGCAGGGAGGCTTAACTTGGGGGACAGGTATGTAAAGCATTTAAATACAACAATACAGCAAATTAGTGAGACACAACAAACAATACAAATCCCATACCAATTTATAAAAATAGGAAATAATGACACCAAGGCAACAAAAATCAAATATAGGAAACCAGAACTATGAATTTTTAAACATTAAAAGTAAAACTAGCGCTTAGAAGCAAATAGTGCTCAAAAATAAAAAGGTTGCACTGGACCGGGACACAGTCAAGAGTTCCAGCCGTCCACAATGTAACACTTTTACACTTAAGCATCAAGGGGAGACCTTAGGAATGACATATCTGTAACAATAAAGTAGATTATCACTTTGGAAGTACCTTAAATTCCAAAGTCGAATTTGCACACATTTTACTTTTTAAAGTCAGTCTGCACGGCAGGGTTGCCTCTAAAAATGACAGCAGGCAATACAGCACTGGTCAGTTACCACCAGTGTCAGTCAGAAACATTGGGGTGAGCATGGTAAAATAATGACTTTCTCACAAGTGGATAAACCTGGAAAGTCCATCTGCCTTAGCATGGGCAATCCCTGGTCTGTGTTCAACTGGGAAGTCCATCCCCTGTGGGGAAATGGACCAACTCTACCATTTAGGATTCTACCCCCTCATCTGCATGAGCCATCTGGGAGATCTGTGGTCAGCTTGCACACAAAAGTGAGTACCAAACAAGTATGGACTGAGCTTCTTCACGGACGAAACCACAGCAAATGCTTAATTCTCAATGGCACTCTATCTTTGCTCTTTGGGGAGTAGTTGACTGCTAATGAAGGCAACTGGCTGATCAAGGCCCTCTTCATTTACCCGTGCCAACACTGCCCCAATCCCCTGCTCTGGAGCATCTGTCTGAACCACAAATTCCTTTGTGTAATCAGGGGCCAGCAACACTGGTGCTGAACACATACCTTCTTTCAGAGTATCAGAGGCATTCTGACACTCTGGGGTCCACATGACTTTCTTTGGTCTATTTTTGGAAGTTAGTTCTTTCAGGGAGCCACAATGAACCCATAGTTCTGAACAAATCTTCTATGATACCCAATCAGACCAGGGAAGACCCTGACTTGTGTCTGGGTTGGAAGAGCAATCTAGTCTAGTATGGCTTGGCTTTTAGCCGGGAGAGGATATACATGGTCTCCACCTTAAAGGTGACACAGGTACATAACTGAACACTGCCCTATTTGACACTTACTGGCCTTAATATTCGTGTCTGTCTGCTGCAGGGCCTAAAGCCCTGGATGGGTCAGGCGGTCCTCTCAGGTGGAACTGTACACAGCTATCTCCTCCACGCAAGCTGCACTGAACTGTGCCAGCCTAAACAGGACCCTGTTCAACAACCTTTGGAGGATGGCAGGGGCATTCTTTACGGTAAAGGGCACACTTTACATTGATACTGTCCCTCTGGTGTGGAGAATGCTGGCCTATCCTTTGCTTCTTCACTTAGGGCAATCTGACAGTAGCATGAAGTCAAATCAAATGTACTCAGGTACCTAGCAGGCCCTAACCTATCAATGAGCTCCTTAGATCTAGGGATAGGGTGAGCATCAGTCTTTTTGACTGCATTCTGTCCTCTGTAGTCCACACAGAATCTTAACTCTTTCTTTTCCCCCTGAGGATTAAGTTTGGGTATCAGCACTAGTGGACTGGCCCATGGACTATCAGAAGGATCAATTATCCCCAGTTCCAGCATCTTAGCTACCTCAGCTTTGATACTGGCTCTGACCTGGTCAGACAACCTTTACAGATTGTTTTTGATAGGTAAGCTGTCACCAGTGTCAATTTCAAGTGCACACCAAATGGTGAGTCCAGGGGTTAGGGCGAACAGACCAGCAAACTTCCCCAGCACTTGTAGTCTCTGTGATGTTGGTCTGTCAATTTGGAAGAGAGCACAATTCCCTAACCCCGACCCATCTTGCACATTGGGTTGGAGGATGTCAGGCAGTGGCTCAGTTTTCTTTTCTCCTCCTTTATTTGGGACCATCAACATGGTCATGTCTGCCCTGTCTTGGTGGGGTTTCAACCTATTGAAATGCAGGATACTGTGAGGGTTCCTGGGCGTGTTAAAGTCTACCAAATAGGTAACTTCACCCTTCTTCTCTAGTCTGCTTGTCCTGGAGGGCCCTAGGAGCTACAGGCTCCAGCACCCACACCAATTGTCCTGATTTGTACTCAAGCATAGTAGTCTTCATTCCAGAGCTTCATGAGCTCTTGGCTGGCCTCCAAGTTCCTGCTTGCTTTATGCATATCTCAGCCTAGTATATAGTCCATCACATTGTCCTTTACTTTCCTTTAGAGGCTTTTCCTAAGACTGCCTCACCAGTCACAATAGGACCCTGAGAGTGCCCAAACAACAATTCAAAGGGACTAAAGCCAACCCCTTTTTGTAGAATTTCCCTGTAGGCAAACAGAAGGCATGGTAGGAGAACATCACATCTCCTCCTGAGTTTGTCGGACAACCCATTAATCATGCCCTTCAGGGGCTTATTGACCATTTCCACCAAACTATTTGTCTGGGGGTTATAAGGGGTGGTGAACTTGTAGGTATTACCACATTCTTCCCACATCACCTTCAGATAGCTGGACATGAAATCTGTTCCCCTATCTGAAGCAGCCTCTTTTGGGAAACCCACTCTGGTGAACACAATAAGTAGGGCTCTAGCCACTGAAGGTGCAGTGACTGTTCTGAAGGGAATTGTCTCAGGGGACCTTGTGGAATGGTCCCCTACCACCAAGATATACCTGTTCCCTGATGCAGTTGGTGGGTTTAGGGAACCAACAATGTTTAACCCCACCTCTCAAAGGGATTTTCAACCACTGGCAGTGGTACCAAGGGAGCCTTTGGTTTGCCCCCTGTCTTGCCACTGGCTTGACAGGTGGCACAGGAGGTACAAAACTCCTTCATTTTGGCAGAAATGCTGGGCCAAGAGAATTGGTTCACCAACCGGTTACAAGTCTTATTCTGACTCAAATGATCTGCCAAGGGGATCTCATGGCTCAAAGTGAGCAGGAATTCTCTATACACTTGAGGTTCCAGCAACCTCGGGCTCTAGCCCCAGTGTATAGGACTCCTTCATCCCAGTAAACTTTATGGGGTACACTAACATCATCCTCATCTTTCCAAGAGTCTGCCTCAAGCTCTTAAGAGTAGGGCACTCTCTCTGTGCCTGGCAAAACTCCTCTCTGGCAGGTCCACCAGCTCCTATCCATTCTGCCAAGTTGGGCAGAACTTGTAAGGGTGGAATACCACCATCAGAGGTCCGATCCTCCCGCACCTCTGTAGTTCTCTGGATTAGCTCACTAGACCCAGTGCCTTTCCTCTTGTCATTGGATACTTGGCAATTATTCCAGAGTCCAATCATCCAGCCTTTCCCAGTTGAGCAGCCTGTGACCTGGTCACAGCACATACCCACTGAGGGGGATCCAGCATCCCTGCATTAACCATTCTCTCCATCCCTGACCAGTCAGAAGCTTCAAGATAATTCCCCAGTAGACACACCACTGGGAGTGCAGGGAACATAAGTACTTGCTTAGGGCCTGTCACACCTCCTCATTCCAAACTCACCATTGCCATGGAATGGAGTTTGGTTCTGCGGTCTGCATAGGTTACCTGGTGGCACACACCAGGAATGATCTACTCTGGAAAAAAACAGCTTCTATGTGGCCATGGTCACACTGGCTCCTGTATCTCTCAGAGCATCAACCTCAGTTCCATTGATTCTAGGCCTTGGCCAGTGCCTCTGCATGCTGGGAGGCAAGGGGGCTAGGGTTGCAATTTTCACCCCACTCAAGGACACTAAGGTTGCCTCTGTTAACCCCTTTCTTATCCCCGGGATAATCCCCAATCCCACATCTGCACTAGCAATCCCAGTGGACTGCCCACCAGTGGGGTTTTTTTTTGTGCAAACAGCATCTCCTCTTTTGTGTCCTGGCAGGTAACAGTCAAAACACTGTCCTGCCTTCATTATGTCACAAAACATTCCTGCCTTTGTAAGTTCAAAACTCTTCCCAAAATACCCCTTCTTCTTGAAAGTAGCATGGCTCGGGGTCCCAACCTCTTGTGCAGGTTTTTGGGGTCCTTGTGAGGATTCTTTCTGTTTTTGACCTTCTTTCCCCTGGGCTGTCCCCTGTGAGGGGATCTGTCCTCCTTTCATTTGTTCACCTCCCTGGTGTTGATTAGAAACCCGGATTCTCACACACTCATCAGCTATCTCCCCCAGTTCCCTGGGACCAGACAACTTTGAGTCCACTATATACTGATGTAACTTTTCTTCTACACAAAGAGTCAGGATGTGCTCTTTAAAAATTATATTATACAGACTCTCATAGGTACTCACTTGGTTACTCTTAATCTAGCCCTCTTGTACCTTCACTGATATGTCTTCAAACACCACCCAGGACAGTTTGATTTACCCAGTCCCCTTCCTGGCCTGGCATTAGCATCTGTCAACCTCTCCTCATCAGATAGTCTCTGCTAAGGGCAGGCCACTTATCACCTCATCAAAGGAGCCTGGATAATTCTGTTTAGGCTGACCAATCAGGAGAGGCCACTAGGAAGCTGGAATTTGGTTTACAGAAATTAAAGTCGTATAGCTGCTTTTCTGCATTAGGTATGATAAATGCAACAGTGGCAAGGTGA
This sequence comes from Pleurodeles waltl, assembly GCF_031143425.1. Taxonomy (NCBI): domain Eukaryota; kingdom Metazoa; phylum Chordata; class Amphibia; order Caudata; family Salamandridae; genus Pleurodeles; species Pleurodeles waltl. The sequence goes on from NC_090444.1 coordinate 1,733,387,616, forward strand.
AAAGTTGTTGGATTTATCATTACTGTTATTTTGAGTCCTTTTATGACATGTCGACTTAGTCATTTCGACTTAGTCATGTCGACTTAGACCCGCCCCCCCCACCTGCTCTGGCTCCTTAAGTTTGTGGAGGGAAGGCCAAAGACAGGCACCTCCATTTTGTGTTCCTCTGTGCATCTCTCCTGTGTCCTGATACAGCCCAGTGTTCAAGGATTGCAAAGAGACCTAGGTAAGGAGCCCAAAGATATTTTCTAGTCAAATAGTATTAATTGTTCAAAAAGTGTTTGTTTTACTGTGGACTCTCTGTGTTTTCAGGCAGCCTAGCCTCTTTTAAAGTGGTGTTTGTTTCAAAATCGTTTTTGCTGTGACTGTGTGAATTCCCTTGCTAGTTTGTGGCTCCCCCCCCCCTTTTTTCCCCCCTCTGCCCCCCTTTTTTCACCCCTATTCTTAGTAAAAAGACTACATAGATCTTTCAGAGTGTGGTTTTAGGAGACTGTTTTTAATCTGTTTGTGTGTTTTAAATTGTGCTTAAAAGCTGTCTGCCCCCCTGTATTTTTTGCCTTAAAAAAGCCCGATTTTAGAGTGTGCGCCCAGAACTATTGCAGTGTTTGTCTCTTAAACAATCTCCCCCTTACCTGAAAAGTAGACTCTGCTAGCTTGGAAGTGTGGATTCAGCCTGTCTGTATCCAAGGAGATACTGAATAGAGCAGCAGTAGCCTCCCCCCAGGCCACAGGGACTGGACTTTTAGTTAACTTGCTCCTTATATAGGTTCCTCGTGGTTGTTGCATATGCTGTTGTGATTGGTTTTTGGGAGATGGTGTTTCATTGGTTGCTAGCTCCAGGGATGCATTTATGATTGGTGGATAGGGCTAGGATTCTGATTGGCTGTTGGTTTCTAGGGCTGTGATTGGTGGATAGGGCTAGGATTCTGATTGGCTGTTGGTTCTAGGGCTATGATTGGTGGATAGGGCTGGGATTCTGATTGGCTGTTGGTTCTAGGGCTATGATTGGTGGATAGGGCTGGGATTCTGATTGGCTGTTGGTTCTAGGGCTATGATTGGTGGATAGGGCTGGGATTCTGATTGGCTGTTGGTTCTAGGGCTATGATTGGTGGATAGGGCTGGGATTCTGATTGGCTGTTGGTTCTAGGGCTATGATTAGTGGATAGGGCTGGGATTCTGATTGGCTGTTGGTTCTAGGGATATGATTGGTGGATAGGGCTGGGACTCTGATTGGCTGTTGGTTCTAGGGCTATGATTGGTGGATAGGGCTGGGATTCTGATTGGCTGTTGGCTGTAGGGCTGGGGCTGTGATTGGGGGTCAGGAAATAGGGCTGTGACTGGTGATTAGGGCTAGGTCTCCCATTAATTGGCTAAATCAGGGTTTAAAATCGGATTGGCTAGGGTTAGGACCAGCTTCTTATTGGCCAGTAGGGCTATAAAAGGCTAGGATTCAGGGCGTCTGAGCCCGGGCGTCGAGGCAAAGGGCGGAGAGGACAAGGGCAGTTGCCTGTTTGGGCCTGTTCGGGACAGGTAGGGACTAGGACCAAAAATGCTGCCCAATTCTCATTCCACCAGGAATGGTTTCTACCCCAACACATCCCTCAACATGCAAACACATTATCTGCAAAGATATCCAACTCATGCATCACAAACTGACCACAGACATATTGCATTGCCCCACCACCCAACACAATACCCTACATACAACACATATACACATACACCCCATAACTACTACAGTCAAACACCTTCATACTCACAGCAAACACTCCTCTGTCCCCTCCCACTAACACTACCTGCCACCGCCCACACAATACAAAACTACAACATACAATTCTCTCAGTTTCAGTCTCCCAGATACACACTCTCTACACATACTAACCAAAAACACTATCCGCTGTTCGCTTCACACAGACCGCCTGAACTCATAACAATGCCAAAACCCTGCCTTCATAAACATCATCTACACACACTCTTCCCCTCTGCTCACCAATTACACACAACCATACAATCCCCACATTTCACTCCACCACACATATTACCTCTTCCAGTCATCTCAACTAATACTTATCTCCCTGACACACATCCATCACCTCATATACACCTCATACATTCATCTCCAAAACACATCAACACCCCATCTAACACTCAAATTCCACTTAACAGCACTAACTCACATACAAGTCCCTCACCAAAAACAACTACACCAATAGCCCCTCTCATTATTCCACAAAAACAATACCAACCACAAACATCAGCACATCAAAGCAACACAAACTTACATTACACTCATCATCATACCCACTCTCACCCCCAAAACTACACAAAGGATACAAATTCCACCCTATCTCCACCCCTACCCCCCCACTCTTCACAAACACCTACCACAAGCACCCCATCCCAGCAACCTTCATTCAGTCGCCTCTCCTCCATTGCACAATTTAGAGCCTTACATCATGATCCACATGCTCCTCCACCACCCCTAACCCATACTCCATCCACACTAAACAAACGCAAACAAAATAAAAAACATGCCACTCATAGCAACCTCGCATCCCCTTGTTTGTTTCATAATAAAACTACCCTACAAAAAACACTACACTCCTCATGGCTCTCTCAGCCTCCAAGTTCACCACCCACACACACAGACCCAACAAAATGCCTCCTTAACCTGCTGGAAGAGGAATACTATGTTGAAAAGCAAGACTATTGTGAGCCTCAAACAGTTAACACAACTAGCAACACTCCTGCTTCAAGCTCACATTATACTACTTACCCTTCTACTAAACAAAACAACACTAACACTAACACACCCTATCTAAACTGCCAGCTCATAAATGCTTGATCACTCTCAAAAAACAAGCACCACAACTACGACCTTCTCACAGACACACAACCTGACTTACTATTCATTATGGAAACCTGGTTGGAAGATGACATGGCACCAGTATTGCACGAAGCCCTTCCTCCAGGCTATCAAACCATCACACAAAACCGTATAGGCAAGAGAGGAGGTGGACTAGCTATTATATTCAAACAGGCAATAAACCTCAGTAAAACAGACAACATCTCCATACAAGGTTGTGAAGCCCTCCTTACCAGATGCCACCCTACTCCAACTTCCACCTGTAACTTTCTCCTCCTTTACAGACCTCCACCTAACAACTCCACTTTCCCAGATGCCTTTCTTGACATAGTCTCAAACCTTATTACACTATACTCCAATCTATGCATTCTTGGGGATCTAAACATTTGGTTTGACAAACCCAATATGCCCCATCCAAAAGCTATCACCACTGGCCTACTCGCATTGAATCTACATCAGATTGTACACAATCCCACACACATCGCTGGTCACATCCTAGATGTCATTTTTGCTAAGCTTGAACTTGTTACTATTCATAGCATCACACCAACCACCTGGTCAGACCACCATCTGATAACTTTCCGACAGACAACTCCACAAATCAACACACCCCACAACCACTTACATACATACACCTATCGACCATGGAGAAAACTCAATTTGGATCACTTAGAAACACAACTAACAGCAAACACAGATCTAGATACAATCAATTCTGTACCTAAACTTTATGAGTGGCTACAGGAAGCTTTTGATGTCCTAATACCACTCAGAAAAACTAAACATGACAAAAGAAAACCAACACCTTGGAGAAACACAGAACTTAAAAAGAAAAAGAAACAAATCAGAAAGTTGCAGCGGACCTGGCTCAAAACAAACAACAGTCAAGACAAACTGCAGCTACACAAACTTAACAGGATATACAAATCATCAATCAAAAAAGCTAAAAAAAGATACTACTCAGACAGAATTCTAAATGCTCAATCTACAACCAAGGAATTTTACAAAATTCTCAATGAATTTCGAAAACCCACTTGCATGGAAGGAAGTCATCCCACCACTCAAGATTTCACAAACAAATTGGCAACTCACTACACAACCAAGGCAGACACATTGGACTCCTATTTAAAACAGAAGAAAACCATCAGCACCAACCCCTTTACTAAAATACCCTTTAAGAATAAACCATCCCAACCTCTACAGTCCTTCAAACAAATATCCCAGGATGAATTTATGGATTTGGTCAAAGCAAGCAGACCTTCTGGTTGCCCTTCTGACCCTTGCCCACCACAGATCTTCAAGAACATCCTGCTATCTACTTCCGCTGCCACACCTGTAAGAAGAATCATCAACAACTCTTTAACTTCAGGAACTTTTCCTACAGACCTGAAAAAGGCATACATACGACCATTATTAAAGAAAACAAATCTAGACCCGCAAGACCCCAACAACTACAGACCTATCACAAATGGACCTTTCCTGGGCAAATTGATAGAAAGAGCAGCATTCGCCCAGATGTCACAATTCATTGAAGACAATTCTATACTTTCAGACTTCCAAACTGGATTCCGCCCAGGAAGAAGCACTGAATCGGCACTCATGGCAATCTGGGACGATCTTAAAAACACAGTTGACTGAAATGGAGTTGCTGCACTACTTCTCTTGGACCTCTCAGCTGCCTTTGATACGGTTGACCATGACACCCTAACTCAAAGACTCCACTAAGCCGGCATACAAGGGATTGCGCTCGACTGGATTACTTCCTATTTCCAAAAAAGAGCAAATATCATCCACTCACTCCCCTTCTCATCCGAACCCTACCTCACAAAAACAGGGGTCCCCCAAGGGTCAATCATCTCACCTTTGCTTTTTAACATCTACATGATATCTTTACCAGAACTGATGAATGATTTCCATCTCACATGCTACAACTATGCAGATGACACACAAATACTACTTCAATTAGAAGACCCCAAAAAACATTGAAAACTCTCAAATCTTCAGTTGCCTCAGAGCCGTTGATCAGTGGATGACCTGGAGCCATCTCAAACTAAATACCTCCAAAACTGAAATACTCATATGTGGAGACTGGAAACATTATGACCCTCTGTGCGTCTGGCCTGACGATCTCGGACCACCTCCTCAATTATCCAAGGAAGTGAAAAACCTAGGAATCACCATGGATTCCAAACTAACTATGAATGCCCAAGTAGACAAATTAGCACGCACAAGCTTCATCACCTTAAAGACTTTACGACGCATTTTCCCTCACCTCGGATTTCCACACAAGGTGCAAGCTACTATCTCACTTGTATTATCCAAACTGGATTATGCCAATAGCCTCTACCATGGATCATCTCTATCTGTTATGAAAAAACTACAACGTATCCAGAATTCCGCAGCCAGGCTGCTATTACATATAAAGCCGCAAGCCCACATCTCCCCTGCCTTGAGAGCACTACACTGGTTACCCGTTGCCAGAAGATGCACTTTCAAGCTGCTTTGTATCACCCACAAAGCTATACATGGAACAGGACCGCTTTTCATCAGAAAGAAAATGACAAAATACATCCAACAAAGAACCCTATGCTCAAGACTGGCACCCCGCCTTAGAACACCACCATACAAGAAAAAGACTGTAGGTGGTACATCCTTCTCCGTCCAAGCAGCCAAACTATGGAATTCATTACCCCCAACTATAAGAGCCACAGATAACTTTCTTGTTTTCAGGAAACTACTCAAGAGTTGGCTCTTTCCTTCATAACCACCTTTTTCAAACAACTATGAACTGCATATGCCTATGTGGATAATTATTTTTTTCAGATTATATGTATATTTCTATTTATTTATAGTTTCTTTGGAAACTAAAGCAAGGCTGTGCGCTCAAAGATCCCATAGCAGAAAAAGATCTAGAATCCATCCTGGAGGTGAACTGATGATGTACTGGAGCGTAATCTGTATCTGACTGAGACGCGCGGGTTCTATCTTCCTCTGCTGGAGACACAGAGTAGAAGGTTCTCCCTTTATAAAGCACCTGTAAGCTCCGCCCGCTGAGCCACGCCCCGTCCACCCTCGAAGTAGGTAAAGGAATTCCCGCCTTTTACCAGGATGATGGACAGCTTTCCAAAACGACCCCAATGCGTTTACCGCCGATTCAGGTGGTGCGTTGTTGATGCTCAGAAGCACAAGGACATCTCCACAAAGACGCACTAGTAACAATCACATTGCCAAAGGCACACAAGGTTGCTAGAGACGTTTACCCAGTGGCCAATCACGTACCCTTAGTGTACAATATAAACGGGGCATATAAAACATGCTAGGTAACGCTTACTGACATACTCGTAGAAAATACTCCGGTTGGGTAGGCCACGATGCTCATTTTACAGAAACTAAACCTCAAAGGAAGCACTTCCAAATATAAACGTAGCAAGTGCCGCAGTTGAAGCTCAGCTTCTGGAAAGGACAAGCCACCATAACTCTTGGGCTTGGCAATGATAAAGCAAGGCTGTGCGCTCAGAGATCCCATAGCAGAAAAAGATCTAGAATCCTTCCTGGAGGTGAACTGATGATGTACTGGAGCGTAATCTGTATCTGACTGTGACGCACGGGTTCTATCTTCCTCTGCTGGAGACACAGAGTAGAAGGTTTGCCCTTTATAAAGCACCTGTAAGCTCCGCCCGCTGAGCCACGCCCGTCCACCCTCGAAGTAGGTAAAGAAATTCCCACCTTTTACCACGATGATGGACAGCTTTCCAAAACGACCCCACTGCGTTTACCGCCGATTCACATGGTGCGTTGTTGATGCGCAGAAGCACGAGGACATCTCCACAAAGACGCACTAGTAACAATAACATTGCCAAAGGCACACAAGGTTGCTGGAGATGTTTACCCCGTGGCCCATCACGTACCCCTAGTGTACAATATAAACGTAGCAGGTGCCGCAGTTGAAGCTCAGCTTCTGGAAAGGACAAGCCACCCTAACTCTTGGGCTTGGCATAGATAAAGCACGGCTGTGCGCTCAGAGATCCCATAGCAGAAAAAGATCTAGAATCCTTCCTGGAGGTGAACTGATGATGTACTGGAGCGTAATCTGTATCTGACTGTGACGCGCGGGTTCTATCTTCCTCTCCTGGAGACACAGAGTAGAAGGTTCTCCCTTCATAAAGCACCTGTAAGCTCCGCCCGCTGAGCCACGCCCCGTCCACCCTCGAAGTAGGTAAAGGAATTCCCGCCTTTTACCAGGATGATGGACAGCTTTCCAAAACGACCCCACTGCGTTTACCGCCGATTCACGTGGTGCGTTGTTGATGCTCAGAAGCACGAGGACATCTCCACAAAGACGCACTAGTAACAATAACATTGCCAAAGGCACACAAGGTTGCTGGAGACGTTTACCCCGTGGCCCATCACGTACCCTTAGTGTACAATATAAACGTAGCAGGTGCCGCAGTTAAAGCTCAGCTTCTGGAAAGGACAAGCCACCCTAACTCTTGGGCTTGGCAAAGATAAAGCACGGCTGTGCGCTCAGAGATCCCATATCAGAAAAGATCTAGTATCCTTCCTGGAGGTGAACTGATGATGTACTGGAGCGTAATCTGTATCTGACTGTGACGCGCGGGTTCTATCTTCCTCTCCTGGAGACACAGAGTAGAAGGTTCTCCCTTCATAAAGCACCTGTAAGCTCCGCCCGCTGAGCCACGCCCCGTCCACCCTCGAAGTAGGTAAAGGAATTCCCGCCTTTTACCAGGATGATGGACAGCTTTCCAAAACGACCCCACTGCGTTTACCGCCGATTCAGGTGGTGCGTTGTTGATGCGCAGAAGCATGAGGACATCTCCACAAAGACGCATTAGTAACAATAACATTGCCAAAGGCACACAAGGTTGCTGGAGACGTTTACCCCGTGGCCCATCACGTACCCCTAGTGTACAATATAAACAGGGCGTATAAAACATGATAGGTAACGCTTACTGACATACTCGTAGAAAATACTCCGGTTGGGTAGACCACGATGCTCATTTTACAGAAACTAAACCTCAACAGAAAGCACTTAGAAATATAAACGTAGCAGGTGCCGCAGTTGAAGCTCAGCTTCTGGAAAGGACAAGCCACCCTAACTCTTGGGCTTGGCAAAGATAAAGCAAGGCTGTGCGCTCAGAGATCCCATAGCAGAAAAAGATCTAGAATCCTTCCTGGAGGTGAACTGATGATGTACTGGAGCGTAATCTGTATCTGACTGTGACGCTCGGGTTCTATCTTCCTCTGCTGGAGACACAGAGTAGAAGGTTCTCCCTTTATAAAGCACCTGTAAGCGCCGCCCGCTGAGCAACGCCCCGTCCACCCTCGAAGTAGGTAAAGGAATTCCCGCCTTTTACCAGGATGATGGACAGCTTTCCAAAACGACCCCAATACGTTTACCGCCGATTCCGGTGGTGCGTTGTTGATGCTCAGAAGCACGAGGACATCTCCACAAAGACGCACTAGTAACAATCATATTGCCAAAGGAACACAAGGTTGCTGGAGACGTTTACCCCGTGGCCCATCACGTACCCTTAGTGTACAATATAAACGGGGCGTATAAAACATGCTAGGTTACGCTTACTGACATACTCGTAGAAAATACTCCGGCTGGGTAGGCCACGATGCTCATTTTACAGAAACTAAACCTCAAAGGAAGCACTTACAAATATAATCGTAGCAGGTGCCGCAGTTGAAGCTCAGCTTCTGGAAAGGACAAGCCACCCTAACTCTTGGGCTTGGCAAAGATAAAGCAAGGCTGTGCGCTCAGAGATCCCATAGCAGAAAAAGATCTAAAATCCATCCTGGAGGTGAACTGATGATGTACTGGAGCGTAATCTGTATCTGACTGTGACGCGCGGGTTCTATCTTCCTCTGCTGGAGACACAGAGTAGAAGGTTCTCCCTTCATAAAGCACCTGTAAGCTCCGCCCGCTGAGCCACGGCCCGTCCACCCTCGAAGTAGGTAAAGGAATTCCCGCCTTTTTACCACGATGATGGACAGCTTTCCAAAACGACCCCACTGCGTTTACCGCCGATTCAGGTGGTGCGTTGTTGTTGCGCAGAAGCACGAGGACATCTCCACAAAGACGCACTAGTAACAATCACATTGCCAAAGGCACACAAGGTTGCTGGAGACGTTTTACCCCGTGGCCCATCACGTACCCTTAGTGTACAATATAAACGGGGCGTATAAAACATGCTAGGTAACGCCTACTGACATACTCGTAGAAAATACTCCGGTTGGGTAGACCACGATGCTCATTTTACAGAAACTAAAGCTCAAAGGAAGCACTTAGAAATATAAACGTAGCAGGTGCCGCAGTTGAAGCTCAGCTTCTGGAAAGGACAAGCCACCCTAACTCTTGGGCTTGGCAAAGATAAAGCAAGCCTGTGCGCTCAGAGATCCCATAGCAGAAAAAGATCTAGAATCCTTCCTGGAGGTGAACTGATGATGTACTGGAGCGTAATCTGTATCTGACTGTGACGCGCGGGTTCTATCTTCCTCTGCTGGAGACACAGAGTAGAAGGTTCTCCCTTTTTAAAGCACCTGTAAGCTCCGCCCGCTGAGCCACGCCCCGTCCACCCTCGAAGTAGGTAAAGGAATTCCCGCCTTTTACCAGGATGATGGACAGCTTTCCAAAACGACCCCAATGCGTTTACCGCCGATTCCGGTGGTGCGTTGTTGATGCTCAGAAGCACAAGGACATCTCCACAAAGACGCACTAGTAACAATCACATTGCCAAAGGCACACAAGTTTGCTGGAGACGTTTTACCCCGTGGCCAATCACGTACCCTTAGTGTACAATATAAACGGGGTGTATAAAACATGCTAGGTTACGCTTACTGGCATACTCGTAGAAAATACTCCGGTTGGGTAGACCACGATGCTCATTTTACAGAAACTAAACCTCAAAGGAAGCACTTACAAATATAATTGTAGCAGGTGCCGCAGTTGAAGCTCAGCTTCTGGAAAGGACAAGCCACCCTAACTCTTGGGCTTGGCAAAGATAAAGCAAGGCTTTGCGCTCAGAGATCCCATAGCAGAAAAAGATCTAGAATCCATCCTGGAGGTGAACTGATGATGTACTGGAGCGTAATCTGTATCTGACTGAGACACGCGGGTTCTATCTTCCTCTGCTGGAGACACAGAGTAGAAGGTTCTCCCTTTATAAAGCACCTGTAAGCTCCGCCCGCTGAGCCACGCCCCGTCCACCCTCGAAGTAGGTAAAGGAATTCCCGCCTTTTACCAGAATGATGGACAGCTTTCCAAAACGACCCCAATGCGTTTACCGCCGATTCCGGTGGTGCGTTGTTGATGCTCAGAAGCACAAGGACATCTCAACAAAGACGCACTAGTAACAATCACATTGCCAAAGGCACACAAGGTTGCTGGAGACGTTTACCCCGCGGCCCATCACGTACCCTTAGTGTACAATATAAACGGGGTGTATAAAACATGCTAGGTAACGCTTACTGACATACTCGTAGAAAATACTCCGGTTGGGTAGGCCACGATGCTCATTTTACAGAAACTAAACCTATAACAATAAAATACACACACACTCTTTTAAACCTGTCTGACTAAGTATTTTTTACCCATGATTCTAATTATGTATTGTATGTGCATATGTGTGTGTATTCATGTGTGTGTGTGTATAAATACATATTTATATGTGTATGTATGTGTATATGTTGTTTCTGTGCCTGGCATGTTTGTGGATCATTGCATGGCTCCTGGTTTTTTTGGGTTGTTATACTAGATATCTATGAATTTCTGCTCTTTTTTTATCACACTTATCTACTCATCATCCTTATGTCATGTCTCTATCAAACTATCCTCCATTCTCACTCGGACTCATCCCAAATCCCTTCGACCATTTTCATCTCCTAAATATCTCTGCCTAAGCTCTTCCCTCCACCTCCACATCTAACTCACCAAACCTCACTCTACCTCTGTGACCTCCCACACAACCCTACTAAATTTTCCTGCATTCATCTCACCCTGCTACTATGCTCTCCCTAACCCTTCCACATCCTCTTTCCCCTCCGCTCCCCTTTTATTCATCTCAAGCCTTTGGATTGAGTAAATGAAGGATAAACTCCCAATTAACACTTCTGGATTTCTTTCCTCCTCCACCCCTCCATTACTCCAGTCAATCTAACTAACAAACTCTCATATCCGCAACTCAAATTAACTCATAATAATACTAAAACTGTACTCCTTATTAAATTATACTAATCCATCACTAATTCTTGTTGGGTACCGGAGTAGCGTGCTACTCATCGAAAAGCGCTTCGACGCCTCGTCTGGGTAGTAAGCGCTATATAAATACGATTACAATTACAATTACAATTACAATTTAGCTCCGTCCTAGCAATAATTATGCTCATGGAAAATATCCCCATGCTAGTCTATGGAGTTAAGTATCTACAATGAGGAAAAATGAAAGGTGCAGTTTTGACCTCACCAGGGCATAGAAAGCATCTGTTAAAATGTCCCTGCTTACATTTCCATGGGACTGCACCCATGAAGCATCAAGGGGAGACCTTAGGGATGACATATCTGTAACAATAAAGTAGATTATCACTTTGGAAGTACCTTAAATTCCAAACTCGAATTTGCACACATTTTTCTTTTTAAAGTCAGACTGCACGGCAGGGCTGCCTCTAAAAATGACAGCAGGCAATACAGCACTGCACTCTCTGGTGCAGAAAATCTACCGGGCCACTAAACATCTCTGCTCTATTATATATTAGGCCCTATTATCCATTATTGACTTACAGAGGTCTGTCATTGCCAATTATAACTACACCATTTTACATTCTACTGTTTATTCGGAGCACTGGCCCTGGGCCTGTTTAGCAGAGCCCAGGGCACAGTCAGGGTCAGTTACCACCAGTGTCAGTCAGAAACATTGGGGTAAGCATGGTAAAATGATGACTTTCTCGCAAGTGGATAAACCTGGAAAGTCCATCTGCATTAGAATGGGCAATCCCTGGTCTGTGTTAACTGGGAAGTCCATCCCCTGTAGGGAAATGGACCAACTCTACCATTTAGGATTCTACCCCCTCATCTGCATGAGCCATCTGGGAGAACTGTGGTCAGCTTGCACACAAAAGTGAGTACCAAACAAGTATGGACTGAGCTTCTTCACGGACCAAACCACAGCAAATGCTTAATTCTCAATGGCACTCCATCTTTGCTCTCTGGGGAGTAGTTGACTGCTAATGAAGGCAACTGGCTGATCAAGGCCCTCTTCATTTACCCGTGCCAACACTGCCCCAATCCCCTGCTCTGGAGCATCTGTCTGAACCACAAATTCCTTTGTGTAGTCAGGGGCCAGCAACACTGGTGCTGAACACATACCTTCTTTCAGAGTATCAGAGGCCTTCTGACACTCTGGGGTCCACATGACTTTCTTTGGTCTTTTTTGGAAGTTAGTTCTTTCAGGGATCCACAATGAACCCATAGTTCTGAACAAATCTTCTATGATACCCAATCAGACCAAGGAAGACCCTGACTTGTGTCTGGGTTGGAAGAGCAATCTAGTCTAGTATGGCTTGGCTTTTAGCTGGGAGAGGATATACATGGTCTCCACCTTCAAGGTGACCCAGGTACATAACTGAACACTGCCCTATTTGACACTTACTAGCCTTAATATTCGTGTCTGTCTGCTGCAGGGCCTAAAGCCCTGGATAGGTCAGGCGATCCTCTCAGGTGGAACTGTACACAGCTATATCCTCCACGCAAGCTGCACTGAACTGTTCCAGCCTAGACAGGACCCTGTTCACCAACCTTTGGAGGATGGCAGGGGCATTCTTTTAGGCAAAGGGCACACTATACATTGATACTGTCCCTCTGGTGTGGAGAATGCTGGCCTATCCTTTGCTTCTTCACTTAGGGCAATCTGACAGTAGCCTGAAGTAAAATCAAATGTACTCAGGTACCTAGCAGGCCCTAACCTATCAATGAGCTCCTTAGCTCTAGGGATAGGGTGAGCATCAGTCTTTTTGACTGCATTCTGTCCTCTGTAGTCCACACAGAATCGTTGCTCTTTATTTTCCCCCTGGGGATTAGGTTTGGGTATCAGCACTAGTGGACTGGCCCATGGACTGTCAAAAGGCTCAGTTATCCCCAGTTCCAGCATCTTATCTACCTCAGCTTTGATACTGGCTCTGACCTGGTCAGACAACCTTTTCAGGTTTCTTTTGATAGGTAAGCTGTCACCAGTGTCAATTTCATGTGCACACCAAATGGTGAGTCCAGGGGTCAGGGCGAACAGACCAGCAAACCTCCCCAGCACTTGTAGTCTCTGTGATGTTGGTCTGTCAATTTGGAAGAGAGCACAGTTCCCTAACCCCGACCCATCTTGCACATTGGGTTGGAGGATGTCTGGCAGTGGCTCAGTTTCTGCTTCTCCTCCTTTATTTGGGACCATCAACATGGTCATGTCTGCCCTGTCTTGGTGGGGTTTCAACCTATTGAAATGCAGGATACCGTGAGGGTTCCTGGGCGTGTTAAAGTCTACCAAATAGGTAACTTCACCCTTCTTCTCTAGTCTACTTGTCCTGGAGGGCCCTAGGAGCTACAGGCTCCAGCACCCACACCAATTGTCCTGGTTTGTACTCAAGCATAGTAGTCTTCATTCCAGAGCTTCATGAGCTCTTGGCTGGCCTCCAAGTTCCTGCTTGTTTTATGAATATCTGGGCCTAGTATATAGTCCATCACATTGTCCTTTACTTTCCTTTAGAGGCTTTTCCTAAGACTGCCTCACCAGTCACAATAGGACCCTGACAGTGCCCAAACAACTGTTCAAAGGGACTAAAGCCAACCCCTTTTTGTAGAATTTCCCTGTAGGCAAACAGAAGGCATGATAGGAGAACATCACATCTTCTCCTGAGTTTGTCGGACAACCCATTGATCATGCCCTTCAGGGGCTTATTGACCATTTCCACCAAACTATTTGTCTGGGGGTTATAAGGGGTGGTGAACTTGTAGGTAACACCACATTCTTCCCACATCACCTTCAGATAGCTGGACATGAAATTTGTGCCCCTATCTGAAGCAGCCTCTTTTGGGAAACCCACTCTGGTGAACACAATAAGTAAGGCTCTAGCCACTGAAGGTGCAGTGACTGTTCTGAGGGGAATTGTCTCAGGGTACCTTGTGGCATGGTCCCCTACCACCAAGATATGCCTGTTCCCTGATACAGTTGGTGGGTCTAGGGAACCAACAATGTTTAACCCCACCTCTCAAAGGGATTTTCAACCACTGGCAGTGGTACCAAGGGAGCCTTTGGTTTGCCCCCTGTCTTGCCACTGGCTTTACAGGTGGCACAGGAGGTACAAAACTCCTTCATTTTGGCAGAAATGCTGGGCCAAGAGAATTGGTTCACCAACCGTTTACAAGTCTTATTCTGACTCAAATGATCTGCCAGGGGGATCTCATGGCTCAAAGTGAGCAGGAATTCTCTATACACTTGAGGTTCCAGCAACCTCGGGCTCTAGCCTCAGTGTATAGGACTCCTTCATCCCAGTAAACTTCATGGGGTACACTAACATCATCCTCATCTTTCCAAGAGTCTGCCTCAAGCTCTTAAGAGTAGGACACTCTCTCTGTGCCTGGCAAAACACCTCTCTGGCAGGTCCACCAGATCCTATCATTTCTGCCAAGTTGGGCATATCTTGTAAGGCTGGAATACCACCATCAGAGGTCAGATCCTCCTGCACCTCTGTGGTTCTCTGGAGTAGCTCACTAGACCCAGTGCCTTTCCTCTTGTCATTGGGTACTTGGCAATTATTCCAGAGTCCAAGCATCCAGCCTTTCCCAGTTGAGCAGCCTGTGACGTGGTCACAGCACATACCCACTGAGGGGGATCCAGCATCCTTGCATTAACCATTCTCTCCATCCCTGACCAGTCAGAAGCTTCAAGATAATTCCCCAGTAGACACACCACTGGGAGTGCAGGGAACATAAGCACTTGCTTAGGGCCTGTCACACCTCCTCATTCCAAACTCACCATTGCCATGGAATGGAGTTTGGTTCTGCAGTCTGCATAGGTTACCTGGTGGCACACACCAGGAATGATCTGCTCTGGAAAAAAACAGCTTCTATGTGGCCATCGTCACACTGGCACCTGTATCTCTCAGAGCATCAATCTCAGTTCCATTGATTCTAGGCCTTGGCCAGGACCTCTGCATGCTGGGAGGCAAGGGGGCTAGGGTTGCAATTTCCACCCCACTCAAGGACACTAAGGTTGCCTCTGTTAACCCCTTTCTTATCCCCGGGATAATCCCCAATCCCACATCTGCATTAGCAATCCCAGTGGACTGCCCACCAGTGGGGGGCTTCTTTGTGCAATCAGCATCTCCTCTTTTGTGTCCTGGCAGGTAACAGTCAAAACACTGTCCTGCCTTCATTATGTCACAAAACATTCCTGCCTTTGTAGGTTAAAAACTCTTCCCAAAATACCCCTTCTTCTTGAAAGTAGCATGGCTCTGGGTCCCAACCTCTTGTGCAGGTTTTTGGGGTCCTTGTGAGGACTCTTTCTGTTTTTGACCTTCTTTCCCCTGGGCTGTCCCCTGTGAGGGGATCTGTCCTCCTTTCATTTGTTCACCTCCCTGGAGTTGATTAGAAACCCGGATTCTCACCCACTCATCAGCTATCTCCCCCAGTTCCCTGGGACCAGACAACTTTGAGTCCACTATATACTGATGTAACTTTTCTTCGACACAATGAGTCAGGATGTGCTCTTTAAAAATTATATTATACAGACTCTCATAGGTACTCACTTGGTTACTCTTAATCTAGCCCTCTAGTACCTACACTGATATGTCTTCAAACACCACCCAGGACTGTGTGCTCACCTTCTGGGTGTCCCTGAACTTCACCCTGTACAGTTTTGGGGTCAGGCCATATTTTCTGACTAAGCATTGCTTCATGTGAGAGTAAGATTTTGCCTCATCCCCCTGTAGGGTCAGGAGCCTATCCTTCCCAGCTATTAGAATCAGTTCCCACAGGAATGAATCCCAATCCTTAGAGTGGACTTATTTCATTTTAAAGGCCCTCTCAAATGCAGTCAACCATTTGTCAATATCACTCCCCTCAGTGTACATAGGAAGCATTCCCTTGGGAAGGCTGAAAGTACCCCTACCCCCCCTTGGGCATCTCAGCACTTTCTTCATAATCGCTGCCACCATTTTTTCTGTCTTCTTACCTTGCTCACCTCTTCTTTACCAGCTCTAGCTTCTCCTTTTCTACAGCCAAGGCTTCCAACTGAGGCCGAAGTTTTCTCTTTTCAAGAGATGGTCGTGGTTCCCCTCTGGGAGAGCCGTCCTTCTTTCCCCTAGCTGGGAGCACAAATCTAGTACTGGAAGTTGCGCGCAGGGTGTCATAGTCCTCCTCCAGGGGGAGGTTGTTGGAGGGCTACCTTCCCCCTGCCCTTCATTCTCAGTAGCTGTTTGTAGCATGGCCTTCAGGAACCTAACCATCTCAACCTTTCTGATCTTGTTGCTATTAGGTAACCCACTGGACAGACACTGAACCCTAAGCTCAACTACTTTGGGTTTGTTCAGTTTCGACCGATCCAGCTCCATGGTATCCCTAGTTTGGGTCACACAAACTTTACAATCAGAAATAAAACACATTTGGAAAAATCACAATAATGGATTAAAAATAATTTTTAGTCCAAGTTTCAAAAATCCAAATCCAAAAGTTTTGTTCTAAGTCAATTTAGCAGATTTGTACTCATCTTTATTCACTTACACACAAACTTTACAATCAGAAATGAAACACAGGTGGAAAAATCAAAATAATGGATTAAAAATCATTTCTAGTCCAAGTTTCAAACATCCAAAATCAAAAGTTTTGTTCTAAGTCAATTTAGTAGATTTATACTGATCTTTATTCACGTTACTGTGTGGTGTTATTCCAATACAAGTCCGCATCCACACCGTTGAATGCCAATTATGTTGAAGGCCAGTTATTAGTCAAGGTAAGTACGCACCTACCACTAGCAATAATGCCCCCAGAGAATGTTAAGTCCAGTCAATGTCTCAAAACATTAGCCCCTGGCTCAACCCCTGGTAGCTTGCCAATGAGCAGGCAGGCTGAAATTAGGAGACAGGTATGTAAAGCTTTTAAGTACACCAATACAGCAAAAAGCTAAGTCACAACACTCAATGAAATCTCACACCAATTTATTAAAATAGGAAATATTTTTATCTTAAAGACACCAAAACTACAAAAATCGAATACAGGGAACCGGAAATATGATATTTTAAAGATTAAAAGTAAAACTAGTGCTTAGAAGCAAATAGCACTCAAAGGGCTAAAAAAAGGTTGCACTGGACCGGGACAGTCAAGAGTTCTAGCCACCCACTATGTAACACTTTTACAGTTACTTACAGAAGTGCTTCTTGATGCTGGAAAATGGTGCACAACCCCAATTCAAGGTTCCAGAATCTCGGAGTTGCTCCTTGTGACATTGGGACTTCAATTCCCACAATGCACCTGGCTACATCCTTAAATTCCAGCTGGGCTCTTCTGGCAGGAGTTGATGCAGTTGGCTCGTGGTAGTTCTTTTATACCTGTCACTTAAAGGGAATCCACTCCTGAATACTTCAAAAGCCAGGCAAAGTCTTCTTTTGTGAAGCCCAGAGTGCGTAGCACATGCAATCCTTGTGAGTGCAGTCCTTCTTGGTGCAGACCAGAGGTTCAGCAGAGCAGTCCCCCTTCTTCTTTTTTCCAGGCAGGGATCTTTGGGCATCCACAACACCAATTCAAGGGTCTAGAAGCTCTGATCCTTGGGATGCTGGGACAACGTTTCTCAGAATTCAGCTGGCCAATTTCCTCAAAGGCCACTGGCGGCTGTTCAGCTTGGGTCTTCTTGATGGAGATGGTGCAGGTGCAGGTGAAGCTCTGTTAACCTGTTGCTTTTAGGGAGTCCAATCCCGAGTCCTTTTTGAAGCAAGGCAAAGTCCTTGGGCTCTTGTTCCAGTGTGCAACAGGCGCAGTACTTCAGTGTGCAGTCCTTGCGGTTGCAGACCAGGGTTCCAACAGGGCAATCCTTCTTCTTGTGATTTCAGGCAGCAGACCTGATTTGCAATGAAGGTCAGCCACTTTTATTCAATCAACTTGGGGGATAAGCAGGGGGCACCCTTGTCCAGTGAGCCGCAGGGTGCAACCCAAAAGCACGACAGATTCCTCTAAATAGTGGCAACTTCTTGTCTAATAAAGCACTGCACTTTAAAATTCCAAGATGGACGATTTTCCTCCAAAGGAGCAAGCCCTGGCTAAACCAACCTACAGGTGTGGTTCATTTCCATTAATACTGCCCCTCTGGACATCTGCAAATGTCCTTCTTGAGCCTGCTATCTACCTGGGGGTACAGGGTGAGAGAGGAGGCCTGGCTGACATTCCACTCTGTTCTGTTTTCTTTAAAACCCCAGTTTGATTTACCCAGTCCACTTCCTGGCCTGGCCTCAGCATCTGCCAACCATCCCCCATTAGAGATTCTCTGCTCTGTGCAGGCCCCTTATCACCTCATCAAAGCAGCCTGGCTAATTCGGTTAAGGCTGACTAATCAGGAGCAGGCTGGAATTTGGCTTGCAGAAAAAAAGCCATATAACTTATGTTTTGTATTAGTTATGATAAATACAACAGTGGCAATCTGTTGGATTTATCAGTACCATTCTTTTAGGTCCTTTTGTGACACATTTAGCTCCCACCTAGCAATACTTATACTTTGTAAAATATTCTCATATTAGCCTATGGAGCTAAGCGGCAGATTGATGAAAAGTGGCGCTGCACCTAGTGCAGCACCACTTTTCTTGCACCACTTTCGCCCCCTACACCACCATGTGTGCGTTGTATTTAAAATATGGCGCTCCATGGCGTTAGTCAGGGGGACTAACATAATAATATTTTACGCTAGTCCGGCGCTTTGCAGGATTAGAGTAAAAAATGTGATGCTAATCCTGCTAAGAACCCATCGGCCCATTTAAATTAATGGGAGCCGCTTTTTAACACCTGCTGTTAGCAGGCTTAAAAAATGCTGATAAAAATGATGCAAAGAAATCTCTTAGATTTCTTTGCACCATTTTTTCCGGTCCCCTTAGCGCTGGAATGCTCCCCCTTGCATACATTATGCCTGCCACAGGCATAATGTGGTGCAAAAGGTTACAAAGGTGCGCAATGAAAGCATTGCACCACTTTATAAATATGGTGTGACATTTTTGGCCTTCCAGCACTACATTAGCGTAAAAAAATGATGCTAATGTGACGTTGCAATGGAGCTAGGCTTCATAAATCTGGGCCTAAGTGTCTACAATGAGGAAAAAAGAAAAGTGCAGTTTTTCCATCACCAGGGCACATAAACCTTCTTTATAATGTCCCTACTTATAGTTACATTAGCTCCTACACCTGGGGCATGTAGGGGAGACCTTAAGGATGACGTATATGTCAACATCATGTAGATTACCACTTTGGAAGTACCTTAAATTCCAAAGTTACATTTTCACACACTTTACTTTTTAAAGACACTCTGAAAAGCAAGACTGCCTTTAAAAAAACACCAGGTAACACAGAGGTGCAATCTCCTGTGTAGCAAATCTACTGGAGCTCTAAACATCCAAGCCCTAACACATACTAGGAACTTATAGGTAGTTTGAATCACCCTTTCCCTATTATCTACTAGGGACTTACACGGGTCAGTCATTGCCATTTGTAATGGTACCATTTTACCATATACATTTTATTCAGAACACTGGCCCTGGGCCTCTTTAGCAGAGCTTAGGGCACAGTCAGGCTCAGTTACCACCAATATCAGTCAGACCCATTGGGATGAACATGCTAAAAGGATGACTTTCTCACAGTAACATGTTGTAAAGTATATTAAATCCCACCCTCACTCCTTTAGCTAACTAAACAAAATGTAGCCCCAAAATGAAAGGGGCATACTTTGAGTTTTAAAGGTGGGTCACAACCACATACTTCTACTGAACAATAGGATCAATGTTCATCCAATTGGCAGTGTCTGCCGATAAGCCCACCAAGTGAAGGCTAAACAGGCCTTGCTGAAGTCTTCAGCAAAGGAAGGCAATATAGTTCTGAATGGCCTTTGTCTCAAGACTGGCACAAAGTTCCTTTCTAGAACCTCACACTCTAATCTTAGCTTACATTATTATATATATGATCATTGTTGAACCTTTCAAATTAAGGGGCACCTTTACGAAAAGTGGCACTGCATCTAGTGCGTGGCCACTTTTCTTTCACCCCTTAGTGCCCCCCTAACTCATCCATGGTAGTGCCATATTTAGAATATGGCGCACCATGGCGGTAGTTAGGGTGACTAGTGTCATAATTTTTTATGTTAGTCTGACGCTTTGCAGGATTAGCGTAAAACATCACAATGCTAATTCTGCAAAGCACCCAGAGGCCCATTGCAATCAATGGGAGCCTCTTTTTAACACCTAGCAGGCGTTAAAAAAATGCAGTTAAAAATGGCTCAAAGGAATCTTATAGATTCCTTTGAGCCATTTTTACGACCCCTCTACGACCCCTCTAGCGCTGGAATGCCCCCTTGCATACATTATGCCTGGCGCAAGCATATTGTGGCCTTCCAACGCCACATTAGCATGAAAAAAATGACGCTAATGTGGCCTTGGAATGGCGCAAGGCCAGCATAAATCTGGCTGTTTATATTTAGCAGTATAGGCCTTGGCGCCCTATCACTAACGTACATTCTTTGAAACATGGCTCATTGCTTAGAAACATTAAGCAAGAAATTAAGTTATCAACAACAGTGTGCAGCCCAATTTGTAGTTCTAACTGTGTACTATACAGGCACAATCAGTGGCTGCCTCTATATTTAAAACTATTGATGTATAAATGGTAAGTACCTGCATACACCTCCCTCTCTCTGCAACACCAACAATTATGTGCTGTTTAAGCTCTGTGCCACACTTCTAGCTTACCACCATACCTCACACACAGCACCCATTTTTCTCACATAGGTGGATCTACAAACAGCACTTTTTGATTCATACAGCTAAATGGATCCTAGGAAACTGATCATGGCTATGAAGTGCGGTATAAATTGTACGTAGAGAGTTATCACTTATTCATTAATCAATAGAGACCAACAGCTGCAACCTAACAATGCCTAATCTCCTGCAGCTCATCTATTAATTATTAAAAACTAATGAATTAATTCACATATCCCTCTCTCTTACTAAAAAGCTTGCCTAACTTCTATTAATTTAATATACAACATAGAAACTGAGTAAATGCATGGCATGGTTTCCTTAAGAATGCAAGAGTAATCCCAATAACCAACAATAACAAAAAAAGTGAAAGAAAACACTAAGGGGGTCATTTTGACCATGGCGGTACGGGACCGCCAGGGCTAAAACGACGGAAGCACCGCCAACAGGCTGGCGGTGCTTCCAGGCATATTACGACCGTGGCGGAAGCGCCGCAGTCACACCGCCAGGGCCAGCGGTATTCCGCCACATTTGCCCCGGCAGTCTTAATTCACCTGGGCAGCACTGCTTGCAGCGCTGCCCAGGGGATTACGAGTCCCCAGCCGCCAGCCTTTTTCTGGCGGTTTGCACCGCCAGGAAAAGGCTGGTGGAACGGGGAGTCGTGGGGCCCCTGGGGGCCCCTGCACTGCCCATGCCACTGGCATAGGCAGTGCAGGGGCCCCCTGACAGGGCCCCATGGCGCTTTTCACTGTCTGCTATGAAGACAATGAAAAGCGCGACGGGTGCAACTGCACCCGTTGCACGGCCGCAACACCACCGGCTCCATTTGGAGCCGGCTCCTATGTTGCGGCCGTGGTCCCCGCTGGGCCGGCGGACGGAAACCAGGTTTCCGCCCGCCAGCCTAGCGGGGATCTCCAAATGGCCACGGCGGGGGTGCGGCCGCATTGGCGCCGCATGGCGGTCAGATCTTGGCGGGCGGCTCATGCCGCCCTCCAAGGTCGTAATGACCCCCTAACTGTGGAGCAGTGTGCTGTCCTGTTTCAGCACTACAACACATTGTCACAGGTAGTAAGTGCTATAAATGCAATTTTAATACAATGTATAACCCACACTAAAACCAATACCATAACACGCAGTTATCAGACGGTTAATTGTAGTTTGTACAAGCTGCATAATAATACACTTTTACTGCTTGACACTCTTACACTCACTTATGATAAAAATGCTCAGGGTCATTTTTAACCCTGTCAGCCTTAGGGTGGTCTTCCCCCAAACATTTTGCTTACTGCCCTCATGTTTTGCTTAATTCCTTTCTGTCGGCCTTGGGACACTGTCCACTTTACCACTACTAACCAGTGCTAATATGCCTTTGCTCACTCTATAAAACATGGCCAAGGTTGCATGCACCTGACTAGCATATTTAATTTACTTATGAATCCCTAGTAAAGTGGTATACCACATACCCATGGCTGGTAAATTAAATGCTACTAGTGGGCCTGCAGTAGTTCATAAGCCATCCGCTTAGGTACCCCTTGAAAACATGTCTCAGGCCTGTCACTGTAGCTTGCATGTAATTTTGAGCTCCTAATATAACTTGGCAAAATAAACCCTTTCCCAAGTCTAAAACTCCCTCTTGGATAGGCCTTAGAAAGCCTATAGGGCAGGGTGTATTGTATTTAAAACAGTTGGACATGTACTTTGAATTTTAGATATCCTGATAGTGAAAAACCCACAAATTCATTTTCACTGCTATTAGGCTTATCTTTCCCATTGGATTACATTTATTAAGTGATAGGGGAGAAGGTAGGAATATCACGTTTGGTATTTAATTAATTGATTTCGACATCCCTTTGTTTGGTATCTAAGGAATTAATTTCAACATCCTTTTTGTAAATTTCAAGTTTATGTCACAACCATGGAAATGACACTTTTAGAAAGATCATATTTTCCTGTCCTAACCATTTGGTGCCTGCAACCTGTTCCTGGGTCACGTACGTAGGTGCGAGTGGCAGTTGGCCTTTGTGTTCTCCGCAATACAGCCACATAATAGAGGGAATGTGTGGTGGCAGGATGGGCCACTCTGGCAGGGTGGGGGCGGGGTTATGCATAGCCCCATTTGCACTTCCGCCTCAGCACATGCACTATGAACGTCAAATTAGGCTATTGTCACTCCAGACATCCTGGGACTAGGACAGGGTGGCAGTATATTCCAGAAACGTCTATAGGGGAATACTCTAGAAGTTTCTTTCTCTTTGAAGTGGGTACCAGGTATAAAAATAAGACTCTCAGACCCACTTTTCTGTTCACTTTTGGACTGTACTTTAGGGCAAACATCCTAACACAGGAGTGAGCAGCTACTGGCTACTATTTGTGTCCTGTAGCATTTACTGCTATTTTCTTAGCGCAAATTGCATCCTGTGGCTCATTTTGGATGCATTATGCATTAAGAAAATGCTGTATTAAACTTCTCACATAATTACTCATAATTACTAATAATTGTTCGGCAATTACTCTAGAGAGAATTAGGCTAGTTACACCCACCCCTAAGCAGCTCTTCTCTGGAAGGGTATCCAGCCTCTTGGTGCCCTTTTCAGACACCCTGCAGCTTTGTCTCACTGAAGAGTTTTGACTTCCAAAAAAGAGACTAAGGCCCTCATCACAACCCTGGCGGTCGGTGTTAAAGCGGCGGTAATACCGCCAACAGGCCCGCGGTAAAAAAAATTGGATCATGAGCACGGCGGAAACCAGCAACCAAGACAGCTACTTTAACACTCCGACTGCCACGGCGGTAGCACCAAATACGGCAGCGGTCACTGCCAACAGACAGGCGGAAGACAATATACCACTCATCGCATCACAACCCGCCTACCTGCCAGCTTTTCCGGGGCAGTACCAATGCCATCAAAAGCATGGCGGAAACAGGACTTGGAAGGGAAACCGCTCGACACTCAACGAAGAACAAGAACACCATGGAGCCCTACCTACAGGTCCTGCCCATGCTGGTCTACTTCCTCATCTACCAGGAATACGAAGGGCGGCACAGTGAGTAATGCACCTAGTACACGGGGGGAGGAAAAATTGAGTGACACACACACATGCAACACTCCCACCCCACCCACACCCAAAACACCATACACACAAACACATGCAGCAACATTACAGATACAACCCGTAACCCCCTTGAAGAATGCAAGGACAAAAGGAATTGAGTTAAATCAGTGATATTTTAGAAATAGGCAGACATACGTAATAATTTGCAAAACAGTATTTACAAAAATATTCAGTACGTACATAAGGCAGTACATTGTCCATTCAAAATGTCCGCGGGCCACTGGACCAAAAATCATGGGCCAAGTCCACACTTGACTCCTGCCTCAATACAGAGAGAACACTGCAGCAGCATCAGGTCGAAAACACAGTACCTCAGGGGGAAAAGGGTGGCACCTCAGCCGGAAGATGGAATAACGCCACTGCTCCTCGAGGGGGCTCCATGCCCACAGCGATGTCCTGGCGAGTGCAAGGGCACAGTCTCTCTAGTGGGTATTTTCCCCACTGCTTGGTCCTGGGGAGTGCAAGGCCACAGTCTCTCAAGTTGGTGGTTTGACCACTACTTGGTCCTGGGGAGTGCAAAGCCACAGTCTCTCAAGTCTCTCAAGTCTCTCAAGTGGGTGGTTTGCCCGCTGCTTGGTCCTGGGGAGTGCAAAGCCACAGTCTCTCAAGTGGGTAGTTTGCCCACTGCTTGGTCCTTGGGAGTGCAAGGCCATAGTCTCTCAAGTCTCTCAAGTGGGTGGTTTGCCCACTGCTTGGTACTGGGGAGTGCATGGCCACAGTCTCTCTAGTGGGTGGCTTCTCCAATGGGACTGGAAGGGGGCTTGTGTCCAGTCTGCCTAATCCTGCCAAGGATAGGGTGAGTGGATGCCTTCCTCCACTGGTTCTCGAGGGGGATTTGTGCCCACTCTGCTTCATCCTGCCAAGGATAGGGATAGTAGATGCCTTTCCCCACTGGTTCTGGAGGAGGCTTTGCACCCCGTCTGCTTCATCCTGCCAAGGATAGGGATAGTGGATGACTTTCTCCACTGGTTCTGGAGGGGGCTTTGTGCCCAGTGATAAAACACTTGGGGTGTGGCAGTTCACAGTCCCTCACCTGGGTGTCTAAGGCACGAGATATGCAGGGAACAGGTTGCATGATAGTCCATGGAGGCAGAGCTAGACTCCATCCTGCGGCCTCTAAAGCTGCAAACTGGTGGTAGTGCCAGTGCTGGTGGGGGTAATGCAGTGGGTGTGGGAGGCTCCAGCCCTTCTTCTGCAGCCTCAGGCAGCTGCCCCCTAGGGATGCTGCTGCTGCCAGTGGTGCTACTGTCAGCGGTGCAGGTGGCGGTGCTTGTGGCGGGGCCTGCAGCGGTGCTAGCTGCAGAGCAGGTGGCAGTGGTGGCCGTGGTGCATGTGCCTGGTGCTGCCAGTGGTGGAGGGAGGCTCCATCCCTTCTCCTGCAGCCTCAGATGGCTGCCCACTGGGGCTGCTGCTGCTGACAGTAGTGGTGCTAGCGGTGGTGCAGGTGGTAGTGCAGGTAGCGGTGCAGGTGGCGGTGCTAGCGGTAGGGCTGCTGGTGCTGCTGGCCGCGGTGCAGGTGGCGGGGTTGGCGGTTGTGCTGGTAGCCACCAAGCCTTCACCTGCAGCCTCTGATGGCTGAAGTGCTTTGCCTGTGTTTTCTGCCCCTTCCGCACCTTGGCTGATGGTGGTGTGACCTTGGGTCTGGAAGCTGGGGTCTTTGAGGTGGCCTTGCTGGGTGGTTCGTGCTTCTTGCTGTTGCTGCATGCTGTCCCCCTCTTCACCTTGGCAGGTGGCAGAATGGTTTTGTCCTTTGCAGTGGTTGGTGGCACACTGGCTGGGCTGATGGGTGCCCCCCTTGAGCTGCAGGAACCACAGTGGACGTCAACTTGGTGGCTGAGGTGCTGGGCTGGGTTCTGGACACCCTGGCCTGAGGGGAAGGACAGGGGGTAGGGAAGAGGTCCATGTTTGCAGGAAAATCTTCTTAGAGACACTGGGGTGGGAAGAGGGAGAGGGTTTGGGAGTGGAGGAAGAGGGAGTGGTTGTAGGAAGTGTCTGTCTGCTGACTTTGGGTGCAGGTGCATGGGCTGGAGTCTGTTGTTAGGTGGGTGGCTGTTGGATGGGTGGCTGCTTGCGTTTGTCTACTTTGGGAGGAGTGGTCACAGACACAGTGGGAGAGGACACAGGGGACTTGTGCATGGATGTGGGGGTGGTGAATGCCAGTGAGGGGTGTGTAGTGATGGGCATGCTGGTGACGGAGGTAGTGGATGAGGATGTAGTGCATGCAGGTGTGAGTAGAGACGCTACTGGGAGGGAGGTGGACGAGGAGGAGGAGGGGGACACATTGGAGGCAATGGAAGTTGGTGTGTCTGCATGGGGATGGTGCTTTTGTGAGTGCCTGGGAGATGAAGTGTGATGCTTATGTTTGCCTGAGCCACTTCTGTGTGTTGATTTGTGTGAATGCTGGTCTGAAGGTGTGCTTGGGATAGGCTGGGGTTGAGGGGATTGGGTCTGGGTAGAGGAAGTTGGAGGGGGAGGCTAGAGACAGAGACAATGGCTGCCATCAGGGAGGAGGTCAGTGCCGGAAATGCTCTCTGTTGGGCGGCCACGACAGAGTGAATGCCCTCCAGGTATGCATTTGTTTGCTGCAAATGCCTCTCGACACGCTGGATGGCATTCAGAATGGTTGACTGCCCAACAGTGAGGGATCTCAGGAGGTCAATAGCCTCCTCACTGAGGGCAGCAGTGCTGACTGGGGCAGGGCCTGAGGTGCCTGGGGCGAAGGAGATGCCCACCCTCCTGGGTGAGCGGGTAATGGAAACACGCTGAGGGGCTGCTGGGAGGGCGGTGCTGGTAGGGGGGGTGGTGGCTGTACCTGTTGTTCGGCTGGGCACCGAGGTGTCCGCCACCACCAGGGAGCTTCCATCGGAGGAGGAGTCGCTGTCTGTGGTGCTCCCCTCGCCCTCCGTCCCACTAGTGCCCTCACGGTCGGTGAATTCGGCTTCCATGCCCATGTGGGATGTGGCTCCCTCTGTCGCCTGTGCCTCAGCTCCTCCGCCAGATGATGCTAATGCACACAAGGACAGGGTGACAAAACAAAAAGGGGGGGGAGAGACAGAGGATACACTTGGTCATTGCCAGCAACAACACTACAGTTGGCATACACAACACACAGGGAGCAGCCCTATGCACTAGGCCATGCATTACCAGTTACACAGCTAGTCACCAGCCCTGTGTGGCTAATAGGTGAGCCCAAGGTCCCCACCCAGTATAAGTAGGTGTCTGGGTATGGGGTTGTCCCTAAGGGTTAGTGTGTGTCTAACAGTTGTCCCTCAATATTTGCAGGTGACTCTGGTTACCCCAACATCTCATGGCTACTGACCCCAGTGAGGAAAACCAGGACAAGGGCAGAGGAACAGGAGGATTATTGAAAGGACCTTCGGCCTCCTAAAGGCCAGGTTCCCGTGCCTCCATCTGACAGGTGGCTCCCTGTACTACTCACTCAAGAAGGTGTGCCAGATCATCGCTGCATATTGCACAACCAGGACTTGAGACTCAAGGTGCCTTTTCTGCAGGAGGATGTGCCTGGAGATGATCTTCTGGCAGCAGTGGAGCCTGTTGACAGTGAGGAAGAGGAGGCGGAGAAAGAAGATGTTGACAATTGAAGAAATATAATTCAGCAGTACTTCCAGTGAAACACAGGTAAGACACTGTAACTTCACTTAACTTTTCAGTTTTCTGTTGGACATTGTACATGGCAGCCTGATTTCCCTATGTCTAAGGCCACTTAGTGTACCCTTCGGCATCTATATTTTCCGATCTCTGTGGCCCTCGCTGGCTCCTGCTAGGTGTACTGCTGCCCACCAAAGGTCATTCAAAAGTATCTTAAACTGTACAATATGACTTGCAATGCTTTGATAATGTTGTACTAATATATGTTTGAATCATTTCATAGACTCCAGCTTTGTATTTGTTCCAAGGGGTGTTTATTTAAGTGCTCATAAGTAGAGGGGGATGTGCAATAGGCTAGGGTGATGGTGGAGAAATGTCTAGGGTAGAGTCCAGTATATTTGTAACACAGGTGCATTGTCCGAGGGGACATAGGAAGGTGAGTAATGGCAGTTCAAGGTGGACAGGGTGACAGAGTGGGACAGAAGGGTGACAATGAGGAGGTCTTATTTCCTGGTGGGCATCTTGGCAATGTTGTCTGGCTTCTGCCTGGATCGCAGGTACCGTTTGCGGGGTGGTTCTCCTTCTGCAGGGGGTGGGGTGCTGGTGACCTGTTGTTCTTGTGGCAGGGCCCCCTGTCCACTAGCGCCGGCGGAGGCGGAGGGCTGTTCATCAGTGTGGCTAGTGTCAGGGGCCCGTTGGTGTGCCACTGCCTCCCTCATGGTGTTGGCCATGTCAGCCAGCACTCCTGCAATGGTGACCAGGATGGTGTAGATGTGTTTGAGGTCCTCCCTGATTCCCAGGTACTGTCCCTCCTGCAGCCGCTGGGTCTCCTGCAAGTTGGCCAGTATCTGGCCCATGGTCTCCTGGGAATGGTGGTATGCTCCCAGGATGGTAGTGAGTGCTTCATGGAGAGTGGGTTCCCTGGGCCTGTCCTCCCCTTGTCGCACAGCAGTCCTTCCAGCTTCCCTGTTGTCCTGTGCCTCTGTCCCCTGAACCGTTTGCCCACTGCCACTGACCCCAGGTCCCTGATTGTCCTGGGCTTGTGGGGTTGCCTGTAGTGGTGGACACACTGCTGATTGATGTGTCCTGTGGACAGTGGCATGGGCCCGGTGGGTGGGTGCTGTGATGGTGTTTCCTGAGGGGGGAGGCTCTGTGGTGGATAGGGACTGTTGCAGGGTAACCGACTGTCCAGAGATCCCTGATGGGCCAGGCTGGTCATCGTGATCCAGGCATGCAGAGCTGCTGCTTTCACTGTTGGCCTCGTCTGGGGGGGGGCTGGATATAGCTGGCACCTCCTCTCAGGTGACGTTGAGTAGGGGTCCTGTGGGGATGCAAATGCGTGTGCCATCTTGAGCATGGGTGTGTTTCCCTGTATGATTGTGATTTCCCTGTCAGCTTTGCCTTGTGTGCATGGTGATTTTGTGTGCTTGCGGAGTCTCTCTACTGTGCATGCTGTGGTGATGGGTGTCCATGCAGGTCTGTGATGGGGGTCCATGCATTGGTGTTACATGCAGGGCTTGGTATTGGGATGGGTGGGTTGTGATAGTGGGGTATGTGTGAGGTGGTGGAGTGATGGGGGTGCGGGTAGGGGTAGGAGTTTGTGATGGCATGCAGGTTGAGTGTAGGGGATAAAGTAGTAAAGATTTGATTTACTATAGTCCAGTCCTCCTGCTACTCCTGCGAAGCCCTCAGGATGCATTATTGCCAAGACTTGCTCCTCCCATGTTGTTAGTTGTGGGGGAGGAAGTGGAGGTCCACTGCCAGTCCTCTGTACGGCTACCTGGTGTCTTGCAACCACAGATCGTACCTTCCCCTGTAGGCCTTTCCACCTCTTCCTGATGTCATCCCTTGTTCTGGGGTGCTGACCCACAGCGTTGACCCTGTCCACGATTCTCCACCATAGCTACATCTTCCTTGCAATAGACGTTTGCTGCACCTGTGATCCGAATAGCTGTGGCTCTACCCGGATGATTTCCTCCACCATGACCCTTAGCTCCTCCTCTGAAAACCTGGGGTGTCTTTGGGGTGTTATGAATGTGGTGTGAGTGGTACGTGTGAGGATGTGTGGGGTGATGTGTGGGGTGTTGTGTTGTGAGGTGCGTGGATGGTATATGGGTGATGATGTATTGTGCCTCTGATTGAGTGGGTGCTCCTGGCTTGTCTCTCTCTGCTTGCTCTCTTTTTTTCGCTGCAAGGGGTTGTGGGTAATGTGGGTGTGTGTTTTATAGTGGTGTGGGTGTGTGGGAGTGGTGTGTGTATGTGTGTCAGGTATGTGTATTTTGAATTGTCCAATGTGGTGTAGTTTTGTAAGTGTGTGTGTATTTTGAGCGCGGCAGTGTGTACCACCAACGGTTTACCGTGGTTGAAAGACCGTTGCGGTGATTCATGGGTCCTGATACTGTGGGCGTATTCCTGTTGGCGTAATGGTGTGGGTTTTGCTATCGCCAGTTTATCACTGACCTTTGGTCTGGCAGACTTGTGTGGGTGTCTGTATAGTGGCGGATTTCTTGGTGTGGGTCTTAATGTCTGTAGCAGAATACTGCCGCAGTCACGGTATGTTGGCAGCTGTCAGCACGGCGGTAGACAGCATTTACCACCACGGTTGTAATGAGGGCCTAAATCCAAACGTAGAAATCTTCACCGTACTTTGTCCAGCGGCTCCTCAATGACATCTCCTCCTCGGATACCACCAGTTTCCTTGCCCTGCTAAACTTTACCTTCTCAGACATTTTTCCTTGAAATTTCTTTGAAGTCCAAAGAAGAGGGGTTATCTGGCCTAATCCATTTTTGTGTATCTGAACCATGCTGCATCATGATCTGACATAACCTTTGACTTTGCATCGTTCCCACTCGGCCAGATATCCACTGTTGGCGCTTCGATCTTGTAGCCTCTAGTTAATTCTAATACATTTAAAAATCATAACTCTGGTTCTACTGAGTTTAATTTTTGTCTTTTTGGTGTCAAAAAAATTATCAAATGTCACTCTATTTTTCTAAAATCGTGTGGGGTTTTTCTTTTGTTGTGTTCTCTCTTTATTACTGTTTCAGTGCTGCATACCTAATTTACACATTGCGTCTCAGTTAAGCCTAACTGCTTTTGTGCCAAGCTACCAGAAGGTTAAGCACAGGTTAATTTAGGGACCTTTTGTGGCTCACCTTGACAAGGATTGTGGATCTTGCTTCAAAAGGGCTCACACCCCTTTCCACAAAAAACAATTCCTAGCAGTCATGTACATCACCCAGTACTGCACCACAGCAAAAAAGACACCGATTACCATATGTTCAGGGGTGGGATAACTGAATAAATCTGCCACCTGCTTCTGGCCAATGGAGGGTTTAAATTTAGTTTGCCACTGCAGGTCCTAATTAGGTGCACACTTCAGTTACCTCTTGATATTTTAAAATGACAGTCAGATATGATCGCTCTACCATTTCTCTCTATGACCTTTGCCTCCTCAGGACCATTAACCTTAAATAAGAAAAACGTAACTGCTGGGCAAGCAACGTTGGTAGACAAAATCGCCATAAATAGTGACATGCACGTGCAGGGGCCCCAAATCTTTAAACACCTCCTTTGCAGCCTTAGGTTACTGACACACCCATTACCTAAAGGCAGACCTTAAATAGTGACACTCTACCTAAACACAATAATAACAGATTGTTTATAACATTTCTGTATTCTGTCCTGCACTCCTTCTTACTCTGCTGCCTCCAGTGACCCATGGTTGAAGATCACAACCCTGGTCAGTCATGCATCACTCCTAAATATTTTCCAATAAGAAACTCACTTCAAGTCTTCATTCTTTCAACCTTGAGCTAACAGTCCGCTAAAGCATTTTAATGCTTCTTCAGAAGTATGAAGTGATATATTGCTGCAATTACAATACAATCCAAAATATACTGATTGGGTCATTACGACCCTGGCGGTCAGTGTAATAGTGGAGGTAGTACCGCCAACAGGCTGGCGGTACATACCGCCATATT
The DNA here is from genome assembly GCF_031143425.1 of Pleurodeles waltl. NCBI lineage: Eukaryota > Metazoa > Chordata > Amphibia > Caudata > Salamandridae > Pleurodeles > Pleurodeles waltl. Next base: position 1,733,419,192 of record NC_090444.1, read on the forward strand.
ATGACATTGGCGGTTTGGCAAAAGGTAAACCGCCAATGTAACACACCGACCTCCACAGCGGTAACGATTGCCAGGCTGGAGACTACAGTCTCCATCCCGGCGTCCGTCACTAGGCCGCCTGTGGCAATATGACCCGTCCACCGCCATGGTTTCCATGGCTCCTGTACTGCCACGAAAACCATGGCAGTAGGCACTATCAGTGCGGGGAATTCCTTCCCTGGCACTGATAGGGCTTTCACCCATTCCCTCCCCAGAGTCCTTCCTCATCCTCCCCCTCCCGACTCCCCCGACATACACACACCTACATGCGCATACATACACACTCATACACACCCGCATATCCACATTCACCCATGCATGCATACATTCATGCACACACATTCACCAACACTCACTAACATAAATTCTAGCACACACGCCATCACACGACACAACATACACGTACACTCACATCCATTCATGTACACACACATTCCACATGCCTCACACCTGCATGCACGCATACAAACACAGTCACACACACACTCCCACACACACACAATACCCCCATCCCCTGTTGGAGAACCCGACTTACCTGCTTGCAGGGAGTCCTTCAGCAGGAGACGGGACGCAACGCTGGTGCCAGCAGCAGCATTCGCCAGCAGGGCACCGCCAGGCCGTATCATGGCTCATGATGCGGTTTGGCGGCGCTCTACAGCAGCGACACCTTACTGCCGTCTGCTGCCATGACCGTAGCCGGAATTCCACCAGCCTTCTGGCGGAATTCCAGCTACCGTCATATTTTGGTGGACGGTTGGTGGCCACGGCGATGGTATGTATTGCGGCTGTCGCCGTGGCAGTAGGCGGCTTTTATCGCCAATATAATAATGAGGGCCTGAGAGCCTTTAAATACTGATACCCAGCATAATCTGTGAATGGCATCACATAGACATACTCCCTGCCAAGAGAAAGACCTACATAACTGAGACATATATTTTTCTCAATATCTCCAGAAGTAACACAATGCTTAATTTTGAGTAAGGACATCACTGCCATAGAGAAGCATTGAATACCTACAAAGCCCTTGCCCAGAGATTCCTACAGTACTGACACACTGCCTGTCCAGTGACATATATGAAACAATGACCGTCGAAAGGATTTAATAATCAAGTTTTTAACATGTGTTTCTTTTTTCAGATATATTTGAAACCATTTTCTTTGCAATATCCCCTCAATGCTATGGAGTGGAACTTGATTAAAGAGAAAAGTGTGTTTAATGCATGAAATGATAAATTAACAGACTTTCATTGATGGTACTTTATATCGCATTGATGATTCTACAGTATAACATTATGTTAGATTTTTGTTTGCCAGAACAAGTTGAATATTGACATAGCTCTGCCCAATAGGAGCCCTAAAATAGTGGCACAGCTTCTGCACTGAGGGAGACACTGACTAGTGACATACCCTCTGCACAGAGATCAGGAATAGTGACATACTATTTCTCCAGAGAGAGAGAAAGAGAGAGAGCTGAAGTATTGGTATGCTCACAGAGAGAGAGATTTGGAACAGTAGAGCACTGGCTGTCCCCAAATGGACATTAAGGGGCACATTTATGGGATCTGAGAATGTGTACAAAACCCTGGGCGTTGCGTGGGAACACGCACACAACACCAATGGAGCCCTTTCCCAGTGCAGGATAAAGCTATGCAGCGATTTGAGCTGGGTTGCCTTACTCTTGATTTTTGGAGCCTCTCCATGCAACACAAAGTGGATTTGCACGACTTCAAACATCTGACTTAGAAGTATGTGCCACACATGTACCATGTTGTGTAGTGCAAACATGACACAAGCCTCTCATAAATATTCCTCTAAGTTCTGACGCCCCGTCCCAGTCCTGAGACCTAATTAGAATATTGACACACCCATTGCACAGAGAGTGAAACCTAGATGAGTGACCCAGACAGCAAAGCCAGAATAGTGAATTGCATTAGTGCACAACCACTTGTCTACAGAAAGTCCTACAATACTGACACATCCCATCAGGTGAGAAAATAATTCTTGCTTTAATGTCTTCTTAGCTGTCTGTCAGGATCTTGTCATAAAATAAATAATTAAATACATACAACATGTATAGAAATATACATCCATATCAATAGAGGACTTTTGGGTCAGCTCTGTTCTCATATTACTGAGTGTCCTTTTCACTCTTTCCATCATTGACAGTGAAATGCATCACATTTGCACGGCGACCTGCAAATGATTTTGCTTTAGTGTTAGTGCTGGTTGACCAGTTCTTTGGTTTTGTTTTTCTCCTTCTACAAGTCCCTTTTCAGCTTCTCTTTTTTATTCTAATGTTTCTTAAGAGGACTGTACTGCTCACCAGGCAGTGCTAACAGGTTGCTTGATTGACGCTCCTTTCACCTGCAGTGTGTCACATCCCATGTGGCCACTTCCTCTAAACCAGGAGACGATTATAGAAGGCTTTTATCCACAGTGTATCATTCTCTCACCATTCCAAGATGGCCAATGTTGGACATGGCCCTTCTACAGGGTCATTCCCCAGACTTTTTGCTTTTGCCTCCTTATTTTTCTGACCTTTGTTGGCTGACGTTGTGACTCTGAGCACTTTTTCACTGCTAACCAGTGCTAAAGTGCATGTGCTCTCTCTTACAAATTTGGTATGATTGGATTATACCTGATTGGCATATTTAATTTACCTATAAGTCCCTTGTAAAGTGGTATCCCTATATCCAGGGCCTGTAAATTAAATGCTACTAGTGGGCCTGCAGCGCTGCTTGCGCCACCCACTGAAGTAGCCTGTCTAACCTAAGCCTGTGTGTGCAGTTTCCTGCCACAGGGACCTGGCATCTAAATTTACTTGCCAGGCCCAGAACTCCCCTTTTACTACATGTAAGTCACCCCTAAGGTGCGCCCTAGCTAGCCCTTTGGGCAGGGTGCCATGTATGTAGAAAGGCAGGACATGTGCGATGTTGCGTGGCCTGTCCTGGTAGTGACAAACAGCCTAACTGGTGTGAGTGCTGCCCTCTCATAGGAATGCATTGGAGATGCCCTGCCTTATGTGTAAGGGGTATTGTCTGATTTATGAGGGGTAGTGTAGGCATGTTTGGTATGGTTGTAACAGTGGTAAGAAATGTTGCTTAGTGGTGTGGGTATATTTTTTATTACTATCGCAGAAATGCCACTTCTAGAAAGTCTGGGCAGACTGACAGTTGGGGCTTTGTGCATACTTCTCAGACAGCCTGAACACAGGGAGGGTGGAGGTGACACAGAGGTGCATCTACATATTGTAAAGCCTTCCTGGGCTGAGAGAAGGGAGAGGCAGGGCACACCTGCATTTGTAAAGACTGTGCCCTGGCTCACACAATAGGGTCGTTAACCCCCCACTGATGTTTGGAGCCTGTGCTGAAAGGAGAGAGGGGGCACTCCCAGAACCAGTTGTAACTGGCTGGAACCTCTTCTCCCTACCATTGTGAAACACTGTAAAAACTGACTATAAGTACAGGGGAATTTTCCCCACAATTTGAACACTCTTGGAACTGAAACTGGACACAGAGCGCTGATGAATGGACTCACCAGGAAACCACCTTGGACTGCTGCTGCTCTGCTGACCTGTGACCTGCCTGGTCACCAGAAGGTCTGGCACCACCTGCACCCCTTGTGCTGGCCTGGAGCTGGGCCCACCAGCCCTGTGCTCCTTGTGTTTGGCCTGTTCCCAGGGGCAGGGTGCTGTACCCCTGACCCCTGCCACAATCCTTACAGCTGGGACAGAAAGCGCTGTAAAAAGCGCTCTGTGGGATGCCCTGGTGCTTTGCTAAAGCACCACTCGCCTGAAGGGAAATCACCGCGTGGCACCGAGTTCATAGGAGTGCCCTCACGCTTGGAGGAGCACTTTCCTGCCGCTGTAATCACCGCCGCAGACCGGGTGTAAAGCAGAGCCCTCGCGCTTCAATGAACGCTCTCCTGCCGCGAAAAATCACCGCCGCAGCCTGGCTCCCTTTGTGTGTGGGGCGCCGGAACCGCGCTGCCTCCAGTGCCCCCAGGGCACTGACAAGATCTCTCTGAAAGGAGCCTGCCACTCCTGTCGTGCTCCTGGGGTGCACAGACCTGGACCCTTGCCCCTGGGGTACTGGTGAACTTCGCTCCACGTGGGAGCCACCCTCAGCCAGAGGAGACGGGCAGGAGCTCCTCCGGAGCAGCCCAACCTCCGCAGCTGCCCTTCGAGGTCGCGGGCGGGAGGAGACCTCATCGGAGGTCACTGCGCCGTGAGACCTCGTTACCATCCACATCGCAGGTTCCAGGTGCGGAAAGGGAGTTCCTTTTCCCCCTGACACTGCCAAAGGGGTGTGATCACCCCATTTCACCATAAAGGCAGTTGCTTGACAATTAGGCCCCCCCCTTCGGAGAGGGCCGTCAGAGGTCAGGGGGGGGGGGGCCCCACCAGGATTGCAGGTCCTCGGAGGGGCCCGTTCTTTTTCTTCCGTGGAGAGGGTGTAGATCACCCCTCCTTTCCAGGAGACTGGCGCGGCCCCTGTTTTCCATGCATAGGAGCGCTGGGGGCCCCCATACTCCTCCTTAGGCACTGGAAGTGCCTCTTCATCCAACCAGGTACTCGTTTTCTTTTTTTTTTTATATTTATTTATAATTTTATATAAACAATATACAACAAAAATATAGAGTTCTTCCCTCTGCCCTTACAATTGTATCTCAAAAACAGTTAAACAATAGTGGATTCTCAACACTTCAAGTATTCTTCATGGCTCGAATCTCAAGAGTTCTTAATGTTCAAGCTGAGTTAGCTCCAATAGAAGTGTCCAATATATGTATGAAGCAGTCCCCTGCCACGAGAGTTCAGCAGGTCGTCAAGCCCAAGGGCCGGGCTCTAAACATATAGGGAGAGAGAGAGAAACAAAAATCTCAACAAAGTAAAGAGAAGGACAGGGAGAAAGAGCCAGGGGGAGCAAGTAGTTCTCGCAACAGCCGTTCCATCTGACTGCAGCCTGTAGAAACGGGGACAGCCCACGACACCTTAAGATTCCCGTCCACAGCAGACCCCTTAGACAGATTCAGATTCAAGGTATAATCACAGAAGCGCCCAGATGTCCCGCGGCCTAGAGCCAGCCGGCATTAGCTCCCAGTAGTTCGTTAATTTCTCCTGGCAGAACGCAGCATCTTGCAGCCAATCCGAGGCCCAAGGAGAGCGAGCCCAGCCCCAACAAATTGCCACCCTGCGCTTAGCCAGCAGCAACATCATACCAGCCAGGCGTCTCATCGCAGTCTGCACTCCACTCATCTCACCCAGCAGCGCCATCAAGGGAGAAGCAGAAATCTCCTGACCAATTATCCCAGAGAGCGCACAGAAAACCGTCCTCCAGTAAGCATACACTTCCGGACAAGCCGACTCCAAGTGTAGAAAATCAGCGTTAGTGGCCCGGCATCTCGTACAGATGTCATCCGCCCGCAGCCCCATAGCACATAGACCTCGAGGGGTGTAATATAGCCGGTGCAAAAACTTAAAATGTATAAAGCATAGCCTGTAGTTGGGTGAGAGATCCTTCATATACGCACAACACGCTCTCCAGGCATCCTCTGTAATGATCTCCCCTACATCCTCCGCCCACCTCACCTTCACCGACAGCCCCACCCCCTGCTCCTGTACACAGCCATACAGCTTTGTGATAAGCCTCCAAGGAGACCACGCACTTCGCACCGCCTCCAGCGCGCGGCAGGGCGCGTGGGTCACAGGGGAGCCCGTCCGCCCACACAATAGGATAACGGGATCGACACTCCGCTGTTCCAGTTGACAGAGGTAACACAACCGACTTCGTCCAGTTTATCGCCACTCCAGAAATACCTCCAAACCTGACAATCTCATCTAACAGCGCATCTAAGTTGCGTGCAGGGTCGCGCACATACAGTGCCACATCGTCGGCATGGAAATCAGAATCACTCTCTGTCGGAACGGCAGCCCCCTCTCACTGTGGTGTTGTCTCAAAAAGGCCGCCAGAGGCTCCATTGCGATTGCAAAAAGCAATGGCGACAGGGGGTATCCCTGCCTAGTTCCACGCGCCACCGCAAAAGGCTCCAACACACAGCCGTTCACCTGCAAGCGGGCCACTGGCTGCGAATATTGCAAACGTATCCAGTTCACAAAACGTCTGCTCATTCCCACCCTTTCCAGAAGCGCAAACAGATATTGCCATAGCAATGAGTCGAACGCTTTAGTAGCATCTAGAAACACCACTGCAGCCACATCATCGGCAGAAATTAAACCAGCAATGACAAAGAATGTTCGTAGGTTGTGCGCGGTGGACCGCCCTGGAATGAACCCTGACTGATCCGGAAGCACCAGTCTCGTCATAAGAGGCTGCAGCCGAGCCGCTATCATTTTAGCCAATATCTTGTTATCAATATTAATCATCGATAGAGGTCGATACGAATCACAGCTAGCTGCAGTCTTACCAGGCTTAAGGATCGTGACAATAAGCGCCTCGCGCAGAGGGGCCGGGAGGGCTCCCTCCTGTAGGGCCTCATTATACATCTCAAGCAGATAGGGCGCCAAGATGTCAGCATATTCTTTGTAAAACGCCGGTGTCAACCCATCCAACCCAGGGGCCTTGTCTCCGGGAAGGCCCCGAATCGCAGCCTTTACCTCTTCTATAGTGAAGGGGACATCCAAATATTCCCTATGCGCCCTGTCAAACCAGAGAAGACTAATGTCTGAGAAGTATCTTTGAATCACCTCCACGGGAATCGCAGAGGGGGCAGAATACAGATCCTGAAAAAATGCAGTGAAGACCTTCAAAACCTCAGACGTACCCATCACTCATTCTCCACTCGGATCATCCATCTCAGCCACATAGCTGCTAGCCCATGGCCTGCGGAGTAAACTCACCAAGGTGCTCCCAGCTCTCTCCATAGCGTCTGGCCCATGCAAATTTCCCTAAGAAGTGTAATTCTCTCAGAGAGGCCTCCTCGTATGCCGAGATCGCAGTCCGTAAGGCCGCCAATGTAACTCCCGACCAATCCAACACCAGCCGGGCCTCCAGCTCCGCAATCTGGCCCTCCAAGTCAGCCAGCTCCCGCTGCAGCGTGCGTAATACACTGTGTTGCTTTGAAATACATGTCCTGCGCACGACCACCTTAAAGGCTTCCCACAACGTGCCAGCAGATTTCACCGAACCTGCATTCTGTTCGAAATAAAGGTTAATATCTTGGTGCAGCTCCTCACGGAACACCTCATCTCTAAGCGCCTCTAGTGGAAGTCTCCAAACATAAGTCTGAGTGGGTCCATCCAAACCGGGGAGTGGTCTGACAGTGTACGAGCCAAATGGTCAACGGAGCGGGTCCATAAAGCTACATCGAGCAAGCCTATCCAACGATCAAGGAGCGACCAACTATTATGCACATAATTTACACAAGTGCCCTCCCGGGCCGCAGGGTGTCGCATCTGCCACAAATCCACTAACGACGCATCCTCCATAACTGCGGACAAGACGCGAGCAGCAGCAGAACGTTGCACCCGAGCCGCACTTTCTCTATCAAGGATAGGATCAAGGGTCCCATTGAAGTCTCCTCCCCATATCACAGCTCCTCCCCTCAGAGACTCAATCAATCACCAGACCTCACTGAAGAACTCAGGGTCATCTGTATTGGGTCCATACACAGATGCAAGGCGGCACGGCCTATCCATCAGTACCCCACTAAGCAGTACATACCGTCCCATTGGGTCAATAATCACCTTACGAGTGCGCCACTGTAACCCTTTCTGTATCAAAATCGCTACGCCTCTAGCATAACGTGAGTACACAGAGCGATGGGGCATCAGCGCCCCCCCCTCCGTCGGCCCCCCTCAAATGAGAGTTTAGCTTGCCTCTGCTCCGCCTTCCCGGAGTGCATCTCTCACTCAGCAGAACGTCTCCAGATATATAACGCTAACCTCCGTGGAAGTTCAAGAAAGGGAGCCAGGCGTACAGATCTCGCGCACCAAGTCTGCTAGGCTGCTTCCAGTCAGCCCTGTCCGACCCCGGTCATCCAGGTCGCACACTCAGCTCTGTCACACCAACTGTTCGCACAATATGTGTTCCAAAGGGCACCGCAGCCCCTCTGACCTTTATAAGACGGGCCCAAGACACAGGGGCCAATTCACGCCGTACTGTTTCCAGTCAGCCCTGTCCGACCCCGGTCATCCAGGTTGCACACTCAGCTCCGTCACACCAACTGTTCGCACAATATGTGTTCCAAAGGGCACCGCAGCCCCACTGACCTCTATAAGACGGGCCCAAGACACAGGGGCCAATTCACACCGTACTGCTCCTCCACGTTGCCCTCCATGCCAGGCAAGGCAACTTCTGGCCAGCTATTCACAGCCAGCCGCGGGACCATCCCACTCCAGCCAGGAGTGAGGGAGAAGGGGGGGGGGGGGCCGTGGTCCGACCCGACCACCAAGTGGCCTCCCAAAACCCCCAGACACCAAGATATGGCCCAACGGAGGTCTCCTTCACTGCCCAGGGTCGTCCTCCAGCAATAGGCGGCCTCCGGCCACCGAACGCTCCGTGCCATCCGCGCGGCCGACAAAGCAATCCCCAGGTGTAGAGGGTGGGGGGCCGCGGCACAACACCGCCGCCGAAAGGCACCCTGGTGTGTCTCAATGGGCACAGCCCCAGGAGCCCTCCAGGACTCCCCGGGGTCCGCGCGATGCAGCTCTGCATTCGGCGCGGTGGCCAAGACCACGCCATGAGGGGACCGGCTTCCCCTCTCGTGCCGCCGATCTGCCTCCGCTCTCTGCGGCAAGAGGGCGACGCCGATCTCAGGCACTCCCCCGCCGCCTCATTGCTCGGCCAGCGCCGTTCTGGCCCGGTAAATATTAAAGTTGGGCTCCTGTCTGAGCAGAGCCTCACGGAGTGCCAGGCATCTTGCTGGCTGGCTAGCTCCACCCCCCCAGGCACTCGTTTTCTAAGGGACCAAGAATAATGATAATCCAAAGTTCTTTGGCTCATATATTACCGACCTGTGTTTGATGTTCTTTGTACATATATGTGTTAATGTTCCTTTTCTAGGCATGTCTAGCTGATATGTATGTTTATGACTTGTGGTATATTCTCTAATGTTCCTTTTATGGGTATTTAGGAATTGTTCATGACAAGTGCATATACCTTTTTCCTATACTTCCTGACTACTGCTTATGTTGCAGAATCCTGAGTACTTACGTGTTCTAATGTGACCACTGCATATTCGTGCAGAGTATTAGTAACTTGTGTAACCCTCTGACAACTGCTAGGGTAGCAGGGTATTGCTTACGTGTAATGTTGGTCTAATTATGTTTTGTGCAATACAGATTATTTTAACATAGCTCAGTGTTGTGTTTACTTTGTGGTGTGTATTTTGCGTCACGTGTGTTGTGTGTTGTACAAATGCTTTACACATTGCCTCCAGGTTAAGCCTGACTGCTCGTGCCAAGCTACCAAGGGGGTGAGCAGGGGTTATCTTGGACGTGTAACTCCCAAGCCCTGGCTAGAATGGGTAGGTTCTGCCTGGCTGAGGTGCATACCCTAGCCAACCAGAAACCCCATTTCTAATAGCCAACAATTTGTATCTGAATGGGTGCAGCCATGCTTGTAATTTAAAACAACACTGGACAATTTGCAGTACCTTTGCAAGTTGGAAAATTGCTATCATGTTTAGTTTTATTCCAGGAAGCATATTGTTTAATTTCGTTATAGAAAGCATATGGCCATCCTATTTAAACATCAGTGTGTTTTCTTATTTTGTACATGTATTCTTTGAATTTATCTTGTATGTGTCAAAGGAAGAATGCAATAATGCGCTAGTTTAAGATGTAATGGATGCATGAGAACAAATATGAGTGACAGAGTACATGTATGATGACTTGGGTGCTTACACAAACCAGTGACACAAAAGGCACTTTCGTTCATGATCTAGATCTAATGGCATTATCAATGTTTGTTATTCTTCTATACTGCAGCTCTACAATTTATTCCCTGCTTTGTATTTCCTACCTGGGAATCACAAGACTGTACATCAGAATATAAAAGATATACATTCTTTTCTGCGGAAAACATTTTTAGCGAGTCGCAATGAACTGAAAAGCGAGGAAAAGAGAAATTTCATAGAAGCATTTCTTATCAAGGAGAAGGAGGTAATGAATAACACAGTTTGTTTGCATTTAAGTTCCATATTTATTTATTCATGGTTCAAACTTTTGAATTTCTAATTTAATGGGGTTATTGTTTAGTATTTACAAAACAACACTGTTAATATTTCTGGCACCAGAATAGTAAAGCAAATCTCAATTCACACTTTCTAGTTTTCTCTGTTAAAAGCATTTATTGATGTGAGGTCTGATTTAGAGTTTGTCAGACAGGTTACTCTGTCACAAACGTGACGATATCCTGTCCACCATATTACGATTCCCATAGAATATAAAGGGATCTTAATACGGCGGACGGGATCCGTCATGTTTGTGATGGATTAACCCCATCCGCTAAATTCTAAATCAGGCCCTTACTATTTCTTTTTTAGTTATGTTTCAAACCCTTTTCATTTGGAATATTCTCTCAAGTTTAAAGAGTGGCACTAGATTAAAGAGAAAAGTGTGTTTCTTTCTTTGCCTTTTAACATACAGTTGAACGAATCAAGTTATGTTAGTGGTCCAAGATGGGTATTACTTCGTTCCTTGTAAAAATATCACTTTGAATAATACCTATTATTTTTAAAAGTGAATAATACTTTGAAGAACAACTTTAAAAAGATATTTTCTTCAAGAAGAATTTCATACAGTATGAAAATATAGATCACCACAAAAAATGTCAATTGAACACTCTTTTGCATCCAGGAAAATCAGATTTAGGGCAAATAGATCCTTCATAGAGCAGAGGAAACCAAGGTCCTGGGAAAAGCCTGAAAAGGTTTGTTACAACTAATGAAAAGATGCCTTGTCAAACCTAATGAGAGGACCAACAACTCTATCATGTTTCTAGAGGCTAGGCTGTCTACAAAACTACTTTTTCCATTCAAACCTACCAACCACCTTTCATTAAGCTTTCAAAAATGTGCTAGTTTGCTAGGTATGCCTAGGTGCTGGCTGGGCTAGTGCCAAAAATCCACAAGCTCCAAACATTGCAAACAAAAGATGCATTTTTACAGCAGAAACGTGATGTGTCTATGTTGCGTTTTCAGTATTTTCCAATTGTGGGTTTTGAGGCCACCTGCAAAAACTGGGTTCACTTTTCATGTGGAGACACGTGGAAACACTGGTTGGTTGTCAATTCGTGGATCTTCACAGATTAAAGAAATTTCCAACACAAAATGTAAATAAATTATTAATTCTAGCCATATGTGCACTTTCACCTTTTGTATAGCACTATGGGAAATGGAACTGAATCAATAGAAGTTACACCACGGTGGACACCCTCAGATGTTTAGATTGCAAAAAAACAAGGAGTTCTTAGTAAGGGCCAGACTTACATTTTGGCTGGCAAAGAAAACTCTGTTATACTGGTGGAGGAATTAATGTCTTCCATGCTGAGGCTACTCTGCCTGCCAAATTTAGAAATGACTGCCAAGCTGGCAGTCAATTCAAAAACATTGTGAGGAGCCACTATCAGGGTGGATCCTGTCAATACTTTTTTATGTTTGATGCAGTGCTCTATCAACACGATGGAGTCATCCATCAAGTTTTAAATTTTCAAAAACAAAATCCCAAAGCCGGATTTTCTTTTTGGAAAAAAAAGCCCCTCTTGTCATGGGAGCTATCTCCCACGACAAAGGGTGGCATAAGACAGTTTTCACTGTCCCTTACCACCATAGTTTTCCAGGTGGTGAAGGGCAGTGAAAGCTGACCTGCATGTCCACACATCTAAATTAGGTACCGGGACAAAGAGGTCAGCCACAGATGGCCCTTATTCAGTCAAGACGTGAGCGGCGTGCATCCATACCAGCGATGGAGTCATCTTCCCCATGGTTGCACCAATGGTCTGTCTGCATATCTATATCACACTGGCAGACTATTAACATTGCTGTTACGATGGAGTAGCCTTACTGCCACTGATATAAATCTGATACTAATTTTTTAGAGATAATCCAACACTTGAACTGTTTGGTTTTAGCACCTGCAGGTGAGCCCTAAAGCCACGTCAAAACACCAACAACTTTATTGTCCATTCAAATACTATTCACACACCGCACAGAAGACTTTCATACCACCGGGCACAGGCCCAGTCCAACAGATCAGTGCACTCACATCACACTACTGCTCCCATTCAAGGGCCCATCTCATTCATACACCACAGGATGGAATCACCTATCAACCAGGCATCAACCTAATTCCACACACCACAAACAAACCTATATAAGGACATATGTCAAGACATGTTGATAGTTGGTTCGTCCACAATCGTCACAAATCAATAAAGAGTTGGATCACATTTTTACCACCTATCAATACCTCCTTACTTTCTGAAAATTACTCAATGTGTGCCTAGTGAACCTTTACTAATGGCTTCCATGACAGCCACACGAAGATCAGAAAATCATGTCTTACAGGCATTTTTTTCACACTCACTGTGGTAAATCCTATTTCTTCCAGTTTGTGAATGCAAGTTGGGGGTGTCTGAGAATGCCTTCCAAGATCTACATTCCTTGAACTGAATAAGCATAGCTACCTTTGAAACTATGGCAAACACGCTGGGTAATGCTGCCTAAGTTCCCTAAAGAGCACATTATAAACTATGAAGAATGTTAGTTTTTCACACACAGGTAGTCAGTAAGAATGTTGCATATATCCCATCCACTTTTATGTGCAGTGCTGTGACTGCACTTCTAATACAGCAAACAGGGCAATCATTTTACCCATATGTTTGGCATTGGTGCAGGGTTTCTGTAATGTTATGATTTTTTTTGTCACAGTGGAGCGTATCCTTTTGCTAACATAGGAGCAGTCAGAGCTGATCCATGGATTAACCGAGTTGAAGAGCCAAGTGTTCTGCTTCATGTGGAATGCCATAATTTAGAGATGGTGCATATGTGTAGGGGCAGATCATTACACCCTTTTGGAGTCAATTAGGAGAAATCACTTCTCCTTGTTCTAATGCTGTGTATGAGTGGAACATGAGTGAGGATGACTTTGGCTGACCAAAAATGTCTGGAAGGTTTCGGATATCTGAGTCAGTATTGAGGTATGTTGGACCGGTGCTGTGTAAGGCCTTGCATGTGTGTGTCAGGAGTTTGAAAAGAACTGTGGATGGGGAATCACTGAAGCTGTTTGAGGTGCAGGGTTTGTGTATGTTGGGATGTTGAGGGAGGAGGTTACTTGTTGTGTTCTGTGCGGTTTGGAGTCATCTGCTTGATTGAGTGAGCGAGTAATTTAGTATCAGAGTGAGTGATGTGACTATAGATTTGAGTCCTTATTTGAAGATAAAGTGATGTCATCTGCATCTGTAATACTATGACTATCTGCCTTCTGCCAATGCGAGATCCCTGTGAAAGCACACCTAGCCAACATTTTTCTACCCGATCGTGTCTCTGTACTCATCTAAGTCCTGACTAATTGCTTATACTTGCCAGGTGAACCTATACCAATGGCTTCCATCTATAGCTACTTGAAGCTCAAGATAACATGTCTATCATGAGCATTCAGTGCACTCACTGTGTTAAAGCCAACTCCCTCCAGTTTGTGGATGTAAGTTGGGGGTGTCCAAGAATGCCTTCAGAGTCCTCTATTCCTTGAACTGACTGACATTTGAAACAAATAGAAACATACTGGGGAATACTGCCTAAGTTCCCTAAAATAGTAAGCCAAACAAAGGTCCTGTGGGACCCATTCATAAACACTTCTACTTTTGGGTTGGAAGTGTGAAATTACTAATTCAGTTTAAAAGCTAAATGTAGCACTGTTGGTAAATGTGCCCCGTTTGTTTGCTTCATTACACTTGCTAAGGGTCCCACATTTCTTTGACTTATTACAATTACTCTCGTTTTCATGGGCAATCAGAGTGGTCCTTGTGGTATATACATAAGTTCCCTAAAAACACTTCAAAAAATAGTAAAGACTTTACATTTTTGTCACACACTGCACTCCACCAACGTGCGCAGTGTAGAGACTATAATGCACTTGGAAACAGAACACCTACCACATTCCGATGGCAGATAAAGGTGTTGTGCAGGTCACAGACGAAAAGTAAACAAAATAAATGCTATGGCTGTTTGCCTAATGAAGTAGTGGCCCACGGAAGTGTGGGTATCCATTAACATCCATTGAAAGGTTTGCCTTATGGCAGCTCTACCTTATGTAGTATCCCAATACTTCTTTTTTCTATGGTATAACATAAAACAAGTAAGAAAACACAGGACTGGCTGAGATGGTCACTGGGGACAGTAAACACAATACTCCTGGCACTTTTCTTGCTTCGAGCAGACTCTAAACTGATGATATGGTTGAATAGTTTTAGCTTTTTCATGAATGCAATGGCAAAGTGTTGATCCTGCAGCTTTGCAAACAATGGTTGATGTGCACACAAATGAACACAAATTGTTAAACAATTTTGACATCAGAAACAAACTTATTGAGTGCAATGCAGTGTTGTAGCAAGCCCTGCCCAGGCCTGGGAAACAAATTGGAAAAAGCTAAGCGAAGGGTTTGCATCTGAAACTCATTGGGTCATGTAAATCAGCCATGAATACTTCTTCCAGTTGTGCATGTTTATAGTACACAACTGTGAAGCAATATTTGTGATGATTAAACAAGAAACTTATTCAAATGTCTTGTATAATTACAATTGTGTTTCAACTTACTAGTGTATTGTATCAGTTGATTACTTGGAATATTTTGTTTTATATTGGTTACCACATAGCCCTAGGGCACTAGCTGTACATGTTGACTCGTGCATTTTGGAGCTCTAGCTTTTTTCAATCCTGCAGCCTTGCCACATCCTCTGGAGCAGATGAAGTGGAGGCTGCTTCTTCTGTAGCAGGAAGACTTTCAATGACAGTCAACTGAAAGTCAAGGAAAGTCAAGGAAAGATCCAAGTCTTTCTCGGATGGTCTGACAATATGCATTGTATGTTTCCATTTGGATCAGGTGAGTAAACAGTTTCTTATATCAAGTGGGAATTTTACGACCTGCATTGTATGGCTGAAGAACCAGGTCATTCTTATCACACCTCCCATGGAGTTGTTGTAAACAGGTATACAGGAGGATTTGTGACCCCAACCATGAGGTGTGGAGAAGTGTGGCTCAATGGTTAGAGCAGCAGACCCTGAAGCAGAGATCTGGCTCAAGACCAGGGTTCAAGTCCTGCTTCGGCAGGTCTTGGGCTCAATTCCCTTTGACCAGATAATTCTCGCCTCAGTGCCTAATCTAATTCATGGGTCCCACTCTGCAACTCTGGGCAATAGCTTGCTTAATCTCCACAACAGCCCCAACAGTGCTTGGATGCCTGGCTTCACCCTGGGGGTGCTCAGGAGTAGGCGCCTCACAGGGAAAAGCCAGGAGGGGTTCCATAGCGGTATGAATACAGCGCCTTGAGACCCTAACGGGTGAGTAGTGCGCTATACAAGTGCAAAATTTACATTTACATGAGAGGGGAAGTGCTCTGAACATGAATTATAGTAGGTACAAACACATCACACCTATCAGAGAACTTGACAGCGAGCAGTTTGTTGGAACGTAGTGCAGTCTCTTGGATTTTGGAGCTCCTTATCGACAAGCTCCTGCTGGAATCCTTTGTGTGGACTACAAACTGTACCACATGCCACAGTGCCAGTTTTGTACAGCTCACTGAACAGCTCTACTCCTGTATAGAAGTTGTTCACATAAAGGTTATAACCTTTGTGAAGAAGTGGCTGGACAAGCTCCCATACAATCTTTCCTGTGACACCTAGCTTGGGAGGGCAACCTCCAGAGTTTATTGGAGTCCTTCCCTGTCTACACACTTATGCTGTGTACATGGCCAGTCGAACTCTCACACAGCATGTAAATACTTGATACCATTACAAACCTTTTAGCTTTAAATGTACTGGCTGAACAGCTGCCACCCTTTGTGCATGATCAAGGACTATGGGGTCATTACGACCCCGGCAGTCCCAGACCGCCCAGCCGGCGGTGGCGGTAGTACCGCCAACAGGCTGGCGGTGTCACCCAGCCGTATTATGACTGTGGCACATTCCCCATGGTAATACTTCCGGTACCACCAGGTGGCAGCCTGGCAGTCATAATCCACCAGGGCAGCGCTGCAAGCAGCACTGCCCTGGGGATTATGAGTCCCCATCCGCCAGCCTGTCCATGGTGGTAAACACCGCCATGAAAAGGCTGCGGTAAGGGGGTCTCGGGGCGCACCTGGGGGCCCCTGCACTGCCCATGCATGTGGCATGGGCAGTGCAGGGGCCCCCAGGCATAGCCCCATCTCTCATTTCACTGCCCGAATTACGCGCAGTGAAATGAACGATGGGTGCTGCTGCACCAGCTGCACATCAACATTGCTGCCTGCTCTATTACAAGCTGGCTTCAATGTTGTTGTGACTTTTCCGATGGGCCAGTGCGCGGAAATGCTGGTTCTGTCCGCTGGCCCAGCAGAAAATTCATAATAGGGCGCCAAGCATACCGCCAGCACTGGCAGTATGTTGGCGCCCGCAGCTTCGGCGGTCTTTAGAAAAGACCGCTGAAGTCGTAATGACCACCTATATTCTTTCCAGGGGTACAAATCTCTGGAGAGCGGACAGACGGATGTTCCACAAAAGGCAGAATTTTGATCAACGTGGTTTGGATGGTCCTAGGGCAATGCTGCAGTTGCAATTGAAATGAAGCATGCACTACAATAGTAAAAAATTATCTCTGCTCATGTACAGTGTGAGGATGGGTGTTACCCAAACCGTGCAAGTAGACCAGTAGGTCTGCAAGCTTGTTTTCTACATACAGCATCATCAGTGAATATGGAATTTGGGGCTGAACTAAATTGGGGGGGTGGCAAGAGAACACACCATAAATGGTTGCTGTCATAAATACCTGCTCTCTGGGCTGTTATCCCACTGCATAGGATGATCTTGTGAAGGAACAACATGACTGCCATCAACATGTCCTTTAAAAGCACTGAAAGACAAGTCCTTGGATGGACCTCTGCAGACTGAAAAATCACTTTCAGGTTTTGCTCCATTTTCCCTCCTTCAAAGGCTGTCTCAGAATTTGCTTTCTCAGTCTCTGATCCTGCCTAATTGGCTGTCCTCCTTAACCCGAGTTAGGGCCTGGGCAGCAGTCATCCACCTGAAGGCCATCTTTGCTGACTGGCTAAAATATTCCTTCTAAAACAATGCCACATGCCCACTGTTCCATCCTGGGGAGTGCAAAGCCACAGTCTCTCAAGTCTCTACAGTGGGTGGTTTGCCCACTGTTCCATCCTGGGGAGTGCAAAGCCACAATCTCTTAAGTCTCTACAGTGGGTGGGTTGCCCACTGTTCCATCATGGGGAGTGCAAAGCCACAGACTCTCAAGTCTCACAAGTGGGTGGTTTGCCCACTGTTCCATCCTGGGGAGTGCAAAGCCACAGTCTCTCAAGTCTCTACAGTGGGTGGGTTGCCCACTGTTCCTTCCTGGAGAGTGCAAAGCCAAGGTCTCTCAAGTCTCTACAGTGGGTGGGTTGCCCACTGTTCCATCCTGGGGAGTGCAAAGCCACAGTCTCTCAAGTCTCACAAGTGGGTGGTTTGCCCACTGTTCCATCCTGGGGAGTGCAAAGCCACAGTCTCTTAAGTCTCTACAGTGGGTGGTTTGCCCACTGTTCCATCCTGGGGAGTGCAAAGCCACAGTCTCTTAAGTCTCTACAGTGGGTGGGTTGCCCACTGTTCCATCCTGGGGAGTGCAGAGCCACAGTCTCTCAAGTCTCTAAAGTGGGTGGTTTGCCCACTGTTCCATCCTGGGGAGTGCAAAGCCACAGTCTCTCAAGTCTCACAAGTGGGTGGTTTGCCCACTGTTCCATCCTGGGGAGTGCAAAGCCACAGTCTCTCAAGTCTCTACATTGGGTGGGTTGCCCACTGTTCCATCCTGGGGAGTGCAAAGCCACAGTCTCTCAAGTGGATAACAGTCTCCACTGGTTCTGAAGGGGGCTTTGTGCCCAGGGTGCTTCATCCTGCCAAGGACAGAGATAGTGGATGTGATTCTCCACTGGTTCTGGAGGGGGCTTTGTGCCCAGAGTGCTTCATCATGTCAAGGACAGAGGTAGTGGATGTGATTATCCACTGGTTCAGGAGGGGGCTTTGTGCCCAGAGTGCTTCATCCTGCCAAGGACAGAGGTAGTGATTGTTTGTCTCCACTGGTTCTGGAGGGGGCTTTGTGCCCAGAGTGCTTCATCCTGCCAATGACAGAGGTAGTGATTGTTTGTCTCCACTGGTTCTGGAGGGGGCATTTTGCCCAGAGTGCTTCATCCTGCCAAGGACAGAGGTAGTGGATGTTTGTCTCCACTGGTTCTGGAGGGGGCTTAGTGCCCAGAGTGCTTCATCCTGCCAAGGACAGAGGTAGTGTATGTGATTCTCCATTGGTTCTGGAGGGGGCTTTGTGCCCAGAGTGCTTCATCCTGCCAAGGACAGAGGCAGTGGACGTTTGTCTCAACTGGTTCTGTAGGGGGCTTTGTGCCCAGAGTGCCTCATCCTGCCAAGGACAGAGGTAGTGGATGTGATTCTCCATTGGTTCTGGAGGGGGTTTTGTGCCCAGAGTGCTTCATCCTGCTTGTGACGGACTGAGTAGTGTCAGAGCCCTTGGCGCTCATGGGTTAGCGGTGCTTGTTGTGGCGGTGTCATTGGCAGCAGTGCTTGTGGCGGCAGTGCCCTGTTCAGCGGTGCTTGTGGCGGTGGTGCCCTGTTCAGCGGTGCTTGTGGTGGCGGTGCCCTGTTCAGCAGTGCCTGTGGTGGAAGTAGTGGCTGTAGATGTAGTGCATGCAGGTGTGAGTGGAGACGAGACAGGGAGGGAGGAGGGAGACGAGGAGGAGGGGGACAGTGGAGGCAGTGGATGTTGGTGTGTCTGCATGTGTGTGATGCTTGTGTGAGTGCCTGTGGGATGTGTGGTGCTTATGTTTGCCTGAGCTTCCCTTGTGTGTTGAGGTGTGTGCATGCTGGTCTGAAGGTGTGCTTGGGATAGGCTGAGGTAGAGGGGATTGGGTCTGGGTGGACGAAGTTGGAGGGGGGAGGCTAGAGACAGGGACAATGGCTGCCATCAGTGCTGAGGCCAGAGTCTGAAAAGCTCGCTGAAGGGCCGCCTGACCAGAATAAATGCCCTCCAAGAATGCATTTGTTTGTTGCAACTGCCTTTCTACACCCTGGATGGCATTCAAAATGGTAGACTGCCCAACAGTGATGGACCTGAGGAGGTCAATGGCCTCCTCACTGAGGGCAGCAGGGGTGACTGGGGCAGGGCCTGAGGTGCCTGGGGCGAAGGTGATGCCCACCCTCCTGGGTGAGCAGGCACGGGGCAAAGGAGGGGCTGCTGGGAGGGAGGTGCTGATAGGGGGAGTGGCGGCTGTACCTGTAGATGGGAGGGCACAGATGTTGCTGCCACCACAACGGAGCTCCCATCAGTCCGTGTCACTGGTGTCAGCTCCTGTCCCCGCAGTGGAGCTCCCCTCGCCCTCCATCCCACTGGTGAACTCTAAGTCCGTAGTGTCGCCCTCCAGGGCCATGTGGGATGCAGCTCCCTCATGCTCCGGTGCCACTGCTCCTCCGCCTGATGATGCTAATGCACACAAGAACAGGGAGACCACAAAAAGGGGGGGACGATAGAAGAAAGACTTGTTGAGTGAATGCATTACCGCTACCGTTGGCGGACACGAAGCCCCCTGCACTACGCCGTGCACTTGGGCTCCACTGTTCAATGCCTGGGACATGGCCTACAAGGCTATGGCCGACATACACACACACATGGATGACACAGGAGCCTGACTAGGTGAACTTGGCACTGTACACAGGCGGGGTGCGGTGCCACATGGTCTGCCAGAACAAGGGGACCTAACGAGCACACTCGCCCTGGCCTAGGGAAACCCACAGCCCATCTCCCCCACCCAGACACCCCCACTGCGTGCAAAATCAGCAGAATGAGAGTGTACTCACCACCTTGTGGCTGCTGTGATGCCCTCAAGCGCCCATCCAACACCGGGTACGCCACCGCCAGGATCCTGAACATCTGGGGGGTCATGGTGCGACCAGCTGGGCCTCCGCCGTGTTCTTGCTCCAGAGGCGAATGTCCTCCCATCTCTTACGGCAGTGGGTGCTCCGTCTGTGGTGGACCCCCAGGGTCTGGACTTCCTTGGCGATGGCACGCCAAATATCCATTTTCTGGTGGGCGCTGACCTACATGAATTGTACAGGGGGAAAAGAAAAGTTATTAGCAACTGCACCGTCACAGTCATTGTCCCCCATCCCTACCCTTGACATGTGGCACATGCACTCAACGTCGTTTAATGCATGCCTCAATCTCCCCCCCATCTTTCATCCACCCCACTCCACACAGGCATAGCCCATACAGCATGCTCCCAGTGTACTTACCTGTTTGACTGGAGGACCGTAGAGTAGCGTGTACTGGGGAAGGACCCCATCTACGAGTTTCTCCAACTCCTTCGATATGAAGGCAGGGGCCCTTTCCCCAGACGCACGAGCCATTGTCTCTTCCAGACTGAGGTCACAGCAGCACTTGCAGTGTAGGTCCTCTCCTGCCGAAGATCAGGTATCGAGTGATTGAACGGATAGAAAATGGCGGTCACGTCCGCGGCGGTGCATACCGTCACCGCCGGCGCATTGGCGTTATTGGCTCCTGGGACCCATAGGGTCCTATGTTAACCAATGCAGAATTGCGCTGCGGTCTTCGACCGCCTACCGCGATGGTGTACAATGCCAGCGGTGTTACCTCACATCCCATTGTCCCACTTTCCAGGTCAGGCATCCGCCATTTCATGGGCCCACATGGCTTAACTTTTAACTGCGTCACACTTACCTAGGCCTTGCCTCAACACTCATACAGGCCAAATTTCTGATTATGATTCGTGTTCTGTGTAAGCTGTGGGTACGTACCTCTGAGTTGGTTGACTCTGTGCTCGCTGTTGTCCTTCATAGACACCGTCCGCTGGGACATGTGAGGAGATGGCGGCATCCTCCGGTGTACAGACCACTGGTGGACCTGTCGACAATGGAGGAAAGACGGGTGATCATCACCTACAGGCTTGATCGTGCCACAATCCTGGAACTGTGTGCCCAGCTGGAGCCAGACCTGATGTCAGCTATCCGCCATCCCACAGGAATCCACCCTCAAGTGCAGGTGCTGTCAGTACTCCATTTCATTGGAACTGGGTCATTTCAAACAACAGTGGCCATAGCATCAGGGATGTCCCAGCCTATGTTTTCCAACGTGTTGTCCAGAGTGTTGTCTGCCCGGCTGAAACACATGCAGAGCTACATCGTTTTCCCTCAGGTTGAGGATTTGCCTACAGTGAAAGGTGACTTCTATGCCCTGGGACATATCCCCAACATCATAGGTGCCATTGATGGGACACATGTGGCTTTGGTACCCCCCCGCAGGAGTGAACAGGTGTACAGAAACCGGAAGAGTTATCATTCCATGAATGTGCAGATGGTGTGTTTGGCAGACCAGGACATCTCCCATGTGATTGCCAAATTCCCTGGCTCAGTGCATGTCGCTTACATCCTGTGGAATAGCAGAATCCCTTATGTGATGGGTCAACTCCAGAGGCACCGTGTGTGGCTATTAGGTGAGCACCTGGAAGAAAGTCAGTGGGAATGGTTGTCTGGGTCAGGGGATATCCCTCCAGGTTAGTGTGTGTCTAACAGTTGTCCCTAACCATTTGCAGGTGACTCTGGTTACCCCAACCTGTCATGGCTACTGACCCCAGTGAGGAATCCCAGGACAAGGGCAGGGGAACGCTACAGTGAGGCCCATGGGCGAGCTCGGCGGATAATCGAGCGGACCTTCGGCCTCCTGAAGGCCAGGGTCAGGTGCCTCCATATGACAGGTGGATCCCTATTCTACTCACCAAAGAAGGTGTGCCAGATCAATGTGGCCTGCTGTATGCTTCACAACTTAGCTTTGCGACGACAGGTGCCTTTTCTGCAGGAGGATGGTCCACATGGCAGTGTTGTTGCCACTGTGGAGCTTGTGGACAGTGAGGATGAGGAAGCAGAAGAAGATGACATTGATAACAGGACCTCTGTGATCCTGCAATACTTCCAGTGAGACACAGGTGAGAATACAAAACTGCCTACTACATGTACTTTAACACTACTACCTCTCTACTGTCTATTGTTTTCACCCAGTGTATGGTCACTGAGTTGTCACTTTCCCTTATGATTTCACAGATGTGGGTCCCACTGTGTGACATCTGCTGTGTTTCCTCATGGACTAGAGCTATGTGACATAGGTATGTTGACATTACAATTCAAAGAGCATTTTGTCACTGTAATAGCTAATACACAAATTCAAAATCACAGACTGACTCCAGATTGTTTTGTGCTTCAAGGGTGTTTATTTAAGTGCTCAATATTGGAGGGTGTTGTAAAATGGTGAGGGGTGATGGTGGAGGAATGTCCATGGCAGAGTCCAGTCTATTAGTCTCACAGGTGCATTGCCCACATGGGCATAGGAAGTGGAGCTGGGGCAGTTTGAGGATGGACAGGGTGACAAAGTGGGACAGAAGGATGACATTCAGGGTGGTCTCATTTCTTGGCGGGTCTTGGCATCGTTCTCTGTCTTTTTCCAGGATCTCAGGGACCGTTTGCGGGGTGGTTCTCCCTCTGCAAGGGGTGGGGTGCTGGTGTGGTGGTCCTATGGTGGGGCGTCCTGTCCACTAGTGCTGGCCGAGGTTGTGGGCAGTTCATCGTCCAGGCTAGTGTCAGGGGCCCCTTGTTGTGCCACAGTGTCCATCCTGGTGTTGAGTACTTCCTTCAGCACCCCTACGATGGTGCCCAGGGTGGAACTGATGGATCTGAGTTCCTTCTTGAAGCCCAAATACTCTTCCTCCTGCAGGCGCTGGGTCTCCTGAAACTTGGCCAGTACCATTGCCATCGTCTCCTGGGAGTGGTGGTAGGCACCCATGATGTTGAAGAGGGCCTTGTGGAGAGTGGGTTCCCTTGGCCTGTCCTCCCCCTGTCACACAGCAGCCCTCCCAGTTTCCCTGTGTTCCTGGGCCTCTGTCCCCTGAACGGTGTGCCCACTTCCACTGCCCCAAGTCCCTGTTGTTGTTGGGGTGGTGGGTTAGCCTGGGTTCCCTGTAGTGGTGGACACACTGCAAATTGACGTGTCCTGGGGACAGAGGTATGGGCCCGGTGGGTTTGTGCTGTGCTGGTGTTTCCAGAGGGGGGAAGCTCTGTGGTGGCCTGTGACTGTGTGAGGGGAACCGACTGTCCAGAGGTCCCCGATGGGCCGGGCTGGTCATCTAGATCCAGTTGGACAGAGCTGCTGTCATCACTGTGGGCCTCTTCTGTTGGTGGTGTGGACATGTGTGGACCATCCTGTCCGGTGATGATGGGTAGGGGTCCTGCAGGAGTATAAAGGGATGTTTATGACATCTGTGTGTGCTATGGTGTGCAATAGGTGGGTGACCGTGTACCCCAGTTCTTGCATTCCTGTGTGGGACCTTGTGGGATGGTGGGTTAGGGGGGTGTATGGGTACGTGCAGTGGCCATGCATTGTTGATGGATGTCCATGCTTTTTTATTGCATGCAGGGCTTGGTGTTGGGATGTGTGGTTTGTGATATTGGGACATTTGTGAGGAGTTGGAGTGATGGGGGTGAGGGCGAGGGTGGGGGTATGTGATAGCATGCAGGTAGGGTGGGGGATGCTATAGTTAAGATTTGACTTACCAGAGTCCATTCCTCCATCTACTCCTGCGAGGCCCTCATGATGCAGAATCACCAAGAATTGCTCCTCCCATGTTGTTAGTTGTGGGGGAGGAGGTGGGGGTCCACCGCCAGTCCGCTGAACCGCAAGGTGGTGTCTTGAGACCACGGAACGCACCTTCCCCCGTTGGTCGTTCCACCTCTTCCTGATGTCATCCTGATTTCTTGGGTGCTGTCCCACTGCGTTAACCCTGTCCACTATTCTTCGCCATAGCTCCATCTTCCTAGCTATGGAGGTGTGCTGCACCTGTGCTCCGAATAGCTGTGGCTCTGCAAGGACGATTTCCTCCACCATGACCCTGAGCTCCTCCTCAGAGAACCTGGGGTATCTTTGCCATGCCATGGGGTGGTGTGGGTGATGTGTGGGGTGGTGTGTGTAGTGGTAAGTGTGGTGATATTGAGTGGTGTGTTGTGTGAGGTGCGTGGAAGTTCTGTGGGTGAGGGTTTTGTGTGCCTGTGGATGCTTGGCAGTTGTTTGTGGTGTCTCTCTCTGGCCTTCTTTCGGTGATTCTGGTCGTAGGGGTTAGTGGGTGATGTGGGTGTGTGTTTTCTATTGTATTGGGTGTGTGGGAGTGGTGTGTGTATGTGTATTAGGTGTGTGTATTTCGAATTGTCCAATGTGGCTGTGCTTTGTAAAAGTGTGTGTATTTTGAGCACAGCGTTGTGTACCACCAATTCGTTTGTCGTGATAGTGTGGGCATGTTTCTGTTGGCATGACGGTGGAGGTTTTGTTTTCGCCAATTTATCACTGACCTTTTGTGTGGCGGACTTGTGTGGGTGTCTGAATTTTGGCATATTCCGAGCTGTGGGTCATAATAGCTGTGGCGGATTTCCACGGCGGTGTGTTGGCGGTCTTCTGCACGGCAGTAAGCGGCTTGTACCGCCAATGTTGTAATGACCGCCTTATTGTTACATTCATTTTTTTAAATTCCAAATAGATTATCAAACTATTTTATAATTAATACATATGCACTATTTTCTCTATCTATTAACATTAATTTATATAAATATATTTATATTTTTAACTATTGTAAGTAAAGTAATTACATTTTAAGTCCCTGTGTAGTGCTGGACTTACTATTTTTTTTTAAATAGTAGTTTAAACTCAGAGTTTATGAATATCAAAAAGTAGTAAATTGTCTTAAGGTGTAAGCTTATTCAAAAGTATACTTTACCTTTGTGAATAAGGCTGCTTGTCTAAATAATAAAAGCATCACATATGACATCACTGGTTAAATGATAACATAAAAGCCATTTTCGAAATCCTATCTCAAGTAGTTGTAGTTGATTAAGAAAGTGTAATCTACATTGCCTTAACAATGCTTTCAATGTAGGCGGAGTCTGGCCAACACCAAAGATGGCCACCTGAGGTAAGACCTCTGTGGCGCTGGAGAGCCTCGGAGGATGAAGCAGTGTCCTTAGAGCTGTTGGCACAGCGGAAAGCTCGACTCTCCCTCTGCGTGACCGCAAACACTGTAAAGTACAGAACCAGAGAGCCTTTGTCATCGCCTAGTGCTAGTGCCAGCAATAGGAGGGACATGACTTGGATGGAGCAAGCCATGCAGCTGTGGCACTGCTTGAGATCTATTCATCCCGAACAAAGCAGTACCATGGCGTGCATTGGTACAAGAACAGAATGCTCTGCCCTCCCCAGGATGCCTCAGGTGTTTGGGCTTGCCCATATGTATCCTGTGTTAGGGAAACTACTTTTCCAACCCTACTCAGTGACGCAAAGAAAACACAAACACCAGGCAAGGCTCTGGAACAGATGAAATGTTTGTTGAGGTACCAAGGTTTATTGGCAGGCTAAGGCAGAAGGCAGACACACATCCCAGTGTAACGTCTTTCAAGCAAGCATCTTCTGCCCTGAGACATTTAAGTCAGGCAGATATATATGCTTGAAAGTGATGTCACAGCAAAACCCCAAAGGGGACACAGTCCAAACATGGGCAAGCATATACAAAAAGAAATGCTGCATATACAAAACTTGAAGACCACAGAGTAAAATTATACATAATGCAGTGTGAGCAGAAGCAAGTGAACAGACAACAGGTGGACTGCAAGAAAAATGGGGATGGGTTGCTGACTGGCTAAACCTAAAGTGTCAGACCTAGCTAAAGTTAACAACGTGGCTTGGAGAGGTTTGTTTGCACAGCTGGCATAGGTGTCAGAGAAGTCAGCGGGGAAATCTTGGGGCAGTGCTAAAATACTAATGTGGATGAGTGGAACAATTCTGTGAATAAGAGGAACAAGCCTCTTGGTAAGAGAAACAAATAAATAGCTTACTGGGATTCAGATAATGGCGGAGAGAATTGGAACTAAACTATGATATCTATAGGTATATATATAAATATATATAGACACACACACACATATGTATATATGTATTTTTTTTCAACAATTCTTAATTTTTGATAGTAATATCATACACAATTGTAATATATATATATATATATATATATATAGATATATATATATATATATATCTATATATATATATATATATATGGCAGAAGCATAGTACTAACAACGTATCAATAAAATACATATCTTTGGATGGCATTGCACATGTCTTTAGATGAAATTCAGATATTGTCGTCTAGATATACACCTATGAGATACAGATTATTCAAACATAGACAAAATGATATTCTAGTACCTAATGCATTCATGTTTTATGGGTCTATGGCCATTATATCAAACTTTTCTTTATGTGCTTCCTCTACATCTTGCTGTATTCTAAGATATCTATGTGTTAGCTCCTGCTCTGTAGGAGGTAGAGCTTTAACTGCAGAAATCAAATAGATGCCCTTACTACAGAATAGCTGGAGCATGGAGCAACAACACTGATGACAACACAAAAGTACAACTATTGTTATGAAGATACCAAATAGTGCTAGAACTAAGCTCTTCAACCATCCTGTTGGTAACCACAACCAGAGACAGGACCAGTCATCAGAATCTGTCATTTTCTCTTCTCCATTAAATATTCTAACTGCGTTCCTAATTTGGGCCACATCCCTTGCTATGTTTTCACTTTCATTTAAAAAATAACAGCAAGAGGATTTTAAAAAAATGCACAATTCTCCTTGTTGTAGTGTCAGGAGGTCAAGGGAACTCTGTGTTGGATAGGCATGGCAGCCACTGAGTTTATTTCCACCTGCAACTTTTGAAGTGCATCTCATGTGGCACTGAACGCTACAGCTTGCTCAGTAGACATGTTAACACAGGCCAATTCCAAATCATACACCATATCCAGAGATTAATATATGCATTAGCTAGAAAAAAAGACCTTGTCTAGCCTCCAGAATAGGTGTATGTATATCTCTTTTATACCTATGAGCATAACTCCCCAAATTGAATACCTTGTGTGCTGCAATATGCGGCACAACTGAAATGCTTAGTGTAGATAAGTGTTAGAAATGTAATCTTTGGTTGGCAGTCAGGTTACCCCCTGTCCAAGCAAGGACCCTCACTCTAGTCAGAGTAAAGGAGAATCACCCTCAGTTAACCCCCGCTCACTCCCTTGGTAGCTCGGCACGAGCAGGCAGGCTTAACTTCAGAGTTCTAGATGTAAAGTATTTGTGCCAACACACACAGTAACTTAATCAAAACCATACAAAATGACACAACACATTTTAAAAAAAATAGAAAATATTTATCTAAACAAAACAAGACCAAAACGAAAAAAATCCAACATACACAAGTCAAGTTAATAATATTAAATGTAAAAGAGTCATATTTCCTTTTGTATACAGGTAAAGCACTGTTAGCATTGAAAAGTACTTGGGTAGCATCAAAATAACATGCACAGGCGAGTGTGCATCAAAAATTGTAAGCGGTGTGTCGACGTCTCACCCGCAAGCGAGATCGTGTGTTGTTTCTCCTTCTCTGGTCGGGTCGACGTGTGTTGGTTTTCCTCTCCATAGGAAAGCGATGCGTCAATCCGTGCAGCACTTGGGTCTGGGTAGGCGTGGTGTTGTTTTTCCGCACCAAGCAAGGTTTGCGTTGAAAATCCTGCCGCATGATGTTGGCAATATCGTGATGTGTGGGTTGCAACGTTACCAGCCTCCATTAGCGATGCAGCGCATTGTTTCTCCAGCCACGAGTTTCGATCTTCCAGCCGCGCTGCAAGCGGTGTGTCGATTTCAGCCGTGAAGCCGGTGGAGTTTCGTTTCTTGGGCGGCGTCTTGGAGGTTGCGTCAGAAATTTCCCCGCACAGCGGTCTGTGCGTGGGTTTTCTATCTTGGTCTGCCAGCGTCACCTGTCAAAGCCCAAGTAACTCGATAGGGCACCACTTGGCAGGGGAAGAGTCTCAGCAGAGAGTCCAGGTGCTGGCAGGGGAAGTCTTTGATGGCCCTGAGACTTCAACAACAGGAGGCAAGCTGAGGACAAGCCCTTAGGGATTTCTTCACAAGCAGGGATGCACAACAAAGTCCAGTCAGAAGCAGCAACTGCAGGATAGCTCCACAAAGCACAGTCACAGGCAGGGCAGCACTTCCCCTCTGCTCTTCTCCAGGCAGAGGTTCCTCTTGATGACCAGAAGTGATCTGAAGTCTGTGGTTTTTGGTACTCTTCTTATACCCATTTTGGTGTTTGAAGTAGGCCTACTTCAAAGGAAAGTCTCTCTTGTATGTGAAATCCTGCCTTGCCCAGGCCAGGCCACAGACACACACCAGGGGGTTGGGGACTGCATTCTGTGAGGGCAGACACAGCCCTTTCAGGTGTAGGTGACCACTTCTCCCCTCCCTCCTAGCACAGATGGCTCATCAGGATATGTAGGCTACACCCCAGCTCCCTTTGTGTCAGTGTCTAGGGAAAGGTGCAAACAGCCTAACTGTCAAACTGACCCAGACAGGGATTTCACAAAAAGGCAGAGTAACAGAATGGTTTAAGCAAGAAAATACTCACTTTCTAAAAGTGGCATTTTAAAACACACAATCTTAAAATCAACTTTACTAAAAGATGCATTTTTAAATTGTGAGCTCAGAGACCCCAAACTCCACATGTCTATCCGCTCCCAAAGGGAATCTACGCTTTAATCATATTTAAAGGCAGCCCCCATGTTAACCTATGAGAGGGACAGGCCTTGCAATAGTGAAAACCGAATTTGGCAGTATTTTACTGTCAGCACATATAAAACACATTAGTATATGTCCTACCTTATACATACACTGCACCCTGCCCTTGGGACTACCTAGGGCCTACCTTAGGGGTGTCTCACATGTAATAAAAGGGAAGGCTTAGGCCTGGCAAGTGGGTACACTTGGCAAGTCGAATTGGCAGTTTAAAACTGCACACACAGACACTGCAGTGGCAGGTCTGAGACATGATTACAGAGCTACTAATGTGAGTGGCACAACTAGTGTTGCAGGCCCACTAGTAGCATTAGATTCACAGGCCCTGGGCACCTCTTAAGCACTGTACTAGGGTCTTACCAGTAAATCAAATATGCCTACCATGGAGATCCAATTATAAACACATTTTATACAGGAGTATTTGCACTTTAGCACTAGATAGCAGTGGTGAAGTGCCCAGAGTAACAAAAACAGCAAAAACAGAGTCCAGCACACATCAACAACCTTGGAAACAGAGGCAAAAAGTTAGGGGAGACCACGCCAAGGATGCCAAGTCTAACAATAAGAAATAGCACACATGGCTTCCCAGTGTCGGGAAAGTACCTTGTAAGCCTTAGTTTCACAAATAAAATACATACCACCCTGTAACTTTGTGTCCAATGAGTTATATTTACTGAGAGGAAGGCCTACCCCCTCAGGGAAAGAGTTCTGAAATTGATCACACCATTTATAATCAATCTATGCAGAATTTATGAGTAACATTTGCCCACGGTGCCATGTAAGAGCAGCGAGCTGACCATAAAGGATATTCTAATATTTTAGAAATCACATTTGGTGAAATGGCATAATCATTTTCTTGCTCAATTAATGGATCGCAAAAAAGACCATCAGGTGTTATCAACAGTGCCTGTCTCTGTATAGTGATGTTCCAGCAATGTAAAGTGTAGTTAAAATTTTTCCTTGTATCGTAGTTGTCCAGATCCTACTTATTAACTGTCTATCCCTAATTTTCCAATTACCAGTGGTATCATCAAATTCTAATATGTTAGGACACTTGCTACTTGCTAGATATCCTAAGTATTGGGAAGCTGGGTTACATCCTGAAATTGATGGTTTATGCATACAGGAAAAGCACTGTCCTCCTCATGGTTTTCCACCATAGGAGACACTGGGTATTCAGCTCGAATAATTGCCAGTATGGTACAATGTGGGTACTACCCAATCCTTCCTTCTCCACAGTCCCAAGATACATTTGGTATAAGGCATCCCTTTCCTTGTGCATAATGCTGTATAGGCACAGGTGCCCCGTGTAAACCAATGGGGTCATTCGGGTGTCTGGATAATTCTCTACACATCCCGCAATTTTCAAGACCTAAGACTTGGGCTACTTTCTCACGTACTGCAATGAGGGGATGGTCAGCTGGTTGCCTAAATAACGGGAGCACACACAAAATTAAGGTACTAAAAAATAATATTTGTGCTATGTGGCCTATGTAATGCATTTTTATTTCTTCAAAATATATAGATATGATGTCTTTCTGTTACTCAGTTCTAAGTCGCTTTCTCTAATTGTCAGTAAGGCACTGGCATGCAGGGTGCTGTCCTCTGCTTCTTCTACTGATCTGCAGTTGTCTTGTTCAGGGGCCGTTTCACGGACCTGCCCTACGGTGTCCTCTTCAGTCAATTTTTCTGCAGATGCGACAATCACCTTTCTTTGAGACTACGTTGTGTGCTTCAGTCAACTGCATCAGTTGGTGTCACCTGACACTTGATGAGGGGCCCTCAGCGTGGCTCTTAGGAATGGTCTGGTCTTTCTCCCCTTTTTCTGGTGTGTTGCACTGCTCCATGGGTTGCAGGTGCTCATCCGTTGCAGGCACCTCTGTCTCAGTTGTTGTTAGTGTGGATCTGCACCCTGTGCCGTGAATCCACTCAGGATTCTCTTGTGCACTCAGCCCTAAATCCTCCCTTAGACAAAAAGTGTAAGTTGGGGCAGGGGTTTCAAAAGCAAGCGGTATCCCTCCCCTCCAAAGGATAGGTGTCTATTCAGGACCGGTGTTGAGGCTCCACCTTTTCTGGGACTGATTGGCTTGTCAGGTATCCTAGTTAAATCACTTTCCAGGGATATATGGAAATAAGGCAGACGTGGTAAGCATGGTTTTTGACCCAGAGCCTGCTTGTGTGTGTTATTTCTTTCACAGTGTGTATAGGGGTCTGAAAGTGATGGGTAAATAGAAGTTGTTTGCAGAGGCAGAACTCGCCCTGGAGAATGGATGCTCTGTTCCGATATTAGGGGACTGCTCTCAGTGCTATCTTTACCTGTGCTCCAGGAATTAAATTCACTATTCACATCCAATCTCTGTCTTTTCCTTTCTTTCCTCTGTTAACAACAGTATCTCTTCCTCAGTTAATGTACTATTAGTTAACAATAACTTTATTCAGATTTGTATTTGCATAAACACATAAATACTTAAAATCCAAAGAAAAAATCAATACACATAAAAACCAACAAGGGTCGATCAATCAGTAGTATAAAGTATACTCCATCTCTTGATAGTCTTGTAGTACATGTCATTATATAATATTTAATCCATCTATATGAGGCACTTAATAGCTCCACATAATCAACTATCATCCTTAAATCCTGATTCAAACAATAAAATAAAACCACCAGTTTAAACTTTTATGCCCCGCCCATCAATAAGACCAGTGCTCATCCAAATCTTTAGCCTGCGTGTCAGCTCTTAGAGGCTGTCCAACTCTCAATCTACATAACGTGCTCAGTGCAACGTCAACGTCAAGCCTATCAAGGTCTGAACTTTTCTTTTGTCCCAGGGCTTTCTATAAATTAGCTTCCCCAGCTCCCTCCTGAGCCAGAAACCTATCTCTTCTAGTCTACACACCCAGAAGAAAACGGCTCATTTGGTAAACTATGGTCTTATCTGTACTTGTCCTAAACAGGTGCAACGCCACTCGTTAATCCCCGATCCCTAGGGATAGGCATACTGGCCTAAGCCACCGCCGCCTAGGGCTCGATGCCCTGGGCAGATGATAACAATATGGTTCCCTATTTCAGGCATTAATTTGCAAAGATGGCATAATGCAGATGACCTAGCTCCTCGCCAGGAGCTACAAAAAGCATTCAACGGCAAGCAGCCATCTCTAAATCGCAAATACAAACTTTTTTGCCCTCGGGGGGTAACATAACCCAATAGTTCTTCAAATTTAGGCACAAGTTTAAACTCCAAATATGTTTCTGTTAGGTGGCCCTGGTTGGCCCTAGGCTGCTGGCACTTCCTAATATACTGCCAATAAGCCACCTTGACTACCTGTTTATCTTCTCTGCAAATTGGATACAGCTGTTCCCAGAGTGCCTCAAGCTTCAGCTTTTTGTATCAAACATAAACAAAACTCAGCCATGGGGCTTTCTGAGCTAAGTCAAGCTTTACCAAGTGGCCCAGACATGCACTGTACATGGCCAGTATAGGGCCTTGGCTCGATATGCCTCGAGGGCTGGTGAAATAGAATGGGTGCTCTAAAAAAGCGAAGAATGGCCATAGATCCATGTAGTAATGTTAGGGAGCTTTTTACTGCTTGGGAATCCCATTTTAGTTTTGGAGACATGGTAATACCCAGATAATCAAACTCTGACACCCTTTCAAGACTGGAATCACCCACGCTTATGCTCCTTATTCTTGCTAGAGAATTCCCAAAATCCATATACTTGGTCTTTGAGCAATTTATCTCCAACCCTTTTTCTCTGCAAAAGAGCCCAAATTTTGTCATCAGGTTTTGCAGTCCGATTGGGGACTTAGAAATTATCAGTGAGTCATCCGCAAACAGCAAGATAGGAACGTTCCCACCATTAATGATGGGGGAATCATTTATACACTGGCCAAGATATTCCGTGACTTCATTCATATATAAAGAAAAAAGTGTGGGGGCCAGCACGCATCCTCGAGGTACCCCCCGGCAGATTGGGATTCTAGATGTCACTTCTCCATGCCCTCCCCAACAGACCTGGGCATAGTTCCCACTATGTAATTTATTTGGATGTCAACTAGACTACTAGGAGCTCCCATTTTCCTTAAGACTTTCCACAGATTGTCTTGTGGGATTAAATCAAAAGCAACAAGGGCTACGTATAACCTCTGACTTTGGAAGAGGACAGGCTTCCAGTACAATACTGAAAACCTAAATACCTGATCAATGGTACTTGTCATTGGCTGGAATCCTGTCTGCAGGGGTGACAATACCTCTTCACTAGCTGCCCAACCCAGCAGTTTATTGAGTACCTGCCTAGCAAATATTTTTTGGAGGTTCTCCACCAGGCTAATAGGGCGATAGTTAGCAGGGCAGCTCGAGTCACCTTTTTTAAACACTTCAAAAATGTCAGCCCCTTTCCAGGTGTCCGGCATTCTGCCCCCACTTGCTATTGCATTAGATAGAACACGTATATACCCAGCCCATACTCGAGGTTCAGACTCATTCAAGTCTCCAGGGATTCAGTCCAAACCAGGAGCTTTTAGGAGTTTCAGAAAATCTATAGCTGGCAGTGTGCATTCCAATAAAAAGAAAGTTATAAGACTATCTGCAGCATCTGCCACAACCGAAGATGTACATGGATTCTCCACCCCTAAGGCTGTGATATAATCTGCTATGGGGCTCAAATCTGTTGATGAGACGACGACAGGGATCATCCCCCTTCTCATTAGAGCTCGCCGAATATAGAGCACCAAAGTGTTCCTCCCACGTATCTGGTGCGATATTGCAGCGACTCGGAATACCTGATTCACCAGTTCTATCAGAGACTATTACCCAAAAGGTGTGATTGTCTCTTGGCTTCATGGCCTGAAGTAGCTTATGCCAGTTCTCTTCGTCCCTCTCTTTCCTTGCCACCCTTGGAGCCTCTTTATACCTTGCTCGAGCACACTTAATGTCTGCTCGGTTCTATTCTTTTATGGCAATTACCAACTCCCACTTGGTCATCCTATATTCCCGATTAAACCACTGTGGAAGTCTCGCTCCCAGCCTTTGTTTGCCTTGGGGTTCTCTGACAAAAACTGATTTAAGTTAGTCAAAGAATAAGCTATGGATTTGTGAGACAAGATTAGGGTCAACAAGCAGGCCTTCTAATTCAGCTAAATACTGTACAAACTACTGGTAAATCTCAGGGTGCATGTCCTGGTTGGCCAAAAAACTCTAGGCCACGTTAATCTTCGTTGGTTGCTAGTGACACTTGGTTCCGGCAGGGCTAAATGTTTCCGAGTGGAAGACCTGAAATAGTTCCGTCAATTTAGCAGTATAGCTAGAGGGCAATGACCACTCTCAGTGGTACTCAGCACCTACGTATCCACCAGAACCGGCCATAACCGCACATCCATCAGAATGCAATCAATAACACTTCTCTTGTGCCCCCTTCTGAATGTAGGCACTCACGCTTGTTCCGAACTGGTCCTCCCATTGCAGGCACGTAGCCCATGGGCCGCCACCATTGCCACTATCTGTAGAGCCATGTCAGAAATATGGCTTAGTGGCTTGCCACCCAACAGGGGAACACCCCTCTGCTCATTCTCTTCTTTAGTTACCAGGATGAGAGCAAAACAAGGTTCAAATGAAGTAATGAAATGACCAGCAACTATTATTCTTGATTTACATTTATAAGTCTACACTAAGGGCCAGATGTAGCAACCATTTTGCATGGCGCAAACTGCAAAATTCCTATTTGCAATTCGTATCACGATGCAGAATTGCTTTGTGACCGCAAACGCGGTCACAAAGCAATTTGCAGTTAGCACCCATGTCAAGTGGGTGCTAACTCATTCGCAATTTGTGAATGTCACCAAAACTTTATTTCCAAAGCAGGCAGTGATCCAATGGACCACTGCCTACTCTGAAAAACTGAAACCAAATGGTTTAATGTTTTCTTTTGAATTGCAACTCGTTTTCCTTTAAGGAAAACGGGCTGCAATACAAAAAAAAAACTGCTTTATTAAAAAAGCAGTCACAGACATGGAGGTCTGCTGTCTCCAGCAGGCCACCATCCCTATGAGTGCAGGGAATCGCAAGTGGGTGGCAAACTGCGACCCATCTCATTAATATTAATTATCGCATACAATTATCTTATTATTATATATTAATTATAGCATAAAAATCGCATCTGCGAATCTTGCGATTCGCAGATGGTGTCATGGACACAATTCTGCATCTGATTTTGCAAATCACAATTTCCAAGTCGCAAAATCATATCTACCTACATCTGGCCCCAACTTTTCAAGCATGACCAAAACCGAGGGCTCCCTATTTGCTGGCATTGAGCATGCATACACATTTAATATCACTAGAGTTACCCCCCTAGGGAATCGTAATCGATGCCCATTAAATCAGAGGAGGCTATCCTTAGTAATTTGTGCCTGCAAGCTATATAATTTCTAATCAAGATCATGAGTCCTTCCATTGCCCGGCCCATTTTCTTAGGTGGCAGGGCCTCCACACTGTATGTGGTAAATCCATAGACAAAGACCTTATTAACAGCCCCTCTTTCTTGAAACACACAGACATCATATCTCCCTATAAGAAAGATCCACTCTTTATCTACCACCTTAGGGTTCACCCCCGTCACGTTCCAGGAGATTAATGATAAATTTGTCCTGCATTCAGATGACATTTCAGGAGAAACGTCCCTATGAATGCCATCTGCCGGTTTGCCGGATGCTCCCCAAAGGGAGCCTCCAAGGTTGATTCATTGAGAGCAGATCCGGGGGGTAAGAGTTCTCCTGTCAGATTGTAGCCCCGATCTAGCATGGTGAATGAGTAGAACCGGTCACAAATTTGTATCCTAAAAGTAGAATGGCGTTTACGCC
This sequence comes from Pleurodeles waltl, assembly GCF_031143425.1. Classification (NCBI taxonomy): domain Eukaryota; kingdom Metazoa; phylum Chordata; class Amphibia; order Caudata; family Salamandridae; genus Pleurodeles; species Pleurodeles waltl. The sequence continues at coordinate 1,733,455,028 of NC_090444.1, forward strand.
GAATTTGTGGTGGTCGATGTACATCAGACTGGGTCTTCCCAATTTCCTCTGCTACTGGGGGATAAAAAAAAAACAAGGGTAGCGCTCTAATGCCCCCATTCTTCTGGCTTTTTGGGCTAATCAAATTTACCAAAAATTGGACACAACTTGGTGTCTTGAAGTTCACAATTATACAGTCACCCTGTGGGGATTTTGGCATAGGACACACCCAAGCACCCTTCGGTTAGTAATAATTTCCCCACAGAGATCTTGGGGCCATCCCGACTGTTTCCGTAGCCAGTATGAAACTTTATTTAGTAATGAGTTATGTGACTCACTTATTCCTCTTGATAGCCGTGTACTGTTCTCTAGAATGATAATATATGGGGTGCATTCCGTGGGAATACTAGGTTGTATATCAGGGGTACCAGGGTCTAAACGCAAAGTCCCTATTTCCTCTGTACCACTAGCTGGATCTGCTGCCCCTTCCAGTTCACCCACAAGGTGTTCGCTACATGGGCATTGGGAGGTTCCCTTTGTGGGTCCATTAATTACTAGTGGTCCTAGTTCCCTACTTATTACTTGGTGGGTCAGCAATCCTTCTTTGTTCCCTCTCAGGCTAACTCTCTGGGCATCAGGAATAACACAAGGCTTGAGGGACCTGTCACAACGCCCAACCCTAGGATTAATAGAGTGGTCTCTGCTATCGTGAATAAGCTCATACTGTGTGAGCTTTTCCTCGATCAAGTTAGGATGCTCGATTAGAGGCTACAATTTTAAATCAAAAATACAACATAGTTTTACTTCTATCTGTTCAATTTTCACCCCCTGGGCCTGCACAGATCTCTGCCAAATCCAAATTTAGCCCCCCTTTTTTTGGGTTGAGTGGAACATTGAGTTACTAGCTGGTTACTGCAAATCCTTTGATGCTTATAATTCCTATCAGAGTCAGATCGTTTCCTCTTCCTGCCTGTCGCCGTATTTACACCTGAACTTTATGAGGAAGCTATAACTACAGCTCTAGACTATGAAGGTACATATGCCTGCATCAAGACCTGTTCAGACTCGTTCACACCCCCCTGGGTCCCATCCACCACCAGGTCAACAAAGGGCATCTCAGCCCTACTTCATCCCCTCCCAACCAACTCTTTGTTGTTTGTAGTGCATGATAATGGGGTCCCGGCATTCCCAGAGGAGGGGAGCATTGGGAAGATACAGAGAGCTGACGTCTGCCAGCTCAATTTCTTTGTCAATTATGCCCACAGCCCTTACTATAAATTTGTCTATTCTCGATTTGCAGGAGCCTGCTTGACCTATAGGGCTTATAGGCTCTTTGTCAGTCTTGCTGGATGTTTTACAACTAGATTTCTTGAGCCTAGGCATACTGCAGAAATAATATACGTCCCAACAAACATTAGCCAGATCCTCAAGTCCCCATTTCATAGTAAGCCTTCCCTCTGCCCATATAATTACAGATAAAAAGGCAAGAGAGAAGGCCTGGCCCAGTCTCTTCTAGGTGATGACAGGCGAAGACAGGCCCTGTCTTGGTCCGATCTTCACCTGGGCACGCGCCCGGGTGCATCCCACCCTGCAGGATGCTGTGTTTGTTATATGCGCCTCAGGGGGCTGGAAATATCTGTGTGCACTTCCCCTGCCGCCTGGACTACTGGGGGATGTAGTGTTGCCCCCAGTCAACTTTCCAAGTTCCCTGCGCTGCGGGATGCAGTGTTCGTTATATGTGCCTCTGGGCACCAGAAATGTTGATGTGCAGCTTCCCCTTCTGCCTGGACTACTGAGGGATGTAGTGCGGCCAACCCCGGTCAACTTTCCAAGTTCCCCGCGCTGGAGGATGCGGTGTTCATTAAATGCGCCTCAGGGTGCCAGAAATGTGAGTGTGCAGCTTCGCCTGCACCCTGGACTACTGGGGGATGTAGTGTGCCCCCCCCCCAGTTAACTTTCCAAGTTCCCAAGTTCTCTGTGCTGTGGGATGAGACATTCGTTATATGCGCCTTGGGTGCCAGAAATGTCGGTGTGCAGCTTTCCCTGCACCCTGGACTACTGGGGGATGTAGTGCGCGCCGGGTCAACTACTAGTTATTTGCTCATTGTTCTCTCCTTCCCCTAATGTTACAAAAAGGCCAGGAGGCTTGGAGGTGATAAACAGTTTTTTTCAATTTATTTATGTCAATATACACTTGGGGGTGGATCCAAATTCACAGCAGAGCAACAGCTCTTCTAGAAGTGGTGGCATTTGGTATTGTTTTAACTCTGTCTGCTTCAGCTGTCGTCAAACCACAGTGGATACATAGTGCAAAAAAATGCTGCTCTGTTTGCACATAGTTACTTAATTCTAATAAACATTGGCTAGTTCTAGCTTCTTTTGATTAGGGTTTTTTGAACTCTCAGTTCACCACCGCTACTGCAGAACAGTCTCTGGACTCTGTGGAGACATTTTCCTGGCCTTTCTTTTTTGAAAGTAGAGCTTTCTTTTTAGCAAGTGAAAGCCACTGCTGTAAGCAATCGCTTACATATTGTGAATCCCATGATGGGTCACCCCGTAATTCTATAGTCTCTGTCAAGTGTCCAATATCATCTATCTCAAGAGAACCAAATTGAGGCCACCTCCAGTTATTTCCTTTCAAAGTGCAGACTAGCATGCAGAAAGGTGTCACATATTCCAGACAATTAGTTTCTTCTAGAACCTGTGCTGCAGGGCTATCTGGTAGTAATTTAAATCCTTTCTCTCCTGTCAGCTGTTTAAACAATGTTTTAGTCTTTTCAGCATTCCCTGGCTTACCACCATTATGTTTCCTTTAGACTTCCAGCTGCCCATCATGCCCTTCCCTCACAATTTTACAACCTGAAAAATAAACACAATGGTTGTATCTTGCAAAAAAATTGTTAAGCAGGAAAAAGTTGTTATGCAGTGGTGGATAGACAGAGAGAGATGCAGAAAATCAAGAGCTGTTGACAACTTAGAGACACAACATAAATACTTTTTCTTCTCTAATACAGTAATCCACTACCTTACACATAATTCAAAGAAACATTGGAATGAAACATAGTGGGAAATTTAGGCACTCATTAAAACATTGCCGGTAAATGCCGCCTACCGCAGCAGGATTCTTATCTCCAGCCCGGCGGCTGCTACCTCCATGGCGGTCGGAGTAGTACATTGGCTGGTTGGTTTCAGCCAACCCGCCAATGTCATAATTTGGCGGTATGTACCACCAGCCTGTTGGCGGTACCATTAACCGCCTGGGTCAAAATGACCCCCTTATTCATAATCAACACGTAATTCAAATACAGCAATCGATCAATGACAGACTATTTGTTTGTGCACATTTCAAAATCATTTCCCTGTGTTCTGGCGCCAGCTGATCAAATGTTTCCCAAGCTACATTCTGGGACTGTTTTATTTATTTATTTTCTCTTTGGGGTTCCCTTAAAATGAAAATAATTCTCTTCCCTCTGGCCCAGGCTCTCCTGCGTGGTCTTACTATTCTCCGTAAGAATTTGCCACTACCAATTAAAGTAATGATACGGATAACTTAGTCACTCCTCAGTCCCCTGTTTAATTACATTTTTTATTGCCATCTATATTTGTATTTACATCTCAATCCCAAGTTTTACTATCAGCTATATTGTAAGTGTTAAAAGGCCACAACAGCAAGGCATTTAATTAACTTACCGGTGGTGGCATCTCACGCATCCCACTTCTGAAGCCAGTTGTTGAGTAAACTACTTTTCCAACCCTCCTCAGTGACGCAAAGAAAATACAAACACCAGGCAAGGCTCTGGAACAGATGAAATGTTTGTTGAGGTACTAAGGTTTATTGGCAGGCCAAGGCAGAAGGAAGACGCACATCCTATTGTTACGTCTTACAAGACATTTAAGTCAGGCAGATATATATGTTTGAAAGTACTGTCACAGCAAAACCCTAAAAGGGGACACAGTCCAAACATGGGCAGGTGTCACGAATAAGGCTGTGCGCGGTCCAGGTCCCGCCCGAAATTCGCTGCACGTATTTGCGGCACTTCATGCGCACCACTTGTCATCCCTTCCTATTCTAAAAGTGGTCATCAGCATCGCCTGCCCTGTGGTGAAGCTCATGTAGCTGCAGGGTCAGGACATTGGTGGACAAGATGCACTTATCAGTGCTATTCTATGAAGGGACTACAATTCCCAGGTTTTTAGAGGCAGCGGCCATCTTGGGGTGTGGCAGGCCTATAAAGCCCAGCCACACCCAAGCACCTTGCTCACTATTTTGAAGACTTTGATGCAGCCTGACCTCGTGGGGGTTCCTCTGAAGAAGAGCAGATTTCCTGCATGGCAGATTGACAGCAAGTCAGAGTATCCTTGTTTCCATGGTGAATTCAGATATGAGTAGGTCGTACTCGTAGCGGTAAGGTCTTGATGAGCCCAATCCTGAAGGAAGTGGTTACTTCCAAAAGTACAGTGCCCCTTAGCACAACGAGCAAAGCGTTTCCAGTTCTAAGAGTAAAGCGGCCTTGGCGCGATGATCAAAGCGCTTCAGATCACAGGAGTAAAGCGCCCCTTAGCACAAGGAGCAAAGCGCTTCAGGCCACACGTGTGCAGTGCCCTTGGCACTATAATCAAAGCGTTTCAATCCACATGAGTAAAGCGCCTTTGGTACGACAATCAAAGCGTTTCAGTCTGCATGAGTAAAGCGCCCTTGGCACGACAATCAAAGCATTTCAGTCTGCATGAATAAAGCACCCTTGGCACGACAATCAAAGCGTTTCAGTCCACATGAGTAAAGCGCACTTGGCACGACAATCAAAGCATTTCAATCCACATGAGTAAAGCGCCCTTGGCACGACAATCAAAGCATTTCAGGCCACATGAGTAAAGCGGTCTTGGCACGAGGATCAAAACGCTTTAGTCCACATGAGTAAATGCGCCTCCTTAGCACAAAGAGCAAAGCGCTTCAAGGTACAAGAGTAAAGCGCCCTTGGTACGACAATCAAAGCGTTTCAGGCTACATGAGTAAAGCGAGCTGGACACAAGTATCAAAACACTTCAGGCCACATGAGTAAAGCACCCCTTGGCATAACGACTGTAGCGCTTCAGACAAAGCAAGTAAAAACGCTCTTTGGTATAATGAAAAAGACACTTCATGTATGATGATCAAAGCGCTTCATGAACAACAAGCGAGGGGCTTATGCCCAATGAACAAAACGCTTCAAGTTCAATGAGGAAACTTTCAGGCCTAGGTAGTAAATGTGAAAACGTTTCAGAGATAAGCAAATTATAATTTCATTGTTTTTTGGGAAACATAACATGTGAGATACATATTTAAGTCTTTGAGAATCTCTAGGCTTAGATCAAACGTTCATCTTATGAATACATAATAGTTACATGATTGATATTTATAGTATGACTATAGTCCAAAGCTTTTGCCATCTCTAGGTTTAGAGGTTGCAGTTTGTTCTTGTTCCATGATTCAAAGAAAGGGCTACGCCCAATTCACAAAGGGTCTCAACCTGATATTACGGAGACGCCTTTATTCAAGAGTCTATTGGTGAGTTATACTGTTATGAATGAATGTATGCATATTTGTTCTAACCGTTTCTTTTCAGATCTCTCTCCCTGAAGTTCCCTACCCTAGTTCCCTTCACCCTGCCTGGCTTCATCAGAACTCTGTGCTATAATAGCCTTCTGAGTTGGTGACGCCAGGAGGTGGGCCTTTTGTTCAACAGCGTGCAGATCCCGAGGAAAGGGCACTGTGACAGCAGGCATATACAAAAAGAAATGCTGCATATACAAAACTTCAAGACCATAGAGTAAAATTATACATAATGCAGTGTGAGGAGAAACAAGTGAACAGACTACAGGTGGACTGTAAGAAAAAGGGGCCTGGGTTGCTGACTGACTGAACTTAATGTGTCAGACTGAGCTAAACTTAACAACGTGGCTTGGAGAAGTTTGTTTGCACAGCTGGCATAGGTGTCAGAGAGGTCAGCAGGGAAGTCTTGGGGCAGTGCTAAAATACTAATGTGGATGAGTGGAAACATTCGGTGAATGAGAGGAGCAAGCCTCTAGGTAAGAGAAATGAATAAATAGCTTACTGGGATTCAGATAGTGGTGGAGAGAATTGGAACTAAAGTATATCTATAGGTACATACATGTGGATATATATATATATATTTGTCTCAACATCCTGCCTGGCTAAGATGAGCCATGAGGACCATCCCAGTGCCCCTCTCTGACCCCCTGCCCTTTCCCCCCACTGGACAGCCATCCACACTCCACACTGCACCACAGACCGCTCCCCCACCATGCAGGCAGTGGCATCTCGCCACGGTGACAAGCCTCTGCTCCCAGAAGGACAGGGTCATTGGGCTGCAATGCTTCCTCAGGGCGTGCTCACCGCATCATGCTTGATGGCCTGCATCAGGGCATAAGCCTGCTGGCCTGCCCTCTACACCTCACCTCATGTGGTTTCACTTTGCCTCCTCAGACTGTGCTTGCCTGCCCTTCCTCTTCTCTCATTTTCCAACCCTGGTGCGAGGTATTGGGCAGCCCGGCACCTACAGAGGAAAGTGAGGTACAGTGCTAAGACCACGAATCCGCACATACTTTCTCGGCAACACCTCGCTTTCTCTCTGGCCTGATGTGGAGCAGGGCCTCAATCTTTTGATACTTGCGGGGGATGAGCAGTTGTGGCCTGCTGCCCCAGGAGGCCTAGTGGAGAGGCTTGATAGGATCTGGTCATGAGCCCTAGTGTGGACAGCTGGCCTTTGCACCAGCTGGCCTTTGCACTCCATACATTCCGGAGAAACCTATTTACCTCCGTCCTACATTGTAGGACACCCCTGAGGCTGCGTTTTGTCATTTCCTCTCCTAGAGTGCTCGTGGACCCTCTTCAGACCCTCTGGACTTCCTGCTCTTCCTAACTTCTCCTTAGTTTCGCCTGTCCTGTTTGCACCCTCCACTCCTGACTGCAGTGACTCAGCGCCCCCCCCCTCTGTCTCATTGGGCTGGAGCCAGGGCTGCCCTGACAGCCCAAATGCATGGCCAATCTGCCTGGTGCAGAACTGGACAGGATGGTGGTACACTCCAGAGCCCTCGACCCCCACAGCCATGGCTAGTGACAACGTAAGGTTGATGCCCTCTGCCTTTTCGTGGCAGTGTCCTCTTCAGGACTTGGGGTATTCTGTTCTACAGGACTTCTGCCATCTACTGCTAGGACCACCACTTCTTCATCTCGCCCTACTCCGGCCCACAATGGAAAGCATCCTCCAAGAAATCACTGTGGTTGGCCCCCGCCTCGAGGTCTTGGCATCAAGAAGTCTGACCTTAATGCAGAATCTAAGAGTCTGATTTAGATCCTGGCGGAGGGAATTATTGGATTGCAATACAGCAAACAGGATATCCATCATCTTTGTGACAGAGTAAGCCCCTCTACCAGGATCCAAATCAAGTTGAAAGTCTATTCGGACCAACATATCAGGCTTCAGTGACAAGGTGGAGGGGGTGGATTGCCGTTTGTTGATGATAAAGCAGCAACTCAGTCACCTCTCGGACCAGGACTCAGAGCTTTGGCACCAACACAACAAACTGACCTAGAGGACGGAAGCTGCAGAGACAATCTCTGTTTTTTTTTGGATTCCCTTTATGCGCTGAGGGTTCCAACATCCGGGGTGTCCTCGGGCACCCACTCCCTACCTTCAAGGGGCTGACCTTTTCCCCTCCTTTAGAGAATCAGGGAGCCCATTGACTGGGTCCAATCCGCTCAGTGACATTGGGGTGGGCATGCCCCCTCATTGCCTGCTTTCTTTGTCATGAGCTGGTTCTGCAGCTCCTGAATGTGGCCTGTATCCATGGCCTGTCTGACTTTGAGTGATGTGAGGTCTTCATCGCTGCGGATTTTGTCTGGGAAACCAATGAAAAGAGGAAGGCATTCCTAGCCTTATGGCTCCACTTGCGGAAACTGAACATCATACTCGGCCCCTTCGAACCTGTGTGCATCTGGATCACGAAGGATGGAAGATCTAGGGGCTTCCTTGATCCTAAGGAATTGTGGTCATTTCGGGAGGGCCTCATGAATCAGGGGATGGACACTACAACTGTTGAGGCACCTGTGAGGCAACTCAGTGAGCATGGACCAAAGTCCCAGACAGGCTCACCATTAAGGCAGGTTGCAGAACCACTCAGTCAGATCCCAGAGCAGCATGGACAAGGCGATACAGGCAGTAGTATCATGTTACCTGAGTGTCTTTCGCCTGCATTGCTGTGTGTTGCTGTTTATTGCCATTGATGCCATCTCCCCACTCATTGTTGTTTGTTGCCAGTCCTTGGGTAATAGCCTGTTATCCACTCTACTCAAACCATGTTCTTCTGTTCTTCTCATGTCCTTCTCCTTTACCTCCCTCTGAGCTACCTCCTTGCCTTTAGGACCACTTTTGTGTCTCTTGTATCCCTTCTGTTGTATCCCTCCCCCACACACTGTCTGTGGACCCCAGGACCATGAGCTCCAGGCCTCAGTGCTATAAACATTCCCCTCCCTCCTCTTGGCTCCCCTTGTTGCTCCTGCTGGCATGGCCAGCCACCCAATCTCCCTGAGGGGGTGATGGCTACATCCGTGAGCCCTGGCTGCCCCTGTGATCATGGCATGCCCTTCTGACCGCTCGACATTGCCTCTCGCTCCTGCCCCTCTCCTCAACTCCCTTGGTTGCTGCGGCTTCCCTATTGTCCTGGCTGACTACCTTCTGTTCCCCAAATGGCCTCCTGCGCCACGTGGTGTCTTAGGTTTAGACCCACAGCTCAAGGTTACAGGGCAACACAGAGGTGCCAGATTGTGGCTTCTTGTTGGCTTGTCTCTCTCTCCTTCCCTCCCTCCCTGGCATTTCCCAGCACTTTATCGCCCCACTCTCAGCTTTAAGCCTCTTCTCCTGCATCTCCTTTCTTCCCTGCTTTTCATGTTTTCACCTCTCCCCTTTCCTGCCACTATTCCTCCCACCCCCTCCTGGTCTCATTATTCCTCTTTCTCCCCTCCACGTTCCTCCTTCCCTCAAATCTTAGCACCACTGCTCCCCAATAGTAACCAGTGCTCTCCATCCCCCCAAAACCCTTTGCATGCCATATCCTGGAACATCAATGGCCTCACACACTTTATCAAGCACTTTATCAGGCACAATAAGGCACTGGCAAACCTCCAGTCTAAGTGAGTCAGCATGGTCCTTCTCCAGGAGACTCATCTCTCCCACCAAGAGTCAGAGAAATTGTGTGGTGACTGAGGGGATGGTGATGCACAGCAGTCCGCCACCCTCAGTCACTGACGTGCCCAGGCAAACTCAAAAATGTGGTGTGGCGATCCTCCTGCACAAATCCTTGCTTTAGTTTGTCAAGCTCCATCTCAGCAAGCAAACGCTCTGTGTAGGATCTGTTTATGCACTTTCTGGGCCTAAATGCCATTTTTCCTTTCCTAACATAAATCCAGGCTACCAACTGGCTCATAGTGGGAGACTGGAACCTGGCCCGGGATTGGGTCCTAGACAGCACTTGACCACTTGATGTGGGAAATAATGCAGACCAGGCTCTTTTAGAGGACATCAACACAGACCGTGGTCTTGTGGACCTTTTGCACCTCTCACACCCATGGACTGACAGTTCACATTTATGTTGCTGGTGCACGGCACCCAATCCCATTTGGACTACTTCCTGGTCTCCCAGCAAGTGATGGCCATTTCATGGGAGACGTGGATCCTTGAGGGAACTATTCCCTGGTCTTCCAAACCATGGTGCCTCAATGTCTCATGCCACCTCTGCCCCCCGGGGCAAATCTCAACTAGGATCCCATGTTTCCTTCTACTTGAAGCACAACAAGGGGTAAATCACCTTTCCGTGCACCATGTGGGTGTCCGCTAAAGCAAGGTCAGTTGATGAGAGATACTGCCCTCACCAACACACAGAGGGCGGCACAGAAAAAGGCCCTGGAGGACTACATCGCGACTCTCAGCTGCCTCTACACTAACAACCCCTTGGTCTCACTCTGGCACCATCTAGAGAAGGCCCATATGGACCTTAATGTGCTCTATATCTCCAAGGCTGTGTATGTGGTACAACGGTTGAAAAGCCATCACCATAAGCAGGGCAAGAAGGCAAGAAGGCTATTGGCAGCTCAGCTGGACTAACAGGAAGCAACACTGGCCATCCTGGCCATCAGGTCCAGGAGCAGCAGCATTCTCAGCTGACCGCAGAACACTGTGAAGGAGTTTGCGGCTTTCTACCAGGCCCAGCATACTCCAGAGGTGGCAGCAGACCCTGCCCACCTAGACTCTTTCTTTGACGAAGTACATCACCCCTATTTTAGCGAAGCGGGCAGGGACCTGCTCTGAGGGGAGATCATCTAGTTGGAAATGATGCAGGCCATCTGAAAACTCCTAAACCACAAAGTCCTGGGGAATGACAGCTTCCCAGAAAGTTTTACAAATGGTGGGCGAGGAGGTGGAGGATTCCCTCTATGAGGCCTTTCAGGAGACAGAATACACAAGCTCCCTAGGTTTAATTTCAAACAAAACTCTGATTGCAGTCCTCCCCAAGCCGGGGAAGGATCCTCTCCCCTGTGGAAGCTACAGGCCCATATCCCTGCTCAACAGGAACATTAAGATCCTGGCTGGGGTTATGGAGGCTTACCTCTGGGCAGTGATTCTGACCCTGATCCACCACTCGCAAGTGAGGTTTGTCCCTGGTGCTCACCTCTGAATCACCTCCGCACCCTGGCCCCTGCTTGTGGTCTGCCAGTGATATGCCCAAGGATACGCTAGCTTTCTCATTGGATGCTGAGAAGGCATGTGACCTGGACAGAGTGGGAGTAACTGTTTGCAACAGTCCAGAGATCAGGTCTCAGGAAGGATTTTATAGCTAAGTTCCAGTGGCTCTGTGACTCACCAGCTGCCCAGGTTAGTTGTGGGGGGCTTCCTCTCGGACACCTTACCAGTCTTCCAAGGGATCCGGCAGGGCTGCCCATTGTCCCCGCTTCTATTTTTCCTCACCATGGAAACCCTAGCATCCTCACTCCTCCAATCACCAACCTCAGGGAGATATCACCTATATACATATGACATCCTACTTTTATGCTTCGGCCTCCTGGCCTTAATGTACATTATCTCTGACTTTGTGGCCCTCTTGGGATGTTGGATCAAATGGGACAAAGCAAGGCCCTACTGATGCCTCGGGTGACTTCCCGTGTAACTGTGTCCTCCTACCCCTTCAAGTGGAAGTCCTTGCTTCTTAAATACCTGGGGAGCTACATCAACTGGGACTGTACTGCATGGTAGCAGACAACCTCGACCCACTAGTGACACGCATGAAACTGGACTTTGAATGAAGAGTGGGCCCGCCTCTGCCTCGTACTGTCCGGAAGGACACAGGCACTAAGGATGGTGACCTTGCCGAGATTCACTTACATACTAGGCACACACCCCATGCTCGTGCCTCTCTCGTTCTTACCATCAATGGACAGGAGCATAAGGTCCTTCATCTGGGACACAACTTGAATGCCCAGTAGCAAATTAATAGTCCCTTGTACATTTGGTGGCCTGGGCCTTCCCTTGCCGAGCACTACACTCTGTTTTTGCACTTGGCACAGCTCACTTACATGCTTCCCAAAATGCTGGACCCACTGTTATGGGTCATGGTTGAGCGCTCCATCCTGGAGTGTCCTTTCTTTAGGTATGATGCTCCCGCCCCATATCCTAGGAAATTGGTGCTTCTGGCAATGGCTACATCTTGGTTGAGAGCCCACAGTCTTTTTTGTGGTGGTTGCTTGCTTACACAAACTTGCAGGCAATTCCAGCACTTGCACTGGCGGCGAGGCAATGAAGTGGGAGTTGTGGTGTACTGCCTGAATCCACACCCTCCATTACAAGCTCAATCAGGGAATTTAGCCTCCTGTCCCACTAATCCTGGTGATACCTCCAGCTGAGATACTGCCTCACTTACCATCTGGACCCACATCCCTGGAACTGCCAGCCCTACCCAGTAGTCTCCTACCTCAGAATGTGGGGATGCTTTGAGGCATGATGTTCAGTGTTTATAGCCTCTTGATTCATCATTGGTATTCCTTACCCCTGTTGAATAGCCTCCCTATCGGTTGGCAAACCTGACTACAGATGGACTACAAACTGGAGGACTGTTCGGAACTACTGGTGGTGCTAGGTCATAGTTCCAGGGAGTTATGGCTGAAGTTTTGCTTCTTCAAATTGCTTCATGACTGACACTCAACCCCGATGAATCTGCGGGCAGTGGGGCTGCTGCCCGATTCTAACTGCTGACTGTGATCAATGTCACCATGTTCATGTCTTCCACAACTGCCTCAATGTCTAGTTCTTCTGGGAAGCAATCAGTGCCACGCTGAGTGAGGTCCTGTTGGTTTCGGTGTCTGTGGCCTAACCCCTGATTCTGCTACATGGTCTCACAGATTCCCCAGCCTTTTCCTTGAATTAGGGCTACTTTCTACACAAGAGCTAGCAACGGCGAACAATTGCATCCTTCGTCACTAGTGTTCGCCCCTTTCTCCCACGTATGAGGAGTTGCTCTTGATCATATATCAGGCAGCCCTATTTCAACCTGTCATCTATAAGCTGCAGGAAAGGGCGAAGATATTTCTCTTCAACTGGACTCCCTTCACCTGGGATAGTAGATGCTGAACGCCCACTGTTTGCTCTCCAAGGACTGGGTCCAGGTCCACTTGGTTATCGTGGCCCTGTCTTGGCTCTTGAGGGCTGCTACCTGCCCCCACACCCACTACACAGCCTTTGTTTTATGACTACATGTGTACCTCCCTCCTTAGTCCCAATCCCCCACACTCCCCCTCCCCTTGCTCTCTTCTCATTGGCCCTTATTGCCCCCCCCCATCTTCTTACTTGCCTCCTCCCCCTCCCCCTTCTCCTCTCCTCCTTCCTCCCCTTTCCTCCTTTTCCTTGTCTCTGTCCTCCATTTTCTTTTTTTTTCCCTCTTCCCTGCTCCCCCACCCCCACCCCGGCTCGCAGGCTCACTCTTCTCCCCTATTCTCCCCATTCACTCCATCCTTCCTGTGCCCCCTGCTAATCTGTCTTTTGCCGGTCATTCTGGGCTGTGGTGTTGCTGCGTTGCTGTGCCCCGAATCTGTCTTCATTGTGCACAATCTGTGTACTGGTACGGGGGCTGACACAGTTTTGGACTGTTTGATGCAACAGGTTTTCTATATCCTTCACTTCCTTCATTTCCATTTTGTGTAAGAACCTGAATAAAGAAATATCAAATGAAAAAATAATGCATTTGACGTATGGGATTCAACAAGGAAATGTCTCAGTGTGGGCCAATTGTCCGAATTCAAAGGTCTGATTTTAATATTATCATTGGCATATTTGAAATGCCAGGAGTAGCGATAATAGAAACTGCCGGTGGTGCCAGTGGGGAACGTTCTCGAAAACGTACGAATCTGTAAATACTGTTTAGAAAACCTTTCTTATTGGGCAAGCTCTAAGTCTTCCTGCATCTAAAGAAGCTCATTACCTGTCCTTGGCAGGGGGGAAGGAATAATAGATTAAAAACAGAAAAATAAAATACATCTTGTCTATTGGTTTTAGAATAGTAGGATCGCCTTAACATGTTTTTCATGTGCAGGTTACAGTAGAAGGATGTAATTCTGAGGAACTGAAAATACTTCAGTATACAATGATGCAGGCAATTTAAGCCCAAAAATATCAACACAGCATATAATTTACAGTGGGCTGATGAGAAAACATGGATAGCACTGGAAGGCAATTTACAAGTTTGGGAGCCCCGGAGCCAGCATTGTGTATGACAAAAAAGAAAATTGAATGGATTATCAATATAGGTGCTAACGCGTCCGACTATGTTAATTTATACACATCAGGACTCGTTTTAGGTCGATGATCTTTGGACCCAGTGGTGAGACACCGTAAGACGAGATAACCAATCAAGATGTCAATCAATATATCAATAACATTGTCAAACACATCAAAATATATTTCACTTTAGTCATTAATAAACTTTCGGCGCAATCATGACCTTTCAGTCATGAATAACCACACCTTTTATGGAGATTTTAGTGAATTGTATTCCCTATTGATTACAATCTAATGATAAATGTATTAGTCTCAAAACCAAGAAGCATATGAACATAATCACAAGGTGACAACTACAATGAGCTTTCAATAATGCAAAGATCAGGAACATAAGATAATTATATGAATAAGAACAGATCGCAATATATGATACCCCTTATAGGTCTTAGTTCAGCATAGCACCACGTCAGTCACGTGAGTCCGTCAGTCTAATAATACCTCAACTAACCTCGAATTAGCATTAGCATGTGGGGCTTCATGCAAAACAATTTAGAACATCAATTTGGAAAACGTCTAACTAAGATTTCTAATCAAAACATACAGCAGTTGGTACCTAGAAAGAAAAGGCAAAATAGATTTCATTAATAATATATTTACCCTCCTCGGGATAGGTCAGCATACAGGATCAGTCTTCGTCTTCAGGACATCACCGTCAGTCTATCTAAGTATAGGCAAGGGACACTCTCCCCTTAAGGAGAAAAGTGTAATGGGCAGTCTATGGGCAAAGATTATTGTCTAAGTCTCAAGTCACCAAATAGAGTGACAGAGTTTCTGGATGCAATTGATATCATTCCCTACCTAATGCCGTTTGTCTCTTGTGTCATGGGTTTTTATCCCTTTTACCAAAATACATTCCCCCACAATTCTATTGGTCAGTCACTATACCCCACTATTGGTAACCAATCAAATTGTACATTAAGTAATGCATTTGTCATTTCATGATAGCTCTCTAAATCCTAATTGGTCTCCATAATTGACTTTTTTCGTAGGTGGCATATCCGGGGTTACTTCATATCCTTGGCACACACTTCGGGTCAAGAGTTCTCTTCTCCTCGCTTTATTGTCCTTGAAAGTGTCCATGTTTGTTGCAAAGCCTATAAAATTTATAATAAAGCTACTAGCATGCGGATGAGAGAGTTGAGCATTGTAGCAAATAAGTAAGAAGAAAGAATAATCGCTGGGTCATGGTCTTTTGCAAGTCAGCACACTGGAGAAACAGAAAAATACGCTTTAATATGAGAGTTACACAGCTAATTCTCGACTCACGCTAACTTAAAGTATACGAGTTCTAATGAATGCGGTTTCATACGTGTTAATGTGCTCAATTGTAATGATTATGGCCCTCATTCTGACCCTGGCGGTTCTCTACCGCCAGGGCCAACGGGGGCGGGAGCACCGCCGACAGGCCGGCGGTGCTCCCTTGGTCATTCTGACCGCGGCGCTTTGGCCGCGGTCAGAACGGGAAAACCGGCGGTCTCCCGCCGGTTTTCCACTGACCTTAGAATCCTCCAAGGCGGCGCAGCTCGCTGCGCCGCCGAGGGGATTCTGACCCCCCCTACCGCCATCCTGTTCATGGCGGGAAAGCTGCCATGAACAGGATGGCGGTAGGGGGGGTCGCGGGGCCCCTGGGGGCCCCGCAAAGTATTTCAGTGTCTGCCTTGCAGACACTGAAATACGCGACGGGTGCCACTGCACCCGTCGCACCTTCCCACTCCGCCGGCTCGATTACGAGCCGGCATCCTCGTGGGAAGGGAGTTTTTCCCTGGGCTGGCGGGCGGTCTTTTGGAGACCGCCCGCCAGCCCAGGGAAAAACTCATAATACCCTTCGCGGTCTTCTGACCGCGGAGCGGTATAATGGAGGGCGGGATCCTGGCGGGCGGCCTCCGCCGCCCGCCAGGGTCATAATGAGGCCCTATATCTTCTAGTTGTCATTAGTTTACACAGGTGAACAATTCTCCACGTTTATGAATACATTTAAATTATTAATGCAGCATTGTTAAACATAAGCATTTTACGCCTTTAACATGTAATATTTAAACTACGCTCTCTCAGTCCCTCCTCTGATGACGCTCGTCATCACACAATCTTTTTATCTTAATTTTTCACCTTGCGCATGATACGCATTTCAACATCCTGCCCTTTATGTGAGCCTTCCCATATTTCATTGAACATTTTCTCTCTTTCACTTTCTTCATTTTGTCTGGCTCTTTTTGACAAATTTCTTTTTATTTTGTCATTAATTTTGCATGCCCCCCATAATCCTAATAGACAAATCAAAACCATTAATAGACCTATCATAATTTTTACAAGTACCCCATTCCAAATGTTGGTAAGCCAGCTTCCCACTCGGGCAATTACTTTTCCAAATTTTTCCCAAACACCAGGTTCTTTTAGATCCTTCAAATCTGTACTATCTCTAGTAAGGTTAGTAAGCATGCTTCTAATTTTCTTACTGTTATCAGGTATGAATGAACAACAATGACGTTCATTAAGCATTTTGCACACACCTCCACTCTTTGCTAAAAGAATGTCTAAAGCAAGCCGGTTCTGAAGAGTCATAGCTCTTTCTGCAGCAAGTTCAGTATCCATCAGAAGTATAGCTCCTGTAAAATTTGTCAGCATGTTATCCACAATAGTAGACAACTTTTGAATTTTCATAGAATTTAAGATAACCCCTACTGATGGGATTATAGCTCCAAATATGTCACCAATGACAGCCGCCACTGATTCTCGCTTTTGTCTAGTATGTTGTATTTCAGACGTTTTAGGTATTTGTTTTAAGTCATCAATCTGGTATATCTTTGGGAATACTATTCCCAAATAACATGTCCCATACCATCCCTTATGGAGACGGTAATATGCATTTAAACCACAGATGTAATAGATTCCAGGAATCGCTGGGTCTTGTCCATTTAACATAAAAGTCCATTTACTCTGAAACAGAAACACATGTCTACATTCACTCGTACCTACAAATAGATTGTCTTGATCAGATTTTGGCCTATATATACACAGTCTACCTACATGTAATGCATCTATAGCTAACTTGCCTTGTGTTTTAATTGCCGTGTAAGCATAATCATTTGCATAAGTATGTTTTTCTAAGCCTTTTTCCAACCTTTCCTTCAATGCTTTGCGTCTATCATCTGTGTGATCTAGAAAGCTTTTCTCTACAGGAGACAGTAAGCAAGTCAAATTATTGCGATGTGCATAAGCAGTTCCAAATGTAAGTGTTGGTTCAAAGAATCCTCTAACTATTTTAATATCATGTTCTTTAGCTAACTTATTTAAGAACTCAATCACAGGCACAAAAGAAAACACAACATCCAAATTTGAATAAAAGTATTGCACATGCTCTTGATTATAAAATCTTGTTAATAGCAAGCTGCAGCTAATCCCATAAGTAAGAGGGAGGCTATGATAAGTAACTCCCTCCTGCACAGATGAAGGAATTTTAGTACACACATAACAATCTTTCGCATCCATTGTTTCCACATACTCATTTAGTAAGCGATAGAAGACATTTGTAGAAAGTTCCCCTTTTGCATTAGTTCCCTAATGCAGATGTCTGGCATCTTGCTCAAATTTCTCCCATGGTGATAATTTATTAGCAGTAGTAGTCTCAGGTTTTGGAGTTGCATTAATAGTTTCATTCTCTCTCCATGGCATTCCCACAATTACTCCCACAATCATTATTGCGCATACAACACCTACCATAAGTCCTAACCAACCACACACCTTACTTCCTTTGCTACTATAAGCCATGTTTGTATAGAATCAGAATAGCGGATCAACAATCAACTCAAGAAGGCAAACTCTTTCTGCATATTTTACAGCGTCTTCACTCACTCCAGGACCCTTTTCGTCAATTCAGGTTAGCAGCTTGTCGTAATCAGGTTTCTTGAAGTCAAATCCAGGTTTAGTGTCGCTTTCCGATAGTTTTCTAAAGTCTCCTTTTTTTTTTTCTCTTTTCAGCTTTACGATTTCAATTTTGTCCAAGTTTTCTTGTAGAATACCTTCAGGTACCGTAGTATTGGCCTGGCACTTCTCGATCAAAGCAGAATGCTAAGAACTCTTGTTGCCATTCAGAGGTTGTAGCATATGCCCATTCAGGACCTGTGTATCTTCGGTTTGCTATTCTTTTTTTTTTTAATTTTCGATCACCTTGTTGTTCTCCTTCACTCAGATCTTCTACTTGTTAAGTATCACTTTCTTCTATTATGGTCTCGTTTGCTATTTCCCTTATTCTGAGATGTGTCTTGTCTGGCCAATTATCACCTCTGTATGTCTTGTTTCGGTGTCTTCCTTCAGGACGTTGAACAGCACCCTCCTCTTGTGATATGGTGTTTTCTCTTGACGGACTTGCAACTGGTTCAACTTCTCCTTCTCTGTCGTTTTCCGGTTCTACACTGTACTCAGGCTCTGAATTATATTCGTCTACTTCTGTGAGAACTTCTCCTTGTCTTAGTTCTCCTGCTGCCTCAACTGAGATAGGCACTCTGTCACCTCTCTCGAACTCACTGTCAGCTTGAGGGACAAGGCTGTTCTCAGTGGGCTCTCCCGCAGTCTCAGATCTTTCTTGGCTGTTCTCTGATTCTGAGACTTCTCCTCCTGAAGTTACTGTACCGGAATCTTCAAGTTCCCCTTCAACAGGACATGTTACCTTCTTTGTGTGACTGGCATGTATCCAGTTGGGAACCCCGGCACACTTCACAGCAGTAGTGGTTGTCAATATTACTTGATATGGCCCCTTCCAACGTGGCTCAAGACACGATTTCCTCACGTGCTTCTTGACAACCACCCAATCTCCAGCTTGCAAAGAATGTCCTGTTTCGCCGATTGGCGGCAATGTGTTAGCTTCCACCTGGTGAGAGAAAGAGCGAATCACGTCAGCCAAACCTTTGCAGTAATCCAACACCATATCATCTGTAATATTCACTAGTGCATTTGCAGGTACCGCTGGTAACCTCATTGCTCTACCCATGAGGATTTCATGGGGGGACAGTCCTGTTTTCTTATCTGGCGTGTTTCTCATAGACATCAGTACTAGAGGTAATGCATCTGGCCACTTCATGTTTGTTGCTGCACACATTTTTGCTATTCTTGATTTTAAGGTACCATTCATCTGTTCAACTAGTTCTGATGCTTCAGGGCGATAGCTACAGTGCAACTTCTGCTCAATGTTGAGTGCGGCACACAGAAGTTTGATCACCTCATTGTCGAAGTGTCTTCCCCTATCTGATTCTATAGAAACCGGAAACCCGAACCTTGGTATTAACTCTCTGAGTAGTAGTTTTGCAACTGTAAGACTGTCATTCCTACGTGTGGGGTATGCCTCAATCCAATGACTGAAAACACACACAATCACCAACACGTACTTCAATCCTCCACAAACAGGCATTTCAATGAAATCCATTAGCATTTTGTTAAATGGACCTCCAGCTCTTCCAATGTGGCTCAAAGTTACCACTGTTCCTTTACCAGCGTTCATCTGCTGACAGATGACGCACCTGTGACACGTAATTTCTGCGGCATGTCTGAATTTTGGATTGAACCAATCAATTTTAAAAGATCTGATCATGGCATCTCTTCCCAAATGTGCCTGCCCATGATATAATCGAGCAAATTGTGATAGAAGGCTATTTGGCAAAACCAATTTTTCTTCCTCTGAAACCCACATATCATCTGCTCTTTGTACACACTGCATTTTCTGCCAGGAACGTTTTTCTTCTTTGCTAGCACGGCTTTGTAATGTCTTTAATTTGTCTAAGGTATCAACCACTCGTAATGCTAGGCTTAAGGTTGTGTCGTTCTCAGGTTGTGGTAACAATTCCCACTGCTCCTTAAATGATATACAGTTTAATGCACAAAATCTTGCAACTTGATCTGCGTAACCATTCCCCATTGACACAAAATCTTGTGATCTGGTGTGAGCACTGCACTTTACCACTGCAATTTCAAGAGGTAACTGAATCGCATGTAACAAATCTCTTATTTGTTCTCCATTTTTTACTGGTGAACCAGAGGATGTCATGAAACCCCTCTGTGACCAAAGTTGGCCAAAATCATGCACAATTCCAAATCCATATCTGCTGTCAGTATAGATTGTGACTTTCAAATTTACAGCAGCGTGACAGGCTTTTGTAAGAGCTATTAATTCTGCCACCTGTGCAGAAAACACCTTCTCGAGCCAAGAGGCCTCGACTATGCCAGATATGGTACATACTGCGTAACCAGCTCTCAATGTTCCTGTTGAATCTCTTAAACAGGACCCATCAACGAACATAATGCAGTCGTTTTCTTTTAACTGGGTGTCCTGTATGTCTGGGCGAGGTTTGGTACAGAGCTCAGTCACCTCAAGACAGTCATGCTCAAATTCTTCCCCATCTTTGATTTCGGTATTTTCATTAGGAAGTAGAGTTGCAGGGTTCAGCACAGTGCATCTTTTTAATGTAACATTTGGTGACCCCAAAATAATCGTCTCATATTTGGTAAGTCGTGCATTTGTCATGTGTTGTGTCTTAGTTCGGGTCAACAGAATTTTGACAGAATGTGGAACCAATACTGTCAAAGGGTATCCCATGACTATGCCCTCACATTATGAAAGGCTTTGACCAACTGCTGCGACTGCTCGCAAGCAACCCGGTAAGGCTGCTGCAACAGGGTCCAAAGTAGCTGAAAAATATGCTACAGGGCGATTTGCATCTCCGTGGACCTGTGTTAAAACAGACAAAGAACAAGCATCACGTTCATGACAGAACAACAGAAAAGGTTTCTCATAATCAGGCATTCCTAGTGCTGGGGCCCTGCACATGCACTCCTTCAGCTCTAAAAATGACTCAAGCTCTTCTTTTGTCAAAGTGATTGTGTATGGTTCATCCTTGACCTCTTTTCCTGTCAATTTTATTTAAGGTTTTGAGATGATCGAGAAATTGGGTATCCACTGGCGACAATAACCCACCATTCCCAAAAACATCCTGACATCTCTTTTTGTTGTTGGGGGATTCATTTGTAAAACAGCTGTTATTCTTTCTTTTGATATTCTTCGGGACCCTTTCTCAATCAGATGCCCCAAATATTTCACTTCTCTTTGACAGTATTGCAACTTCTTAGGTGACACCTTATGTCCATTCTTTCCCAAATGATTCAACAATGCAATAGTATCGTATTTACAGCTGTCTCTGGTTTTGGATGCAATCAACAAATCATCAATGTACTGCACAAGAGTCGAATTAAAAGGCAGCTCAAGTGGTTCCAAATCCTTCTTCAATATCTGATTGAAGATGGATGGTGACTCAGAAAACCCCTGAAGAATTCTGCACCAGCTGTACACCTTAACCAGGAATTTGAAACTGAACAAAAATTGGCTATCTTCATGTAGAGGTATTGAGAAAAATCCTTGTGATAGGTCTACTACAGTAAACCATTCAGCATCACAAGGAACCTGGAACATTATTACCGCTGGGTTAGGTACCACAGGGCAGCATTTTATCACAATTTCGTTTATTTTTCTCAAATCCTGCACAATTCGAACCTTTCCACAGGGCTTCTTTAAACCCATAATAGGTGAGTTACACGGACTGCTCAAAACTTCTTTCAAAACTGCCTGTCTGAGAAAATCTGCAATTATCTGTGTCACTTCAATGAGGACATCCTGAGTCATGTGGTATTGTGGTACTTGTGGGAACACTGCGTTTGGCTTTATTTGCACCTTGACTGGCCCTACTCCCTTGATTAATCCAACTTCTTTTCCATTCAAATCCCACACTTTCTCTGTTACAGACCCTTGTAGATCAGCAGGTAAATCGATCAAAGTAAACACTGGGAATAAAGTAATTAGAGGGTAATCTTCATTCGTCTCTCCCCCTTCTATTAATTGACCCTCATCTCCTTCATCATCACTATTTGTCTGAACTTCTATTCCATTGTTGGAACAGGTAATCGAACATTTGGTCTTACATAATAAGTCCCTTCCTAGTAAGGACACTGGACTTGAATCGCATTCAACAAATCTATGCAGGCCTTGGAAATTTCCAATTTCAACCTGCACTGGGTCAGTAATTGTATTTGTCAGGTACTGGTTAGCCACACCAACCACTCGTATGGTGCGCCCTGAAAGAGGTAATCTCGGTACTTCTACACTGCGAACTGTAGAGCGTGTAGCTCCTGTGTCAACTAAAAATGAAACCTTATAGCACATTACTTTTCCCTCTACATATGGGCCTCTCTGATCTACCTCTAAAGAGGCAGCAAGCCTGCATTCTTCACTGTCTGAGCTGTCGTCTGACCATTCTTCATTCATGTCACTTTCACCTCGTAATGGGAATTGTTGTACAGTGTTGTTTTGGTTTGTTACCTGGCCTGTGACCTGCTGAGGAAGCGTCACCTGTTGCTGTCCCATCGGAGCTAGGGGTAACTGCATTTGCTGTCTAGGCACCATAGGGATCTGCTGTTGCATTGGTTGTACGGACACTGTTTGGAAACGCGGCATTTGCATTTGCTGCATGGGTTGCACCCCTGGCATTTGCACCAAGTTATTCAGAAAATTCGGGTTCTGGTGTCTCATTCTTGGACCTCGTGGATTTTGTAGTGTACCGGCATTAATGCTCTACTGAACTGTACCATCCTGCACCACGTTTGGACAATCCCGTTTCCAATGCCCCATGCCCCCGCACGCATGACATGGAGACATCTTCTTCATTACCTGACTGTCATTTTGAATAACAACATTATTCATATCCGAATTACGGCTCACAAAACCTCGACCTCTACCTCTCGGCTGTGCCTGAAACACCCCATTCATTTGTGGTTGTTGTTGTATCATCTGCTGAACACCACTTCCCTGAATTCCAGCTTGTGCAGCCCTTATCTGCATCACCATCACTTTCTCCTTCAACTTTTTCTGTTTTAACTCAATTTCATCACTACAGTATTTCGCATACTGCAACACTTCATCAATCGGTTTAGCTTGCCAACAAATCCAATGATTTTTAATCATCTGGCTGACCTCCGGTCTCAGCCCTTCAATGAACCTAAACACAAGATGATTCATGTCCTTTGGTTC
Source organism: Pleurodeles waltl (assembly GCF_031143425.1). Lineage (NCBI taxonomy): Eukaryota > Metazoa > Chordata > Amphibia > Caudata > Salamandridae > Pleurodeles > Pleurodeles waltl. Next base: position 1,733,477,951 of record NC_090444.1, read on the forward strand.
GATGGTCTCAGTACCACTGTAATGTTTGAATGCTTTCAACAATCTCTCATAATACGCATGTATTGATTCTTTAACTTCTTGCGAAGTCCAGTCAATTTTCTGCCAATCAGTCACCTTCGGCAACACCTTTTGTTTCAAAAACTCAATTACTTTATGATAATATTTCATCACCTCTTCAGAAGGTGCTCCAGTCACCTTATCCCTTGCTGGCTCCTTCGTGGGCCAATCTACTCCTCTCTTGCACTCGAGCCACAAATCTGGCAGAACAATGATCTCAAATAAAGTATTCAAGGCTTCCCAAAGACACTTCGCAAGCTTCACAAATCTATCCGTCTGTTGATACCACTCGATTGTTTTTTCTCTTAAACTAGGATAATCATTCGTAAAGGACAAAATGTCTCCCCTTGACCAAGGCACATGCACTAAGATACCACCAGCTGTTTCTCTCATAGGTAGGATTTTTACCGTGTCTAAATTGGTTGTAGTTGTTACTTCATTCGACCCTGGGCTATCTCTTTTTTCCTTATCTCTTTTCTTTGCCCACCGGCCTTCCCATTTCTCTAGTGCTCCCCAAATTTGTGCACTTTGCAACAACTCTTTCAAGTGTGTCTTCATGCCTGCAGATCTCATGTGCTCAAAATCTTTAGTGTCAAAATCTAGTCTGTAGCTCCTTTTCAAATGTTTTGTGTTGCCAATATCAATATTGTATTTGTCTGCCAAATTCGTTAATCTCTGGTGTACTTTGCCTACCTCTTTGGTAATCTTGGGGCACAAGTACCTCAACTCTGCCTCAGTGTATGATTCCAACCTATTCACTCCCATAGTTCCTTCTACCAACTCGGCAGCTTCTGTCCCTAATCGTACAATATTCAGATATTCATCTTGTTTTTCTTTTTCAGGATCGATTGAGGTCACTGTAGTCTTTTGTGAAGCGCAAGTTTTCTCTAACCACTCATTTAACTGTTGTACTGTAAAACCTTGCAGTGAAATGTTTCCTGCATGTATCATTGGAGTGTGGGAGGTATTCGTACTAATAGTTTGGGGAGTCAAGACTCCCAACCCTGCTTGCTGCATTGCTTCACGAGGTGCCCCTATTGGACTAAGGTCTATTAAGGGTCTCTGTTGTTCGCATACCTGTCCTTCTTGGGCCATTATCTGTGGAGTTCTAATAAGCCCTCCTCTTGTCAATTCATGAGTCATAACTCCCTGTTCACATGTCCCTGTCTTCTCTTGTGCATATAACGGCACCGGGGGACCGACAGTAATAGGTAGTGATATAGCAGCAGGTGTCTGGCCTGGTCCCAAACTTCTTGGAGCTGCAACACCATAGGTCTGTTCTAATGTACCTGGTACAGGTACTAACGGCGGTCCTGCTACAGGGTTATACCCAGGTATCAGCTGTGGCGGTTGAGACACTAATTTTGGAGTTGACTCAACCTGAATCAGCCTTGGCTTTGTGTATATCGGGTCTGGAGGCACCACCAAGTTTGTAGTAGTCTCCAGTACTGGAACATCAGGATAAATTATTTTTATCTGCGGTGGAGGCTGCAACTGTATCGGTAAGTCTGGTGCAGTGGGTACACTGTCACCATTCTGTATTGAGGCTGTATCACTAGTCTGTACCGTATTAGTAACTCCCTTCTCTTGCGTCTGGTTCCCAGGATCCAAGCTAGTACTCGGAACACTGTCGCTCACCGCATACGGTGGTGGACGATCATGTAGCAATCTATCCATAAATGCCTCCTCATCTGAATCATCCTCTTCTTCCCAAGACCTTTTATTCTCTTTAATTTTACCTGAATCTTTGTCAGTTTTACAAGAAGCTTTCTTTTCCTGTGTCTCTTCTCCCTGTGTTATTGCTGGAAACAGCTTTAACCCATCTACTATTCCTCGTCTCCACATTTTATTCTCATTGTCCCATCTAGCTTCTGCATAGGATTTTTCTGCTCTTGTTAATCTTCTGTGAAACCTTTCTTGCCTATGTTTAAGAGCCATCAGGTCCCAAATCGCCAAAGCCTCGTATTGTGCCGGTCTCGGAGGTGGTTTCTGCGTACTTAACATCCACCTCAGGTTTTCTAATACCTTTGGATTGAATGTCCCATGTTCTGGAAACGCTAGACACCCCTCTTTTTCTGTTAATTTGCGCCATTGTTTCATCCATAAACAAGGTGCAACACCCTTCTCCTCCATAACTGTATAAGCTGGAGTACCCTCAGGTGGTGTAGGTTCCCCATCGGTTGCTACAATATATACATCTCCTTTCAAAGCGCTTTTGAATGCCTTAACAAAATTCATTTTTGCAATTCGTGTTTAATCAGGAAACGGCTTAATTCCCAGGACACTCTTCACCTGCCCTTTTCTCAACCTATTGCCTTTCTCGGACGGCAGCCAATCCGTGCACGACCCCTCTCGGCATCTGACCAATCTCAGCGCAGCACCTCTGACGTCACACCCACACACACTGCGGCTGACAAAGTCTTACGGCTTGTCCACACCTCACTAACTCCTAACAATTCATACAAACTAATGCAAATTATTGCAAGCACCTTAAAATGACAACACAAATCTGCTGGTTTACTACAGGAAGGGTAACACATTCGCTTCAGAACTTTACAGAGATTTCACTTGAAGCCTCGGCCGCTACTTTCTCCTTCTCAGTTCTCACATACGCAAGCAGAATTCGACCTGCAAATCCTACTCTCGACTTGTCAATGACTCCTTCTAGTGCACTTTAGAACTCGTCAAATCTCCATCGAAGGTTTCACACATGCATTATAACTCGAACTTGACTTGTCAACCAGGCCCGATTGACCTATTAAACCACACAAATTACAACATAAACCATATTTACCATCATACTCCGGAGTCTTAGACCTCAATAGGTCCGTATACAACAACCAACCACGTGGATAATTTTGAGCAATAAGCGCTGCATTCACATGAAGTACACCGACTTCCCTACTCTCATACCGTGGAGTACGCCCACTCCTTCTAATTAACACTTAATTTGTCCTAAACATACGCAAATTTTCACAACCACCTGCAAGATGCATAAAATTTAATAAGCGCAAAGACCCTAACCACGCATACTATGGTGCCGAGAACATTCCCAACTCATTCAGGCAGGCTCCGAGATCCCTGGAAAGCCATGGCGAACCTAGCCACTCATCATCTCTCCAAATTGTATTACCACAGAAAACAAATTAAACAATGAGAACTCCGTCCTAGGGCCCCCAAGGGCCTAACCGTCACTCTGCTACCAGAACTGCTAACGCGTCCGTCTATGTTAATTTATACACATCAGGACTCGTTTTAGGCCGATGAATCTTTGGACCCAGTGGTGAGACACCGTAAGACGAGATAACCAATCAAGATGTCAATCAATATATCAATAACATTGTCAACGGTTAACATCAAAATATATTTCACTTTAGTCATTAATAAACTTTCGGCGCAATCATGACCTTTCAGTCATGAATAACCACACCTTTTATGGAGATTTTAGTGAATTTTATTCCCTATTGATTACAATCTAATGATAAATGTATTAGTCTCAAAACCAAGAAGCATATGAACATAATCACAAGGTGACAACTACGATGAGCTTTCAATAATGCAAAGATCAGGAACATAAGATAATTATATGAATAAGAACAGATCGCGATATATGATACCCCTTATAGGTCTTAGTTCAGCATAGCACCACGTCAGTCACGTGAGTCCGTCAGTCTAATAATACCTCAACTAACCTCGAATTAGCATTAGCATGTGGGGCTTCATGCAAAACAATTTAGAACATCAATTTGGAAAACGTCTAACTAAGATTTCTAATCAAAACATACAGCAGTTGGTACCTAGAAAGAAAAGGCAAAATAGATTTCATTAATAATATATTTACCCTCCTCGGGATAGGTCAGCATACAGGATCAGTCTTCGTCTTCAGGACATCACCGTCAGTCTATCTAAGTAAAGGCAAGGGACACTCTCCCCTTAAGGAGGAAAGTGTAATGGGCAGTCTATGGGCAAAGATTATTGTCTAAGTCTCAAGTCACCAAATAGAGTGACAGAGTTTCTGGATGCAATTGATATAATTCCCTACCTAATGCCGTTTGTCTCTTGTGTCATGGGTTTTTATCCCTTTTTCCAAAATACATTCCCCCACAATTCTATTGGTCAGTCACTTTACCCCACTATTGGTAACCAATCAAATTATACATTAAGTACTGCATTTGTCATTTCATGATATCTCTCTAAATCCTAATTGGTCTCCATAATTGACGTTTTTCGTAGGTGGCATATCCGGGGTTACTTCATATCCTTGGCACACACTTCGGGTCAAGAGTTCTCTTCTCCTCGCTTTATTGTCCTTGAAAGCCTATAAAATTTATAATAAAGCTACTAGCATGCGGATGAGAGAGTTGAGCATTGTAGCAAATAAGTAAGAAGAAAGAATAATCGCTGGGTCATGGTCTTTTGCAAGTCAGCACACTGGAGAAACAGAAAAATACGCTTTAATATGAGAGTTACACAGCTAATTCTCGACTCACGCTAACTTAAAGTATACAAGTTCTAATGAATGCGGTTTCATACGTGTTAATGTGCTCAATTGTAATGATTATATCTTCTAGTTGTCATTAGTTTACACAGGTGAACAATTCTCCACGTTTATGAATACATTTCAATTATTAATGCAGCATTGTTAAACATAAGCATTTTACGCCTTTAACATGTAATATTTAAACTACGCTCTCTCATAGGCACAACCAGAACATCAGTAAACCTGCAGATAGAAAACACAAACAGTGAATTGAATGAACAACAAAGGTGTAGGAACGCTAATGGAGAATAGAAGGAGTGGAGCGAAAACCTTAATTCTCAATAAGTCATCAGGCTCAGACTGATTCCTACAGGATTGTTCATCACCTCTTCGATTCTCACACAATTCTAAATCATCTGCGTGCTGTCTTTTTGTGAGCAAGCCTTCCCCTCTTCTTGCTATGCTTTGAGATCTAGATTTCATGTCACCTGACATACACTGGCTCCCCTTGCCAGCCTGCACCATCTTCAAAACCAGTTGCATTATTTACAAACTCATCACAAGTAGCATCCCTGTCTATCTGGTTGACAATTTCACCATCCCAGGTTGCTCTAAGCACACAGACATTCACAGCACAATTGGACTGGAGACAAAGAAGTATGAAAAAAAGAAAAAAAATGTAAACAGGCCTTTTCCACCTATATACCCAGGATATGGCACAACATCCCTCTACCAGGAATAATTCAATCCTCCTCCAATTTAAGAATGCATTGAAAATACACCTCTTTAAAGAACTCTGACACATGAAACATTAACAGTATACTTCTGATCCCAGAAAGCAGATACCTTTCCAATCACTTGCTGACTGGATTGTTGCTTTTGATTATATAGAGTGCTCTGCTGCTTTTCGGTTCCGATCACACTATACAATTATAAATGTATACCTACAGTATGAAATGTGGGTGTTGGTTGACTAGGGTGTGAGCCCTGGTGAAGCAATAACCACAATGTTTATGAGGGTGAGGCATCAGCTAAACCTAACCTGTGCTCAACCCTCTGGTTGATTGGCACAGAGCAGTCAGGGTTAACTTAGGGGCAATATGTAAAGTATTTGTGCAACACTTAAAACAGTAATAAAGAGAAAAGCACTACAAACAAAAATCAATCCTGCACCAAGTTAAAAAAAATAGAGAATTCTTTCATAAATAAAACAAGAACAAAACTAATCATTAGAACCATAGATATGCAATTTCAAAAATGTAATTAAAAATAGCACCAAAAAACACAAAGCACCAGCTGTGAATGTCTGATCACGCTGGACCAGGAAAAGTCACAAGTTCAGGCTGACCGCGATGGAGTGAAGACCAGTGACAGCGACCCAATTAGGCCCACTGATCAAAGTAACTTAAATCCTCAAGCCAACTAGCTGTTGGAGTCACTCTGGCAGTCCTGGGTTCAACAGATGTAGGTCTTGTCCTTATTACCCAGGCAAGAATGCAGCAGGCAGCAGGTCAGTATAGCAGGGCTTTAGTCCTTCAGAGCAGCAGTCCAGCAGTGTCAGTGCTTTCAGAAGCAGTCCTTCCTGACAGAGTATCCACAGGTCGAAATGTGTAGTGAGGAATTGGTGTCTGAGGACCTATATCTATACCCGGTTGTGCCTTGGATGTGGGGAGAAGCTTCTAGAGGAAGGCTTATGAAGTACACAGGTGCGCTGCCTTCCTGGCCCGGGCCACAGACTAGCTACAGGGGCTATGCAGCCCTTTGTGTGGAGGCAGGGCACAGCCTATTCAAGTGTAAGCGGTGCTGTGCCCAGCTCCTCACTCCCACTGTGCCAGTGATGGCCCATCCAGGCACAGCTAAGTTACCTTTTGTGTGTGGCTGTCTGGGACGAATACACACAATCTACTGTCCTGTACAGCCAGTCATGTGACCCAGAGACAGGCTTCAGGCATTACGTGGCTAAGGCATGAAAATGGCAACATTCTAAATGTGTAATTTTCAAAATTGTAACTTAAAATCGGACTTTACCATAAATTAGGGTTTTTTGTTATCATTCCAAGGACACCAAACAGGAAATGGTTGCCTGTTGCAATTTGGAATAACAGCTTCTTTCATTTAGTAAGGTAACCTCAATGTTATCCTATGGGAGAAGTAGACCTTGCAGTACGGTAAAATAAATTAACTCCCAGGGCATGTAAACCTTAAAAGTAAATGTCCTGCATTTTAAACATAAATAGGGGTCAAGGACAGAGCTTGTGCCAATATATGTCCTTCACCCCAATATATGCTTTTATATTAATGGGCCAGGGGTTTCCCATTTTGGACATCTGGTTTAAGCAGAATATCCCCTTGAATTAGGATAGACACTACTGGGACTTTCAACCCCATGAGTTTGCTCAACTACTTTTTAAACACACTGAACCGAGCCGCAGGGCTGTTCAGGACCTACCCTAGGGGTGACTTATATGTATTGGAAAAGAAGGTGTGAGCCCAGCAAAAGTTTATGTTGCCAGGTAGAAATGGCAGTGTAAATCTGCACACACAGGTTGAAATGGCAGGCCTGAGACATCTTCAATGTGCAACTTAAGTGGGTGGCACAACCAGTGCTACAGGCACACTAGTAGCATTCAATTTACAGGCTCTGGCCGCAGGTAGTGCCACTTTACCAGGGACTAACAGGTAAATTAAATAGGTCAATTGGGTATAAGCCAATTCTACCATGTTTTAAGGCAAGAACATATGCACTTTAGCACTGGTCTGCAGTGGTAAAGTGTTCAGAGCCCTAAAGACTGCAAAACAGAAGTCAGCAAACAGGAGAATTGAAGGCAAAAAGCTGGGGGGGGGCACATGAAGGATGTGAGGTGAAATATCTACATTCAACCAACTTTTATTATTATCTGATGACGGTCAACATGTATCAGCTCCCATCCATTTGTCTGTTACTCATGTCAGATTCAATTGTTTTTTTTTGCTAAAACATCAAGATAGTTTTTATGTTGCCCTCTGTATGTTATAACATGCATAATAATAACATCAAGGACCATCAATTCCCAAACGTTCCACACACCTTCGTGCATCACTTGTTACTATAATTATAATTCCTAACAACATGGTTCTATCTCTCAGTGTGCATAGAATCACCATTGTACAGTGTATTTCCAGTTTACATTATATATTTTACTTACACCGAGGTGGGAGGAGGACAATACCTACCATGTTAAATTACTCATTTTATCATGCACAGGGTTGGCTTTAGAGCAGTGTGACTGGTGCTGCTGCACTGGGTGCTGACCTAGAAGGGGGGCACTGACTTTAGGAGGGGCTGCTGTGTTTAGCAATAGCTTATGATTTAAAGGCACCGGCTATAATTACTTGTGCCTCCAGGTTACAGGCAGCAATACAAATGTAAACAAAAGTTTTGTGATTATTGTTCCTGCTTGAGAGAGCAGAACATTGTCTAGTGGCAGTTTTGACAGCCACAAAGTAGTGGAGCGGGCTAGTGTGTCTGCTGCAAAGAACTGATCTGTATTTTATGTAGCTAGCTGAGTGGATTAGTAAAGCCAGCCTGTACCAGTGCTTCAAAAAAATGAAATGTATGTGAGAGAGTGGCTATGGGGAGATGAGGGGCACTTTTCTGGGTGATAGTGAAGGAATCAGAAATAGAGGTAATTGCGGGTGCCAAAAAAGACTGTCACACCAGGCCCCACCAGCGCTAAAGCCAGCCCTGATCATGTGCTTTATATAAATTGGGTAAACAGCAAGTATTATTCTACATCCCACACTTTCTTTCACGTAATAATCACCGGTCAATCTTGGGCACACCACCTAAAAGATGTTAAGTACATAGCTAATTACATCAGCACATCCCAAATGCAGGCCTCTGGTATGGGATGCTGATGGTCCACGTTATGTATTGAGGTGTGCTTACTACTTCTTTTTGTGAGCAGATTGTATGGAGATGCCTATGACAAGTGATGCAGGAACACACTTGTTCGAAGAACTGCCACACACCTTATTCTGCAAAGTTGTGAGCATGGTCTTTTAGAAACCAGTGTACCAAAATAATTAAATTGGCACCACATGTTAAGATGTGGCGGCTGCAGTTGTATACAAACAATATGTGTGACTGTATGTATCCCAGTCTAAGAAATGTGTTATGCAGATGCTAACAAGTATACTAGCCATTTTAAGGCCCTGTTCAGGGAAAATTTTGTAGGCATCTACGGGTGAGTAGAATCAAAGTCATGCTGTCTAACTATGCCATATTAAAACAGACCCCATTTAAGAAAGTTCACTTGGCATCTACAGATTAGTGGAATCAAACTCGGACTGTCTCACAGTGCCATATATCTGAGGTTCATGAGTCAACATTACATCAGACCTCTTTAAAGACACATAGAAGGCTAAGCCTAAACAAATCTATCGAGAGGCCTGTAAAACAGTGGTTTCCAACCTTATGACTTCTGTGGACCCCTACTTCATTATTACTGGAACCCAAGGCCCCCCACTGAAACATTGTTGGAATCAAGGGACCACCCCATGGAGTCATTACTGGAAGCTGGAGATCCCAGCCTAAATATTGTCGATGATTTGAACTGCAAAACAATACATATAAACTTCAGAAATAAACATTCCATCAAACATGTACACAAATGATAATACATTTGATTTCATTTACAAACAAAAATAAATAAAAAATTACACATTTTTGTTTTAATAGGAAGGTTGGAGCTTTTCTAAACTCAATTGAGCTACACATCGGCCATAATATATATTGTTTGATACACCTGCACTGCTCCCACGAATCATTCTGAGGATATTCTGTCCAATTTCAAATTCCTTGATGTTTACAGTATGTTTTGAAATTTTCAAGTGTACGTTTAGCCACTTTCTTTCTATTAATCTGTTAATATTATTTAATTTTCTAAGCAGTTACGGGCCCCCTGAGGTGGCTTTGCAGAACCCACGGGGTCTTCGGACCACAGGTTGGGAACCACTGCTATAAAAGATCTCTAAATAACAAGAGAGAGCTGCAAGTGAGAAACAAGATAGATACTTGGACATTAGTTACTGCACACAGCTCATAAGATCAAGAAAGTAATTGTAAAGTATTGGACAATCCTGAACTCATGGAATTTTCCGATAGATTAACTTAGGTTCACATTTAAACATTTCACTAGTATCAGGGACCTTCTTGTACACTGTGTGCACAAGGCAGTCTTCCACTCATCCTCGGATCGTACCCTTGCTGAATGGTAACTCCTTATGAGATCCAGTTTGTGCAGACTGCACAGATTTTACTTGCTCCAGCAGAACTGGGATGAGTAGAGGCTGGCACTGACTTTTTAGTACAATGTTGGCCTTTGTATTTCTCCAGGTATTCTGGTTAGCGCTGATTTTCACTTTCGGGCAATGTATAGATACTTCTACATGGGACACTTGCCCGAGGTTTAACATCAACCTGGCTATTCTAACTGTGATTGTAAGGGAGGGTGTCTGCCATTTCCTCACTAAAGAAATCTTGGAACTCTATGCATCTTTCTTGTAAAGCAATGAACATTACTGCTGCTTTTGCAAGTGAATGAGTCAAATATATTGAGGACTCCATTTTTTCAGTCACTTGAACAAAAAAAGGTATTTTCATAATATCAGAAACTTAAACAGTTATTGTGCATTGCCAAATTAATTGTGGGAATATTTAATGACAGCCATGGCATCCCTAGGATTGTGGGACATCAATAATATAAAATTGCAGCTCTTCTTAACGATGATCATGTTCAGCTCCTCACTTCATTAGGAGAGGTCTTGTTTGCTGGCTGATGGGACCTGTTGTCATCATGGTCCCATCCACTGCTCCCACAGCTTGTGGATTTAGCGTCAGATTTACAAGGCTATTCACTGCACCATACTTACAAGGAGGCGGTAAGCCACTTTTTGTGGCTTATGGCCTCCTTGTAAATATGGGCCCCTCCAATGCAGTTTTCTGTGACAGAGCGGCTTGCAATGGTTGTTGCTGTGGGCGTTTCACGCAACACCCATTGCTTTTGACTCTGCCCCGAGAAATCATAAATCTGTGGTAGCGCCAAAAGCTAATGCCACATGGTGCAACAAGGAGGAATACTTTTATTCCTCCTTGTTTTTGCTTTTTTCTATGTGTGCTACATTCTGCAGCACACATTGAAAGAGCAAAAGGCTATGAATGATTGTTTATGTGCAGGAAAGTGTTCCTTCCGGCATATAAACAATCATTCAAAAATGACAATTTGCATCCTGCAGCACACATAGAAGTGAGAAAATCACCATTGTAGATTGTTTAAGTGCAGGAAGGGGCACCTTCCTGCACATAAACAATCTATTCCCTCAACGCAGACACCCTTGCACTATGATACAAGGATGCTTGCTTTGCGCTGGCAGCTAAATGAAATGCCGGGGCAGGGGAAAACATAGTGGTGCGCTGTATTTTTGTAAACATGGCGCATCCCTGCGTTTCAAAAGTAGCACAGCGTGGTGCTGCAAATTTTGTCGCCGCGCTCCACCACTTTTTTGTATATCTGGGCCTTAGTAAATGGTAGGCAACTTTCGTTTTCGAAAATAAGAGGTGTCAATGAACAGTAACTCCGGAGTCAAGCATAACTACTGTCTCTATTTCGTTCTAATTGAACTGTCTCAAACATTCAAGGTAACGTGAGATGTGGCACTTTGTTAAGTATTAGGGCCCAGATTTAAGAGGCCCTCATACCTACTTGTGCCACATTAGCATTATTTTTTATGATGCTAATGTGGACCAACGAGAGCAAATTTGCCATGCCATATTTACAAAGTGGCGCAATGCATGCATTGCGCCACTCTGTAACCCCTTGCTCCACATTATGCCTGCACCAGGCATAATGGATGGAAGGGGAATTCCCCCATCGGGGGGCTGAAACAATGGCACAAAGAAATCTAAAAGATTTCTTTGCACCATTTTTTGTGGCATTTTTGACGCCTGCTCAGAGCAGGCGTTAGAAGGAGGCATACCATTATTTATAATGGGCCTCAATGTGCTTTGCAGGATTAGCGTCAACTTTTTTAATGCTAATCCTGCAAAGCGCCAAAGTAGAGCCAGAAATGTTGATGCTAGTTCCCTAACTACTGCCATGGTGCACCATATCTTTAATACGACCCACACATGGTGACGTTGGGGGGGGGCAACACCACTTTTCTTCAATATGGCGCAGCGAATTTGGCCTCGATGGGCCACATTACCGTCATAAAAAAGTACGCTAATGTGGCACAAGGAGGCACTAGGCCCTTTGGCCTAAATGTTAAAAAAAACGTTTTTCCTTTCTGCTTGAAGGTACTTTCTGAATCACCCTCAAGCTCTTTAGTGTCCCTTACCTGCTGGTTTGAGTTTTGCTTTTGTTGGACAATCCTTGGCAAAGGTCTTTATCTGCACAATAGAAACATTGAACTCATTTTCTGCGACCTTTCTTATTATGTCCAGGTTCCTCACACTTTTGCCATTTCCATTGGTTCTACTTGGGCGGATAAGGCTGACATCGTTTGCCTTGGCTGTAAAGGACATTTCATTTCACCCCTGTTTTAATCCCCTTTTAGATCAGCTAACCTACGATCAAATCCTAGGTTAAGAAGAATTAATTCAGCAGAAAAATGTACCCCTGGATCAGTTTGTGAAGGACACCCTTCACTTCTCCCTTAAGCCCCTGGTGAGACAGGGCAGCTCATTTCTTGTCTGGCTACTCTGTTTCAGCCACCAAATAATTTATTTGTATGAGAATAAAGACCAAATCATTTGACACCTGTGAAAGTCCTGGTGGTTTCCTGGAGGCTGACATAGTAAAAGATTTGCAGTTGAACTCTTTCTCAAATTCTTGTTTGGACCTATTCCAATTATGCAGGTTTGGATCATCGGTGTGTACCAAAGACACTTCCCAAATAGCAGCATCACCACCCAAATAAGAAAGTCCACCCTGGATTGAGCATCAGGAAAAAGCTGCCAATTTGAACATAAAACGTAATTGAACATGGCCAAGAAAACCTGTACCTTTGTGGGGTCTTTCTTGGGTCTCCCCTCTCTGGGGGAGACAACAGAACTGCTGTAGGAAACATTACATTAAATGTTGGACTGGGGGTGGCAGATCTTGTATCGTTACTCATTCTCAAACCATGGGCATCTACAGTCAACACATCCAAATAAAAATCCTTTAATTTTGCTAGGTGGGGCAGGGAGGGATGTAACTTGCTCTGGGTGGTCCTAAAAGCTAGTGCGGCATTCTCAGGCATTATCAAATCTTTTTGTGTAACTTTGATCATCTTACATTAAGAATTATCCCATAATGGTAAAAGTGACTATTAATTCACATATACTTATCAGTAGCTTCTTTTTTCAGTTATGAGCCGATTCCCTTGAGCAACACACTCCTAAAACCACCTTCCAACAGTATCAACTCTGGTTTGTTTATCTGAAGCAGGGGTTTGGAGTGGATTGATATGGGGAAGGGTTTTGAGATGGGTGTTGCGGTGAGGGAGACACGGAGTGAGAAATCCAAAAATAGATATAACGCTCCAAGGGCTAGATATATAAAATATTTTTGCATTCGCAAACGGGCGAATCGCAAAATTCCACCGTTTGCGAATGCAAAATTGCCTTTCAGAATGTATGATAGGCATTTGCAGTGCAATTTCAAGGAATAACTAAAATAGCGATTCCTTAAAATTGCGACTCCATTTAGGGAATCGCAAATTGCGATTCCCTAAATAGGTAATCGCAAACAGGGAATACATATTTGCAATTACCAGTGCACATGTATCATAAATTTCCTAAATACGAATTTGGTATTTAGGAAATGCAATTACCATGAATTTAAGTTTGGTGGTAAGTATGTGCAATTTTTAAAAATGTATTACAAATGCATTTTTTAAAATGACATGTAGCGTGTGCGCTTTACATGTCCACAAATATTAGGCCCCCAGCATCCTGGGGCCCCCAGCGTCCTGGGATTTGCATTACCTAATTTGTGAATTCCTAAGAGGAATTTGCAAATTCGGAAATGCAAAACCATTTTCACCTATGGGCCTATGTCCCATAGGGATGAATGGAGTCCCATTCCCTAGTTGCGATTCGCTAATAGCGATTACGATTGTGATTTTTAAGAACTCGGTTTTACTGAAAAGCAATTTTCATACCTCCCATTTTGCATTTCTTAAATAGCGATTTCTTAAAATTTGCTATTTAAGAAATGCAAACCGAGAGATTGATACATCTAACCCCAAATATTTAAAAAATGAAATCACTGGATCATTTCCGAAATTAAATCACATTAAGAGGAAACATTCCAGCACTTCAAATAGAAAAGTATGGCTTGGACTTTCACAGCTTAAATGCTTGCTAGATGTCTAAATATCTCTATACTAAGGAGTTAAACTAGGGTAACTACAATCTTCCTTTTGGATGGCTGCACTTTTCAGTTCTCTCGATTTTCTAAGATAACCTTACTTTCTTACCACTAGGAATTCACTATTTTTTTAGCTAAACACAACATTTTGAAATGCTCAAAATCTCTAGCCAAGTTTCACAAATAGAGGCGCCAGTGTAGATTCCTCTGTGAGTTCACTGCAGAGCTGCAGACAGGAACCACCTGAACCAAGAGCAGTTGTTGTGGCTCCTGTTTATACTTGTGGCTCCCAAAATGGCCGATGAGACTTCCAGTTCTCACGTCACTTCCACACCAGCTGCTTGTGAGAACAAGGTTGGCACTGCCACCGTCTTCTGCAAGGGTCACGTATATGACCACAGATCTTTTTCTCTGAACAGTCCTTTTCTCCTCTTGCCTGTGTGCCCACAAACATTGATATTGTAGACCTTAAAATGTGGGAGGATGTAACTGCCAATGAATTAAAAAAGACATCAGCGCACAGACAATCTTGAATTGGGTGGGATTAAAAAAGGTGGAGTACAGGCCTGTGGAGGCTGGGGATGAGAAAGACGACCTGGAAGCGCAATCTGAAATCAAGAACTAATCGTGGATGTCTTCCCAGTCAACAGAATAGGGCGGGTACTTCCCGTTGTTTTTAAGTAGTGGGAGGGGAAATCACTCTGTGACTCGCAATTTGCAGTGTTGTGAGGTTCCTACTCTGCTTTGTTTGTTCACCATTAGCGTTCCCACACCTTTGTTGGTTTTTCCATTCCTATGTTTTCCCACCTTGCCATACACCATGCTGCTGCCCATGTTCTCCAATTTGGTAAGGATGTTCTGGTGCTCTCTCGGTATTGTCTATACCGCCCTATCTGAGCATGGAGTAAGTTGTATAACACATTGAGATTACAGTGCTGAAATTGCCTGCATTACTGTACACTTGAGTGTTCTCTCTCTCCTCAAGATTATAACATTCTATTGTAAACCGATAACCTGGTAAGACATGAAGTTCTGAACCCAGTAGATGAGGTGCTGTGGAAGTGTTGTCTTCATTTAAAGGCCAGATGTACGACCATTTTGTTTTGCGACTTGCAATTTGCAATTTTTTGTGAATCATAAATTTCAAAATGTACAACAATGTGAAGCACGCTGTTTGCGATTTGTAAATGGGCCGCAAGGGACATGCCTCATCAATATTCATGAGGCAGGTCGCAAATTGCGACCCATTTTTGAATGGCCGCACTCACAGGGATGGTGGCCTGCTGGGGTCAGCAGACCACCATGTCTGTGACTGCTTTTTAATGAAAGCATTTTTTTTTTTAAAGCAGCTCATTTTAAATAAGGGAAAACAGGATGCTTTTCAAAAATAAAAATGAAACGTTTCAGTTTCATTTTTTCAGAGAAGGACATGGTACATGAGCTCACTGCCTGCTCTGAGAAAACCTTGGCACTTTCCTTCCACTTCCATTGGCACTTCCATTCACAAAGAGTAAAGGGGTCCCTTGGGGACACCTTCCAGTTTGTGAATTGGTTACCACCAATTCGAAATTGGTGGTAACTGCGATTGTTTTGCGACTGCATTCGTGGTCACAAAACAATTATACATGGTCCTGCGAGTCGCTATTAGGAAGGGACGCCCTTGGAACGCCCCTTGTTAATTGCGAGTTGGAGTCCCTATTTTGCGATTCTGTTACTAGATACTGACTTACAAAATAGGAATGGTATCCTACAAGGCCATTTTGCAGCCGCAAAAGGTGATTTTCCCATTTTGTGATCACGAAATAGCTTTGTACATCCGGTCCTAAGTCTCCAATTTCTTACACCCTTTCCCCCTACCGAGTTCTTGGTAATGAGCGGAACTTCTTTATATCTGTGTTGCCCTCCAAGGAGGAGATTAGTAGATTATCAGCAGATGCTATATCAGGTTAGTCAATTTTGGCAGAGACCTAGCACTGGAGTTCCATCAGGATGGGAATGATATGATCATATTTCTTCATTCCATGATTGAACGATGCTAGTTCGAGTTGGGTGCCTTTATGTGGACCAATGTGGAGTCATTGAGGTAATGGAGCACGATGTTTGAGAGCATGAGGACATGAGAGGAAGGAGGGACTGGGTCCCCTTTGGACTGGAATAATGCTTTACAAGTTGTTGGTTACCCATGATCTTGTTTAACTCTGATCTATACATACTGCTATACTGCTCTAAAGATCATATGCTGACAGGTTGAGATAGCGCTGTTCCGCAACAGTGATTCTCATTATGCTCCTCATTATTATTCTTACAGACTGAATGTGAACTATCTGCTGCGTTCAGTGTTGGTATAATGCGCAAGTGCTGTTGATTTGATAAAATATGTTTACAAAAAATGTGACAACATGAATTCTTGAACAGCAGTTCTGTAGTCACTTTCTTCGAGGAATGGTTTAACTTTCTTCACTATTTACATATGCCTACTCAATTCCTATGTACACTAGTTTACCAATGTGTCAAATGCACACTTTTTGAGCAGAATGGTTTCCATGATTAATAAAGGCAACGCACAGTTTTTGGACCTGTTTAACAGGCCTTACTTGTCCAGATGTAAACAATATCATCAAGAGTTCCAAAAATAAAATAGTTTCAGGGAAAACAAAGGAAAATGATGGATTTATTTCCCAAAGCTATTACTCAATCTGATTACCAGCCAACAACTTGTTTTGTACTCCAAAACCATTCCCAAAACAGCCTTTGACAAACCAGGTAGAGCACTGGATTAAAAGTAAAAGGTAAACCCATGTTTGTATTCCAAATAGCAGAATTTACGCTGTGTAAGTCAGCTGTTTAAATAAGGTGCAACTGTGCTGTGTAAACGTTTGACCTGCTGCCATGGGCTTAAATGTGAATAGTAAATTGTGAATGTACAATAGTTAAAAAAAACTAACAAAAGCATATATGTTGTTAAAAGTATCAGATACTGGCTTTTAAAATTATACATTGGTAAAACCTAGTTTCAGCTTGTTTCAGTTAGAAAATAAGTCCACTCACTCTTGTCAAATAATTTAATAATTCAGAAATGTGAATGTCATTGGTCAGATTGGGCTTTTTTTAAAATATGTTGCTACGGTGTGAATGAGTTGGTGAGTTGTTATATTATCTGCAGCTAATTTAAAGTTGGCAAACTCCGTACTTGTTCAAATGTGTGACATAGTACTCTGTTTGACAAACTTCGGTCCACGTTCTGTTTAGAGTTCACTGAATCGTCATATTTATGGCTTCTCCAGTGAACCATGGTGCTAAGCTAATGTGTGTGCTTAGGTCTGCAGAGTGTAGGTTGGTTAATTCAAAAGCCAGGTCTTCAGCTTCTTGCAGAATTTGAGAACAGAGGATGAGGCTCTGATATCTGATTGGGAAGTCATTCTGTGCTTTAGGAGCCTTTAGGGGCCATTTAAAAGCATGCCTGTTCTCCTGATCTGGTTGTTTGTATGTGTGGAATGTGTTTGAGTAGAAGTGACTGTGGAGTAGGAGATGTGACTGTTGAAATAGGTGGGGCCTAGTTGTGTGGTGGCTTGAATGTTTGGGTGAGGAGTTTGAACTGAGTATGTTTGTGTATCAGGAGCCAGTAGTGCTCCCTGAGGTGCGGTGTGATGAGATGAGAGTTCTGTGTGGGAGGTTGAACAAGTTCTAGATAGTTTGCAATGCTTTAGTGATTCATTGAGGAAGATCGTGCCACGGTGCTGGGTGTGGGTCCAAGCTCGGTCAGCCACCAGTTGGAATGTCATGGTGAGTTGTTCTTGCCAAAGATCTCTACCTCTGTTTTGTCAGTGTTGAGCTTGAGACCATTGGCTTCCTTCCAGTTAGCAACTTCGGGCTTACAGGTGGTGAACATGTTTCTTGTGGTGAAGGTCTTGCCTGAGAGAGAGAGTATGGGTTGTGTGTCGTCAGCGTAGGAGAAGATGTTGGTGTCATGTGCACAAAAGACATTGGCCAGAGGGATTATGAATGCTTTGAAGAGGGTGGGGCTGAGCGAGGAACCTTGAGGCACTTTGCGGATGAGTTGTGGGCTTTCAAATAGTAACTTGCCAGGTTGATAGCTTATTTTCTATAATTTAAGAAGGAGCAAATCCAGCGGACAGCAGGTCCTTGGATGCCAATCTTGTGCAGTCTCCTGATGAGGATGGATGTGAAAACATGTCTAATTCTTCAGAGAGGTCGAGAAGAATGACGGCTGCCATTTCCCTTCTGTCAAGAATCATGAACTATGGTTGGGCCTGAATCCGAACCGAGGTGGCATCAAGGAGCTGGTGATTCCTGAGGTGGTCAGTGAAGCATTGGCTGATTAATTTCTCTAAGACCTTTGCTGGGTAAGGTAGGGGAGATGGATCTGTAGCTGAAGGGTTTGGCTGGGTCAACGGTGTGATGGTTGTGTGTTTCCAGGTGTCTGGAAATATGCCTAGAAGTTGAGTTGCTACGGATGGTGACGTGATTTGGTTGAGGGTTGAATTTGCAATTTGTGGTTGTGATTTTGTTACAGGAGAATTCCAAGAGCTTGTTGCAAATATCTTGCAAGGTTGTGATGTTGTTGGAGGCAGCAAGAGGCACAATGAAATCTGCGATGATGGTGAAGCTTTCTTTGCTGCTATTTATGCTTGGTGTTCCATATCCGCTGGTGGTAGCTTCTTAGGTTGAATATAAAGATATTGTTAGAATTGGGGTCTTTGGTTGGCAGTCTGGTTACCCCCTGTCCAAGTAAGGGCCCTCACTCTAGGTATGGCAAAGGAGAAACACACCTGGGTGACCCCCACTCACCCGCTTGGTAGCTTGGCATGAGCGGGCATTCATAACTCAGAAGCAATGTGTAATGTATTTGTACCAACACACACAGTAATACAGTGAAAACACTACAAAATGGACACCATACCAGTTTACAAAAATAGGTAATACTTCTCTAAATCAAACAAGACCAAAACGACAAAAATCCAACATACACAAGTTAAAATATGAATTTTCAAAAGAATAAGAGCCTTACTCCGTAGAAAACAATGGAAACTATGATTTTGCACAAAGTACCTGGTTAGCGTAAAAAATAAAGCCACATGGGCGAGTGTGTGCGTCGGATAAGTCACCGATGGGTCGATTCCTTCCTCGCAAGGGAGGCCGTTCGTCACTTTTCTCCGGTCGGGTCAGTGATGCGTTGTTTTTTCCCTCGCAAGAGAGAGATGCGATCCAGATGGGCACCTTGAATCCACACACACAGAGTCGGGTTGACTTTGAAGCCCAGGGATGATGCATGGAAAATCCAGTCTCACAGTGTTAGAAAACTGCGCTGCGTGGGGTTTGCGTTGTTATCAGGAGCCGCAAGAGGACATTGTGCATCGTTTCTCAAGCCACGATGCATCAATCACCCAGCCGTGATGCAGGTGGTCATTGATTTTAGCCACGCAGTCTGCAGCGCGTCATTTATCAGCCGCGTTGCATATGGTGCATCGAAAATTTCCCTGAAAGGCATTTTGTGCGTTGTTTTTTTTAGCTCTTGTTTGGCCAACTTCACCTTTCAAGGGCCCAGGGACTGGCTAGGACACCACTTGGCAGAGCAGAGGGTCCAGATGTTAGCAGAGGAAGTCTTTGATGGCGATGAAACTTCAAAACAGGAGGCAAGCTCATTTTAAGCCCTTGGGGATTCCTCACAAGCAGGAATATACCACAAAATCCAGTCTTTGTCCTCTTTCACAGGCAGAACTAACAACTGCAGGATAACCCAACAAAGCACAGTCACAGGCAGGGGCAGCACTCCTCCTCATCTCTTCCCTTTGGCAGAGGCACCTCTAGGTTCCAGAAGTGATCTTGAAGAAAATCTGAAGTATGGGGTTTTGGGTCCACTACTTATACCCCTTCCTGCCTTTGAAGTGGGCAAACATCAAAGGGAAGTCCCTCTTGTTTACAGGATCCTGGCTTGCCCAGGCCAGGCCCCAGACACACACCAGGATGTTGGAGACTGCTTTGTAAGAGGGTAGGCACAGCCCATTCAGGTGTAAGTGACCACTCCTCCCTCCACTCTAGCACAGATGACACATCAGGATATGCAGGCTACACCCCAGCATCCTTTGTGTCACTGTCTAGAAGGGATTTACAAACAGCCCAACTGTCAAACTGACCCAGACAATCCTCAAACAGGCAGAGTGACAGAATGGTTTAAGCAAGAAAATGCCTACTTTCTAAAAGTGGCATTTTCAAACTAACAATCTAAAAACCAACCTCACTAAAAGATGCATTTTTAAATTGTGAGTTTAGAGACGCCAAACTCCTAATTTCTATCTGCTCTCAAAGGGAATGATATTTAAAGGCAGCCCCTATGTTAGCCTATGAGAAAGATAGGCCTTGCAACAGTGAAAACTGAATTTAGCAGTATTTCACTTTTAGGACATGTAACACACATAAGTACATGTCCCACCTTTAACATACACTGCATCCTGCCCATGGGGCTACCGAGGGCCTACCTTAGGGGTGCCTTGGTGTATAAAAAGGGATGTTTTAGGCCTGGCAAGTGGGTACACTTCCAAGTCAAATTGGTAGTTTAAAACTGCACACACAGACACTGATGTGGCAGTTCTGAGCCATGTTTGCAGCGCTACTAATGTGGGTGGCACAACCAGTTCTGCAGGCCCACTAGTATCATTTGATTTATAGTCCCTGGGCCCTGCCAGTGCACTTTACTAGGGATTTACTGGTAAATCAAATATGCCAATCATGAACAAGCCAATTACAATGCAATTTACACAGTGGGCATATGCACTTTAGGCCTGGTTAGCAGTGGTAAAGTACCCAGAGTCCTAAAGCCAACACAAACTGGTCATAACAAATAGGAGAAAGGAGGCAAAAGGTTTAGGGATGACCCTGCTAAATGGGCCATTTCCAAGAGATATCTTTATCCTTAGACTCTTACTTGTTCTCCATTTGTGTTCTAGTTGCTTGTAGTGGTGTTTCATCAGCCTGAGTTCCTTTGTGTACCTCCTAGCCTAGGGTCAGGCTCTTGCCTTTAGGTTGTGCTTGTGGGGAGCCAGGAAGTTCTTGAGATTGCATGTGTGCTCAAGTTGGTCCCAGAGTAGCCAGAAGCCCAGTCCTTTTCTATGATGCTTTTCCAACTACAGCAGTGGGATCCTGTGGTGATAGGTCTCTAGTGGTGGGGGTGGGTATGCTGAAATTGACAAGGGCATGGCTGTCCAGGTCAAAGTTGCTGGCTTGTTGACTGTGATATTGCTGATTGAGGAGAAAATCAGGTCCAATATGTGTCTGGCAGTGTGGGTGGATTTAGCAACGTGCTGGGTGATGCCAAGGTTAATGCAGTTTTCTAGAAGGGTCATGGAGTTTAGGTTGGTGGAGTCTACTAGATGAAAGATAAAGTCTCTGAGCAGGATGAAGATGCTGGCATTGATGAGGGATGCAACAAAGTCACCTGCAAAATTGGTGCAAGGTCCCCGTGGTCTACACAGGAGGGTTCTGCCTGGGGAGAGGTTTGCTGTGATGTGTATCTTGGATATGAGGTGTACCATATAGCTGGTTGAGGTTAGATAGTGCAGCTGATGGTATCTTTCAATGTGATGCAGAATCTGCCTTCTGCCTTGTATTAACAGCCTTTCCTGGTGATCTAGTAGCTAGCAGGGATGACTGTAGTGATGTCTGGTGTGTAGGTTGTGTTTAGAAATGTTACTGTGATGAAGAGCAGACCAGAAGCATTGTCCTATAGTAGGTCATATATCTCTGTGGTGTGTTTGCTGAGCAAGCAGGTATTGAAGAACATGCATGTGTTTTGTGGGTGGTGGTTGGTATGTTTGAGTGTGAGCGGGTGGCCCCTGTGTGAGTGTAAGTGAGTGGGATGCTGGGTGTTGTTGGAGCGGGAGTGGCAGGTGTAAGGTGTGGGATAGTGCATGAGAACAAGCAGGAGGAGAATTCTCCCTCTGTGTTGTGTGGTGCAGAGTGGGAGCAGTGGCCTTTTCTTGAAAGATGGACACTGGTGGTTAGCATTCTCAGTCCAATTGATGTGAATTTACCATGGTTGAGACTCACATAGTGAGACTCACACTAAACAGCCAAAAAACAGGTAGTTGAATGCAAAAAATCCTGGCCGACTAAATTGGTGGAACCAATTTGCACACCACGTTTTGCAGAGGATCTGAACTTAGGCACCCTAAGTTTCAACCTGCAGAGCAGCAAATTGAGGAAGGATTAGCATTTAGTCCCAGTCTAGAGTTTCAGTGTTGGACTTTGGAGCTTTCCTGGAGGCTGCAGATCTTCAGAGGAGAAGGCTAGAAGCTGCTCCTATCTATTAAGATGCCTGTTTTCACAATTGTACAGTAGCCGCCTAAAAAAACGGGAACATCTAGCATATATGTGTAGCTACAAAGACACGTCTCTGTTGAACATTGTCTCTCTCAGCCCTCTAGAGCTGGAAATGACAATAGTCCAGGAAAAAGTCTATTAACTGGGACTTCTTTCCTGCTGCTCAAACAATTCTGCTTAGCCTTCTTGGACACGGAACCACAAACACAAGTCTAAAGCCAAATGCCCATTTCTACTAGTTTGCTGATTTCCATCTAAACAAAGAAAAAGTCCATCTGCCCCCAAGATGCTCCAGTTAGTAGACAGGTATCATCAGGGAAGATTTGGGATTCTGTTTGTTCATGTGGAGTCAACAGAAAGTTAGTTCCCTTAACTGCATGAACATCCATTGACCCCCACAGATTCAGGGCAAAGCCATGATGTAGGTGGGTGGCAGTTCTTCCATGCAGGTTGTCTTGTCTCTTCTAAGGTCTATTAAACTCACTGCTTTGAAAATGAATGCAGACGTTCTTAAAGGAAGAAACTAGCTATGACCGATATATCACCTGAGCTGCTTTATCACAAAGAAAACCCAAACCCAAAGAAAACCCAAACTTGCTGGGGCAGCAAAGTTCCATATCCGAAGACCTTAGAATGGCTTAGTTTTCTCCCCCGCAGTTTTCCAACTCCAACTCCTGTAAGATTTTTACATAAATGTTTAAAGAAAAAACGTATGGTCAATTTATTATGGACTTCAACAGGTAAAGATGACAATCAGCCAAAAACTGAGATTATGCATTAAAATGAGCTCTTCTGCTGCTTAATGGGCATGGGCTGGACAAAAGGGCCGAGCTCAATATGGTCAACCATTTAAGCAGGCCACCAGGCAGCAGTTTTCTGTACAGGAAATTTAATAAAATGCTAATGTGTCTATGTATATTATTCTTCCTGATTGCTTAAGAACACTTCTGGAAAATGTGAAATTACGCCATGAGCAGCTATGCCTAACACATCTATAACTGACTAGAAGTGGTAAATCGCTCATTGAAAGTAAAAACATAAATTTGCTTTTACTTTTAATATCCGGCCCTAAACTGAACTGCTAAAGGTATGTTTCTGAGCCTATGCTGCAGGTTTTGCTCCAAAAGTGAGTGGATAATTCTTTATCTACAGCAGCGGTTGTTAACCTTTTGACATCGGTGAACCCCACTGAATCAGTACTGGAATCCAACAACCCCACTGAATCATTATTAAAATCGGGGAACCCCGACTGAGCCAATACTGGAAACCGGGGGCCCCAGCTACAGACTTTTTAATGATTTGAACCACAAAACAATACACAAAAATATCCACAAATGATTAAGGCCCTCATTACAACCCTGGCTGCTGGTGTTAAAGCAGCGGTAATACCGCCAATAGGCCGGCGGTAAAAAAAATGGAATCACGACCACGACGGAAACCACCAACACAGACAGTCACTTTAACACTCCGACCACCATGGTGGTAGCAACAAAGACCGCAGCGGTAACCACCAACAGCCAGGCGGAAGACAATGTACCACTCACCCCATTACAACCCACTCATCCACCAGCTTTTCCGGGGCGGTACCAACACCATCAAAACCACGGCAGAAACAGTACTTGGAAGGGAAACCACTCACCTCTCGACACTCAGCAAAGAACCAGGACTCCATGGAGCCCGAGCTGCAGGTCTTGCCCATGCTGGTCTATCTTCTCATCTACCAGGAGTACAAACGTCAGTGGTGACGACCACAGTGAGTACTGCACCTAGCACACAGGGGAGGGGGGAGGAAAAAGAGAGTGACACACACACGCAACATTCAACACCCCCACCCCCACCTTCACCCACAACACCATACACACAAACACATGCATCAACATTACATTTACACCCCTTAACCCTCTGGAAGAACGCAAGTACAAAAGGAATTGAGTCAAATCTCTGATATATTAGAAATAGTCAGATATACATAATAACTTGAAAAACAGTATTTACAAAAATATACAATATGTACATAAGGCGGTACATTGTCCACTCAAAAAGTACATTGGCCACTGGGCCAAAACTCATAGGCCAAGCCCACACTTGACTCCTGCCTCAATACGCAGAGAACACTGCTGGAGCATGAGGTCAAAAACACACAGGCACCTCAGGGGGAAGAGGAATGGGGGGGCACCTCAGCTGGAAGATGGGACAACGCCACCGCTCCTCTAGGGGGCTCCATGCCCACAGCGATGTCCTTGGGAGTGCAAGGCCACAGTCTCTCAAGTCCCTCAAGTCGGTGGGTTGCCCATTGATTGGTCCTGGGGAGTGCAAAGCCACAGTCTCTCTAGTGGATGCCTTCTTCCACTGGTTCTGGAGGGGGCTTTGTCCCCATTGTGCTTCATCCTGCCAAGGATAGGGTGAGTGGATGCATATCTCCACTGGTTCTGAAGGGGGGTTTTTGCCCAGTGTGCTTCATCCTGCCAAGTATAGGGTGAGTGGATGCCTCAATCCACTGGTTATGGAGGGGGCTTTGTGCCCAGTGTGCTTCATCCTGCCAAGGATAGGGTGAGGATGCATATCTCCACTGGTTCTGGAGAGGGCTTTGTGCCCAGTGTGCTTCATCCTGCCAAGGATAGGGTGAGTGGATGCATTTCTCCACTGGTTCTGGAGTGGGCTGTGTGCCCAGTGATGCAAAACTTGAGGGGTGCCAGGTCACAGTCCCTCACCTGGGTGTCTGAGGCACGAGATTTGCATGGACCAGGATGCATGATAGTCCATGGAGGCAGGGCTAGAGTCCATCCTGCAGCGGCTATGGCTGCAAACTGGTGGTAGTGCCGGTGCTGGTGGGGCTGCTGCCAGTGGTGGAGGGAGGCTCCAGCCCTTCTCCTGCAGCCTCGGACAGCTGCCCACTGGGGCTGCTGCTGCTGGTAGTGGTGCTACTGTCAGCCGTGCAGCTGGCGGTGCTTGCGGTGGTGCAGGTGGCAGTGCTGGCCGTGGTGCAGGTGCTGGTGCTGCCAGTGGTGGGGGGGATGCCCCATCCCTTCTCCTGCAGCCTTGGACGGCTGCCCACTGGGGCTGCTGCAGCAGACAGTAGTTTTGCTAGCGGCAGAGCAGGGTGCAGTGCAGGTGGCAGTGCTTGCAGTGGTGCTAGTGGCGGGCTGATGGCGGTGCTAGCGGTGGTGATGGTGGCGGTGCTGGCTGTGGGGCAGGTGGCGGTGCTGGCGGTTGTGCTTGTAGCCACCAGGCCTTCACCTGCAGCCTGGGACAGCTGAAGTGCCTTGCCTGGTGTTTTGTTCCCCTTCCTCCCCTTGGCAGATGGTGGTGTCACCTTGGGTCTGGCAGCTGGAGTCTTTGAGGTGGCCTTGCTGGGTGGTTGTGGCTCCTTCCCCTTGCTGGATGCTGTCCCCTTCTACACCTTGCCAGGAGGCAGAATGGTCTTGGCAGGGGTTGGTGCCACACTGGCTGGCCTGACGGGTGCCCCCTTTGAGCCTCTGACAGGTGCAGGAACCACAGCAGATGTGGACTTGGTGGCTGAGGTGCTGGCCTGGGTTTTGGGCACCCTGGCACGAGGGGAAGGCCTTAGGGTGGGGAGAGGTAGGGAGCAGGTCAATGTTTGCCAGGAAGAGCTTCTTAGGGACACTGGGGCGGGAAGAGGGAGAAGATTTGGGAGAGGAGGAAGAGGGGGTGGTCTGTCTGCTGAGTTTGGGT
This sequence comes from Pleurodeles waltl, assembly GCF_031143425.1. Lineage (NCBI taxonomy): Eukaryota > Metazoa > Chordata > Amphibia > Caudata > Salamandridae > Pleurodeles > Pleurodeles waltl. The sequence goes on from NC_090444.1 coordinate 1,733,503,913, forward strand.
GCAGGTGGATGGGCTGGATGCTGTTGTGAGGTGGATGCCTGTTGGGTGGGTGGGTGCTTGCGTTTGTGTACTTTGGGAGGAGGGGTCACAGACACAGTGGGAGAGGACACAGGGGACGTGTCCATATATGTGGAGGTGGTGACTGCCAGTGAGGGGTGTGTGGTGATAGGCGTGCTGGTGATGGAGGTAGGGGATGAGGATGTAGTACATGCAGGTGTGAGTGGAGACTTACTGGGAGTGAGGTGGAGGAGGAGGAGGAGGGGGACACAGTGGAGGCAGTGAATGTTGGTGTGTCTGCATGGGGATGGTGCTTGTGTGAATGCCTGTGAGATGAGGTGTGGTGCTTGTGTTTGCCTGAGCCACTTCTGTGTGTTAATTTGGGTGAATGCTGGTCTGAATGTGTGTTTGGGATAGGCTGGGATTGAGGGGATTGGGACTGGACAGAGGAAGTTGGAGGGGGGAGGCTAGAGACAGGGACAATGGCTGCCATCAGTGCGGAGGCCAGAGCCGTAATTGCTCTCTGTTGGGCTGCCACGCCAGAGTGAATGCCCTCCAGGTATGCATTTGTTTGCTGCTAATGCCTCTTGACACCCTGGATGGCATTCTGAATGGTTGACTGCCCAACAGTGAGGGATCTCAGGAGGTCAATAGCCTCCTCACTCAGGGCAGCAGGGCTGACTGGGGCAGGGCCTGAGGTGCCTGGGCGGAAGGAGATGCCCCCCCTCCTGGGTGAGCGGGCACAGGAAACACGCTAAGGGACAGCTGGGAGGGCGGTGCTGGTGGGGGGGTGGCGGCTGTACCTGTTGTTGGGGTGGGCACAGAGGTGTCCACCACCGCCAGGGAGCTTCCATCAGAGGACGAGTCGCTGTCTGTAGTGTCCCCTGCTGTCCCCGTCATGGTGCTCCCCTCGCCCTCCGTTCCACTGGTGCCCTCACCGTCGGTGGTTTCCTTCCTCCAGGCCCATGTGGGATGCAGCTCCCTCTGTCACCGGTGCCTCTGCTCCTCTGCCAGATGATGCTAATGCACACAAGGACAGGGTGACAAAACAAAAAGGGGGGGAGACAGAGGATACACTTGGTCAATGCCAGCAACAACACTGCCGTTGGCGTACACAACTCACAGGGAACAGCCCTATGCACTAGGCCATGCACTACCAGTTTCAATGCTAGTCACAGCCCATCGGGTACAGTGCCTAACGCCATCAGCTGCACACCTGAAACAAACAGGGCCCTGACCAGTAGTATATGCACACTAACACTATTGGAGTTGGAGTGCTTCAGAGCCTGCCCAACAAGGGACCTACCCTGCCATGTTCGCTCTGGCCTAGGGGCACCCACAGCCCACATCCCACCCAGGTCAACTATTAACGCTTGCAAAATAATGATTCTCAATTTGTACTCACCCCCTTGTGGCTGCTGTGATGCCCTCAAGCGCCCATCCAACTCCGGATAGGGCACCGCCAGGATGCGGAACATTAGGGGGGTCAGGGTACAACGGGCACCCCTTCCACGTTGGGAGGCCAGCCCCAGCTGGGCCTCTGCCGTCTTCCTTGGCCAGGGGCGCAGGTCCTCCCACCGTTTGTGGCAGTGGGTGCTCTGCCTGTCAAAGACCCCCAGGGTCCACACCTCCTTGGCGATGGCACTCGAAATACCCTTTTTCTGATGGTCGCTGATCTCCATGGAAAAGACAGCAGAAAAGGGGATTAGTCAATCCTTCGGACCGTCACACTCATGGCCCACCAGATCCCTCCTATCCCCTGACGCACATACAATGACCACCATACATGCATCACTCTGGCCAGGACGCCTCAGACCCCCCCCCCCACATATGGCTTACACACACAGCAATCCATACATTCATGACCCACGCATCATGCTCACAGTGTACTCATCTGTTTGTCTGGAGGACCGTAGAGTAACGTGTACTGGGGTAGGACCCCATCCACCAGTTTCTCCAACTCCTCCGCAGTGAAGGCAGGGGTCCTTTCCCCAGAACCATGAGCCATTCTTGCTTCCAGACACAGGACACAGCAGCACTTGCAGTGTAGGTCCTCTCCTGTTGAAGGTCAGGTAGCAAGTGAGTGAATAGATAGAAAATGGCGGTCACGTCCGCGGCGGTGCGTACCGTCACCACCGGTGTACATTGCCATTGGCTCCAGGAACCCATAGGGCCCAATGATAAAAAAATGCGAAGTTGCGCAACAGTCATCTACCGCCTTCCGCACCGGCGCACAATGCCAGCAGAATTACCTCATTTCCACTTGTCCCTCCTCAAAGGTCAGGCACCTAACTGTGTCACAGCATACATTGGCATAGCAACTGACTCCCTGAATCACATACTGGTTCTGTAAAGGAAAAGATGAATCCTTATTTCAATAGATGTGTGAATATGACTCTCTGCTCACCATTTTCCTCCATAGGCTTCAACCGCTGAGGATGAATATGAGACGGCGACGTCCTCCAGTGTACAGCCCCCTGGTGGACCCTGCGACAATGGAGGACAGGCACATTATCCTAACATACTGACTTGATCGGGCCACAATCCAAGAACTGTGTGCCCAATTGGAACCAGACCTAATGTCAGCTATCCGCCAGCCCACAGGTATCCCCCCTCTAGTGCAGGTCCTGTCAGTGCTCCATTTCCTGGCAAGTGGTTCCTTCCAAACAACAGTGGCCATGCCATCAGGGATGTCTCAGCCAATGTTCTCTAACGTGTTGACCAGAGTGTTGTCAGCCGAGCTGAAACACATGCGCAGTTACATTGTATTCCCCCAGGTGGAGGATTTGGCCACAGTGAAAGCTGACTTTTATGCCCGGGGACATATCCCCAACATCATTGGTGCCATTGATGGTACACATGTAGCATTTGCACCCCCCACCCCAGAGAAATGAACACGTGTTCAGGAATAGAAAAAGCTATCAATCTATGAATGTGCAGATGGTGTGTTTGGTGGACCAGTACATCTCCCATGTGAATGCCAAGTATCCTGGCTCTGTGCATGACGCCTTTATCTTGAGGAATAGCAGCATCCCATATGTGATGGGCCAACTCCAGAGGCACCGGGTGTGGCTAATAGGTGAGTAGAAGCTGGTGTCTGGATATGGGGTTGTCCCTAAGGGTTAGTGTGTGTCTAACTGTTGTCCCTCTATGTTTTCAGGTGACTCTGGTTACCCCAACCTCTCATGGCTACTGATCCCAGTGAGAAATGCCAGGACAAGGGCAGAGGAACATCACAATAAGGCACATGGGCGAACAAGGAGAATAATTGAAAGAACCTTTGGCCTCCAGAAGGCCAGGTTCTGGTGCCTCCATCTGACAGGTGGATCCCACTCACCCAAGAAGGTGTGCCAGATCATCGTTGCATGTTGCACAATCTGGCCTTGAGATGCCAGGTGCCTTTTCTGCAGGAGGATGAGCCTGGAGATGGTCTTGTGGCAGGGGTGGAGCCTGTGGACAGTGAGAAAGAGGAGGCAGAGGAAGAAGATGTTGACAACAGAAGTAATATTATTCAGCAGTACTTCCAGTGACACACAGGTAAGACACTGTAACTTCACTCAACTGTTCAGTTTTCTGTTGGACATTGTACATGGCAGCCTGATTTCCCTATGTCTATGGCCACTTACTGTACTTTTTGGCATCTCTATTTTAAGATCTCTGTGGCCCACTCTCGCTTCTGGTATATTTACTGCTGCCCACTAAAGGTCATTCCAATGTAAATATAACTGTACATATGACTTGCAATGCTTTCATAATGTTGTACTAATACATTTTGAATCATTTTTCAGACTCCAGTTTGTATTTGTTCCAAGGGTGTTTATTTAAGTGCTCATAAGTAGAGGGGGATGTGCAACGGGCTGGGGTGATGGTGGAGAAATGTCCAGTTAGAGCCCAGTCTCTTCGTATCACAGGTGCATTGTCCAAGGGGACATAGGAAGGTGAGTAATGGCAGTTCAAGGTGGACAGGGTGACAGAGTGGGACAGAGAGTGACAATCAGGAGGTCTTATTTCCTGGTGGGCATCTTGGCCATGTTCTCTGGTTTCTGCCTGGATCGCAGGGACTGTTTGCGGGGTGGTTCTCCTTCTGCAGGGGGTGGGGTGCTGGTGGCCTGTTGTTCTTGTGGCAGGGCCTCCTGTCCACTAGCGCTGGCGGAGGTGGAGGGCTGTTCTTTGGTGTGGCTAGTGTCAGGGGCCCGTTGGTGTGCCACTGCCTCCCTCATGGTGTTGACCATGTCAGCCAGCACCCCTGCAATGGTGACCAGGATGGTGTAGATGTGTTTGAGGTCCTCTCTGATCCCCAGGTACTGTCCCTCCTGCAGCCGCTGGGTCTCCTGCAACTTGGCCAGTATCTGGCCCATCATCTCCTGGGAATGGTGGTATGCTCCCAGGATGTTGGTGAGTGCCTCCTGGAGATGGGTTCTCTGGGCCTGTCCTCCCCCTGTCGCACAGCAGTCCTCACAGTTTCCCTGTTGTCCTGTGCCTTTGTCCCCTGAACCGTGTGCCAACTGGCACTGACCCCAGGTTCCTGATCGTCCTGGGTTTGTGGGGCTGCCTGGGGTCCCTGTAGTGGTGGACACACTGCTGATTGACGTGTCCTGGGGATAGTGGCATGGGCCCGCTGGGTGGGTGCTGTGCTAGTGTTTCCTGAAGAGGGAGGCTCTGTGGTGGTTTGGGACTGTGGCAGGGTAACTGACTGTCCAGAGGTCCCTGATGGGCCAGGTTGGTCATCGTGATCCAGGTGTTCCGAGCTGCTGTCATCACTATGGGCCTCTTCTGTGGGGGGAATGGATGTTGGTGGCACCTCCTCTCCGGTGACGTTGAGTAGGGGTCCTGTGGGGATGCAAATGCAGTGTTATTGTATCTGCTTGTTCCATCTTGTGCATGGGTGTATTTCCCTGTATGGTTGTGATTGCCCTGTCAGCTTTGCCTTGTGTGCATGTTGATTTTGTTGGCTAGGTGATTCTCTCTAATGGGCATGCTGGGGTGATGGGTGTCCATGCAGGTCTGTGATGGGGGTCCATGGATTGTTTTGGCATGCAGGGCTTGGTATTGGAATGAGTGGGTTGTGATAGTGGGGTATATGTGAGGTGGTGGAGTGATGGGGGTGAGGGTAGGGGTAGGAGTTTGTGATGACATGCAGGTACAGTGCGGGATAAAGTAGTGGAAATTTGACTTACCAGAGTCCAGTTCTCCTGCTACTCCTGCGAGGCCCTCAGGATGCATGATCGCCAAGACTTGCTCCTCCCATGTTGTTAGTTGTGGGGGAGGACCTGGGGGTCCACCGCCAGTCCTCTGTACAGCTACCTGGTGTCTTGCAACCACGGAACGTACCTTCCCCCATAGGTCATTCCACCTCTTCCTGATGTCATCCCTTGTTCTGGGGTGCAGTCCCACGTCATTGACCCTGTCCATGACTCTCCGCTATAGCTCCATCTTCCTTGCAATGGACATCTGCTGCACCTGTGATCCGGATACCTGTGGCTCTACCCAGATGATTTCCTCCACCATGACCCTTAGCTCCTCCTCTGAAAACCTGGGGTGTCTTTGGGGGTGCCATGGATGTGGTGTGAGTGATATGTGTGAGGGTGTGTGGGGTGATGTGTTGGGGTGTGTGGTGTGAGGTGCGTAGATGGTGTATGGATGATGGTGTTCTGTGGCTCTGATTGAGTGGGTGCTCCTAGCTTGTGTTCTCTCTCTGTTGGCAATCCTTTTTTTTTCGTTGAAAGGGTTGTGGGTAATGTGGGTGTGTGTTTTATAGTGGTGTGAGTGTGTGGTGTGTGTATGTGTGTCAGGTGTGTGTAGCTTGAATTGTCCAATGTTGTGTAGTTTTGTAAGTGTGTGTGTGTATTTTGAGCGCAGCGGTGTGTACAGCCAATGGTTTACTGCGGTTGAAAGACCGCTGCAGTGATTTGTGTGCTCTGATACTATGGGCGTATTCCTGTTGGTGTACAGTGTGGGTTTTGGTACCGCCAATTTATCACTGACCTTTGGTTTGGCAGACTTCTGTGGGTGTCTGTATAGTGGCAGATTTCTCTGTGTGAGTCATAATACCGGTAGCAGAATACCTCCGTGGTCACGGCATGTTGGCGGCCGTCAGCACAGCGGTAGGCGGCATTTAACGCCAGGGTTGTAGTGAGGGCCTAAGTGTTTTATTTAGTTAAAATACATATAAAATAAAATCAACATTTTAATTCTAAGAAGACGGTTGTGATTTTCTAAATTCAACTGAAGTCACTTATTGTCCATACTATATTCTGTTTTATGCACTTGCATTGTTCCCACAAATAATTCTGAGGATGCTAACTACATTTTTATCACCCAATTTCAAAAAATAGTTATAGAACGTTTTAAAATGTTTAACTTTCAAGTTTGCTTCATTATTTATATACACTTTGTTAACTTGTTAATATTATTTAATTTTCAGAGCAGCTGCAGAGCCCCTTAGTGAACCTCCAGACTTCCCAGGACTACAAGTTAAGAACACTGCTCTACAAGTTTGCACTTAGAATCTGACTTCTGGGCAGCTTTCACCATCAGTGAACAATTTACAAAACATTAAGGACCAGACTTAAGAAAAGTGGCGCTGCACCCAGTGCAGAGCAACTTTTCTTGCACCCCTAGGCGCCCCCTAATACGACGATTTGTGCGCCGTATCTAAAATACAGCGCACTATGGCAATAGTTAGGGAACTAGCGTCAACATTTTTGATGCTAGATCGGAGCTTTGCAGGATTAGCATAAAAAATGTTGACACCAATCCTGCACAGCCCATTGAGACTCATTATGAATAATGGTGTGCCTCCTTTTAACGCCTGCTCAGAGCAGGTGTTAAAAGTGCTAAAAAAAATGAGACACAGAAATCTCTTAGATTACTTTGCGCCATTTTTTCAGTTCCCCTAATTGTGGAACACCCCCTTTGCCTACATTATTCATGGCACATGCATGATGTACTGCAAAGGGTTACAAATTGGCGCAATGCATGCATTGGGCCACTTTAAAAATCTGGTGTGGCGTTTTTGGCCATCTAACGCCACATTAGCATCAAAAAAATTACGCTAATGTGTCATTAGATGGTACAAGGGTCTCTTAAATCTGCCCCTAAACATGCCATTTTAATTCTAAGGGATGTTTTGTGTGTTGAGTGCGACACGTGCAGTTGGGAAACAAAACCAGGTGCAAATAGCTCAAAATATGAGTTGTCCAGGGTGAAAAATTAGAAAAAGTCGGAGGAACACTGAGAAAAAAATAAATTTCATACATTCATGTGCATAAATAAATAGAGATAACCTTTTAAAAGCTTTCAGAAAATGAGCATGCTGCAATAATGATGACGTTATTCATTTTGATAGTTGAGCTAACATAACATAATGTGTATTTTCGAAATGGATACATTAGTTCACTGAGCATCCAGACCTGGTATACCATACCAAAGAGATACCATCATGATGGACAGATATGAAACATGACACTTAGGCCCATATTTATACTCTGTTTGCTCTGAATTAGCATCATTTTTTTTGCTAATTCACTGCAAACTTAACTCAATATCTTTACTTTGGCACTAGACAAGTCTAGTGCCACAGTTATGAAGTTAACGTCATTTTCTGTAAAACCTACCTTGTGTCAATTAGATGCAAGGTAGGCGTTCCTGTCCAGAAAATGAAGATATGGCCACAGTGCCATATTTATCCCCCCCATGCTAAAATCTAGCACAGGGGTATGAGGGCCCTAAATAATGGCTCTAAGCTTGCGTAGCGCCATTATTTAACGCCTGGGTCAGGGCAGGAGTTAGAGGTCCTGTGGGCTTTTTTCCATGGTCAAAGACCATGGTAAGAGCCCACAGGTGCCCTTTCCTGACCTCAGGGACACCCCCACCCACACCAGAGGGACACCACAGGATGAGGGACCCATCCCAGGTAAGTCCTGGTAAGTATTTTATTTTTTTTCCACTCGGGGGCCCTGACTTGGGGCCCCCTGCATCGCCATTGGGATGGTGGGCATGGCTCCTGTCTTTACTAAGACAGGAGTCATGTCCATGGGATTTGTGCACCAGGAGTGGCGTTACACTGTTTAGAGGCATTTATTTGCCTCTAAACAGTGTAGCGCCATTATTCGGCCCACAACCCCCAGTCCACCCTCCCCCACCCGGTCTGGGTCATTCACAATGACACTAACAGGGCATTAGAGCCATTTCATAAATACGGCGGCCAGGCGGCATCCAGGAATCGCGCTAGCTGGCGCTATACTTTTACAGTTTTGCATGTAAAAGCATAAATATGGGCCTTGGTATTGTACTCACCATTTTCAAATGACCTTGAGTTCTAGGATGTCATCTATTGAATCAAGTTTAAAAATCTAAGCAACAATAGCTAAATGCTAAAGGGTTTTCTGTTACCTACTGTTAGACCTATTTTTCTAACCTGATTTTACTGTTTGAAGTGTTGAACAAATACTTTACACATTGGGTTCAAATTAAGGTTGACTGTTCTGTGCCAAGCTACCACAGATTAATTTGGAGATTGCCGGTGTCTTACCGACTAGGGTTGTGGTTGCTGATTGACCAGGGCTCACACTGCAACCAACAACCCAATTTCTAACACCGGCTGATGACAGAGCCAGCAAAATGTTGAGCAAAACATTGTTGCGTTCATTGATAGACCCATTCGCAGAAATATGTGAAACCGCATGTGGATATGCTTGCTATCACATTATTAACTAAGGAAAATTGTGAAATGTAAAGTAAATGTTAACTTTGCCCACATTTAATATCAAGTTTTGTTGTGGAATCTAATTTAATATACTACTCTTTTTTTCAAAAGGAGAAAACAAACCCAAATTCATATTTTCATGATGAAAACTTGCTGTGTGTTGTCACTTCCCTGTTCACGGCTGGAACAGACACCACATCTGCCACCCTCCGCTGGGGATGCTTGCTGATGATGAAATTCCCAGACATTCAGAGTGAGTATAAGCATGACTTATACTTTGCTAAAATATTTATTGGAACCATTTCTTGAACATAAAATGTTGTGGTCCATTTGAAAGAATGAACTAAATAAATTGTTATTTAGCACAAATATACACCACTGGACACATTGGAGCCCGAAGACTGAAAGGAGAGCTAATTAATGGCAGTTTCTTACAGACTATTTGAAACTGATATTAACAGGCATGTCACAGTTGTCTTTATATTTAGCCAAAAATATATGTTTTTAATTTCTTGTGGCAGGCTCTGTAATCCACAGTTGTTCGGAGGCACTTAATAGGTGGCCATAGAGGCTTGAATTTAAAAAGATTTTACTGCCAGTAGGGCTTTTTGGAAATGGGGAACACTTGCCCTGACAAAATTCAGAACAGTCCATGTGTATATTTGGTAACACAGGCCATTAGAGAAGAGTCTGCTCAAATTTACGCAATCTAACAGCTGAATTTACAGTTGTATTCTGGATGAGTTCATGCCTGCACAAAAACGTTTCAGGCAAGCCCAGATAGCATGGACTGACATAGTTGATACTGGAAAAGGTGGCTGATGCAAACACTATAGCCCACATTTTACACAAAATGACTCAGACGTTTTGTGAACAGTTTAATTTTTGGTAGGAGCATGTAGACACTACAGCACTGATTTGTGTCTCCAAAGAAAGTCTTTGTGAATTTTAAGCCATACTTTTTTTCCCACATGGACCACATATGGTGAAGACGCGACAGACCACAAACTGTCGTTTCATAAGGACCCATGTGCTAAATGTTGTGTTCTGCACGCATTCAATTTTAACAACTTTTTTCTCATCCAGATGTGGTCATCAACATGTCATGGTTTCAGAAATTGTTAAATATCTTCAGTAGGATGGTAGAACCGAAAGAGAAACTGAGTGATGTCAGCTTATGCCATGCATTCCAGGCCAAAGGAATGAATATGAAATCTCAAAGGTCTAGCATAAATGTAAAAGAAAATCGGGGACAATGAGGAACTCTGTGGGGGTCCACATTTCAGCTGATTGCTTTGGACCTGAAATGTGTCATTGATAAGTAATTCTGATTAAGCAAAAAGAAAGGGGCTTATTTACAGGCCCCTATTGTGCAAAGTGGCGCAGCAAGACACTGCGCCACTGGGAAAGGATAGAAATGCGCTGTATCTACAAGATACAGCATATTTCTGTACTCTCTCCCTCTGCTGCTGCTAAAATTAGCTGGCTAGTGCCAACAAAGGCATTCTTGTACCATAGTGCAGGGAATGATTGCAGCATATGCAGATGTTAGAAATGGGGTCTTTGGTTGAAAGTCAGGTTACCACCTGTTCAACCAAGGTTCCTCACTCTAGTCAGGGTAAAAGAGAATCACCCTCAGCTAACCCCTGCTTACCCCCTTGGTAGCTTGGCAGAGCAGCATGCTTAACTTCAGAGTGCTAGGTGTAAAGTATTTGTACCAACACACACAGTAATTTTATGAAAACACTACAAAATGACACAACCGCAGTTTAGAAAAATAGGAAATATTTATCTGAACAAAACAAGACCAAAACGACAAAGATCCGACATACACAAGTCAAGTTATGAATTTTTAAAGATTATACAAAAAAATAGCGCTTAGAAACACAAAATGCTTCGATGAGGTGTTAACACGGCGTCGTGACAGAGTTGTTCCCAACAAGCCGACACCAGCGCACCGGACACAGAGTCGCGTAGACCCCCAAGTACAGTACCTTTGGTGAAGAGTGAAAACAAGCTGATGCGCAAAGTCGGGGATCGCGGCGTCTGTGCGAAATGTTGAATCCGCGCACTTCAAGCGGCGTCGGTCATGACGTGGTGCGCCGACTTCCACGGAGTTGTGGATTTCAGTGGGGCTGAAGAGGCGTCGGGCCTGAGAAGATTGTTGCGTTTCAGCAAAGATCATGGAGTCGGGTGCAGGCAGCGTCACCGGATTCAGCAGCGGCATCGGTCCGAAGTCGTCCGAAGTCGATTTCCTTGGATTTCCACCAGCTTTCCTTTCAAGGGCCCAGGCACTGGATAGGGCATCACTTGTCAGAGCAGAAGTCTCTGCAGAGATTCCAGGTGCTGGCAGAAAGAAGCCTGTGCTGTCCCTGAGACTTCAAACAACAGGAGGCAAGCTCTAAATCAAGCCCTTGGAGATTTCTTCCCAAGATGGAAGGCACACAAAGTCCAGTCTTTGCCCTCTTACTCTGGCAGAAGCAGCAACTGCAGGATAGTTCCACAAAGCACAGTCACAGGCAGGGCAGCACTTCTCCTCAGCTCTTCAGCTCTTCTCCAGGAAGAGGCTCCTCTTGATGTCCAGAAGTGATCTAAAGTCTGTGGTTTTTAGGTGCCCTTCTCATACCATATTTCCCCTTTGAAGTAGGTCTACTTCAAAATAAAGTCTCTTTTGAATGTGAAATCCTGCCTTGCCCAGGCCAGGCCCCAGACACGCACCAGGGGGTAGGATACTGCATTGTGTGAGGACAGGCACAGCCCTTTCAGGTGTAAGTGACCACTCCTCCCCTCCCTCCTAGCACAGATGGCTCATCAGGAAATGCGGACTACACCCCAGCTCCTTTTGTGTCACTGTCTAGTGTGAGGTGCAACCAGCCCAACTATCAAACTGACCCAGACAGGGAATCCACAAACAGGCAGAGTCACAGAAATGGTATAAGCAAGAAAATGCTCACTTTCTAAAAAGTGGCATTTTCAAACGCACAATCTTAAAATCAACTTTACTAAAAGATGTATTTTTAAATTGTGAGCTCACAGACCCCAAACTCCACATGTCCATCCGCTCCCAAAGGGAATCTACACTTTAATCAGATTTAAAGGTAGCCCCCATGTTAACCTATGAGAGGGACAGGCCTTGCAACAGTGAAAAACGAATTTAGCAATATTTCACTGTCAGGACATATAAAACACATTACTGTATGACCTAACTTAACCATACGCTGCACCCTGCCCTTGGGGCTACCTTAGGGGTGCCTTACATGTAAGAAAAGGGAAGTGGGTACACTTGCCAAGTCGAATTTACAGCTTTAAACTGCACACACAGACACTGCAGTGGCAGGTCTGAGACATGATTACAGAGCTACGTATATGGGTGGCACAACCAGTGCTGCAGGCCCACTAGTAGCATTTGATTTACAGGCCCTGGCACCTCTAGTGCACTTTACTAGGGACTTACTAGTACATCAAATATGCCAATCATGGATAAACCAATTACATACAATTTACACAGAGAGCATATGCACTTTGGCACTGGTTAGCAGTGGTAAAGTTCTCAGAGTTCAAAAGCCAACAGCAACAGGTCAGAAAATATAGGAGGCAGGAGGCAAAAGATTGGGGATGACCCTGCATAAGCAAAAACGTCCACCAGCAGGGAATAATTGTTTATGTGCAGGAAGGTGTTCCTTCCTGCACATAAACAATCAATAGTGGTGATTTGTTACTTCTGTTTTGCATCAGGAAATGCGACCTCTGGGGGAATAGAACTCTTTCAAGTTATAGGGCAATATTCTCTGAGTAAAGCCAAATAGGTTTTACCACAGTCAAAGAGCAGAACACTGTGCTTTTCCATGCTTAACATCTGACCACAAGTCGTTGTGTGAATGCAGTCGATCACAAACTACTACTGTCTACATATCTAAAAATTATTATATTAGCCACAGAAATGCATTGAGTTCAAGCACATTGTGTTCGCCCCCTGTGCATTACGGTGCTTGACGTACTTAACTTAGAGCTCAATATATCCAAGTGTTTTTCCATTCTCTCTCTATATTTTATTTACTTATTTATTTATTCATATATGAGTTTTTGTAAAGCGCTCTAACACTTGTATACAGAGTCTCTTGAGTGACTTCCTCCGGGAAGCATATTGGTGTGAAACACAATCAAACTAGTCTAAAAAAAGTTAAACAATAGGCAGATATGTCCACGTCCCACTGAGCATACTTTCCTTTTTTTCCTATTTACAAACATTCTCAGTACTATGCCTGGAAAGTGGGAATGCCACTTGACTATTTACAAGGGCTCCTATTCTCCACCTGTTGAGTTTTTTTTACAGTGGATAACTCTACGCAGTAGTAAGGGAGCCTTCTGTGCAAATTCAGATTTTTTTCTTTGTGGGGAAAGAATGTTTCCCATAAAGAAAACCCTTATCCAACACATCCAGCATATCTAAGGGTCATCCGTTCCCCTCTCTATTATGAAAGAGGGTTTACTCCAGCCTTTGGCAACAGTAAATCTCCGAGCACTATCAGTAGCAGAAGAAGTCCATGGAGAAGTCTAGGAATGCCAACATATGCACATGTGTATGGACATTCTTAAAGTTCTAGTGCGAATCACACCTTCAAACACCCACTTCCTGTGCCTTGAGTGGGATTTGCTACTGCAGATATCGCTACATTTATGGCAGAGTAATCTGCCAAAGTAAATTAATTTACACCGCCGGAATAGCTTTATGGTTGTAAATTTACATGTATGCCTGAATTTAATTTTGTGAATAAATCCCAATGTAGTTCTCTTTATTCCACTCTTTATATATTACTCTCACCTGATATCTCTGCACTACAATGCAGCACAATGCAAATGTCATAATTTAGCCATTGCTATTAGGAAAATCTGCATTGTTTCTTCTCACTGTCACGCTCGTCCTTTCAAATGATGATTCAACAGGAAGAGCCAGCAGTTAGTGTCCTTGAAACTGGCATCGAAATTGGCTGTGGATAACTCATTGTGACCGTGACCTTGTAGATCCAATTGGTGCATGTTGAATCTTCTACACAAAGAAGTACAATTTTAAATAAGGGCATCTAGTGGCAGTTAATAAAAATTGCTTTTGGTTCTGCAGGTTTAATCACAGTGCAATATTCGCTGGAATATGGCATGATCACATTCCATAATGGCAAAAGTGGAATGAGGGTCAAGCCAATTCTTAGTCTGAATTTCATCACTTGAAAGTGTTGAACTTGTGCCACAAAGTATTAAAGGTAGCTAGTCTTTCTTTGGTGGAAAATCTTTAACCATGCAAAATAACGTGCCTCAGGTCATGTATTGATGCAGATGTGATGACAGGCACTTTAAAATCTGCACTGGTTTACTGTTGGTACTGAATGTTGGAGCTCATTCGGAGGTTCATAATGGTAAAGGCAGGATTAGAAAGACAATTTTCTGTTTTACTTCTTTAGATGCCTATTCAAATGAAAGCAGCCCATTTACTTGTGGATTTCAAAGGTCTCCACAACCCTGCTGTTCCAGGATCTTTTCAGTATTTCAGCACACAGTTAAGAATCAGGCTTCTGCAGCAGACAGTCTCCCAACAAGAAATATCATGATGCACAATGCCAGGCATTTGGCATCCTAGATCTGGAATCAACTCTTGGAACCCACAATTTATAGCAGGGACATTATTTCAGTAGTCATATGTAAGATATGAGACACTCTCTTTGTAGCAAGCATTCTCTTTGTCTTTGGTAACCAAGACTCTTCTGCAGGTCTAATCAGGCTCAAAATCTGTTTTAAATGGGTATGTAATACTAATCCATTTTCTCCAGAGGTCTCACTAATCCTACTTTCATTTTGACTTAATTATGATTCGCGTCTCATACCTAGTAGCAACAAATGCATCCTATAATCCTTTTGGGCTAAAAGGAAAAAATGCTGAGTTATATCTGGGACTGAAGAGTTATTTCCTTAGGTCCCACTTGTCCTCGTCCTGTTCAGCACAGTTGTTTGTGCTTTGAGTAAGGGGTAACATTTAGTGTAATCTTGAATAAACCAATTGATAGAGGAAGGAGTTTGAACAGTAGTAATGTCTAATTACTTGCTGGTCATCTTCATTGCTTCTAGTCCTGTTGACCTCGTCCCATTCATCATAAGTGTTAGTGCTTCTGACCTTATTTGGTTAATTTTTAAGGGTATGCGTTTGTAGGTTGATGGACCTTTTGACTGCGCTTAGAGTAGTTCCCACCATGTAACCCCGTACCAATACAAATCAATGGCAGTAACAATCAATAACATTAATAATCAAAGGAGTCAGTAATTTCCACACACCATGACCTCTAGGCCATGGATAACCACACCTTTATGTAAAAGTTAAAAAGTTTATTTCCCTATATTAACAATGATAATATCACGTAACTTAGTCTAAAAAAAAATGGTAAACATACAGAAACAATACTGGCTGCTCAAATCGCCTAAAGAATCACAATTTAATCAAAGCTTGAACCACTACACATTCTAAGGTTACAGTACAAATCAATAGCAAGAATAACTGCGCAAACAAAATGACATACATTTAGATTCAGCAAATTACATGTAGCAAGCATCATCAGTGAGTATCCTAACTGAGCTTCAGATTAGAATAGCATGTTTGGACATTCAAAAGCAATTTAGTCAACAAAATTTGGAAAAACATATAGCTATGGTTCTATCAAAAATACCAGTTGGTACCTCAGGACAAAAGCAACTAGACATGACAATCATTAACATCGTCCTATACCTGGCCTCAGTATGGTTCAGCAAGCTGTGACAGTCTTTATCAATTGGTCATCAGTTTGATCAGCAAGGCATCAGAATTCAGCGTTTAAAGTTCAGGAAAAGCAAAAGTCTCTTCATGCAGTTTGGAAAAGAGTAATAACTGAACACTCAAAAAGAATGAGGAGAATGGTGTAAGTCTTCTCGATGCAGTCGGTCTAAGTTAGATTTCCTAAAACTACTTCCCACATTGCTATTGGTCAAAGAACCATACGTCTACATTTAGTCCAATGAAAGTAGAACCCCAAATCTAAGAATTTACTAGCACATGGTTCACATGTCTATGATTGGCTACTCTTCTCCTGTTCACGTCGTTGGGCTTATCAATATTGTATCAGCTTATACTCCAGTCAGTGCTTCCATTGTCTACTCCTGGGAAGGTCGCCTTTACACACACTATGGCCCATATTTATACTTTATTAGGGCCGCATTTGCTTAATTTTTTGATGTAAAAGCGGCGCAAACGTACAAAATGTATTTGTATTTTGTAAGTTTGCACCGTTTTTGCGTTAAAAAACGTCGCAAATGTGGAGCTAAAAAAGTATAAATATGGGCCTAAGTTATACATTGCATCCCTAACTAGTACAGCATATTCTAGCAAGCAGTTCTCATGAGAAAGAATTTCAGCTACAAGCATTTGGTCAATGCAGTGGAAAATCACAACTTATTTCTCTAAGCAGCCCTTTTAATTTGCCTAAGAAATGCAGCTTGACATAAGGCTGTGCAACTATGCCCAAGACCTCGCTAAAGTAAGGCCTCCGAATAATAAAGCAAATACATAATACATAACCTTTAATATGACACACTACTACATTAATCCAAACATAAGCTCAATCTTTTACATTAATAAGCTATTAATAAGTACACTTCGTGAACATTGGCGCCCACTCAAGTGGGACAACTTCAAATATGTGCATTATTCTCTCTACATTAATTAATTTTCTATCCGAATTCAACACTCAGAGTACATGAATATTCATTATTAAAATTCAGCGTTGACACAAGTGAGGTGAGTCCACCTCGCAAGACAGAAAAAAGAACAAGAAGAATGCAATTAGTAATTGCTCCTCCCCATAAGTGTGGAGCCTATATAAGAAATACGTACCCAGTACTCCTCCTGTTCTTTTTTCTGTGCATGCCCCTTGCACAGCTTAAGCCACTTGGTGTTTAGTTTGCTGTCTTCACTCCAGCTGGGTAGAAGTGCCTGCATGTTCTGCGTATCTTCTTGAATGCTGGGCTTGTGTGGTGACATATGATTCTGGAGGAAATTAGTGCTCAAGTGATGTTATTTCTTGATTTAGAGTGCATGCTCAGGAGGTCATTGACTCCCACATACACCTGCTGATGCATGTCTTTCACTCCAGGAAGGAGAAGTGAGTTAAATGGCCGGCATTTATGAGCAGTTAGTCTGTGTAGTGGTCTTGTACTTAGCTGACAAGTTGGTTTACATTAAGGTAAAACATTTGAGGAAGCATAGATGTGGTTTCTTCTTTCTGCTCATCTGAGCCTTCTCCTTCTCTCTGTTCAACAAAGAAGCACTTAGAGAGTAAGGAGGAGAGGCTAAACTGGCCAAATAAAGAGACCTTGTTGGAATTGGCCCCAGATAATGGTCCTGTGCGGGATACGCAGCAGTTACTTTCTCGAGATTCCTTTGATTCTGAGCAAGAGAGCAAAAGGGGAAATATGTATTGAAGAGCGTATTGCCAGAGTTTGTTGCTCATATTAAAAGTAATATGGGGTTTGAAGAGGAAGAAATTCCAGAGATTTTCTATAGTTGTTTGCTCACGAATTTCAATAGTGCTGCTCAATTGGATTTTCTGGTGTATATGTACATTTTAGAAGCCCTTAAGTGAAAATGGAAGGACCCAGATATGATAATATTACCTCTTTTTACTGTCAAACTGTATTCTCTGAAGGATATGCAACAGACCTAACCAGACAATATTCCTATTGATTCATTTGTGGAAAGTCTTGTTCATAGAACATCATTGGTAGAGGACTCTATTATCAGGGACAACAATGATAAAAAGATTGCTTTCGATCTAAAAAAGGTTCATTCTGGCACTCATGTAGCTTTTTGTGGTGGCATTTATGGGACATATTGTTTTTAGTCCTTGATTTCTGACATTAATCAATTATTTTGTTCCCTGGATGATTCCCCAGATTATTCCTTGTTATTGGAACAAATTGAATGGTAGGTTGAATACATGTTAGATATAGCTTTTGATTGGTGAGAGCTGCTGCCCGTCACAATTTGGAAGCATCTGGTTCTTGAGGAATGGTTCAAGGACTCTGCATGGAAGGCTTCAGTGCAGTGATTGCCTTTTAAGGATGTCCAGTTGTTTGGGGCTAAATTGGAGGAGATGTTTCACAAGCCTTTTGAAACAAAGAAGTGTTTTTTACCGGTGAAGCAGACCCCCTTCAGAGAAACAAACTACACAGAAGACATCAGCTTTTTGTCAGCTCTCCTGTAGACAACCACAACAATCTCAGGAGAAATTTAATTGCAAGAGAAGTGGGGAGAAGAAGTTCAAGTCCCCTGTGAAATAGAGGTCTTGTCTAGATGGCTCTTAGTCAGGGGTTTGTGGCTGAAGCCAACATCCAGCAATTTGATGACATGGAAGGCAACAACTTCAAACAATTGGATGCTTCGTATAATCAGAGATTAGCACTTCATAGAGTATGTGTCACTACCTGAGGACTCGGGGGGGACAGACCATGTGGCCTTCCAAAGAGATAAAGAGGGAGGCTCTCTGTCAGGGGAAATAGGCCCTTCTCCAAAGGAACACAATTTTAGAGGTACTCCAAGCAGACAGGGGCAAGGAGTTCCACTGGAGTTGGAATCCAACAGGAGTGGGAATGGTGGACTTTTTTGGACTCTCTTCCAAAGGTGGTTGCTCTTCAACAGGATCCACCAAAAGGTTTGACAACGGATTTGAGCTCCTTTGGTTAGAAGACCACGCTAGGAACCCTGTCTCTTCAGGTACATGGTCAGGCCTTCTTCCAATTGGAGAGAATTCACAGCTATTTACAAGAAGAGGATCTTGTGGGGTGCAATTTGGTGGTCAGAATGCACAATTTAGTTGCTCTAGCCTGCCTAAACAATTAGGTGGGCACCAGGTCCAGATCATTAAATCTAGTGACTAATAAACTGTTCCAGTGGGAGCAGGCTCTTTTGCTATCTCCAGTGGCAGTCCATATCAGGGGATTGGAGAAGGTAGTGGCAGATTCTCTCTGTCCTTAACCAGTCCATTGTTTCATCAGCTTTGCAAGAGTTTGGCACTCCCTTCCTGAATCTATTTTTTTACTGGCACAATCCTCATGTTCCCAGGTTTTTTGCCAGGAATTCCCAAGAGGGAGCATGGGGGATAGGAGGAATGGATGCCCTGAGTCTTTCTTGGCAAAATCATCTGCTGTATGCTTTTCTTCCCATTCATCTGATATTGGTTGCCAGACTGTTGTTTCAGGACAGGGAAATAGTAATTGTAATACTGTTCTGGCCCTGACACATAGGCCCTCATTACACAGAAGACCGCCGAGGCTGCGGGCGGTATTTCTGGCTCCCTATTTTGACTTGTTACCATCCACTGGCCCAGCGGAAAAGTCACATCAACATTGCTGTTGGCTCATAATAGAGCCGGCAGCAATGCTGATGTGCAGCAGGTGCAGTAGCACCCGTCGCACATTTCACTGCCCGAAATTGGGACTATGCCTGGGGGCCCCTGCACTGCCCATGCCAAGTACACGGGCAGCTCAGGGGCCCCCAGGGGCACTCCAAGTCCCCCTTACTGCCAGCCTTTCCATGGTGGTGTTTACCACTGTGGCCAGGCTGGCGGACGGGGATTATGACCGCAGGCGGAAACCTGGCGGTGTAGTGGAGGGGCCGGCGGTATGGCTGTGGCTATTGCGCCACAGTCATAATAGCTGGCGGATCACCGCCAGCCTGTTGGTGGTGTTACCGCCAGCTTACCACTGGCCGCCAGGGTCGTATTGAGGCCCATAGTTTCTCCATGCTAATGTCTCTAGTAATCTAGTCCCATGGATGATCCTATTCTACCCCTCCCCCTCCCAGGTCTTCCCTTTCTCTGTATTTCCTAAGGCTTCGACTTGCAGTATTGAAGTTGAGAGCATGGTGTTGCAGAACAAGCACCTTCCCTGACATTTAGCTGTGGCTATTCAACTTTCAGGGAAGCCTTCCATGTTCAAGCCATGTTAAAGGCATTGGGACAGTTTTCAAATATGGTGTGGGCCTAAGAGTCTTTCTCCTATTGGGTGCAATTTGAATGATGCCCTGCATATTTTGTGGGATGGTTTTGAAAAAGCATCTTTCAATTGCCACCTTGCGTGACCAGTGGGTGGCTATCAGGGCACCTTGGGGAAATGTGTCAGACGCTAATGGTCTGGTGCCATGATTGTTTAAAGGTTTTTATCTTCCCAGACCATTCGTAAAACCCTTTTATCCGTTATGGGATTTGCCGTTGGTGTTGAAGGCCTTAGTTTCTCAGACTTTTGAGCCTTTGGAATTCCCTGATTTCAAGTTCTTGACATCTAACAGGGTGTTCCTTGTAGCGATTACCTCAGCAAGGAGAATTGGGAAATCGCAGGCTATTCTGAGTAGAATGCCTTTCCTTCCTTCATTCACAAGGTATCATTCCAGTTTCACAAAGATCAAGAAGTGGTCCTTCCTTATCTAACTGTAGGGGTCATTTTGATGCTAACTTGCACTAGAGTTTGCCTGATTTGACAAGGTCTCCCTTGACATATCTGGACAGGAAAAGGCATTTTCAGAGGACGGACTCCTTGTTTGTCTCTTTTGGAGATTCCAATAAAGAGAAGAAAAAAAAAACTAATTGTCAAACAGCAGGTCGATCAAGCAGCTGATCTCTTTGGTCTATTGCCTGTCTGCTCCTCCTCATCTGGCTGGAATTTAGAACAAGATGTGTTTCCGCCAGGTGGCTGAATTGAAAGATGGTTCTATTTCAGAACTTTGTTTAGCACCACATGGGGTACTCCAGATACATTTGTCAAACATTACAGGTTATAGAATGTTCTGTATGATGATACTAGTGTCAAATTTCATTCTGCCTTAACGTGATGGTATTTATTCTGTTTAAGAAATCACTATGGGGTATTCCAGTCTACTAATGATTTCTCTTTATTGGTTTGTCTTCTTTTTCGTATGAAAGTCCTTCTTTGTATGCTTAGGTATTCCTCACTTTTGATAGAAGTGACAAGAACAAGGGGGACATGGTGTAATGACTAATTAATTATGAGTAATCTTCATTACTCATGGTCCTGTTGTCTAGTCTCATTCAGCACACCACTCCTTCCCTCTTGGATTGCTAACTTTCATCTGATGGGGGATTGGTAGTTTAGGAGGAATGCTGGGTCAGAAATGCCTATATATGCTCCAGCCTTATGGGGTGGGGCAATTATTATGTACATTCTTCTTGTTCTTTTTTCTGTCTTGTGAGGTGGGCTCACCTCACTTGTGATGACTGGGGCAAGGAGAACGGGCCTAGTAGCAATGGAGATTACTGTAGGAAAGTCCCTGCTGTCAAGCCCACTGAATTCTGAAAGGAACCTGTGACAAGAAAGCATAGCAATGACAGGACTTCTACTGTGTGAGGGATGGCATAGGGATTGAGTATGGCTGGTAAGAGATCAAGCTTCAACTGTGTACATAGATCCATGATGGTCTGACTATTCAGATGATAGGTCTGGATGATATGCCTGTCCTCCATAGTTGCAAGGTCAGCTAGTGGATGGTACACTGGTGGCTGTCTCATTCTCCTCATGGCAGGATATCTAGGTAGGGAGGAGAGAATGACCAGTGAGTAATGCACTTGCCACATGTAAGCAGAACATGTGAAAATAGCACACACCTATCACTGTAGGACATGTGCAGCACTGCCTACATATACTATAATGGACATGCT
Source organism: Pleurodeles waltl (assembly GCF_031143425.1). Classification (NCBI taxonomy): domain Eukaryota; kingdom Metazoa; phylum Chordata; class Amphibia; order Caudata; family Salamandridae; genus Pleurodeles; species Pleurodeles waltl. The sequence goes on from NC_090444.1 coordinate 1,733,525,360, forward strand.
GTAGTGCTTTAGACACCTGCCTTGCTGCACAATGCTGAACCTTTAAGTCGCATAGGACACATATCACATGTGTAATGTACCATCTATAGCAGACTGAGCTGTCCTGCACTGATTACAAAAGTAATGAGATATACCTATATTGTGCCACCACCTATGTGTCTCCGATTAATGAAGCAAGCCTATCAACAGATATACTGACACATCACGTCACTGTGTCATGCTTTTCACATGTCTTTACACTACCGTGATGGCACAATACAGGGTTACTCCACAATTTGGCCAAATATGTGCATGGCACACTTATATTGGCACATCAATGCATGATATGGGTACAAAATGGCAGCAGCCCGGTGAACGTTCAGCAGAAGAAAGGGACCTGGCATGCCATCTCCAAGGAAGTGCGGACCCTGTGGCTCCACAGGTGGTGGAGCACTCATTGTTGCAAGCGGTGGGAGGACCTGAGATGCTGGGCTCCAAAGACTGCAGAGGCCCAGCCGGAGATGTCCTTGAGCGAGGGGTGCCCATCGGAGCCTGACCCCCCCAATGGCCTGCATTTTGGTGATGGCCTACCCTGAGGTGGATGGACTTTTAAGGGCAGCACAGCAGCCACAAGGGGGTGAGTACTGACTGTATCCTGGGACTTGGCTCCGATAGTATGGGATTAGCTGCTTCACTGTAGCTTATTTGACAATGTAGTTAATGCGACATGTAGGTAGACATGGGGGAATAGGTAGTAACCACCCGGCCAGAGTGTTAGTTGTAGCTGTGTTTTGGTTTGTTGTCAGTGGATGTACCTCTCCCATATCCAGACTTCTCTATGTCTGCATTGTGGTGATGGTCTAATCACATTGGCACATGTGTGACTCCAACCTGCATTTACTATGGATTTGAGGTTGTGTATCACCCTACCCATTGAGTATGACCTGCTCCATCCATCAGCATTTGAGCATTTGTGACTCTAAGGTGTCAGTCCTTTCCCATCATTATAACACACCTGTATATGCAACTGTGTCATCACTGTGACTATATACATCACGTACTAGTTATGCTATTGACTCCATGTGAGGCAGCCATTGCATTTCCACCACATATATTGCCTGTATAGGACTGGATTATTGGCTTGATAGTTGTATCCCCATATATTGGTAATCTGCTATCTATTGGGTATGTGAAGGTTGCAAATGTTGGGTCATTTAATTTGTACCTTTGATTTGGTCTGATTGCAATCCTCATGCATTTCTAAGTGCTAGACTTGTGGGGATGAGACCTTGAACCCAATGGGATAGTACTAGAGGTGGTAAGTTCCTAGGCAGACCTCATCATTGTCAATATGTAATGTAGATGGCATGTATGCCAGTGGCCTAGGTATTACCGCGCAAGATATTTTATATGCTGCCTACATCATGTCTCAATGGTTACTTGGGGGCCCATTTGATGGAGTGGGACAATGTCTGCTACCATTGGCCTAGCTGGAGTGGGTGATTAGGACAGGATTGTGTATTGTATGACTTATGAGATGTTGATGTGACATGAATGTTGTGTTTACTCTCCTGAGACTGTCCTATGTAGTTGTGGGATATGTTTTCAGTTCAAAGGCAGTGGTGTTGGTCCATGTATGGATATTGCTTACATGTATTTACCGGTTGAGATGTGTGTTGTCTGTACTTAGGTACGGGTATCGGCAAATCTGGAACGGTGTGAGTGAGGGTGATGTAATCATGTTGTGAAGTCCTACTGTTGAATTTTCATGAGTGGTGGTATTGTATGTGGAACATGATGTCATATGTGTGTTCCTGAGTTTCACCAGTTGTGACGCTGCACTCAGTGATTCAATCAATCAATCAAAAAATTTATAGAGCGCGCTACTCACCCGTGAGGGTCCCAAGGCACTGGGGGGGAAGGAGGGTCACTGTTCGAACAGCCATGTCTTGAGTTTCTTTCTGAAAAGCAGGAGGTCTTGGGTCTTGGGGAGGTTTGTGGGGAGGGTGTTCCAGGCCTTGGGGGCGGTGTAGGAGAAGGATCTTCCTCCTGTGGTGGTGCGTTGAATCCAGCGGACTGTTGCGAGTGCAAGGTTGGCAGATCAGAGGTGGCGGTTGGGAGTGTGGAAGTTCACTCTTTCGTTGAGGTAGGTTGGGGCGGCGTTGTGGAGGGACTTGTGCGCGTGGATGAGGATTTTGAAGGTGATCCTCTTGTCGATGGGGAGCCAGTGAAGGGATTTGAGGTGTGATGAGATGTGTTCATGGCGAGGGAGGTCCAGGATGAGGCGTGCGGCTGTGTTCTGGTTTTTCTGGCGTTTGTATTGAGTTTGAGTGTGATGCCGGTGTAGAGGGCATTTCCATAGTCTAGGCTGCTGCTGATGAGTGTGTGGGTGACGGTCTTTCTGTTCTCTATGGGAATCCATTTGAAGGTTTCTTTCAACGTGCAGAGTGTGTTGAAACAGGAGGAGGTGACGGCATTGATTTGCTGGGTCATGGAGAGGCAGGGGTCCAGGATGATGCCAAGGTTTCATGCGTGGTTTTGCAGGGGTAGGTGTGGGGCCTAGGGCGGTGGGCCACCAGGAGTTGTCCCATATGGCTTTGTTGGGGCCAAAAATGATTATTTCGGTTTTGTTGGAGTTGAGCTTGAGGTGGTTAGCTGTCATCCAAGTGGCGGTGTCAAGGAGTGCAGCATGGAGGTTGGTTTTGGCGGTAGTAGGGTTGCGGGTGAGGGAGATGATGAGTTGGGTGTCGTCTGCATAGGAGAAGATGGTGATTCCGTGTGGTCGGAGGATGTTGGTGAGCGGAGTCATGTTAATATTGAAGAAGTTGGGGCTGAGGGAGGATCCTTGAGGGACACCGCAGATGATTTTGGTGGCAGTGGAGTGGAATGGAGGGAGGCAGACTTTTTGGCTTCTGTTGGTGAGGAAGGAGGTGAGCCAGTCTAAGGCTTTGTGTCAAATCCCTGTGTTGTGGAGGTGTGTGCGGAGTGTATGGTGACAGATAGTGTCAAAGGCCGCGGAGAGGTCCAAGAGGATGAGTGCGACGGTCTCGCCCTTGTCGACTATGGTTCTGATATCGTCACTACATGCAATGAGGGCGGCTTTCGTGCTGTGGTTCTTGCGGAACCCGGACTGGGATTGTGTATGGATGTGTAATATGTGCAATATAGGCCATTGTAGATGCACTTTGATGTATGAATAGTTGTGATATATATGTGTTTGCTGTCTGCTGACCTTCACTTGTATTGTACACAATAGATGTCACCTGTATGGGTGTATAACCTTTAGCGGCTTAATCTGTTCATACATCAATTTTTGCATTGCTGTACAGAGTGTTATGTCAGCCATGTAATGTGACAGGCAGATGTTGTTTGGTGTGTGAGAGGAGTAGTCTTCACTGTCATGGATATTTAACAAAGGACATGGACTGATCAGCTGTTGTAACTGTACAGGCCTGATGTGTTTTGTTCAGTCAGCTGCACTTCCAAAGGGTGATTGGAGTACGGTGAGGTATCAGGTGAAATCAGGGAGACATTGGTACCTCATCCAGACCATGTTGTCCAGGCAGACATGGCTATGGTGGTGATCGTGTGGATGACTCCAGTCATGCTGACTTACTTAGATGTAGAAGTAGGTGTGAGGGTTGGCAAACAGGGCTGGGTAGTGGAGACATGTTGTGACATGATGTAGGAAATGTGTACTGTCACTGGAGCTAGCCTAGCCAGGATATGTATTTTCACAGATGTGCATGTGTAAATGTGTGTATGTGAGGTACTTGTTAACCCCATATAACTCTCTCTCCCTCCCTCTCTCTCTCTCTAGTTGTGTGCATTAGCATTGGCAGGCAAAAGAAAAGGGGTACAGGCGAGTGGGGATGCTGCAGGCCACAGGACCCTAGTGCTGGTACCAGTGACAGCGAGGACCCAGTGGCACAGAGGGGGCGAGGGGAGTGCCACAGGGGAGACTGGATCATCAACATCATCTTCAGAATCCTCCTCCAGTGTATACTCCCTGGCAGTGGTGGACCCTTCTGGGACCACCCTAGCACCATCATTGTCTGCCACCACACTTATTACCACTGACCTCCTTGTAGCTCCCCATCCATTTGCCCGTGCCCGCTCACCCAGGAGGGTGGGCATCTCCTTCGTCGCAGGCACCTCTGCCCCTGTCCCTGTCAGCCCTGCTGCCCTCAGTGAGGATGCTATTGACATTTTGAGGTCCATCTCTGTGCGTCAGTCGACCATTGTGAATGCCATCCAGGGACTGGCAGCTCAAGTCCAGCAGAACAATGCGTTCCTGGAGGGCATTCACAGTGCACTGGTTGACCTACAGAGTTCCTTTCAGGCTCTGGCCTCCACACTGACAGCAGCCAGTCACCCTTTGTCTTCCGTCCCCCCTCCACTTACCTTTTCCCAATAACAAACCCCTCTCCCCAAACCCAGCCAAAGCACAGACACACAAGCATGCACCCACCTCAACAGCCAATGGTACCACTGACAAGCAGAAGCACCACAAGACTCACTACCGGCATGCACACAAACAACACCCACCTGCCGACACTCTAATATCCACTACCTGCAGACTCCTCCACCACCCCTCCTTCACAGACACTACAGCAGAAATACCATCAGCCACCACACCAACATTCACTGATCCAGCCACAACTCCTATCTTACCCACAGTCACCACAATTACAGACCCGCAGCCCTCCACCTGAGTCACCACAACCGCAGCCACCACAACCACTGACACCCCCACATGCAGCACATCTACATACCTGCAGACGCCACCCCAACAGACAGTCACCTATCCACCGTGGCATCTCCCAGCACCTCCTCTCCCTCCTCCCAAGACGCATAAATGCCCGCCTCACCCACCCAACAGACACCCAGCACCCACAAGCATTCCTCACACACACTTGAACCCAAGATGTCCACATCCACACCTCCTGCATCCACTCCCTCTACCTCCACTCCCAAACCTTTTTGCCATGACTACCCCGTGTGTCTAACAAGCATTTGCTCTCTCAGTTTTCCCTGTTCCCTACTACTCTCCCACCTTGCGATACCCCCAGTCTCTGTCCCTCCCCAAGTCCAGTCCTTCCAACTCCAAGTCCTCCCCTGCCCCCACTACTACATATGCCCCTCCCCCTGCCAAGAAATCGACCCATCCCAAGCCCAAGCCCAAGGGCCCCCTTCCAAACCTAAGCCCAGAGACCCCCCTCCCAAACCCAAGCTAAACTCCCCCCCCCAAATCCCTGAGGTGCCTGCCTTCCCCCGTGGAGGTCATATAGCAGTCAGGAGTCATGTAGGGGCACACTGAGGTGCCATTTGTGCCCTTGGCACTTTGGACTGGCCAATGGTCTTCTCTCTTTGTACATGGTTATATTTTTATACCCATATTTAAGATTTTTAATACATCTGGCCCAACCTGTTGTTGGATTTGATGGTAACATACTTGTCCTGCCTTTCTTTCCACATGGCTGTTTAGCATTTGGCAGCTTTGGTTTGTGTGTGTGTGACATGTGTGTGTGTGTTGGTTGTGCTAGTTGTTGTGTCTGGCCTGCATGTGTGGGTGTGGCCTGGCCATTTGTCCCTCTGTCATGGCTGTGTATTGTGTGTAGGATATGTTTGTGATTGATACACGCATTTATGTAGATGAATTATGTCTAGTTTGTGTTGACATGTGTAATGGTGGTCTTGTGTGCCCTTATGTGGTTGTTGTGTGGGTGTCCGTGTGTGCGGTGATGGATATGTCAGATGCATTGTGTGTTGTGTTAGCGTGGTATGATGTATGCTTCTTTGTATGGCTGTGTGATTGTGTATATTGGTTGTCAGATGTTGTTACGCATTGTTATCTGTATGCAGTGTCATGTGGAGGTGTGTAATGAAATTGCTTGCCGGTGCATTCGTGTATTAGCAGTTGTGGTATTGTTGTTGTTGTGTGAATCGGTGCTGTTGTGTATTGTTGTGTTAGACTGTGCCGCTGCTGTGTGTCTGCCGGTTGGTGTGTGTATTGCATGTGTGTGTTGGCGGTAGTGTGTGTAGTATTGGTGTGTGTGTGTGTAGTATGGATGTGCATGTGTGTATGTGTGTGTGTGTGTGTGTGCATATGGGTGTGTGATTACATGTGCGTGTTGCCATTGCAAGCCGTCCTGGATGTGTTTGATGTGTGTGCATATGTACTTTGGGTATTCCGTATAGTGTCAGGTAGGTGTGTGTACTCACGGTTGTTGCCTTCATCGCCGTTGCTGGTTCTGAGTCGCTGTGCCACCAGGAAGTGGTCTGTACACAGCCTAAAACAGGTTTGGGTTAAGTAACATCTGTGCTCCAGGTTGTGTATCCAAATTAAATACAATTCAGTTTTTTCAATAAATGTAATCTCCATATTGTAGCGTACAGTATCCATAACCTGAGACTTATTCATCCTTTTCGGTCCCTGTTATTTTGAAAAAGAGATTGTACAAGGACCTTAAATTACTATTGATTTTGCATGGTAAATAAAATAAATGCATGACACAGAGATCTAGAAATGATCTTCTAATATAGGCTAGACAAGCAATATTGTCTCCATAATCTAGTTTAATGCAATCAGCAAGGAATTCAGGAAAAAGTTTTGTATAGGGGGAACTCCAAATTTTCACCCACAGTAAAAGTGGAATGATTTGGATTCTCTACATAAGGAAGGCTGACGTCAGTATGGGTAATAATGTTGGCAGTACGTCTAGGGACTGCTAGCAATCTGCATAGAAATTTATTTTCAATGGTTTGGAAATAGCTGCAGGCCACATACCCCCACACCCTGGTCCTGTAGGTGCCCAAAGAAAAGCATTTAGGCCCTCATTTAAACCCTGGCGGCCTTTTGACCGCCAGGGTTAATGTGGCAGTATCACCGCCAACAGACTGGCTGTGTATACCACCACATTATGAGTATGGCGGGTTGGCCGCAGCCAACCCGCCACATCACCACTCATATTGTCATCATAGTGGTATGAACCGCCGGGCTGGAGATGTGCGTTTTTGACCCAGCGGTCCACACATGACCGCCAGCGGTATAATGAGCGGGCCCACCGCCATAGCTTTCGCAGCAGTACTGCCGCCATATGCCGGTAGAAGGCTCCCCCACCCCCCAGCAATCACCTAACACCCCACCCCCCTAGAATCACTCCCCCACCCTGTAGAATCACACCACCCCGACCCTCCTCCCCACAATCATGTGCACACCCACAAGCACAACGCATACACCGGTGCACCACCACATCCATACACGCATTCACTCACACTCATCCATACATGCATTCACTCACATGCATACAACCACGCATACACCACAACACTCACAGATGCATACACACACGCAGACACCACACACTCACACACAACACCTCCTACCTTCCACTCCCCTCCCCTGATGGACGACCGACTTACCTTGTCTGGTGAGGTGATCGTCCTGCAGGGAACGGGAAGGGGCGCTGTTACCTATAGCAGCGCCCTGCCAGCAGGACACCGCCAGTCTGTCTTTTTGGTCAAAAAAAGGCTGGCGGCGCCCTACTGGTGGGGTGGTGTTGGTGGTAGCACGGCCAGGTGCCCAGACCGACAGCACGGCTACTGCCGGATTTATGCCCTTATTGTGGCAGAAATCCTGCAGTAGCCATATTATGGCGCGCGGAAACCTTTGGAAACCGCTGATGTCATAATGAGGGCCTTAGTGTTATAGAAAATGAGTAAATCATTTAATGGGGTTATGTTTGAGTCTCTTAGCAAATTTAAAAATAGCATCAACTGCATTTTCATTTTGAGCCCTCTCTGAGCCAAAAGCATATCCCATTTAAAATTGGGACCCAACATGATCCCAAGATAGTTAATATTTGCAACCTTGGCGATGGGTTCTCATCAATAGTAAATATACAAGAGCATGTATTTCTAGAACCATAGGTCATAATATATGACTTTGTATGATTGCGCCTTAGCTTCAAGTCCCCAATAAACTTGTTAAGAGTCCAGCAGAAGCTGTAGCCTCTTGGCAGTACAAGACAAGAGCACGGCATCGTCTGCGTAAAGGAGAATGGGTTCTGATCCATCCCATATCCTAGGCAAATTCTTCCCATTGGCCTGCAGTACTTGGTCAAGAGAATTAATGTAAAAGAGGGCTAGAAAGGGAGCTAATATGCATCCCTGTCTAGTCCTCTTTTGAACCTTAAAAGGGGACATGAATTCCCCATCTGAGCTGTACCATACTTAAGCTAAAGTGTCTCAATACCTCAGCTTTGCTCATTAAGTTCCAGAGCCTGCCCCTGGTCACCAGGTTGAACGCACTAGAAAAGTCCATGAATGGTAGATGTAGTATGTCTTCCTTTGCCTCAATGCACTTTCCTGTGATCAGGAGCATTTTGAGGGGCTGCTCCACTGTGCCCTATGTTTGGTCGAAAACCGAACTGCAATTCAGAGAGAAAACCTTTATCTTCAGCCCAATCTTCCAGTTTCTGGAGAATCACACTTCCTAGGATTTTCACACAGGAGTCTAAAAGGGAAATCGGGTGGTAGCTTGTTGGGTTTTCTCGGTTACCTTTATTAAAAATAAGGGCTACATTGGATTTCCTCTAGGAACTGGAAATTTTGGCTAGAAGAGCAAAACGGAACACATCGTCAGCAAAGGAACCCAAAACCCAGGGCCTACCTTTAGGGGTGACTTGTATGTTGAAAAATGGGAGTTTAAGGCTTGGCAAGAACTTTTAAATGTCTAGCCGAAGTGGCAGTGAAACTGCACACACAGGCCTTGCAATGGCAGGCCTGAGACATGGTTAAGGGGCTACTTATGTGGGTGGCACAATCAGTGCTGCAGGCCAACAAGAAGCATTTAATTTATAGGCCCTGGGCACATGTAGTGGACTTTACTAGGGATTTGCAAGTAAATTAAATATGCCAATTGGGTATGAACCAATGTTACCATGTTTTTAGGGAGAGAGCACATGCACTTTACCACTGGTTAGCAGTGATAAAGTGTCCAGAGTCCTAAAGCCAGCATAAATGAGTTCAGAAAAAGAAGAGGAGGAAGGCAAAACGTTTGGGGTGACCCTTCAGAGATGCCATTGCCAACAAGCCCCAAATGCTGGCACCAAACAGTGCAATAGACATGCATTTTCTCTTATAAATACAGAATAACTCACTTACAGGTTTGTGTCCCAATCTTTTTGAAAACCTAAAAACTGCATTTATTGATTTTTGAAATTGCAGGACCCTTACATTCCATAAAAACCTCGAGTAAAAATAAATATCAAACGGATTCCCTAAATACGTAAAATGAGGGTTTTTCTTAATTTCTTTCCCGCCAAGCAAAAACTTTCTTGTCTTAGTCAATTTGGGTCCACATTTCATTATAAATAACTTAGTTGGGTTAGTTATTAGACCTAGATTGCACATAAAAGAGTGTAAGGCATTTAGCAGAGACTGGAGACTGTTAGTTGTCTGCGCTAAGAGAAGGACGACATCTGCGCAGAGTAAAACTGCCATTTCCCGGGAGGCAAGCTCACAGATGTCTTTCCCAGCCCCAACCATGTGAGCTCTAGGGGCATAAATATGGATCAAGAAAAGGAATGGCACCAGGAGACAGCCCTGTCTTACCCCAGAAACGGTTAGGAAATCTTCCCTGAGGTCACTAAGGTGGTCATTACAACCCTGGCGGACGGTGTTAAAGGTGCGGCAATACCGCAAACATCCTGGCGGACAAAAAAAGGGAACTGCGGTACAGACAAGCAGCGCGGCGGTCACCGCCAACAGACAGGCGGAAGACAATGTACCGCCCATAGTATCACAACCTACCAATCCGCCACCTTTTCCGGGGCGGATTCACCGTGGATAAAAACACGGCGGGAACAGTTACTGCAATGGGAAAACGCTCACCTGAACCCATCCCACGAGGAAAGAGGACTCCATGGAGCCAGAATTACAAATTCTAATGGCCCTTGTATTCCTACTCATCTACGAAGAGCAACGCCGGTGCGGGCGAAGACAACGGTGCGTACTGCACCTACGACATAGGGGAGGGGGGAGGCAAAAGTTAGGGAGACACACACGAAACACCCCCACCCTCGCTAATTACAACACGCACACCAATTCATTTACAAAAATCACAGTAACAACCCACAACCCCCCGGAAGAATGCAAAGACAAAACAAAATCAGTTCAAACATTGTAATGTATCAATATACATGTTTCAAAAATATACAGATATATCATAAAATTAATTAAAAAAATATACATTACGAGAAGTAGCGCAGATATGCACATATCAATGTCCGTGCACCACTAGTCCAAAAATGCATGGGCGAGGCCCACAATAGATACCTGTCCACAATCGGAGAGAACACTGCTGGGGCATCAGATAGAAATACAACAGGCACCTCAGGGGGAAGGGAAGGGGGGGCACCTCAGCCAGATGAGTGCAAAGCCAGATCCACGACGGGGTTCCATGCCCATTGATGTATCCTGGGGTGTGCAAAGCCACAGTCTTCCAAAACTCTACAGTGGGTGGGTTGCCCACTGTACCATCCTGGGGAGTGCAAAACCACAGTCTCTCAAGTCTATACAGTGGGTGGGTTGCCCACTGTACCATCCTGGGGAGTGCAAAGCCACAGTCTCTCAAGTCTCTAGAGTGGGTGGGTTGTCCACTGTACCATCCTGGGGAGTGCAAGCCACAGTCTCTCAAGTCTCTACAGTGGGTGGGTTGCCCACTGTACCATCCTGGAGAGTGCAAAGCCACAGTCTCTCAAGTCTCTACAGTGGGTTGGTTGCCCACTGGACCAGGTTGCCCACTGTACCATCCTGGGGAGTGCAAAGCCACAGACTCTCAAGTCTCTACAGTGGGTGGGTTGCCCACTGTACCATCCTGGGGGTGCAAAGCCACAGTCTCTCAAGTCTCTACAGTGGGTGGGTTGCCCACTGGACCATCCTGGGGAGTGCAAAGCCACAGTTTCGCAAGTAGATAACAGCCTCCACTGGCTCTGGAGGGGGACTGGTGCCCAGACTGGATTGGTCTCCCAGTGAAAGTTCCTGTCCCGTCACTGTCCCAGCTGCACATGGTATGACGATACTTGATGTGGCGGTCTTTTCATTCTTCCCTGGTGCATGCCCTGTTCAGCAGGTGCTTTGCCATGGCGGTCTCTCGACTGTTCAGCGGTGCTTTGCCATTGCAGTCTCTGGACTGTTCAGCGGTGCTTTGCCATGGCGGTTCTGGACTGTTCAGCGGTGCTTTGCCATGGCGGTTCTGGACTGTTCAGCGGTGCATTGCCATGGCGGTTCTGGAACGGGCATTGGTGTGTGGCATAACGTTCCTTCATAGCCCAGCGGGACTGTGGCATCCGGGGCCCTCCTGGGCACTGACTCCGGCGGTGGTCTCCTGACCAGTGACGATACTTGGGCCCTCCTGGGCAATGACTCCGGTGGTGGCGGAGGTCTCCTGACCAGTAACGATACTTGGGCCCTCCTGGGCACTGACTCCGGCAGTGGTCTCCTGACCAGTGACGATACTTGGGCCCTCCTGGGCACTGACTCCAGCGGTGGTCTCCTGACCAGTAACGATACTTGGGCCCTCCTGGGCACTGACTCTGGTGGTAGCGGTGGTCTCCTGACCAGTAACGATACTTGGGCCCTCCTGGGCAATGACTCTGGCGGTGGTCTCGGGACCAGTGACGATACTTGGGCCCTCCTGGGCAATGACTCTGGCGGTGGTCTCCGGACCAGTGACGATACTTGGGCACTCCTGGGCAATGACTCTGGCGGTGGTCTCCGGACCAGTGACGACGGTGCTGGCGGTGGTGTCCCGACCGCTGGGAAGGATGCTGCCCTTCTGCGTCGTGATGCTCACACCAGGCTGTGCAGTCTTCCTCTGGCCCTTCACCACCTTTGGAGGAGTCACAGCTGACTCTGCAATCCCCTGGGGCCCCTGTGAGTTGTTTTGCCTCCAGGAGCCTTCACAGGGTCCCGTCGGCCACTTTCCAATTTCAGAGCCTTTACAGGGGGTGGGCTGCCAGTGCCTTGGCTCCGGGTCACACTGCCTGCCCTGGTGGCCGGTGCACTCCACACACCTTGAACAGGCACCACTGGTATTGGAGGCTTTTTGGCTGAGGCGCTACAACGGGACTGATGAATTGGAGGGGGGTGGGGGCAAAAAGGTCAACTTTACAGAGGGACAGTTTCTGACGAACACTGGGATGGGTAGTTTGAGGGGGCCTGGGAGTGGAGGAAGAGGAGGTGGTTGTAGGAGGTGTCACTTTAGGTGTTTTGGGTGCAGGTGCAGGTACTGGACTCTGTCGTGAGGTGGATGGATGTTGGGTGTGTGGGTGCCACGTTTGTGTACTTTGGGTGGGGGCATCACAGACACACTGGGAGGGGACAGAGGGGACGTGTAAATGGGAGTGGAGGTGGTGAGTGCAGGTGAGCGGGGTGTGGTGCTGGGTGTTCTGGTGCGAGTCCTAGTGCCTGTAGATGTAGTGCATGTAGGTGAGAGTGTAGACGACACTGGGAGGGAGGAGGGAGAAGAGGAGGAGGGGGACACAGTGGAGGCAGTGGATGTTGCTGTGTCTGCATGTGGGTGATGCATGTGTGTGTGCCTGTGGGTTGTGTAGTGCCTATGTTTGCCTGAGCTTCCCTTGTGTGTTTACTTGTGTGCATGCTGGTCTGTAGGTGTGCTTGGGATGGGCTGGGGTACAGGGGATTGGGTCTGGGTGGAGGAGGTTGGAGGGGGGAGGCTAGACACAGGGACAATGGCTGCCATCAGTGCTGAGGCCAGAGAGTGCAGGGTTCGCTGAAGGACAGCCTGACCAGAATGAATGCCCTCCAGGAATGCATTACCGTGTTGCAACTCCCGTTCTACACCCTGGATAGCATTCACAATGGTAGACTGCGCAACAGTGAGTGACCTGAGGAGGTCAATGGGCTCCTCACTGAGGGCAGCAGGGGTGACTGGGGCAGGGCCTGAGGTGCCAGGGGCAAAGGTGATGCCCACCCTCCTGGGTGAGCGGGTACGGGGCGAATGCTGAGGGGCTGCTGGGACGGCGGTGCTGGTAGCCACCACAAGGGAGCTCCCATCGGCGGACGAGTCCGTGTCGCTGCTTGGTGATCCGGTGGCCGACGTGAAGCTCCCCTCGCCCTCCGTCCCACTGGTGCATTCTGAGTCCGTGGTGTGGCCCTCCATGGCCATGTGGGATGCAGCTCCCTCGTGCTCCGGTGCCACTGTACCTCCGCCTGATGACGCTGATGCACAAAAGAACAGGGAGAGTACAAAAGGGGGGGGGAGACAGAAGAAAGACAGGTTGAGTGCATGGCATACCGCTACCGTTGGCGGACAATATAGACACAGCAGCCCCCTGCACTACGCCTTGCTCCTGGCCTCTGCAGATGCAATTTCGGGATCAGGCCTACATGGCTATGGTGGACATCTGCACACATGGATGCCTATATCCTATATAGGGGCATCTATACCTGTACTTGGCACTCTACTGCGGTGGGGTGGAGTGCCACATGGCCTGCATTACGGAGGGGCCTCGTCTACGTTTTTCTGCCTGGCCTAGGTACACCCACAGCCCTCCTCCCTCAGCCAGCCCCTCCACTGCACGCAAAGTCCGCTGAATGATGTTGTACTCACCCCCTTGTGTCTGCTGTGATGCCCTCAAGCGCCCATCCAACTCCGGGTATGCCACCGCCAGGATACTGAACATCAGGGGGGTCATGGGGCGACGGGCACCCCTCCCACGTTGGGAGGCCATCCCCAGCTGAGCCTCCGCCGTCTTCTTGCTCCAGCGGCGAATGTCCTCCCATCTTTTACGGCAGTGGGTGCCCCGTCTCTGGTGGACCCCCATGGTCCGGACGTCCTTAGCGATGGCACGCCAAAAGTCCTTCTTCTGGTGGGCGCTGATCTACATGACATGCACAAGGGAAGAAGAGAAGTCATTACCAACTGCACCGTCGATGTGAGTGGCCCCCCTCACTACTCTAGCCATGTGGCCCATTCATTCACATGCATTCATGTCCCCTGAACTCTGCCCCCTTCCCTCTTACAACCAGCCCTCTCCACCCAGGCCTAGCCCATACAACGTGCTCCATGTGTACTAACCTGTTGGTCTGGAGGACCGTAGAGTAGCGTGTACTGGGGGAGGACCCCGTCTACCAGTTTCTCCAACTCCTGAGCAGCGAAGGCAGGGGCCCTTTCCCCAGACGCAGCAGCCATTGTCTTTTCCAGACCGAGGTCACAGCAGCACTTGCAGTGGAGGTCCTCTCCTGTTGAAGATCAGGTATCTAGTGATTGAACAGATAGAAAATGGCGGTCACGTCCGCGGTGGTGACGTCCGTGTGGTGCGTATCATCACCGCTGGCGCACCTGTTAATTGGCTCCTGGGACCCATAGGGTCCTATGTTAACCAATGCAGCATTGCGCTGCGGTCTATGACCGCCTACCGCGACGGTGTGCAACGCTAACACAGTTACCCCACAATCCCATTGTCCCAGTTTAGAGGTCAGGCAGCCGCCATTTCAGGGGCCCACATGGCTTTATTTACTTCTGCGTCACACATAGCTAGGCCTACACTCAACACACATACAGGAAGGGTTTTGTGTTTGGTGTCGTCTTCTGTGTAACTGTGGGTACATCCATGGAAAAAAAATGACTTGATCGTCGCTGTTGTCCTTCCTAGGCGCCGTCAGCTGGGACATTTGAGAAGATGGCGGAATCCTCCGGTGTACCGACCGCTGGTGGACCTATTGACAATGGAGGAGCGACATGTAATCGTCACCTACAGGTTTGACCGTGCCACAATCCAGGAACTACATACCCAGTTGGAGCCAGACCTGATGTCACAAATCCGCCATCCCACTGGAATCCCCCGTGTAGGTGCTGTCAGTGCTCCATTTCCTTGCAAGTGGGTAATTTCAGACAACAGTGGCCATGGCATCAGGGATGTCCCAGCCTATGTTTTCCAACATGTCTGCCCTGCTGAAACACGTAAGGAGATACATCATTTTCCCTGAGGTGGAAGATTTGGCTACAGTGAAAGGGGACTTCTATGCCCTTGGACATATCCCCATCGTCATAGGTGCCATTGATGGGACCCATGTGGCTTTGCCCCCCCCACAGGAGTGAACAGGTGTACAGGAACAGGAAGAGTTATCATTCGATGAATGTGCAGATGGTCTGTTTGGCAGACCAGTACATCTCCCAGGTTAATGCTATGTTCCCTGGCTCAGTGCATGATGCCTACATCCTGCGGAATAGCAGCATCCCTGATATGATTGGTCAACTCCAGAGGCACCATGTGTGGCTATTAGGGGACTTTGGTTACCCCAACCTGTCATGGCTCTTAACCCCAGTGAGGAATCCCAGGACCAGGGCAGAGGAACGCTATAATAAGGCCCATGGCTGGACTAGGAGGGTGATCGAACGCACTTTCGGCCTCCTTAAGGCCAGGTGCCTCCATATGACAGGTGGTTCCCTATTCTACTCACCGAAGAAGGTGTGCCAGATCATCATCGCCTGCTCGATGCTTCACAATCTTGCTTTGCAACGCCAGGTGCCTTTTCTGCAGGAGGATGGTCCAGATGACGGTGTTGTGGCAGCTGTGGAGCCTGTGGAGCCTGTGGACAGTGATGAGGAGGAAGCTGAGGAAGAAGACAACGACAACAGGGAGTCAGTCATACAGCAATATTTCCAGTGACACACAGGTGAGAACATTTTCATTTTTACCATTACATTCACTGTCACACGTCCTCCTCTATCCTGTGTGTACTTTCATGGGATTATTTGGGTACGGTTTCACAGGTGTGGTTACCAACGTGTGTCATCCGCATGCATTCTTGAGGGACGTGTGATGTGTGACATTGGTATGTTGCCTTTACAACTAATACCGCTTTTTGACGCTGTCATAGACATTACATTTTACCAATTCATAGACTGACTCCAGATTGTTTTGTGTTTCAAGGGTGTTTATTGAAGTGCTCAAAAATGGAGGTGGGTTGTAAAATGGTGATGGGTGATGGCGGAGGAATGTCCATGGCAGAGTCCAGTCTATCAGTCTCACAGGTTGCACTGCCCATATGGCCATAGGAAGTGGAGCTTGGGCAGTTTAAGTATGGACAGGGTAACAAAGTGGGACAGTGGGGGGACAATCAGGGTGGTCTCATTTCCTGGCGGTGGTCTTGCCATCTTGCTCTGTCCTGTTCCTGGATCTCAGGGACCGCTTGCGTGGTGGTTGTCCGTCTGCAGGGGGTGGGGTGCTGGTGTGGTGGTCATGTGGCGGGGCGTCCTGTCCACTAGCGCCGGTGGAGGTAGTGGGCATTTCATCGTCCATGCTAGTATCTGGGGCCACTTGGAGTGCCACAGTGTCCCTCATGGTCTGCTGTATGTCCTTCAGCACCCCTACGATGGTGCCCAAGGTGGAGCTGATGGTCCTGAGCTCCTCCCTGAACCCCAAATACTGGTCCTCCTGCAGGCGCTGGGTCTCCTGAAACTTGACCAGGACCGTCGCCATCGTCTCCTGGGAGTGGTGGTATGCTCCATGATGGAGGATAGGGCCTCGTGGAGAGTAGGTTCCCTTGGCCTGTCCGCCCCCTGTCGCACAGCAGCCCCCCCAGTTCCCCTGTGTTCCTGTGCCTCCGTCCCCTGGACCGTGTGCCCACTACCACTGTCCCCAGGTCCCTGTTGTTGTTGGGGTTGTGGGTTATCCTGGGTTCCCTGTAGTGGTGGACACACATCTGATTGACCTGTCCTGGGTAGGGAGGTTAAGGCCCGCTGGGTGGGTGCTGTGCTGGTGTTACCAGAGGGTGGAAGGTCAGTGTTGGGCTGTGCCTGTGCAAGGGGAACCGACTGTCCCGAGGCCCACGATGATCCGGGCTGGCCATCAGGCTCCAGTAGGGCAGAGGTGCTATCGTCACTGTGGGCCTCTTCTGTGGGTGGAGTGGAGTTGTTTGGACCCTCCGGTGTGGTGACGGTCCTTCATGATCCTGCAGGGGCATAAGAGCATGAATATTGCATGTGTGTGTGTGTGATGGTGTGCAATGGGTGGGTGTGTGTGTACCCCAGTGCAAGCATTCCTGTGTGGGGGCTTGTGTGATGATGGTTAGTGGGTTGTTATGGGTATGTGCAGTGGGCATGCTTTCGTGATGGTTGTCCATGCTTAGTTGTGTCATGCAGGGTTTGTTGTTGGGATGTGTAGTTTGTGGTATTAGTACATTAGTGAGGAGTTGGGGTGATAGGGGAGGGTGTGAGGGTGGGGGTGTGTGATAGCATGCAGGTAGGGTGGGGGATATGATATTTAAGAATTGACTTACCAGTGTCCATTCCTCCACCGACTCCTCCGAGGCCCTCTGGATGCATGATGGTCAAGACTTGCTCCTCCCATGTTGTTAGTTGTGGGGGAGGAGGTGGGGATCCGCCGCCAGTCCGCTGAACCGCGATGTTGTGCCTGGAGACCGTTGAACGCACCTTCCCCCGTAGGTCGTTCCACCTCTTCCTGATGTCCTCCTGTTTCTTGGGTGCTGTCCCACAGTGTTGACCCTGTCGACTATTCTGCGCCATAGCTCCATCTTCCTGTCTATGGATGTGTGCTGCACCTGTGAGCCAAATAGCTGTGGCTCTACCCGGACAATTTCCTCCACCATGACCCGGAGCTCCTCCTCGGAAAAGCGGGGGTGTCTTTGGCGTGCCATGGGGTGGTGTGTGTGATGTGTGGGGCGGTGTGAGTGTTGATGTGTGTGGTGATGTGTAGTGGTGTATGGTGTTTTGTGCGTGGATGTTGTGTGGGTGATGGTTTTGTGTGCCTCTGTGTGGTGGGGTTGTCTTTGCTGTTCTGTCTCTCTGGCCTTCGTCTAAATTTCTGGTCGTAAGGGTTTGTGGGTGATGTCGCGTGGGCTCTCATTATCCTATATGAGACTACTGGATTTCTAGGTAGCAGGATCGTTCACGGTGTGGGGGACTGAGTCTGACCCACTTGGAAGGACCTTTGTCACCCTAAATCCGGTTTTGCTCTGGCTAACTACAAGTGCCTCATCTCTCCCGTGGGGAAGGGATGATTAGGCAGCCGAGCGCATGAGATCTTTGGAACCTCTCAGGGAAGTCGTGGTCACTCAGATCCAAACCAACTCTCTCATTTACAGTATGATCTCATATACAAATGACAAAGGCAGTTTAAGTTTTATATATTGTTTTAATAAAACAACTGCATTTTAGATATTAAGGCGTGAGCCGCAATACCCAGAACCATACAACACAGTAGGATTGAAATAGTCACGAGGAGAGTGAAACATAAGAATAATGCTATCATGGTGTTAACAGTTTCTACTCTCTCTCAGCTAGTTCTATTTCGAGCACAACATGTTAAGCTTCTAACTTGCCTTTCAGATTCCCTGGGAAGACATGAACCCTCATACCTGAGCAAAGGCCTGTGATCTATTTCAGCATCTGCAACGAGGCAGTCAGCGTCTAGTTGTGGTTCCCTGGTCGGAATCTCCCTCTTGCATGTATTTGGACAAGGAAGTATTTTATAACTAACATGTTAGCGTGATCACAAAATGTGCCTAGGCAAGAACGCCAAAGACTAAACTCCTACCACGTCTATCGGCAATGTACCAGACTGTATCCTTGACTGAAGCGCAGAGTGAACAGGAATGTGTTATTGAGAACTCCAGTGCTGAAGTAGGCTAAACAGTGTGACATAAAAAATAAAACAAGACCGTAGAACTGGTTAATTGAAAAATAACAGTACGAAACCGAATAAAAAGCATTTAGAGCAAAGTGCACAGAGGCTCTAAGCTGCGAGCAAAGGAATAACATACATCCAGGGCAGAGTGCACAAAGACCTAAAGCCTGAAGCTAATGCGCAAAGGATACATAAAACTGACCACACTACACCCTCCCCTTGTCGATAGCAAGTGGTTCTAACAATAAACAAATATGCCCCAGATACAAAAACACATCTAACATATTTCGACAAGATCAGAGGACAATAAAGCAGAAAACAAATTTAAATTGGGAAGCATGTGACAATAAAGCCAAATTTTATATAATGTCAATTTATTAAAAAAAAAATATATATATATATTAGACAGAAGCCACGGAAAGCAGATCCTCCACTTCGACAGATGTCAACATCGGAAAATCCACGCCAAAAATTAACACGGAGCATGTGTGTTTCAAGGCCCCAGAACCATCCGCGGCGTCACCCGTGCAGGGCCTATGAATGAGACAATACCATCTTCCTCCAGGAAGGGAATCTCATAAACCGCCTCACAAAGCAAACGCAACCGCAGTGCACAAGTCTGGGAATGAGCCCTAATCGGGAACATCAACAGATCAGTATCAACCACTGGGGGGGTGCTGCAGTGAGAGACAGAGAGCCAGTGCATGTTCAAACGAGCACTAAAGGCACCGAAACACGGGCTGCACACAATCCAAAACCGGTCGGAATGATAGAGACCAGTCACACTCCAAATGTCCCAGGAGTGTTGCCCCGAAATGCTGCATCATGCGTTCACGACACAGCTGCGCTGACGGGAGTGCTAATACGGGATCTTGTTGCAGTGGGACAGCCATTGCGGATGAACAGCAGCAACAGCAAAACCCCAGCCAACAAAGCCAAAGTAATCGGGAATCCCCCCAAAATGCTTCCGAAAATAGAGTGAATAGCCGAAGGTATTAAACCGAATATGGAAGAGAAGGTATGAGCAAAACCAACACCAATGGCTTTGAAAAAATGTGCAATTCCAGCAGTGCTGGACACATTAAATATACGTCTCATGAGTTCACCAAAGTGACTCGGAAAGTTAGTATTCAAAAGGGACTGTATTTCTGCAGATGACCTCGCCACCTGAAGTGCGTAGGTCTCGCTAGCAGATGTAAGGGCCACATGCTTTTGAAACAATAGAGCTTTCATTCGACTCAACTTGTAGAAATTCAATTTGGAAGTAGCAATATGAGGCCAGATGTCCGCTACCTCCCTAATTTGAGTGGGGGGAAACAACACATTCCCTCAGCACGTAACGGCCTTGTTGACAACGACTACGTAAACTATTCAGGCACGCATGCCACAACAGGGTTCACTGTTAAGAAGGATGTAACTGCCGTTTGAAAGCTCCTGGGAAGTGTTTTTAATTACCGTGACTGGAACTCCCTTTAGATAACGAGCTAAGTTAGCAATTGAGGCATTACACGCCCCGTGCAAAGACAGCTGTTTACAAACCATTGAATGGCTGACAGAAGTCTCACATTCGCTGCCGCTAAGAAAAACCTCCCTCAAACCATTAATACATCTGTATAGAAAGGGAAGTTCCCACACCTCATTTATGTAACTGTCTCCCAACCGTTCATATCTACCCACCGGAATGTGTTTTAAACAAGAAGTAAATTGTAGAGTGGAGATAGGCAAATTAATAACCCTGTGAATCAACCACTCAGCTGATGGAATCTCAGCCACAGTAAAAGGCAATTTCTCCAACTTTTCAATATTCAACATAACATAAGTCGCTTCCTTCTTGGCCATCAGTTGTTGTTGACGAGTTAAATTAAAGGAAATAAATATCTCCCTGGCACGAATGTGCTGCTACGGAACGTGACCTGCCTTTAAGGTCTGTAGAGTCCAACCCAACTGCATGATTGACCGCGTTTGACTCTGCCCATGATATAAAGAAGACATATCCGATTTAATGATGTCTATAGCAGAGGAAACAATGTTATCAATTGTGTATACACGATCTGACAGGGTATGCATCCCATTATCCACAACAGACAAAGCCTGTATCAAATTTTCCTGATCAATCTGCTGCAACCGGGCGGCTGCCTCTTGTTGTGAAAGCTTTCAAATCTCATTATATACCTCATATAAAAAACGTTTCTTCCGTGGCATTCTTGGTCCTGACAAAAAATCTTGCAAGTCAGTATCATTAGACAGTAACATGAGATGTGTCTTAACTGCATCCAGCGTGGACGACTTCAACCATTGTTGACAAAGTTTGCCCACGCTGTATGTAGTAATGATATCAGCATGTTCTGGTGATATGTAGCGAGGGTCTGCCCTACTAGTCCTGAACCCCCCCGAAGAGGTGACAAAACGTTGACGACACCCATTAGTATCTATGGGCCATAATAACCACCCACCCGGACGCATCAATGAAGTGTTAAGCATACCATTCTGGACCCAGTCTGTAAGCTCACTAAACGTGGCATTAATATATTGCTGCCAATTGTTCATTTTGGAAGGGACAGGTATGCTAGGCAAATTCAAATCTCTAATCGTTGCTAAGCCCATGCAACTAGTCTGTTGTACAGTGTCATTCAGGAAAATCATTTGGACAGGAATAATACACGCCCTAAACAATGTGTACCTGCCCCGCATTTGCCAATTTTTCGTTCCCCAGACACTTTTCAAATCAACAGTCTTGGACCAGTATTCATACCCATCAACCGAAAGTTTGGATACAAACAAATTTGAATACAGCAATTTAGTATCAGTCAATAACATTTGCTTATTAGCATGTGGAGTAACTTTAAAATAGTAAGACTTAGCATTCTGTTGAATATGCCCAGAAAAATATGCAAATTTATCATAATACGTTTTAGAGCTCCCCTGTGGAGGAGTCGGGCAATGTTCCCATTGCATATATTCAAATATCGATTTAGGGCTACTAGCTTTATGAATAAAGTGGTGTCCATAATAATTGTAGCAAAACATGTCACCATAATTATCTCTAAATTGGTAAGCATCTTCATTTTCATAGACAGTATAGTACTGCAATTCCATCAACATAGAATCCACTGTCTTTACATCCCAATCATCAGATACAATGCCTGGTATAACAATATCATTCATTGATAATTTGAGAACATACGGTATTTGGATTATTTCAGTGGGACCATATATTTCAAACATTACTCTATCCCACACAATCCCATCCGGAATCAGCACTGCAGAAATGTTCACAAAGGATAAGTCTCTTCGAACCATATGTGATGAAAAATGTGGTTTCAACACCGTCTCCACGTGCTCAATGTCAGATCGTTCAGGAAGAAAATGACCATGTATTACCAGAAAAAAGGTAACCACAAACCCCAGCCACAAGAAAACAATCATTACAGTCATAAAAAGCCACAGATAAATCCAAGGAACAACAAAATATGTGTGTTTAAGCCAACACAGCAGCTTTCGCGGACCCAGAGCTGAGGTTGAAGAGGACGAGGAGTCCGACACAGTATCATCAGTGGTGTTGAAGCAGCCTGAGGCAGTTCTCGCAAAAGGTGCAACCGTAAACATAGAAGCAGATGGTGGCTCCCACCTTGGCACACTATAAACCACATGTTCAGCAATATCAGTAGAACGTACTGCAACTTGATTAAAAGATTCCAAATCATTTGTCGTCTGTGGAACAATCGCAAGATCAGCTTCCACCCTCCCCATGCTCGGAGAGGAAATAGCGTTGGTGCAAATCACCTGCAGCGGAACTTCTTCCCCAGTAGTGAGAGGGATTCTGGAACTACTGGGTGTCCCCCTTAGTCTGCTGTGCAGAATCGGCCACATGTTGTAACTTGACATTATCAATGGAAACAAAGCGATTTCCTTTGGCCCCTTGCAACGGCGGCAAAATTACAGTTCTGGTGCCGCTGATCCCTATCACTGGGACAGGCACTCGATAAGAAGGACCAAATTCTTTTTTTTATTGCGACCTTTTCACGCACAAGATCCCCAATCCTGGAAATCCAACCTGTAGACGTTACCGGTTCATCCTTAATTCCTGTGGAGGCAGCACTCGCAGAAGAGTTTTCCTCACGGAATTGCTGTAAATCCTGCAAGACAGTGACACGTTCATTTATGTCAAAGGGCGTATCCGCCATCTCCACACCAGGACCATCTAGATCAGGAACACACATTTGTGTTCCAAACAGGCACTCATATGAAGTACGACCCCCCAGGGACCTTCTAGGCAAGTTATTAAGTGCTCTCTGTACTCCATACAGGTGGGCTAGCCAAGTACGACCCGTACCTATAACTCTGGCCGTTAAGGATTGCTTTAAATCGCGATTTAAATGCTCCACGACAGAATTTCCCTCGGGATGAAATGGAGACGAGAACTGGAGGTGGACCCCCAACGAAGCCATGGTGTCCCTGAATGCCTTAAAGGCAAAGGCAGGGCCCTGGTTCGAATGAAAAGCCGCAACTGCAAATGTATCGAAAAAGATGCGCAGATCTTTGATAACAGTTCGAGCATCAGCTGAGCGCTGTGGCCAGACCCACACAAATCTGGAGCACAAATCTACAGCAACCAATATATATTTGTATGCACTATCTGGCGTCAGCGGACCACAATTATCCAAGTACACACACTGTAAAGGTTTATTTGATATGAGAAGGGGCGCCTGCTGCGGGTGTCTAGCCGTGGAAACTTTAATTTGTTGGCAGACATCACAACAAAGGACATACTGCTTTGTCTCTTTATAGAGACCAGGCCACCAATAACGAGCCTGTAAGAGTGAAATAGTGGCAGCCATGTCCGCATGTGCAGAAGCCGCCCCCTCGTGTGCTGCAGTAATTAATCGAGGTCACTCAATTTTATTGGGCATTTCACGTACACCAACGCCTGGGATATTATTTATCATTTAGCATACCACCCATACGGTAATTATATTTAGAAGGGAATCCCTTAGGAAAAGGCGTGCCATCAGCCGTAGCTTTTATGGCAGCCAAAATCTCTGTGTCTGGTTTGGAACTCGAACAAGTTACTGCGGCCACAGTGGCAACAGCCACTGCCGATTTTGCGGCTTCATCAGCCAAAGTATTCCCAGCAATGTGTATTCCAACGCGCTGGTGTCCAAGTGTATGCACAACATGGACTTTAGGAAGCGTTTCTTTCAGATCCGCAACCTTCCCCCACAGCAATTTGTGTTTAATGGTGTTACCTTTGGAATCTCTGAACCCATTCAATCTCAAGTAGTGCAAATATTCATTGAAAGACTGAAC
This sequence comes from Pleurodeles waltl, assembly GCF_031143425.1. Classification (NCBI taxonomy): domain Eukaryota; kingdom Metazoa; phylum Chordata; class Amphibia; order Caudata; family Salamandridae; genus Pleurodeles; species Pleurodeles waltl. Next base: position 1,733,549,326 of record NC_090444.1, read on the forward strand.
ACAGTAATAGGAGTCACAAACCAGCAATGTCAATATTGCCGGATCCGCGTGTTCCAAGGCTGACAATAGAGCTTTCAGCTCAGCCAACTGTGCCGTACAATCTCCCAAGGTCTGTGTATAAGTATGTCGGGAGCAGAACACTTCCCCCTCCATATAGCTGCTCACCACCGCACATGCAGCAGAATACTGTTGTTTAGTCCCAACCGCTGGTTGCGCAGAGCCATCGGTTTACATGACCACTTCATATTGGTCAATAGGCAATGTGCCAGCGGGAACTGGGTACTCCATTTCATATTGAAGGAATTCTTGAGTCTGCAGTTTAGGGTCAAATATGTAATCTACATCAGTGGCTGTCAAAGACGTAGCCCATTGAATCCATCGCGGGTGTAAAGCCTTCGAATTAGGAACACTCGCTTTTGTAACAGCTTCTAAGGCTGTAATTGGGGAAACGACAACGATGCGTTGGCCCTGGGCAAGAGGTCATTCTTTAATTACAACGATCTGTACTGCAGTAAGAATTTTCTCAGTTTGTGCAAAACGGTGTTCTGCAGCAGAATACAAGTGCGACTTGTATGCTATCGGGACTGTGTCACCCTTATTAAAGGTGACATAAGTAAATCCAACAGCACCAAGTATAACCCTGATGACCAGATGCGTTTTATTGTCCAGAGTGTGTAAATGTGTTACTGCTAAGAGATCAGTTTGTAAATCTCGAAGAATCTGTGTATGCTCATTCGTCCAAAATCTACTCGAAAAATTCGGGCGAATCAACTCATAATGGTTTTATACGTGTAGCGTAACCAGGAATGTAAGTTCTGCCAAAATTTAGAAACCCCAATAATGACTGGAGTTTCCAAATCGTATTAGGAGGTTGCAATTGAGCACATTTCTCCAAAAAGTGAGGCGCTAAGCTCTTGCCCTAATTAGACAACTAATATCCCAGGAAAATGACGCTGAGGAATGCAATCTTTGATTTTTTTAAATTAAATTTGTAGCCAATGTCAGCAAATCCCACAACAATGCGCGCTACTCGCCTTAAATGTTACAGCAACTCATTGTCCGTCAGATATATATCATCAACATATGATAATGCTTCGGGGTCCAACTCGTGCAAAATTTCAGTTACACGAGCCAAAAATAGTCCTGGGCTATTCTTATACCCCTGAGGCAGACGACAAAACTATTTTTGAGTGCCAAACGCAGTAAAGCTCGTATAGTCCCTACTTTCAGGCGCTATATTTTGGCAGAAGAATCCATTCGAGATATCTAAAGTTGTTTTGTATTTCTTACGCACTATATTATTCATGAGCGCAGCGCTGTGTGAATTCTGTATTGAATATGTGCGTGTATGTCCATTTAAATGTCTGTAATCCACCACTATCCTATAAGAATGGACCGGTTTTTCTACTGGAAATAAGGAATTATTCATCGGCGAGAAACAGGGTTCAATTACTCCCTGGTACTTAAATTGTGTAAGATTTTTCCTTACCGATGCTCTTGCTTCAAATTTTATAGGATACTGCGGTTGCAGCTGAGGTTCGCCTTTTATTGGAATTACATGATAAGGTGAATTTCTATCCCACCCCACATTATTTCTATATAGGGCTCGAGCCTGTGCTAGACCCCATGTCTTACTATAGGACTCTGCTAGTTCTTCCGGAACAAGTGGTGAGAATGAAGGTGTAATAACCTCCTCCCCAACTGGACAGTCACGAACAAAGTCAGGTGGCCAATCCTGTTCGGCCAGCAGAACGTCATACAATTCGACCACACGGTCCCAAAAGATGGCGTTTATAGTGCATTCAACATCCCCTTCTAATTGTAAAGTGACTGTATAAACTCTATCGGGATTAGAGACACGCATATCTGCTGTATCGACTTGTATGAAGTCATCAGTTGCTTTCACCTCCAGATGCTCTAGAAGACTCCGGCGAACTATTGTGACCTCTGCCGCGCTGTCTAACAGTGCTAACGCCCATGTCTTGTTCTTCAAGAGAACTCTGTTCTTGAGTGGCATGTCTAACTGAGACCGCCGCCACTTTCTTCTTTTTGAATTGTGGCTTTTGTTGGATCGGTTTCTCTTCTTGTTTGACTGAAACCTCTGATGAGCGTTGTGACTCCTGTCTCGGTTTCACGTACTCTGTTCTCCGCTCTGACCGCCCACCTCTCTCATTTCTCTTTTCCGAGGAGTCCTGAAAGGAACGAGATTGGCGTGTATCAGTATATTGTTATTTATCAGGCATCTTCAAATTATCCCTATTCCTGAGATTATACCTATTCTGCGGGGTCTCCGGTTGCGGAGATTGTCCCCTATCTTTCTTAGGTTGTTTTTTCTCCCAGCGCTTTTTAGTACCCTCAGGTTGCTGTTGTTTAGTAGTATCTTTACTATTCTTACCCTGTAACTGGGGTTGTTGCGGTCTAGCCCCAAGGCTATCACGACCGATACTCGAATATGTTTCTGCTATTATTCTCGGCAGTTCCCTTTCCTGGTTACCCTGCGGGACGTCTCGAAGACGCATATGCACCGCTAGTGCTACTGCCTCCCCTTTGAGATTATTCAAAATCATAGAAGAAACTGCGGCAAAATTGCCCATCAGCTGCATCCCTAAATCTAAGGCTGGGGCAGCTCAATATTCATCCTGAATTTGTTTCAGCACCTCCGGTAGATTAGCCAATGTTGGTGTACCGTGTGCTGTGGTGTAGAGCGCGGCAAACACCGTGCCCCAAGTATTACAATGGTCCACAGTAGGAACCATTCCATACAGCAAACACATCGTCAATATTCTATGTTTATCCTGAGGTCCCATATGGGGAAATACTGCTTCCAGCGTATTAATTTTTTGCACCAGCCAAAATGGAGTTTCCTCCCGTTTTGCTGGGACTTTACCCATAACTGAGTGGACAGTGGTCGGATTAACCTCCGGAACCACTGCATGGGGTTGCGCTGGAGCAACACGTGCTGGATTTGTGTTAAGTGTCTGCATCACAAATTGAACCAAACGTCTTTAAGTAGCCGTTAATTCCGTATATAAGCGACGAACTTCAGCCACTGCCAATTGAGCAACCGCAGGATGTGGTGTATATGTAGCCAATAAAGGCCAGGTAGGACCATCATTACTCAGTGGACCTAACCTAACAGGTGCTATGGTGTGGGGTAGGGTGCCATCAAGCCAATTATTATGTTCTTCATATGATAGAGGTATTTCTAAATATGCATATGCCCTGCATTGTCCAGGGGCATTAGCAAGAGTGTATTCGTGAAAAGTGTTTGTACCTCCATCAACTGCTGGAAATACAACCCAAGAATAAAAAAGTTCTGTTCTATAAGCTGCATGGGCATCCACCACAAACGTGACCGGACCCCCCTGGTTCGTGAGACCATGTGCTATCAGATGTCCCGTGAGCGGTTGGCGCATATTAAGCGCTATGTTCACTACTTGAGGATTTGCCATTACAAAACAGCACTAGGGCAGAGAAGGCACACCAATTTCGGGGTTTCCCTTTCGAAGTTCAAGCTTGAACAACCGACCACTAAGCAATAGGATGTACCTATCTCGTGGTGGCGGAAATCCTCAGCCCCACAGACGTCTCCGTTATCGGAACCGAGGAGTCAATATATATATATGAGACCGAGAGAGTCAGCCGGACCTGAAAATTAGATGTGCCCAGGCAAGAACGCCAAAGACTAAACTCCTACCACGTCTATCGGCAATGTACCAGATTGTATCCTTGACTGAAGCGCAGAGTGAACAGGAATGTGTTATTGAGAACTCCAGTGCTGAAGTAGGCTAAACAGTGTGATATAAAAAATAAATCAAGACCGTAGAACTGGTTATTTGAAAAATAACAGTACGAAGCCGAATACAAAGCATTTAGAGCAAAGTGCACAGATGCTCTAAGATGCGAGCAAAGGAATAACATACATCCAGGGCAAAGTGCACAAAGGCCTAAAGCCTGAAGCTAATGCGCAAAGGATACATAAAACTGACCACACTACAATGTGGGTGTGTGTTTTATATTGTGTTGGGGTGTGTGGGAGTGGTGTGTGTATGTGTATCAGGTGTGTGTATTTGGAATTCTCCAATGTGGCGGTGTTTTGTATATGTGTGTGTATTTTGAGCGCGGCGGTGTGTACCGCCAATTGAATACCGCGGTTGAAAGACCGCCTCGTGGATTCATGGGTCGTAATAGCATGGGCATGTTTCTGTTGGCGTGGAGGTGGAGGATTTGTTTTCGCCAGTTTATCACTGACCTTTGGTGTAGCGGACTTGTGTGGGTGTCTGAATTTTGGCGGATTCCGAGATGTGTGTCATAATACCTGTGGCGGGATTCGGTGGTCGCAGCGGTGTATTGGCGGTCTTCTGCACGGCGGTAAACGGCTTTTACCGGCAATGTTGTAATGACCCCCTAAGTCTTTATTATATAGCAAACTCTGGCTGTGGCAAGTGCGTGCAGCCTTTGTAACAGGGAGATAATTGCACTATTTATGCCCAATTGTGACATTAACCCCCACAACCTTGAACGATCCACTGAGTCAAATTCACAAGTCAAGTCCATGAAAGCAGGGTGCACAATATCTTTTTCAACCTTGGTATACTTTTAGACTATAAGAGACAAGTTTAAAGCCTAATCAACTGTGCCAACACCTGGGCGAAACCCTAACTGTAGGTGAGAGCTTACAGTTCTCTAGAGCCCAAATTTCCAATTTTGCCAATAGGACCCTTACCAGGATCCTAACCATACTTTCCAATTGTAAAATCGACTGGTAGCATAGCGATTGTCTTTTGTCTCCCTTATTGAAAATTAGGACAATCGTAGCCTCCTCCCATGTTTGTACCAAGGGACCACGGATAGCGCTTCTCAACACATTGGTTACTATAGGTCCCCAAAACTGTAGCTTTGATTTAAAAACATCCCTAGGTATTTGGTCCAGACATGGGGCCTTCTCGGAAGGGGAGCTATTAAATGGTAGGATGACATAGTTACTCATTTCCATATTGACATAACGGTCCATAATGCCAACAACCTTATCAGCAGGAGTATCAGGCTGCTCCTTGGGTCCAGAAATGGTTTAAAAATAGGCCACCCAGTCCTGTTTAGAACTCACACACTCAACGTTTGGAGATGAGTCTACCAGAACTGTCTGGGAGTTCAGGACTTGCCAGAACGCCCGCTGGTTTTTACTCTCGCTAGCAATCCTTAAGTCCTCCCGAGCCTTTTCATTTACCTCAGCCTTCCTTCTAGGGCTACTTCTTTGTAAGTCTTCCTGGCTTCCACTATGCTAAGCCTATCCCAGGGGCTTTTCTTCAATGCCAACTTTGATGCTTTATGCGCTTTCCTACTAGCGCTGTCAAACCACCTGGGGCTAGTCCTCACATCTTTAGGTAGTCTAGTCTGTTTGTCAGCCATACTGTATATTCTCTGAGGGAAGTGAAGGCCTTAATAACATCGTGGGGGTGAAGATCCGCCTGGAGAATCTGATTAATCTCACATTGCTTATGAACAAGTAAATCATTGTAAAAAGCCTCCTTATCTATTTTCCCCAAATGAATACTTAGCCCTTTATTCCAGTTAAAACTGAAGTGAAATTGCTGTGTTTTCAAAACAGCATGAGATAAAAATAATTTTTTAAGTTCCAATGATAAAGGGTTGTGGTTGCCTATAGCTGAGGTTAACATTTTACATGCTACCAAGGCCGGCAGCAAGTCCTTGGAGATTAAAATGCAATCTATAAAGAAGCCTGCCCCCAGGCCAATAGATGAAGGGATCTGAGCAGTCCCCCCAGACCCATGTTCTTGCACAGATACCAGATTATTTCCAAGGCATACTCTGTTTAGAACTTTGCCATAAGGAGTGTGTTTAAAATGTGTAAGTGGATTATCAAACTCATCACAAATACCACATATTGTAGAGGAACACTTACTGCAAAGTTCAATGTTACAATCGCCCACCCAAATTATCAAAACCTCCCTCCTGATGTCATTTAGGGTCTTGTGTACGTCGTCCTCCAGCCCATCAATGATCTTTGTTAATGCCGGGTCAAAAATATAATGGTAGTAATTGACCAATAATGGATCAAAAGTCTTAATAAATGAGAACCAAATTAACTGATAATGTGGGGAGGTAGCCAATTCTGAACTTTGCCCACCACTAAAGATGTAGCGATGAATGTCACCAGGCCACCCTCGGCACAACCTGAGTGGCCGATAAGTAATAAAACCCTCCAAATGTGGGGGCTTCTCCAGCCATGACTCTTGACAACAGATGACTTGATAATGGGTCATCAAATTTAACCAGTCTAGAGACTCCAATTTCGTACGCAGACCTGCGCATTCCAAGAAATTAATTCAAAACCCCCCTCTTGTGGCAGATCTTTTCCTAGCAGCTGACAGGTAAGGCTTCCTGTGATTGCTGTCCATCAGGTAAGTACAAAGTAGAATGATTACTTTTTGTGCCTAGTTGTGTCCCTGAGGGAGGTAGTCAGTCCAACTGCTCTACAGAGGCCAGTGCAGAAAATCTATTAAAGGTGGGAACAGCGCTGATCAGATAATTACCTGCCACGCTCTCCACTGGTCCCTGATGAACAGATTGACTAGCAACGGGAAGATCTCAATTCTGTGAGGGGGTAAAAGAAGCCCAAAGGAAGTGCTATAATACTGACTAAGTAAATGCAACAAGGACTGAACTAAACTTGGTATGTTTAAATTCACAATTATGCAGTCACCCTGTGCAACTTTAAGTGTAGAGCCAACCCAGGAAACCCTACAGGTAGAAATAATATCTTTAGATAAATCATGAATTCAACCAGAGCGCTTCAGTAACCAATATGAGACTTTGTTTAAGAGGGATGCATGCAACTCACAGTGACCATAAGGAGGGGTGGGAAATGTTCATGTATGATAATATAAGGAATACACTCTGGGGGAATGTCCAGTCTAACATCAGTGTTTTCAGATCTAGCGGCAATGTTCTCTAGACCCAACTCCTTACTTACTGAAATGTTCTTAAATAACCTTAGACTCTGTGATCTTGCAGATGCCGATGTTGAGGGGTTATTAGATGTTTGCTGGTTAAAGCCCACATGAATTCCAGTATTAGCATTATAGGCCCTGCCCTCAACTTCCGGCTAGGTACACCCAGAGGGCTGGCATGCAGAGCCTCTATGACTACTTCGTGCATCAGATGTGGATGACTGGTCGCTACCTCAGAGCCAGAGGACACAAATCAAAGGATTGCAATCTCACACACCACAGGTCACTGAGCTTCTCAAGTTCTAGTTCAATTTGTCCCAAACGCTCAACAAGTGGGTTTAATTGGAGTACAAAGCGGCATTTATCATATCTTTTATCATATCTTTCAGAGTGTCCTGGGCAATAACCGGCACTAGCTTGTCTCCCTTGTTTGGCGCCTTCTGATTTGGGGGCTGAGTGGTGTTGACCCTTTGGAATTTGGAAACCTTAACAGGCTCTTGTCTCTCCCCTACCCCCCACAAGTTCTTCTCCATTCTTGGTGGTGACTATCACAACTTCAGCCTCCAAAGGGACAGGAGGTTGAAATACCTGTGAGGGCATGGAGTTAGCCCCATTAATGTGCAACTAGTTGCGATCTTCATGAGGGGAGTTTGGTGCTAGTGCAAGTTGCAATATGTTAGAAATTGAGTCTTTGGTTGGCAGTCAGGTTATCCCCTGTCCAAGCAAGGACTGTCACTCTAGTCAGGGTAAGTCACACACAATCCAAATTATCCTGCGCCTACCCTCTGGTAGCTTGGCACTGAGCAGTCAGGCTTCACTTAGAAGGCAATGTGTAAAGTATTTGTGCATTAAATCATGCAATAACACAGTATAGCACCACAAAAATACACCACACAGTCTTTAGAAAAATATATAATATTTATCTGATAAGATGCAGGTCAAAACGATTAAAATGTAATAAGTATATGTTGAAATATCACTGTAAAAATAATATAAAGTGTCTTTAGTCTTTTAAAAGCAATAAATGTCTCTTTCAAGCACAAAGTACATGGTTTGCGTTCAAAATCTCTGAAAAGAATGGCAGAGGAGGAGATGCGTGGAAAACAGGATGCGTCGATTTCTCGGGCCACACACGGCAATGCGTTGTTTAGTTTTCACGCAGGGATGGCTTTGCGTCGATTTCTGGCACTTGGTCATAGATCCTCTTCAGGTTGCGGGGTTTTCCGACGCCCCGGGGACAATGCGTGGATTTCCAGTGCTGACAGGATGAAGTACCAGGAGCAGCATCGATCCTGTGGGCGTTGTGTGGGAATTTCTAATGCACGGCAGGCTGTGTCGTTCCGGCTTGACTGTGCGTCAATCCAGTGGGCCGTGCGCCAAATTTCCGGTCGCTACGCTGGTGCTTCATCGAGCTTCTCGTTGCGAAGTCGGGCTGCGTTGTTCCGGTTATACGTGCGGTGAATTTAGTTAGGTGAGTCCTTTGGGCAGCCAGGCAGTTCTTCTTGGCAGGCTGTAGAATCTGGTTCAGGTTCTTTTCTCCAGGAAGCGTCTTTAAGGTAGAGTGTCTACCTCAGAAGTGTCTAAGTTGGTAGGGTCAGAGACCCTGCTTAAATACCCAAATGTGCCTTTGAAGTGGGGGAGACTTCAAAGAGTGGCTTAGAAGTGCACAGGGTCCCCTTTCAATTCCACCCTGTCTACGAGGGTCCCAGTAGGGGTTGTGGCAGTCCTTTGTGTGAGGGCAGGCTACTGTCCTTTGACATGTAAGTGACTTATATGTAGAAAAAGGGGAGTTTAAGGCTTGGCAAGTACTTTTAAATGCCAAGCTGAAGTGGCAGTGAAACTGCAACCATACAGGCAGACCTGAGACATGGTTAGGGGGCTACTTATGTGGGTGGCACAACCAGTGCTGCAGCCCACTAGTAGCATTTAATTTACAGGTCCTGGGCACATGTAGTGCACATAACTAGGGACTTACAAGTAAATTAAATAAGCCAATTGGGTATGAGCCAATGTGACCATGTTTTTAGGAGAGAGCATATGCACTTTGGCACTGGTTAGCAGTGGTAACATGCGCAGTCCTAAAGCCAACAAAAATGAGGTCACAAAAAGAGGAGGAAGACAAAAAGTTTAGGGGTGACCCTGCAGAAAGGCCATTTCCAACAAAATATAGTCACATTTTTATGCAGGTTGGGTAGTACATCATCTATAACTCTTAAGGGGGAAGAGGGTAGGGATGAGACTGAGAGGCTGCATTCTGACAACTCAATTTATGTGTTAATAATACCAACCATCTGCGATAGAAATGTATCCATACTAGTTTTCTTGGATCCTGGCATGGTGCCATCGGCAGCCTTGCGTTTCCCTGTTTGGCCCTTCAGCACGCTGCAGTTACGATTCACCGATAGCGCCAGGGATGAGCAGCACAAAAGAAGAGAGAAAAAGTTGGTACTTCTTCATAACCAGCTTGTTGAGATCTCAAACAGCCAAGGGGGGGTGGCCCAGCCCAGCCCCGTCCAGCCGCCGACAGGTGCAGACGGGCCTGCTCTTAGCTCAGCCTTGGCACGGGCCTGCCCACATGCGCCCCATGCAGAGGGACCAGTGCTCTGCTTTAATGCGCCTTGAGGCGTGCGTGATGACAGGGCTGCCCTCCTGTCCCAATAGTCGCTGGGGGTTGTAGTTTCGGGCTCCCCCGTCTCCAAAACAAGTGTCCATGCTCCCCCTAGGCTCCAAAATGAGTGTCTTCGCTTAACTTGCAATAACTGTTGATGTTGTGGCAAACATTTTAATTGAAAATGCTGCAGGTGAGACAAGGCTTCAGACTAGGTGCAGAGGAGTATACCATGGGCATTGGTGCCACAAATGCAACAGGAGCTGGAGAAAAATTGCTGAATACCAAGAAGATGTCAGAGGTCTACAGTACCATAGAAAGCAGATGTGATGATGGGCAATTGTAAGCTCCTTAAATACAATGATGAATGTTCAGTGGGTGGTTAGTTTGCAATCATTCCACAAGAAGCTGAATGCTCAAACTAAATGTTTTGAATATTTTAATACATTTCTGAAAGCAAGTGCATTACTGGAAGACAAATCCTGTAACAACTTATGTTTACGTTTATGAAACCTCAGAATACAGTGTTCATCCAAGCTCAGAAGCAGCTACAATCCAAAGTATAAAGTACAAAACCACTGCATAAAGAAAATGCTGCTCAGATGGTCACAGCAGTTTCTTCATCTGGGCAGAATGATGCAGATGACCACACCTACAACAAACAATTTTGAAAAACAGTGAGTCCAAAAATGCAGGCCTGTTTTCAAGCATACTTCTGAAGACAGTTAATAGCCCAGTGCCTATTTTCGTTAATGCCAGTGAGAGTTAGAGGCATGAAATCAACACTAAGCAGGTCAGCAAAAGTCAGCTGATGAGTCAGAAACTGTGTTTAAAATACTTTGTATCGCAGCCTCAGAATGTGCTTTCTGTCAGAATCTATAGGGTGTAATGGGGCCAGCAGAGTAGAGGATGTGGTGTAACAGACAGAGCTGCAGATTGTCGAAATGGGGGACCAGGTTGGAGTCTCGATGTTGGCTCAACAGCCTTTGATTCAGGGGAAATCACTTAGGGGGTCATTACAACCCTGGGGGATGGCGGAGAACCGGCGTTAAGACCGCCAACAGGCTGGCGGGCTTACCTTGGTGAATTATGACCATGGCGGTTACCGCCATGGTCATCCGCCGGTTCTCCGTCCCACCCGCCAGGGCGGAGACGACTGCCGGGCTGGAGACCTTGGACTCCAGCCCGGCGTCCGTCACTATACCGCCGGCGGTATTTGGACCCGGCTTACCGCTGTGGATTTCCAGCAATTTCAACCGCCATGAAATCCATGGCGGTAAGCACTATCAGTGCCAGGGAACTCCTTCCCTGGAACTGATAGGGGTCTCCCCCACCGCCACCCGACTCCCTCCCCTACACCCCCCACCACCCCTGCCACCCCCCAAAAGTGGCAGGGCCCCCCTCCCCACCCGACCCCCATCATAACATTACTCACACACACCCGACACGCATGCAGGCACCACCAACACACACATGCACACACCCCGACATACATGCCTACATCCACACACGCAGTCACACACACATACCCACATTCAAACATACACGCACACATCCATACAGACATACCCATAGCCATACACGCACTCATTCCCATACACACAACACCCCTGCAAGCATACACGCACCCACACACCCCCTCTACATACACAGACGCACACCCCCATGCACGCACACAACACCCCCCCTCCCCTAACGGACGATCGACTTACCTGGTCCGTCGATCCTCTGGGAGGGGACGGGAGCCATGGGGGCAGCTCTGCCGACACCACACCGCTAACAGAACACCGTCACGGCGAATCACAGGACGTGATTCGCTGGGCGGTGTTCTGTTGGCGTGGCGGTGGAGCAACCTCCACTTCCCCGCCGCCCACAAGTATGGCTGTTGGCGGCTCTCTTTCGGAATAACGACAGAGAGCAGCCAACAGTCATAATACGCCGAGCGGCAAACCGCCTGCACAGGCGGTCTTCCGCATGGCGGTCCATCAGCGGTCTTGCAAAAAGACAGCCGAGGTCGTAATTGTTGGAAAATGGGTTATTGGTAGGGCAGGTAGGTACCTACACCTAGCAACAAGCCACAAACCTCCACATAGGTACAGTTAGGTCTCAGTAAATTAATCCCAGCTCTACCCTTGGTAGCTTGGCATCGAGCGTCAAGGCTTAACTTAGGAGACAAAGTGTAAAGCATTCAAATATCACAAAACAGTAATTAAATAAAACACAGGAAACAGTTTAAAAATCCAAAACCAATTTATAAAAATAGCTTATATTTTTATCTTTAAAATGACACAAAAACGATTAAAATCGGTTCAGGGGAACCGGAGATATGAATTTTTAAAGTATTATTATTTTCTAGCGCTTAGAAACAAAAAGCGCCAATCGGGTCATCTGGTTGCACCAGGACCGGGGCAAAGTCAAACTTTCAGGCCGACCGCGATGGAGCCCTGCTCGGCTACAAGTCGCGGGAGGCCTCGGTTAAAAAGTTACCTTCGGACTTAGTCTCTTTTTTGATGTTTTTCTTCCCCGGGACGAACCTGCCAGTTGAATCCGACCTCCTGGAGCCCTTGTCCGGATACGCGAAGTCGGTTTCCTCGGTGGTGATTTTTACCTTCGGACTTAGTCGTTTTTTCGAGATGAAAATCCTTCGACCGGGGTAAACCTGGATCTTGATCCGACGTCCGTGGAGCCCTTCTCGGATACGATGGCTGGGAAGTCCCGGTCAACTTTTTACCTTCGGACTTAGTCTCTTTTTTGGATGTTTTTCTTTACCGGGACGAACCACGAAGTCAGGCCGGGTCGCGGTTGAGGCAAGCCGGCTAGAATTTCCGCGTCGGGTCGGTCACTTTATGGAGCTTTTTTCCAAAAATTCTCCAATCTTTTCCAAACTTCTGGGGCTTCACCCAGATGTTCTTTTAAGGTTCTTTTGGAGTACACAGCTCACCCCAAGGGTCCAGAAGTTGTGTGATGGTCCTTGGGGGGTGCGGACTTCAACTCCCAGAATGCACCTGGCGCAAACTCCTTTTTGGCCACTGGGCAGTGGTCAACTGGTCTCTTTTTTCAGGAGTTGGTGCAGGGGACTCTGGTTTAGCAATTTTTCACCTGTAGCAAACAGGGAGTCCCTCCTTGAACCAGTTGAAGCCAGGCAAAGTCCTTCTTGTGGTGAAGCCCAAGTGTGCAGCTGGTGCAGTCCTTCTGAGTGCAGGTTCCAGGTGCAGGCCAGGGGTCCAGCAGGGCAGTCCTTCTTCTTCTTTAGTTCCTTTCTTGTTGAATTCTGGAGGGGATCTGAGGCGTGGGTGCAGGTCTGCCAGTTTTATCCTTGCTCCTGGGTGAAAAGCAGGGGGGCCCTGGTTCTCCAATCAGGGACAGGGTCGTCCCCCTGTGATGACCACTTCCTGGGAAGTGTGGCAAAAATCCATCCCAGAAGGCAACAGTCTCTAAAAATCCAAAATGGATGAATCTGATTTATGGAGGAGAGATCTGGCTGAGCCCACCCACTGGTGTGGCTAAAAATCATAAACACACCCCTCTCCTGCCCTCTCCTAATCTAATCAAGGGGGCACCTAGCTGTCTGGGGTTGCAGGATGTGGGGGTGTTGCTGGGTGCTCCAGATGTCCTTCTCTGCCTTTGAAGACCAGTTTGGCAGCCCTCCCCCTTCCTGCCTCACCATCTGCTGAGGGGAGATTCTCTCCCCCAAGCACATTCCTTTGTGTGAAGCCAGGCCACTTCACACCTCATTAAAGTAGCCTGGCAGAAGCTGCTGCAGGCTGGCCAATCAGAGCACAGCAGCAAAAACAATGCAGAGCTGAAATTGGCAACTTTTTAGGTAAAGGCTAAACTTTTTACCTGAACTGGTTATATTAAATCCAACAACTGGAAGTTGTGGGATTTATTATAACAATCAATTTGATACCAAATTCTTGGTATATAACATTTAAGGAGACTTTAAAAGTTAAAATAAAGTCTGCCCATTCTAGCCTATGAAGGCCATTTACTTCAATGAGGGAAAAACGAATTTGGCTGTTTTTACCTCACCAGGGCTTATAAATCTATTTTTATAAAGTCCCTGCTTATAGTTACATGGCACCCAGCCCTAGGGGCACATAGGGCACACCTTAGGGGTGACTTATATGTAAAAATAAGGTAGTTTAAGACTTTGGAAGTACCTTTAATTCCAAAGTCGAATTTGCATATAACTTTAATTTAAAAGCAGCCAGCAAGGCAGGCTTGCTTTTAAAATGACACTGGGCACCTCAGCAATGCACCTAGGTGTGCACCACCTATGCTGTGGTCCCTAAACCTACATGCCCTACCATATACTAGGGACTTATAGGTAGGTTAACTTAGCCAATTATAATTAGCCTAATTTGCATATCCATTTTACACAGAGCACAGGCCCTGGGACTGGTTAGCAGTACCCAGGGCACCTTTAAAGTCAGGAAAACACCAGCAAAAAGTGGAAAATGGGGGCAAAAAGTTATGGGGCCTCTGCAATCAGCCCTGTTTTCTCACACAACCCCCCCCCAGCCCACACGCCCAGGAGACTCAGCCCAACCCTGGGAGAGTCTTCCTGGCTTGTTAGGCGAGGAAGACAGTGAAGAAAACTGGCTGTCCCTTTGCAGGGCCTACTCTGCCTTACATCCTCCTGTCAGGGTCACTCCCTCTGGGTAGTGAAGCCATCCCAACAGTAAAAGGACCCAACTCAAACTGAAACTTCCCTCTAGGGGGGTCTTCCTCCTTTCTCTCTGCCAACTTGGGTAGTGAGGTGCCCACCTCCACTACTCCAAACTTTGCTAGGGCAACACCTAGCTTACCCAAAGAGGTCACCCAACACTTGAGCAACCCCACCATGACCAATAGGGTCAGGGGGCCTACTTTGCTATTGGCCCTGGGTTCTGCCTCCCAGGCCAAGTACATTGCTGCCAGGAAGGCTAGCACCCAGCAGAGGCTACTGACAGCTGTCAGTACCCAGAACCACACCCTAAGCTCTCCACTGACAGGTGGCTGAGCTGCTTTAGGGGCATCTTTGGGGTCCTGGCACCCCTCTTGCTGTCTAGAGTGGGGGACTACCACCTCCTGTGGCAGACACCCTCCTTCCACTCTCCCTTCTGTCAGTGCAGGGGCAACACCTTGCATCTGGACAGCTGCCTGACTACTCAGGACTTCCTTGGGGTCAGGTGAGGCCTCACCAGTGCCAACTCTGGGCTCCCCCCTTACTGGGGCAGAAGGCCCTTGGCTCCCTGGAACTCTCTTTAAGAGTGGCCTACCCTTCCTTTTCTTCTTTCCTTTTCTTGGGGACCCCTGTCTCCTAACTGTAGGGACTGACTCCCCAGGACTTTGGGTTGGGGGGGCGCCCTGGGCGACCACCCCATCTGTGACAAGACTCACCTCTGGGAGGTCATTGCCCAGGATACAATCTAGGGGAAGGTCAGCACTGACTACCACCCTAATCCAGTCAAGGATACCCTCCCTCTCTAGGGGCACTATGGCTACAGGTTTGGAGGTGACCTCCCCTGTGGCTATCCTGACTTTCTTTGTCTTTCCTGGGACATACATGTCTGGGGTCACTAACCGGTCACTCACTATAGTGTGACTGGCACAGGTGTCCCTCAGGCCAGTGGTAGGGATCCCATTCACTTGAATGTGGTGGAAGTGCCTACTCCCACCCTCAGGGATCACCAGCTTACCATCTGGTCCTGTCTCCCAGCACAATGCTAGGAGGACTTCATCATCTGAGGAATCCTCCTCTATGGCTACACTGGACAGCCCAGTGCTAACCACCTTCTTTGGACAGGCTGCATCTCCTCTGAAGTGACCTGTCTGCTGACAGTCAAAGCAAGCCCTACTGTCCAAGAGCTTTTTTAACCCTGGGTCTCCCTGTCTCTGCATGTCAGAGTGGGAGTGGGATTTACTCTCCTCCTTCTTAGGGTTCTGGGGTACAGAGGGAGTCTCTGTGGTGGGCTTACCACCTCCCTCCTTAGGTTTTTGGGGACCTGTCCCCCCCTTCTTGGAGTCTCCTCCCTGGGACTTGACAACCAACCTGGTTCTCAACCACTCATCAGCTGCCTCCCCTAGCTCTCTAGGGTTGGTCAGCTTAGAGTCCACTAGATGCTGGCGTAACCTTTCTTGGATACAATTGGTCAAGATGTGCTCTCTCATGATCAGATTGTATAAACCCTCATAAGTATTTACTTTGTTACCAATAATCCAGCCCTCTAGTGCCTTTAGTGAGGTGTCTACAAAGTCAACCCAAGACTGGGTACTGACCTTCTGGGTGTCCCTGAACTTCATTCTATATTGCTCTGGGGTCAGACCAAACTTCTTGGCTAAGCACCTCTTCATACTAGGGTATGAATCTGCCTCCTCCCCCCTTAAGGTCAGAAGCCTATCCCTCCCTGAGTTGGGGACCAACTCCCACAAAAGGGAACCCCAGTATTGAGGCCTAACCCTTCTCATTTGGAGTGCCCTCTCAAAGGCCCCCAGCCACTTATCTATGTCATCCCCCTCTACATAAGCAGGAACTACCCCCTTGGGTAATCTGGGGCAAACTCCCCCACCCATGGACACCTCAGCTTCTTTATCGCTGCTTCCATCTCTTTTCTCTTTGTATGCCCACTTTTTCTTTTCTAGGGCCAGCTTCTCTGCTTCCAAAGCTATGTATGCTAGCTGGGCCTCCAGCTCTCTTTCTCTGATGGATGGGTTCTCTCCTCCTGAAAGGACCCCCTTCCCACCACTAGCTTTGGATCTGCCCCTAGTGACTGTATTTACTGAGGACCGTTCTTCCTCATCCTCACTTAGGCTCAGATGCCTTCCCTCCCCTGAGTGGTTAGAGCTTGCATCCTCCCTTCTTTCTCCGTCCTCTGGAGCTTCTTCTGACTCTACCTCTTGGGCCTCAGCCCATGCTGTCAGGGATGTGATCAGGATTTGCTTCCTGAGATCAGTGGTTGCAGGCAACCCTCTTTCAATACACAACCCCCTAAGCTGGACTACTGTCAGTGTGGGTAGGCTAGCCAGATCAAGCTCCATGGTTCCCTAGTTTTGTGTCAACAAAAACTTTTTGCAAAAATTGGAAACAAGAATTTAGAAAAATTACAAAAATTCAATAATTGAAATTAATCCAAATTAAAAATTAAAAACAATTTTTGCACTAGGACAATTTAAAGGATTTTTAATTTGTTTTACCTAAAACTGTAACGTGATATTGAACACAAGTACAGGATCCCGTCGCTGCTTCCAATTATGTTGGAAAATGGGTTATTGGTAGGGCAGGTAGGTACCTACACCTAGCAACAAGCCACAAACCTCCACATAGGTACAGTTAGGTCTCAGTAAATTAATCCCAGCTCTACCCTTGGTAGCTTGGCATCGAGCGTCAAGGCTTAACTTAGGAGACAAAGTGTAAAGCATTCAAATATCACAAAACAGTAATTAAATAAAACACAGGAAACAGTTTAAAAATCCAAAACCAATTTATAAAAATAGCTTATATTTTTATCTTTAAAATGACACAAAAACGATTAAAATCGGTTCAGGGGAACCGGAGATATGAATTTTTAAAGTATTATTATTTTCTAGCGCTTAGAAACAAAAAGCGCCAATCGGGTCATCTGGTTGCACCAGGACCGGGGCAAAGTCAAACTTTCAGGCCGACCGCGATGGAGCCCTGCTCGGCTACAAGTCGCGGGAGGCCTCGGTTAAAAAGTTACCTTCGGACTTAGTCTCTTTTTTGATGTTTTTCTTCCCCGGGACGAACCTGCCAGATGAATCCGACCTCCTGGAGCCCTTGTCCGGATACGCGAAGTCGGTTTCCTCGGTGGTGATTTTTACCTTCGGACTTGGTCGTTTTTTCGAGATGAAAATCCTTCGACCGGGGTAAACCTGGATCTTGATCCGACGTCCGTGGAGCCCTTCTCGGATACGATGGCTGGGAGGTCCCGGTCAACTTTTTACCTTCAGACTTAGGGGGTCATTCTGACCTCGGCGGTAAAAGGCGCCTACCGCCGGTCAGAAATCCTCCATAATCCCGCCGCGGTCGCGGAAACCCGCCACGGTCATTCTGACCCGCAGAAGGCAAACCTCCGAAAATCCGACCGCCACAACAGACCGCCAGACCAGCGGTCGGCGGAAAGGTGGAGGTGACCAAACCTCCACCGCCACGCCAACAGAAATACGCCCATGCCATTACGACCCACGAATCCACGCGGCGGTCATTCAAACGCGGTATTCCATTGGCGGGACACACCGCCGCGGTCAGAATACACACAAACGAACAAAACTCAGCCACATTGGACGATTTGAATCCCACACACCTGATACACATACACACACCACTCCCACACACACAATACAATATAAAACACACACCCACATCACCCACAAACCCCTACGCTAAAAAATTCTGAAAGAAGGCCAGAGCGAGACACCAGCATCCACAAACTAACAGCCACAGCCACTCAACACCATCACCCACACACTATCCACACACAAAACAACACACACCACCACACTCAACTCACTTAAATACACATACTCCACCCCACACATCATACACACCACCCCATGGCACCCCAAAGACAACCCCGCTTCACAGACAAAGAACTCAGGGTCATGGTGGAGGAAATCGTTCGGGTAGAGCCCCAGCTGTTCGGCACACAGATACAATACACCAGCATTGCCCGGAGGACGGAGCTATGGCAGAGGATTGTCGACAGGGTCAACGCAGTGGGACAGCACCCCAGAAATCGGGAAGACATCAGGAAGCGATGGATCGACCTACGGGGGAAGGTGCGTTCCATGGTATCCAGGCACAACATCGCCGTGCAGAAGACTGGCGGAGGACCCCCACCTCAACCCCCACAATTCACATCATGGGAGGAGGAAGTCTTGAACATCCTGCATCCTGACGGCCTCGCAGGAGTCGGCGGAGGAATGGATACTGGTAAGTTGAAGCTTCAATACTGATTCCCCCCCACCTGCATGCCAAATCATACCCCAACCCTCACCCCCATCCTCGAACCCCACCCTCACCCCCACCCCCATCCTCACCCCCACCCTCACCCCCACCACCATCCTCACCCCCACCACCATCCTCACCCCCACCCCCAGCACACCTATTCCCCGCCAATGTCTCACCATCACAACCCACACATCCCAAAACCTAGGCCTGCATGCGTCCACTAAGCATGGACACCCATCACCAAAGCATGCCCAATACATATACACATCCCCCCCACAAGCCACCCTCACCAAAGCCCCCACACACGAATGCCAGCACTTGGGGACACGAGAACCCACAGATACACCCATATGCCACACATTGAAACTATAACCATACCTCTATACCCCTGCAGGACCCGACCGTCAACACACCACGGCGGAGGGGCCAGAATTCTCCACACCCCCCACACAAGAGGCCGTCAGCGATGACAGCAGCTCTGTCGACCTGGACACCGATGACCAGCCCGGACCATCGGGGACCTCTGGACAGTCGGTTCCCCTCACACAGGCCCAGGCCACTACAGACCCAAACCCCTCTGGGAACACCAGCACAGCTCCCACCCAGCGGGCCCATGCCTCTGTCTCCAGGGCGCGTCAATCTGCGGTGTGTCTACCACTACAGGGCACCCAGGATAACCCACCACCCCAACAACAACAGGGACCTGGGGGCAGTGGTAGTGGGCACACCGGCCAGAGGGCAGAGGCCCAGGGAAACAGGGGAACTCGGAGGGCAGCTGTGCGACAGGGGGGGAGGAGAGGCCCAGGGAACCCACTCTCCACGAGGTCCTCACCACCATCATGGGAGCATACAACCGCTCCCAGGAGACGATGGCGACGGTACTGGCCCGGTTCCAGGAGATCCAGGTACTGCAGAAGGAACACTATCAGGGGTACAGGGAGGACATCAGAGCCATCAACACCACCCTGGTTACCATGGTAGGGCTGCTGCAGGACCTCGTCAACAACAGGGCGGACACTCAACAACACCCAAGGGCCCCTGCCACTAGCCTGGACCAAGAACAGCCAACCACCTCCGCCGGCGCTAGTGGACAGGAGGCCCCCGCACAGCAGCAGCCCACCAGACCCCCACCTCCTGCAGGAGAAGAACCACCCCGCAAGAGGGCCCTGAGATCTCGCAAGAAGACAGAGTAGGATGTCAAGACCCCCGCCAGCAATGGATACCACCTGATGTCATCCCACTGTCCCACATTGTCACCCTGTCCATCCTTGAACTGCCCATGCTCCATCTCTCCACAGGCCTCTGGACAATGCACCTGTGTGACTGTTACTCTGGACTCTGCCATGGACATTCCTTCACCATAGCCCCCACCCACTTGAAACCACCCATCCCATTTTGAACACTTAAATAAACACCTATTTTGCACCAAAATATCTGGAGTCTGGCTGTGATTTCAATATATTGTAATTGACATGACAGTGCAAATATGTCCTTGTACATGGTGAAGTCAACAAACAGCTGCCACAAAGCTGTAGTCCATGGGGAAACGAAGCACAGGACTCGTAGTGGGGACCCCAGATCTGAAATAGGGAGGGAAAAGCCAAAACTCAGTCATCATACACTGGGGCAAATAGACAGGCAGCAGAGATGCAGGAGAGTAGTTAACATTTACTAAATTATCTTTGAAATGTTACCTGTGTCCTATTGGAAGTACTGTTCAATGATTCTGTCCCTGTTGTCTGTTTCAGCCCCGTCGTCTTCCTCCTCGTCACTCTCCTCAGGTTCCACCGCTGCCACAACACCACCGTCTCGACCATCCTCCTGCAGGAAAGGCACCTGGCGGCGCAAAGCCAGGTTGTGAAGCATGCAGCAGGCCACGATGATGTGACACACCTTCTTAGGTGAGTACATTAGGGATCCACCTGTCATATGCAGGCACCTAAACCTGGCCTTTAGGAGGCCAAAGGTGCGTTCGATCACCCTCCTAGTACGACCATGGGCCTCATTGTACCGTTCCTCTGCCCTGGTCCGGGGATTCCTTACTGGGGTCAGTAGCCACGACAGGTTGGGGTACCCAGAGTCCCCCACTAGCCATACACGGTGTCTCTGTAGCTGTTCCATCACGTAAGGGATGCTGCTATTCCTGAGGATGTAGGCGTCATTCACTGACCCAGGGAATTTGGCATTTACATGCGAGATGTACTGGTCAGCCAAACACACCACCTGGATGTTCATTGAATGGTAATTTTTTCTGTTCCTGTACACCTGCTCCCTGTCTCTTGGGGGAACCAAAGCCACATGGGTCCCATCAATGGCACCAATTACGTTGGGAATATGTCCAAGGGCGTAGAAATCACCCTTCACTGTAGCCAATTCGCCCCCCTCAGGGAAAATGATGTAGCTCCTCACGGATTTCATCAGGGCAGACAACACTCTGCATAACACCTTCGAAAACATGGGCTGAGACATCCCAGAAGCAATTCCCACGGTTGTCTGAAATGACCCACTTGCCAAGAAATGGAGTACTGACAGGACCTGCACCAGAGGGGGAATCCCTGTGGGTTGGCGGATGGGGGACATCAGGTCGGGCTCCAGCTGGGCACACAGTTCATGGATAGTGGCACGGTTAAGACGGTAGGTCAGGATAATGTGGCGTTCTTCCATTGTCGACAGGTCCACCAGCGGTCGGTACACGGGAGGATTCATCCGTCTCCTCGCCCAACCCAGCGGACGGTGCCTAGGAAGGACAACATGGAGCACACAGTCAAGCAACCCACAGGTAGGTACTCACAGCTAGCACAGTAAACGATTCTCTATGCAGTGAATGGCGTGTCTGAGTGGCTATGCAAGGCCTAGGCCTGTGTGACGCAGTTGAAATTGAGCCATGTGGGCCCTGGAAATGGCGGCTGCCTGACCTGTGAAGTGTGACAATGGGATGTGAGGTCAATGCGCTGGCGTGGCACACCGCGGCGGGCGGCGGGCGAAGACCGCGGCGCCAAGCCGCTTTGGTTAACATTGAAGCCTATGGGTTTCAGGAGCCAATGGCGAAGGGCGCCGGCGGTGGCGGGACGCACCGCCGCGGTACGCACCGCCGCGGACGTGACCGCCATTTTCTATCTACTTATCCACTTGCGACTTGAACTTTCACAGGAGAGGACCTATACTGCAAGTGTTGCTGTGACCTCGGTCTGGAAGGGACAATGGCTGCTGCGACTGGGGAAAGGGCCCCTGCCTTCACTGGAGAGGAGTTGGAGAAACTTGTGGATGGGGTCCTCCCCCAGTATGCGCTACTCTACGGTCCTCCAGACCAACAAGTGAGTTTAATTCAATCTGGATTTGGGGCCACTGGCTGGCTTGGGGGCCTGGCGGGGGGCCTGGCGGGGATGGGGGGCATGTTGGGCCTGGCGGGGGGCATGGCGGGGATGGGGGGCATGTTGGGCATGGCGGGGGGCATGGCGGGGGGCCTGGCGGGGATGGGGGGCATGTTGGGCCTGGCGGGGGGCATGGCGGGGGGCCTGGCGGGGATGGGGGGAATGTTGGGCATGGCGGGGGCATGGCGGGGATGGGGGGCATGTTGGGCCTGGCGGGGGGCATGGCGGGGGGCCTGGCGGGGATGGGGGGCATGTTGGGCCTGGCGGGGGGCATGGCGGGGGGCCTGACGGGGATGGGGGGCATGTTGGGCATGGCGGGGGGCATGGCGGGGATGGGGGGCATGTTGGGCCTGGCGGGGGGCATGGCGGGGGGCCTGGCGGGGATGGGGGGCATGTTGGGCCTGGCGGGGGGCATGGCGGGGGCCTGGCGGGGATGGGGGGCATGTTGGGCATGGCGGGGGGCATGGCGGGGATGGGGGGCATGTTGGGCCTGGCGGGGGGCATGGCGGGGGGCCTGGCGTGGATGGGGGGCATGTTGGGCCTGGCGGGGGGCATGGCGGGGGGCCTGGCGGGGATGGGGGGCATGTTGGGCCTGGCGGGGGGCATGGCGGGGGGCCTGGCGGGGATGGGGGGCATGTTGGGCATGGCGGGGGCATGGCGGGGATGGGGGGCATGTTGGGCATGGCGGGGGCATGGCGGGGGGCCTGGCGGGGATGGGGGGCGTTGGGCCACTGGCAAGGAAAATGCTGACAAACTTGAACGTGGTATTTCTCCCTCCCTGTACGTGTCACATAGGTCCGCGCCCATGAGAAGATCGGGATTTGGCGTGCCATCGCCAAGGAAGTCCGGACCCTGGGGGTCCACCATCGACGGGGCACCCACTGCCGCAAGAGGTGGGAGGACAGCCGCGGGACCAAGAAGACCGCCGAGTCTCTGCTGGGGATGGCCTCCCAACGTAGGCGGGGTGCCTGCCGTCAACTGAGCCCCCTGATGTTCCGGATCCTGGCGGTGGCCTACCCTGATTTGGATGGGCGCGTGAGGGCAGCACAGCAGACACAAGGGGGTGAGTCCAAGCATTATCTACTCTGTTGTCGCGCAGTGGAGGTGTCTGGGTGGGGGAGGAGGGCTGTGGGTCCCCCTAGGCCAGGGCGATATCTGTAGGCTGGGCACCCCCGTAAGCCCCTGTGTCCCCAGCCACCACCCTCAGTAGTTTGTCAGTACAGCCATCCCTGGGCCGTGTCATCCATGGGTGCAGTTGTCAACTCTAGGCGTGTAGGGCATGTTCCACGGAATGCGTAGCGGACCCCAAGTGCGCAACTTAGTGCAGGGGGCATCTGTGTCTGTCATGTCCGCTAACTATACCGGAGATCCATGTACTCAATATCCCTTTATTTCTCTCTCCCCCCCCCTTTTTGTTTGTCTTTCTGTGCTTGTGTGCATCAGCATCATCAGGCGGAGGAGAAGTGGGATCGGGGCAGGAGGGAGCTGCATCTCACATGGCCCAGGAGGGCCATGCCACAGAGTCAGACTGGACCAGTGAGACGGAGGGCGAGGGGAGCTCCACGACGGGGACGACTGGACCCTGCAGCGACACGGACACGTCCTCGGAAGGGGGCTCCCTTGCGGGGGTGGCACCATCCGTGCCCCCCGCCATTACAGGTACAGCCGCCACCCAGCGCACCATCTCCGCCCTCCCAGCAGCCCCTCAGCGTTCGCCCCGTGCCCGCTCTGCCAGGAAGCCGGGCATCTCCTTCGCCCCAGGCACCTCAGGCCCTGCCCCTGTTACCCCCGCTGCCCTCAGTGAGGAGGTCATTGACCTCCTCCGAACGCTCATTGTTGGGCAGACTACCCTTTTGAATGCCATCCAGGGGGTGGAGAGGGAGGTTCATCGCAGCAATGCGTACCTGGAGGGCATTCATTCGGGTCAGGCTGCCCATCAGCGATCGTTCCAGGCTCTGGCCTCAGCACTGACGGCAGCCATTGTCCCTGTCTCCTGCCTGCCTCTACTAACTCCCTCCTCCCAGTCTCCTGTTCCTCTGCCTGTCCCACCCACACCATCAGACCAACCTGCACACACCTCAACACCCAAGAGAAGCTCATCCAAACATAAGCACCACAGATCACGCAGACATTCACACATGCAACATTCCGATGCAGACATGCCAACAGTCACTACCACCTCTGTGACCCCCACCTCCTCGTCTCCCTCCTCCCTTCCTGTGACGTCTACACTCACACCTCCATTCACCTCACCATCAGCCAGTGTTTCCATCACCAGCACACCCTCCACTCCAGTCCGCACACGTGCAGTCACCACCACCACTGCCATTTACACGTCCCCTGTGTCCTCTCCCACTGTGTCTGTCACCCCCTCTTCCACACCACACAAACGCAGCCACCCACCCACCCAACAGCCATCCACCTCACGACAGCCTATCCCTCCTGCACCTGCACCCAAAGACAGCAAACGTGACTCACCTACAACCACATCCTCTCCCTCCACTCCCATTCCCACTGTACCTACCACTCTCCATTGTCCCAAGAAGCTCTTCCTCGCCACTACTAACTTCTTTCCTGACCCTGAGCCCCCCCCTCCTTCTCGTCGGGGTAAGAAGAGCACCTCAGCCACCACCAGCCCTGCAGCCCCCTTGACAAGGGTGCAGGGGTATTGGAGCCCGCCAGCCCGCATGTCTGGATCTTCGCCCAGCAGCAAGGGGACAGCCAGCCCACCCCCTGGGAAGAGGAGCAGAAGGCGGAAGGGCCGCCGCAGGAGCCCGCCTTCTACATCCCCCCCGGACACCACCCAGAGACAGTCACCAGCCACAGCTCCAAAGGGAGGAAAGGGCCACAGGCCCACGACTAAGGAGGGCAAGGGCAGCAAGTCGGAGAGGTCAGGCAGCAGGCCTGCTGCCCAGGAGGAGCCCACAACCCCCATAGCCGCTGCCCCGGGAGGAACCGGCACAGCTGCCCCGGGAGAGCCCACCACCCCCATAGCCGGTGCCCAGGGAGGACCCAGCCCAGCTGGCCAGGAGGGCCCCACCACTCACAGCCCAGGTGGGCATTGAAGGAGCACCATCCCCGCTGCCCAGGAGGGCACCACCAGGCAATTAGCAGTTGGCCATAGACCGGCCGCCGTCTCAAGAACCGCTGAACTGGGCCCTTCAAGGCAAGGACCGCTGAACTGGGCCCCGCCGTCTCCAGAACCGCTGAACTGGGCCCCGCCGTCTCAAGCACAGCTCCGCTGGGCCCCGCCGTCTCAAGAACCGCTGAACTGGGCCCTTCAAGGCAAGGAGCGCTGAACTGGGCCCCGCCGTCTCAAGAACCGCTGAACTGGGCCCCGCCGTCTCAAGCACCGCTCCGCTGGGCCCCGCCGTCTCCAGAACCGCTGAACTGGGCCCTTCAAGGCAAGGAGCGCTGAACTGGGCCCCGCCGTCTCAAGAACCGCTGAACTGGGCCCTTCAAGGCAAGAACCGCTGAACTGGGCCCCGCCGTCTCAAGCACCGCTCCGCTGGGCCCCGCCGTCTCAAGAACCGCTGAACTGGGCCCTTCAAGGCAAGGACCGCTGAACTGGGCCCCGCCGTCTCAAGCACCGCTCCGCTGGGCCCCGCCGTCTCAAGAACCGCTGAACTGGGCCCTTCAAGGCAAGGAGCGCTGAACTGGGCCCCGCCGTCTCAAGAACCGCTGAACTGGGCCCCGCCGTCTCACGCACCGCTCCGCTGGGCACCGCCGTCTCAAGAACCGCTGAACTGGGCCCCGCCGTCTCAAGCACCGCTCCGCTGGGCCCCGCCGTCTCCAGAACCGCTGAACTGGGCCCTTCAAGGCAAGGAGCGCTGAACTGGGCCCCGCCGTCTCAAGAACCGCTGAACTGGGCCCTTCAAGGCAAGAACCGCTGAACTGGGCCCCGCCGTCTCAAGCACCGCTCCGCTGGGCCCCGCCGTCTCAAGAACCGCTGAACTGGGCCCTTCAAGGCAAGGACCGCTGAACTGGGCCCCGCCGTCTCAAGCACCGCTGAACTGGGCCCCGCCGTCTCACGCACCGCTCCGCTGGGCACCGCCGTCTCAAGAACCGCTGAACTGGGCCCTTCAAGGCAAGGACCGCTGAACTGGGCCCCGCCGTCTCACGCACCGCTCCGCTGGGCACCGCCGTCTCAAGAACCGCTGAACTGGGCCCCGCCGTCTCAAGCACCGCTCCGCTGGGCCCCGCCGTCTCCAGAACCGCTGAACTGGGCCCTTCAAGGCAAGGACCGCTGAACTGGGCCCCGCCGTCTCAAGCACCGCTCCGCTGGGCCCCGCCGTCTCAGGAACCGCTGAACTGGGCCCTTCAAGGCAAGAACCGCTGGCCCTTTGGCAGACGTGGCAGGGCAGGATCTATCTCGGGCAGGGCTGCAGGATGTCCTCTGGCCAACTTTCCTCCTCCAGTGGCAGTGGGGTCTGTTATGGACTGTATGGACTGTGGCTTTGCTCTCCCCAGGATGGCCCAGTGGGCAGGCCACCCACTGTATGGACTGTTTGGACTGTGGCTTTGCTCTCCCCAGGATGGCCCAGTGGGCAGGCCACCCACTGTATGGACTGTATGGACTGTGGCTTTGCTCTCCCCAGGATGGCCCAGTGGGCAGGCCACCCACTGTATGGACTGTTTGGACTGTGGCTTTGCTCTCCCCAGGATGGCCCAGTGGGCAGGCCACCCACTGTATGGACTGTATGGACTGTGGCTTTGCTCTCCCCAGGATGGCCCAGTGGGCAGGCCACCCACTGTATGGACTGTATGGACTGTGGCTTTGCTCTCCCCAAGATGGCCCAGTGGGCAGGCCACCCACTGTATGGACTGTATGGACTGTGGCTTTGCTCTCCCCAAGATGGCCCAGTGGGCAGGCCATCCACTGTATGGACTGTATGGACTGTGGCTTTGCTCTCCCCAGGATGGGCCAGTGGTCATGGAGTCCCCTCGTGGATCTGGCGTCGTGTACTCAAGTGGCTGAGGTGCCCCCCCTTCCCTTCCCCCTGAGGTGCCTGTCCTATTTTCTTTCTGATGCCCCTGCAGTGTTCTCTCCGTGGAGTTCTTGTCGTGGGACTGGGCCTTGCCCCTTTGCACAGGACCCCTGTGATCCACGGACAGTGGTTGGACTACATTTAGTAGCTGTATATATTTTGTACATAGTTTATTTATTTATTGGGATTACTGGTGTCCATATTTCAATATATCTGCCCGTTTATGATCTCTTCTTTTGGTCTTTGCATTATTTCGGTTGGGGGTGGTTTGTGGGTTGTGACAGTGATCTGTGGGAATGCATTGATGTGTGTGTTGTAGTGGGTGTGGGTGGGTGGGTGTGTGCCGGTAATCTTTTCCCTCCCCTGTGTCGTAGGTGCAGTACTCACCGATGTCTTCCGCGCCGCCGGGCGTGCTCCTGGTATATGAGCAGGTATAGGAGTGCGGGGATGACCTGCAACTCTGGTTCCATACTGCCGGAATCTCGAGTGGAGTGCGTAGAGGTGAGCGTTTTCCCGTTCGTAGTCTGTTTCCGCCGTGTTCTTATCGGCGGTGCTCCCGCCCCGGAAAAGGTGGCGGATTGGTGGGTCGTAATAGGGTGGGCGGTACATTGTCTGCCGCCTGGCTGTTGGCGGGAACCGCCGCGCTGTTTGTTTGTACCGCCGTGGCGGGCGGAGTGTTAAGTTGGCGGGCTGTGTTGGCGGTTCCCGCCAGGGTCAGAATTGCATATTTTAGACCGCCGGCCTGTTGGCGGCTTGGCCGCCGCTTTATCACCGACCGCCAGGGTCAGAATGAGGGCCTTAGTCTCTTTTTTGGATGTTTTTCTTTACCGGGACGAACCACGAAGTCAGGCCGGGTCGCGGTTGAGGCAAGCCGGCTAGAATTTCCGCGTCGGGTCGGTCACTTTATGGAGCTTTTTTCCAAAAATTCTCCAATCTTTTCCAAACTTCTGGGGCTTCACCCAGATGTTCTTTTAAGGTTCTTTTGGAGTACACAGCTCACCCCAGGGGTCCAGAAGTTCTGTGATGGTCCTTGGGGGGTGCGGACTTCAACTCCCAGAATGCACCTGGCGCAAACTCCTTTTTGGCCACTGGGCAGTGGTCAACTGGTCTCTTTTTTCAGGAGTTGGTGCAGGGGACTCTGGTTTAGCAATTTTTCACCTGTAGCAAACAGGGAGTCCCTCCTTGAACCAGTTGAAGCCAGGCAAAGTCCTTCTTGTGGTGAAGCCCAAGTGTGCAGCTGGTGCAGTCCTTCTGAGTGCAGGTTCCAGGTGCAGGCCAGGGGTCCAGCAGGGCAGTCCTTCTTCTTCTTTAGTTCCTTTCTTGTTGAATTCTGGAGGGGATCTGAGGCGTGGGTGCAGGTCTGCCAGTTTTATCCTTGCTCCTGGGTGAAAAGCAGGGGGGCCCTGGTTCTCCAATCAGGGACAGGGTCGTCCCCCTGTGATGACCACTTCCTGGGAAGTGTGGCAAAAATCCATCCCAGAAGGCAACACTCTCTAAAAATCCAAAATGGATGAATCTGATTTTTGGAGGAGAGATCTGGCTGAGCCCACCCACTGGTGTGGCTAAAAATCATAAACACACCCCTCTCCTGCCCTCTCCTAATCTAATCAAGGGGGCACCTAGCTGTCTGGGGTTGCAGGATGTGGGGGTGTTGCTGGGTGCTCCAGATGTCCTTCTCTGCCTTTGAAGACCAGTTTGGCAGCCCTCCCCCTTCCTGCCTCACCATCTGCTGAGGGGAGATTCTCTCCCCCAAGCACATTCCTTTGTGTGAAGCCAGGCCACTTCACACCTCATTAAAGTAGCCTGGCAGAAGCTGCTGCAGGCTGGCCAATCAGAGCACAGCAGCAAAAACAATGCAGAGCTGAAATTGGCAACTTTTTAGGTAAAGTCTAAACTTTTTACCTGAACTGGTTATATTAAATCCAACAACTGGAAGTTGTGGGATTTATTATAACAATCAATTTGATACCAAATTCTTGGTATGTAACATTTAAGGAGACTTTAAAATTTAAAATAAAGTCTGCCCATTCTAGCCTATGAAGGCCATTTACTTCAATGAGGGAAAAACGAATGTGGCTGTTTTTACCTCACCAGGGCTTATAAATCTATTTTTATAAAGTCCCTGCTTATAGTTACATGGCACCCAGCCCTAGGGGCACATAGGGCACACCTTAGGGGTGACTTATATGTAAAAATAAGGTAGTTTAAGACTTTGGAAGTACCTTTAATTCCAAAGTCGAATTTGCATATAACTTTAATTTAAAAGCAGCCAGCAAGGCAGGCTTGCTTTTAAAATGACACTGGGCACCTCAGCAATGCACCTAGGTGTGCACCACCTATGCTGTGGTCCCTAAACCTACATGCCCTACCATATACTAGGGACTTATAGGTAGGTTAACTTAGCCAATTATAATTAGCCTAATTTGCATATCCATTTTACACAGAGCACAGGCCCTGGGACTGGTTAGCAGTACCCAGGGCACCTTTAACGTCAGGAAAACACCAGCAAAAAGTGGAAAATGGGGGCAAAAAGTTATGGGGCCTCTGCAATCAGCCCTGTTTTCTCACAGTAATGACCCCCTTAATCTCTTCATGCCTTAAAAATGAATGTGTTCTTGTGCAATGTAACTGGTTCTCATGTAAAGCGCTCTAATACTTTGGGTTGAGTTCACTCTAAATAAAACAGCAACAAATGCAGAGGCTTACTTCTCATGTCCTAGGATCTGTCCTTCTATGGCCTTGTAAATTGGGCTAGGGACGAATCCTTCTTCACATACCTCTCAGTGTAAGTGGTAGTGATGGAGAGCAGTCACAGACTTCTCACATTGGTGGTGCGAGGTACTAAAAAATCTGTCCAACTCAGTGCTTTACTTTAGAAACGAAAGGCACTTTAATTGTATGCACTTAAAATGGAATAAAACGCAAGAAATACTAGCAGGCTCAATAAAGGAAAACAGTCCTAGATTTACTACACCTTGGCATGGCACCCACACTAGCCCTGTTATAGGTAGAGTGTCCATGCGGCACCAATAAAGATGCCCATCCAGATTCCTTAGTTAAGAATAAGCAGCTTTCAGTCCAATAAAGTCCCCCTTAAAGACTCACCATTTAAAGCTCACCATGTTCTAATCATGGCCGGTGCGGAACGAGCAACACACCTCTTCAGTCACTCCCACTTCTGGGAGGATTCAGACTATCCACAAGAGATGCTTCTGTCAGTCCAGATAGACTGCAGAGAGAGGCGACAACGGAGATGAAGTCCGAGGTCCTCCAGCCATCACAATCACATGTCCTTGAAGTTAAAAGAACCCCTCAGGGTAAGACATTTTCCAACCTGCTTCTGCGACACACGTTGCAGGCAGCTTAGACCAGGTGAAAGAGGGCTCATCGTGGCAGGTCTGACAGTTGCAGGTGCACTTCTTGATCTCAGAGGCAAGGACCGCCACAAGCGCACTTCTTAACCACGGTGGGGACGATTCACTGCGGGCACACTTCTCATTACCAGCAGGCCAGTTTTCCATAGCTGTACGTCTTTGCACAGGGTAGGGTGTGTGTAATTTGAGCATCTCTGGCACTGACTACATTTAATGATGTTGCTGCCTGAATCCCTGAAAATGAATGGAACATTTCAATTTAATTTCAGTCGATGCTCTCTGCTTCACGTGTGATGCCCCTTTGTTCCCATGATGATTGCGATTCAAGAAGGGGTAGTACAACCCCAACAAGTCTTGACACACAAAGGAGTTCCGCGGCGTTTGATTACCCCCGTGTAAGAGCCTGGAAGAGGTTGGGCTGGGTCCCTCCCCTTGGCTGCTCCTTTTGGCTACACTTTTGGCTGCTCTTTTCATTTTAACTGATCTTTTAAGCCTGCCAAACAGTTCTATTCATATTTTGTATGTTCTAACCACTGGAATTCTGATGATTGGTGCTTTTGTTTGGCTGTTGGTTTGTTTTGTTTAGTTCTGCCAACTAGCATCCCTTCATTGAGATCACTGTTTGGTTTACCAGTGGTGCATTCTTGAAAGGTGCTTTGTCTCAGTGGGTAAGAGGAAGACAACAGAACCTTTGAAACTGTTCAGGATTGGGTTTGTTTGCTGAAGAAACAGAGATTTGTGGGAAGAATGTTTCCTCATTGAAAACTGGCCAGTATTTTTATAGTGAAATTAAGATTAAAAAACGAAAAGAAAAATGTGAGGAATACACCTACCACAATGCTACACATCCCTACTGAAACCAGCCTTACTGAAAGCAAACACGTGTCATATGTTCTGCCCTGCTCTGCTTGAATGCCACCACAAGCTGCAATTGTCTGTTTTAAAACTAAAATATGCAACTGGAATCCTACTACAAATGTGGGCATCTCAAGCCAAGCCAACTTTAAACTGTACATTTTATATTTGATCTTTTTCACCAAGTATTGGAAGCAAAATTGAAAGTAAAGTTATATTTGTCAGATATATATTTCAGAGTTCATGTGTCCGAAATAAGCAACCAACCCCATTAAGCTATCTAATTGACATGGAGAAATCTGTGAGGAAAATCTTAAGCCATGTGGTTCCAACATCACTAGAAGTGTGATGTATACCAGCCAGTCTCCTGGAAAGCTGCTACCATGTTTATTTAAAAGATATAGTAGTGCTAAGGAGAGCCCACACCTGTGAAATATTGGAGTGCTGTCAAGTGCAACCAATCATTCCTTCAGACATATAATGTTGGCTTTCCATGGGATGCTCTAGTGTACTATATGCCTAGTGTTATTCAAGGCAAATTTGAAACGACATGACAATACACTGGAACAACACTGAATTTCATCCCTACTAATGTTCAGTAATGGTTGCAAAATATATTTTAACAGGTTACTCATATTTATTGTTCATAAAGACTGCGAGAAAAAGATGAAAATGTAAACATTTTTAAGATTGCATGAGCCAGAATGGACTGGGGTCAGTTTGAAATCCCAACATCTATGAATATTTTGAATATTGTGAGTGCTATTTATCAGAGAGCACGATCAATCACTTCCTTTTGTATTGATAGTTCTAAATACAAAAGGCAAAAAACTTAATTTAAAGGGACAATGGGGTTGCTCTTCAAGAACTAACAGGGTTTAAAAATGTCCAATCATGCCTAGGAGCTCAGCCATACCTTTCACAAATCACTGTTCAGAAGTGTAGACATTGTGTTGGGAACGCAATAACAAATAACAGAGGTAGGCCCTGATAACGGGTGCAGTGAAAGTAAATAGAAGATTTAACACACCCATGCATTTTGCTACTGTGGGCTGGGGAACGTGTTTCCTGTTATGTGTTTTGCAGTGAGACATAAAAACTAAATCCACGCTCTTTGTACCAATTTCCACATGTACCATATTTTTACCCCACATTTGCCCTGCTAAGATATTTGCTTGAGAATTTGGAAGACGCGCTAAAGAAATCTGTCACAAGTAAATTTGTAGGACTTTAGTTGTTGCAGGACAATTATGACTATAAAACACATTTTCAGCAAATAACGTATTTCACCCAAAACCTGTAACCCTTAACACAGCCTGAGCTGTGGTTGCGCTCCGGAAAGTTAAAAAAATTAATTCCTAATCAGCAAATAGGATTCAAGGAGAAATTCCTGACTAACCCAAAACCTCCAAACTAATTTAGTTAAACAGATAACAATGTAATACTTAACCGAAATCTATATAATCCATTTAGTGATGAAGTCATTAAAAAATACCAAAAGAATCAATGGGAACTAAAAATCAGAGTGAGTTAACAGGGTGCAGTTGGCCAGGTCTTAGTTGTTTGTTGAAACTGAGTGGTGATAGAGCTTGAGCGAAAGTAAGTTGTACGTTCACCTTGGTTTAACATCATGCATGACTGTCCTATAAGAGCCCTTGTAGTCATACTGGCAATAGAATGACGTGAGGGAAGGGTTTGTAGTTTTTCACTGTCAAACGTTTTCCTTTTCCCTGAGAAGTATTCTGAAGTTTAGTGTTTTTACAGACGAAAGCTTGGATCTGTATGTGACTAGTGCTTGACAAGGTCAGGTTCAACATTTTGTTCAGTAACTGTGTAACCTCAATCTTCATGGTGAAACATGTGGCACAGTGCCATAGTCCTCAAAGGATGATCATTTTCTAACTCCAACTATCACATAAGGTTATATAACTTTTTCTACACTGCTCCAACAATCTGCAAACCTTAATGAAAATGTTCCTCAATACCTATACCTGGTGTACATTTACCTTAAGGCTCAACACAACTCTCATTAAAGCCCACCACAAAATCTCTGGTTTGAAATGTTTCCTAAGTTTCCTCCGAATCAGCTCAGAGACCCTTAATCACAAGTTATGCATGTGTTTGATTATTACAAAATGATCTAAACACCACAGGTGTACTGGTATTCTGGCAGCTGGAATAACCTTCCTCTATGTTTGGAATCTTTTCACTCTGTAGCCATACTAAAGGTGTTCCAACAGGGGAAAAGGCTCAGTGGACAACACAGCAAGAAAAACATATAAATCCACATTCAGGACGTATCACACCCAACTCAGTGAAGCTGGAAAAACAACCCTAGCTCTCAGACTGGAAAGCAGCTCCAACAACTGCAAAGGACTCTTCAACATCCTCAAAGAATTCTGCAACCCCACAGCCGTCCATCACCCCTTCACAAGACCTCTGTGACAACTTCTCCAATTTTTTCAGCATCAAAATCCTCAACCTCTACAGCAACTCCGACCCCGTAATGCAAGGCACAAGATCACATCAAACAGCTACCCACCACCTCCAGAATGGACCACCAGATCACAGACTGGAAACCCCTCACCACAGAAGACACTGCCAAGATCATGAGTACAATCCATTCAGTGACCCTCCCACTGATCCCAGCCCCCACCATATCTTCAACTTAGGGGGAACTCTGATCAACCCCCACCTCACCACTATCATCAACACCTCCCTCCAAAGTGGAACTTTCCTGGACAACTGAAAACATGCATAAATAACAGCTTTGATGAAAAAATGCATGGCAGACCCAAAAAGAGCTCAGCCACTGCAGACCCATATCACTCCTGCCCTTCCCATTGAAAGTCATGGAGAAAGCTATCAACAAACAACTCTCCAACCACCTGGAACACCACCACCGACTAGACTTCTTGCAGTCTCGATTCTGCAGCAACCACAGCAAGGAAACTGCTCTCATTGAAGCAACTACATCCCGACCACCACAGACAAAGGAGAAATCACAGAACTCATTCTACTTGATCTCTCTGCTGCCTTTGACACCATTTTCCACAGCAACCTCATCACAAGACACCCCAACTTCAGGATACATGGCCCCACCACAAGTTGAATGGCCTCTTTCCTCTCTGACAGTGAATCAAGCTATACCTTTGAACACAAGAACCTCAACTGTGAAGGCCCTCAAGGAACATCGCTGAGCCCTACCCTCTTGAATGCTTACATGGCACCTCTAGCCCATTTCATAAGATCCCATGGAATCAACATTGTATCCTACTCAGAATACACTCAGCTTATCCACTCTCACACAGGACTCACTTCAACACCTTCATGTCTAACATAGCACACCGGATAAAACAGAGCTGCCTAAAGTTAAACAGAGATAAAACTGAAGTCCTGATCTTTGGGAGCAGGAGCTCTCCATGGGACTCCTCCTAGTGGGTAACAGAGCTGGGCCCATGCTCACCACCAGCAACCATGTCAATAACCTCAGCTTCATTGTGGACAACAGACTCACATTGACCAAACAAGTGAATGCTGTCACCACCTCCTGCTTCTTCACCCTACATTTGATCCCCAAGATTGTCCGTTGGCTCCTAACTGACACCAGACACGTGGTCACACAGGCCCTCACAACCAGTGGACAAGACTATGGCAACACACTCTACACTAACATCACAAACCAACTCATATAAAGACTTCAGACCACACAGAACTAGGTTCATCCCCAACTCTTCCAGCAATGCACCTATCATT
Organism: Pleurodeles waltl; assembly: GCF_031143425.1. Lineage (NCBI taxonomy): Eukaryota > Metazoa > Chordata > Amphibia > Caudata > Salamandridae > Pleurodeles > Pleurodeles waltl. Next base: position 1,733,584,202 of record NC_090444.1, read on the forward strand.
TCCCACCTCAAAGAACTACACTGGCTATCGATCCACAAGCAATGCCAATTCAAGCTGCTCACCCCCACCTGAAAAGCCCTCCTCAATGTCAGACCTGCCCATCTCAACTACCGCCTCAGCTTTCACCACTCTACCAGGCAACTGCGCTCAGCATCCTTACATCTCACACAAGAATTCTGCATTCGCAGGAACAAGTCAAATTCAGTTTCAGTACAAACATACCACAAAATGATCAAGACATATACAGGTTTTCTCCATCAGGCTACCATTGGATAAAAGTATAGGTTACCATGATGGTTTCTCTACACTCTAATGTACTTTTGTTAGTTGGCAAGAACATGGTATGATCATTTCTACGGTACCTATATTCCTCATAGTTAAGTGTGCCTCAATTTCTCCACTCACTAACAAGATCATTACATATTTTAATGGTACAGATGTGCATTTCCCTCTCAATTACCTATTAACATTCTGATTTGTATAGTTGCTTATGCATCTTTGTTCCATAGTCCTCCATGGCTCATAGGACCACCCCCACTCTTTTTGGATGCTTTAATGATAATCATTATGTCAGCCCTTAAAGTCTAAGGGCCTTATTACAACCTTAGCAGAGGGGATTACTCAGTTCCAAATGTATCCTGTCCACCCTCTTACAAGTTCCATTGGATATAATGGAACTTTAAATTCGCGGTCAGGATATCCGTCACATTTGGGACAGAGTAATCCCCTCCACTAAGGTCGTAATCAGCCCCTTAATGTCCTCCTGTTGTGTTAAGTAAGTATACTGTTATTTGATCTACTCCCAGTTGTGTATGTGTCTCTCTAAGTTCTCTAGTTCCCAGATCACTACCTCTTGAAGGGTATGTAAGTTGTCGGGCAGCAGGGCTGGGCAAAACTTAGATTTTCTTTTAAAACCACTGTTGCTACTGGTGTCTAATTCTATACCCATTTTCACCAAGGTCTCTTGTTCACTCAGACTCTCAAAATCATTGTTTTACAAGGTGTTCAAGGCAATAAAGCCTCCCACATGCCCAATACACAAACTATTGTTAAATTTACGTATTTCATTATGTGCTATATTTTTATGTGCATGTCTGAAGTAAATTCGATAAAAACAGATCAATCCTAGTTGTTGTGAAATTCAAAAGCGTCTTGGACTGAAGGACAGGCCTAATTCCAACATTGATCTTTCTATGTCAGTCAAAATATTGGGTACTTAAAGTAATAACTGCCTTTTTGTTCTAACCCACAATGTCTGCTTCTTGCTTGTTCTTGTTTCCATCCTTCTGGTCCCACATATAGTAACTGTTAACCGGGATCGAGGCATGTTTTCAAGCCAACTGTGATGGAGTGCAGGATCAAATCAAATCAAATCATTAACAATTATAAAGCGCGCTACTCACCCGTGCGGGTCTCAAGGCGCTAGGGGAAAAAGGGGGGGTTACTGCTGCTCGAATAGCCAGGTCTTCAGTAGTCTCCGGAAAGTGGAGTGGTCCTGGGTGGTCCTGAGGCTGGTGGGGAGGGAGTTCCAGGTCTTGGCCGCCAGGAAGGAAAAAGATCTCCCACCCGCCGTGGAGCGGCGGATGCGAGGGACGGCAGCGAGTGTGAACCAGAGGAACGGAGGAGGCGGGTGGGGACATAGAAGCTGAGGCGTCGGTTGAGGTATTCCGGTCCCTTGTTGTGGAGGGCTTTGTGTGCGTGGGTGAGAAGTCGAAAGGTGATCCTTTTGCTGACTGGGAGCCAATGCAGGTGTCTCAGGTGAGCGGAGATGTGGCTGTTGCAGGGTACGTCGAGGATGAGGCATGCCGATGCGTTTTGAATGCGTTGCAGGCGATTTTGGAGCTTGGCTGTGGTCCCGGCGTAGAGGGTGTTGCCGTAGTCCAGGCGGCTCGTGACGAGGGCGTGGGTCACTGTTTTTCTAGTGTCGGCGGGGATCCAGCGGAAGATCTTGCGGAGCATGCGGAGGGTGAGGAAGCAGGCGGAGGACACAGCGTTGACTTGCTTGGTCATGGTGAGAAGAGGGTCCAAGATGAAGCTGAGGTTACGGGCGTGGTCTGTGGGGGTCGGTGCGGTGCCGAGGGCCGTGGGCCACCAGGAGTCGTCCCAGGCGGACGGGGTGTTGCCGAGGATGAGGACTTCCATTTTTTCAGAGTTCAGCTTTAGGCGGCTGAGCCTCATCCAATCTGCGACGTCCTTCATACCCTCTTGTAGGTTGGTCTTGGCGCTGGCGGGGTCCTTGGTGAGGGAGAGTATAAGTTGGGTGTCGTCGGCGTAGGAGGTGATGATGATGTAGTGCTTGCGAACGATGTTGGCGAGGGGGCTCATGTAGACATTGAAGAGTGTCGGGCTGAGCGATGAGCCTTGTGGGACGCCGCAGATGATCTCGGTGGGTTCTGAGCGAAACGGAGGGAGGTAAACTCTTTGGGAACGGTTTGAGAGGAAGGAGGCGATGCAGTCCAGGGCCTGGACTTGGATCCCGGTGGAGCGGAGGCGGGTGATTAGGGTGCGGTGACAGATGGTGGCGAAGGCAGCCGAGAGGTCGAGGAGAATGAGGGCGACTGTTTCACCGTTGTCCATCAGGGTTCTGATGTCGTCAGTGACTGAGATGAGGGCGGTTTCCGTGCTGTGGTTGGTTCGGAATCTGGTTTGTGAAGGGTCGAGCAGGTTGTTGTTTTCCAGGAAGGTGGTCAGCTGTTTGTTGACGGTCTTCTCTATAACCTTGGCTGGGAAAGGCAGAAGAGAGATGGGGCGGAAGTTTTTCAGGTCGCTCGGGTCAGCCGTAGGTTTCTTTAGTAGGGCGTTGACTTCGGCGTGTTTCCAGCATTCGGGGAAGGTAGCAGAAGAAAAAGAAGAGTTGATGACGGTCTGGAGGTGCGGGCGATGATGTCATCGGCTTTGTTAAAGATGAAGTGAGGACAGGGGTCCGAAGGGGCGCCGGAGTGAATAGAGTTCATGATGGATTTGGTTTCTTCAGTGTTGATGTGGGTCCAGTTGTGGAGGGTAATGGCCGGGGATGCGGGTTCGGTGGTGTTATGTTGGGTCTGTTGTCCGAAGCTGTCGTGGAGGTCACTGATCTTGCGATGGAAGAAAGTGGCGAGGGATTCGCACAGATCCTGTGAGGGCGTGACGGCGTTGGCGTTGGCATTGGCGCTGGGGTTGGAGAACTCCTTGACGATGCTGAAGAGTTCTCTGCTGTTGTGGCTGTTTTTGTCCAGTCTGTCGGTGAAAAAGTTATTTTTAGCAGCGCGGATCAGGCAGTGGTGTTTGCGGGTAGCGTTCTTGAGGGCGGTCATGTTGTCCGTGGTGTGGTCCTTGCGCCAGGCCTTCTCGAGGGCGCGACAAGTTTTCTTTGATTCTTTGAGGGTGTCAGAGAACCAGAGAGGTCTTTTGGTGTTGGTCTGTCGATGCGTGCGTTTGATGGGAGGAAGGTTCTCTGCGCAGTTGGAGATCCAGTTTGTGAGGTTGAGGGCTGCGTCGTTGGGGTCGGTGGTGAGGGTGGGTTGGTTGGCGGCGAGTGTTGAGAAGAGTTGCTCTTCGGGGATCTTGTTCCACTGTCGACGCGGGATGGGCTGAGTGCGGATGTGGCGGGTCTCGCGTCGGAATGTGAAATGTACACAGCTGTGGTCGGTCCAGTGTAGAGCGGAGGTGTGGCTGAAGAAGACGTGTTTGCTGGCGGAGAAGATAGGGTCAAGCGTGTGTCCGGCGATGTGGGTGGCGGTGTTCACCAGTTGTTTGAGGCCGAGGTTGGCGAGGTTGTCGAGCAGGGTGGTAGTGTTGGGGTCGTTGTTTTGTTCCAGATGAAAGTTGAGGTCGCCTAGGAGGATGTAGTCTGGTGAGGCGAGGGCGTGCGGGGAGATGAAGTCGGTGATGGCGTCGCTGAAAGGGGCGCGCGGTCCGGGAGGACGGTAGACGAGGGATCCTCTGAGGGTGGTCCTCGGGTCGGTGCGAATCTGAAAATGCAGGTGTTCAGGGGCGAGAGGGGTGTCTTCGGTGGAGGTGGTGACGCTGATGGAGTCTTTGAAGACGATGGCGATACCTCCTCCTACTTGGTTGGTGCGGTCTTTTCTGGAGATCTTGTAGCCTTCGGGGATGGCGGTGGCGATGTCTGGAGCAGAGGAGGTGTTCATCCAGGTCTCCGTGATGAAGGCGACGTCCGGGGCTGTGGAGTCCAGGAGGTCCCAGAGTTCAACGGCGTGCTTGTGGACGGAACGAGCGTCGACCAGGATGCACTTGAGGTGGTTGATGGCGCATGGGCTTGTGGTCGTGGTAGTTGCATGGTGGAAGATGCGTTTGCAGGAGTTGCAGGCGAAGGGTCCATGGGTGCGTTTGGGGTGAGCTTGGAAGCAGGTGTTGGAGCGTCCTGGGTTGAGGGCGTGGAGGGTGGTGGAGTCGTAGCGGGTCAGCGGGGCTTGGGAGAGCTGGGGACCAGGGGTCGTGGTGCTGGGCGCGGGCCAGGTGCGGACGGGCGCAGACGGGCTTGCCTCTGGCGCGCCTCCGGCGCTCCAGCGGCACGCTGCGCTGCGGCCGCCATATGAGGTAGGAGGGGGGGAGGGGGGGAGGGGTCAGCTGGGGGTGAATGGGAGCTGGGGGGCGGGGGCGTGCAGGAGGTCGCGGCGGGAAAGCTCGAGGGAGGGGGGGACAGGTAGAGTGAGAAGAGCTGGGGGAGGGAGGTTTAAGGGTGGAGGGGGGTGAGTGTTAGGAGGTTTAGGAGATTAGGGAGAAAGATAGGAGTAGGCTTGTGAAGATAGGGGAGGGGGGGTTGTAGAGGTGGGTGAGGGTGAGAGGTAGAGTGAGAGGATAGGTAGATAGGTAATAGAGGGGGTGGCGTGAAGGGGGGGAGAGATAGAGAAATAGATAGAGAAAATAGATAGAGAAATCGATAGATATAGAAATAGATAGATAGAGAGATAGGTAGATAGGAGGAGGTGGAGAGTGAGGGAGTTAGATAGTGGGATAGAGAGATAGAGAGATAGGTAGAAAGGAGGAGTGAGGGAGGTAGATAGCGAACGGGTTAGATAGGGGTGATAGAGAGGGGGAGGCGAGTGAGGGAGGGGGATGAGGCAGGAGCAGGAGGGCAGGCGCGGGGAGAAGAAGACAGAGGAGGCAGAAGAGCCGAAGGCAGAAGATAGAAGACAGAAGAGCAGAAGACCGGAGGAACAGAAGATCAGAAGACCGGAAGAACAGAAGAACAGAAGACCGGAAGAGCAGAAGAACAGAAGACCGGAAGAACAGAAGAAAAAGAAGAACACAGAAGAACACAGAAGAACACAGAGGAACACAGAGGAAGATACAGAAAACGAAGAGCAGAAGGCAGAAGACCACAGAAGAAGATGAGGAAGAAGAGAGGCGACAGGAGAGGCTGAGAAGCACACAGAAGAAGAGAGAAGACGGGGAAAAGAAGAGTACAGAAGAAGATTACAGACGAGGAGCGAGGAGGAAGAACAGAGAAGAAGAAAAGAAGAAAAGAAGCAGGAGCAGGAGAGAGGGTGAGTAGCGCGGGGCAGAGCGAGGGGCTGGGAGGTGGGGGGTACTTACTGTGAGGTGGGTCTCAGGAACTCAGGAACCTGGAGGAGCTGGAGGAGCTGCAGCGGCAGGGGGAGCGACCTACCCTTGGGTAGCACCATGCTGGTTTCTCCCAGTCAAACATTTTGCTTTCTGACTTGGTCTCTGAAATGGAAGTCAGAATCCTCCTGTGGGGCCAGGTTGCAGGCTAACCCTACCAAAGTCTTCTCAAAGCTGAATAGCTTTGGGAGAATGTCCTGCTAAATCCATTGAGTTTGGAGAGAAAAGCTCTGAGTGGGAGAAATTCAAATTTTGCAGCTGACAAATTCCTTGCATCGAACAGATACTTTTCACACTATAGCTAGGTCAAGATTTCTACCAAAAGGATCAGGTCAAGGATGCATCCCTTGTAGTGCATTGATTTGGTTACATGCTATATCATGTTGAGCGTGTCAATGTGTAACCATGGTGTTACCATGCACTACCCATGTGAAAGGTGTCAAGTGTGTCCTTAGGGGGATCCCAGTTAGGAGGAAAATGCTACAAAGTGAAGAAAAAACCTCTTCAGCATTCTTTGCACTTCTTGATTAAAAATGGTAAATTAATGTAGAAGATGAAAATCAAAGCACCAAAACTACCCTAAAAAAGGGCTGCGAAATAGCTCAGCATAGACTTTCAGAACTAGAAATCAAGGCAGGAATGCAACTACAAGGCAGAACATAAATCAGAACTAAAACCGGTAGCAAGTGAACAATGATTGCAGTAAAAAAGAAGGGACCATATGCACTGTGATACATCGGTCCTATGTAGGTGCCTGTTTACTATGATCTAAAAAGGAAATTATATTAGAGAAATAGATTAGCTCCATCTTGGATTGGCAACTTTGGGCAGCTATCACTGGAAAGCCACCATCTTAGCAAAGGTTATGCATAAGTCTAGCCCGACTATATGTTCTGCGATACTGCCTCCTGTAGGTACAGAAAGAAGAACACCCTCTGTTTCACATACTTATCCCCATTTAGCTTACATTCTCAAACCAACACTCTTCAGGGTGGTAGGGTGGTGTGGCACAGAAGCTAAAGAGCCCAACTGTGAGTGACTGCTGACATTGAAATGCCAGTGAGATCTGATAAATGAAGAGAGGGAGGGAGATATGCCATCCTGTGCATTGAGCATGGGGCAAAAAACTCACTGCTTTACCAAGCATGGAGCACAGAACCTACTATTTTCTCAAAAATATTAATTGCTGCCACTGGTAAATTCCTGGCACAGGTGTAGCAGAAGGAAGCTAAGAAGGATTTGTCTTGTTTTCTTCATGTATTGTATGCATGTTTTGGATGATTAAGGTTGTGAGGTAGTTACACTTTTCTTATATGTTCTGTCCACGGGCCTGCACATGAAATGGACTGGTTGAATGAGTTGCAGAGACAGAGAGACGTGAAGTGAGGTGCTCTATGGAGTTAATTAATACTTGTTAACCTACAGCACAGGAGCAGAAAGACTTTTGGACAACTGCAAATCTGTTCTTTTTTGCATATTCCGACTCTGTGATGAATGTTGTGACCTTTGAAAGCAAAGTTTTCCAGCACGTCAGGTTGTTGCTGTGAATCAGTCTCACTGATGAAGAGCACATCGAGGTCTGCAATGTCTGGAACATTGAGGACTGCAGACATTTCTATCATATTTAGTTATTTGTGGGTAAGTAGTGTTTAGTCTTTTGTTTATGAGGCTGAAATTGTGTATAATGTGCACTTACTGCGGGTTCTTGAAATGTCAGGATCTGGGAGAGAATGCGGGTATGGTCAGTGCGGTGTGTGAGATAATATACATGTTGAAGTGTCAACATAAAAGTGCTTTAGATACTTTGCAAATAAAATATAAACAATGTGATCAGACACAAATCATACGTTTTAAATCAGTTTATTCTAACAAATGTTGATGAGGTTTATCTTTGGGGCTTTTTTACCCTTCAATGTATGTGATTGAGTATGCAAAATTGAAAGGCATACAGCAAATACAGCAACAACGGATTGGCTGTTGTCCATATTGTTTGGTAAGTGACTCAGGCTACTCACAGGGGTACACTTTACTCATCATATATACTGACTAGGTGGCACGCAATTATTCATATTCTAAATTTAACCTTAAACTGTGTACTATTATTGGGAAGGATTTCAAAAACACGATATTTAACCCTTGTAATGAGAACAGAAAAGTGCATGGAAAACTACCAAATGTGCAGTTATTATTAAATAAATGTGAACATATTTTTCTAAATGTTTTTCAATGTGTTGTTTTGTTTTTTATCAGGAAAAGTTCAGGAAGAGATTGACAGAGTCATAGGCTTGGAGCAGCCAAACACTGTGCATCGTAAGCTTATGCCATACACAGATGCCGTGTTACATGAGGTTCAGAGATTTGGCAACATTCTGCCATTAGGTTTGCCACGTGAGACCACTGTGGATACAAACTTCAAAGGCTTTTTTATCCCAAAGGTAAGAAGGAATTTACAATTTTCAAATTTCCTAAATAAGACTATTTTGCATGACATTATTTTAAAATAATTTTGGGTTTGGGAGTTTTAAGTGTACTGGCATCAAACAAAATCCTTCAGATCGATTGAGATTTAATATTGGCTTCAAAATTAAAAAAACTTTAGGGTTACGAATCTTCCAATCTTAATGTTGTCCAATATCTATATTCCTCCAAATGCACTACAAAAAAGTGAATAGTATACATCACTATACCTGAACCCATTCACAATTAATGGCAAAAGTGAAAGTTCAGTTCATACTCCAAGGAGATCTGAATGCCCCAAATCCAACAAAAGTTCCGCAAACCTTTGGGAAATACTTGACATGAAAATTGATATTAACTCTTACTTTTGGTCCATTATATTAAGGCTCCTAGTGATTAATCTTACAAGCCCGATTTCCTCAGATATACTTGCTGGGCCATGACACTTTGTGGGCACAAAAGGTACTCTCTCGGATTATTATCTAGCAATTCTATCTTTATTTCAGAAAATTGTTTCCTATGAAATTGTAGTTAGGAGAGAAAGCGACAACTTGCTGCAAGTTACTGAAATCGAATGGGGCATCAAGCACACTAAGGGGGTCATTCTGACCCTGGTGGTAGACTACCGCCAGGGCCAACGACCGCGGGAGCACCGCCAACAGGCTGGCAGTGCTCCCATGGGCATTCTGACCGCGGCGGTACAGCCGCGGTCAGATACGGGAAACCGGCGGTGTCCCGCCAGTTTCCCACTGCCCAGGGGAATCCTCCATGGCGGCGCTGCCATGGGGATTCCGACCCCCTTACCGCCAGCCTGGTTCTGGCGGTTTTGACCGCCAGAACCTGGATGGCGGTAACGGGTGTCGTGGGGCACCTGGGGGCCCCTGCAGTGCCCATGCCACTGGCATGGGCACTGCAGGGGCCCCCTAACAGGGCCCCACCAAGATTTTCAGTGTCTGCCAAGCAGACACTGAAAATCGCGACGGGTGCAACTGCACCCGTCGCACCCCTTCCACTCCGCCGGCTCCATTTGGAGCCGGCATCCTCATGGAAGGGGGTTTCCCGCTGGGCTGGCGGGCGGCCTTTCGGCGGTCGCCCGCCAGCCCAGCGGGAAACTCAGAATTACCGCGCCGGTCTTCTGACCGCGTAGCGGTATTCTGCCGGCGGGACTTTGGCGGGCGGCCTCCGCCGCCCGTCAAAGTCAGAATGACCCCCTAAATATCTAAAGACCGTAGCTGAACCAGAAGTAAAGTCAACTGTTAGAAAACGTAGATGGATGCAGCATTGTTATATGCATTGGAGAAATCAATATGGAATTGAGACTAGTAATAATTCTGTGACCGATTATTCTGGGACAGACTATTAGACACTGCAAAGATGTCCTTCTATCATACTGGATTTCTATTTAGGAGCTGGGAATAAATCTGTCGGTATCACAGACAAGGAGACATGATAAAAAAGCATTTGGTGTTCACAAGAGCTAGGATTTATAAAAAGAAACCTACATCATCTGATCAGGCACCAAACAATAATGGTATTGTCTTATTACAATTAGACTGCAAGACACGTAAATGAAAGTATAAACAAAAGTTCTGAAAGGAACCCGTTTCTTTTGAATCAAAAAGATGGCATGATTTCAAGCTTTGGACCACTATGTATGTCTCTAAGAAATTGTGGGGAAAGGTAACAGCCAGGACCAGAATTAGAGCATTTGGATCCAGGACAACACAACATTCTTGTCAGAACTTTACTGTGACGATCAGGAAAAAGAATTCCTGAACTGAGGCAAATACGATCTCCCTTGTACATCATGGAACAAATTATTATAGGTGTGCTAGATCTCACCAAACAAATTAGTGCCCCAGTGCTTGCCCCACAACTATTTAAATTATTACAGTGGATCTGATACCAGACATTTTGATAAGGAGAGCTAACTTCCTCAATCTAAGCACCAAACAAATACGAGCATTACAGTACAATATGGTGCTCTGTGTTTATACTCCCACCAGTCTGTAGTGCTCACTTTCAACCTTGCATTAGTGCAATAATAATGACCTTTAATTAAAAGTGAAAACTCTAAAATGTTGATATTCATGCAGATTAAACATACCAATAGTTTGAACATCAGAAGAAAGATTATTCACCAAATAGCCTCCTATCAATACCTGATGGCTCAGCAAAACAACAACATAGACCAAAGCTGTCAACTCCAAGCCCTTGAGAAATAGTGTGTGCAATTTCAACATCGTCAACTCTATACCAAATTCTAATAGCCCAGCAGGAATAATCATATTGGAATTATTTGGAGCAAGTTTCCTCCTTGCCATCACTTTCGGTTCTCCATCTGGCTGGGCTAAATTGAACAATGATCTAAAATATACTGTCTCTTGTTGTAAAACATGTTTAGTCTTCCAAATAGCACCTTCATAAGTCAATTAAGATTTGAATTTAGTTTGGTTAACCTCTCCAGGGCAGTACACCTCCAGTTCCTAAAATCTCTGATGAGAAACCCCAAAACAATCTGAGTTGGAAAGATTTTTCTTCTGTGTCTGAATTTTTTTACATAAATTGCATCCCAAAGAATAATGGAACCCTCAGTAAGTTGGATATGACCATAGAATAGGACAACTGCATGAATTATAGTTCAATCAATATTAAGGCTGAAGAAGTAGCTATAGACCTGTTCTTTTGGGGATAATATTGAGAGTTAGTAAATCCTAAAAGGTGGCAAGACTTAACATATTCATTTACCAATCCTGCACCTCAGACTTAACTTAAAGACCATCTTAAAGCAACAATCAGAGACAAATTGATGAGATTTATGTTCTAGCTTTTAACATTGGCAGAAACACGAGCTGGTTGAAAATTGTATTTTTTGTAATATGTTTTTAATGTCTGCTCTAGCAGATGAATTGATAAATTTGCTAAATTCAAACTGAAAACATACTTTGATTGCTAATAAATATGTTTATACATTTTGAACATTAATTTATATTTAATTATATTTAAATAATTTAATTTAACATGATTTCCTGTAGGGTTTTATTTCAATCCACAATTTATTGTTGATAGTTGTGTTATTATATTCCAATCCTGAAGAAAAGTGGAAAATGTAATTAGAAACTGAGGGTATGTTTTTAGAGTCAAAGATTCTGCCTCCATTACCAAAGAACAGTGCCATGCCTCATGTGCTATTTTGTAAGTCATCCCTGACATTTGGACCCTTTCCCATTTGTGAATGTAAAAAAGAAAGACTACTACCCGCTCTCAAACAAACTTGAAACAAATAGTAAACTTTTCTTTTTAAATGTAGTCTTGTTTCAGTTGAAGAAAACTGACTGCATTTAAAAAGTAAAGTTTGCTTTATGAAAATGGGAAAACAAACACGGTGGTCTTCTGATCTCAGAAGAGCACCATCCCTGTGATGGCATCCAATTAAAATGAGTCGCCATTCAAGACGCACCTCTTGAATATTGATGAGGTAGGTTGGATTGCAACCCACTACAATTTGCTACTTTTTGAATTGATGTGCATGAAGTCGGTACACAACTTTCGATCAATTTTTGCAAAATTAAATTTCATACAGTTTTGTATTTTTCTTTGATAGGGGTAGTTATATATTTAGGTGGTAGTAAGACCAATTTTCTTCCTGGATTTTGAACTTTCTAGAGCTGTTTATAGTTGTTTCTTTATTGCTTTTTTGTCTCAGTCTTACGTTAATATTTTTCTTGACTACAGGTTCCTGCACCTTGCACCAATTCACCATATATTTTATTGCTCTTTTGATATTTAGGGTGCGCTAACCTGACTTACAACACTATGTTGGTTGAAGAGATCTTTCTGTACTGGCGGATCTTTAAAGTATTGTTTTCAACATATATTTCTCATTCAAAAAAGTTATGTTGCCAGGCATTATGACTTTGAGTCAGTGTTCAAAACCTCTTGTGTTTGATTTAACAGACAATAATTTTTCTCCATATATAATAAGAATCTAGGTTACCATAGGAGGCATCGGACAACTGAAGCCTCTGAACTTACTAGTGTTGGTCCCGTCTCTGGGCGGTGGGGGGCTTAAATAGTCCTAAATTCATGTTTCCAAACTATCACTATTAAGAAATATCACTCAAAGAGGTCACATAACCTGATAGACTAAAGAGAGTTTTTTCAGCATGCTAGAGAAAAGAACTTTAAAAAAAATCTGGAACTAATTCTTTCATATTTTTAGACAATGCTTCTTGCATGATGTACATACCAAATATGTTCAAGGCTCAGCTCGTGTATGGGCTCTTAGAGCCAAGCAAGGCTGACAGCTCGGTTCAGGCTCAGCTCACACTCTTACTTTGTTAACCTTCGCCCACCTCTACCAGCTTGCAGCAACAAATAATTTATGTTGTTGGTGCAGACAGTTGGTGTGATTGCCACTGTCAGACTATGACCTCAAACAGCCCCCTGAAGCTACATCCCTTTGCTTTCCCCATTTCCCAATGGCGATCACCTTCAACTTCAATCAACAGTTTTTCTCCTTTTCTTCATTCACCTCTCTCCTCTTGTAAGTCACTCCATGCGGTTGCTTTTTCTTCAAGCCATAACACTAACAAAGGGCTAAGAAAAGCTGTCCACCCTGCCTCTCCTACAGACGTTAAGAGATATCCATATTTAAGCTTCAGTTCAATAGGCACTTTACAGCGCTGGTCCCACTTGCAACTGCAACTGCTTCATTAATTATAGCCACTCTTCTTCAGTCTTTTAGATGCTTCATTTTGTAGCCAAACATGAGTTTTGAGAGCTAGGTCAGGATTGGCAGGAAATATCTTTATATTGATCAGAATAAAATCAAAAAGCATAATGTCATTTATATGAGCCAGGGAAGATATTTATATGAAATCTGGAGCTATTACACAAGGTTTGCCATATTTGTGCATGTGTACTCATCCTGTCCATGTGTTTGTATTTAATTATGGTACTTGTAGACATGTTTATAATGGTATAAACAGGACTGCAGGCACCAAAATGCAAAGAAAAATGATTACTACATGAGATGCTAGTGATGTAGTAAGAAAAATGCCTAGTTCTGAGCATTCGGCATATGTTTGAAAGAAGAATATTGCATCATGCAGTTTGCCATTGTTGACATGCTGGGGCCCGGGAATATTTTTTTTCCCTCTATGGGTTAAATGACCACCAGCACACAGAGGAGACACCATCACCAATCTCACCTATAGAGGGCGACTGAATCTTTTGTTTTAGTGAACAGTGTAGCAGTCAGAATCATTCAATCACAAGTCAATGACAATATATTATAAACAATATTAATCTCAATGAAAATTAAACACTAAATCAAACTCTAAATCAAATAAAGTTTCACATTTTTATTACAATCCCAAAATCAATGTCATGAAATGGTGCGCAAAAACAAGTTATTAATACATAAAAACCATAGGCTGACCGAAAGGTAACAAAAAGATCTAGGCCCAGATTTAAGAGGGCTAAGAGCCATTCAAGACATAGTAATGTCAATTTTTTTACACTAATGTGGCATTAGATAGCCAAAAATGCTGCACGATATTTACAAAGTGGCGCAGTGCATGCATTTGTACCCTTTTGCACTACATCATGCCTGCGCCAGGCATAATGTATGCAAAGGGGGCATTCCCTCATTAAGGGGGCCGCAAATGTGATGCAAAGAAATCTATGAGATTTCTTTGCAATAATTTCTCGGCACTTTTAATGCCTGCTTTAAGCAGGCATTAAAAGGAGGCTATCATTGGTTACAGTGGGCCTCTGGGTGCTTTGCAGGATTAGCATCAACATTCTTTACACTAACCCTGCAAAGCGCCAAACTAGAGTGAAAAATTCTGACACTAGTTCCCTAACTACCGCCATGGTGCACCGTATATTAAATACAGGGCACACATGGTGGCATTACGGGTGCGCTAAGGGGTGCAAGAGAAGTGGAGCTGCACTAGGTGCAGCACCATTTTTCATAAGTATACCTCTTCGACTGCTAAATGTCAACACTGTTAAAAACTCCAAAATAATAATGTAAATTAACAACAACACAATATGCTCATTATTGATAGAATTAAAAGCAGATGATGGTGACATCAGTAAACCATCAAAATAAATTTTTCACAATCACTTTCAGATTTCAGATTTCAGAGTTGGGCCATTCCTATCACTAACACAAATTTTGACTTGCATGTGTGGGAACGGGCTCACACTTGCAGGCAAAGTAAAAGTAGAAAAAAGACAAAAATAATCTGGAAAAACATCTATACTCAGGTGTAAGTGGCTAACTGAAAAGGAAACAAGAAACAACATTTAGTTATACCTCTCCTCATGAGACAGCATACAAAGTTGATTCATCAAAACAGGACAGTCACCTTCTTCCTGCATCAGTTGACAGCAACATCAAGACAGTGCAGAATATTGGCTGCATATAGGACAATTCAGCAGTTCAGGATTAGTTGGCCATATTAGTATTGAACCGCAGAATAGATTCGGGCAGTTAAGACTAAGATAGGAAAACTCATCAGGGGACTTAAAGAATAAGAGTGTGACCTAAGACTCATACAAGGTTCTGGACAGCTTTGAGGCAGGAGGAGAACTTCTTCAAGTTTCTCACTAATTAAAATAACCACAATCCTCTTGATTGGTCCTTCAGGTGGGTGCACTTCAGACGTCAGATTCAGCATCCAATAGCAGCAGATGACACCATCAAATTTGTAACTATTCCAAAACTTCTCAGCAAAAGTGCATTGTTAATTTCATGACTTCGTACAATTCTGCGAAAATATTGCATTTTCTAGTTACTTGCTACTTGAGATCCTTTCTCACGACACACAATAAACTAAACTAATACATTTCACATGACAACTACAAATGTCCTGTCTTGTTCGACAGCTAGAACAAATAATGCATCATTGTTATTTCTAAAGCGTTTCTTGCCTCCAGTACAATAGGACATTCAACATTAACAGTCTTGGAAAAGAATTCAGATCAGAGGGGACAAAACAAACAAGTGACTTTCCATTACTGCAGCAAAATGGATCTTTCAGGTCTAGTGAAGCTAAGAAAGACTTAATATACATTAATACATTAACAAACCTATTGCGCACCATACAATTTATATCAAATATGCAAAGCAAATTATTTAATTGCAAACTTTATAACGGTAGAACAGTTTAAATGTGCATTTATTTTTCTGCACACATGTACCTCATGTTAATGAAATAATTTATTCAGTATGATTAATTTATATTCATTTAATACTTCAATTCTTAATCTACATTTTAATAAAACACCCTAACGTTAGCTCATATTCGTACTTTCATTTAATAAAATAAAAACATCTCATGTTAAAACATAGTTTTAAATACGAATGGTGGCCACATGGTTCACCAGAAGTCAAATGTGCACTTTTTACAACTCATTATTTTCTCTGTTAGACCCTTAAATGTAGGTTAATTCATCACCATATGCTAACTTCTATGACACTAATATATTTAATAAATTTGATCTCTCTCGCCGTATCACGTCCAAATTACAAAATTGAACAGCACAATATTACTATCAATATGCAGTACCAGCTCATGTAAAAAATGCACATTGCATTAACATAAGCATGTGCTGGTTGTCATGTGTTACTGTTATGTGGCATTATTGTCCAATATACATGTTCATGGACCAATGCCTATTGCATCTGTTCAATACTGCATGTCAAAGGACATTGCTTTCTGCCTTGTCATTTTCAACTGTGAAAAATGTCATGAATCTGGGAAATTCGGTGTGGCACCAGAAAATGTCGGGCCTGTGTCCCAAGCCTATGTGGCTGCGACACTGCTTTGTGCAAATGTTTAAACTGAGCAATTTCCAGGACTTTCAAACTATGGTAGATGTAACACGAGTTTTCTTATTCTGGAATCTAGTTGCGTGCTGAGCTTAATAACTGAAATGCATCCGATGGAATTGCAACAGTAAGAATGAGCTTTTTCAAACACGGTTGAAATGACAGTATGAAGAGTGTTTGACATGCACAAATGGACTACATGCAATGTGTGCTTGAACCACTGAATTATACATGCATTCAAACTGGGTTTTGTACTTCACATTGCATTGCTCTGTATATGCTGCAAGTGCACCATGTTGTACAATGTGCTGTGTGTCAATACCGTAGTGTATATATCATTGTAGTGTTAATGCTTTCTATCTAAAGAAGCATTATGTTTTGTCTTTCGGGTGTTGCATTATTACTTTGGAAATGGACAGAATATTATGTAGTGGATAATTAAAACTGGGTGACTTGGGCGGGTAAGAGGTCATATTTAGAACTCTTTAAGCATTAGGCTCTTGTGCTTCCTCATGGGACTGTCCAGGGCACTGTCCATTTCTTTTAACTGGGCACTCTTATACCTCTCCACCTCTGTTTTAATTATGGTTCTTATTCATCATCAGCAACCACCTTTATTCAGAATCTTTTTGATCCATAAAAGTGCACAATGTAAGGCATACACACATAAAATCACAGTACACAAAAAAATATAATAAGATAAAAATCTGGTCAATCTTTCTGCAAATTCCTGAGATACATGATTGACTTTAAAAGACATGCAACATTAAAAATTACAAGTTCATTAGTCAACATCGATAAAATTATAAGATTGGGGCAGACTTAAAGAAATGCCTTATCCCTCAATAGCAGGATAATAAAAGCTAGTCTCGGTTCAATAAAATCTTTACAAAACATCACAAAATGAAGGGTATCCTGCGGAGTCACATTTTCACAACCGAAGTCACCCACATGCCCAGGAACATAACACCCACTAGAGAAGCTATGAATAAATGCAGACGATTTCATGTGAACCTGGTAAAGAAGAATCATTTGTTGTTATTTTTAACTAGTGCAAGATATGGTTCTATCTTCTGTGTTGTTGTCAACAACACATACCTGTGAACCATGGGCTTCATTAGTTCCGACTCTCTATGCAGAGATCTTCTTTTTAAAAAGCTGTTCTTCACCCAGATTCTCTCTGCTTTGCATATACTCTCAGGATTGTTAAAAAACTCCCCCCACCCCAGGTGTGGTATGAAATCCTTAATATATTTAAAGTAGGGAATTGTGGGAGCTCAATCAAGTGGAAGACAACCGCTTAAAATCAACCTGTTCAGGCTTAGTTCGTCCTCGATCCACAATCTAATCCATCACAAAAAAAGGGCTGAGGGCAAATAAATCACTCAAATAACCTACATCCAAATCCTCATGGAAACACAGGGATGGGGTGCCATGGGGAACACATAATAATTAACACTTCAAAAATGTATTTTCAGGGACCTGAAAGTGGTTAATTGCCACTTAGCCCCAGATGTCGCTTCCACATAATACCTTTGAGACCTGTTTTGCTTGATAACTCATCTCCAGGGTCTTAAGGGGTTTGCCACCCAACTTAGCGGCAAAGTTGAAAACTATGGCTACAGAGCAGCTAAGCTTCTCATTCTTAGGTGTCACAGGGTTTGCAACTCAAGATACCTAAATATGGAATAGCCTTGACCTTGGCAACTACATGGTTGCAGATGCTAAAAGATTGAGTCTTAGTTAGGCTGTGACCCACAACCATCACATAGGACTTTGAGAAATGACTGCCAGGTCAAGTTTCTCCATAAAGGCAACAAAGGTGTGTAGAAGAGTTTGCAATCCCCTAGCGGCCCCTGTATCAGGACTGCATTACCACATATAGCAGGACAGGGAGCAAACGAGTACCAATGTGAGGACAATCAACCTTCAATGCTTTGAAAACTTGCTAAAGACTATTAGTATCAAGGGGAAATAAAAAAGGGGGCACTAGGCACCCTTGACAGACCCTTCTTCCAACTTTAATACAATCAGTGTGAGTTAACTGACTTGAATACCCAACTGACACAGTTGTGTGAGTATGGAGGTTGTGCAAAAAAATAAACAATATTTGGGTCCACACCATCACGAAAAGAATATCCCACAATTTATCCCTATTGAGCATGTTGAAAGCTGGCATGAGGTACATAAGGGCCAGATGAAGAGAGTCAAGGTGGGCAACGGTATATTTATTAATCACTAGGTATAGGTTCAGACACTAGTCAATGGTGGACTTTCCTTGTCTGCAGGTCAGAGATAATATTTTTCTCCTCCTCCCAGCACATAACCTAGCCAGCAGTACACGCCCCAAGACCTTTATGACTGAGTCAATGATGAATATAGGTTTATAACATTGTGGGTTATCTTTATCCCCCTTTCTGAAAATGGGAACTCTAACTGATCTGGACCAAGAGTGAGGGGATTCTCTCGGACTGCAGTGTTTAAAATCGCAGTCAAGGTGGGACCCCCAAAGCATAACGTCACTAAGGAACAAATCAGGGGGGATACAATCTGGGCCTGGAGCCTTGGTACTCGTTAGACCTTGAATTCCTTGAGCGACTTCTTCTAAGTTGAAAAACAAGTACAACCACAGTAGGGTCGGAATCATGGGTGACGTTGCCTCAGCTAATGATGAATGGTTATAAATTTCTTCAAAGTGAGCACCCACTGGTTGACAGCAATATGGTGACATACAGCAGTATAATTCGCCCACGCAAAACAGGGCTGATTAACAATGCGTCAAAAGGTTAAGCTGCTTTACCACGAGCTGGCTTGCGCCAGGTCATCCCACGTGTGTGTTCTCAGAATGTCTTTTCATTTCTTTCGCTCAGTTTTATAGGTTAAACAAAGGGATGGCAACACGGTCTCTATCTCTGGGGCTGGATTTTAATGCTCTCTTTAGAGTCTGTAAGGACTTTGAGCATCCAGAATCAAACCATCTCTAGTGAAGGGGAGATGAATTAGTTACTGGATGAGATATGAACATAGCAACTATTTTAGAGGTATTCTCAAAGGCCTCAAACATAATTGATCACTGGCAAGCATATCTAAACAAGTAACAGAATCCTGAGCACAACTATGAAAGAGGATGTGTTTAAACTGCTTGGGCTCCACCAATGCCCAACTTGTGTGCCTTCCCTTATCAGTGAAACAATGGGCACCAAGTGACATTTGAGTGATGGATAAAATGGGTTACTGCCAACTCAAGTGAGAAAAAATCGGATTGTGGCCACTAAAAACACTGTGTAGTATATTGAACCTAGAGATCAATGAAAAAAAGGGACAGAACCAAATATAAAATCATTTATAATTGAACATCTACTGCCCATAACAGTAGGAAGAAATTGAGGGCTAAAGGCGTACACCAGCTTTTTCATAGAGAAAACTAAGTTGTTATTATTCAAACAATTATTTAACTCAGTACCATCTCTTGAGTGTTACATGTGTAAGTCCTTCTGAATCCTTCATGGAGGCTTCTTGATCTTAACAGTTAGAGGGCACTCACAAAGGTGTATGTTTAAATCCACAATGAATAAGTTAGGCCAGCCATCCTCTTTGTCAGAAAGATACTCAATAAAAGAACCCAGACGTGATATACTAGAAATGTTTGGTAGGCCTGTTACTGTGTTTTAAAAATGCAGTAGATGAAATACAAGGGAACCAGGCAGTTTCATCCTTAGTGCTTGTAAAACTGGAGAGCCAGAGGATAATTCATTAACACGTCCATTCACTTCGAAGAAGATGTAGGTCACTAAACCCCCTTTAACCCTGCCATAGGTTGAAGCAAGAGTTGAGACAGAGTACACTTTATAACCCCTTAGAAAGAGTCGGTTTAAAGTCTACCATGACTCCTGTAAACAAATTACATTACATTAACTTTCCTAATAAATAAATCCCAGTTCGGGTGACTAAATTCAAATGAAAGAAAGAGAGAACTGGCAGCAGGGAGGGTATCAGGGATCAAGTAGGAAACATGAAGATCGAGTCAGTCACAAGGATCCAAGGAGCTCAAAGGGGCAAACTAATTTACAGATTCCAGAGATGTAGTTGCCGGAAACTTCAAGAGCAGAGGATGACCTGAACAGCCCATTTGTGTCCAAGGTGCCAGACAGACAACCTCCGGCCTGTAGAAAAAAACTCAGCTGCAACACCTGAATTGCAGGACTGTTTAACTGATCTGCAGGGTCCAACAGCTGCCAAAACCTGCACAGCTTCGAGAGACCAATTGAAATAGCCACCACTGAGTCTTTCTCATAAGCTTTCATGTCTTTTCCCAATGAGCTTACTCTTCTCACCATATTTATCCATTGCTGGATATGGGGACCTAAGTTTGAATGGCAGCTAGGCCATTGCATCACCTCATTTTTTAACTAGTCAAAGGACTCACTCATACCTCAGGCCAGTGGTGGTATGTTCCAAATCACCACTACTTAATGAGTTGCAGCAGGTGGAAAGTCTATAATGACCTTGCTCTTGATGAGAGCTGGGTGGGCCTGAGAGGCACGTGAATGGTCAACAGTCAACACTCAGATCCAAGGGAACAGTGTGGTCCAGGTGTTGCCATCTGGGTATTGACCAGGTTTGCTGGTTTGAATAGATTTAGATGCTTTAGTAAGGGATTAAGGCCTGGCTATCGAGGTGGCTACAGGTGCCTGGTTTTTGGGGGTAGGCTTGAGATGACACTGACAAAGATTTTGTCAATTTCAGCACCAAACTTGTTAAGTTTCTCCCTTACTGGAGCCAGACATTTATTGAGGGCAGCAATAAATTTGGTAAGAAGGGGGATCCATGCAGAATCATCACACGTATCTGGCAAATAATACTTGTGGCGGTCAACGTGTCAGGGATGTGGTTATGCATGCCATTGATTCTGGAAGTCATATGCCTAGAAATCCGCTTCCACTTAGCGGCTGGGTTACAGTTAGAAATTGATTGCTGGGGCCGGTGAATCCACAGGAGAGCCCGGGGCAGTAGCATTTAACAGAGTGTCCACCAAAAGCATGGGCCCTACATGTTCCCCCAAAAAGATGTGGTTAGCATCAGTAGGTGAAAGAATGGTATCGGGCCCAACAAAATCCAGCTGCGGTCTTCTGTATGCGTGGTACGGTGGCTAGTGCTTGTTGAGCAGAGCTGAGAGGTCTGGTGGGGTAATAGAAGATGAGACAGTGGTGGAGGCAGGCGGGTCCTAGGTCATGGAGGGCCTTGTATCCATGGGCGAGGAGTTTGAAGTTAATTATTTTCTTCATAGGAAGCCAGTGGAGGTCTCTAAGGTGATTGGAGATGTGTTTGCAGCAAGGAATGTCCAGGATGAGTCTGGCGGAGGCATTTCGGATGTGCTGTTCTTCTAGGTGGTGCCGGCGTCAAGGACGTTGCCATAGTCAAGTCTTCTGGTAACCGGGAGCATGGGTTACTCATCTGTGGCAGTGAGGAGGGTGGTCTCCGTGCTGTGGTTGCTCCTGATTGGGAGATGTCCAGGATGATGTTGTCCTCGATGTGCATACAGAGCTGAGCGTTGATGGCCTTTTCGATTACCTTGGCTGGGAAAGGCAGCATAGAGATGGGGCTGTAATTTTGAAGGTCCAGGGGGTTGGCCGTGGGTTTTTTCAGGAGTGGGCAGATCTTGTCATGCTTCCAGTCCTCTAGGAAGGTCTCTGTCTCTATGGAACAGTTGAGGTTGTGGCAGAGTTCAGGTGCGATGTGTCATCTTTGTTGAAAATATGATGAGGACAGGGGTCCGTAGAGGCTCCGGGGTGGGTGTTGCTCATGATGGTGTAGGTCTTGTCTGTGGTGAGGGTGGTCCAGCGGTGCAGGATCTGTGACGGTTTGGTGGGTCGGAGCTGGGGGGGTTGTTGGAGGGCTCGGAGGGTCTTGGGATCCGAAGCTGTCATATATGTCTTTGATTTTCCAGTGGAAGAACTTGGCTAGTCTGTAGCAGATGTCTTGAGATGGAGGGATGCTTGCCGTTTCTGATTGGGGTTTGTCAAACTCTTTCACCATGGTGAAGAGTGGTGGCACTAATGACGTGGTGATGGGATTTGGTGACAGCTTTGAAGGCCTCGAAGTCTTCCGGGGACTTGCTGTTTCTCCATCTTTTCTCTGGCCATCTGCAGGCGCGCCTGGTGTCCTGGAGTGCGGGATAGAAGCAGCTGGCCTCCAAGAGCTGGTATTTAGCTTAGTAATGATGCCCACAGCTCTGTCTATGGTAGTGCTGTTGGGGCTCAGCACGGGTTTGGTGTTTCTAATTTTCCTTATTCCTATGACAAAAATGCAGAAGCCCCACAATACTATGACTGTCCCAGGAGAAACTGAAGGCAGTGATGGCCAGTCAAGACTGAGTAAAATATAAGAGAGAAACGGAAGACATCACTTACTTCCTTGCAAATGTATCGAAGCAGCGTGGCAGATACATCCCCAGTCAATGAACTAAGATACAGGCCCAGTCCAGCCATGTGGATGGACTCAGATGGGCCCGCTCTTGAACCAGTGTTCATCTGGGCATGCGTCTTGGCACGTCGATTGATGAAGGAGCTGACGCGGCCATTTAATGCACCCTGCAGGGTGGGACTGCTCCTAGCAACTCCTGCTGCATCGCAAGGTTCTTCCAGGGTCTCAGCACCAGAAAGGGCTTCCCGCACTGTGGGAGGTGATGCAGCTTTTTAAAGCACCCGATGGCACTGCAATGCTTCAAGCACCTCCTGCCACGTCTCAATGTTCTCCCGGTGCCTCAGCACCAGAATAAACTTCCCCATTTCTTATTGAAATGTAGGTGAACATATAACTCACTATGGAAATGCATTGGAACAATACTTTTTTGGGAAGTCACAATAGCGAAATAAATAAGATTCACTTGATAGTATGTCATACTTAGGGAGTCACATTATGCATTTTGTGAATAAGACAATGTTAGAAATGGGGTCTTTGGTTGACAGTCAGGTTACCCCCTGTTCAAGCAAGGACCCTCACTTTAGTCAGGGTAAAAGAGAATCACCCTCAGCTAACCCCTGCTTAACCCCTTGGTAGCTTGGCAGAGCAGTAGGCTTAACTTCAGAGCGCTAGGTGTAAAGTATTTGTACCAACACATACAGTAACTTAATGACAACACTACAAAATGACACAACACCAGTTTAGAATAATAGGAAATATTTATCTAAACAAAACAAGACCAAAACGACAAAAATCCGACATACACAAGTCAAGTTATGATTTTTTAAAGATTAAACTCAAAAATAGAGCTTAGAAACAAAAATGCTTCGATGAGATGTTAACACGGCGTTGTGACGGAGTAGTTCCCAACAAGCCGACACCAGCGGTGCCAGACACGGAGTCATTTAGACCCCCAAGTACAGTACCTTTGGTGAAGAGTGAAAACAAGCCGATGCGCGAAGTTGGGGATCGTGGCGTCTGTGCGAAACGTTGAATCCACGGGCTTCGAGCGGTGTCGGTCACGGCGGGGTGCAGCGACTTCCACGGAGCCGCAGACTTCAGCTGGGCTGCAGCGGCGTCGGGCCTGCGAAGAGCGTTGTGTTGCAGCGAAGGTCACGGCGTCAGGTGCCGGCGTTACCGGATTCATCCGAAGTCGATTTCCTTGGATTTCCGCCAGCTTTTCTTTCAAGGGCTTTCAAGGGCCCAGGGACTGGATAGGGCACCACTTGTCAGAGCAGGAGTCTCTCCAGAGACTCCAGGTGCTGGCAGAGAGAAGTCTTTGCTGTACCTGAGACTTCAAACAGCAGGAGGCAAGCTCTAACTCAAGCCCTTGGAGATTTCTTCACAAGATGGAAGGCACACAAAGTCCAGTCTTTGCCCTCTTACTCTGGCAGAAGCAGCACTGCAGGAAAGCTCCACAAAGCACAGTCACAGGCAGGGCAGCACTTCTTCCTCAGCTATCAGCTCTTCTCTAGGCAGAGGTTGCTCTTGGTTCCAGAAGTGTTTCTCAAGTCTGTAGATTTGGGTGCCCTTCTTATACCCATTTTAGTCTATGAAGTCACCTTTCTTCAAAGGGGACTCACACCTACTTGTGAAATCCTGCCTTGCCCAGGCAAGGCCTCAGACACACACCAGGGGGTTGGAGCCTGCATTGTCAGAGGCAGGCACAGTCCTTTCAGATGAGAGTGACCACTCCACCCCTCCCTCCTAGCAGAGATGGCTAATCAGGAAATGCAGGTTACACCCCAGCTCCCTTTGTGTCACTGTCTAGTGCGAGGTGAAAAACAACCCAACTGTCAAACCGACCCAGACAGGGAATCCACAAACAAGGCAGAGTCACAGAATGGTTTAAGCAAGAAAATGCTCACTTTCTAAAAGTGGCATTTTCAAATGCACAATCTCAAAATCAACTTTACTAAAAGATGTATTTTTAAATTGTGAGTTCAGGGACCCCAAACTCCACATGTCCATCTACTCTCTAGGGGAATCTACACTTTAATCATATTTAAAGGTAGCCCCCATGTTATCCTATGAGAGAGACAGGCCTTGCAACAGTGAAAAACGAATATGGCAGTATTTCACTATCAGGAAATATAAACCACATGACTATATGTCCAACCTTATCCATACACTGCACCCTGCCCTTGGGGCTACCTAGGGCCTACCTTAGGGGTGCCTTACATGGAAGAAAAGGGAAGGTTTAGGCCTGGCAAGTGGGTACACTTGCCAAGTCGAATTTATAGTGTAAAAATACACACACAGACACTGCAGTGGCAGGTCTGAGACATGATTACAGGGTTACTTATGTGGGTGGCACAATCAGTGCTGCAGGCCCACTAGTAACATTTGATTTACAGGCCCTGGGCACCTCTAGTGCACTTTACTAGGGACTTAACAGTAAAACAAATATGCCAATCATGGAGAACCAATTACGTACACATTTTAAACAGGAGCACTTGCACTTTAGCACTGGGTAGCAGTGGTAAAGTGCCCAGAGTAATAAAAACAGCAAAATCTGAGTCCAGCACGCATCAACAACCTGGGGAACAGAGGCAAAAAGTTAAGGGAAACCACACCAAGGATGAAAAGTCTAACACGTGTCCCCCCCAGCTAAAAGTGGGGAGCAACTACCCAACCTCATGTGAGTTCTCATCACTAAGGCGGAAGAATCTGGACAGACCATCAGCATTGGCATGTTCTGTACCAGGACGATGTTCCACCGTAAAGTCCATCCCCTGTAGGGAAATGGACAACCTCAACAGTTTTGGATTCTAACCCCTCATCTGCATTAACCATCTGGAGGGGCCTGTGGTCGGTCTGAACTTGGAAGTGAGTCCCAAACAAGTAGGGTCTTAGCTTCTTCAGTGCCGAGACCAAAGCAAACGCTTCACGTTCTATGGCACTCCACCTACGTTCCCTGGGTAGTAACCTCCTGCTAATGATGCTACGGGTTGATCTAGGCCCTCTTCATTAAGCTGTGAGAGTACTGCTCCAATACCATGCTCTGAGGCATCTGTTTGCACAACAAACTCCTTGGAGTAGTCAGGTGCCTGCAGCACAGGTGCTGTGCACATGGCAGCCTTCAGGGCATCAAAAGCGTTCTGGCAAGCCTCTGTCCAGATCACTTTCTTTGGTTGCTTCTTAGAAGTCATCGCAGTTAAGGGGGTAACAATGGTACCATATCCCTTAACAAACCTCCGGTAATATCCTGTGAGACCTAAAAAGGCTCTCACTTCAGTCTGGGTCTTGGGAGGCTCCCAAGCCAGAATCGTGTCAATCTAAGGCAGTAGGGGTGCCACCTGGCCACTCCCCACCTGGTGTCCTAAGTACACCACAGAACCCTGCCCTATTTGGCACTTTCTCGCCTTAATAGTGAGGCCTGCCTTTTGCAGGGCCTCTAACACCCTCCAGAGGTGTTGCAGGTGTTCCATGTGGAACTAAACACAGCAATGTCATCCAGGTAAGCAGCACTGAACTCATCCAGTCCTGCCAACACCTGGTTGACCAACCTCTGAAAGGTGGCAGGGGCATTCTTCATCCCAAAGGGCATCACATTGAAGTGGAAGTGCCCATCTGGGGTAGAGAATGCTGACCTCTCCTTTGCCCCCTCAGTTAAGGCAATCTGCCAGTACCCAGATGTTAAATCAAACGTACTGAGGTACTTGGCAGCTCCTAACCGATCAATGAGCTCATCAGCTCGGGGGATGGGGTGTGCGACAGTCCTGCTGACCGCATTGAGACCCCAGTAGTCCACACAGAAACTAAGTTCTGGAGTGGCACCAGGAGCAGCAGCCTTTGGGACCAATACTACTGGGCTGGCCCAAGGACTGCTGGAGTGCTGAATGATCCCTAGGGTTAACATTTTGGAGACTTCCTCCTTAATGCAAGCCCTGACCCTGTCAGTCACCCTGTAAACCTTATGTTTAACAGGTGTACTGTCCCCAGTGTCCACATCATGTGTGCACAGGTGTGTGACTCCTGGGATCAGGGAAAACAGCGAGGAGGTGAACTGTCCCAACACGTGTTGACAGTCCCTCTGCTGTTCCTCAGTCAGGGAGGGGGAGAGGATCATTCCCTCCACAGACCCATCTTTCTCTCCTGCAGACAGGAGGTCAGGAAGAGGCTCACTCTCTTCCTCCACCCAGTCATCTATCGCTAGGAGCATGGATAGCTCAGTTCGCTCAAAGTGTGGTTTGAGGCGGTTGACATGTAGGACCCTCAAAGGGTTCCTGGGGGATTGCAAGTCTACCAGATAGGTGACCTCGCTCTTTCTTTCCACCACCTCAAAAGGCCCAGTCCACTTATCTTGGAGAGCCCTAGGCTCCACTGGTGCCATGACCCACACTTTTTGTCCAGGCTGAAACTCAACGAGAGTGGCATTCTGGTCGTACCACTGTTTCATATCCTCCTGGCTTGCTTCCAGGTTCTCCTGAGCGAGACTCCTGAAGCGGGCAGTCTGGTTTCTTAGTGCCAGCATGCAGCTAAATACATCCTGGGGTGGTTTACTAGGAGCTTTCTCCAAAGCCTCCTTCACCAGACTGATTGGTCCCCTCACAGGGTGGCCATAGATGAGCTCAAAGGGGCTAAAGCCAAGTCCCTTTTGAGGCACCTCCCTGTAAGCGAACAGAAGGCATGGCAAGAGGACGTCCCACTTACGCCTCAAGGGCTCTGACAGGCCCTGAATCATGCCTTTCAAGGTGCAGTTGAATCTCTCAACCAGACCATTACTTTGGGGGTGGTAAGGGGTAGTGAACTTGTAGGTTACCCCACACACCTTCCACAGAGACTTCATATAAGTAGATATGAAGTTTGTACCTCTATCAGATACCACTTCCTTGGGGAACCCCATGTGGGTAAAAACTCCCATCAAGGCACGTCCCACCACGGGGGCAGTGACCGTCCTTAGAGGAATGGCTTCTGGGTACCGTGTGGCATGGTCCACCAAGACCAGGATGAACCTGTTGCCCATGGCTGTCTTGGGATCCAGAGGCCCCACAATGTCAATTCCTACCCTTTCAAAGGGAGTACTGACTACAGGTAAAGGTTGGAGGGGAGCTTTGCATTTTCCCCCACTCTTGCCACTTGCCTGACAAGTCTGACAAGACCTACAATAAGCAGCTGACTGATTGTGCATCAAGGGCCAGTAAAAGTGGGAGGCAAGCCTCTCATAGGTCTTGTCCTGCCCTAGATGTCCTGCCAAAGGCATATCATGAGCCAAGCCCAGTAGGAAGGCCCTGAAGCACTGGTGTACCACCAGCATACGCGCTGACCCAGGCTCAGGAACCTTAGGCTCACTATACAGGAGGCCATCCTCCCAATATATTAGGTGAGTACCTGGCACCTCGCCAGCCGCCTGGGCTGCAGCCTGTTGCCGCAGCCCCTCAAGAGTAGGGCACTCCTGCGCTGTGCAGAATGCTTCCCTGGTGGGTCCCCCTTCCTGCTGCCACTGTGACAGCTCAGGGACCTCCCCCACTTCAGCCACCTGCTCCCCTGTATGTACCGGGGTGTCACCCTCAGGCTCCGCCTCCTCCCGGACCGCGGGAACCTCGGGCCGGTTTCCCGTGCCCCCTGCCCTTCCTCTTCTTGGCGGTCCCCTGGGCCACTGTTTCAGGCTCCAGGGGCTCTTGACTACTGGAGGAAAGTACCATCTTGCCTGGCATTTTACCCCCATATTTCACTGTATATATGTTGTTTTAGTTGTATGTGTCACTGGGACCCTGCCAGCCAGGGCCCCAGTGCTCATAAGTGTGCCCTGTATGTGTTCCCTGTGTGATGACTAACTGTCTCACTGAGGCTCTGCTAACCAGAACCTCAGTGGTTATGCTCTCTCTTTGCTTTCCAAATTGTCACTAACAGGCTAGTGACCAATTTCACCAATTCACATTGGCATACTGGAACACCCTTATAATTCCCTAGTATATGGTACTGAGGTACCCAGGGTATTAGGGTTCCAGGAGATCCCTATGGGCTGCAGCATTTCTTTTGCCACCCATAAGGAGCTCTGACAATTCTTACACAGGCCTGCCACTGCAGCTTGAGTGAAATAACGTCCACGTTATTTCACAGCCATTTACCACTGCACTTAAGTAACTTATAAGTCACCTATATGTCTAACCTTTCCCTGGTAAAGGTTGGGTGCTAAGTTACTTAGTGTGTGGGCACCCTGGCACTAGCCAAGGTGCTCCCACATTGTTCAGGGCAAATTCCCCAGACTTTGTGAGTGCGGGGACACCATTACACGCGTGCACTATACATAGGTCACTACCTATGTATAGCATCACAATGGTAACTCCGAACATGGCCATGTAACATGTCTAAGATCATGGAATTGTCACCCCAATGCCATTGTGGCATTGGGGAGACAATTCCATGATCCCCCGAGTCTCTATCACAGACCCGGGTACTGCCAAACTGCCTTTTCTGGGGTTTCACTGCAGCTGCTGCTGCTGCCAACCCTCAGACAGGTTTTTGCCCTCCTGGGGTCCAGCCAGGCTTGGCCCAGGAAGGCAGAACAAAGGACTTCCTCAGAGAGAGGGTGTTACACCCTCTTCCTTTGGAAAAAGGTGTCAGGGCTGGGGAGGAGTAGCCTCCCCCAGCCTCTGGAAATGCTTTGATGGGCACAGATGGTGCCCATCTCTGCATAAGCCAGTCTACACCGGTTCAGGGATCCCCCAGCTCTGCTCTGGCGTGAAACTGGCCAAAGGAAAGGGGAGTGACCACTCCCCTGACCTGCACCTCCCAGGGGAGCTGCCCAGAGCTCCTCCAGTGTGCTCCAGACCTCTGCCATCTTGGAAACAGAGGTGCTGCTGGCACACTGGACTGCTCTGAGTGGCCAGTGCCAGCAGGTGACGTCCGAGACCCCTTCTGGTAGGCTCTTACCTGTGTTGCTAGCCTATCCTCCTTCCTAGGTAGCCAAACCTCCTTTTCTGGCTATTTAGGGTCTCTGCTTTGGGGAATTCTTTAGATAACGAATGCAAGAGCTCATCAGAGTTCCTCTGCATCTCTCTCTTCACCTTCTGCCACGGAATCGACCGCTGACTGCTCAGGAAGCCTGCAAAACCGCAACAAAGTAGCAAAGACAACTACTGCAACCTTGTATCGCTGATCCTGCCACCTTCTTGACTGTTTTCCTGGTGGTGCATGCTGTGGGGGTAGTCTGCCTCCTCTCTGCACTAGAAGCTCAGAAGAAATCTCCCGTGGGATGACGGAATCCTCCCCCTGCAACCGCAGGCACCAAAAGAACTGCATCACTGGTCCTCTGGGTCCCCTCTCAGCACAACGAGCGTGGTCCCTGGAACTCAGCAACTCTGTCCAAGTGACTCCCACAGTCCAGTGACTCTTCAGTTCAGGTTTGGTGGAGGTAAGTCCTTGCCTCCCCACGCTAGACTGCATTGCTGGGTACTGCGTGATTTACAGCTGCTCCGGCTCTTGTGCACTCTTCCAGGATTTCCTTTGTGCACAGCCAAGCCTGGGTCCCCGACACTCTAACCTGCAGTGCACAACCTCCTGAGTTGTCCTCCGGTGTCGTGGGATCTCCTTTTTTTTACTTCGGGTGAGCTCCAGTTAACTCTTCTTCGTAGTGCCTGTTCTGTCATATCTGCGGGTGCTGCCTGCTTCTGTGAGGGCTCCCTATCTTGCTGGGCGCCTCCTCTGTCTCCTCACACAATTGGCGACATCCTGGTCCCTCCTGGGCCACAGCAGCATCCAAAAACCCTACCCGCGACCCTTGCAGCTAGCAAGGCTTGTTTGCGGTCTTTCTGCGTGGGAACACCTCTGCAAGCTTCTTCACGATGTGGGACATCCATCCTCCAAAGGGGAAGTTCCTAGTCCTCTTCGTTCTTGCAGAATCCACAGCTTCTACCATCCGGTGACAGCTTCTTTGCATCCTTAGCTGGCATTTCCTGGGCATCTGCCCAATCTTGACTTTGTCGCGACTCTTGGACTTGGTCCCCTTGTTCCACACGTACTCTTGTCCGGAAATCCACCTTTGTTGAATTGCTGGTGTTGGTCTTCCTTGCAGAATTCCCCTATCACGACTTATGTGCTCTCTGGGGAACATAGGTGCACTTTACACCTACTTTTCACGGTCTTGGGGTGGGCTATTTTTCAAACCCTCACTGTTTTCTTACAGTCCCAGCTACCCTCTACAAGTTCACATAGGTTTGGGGTCCATTCGTGGTTCGCATTCCACTTTTGGAGTATATGGTTTGTGTTGCCCCTATACCTATGTGCTCTCATTGCAATCTACTGTGACTGTACATTGCTTGCATTACTTCCTTTTGCTATTACTGCATATTTTTGGTATTGTGTACATATATCTTGTGTATATTTGCTATCCTCATACTGAGGGTACTCACTGAGATAATTTTGGCATATTGTCATAAAAATGAAGTACCTTTATTTTTAGTATATCTGTGTATTGTGTTTTCTTATGATATTGTGCATATGACACCAGTGGTATAGTAGGAGCTTTGCATGTCTCCTAGTTCAGCCTAAGCTGCTCTCCATAGCTACCTTCTATCAGCCTAAGCTGCTAGAAACACCTCTTCTCCACTAATAAGGGATAACTGGTCCTGGTACAGAGTGTAAGTACCCCTGGGTACCCACTACAAGCCAGGCCAGCCTCGTACAACTACCCTGATTGGCTGCCATATACGGGGTGGATACGCATACCCACCCAGGCAGACCCAACATCTCCAAGTGAGACCTATGTTCCACCTACTTCTAAGGGGAATCCTCCAGGTCGTACCTAGCAAACAATCAACAGGCATGGTTGGACTCACAGCTACTTTCCAGGAACCTGAGACCCCCCCCATTCAAAGGGAACCTGCGCCACTCTGCAGAGGCGCTCAGAGTTGTCTACCGCAACTACTTGGTGAAGTACCCGGGGATCAATCTGCTCTTCAGACACCAGGTGACTCCTCACTGTAGTCACACTGGCTCCTGTGTCTCTCAGAGCCTCTACCCTCTGTCCATTGATGGTCACCCATTGCCTGTACTTCTTAGTGTTATCAGGCACTAGGTTTCTCTGGACCATCTCACTGTCCCCTGGTGAGACAAGGGTAATTTAGGCTGGTTCCCACCCACCTGAAACCAACTCCTCCCAAAGCGCTACACTGGCCAAACCCTGGGACGGTGCACCAGTGGGTGCCGGTGTACTTTTGGGGCTTTTGGGGTCCCCCCCTCACATGACCCACCTGGTCACATGCATAGCACTTACGTGGGGGACCACCTGCCACTGGCTTCCCTTTGGACAACCATGGCTTCTTTTCACTGGGGGGTTGGGAATCCTTACCCTGGAAATCAGTTTGGGGCCCTTTAGAGAACTCCCCCTGTTTCCCTTACCCCCCTTTCTTCTGAGAGGGACCCTGCCCATCCTTGGCGTGGTCTCCCCCATACCTCTTTTGGACCCTGATGCTCTCCCAGTGGTCCGCTTCCTGTGCAAGCTTCCTGGGGTCAGTCAGCTTGCTGTCAATGAGGTTCTGGCGCAGCTCTGGAAAACATAAACTGTACAAGTGCTCCCAAGCAATTAAATTGTAAAGCCCCTCATACGTGTTTACCTTACTGCCCTTCACCCAACCATCCAGTGACCTGCAAAAAGAATCAACACATTCCAACCATGTTTGGGATTCCTTTCTTTTGTAGGATCTAAACTTCTCCTTGTACTACTCAGAGGTGAGACCATACCTGGTGAGTAAGGCCTCTTTCATGACAGGTTAGGTGAGATTCTGAGCATCCCCTAAGGCTGTCAGTGTGTCCCTCCCCTCTGCCTCAAAATGCTTCCACAGGGCTGCCCCGCAATGAGCTTCAGGGACCAGGTTCATGTGGAGAGCTGACTCATAACCCTTGAACCACAAGTAGATATCATCCTCCCTCTTATAATCCCTCACAAGGTCTTTTGGGATGTGTACCCTTCTCTCAGGCTGCACTGTAGGATTGCTGTCACCATCTCTACTGGACTGGCTTCTATGATCCATCTCTCTCAAGCTAAGCTCATGAGCCATTGCTAACTTCAATGGCTAGCCTCCTCTGCTCCAATTAGTACTCCCTTTCTGCCTGTCTGTCCTGTAATTCCTCAGGTGTCTGCCCCTTTGATGAGACACTGCTACCTGCCCTGGAGACCTTCTCCCTGGACATAACAGGCCCACCCACAATACCATTGTGTACTGAACACTCTTCCTCATCCTCCTCATCTCTCTCATCCTCTGTGTGCCCTTCAGTGCTCTTGGCTGTCACCCAGGCCCTCAGCGCCTTTTGCAGCTCCTCCTTCCTGGATGAGCTCTTAATGGGACAGTCAAAACTTTTACAGAACTGCTTCAACTGAGCTTTGGTATAACTCTCCAATTTCTCAAGGTCAAAGTCAGCTCCAACTGATGCATCTCCAAGTAGAGACATGATGAAAGGTTAAAAAGAGTGCAAAGTTCCAAATGCAGAAAACAAGTTCCAAAATGAAGTTCCAGAAAAGTCAATCACAGGATCAGTGAAAAAAGAAACTGAATGCAGAGCAAAAACAGACCAAATAGAAAAAAAATAAAAATCACAAGACTAGTAGTATGTGGTCACGTAGTGGTCTGAACTCAAACAGTAGTGTACACTTAATTACTGTATGTCAAGTACAAATACAAGTCCAAATCCCAACCGCTGATCACCAATGTTAGAAATGGGGTCTTTGGTTGACAGTCAGGTTACCCCTGTTCAAGCAAGGACCCTCACTCTACTCTGGGTAAAAGAGAATCACTCTCAGCTAACCCCTGCTTACCCCCTTGGTAGCTTGGCAGAGCAGTAGGCTTAACTTCAGAGCGCTAGGTGTAAAGTATTTGTACCAATCATCACAGTAACTTAATAAAAACACTACTAAATGACACAACACCAGTTTAGATAAATAGGAAATATTTATCTAAGCAAAACAAGACCAAAACGGCAAAGATCCGACTTACATAAGTCAAGTTATCAATTTTTAAAGATTAAACTAAATAATAGCGCTTAGAAACAAAAATGCTTCGATGAGATGTTAACACGGCGTCGTGACGGAGTCGTTCCCAACAAGCCGACACCAGCGGCGCCGGACACGGAGTCGTTTAGACCCCCAAGTTCAATACCTTTGGTGAAGAGTGAAAACAAGCCGATTCGTGAAGTCTGGGATCGCGGCGTCTGTGCGAAACATTGAATCCACGCGATTCGAGCGCCGTCGGTCACGATGGGGGCGGCGACTTCCACGGAGCTGCGGACTTCAGCAGGGCTGCAGCGGCGTCGGGCCTGCAAAGAGCGTCACGTTCCAGTGAAGGTCATGGCGTCAGGGGCAGGCGGCGTTACCGGATTCAGCAGCAGCATCAGTCCGGAGTCGTCCGAAGTCGATTTCCTTGGATTTCCACCAGCTTTTCTTTCAAGGGCCCAGGGACTGGATAGGGCACCACTTGTCAGAGCAGGAGTCTCTCCAGAGACTCCAGGTGCTGGCAGAGAGAAGTCTTTGCTGTCCCTGAGACTTCAAACAACAGGAGGCAAGCTCTAACTCAAGCCCTTGGAGATTTCTTCACAAGTTGGAAGGCACACAAAGTCCAGTCTTTGCCCTCTTACTCTGGCAGAAGCAGCACTGCAGGAAAGCTCCACAAAGCACAGTCACAGGCAGGGCAGCACTTCTTCCTCAGCTATCAGCTCTTCTCCAGGCAGAGGTTCCTCTTGGTTCCAGAAGTGTTTCTCAAGTCTGTAGATTTGGGTGCTCTTCTTATACCCATTTTAGTCTTTGAAGTCACCTTTCTTCAAAGGGGACTCACACCTACTTGTGAAATCCTGCCTTGCCCAGGCAAGGCCTCAGACACACACCAGGGGGTTGGAGCCTGCATTGTCAGAGGCAGGCACAGTACTTTCAGATGAGAGTGACCACTCCACCCCTCCCTCCTAGCAGAGATGGCTAATCAGGAAATGCAGGTTACACCCCAGCTCCCTTTGTGTCACTGTCTAGTGCGAGATGAAAAACAACCCAACTGTCAAACCGACCCAGACAGGGAATCCACAAACAAGGCAGAGTCACAGAATGGTTTAAGGAAGAAAATGCTCACTTTCTAAAAGTGGCATTTTCAAACGCACAATCTCAAAATCAACTTTACTAAAAGATGTATTTTTAAATTGTGAGTTCAGGGACCCCAAACTCCACATGTTCATCTACACTCTAGGGGAATCTACACTTTAATCATATTTAAAGGTAGCCCCCATGTTATCCTATGATAGAGACAGGCCTTGCAAAAGTGAAAAACGAAGTTGGCACTGTCAGGAAATATAAACCACATTACTATATGTCCTACCTTATCCATACACTGCACCCTGCCCTTATGGCTACCTAGGGCCTACCTTAGGGGTGCCTTACATGTAAGAAAAGTGAAGGTTCTGGCTTGGCAAGTTGGTACACTTGCCAAGTCGAATTTATAGTGTAAAAATACACACTCAGACACTGCAGTGGCAGGTCTGAGACATGATTACAGGGTTACTTATGTGGGTGGCACAATCAGTGCTGCAGGCCCACTAGTAACATTTGATTTACAGGCCCTGGGCACCTCTAGTGCACTTTACTAGGGACTTAATAGTAAAACAAATATGCCAATCATGGAGAACCAATTACGTACACATTTTAAACAGAAGCACTTGCACTTTAGCACTGGTTAGCAGTGGTAAAGTGCCCAGAGTAATAAAAACAGCAAAATCAGAGTCCAGCACACATCAACAACCTGGGAAACAGCGGCAAAAAGTTAAGGGAGACCACGCCAAGGATGAAAAGTCTAACAGACAACATGCCACATGAACAGAAAATTCCTTGCAGCAGTCTAAACTGTTGTGAATCAAACTATGGTTTAAAATAACTGCCCAACAAAATGTGTCAAGCATAAAACACATTGTATACAATTGACTGTCATGTGGTTGGTGCATTGCATTTTGCAGTTTTTATTTTTTTAATTTTTATTTGAGCAAATGCCAAGAACTTGCACTGTATTGTGAATTTCTAAAACTGTCTCAAAGCATGGCTCTCAGTTCCTAAAGATGGTTTCTAGGATACTGAATTGTTAGTTGAATTCAAATATACTATTGAAAGTAATATGATTAAGTGATGACTGTATGACAGTTGCAAGCAAGAAATGTATACTTTTGTGACTACAATCGATGATAAAGTTTAAGCAAAATAAGGATAAAACCTCTCAAATGAGTGTAACTTGAGTGTGAGTATGTAATGTGCAGGGCTTTACGTTTTACCTTCTCTAACAACTGGACTAAATAGCATTACATGCACCAGCCAAAAACACAATAGCATCAATCACTAACAACAAGTTAAAGGTCATGTGACGTAACTTGCTGTGATGTCATCCATAGGTCAGAGGGCATAATGACGTTACTTCCACTATCCCTAGCATTTTAATTAATCAACGGCCACACACATAACTGTAGTAACTTTAGGAATACCAGACGTCATGGCGCAGAACATATTTACTGGGCATGAAATGTATTGTGGAACTCAAAATTAATTTGGCTACACGCGTTTCATTATATCTCTTTTTATTTCCCAGGGAACTCACATTATTCCACTACTCGAATCGGTGCTGTACGATAAGAGTCAATTTGCGACACCTGAAGAGTTTAATCCGCAGCATTTTCTTGACTCTGATGGGAAGTTTGTGAAGAATGAAGCTTTAATGAACTTTGGAGCAGGTAATATTTCTCAGATGAACATCTTTTCGTATTTTTAAATCATGTTAGTGAGCCTTATACCTTGTAGTCAGGTGGTTGCAAATCACATAGAGGCATGCTGCATGTTGTAGGAATAAAAGTTATATGCATTAAAAGGAGGTTGATCTGTAAGGAGAGTAATATGTGTAATTACTAAGGAATATTGGAGGCCTCCATCATCAGAGGTAATGGTTTCACCACAGCATCGACTCGTAGATTTCTCATTTCTCATTTCAATGAAGTGGTATCTGGCAACAAGCAACATCTGAAGTTGTGCTTCAAAAGCTTGCATCTTCTGTTAGGGAGACACTTGTGAAG
This sequence comes from Pleurodeles waltl, assembly GCF_031143425.1. Lineage (NCBI taxonomy): Eukaryota > Metazoa > Chordata > Amphibia > Caudata > Salamandridae > Pleurodeles > Pleurodeles waltl. Next base: position 1,733,620,557 of record NC_090444.1, read on the forward strand.
CGTTTATGTGTGTGAAGAATGTTTCGGATGTTTAGGATGGAGAAATCGGTGCAGTGTGATACTGCCGCTGATTTTCTACAAGGCAGATTCACTGCAGCAACAGTTCATGTGGGTGCAGGTCGACCTCCACCCCAAGCTCTAGAGGGATTCTATGGTCTGAGATCAGTTTGGCTGTTGCTCCTGGTCAGACTGAGACAAAAATAATGGCCCCATTTATGAATTGACTAGTAAAAAAAAAGTGCCCCACATTTGTAAACCAAGCAACTTTGAAGTTTTGTTTGGGTGGTCTTTGAGGGATAAGAAGCTGCAGGCATTTGTATCTGCCGCAAACAATACGTTTTTGATGTGTGCGTGAGAATGTGCATGAATGGAATGCATACACACTGAACATGCCTTGTCCCATCATCATTAGGAATCTTGATGGTCCTGATGAAAGCTGCATTACCCCAGTGGCTGAAACAACAGCTGACACATGTTGGCCAGCGGACATAGCAGTCATAAGTACTCCCTGCACGCTCCCTCGAGGTTTTTAATCTACTAGGAGGGCCCTATGATATAATCAAATTAGTCAGGGAATGAGCCAAAACCAACTCTTATCCTTTACGAGATTCTTGAGGTATTTTCCCCTACTATATCAAAGTGCTCCCTCCAAAAGTGGGGTTGAGCCCACCTGGTGACTGTAGTTGTACCAGGTGAAAACTCCATGATGACTCATGCCACAAAGAGATATGTGTATGAGATGCTGTTAAGAACATGGGCATGTCTCCTTTTATTTGTAAATACTAGTTAGTTTCATGAGGCTTTCTTCTTGTTGTTGAGATAGCTGGCCAACTGCTGATGCTGTCAAAGCAGGGTTTTAGTGTCAGTACAATGTGATTGTACTACAGATATCAAATGTAACCTTGTGGCAAGGCAGAAAGGTATCCAGTCCTCGATCACATTTATTTATCCATCCATCCATCATTATCTATTTTTACATTCATCATTTCACCCATCCATGCACACACAAATATATGTGAACTTGCCAATCAACAAAGAAGGTCCACTGATACAAAAAGCCTCACGTACTTCTATATGAGCGGTTATTTTCTGTCTTATGTTTCAAGTCCTGCATCTACAATAGACAAATCCTCAAGGCTCAGAATACAGAGATATTGTGTCACAACCAATCTAACACAAGAGGTTATTTCTGCTCACATAATCATCTGAGATTCATGCTTACAACAGGAACCTTGTGAAAACATGAGTGTTCACGTGGAATGAGCAAGGAGGCAGGGCTGGGGTAAAGAGACAAACTCCCTCAAAGTCACAGCCTTCAGGTGTGTTTTCACACAAAAAACAAGCAGCCATATATTTTCAGTTTATGTAGAAGAAGTGATGATTCAATGTAAAATTATGTTTCATGTTAAATAAAATAAGAATATAAAACTGAAAAGCGCGAACACATGTGTCATGCTTACAATTACTTTTTAACCGTCTGTGGCACGAATGAGAAAGGGGGAAAACATTACCCATTGCATACATTTCCATGGATACAACTATGGCTTTTGGTGAATATCGTAACAGTCAAATTCAGACACAAAATGTAAGAAGAAGCCTATAATGCTCAGACGTCTGACTACAAATTGTGTAGGAACTAAAACCACAGAATAATATGCACAAATAGCTTCACACACACGTAGAAACAAAAATGTCAGATTAGATTCCTAAAATCAGGAGATGGGTTCAATTTGAATAAATGAAAATTGCTAATATTTTAATATATCGTATCATTTTTGTTATAGGTCGAAGAATCTGTATTGGCGAAACTCTTGCCAGAATGGAGCTGTTTTTGTTCTTTACAAGCCTTCTGCAGAAGTGTACTTTACGTCTTCCTCCTGGTGTAACTCATACGGATTTCACTCCTGCAGTTGGATTCACTACCCCGCCCAAGCCTTATGAGATCTGTGCACTTCCACGCTGTTAGAAGATTCTCAATAGCTTGTCGAAGTTTAAATAAAGACTCAATTGTTTTCATACTGTCATGGCTAAAACCATTAGTCATTGCTGCTGGTGCATTCACTAAAGGCACATGCATACAATTCATGGGCTTGAGATATTCATTATAGGTACATATAATTGATTGTGAGAGACAAGTTCACACATTCCAATACATAATTCCTACAATAAACTAAAAAAATGAATTTGTATTTGTGTTTACACTTCAAACATGTGACTGTGAAATATAATTTTCGTTCAGTTCTGAATAGAGAAGGTCATGGCCTGTGTGAGGAAGAGAGATGCTGTCCTCCGTGATAGGCCTGGACTCCATTGAGAGATGCTGTCCTCTGTGATAGGCCTGGACTAATGTAGAAATCCTTATCAATAAAAATAAACCTGGATTTTCCTCAGCCTCCTATTGTGGTTAAAGTTTGAGTTTATTGTCATTCTTCAATGTAAGTGCTGGGTGGCTGGTTGTGTTAAGGTGGATGTTTTTTTCATTTCAATAGCACGCACTTACCTACCATTCATGCAAATCAGCTTCTGTTATCTTATTTATTAGGCCTGGTTTTTGACAGCATACCTGTAAAATATAACTATTGCTCTGTCCATATATAGTGGAATATTTATTAAAAAGTCGCCCAGTGCAGCAAGTCACCTTGCTGCACTACGCAGCATGACAGGGTAAGGGCAGGAATAGTGCATTCCTGCCTTTTCCCAGTGTTGGGGCACAATGTGCTGCCTGCCGCTAATGCAGGCACTCTTGCACCATGGTACAAGGGGCCTGTGTTGTACGTAGGATATTTTTGGAGAGGGAGGGATACCTTCCTGCCCAAAACAATCCCCGAGGTATTTCCCTTTTTCAGAATGAAGCACATATGAAAAGAGGAGAAAACAAGGAAAAATAAACATATTTCTCCTCATTACGCCTCACCTGGAGAGGCGTAGCCTTTTTTTATACATTCCCAGGTCTCAACCACTCATGGTAAATCTGGGAATGCGTCAAAATCCATGGGTGTTGTGTGGGCACATCCATTGACACCCCATTGAACACCTCCGTGGGGCAGAGTTATGTGCTGCTTCACTCTGGATTTCTCAAGCCACTTAGGGCCACGCAAGGTGGCCTTGTGTGACTTGATAAATCGCATTTTAGGGGGTTCTGCTGCTTTTGCACCATGTTGCGTGGTGCAAAAGTTACACATCCCTTTAATAAATTTGCCCCATAGTTTGGGCTTTGAGTCCACCTTTTTTAACCATTGGTTTTCTTCGATCAACCTATTATAGTCATTGCCTTGAGATTTAGTCAGCACAGTAGAGTACTCATCTCTCACTGAACATCACTGTTTTTTGCTGTTTGAGTGCATCCTCCATCATCCACTCAAGTTCGTGCATTGAACTGCAACAGGGATTACTTTGAAACTATCAAGCTCTCTCTCCATTTTTAGAGGCTCCCTTCAGAGTATTTCGCCCTAATGTACTAAGACTTCATGCATTAGCCTTCTGTGCTTTGTCAATGATTGTTTTAAGATCAGACCTTTCCCACTTGGTATACATTAATAGTTAAGCCTAGTTTTGGACTCCTTCCATGCTGTATCAATGGACACCATGTTTACCTTCAACTATTGCACTAGTCTTACGAAGCATGATTTATGTTATGTACTGCAAGATCAGAGAGGTTTATAAATGATAGAATCAGTTGTACTATTTATTGTGCTTTGTTGAACTTTTTCCTTTTTGCAGGGTCATCCCCAATTTTTTTGCTTCCTGACTCATATTTTTTCTGACCTATTTTTGTTGGCTTTAGGACTCTGATCACTTTACCACTGCTAACCAGTGCTAAAGTGCAGATGCTCGCTTTGTAAATTGTATTGTTGATTGGCTTTCCGTGATTGGCATATTTGATTTGCTAGCAAGTCCCTAGTAGAGTGCACTAGAGGTGCCTAGGGCCTGAAAATCAAATGCTACTAGTGGGCCTGCAGCACTGGTTGTGCCACCCACATTACTAGCCCTGTAAACATGGCTCAGGCCTGCCACTGCAGAGTCTGTGAGTGCAGTTTTAAACTGTCAATTCAACTTGGCAAGTGTATCAACTTGCTAGGCCTAAACCTTCCTTTTTTATACATGTAAGGCACCCATAATGTAGTCCCTGGGTAGGCCCATGGGCAGGGTGCAGTGTATGTTAAAGGTGGGGCATGTACTTATGTGTTTTACATGTCCTGACAGTGAAATACTGCCAAATTCGTTTTTCACAGTTGCAAGGCTTATCTCTCTCAGAGGGTAACATGGAGGCTGCCTTTAAATATTATTTAAGCGTAGATTCCATTTGGAAGCAGATGGGCATATGAAGTTTGGGGTCTCTGAACTCACAATTTAAAAATACATCTTTTAGTGAAGTTGTTTTTTAGATTGTGTGTTTGAAAATGCCATGTTTAGAAAGCAGGCCTTTTCTTGCTTAAACCATTCTGTGACTCTGATTGTTCGTGGAGGCTTTTTGCACCTCTCCTCTAGACAGTGACACAAAGGGAGCGGGGGTGTAGCCTGTATATCCTGATGAGCCATCTATGTTGTGAGGGAGGGGAGAAGTGGTCACTTACATTTGAAAGGGCTGTGCCTGCCCTCACACAATGCAGTCTCCAACCCCCTGGTGTGTGTCTGGGGCTTGGCCTGGGCAAGGCAGGATCTTGAAAATAACAGAGACTTCTCTTTGAAGTAGGCCTACTTCAAAGGCAGAAAGGGGTATAAGAAGAGCACCCAAAACCACTGAAAATCAGATTACTTCAAGGAGGAACCTCTTCCTGGAGGAGAGCTGAAGAGCTGAGGAGAAGTGCTGCTCTGGTCTCTGACTGTGCTGTGTTGGGCTATCCTGCAGTCACTGCTTCTGCCTGTGCAAGGGGACAGAGACTGGACTTTGTTGCATTCCTGCTTGAGAAGTGACTCCAAGGGCCTGGAGTAGAGCTTGCCTCCTGTTTTGAAGCCTCAGGGACAGCAAAGGCTTCACCAACCAGACCTGAGTCTGCTTTCTGTGGACTATAGCTTTCCAGAGGGTGCCATTCCAGTTTCTAGACCCCTGGAAGTGAATTCCTGGGGGAAAAACCAGTCTAGCGATGCCGGACGATGCCATACGACTTCGCAATGACATCATTGTAACCCCGTGAGGTCGCACCGCAGCATCATGGCTCCAGTGGACTTCGTATCTGCTGGAACTGAGGGACGACTTTGCATCTGACGGCGGTTCACCTCCACCGCCCTGTAGGGAGGATCTGACGCCGCTGCGTGTCGTCGCTGTCCTTCTGCCTCATGGCACCGGAACAGACACAGCATCAGACCCAGCGAAGCAGCTCTCCCCGACTCCGTGCACCAGCCTGTATTCTACTTCTTCTTAAGGTACTGTACCTGGGGATGAATGACTCTTTAAATGGCGCCATTGGCATTGCATTGTAGGAAACAACTCCGTCATGGTGCCGCATGTTACCAACTTACAGCATTTGTGCCTCAAGGCACTGTTTATTACTTTTAAGTGCTAGATTCATATTTTTAACTGTAAATTAGTTGATAGAGGGAGAATGATTTAAATAAGGCTGGCGCTCATGGCATATCCATCATACAACCAAAAATTTAAAACAGAAGTTACTAATGGCATGGTGCTCCCGGGAGGAGGATCCTCCCAATTCCCCCACACTTCTCTAGAAGAGAGGCATGACAGTGTTCAAACTGTCCGAGGCACTCATGTAAATCAATATGCAAATGTTTGTGTCGATAGTAGTAGATCCAATCTTCTTCTTATCTTAGGAATATCCCAAAACACCACAGTCCACTGCCAACAGCTTGGATCGAATCTTCTTGTTGTTTATTTAAAGGTGAATCACAGAAAGATAGCCAAGAGTTAACAGCCAACACGTGTTTCGTCGTGTGAAAATTATCGCAAATGACTTCGTCAGGGCTGTAAGTACAATTAATATATTGATATTTTTAAAAATAAATCAGATCCATCATTTGGCAAATTAAATGTAATTTTATAGAAACATCACCCATATTAAAAAGTGATATGACAGAATACCCACTGGGTGGAATCAGGCTTTAGTATTGAGAAAATGCTACAATTGTCAAAATGACTTTATCACAAGTAAAGCGCCTGCATTGTAATTATATCATGCAAGTGATATAACTAACATAGTAGTGAATGTTAATTAGAAGAAAGGGGAAGAATCCAGAGAGTGTACCATCACCACACATTCGTGAATATTAATGAAAAACTAAAAAAGAAAAAGGATTTTTGATAAAAAGAAACATGAGGAAAAAGTAATGATGTGGAGCCCGATTATCATTAGACATCTCAGAAAAGATGTATATTTCTTTTGGGCCCAACTTGTGGTTTTAGACACATACCTTTAGAAGTGAGTTCCAAAATCTAATGCATCAAAAAAATCGAGAGATCTTTAATCCATTTGCGGCATAAATATCAAAGTCGATTATCTGAGGAGGTATTGGAATATATTAGTTTTGCCAGCATTGATAATATTATCGAAAGACCTCTAAACATCTAAAGAACTACATACAACATTTCACCCACCTTAAAGTTTGGTAGCAAAAAACTCTGTCCGGAGAGGGAGTTGTCTTATTACTCCTACAACGCGTGTCCGCGAAAGCCTGTAAACCCGAGCCGACGCTGAAAATCGCATTTTAAAGATAAAAGCTAGAAAAATAAAATAAAAAGAGGACTAACAATTTGCCAAATGATAGATCTGATTTATTTTTAAATATATCAATATAATAATTGTACTTACAGCCCTGACAAAGTCATGTGCTATAATTTTCGCACAACAAAACAAGTGTTGGCTGTTAACTCTTGGCTATCTTTGTGTGATTCACCTTTAAATAAACAACAAGAATATTCGATCCAAGCTGTTGGCAGTGGATTGTGGTGTTTTGGGATATTCCTAAGATAAGAAGAAGATTGGATCTACTACTATCAACACGAACATTTGCATATTGATTTACATGAGTGCCTCGGACATTTTGAACATTGTCATATTTTTAACTGTATATTGTGGATTTTTATCATATTTGGTCTTGTTTATTTAGATAAAATATGAACTATTTTTTGGAAAACCTGTGTGTGTTTGTACAAATACTTAACACATTGGTGGTCATTACAACCCTGGTGGTCGGTGTTCAAGTGGCGGTAAAACCGCCAACAGGCTGGTGGGAAAGAAAATGGAATTACGACCGTGGCGGAAACCGCCAACATAGACAGCCACTTTAACACTCCGACTGCCACGGCAGTACAAACAAACACTGCAGCGGTAACCACCAACAGACAGGCGGAAGACAATGTACCGCCTACATTATTACAAGCCACCAATCCGCCACCTTTTCCAGGGTGGATACACCGCAAACAAAAACACAGCAGAAACAGGACTTGGAAGGGAAAACGCTCACCTCTACACATCCCACGAGGAACCAGGACGCAATGGAACCGAAACTTCAGATTCTTCCAGCCCTTATCTTCCTGCTCCTCTACCAGGAGCATGAACGCCAGCAGCGAAGACCACGGTGAGTACTGCACCTACGACACAGGGGAGGGGGGAGAGAAAAAACAGTGACCCACACACGCAACACACAACAACCCCACCCCCACCCTCACCCACGACAACACACACACTAATACATCATGATACATCACAGTTACACTCCCAACCCCCACTGGAAGAATGCAAAGACAAAAGGAAATTAGTTGAATGATTGTAATATATACGAAGACAGTAATCAAAAATCTATACATATATTAAGATATTCACGCTATAAACAAATATATACACCAAGAATACAAGTCCAAGGTATTCCACTATCATAGTCCGTGGACCACTGGGCCCAAAATGCATGGGCGAGGCCCACACAAGATACTCGAACAAGGCAGAGAGAACACTGCTGGGGCATAATATAGAAATAAAACAGGCACCTCAGGGGGAAGTAAAGGGGGGGCACCTCAGCCGGATGAGTGCACAATGCTGGATCTATGAGGGGGCTCCACGCCCACTGTTCAATCCTGGGGAGTGCAAAGCCACAGTCTCTCAAGTCTCTACAGTGGGTGGGTTGCCAACTGCTATATCCTGGAGAGTGAAAAGCCATAGTCTCTCAAGTCTCTACAGTGGGTGGGTTGCCCATTGCTATATCCTGGGTTGTGCAAAGCCACGGTCTCTCAAGTCTCTACAGTGGGTGGGTTGCCCACTGCTATATCCTGGGGAGTGCAAAGCCACAGTCTCTCAAGTCTCTACAGTGGGTGGTTTGCCCACTGTTCAATCCTGGGGAGTGAAAAGCCACAGTCTCTCAAGTCTCTACAGTGGGTGTGTTGCCCACTGCTATATCCTGGGGAGTGCCAAGCCACAGTCTCTCAAGTCTCTACAGTGGGTGGTCTGCCCACTGTTCAATCCTGGGGAGTGCAAAGCCACAGTCTCTCAAGTGGATAACATTCTCCACTGGTTTCTGGAGGGGGTTTTGTGCCCAGAGTACTTCATCCTGCCAAGGACTGAGGTAGTGGATGCCTTTCTCCACTGTTTCTGGAGGGGGCTTTGTGCCCAGAGTGCTTCGTCCTGCCAAGGACTGCGGTAGTGGATGTGATACTCCACTGGTTCTGGAGGGGGCTTTGTGCCCAGAGTGCTTCATCTTGCCAAGGACAGAGGTAGTGGATCTATCTCTCCACTGGTTCTGGAGGGGGCTTTGTGCCCAGAGTGCTTCATCCTGCCAAGGACTGAGGTAGTGGATGTCTTTCTCCACTGGTTCTGGAGGGGGCTTTGTGCCCAGAGTGCTTCATCCTGCCCGTGGCGGCCTCAGTAGCGTCAGAATCATTGGTGCCCACTGGCCTGCGGTGCTGTGGGCGGCTGTGTCCTGGGCAGCGGTGCTGCTGGTGGCGGTGTCCTGGGCAGCGGTGCTGCTGGCGGTGGTGTCCTGGGCAGCGGGGCTGGTGGCAGAGGTGTCCTGGGCAGCGGTACTGCTGGCAGCGGTGTCCTGGCCAGCGGTGCTGCTGGTGGCGGTGTCGGCAGCGGGCTGGTGGCGGGGGTGTCCTGGGCAGCGGTGCTGCTGATGGCGGTGTCCTGGGCAGCGGTGCTACTGCTGGCAGTGTCCTGGGCAGCGGGGCTGGTGATGGTCTTGTCCGCCGTGCAGATCTTCCCAGACTTGCCTGTTTTCCTGTGCCCCTTTCCCACCTTGAATGGTGGCGCAGCTGTCTCGACACCCCCAACTGTACCCCTGGGAGTGGCTTTGGTGGCTGATTTCTTTCCCCTCTCCCGCTGGGCACTGGCCAACTTTTTATGCTTTAAAGGTGGCGGACTGTCCGTGCTCTGGCTCCTTGCCACACTGGCTGCCCTGCTGCCTGGCACACTCCAGAAGCCGGTTACTACTGGCACCACTGGTCCCGCAGATGTTGTGGCTGAGGTGCTGGGTTGGGATCTGGAGAGTCGGGTCCTAGGAGACTGAAGGGGTGGGGAAGGTGAGTGTAAGAGGTCAAGGTTGGATAGGAAAGGTTTCTTAGGAACACTGGGACGGGTAGATGGAGGGGGTTTGGGAGTGGAAGAAGAGGTAGTGGTTGTAGGAGGTGTAACTTTGGTGACTTTGGATGAAGGTGCATGGGATGGAGGCTGTCGTGAGGTGGATGGCTGTTGGGTGGGTGTGTGGCTGCGTTTGTGTACCTTGGGAGGTGGCCTCACAGACACACTGGGAGAGGATACAGGGGATGTGTGAATGGTAGTGGGGGTGGTTACTGCACGTGAGTGGGGGGTGGTGGTGGGTGTGCTGGTGATGGACGTAGTGGCTGAGGATGAAGTGCATACAGGTGTGAGTGGAGACGAGACATGGAGGGAGGAGGGAGATGAGGAGGAGGGGGACACAGTGGATGCAGTGGATATTGGTGTCTCTGCAGGTGTGTGATGCTTGCGTGTATGCCTGTGGGATGTGTGGTGCTTATGTTTACCAGAGCTTCCCTTGTGTGTTGAGGTGTGTGCATGCTGGTCTGATGGTGTGTTTGGGATAGGCTGACGTACAGGGGTTTGGGTCTGGGTGGAGGAAGTTGGAGGGGGGAGGCTAGAGACAGGGTCAATGGCTGCCATCAGTGCTGAGGCCAGAGTCTGAAAAGCTCGCTGATGGGCTGCCTGACCAGAGTGAATGTCCTCCAGGTATGCATTGGTTTGTTGCAACTGCCTCTCTACACTCTGGATGGCATTCAAAATGGTAGACTGCCCAACAGAGAGGGACCTGAGGAGGTCAATGTTCTCCTCACTGAGGGCAGCAGGGGTGACAGGGGCAGGGGCTGAGGTGCCTGGGGCAAAGGAGATGCCCACCCTCCTGGGTGAGCGGGCACGGGCAAATGCTGAGGGACTGCTGGGAGGGCGGTGCTGGTAGGCGGGGTGGCGGCTGTACCTGTAGATGCATGGGGCACAGATGGGCCCACCACCGCAAGGGAGCTCCCATCAGAAGAGGAGTCTATATCGCTGGTGTCAGCTCCTGTCTCCGCCGTGGAACTCCCCTCGCCCTCAGTCCCACTGGTAAATTCAGACTCCGCAGTCGCCCTCTAGGGCCATGTGGGATGCAGCTCCATCCTGCTCCGGTGCCACTGCTCCTCCGCCCGATGATGCTAATGCACACAAGAACAGGGAAACCACAAAAAGGGGGGGAAGACAGAAGAAAGACATGCTGAGTGCATGCAATACCGCTACCGATGGCGGACACTACAGACACAGAAGCCCCCTGCACTACACCGCGCACTTGGAGTTCCCTATTCAATCCCAGGGACATGGGTTACAAGGCTATGCCCGATTGCTGCACACATGGATGTCACAGGAGCCTGACTAGGTGTAGTTGGCACTGTACACAGGTGGGGTGGGGTGCCACAGGGCCTGCCTTAAGAAGGGTCCTTGCCTACTAAACTCGCAGTGGCCTAGGGGAACCCACAGCCCAGCTCCCCCACCCAGACACCTCCAATGCACACTGAATCAGCAGAATGAGAGTGTACTCACCCCCTTGTGGCTGCTGTGATGCCCTCAAGTGCCCATCCAACTCCGTAGATGCCGTGCCAGGATCCTGAACATCAGGGGGATCATGGTGCAACGAGCACCCCTCCCACGTTGGGAGGCCATCCCCAGCTGGGCCTCCGCCGTCTTCTTGCTCCAGCGGCGAATGTCCTCCCATCTTTTCAGGCAGTAGGATCTCCGTCTGTCGTAGACCCCCAGGGTCCGGACTTCCTTGGCGATGGCACGACAAATGTTCTTCTTCTGGTGGGCGCTGACCTACAGGAATAGTACAGGGGAAAAAGATAAGTTATTTACCGTCCGCACCGTCACAGTCATTGGCCCGGATCCCTACCCTTGCCATGACGCACATGCACTCACCGTTGTTTCATGCATGCCTCATTCTCACCCCCCCACTATCTTTCATCCACACCACTCCACACAGGCATTGCCCATACAGCATGCTCACAGTGTACTTACCTGTTTGTTTGGAGGACCGTAGAGTAGCGTGTACTGGGGGAGGACCCCATCCACGAGTTTGTGCAACTCCTCCTTGAAGAAGGCAGGGGCCCTTTCCCCAGACACACGAGCCATTGTCTCTTCCAGACTAAGGTCACAGCAGCACTTGCAGTGTAGGTCCTCTCCTGTCGAAGATCAGGTGTCAAGTGATTGAACAGAGAGAAAATGTATGTCACATCCACGGCGGTGCGTACCGTCACCGCCGGCATACATCGTCATTGGCTCCTGGGAACCATAGGGTCCAATGTTAACAAATGCAGGATTGCTCTGCGGTCTTCAACCGCCTACCACGATGGTGTACAACGCCAGCGCAGTTACCTCATATCCCATTGTCCCACATTACAGGTCAGGCAGTTGCCATTTCATGGGCCCACATGACATTATTTTGGACTGCGTCACACATATCTAGGCCTTGCCTAAACACTCATATAGGCATATGTCGATTTGCTCATATTTCTGAGTATGCTGTGTTTACCTACCTCAGAGTTGGTTGACTCTCTGCTCGCTGTTCTCCTCCATAGGCACCATCCGCTGGGGCATGTGAGGAGATGGCGGCATCCTCCGGTGTACAGACCGCTGGTGGACCTGTCGACAATGGAGGAGTGACATGTGATCATCACCTACAGACTCGATTGTGCAACAATCCAGGAACTGTGTGCCCCGTTGGAGCCAGACCTGATGTCAGCTATCCGCCATCCCACAGGAATCCCCCCTCAAGTGCAGGTGGTGTCAGTACTCCATTTCCAAGCAAGTGGGTCATTTCAAACTACAGTGGCCATTGCATCAGTGATGTCCCAGCCTATGCTTTCCAACGTGTTGTCCAGAGTGTTGTCTGCCCTGCTGAAACCCATGCAGAGGTACATCGTTTTCCCTTAGGTGGAGGATTTGCCCTCAGTGAAAGGTGATTTCTATGCCCTGGGACATATCTCCAACATCATAGGTGCCATTGATGGGACACATGTGGCCTTGGTCCACCCCCGCAGGAGTGAACAGGTGTACAGAAACCAGAAGAGTTACCATTTGATGAATGTGCAGATGGTGTGTTTGGCAGACCAGTACATCTCCCATGTGAACGCCAAATTCCCTGGCTCAGTGCATGACGCTTACATTTTGAGAAATAGCAGCATCCCTTATGTGATGGGGCAACTCCAGAGGCACCGTGTGTGGCTATTAGGTGAGGACATGGACCCTATACAGTGTGACTAGGTGTCTGTGTCTGGGGTTGTCCCTAAGGGTTAGTGTGTGTCTAACAGTTGTCCCTCGACATTTGCAGGTGACTCTGGCTACCCCAACCTGTCATGGCTACTGACCCCAGTGAGGAATCCCAGGACAAGGGCAGAGGAACGCTACAATGAGGCCCATGGGTGAACTAGGAGGGTTACAGAGAGGACCTTCGGCCTCCTAAAGGCCAGGTTCAGGTGCCTTCATATGACAGGTGGTTCCCTATTGTACTCACCAAAGAAGGTGTGCCAGATCATCGTGGCCTGCTGTATGCTTCACATCTTGGCTTTGTGATGACAGGTGCCTTTTCTGCAGGAGGATGGTCCAGATGGAGGTGTTGTGGCAGCTGTGGAGCCTGTGGACAGTGAAGACGAGGAAGCTGAAGAAGAGGACATAGACAACAGGAACACAGTGATCCTGCAATACTTCCAGTGAGACACAGGTAAGAAGACAACTCAGCCTGCTACATCTGATTTAATTCTACTACCTCTCACCTGTCTGTCATTTTCACACAGTGTATGGTCACTGAGTTGTCACTTTCCCTTACGATTTCACAGATGTGGGTCCCACTGTGTGACATCTGCTTTGTTTCCGCATGGACTAGTGCTGTGTGACATAGGTATGTTGACATTACATTTGATATAGCATTTTGCCACTGTTATTGCAAATACCCTTTTTCTAAAGCACAGACTGACTCCAGATTGTTTTGTGATTTAAGGGTGTTTATTTAAGTGCTCAATAGTGGAGGGGGTTGTAAAAAGGTCAGGGGTGATGGTGGAGGAATGTGCATGGCAGAGTCCAGTCTATTAGTCTCACAGGTGCATTGTCCAAAGGGGCATAGGAAGTGGAGCTGGGGCAGTTTAAGTATGGACAGGGTGACAAAGTGGGACAGAAGGATGACAATCAGGGTGGTCTCATTATTTGGCAGGGGTCTTGGCATTGTTCTCTGTCTTTGTCCTGGATCTCAGGGACCGTTTGCGGGGTGGTTCTCCATCTGCGGGGGGGTGGGGTGCTGGTGTCGTGGTCATGTGGCGGTGCCTCCTGTCCACTAGCGCCCGCGGAGGTGGTGGGCAGTTCATCATCCAGTCTAGGGTCAGGGGCCTCTTGTTGTGCCACAGTGTCCCTCCTGGTGTTGGTGAGTTCCTTCAGCACTCCTACAATGCTGCCCAGGGTGGAATTGATGGATTTGAGTTCCTCCCTGAAGCCCAAATACTGTTCCTCCTGCAGCCGCTGGGTCTCCTGAAACTTGGCCAGTACCGTTGCCATCGTCTCCTGGGAATGGTGGTAGGCTCCCATGATGTTGGAGAGGGCCTCGTGGAGAGTTGGTTCCCTGGGCCTGTCCTCCCCCTGTCTCACAGCAGCCCTCCCAGTTCCCCTGTGTTCCTGGTCCTCTGTCCTCTGAACCGTGTGCCCACTACCACTGCCCCCAGGTCCCTGGTGTTGTTGGGGTGGTGGGTTAGCCTGGGTTCCCTGACGTGTCCTGGGGAAAGAGGTATGGTCCCGGTGGATGGGTGCTGCGCTGGTGTTTCCAGAGGGGGCAAGCTCTGTAGTGGCTTGTGCCAGTGTGAGGGGAACCGACTGTCCCGAGGTCCCAGATGGACCCGGCTGGTCATCTAGATCCAGTTGGACAGAGCTGCTGTCATCACTGTGGGCCTATTCTGTGGGTGGAGTGGACATATCTGGACCCTCCTTTCCGGTGACATTGGGTAGGGGTCCTGCAGGGGTGTAAAGGCATGATTATTGCATCTGTGTGTGCCATGGTGTGCAATGAGTGGGTGACCGTGTACCCCAGTGCTTGCATTCCTGTGTAGAACCTTGTGTGATAATGGTTTAGGGGGATGTATGGGTATGTGTATTGGCCATGCATTGGTGATGGGTGTCCATGCTTTGGTGTTACATGCAGGGCTTGAGTTTGGGATGTGTGGTTTGTGATATTGGGACATATGTGAGGAGTTGGAGTGATAAGGGTGCGGGCGAGGGTGGGGGTATGTGACAGCATGCAGGTGGGTGGGGGATGTAAACGTTCGGAATTCACTTACCAGAGTCTATTCCTCCAGCTACTCCTGCGAGGCCCTCAGGATGCAGTATAGCCAAGACCTGCTCCTCCCATGTTGTTAGTTGTGGGGGAGGAGGTGGGGGTCTGCTGCCAGTCCTCTGAACCGCGATGTTGTGTCTTGAGACCACAGAACGCACCTTCCCCCGTAGGTCGTTCCACCTCTTCCTGATGTCATCCCTAGTTCTTGGGTGCTGTCCCACTGCGTTGACCCTGTCCACGATTCTTCGCCATAGCTCCATCTTCCTAGCTATGGTGGTGTGCTGCACCTGTGATCCGAATAGCTGTGGTTCTACCCGGATGATTTCCTCCACCATGACCCTGAGCTCCTCCTCAGAGAACCTGAGGTGTCTTTGCGGTGCCATGGGCTGGTGTGGGTGATGTGTGGGGTGGTGTGTATTGTGATGTGTGGGGTGATATTTAGAGGTGTGTTGTGTGAGATGCGTGGATGTTGTGTGAGTGATGGTGTTGAGCGCCTGTGGATGCTAGTTTGTAGATGGTGGTGTCTCTCTCTGGCCCTCAGTCGCAATTGTGGTCATAAGGGTTTTTTGGGTGATGTGGGTGTGTGTTTTATATTGTATTGGATGTGTGGGAGTGGTGTGTGGTGTGTATGTGTATCAGGTGTGTGTATTTGGAATTGCCCAATGTGGTTGTGTATTGTATATGTGTGTGTATTTTGAGTGCGGCAGTATGTACCGCCAATGGAATACCGCGGTTGAAAGACCGCTGCGTGGATTCGTGGGTCGTGATAGTGTGGGCGTATTCCTGTTGGCGTGACGGTGGAGGTTTTGTTATTGCCAGTTTATCACTGACCTTTGGTGTGGCGGACTTGTGTGGGTGGCTGGATTTTGGCGGATTCTGAGCTGTGGGTCATAATGACGGTGGCAGAATTCCGCGGCCGCTGCGGTGTGTTGGCGGCCTTCTGCACAGCGGTAAGCGGTTTTTACTGCCAATGTTGTAATGACTCCCATTGTCTCTGAAGTTAAGCCTGCCTGCTCGTGCCAAGCTACCAAGGAGGAGAGCGGGAGTTAACTGAGGGTGACTCTCCTTTACCCTGACTAGAGTGAGGGGGGTAACCTGACTGCCAACCAAAGACCCCATTTCTAACAGCCTCTAACAGCCACTGACTAAAATTATAAACAAGAAAATGCAGGTAAATCACTGATAATTGCTGGTGTTATAAAGAGGATAATACTTGGCACCAGGTGACATCTATACAGCATTCCTTGAAAGTGTTCCTACCTGTATGTTGGCTTCATGAGTCAGACAACACTGCATATTGGTCTCCATTTCTTTCGGACTTTTAAAAAAACTTTGTAGCCAACTCTGTCGTTGAGTTTGTCTCTAACGCACACACATTAGTAGGAAAACTTACAACTTTACAATTTGCAGATTATCCTGAAGTAATATAAAATATCGCAGTGATATTAAAAAAACCTTGTATCATGGCTTGTCTTCCTTTTTCAAAGATCATAGCTTGAGCATTAATAAAGGTAAGGAGCTTCATCTACGTTCCTTTGTACTGGCACATAGAATAGGTGCCTAAAAGTGGCGGAGCCTGAATGTTGGTGAAAGAAGAGTATCATTGAGCCTAACATGGAAGGGCATTATCTGCCACATTATATAGTCAGAGCTCTTGAGAAAAATAAAATAAATAATCAAAACTTGGAAGAGGTGGAGAAATGTCTCTTGCACTGTTTGGTTGGCCATCAATCAAGAACCAGTGTAACACACTTTTATTAGGTCTAGGATTAGATGAATAATTTGTGGGACTAGTTATTCCACTTTTGTCTTTTTGGCTTTAGACTTGGTGTCTTGATAATCTTAAAGTATATTGTCAGGAATCAACAAGATAAGGTGCGAGCAACATTATCATGGGCATCTCTTTATCTAAGTACGGTTTGTGGCCATAGAAAAAGTGGAGTGATCCATTTACAATTAGTATAAACTGCATGGTCTGTGTTATAAACAGTTACCTGGGAGCTCAGAGGGCAAATATGTCATGTTCTGTTCCCCTGAGACAATGTAGTATTACAGAAGAAGGCACAGATGCTTGTGCACCCTCTTTTGTAGTACAGATTGAGTTGGTGCACATAGAGTGCTCGTACTGTCTTCAGGGGGTGTTCACTCATAAACGTGGGATGGTGGACCCATGCTAATGAAGGAAGCAGTTTGGCTCTGCACACGCACCCTAATATGGATGTGAGCACAGAGGCAAAGGGGCTGTCAGGAGGCGCAGTAACAGTTTCACACTGTGAGGCGAAGGTAGTCGTTCCAACTCTCCAGCTCCTGTCTTTAGATACTTCAAAGATTCATCTGAACCTGCATCCACCACTACTAAATAAATGCTCTGTGGAATGAGGAAAACAAAACTAGTAACAGAGAACTAAGGGGCAAATGTTCTGATTATTGCTCGCAAAGTACTGATCAGAATTTGCGACAAGTAAATGATAGGGCCAGAAGGCAACCATGTAAAGGTAACAGAGCTGCATTGTTTGTGTTATGTATGTTTGAGAGTTGCCACTGCATCTTCCCCAACAAACTTTAATTTAACATTCATAAACGAGAAGGGGTTCCACCGTACCACTTCCCTTTTGTGAAGGGGTTCCACTCCAAATTGGGGTTCTGTAACTCTTCAATGATTCACAAGTGCTATTTCTGGCCTAAAACATTGATGCATATAAACAGGAAACAACTGCTATTTCGGGCCTAAAACATTGATGCATATAATTAGGAAACTTTATTTGAAAGAAACACCAATGACTAGTTTGTGTTACCAACCAGCTTCCATACAGGGAAGATGTGTTCTCACTGCAGTTACTGCCATCTCCTTTATTTAGGTCCTCATTGAAAAATCAATCCAGGGTGTTATTGATCCAGAGATTCAGGGGCATATTTAAGAAAAATGCTGGGCCAATTTTCTTGCACCCTTTACCACAACCCTATCGCCACCGTATGTGCACCATACGTATAATACAGTGCACCATGGTGCTGGGTAGGGGGCAATACAGTAATTTTGTATGACGCTATTGATGTTCTCTGCAGGAGGGGCCCTTTCTAAAAAATCTTGTACCCTTTTAATGCCTGCTCCAAGCAGGCATTAAATGTGCCAAAAAAATGATGCAAGTATATCTGTTAACGAGGGAACGCTCCCTTTGCATACATTATGCCTGGCAGAAGCATAATGTAGCGCAAGGGGTTTCAAAGTGGCGCAATGTAAGCATTGTGCCACTTTGTAAATATGACGCAGGGATTTTGGCTTCGGACCACATTAACATAAAAAATAATTACACTAATGTGGCACAAGGAGGTGCTAAGGGCTCCTAAATATGCCCATCAATGTGTTATCTCTACTGGTAAGCACAGAGGCAATTTTGTCTTTATGTTATCTTGTAGTTTAGTTTGATGTTTGTTCCTGACTCCCTTTCCTTGAGTCCTCCTGTTCACTAGCTAGTGAACTTTTTCTTGTTGAGGGTCAGCCGATCACAGGTGAAAGTATGGTTCGTGTAGCCTCAGTGATAATGCTACTGTACCTACAACAAGGTCAGGTAACCAGTAAATTTATATGACATAGCATAGAGTCTAGCACTTTCACAAATACATATACTGTGATACAACAGACGTGTGTTTCAATTAAACCAGAACCAAATCTACCGATCTTTTGTGAAAACACTGATTGTAAATTTCAGATTTTCACCCTACTCATTGTCCATTTTTTTGTGACACAAACAAATTCTTGATCAAGTAGTGAACTCTGTTGGAATTATTGCATCTGAGGAGCAGTTTCTTCTATTTATGTATTGAAAGGTATTTATCTGTTTAATTATTTCTCATCTATCATCAAATAGATGCTCTAGCAGGGAACTTGGGGGCATATTTATGAGAGGCTTGTGCCACCATTGCGTGACATTTAGTGACACAGCGGTGGACCACACCTCTCATCCATATCTATGAGGCCAAGCAGAGCAACTTTGAATGACCTCATAGATATGGAGTACGGCAAGGCATCACAAATAGCTGTGCTGCCTTACTCTGTGCCTGGTAGGCATTTCATGGGAGATGCAGTGGGTTTTCCCATGTAACACCCATGGATTTTGATGCATCCCTAGATTTACAAGAGCCTGTATACCTGGGGATGCACCAAAACATTGTGCCTCCCCAGGCAAGGCACAATGAGGAGAAATATCTTAATTTCTCCTATTTTTTTCCTCTTTCTATGTATGCTGCATTCTGCAGCACATATTGAAAGAAAAAAAAACTCCTGGGATTGATTTTATGCAGGAAGGTGCCCCTTCCTGTACAAAAACAATTTTGCCGACAATGTAAACCCCCTTTCAAAGGTGCCTGCTTTGGGATTAGGCAGAACAACGGCACCAGTGCAGTTGGAAGCTAAAGGAATGTGCCTTAAGGATACAACACATTCCTGCCCTTTCATTTTGATGGAATGGAGAGCAGAACAACAAGATGACTTGCAGTGCTGCCCTGCACCAAATCCTCAAAAATGTGGCCCTTGGTTTTCTGTTTAAGTTAGTTGTCCTTGTGACCAAATGTCACCTCACTTCACAGTACATTTTATGCTTTTTTGTAGGCTTTACAGCTTGCCCAGAACACAATTATTGCGGGAATGTGGCAGGAGGTCACGCAAGATGGCCACTGCTCTTTAGAGCTCCGTGAGGCTTCAGCACTTCCTGGAAGGAGGAGATGTTTTTACTTCAAAATGATTAATTTCTTCAGAATTTATGAACACTGGAGCTCTGCCACTGCATAAATATGCCTTTATCTTACAGAGACATCGAGTTTTGAAGTCATTTCAGAGATTTCCTGTGAGGGCCTGAGGTAATTATTTATCTGCATCATTTGTGTTTCACTCCATAAGCCTCTGCACAAACCTAAACTTTCAACTGACTTTTAACTGCTTGCCTGGATGTCATTCTACAAATCTAATTTCCTCTGCAATGGAATATGTATTACCTTCTGACAGCCAGCTGAACTTTTGACCTCTCTCTTCAAACACCTTTAGCTGAGGTTTTCAACTTTCAGTATTTACTGGCAGCTCTTGTTGTCAAGGAGCTCTTTCAATTTGCTCTTCATAACATGGTAAATGCTTTCCTTTGACGGAGGGGATTTTTCCTTTTCAGAAGGTTCCCTTAAAACTAGTCACCAATTGTTTGACTATGTGCAGTAAAGTGCTTTGCTCTTGTGTTATTCTGTCATGCCTGTTCTGAGAGAATAATTTAGGATTTTCTATTTATATATTTTTTATTATATTTTGCTCTGTTGTTGGAAACTTCTCGCAGCAGCTTCTCATCTTAAAATAATTTCATCATCACCTCCACATTACTGGCTTCCTATTACCAAATTGCTGCTGGCTTTTATGGGGAGACCACATAATTCTCAGAGCAGCCAGTCATCCTCTTCCTCCAAGTCTAATAATCCTCTTCGAGTGGTGCGCACACATATAACTAAATCTTCTCTACCATCAGCTTTAACAATGGATAGTGCTACAGACTTTTTAAATGATAACACCTCTTCATCTCATACTGCTGGCGCAATTGCGAAAAAATCATCTAACACCTCCTCCGTCAAGTGCCCAAAAAAATACCTTGATTCTCCCTCAAAATCCCCACACATCTTACTCTAGATGATGTCATGGAGGAATTGCGTGCATTAAAGCCCTTTATGATAGACACTAATGCCTCTTTGCAACGTATTGAGGAGCAATGGTCCCAAAACGAACAACAAATTTGTACTCTGGAAACGAGAGTCAGTAACCTTGAAGATTGTAACACTGTCAATCCTCTTATCTCCAAGGACATAGCTCAACTTAAAAGGCTTACTGAAAACTTAGAAAATAGAAATAGGAGAAATAATTTTCGACTTTTTGGGATTCCAGAAGGGTCTGAAGGCTCTAACATGATTGCATTCCTTCAAACAGCAATACCTTAAATTCTTTGCTTGCCTTCTACCTCTCTATCCAACGGGCACATCTATTAGGTCCACATACTTCAACTGGCCCTTGTGCACATCCTAGAGGCATTATTATTCTCTTTCTACAATTTACTGACTTGATGCAAATACTCTCGGAAGCCAAAAAGATGGGCTCTTTGCTATGGTCAGGTCATAAAGTGTTTTCATACAGGACTTCTCTCCTGCTACAGCTGCACGTCACAAACAGTTTTTGGACCTACGTCCACAACTCAAATCCTTGAATATTTGATATGGTCTTCTTCACCCATGCCTTTTCGAAATTACATTCAAGGACAAATCTTACTCATTTGAGGAACCTTCAGCACTACAAACTTTTATTAACAAACACAAAACAGAAGCAATGGAACTAGGAGCATCTGCAATTACTTGAAGATATAATTTAATTTGTCTTTAATGTCCTTCCTTTTTTTTCTGGACAGTTTAATAGTAATGGTTATGTTTAGTATTTATATCCATGGTTTTCCTTCTCTGCATCTTCTTATTTTCTTTTATTTTTTATAGTGTTCTTTGTGCAATCCTCATGTTCCTTTCCCAAACGTTTTCCTTTCTCACCATCCAAATTGTTCTCCTACACATTCCACTGGTAAGATTTGATTTTTATTGTTCTTCATGTCACACTCCTTTACTGTAGTTATTACGTTATTTGGTCTACTGAATGGTACATTTTTCGTTTGTATGTTTTTTTTTCTTCCATGAAACTCGCCTTCATATGTTTTAATATCTAATATCACTTTTCTTGTGCTGGAGCCACTCTTGCCTGTCTTTTCAGGTTCTACACTGTCCCTCTACCTATCGGGGGTATTCACTTTCGATCTTGTCTTCTTTAGCTTTCGTGGACTTCAGTCCCTATATTGCCACATCCATGTATTTACAACTTCTAGAGGTCATCTTCCTCCTTTTCTTTTTCTTTACTCTCTTGTTTCTTTCCCATTTCTTTGCTTTTACAAAATTGATATGCCTAGTTTTTTCCTTGTTACAGCAGTTGTTTATTAATACTTCTTGTTATGCAACTTCGAACTGTTACTTGGAATGTTAAGGGGCTTAAACGCCCCATTAAACGTCAGTGTGTCTTATCTCACCTAGCTTGTTTGAAATGCCACATTGCTTTGTTGCAAGAGACTCACGTCCAAGACTCTGAGGCAATTAAGTTTAAAAAACAATGGGCGGGGGACATTTTATACTCCCCTTCCCCCACAAACAAAAATGGGGTAATTATACTCTGTCATAAATCTCTCAAACCCACCATAATTTCACAGCATCAAGATACAGAAGGTCACTGGGTACTTGTTTCATTTACAATTGACAATATTTCTCTTATTATCCTAAATATATATGGCCCCACACATCCAGACCCAAATTTTTGGAAGAATCTTTCACACATTGTCTCTGAACATTCCTCAAACAATTTACTAATAGGTGGTGACTGCAACCAAATTCTGGATCCAGTTTTGGACAGACGTTCCACGTCACGTTTCGTTCCACCTGCCTCCCACAAAGCTTTTAAAAACTTTATTTTACAGCATTCTCTCTCTGATTCCTGGAGAATATGCAATCCTGACCTCTTGAAATACTCTTTTCATTCTAGGCTTGATTATATCTTTCTGAGTAAAGGTTTATTGCAACATATGGTCAACATATGGTCAACTCTGAAATCTGTACTATTTTGATCTCGGATCACGCACCTGTGATTACTGACCTTGATCTTTTTCTTAATGGTTCTAAAACATCTTCATGGAGGTTTAATAAATCTCTACTTTCAGATGCTACTTTTATCGCTTCCTACAGTAAGTTTATAGAAGAATACTTCCACATCAACGATAGTGATCAACTATCATTTCATTTTGTGTGGGATGCATTCAAAGCAGCATCTAGGGATTTCATCATAAGTTACGCTCACTCAAAAAAAAGTCTGCTAAAAAAAATCGACTTCCATCCTTGTAAATAGAAAGTCCCTAGAACATGAATACTATACTCACAAACTAGTGAATCACATCTTGAAGCACTAGTCTCAGCTAACATCGAGATTAACCAATATACCACTGAACAAGCATGCATCCCTCTCCTGAAAATAAATGCCATGTATCATGATGGTGGTAACAATAAAGCTGGTTCTCTTCTAGCTTGAAACAAAAAAAAGAAAAAACAGCTATTAAATCTATCACAGATAACAATGGTGTTAAACACTTTAGAGATAAAGATATAGCAACGTATTTCAGTTCTTACTATAAGGACCTGTACACACTAGAACACACGACAGTTGAATCTCTGAACCAATATTTCTCTAATCTCAAACCAAGAGACTCATTGCAGATTGACCTCTCATCTTTAGACCAACACCTACAACTTACCGAACTATATACAGCTTCACAATCTCTCCCCAAGGGTAAGGCTCCAGGCCCAGATGGCTTCACAGTAGAATTCTTTATTCAGTTTGCTAAGTCTCTCTTCCCCAAACTCTTTCAATTACTTAATCACTTTATAATGTCAGGTTCTGCATCTGGCTCATTTACGGAGGCCATGATTTGTCTTATTCCCCAAAAAGATCAAGATGCGACTGACTGTAAATATTACAGACCCATATCTTTAATTAATACTGATTGTAAACTCTATGACAAAGTTTTAGCTCTCCGTTTGCTCCCATATATACCTGAACTTATTGATTCTCATCAATGTTGTTTTATCCCTTATAGAAATGTAGCAGATAATTCCTGTACTTTTTTTAAATATTATTAACAAGGCATCTAAACTTAAGATTCCTCTGGCAGCTTTATCATTTGATGTGGAAAAGGCCTTCGATAGGGTCTACTGGGGTTTCTTGTCAAAGGCATTGGAATGGCATGGACTAGGTACTACATTCTGACATTTTATATCCATTCTTTATTCCTCACCATGTTCCTCAGTTATAACAAATGGTATCTGATCTCATTTTGTCCCTCTTAAAAGGGGTACTCATCAGGGATACCCATTATCTCCTTTACTATTTATTTTGGCTCTTGAACCTTTTCTATACCAATTAAAAACATCTGAACAATTTACGGGGTTTCAAATTACTAATGCACACATCAAATGTATGGCATATGCTGATGATATTTTTTTGTTCATGTCTCACCCTGACACTTCTCTTCCTGCATTCCTGCATGAGCTCAACTTATATTCTGATGTATCTGCTATAAACCTAATATAGACAAAACAGTGGTTTTACCACTTAATGCTGATTGCACTGTCTCTGTATTCCTTGATGCAGGATTAACTTGGAATTCTTCTAAAATTAAATGCCTGGGGGTATGGTACTGCACTACTCGCAAGGATACATTAAAGACTAATTTAGAAATCTTATCTCAAAGCTTGTATATCTCACACAGAAATGGTCTCTGTATATCTCATGTGGTGGGCCGCTTGGATACCATTAAGATGATGCTTCTCTCTATCATTAACTTCTTCCTTATGATGCTTCCTATTAAGATACCTAAACTATTTTTTAGTTCAATTGATAAACTTCTATCCAAGTTCCTGTGGAACGGTAAACAATCCCAAATCTCTCTCTCGAAATTAAAACTTCCTAAAGTACAAGGGGAGTTAATTTTCCTGACTTTTTAACTTATCACAAATCTTTTGGCATTAATCAAATACTTCCCTATTCATCTACACTCAATGATGCCCCTCAAAAGATATGGTTCTTTGTGGAAGAAACATTTATTTCTCCCTTTT
The DNA here is from genome assembly GCF_031143425.1 of Pleurodeles waltl. Taxonomy (NCBI): domain Eukaryota; kingdom Metazoa; phylum Chordata; class Amphibia; order Caudata; family Salamandridae; genus Pleurodeles; species Pleurodeles waltl. The sequence continues at coordinate 1,733,645,025 of NC_090444.1, forward strand.
CCCATAAACACATTATATTTATGTCTAACCCCCCAAAAGTCTGGTTGCCCAGCACTATCTCCCATTCAGTCAACTTACTGAAACCTTTTTTTATTTCGCATCTTACCCCCATTAATCAATTCTTTAACAGTCCTATTTGGCACAATAGTTCTCTTAGGAAACAAGGTAAAACCTTGTGTTGGAAGGCTTGGATGACTAAAGGTATTCTTCTCATTTCCCAATTATATCATAAAGACTCTCTCATCCCTTTTACTACTCTCTCAGAAATTTATAATCTCCCTATTTGCATGAAATCCCAATATATCATTCTTTCTACTCTGGTCCAAGAGGCCCTCAATAAACTTATGCATCATAATCATTCTTCTTTTGCATCATCTCCACACCCAATTGTAACTTCTAACTATCCTAGGGCAGCTGGAATTTTATAAACTTTTAAGAACATTTGTTTCACCTAGACTCAAATCACCTATTGAGACATTGTGGGAATCAGATCTTGGTGTGTTTGGCCAACTTTTTTATGGGATAGAATATGGTATAAGATACATTCCACTGCACGCACTGCAAGCCTCACGCAGACCCTATATTTTTTTTATAATAGACTTTTCTACACTCCTGTACGCCTTTACAAACTCAAACTTGCACAAAATGACAATTGTTGGCGCTGCCACACTCAGCAAGGTACTGACTTTCACATATTTTTTTCTTGTCCATCCCTATCTACTTTTTGGTCCTCAATATGGTCTCGCATTTCAGGAATAGCTCAGATCTCCTTACCAATGTCTTATGAATTACTGTTTTTGGGTGGCATACACGATATCTAGAGTTCATTCAGGCCTCTTGGAAAATTGGTGGACCTTTTGCTTTCTATTGCAATCTCTATTATTACATCTAACTGGAAATCTTCGGAGAACATTACTCTCAGACAGTGGTGGAATTCTGTATGTTATCACCATAGACTTGATGGCTACAAGCTTGATTCAACAGGAACTTTCTTCAAATGTCATCAGCTATGGTTGCCATTAAGTAACTATCTCTCATGCACTGCAAAGGAAATTGATTTTTCTCCTCCTTTTTAAAAACGTCAATATATTTCCTGTTTTTCTTCTTATATATCCTTATTTCATCTTACATTCGCTGTAACTAATGTCTATTCCTCTCTCGCCACATAGCTATCACTTGATTCCCTTTTCTATCCCTATAGCTCTTCTCCCTCTCCCTTTCTCTTTCTTCTTTCTTTATTCAAACTTAGAGTCTTTGATACTATATTGCTGTATACTCCTAATTCATTTACATGTTTAATATGCATTTATAAGTACAATATTCTTTATGCATATATATATTCACAACTGCATATCTCTGTCCTGGCAATGTTAAGTTAATGTTCTTGTATTAGACTCAATAAAAAACATCTTTAAAAGAAAAGAACACAATTATTGTGCCCAATCCTGTGAGCAGAAATATTTGTCAGGTTTGTGGTTTCTACACCTTTCAGAAGCATATTTTATCTGTTGTGCAGTTATTAGATTTATATGGTGTTCATTAATAATCAGGAAAAAGTAACTTTCCGAGGGCTAAATAAAGTAATGTTGCAATCAACGTCTTTTTGTATAAGTTTTAGGTGGATTAATATCATGATGTTTCTGCCATTTTTAACTTGTTATCGTTTTTAAATTCTGCATGCATTATCGCTAATGAGGCATTTTTAAAAGGTGAACAAATTGACTATTACCATGGCATGGATATGAATTATATTTTGTTTTATTACTTTTTTTTAAATTGATGGCATGCACGTTTTTTGGCAATAGCCGAATAAAGAATTGAACTGAATTGAGTCAGTAGAACATTTATATTTGTTCTGATTTTGCTTTATCTATTTCATTTTGATCCTAAGTAAATTTATTTTGATGATGATACGGTGATGACAAGCAAGTCCTCATAATGGGTTCTGTTTACCATACTTTGTCTTTAGTTAATGCCAAATTGTACTGCATATGATGCACACTCATATCTTTTGGGGACCAAGAGAAGATCTCTAGAGCTCTGGTGTGTGAAAGAGCTATGCTCATTAGATGGCCTTCGGAGAGGTCACAAAACATAAGGATTCAGAAGCATCAGCTAGTGGTTCTGTGAGCCACATAAGTAGTGTATTTCCTTTTCTGCATTGATGGAGAATTGGTTCTCACTCTGCTCCCAGTGAAAGCTTCTACACCTCCTCCGACCGAGTTGGGTGTTTTTTGTTCTCAAGGGAAAATGCAAAGCTGTAGTTCCATGTGTGAAACATGACGAGGGTAAGAAATAGCAATGGACATTACCAATTGAGAGGTTTCTGGAGAGAGTAATGAGGGCTTTCAAGTGAACACACTGCAACTTCACTGCCTCTTCAAAGTAAAAGCGTCACAAAATGGTCTTGTATATAATTTCAAGGGAATATTTATGTATTAGAAGCTGATGTCAACAGAACCGATATTGAAAGTGTTGTAAATTATTTTCATACATCTTTGTTACCTTCTCATTCCTGGAACCTGAGACCCAGGGCCCGATTTAAACTTTTTTAGCACTGCATTAGCGTCATTTTTGTGACGCAAAAGCAGCGCAAACTTACAAAATTCAATTATAGTTTGTAAATTTGTGCCGCTTTTGCTTTTAAAAAAAATGACGCAAATGCACCGCTAAAAAGAATAAATCAGGCCCTCAGTTTCCTGATAATGAGCCTGCTAATAATGACAATCACACAATCTCACACCGATACAAAAAAAAAAAAAAAAAAAAAACTGTTGCTCCTTAAATGTTCTCATGTGTCATTAATAACCCACTGCAAAGCAAACAAACAACAAACACTGCCCCATTTGACTCCGTTTGGCAGGTCTTCGGGAACTGAACTGTAATGATAAAGTAACAAGGCAAGCAAGATTTAGGCCCTTATTTATACTTTTTCACGCAACTAGCGTCATCCTTTGACACGCAACCCCCATGTACATGACTCCTGTCTTGGCAAGACAGGAGTCATTCCCACCACCCCAATGGCCATTACCCGGAGACATATGTCCCCTGGCCATGGCCACTGGGCCCAGTGCCATGTAGGGGGGCCCATGTTAGGCCCTACAATGGCACTTCTTAAAAAAAATATATACTTACCTGTACTTACCATACATGTCAGAGAATAGGGTCCCCCATCCTCTGGCGTGACTTTGGTGTGGGTGGGGGTGTCCCTGGGGCTAGGGAAGGGCACCTGTGGGCCCATTCCATGGTCTTTGACCATGGAAATAGGCTCACAGGTCCCCTAAGGCCTGCCCTGACCCAGGCTTTAAGTAATGCATTAATCAAGCTTAGCTTTAATATTTAAGGCCCCCTTCTCCCAGTGCTTGATTTTAGCACGGGGATAGATATGGCGCTAAGGCCATATCGTCATTTTTTGCCCAGGAACGCCTACCTTGCATCACATTGACTCAAGGTAGTTTCCCGCAGGCACAAAATTAATTTAACTCCAAAACTTTGGCGCTAGACGGGTCTAGCTTCAAATCATAAATTTGGAGTTAGGTTTGCACCAAATTTGCTTAAACACAACTTACACAAATTCGGCACAAATGGGGTATAAATATGCCCTTAATTGTTGCTAAAACAAAGGGCCATATTTACAAGAAAGTGGCACATCATTGATGATGCGCCACTTGTCTTGCGCCCTCCCTACCTGCACCTAGCGACAGCATGGTAGTTCCCCTATTTATGATACGATGCACCATGGTCATCAAGCAAATAGCGCCAGAATTTTCCATGCTATTGTGGCCCTTTGCTGCACTAACTTCAAACATTTTGACACTAGTGCAACAAAGTGCAAGGAGGCACATAGGTTACTATGGGTGCATTATTTTAACACCTGCTTTGATCAGGCATTACAAATGATGCCAAAAATGGAGCAGTGAAATCTTGCAAATTTCACAGTGCTATTTTTGGAGGCTTTCTACTGCTGTAACGCCCCCCTTGCATACCTTATGCCTGGCACAGGCATGATGTGGTGCAAGGGGTTACAAAGTGGCGAAATGCATGCATTGCGCCACCTTGTAAATATGGTGCAGAAAAAATGCCTCGTTAATGCCACATTAGAGTTTAAAAAAATTAACGTTAATGTAGGGCAAGAAGGCACTAGAGGCTTGTAAATATGCAGCAAAGTTCAGAAGAGGGTTGCCAAAAAATGTGTGTCCGAGGCCAGAGCCAAAGTCACTAATGCCCTACACAAATCTGGTACTGGGTGCTGGTATGGATAAACACAGTGACATCAGATGAGCTACCCCATGGCAGAGAGCACTGGGCAGAGCCCACATCTGCAGCTCTGGGGGCTTTTAAGAACAAGAAAAGTTATGCTGGGAGACTCTGAGGCAAATAAGAGGACAGAGACGAGGAGTTTTCAGACAAAGGCTGTATTACTCATGTCCAAGAACTGTCTACCAGTTTTAAACCCGTGACAAGAAGGGCTGGATCAGCTGCCACTAAATCAAAAGATGGTCAATCAGGCGGACAGCACAGAAGCACTCATGTAAGGAAAGAAAGAGATATGTCCTTGTGGCCACAGCTGCTGACTTTGGAACTTGGGAACCAGGTATGAGTCCTGGTGTCGACTCAGCTTTCTGTGATTCTGGGCAAATTGGTTAAGATCCTGTGCCTAAAAATCTAGAGTCTGGCCCTTTTGTAGTGTAGTCTGATGCTCATGTCATATTTGCCTGTGAATGACTATAACCCAACCTAACAAATGCAGGGGCTCGGGTCTGTCTTGCCTCTGCGTGTGTTTATCGGCACTGGACTACTTTGCCTTGGGGTCGTTACTAGGCACTACTGTGTTCAGTCTCAAAAATGTCAGCCTTTTAGAGAAACTGGTCTACCCTGACTTTGCCCCCAAACCAACAGAACAGTCAAAGACACCTGCCTGCCCCTTTCCTGTCCATTCCCTACCTCTCTTTGAGAGACAGTGGTGTGTTCTTCCTCTGCCTTTTTCCTACAGAACATTCAGAAGCACTATGGTGTCATGTCACTGCCGTTCACTACAGAGACAAGTCTGTCCATTTCTCTGTCCATGTTCCAGCATAGCAGAGCTTTCAAAGGAACTTGCCTGTCCTGTCTATATCAAAGCCAGAGGCAAGTGTGCCCTTTATCTACCACAGGCCTAACAGTCTTTTAGAAACAGGGCATGTCCTGTCTCTGTCCCAGGTCTATTGTACTTGCCTCTCAGAAACACCACATCTAGCCAGACTCTGGGCCTGATTTAGAACTTGATGGTATTAGTGGCAATCTATGGTGGTGGTGGTTCCAAGTGCTCTGTCAAGCTGACAGCCAGATACCCGCCATATTTAGATCTATGGCTGGTCAGTCGCCATCATCGTCAACAGAGTGCACTCTGTTGCGTCAGCTGTATCCCGCAGCCGTAGCAGTAGACTCAAATGCTGGTGATGAGCACTCTGTCACCACCCTGATGGCAGGATCCCGACGACTATATTAAGATAACACAGTTGAACTGGTGGTGTATCAGCAGTGGGTTCATGAAGGTGGTAGTTTGTTGCGGAACCTGTTCAGTATTGTACTATGGCAGTGGCTATGGGTTGATGCTAGCAGCCAACAACTGATGTATATTGGACAGTTGGGAGCACCTGCAAAACACACTACAAAACAAACTCCATTTCAGACCATGATCCTTTGCCCTTCCACTGCTGACCACCATTCTGAGGATGACCTCACCATTGAACAGCCAGGTTATTTTCTTTATTCAATTCTTCTGCTTTTTTCACTTTCTAATTTTTTCGTTGGTTTTCAAATTATTTTAGGGCAACCAGCATTTTTACCGCTATAGTAGGGTAGAGGAACCCATGTTTTACAGACAGAGAATTGTCTGTTATGATGTATGAAATTTAATAGAGTAGAGACACAATTGTTTGAAGCACAAATACAACATACAACCATATCTCAGAAAAGGGAAATGAGGACCAGAATAGTCAACAGACTGAATGCTTTTGCTAACAATCTGCACACACACAAGGGAATTAGGAAGCGATGGAAGGACCTGCAGGGGAGAGTGCATTCCCTGGCCTATAAGCATCAACTGGAGGCTCAGAGGACTAGTGGAGGTTCTCCCAGCCCCTCTTACACTCTTTCCCTGGGAGGAGAAGGTCTTGCAGATCCCACATCCTGAATACTTGACTGGAATTCCTGGTGGAGTGGAGACTGGTAAGCTGCATTTAGCAATTTCTCAACAATCACAAATTGAGTTCTTGCCCTTAAGTTAGCAGTTTAGAAGGTTTCACAATTCTTATCAAAACATATATGTCTAAACTTGAGTCGGCAAAATATCATATTCCATACCAATGACTAGCATCATGGTTGTATCTCCCTTTTTATCAATGAGCAATATGTTTTGTCAGATTGTGTGTTGTTTGCAATGAATCATCCCTTGCATTTGCCTAGTCCCTTGCTTTCTCTCAATGTATGTTGTTGTTCTGTAAGAAAACAGGTCCAATTTGCACTTGAAGGTATAGTGCTTGTAAGTGATATTTTCCACTATTCACATTATACACATATGTGTTTACATGTTGTAAGTGTGGGTTCCTCACTACTATAGTCATTGAAATGGGTATGTGTAACTCACTTTATCCCCTTCTCTGCCAGGCCTTTTCCCCTCCTGTGCCCAGCCTTTTTTTGGCTATTTGGGGCAGTTCGCGCTTAGGCTCTCATAACTTTTTGTTCACATAAGCTACCCACGCCAAATTTGTGTCCTTTTTTGTCCAACATTCTAGGGATTCTAGCGGTACCCAGACTTTGTGGGTTCTCCTGAAGGAGACCAAGAAATTAGCCAAAACACAGTGAAAATTCAGTTTAAAAAAAAAAATGGGAAAAAAGAGCTGCAGAAGGCGGCTCGTGGTTTTTTCCCCTGAAAATTGCATCAACAAAGGGTTTGCGATGGCAAGATTACCATCTTCCCAACTTTCAGGAACAGGCACACTTGAACCCCATTTTTCAATACAAGTTTGTCATTTTACTGGGACTTACCCCATTTTAACTATTTTTGTTGCTTTCAGCCTCCTTCCAGTTAGTGACCGAAATAGATGAGAAACCAATACTGGATCCCAGAAAGCTAAACATTTCTGAAAAGTAGACAAAAATCTGAATTTAGCAAGAGGTCATTTGTGTAGATCCTACAAGTGTACTTTCTACAGAAAATAACAGCTGAAATAAAAAAAAAATGAAATTGAGGTAAAAAAAACAGCAATTTTTCTCCACGTTTTACTCAGTAACTTTTTCTTGCGATGTCAGATTTTTGAAAGCAATATACCGTTACGTCCGCTGGACTCCTCAGGTTGCAGGGATATATAGGGCTTGTAGGTTCATCAAGAGCCCTAGGTACCCAGAGCCAATAAATGAGCTGCACCTTGCAATGGGTTTTTATTCTATACCGGGTATACAGCAATTCATTTGCTGAAATATAAAAAGTGAAAAATAGGTATCAAGAAAACCTTTTTATTTCCAAAATGGCCACAAGATAAGGTGGTGAGGACCAGTGGTTATTTGCACATCTCTGAATTCCGTGCTGCCCATACTAGCATGTGAATTACAGGGCATTTCTCAAATAGACGTCTTTTTTACACACTGTCTTACATTTGGAAAGTAAAAATGTAGAGAAATGGTGCTCTGACCAGGTTCTGTTACCCAGAATCCTTTGCAAACCTCCAAATTTGGCCCAAAAACACTTTTTCCTCACATTCCGGTGACAGAAAGTTCTGGAATCTAAGAGGAGCCACAAATTTCCTTCCACCCAGCGTTCCCCCAAGTCTCCCGATAAAAATGGTACCTCACTTGTGGGGGTAGGCCTAGCACCCACAAAAGGAAATGCCCCAAAACACAACGTGTACACATCTAATTTTTCCACAGAAAACAAAGGTGTTTTTTACAAACTGCCTACCTGTGGATTTTGGCCTCTAGCTCAGCCGGCACCTGGGGAAACCTAGCAAAACAGCGCATTTTAACAAACTAGACACCTAGGGGAATCCAAGATGGGGTGACTTGTGGGGCTCTGACCAGGTTCTGTTACCCAGAATCCTTTGCAAACCTCAAAATTTGGCCAAAAAAGCACTTTTTCCTCTCATTGGGGTGACAGAAAGTTCTGGAATCTGAGAGCAGCCACAAATTTCCTTCCACCCAGCGTTCCCCCAAGTCTTCCGATAAAAATATTACCTCACTTGTGTGGATAGGCCTAGCGCCCACAAAAGGAAATGGCCCAAAACACAACGTGGACACATCACATTTTTTCACAGAAAACAGAGGTGTTTTTTACAAAGTGCCTACCTGTGGATTTTGGCCTCTAGCTCAGCCGGCACCTAGGGAAACCTATCAAACCAGCACATTTTTGAAAACTAGACAGCTAGGGGAATCCAAAATGGGGTGGCTTGTGGGGCTCTGACCAGGTTCTGTTTCCCAGAATCCTTTGCAAACCTCAAAATCTGGCCAAAAAAACACTTTTTCCTCTCATTGCAGTGACAGAAAGTTCTGGAATCTGAGAGGAGCCACAAATTTCCTTCCACCCAGCGTTCTCCCAAGTCTCCCGATAAAAATGGTACCTCACTTGTGTGGGTAGGCCTAGCGCCCACGAAAGGAAATGGCCCAAAACACAACGTGGACACATCACATTTTTTCACAGAAAACAGAGGTGTTTTTTACAAAGTGCCTACCCGTTGATTGTGGCCTCTAGCTCAGCCGGGAAACCTGGGGAAACCTAGCAAACCAGCGCATTTTTGAAAACTAGACACCTAGAGGAATCCAAAATGGGGTGACTTGTGGGGCTCTGAACAAGTTCTGTTACCCAGAATCCTTTGCAAACCTCTAAATTTTGCCAAAAAAACACTTTTTCCTATCATTTGGGTGACAGAAAGTTCTGGAATCTGAGAGGAGCCACACATTTCATTCTACCCAGCGTTTCCCCAAGTCTCCCGATAAAAGTGGTACCTCACTTGTGTGGGTAGGCTTAGCGCCCACAAAAGGAAATGCCCCAAAACACTATCTGGACACATCAAAATTATCAAATACAAAACTACCTGTTTTTGCAGGGGGGCACCTGCGTTTTTGGTCCTGGGCTCAGCAGCATTCTGGGGAAACCTACCAAACCCTGGCATTTCTGAAAACTAAACACCCGAGGGAGTTCAGTGAGGTGTGACTTGCGTGGATCCTGCAATGTTTTCTTACCCAGAATCCTCAGCAAACCTCAAATTTAGCTAAAAAAATCAAATTTTTCCCACATTTCTGTGTGGGATCACCGCACTGGGACACATTTGATACCACCCAATGTTCCCCTCAGTCTCCCAGTAAAAATGATACCTCATTTGTGTAGGTGGGCCAAGTGATTGTGAAAGAAAAGAGCCAAAAACATGTTGATATTGAGGGGGAAAAAAGGGAGTCCAAAGGGCTGTTTGCAAAAAAACATTTTTAGGCTGACAAGTGCAGCAGAATTTTTATCGGTATAGATGAGACAATGCTGGGTGGTAGGAATTTTGTGGATTCCTGCAGATTCCGGAAGTTTCCATCACAAAAACGTGGGACAAATATGTGATTTCCAGCAAAGTTGGAGGTTTGCAGGGGATTGTGGGTACAAACATGGTGCGGGGTGCATGTGAAACACACCACCCTGGAATCACCCAGATGTTTAGTTTTCAGATGTGTCTAGGTCTTGTGGATTTTTCTACATGGCAGATTCCCAAAGTCCATAAAGTGCAGCCCTCACCATTCCAAGTGGGACGATTTTGAGAGTAAGCCAAGTTCTCATGGCCCAAATGCAATACTAAAACCCAAAATAATCAAATGTCTTCTTGCTTGCTGTGGAATAAGATGTTTTAGAGTGTGGGGGAGAGCTGAAAGTCTGTTACCCCCTTCAGTTGAGGTGGGGGCGTAACCAGGCCCATACTGGTTGGTAGCCACCACCCCAATATATCTATATTTTTTTGAATTTCCTGGCATCTAGTAGACTTTCTGCCCCCCCCCCGGGTGTGGATCAGGGGTAATTGCCCCATCTGCCCACTGATGGGCAGAACAACTTTGGCCCCATGTATTTGGGGTGGAGGTATGGCCATACCTCCCCCCTCATTTTTTTAAAGAAAACTTCCCTGGCCCCTGGTGGGCTTTCTGTCCCCCCCCCCTCTTAGGGGCAGATGGGCCTTCCAAAAATAGGCCCATCTGCCCCCAATGGGGGGCAGATATGGCCAACAGTAATGTGCTCCCATGGGGAGTGACCCTTTCCCAAGGGGCTGCCCCCCCTAAAGAAAACACAAGCATACACACACATCAATCCCTGGTGCCTATCTGGTTTCTGCCCCCATGGGGGCAGATTGGACTAACAAAAATCATCCAACCTGCCCCCAAGGGGGGCAGAAATGGTCTAAATACAATTTGCCCCCCAGGGGAGCGACCCTTTCCTAATGGGTCGCTCCCCATCTCTAAATAAACAAGCAAACAAAAAAAAACACTAAAAAAATTAGCCCTGGCGCCCAGAGGTTTCTGCCCCCCCTGGGGGCAGATTGGCCTAATAACAATAGGCCGATCTGCCCCCGGGGGGCGGAAATGACCTAAAATAGATATGACCGCCCACCCCCCAATCCCTTGCCTATCCCTTGAGTGACATTGGTGCAAACAAAAAGATCCCCGGTGCCTAGTGGTGCCTGCCACCCTTGGGGGCTGATTGACCTAAAATCGGCCGATCTGCCCCCAAAGGGGCCAGAAATGGCCTAAATACAATTTGCCCCTCCAGGGAAGCAACCCTTGCTTAAGGGGTCGCTCCCCATCTCTAAAACAACAACAAAAATCCCTGTTGCCTAGTGGTTTCTGCCCCCCTTGGGGGCAGATCTGCCTAATTAATGTCCCAGGTGTCTAGTGGTTTCTGTCCCCTTTGGGGGCAGATTGGCCTCATAAAAATAGGAAATGGCCTAACTATAATTTTTCCCCCTAGGGGAGCGACCCTTGCTTAAGGGGTCGCTCCCCACCTCAAAAAAAAAAAAAAAAAAATGGTCCCTGGTGCCTAGAGGTGTCTGTCCCCCCCCCCACCCCCCGGTGCAGATCGGCCTAATAATAGGCAGAAAAGGCCTTAAAAGAAATGCCCCTCCTGGGAGCGACCCTTGCCCAAGGGGTCGCTCCCTCATGCCAATTTCCTATAAAAAAAATAAATCCCTGGTGTCTAGTGTGCTTTTAGCAGCCAGAGAGACTTTTCTCTCCCTTTGAAGCCTCTCTGGCCTCCTCCACATCCTGCCTTGGGTGGGGGCGAAGCCTACAGAGGGAGCGCTAGTGCTCCACCTGGGCTCTGTGCCCAGGACGTAATGGTTACGTCCTGGGCACACGAGCACTGTGCCGCAGGACGTAACCATTACGTCCTTGGCACAGAAGAGGTTATAAAAAGTATTGTCAATGGTATAAAATATGACTACAACTACCATGATGCCCTGTTTTTGTATCCAAACCAATAGGGCAATGCAATGATGTGCTACCTCCTTTTACTTCCATATGTCCATACATGCCCAAAAGTTGTGCATTTGTCAGTCACCATGTCATGCTATGAATGAAAATGTCATTTGTTGTGTTGATCAAGCAGGTTGACACCTTCTCATAACTACATTGGATCAATGTAATTGATCACATAATTCCTAATCTATTGAATCCAAGATTTACTACCAAATTATGTGGCATGCTTAATAGAAGTAGTAGGAACACACAATTAACTGTGCCGTGTCCATATGATGGCCAGTACCATTTTTTCCATTGAGTTGTAATACAGTTTGTACTGTTTTTGCCTGCTAGGCCTTGGAATGGTTTAGTACTCAAATCTCCTCACTATTTTGTTGGGTTGAAAGTCAGGCACATGTAAAGTACACTTCATAAATACAATTTTGCATTTCAGGACATCCCTTCAACAACATTACTGAGTTTGCATCTGAGTAAATCAGCCTCCATGTGTAAAATAATAAAAATCATACAAAGGCCTCATCATTTATTGATAGGAATTTTCATTTTCAGCCTGCCTCATTTGTAGCTGAAGACACATTTGAGGTACATTTGCTGTACAATCCAGAATTTCATTTTATATTGTCTGTATTCTTTTCGGGTCCAACACCCAGGGCCAGTGGACCAGCTTCTGCTACTGAAGACACCTTAATTCCAAACTATGATCAAGCCTTCAGTGAAGAGACCACTCTTGCAAGTCCAGTTGAGCAGGAGCTGCCTGGTCCATCTGCTCTGTTTGAGAAGACATCTCTAGTAAGTCTCAATCAGCTCACAATTGCACCTACCACCCCAACTGCAATCACATCTCAGCTTCAGGATACCTCCGCTTCCTCTGTCCAGAGAAACTTTGCACCAATCTTGTGCCCCGTAGTCCTCATTACTGTTGAGACAACTCCAACACTGCCTCCAGTTGTGCCAAGACCCAGTGGGATTGGGCACACTGCCTCCTAGGCACATGGTAGTGGGCATAGGGGTTGTGGAAGGGAAACTATCGGTCAGGAAAGTGAGGCCACCATTGATCGTGTTGGGAGCACTACACCAGTCTCACAACATAATGGGCCAAGTCATAACCTAGCTCGAGGACATGAAGCAGGTGCAGAGGAAGCTCATAATAGAAATCCGGAATCACAACGACAAAATAAGCTTCCTGACTGAGGTGCTAATCTATATATACCATCATATGTGTAGGGCTTTTTGGGTACCATCAATCCTTGTCTGTGGTCCTTCTACATCTGGGCAAAATACACCTCCATTAGCCACAGACAGGAGACTGCTCCACCCACCCCAGTCCCTGCACGTGGGCCCTCTGCGCCCCAGAGGGGACAGTCATCTGGACCAACAGGAGAGGATGGCTAGACCTCCACCACCACCTCCAAGAGATGTAGATCCTAATTTCCTCCAGTGTATGTCTACCATTTACTCTGTGAACTATTTCAGGAACAGATTTACCTTTTTTCAGGAAAGTTATATTTTTTACCTTGGACAATTTTGCCTCTTCTACTATACGTTCATCCATCATGATGTTCATTGTTTTAAAGTTTGAAACACTTTACAGTTCCTTTGTGTCATGTAAATAAATGATAATGACACAAACTCCAAGAATGATGCTGTATTTATTGTGGTATTTCATTTTTCATGTCTTTCTTTCACCAAAATCTCGTTAAATCTATTGAACCATTAGTTGCAACGAGAAATTAGATACGACAAATATGTAATGTGTTACTAGTTTCATTCAAACATGGTAAATCAAAACCACAATGTATTGGTGTCATACATTTGTAGGTAACAAGTCTTTGATTAAATAGGAGCTGATTTTCACAAACCATGCAGAACTGCAATAGTATGTGTCATTTAGAGATTGACACTCCACGACCTTGACACCATGGAAAAAACTGCATTTTTCAAAAATCCAAATTAAATAAGCTAAATATCATTGATTCATGGAATCAGCTGGAGCCAGACAACCTGCTCTCACAATAGGAATCATACATCAATAGTCCAAATCATGGCAATGACAAGATGTAAGGTCACAGGACCATTCAAGTACACTGTGGAAGTATCCTGAGGCATATCACTGTAGGAAAGTAGCCTTTTTGCCCGTTGTCAGTAAATTTAGACTGTAGTACGTTGGGATCCTGCCATCCATGACCCCAATGTCAGTGTTCTCTCCCCTAAATTTAGTTGTATGGTAACTTTTACACCCCACAATTGGCATACTGGTGCACCCATGTAAGTCCCTAGTATATGGTACTTAGGTACCCAGGGCATTGGTACAGCAGGGGTCCCCCTTATGCTGCAGCATGTATTATGCCACCCAAGGGGCCCATGCAAACTGTCACTAAAGGCCTGCCATTGAAGCCTGTGTGAATTGGTGCACGCATCTTTCACTCCAGATAAAACATTTGCCTTACTTCATGGTCACAGCACTCTTACATTATAAGTTACGCCTATGGTAGGCCATTCAGTCCAAGGGCAGGGTGCATGGTTCTAAGTGTGAGGGCACCCTGCATGAACAGAGGTGCCCCTACAAACCCCAGACTCCATTTCCTGGGATTTGTAAGTTCGGGGAAGACATTTTAAGGTATGTAGTGGTCAATACAAGATGTCCAGCTACATAATGGCTTCACCAAATCATGCAACTACACAGATGATGCCATGCACTCTGGGGTTCTTTAGGGGATCCCCCAAAATTCTGGCTATACAGACTTGCAGGGTCTGCATGCCAGCCCATGCTGCTGCTGACCCCAGAAACTGTTATGCCCTCCTGCTGGTGAGCTTAACTGGGGCAGGGGAAAGCAGAACAAAGGAATTCATATTTTCCTAAAGGATAGAGATGTGACCACCTCTTCTTTAGAAATAGGTGTCTCTGGGCTGGGGTAGGGGTACCTCTGAGCACCACCAGACTGCTTTGAAGGGCACATTTGGTGCCCTACTTGCATAAATTGGTTTGCACCAGTGCAGGAACCCCTGGCTTTCACTCTGGCGCAATACCACACAAAGAACAGGAGAGTGACAACCCTGGCAGGTGCACAGAGGTCCCACTGAGCATCGATGCCTCTGCAATTCCACAACCGGCGTAGGGCAGCTTGTAGACTACTCCTGGGATCCTGTATTATCTTGGCTCCACAGCTGCACTTCTTTGTCCACCGTCCCACAGGAAAGCATCTCCAAGAAGAGTGGGCATTGCCCTCCTGCACCGCCTGGGCACCTTTGGATGGTCTGGACTCTGTACCCTCTTTTTTTAGGTCGCTTTTTCTGGAATCCCTGCCTGGGTTCCACCGATCTGGTCCACGGGCTACAACAACAGCTGGACAACCGAGGACCCCATTGACTTCATCTGGAGGTTATGACACAATTTCACCCCTATGCACCTGGGCTCCATGGTGTACTCCATTGTTCTGGTTATCCATGGGTGGGGGCACTATCCAACCTCCATTGTCCCAGTGAGTTTCCTCAGGGTCTCTGGGAAGGGTCCTAAAAAACAAAAACTCCAACCGCGACTGCCCCATATTAGTCAATGAACAGTGGCCCGAAAATACTACTCTGCCTGTGGGTGCCTGTGCAATCCTACCTACTTACCTTTGGGGTTTTAGTACCTCTCTAGTCCTAGGGGTCCTTAAGTGGAAGTGTGGGTTAGGAGTGATTTTCGCATTCCATTTTTTTAGTATATGATTTGGTCCCCCCATTGGGGCCCAAGTTATTTTATGCCTTACCTGTTACTAGGTATATTTTTTATATGTCCATATTGCCAGTTAGGAGATATAGAAAAATTAGTACTAGATTGTGTGTTAAAATAAATATAACATATTTTTCTAACATTGGTGTGGTTCTTTCCTGTGTGTATATCACTGACTTACCTGTGTGGTATTTGCAACAGCCTTACACCATCCTGGGTAAGCCTTAGCTGCTCTCCATAGTTACCATTATGAGAGCTCTGGTTATCTAGAGCCACCTGTGCTATCATTGAGGGTTGCCTGGACTCAGTACAGGGTGCCTCACCTATCGGTGTACAACAGATACTGAGCCAGCCTCCTACAATCACAACCACCTTTAAGTGGTGTGCTACAAAACAGTTACAACGCCTTACTCAAGAAACCCCAGGCGGACCCTAAGGACCTCAAAAATTACCAGCCCATCTCCCTGCTTCCGTTCCCGGCAAAGGTACTTGAGAAGATCGTCAACAGGCAACTATCCCACCACCTGGAGGAAAACAACACTCCGGACCAATCCGGCTTTCACAGCAATCATAGCTCCGAGACCGCCCTCATCGCGGCAACCAACGACATCCGGACCCTCCTAGACAAAGGCAAACAGCAGCCCTCATCCTCCTGGACCTCTCGGCCGCCTTCGACACCGTCTGCCACCACACCCTGCGCGCACGCCTCCACAAAGCAGCGATCCGCGACAAGGCCCTGGACTGGATCACCTCCTTCCTCACAGACAAAAGACAGACAGTCCGCCTCCCTCCATTCCTATCTGATGACACCAAGACCATCTGCGGCGTACCACAGGGATCCTCCCTCAGCCCGACACTCTTCAACGTCTACATGGCACCGCTCACCAAAATCGTCCATTCTCACAACCTCAACATCATCTCTTACGCCAATGACACCCAGCTGATCCTCTCCCTCACCAAGAACTCCGCCACAGCCAAAACCAATCTCCACAAGGGTATGCAGGCTGTCACCAACTGGATGAAGAACAGTCAACTAAAACTAAACTCAGACAAGACAGAGGTCCTCATCCTCGGCCCCACCCCCTCTGCTTGGGATGCCTCCTGGTGGCCGTCCTCGCTGGGAACCACACCAACACCCACTAACCACGCCCACAACCTGGGTTTCATCCTTGACTCATCGCTCTGCATGACCCAACAAGTCAACGCTGTCTTGTCCTCCTGCTTCAACATCCTCCGCATGTTCTGCAAAATCTACAGGTGGATCCCTACCAAAACCAGAAAGACGGTTACCTAGGCCCTCGTCAGCAGCAGACTGGACTACGGCAATGCTCTCTATGCAGGAACCACAGCAGCTCTCCAGAAAAGACTGCAACGGATAGAGAGCACCTCCGCACGCCTCATCCTCAACATCCCCCGCCACATCACAGCCCACCTAAGAAACCTACACTGGCTTCCTGTCAACAAAAGGATCACATTCAAACTCCTAACCCACACCCACAAAGCACTCCACAACGCTGGAACAGCATACCTCAATGATCGTCTCACCTTCTACACCCCGAATCGTCAGCTCCACTACACCAACCTCGTCCTCGCCACCGTCCCACGCATCTGCAAGACAACAACTGGCAGCAGATCCTTCTCCTACCTAGCGGCTAAGACCTGGAACACCCTCCCCATCCACCTACGGCAGACCAAGGACCTACTGACCTTCAGGAGACTCCTCAAGACCTGGCTGTTTGAGCAGTAGCAGCTCCTCCCCCCACCCCCTCAAAGCGCCTTAAGACCCTCACAGGTGGGTAGGGTGCTCTACAAATACACAGATTGATTGATTGATTGATATCATACACTAAACACAAATTGCAGCTTTAGTAAACGTGAAGGGAGATCTCTATGCAATGGCTTAACATATACATGTGATTAGAGCAAATTTAGCTGCACCTATTGGCTTTGTGGTCACATTCAACAGGAAACAGGTCTAATATAATCTCAAGAAATTCCATTCATCTACTGTGCAAGGTGTCTCTGTACAAGTTCTGTACTTCCAAAGTAGGTCTGACCCATGTTCCCCTTTGTACTTTTCAACAGCAACATATCTTTGCAAATGTCACAAATTTGAAATGTCCAAATGAAGATGATATAGTGACGGACCCTAAAACAAAATAACAAGGGAATGGTAATGTTTTCACCAAATAAATTAGACTCAAATGATCAGTTAGAAGGACACATTTGCTTAGTACAAGCAAAGAAAATCTATGTTGATAAACACAATAGTCATTGTATGGAAACTTTGATCAATTAACAACTTTACATTTGACTTCCTGAACTGACCCTTCCTACTAATTTTCCATCAAAGGCTGATATGTTGGTATGTCACAAGTGGTTCTGACACTGGATGTTACAATATGTAGGGGTACACATATACTCAGGTGAAGAAGTGGTCAATGACATCTTGACATAGGTCAATTCCTTTCTCTTGACCACTGTCATCTAAACAATTTAGCTACTTCAAATCATTTTTTTTTTAAATGTCTGACATTTCTTACAAATAATGTGTGAATAACGCATTTGAGATGTATTATTTGCACATTATTTTTTGTGATTCTGTTTTTACAATTACAGTTACAGTAATGGATCACTTTGTATGTGTCATATTTTGTCAAAAACAGTGTAGTACATATCTTAAATTTGTATACAAAGTAGCCACCATTTTAGCATTGGTGGCGCACAAACAATTTAAAAATACACAGCTTAGCATTCTAAAATGGCGGGTGCCTGACCTTGGCATCAGGACATTGGCTATCTGACAGCCATTGGCGGAAGTTGACCATGTAGTAGGTGGAACACTCCTTAACGGACACTGCAATAGCCTAACATGTGTGACAGCTACACAAGAAAACCAATGGCTGTGTCTGTCTCCGCAGCAGAGCGCGAATGCCATGTACTTGTAGGAGGCATCTAGAAAAAAGCTCACTTGCCTCCGAACAATGCAGACAACAACACCTTCTTGACTTTTGCTGCTGTTACTGACCTCTCAGAGCAAGGATGCCAGGTACAGGGGGTGACAGGACCCATGCCTTCTCCTCTGAGGTGTTGAAGCTCCTCACCAGTGAGGTTCTATCCCTGTACAGCCACCTGTATGGGAACCCAGAGGAACAGGTATATGTTTGAGTGGGAAATGTTTGTCAATGTAATTTGTTCCTCTTTTTTACATAGGCTAACTTGTCCCATTTTGTTCATGAGTGAAGAATAATTATTGGAGTGTAGTGAACTAAGGGCCAGATGTAGCAAAGCGTTTGCGAGTCGCAAACGGCGATAAACGCCGTTTGCGAGGCGCAAAAGCCTCACCGGTATGCAGAAATGCATTTTGCGAGTCAGATCCGACTCGCAAAATGCATTTCCGACTGGCAAATAGGAAGGGCTGTTCCCTTCCTATTTGCGACTCGCAATGCAATTCAATTCGCGGTCGCAAATGGAATCGCAGTTACCATCCACTTGAAGTGGATGGTAACCCAGTCGCAAAGGGGAAGGGGTCCCTATGGGACCCCTTCCCCTTTGTGACTGGAAAAATAAATATTTTTTCAGAGCAGGCAGTGGTCCAATGGACCACTACCTGCCCTGAAAAAATCTGAAACTAAAGGTTTCGGTTGCTTTTTCAAAGTGCAGCTTGTTTTCCTTTGAGGAAAACGGGCTGCACTTGGAAAAAAAAAACCAGCTTTATTAAAAAGCAGTCACGGACATGGTGGTCTGCTGTCTCCAGCAGGCCACCATCCCTGTGAGTGCCTAGACTCGCTATGGGGTCGCAAAATGCAACCCACCTCATTAATATTCATGAGGTGGGTCTTTGCGACCCCATAGCGAGTCGCAGAAGGTGTCTGAGACACCTTTCTGCATTTCATTTTGCGAGTTGCAAATTGCGAGTCGCTAGTACTCGCAATTTGCAACTCGCAAAATTAAACCTACCTACATCTGGCCCTAAATGTCTTAGCTGGGTACGGAATGTTAGGAATGTTTGTACATTGAAAAGTCATCTGAAGGAATAAGCTCAATATCCAGTTCATGTTACTCACAAGTCGAGAATCATTTAGAAAAACTGCTGGCCCCTTACATTCAGTGGCCAGAAAGCACTGTACCACTAGTATAAGTTGAAACATACAGCCCATGTTGAAAAGAGTAAAACATAAAGTGCAAGAAGAATCTTTAAAATTGCGGAGTTGTCTGATGCTGTTCTGTCAAGTGAAATGACATCCCATAATTAGAAATGAGTAGCTGTATGTTTCAAACATGTCATGGTGCTACATATGGGAAAAGTTATTTCCTGTGTTGCAAGTTTAGATGACAATGCTAGCTATGACCTCCCTTTGCAGCATTGTTTCTCCAGCTCCTTCCACCACCTGCAGCATTTTCCTGGCTGTTCATTTTCTGAGGTTGGCAAGACTTCACCCTACACCAACACCTACAGCAAGAAGCAAGAAGGTTCCCTTGGGTGAAGGAGTCACTCACCTACAGTAATGACATCTGGCTGCATGGATCTGCTCTCCTCTGAAACAGCTTTGATCCTCCATCACAAGTGGTAGTCTTGAGTGGTCCCATTGGTCCTCTCTGCCGGCTGTCCAACTAGACAGACAGTGAGCCCCTGCCTCTCCTTGCAGGACAGTACCCCTTGCACCACAACTCTTGCAAGGGTTGTTTTCTACTGCTACAAGGGATCTTCAGGCTCCCAGTAGCCCAGCCCCCAGAACTTCATCCTAATAAGCACAGTCTCCTCTCTGCTGCTCCAGCAACGTGGGACTCCCCTCCAGGTGTGCTGATTGAGTTTCACTGTGACTTACTGTGCCTGATGTCAGTAGGTTGCCTGTGGGGGCTGTGACTTCTTTTGTTGGCTCTCCCAACTGCTGAGGGTCAGCCCAGACTCCCCTCCAGGGGTCGAGTCCCCTGGGTCTTGGTGGTCCTCTTCAGCTTTGCAATTCTTCTTTTGCTCTTCTTGTATTTGCAAAGGCTTGTTGGTGGTTCTCCAACACCCCTGACCATCTGCGAGCGGATGACCAACATGGGACACCAGCAGCACTGTTGCAATGACTCCTCTGCAGCTCCTGGGCTCCACAACTGGACTTCTTCTTCCCTTGTCCACCTGGATCTTCATCTACAGAATGGTGGGTATTAGTTCCTGTCCTCACTCGACACTCGATTGTAGACTGGACCTCTTCTACCAGAATTCACCTTTGGTTTGTTCTAGTCTGGTCCTGTTCTTGCACAATCCTTTTTCCAAGTCCCCTTGTTAGTCCTTAGGAAAACCAGGTACTTACCTCTGCTCTCGTGCTCGCTGGGTGTCACTCAGGTACTCACCTCTTGGGGTTCCTAGTTCTCCCATCTCCCCCTCTAACAACTCTATATCCTTGGGTGGGGAACTTCACTTCGCATTCCACTTTCTAAGTAAATGGTTTGGCCCTCTCCTAGGGCCTTCAGAATTTTCAACATATCTTGTCAATGCAGATTGTTTCTATGCTAAGTTCTGATTGTTATTATTATTATATATATATATATATATATATATATATATATATATATAGGCCCTCATTATGACTTTAACGGACTACGGCAATGCTCTATATGCAGGAACCACAGCAGCTCTCCAGAAAAGACTGCAACGGATGATTTCTGCTACATTTTAGGTGGAAATCCAGCAGTATTTGTGCTGGCAGGTGGAGACGCAGGCCCTGCCCTGCCAAAAGGACTCTGCCAGCCATATTGCAACCAGTAATACGGCCTGCCAGTGTCCTGATGGTGGGGCACGGCCGGAGGTGGAAGCATCTGTTCCTCCATCGTTTTTTTGCCCACCACGCCACCACAGTTTGGACCCAGCCATATGCAAATCAGTCTATACCGTGTTCCCCTGAAACAAGCATCCTAGAACCAGTTTCAGGGTATCGCCCTTCATCAGCCAGGCTAGCTTGAACCCAGTGGTGCAGTGAGCATGGGAACCATGTTTGGGCATACCCTTCCCACTTAGGGCAACAAAAGCAAAAACAACAGATGATGGACGGAATGCTGAACAATCCAAACATTGACCCCCAGTCACAAAGATCTGGGTTCAATCCAATGTTTTTTTCCTACCACGCCACCCTAGTTTGAGGATTGGGTTAGGTGTGATGCTCCAACACAAATTTGAGTAGGTAATGTAGGCTGTATTACTGCAGAAATGCCATAGTATGCACTTATGATAAAGTTGATGTTTCAGACTTTACATTGGTAAGTTGGTACAATGACAATGTGATAATGAGCATCTGCTCCAAAAGGACCGGGAACGTGTATGGTGTTGTTCCTTTTCTGAAATATGTTAGAATTATGTTTAAACAGCAATATTCAAGATAGTAACAGATTGTCATGAAGACTTAGGCCCATATTTACACTTTTTGACGCAAAACTGCGCCGGCAAAGTTTTGCATCAAAAATATTATTTCCGGCTAACGCCATTTTGGTGCGCCGTGCAGGCGTCACATTTATACTTTGACACACAGCGGCGCAAACCACATATGGGAGTCATTATTTTTGACGCACACCGCAGCGTCAAGTCGTAAAGCAAAATGACGTTAACACAGCGGAAACGACTGTGGGTCGATTTACGACCCCGCAAACTGGATATGCGCCTTTTTTTGACGCAATAGCATAAAAAAAAACTGCAAACACTGCCATTTCACCAGAGGAGAGCCAAAATGGATCCCAGATGCCACTACAGACCCCAGGAAGATGACAGCAGACCAGGAACCAGCCAGGATGATCCACACAAGAACCAGGACACTTTTAAAAAGAAAAGAAAGTGTTGCTTTAGTGCAGAGGAGCAGGAAATTCTGGTTAAAGAGGTGACCGAACACCAGCACCAACTGTTTGTCACCTCAAAGTTGCCAATCAGTAGGAGAGAGGCTATATGGCAACAAATTGTTGACAACAAGATTAACAGTGTGGCTGAAGTACGCAGAACAGTCATCGAGTGCAAGAAACGCTGGCATGACTGCAAGCGCAGGACCAAGGAAAAGATGACCAGGAACAGGAAGGCAGCACTGCAGACTGGAGGTGGGAGTCCAGCATACCAGGAGGCCCTGGACCACATGGAGGAGATGGTCGCAGCCGTCATCCCTGAGGAGATCGTCAGAGGGATTCAAGGACAGGACAGCGCAGACTGCCAGGATACAACCCACATGCAGGGTAAGTCGCATGAGGATTTATAATGCAATAATGTCAACTGTGAGCAGGGGGGGGATACCGACCACTAAATGCATGGAAGTCATCTAATACATGGAGTGGCATGGGTAAAGGGGCACGGCATGGGGGCATGGCCCGTTCTGAGAAGACCTGGGGCACACCATTGCACAACACCAACAACAGTCCCATGGGGGCATGCTGTCATGCCAACGATGGAGCAAAGGGAAAGCCACGCCAGGAGGGAAGGCCACAACATCAAACTGACATCCCGGCACACGCCAGCCACCATACCCCATACATTAACTAGGGCCCTCTTAACAACCTCTAGCCATACCGACAACTGGAATGTAACTGCAACAAAAGTTGCCACTACCACCTCTGCTCTGTGTGCAACCCAAGTCCCCAATGACAGTAACCTCCCCATGGATCATACACACCTAAATTAGGGGGTGAGGATGACAACTACAACAATCCCCAGAAACCAGACAAAGGCCCCAGTACTCTGAAACGTCAATGCCCATGGTTGTTGCAAACATCAGCCAATGTAAACAACAATAGGAGCTACACAGCACTAAGGACACACCCATGCTGCATATGTCTGGGTCCATCCTGTGCCTGGGTAACAATGCAACATCCCAAATGTCATACTGCTCAGACAACAGCATTGAGGGGGGGACACATGTAACTGGTCACTGAAATACACCTGAACAGTCAGAGGAGAAAATAGGACACTGATACAATTATCAGGGCAATCCAATGTAACACACATTACCCAACATCAGCAGTACACATTACCACTGTCAACATCCATATCAGATCATAACATTGCCATGCATAGGATATGCCACATGTCAATTACATTTAAGTGGATGTGAAACATCAGAGATTGGGGCAGGCCCAGATTGTTAAGTGTGCTGCCAGGGCCATCAGTACACCCACAGCCAGTGAAAGGTCTCATCATGAGAATGGATGTAGACAGAGGCTTGAGTAGGAAAAGAAGGTGGCAATTCTCTATTTGGCATAAACAAACACCTAGAGGTAATGAGGCTGACAAGTCTGATAACTCAATAACATACATGTGACACACAGGTGGGCCATAGGCCTGAAAGAATGCCCATCTGAAGGACTGGAGAAATGAACACAAAACAAGATCACAAAGTGAATTCATCAAAAGGCAGGCACGTCACATCAAAATTGCCACAACACAGACACACTAATTGTACCCTGTTTCATTGCAGAGGAAGATGGATCTCCTGCCTATATACCTGTCCCAGATTTCCCTGATGACATGGATTACGAGCCGATAAACATTCCCCAGGAGACTATCCAAAAGGTCCTTGACACCCTCCAGACCCCACCTTCAGTCACAAGGAGGAGCACAGAACAAGCAGCCATCACAGAGGATCCACCCACCACCACCATTTGTAAGACCTGCCAGCTCCAATACAGCTGAGGACTCAGACAACACTGGCACCAGCTTTGAGAGAACTGTAGTTGGAGTACAGCGGGAGCTGGCCAAGGAGGTGCGGGTGGGGATGCAAACTATGGCACCCAGCCTTGATGGGATGCGTTTGTGCATGATGTCATCTGCAGATCAGGCAGCAGCTATGCAAGCCCTAACATCCATACTGCAAGGACTACAAGAAACTGTCAAGGAATTCACCACTGCAGTAAGGGAGTTGCCACAACACCTAGCACCCCAAACCTTCCACTGCATGCACGAATGCGATCATGACTCCCTCAGGGCCGACCTGGCTGCCTACCATCGTGATGTGGCTGCTATTCTCAAGAACCAGCAGACCCTCCTTGCTGTAGTACTGCCCTTAGGACCTTCACAGGGAGCAGCAACCAGGATGTCTGACTCCATGTCTTCTAACACTGAGGTGTGTGTTGCCCCTTCACAACCAACAACAACAAGGACAGAGCAGGCAACACACACATCAGAAGAAGAAGACATGGAACAGATCACATTCACAAGGAAAATTACCCGGAAGCACTAGTCCCTGCCACATGGCCCACATTTAGCAAGGTCCTGTGCTTTGTAACTTGCCAGTCTTGCAACAACTTTACTCAAGCACTGTTCTGCAAACCACTGTATATCTTGTCACCCAGCCCAGTGATTGTCTCTCTCCTACTCATTGCCAAATCCTGTCCCTCTGCACTGTTTGAAACTTCAACCCCAGCATGTCAAAAGCATTTCTGTAACCCCTTGGGTTGGATCACAATGTAAGATGTCACTATAATGGACTCACAATCATGGACAATGTACAGATAGCACTACAGCACGTTTCAATAAATAGCACTTACACAACAAATCTGTCTCTGGGTAATGTGACATATCAACTGTGAAGTAGATAACTGAAAAGTGCGTACTGTCAAATTACGTAGCTTGTCAATACAACCGTCCTGATAATATGTAGTCAGAGAATTCTGCACAGTGCCCATGATTGCATCATACTCTGCTCATCCTGAGGGACAAATCTGATGAAATGAGAAACCATACACCACCATGCTGTGTTGGACAGAGGAATACTTCCTCAGGAGATAACTAAGTCATCAAATAGTAGCCGCAAAATGTTGTCAACATGCAAAAATAACACAATAAACATGCCACACTAATCGAAGTAAACACTAAAAAAACTGCATAAATGAAGGTGTCTGAGTTAACATACAAATAGGTAATCATGCCGAACTGTGTCACAAATGATGTATGAGGATCATGAAGACAAGAATACAAGATCGCCAATGAGAACTCATGTTATAAGGGTGTGCATGATCAACACACTGCAGTCAGACCCAAAACTCTTTCCCCAACACCAAGTCTGGAAGCACTGTTTGTGACTTTCAAAACACACTTATAAACAGAAACACATTGGGATCCATATTAATTGTGATTGGTGGTTGCAACGAAAGGTCGACACTTTGCAAGGTAGCTCTGGGCTAGCTGCCAATCGTACAGCTCAGTTGGGATTTGTTTGTGGCATAGGACACAGATGTTATAGTACAAAATTGATGTACACTGAATCCAAACCCACGATCAAGTACCATTCAATACATACAATTAAGGGTTAACCAAATATTTATTGAATGCTAATCACAGATGAGGAAACTGAGGGAAAGATCTTACCTACCCTAATCTAACCTGACTACTCATTACCCACAACTGCCCTTAACTAGCCTAAGCTACACTTACTTATAACATGTAACAAAACGTTCTAAACATCTGCCCCCCACCCCCCTTATGAGACGGGACACATGGAGGACAACACATACTAACCTAAACACATACTATACTATCCTATACAAATATATATTTTTGAGGTTTTTTTTGGTATTTTTTGTTTTTGTTTTTGGTGATTTTTCTTTTTTTTAAACACACAAGAACCCCAACATAGCCCAACACCCACCCACCCACACATGTAATAAGTAAAAATAGAAACAAGAAGGACCCCCAACCCCCCACCCACTAACACTAACTAAACTAACAGCCTATACTAACCCAACACTAAGCCCCCTAAACCCACTAAATATAAGAACAAGGAAAGAGGAGGGAGGGGAGGGAATCATGTCCATAGCAAAATGTCTAGAGGTTGGCCCTCCGGAGGGTCCTCTTAATGGACTTAACATGCCGGTTAATGTGCCGCACATCCCGGCTCAGGAGGCTCAACTTGCGGAACACTTTGTCCATCTTACGATCCATTTGGTTGAAGGCTGCATGGGCAACAGATGGAGCAGTGGCAGTCTGGGTACCGGTGGAGGAGGTCTGTGTGGGTGTGGTGCCAGGCCTAGTAGGCTGTCCTGCACCGGTGGCAATGCTGGGGCCTGGAAGTCCAGCAGATGTCAGACCAACAGTGGCAGCTGTGGGTGGAGCCACCTGGCTCGGATTGGTGGTTGTGCTGGTGGTGGCTGCGGTGGGCAAAGTAGGCCCACCCTGTGGGAAGGCTCTCCATGCCCCAGAGCCCCGTTCATGGCGATATCGCCGGGCCATCCTCCGGAACCCCGACTCCACCAGCAGGATGTGCTGATATCGCATGGCCCTGCGCTGAAATTCACGGACCTGGTCTGGAGTCATGTTAGCAACTGTGAAGACAAATGTAGATATTCTACATTAGTAACTGCATTGTGTGAAATGGTACAGCAAGTTTATCAGACATTACATCTACTGTATTTGTAACAGCTCATATCACAATACAGATCATTGAATGTCCCTGAGGAAGTACACGGCAGGCCAGACTACAAAGGTCACATCACACATAGCACATACATAACCTACAAGATGGGTAACAACTGGCTTTGACTTGCAATCTGAGTTCTGGCAGTTATCAGCTAAGAATCATGCTGCATATCCTATGCCAAGACCTGGGCTACAAATGTCAGTGTACGGAAAGCAAAACTAAAGCCACATGGTCTGCAAGTTGTAACTGGACTTGCCAGTATAGTACCAAGTGCCAAACCTGAGTGTGTGTACTAGGTTGCAACCAAACCGTCACTTATTCACATGTATGTGTAACATACTGGTATCATCAGTACTAGGTACCCCATTCACAAACCAATGCCCGTGTTTGAGGGGGGGTGGATAAACAACTATAATTTGCCAACAACATGTACACCAAGGAGTGTATAGAAAACTCCACACATGTTTGTCTCTACAGACACACCACAGGTAACGTCTATCTACAATTAGGAGTCAGCAAACGCTAGAGCACTCATAGGGTCAGACATGTCAGGAAATGCAGAACTTGGTACACAACATATACTTCCAGTGAGGCCTGACTTACATCAGACACAGAGGGGGTCATTCCGACCCTGGCGGTCATAGACCGCCAGGGCCGGGAACCGCGGATGCACCGCCAACAGGCTGGCGGTGCATCCAGGCCAATTCTGACCACGGCGGTAAAGCCGCGGTCAGAAAAGGGAAACCGGCGGTTTCCCGCCGGTTTTCCCCTGGCCTGAGGAATCCTCCATGGCGGCGCTGCAGACAGCGCCGCCATGGGGATTCCGACCCCCTTCCCGCCATCCTGGTCCTGGCGGTAAAAAACGGCAGGAACAGGATGGCGGGAACGGGTGTCGTGGGGCCCCTGGGGGCCCCTGCAGTGCCCATGCCACTAACAGGGCCCCCTAACAGGGCCCCATTGAGATTTTCAGTGTCTGCATAGCAGACACTGAAAATCGCGACAGGCGCAACTGCACCCGTCGCACCCTTTCCACTCCGCCGGCTCCATTCGGAGCCAGCATCCTCGTGGAAGGGGGTTTCCCGCTGGGCGGGCGGGCGGCCTTCTGGCGGTCGCCCGCCAGCCCAGCGGGAAACTCAGAATGACCGCTGCGGTCTTTTGACCGCGGTACAGTCTTCTGGCGGTTCCCGCTTCCCGCCGCCCGCAAAGATTAGAATGACCCCCAGAGTTGCTAGAACACCCATGATCATGAATTGCATGCACACCTAGGCCATTGCACTCAAGTTCCACATACTTGTAGCACTACATGTGGAAGTACATGCTGCTAGGAGGTTCTACCTACTGTTTCAAAATTACCTAGGTAAATAGGGAAGCAGATGTCTATTGGAAAGCAATTTGCTGTACCAATCTTAGAGAATGTGGGTCTGACAGGCTGACTAAATCGGGGCTGACTTCCAGTGCGACTCTTGGTGATACAAGTGTCATACACATGACTAACCCCTGTTCTCACAGTGGGGCCTACAGGAATGGCCTACAATCCCTACATGATACCATTGGATACGCATTGGCTAACTCAAAACATGTGAGAAACTGAATTCCCACTCATGGAACAAGAGAAAAGCTTTCCCAACGTATCACACCTTGCTATGCGTCCTACTCACACAAGTCCATAACCAGCAAACACAACACATAACAGACATATCAACACTTACTGGAGTGGTCGGGGTCCTCAAATGTCGCCACCTCTCCCACAGTGTAGGGTGCCGGTCCACCTGTAAGGTATGGAAAGAAGAAATGTGCTAAATATCTGTGCACAGCGCAACAAATTCATAAACATATACAATGTGTAGGCTGAAGAAGAAAATGGCAGCCATTCAGACATGATGGTACTGCATCTGATATATCACGGCCAACTTGTACATAGCATGGTTCTCCTGTGACAGTTACACACATATCTGCACACATACATTGGCCCTAACTATCATGTGGTTGCAAATATGCCGCGTAATTGGTGAGCAGTAAAAATTATGGAGTGTAATCGTCTCATCATGTGCATCCAAGAGAGACATCCAAAGCCTGGTTACTTGAGGACTGCATTACCAGTCAAACATGCCTTGTGGCAATGACACATTTATTACACATAGGTCCAATGTACAGAGGGAGGGGCAGGGACTTTTGTAAGCCATCCTGTTGTTACAGTTTATTCAATTGATGTGGCCCAGCTATGGTGATTTGCACCAACCATGGAGATGTGAAGCCATGTGCATACACTTGGACTGCCATCCATATTTGGATTGTGGCACAACTAACTCCAAAAAACATTCTAAGATGTTAGCTGAGGGCACCTTACACCTTTTCACAATGTTTTCAAATCCAGAACTGACATGTATCCAAAAAGAACAAGGAACACAATAATCCAACACATTCATAGTACTTCCGTGAACGCTTTCCTTCCACACTCACCAGACTCACATGAGACATATGTCTGAGGCACTTTGCTATTATCAATTGACGTGAAGCCAGCACTCATTTTCTGCATCATGTAGTGATTCTAAAGTCAGTCTAGCAATTGCGTCAACAACGTTGGCCTAAATGTTGGTACATCTGTACTTCTCTCTCGATAGTACCCTATATAGACATGATTGGCTCCTATTTTGTTAGCTTTTCTGACAAAAAGGCTGCACCAATTTCCTTCATGGAAAAGTGTGAGAAAACAGGGTTGATTGCAGAGGCCCCCTAACTTTTTGCCCCCATTTTCCAGTTTTTGCTGGTGTTTTCCTGACTCTGATGGTGGCCTGGGTACTGCTAACCAGTCCCAGGGCCTGTGCTCTGTGTAAAATGGATATGCAAATTAGGCTAATTATAATTGGCTAAGTTCGCCTACCTATAAGTCCCTAGTATATGGTAGGGCATGTAGGTTTAGGGACCTCAGCATAGGTAGTGCACCCATAGGTGCACTGCTAACGTGCCCAGTGTCATTTTAAAGGCAGGCCTGCCTTGCTGGCTGCTTTTAAATTAAAGTTATATGCAAATTCGACTTTGGAATTAAAAGTAGTTCCAAAGTCTTAAACTACCTTATTTTTACATATAAGTCACCCCTAAGGTGTGCCCTTATGAGGGGTTATACAATCTGATCATGAGAGAGCACATCTTGACCAATTGTACCCAAGAAAGGTTACGCCAGCATCTAGTGGACTCTAAGCTCACCAACCCTACAGAGCTAGGGGAGGCAGCTGAGGAGTGGTTGAGAACCAGGGTGGTTGTCATGTCCCGGGGGGAGACTCCAAGAAGGTGGGGTGAGGTCCCCAAAAACCTAAGGAGGAAGGTGGTAAGCCCACCACAGAGACTCCCTCTGTACCCCAGAACCCTAAGAAGGAGGAGAGTAAATCCCACTCCCACTCTGACAAGCAGAGACAGGGAGACCCAGGGTTAAAAAAGCTCTTGGACAGTAAGGCTTGCTTTGACTGTCAGCAGACAGGTCACTTCAGAGGAGATGCAGCCTGTCCAAAGAAGGTGGTTAGCACTGGGCTGTCCAGTGTAGCCATGGAGGAGGACTCCTCAGCTGATGAAGTCCTCCTAGCATTGACCTGCGAAACAGGACCAGATGGTAAGCTGGTGATCCCTGAGGGTGGGAGTAGGCACTACCACCCCATTCAGGTGAATGGGATCCCTACCACTGGCCTGAGAGACACCTGTGCCAGTCACACTATGGTGAGTGACAGGTTAGTGACCCCAGACATTGATATGTCTCGGGAGAGACCAGGAAAGTCAAGATAGCCACAGGGGAGGTCACCTCCAAACCTGTAGCCATAGTGCCCCTAGAGAGGGAGGGTATCCTTGACTGGTTTAGGGTGGTAGTCAGTGCTGACCTCCCCCTAGATTGTATCCTGGGCAATGACCTCCCAGAGGTGAGTCTGGTCTCAGATGGGGCGGTCGCCCAGGGCACCCCCCCCCCAACCCAAAGTCCTGGGGAGTCAGTCCCTACAGTTAGGAGACAGGGGTCATCAAGAAAAGGAAAGAAGAAAAGGAAGGGTAGGCCACTCTTAAAGAGAGTTCCAGGGAGCCAAAGTCCTTCTGCCCCAGGAGGGGGGGAGCCCAGAGTTGGTACTGGAGAGGCCTCACCTGACCCCAAGGAAGTCCTGAGTAGTCAGGCAGCTGTCCAGATGCAGGGTGTTGCCCCTGCACTGACAGAAGGGAGAGGTGGTAGCCCCCCACTCTAGACAGCAAGAGGGGTGCCAGGACCCCACAGTTGCCCCTAAAGCAGCTCAGCCACCTGTCAGTGATGAGCTTAGGGTGTGGTTCTGGTACTGACAGCTGTCAGTAGCCTCTGCTGGGTGCTAGCCTTCCTGGCAGCACTGCACTTGGCCTGGGAGGCAGACCCCAGGGCCAAAAGCAAAGTAGGCCCCCTGACCCTCTTGGTCATGGTGGGGTTGCTCAAGTGTTGGGTGACCTCTTTGGGTAACCTAGGTGTTGCCCTAGCAAAGTTAGGAGTAGGGGAGGTGGGCACCTCACTACCCAAGTTCGCAGAAAGAGAGGAGGAAGACCCCCGCTAGAGGGAAGTTTCAGTTTGATATGGGTCCTTTCACTGTTGGGATGGCTTCACTACCCAGAGGGTGTGACCATGACAGGAGGATGTAAGGCAGAGTAGGCCCTGCAAAGGGACAGACAGTTTTCTTCATTGTCTTCCTCGCAAGCCAGGAAGACTCTCCCAGGGTTGGGCTGAGTCTCCGGGCGTGTGGGCTGGGGGGGGGCTTGTGTGATAAAACAGGGCTGTTTGCAGAGGCCCCCTAACTTTTTGCCCCCATTTTCCACTTTTTGCTGGTGTTTTCCTGACTCTGATGGTGCCCTGGGTACTGCTAACCAGTCCCAGGGCCTGTGCTCTGTCTAAAATGGATATGCAAATTAGGGTAATTATAATTGGCTAAGTTAACCTACCTATAAGTCCCTAGTATATGGTAGGGCATGTAGGTTTAGGGACCACAGCATAGGTAGGTGCACTGCTGAGGTGCCCAGTGTCATTTTAAAGGCAGGCCTGCCTTGCTGGCTGCTTTTAAATTAAAGTTATATGCAAATTCGACTTTGGAATTAAAAGTAGTTCCAAAGTCTTAAACTACCTTATTTTTACATATAAGTCACCCCTAAGGTGTGCCCTATGTGCCCCTAGGACTGGGTGCCATGTAACTATAAGCAGGGACTTTATAAAAATAGTTTTATAAGCCCTGGTGAGGTAAAAACAGGCAAATTCATTTTCCCCTCATTGTAGTAAATGGCCTTCATAGGCTAGAATGGGGAGACTTTATTTTGATTTTTAAAGTCGCCTTAAATGATGCAAACCACAAATTTGGTGTCAAATTAATTGTTGTAATAAATCCCACAACTTCCAGTTGTGGGATTTAATATAACTTGTTCAGGTAAAGAGTTTTAAACTTTACCTAAAAAGTTGCCAATTTCAGCCCTGCATTGTTTTTGCAGCTGTGCTCTGATTGGCCAGCCTTTAGCAGCTTGGCCAAGCTGCATGGATGAGGTGTGAAGTGGCCTGGCTTCACACAAAGGAATGTGCCTGTGGGAGGGAATCTCCCCTCAGCAGATGGTGAGGCAGGAAGGGGGAGGGCTGCCAAACTGGTCTTCAAAGGCAGAGAAGGACATTTGGAGCAACCAGCAACACCCCCACATCCTGCAACCCAAGACAACTAGGTGCCCCCTTGATTAGATTAGGAGAGGGCAGGAGAGGGGTGTTTATGATTTGTAGCCACACCAGTGGGTGGGCTCAGCCAGATGTAACCTCCACAAATCAGATTCAGCCATGATGGATTGTTAGAGAATGTTGCCTCCTGGGATTGATTTTTGCCACACTTCCCAGGAAGTGGTCATCACAGGGGGAAGGGCCCTACTCCTCATTGGAGAACCAGGACCCCCCTGCTTTTTACCCAGGAGCAAGGATAAAACTGGCAAACCTGCACCCACACCTCAGTTCCCTACCACATCCAACAAGGAAGAACAACAGAAGAAGAAGGACTGCCCTGCTGGACCCCTGGCCTGCACCTGGAACCTGCACTCAGAAGGACTGCACCAGCTGCACACTTGGGCTTCACCACAAGAAGGACTTTGCCTGGCTTCAATTGGTTCAAGGAGGGACTCCCTGTTTGCTACAGGTGAAAAATTGCTATCCAGAGTCCCCTGCACCAACTCCTGAAGAAAGCGACCAGCTGACCACTGTCCAGTGGCCAAAAAGGAGTTTGCGCCAGGTGCATTCTGGGAGTTGTAGTCTGCACCCCCCAAGGACCATCTCAGAACTTCTGGACCCTTGGGGTGAGCTGTGGACCCCAAAAGAACCTTAAAAGGACATCTGGGAGAAGCCCCAGAAGTTTGGAGAAGTTTGCACAACTTTTGTAAAAAAGCTCCATAGAGGGACCGACCCGCCGCAGCAACTCTAGCCGGCTTGCCTCAGCCGCGACCCAGCCTGATTTGCTGGTTCGTTCCAGTAAACAAAATCTCCGAAAAAGAGACTAAGGAGGTCATTACAACATTGGCGGTAAAAGCCGCTTACCGCCGTGCAGAAGACCACCAATACACCGCCGCCGTGGCGGGAGACCGCCACAGCTATTATGACACACATCACGGATTCCGCCGAAATTCAGACACCCACACAAGTCCGCCACACCAAAGGTCAGTGATAAATATGCTGAAACAAATCCTCCACCTCCACGCCAACAGAAACACGCCCATGCTATTACGACACACGAATCCACGCGGCGGTCTTTCAACCGCGGGATTCCATTGGCGGTACACACCGCTGCGCTCAAAATACACACACACCTCCAAAACACCGCCACATTGGACAATTACAAATACACACACCTGATACACATACACACACCACTCCCACACACCCAACACAATATAAAACACACACCCACATAACCCACAAACCCCTACGACCACAAATTAGAGACGAAGGCCAGAGAGAGACAGCACAGAATAGAGAACACCATCACACAGAGGTACACTACACCATCACCCACACAACATCCATGCACAAAACACCACATACCACTACACTCACCACACTCATCAACACATACACCACCCCACACATCACACACACCACCCCATGTCACGCCAAAGACACCCCCGCTTCTCCGAGGAGGAGCTCAGGGTCACGGTCGAGGAAATCATCAGGGTAGAGCCACAGTTATTTGGCTCACAGGTACAGTACACATCCATAGTCAGGAAGATGGAGCTATGGCAAAGAATAGTCGACAGGGTCAACGCTGTGGGACAGCACCCAGGAAATAGGGAGGACATCAGGAAGAGGTGGAACGACCTACGGGGGAAGGTGCGTTCCACGGTATCCAGGCACCACATCGCGGTACAGCGGACTGGCGGCGGACCCCCACCTCCTCCCCCACAACTAACAACATGGGAGGAGCAAGTCTTGTCCATCCTGCATCCTGAGGGCCTCGCAGGAGTCGTTGGAGGAACGGACACTGGTAAGTCAAATCTTCACTATCATATCCCCCACCCTACCTGCATGCTATCACACACCCCCACCCTCACACCCTCCCCCATCACCCTAACTCCTCACTAATATACCCATAACACCAACCACCCATCCCAACCCCAAGTCCTGCATGACACAACTAAGCATGGACACCCATCACTAAAGCATGCCCACTGCACATACCCACAACACCCCCCAAACATCACCACACAAGCCCCCACACAGGAATGCCTGCACTGGGGTTCACGCACACCCAACCATTGCACACCATGAAACACACACATGCAATAATCATGTACTCATACCCCCGCAGGAACCCGAAGGAACGTCACCACACCAGAGGGTCCAGACAACACCACTCCACCCCCAGAAGAGGCCCACAGTGATGACAGCAGCTCTGCCCTACTGGATCTTGATGACCAGCCCGGACCATCGTGGGCCTCAGGAAAGTCGGTTCCCCTTGCCCAGCCACAGCCCAACACCGAGCTTACACCCTCTGGTAACCCCAGCACAGCACCCACTCAGCGGGCCCATACCTCCCTACCCAGGACAGGTCAATCAGCGGTGTGTCCACCACTACAGGGCACCCAGGGTAACCCGCCACCCCAACAACAACAGGGACCTGGGGGCAGTGGTAGTGGGCACACAGTCCAGGGGACGGAGGCACAGGAACACCGGGGAACTGGGAGGGCTGCTGTGCGACAGAGGGAGGACAGGCCAAGGGAACCTACTCTCAACGAGGCCCTATCCTCTATCATGGGAGCATACCACCACTCCCAGGAGACGATGGCATCGGTCCTGGACAAGTTGCAGGAGACCCGCGCCTGCAGGAGGAGCA
This sequence comes from Pleurodeles waltl, assembly GCF_031143425.1. Lineage (NCBI taxonomy): Eukaryota > Metazoa > Chordata > Amphibia > Caudata > Salamandridae > Pleurodeles > Pleurodeles waltl. The sequence continues at coordinate 1,733,679,923 of NC_090444.1, forward strand.
GTATTTGGGGTTCAGGGAGGAGCTCAGGACCATCGGCTCTGCCCTGGGCACCATCGTAGGGGTGCTGACGGACATTCAAAAGACCTTGAGGGACACCGTGGCACTCCAAGGGGCCCCTGACACTAGCCAGGACGATGAAATGCCCACCACCTCCGCCGGCGCTAGTGGACAGGACGCCCCGCCACAGGACCAACACACCAGCACCCCACCCCCTGCAGACGGACAACCACCACGAAAGCGGGCCCTGAGATCCAGGACAGAGCAAGATGGCAAGACCCCCGCCAGGAAATAAGACCACCCTGATTGTCCCCCCACTGTCCCACTTTGTTACCCTGTCCAGCTTGGAACTACCCCAGCTCCACTTCCAATGGCCAGATGTGCAATGTACCTGTGAGACTAATAGACTGGACTCTGCCATGGACATTCTTCCACCATGACCTCTCCCCATTTCACAACCCCCCTACATTTTTATGCACTTCAATAAACACCCTTGAAACCTCAATAATATTGGAGTCAGTCAATGATTGTGAACTTTGTATTGTCAATTACAGTGTTAAAAAAGGTTACCCATTGGAAGGTCAACATACCAATGTCACACATCACAAGCCTTTAAAGGGTGCAAGCTGTTGACACGTAGGTTACCACATTACTGAAACTGAAATGGAAGGGGACAACTCAGTTACCAAATAGGGAGTGAAATGTAGGTACAGGATAGAGGTAGACGTGTGAAATGTAATATAATGTGAAACATGAAATTGTACTCACCTGTGTCTCATTGAAAATATTGCTGTATGACTGACTCCCTGTTGTCGTTTTCATCTTCATCAGCTTCATCCTCATCACTGTCCACACACTCCACAGGCTCAACCGTTGCAACAACACCGTCACCTGGATCATCCTCCTGCAGAAAAGGCACCTGTCGTCGCAATGCCAAGTTATGGAGCATGGAGCACGCGATGATGATGTCGCACACCTTCTTCGGTGAGTAGAATAGGGACCCACCTGTCATATGGAGGCACCTGAACCTGGCCTTCAGGAGGCCGAAGGTCCGCTCGATCTCCCTTCTAGTCCGCCCATGGGCCTCATTGTACCGTTCCTCTGCCCTGGTCCTGGGATTCCTCACTGGGGTCAGTAGCCAGGACAGGTTGGGGTAACCAGAGTCCCCCAATAGCCATACATGGTGCCTCTGGAGTTCACCCATCATATCGGGGATGCTGCTATTCGGCAGGATGTAGGCGTCATGCACTGTGCCAGGGAACATTGCATTTACCTGCGAGATGTACTGGTCTGCCAAACAGACCATCTGGACATTCTTGGAATGATAACTCTTCCTGTTCCTGTACACCTGTTCATTCCTGCGGGGGGGACCAGAGCTACATGGGTCCCATCAATGGCACCTATGACGTTGGGGATATGTCCAAGGGCATAGAAGTCACCTTTCACTGTAGGCAAATCCGGCACCTCAGGGAAAATGATGTATCTCCTTACGTGTTTCAGCAGGGCAGACAACACTCTGGACAACACGTTGGAAAACATAGGCTGGGATATCCCCGATGCCATGGCCACTGTTGTCTGAAAAGACCCACTTGCAAGGAAATGGAGCACTGACAGCACCTGCACGTCAGAGGGGATTCCAGTCGGATGGCGGATTGGTGACATCAGGTCTGGCTCCAACTGGGTACATAGTTCCTGGATTGTGGCACGGTCAAACCGGTAGGTCACAATGACATGTTGCTCTTCCATTGTCAACAGGTCCAGCAGCGGTCGGTACACCGGCGGATTCCGCCATCTTCCAATATGTCCCAACTGACGGTGCCTAAGAAGGACAACAGCGAAGAAACTGTCAGCATTCCTCCAGGTATGTACCCACAGTCACACACAAGACAACAAAAGACAATTAACCAATCCGGGAAAGGTTTTGAGTGTGGGCCTCGGTATGTGTGACGCAGTAGTAATTGAAGCCATGTGGGCCCCTGAAATGGCGGCTGCCTGACCTTTAAACTGGGACATTGGAATTGTGGGGTAACTGCGCTGGTGTTGGACACTGTCACAGTAGGTGGTCGTAAAGCGCGGCGCAATTCTGCATTGGTTAACTTTGGACCCTATGGGTCCCAGGAGCCAATGAACAGGTGCACTGGCGGTGATGATGCGCACCACGGCGGACGTCACCGCCGCGGACGTCACCACCATTTTCTATCTGTTCAATCACTAGATACCTGACCTTCGACAGGAGAGGACCTACACTGCTAGTGCTGCTGTGACCTCGGTCTGGAAGCGACAATGGCTGCTGCGTCTGGGGAAAGGGCCCCTGCCTTCATTGCACAGGAGTTGGAGAAACTTGTGGATGGGGTCCTCCCCCAGTATACGCTACTCTATAGTCCTCCAGACCAACAGGTTAGTACACAGGGAGCACGTTGTATGGGCTAGGCCTGGGTGGAGAGGGCTGGGTGGATGAGGGAAGGGGGCAGAGTACATAGAACAGTCATGCATGGGGATGAATGGGCCACAGGGATAGAGTTGGGAGGGGGCCAATTACAACAACGGTGCTGTAGGTAATGACTGTTCCTCTTTCCTTGTGCATGTCATGTAGGTCAGCGCCCACCAGAAGAGGGACATTTGGCGTGCCATCGCCAAGGAAGTCCGGACCCTGGGGGCCCACCAGAGACGGGGCACCCACTGCCGGAAGAGATGGGAGGACATTCGCCGCTGCAGCAAGAAGACGGCAGAGGCTCAGCTGGGGATGGCCTCCCAACGTGGGAGGGGTGCCCGTCGCACCATGGCCCCCCTGATGTTCCGGATCCTGGCGGTGGCCTACCCGGAGTTGGATGGGCGCTTAAGGACATCACAGCAGACACAATGGGGTGAGTACAACCTCATTCTGTGGACTTTGCGTGCAGTAGAGCTGTCTGGGTGGGGGTGGTGGGCTGTGGGTGTCCCTAGGCCAGGGCGAGATAGGTAGGCAAGGACCCTCCGTTATGTAGGCCATGTGGCACTCTACCCCAGCTCAAAAAAATGGCAAATTGATGTATAGCTGCCCCTTTGCCATCCATGTGGGCAGATTTCTACCATTGCCATGTAGGCCATATCCCAGAAATTGCATGTGCAGAGGGCAGGAGCACGGCGTAATGCAGGGGGCTGCTGCATTTGTCTTTTCCGCCAACGATAGCGGTATGGCATGCACTAAAACTCTCTTTCTTCTGTCTCCACCCTTTTTCTGCTCTCCCTGTCCTTCTGTACATCAGCATCAACAGGCGGAGGTACAGTGGCACCGGAGCACGAGGGAGCTGCATCCCACATGGCCATGGAGGTCCACACCACAGACTCTGAATTCACCAGTGGGACGGAGGGCGAGGGGAGCTTCACGACGGCCACAGGATCACCACACAGCGACACGGACTCGTCCGCCGATGGGAGCTCCCCTGTGGTGGTGGCACCATCTGTGCGCCCCACTTCTACAGGTACAGCCGCCACCTCCCCTAACAGCACCGCCCTCCCAGCAGCCCCTCAGCGTTCGCCCCGTGCCCGCTCACCCAGGAGGGTGGGCATAACCTTCGCCCCAGGCACCTCAGGCCCCGCCCCAGTCACCCCTGCTGCCCTCAGTGAGGAGGCCATTGACCTCCTCAGGTCACTCACTGTTGGGCAGTCTACCATTGTGAATGCCATCCAGGGTGTAGAACGAGAGTTGAAACACAGTAATGCATTCCTGGAGGGCATTCATTCTGGTCAGGCTGTCCTTCAGTGAACCCTGCAATCTCTGGCCTCAGCACTGATGGCAGCCATTGTCCCTGTGTCCAGCCTCCCCCCTCCAACTTCCTCCACCCAGACCCAATCTCCTATACCCCAGCCCATCCCAAGCACACCTACAGACCAGCATGCACACAAGTCAACACACACAAGTAGCTCAAGCAAACATAGGCACCACACAACCCACAGGCACACACGCAAGCATCACCCACATGCAGACACTGCAACATCCACTGCCTCCACTGTGTCCCCCTCCTCGTCGTCTCCCTCCTCCCTCCCAGTGTCGTCTACACTCTCACCTGCATGCACTACATCTACAGGCACTAGGACTCGCAGCAGTACACCCAGCACCACACCCCGCTCACCTGCACTCACCACCTCCACTCCCATTTACACGTCCCCTGTGTCCTCTCCCAGTGTGTCTGTGACGCCCCCTCCCAAAGTACACAAACGCTGGCACCCACACACCCAACATCCATCCACCTTACGACAGCCTCCAGTACCTGCACCTGCACCCAAAACACCTAAAGTGACACCTCCTACAACCACCTCCTCTTCCTCCACTCCCAGACCCCCTCCAACTACCCACCCCAGTGTTCGTCAGTAACTGTCCCTGTTTTGCCCCCCCTCCAATTCATCAGTCCCGTCGTAGTGCCTCAGCCAAAAAGCCTCCAAAACCAGTGGTGCCTGTTCAAGGTATGTTGAGTGCACCAGCCACTAGGGCAGGCAGTGTGACCCGGAGCCAAGGCACTGGCAGCCCACCCCCTGTAAATTCTCTGAAATTGGAAAGTGGCCGACGGGACCCTGTGAAGACTCCTGGAGGCAAAACAACTCACAGGGGTCCCAGGGGGATTGCAGAATCAGCTGTGACTCCTCCAAAGGTGGGAAGGGCCAGAGGAAGTCTGCACAGCCTAGTGTGAGCAGCACGGCGGAGAAGGGCAGCATCCTTCCCGGCGGATGGGACGCCACACCCAGCACTGTCGTCACTGGTCAGGAGACCACCGCCAGAGTCAGTGCCCAGGAAGGCCCAAATATCGTCACTGGTCAGGAGACCTCCGCCGGAGTCAGTGCCCAGGCGGGCCCAAGTATCGTCACTGTTCAGGAGACCACCGCCGGAGTCATTGCCCAGGAGGGCCCAAGTATCGTCACTGGTCAGGAGACCACCGCCAGAGTCATTGCCCAGGAGGGCCCAAGTATCATCACTGGTCAGGAGACCACCGCGAGAGTCATTGCCCAGGAGGGCCCAAGTATTGCCACTGGTCAGGAGACCACCGCCAGAGTCATTGCCCAGGAGGGCCCAAGTATCGTCACTGGTCAGGAAACCACCACCACCGCCGGAGTCAGTGCCCAGGAGGGCCCAAGTATCATCACTGGTCAGGAGACCACCGCCGGAGTCATTGCCCAGGAGGGCCCAAGTATCGTCACTGGTCAGGAGACCACCGCCAAAGTCATTGCCCAGGAGGGCCCAAGTATCGTCACTGGTCAGGAGACCACCGCCACCGCCGGAGTCAGTGCCCAGGAGGGCCCAATTATAGTCACTGGTCAGGAGACCACCGCCTGAGTCATTGCCCAGTAGGGCCCAAGTATCGTCACTGGTCAGGAGACCACTGCCAGAGTCATTGCCCAGGAGAGCCCAAGTATCGTCACTGGTCAGGAGACCACCGCCGGAGTCAGTGCCCCGGCTGCCACAGCCCCGTTGGGCAATGAGGGAACATCATGCCACACACCAATGCCCAGTATACAGAACGTCATGCCACACACCAATGCCCAGTCCAGAGAACGTCATGCCACACACCAATGCCCAGTCCAGACACCGCCATGGCAAAGCACTGCTGAAGAGTCCTGAACAGCCATGGCAAAGCACCGCTGAACAGTCCAGAGACCGCCATGGTAAGGCATCTCTGAACAATGCATGCACCGCCATGGCAAAGCACCGCTGAAGAGTCCTGAACCACCATGGCAAAGCACTGCTGAACAGTCCAGAGACCGCCTTGGTAAAACACCTCTGAACAATGCATGCACCGCCATGGCAAAGCAGCACTGAAGAGTCCTGAACCGCCATGGCAAAGCACCGTTGAACAGTCCAGAGACCGCCATGGTAAAGCACCTCTGAACAATGCATGCACCGCAATGGCAAAGCACCACTGAACAGGGCATGCACCGGGTAAGAATGAAAAGGCCGCTACATCAGGCATCGTTATCCCATGTGCAGGTGGGACAGTGACGGGACAGGAACTTCCACGGGGAGACTAATCCAGTCTGGGCACCAGTCCCCCTCCAGGACCAGTGGAGACATGCATCCACTACCTCAGTCATGCACAGGATGAAGCACTCTGGGCACCAGTCCTCCTCCAGAACCAGTGGAGACATGCATCCACTACCTCAGTCCTGCACAGGATGAAGCACTCTGGGCACCAGTCCCCCTCCAGAACCAGTGGAGACATGCATCCACTACCTCAGTCCTGCACAGAATGAAGCACTCTGGGCACCAGTCCCCCTCCAGAACCAGTGGCCACACACCCACCCAATAGCCATCTACCTCACGACAGCCTACAGCCCATGCACCTTCACCCAAAGTCACCAAACGTACACCTCCTGCAACCACTACCTATTCCTCCAATCCCAAAACCCCCTCCATCTACCCGTCCCAGTGTTCCCAAATTTTTTTTCCTGGCCAGGCTTGACCTCCTTCCCTCACCTCCCCCACCCCTTCAGTCTCCTAGGGCCCGACTCTCCAGGTCCCAACCTAGCACCTCAGCCACAACATCGGCGGGACCAGTGGTGCCAGTAGTCACCGGATTATGGAGTGCACCATGCAGCAGGGCAGGCAGTGTGGCAAGGAGCCACAGCACGGACAGTCCCCCCACCTGTCAAGGATAAAAAGTTGGCCAGTGCCCGGTGGGAGAGGGGAAAGAAACCAGCCACCAAAGCTGCTCCTAGGGGTACAGTTGGGAGTGTGGAGACAGCTGCGACACCATCCAAAGTGTGAAACGGGCACAGTAAAACCGGCAAGTCTGGGAAGATCAGCACGGCAGACCGCCAGCAGCCACACTGCCCAGGAGAAGACCACCAGCAGCAGCCCTGCTGCCCAGGAGACGACCGCCAGCAGCCCCGCTGCCACAGACAGGACCGCCAGCAGCAGCCACACTGCCCAGGAGAAGACCGCCAGCAGCCCCACAGGCCAGGACAAGACTGCCAGCAGCTGAACCACTGCCAAGGACACCGCCGCCACAAGCACCGCTGCCAAGGACACCGCCGCCACAAGCACCGCTGCCAAGGACACCGCCGCCTGCAGCTGAACCGCTGCCAAGGACACCGCCATCACAAGCACCGCTGCCAAGGACACCGCCGCCACCAGCACCGCTGCCAAGGACAACTCCGCCACAAGCACCGCTGCCAAGGACAGCACCGCTGCCAAGGACACCGCCGCCACAAGCACCGCTGCCAAGGACACCGCCGCCACCAGCACCGCTGCCAAGTACTCCGCCGCCACATGCCCAGCTGACCAGGACAAGACCGCCACCAGCACCGCAGGCCAATGAGCGCCAAAAGCTCTGACGCTACTGATGCCGCCACGAGCAGGATGAAGCACTCTGGGCACCAAGCACCCTCCAGAGCCAGTGGAGAGATACATCCACTACCTCAGTCCTTGGCAGGATGGAGCACTCTGGGCACAAAGCCCCTTCCAGAACCAGTGGAGAAAGACATCCACTACCTCTGTCCTTGGCAGGATGAAGCACTCTGGGCACAAGGCCCCCTTCAGAACCAGTGGAGAGATACATCCACTACCTCTGTCCTTGACAGGATGAAGCATTCTGGGCACAAAGCCCCATCCAGAACCAGTGGAGAAAGACATCACTACCTCTGTCCTTGGCAGGATGAAGCACTCTGGGCACAAAGCCCCCTCCAGAAACCAGTGGAGAATGTTATCCACTTGTGAGACTGTGGCTTTGCACTCCCCAGGATGGTACAGTGGGCAAGCCACCCACTGTAGAGACTTGAGAGACTGTGGCTTTGCACTCCCCAGGATGGTACAGTGGGCAACCCACCCACTGTAGAGACTTGAGAGACTGTGGCTTTGCACTCCCCAGGATGGTACAGTGGGCAACCCACCCACTGTAGAAACTTGAAAGACTGTGGCTTTGCACTCCCCAGGATGGTACAGTGGGCAAGCCACCCACTGTGGCTTTGCACTGCCCAGGATGGTACAGTGGGCAACCCACCCACTGTAGAGACTTGAGAGACTGTGGCTTTGCACTCCCCAGGATGGTACAGTGGGCAAGCCACCCACTGTAGAGACTTGAGAGACTGTGGCTTTGCACTCCCCAGGATACATCAATGGGCATGGAGCCCCGTCGTGGATCTGGCTTTGCACTCCTCCGGCTGAGGTGCCACCCCCTTCCCTTCCCCCTGAGGTGCCTGTAGTCTTTCTATCTGATGCCCCGGCAGTGTTCTCTCCGTGTGTGGACAGGTATCTTTTGTGGGCCTCGCCCATGCATTTTTGGACTAGTGGTGCACGGACATTTTTATGTGCATATCTGAACTACTTCTCGGAATGTATATACTTTTGTATGATTTTCTAATATATCTGTATATTTTTGAGACATGTATATTGCTACATTATAATGTTTGTACTGATTTCGTTTTGTCTTTGCATTCTTCCGGGGTTGTTGTGGGTTGTTACTGTGATTTTTGTGAATGCATTGGTGTGTGTGTTGTAACATGCGAGGGTGGGGTTGGGGGTGGGGGTGTTGCGTGTGTGTCCCCCTAACTTTTGCCTCCCCCCCCCCTATGTCATAGGTGCTGTACTCACCGTTGTCGTCGCCGGCGCAGCCGTTGGTCTTCCTATATGAGTAGGACTACAAGGGCCGGTAGGATTTGGAGTTCCGGCTCAATGCTATCCTCCTTCCTCGTGGGATGTGTTTAGGTGAGCGTTTTCCCATTGTAGTAACTGTTTCCGCCGTGTTTTTATCCACGGAGAATCCGCCCCGGAAAAGGTGGCGGATTGGCGGGTTGTGATACTATGGGCGGTACATTGTCTTCCGCCTGTCTGTTGGCGGTGACCGCCGCGCTGCTTGTCTGTACCACCGTGGCGGGCGGTGTGTTAAAGTGGCTGTCTTTGTTGGCGGTTTCCGCCATGGTCATAATTCCCTTTTTTTGTCCGCCGGCCTGTTTGTGGTATTACCGCCGCTTTAACACCGTCCGCCAGGGTGGTAATGACCCCCTAAGTGTGAAGGTAAACTTTTAACCAAGGCCTCCCACGGCCTGTAGCCGAGCAGGGCTCCATCGCGGTCGGCCTTAAATTTCGACTTTGCCCCGGTCGAGGTGCAACCAGATGACCCGATTGGCGCTTTTTGTTTCTAGGTGCTAAAAAAATAATAATTCTTTAAAAATTCATATTTCCAGTTCCCCTTATCCAATTTTATTTGTTTCGGTGTCATTTTAAAGATAAAAATATAATCTATTTTAAAAATTTGGTTTAGGATTTTTAAACTGTTTCCTGTGTTTTATTTAATTACTGTTTTGTGATATTTGAATGCTTTACACTCTGTCTCCTAAATTAAGCCTTGACGCTCGTTGCCAAGCTACCAAGGGTTGAGCTGGGTTTAATTTACTGAGACCTAACTGGACCTTAGTGGAGGTTAGTGGCCTATTGCTAAGTGTAGGTACCTACCTGCCCTTACCAATAACCCATTTTCCAACAAAAAGTAACATATAAGTTTGTTGAGCACTTGCTACCTGACAGCTAGCAATTGTGATCATTGCCATAGTGCATCAATGATCCCTTTATATTTCCCCAGCATTACACACAGTCAGCAAGTTAGCTGGCAGACATTGTACTAATCCCCTTATGTCACTACAGAGCATTTAATCGTGCATTTTAACATGATTCGTACTCACCAACAGTGCCACCAATCATGATTCCCAGGTGGTCCAAGAGATCCTGCTCCCTGGTGATGAGGTCAGCCCACCGGTGCTTCAGCTGGGGGTCACTCCTCTGGCTGGCATACACACGCTGCAGGTGATGCAGCACCTTTCCCCACCGGATTCTGCGCGCCTCTGTTGGATACCCCTGTATCACCCTGCACCCTGCCTGGATCATGAGCGGCAAGAAATGCGTCACAAGCCAGATGAACCCCCCCAACTCCTCTTCCCCCATCCTGCCAAGACGTGGCCTACCAGACATACCTGGAAGTGAAACGGAATAGGGGTAAAAGAAATAGAAAGGGGAAAAGGGGGAAAGTAGGGGTACAAAGACAGATAAAAAGTAAACCTAAACACTAAAAGAGCCCAACTATCCCCAAACTAACACTACCCACAACAGACTCCCACAAACAACAAAAACACAAGATAAATGGACAAATGTAGACAAAACACAGTAGTACAGTATACAGCAACAATATTTATTTCACAAATTGACAATACAGGTAGCACACAGGACAAAAACAGCACAAAATCTCAGGACAACACTCTCTACACAGCCACACAGTCTAGAAGGATCACAGACTGCAAAGTGAAAGTGAAAGTACAACCACTGTACATGATCTGTAAACAGGATATCCTATTACATCACTTCCTGTATGAAAAGTCCCGCCTTTTTCGCGTTATGCATCATTTTTTGTTTACCAAAACTGTATTTGCGTCATTTTGTTTTGACGCACAGAAATGAAAACTAACCCGCATCCCCATAATAGTACATGGACTGTACAAATATCTGGACGCTGGCTAAATTTCACTCCTGTGCGTCAAAACAAATGACGCAAATACAGTTTTGGTAGTCAAAAAATGACACATAACGCTAGGGACGTCAAAATTACAGTGCATAAACTGATTTTGGGCATTTTTACTTGTTTTTTGGTTATGTTACATTTGGGACACATAAGAGATAGGCTGATTGAAGACAGTATGGTGAAGATGGTGTATGTTCACATGTGTGACATCATACTGCAGTGGACCATGATCGGCTACCCCCTTCACAGTATTTTTACGGTTGGCTGACGCAATAGTTGGTCATAAGTGTGGCCTACATATATGTGTTGCACAAATTGTGCATGTTTGGCATCAGGAGAGGATAGCAATGTGACGCACATATGTACAATACCTAAATGCCTTTGGCTCAAATTGTGTGCTTTGGCAACTAATGTATTTGTTGACCAAGTGTGTGTGTATCACATAAAGCATATTTGTACATATGCTTGTATGAACGTGACATCCATGTGTCCAATCCTTAGATGCAAGTCATATTGGAAATGAGCGAGAGCATGTTTTAGTCATACATGTAACAACACCTGTAAAGTGGACTTCCAAGTTTTAGGGTCACGTAGACACCACATGTGACATTGCATGCACCAGATGGATGGCAGACGCTTGTTCATGTCAATGGTCCACATTTTCTACATCCTATGTCCTACAGTATTGGTAAGACCTTCCTAGGCACTACTTGGTGAATCCCACAGTGAGTCATACACATGCATTGAGGAAGTGGGTACCATGTTATTTGCACAGACAGACAAGGGTGAATCTCAAATGTATGATGACACCGCAGTTCAGGCCATAGAAGTGAGCCCCAACTATCAAGTGGCTGTGGTGGACCAGCATACAAGACAGCACGTGTCCACTTATTTCCAGTGATCAATTGCAAATAGGTGTCTTGTTCATGTGTGTGGTCCAAAGATGATCATGTGTATTTTTTGGGGTGTAATTTGTCACAGTTCGGTCCAGGACTCATCATGAGTCAGTGGCAGCTATTCCTGTATCTACTGAGTATCTTTGGTTGATCAATGTGAGTAAAGTGGATGTGGACATGTGAACCAACATGTGGATGGTCCCACCCTGTCACTAAAGACGTGTAATGAGACAGTCAACAGGGCAACCTTGATGTGCTGAGTGAGATAATGTCTCAGGTGTCATGTTCCGGCAGGTGTCATTACAACATTTGTAAACAGGTTGGCCTCTGCACTTCCCACTGCATCTGGGAACATCATAGCCTCTGTGCTGATTATTCTCGCAGATATTCACCACACACGGCCCATCACTATGTTGTGAGCACTGTGATTCTGTGTGTGAACTGTCATGGTCCTGACATTTGTGTATTATTCATGGACATTATCAGAGGTTGCTGGTTGTGCTGAAAGCCCAATACCCAATCCCTGCATACGGCCCTGGGACACTGTCACACTTTGTCATTCATGCATAAAGGCAACCCAGACGAGGGATGGGCCATGAATTTTGCTTTTCCAAGAGGATGTAACTCAAATGGTACAGTTAAAAGGCAGATGATGCTATACAATGTATTTGTGTATGCATTGAAGAAGCCCATGCCCAATACCCCTGATGAATGAGAGGTTTGCTAACGCAAGTGTGGTATATATGTAGACACAGGGATACTTTAGTGTGACGCACAGAAAGTTGCCAGTCAGGCTGACAGAATGCAAGGTGATTCAGGATCCAGCTACTTGACAAGTTACATAATCACTGGTCTGACTAAGACTGTTTGGAGGACAAACTAGACAGATGACATGTAAAACTGTGTATGTCCTGTGTTTTTGAAGGTGACAAATGAACCCATTGGCTGTGTTACATGGCTTAATTAGTATCAATGCTTAACTGTGTATTTGACATAATGGCAACTCCTATGCTGTTCCAGGCATCAGCAGGGGCAGTGCTTTTTTAAATGAATGGTGTGCATGGAGGTGATCACAGGTGTGGGCTGCATCTGTTTCTCACCAGTCCTGTAGGTGAGACTTCCATTCTAAGGGCCAACAGACATTTTCACAGGGGAAGCAATCTACATGTGCTAACAGGGCTTTGAAACTAGAAGACAGTGTATAAATTGACCTGACGTCCTTGCAGTCAGATGTTCTATGACAATGGCACCTCAGAGGAAAGGGTGTAGCACACTGGTTTGCTAATGTTGGTCTGAGTGTGTAGAGTGGGAATATCAGGGTACACATCTTAGTATTCCAGGGACCTCTTCCGACAGGTGGGTTGTGACCAGGTGCATGGGTGTTTCAGAAGTTAGGAAATGGGCTGACATGTACATGGAATGTCATGTGTGCAATGCTGCTCATATGTGTGGCACCTGTGCTGTCTCTGTTCTGCTTCTATGGGATTCTGGTCACAGATATTCCTTGCAAATATTGGATGCAGTTGGACTTACTGCTATCAAGGGTCCGGTCAGGCATTCCTGTTCCTGATGCCAAAGCACATTGACTGCCTCATGTATGAGGCTTGTTTTCCCCTTATTGAGTGATGGTGTCGTAGTTGTGTGCCATATGCTGCGTTGGACCTTGATTTCAACATGTATGTGTGAAATAGTTGTGGTCCTCTGCTATTGGCCTTCAAAGGAGAAATGTACATGATATATGTCATTAAGAGTGTGTGTGTATGTGACCATTGTATGTTAGGCATCACATTAGCTCTGGGATGTTCTGTGTCCTACTCAGTATCTCAGCAATGCTCCATGAGGAAACACTCTTATTCTGATAAGTAGAGATGAAGGTGTGCAAAAAGGAATAGCCAGGCCATGATATGGTGATTAGAATAGGTGTTTGTTTAAATTCCTTAACAAAAGTGGTGAAGGTGATCATATTCAAAAGAAATTGTTGACGATCTGTTGCCGCCTGCGTATACCAGCAGCCGTGTTCTGTAGTTACCCCTCCTGTTGCAGGGCAGCATCCTCCTCTTCCTCCTCTTCAGGCATTTGTGGCTCTGGTTCCAGGAGGGGAATGTTTCTTTTGATGCAAATGTTGTGCAATATTGCACATGTTAGGATGATCCTACAGACCATCTCCGGGGAATATAGGAGGCTACCACCAGTGATGTCGAGGCACCGGAACCTTGACTTGAAGATGCCGAAGATCCTCTCGACAATGCTACGTGTCCTCCTATGGGCGTCGTTGTAGGCACGCTCTGCAGCAGTACTCGGGTTGCCAAATGGTGTCATAATCCATGGCTAGATGCCATACCCCTGATCAGCTGCAAGAGAAAATGATTGGGATCATGTTGATGTAGCTGGCACTATTGAAAAGACCTTTCATGGCAGTAGTTGTCTTGTGTTGTCTGTGACTCTTTTGTGTAATAATGTGGCATCCAATGCTTGTAGGATGTACCATCTGCATTGTGTTGTTTCCTTGGCTGAATGAGTGTTTGTCTGCTAACCGTTTGTCAGCAGTATGTTTTGGGATTTGCAGTACAGTGTGCCCTCCCTAGCATTGTGATTTGTGATACAGGTGTCCGAAGTGTCTTCACTGGGGATGAGATGATAGTTCCATGCACAGTTAAAATTGATAGTGTTGTTAATGCGTTCATATCAATGTACCCTGGACATCCCATACCTTTAGACTTAGGCAATGGATTAATGTAAAGGTCATTGGGACACTTACATTTTGCAAGGTGACATTTGGGCAACCCACTCCACACGTTGTGATCTTTGACGTCTTAACATTAGGCTGTACAGTAAGTTCCGATGTGTGACAGGTTCAATGGTGAGCTAAGAAACATGGCTAGCGATGTCACGACCTCAGTATGTTCCTGTTCACATGTTGCTGTTGTGGTGTATGTGTTGTGTGTCCTAGAGGGTTGCTGTGCAGTGTGTATATAAATAGGTTTTTGTACTTACCAACAAGTAGCCCATTGCCATATCGTCCATCCTGGAAGTGTTCATTGATGGTGCAGTGACGGAAGATGAAAGAGTCATGTACACTCCCAGGATATTTAACCACGATGTTGGTGATCAATCCCTGGTGATCGACTATGGCCTGCACGTTGATGGAATGTATGTTCTTCCTGTTGCAGTAGATGTGGTCAGTTGCAGCAGGTGGCACAAGGCGTACATGTGTGCAGTCGATTGCACCAAGGACGTGTGGGAAGCCACTACTGAGGTAGAACCCCTGTTTTGTTTCCTGCTGCTTCTGCAGTGTGTTAGGGAAGCAGATGTGGCGGGGTGTCAGTCGAATGATGGCATCCAGTACTTTGGGCAAAAAGGCGGAGAATGATGGTTGTGATATTCCGCCAACCAGGGCACCAGTTGTTTGGAAAGAGCCACTTGCCAGCATATGAAGTACGGCAAGCAGCTTGGTTTCTGTTGGTATGGTGCAGGGTGTCACCAAAGTGGGGGCCAACTGCGGTTCAATGTTGCGCAGGAGCTCCTGAATGGCCTGCCAGTTCATCCAGTACCTCTGGATGATGTTGTGTTCCCTGAGGCCCTGAAGGGTGGTTCTGGGGCGGAATATCCTCTCCTGCCTTCTGCGCTGCCTTTGGGGTCACTGCTGGTGTTGTTGTAGCTGCTGTTGTTGCTGCTGGGCTCTGCGTCTGCGTGCACGCTGGATTAGAATCACCTCCATGGCTCCCTGTTGCTGCTCTGCTTTTTGTTCTGTGTGTTCTGATTAAATACAGGTGTGTTTTCCCCATTTTATAGCCTGCCCTGACCCAGGCGTTAATTTTTTACGCAAATCGGGCTGTGTGTCATTTTCTGGCTCCGCCTCTCGGCTGTGCGTCAGTTTTGCCCGAAAGCATAAATACGACGCACGGCCGTTTAAGCCATTTTTTGGACAGGAACGCCTCCCTTGCATATAATTAACGCAAGGTGGGTTGCCGCATCCAAAAAATGACGCACATGGAGGAATTTTGTCGGCTGCGGGCTCGGGCATCAAAGTTTAAATACGGGGCAACGTTTGCGCTGATTTGACGCACAATCGGCGCAGACGGAGTATAAATATGCCCCTTAGCCCTTCACAAATGTGCATGTAAGCCAGTCTGTGCCAACCAACAAGAATTTTCATGCCAAACTGTATCTATTGAAAAAAACAGAAATGTGTCCATATTGGTGACAGATGTACATGTACCCCAAATGACATTTAAATTTTAAATGTTCTTAGTTATATCCAGATGAGAAATCAATGATGGTTAGAAAAGTGATGCTTAAAAAGACATTTGCAAATGGAAGGTTACATCATATAGATGTTGGAGTATCCCATCTGGATGAGTCAATATCAGGCTCAAAACATGAATCTTTTGGAAATGTGGATATGGTTTTGATCTGTATTGTACTGGGTTAGGAATGTATCCAGTCCTATGTATTTGTTCATACTGTTGAAGCCATTTGTCCTGCATAGAAATAAAAGTGGATGAGAGCTAAAAGGCATACACAATACGGGAGCTAGCATGAGGAATTTCTAGACTTTGAGCAAATGGTTTGTGAAATTGTTCCCTACATGCATGAGATACTGATGATGAAGAAGCCTAGCTTGAGAGCCTTGGAGCTTGTTTAAAATGTAGACTTGGCAAATGATTTGTGAAAAAATGTCATGCTTCATTCTATTTACACTGAACACTCCAAATGCTGTATCTGTGTTTTCATCATGATCTGGGCAAGGCGAAGATGACAGCTGCCACATCGGTGAGGAAGAAGCTGGGCACTGTGGTACTGGTGCAGACACCACTGACACTGAGAGACCCAGTGCTATGGAAAGTGAGGGGACTGGCACGGAGGCCACCGACGACTCAACATCATCTTCAGAGGGCTCCACAGAAGACCAGTCCCTAGGAGTGGCAGACCCTAGTGCAACAATTCCACCTGCATCGTTGTCCGCCACCCATGCTTCCATCTCAACCCTCCCTCTAGAAACCCGCAGCTGGCCTGAGGCACACACCTAAAAGGGAAGTCATCACCTTTGCTCCAGGCACCTCCCTCTGCCTCTGTCTCCCAGACTGCGCTCCTTGAGGAGGCTATTGATATATTGCAAAATATCTCTGTGGGCCAGCCTCTCAACCATCCCAAATCCCTCTTTCCAGCCATATCAAGAGCACACTCACACATTTGCACACACCCGCTCAAACATGCATGAGCAGGACACCCACCAACAAACACAGCAAGAAATACAGACACAAGCACACACAGACAGACACCACACCCGACCACCACCACCACAAGCATACCCACAGACACTACACTCACCACAACACGAACATCCACACCCACCACCACTACATGTGCAGACATGACATCCACCATGAAACAGATATCCACACCCACTGCCACACACATCCACATCCACAGGCACCACAACCACACAGAGTACCTCCACAGCACACCCATCCACATACAATTACATTGCACGTTACACACAATGTACACAATCACACTCACCCAAACTAGTAAGAGAAACAACACCCAGTAAGAGACACAAACCAACATGTACACAAAATACACCATACCCACCTGCAACATCAACAGACACATGCACATCAGACACTAACACTTCTGCTACCTCCCAAACTGAGCTCCATGCCAACGACCCTGCCCATTTACCTAAAGAAGACCTTCTTTTTGCCCTGGCCCTGATATCTCCCACATCCCAAACTTTCAGAAATACTGGCCTGTCCCTACTCTTCCCCAACCATTCTGTGGTGAATTTTCCAGACTCTTCAGCCTGTCCTGCCACTGTCTCACCTCTTTCGAACCTCACTGTCAGAGATGCCGGCCTGTCCTGTCACTGCCCGGGCTACAATAAACTGGTCTTCAGGTGGCATGCACTAGTGTGTCCTTGCTTTAACCCAACACTACTGACCTTTCAGAGGCGCCAGCCAGCCTGAATACCTGGCACCTTCACTGTGGGCCAGTCCTCAATAAACAGCATCCATGCAAGCAACAGCATCATCTGCTTCTACAACAAAGAAACACACAATAAGTGCACTTCACTTATGGAAACAGGTCAATCGTTTCTCCGAACTCTAACATTTAATTTCCAGCCCCTGAACCCCCTGGGCTCTATTTGCAATCCCTAAAGATATTACAAAAGAAGAGATAGAAGTAACTTTTAATTCCTACCGTGCTTTCTTGGGGTGGTCCTCTTGAGCCCCAGAGCATGCCCATACAGCAGAGCCCAAAAAAAGTGTGAGCTAGCTAGATGTACGGGATGTACAATCTGTCCCGGGATGAAGAGAAAGTCCTCAGGGCATGCATTGCTGCATCCAGGACACAGCCTTTGTCCGAGGGCAGCGCAGGACAGGCAGTGAGTGTAGGAGCCTGGAGTGGAAGTGTGGGGGAGGCAGTAGGTCTGAAGCTGGGATAGACGGAGGGCTCTGTGGCAGAAGTTGGAGGAAATGGAAAACACACTCCAGCATGAGGCAAAAGAACAGTTGGGAGCCCTGACACAGACTGTCCATGACAGCAGGGTTTCATGGATGTTATAGTTAGGAAACAGCATTTTAAAAAAGTAGAAATTCATTGTAATAGCAAAAGGTTACAGGGGCATTATAGTTCGGTTCAGATTTTAAATGCATAATACCATAGAAATTCAATAGCTATAGTTGCCACAAGACACTATGAATTCTGCCCTAAGGTGACTATAACTTGCACCCTCGCCATGCAGTGCTAGTTACCCACTATATTATATCATTCATGACATCTTCTATGACATTATTGATAAAATATCACTGCAGCAGTTGCAACAAAATTATTAATGATAAAACTGTGAAAGGCAGGGACGTAAGTCATAGTTACCTTAGGGCACAAGTTATAATTTCTTGAAATAACCCTAACTGGTGCATTTCTATGGTTTTTTGTGTGTAAAATATGAACCTAACTGTAACTTTCCTGAAACCATGTATTCTTCTTGCACATGGAAAGTTTTGGGGTGACCCGTCAAGTGGGGGCAGAGAAAAGGGTGCGGGGTAAAAAAAGGTACAGTTCCAATGTTCATTCCCATATCAGCTTTGAACACAACTATAGCCCGAACCGCTGGACAGCATTAGACCAAATTTGGCAGAATGGTAGCTCTTAGTACACAGATTATGCCTAAATATTTCATCTAAATTTGTTTAGTAGTTTAAGGGAAATTGAAGAAAAAACAAATTTGTATATTTAGAGGCGAAAGCTTCGGGAATCCTCCTGATCTCAACCAGGAAGTTTTGGCAGCCATCTTGTGAGTGCATGTGTGTAGGAGGCTGGCCTGGTTTGTAGTGGGTACCTAAGTTACTTACACCTTATACCAGGCCCAGTTATCCCTTATTAGTGAAATGTAGTCAGTGTCTAGAACCTAGGCTCTCTAGGGGTAGTGTGGATGAGAAGCCAAGGCCTAACTAGGAGACATGCAAAGGTCATGCAATACCACTGTAGTCACGCAGTACTCACACACATGAAAGAAAATATTCAGTATTACAAAAGTAAAGGTACTTTAGTTTGGTGACTCAAATGCCAAAAATACTATACTCCCTTAGAGACTATACTCCCTTAGGAGGTAAGTAATAAACAAATTATATACACTGGAATGCAGAAATAGCTGTAAAACAGTTGGCAAACAGTGCAAATAGTAAAAATCACTATAGTTAGAAATGGGCGTAGGGAGAACACAAACCATATACTAAGAAAGTGTAATGCGAAAGTTGGTTTCCCACCTAGGCAAGTATAGTATGTAGAGGGGCACTGGGAGTATTAGAAGACACCAAAGGTAAGCAATAGAACTGTCCCAGAGCCCAGGAAAGCAGGAGTAAATTACAGTAACTTTCCTAGAACACACAAGAACACGAGGCAGAAGATTATGCAAGAACCAGCAGAGACTGCAAGACACCAATGATGGATTCCTTGACCTGAAGACCTATGGAAGAAGGGGACCAAGTCCAAGAAGCACTGAAGAGTCCAGGGAGAACAGGAGCCCCTGCTAACCCGGATGAAGGTACAAAACAAGAACCACCTGTGAATAACAACAGTCAGTACTGCACCCAAGAAGACAGATGCAGGTTCCTGGTTGGTGCAGAAGATGTGCCATGCTGAATGGATGATTGCAGTCTGGTTTTCGTTGCTGGATTACACCAGCAAGCCTTGGCACACACAAAGCTCTCAGTTAATGAAAAATGGCGCTGCCCGGGACCAGGAGGGACCTGGTGGACTCTACCCAGGAGGGGGAGCCAGAGGGGGCTCTCAGCAACTCAGAGAGGCCCCAGAAGAACAGGTAGTGCAGACAGACGTCCCACAGCAAGGGGACAAAGAAGGTGCAAAAGGAGGTCCACGCAGCACTACACAAAGGGATCCCACGCCACTGAGAACGATGCAGAAAGCTGTGCATAACAAGAAGGAGTGCTGGGGGCTGGAGCTGCACTGTCTTGCGTGGGGAGGCAAGCTCTTACCTCCACCAAAGTTGGACAGGTGGATGTCAGGACTGTCAGGACCACTTCAGTCCACCACCTGTGATGCAGGATCCATGCAGCTTGTCAGGGGAGGGGTCCCACACAAACGGTTAGTCGTTGCAGAGCGGTGCCTGCTGAAGCAGGGGAGTGACTCCTTCATTCCAAGGGAGATTCCTTCATTCTTCTGGTGTAGGCTGAAGACGGACTGTCCTCTGAGGATGGACGACTGGGAAACAGTTGCAGTTGCTGGCAAGAGCTGAAGATGCAATGTTGCAGAAGTCGTCTTTTCTTCTTTGTTGCAGTTGTAGAGTTTCTGGAGGGTCCAGATGCAGTTTCTTGGTAGGAAGGTGAAGTGAAGGATGCAGAGGATTTCTGCTGGAGTCTTGCAATCCAAATCTGAATAACTACCCAAGAGAGGGACCCTAAATAGCCCAGAAAGAGGGATTGGTCAGCTACATAGGTAAACACCTATCAGGGAAGGTCTTTGATGTCACCTGCTGGCACTGGCCACTTATATGCTCCCACAGTTCCCTGCCAACTTGGAATCCAAAATGGCAAAACCCAGGGACCCTCTGGAGGAGCTCTGAGCACCACCTCTGGGGTGGTGATGGACAGGGGAGTGGTCACACCCCTTTCCTTTGGCCAGTATGGCACCAGAGCAGGGACTGGTTATTCCTGGACCAGTGTACACGTAAAATGGTGTCTCCGCACTCACGAAGTCCAGGAAAATGGTCGTGGTAGTATGGGAGCACCTCTGCTAGTGCAAGAGTGCACTCACACACAGGTACTCTGCACCCTGCCTTCAGGGCTGGAAGGCCTGCAATAGGGGTGACATATTAGTAACCTGGTGCAGTGTAAATGGCAGTGAAAGGGTGCATTTGCCTTTTCACACAGGCTACAATTGAAGTTCTGTAGAAGCCTTTGCATGGCTGCCTATGGGTGGCAAAAGAAATGCTGCAGGCCATAAGGATCCCATGGAGGCCCAATGGAACCCCAATGCACTGTATACCTAGGTACCCTATACTAGGGACTTATAAGGGGGCACCAGTATGCCAATTTTGAGTGAAATACTGGGATACCAGTACGTAGTGACAAAATTTAGAGGCGAGAGAGCATAATCACTGGAGTCCTGGTTAGCAGGATCCCAGTGAACATAGTCAAACACACTGACAAATGAGTCAGAAATTGGGGGTAAAATGCCAAAAACAAGTTACTTTCCTACAGTGCATGAGTGTCTGTGTGGGTCTGTGAGAGTCTGAGTGGGTCTGTTAGTGGGTGCATTATTGTCTGAATGGGTCTGTGAGTGGGTGCTGGAATTTGGTAAGATTTGGCTGGCCAAATTCGAGAGTGTATGCTACAGCTTTATTTGGGAGTTTAAAAAGCCACAAAGGGCTCCTAAATTCATGGTATTGCCTAAGGACCATGGGGATTGGGTTGTCCTGAACCTAACATTGTATTATTGGTTCTGTGTGCTTCAACTTTTGGGTATATTGGTCATTGGTAAAACAGGGAACTTGTCCCCGGCAGAATCTCCATCAGTCTATGAGCTAATGTGGGTATGGATGCCAAGGGCTGGCTGATGAAAAATAGTGAACCCAGTTATCACAAGAAAACAAAATTTAAGGTTTTACAAGGGACATGCAAGGTGTGGTGACAGGTCAAAAGATTGATTGGACTCCAGAAATTCAATTACTATACACCTCTCTGGGGGTCGCCAGCACTACCTAAGGTATTCTCTGATGCAGTAGGATGATGGTGGGTAGAGAAGGGGGAGGGAAAATGCTTTCCTTTAGTGATGTCCAAGAAACGTTCTATCTGGCTAGGGCAGATTTCTTAAAATTTCTCTAGATTCAGGACTTTCTTAACCCCTTCGCTGCCAGGCCTTTTCCCCCTCTTGTGCCAAGCCTTATTTTGGCTATTTGGGGCAGTTCGCGCTTAGGCCCTCATAACTTTTTGTTCACATAAGCTAACCACACCAAACTTGTGTCCTTTTTTTCCAACATCCGACGGATTCTAGAGGTACCCAGACTTTGTGGGTTCCCTTGAAGGAGGCAAATAAATTTGCCAAAATCCAGTGAAAATTTCATTTTTTTCAAAAAAATGGGAAAAAGTGGCTGCAGAAGAAGGCTTGTGTTTTTTTCCCTGAAAATGGCATCAACAAAGGGTTTGTGGTGCTATAATCACCAGCTTCCCAGCTTTCAGGAACAGGCAGACTTGAATCAGAAAAGCCAATTTTTCAACACAAATTTGGCATTTTACTGGGACATACCCCATTTTTACAATTTTTTGTGCTTTCAGCCTCCTTCCAGTCAGTGACAAAAATGGGCGTGAAACCAATGCTGGATCCCAGAAAACTAAACATTTCTGAAAAGTAGACAAAATTCTGAATTCATAAAGGGGTCATTTGTGTAGATCCTAAAAGGGTTTCCTACAGAAAATAACAACTGAAAAAGAAATATATTGAAATTGAAGTAAAAAAACATCAATTTTTCTCTACGTTTTACTCTGTAACTTTTTCCTGCAATGTCAGTTGTTCGAAAGCAATATACTGTTACATCTGCTGGACTCCTCTGGTTGCGGGGATATATAGGGCTTGTAGGTTCATCAAGAACCCTAGGCACCCAGAGCCAATAAATGAGCTGCACCCTGCAGTGCGTTTTCATTCTATCCCGGGTATACAGCAATTCATTTGCTGAAATATAAAGAGGAAAAAATAGCTATCAAGAAAACGTTTGTATTTCCAAAAAGGGCACAAGATAAGGTGTTGAGGAGCAGTGGTTATTTGCACATCTCTGAATTCCGGGGTGACCATACTAGCATGTGAATTACAGTGCATTACTCAAATAGATGTCTTTTTTACACACTCTCTTACATTTGGAAGGAAAAAATTTAGAGAAAGACAAGGGGCAATAACACTTGTTTTGCTAATCTATGTTCCCCTAAGTCTCCCGATAAAAATGATACCTCACTTGTGTGGGTAGGCCTAGCGCCCGTGACAGGAAATGCCCCAAAACGCAACGCGGACACATCACATTTTTTGAAAGAAAACAGAGGTGTTTTTTGCAAAGTGCCTACCTGGAGATTTTGGCCTCTCGCTCAGCCGGCACCTAGGGAAACCTACCAAACCTGTGCATTTTTTAAAACTAGAGACCTAGGGGAATCCAAGATGGGGTGACTTGTGGGGCTCTGACCAGGTTCTGTTACCCAGAATCCTTTGCAAACCTCAAAATTTGGCTAAAAAAACACATTTTCCTCACATTTCGGTGACAGAAAGTTCTGGAATCTGAGAGGAGCCACAAATTTCCACTGAGCCTCAGAATGTAACCATTACGTCCTGGGCACAGAACCGGTTAATAAGTTGGATCAGATTGAATTCTAATGTGGTCGGGACCTGTTAGTCGATGCTGTTGAAAAAAGAGCAAGTATTGGGGACACTCTATTTCTTGTTATTGGAAGGATCGCCTGATGTTCTGGAATCCCAAAACTCTAAATGGCAAAGTAGACTTGGGATTGAACGGTTGCTTCTTCAGGAGTCACTAGTTCTTAGTAGTAGAGTATTGATCACAGCGGGACTAAAGTGTCAGCATTATAAGACAATATTCAGCCTTTATTGCACAATGGTTAAAATGTATAAATGGCGTAGGAGATCTGACAGTAGATGTTATCGATGTGGAACCGATCAAGCGGACATCATGCATATATATTTCGTTTGCTCAACTCTGGCTTTTTTTTTACAAGTCATCAGCTCTTTTATTGGCATGGTCATAGGGGATCAGGTGCAAATCACTGCTTCAATGAGGTTACTAGGGGTAGTCAAGTATCTACCTGGCAAAAAGATTTTGTATGAAGAATCTTATATTGTATTTATCACAATGTCAGTGGCCTGTACGTGCATTGCATCAAGTTGATTAGAAGGAGACCCCCACTAGATTTGCGGAATGGAGGTCTAGCATATTATCAATTTATTATATGGAGATTAACTTGAACAGATGTAAGGGGTGGAGGGCTCAGAATTAGGGAAGCTGGATTTGGGGACCTTATTTTGAGTCTGTTGGTCTTTAGACTCAGGGTGGGAGTTGAACCGCTGCACTCCTGGCAGTCTGACCCCAAAATTATGACCCTGGCGGTCGGGCGGCCAGGGAATAGCTGCCACCACCAGTAACATGATTCCTAGCAGTGTGGCAGCAGTCAATGTCATGGTCAGCCATGGCAGCACTGAGGTCAGTGCCGCTGTGCTGATCCTGAGTCCA
This sequence comes from Pleurodeles waltl, assembly GCF_031143425.1. Lineage (NCBI taxonomy): Eukaryota > Metazoa > Chordata > Amphibia > Caudata > Salamandridae > Pleurodeles > Pleurodeles waltl. Next base: position 1,733,704,045 of record NC_090444.1, read on the forward strand.
GTTTCCGGCAGCCTATTCATGGTGGGGATCCCACCATGAAAAGGCTGATGGAAAGCCTGTGCTGGAGGCCACAGGGGGGTCCCTGCACTGCCCATGACTACGTCATCACCCATGTCATTGGCCCCCTCACAGCACCCTTGGAATGCACACTGTCTGCTACTGCAGAACCCTCTGTGCCGAGCCAAGGCCAATATCACTGCACTTTATCCAACGGGCTGACTGGCTGAAAAATCAGATTTCTGAGGTTTCTGCTGGTCAGCCCTGTGGAAACCTTGTAATCGGCCTGCGGGGGAGATCGCCAGCTCCGTGGCTCTCTCTTCTCCACGGGACTCGCGGTCTGACAGTTGGCCCGTGTAGGAAAGTACCATCGTTTTTGGCATTTTACCCCTAATTTCTGCTTGTTTGTCAGCATGTTTTGCCTGTCTCACTGGAATCCTGCTAGCCAGGACCCCAATGATCATAGTTTGTGGCCTATTTGTGTTGTCAGTATGCTTAACTGTGTCACTGAAGTTCTGCTAACCAGAGCTCCAGTGCTTATGCTCTCTCTACTTACCAAATTTGTCACTACACTTTAGTGACTCCAAATTCGAATTCTAATTGGCACACTGAACCCCTCCCCCTTATAAGTCCCTACTATATAGTACCTAGGTACCCAAGGCATTGGAGTTCCACAAGATCCTTAAGGGCTGCAGCATTTCTTTTGCCACCCATAAGGAGCTCATACAAACCCTTCATCAGTGCACACACTATTTCACAACCTTTTCACTGCACTAAGGTAACTTATAAGTCACCTATATGTCTAACCTTCATTTATTGAAGGCTAGGTGCAAAGTTACTGTGTGTGAGGGCACCCTTGCAGTAGCAAAAGTGCCCCCACGTTGTTAAGGGGCAAATTCCCCAGACTTCTGAGTGCAGGGACACCATTATAAGCATGCACTACATATATGTCAATACATTTAAGTAGCTGCAGAATGGTAACTCCAAATATGGCCATATGAGGTGTCTAGGATCATGGAATTGTCCCCCCAGTCCAAATATAGTATTGGGGGCCAATCCCATGCACCCGAGGGGCTCCACCATGGACCCCCAGTACTGCCAAACCAGCTGCTGCCACCTCACAGACAGGCTTTGCCCTCCTGGGGATTGAGCAGCTCAATCCCAGGAAGGCAGAACACTGCATTTCCTTTAGGAGAGAAGTGTTACAACCTTTCCCATTGGAAATCGGTGTTACAGGCATGGGAGGGGTAGCCTCCCAGAGCCTCTGGAAATCCTTTGAAGGACACAAACGGTGCCCTCCTTGCATAATCTAGTCTACACCAGTTCAGGGACCCCCAGTCTATGCTCTAGTGTGAAATTGGACAAAGGAAAATGGAGTGACCACTCCCCTGTCCATCACCACCCGGGGTGGTGCCCAGAGCTACTCCAGAGTGTCTCTGGCATTAGCCATCTTGGATTCCAAGGTGTGGGAACCCTCTGAGTGGCCTATGTCAGCAGGTGACCTCAGAGACACCTCCTGATAGGTGCATACATGGGTAGGTAGTCAATCCCCCTCTCAGGGCTATTTAGGGTCTCTCCTATGGGTGTTTCCTCAGATGCGGTTTGCAAGATTCCTCAAGGACTCCTCTTTATCCTCTGCTTCAGCTTCTGACCATCGGATCAACAGTAGACTGCTCCAGGAACCACTGTCACTGCATCAAAGTATCCAGGACGACTCTTGTGACCTGCAACTTCAGCTCCAGGCAGCATTTGCAACAGTTTCCGAGGTGTGCACGCTCTGAGGTCTGCCTGTCTTCGCCCTACACCAGAAGAACCAAAGGAATCTCCCGTGGAGTGACGGAATCACTTTCCTGCATCTGTAGGTACCCTTCTGCGATTACAACTGGTACTCTGGGACTCCTCTCCTGACAACGAGCATGCTCCCTGGAACACAGGTGGTGGACCGAAGTGACCCAGACTTTCCAAAGGTCCAGCTGTCCAGATTTGGTGGAGGTAAGAGCTTGCATACCCATGCTGCGACAGTACCCTTAGGCACCATGCCTTCCCCGGCTCCCTGGGCTTCTATGCACTACTTCCAAACATCCTTCATGCACAGTGTAGCTCAGGTCTCCAGCACTCCATCCTGCGATGCACATCTCCCTGAGTTGTCCTCCGGCGGCGTGAGACCTTCCAGTGTAGTGCTGGGACAACCGCACTTTGCATCTACTTTGTCCCCATGTTCTGGGACTCCAGTGGGTGCTGCCTGGTCTTCTTAGGGCTCTCTGAAGTGCTGAGAGCCCCCTCTGTCTCCTCAGTCTGAGTGGAGACCCCCCGTTCCCTCCTGGGTCCAGGCAGATATTTTTTTATGCAAACCACGTAGTTGCTTGAACCAAGGCTTGTTGACGGAATCCAGCAACGCAAACAGCCTGCATCCAGCAACTCAACGTGGGACATCGCCTGCACCAAGCAGGAACCCGCAGCCATCTTCTCTGGTGCTCTTCTGTACTTTTCTTCTGACCGGAGTATCCACTTTTGCACCTTCTTCTAGGTTGCAGGGGCTCTTGTCCTTCCTGGACTCTTCTTCATCTTCTGGACTTGGTCTCCTCTCTCCATAGGTCTTCAGGCCCAGGAATCCATAATTTTGTGCTTGCAGTCTTGCTTGGTTCTTGCAAAATCCTTTATCATGACTTGTAGTGTGTTCTGAGGAAACTTGCTGTACTTTACTCCTGCTTTCCAGGGCTCTGGGGTGGGGTACTTTACTTACCTCTGTTGTTTTCCTACACTCCCAGCGCCCCTCTACACACTAAACATGCCTAGCGGGAATTCGTTATTCGCATTCCACTATTTTAGTATATGGTTTGTAGTGCCCCTAGGCCCATTGCAATCTATTGTATTTTCTACTGTTTGCACTATTCTACGACTGTTTACTTACCTGATTTTGGTTACTAGTGTGTATATATTGTGTATATTTCTTACCCCCAGAAGGAGTATTGCCTCTAAGATATGTTTGGCCTTGTGTCACTAAAATAAAGTACCTTTATTTTTGGTAACACTGACTATTATCTTTTATTGTGTATAAGTACTGTGCAACTATATTGGTATTGCAGGAGCTCTGCATGTCTCCTAGCTCAGCCTAAGCTGCTCTGCTACAGCTACCTCTAGACAGCATAAGCTGCTAGAACACTGCCTACATTTTACTAATAAGGGATAACTGGACCTGTTATAAGGCTCCTTCACTATGTGTCATATATTATGCTCCTTAATGAGATATAGGGTTGCTTCTTACATATTGGTAAAACATTTTCTTCATGAATTTAGGATGGTATTACCTGCCTGCTAATTATTATGTATGTAATGTATTTGATCTCTGTCACTCTCCCCTCTGCCTTTAAATTTGCAATACAAATATTACAAAAGAGTGGGTGCATGAGTGTGTATCTGTATATCTGTGTATACATAAGTATATATCTACATATTTATCTCTATATATCTCTATATACATATATATCCATATCTCCTCCGTCCTCATGTATCTCATAGTTTTGACAGGTCTCTCAGGCAGGGGCGGCTGGTAACTTCTGAAAGAGGTGGGGTGTAAAGGTTGTTGACAAATGTGATGGACGAGTCAGTGAAGCATGCAAGAGGGACTGCAATACATGCTTCAGCTGGGCTTTCCCAGTGACAACATTGAAAGATAGAACAAAATGGTGCAGTTTACAGCATATTTTGTTGATAAAAAGGCTTAATATGCACTATACTGAAAAGCAAATCTGAATGCAAAATCTTGAAATAGTTTAAAACTTGAAACAGCAGTGACAAGGTAGGCGATATAAGAAAACATCAAAGCCATTCTAAGGTCATCATCAGGTAAAAATAAAACCAAGGGCACAGAGCGCACTGTTTTTAAATCAAGATACTGTTAGAGCTCACAAGTTTGCTCCAAGGAAAGTAACCTGAAGCAAACCCGATAGAGCTGTTTTTATCTTATTTTACAATTTAATGCCAGATGATAATGGTAAAAAGCACACAATAATCCATCTGGTCAGCTGCCAGTGAGGCAGTCACAGAAACTAGACAAATCACAGTGTGAATTTAAAATAAAGCCGCACTGTGATTTGCCATGTTCAATCCCTTCTGCCCCCAGGCTGCCTGATGCAAAATAGCCATAAACACTTGCAATACTTGCCACTGTTTCTGAAAATGAGTCTGAGCAACTTCAATAAAAATAAAAAAAATAGCAGAATTTAAAAGCACTGTCTTACCTTGCACACAGAGCTAACAAGCCAGAAGAGAGTTCCACACTATGGCGGTCATTACAACCCTGGCGGTCGGTGTTAAAGTGGCGGTAAAACCGCCAACAGGAAGGCGGAAAAAAAATTGAATCACGATTGTGGCAGAAACCGCCAACATTGACAGCCACTTTAACACTCTGACCGCCAAGGCGGTACAAACAAACACCGCAGCGGTAACCTCCAACAGACAGGTGGAGGACAATGTACCACCCACAGAATTACAACAGTCCAATCTGCCACCTTTTCTATGGCGGATTCACCGCAAACAAAAACACGGTGGAAACAGGACTTGGAAGGGGAAACGCTCACCTCTACACACCCCACAAGGAACCAGGATGCCATGGAACCCGAGCTCCAGATTCTTCCAGCCTTTATCTTCCTGCTTCTCTACCAGGAGCACGAACGCCGGCGGCGAAGACCACGGTGAGTACTGCACCTACAACACAGTGGAGGGGGGAGGGAAAAAACAGTGACACACACGCAACACACAAAACCCTCACCCACGACAACACACACACTAATACATCATGATACATTACAGTTACACCCCTCAACTCCGCCTGGAAGAATGCAAGGACAAAAGGAAATGAGTCGAATGATTGTAATATATTCAAATACAGTAATCAAAAATATATACATATATAAAAATATGTACACTATAAACAAATATATACACCAAGAATACAAGTCCAGGGTATTCCACTATCATAGTCCGTGGACCACTGGGCCCAAAAGGCATGGGCGAGGCCCACACAAGATATCCGAACAAGACGGAGAGAACACTGCTGGGGCATCAGATAGAAAAAAAAACAGGCACCTCAGGGGGAAGAGAGGGGGGGCACCTCAGCCGGATGAGTGCACAACGCCAGATCCACGAGGGGGCTCCATGCCCACAGTGGGTGGTTTGCCCACTGTTCAATCCTGGGGAGTGCAAAGAAACAGTCTCCCAAGTCTCTACAGTGGGTGGTTTGCCCACTGTTCAATCCTGGGGAGTGCAAAGCCACAGTCTCTCAAGTCTCTACAGTGGATGGTTTGCCCACTGTTCAATCCTGGGGAGTGCAAAGCCACAGTGTCTCAAGTCTCTACAGTGGGTGGTTTGCCCACTGCTTAATCCTGGGGACTACAAAGCCACAGTCTCTCAAGTGGATAACATTCTCCACTGGTTCTGGAGGGGGCTTTGTACCCAGAGTGCTTCATCCTGCCAAGGACTGAGGTAGTGGATGCCTTTCTCCACTGGTTCTGGAGGGGGCTTTGTGCACAGAGTACTTCATGCTGCCAAGGACAGAGGTAGTGGATGTGATACTCCACTGGTTCTGGAGGGGCTTTGTGCCCAGAGTGCTTCATCCTGCCAAGGACAGAGGTAGTGGATGCCTTTCTCCACTGGTTCTGGAGGGGGCTTTGTGCCCAGAGTGCTTCATCCTGCCAAGGACAAAGGTAGTGGATGCCTTTCTCCACTGGTTCTGGAGGGAGCTTTGTGCCCAGAGTGCTTCATCCTACCAAGGACAGAGGTAGTGGATGTGATACTCCACTGGTTCTGGAGGGGGCTGTGTGCACAGAGTGCTTCATCCTGCCAAGGACTGAGGCAGTAGATGCCTTTCTCCACTGGTTCTTGAGGGGGCTTTGTGCCCAGAGTGCATCATGCTTCCAAGGACAGAGGTAGTGGATGTGATACTCCACTGGTTCTGGAGGGGCTTTGTGCCCAGAGTGCTTCATCCTGCCAAGGACAGAGGTAGTGGATGCCTTTCTCCACTGGTTCTGGAGGAGGTTTTGTGCCCAGAGTGCTTCATCCTGCCAAGGACAGAGGTAGTGGATGCCTTTCTCCACTGGTTCTGGAGGGTGCTTTGTTCCCAGAGTGCTTCATCCTGCCAAGGACAGAGGTAGTGGATGTGATACTCCACTGGTTCTGGAGGGGGCTGTGTGCCCAGAGTGCTTCATCCTGCCAAGAACTGAGCTAGTAGATGCCTTTCTCCACTGGTTCTGGAGGGGACTTTGTGCCCAGAGTGCTTCATCCTGCCAAGGACAGAGGTAGTGGATGCCTTTCTCCACTGGTTCTGGAGGGGGCTTTGTGCCCAGAGTGTTTCATCCTGCCAAGGACTGAGGTAGTGGATGCCTTTCTCCACTGGTTCTGGAGGGGGCTTTGTGCCCAGAGTGCTTCATCCTGCCAAGGACAGAGGTAGTGGATGTGATACTCCACTAGATCTGGAGGGAGCTTTGTGCCCAGAGTGCTTCATCCTGCCAAGGACAGAGGTAGTGGATGCCTTTCTCCACTGGTTCTGGAGGGGGCTTTGTGCCCAGAGTGCTTCATCCTGCCAAGGACAGAGGTAGTGGATGCCTTTCTCCACTGGTTCTGGAGGGGACTTTGTGCCCATTGTGCTTCATCCTGCCAAGGACTGAGGTAGTGGATGTGATACTCCACTGGTTCTGGAGGGGGCTTTGTGCCCAGAGTGCTTCATGCTGCTCGTGGCGGCCTCAGTAGTGTCAGAATCTTTGGTGCTCACTGGCCTGTGGTGCTTATTGCGGAGGTGTCCTGGGCAGCGGTGCTGGTGGCAGCGGTGTCCTGGGCAGCGGGGCTGGTGGCGGCGGTGTCCTGGGCAGCGGTGTTGGTGGTGGCGATGTCCTGGGCAGCAGGGCTGGTGGCGGCGGTGTCCTGGGCAGCGGGGCTGATGGCGGTCTTGTCCGCCGTGCAGATTTTCCCAAACTTGGCGGTTTTACTGTGCCCCTTCCCCAATTTGGATGGTGGCGCAGCTGTCTCCACACTCCCAACTGTACCCCTGGGAGCGGCTTTGGTGGCTGATTTCTTTCCTCTCTCCCGCCGGACACTGGCCAACTTTTTGTGCTTTACAGGTGGGGTACTGTCCGTGCACTGGCTCCTTGCCACACTGGCTGCCCTGCTGCCTGGCGCACTCCAGACGCGGTTACTACTGGCACCACTGGTCCCACAGATGTTGTGGCTGAGGTGCTGGGTTGGGACCTGGAGAGGCGGGCCCTCGGAGACTGAAGGGGTAGGGGAGGTGAGGGGAAGAGGTCAAGGTTGGACAGGAAAACATTTTTGGGAACACTGGGATGGGTAGATGGAGGGGGTTTGGGAGTAGAGGAAGAGGTAGTGGTTGCAGGAGGTGTACATTTGATGACTTTGGGTGAAGGTTCATGGGCTGGGGGCTGTCCTGAGGTGGATGGCTGTTGGGTGGGTGTGTGGCTGCGTTTGTGTACCTTGGGAGGTGGGCTCACAGACACACTGGTAGAGGACACAGGGGATGTGTGAATGGTAGTGGGGGAGGTGACTGCATGTGAGCGGGGTGTGGGATGGGTGTGCTGGTGATGGACGTAGTGGCTGAGGATGTACGGCATGCAGGTGTGAGTGGAGACGAGACAGGGAGGGAGGAGGGAGATGAGGAGGAGGGGGACACAGTGGAGGCAGTGGATGTTGGTGTGTCTGCATGTGTATGATGCTTGCGTGGGTGCCAGTGGGATGTGTGATGCTTATGTTTGCCAGAGCTTCCCTCGTGTGCTGAGGTGTGTGCATGCTGGTCTGATGGTGTGCTTGGGATAGGCTGAGGTACAAGTGATTGGGTCTGGGGGGAGGCTAGACACAGGGACAATGGCTGCCATCAGTGCTGAGGCCAGAGCCTGAAATGCTCTCTGTTGGGCCACCACGCCAGAATGAATGCCCTCCAGGGATGCATTTGTTTGCTGCAAATGCCTCTCAACACCCTAGATGGCATTTAAAATGGTTGATTGCCCAACAGTGAGAGATCTCAGGAGGTCAATAGCCTCCTCACTGAGGGCAGCAGGGCTGACTGGGTCAGGGCCTGAGGTGCCTGGGACAAAGGAGATGCCCATCCTCCTGGTTGAGCAGGCACCTGAAAATCGATGAGGGGCTGCTGGGAGGTCGGTTCTGGTAGAGGGGTTGGTGGCTGTACCTGTTAATGCGGTGGGCACAGAGGTGCGCACCACCGCAAGGGAGCTCTGATCAGAGGAGGAGATGCTGTCGCTGGTGTCTGCTCCTGTCCCCGTTGTGGAGCTCCCCTCGCCCTCCGTCCCACTGGTGCCTTCGGACTCCGTTACTTCACCCTTCAAGGCCATGTTGGGATGCAGCTCCCTCCTGCTCCGGTGCCACTGCTCCTCTGCCAGATGATGCTAATGCACACAAGGACAGGGTGACAAAACAAAAAGGGGGGGGGGGAGACAGAAGAGACACATGGTCAATGCCTGCAACACCACTACCGTTGGTGGACAAAACACACAGAGAGCAGCCCTAGTGCACTAAGCCATGCACTGACATGGCCGGGAAAAAGCACATGCCCATAGGGGACTCTGTCGAGAACCATTTTATGCACAGTTGGAAGCCATAGTTGCCTGACTAGGTGTAGAGGGCAAATACCACCTTTGGGGTTGGACTGGGAATGAGGCTGCAAATCAATGGATCTACCTTTGCGCATCTGCCTTGGACTAGAGAAACCCACAGCCCACCTCCCCCACCAAGACTCCTAGTCAAGCGCGCAGAGTCAGCTGAATGAGAGTGTACTCACCACCTTGTGGCTGCTGTGATGCCCTCAAGCACCCATCCAACTCAGTATATGCGACTGCCAGGATCCAGTTCATCAGGGGGTCATGGTGCGAAAGGGCACCCCTTCCGTGTTGGGAGGCCATCTCCAGCTGGGCCTCCGCCATCTTCTTGGTCCAGCAGCGCAGGTCCTCCCATCTTTTCCGGCAGTGGGTGCTCCGTCTATGGTAGAACCCCAGGGTCCGCACTTCCTTGGCGATGGCACGCCAAATACTCTTCTTCTGGTGGGCACTGACCTAGAGGAAAAGTGAAGTAAGAATGAATGTTACTCCCCCGTACATTTCTTATACCACATTGGCCACACACCTCCCACCCTGGCCCAGAAATACATACACACACCATCCTCACATGCTGGCCTCTGCCCCCCCGTCTCACATCCACGACACTCCATACATTCAAGTGCCATCCACCATGCACACAGTTTGCTCACCTGTTTGTCTGGAGGACCATACAGTTGCATGTACTGGGGGAGGATCCCACCCACCAGTTTCTCCAACTCCTCCACAGTGAAGGCAGGGCCCTTTTCCCAGACACTGTAGCCATTGTCGCTTCCAGACACAGGTCACAGCAGCACTTGCAGTGTAGGTCCTCTCCTGTTGAAGGTCAGGTATCAAGTGAGGAAACTGATAGAAAATGGCAGTCACGTCCGCGGCAGTGCGTATCGTCACCACCGACGTACATCGTCATTGGCTCCTGGAACCCATAGTGCCCAATGACAACCAATGCTGAATTGCTCTGTGGTCTTCGACCGCCTACCGCGACGGTGTACAACACCAGCGCAGTTACCTCATTTCCCCTTGTCCCACCTTACAGGTCAGGCAGCCCCCATATCAGGGGGCCACATGGCAGGCCAACTAAGTGCGTCACACCTATTTAGGCCAGGAATATGGACACAAAGACACATAGACAAAATTTTACGATTGTGCTAAACAGCCTTGTGAAACCTATGTGGTGTATGACCCTCTGCTCACCGTTCTCCTCCATAGGGCACGTCCGCTGGGGCTAGTGATGAGATGGCGGCATCCTCCGGTGTACAGACCCCTGGTGGACCTGTCGACAATGGAAGACAGATACATCATTATCACTTACAGACTTGATCGTGCAACACTACAGGAACTGTGTGCCCAGTTGGAGCCAGACCTGATGTCAGCTATCCGCCATCCCACAGGAATACCCCCTCTAGTGCAGGTCCTGTCAGTACTCCATTTCCTGGCCAGTGAGTCTTTTCAAACAACAGTAGCCATGGCATCAGGAATGTCACAGCCAATGTTCTCTAACGTGTTGTCCAGAGTGTTATCTGCCCTGCTGAAACACATGCACAGCTACATCATTTTCCCTCAGGTGGAGGATCTGCCCACAGTGAAAGGTGACTTTTGTGCCCTGGGACATGTCTGCAACATCATTGGTGCCATTGATGGGACACATGTGGCATATGTCCCCCCGGCAGGAATGAACAGGTGTACAGAAACCGCAAAAGCTACCACTCTATGAATGTGCGGATGGTGTGTTTGGCAGACCAGTACATCTCCCATGTGAATGCCAAGTATCCTGGCTCGGTGCATGACGCTTACATTTTGAGGAATAGCAGCATCCCTTATGTGATGGGGCAACTCCAGAGGCACTGTGTGTGGCTAATTGGTGAGCCCAAGGTCCCAAAACAGTTTACATAGGTGTCTGGGTATGGGAGAGTCCCTAAGGATTGGTGTATGTCTAACAGTTGTCCCTCAATATTTGCAGGTGACTCTGGTTACCCCAACCTGTCATGGCTACTGACCCCAGTTAGGAATACCAGTACAAGGGCAGATGAACACTACAATGAGGCACATGGGCAAACTAGGAGGATAATAGAGCACACCTTGGGCCTCCTGAAGGCCAGATTCCGGTGCTTCCATCTGACAGGTGGATCACTATACTACTCACCGAAGAAGGTGTGCCAGATCATCGTGGCCTGCTGTATGTTGCACAACCTGGCTTTGCCATGCCAGGTGCCTTTTCTGCAGGAGGATGGGCCTGATGGTGGTCTTGTCGCAGCTGTGAAGCCTGTGGACAGTGAAGAAGAGGAGGCAGAAGAAGAAGATGTAGACAACCAAAACAACATCATCATGCAATACTTCCAGTGAGACACAGGTAAGAGGATGGCACGGATTCCGACATCTCATACTATTGTAGGACCTAGCATAAATCTGCCTTTTTACCTCTGTGTATGGACCCTGACTTGTCACTTTGACTTTCCATTTCACAGGTCTGGGTCCAACTTTGTGCCCTCTGCTATGTTTACTGCTGGCCTACAACTGTGTAACATTGGTATGTGAACAAGTACATTGACATTGCTATATTTCAGAGATGTTGCAATTACACAATTGTGAAAGCACAAACTGACTCCAGATTGTTTTGTGATTCAAGGGTGTTTATTTCTGTGCTAATAAGTGGAGGGGGGTGTGCAATGGGCTGGGGTGATGGTGGATGAATGTCCATGGCAGAGTCCAGTCTCTTGGTCTCACAGGTGCATTGTCCACTGGGGCATAGGAAGGGGAGCAATGGCAGTTTAAGGTGGACAGGGTGACAAAGTGGGATGGAAGAGTGACATTCAGGAGGGTCCTATTTCCTGGCGGGGGTCTTGGCAGTGTTTTCTGTCTTGTTCCTGGATCTCAGGGACCGTTTGCGGGGTGGTTCTCCTTCTGCAGGGGGTGGGGTGCTGGTGGCCTGTTGTTCCTGTGGTGGTGCCTCCTGTCCACTAGCGCTTGCGGAGGTGGAGGGCTATTCATCGTCCAGGCTAGTGTCAGGGGCCCGTTTGTGTACCACTGTGTCCCTCATGATGTTGACACGGTCTACCAGCGCCCCTGCAATCGTGACCAGGGTGTTGTTGATGGATTTCAAGTCCTCCCTGATCCCAAGGTAGTGTTCCTCCTGCAGCCGCTGAGTCTCCTGAAACTTGGCCAGTATCGTGCCTATGGTCTCCTGTGAATGATGGTATGCTCCCATGATGTTGGAGAGTGCCTCGTGGAGAGTGGGTTCCCTGGGCCTGTCCTCCCCCTGTTGCACAGCAGTCCGACCAGCTTCCCTGTTGTGCCATGCCTCTGTCCCCTGAACCGTGTGCCCACTGCCACTGACCCCAGGTCCCTGATTGTCTTGGGTTGGTGGGTTTGTCTGGGGTCCCTGTAGTGGTGGACACACTGCTGATTGACGTGTCCTGGGGACAGTGGCATGGTCCCACTGGGTGGGTGTTGTGGTGGTGTTTCCTGAGGGGGGTGGGTCTGTGGTGGCTTGTGACTGTGGCAGGGGAACCGACTGTCCAGAGATCCCTGATGGGCCGGGCTGGTCATCTCGACCCAAGCGTGCAGAGCTGCTGTCATCACTGTGGGTCTCTTCTGTGGGGGGGCGGGATATGTCTGGCACGTCCTGTCCAGTGACGTTGGGTATGGGTCCTGTTGGAGTGTGAATGCATAGTTTTAGTATCTGTGTGTTCCATCTTGTGCATTGGGTGAGGTACCCTCTACTCCTGTGCTTGCATCACTGTCTTTGCCCTTTTGTGATAGTTGGTTTGGGATCTGTGTGGGTATCTGTACTGGACATGCTTTGGTGATGGTGGTCCATGCATAGGTGTTGCATGCAGGGCCTTGGTATTGGGATTTGTGAGTTGTGATTGTGGGACATATGTGAGATGATGGAGTGATGGAGGTGAGGGTAAGGGTGGGGTTATGTGATGGCATGCAGGTGGGGTGGGGGATATAGTAGTAAAGATTTGACTTACCAGAGTCCAGTCCTCCTGCTACTCCTGCCAGGCACTCAGGATGCAGTAATGCCAAGACCTGCTCCTCCCATGTTGTTAGTTGTGGGGTAGGAGGTGGAGGTCCACCGCCAGTCCTCTGTACAGCAACCTGATGTCTGGATACCACGGAACGCACCTTCCCCCGTAGGTCGTTCCACCTCTTCCTGATGTCATCCTGTGTTCTTGGATGCTTTTCCACTGCGTTGACCCTGTGGACGATTCTCCGCCATAGCTCCATCTTCCTAGCAATGGAGGTGTGCTGCACCTGTCATCTGAAAAGCTGTGTCTCTACCCGGATGATTTCCTCCACCATGACCTTGAGCTCCTCCTCAGTAAACCTGGGGTGTCTTTGAGGTGCCATGAGGTTGTGTGGGTGATGTGTGAGGTGCTGTTTATTGTGCTGTGTGAAGTGTTGTGTTAGTTTGTGTTGTGTGAGGTGCATGGATGTTGAATGGGTGATGGTGTTGTGTGCCTGTGGGTGCTGGTGTTTGCTAGTCTCTCTCTCTCTGCTTTTTGAAAATAAATAGTTGTAAGGGTTTGTGGGTAATGTGGGTGTGTGTTTTATAGTGTTGTGAGTGTGTGGGTGTGGTGTGTGTATGTGTATCAGGGGTGTGTATTTTGAATTGTCCACTGTGGCTGTGTTTTGTAAATGTGTGTGTATTTTGAGCATGGCGGTGTGTACCGCCAACGGATTACCGCGTTTGTAAGACCGCCGCTTTGATTCGTGGGTCGTGATAGTGTGGGCGTATTCTTGTTGGCGTGACAGTGTAGGTTTTGCTATTGCCAGTTTATCACTGACCTTTGGTGTGGGGGACTTGTGTGGGTGTCTGTATTGTGGCGAATTACAAAATGTGGGCCGTATACCTGTAGCAGAATTCCGCCACCGCAACGCTATGTTGGCGGTCTTCAGCATAGCAGAAAGCGGGATTTACCACCAGGGTTGTAATGAGGGCCTCTGTCTTCCTGCTCTTTTGAAAAGGATAGTGGCCCAACTCATCTAAACCTCCACAGTCCAATTTTCACTAACTAGTCACAACCAGAGTACCAAGGGGAGAGACCGGACTGTCAGTGCTATTCAGCTGGGGCCTCGAACAATTGTTACCAGAAAAAGATGAAAGAGGCATCCTGGCAGGACTAGGGGAGGTCATTATGACCCTGGCGGAAGGCAGAGAAGCGGCGGTAAGACCGCCAACAGGCTGGCGGTGTTTTTTTCGTATTATGACCATGGCGGTTACCGCCATGGTCATCCGCCGCTTCTCCGTTCTGCCCGCCAGGGCGGAGACGACTGCCGGGCTGGAGAGGTGGCAATCCCTATACCGCCGGCGGTATTTTGCCCCAGCTTACCGCCGTAGATTTCCTGCGGTTGGAACCGCCATGTAATCCATGGCGGTAAGCACTATCAGTGCCAGGGAATTCCTTCCCTGGCACTGATAGGGGTCTTCGACACTCCCCACCCCCACCCCGACTCCCTCCCCTACACCCCCCACCACCCCTGCCACCCTCCAAAGGTGGCAGGGCCCCCCTCCCCACCCCGACCCCCAACATCACAGAAACTCACACACACATGACACGCACGCAGGCACCACCAACACACACACACACACCGACATACATGCCTACATCCACACACACAGTCAGACACGCACACCCACATACAAACATACACGCACACATCCATACAGACATACCCACAGACATACATGCACTCATCCCCAAAACACGCAACACCCCCGCAAGCATACAAGCACTCACACACAACCTCTACATACACAGATGCACACCCCATGCACCCACACAACACCCTCCAACCCCCCTCCCCTAACGGACGATCGACTTACCTGTTCCGTCGATCCTCCGGGAGGGGACAGGAGCCATGGGGGCAGCTCCGCCGACACCACACCGTCAACAGAACACCGCCACGGTGAATCACAGGATGTGATTCGCTGGGCAGTGTTCTGTTGGCGTGGCGGTGGAGGTGGAGCAACCTCCACTTCCCTGCCTCCCGCCAGTATGGCTGTTGGCGGCTCTCCATCCGTAAAAGGACGGAGAGCTGCCAACGGTCATAATAGGCCGAGCGGCAAACCGCCACCACTCGCGGTCTTCCGCACGGCGGTCCCTCGGCGGTCTTGTAAAAAGACCACCAAGGTTGTAATGACCACCTTGGTGTAGTAGTTGTATATGCTAAAAAAGAAAATCAGCTCGAATTTGTCTCCTGACACACCCCAAAATTTATCTGAAAATGATCTGGATGATTTTGAAACATGTAGCTAATTCTGCAATCACTGCCATGGAATGATCAGTTCACCAGAAGCAGTGACTGGCATACTCTGGGGCCTGAGAGACTCCTGTTGAGGTGTTGCCCAATGGATGTGTGCCCTGCGCACCCTGTGTCACAGAGGGACCACCTGCTCTTTTTGCTCTCAGGGTATGCTCTCTATGACACTGACTCTCATTCCTGCGTGGCTGGAGGGCGGGATGGTTCACTCTTGGCATTGATGAGTCGCAAGGGTGGTTCTTAGGATGGTGTCACAGGGCCAACTAACAACCAATTCAGACACAGCTTTCGTGCAGTGTATAGTAGTAATCAGCATGAAAGCAGTGCCAGGATTGGTTGGAGCAGGCTAACCCAGCTCCCCAGAGGAAAGTGGGGGTCCATGTGCATTTTCATTGGCTGTCTAACACATGACCTTTAAAGAAACCTAAAGTGCTTGTCAGGCTGGCCAATGTAAGAAAGCCATCCAATCCACCATGCACAATTTAAACTTTTGGCCATTACTTGTCACTGCCTCCAATCACTAGGAATGGCCCCACCCTCAAAGACACTCAGGCTGAATGGACACTGCAAGGGATTTTATTAAAATATACTTAAAGAATTTTTAAGTTCTACACGGCAGCTCGGGGGGAATGCTCTTATGCTCTAATAGGGGAACCACCTCTGCTCAGGTCTGGATCCTCTCCCCCATGAGGCTCCAGGTCTGCCCCTTTGGTTCAGATTTCTTTTGGGGCTGTGGGACGTTTTAGGACAGGTTTCCCACACCCATTGCCCTTCCTCTTGACCTCAGGAACCTGGGTTATTGTTCCAGATGCCAGGCTCCCTTGACTTCCCTGACAGGCTGTTTGAGTCCTTGTGGTCATGCACACCCAATCATGCAGGCCGAACATTTCAGCCGGAGTCAACCTTTTCACCTCTGCCCATGTAGAGGTTTCAAGACGAGTGCAAAGCAGGTATTCCACTTGGTCAAGGAAGAGAGCTGTAGCATTCGGGTAGTTCATTTTAGTGACCTCCATTACTTGGTATAGTTGTCTAATGTTTAATGATGTACTGCAACGGGATACAAACCCGTTCTGGTCTGTAGGAATAAGATCTGGTAATAGAGGGAGTAACCTCATAGCTAGGACTTTGCCCAGTATTTTATATTCTGTGGAGAGCAGAGATAACAGTCTGTAGAATGACATGTCTGATGGGTTCCTGCCAGGTTTGAGCAGGTAGGTCACTAGGGCCTGGGAAGTAGTGGGTGGGAGGGATTCATTGTGGGAGTATGTGGGTGGCATATGTGGCGTAATATTCAACCCGCAGGCTATCCAGTCCTGGTGTCTTATTTAGTGGAAGATAATTTATTGTGCAACAGATTTCTTCTTGTGTTAAGGGTGCAATCAGTGCCACACCTTGTCCCAGATTTAAGAAAAGTGGCGCTTCATTACATGAAGCGCCACTATGCTTGCACCCCCATAGTCCCCCCCTAACACCACCATGTGTGCGCTGTATAAATGATATGGTGCACCATAGCGCATGTTAGGATCAATCGCGTCATAATTTCTGATGCTATTTTGGTACTTTGAGGATTAACCCCAAACATGTTGGCGCTAATCCTGCAAAGTACATAGAGGCCCATTATAAAAAATGGTGTACCCAATTTAACGCCTTGTTCTGAGCAGGTGTTAAAAATGACGTTAAAAATGGGCCTTCTAACAGAGGAGAGTCACCTTGCATACATTATGCCTGGTGTAGGCATAATGTGGCACAAGAATTTACAAAGTGGCGCAGTGCCTGCACTGCACAACTTTGTAAAATTTGTGCCGCGTTTTTGCTAACCTAACGTCACATTAGTATAAAAAAATGACGCTAATGTGGCACTAGGTGGCGCTAGACCCATCTTAACTCTGGGCCTTTGTGTCTTGGGGACTTGTGGCAATGTATTATTGTCCAAAAAGTTATGTAGGTTAGTTGGAGACTGGGCATGGGGAGGTCCATACAGGTGTGCCTAATATTCACAAATTCCTGTATTAATGGATTCTTGTGTATTGATAGTGATTCCCTCAACAGTGCATATGGATAGTGTAGGTGTGGGGGACATCTGTGGTCAAATCAAGTTCGCCAACAATGCACCTGCTTTATCACCCTCAGTTTGTATTTTATTCACTTAGGCATGATAATCTAGCACCCGGAGGTGTTCCAGATGTGCCGCATATTAGGAGTGTAGTTCTTATTTTGGGCATCATTGTGGGCTGTCTCCTGATCTAGTATTCCCAACAGGTTTTCAACCTCTTTTTTTTTCTTGTAATATCATTTGATGTGCCCCAGTGGAGATAGACAACGATGTTTCCTGTATAACTACATTAAATGCTTCCCATTCAACTGACTGCGATGAAGCTGTGCCCTCATTCTCAATGAGGTAACTTGTAATGGTTGTGGCCAGAGTGTCTTTAAAGGCTCCATCCTCCAACTTGCTGGGTTGGAGTTGACAGGTGAGGACTGGAGTGAAGATGCATCCCCATGTAATATGTGGTTTGAGCGGGTTTTATCTTGATGTATGGTGTGCAAAATGTCTTTAGGAAGATGTGGTGAGCAAAATATGTGGTCTAATCGTAAGTGTAGGTTGTGTAGGACTGAATACAATTAGCATTCCATCATCTCCTTGTTAAATTCTCATCAGGCTTCTACCAGGGACCATCCTACAGCCCTTTATTTCAGGGCTTTGGCTTGTCTAATTGGGGTGCATTATGAAGAATAAGGTGAGAATGTTCTAGGAACACATGTAGGACTGCGTTATAACCTACACCAATCAACTATGGCATTTGGGACCAGCCCGCCAACAATTAGGAGAGAAGTGACGGAAAACAGTCCTGTTCTGTAGTCGGGCATGCTCACTTCCTAACACCAATGGCTTACCATCCAGGTTCCCCTGCACCAGCACATAACGTTCATGTGTGTCTGTCTTGGATTTAAGTGCCTCAAATGTGTACACTGTGAACCAATATACAGGGGAAACCCTTAAATCCAGTTGAGACCTTGGTAAACATGTGATATCGTCAACAGTGTCTCAATAGGTACTTAGTTAAGAAGAATTAGCAACAATAAATTCATATACAACAATGAGAAGGGGAAGAAAGTCAATTACATATCAAAACATTTCACTATTTAATGTATAACACAAAAACAATCTAGCATCCAACTTTATCCTGAAGAAGTGTAGAGACTAAAAACAAGTGAACACATAGGTCCATATTTATAAAATTTTTGCGCTGAATTTGTGTCATTGTTTGACGCAAAAGCAGCGCAAACCTACAAAATACAATTGTATTTTGTAAGTTTGCGCCAATTTTGCATAAAAAAACGACACAAATGCAGCACTAAAAAAGTATAAATATGGGCCATAATGCTTGTGAGCAAGTATTTCAACCCCGGCGCATGTGAAACACAAAGGTGGTCATTACAACCCTGGCGGTCGGTGTTAAAGCGGCGGTAAAACCGCCATCAGGCTGGTGGTAAAAAAAAATTGAATTACGACGGTGGCAGAAACCGCCAACATAGACAGCCACTTTAACACTCCGACCGCTGCGGCGGTACAAACAAACACCGCAGCGGTAACCGCCAACAGACAGGCGGAGGACAATGTACCCCCCACACTATTGCAACCCACCAATCCGCCACCTTTTCCAGGGCGGATTCACCGCAAACAAAAACACAGTGGAAACAGGACTTCGAAGGGAAAACGCTCACCTCTACACACCCCACGAGGAATCAGGACGCCATGGAACCAGAGCTCCACATTCTGCCAGCCTTTATCTTCCTGCTCCTCTACCAGGAGCACGAACGCTGGTGGCGAAGACAACGGTGAGTACTGCACCTACGACAAAGGGGAGGGGGAGGGAAAAAACTGTGACACACACACGCAATACCCCCACCCCCAACCTCACCCACTACAACACACACGCTAATACATGTTGATATATCACAGATACACCCCCAACCCCCCCTTGAAGAATGCAAGGACAAAAGGAAATTATTCTAATAATTGTGATATATTCAATTATATACATCAAAAATATTTTCAAATATATACATTTATACTATATACAATTATATACACCAAGAACACAAGTCCAAGGGATTCCACCATCATAGTCCGTGGATCACTGGGTCCAAAAGGCATGGGCGAGGCCCACACAAGATACTCGAACAAGACGGAGAGAACACTGCAGGGGCATCAGTTAGAAATAAAACAGGCAACTCAGGGGGAAGGTAGGGGGGAGCACCTCAGCCGGTTGAGTGCATGACGCCAGATCCACGAGGGGCTCCGTGCCCATTGATGTATCCTGGGGAGTGAAAAGCCACAGTCTCACAAGTCTCTACAGTGGGTGGTTTGCCCACTGTTCAATCATTGGGAATGCAAAGCCACAGTCTCACAAGTCTCTACAGTGGGTGGTTTGCCCACTGTTCAATCATGGGGAGTGCAAAGCCACAGTCTCACAAGTCTCTACAGTGGGTGGTTTGCCCACTGTACAATCCTGGGGAGCGCAAAGCCACAGTCTCACAATTCTCTACAGTTGGTGGTTTGCCCACTGTACAATCCTGGGGAGTGCAAAGCCACAGTCTCACAAGTGGATAACATTCTCCACTGGTTTCTGGAGGGGGCTTTGTGCCCAGAGTGCTTCATCCTGCCAAAGACAGAGGTAGTGATGTCTTTCTCCACTGGTTCTGGATGGGGCTTTGTGCCCAGAATGCTTCATCCTGCCAAGGACAGAGGTAGTGGATGTATCTCTCCACTGGTTCTGAAGGGGGCCTTGTGCCCAGAGTGCTTCATCCTGCCAAGGACAGAGGTAGTGGATGTCTTTCTCCACTGGTTCTGGAAGGGGCTTTGTGCCCAGAGTGCTACATCCTGCCAAGGACTGAGGTAGTGGATGTATCTCTCCACTGGCTCTGGAGGGTGCTTTGTGCCCAGAGTGCTTCATCCTGCCAAGGACTGAGGTAGTGGATATATCTCTTCACTGGTTTTAGAGGGGGCTTTGTGCCCAGAGTGCTTCCTCCTGCTCGTGGCGGCCTCAGTAGCGTCAGAGCTTTTGGCGCTCATTGGCCTGCGGTGCTGGTGGCGGTCTTGTCCTGTTCAGCGGTGCTTGTGGCGGCGGTGTCCTTGGCAGCAGTGCTGGTGGCGGCGGTGTCCTTGGCAGCGGTGCTTGTGGCGGCGGTGTCCTTGGCAGCGGTGCTGTCCTTGGCAGCGGTGCTTGTGGCAGAGTTGTCCTTGGCAGTGGTGCTTGTGGCGGCGGTGTCCTTGGCAGCGGTGCTTGTGATGGCGGTGTCCTTGGCAGCGGTTCAGCTGCTGGCGGCGGTGTCCTTGGCAGCGGTGCTTGTGGCAGCGGTGTCCTTGGCAGTGGTGCTTGTGGCGGCGGTGTCCTTGGCAGCGGTTCAGCTGCTGGCAGTCTTGTCCTGGCCTGTGGGGCTGCTGGCGGTCTTCTCCTGGGCAGTGTGGCTGCTGCTGGCGGTCCTGTCTGTGGCAGCGGGGCTGCTGGCGGTCGTCTCCTGGGCAGCGCCGATGTTGTGGCTGAGGTGCTAGGTTGGGACCTGGAGAGTCGGACCCTAGGAGACTGAAGGGGTGGGGGAGGTGAGGGAAGGAGGTCAAGCCTGGCCAGGAAAACAAATTTGGGAACACTGGGATGGGTAGATGGAGGGGGTTTGGGAGTGGAGGAATAGGTAGTGGTTACAGGAGGTGTACGTTTGGTGACTTTGGGTGAAGGTGCATGGGCTGTAGGCTGTCGTGAGGTAGATGGCTGTTGGGTGGGTGTGTGGCTGCGTTTGTGTACCTTGGGAGGTGGCCTCACAGACACACTGGTAGAGGACACAGGGGATGTGTGAATGGTAGTGGGGATGGTGAGTGCACATGAGCGGTGGTGTGTGTGCTGGTGATGGACGTAGTGGCTGAGGATGTAGTGCATGCAGGTGTGAATGGAGACGAGACAGGGAGGGAGGGCGGAGATGAGGAGGAGGGGGACACAGTGGAGGCAGTGGATGTTGGTGTGTCTGCATGTGTGTGATGCTTGCGTGAATGCCAGTGGGATGTGTGGTGCTTATGTTTGCCAGAGCTTCCCTTGTGTGTTGAGGTGTGTGCATGCTGGTCTGATGGTGTGCTTGGGATAGGCTGAGGTACAGGGTTGTGGGTCTGGGTGGAGAAAGTTGGAGGGGAAGGCTAGAGACAGGGACAATGGCTGCCATCAGTGCTGAGGCCAGAGTCTGAAAAGCTTGCTGAAGGGCTGCCTGACCAGAGTTAATTCCCTCCAGGTATGCATTGGTTTGTTGCAACTGCCTCTCTACACCATGGATGGCATTCAAAATGGTAGACTGCCGAACAGTGAGAGACCTGAGGAGGTCAATGGCCTCCTCACTGAGGGCAACAGGGGTGACTGGGGCAGGGGCTGAGGTGCCTGGGGCGAAGGTGATGCCCACCCTCCTGGGTGGGCGGGCATGGGGCAAAGGCTGAAGGGCTGCTAGGAGGGCAGTGCTGGTAGGGGGGGTGGCGGCTGTACCTGTTGATGCGGGGGGACAGATGGGGCCGCCACCGCAAGGGAGCTCCCATCAGAGGAGGAGTCCGTCTCGCGGGTGTCAGCTCCTGTCCCTGCTGTGGAGCTCCCCTCGCCCTTCGTCCCACTGGTGAATTCGGAGTCCATAGTGTTGCCCTCCAGGGCCATGTGGGATGCAGCTCCATCCTGCTCCGGTGCCACTGCTCCTCTGCCTGATGATGCTAATGCACACAAGCACAGGGAGACCACAAAAAGGTAGGGGGAAGACAGAAGAAAGACATGTTCAGTGCATGCAATACCGCTACTGTTGGCGGACACGACAGACACAGAAGCACCGTGCACTACGCCGCTCACTTGGGGTCCACTAGTCAATCCCTGGGACATGGCTTACAAGGCTATGGCTGATTTCTGCACACATGGATGTAACAGGAGCCTGACTAGGTGTAGTTGTCACTGTACACATGTGGGGTGGGGTGCCACAGGGCCTGCCTGAAGAAGGGACCTTGGCTACTAAACTCACCCTGGCCTAGGGGAACCCACAACCCACCTCCCCCACCCAGACACCTACAATGCACGCTGATTCAGCAGAATGAGAGTGTACTCACCCGCTTTTTGCTGCTGTGATGCCCTCAAGTGCCCATCCAACTCCGGGTACGCCACTGCCAGGATCCAGAACATCAGGGGGGTCATGGTGCGACGGGCAACCCTCCCACGTTGGGAGGCCATCCCCAGCTGGGCCTCCGCCGTCTTCTTGCTCCAGCGGCGAATGTCCTCCCATATTTTCTGGCAGTGGATGCTCCATCTGTGGTAGACCCCCAGGGTCCGGACTTCCTTGGCAGTGGCACGCCAGATGTCCTTCTTCTGGTGGGCGCTGACCTACAGGAATTGCACAGGGGCAAAAGAGAAGTAGTTACCAACTGCACCATCACAGTCATTGGCCCGCATCCCTACTCTTGCCATGACGCACATGCACTCACTGTCGTTTCATGTACGCCTCATTCTCACCCCCCCTATCTTTCATCCACCCCACTCCACACTGGCATTGCCCATACAGCATGCTCACAGTGTACTTACCTGTTTGTCTGGAGGACCGTAGAGTAGCGTGTACTAGGGGAGGACCCCATCCACGAGTTTCTCCAACTCCTCCGTGCTGAAGGCAGGGGCCCTTTCCCCAGACACACAAGCCATCGTCTCTTCCAGACTGAGGTCACAGCAGCACTTGCAGTGTAGGTCCTCTCCTGTCAAAGATCAGGTATCAAGTGATTGAACAGACAGAAAATGGCGGTCACGTCCGCGGCGGTGCATACCGTCACCACCGGCGCACATCGCCCTGGGACATATCCCCAACTTCATAGGTGCCATTGATGGGACACATGTGGCCTTGGTCCCCCCCGCAGGAGTGAACAGGTGTACAGAAACCGGAAGAGTTACCATTTGATGAATGTGCAGATAGTGTGTTTGGCAGACCAGTACATCGCCCATATTAATGCAAAATTCCCTGGCTCAGTGCATGACACTTACATCCTGCAGAATAGCAGCATCCCTCATGTGATGGGGCAACTACAGAGGCACCAGGTGTGGCTATTAGGTGAGAACCTGAAACCAAATCAGTGGGAATAGTTGTCTGGGTCTGTGAATGTCCCTATGAGTCAGTGTGTGTCTAACAGTTGTCCCTCGCCATTTGCAGGTGACTCTGGTTACTCCAACCTGTCATGGCTACTGACCCCAGTGAGGAATCCCAGGACAAGGGCAGAGGAACGCTACAATGAGGCCCATGGGCAGACTAGGAGGATTATAGAGCGGCCCTTCGGCCTCCTGAAGGCCATGTTCCAGCACCTACATATGACAGGTGGTTCCCTATTCTACTCACCAATGAAGGTGTGCCAGATCATCGTGGCCTGCTGTATGCTTCACAACTTGGCTTTGCGACAACAGGTGCCTTTTCTGCAGGAGGATGGTCCAGATGGAGGTGTTGTGGTAGCTGTGGAGCCTGTGGACAGTGAAGACGAGGAAGCAGAAGAAGAGGACATCGACAACAGGAACACAGTGATCCTGCAATACTTCCAGTGAGACACAGGTAAGAAGACAAACCTGCCTGCTAAATCTAATTTAAACCTACTACCTCTCTACTGTCTATCCTTTTCACCCAGTGTATGGTCACTGAGTTGTCACTTTCCCTTATGATTTCACAGATCTGGGTCCCAGTGTGTGACATCTGCTTTGTTTCCTCATGGACTATAGCTGTGTGACATAGGTATGTTGACATTACATTTGAAAGAGCATTTTGGCACTGTAATTGCTAATACACTATTTCGAAGTCACAGACAGACTCCAGATTGTTTTGTGATTTAAGGGAGTTATTTAAGTGCTCAATATTGGAGGGGGTTATAAAATGGGCTGGGGTGATGGTGAAGGAATGTCCATGGCAGAGTCCAGTCTATTAGTCTCACAGGTGCATTGTCCAAAGGGGCATAGGAAGTGGAGCTGGGGCAGTTTAAGGATGGACAGGGTGACAAGGTGGGACAAATGGATGACAATTAGGGTGGTCTCATTTATTGGCATGGGTCTTGGCATTTTTCTTTGTCTTTGTCCTGGATCTCAGGGACCGTTTGTGGGGTGGTTCTCCCTCTGCAGGGGTGGGGTGCTGGTGTGGTGGTCCTGTGGCGGTGCCTCCTGTCCACTAGCGCCGGCGGAGGTGGTGGGCAGTTCATCGTCCAGGCCAGTGTCAGGGGCCCCTTGTTGTGCCACAGTGTCCCTCCTGGTGTTGAGGAGTTCCTTCAACACCCCTACAATGGTGCCCAGGGTGGAATTGATGGATTTGAGTTCCTCCCTGAAGCCCAAATACTGTTCCTCCTGCAGCCGCTGGGTCTCCTGAAACTTGGCCAGTACCGTTGCCATTGTCTCCTGGGAATGGTGGTAGGCTCTCATGATGTTGGAGAGGGCCTTGTGGAGAGTGGGTTCCCTGGGCCTGTCCTCCCCCTGTCCCCCTGTCACACTGCAGCCCTCCAAGTTCCCCTGTGTTCCTGGGCCTCTGTCCCCTGAACCGTGTTCCCACTGCCACTGCCTCCAGGTCCCTGGTGTTGTTGGGGTGGTGGGTTAGCCTGCGTTTCCTGTAGTGGTGGACACACTGCTGCTTGATGTGTCCTGGGGAAAGAGGTATGGGCCCGCTGGGTGGGTGCTGGGCTGGTGTTTCCAGAGGGGGGAAGCTCCGTAGTGGCCTGTGCCAGTGTGAGGGAAACCGACTGTCCTAGGTCCCAGATGGGCTAGGCTGGTCGTCTAGATCCAGTTGGACAGAGCTGCTGTCATCACTATGGGCCTCTTCTGTGGGTGGAGTGCACATGTCTGGACCCTCCTGTCTGGTGCCGTTGGGTAGGGGTCCTGCAGGGGGGGTAAAAACATGATTATTGCATCTGTGTGCCATGGTGTGCAATGGGTGGGTGACCGTGTACCCCAGTGCTTGCATTCCCATGTAGGACATTGTGTGATGATGGGTTAGGGGGGTGTATGGGTATGTGCAGTGGCCATGCTTTGGTGATGGGTGTCCATGCTTTAGTGGTGCATGCAGGGCTTGGTGCTGGGCTGGGTGGTTTGTGATATTGAGATATGTGTGAGGAGTAGAAGTGATGGGGGTGAGGGCGAGGGTGGGGATATGTGATTGCATGCAGGTAGGGTAGGGGATATATGAGTAAAGATTTGACTTACCAGAGTCCATTCCTCCAGCTACTCCTCAGGATGCAGAATAGCCAAGACTTGCTCCTCCCATGTTGTTAGTTGTGGGGGAGGAGGTTGGGGTCTGCCGCCAGTTGTCAGTACCGCGATGCGGTGTCTTGAGACCACGGAACGCACCTTCCCCCGTAGGTCGTTCCACCTCTTCCTGATGTTATCCCTATTCCTTGGGTGCTGTCCCACTTTGTTGACCCTGTCCACGATTCTTCGCCATAGCTCCATCTTCCTAGCTATGGAGGTGTGCTGCACCTGTGATCCGAATAGCTGTGGCTCTACCCGGATGATTTTCTCCACCATGACCCTGAGCTCTTCCTCAGAGAACCTGGGGTGTCTTTGGCGTGACATGGGGTGGTGTAGGTGATGTGTGGGGTGGTATATGTGGTGATGAGTGTGGTGAGTGTAGTGGTGTGTGGTGTTTTGTGCGTGGATGTTGTGTGGGTGATGGTGTTGTGTCCCTCTGTGTGATGGAGTTGTCTATTCTGTGCTTTCTCTGGCCTTCTTTCTGAATGTTTTGTTGTATGGGTTTGTGGGTGATGTAGGTGTGTGTTTTATATTGTGTTGGGTGTGTGGGAGTGGTGTTTGTATGTGTATCAGGTGTGTGTATTTTGAATTGCTGTGGGACAGCACCCAAGAAATAGGGAGGACATCAGGAAGAGGTGGAACGACCTACAGGGGAAGGTGCGTTCAACGGTCTCCAGGCACAACATCGCGGTACAGCGGACTGGCGGCGGACCCCCACCTGCTCTCCCACAACTAACAACATGGGAGGAGCAAGTCTTGACCATTATGCATCCAGAGGGCCTCGGAGGAGTCGGTGGAGGATGGGACACTGGTAAGTCACATCATAACTATCATATCCCCCACCCTACCTGCATGCTATCACACCCCCCCACCCTCACACCCTCCTCTATCACTCCAAATACTCACTAATCTACCCATAACACAAACCACACATCCCAACACCAAGCCCTGCATGACACAACTAAGCATGGACACCCCTCACTAAAGCATGCCCACTGCACATACCCAGAACACCCCCCCCAACCATCATCACACAAACCCACACACAGGAATGCTTGCACTGGGGTACACAAACACCCACCCATTGCACACCATTACACACACACCTGCAATAATCATGCTCTTATGCCCCTGCAGGAACACGAAGGACCGTCACCACACCAGAGGGACCAGACAACACTACTCCACCCCCAGAAGAGGCCCACAGTGACGAGAGCAGCTCTGCCCTACTGAATCCTGATGACCAGCCAGGACCATCGTGGGCCTCGGGACAGTCAGTTCCCCTTGTACAGGCACAGCCCAACACCGACCTTCCACCCTCTGGTAACACCAGCACAGCACCCACCCAGCGGGCCCAAACCTCCCTACCCAGGACTGGTCAATCAGCGGTGTGTCCACCACTACAGGGAACCCAGGCTAACCCGCCACCCCAACAACAACAGGGACCTGGGGGCAGTGGTAGTGGGCACACGGTCCAGGGGACGGAGGCACAGGAACACAGGGGATCTGGGATGGCTGCTGTGCGACAGGGGGCGGACAGGCCAAGGGAACCCACGAGGCCCTATCCTCCATTATGGGAGCATACCACCACTCCCAGGAGACGATGGCGATGGTCCTGGACAAGTTGCAGGACACCCTGCGCCTGCAGGACGAACTGTATTTGGGGTTCAGGGAGGAGCTCAGGACCATCAGCTCCACCCTGGGCACCATCGTAGGGGTGCTGAAGGACATACAGCAGACCTTGAGGGACACCGTGGCACTCCAAGGGGCCCCTGACACTAGCATGGACGATGAAATGCCCACCACCTCCGCCGGCGCTAGTGGACAGGACGCCCCGCCACAGGACCAACGCACCAGCACCCCACCCCCTGCAGACGGACAACCACCACGCAAGCGGTCCCTGAGATCCAGGAACAGGACAGAGCAAGATGGCAAGACCCCCGCCAGGAAATGAGACCACCCTGATTGTCATCCCACTGTCCCACTTTGTTACCCTGTCCATACTTAAACTGCCCCAGCTACACTTCCTGTGCCCAGATGGGCAGTGCACCTGTGAGACTAATAGACTGGACTCTGCCATGGACATTTCTCCGCCATCACCCCTCACAATTTTACAAACCCCTCACATTTCAGAGCACTTCAATAAACACCCTTGAAACACAAAACAATCTGGAGTCAGTCTGTGATTTAGAAAATATGTATTATCAATGACAGTGTCATAATGGGTTTACCATTGTAAGGCTAACATACCTATGTCACACATCACAAGCCCTTGAAGGATGTAAGCAGTTGACACGTAGGTAACCACACCTGTGAAACCGTAATGGAAGGGTACAACTCAGTTACCAAATAGTGATTTAAATCGAGAAACAGGACAGAGGTAGACGTGTGAAAGTTAAGGTAATGCTAAAAATGAAAATGTTCTCACCTGTGTCTCACTGGAAATATTGCTGTATGACTGACTCCCTGTTGTCGTTGTCTTCTTCCTCAGCTTCATCCTCATCACTGTCCACAGGCTCCACAGACTCCACAGCTGCTACAACACCGTCATCTGGATCATCCTCCTGCAGAAAAGGCACCTGGCATCGCAAAGCCAAATTATGGAGCATGGAGCAGGCTATGATGATGTCGCACATCTTCTTCGGTGAGTAGAATAGGGATCCACCTGTCATATGGAGGCACCTGAACCTGGCCTTCAGGAGGCCGAAGGTGCGTTCGATCACCCTCCTAGTCTGCCCATGGGCCTCATTGTAGCGTTCCTCTGCCCTGGTCCTGGGATCCCTCACTGGGGTCAATAGCCAGGAAAAGCTGGGGTAACCAGAGTCCCCCAATAGCAATACACAGTGCCTCTGGAGTTGAGCCATCATATCAGGGATTCTGCTATTCCGCAGGATGTAGGCGTCATGCACTGAGCCAGGGAACATAGCATTTACCTGCAAGATGTACTGGTCTGCCAAACAAACCATCTGGACATTCATTGAATGATAACTCTTCCTGTACACCTGTTCACTCCTGTGGGGGGGGGACCAGAGCTACATGGGTCCCATCAATGGCACCTATGACGTTGGGGATATGTCCAAGGGCATAAAAGTCACCTTTCACTGTAGGCAAATCCTCCACCTCAGGGAAAATGATGTATCGCCTTACGTGTTTCAGTAGGGCAGACAACACTCTGGACAACACGTTGGAAAACATAGGCTGGGACATCCCTGATGCCATGGCCACTGTTGTCTGAAAAGACCCACTTGCAAGGAAATGGAGCATTGACAGCACCTGCACGTCAGGGGGGATTCCAGTCGGATGGCGGATTGGTGACATCAGGTCTGGCTCCAACTGGGTACATAGTTCCTGGATTGTGCACGGTCAAACCGGTAGGTGACGATTAAATGTCTCTCTTCCATTTTCAACAGGTCCACCAGCGGTCGGTACACTGGAGGATTCCACCATCTTCTCATATGTCCCAGCTGACGGTGTCTACGAAGGACAACATCGAAGAACCAGTCATTATTCCTCCAGGTATGTACCCACAGTTACACACAAGACTACACCACTCACAAAACCCTTCCTGAATGTGTGTTGAGTGTAGGCCTCGGTATGTGTGACGCAGAGGTAACTGAAGCCATGTGGGCCCCTGAAATGGTGGCTGCCTGACCTCTAAACTGGGACAATGGGATTGTGGGGTAACTGTGCTGGTGCTGCACACCGTCGTGGTAGGCGGTCGTAGACCGCGGCGCAATTCTGCATTGGTTAACATTGGACCCTATGGGTCCCAGGAGCCAATGAACAGGTGCGCTGGTGGTGATGATGCGCACCGCTGCGGACGCCACCGCCATTTTCTATCTGTTCAATCACTAGATACCTGACCTTCGACAGGAGAGGACCTACACTGCTAGTGCTGCTGTGCCCTCGGTCTGGAAGCGACGATGGCTGCTGCGTCTGGGGAAAGGGCCCCTCCCTTCACTGCACAGGAGTTGGAGAAACTGGTAGACGGGGTCCTCCCTCAGTACACGCTACTCTACAGTCCTCCAGACCAACAGGTTAGTACACAGGGAGCATGTTGTATGGGCTAGGCCTGGGTGGAGAGGGCTGGTTGGAAGGGGGCAGAGTTCACAGAACAACAATGCATGGGAATGAAAGGGCCACATGGCCAGAGTAGGGAGGGGGCCACTCTCAACGACGGTGCAGTTGGTAATGACTGTTTCTCTTCCCTTGTGCATGTCATGTAGGTCAGCGCCCACCAGAAGAGGGACATATGGCGTGCCATCACCAAAGAGGTCCGGACCCTGGGGGCCCACCAGAGACGGGACACCCACTGCCGTAAGAGATGGGAGGACATTAGCCGCTGCAGCAAGAAGACAGCGGAGGATCAGCTGGGGATGGCCTCCCAACGTGGGAGGGGTGCCCGTCGCACCATGACCCCCCTGATGTTCCGGATCCTGGTGGTGGCCTACCCAGAGTTGGATGGGCGCTTGAGGGCATCACAGCAGACACAAGGGGGTGAGTACAACATCATTCTGCTTACTTTGCGTGCAGTGGAGGTGTCTGGGTGGGGGAGGTGGGCTATGGGTGTCCCTAGTCCAGGGCGAGTTAGGTAGGCAAGGCCCCTCCGTAATGTAGTAGGCCATGTGGCACTCTACCCCACCTCAGCAGAGTGCCAAGTCGAGGTACAGTTGTCCCTGTGGCATACATGTGCGCAGATGTCCACCATTGCCATGTAGGCCGTATCCAGAAATTGCATGTGCAGAGGGCAGGAGCACGGCGTAATGCAGGGGGCTTCTGTGTCTGTCTTGTCCGCCAACGGTAGTGGTATGCCATGCACTAAAACTCTCTTACTTCTGTCTCCCCCTTTTTCTGCTCTCCCTGTCCTTTTGTACATCAGCATCAACAGGCGGAGGTACAGTGGCACCGGAGCACGAGGGAGCTGCATCCCACATGGCCATGGAGGGCCACACCACGGACTCTGAATGCACCAGTGGGACGGAGGGCTTCACGTCGGCCACCGGATCACCAAGCAGCGACACGGACTTGTTCGCCGATGGGGGCTCCCTTGTGGTGGTGGCACCATCTGTGCCCCCCACCTCTACAGGTACAGCCGCCACCTCCCCTACCAGCACCGCCCTCCCAGCAGCCCCTCAGCATTCGCCCCGTGCCCGCTCACCCAGGAGGGTGGGCATCACCTTCGCCCCAGGCACCTCAGGCCCTGCCCCAGTCACCCCTGCTGCCCTCAGTGAGGAGGCCATTGACCTCCTCAGGTCACTCACTGTTGGGCAGTCTACCATTGTGAATGCCATCCAGGGTGTAGTACGAGAGTTGCAACACGGTAATGCATTCCTGGAGGGCATTCATTCTGGTCAGACTGTCCTTCAGCGAACCCTGCAATTCCTGGCCTCAGCACTGATGGCAGCCATTGTCCCTGTGTCTAGCCTCCCCGTCCAACTTCCTCCACCAAGACCCAATCTCCTGTACCCCAGCCCATCCCAAGCACACCTACAGACCAGCATGCACACAAGTCAACACACACAAGTAGCTCAAGCAAACATAGGCACTATACACACCACAGGCACTCATGCAAGCCTCACCCACGTACAGACACAGCAACATCCACTGCCTCCACTGTGTCCCCCTCCTCCTCTTCTCCCTCCTCCCTCCACACACACCTGCATGCACCACATCTACAGGCACCATGAATCGCACAAGGACACCCAGCACCATACGCCGCTCACCTGCACTCACCACCCCCACTGCCATTTACACGTCCCCTGTGTCCTCTCCCAGTGTGTCTGTGACGCCCCCTCCAAAGTACACAAACGCCGGCAACCACTCACCCAACATCCATCCACCTCACGACAGCCTCCAGTACCTGCACCTACACCCAAAACACCTAAAGTGACACCTCCTACAACCACCTCCTCTTCCTCCACTCCCAGACCCCCTCCAGCTGCCCATCCCAGTGTTCGTCAGAAACTGTCCCGCTGTAAAGTTGACCTTTTTGCCCCCACCCCACCCCCTCCAATTCATCAGTCCCGTTGTAGCGCCTCAGCCAACAAGCCTCCAATACCAGTGGTGCCTGTTCAAGGTTTGTGGAGTGCACCGGCCACCAGGGCAGGCAGTAGGACCCGGAGCCAAGGCACTGGCAGCCCACCCCCTGTAAAGGCTCTGAAACTGGACCGTGTTAAGACTCCTGGTGGGAAAACAACTGACATGGGTTCCAAGGGGATTGGAGAGTCAGCTGTGACTCCACCAAAGGTGAGGAAGGGCCTGAGGAAGTCTGCCCAGCCTGTTGTGAGTGTCACGGCGGAGAATCATTTACGGCGGTCGACACACAACCGCCAGCACCTTCGTCACTGGTCCAGAGACCACCGCCGGAGTCACAGCCCAGGAGGGCCCGAGTATCGTCACTGGTCAGGAGACCACTGCCGGAGTCACAGCCCAGGAGGGCACAAGTATCGTCACTGGTCAGGAGACCACCGCCACCGCCAGAGTCAGTGCCCAGGAGGGCCCAAGTATCGTCACTGGTCAGGAGACCACCGCCACCACCGGAGTCAGTGCCTAGGAGGGCCCAAGTATTGTCAGTGGTCAGGAGACCACCGCCACTGCCGGAGTCAGTGCCCAGGAGGGCCCAAGTATCGTCAGTGGTCAGGAGACCACCGCCGGAGTCACAGCCCAGGAGGGCCCGAGTATCGTCACTGGTCAAGAGACCACCGCCACCGCCGGAGTCAGTGCCCTGGAGGGCCCCGGCTGCCAGAGCCCCACTGGGCAATGATGGAACGTCATGCCACACACCAATGCCCAGTGTAGAGAACATCATGCCACACACCAATGTCCGTATCAGAACCGCCATGTCAAAGCACCGCTGAACAGTCCGGAACCGCCATGGCAAAGCACCACTGAACAGGGCAAAGACCGCCATGGCAAAGCACTGCTGAACAGGGCAAAGACCGCCATGGCAAAGCACCGCTGAACAGGGCAAAAACCGCCATGGCAAGGCACCGCTGAACAGTCCAGAAACGCCATGTCAAGGCACCGCTGAACAGGGCAAAGATAGCCATGGCAAAGCACTGCTGAACAGGGCAAAGACCGCCATGGCAAAGCAACGCTGAACAGGGCAAAGACCGCCACTGTAGAGGCTTGTGAGACTGTGGCTTTGCACTCCCCAGGATGGCACAGTGGGCAAGCCACCCACTGTAGAGTCTTGTGAGACTGTGGCTTTGCACTCCCCAGGATGGCACAGTGGGCAAGCCACCCAGTGTAGAGACTTGAGAGACTGTGGCTTTGCACTCCCCAGGATACATCAATGGGCATGGAGCCCCGTCGTGGATCTGGCTTTGCAGTCATCCGGCTGAGGTGTCCCCCGTTCCCTTCCCCCTGAGGTGCCTGTAGTATTTCAATCTGATGCCCCGGCAGTGTTCTCTCCGATTTTGGTCAGGTATCCTTTGTGCGCCTCGCCCATGCATTTTAGGACTGTTGGTGCACGGACATTGTAATTTACCTATCTGCACCACTTCTCGTATTGTATATATTTATGACTGATTTTCAAAGAAAGATCTGAATATTTTTGTATGACATGTATATTGCCACATTACAAGGTTTGACCGAATTTCGCATTGTTTTTTCATACTTCCGGGGGGATTGTGGGTTGTTACTGTGATTTTTGTGAATGCATTGGTGTGTATGTTGTAATATGCGAGGGTGGGGGTGTTTGGTGGGTGTCCCCCTAACTTTTGCCTCCCCCTCCCCTGTGTCGTAGGTGCAGTACTCACCGTTGTCTTCGGCGCCTACGTAGCTGTTGGTCGTAGAGGAGCAGAAACACAAGGGCAGGGAGAATTTGGAGTTCCTGCTCCATGGAGTCGTCATTCCTCGTGGGATGTGTTCAGGTGAGCGTTTTCCCATAGCAAAAGCTGTTTCCGCCGTGTTTTTATCCACGGTGAATCTGCCCCGGAAAAGGTGGCGGATTGGCAGGTTGTACTGTGGGCGGTACATTGTCTTCCGCCTGTCTGTTGGCGGTGACCACTGCGCTGTTTGTATGCACCGCTGTGGCTGTTGGTGTGTTAAAGTGGCTGTCTTTGTTGGCGGTTTCCGCCAGGGTCATAATTCGCTTTTTTTGTCCGCCGGACTGTTTGCGGTATTACCGCAGCTTTAACACCATCCGCCAGGGTTGTAATGACCCCCTAAGGGCCATATTTATACTTTTTGACGCAAAACTGCGCTGACGCAGTTTTGTGTAAAAAAATTTAAAGCCGGGCTACGCTATTTCTTTACGCTGCTCGGCCGTCAAATTTATACTTTGATGCTCAGCGGCGCAAACCACTGGTCAGAGTAATTTTTTTTTACTCAGACCAATGCTCCACTTTGTAAAGAAAAACGACGTTAAGGCGGCAAAAATGACTTTTATCCGGTTTACAACGTTGCAAACCAGATTTGCATTGGGGTATGCTGCAATGCCAAGGATGTTGGAGCAGCAAAGCCAGTTCAGGAGGGTAGGGTACAACGTAAAACTGGCATGCTGTCAAACGACAGCTGGTATTCTCGCTACATGAACTAGGGCTCAATTAACAGTCTTAGGCCATATCCGCAAGTGGAATTTAACATTGACAACAGTTGCCACTACCACCTCTGCTGTGTGTGCATGTCAAGTAGCTAATGGCAGTTACGTGCCCATGGATCAAACACACCCTAATTAGAGGGTTCAGGATGACAACGTTATCAATCCCCTGTAATTCCTAACAAAGTGCAAATCCTGTCAAATGCTAATGTCCATATTCACTACAAACATCAGCCATTGTCATAAACATTATGAGGTACACAGCAGTAATGTCATACCCATGCTGCACATGTCAGGGTCTACCCTGTGCCTGGGTCACAATAGCTGCAATGCCACCATGCAACATCCCAGCCTTCATACTGCGAAGACAACAGCATTGAGGGGGAGGACATATGTTTCCGGCTAGTGAAACACACCCACACAGTCAGAAGAGGAAATGGAACACTGATAGCACCATCAGTGCAATCCAATGTAGCACACATTCCCCAACATCAACATTACACACAACCAATGTTGACACCGCTATTGTGCCATGTCAATGCTATACATAGTATATGCTAGGTCTCAGCAACATATAGTTGGATGTGAAATATCTGAGACTGAGTCATTTTGAGATTGTTAAGTGTGGTGCAAGTGCCATCAGAACACCTACAGCCAGTGCAAGGCCACATGAGAATGGAAGTGGACGGAGGGTTGAGTTGTACAATAAGGTGGCAACATACAATTTGGGCAGAACCTACACCTAGAGGATGTGACGCAGACAAGTCCCCAAACTGCCCACACTACATGTGACATGCAGGTGGGTCATAGGCCTGGGAGAATGCTAATCTTCATGACAGGAACAATGAACAGGAACCAAGATCACAATAGGAAGTCAGGCATGTTACATTACAAATACCACAACAGACACACTAATTATACAATATCTCATTGCAGAGGACGATGGCTCTCCTGGGGATATGCCTGTCCTGGACTTCCCGGATGACATGGATGACGAGCTGACAAACATCAGCCAGCAGACCCTCCAAGACGTCCTTGGAACCCTCCAGACCCCACCTTCAGTCGCAAGGAGGAGCACAGAAGTAGCAGCCATTACAGAGGACCCACCCACCACCCCAATAATACGACCTGCCAGCTCCAACCCAGCTGAGAACTTTGACAACACTAGCAACAGCTTTGAGAGGACTGTAGTTCAAGTACAGTGGGAACTGGCCAAGGAGGTGCGGGTGGGGATGCAAAATATGGCAGCCAGCCTAGAGGGGGTGCGTTCGTGCATGATGTCATCTGCAGAACAGGCAGCAGCCATGCAAAGGTGAACATCTATCTTGCAGGAACTTCAACAAAGTGTGAAGGAAATCAGCACAGCAGTAGGGGAGTTGACACAACACCTCGCACACCAAACCTTTCAACGCGTGCACGAATGCAATATTGACCCCCTCAGGGCTGACCCGGCTGCCTACCTCAGTGATGTAGCTGCTATACTTAAGAACCAGCAGCTCCTCCTTGCTGCAGGACTGCCCTTAATAGTCCCAAAGTTGGCAGCTACCGGAATTTCTGACTCCACGTCTTCAAACACTGAAGTCTGTGTTGCCCCTTCAAACCCACCGCCACCAAGGGCAGAGGAGACGACACACACATCAGAAGATGAAGACGTGGAATAGATCCCCTTAAGAGTACCCGGTAGCACAAGTTCATGCCAAATGGGCACTTGTAACCAAGGTCCTGTGCTTCGTAACATGCTAGTCTTGCAACAGCTGCTCACAAGCACTGTTCTCCAGTCCACTGTTTATCTTGACACTATCCTCTGTGATTGTCTCTCACTACCTTATTGGCAATTCATGTTCCTCTGCACTGTATGACACTTCACCCCAGCATGTCCAATGATATGTCCTTTTGCACTTGTGTAGTATCACAATAGAAGGCGTCACACTAATGGACTCACAATCCTGGACTATGTAAATATTGCACTACAGCACTTTAAAATAAATAGTACTTACACAACCACTTTGTCTCTGTGTAATGTGACACATCAACCATGATGGAGATTAGTGATGTTTGCCTCATGTCAAAGCCCATAGAATGTCAATACAACTGCCTTGAAAGATTGTGGGCTGATGACTATGCACTGGGGTCTGGGTGGTACCATCATCTGCCCTTCCAGAGGGTTAATGCTGAAGTAAATAGAAAAATTACAGTATAATGCTGTGTTGGACAGACAAATTTTGCTACAAGGGATGTCTAAGCAGAAAATCAATGTCTTCAAATTTTACTTCCAGACAATCTTTAGGTATGTGACACTTGACTCAAAAATGTCATCACACACACACCATACAACAGGAATGGATGTGTACGAGTGTACGGACAAATAAGTAACCTGGCAGTACAATGTAAGAAATGATAGGTGTGAGTTATGTATACTATACTTCATAGGATTATACCATCACTCACCTTATCAGGGTTCACATGTACATCATGCTGCAGGCAGACTTACCACAGTGTCCTCTATACAAAATCTGGTCTCAAAGTATGACAGTTTGAAAAACATATATCCAAACTTAACTACACATTGGGAACCATAGTAACCTTGAGTGGTGGGTGCAATGGATGGCAGATGCATTAGCTTTGGTGTAGCTGCCAATGTGACAGCTCAATTGGGATTTCGATGCAGGATGGAACACAAATGCAAATAGTAAATTGACACTGTTCACCCATGCCAAGGCCCTGATCTCCAAGCATATGACACATACTGTAAAGGAGTACCTAAGTATTTATTTAACTGTAAAAAAAAGGATGCTAAAACTAGGGGAAACACCTTAACCCCTTTGCTGCCAGGCCTTTTCCCCCTCCTGTGCCAGGCCTTTTTTTGCCTATTTGGAATAGTTCTCACTTAGGCCCTCATACCTTTTTGTCCACATAAGCTACCCATGCCAAATTTTCGTCCCTTTTTTCCAACATCCTAGGGATTCTAGAGGTACCCAGACTTTGTGGGTTCCCCTGAAGGAGGCCAAGAAATTAGCCAAAATACAGTGAGAATTTTGTTTCTTTCCAAAAAATGGGAAAAGGGGCTGCAGAAGAATGCTTGTGGTTTTTTCCCTGAAGATGGCATCAACAAAGGGTTTGCGGTGCTAAAATCACCAGCTTCCCAGCTTTCAGGAACAGGCAGACTTGAATCAGAAAACCCAATTTTTCAACACATTTTTGGCATTTTACTGGGACATACCCCATTTTACTATTTTTTGTGCTTTCAGCCTCCTTCCAGTCAGTGACAGAAATGGGCGTGAAACCAATGCTGGATCCCAGACACCTAAACATTTCTGAAAAGTAGACAAAATACTAAATTCAGCAAGGGGTAATTTGTGTAGATCTTACAAGGGTTTCCTACAGAAAATAACAACTGAAAAAAGAAAATTATTGAAATTGAGGTGAAAATAACAGCAAATTTTCTCTATGTTTTACTCTGTAACTTTTTCATGCAATGTCAGATTTTTAAAAGCAATTGACCGTTACTACTGCTGGACTCCTCTGATTTCGGGTATATATGGGGCTTGTAGGTTCATCAAGAACCCTAGGTACCCAGAGCCAATAAATGAGCTGCATCCTGCAGTGGGTTTTCATTCTATACCGGGTATACAGCAATTCATTTGCTGAAATATCAAGAGTGAAAAATAGCTATCAAGAAAACCTTTGTATTTCCAAAATGGGCACAAGATAAGTTGTTGAGGAGCAGTGGTTATTTGCACATCTCTGAATTCCGGGGTGCCCATACTAGCATGTGAATTACAGGGCATTTCTCAAATAGACGTCTTTTTTACTCACACTCTCATATTTGGAAGGAAAAAATGTAGAGGAAGACAAGGGGCAATAACACTTGTTTTGCTATTCTATGTTTCCCCAAGTCTCCCGATAAAAATGATAACTCACTTGTGTGGGTAGGCCTAGCACCCGCAACAGCAAATGCCCCAAAACACAACGTGGACACATCCCATTTTTTGACAGAAAACAGAGGTGTTTTTTGCAAAGTGTCTACCTGTAGATTTTGGCCGCTAGCTCAGCCGACACCTAGGGAAACCCACCCAACCTATGCATTTTTTTAAACTAGAGACCTAGGGGAATCCAAGTCTCCCGATAAAAATGATATCTCACTTGTGTGGGTAGGCCTAGTGCCTGCGACAGGAAATGCCCCAAAACACAACGTGGACACATCCCATTTTTTGACAGAAAACAGAGGTGTTTTTTGCAAAGTGCCAACCTCTAGATTTTGGCCTCTAGCTCAGCCGGCACCTAGGGAAACCTACCAAACCTGTGCATTTTTTAAAACTAGAGACCTAGGGGAATCAAAGAGGGAGTGACTTGTGGGGATCTGACCAGGTTCTGTTACCGAGAATCCTTTGCAAACCTCAAAATTTGGCTAAAAACACGTTTTACTCATATTTCGGTGACAGAAAGCGCTGGAATCTGAGAAGAGCCACAAATTTCCTTCCACCCAGCGTTCCCCCAAGTCACCTGATAAAAATGATACCTCACTTGTGTGGGTAGGCCTAGTGCCTGTGACAGGAAATGCCCCAAAACACAACGTGGACACATCCCATTTTTTGACAGAAAACAGAGGTGTTTTTTGCAAAGTGCCTACCTGTAGATTTTGGCCACTAGCTCAGCCGACACCTAGGGAAACCTACCAAACCTGTGCATTTGTGACAACTAGAGACCTAGGGGAATCTAAGATGGGGTGACCTGTGGGGCTATGACCAGGTTCTGTTACCCAGAATCCTTTGCAAACCTCAAAATTTGGCTAAAAAAACACATTTTCCACACATTCCGGTGACAGAAAGTTCTGGAATCTGAGAGGAGCCACAAATTTCCTTCCAACCAGCGTTCCCAAAAGTCTCCCGATAAAAATTATACTTCACTTGTGTGGGTAGGCCTAGCGCCCACGACAGGAAATGCCCCAAAACACATCGTGGAGACATCCCATTTTTTGACAGAAAACAGAGGTGTTTTTTGCAAAGTGCCAACCTCTAGATTTTGGCCTCTAGCTCAGCCGGCACCTAGGGAAACCTACCAAACCTGTGCATTTTTTAAAACTAGAGACCTAGGGGAATCAAAGAGGGGGTGACTTGTGGGGATCTGACCAGGTTCTGTTACCGAGAATCCTTTGCAAACCTCAAAATTTGGCTAAAAACACGTTTTACTCATATTTCGGTGACAGAAAGTTCTGGAATCTGAGAAGAGCCACAAATTTCCTTCCACCCAGCGTTCCCCCAAGTCACCTGATAAAAATGATACCTCACTTGTGTGGGTAGGCCTAGTGCCTGTGACAGGAAATGCCCCAAAACACAACGTGGACACATCCCATTTTTTGACAGAAAACAGAGGTGTTTTTTGCAAAGTGCCTACCTGTAGATTTTGGCCACTAGCTCAGCAGACACCTAGGGAAACCTACCAAACCTGTGCATTTGTGACAACTAGAGACCTAGGGGAATCTAAGATGGGGTGACCTGTGGGGCTATGACCAGGTTCTGTTACCCAGAATCCTTTGCAAACCTCAAAATTTGGCTAAAAAAACACATTTTCCTCACATTCCGGTGACAGAAAGTTCTGGAATCTGAGAGGAGCCACAAATTTCCTTCCAACCAGCGTTCCCAAAAGTCTCCCGATAAAAATTATACTTTACTTGTGTGGGTAGGCCTAGCGCCCACGACAGGAAATGCCCCAAAACACATCGTGGAGACATCCCATTTTTTGACAGAAAACAGAGGTGTTTTTTGCAAAGTGCCTACCTGTGAATTTTGGCCTCTAGGTCAGCCGGCACCTAGGGAAACCTACCAAACCTGTGCATTTTTTAAAACTAGAGACCTAGGGGAATCCAAGATGGGGTGACTTGTGGGGCTCTGACCTGGTTCTGTTACCCAGAATCCTTTGCAAACCTCAAAATTTGGCTGAAAAAAAACATTTTCCTCACATTTCAGTGACAGAAAGTTCTGGAATCTGAGAAGAGCCACAAATTTCCTTCCACCCAGCGTTCCCCAAAGTCTCCCGATAAAAATGATACCTCACTTGTGTGGATAGGCCTAGCGCCCGCGACAGGAAATGCCCCAAAACACAACATGAACACATCCCATTTTTTGACAGAAAACAGAGGTGTTTTTTGCAAAGTGCCTAATTGTAGATTTTGTCCTCTAGCTCAGCTGGCACCTAAGGAAACCTACCAAACCTGTGCATTTTTGAAAACTAGAGACCTAGGGGAACTTAAGGTACGGTGACTTGTGGGGCTCTGACCAAGTTCTGTTACTCAGAATCCTTTGCAAACCTCAAAATTTTGCTAAAAAAACAAGTTTTCCTCACATTTTGGTGAGAGAAAGTTCTGGAATCTGAGAGGAGCTACAAATTTCCTTCCACCCAGCGTTTCCCCAAGTCTCCTGATAAAAATGATATCTCACTTGTGTGGGTAGGGCTAGTGCCTGCGACAGAAAATGCCCCAAAACACAACGTGGACACATCCCTTTTTTTGACAGAAAACAGAGGTGTTTTTTGCAAAGTGCCTACCTGTAGATTTTGGCCTCTAGCTCAGCCGGCACCTAGGGAAACCTACCAAACCTGTGCATTTTTTAAAACTAGAGACCTAGGGGAATCCAAGATGGGGTGACTTGTGGGGCTCTGACCTGGTTCTGTTACCCAGAATCCTTTGCAAACCTCAAAATTTGGCTGAAAAAAAACATTTTCCTCACATTTCAGTGACAGAAAGTTCTGGAATCTGAGAAGAGCCACAAATTTCCTTCCACCCAGCGTTCCCCAAAGTCTCCCGATAAAAATGATACCTCACTTGTGTGGATAGGCCTAGCGCCCGCGACAGGAAATGCCCCAAAACACAACATGAACACATCCCATTTTTTGACAGAAAACAGAGGTGTTTTTTGCAAAGTGCCTAATTGTAGATTTTGTCCTCTAGCTCAGCTGGCACCTAAGGAAACCTACCAAACCTGTGCATTTTTGAAAACTAGAGACCTAGGGGAACTTAAGGTACGGTGACTTGTGGGGCTCTGACCAAGTTCTGTTACTCAGAATCCTTTGCAAACCTCAAAATTTTGCTAAAAAAACAAGTTTTCCTCACATTTTGGTGAGAGAAAGTTCTGGAATCTGAGAGGAGCTACAAATTTCCTTCCACCCAGCGTTTCCCCAAGTCTCCTGATAAAAATGATATCTCACTTGTGTGGGTAGGGCTAGTGCCTGCGACAGAAAATGCCCCAAAACACAACGTGGACACATCCCTTTTTTTGACAGAAAACAGAGGTGTTTTTTGCAAAGTGCCTACCTGTAGATTTTGGCCTCTAGCTCAGCCGGCACCTAGGGAAACCTACCAAACCTGTGCATTTTTTAAAACTAGAGACCTAGGGGAATCCAAGATGGGGTGACTTGTGGGGCTCTGACCAGGTTCTGTTACCCAGAATCCTTTGCAAACCTCAAAATTTGGCTAAAAAAACACATTTTCCTCACATTTCGGTGACAGAAAGTTCTGGAATCTGAGAGGTGCCACAAATTTCCTTCCACCCAGCGTTTCCCCAAGTCTGTCGATAAAAATGATACCTCACTTGTGTGGGTGGGCCAGGTGCCTGCAACAGAATAAGGCCAAAAACTTGTAGAGATAGAGGGGATAGCACAGCGAGTTGATAAGGACATATTCTTCTTTTATACATCTTTAGGCTGACTCTGCTTTGGGGGCCTACACAAGTGAGGTGTCATTTTACTTGGGAGACTGAGGTGAACGATGGGGAGTAGGAATTTTGTGCTAGAGTGGTGATCGTACAAACGAAAGTCAGGAAAATATGCTTTTTAAGCAACTTTTGAGGCTTGCAGAGGAGTCTGGGTAAGAAAATGTTGGGGGATGCACGCGAGCCACACCTCCCTGGACTCCTTGGGGTGTCTAGTTTTAAAAATGTCTGGGTTTAGTAGGTTTCCGTAGATAAAGGCTGCAACCAGGACCAAAAACATAGGTGCCCCCTTCCCCCCAAAACACAGGTAGTTTTGTAATATATAATTTTGATGTGTCCACATACGTCTGTGATGTGCCAAACATTAAAATTGTGAAAAGTAACGCACTTAGGTTATGTGAAAAAGACCCCTCACCCACCAACCAAGTTGGTGGCATGCTTCATCATCGGGGTCCCACCTGAGACACCTAGCGTGTCTCAAGTGTGCTGCGACGCCTAATTACAGCGGAGCAGGTTTTGTCATTTGTACCACACATACTGGTTGGATTTGGCACGAGGGTGAGTGACGGTTCAGTAGATCAAATTTTATTAACAAGAGATTTTACAAAAGTGAAATGCACTGGTAATAACTGAAAGGCCAAAAAACTGAACCAATGACTCAGCTCGTGAGCTGTAGAGCCACGGCAAGGCATCAACCGCTTTACAGTCCATTCACACACCTTTCATACATGACATGCACAAGACCATTCACGCCGCCAGCCACGGGCCCAGCACATTACAACATTTGCATCGTCAGACAGCGCCAGTCAAGGGCCCATCACTTTCATACGCCCACATGCCTGATGCAGCAATCACACCAGCTGATGAGTGTGTGGACTGGTGTATGGCTGGCACCGCTAGCCAAGCGCCACCCCACCCATACCGCCAGCTAAGCGCCACCCCACGCACACCCCCAGCCAAGCGCCACCCCAACCATACCGCCAGCCAAGCGCCACCCCAATCACACCGCCAGCCAAGCGCCACCCCAAGCACATCGCCAGCCAAGCACCACACAACCCATAACGCCAGCCAAGCGCCACCCCGTCCATACCGCCAGCCAAGCGCCACCCCAAGCACACCGCCAGCCAAGCGCCACCCCAAGCACACCGCCAGCCAAGCGGCACCTCACCCATACTGCCGGCCAAGCGGCACCCCAAGCACACCGCCAGCCAAGCGCCACTCCACCCATACCGCCAGCCAAGCGCCACCCCACGAACACCGCCAGCCAAGCGCCACCCCATCCACACCGCCATCACTTTTTTTGTTGTTTATAAACAAACTAATGATAAAATAAGTACAGAACTACAAACACAAAAGCTCTAACTAAATACATGACAGTGAAACTGAACATATGAAAATATAAAATAGGCAGTTTACGCTCACTGTATTTCCCAAAAGTTTTTCCTTGTGTGGTAACTTCTAAAACAGTCGGGCACACACAGCCCAGGCTTTGAAGGGCATTTGGGGCAGTACATCCGGCTCTCCCTCCGGATTGATCTCCGGGCACATACTCTACATTTCTTTGTGGGCAAGTCTTTTTTGGGAGTAGAAGGAATGTGATCTGGAAAGTGGCAATCTTTCAATCTAGCCACTTCCTCCACCACTTCTACTCTAGGAACTATTGCCCGTGCCACCACAATAAGGCTCTCTATCACTGACTCCTGAAATTTAACAAATGTCATCCTTGACTCAGGTGAACAATCCTTGAACACAATAAAAGCATTAAAAGTTGCCAAATGAAATAAATGTAGGGCCAACTTTTTATACCACACGTAAGGCTTACGAAGAGCAGTGTAAGGTTCCAACCTCTGATCTACTCTATCAACACCACCCATGTGCCTATTGTAGTCCAAAATGCACGCAGGTTTGCGCACTTCCACAACCTGACCCCAATCAGTCACAGGGGAAGTACTCTCATCATGGATGGTAGATAGCATGTACACATCCCTCCTGCCGGAAAATTTCAGAGGTAGCAGCACATTATTCCGCAAGGCACTGCACTGTCCCCTCTCACGTTTTTTACAGACAAGCTCCCTTGGATTGCCTTTCCGGTTAGAACGGATTGTGCCACAAGCAACAGTGTCCACTCTAAACAACTCCTTGAACAACTGCACTCCAGTGTAGAAATTATCTACGTACAAATGGTGACCTTTGTTAAACAGTCGTCTACCAAGTTCCCACACAATGTTTTTGCTAACTCCAAAAGTGGCCGGACAACCAGGAGGGTCAATACTGGAATCCCTACCAGTGTAGACCCGGAAATTATACACATATCCTGTACTGCTTTCTGACAACATATACAATTTATTCCCATACCGTGCCCTCTTACTAGGAATGTACTGCTTAAAAACTAAACGCCCCTTGAAAAGGACCAAAGACTCGTCCACACTTTTCTCTTTGCCTGGAACATAGACCTCTGAAAACTGATCTACAAAATGATCAAGGACAGGCCTAATCTTAAAAAGACGGTCACAATCAGGGTGATCTCGTGGCAAGGCTAAAGCATTGTCTACAAAATGCAGCATACGAAGAAGAAGCAAATAGCGATTACGTGTCATAGTTGCAGGAAATATAGCAGTTGCCATCAAGGGACCATTAGACCAATAAGAAGCCAGTGACGACTTCCTGATCAACCCCATCAAAAAGGTCAAACCTAAAATATTTTTTATCTCATCCAGATATGTGGGAACCCACTGAGTAGCTCTAGACAGAGGCTTAAGTCTGGCAGCGTTGTCCCTCAAATGTTGCTCTGCATACAAATTAGTCTGCTCCACAATCTCTTCCAAAAATACATCGTCCATAAACAAGTGAAAGAAATGTACAGGCAAAAAGTTTTCCGTATTGACTCTACACCCTGGGAGACCAGTAAATGCAGGTAACTGTGGCTGCTCCATGTTTGGGGCAATCCAGGCATCATGTCTTCTAATGGGAAACCCTTCAGCCCCAGGCTGCTGCACTCTTGGCACATCAATGTCCTCCTCTACAACAGGCCCTTCATCTGCACTGAGAGTAGCTTCCTCATCAGAAGAATACTCTCGGACAGAAAACTCACTGCCAGAATCTCTCACTTCCTCCTCTGCCTCAGATGCAGAGTCAGTCTCGTAATCATGGTCTGAAGATGACTCAAAGAGCATGCCAACAACCTGCTGAGCGGTCACTC
Source organism: Pleurodeles waltl (assembly GCF_031143425.1). NCBI lineage: Eukaryota > Metazoa > Chordata > Amphibia > Caudata > Salamandridae > Pleurodeles > Pleurodeles waltl. Next base: position 1,733,748,633 of record NC_090444.1, read on the forward strand.
TGCGGCAAGCCATGATCCTCACTAACAACAAATGGATTGCCAACAACAACTAGCACTAAAATAAGTAATAAACAAAGTGTAGCTTTATCACAAAGAGTTATGTACTAAAAAACTATACCACTCACTTTCCTGAAAAAGCTACTCACCAGTAACTACTCTGCACAGACACAGCAATCACCAATGATATCCCACTAAAAAGAAAAAAGAAAAAGCAAATAGACAAATATCATTGTGCTCAAATCTAAGGACAATTTCACACACAATACTGCATTTAGTACACCACCTACAAACATGTCATTCATGCATGTCAACAATAGTCCTTTGGAGTAAATTGCTTTCACTTATCAAAAAATGCAACTATGCAAACCGCAGGACAACTACTGCCAAAACCGCAAGGATCCACAACAAAGGAAGCAAAAGCTTTGAACTAGAACAATAAGAAGAAATAAACTGTTATAATCACAAATACAAATACTTCGCCAGTTGACAAACATCCCACCACCAAGAACTAGGAAATTGTCCCTGGTGCCTAAGTGGCTTCTGCCCCACTAGGAGGCAGATGGGCCTAAATAAAATAGGCTGATCTGCCTCCAAGGTGGGCAGAAATGACCATCACTAATGTGCCCTCTTTAGGGGGAGACCGTTGCCAAAGGTGCCGCCGCCCCCCCCACACAAAACACACACACAGGATTCCTGATGCCTAAGTGGATTCTGCCCCTCTTGGGGGCAGATTGGCTTAAACAAATTGCCCGATCTGCCCCCAAGGAGGGCAGAAATGGCCAACCGCTCTGTGCCCACTTTAGGGGGTGACCCTTGCCAAAGGGGGCAAATGAGGGGCACCCCCAGCACTAAACAAAAAAAGGGGAACCAAAAAAAAGTCCCTGCCGTATTGGTGGTTTCTGCCCTCCTTGGGGGCAGATGGGCCTACAAACATAGTGAGATGGCCAATACGAAATTTCCCCCCATTTGGGGGGGGCGACCCTTGCCCAAGGGGTGCCCCCAAACACACAAAATACACAGACACCTCACAGTCCCTGGCGCCTAGTGGGTTTCGACCCCCCCCCCCCGGTGGCCAGATCGGCCAAAAACATGGCCTATCTAGCCCCAGGGCGGGCCAAAACATATAAAAAAATTATTGCCCCCGGGGCAGCAACCCTTGCCTAAAGGGTCGCTGCCCTAAAACAAGGAAAATTATTTCCCTGGTGTCTAGTGGTTTAGTTTGAGTTTTTATGCATTTATATAGCGCATAGCCACCCTAGGGCATCCCAGCGCTGAAGGTACAGGAAAATTCTTGAGAAGAGCAGGAGGGACTGGCTAACGACTGAAGAGAATAGTTTTCAGCCTTTTCCTAAAAAGAGATTCAGAAGGTTCATGGCGGAGCTCAGGAGGTAGGGAATTCCAGAGACGGGCAGCCTTGATAATGAAAGAGTTTCCTCCCCATGATCTATTGACACAGGGTATTTGAATCTGTCGGGAGGAAGATGATCCCAAGTGTCTCGAAGGAGCATAAATGGAGAATCATTTTCTGAAGAAATGTGGACCTCTGTTAAGTAGGGCTCTATGAGTGATACACATGGATTTACAATGTATACGCTGTTTGATCGGCAGCCAATGAAGTGCTGCAAGAGCCAGCTTGGCAGATAGATGTCTGGGACAGTTCGTAAGGAGCCTAGCTGCTGTGTTCTGCACAATCTGCAGTTTCCTTACTACATATTCTGGGGAACTAAGATAGAGGAAATTCCCATAATCCAGGCGGGAAAGGACCAATTCCTGGACCAGGATTCTTCTGGATGAGACAGGAAGAAGATTGAGAATCTTCCTGAGAGATCTAATAAAACCAAAGCGGACAGAAGAGATTTTCTTGGCTTGTAGTTCCATCATGAGACGGGAGTCCAGTACAAAACCAAGGCTTTTTACCTGTCCTTTAGACGGAGGCAGACTGGTAAAGGCCTCTGAGTAACACGTTAGAGGGGAAGCTGGAGAGCCATTGCCTAAGATGAGTACTTCAGATTTACCATCGTTAAATTTAAGTTTGGATTGAATCATCCATTCGCTGATGTCCCTCATACAGCTGGCTAGGTTGATTGCGGGAGAGTTCCCAGTACTAGAAAGGGAAACCACTAATTGAGTATCATCAGCGTAGGTGACCAATGAAAGATTGTAGGGAGTGACTACTTTATCCAATATTCAAAAGAGTTGGACTTAAGGAGGAAACCTGAGGGACTCCACAGGTTAGGGGAACGATGTCAGAAAGAAAAAAACGGTCAAGGACTTGGAAGGTTCTTCCTGTGAGAAAGGAAGATAGCCAGGAGAGTGCTATGCCACCCACACCTGCCTTGGAGAGTCTGTTGCAAAGGAGAGAGTGGTCAACCGTATCAAAGGCTGCGCTAAGATCAAGGAGAATGATGGCCGCATGTCCTCCCTGGTCTAATAGTTGACGGGCAGACTCTGTCACTGTTAAGAGCACAGACTCAGTGCTGTGTTGAGCTCTAAAGCCCATTTGAGTAGGGTGGAGGAGCGCATTACTCTCAGAATAGCTCATCAGTTGCAAGTTTACGTGTTTCTCCAATATTTTGGCTAAAATGGGGAGAAGAGCAATAGGTCTATAATTATCCAGGATGGAGGGGTCAAGTTTTGGCTTTTTAAGAAGGGGTTTTACGATGGCATGTTTAAGAGATTGGGGGAGAATGCCAGAGGTGAGGGAGTTATTAAGTATGCTTGTCAATGGAGAAATAATAATATCTGCGGCCTTTGCCAGAATAGCCGGAGGGGCAGGATCCAAAGGGGAACCTGATTTAATATTAGTAAGTAATTTAAAAGTTTGCACATCTGTGAGCGGTAGAAACATAGTTAGCGAAGACCCAGCCGGTAGGGAGTTTACCATCTTCTTATCAGATGACTTCAGGGGAGGGGTCAAAGAAAAGCCGGTATATAACTTTGTGACCTTGTCCTGAAAATAAGCTGCTAGAGAGTTACTATATGTAGTGGAAGCTTCTATTGGAGAAGCCGATGGGGAAATATTAGTAAGCTCTTTAAAAATCTGAAATAGTTGCTTCTGGGAATTGGAAGGGTTTTCTATTCTCTTGCTATAATAAATGGTTTGAGCTGACTTGATGTTCTGACGATACGTTCTGATGGCTTGCTTGTAATTTTCTTTAGCTAAAGAGCTGTAGTCCTTTCTCCAAGACCTCTCTAGTTTTTTGCAGTTTTTTCTGAGTTCTAATAATGAGGACGAATACCGTGGCTTAGATTTATAGTAGGGTTTTCTTATTCTTAATTTGGTGGGCAATACTAGATCTAAAGTGGTAGAGATCCAGCTATCGAACTGATCCGGAGTGTTCGAGGAGGGATCGTCGTTATTCATAGTGAAAGCACAAAGTGAAGGATGCCAAAGACTTGGTAGCAACTTTGACCATGTGCGCCCCGAGGTGATAAGCCTGGGTTGAGGGTCTCTGGGGACATCATAGGGGAAATTAAAAGAAAGAAGGGAATGATCTGTCCATAGTAAAGGCAGCGAGGATGAGATGATAAGATCAGGGATATTGCTAAATAGCAAATCTAGGGTATGGCCTTTCAAATGAGTGGGGCCTATGACAGATTGGGTCATATCTAACACAGTAAAGGAGTTTAACAGGGATTTGCCCCCCCAGGGGCAGATCGGCCAAACAATTGGCCGATCTGCCCCCAGGGGGGGCTGAAATAAGAAAAAAAATTAGCCCCCAAAGGGAGCGGCCCTTGCCCAAGGGGTAGCTCCCTAAAATGCATGCCCGACATAATTTCCCTGGTGTCTAGTGGATTTCGGCCGATCTGCCCCGGGGGGGGGGGCGAAATACTGGAAAAATTAGCCCCCCAATGGGAGCGACCTTGCCCAAGCGGTCGCTCCCAACATTTATGCAGAAAATGATATCCCTGGTGTCCAGTGGTTTTTCGTCCCCCCCTGGGGGCAAAAAAGGAAAATAATGACCCCAAATGGGAGCGACCCTTGCCCAAGGGGTTGCTCCCCAAATAGATGCAAAAAAATAATATCCCTGGTGTCCAGTGGTTTTTCGGCCTCTTGGGAGCAGATCGGACAAAAAATTGGCCGATCTGCCCCCGGGGGGGCCGAAAAAGGAAAATAATGCCCCCGAATGGGAGCGACCCTTGCCCAAGGGGTCACCCCCCCAAAACTACCATAAAAAGAAATCCCTGGTGCCTAGTGGGGATTCCTGCTCCATGATCACGGGCCGCGCCAGCGATCGTGGAGCAGGAAACCACTGAAAACAGGCACAGGGGGAAAGGAAAAACCCTTTCCTTTCCCCCCGTGTCTGTTCCCCCCCCAACCCCCAAAGAAGAAAGGACTCACCTTTTGGATCCTTTCTCCTGGACGCGCTGGAAGCAAATGGCTTCCAGCGCGTCCCTCGGCAATATTTGATGACGTCACGCGCTGTGCGTGCTGACGTCATCGGATTGCTGAGGGGGGTTGGGGTGGAAGGGGAAGGGCTTCACCTTCCATCCACAACCAGGGGTGTGGGTGGGAAGCCCAAGGGGGGAGCACTAGCGCTCCCCCCAGTTTCTGGGTGCAGGACAAGGTGATCTCGTCCAAGGCACCCGGGAACCGGTGCCTTGGACGAGATCACCTCGTCCAAGGCACCGTACGAGTTAACTAACCTAACCTATCCTAACAACACATTACCCACAACTGGCCCTAACTACCCTAAGCTAAACTTACCTATCACATTTAACTAAACACTCTATGACAGGACATATGGAAGACAACATATACTAACCCAAACACATACTATCTTATCCTAAACAATTATATACTGTATATATATATTTTTATTAAAAAAAATTGCATAAAAAAAATAAAAATAATACACAAAAACTCCCTACATCATCCATCACCCACATAAAAAACACATGTAAAAATATGATACCCTCCACCCCCAACCCATTTATACTAACTAAACTAACAGCCTATTCTAACCTAGCACTAAGCCCCCTAAACCCACTAAATATAAGAACCAGGAAAGAGGAGGGAGGGCAGTAAATCATAGCTGAGGGTCACAATGTCACAAGTTTGCCCTCCGCAGGATCTTCTTTATCCCATGCACTCTCCTGTTGATCTCGGACACCTCCTGCTGCAGCCTGTCCAGTCTGAGCAACATCTGTTGCATGTCACGTTGCATGTTACAAAATTCTACATTTTCAATGACTGCAGCAGGGGTGGTCTGTGTGCCAGTTGTGGAGGGTCGTGCAGTTGCCGGTGCCATGCTTGGAGGGGGAGGTTCAGGTGCTGCTGTCAGTGGTCCAGGAGTGGATGATGTTGACAGACCTGCAGTGGAGGCTGTCATCCTTGGTGCCACTTGGGTCGGAGTGGTGGTGCTGGTGGTCGCGGCTGTTGTGGACACAGATGGGCCCCCTTCGACAAATCCCCTCCACACCCCTCTGGCTCTCTCTTAGCGATAACTCCGTGCCATGTGGAGGAACCCAGACTCAACATCCAGAATGTGGCGGTAATGCATCGCCCTTCTCTGGAATTCACAGATCTGATTGGCATCCATATTGGCTGCTATTGAAAAAGATAAAGCCAAATATTAGTTTCATCATTGTGTGGTACAGCTACTGATGATATTCAAAACAATCGTCAAATGTAGCTTAAACAGGCCAAATCACAGTACAGATCACAGATTCTCCCTGAGGAAGTACATGCCAACACAGCCTACACATGTCCTATCTAACAGCACAGCAATGCTCAAAAATATGTGTACCTACTTAAATGATCTAAGTATCATTGTTCTGCCATTAGTCACATAACAAATGCTGCAAGTCCTCCACATGTGACAGGCCATCTAATGACTATCTTCTGGATGACAATCAAGGGCCACAAGATCTGTGATTTGTAAATGGAATTGCCAGGATGGTATGCAGTTGCTAGTCATGAGTGGGTATCCTAGGTTGGATCAAATGAATTTCAGAATTACATGTCTGTGTACTACACTTGGACATAGACGTAGCACAACATGTGGAGCTAGATGCTGCTAGGAAGTCAAACATACAGTCTAACATGTTCATTAGTGAACAGGGAGGCTCAAGTCTGTGGGTAATACTTCAGAATCCCAACTCTGTGTGATTCAGGGTATGACATACTGACTAAATCATGAATACGTCTCTCTCCAAATTTTTCATTATAAGAAATGTAACAACAAATGTCACCTTATTCTCATGCCCAAGCCTACAGGGATGCTCTACAATCCCAAAATATGACTCTACGCCACTGATTGTCCAACTCAAATATGGAAAAACAAGTCAAACTCCAGTCAAGTCACATATCAGATCATGTGCCAGCACATCATACCTTGCTATGTGTCCAACACACAGGCGTCAATCACACAACAGCTGCAAACACAACACAGAACTGAAATATCAATACTTACTGGATATGTCTTGGTCGGCAAATCGAGCCACTTCTCCAATTGTGTAGGGGGCAGGTCCACCTGTAAAGCATGGAAGGGTGAAATGTGCTCAATGTCTGTGCACTGTACTACACTTTGAAGAACAAATTACTGTGTGTGACCTTATATCTGAAATTCTAGCCCCTCAGGCATGATGACACTCCAACAGAAATACCACTGCAAACATGTATAGACCATGTCACTCCAGTGAGTGATACACACACATATGCACACATACAGTGGCCCTAACTATCATGTGGTGACAAACATGATTCCTCAATTGGTTGCAGATTCATTTATAGAGTGTACTCAATTTATTATTTTGTTGTTATGAGAGACATGCAAAGCCACATTCCTGGTGCACTACAATACCAGTCACTCAGGTATTGTGGTTTGTGCATCAAGGGACAATCAGTTACTGTGTGATGCTCATGTGGGTTGAGTTTAGCTCATGAATTATTATGCTTTCTATGGTCCATTACATGTGGGCCAGTGTTGTGTGTAGGTTACATATGCTACATTGACAGTGTACCGTGAGCCAGATATGCCCCCTGTGACACCATAATGGCAGGGATCCTGTGTGTTACTTGATGACAATCTGACGCTAAACATGGATAGGCCATTTATCGAAAATAATACAACAAAGAAATATATGCTGACAGTGTATAATTTGGTCATCTGTGACAGAATACATGGGCACAGGTGAAGTCATTGCACCTGAAATGTGTCACTCATTGCCCTGTGTACCCATATTGGGTATTGGAATTCATAGTTAGCCACATTCATCATCTTACATCAGCCAAGTGGGTGATCTGCGGGTATACAGCAAACTGACACTGTCCCATAATTGAAGCATGGTTTAGCAAATGTCCTACTGTGGCAATCTTGATGATGTAGGTATCAATTTGTATGTACCTAGGGAATGGCAGCAGTCACAGGAATGCCGGTCTTCTGATCTTAGCATACACCCATGTCTATGATAGCCTTCATACTGGGAAGTTAGCTATTGTACATATGCTGCACTAGATCAGCAGGGGTGTACCAAACGTAAAGGAGCAAAGTATTTGGGGACTTTATATGTATGATGGAATCGGTCAGGGGTCCCTTGCACAACATCATGCAAGTAATAAATGTGACCATGCAATCACCAATTTCAGGTATCCCATGATGACCCAATAACTTTTGAGAATTGCATGGCTATAAAGTAACACAGATGGCAAATGCATCAGCTCTGTTCCAGCTATTGTGCCCAAGGCAATTTAAAACACACTGGAACAATGAACAGAGGGCCAGATATATTTTTAATTCCTCAATTTGTAGCATTAGCTTCATGTTTTACGCTACAGCTATGGAAATTAGCACCAAACATTTAGATATGAACCCGTGTGCATTACTTTGGCATCCATTTCTAATTTAATTGCAGCACAAACCAAGTCAAAGTATCAGCCTAAGATATTACCTTAGGTTAGGAAGAACGTTGTACCTATGGCCAGGAATACAGTAATTGGGGACCACATTAATTCCTTGCTTTAGCTTGTGAAATACATTTCTTTCCTGGTACACTCACAGACCATGAATGAAACATATGTTTGAGTCACATTACCATCATCTATTGACGTCAAAGAAGCACTAATTTACAAGATCAAGTTGTGTTTTGTAAGTTTGTGCAGCTGTTGCATCAACAAATGACGGTAATGTGTAGCAAATATTGTATAACTCAGGGCCACTGTATGTTTAACTTGCATTCCACATGTCCATAAATATTGCATGCAGCATATCAACAAATCTGCTAATGTCACTACAGAGCATTTAAATGTGCACATTACTCTGAATTGTACTCACCAACAGGGCCACCAGTCACCACACCCAGGTGGTCCAGCACGTCTTGCTCTCCGGCAACAAGGTCAGCCCAGTGATGCCTGAGGTGCGGGGCTCAGTGTGTTGAAATTTCTCCTCAGATGTACAGCACCTTGGACCACCTGAGCCTCCTCGCCTCCCTGTGATACCCCTGTGTCACCCTGCCACAGCCTCAATCAACAGGGGAAGGAAGTGGCACACCAGCCAAATTAATGCCCCCAGCTCCTCCTCACCCATTCTCCCCAGACGTGGCCTACCCAACATGACCGAAATAATGGTAATAGGAAAGGGTACAGAGGAAAATACAGGGAATGGAGTGAGGAAAATCAAAGTAAAGTAACCCAAAAACAGCCCCAAACTAACAATACCCACAACACACTCCCAACAGTACAAAGACAAAACTAAACACCAAATATGACCAAAACACACTTACACTGAACAACTGAGACAATTACTAAAAAAAAAGATGATAGATAGGATGGCACACAAGGGACAAAAGCACAATTCGGACAGACAAAACTCTCAGCACAGCCACACAGTCTAGAAAAATCCCAGACTGCAAAGTGAAAGTGGAAGTACACCCACTGTATAATTTCTGTAAACAGGATATCCTATTACATCACTTCCTGTCTCAAATGTGGTGTGTTTTTTTTATGATTCATGAAAATGTTATGACGCTTACGGGCTGTGCGTCAAAAAAAATTTACGCAAATGCTTCAAAATTCACCCGCATTCATACTTCCATATATTTGTCATTGGTAACCAATTTCATGGGGTACAGTGTAGGAATTAACGCTCGGGCCCAACGGATGTAAAATGGCTGTGAGCGTCATTTTTCAATGCATATGCAGAAACTTTTGACAAATATGCAGTTGTTTTTTACTCATTTGGTCAAAATATCTGTCTTTAACTGTGTTTGTGGTATTTCTATCATTTTTAACATCCATGAAAGCTGTAACTGTACAGAGAAAGGCTGTCTGCGCCTGCATTGTGTGTTCCAGTGTTTGGCCACATGTAGCAGACCACACTACTGTGGACCATAATACTCATGTTGTTGTACCGGATGAGTGTCACAACCTCAATGTCTTGTGGAAAAATAGTTTCTCACCCTTCGTGCAACCACTGTTTATTTGATATCAGGACAACCATATTGAATCTGGCATCCATTTTGTGAGTGTTTTAAACACCCCGTCGCAGAGGAAATAGGCAGAAAAAGATGTGGCTTGAAAGCAGCTGCATCGTGTAATATGCCTAAGGCCGAATACCAGACCGGCCACATACCTGCGGTTAAGCCAATTTTGAGAAAAACTAATTTCCACGGAATAACCTGCAATTGGAACAAGGTCATACCTGCCATTTACTACACACTATTATACGCTTCAGCTGTTTGCACATTTTTGTTTGTAAGCAATCTCCCACTCCTCTCCCCTGAGGCATACAAATGTTTTTATACCTAACTAGTGGAAAATGATTGAACCTCTGCCATTTGTTTGTATGTAGTAGAAAATATATAAAAGCTCTATGTTGCGCGAAGTAGGTCAGACTACTCCCTAACCCGCTTGGTGAAGGAGCTCTCCCTTAACTCGAGTTACTGAATAAATCCCGATTATCCTCTACGTCTCGGACCCCGTCTCTTTCCTTTTTTTTTTATTATTTAACTTACAAGGCAAATTCAGAGGTATTTTAAATTATTTACCACATTTTGGTGCCCGAACAGAGACTTTCCCTTCTCTACACGCGCCGGTTTTGCCGGTCGCGGGTTTTTCCCCTACTCTCTCTCGCGACGGACTTTAGGTGCACCCGGTGGGGATTTCCCGCCGAACTCCCTCGGAGACCCAGGGGCGGACCAGCGCCCGGCATACACATGAGGCGGTGAGAGACGCGGAAAGTCCATACCCGAGTCCGACAACGAGGAAAAGAGGAGTCCGAGACGTCCGAGACCCCTCAAAACGTGCAGCGTCTGGATTCGATCGAAGAATAACGAGTTTGCTTTTCGGTGAGTACTGCTGAAAAGTATCAAGACGTTTTCTGTTTAAACAGAAACGGTACAGATATACATTAAGAATGTCATTATTTACTAAATTCAAGTATCGGGCAAAAGAGAAAAAATTGTTAGAGAAGGCGATTGCACTCCCACCCAAGGACACTCCAGCTAGGTTCATGTATAACAAACATGGTATGCCCGCCATTGTATTCTTGGACCTATGGGTAGAATATACTAGTCAATTAGCGGAACGATTCAAATGGCCAAGTACAGGGACTTTTGATATAGAAAATGTCCTCAAAGTAGAGGAACAGTTGTTCAGGAGAAAAGCAAGACAGGGCCAGTTAGAGGCCATAGAATGGTGGAGGAAAGAAGCCCATCGGAGGCAAAAGAAAGCTCAAGGAAAAGTTGAGAAAGCACAGAGAATGTCAGGAAAAAATAGACAGGAGGAACTACAAGAGAAAGGAAAGGAGGTAGTTCTCGAGCAGATGATAAGGGAAAGTCAAGGAAATGTTACAGGTTTATACCCCGTACTGCCAAGTTGTGAAAATTCCTGTCCAGATAAATTAAAAAAGAATCCTCTCCTTCCCAGTGCACCCATGCCCCCTGATGATTCGGCGCTTATAGACTTATTAGATGTGCCACCCCCATATTCTACCAATACATGACCACTCTTACCCGTACATAATCTACCACCATTGGTTTCTCCTGAAACTGTCGAATATCTCTCCGAAGCCGCAAGATTTCTCACTATAGCAGAAAAGGATAGGAAGGACGAAGCGGGAGGGGGAGAACCAGAAGGACAGTGCCCACACGATCCCTTATCCACGATATACCCCGCCTTAGGAGACGAGGGAAAGAGACTAGTTGCCATTTGGAAAAAAATAGAAAAGATTCCCGCTGTACAAAATAATATTAATGGTATGCTAGAATTCATGTTAAGAGGGGGCGACTCTACTCCCTACCAAGATGTCCTGAAAGGAAGAAACAGAAAACAACAAATGTATATATATACCTTCATGTTATATCTATTTGCCCGATACTTCCAATTTAAGAAATTAAGAAATCCGGCAAAATTAGAAGATTTAATGGAAGAAGTGGCGGAGGAAGAGGAAGGGGGGGGTAAGGGAGAAGGGGTGGATTCCAAATTAAACAAATTATTAGATCTTATGAGGGAACATAGACATAAATTTAAAGAAGGAGCAGTAACTCCCGAGAGGAAAATCAGTAAACAGCACCCTGTACGATGCGTACCACCCCTAGGGGATAGGTTTGCTCCCCTACCCGTGTTCCCAGAACCTCCCAGTAGTGAAGAATTATATGAGGAAACTGAGGAAGCTCTCGTCTGGTTCTTTGAACAAGAAACGCCATTAACAACCGAGGAACAATAACTGGTCCGTACTGCTACCCTATGGACTTCACAACCGAAGATTTATAATTCGGACATTATAGCCCAGTTATACTCTAGTTTACCCCTCACCCAGCGTAGGTTAGCTAGTCTGTACGTGATACAACACTTGATGACACTGAATAGAGTTTTCAGACCCCATCAATCTGTCCTTGAAGACTTGTTATCCAAATGTACCTCCTTGGCCTTCTTACAAGATCCTGCACACTTCCTTAACATATTTTTAGATGCACGACAGGAATATCATGATGAAGTGGCTAGGACACTCCTTCGGGCCCGCCTTACTGATTATGGGGAGAAAGAAATGTATCAACAATACCCTCTCAGAGAGGTCCATCCTAGAGTAAACGCCGCAAATGAATTGCAGAAAGTTTTTGTGTATACACCTCTTACTAAATTAGAAATAATGAAAATGAAAGAAATGGTACCACCGCATTCTAAGGATCCTGTTGGGTTTTTTAAGGAACTCACAGACGTCCTTACTATGGGAATATATACCTTAGCAGATCTAACAATTATACTAAAAAATGTGCTGCCCCCAGGTATTTATGAGAAATTAAGGGGACAAGACTGGTTAGTGGATAACGCTAATTTGAATTGGGCCGCCCTAGAGACAAATGACAACTCCAGGGCAGCTGGAGCCGACACACCAAATGACGTGAAATTAGCACCGACCCTCATTCTTAAAGTGTTGCCCCAACTTCTTACCACAAGGAAAGAGGATTGGGATGCTATCTCCGCCTGTAAACAAAAGCCAGGTGAAGATATAGGGGATTATTATACGAGATTAGAGAAATGTTTCACTGCCAATAGCGGTCTTAAATTAGAAAGTGATTCATATGCACATCTTTTTGTATCCAAATTGGTGGAAAACAGCCTCCCGAAGTTAAGGGAAAGAGTTCAAAAGGTGGAGAGCTCCTGGCAAGCACAAAGTCCCTCCCAAGTCCTACGAATATTACAATACCACCAAAACAGGATAAGGGGGGAAGAAGAAAGCGAAAAGGTTAGGGTAAAAGAGACTAAGTTGAGAGCACTGGTGGCACAAACAGTGATGCCCAAATCAGGGCCACAACCTCAGGTACAAAGAAAGGTTAATAATTCTAAAGGTGTTTGTAACTATTGTAAAAAACCAGGACATTATGTTAAAGATTTACAAGGGAACGTTACGTGCCCAGTTCTAAAACATAATGTGGCCAATGGGAAAACTACACCCAGAATACATGTTCCTCGAGATCAGTACAGACCTCAAGAAGGAACGCCCCAAGAACAGAATCAAGGAATACCAAACACAACGCAAATGTACATATCGGATGAAGAGACTGGATATGCCGATTTTCCCAGTTTTTTATGAGGTTGCCCAGGGGGGGGTTGAGGCTAAATTGCCCCTTATCCCTATACCTGTGGACCAAACTGGTCCATTTGTAGACGTTCACCTCCTTGGACAAGACAAGAAATTCCTATTGGATACAGGGGCAAGTAAGACAACGATAGATCATAACGAGCTCCTGCATGCTCCACTCTCTGGGAATTAAAATATTTCGCTGGGTTTCTCTGGTCAACCCATTACAAGTAATACATCAGAGCCACTACCCTTACAAATTGGCCCCCTTACCACTACAACAGATCTTCTCTTGACTGATGCTTACCCCGAGAATCTACTAGGAATAAAACAATTGAAAGAATTAGGAGCCATAATAGTGTGCTCCCCTCAGGATGTGCGTCTGTTCCTTCGAGACTTCAAGGGCCATTATACAGTCAGAGATTTAGATTCTCGATTGGCCCACCTCCCAGCCGAGTTGTGGGCCACCAGTCCCACATCGGTCGGGCGGATGGTCATTACGCCCCACAAGATCATTTTAAAGGAGGGAGCCATACTACCACGACTCCGTCAATATAAAATTCCTCCACAAGCTGAGAAAGACCTTTCCTCCATTATAGAGGACCTCATCACTAGTGGGGTGGTGATCGAAGTACCATCAAATACTGTGAATTCACCCGTATTGCCTGTGGCAAAGAAAGTACAACAAGGAGAAAATACCAACTATAAACTTGTGGTAGACTTACGAGAATTAAATAAATGTGTTGTGGCACAACATCCTGTCGTACCAGACATATCTACCCTTTTAACAACAATTGATTGTGAAGCCACACATTTTACCGTTATCAATCTCAAAAACGCGTTTTTCAGTGTACCAATACATGAAGACAGTCAATATTTGTTTGGGTTCTCATTATCCGGAAGGAGTTTCCGGTTTACCCAAGCTCCTCAAGGATTTACTGACAGCCCGAGCATCTATAGCCAAGCACTAAAAAGACAGCTAGACACCATACAAATGCCTGATCAAACAGCTCTTCTGCAGTATGTCGATGATATACTCATTACGGCCAGATCTGAACAGTCATGTGTCGAAGCTTCATTATTGGTATTAACATTCTTGGCTGAAAATGGCCACAAAGTGTCGCCAAAGAAATTGCAATTTTGTCAACAGCAAGTGACCTACTTAGGGCACTTGCTCTCAAAGGAGGGAAGGCAGCTAACAAAGGAGAGAATACAATTGATACAAAATATACCACAGCCAAAGACACAGAGACAGGTACGCGAATTCATAGGACTAACATCCTACTGCAGACAATGGATACCCCAATTTGCACTAATATCGAAACCACTTGTAAAATTTACAACATTAGAAGCCAGCACGTCACCCCAGCTTCCCTGGACAGAGGAACACACGCTCGTTTTCAAAACATTGAAAGAGGCAATGTGTCAGGCCCCGGTGTTGGCCACCCCTGATTATCATAAAGATTTTACACTATTCGTCACTGAAAATAATGGGACCGCTCTATCGGTCCTGACACAAGAGCAAGCTGGAAAACAAAGACCATGTGGATATTTTTCATCCACTTTAGATCCTGTAGCACAAGCTCTTCCCGCATGCCTGAAGGCTGTAGCAGCAACAGCTCAAGCTATTAGACAAAGCGATGCTATAGTATTGGGACACCCTTTGATAGTACGAGTTCCCCATGCAGTAGAACTATTACTTAACAGAACACAGACACAACATCTAACAATAGCAAGACTGTCAGGGTATGAACTGACACTTTTTCAACCTCACATACAGATCTTAAGATGCAATACCCTGAACCCCGCTACACTCTTACCCATTCATGAGAACATAGAAGAGGTACATGATGGTATGGAAGTGATTGAACAAGTGACGAAACCATGAACAGATTTAAAAGACACTCCGTTACCAGATGCAGAAGAAAATATTTATGTGGATGGCTCCTGTAAAAGAACAGAAAAGGGGGAGATAAGGGCCGCCTACGCTGTTACCACAAATACTCAAATTTTAGAAAGCAAACAGATACCCATTCTCTCAGCACAAGCAGCCGAGTTGATAGCATTGAGAAGGGCCTGTCGATTGGGTAAAGGGAAAAAAAAAATATTTATACTGATTCACAGTATGCCTTCGGAGTAGTACACAATTTTGGAACATCATGGATTCATGACATCGCATGGATCAAAAATACAACATGCAGACTTGATAACACAATTGTTAGATGATATACATCTACCAGAACAAATAGCTATAATAAAATGCAAAGCACACACGAAGGGAACAGATCATGTTATATTAGGAAATGCATTAGCAGATCAAACAGCTCAAGACATGACACAGAAAGACGTAGAGAGTACGCTGCATCACGGTCCCGAATTTATGCATATGCAGGTCACACGAGATATAACTATGGACATCCAAGACATACAGAGTCACGCCACAAATGAGGAAAAATAAAAATGGAAAGAGGAAGGAGGGATACTAACTGATCAAGGATGGATGACACCACATAAAGCAGTCTGGTATCTCCCCGATGCCATGGTGCAGATTATTGTAGATACAATACATGGACCAGGCCACTTGGGGGAAAGAGCTATGCTAGACGCAATACAACATATATGGGACAATAAACATCTTAGGGCAGCAGCCAAACAAAGAGTCCAAACATGTCTGATATGTTGTCAGTATAATATTGGAAAAGGCACAACAGTAGGGGCAGGAGGATTTCATCCTCCTGAGCACCCTTTTGAAGTTATGCAGATGGACTATATACAAATGGAAAGGTGCAGAGGACAGAAATATGTACTCGTAGTAGTATGTACATTAACACGATGGACCGAAGCTTATCCTGTACCTGACTATACTGCTAGCACTACAGCTAAACAATTGATTAAGGAGTATTTCCCTAGGTTCGGTCTGCCCCGAGTTATATATTCTGATAATGGTCAACCATTCTCGTCTGAATTAATGAAAAAGATATCGCTCCTGTTGGGATACCAGTGGAAATTTCACTGTGTGCGTCATCCCCAGGCAGCAGGCCTGGTTGAGTGGCATAACCAGACTTTAAAAAACAAATTGTCAAAAATATGAGCGGATAAGAAAATTGATTGGATAACTGCTTTACCTGTCGCACTGTTCTATATGAGAATGGTTCCCCATTCCAGGATAGGATTAGCACCCTACGAGATAGTTTTTGGAAGACCACCTAACATATGGGGGATACCTCGAGCCAAGTCTATAACAGATATTGAAATACCTGTACTGACTGATTACCTGGCTTCCTTGATGTCTGCACTTCAATCTTGTCGTTCACAGGTTGCAGCCACATTTCCTGATAATACTGAGCCCAAAGAGAACCAGATCAAACCAGGTGATTGGGATTATATTCGCAATTTTGATCGAACAACACCTCTTGCGCCTCGATGGAAGGAACCGAAGCTCGTTCTACTGGTTACCAGGACAGCTGTAAAAATCGAAGGTCGTAAGGGATGGCTCCATGCCAGTCACTGTAAGAAACATTTTCCCAAGGAAAAAAGCGGACAGACACCGCCACTCCAGACACAACAGAATGCAGAACAATTGACATTACCCACAGAAGAAAGTCTCCAGCAGACTTACAGATCTAAACTCAGGTCCTCTACTCGAGCCCAGGTCAATTAAGTCCAAACAAGCTCTACTTGTTGGTGAAACGGCAGGGGCTCTGAGAAGTGTACCTGACAAAAAATGACGACGGAGACAGTGAAACAGAAGATGTTGAGAGACAAATACAGAAAGAAAATGTGTGCGGAAAGAAATTTTTGTATAATGGTGTTAATGTTGTCTCTGGTAGCAGCAATGTGTTTAGGTTGGTTTTACATTTAATTTTTCCATCTAGTCAACTCCCTATGTTCCTACCCAACAGTACACAAGAACATACCTATTATGATCTTACACCTCATGAACGGGCCCACAGATTAGCTATGCAAAATAACTCCTTTGTACGGATGTTGCACTATACTCATCAGGTTGCCAATACTACCGATTGCTGGATATGCGGACAGATTCCCCCTCATCAGAATGACGGAGGGATGCCACTGGTACCTTTTCCATTTTCATATAATGGTACCTGTGAGGCTTGGTTTGCCTTAATAACAGCGTACAATACCTCCAATTCCGCATGCCCTGAAGGAGATGTCGGGATATGTAAGAATGGGTGGCCATGGGGAGATCTGAATACCGTCCTTAATCAAGTCTGTTATCCCGACGATAATGGAATGCCACAAGCTAAGGGGACTATATTAGAAAGTGAAGAGTATAAACAGGAGTATTGGTCTTCCAAATTGGTAAATACCAAGCCTAAAAAGAAAGGCGGACCAACCTCCATATCTGTTTCCAAAATGAAAGGACAACTGTGTGTCCAGAAGACTGGTATAATCCAGGTAGGACACATTGAATGTAATATTACTGTGAGTTTCGAGGACAAAGGCCAATCAACGTTTCCAGCGTCTAGACATACATATTTTGTCTGTCGAGAGATAGCCTATATACGTCTTCCCCTCGGATGGGGAGGAAGATGCTATATATCTTTCTTATTGCCTCCTGTTTTCCTTGCCCCGCCGATGTATCATAAGGATCGCCTACTCCCTAATGAGAGGCATAAGAGATCTATAGATACTTCGGGGATAGACCAAACAGAGACTACCCTGGAACAGTATACAGACTTCAATAGAGGTTTCTTCTTCTTTATTGGACCGATTCAGAATAGTAAGCTTATCCGTAGGCTTACTCGAACAGTAGAAGCAGTTGTAAATCAGATTATAGCCGCTCTGGGAAATTTGACACAGGAACAATCCTCTATCAGAATGGTAGCGCTTCAAAATCGTCTTGTTCTTGATGTCATACTAGCAGAGAAGGGCGGAGGGTGTAAAATTATCGGGTCGAGCTGCTGTGTTTTCATACCTGATAATGCCCCCTCTGTCTATGAGGCTATTTCTAGAGTGCACAAAATTGCGTCCAGCTTACACCAGGATCCTGGCAACTGGACCTGGTCAGGATGGTTTTGGGAACTAGTCTCCACATGGGGCTGGAAATTGATTTCTGCTATTGGCGTAGCATTGTTTACATTAATGGGATGCTGCCTGTGCATCCAGTGCGGCCCGCCACTTTGTGGATTGTGTGCTACCATGTGCATTCCCAAACCACACATACAGAAAAAAGAAAATGTTAAGATTATGCTCCAAGACCATATTGATGATCTTATGGCCATCGAGATAGAGGACAATGGTTGCACTCTGGTGCAAGGAGGGAATGTGGAAAAATAGTTTCTCGCCCTTCGTGCAACCACTGTTTATTTGATATGAGGACAACCATATTGAATATGGCATCCATTTTGTGAGTGTTTTAAACACCCCGTCGCAGAGGAAATAGGCAGAAAAAGATGTGGCTTGAAAGCAGCTGCATCGTGTAATATGCCTAAGGCCGAATACCAGACCGGCCACATACCTGCGGTTAAGCCAATTTTGAGAAAAACTAATTTCCACGGAATAACCTGCAATTGGAACAAGGTCATACCTGCCATTTACTACACACTATTATACACTTCAGCTGTTTGCACATTTTTGTTTGTAAGCAATCTCCCACTCCTCTCCCCTGAGGCATACAAATGTTTTTATACCTAACTAGTGGAAAATGATTGAACCTCTGCCATTTGTTTGTATGTAGTAGAAAATATATAAAAGCTCTATGTTGCGCGAAGTAAGACAGACTACTCCCTAACCCGCTTGGTGAAGGAGCTCTCCCTTAACTCGAGTTACTGAATAAATCCCGATTATCCTCTACGTCTCGGACCCCGTCTCTTTCCTTTTTTTTAAATTATTTAACTTACAAGGCAAATTCAGAGGTATTTTTAATTATTTACCACAGTCTTCCTGGCCATGTGTCAATATAGTCATGTATGTGTTGTGTGTCCTACAGGGTTGCTGTGCAGTGTGTATATTACTAGGTTTCTGTACTTACCAGCAAGTAGGCCATTGCCATATCATCCATCCTGGAAGTGTTCATCGATGGTACAGTGGCGGAAGATGAATGAATCATGTATACTCCCAGGATACTTTGCCACGATGTTTATGATCAATCCCCGGTGATCCACAATGGCCTGCACATTGATGGAGTGTGTAGGCTTTCTGTTGCGGTATAGATGCTCGATTGCAGCAGGTGGCACAATCCATACATGCGTGCAGTCAATGGCACCAAGCACGTGTGGGAAGCCGTTGATTTGGTAGAACCCCTGTTCGGTCTCTTGCTGCTTCTGGGGAAGTTGATGTGGCGGGGTGTGAGGGAGATGATGGCATCCAGTACCTTGGGTAGGAAGGCAGAGAATGAGGGCTGTGAGATCCCGCAAACCAGGGCACCATTGGTTTGAAAAGAGCCACTTGCCAACATGTGGAGGACAGCTAGCAGCTTGGTCTCCGGTGGAAAAGTGCGGGGTGACTGCAAGCTGGGTGCCAACTGTGGCTTAGTCTGTACCTCTGGATGATGTCATGTTCCCTGAGGCTAGGAAGGGTTGTCCTGGTCCAGAATATCCTCTCCTGCCTTCGGCGTTTGTCGTGGTTTGGACTCTTGCTCTAGGCAAGACTGCTGGTTTAAGGATGACAGTACTTTTGTTTGTCGGCAACTATGCCTATCCTACAACAAGTCGCAACTGTTGTCCCAACCTTACTGGCTCACTAGCAGCACCTCACCAGACAAACAATAGTAAAAGGTGATTTGTGGCAGCCTTTACGCATGGACTCGAGAATAAGACATCTCAGGGAGTGTCGTGGTTAAACGGAGATTACCCCTTTCTCACAGATATATCATGTTTCATCCACCACAGGCAATAACGAAGATGCAGTAAAGTTTCAATAGTTTTTATTTAACACAACTGCAATCTGCGATAAGTTGCATGTGCTGCAATGATTAGGATAATGAATAGTGCAAGAAACAGAATTGTGAAGACGAGAGTCATTATTACAAAGACACCCACCATCTTGCAAAAGCATGTAACAACATAAAAGGTGTAATATGCCCTAATACCATAATATTATAGGCCTAACCTCCTACCAAAAGGAGAGCTGGGTTTGTTAAACCTAATCTGCCAATGCCAGGTCCATGAGAGAAACACCAACCCTCGTTACCTTGGAATGAGGTCTCTATCTCAGACTCCGCTGGGACACGAAGTCTGGGTCAGCGTCAAGACGACGTGCAGTATCGATATCAGCAATGGCGGAGATGCCCTCTGGTCGGAATCCCTCTGATTATCTGTCTAAAGTGTGATGTACTTATACAAATCTACCAGGACTCTTGACGTAGGTGTGTTCTCAAACAATAGATAACAGACATGCTTGGGAGGGCAATTATTATAAACAATTCCCTCGAAAGTATAGAGAGGGAAAATCCCTAAGTGTGAACACCTACTGTTTGTTTGTCTTTGTCGCTTGATCTTGACGCCTTAGCGCGGTGGCACTGATAACGCTAAGCATAACAAGTGGCCTAACTATAATCAAGGCAGCCATCTTAGATGAATTAAATAATTAAATAGGCTAAGACAGAGCAAGCTAAGTAGGTTAAATGTCACTAGGTGACGGGGGCACGAGTCTGCAAGCCAAAGGCTAAGCTAACTCCTGTTATCCCGTTAAGACAAACTAGGATTCACTACACGTTGCCGTTGGGGTTCCTGTTGGTCTGGTGGAAGCTGCTGCTGTTGGTCCTGTGGTCTGCGCCTTCGTGCATTCTGGATGTGGCTCATATGGGTTTTCCTTAAGTACTGGTGTGTTTGCCCATTTTAACGCCTGCCCTGACCCAGGCATTAATTTTTGACACAAATCGGGCTGTGCACCATTTTGCGACTCCGCCTTCCAGCCGTGCACCATTTTTGCGCGGTTGGATAAATATGGCGCACGGGTGTTCAAGTAATTTTTTGGACGGGAACACCTACCTTGCATGTCATTAACGCAAGGTGGTTTCACGCATCCAAAAAATGACGCACATGGTGGAAATTTGAAGTCGCGTGGTCGGGCGCCAAAGTATAAATATGGTGTTAGGTTTGCACCGAATTTGCGTCGAAAATGTTGATGCAAATTCGGCGCAAACAGAGGATAAATATGCCCCTAAGGCCCATATTTATAATTTTTAGCACCGCATTCGTGCCAATTTTTTTATGCAAAAGCAGCTCAAACGTATAAAATGCAATTGTATTTTGTAAGTTTGCGCTGCTTTTGCGCCAAAAAATGACACAAATGCGGTGATAAAAAAATATGAATATGGGTCTTAAAGTCATCATCAGGACCAAAAATTCACGTGGCCAAAGGTGTGCAACCAGTAAAGAGTCGCTTATCCAAGGGAGGAAAAAAATCAAGGGGTGTCGTCCTCCTTTCAATGTTTCTGTTTCAGCTTGTGAACAAGGAAAGTTTCCCAACAAAGGCTAAATACCTTCCAAATCTAATTGGTCAAAGGTCACCAAATCAAACTTGACCCAGTCAATAATATAATTGGCCACTCATGTGAATGGCATAAAGGAACGATCGAATAAATCCTCAAGTGACAGAAACGGAATCCTGAACAAATCAAGGTTCCTCCTGGGGCACAAAAATCCCTTTAAATGTAACGTGGAGGGGCTGAGAGAGGCATCAAAGGAAAGGAAAGGCCTTTCCTTTCCTTTGATGACTTTCTCAGCATTTCTGCTGCCCGATCATGATGCGATCGGGCAGCAGAAATGCCCACTACACACCAGGGAGTTTTTTTTTTGTTTATGCATAAGGGGAGTGCCTCTTGGGAAAGGGCCGCCCCCCAAGGAGGCAAATTATTTTATGGCTGCTTCTGCCACCCATAACTAGACACCTAGGATCTTTTTTATATTCTTTTTTTTGTTTATTTTTTTTGTGGGGAGCTCCCCTTAGGCAAGGGTCTCTCCCCTGGGGGTAAAATTAATTCTAGGCCATTTCAGCCCCCCTTGGAGGCAGATCGACCTATTTTTATCAGGCCAATATGCTCCAAAAGGGGCAGAAACCACTGGGCACAAGGTTTTTTTTTTATTTGCGCCACTTTCACACAAGGGGAACGACCCTTAGGCAAGGGTCGCTCCCCTGGTGGGGTCAAATTTATTTTAGGCCATTTCTGCTCCCATTGGGGGAAGATTGGCCTGTTTATATTTGGCCAATCTGCCCCCGGGAGGGGGGCAGAAACCACTTAGGCACCAGGGATTGGTGTGTGTATGTGTGTGTTTTGTTTGGGGGGCAGCCACTTGGGGAAGGGTCGCTCCCCATGGGGGCACATTACTGTTGTCCATATCTGCCCCCCTTGGGGGCAGATCGGCCTATTTTTGTAAGGCCCATCTGCCCCCAAGGGGGGGCAGAAAGCCCACCAGAGACCAGGAAAGTTTTTTTTTTTTCAAAATAAGAGGGTGGGGGTATGGCTATACCCCCACCCCAAATAAATGTGGCCAAAGTTGTTCTGCCCACCAGTGGGCAGATGGGACAATTACCCCCGATCCACACCCCAGGAGTGCAGAAAGTCTACTAGATGCCAGGGAATAAAAAAAAAAAAAAAAAATAGTGTGCCGGTGGCTACCAACCAGTATGGGCATGGTTATGCCCCCACCCCTTAGGGTTCTAAGGAGGCCAAAACAAGAAGAAGAAATCTTTTTAGATTGCTGCTCCATTGTAAGACGACAGTCCAGCCAGAAGTCAAGGCTCTTTATATGAACCTTGGGATGCGGAAAGTTGCTAAAAACCTCTGGATATAATGCCGAGAGATTAGAAGGGGCACCATTGCCTACAACCATCACCTCTGACTTTCCGTCATTAAGTTTCAGTTTGGACATATTCATCCATTTGCCAACGTCCGCAAGGAAGATGGAAAGATTCACTAAAGAAGGATCCTTGGTATTGGAAAGAGATACTACTAGTTGGGTATCGTCAGCATATGTGACCACTGAAAGGTCATATGGTTTGACAACTTTAGCTAAAGAAGAAAAATAGATATTAAAAAGAGTAGGGCTCAAAGAGGAGCCCTGTGGGACCCCACAAGTGAGGGGAAAACTGTCAGACAGAAAAGAACAGTCAAGGACTTGGAAGGTTCTTCCATTAAGGAAAGAGGAAAACCATGATAATGCTGTACCATTTATCCCTATACTGGAAAGCCTATGAAGGAGGGTATGGTGATCTACAGTGTCAAAAGCGGCACTGAGATCAAGTAGAATAATAGCTGTGTGCCCTTCATGATCTTGGTAGGTTTGATAATTTTGATGTGTCCAGATAGTGTTTTGGGGCGTTTCCTTTTGCGGACAATATGCCTACACACACAAGTGAGGTATCACTTTTATCAGGAGACTTGGGGGAACGCTGGATAGAAGGAAATTCGTGGCTCCTCTCACATTCCAGAACTTTCCGGCACCGAAATGTGAGGAAAAAGTGTTTTTTGGGCCAAATTTTGAGGTTTGCAAAGGATTCTGGGTAACAGAACCTCGTGAGAGCCCCACAAGTCACCCTGTCCTAGATTCCCCTATGTGTCTAGATTTAAAAAATGCACAGGTTTGGTAGGTTTCCCTAGGTGCCGGCTGAGCAAGAGGCCAAAATCCACAGCTTAGCACTTTGCAAAAAAAGAGCTCTTTTCTTTGGGAGAATGTTATGTGTCCATGTTGTGTTTGGGGCATTTCCTGTCACAGGCACTAGGCCTACCCACACAAGTGAGGTACCATTTGTATCTGAAGACTTGGGGGAACGCTGGGTGGCAGGAAATTTGTGGCTCCTCTCAAATTCCAGAACTTTCTGTCACCAAAATGTGAGGAAAAAGTGTTGTTTGGCCAAATTTTTAGCTTTGCAAAGGACTTTGGGTAACAGAACCTGGTGAGAGCCCCACAAGTCACCCCTTCCTGGATTCCCCTAGGGGTCTAGTTTTAAAAAATGCACAGGTTTGGTAGGTTTCCATAAGTGCCAGCTGAGCTAGAGGCCAAAACCTACAGCTAGGCACTTTGCAAAAAAACACATAAGATTTCAATGTAAAAATGAGATGTGTCCACTTTGCGTTTCTTGTCTCGAGCATTAGGCCTACCCATGCAAGTGAGGTACAATTTTTATCGGGACACTCTGGAGAACACAGAATAGCAAAACAAGTGTTATTGCTGCTTGTCTTTCTCTAAATTTTTTCCTTCCAAATGTAAGACAGTGTGTAAAAAAGATGTCTATTTGAGAAATGCCCTGTAATTCACATGCTAGTATGGGCACTCCGGAATTCAGAGATGTGCAAATAACCACTGCTTCTCAATACCTTGTGCCCATTTTGGAAATACAAAGGTTTTCTTGATACCTATTTTTCACTCTTTATATTTCAGCAAATTAATTGCTGTATACCCGGTACAGAATGAAAACCCATTGTAAGGTGCATCTCATTTATTGGCTCTGAGTACCTAGGGTTCTTGATGAACCTACAAGCCCTATATATCACTGCAACCAGAAGAGTTCAGCAGACGTAGCGGTATATTGCTTTAAAAAATCTGACATCGCAAGAAAAAGTTACAGAGTAAAACGTGCAGAACAATGGCTGTTTTTTTTTCACCTCAATTTCAATATCTTTTTCTTTTAGCTGTTATTGTCTGTAGGGAAACCTTGTAGGATCTACACAAATTACCCCTTGCTGAATTCCGAATTATGTCTACTTTTCAGAAATGATTAGCTTTCTTGGATCCAACATTGGTTTCACACCAATTTCTGTCACTAATTTGAGGGAGGCTGAAAGCACAAAAAATAGTAACAATGGGGTATGTATCAGTAAAATGCCAAAATTGTTTTGAAAAATAGTTTTTTCTGATTCAAGTCTGCCCGTTCCTGAAAGCTGGGAATATGGTGATTTTAGTACTCCAAACCCTTTGTTGATGCTATTTTCAGGGAAAAAAACACAAGCCTTCTTATGCAGCCCTTTTTCCAATTTTTTTGAATAAAAAAAAAAAGAAAAAAAAATTTGCTCTATTTTTGCTAATTTCTTGGTCTCCTTCAGGGGAACCCACACACTCTGGGTACCTCTAGGATCCCTAGGATGTTGAAAAATAAGGACGCAAGTTTTGCATGGGTAGCTTATGTGGACAAAACGTTATGAGGGCCTAAGCGCGAACTGCCCCAAATAGCAAAAAAAAGGCTTGGCACCTGAAGGGGATAAAGCCTGGCAGCAAAGGGGTTAAACATCGCTAAAGTAAAGCCTGTAATGCGATTCTGTATTAGCAAAGGATGCCCTAAACATGCCCCTTCCTAATACCGAATCGCAAAAGCAAAATGCGATTCATTAAACAAGTTACCGAGTCGTATTTTGCTTTCGTACATAGAAAAAAGTATTTTTCCAGTAGGTTTGTACATCTTGCCACATGTCCTTTAAGATATGCAGAAGCGTAAGACAGGGGTGCGTGTTAGCTCCATTTTTATTTTCAATATATATCAACGAAATAGATGAGCACCTACAAACACTTTAGGTTGACACACCAAGAGTTTACCTTTGTGAATCAGGGCATAGATGCTTTTGTTCACCCTAAGAAGCCAGGGTATGCCCATACATGGGTCCTTTGCTCACTGTGCCACTGGATTCAAGCTAGCCTGACTGATGAGGGGTGATACCCCAACACTGGTCCCAGGATGCTTGTTTTTGGTCCAAGGAGGACCTGCCCTGGCAATTATTCGGGATGGACTGTTTCCATGGGGAGCAGCGTCAAGGCTGATTTGCATATGCTGGGTCCAAACTGGGGTGGCATGGTGAGCAAAAAGAATAATCGATTTAACTCAGATATGTGACTGGAGGTGAGTGCTTGAAAAGTTTCAGCACTCCGTCTGTTAGAAATGGAGTCTCTAGTTGGCAGAGGTACACACCCTTGTCCAAATAGGGACCGCAATCCTAGTCAGGGTAAGTCACACACAATCCAAATTATCCTGCACCCACCCTCTTGTAGCTTAGCACTGAGCAGTCAGGCTTCACTTAGAAGGCAATGTGTAAAGTATTTGTTCAATACATCTTACAGTAACACAGTGAAAACACCACAAAAATACACCATACAGGTTTAGAAAAATAGAAGATATTTATCTGGTTAAATTAAGGTAAAAAACTATAAAGGTTCAACAAGTAGAATGCAAAATATCACTTTTGCAAGATTAAAAAGAGTCTAATCTTAGAAATCAACAGTTTTCTCTTGTTTGCACAAAGTACCCAGTTTGCATAAAAAAACACTCACAGAGACAGCAGAGGAAGAGATGGCTGGAAAATTAGGGTGTGCGTCAGAATTTCCAGCATGGCACAGACGATGAGCCGGTTCTTTCCACGCAGCAAGGGGCTTTGTGTCGAGTTCTGACGCACAGTCTTGGATGCTCACTGCGATGCGGGTTTCTCTTTCACACCCAGGGACGATGCGTGGAAATCCCGGGGCATGCAGGATGAAGTCGCAGGTGTTGCGTTGATCCAGTAGGTGATGCATCAAATTTTCTGTCACACAGCAGGCCCTGCATCGGTTCTTCACTCTGGAAGTCGGGCTGCGTTGTTCCGGTACAGCTGTGCATCGATCCGGTAGGGCTGTGCGTTGAAATTCTGGCGGCAAGGCAGGCACTACATTGATTTGGGCTGTGTCGTTCCGGGTCAGTTGTGCAGCGATTTTCTAATCGCAAGGCAGATGTGAGTCGTTTGCGGCAGGCTGTGCATCGATTTTTGGCACACAAGGAGTTCCTTGAAGAGACAAACGGCCGTATGTATGAAAGCTTTTTCCCATAGACACAGAATGGGTAAAATCCTTTGGTACATCTGGCCCAAAGTCTTTTTCACCCTGAGACTTCAGAAAACAGGAGGCAGAGCACTTTGTTAGCAAAGTCAGATGGCAACAGGGCAACAGCAGGGCAGCAGTCCTTCTCAGCAAAGCAGTGCAGATGAGTACTTTGGGCAGCCAGGCAGTTCCTCCTGACAGGTTGCAGGTTCAGGTCCAGAAGTGTCTGAGTTGGTGGGGTCAGAGACCCAGTTTATATACCCAAAGATGCCTTTGAAGTGGGGGAGACTTCAAAGAGTGGTTTGAAGTGCACAAGTTCCCTTTTCAGTACAATCCTGTCTGCCAGGGTCCCAGTGGGAGGTTTGGCAGTCCATTGTGTGAGGGCAGGCCACTGTCCTTTGAAATGTTAGTGTCAGGCCCCTCCACCCTTCCAGCCCAGGAAGACCCATTCAGCATGCAGATGAGTGTAGGTGTGACTGGGTATCCTGTGTTTGGGGTTGTCTGGGTGAAATGCACAAGGGAGCTGTCAACCAGCCCAGCCAGACGTGGATTGGAGATCGGCTGCAAGGCACAGATGGATTTTAAGTCCAGAGAAATGCTCACTTTCTAAAAGTGGCATTTCTAAAATAGTGATATAAAATCCAGCTTCACCAATTAGCAGGATTTTGTGTTACCATTCTGGCCATACTAAATATCAATCTACAGGCCCTGGGCACATGCAGTGCACTTTACTAGGGACTTACAAGAAAATCAAATATACAATTGAGTATGAACCAATGTTACCATGTTTAAGGGAGAGAGTACCTGCACTTTAGCACTGGTTAGTAGTGGTAATGTATGCAGAGTCCTAAAAGCAGCAAAAACACTGTCAGTGAAGTGGAGGGATGCAGGCAAAAAGTTGGGGGATGACCACCCCAAGGCTATCAGATCTAACATGTGTCCCCCCCCCCAGCTGAAAGTAGGGACAGTTACCCAACCCCTTTGGAGCTCTCATCGCTAAGGATGAAGTATCTGGAGAGACCATCAGCATTGACGTGGTCAGTCCCCGGACTCGACTGTAAAGTCTATCCCCTGTAGGGAAATGGACTACCTCGAGAGTTTAGGATTTTCACCCCTCATCTGCATGAGACATCTGAGGGGTCTGTGGTCTGTCTGAACCCAGAAGTGAGTCTCAAACAGGTAGGGTCTCAGATTCTTCAGTGCCCAGACCACAGCAAATGCTTATCTTTCTATTGCACTCTACCTCTGTTCCTATGGTACTAGTATCCTGCTAATGAAGACTACTGGTTGGTCTAGGCCCTCCTCATTCAGATGTGCTAGAACAACCCCTATGCCATGCTCTGAAGTGCCTGTCTGCACAATGAATTCCTTGGAGTAGTCAGGGGTCCTGAGCACAGGTGCAGTGCACAGGGCTTCCTTGAGAGAGTCAAACACTTTCTGTCCAATTCACCAACCTAGATATGAGTTCCGTTAAGGGGGACACTAAGGTGACGTAGCCCTTAACAAATCTGTGGTAGTACCCGGTGAGACCCAAGAAGGCTCTCACCTCTGTCTTGGTTCTAGGTGGTTGCCAGGCCTTGATTTTCTCAATCTTTGCCGGGAGGGGCTGCACTTTGCCACCATCTAGTACGTGTCCTAAGTATACCATGAAACCCTGCCCATTCTGGCACTTACTGGTCTTGATGGTCAGACCTGCCTGCTGCCTGAAGCACCTCCTTGAGGTGGAGCAGGTGTCCCTCACAGCTGGAACTGTAGACGGCAATGTTGTCTAAGTAGGCTGCGCAGAATGCATCCTTGCCAGCTAGGACCCCTTTAACCAACCATTGGAAAGTAGCGGGGGCATTTTCCATGCCAAAAGGGCATTACTCTGAACTGGTATTATCCCTCAGGAGTAGAAAAAGCAGATCTTCTTTAAGCCCCCTTAGTCAAGGCACTCTGCCAGTACCCTGATGTGAGATTAAAGGTGCTGAGCAATTTGGCAGCTCCTAGCTTGTCTACAAGCTCATCCGCTCGGGGGATGGGGTGAGTGTCTGTCTTCCTGACAGAGCTGAGACCCCGGTAGTCCACGCAGAACCTAAGTTCGGTAGTGGCAGCCTTGGGAATCAGCACCACTAGGCTGGACCAATGACTGCTGGACTTCTCAATAACCCCAGGAGCCAGCATTTTGTCTACTTCCTCCTTGATGCTAGTCCTCACTTTGTCTGACAACCTGTAAATGTTGTTGTTTACAGAGGGACTGTCTCCTGTGTCAATATCATGTTAGAGAGAATGACACCCTCCACTGACCGATCACCTTCTTTGGCATCGAGGAGGTCGAGGAGAGGTTCACTCTCCTCTTCCATGCCCTCATCTGTCACCAGAAGCATGCTGACCTCAGACCTCTCAAAATGAGGTTTCAGTCGGTTCTGGTGGAGGAACCTTAGGAGGTTTTTAGGGGACTTGAGGTCCACTAGATAAGTGGCCTCTCCCTTCCGCTCCTTGATTTCAAATGGGCCAGTCCAGCGGTCCTGGAGGGCCCTAGGCCCTACTGGCTCCATCACCCAAACTTGTCACCAGGTTGAAACTCTACCAGGGTGGCCTTTTGGCCATACCATTGTTTCATAACCTCTTGACTGGCCTCTGGGTTGCTCTTGACCTGTTTCCAGAAGCACTGCATCTGGTTGCAGAGGGCCAGCATGTAACTGACCACATCCTGGAGGGGTTTCCTGGGAGCTTTCTCCCACCCCTCTTTTACTATGCTTAGGGGTCCCCTGACAGGGTGCCCAAGAAGAAGTTCAAAGGGGCTGAACCCCAGCCCTTTCTGAGGCACCACTCTATAAGCAAAGAGAAGGCATAGCAAGAGGACATCCCATTTACGTCTCATGACCTCAGGGAAGCCTGTGATCATATCTGCAAGGTCTTGTTGAATCTCTCCACAAGCCCATTGGATTGAGGATGTAAGGGGTAGTGAACCAGTACGGCACCCCACACACATCCCACATAGACTTCATGTATGCCGATATGAAGTTTGTGCCTCTGTCAGACACAACCTCCTTAGGTAATCCCACACAGGTAAATATTCCCATCAAAGCTCTAGTCACCACCGGTGTAGTCATTGTCCTCAGAGGGATTGCCTCTTGGTAGCGGGTGGCATGGTCCACCAAAACCAGGATAAACCTGTTGCTTCAGGCAGTCTTGGGGTCCAAGGGACCAATGATGTTGATGTGCACCCTTTTAAAGGGGGTGCCAATGATGGGGAGTGGGATCAGGGGAGTCTTGAGCCTTTTCCCTGTCTTCCCACTAGCCTGGCAGTTTGAGTAGGACCTACAGAATGCATCTGAGGCCACCTGCATTCGGGGCCAATAAAAGTGGATGACAAGCCTGGCAAAGGTCTTGTCTTGCCCTAAATGTCCCATCAGGGGGATGTTGTAAGCCAGACCCAGTAGGAAGGCCCGGTAGCACTGGGGGACCACCAGCACAGGTGCTGCCCCAGCCTCTGGCACCTTAGGCTCACTGTAGAGGAGATCATTCTCCCAATATACAGTATATGGTGATCGCCAGAGGCTTTACCTGCTGCTTGAGCTGAGGCCTGTTGCCTCGGACCCTCAAGAGTGGGGCATTCCTTCTGCGCTTGGCAGAATTCCTTCCTGGTTGGCCCACCCTCAACTTGCCAGCCAGCAAGCTCAGGTAGGTTACCCAGGGCAGCAATGACCTCCCCAGTTGGCTTAGGGGCCTCCCGCTCAGGGATCCCGTCAACCACTGTGGGAACTTCTGGGACGGGTTTCCCGTGCCCCTTACCTCCTTCTCCTTGGCAGCTGTCTGGGAATTTTTCCAGGCTCCAGACGCCGTGACTCCCTTTCCGGTCAGCCATGGACCTTGTGGTAATGCAGACCCACTCAGGCAAATCTAACATCTCCAGATGAGACCTTAGCGCTACCTCTTTCCAGGTAGTATGCTCAAGGTCGTTGCCTAACAGACAACCTACAGGCATGGCAAGACTCACAGCTACTTTCAGAGTACCAGAGCCCCCCCCCCCACTCAAAGGGAACCAGAGCTACTGGTAGGTGGCTCTCATGGCTGTCAGCGACTATGACCTGGTGGAATGTATTGGGGATGACCTGCTCTGCTGATACCAGCTAACCCCTAAAAGTAGTCACACTGGCTCCTGTGTCAAGGAGAGCCTCCACCCTTTGCCCATTAATGGTGACCCACAGCCTATACTTGAAAGTATTTGTGTGCATGTGGGTTTTTGTCACCATTTCCTCATCTCCCAGGGACACTAGGGTCACCTATATCTGTTCCCCAAAGCTAACTGGGACTACCTCCTCCTCCAGTGCTACACTAGCCAACCCAGGTATCTGTCTTCCAGTGGGGGGGTTGTACCTTCTGGGGACACTTGGAGATGCCCCTAGAGTGACCATACTTAGTGCACTCTGTACACTTGGGTCCAAACCTCCCTTTCTTATGATCAAAGAACCCTGGTTTCTTTTTTAAATCAGACTGGGACTGGTTACCGCTATCCCCTTGGGAATTATTTCAGTTTTTTTTTTGAGAACTCCTTATTTTTAAGTTTTTCTCCCCCCTCATTCTTCTCGTGGGAATCCTGACCACGTTTGTGGGTCTCCCCCCCAGATACCTTCTTGGACACTCTTGTGCTAGCCCAGAGGTCTGCCTCCTCAGTAAGGTTCCTGGGATCAGTCAGCTTACTGTCAACTAGATGCTGGCGCAACTCTGTAAAGCAAATATTGAGCAAGGGGTCTCTCAGGATCAAATTATATAACCCCACATAATCATTTACTTTACTGCTGCGCGCCCGTCCATTCAGTGCCTTACTAGAAACATCAAAAAAGTCTACCCAAGTTTGTGTGGAGAGTTTGGTACTGTCCCTGAATTTCTGGCGATACTTTTTAGGGGTCAGTCTAAACTTGGCAAGTAAAATGGCTTTCATGAGTGGGTATGTGTTCTGGTCCTTCTTTTCTAATGTGAGAAGTGTGTCCCTCCCACTTATTGCTACATGCTTCCACATCCCCACTCCCCATTGCTCTTCAGGAACCCAGAAGCCCTTAGTGCAACTTCTTAGGCATCCAACCATTTGTCAATGTCATCTCCCACCAGATTACTTGGCACCACATCTCTCGGTATACAAACCTTTTTGTCTCCAGCAGGTCCTGTATGTATGCTGCCACCATCACTGCTGGATTTAGACTGCCTAGACTTGAGGTCCAGCTCTTTTAGACTCAGTTCCATAGCCAGAACTAGTTTTTTCTCAGCCAAAGCCCTCTCAGCTGCAGCCTCCACTTTATTGGCTTCTCTCTCAGCCTGTTGGGCTGCTCTCTCAGCCTCTCTTTCTGCTTTCCTCTCCTCTGCCTCCATGTTTAATCTGGCCAAATGCAGTTGAAACTCTATCTCCTCCCTCCTTTTCTCTGAAGATGTAGTGAATCCTAGTTTGTTTTAATGGGAAACAGGAGTTAGCTTAGCCTTTGGCTTGCAGACTCGTGCCCCTGTCACCTATTGACTTTTACCCTACTTAGCTTGCTCTGTTTTAGCACATTTATGTAATTAAATCTTTTAAGATGGCTGCCTTGTTTTTAGTTAGGCCCATGTTTTAGTTTTTCGTTATCAGTGCCACTGCGCTAAGGCGTCAATATCAAGTGACAAAGATAAACAAACTGTAGGTGTTCACATTAGGTACTTTACCTCTTCACGCCTTAGAGGAAATTGTTTATATAAATTACCTTCCCAAGCATGTCTTGTTATCTATTGTTTGGGAACAGACCCACATCAGGGGTCCAAGCAGATCTGTGTAAATACTACTCCATTAAATAGATAGTCGGAGGGATTCCAACCAGATGCCATCACTGCTATTGATGCTGTACGTAGCCTTGACGCTGACCCAGCCTTTGTTTCTCTACGGAGTCTGAGCTAGAGACCTCGTGCCAAGGTAAATAGGGTTGAGGGGATCTTCTCGTGGACAATATCATTGGCAGATTAGGTTTATCACACCTAGCTCACTTTTAGGTTAGAGATTAGGTACATGACATTAGGGTAGTAGGGCATATTTTATATCTCATATCATTTCATGTCATTGCAAGATGGTGGGGGTCTTTGCATTAATGACTCTTTGTAGGAAAGTACTATCTTTCTTGGCATGTTACCCCCATTTTTACCTGTATGCCAGTATGTTTTTGCCTGTCTCACTGGGATCCTGCTGGTCAGGACCCCAGTGCTCATAGTTTATGGCCCAATGTGTGTGTTGTGTATAGTGCTTAACTGTGTCACTGAGGATCTGCTAATCAGAACCTCAGTGCTTATGCTTTCTCTGCTTTTAAATTTGTCATTATAGGCTAGTGACTTAATTTACCAATTTCAATTGGCACACTGGACCCCCCTTATAAGTTCCTAGTATATGGTACCTAGGTACCCAGGGCATTGGGGTTCCAGGAGATACTTATGGGCTGCAGCATTTCTTTTGCCACCCATAAGGAGCTCAGACAAATTCTTTCACTGGACTGCCACTGCAGCCTGAGTGAAATAGTGTCCATGTTATTTCACCGCCATTTTCTCTGCACTTAAGTAACTTATAAGTCACCTATATTTCTTACCTTCATTTAATGAAGGCTAGGTGCAAAGTTACTAAGGCCCGTATTTATACTTTTTTAGCGCCGCATTTGCGTTGTTTTTTGACGCAAAAACGGCGCAAACTTGCAAAATACCATTGTATTTTGTAGGTTTGCGCCGTTTTGCGTCAAAAAGTGGCGCAAATGCGGCGCTAAAAAAAGTATAAATACGGGCCTAAGTGTGAGGTCATCCTTACACTAGCAGAGGTGCTTCCACATAGTTCAGGGCCAATTACCAGGACTTTGTGAGTGTGGGGACACCATTACACGCAGGCACTACTTATAGATCAATACCTATATGTAGCTTCACTATGGTAACTCCAAATATAGCCATGTAAGGTGTCTAAGATCATGGAATTGTCCCCCATTCCAAATCTGGTATTGAGGAGCCAAATCCATGCATCCTGGGGCTCCACCATGGGCCCCAGTACTGCCAGACCAGCTCTCTGAGGCTTGCAATGCAGCTACAGCTGCTGCCACCTCACAGACAGGGTTCTGCCCTCCTGGGGTCTGAGCATCCAGGTCCCAGGAAGGCAGAACAAAGCATTTCCTTTGGGAGCAGGGTGTTACACCCTCTCCCTTTGGAAATAGGTGTTACAGGCTGGGGAGGGGTAGCCTCCCCCAGCCTCTGGAAATGCTTTGAAAGGCACAGAAGGGGCCCTCCTTACATAAGCCAGTCTACACCGGTTCAGGGACCCCCCGTCCCTGCTCTGGCGTGAAATTGGACAAAGGAAAGGGGAGTGACCACTCTCTTGTCCATCACCACCCCAGGGGTGGTGCCCAGAGCTCCTTCACTGTGTCCCAGACTTCAGCCATCTTGTTTCCAAGGTGTGGGGACACTCTGGAGGCCACTGAGTAGCCAGTGCTAGCAGGTGACGTCAGAACCCCCTCTTGATAGGTCCATACCTAATAAGGTAGCCAATCCCCCTCACAGGGCTATTTAGGGTCTCTCCTGTGATTTCTCTTCAGATTCTACTTGCAAGTTCCCAGCAGGAATCCTCTGCAACTACTACTTCATGCTCTGACCTCGGATCAACCACAGACTGCTCCAGGAAATGCTTTAACAGTAACAAAGTATCCAGAAGGGCTACTTTTCCTCTGCAACTTCAGCTCCAGCCAGCAACTGCAACAGTTTCCATGGTGTGCCCGCTTTGGGTATTCCCTGTCTTCAACCTGCACCAGAAGGACTGAAGAAATTTCCTGTGGAGTGACAGTGTCACTCCCCTGCTCAAGCAGGCACCTTCTAAGTCGACGACAGGTTCTCTGAGACTCCTCTCCTGGTGACGAGCATGCTCCTTGGAACACAGAGGGTGTACCCTATTGACACAGACTGTCCTGAGGTCCTGCTGGCCCAATTTAGCGGAGTTAAGACCTTGCCTTCCTTGAGAACGACAGTACCCCTGTGCACCGCAACTTCTTCACCTCCTGAAGCCTCTGTGCACTATTTGCTAAATTCCATCATGCACAGCCTGGCCCAGGTCCCCAGCACTCTATCCTGCGGCGCTCAACTCGCTGAGTTGACCTCAGGCGGCATGGGACCCTCCTTTGTAGTGCTGCACCAACAGCATTTTGCACCTCCTTTGACCCCGTGCCCTGGGACTCCGGTGGGTGCTGTATGATCTTCTAAGGTCTCTCTGAAGTACTGAGAGCCCCCTTTTCCGCCTCACACAGAGTAGAGGCCCCCAGGTCCCTCCTGGGTCGAGACAGCGCCACTTTGATGGAAAACGTAACTTTGCCAGAACCAAGGCTTGTCGGAGGAATCCAGTGTTAAAACTCGCCTGCTCTTCGTGGGACATCCAGTGCATCATGGAAGAACCCACTCACATCTTCCTTGGGTGCATTTCTGCAGTCTTCGTCCAACCGGGGACTCTTCTTTAGCACCCTCTTCTGGGTTGGCAGGGGCTCCTGTCCTTCCTGGAGTTTCTTTCGACTTCTGGACTTGGTCTCCTTCCTTTGCAGGTCTTCAGGTCCAGTAATCCAGCAATTGTTGTTTGCAGTCTTGCTTGGTTCTTGCAATAACTCTAATCACAACTTGTAGTGAGTCCTAAGGAAACTTGCAGTACTTTACTCCTGCTTTTCTGGGCTCTGGGTGAGGTAATTTACTTACTTTTGCTGTCTTCTTACTCTCCCAGTGATTCTCTACACACTACACTTGTCTTGGGGGAATTTGTGATTCTCATTCCACTTTCTTAGTATATGGTTTGAGTTGCCCCTAGACCTATTTTCTCCCATTGTTTTCTATGGCATTTCCTTTGTTTGCACTATCCTATGTCTAATTACTAACCTTATGTTGGTGTCTAGTTTATATATTGTATATAATACTTACTTCCAGAAGGAATATTGCCTCTAAGATATTTTTGGCCTTGTTTCACCCAAATAAACTACCTTTATTTTTGGTAACACTGAGTATTAACTTGTGCATAATTACTGTGTAACTATAAGTGGTATTGCAGGAGCTTTGCATGTCTCCTAGTTCAGCCTAAGCTGCTCTGCTATAGCTACCTCTTTTAGCCTAAGCTGCTAGAACACTGCTACATTTCACTAATAGGGGGTAACTGGACCCGGTGTAAGTACCCAAGGCACCCACTACAAACCAGGCCAGCCTCCTACATTGGTAGTGCAGCGGTGGTTTCACAAGGAAAGCTTGCTCCAATACTTAGAGCTATACATAATATACGCCTAGTAATTTCTAACTTTCTAAAAAGTTCTTTAAACTTTACAAAGTTTACAAAGTCTGAAAAGTTTTCTTCTTTTCTCTGAAATGTTAGCTCAGTTAGTCTACTAACTTTTTACTCACTTTCCTAAACGTTTTCTCTTTCAATATGTCTTCTGGAGAAGCTACCCCTAGAGTTGTGAAAACAACCTATGAGAATCTTAACTTTAAAGGTTTGAGGGGGCTCTGTATTGAAAGAAGTTTAGGGATTTTGAATAACCCCAATAAGGAGTTCCTCTTAAATTTTCTCCTGAAAAATTACCAGGGACTTAGCACTGATCAGGATCACACAGAGGGGGAGTAGAGGAAGATTCCTACCAGGCAGGCCCAGAGAAGCACACTGATAATTGCAGGGAGGGTCCGTCCACTGATTTGTTTGTAATAGGCCCCTTAGTACAACTGGGAGTGGGAAGGGTTCACACACTAGTAGGGTTCCCCTCACACTTAGAGGCCAAGTCACTAGGGTGGCTCAAGTTAGGAACAGATCAGCCTCTGCAAATTCCAATGTTACTTCTGTCTCAGAGGTATCCCACAATTCTAAAACCTGAGGACCAGTCCCTAGATAGGGAACTCAGAAAGCTGAGGTTAGAAGAGGCCAGACTGAGGCTACAGCAGGAACAGTTGGCCTTAGACAGGGAATCCCTGGCTGTGAAAATGGAAAGGCCTTACTGCGATACTGGCCCCATTCGCACCTATGGGCCATTTTTGCGACATTTTTGCATTTCCAAAATTGTGATTTCTTAACTGGAAATCGCAATTTTGGGAATGCAAAACCCCAAGGTGCTGGGGGCCTAAGGCCCCCTCTGCTGCACCCCAAAAAGATTTTTAGGACATGTAAGGTGCACACCTTCCCAAAAGGGCATGTGTGATTTACATGTACATTGAAAAAATGCATTTTAAATGCATTTTTAAAATTTGCACATGGTTACCACCAAGTTCCACTTGGTGGCAAATAGCGATTCCTTAATGCCCAATTCGCATTAAGGAATTGCTTCTTACATGTGCTTAGAAATCGCAAATAAGGAATCCTTATTTGCGATTTCTTATTTAGAGAGGCGCAATTTGCGACTCTCTAAACAGGGTCGCAATTTTAAGGAATCGCTTGTGAGGAAATGCCTCCTTGGCATGGTTACCCCCTGACTTTTTGCCTTTGCTGATGCTAAGTTTTGATTTGAAAGTGTGCTGAGGCCTGCTAACCAGGCCCCAGCACCAGTGTTCTTTCCCTAACCTGTACTTTTGTTTTCACAATTGGCACACCCTGGCATCCAGGTAAGTCCCTTGTAACTGGTACCCCTGGTACCAAGGGCCCTGATGCCAGGGAAGGTCTCTAAGGGCTGCAGCATGTCTTATGCCACCCTGGGGACCCCTCACTCAGCACAGACACACTGCTTGCCAGCTTGGGTGTTCTGGTGAGGTCAAAACGAGTAAGTCGACAAGGCACTCCCCTCAGGGTGCCATGCCAACCTCACACTGCCTATGCAGTATAGATAAGTCACCCCTCTAGCAGGCCTTACAGCCCTAAGGCAGGGTGCACTATACCATAGGTGAGGGCACCAGTGCATGAGCACTGTGCCCTTACAGTGTCTGAGCAAAACCTTAGAAATTTGTAAGTGCAGGGTAGCCATAAGAGTATATGGTCTGGGAGTCTGTCATGCACAAACTCCACAGCACCATAATGGCTACACTGAAAACTGGGAAGTTTGGTATCAAACTTCTCAGCACAATAAATGCACACTGATGCCAGTGTACATTTTATTGTAACATACACCCCAGAGGGCACCTTAGAGGTGCCCCCCGAAACCTTAACCAACTACCCGTGTAGGCTGACTGGTTTTAGCAGCCTGCCACACTCGAGACATGTTGCTGGCCACATGGGGAGAGTGCCTTTGTCACTCTGTGGCTAGTAACAAAGCCTGTACTGGGTGGAGATGCTTATCACCCCCCCCTTGCAGGAACTGTAACACCTGGCGGTGAGCCTCAAAGGCTCACCCCCTTTGTTACAGCACCCCAGGGCATTCCAGCTAGTGGAGTTGCCCGCCCCCTCCTGTCACGTCCCCACTTTTGGCAGCAAGGCTGGAGGAGATAATGAGAAAAACAAGGAGGAGCGACGCCTGCAGAGGGAATCCCGAGGCTCCCCCTGACCACGACTGCCTGCTCCTCAGATCCCGACACCTGGTAAAGACTCTGAATCCGCAGCCCCCAGGACCTGAAGGATCCGAACTCCAGTGCAGGAGTGACCCCCAGGAGGCCCTCTCCCTTTCCCAGGTGGTGGCTACCCCGAGGAGCCCCCCCCCTTGCCTGCCTGCATCGCTGAAGAGACCCCTTGGTCTCCCATTGAAACCTATTGAAAACCCGACGCGTGTTGGCACACTGCACCCGGCCTCCCCCGTGCTGCTGAGGGTGTACTTTCTGTGCTGACTTGTGTCCCCTCGGTGCCCCACAAAACCCCCCTGGGCTGCCCTCCGAAGACGCGGGTACCTACCTGCTGGCAGACTGGAACCGGGGCATCCCCTTCTCCATTGAAGCCTATGCGTTTTGGGCACCACTTTGACCTCTGCACCTGACCGGCCCTGAGCTGCTGGTGTGGTAACTTTGGGGTTGCTCTGAACCCCCAACGGTGGGCTACCTTGGACCCAAACTTGAACCCCGTAGGTGGTTTACTTACCTGCAAAAACTAACAAACTCTTACTCCCCCCAGGAACTGTTGAAAATTGTACTGTCTAGTTTTAAAATAGCTATATGTGATTTATGTGAAAACTGTGTATGCTATTTGATTATTCAAAGTTCCTAAAGTACCTACCTGCAATACCTTTCATTTAAAGTAGTACATGTAAAATTTGAACCGGTGGTTCTTAAAATAAACTAAGAAATATATTTTTCTATACAAAAAACTATTGGCCTGGAATTGTCTCTGAGTGTGTGTTCCTCATTTATTGCCTGTGTGTGTAAAACAAATGCTTAACACTACTCCTTTGATAGACCTACTGCTCGACCACACTACCACAAAATAGAGCATTAGAATTATCTCTTTTTGCCACTATCTTACCTCTAAGGGGAATCCTTGGACTCTGTGCATACTATTCCTTACTTTGAAATAGTGCACACAGAGCCAACTTCTTACATCGCTATTTTAACGATTCCTTAAAATTGCTTTCAGAATGCCTTTAATACATTCTGAAATGGCTTTTTGGATTCGCAAACGGGCATTCACACCGTTTGCGAATGCAAAAAGTTTTCATACATCTGGCCCTATAATATTAGGGAACCCTCATTTGAATCCAGAAATATGCATACATTTGTCCCTCCTTACAGGGATGGAGATGACATATACAAGTGGTTTGCTGTACTTGAGAGGGCCTGCAAAGTTCAGAGGGTCCCTCAAGTTCAGTGGGCTGCTATCCTGTGGCTATCTGTCTCTGGCAAGGGCAGAGACAGACTCCTTATTGTCAGGGAATATGATGCAGATAACTACTACATTCTTAAAAGTGCACTCTTAGATGTTCTCGGCTTAACCACTGAACAATACAGGATAAAGTTCAGAGAGACCAGAAAGGAGTCATCACAGGATTGGATAGATTTTGTAGACTGTCCAGTGAAGGCCCTAAAAGATTGGTTAAATGGTAGTAAGGTGACTGACTATGAAAGCCTATATAACTTAGGCCCTCATTACGAACATGGCGGTCCGTTCCGCGCCACCGGCGTATGGCGGTAAAAAACACCAACAGAGGAACGGGCCGGATTGCCAAATAATGAACCAAATGAAAGACAGTCATTCCGAAAACCACCCACCGCCAGCAGAGGAGTGCCGCCGCCGCCGGCACAGTCCACCCACATGCCGAAAGGCCCAACCCACCCATCAAATAATGAACCACCAGTCCGCCGCCAGTTCCGGGGCGGGAACCACCGCCACGCAAAGCCAGGCGGAAATGAACCAAATATAAGGAAACACTCACCGCAAGACCCACACAACGTGCCGAAGCAGACATGGATAGAGAGCTGCAGATCATGCCAGCCCTGCTCCTTGCCATATACCTCCACGACTGAGACCGCCGACGAAGATGATGACGGTGAGTACCGCAACCTAAGAAACAACGGAGGAAAGGGCCCAGTCACATACCCACCAACTCCACCCACCCTGCAACGCCCCCACAACCCTTCACAGCAGCACAAGTCATACACCCGACAGCAAGAGGTACTTACCCAACACAAGGCAAATCCAACTTGACCATAGTACATGCAAAATCCCCACACTCATAAACAATGAAACGAAAGAGCAGGGTTCAACACTGTGCCACCAGAACACAGGCCACACAGAAATATTTTATTAAAGCTCACAGAGCCAAATAGTCCAAACAGGGCCAATGGGCAGTCCGTACGGCTACAATTGCCATGGGCCACAACGAACCAAACCTGACTCCCACAAGTGCACGGTACTCCACCTAATGGGACAACAAAGGGCATCCAGGCACCTCACGGAACGGGGGCAGGTGGTGGTGGGGATTTGCGACGGGGTGGGCCTTGGACTTTTGTTTGGAAGGTGGAGGGGGGTGGGCTTGTCCTTTGAAGGGAGGGTGTTTTGAACAGGTGGAGCCAGATGGACTAGGCTCAGGCCGAGCCTTTTTTTCTCTGGGGAAGGGGCACAGGAATGTGAAGGGTGGACAGGGGTGGGCTGTGAAGTGGAAGGAGTGGAAAGGGCAAGGAGGTGAGCACTCTTAGAGACAAGACAGGGTGGGCAAGTGGGTTGGAAGAGGTCAGCATGGAGAGGAAACGTTTCTTAGGAGCAATTGGGGTGGTCCTGGATGAGGGCATGGGAGTGGAGGCAGAGGCAGTGGATGTATGTGGTGCAGGGGTGTGTGTAGTCGGTGCAGGTGACTGGACAGTATGCTGTGGTGTGGTGGATGTGTGACGGGTGGGTGTCTTGGTGCATTTGTGTTTTTGGAGGGGGTGGACACAGTGGGAGAAGACAGGCAGCTAGTGTGGATGTATGTTGTGTGGGTGTCTGCAAGTCTGGTGAGTGTGCTGTATGTGTCAACTACAGTAGTTGTGGTGAGTGCAGGTGTGGTGCATGGGGTGCATGTATGGATGTCTGCTATTGTGGTGAGTGCAGTAAGAGGAGCAGCAACAGTGCCTGAAGGTGCATGAGGGTGTTGATGTAGAGGGGACAGACAAGGAGGCGAAAGAGGTGGGCACACTGGGGGAAGTGGATGTTGTTGTGTGTGCATGTGTCTGTTGGCTGTGTGAATGCTTGTGGTGGGAGGTGTAGTGCTTGTGTTTAGAAGTGTGCTTCTTGTGTGTTGATGTGCTTGACTGCGTGTCTGAATGTGTGCCTTGGACCAGTGAAGGGAGTGGGGTGCTGGAAGGGGTAGAGCATGTTGAAGCGGGGATGGAA
The DNA here is from genome assembly GCF_031143425.1 of Pleurodeles waltl. Taxonomy (NCBI): domain Eukaryota; kingdom Metazoa; phylum Chordata; class Amphibia; order Caudata; family Salamandridae; genus Pleurodeles; species Pleurodeles waltl. The sequence goes on from NC_090444.1 coordinate 1,733,790,098, forward strand.
TGGCCAGGGGAACTGGCTGCCGTCCAAGAGGAGGCCAGAGCCTGAAAAGATCTCTGTAGGGCAGACGCGGCACCATGAATGCTTCCAGATAGGCATTTGTCTGCTGCATCTCTGATGCTAGCCCCTGGATTGCATTGACAATGGTTGTCTGCCTTACAGAGATGGTTCTCAGGAGGTCAATAGCCTCCTCTGTGAGGGCAGCAGGGCTGACTGGGGCAGGGGAGGAGGTACCTGGGGGGAAGGAGATGCCCACCTTTCTGGGTGAGTGGGCACGGCCAACTAGGTGGGAAGCAGAAAGGAGGGCGGTGATAGAATGGGGGTGGCGGAAGATGTAACTGTAGTGGTGTGGCCACTAGGGCCTGCCACCACTAGGGAGCCCCAAGTGGAGGAGGTCTCGGAGTCACTACCTCCTGTGGTAGTTGCCTCCCCCGTGGAACTCCCCCTCGCCCTCCCACCCACGGGTGCCCTGGGCATCGGATGACCTCGGAGGATCCGTGGGCCGCTGTTTCCCCAGTTGCCGGTGCCTTAGCTCCCTCACCAGATGTTGCTGCTGTACCAAACCAACACAAGAGAATAGGGATGGGGAGACAAAACAGGAGAGACAATTGTAACTAGCTGAATGGAGGTACATAATGGCCAGATATACACCCACCCAGAAGACACACCCAACAGGCAGCACCGTTGACTATTCCCATGGCCATGCCCCTGACTACTGACCAGACTACTGCTCTACACCCATCCCCTGGACTACCTAAGGAGGCGACGTGTGGGAGACCTGACAAAGACACACCTACACCCTTTCGGGACCTTTAAGTAGATGGACACCAGTCGGAGTCCCTGCCTCTAAGCAGCATGAACCCTAATGCACACAGGCACCCTTCCAGTCTGACGTTTGTGTAATGAGTACTCACCCCCTTATGACTGCTGTGCAGCCTTCAAGCGCCCATTCAGGTCTGGGTACACCCCCCCAGGATACGTCACATGAGGGGGGTCAGTGCCCAATGGGCAACCCTTCCACGTTGGCAGGACTTCCCCAGCTGAGCTTCACAGATCTTATGCGCCCAGCACCGCAGGTCTTCCCACCTCTTTCTGCAGTGGGTGCTCCGCCGGTTGTAGATCCCCAGGAACCGCACCTCCTTGGGGATGGAATGCCAAAGTGCCCTCTTCTGGTGGGCGCTGACCTAAAAAGGTGGCACAGATATGGAACACAGAGGTCAGGCACTTGCAAGATAGGTACAGCTGGCTAATTGTCCACTATGGGACGGACAGTACTATCAGCTTACAGGCCATACGCACGCAGCATGCCATGCACCACGGCCCATGTAGACTCAGATGTGCAAACATATCTCCATTCAACACCATCCATTACACCCAAACAGTGCCCCCCTGTAGACGGGTCTCATCAACCGCGTCTCACAGCGCTGCAGACTGGCGCCTTTTGCGCGCTTCATCCGGAGCCCTCGCACGTTCCCATGGGAACGCCCGAACGCCGCCGGAGCCGTCAACACCGGATTTCCGGGTTTCGGGAGTAAAAGGGAGGACAGACTTCCAGGAAGGGGAGGAGTTCACTGGAACCAGGGGCCGACGACCGGAGGAAGAAAGAACGCCGCAGGGAGAAGACGCCGACGCCGTAGAAGAGGAGAAGACGCTCCACCAGAGGGACGATGAATCGAGAAACCCGGATACAGATGAAAATAGCCTCTGCCACGGCCCCGGAGGGTCGTGGCTTCACAAGTTACGGTCCTTGTTACAGGGACGGAGGTACCCTATAGACAATATTAAGAAGGGGGAGTACATGCAGGGAGGAGGAGGTGGGGGTTAAGACAGGGAGTGTAACAGGGGACAAAACCACAACAGACGAGATGATGGGCTGAGCACTAAAGAGTGTTGCACAAGTACCTCAGAAAAACCCCATCACGCCTCACTATCCGGTTTACTCCTATACCTGTTCACCTCTAACACACCACTCTTTTCCCTTCCCCCCTGCACTTTCTCTTATGGGGAAAACGCACTGTCCAATAATCCGCAAGACCTAAAGGAGAAGAAAAGACAGAGACATTAAGACAAGAAGACTCTACGTGGCACTGTCCCTATTGTACCTTGGTGTTTTTGCATTCCATGAACATTCTTTTTCACTTCGTCTTTATAAAAACAAATAAAAAACCCTTTTCTTCACATCATATATAACGGCCCAGAGTCCTTTGTACCGCCAAGCCTTCCACACCCCCAAACCCAGACTCACCTGTACCTCTGGCCATCCGTACAGTTTTGCATACAGGGGCAGGACCCTGTCCACTAGCCTCTCCAATTCCTCCTGGGTGAAGGCCAGGGCCCTTTCCCCTGCAACACGATCCACATCCATTGCCAGAGGCAGGCCACAGCAGTACACACAGTGGAGTACCTGTCCGCACGAGATCAGGGAGTCAAGTGAATAATCGATAACGAACTCGCGTACGTTCCGCAGCGGTGTGCACCATCACCGGCGGCGACGATCATGATACGCCAGTATTCCCCATTGGCATCCATGTTAACCAATGACGGTGTGAGCGTCGGTAAACACCGCCTTACGCTGTGACGTCAACCGCTAGTGGTATGAGGTCACTTCCACAACGAAAGGCCTGGATTAAAGTGGGCAGACATTTTGGCAGTAACTACGCATCTATAAATAAAACTTTGCACAATGCAGGCCCTACTAGCCACATAAGGCACCTAAGCATGTGTCCATTCCGTAATATACCACACATGAAATACTCTGTTCCCTCATTGTGATGTAGATCTGTCAGGAAGCAGTTAATGTAGAACACTACAATGAACTATGCAGTGCACAAATGATGAAATGTGTGCCTATGTATGTGTTTTCATCACACCTTTTTAAAACCCCTCGTAGGTACCGACCCTTGTGGCGAGGAAGGGCACCATCGGTGTACAGACCACTTGTGGATATGAGGACCATGGTGGAGTGTGAGATCATAATCAATTATCGACTCACACGTGCAACAATTCAGGATCTTTGTGCTTTACTGGATCCTGCATTAACTCTGGAAAATCGTAATCAGCATGCCATCCCTACTGAAGTGCAGGTGCTCTCCGCACTCCATTTCCTGGCCATGGGTTCATTTAAAGTGACAGTGGGGATGGGTGCTGGATTTTCACAGCCAATGTTCAGCATGGTACTGACAAGATTTCTGAATGCATTTGTATGACACCTGCAGTCCTATGTGAGGTTTCCCTAAAGTACTGACCTCCCTGCCATCAAGTCTGAATTCTATGCCTTTGCCAACATACCCCATGTTATAGATGCCATCAATGGCACCCACATACCGATCATCCCCCCAAGAGTGAGTGGACAGGTGTACAGAAACAGAAAGAACTTTCACTCCATGAACATCCAATTAGTATGTACTGCAGACCAGTACATCTCACATGTGAATGCCATGTTCCCAGGCTCAGTCCATGATTCCTTTGTGTTGAGGAACAGTAGTGTGCCACACAGGATGGAACAATTCCAAGAGGGCAGAGGGCTGATCATAGCTAAGTGTGCCTGTCACTAACTGACACATAGCAGACAGCCAGGCTGTCTTACTAAAGGGCAGAACAATGACGACTCTGTATTGTACCTTTTTCTAGGTGATTCTGGCTATCCAAACTTGCATTGGCTCCTGACACCAGTAAGGAATCCCAGGACGGATGCAGAGAGAAATTACAATGAGGGCATGGACGTACTAGGAGGGTGATAGAGTGAACTATAGGTCTCCTGAAGGCTAGATTAAGTTGTCTACATATCTCTGGGGGTTCCCTGGCCTATGGGCCTGAAAAGGTATGTAGAATAGTGGTGGCCTGCTGCATGCTGCACAATGTGGCAGTGAGACATTCTGGCCCTCATTACAACATTGGCGGTAAATGGCGCTTACCGCCGTGCAGAAGACCACCAACACACCACTGCGGCCGCGGAATTCCGCCACAGCTATTACGACCCACAGCTCAGAATCCGCCAAAATCTAGACACCCACACAAGTCCGCCACACCAAAGGTCAGTGATAAAATGGCGATAACAAAACCTCCACAGTCACGCCAACAGGAATATGCCCACACTATCACGACCCACGAATCCACGCGGTGGTCTTTCAACCGCGGTATTCCATTGGCGGTACACACCGCCGCGCTCAAAATACACACACATTTACAAAACACACCACATTGGACAATTCAAAATACACACACCTGATACACATACACACACCACTCCAACACACCCAACAAAATATAAAACACACACACACATTACCCACAAACCCTTACTACCAAATATTTTGAAGACAGCCAGAGAGACAGCAAAGCAAATACAACACCAGCATACAGAGGCACACAACACCATCACACATACACATCCACGCACAAAACACCACACACCCCTAAACATCACCCCGCACATCACAACATACACCACTTCACACATCACCCACACCACCCCATGGCACCGCAGAGACACCCCAGGTTCTCTGAGGAGGAGCTCAGGGTCATTGTGGAAGAAATCATCAAGTTAGAGCCACAGCTATTCGGATCACAGCTGCAGCACACCACCATAGCTAGGAAGATGGAGCTATGGCACAGAATCGTGGACAGGGTCAACGCAGTGGGACAGCACCCAAAAACACGGGATGACATCAGGAAGAGGTGGAATGACTTACGGGGGAAGGTGTGTTCCGTGGTCTCAAGACACAACATTGCGGTTCAGAGGACTGGCAGCGAACCCCCACCTCCTCCCCCACAACTAACAACATGGGAGGAGCAGGTCTTGGCTATACTGCATCATGAGGGCCACGCAGGAGTAGCTGGAGGAATGGAATCTGGTAAGTCAAAGATTTAACTACTTCATCCCCCACCCTACCTGCATGCTATCACATACCCCCGCCCCCATCACTCCAACTCCTCACATATGTCCCACTATCACAAACCACACATCCCAACACCAAGCCCTGCATGCAACAACAGAGCATGGACACCCATCACCAATGCATGTCCCCAACACATGCCCACACAGACCCCTAAACAATTATCACACAAGGTCCTACACAGGAATGGAAGCATGGGGGTACAGGGTCACCCACCCACTGCACACTATGGCACACACAGATGCAATAATCATGCCTTTACACCCCTGCATGACCCCTACCCAACGTCACCGGACAGGAGGTTCCAGACATGTCCACTCCACCCACAGAAGAGGCCCACAGTGATGACAGCAGATCTGTCCAACTGGATCTAGATGACCAGCCTGGCCCATCTGGGACCTCGGGACAGTCGGTTCCCCTGACACAGTCACAGGCCACCACAGAGCCTCCACCCTCAGGAAACACCAGTACAGCACCCACCCAGCGGGCCCATACCTCTGCCCCCAGGACATATCAAGCAGCTAACCCACCATCCGAAGAGCAGCAGGGACCTGGGACAGTGGTAGTGGGCACACGGTTCAGGGGACAGAGGCCCAGGAAAACCAGAGAACTGGGAGGGCTGCTGTGTGACAGGGGGAGGACAAGCCCAGGGAACCCACTCTCCACGAGGCCCTCTCCAACATCATGGGCGCCTACCATCATTCCCAGGAGACGATGGCAACGGTACTGGCAAAGTTTCAGGAGACCCAGCGGCTGCAGGAGGAACAGTATTTGGGGTTCAGGGAGGAACTCAAATCCATCAATACCACCCTGGGCACCATTGTAGGGGTGCTAAAGGACCTCGTGAACACCAGGAGGTACACTGTGGCACAACAAGGGGCCCCTGACACCAGCCTGGACGATGAACTGCCCACCACCTCCACCGGCGCTAGCGGACAGGAGGCACCACTACAGGACCACAACACAAGCACCCCACCCCCTGCAGATGGAGAACCACCCCACAAGCGGTCCCTGAGATCCAGGACAAAGACAGAGAACAATACCAAGACCCCCGCCAAGAAATTAGACCACCCTGAATGCCATCCTTCTGTCCCACTTTGTCACACTGCCCATCCTTAAACTGCCCTAGCTCCACTTCCTATGCACCTGTGAGACTAAGAGACTGGACTCTGCCATGGACATTCCTCCACCATCACCCCTGACCATTTTCCAACCCCCTCCACTATTTAGCACTTAAATAAACACCCTTAAATCACAAAACAATCTGGAGTCAGTCTGTGCTTTCACAATTGTATATTTGCAATAACTGAGGGAAATAGCAATGTCCATTGTATTGTCAACATACCTATGTCACACAGCTCTAGTCCATGAGGTAACATAGCAGAGGTCACACAGGGGGACCCACATCTGTGAAATCGAAAGGGAAAGTGACAAATCAGGGTCCATACACTGGGTGAAAGTCACAGACGGATGAGAGGTCGAACAATTTTATTAGATGTAGGAGGCGGTGATGTCTTCTTACCTGTGTCTCACTGGAAGTATTGATAGATCACAGTGTTTCTGTTGTCTATGTCCTCTTCTTCTGCCTCCTCTTCTTCACTGTCTACAGGCTCCACAGCTGCCACAACACCTCCTTCAGGACCATCCTCCTGCAGAAAAGACACCTGTCATCGCAAAGCCAAGTTGTGCATCATACAGCAGGCCATGATGATCTGGCACACCTTCTTTGGTGAGTAGTATAGGGAACCACCTATCATATGGAGGCTTGGGAACCTGGCCTTCAGGAGGCCGAAGGTCCTCTCTATAAACATCCTGGTTCGCCCATGTGCCTTATTGTAGCACTCCTCTGCCCTTGTCCTGGGATTCCTCACTGGGGTCAGTAGCCATGACAGGTTGGGATAGCCAGAGTCACCTGCAAATGTAGAGGGACAACTTTTAGACACACACTAACCCTTAGGGACAACCCCAGACAACTATTCACACTGTATAGGGTCCATGTCCTCACCTAATAGCCACACACGGTGCCTCTGGAGTTGCCCCATCAAATAAGGGATGCTGCTATTCTTCAGAATGTAAGCGTCATGCACTGAGCCAGGAAACTTGGCGTTCACATGGGAGATGTACTGGTCGGCCAAACACACAATTCTGCACATTCATAGAATGGTAACTCTTCCGGTTTCTGTACACCTGTTCACTCCTGCAGGGGTGGGGACCAAGGCCACATGTATCCCATCAATGGCACCTAGGATGTTGGGGATATGTCCCAGGGCATAGAAGTCACCTTTCACTGTAGACAAATCCTCCACCTGAGGGAAAACGATGTAGCTGCGCATGTGTTTCAGCAGCGCAGACAACACTCTGGACAACACGTTACAGAACATTGGCTGGGACATCCCTGATGCAATGGCCACTGTTGTTTGAAAGGACCCACTTGCCAGGAAATGGAGTACTGACAGGACCTGCACTAGAGAGGGGATTCCTGTGGGATGGCGGATAGCTGACATCAGGTCTGGCTCCAACTAGGCACACAGTTCCTGGATTGTGGCACGATAAAGTCTGTAGGTGACTATTACATGTCGCTATTCCATTGTCGACAGGTCCACCAGCGGTCTGTACACCAGAGGATGCCGCCATCTCCTCACCTGCCCCAGCGGATGTGCTTTATGGATGAGAACAGCGATCAGAGGGTCAGGCAACACTGAGGTACGAAATAAACAACTTTATTGCACACATTTGTCAATCTGCTATGTGCCTGTCTTAGTGTGTATGAAAGGCCTATATATGTGTGACACATTTAAAATTAATGCCATGTGGCTCCCTCAAATGGCGGCTGCCTGACCTGTAATGTGGGACAAGGGGATATGAGGTAACTGCGCTGGCGTTGTACACCGTTGCGGTAGGCGGTCGAAGACTGCGGCGCAATCCTGCATTGGTTAATATAGGACCCTATGGGTCCCAAGAGCCAATGATGATGTACGCCGGCAGTGACGGTACGCACTGCCGCGGACGTGACCGCCATTTTCTCTCTGTTCAATCACTTGGCTGCTGTGTCTTTAGTGTCCGCCAACGGTAGCGGTATTGCATGCACTGAACATGTCTTTCTACTTTCTTTCCCCCCCTCTTTGTGGTCTCCCTGTTCTTGTGTGCATTGCATTAGCATCATCAGGCGGAGGAGCTGTGCCACAGGAGCAGGAGGGAGATGCATCCCACATGGCCCTGGAGGGCAAGACTACGGACTCAGAATTCACCAGTGGGACGGAGGGCGAGGGGAGTGCCACGGCAGGGACAGGAGCTGAGACCACCAACACCGACTCCTCCTCTGATGGGAGCTCCCTTGCGGTGGCAGGCCCCTCTGTGCCCCTGGATATACAGGTACAGCTGCCACCCCCCCACCAGCGCTGCACTCCCAGCAGCCCCTCAGCGTGTGCCCCGTGGCCGCTCACCTAGGAGGGTGGGCATCTTCTTCGCCCCAGGTACCTCAGGCCCTGCACCAGTCAGCCCTGCTGCCCTCAGTGAGGAGGCCATTGACCTCTTCAGATCCCTCACTGTTGGGCAGTCTACCATTCTGAATGCCATCCAGGGTGTAGAGAGGCAGTTGCAACAGACACATGCATACCTGGAGGGCATTCATTCTGACCAGGCAGCCCAACAGTGAACATTTCAGACTCTGGCCTCAGCACTGATGGCAGCCATTGTCCCTGTGTCCAACCTCCGCCCTCCAACTTCCTCCACCCAGACCCAATCCCCAGTACCTCAGCCTATCCCAAGCACACCATCAGACCAGCATGCACACACCTCAACACACAAGGGTAGCTCTGGCAAACATAAGTTCCACACATCCCACAGGCACTCACACAAGTATCATACCCATGGAGACACACCAACATCCACTGCCTCCACTGTGTCCCCCTCCTCCACGTATCCCTCCTCCCTCCCTGTCACGTCTCCACTCACACCTGCATGCACTACATCTTCAGCCACTACCTCCATCACCAGCAAGCCCATCACCACACACCGCTCATGTGCACTCAGCACCCCAACTACCATTCACACATCCCCTGTGTCCTCTCCCGGTGTGTCTGTGAGCCCTCCTCCCAAAGTATACAAACGCAGTCACACACCCACCCAACAGCCATCCACCTCACGACAGCCTCCAGCCCATGCACCTTCACCCAAAGTCAGCAAACGAACACCTCCTACAACCACTACCTCTTCCTCCACTCCCAAACCCCCTCCATCTACCCATCCCAGTGTGTCTAAAAAACGTTTCCTGTCAAATATTGACCTCTTCCCTTCACCTCCCCAACCCCTTCCGTCCCCTAGGGCCCACCTTTCCAGGTCCCAACCCAGCACCTCAGCCACCACATCACTAGGAACATTGGTGCCAGCAGTAACCAGCTTCTGGAGTGCGCCAAGCAGCACGGCAGCTAGTGTCCCAAGGAGCGAGGCCAAGGACATTCCCCCACCTCCAAAACAAAAGAAGTTGCCCACAGCCCGGAGGGAGAAGGCCAAAACACCTGCCACCAAGGGCTCAGCCAGGACAACAGTTGGGAGTGGGAAGACAGCTGCGCCACCATCCAAGGTGGGGAAGGGCCAGAGAAAGAAAGGGAAGTCGCCGCCAACCTGCACGGCGGACAGGACCGCCACCGGCAACGCCACATGCACTGCCGCCACAGGCACCGCAGCCAGCACCCAGGATAATGTGCCCTTCACCTGCACCGCAGACACTGTGCCTTTCAGCAGCAGCAGCAGCAAGCTCAGTGAGCCCCCCACCAGCACTGCCACTCAGGACACCGACACCAGCAGCAAGACCAGCACCACCGCTCAGGACACCGCACCAAGCAGCAAGCTCAGTGAGGCCGCCACCAGCACCACCGCTCAGGACACCGCCACCAGCAGCAAGGTCAGTGAGGCCGCCACCAGCACCGTTGCTCAGGACACCGCTGCCAGCAGCACGCTCAGTGAGCCCCCACCAGCACCGCTGCTCAGGATACCACCGCCAGCAGCATGCTCAGTGAGGCCGCCCACCAGCACCACTGTCTAATGAGTGCCACAAACACAGCCGCTACTGAGCCCGCCACCAGCACCGCCAGCAGCCACGTCACATCCTGTGCCAATGGCACCACCGCCGACATGGCTGCCTTCCCCAGTGGTCATTTGTATGAGGCTGGTGGTCAGTTCCAGGGGCCTGGGCTGCTTCCGTGTTGCCCCACTATCAGTGGAGTGTCAGATCCATTAACTCAGTCCTTGGAAGGATGAAGCACTCTGGGCACAAAGCCCCCTCCAGAACCAGTGGAGAAAGGCATCCACTACCTCAGTCCTTGGCAGGATGAAACACTCTGGGCACCAAGCCCCCTCCAGAACCATTGGAGTATCACATCCACTACCTCTGTCCTTGGCAGGATGAAGCACTCTGGGCACAAAGCCCCCTCCAGACCCAGTGGAGAAAGGCATCCACTACCTCAGTCCTTGGCAGGATGAAACACTCTGGGCACCAAACCCCCTCCAGAACCAGTGAAGTATTACATCCACTACATCTGTCCTTGGCAGGATGAAGCACTCTGGGCACAAAGCCCCCTCCAGAACCAGTGGAGAAAGGCATCCACTACCTCAGTAATTGGCAGGATGAAGCACTCACAAAGCCCCCTCCAGAACCAGTAGAGACTGTTATCCACTTGAGAGAATGTGGCTTTGCACTCCCTAGGATAAAGCAGTGGGCAAACCACCCACTGGAGAGACTTGTGAGACTATGCCTTTGCACTCCCCAGGATAAAGCAGTGGGAAAACCACCCACTGGAGAGACTTGTGAGACTGTGGCTTTGCACTCCCCAGGATACATCAATGGGCATGGACCCCCCTCATGGAGCTGGCGTCGTGCACTCATCCGGCTAAGGTGCCCCCCTTCCCTTTCCCCCTGAGGTGCCTGTTTTATTTCGAACTAATGCCCCTGCAGTGTTCTCTCCGTTTGGAACGGGTATCTTGTGTGGGCATCGCCCATGCATTTTGGGCCCAGTGGTCCACGGACTATGTAGGTGCAGTACATGGACTTGAATCCTTGGTGTACATATTTGTTAATAGTGTATATATATTTTTGAGTAATGTTTTTTTCATGATTACAATCGTTCAACTAATATAACTCCTATATGCTGGCGTTCGATGTCTGCCTCTGGTGCTTTCCGTCTTCTTGGCCTGGTTTCGTTACAAAGGATTGTGGGGTATGTCTGGGGGTGTTTTATGGGGTTATGGATGTGTGTCAGGTGTGTGGGTTACACGCTTATCCAATGTGTGCACTTCTTGCTGTTGAGTCCACTTGCCGCCCGTGGTGGTCGGAGCCGTCAATGGTCGTTTGGCCTCCACTGTCCGCCAAGGTGATTTGTGCATCATTATTTGGAGGGCGGAATGTGGGTGTGCTTGGCGGTGGTGGGGTGTGGAGGTCCGGGATTCCCGCCGACAGGGTCATGGCGGGGAGTGGTGGTCTGGTGATTTTTGACAGGGTTGGGATTTTTGTTCATTATATGGCGGGTTTCCATTCACCGCCAATGGCGGGATTCTGCCCACCACTGCCACATCAGGCCCACAAAAATCCTCTGGGGTTGGGAGCACAAATCCTCTTCTCACAATAATAAAAAGCCAAGGTATTATCTCTGTCAAGCCAAAGGTCATTGGGCAAGTGATCCCACTTGTCCAAAATGAAACACCAAACCTCCCACCACCACAACCCCTACTGCTTCCACTAGTGCCCCTAGTAACAGCAGTGGTAGTGGGAAGAGCACTACTAATAGCCAGTCAAAGGGTGTAGCTGGGCTCACCATTGGTAATGTAGGGGGGTTGGTCTAGTTAGGGAGCTCACTGAGGCTGTTTTAGTCTCTGATGGTGGCATTGACCTTGCCACTTTAGTTGCTTGTCCCCTCAATATGGATAAGTGCAAGCAACTACCCCTGATCAATGGTGTTCAGGTTGAGGCCTAGAGGGACACAGGTGCCAGTGTCACTATGGTGATGGAGAAACAGGTTGGGCCTGAGCAGCACCTACTTGGTTATCAGTACCAAGTGACAAATGCCTATAGCAAGACTGTTAGCCACCCCATGGCTGTTGTGAATCTCAAATGGGAGGGGGGGTTACTGGTCCAAAGAAAGTTGTGGTAGCCACTGACTTACCTGTGGAATGTCTGCTCGGCAATGATTTGGAGACTTCAGCTTGGGCTGAGGTGGAGTTAGGGGCCCATGCAGTAATGCTTTGCATTCCTGGCCATATCTTTGCTCTTACTAGGGCTCAGGCCAAGAAGCATAGAGGATGGGCAAACTTAGATCCTGGAGCAATGGACCAAGTGCTTCCAAAAACTAGAGGTAGAAAGGGCAAACCCTTGTCCACTATCCCTCCCTCTCTAGAGGATTCCTCTTTTGATGAGGAGGAGTCAACTCCCTGTGCGGAACCTACACCAGAGGAGTTTGAAGCTGATACAGCTGAGCTTTTGGGTGCAGGGTGGCCTGCCAGGGAGGAACTGAGTGTGGCACAGCAGACCTGTCCCACACTGGAGGGTCTCAGACAGCAAGTGGCAAACAGCAGAATGGGGATGTCAATGACAGCCACAGAGCTTACTGGGAGAATAATCTCCTCTATACTGAAGCAAGGGACCCTAAACCTGGTGCCACCAGGGGACTTGTCATCCCCCTTCAGTACAGCGAACTCCTCCTAACTCTAGCTCATGACATTCCTTTGGCTGGGCATTTAGGCCAGAGTAAAACATGGGACAGACTTGTTCCACATTTTCACTGGCCCCATATGTCAGAAGTCACAAAGGAGTTTTTTCACTCCTGTGTCACCTGCCAAGCCAGTGGCAAGACTTGTGGCACCACAAAGGCCCCCTTAATTCCACTGCCAGTGGTTGGGGTGCCCTTTGAAAGGGTAGGGGTTGATATTGTTGGCCCCCTTGACCCTCCTTGTGGCGGTGGACCATGCCATGAGGTATCCAGAAGCTATCCTCCTAAGGACCACTACAGCACCTGCAGTGGCAAAAGCCCTCCTGGGAATCTTTTCCAGGGTGGGTGGGTTTCCCTAAGGAAGTTGTATCAGAAAGAGGTGGTGTAGGAAAGTACCATCTTGCCTGGCATGTTACCCCCATTTTCACTGTATGTATGTATGTTTTAGCCCCTGTGTCACTGGGATCCTGCTAGGCAGGACCCCAGTGCTCATAGTATGTGCCCTGTATGTGTTCCCTGTGTGGTGCCTAACTGTGTCACTGAGGCTGTACTAACCAGAACCTCAGTGTTTATGCTCTCTCTGCTTTCTAAATTTGTCACTGCAGGCTAGTGACTAAATTGACCAATTCTCATTGGCACACTGGTACACCCATATAATTCCCTTGTATATGGTACTTAGGTACCCAGGGTATTGGGGTTTCAGGAGATCCCTATGGGCTGCAGCATTTCTTTTGCCACCCATAGGGAGCTCAGACAATTCTTACACAGGCCTGCCACTGCAGCCTGAGTGAAATAACGTCCACGTTATTTCGCAGCCATTTTTCACTGCACATAAGTAACTTATAAGTCACCTATATGTCTAACCTTCACCTGGTGAAGGTTGGGTGCCAAGTTACTTAGTGTGTGGGCACCCTGGCACTAGCCAAGGTGCCCCCACATCGTTCAGGGCAAATTCCCAGGACTTTGTGAGTGCGGGGACACCATTACACGTGTGCACTATACATAGGTCACTATCTATGTATAGCGTCACAATGGTAACTCCGAACATGGCCATGTAACATGTCTAAGATCATGGGACTGTCCCCCAATACCATTCTGGTATTGGGGGGACAATTCCATGATCCCCCGGGTCTCTAGCACAGAACCCGAGTGCTGCCAAACTGCCTTTCCGTGGTGTCCAATGCAGCTGCTGCTGCTGCCAACCCCTCAGACATGATTCTGCCCTCCTGGGATCCAGGCAGCCCTGGCCCAGGAAGGCAGAACAAAGGATTTCCTCCAAGAGAGGGTGTTAAACCCTCTCCCTTTGGAAATAGGTGTGAAGGGCTGCGGAGGAGTAGCCTCCCCCAGCCCCTGGAAATGCTTTGATGGGCACAGATGGTGCCCATCTCTGTATAAGCCAGTATACACCGGTTCAGGGATCCCCCAGCCCTGCTCTGGCGCGAAACTGGACAAAGGAAAGGGGAATGACCACTCCCCTGACCAGTACCTCCCAGGGGAGGTGCCCAGAGCTCCTCCAGTATGTCCCAGACCTCTGCCATCTTGGAAACAGAGGTGTTGGGGGCACACTGGACTGCTCTGAGTGGCCAGTACCAGCAGGTGACGTCAGAGACCCCCTCTGATAGGCTCTTACCTTTCTTGGTAGCAAATCCTCCTTACTTGATAGCCGAACCTCCTTTTCTGGCTATTTAGGGTCTCTCCTCTGAGGTATTCTTCAGATAACGAATGCAAGAGCTTACCAGAGTTCCTCTGCACTTCCCTCTTTGACTTCTGCCAAGGATCGACCGCTGACTGCTCCAGAACACCTGCAAAACCGCAACAAAGTAGCAAGACGACTACCAGCAACATTGTAGTGCCTCATCCTCAACATTGTAGTGCCTCATCCTGCCGGCTTTCTTGACTGTTTCCTGGTGGTGCATGCTCTGGGGGTCATCTGCCTTCATCCTGCACTGGAAGCCAAGAAGGAATCTCCCGTGGGTTGACGGAATCTTCCCCCTGCTAACACAGGCACCAAAAGATTGCATCACCGGTCCTCTGGGTCCCCTCTCATCCTGACGAGCATGGTCCCTCGATCTGAGGAACTCTATCCAAGTGACTCCCACAGTCCAGTGATCCTTCATTCCAAGTTTGGTAGAGGTAAGTACTTGCCTCCCCACGCTAGACTGCAAACCTGTGTACTGCGTAATTTGCAGCTGCTTCGGCTCCTGTGCACTCCTCCAGGATTTCCTTCATGCACAGCCTAGCCTGGGTCCCCAGCACTCCGTCCTGCAGTGCTCAACCCTCTGAGTTGGCCTCCGACGTCGTGGGACCCTCCTTTGTGACTCTGAGCCAGCTCTGGTTCACAAATCTTTTAAGTTCCTACTCTGGTACTTCTGCGGGTGCTGCCTGCTTCTGTGGGGGCTCTCTGAGTTGCTGAGTGCCCCCTCTGCCTCCTCCTCCAGAGGGAGACATCCTGGTCCTTCCTGGTCCCCAGCAGCACCCAAAAACCTCTACCGCGGCCCTTGCAGCTAGCAAGGCTTTTTTGTGGTATTTCTGCTTGGCAACACTTCTGCAACCTTCAGCACGCCATGGGACATCTTCCATCCAAAGGAGAAGTTCCTAGCTCTCTTCGTTGTTGCAGAAACCTAAGCTTCTTCCATCCAGAGGCAGCTTCCTTGCATGTTCATCTGGGGTTTCCTGGGCTCCTGCCCCCCCTGGACACTATCGCGACACTTGGACTTGATCCCCTTGCCTTGCAGGTCCTGAGGTCCAGGAATCCGTCTTCAGTGCTTTGCTGGTGTTTGTGGTTCTTGGAGAATCCCCCTATCACAACTGTTGTGTCCTTTTGGGGTAGTAGGTGTACTTTACTCCTACTTTTCAGGGTCTTGGGGTGGGGTATCTTGGACACCCTGACTGGTTTCTTACAGTCCAGCGACCCTCTACAAGCTCCCATAGGTCTGGGGTCCATTCATGATTCGCCTTCCACATTTTTGAGTATATGGTTTGTGTTGCCCCTAGACCTATGTTCACCTATTGCATCCTATTGTAATTCTACACTGTTTGTATTACTTTTCTTACTCTTACTTACCTGTTTTGGGTTTGTGTACATATAACTTGTGTATATTACTTACCTTCTTACTGAGGGTACTCACTGAGATACTTTTGACATATTGTCATAAAAATAAAGTACCTTTATTTTTTAGTAACTCAGTGTATTGGGTTTTCTTATGATATTGTGCTATATGATATAAGTGGTATAGTAGGAGCTTTGCATGTCTCCTAGTTCAGCCTAAGCTGCTTTGCCATAGCTACCTTCTATCAGCCTATGCTGCTAGAAACACCTCTATTCTACTAATAAGGGATAACTGGACTTGGCACAGGGTGTAAGTACCACATGGTACCCACTATAAGCCAGGCCAGCCTCTACAGGTGGTAACTTCATGCCTGCATACCTCAAGGCAATGTGGAAGGAGTGTGGTGTTACCTGCAAGTTCACCACCCCTTATCATCCACAAACAAATGGATTGGTTGAGAGGTTTAATAAAACTCTCAAATGCATGATCATGGGACTCTCTGAGAAACTCAGAAGGAGATGGGATGTCCTCTTGCCATGTCTCCTTTTCGTCTACAGTGAGGTACCCCAAAAAGGAGTGGGCTACAGCTCCTTTGAGCTCCTCTTTGGTCACCCTGTTAGTGATCCCTTTACTCTTGTTAAGGAGGGTTGGGCACAACCTTTAAAACCTCCAAAGCAAGACATTGTGGACTATGTACTTGCCCTAAGATCTAGAATGGCTGAGTACATGAAAAAGGCCACTAAAAACATCAGGCCAGCCAAGAGCTCCAAAAGCAATGGCATGACCAGAAGGCTGTCCTGACAGAGTACCAACAAGGACAGAAGGTGTGGGTATTGAAGCCTGTGGCCCTAAGAGCACTCCAGGACAAATGGAGTAGACCCCATCTCACTGTGAAAAAGAAAGGTGAGGTCACCTATCTGGTGGACCTGGGCACTGCCAGAAGCCCCCTTTGGGTGCTTCATGTCAATCGCCTTAAGCCTTACTATGACAGGGTGACTTAACCCTGCTCATGGCCTCAGATGAGGGGCAGGAGGAAGAAAATGACCCTCTCCCTGCCTGACCTCTTCTCCACCACTGATGACTTAGTGGAAGGAGTGGTTCTGCCTCACTGCTGAGCAGAGGATGGACTGCAAAAATCTCCTAGGACAGTTTTCTGACCTCTTCTCTCTCATACTTGGTACAACTACCTGATGTGAACATACAATTGACACTGGAGACAATTTACCTGTCAACAGTAACAATTACAGGCAGCCTGACTATGTCAGAGATTGCATTAAAACAGAGGTTCAGAAAATGTTGGATCTAGGAGTTATTGAGGCCCCTGATATCCCCTGGGCCAGCTCAGTGGTGCTTGTCCCCAAACCACATAGCAAAGAAGGAAAGAGAGAAATGTAGTTTTGTGTTGACTACAGGGGTCTTAATACAGTAACCAAAACTGATGCTCACCCTAAACCCAGGGCAGGTGAGTTAATAGATACACTGGCACCTGCCAAGTATCTACGCACCTTTGATTTGACTGCAGGGTTTTGGCAGATCATATTGTCAGAGGATGCTAAATCAAAAACTGAATTTTCTACTGTAGGAGGGCATTATCAATTCACCATTATGCCCTTTGGTTTGAACAATGCACCCGCCACTTTGCAGAGGCTGGTGAATACAGTCCTCCAAGTTTTGGAAGCTTTCAGTGCAGAATACTTAGATGATATTGCTGTGTTTAGCTCCACCTGGGATGACCACCTGGTCTACCTCTGGAAAGTTTTGGAGGCACTGCAAAAGGCAGGCCTAACTATCAAGGCTTCAAAGTGCCAGATAGGGCAGGGGAAAGTGGTTTATCTAGCCCACCTGGTAGGTGGAGAACAGATTGAACCACTACAGGAGAAGATTCTGACCATTAGGGACTGGGCTCCCCTAGTACACAGACCCAGGTCAGAGCCTTCTTAGGTCTCACTGGGTATTACAGGCGGTTCATTAAGAATTAAGGCTCCATTGTTGCCTCGCTTAATGACCTCACCAGTAAGAAGATGCCTAAAAAGGTATTGGGGACAGCTAGCTGTCAGAAAGCCTTTGAGGAGCTTAAGTAGGCAATGTGCTCTGCACCTGTCTTGAAGAGCCCAAACTACTCAAAAAATGCATTGTCCAAACAGATGTTTCTGAATTAGGGTTAGGGGCTGTACTATCACAACTTAACTGACAGGGCCAGGATCAACCTGTTGCATTCATCAGCAAGAGACTGACTCCCAGAGAAAAGTGTTGGTCTGCCATAGAGAGGGAGGCCTTTGCTGTGATCTGGGCCCTGAAGAAGCTGAGACCCTACTTGTTTGGGACTCACTTCATTGTTCAAACAGACCACAAACCTCAATTATGGATTAAACAAATGAAAGGTGAAAACTCTAAATTGTTGAGGTGGTCCATTTACCTACAGGGGATGGACTTTACAATGGAACATAGACCTGGGAGTATCCACTCCAATGCAGATGGACTCTCCAGATATTTCCACTTAGACAATGAAGACTCATCTGGGCAAGGTTAGCCTTATTGTCCCTCATTTGGGGGGGATTTGTGTAGGAAAGTACCATCTTTCTTGGCATGTTACCCCCATTTTTACCTGTATGTCAGTATGTTGTTGCCTGTCTCACTGGGATCCTGCTGGTCAGGACCCCAGTGCTCATATTTTATGGCCTAATGTGTGTGTGTTGTGTATTTTGCCTAACTGTGTCACTGAGGCTCTGCTAATCAGAACCCCAGTTCTTATGCTCTTCCTGCTTTTGAATGTGTCACTATAGGCTAGTGATTTCATTTATCAGTTTCAATTAGCACTCTGGACCCTCCTCATAAGTCCCTAGTATATGGTACCTAGGTACCCAGGGCATTGGGGTTCCAGGAGATTCTTATTGGCTACAGCATTTCTTTTGCCACCCATGAGGAGCTCAGACAAACCTTTTCACAGGACTGCCACTGCAGCGTGCATGAAATAGTGCACACATCATTTCACAGCCATTTCCACTGCACTTAAGTAACTTATAAGTCTCCTATATATCTAACCTTCATTTAATGAAGGCTAGATGCAAAGTTACTAAGTGTGGGGGCATCCTTACACTAGCAAAGGTGTCCCCACATAGTTCAGGGCCAATTCCCAGGACTTTGTGAGTGCACAGACACCATTACACGCATGCACTACATATAGGTCGATACCTATGTGTAGCTTCACAATGGTAACTCTGAATATGGCCATGTAAGGTGTCTAAGATCATGGAATTGTACCCCCCTTTCCAAATCTAGTATTAGGGAGCCAATTCTATGCATCCTGGGGCCTCCACCATGGACCCCCAGTACTGCCAAACCAGCTCTCTGAGGCTTGCAATGCAGCTACAGCTGCTGCCACCTCACAGATGGGGTTCTGCCCTCCTGGGGTCTGAGCAGCTCAGTCCCAGGAAGGCATAACAAAGCATTTCCTTTGGGAGTAGGGTGTTACACCCTCACCCTTTGGAAGTAGGTGTTACAGGCTGGGGGGGTAGCCTCCCCCACCCTCTGGAAATGCTTTGAAGGGTACAGATGGTACCCTCCTTGCATAAGGAAGTATCACCGGTTTAGGGACCCCTTGTCCCCTGAACTGGCGCAAAACTGGACAAAGAAAAGGGGAGTGACCACTACCCTGTCCATCACCACCCTAAGGGTGGTGCCCACAGCTCCTCCAGTGTGTCCCAGACTCCAGCCAGCAACTGCAACAGTTTCCATGGTGTGCACGCTCTGGGTACTCCCTGTCTTCACCCTGCACCAGAAGGACCAAAGAAATCTCCAGTGGAGTGATGGAGTCACTCCCCTGCTCAAGCAGGCTCCTTCTAAGTCAACAACCGGTTCTCTTGGACTCCTCTCCTGGTGACTAGCATGCTCCTTGGAACACAGAAGGTAGACCCTTTTGACACAGACTGTCCTGAGGTCCTGCTGTCCCAATTTGGAGGAGCTAGGATCTTGCCTTTCCAAAGAACTACAGTACCCCTGTGCACCGCGTCTTCTTCACCTCCTGAGGCCTCTGCGCACGATTTGAAAAATTTCTTCAGGCACAGCTCGGCCCACATCCCCAGCACTCTATCCTGCGATGCTCAACTCGCTGAGTTGACCTTCGGCAGCGTGGGACCCTCCTTTATAGTGCTGCACCAACTGCATTTTGCACCTCCTATGTCCCCATGTCCTGGGCCTCCCATGGGTGCTGTCTGATCTTATGAGGGCTCTCTGAAGTGCTGAGAGCCCCCTCTTCATCCTCGCACAGAATTGAAGCCCCCAGGTCCCTCCTGGGTCCAGACAGCGCCACTTTGATGCAAAGCGCGACTTTGCCAGAACCAAGGCTTGTTGGAGGAATCCAGTGCCAAAACTCACCTGCATCCAACTTTTCTTCCAGGGACATCTAGTGCATCATGCAGGAACCCACTTACATCTTCCTTGTGTGCATTTCTGCAGTCTTCGTCCAAGCAGGGACTCTTCTTTTGCACCCTCTTCTGGGTTGGCAGGGGCTCCTGTCCTTCTTGGAGTTTCTTTCGACTTCTAGACTTGGTCTCCTTCCTTTGCAGGTCTTCAGGTCCACAAATCCAGCAGTTGTTGTTTGCAGTTTTGCTTGGTTCTTGCAATCACTCCAATCATGACTTGTAGTGTGTCCTAAGGAAACTTGCAGTACTTTACTGCTGCTTTTCTGGGCTCTGGGGTGAGGTAATTTACTTACTTTTGCTGTATTCTTATGCTCCCAGTGGGCATGTGAGGTGTTTAGGAACTGGGAATTGTACCTCAATCTGATTCTGGTATTGGGGGGCCAATCCCATGCACCATGGGGGCTCCACCATTGACCCCCAGTACTGCCAAACCAGATCTCTGAGGTTTCACTGCAGCCCCAGCTGCTGCCACCTCACAGACAGGCTTCTGCCCTCCTGGGACTTGGGCAGCCGAATCCCAAAAAGGCAGAACAAAGCATTTCCTTTGGGACAGGGGTGGTACACCCTCTCCCTTTGGAAATAGGTGTTACAGGCATGGCATCCTCCCAGAGCCTCTGGAAATACTTTGAAGGCCACAGTTGGTGCCCTCCTTGCATAATCCAGTGTACACTGGTTCAGGGGCCTCCAGTCCCTGCTCTGGTACAAAACTGGACAAAGGAAAGGGGAATAGCTATTTTCCTGTCCATCACTACCACAGGGGTGGTGCCTAGAGCTCCTCCAGAGTGTCCCTGGGTTCTGCCATCTTGTTTTCAGGATGGTCAGGGAACTCTCAAAGCATCTGAGTGGCCAGTGCCAGCAGGTGATGTCAGAGACCCCTCATGATAGGTGCTTACCTGGTTAGGTGACCAATCCCCCTCTCAGGGCTATTAAAGGTCTCTCCGTGTCCTCAAATTTGGATTGTAAGGCTCCAGCAGGAATCCTCTGCAACCTCTGCTTCACTTTCTACCATCGGATCAACCACAGAACTGCTCCAGGAACTCTACAACTGCAACAAAGTATCCAAGGAGGCTACTTCAACTCTGTAATTTCAGCTCCTGCCAGCAACTGCAACAGTTTACAGGTTGTGCACACTCCGAGGACTGCCTGTCTTAATCCTGCACCAGAAGGACCAAAAGAATCTCCCGTGGACTGACAGAGTCACTTCCCTGCTTCAGCAGGCACCTCTCTGCAGCGATGACCGGTACAATCGGTCCCCTTTCCTGATGATGAGCATGGACCCTGGAACACAGGTGGTGGACCGAAGTGATCCTGACTGTCCAAAGGTCCAACTGTCCAAATTTGGTGGAGGTAAGAGCTTGCATCCCGAGCCAGACAGTACCCCTGTGCACTGCGTGTTTTGTAGCTCTTAGGGGTTCTGTGCGCTTCTCCAAGGAATCCTTCATGCACAGCGTAGCCCAGGTCCCCAGCTCTCAAGCCTGCGACACTCAGCTCCCTGAGTTGTTCTCCCGCGGCGTGGGATCTCTTTGTGTAGTGCTGTGACAACTATAATTTGCAACTCCTATGTCCCCATGTCCTGGGACTCCTGTGAGTGCTGCCTCGTCTTCTGAGGGCTCTCCAAAGTCCTGAAAGCCCTCTCTGTGTCCTCAGTCTGAGTTGAGACCTCCAGGGAGCACCTTTTTGTCACCAAATGCTTCTCTGGTGTGGCCAATGCTTGTTGGTGGAATCCAGCGACAAAAACCAGCCTGCATTCTTCTACTCGACGTGGGACATCTGTTGCACCAAGCAGGAATCCACAGCTGTCTTCTTTGGTGCATCTCTCACAAGGGGGCAGAAACCACTAGACTCCAGGGATTTTTTTATTTTTTCATATTGCATGATTTTGTTGTTTGGGAGTGGCCCCTTGGGCAAGGGTCACTCCCATTTTGGGGGCATGTTACCTGTGGCCATTTCTGCCCCCCTTGGGAGCAGATCAGCCTATTATTTTTAGGCTGATCTGTCCCCTAGGGGGGCAGAAACCACTAGAACACCAGGGATTATAGTAAAAATGTTTATTTATGTGAGGGGGTGCCCCCTTGGGCAAGGGGTGCCTCCCCAAGGGGGGCATTGAACTGTTGGCCATTTGTGCCCCTCTTGGGGGCAGATCAGCTTATTATTTTTAGGCTGAACTGCCCCCAAGGGGGGCAGAAGCCACTTTGACACCAGGGATAGTGTGTGTGTGTTAGTGGATGGGGGAGTGGCCCCTTGGGCAAGGGTCGCCCCCCTTTGGGGGCACGTGTACCAAGGTAATTTCTGCCCCCCTCGGGGACAGATCGGCCTATTTTTTTTAGGCCCATCTGCCCCCAAGGGGGGCAGGAACCACTAGAATGCCAGGGATTTTTTAAAAATATGTTTATTTATGTGGGGGGGCGTCCCCTTGGGCAAGGGGGGCATTGAACTGTTGGCCATTTCTCCCCCTCCTTGGGGGCAGATGGGCCTATTTTTTTTAAGCCCATTGTCCCCAAGGGGGGCAGAAGCCACTTAGGCACCAGTGTGTGTTTTTTTTTATTTGGGGGGTGGCCCCTTGGGTAAGGGTCGCTCCCCATGGGGACACACTACTAAAGGTATTTTCTGCCCTCTGTGGGGCAGATAGGCCTATTTCTTTAGTAGGCCCATCTGCCCCATGGCAGAATCCACTTAGGCACCAATTTCTAAATGCTTAATGGTGGGGTGTTTTTCAACTGACAAAGTATTTGCATTTGTGATAAAAAAAAATCCTCCTTTTTGTTCTACTTCAAAGCTTTTGCTTTATTTGCTGTGGCTCCTTGCGGTTTTGGCGGTGGTTGACCTGCGGTTTGCATAGTTGCATGTTTCAGGTAAGTAAAAACAATTTACTCCAAAGGAGTATTGTTGCCATGCATGAATGACGTGTTTGTAGGTGGTGTACTAAATGCAGGATTGTGTGTGAAATTCTCCTTAGATTTGTGCACAATGATATTTGTGTTGTCTTATTTCTAATTTGCTTTTCTTTCTTTCTTTTTAGTGGGATACAATTGGTGATTGCTGTGTCTGTGCAGAGTAGTTGCTGGTGACTCAAGCTTTTTCAGGCAAGTGAGCGGTATTGTTTTTGAGTTCATAACTCTTACTGATAAAGCTACACTTTATTACTTATCTTACACAGTGCTGGTTGTTGGTGGTGCATTTGTCCAGTTACTTTTCATTGGAAAGATCATGGCTAGCTGCAGGATGACCGCTCAGCAGGTGGATGGTATGCTTTTTGAGTCATTGTCTGATTATGATTATGAGACGGACTCTGCATCTGAGGCAGAGGAGGAAGTGAGAGATTCTGGCAGTGAAGTTTCTGTCGGAGATGAATCTTCTGATAAGGAAGCCACTCTCAGTGCAGATGAAGGTCCTGTTTTAGAGGAGGAACTGATGTGCCATTAGTGCAGCAACCTGGGGCTGAAAGGTTTCCTGTTAGAAGACCTGAACTCTGGGTTGCCCCAAACATGGAGCAGCCAGAGTTGCCTGATATTACTGGTCTCCCAGGGTGTAGAGTCAACACAGAGAATGTTTTGCCTGTCAATTTCTTTGAGTTATTTGTGGAGGATGTGTTTTTTAAGAGATTGTAGAGCAGACTAATTTGTATGCGGAGAAGTATTTGAGGAACAACGCTGCTAGACTTAGGCCACACTCTAGAGCTACCCAGTGGATTCTCACAAATTTGGAGGAGATAGCAAGGTTTTTGGGTTTGACTCTTTTGATGGGGTTGATAAGGAAGCTGTCACTGGCTTCTTATTGGTCTACTAGACCCTTGATGGCAACAGCTATATTTCCTGCAACCATGAGTCGTAATCGGTATTTGCTTCTTCTTAGGATGCTGCATTTTGTTGACAATGCATTAGCCTTGCCACAAGATCACCTTGATTCTGACCGTCTTTTTAAGATTAGGCCTGTCCTTGATCATTTGGTAGATTATTTTTCAGAGGTCTATGTTCCAGGCAGAGAAATAGCTGTGGACGAGTCTTTGGTCCTCTTCAAGGGTGGTTTGGTTTTTAGGCAGTACATTCCTAGCAAGAGTGCACGATATGGAACTAAATTGTATATGCTGATTGAAAGTAGTACAGGATACATGTATAGTTTCCGTGTCTACACTGGTAGGGATTCCAGGTCCCCCTGGTTGCCTTCCCACTTTTGGAGTTACTGAGAAAATTGTGTGGGAACTTGGTAGACGATTGTTCAACAAAGATCACCATTAGTATGTGGATAACTTCTACACTGGAGTGCAGTTGTTCAAGGAATTGTTTAGAGTGGACACTGTTGCTGGTGGCACAATTCATTGTAACTGGAAAGGCTATCCAAGGGAGCTTGTCTGTAAAAAACTTGAGAGGGGACAGTGCAGTGGCTTGCAGAATGATGAGCTGCTATCTTTGAAATTTTCAGACAAGAGGGATGTCTACATGCTAAGTACCATCCATGATGAGAGTACTTCCCCCGTGACTGTTTGGGGCCAGGTTGCTGAAGTGCGCAAACCTGTGTGCATTTTAGATTATAATAAGCACATGGGAGGTGTAGACAGAGTTGATCAGAGGTTGGAACCTTATACTACTATTCGTAAGTCTTATGTTTAGTATACGAAGTTAGCAATTCACCTCTTCCACTTAGCAACTTTTAATGCTTTTATTGTGTTTAAGGATAGGTCTCCTTGTTCAAAGATGACATTTGTGAAATTTCAGGAGTCAGTGATAGAGAGACTTATTGTGGTGGAACAGACAAGAGTTCCTAGAGAAGCAGTGGTGGAGGATGTGGCTAGATTGAAAGATCGCACATTCCACCCACACCCAAAAAAGACTTTCCACCTAAGAAATGTAGAGTCTGTGCTCGGAGAAGTATCCGGAGGGAGACTCGAATATACTGCCCAGATTGTCCTTCAAAGCCTGGGCTGCGTGTGGGTGGTTGATTCAAGAATTGCCGCACCCAGAAGAATTACTGGGAACTACCACAAGTGTAAACTGCCTGTTTTATATTTTCATGTGTTCAGTTTCATGGTTGGCATTTCTGTCATGTACTTAGTTAGAGCTTTTGTGTTGGTAGTTTTGTAATTATTTCTAATTAGTTAGTGGTTTCTTTGTTTTCAAAACAAAAAAAAAAGTGATGCCATTGTGTGTGGAGTGGCGCTTGGCAGACGGTGTACATATTGACTTGCTGTTGGCTACTGCAACACACTGCCAGCCAAACGACAGTCCACACACTCCCATCAGCTGGTGGGATTGCTGTATCAGGCATGTGGGCGTTTGTAAGTGATGGGTCCTTGAGTGGCGCTGTCTGTCGATGCAAGTGTTGTAATGTGCTGGGTCCGTGGCTAGCGGCGTGAATTGTCTTGTGCATGTCATGTATGAAAGGTGTGTGAATGGACTGTAAAGGGGTTGGTGCCTTGCCGTGGCTTTACAGCTCATGAGCAGTGAGTCATTGTTTCAGTTTTTTGGCCTTTCAGTTATTAACAGTGCATTTCATTTTTGCGAAATCTCTTGTTAATAAAATTTGATCTACTGAACCATCACTCACCCATGTGCCAAATCCAACCAGTATGCGTGGTAAAAATGACAAAACCTGCTCCGCTGTAATCAGGTGTCACAGCACACCTGTGACATGCTAGGTGTCTCGGGTGGGACCCCGATGATGAAGCATGCCACCAACTTGGTTGGTGGGTCAGGGGTCTTTTTAGCATAACCTAAGTGTGTTTCTTTTCACAATTTTAGTGTTCGGAACATCACATAAGTATGTGGACACACCAAAATGATATATTGCAAAACTACCTGTGTTTGGGGGGGGGCACCTATGTTTTTGGTCCCGGGTGCGGCCTTCATCTAGGGAAACCTACAAACCCAGACATATTTTAAAAATAGACACCCAAGGATTCCGAGTAGGTGTGGCTTGCCTGGATCCCCCAACATTTTCTTACTCAGACTCCTCTGCAAACCTCAAAATTTGCTTAAAAAATCATATTTTCCTTACTTTGTAGGATCACCGCTGCGGCACAAATTTCACACCACCCAGCATTCCCCTCAGTCTCCCAAGTAAAATGATCCCTCACTTGCGTGTGTCCCCAAAGCAGACTCAGCCTAAAAGATGTATAAAAAACAAATATGTGTTTATCAACTTGTTGCGCTATCTCTTCAATCTCCAAAGGTTTTTGGCATTTTTCTGTTGCAGGCACCTGGGCCACCCACACAAGTGAGGTATAATTTTTATTGGGAGACTTGGCGGAACGCTGGATGGAAGGAAATTTGTGGCTCTTCTCAGATTCCATAACTTTCTGTCATTGAAATGTGAGGAAAACTTGTTTTTTTGGCCCAATTTTGAGGTTTGCAAGGAATTCTGGGTAACAGAACCTGGTCAGAGCCCCACAAGTCACCCCATCTTAGATTCCCCTAGGTGTCTAGTTTTAAAAAATGCACAGGTTTGCTGGGTTTCCCCAGGTGCCGGCTGAGCCAGGGGCCAAAGTCCACAGCTAGGCACTTTGTGAAAAACAGCTCTGTTTTCTTTCTGCTAATGTGATGTGTCCTTGTTGTGTTTTGGGGCATTTCCTGTCGCGGCGCTAGGCCTACCCACACAAGTGAGGTACACTTTTTATCGAGAGACTTGGGGGAACGATGGGTGGAAGGAAATTTGTGGCTCCTCTCAGATTCCAGAACTTTATGTCACCGAAATGAGAGGAAAAGGTGTTTTTTTGGCCAGATTTTGAGATTTGGAAAGGTTTCTGGGTAACAGAGCCTGCTCAAAGCCCCACAAGTCACCCCATCTTAGATTCCCCTAGGTGTCTAGTTTTTAAAAATGTGCAGGTTTACTAGGTTTCCTCAGGTGCCGGCTGAGCTAGAGGCCAAAATCCACAGCTGGGCACTTTGTAAAAAAGAGCTCTGTTTTCTTTCTGAAAATGTGATGTGTCCACATTGTGTTTTGGGGCATTTCCTGTCACGGGCGCTAGGCCTACCCACACAAGTGAGGTACCCTTTTTATCGGGGGACTTAGGGGAACGCTGGGTGGAAGGAAATTTGTGGCTCCTCTCAGATTCCAGAACTTTCTGTCACCAAAATGAGAGGAAAAAATGTTTTTTAGGCCAAATTTTGAGGTTTGCAAAGATTTCTGAGTAACAGAACCTGGTCAAAGCCCCACAAGTCACCCCATCGTAGATTCCGCTAGGTGTCTAGTTTTTTAAAAATGCGCCAGTTTGCTAGGTTTCCACAGGTGCCGGCTGAGTTAGAGGGCAAAATCCATAGCTGGGCACTTTTTAAAAAACAGCTCTGTTTTCTTTCTGAAAACGTGATGTGTCCACGTTGTGTTTTGGGGCATTTCCTGTCACGGGCACATGGCTACCCATGCAAGTGAGGTACCCTTTTTATCGAGAGACTTGGGGGAACGATGGGTAGAAGGAAATTTGTGGCTCCTTTCAGATTCCAGAACTTTCTGTCATTGAAATGAGAGGAAAAAGTGTTTTTTGGGCCCAATTTTGAGGTTTGCAAAGGATTCTGGGTAACAGAACCTGGTCAGAGCCCCACAAGTCACCCCATCTTAGATTCCCCTAGGTGTCTAGTTTTCAAAAATTTCACAATATGGCAACTCTAATAAGATTTAATCAAAGCACAGATCATAAACATTAGAGCAAAGCACAACGTCAACATGGACTAATCTTAGCAGAGTATCATTAGCGCATTATTCAACAAAACATCAATTCAGTCCTTTGTCTATTTGTTTCCGTCTTAGTGAACCCCTTCACTATCCTCGAATTAGCATTAGCATGTTGGGCTTCATGCAAAACAATTTAGCAACACAAATTTAGAAAACATCTGACTATGGTCTCTATCAAAAGAAGCAGTTGGTACCTAGAAAGTAGGTACCAAACTTTTATTATCGCAGGCTCAGTTAGTAGTCCCATTGTCTTTACCAGTTCAGGCAACCTATTGCAAGTTTATACTGTTGCATTCAGCAAGAATGTCTCCTTGAGCAAGTCGAGTCTCATGAGAAAGAATTTACTATGGTTACACACATCTTCTAGCTTCTGGAAAAGTACGGCTACATGTCCTTAGCAAGTCAGCACATTGCACGTTAGAAAAACACATTTAATATGAGACCAGCAGCTAGGCCCCGACTCATGCTAACTAAGGCCTAGTAATTAATTTTAGCAAAATCTTGACATATAACTCGTAATGCTAATACAAAACCACACATTAGCAAATCAATAATTCATTATTAGTCAACTTCATTCATCATCGTCTATATTGGTGGCCACTCCCAGTGGGCACATTTCAAGCGCGTATGTTAAAAGCACATTAATACATTTTCTATGCGACATCATTATACATTAATTTGCAAACATTTCATGTTAATTTTTTATTATAATAACTACACTCCAACACATGTCACACATGTTTGGATGTGTTACATCCAAACATGTGTGACATAAATCTTGACCCAATATATGTACCAGCTGTATTATGATGGAACGTTTTTAGATGTGTGCTTTAATTTTTTATTAATGCAACAAACGGAATAATGATTATTCGAATTTGACAACCAAAATATCTTTAAAATAAATAGCCAAAAATAATTTAAACATATTATAATTTACTAAAATATCGGATTAAATGTATATGCACAACACTAATACTATATTTAAAACATAGTAAAAAAAAATCTAAATATAGCCAAAACTAAAAAAGAAAGTAACACCTCACAAGAACTTACTCTAATCACATTTAAAACCAAAACAGTTACCAAAGAGGAGTACAGACCTAATTAAACAAGCATTTGCAATACAATGGGTCTTGCATTTGCTCGAGTTAGAGCTATTAGGGCCATATGTACGAACACATTTTCCCATTGACACAGAATGGGAAAAACCCTTTGCTACATTTGGCCCTTAGTGTTGTAAACTCCTAACCGGACTTTTCTGGCCACAGAAATTGAAAATGAAAAGTATAGTAGTTTCTCATAGGCAAGCCGATTCAAAGTTACACGGCCACCATGAGCATGAGCGTGAAGGAGACACACAAAAGGAAAAAGAAGTTTGCTCGCAGTCAAACGTGTAGGCAAAAGTGCAATTAGCCATGTACCAGGGTCGATGTCCAAGGCGGTAGCCAAACTGCCCCACAGAGGGACAAAGATAAAGCATTTACCTTTGATAAGAAAGGATTTTTGAAGGGCAAGCCCATGAACGAACCATAGTGATGGGCTTGATGGCCGTGGTTACAAGCCCAAATAGATAACAACTCGTCTGAAAAGCAGCACTTACGCACTGCAATGCTCAACCTAAATAGTGAAGATTGAGAACATGAGAAAGAATCAAACTGCTGCTCTTCAAGTGTTCTGCAGAGGAGACCTAACTGTGCCCAAGGGTAAACTCACTTAAAAGAATGTAAGCAAACTGAACAATGAAAACAGCATCTTTTATAAAAGTATATGAAATATTTATAAATACATCTTAAAGCACAATTTACTTACAATGTCAAAAATATGCAAACACCAAAGTAATTCCTTTTTCAGGGTTGAGCCTGCAAGTGTATGGGCAAGCGCGTGGGTCTCGCTTGCGAGACTCTGTTGTGTTTAGTAAAGGGCTTGGAGCCCGCCTGTTGCTCATCATTTGTTGGTTTGCCTGGCACTCAGCCTTGTTACAGCCTTGTTATTCGTCAAGGCATGCCTGGCATCACTTACGTTTCGCTGCGTGGAGCAAGGATCAAGCACTAATTGATACAACATAATTAGTGCCCGTCAGCTGCTCTCGACGTGCTCGAGGTACTTACTATATGTTGTTTTTAACTTCCAGTGCCAAGCAAACAGAAGCCTTGCTACCATTGTAACTCAAAGACATTGGTCAGTCCGATTTAGCTATGCAGTGGGAAAATGGCTTCTGGTGGAATTATAAGGGTCTTCGCTGCAGCCTATTAACGGAATCAGGGACAGAAGATAAGAGAGAGTCTGACGGTAACAAAACAAAGCAGACAAAAAGGATGCCCCAGAAAGCGTTGACTGCAACCAGGCTTGAAAACGTCACCAGCTGGTGGCGCCATTGAGCTGAGCATCCTGATCTAATTGCTCTCCTTCGGAAAAACATTTTTTCCATTTTTTTTCTTCACATTTCTCAACCAGGAAAGTCATTACTGGGCAGCACCTACCACTTTAAGAGCTGTTGTTGAGAGAAACACTGCACAAAATTGATGGGAAAATCAAGGTTGTCGTTGTTTTCATGGCTCCTCTTGAGAGGCCACCGCACGCAGTAGGAGCAACTTTATATTTTTAAATTTCTGCCAATTACCTTACATTATGCTGTTTTGATTCTTCGTATTTGCTAAATGATCAATTTAATGGAATAATCAAGAGCAGCATGGTGGCAACAGTAAGTAAAGGTCAGATGTTAATGTAAGCGTCTCTACATGTACAAAATAAACATCTGAGGTTCAGTATGCAAGATAGCCTCTTATGGCAGGAAAAGGCATATTTTGAAATAGCAATTGGCTTGGCAATATTTCTGAGATGGTTTTCAAAGAACACCATACATTTTTTCATTCCTACCTATTGCAGACGTCAACATAAGGATTTGTGGAGACTCCTAAAATATATATTTTGCGCCCCAGTTTTAAAACACTTTTAAATGTATTACTTGTTTTCGGTCAATTTAAGCCTCCATGATGCAGGCAATATTGAATTGTAACTGTTCGTTTTTACAAAGAAATTCCCCTTCACAAGTGGCTTCTTTTTAGCAATAATGAAAATCAAAGTACTACTTCAAGAATTTTGCCATTCCATTTCATTAAATCTGAAATGTTTCTTCCCTTTGCCTTATCCCTTCTCTCCTCATCAGCCAGGCTAGCTTGAATCCAGTGGCGCAGCGAGCAAGTGACCCATGTCTGGGCACCTTAGCCTCATAGGTCGCACCTCGCAACACCAATGATGGACAGAGTGTTGAAACTTTTCACTCATCCCCATTCACAAATCTGTGTTTAATCAATGGTTATTTTGCTCACCAAGTCACCCCTCATCAGCCAGGCTAGTTTGAATCCAGTGGCTCAGTGAGCAAGGGACCCACATGTGGGCATACCCTTTTGGCTTTGACCTGTTGTAAGTATTGTGGGCTTTTAACCACACCCATCTCCCGCCCATCACTTTCATTCATTCCTGGGCTTGCCTTTCAAAAACCACTTAATGTAATTAGTAGATGCTTTACTTTTGTCCCACCTTGAGGCTGTTTTTGTCACATCTTGCAAACCGCCCCTATTACGTGGATTATTGCACGATTGCTGATATACTTTAGCGTGGGGGACTATTTTTTTCTGTTGTCTCTCCCCTTCAGGCTGCATGGCGGTCATGGCGCTCACAGCACAAACAGGCACAACAGTGTGAACATGATCGGCAGCACTGGAGCGCTGTTCGCATTGTTCACAGTTAACTAATCAGTGTAATTTCTTGTGGCGCCCTCCTTAAAACACTTCAAATAGGTAAATGCTCTACGTAAAACAGAAATCCTTAAAGCGAAAGTGGTTCTCCTGGCACTATACCCTTTTGTGGCTAACTATATGATTATACTGCATTATTTATTCCCATTTTCTTTTTGAGTAGTTATGCCCTCTAGGGGCTAACTATATAGTTACATGATCATGTTCCTTACAAATGCCATTTTCATTGTGATGTTCTCTAGGGGCTGTTCTAAGCATTGTGGTCATATCAATATACTAAAATATTTGTGGCACGGAAACTTGATGCATATTGCTTTGCAGGGCATTACTTTTACAAAACTTTTTTACTCACTACTCAGCCTGTGTTTGTCCTAGGACAATGGGACCACCTTCAAAACAATGCCCACAATGTGCTCTTTCTGTCTACATCATCTCTGGGTCCCCACGCTAGGGTAGTGAGGACTCCAAACTGATAAGCCCTACACCATTAATTTTATTTTTAAGATCTCTCATGGTCAGAACTTTTGTTTTACAACTGGGAGAAGTTTTGTTTTAAACTCCTTGTTTGTGACGTCATTGCAGTAAGCCTGCTAGTCCCAAAAACGCCATCTAGGGGCTCTGAATTGCTTTCTTTTTTTCATGGGGTTATGCCCTCTAGGTGCTAAAAATATGGTTACATAATCATGTTTCTTACAAATTATATTTTTGTTATATTGCCCTCTAGCTCTTGTTTTCAGCATTACAGTCTAATGCCAAAAATGTATTTCTGATAAAGGTTTATATGATAATTGTATATGTTTTAATAATCTCTCCTTCTTACAATTATGACCATAATTCAGGCCAACTTAACATCCTTATTACACTATGACTGTTTGAACACTATTGATATGTTTGTGTAACCCTTCTAGTTTATTTATCCTCTGTGGCTGTCTTGTGCCTTCTTTGGGGGAATTGTGTTAGCCAGCCAGGAGCTCTGATGGTGGGATAGTGAAAGTAGTATTCTATTGGAATTAGCATGGCAAATGTAAATTAGGATGCTAAATGGCAACATTTTCATGTTTTGCTGCAGATAGAGGAAGAAGATAAACGGAAGTGCTTTATTTTTGTGCTGGACCCCTGAATTATATGGCAAGAAGAAATTAAGAGGGAAGTTTGACATATTTATGTGACAAGAAAAGTCCAGATATTAATTTACAGTGCCAACAGCTCTACCTGAAGTAAATGTGAGACCTATTGCATTGCAAATGCTTGTTTATATATCACTAATACAAAGCATAGCATTTAAGACGTGAAAGCGCAATTGGAAAAACAATACTAAAAGCCTGAAGCTCTTCAAAAATGAAAAAACACAGCACCAACCACAAAAGGTAAGTATTAAATATACAATGTAATAATAAATTATACTTGAACTCAGGCACCTTTATATAAAAAAAAAAAAAACATATAAACATATAAATAATTGCATGTAAAAAACATGATTAAATTAAAATAAAAAAATTACAACCACACATAATAGAACACATATTTTTATAGTTCCAACACAGAAATAAAAACAAATAAATAAAAAGCAACTTCAACAATAATAAAATCTGTTTTTATAGTAAATTAGTGTTTTCAAGTTAACTAATAACTCTATTTAGTTGTACATTAATAATAAAATAATACATTTTTTTCATGTTTTTATCATTAACCGTTACCGATATGTCCAATAAATCTGTGTACATACCCCCACAAAAAAGGAAATGCTTCTCAGAGGTAAAGGTTAAAAAGTTACTAAAAAAACACTAAAAACAAACAAGCATTTTCAATGCAATGGCCCTGCATTTGCTCGAGTTGGAGCTATTTGCATTGTAAACTCCTAACCTAAGTTTTCTTGCCACACAAATTAAAAGAAAAAAAACACAGCGCAATTGCACTATGTAAAATGCAGCGCGATCGCGCTGCAATTGAAAACGGAAAAACTGTGCGCAATCGCGCTATGTAATTCCCAGCGCACTAGCGCTGCGGTGATAATTAACAAATAAAGTAGTCCGGACCCCAGGCTCAAAACATCGAGCCTCGTATGTTTTTGGTAGTTTACCGGTGCTATGTAGGTGGGCTAAACACCGGAAAAGGCATGACTTATGCATGCCTTTCCCACAAATGAAAGCAAGCAGATTTTAAACAGCAAGCCCAGGAACCAATGAATGAGACTGATGTGACCTGGGCATGGTTTGAAGCCCAGAGAGAGATTACTTTATGGACGGAGCACTTTGCGCTCGCCCATAAAAACCACCTAGAAATGCACCCTCCACTACTTCGAGCTTCCATAGGAGAGCAACCATTGTTAATTGCACAGTATAAAACATAAAACAACATAATCAACATTGCAACATAGCGAAAGCGCAAGTATGTAGTGCACTCAAGACCTAAGGCAAGCTTGCACTAGCTCTTTAGCCCCAACAGGAACAATGTCAAAGGATATAATGCCAAATGTTACTTAAATAGCAGTGTAACAGGCATCCTACATTTTTAATCTCAAAAGCCTAAAAACTAGAACAAGGACCATAAGGCAAGCCTTGCGTTTCACCAGATAGCTATTACTGTGCATTTAAAAGTAACTCATGAAAAGCAGAAATTCAGTCTACATGAGAGCGAATAATTATTTTTGTCTGTAGCAAATATCTTACTAACCCTCACACAATTCACTACCTCTTTAATTGATGGCACTGTTAAACATGACCACAACCTTTACACAGATATTCTCATACCACTAATCTCTGTAGCCTAACCAAATGGCACAGCTCCAAACACCAAGATTTATCAAGTACAACAAGGAGGATGCTGATTACCTCTACCCACAAAATGAAGCAATGATTCAAACAATCCTTAAAATATACCCCCATACAGAAAACCAAGGGTGTCCTTACGGTTTCAAGCACACCTTGTGGAGATATCTCCTTCCTCACCCAGATGTCCTGTAGACAAGAAGAATATTATTTGTGTCCTAGTCGTGACCATCACGATTCTTTCCTTTACTCCCTCAAGCACCAATCACAACACATTCCAGACACCTCACTCAGTGGTTGAATAAACGGGCGCTACACATTTGGCACCAACATAACTCTGGAATAAAAGACTACTCGTTCATCCATGTCAGGCTTGACGGCATGGTCTGTTCAGTGATGCTCGGTGTCATAATTTGACTACCTGGGTAGGGTATTGTCAGAACCTACCCGTTGTGAGCAAGCCTGTGCATGGAAGCCATGCACTCCCAAACCCGACTTGTCATTTACAACTTATGCTACAGGAGAATCTGGCATTTCTTGGTTCCTTATGTGAACATATAGACACCAACTTTGAACTTAATCAAAATACTGCAGTCTCCTCTTCAATAGAATGGGGAGATTCAAGGTTACAGTCTGAGGTCACTCTATACACACAGGGGCGGGAGCCAAGACAGTGCTCGACCTGGAGATCATGGCACTGGAAGATGCCCTCCCAAGATTAAAGAGGGAGGAAATAACTGACAACACAAATTCCTACTATGACGAAAGTGTGTACTAAACCTGCTGAGCTCCTTGACCATATTCATCTTCAATGAGTATGCAGCACAGGCCCCCATGATGGCGAACCAGTCAAGCGCATTGGTGGCCTGGTTGATAAGACAGAAACATATGTACTCCGATATTTCACACAAACAAACTACCATACACACTACAGTTTATAAGAAATTTGGGATCCACTGCACCACACTATACATCTTTGCTCATGATTGCCATCACAATGATACAGTGGAATTCTCCAGTTCTCCCAAATCACTAATTCACAGAGCCAAGACCTGGATGCTCCTATATCATGATTTGAGATTGGTGAAGCATTATGTTCTCTTGCCTCAGGTAAAACCCTGGTCCTGACAACATACTAATAGAGTTTTATAAAAAGTACATTGACTTTTTAATGCCTTAACTAGAAAATCTATACCAGAGAGCAATCGTGTATATAGGTCTCAACCTCTTTGTGTGTGACACACTCCTCATATCAATTCCTAAACCTGGAACAACGCAAGTGATGTAGCCTCCAACTGACTATTGGCTAACTTCAACTCAGTTGAAAAAATCTTTGGTAAATTCCTGGCAGGTGAAATCTTGGCAGTTCGTCTCTTGCCCCTGCTTTTTTCACTCGTTCATATCAACCAACATGGCTTTGTGCCATAAAGGAACACTTTTCCTAATCTTACAAGATTCTTCAAGATAAGGGAGTTTGCTCCCATTCTGGCCACGATCAGCATGTCTGGTTTTCGATCTTGAAAAACTGTTTGATTAATTTGAATGAGACTTCCTCTTTGTGGTCCTGGAAATGTATGGAGTAGGTAGTCATATGCTAAACATGATTACATTTCTGTACACCACAACAATGACGTGCCTGAGAACTGGAGAACTTGTCTCAAACACAAAAGCCATTCTGAGAGGTACAAGGCAAGGCTGCCCACTCTCTTCTATCCTTTCCACCCTGGTAATAAACACTTGCTGTGTCCTTGTATGCTCACAATATGTTGGTCTACTTGAGATTATGTGACCAAAGTCCCTGATAACATAGTGACAACACTTGATACCTTTGAAAAGGTATCAGATCCTATTTCCGCTACTCCCTACCATCCCATAGGTATGCTTGAATGTTGACAATCAAACTCTGCAGTGGCAGGGTAATAGATTCTGTTATTTAGGGTTTAATATGTACCACTGAGCACAAGTTTAATGGGCTGTGATATTACTATGGCAGTTGCAGCATTATGCAACCAAAATACCTTCTGGAAAACATGACCACTATCAGCCATGGGTTGCATTGGCCTCTCTGATCATGCCCCATAGGCATTATGATATTTTGCTGTTCTTCCACTGTACCTAGACACCTTACTGGGGGAACGTAGCCAGCATAATGAGCTTGACTCCTAACAGATGAAGGGAGACTAAGAACACCACATTTTGAGTACTGCTATCTAGCAGCACAACTATAATGGATAGGTCGCTGAATGGCTGAAAGTGAGCTAGACGACACAGCCCTGACTAAGGCTCCATTGTGATTGCTAGAGATACTTGACTGGCCTGTTCATCCAAAGGAACACCTCCCCCATATCCACAATTACCAACCATTGAATATCAGTGTTTTTAAAGAATTTTGAGCATAACAACTATGACCACTCATCCCACTACCAGAAATCCTGGGAATAAACGCTCCCAGATATCACTGGAGTTAAAACAATGGCATGCAGCTGGTATTTAAACATTGGGTTGCCTATTTCATGGCAGTCAACTTCGAACATTTGAGGACTACATGCAGTAGCTTGGTGTCCACAAGGGTTAATTCTTGAAATTTACATTGTTGATGCACTATTTGCATATTCAGTGGAACATAGGCCCTCATTACGACTTTTGCAGTTACGGTACCACCACGCCGGCGATGGCGGTCAGACAGCCACCGGGCTGGCGGTGCAGACCCTTCTATTACGACCATGGCAGACTTCCCACTGAAACATAGCCAGCGTGCCGCCAGTGCCGTCAGTGCGATCTGACCGCCAACGCCTGCGGTTGCCATCTCCTGCCCCGTGGCAACCATTGCACCGCCCACCCTATCACGACTCTGCAGACCGCCACGATTTCCATGGCGCTACGACCACCACCCAAAGACTGGCGGAAGCAGCAAGTATAAAAGGACCCACTCACCTTCAGGGACCCAGACGACTGCGCGGAAGCCATGGAACGCCACCTTGAAGTCTTTCCTGTGCTCTTCCTCGCCTTCCTCCTCCATGACCACCAACATTAAAAAAGACACCATCAGTGAGTACATCTGCAGAGCACACAAGGGGGGAAATGGAGAGTTACACACCCACACACAACATACACGCCATGCACGGACTCCGACGCGCACACACGCTCACACATGCTCACACACGCTACACAACACTCATTCCGAGATACACTCACACACACAAACACACACAAAACACAGCCACGCCAAACACACATGTTGCATACACACACCCCGGATCAAAACTACACAACCACACCAATATCACTAAGAAGCTGAGACACACAAACCAATACAAATACACAACAAATCATACAATGGGCAAATACAAGAAATTACAGTGATCTTGAATAAAACAAATG
The DNA here is from genome assembly GCF_031143425.1 of Pleurodeles waltl. Lineage (NCBI taxonomy): Eukaryota > Metazoa > Chordata > Amphibia > Caudata > Salamandridae > Pleurodeles > Pleurodeles waltl. The sequence continues at coordinate 1,733,827,733 of NC_090444.1, forward strand.
CATAGAAATGCACATTGTACAGCACATAATAGATGTCTGGAATCTTACCTGTAAACAGAAAGACTTGACAAATGTATTGTTAGAATACCAACAGGAATTCTGTGGCCCAGATTTATATAAATTAAAAAAATGATTTAAATATGAAACAAAAAGACCAAGTAAGGCCCTTGGGCCAGTCCAATGCCCAAAAGTCTTTAAGGCACAGCGTGCCTTGCAAGGCCCCAACTTGACTCCTGACATCCTAATGGCCTCCACAAGGTATGGGCATCAATGGGGCACGCAGGCACCTCAAGGGTCTGTGGGTGGGGATGTGGTGGCGGTTTGGGTTTAGGAGAGGGGTCCCTGAGCTTTGGCTTGGGAGGGGGGTCCTTTGGCTTTAGTTTGGGAGGGGGTGGGGGTTTTACCTTTGATTTGGACCGAGGGGCAGGTGATTTTTTGGGCACGGGGGAGGCTTTTTGTCAGGTGGAGGGGCAGCAGAGGTAAAAGGGGGATCATGGGAGGACTTGGAGGTGGAGGCGCTTGGCCTGGGAGGGACCCATGACAGTGAGGGGTGACACAGGATGGGACAGGCTCAGGGAACAGGTCAAGGCGAGCAAGGAAAAGCTTCTTCGGACCACGGGGGATGGATTTGGAAAATGGTTTGGGATTGGAGGTAGAGAAGGTGATTGAAGGACGTTTAGGTATGCTGGATATAAGTGCAGAAGCATGCAGAGTATGTGTGTGAGGTGGAGGAATGTTGAGTGTCTAAGTGCAGGCGTTTATGTGTTTTGGGAGGAGGGGGAAGAGAGACTGGGAGAGGACAGACAGGTCGTGTGGATGTATGTTGGGGTGGTGTCTGCATGTAAGGTGGGTGTGCTTCATGTATCAGTGATGGTGGTTATGGTGAGTGCTGATGTAGTGCATGGGGTGCATTTATGAGTGTCTGCCGTTGTGTAACTGAGGACAACACAGACATGGTGACGGAAACTGGGAGTGAGGATGCAGTGCTGACAGGTGTGAGTGGTGATGTGACTGTAAGGGAGGAGGTGCTGGGAGAGACAGGGAAGGTAGTGGCTGATGTTGTGTCTGCTTTTGTGTGTTGTGTGTGTGCATGCTTGTGATGTGATTTCTGGTGCCTGTCTTTCTCTTTGTGTACCTTTTCTGTCGCTGTGGGTGAGTGCATGTCTGTATAGGTGGCTTGGCTGGGAGAGGGGTCTGGGATGGGGCACTGGTAGCAGGAGGGAGGACGGAAGTACTAGGGACACTGGTTGCTGTCAATGAAGAGGCCAAGGCCTGAAATGATCTCTGTAGGCCAGACAAGGCACTGCAAATTCCCTCCAATTAGGCATTACTCTGCTGCATCTGGGATGCCAGGCCCTGGATGGCATTGACAATGGTTGTCTGCCTTACAGAGATGGACCTCAGGAGGTCAATAGCCTCAGCATTGAGGGCAGCAAGGCTGACTGGGGCAGGGGTTGAGGTGCCTGCGACGAAAGAGATGCCCACCCTCCTGGGTGAGCGGGAACAGGCAACTGGGTGGGGAGCTACTCGGAGGACAGTGCTGGTAAGGGAAGTGGCAGACAAGGATGGTGCTGGGCTGGTCCCAGAAGGTTTCACCACCACCAGGGAGCTTCCATCGAAGTAGGAATCTGTATTTGTTGTATCTGCTCCAGTCTCCCCTGTGGTGCTCCCCTCGCCTTCCAACCCACTGGTCCCCTCGGCTTTGGTGGTCTCTGCCTCCTGGGTCCCATGGGCTGCAGCCTCCCCACTTTCTGGTGCCCCAACTCCTTTGCCTGCTAATACACACAAGGATAGGATAGAACAAAAAGGAGGGGGTTGAAAAAGATGGGAGCATAGGGTCAATTAAAATGCCCTTTGCATATTTGAACAAATCAACAACATTAATCATTTGAAATTCCTGAATGCACCCACCACAACATCAATAGACATATCTACACACCTACTGTGCATACACTCTAATGTGTATTCTCAATCATAAAACCTCTACAATAACACTCAGGTACTACTCTACACTGTCATCTCTCTTGTATACAGGATTGTTACTGTGAAAAGTCAGTCCATAATTGACATTTGTACAGTGTCATACCTACCCGTGTCACCCTTAATGGACATGATTAGATAGGTATTGTAACCAACTTCAGATTCTGAATATCCCTACAATTTGGCACCCTACATATGCCATGGAAACCGGTTGCACAGATACCTATCACAGCAACTAATATTTACATCACAATTCTCTCCTACCTACATTATCTGTCATAGTTTGTTCTATGGCTAACACACCCTTTCCATTCTAAAGCAAACAGTACAGGAAATAAACTCTGTAACTCACCCCCTTGTGGCTGCTGTGTTGCCTTCAAGAGCCCATCCAACTCCGGGTAGGCCACTGCCAGTATGCCGGCCATGATGGGGGTCAGGGTCCAATGGGCACCCCTTCGTCGTTGGGAGGCCATCCCCAGTTGGGCCTCTGCGGACTTCCTTGCCCCATCAGGTCCTCTCAGCACTTCCTGCAGTGGGTGCTCCGCCGGGTATGGACCCCAAGGGTCCCCACTTCCTTTACAATGGCTTTCCACAAACCTTTCTTTTGATGGGCGCAGACCTGCATAGGAGACACAGAAGAAAAGGCACATTTATGTAGACCCAACAACCTACTACATTATTAGGCCTACAAACTGTTAACATATCACAATCGTACACAAGTTCACCCTTGCACAACATTCCAGCAGTCTTATCCGAAGCTACACCCTCCACTGGAATATCCTGCATACACATTCTAACACTCTTACATACCCATGTAGCAACAAATATACCATAATGCGACCTACCTGCTGTTCTGTTCTGAAGCCCCATACAGATTTGTGTACAGGGGTAGGACCTCATCCACAAGTTTCTGGAGTTTCTCCGTAGCGAAGGCGGTGGCCCTATCTCCTGTAACACACACCATCGTGGCTCCCTGGAACACAACACAGCAGCACACTCAGTGGAGGTTTTGACAGCTGGAGAGTCAGGAGTCAAGTGAGATACACTGTAGAAAATGGCAGTGATCATGATTGGTCCCTGTATGCCATACAATCAATCAATCATATCAATGTTAACCAATGAGGAGTTGTACTGCGGTTCCGACCGCCTACCACCATGATGGCATATGCCGGCGGAATGAGCTCACTGTCATCTGTTCCCTGCATGCAGGACAAGTAGCAGCCATTTTACACTGTTAATAAAACATAATAAAAAAGCGTCACTAATCCTTTTCATTATGAACATGAAATAAGTTACAGTCTAGGACCGCATACAGAGCAATCACGCAGTGTTATCTTTGACAGTTCACAGAATTAGTTGATGACATTATGACAGATTGAAAAATACAAACATAATGATGGTGACTGTACATTAGCATTGACAGACAGCCATCTTTCTGAAGTACCCCTATGTAAAACACAGATGTCTGTGCAAAATACATAAGTATTGCAACAGCTCTGCACTTTGAAGTTTGCTCTGTATGCAAAAAGTGGTAGCAGAAGTGATGTACATCCTCCATTTGTGACCATGAAGTAGGATGCATGAAGTGTAATCGTTGTCACTCTTGTGTTGTTTGCCATGTGTACTGATCACTGTGGAGGGTGAGACATGCACCTGTGTACCGTCCCCTGGTTGACTTAGAAATGATGGAAGAACGCCACATCATCTCCAGCTATCGCCTGAACCGTGTACCCAGTTGGAGTGTGATCTGCTGCCAGCCTTTCAACAACCTACAGGCATTCCTCCAACTGTGCAGATGCTATCCGTCCTCCACATCTTGGCCACCGGCTCATTCCAGGAGATGGTGGGAATGGCAATAGTTATGTCTCAATCAATGTTCAGTAATGTGTTGATGGATGTCTTGTCTGCCTTACTTAAACATGTGGAAAGCTACATTAAATGTCCCCATATTGTAGATTTAGCCAGTGTGAAGGGTGAATTCTATGCAATGGGACATATCCCTCATGTGATTGGGGCCATTGATGGCACCCACATTGCATTCATACCATCCAGGGATAGTGAGCAAGTGTATAGAAACCGTAAGCGCTTTCACTCTATTAATGTGCAGATGGTCTGCTCAGCAGACCAGTACAACTCCCAGGTGACTGCAAAGCTTCCTGGGTCTGTACATGATTCCTACATCCTCAGGAATAGCAGTATCTCACGGTTGATGCTGCTTCTAGAAAGAGAAAGAGCCTACCTCATTGGTGGGTATGATGAGTGTTTGTCAAATTACTGTTACCCCAGCCTTCCTACTCAGTCTGTATGCAACATATTGGATTGTAAATGTTTGTTTCCTCCCTCCGCAGGTGATTCAGGTTATCACAATCACTCCTATATACTGACACCAGTGAGGAATCCAAGGACCAGGGCTGAAGAGCAGTACAATGAGGCTAATGGGAGGACAAGAAGGGTGACTGAAAGGACATTCGGTTTGTTGAAGGCAAGGTACAGATGTCTGCACATATCTGGGGGTTACCTGCAGTATTCACCACAGTAGGTGTTCCAGATTGTGGTGAGTACTGCAGGTTCACAATATGGCACTAAGGAAGAATATCCCATTGCCGGAGGAGGAAGGAGATAGGGACAATCCGTTGGCAGAAGAGAGAGAAAATCTGAGTGACAAAGACGAGGATGAGGAAGATGCAGTTACAAGGATAGAGCTCATCCAGCAGTACTTCAGCTAAACTTCTGGTAGGTACATCGCTACATATACCATGTCTCATGTTGGAGTTAAGGTTGGGTCTACTTTGTTATCCATCTCTGATATGAGTATGTTTTTGTCTCATTTGGGTACCAGATGAGAGTATACAAGAAAGGTCTGTCAAGTAGGTCAACAGTCCCACTGCGATGTACTCTAGTTCATCTGTCTGTGTTGCATATACTTCAGACATCCTATCTACTTATTTACACATTTGTGACTACTATATTCTGATGTCATATTATCATGTGCATAGGTTGCTGCTTAATGTATCTTCAATTGATATACATACTTGGCATCCAAAGGTGTGAGCTGTGTCGTAGAACTACAATGAGTGTGTATTACTCAGTTCATTACTGTAAGATGCATCGATAATCTTGTCTCATTTTACTGAACAGGAATGGGGTCATGTGTTCAATAGCATTGGATTGTCTTTCTATGTGTAAATCTACTTTGTAATCAGTTTAACCATCATAATTTGCAGGTACATACTGTTGACAACTGTGCTCTTGATATGTGATGTTCCTTCTTTGCTGTCTATTGCAGAAGTGCTGTGGATGGTTTTTGACTATTATTCTCTCTCTGCTGCGTGAGGACCCAGAGATGTGTGGACACTGATTTTGCTGCAGACAACTGGATGTCAGGATGATACATTCGCATCTTCACTGTGTATTAATTGTCACTTTCTTTAACTTGTCACAAATTGGTTGCACCATTTCAATAATTAAACACACAAACACAACACAACATAGCTTGTGTGTAAGTGTATTTATTGTGAATAACAAAGGGAAGGATTGGGTGCAAAGATCTGGGACCATGGTGTTCGTAGACATCTGTTAGGCCAAGCAGTGGGTAGCACAGGTCCAGTATACAAGTGGCATTTGGAAATGGGGCTATGGGATCAGAGAGTCAACAAGGTGTCTCAGTGGCACACAAGGGAAACAGTTCTGGAGAGTCTCATTTCCTGGCAGTGGGGTTGGTCTTGACTTCAGTCTCTGTACGATGTCTAGCTCTGCAACCACGTTTGCGTGGGGGGTCCTCAGCTTCAGAGGATGGCTCAGTCGTGGCTTGTGAGTTCTCAGGCATGGCCACCATCCCACCAGCTGCAGTCGATGTAGAAGGCTGGTCAGTAGCGTGGCTAGTGGAAGGGGCCTGGTGGTGGGTGGAGGACTCACGCAGGACTGTGATGAGCTCCTGCCTCAAGCCTTTCACGGAGGCCATGGTGGCATTGAGGGAATGCCACTCGTGCATGTCTTCCTGGTGGTAGTCCCTCTGCAGCCTCATGTTTTCCCCCAGCATGTCTAAAATCTGGCCCATCTTGTCCTGGGATAGGTTGTCTGCTACTAGGAGTTGTACTGTTGCCTCGTGGGCAGGTAGCTCTCTGGAATGCCCCACCCATGGCTTCTAGATGCCCTCCCACTGGCCCTAGCCCCATGTGTCTGTGTCTCTGGCACAGTGTGCCCACTCCCACTAACACCAGGACCTTCACCCTCTTGTGTGGTGGGTGCTAACTCAGATCCCTGTACAGGTGGGCACAATATGGATTGACGTGGCCTGGAGACACTAGTTTGGGGGCGTTGGGCGAGAGGTGTTGTGGTGGCTGAGGTTATGGGGGGCTCTATGGGGTCTTGGGTGAGGCTGGTGGAGGTAGACTGCCCTGAGAGACCGGATGGGCCAGGTAGGTCTTACAGTTCCAGACATCCTGTGTGGCTGTCATCACTGGGGTCTTCATCTGGTGGAGGACAGGTTCTATGTGGCACTGGTTGACTGATGACATGTTTTTACATCTACCTGATGTACTTTACAGGGCCTGCTAGGTAAGTGCTATATGTCATGCCTCAGTACTCAGGAGTAGTTATGCAAGGGGAATGTTAATTGTTAGGTGGCTAAAGGGTGATGCATTGTGGGAGTTGTAGTGCTTCATGCTGTACATGCATTAGGTGCATTTGGGAGTGTAGACTAAGGTGTTGTGTTGTAGTGGAGGTTCCAATTTGACCACTGCGGTCCGGACCACCAATGGATTACTGCCGGGCTAAGACTGCTATGCTGATTTGTGGCTCATAATAAGGAGGGCGGTCTTTTTCTGGCATGGCGGTGTGGGTGATGGGACCGCCTCTCTGCTGCCATTGTTCAGCCTTGCGGTGTCGAATTTGTGGCTGTATTCTGGTGATTTTGTTTTTGTGAGTCGTAATAGGGCGGGCGAATTACCGCTGCCACTGCGGTCTTTTGGCAGCCAGGAAAGACCACCAAAGTGTTAATGAGGGCCTTAGTGTTTCAGAATGACAAACACATACTCTCATTTAAAAAAAGAAAATGTCTTTATTAGTTTTATATAAATACAGGATTGAACATGAAACAGTTCGTAAAGCATGAAGTAGGTATTCAACAATACAGAGTTAGTGGCAGCTATATCTGTTAAACATCTTGGGCAAACATTGACATTTAACAAAAGGTCTCAATGCAATACAATTTATTGCAAACATGTACCAGCCAAAGCACAACATGAAGTTTGATACAGCACTCACAGAGGAACAATGATGTGATGGCAGAGTGCAGGGAAGGGGAAGATCCTGTGACTCAATCGGTACTGTGACATATACTAGTTGAGTAGGTGATACCATATCAATATTAGAGTAATGCCCAGGGCGGGAGGGTATCATCTTTGGACAGGGATTTAAAGTTTGTGAGGGATTCGTCCCAGTGTTGAGAGAGGGGATATTTTCAAAGACTCTGTGCTTCCTCACTGCGTGAGGTCTTAATTTCCACTTTGGCCCATACAGAGAATGGCTGTCTCCATGCAGCCACAAGCAGGGGCTGTGTAGCCTTCCAATTACGAGTGACTGTATGAAGGTCAAGAAATGTAACAAATGATTTTTTCTTATTATTACATGGAAAGCAACCCTATTCCCAGATCTCTCAGGTGTGTAGTGCGGGGAGACCCTTAGCATGCATCAGTTGTGTTGTTTTTGCTGATTAGTATTCACATAAGAAAATAAGGGCCAGATAAACTTAACTTTTTGCACGTCGCAAACAGCGAATGTTGCTGTTTGTGACGTGCAAAAAGCACATTGCGATGCCCAAACCCCGTTTTGCGATTCGGTAACCTGGTTACTGAATCGCAAAATGGGATTGCGAGTCGCTATTAGGAAGGGGTGTTCCCTTCCTATTTGCGAGTCGCAGCGCGATGTTGTATTGTTTTGTGACCGCGAACGCGGTCGCTAAACAATCGCAGGTAGCACCCATTTCAAATGGGTGCTAACCCATTTGCAAAAAGGAAGGGGTCCCCATGGGACCCCTTCTCCTTTGTGAATGGCATTAATAACGTTTTTTCCAGAGCAGGCAGGGGTCCTATGGACCCCTGCCTGCTCTGAAAAAATGAAACGAAAACTTTTAATATTTTAGTTTTGTAATGTATTTAAAAGCAGTCATAGACATGGTGGTCTGCTATCTCCAGCAGGCCACCATCCCTGTGAGTGCCGCGAGTCTGAAGGAGGTCGCAAATTGCGACCCACCTCATGAATATTCATGAGGTGAGCCTTTGCGACCTCCTTGCGAATCGTGGATGGTGTCAGGGACACCATCCTACATTCTAATTAGCGACTCGCAAATTGCGAGTCTCTCTGACTCGCAATTTGCAAGTCGCAAATCGGAACCTACCTACATCTGGCCCTAAGTTACTTACCTTTAACTGTAGTTCTCAAGTATTGGTATCTTTCATAGATTCACATGCTTGAATGATTCCCTGTTGTTAAAGTGAGAGTCCCACAGTAACTTAGAAATCAGACAAGTCAACCTGCATAGAAGTCAATGTTAGAGGAATTCACTTTTACAGCTTATTAGTATCATGAAAAATGCCCCAAAGTCCATCAAATCAGGTAACAGCACCCTTTAGAACCTTCACAAGCGAGGCTCCAATACCTCAGATTTTCCCGGAAAGGGTGAGGTAGAAGCAAAGAGTAATAAGTGGAGCCACTATAGGGAGGAGGGTGGGTTGGTATCATGGTCCCAGCTGTGAGCAGGGCTAGTCATGCCTTATCCCCCCATGAGTGATATCAGAGATGCTGTTATTTTCTTTTCGTCACAGTACCACATTGAATCATGCTATGCCTTTGAAACCATGTGTAACTTGGCAACTCAGCTATTAACATAATGGCAATGTTTAAAGCATATCTAGACTAATGCCTGTTGTCAAGATAACTTCTGAACACCTGTGCCTTACCCAGGTAATCCAGGAAGCAAATGTCATCTGTTGACAGCTGTCGTTTCTTTAACTGATCATCCTAATAGAAAAAAAACAGTTGAGAAACATGTTCAATTACAATGATGTCTAACGAGTTCCTCTGTTTTCCCGCATGTGTTTTCTTGTACCTATTTTAGGTCAGCTATTAAAGCCAGTGTTTATGCTTACCCTAATTTAATTTGGAAGTAACACTTTCTTGTCTCCAGTCTTCAGCAGCCTTCCCTTTGCAGTGGCAGTCCTCTCTTTGCAGCAGCATCAATACCTGCACAGTGACAGGCTTCTCCTCGCAGTGACACACTTCCTGAGTTCTGACCTAATATTTCCCATCTTCTCCACAGTTATCACAGTACCTGTAAAAGGTGGGCAGCTTGCAGTTCATCTCTTGCTTCACGCTTTCTTGCACTGCCAAAAAGCCATGAGTCCTCCCAAATAAGTTAACATGAGTTTTTCTGCTTAATTTGGGAAATTGATCAGCTCTGATGAATCACACTTATCTAAAGCCAGCAATAATATTCAGATCAATCTTGTGACTGAAAAGTCATTAGAGAAAAGTCGTATTTCTTGTAATAGCTGCGCCTTCCTGGATCTTGAACTCATAGTTGGTTTCAATCCATATTTTCTCAATCAGTATCTGATGTTGGTGTTCGAAATACTTTTAGGACAACTGAGAACAATAATCTGATTGCCATTGCATATTTGCAAATGAACTTTGAACTTTTGAGACTCTTGAACTACTCAAGAATTTTAAGTATTTTTGTTGTGATTAACCCAGTTATTTTCTCTCAGTGAAAATCCTTGTACATGATAGTTTCAGTTCATGATAATTACTGGATAATTCTTGAATCACACTGGGGAATGTTTCTAGTTTTGTATGTTGATTTGACTTTAGTTAATGCCAAAAATATGTTTCCCTTTTCCTTTTTTAAGTTGTGGTTTCATTTCAGAGAAATCCGAGTCGAGGCACTTGTATCTGAATAATCCTGATTGCCAGTATCCTGAATCCAGAACCAGAATCCAGATATCCTTGAGCCGAGCAATATCCAGATTAAAGAAATCCGAATACACAGAAGTCCTGGTATTTCTCTCTTTCCCTTTTATCCCAACCCCCCTTCCCTTTGGAAACTCCTAGGGTTGCTGTGTGTCCTTCATTACTGCCCTGTCAGTTCTCATTGGGATTATTGTCACAGTTACAGTTAAGAAACTTAGGGGCTCATTCCGACCCCGGCGGCCGGGAGCACCGCCAACAGGCTGGCGGTGCCCCGCAGGGCATTCTGACCGCGGCGGTTTGGCCGCGGTCAGACCAGGAAAACCGGCGGTCTCCCGCCGGTTTTCCGCTGTCCTGGGAATCCCCCATGGCGGCGCAGCTTGCTGCGCCGCCATGGGGGATTCCGACCCCCTCACCTCCATCCTGTTCCTGGCGGTTCCGACCGCCAGGAACAGGATGGCGGTGAGGGGTGTCGTGGGGCCCCCGTAAGAGGGCCCCACTTTGAATTCCAGTGTCTGCTCAGCAGACACTGGAATTCGCGATGGGTGCAATTGCACCCGTCGCACCTTCCCACTCCGCCGGCTCCATTCGGAGCCGGCTTCCTCGTGGGAAGGGGTTTCCCGCTGGGCTGGTGGGCGGCCTGCTGGCGGTCGCCCGCCAGCCCAGCGGGAAAGCCAGAATGGGCGGCCATATGGCGGTTCCCTCCAGGCGGGCGGCTCCTGCCGCCCGCCGGGGTCTGAATGACCCCCTTAATTTCTTCTCCAGTATTTGATCTTTCATAGATTCACATGCTTGAATCAGGATAGTCAGCAGTTTGTATATGTAAACAACAGCGTTACCAAAAGGTAGTGATTGGTAGGAAAGAAGGAATTAGAATTTGGTTCACCTTATAGATGGCTTAAAACAGCTTGCCCCACTGCAGAAACTGACTTCTCAAACTTTTTCAGACAATAATGCTGGGTGAAGCTGCGTCTGATGGACCATGTTGCCGCTCTGCAGATCTGCTGAATGGGCACACCAGCAAACAGGGCTGTGGCGGTAGATACGACTCTTGTTTCAATAGGTTTTATTTAACAAACCTGCAATCAGCGGTAAGTTTCCTGGGCTGCAATGATTAGGATAATGAAAATTCAAGAAACAGAATTGTAAAAACAAGAGTTGTTAATACAAAGACCCCCACCATCTTGCAATAACATGCAATAACATGTAATGACATAAAGTATGAGATATGTCCTACTACCCTAGTAATGTGAACTTAATTTCTAACTTAAGAGAGAGCTAGGTGTACTAAACCTAATCTGCCAAAGCCATGTCCATGAGAAGAGCCCCCCAACCCTTGTTATCTTGGAATGAGGTCTCTAGCTCAAACTCAGTAGGGACACGAAGACTGGGTCAGCGTCAAGGTGACGTGCAGCATCGATAGCAGCGATGGCATCCGGTCAGAATCCCTCTGACTATCTGTTTAAGTGAGGAGTATTTATACAGATCTGCTTGGACCCCCGACATAGGTCTGTTCCCAAACAACAGATAACAAGAAATGCTTGGGGTAGTAATTTATATAAACAATTCCCTCAAAAGCGTGAAGAGGGAAAGTACCTAATGTGAACACCTAGAGTTTGTTTATGTTTGTCGCTTGATATTGATGCCTTGGCGCAGTGGCACTAATAACGCAAAACTAAAACATGGGTCTAACTAAAAACAAGGCAGACATCTTAACCCCTTCGCTGCCAGGCCTTTTCCCCTCAGGTGCCAGGCCTTTTTTTGGCTATTTGGGGCAGTTTGCGCTTAGGCCATCATAACGTTTTGTCCACATAAGTTACCCACACCAAATTTGCGTCCTTTTTTTCCAACATCCTAGGGATTCTAGAGATAACCAGATGTTGTGGGTTCCCCTGAAGGAGACCAAGAAATTAGCCAAACTACAGCAAACATTTAGTTTTTTTCAAAAAATGTGAAAAAAGAGCTGCAGAAGAAGGCTTGTGGTTTTTCCCTGAAAATGGCATCAACAAAGAGTTTATGGTGCTAAAATCACCAGCTTCCCAGCTCTCCGGAGCAAGCAGACTTGAATCAGAAAACCCAATTTTTCAAAACAATTTTGGCATTTTACTGGGACATACCCCATTTTTACTATTGTTTGTGCTTTCAGCCTCCTTCCAGTTAGTGACAGAAATGGGTGTGATCCCAGAAAGCTAAACATTTCTGACAATTAGATAAAATTCTGGATTCAGCAAGAGGTAAGTTGTGCTGATCCTACAAGGTTTTTCTACAGAAAATAACAGCTGAAATAAAATAAATTTTAAATTGAGGTAAAAAAACAGCAATTTTTCTCAACGTTTTGCTCTGTAACTCTTTACTATAATGTCAGATGTTTTAAAAGAATTTACAGTTACTTCTGTTAGACTCTTCTGGTTGTGGGGATATATAGGGCTTGTATGTTCCTCAAGAACCCTAGGTACCCAGAGCCAATAAATGAACTGCAGCTTGCAATGGGTTGTCATTCTATACTTGGTATACAGCTATTCATTTGCTGAAATATAAAGAGAGAAAAATAGGTATCAAGAAAACCTTTGTATTTCCCAAATGGGCACAAGATAAGGTGTTGAGAAGCAGTGGTTATTTGCACATCTCTGAATTCCGGAGTGCCCATACTAGCATGTGAATTACAGGGCATTTGTCAAATAGATGTCTTTTTTACACACTGTCTTACATTTGGAAGGAAAAAATGTAGAGAAAGACAAGGGGCAATAATACTTGTTTTCCTATTCTGTGTTCCCCTAAGTCTCCCGATAAAAATGGTACCTCACTTGCATGGGTAGACCTAATGCTGGCAACAGGAAATGCAACATGGACACATCACATTTTTACATTGAAATCTGACATGTTTTTTGCAAAAGTGCCTAGCTGTAGATTTTGGCCTCTATCTCAGCCGGCACCTAGGGAAACCTACAAAACCTGTGCATTTGTGAAAACTATACACCTAGGGGAATCCAAGATGGGGTGACTTGTGGGGCTCTCACCAGGTTCTGTTACCCAGAGTCCTTTGCAAACCTCAAAATTTGGCCAAAAAAACACTTTTTCCTCACATTTTGGTGACACAAAGTTCTGGAATCTGAGAGGAGCCACGAATTTCCTTCCAACCAGCCTTCCCCCAAGTCTGCCGATAAAAATGGTACCTCACTTGTTTGGGTAGGCCTAGCGCCCGCGACGGACATGCCCCAAAAAACAACATGGACACATCACATTCTCCCAAAGAAAAACACCTTTTGTGCAAAGTGCCCAGCTGTGGATTTTGGCCTCTAGCTCAGCCAGCACCTAGGGAAACCTACCAAACCTGCACACTTTTGAAAACTATACACCTAGGGGAATCCAAAATGGGGTGACTTGTGGGGCTCTCACCAGGTTCTGTTACCCAGAATCCTTTGCAAACCTCAACATTTGACCCAAAAAACACTTTTTCCTCACATTTCGGTGAGAGAAAGTTCTGAAATCTGAGAGGAGCCACAAATTTCCTTACACCCAGCATCCCCACAAGTCTCCCAATAAAAATGGTACCTCACTTGTGTGGGTAGGTCTAGCGCCCGCAACAGGAAATGGTCCAAAACACAATGTGGACACATAACATTCTCCCCAAAAAAACAGACCTGCTTATTGCAAAGTGCCTAGCTGTGGATTTTGGCCTTCACCCCAGCCGGCACCTAGAGAAACCTACCAAACCTGTGCATTTTTGAAAACTAGATACCTAGGGGAATCCAGGACGGGGTGACTTGTGGGGCTCTCACCAGGTTCTGTCACCCAGAATCCTTTGCAAACCTCAACATTTGGCCAAAAAAACACTTTTTCCTCACATTTTGGGGACAGAAAGTTCTAGAATGTGAGAGGAGCCACAAATTTCCTTCCACCCTACGTTCCCCAAAGTCTCCCGATGAAAATGGTACCTCACATGTGTGGGTAGGCTTAGTGCCCGCAAAAGGAAATGCCCCAAAACACTATCTAGACACATCAAAATGATCAAATACAATACTACCTGTTTTTGAGGGGAGGGCACCTGCGTTTTTGGTCCTGGGCTGAGCAGCCATCTAGGGAAACCTACCAAACCCAAACATTTCTGAAAACTAGACACCCGATGGAGTCCAGGGAGGTGTGACCTGGTTGAACCACCAATGTTTTCTTACCCAGAATCCTCCGCAAACCTAAAATTTAGCTAAAAAATCACATTTCTCCCACATCTCTGTGTGCGATCACCATACCGGGACAAATATCCTACCACCCAACGGTGGTAATGAAAATAGGCCAATCTTCCCCCAAGGGGGGCAAAAATGGCCTAACTACAATTTGCCCCCCAGAGGAGCGACACTTGCCTAAGGGGTCACTCCCAAAAATATTTAAAAAAAGTAAACATAAAAAAATATATATATGCCTGGTGTCTAGGGGTTTCTGCCCCCGGGAGCAGATTAGCCTAATTATAATAGGCCGACCTGCCCGCCGGGGGGGGGGCAGAAAAGGCCTAAAAATATTTTGCACCCCTGGGGAGCGGCCCTTGCTCCCCTTATGTATAAACATAAATCAAAAACAAAACTCCCTGGTGTCTAGTGGTTTCTGCCCCCAAGGGGGGCAGAAATGGCCTAAAAGTAAATATGCCCCCAAGGGAGCGACCCTTGCCTAAGGGGTCGCTCCCCACATACATAAAAAAACAATATCCCTGGTGTCTAGCAGTTTCTGCCCCTCCTGGGGCAGATCAGCCTAATTATAATAGGCTGATCTGCCCCGAGGGGGGCAGAAATGGCCTAAAAATAAATTGCCCCCCTGGAGAGTGGCCCTTGCCCAAGGGGCCGCTCCCCTCATTCAATTACAAAAAAAAAAAAAAAATCCCTGGTGTCTTGTGGCATTTCTGCTGCCCGATCGCATCGTGATCGGGCATCAGAAATACAGAGAGAGACATGAAAGGAGAGGAAAGGCCTTTCCTCTCCTTTCATGCCTTTTTCGCCCCCCTCAACGTGATCGGAGCAGAAATGCTTTTGTTGAGCTTCCAGCGCAGGCCTCTGATGAGAACAGCGCGCGATCGTGCGCTGATGTCGTCAGACACCACAGGGGGGTCAGGAGGGGTCAGGGGGTGGAAGGGGAAGCGATTCTCCTTCCATCCCTTACCAGGTTAGGGGTTGCTCGGCCCCCGGGGGAGCGCTAGCGCTTCCCCGTGGACCCCTATCTGGACGTAACAGTTACGTCGTGGGCACCCGAGCGGTGCTGCCAGGACTTAACCGTTATGTTCAGGGCACCCAAGGGGATTTAAAGATTTAATTAAATAAATGTGCTGAAACACAGTAGGTTAAAAGTCACTAGGTGACGGGGGCACAAGTCTGCAATCCAAAGGCTAAGCTAACTTCTGTAGCCCATTAAAACAAACTAGGATTCACTACACCCTCCCCAATGCTGTAATAAGTAAGACGCCATAACTTGACGCCACCGAGTGGTGAATGAATCCAACATGTTAAAAACAGTAGCTAAAAAACAAAGGAAGAAACCTAATGTCGACCAAGACTAGCACAGCAGGCCAAAGAAAGGGCACGGAATGCAAATATTGAATTTGGTATTATAAGCCAATCATCTAATTGTCTAACAATAATAATGATCTTGAAGAGCATCTTCGAAGCCATAGAATGGAAAGGACCTCAGGAAAGAGGCCACATCGTGAGACACGATAGGCAGACAAATCTACGGAGCGGTAGTACGTGGTAGTCTCTTATGCAGGTTCACCTGCAGGAGTGGGACTCTCCACAGCACCAAAAAGTGCCAGATCGTTCACCAAGGGTGGCTCATAAGTGGCCTCATGAATCATTCTTAGTCTCAAGGGGCACGACCGTGAATAAACCCTCATTGGGGACATCAGCAGTGCTTGGTCCACAGGAGGCACTGGCGTAACAGCAAGACACAGTGTAGGCAAGTGTTTGAAGAGGCACCATACACAGCGAAAGACTGGTTGCACGCTCCATAGGAGTGGTCGGAATGACAATGACCAATCAAGCTCCAAATCCTCCAGCAACG
Organism: Pleurodeles waltl; assembly: GCF_031143425.1. Taxonomy (NCBI): domain Eukaryota; kingdom Metazoa; phylum Chordata; class Amphibia; order Caudata; family Salamandridae; genus Pleurodeles; species Pleurodeles waltl. The sequence continues at coordinate 1,733,843,717 of NC_090444.1, forward strand.
AAGCATCAAATGCCTGAGCCAGGCGTTCACAACACAGTTGAGCTGGTGGCAGTGGCTACATTGCTTTGCGTAGCTGGAAAGACACAATCACTGTGAATCATAAGAAATAGCAGCAGTATTCCGCCAATCAATGCCAAAATTATAGGAAAGCCGCCAAACACACTTGAAAAGAGTGAATGGATGGCCGATGGAATGACTCCAAATAGTCTTGAAGATGGACACAAATCCAGACCCAACAACCCTAAAGAAGTGAACAATCCCAGTAGTGCTCGAGGCATTGAACATTCTGGATACTAGCTCTCCAAAGTGCTTGGGGAAGTTGGTATTTAATAGGGATTGTATCTCGGCTGATGATCTCACAATCTGGAAAGCATACGTCTCTCTAGCTGATGTCAATGCGACTTGTTTTTGGAACAGAAACACCTTAGGTCTGCTCAGCTTGTCATAATTTACATTAACAGTATCAATGTGAGGCTACATTTCTGATACTTTTATCTCTCGTGTGGGGGGAAATATAACTTGTCCACAACACGTGACCACCTTAGAGACTGAAATCGCGTAGGCAATTCCTGGTCGCATAGTGCAACAGCTTTGGTCGCTCAGCACCATATAACCTACATTTGAAAGTACATGAAACACTGATCGAATCAAAGGGATGGGAGTACCCGTCAGAAAACAGGCCAAGTTTGTGACCCCCGCATTGCAAAGGCTGTGAAGGGACACCTGCTTGCAGATCATTGAATGACTAACAGTAGTCTTGCATTCGCTTCGCTGAGAAATACCTCTGTTTTGCCGTTCAGACATTTGTATTCAAAGGGCAACTCCCACTCTTCTTTAATATAGCTATCACCTGATCGCTCGTACCTGCCCACAGCAAGATGTTTCAGACATTTCAAAAAACAAAAAGTGGAAATGGGCAAATTAATGATGCCATGTAGGAGCCATACTGTTGAAGGACTCTCTGCAACTATGAAAGGCACTTTTCTAACTTCTCCATGTGAAGCATGGTGAAACTTGCTGCCCTTTTACCCATTGTCTCCTGTTCCCTGGATAAATTAAAGGCATGAACAATCCACTTCCGTTAAAGTACTTCCATGGAATTTGGCCATTTTTAAAAGTCTGTAACATCCAACCTAACTGCATGATGGAACGCAGCTGACTTTGCCCATGAAATAAAAGGGACATGTCTGTCTGAATGATATCTATTGCAGACAACACTATGTTTGTCAAGGAATAAAACAGAGTGTTCATGCCATTATCGACAATAGCTAAAGCCTTTTCTATGTTTTTCTTATCTATTTTCCTTAAGTGCGCAGCAGCTTCTATCTGAGAAAGCTTTCAGATCTCATTATATATAGCATTGATGAATCTTTTAGAGAGTGGCTTTTTGGGACCTAGCAAAAAGTCCTGCAGGTCTATATCCTCAGAAAGAGTGTTAGGATGCTTGGCTAACGTGTTAGACCTTACCCATTGTTGGCACAGTTTACCCACACTGTATGTTGTAACTATACCCTTGTGTCGACCCGAGATGAAGCAAGGGTCTATCCGGCTAATCTTGAAGTCCCCTGGGAATTAAAAAAACGTGCCTGACAGCCATTGGTGTCAATTGGCCAAATTAACCAATCGCCAGGTCTGGAAAGTTAAGAGTTATAGGTACCAGCCTGAACCTTTGCATTTAACTCTTCCTATGTAACATTCAGGAAGAATTGTCAATCATTAAACTTTGCCAGTGTGGGGATACTGGGCGTGTTCATTCCTTTTATTTTTGCTAACCCCAGACAGGAGGTCTGTTGAATGGTGTCAATTAAAAAGATAATTTGCACAGGAACCAGGCATGCTCTAAATAAAGCTTCCCTTCCCTGTATTTGCCAATCTTTTTTTCCCCATACACTCTTTAAATCAACAGTGTTCATCCAGTATTTGTAACCTTCGACTGCAAGAAGGGAAACAAAGGAATCTGAATAAATCAGCTTTGTATCAGTTAGCAAAATGTTCCTAATTTTTGAAGGAGGTAATTTGAAATAGTGTGACTCTGGATGTTTCGTGTCATGTCCAGAAAAATAAGTAAATTTATCCAAATAACGCTTTGGGCTCCCCACAGGTGGTGTTGAACAGTGTTCCCACTGTGTGTAGTTAAGTACTGGTCTGTGTCTAGTGGCACGGTGCAGGTAGTAATGTCCTCAATTATTATAGCAAAACATTTGTATGGCTATATAAATCATCACTTTCAAATACTGAATAGTCCTTCATCTCAGTTAGCATAGAATCAACTGTCTGGACATCGTAATCATCAGATACAACACCAGGTATAATTACATCTGCCACAGAAATTTTGAATACATATGGAATTTGAATGACCTCAGTAGGCCCATATATGTCAAATGGAACGTTGTCCCACTCAATCCCATCAGGAATTGGTATAGCTGAAATGTTCACAAGGGACAAGTCTCTTCGGACCTTATGTGAGAAAAGATATGGAGTTAAGACTTCATCAACAAGCTCAACTGAGGAGCGTTCAGGAAGGTAATGACCATTTAAAAGTAAAAAGAAAACAGTCACAAGACCAATCCAGAAAACAATGCAAAAAATGTCAAGCAGAACCATAAATAGTTCCATGAGTATATTAAATAGTTATTTTTAAGCCATAGGTCCAGCTTAGGTGTCTTTGAAACATTTTCAATCACAGGAGTGGATGAGTCTGAAGAAAAGTAATCAATGTTGATGAAGTAACCAGAAGCAGTCTCTGCAAACGCAGGAGCAGATGCATCACCGGTGGATGGATCCACTTCATGTGGAAGCTCATAGTAGAACGTGTCATCAGTCTGTGTAGTGTTGGTGTGGAAAACAGCAAAATCTTGGACAGGTGTTGTCGTTGAAGTGCTAACTGGAATCAGCAAGAGCTCATTTTCCACCCTCCCCACGATCAAGGAGGTATTTGTAGCATCGTTGGACAGTGTTGTGTAGTCAGAAGTAGTGTGGTTATTTCTACATTGAAGAGGTATGTCCTGTTGGGTAGTGAGAGGGTACCGGGAAATACCCAAGGGACCTCTGGGTCTACTGTGCAGGATCGGCCACATGGTGTAGTTTGATGTCGTCAATGGAAATTAATCTGTCTCCTTTGGAATCAGGCAGCGTTGGTAGGATGACAGATTTGGTACCTTGTGCTCCCAGGACTGGGACCAGTGCTTTGTAGGATGGACCAAATTCCTTCTTCACAATGATCTTCTCATGAACCAGATCGCCACCTTTAGGAATCCAGCCAGTGGAAGTTGTTGGTAAATTCCTTATTCCTAAGTTGGCAGCATTGGCAGATGATTTATCATCACAAAATTGCTGAAGCTCCTGTAAAACAGTGAGACGTTCATTTATGCCAAAAGGCGTGTCTGCTGCCACCAAACCAGGGCCGTCAAGATCTGGGACATACATAGGTATCCCGAAGAGAACCTCATAGGGAGTGCGCCCCCCCCAAGGACCATCTTGGCAGATTATTAATTGCTCTCTGGACCCTGTATAGGTGTTACAGCCAACTACGGCCAGAACCTAATACTCTAGCTGTTAAGGTCTGCTTTAGATCACGGTTCCGCCTCTCCACTACCAAATGTCCTTTGGGATGGTATGGTGAGGAGTAATGGAGTCAACACCCATCATCCCCATGGTGTCCGGGAATCCTCTAGAGGCAAATGCAGGGCCCTGGTCCGAATGGAATGCTGCAACCACATATGTACTGATAAAGATCAGCAAGTCTTTTATAACAATTCGAGCGTCAGCCAACTGCTGAGGCCATACCCACAGGAATCTAGAACAAGAATCTACAGCAATGTATTTGTATGCACCATCTGGTTGCAGTGGACTGCAATGGTCCAGGTACACACATTGTAGTGGCCTGCTGGACACTATGAGGGATGTCTGCAGTGGACGTAAGATGTTTGAGCCCTTGATTTGCTGGCAAATGTCACAACAAAGGACATACTGTTTAGTCTGTTTGTATAGACCTGGCCACCAGAAGCTTTCACGGCAGTCAAAATTTCACTGTCCAGTCTCATCTGAGAACAAGTCAATGCAGCCACAGAAGCCGTAGCTACTCCAGATTTGGCTGCTTCTTCAGCCAAAGTGTTGCCGATAATGTGTACTCCTACACATTGGTGGCCCAATGTATGTACTACATGGATACAAGGTAGCTTATCCTTGAGCTCAGCCACCCTCCTCCACAGAGTTCTGTGTTTTATGGTGTTCCCTTTGGAATCTCTAAACCTGTTCAATTGCCTGTTGCTCTGCCAGTCACAACAAATCCATTGCAGCTGTGCTGCCAAATAATAATTTTTGAAATTCGGGGCTTTCACCTGCCTTTTCTGTGGGGAGTTGCACGTTGGGTGCAATGTGGGGAAATAAGGATTGACTTGATGTTCAACATGATTAGTCTCATTTGATGAGAAATTATTATTATAATAATATATCAGGAGTTATACTGATATGAATTGTGATAGTATATTTTTTTCCTTCTTGTTTTCTTTTTTCTTTATGATATCTTTTGGATGCTCTGCATTATATGTTGAATTAGTTTATTGTTATTTGGAGTTTATTATTTCTTTATTTATTCTTACTTTTTTCCTCACATGTCCAATTTTTAGTTGTGGATGAGTGGTATGATTGTGTATGAGTGAGTGTACTGCAAGACGTTTTTAAGGAATTTATTTGTGGCCCTATTACATGGAAATCATATTTGTCTTTGCTAGATGGATTATCAGTATATTTTAAATATATATTTATATACATAGGAGATTGTGTACTAAGTATATGTTCTTTTTTCTATAGTAATACACAATTTGAGTTGTCTATTTTTATTTTCAAAAATGTTGTATCTTTGTGGCTCCAATGAGTATATATTTTGCCCTATCAATGGGAATTATTAAACGTTATATCACTTATGGGCAGTTGACTCTATTGTATTGTACTGGGAGGTGCACATTGGCCATTGCAAATCTCCAGAAACCATTGCACTTCAACAGGTCGCTCATCAGAGTGATCAAGGCACAAAATAACACCCTTGGGAGTACAATGGAGGATAAGCAAAGGAATTTAGTAATCGGGAAAGAGTCAAAGGCAATTTTCTCCAGAACACAATCTGACTGCACAGGACCCACACCGACCTAGTTTTGCTCCCATTCAGTAGAACCCTCACCTCCAGACACCAACACATCTGGAGTTGCCGCTGAAGTACGACCAGGGCACAAGTTGGGGGTACACACATATACACGGCATCCACCCACTAATTTCACAAGGTCGATGCCCTCCATCCTGCCAAGTAGTTGTGTCACACAGTACTATGCTGAACTTGTCCCGGTGTAATGTTTAATCACTGCAACACATTCAGCAGCTCCTGCACATTAACTGCTTTCCTTCTGAGCAGCAACGTGCAGGCATCAGTGAGGGGGCTTCTTTATTTTAGATTTGAGCTGGGGCCAAAAAAAAGGCAGAAGCTAAGTGGTCATCAAGCCTCCTTTTGTTCTCGCTGGAATGATCAGAAGCCTCATACCCACCTGAGAATGCAATTTGTTATCACTTCACAGGTACTTAAGAGAGGCATGATTATGACTTTGCTTAGTCCATGGACTTAAGAGATATGCATGCACAGTAAGAATGTCAGATATGCTGGCCTGTTCCTGTATTTACACAAATAGCAATTTAAATATCACTATTTTGTTTTATTTCTTTTATAGCACTACTTATCCCAATGCAGGATGTCAGAACACTTTACATCACATATACACATTACACATTGACAATAAGTCATATAAGTAAACATCTATATACAGGTTGTGTTACAGAGCAAAGTGACGGTTACAAGGTGTAGCAGTCAAATGCCCTTCATAGCTCAATGTGCTACATAGAAAGATTGCAATTTATGAAATGCAAGTCACAAAAGGACCTCCATGTTAAAACCAGTAGCCCACTTACTTATCTACATAAAATAAAAATCTGTCCTGATGTGCTTTGCAGGAGACATGTTAACCCTCTATGCTACTTTCATTCAAAACTGGAGGTAGACATGACAAACATCTCTTCAGCAAATGTGTTAACCACCAGAGTTATCTTAACATTATTGTTATTATTCCCAGAGATTTATGGCGCATACAAATACAAAGATCTCTGCAGCAGGTGCCTTAACTCCATAAGATTTTTTAAAAGGCAGTCTTTGCAACCAATTAAGCAGAACAGATTTATTGCCAAGTTTCTCCTTTTGTCAATTTTACTTGTGGCAGAGATTTAAAAAAATGAGAAACTGAGGCCCAGATTTTGCGTTGGGGTTGTGGCACAACCCAAGTGCAAAATCTCATTTGTTAAATATGGTAATTTGCTCAAATGTACTCCTTAAAGACCTGATAAACATGTGTGTAAAGTCTTAAGCTCAGATGTCACTTCATGTGATGTCTCTTCCTGTAAGGGTATGATTTGTAATGGCAGTTCCTGTGATGTCACTTCCTTTTTTGCCACTAGTGATGTCACATGCAATTATGTCATATACTGTGATATCACGTGCCATGATATCACTTGTATACTTTCTAACTTGGTTAGTCCACCCACTTTTTTTTAAAGGACTTGTGCCCTGAGAACAGCAACACCTATTTTGATTCTAGGCCCAGGGGCATCTGGAGGGAAGTGAAACAAGCAAGATTTTGGCAGTTCAGCTCAAGTCCTGATACAGTGCAAAATCATGAAGCATCCTAAAGAGGCAACAGATACTGAGTGAAGCACTGCTGCCCACCACAAAACCACTCTGGACAGATAGAGGTTGGATGAGGGATGAGTGGACCTAAGCGTTCACTTAGTACTTTGCTAAGTAACTTTGTAGTCAGGAATAGAGATTCGCAGAGGTTCCCTAAATGAGGGGGTAGACTATATGCATCGAAAGCTGCCTCATACAGCTTTTTCACATTAGGGACTAACCATCTATAATATGTATGACAGAATTTAGGAGGAAACCCGTTTGGGCCAGGAGTTTTTTTTTTCCTAGTTGCTAGAGAGTTAATTGCCTCATTCATGTCAGCCACTGTCATCAGGATATTCAGTCCCAGGTGCTGCTGGGGCAGTGTGATATCTGCTAAGAATTCCTCAATGCCTCCTCTTAGACTAACGTGCAGTTTTGTACAGTGTTTTGTAGTACTCTGTGAAAGCAGCATGTATGTCTCACTGCACATTTAGCGTAGTTCCATATGCCAGCTGAATAGATAAGATGGGTTGAATTCACCAAAAAGGGTGTCGATTCACCAAAATGACATTATACACCATTTGACCTCAATGATGTCACAGGAAGTGATGCCATATGGCCTTAACCCTCATGCCATCACAATGCATGCTTTCACTCTCACCCTGAATCATTCATTTGCAATATCTTGGTTAATCTTACTCTCACTAAGCTATACTTTCTTACTTACTTTCACACACACACACACACACACACACACTATCCCACTTATTAACATACATTTTCACATATACATATGCTCTATCACCCAAATTCTTTCTCACCCACATGCACTTGCATAACATATACTGAAAATTATTTTAATTTACTAACCTAAGATGTAATTGACAGTTGCGTTTCAGATCCTGCTGCCACACTTTTTTAGTACATTAATCATGAATGATAGATAATTAATCACTAGTATTGTAATTAAAATGAGCAGAAAAGGAGTCTGGAGCCTGACGCTGGAGATTCCAGCCACCACTGTGTTTGTGGCACTAACTGGTCCACCTCTGAGGCCAGGGATCGTAAAGGCAGTGCTAAGGGTCGCAAAGGGCAAGCCAGGGATTGCAGCTGCTAACCATGGTGACACCTGGCAACCCCTAAATGATATCCATCAATCAATCAATCAATCACTGCATTTGTAAAGCGCGCTAAATACCCGTGAGGGTCTCAAGGCGCTGGGGAGGGGGGGTGCTACTGGTCGAAGAGTCAGGTCTTGAGGAGTCTTCTGAAGGCCAGCAGGTCCTGGGTCTGTCGTAGGATGGTGGGGAGAGTGTTCCAGGTCTTGGCGGCGAGGTAGGAGAAGGATCTGCCACCGGCGGTGGTTTTTCGGATGTGGGGGACTGTGGCGAGGGCGAGGTTGGCTGAGCGGATGCTTCGGGTGGGGGTGTGGAAGCTGAGTCGGTTGTTGAGGTAGGTGGGTCCGGTGTTGTGCAGTGCTTTGTGTGCGTGGATCAGGAGCTTGAAGGTGAGCCTTTTGTTGACGGGGATCCAGTGCAGGCCTCTCAGGTGGAGTGTGATGTGGCTGCGGTGGGGGACATCGAGGATGAGTCAGGCCGAGGCGTTCTGGATGCGTTGGAGTCGTCTCAGGAGCTTGTTTGTAATTCCTGAGTAGAGGGCTTTCCCGTAGTCGAGTCTGTTGGTGATGAGGGCCTGGGTAACAGTTTTTCTCGTGTCGAGGGGGATCCATTTGAAGATCCTGCAGAGCATACGGAGGGTGTTGAAGCAGGACGCGGAGACGGCGTTGACTTGCCTGGTCATGGAGAGAGTGGAGTCGAGGATGACCCCCAGGTTGCGTGCGTGGTCCGTGGGTTCCGGGGCTGTGCCTAGTGACGTGGGCCACCAAGAGTCATCCCAGGCTGATGGGGTGGGTCCGAGAATGAGGACCTCCGTCTTGTCTGAGTTCAGCTTCAGTCTGCTGTCCTTCATCCAGTCCGCTACGGCCTTCATTCCACGGTGGAGGTTAGCTTTGGCGGTGTGGGAATCTTCGGTGAGGGATATGATCAGCTGGGTGTCGTCGGCGTAGGAGATGATGTTGAGGTTGTGTTGTCATGCGACGTGGGCGAGGGGGGCCATGTAGATATTGAACAGTGTTGGGCTGAGGGAGGATCCTTGTGGGACGCCGCAGATGATCTCAGTGGTTTTAGAGTGGAAGGGTGGGAGGCGGACGCTCTGGGTTCTGCCGGAGATGAAGGATGTGGTCCAGGCCAGGGCCTTCTCTTGGATACCGGCGTCATGGAGGCGTGCTGATAGGGTGCGGTGGCAGACCGTGTCAAAGGCTGATGAAAGGTCCAGGAGTATGAGGGCGGCTGTTTCTCCTTTGTCCATCAGGGTCCAGATGTCGTCAGTGGCGGCGATGAGGGCGGTCTCGGTGCTGTGGTTACTGCGAAAACCGGATTGGGAAGGGTCCAGGATGTTGTTGACTTCGAGGTAGCGGGTCAGCTGTTTGTTGACAATCTTCTCTGTCACTTTTGCCGGGAAAGGGAGCAGGGAGATGGGCCAGAAGTTCTTGAGGTCCTTGGGGTCTGCCTTAGGCTTCTTCAGAAGGGCGTTGATCTTGGCGTGCTTCCAGCTTTCTGGGAAGGTTGCTGTCTTGAAGGAACAGTTGATTGTTTTACGGAGGTGGGGCGCGATGACTGCGCTGGCTTTGTTGAAGACGTGGTGAGGGCAGGGGTCCGATGGGGATCCGGAGTGGATGGAGTTCATGGTTTTGTTGGTGTCTTCGTTGCTGACGCTGGACCAGACGGTCAGGTGACTGGTGCGAGTGGTAGTTGCAGGGGTGGTGGACTCGGTGGTGGGTGCGGGGGAGTCGGGTTGAAGCTGTCATGGATGTCGGTGATCTTGCGGTGGAAGAAGGTGGCCAGGGAGTCGCACAGGTCTTGAGATGGTGGGATGTCGTTGGTGATGGAGCTGGGGTTGGAGAGTTTTTTCACGATGCTGAAGAGCTCTTTGGTGTTGTGTGCATTGTTGTCTAGGCGGTCCTTGAAGGCGGTCTTCTTGGCGGTCCTGAAGAGTTGGTGATGTCTGCGGATGGCGCTCTTGAGGGCTGTGTGGTTGTCTGGTGTATGTCGTAGAGCCATTTCTTCTCCAGCTTCCGACAGGTGTGCTTGGAGATCTGGAGGTCCTCGGTGAACCAGGCGGCTTTCTTGTTGGTGTGGTTGGTTGTAAAGGTCTTGAGAGGGGCGAGGGTGTTGGCGCAGTCGTTGATCCACTGTGTGAGGTTTGGCCACGGAGGTGTCTGGGTCGGTGGGTGGTCTCAGGGCGAGGGTGGTAGTCAGTTGGTCCTCGGTGACCTTGCCCCAGCAGCGGCGTGGTAGCTGTTGGGTGAGGTAGTGTGTGGTGGGTTTTCTGAAGGTGAAGTGGACGCATCTGTGGTCGGTCCAGTGTGGTTCGGTGGTGTGGTTGAAGGAGACGTGGGGGCTTGCGGAGAAGATGGGGTCGAGCGTGTGTCCAGCAGTGTGAGTGGGTGTCTTTACGAGCTGTTTGAGTCCGAGGTTGGCAAGGTTGTCGATCAGGGCGGTGGAGTTGGCGTCGTTGTTGTTCTCGAGGTGGAAGTTCAGGTCCCCGAGGAGGATGTAGTCCGTGGAAGCAAGGGCGTGGGTGCTGATGAGGTTGGCTATGGTGTCACTGAACTGTGGGCGGGGTCCGGGAGGTCTGTAGATGAGAGTTCCTCTGAGGGTGGTGTTGGGGTCGGTGTGGATCTGGAAGTGCATGTGCTCGGCGGTGGTGAGGGTGTCATTGGTGTTCGTTGAGATTTTGATGGAGGCTTTGTGGATGATGGCGATTCCTCCTCCCACTCCGTTGGTGCGGTCTCTGCGGGAGATCTTGTAGCCCTGTGGGATGGCTATGGCGATGTCTGGTGCTGAGGTGGTGTTCAGCCAGGTCTCCGTCAGGAAGGCGACGTCAGGGCGGTGGAGTCTAGGAGGTCCCAAAGTTCATTGGCGTGCTTGCGGAGCGGGTGTTGAGGAGGATGCAGCGGAGGTGGTTGGGTTCTCTGGCTGGTGGTGTGGAGGGATGGATGCTGGTGAATCTGCAGTTCTGGCAGGTGAAAGGCCCCTGGGTGTGTTTCGGGGTGGCCCGGTAGCAGGGGTGGTCTGGTCTGGTGTTGAGTGCGTGGAGGGTGCTTGCATCGTAGTGCAGTCTGGCGTTGCGGGGGTGCAGGTTCCAGGGGTTCTGGTGCTGGGTGCGGTCCAGGCGCGGACGGGCGCAGACAGGCTTGCCTTAGGCGTGCCTTTCGCGCGCCAGCGGCCTCCATATGAGGGTAGAGGGAGGGAGGAGCAGCTGGGAGGTGGGAACGGGGAGGCCAATGGGAGTGAAGGGGGCGGGGCAGCAGGGGCTCAGCAGCAAGGGAAAAACCCGGGGAAAAACCCGGGGGAAAACCCTGGGAAAAAAACTGCGGGAAAAGACGGCGGGAGAGGGACAACAGAGCACAGGGGTACAGAAAGCAAAACACAGGGGCACAGAATGAAAAATCGAAGTGGCACAGAAGCCAAGTGCAGGGGTACATGGGTTGATGTAGATGCTCCTGCAGGCAAGCAATGCACCTGAATTATCAGCTTCACCATGTGTTCTCACCTTATGTGCAGCAAAGTTAAGGCAGCAGAGCCCCCCCACGTAAGGCAGTGTGTCTGGTGTGGGCAACTGTAAGCATGCGCACATGGAATCTGTTTTAGCCTGGTTCTCCAACACAATCAATACCATCTCTATTGCTGTAATCTCTGAGACACATACTGTCATACATTATCTCCATACCGGGGGCAATAGGCAAAAAGGTATTATATGGCTGACCAGAGCTTTAGGGCAGCAGAAATATGCTCATTTGACTGTTGTACATGACAAATGGAAGACATAAGTAAAAGGGTGTTTTGACAAGGATTTGAAGACAATACTGGCCTGCCACTGTGTAATTTCTAGAATTTCCAGGTTTAAGTTCACACAACCTACTGTCCTGTATAGGGCCTACCTCTCACCAGCCCAAATAAATTAGTTTTTTGAGTCACAGCAGGCAGCTGTCCCGGCTCCATTGCTGCTGATGTGAACATAACATATATTTGTTGTCTTGCCCATCTTTGTCCCACTACCGGTCTACACCCACATTGCAAAAAGAACAGGCCACGTTATACTACTCTACACGCATGAAAGCTCTGGCCATTATGGGCCTGATTACAACTTTGGAGGAGGTGTTAATCCGTCCCAAAAGTGACGGTAAAGTGACGGATATACCACCAGCCGTATTACCAGTCCATTATATCCTATGGAACTCGTAATGCGGCTGGTGGTATATCCGTCACTTTACCGTCACTTTTGGGACGGATTAACACCTCCTCCAAAGTTGTAATCAGGCCCTATATCTCTTACCTCACAGCGTACATCTCACTTTACTTTGCACATAAGGTAACAAAAAAATGACTTGCACAATGCAATTTATAATTAATTCTACACAGCAGATTTAAGGAGGCAAATATAAGATTGCAAAGCCAATAGATTAGGCATAAGTGAAATCTATTGGCTTTGCCAATGCTTGTATTAAAGACTTTGGGCTGTGAGACTTCATAACTTACAAACCTCTAAATTATTATTTATCTCTACAACATTTATGGTGCACCTCAGTGTTGTGCTTGGGATATTTCTTTCAATCATGGCACACTCTCAGTGGCAGAAACTCTACAAACTGAGCTACTGGTTCAATGATTATGTATGTTTATCTTTTTCTAAAGCACACCTTTCCTTTAAGATTGTGGGCACTCAGTCGTAGCGCAGTGTAGATTCATGTTTATTTTTTTTTAGAAAGCACAGCTTTCCTTCAAGAACGTGGGCATTAAAAAACTAAAATATTTGAAATGCAAATCCAGCCTGAGGCCTTCAGAGCACTTTATATGGTGAATAGTTACTTTACTCAGCAGTGTAGATTTAATAATTTATAAACTCCTTAAATAGTATTTACACATACAGGTGGCTAGCTACCGTTATACTATTTACAGTGAGCCTTAGTGTTTTTTCATCTATGGCTCACTCACAGTGGCAGGCACTTTAACCACTGAGCTATATCACTCAGTGATGGTGCAATGCACATATATGCAAATCTTAAAGCACAACTTTCCTGTAAGATTGAGGGCTTCAGAAACAGCTCCTCATTTGATTATAGTTTGCGGACAGGCTATACACAAGGATTATTAGTAGAAAAAGGTTTACAGGAATGCTGCTTACATTTTCGCACAATAAAAACATCATTTAATAGGTGTATGAAAATGGATTGCAACATAATAAAATTGCCAAAGTGTGAAGCTGGCCCAATGGCTTTGGAGCTCTTTACAGGGGCACTAGTTACTTTACTGTGAGTCTTAATAATGAACAGACATCTTAATTAATATTTCAAAATACAGGTAGCTAGAAACCTCTAGAACATTTACAGTGATCTGTAGGGTTGTGCTTGGGCTATTTGTTTATTTCATTGCCTGTTCATATTGGCAGGCACTCTATTCACTGAGCTATCTCACTTACTGGGTGCGCAATAAATGTCTGTTTATGTCTCTCTAAAGCAGAACCTTGTTTTTAACAAGCATTGGCAAAGCCAAAAGGATTTTCCTTTGCAAAACCTATTGACTATCAATGTTTTTTTAAAAATTTTGCAGAATAGTTGAGCTGCTGTGCAATATAACTTAAAGTTTTAAAAAGTGCCATGACACAGACAATAGGCGAAACCAATTGGCTTTGCCAATGCTTGTTGACAATGGAGGTACACATCTAAGACTGGAGCGCCGATATTGCCTGATAACATATAGCTCATTATTTCCTAACAGGCTGTTAAAAAAATGTTTATCACCCAGCACTGGCAATGGCTGCCTTTAGTTCTCGTCCTTTGTTGGGATAGTAAATGTTGCCATTTGCTGCCCTCTTGTAACGCCTTGTTGGACTTTTTTCCTTACACAGGGTCATCCCCAGTCTTTTTGCCTCCTTCCTCCTGGTTTTTCTGACCTCTCGCTGTTGGCTCTAGGACTCTGAGTACTTTATCACTGCTGACCAGTGCTAAAGTGCAGGTGCTCTCCCATCTAAAGTTGGTATGATTGGCTTATACCTAATTGGCATATTTAATTTACCCATAAGTCCCTTGTACAGTGGTATCTCTATACCCAGGGCCTGTAAATTGAATACTACTAGTGGGCCTGCAGCGCTGCTTGCGCCACCGACTGAAGTAGACTTTCTAACCTGTCTCAGGCCTGCGAGTGCCATGTAGGTTGTGCGGCCTTTCCTGTTAGTGACAAACAGCCTAACTTTGTGTCTCACTGCGTGAGTGCTGCCTTCTCATAGGATTGCATTAGAAATGCCCTGCCTTATGTGTAAGGGGTATTGTCTCATTCATGAGGGGTAGCGTAGGCGTGTTTGGTATGGTTGTGATGGTGATAAAAAATGCTGCTTACTGGTGTGGGTGTATTTTTTATTACTATCACAGAAATGCCACTTCTAGAAAGTGTGCATTTATCTGTGCTTATGACTCTGGTGTTTTGCAGCTTGACTCCAATCCACGTCTGGGCAGAGTGACAGTTGGGGCTTTGTGCATATGTTTCAGACAGCCTGTGCACAGGGAGGGTGGAGGTGTCACAGAGGTGCATACGCATACTGAATAGGCTTCCTGGGCTGAGAGAAGGGAGAAGTGGGGCACACCTACATTTGCAAAGGCTGTGCCCTGGCCTCACACAATAGGGTCGTTAACCCCCACTGATGTTTGGAGCCTGTGCTGAAAGGAGAGAGAGGGCACTTCCAGAACCAGTTTTAACTGGCTGGAACCCCCTCTCCCTACCATTGCAAAACATTGTAAGACCTGAGGATAAGGATAGGGGAATTTTTCCCACAATTTGGAGACTCTTGGAATCATCTTGGAACTGGACACCAAAGGCTGAAAGGACTCACCAGGAACCGCCATGGACTGCTGCTGCTGGGATGACCTGTGACCTGCTTGGTCACTGAAAGGACTTGCCCCCTGCTCGCATCCTCTATGTGCTGGCCTGATGCTGGGCCCCCTCTCCTGTGGGCTTGTTTCTTAGTTTCTGCTACCCAGGGGCAGGGTGCTGTGGCCCCTGACCCCTGCAACAGTAGGAAGCTCAAGGAGTGCTTCAAGAGGGGGCAGATTTAGCGCTTTGGAAAGCGCTGTAGCTATAATGAACTTAGGGCCATATTTATACTTTTTGACACAAAACTGCGCTAACGCAGTTTTGCGTCAAAAAAATTAGCGCCGGCTAACGCCATTCTGAAGCGCCATGCGGGCGCTGTATTTAATCAATGGCGTTAGCCGGCGTTAGCCGCCGTCGCTGCCTGGTGTGCGTGGAAAAAAACGACATACACCAGGCAGCGCCGGCGTAGGGGGATATGGGGCTTGGGCGTAAAAAAATGGGGCAAGTCAGGTTGAGGCAAATTTTTCGCCTCAACCCGATTTGCGCCATTTTTTTCGACTCCCAACCCCCATAGAAATGACTCCTGTCTTAGCAAAGACAGGAGTCATGCCCCCTTGCCCAATGGCCATGCCCAGGGGACTTTTGTCCCCTGGGCATGGTCATTGGGCATAGTGGCATGTAGGGGGGCACAAATCAGGCCCCACTATGCCACAAAAAAAAAAAAAAAATTACTTACCTGAACTTACCTTAATGTCCCTGGGATGGGTCCCTCCAGCCTTGGGTGTCCTCCTGGGGTGGGCAAGGGTGACAGGGGGTGTCCCTGGGGGCATGGGAGGGCACCTCTGGGCTCCTTCAGAGCCCACAGGTCCCTTAACGCCTGCCTTTTGCAGGCGCTAAAAAACGGCGCAAAAGCGGCCGTACGTCATTTTTTTTGACCCGCCCACTCCCGGGCGTCAATTTTGCCCGGGAGTGTAAATACGGCGCACATGCCTCGGAGTCAATTTTTTAGACGTGAACGCCTACCTTGCATATCATTAACGCAAAGTAGGTGTCCACGCTAAAAAATTACGCAAACTCCATGGACTTTGGCGCTAGACGCGTCTAACGCCAGAGTATAAATATGGAGTTAGTTTTGCGCCGGAATGGCGTAAAAGAAAACGACGCAATTCTGGCACAAACGGAGTATAAATATGCCCCTTAGCACTCTGCCAGGGAAAGCGCTGCTTCCATTGAACTATTAGCGCTTGAAAAGCGCTTTCCTTGGCTGTGGGGGCATCACCGCCACGACCCGGGCCGTGTTTCATGCAGCGCTGAATACGCGCTGTCCTTTGTGCCCCCGGGGCACAAGAAAACTGAATTAACAGAACACCGGAGCAAGTGTGCTCCTATCGGTGCCCCTGGGGCGAGGTCTGCTCCATGGAGCACCCCCGGGGCACCAGAATGCCCTGACTAAAGGGCCTCCACTGCTGCAGCCCAGGGAAGGAAAATACAGTTGCCTGCCAGCCGGGCAGGTTATTCTTGGCGCAGCCGGGCCCATTGTGAGCCTTCGGCTCAGTACTCGCTCCCGGAGTGATGAATTCCAGCTGCTAAGCGGGTGGGGTGGAAGCCTCGTCGGATGCTCCCCGCGCCGCCAGGCCCTTTTGTTTGTAGCAGGTCCCAGGAGGGGACTTTCCTTATGCAGAGGGGGTGCGTGCCGCCCCCCTCTTTCCCATAAAAGTATTGGGTGACCTTGGCCACCACGTGAGGGCCGGTGGATGCCCGGGGGGGGGCCCAGTAATTGTGGGCCCCAGGAGGGGCTCATCAGTAGTGCAGAGGGGGTGCATGCCACCCCCCTCTTCCCCAGAATTTTAAGGAGGCCCCCACATTGCGCAGAGAAGAGCTGAGGTGCCCCTTCCTTCTTTGTCTTCTAGGCACGGAAGGTGCCTGCCTCATCATTTCCAGTTATTCCCTAGAGGGCCAATATGTTCCTAATCTAAATTTCTTTCTAAAGACTTTGGGCCAGACGTATCAAAGCTTTTTGCATTCGCAAACGGTGTGAATGCCCGTTTGCGAATGCAAAAAGCCCTTTCAGAATGTATCAAAGGCATTCTGAATGCAATTTTAAGGAATCGCTAAA
Organism: Pleurodeles waltl; assembly: GCF_031143425.1. NCBI lineage: Eukaryota > Metazoa > Chordata > Amphibia > Caudata > Salamandridae > Pleurodeles > Pleurodeles waltl. Next base: position 1,733,860,467 of record NC_090444.1, read on the forward strand.
ATAGCGATTCCTTAAAATTGCAACCCTGTTTATCAAATTGTGACTCTCTAAATAAAAAATCGCAAACAAGGAGTACTTATTTGCGATTTCTAAAGAACATGTATGAAGCAATTCCTTAATGCAAATTGGGCATTAAGGAATCGCTATTACCACCAAGTTTAACCATGTGCAAATTTAAAAATGCATTTAAAATGCATTCAAAAAATTTACATGTAAAGCACACATGCCCTTTTGGCATGTGTGCACCTTACATGTTCTTAAAAAAATGTTGGGGGTGCAGCAGAGGGGGCCTTAGGCCCCCAGCACCCTGGACTGTGCATTTCCCAAAATTGCGAATTCCAGTTAGTTTGGGACATGCAATATATTCGCATCTATGGGCCGACAGGCTCATAGATGCGAATGGGGGCCGGTATCGCAATTTGCGATTCAGTAATATCATTCGCGATTTTTAAGTAATCGCTAATGCCGAATCACAAATATTATTATACATTGCATTTTGCGAATCATTAATAGCGATTTCTTAAAAATCGCTATTTCCGATTCGCAAAAGGCTTTTTTCATACATCTGGCCCTTTGTGAATTAATATATATTGCCTACCTGGTTTATGATGTTTTTGTGAACATATACAAATGTTCCTTATATGGACATGACTTGCTGATATGTATTTTTATGACTTGCCATATGCTTTCTAATGTTCCTACTATGGGCATTTTATGATATTGTTATGACAAGTGTCTTGATGTAATAACGTGTTTCCTGACTACTGCTTATGTTGTGGAATACTGAGTAACCTGTGTGTTATATGTGACTACTGCTAGTCTGCAGAGTAACTAATGTGTAGTGTTCTGACAACTGCTAAGGTAGCAGGATATTACTGATATGTGATGTTTGGTCTGATAATTGTGTTGTGTACAATACAGTATATTTTCATATAATCTGGTGTTGTGTTTCCGTTGTGGTGGGGATATTGCGTAACGTGTGTTGTGTGTGTTGTGCAAATGCTTTACACATTGCCTCTGGGATAAGCCTGACTGCTCGTGCCAAGCTACCAAGGGGGTGAGCAGGGGTTATCTTGGACGTGTAATTCCCTTGCCCTGACTAGAGTGGGTAGGTTCTGCCTGGCTTAGGTGCATACCCTAGCCAACCAGAAACCCCATTTCTAACATGCCTGCTACGCTGCTGAGTATTGTATGTGTTGCCAATAATGACCTTCCCTTACATGACACTGTGTATTTGCTTAAAACTGCAGAATTCACTGTTTACAGTTTATGTTTTTTATTTTTACTCAAGGGATACATTTGGACTTATAAAAATAAGCTTTATGAACCTCAAATAGAGTACCTACTCTACACCTCTATTGTAAATATACATTAGAAGATAATCCCATGTTCATCATATGATGCTAAGAAAGTTCTGCAATTATCTGTATGGTGTTCTGCTTGGCATAGTCTTTGTACTGGAAAAGACAATAATAAGATACCAAAAAAAGTAAAATAAAAGTTTTTAAAACTGTAATGTGCCATTTCATAATGGAATTAAAATGATTTGCTATATAATGATAATGAATGAAATATAATATTCATATTTTTATGCTATAATTATAGTAAATAGCAAATGTACTACAAAAAATGAGGTTCCTAGTACGTTTATTTCAGAAATATATGTTTGATATGTATTTATGCATATTAACAAAATGTCCTATTGGAAGTACATAACTTATTAAATATGCCTTGTATTAAAATTACATATAAGTATTACCTATACTATAAATGAATAAATATGTTAAGTAAATAATTAAAACTATTTATATAAAGCTTTTCACCCTACTAGCATGAGGTAATTTTTTTTTGGGAGGTAAGATTTGTCTTACTATTCTTGCTCCAACCAAACTACTACTGTAAAAATGTTAGGTTGTTTAGCGATCAGATTTACTATTCTCACTCCGGTCTACCTAGCAACAAGGAAAGTGTTGAATTTTTGGAAGAGCAGATTTACTATTTTCACTTCAGCTTAACCAGTGTTGGGAAAAGTGTTGAATTTGGGGAGGTCACAATTGCTATTCTCACCCCACAACCTACCTAACATTGGGTGAAAGTGATGGATTTGTTGGAGATCAGATTTACTATTCTCATGCCAAGCTAACTAACACTTGGTTAAGTAATATATTTGGGAGGAGGCAGATTTACTTTTCTCACACCATCCCAAGTAACATTGAATAAAGTGTTGGATTTTGCAGAGGTCACCATCTTATTTAGAGGAGGAAAGACATTAAGTTTAACTTTTATGGACCGTGGCCACCGATGGATCCACCACTGGAAAGCTTTCTCCAACAGCCTAGTGGTGCGGGGATCATCATACGAAGGGGAAGGGTATTACAATGCCCATGGTGGGTGGATGGTGTTATAGCTTTGGGTCCTGTCGTCACTACCAGTAATGACTCCACACCATAGGAGAAGTCTCCCATAAAACGTAACTGGGCTAAAGTGCACAAGCGGCAGTCCTAGTTGCTAAAATAATGTGCCTAAAAAACATGGTTTAAAATGGCTATACAACAAACTCCCCTTGCGGTTCAAAGGTGGTAAAAAGCCTTACATTTAAAACATAAAAGCAACTAAAAAGCTATCCTTGAAAACATATATACATAAATGTCAATAATGACAAGTTAAACAGCTTGCAGCCAAGGACGTAACGGATACGTCCTTGGCTGAGGCGCTCAGGTGGCAAGGACGTAACTGTTACGTCCTTGGACAGGCTCATTGGGGGAGTGCTAGCGCTTCCCCCATGAGCCTCGCCTCGGCTCCCCCAGGGCAGGGATGAAAACGGAATTACTTCCCCTTCCACCCCGCCCCCTTGTACTTCTCTGACTTCATCAGAGGCCTGCCCATTCGGCGCTGGAAGCACAGCTTCCAGGGCCGATCGAGGAGTAATGCAAAAGCATTTCTCCTCCGATCACGTGGAGGGGCTGAGAGAGGCATCAAAGCAAAGGAAAGGTCTTTCCTTTCCTTTGATGTCCTTCTCAGCATTTCTGCTGCCGATCGCGAGGGGGGCAGAAACCACTAGACACTAGGGATTTATTTTTTATACTATTGAATGAGGGGATCGGCCCCTTGGGCAAGGGCCGCTCCCGAGAGGGGCAAAATATTTTTAGGCCTTTTCTGCCCCCCAGGGGCAGATCGCCCTACTATAATTAGGCCGATCTGCCCCCAGGGGGGGCACAACCCCCTAGACACCAGGGACAAATATATTTTTTTGTTTACTTTATTTTTTTATATATGGCGAGCAACCCCTTATGCACGGGTCGCTCCCCTGATGGGCAAATTGTATTTAGGTCATTTCTGACCCCCTTGGGGGCATATCGGCCTATTTTTAATAGGCCAATCAGCCCCCAAGGGGGGCAGAAATCACTAGACATTAGGGATTTTCATTTTTTTGCATCAATTTCAAGCAAGAGGAGCGATGTCTTAGGCAAGGGTCATTCCCCTGGGGGGCAAATTTATTTTAGGCCATTACTGCTCCCCTTTGTGGTAGATCAGCCTATTTCTATTTTGCTGATCTGCCCCCCGGGAGGCAGAAACCACTTAGGCACCAGGGATTGGTGTGTGTGTATGTATGTGTTTTGTTTGGGGGGGCAGCCCCTTGGGCAAGGATCGCTCCCCACGGGGGCACATTACTATTGGACATATCTGCCTCTCTTGGGGCAGATCGGCCTATTTTTGGAAGGCCCATCTGCCCCCAATAGGGTAGAAAGCCCCCCAGAGACCAGGGAAGATTTTTTTCAAAATAAGAGGGTGGGGGTATGGCCATACCCCCACCCCAAATAAATGGGGCCAAAGTTTTCTGCAATTACCCCCGATCCACACTCAGGTGGGGGTACAGAAAGTCTACTAGATGCCAGGGAATAAAAAAAAATAAATAGTGTGGTGGTGGCTACCAACTGTCACAACCTGAATGCTTTTTACCGCTGTAGGTTGCCAATCTCTGGGAACCACCAGGTTTCTTGCTTGTTCTGGATTGACCAAGGTAGGGGCGACCCTTTCCAACAGTCACGGTGCTGCTGATAATAGAACACCAAGCAGGCCGTAACCTCTGGAAGGAGTCCCAGAGAAAACAAAACAACTTGGGAAAACCTCAGATCAAGGAACTCCTGAAAAAGATATAAATGAAAATAATTGAGGCAAAAAAGTCTGGAACAAAAACTGCAGGCGAAGTCCAAAATCACAGGATAGAGGAGTGAGGAGCACATCCGGAACAGAAATGTTTGCAACGCAAGGAACGGAAGACCAACGGTGCTTACATACTGACAAACAGGAAGTGACATGCAGGAAGAAATGAAGACACCATCTTGGATTGGGAAAAGCCACATTAAAGTAAATGGAAAAATAGCCGTAGTATAAAAATTAGGGACCAAGGCATTCAGGGAAGTTAACACAGTCTCTTGGGAAAGAGAAAATATGGCCAAGGAAAAAACAAACAAAAAAAAAACATAAGAAAAACAGTAAGAAACAGGTGAGTAAAATAGAGGCCAAAGGGAAACTTTCAGGTCATGCTGTGGCCCAAAAAACAGGTCACGACCCGAAAGGCAGCCCGTGGCAGCCTGAAACGCGGCATGCCGATCTGACCGCGGTCCGCAATTGTGGCGCCACAGGTCGTCGCGACGTCACACCAACCAGTATGGGCATGGTCATGTCCCCACCCAAACTGAAGGGGGTGGGGACACTAAAACATCTTATCCCACTGCAAGCAAGAGGACATATGATTATTTTGGGTTTTGTTTTTACATTTGGGCCATGAGAGCTTGGTTTACTCTCAAAACCGTCCCACTTTGAATGGTGAGGGCTTCACTTGGTACGCTGCCATGAAGAAAAATCCACAAGACCTAGACACATCTGAAAACTAAACCTATGGGTGAGTCCAGGGTGGTGTGCTTCACATGCACCCCACACAATTCCCTTGCCCACAATGCCCTGCAAACCTCCAACTTTGCTGAAAATCACACATTTTTTCCACATTTCTGCCATAGAACCTTCCGGAATCTGCAGGAATACACAAAATCCCTACCACCCAGCATTGTCTTATCTAGACCGATAAAAATTCTGCCCCACTTGTCAGCCTACATTTTTTTTTCAAACTGCCCTTTTGGACCCGCTTTGGTTCCCCATCAATTTCAACATGTTTTTGGCTCTTCCCTGTCACAGGCACTTGGCCCACTTACACAAGTGAGGTATCATTTTTACCAGGAGACTGAGGTGAACGTTGGGTGGTAGGAAAGTTGTCCCGGTGAGGTGATCCCACATAGAAATGTGGGAAAAAATAGATTTTTCAGCCAATTTGAGGTTTGCTGAGGATTATGGGTAAGAAAACACTGTGGGATCCATGCAAGTCACACTTCCATGGACTTCCTCGGGTGTCTAGTTTTCAGAAATGTCTGGGTTTGGTAGGTTTCCCTGTATGGCTGCTGAGCAGGTGCCCCCGACAAAAACAAGTAGTTTTGTATTTGATAATTTCGATGTGTCCAGATAGTGTTTTGGGGCATTTCCTTTTGCGGGCACTAAGCCTACCCACAGATGTGAGGTACCATTTTCATCGGGAGACTTGGGGGAACGTAGGGTGGAAGGAAATTTGAGGCTCCTCTCACATTCCAGAACTTTCTGTCCCCGAAATGTGAGGAAAAAGTGTTTTTTTGCCCAAATGTTGAGGTTTGCAAAGGATTCTGGGTAACAGAACCTGCTGAGAGCCCCACAAGTCACCCCATCCTGGATTCCCCTAGGTATCTAGTTTTAAGAAATGCACAGGTTTTGTAGGTTTCCCTAGGTGCCAGCTGAGCTAAAGGCCAAAATCCACAGCTAGGCACTTTGCAATAAACAGGTCTGTTTTTTTTGGGAGAATGTTATGTGTCCACATTGTGTTTTGGGGCATTTCCTTTCGTGGGCACTAGGCCTACCCACACAAGTGAGGTAAAATTTTTAACCAGAGACTTGTGGGGATGCAGGGTATAAGGACATTTTTGGCTTCTCTCAAATTCCAGAACTTTCTGTCACCGAAATGTGAGGAAAAAGTGTTTTTTGGCCACATTTTGAGGTTTGCTAAGGATTCTGGGTAACAGAACCTGGTGAGAGCCCCACAAGTCACTCCATCCTGGATTTCCTTAGGTGTCTAGTTTTAAAAAATGCACAGGTTTGGTAGGTTTCCCTAGGTGCTGGCTGAGCTAGAGGCCAAAATCCACAGCTAGGCACTTTCCAAAAAAACAGCTGTTTTCTTTGGGAAAATGTGAAGTGCCCATGCTGTGTTTTGGGGCATTTCCTGTTGCAGGGGCTAGGCCTACCCACACAAGTGAGGTACCATTTTTATCGGGAAATTTGGGGGGATTCTGAGTAGAAGGAAATTTGTGGCTCCTCTCAGATTCTAGAACTTTCTGTTACCAAAATGTAAGGAAAAGGTGTTTTTTTGCAAAAGTTTGAGGTTTGCAAAGGATTCTGGGGTGCAGAACCTGGTAAGAGCCCCACAAGTCACCCCATCCTGGATTTCCCTAGGTGTCTAGTTTTTAAAAATGCACAGGTTTTGTACGTTTCCTATGGTGCCGGTTGAGCTAGAGGCCAAACTCTACAGCTAGGGACATTACCAAAAACACATCAGATTTCAATGTGAAAATGTGATGTGTCCATGTTGCATTTCCTGTCGGAAGCATTAGGCCTACCCACGCAAGTGAGGTACCATTTTTATCAGGAGTCTTGGGGGAACACAGAATAGCAAAACAAGTGTCATTGCCCCTTGTCTTTCTTTACATTTTTCCTTCCAAATGTAAGACAGTGTGTAAAAGAGACGTCTATTTGAGAAATGCCCTGTAATTCACATACTAGTATGGGCACCCTGGAATTCAGAGATGTGCAAATAACCACTGCTTCTCAACACCTTATCTTGTGCCCATTTTGGAAATACAAAGGTTTTCTTGATATCTATCTTTCACTCTTTATATTTCAGCAAATGAATTGCTGTCTACCGGGTATAGAATGAATACCCACTGCAAGGTGCAGCTCATTTATTGGCTCTGGTGCCTAGGGTTCTTGATGAACGTACAAGCCCTATATATCCCCGCAACCAGAAGAGTTCAGCAGACATAACGGTATATTGCTTTAAAAAATATGACATCGCAGGAAAATGTTACAGAGTAAAACGTGGAGAAAAATGGCTCTTATTTACCTCAATTTCAATATTTTTTTATTTCAGCTGTTATTTTCTGTAGGAAAGCCTTGTACGATCTACACAAATTACCCCTTGATGAATTCAGAATTGTGTCTATGTTTGAGAAATATTTAGCTTTCTGGGATCCAGTATTGGTTTCCCACCCATTTTTGTCACTAACTGGAAGGAGGCTAAAATCACAAAAATTGTACAAATGGGGCATATCCCATTAAAATGCCAAAATTGTGTTGGAAAATTGGGTTTTCTGATTCAAGTCTGCCTGTTCCTGATAGCTGGGAAGATAGTAATGGGGAAAAGGCCTGGAAACGAAGGAGTTAAAAGACACTTGAGCATGTGAACTATTAAAAATGGGCAATTTAAAACATTATCAGTGGCACCAATAGAACTGAATTTAAAAGTCAGTGTCATTTAAAAAAAATCAAGTGTCATCCAGAACAATTGAAGTCAGGAAATGTTCCACTTTGGCAGGTGGCAAGGTAGCCAAATCGTTGCCAAAGAAAACCAAGGAGCACTCATGTTCCAAAGCCTGAGCTCCAGCTGAAGCAGCAGCATTCCGTGCCCAATGCTGAGTTAAGAACTGCATGATCCATGAAGGGCAAATCATAAACAGCTTCCCATAGCCAACGCACCCTCAATACGCATTTCTGTTGATGAGCCCTTCGTGAGAACATCCAACAGATCAATTTCCAAAGAAAGTAAGTGCCAGGTAGATAGACAAACGTTTAGTGCACATTTGAAAAGGCACCAAAGGCATATCTGCCTCCTGGAATGTGTTCCAAGCAAGTGATGAAATAGGTAGAATGATAACCCCATGTATTAACCATTGAGCAGATGGTATTGTAGACACAGTAAAATGCAACTTTTCAAATTTCTCGATTTTTAGCATGACTTAAGTCGCTTTCTTCTTGACCATTATTTGTTGTTGTCGCGTTAAATTGAATGTTGGGAATATGTCACTTGCGCTAACGTGCTTCCAGGGAATGCGACCAGCTTTCAGTGTTTGTAGCATTCAACCTAACTGCATAATGGACTTTAGCTGGCTCTTTCCATGCTGTAGGGATGACATGTCGCTTTACACTATGTCTACTGCAGCAGAAACAATTTTGTTTAAAGTGTATATGCGATCGGACACGGTGTTAATCCCATTATCTACAACGGCTAATGCTTTCTGTAAGTTTTCCTGATCTATTTGCCTTAACCGGGCAGCAGTTTCTTGTTGGGAAAGTTTCTAAATTTCATTATATACTGCATGTAAGAAGCACTGTTTAGGTTGTCTTCTGGGGCCTAACAGGAAATCCTGCTATTCTGTATCATAAGACAGGAGACTGAGGTGTTCTTTAACAGCAACTAGTGAGGAACATTTTAACCTTTGCTGGCATAATTTCCCTACACTGTATGTTGTTACTATACCTGAATGTTCTGGTGACACATAGCAAGGGTCTGGCCTATTTGTTCTAAAACCCCCTGTGGAGTTTACAAAACGTGCATGACAACCATTGGTGTCTACCGGCCTCGATATCCACCCACCAGCATGTGAAAGTGATGCGTTAAATGTTCCCTTTTGGACCCACTCATCAAGCTGATCTTCAGTTGCATTAATGTAATTTTGCCAGTTGTAAAAATTAGCTAGGGCAGGGATACTGGGTGCATTAAAGTTCTTAATTTCTGCCAAGCCTAAACAGCTTGCCTGATATACAGTTAAATTTAAAAATATAATTTGAACAGGTATCAGGCATGCTCTGAAAAAAGCTTCCTTTCTCCTTATTTGCCAATTTTTAGTTCCCCACACACATGTTAAGTCAATTGACTTCGGACAATATTTATAGTCTTTTATAGCCAACTGGGAAACAAAGGAATCAGAATAAATCCATTTAGTACTAGTTAATAAAATATGTTGACATTCCATCACTGGCAATTTAAAATAATATGACTCAGCATTCTTCACATTATGCCCAGAAAAATATACAAACTTTTCAGAATATGTTTCAAGCTTTCCATTGGCGGAGTTGGATAGTGTTCCCATTGTAATGAATAGAGAAGATGCAGCAGGCTCAAAGACAACGCACCAATCCCTATAAGTACCCTGTAGACCACAATAAAAAGAATAATTACTATTAATATCTGTGGTGTGCAACTCCACCAAGGCCCCTGCTCCAGGAAAGAGCCTGAAGGACAAAAGGAAAACCCCAACGATACAAAACATACAGGGGGTGTACCACTCCAAAAGCACTGTGCCAATAAAAGTCTCCGGAAAGAAATCAATAGAAGTCTTGTGCTATCACTAACATAGGAGTATTGGACTCTTTCTGCTTACTGTGTCTGTCTCAGTGCTTTTGGAGTGGTGCACCCCCTGTATGTTTTGTAGTGTTCCCATTGTGTTTAATTAAAAATAGTCTTTGGGGTACTTGCTAAATATAACACAAAATATCTCCATAGTTTTCTCCTGATGGATAAACATCTTCACTTTCAAATACAGTAAAATATTCTAAATTAGACATCATAGAATCAACTGTTTTTACATCCCAATCATCAGAAACAACGACATCGTTCATGGAAAGTTTAAAAACATATGGAAACTGGATGACCTCCGTCGGGCCATATATATCAAATGGTACTTTATCCCAAACAATCCCATCAGGAATTGGTATGGCTAAAATATTCACTAAGGACAAGTCTCTGTAGACATTATGAAAGGAAAAATGTGGTCTTAATACCACATCTACCAGTTCAACTGTAGAGCATTCAGGAAGGGAATTACCATTTTTTAGTAAGAAAAAGACGATGAAACACCCAATCCAAAGAAGGAAGGTAAGTACAGTTAATAAACGCCAGAGATAGTTCCATGGAAGAATACAATAGTTCATTTTGAGCCAAATTATCAGCTTACGTGCTCATGACAGTTCTGTTGCAGAAGAAGAAGTTGAACCAGTGAAAGTGTCATTGATGTCGGCAAAATATCCAGAAGCAGTTTGTGCAAAAACTGGAGCCCTGTTTGGAAGGGCAGAGCTGGCAGAAGTCTCCCTTGTAGGTCATATAGTATAGCTTGACATTGTCGATGCAGACAAAGCAATTTTCTTTAGAACCAGGAAGCGGTGGAAGAATGACAGTTCTGGTACCCTGTATTCCTAGGACTGGAACCAGTGCACGATAGGAAGAGCCAAACAGATTCCCAACTTAAGGAATCCAGCTGGTAGGCGTTATTGGTGCATCCATTATTTCCAAGGAGGGAGAACTGGCAGATCCGTTGTCGTCACAGAACTGTTATAAGTCCTGTAAAACAGTGACATGTTCATTTATGCCAAATGGTGTATCTGCCACCTCCACCCCAGGACAATCAAGATCTGGAAAATACATTTTTGTTCCAAATAGGCATTCATATGAGGTATGCCCCCATAGGGACCTTTTGGGAAGATTATTAAGTGCTTTCTGGACTCCATACCGGTGATTAAGCCAGCTACGACCCATGCCTAATACTCTGGCTGTTAGGACTGCTTTAAATTTTGGTTTCTTTGCTCCATGACACTATTTCCCCTGGGATGAAATGGAGACAAATAATACAGTTGGACCCCTAATGAAGCCCTGAACATCCCTGAAGGCCCTTGCGGCAAAAGCAGAGCCCTGGTATGAGCGGAAAGCTGCAACTACATATGTGCCAATAAGGACTTGCAAATCGTTAATAACAGTTTGAGCGTCAGCCGAGCGTTGTGGCCAAACCCATAGAAATCTGGAGCATGAGTCAACAGTGACTAAGATGTATGTCCATGCACTTTCAGGAATCAGGGAGCCACAGTGGTCCAAGTACACACATTGTAAGTGTTTTTTTTTAATTTAGAGAGGTGTCTGCGGTGGGCATTTGACGGTGGACCCTTTTATTTGCTGACAGATGTCACAACAAAGGACATACTGCTTAGTCTGTTTGTATAGACCTGTCCACCAGCATCATGCTTGTAACAGTGAAATTGCAGCTGCTACACCAGCATGGGCAGAAGCAACTCCTTCAAGCGCTGCTTTGATCAACTCTGGTCTTTGGTCTCGGTTGGGGATCACAAGATCACCAACCCCTTCTGTTGTTATCAGGGCAGTATTGAGGCTTGATATGCAGTAGTAATATTTGGCAGGATATGCCTTTGGCATGGGCTTGCCGTGAGCCAAATCTTACATAGCAGCCAGTGTTTCATTATTCAATTTCATCCTAGAACGAGCAACAAAAGCTGTAGCTACTGCTGACTTGGCCGCTTCATTACCCAAGGTATTGCCAGTAAGGTGTATTCCAACACACTGATGTCCCAGTGTATGTACAACATGGGCAATGGGTAGTGTTTCCTTCAGATCAGTTACTTTACCCCACAGAAGTCTGTGCCTTTTGAATCTCTGAACCCATTCTGGTGCCAGGAATGCAGATATTCATTGAAGCACTGGACACAGTAGTATGTATCACAGATGATTAATGTTAACTCTTCTGGATCTGTGTGTTCCAGTGCCATCACCAGAGCCTTGAGCTCTGATAATTGTGCAGTTAGTCCCCTAAGGTCTGCACATAAGTGTGTTGTGGATGGAATTCACCATCCTTCATGTAGCCACTGTAGTGGCAGAGTATTGGTATTTTGTGCCTACTGCGGGTTCAGCTGAGCCATCAGTTTACATAATTATTTGATATTTTTCAATCAACAATGTGTTTGCTGGAACAGGATTTCAAGTTCATATTGCAGAACTTCTTGAGTTTGTAATTTTGGGTAAAAAACATAGTCAACATGAAGAGAAGACGAGACCAGGTGAGTGAACATTTCTTTATTCAGCCTTTCTCCACATCCCGTACAAAGCAACTGCCTTCCAACGTGCCCCCCAAACTCAGCCCCCGCATTCCACATTCCGCTCCGAATGTGGAACGCACCATCCATTCACAAGACCCAACATACCCCCCTTCCTTCACAATGACAAAAAAAACAATGCAAATTAGCTAACTTACATAACTATACATGCAATTGACTAAATGACCTAATGTACAACATAATCTTAGAACTTCATGGGGCACGACCTCATTCTCCATGACACCCCTTTTTCCCCACTTTCCTCCATGCAGTCCTCATTCACTTCCATGCCCAATCTTCTGCTGAAATACTCCCTTTTAGATTCTGGCACAATGGAAAGGAAAGATGTATTCCATCTCTTTCCATTCTCTAACACAACTATGTGATCCAGGACTTTCTCCTCCCTTGAAGGAGCAGAAAACCTTGATAAATCCTTTCGCACAAAACCAGGTTTCTTAATTCTCACTGAATATCCCTGATGAACAACAAGACCTTTATCCTGTGGATTCCTTGTTTTATACTTCTCCTGAACAGCCTACCTTACGTCTACTACTTTACCTAACTTATCTACATCAACATTCTTCTTCGACATCCAGTCCTTATTCAGTTTTGTGCCAGCTACCCTACCTCTTAACAACGTGAATGGGGATATTGCTGTACAGATATGACGTGTTGTCCTGAACCCCCATACTTTGACAGATTCCTTCCAAGGCAGACCATTACCCAGTGCCAAATGCAAACTCTCCTTTAACACACGGTTACATCTTTCCACCATACCGTTGCTACAAGGGTGGAACAGAGATGTTAGGGTATGCCTTATACCCAAAACTAACTAGAAAGGTTGCCATCTCCTTGGAGACCAGTTGTGTCCCGTTATCAGTGACTATCTCTTCCGGGAAACCCTCTCTCAAGAACACTTCTTTAAAAAAACTTTTGACAATACCGGTACTCACGTGATCTACAAACTTTACTTCTGGCCATTAAGTCATGTAATCCACCATTACTAAAGCATACTTAGGTGCACTTCCAATAACCTCAAACGGTCTTGAGATGTCAAATGCTAACTTTGACCAAGGTACAATTTTTACCTCGATGGGGTCTACCGGGGATGAATATGTTACCTGCGACTTATCACTCAATACACACATGGAAGAATCGCGCACATAATGCTCATTTGCTCTAACAACTCCTGGCCACCAGAAATCCTCTCTCACCCTACGCTTCATGGGACAAATTCCAAGATGCCCTTCGTGTGCCAATTCTAACACTCTCGTTCGTAGGCTGGCAGGAACTATTAACAAATTTCCTCTCTGAACAATATTTCCAACAATAGACAACTCTTCTTCAACTGTTTTGTAAGGAATTAAATCTTCCTGTAAGTTTTTTGCATTAGGCCATCCTCCACAGATGTAAATTTTAACTTCTTGCAACTCTTCATCATCCAAGCATGCATTCATCCAGTCCTGTACAGTCAATGCACCATTTCAACTTCACCAGTGGCATTAACAGCACACACTATTTTCAATTCATCCACTGGTTCTGTTCTTTCATCACACTCTGACATGCGTAACCTTGACAAGCAATCTGCCACCGATTCCTTACACCCAGCACATATTCCAATTTATAGTTATATTCTTGGAGCCTATATTGCCATTTCGCAATACGGGGTGTGGCCCTACCCCCACCTTTGGTGCTAAACAAATCAACTAATGGTTTATGATCAGTTCTCAGGACAAATTCTTTACCCCACAAAAAACCTCTGAAATGGTCGATACCCCACCACATGGCTAAAGCCTCTTTTTCAATTGTAGAATACGTGTACTCCGCCCCCCTCAATGTCCTGGAAGCAAACGCAAGTTTCCTCCTTCACATTTTTCCTCTTTTGTATAAGAACAGCACCAAGACCTACGTTGCTTACGTCAGTAGCAATAATGCATGACTCAATAATGTCAAAAGCTTTGGGGGGATGCGCATCAGCTATGCTCTTCTTTATTAACTCAGATCTTTTGTCGCACTCTTGGTTCCATTGAAACTTGAAGTTGTTTTTAAAAAGACTGCGTAAACACGCACTTATGTCTGAAAAATTAGGGACAAACTTTGCATAATACTCCATCAAATCTAAGAAAGCACGTAATTGTTCCTTATCCGCTGGTTGTGGTGCATGTCAGATAGCATCCAAAATTTTCATTTTTGGTTCCACACCTTTTTCTGTTACATGGTGTCCCAAATAGTCTACCCCTTCTTGCATAAATTTGCACTTGTCCTTCTTTAAAGTCATTCCACTCGATTTAATAATGTCCGACACACTCTTTAATCTCTCATCATGTACAGCGACAGTGTCCCCAAATACTAATATGTCATCTTGGAAGTACTCAACACCCTCTTTTCCTTGCAACAACGTATTCATTCAGCGTTGGAATACAGCAGATGCAGATACCAATCCAAATGGCATGCATACGTATCTGTATGCTCCTTCAGGGGTTACAAATGCCGAAAAATGCCTAGAAACCGTGCTCATTTCCACTAATGGTACACAGAAGAGATGTCAAGTGATGTAAAATACTGTGCTCCCCTTAAATTTGTCAACATTTCGTTGATGTTGTGAAGTGGTTGACGAGCTACCCAAATTTTTGCATTTAAGTCTCTCAAATCCACACATAGTCTAATCAATGTATCTGCTGTGACACAACGATTCAGATCCCTCAATTGGTTCTATTATGCCCAACACACATAACTTTTCCAATTCTTGCTTTAACTCAGCCCGTAGCGTCAATGGTACCTTGCATACCTATTAGCACCCTGTTTCAAAATTATTCAATGCTGGAATCCCTTGAGCTTTCCCAGACTATCAGCAAAAACTTCTGGGAAATCACCAATCCAATCCTTGGTTGCTCCTGCACACATTTGATAAAAACTCTCATGTTTTGATAACACCATATAAGGATGATTCGGATCCAGAATGATACCCAACTCTCCTTGTTCTTCCCAACCCAAAAGACTTGCACCCTCCTTGACCACATAAACCGTTCCTGCAGCACATTTGCTTGCAAACTTTAAGTTTGCTTTAAACTTTCCCACAACCTCAATGCGTTTTCCTCCATATGCAAAAAATGTTGATGTGAGAATCCTGCATAACCATGTTGTAAAATTCTTGAAATCCACCATATTGATTAATGTGAATGGAGAACCAGAATCATCTAGGAACTTCACATCCCTATTGTTAACTGAAACTATACAAGATGGTGGATTCCTCTTTCGTGCTGCTACCACTAAAGATATTTCTACAAACCATTGTCCTTCTGATTCTTGGAAGTGAGCAGAAGGATAAAGTTCATGTCTTCATCTGAAGTGTCTCAGGTATCATCGATCAGTTTAACAGTCTGCACAGAATTTTTCATGCCAACATTTCCCTTACATACCCTCGCAAAGTGACCTTTCTTTCCACACTTGTAACATGCTTTATTAACAGCTGCACAATTCTTCGAATGGCCAACATGTGTCCTACTTCCACACCTGTAGCAAGACATGTCGTTATTGGCATTCCTGCTTCTGGATGATAAGAGTTCATGCTCATCACAACCACCTACTTTGCTACTCTTCACTGTTGATTTAGATGCCTGCTTTGCTTTCATATGTCTAATCTCCATTGTTTTTGTACTGTTGTTCATCTTCCACATACAGTTCTGAGAGTGTTTCTTACTTCTTGCCAATTTTAAAGCTGTTTCCAAATCTGGATCTTCAGTAGCCAACAGTTTTCCCTGGATTTTTTTATTACTTGTTCTCTCAATCAGTTGATCACGTATAATTTCATCACTAAACTCTCTGTAATTACACGTAGTCGCCAGCGAACGTAATGCTGCCACAAAATCGTCGATTGACTCCTGGAATCTATGCATGCTGAAGAAACGTATGTCTTTCAAGGACGATATTTTTCCTTGGGTTAAATCTCTTATCCAATGTACTCATTACCGAGGCATACTCATCAACACTGGATGTAGACTCTACACCATCATCGGCTACAGTTAGGGTACTGACCACCTCTAAAGGCAATGTCTTTAAAATGTTCCTTCCCTCAGTTCCCAAATTGTAGATATAGCGCTTTGTTCTTTTTAGGAGTAAATGTGTCACCTTCAATCGCCTCCAAATAAGCATCAAATGTCTCTTTCCATGTCTGCCAATCCACAGGCAGTGTTCCTGCCAACTGTAAAAACGGTGCAGGTGCCAATATTCTGTCAATTTTTCAGATATTATCCACAAAAAATGGTTGAACCCAGCTATCTTAGAATATGTTCTGAAATATCTACTTATTTATAAACATGTATCATTACTTTTGTGCATGAAATTGTACTTCCGCAACTTCTTACGTTCTACTGTACTTCCAAGATGGCTGCCACAGTTCCTGCTGAAGAATTGTTTCTATGACTGGTTGGGCTCGTTACGGTGTTTTCCCAACCAGTCAAAATGGCCGCCAGACATGCATGTTTAGCTTTTGCTTCCCCATAGTCCTACTTCACTTTCGCTCTTCCTGCTCCCGATGTCTCCACTACTCCAAACACTACATCAGAATGCCCCTTGAGGTGTGCCTCTCCGTACGCGACAGCTGCTGCCTCCGCACTGCCCACCATCTTCAGGACGAAGCTGACCTCGTCTCACACCTCCTGCTGCCACACTTTGACGCCCAGATCCTTCTCCTTCACGTCAGTTCACGCCCGCTCGTCGCCACTGAAGAGAAGATGAGACCAGGTGAGTGAACATTTCTTTATTCAGCCTTTCTCCGCGTCCCGTGCACAGCAACTGCCTTCCAACGGCCTCCTCCGATCTCAGGTCCCCGCGTTCGAATGTGGAACACACCATCCATTCACAAGACCCAACACAACATCAGTGGCCATCAGAAACGTTGCCCATTGAATCCAACGTGGATGTAGTGCCTTAGCGTTAGGAACACTGGCTTTGGTGACATCCTCAAGGGCTGGGATCAGAGATACAACAATGATGCATTTACCCTGGGCCAGAAATGACAGAAATCTGAACAGCAGTGGGAACTTTCTCCATGGGAACAAAGCTCTGTTCTGCTGTCCCTAGTCTATGGTAGGGCATGTAGGTTTAGGGACCCCAGCAAAGGTAGTGCACCCATCAGTGCACTGCTGAGGTGCCCAGGGTCCCTTTAAAGGCAGGGATGCCTTGCTGGCTGCTTTTAAATTAAAGTTACATAAAAATTTGACTTTGGAATTAAAAGTACTTCCAAAGTCTTAAACTACCTTATTTTTACATATGTCACCCCCTAAGGTGTGCTCTAGGTGCCCCTAGGGTGGGTGCCATGCAACTATAAGCAGGGACCTTATACAAATAGTTTTATGAGCCCTGGTAAGGTAAAACAGCAACATTTGGTTTCCCTCACTGTAGTGAAGGGTATCCATAGGCTAAAAAGGGGAGACTTTATTTCAATCAACAAAGTCTCCTTAAGTGCCAGATCCCTTGGGTTTGGTATCAAATTAATTGTCATAATAAATCCCACAACAATTGTTGGATTTAGTATAACTAGTTCAGGTAAAGAGTTTTAAAACTCTACCTGAAAGTTGCCAACTTCAGCTCTGTAGTGCCGTTCTCTGATTGGCCAGCCTCTGGCAGCTTAGCGAAGCAGCCTTGATGAGGGTTGAAGTGGCCTGGGCTGCACACAAAGGATGTGCCTGGTGGAGGAGATCTGCCTCAGCAGATGGTGAAGCAGGAAAGGGGGGAGGGTGGCCAAACTGGTCTTCAAGGGCAGGGAAGGACATTTGGAGCAGCCCAGCAACTCCCTCACATCCTGCAACCCCAGACAATTATGTGCCCTCTTGATTAGATTAGGAGAGGGCAGCAGAGGGGTGTGTTTAGAATTTTAGCCACACCAGTGGGTGGACTCAGTCAAATCTAACCTCCAAAAATCACTTTCAGCCATGTTGGATTGATTTTCGCCACACTTCCCAGGAAGCGGTCATCACAGGGCGAAGGATCCTGCCTCCGATTAGACAACCAGGACTTCCCTGTTTTTCACCCAGGAGCATGGATTAATATGGCAGAGCTGCATCCACACCTCAGATCCCTACAAAGAACAAGACAAAGAAGAAGAAGGACTCCCCCGCTGGACCCCTGACCTACACCTGGACACTCCACTCTGAAGGACTGCACCAGCTGCACACTTGGGCTTCACCACTAAAAGGACTTTGGATCAAGTTGTAGACACTTCAAGGACCCAAAATGGACGTCTGGAAGAAGATCCAGAGGTTTGGAGACGTTTGGAGCAACTCCATAACTTGAAGAGGTGCATGTTGGGAGTTGTAGTCCCAGACCACAAGAGGCAAACCAGAGCCTCTGAACCTTTGGCTGGTGCTGTGGACCACTTTCCTGAATCAAGAAACACTTCTGAAAGTAACTGTAACAGTGTTACCTCATGGGTGGCCTGAACTCTGGACTTTGTCCCTTTCCAGCTCTAGTTGTTTTGATGCGCTAGAAAACATTAATTCTTTAAAAAATCATATCTCCGGTTCCCCTTATTCGATTTTAATCATTTTGGTGTCATTTGAAAGATAAAAATATAATCCATTGTTATAAATTGATGGTGGATTTTTATTGTGTTTTGTGTTTTTTTTATTTTCTTTTTTGTGATTTTTAAATGCTTTACACACTTGTCTCCTACGTTAAGCCTTGTCGCTCGTTGCTAAGCTACCAAGGGATGAGCTGGGTTTAATTTGTTGAGCCCTAACTAAGTGGAGGTTAGTGGCCTGTTGGTAAGTGTAGGTACTTACCTGCCCTTACCAATAATAACTTTCCAACAGGGATGGTCTCACCCTCATTGAATGTTACATAGGTAAAACCAATAGCTCCATCAATTACTCTGATGACCAAATATGTTTTGTTGTCCCTTGTATGTAAGTGTTTAGTTTCAAGCATGTCTTGTTGCAATGCTCTGAGAATGTGTGTGTGTTTGACTGTCCAATATTTGCTTGAAAAGTCAGAATGTATTAAGTAATTTAATGGATTAATATGTACATAATCTGAAATATATTTTCTGCCAAAGTTTAAAAAGCTCAACAAAGACTGGAGCATTTTGATATTGTTTGGAGGTTGTAGTTGTGCGCAGGTTTCTGCTAGGGGCGCTAGGCTCTTGCGTTCATCTGATAATTTATGTTCCAAAAACAGAACACTAAGGAAGGCTATTTTTGTTTTTTTTTAAATCAAATTTGTAGCCTAATTCGGCAAATCCCACAACAATGCGGGCAACCCGTCTTACATGTTGTATGAGGTCATCATCCCTAAGGTATAAGTCATCTATTTAGGACAGCGCCTCGGGTCAATGTTGTGTAAAATAGAAGTTACACGAGCTGAAAACAGTCCTGGACTGTTCTTGTACCCTTGTGAGAGATGGCAACATTTTTTTCTGAGAGGCTAAAGCACTGAAACTTATTAAGTCCCTACTTTCAGGTGCTATATTTTGGGTGAAAAACGTTTTGGAAATATCCAAGGTTCTTTTGTATTTTTTGCGCACTATATTGTTTGTAAGTGCTTTGTGCATTTTTTATGGCTAATGTGCATGTATGACTCTTTAAATGTCTGTGGTTTAAGACTATTCTAAATAAATGGTCCGATTTAGCTACAGAGAACAATGGATTGTTCATTGGTGACACACAGGGTTCGATTACGCCCTGGCACTCTAACTGTGTAAGGATTACCCTCACAGGTGCTTTTGCTTCATACTTTATTGGATATTGAGGTTGGGATCTGATTGGTATTAGATGATAGGGGGAATCTTTATCCCACCGTACATAGCTGTGATATAACGCAGGTGCCCATGCCTTAGTCCAATCAATGGTGTAAGCTTCCCTGAGCTCTCTGGGAACAGGGGGCATGAAAGACGGTTCAATTACCTCTTCACCATATGGGAGATTACAGACAAATTCTGGTGCCCAATCCTTTTCGGCCAGGAAAATATCCCAAAAGATGGCATCTATTGTGCGATCAGTATCTCCTTCTAATTGTAATTTTACTTTATACACCCTGTCGGGTGTGGAGACGTGCATGTCTGCAGTCTTAACTTGTAAAGAATTATCAGTTGCTTTCACCTTCAGTTGCTCTTGAAAATTCCGGTGAACTATTGTGACCTTTGCCACGCTGTTTAGCAGTGCCAGTGCTCACTTCCTGTTCTTCAGTAAAGCTCTCGTCTGAGTGGCATGTTCTATAGAAATCGCCGCTACCTTATTTCTTTTTTAATTGGGGTTTTTGTTGACGAAGTTTCTGTTCTTTCTTAACAGAAACTTCAGACAAGCGTTGTGAGTCCTTTCTTGGTTTCACGTAATCGGTTCGCTGCTCTGACCGCCCACCTCTCTCACTGCATTTTTCCGGTGAGTCCTGAAAGGAACAAGGTTGGCGTGTATCAATATATTGATATCTGTCAGGCGTTTTTATATTATCTCTGTTTCTAAGATTATAGTGATTTTAAGGGTTCTCCGGATTCTCCGCTTTCTTTTTTAGGTGTTTGTTTTTGTTTAACCCTGCATTTTTTAGACCCCCACCGGTGCTTGCTTGGTAGAATCTTTGCTAGATTTGCTTTGTAATTGTGGTTTAATAGGTCTAGCCCCCAGACTATCTCGATCAATACTAGAGTAGGTCTCAGCAGTAATCTTTGGCAGCTCGCATTCTTGATCCTGTACAGGAACATCCCGGAGCCGCATACGCACTGCTAGTGAAACTGCTTCCCCTTTAAGATTACTTAATATAATTGAAGATGCAGTGGCAAAATTGCCCATTAATTGCATCCCTCAATTCAGAGCCGTGGCATCCTCGTAGTCATCTTGATTTTGTTTTTACATTTTCGGAGGATTGGCAAGTGTTGGAGTACCGTCTTCTATGTGCGGTGGTATAGAGCGTGGCAAATACCATGTCCCAAGTATTGCAGTTAT
This sequence comes from Pleurodeles waltl, assembly GCF_031143425.1. Classification (NCBI taxonomy): domain Eukaryota; kingdom Metazoa; phylum Chordata; class Amphibia; order Caudata; family Salamandridae; genus Pleurodeles; species Pleurodeles waltl. Next base: position 1,733,881,409 of record NC_090444.1, read on the forward strand.
TTACTGTGGGAACCATCCCAAATGGCAAGCACATAGTGAGAATTCTATGTTTATCCTGAGGTCCTGTATAGGGAAATACTGTTTCCAGCGCATTTATTTTTTGAGCTAACCAAAACAGAATCTCTTCTCGTTTGCAGGTTACCTTATCCATGATCGAATTTACAGTAGCAGCATTAATGCCTGGTGTGACTGCATGTGGTGATGCTCGGGCAGCAAGTGCTCGATTTATATGTGGCCAATAAAGGCTAGGTAGGACCATCATTGTTCAGAGGACCTAACCTAATGTGTCATATTGTCTGTGGTAGGGTGCCATCAAGCCAGTTATTATATCTTGATAAGATAGAGGTATCTTTAAGTATGTATAATCTCTGTATTGTGCAGGTATGTTAGCAGGTGTGTAGTGATGAAATGTATTAGTGTTCCCATCGACTGCTGAAAAAGTGACCCAAGAATAAAATATCTCTGTTCTGTAGGCTGGATGAGCCTCAACTGCAAATATTACAGGACTCTCCTGGGCTGTAAGGCCATTTAGGAGCAAATGAGCAGTGAGGGGTTGTCAGCTGTTTACTGTAATTGCTATCCATTGTGGGTTTGCCATGGTGGATATACCTGTTCAGAGATAAGGTCACCAAGTGGGAATTGATCCTTTTAAGGCTCAATCTAGAACAACCTACAGCGTTGGACAGGTACTACCTACATAACTGAGAAGGAAATCCTCAATAACACGGACGTCTCCACATATATAGTATTGAGGTGCCATGACCACATAGTGAGACAGAGATACTGAGGAGGATCTGAAAATTAGTGCCTGACCAAACGTTGGTGGCGCTAACTCGTGTAGGTGCTCATTATCCTAATGAGACTGCTTGATTCGGGCTGCAGAATCACTTGAATTGTGGGGAACTGAGTCCAATCCCACACCATGTGACAACTGTCGGCCTAATCCGGTTTTCCGGCTAACTAGCAGCACCTCATCTCTGCCCAAGAGCAGGGATGATTGTGGCAACCGGGCCCATGACAGAAATGACTCCTCAGGGAAATCGTGGTCCATCAGATCTCATCCTTTTCTCTTAGTTACATTAATCTCACATATGCAAAGACAAACAGAGGCAGAGAATGGTTCAATAAGGTATACTGAATTAGCTGCATCTTAGATAAAATGGCATGGATTGCAATAACTAGGATGATAAAACATGCTAGAAGCAAAATGGTAATTTCTGTCAGTGTCGCGCCTGGTTGCCAGATTCTATGAAAGTTAAACATATGGTCCTTACTTCTCTAAATAAGGTGGGTGGACCGAGGGTTAAGCGGAAAGGATACTCCGTCGTGTTTGTGGTGGAGTACCTGTTGTATAGCCATTTTCAATCATATTTTTTAGACAAGTTATTTTAGCAACTAGGCCTTCCGCTTGTGCACTTTAGCCCGGTTACAATTTATTCTGTTTAATTTTACTATTTTAGCATAGGCCACATTTGCGGTGATGTTCTATTTCTTTATCTAGTTGTTCTTTTGCCTTGGAAAACATTGCTTTTCAAGCAAGCCATTCTTTTCACTTTGTGCTTTACTCAAGGCTGCAGCCAGATAGAGATGCCCACAAAGTGGTACTCTGTGTCTCCAACAGTCACAGAAACATACACATCCTTATTTGGGGACATTTTCTCAGAACATCAGCTGTTTTATTATAAAAACTCTCCTCTGTCCCATACTCGTTAGAGGGAGATTGCAGCCAGATGACAATGACAGCATGCTGATTGCCTTTGCTACAGCTGCTTGCTTAGACTACTGGATCCGAACCTTGCTCAGGTATGGGGGATGAGGTCTTCCCAGGGGGAACCTGAAGGGCATATTAGGGCTTATTACGCTGTGCTCTAATATAGCTCAGGTAGGAACCACATATATTACTCCTAGTGACATCTCCAACTGGACTGGAGACTGCTAAAATCAACAGGTAACTGTCCCCCTGGATCTGTTTGGCCCCTCTGAGTGGTCCCCTACCACAGTTGGCCCATCAAAGAGTGCCCATATACCCGTTTTCAACTTCTCTGCTGTGGCTAATCCGACATCACTATAGCGGTTGATTACAATGATTCATTTCACTAAGTGATGAAGCAGTGATTTATTGTGTCTTCTAAAATTCAAATCTCCAGAACCCTTTGGTAGATTTTTGCCATTCAGAAGTCATTGAAAAATATAACCCATTGAGATTCTGCATCTTGGCATGTCTTGCACAAAGACTCACCCAGCACTTTTCTCCCATAAGAGCTGCTGGGTATGTTCTTAGGCTCTGTTAGATTCACTGCTTCCTGCCTTTTGCATAAGGTTTTCCTCTCACAGATGGATCACTTCCCAAGCAGCATACAAACTAACATTTCTAATAGTTTCTCTGTTGTGCTTCTGTTTGCACCATCATCTTGCCTTCTTTCTATCTATTGTTCAATGTATATCTTTTCTGTAAAGTTTTGCCTTTGCAGGGGTTATGCCATTCACTTCCATTGTCCCCATCCCTACTTATTTTAGTCACCAGGTAATTTCTTGTCTTTTGCCTTCCCACCATTCAGGTGTTGTCTTTTGTATACTGAAACCGCAATATTCATGGGATACGATTTTGAGGATAGAGTATCAAAAATAAACTATAGACCAGTAAATCTAAATTTCCTATGCCAAACTCCACCTATATCTGTGCCGTACATATATCTTCAAGATATATGGTGTAGTTATTGGAATAGTAAATCTAAACTTCCCCATATGCATTTACTTTTCAATATTTTGTCCCTCAATATTCTGTACCCACTATTCTTGTTCCACAATATTGTTTGTGATGATATACAGTAGGACAATCGACTTACACAGTGTCTTGGGTTCCTTTGTCCTTTGTCCTGGCTTTACCTTTACCCTTTAATCCTTCATCTTATAAAGTTTTGGACCTTCTTCATTACAAATGTATTAACAGCTGGTGCAAGTTTCACCTCAGACTGGCTGCAGTTTCCAGGGGTGGCTTCAGCCAAAGATCCTGAGCAAAGGTGACATTTTCAGCTTCTCTTTCCCAAAAGAGTAACTAAAGATGCAAGTGGTCAATGTTGGGCATGAATAAGATTCAAGGCAAGGACAATCCACAAGATAAGTGTAGGTCTTCTAACTGAAAGAAACTAAGAGCACATTCCCATAGTACAGCTTAAAAGTCAATGCCAAAAAGGTAGATTTCCAAAGAGGATGAAATAGAGAGTAGTCGCTGAAAGTGTTGTTTCTTGAATTTCAATCTCTTAGCAAAATCATGAAAGAGAATCCCCCTCTGGTTATATGGATATTTGATTGTCGAATTGAAGTTTAAGAAAGGAAATAACATCAGCAAGGCATTCCAAGTACAGTGAATCCAAAGTGGGCCCACAAGACTACCAAAGAAGATGTTTTTCAAATGTCAAAGGTTCTATTAACAAATTTTAGTTCAGGTTACAAGTTAAATCAGTCAACAAAATTGAAAGAAAAATATGACAAGAGAATACATATTTGTACACGATCAGAAAGAATGTGCAAAATAGTATGGCAATAAAATATTGAAAGTAGCAACATAAATTCCATGGGAAGGGAGCCAGCATCAAATGAACCAAGTTTAAGATTCAAAAGGGATGTAAAATTGCTCAAGGATGAAGCTCAACACTACAGGAACGAGAAATCAACAGAGATGAGAAGACGTCTTATCTTTGCAAAGTTAGGACAGAGTCTGCTCAACTATTCCTTACATTACACAATTAAAGCATGAAAGAAGATTTCACAAGGCTTCTTCCACTCAATTTGCATCAAATAAATCCATTCTAAGACAGAGTTCTCTGGGAGCAGGTTCACTTCCTAATTTCCCATCTGTCAAAGAAATAACCATGTGGCTGACCTTGGATACAACATCAGTCCAGTCTACCTGGTATAGGAGGTCTCTACTACCATCTCAATCTGCATAGCTGAGACCAACTTCTAATTAAACGTTCTGTAGGCTACTAATCTAATACAATACACAATAGGCCTGTTCTAAGTTAATGAGGCACAATAAGACTCCTGCAGAGTAGAGAACCTTTTATGCAAATGCAATTGGGCCTAGTTACAAGCTAAGCCAACATTAGATTTAAGAATAAATTCTAATCAAGTACAATTAACATAAGTGATTATATCAACTACATTTAAAAAAGAATATAAATTTCCTTTATATTAATACATTTGTTATAGTTCAACTAAATACAAGGGTGGCTCTTATCTACATGGATACATATCCACTCACTACAATTGATTCATAGAACACAAAGATTAATACAGTTGAACACATGTTGAGTATGTAGGTTACATATTAAAGGGATGGGGCACTAAATTATGCTGCTCCATTGGTAAAAAACAACAACGATCTTTAATGCATGAGCTGAACACTAAAGAAACAAGTTGTCTTTTTTTTCAAATCTCTTTATTAATTGTAACAGAGACTCAGGGAGCAGATGCATACATAGGTTAGGAAACCAGTTACACAATCTTAGAGGCATGAATTATACTAAACGCATAAAAATACTATTAAAAACATAACAATTAACTATGCCACTTAATAAGAATCAGTGATGTTATATTTTATATGAGGACGGAACGCTAGTGTCTGATCTGAAGAGCACGGTCACAGTTGTGCTCATCTGGAGGTGTTGGGCGGTAGTACCAAGAGGACAGCCTTAGCTATATCATGACTGGACGGGTGAGGATAGAGACTCTCATTTCTGGCATCCACCATGTGAATGGGAGCTGCGCTATCACAGTAGCTCGCAACGGGGGAGCCAAGAAGGCAGCAGTAACAGGGCGTAAGAGACCCATGAGCAGGGAAGAACCATGTGCCTGTGAAGTGTAATGAAATGTGTTGGGGGCTCAAGGTGGGCGTGTGTTGTTCTTAGCTTCTATGCTTACAATGAGGGCGTCCCATATTTCAAAGCCTCCTTGAGCCAACCCTCTGTACTGTAGCTGACGCAAAGTTTGGGCCTCCGCATAGGGCCACTGCAGCAGGTATATTCTGGGGCGTGTGGGGCCTTCCAATGTGTCGCTAACAGATGCTTAAACACTATGAAGGCCAGGTCAATAAATCGGTGTACTTGTTTGTCCCCCTTGGCGCGATGGAGAAGTCCCAACAAGCAGGACTCCGGTTCCGTCTTTAAGGTATGATCAGTAATGTCAGCCACTGTGTCAGTGATGTATTGCCAAGCTCTGGCCAACAGGGGGCACTCCCACACCATGTGATAGAAATCCACTAATGGCTTCGCGCATCTAGGACACGCTGGGTCAGTCGCGGGGAACATTCATTTTATGCGGGAAGGGGATAAATAGGAGTGGTGTATATAATTGAATTGGGTGTAGTGGAGTTCCGAGAGACATTTTTGACAGTGGATAACGCCGCTGCCCAGGCCGCCTGCGACAAGGGGGTAGGGAGTGCCTCATCCCAGCGGCATCTTGCGCGCACCAGTTCTGGGCAGACCCCCGACAACAGCGTTGAGTATAGTCTTGATATTGCATCTCTCGTGCCTCCCACAGATAGGATCAATGTGAGTATCTGTGATGTCGGTGGTTCAACATCGCCCATACCCCACGTAGTGCGTAAGTGTCGTATTGCGCAATATGATAAGAAGGCGCCAGCTTGTATCCCTGTATTTTCCCTTAGTACACCAAAGGGCTGTAGGGTAGTGTCCGAGTAAAGCTCCCCGGTGTTCACTAGGCCCGATTTGCGCCACGGGGTCATGTTATGATGCATTGATAGGGCTCGGGCCCTAGGTAACTGTGCCAGAGGAATCAAAGGAGAGTATGGTATATCAGAGCCCTTACCGTGGACATAACGCAGCCAACATGTCTTGGCGACTTCTAACAGGACAGAGCCAGCACTGGGAGCGGCGATAGCATGTCCAACATCACCTTGCGCTCTGCTGTGTGGCTCTCCCCTAACCAAGTGGCCGGCCACTGTAGCTTGGCAGCTGCATAGTACAGTTTGAAATTGGGCATACCTAAGTCCCCTGGCCACTGTGGGTATTGTGTCGTGGACAGTGCTACTTGACGTCTGTCTCTACCCCAAAGTATATCAGTCACTATTGATTGTAGGGACTTGAAGAATGAGCAAGGTAAGACAATCAGGAGCGCTGCAAAATAATAAAGGAACCTCCGAGGATGAGCATTTTGTCGATAGCCACTCTGCCCATGGGTGACAAGAGAAGAGCACCCCAGGAGGGTAATGAACCACGTACGGAGCAAAGAACTCTGTCTACATTGCCATTCCTTAAGTCTTCTATCGAATGATATACCTGTATGCCCAGATACTTAAAGGTGGAATGGCACCACGGTGGGTGGTAGTTTTGTAGGATCGATTGGAGCTCCAGTGGCACAGGGGTCAGGGAAAAATAGAGGATTTGGACTAGTTGGCACGCAAGCCGGAAATGGCTGCAAAGGTATTGAGTATTTCCATCACCTCCGTTATAAATGCAGTATGATCTTGCAAGTACACCAGGGCGTCATCAGCGTACATGGAAATAACGTGGTGTGTCCATAGCTCCAGGAAGCCCCACTGATGTGCTTGTGTGTGTAAGTTAGCGGCCAATGGTTCCATAGCTATGGCAAACAGCAGGGGGGACAACGGGCAACCCTGTCTGGTGCCCCTGCATATTGGGAAGGAATCCGAAATAACTTGTCCCGTTTTGACACGGGCCGCATGATTAGAGTATAATGTCTTAATCCATTGTATGTATCCCGTGCCAAATCCTTTAAAAAGGAAGTCCCAGCTCAGCATGTCGAGCACCTTCTCGATATCCAACGACAGGGCCACTGCTCGAGGGGAAGACTTTGGGTTATGATAGTACATTATACGAAGCAGTCTCCTGATGTTCAGGAAGGTATTTCTACTTGGTATAAACCCCGATTGATCCCCATGGATCATTTGTGGTAAAAATGGAAGAAGTCTATTGGCTAAAATTTTCCCCAGCACTTTACAGTCCGAGTTCAGCAAGGAGAGAGGGCGATATTATTTAACATCAAGAGGATCGCGACCAGGCTTTAGGAGCACTACTATGAGGGCCTTGCACATCGAGTCCGGTAATTTCACCCGGTCGTGCACTTCATTGAACACTCGGGGCAAAGGTTGTAGAAGGTGATTCGCCTGAGATGCGAGGTACTCCACTGAGAGGCCATCTGACCCAGGTGCCTTATTTCGGACCATTTGGGACAGCGCTAAAAGCATTTCCTCCCGACAGATGGGGCCATCCACCGCGTCCGCCTGCTCAGGTTGCAGGCATTGCTGGGGGGTAGATCTCAAGAAGCCAACCACTCGCTCCGCCGAAGGAGGAGGAGGGGATGCGTATAATGACCGATAGTAGATATAGAAGGCCTCATTAATTGCCACTTAAGAGTTGACTATCACACCTGAGTCTAAATGGATTGGCCCTATGGGAGAAGAATGGACGTTCTGTAGCACAAGCCAAGCCAGCAGGCGCCCCGATCAATCTTCCTCTGCGTACTGTTGTGTCATATAGTGCCTATGATCATGTTTGCTCAGTCTAGAATTGGCCTCTCTGTGACTGGCTCTCAGGGAGCTTAGCTCGTCTGTTGCCATCTCATTCTGAGCCACTGCAATCTCCACCTCGCGCAGCTTAGACTCCAGTTCCGGCATCTCCCTAACCAGGGCACGTTGAACCCCCCAGAGGCGGCCATGCTGTGTCCCCGTACTACCACCTTGTGGTCATCCCACTGTCGCGCAATGTGTTGTAGAATTATTATTCAGTGAGAAGTAAATGGATAAGCACTGGACAAGTTCAGCACAGAAGCGGGGGATCGGACAGTGCCTCCACCTGCAGACACCACGTAGGGATCTGGGCGCGCCGGCGGCCCTATACTAAAATCACCTGCAGCGGGCAGTGGTCCGATACAGTGCGAGCTAAGTAATCAGATGCATGCACCCTATGTACTACTGTTGGAGGAGCAAGGATCGAATCTATCCTGGTGTGTAGGTTGTGTACAGCGGAGGAGAAGGAGTATTCACGTTCCGTCGGGTGCCCCAATTGCCAGATGTCACACAAGCCATTCTTCACCTTCCAGACCTCGAGCTCATGCGAGAGCTGTCTGCTCGGGGCAGACAGTATAGGGGGGAAGGACCTATCAATAAGGATATCTAGGATGCAGTTATAATCATCACCCCAAATGCTGTCCCCGGCCGGATCGCGGAGCAGCCCAGCTGTCAATGTATGCAGAAAACTTTTTGGGTTGGTGTTGGGTGCATATAGTGCCATGAGGGACAGTGGTGTTCCATCCAGGCAGCCCTCGGACACCACATAGCGGCCGTCAGGGTCTATCTGCGTGTGGGTGACCACATAGGGTACCCCCGGGGTGATCCAGATCACCACTCCCCTGGCAAAGGATGAAGAGGAAGTGCCAAACATTTGTCCCCTCCAGCTTCCATGTGTTTTCTCTAGAGTGGCTTCTGGCAAGTGTGTTTCCTGTAGCATAGCGATATGCACTAGGTGGCATTTCAGAAATCCGTGTATGCGCTGTCGCCAACGCGGTGTAGCCATACCCCTCACGTTCCATGTGATCACGTTATACTGTGGTGTGCGTACCTATGTTTGTGTGGTCATGGCTATATGGTGATATAAAACATTGGGAGAGCTCAACAAGCCTGACCCGCCACTTTTCCAATGGACTTTGACTACGCGCTACCTCAGACACAGTCACCCCTAAAGTCAAGAGCGCGTCCCAAACCCCTCATGTTGGATATGGTGTGTGGCAATAACAAAACAAACCTATGAGAGAATAGTGGGAAAGCCCCATGAGAGAATAGCAGAGAATCAACAATATAAAACATTAATAATATATATGAGAAAACAGAACAGAGCCTGCAAGCGGGCATGAGAGAGAACTGGTCCATATGGAATAGGGTACGGAGGATGAGAGCCAGAACGCAGGGTCCGCGCTCCCAGCCTTTCAGAAAAGCATCTCAGGCCCTATTGCCCTCTGCTCCAACAGAAAGATCATGGAAATGTGTCGTAGTTCCAGCACCGCCCAGTTGCCGGTCCTGCGGGGGGCTTCACACCCAGCAGTTGGGAAAACAGAGGGCATCATCACACCTAGGTCTCCATGAATATAAATATTAATAGTTTAGGTCAGATGTCATCAGCAGTATGTGGAGTGAGCAATGGGCCCATGGGTGAATCCTCAGAGTCAGATCGATTCTCATGATCATTTTCCGTGTCCGCGAGGTCACATCATGTCGCGAATGGATTAGACACAAACCATGTGGTGTCTCCTAACAGACAAGAGTGCTCCTCTTCTACCTGTGTTGGGGTGGGTTTGATCTCTGAGCGAGTCTGGCACTTGCGTTTCCCCTTGGGGGGCGGCCATCCTTCCCCTATATTCTCCACCTGCGTGGGTTGGGCAAGACCCTTGGCATGGAGCCAGGTCCATGCGTCTTCCGGAGAGGCAAATATATGTGCTTTAGGGCCATCCTGTACACGAAGCTTCGCAGGGAACAGAAGAGCATATTTAATGTTATGTTCGTGGAGGTGCTTCTTCACCTGATAGAAGGAGCCACGTTTCTTTTGGACTTCAGCAGTGAAGTCTGGGTAGGCCGTTGTTGATGCATTCTCAGATTTCAGAGGGCCTTCTTCACGAAACAACTGCAGAACTAGATCTCTGTCCTGATAATTAAGTAATCTGGCTATCAGAGGGCAAGGGTGGGCTCCCAGTGGCGGGGGTCTGCCGGGGACCCTGTGGGTGCGTTCCACCGAGAAGAACTTCGGGACTCTGTGCCGCAGGACCTTGCCTGTGAGCCACTTTTCTATGAACAATTCAGTGTTGGGTCCTTCTGCCCTCTCCGGGAAGCCTAGCAATCAGATGTTATTCCGTCTCGATCTCCCCTCTGCATCTTCCGATCTGCGCCGTAGCCCATCTACTTCTGTTGTCAAGTGAAGCATCTTCTCCTGGAATACTCTCATGGAGGGATTTAGCTCAGCCACATCCTTTTCCACATCCATAACCCGGTCAACCAACGCACGATGATCAGTCCGGATTAGGTTAACATCTATTATTAAAGCATCAATTTTCAACTCCAGGGTGGTCTTGGTGTCCATATGGCCTGGAGTACCCTTTTGAATTGTGAGGTGTGGTTGTGTAGGGTGCCTTCCATTTGTCGCAGTGCCTGGAAGGTCGTGTCCTGTTCCTTAGCCGGGGCATCTGTTGTATCCATAGTCCTCGCAGCTTTTCTAGTTGACTTTGATTTGTCCATTCGACCTCTGAAGCTTTGGGGGAGGCCGCGGGGGGAGGCTGCCCACCCGAGTCTGTGCCAAGTAGGCCGTTGTAGGTGACGACTGGCAAGGGGAGGGCAGCAGTCGCCACACCAAGTGTCCCTGGCTCACCTGAAGGTCTCTACCACCTCGTGGCACAGGCCCTACCCCACTGGGCTGGCTACAGCATAAGCAACATCCAAAGCAGAGCTGGTGAAATGGACCTCGCTACTAGAAGGGGTGTTGTATCCGTCGGGGTTCGACTCTTAATGACACACCTCCAGGTCCCCACTTAGTTAGGAGGCCAGCGCAGGTGAGTCCCGAGCCCGGGTTAGATATTGGGTCCCATTGGGCAAGGCTGAGTAATCCGAATACGCGAGCCAGCCTGCCGAGTCGCCAGGGCGCAAACACTGGAGCACCAGTCCCACGTATCCAAATCTCGAGCTGTCTCTGTGTGCCTCGGTCACTCAACACCGACGATCGGTCCACTTGACACGCACTGGGTCTGAAATCACGACCCTGAAGCGCGAAGCACCCGGGCCGGTTAGGACGCGGCTAGATAGTTGCCACCGATGCAATGTGTTCAAGTTATGGGGTTAACGCTCGTACGATCGCAATCCCTTGCGTCATCCAGTCAGCTTCAGGCCTCGGGGTGCATAGCCCCCCAGACGCAAAAGGATGGTGTGTGGAAGTGGGGCAGTGCCCCCTCCCCAGCGGCGGCAACAGATCCACTCACCGGGGATGGCGCTCGCTGCTTCAGTAGGCCGCGCCGCCACAGCACACAGATCGACATCTATTTAGGCCACGGCTCTGTTCCCTCATATCAGGGGCCGGAGTGCTGCGGTGTACTCCTGGGGTAACAGGGCATACGGGGATCTGCTGGAGTGGTCCGGGGATCGCCTTGTTTCAGGAGATTTAGCAGGCCGGGAGCGGAGCTGCGGATTATGCTGCCGCTCCGGTCGCCATCTTGGCCAAGCCCCCAGAAACAAGTTGTCTTAACCTCTATTAAAATATTTTCGAATTGTATAAAACATAAAACAATGTTTAAATCCTGTTATTTGTATTAAAGTTGAGCAGATTTAGAAGTACCATAGCCTGTATGTCAACAATATCAAGACTGCTCCAATTTTAGGTGGTTCTATGCAGGGACCATGCCGTTTAATTTTTCCTCCTTGTTTGGTGACTGTGTATCACAAAATTAATCAGAAAATTCAATTGACTAGTGAGTTTCAGACAACCATCTTTCCAATTATCCACAAATGCCTTTCCATTGGGATAAAGCATTGCATAGCTAAACCACTGAAGTCTTAAAGTTGACTGAAACACATGTCAGCTGATATTTCTTTAAAAAATTCACTGCTTGAGGATTTTTCCATCACATATTGTGATAGATACAATGGCCTCTGTAAAAGGTTACACATCAGTTATGGGTACTTTACAAGCCACATTGTTTATTAAAACATTTATGACCCACTCTGGTTTTGTGCAAAAACATAAAACATACTTTGTAATGAATTAACATGTCTTAATTCATAGAAACAATAAATGAAAGACAGTAACTGATACTGTGGGTGAATATGCTGAGAGTTTCTTTTGTGGAACAATAGATGCTAGTGCCCCAAACCTTTGTTAGGAGACCACTACGCACTCTGACCACCTGCACTGCCCACTGCTATCACTGCACAATCTTCTTAAACCACTGGCAGTACTCACTGAATGCATGGACACTGTCCAAAGCTGGATTGCAGTGAGCAAGCCTGCCTGACCCTCCCCCCTTCACTTCTGAGACAAGCCTGAAAAGTGAAGTCAAATAATATGATATGTAGCAGCACAATTTTTGCTTACATTTGTAAAAAGCCAAGGGCTCTAAAGAGAAACATCCAATCTAACCCAGTGTTCCTGAAGGTGTGACACAGCCACACATAAGGCCAAGTGCTGTCTTTATGGATTTTGTGTTGTTTTACACTGATGTCCAAACAGAAGCCAGATATAAGGGTGATACGTGAGCTGATGGACTCAAGGAAGAAGGGATTTGGATTCTGGCACCCAGGAGGGGGCTCGCCTGGTAGAGAATGTCGCACGTGGGACTGAAGAGTGATGAGACATCATGTTATCACTCGGTGCGCCATCATGATCTTAACCATTTGCGTGTGTCCGGCAGCTCCACGCACAGGGCACTGGAAATCCCACTGGTGAGGGCATTTGAGGGATTTCCTTTTGATATTTGTAGCCTTGTGTTGGGCTTCCACAGCAACTAAGGCTGAAAATATCCCCACCCTGTAATGACGATCGGCGCACTGTGCGCTCCAATGTAATGATCAGCTCATTTGCTTTCATTTTTTTTTTTTTTGGTGCTCAGGAGCATACCTGCACCCCCTGAGCACCAATGTCAATGGGAGGGATCGCATTGGAAAGAGGAGAATGTCCCCTTTTCAAAGGTACCTTTCCCTAGTGGATTCCTGCTTGGGGATCGCCTCAGGAGGGCGATCCTCAAGCAGGGATCCACCACTAGACACCAGGGAAGGGGGAGCAGACCCTTGGACAAGGACTTTTGCTCACCCTTAATTTTGTTTTATAATTCAGATGTTTTTTTAGGTAAGGGTGGGGATTGCCCAGAATGGGCAAGGCAAGGCTCTCACCCTACATCCAAAAGTAGGCACAGTCTTTCCACCCCCCACCCTGGGATGGCAGATTGGGTTATTGCACCCATCTTCCCCCTGGGGGGGGCAGAAAGCCCACTAGACACCAGTTTTGTTTTTTAGAAAAGAGGGGAGAGGGATGTCCTGAATGGGTAATACAATGCTCCCACCCTCCAAAATATTAGGTACAGTCTTTCTGGCCCCCAGAGGGTAGATGGGGGTTATTATCCTCAATCTGTCCCTCAAGGGGCAAAAAATCCATTGGGCACCAAGGATTATTTTATTTTAGAAAGTTCTAAAGATGGGGGCTGCCCAGAATGGACCCTGAATACACCCACCACCCCCCACTAAAAAATAGGCACCGTGTTTAAGCCCACTTGGAGGGCAGATAATTACACCTGATCTGCCCAGGGGGTGGGGGGAAGGAGTGAGCCCATTATATGACAGGAATATTTTTTTTTAAATAAAAGAGTGGTAGAGCTGCCCACCATGGGCAAGGACATTCCCCCATCCCACAAAAATGGGCACACATTCTTTCTGCTCCCCTGGGGAGGCAGATGGAGGAAATTATTCCCAATCAGCCCCTCCCCCGGTGGGGCAGCAAGCCCCTATATGCCAGGGAATTAAAAATAAGAGAGGGGTAGGGGCTGCCCACATCATGTGCATGTTTATACCCCTGGCTGAAGGGGGCAACAGTATCTCATACTAAAATATCTCATACCAATGGCAAGCAAGAGTACATTTGACTCATTTGTGTGTTGATTTTACATATGGGACAGGAGAGCTTGGTTAACTCCCAATATCGTCCCACTTGCAATGGTGAGCGGCTGCAATTGTTAGACTTGGGTACGCTGCCACATGGAAAAACCTACAGGACCCAGACACTTCTGAAAACTAAACATCTTGGGGAGTTTAGGGTGGTGTGCTTCACATGCACCTCGCACAATTTTCTTACCCACAATGACCTGCAAACCCTTAACTTTGTCTGAAATCATACATTGTCCCTCCCTACATTTCTGTGATGTGATGAAAACTTCTGAAATCTGCAGGAATCCCCAATATTTCCGTCTCCCAGTTTGCGTGAATGCCCAAAGCAGAGCCAGCCCAAAACATATTTTAAAAACTGCTCTTTTGGACCCACTTTGGTTCCCCTTCAATTTCTACAAGATTTTGGCCCTTCTCTGTTGCAGGCACTTGGCCCACCTCCACAAGTGAGGTATCATTTTATCGGAGACTGAATGGAATGGTAGGTGGTAGGAAGTTTGTGGCTATCCTCAGATTCCAGAACTTTCCATCACAGAAATGTGAGGAAAAGGAGTTTTTAGGCATATTTTGAGGTTTGCAAGGGATTCTGGGTAACAGAACCTGGTGGGAGCCGTACAAGTCACTCCATCCTGGATTCCCTTGGGTGTCTAGCTTTCATAAAAGTACAGGCTTACTAGGTTTCCCTGTGTGCCAGCTGAGCAAGGGCCAAAATCCACAGCTAGGCACATTGCAAAAAAAGTGTCAGTTTTGGGTGGAAATATGTGATGTGTCAATGTTGTGTTTTGGGATGTTTCCTGTTGCAGGCACTAGGCCTACCCACACAAGTGAGGTACCACTTGTATCTGGACACTTGGAGGAATGCTGGGTAGAAGGAAATTTGTGACTCCCCTTAGACTTCAGAACGTTCTGTCACAGAAATATGAGGAAAATGTGTGTTTTAGACATATTTTGAGGTTTCCAAGAGATTCTTGGTAAAAGAATCTGGTTAAAGCAACACAAGTCACCCCATCCTGGATTTCCTTAGGTGTCTAGTTTTCAAATATCTATAGGTTTGCTAGGTTTCCATAGGTTTATGCTGAGCTGGAGCCCAAAATTCACAGCTAGACACATTGCAAAAAAAAGTCAGTTTTTAGTGGAAAAACGTGTTGTGGCCGCGTTGTGTTTTGGGCTGTTTCCTGTTGCGGGCATTAGACCTATCCACACAAGTGATGTACCATTTTAATCAGGAGACTTAGGGGAACTCAGAATAGTAGAACAAGTGCCATTATCAATTGTCTTTCTTCAAATGTGCGCTTTGTAAATGTAAGAGAATGTGTAAGAAAGAAGAAAATTGTAGAAATATCCTCTAATTCACATGCTGGAATGGACACCCACAAATTCAGAGATGTGCAAATAACCATGGCTTCTAAACTCCATATCTTATGCCCATTTTTAGAAATACATAGGTTTCCTTAATACCTATTTTTCTCTCTTTATATTTTACCAAATTAAATACTCTATACCCAGTACACAACGAAAGACCATTGCAAGCTGCAGCTCAGTTATTGGCTCTAGGCACCTAGTGTTCTTGGTGAACCTAAAAACCCTACATATCCCCACAACCAGAAGGGTCTAGTGGATGTAACAGTATACTACTTTTGAAAATCTACTATAGTTAGTTTTATTTTAACTGTTATTTCTATAGGAAAAGCTTGTAGGATCTATACAATGTACCCAGTGCTGAATTTAGAATTTTGACTACTTTTCAGAAATGGATAGCTTTCTGGATCCACTGTTGGTTTCATGCCTATTTCTGCCACTAACTGGAAGGAGGTTGCAGACAAAAAAATAGGAACAATGGGTCATGTCCCAGTAAATTGCCAAAACTGTGTTGACTGTGTCGAGGCCCGAGCAGCACACTGAAGCACCGCAGCATCTTTTTTTATGCTCTGGTTGAACAGTGTGCCTGTCCATATTTATAAGGCTACGCAAAGCTACCTTGTGTGGCTTTTCATTGCCTTGTTAATATGGACCCCTTTGGTGCATAACACTGTGTGAAAGGGGCATTTCATGGGTGTTGCTTGGGGTGTTCCCACACAACACCCGTGAAACCAGAAGGAATCTGATACATTTCCAGATTTAGAAGTCTCGGAATGTGTCAGATTCCTCTGCCACCTCAGGGGTGGCATAAGAATGATGCAGCGAGGAGAAATGTCTTTATTTCTCCCGTTTTTTCCTCTCTCTATGTGTACATTCTGAAGCACACTTAGAAAGAAGAAAAAACCTCTTGTGATTGTTTTTGTGCAGGAAGGTGATCCTTCCCGCACAAAAACAAGCATCACTGCAAAGCAGGCATCCTTGAACCATTGTGGAAGGTTGCCTGCACTGGCGCTAGGCAGCAATTTTTGAACCAGGGCAGGGGGAGAGGACTGAAATGTGCTGTATCTTGTAGATATGACGCATTTCTACCCTTTCCCGGTAGTGAAGTGGTGCAGAAACCACTTTCTGTGCCTTCCTGCACCACATAAATGAGGCCCATGGTTTTCTGATTCAAGTGTTCCTGTTCCTGAAAGCTAGGAAGATGGTGATTTTAGCACGTCAAACTTTGATGCCTTTTGTAGGGGAAAAAAACAGACACATTCTTTTGCAGCACTTTTTCCCATTTCCCCCCCCAAAAACCCAATTGTAGCTGCATCTTGGCTAATTTCTCAGTCCCCTCCATGGGAATTCACAATCTTTGGGTGCCTTTAGAATTCCCAGGATGTTGAAAAAAAGGGTGCAAATTTGGCATGGAAACCTTATGTTGACAAACAGTTATGGGGGTCTAAGCGCCAACTACCCCAATTGGACAAAAAAAGGTTGGATGAAGTCCTTGCAGTTAAAGGGTTAATACTGAACGTTACTCCTGGTGGGAATAGATTAACACAGCAAGAACAAGACCAGCACAGAAGAGCTTCTGTGTATTGGCGCACCAAATGCAATCATTAACAAATCAAAACGGAGAAGCAATCTCTGCTCACCATTTCCTAATTATTAAAGTTCATGCATTAACAGTAAGCAAGGGGTATCTCTGTTTTTCAGCTGTACTGTGTGGAAAATAAAGCACTAACTCAATGAAATATTGGGTTAAATGAATTATCTTTACATGCTCTAGGCACACAGAAACAGGTCTGCTCTGACCCTGAGCCAGAAAATCATATCATGATGCATCCCAAAGTTTAGGGAGGTCAGAAACAAATTGGTGGATAAAGAAGAGCATGAAAGATTATTATCTATTTGCAGACACTCTTTTAAGTTTATGGAGGATTTAGCTGTTTTTCAACCTCATGAGAGTGTCTGCTTTTTTATGGCTATTTAGAGGCAGAAAGACCAAACATGTAGTGTAAAGCTTTATTACCCAGCCAAGCTTATAAGGGCTTATTGGGTTACCGTATTTTATTTCTAGTAAGTCAGCAATTGTTTTTCTTTAGATTCTTCTATTAATATATGCAAATTACAAAAGTTCTATAGTATACGTACACCTTTTTTTAATATAAAACAATATTTGGATTAATAAAATGCAATGATTCATCAATGTTTATTTGATTTGAGAAGGATGATAGAACAGATCACCTATCACAACCTGTTCCTTTTTCGTTTTAAGAAATGAGGAAATGAGGCTAAAAGTGTGAAAATCATAAAACATGATTGTGAGTCAAACATGGTTTTGGATGGAGACGCTTTGCCACCCAGTGTCAAAATTTGGAAATGCAGAAAATGCAAGCACATTTTGTAAAAAGTTCCCATTTCCATTTCAGATGGGAAATAACACAAGGGTGTTGAGCTTTAAATGTGGTCACAGGTATTGGGGTAATTTATTTACCACAAAGGATATAAAGAAAAAATATTGGCCCTCATTATGACACTGGCGGTAAATTCTGCTTACCGCCACACTGACGGCCGCAAACTTACCGCTGCGGTGGCGGATATCCGTTCACCATATTATGACACACACAAACACCAATCCGACAAAATACAGCCACATACACAAATCCGCCAAACCAAAGATCAGTGCTAAAGTGGCTGTCCCAAAACCCACACTGTTATGCCAACAGGACAACGCCCATCACATTATGACCCACGAATCACCACGGCGGACATTCAACGGCGGTAAACCATTGGCAGTACATACCGCCGTGCTCAAAATGGACACCCACAGGCACAAAAGCACCACATTGGACAATTGAAACAACACACACTTGACACACATACACACACCACACCCAAACACCCACACCATTATAAAACACCCACAACCCCTTATGAAAACAAATCATAGCCACCAGACTGACACCAACACCACTGCAACAACTAGAGCCACACACCACTCACACCCATACACCCCTCATGCACTCCACATCAAACACCCCAAAACATTACCCAACACACCCTCACCAATACACATTACATTACACCCATGGCACCAGAAAGGCACCCCTGTTTTCACTGAGGAGGAGTTAAGGGTCATGGTGGTGGAATCGTCAGGGTAGAGCCACAGCGCTCTGGAGCACAGGTGCAGCAAATATCAATAGCCAGGAAGATGGAGCTATGGCAGAGAGTCGTGGACAGGGTCAACGCTGTGGGACAGCACCCAAGAACAAGGGACCACATCAGGAAGAGGTGGAACGACCTACAGGGGAAGGTACGTTCCACAGCAGCAAGACACCAGCTCGCTATACAGAGGACTGGCAGTGGTCCCCTACAACTCACAGCATGGGAGGAGCACGTCTTGGCAATACTGCATCCTGAGGGCCGGGCTGGAGTAGGAGAAGGACTGGACTCTGGTAAGTCAACTTTCAACAATTATAACCCCCCCATACCTGAATGCCATCACATACCCTCACCCTCACTCCCATCACTCCACACCATCCCACACACTCCACCATCACATCGCACAAATCCCAAGGCCAAACCCTGCATGCTGTACCAATGCGTGGACACCACTCACAGCCCTGCATGGACACTCATCACTAAAGCATGCACAGCAGAGGGATACTAACAATCCCACCATATACCAACATACTCAAGTAAAAGCTGTCAGGGCACACCAACCATAGAGGGGAAGCCAGGGATGTACAATATGGCATACACACAAAGCATAATACATCATTTACATCCCCATAGGTACCCCAGCCAATGCCACTAGAGAGGAGGTGCCATCACTATCCAGTCCCCCAACAGAAGAGGCCCACAGTGATGACAGTAACTCTGGTCTTCAGGATCTGGACATTCTACCTGGCCCATCAGGGACCACTGGACAGCCGGTCACCCAAGCCCACTCACAGACCACCACAGAGCCTCCCCCATCAGGAACCAACATCACAGCACCCACCCAGCGTCCCCAAAGCTCTGTCCCCAGGACACGTCAATCAGTAGTGTGCCCACATGTACAGGGACCCCAGGCTACACCTCACACACAAGACAATCAGGGACCTGGGGTAGGTGGCAGTGGGCACACCGTTCAGGGGACAGAGGCACAGGCCAACAGTGACACTGGGAGGACTGCTGTGCACCAGGGGGAGGACAGGAGCAGGGAACCTACTCTCCAGGAGGCATTCTCTGAGATCCTGGGAGCCTACCAACATTCCCAGGAAACGATGGGCCAGATCCTAGACAACGTGCAGGAGAACAGGCGGCTGCAGGATGGACAGTATCAGGGGATCAGGGAGGACTTGCAGGCCATCAACAACACCCTGCTTTCCATAGCAGAGGTGCTGGCAGACATGGCCAACATTATGAGGGAGGCAGTGTCACACCATCGGGCCCCCGCCACTAGCCAGTCATCTAAACAGCCCTCCACTTCTGATGCTGCTAGTGGCCAGAATGCCCCGCCATAAGACCAACAGGCCACCAGCAACCCTTCCCCTGCAGAAGGTGAAGCACCCCTCAAGCGGGCCCTGCAATCCAGACAGAAGCCAGAGAAACTTGCCAAGACCCCCCACCAGGAAATGAGAATCTCCTGATTGTCCCCCTTGTTTCCCACTCAGTCACCTTGTCCTCCTTGAACTCCCATTGCTCCCCTTCCTATGTCCCCTTGGACAATGCACCTGGGATACGAACAGACTGGAACTATACCCAGGATTTTCCTCCATCATCACCCCAACCCATTGCACTTTCCGCTCCATATATTAGCACTACAATAAACACCCTTTGATAAAAATCAACTTAGAGTATGTCATGTATTTGAAATATGTATTGATTGAAACAGCTACAATCATTGCAAATGAACTGTAGATAGAATGAGCATAGAACAATGACTTGTAATTGACTGTTGTGGTCACACCAGGAGTATTTGTCAAAGCACCAACATCCGAAAAATGAATATCCAGAGGTAACAATAAGTGGGCAAAGAAGTGGGAAATACCAGCATGCCAATGCCACACAGAATACAACCAAAGTCATTGAAATGTAAGGTTGCACTGTCTCACCTGTGTGTCATTGGAAGTACTGACGGATTACAGATGTTCTGTTGTCCACATCCTGATCCTCCACCTCCTAATCCTCACTGTCCACAGGGTCCACTGCAGCCACAGGGGCATCTCCAGTCTCCTCCTCCTGCAGAAAAGGTACATGGCGTCTGAGGGCCAGGTTGTGCAACATGCATCATGCCACTACTATCTGGCAGACCTTCTTGGGTGAGTAGCAAAGGTATCCACCAGTCAGATGGGGGCACCAGAACCTGGCCTTCAGGAGGACAAAGGTCATTTCTATAATCCTTCTGGTTCGCCTATGTGCCTCATTATAACGTTCTTCTGCCCTTGTCCTGGCATTCCTCACAGGGGTCAGCAACCATGATAGGTTTGGGTAACCAGAGTCACCTGCAAATATTGAGGGAGAACATTTAGCCACACACTATCCTATATGGCCAACACCATAGGCATACACCAACATATAATGGGTGGGAACCAGGGCTCACCTATTAGCCACACCCTGTGCCTCTGTAGTTGGGACATCACCTTAGGGATGCTGCTATTCCTCAGGACAAAGGCATCATGCACCGACCCAGGATACTTGCATTGACGTGGGAAATGTACTGGTCCATCAAGCACACCATCTGCACATTCATGCAGTGGAAACTCTTCCAATTCCTGAACACCTGTCCATTCTGGCGGGGGGACGACAAATGCTATATGTGTACCGTCAATAGCCCCAATTATATTGGGGATATGTCCATTGCATAGAATCCAGCCTTCACAGTGGCCAAATCCTCAGCCTGGGGGAATGCAATGTAGTTGCACATGTGTTTTATCAGGGCAGACAACACTCTTGTCAGCACTATTGAGAACATTGGCCGTGACATTCCTGCTGAAAAAGCCCACTGTCACTTGGAAAGAACCAGTTGCTAGGAAATGGAGAACTGATAGCACTTGCACAAGAGGGAGGATCCCAGTGGGCTGACGGGTAGCAGATATCAGGTCAGGCTCTAATTGGACATGCAGCTCTGCGATTGTGGCCCTGTCCAGTCTATAGGTGAGTATTATGTGCCTGTCCTCCAGTGTAGCCAAGTCCACCAGGGGTCTGTACACGGGGCTATGTCTCCATCTCCTATTCATCTGCAGTGGTAGTTATCTAAGGGACAAAAGAGTGAGGAGGCTGTCGCAAACTGAACAATGGAGCCACAACAGCAGTCCTCAATGTGCAAACATGTTATGGGACAGTGTAATTTGTCAAGTATGTGGCTATTCATCCTGTGACGTAGCATTAATCCATAGGTCTGTTCCCCCTTCCCGCTGAAATGGCGTCCGCCTGTCCTGTGTGGAGGGCCAGGTGGAAGTGAGGTAAAGTCTTGAACTGCCATGCAACTCCTCATTGGTATGAATTGGGCCCTATGGGATACAGTGGCCAATGGTGATCTACGCCGGTGGTGAAGGTATGCACCGCCGTGGACGTGACCACCATTTTCTATCATATTCATCACTTGTTTCCTGACCTTCCATAGGAGAGGACCTACACTGCATGTACTGCTGTGACCTGTGTCTGGAACCTACCATTGCATGTGTGACCGGGGAAAGGGCCCCAGCCTTCACTTCTGAGGAGTTGGAGCAACTGGTGGATGGGGTCCTACCCTAGTACAGACTGCTGTCTGGGCCTCCAGACCAACAGGTGAGTACACTGTGGGCACGATGCGTGTGGCATGAATGCATGGAGTTGTGTGTGAAGGCATCGTGTAATGGGGGTGGGTGGATGTCTTCTTAGCGGTGTACACATTGTGTGTTGGGCTATGTGTGTGCCAATTGTGATTGAAACGGGTATGGTAGGCCATTTGTGTTACTGGCTGGACTGTTTGTCTAATCGTGTTCTCCTATCTGTATTGCCTCTGCAGGTCAGCGCCCATCAAAAGAAGGATATATGGTGTGCCATCGCCAAGGAGGTGCAGACCCTGGGGGTCTTTGGCAGGCAGAGCACCCACTGTCGCAAAAGGTGGGAGGACCTGAGATGTTGGGCACGGAAGACCACGGAGGCGCAGTTGGGGATGGCCTCCCAAAAGGAAGGGGTGCCGTCGGATCCTGACCCTCCTGATGGCTCGCATACTGGCGGTGGTCTATCCTGAGTTGGATGGGCGCTTGAGGGCATGACAGCAGCCACAAGGGGGTGAGTACAGTGGCCATCATTGAAGCTCATGGCTGGAGGGGTGGTATCTGGTTGGTGGGTGTGTGTCAGTGGGTGGCCCTAGGTCAGGCCAGACATCAATCAATCAGGGGATTTGTAAAGCGCACTACTCACCCTTGAGGGTCTCAAGGCGCATAGCATAGCAAGACATTGCAGCGTAGGTCCTCTGGTGGCTAAGGGTCTGAAGGGGAAATACTGTTTTCCTAGCTTATTAGCATTCTCTACTGGTCAGGGCTGCGTGGGTCCCAGGTGTGCTGCAGTTGGCGGTGTGTATCCCTCCTCACTCCTTGTTGAGTATCCATTTCACTGGTAGTGCAATGTATAGTGTGTAGGCCTGTTCCCTGTGTGAGGGTGCTGTGTACGCCAACGGTGGTGTTGGTGCAGTCATTGACCCAGTGTATCCTTTGTCTCTCTCTCTCCCCTTTCTTGTTTTCTCATCCTGTCCTTATGTGCATTCACATCATCTGGTGGAGGAGCAGAGGCACCCGTGACAGAGGGAGCTGCATCCCACAGGACCCTGGAGGCACAGTCTACCGACGCTGAGGGCACCAGTGGGATGGAGGGCGAGGGGAGCACTACGGCGGAGACTGGAAGGGACAATACAGACTCAGATATCTCCTCAGGTGGGAGCTCCATGGTGGTATCTGACACCTCTGTGACCACCCCAGCTGCACATACAGCCACCACCCACGTACCAGCACCGCCCTCCCAGCAGCCCCTCAGCGAGTTGCCGGTGTCCGCTCACCCAGGAGGGTGGGCATCTCCTTCACCCCAGGCACCTCAGGCCGTGCCTCAGTGAGCCCTGCTGCCCTGAGTGATGAGGCTATTGACCTCCTGAGATCCATCCCTGTAGGGCAGTCAACAATTGTGAATGCTATCCAGGGGCTGGCAACCCTGATGCAGCAATCTAATGCATTGCTGGAGGGCATTCCTGGTGGATTGGCGGCCCAACAGAGATCGATCCTGGCTCTGCCCTCCTCTCTGATGGCAGCCATTGTCCCAGTTTCTACCTTCCCCCTCCAACTTCCACTTCCCAGTCCCATTCTCCTCAACCCATCCCAAGCACAGAGGCAGACGAGCATGCACACAAGACAACACCGAAGAGTGTCACAGGCAAACGAAAGCACCACACTTCATCCCACAGGCACTCACACAAACACCATCCAGTTGCAGACACAACAACATCCACTATTTCCACTGTCTCCCCATCCTCCTCCTCCTCCACCTTCCACCCAGTTACGTCCACACTCACACCTGCATGCACTACATCATCCTCCACTACCTGCATCATCACCACACCAAGCAGAACACACACCTCACTGGCAGACACCTCCACAACATCCATGCACATGTCCCCTGTGTCTTCTCCCACCATGTCTGTCCCCTCCTCCTAAAGTACCCAAATGCAAGCACTCAGACACCCAACCGCCATCCACCTCACAACAACATCCAGTCCATGCACCTGCACCCAAAAACAGAAGACACCTCCAACAACCACTCCCTCATCCTCCACTCCTATTAATCCTCCCTCTTCCCACCCCTATGTCCCTAAAAAGCTTTTCCTTTCCCAGGTTGACCTCTTCCCTATCCCCCCTGCAGGTATGGACAAGGTAGCATGGACCCAGCCAAGCACCTCAGCCAAACAGTCCACGGGCCCAGTGTTAGCAGCACCTACTCATGGTGGAAAGGATTCCAGGCCACAAATACTGAAGGGGAAGAAGCCTGTACCAGCCACAAAGAAGGGGAAGGAGCCTGCACCAGCCACAAAGAAGGGGAAGGAGCCTGCACCAGCCACAAAGACAGGAAAGGAGCCTGCACCAGCCACAAAGGAGGGAAAGACGCCTGCAACAGCAGCTGTCACGGACCCCCGACCGCCAGCCATGGTTGTGCAGCCATCAGAGAGTGCAGGGGCTGAGCAGGAGCCTCCCACAACCACCACCACAGTGCAGCCATTGGAGGGTGGAGGGGCTGAGCAGGAGCCTTCCTACAACCACCACCACAGTGCAGCCATCTGAGGGTGCAGGGGCTGAGCAGGAGCCAACCACCACCGCAGTGCAGCCGTCACCGCCGGCAGATGCCATTTAGTCCAGCCTTCATGGGTTGCTGTGTGGCCTGCCCCACCAGAACCAGCGGGCAAGTCACCCACTTGAGAGACTGTGGCCTTGCACTTCTCCGGACCAAGCACAGGACATGTTGCCCCCTCCAGAACCAGTGGGCAAGTCACCCACTCCAGAGACTGTGGCCTCGCACTCCCCAGGACCAAGCACAGGGCATGTTGCCCCCTCCAGAACCAGTGAACAAGACACCCACTTGTAAGACTGTGGCCTCGCACTCCTCAGGACCAAGCACAGGGCATGTTGCCCCCTCCAGAACCAGTGGGCAAGGCACCCATTTGAGAGACTGTGGCCTTGCTCTTCCCAGGACCAAACACAGAGCATGTTGACTCCTCCAGAGCCAGTGGTCTTGTTTCTGCATCCGGCTGAGGAGCCCCCCTCCCCCTGACGTGCCTGCCTATTTGCCAACTGATGCCCCTGCAGTGTTCTCTCCGTATTGGGGCAGAAATCGAGTGGGGCCTGGGACTTTGCCCTGTGGCCATGTGGTCCCTGTGAACTATGGAATGGGCAGTGTCCATTTTTTGCACGTGTACATATCTGTTTCATTGCCAAATCGACTTATTAATTTTGATGTTGATCTTATTACAATCACTTTCGTCAATTCCTGTTGTCCTTGCATTATTCTGCCGATTATCGGGGGGAAATTTATTTTCTTGTGCAGCTGGTTGTGTGTATGGTGTGTGTGTCGGGTGTGTGTTGTGCGCGTGTGTGTCACACTCGTTTTCCTCCCACCCTGCCTTGTGTGCTAGGCGTCTGTACTCACCGTCGTCGTCTTCGCCGGCGTTGGTGTTCCAGGTAGAGCATGACGTAGAAGATCATTGGAAAAACTTGCAGTTCTGGTTCCATGGCGGCGTGGTTCTTCCCTGTGTCTCCAATGGTGAGTCCTTTGACTTTTGTGCTCTGTTTCCACAAGGCTTTTGATGACATTGGTACTGCCCCAAAAAAGGTCAGAATGAAGGGTCAAAATATGGTGAGTGGTTCTTTGTCTTCCGCCTGGCTGTAGGAGGATACCGCTGTGGTGCCTGTTGTTTCTGCCCTGGCGGTCAGTGTGGTACCTTGGTTGTCTATCGGAGATATCACCGCCGTGGTCATAATTTGGCTGTAGTTACCGCCAGCCTGTTGGCGGTATTACCGCCACTTTATCACCATCCACCAGGGTCATAATGAGGGCCATTGTCTTCAAAAGGGGGGATCAGTGGGGTCAGATAGCAAGTGTGAGGATTAAATAGTGTAATTTACTGAAGTTTTTGTACGCTTTACTTTTGACACTGAAGCCTTTATAATGCATGCCTGGCATAATTTGTGTCCACGGTGTAACCCATGCGTGTTTTCTTCTCACTGCCAGGAATCTGGCCTTGTCCTGAATTGAGTCAGAGGTGGAGAGTCCAAGGGCAGCTCACCCCTCAAGCGAAACAAATCATTTTACCAATGAGCTAACCTCAGAAAACAGAATGCATTTAGCGCTTAAAAATTACCCGAATGGTAGCTCGGGTAAAACAGGTAATGTGAGGTGACTTTTTGAGTTATTTTACAGACCCGTGCATGCTGCTTGCAGTTGGGTTGCCCATGGTGTTCCCAGACATTGATCTCATAGTTTACATACTCTCGCAATCTTCAAGTTTATTGATTTTGCTTTGTTAACTAAAACCATTGCAACATTAAACCATCCTGTAAAAACAATGACTCTAAAAACATTTCCACTGTGCAAAAGAGTGAAAAAAGGCATTGCTGCCAACGAAACAATAAATATTCTTCGGTCTTATATACAAGTAAAAACAGACATAATAAGCTTGATGTCAGTCCCATATGCCTGCAATAATTAACAACTTTTCGTATGCCCTGTGAACAGGAGAACCAAGCCACATTCGTTGTGTCTTAACACAAGACATTTGCACAATACATTATTCTTGCTGAGCATCTGGAAAAGTCCTTCAGAGATCAGAGTCAGGATAGGCAATTTGGTTGACATTTCAGCGAGGGTTCAAATATTTTGGGCCATATTTATACTTTTTGACGCAAAACTGCGCTAACGCAGTTTTGCGCCAAAAAAATTAGCGCCGGCTAACGCCATTCTGAAGCGCCATGCGGGCGCCGTATTTATTGAATGGCGTTAGCCGGCGTTAGTCGACCGGCGCTGCCTGGTGTGCGTGAAAAAAAAACACGTACACCAGGCAGCGCCGGCGTAGGGAAAAATGGCATTTGGGCGTCCAAAAATGGGGCAAGTCAGGCTGAGGCAAAAAAATCATCTTAACCCGATTTGCGCCATTTTTTTTTAGCGCCCAGACGCCATTAACATGACTCCTGTCTTAGCAAAGACAGGAGTCATGCCCCCTTGCCCAATGGCCATGCCCAGGGGACTTCTGTCATTGGGCATAGTGGCATGTAGGGGGGCACAAAAAGTTTTTTTTAAAAAACTTACCACAACTTACCTTTTCTTCCCTGGGATGGGTCCCTCCAGCCTTGGGTGTCCTCCTGGGTTGGGCAAGGGTGGCAGGGGGTGTCCCTGGGGGCTTGGGAGGGCACCTCTGGGCTCATTCTGAGCCCACAGGTCCCTTAACGCCTGCCCTGACCCAGGCGCTAAAATCCGGCGCAAATGCGGGTTTTTTAGTCCCGCCCACTCCCGGGCGTCATTTTTGCCTGGGAGTATAAATCCGACGCAATAGCATCGGAGTCATTTTTTAAGACGGGAACGCCTACCTTGCATCTCATTAACGCAAGGAAGGTGTTCACGCAAAAAAATGACGCTAACTCCATGAACTTTGGCGCTAGACGTGTCTAACGCCAAAGTATAAATATGGAGTTAGTTTTGAGTCGAATTTGCGTCTAAAAAAACGACGCAAATTCGGCGCAAACGGAGTATAAATATGCCCCTTTGTGTGCAAAACATTTTTATAGTGCAAAATTCCAGGCCCAACTGCCTGTCAAGGCTATTAACATTAGCATTACAGTATGAGTGCATCTGCCATACGTGCACAGGAGCCAACCATCCCCAAAGTGCATGCTGTCGGTTCAGAGGTACAACACAGACGTCAATAAGAGACAATACATGCAAAATCAGCAGGTGGGTGAGAGGTAATGCAAACATCAACAGGACTCCGGGACCTTACCCTTCCCCAACCTGACGAGAGCACATAATTGAAAGAATCAATATGCGCTGCATCTGCAGTTACAAAAAGGTGAAAGGGATACGGTGCCTTCATCAAGTGAATCTCAAAAATCTTGCCTTCTCCAGTCCAAACTAGGGGCCTGATTTATACTTTTTTAGCGCTGCATAATATAATTGTATTTTGTACATTTGCACCGCTTTTCCGTCAAAAAATTATGCAAATGCTGTGCGAAAAAATAATAAATATGGGCCAAGGTTCGTTCCAAGGGCTAAATTTTGCCTGAAGTAGGCGCTCAATCAGTGCAATGTAGTATAATGCAGTTAAATGAGTTGGGTATAACACATAACTCCTAGCCCGACCCTTCCTGTGCAACATGCTTGTCCTTAAATCATGTTCTGTCTGTTAGTTTTCTTTCAACTTTGTTCAGGTATTGTTGGAGTGTGTCTTTTAAAAGCAATATTAACATGAAAAGCTTGCAATATATTGTGTAATGAAGCTGCATAGAAAATGTGTTAACGTAGAAAAATAATGTACGCGTTTGAAATGTGCCCACGGGGAGTGGCCACCAATGTATACGGAGACTAATTAAACGTATTAATGATGAATTAATAATGTACTAGTGTGAGTTTGTATTACCATTTTATAATTAGAGTCATATATTAGGGGTTTGTTAATTAAATTACTAGGCCTTAGTTAGCGATGGTCTGGGCCTAGCTGCCTGGTCTCATATTAAACTGTGTTTTTTCCTAACGTGAAATGTGCTGTCTTCCTGAAGGACACGACGCTGTCATTTTCCAGAAGTTAGATGTGTGTGTAGTAAATTCTTTCTCATGGGACCCGACTTGCTCAAGGAGACATTCTTGCTGAATGCAACAGTGTAATTCGTAACAGGTGCAAGGCTGTCTGGAGTGGGAAAAAAACAATAGAGCTACTGACTGGAGCGTAAAGTGTGACTTTTCTTACCTGACATTTCAACCGATGAAGATGTCAATAACGTGAGCCAATCAACGACATGAGAACTTTGTTTTATGGAAAATTCTAGTGAAATGCGCGGAGAATTATTGGACAGAGATAATGATGCACCAAATATTATCCAATGGGGAATTAAGGGTTAGTTCGACAGTTTTGATTTAACCGCATAACCCGAGGAGAAATCAGCCATTATTCGGACATTACACTCCAAGCCATACTTTGACATTTTACTGAGATATTTAGGTCATTATTCTTTTGAGACTTTACCGTTTATTCTTCCTGATACTTTAAACCATTCTCTATTCAATTCTTACCTGATGCTTACTTCTCCTCCATATGAGGGAAGAGCCTTATTCCTCATGCCATACTGAGACTTGTCCTATCTTTGCTGATGGTGAATCGACTAATGTCCTGAGGACGAAGACTGACACTGTTTGCTGATTCGTTGGAGGGGTAACTATCTGATGAAAATTGTAATTGTCTGTTTGCCTATTCTTTCTAGGTACCAACTGCTCTTTTGATAGAGGCCACAATTAGATGTTTTCCAAATTTGTGTTTACTAAATTGTTTTGCATGAAGCCCAACATGCTGATGCTAATCCGAGGTTAGTTAAGGTGTTCACAAATACCGGATGCAAATAGACAAATGACTAAGGGCCAGATGTAGCATTATAACATTTTGCGACTTGCTAATTGCGAGTACTAGCGACTCGCAATTAGCAAGTCGCAAAATGTTATGCAGAAAGGTGTCTCAGACACCTTCTGCGAGTCGGTATGGGGTCGCAAAGACCCACCTCATTAATATTAAAGAGGTGGGTCGCATTTTGCGACCCCATACCGACTATGGGAACTCGCTAACATGGAGGCCTGCTGTAGTCAGCAGACCTCCATGTTAGTGACTGCTTTTAAATAAAGCAGTTTTTTTTTTTTTTAAGTGTAGCCCGTTTTCCTTAAAGGAAAACGAGCTGCACTTAAAAAAAAATCCGAAACCTTTTGTTTCGGTTTTTTTTCAGGGCAGGTAGTGGTCCCTTGGACCACTACCTGCCCTGAAAAAATGTTTTGGGGTCCATTCACAAAGGGGAAGGGGTCCCATGGGGACCCCTTCCCGTTTGCGAATGGGTTACCATCCACTTCAAGTGGATGGTAACTGCGACTCCATTTGCGACCGCATAAGCGGTCACAAATGGAATTGCATACCATTGCGAATCGCAAATAGGAAGGGAACACCCCTTCCTATTTGCGATTCGGAAATGCATTTTGCGAGTCGGTAACGACTCGCAAAATGCATTTCTGCATAGGAAACACGCATTTGCGAGTCGCAAATGGCAAATTTTACCATTTGCGACTCGCAAAGTGCTTCCTACATCTGGCCCTAAGTTCTTTCTTTGTTGAATCTTGCACTCTGAGACTTTGCTAAGCTGCTTCTTATTAATGATGTGTTAATGCTTAATGAATATTCTCTATGCATTGATTAACTATGTTCTAATTACAAAATCTGAAGAGTTACTAATGAGACTGATTGCTAATGAGATTAACTGGGGTGATTATTAGATTGTAAATATCCTAACACTTAGCTAGATTTGTGTGGTTATTCCTGACTGAGAGGTCATGGTGTATTCATTTATTGATTCTTGCTGAATATTGATTGGGTTATTGATATATTGATTTTTCGATCCCAAAAAGATATCTCGTACTGGGAAGTATCCAAATGTGGTCAAAAGGTTCATCGGCCTAGGCGTGTCCCCTTGTAAACTTACTTATAAAGGTTCTGATGCGCTATCAGTATCCCACCCGGCGGCAGTTTAGCTGTAGATCCTCTATGGCAAAACATGCAGTGACCGCCTACCTGCCTGCAGTTGTCTCTTTGATTGAAAAGTGGGTGTAACATAGCTCTACGTTCACTCAAGAGCTCTTTGCATATGCAAGTTAAGTGCATGATATCTTCTCTCCTTGTTCCATACAAGCAACAAGTGTTGGCTGATTTTTTTTGCCAAGGTGGTAGATGGAACAACGAAGGCAGCACACCAAAGTGATAACGCAGGAACTTCTCTTTTACAGCTTTAGTAAAGCCTCCTCAAAGATAGGGCTGAGGTGCTACATTAGTGTAGCTGTGGAGTACAAACCAGGCTTGTGCTCTACCTGTCAGCGGTGCCTTGTCCTTCAACAGAGAGACTTGTTGAATGGTTTTCTTAACCAACCGTTTGAAGCTTGTATCATTTCCTGACGCCTCCCAAAAGTCCTGTAGTCCCAGTTGTTTAATTGAATCATAAAGCTAGGCTCTTGCTGGGCAATATTCGTCAATTCTTCCGGGAGATGAGCGTTCAGGGTTCTAGGCTGTACACCTTTAATCTTGTACCATCAATTAATGTGTGAGCATTTTCGAGCCAGCTCCTGATTCTCACAATGAGATTTTTTTCCCAGAACAGACATGTCTTGTGAGCAAAACAGTACATGGTGCAATCGTGGGCATTACCCATAATTTTTGCAACATGACATTTAAAAAATTAGGCCAAATTATGCCAGTGTTACGCCGAGGCATAAATACAACTTTGGCCAGGGTATAGATCACTAGATGTTGTTTTGACTTACACCTAGCTATGTGATGTCCGTTATATTTAACCATACAGCTTCGGGGTGCACTCAAGCTTCCTAGCTTTTAAATGCCTGCATCTCCCCTTTTGCCTCTTTCCCATGCTCCCCCCCCTCATTGTTCTCCTGCAGTTCTCTAAAGTAAACTATTATCTTTTGTGTTTTTTGCCTTTGTTCTTCATCTTGGGGTTCATTTTTTTCATTGTCAGAGCATCTCATACATATTCTCAGTAGTCCCCTTAATTGCTCAGGGCTTGCAACACATGGCGAGTCAATGTGCATTCAGGCTGTAGTGGCAGCCTGGGACATTTTCAAAAGGACTGTTTAAGTGAGTGGCACAATACGTGCTGCAGGCCCACTAGTAGCCTGCAGCAAGGCCCTGGGTACATAGTAAACCTCTTTACTAGGGGCTTCTGAGTAATTAAATATGCCAGTCACGTGTAGCCCAATTTTTACCTTGTTTTAGGGACTGAGTACAAGCACTTTCGTGCTGGTCAGCAGTGGTAAAGTGCACAGTCCTATGGCCAAAAAAACTGATTTAGGAAAAAAATAGGAGGGTGGAGTAAAACAGTTTGGAGGTGACCCTGCAAAGAGGGCAAAGTCCAGCAATTATTGTCCTACCATTTCTTCTATGGTCGAGGGTTTGTGTTCTGGTCTTTATGTGTATGTTATTATTATTTTTAGGTAAGGGATTTCTGGTAGTTGACCTGTAATGCACTCAGAAACTTTAGGCTATATATATTTTAAAATAGGGTCTGCAGTTTCCTGAGTACTAGCACTTGCTCCAGTGAGATTCTGTAGTGACATGCCTTACTTTCATCCCTGTTATAGTTGGGAATGTACATTTTAGTTATGACGCTTCCTTAACAAACATTAGGGTAATATTTGTTTGTTACATTCACAGTTAATATTTTTTGCTGCATGTCCTTTCCTTGTTTGTGTACACCATTTGAGATAATAATTGTTTGCCCTTCTGCAAGATGATATATGTGGCTCCATGTGCCAATCTAAACAAAAATGGTAGAAGTGTATATTCATTAGTTTGTGTTAAACATGTTTTCTACTTATCACTTACTTTGAAAAAAGCATTTGTAATTATTGCATTTCATACTTACGTACTATCTGTCTTTGTAATGTGCTATTTGTTCTCTTTGGTGTATGTTTAATTAGGTTCAGATGTGAGTCTTTTCTGTTAGGCAGAAAGTGTTTGTTTAATATGTAGACTGGCTCTTATACATCGTATTTAAGCTATATGCTCTGTTCGTTCATATTCATAACTTTGCAACATAATCTACCAAAATGGTTGCTTGTCTGCCTCTTGATTTTTAGTATCTTTTAGTTGTGCCTATCTGCCTTGCTGTGCAGAGTTCTATCAACCCAACTGGGAAATCTGTCACACTGGATCGAAAATGAATACATAAAGCAATAAAAAAGATGTCCTAAGTTAATTGACCTAGTTGGTGATCTTTGCACCTACTTTACTGGGCTATAACACCAGATTTGGGTTTTACTCTGCAAACCTTGTGTTTCAGAGCAAATCACTTTATACCCCTGTGCCACCAATAGTAAACCTGTATTAGGAATAAATATTAATATTAATAATATGTGAAAATCTATTGTGCGCTATTCAGTACTGTCCCAATTGTATGCCTTTCGCCTCCAAAATACTTCGGTTTCTCTAGTCTGGTCTTAGTCGTGGCCTACATCCAAACTCTTCAAGGTATCTCACTTTATGTTCGTCAAATACTGCTGCAATCAAAAGGTTCTCGGTACAGTTGTCAGCTGCTTCTAGAAGCCAGACCGAGACCATACCACACATTTATTTAAAAAAACAAGACTTGGAAAAAGGCTTTATAATGAATGCACACGAGCCAGTTTAAGCAGGTCATAAGCATTTGCAAATTTTGGTAACATTACAATATACGCTTTTGATACTTGATACAAGTACATGTATTGCATTGACCTAACATGAGAAAGTATAATATTGATAAGTCAAACAGCACTCGTCACAAACTGAATACCCGTTGGCATTTTATTAATCCTTGTTATTGTTATCCAGCTCATTGGAACTTAGGCCCATATTTATATTTTTCTGGCACCGCATGTGCGTCATTTTTTGGTGCAGGAGTGGCACAAACTTACATAATGCAATAATGGCACATATTTATACTCTCTTTGCGCTGGATTTGCGTCTTTTTTTAAAAGCAAATCCGGCGTAAACTTAACTCCATATTTATATTTTGGCGCTAGACATGTCTAGCGCCAAAATATTGGAGTTAATGACCTTTTTTGCCTGCGGAAAACTACCTTGCAGTAATGAGATGCAAGGTAAGCGTTCCCAGGCAAAAAATGTCTCAAAGCGGGTTGTAGTTGGTAATTCTTAACTGACATGCTTAAAATCTGTTTTTACATAATGTCAGAGCACAAAACATTCTGAAATCTAACATGCATATTAATTAAAACACAGTGCAATTACTTCATGTTTTTGATTGAAAATGCTAACTTGTTGCCTTATGACCGCTTCACAATGCCTGAGTAAATACGGCCCATTTCAAGACCACCAGTGGATGTCTGTGGTGTCCCATCGTTTCACAGTTGTCCTTGGTTTTTCATTTACTTAAGGTCATTTCCTTTGTTAAAGTGCTGTTACCATATCATGGGTGGTCGTGTGGTGGCTTGTGCTGAAATAGGGTTTTGACACCAATAGAAAAGTTGTGTTTGTTGTGAGTATAAAAGTTGTGATTGGTCTACACACCATGGTCGTGTCGGAGCAAAAGCCAGACAGAGCCATAGGCCATTTGGCAGTGCCCAAAGGGCCAGTATGAAAGGTGAGTGTGTGGACTTCCTGTTTTATGGTCTGTTGAGCTGGTTTTCATGGTTGACTTCTCTGATTATGAAACAAACATTGCCTACAGCAGGCACACATCCACGCAGTCTTACATACCTTGTAAAACATCTACACAGCAGGTCTTTACAAGCTCAAAACAGCCTATTTTGCAATCATGGGCCACTTTTATAGCTTTCTAATTTGCTAACGGGGGCCAGTTTCATTTTTGGGTCTGGGCCCATTCTCTGTCCTGAGACATACATCAGGTGGGATGAGAAGAGGCTCTGAGAGGAGGATTGCACAGAGCTGGCAGAACACTGGGTCCCTGTTTGTGGCTGTCTGCCCTTGTCACAGTATTGTGAACACGTTAAACATTAGGAGCTGCACAATATCAGAATAAAAAGAAAACAAGGGTGTCCAATGGGGAGTACCTTTGGACAAAAAAGGTAAATCATTTCCCAAAAAAGGTTTATATATCTCTGCACACAAACCACTGGTGCTAAGAAATACTTTGAAAGAAATTATCTGTGTTTTATATCTACACTGTGGTGAAATCCCACCTCTGGAGAATGTATGTGGCAGAATTTATCATCACTTTGATCGTTCTTTTGGTTTTGGTTGTTGTAAGAAGTCTCAACGATGGCTGGAAGAGGGGCGTCTCTAAGAACTTCCCACCTGGCCCGACGCCTCTCCCATTGATTGGAAACTTACATCTGCTGGACCTGAAGCGACCACAGAAAACCTATGTAGAGGTAACACACCCTGATTGGCTGTTTGGCAATCAATGAGCTCCCTCTCAATCTGTTATAGCAGAGTTAGCGCCAAGACACCTGAGTATATTTGAGGGCTCTTATAACATCATAAAATAACATAACATGCAATTTATTAAATGGAACGGGTACTTGTGATTTGTCTGTAGCCATGCAAATAAGTAAATTAGGGCCAGATGTAGCAAAGAACCAATTTGCGACTTGCAAATTGCAAGTCCCTGCGACTCGCAATTTGCAAGTCGCAAATTGGTATGCAGTACGGTGTCTCAGACACCGACTGCGACTCGCTATGGGGTCGCAATGACCCACCTCATAAATATTCATGAGGTGGGTCGCAAATTGCGGCCCCATAGCGAGTATAGGCACTCGCAAACATGGAGGCCTGCTGTCGTCAGCAGACCTCCATGTTCGTGACTGCTTTCAATAAAGCAGTTTTTTTTTTTTTTTTTAAGTGTAGCCCGTTTTCCTTAAAGGAAAACGAGCTGCACTTAAAAAAAAAAACGAAACCTTTAGTTTTGCTTTTTTTTCAGGGCAGGTAGTGGTCCCTTGGACCACTACCTACCCTAAAAAAATATTTTTGGGCCCATTCACAAACTGGAAGGGGTCCCATGGGGACCCCTTCCAATTTGCAAGTGGGTTACCATCCACTTGAAGTGGATGGTAACTGCGACACCATTTGCGACCGCATATGCGGTCGCAAATAGTATTGCATACCACTCAGAATCGCAAATAGGAGGGGAACACCCCTTCCTATTTGCGATTCAGAAATGTATATTGCGAGTCGGTACCGACTCGCAATATGCATTTCTGCATTGGGAAACGCGTTTAGCGACTTGCAAACGGCAATTTTTGCCGTTTGCGAGTCGCTAAACGTTTCCTACATCTGGCCCTTAGTCTCTGAGGGGAGCTTCTCTTTGTTTCACTTTATCTTGGTCTTGCTGATGCGCACAACGCATCGTCACAGCAGCACAATATACAATATTATTCCTGAAAAATGAGGGTGGAGGTTACTTAAAGTGTTAATTAGCTAGGGTGTGCATATCTTGCTGCTCTCCATTTCTCAGCTCTTTCTGTACCTCTTCATACCACAGACTGCAGCTACAAAATTCTATATACCAATACAATTTCATAGAAAACAGGCAACGCTCTGATCTAGGCCAACAGTGACAGAACCTCAAATCAGTATCATGGAACTACCTGTGTGATACGCCAATATGTTAGCTGAAAGGAATTTCCTATATTTGGTGAATTGAATTGTATTTTCTCTTGTCATCTTACTTTTTAATAAATAAAAAAAATACAATTAAAACAAAAAATTAGATTAAAGAACAGGTCGAGTTACTCGTTGATTATCTTAGCACCTAGAACCACGAGTTTAATACCCTGCTTGGCATTTATCCACCAAACCGTGAGATTCAGGGTAAATCACTAAGGGGCATATTTATGCACTGTTTGCGCCGAATGTGCGTAAAAAAATTTGACGCACAATCAGCGCAAACCCTGCCCCATATTTATACTTTGACGCCCGACCGCGCGGGCGTCAAAATTCCACCATGTGCGTAATTTTTGGGAAGGGGGAACCAGCCTTGCGTTAATCATATGCAAGGTAGGCGTTCCCTTCCAAAAAATGACCTTAAGGCCTGTGCCCCTTATTTATACTCTGGCGTCATTTTGACGCACAGGAGGGGGTGGGCCTTAAAAAATGGCGCACAGCCTGATGGGCGCCGTTTTTTAATGCCTGGGTCAGGGCAGGCGTTAAGGGACCTGCGGGCTCGGAAGGATCCCAGAGGTGCCCTCCCCTGCCCCCAGGGACACCCCCTGCCACCCTTGCCCACCCCAGGAGGACACCCAAGGATGGAGGGACCCATCCCAGGGAAGTAAAGGTAAGTTTGGGTAAGTATTTTTCCCGATTTCTTTTGTGGCATAGGGGGGCCTGATTTGGGCCCCCCCTACATGCCACTATGCCCAATGACCATGCCCAGGGGACATAAGTCCTCTGGGCATGGCCATTGGGCAAGGGGGCATGACTTTGTGGGTCAAAAAGTATAAATATGGGCCTAAATCACTATATCTCCTAGGCTTCAGTTTGAAAATACGTGGAGTGTTTAGTGTGGGTGTATAGTACGCTATACTGCCTAGTTCTGTATCGAGTGGATTCTTTTACCTTTTACCAGGCAATAACCCTCTATGTGCCTCACTCATTTTCCAGCGAAAATGCTATTATTCTCTGTAAAGTACACAAGAACACTTTTAAACTAAGCTTTCCTGTATTAAATATTAAAAAACAGAAAACAGATTTCGAAAATGTTATAAAATTATTCTGTATCAACCAACAACGTATAAAACCCAAGAATTAAATGTGTAGTAAACTAAAAAACTTTCAATACAAAAAATGAAGAAGAATAAATGAGTATGTTGTGTCTATTTCAAGTCGTGCTACGCATGATGTAGTCTACACAAAGAGCTTCATTCCGAGTGCTCGGTATTTTGGACGGTATTATCGCAGTCCATGAACACCGCTCTTGAATGTTATGGTATTTACCAGGGTGCTCTGTAAGTACATACTGTGCCTTCCACCACCTTCGGCTCCGGGACTGACCACTAACAGCTGAGCATTTACCTAGCAAAACAGGATTCTGTGGGGCCTCAGATACCTCTGCCTCACGTCTGATACAGTGTATCAAGCAGGAGTCTATCGGTCTAACAAACCCTTGAGGTACAGCTCCAGAAAAAAACTAAGGCCCGTATTTATACTTTTTTTGCGCCTCATTTGCGTCGTTTTTTGACCCAAAAACGGGGCAAACTTGCAAAATGCCATTGTATTTTGTAGGTTTGCGCCGTTTTGCGTCAAAAAGCGGCGCAAATGCGGCACTAAAAAAAGTATAAATACGGGCCTAAATTGGAGACAGGGGTTCATCTACTCTGTAGGTATTTCTTTCTCACCGTGTTCTTCTCTTCTCAGAGTCCCTTCACTCATGCATAGAGTTTACCAAACATATGCAATGCAATGGGTCTTGCATTTGCTTAAGTTAGAGCTATTGGCATTTTTAATTTATAACTGGACTTTTCTTGCCACATAAATTGGTCAACCCTGCCTCATAACTTGGTCTTTTCCTGCCACATAATTCCAGTGGCCCCGCAAATAACTAAAGCATTTCCATTTACCTTCTTCCTCTATCTGCAGCAAAAAATGAAAATATTGCCAATTACCACCCTAATGTTATTTTGCCATGCTAATTAGAATAGCACTTGCACTGCCCTACCATCAGACTTGCTGGTTGACTAACAGAAATGCTAGGGAAAGGCTAGGAGTAGAGCTATTGAAAAGGATGTGGGAAAAGGCACGCAATGTAAACAAGTATAACATAACATATATTTATGTCCCTTTTCGCCACTTGTGCGTCAGCTCTGGCCTGGCCAGTGTGCTGCTTGAAAGCTCAGAATGTAAAAAAACACATACATTTTGCATGTGATTAATTGCACTTTAACATTAAGGAATGTCCTTCTGCAGGAAACCATGCTGCATTAAAAGGGGTCCAAAAACTGGTAAATAATTCTCTTTGTTTCCATTGACCTTTGGGCACCTTTGTACTCTGGCTTAGAAAACTGCAGAGCAGCTTCCATTCCGAATTTTGATATATCCTGACTTCAGCACAAAATACAGTGCGTCTTGCAACTCCGCACGTGATCCTACTGGGCTATGCCTAAAAATTTAAATAAATTGAAGTCGATGCCAAC
Source organism: Pleurodeles waltl (assembly GCF_031143425.1). NCBI lineage: Eukaryota > Metazoa > Chordata > Amphibia > Caudata > Salamandridae > Pleurodeles > Pleurodeles waltl. Next base: position 1,733,919,819 of record NC_090444.1, read on the forward strand.
TGGGAAGTTAACAGCGGCTACAATACACAAAATATAAAAATCCGTGAAATTCACAAGTCACATGACTACTTTATTTTAGGCTCCCAACTATGCCTTGCTAACTTAGCTTGAACCCTCCCCATTGTATACTTTGCTTATAAATAACTGATTATATGAATACAATACATTTAAAAAAAATATATATATTGGTTAACTGTAGCAGCCGACTTGTTAGGTGTAATATTTCTTTTGTTTTGGGGGAGGAAAGGGTTTCTAATTCCTGCTGAAGCTGCAGCCAATGCTGTCAAACTAAAGGCCATATACCTGAAGCAGGCGGGTGTCGCTGGCACTGTGGAGCTTTGGAGGCTTCTCAATGAACATTTTCCCATTCTCAACAGAGGAAATTTGTCATTATGTTATAAGTGTGGAGGTCTCTGGGCAGGATGAGGCTAAAATGTATCTGATTCTGTGGAACTGCTGGATGAATTATTTTCCTGGTGGGTCCAACTCACTCTCTGGAGTAACAGTTTTGAGTCATTTCCAGATTTTCTTCTGGTGCCCAGACAACTACATGATCACACTTCTAAGGTTGACAGGTCCTCAAGGAAGGCATGTAAAGACTGTTTTTGTGTCAGGCGTAGGTCAACAACATGCTCCAGTACAGACCCAGTTGCTACTGGTCAGCTGGGGGCCTCAGGAAAAAGGCCTCTTGCAGACTGTTGTGTTCCTCTAGCAAAACAGGAGGTCGGTGAACTGACCCTTGGAGTTCTGAGTACAGGTGGGAGCATTTACAGCCCTTCAGGGTCCCTCACAGGTCTCAAACGGCATGTGCAATTCTTCTTCTGTTCTTCCACAGGCCCAGGAAGTGTTCTAAAGATGGTGCCTTTGATGTTACATTTATGCCTGACACAAATTAGTAGGTGAGGCTGACTCCTGGCTAAATTGCATAAGTGTTCCCGGGATCAAACAAGCGCACATTTGCAGCAGTTGCTTTTTACCCTACTGCAAACAACACCACAGTGCACCTTAGTTCCAAAATCCAAGATGAGGAAACCCTTCTCCCCATGTGCAGAGCCTCTGTACCTACCCAAAGGGATGGCCAAGGTAATGAACAAACCCCTTCTCTGTTACCCTACAAAATCCACTCTGTGTGTAGCTTACCTCCCATTGGGGTTGACTAAGGGGACAAAGGCTGCTGCCTCCAGATCTCTGCTTACATTCAATTGTAAAAGGGCAGACCCCCTTTCAAGTTAAAGAACATCCCATATCCATCCTAAGTGGTCTTTCTGCAAAGAAAAGTAAAACACTGCCGAAAACCTGGGCCAACCTCTGGGGATAGTTGGTTTCACACATCTTTCACTCCTCATTTAGGGCCAAGTACTGGATGGGAAGTTGTGAAGAACTAATCCAAATAAGCCTCTACCTGCTTCAGGTAGGGTAACGGTTACTTTGTAACAGTTACATTTCACATACATTTAATAAGAATCAGACTTCACTATTAGATTGGATTATTTCTAAATATAAAAATAAGTATTTGAATGGAATCTGTAGCTGGTACACCTCAATAGTTATATGTTAAAGAGAATAATCTATAACTTGACTTTTCCTATTGGCCTGTTACACCTGACCAATGACAATGTTATTGTGGGACTAGTCCTTTCTGGAGCACACCATTCTGATGTCACCCATGTTCCATTCTTAAATAATATGTAGCCCACCTTGTGGGAAACCAGGTGTGCATAGGGGTGACTTATTTATTGTTTAAAGTCAGGTAATTACCCTTTCAAAATGGTTATTTTGACATGTCGTGCTACAGGTTTAAACTGCAGCAGTCAGGCTACAGTGGGGTGCCTGAAGTCATGGTTTTCTTGTCACCTTACTGCCTGGCAAAATACGTACCACAGTCCACAGGTGACATTTAATTTTCTGTGCTAAAAGTCTAGTTTGCACCATATACTATTGCCCTGTTAGAATGTTAAATAGCCAATTAGGCATGAGCCAGTGTAACCAGGTTTTAGAGGTCAGAACAGATACACTCTGGCCTGGACAAACATGTCCCAGTGCACAGAGTCAGAAAAAACAGCTCCATCAGTTGGAAAAAAATTGGGATGACCAAACAAAATTGTCTCTTTCACACAAACACAAGTACAGATATGGTGGACTGCTGACCTATGCAGGCCACTGTCCCTGTGATTGTGGCCAATTGCACCGAGTCATAAATGCAACTTTGCTAATTCATGTTAATTAGTCAGGTCATTCTACATCACTGGTGCAGTTTAGTACTTTACTCACTGGCCTAATTGTAGATATTTCAATTTGTGAAGTACTATACCCTTCACAAAAAGTCAGTGCCACAATTTACAAACAGATTTTTTGTGTATGGCATGATAATACAGGAGAAAATATTGTTTTATTTATATGAAAGTTAAAATTACTGTGATCTCAATGACAGCAATGACAGCTGACAGCTGACATCAGACCTGACGTGTCTCTCTACTTTGGTACATTGAAATCTCCACTCCAAGGGTGAAAAAAACTGCTTTTTGATTATACAAAAACTTAGTGAAATGTTACAAGTCATTCTCATGGTGAAATGGCTCATAGCTTTAGGGGCAACTTTTTTCCATTTAGGGTAGACTACTAAAGTTAGATCTACGAGGCACCTATAAATGGGATCTGTACTGTGCAAAATGTGTATTTTATTGACATCCTGAACAATCCCTGCTGTCACACAGTAGATGAGTAGATGTCAATTGAATGTACAACATGATTGTCTTTAGGTTAGGTCTAAGAGGATATGGTACCAGAATGCTTCAGCCTTTTAATAAAATTGTGAGTCCCAACCAGGAAGTTAAGACCCACAGAGGAGTGATTACTCAAAATTCCCCATCATATTAGGAGTCATTATGACCTCGGCAGTGAGTGGAAATGTGGCAGGTTGGCTGCAGTCAACCCGTCACTTCTCCACTCATACCGCCATGGCGCTATCAGCCGCCAGGCCGGAGATGTCAATCTCCAGCCCGGCGGCCGGCATGGTAGCGCTGGCGGCAATATGAGCCTGTCTACCACCATGGTTTTTGGGGTGTCAGCAACACCACAAAAACCATGGCAGTAGGCCCTACCGGTGACAGGGAACTCCTTCCCTGTCACCAGTATGTGGCTCCCCCCACCCCCTAACACACACCTGACACCCACCATCCCCTCCATCCAAACTCCCCACCACCACCATACACACACACACCCGCAGACACGCACCATGCATACACCCAGTCACTCACACTGGTAAACACGCATACTTCCAGACATGCTCGCACACATTCTTACACACAATTACACTGACATGCAGACACGCACTCACTTCACCATTCTTACATGCATTCACTCACACGCATACAACCACGCAAAAACACAACACACACAGATGCATTTGCACACACTCACACATTCATGCACACAAACAGACACACACACACACACACACAACACCCCCACCCCTGTCGGAAGCTCAACTTACCTTGGTCAAGGAGGTCTTCCAGCAGGGAACGGGAAGGGGCAATGCTACTGCCAACAGCCCCCTGCCAGCAGGACACCACCAGGCTGTATCACAGGTCATGTGACGGCTGGCGGCGTTCAACTGGATGGTAGCCGAGGTGACGGTATTTTGTCAGCCATCACCGCGATGGTAGGCGGTTTTTACCACCATTGTTATAATGAGGGCCTTTATGTTTTAAGAGTAGTGATGAAAAGATTCCTCGATTTGGGTTCACTGAATAGGTTACCTTAGCAAACTAAGAGTCTGAAGTGCCTTATACAAAATCTGTTTGAAAAATAGCAGTTGTGTTAAACTTTATTTGGCTCTCATTACAATGACCTTTTACTACACATGGCTGTCAAGTTCTTTGTGAAGACTGACTCTCACTCTGAATAAATAATGCCTCTCATTCCTCACCAACGCAGATGCTCCAGGTGGATTTTTCACCACTCTATAGATTACTTTGAAGACCTAGCAAGTTTGTCCATTAGGCACATAAATATGTGTCATCTTTAGTTCAGTTGTTGTCCCAGTGCTTGTTTTATAGATATGAATAAGTATCACTAGCACTTGAGTTAAGGAGAAAGTGTCTCTTGTAATCAATAGTTCAGATCACAAGTGTATCACTATCAACAGTCATGAAGTTGTGTAGGAACTATGGGCCAGATGTAGCAAAGTCCGATTTTGCGAAGTCGGTGCGACTCGCAATTTCCGATTTGCAAAATCGGATGCAGTACGGTGTCTCAGACACCGACTGCGAGTCGCTATGGGGTCGCAAAGACCCACCTCATTAATATTAATGAGGTGGGTCGCATTTTGCGACCCCATAGCGAGTCCCTGCACTCACACGGATGGTGGCCTGCTGAAGTCAGCAGACCTCCAGGTCTGTGACTGCTTTTTAAATAAAGCAGTTTTTAAAAAAAAATGTGCAGCCCGTTTTCCTTAAAGGAAAACGAGTTGCAAAATTAAAAAAATACCGAAACCATTTAGTTTCGGTTTTTCAGAGTAGGCAGTGGTCCATTGGACCACTGCCTGCTCTGAAAAACCCTTTCTGGCAACATTCACAAATTTGCGAATGGGTTACCACCAGTGTGACACTGGTGGTAACTGCAAATTGCTTTGCGACCGCATTCACGGTCACAAAGCAATTTAGCATAGTGATGAGAGTCGCAAATAGGAAGGGAACACCCTGTCCTATTTGCGAGTTGCATTCACAATTTGCGAGTCGGTACCGACTTGCAAATTGTGAATGTGCATCCCAAAAGGCATTTTGCATGGCGCAAACTGCGATTTTCGCAGTTTGCACTATGCAAAATGCTTTCTACATCTAGACCTATATCACATGTAAATGTGTGAACATGGTGTGAGGGAACAGGCTGCAACCCATGAAACTAGACCCATTTGGAGGGATTAGCTTTCTCCAAGGGAATGGAAGGCAGCGGACGAGGAATATCCATGAGGTGATTAGCTGCCTCTCCATGACTGGCTTGGGCAGGATGCTCCTATACTAGGCACAAGCAGCAGGGCAGTTTTTGCCTCTAGTCACAGCAGGGAGTTCCTTAGAAGTATAAAGGGAGGAAAGTAAGTCAGTTTGGGAGGAGTTAAAGCTCAGAGGAGAGGTCTTCCCCAATCTTGCTTCAATCTGAAACTTTGAAAGTTCCCATAATGCTGTTCAGGGGCTTAACAGCCAGATGATTGAGACCAGGCAGTATCACTTAAGGGTGACGTGGTATCTCTGGGTTGGGTAGGGCACCTATTTTATAATTATCTGCATCTGTTTTTATGGGCGAGCGCAAAGCGCTCCTTCCCATGCTGTAATCTCTCTTCGGGCTTCCAACCATGCCCATGTCACGTCAGTCACTTTCATTGGTTCGTGGGCTTGCCTTTTAAAATCCGCTTGCATTCATTTGTGAAAGGCATGTATACGTGTTGGACTTTTGGCCATACGCATGGTCATCCCTAGTCTTTTTGCCTCCTTCCTCCTGGTTTTTCTGACCTTTCGCTGTTGGCTCTAGGACTCTGAGCACTTTATCACTGCTGACCAGTGTTAAAGTGCAGGTGCTCTCCCATCTAAAGTTGGTATGATTGGCTTATACCTGATTGGCATATTTAATTTACCTATAAGTCCCTTGTACAGTGGTATCTCTATACCCAGGGCCTGTAAATTAAATACTACTAGTGGGCCTGCAGCGCTGCTTGCGCCACCTACTGAAGTAGACTTTCAAACCTGTCTCAGGCCTGCTAGCGCAGGGCCTGTGTGCGCAGTTTTCTGCCACAGGGACCGGGCATCTAAATTTACTTGCCAGGCCCAGAACTCCCCTTTTACTACATGTAAGTCACCCCTAAAGTACGCCCTGTGGGCAGGGTGCCATGTATGTAGAAAGGCAGGACATGTGCCATATTGCATGGCCTGTCCTGGTAGTGACAAACAGCCTAACTTGGTGTCTCACTGCTGTGAGTGCTGCCTTCTCATAGGATTGCATTAGAAATGCCCTGCCTTATGTGTAGGGGTATTGTCTGATTTATGAGGGCTAGCGTAGGCGTGTTTGGTATGGTTGTGATGGTGATAATAAATACTGCTTACTGGTGTGGGTGTATTTTTTATTACTATCACAGAAATGCCACTTCTAGAAAGTGCGCATTTATCTGTGCTTATGATTCTGGTGTTTTGCAGCTTGACTCCAATCCACGTCTGGGCAGAGTGACAGTTGGGGCTTTGTGCATACTTTTCAGACAGCCTGTACACAGGGAGGGTGGAGGTGTCACTGAGGTGCATCTACATACTGAATAGTCTTCCTGGGCTGAGAGAAGGGAGAGGCGGGGCACACCTACATTTGTAAAGGTTGTGCCCTGGCCTCGCACAATAGGGTCGTTAACCCCCCACTGATGTTTGGAGCCTGTGCTGAAAGGAGAGAGGGGGCACTCCCAGAACCAGTTGTAACTGGCTGGAACCTCCTCTCCCTGTCAATGTAAAACACTGTAAAAACAGGACTATAAGTACAGGGGAATTTTCCCCACAATTTGGAGACTCTTTGAACTTACCTGGAACTGGACACAGACTGCTGGAAGGACTCCACAGGAATCGCCATGGACTGTTGCTGCTGGGCTGACCTGTGACCTGCCTGGTCACCATAAAGGACTACCTTTTGCTGGCATCTTTCTTGCGCTGGCCTGATGTTGGACCCTGTCCCCCTGTGGGCCTTTTCCTTGAGCTCTGCTCCCCAGGGGCAGGGTGCTGTGGCCCCTGACCCCTGCATTCTTACCCTAAAGCACGTGGGGTTCTTTACCTGGAAGGGAAAACTAAGCGCTTTGTAAAGCGCTCCTTAGGGGACTTCCATAAGCGCTTGAAAGCGCTTCCCCTTGCTGGAGCATTGCACTTAAGTGCTTAATTGTCTTTCTGCCCAAAAAAAAGATCACCGCCGCAGCCCGGGTTTCACCTGGTGTCCTCGCGCTTCCTGGAGCGCGTTTGTGCCGAGAAAATATCACCGCCGCAGCCGGGTTCTTTCTTCGTTGCTGAGCGCGAGGAGCGCGCTCAGCTCTGTGCCCCCGGGGCACAGGGAGGATAATTTTTTAAGAAATCGGAGCAAGCCTGCTCCTCGCGTGCTCCCGGGGGACGCGCCCTTCTCAGGGCGCCCCGTGGGCACCAGCCGGCCCATCCTGGGCCGCAACGTCATTCTGACCGGCGAGGGAGAGGAGGACGCCTCTCCCTCGCGCGTCGGAGTCCCGGAGGACTCCTCTGTGCTGCCGGGCCGGGCGCAACCTCACCGGAGGCTCGCCCTGGCCCCTGGCTCTCTGGTTGGCCCCCTCGCAGGCCAGAAGTCCCTGATTTAGGGGTCTCCCTTCAGGAAAGGGCCACGGAGGCCCAGGGAGACCCCCGACGGTAGCGGGACCCCCGGAGGGGCCCGCCTTTTTACAAGGAGGGGGTGTGAGGCGCCCCCTCCCCTCTTTGAGCTTTGGGTGACCTGGGCCCCCCACAGGAGGGCCGGTGGAGGCCCGGGGGGCCCCCGGTGATCACGGGTCCCAGAAGGGGCCCGATAAGGAGTCAGAGAGGGTGCGTGCCGCCCCTTTCTATCTGCAATGTTTTGGAGGCCCCCGTTTTTGCGCAAAGGAGCGCCGGGGGCCCCATTATTCGTTTTAGGCACTGGAGGTGCCTTTTCATCATTTACAGGTACTTTTTAAAATGGACCAATATGATTAAGAGTTAAAGTTCTTTCTACAGACTTTATTGATTGTGTTATATTGCCTACCTGTTCTATGATGCTTTTACATATGTGTGCACATGTTCCTTTTATGGGCATGACTTGCTAATATGTTTCCCTAACTTGCCATAGGTTTTCTAATGTTCCTACTATGGGCGTTTTATGATATGCTTATGACAAGTGTTCTAATGTGATAACGTGTTTCCTGACTACTGCTTATGTTGCAGAATACTGAGTAACCTGTGTGTTATGTGTGACTACTGCTAGTTTGCAGAGTAACTAATGTGTAACGTTCTGACAACTGCTAAGGTAGCAGGATAGTACTGTTATGTGATGTTTGTCTGATAATTACGTTGTGTACAATACAGGATATTTTCATATAATCTAGTGTTGTGTTTCCTTGGTGGTGGGAATATTGCGTCACATGTATGTGTGTGTTGTGCAAACGCTTTACGCATTGCCTCCGGGTTAAGCCTGACTGCTCGTGCCAAGCTACCAAGGGGGTGAGCAGGGGTTATCTTGGACGTGTAACTCCCTTGCCCTGACTAGAGTGGGTAAGTTCTGCCTGGCTGAGGTGCATACCCTAGCCAACCAGAAACCCCATTTCTAACATTGGAAGTCAGCGGTGAGGATAGGACTTGCGCTTGCACAATACCATTGTGACTCATTATTTCACTACAAGGATTGCGTTTAGACCATCACATGTTTGGCTTCTCTTAACTTTCTCTCTTTGGTCATTTTTCCTGTTTTCAGTTCTCACGCTTGGGTATTGTGGTTGTCACAGTTGAGTTATTTGTACCTTTTCAAGATGGGGCTTACCTTTGATTTAGAGGACCTGCCGTTTTACACGCAGGGGGAATTAGAGGGGTTCTGTAGAGAGAGAGGGCTGCCTGTAGAAGGGGACCTCAGGAGATCTCTGAATTTCTTTGAAAGGTTTGTGACATTTACCCAGGGAGGGAGTGTGCGTAGGGGGTACCCAGAGGATCCTGAGTGTAGCGAGGGTTCCCAATGGGAGGGCTCCCAGACCTCATCCCTAGAGAGTGGTAGAGAGACTGATCAGGAGGGTGAGAATGACCGGTTGGGGACGCCAGTTGACAGGGAAGGCCCCAGTGATAGGGAGTCCCTTGCTGGGTCCAGTGTAAGAAGCAGGGCTACCTCTCATTCCTTGACGCCTGATGAGCTAAGAGATAGGCGGGAAGAGAGGGACCTGAAGTTGCAGTTAGCGCGCCTAGCTGTTGAGGAGAGAAGGGCTGAGGTAGAGAAGGCCTTAGTACAGGAGAGAATGGCAGAGGCAGAGAGGGCCTTTGCCAGAGAAAGACTCGCTCTAGAGCGCAGTCTGAAGGTTCTGGACTCACCAGCGCTGCAGGTGGAGTCCAGTGGTGGCAGCAATGTACAGTGCTGTAGCAAAGAGGTTCCTCACATACCCATAGATCTGGTACCTAGGTTCCAAGAGGGGGGTGACATACGTCAGTGGTTAAAGGAATATGAGAAGGCTCTGGTAGAGCGCAGGATCCCTGAGAAGGATTGGGGAACTGGCCTAGGGAGTTTTATTCCTGAGGAGGGGAGGGATGCCCTACTGACTCTGGAAGAGAGTGACAGGGAGGGGTACTCCGCTGTGAAGAACGCACTGATTGTGAAGTATGGTTTCTCCCCTGAGGAATACAGAAAAAGGTTTAGGGGTGGTAAGAAACTGTCCCACCAGTCTTGGGAGGAGTTTGTGGAGGCTTGCTGCATTGCACTAGATGGATGGGTGAAGGGTAGCACAGTAAACAATTTTGAAGGGCTGTTTAATCTGATTCTCAGAGAGCACCTGTTTCGTTGTTGTTTTTCAGAGTTACGCCAACACTTGTCAGTGTGTGAGCTCTCTGACCCCAGGGAGCTTGCAAAGGAGGCAGACTTCTGGTTGCGTACCAGAGGGTCTGGTGTGACATTAGGGGGTGTTCCTAATGAGAGTGGTCTAGGTGTTTCCCAACCAGGTGTGGTGGGAAAGGCTTGTGTCCCAGGTAGGTCCCAGTGTATTGGGGCGGGTAAGGCACCCCATGTCCAGTCTCAGAAGAGAGGGAATGGGGTTGGGCTGAGGCCCAGGGTACCCGAGCTCCAGTCCCAGGTCCTGGAGGGTTCCATGAGTGAACGCCAGGAGGTGAGCCTAGCCTGTGCCGTAGGGCCAGCTGTTCAGAAGGATCCCATTTTGTCATTAGGACTTGGGCGGGTGGCTGGTGATAGCGTTCCGCCGGTCCTGGTGTCTGGTAGTCTAGCTCTACAGCGGAGGAGGCGGAAATCCAGACATAGGGTTGAGAGGGGGCTGCGGGCCCCAGTGGAGAACCTGGAGGGTCAGGGGTCAGCTCTGAGTGCAGAGCCCCCCAGGAATGACCTTGGTGAGACCATTTCTGGGCTGGGGGGAATCCAGACTCTGTCAGATGGGCAGAGGTCAGGAGACCTGCGCCAGCCAGACTCTTGTATGGCCCTTGGGGAAAGTGTTTCCCTTGTGGGGGGTAGGTGTGCCCCCCAGGAAGTCCTGGTGCGCCAGGCAATGATTCAACCGCAGGGTGGTGACTCTGGGTTGGATGATCAGGTTCAGGGGGTAAACTCTGACCTGATGGGGAGTACGTGTGCTCCCAAGGAAGTCCTGGTGCGCCGGGCAGTGGTTCAACCGCAGGGTAGTGACTCTGGGTTGGATTGCCAGATTCAGGGGGTAAGCTCTGATCTGGTAGGGGGTAGGTGTGCTCCCAAGGAAGTCCTGGTTCGCTGGGCAATGGTCCAGTCTAAGGGTGTCGTCCCTGGACTAGATAGACAGGTTCAGGGGGTAAACTCTGACCTGGTTGGGGGGGGCGGTTAGTGTGCTCACCCCCCTGTGTGAAACTTCTGGTGGCTTCTCCCGAGGTGGGGAGATGCAGGACTCTGGAAGTGGGGGTCAGGGAGGGGGAAGCCCGCCCTGGACCCCGGTGCAACCCAAGGGTGTCGTCCCTGGGTTGGGTGGTCAGTCGCCAGGTAGTGATCCTGGGCTGGCGAGAAAGTTGTGCAGGGCTGCTGTACCCAGCACCCTGGCAAGTGTGGATTCTGGTGATACCCCTCCTAGGAGAGGAGGGCGGGATCCTAGAAGGAGGGGTAGAGGGAGGAGAGCCTCGCCTCTAGCCCCTGTAGAACCTATGGGTGCGGACCCTAGGTTGGTGGATCAGTGGCAGGGTAGAGCCCCTGAACTGATCGGAAAGGGAGTGGAGACAGGTTGCTTTGCACCTGGGGCTACCGCCCCCCACTCATTATGGTTTCAGAGACCAGAGGCTCCTAGATGGCCTGGGGCCTGGTTCTGGCCATTGGCAGCTAGAGAATCCCCGTGGGTTGGTCTAGGCTGCCTGGGACGCATTGACAGAGAGATCCCAGTGGAGTCAGGAAGGCGTAGAACTGGAACATGCCCCTGCTGTTGTGGGCCTGGGTCCTTGTTCTATCGCCCCAATCAGGAAAGTACATCAAGGTATTGATTGTTCTCCCCTGGATTTTGGCTGGTAGGGGGTTGTGTTGGACTTTTGGCCATACGCATGGTCATCCCTAGTCTTTTTGCCTCCTTCCTCCTGGTTTTTCTGACCTTTCGCTGTTGGCTCTAGGACTCTGAGCACTTTATCACTGCTGACCAGTGTTAAAGTGCAGGTGCTCTCCCATCTAAAGTTGGTATGATTGGCTTATACCTGATTGGCATATTTAATTTACCTATAAGTCCCTTGTACAGTGGTATCTCTATACCCAGGGCCTGTAAATTAAATACTACTAGTGGGCCTGCAGCGCTGCTTGCGCCACCCACTGAAGTAGACTTTCAAACCTGTCTCAGGCCTGCTAGCGCAGGGCCTGTGTGCGCAGTTTTCTGCCACAGGGACCGGGCATCTAAATTTACTTGCCAGGCCCAGAACTCCCCTTTTACTACATGTAAGTCACCCCTAAAGTACGCCCTGTGGGCAGGGTGCCATGTATGTAGAAAGGCAGGACATGTGCCATATTGCATGGCCTGTCCTGGTAGTGACAAACAGCCTAACTTGGTGTCTCACTGCTGTGAGTGCTGCCTTCTCATAGGATTGCATTAGAAATGCCCTGCCTTATGTGTAGGGGTATTGTCTGATTTATGAGGGCTAGCGTAGGCGTGTTTGGTATGGTTGTGATGGTGATAATAAATACTGCTTACTGGTGTGGGTGTATTTTTTATTACTATCACAGAAATGCCACTTCTAGAAAGTGCGCATTTATCTGTGCTTATGATTCTGGTGTTTTGCAGCTTGACTCCAATCCACGTCTGGGCAGAGTGACAGTTGGGGCTTTGTGCATACTTTTCAGACAGCCTGTACACAGGGAGGGTGGAGGTGTCACTGAGGTGCATCTACATACTGAATAGTCTTCCTGGGCTGAGAGAAGGGAGAGGCGGGGCACACCTACATTTGTAAAGGTTGTGCCCTGGCCTCGCACAATAGGGTCGTTAACCCCCCACTGATGTTTGGAGCCTGTGCTGAAAGGAGAGAGGGGGCACTCCCAGAACCAGTTGTAACTGGCTGGAACCTCCTCTCCCTGTCAATGTAAAACACTGTAAAAACAGGACTATAAGTACAGGGGAATTTTCCCCACAATTTGGAGACTCTTTGAACTTACCTGGAACTGGACACAGACTGCTGGAAGGACTCCACAGGAATCGCCATGGACTGTTGCTGCTGGGCTGACCTGTGACCTGCCTGGTCACCATAAAGGACTACCTTTTGCTGGCATCTTTCTTGCGCTGGCCTGATGTTGGACCCTGTCCCCCTGTGGGCCTTTTCCTTGAGCTCTGCTCCCCAGGGGCAGGGTGCTGTGGCCCCTGACCCCTGCATTCTTACCCTAAAGCACGTGGGGTTCTTTACCTGGAAGGGAAAACTAAGCGCTTTGTAAAGCGCTCCTTAGGGGACTTCCATAAGCGCTTGAAAGCGCTTCCCCTTGCTGGAGCATTGCACTTAAGTGCTTAATTGTCTTTCTGCCCAAAAAAAAGATCACCGCCGCAGCCCGGGTTTCACCTGGTGTCCTCGCGCTTCCTGGAGCGCGTTTGTGCCGAGAAAATATCACCGCCGCAGCCGGGTTCTTTCTTCGTTGCTGAGCGCGAGGAGCGCGCTCAGCTCTGTGCCCCCGGGGCACAGGGAGGATAATTTTTTAAGAAATCGGAGCAAGCCTGCTCCTCGCGTGCTCCCGGGGGACGCGCCCTTCTCAGGGCGCCCCGTGGGCACCAGCCGGCCCATCCTGGGCCGCAACGTCATTCTGACCGGCGAGGGAGAGGAGGACGCCTCTCCCTCGCGCGTCGGAGTCCCGGAGGACTCCTCTGTGCTGCCGGGCCGGGCGCAACCTCACCGGAGGCTCGCCCTGGCCCCTGGCTCTCTGGTTGGCCCCCTCGCAGGCCAGAAGTCCCTGATTTAGGGGTCTCCCTTCAGGAAAGGGCCACGGAGGCCCAGGGAGACCCCCGACGGTAGCGGGACCCCCGGAGGGGCCCGCCTTTTTACAAGGAGGGGGTGTGAGGCGCCCCCTCCCCTCTTTGAGCTTTGGGTGACCTGGGCCCCCCACAGGAGGGCCGGTGGAGGCCCGGGGGGCCCCCGGTGATCACGGGTCCCAGAAGGGGCCCGATAAGGAGTCAGAGAGGGTGCGTGCCGCCCCTTTCTATCTGCAATGTTTTGGAGGCCCCCGTTTTTGCGCAAAGGAGCGCCGGGGGCCCCATTATTCGTTTTAGGCACTGGAGGTGCCTTTTCATCATTTACAGGTACTTTTTAAAATGGACCAATATGATTAAGAGTTAAAGTTCTTTCTACAGACTTTATTGATTGTGTTATATTGCCTACCTGTTCTATGATGCTTTTACATATGTGTGCACATGTTCCTTTTATGGGCATGACTTGCTAATATGTTTCCCTAACTTGCCATAGGTTTTCTAATGTTCCTACTATGGGCGTTTTATGATATGCTTATGACAAGTGTTCTAATGTGATAACGTGTTTCCTGACTACTGCTTATGTTGCAGAATACTGAGTAACCTGTGTGTTATGTGTGACTACTGCTAGTTTGCAGAGTAACTAATGTGTAACGTTCTGACAACTGCTAAGGTAGCAGGATAGTACTGTTATGTGATGTTTGTCTGATAATTACGTTGTGTACAATACAGGATATTTTCATATAATCTAGTGTTGTGTTTCCTTGGTGGTGGGAATATTGCGTCACATGTATGTGTGTGTTGTGCAAACGCTTTACGCATTGCCTCCGGGTTAAGCCTGACTGCTCGTGCCAAGCTACCAAGGGGGTGAGCAGGGGTTATCTTGGACGTGTAACTCCCTTGCCCTGACTAGAGTGGGTAAGTTCTGCCTGGCTGAGGTGCATACCCTAGCCAACCAGAAACCCCATTTCTAACAATACGTCATGCCTTTTCCGGTGCTTAGCCCACCTACACAGCACCGGTAAACTACTAAAAACATATGAGACTCGATGTTGTCAGCATGGTTTCCGGACTACTTTATCTGTTTATTTTCCACACAGCGCAATCGCGCTGTGTTTTACATATTGCGATTGCGCTGTGTTTTTTTTTCCTTTTAATTTGTGAGGCAAGAAAAATCTGGTTAGGCGTTTACAATGTATAAATATGGAGTTAGTTTTGCACTGAATTAGAGTTTTTAAAAAAATGACTCTAATTCAGTGCAAACAGAGTATAAATATGCCCCTTAGCGTCAAAAAATTATGCTAATCTGGTTAGAGTCATTTATTTTGACTCAAACCTGCCTAACGTAAAAAAAAAATAAGCTAGCCTACCCTTTGCACCGGCTTGCACCATTCCATAAATATGGTGCCCAGCTGGTTTTAAAAAGCCGGTGCAAAACGTTTTGGTGCAAAACTGCGTTAGTGCAGTTTTGCACCAAAAAGTATAAATAAGGCCCTATTTCTTGACCTGTATATTGGTTGTTACCTGGTGTGAAGAATGAGCGCAGTCACACACACATCCTGCAAGAATCGTGTCTACAACTGTGTTAAAGGAGAAAAAGCTACAAAAAGTGAATGGTTGCACGTCTACACAAGGGACTGGTCCCTGACGCTTGCTCCTCTCTCCTTTTTAGGAGTTTGCGGCTCGAGCACAGGAAAAGCCCAGTAGTTACCGTTGTATCATCGTGCTCCTCTGGCTACTGGTGAAGAGAAAAAGTGTGTTTCTGCAGTGTTTGTCTGTTAAAAAACCTATAAAAGAACTTTTACACAGTGCTGTCATTACTTAAAAAGAAATCTTCTAGATCGTAGCATTACTAAGGTACACCTTTACCTAGTAGCTCGTATTCTATTCTGCCCCAACCCATTTGAACAGTCTGACAAGTCAATATTGCAATACAGTGAAAATACAGTAGAAATTTGTGAATTGTACGTGCTCTATTTTACTCCTCTTCAGGAAAAAAGAGTGGAATTTATTTGTTCCTTTCTTCTGGGAAGTTAACAGCGGCTACAATACACAAAATATAAAAATCCGTGAAATTCACAAGTCACATGACTACTTTATTTTAGGCTCCCAACTATGCCTTGCTAACTTAGCTTGAACCCTCCCCATTGTATACTTTGCTTATAAATAACTGATTATATGAATACAATACATTTAAAAAAAATATATATATTGGTTAACTGTAGCAGCCGACTTGTTAGGTGTAATATTTCTTTTGTTTTGGGGGAGGAAAGGGTTTCTAATTCCTGTGACCTTTGGCCATTATTTCCATTTAACACTAAAACACGCATCTGTTTATAAATATGCAGCTCCCGTTTGGTATGTGAACTCTCAGACGCCTTGAAATGCTGTACATGCGGCACAGCGCTTCGCGACGGAGTGCAATGCTTGCCGGCTCAGAACACAAGAAAGGAACAAATAAATTCCACTCTTTTTTCCTGAAGAGGAGTAAAATAGAGCACGTACAATTCACAAATTTCTACTGTATTTTCACTGTATTGCAATATTGACTTGTCAGACTGTTCAAATGGGTTGGGGCAGAATAGAATACGAGCTACTAGGTAAAGGTGTACCTTAGCAATGCTACGATCTAGAAGATTTCTTTTTAAGTAATGACAGCACTGTGTAAAAGTTCTTTTATAGGTTTTTTAACAGACAAACACTGCAGAAACACACTTTTTCTCTTCACCAGTAGCCAGAGGAGCACGGTGATACAACGGTAACTACTGGGCTTTTCCTGTGCTCGAGCCGCAAACTCCTAAAAAGGAGAGAGGAGCAAGCGTCAGGGACCAGTCCCTTGTGTAGACGTGCAACCATTCACTTTTTGTAGCTTTTTCTCCTTTAACTCAGTTGTAGACACGATTCTTGCAGGATGTGTGTGTGACTGCGCTCATTCTTCACTCCAGGTAACAACCAATATACAGGTCAAGAAATAGGGCCTTATTTATACTTTTTGGTGCAAAACTGCACTAACGCAGTTTTGCACCAAAACGTTTTGCACCGGCTTTTTAAAACCAGCTGGGCACCATATTTATGGAATGGTGCAAGCCGGTGCAAAGGGTAGGCTAGCTTATTTTTTTTTTACGTTAGGCAGGTTTGAGTCAAAATAAATGACTCTAACCAGATTAGCATAATTTTTTGACGCTAAGGGGCATATTTATACTCTGTTTGCACTGAATTAGAGTCATTTTTTTTAAAACTCTAATTCAGTGCAAAACTAACTCCATATTTATACATTGTAAACGCCTAACCAGATTTTTCTTGCCTCACAAATTAAAAGGAAAAAAAAACACAGCGCAATCGCAATATGTAAAACACAGCGCGATTGCGCTGTGTGGAAAATAAACAGATAAAGTAGTCCGGAAACCATGCTGACAACATCGAGTCTCATATGTTTTTAGTAGTTTACCGGTGCTGTGTAGGTGGGCTAAGCACCGGAAAAGGCATGACGTATACATGCCTTTCACAAATGAATGCAAGCGGATTTTAAAAGGCAAGCCCACGAACCAATGAAAGTGACTGACGTGACATGGGCATGGTTGGAAGCCCGAAGAGAGATTACAGCATGGGAAGGAGCGCTTTGCGCTCGCCCATAAAAACAGATGCAGATAATTATAAAATAGGTGCCCTACCCAACCCAGAGATACCACGTCACCCTTAAGTGATACTGCCTGGTCTCAATCATCTGGCTGTTAAGCCCCTGAACAGCATTATGGGAACTTTCAAAGTTTCAGATTGAAGCAAGATTGGGGAAGACCTCTCCTCTGAGCTTTAACTCCTCCCAAACTGACTTACTTTCCTCCCTTTATACTTCTAAGGAACTCCCTGCTGTGACTAGAGGCAAAAACTGCCCTGCTGCTTGTGCCTAGTATAGGAGCATCCTGCCCAAGCCAGTCATGGAGAGGCAGCTAATCACCTCATGGATATTCCTCGTCCGCTGCCTTCCATTCCCTTGGAGAAAGCTAATCCCTCCAAATGGGTCTAGTTTCATGGGTTGCAGCCTGTTCCCTCACACCATGTTCACACATTTACATGTGATATAGGTCTAGATGTAGAAAGCATTTTGCATAGTGCAAACTGCGAAAATCGCAGTTTGCGCCATGCAAAATGCCTTTTGGGATGCACATTCACAATTTGCAAGTCGGTACCGACTCGCAAATTGTGAATGCAACTCGCAAATAGGACAGGGTGTTCCCTTCCTATTTGCGACTCTCATCACTATGCTAAATTGCTTTGTGACCGTGAATGCGGTCGCAAAGCAATTTGCAGTTACCACCAGTGTCACACTGGTGGTAACCCATTCGCAAATTTGTGAATGTTGCCAGAAAGGGTTTTTCAGAGCAGGCAGTGGTCCAATGGACCACTGCCTACTCTGAAAAACCGAAACTAAATGGTTTCGGTATTTTTTTAATTTTGCAACTCGTTTTCCTTTAAGGAAAACGGGCTGCACATTTTTTTTTAAAAACTGCTTTATTTAAAAAGCAGTCACAGACCTGGAGGTCTGCTGACTTCAGCAGGCCACCATCCGTGTGAGTGCAGGGACTCGCTATGGGGTCGCAAAATGCGACCCACCTCATTAATATTAATGAGGTGGGTCTTTGCGACCCCATAGCGACTCGCAGTCGGTGTCTGAGACACCGTACTGCATCCGATTTTGCAAATCGGAAATTGCGAGTCGCACCGACTTCGCAAAATCGGACTTTGCTACATCTGGCCCATAGTTCCTACACAACTTCATGACTGTTGATAGTGATACACTTGTGATCTGAACTATTGATTACAAGAGACACTTTCTCCTTAACTCAAGTGCTAGTGATACTTATTCATATCTATAAAACAAGCACTGGGACAACAACTGAACTAAAGATGACACATATTTATGTGCCTAATGGACAAACTTGCTAGGTCTTCAAAGTAATCTATAGAGTGGTGAAAAATCCACCTGGAGCATCTGCGTTGGTGAGGAATGAGAGGCATTATTTATTCAGAGTGAGAGTCAGTCTTCACAAAGAACTTGACAGCCATGTGTAGTAAAAGGTCATTGTAATGAGAGCCAAATAAAGTTTAACACAACTGCTATTTTTCAAACAGATTTTGTATAAGGCACTTCAGACTCTTAGTTTGCTAAGGTAACCTATTCAGTGAACCCAAATCGAGGAATCTTTTCATCACTACTCTTAAAACATAAAGGCCCTCATTATAACAATGGTGGTAAAAACCGCCTACCATCGCGGTGATGGCTGACAAAATACCATCACCTCGGCTACCATCCAGTTGAACGCCGCCAGCCGTCACATGACCTGTGATACAGCCTGGTGGTGTCCTGCTGGCAGGGGGCTGTTGGCAGTAGCATTGCCCCTTCCCGTTCCCTGCTGGAAGACCTCCTTGACCAAGGTAAGTTGAGCTTCCGACAGGGGTGGGGGTGTTGTGTGTGTGTGTGTGTGTGTCTGTTTGTGTGCATGAATGTGTGAGTGTGTGCAAATGCATCTGTGTGTGTTGTGTTTTTGCGTGGTTGTATGCGTGTGAGTGAATGCATGTAAGAATGGTGAAGTGAGTGCGTGTCTGCATGTCAGTGTAATTGTGTGTAAGAATGTGTGCGAGCATGTCTGGAAGTATGCGTGTTTACCAGTGTGAGTGACTGGGTGTATGCATGGTGCGTGTCTGCGGGTGTGTGTGTGTATGGTGGTGGTGGGGAGTTTGGATGGAGGGGATGGTGGGTGTCAGGTGTGTGTTAGGGGGTGGGGGGAGCCACATACTGGTGACAGGGAAGGAGTTCCCTGTCACCGGTAGGGCCTACTGCCATGGTTTTTGTGGTGTTGCTGACACCCCAAAAACCATGGTGGTAGACAGGCTCATATTGCCGCCAGCGCTACCATGCCGGCCGCCGGGCTGGAGATTGACATCTCCGGCCTGGCGGCTGATAGCGCCATGGCGGTATGAGTGGAGAAGTGACGGGTTGACTGCAGCCAACCTGCCACATTTCCACTCACTGCCGAGGTCATAATGACTCCTAATATGATGGGGAATTTTGAGTAATCACTCCTCTGTGGGTCTTAACTTCCTGGTTGGGACTCACAATTTTATTAAAAGGCTGAAGCATTCTGGTACCATATCCTCTTAGACCTAACCTAAAGACAATCATGTTGTACATTCAATTGACATCTACTCATCTACTGTGTGACAGCAGGGATTGTTCAGGATGTCAATAAAATACACATTTTGCACAGTACAGATCCCATTTATAGGTGCCTCGTAGATCTAACTTTAGTAGTCTACCCTAAATGGAAAAAAGTTGCCCCTAAAGCTATGAGCCATTTCACCATGAGAATGACTTGTAACATTTCACTAAGTTTTTGTATAATCAAAAAGCAGTTTTTTTCACCCTTGGAGTGGAGATTTCAATGTACCAAAGTAGAGAGACACGTCAGGTCTGATGTCAGCTGTCAGCTGTCATTGCTGTCATTGAGATCACAGTAATTTTAACTTTCATATAAATAAAACAATATTTTCTCCTGTATTATCATGCCATACACAAAAAATCTGTTTGTAAATTGTGGCACTGACTTTTTGTGAAGGGTATAGTACTTCACAAATTGAAATATCTACAATTAGGCCAGTGAGTAAAGTACTAAACTGCACCAGTGATGTAGAATGACCTGACTAATTAACATGAATTAGCAAAGTTGCATTTATGACTCGGTGCAATTGGCCACAATCACAGGGACAGTGGCCTGCATAGGTCAGCAGTCCACCATATCTGTACTTGTGTTTGTGTGAAAGAGACAATTTTGTTTGGTCATCCCAATTTTTTTCCAACTGATGGAGCTGTTTTTTCTGACTCTGTGCACTGGGACATGTTTGTCCAGGCCAGAGTGTATCTGTTCTGACCTCTAAAACCTGGTTACACTGGCTCATGCCTAATTGGCTATTTAACATTCTAACAGGGCAATAGTATATGGTGCAAACTAGACTTTTAGCACAGAAAATTAAATGTCACCTGTGGACTGTGGTACGTATTTTGCCAGGCAGTAAGGTGACAAGAAAACCATGACTTCAGGCACCCCACTGTAGCCTGACTGCTGCAGTTTAAACCTGTAGCACGACATGTCAAAATAACCATTTTGAAAGGGTAATTACCTGACTTTAAACAATAAATAAGTCACCCCTATGCACACCTGGTTTCCCACAAGGTGGGCTACATATTATTTAAGAATGGAACATGGGTGACATCAGAATGGTGTGCTCCAGAAAGGACTAGTCCCACAATAACATTGTCATTGGTCAGGTGTAACAGGCCAATAGGAAAAGTCAAGTTATAGATTATTCTCTTTAACATATAACTATTGAGGTGTACCAGCTACAGATTCCATTCAAATACTTATTTTTATATTTAGAAATAATCCAATCTAATAGTGAAGTCTGATTCTTATTAAATGTATGTGAAATGTAACTGTTACAAAGTAACCGTTACCCTACCTGAAGCAGGTAGAGGCTTATTTGGATTAGTTCTTCACAACTTCCCATCCAGTACTTGGCCCTAAATGAGGAGTGAAAGATGTGTGAAACCAACTATCCCCAGAGGTTGGCCCAGGTTTTCGGCAGTGTTTTACTTTTCTTTGCAGAAAGACCACTTAGGATGGATATGGGATGTTCTTTAACTTGAAAGGGGGTCTGCCCTTTTACAATTGAATGTAAGCAGAGATCTGGAGGCAGCAGCCTTTGTCCCCTTAGTCAACCCCAATGGGAGGTAAGCTACACACAGAGTGGATTTTGTAGGGTAACAGAGAAGGGGTTTGTTCATTACCTTGGCCATCCCTTTGGGTAGGTACAGAGGCTCTGCACATGGGGAGAAGGGTTTCCTCATCTTGGATTTTGGAACTAAGGTGCACTGTGGTGTTGTTTGCAGTAGGGTAAAAAGCAACTGCTGCAAATGTGCGCTTGTTTGATCCCGGGAACACTTATGCAATTTAGCCAGGAGTCAGCCTCACCTACTAATTTGTGTCAGGCATAAATGTAACATCAAAGGCACCATCTTTAGAACACTTCCTGGGCCTGTGGAAGAACAGAAGAAGAATTGCACATGCCGTTTGAGACCTGTGAGGGACCCTGAAGGGCTGTAAATGCTCCCACCTGTACTCAGAACTCCAAGGGTCAGTTCACGGACCTCCTGTTTTGCTAGAGGAACACAACAGTCTGCAAGAGGCCTTTTTCCTGAGGCCCCCAGCTGACCAGTAGCAACTGGGTCTGTACTGGAGCATGTTGTTGACCTACGCCTGACACAAAAACAGTCTTTACATGCCTTCCTTGAGGACCTGTCAACCTTAGAAGTGTGATCATGTAGTTGTCTGGGCACCAGAAGAAAATCTGGAAATGACTCAAAACTGTTACTCCAGAGAGTGAGTTGGACCCACCAGGAAAATAATTCATCCAGCAGTTCCACAGAATCAGATACATTTTAGCCTCATCCTGCCCAGAGACCTCCACACTTATAACATAATGACAAATTTCCTCTGTTGAGAATGGGAAAATGTTCATTGAGAAGCCTCCAAAGCTCCACAGTGCCAGCGACACCCGCCTGCTTCAGGTATATGGCCTTTAGTTTGACAGCATTGGCTGCAGCTTCAGCAGAGACTCTCATGAGGAGAGTTTTTCTTGCAAAAAAGTGGCAAATACCCTTTCTGTGTTGGGACTTAGAAGGACTGTCACTACTTTTCTTTAAAAGAAGTTACAAAGTCCCTTTCTGAAGTGGGACTTAGAAACTTTTTTGAACTTTTTGACTTTTAAGTTTTTACTGGAGCTAATCCACTTGGTGTATCTAATCTGGCCTCCATCACAGTTGGCCTGAAATTATGCTTCTGTGCCAGTTTACTTCTTCCATAGAATATCATTCAGACTTAGTGCTTTTTGATACTATTTCTTCACTTAAATCTTTACAAATTCATACCTCTGGTTCCCCTTATAAATTGTAGTGGGATCTTTATTGCATTTTGTTTTTTTAAATGTTTGGTGTTTTTAAATGGTTTACACATTAAGCCTGTCTGCCATGTGCAAGGGGTTTAATTTAGGTTTACATTATAGAAACATTTGACTGGACATACCATATGCTCCATGGCTGGAATGGATTCAACATGACAGATTTTGGGTTTCCAGGCAGCCATGGTCAAGTCTTGGTGGCATGCCCTACATGCAATTGAGAATGATTGCTTTTGTCATTATGTAATTTTGTTTTCCCTGTGCCTCTTTCTTGTTTATTTTGGTACCAATGTTTGGCATGCTACTTATTTTGTACAAAGTTATTTTTTACTTGATACTAGATACTTTTATCAGTAGACAGAAGTTAGCAGTACCCTGTGACTACTACCCTTTCAAAGATTTGAAGTCAACAGATGAGAAAATAGGAACATACAATCAATCAAGCCACACATATTTAATTCTAGTTGAATTATTTTGTGGAACTCAATTGGTGCAAGTATATTATAATAAACAATAAGTATTACTGTGATTTTAATAATATGAATTCTCTATTTTCAGCTCTCCCAAAAATATGGGTCAGTTTTCAGTGTTCAGATGGGAATGAAGAAAATTGTTGTGCTGTCAGGATATGAAACTGTCAGAGATGCTCTTGTGAATCACGCCGATGAGTTTGGAGAGAGGGCTAATATTCCAATTTTTGAAGAGATAAATAAAGGATTTGGTATGTATGCTGAAACCTGAAATTATATTACTTACTGTGCTCTGAAAATTGACTGCTCACAAAAAGACTAATCAGCTTCAATACTATCTGGAAGATTTTTAATGCACAGGAATCAGGTATGTCCGAAATTGTGCCTGGGCCCAGATCAGCAGGTTTAGGGAGCCTCCCAAAGGATGAGCACCTATTTCTAAGCATAATAAATCCCCTAAAAAATAAATGACATCTTACAAAACATGTGGTGCAATCCAATGGCTTCCTCATTGCTAAACCAAGTTAGCCATTCTTTAAAAACCATACAAATATGTAGTACATACACAGGACACTGACAAAATGTGATGCTCAGGAACAATTGCCCCTTTACCATTCCCTTTTGATGGCCCTGGTCTGTTTTACAGTTGGCTGTTAAAAGAAAATCTTCTTATTTGTGAAGTGGGTATTAGATATTCTATTGAGTTTTCTTGACTCTTTCGGAAATCTTTCTTAGAATTACCTCTCCAGTGGCAATTACGCAGGTGGGCTTTCCCTCCAGAACAGTCACCAACACAGGAAAGATCTTTTTTTCCACAAATCTGAAGACTTACAGAAACCACTCACTTGTGAATGAGGACCAAGCGAGCGAAGCATGTACATGCAGCATTAATAAAGTGAATTCAAATTGCACACCAACCTTTTGCGATGTGACCTGTATGTCAAACTTGCCCCATACCAGTGGCACAAAAAGGTGCAAGGTCTGACCATCAAATGCAACTAGCGATGAACTACCTTCAGCACTGACCCTCTAGGGTTCAAAAGAAAGTGCCCTATCAATGATCATCACTAAACCCTGAAAATCCTACACTGGATTCTTTTAGTATCCAGTTGAGGGTCTACCAAAAAAGGGTAGCATGAAACTCTGAGCAGCTATGGAGCATATGTTTGGTCATATTGTAATGTAGACAAAGCCATCTAATGGTGCATGTTTTAGCCTCCTTCTATCTTATGCATTCTCCCCACTGCCTTAATGTTCCCTGCTGCTCAGCCAGAGAGTGAGGTGATTGTATGGTTGGAATGTTGACAGTTTTTGTGCTTGGATGAGTGGACAGTGGAACTGAGAAGGTCTGAGCGGCAGGATGCTGCTCCTGGTGGGGTTTTATCTGTAACCTACAACTAAGCTAATAAACCTATCTCCTTTATAACCCATGAGTTATGACAATGCTTGCGCCTGCTGAAATAAATTTTTAATGCAGCATTGAATTGAGAAATGTTATATCGTTACTAACATGTTTTAAAGTTGTTGAGTTCTGGCATGTCTGTTACGCATGGGAGGTGAGCCCTAATGTTATTTTAACATGAAATGTTGCTTACCATATTTTGTCTGTGTATATTGGGCTGAAGTTTCAAAGCTATGCTTGTTTTTAGAGAAGTATAATTTGAGGTTGGATGTTAGAGACACATGTGCAGAGTGACATTTTAATGCTGTGATATTAGTATCTTGGTCCGCATTTGGGACCATATTTTTACCATCCTTCCTAAGGCGTTAAGGATGTAGGGGCAGTGTGTTAGGCCTAATGCTAAGGGTGATACACCCCAGTGATGTGTCAATCCTTCCTATGGGGTAAAGGATGTGGGGGCAGTATGTTAATCCCAATGTTAAGGGAGGTACACCCCAGTGATATGTGTCAATCCTTCCTATGGAGTTCAGGATGTTGGTCAGTGGGTTAAGCCCAACGTTAAGGACGATATACCCCAGTAATAGGTGTCAATCCTTCCTATGGGGTTAAGGATGTGGAGGCAGTTTGTTAAGCCCAATGTTAAGGGGGTACACCACAGTGATATGTGTCAATCCTTCCTAAGGGGTTAAAGATGTGGGGCAGTGTTTTAGGCCCAATGGTAAGGGGGTAGGTAGTTACATCCCAATGCAAAAGAGGGTAGGTGAAACCCTGGTCCTGTTTGAGGATAGGGTGATGGGAGTACATGATTACACCCCAATGCAGTAGAGGGTAGGTGAAACTCTGGTTTTGTTTAAGTGAATGGTGATGGGGGTACATGTTTACTCCAGAATGCAGTGGAGGGTAGCTGAGATGCTGTTTCTGTTTAAGTGAACGGTGATGGGGGTATGTGGTTAAACCCCAATGCAGTAGAGTTGGAAGAAACTCTAGTCCTGTTGAGTGTTGAGTTGTGGAAGGCAACAGGCTGGTCCTGTTATAGTGTGCATTGTGTGGAGAGTAACAGGTAGTTAGTGTTCTCTGTTGTGTGAGCAGGGAAGTTATGAGTTATTTGTACACTTGTATTGTAAATTTGTGGAATATATTGATTAACTGTGTTTTAGCATCTTACATCCCATTGGAGTACTGAAGTTAAGCAGATAGATTGTTTGTTAACCTTTTATGTTTATTTTGATGGGGTGGTACTACATTTTGGAGGACGGTTGATGGGGGTTGTTAGAAATGGGGTTTTTGGTTGGCAGTCAGGTTGCCCTCTGTCCAAGCAAGAACCCTCACTCTAGTCAGGGTAAGTCACACACAATCCAAAATCAGCCTGTGCTTACCCTCCGGTAGCTTGGCACGAGCAGTCAGGCTTAACTTAGAAGGCAATGTGTAAAGCATTTGTGCAATAAATCATACAACACCATAGCATAACACCACAAAAATACACCACACAGTGTTTAGAAAAATATATAATATTTATCTGGGTATCTTCAGGTCAAAATGATCAAAGTTGCAATATGAATTTGTAAAGATATCACTGAAAAGTGATATAAAGGGGGTCATTCCGACCCTGGCGGTAATTACCGCCAGGGCCGGGGTCGGCGGTAGCACCGCCAACAGGCTGGCGGTGCTCCGCCGGGCATTCTGACCGCGGCGGTACAGCCGCGGCTAGAAGCGGAAAGCCGGCGGTGTACCGCAGACTTTACGCTGCCCATGGGAATCCGCCATGGCGGCGCAGCTTGCTGCGCCGCCATGGGGATTCTGACACCCCATACCGCCATCCTGTTCCTGGCGGTTCGCCCGCCAGGAACAGGATGGCGGTATGGGGTGTCGTGGGGCCCCTGGCATGGGCACTGCAGGGGCCCCCGTAAGAGGGCAGACACTGAAATGCGCGACGGGTGCAACTGCACCCGTCGCACCTTCCCACTCCGCCGGCTCCATTCGGAGCCGGCGTCCTCGTGGGAAGGGTGTTTCCCACTGGGCTGGCGGGCGGCCTTTTGGCGGTCGCCCGCCAGCCCAGTGGGAAACCCAGAATGACCGCCGTGGTCTTTTGACCGCGGTACGGTCTTCTGGCGGTTCCCGCTTGGCGGGCGGCTTCCGCCGCCCGCCAAGCTTAGAATCATGCCCAAAGTGTCTTAAGTCTTTAGAAAGTAAACAAAGTCTCTTTCAAACACAAAGTACCTGGTTTCTGGTGGAAAGTCTCCTCAGAGGGCCACAGGAGAAGAGGTACGTGGAAAACTGGTGTGTGCGTCGATTTCTCCTCAGCACACACGGACTTGCGTCGTTATTTTCCCCGCGGGGATTCGTGCGTTGTTTTCCGGCGCGCGGACAATCTCTTTCTGTGGTTCGCGGGGAGTACCAGATGTCCCGGGTCTGTGCGTGGATTTTCCTGCTTGTTTTCCGGCTGCGCGTCGTTCTGCGGGGCTGCGCGTCGAAGTTTCGATCTCACGGCAGGCGTCGCGTCGATTTCTCCTGGGGAGTCGGGCGGCGTTGTCCTTGCGAGGCTGTGCGTCAAAGTTTTGATCTCACAGCAGGCGTCGCGTCGATTTCTCCTGGGAAGTCCGGTGGCGTTGTCCTTGCGAGGCCGTGCGTCAAAGTTTCGATCTCACGGCAGGCGTCGCGTCGATTTCTCACGGGAAGTCGGGCGGCGTTGTCCTTGCGAGGCTGTGCGTCAAAGTTTCGGTCGTCCCGAAGGCGTTGCGACGATCAGCGTCGGTGTGCAGCGTTTTTCTTGCCACGGAACAAGCTGTGCGTCGAAAATTTTGGCGCACGGAGCGTCCAAGAGGAAGAGAGAAGTCTTTTTGGTCCTGAGACTTCAGGGAACAGGAGGCAAGCTCTATCCAAGCCCTTGGAGAGCACTTTTACAGCCAGACAAGAGTTCAGCAAGGCAGCAGGCCAACAGCAAGGCAGCAGTCCTTTGAAGAAAAGCAGACAGTTGAGTCCTTTGAGCAGCCAGGCAGTTCTTCTTGTCAGGATGTAGTTTCTGGTTCAGGTTTCTTCTCCAGAAAGTGTCTGATGAGGTAGGGCAGAGGCCCTGTTTTATACTAAGTTGTGCCTTTGAAGTGGGGGGTACTTCAAAGAGTGTCTAAGAAATGCACCAAGCCCCCTTTCAGTTCAATCCTGTCTGCCAGAGTCCCAGTAGGGGGTGTGGCAGTCCTTTGTGTGAGGGCAGGCCCTCCACCCTCCCAGCCCAGGAAGACCCATTCAAAATGCAGATGTATGCAAGTGAGGCTGAGTACCCTATGTTTGGGGTGTGTCTGAGTGAATGCACAAGGAGCTGTCAACTAAACCTAGCCAGACGTGGATTGAAGGGCACAACAAGATTTTAGTGCAAAGAAATGCTCACTTTCTAAAAGTGGCATTTCTAGAATAGTAATATTAAATCCGACTTCACCAGTCAGCAGGACTTTATATTACCATTCTGGCCATACTAAATATGACCTTCCTGCTCCTTTCAGATCAGCAGCTGCCATTTCAACAGTGTATGAGGGCAGCCCCAATGTTAGCCTATGAAGGGAGCAGGCCTCACAGTAGTGTAAAAACGAATTTAGGAGTTTTACACTACCAGGACATATAACTACACAGGTACATGTCCTGCCTTTTACCTACACAGCACCCTGCTCTAGGGGTTACCTAGGGCACACATTAGGGATGACTTATATGTAGAAAAAGGGGAGTTCTAGGCTTGGCAAGTACTTTTAAATGCCAAGTCGAAGTGGCAGTGAAACTGCACACACAGGCCTTGCAATGGCAGGCCTGAGACAGGGTTAAGGGGCTACTGAAGTGGGTGGCACAACCAGTGCTGTAGGCCCACTAGCAGCATTTAATCTACAGGCCCTAGGCACATATAGTGCACTCTACTAGGGACTTATAAGTAAATTAAATAGCCAATCATGGATAAACCAATCAATAGTACCATTTACACAGAGAGCATATGCACTTTAGCACTGGTTAGCAGTGGTAAAGTGCCCAGAGGTCAAAAGCCAACAACAACAGGTCAGAAAAAATAGGAGGAAGGAGGCAAAAAGTTTGGGGATGTCCCAGTCAAAAAGCAAGGTCCAACAGGGGTGTTTTGCCATTTTCCGTTCTGTTTAATATTTCATTGTTTTCATAAAGGGGGAGATGTGTTGTGGCCTCTGAATTTATGGAATCTATTGATTGACTGTGTTTTAGCATCTTACATCCCATTGGAGTATTGAAGTTAAGCAGAGAGTGTTTGTTAACCTGTTCTGTTTATTTCAATGGGGTGGTACTCAATTGTGGAGGACAGTTGATGGGGTGTTTTTCCGTTTTCCGTTCTGTGGAATATTTCAATGTTTTCATAAGGGAGGAGATGTGTTGTGGCCTCTTTCTATCTTATGTATTCTCCCCACTACCTTTTTTTTATTTTATTTTTATTAAGGTTTTATTGTGAACATTGCAATATCGTACAAAACCCAAGTGGGATCGAAGTCCCAACTGTTATCAACAATTGTATACAATGAATGAAAGAAATGGGGGAGCGGATGGGGCAATGGGGTATTGTCAATCGTGATTTAAGAAAAACATATTGTACTGATCAAATCACATGGGAAGAGGGAAGGGGGATAATGAAAAAGATGTAAATAGAGATAAAAGATATGAGATGGGGCGTAGACGAAATGCCAAGCTGTATCACGTTATAAAGTTGTAATAATTATAAAATTGTAAAGTTGTAAGACCCTCTGGTGGGGATACAAGATGGTAGGGAGGATAAACAATTTAAACAAATAGGCAAGCTAGACGGGTGGCTTGGGCATGAGGACCGAGTCGTCTGGCCCCCTAGAGATAGAGGGCAAGCTCTGTGCTGTGTCAACCCCTGAGTTGGGGATAGGACACAAGGCACTTGGATCGTAGGACATCCGTGCCAGGCCTGGCATCAGTACCTTGGGGATCATAGCGTCAGGCGATAGCATACCCTAGGGTAATGTAGTTGCCGGAGGAATCGGGCCGTCAGGAGGATGGGGCTTATATCTTTTGTCTGCACCCGGCCAGCTTCTGCTTAGTACAAGTGTCCCACCGGCGGCGCGAGGAGGTGAGTTTGTAAGAGGGGTCTGCTAAAGGGAATAGAAGGTAGGGGGGCCAATATTGCTCTGATAAAATTAAGAAGAAAGAGAAAGGGAGGAAAGGGAAAGAAGGGGGGGAACTAGTGGGAAAAAAGGGGGGGAAAAGAGGGAAGAAGGAGAGGAAACAGAAAGGCGGGTGGTTTACAATCTACGATCGCCCCCCCAGCCAGAAAGGGGGCTCACACCTGGGTGAAGATTTGAGCTTGATCTTGAAAGTTGTAGATGATTCTTTCATGCGTGGCCGTGCCGGTCATAGCTATGATCCATTCTTCCGGGGTTGGAGAGATTTCTGACCGCCAGTGGCGGAGTATGCAAATCTTTGCAGTGGCTAGTGCCGTATGCAGCAGTCTTTTGTGCGGTCTAGAGAGGTCTTGAAGAGAGGTCGTATCTTGTAGAAGTATTAGAGAAGGGGGGAGCGGTGATGGAAGTAACATAGATTCAGCCAGGGTAGAGTTCACCACATCCCATAGTGGTCGGACCGTTGGACAGTCAATTAAGATATGATTTAGGTCGCAGTGTGTCTCTGGGCATCTCCAACACTGCGCATGCGGAAGGAGCCCTGTCCTATGCAATTTTGCCAGGGACCTGTACCAGTCGTGGAAGACCTTAAAAAGACAGAAGTTTAATCGTGCCTCACGGGTACCTCTGTCCAGAGCTTCCAGAACGTCTTCCCAGTCAGCTGGATCTAAGGGCTGTTGTAACCGGGTTTGCCATTGCAGGCGTAGTTTATCTAGGAGAGGTTGGGAGTAGAGCTGTCAGGTGATTAGGTCATAAAGACCTGCCATAACTACCTTATTTTGTCCCCACTGCTGTAGGTAGGCCACTATGGGTGAGGGTCGGGACCCCCGTCGGGTAGCTTCAATCCCTTGAGAGATACAGTGCTTAAGTTGTAGATATCTCCATTCTTGCTTTGGCTGTAGGCCAAATTCCTCCCTTAACCTTGGAAAGGACTTGAGCACATCTTTTTCCAGTATCTGAGAGAGAGTGTGGATACCAGCCTCCCTCCACTGTGACCAATTGAGCACTTCCCCACCTATCCGGAGTCTGCTATTACGCCACGGAGGCGCCTGGGCGTGGATGAGGGGGTGGACCCCAAGCAATCTGTGGACCCTTCGCCAGGCTGCTCTGGTCGCTTTCAAGGTAGGGTTCACCGGGTTAGCAGATGGGAGGTCATCGCGGTAAGGTCCCCTAAGTTCCTCATTCGCGGATAGTAGCAGCCTTTCAAACGCGATCCACTGTGGCGGGTCAGGCGCCGTGGACAAAGTGTGGGACAGTTGTGATAGCTGTAATTCGAACGAATAGTGCTCCACTGACGGGAATCCCATGCCCCCCAGATCCCTCAGGGCCCATAAGGTGTGGCATAAGTTACGCAAATGGTTCCTAGAGGTGCGGCCTGGTACAAACCCCACTTGTGTGTGGTTGATTAAGGACGGTATAACTTTGCGCAGTCTATTTGCCAGGATACTTTCAAAAAATTTAATATCGCTGTTTAAAAGAGATATGGGCCGGTAATTGCCACACAGCAGGGGGTCCCTCCCGTGTTTTGGTATGATAGCTATCGTTGCGTTATTGGCTATGGAGCCTAACGTCTGTGTTGAACAGGCTTCATTTAGGGCCTCGTGTAGGATATCTATCGCCTCTTTCCCTACCCATTTATAGAATTCCACCGGGAATCCACCCTCCCCGGACGATTTGTGGTAAGGAAGGTCAGAAATGACCCTATCTAATTCCTGTCTGCTTATTTCCCCTTCTAGGAGACTACGACCCTCATCTGACAAGGAGGATAAGTCAAGGCCTTCTAAAAAGGTTGTGGCCTGCGCCGGACTGAATGTTATTTCTGGCGTGTAGAGGTGTCTATAAAATGACCCAAATTTGTTTCAAATGGCTTGCGGGTGTGTTAGTATTTCTCCGGAGGAAGCGCGGATGGCCGGTATAGCAAGGGCAGCTGTTCTTTGGCGGAGCTGGGCTGCCAGCAGGCGCCCCGCTTTTTCACCTTGTTCGTAGTGTCTCCCTTGTATTCTCTGTAGGGCATATTCGGCCTGTGTAGTATATAGCTCGTTAAGGGCCATTTGGGCACGCTCTAAATGTCGATGTCCTGATGTAGAGGGATGTATGGAATAGTGTCCAGTGAGACGACAGATATCAAGTTCTAGTGCCGCCTGTTGTTCTTTTCTGTCTCTGTTCGCCAGCGCAGTGTCCCGCATAAGTTGTCCCTGTATCGAGGCCTTGGCTGCGGCCCACATGATGTGGCTAGATTCAACAGTGCCTGCATTATCTTGGGCAAAGGTGGCTGCGTGGTCCTGTAGCTGTAACTTTCCTTGTGGGGATCGATAGCGGTGAACTGCAAGTCTCCAGGGCTTACGGCCCGGGGATACTAGGCCTAATTGGATGGCTACACTGATTGGGGAATGGTCTGAAAGGCCGCCTTCCAATACAGGGAGTGCAGAATTATTAGGCAAGTTGTATTTTTGAGGATTAATTTTATTATTGAACAACAACCATGTTCTCAATGAACCCAAAAAACTCATTAATATCAAAGCTGAATATTTTTGGAAGTAGTTTTTAGTTTGTTTTTAGTTTTAGCTATGTTAGGGGGATATCTGTGTGTGCAGGTGACTATTACTGTGCATAATTATTAGGCAACTTACCAAAAAAAAATATATACCCATTTCAATTATTTATTATTACCAGTGAAACCAATATAACATCTCAACATTCACAAATATACATTTCTGACATTCAAAAACAAAACAAAAACAAATCAGTGACCAATATAGCCACCTTTCTTTGCAAGGACACTCAAAAGCCTGCCATCCATGGATTCTGTCAGTGTTTTGATCTGTTCACCATCAACATTGCGTGCAGCAGCAACCACAGCCTCCCAGACACTGTTCAGAGAGGTGTACTGTTTTCCCTCCTTGTAAATCTCACATTTGATGATGGACCACAGGTTCTCAATGGGGTTCAGATCAGGTGAACAAGGAGGCCATGTCATTAGATTTCCTTCTTTTATACCCTTTCTTGCCAGCCACGCTGTGGAGTACTTGGACGCGTGTGATGGAGCATTGTCCTGCATGAAAACCATGTTTTTCTTGAAGGATGCAGACTTCTTCCTGTACCACTGCTTGAAGAAGGTGTCTTCCAGGAACTGGCAGTAGGACTGGGAGTTGAGCTTGACTCCATCCTCAACCCGAAAAGGCCCCACAAGCTCATCTTTGATGATACCAGCCCAAACCAGTACTCCACCTCCACCTTGCTGGCGTCTGAGTCGGACTGGAGCTCTCTGCCCTTTACCAATCCAGCCACGGGCCCATCCATCTGGCCCATCAAGACTCACTCTCATTTCATCAGTCCATAAAACCTTAGAAAAATCAGTCTTGAGATATTTCTTGGCCCAGTCTTGACGTTTCAGCTTGTGTGTCTTGTTCAGTGGTGGTCGTCTTTCAGCCTTTCTTACCTTGGCCATGTCTCTGAGTATTGCACACCTTGTGCTTTTGGGCACTCCAGTGATGTTGCAGCTCTGAAATATGGCCAAACTGGTGGCAAGTGGTATCGTGGCAGCTGCACGCTTGACTTTTCTCAGTTCATGGGCAGTTATTTTGCGCCTTGGTTTTTCCACACGCTTCTTGCGACCCTGTTGACTATTTTGAATGAAACGCTTGATTGTTCGATGATCACGCTTCAGATGCTTTGCAATTTTAAGAGTGCTGCATCCCTCTGCAAGATATCTCACTATTTTTGACTTTTCTGAGCCTGTCAAGTCCTTCTTTTGACCCATTTTGCCAAAGGAAAGGAAGTTGCCTAATAATTATGCACACCTGATATAGGGTGTTGATGTCATTAGACCACACCCCTTCTCATTACAGAGATGCACATCACCTAATATGCTTAATTGGTAGTAGGCTTTCGAGCCTATACAGCTTGGAGTAAGACAACATGCATAAAGAGGATGATGTGGTCAAAATACTAATTTGCCTATTAATTCTGCACTCCCTGTATACTGTTATATGAGCGTGGGCCACGAGGCTGTCGGATAGGAGAAAGTAGTCGAGTCGGGATTGGGTGCCATGTACCGGCGAGATAAAGGTAAATTCTCATTCTGTCGGGTGGGTCAGCCTCCAGTGATCCACGAGGCCATTGTCCAAAAGGACGTCGGTCTGTAAGGCTCTGTCTGCATTATTACTTACGTCCAGGGGTCCCGTTCTGGCCAGTACTGCATCTCTAACTATGTTTCAGTCCCCCCCTATTGCATAGCGCGATGCTCCTATCTCCGTCAGAAGCTGATTGATTTGTAGGAAGAAGAGGCGTTTGGGACCCATTGGTGCATAAACGGAGCCCACGCATAGTGAGGAGTCACCTATCTTTAGCTTGGCAAATACGTAGCGGCCCTCGGGGTCGATCCATGATTTGGTGACCATGTAAGGGAGGGTTTTACGTAGCAATAATGCCACCCCGCATTTTCTCAGGGTGTTCTCCGTAATGGGTGAGGGTGGGCTGCAGCTAAATAGGACGCTGCCGACCCAGTCACATCGTAGTTTATCGGATTCTAGTCTGTCCAGGTGTGTCTCTTGTAAGAGGGCAATGTCGGCCTGTTTGTTGTTAAGATAAGCCAGAACTTTTTTCCATTTTATGAAGTGGGTGAGGCCATTTACATTCCATGACATGATCCGTAAAGGTACTGCCGGTGCCTTGTTTGAATCAGACATCCCGGCCCTTTAAGGAAACTTACCCGGAGGTGTGGGCGCCGAGGGCAGGGCGAGGAGGGACGGGGTAGAGGGGGAGAGAAAGATAGGAGCTAGCTAGGCCTCTAAAAGCAGGGAAGAGGAGGATGAGGTGGGGGAAAGAAGGAACTATAGATATTTGGGGTGATAAGAGAAGGGAAAGGGAAAACAGAAAATAGGGAATAGGGTCCCGGTGTTCTCGAACTGTAACCTGCGGGTCTAAAACCCAGGTCAGTCGACCTCCACTGCCCGGCCAGCGGGCCGCGCGTCGAGGAAGGCAGCGCATGCGTGGTGCCCGGGCCTCCATTGCACTTATTCTTCCGTCTGCGCGTGGTCTGGGCGACATGGGAAGGATATGAAGGTCAGACATGGCTACGGGGGGGGGATTGCGTGGGGTTTGCGTAAAGGGCATGTGTGGCTCCCATGGTAGCTTAGTTCCAGGAGCGCTATGCTATTGTGCCTTTAGAAGAAGGGAGTGGGGGTGAGAAAGTAAGAGGGGGAAGGGGGGGCGGAGGGTGTGGATCCGCAGGGTTTGTGGATGACAGGATAACCGTGGGGGCAGTGTTTGTGAAGTTTATCTAGAGCACTATGCTACTTCGCTGCTTCTGCTCGCAAGGCGGTTGCGACTATGCTCTAATCTACGCTACTCTGCTGCCCTCAATGGGTCTTCCACAGTACTCACTGAAAAACAAACCCCATCAAGGCAAATTGACGGGAGATGGGGACATTGGAACAATTCCAGTCGTACCAACGGAGGGGGGGGTGCACCTCCCAGTTACTAAATTAATCTGGTCGGAAGGATGTGTCGCTGAGGGAAGGAAAAAAGGGGAGGGGGGTGGGGTCCAGGTCTCCTGAAGAAGAGAGAATAAGAAAGGATACATAGAGAACAGGTGACATTAAACAAATGCAATCAAAAAAACAGCCATAAACAACAGCAACGCTAAGCGGAGCCAGTCAGAGATAAAGGCCCACAGTATTAGGGTGACTTATGAGTTCACAAGATCAAGTACTCATCTCTCTGTTTGTTCTTCTCCGCCACAGGATCTCTTTGGCTCGACCACAATAGCCCAAGCTTCCTGATGACAAGGACTCCAAGGACTCCGAGGGGGCACTGGTGCTCGGTCGACCTCAGGTGGGGGCCACCGTGGGCTTTAGAGGGGATCGGGATTTATCCCTGTCCGACAACTGGGTGTACATCGCCACCGCCAGAAGTACCTGACCCCTGTCGTCGTGGCTTTTTGTGAGTCTCTCTAAGTCTCTTCCCCTGGATTGGAGATCCATGGTTGCTCCTCCCTCTGGGTTAGAGGTGGTTTCTGGGTGGCTGGCTCCTGAGGATAAGCCCCGTATGTCCTGGAGGGTCAGGGTTGTCGTTTCCATGGGTTGTTCCTGTTCCTGAAGTCTATCTAGGAATATTCTCAGGTCCTCCGGGTCGAAAAAGGTCAGTGATTCGCCGTTCTTAGTGATCCACATCCTGGCCGGTTCGAACAGGCCAAATTTCACATCCAGATGGCGGAGGCGAGGGAGGAGGGAAAGGAAAGCTCTCCTTTGATCTACAGTCTCTTTGGAAAAATCAGCTGAGAGTCGGATTTCCAGGGTGCCCAGCCATAGTGGACCTTGCGCTCGGGCTGCCTGCAGCGGTTGGCGAGCCTGACCATGGCGCAGTAGGCAGGCTATGATTAAGGAAGGGCATCCCTTTCCGTCCTGCCTCTTTGGACCGAGTCTGTGCACCCTTTCGAATTCCAGAGGAGTGTCAAATGTTATGTCTGTCAGCTTAGGGAGTATGTCCCAGAGGTAGGAGAGCATGTCCGTGCCCTCTGTGCCTTCTGGAAATCCAAGAAGGCAGATATTGTTCCTGCGGCTTCTATCCTCCAAGTCAGTCAGTTTGCTATGAAGGTGCATGAGTTCCTGGTCTCTGTCAGTCCAGGAAGTTACCTGGGTTTCCACTGATGTCACCCGTTGGTCCAGCCCAGATATTTGCGACTGGAAATCTGCTATCTCCAGGTGCATAGATCTTGTCTCTGCCGTCAGCTCCACCATGGCGCTGTCCATACCCTCCAGTTCGCGTCCTACCGCCAAAATCTCCTGCAATATACGGTCCATGGACGCTCCTTGCGTGCCCTCAGCCATGTTGCCGGTGATGTAGGGGTGGAGTAGAGGGTCCTTCGCCGGGGGATGCTTCTGTTGGCGCAGGGCTTCAGAGGGCTGGTTTACCCGATGATTTGCCTGTCGCTTTGCCCCTGGCCATGGCAGGTTCCACTGCACTGGCAGGAGTCTGAAGGATACTCGTCCTTGACGTGGCAACGTGATAAGTGTTGAAAAAGTGGAGGGGGGGCACCGGGTGGTGAGCAAGTCCTGGTGGGTGCTTCTTTGTTTCCCAAGCGGCCTCAGAGAATTACCATTCGGTGTTAGGATAGAGTATGGGACTAGTTTTTAGGTGCAGTCTCAGGTAGTCCTTGGTAATCTCTCACGTTTTTAAGAGAGGGAGAGGGGCAGTGTAGCAGTACGTTCGGTCAGACAGTGATGAGGAGGCCACTTTTCGCTCAACGTCCCCCGCCTCAACGAGAAAGTCCACAGGGGAGAAGGAGGAGTAGGAGTTCAGGTGGGGTGCGGCCCCCAGGTTGAGTCTCCTGGGCGCTCAGAGGCCCGGTTGTTAGTGTTGCACCCTTCCGCCTCTCCTCTCTCTCCCCCCCGTACTCTCTTTCCTCTTGACTCTTTTTATTGTTTTCTTTTTTTCTTCTGGCGGTTTTATCTACTGTCTTTTCTCTTTTGTCTTGTTTTTTGTTTTCTTCTTCCTTACTCCTCCCTGTGGGCCTCCACTCTGAGAGAAAGTAAGGGTAGAGGAGTAGGTGCAGCAAGGATCAAGGCTCTGGCCTCTGGCCTCTGCTTTGCACCCACTCGACCAGTTGTAGAAGCATGCGTTTGTCCAGGGTCCTCAGGGAGGGGGGGCTCCGTGGCCCGCGGCGTTGCAAGCCGGCGCCCTCGCAGGTGAGAAGATCTTGAAATTCACAGCTGAGCTGTGAGGGCTTTGAGGGCAGGCGGGGGTGTTCCAGGGCGTCCGCCGCCCGAGGGTTTGCAAAAGGGGAAGGCCCGCCTTCGGGACCGAATCCCCCAGCCAGCTAACTAATCGAGGCCGCGGCTTGCTAACTCGCCGCGGGCCTCTGGCGCTTCCTTCGCTCACCCCCGTCTCCTATGGGAGAGCGTCCGTCCTCTGGCCAGGTCCGTGGTCCGTCTTGCCGCAATCTGCGGCGCGTAGCTTGGCAGTAAGTGGGGGAGGGGAGGGCGCAAGGGTGGGCGGGGAGATCTTCCGGGTGCCCGGCACCCCCAAAGGCCGTTGCAAGGGGAGGCGCGTCTCCCGGGTTGGGCCCCCTCGCACTCGAGGCCGCGGCTTACCGTCTCGCCGCAGGCCTCGGTTTTGTCCTCCACTCTCCTCAGTTGTGCTGGGGAGAGCTTACGTCCCCCTCTGGAACTTGCGGATCGCTTGCGCCGCCACTCCTTCACACCTGGGCTAGCCGCCACCCTCGCCACGCGGCCCGCCGCCCTGCGGAGCCCATCTCCTAGGCGGCCATCGCTAGTCGTGGCCAGACCACACCCCCTCTCCCCACTACCTTAATGTTCCCTGCTGCTCAGCCAGTGAGTGAGGTGAATGTATGGTTAGAATGTTGACAGTGTTTGTGCTTGGAAGAGTAGACAATTGGAGTGGAAAGGGCTGAGCAGCAGGATGCTGCTCCTGGTGGGGCTTTATCTGTAACCTACAACTAAGTACCCATCATTGATTGCAACAGTGCACAATGTCCAAGTACCCTGTCATGATCCTAATATCTCCTGAGTAAGAATTCTGGTTAATGGCACAAACCTGACACCACAGACATTGTTCATGAATAAGCTCAGCTCGGATCAGTATATACATACCAAAAGTAGAAGGGGAAAGGGCTGACCCTTAAGAATCTCCACTGAAAAAAGTAGCAGCTGAGGAATGAAATTGCCCTGGTCTGTGACCCAAAAATAAATTGCACACAGTTGAAAGCCTTACCTCAAAGGGTAACCCACTGTTGCAAATGTTTAACTATGGCTATCAACAGATCAGAAGGGTAAGGAAAGCTGACCTACCCAAATACTTCATAGCCAGAGAATTTTCCCAGACATCCAAAACTACTCTTCGAGTGCTCAGGAAAATAATGAGCCTTCACAATCTGTTGTGGTTGTTCTGTGAATGAATGCAACAACTACATCCAACCAGTGGGGTATTTTAATATAGTTTAAACTGCAAGTAAATCCACTCCAACGTTCTATGTTCTGAAGCCAATAACCAGGTCACTCTTAATTTATGTAACAGTACATATGTTATCAGTGCCAAGTTATCACTGAGATGGTGAATTAATCACTTTTAATGGGAGTGTTCTGTTATGTTGTGT
The DNA here is from genome assembly GCF_031143425.1 of Pleurodeles waltl. Lineage (NCBI taxonomy): Eukaryota > Metazoa > Chordata > Amphibia > Caudata > Salamandridae > Pleurodeles > Pleurodeles waltl. The sequence goes on from NC_090444.1 coordinate 1,733,958,085, forward strand.
AGACTTTTCAAGAGACACTGGCTGGTTTTCTCAAACCCTGAGCTCTAAGGACTTTCTCAAAATGCTAATCTGAATCAGACAACCAGTTGCACTACAACCATTTCACATCCCACTGAGAAATATTTTAGCAAGATATGTGGTAGCTAAAGAATAGTCAAATAAGATGTTACAGCAACAATCAGTAGTACACCAAACCCTAGTTTTGGAAGGAATACACACTAGAACACAAAGTATACATTTCAAATATTTATGCTAAAATCAACATCCTATTCTAGTACACAATGGGCCAGATGTAGAAAGGTTCCCTTTTGCGAATTGCAAATTGCGAGTCCCAGCGACTCGCAATTTGCAACTCGCAAAAGGGAAAGCAGAAAGGTGTCTCAGACACCTTCTGCGACTCGCTATGGGGTCGCAAAGACCCACCTCATAAATATTTATGAGGTTGGTCGCAGTTTGCGACCCCATAGCGAGTCTAGGCACTCAAGGGGATGGTGGCCTGCTGGAGACAGCAGACCACCATGTCCGTGACTGCTTTTAAATAAAGCAGTTTTTTTTTTTCTCTTTGCAGCCCGTTTTCCTTTAAGGAAAACGAGCTGCAAATAGAAAAAATACCGAAACCTTTTTGTTTCGGTTTTTTTCCTGCTCTGAAAAAATATTTTTGTTTGCATTCACAAAGGGGAAGGGGTCCCATGGGGACCCCTTCCCGTTTGCGAATGAGTTACCATCCACTTCAAGTGGATGGTGACTGCGAGTTGATTTGCAACCGCTTTTGCGGTCACAAATCAACTCTACATCGCGATGCGGTCGCAAATTGGAAGGGAACACCCCTTCCTATTTGCGAGTCGGAAACACATTTTGCGAGTCGGTTCCGACTCGCAAAATGTGTTTCTGCATCGCGTGAGGCCTTTTGCGCCTTGCAAACGGCATTTTTTGCCGTTTGCGAGGCGCAAAAGGCTACCTACATCTGGCCCAATATGAATTGTCCCCATAATGAAGACAAAGTGTGAATAATAGATACCACTTCAACATGATTGCCTCTGGTACTCCATTGCAGTTCTACCCTCATTCAGCTACTTCTAAGTGCTAAACCAATTTTAGCAAGGCAGAAAATAAAACCAAGATGGTGCACACCTGCAAGCCTGTTTGAACGGTGAAGTTCTATGTTTAGTAAAATAGCAAAGTCTCCTATACTTGTCTCAAGAGGCCTGCTGCACTGATAAGTAAGGGAGCTAAGGCCAAGGGCCTCTGGTCTCAGTAACCTTCAATAGGAACTGGAGATCTGGGGCCAGATGTAGGAAAGGATTTGCAACTCGCAAACGGCAAAAACTGCCGTTTGCGAGTTGCAAATCGCATTTTCCTATGCAGAAATGCATTCTGCGAGTCGGACCGACTCGCAAAATGCATTTCAGAATCGCAAATAGGAAGGGGTGTTCCCTTCCTATTTGCGATTCCTAGTGGTATGCAATACCATTTGCGACCGCATATGTGGTCGCAAATGGTGTTGCAGTTACCATCCACTTCAAGTGGATGGTAACCCACTCGCAAATTGGAAGGGGTGCCCATGGGACCCCTTCCAGTTTGTGACTGGACCCAAAAACATTTTTTCAGGGGAGGGAGTGGTCCAAAGGACCACTCCCTGCCCTGAAAAAATACCGAAACTAAAGGTTTCATTTTTTTTTTTAAGTGCAGCTCGTTTTCCTTTAACCCCTTCTGTGCCGCGGACGTAGTGGTTACGTCCTGCGGCACAGTGCTGCTGTGCCGAGGACGTAACCACTACGTCCTCGGCACACAGCCCAGAGGGAGCGCTCTCGCTCCCTCTGTGGGGTTCCCCCCCACCCCCCCAAGTCAGGAATGGAAGGGGAAGCCCTTCCCCTCCCACCCCCGACCCCCCCCAACCCCCCCTGTGATGTCAGCGCGCGAGCGCGCGCTGATTAGTCACAGGGTCTCCCCCATCGCGCTGGAAGCAGAGCTTCCAGCGCGATTGAAAAAGAAATGCTTTTGCATTTCTTTTTCAATCCCATGGGGGAGGCCCCGAGAGGCTTCAAAGGGAAGGAAATGTATTTCCTTCCCTTTGAAGTCTCTCACAGGTTTCAAAAGCTGGATTGCTTGCAATCCGGCTTTTGAAACCCCACTAGACACCAGGGATTTTTTTTTTCTTTCTTGAAATTGGCAAAAGGGAGCGACCCCTTGGGCAAGGGTCGCTCCCAGGGGGGCATTTTTTTAGGAAGGCCTTTTCTGCCCCCCCTGGGGGCAGATTGGCCTATTATTAGGCCGATCTGCCCCCAGGGGGGGCAGAAACCTCTAGGCACCAGGGACCATTTTTTTTTTATTTTTTTTTTGGTGATGAATTCTTTTTTTTTAGGTGGGGAGCGATCCCTTAGGCAAGGGTCGCTCCCCTACGGGGCAATATATATTTAGGCCATTTCTGCCCCCCTTGGGGGCAGATTGGCCTATTTTGATAAGGCCAATCTGCCCCCAAGGGGGGCAGAAACCATTAGACACCAGGGAGTTTGTTTTTGCGCGCGAATGTCACGCAACAAAGCGACCCCTTTGGCAAGGGTCGCTCCCAGGGGGGGCAATTTTTTGGGAAGGCCTTTTCTGCCCCCCCTGGGGGCAGATCGGCCTATTATTAGGCCGATCTGCCCCCAGGGGGGGAAGAAACCTCTAGGCGCCAGGGCAATTTTTTTTTTTTTTTTTTTTTTTTTTGTTCTTTTTTTTTTTTTTAGAGATGGGGAGCGACCCATCAGGCAAGGGTCGCTCCCCTGGGGGGCAAATTGTATTTAGACCATTTCTGCCCCCCTGGGGGCAGATTGGCCGATTTTAGGTCAATCTGCCCCCAAGGGGGCAGAAACCACTAGGCACCGGGGATTTGTTTTTTGGCGCCAATGTCACGCAGGGGGAGCGACCCCGTAGGCAAGGGTCGCTCCCGGGGGGGGTGTGGGGGGGCAAATTTATTTTAGGCCATTTCTGCCCCCCGGGGGACAGATCGGCCTATTATTAGGCCGAACTGCCCCCGGGGGGGGGCAGAACACTCTAGGCGCCAGGGCAATTTTTTTTTTGTGTTTTTTTTTTTTGTTGTTTATTTTTTTTAGAGATGGGGAGCGACCCATCAGGCAAGGGTCGCTCCCCTGGGGGGGCAAATTGTATTTAGACCATTTCTGCACCCCTGGGGGCAGATTGGCCAATTTTAGGTCAATCTGCCCCCAAGGGGGCAGAAACCACAAGGCACCGGGGATTTGTTTTTTGGCGCCAATGTCACGCAGGGGGAGCGACCCCGTAGGCAAGGGTCGCTCCCGGGGGGGGGTGTGCCGGTTGGGGGGGCAAATTTATTTTAGGCCATTTCTGCCCCCCCGGGGGACAGATCGGCCTATTTTTAGGCCGAACTGCCCCCGGGGGGGGGCAGAACACTCTAGGCGCCAGGGCAATTTTTTTTGGGTGTTTTTTTTTTTGTTGTTTCTTTTTTTAGAGATGGGGAGCGACCCATCAGGCAAGGGTCGCTCCCCTGGGGGGGCAAATTGTATTTATACTATTTCTGCCCCCCTGGGGGCAGATTGGCCAATTTTAGGTCAATCTGCCCCCTAGGGGGCAGAAACCACTAGGCACCGGGGATTTGTTTTTTGGCGCCAATGTCACGCAGGGGGAGCGACCCCGTAGGCAAGGGTCGCTCCCGGGGGGGGGGTGTGGGGGTTGGGGGGGCAAATTTATTTTAGGCCATTTCTGCCCCCCCGGGGGACAGATCGGCCTATTATTAGGCCGAACTGCCCCCGGGGGGGGGCAGAACACTCTAGGCGCCAGGGCAATTTTTTTTTTTGTGTTTTTTTTTTTTGTTGTTTCTTTTTTTAGAGATGGGGAGCGACCCATCAGGCAAGGGTCGCTCCCCTGGGGGGGCAAATTGTATTTAGACCATTTCTGCCCCCCTGGGGGCAGATTGGCCAATTTTGGGTCAATCTGCCCCCAAGGGGGCAGAAACCACAAGGCACCGGGGATTTGTTTTTTGGCGCCAATGTCACGCAGGGGGAGCGACCCCGTAGGCAAGGGTCGCTCCCGGGGGGGGGGGTGTGGGGGTTGGCGGGGCAAATTTATTTTAGGCCATTTCTGCCCCCCCGGGGGACAGATCGGCCTATTTTTAGGCCGAACTGCCCCCGGGGGGGGGGCAGAACACTCTAGGCGCCAGGGCAAATTTTTTTTTGTGTTTTTTTTTTTTGTTGTTTCTTTTTTTAGAGATGGGGAGCGACCCATCAGGCAAGGGTCGCTCCCCTGGGGGGGCAAATTGTATTTAGACCATTTCTGCCCCCCTGGGGGCAGATTGGCCAATTTTAGGTCAATCTGCCCCCTAGGGGGCAGAAACCACTAGGCACCGGGGATTTGTTTTTTGGCGCCAATGTCACGCAGGGGGAGCGACCCCGTAGGCAAGGGTCGCTCCCGGGGGGGGTGGAGGTTGGGGGGGCAAATTTATTTTAGGCCATTTCTGCCCCCCCGGGGGACAGATCGCCCTATTATTAGGCCGAACTGCCCCCGGGGGGGGGGCAGAACACTCTAGGCGCCAGGGCAATTTTTTTTTTGTGTTTTTTTTTTTTGTTGTTTCTTTTTTTAGAGATGGGGAGCGACCCATCAGGCAAGGGTCGCTCCCCTGGGGGGGCAAATTGTATTTAGACCATTTCTGCCCCCCTGGGGGCAGATTGGCCAATTTTAGGTCAATCTGCCCCCAAGGGGGCAGAAACCACTAGGCACCGGGGATTTGTTTTTTGGCGCCAATGTCACGCAGGGGGAGCGACCCCGTAGGCAAGGGTCGCTCCCGGGGGGGGATGGGGGTTGGGGGGGCAAATTTATTTTAGGCCATTTCTGCCCCCCCGGGGGACAGATCGGCCTATTATTAGGCCGAACTGCCCCCGGGGGGGGGGGCAGAACACTCTAGGCGCCAGGGCAATTTTTTTTTTGTGTTTCTTTTTTTTTTGTTGTTTCTTTTTTTAGAGATGGGGAGCGACCCATCAGGCAAGGGTCGCTCCCCTGGGGGGGCAAATTGTATTTAGACCATTTCTGCCCCCCTGGGGGCAGATTGGCCAATTTTAGGTCAATCTGCCCCCTAGGGGGCAGAAACCACTAGGCACCGGGGATTTGTTTTTTGGCGCCAATGTCACGCAGGGGGAGCGACCCCGTAGGCAAGGGTCGCTCCCGGGGGGGGGTGGAGGTTGGGGGGACAAATTTATTTTAGGCCATTTCTGCCCCCCCGGGGGACAGATCGGCCTATTATTAGGCCGAACTGCCCCCGGGGGGGGGGCAGAACACTCTAGGCGCCAGGACAATTTTTTTTTTGTGTTTTTTTTTTTTGTTGTTTCTTTTTTTAGAGATGGGGAGCGACCCATCAGGCAAGGGTCGCTCCCCTGGGGGGGGCAAATTGTATTTAGACCATTTCTGCCCCCCTGGGGGCAGATTGGCCAATTTTAGGTCAATCTTCCCCCTAGGGGGCAGAAACCACTAGGCACCGGGGATTTGTTTTTTGGCGCCAATGTCACGCAGGGGGAGCGACCCCGTAGGCAAGGGTCGCTCCCGGGGGGGGGTGGAGGTTGGGGGGGCAAATTTATTTTAGGCCATTTCTGCCCCCCCGGGGGACAGATCGCCCTATTATTAGGCCGAACTGCCCCCGGGGGGGGGCAGAACACTCTAGGCGCCAGGGCAATTTTTTTTTTGTGTTTTTTTTTTTGTTGTTTCTTTTTTTAGAGATGGGGAGCGACCCATCAGGCAAGGGTCGCTCCCCTGGGGGGGCAAATTGTATTTAGACCATTTCTGCCCCTTGGGGGCAGATTGGCCAATTTTAGGTCAATCTGCCCCCAAGGGGGCAGAAACCACTAGGCACCGGGGATTTGTTTTTTAGCGCCAATGTCACGCAGGGGGAGCGACCCCGTAGGCAAGGGTCGCTCCCGGGGGGGGGGGTGGGGGTTGGGGGGGCAAATTTATTTTAGGCCATTTCTGCCCCCCCGGGGGACAGATGGGCCTATTATTAGGCCGAACTGCCCCCCGGGGGGGGCAGAACACTCTAGGCACCAGGGCAATTTTTTTTTTGTGTGTTTTTTTTTTTGTTGTTTCTTTTTTTAGAGATGGGGAGCGACCCATCAGGCAAGGGTCGCTCCCCTGGGGGGGCAAATTGTATTTAGACCATTTCTGCCCCCCTGGGGGCAGATTGGCCAATTTTAGGTCAATCTGCCCCCAAGGGGGCAGAAACCACTAGGCACCGGGGATTTGTTTTTTGGCGCCAATGTCACGCAGGGGGAGCGACCCCGTAGGCAAGGGTCGCTCCCGGGGGGGGGATGGGGGTTGGGGGGGCAAATTTATTTTAGGCCATTTCTGCCCCCCCGGGGGACAGATCGGCCTATTATTAGGCCGAACTGCCCCCGGGGGGGGGGGGGGGCAGAACACTCTAGGCACCAGGGCAATATTTTTTTGTGTTTTTTTTTTTTTGTTGTTTCTTTTTTTAGAGATGGGGAGCGACCCATCAGGCAAAGGTCGCTCCCCTGGGGGGGCAAATTGTATTTAGACCATTTCTGCCCCCCTGGGGGCAGATTGGCAAATTTTAGGTCAATCTGCCCCCAAGGGGGCAGAAACCACTAGGCACCGGGGATTTGTTTTTTGGCGCCAATGTCACGCAGGGGGAGCGACCCCGTAGGCAAGGGTCGCTCCCAGGGGGGAGGTGGGGGTTGGGGGGGCAAATTTATTTTAGGCCATTTCTGCCCCCCCGGGGGAGGGGGGCAGAAACCTCTAGGCGCCAGGGGAATTTTTCTTTTTTTTCTTTTTTTTTTTCTTTGTTTTTTTTTTTTAGAGATGGGGAGCGACCCATCAGGCAAAAGTCGCTCCCCTGGGGGACAAATTGTATTTAGGCCATTTCTGCCCCCCTTGGGGGCAGATTGGCTGAGTTTAGGTCAACCTGCCCCCAAGGGGGCAGAAACCACTAGGCACCGGGGATTTGTTTTTTGGTGCCAATGTCACGCAGGGGGAGCGACCCCGTAGGCAAGGGTCGCTCCCGGCGGGGGAGGGTGGGGGTTGGGGGGGCAAATTTATTTTAGGGCATTTCTGCCCCCCCCCCCCCTGGGGCCGGCTGAGCTACAGGCCAAACACCACAGGTAGGCACCTTGCAAAAAACACCTCTGTTTTCTGTGAAAAAATATGTTGTGTCCACGTTGTGTTTTGGGCCATTTCCTTTTGTGGGCGCTAGGCCTACCCACAGATGTGATGTACCATTTTTATCGAGAGACTTAGGGGAACGCTGGGTGGAAGGAAATTTGTGGCTCCTCTCAGATTCCAGAACTTTCTGTCACCGAAATGAGAGGAAAAAGTGTTTTTTGGGCCAAATTTTGATGTTTGCAAAGGATTCTGGGTAACATAACCTGGTCAGAGCCCCGCAAGTCACCCCATCTTGGATTCCCCTGGGTTTCTAGTTTTCAAAAATGCACTGGTTTGCTAGGTTTCCTCACGTGTCGGCTGAGCTACAGGCCAAAATCCACAGGTAGGCACTGCTTTTTATAAAAAAATGTGATGTGTCCACGTTGTGTTTTGGGCCCTTTCCTTTCGTGGGCGCTAGTCCTACCCACACAAGTGAGGTATCATTTTTATCGGGAGACTTGGGGGAACGCTGGGTAGAAGGAAATTTGTGGCTCCTCTCAGATTCCAGAACTTTCTGCCACAGAAATGTGAGTAACATGTGTATTTTTAGCCAAATTTTGAGGTTTGCAAAGGATTCTGGGTAACAGAACCTGGTCCGAGCCCCGCAAGTCACCCCTCCTTGGATTCCCCTAGGTCTCTAGTTTTCAGAAATGCACAGGTTTGGTAGGTTTCCCTAGGTGCCGGCTCAGCTAGAGGCCAAAATCTACAGGTAGGCACTTCGCAAAAAACACCTCTTTTTTTTTCCAAAATTTAGGATGTGTCCACGTTGCGCTTTGGGGTGTTTCCTGTCGCCGGCGCTAGGCCTACCCACGCAAGTGAGGTATCATTTTTATCGGGAGACTTGGGGGAACGCTGGGTGGAAGGAAATGTGTAGCTCCTCTCAGATTCCAGAACTTTCTGCCACAGAAATGTGAGGGACATGTGTTTTTTTAGCCAAATTTTGAGGTTTGCAAAGGATTCTGGGTAACAGAACCTGGTCCGAGCCCCGCAAGTCACCCCTCCTTGGATTCCCCTAGGTCTCTAGTTTTCAGAAATGCACAGGTTTGGTAGGTTTCCCTAGGTGCCGGCTGAGCTAGAGGCCAAAATCTACAGGTAGGCACTTCGCAAAAAACACCTCTGTTTTTTTCCAAAATTTAGGATGTGTCCACGTTGCGCTTTGGGGTGTTTCCTGTCGCCGGCGCTAGGCCTACCCACGCAAGTGAGGTATCATTTTTATCGGGAGACTTGGGGGAACGCTGGGTAGAAGGAAATTTGTGGCTCCTCTCAGATTCCAGAACTTTCTGCCACAGAAATGTGAGTAACATGTGTATTTTTAGCCAAATTTTGAGGTTTGCAAAGGATTCTGGGTAACAGAACCTGGTCCGAGCCCCGCAAGTCACCCCTCCTTGGATTCCCCTAGGTCTCTAGTTTTCAGAAATGCACAGGTTTGGTAGGTTTCCCTAGGTGCCGGCTGAGCTAGAGGCCAAAATCTACAGGTAGGCACTTTGCAAAAAACACCTCTGTTTTTTTCCAAAATTTAGGATGTGTCCACGTTGCGCTTTGGGGTGTTTCCTGTCGCGGGCGCTAGGCCTACCCACGCAAGTGAGGTATCATTTTTATCGGGAGACTTGGGGGAACGCTGGGTGGAAGGAAATTTGTAGCTCCTCTCAGATTCCAGAACTTTCTGCCACAGAAATGTGAGGGACATGTGTTTTTTAAGCCAAATTTTGAGGTTTGCAAAGGATTCTGGGTAACAGAACCTGGTCCGAGCCACACAAGTCACCCCTCCTTGGATTCCACTAGGTCTCTAGTTTTCAGAAATGTACAGGTTTGGTAGGTTTCCCTAGGTGGCGGCTGAGCTAGAGGCCAAAATCTACAGGTAGTCACTTTGCTAAAAACAGCTCTGTTTTCTGTGATATGTCCACGTTGTGTTTTGGGGCATATCCTGTCGCGGGCGCTAGGCCTACCCACACAAGTGAGGTATCATTTTTATCGGGAGACGTGGGGGAACGCTGGGTGGAAGGAAATTTGTGGCTCCTCTCAGATTCCAGAACTTTCTGCCACAGAAATGTGAGGAACATGTGTTTTTTTAGCCAAATTTTGAGGTTTGCAAAGGATTCTGGGTAACAGAACCTGGTCCGAGCCACACAAGTCACCCCTCCTTGGATTCCCCTAGGTCTCTAGTTTTCAGAAATGTACAGGTTTGGTAGGTTTCCCTAGGTGCCGGCTGAGCTAGAGGCCAAAATCTACAGGTAGTCACTTTGCTAAAAACAGCTCTGTTTTCTGTGATATGTCCACGTTGTGTTTTGGGGCATATCCTGTCGCGGGCGCTAGGCCTACCCACACAAGTGAGGTATCATTTTTATCGGGAGACGTGGGGGAACGCTGGGTGGAAGGAAATTTGTGGCTCCTCTCAGATTCCAGAACTTTCTGCCACAGAAATGTGAGGAACATGTGTTTTTTTAGCCAAATTTTGAGATTTGCAAAGGATTCTGGGTAACAGAACCTGGTCCGAGCCCCGCAAGTCACCCCTCCTTGGATTCCCCTAGGTCTCTAGTTTTCAGAAATGCACAGGTTTGGTAGGTTTCCCTAGGTGGCGGCTGAGCTAGAGGCCAAAATCTACAGGTAGTCACTTTGCTAAAAACAGCTCTGTTTTCTGTGATATGTCCACGTTGTGTTTTGGGGCATATCCTGTCGCGGGCGCTAGGCCTACCCACACAAGTGAGGTATCATTTTTATCGGGAGACGTGGGGGAACGCTGGGTGGAAGGACATTTGTGGCTCCTCTCAGATTCCAGAACTTTCTGCCACAGAAATGTGAGGAACATGTGTTTTTTTAGCCAAATTTTGAGATTTGCAAAGGATTCTGGGTAACAGAACCTGGTCCAAGCCCCGCAAGTCACCCCTCCTTGGATTCCCCTAGGTCTCTAGTTTTCAGAAATGCACAGGTTTGGTAGGTTTCCCTAGGTGGCGGCTGAGCTAGAGGCCAAAATCTACAGGTAGTCACTTTGCTAAAAACAGCTCTGTTTTCTGTGATAGGTCCACGTTGTGTTTTGGGGCATATCCTGTCGCGGGCGCTAGGCCTACCCACACAAGTGAGGTATCATTTTTATCGGGAGACGTTGGGGAACGCTGGGTGGAAGGAAATTTGTGGCTCCTCTCAGATTCCAGAACTTTCTGCCACAGAAATGTGAGGAACATGTGTTTTTTTAGCCAAATTTTGAGGTTTGCAAAGGATTCTGGGTAACAGAACCTGGTCCGAGCCACACAAGTCACCCCTCCTTGGATTCCCCTAGGTCTCTAGTTTTCGGAAATGTACAGGTTTGGTAGGTTTCCCTAGGTGCCGGCTGAGCTAGAGGCCAAAATCTACAGGTAGTCACTTTGCTAAAAACAGCTCTGTTTTCTGTGATATGTCCACGTTGTGTTTTGGGGCATATCCTGTCGCGGGCGCTAGGCCTACCCACACAAGTGAGGTATCATTTTTATCGGGAGACGTGGGGGAACGCTGGGTGGAAGGAAATTCGTGGCTCCTCTCAGATTCCAGAACTTTCTGCCACAGAAATGTGAGGAACATGTGTTTTTTTAGCCAAATTTTGAGATTTGCAAAGGATTCTGGGTAACAGAACCTGGTCCGAGCCCCGCAAGTCACCCCTCCTTGGATTCCCCTAGGTCTCTAGTTTTCAGAAATGCACAGGTTTGGTAGGTTTCCCTAGGTGGCGGCTGAGCTAGAGGCCAAAATCTACAGGTAGTCACTTTGCTAAAAACAGCTCTGTTTTCTGTGATATGTCCACGTTGTGTTTTGGGGCATATCCTGTCGCGGGCGCTAGGCCTACCCACACAAGTGAGGTATCATTTTTATCGGGAGACGTGGGGGAATGCTGGGTGGAAGGAAATTTGTGGCTCCTCTCAGATTCCAGAACTTTCTGCCACAGAAATGTGAGGAACATGTGTTTTTTTAGCCAAATTTTGAGGTTTGCAAAGGATTCTGGGTAACAGAACCTGGTCCGAGCCCCGCAAGTCACCCCTCCTTGGATTCCCCTAGGTCTCTAGTTTTCAGAAATGCACAGGTTTGGTAGGTTTCCCTAGGTGGCGGCTGAGCTAGATGCCAAAATCTACAGGTAGTCACTTTGCTAAAAACAGCTCTGTTTTCTGTGATATGTCCACGTTGTGTTTTGGGGCATATCCTGTCGCGGGCGCTAGGCCTACCCACACAAGTGAGGTATCATTTTTATCGGGAGACGTGGGGGAACGCTGGGTGGAAGGAAATTTTTGGCTCCTCTCAGATTCCAGAACTTTCTGCCACAGAAATGTGAGGAACATGTGTTTTTTTAGCCAAATTTTGAGATTTGCAAAGGATTCTGGGTAACAGAACCTGGTCCGAGCCCCGCAAGTCACCCCTCTTTGGATTCCCCTAGGTCTCTAGTTTTCAGAAATGCACAGGTTTGGTAGGTTTACCTAGGTAGCGGCTGAGCTAGAGGCCAAAATCTACAAGTAGTCACTTTGCTAAAAACAGCTCTGTTTTCTGTGATATGTCCACGTTGTGTTTTGGGGCATATCCTGTCGCGGGCGCTAGGCCTACCCACACAAGTGAGGTATCATTTTTATCGGGAGACATGGGTGAACGCTGGGTGGAAGGAAATTTGTGGCTCCTCTCAGATTCTAGAACTTTCTGCCACAGAAATGTGAGGAACATGTGTTTTTTTAGCCAAATTTTGAGGTTTGCAAAGGATTCTGGGTAACAGAACCTGGTCCGAACCCCGCAAGTCACCCCTCCTTGGATTCCCCTAGGTCTCTAGTTTTCAGAAATGCACAGGTTTGGTAGGTTTCCCTAGGTGGCGGCTGAGCTAGAGGCCAAAATCTACAGGTAGTCACTTTGCTAAAAACAGCTCTGTTTTCTGTGATATGTCCACGTTGTGTTTTGGGGCATATCCTGTCGCGGGCGCTAGGCCTACCCACACAAGTGAGGTATCATTTTTATCGGGAGACGTGGGGGAACGCTGGGTGGAAGGAAATTTGTGGCTCCTCTCAGATTCCAGAACTTTCTGCCACAGAAATGTGAGGAACATGTGTTTTTTTAGCGAAATTTTGAGGTTTGCAAAGGATTCTGGGTAACAGAACCTGGTCCGAGCCCCGCAAGTCACCCCTCCTTGGATTCCACTAGGTCTCTAGTTTTCAGAAATGCACAGGTTTGGTAGGTTTCCCTAGGTGGCGGCTGAGCTAGAGGCCAAAATCTACAGGTAGTCACTTTGCTAAAAACAGCTCTGTTTTCTGTGATATGTCCACGTTGTGTTTTGGGGTATATCCTGTCGCGGGCGCTAGGCCTACCCACACAAGTGAGGTATCATTTTTATCGGGAGACGTGGGGGAACGCTGGGTGGAAGGAAATTTGTGGCTCCTCTCAGATTCCAGAACTTTCTGCCACAGAAATGTGAGGAACATGTGTTTTTTTAGCCAAATTTTGAGGTTTGCAAAGGATTCTGGGTAACAGAACCTGGTCCGAACCCCGCAAGTCACCCCTCCTTGGATTCCCCTAGGTCTCTAGTTTTCAGAAATGCACAGGTTTGGTAGGTTTCCCTAGGTGGCGGCTGAGCTAGAGGCCAAAATCTACAGGTAGTCACTTTGCTAAAAACAGCTCTGTTTTCTGTGATATGTCCACGTTGTGTTTTGGGGCATATCCTGTCGCGGGCGCTAGGCCTACCCACACAAGTGAGGTATCATTTTTATCGGGAGACGTGGGGGAACGCTGGGTGGAAGGAAATTTGTGGCTCCTCTCAGATTCCAGAACTTTCTGCCACAGAAATGTGAGGAACATGTGTTTTTTTAGCGAAATTTTGAGGTTTGCAAAGGATTCTGGGTAACAGAACCTGGTCCGAGCCCCGCAAGTCACCCCTCCTTGGATTCCCCTAGGTCTCTAGTTTTCAGAAATGCACAGGTTTGGTAGGTTTCCCTAGGTGGCGGCTGAGCTAGAGGCCAAAATCTACAGGTAGTCACTTTGCTAAAAACAGCTCTGTTTTCTGTGATATGTCCACGTTGTGTTTTGGGGTATATCCTGTCGCGGGCGCTAGGCCTACCCACACAAGTGAGGTATCATTTTTATCGGGAGACGTGGGGGAACGCTGGGTGGAAGGAAATTTGTGGCTCCTCTCAGATTCCAGAACTTTCTGCCACAGAAATGTGAGGAACATGTGTTTTTTTAGCCAAATTTTGAGGTTTGCAAAGGATTCTGGGTAACAGAACCTGGTCCGAGCCACACAAGTCACCCCTCCTTGGATTCCCCTATGTCTCTAGTTTTCAGAAATGCACAGGTTTGGTAGGTTTCCCTAGGTGGCGGCTGAGCTAGAGGCCAAAATCTACAGGTAGTCACTTTGCTAAAAACAGCTCTGTTTTCTGTGATGTGTCCACGTTGTGTTTTGGGGCATATCCTGTCGCGGGTGCTAGGCCTACCCACACAAGTGAGGTATCATTTTTATCGGGAGACGTGGGGGAACGCTGGGTGGAAGGAAATTTGTGGCTCCTCTCAGATTCCAGAACTTTCTGCCACAGAAATGTGAGGAACATGTGTTGTTTTAGCCAAATTTTGAGGTTTGCAAAGGATTCTGGGTAACAGAACCTGGTCCGAGCCACACAAGTCACCCCTCCTTGGATTCCCCTAGGTCTCTAGTTTTCAGAAATGCACAGGTTTGGTAGGTTTCCCTAGGTGGCGGCTGAGCTAGAGGCCAAAATCTACAGGTAGTCACTTTGCTAAAAACAGCTCTGTTTTCTGTGATGTGTCCATGTTGTGTTTTGGGGCATATCCTGTCGCGGGTGCTAGGCCTACCCACACAAGTGAGGTACCATTTTTATCGGGAGACTTGGGGGAACATAGATTAGCAAAACAAGTACTATTGCCCCTTGTCTTTCTCCACATTTTTTCCTTCCAAATATAGGAGTGTGTGTAAAAAAGACATCTATTTGAGAAATTCCCTGTAATTCACGTGCTACTATGGTCACCCCGGAATTCAGAGATGTGCAAATAACCACTGCTCCTCAACACCTTTTCTTGTGCCCTTTTTGGAAATGCAAAGGTTTTCTTGATAGCAATTTTTTACTCCTTATATTTCAGCAAATGAATTGCTGTATACCCGGTATAGAATGAAAACGCACTGCAGGGTGCAGCTCATTTATTGGCTCTGGGTTCCTCGGGTTCTTGATGAACCTACAAGCCCTATATATCCCCGCAACCAGAGGAGTCCAGCAGACGTAACGGTATATTGCTTTCGATAATCTGACATTGCAGGGAAAAGTTACAGAGTAAAACGTAGAGAAAAATTGATGGTTTTTTCACCTCAATTTCAATATTTTTCTTTTTCAGCTGTTATTTTCTGTAGGAAACCCTTGTAGGATCTACACAAATGACCCCTTGCTGAATTCAGAATTTTGTCTACTTTTCAGAAATGTTTAGGTTTCTGGGATCCAGCATTGGTTTCATGACCATTCCTGTCACTGACTGGAAGGAGGCTGAAAGCACAAAAAATTGCACAAATGGGGTATGCCCCAGTAAAATGCCAAAATTGTGTTGAAAAATTGGGTTTTCTGATTCAAGTCTGCCTGTTCCTGAAAGCTGGGAAGCTGCTGAGTTTAGCACCGCAAACCCTTTGTTGATGCCATTTTCAGGGGAAAAACCACAAGCCTTCTTCTGCAGCCACTTTTTCCAATTTTTTTGAAAAAAACGAAATTGTCACTGTATTTTGGCCAATTTCTTGGCCTCCTTCAAGGGAACCCACAAAGTCTGGGTACCTCTAGAATCCCTAGGATGTTGGAAAAAAAGGACGCAAATTTGGCTTGGTTAGCTTATGTGGACAAAAAGTTATGAGGGCCTAAGCGCGAACTGCCCCAAATAGGCAAAAAAAGGCCCGGCACAGGAGGGGGAAAAGGCCTGGCAGCGAAGGGGTTAAGGAAAACGGGCTACACTTAAAAAAAAAAAAACTGCTTTATTTAAAGCAGTCACTAACACGGAGGTCTGCTGACTACAGCAGGCCTCCATGTTTGCGAGTGCCCATAGTCGGTATGGGGCCGCAATTTGCGACCCACCTCATTAATATTAATGAGGTGGGTCATTGCGACCCCATACCGACTCGCAGACGGTGTCTGAGACACCGTTCTGCATAACATTTTGCGAGTTGCAAATAGCGAGTCGCTACGACTCGCTATTTGCAACTCGCAAAATGCTTCTTTACTACATCTGGCCCCTGATTCGGTACGGCCTCTCCCAGTGTCGCCTAGCATGAAGACTCCTCTCTGCCCTTCAACTTCTGTGCTTGAATTTTAAAACAATCTCATTATTGTTAAAAACCTTTAGCTGAAACAATTAACATAAAGTTGCCTGATTCTCGTCGTACAAGACTAAGGGCCACATATACAAAGCATTTTTCTAGTCGCAAACGGGCCGATTCGCAGAATCGGCCCGTTTGCGACTAGAAAATTGCTTTATGGGATGTACAAGGCCCAAATTGCGATTCGGTAACTTGTTACAGATCACAATTTGGGTTTCGCGATTTGGTATTGGGAAGGGGCGTATTCAGGGCGTCCCTTCCTAATACCGAATCTAAATGGTATGTATGATTGTTTTGTGACCGTGAATGCGGTCGCAAAACAATCGCTGTTAGCACCAATTTCAAATTGGTGCTAACCCATTCCCCTTTGTGAATGAATGCGAAAACTTTTTGAAGAGTAAGCAGTGGCCCCACGGACCACTGCCTACTCTTCAAAAATGAAACTGAAATGTTTCATTTTCTTTCTTTTTCAATGCAGCCTGTTTTCCTTTAAGGAAAACGGGCTGCGTTTAACCGCTTAGGTGCGGGCGTCGGCCACTGGCCGACGCCCACACACCCTCCCTGGTGCGGGTCACGACCAGTGGCCGACACCAGGAAGGGTATCAATAAATCCTCGGGTGCGTCGCACCCGAGGATTTATTTATTTTTTTAAACCCCCCCCGGGAGACATAGGAAGCTTCCGTGTCTCCCCCCGCCCCCCCCACCCGCCCCTTTGTGACGTCAGCGCGCCTCGCGGCGCGCTGACGTTGCAAAGGTGTTTTCCCCATCAAAGCAGGAAGCAGCCTTGCGGCCGCTTCCTGCTTTGATGGGGAAAACGGCCTTTCTCACGTTCGGGAAGGCCTCGTAAGAAAGGGGAGTGTCTCCCCTTTCTTACGAGGCCTTCCTGAAAGTGTTTCCTGGCCCCCCGGTCGCAGCTGTGCTGCGATCGGGGGCCAGGAAACACTTTCAGGTTTCCTGGCCCCCCGATCGCAGCACAGCTGCGATCGGGGGGCCAGGAAACACTTTGAAAAGGCCTCGTAAGAAAGGGGAGACTCTCCCCTTTCTTACGAGGCCTTCTCAAACTGTTTCTGGCCCCCGATCGCAGCTGTGCTGCGATCGGGGGCCAGAAACAGTTTGAGAAGGCCTCGTAAGAAAGGGGGAGAGTCTCCCCTTTCTTACGAGGCCTTCTCAAAGTGTTTCCTGGCCCCCGATCGCAGCACAGCTGCGATCGGGGCCAGGAAACACCACTAGATGCCAGGGATTTCACTTTGGGGGGGCGGCCCCCTCGGAAAACGGGCCGCCCCCCCCCGGGGGCATAATTAATAAAAAAAAAAAACGTAGGTGCCCCCTGGGGGGGGGGGGCGCGATCGCGCCCCCCCCCCAGGGGATTGTTTTTTTTATTTTTTTAAAATAATAAAAATGACAGGGGGTCGCCCGTGGGCAGGGTGACCCCCTGTGGGGGCAATTTTTTTTTTAGATGTTGTAGGGTTTCCCTGGGGGCCATTTTGGCCCCCAAGGAAACCATACAACAACTAAAAAAAATAGATCTATATATAGATCTATATTTATATATCTATGTAGATAGATATATCTATGTACATGGATATATCTATAGATATATCTATGTACATAGATATATATATATATATATAGAGGTAGATCTATATATACCAAAGAGATTTATAAAGTGTGCTACTCACCTGTGAGGGTCTCAAGGCGCTTGGGGGGGGGCGGGGGGAGGGAAAGGGGCTGGGAGGTTCACTGTTCGAAAAGCCAGGTTTTGAGGCCCTTCCTGAAAAGAAGTAGGTTTTGGGTCTTGCGAAGGTGGGTTGTGAGGGCGTTCCAGGTTTTGGGTGCAAGGTAGGAGAAGGATCTGCCCCCAGTGGTGGTGTGTTTGATGCGGGGGACAGAGGCGAGAGAGAGGTCAGCTGAGCGGACGTTTCGTGTGGGGGTGTGGAAGGTGACTCTCGTTGAGGTAGGCAGGGCCTGTGTTGTGGAGTGATTTGTGTGCGAGGATGAGGATCTTGAAGGTGATCCTTTTGTCAATGGGGAGCCAGTGGAGGGATTTGAGGTGTGGAGAGATGTGTTCGTGTCGGCGGAGGTCGAGGATGAGTCGTGCTGCTGAGTTCTAGATGCGTGTAGTTTGCGCTTGAGTTTTAGAGTGGTGCCGGCGTAGAGGGCGTTTCCGTAATCAAGCCTGCTGCTGATGTGTGCGTGAGTGACAGTTTTTCTGGTCTCTGTGGGGATCCATTTGAATGTTTTTCAGTATACGGAGTGTGTTGAAGCATGAGGAGGTGAGAGCGTTGATTTGTTGGGTCATCGAGAGGGAGGAGTCTAGGATGATGCTGAGGTTGCGTGCGTGGTTGGCGGGGTGGGTGCAGGGCCTAGCGTGGTGGGCCACCATGAGGGGTCCCAGGTGTTTTTGTGTGGGCCAAAGAGGATTATTTCGGTTTTGCTTGAGTTGAGTTTCAGGTGATTGGCTGTCATATATATATCACTTTTGTCAATATGTGTGTGGTTTCCCTGGGGGGAAAAGGGTCCGACTTGTCTAGTGGCAGTTTTTGTGCCATAAAGAAGCGCAGAAGGTTTATATGCCTACTGCAAAGAGCAAATCTGTATTTTATGTAAATAGCTGAGTACATTAGCAAAGTCTATGGAGAGATGAAGGGCACTTTTGCTGGGTGGTAATGAGGGAATCCGAGGAGGAGGGAGTGGGAGCACCAATAATGATTGTTGGACTGGGCGCAGGAGGTGCTAAAGACTGTGACGAATGGTATGTGACAAGGTGTTTTTTGAGTGTCTTGAAAGTACGTGCTGATTGAGGGAAGAAGCGCAGGTAAGGTGGCCTCTACTGTTGCACGTATCTCACACACCATCGATTTTGTGACTGTCTACGTAGGCTAGTGTTTTAGAGCAACAGTTTAGCCAATAGCAGAGATGGCATCTTGATGGATGACTGCTGCCTACACTCGGGTTATAGAGGACCGCTCTGACATAGGATCAGAGACTGAGACATCAGATACTGAGACAGCATCTGAGGGATAGGACAATGGCGCAGACTCTGGGAGTGATTTTTCAGTCAGAGGAGTCCCATTCGATAACTCCTCTTCCAGTACATTATGAGGGAGGTGATGAGGACAGTCCTGCTGTCCCTTCGCAAGCTGTTTGTGCAACTGGGTAATAGTGGGTTAGGTCAACCCAGAGAGCAGGTGAATGCGGCGGCAAGCAGAGAGAGAGTGCTCTCTTGGGAGCTCCCCAATTTAGTTCAGCCCCAAATTCCACCACCCAAATCATATTGTGGAGACATCAAAATTATCCATGGCAAAACAAACTGGTTTTGTAAGGCAGGCACCTGTGTTTTTGGTCCTGGATTCGGCGGCCATATAGAGAAACACACTAAACCCAAACATTTCTGGAAACTAGACATTCGGGGGAGTCCACAGAGGTGTGACTTGTGTGGCTTCCCCAAAGTTTTCTTACCCAGAATACCCTGCAAAGCTGAAATGTTGAAAAAAAACTCAATTTTTCTCGCATTTCTGTCACACAAACTACAGGAATATGCTGGGATCCACAATATTCCTACCACCCAGTGACTCCTCACCTGTCCTGATAAAAACACTTCCCCACTTGAGTGCCTACACCTAGTGTCTGTGTCAGGAATGGATCACCCCAGGGTCAACAGCTGCCTCACGTAAGGACCAACATTGACCGTTGTGTGATCTATTCCTGTCGCAGGCACCAGGCCTAACCACACAAGTGAGGTATCATTTTTATCGGGAGGCTTGGGGGAACGCTGGGTGGAAGGAAATTTGTGGCTCCTCTCAGATTCCAGAACTTTCTGTCACCGAAATGTGAGGAAAACTTGTTTTTTTAGCCACTTTTTGAGGTTTGCAAAGGATTCTGGGTAACAGAACCTGGTCCGAGCCCCGCAAGTCACCCCTCCTTGGATTCCCCTAGGTCTCTAGTTTTCAGAAATGCACAGGTTTGGTAGGTTTCCCTAAGTGCCGGCTGAGCTAGAGGCCAAAATCTACAGGTAGGCACTTTGCAAAAAACAGCTCTGTTTTCTGTGATGTGTCCACGTTGTGTTTTGGGGCATTTCCTGTCGCGGGCGCTAGGCCTACCCACACAAGTGAGGTATCATTTTTATCGGGAGACTTGGGGGGACGCTGGGTGGAAGGAAATTTGAGGCTCCTCTCCGATTCCAGAACTTTCTGTCACCGAAATGTGAGGAAAACTTGTTTTTTTAGCCACTTTTTGAGGTTTGCAAAGGATTCTGGGTAACAGAACCTGGTCAGAGCCCGCGAGTCACCCCATCTTGGATTCCCCTAGGTCTCTAGTTTTCAAAAATGTACAGGTTTGGTAGGTTTCCCTAGGTGCCGGCTGAGCTAGAGGCCAAAATCTACAGGTAGGCACTTTGCAAAAAACAGCTCTGTTTTCTGTGATGTGTCCACGTTGTGTTTTGGGGCATTTCCTGTCGCGGGCGCTAGGCCTACCCACACAAGTGAGGTATCATTTTTATCGGGAGACTTGGGGGGACGCTGGGTGGAAGGAAATTTGAGGCTCCTCTCCGATTCCAGAACTTTCTGTCACCGAAATGTGAGGAAAACTTGTTTTTTTAGCCACTTTTTGAGGTTTGCAAAGGATTCTGGGTAACAGAACCTGGTCAGAGCCCCGCGAGTCACCCCATCTTGGATTCCCCTAGGTCTCTAGTTTTCAAAAATGTACAGGTTTGGTAGGTTTCCCTAGGTGCCGGCTGAGCTAGAGGCCAAAATCTACAGGTAGGCACTTTGCAAAAAACAGCTCTGTTTTCTGTGATGTGTCCACGTTGTGTTTTGGGGCATTTCCTGTCGCGGGCGCTAGGCCTACCCACACAAGTGAGGTATCATTTTTATCGGGAGACTTGGGGGGACGCTGGGTGGAAGGAAATTTGAGGCTCCTCTCAGATTCCAGAACTTTCTGTCACCGAAATGTGAGGAAAACTTGTTTTTTTAGCCACTTTTTGAGGTTTGCAAAGGATTCTGGGTAACAGAACCTGGTCAGAGCCCCGCGAGTCACCCCATCTTGGATTCCCCTAGGTCTCTAGTTTTCAAAAATGTACAGGTTTGGTAGGTTTCCCTATGTGCCGGCTGAGCTAGAGAACATAATCCACAGGTAGGCACTTTGCAAAAAAACAGCTCTGTATTTTGTGAAAAAATGGGATGTGTCCACGTTGTGTTTTGGGGCATTTCCTGTCGCGGGCGCTAGGCCTACCCACACAAGTGAGGTATCATTTTTTTCGGGAGACTTGGGGGAACATAGAATAGCAAAACAAGTGTTATTGCCCCTTATCTTTCTCTACATTTTTTCCTTCCAAATATAAGAGAGTGTGTAAAAAAGACGTCTATTTGAGAAATGCCCTGCAATTCACATGCTAGTATGGGCACCTCGGAATTCAAAGATGTGCAAATAACCACTGCTCCTCAAAACCTTATCTTGATCCCATTTTGGAAATGCAAAGGTTTTCTTGATACCTCTTTTTCACTCCTCATATTTCAGCAAATGAATTGCTGTATACCCAGTATAGAATGAAAACCAACTGCAGGGTGCACCTCATTTATTGGCTCTGGGTACCTAGGGTTCTTGATGAACCTATAAGCCCTTTATATCCCCGCAACCAGAAGAGTCCAGCAGACAAAACGGTATATTGCTTTCAGAAATCTGACATTGCAGGAAAAAGTTACAGAGTAAAACATAAAGAAAAATGGCTGTTGTTTTCAGCTCAATTTCAATATTTTTTTATTTCAGCTGTTATTTTCTGTAGGAAAACCTTGTAGGATCTACACAAATGACCCCTTGCTGAATTCAGAATTTTGTCTAGTTTTCAGAAATGTTTAGCTTTCCGGGATCCAGCATTGGTTTCACACCCATTCCTGTCACTAACTGGAAGGAGGTTGAAAGCACCAAAAATAGTAAAAATGGGGTATGTCCCAGTAAAATGCCAAATTTGTGTTGGAAAATGTGGTTTTCTGATTCAAGTCTGCCCGTTCCTGAAAGGTGGGAAGATAGTGATTTCAGCACCAGAAACCCTTTGTTGATGGCATTTTCAGGGAAAAAACCACAAGCCTTCTTCGGCGGCCCTTTTTTCCCATTTTTTTGGAAAAAAATAAATTTTCACTGTATTTTGGCTATTTTCTTGGTCTCCTCCAGGGTAAACCACAAACTCTGGGGACCATTAGAATCCCTAGGATGTTGGAAAAAAAGGACGCAAATTTGGCGTGGTTAGCTTATGTGGACAAAAAGTTATGAAGCCCTAAGCGCGAACTACCCCAAATAGCCAAAAAAGGGCTCAGCACTGGGGGGGAAAAGGCCCAGCAGCTAAGGGGTTAAAAAAACGATTGCTTTATTTACAAGCAATCACAGACATGGTGGTCTGATGACACCAGCAGGCCACCATCCCTGTGATTTTTGAGACTCCCAGTGGGTCGCACATTGCGACCTACGGCATTCATATTAAGGGGGCTGGTCTTTTTGCGACCCACCAGGAATCACAAAAGAAACTCAATGGAGTTTCTTGCATTTGGAATTGCTATTCCCTAATTGCGATTTGCATGGAATCGCAATTAGGGAATCGCAATTCCAAATATAGGTACATGTGGCCCTGAGTTCTTTTAAATAATAACAAAAACCAAAATTATTAGTTGGTAACATTCTAAAAAGTCATAGAAATCCATAACAAATTAATGTAAATGGAATCAGTCAGCGTTTTAGATTAACAACTGTAATTATATTCACAGAAACCATGTACGTCAATTAGGGGTCACAAGGAGCTGGGGGCACTATAATGCAGCTTGCGACCCCTGGCAATTTTCCTGCCATCCCAGTCTTCCAAATGAAAGTAGATTCTATTTGAATTATTTGTTATAAGTGAAACTGCAATGTTGAGAATCGCAACCTCATTACGCCGTCGTTTTATTCACACTAAGACTAGAAAGTGAATTTTAATCATGTTTTCCTCCTTACCAGCGAGGTGAATCCAGTTTCATTCCCTGGGGTCTCTGCTCCCTGACGCATGAGTCTGAGAGCCGTAGATACGGAATCGCTGCCACTGAAGCCCAGCCTACTTGGAGGAAATAGACCCAGTACAAAGTGCTGGTTTTGTGAAGCCCTGAAGCACTCTTTTGCAAAGTGCTACAAGTGCCGATTTGAACGTGTTTGGTTGAGGTGTCAGAGCTGCAGTTGCAAGATGTTTTGCTTTCGGCTACTAAGGAATGTAAATCTAATCTAAACAAAACATCAATATCAAATACCACCCTACTTCATTTGCTAATTCAGAAAATCCTTCACCAGTTGCAGAACTAAACACACAGGGCCCAATGTATGACGGCATTATGCTGTCGGAAAAGGCGAATTTTGCCTTTTGCGACCACAAAATGATCTTTCCCAATCTACCATCCCTTATTTGCGAGCTGGCATGCAAACTACTAATGCGCAAAATGGGGATAGCGATCTGCAGTTAGGAAGGAGCTTTCCAGTGGTGTATGCAAAGGGGGCATCCCTTTCTTTCAGATTTCTTTGCGTAATTTTCTTTCCTTTTCTTTTAACACCTGCTCAGAGCCAGTGTTAAAAGGAGGCTTCCGTTGGTTACAATGGGCCGCTGGGTGCTTTGCAGGATTAGCATCAACATTTTTTACACTTTGTGCAGCGCCACTTTTCTTAAATATGCCCCATAGTTCTGTTTTTTGCCGCAGGCATATTAACCCTCTATGCCACGTTATGTTGAGTCAAAGCTGCCATTAGGCAAAACTCCCATCTCTCTCGGTAACAGAAACATTAACCACACAAAAAGCTTTTCAGCAAGTGCTTTTAAATCGGAAGTTTCGGAAGTTACTGCTAAATACAGCGCTCCCTTGAGGTCAGCGCCCGGTGCGGCCGCACCGCTCGAACCGCCCAAAAGCCGGCTCTGGGTGTATGTATGACTGAGGGACAAGAAGACAGAGAAAATCGTGTTTAACCTTGTATGTGTGTCTCACTCTGTACAGATGAGGGTGCGGACGCTTCACTGAGAGAGCGATCAGTGCACACAATTGAGCAAGAGTTGGGGGGCTATGTTCCTGTAGGCCGTAGAGCGCTAGGTGCACCTAGTCTAGGGCTTGGTATGCAAATAGATGGGGGGATGTATGCATACAGGTGATGGTGTAGGTGAAATGGGCTAGAGAGAAATTGGTGCATACAGATTATAGGGCTATATAAACACAGGTAAGAAAGGCTAAAAACCCACATGAGCCGAGATTAGGCATACAGAAATGAAAGAGAACTACAGTCATGCAGGTGAAAGTGGAGTTACATGCACGCAGGATGACCTCAGAAATACTGGAGTTGTGTCCTATGTTGCCTTTTGTCTAGTGGTGCGCTACAGAAAAACCATATACATATATACATACTCTGTGTATAGCTGCACAGAAGCAAGATGTGGCTATGTGCCCGCCGGTGATTGGATCCTGTGCCCACACACACAAGCGATGTAGGCAGAACACGCACACAGGTACCTACATGTACACATCGTTGGGCACACAAGCAAGCAGTGGCTAGGTGCCCAAAGGTTTAAAATTAAATGTGCTCTGTTAGCTAACAAATATTAATAAGGTTCCAAGGGGCAATTCAGTTTGAGTCATTTATTATATCTGTATGGCTAGCATATTTAATGTATCTCATGGATGTCCAAAGCAGGTTCAGGAAGGCTGCCCTTGCCGTATTTTTAGTATCCACAAAAAATAAATTAAATATAATTAATCTAAGTGCAACTCGGCTACAAATTCAGTGGTTATCCTGAAACATCTGACATATGTTGGATTTTTCTGGTAAAAAAATGAATTTTTAGTATTCAAATGTAGGTGTATGCTACACAAATAAGTGATGTAACTAAAATGCTATTCTCAGAATAGGCCCATGGATTTCCTCTGCATGCAGTCAGTTGTGACTGGAAATTGTATGTGAGGAGAGTGACCACGTTTTTGTGTGGGTATGTTTGCATTTTGTGTTCAGATTGGCTTGAATAAAGAAAGCTTACACACGTGTAGCACCCTGGTACTACCTTTGATTAATGTGTATGCAATTATGAGTTAGCATCAGCATATTGGATCATGCCTGGACTTCTACTGGTTTTGCCTTGATTTATGGAGATTCTGCCGGGCTTTTAGGAATCATTTGGTCGCTATTTCTCTGTGTGCTATGATTATGTGTAGGCAAATGATGGCATATGAGTCTGTGCCTGAGCACTTTAGCTTGTGTAAGAGGAAGATGGCTGCATCTGATCTATGTTCGCTGTTTTCCTGGTCTATGTTGATGGCTTTTTGTGGTTGCTCCCCCGGACCTTCATCACAACACCTTAATCAATATGTGTCTGATAACTAAAGTACATTTCTATCTACTTCGGAATACGTTTGCTGTTTATTACTCTAATTTATTATAGGTTTTATTATTTTTCAGTGATGCCACTTTCGCTAATGATAACAAGGTCAATGATTGTATGATATAACATCCTGTGACATCACCAGCATCAAAGCTCAAATTAAGGTCCAGCTGTACGAAAGGGTTTGCGCCTCGCAAACGGCGAAAAACGCCTTTTGCGAGGCGCAAAAGCCTCTCCGCTATGCAGAAATGCATTTTGCAAGTCGGATCCGATTCGCAAAATGCATTTCCGACTCGCAAATAGGAAGGGGAGTTCCCTTCCTATTTGCGACTCGCAATGCTATGCAATTTCATTTGCGTCTGCAAATTCGGTCGCAAATGAAATCGCAGTTACCATCCACTTAAAGTGGATGGTAACCCAGTCGCAAACGGGAAGGGGCCCCCATGGGACCCCATCCCCTTTGTGAATGGAAACAAAAAAAAAATTTCAGAGCAGGCAGTGGTCCTATGGACCACTGCCTGCTCTGAAAAATACTGAAACAAACGGTTTCGTTTTTTTTTCTAAGTGCAGCTCGTTTTCCTTTAAGTAAAACGGGCTGCAGATAGAAAAAAAAAAATGCTTTATCAAAAAGCAGTCACGGACATGGTGGTCTGCTTTCTCCAGCAGGCTACCATCCCCGTGAGTGCCCATACTTGCTATGGGGTCGCAAACTGCGACCCACCTCATTAATATTAAAGAGGTGGGTCTTTGCGACCCCATTGCGAGTTGCAGAAGGTGTCTGAGACACCTTTCTGCATAGCGAATTGCGACTTGCAATTTGCGAGTCGCACGGACTCGCAAATTGCAATTCGCAATTTGATTTTTTGCTACATCTGGCCCTAAGCCACTTCTTGTGATGTTGCTGGTGTCAAAGGCCATGTGATGTCACTTACGCTGCCCCTACATTTTGATGAATTGACATCCACGACATAAGCTTGATTATCACAATACAGAGCAGAATTATATTATCCAAACGTGTCACAGGAATCACTCATGTTCAGTATTTAGACTGATTATTAAATGTAACTCAACTAGGGGCACGACCACAACAGGAAAAACACAATACTCATAACATCTGAAATACGATAAATGTATAAATATATATATATATATATATATTTATATACGTATAACTATATGCACAACGATAAATGAAGGGAACTAAGCAGTTATTTTTATTCTCTAATTCCTATGATATGGGGCAAAACCATATACTGGAAGGAAATAAGTAAAAAGGCACATACTGTTGCTTTATTCATTATTTTCATTTAGCTTCCAAAATTGGAGGAAGCATCTTTCACGTATCACAAAGCTATCAGCTGACATGCGAGCCATAGATGATAACCACAAAGCTGCGACAGCTTGTAAAGCAGCACCAGCTAAGCTTGACATTGTTGGTTGTCTCACATTGAAGAATGGCCACAGACATACTTAAGTCAGAATCAAGAAAATCTAAGGATGCAGACACTGTCTGTGTTCTGATTCTTGCTAGAGAACATAATGGAGCAGATGTTGTTCGGGATGGAATTTCATCATATACTTCATATTTCAAGATGGATAGACAACTGCATGACAATGCAATATCATTGGCACTATCTTATTGGAAGAATCCTGAAATTCCAATGGGCCCGTCAATCAGTTGGTTTCATAAGAGTTCATTCAGTGAGGACCTCGAAGCTTACAGCACAATAAAGTCCAAAATTTCACTTATTGAATTAAAAAATTGCTTAAAGCAGAATGCCGTATTTTTCGGGCACTGCTACCAAGTTGCATAAAGATGGTTTCAGTTCAAGATGGAATTAATGCTATTCCCCTAGAAGAAAAGCGAGAATTCCACAACCATTTATCAGTAGTGCTAACGTGTCTCACCTTTAATAATTTAACTTACACGGGGACTCGTTTTAGGCCAATTAACCTTTTGACCCTGATTGGAGACACCTTAAGACGAGATATCTATTCAGCATTTCAATCAATAGATCAATAACCTCATCAATATTCACAATAGCAAATCAAACAAATTAGCTAATGACATCAACATGAATCGAATCACACCATGACCTTTCAGCCATGAATAACCACACAAGTTTAGTAATATTTATGATATTTATTCCCTATTGGTTACACTCTACTAGCAGGTTTATTAGTCTCAATACCAGGAAACACATTAACAATGTCACAATGTGACAACTTGAATAAGACGTAAGCAAAGATCATGAACATTAGAACAAAACACAACGTCAACATGAATCAACTTTAGCAGAGTATCACAACATTCAATAAAGCAAAGACTCTGTCATTTGTCTATTTGCACCCAATATTTATGAACTCCTTAACTAACCTCTAATTAGCATCAGCATGTTGGGCTTCATGCAAAACAATTTTGTAACACAAATTTAGAAAACATCTAGTCAACTATCAAAAGAGCAGTTGGTACCTAGAAAGAAAAGGCAAACAGACAATTACAATTTCGTCATTATATAGTTACCCTCCGTAATGGGTCAGCAT
Organism: Pleurodeles waltl; assembly: GCF_031143425.1. Taxonomy (NCBI): domain Eukaryota; kingdom Metazoa; phylum Chordata; class Amphibia; order Caudata; family Salamandridae; genus Pleurodeles; species Pleurodeles waltl. Next base: position 1,733,985,441 of record NC_090444.1, read on the forward strand.
ACAGAGTCAGTCTTCGTCCTCAGGACAGCAGTCGATTCGCCATCAGCCAGGATAGAACAGCAAAGTCTCAGCAAACAGGGCAGAAAGATCTTCCCTCATAAAGGAGGAGAAATGAATATTGGGCAGAGGATGGTTTGGAGTAGAACAAAAGTCTCTCAAAGTAATGATTTAAGAGTAACGGCAAGTTAATAGCTTCCAGGAATGGCAAAGAATGGCAAGAATGGCTAACTTCCACTTGTGACATGTCATTATATCAAATCCTTCAAACAAACCTCTAATTTGCATTCAGCAAGAATGTCTCCTTGAGCACATCGGGTCTCATGAGAAAGAATTTACTACGGTTACGCACATCTCTAGCTTCTGGAAAAGTACAGCTACATGTCCTTCAGGTAGACAGCACATTGCGCATTAGAAAAACACATTTAATATGAGACCAGGCAGCTAGGCCCCCGACTCTTGCTAACTAAGGCCTAGTGACTAAATTAACACACCCTTAATACATGATTCAAAAGCTTGCATAAAATCACACATTAGCACATTATTAATTCATCATTAGTCAAGTTCATTAATCAACGTGTACTTTGGTGGCCACTCCCCGTGGGCACATTAGTAGTGCATTAATTTAAATTTCTCTGCAAATTCGTTATACATTATTTTGCAAGCATAACACGTTAATATTAATTATAAAAACTACACTCCAACAGTAGGGTAGATGAAAATCCAACAATCAGATTAGAAATCCATGCACTAAAGATTAAAAGAATGCATCTGATTATTGCTTTTAAACTAGTCAATCATCCACATCCAATACCTTTAAAAAATGTACTTATGCCTGTTACATTTGATGAGTTAGAAGCAATAAATCAGCAAAGTGGGTTGAAAACTGCATCTGCAGGAGTCTTTGAATTTCAAATGCAAAAAAGGATGCTTGCAAAGCAAAGGTTGCTGCCTCAGGGGAGAAAGACACCTCCTTCTGCATTAACGTTGCACATTTTTTTTTTACTTATCGAAAAGCCTATTTATCAAGTTTATATTTGGGCATGAAGCTCTATCAAATAACCTTCTTAGAGGAGGCTACAATGCAATACCTTTACCTTTTACATTTTTTTAAGTTAACAAATAAGTGAATCTAGAAGCCATTCCACAACTATGATTTGAATTATTATATAAGACCCAGTTCTGGGGAGTGTGTGATGAGAAGGAATGAAATGGGCTAAGATGTCCAGTAATTTGTAGGTGAAAGATCGCATCATTGGTTTACAAGCTTCATTGAACGTGATAGAATCTCAAGAGTGAGAGTCCAGAAGCATTAATGCATTTGTATGGCTTGTTTTTGACCAACAATGAAAGTCAAAAGGGAATTTTAATTCATAATAAAGGCAGGTATCATACATTTTTTCATGCCAGTCATATGAGATGTGGTTTTTATATTATTCCATGTAAGAGTCCAGCATAAAAAAATGTGTCGCTTTCTATTTCTTTAATGTTTAAAAGGGAATATGGCGTCACGTTTTAGCCACTATTCTTTGAGTTGAGCTCAAACTGTAAGTGTAAAACACAGCAATTTCGTTTATGAGCTACCAGGGAACTATACTCATTTTTAAGGTTTGTAATGCCCAATATACCTGCATTATTGCAACCATCTGAAATTGTCCCTGTTTAAAGAGAGCTAGGGGCAGATTTACAAGAAAGTCGCGCATCATACATAATGTGCCACTTTTCTTGCACCCCCCTACCAACACCTAACAACAGCATGGTTGCGCCGCTTTTACAATACGGTGCACCATGGCAGTCATTAGCAAAATAGCGTCAACATTTTTTACACTACTGTAGTGCTTTGCAACACTAGCGCCGAAAATCTGAAGCTAGTACAGCAAAGTGCTGGGAGGCTCATCGATTTCAATGGGTGCATCATTTTAACACCTGCTCTTAGCAGGAATAAAAAATTGCGCCAAAATGGGGCAGTGAAATCTTGTAGATTTCACTGCGCCATTTTTGTTGGTCTCCTAGTACTGGAACGCCCCCTTGCATACATTATGCCTGGCACAGGTATAATGTGGAGCGGGGGGGCAAAGTGGCTCGATGCATGCATTGCTCCTCTTTGTAAATCTGATGTGGCAAAAATTGTCTCCTTGAGCAACATTAGCGTAAAAAAATTTTGCTAAAGTGATGTAAGGACGCATAAGGGCCATGTAAATCTGGCCCTTTAAATTTTCTTTTAGTAGATTCATGGCTGATTAGAGTATGATGAAGTTTAGGTATACTTGTTTTGTGAAGGTCTGAAGCCATTATCAGTGACGTTAAATGGGGTGTGCATCATTTCTCCATTAGCTTCTCAAATTCTTTCTTCAGCTTCCTTTTCTGAATATGCCTGTTTTTTCATAGTAGCATATATTGGAGTTGATACAAAACCCATATTTTTCCAACAGATGGGGACATTGGAGGAAGTAATTGGAAACTATAGTGGTCATTACAACCCTGGCGGACGGTGTTAAAGCGGCGGTAAGACCGCCAACAGGCCGGTGAAAAAAAAAATGGAATCACGACCGTGGCGGAAACAGCCAACAAAGACAGCCACTTTAACACTCCGACCGCCAAGGCGGTACAAACAAACAGCGCGGCGGTCACCGCCAACAGACAGGCGGAGGTCAATGTACCGCCCACAGTATCACAACCTACCAATCCACCACCTTTTCCAGGGCGGATTCACCGCAAACAAAAACACGGCAGAAACAGGACTTCGAAGGGAAAACGCTCACCTCTCCACACCCCACGAGGAAGCAGGATGCCATGGAACGAGAGCTTCACATTTTCCTTGCCCTTATCTTCTTGCTCCTCTACCAGGAGCACGAACGTCGGCGGCGAAGACCACGGTGAGTACTGCACCTACGACACAGGGGTGGGGGAAGGGAAAAACCAGGGACACACACATGCAACACGCAACACCCCCATCCCCACCCTCACCCACGACAACACACACACTAATACAGCATGATACATTACAGTTACACCCCACAAACCCCCCAGAAGAATGCAAAGACAAAAGGAAATGAGTGTAATCATTGTAATATATTAAAATCCAGTACGCAAAAATATATATACACTAAAAACAAATATATACCCCAAGAATAGTAGTCCAGGTATTGCTCCATTGAAGTCCGTGGAACACTGGGCACACACTGCATGGGCGAGGCCCACACTCAGTACCCGAACATGACGGAGAGAACACTGCAGGGGCATCAGATAGCAATAAAACAGGCACCTCAGTGGGAAGGGAGAGGGGGGGCACCTCAGCCAGTTGAGTGCACGACGACAAATCCACGAGGGGGCCCCATGCCCACTGTCCAATCCTGGGGAGTGCAAAGCCACAGTCTCTCAAGTCTCTACAGTGGGTGGTTTGCCCACTGTTCAATCCTGGGGAGTGCAAAGCCACAGTCTCTCAAGTGGATAACATTCTCCACTCGTTCTCAAGGGGGCTTTGTGCCCAGAGTGCTTCATCCTGCCAAGGACTGTGTGAGTGGATGCCTTTCTCCACTGGTTCTAGAGGGGGCTTTGTGGCCAGAGTGCTTCATCCTGCCAAGGACTGTGTGAGTGGATGTATCTCTCCACTGGTTCTGGAGGGGGCTTTGTGCCCAGAGTGCTTCATCCTGCCAAGGACTGAGGTAGTGGATGCCTTTCCCCACTGTTTCTGGAGGGGGCTTTCTGCCCAGAGTGCTTCATCCTGCTCGTGGCGGACTCAGTAGCGTCAGTGCCCTTGGCGCTCATGGGCCAGCGGTGCTTGTGGCGGCGGTATCCTGTTCAGCGGTGCTTGTGGTGGAGGTGTCCTATTCAGTGGTGCTTGTGGCGGCAGTGTCCTTGGCAGCGGTGCCTGTGGCGGAGGTGTCCTTTTCAGCGGTGCTTGTGGCGGCAGTGTCCTGTTCAGCGGTGCTTGTGGCGGCGGTGTCCTGTTCAGCGGTGCTTGTTGTGGCGGGGTCCTTGGCAGCGACTCAGCTGCTGGCGGTCCTGTCTGGCCCAGCGGGGCTGGTGGTCCTGTCTGGGCCAGTGACTCAGCTGCTGGCGGTCCTGTCTGGTCCAGCGGGGCTTGTGCTGGGGGTCCTGTCTGGGCCAGCGGGGCTGGTGCTGGCGGTCCTGTCTGGGCCAGCAGGGCTGGTGCTGGCAGTCCTGTCTGGCCCAACGGGGCTGGTGCTGGTGGTGCTGTGTGGCCCAGCGGGGCTGGGGCTGGCGGAGCTGTCTGGCCCAGCGGGGCTGGTGCTGGCAGTCCTGTCTGGCCCAGCGGGGCTGGTGCTGGTGGTGCTGTGTGGCTCAGCGGGCTGGGGCTGGCGGTCCTGTCTGGCCCAGCGGGGCTGGTGCTGGCGGTCCTGTCTGGCCCAGCGGGGCTGATGGCGGTGGCCTCCTGGCCAGCGGGGCAGATGGCGGTGGCCTCCTGGGCAGCTGGGATGATGGCGGTGGCTCCTGTGCAGCGGGGATGATGGCGGTCTTCTCCGCCGTGCTGCTCTTCCCAGACTTGCTGGGTTTCTTGTGCCCCTTCCCCTCCTTGGAAGGTGTTGCAGCTGACTCCACACTCCCACCTGTACCCCTGGAAGAGGCTTTGGTGGCTGGAGTCTTCCCCCTCTCCCGCTGGGCACTGGCCAACCTTTGATGCTTGACAGGTGGGGGCTGCCCGTGCTGTGGCTCCTTGCCACACCGGCTGACCTGCTGCCTGGTGCACTCCAGAATCCGGTGACTACTGGCACCACTGGTCCCGGAGATGTTGTGGCTGAGGAGCTAGGTTGGGACCTGGAGAGTCGGGACCTAGGAGACTGACGGGTTGGGGGAGGTGAGGGAAAGAGGTCAAGGGTGGACAGGAAAAGTTTCTTGGGAACACTGGGACAGGTAGCTGGAGGGGGTTTGGGAGTGGAGGAAGAGGTTGTGGTTGTAGGAGGTGTATGTTTGGTGACTTTGGGTGAAGGTGCATGCGCTGGAGGCTGTCGTGAGGTGGATGGCTGTTGGGTGGGTGTGTGCCTGTGTTTGTGTACCTTGGGAGGTGGCGTCACAAACACACTGGGAGAGGACACAGGGGACGTGTGAATGGTAGTGGGGGTGGTGACTGCACGTGAGCGGGGTGTGGTGGTGTGTGTGCTGGTGATGGAAGTAGTGGCTGTAGATGTAGTGCATGAAGGTGTGAGTGGAGACGAGACTGGGAGGGAGGAGGGAGACGAGGAGGAGGGGGACACAGTGGAGGCAGTGAATGTTGGTGTGTCTGCATGTGCGTGATGCTTGCAAGAGTGCCTGTGGGATGTGTGGTGCTTATGTTTGGCTGAGCTTCCTTTGTGTGTTGAGGTGTGTGCATGCTGGTCTGATGGTGTGCTTGGGGTAGGCTGAGGTACAGGGGTGTGGGTCTGGGTGGAGGAAGTTGGAGGGGGGAGGCTAGAGACAGGGACAATAGCTGCCATCAGTGCTGAGGCCAGAGTCTGAAAAGCTAGCTGAAGGGCTGCCTGACCAGAATGAATGCCCCCTGGGAATGCATTGGTTTGTTGCAACTGCCTCTCTACACCCTGGATGGCATTCAAAATGGTAGACTGCCCAACAGTGAGGGACCTGAGGAGGTCAATGGCCTCCTCACTGAGGGCAGCAGGGGTGACTGGGGCAGGACCAGAGGTGCCTGGGGCAAAAGTGATGCCCACCCTCTTGGGTGAGTGGGCATGGGGCAAAGGCTGAGGGGCTGCTGGGAGGGCGGTGCTGATGGGGGGGTGGCGGTTGTACCTGTAGATGCGGGTGGCACAGATGTGGCCGCCACCACAAGGGAGCTCCCATCAGAGTCCGTATCACAGTGTCAGATCCTGTCCCTGCCGTGGAGCTCCCCTCGCCCTCCGTCCCACTGGTGAATTCAGACTCCGTAGTGTCGCCCTCCAGGGCCATGTGGGATGCAGCTCCCTCCTGCTCCGGTGCCACTGCTCCTCCGCCTGATTATGCTAATGCACACAAGAACAGGGAGAACACAGAAAGGGGGGGGACAACAGAAGAAAGAAATGTTGAGTGCATGCATTACCGCTACCGTTGGCGGACACGACAGACACAGAAGCCCCCTGCACTACGCCGTGCACTTGGGGTCCACTGTTCAATCCCTGGGACATGGCCTACAAGGCTATGGCCGACATCTGCACACATGGATGTCACAGGAGCCTGACTAGGTGTAGTTGGCACTGTACACAGGTGGGGTGGGGACCACAGGGTCTGCCAGAAGAAGGGGACCTAACTAGCACACTTTCCCTGGCCTAGGGAAACCCACAGCCCACCTCCCCCAGCTGAATGAGAGTGTACTCACCCCCTTGTGGCTGCTGTGATGCCCTTAAGCGCCCATCCAACTCTGGGTACGCCACCGCCAGGATCCTGAACATCAGGGGGGTTATGGTGCGACGGGCACCCCTCCCACGTTGGGAGGGCATCCCCAGCTGGGCCTCCGAAGTCTTCTTGCTCCAGCGGCGACTGTCCTCCCATCTCTTACGGCAGTGGGTGCTCCGTCTGTGATAGACCCCCAGGGTCCGGACGTCCTTGGCGATGGCCCGCCAGATGTCCTTCTTCTGGTGGGTGCTGACCTACATGAATTGTTCAGGGGAAAAAGAAAAGTTATTACCAACTGCACTGTCACAGTCATTGGCCCCCATCCCTACCCTTGCCATGTGGCACATGCACTCACCGTTGTTTCATGCACGCCTCATTCTCTCCCCCCCATCTTTCATCCACCCCATTCCACACAGGCATAGCCCATACAGCATGCTCGCAGTGTACTTACCTTTTGTCTGGAGGACCGTAGAGTAGCGTGTACTGGGGGAGGACCCCATCCACGAGTTTCTCCACTCCTCCGTGGTGAAGGCAGGGACCCTTTCCTCAGACGCACGAGGCATTGTCTCTTCCAGACTGAGGTCACAGCAGCACTTGCAGTGTAGGTCCTCTCCTGTCGAAGATCAGGTATCGAGTGATTGAACAGAGAGAAAATGGCGGTCACGTCCACGGCGGTGCGTACCGTCACCGCCAGAGTACATCGTCATTGGCTCCTGGGACCCATAGGGTCCAATGTTAACCAATGCAGAATTGCGCCGCGGTCTTCGACCGCCTACCGCGACGGTGTACAACGCCAGCGCAGTCGGGGATCTTGTGTGGGCCTCACCCATACCGTGTGGTCCCAGTGTTCCACGGATTGTCTTAGTGCACTATCTGGACTACTATGCTTGGTATATATTTTGTACATGGTGTATATATATATTTCTGCCTACTTGCTTTTAATATATTACAATGGTTACACTCATTTTCGATTGTCTTTGCATTCTTCCGGGGTGGTTTGGGGGGTTTAACTGTGATGTATTGATATGCATTAGTGTGTGTGTTGTAGTGGGTAAGGGTGGGCGTGGGGGTGTTGCGTGTGTGTGTCCCTGTTTTTTGTTTCCCCCTCTCCTGTGTCGTAGGTGCAGTACTCACCGTGGTCTTCGCCGCTGGCGTTCGTGCTCCTGGTAGAGGAGCAGGAAGACTATTGCAGGGAGAATTTGGAGTTCTGGGTCCTCGTTACTCGTGGGGTGTGTAGAGGTGAGCGTTTTCCCTTCGGGATTCCTGTTTCCACAGTGTTTTTATCCACGGTGAATCTGCCCCGGAAAAGGTGGCGGATTGGCCTGTCATAATAGTGTGGGCGGTACATTGTCTCCAGCCTGTCTGTTGGCGGTGACCGCCAAGCTGTTTGTTTGTACCGCCGTGGCAGTCGGAGTGTTAAAGCGGCTGTCTTTGTTGGCGGTTTCTGCCACGGTCGTAATTGCCAATTTTTTACCGCCGGCCTGTTGGCGGTATTACCGCCGCTTTAACACCGACCACCAGGGTTGTAATGACAACCATAGTTTTCTTGATCTCCTTGGTGGTGAACTCTTGCCCCTCCCTCTGAATGAAATGCATGAACTGCTCCCATTACTCGTAGGTACTGAAAGTATGTTGTTACTGCTCAAACAGTGGCAATCTTTTGTGATCATATTGAAAGGAATCTGGAACATGAATTGACTGTAACCAGCATGTATTCATATTGCTTTACACTCAGGAATGCACCGACATCGTACAGGAAAATCACCCCAAAGGGTTTGTGAGGGATAGTAAGGGAACTCTGTGCTGGTTTTGCAACAGTAGATGTTTTATATTTTGACAAGTAGTGCATTTCTGCAAATATTTCTTTGTCAGCTTTCACAAATATGGCCTTCAGTGTAGTTCCTGTAGCATTGACACAGTAGTGTTTATACCAGCATGTGGAGACCCCATCTCTTCATAATAATTAAATCTAACCTATCCTGCACATTAGACGTATGCACACTATCTTCAGTGGGAGTGTAGGAGTATTTAGACAGATCTCACTCAGGAGGCTTTTCTTTTATTAGTGCTTGATTTTCTATCAAAACATCTGCATTGATCTTGATTCAAGATCAGGTTACAACAACAACCTTGGAATTTTGCACTGCTGTTTTTTCAATCGAGTCTGCTTGATGGTTCTCTTTAGTGTGAATACCTACACTTTTTTTGTTCACAGGGTCCTGTACATTGACGTAGGAAGCTTATCTTGTAAAATTCCCCAGAGTTTCTCATGCAATATTGATTGAATCATCAAATCAGTTTAGGCACCAGGATGCCTGCGTTTGAGGCAGGATTGTTTTTGTGTAGGAAGGGACACCTCCCTGCATGAACATTTTCCTCTTTCTGTGCATGCTGCACACATAGAAAGAGGAAGTAATGAGGAGAAATAAACATAATTTCCCGCAGTCCACCTGGCTAAGGGAGGCATAGCATTTCAAGGCATTCCCAGGTTTACCAGCTTTAGTAAATGTGGGAATGCACCAAAATCGATGAGTAGATGCCTGGTAATGCCCATGCTTCACCAATTAAACACCTCCCTGAGGTAAATTAAAGTATGGCAACTCTGAGCACTTCCTTGGGTTACTTTATATTTACTTTGTAAATACTTTGTATTTACTAATCCACTCAAAGCTGCATAATGTATACTTGTCTTCACTTAGTAAGTCTCTAAAGTGATTTTGTATTGGGCTGTGCTGCAAAAGTCACACAACCCAGATGCAATATCTTAGTAAATCTGGCCCACAGAGTGTGAGGAATGTTTTGTGTATATTGCAAAAATTGTTGCAAGTGGAGCATCGAGTCATATTCAAATTTTACGTCAGTAGTATTTAGAGAAGCGAGCCACTCCACTCAACACAGGTGTACAGCACAAGCATTAGGTATACTAATTTGTTACTGATTCTAGGTTTTGGAGAGATTATAATAATCTGTTTCTCTGTATCAAAGAACACTCTTTTAAAATATCTGCCTGCACTGCAGTGAGAATTTTCTCCTAAGAAGTGAAGTTTTCTTCATGTGAGGAGTACAGATGTAATCTGTATGAGATGTTTGTTTTTTATCACTCATTGTAAACTAATGGGCTCATTTGCACGACCCTTGTGCCACCGTAACATCACTTTTTCCATGCTACAGCAGTGCAGAACAGTCCACTGCCCCACACTGCATTACAAAGCGGTGCAATGTCACCTTGCGCCACATTATACTTGCAACAGGTGTAATGTATGCAAGGGAGGCTTGCCCCCGCATGGAGGCCCAAAAAATGGTGCAGTGAACTCTACAAGATTTTACTGCATCATTTTAGTGTCATTTTTAATGCCTGCTCAGGGCAGGTGTTAAACGGACAATAGGCTCTTTCGATGGGTCTCCCCGAACTTTGCTAGTCCAGCAAAGTGCCACAACTGCGTCATGGTGTGCTGTATTATAAATACAGTATTACCATGGTGTCATTCAGCGGGGCTCAGGGTGGCGCAGGGAAACCGGTGCATTGAAGCCGATGCACCAGTTCCTTGTAAATGAGGCCCTATGTATATGTGGCCCGAGGTAATAGGAAAAAATCTAATACCTACATTTGTGTTAATATTTTGAGAATGTAAATATGTAGGACCTCATTACGAGTCTGGGGGTCGGAGAACCGCCAGACTCAAAGTGACAGTTGGACCGCTGCACTCCAGGCGGTCCGACCGCCACATTACAACCCTAGCAGGTGGATCTACCAGGGAACATTAGGGGGGCTCAGGGCGGCACAAGGAAGCTGGTGCATCAAAGCCGATGCGCCAGTTCCTTGTAAATGAGGCCCTATGTATATGTAGCCTGAAGTAATAGGAAAAAATCTAATATCTACATTTGTTTTAATATTTTGAGACTGTAAATATTTAGGACCTCATTACGAGTCTGGTGGTCGGAGGACAGCCGGACTTACAGTGATGGATGGACCGCCCAACTCCAGGCGGCCCGACCGCCACATTACAACCCTAGCAGGCAGACCCACCAGGGTACCGCCGTCACAACCAAGAATGTGGTTCCCGAAGAATAGATGGCGGTCTGAGTTGAAATCAGCCACGCCGCTGTGCTGATTACAACTCAGCTTTCCACCAGCCTCTCCATGGTGATCACCCCACCATGGAAAGACAGGCAGAAAGACAGTGCTTGGGGCACAGCACCATCAGAATGCACGCTATCCGCTTTCTACTTATTCTATCCGACAGTGCTCATTCCGAGAGTGCTGTAGTGCTGTCGTATTGGCCTTGGCTACCTAAAGGGAGATGAGACCAATATTTTAGCACTGTTTCCACCAGGCGTGCCGGTGGGAACATCGTACTACAATGTACTCGTCGGTCAGGCCTGCTGGAACATTGTAATATGACTGGTGGGGATGCCGCCGGCATGACGGTGGCGTCCTCCCCACAGCATTGGTAGTCCTATGGTGGGAATGCCAATGTTGTAATGAGCACTTTAGTCTCTATTATGTCTATATGCAATCTATTCAAGAAAGCAGTGTGTACTTTTGTGCAATGCTTTTAAGAATGCCTCATTTGCCCAGCATAATGTGGCAGTTAAGCTCTAATGAACTTAAGAAATCCCATCAAGACTTACTATTTTCCCAGTGTATTTGGAGCCTCTAAGGTAGTGTAATTCTGTAAGAAGCAGGTGCCAAACCTTTACCATCACTGGATAATTCATAATCCAGGAAAATTAGATTAAAAATGCAATGTTATATTTTTAAAGTTAATTTTATACTAAATAGAGGTAGCAAAGTCAGTATTTTGTCTACCCCAGCCTTCATCATATGATCACCTAGCCCCACCCAGGTAAGACAATACTGGTTAGACCCCTTGAGTCATTATCCTCAACGGAGTCTTCACCCCTGTTTTTATTCTTACCTACGAACACCTACATTAAAATGTTCTTAAACAAAACAGGAGATTTGTAAGGTAATTTTATTATTCACCACCTTTATCTGGATCCCTTGTATTATTCAGCTAGATTACATTTCAGCACTCCCTCTGCAGTTCTTTTAACAATGAGGTTGAGTCCACCCAGGTAGTATCATTTTACTTGGGTGGGGCTAGGTGGTCATATGATGAAGCGTGACACTATAATGTGTGTGAGACCACCTAGTCCGTGAAGGGAACTCCCTCAAAGGTTTAGCCACCCATCACACTCATACATTACTTGTTCACTACGTGCTCAACCAGCACTTTCTGAACAGGCTTTAAGAGTCCTGTTCTCTCTCATATCACCCCACACACTTTGTGTGTTTACATAATAAACCTATAACTTTATGTGTTTACATACTAAACCTATAAACACCCAACCCCATGCTGCTCACAGTCAAAGGCTGCAGCCTGCCCTGCGGCCAACCTCTGATAACCACGCAAACCAGCACTGCACACAGCCTTTGGCTATGCTTGGTCACAGGGCCTGGCCTGCGACCAGGCCCTGCAGCCAACCCCCAGAACCACCCAACCCTGCACAATGCACAGCTGACCAGTCTGTCTCTCTTCACGTGAGAATAGGTGTGAGAGGGTGTCTCTGTTTGTGAGGGCGTCTGTCTGGGGGTGAAAGTGGCTGCATGAGGTTCTAAGTGGTTTGTTAGTTGGTGCATGAGGGTCTGAGTGGGTCTGTGAGTGGGTGTGTCAGTGTCTAAGTAAGTCTCTGAGTGGATGCGTGAAGGTCTGAGTGGGTCTGTGAGTGGGTGTGTCAGTGTCTGAATGGGTCTGACTGGGTGCATCAGTATCTGAGGGGGTGTGTGAGTGTGTGCATGAGGGTCTGACTGTGTCTGTGAGTTGGTGCATGAGTGTCTAAGTGAGTCTGTGAGTGGATGCGTGAAGGTCTGAGTGGGTCTGTGAGTGGGTGTGTCAGTGTCTGAATGGGTCTGACTGGGTGCATCAGTATCTGAGGGAGTGTATGAGTGTGTGCATGAAGGTCTGACTGGGTCTGTGAGTTCGTGAATGAGTGTCTGATTAGGTCTGTAACTGGCGGTGTGACGGTCCAAGTACGTCTGTGAGTGGGCGTGTCAGTGTCTGAGTGGGTCTGTGAGTGGGTGCATCAGTGTCTGAGTGGGTCTTTGAGTGGGTGCATGAGAGTCTGAGTGGGTTTGTGAGTGTGTGCATGAGTGTCTGAGTGAGTCTGTGAGTAGGTGCATGAGGGACTGAGTGGGACTGTCAGTGGGTGCATCAGTATCTGAGTGGGTCTGTGAGTGGGTGTGTCAGTGTCTGAATGGGTCTGTGAGTGGATGCATGAGAGTCTGAGTGGGTTTGTGAGTGTGTGAATGAGTGTCTGAGTGAGTCTGTGAGTGGGTGCATGAGAGTCTGAGTGGGACTGTCAGTAGGTGCACAGTATTTGAGTGGATTCGTGAATGGGTGTGTCAGTGTCTGAATGGGTCTGTGAGAGGGTGCATGAGGGTCTGAGTGGGTTTGTGAGAGGGTGCATGAGTGTCTGAGTGGGTATGAGAGTGGGCATGGGAGTCTATGAGTGGGAATGACTGTCTGCATGAGTGTCTGAGTGGGAGTGGGAGTGAGCACATGAATGAGTGTGAATTTTTTTAATTCTTTTTTTGCTTATTTGTGATTAATCTTGATTAATTGTGAATATCACGCATGGTGAAGAAAAATCATTTTAAACCCATAATTTGACCCTCAAAACACCCCTATATCATACTACTGGGGTCAGGGTGCCTCCACCCTGACCCCTTATGCTACTTTTCATTTTGTTTGCAAGCCCCATGGACCATGTCCCTAGACTTTAAAAAAGCAACTGCAACTTTCTGTTCAGGTTGTGGCCATCCAATAACAGCTCTTCTTTGTGAGTGCACATTCACAAAAATTTGTGAATATTCACAAATTATTTACGAGTTCAGATACACAAATTTGGATTTTCTTTAATTTCTCATAAACTACTGAACAGATTTCCACCAAATAATCAAAAGCGTAAACTGCATACCGACTGCTAGCTTTTTGTCAAATCTGGTGTAATTCCATCCAAGGTCCTATAGACATTAACATTGGAAACACAACTTTTTTGTCCCCCCCCCCCCACTTGACAGATGACCCTGAAACCTTCTGTGTGCAACAAGGGGGCACTTGTTTGGAAAATTTTGTGAAGATTCATCAAATTGTGCCAAATATATTGGCAAGTAATTTTTATTTTTTTTTCTATGGCAACATAGTCCTAACTATAATTACCTAGTGTCGACCGTCACTAGGTAATATACACATACACACACACATATATATTTTACTTACTGGCGGTCACCAGTAGATAGTTACAGTTAGGACCTAGTTTCCATAGAAAAAGCATTTTTTTACTTGGCTACATCTTTGGCACCGTTTAATGAATCTTCATGAAATGTTCCCAAAAATGTGTGCCCAAGGGTCTACTTGTACATGCCAAGTTTCCAGGTGATCCGTCAAGTGGGGCTTGATAAAAAGGTCGGGGGGGGATTAAGAAAAGTGTGTTTCCTATGTTAATTCCCATTGACTCTTTAGACGTGAAGCCCAAACCACTGGATGGAATTACACGAAATTTGGGATAAAGGAAGCTTTTGGTCCGCAGATCAAGCATTTTGGTGTTTGGAGAAAATGCATTCAGTAGTTCAGAGAAATTAAATGAAATCCAAATTTGTTTATCTGATCGGATCCTAAGCACAGATCTCAGGGTGAGGTCTGATTGACTGCCATCACTTCAGCCAAGAAGTGCTGGCAGCCAATTTAGGACCAATATACATGATAGCACCCCATTGAAATGCATTGCAGTGAATGGCAGGTTTTGAGGCTCACAAAAATAACGTATAAAGGGTGATGACACATTTTTGTCACAATATAAATCATTTATTGATGGTAACATACTAATTTTAGGAATTGTGATGTGTTCCAAGGTGATTCTACCCTTCTAGGATTTCATGAATCATGTTTGGGACAAAACTGTTTTCTCATGGTCTTCCTATAGAGGTAATGAAAGGTGCTTCAGAAGCTAAAATGAGAGCATATATTCCATATATTCACAGTATCTTTCTCAGCTATATGACAATGAAGTCTAGCACTCTCAGTAAATATGTCCTTCCAACAGTAGCAGCCTGTCAGCTGATTCCCTCGTGTTCTACTGCAGCTTCCCAGAGTGTTCTAAAAAACAACTAGAGCTCTAACAGTCTTACTTATGACAAACGTGTGGCACACCTGAAGCGATCTCGATTGAATCAAACTGGTAAAACCTAAAACATTTAATTTAGGAAGGAACAAAATGAGGGGGTTCATTTTTTATAGAAATTATAGTTAGTGCTGTAGAAAGAAAAAATGGGACATGTTTTAAGTGAGTTAACTCCCTCATGATCAGCAGCTTACAGTGTTCTAATGAGAAACTAGAGTGCCAACATTAGAAATTTATGTAAAACATGTGGCACATCTGAACACCATCTTGATGGAATTAAAGTGGAAAACTGAAAGCATTTTCCACTAATAATATTGAAGTGAATAAGGAAATCAGTGAGCTTCATAACAATCAAGTCTCCAATAAGGGCCACCAGAAAAAAAGCCCAAATGTAGCACATATATCACCCAAATGTAGCCCAGATATAGCCCAATGACAAAAGTGTGTAAAACACTTAGGGCCATATGTACCACCACATTTTCCTATAGACACAGAATGGGTAAAACCCTTCGATACATCTGGCCCTGATTTTTTTTCTCTCAGTTTTATGTAGTGCAGATTGACCTGAAGGTATTGGAGTGCTGTACATGAGCATCAGTTACATTACACAAGGACACATGTATTTTTGTAAATAAAGGTAGAGAATAATTTAAAAATGTTTTTGTTCAAATTTGGGAACTCAGAAAATATGCCCTCATTTTAGTTTTCAAGAGCACTTATCATAATTTCCATAGGAATAAAGCCCTCTTCTTTTTATAATTTCTAAAGAAAATGCTTTAGGTATTACAGTTTTGATTACATTCAAGATGACGTCAGGTGTGCCAAACTTTTGTAATAAATATAGAATGTTAGCAATCTAGTTCATTAGAGTACTGCCAGGAGGCAGAGGTCAGGGGCATGAACTCAGATAATTGAGGGCAGGGAGGATGGTGCAGAGGCAACAAGTTGACCACACTGGGCAGGTGGGAGGGGTAGTGGCTGTACAACAAACTTTGGAGGACAGGGTAAAGAGGGGACCTGAGCAACAGACCAACCATGCAGGACAGGCAAGAGAGGCTGTGGCAATATAAGAGACCACTGAGGGCAGAAAAAAGAGGCAGTGGCAGTACACCCATAGGCTGTGGCAATATAACAAGCTACTGAGGGCAGAAGAAAGAGGCAGTAGCAGTACAACCATACATGCCAACAGACCTGATTCAGGCCACCACCTCCCCAGGGCATTATTCTGAAGGAAATGCAGGGGGTGATCAGCCTCCCCTGCAACCCCAGGGCCCACCACCTCCCTGGAGCTAGTATTATAAATATAGGGGGTCCGTAGCAGACCTCCAATCCTCAGGGACCACCACCTCCCTTGGGCTATTTACATTGGAGGGAGCAAGGTGAACCCCCTTGAGGAGCCACTGGTGGCACTGGGGACCACCACGCCACAGGGCTGGCTCCTGCTATGTTCCGGGGTTCCCATTGCTGACCTTTATTTTGCCTCTTTCTGCTCATTTCTCACCTTTAGTCTGCCTCTTTCTGCTCATTGCTGACTTTTATTCTGCCTCTTTTAGCTCATTTACCACCTTTATTTTGTCTCTTTCTGTTTGCTACTGACCTTTATTCTTCCTCTTTCTGATTATTTCAGACCTCTATTGTGCCACTTTTTGCTTGTTGATGAACTTTATTCTGCCTCTTTCTGCTCTTTGCTGACCTTTATTCTGCCTCTTTCTGCTCATTTCGCATCTTTATTTTGCCACGTTCTTCTCAATGCTGACCTTTATTCTGCCTCTTTCTGCTTGTATCTCAACCTTATCATGCCTCTTGCTGCTCGTTTCTTACCTTTTTTTGACTCTTTCTGCACATTTCTCTCCTTCATTTTTTCTTTTTCAGCTTGGTGCTGACCTTTATTTTCACTCTTTCTAATCGTTGCTGGCCTTTACTCTGCCTCTTTCTGCTCTTTGCTGACCTTTATTCTTCCTCTTTCTGCTCTTTCTCCTCGCCCTGGGACAACAGGGGGAACCTCAATGCCCCTGCGGTCCTAGCCAGCCCCCCATTGCTCTTCTACACAGAGAGCTGCTAAGCACCAGTGTGAAGCTAGGTCCTACCTTTAACTGCCTACTGGAGACCACAAGTAGGTAATACATATATATAGTCACTGAAAAAAGCAAAGGTTACAGGGATGTTATAGTTAGGAAATAGAATTTAAAAGAAGCATAGGAGTTCACAAAAAAAAACAAAGGTTACAGGGATGTTATATTTAAGCTCTCATTCATAGAAATTCACCTGTTATAGTCAGAGTTATCTCAAGTAACTATAACTCATGCCATAAGGTAACTATAACTCATGCCTCTGCCATCCACAGTTTTCTCCTCAAAAACTTTACTCCAAATATTATATTGATATTATCAATGATGTTATCAAAGGTGTCATGAGTGCCGTAATTTGTGGGGTAATTAGCAGTGCATGGCAAGGGCACCTTAGGGTGCAAGTTATAGTTACTTGAAAGAACTCTAACTATAACTGCTGAATTTTTATAGTTTTGTATGAGTAAATTCAGAACCTAGCTATAACGTCCCTGTAACCTTTGTTTTCTTTTTCAGAGAATACATTTATGTATTACCTACTGGAGGTCACCACTAGGTAGTTATAGGTAGGATTAAGTTTCTATAAAAAAATGTTTTTTACTTGCCTGTATGTTTATAACTGCTTGACGAGTCTTCATGAAACTTTCCAAAAATATTTGCCTGTTCCGTCAGCTACTGCCTGGAAAGATTCGGGGTGATGCGCCGGGGAGGGCCGAGAACAAAGCGGGGGGGGGGGTCCCAAAACACGTTTTCTCCATTCACTTTTCCTTAGGGATTTTGTACAGCGAAAGCGCAAAAACTACTGAATGGAATTACACCTAATTTGGCAGAAAGGTAGGTACTGGTCCAGAAAGAGTGCTTTTTTTGATTTTGGTATAATTCCGTTCAGTACTTTTTGAGAAATTAAGGGGAAAACAAATGTGTATATCTAGGGATGCGAAGGATTCACAATCCCTAACAGTCTTGTGCTGAGACCTGATTGGCTGATAACACTTCAACAACAGAAGCTGTTAAACTGTTGTCAGCCATCTTGGGACTCGGCTTCAGTCGAGTCCCAAAACAAAAAGTAAAAAAAACAAAAGGGGCCAGGGTACAAATACCCTCACCCCTTAGCTTTGGGCTAAAACCCATTAATTTTGTTGATTTTACAAGCAGAGATGCAGTGGATCCACGAATATGCTTGTAAATTCACAAGAAAATGAAGCACAGCCTCCCACACTTCGTTAGTCTAATGCCCCTGGGGGGGCCAAGTCCCGGGGGCTTTTTTTTATGTGATGGGGCCTGTGGCCCCCACTGCCCTGGGGACTGCCACCTCCCCACGGCATTTTTGTAATATTGGGAGTGGGCCTCCTGGTCCCCTTCCGCTGCCCTAGAGACCACCACCTCCCTGAGACGATCTTGTAATTAAAACAGGGGGCTCTGTGGCCCTCCCGCTTCCCAAGGGACCACCACCTCCGGTGGCAATCTTGTAACTAAAGTGGGGTCCTGCCCCGGGGACCACCACCACCCCAGGGTGATCTTGTAATTAATGTGGGAGCCCTGTGGCCCACTTCCCTGGGGACCACCCCCCAGGGGCTAAGATCTAGTTGGAGGGGGGTCGCCTCTGATGGCCCTGGAGACCGCCATGCCCCCAGGTCAGCTCCTGCTATGTCCCAGGGGTGCCCACCCCAGGACATAGCAATGGCTTGGCTGCAGCTTTGAAGCAGCAGCCAAGTCACAGCACACCCTCGGGTTTTGACAGCAGGACCTTTAAAGCAGGTCCCACTTTCAAAATCCACAGTTTCATCTCTGTCACCTGCACACGTGCAGAGGACAGAGATGAAATGCTTCAGCAAGCAGGGAGCTGCTGTCAAAGCAGCTCCATGCTTGTTGAAGCATTGGCACTGCGGCAGAAACCTTAAGGGCATTGTTTTTAAAAAAACTTGAGGGCTACAACGTGGTCCCAAATAGCCCGTAAACACCTTTATAATAAAAATTGAATGAATTTTAAAAAATGATTTTAAAAAGTAGGGGTCGCGGGAGAGCCCTTAAGGGCTACTTTTTTATATATTTTTTTTCACTACAAAGTCCACAAAGGGCTAAAAAACAAGAAAAACAGAGCACATCTGTAGCACACTGTGAAGGCTGCAGACCTTCACACTGAGCTATGGGGGTTTGAGTCCAGCTGGGCTCATTTTCCTTTCATTTTTTTTTTTTTTTTTTTTTTACTCTTTTAAATTTATTAAATAATTTTTTTTGTTAAATCTAACAAAAATATCTCATTCAAGTATGTGAGATATTAAAGCCTAAAAAAAACACTTTCTCGCTCACTTTCTTTCTCTTTTTCTGTCACTCTTTCAATAAATTTCTCACGCACCCACTCACAGACCCACTCAGACACTCACGCACCTACTTACAGACCAACTGACACCCTCATGCAGCCACTCAGAGACCCACGCACAGACTGATGCACCCACTAAAACACTGATGTCTGCGCTGTCACACCCAGACAGACAGTCTTACAGCCACTCTCACCCCCAGATGCACCCTCTCACAACTATTCTCACACCCAGAGAACCTGTGGCTAGCCCCTGTGGTGCATGGCAAAAGGGCTGTGCATAGCGGGGGTTTGGATGGTTGGGGATTGTTGGCTGCAGGGTCTGGCTGCAGGCCAGGCCTTGCGGGTAACCTCCTCCGCACATGGGTGAAGGACGTGCATGGTTGGGTGCTTATAGGGGGTTGGCCAGGCCCTGTGGCCAACTTCCGCCATGAATGGCCAAAGGCCGTGTGATGCTGTGGTTGAATTAAAGTATAGTAATTAAAATTACTATTCATAAAAAAAAAACATGGACATTCACTGAAAAAAAACAAAGAATACAGGGACGTTAAAGTTAGGAAATAGAATTAAAACAACTTTAGCAATTCACTGAAAAAAACAAAGGTTACAGGGGCGTTATAGTTAGGAAACAGAATTTAAAAAAAAACCTTAGACATTCACAGAAAAAAGCAAAGATTACATGGATGTTATAGTTAAGTTCTGAATTTACTCGTACAAAACTGTAGAAATTCAGCAGCTACAGGTACCTCAGCTAACTATAACTGCCACTCTCCTAATGCACTACTTATGACCTCACATATTACATTACTCATGACATGGTCAGTAACATCACTGATGACATCTCATATAACATCACAGAGGACTTCGCTGATGACATCATCCACACAAACAGTCATACACCCTCTCATTTGCTGATACAAACTCTTGTATACCCACACACGCACATCTACTCACATACTTATTCAGAGGTGCATAAGAGTAGTGATATACAGGCATTCATTCAGTCAAACAGCCACTGACACAACCACTCACTCACCTATACACTACTAACTGAGGTATTCACAGACTCATACAGTTACTTAAACATCCACCCATACACCCACTGACAGATTCACTCATACTCATGCAGCTCATTAAACCTGAAACCCACACAGTCACTGACAAAGTCACTGACTCATTATTACAGTCACTTACACACACAATCACTCAACTATACAAATATTTACACACCCAATCAGTCACATGAACTGGGACTTACATATCCACTCAGTCACCCATACAGACATTCACACAGCCACTCACTGACCAGCGCATGTTCTCACATATCCACTCACTATCCTAAATAAAAACGGACTCACCCACTTAGTTTAAGATACAACTACTCTCACACCCACTGACTCTCGCATACAGTCAATGACACAGTCACTCAGTTATACTTACAGCCATACAGTAAATGATTCACCAAGTCACTCACCAATACAGTGAAGCCCATTCAGTTACCCAGACAACCAATCTTACACTCACTCACACATGCAGCCACCCACAGATCCACTAACTAAATGAAATGCAGCTCCTCACAAGTCCCTTGCTCACCTATACAGCAACTTACACATCCATTTAGTCTCCCATACACCAAATGATTAAACCACTCATTCACCCATAGACACACTCACACATAGATACAACTACCAACACTCACTGGATGAAGTCATCAGTGATGTCACTGACCATGTCATGAGTGATGTAATATGTGAGGTCATGAGCAGTGCATTACAAGAGCGCCAGTTATAGTTAGCTGAGGTACCTATAACTGCTGAATTTCTACAGTTTGTACAAGTAGATTCAGAACCTAACTATAATGTCCATGTAACTTTTATTTTTTCAGTGAATGTGCAAGGTTTTTTAATTCTGTTTCCCAACTATAACATCCCCGTAACCTTTGGTTTTTCTGTGAATTTCTAAGTTATTTTTTAAATGCTATTTCCTAACTATACCTTTCCTGTAACCTTTGTTTTTTCAGTGAATATATATATTTATATGTATATACATGTATATGTATGTGTACATATATATGTATATGTATGTACATATATATATATATATGTGTATAGATAGATAGATAGATAGATAGATAGATAGATAGATAGATAGATAGGTAGATAGACACTACATATATATGAAATAAACAAAATGCCTAGACACACGATTTTAACTTCTCAGCAAAACATTCAGCAGATGCAATGTTTAAATTCCCCAATGCGTAATCGAGCAACAGCAATTAAGTAAACATTGTTTCAGTCCAGAGTCTCAGTTGCTACAGGAATTCCAGGAACTACTCCTCACAAGTATACACACACTATAGCATAAAGCCCAAATGGGATATTGAAACACAATCCTTAATGTATGGTACCACATGTACCCAGGGTCTGCAAATCGAATGCTACTATTGGGCCCGAGAAAATCATTCTGCTACCCACTAAAGTAACCTTTGAAATATGTCTCAAGCCTACCACTGCAGCCTGTAGTGCAGATTAAAACTGCCATTTCAACATGCCAAATTAAAACTTTTGCCATTCTCAAAACGTATTTTCTTATTACTTATATGCCACCTCTAGGTTCGCACTAACCTCCCAGAGGACAAGGTGCATAGTATTTATAAAGTAGAACATGTGGATTTAGGGTTTAGATGATCCTTTGTAATTCAGAATCAAGCCACGAGCGCTGCCCACATTAAGAGAATATAGACAAGTACTTTAGGACTGGAGGCAAATCCTCAAGGAACTATGGGCCAGATGTAGCAAAAAAGCAATTTGCGAGTTGCAAATTGCGAGTCCCTGCGACTCGCAATTTGCAAGTCGCAAATTGCTATGCAGTACGGTGTCTCAGACACCGACTGCAACTCGCAATGGGGTCGCAATGACCCACCTCATGAATATTCATGAGGTGGGTCGCAAATTGCGGCCCCATTGCGAGTATAGGCACTCGCTAACATGGAGGCCTGCTGACGTCAGCAGACCTCCATGTTAGCGACCTGCTTTTAAATAAAGCAGTTTTTTTTTTTTAAATGTAGCCCGTTTTCCCTAAGGGAAAACGAGCTGCATTTCAAAAAAATCCGAAACCTTTTGTTTCGTTTTTTTCAGGGCAGGGAGTGGTCCCTTGGACCACTCCCTGCCCTGAAAAAATGTTTTGGGGTCCAGTCTCAAACTGGAAGGGGTCCCATGGGGACCCCTTCCAATTTGCGAGTGGGTTACCATCCACTTGAAGTGGATGGTAACTGCGACTCCATTTGCGACCGCGTACGCGGTCGCAAATGGAGTTGCATACCACTGCGACTCGCAAATAGGAAGGGAACACCCCTTCCTATTTGCGATTCGGAAAATGCATTTTGCGAGTCGGTAACGACTCGCAAAATGCATTTCTGCATAGGAAACACGCATTTGCGAGTCGCAAACGGCAGATTTTGCCGTTTGCGACTCGCAAAGTGTTTCCTACATCTGGCCCTATATTTACGTAATCTCTGAAAGAGGTGGGTGATGAACATTAAACCAAGTAAAAGCATAGAACTGTAAATCATTAATTAGTAGTGTGTTGTGCCTTGTAATACTGTGTCCCTCTTTTAGAGTATGTACCTTGAAGTAGGTGGTCTACTACAGAGGGCATCTCTCAGTATAAGGTTGTTTCCAGATCTCCAGTAGCTGAACCGTCAAGGTTTCTTTTATTATTTTGTCCCATTCCCCTTTCCCTTCTGGGACTCTTGCTGGTTGATTACTGTAACTGCAACATCAAGAGAAGTGCTGAGAAAGAGAATGGGGTATCCTGGTCTTCAGACGAGTGTCGAGTGTCACACCATGCCACTCTTCATAATAATTCTTCCCCCTGGAAATGATAGGAGAAGGACTTCCCTACTGCCAGAAACTGAACTGCTGCTTGAAAGACTGCTTTACTTTCTGAGAAAGAAGACTGGACCTGACTGTTTTCATTTAGACTAACAAGAGTGACTCCAAGGGGACGTTGGCTGACCACCTGTGTAGGCTAAAGTAACACAACAAGCTCCACAGACCTCCCTGCAAGTGCCAAGGTGACCCGCTGCAACTGGACTTGCAAATGGGTCTTTCAGGGCCATATTGACCTCCGCTATAGAGAGTCTATGATCCCGAAGGGATGCCTTCCCATGTCCTTAAACTGTGGGTGGCATTAGAGTGTACACCTGTGAAGGAAAATGTAAAGATCCTGAAGTTTGGGCTCCTCATGACCCTTGGACAGGCCCATTGATGCCAAGACTCTTCCATTTGTGATGACCGCCAGTGCATATCTCTGGTGAGACCTGCTGTTAGTGCCACAGCAATGACTGGCATTGCAAGAGCTGTACTTCACACCACAGCAATGACAGCCCATGGTGACCTCCGTTGCGGAGCCTCAACAATGACCATCCATGACTCCTGATGGGTGATGACAGACAGTGGCACCCAGCCTGCTCTTTGCTGTACCCGCTCCTCACGGTCACCTCCACTGAGAATAGAACTCTTCTTACCAGGCTCCAAAGGAAATTCTCCAATGGGACTAACCTGGTCCCATAGTAAACTCGCGCTCCATCACAGTCCACCAGAGCATGTGATTTTCCCTCAGTTTAGCACACCCAGATTACAGCGAGTGGCGCTATGTGCTTTAAAACGCTATTTTCCCTTAAAACTTTAAAACTGAATATCTCCTGTTCTGCTGGTTGGATTTTTGTTTGTTGGTCTGGAATCATTGTATTTATTAAAATGTATTTAGTTTTCCAAATTGGTTTTGGATTTTTCTTGAGGTGTGTTTTCACTTTTTGTTTTGTGTGCTGCACAAATATTTTACACATTGCCTCTACGTTAAGCCTGACTGCTTTGTGCCAAGCTACCAGAGAGTTAAGCAGAGCAGAAGGGGTGTGATTGTTGCCTGAGTGGGGCTTCCAACCACCTCAAAGAATAACCGAATTTCTTACACTTGTTTTCAAGCCTTTTATGAATATTAGATTGGTGGTTTGTCAGAGAATGATTGGGAGAGCATAAAACGATTTAGCAAACAGGTAAAAGTAACCCATACATATCTTTCTGATCTTGGAAGAAGTAGAATGGAGAGCATTGAAAGATGAGTAACAAGAATATATATCGCTGATGATGACCAGTCTTTTGCTGTAAAAGCCTTTCGGCAGATGTGAAGGCTGATAAAAATACATGGCGTCTTCAGGCGGTTCTGGTAACATCTTACGAGCTGTTACCCACGTTTACTTGGCGTTTGGTCTTTGTAGACCAAAAGACACGTGGAGAATTTCACACGGGACAGTGTGCAGGCAGGCCACACTCTCCGTGTCAATTTACTGGAGAAGTACGAGAAGGATTTCCCTCTGACATCTACATACTGATTGAGTGGAAATAATATTAGTAAATTAATTCTGACTACGGAGATGTTATCGTTTGGAACTTTGTATAGTTTACATAGCACTTGGATTATCGCAAGAAAAACCTTCTAAGAGGAACGACTATATTCCAGCCCTGAGGAAGTCAAATGACGAAACACGTGTTGGCTGAGATGTCGTTGTAAGAAATGTGGACATTTTGAATTTCTATGGATTTCCACCCAAATTATAGGTGATGATAAGGATTTCAAGAACATTTGTTTGGACCTAAATGGACTTTAGAAATTATTATAACAAGCTTTGTTGTACGCAGTTCACTTGGACTCAGACGGACTCATGAAATTCAATTTGTGTAAATGATTTAGACTGTATATTAAATGAGATAATTATAATAATAGTAAATCAAGATTCTCGACATGTTTATGATGTACTCATCTGATAGTTAAGGTAGTTTACTTTAGGTCAACGGGTGCCACAGTATGTACGTGATAAAAATAGTATGCTTAGAAATGGGACCCAGTGTCAACTTCAGAGGTGGTATGAGTTATGGGTATGGCTGTGAAGCCAGAACAGTAGCCTCTGGAACATATTTTGAATGTGCTGAGGTATGTTGAATTGATACACAGGTACACCCATATATAGAGCACAGCATTAGTCAAGTCATGAACCTTGTATTGCTTGCATGACAGAAAAGTGCAAATCAGACAGTAGGAAGGGAAGAAAGTTTTAAAGTTTTAAGATAGGGTGTATTATTTGCTATTGGATTTGGTACCAAATATTAAGTCAAGGTTGCAGACATTAGAAACGGGAACAAGGGCTTAATCCAGAATTGATGGACCCTCAACCTGAATTATGAATTGAGAGATCAATGCCAAGACTAAGGGCCAGATTTATACTTTTTGATGCAAAACTGAGCAAATGCAGTTTTGCGTCAAAATGTTAAATGCTGACTAGAGCCCTGTTTTAATGCCACCCGGGCAAAATAGCGTTAACGCCAGAGAAATGACTCTAACCTGCACAACGGAAATGCACCATTTTTATCCGCATTAGCTTCAAATATAGACACTAACGGAGAAAACAGTGCAAAGGAGAGGCAAAATGGAGCCAGAAAGCCAGGAGAGACCCCAGGGTGACCCCAATCAACCAGGAACCAGCCAGGAGGACACAGACAAGACCCAGGGGAGGGAGAAGGAAAAGAGATAGTGTCATTTCAGTGCAGAGGAGCACAAAATACTGGTGAGAGAGGTGATGGAGCATCAACTCTTCATCACCTCCAAATTGCCAAATGGCCCGAGAGAGGCAATCTGGCACCAGATAGTAGACAAGATTAAATTAACAGCAGAGGTGAGGGGAACCATAACAGAGTGCAAGGAACGCTGGCATGATTGTAAGCGAAGGACAAAGGAAAACATGGCAAGGAACAGGAGGGCAGCACTGCAAAATGGAGGTGGTAGTCCAGCACCACAAGAGGACTTGGACAAGATGGAGGAGATTGTTGCAGCGGTCATCCCAGAGGAACTGGTCACTGGAATTGGAGGACAGGACAACGCAGACTACCAGGAAACACCACAAATGCAGGGTAAGTTGCATGGGGGAAACTCATGCTAAATTGTCAAGTGCAAGAAGGGGGAGCCACATAGGGCTCACACAATGCATATCAAAGGAGCTCAGAGGGAAACATTGCACATGAAACAAGTTGCACCATGCTGATGTAAGCTACACATGTACCTAGGCTTTGGTAGTGCCATGCACCACAACACATACATAACCTAGACATATGTCAATCACCACGCCTAAATACCTACGTGTACATATGCAGCACATGGGATGGATGTCATGTATAATGATTGTGCCTCTGATTGTGTCATTACAACCTCCCTTTCATATAGTCATATTAATCCTACCAACACGACCAAGACTTTAGAGACTAGGTAGACAATTAATACCATTCCTGGGGTTACGTCATGGTGATGTCCCTTGCAGTAACACCTTGCAACTGCCTTGCCTCATTGCCCAAACACATGTGTGCTGCACCTCACAGCACACAATTCATTGCAACCATCCCAACAGTACCCAGACATGTGCCGGTAGCACCAGCACCCCGCACATTGACAACACATCTACATAAGGCAGTCACCACTTCATCATGCAGTGAAGGTGCCCCCTGGGAAAAATAATCTGAGCAGGTGCTTGGGGAATAGCAGGCTGGTCCTGTATGACTGGCATCATGCCACTACTCAGACCAACTAAACTGGTGTAGTGTGGAACCACACATCTTGATGCTGTACAGAAATGTGCCTCTACAGAAAATATGTACCACAGATAGCAAACTGTAGGTCACAACAGTTACAGGCTGAGCTCACAACCACTCTGACACAACCAAGTGAGACATATAGGAATGGGGAAATAAACTCACACATACAACACATGGTATATGAGTGTGAACATAATGGTGTCAAATTCCACATTGATGGGCATGGGATGGTGCATTGGCAAGTCTAGTGTTGGTAAGACTGAGTGCAGTGTACACTTTACGGTTGGCATTATGAGTCACACGTTGGGATGGTGGGTGGAAATCTGTCTGCTTATGGTAACTCTGTGGGTCACTTAGCGCCACATTCTTGATGGATCAAATAGAGTCAGTGCAAGTCTTGGGTTGCATTGGGTGTGACAGGACACGCTGCACCTAGCCCTGCAAATCTGGCAGTGGAAAGAGCAAAGGGGCAGGGCATGGGACCCCCTGCCTGAACTTCCCATGCCAGGTGCATGGGCTGTGCAGGGGGAACCAGGGGCACACCACACCACATCACCACCAACCTTTGCATAGGGGTTTCACAGCAAAGGCTGGTGGAAAAGTGTAGAAAAGCAGGCACAGACCTGGTGGGGAGCCTTGATCGTAATACTGGTCTGGTTTCACAAGACAGGTGGCATTGCCAGTTTGTAAGCCGCTGGAAACCAGCCAGTGCCAGGTTATTGGCCCATGGGGCGTTCCCCATTGACAACATGTGCCACTGTTACATGCGCTGTTGGGGGTTGTCAATTAGACAATGTCAGTCAAGTGGTCACAGGACTGCCACAGTTGTAATGAGGGACCAGTATGACTATCTGCAAAATCATCATCAAACAAGCTTGAGGCCCTGACAAAAGTTCAACTCCAGTTACCTGGTTATGTCGATGAACTAAGTTATCATCAGGGACTGTCATATACAAAATGATGTACACAGCAAAAAATTATACCCATGCTGGCCATCCCTGAGTTTATCCTTGTGCCTGTGTCAATTTAGCTGCACTACCACTATGCTGCATCTCTTGAATCATAGTGCAAGGAGGGCTGCATTGAGGGGGAGATCATAGTTGTGTAGGAAGCCGCACCTTCCAGCATAGACAGGAGATGAAATGGAAATCTGCTAGGTCCATGTGTGCTATGCAATGTAGCACACATACACATACATCAACATGAGGAGCTCTCAAAGGAAACACCAGCGTAGTGTCCTGGCAATGCCATCCCTGGGGTGGTTCAAGGTTTCAGTACCACACAGGTATATGTGAAATATATAAGACTGGGACAGGGGCATATTGCCATGTGTGGTGCTGCGGCTTGACCACTGCAACACCCATTGCAAAGCCCTACCATGCAAATGGATGCATAGGGAGGGTTGACAATAACAAGATGGTGTCAAACCACAAAAAGGATATACATTACACCTAGTAAATATGACGCAGCCGATTGCGCCATCTGACCTGCCCTTCAGGTGGGGCAAAGGGCTGATAGACTTCAACCATGAACAATGTTTGGGAAGTAAGATGACAATGAGCCTCCAATAGCAAGTCATTGACATGACATGTCAACTGCTACAACACAGAAAGATTGATTTTACACCATCTCATTGCAGAGGATGATGGCTATCCTGTTGATTTGCCTGTCCTTGAGCTCCCGGATTACCTGGATGACCAACTGACAGCCATCAGCCAAGAGACCCTCCAAGAAGTCCTTGTATCCCTCCAGACACCACTTGCAGTCGGAAGGAGGACAAATGATGTAGCAGCCATCCCAGATGTCCCACCCAACACCCCAATAGTTTGACCTGCCAGCACCAACACAACTAAGGACTCTGAGGACCCAGAGACCAGCTTTGAGAGGATAGTGGTAGGAGACCAGCGGGAGCTGGCCAAGGAAGTACGGTGGAGATAGAGGCTGTGGCAGCCAGACTAGAGGGTATGCGCACATGCGTCATCATGGCAAATGAACAGACTGCAGCCAAATAAGGCTCACATTCCCCACTGCACGAAGTCCAGCAGTGTCTGAGGGACATAGCTGCTGCCATGAGGGAGAGGCCACAACAACTGCCCTCCCAAACTGGCAGCAGTGTGATTGAAAACAAGATGGACTCCATGCACCAGTAACTGGTCTTCCTCAGGGCAGACATGGCTGCCTACCACCAGGATGTTGCTGCTATCCTAAAACATCAACAGTCCCTCCTTGCTACAGTGATGCCATATGTAGTGCCACAGATGGCAGCTGCTGGAAAATGGGACTCCACGTCTCCAACCATTTAAGTGTGTGTGGCCCTTTGTACCTCCCCAGCACTACCATCAAGGGCAGAGGAGACACCACACACATCGGAGGATGAAGACCTGGAACAGATCATCTTCACCTGTAAGAATTCCCGGTAGCACCAGCCCTTTCCACATGGGGAGTGTTTTCCTTTGTCCTGTGCTTGAAATCATGCCAGTGTTGCGCAGTTGGATATGTGCACTCTTCAAAGACACTGTTGACCTGTCTGCTATGGACTGTCATTGTCTCTCACCTACAAATTGGCAAATCCTGTTCCTCCACACTTTACAACACTTCACCCAAGCATATCCCATGACATGTCCCTCAACCCTGGACATGTATTGTGTCACAACTGTATGGATTTCACAAATGGGGTCACTGACCTGAACATTGTAAATATTGCACCATGACACTTGTAAAAAAACACCTCCTACACAAACAGCATGTCTTTGTGGATTGTGACACTCCTATTTCGCTTAGGAATTGTGATATGTATAACCATGTCATTAGTCACAGGTTGTCAGTACAAGAGTGTAGGACTATGGGGGCAAATATCTACACACCAGGTTCCTGCATGATAAATGTCAATGCTAGTCTTATCCCCTACAAGCAATTCACTAAGTATGTCAAAAATGAAGAACACATGTATGCTTCACTCACTACATATGGCAGGAATGGCTGTGAAACAGTTCTCATGCAATATTGTCAGCTGGGAGTACCAGCAGAAGACATTGGTGTGAAACAGAGGTACTTAACCTCATCTGTAATTGCCACTGGTCAGTTTTGCAGGATAGATTTTAAATGTAGGCTGTTGTCAGATGTGCCACAGTGCCTAACATTCCTACGCAGTACCCTAACACTGACAGCTGAATTACCACACCTGCCTGTCCAATACAAAGTAAACATAGTCACCTTGAGTGGAGGGTACACTGGATGGCAGATGCATGGACAAGTAGATGTGTTGTTGCTGCCAATGTGACAGCTTAGTTATAAACAGGTGATGGACATGTCAAGAGTTGGATTTGGAGGCAGGACGGAATCCCTAAGCCAACACACAATTTTCACTGTGCACTCATGTGAAGACCCTGAGACACAAGCATATGACACAAAAAGTAAAGAGGTACCCAAAAATGTTTATTAAGTATGAAACTAAACTACAAAAATCAAGAAAACCTATCCTAACCTAAACTAACCTATTCTAACAATACTTAACCAACAACTAAAGCTAACTACTCTATGCTAAACTTACATAACACATTTAACACCACGCTCTAAACATTGGCCCTCAACCCCTATAATTTACGAGACACATGCAGGACCATATATACTTATACTACACATAAACTAAGTAAATCTAGACCAATATATATATATATTTTTATTTTTATTTATTTTTTAAAATGTTTACACACATATATACCCCAACATGTCCCCATATCCCCCAGCGCAAAAAGTAAAAAAAACACCCCTCAAATCCACTTATCCTATCTAAACTACATACCTACACTAACCTAACACTAACTCTCTAAAGCCCACTATAAAACATGAACGAAAATGAGTAGGTAGGGGAGAGAACTTGGTGGTGACAGTTCCGATGGCACTCAAAGTTTGCCTTCTTGAGGGTTTTTTACATATATTTAAGTGTCTTTGTGTTGGCAGCCACCACCTTCTCCAAACTCTCCAACCGTTGCAACACAAGGGAAACGTCCTTCTGCAGATCCTGTTGCATTTTAGGGTCCACGACAGCAGGTGATGTAGGCTGTTGCACAGAGGTCAAAGCTGTTGCAGTTGCTGGTGTTGACGTGGTGGCAGCTGTGCCCCTCTTCATTGCTGTGGAGCCGGGTCTCTTCTGTGTGGCCTCTGCCAGTGTGGGGCCCCTTTGTGTGAATGCCCGCCATACCCCCGTTGACCTCTCAGCACGATAGTGGCAAGCCATTCTCCGGAACCCAGATTCCACCGCCAGGATATGGCGGTAACGGACCGCCCCCTTTTGGAACACACACAGTTCCTCATTGGTCATGTTGGCAACTGTTTAATGGTGACAGGCAACCATCAATGTCAGCATTGTGTGGTGTATGTACAGATTATAAGCTTACAGTTTTACATCTAATAACAGATGCACTCCAACTCACATTCCAGAAAAGACAATGGCCCTGATAAATGTAACAACAACACTGCCCTAGCATCATTTAATTGACATCAAAGCGAGGCAAAACAAGAATATGACCCGAACACATGGAGGTGTGCATTGCTTTTGCGTACTATTTAATAATGCAAAGAAAGCACAAACTTCACATAGATCAGGCCTAAACTTCCTCATCATCTGTGTCAATTTTCAACCATACATCAACAGTAACTTGAACATTTTATTGGGAGGATGGGATGCTGTTAATAAACATAAGGGTCAGTGCTGATAGGTACACATGCAAACCTGATCAATATGACTGGCACCTACACTGTGAGCATCACATCTACCTACAAATTTGGTATTCCTCTCCCCCTGGGCCTAAGGGGGGGTGGCCATGCAATCCATCATCTCAACTGTCCTGGTCATCCACCAAGGCATGCCCACTCATACATGGAGTCAGGGAGTGGACCATAAATTAGGAGGGCTGACAACTAGGAAGCTGGTATCATAGATCTATCACATCTACATTCATGTGTCCAGGAGTAGACACCTATCAATACCTGATCTGCTAATACTATTCCTGACACACCCATTTCCATGCCAGCACATGTTTGGCCTTGACCTGCATGCATGCCAATTATACTCCACATAAGTGTTACATACATGGAGTGCCATGCTGGGGGACAATTGCCAGCCTAGTCCTCCATCTTCATGACAATACAGGGATGTCCCAAAATGGGTTCAAAATGGTGCATCCCTATGTTGTGAGAATGATGGAGTGCCCCATTGCCAATATTCTCACAGTGTTGCACTCTGTCATTCTTAGTCACATATGGCCCAACATGTGGCTTGCCATCAACCTTGTTTACACAGTGCTGGCCAATGAGCACCACAAGCCTCACAAGAAGTGACCCTCTGGTGGTGTATGGGGATCCTTTCGATGAGACACAATGTCCCCACCCAGCCTACCTTGATAGCTGATCATTGGACAGCTTATCACATCTAGCATTGCATGCAACACACATGACTCACTCACACCAAGCCCTTGATTACTTCACAGGACACACATTATGACACTTATTGGATACATCTGGGTCCTCAAATCGCGCCACTTCACCGATTGTGTAGGGGGCAGGTCCACCTGTAAGATATGAATGGAAAACCATGCTTAGTGTCATATCACAGTTACTACTAGTGGACAACAAATTTCAGTGTGTACTATTTGAGAGGAGTTAGCTAGTTGTACTAGCGTAAAACAGTGCAACAAACACACCACTATGATCACACAATGACACAGACACTCAGGTGAGTGAGATAGACACATCTGTATATTTACACTGGGCTAGAAGCTCACGTAGTGCTACACCCTGCAACAACCATATGTGAGCAACCTATAGTAGATGGAAATACATGGTATAAGGAGGAGTTATGCAATAAATACATGACACTACTCTGGCGCTTTGCAAGACATTTGACTCAGATACTCAAGCTTGTCCCGCAAGGCACGCAGAGACACTTTGTGATGGACATTCGGCTCAAATCTGCAATGATAATGCAGTGAGTAATCCATGACTGATGTGGCAAAGTTGTCTAATGGTATCAAAAGCCCCATTTACATTGCCCCCGAAGGTGGGTAAGCCCCTTTTGCTGACATAATGGCAGGGGCAGGGATCATGTGTGTGAAATGATGACAAAGTTGCGCCATATATGCATTGCCCAACCTTGTTGACACAATCCAGAGAGAAATGGTAGGCTGGCGGTGCCTTGGCATCTCGTACATGACACTATGCCGAGGCACAGATGTCGCCATGGCCCCTGAAATGTGTGACTTCGTGATGGTTGTGCTTGACTCACCAGACATCTGACCTGCAATGGTATAGTGGTTGGACATGTGAACTCCATGTCTAGACTGGTGCAGATACACTTCATTCTGGTTGCATGCAACCTGCCCACAAGCATTGCATGCAGCACTCCAACTCATCTGCTACTGTCATTCAAGAGCAGTGAACAGTAAATAGTATGCCAATGGGAGACTCAGCAACAGGTCCGCCGATCTCAACACCAATGTGATTGAGCAGATCCTGCTCCCTGGCCACTAGATCTGCCCAGCGATTCTTGAGCTGGTGCTCATTCGTGCTACGCTTGTAGACCCTTTTCAGGTAGTAGAGCACCTTGCCCCACTGCAGCCGCATGGCCTCAGTCCGGTAGCCCTTATATTGATGCTTGTGTAGATTTCACTGAATATCAGCATTGAGAGGAGTGGGAAGGTGAAATTCACACTAAGAACCCATGTGTCATTTTCTTTGCGTTTACAGATGTTTTAGATGCATTCGTGTCATTTTGTTTATTCAATTCCTGATTGCATGTTTTTTCCATTGTCCTTAGATGCACCCTGAATCAACATACATATGACATGGGCTGTGCTGCAGTGTGGCATATTGGATATGGCCACATGTGATAGTCCATGCAACAATGTGTTGAGGGTGTGATTGGTCTGTTCCATCAATGTGTGTGTTACAGAGTCAACAGCATGCAAATAGTTTCACGTCGTGCATATATAAGCATGTGTGACAACAGTGCATCCACCTATGTTTGGCAGTCAGTACAATGCAATAGTTCTGATTTGTGATTGTGTATTGTGTTTTCGTATGTGATGTGTGATGTTGTCATACAGAGCATAATATTTAAAACTACATACACAGCTCAAGCATTGTTGATGATGGGTGAACCAATGCTACCTAGGAAATGTTACCCAACAACTGTCTCCGTAAGTAGATTTGGAGTTTATGGAGAATTGTGTGTGGCCTACATATATTTCTGACATGTGTAGATGTTTGGTACATACTGCGTAAGGCACACTCTGCCTACATTCCATCCAGATTATGTTTTGATCAGAAAAGGTTGATTTAACTCATTGCATTTAACAATGGTTGCTGGTTTTGTGTGGTGGACCTGCAGCACTAGCTTCATATGTTCTCATCCATACTGAAGTGCATTCCACAGACGTGTCGTGCAATGTGTGAGATCATGTGTACCCTGTGTCAGGATTGGGTCCCTGGCAGTGGCGGGACAGATTATCATGGATTTACTGCTCAGACCCAACTTCTTCAATTGTGTGTTATACCTGGGCAAATTATGATGACCATTGTTACCAATGATGTCCCTCCCTTGTCACATCTGATCCACGCAGCCATTGCAACTCTCACACTGAGTTGTGACAGTGTTCTGTTCCAACATGACTAACTTTCTAATTTTGGACATCCACTACCTCATGTGTGGGCCCCTTGTATACTTCCTATTTGGACATGATGTAGTTGTGTGTGATCAGCTATTGATGAACAAGTTGGCAACATTGTTGTACAATATACGCTGTGGTCCGTAGATTGTGTCCTTCAGTTGTCACATAGCAGTGATGAAGCTATTAGTAATGTGTGTGAAGGTGGCAGTACAATCTTACGCATCACATATGATGTTGCAACAGTACTTGTCAAATTTGTATTTGTAACATGCTCCCTGAGGTTATACTCACAATCCTGTGGTCTTTATAGTGGAGACTGAAGAGACCAATGCAGGATTGGTTGTATAAGTGAAGTGTTTATTTACAAAATTGATAAGTGGTTCTTAACTTAAAAAGTTCTCATCTATGTGCTTTGCTGTGCTGTTCCCCCTCCATTTCTTTACCAGCATCCTCCTCAGGCAGGGCATCAACCTGGTACTACATGGGGATGTTCAGCTGCATACATATGTTGTGCAGGATAGCACCTGTCACGATGATTTTGCAGACAATATGTGGAGCATAGAGGAGGCTGCCTCCTGTGAAGTCCAGGCACCTTAATCTTAACTTCAGTATGTCAAATGTCCTCTCCACAATATTTCGTGTCTTACAATGTCCCTTGTTGTATGCACGCTCTGCTGCTGTGCTTGGGTTTCCAAATGGGGTCCTAATCCATGGCTGTATGCCATAACCCTGATCTGCTGCAAAAGATAAAAAGGAGTAAGTTGTTGTTAAGGCTTGCAACAGGTTTGGCATGTAGCATGGCAGTTGTTATTTTGAGTTGGTTGTGACTCATATGTGTTTGTGGTATGGTGTGAGGTCCTGGCCTTGTGCAAAGTTTTCTTTGCACTGTGTTGTTGGACATGACAATCTTGAGTATTGGCTCAAGGACCTGGGACATTTGATTTGGAATACTAACTGAGGGTCACTATGTATATACCTTGCGTTGTGTAGTGCACCTTTGTATCAGTGTGCTATCACTAGAGGAGACATGACACATCCTCACAACACAATGGGGTCAGTTGTGGTGGCAACATGGTAGCACTACAGAGCCTGGACATCCCAGCCATTTTGACATGTGTGATTACAGATGAAGTGCGACACTTAGGCCCAATTAAATGAGTAAGTGACAATGCACAACACAGCTCCAACATTGGCAGCACTGTGCTGCAAAATTTGACTATGCAGGAATGCACCATGTGTGACATGTTACTTGGCAACCCTTTGTTGTCCCCTCTGCCAGTGGCTAATATGCAGCCATGCACCGACACTACCAACCATGCACCAGGGTGCTTGGCTAGCTGCCCTGTGGAGGTGGCTGTATCTGTGCAGGAAGGGACATCTCCCTATACATATGCTGTTTTGATGGACAATTGGCTCTTTCTGTGTGTGCAGCAGTATGCAGCATGTACTGGATGGCACATTCATATGAGTTTAAATCACAGTCTATTTCCTTATTGCAACCTGCAAAAGGCATCCCTGGGGTGTTGTTTGATGTTGGCACTGCCTCAGGTTTTAGGTGACACCTACATCTGAGTCAGCATCATCATGCTATGTATCTTGTGGTGACAGACCTGCAGCAACACACATTCCACGTCCATTCCAAACTAAGTGCTGGGTGGGAGGGTGGCCGATTTACAATGTGGCTTCAGGTCACAAAATAGTGGTCTTCCACAACTTGTACATAAAGTGCAGGCCATGACAATGGCACTGGGGGCTCTTACATAGATCCCTTAGGGATCCCGGGTGGCAGCTCATGTTTGTGCCAGCATCAGGTGTCCAAGGGTGTATATCCCATTGTTTCAGGATTATCAACATTACTATCAGTGTCTGTCCTATCTTCCAAAACATGATTCAGCATTTATACTGTCAACACATGCACAGTGCAGGCTATGGGATGGAGCTCAGCCACTTAGCAAATGTGTACCTTGGTACAGTGCATGTGAGGTCAGTGATATCCTTAATTACTTCTACAGGGTCCCACAATGGCATCCATGATCTGCACTGTCTAACAGTGACTCTGCCCCATGGTGGTTTATGATACTGACATGATGGTGTTGTGGGTCAGTAAGTGGTGCATGTGATGTGGCACTACAGGAGGTGTGGTGCCACTTCTCAACAAATCTGGCACATAGTATATGATGGGCATTAATTTTGTATTCCTATGTGTGTGACCCAATGCATCAGGCAGATGTACATGCACACTACATGTAAGTCAGGTATTTGATCATAAGACATAGTTGGTATTGGCACCAGTTGTCTGGCATTTCATATTTGTTCTGCCATTGACTAACACGGCATAATTTGAGGGATCTGTGCCTATGTGAGACTTACATAACATGAGCATGGTGTATACCATTGACAATGCTGTGCTATTCTTTGTTTGGCGTACTATGTGTGAAGTGTACGTAGTAGGCAACCTGTGGGCACTTGTAGTGGTTTGTGTAGTTCTTCTGTAGGCAAAGGGTACATATCTGCACTTGTTCTTCAAGTGGTGTGCCAGTCAAGTTGTGGGCGTTTTACGCACATGTGGCTGTATGTGTTTGTGGTGTGCACTGAATGTGCTTTACCGCAGCAAGGTACATATGTGTTGTTTCCTGCACATCTGTGTTACCCTGGCCATGTGGTTTTTGAGTGGTGTATGTCTTGTGTGTCCTACAGGGTTGGAGTGATGTGTGTATATTGCTAGGCTTGTTAACTTACCCACAAGTAGGCCATTTCCATATTGGCCAACCTGGCAGTGTTCGATGATCCTGCTGTGCCGGAATATGAAGGCGTCCTGGACACTTCCAGGATAATTGTCCAAAATGTTTGTGAATAGTCCCTGGTGGCCCACTATGGCCTGCACATTAATGGAATGTGTGTGCTTGCGATTCTGGTATATGTGCTCTGTTGCTGCAGGTGGCACAAGTCGGACATGGGTGCAGTCAATTGCACCAAGCACATGCGGGAAGCTATGAAATTGGTAGAACCCCTGTTTTCTCTCCAGCTGCTTTTACTGGCTGTTACGGAAGCTGATGTAGCGGGGTGTCAGGGAGATTATTGCATCTAACACCTTTGACAGGAACACAGAGAATGATGGCTGTGACACACCAAAAACTAGGGCACCAGTTGTTAGAAATGAGCCACTTGCCAGCATGTACAGGACAGCTAGCAGCTTTGTCACAGGTGGTATTTTGTGGGGGGTCTGCAGGCTGGCTGTGATTTGTGGGTCAATGTGGTGCAGCAGGTGTAGTATGGCTTGCCGGTTGAGCCTGTATGTCCTTAAAATGTTTTGTTCCCTGATGCCAAAAAGGTTTGTCCTGTTTCTGATTACCCTCTCCTGCCTTCTTCATTGCCTTTGTGGGCCATGTTGTGGTGGTTGCTTTTGTTGTTGCTGTCCTCTGCGTTGTCTTGCACGCTGGAGCAGTAGCACTTCCATCTTCTCCTGTGGGCTTGTAATGTTGCTTCTATGTGTTTTCCTTGAGGAGTGGTGTGTGGACCTCATTTTAACACCTGGTCTGACCCAGTCATTACAATTTGATGCAAATCTGAGTTAACGTAATTTTTTGGGTCTGGATGGATAAATATGACGCTAGGGGCTTTGAGTCAGTTTTTGGACAGGAACGCCTACCTTGCATCT
This sequence comes from Pleurodeles waltl, assembly GCF_031143425.1. Taxonomy (NCBI): domain Eukaryota; kingdom Metazoa; phylum Chordata; class Amphibia; order Caudata; family Salamandridae; genus Pleurodeles; species Pleurodeles waltl. Next base: position 1,734,023,297 of record NC_090444.1, read on the forward strand.
CACTGATGCAAGCAGGTTTCACGCTTACAAAAAATGACTTTAACTCCAATATTGTGACGCTAGACCGGTCTAGCGTAAAAATATAAATATGGAGTTAAGTTTGTGCTGAATTAGTGTAAAAAAATATTACGTTAATTCAGCTCAGACTATAAATATGGGCCTAAGGATCTCCAATTTGTTAGTTCAATGTAAGGAAGTTGGCACTCATACAAAAATATACAGTGAACAGGCAGGTATGTAGACTGGCTTGTGCTGCTTTAACATCTACATCTAGTTGGTTGATCATTTTGGGTTTCATCAGTGTGGGTAATGAATTCCAAAGGGAGGGAGAATATCTGTTTGATGAGGGGGTACCACCTATATATTAAAAAGTATGGGGCTAAGAAAGGACACCTGACAAAAGGCTCAGAAATCAGATTTAAAATGTGGATTATTTAGAGGACGTATACAATTTCTCAAGAAGGCCATTGTAAGGCCTTATTGTAAAAGCAGCCCCATACAGTCTCACACTAAGAACTGGATAAGGACTGCATAAACACTGACCTCAAAAGATTCCATTACCATCCATTTGTGGCCTGTCGATTGATTAGTACTCTTCAGCTCCAGTTCATATTCTAGTTATTAATGTCTTGTTGCACCTGGTATCGTCACCATCCCAGTAGAAAACACTTCAAATGTACCCAAAATGGTAACATTTGTGTTTCTGAGCTCTAGGGATGCACAATATGTTTATTATGTAAGTGCAAACTCCAGCAGATTCCATTTATTGGCTTATCTATAGATTGTGGAGTTTCCTGTATTTATTTTTACAATTACTCCTTTGTTTGTTGATGTGTATCCATAAGTCGGGTCACATAAAAGTATCACCTAGCTGTCAAAATCATCACAAAAGTGAAAATACTCAGTTAACTATTAGTGCCTGTGTAACACACTCAGTATCCTCTGTTCCAATGTAAACTTGTAGTCCGTAAAGAAGAATTTGCAGTGGTCAGGATGTCAATGTTTTGGCCTCTTATTATCCGAAAAGTATGCAAGACCATCTTCAAGTCAAAGTGGTTACGACATATGTCACCCATACATCCAACTCATGGTATGCTGGCCACCCTAATAGGAGTTTTCCACTGGCCCAGTGGATGAAAACAGTGTTTACACCCACTGGCCCAGCAGAAAACTCACCACAACATTGACAACATCTCCTAATCAAAGCCGGTAGCAATGCTGTGGTGCGTCAGGGGCAACAACACCAATCGCGCATTTCACTGCCCGTAATTCGGGCAGTGAAAAGCACAACAGGGCTGTTCATGGGGTCCCCCAATGCCCCATCTCCGCCAGCCTTTGCATGGTGGTGAGACCGCCATGCAAAGGCTGGAAGAAAGGGGACTTGTAATTCCCAAGGCAGTGTTACTTGCAGCGCTGCCCTGGAAGACTGAGACCGCCGAGAAGCCAGGCTGTCGACAGGTGACAACCTGGCGGTGCCGGCAGTCAGACCATGGCCCATCTGCCACAGTCATAATAGGGTAGTCTGACCGCCCTCGTGAGTGTGGCAGTCTTGAAACCGCCACACTCGTAATGAGGGCCTTAGTTTTCTTTAAGGGTAAACAATCAAAGTTATCACAACACTCTCTTAACTTTCCTATTATTCTGACAGCTAGGTGGTGCTTCATTGTTTCCCGATAAATGGATACATATCAACAAACAAATGATCAATTGTTAAAATAAATATTTGCTGTCTCTAAGCCCGTTACTGACATCCACCAGACAGACTTTTTATGTTATATCGTTCATTTTATATCCTTTAACTTCTAAATAGTGATTGTATATATTTGATATCACTCACATAACTCAGAAGTTCTTTTTCAAATTACTCCTTCAGAACTTATTTTGTGATTAGATTTGTCTGGATGGAGACAACATGCTCATTTTTAAAGGTGGAGTGTTCAAACACCAATTTTTCTTTAACTCAGAGATATGTGGAAATGTAATTTTTATAATGGTGAACCAATGATGAAAAATAAAAGTTCCCATTCCAAGATGGTGTTATCCTATTTTCCTGTGATGTCATTTCCTTGTCTCTTAATATGGATGATGTGATAGAATCTGTATTTATATTTTAAGTATGCTTGACAATACGTTTCTGTGATCCCAGAAAGCCTCAATCAACGTTACTTTTGAGGTCAGAAAGTGCACCTGTTGACTCAAATCTGAGCTCAATACATTATAAATATCTTACTTCTAGTATTTAATTACTAATTGCATCATTAATTACATATGTCGGTTTTCTCACAATAAAATAACTATTGATTTCCTGTCCCTATAACTGTTTTTCTTTAGTAAATAAATATGCTCTAAAACGTTAAAGGCCTTAATTGAAGCATTTTCTGTTCTAGGTATTACATTTGCACATGGAGAGCTGTGGACGGAAATGAGAAAGTTTACCGTGTCTACATTAAAGGAATTTGGCATGGGCAAAAGGTCTATTGAATACAAAATTATCGAAGAAACTGAAAATCTGATAAAAAAATTTCAGTCAATTGAAGGTAAGTGATTAGACTTGTAGAAACCTACCACTGCAGGTTTTTTCCTTTTAGATTTTGTCATTTAACATCGTTTTAGATTTTCTCACTGACTAGCTAATTAAAACACATTTAAGTATTTTAAATATGTATGGGAACAGCAACACATGACAATCAATTATTCAGTGCATAGGAGTACATTTGACAGGACAGTTGATGATGAAAAGTACATGCAACAGCTCTTTTGGAGCCAAATGTGATTTCATCAAGACAATTTAGAACAATAAAAAAATCAAATTGTTCAGGAATGTATCAGCGTCAGGTGGCTGTGCATCCTGGGATTGTCCCATATCACACCATCCATAACATATCAAGTCGATGCTATCTCCTAAAATACTCTGCTGCACTAGGGACTAATCTCATCTACTCTATGTTTACTGGAGCCCCAGGGACTTCGGGCCAGATGTAGCAAAGGTTTTTACCCATTCTGTGTCTATGGGAAAAAGTGTTTGTACATATGGCCCTTCGTCTCTGAATTTTGTGCGTACTGTCTAGTACCCTCCCTGCCACTCTGTTCACACCATGACCTCTGCAACACTTAAAAGCAATCTTTAGAATTATGAGTTTTTACTCACTCTTGTCAACCGCAAAGGAACTTTGTTGATCATAAATTAGACTTCAAAGGTAACCTGAATAGCTTAAAGATATTGGAATGACACACTTATCCTTTACTTCCAAGATTACTCTCTGCATGTGTGTTTTTGACCCACATGGTGATGGTCCTCATACTCTTGGTAAATCCTGACAGAAGCAGTAACTCTTTTAGGACCAGCATGCTTTATGGTCTGGTCCAGATGATATGGTTAGGTACATTCAAGAGAGTGTATGAAAGAATCATAGAGTATTTATGATTGCCTGACTCACTTTATAACCTCCCCCAGTATCAAGGCACTTGTGGAGTTATATTAGTAAATGCACACTTTTTTATGGTTGTGGCAAAGTGTGTGTGGGTGTGTCAGAGTGAGAGTGTGTGTGTGTGTGTGTGAGAGAGAGAGAGAGAGTGTGGTGTTGAAACCAGCTTATCTAAATAAGGATGTGATAAGGAGAATGTGTGTAATGTGCAGCGTGGCAATTCCATACAAAACAGTTATGTTTTACTTTTCTGCACTTGATTTTGGATATCAAACCAATCATCAATATAAGCAATCAGATTGGTAATAACCTACCCTAGATTAAAGGTGATGATTTAGCTTTAGGTACATAGAGAGAAGACCTTCCTAAATTGGAGGTGTGTCGGCTCCTCCAAACCTGCAGATCTGCATAGAGTCAGATAAAGTGCAGGGTATCTCACACTTTCTTCTGCTGGATCTGACATCAGAATCTCTGACCTGGTGGCCCATTCCCTAGAGTGCCAGTAGACTATTATGGCAGTTGTTCTGCCTTGTTGCGGGCTGAGTCATAGTTACTACTTTTCTATGCTTGGGACCAATGAGAAGCATGGAGGGAGGGAAAGAGCTCAATAGCCTGACACAAATGAACTTGTTTATTAGAATCAATATTATTTTCTCTTTTTATAAAGTAAACGCCTACTTTTGAGTTTATTGTTCAAGGACAGAAAAACGTTGCTAATTAGGTACATCAATGATGGACCACACTTGCCAAAGCTTCACTGCCTGAAACAGCCTGCACAGCAGCGGTCCACCTGAAATCAGGCAGGTATCTCAAAGTATGGCAGTCAGTCCTCTGTAGTCAATATGGTTGCCTGCCTGACTGTTAACCTTATGATAAATGATGATCTAAGACTAAATGTTGGGCATTAATGCCTTTTTGACAAATAACAAAACCTTTAACAATATTGGAATGCCAATATATCACCTTTTACCATCTCAGAGTTTGGGCAATGTGACAAGTATCAAGTAATTTCAGCAGACCTCTACCAAATATGATGGAATTCGAAAGTGAGAAATTGTTCAAAGTCCATAGGTCAGTCAAGAAGTCCCTTCAAATAAAAATGTAATGCTCAACCCCAAAACCAAAGATGTGTAGAGTATTACCATATATCCTAGTAATAGCAATAGTAAGTAATACACATCTTTATAGATCTATTAGTTTTCACTCCCTTCCCTAATAGTCATGCTATCCTAATAGTCATCCACCATTCCTATATCACAAGGCATAAACTCACATATTATATTTTCCTTCTTTCTAGAACAAGCATCTGGTGGTAGCCAGACTCAAAGGTATTTAATAGTTTTGCAGAGTCAGAAAGTTGATTTCCAACAGTGTTGTAAGGCATTTTGAGGTTGGATTATTTTTTTGAGGAATTTCCAAGCAGTAAAAAATGGAGCAGATGTGTTGTCCATTGGGAAGAGATGCTGGGATTGTTTGAAAATGTCGGGCCATGGGGCAGAAGTCTGCTTAGCCTGTCAGGCCTGCTGGTGCTGAAGCTGCGGGAAAGATACTAGGTCACAAATGTAAAGTATATAAAAATTACAGATGGAATGCTTGAATCTCAGCCACTGGTAATTACTCAGGCCACATCCCATTATTATGCACACCATTCCACCTCAGTTTGGATCTAGCCATTTGCACATCAGTCTTGACCCCACTCCAATGTCGGGAGCACATTTGTGTATTAAGTGGTGTTTTTTGAGACCTCACTGTGTAATAAACTCACAAAACCAACTTAGGTCCAGTCATCGCTCATTTGTAAAGCATTTTGCTCAAACTTGAGGGTTGTACAATGGTTCAAGGCATGCGAATATCACACATGTCTTAACAACGCAGCCTCAACAACAACTGCATCTGTACCATGCATGCCTTTACCACGCATGACTTTGCAGCGAATTGCACTGTAAAAGCATGTTTGGTAACGGAACATGTGTGGTAAATTCTCCCCCACCCTCCCCCTTACACCTGATACCATAGTCCACCCTGTCCAAGCCCTTAAAACTACCCCTTCCACCCTCTGCCCTGAGCCCTAAACCTCTCCTGCCCTGAGCCCTAAAAGTAACTCTGCCGTGACCTAAAAACTACTCCCTGCCCTGAACCCTAAGATCTACCCCACCCTGTCCTAAAAACTGCCCCAACCCAACCGCCCTGAATTCTAAAAGTTAGCCCACCCTGTCCTAAACACTACCCTCACTCCCTTCCCTGAACCGAAAAGCCTACCTCGTCCTGTCCTAAAAACTACCCAAGCCCCCTTCCACGCCCTGTACACTAAAACCTACCCCGCACCACCTTAAAAACTACCCTGACCCCCCCACCTGAACCCTAAAACCTACTCTGCCATGTCCTAGAAACTACTTGACCACCCCCCACCCTGTACCCTCAAACCTACCCTGTCTCGTCCTAAAAATTACCCCAACCCTTTCCTGAACCCCACAACCTACCCTGCCCAGTCCTAAAAACTGCCCCCAACTCCCCACCCCTGCCCTGAACCCTAAAATCGACCCCATCCTGTCCTAAAAACTACCCTGACCCCTCTGCCCCCGCCCTGAACCCTAAGACCTACCCCACCCTGTCCTAAAAACTACCAGACCCCTCCACCCTGTACCCTAAAACCTACCCCACACTGTCTTAAAAAATACCCTGACCTCCCGTCCCAAACCTGCACTCTAAAACCTACCCCACCCTGTACTAAAAACTACCCCAATCCTCACACCCGCCCGCCACCCTAAAACCTACCCAGCACTTCCCTAAAACCTACCCTGACACACCTGTCCCTGCCCTGAACCCCCTAATCCTACCCGCCCTGTCCTGAAAACTAACCAACCCCCTCCCCCTGACCTGAACCCTAGAATCTACCCTCTGCTGTCATAAAAACGACTTTGACTCCCCTGCCCTGCCTGAACCCTTAAACCTATCCTGCACTGTCGTAAAAACTACCCAGACCCCCACCCTGAGCCCTTGAAACTACCCTGTCCTGTCCTGTCCTAAAAACTACCCAACCCTGACCAATAACCTAAAACCTACCCCGCCCTATCCTAAAAACTCCCCTGAACCCTCCTTCCTAAACCCCAAAACCTTACCCACCCTGCCCTTAAAAACTACCACGATCCCCTACCCCTACCCTGAACTCTAAAACCTATCCCGCCCTGTCCTAAAAACTACCCATATACCCGCCGCTCCCTGAACCCTAAATCCTACCCCACCCTGCTCTAAAAACTACCCTACCCCCCACCCTGGACCCTAAAACCTACCCCGCCCTGTCCTATAAACTACCCCACCCCCAGCCTGAACCCTAACACCTACCCCGCATCATCCTAAAAACTACCCCAACACTCTGTCCCAACCCTGAACCGTAGAAAATATCCTGCCCTGTCCTAAAACAACCCTGACCCCCATCATGAACCAAAAAACCTACTCTGCTCTGTCCTGAAAACTACCCAGACTCCCCACTCTGAACCCTAAAACCTACCCCACCCTGTCCTAAAAATTAGCCAACCCCCCTCACCACCCTGTATCCTAAAACCTACCCTACCCTGAAAACTACCCCACCCCCTGAACCCTAAAACCTACCCCGTACTGTCCTAAAAACTACCCTGACCCCATACCCCCAAACTGAATCCGAAAACCTACCCCTTTATAAAAACAACACGACCCCCCCTGCCTTGATCCCTAAAGCCTTTCGCACCTTTTTCCTAAAACCTACCTGACCCCCTAACCCTGCCCTGAACACTAAAACTTACCCCGCCCTGTCTTAAAATTTACCCTGATCCCTCACCATCCTAAAATAGACCCCACTTACCTTCCTCTCCTCTGCTCTCTCCTCCTTCCTCTTCCACCCAGACAGCTAGATCACCCTCTCTGCATATGCGTGGTAAAGGCATGCCTGCTAAAGACACGAAGAAATCTGACACCAAGTTATAAAAGTAGATATTATTTTTATGATTTTTAGATACTAACACAAATAAATACACCAGAGGGTTTCAGAGATATAGATTGTCATTATGAGTATGGCAGAGTTGGACCGCCCCGACGGCGGTGGCGGTGCGGACCACCGTATTATGAGTGTGGCTGTGAACTGTGAGCAATACAGCCACCTCACCGTGGTACGACAGCCGCCAACGGTGATGGACATCTTCAGACCTGTGGAAAGGCCCATCCCACCCACCGTATTACGAGTCACCACACCACCACGATTTCCAGGAAGGAACCACCGCCACACAAAGCCTGGCAGAAAGGAGCAGTATAAAAGGAAGTACTCACAGTAGGGATACAGACGAGGCTGACAACGACATGGAGCATGAACTCGAGATCTTCCCAGCGCTAATCCTTGTGATTCATCTCCAGGACCGTGACCGCTAACGAAGATGGCAGCAGTGAGATCAGGGTTTGGAAGAGTGGGAATAGGAGTCGGAGGGGGTGGGTGTTTTGACTTGCCCTTGGATGGAGTGGGAGTGGTCTTGGACCGGGGATGGTAGAGGGATCAGGCCTCCAACAAATTTTCTTACTGACTGTGGAAGGGGCAGGGGACTGGGAAGAGAGGACTGTGAAGGAGCTTGAAGGGGAAGGACTGGATCTGGCCACCGGAACATTTGGGGACAAGACAGGGTGGGCCAGTTGGTTCAGATAGGTCAACATGGGAAAGGTAAAGCTTTTTAGGTGCAGGTGGAGGGGCTTTCCAGACAGGTTTGGGAATGGAGGTTGAGGGAGTTGTTGTTGGTGGTATAGGTTTGTTACGAGTGGATGCAGGTGCATGCTGAGTCAGATTATGTTTGGTGGATGAATGTTGTGTGCATGAGTGTGAGCGTCTGTGTGCATTGAGAGGAGGGGGTGTAGAAAGAGTGGCAGAAGGCAGGCAGCCAGTGTAGACGGATGTTGTGGTGGTGTCTGTTGGTGTGGTGAGTGTGCTGCAAGTGACTGTGTAGGTTGGCATGGTGAATGCGGGTGTGGTGTCTGGGGTGCATATGTGGATGACTGCTGTTGTGGGGACTGTGCTAATGGGGGCAAGAGCGGTGACTGGGGGTGCAGAGCATGCAGCTGTGTGTGGTGAGGTGACAGATATGGAGGAAGAGGGGGATACAGTGGGGGAAGTGGATGTTGTCGTGTTTGCAGTCACATGTGGAGTGTGTGCATGCTTGCCGTGGGACGTGTGCTGCTTGTTTGTCACATGGAGTTTCTTGTGTGTTGTTTTGGGTGTATATTTGTCTGCATGTGCGCGTGTGATGGTTGAGGGGTTCTGGAAGGGGCAGAGGTGGTGGGAGGGGGAACGGAAAGATCAAAGACACTGGCTACCGTCAAAGAGAAGGCCAGAGCCTGAAAAGATCTCTGTAGGCCAGACAGGGCACCATGAATGCCTTCCAGGTAGGAATTGCATTGATGCATCTGGGATGCCAGCACCTGGATGGCATTCACAATGGTTGTCTGCCCTACAGAGATGGATTCCAGGAGGTCAATAGCCTCATCAGTGAGGGCAGCAGGGCTGACTGAGGCAGGCCCTGAGGTGCCTGGGTCTAAGGAGACGCCCACCCTCCTGGGTGAGCGAGCACAGGCAACTCGGGGGGAGCTACTGGGAGGGCTGAGCTGGTATGGGGTGGCGGAAGATGGCAAAGATTGGGTGGTCCCAGAAGGGTCCGCCACCACCAGGAAGCTGTCATCAGAGAAGGTATCAGAGTCACTACCAGCAGTGGTACTCACCTCCCCCGTGGTGCTTCCCTCGCCCTTCAACCCACTGGTCCCCTCAGCGTTGTTGGTTTCTGCCTCCTGGTTTCCGTGGGCTGCAGCATCCCCACTCACCAGTGCCCCTTCTCCTTTGCCTGATGATGCTAATGCACACAAGGAGACAAGTTGACAGAGAAGGTGGGGTTGAAAAAGAAAGGGATGCAGGGTGTCAATTACAGTATACATATGATGTAGGCACAAATGCAGTCATGCACATCCCAAAAACTATCCCTCACTGTTACCAACTTCATTAAAGTAAGTACTTATGAATGGAAATCCAGATCCCACACTACACTGACATACTTACGCTATACTGGCCAACCACACCACCATCCAGTCCCTACATCCCCTTCCAGGCAGATCATGGCAATCTGGGAGTGATCCAGTTCCACTACAATGTGACAAATCAATGAGGTGATACATAAGATCCACAGGCTAACCCATAGGACCTGTTACATGGCCACATTCTCACCCATACCCAGATAACTGCACAATCCCAGTGACTCAGGGGGCCTGTTGCACCTGTCCATCACCCTGATACTACCTGCTACCCACCCTATGGCACCCAGCTACACAGTACAAAGTAAAAACAGAACAGTGGTGGTACTCACCCCCTAGTGGCTGCGGTGCTGCCTTCAAGATCTCATCCAACTCCAGATTGGCCACTGCCAGAATGCGGGTCATTAGGGGAGTCAGGGTCTGACGTGCACCCTTCCTCACTGGGAGGCCATCCCCAGTTGGGCCCCTGCGGTCTTCCAGACCCAGCGTCTCAGGTCCTCCCACCACTTCCTGTAGTGAGTGCCCTGCTGGCTGTAAACCCCCACAGTCTGCACTTCCTTGACAATGGCTTTCCACATCCCCTTCTTCTGATGGGCGCTAACCTGCATGGGAGACACATAAAACAAAATACTGTAGGTCTAGCTTCCACATTCACACTTGTGATACAACACCATATGTAGCTGTACCTCAAACAATGACTCCCAATCATGTCCCTACACATATACATCCTTTCACACTTCACCTATCCATTGGGACATCCTACAGTCACACACACATGCATCCGGTGCATTGGCACCCACTACTAGGACGCTATAATGCCACTCACCTGCTCCCCTGGTCGGCCATAAAGCTTGTCATACAGGGGTAGGACCCCTTCCACAAGCTTCTCCAACTCCTCTGAGGTGAAGCCTGGGGCCCGTTCCCCTGTAGCACGTGCCATTTCTACAACCAGAGGCAGGACACAGCAGCACACGCAGTGGAGAAGTGGCCGTCTCAAGGTACAGGAGTCAAGTGGCAAGAGCTACACAAAATGATGGTGAGGACAGCCATGGTGTGCACAGTCACCGCTGGCGCTGACCATGATTGGCCCCTGTTCCCCATAGACACCAATGCTAACCAATGAGGAGTTGCACTGAAGTTCTGAACACCTACCGCCATGATGACTAACGCCAGCAGAATGATGTCACTTCCACCTGTCCTCCACATGTGGGACATGCGGCTGCCATTTTATGAGGTCAACTTGTGTATACACAGTACAGGGGCAGTGTTTATGGTGGAATAGTAATATATATGTGAGTCAAAATGGTGAAATTACACATGCAATTTCCAATAGCATGGTAGCATCCAAGCCTATAGGTGTATATGTCCGTGGCACACCATTCTCAACACGTCATTAATGTGTACAATTGCTACCCACAACATTCTACAATAATGTGTGTACAGAGTTGTGTATGAATGTATGTGATACCTGTGTACAGACAGTTGACCTCTACACATCATTGTGTTTTTCTCCATCATAGCCATCAACCCATGTGGAGAGGGAAGGCTACACCAGTATACAGACCCCTTGTTGACCTGGTTACCATGGAAGAGCACCACATTATCATCAGCTATCGTCTGAACCATGCCACAATTTGAGAGCTGCGTTACCAACTGGAGTCTGCTCTACTGCCTGCCAAACAAAACCTCTATGCTATCCCTCCAACAGTATAGGTACTATCTGTCCTGCATTTTTTGGCTACTGGTTCCTTTCAGGCGACTGTGGGCTTGGCATCCGGTATGTCACAACCAATGTTCTGCAACATCTTGGCAAATGTTCTAACTGCCTTGATGCAACACCTCCAGAGTTACATACAATTTTCTCAAAGGGCAGATTTTACCGCAGTTAAGTCAGATTTTTATGCAATTGCCAACATCCCTCATGTGATTGGCACCGTTGATGGCACACATATTCCCTTTACACCCCCTAGAGCCACTGAGCAAGTGTTTCAGAACTGCAAAAACGTCCATTCCATATATGTGTAGGTGATGTGTCCTGCAGCTCAATACATCTCACAGGTGGCAGCAAGATTCCCTGGATCAGTCCAAGACACCTACATTTTGAGGAACAACAGTGTCCTACAAATCATGGCACAACTACAGGGAGAAAGAGCCTGGCTAGTTGTTGAGTGTGCATGTGACAGTTTGCAGTGCTACCTGACTAAACACGTTTGGCAATTGTTAGAAATGGGGTCCTTGGTTGACAGTCAGGTTACCCCCTGTTCAAGCAAAGACCCTCACTCTAGTCAGGGTAAAAGAGAATCACCCTCAGCTAACCCCTGCTTACCCCCTTGGTAGCTTGGCAGAGCAGTAGGCTTAACCTCAGAGTGCTAGGCGTAAAGTATTTGTACCAACACACACAGTAACTCAATGAAAACACTACAAAATGACACAACACAGGTTTAGAAAAATAGGAAATATTTATCTAAACAAAACAAGACCAAAACAACAAAAATCCACCATACACAAGTCAAGTTATTAATTAAAAATCAAAAAGAGTCTTTAAGTAGTTTTAAAAACACACTAGCGCTGCTAGAGTGAAAATGTACCTGGTGTGCGTCAAAAATAACCCCGCACGGGCGGGCGTGCGTCGAAAATAACTCCGCACGGCGGTACTCGAGTCAAAAATCCAGCCGCACGATGAGTTGACGATTCAGCCGCGCAGGTTGCGATCTCCCAGCCTCCGTCAGCAATGCTGCGCGTCGTTTCTCCTGCTCCGTGCGTCGATTCTTCGGTCGCGTTTCCTGCGAGCGTCGTTTCTCAGCCGCGGAGCTGGCGGCGCGTCGTTTTTCAGCCGCCGATCGGATTCGCGTCGATCTTTTCCCCGCACGGCGCTCTGTGCGAGGATTTTCTTGTCTTTAGGCTGCCAGCTTCTCCTTTCAGGGTCCCAGGAACTGGATGGGCACCACAGGGCAGAGTAGGAGTCTCTCCAGAGGCTCCAGGTGCTGGCAGAGAGAAGTCTTTGCTGTCCCTGAGACTTCAAACAACAGGAGGCAAGCTCTAGATCAAGCCCTTGGAGATTTCTTCTCAAGATGGAAGGCACACAAAGTCCAGTCTTTGCCCTCTTACTCTGGCAGAAGCAGCACTGCAGGAAAGCTCCACAAAGCACAGTCACAGGCAGGGCAGCACTTCCTCCTCAGCTAACAGCTCTTCTCCAGGCAGAGGTTCCTCTTGATTCCAGAAGTGTTTCTGAAGTCTGTAGATTTGGGTGCCCTTCTTATACCCATTTTAGTCTTTGAAGTCACCTTTCTTCAAAGGGGACTCACACCTACTTGTGAAATCCTGCCTTGCCCAGGCAAGGCCTCAGACACACACCAGGGGGTTGGAGCCGGCATTGTTAGAGGCAGGCACAGTCCTTTCAGATGAGAGTGACCACTCCACCCCTCCCTCTTAGCAGAGATGGCTAATCAGGAAATGCAGGTTACACCCCAGCTCCCTTTGTGTGACTGTCTGGTGTGAGGTGAAAAACAACCCAACTGTCAAACTGACCCAGACAGGGAATCCACAAACAAGGCAGAGTCACAGAATGGTTTAAGCAAGAAAATGCTCACTTTCTAAAAGTGGCATTTTCAAACGCACAATCTTAAAATCAACTTTACTAAAAGATGTATTTTTAAATTGTGAGTTCAGGGACCCCAAACTCCACATGTCCATCTACTCTCTAGGGGAATCTACGCTTTAATCATATTTAAAGGTAGCCCCCATATTATCCTATGAGAGAGACAGTCCTTGCAACAGTGAAAAACGAATTTAGCAGTATTTCACTGTCAGGACATATAAACCACATTACTATATGTCCTACCTTATCCATACACTGCACCCTGCCCTTGGGGCTACCTAGGGCCTACCTTAGGGGTGCCTTACATGTAAGAAAAGGGAAGGTTTAGGCCTGGCAAGTGGGTACACTTGCCAAGTCGAATTTACAGTGTACAAATACACACACAGACACTGCAGTGGCAGGTCTGAGACATGATTACAGAGCTACTTATGTGGGTGGCACAACCAGTGCTGCAGGCCCACTAGTAGCATTTGATTTACAGGCCCTGGGCACCTCTAGTGCACTTTACTAGGGGCTTAACAGTAAAACAAATATGCCAATCATGGAGAACCAATTACGTACACATTTTAAACAGGAGCACTTGCACTTTAGCACTGGTTAGCAGTGGTAAAGTGCCCAGAGTAACAAACACAATAAAATCAGAGTCCAGCACACATCAACAACCTGGGGAACAGAGGCAAAAAGTTAAGGGAGACCACGCCAAGGATGAAAAGTCTAACAGCAATGTACGACTGTGTGTAATGTGCTATCTTTCTCCCCTCTTCCCAGGTGATTCTGGCTATCCTCACATGCAGTGGCTGCTGACACCTGTGAGGAATCCCAAGACGGGGGGAAAACCGGTACAATGATGCCCATGCTCGCAGCAGAAGGGTGATTGAAAGGACCTTTGGGCTCCTGAAGGCCAGATTTAGGTGTCTGCATATGTCTGGAGGAGCCCTGTGGTACTCCCCAAACAAGGGGCCATATGTACGAACACTTTTTCCCATAGACACAGAATGGGTAAAAACATTTACTACATCTGGCCCAAGGTGTTTCAGATCATAGTAGCCTGTTGTATGCTACACATTTTGGCCCTCAGGAGACATGTTCCACTACTGGAAGTAGTGGATGGAGCACTGGCATCTGTGGGGATGGAGGATAGTGATGAAGAAGTAGAGCTGAAAGATGTGGACTCCAGCAATCAGCTGATTCAGCTCTCCTTCTAATGAGTCTCATGTAAATGCTGCACTGTGAATCTGACTACCGTGGGAAGGATTTCAGTTGCAGTGTTGCTGTGCTGCCTGCCCCTTTGCATTGCTACATCATGGTGGAAGAGGTGATGTTTGTGGACATTCCTGGCCAAAGCTGTGACATAAACTTGACCTACCTCTCTCAGTACATTGGATCCCTTCTACATTTACATGCATCTGTACATATCTAATTTGAATGATAGTTTTCAATAGCATGCATTTTGAATAAATAACAACATTTGTTGGTGTGCTCAAACAGTGTTTATTGAAGGAGAGAGACAATAGTGATTGTGTAGTGCAAGGGAGTGAGCAGATGGTGAATAATATACTCAGTGCAATGTCCACAGCAGCTGGTAGCACAGAGGCAATGTCTGTGGGGTCATAGATAAATGCAGATATGGCACTCAACAAGTTGTCTCAGTGGCACACAAGGGAGACAGTTCAGGGCAGAGTCACTTCCTGGCGGTGGGCTTTGTATTGGCTACAGTGTCACTGGGATGTCTCGGTCTCCCGCCAGGTTTGTAAGGGGTTCCTGGGCTACAGGGGAAGGAGTGCTGGTGGCCTGTGAGTGCTCTGGCAGGGCCACCATTCCACTGGCAGCTGCTGAGGTTGAGGCCTGGGCTGTATCCTGGCTGGTGAAAGGGGCCTGCTGATGGGTGGAGGTCTCAGGCATGATGTTGGGCATCCTCAGAAACACTCCTGCAATGGTGACCATGCTAGCATTCAGTTGTTTTCATTGCTCCACGGCCTCCTGCTGGTGTGCCACCTGCAGCCTCTGGTTCTCCTGCAACGTGGTCAGGATCTTGCCGATCCTGTCCTGAGAGTGGTAGTATGCCCCCAGGACCTCTGAGATGCCCTCATGGGCAGCAGAGTCCCTCCTTGATCCACCATCCCAGTGGCCCTGGCCCCCTGTGCCTGTGTCCCCAGCACAGGTCGCCCAGACCCACTTGCACTGGGACCTTCATCATCCTGCCTGGTGGAGGCTGGTGAATCCGGTCTCTGTACAGTGGCCTACTCACACTGGTGTGGGGGTGTTGGGCCACAGCTGATGGTGGTAGCTGAGTGGTGGGGAGTCAATGGTGTCCTGGGTGGGGCTCGGTGGGATGGGCCACATCCAGCTGAACTGTCATGACTGGGGCCTTCTTCTGCTGGTGGACTGGCACTTCTTCGCAACTCCGGCCAGGTAGCATGGACAGTGATACCTGTGTGATAGTACAAATATTGTTTTGTGACTCCTACAATGTATGGGCATTGTGGCTTGTGGACGATGGTGTAGTTGTAGTGCTATAGGGGTAAGGCATTGACAGTACTGTCCCTTTGTACAATAAACATGGTATATGTGTCTAATGTAATAGTAGTGACCATTGGCAGTTGATTCTCCTGTCTTCTGCACCCTGTCCTGTCATTGCCATATCGCTTCAAGCACTTGCCACCTGTTTAATTTGGTAACCTCCCCAGTAATATTCATGCAGGGGCCCTTAGGGATGGGTGTCATGTATTGTTAGTTGAGGGGTTAGTGGTGCAGTGTGGATAATGTAGCGTAGACTACAGTACATGCCGGGGATGTTCATTGTGCATATAGGGATGGTTTGTGGGTTGTGTTGACCTCATTGACAATCCTCTGCTATAGATCCATTTTCCAGGTGATGGATGTCTGCTGTACCTGTGCTCCAAACAGCTGTGGCTCAACCCTGGTCCACAGCTCCCTGTCAGTGAAGCAGGGGTGGTCAGGGGTGCTCAGGGGTGCCATTGTGTGTGATGTTAGTGATGTGCACTTGTGTGTGATGCATTTATGGTCTGTGGGTGTAGTGAGTGTCTGGTAGTTGTTGGCTGGCATTGATTTGGCGTTGCAACGGATGGTGAGATGAGTGTGGGTGTTTTGTGGCAGTGTGTATGTGGGTGTGTCGAGTGTGTGTATGTGTCTCAGGTGTGAGGGTTCCGTATTGCCCTATGTGTGCAGTTGTTGTTGGTAGGTGCCATTATTCACCATGGTAGTCTGTACCGCCAGTGGGGGACTACCATTGTATGAATGCTGTCCTGATTTGTGGATCAGAATTTGGTGGCGGTCTGTTGTTCGTGTGGCAGTGGGGGGTTGCTGTCCTCTGACATTCTGCCGGTGTGGGCCCTGGTGGTGTCATGGATTTGGCTGTGTTTTGGCAGGTTTTGTTTTTGTACTCATAATACAGCGGTGTTCTTTTGGCGGGCACCGGCACGGCGGTCGCGGTAATTACTGCCAGACCCATAATGAGGGCCATAGTTTTTTATTTAAACATAAATCATGGTGAAAATCCAACAAGCAAAGTTTGGAAACTTTGTAAAACATTTGTAAAGTTGTGGTTGGCTATCCTGGCCCACTTCGGGCAACCAGCTTTGAGAGGGAGGAAGTCAATGGGGCCATTAAGGAGGTGCAGGACAGTTACCTTGCCACCAAAGCAGTTTCTATTCCAATTCCAAGCTATGTGGTTGGACAGTCATGGACTTCAAACAAGTGGTCCCGATGCAAGAGATACAGGTTGCTGATGATGCTGTAAGATGCTGAGGATGCTGTGCAGTTGATGAGGGTCTTCCTGGGGCTACTCCTCGGTCCATGGTCTAGGTGGGGCAACCTTGGAAGGGGTCGATGTCCCTCAAAGTCTTCTTTGATCTAGCAGAAAGTCAGTTACCACTGGAGTACTGGTCTCTAGACACCTAGACACAGCATTGCATTTGAACTGTACTTGCAATACAGTATGGTTTATTATATTAACGGTGCACTGACCCATAGGCGGCATTCCGGCCATAACTATCCTGGGATGCATGCTGTGCAATATGCACCTTGTGTGGCACTGATCTACAAGCCTCCTGAGAGGATTGCCATCTACACCACAGGCCGACTCCTGACACTGTCTCCAGGTATGGGTTTGGGGCTAATCCCTTAAACCGGGCCAGGTAGAAAGTTCACCCGCTATGCTCTCAGCATAGACTCAGGGTTAGGTAGGAACCTCTAGAACATCTAGAACCACACAGACCATTGTTGGATTGTTTATTTGTCTTTACCATGTTTGTAATGCTAATTACCTTTCTTTATTTCACCTGCCTAATTATCGCAGCTCACTCGTTACATGCCAGATTGCTATTGTTTCAATAAATCCTTTATGTCTCACCTCGTCTTGCATGAGTAACAATATGAAAAGGATAAGATCTGTTTCTCTGACTTCCTTTAGGGGTCAGAGTGTCAAGTTCAGGTTGCCATAATCACCTTACACCCCGGTGGATATGGAATTTGGGTGACACTGTAAGCCAGCCAGGAGTTAGGCTGACAGTTACTAATTGTGCAGATAGTTTTAGGGCCTAAATTAGATATTGGCAGATCTGTTACCCCTGTCATTTTTCCATTGGTTATTCCATCCACCCACTATGCAGTCCACCCACTCAATTTAGATGTTGGTGGGTCTATGGATGATAGTACGTCCAAGTCCCACACTCCCCACCAGAATTTCCCACCTGTGTCAATGGCGTCATAGCCAAAAGTTGCTGCCAGAGGGAGTACAGCCAATATTTCTTGCAGGCCAATCAGCATGTGCCTTCCCATCGACATAACTGTAGCGAGTAGACCTCCATACCTGAGATTAAGGTTTCAAAAGGACATAAGTTAGACATGTACCTTTTTTATTTTTGCACTTTTTTTCTGACATGAACCCAATCGTCCACGTCTTTCCTTTGCTGCTGATACTTGACCACAAAGTAAATGAACCTTGTTGTCGCTGGAATTATAGGTAAGCTTTTTATTTTACTTGTTTTCTTTTGAATTGTCTGTTTACATTTGCTCTGGGGCTGTACCATTTCAAAAATCTTTTACAAGCAATTTTTTTCTAATGTGCAATGCATATGTGTGTAATGTTGTTATTTAAGAAATTTAAAGAAACACGCTTGTAGTAACGCTTATTTATTTTTTATCAAATTGGTGCAAGCTTCCATTATGATAATGGACACTTACCAACATTTGACATAAATCTGAATACATACTGGGTGATTATGAGGCGGGCGGTCACAAGACTGCCTGATTTGCGGTGGCAGTTGGTCCACCGCGGCTGTGGCGGTCTGATTGCCACATTATGAGGTTGGCAGGCAGACCCGCCAACCTAACACCGTCCCTGTCAGGGTCCAAGAACCTGATGGGCTGATGGCGGTCCTCGTTGTAATCAGCCATGGCAGCACTAAATTCAGTGCTGCTCTGCTAATTACAACCTTGTTCTCCAGCAGCCTTTTCATGGCAGTTTCACCACCATGAAAAGGCTGGCGAAGAACAAGTGCAGGGGGCCACAGAGGGGCCTTGGTGCTTGTGGGTGTGGTGGTGGTTGTGGTGCTTGCGGGTGTTGTGCTTGTGGTGCTTGTGGTTGTAGTATCAATAGTGTGTGCATTTTACTTGTGTGTTTGTTTGTGTTTCTTTGTTTTGCTGTGTGTGTGTGATTGTGCTGCTTGTGCCTGTTGGAGTGGATGCCTGCAAAGACTGTGCTTGGGATTGGGGTGGGAGTTGAAATTTGAGTTGAGGAAGGGACCAGTGTTGGGGCAAAAGGTTTGGTTGGACGGGAGGCTTGGCTGAGTGAGCAGTCTGCTACTTTTTGCAAATGATCTCTGCATGCTAGACATTGAAGTGTGGATAGCATCCACAAATGCAACCATTTGCTTCATTTGGCAGCTGAGCCCCTAGATGCCATTCGGTGTCACAGTGTGGAATACAGAGATGCTGCATAAGAGGTTAATAGCCTCCACACTCAGCACAGCTGGGCTGATATGGGCAGGGGGTAAGGTGCCTGTGGCAAAGGAGACCCCATCCCTTTTAGGGGATTGGGTTTGGCCAACTGGGGGGTGCAAGCGAGAGGGTGGAGCTGTATCTCTGGGTGGTGGACAGGATGATGTTTTTCCAGTTCGGTTAGGGTCCACCACCATTAGAGACTAGTCACTTGTGGAGTCCTCAGAGAAAGATGAAGATGTGGTGGCCTCTGTTCCAGACCCCTCACCCTCCATACAACTTCGCCCATTGGTGTCAGATGTCTCACCACCTGAAACATAGTGACCATTTTTTAACTTTACTGCATTTCAAATATTTTTAAATTAGTAATTTTTTTGTGCCTAATTTTGAGTTTTGTAGATGGGATACTCCAACGTTAACGTGAGGGAATTTCTATCCAAAATATTCCAAGTGCATTATCAAATATTGCCCTAGGAATAAGTTAGACAAATTATCTGTTTTGTTTGCATTTGAACATTCCATATGCAAAAGTCTTTTAAGAAATCTATTTTTTTACACTATTAATTTTTCATCTGAAAATAACAAATGATGTAAACGTATTCTTTGTATTTGGCATGTGTTACCCTGTCACTAATGTGTTCAAGCTCCTGTCTGTATTTTTCAACAGGTTTTGCCGTTAATAAACAGACTGGCTTACATGCACATTTGTGAATGAGTAAGACATCATGCACAAATCTCATCTTTAACATACACTAACATCACTTTTCATTAAAAACATATTGAAATATGTTATTAATAACAAGTTTAATCATTTAGCCTTATGTTTTGCTCCATTTTGGCTCACTTGTTTAATACTGATTGTATATAATACTAACTCACAAATGTGAATTTTGGAACATCCACTGCATCATAAGTGCATTTTATGCTATGTCACTTGTAATAAGGAGAACATAACAACCTTCACAATTGTGACATAGTATCACACCTGA
Source organism: Pleurodeles waltl (assembly GCF_031143425.1). NCBI lineage: Eukaryota > Metazoa > Chordata > Amphibia > Caudata > Salamandridae > Pleurodeles > Pleurodeles waltl. The sequence continues at coordinate 1,734,043,303 of NC_090444.1, forward strand.
CACAAATTCAACTATTTGCCTGTTTGGTACAACTGTCCTTATATAATCTAACAAAATTTAGTTTAATTTATTATAGGAAGGCATGTTTCTGCTCAAAACAGTCCTTTGTAAGTGAACACAAATTTCATGCTATCATTTTCAGAAAATGATTTTCAAAAACACATCATGATGCACCTTGTGGAAAACTTATACCTTCAAGAACTCCTCTTGGGCACTGAGTATGTGTCAACCTTTATGTTAATTCCAAATACTGTTGCTGTAACACAAATTAGCTATTTTAAAAAAGACATGAAAAAACCAACCCCCTTCTTGAAACTGTATGTCTTTCAACTGACCATCAAGCTATGGTAGGCCACCACAGGTATGTAGGCCATTAGGGGGGTCAGAGTGTGGTGCACAAGCTTGGAATTATGGGAGGGCTGGCTGAGTTAGAGCTCTACTTTCTTGGTCCAGCATCATATGTCCTCCCATCGCTGCTGGCAGTGCATGCTGAACCGCTTGAAAAACCTCAAGGGTTGCAACTCCTAGGCTATGGCCTTCCATATCTCCTTCTTCTGATGGGAGTTGGCTTGTATGGATATGTCAATTAATTTTCCTTAGGGTTTGATGTAACACAAATTTGAGAAAAAAGTCACAAACATTCTGAAACATTAAAACAGCATAGCTTTTTGTCTTTTATAAATTGTATTTATTTTTTTCCCATAAAGACACACATTTGTAGTAATCAGTTGAGTAACCTTATCCCTTGGGATGTCCTTATTTTATTAATCCAGGACAGTGACATAATCTAGGCTGCGTTATTTGTCAGAATTTCTAAATGTAAACGTTTTTATTTTTTGGTATGTAACAATTCATATTATAATTACATGCACATTTTTGAAATTACATTTTTTTTTTAGGTAAATTAAAAATCAAATAGAAATATATATATATATATATATGTATATATATATGAACAATTACCAGAAAATAAATAAAACACACACAACACAAATTAATGTTATGTTCTCCTTTCTAATAAAAAACAAACAACACTTCAATGACTGCATTTCACTCAGAAACTATATGGGATATTTTAGCCTGTGTTCGAATAAAAAAAAGAGTTACTCATAATTAAATTGCCATTTAAAACATGTTCCTGTTCCTGTGGTGAGACCTACAACTTGTTATACAAGGACAGGACCTCATCGGGTAGCATCTCTAGCTCAACTGGCAAAAGGTTTGGGGCCCTGGCTCCTGGTTTACCCGCCATTCTAGATCCTAGAGGCAGGAAACAGCAGCAAATGTTGAAGAGATGTTGTTGGCACTGTTAGGAGGCAGGTGAGCTTCTTTTTGAATGCTTCATACATATACATGACGTGCAAGACCATCAGAGGAAATAGGCACATCCATAGGCTTTTGTACGTTGCTTTATCACATGTTAGCTTATGGCTGTATCTATCATGGAGTTTTCCACCCACTACCCCGTTAGCTTCTACCGACTCCCATCTACTTGCAAATGTCCTGAAGGCGTGGTCCGGCGTCTGACATTTTACATTGATAAATAGTGTGTTTGTGAATGTTAAGTACATCGCCACCACTCAAAATGGTGGCTAGTTTCTATGAAAATACAAATGTTCATTTCATTTATTTGTTTTGCCAAAAATGTATAATGTAGTGTGTTAATGTGGTAAAATGTAATATTTGTGTGGTGTACTTTATGCTTCTGTTGACATAATTTTAGATAACAAAAATTAAGAAATTGTAAATAATACATTTAAAATGGCTCATTTACACATTTTTTATTATAAAAAAATAGACATGTCAAAAATTTTATGTAAAAAACATAATTACATATTAATGTTATGTGAAAGTATGTTAAAAGCAACTGTTCTATTTAAAACATTTGTTAGTGAAAATATGTATGTACATAAGAAGAAAGTACTTCTTTTAGCACACCACTGAAAGCTGGTTGTGACATTCCATCAGATACGGCAACAATGTATTGGCATGATCCTGTGGCGACAAAATAGAGTACTGCCATAATTTTCACTATTGGTGTTAGTGATGTGGGATTCCTATTGTGAGGCAGAACATTTGGCTCCAGTTGATGATGTAAATTAATAATAGTTTGCCTATTTAATATGAATTGTTATATCCCATTCTTCCAATTCTTCCATGGTGGCAAGGTATGGTACTGTGTATGAAAATACAGCCTGAAATATTGGGATTATGCATGGCCTATAATGAATTTGAAAACTATGAAGAACAATTCTTTATTCAATGAGAAAAATATTACCTACATGTAATTATTTATGTATACACAATCTTTTCATCTGTAACGTTTTAAAATGTATGATGAAAAATGCAAATGGAACAAACTGAGAAAAGAAACACAACACCAGTGCCTGATTGTGTAAGATTTTGAATTTATTCACAAGCAATATAAAAAAAAAAACCAGGGTTTAGAATAAACATAGCAAAGAAAGTTTTAAAAACAATCATGGTGAATTAAACTATTATTGAAGATCCATAATTGCTTTAAGTGCAATGTACAAAATACAACTGGCATCAATTAGGTAAATGTGTCCAGAAAATAGTCCACAGAGTGAATGCTAGTCACACACTGGAGGAGATTAGGTTCTGCATCTCTTGCTGTTGGTGGTGAAGGTCTTAGCATCCTCTCCTGCTAGCACAGATAAACGTCCCCTCCTAAGGGGGACTTGTGGATCCACAGTTGAGGGGACTTAGGTGGATGCAGGTGTTTCCTCTTTTGACTGGGCATCCCTGTCTGTGGCAGATTTAGTTGGGCCAGATGTTGTTGGACCACAGACAGCGAAAGATGTTGTTAGAAAAGCCCTGCACATATGGCTAAAACACTCTTGCAGCGCCCCAGTCAGGAGCCCAAACATGAGTTTAAATTATCCATCTGGAAATGATTCTCCTTCTGCAGCTGCTTTATCTCCCAGAGCTCTGTAAGGACCTGGCCCATCATGTCTTGGGACTGATTGAGAGATCCCAAGAGTTGGTCAATGGTGGCCTGGGTGACAGTGAACCTAGTGGCCTGACTTTGCTGGCCCACAGGTTCCATCCCATGAACCATACCCCCACTACCCTGTGCCATTGAGCCAGTGTGCCCCATCCCAGTGGGTCCTGGCTGTGGTGGTAGTGGTGTTGGATCAACAGCAGTCAGAACTGGGTGGCACACGATTGGGGTGATGTTTCTTTGGTCACAGGAAGTGAAGGTATTTGGAGACTGAGGTGCTGTAACAGCTGCTGTGGGAGTTGTAGGTGTGGGCCAAATGAGACTCACTGGAGCTGTCTGCTCAGGCTAACCAGATGGACCAGCCTGCTCCTCGTCAGTCAGACCTGCAGGAGTAGATTCCTCAAGGAAGGCATGATCCTGGCATTGAAGTGAAGATATCCTCAGAAGCAGTGTTAGATCATTGTCCACGTATTCTATGTGTTGGACCTATGATTAAGTATAAATATCTTTTTTAAAGTCTAGAGTATACATCAAATGAGGTTGAGGCAAAAAATGAAGGAACCTAAATAGTAAAAGACAATTTATAACATCATCAAACCTTTCAGTTGTTTTTTTATTAAGTTACAAAACTGTTTAAATTACACACAAAACTACTTCAAAAAAGCATGCAAAATAATGTCCTTAAATGTAAAAAAAAGTTATTAAGGATACATGAAATATATCAGACTTTCAACACAACACAGAAGAAAGGGTAAATGTGAAAAATAACATTCAAATGCCTAGCAGGGTAAAAATATGAAAATTAAACAACTTGGAAGGATAAATAGCATTAAACATCACATAAAAATTGCAAAGTCAATTTACCCAAAAACTAAGTTATATTAAGCATACAAAATAACTTACATTAAAAACTGAAAGCTAACAAATAATAATTTGTAGACAATTAACATCAAACCAATGAAATAACATGAAAATGAAAACATACAAAATTAAACATAAAAAGATTTCTAAGCTTAGCATAAAATAGAAATTGATAAATACAGAACACTTTAACACAGTGGTTCCCAACCTTTTGACCTCTGTGGACTTCATCATTATTGGAACCCTAGGACCACCACTGAATCATCACTGAAATCCTGGGACCCCCCATGGGTCATTACTGAAATCCAGGGACCCCAGTATAAACATTGTCAATGATTTGAACCATAAAACATGACACACGTCATCCATACTATATTCTGATTGATGCACCTGCACTGCTCCCTTGAATAATCTGAGGATACTAATTTAAAGTTTAGCCTCCAATTTCAAATTCCTTGACCATGACAGTACATTATTAAATGTTCAATTGTACATTTAGCTGCCTTATTTGTACACACTTAATTAATCTGTTAGTATTATTTAATTTTCTAACCAGATTGACCAAAATAACATTGCAATATTATTTGAACAAATCAAGAATAAGACATATTGGTAGATGCAGTCATTTCAATTAAACAGTAACACTTGCAAAATTGTAAGTTAAACATAGCTACTAAGAATATGCAGTAGTAATACAGAGATATTTACAATATAGGACACATTTGAGAAATGTGTTATTAAATGTAGAAACACTTACAAACATTATACCATCATGTCAAATTTGATGGAGCTTGAAACCTGTAATCATAAATTAAACAGAATACATTCATACACATAAAGAAACACTGGAAAAAGATATGTAAATCATGGAAAAAAATCCCATATTGACAAAATATTTTAACTATTAGTTAAATGAGAGAAACAATGATAATGCTGCAAATTTCCAATATAAAGCACAAAGTTAAATTATTTACATTAACAAAGGCTAAATTAAAAGCAAAAACAACATTTTGGATTAGTAACACATTCAGAAGTATAACTTACCAGTCTCCACTCCACCAAGCCGTGAGCATGTAGGTTCTGCAAGACATTCTCCTCCCAGGGATTAACTTGTAAGGGTGGGCTGGGAGAACCACCACCAGTCTTCTGGGCCTCCAGGTGATGTTTGGAGGCCAGGAAATGTACTCTCACCGGCAGGTCCTTCCACATCTTCCCAATTTCGTCCTGGGTGCACAGGTAGTTTGTAGGTGCCTTCACTCTGTCAACTATTCCCGACCACATTTCCCTTTTCAGTGCTATAGTTATATTTTGTACTCAGGCTCCAAACAATTGTGGCTCTCCACTCATAATTTCATCCACAGTGACTACAATGCTCCCTCAGTGAAACAAGGATTTCTCCTCCCTGCCATCATCATATGATGTAATTAAATACATTTGTTAACCCACAAGTAAAAGAAGAAAACAAAAAACAGAGACAGCAAAAAAAAGCTGTCTTCACTGACAAGACTTCTCTTGGACATTTTTATGCTGCAGTGCAATGTCAAAATATCATGTCTGAAATGGAGTGTGTTTTATAGTGTGGTATGCAGATGAAAAGAGTTAGTCGAAACGCATCAGGTGTGTGAAGCTAGCATCCGTCCAAAACCCACAGGAATAGTACAATGTTGGATGCGTCCCTCAAAGGAATCCTAGAATCAGGAATCTGCAGCTAGGACAATGCCAGCCCAACTGTGAAACAAAATTTGCTCAGTGCAATCTCACCACCCTGAGGGCGATGGAGTAATCTTAGCCAGCACAGGAGTCTGTTGTGTCGTCGTCGGTGAGCCGCTTCCATGACGGAAAACACTCTATCAACATGGACGGAGGCTCAGCCAGCACACATCTAGATAGGGCGAGTTGAAATCCGTCAGCTTGACAAAGTATTTGTAAGCACTACCCCTGAGAGTCATTACAAGATCTAAATCAGACCTTTAGTCTTCCACGCTCTGCCATTCAGTCCTATCACCTAAGTAGGAACCACATAAAAGTAGTTCCCTTTGTTGATGGCTAATGTCTGTGACCAAACTGCACTCCATTGACTCTCCCATGTCCCGTAGACGTGTTGGAAGTCAATGGTGGTCAAGCAATTGTGAATGCCGACTTGCCAGAATAGGTTTCTTCAACTTTTGTGGCCCTAGTGCTGTTAAAGGATACCATCCAACTGACTCTTGGAGTTCACCTCTTCAGTCTGGGGCTCAGGAGTGACTTGTCCACATGTCAGGCACCAAAGGCATAGTCCACTCTTTACTATCATAAGGACCAGCAGGTGTAGTTTAGTGGCTGGTGCAGCCTCTCTATTTCAGTCCAGGGAATAGCAGGCAGTACTCCTTCAGTCCTTACCCCAGTCCTGATGGGATCTGATGCCTCAATGCCAGGTGTGACATATTTATGCCTAGAAAGTGCACTTAGGGATAAATCGATTACTAAACAATGGACTACCCAATCCCTTCCCCCCTGATGATAACGTCCTGCAATGTATGGCAAAAAGCTATCCAACAGTCCACTATTCTGCAGATTCTAAAGATGGCTGAAGCCTTCTCCTGGAGTGGAGCTTGGTAGTCACCCAGGAGGTGTGGCTACCTGAGGGCTACACAACCATGTAAGAACCAGTTTGGCAACTGGTTTCCCCTTTCTGTTGCACATGACAAGCCATCTACCTTAAGAAAAAAGCAGCTCCATTTGTTTGTTCACCATTTGCCCTGCAAAGATGGCTACTCCTTTGCGGCTCGCCTTTTGGGCTCACAACCTCTGTGACTTCCTGCCAAGGAAAGGTAACACTTCTTCCAATGCAGGCCTCTATTGTTCTCTCTCCTGGGAGTTATGCTCCCCTGGAAAGCATAAGGCTGTCTCATGGCCAGCACCTGTGAATGACCACTGGAAATCTTAGGCAATGCAGTGGCAACTTTCTAAAAGTTGTATTTACTCAAACTTAAAAGTTATATTCAATTGGACTTGAATTTAATGTAGCTATTAATTTGAAACTCTTTAGTCCCAATTTAAGCGTCCCATTCAGGTACCACAGATGAGTGGCAACTCTGTACTTGCCCAGGGGGCTACTAACCTTTCTTCAGTAAAAACAGGGTGACATACATATTAAAAAAGGAGGTTATATATATAAATATAATATAAATAGCAAAGTCAAGTTAGAAGTTTTAACGCTGCTCTGCAGTCTTAGATGGCAGGCTCTTAAACATGTTTGTTTGTTGTCACGTCCAGGGTGCTGCAGCTGTGGTGGGACAGCTTGACTTACAGGCCCTGTCTACCCTGGGAACCATACACTGGTGTGTTATCTGTTAAGCAAGTTAGATGAATTAGGAATCAGCCTATTAAACATTTAATTTTAGGGGTCGGAGCACTGTTACTGCGGTCTGATTAGCAGGCCTTAGTGCACTTTTAGAGTACAAACACCAGCAGCTTTAGCCTAGCCCAAAAAGTTAGAAATTATCATGCAAAAGGAGGCATTTCTTTACAAATGGGAAAAGTCCAGCCCAAACTTTCAAGAAAAGTCCTCCCTGAACTGGAACACAAGCAACCAAAGACTGGTTTTGCCCTAGATAGGGCTCATCATCAAGGTATAGTTTGGCTCCAGTGATACTGTGTGAATGACACATGTGTCTGGGCATACCTTTTCAACTTAGGGAAACACACTAAGGTATACAAAACAGTGATGGATGGAATGCTTGAATTAATCTCTGAGCCGCATTGAAATCCCTTGTTATTTTGCACACCATGCCACCTCAGTTTGAACCCAGTCACATGCAGGTCAGTCTTGTCCCTGCTCAAAAGGGAACAGTCCTCCCTGAACCAGAACACAAGCAATCCAGGACTGGTTTCACCCTAGTTAGAGCTTATCAGGAAGCTATACCTTGGTTCCACTGACACACTGTATATGGGACCCACATCTGGACATACCCATCCCACTTAGGGCAGCACACTAAAGTATACAAAAAAGTGATGGATGGAATGCTTGAATTAATGTTGGTCAATGGCAATCATTTAGGGCCTCATCCCAATTCAAGTTGTCTTGCACCAATAGTGCTTCAGTTTGGATCCAGCCATATGCAAATCAGTCCTGGCACTGCTCCAATAGGAGCAGTCCAGTCTGAACTGACAAGTTTAGGTGCTCCCTGAAATGTAATACAGGTAACCCATGATAGGTTTCAGCCTAGTTAGGGCTTGTCAGGCAGGTACAGCTCAATTCCAGTGGCAAAGGACCTGATTCACAAAGGTAAATGTACACTTTGATGTAAGTATATGATTTCTTGCTATTCACAAAGCAATTTCACAAACAGTCATAAAGTTACTACTTGTAAAATTCCTTGTGGAATGCAAACAATCTTAAACTTGCACAAAAGTGTAGGTTTACCTTCATGAGAAATGCGTGAACTAGCAACTCACAGCTCATACGGATCTGAACGGCCTACTCCACCCTTCACCCAGGCCACAGCACCGAATCCACCCTCCACGGTGTTACTGAATTCCTGAAGCACCAGTTAGATCAAGGTAGTGCTGTTGCACTGATCCCTTTAGACATCAGTGCAGCATTCAATGGTGTAAATCATACCACACTCCGACAAATATTAAAGGTAATGGGAGTACAGGACACTGCCCTTTCCTGGCTGGCCTCTCATCCTTTAGCCTCAGGTGTACCTCACTTTGAGCCAACTTCTGTTTAACTTATATGTACGACCATTAGCAGAGATAGTGGAAAATGTGGCCTTACACTTTTCTTTTACTCGGATGATATATTAACTGTGGTATCTTTGTCCTCTAAGGGTAATCAGAATGCATATGCCCTCAACACTTGCCTTGTCCCAATCTCGTCATGGGTGAACGCCTACTCCTTGAAATTAAACTGGGACAAGACTGAGGTTCTAATGGTGGGCAATCTCACAAACCTCTGGGGACCTCACATGTGATCTACGACCATGGGCAATATCCCCGGCCCTGTACTGATGGTAAAGAATCTTGGAGTCTGACTGGATGACAATCTTACCATGAGCCATCAGATCAGCAAGGTGGCAGCCACGTGCTTTGGCATCTTGAAACGCTCAGAAAGATTCTCAACTGTCTCCCTACCTCTGCCCGTAGAACTGTAGTCCAGGCCCTAGTTATCTCTAGGCTGGACTATGGGAATGCCCTTTATCTGGTGACAGCATAAAGACTACTCAAGCACCTACAGATTGTACAAAATGTGACTGCACACCGCCTGTTTCACCCTCCCAAGTTCACCTCTACAGTCAGTATGCTATGTGACTTACACTGGTTGTCTATTGAACAGTGCTTACAATTTAAGGCTCTATGCTATATGCATGAATGCCCATCAAACACCGTACCACTCTATCTCAGTTATTTGGGGCTAGATGCACGACCCTGTGGTATTGCGACTCGCAATTTGTGAATCTTTGCGATTCATAAACTGCGACTTCTAATACCAAATGCACAACAGTGTAACTCACACTGTCTGTGATTCCCAGTGGGGTCGCAAATGACCCACCTCATTGCTATTCATGAGGTAGGTCACAATTTGCAACCCCATTGGGAATAGCCACACTCACAGGGATGGTGGCCTGCTCAGGGGACAGCAGACCACCATGTCGATAACGGCTTTTAAATAAAGCAGTATTTTATTTTTTAAATGCAACCCATTTTCTTTAAAGGAAAACGGAATGCATTTTGGAAACAAAAAGGAAATGTTTTCTTTTCATTTTTTCAGAGCAGGCAGTGGTCTGTGGGACCACTTCCTGCTCTGAAAAAATACTTTCACAATCATTCACAAAGGGGAAGGGGTTCCAGAGGGTTTTGAAATTGGTGCTAACTGCGATTATTTTTGTGACCGCATTCACGGTCACAAAACAACTGTGACTTGCAATTAGGAAGGGAACACCCCTTTCTAATTGTGACTAGCAAACCTTTTTGCGATCCAGTATAGAGATTACTGAATCGCAAAATTTGGCTTGTGCATCGCAAAATGCTTTCTTGCCATTGCAAACTACCCGATTCTGCAAATCGGGCCACTTACGATGAGAAAAAACCTTTGTACATGTGTCCCTTGGTGTCTCTGTACTCACCCGCACACTCATTGTGTTCAAGCCATCTTCTGTTGGCAGGAACCCTCAGAATCAGAAAATCCTGCCAAGGGGGCCAAGCATTCTCTTTTCTTGGGCCAAATCACTAAAACACTCTGCCGCAAACTTTGAGAGAGTGTCACTCACTCTCCTCATTTCGCAAATTGCTTAAAACCTGGCTGTTTCAACCCCCTTTATGAAGATTTTTTTCCCTAGACAGCATTGTAGACTGACTCATTATTTGCAATGAGCCTAGCACTGTATAACTTTTCCTTAGGTAACTATGCACTTTATAAAACACACATATTAACAATAATAATAATAATAATAATATTATTAATAAGAATAACAATAATAATAAATCAGCCCTTCAGTGTGCACAGGACCCACGCAGGGCATACCAGTCTAGCTCAGGCCGACACACTAAAATATATAAAAAAGTGATGAATGGAATGCATAAATTGCACAAATGTTAGGCATGCAGTTGCTACAGTCTCTATGGGCTGTGGGGATCACACTCCATGATAATGCATGGTAGTGGTACTAAGAGGATGAACCCATGTGCCATGAATCTAGGTCCTGCAGATATTTTGGGTATTGTGGTTGGGTGAGGAGAGGTCTACAGTAGCCACAAGCCCTGTAATCACCTCTAGAACTTTGGGGATCTCAAGCTCATAATGAGACATAAGATGTCTAGATGGACCAATTAGAAGCCAGAGCAGACACTTTCCAACAGAATAGGTTGAAGAAGAGAAAGACATTTTTAGGTTTCAGAATGATAATTAGTATAATGATGGACTGTATCTGGAAATTACATATGATGTTTGACTTGAGCAAGTTTTGTAATGCTCATGCTCAGTCAGAAACTACTCATAAATCCCACTTATTTTTTCATGATAGTAAAGAGGAATCTTCAGCACAATTATTCTGCTATACCTTACACAGAGCTTCAATTCTCATAATACCAGGAGATTATCCTCTGATAATGCAGAATTTATCCAGACTCACTCAAGCTCTGGATCTGTATCCAGACTTCGAATACCATAACACCTCATAGACTGCCCCAAAACTTATGCTAATTATAATACCTAAGGCTCAATCTTCATTTCACCAAGAAGACACTTTCTTAATCCAAAAAGCAGACACTCTCTCCTAGCCAAGATTCAATTTCCTCTTGTTGTCCTCTTTCAGCACTTTCTCTGTGTGTCCTTCCCTGCATTCCACTAACCTCTTGCCCTCACTTGCCCCAATGACTCTATCTGTTTTGCATTTACTGCCTGGTGCAAACACCAAAAACTACGGTTCTCCCCATTTAGTGTCTCAAAAGGGAATCGGATTCGCGTCGATCTTTTCTCCGCACGGTGCGCGGTGCGTGTATTTTTGTCCTTAGGCTGCCAGCCTCTCCTTTCAGGGTCCCAGGAACTGGAAGGGCACCACAGAGCAGAGTAGGGGTCTCTCCAGAGACTCCAGGTGCTGGCAGGAAGAAGTCTTTGCTATCCCTGAGACTTCAACAACAGGAGGCAAGCTCTACATCAAGCCCTTGGAGATTTCTTCTTCAAGATGGAAGGCACACAAAGTCCAGTCTTTGCCCTCTTACTCTGGCAGAAGCAGCACTGCAGGAAAGCTCCACAAAGCACAGTCACAGGCAGGGCAGCACTTGTTCCTCAGCGATCAGCTCTTCTCCAGGCAGAGGTTCCCCTTGATTCCAGAAGTGTTTCTAAAGTTTGTAAGTTTGGGTGCCCTTCTTATACCCATTTTAGTCTTTGAAGTCACCTTTCTTCAAAGGGGACTCACACCTTCTTGTGAAATCCTGCCTTGCCCAGGCAAGGCCTCAGACACACACCAGGGGGTTGGAGACAGCATTGTCAGAGGCAGGCACAGTCCTTTCAGATGAGAGTGACCACTCCACCCCTCCCTCCTAGCAGAGATGGCTAATCAGGAATGCAGATCACACCCCAGCTCCCTTTGTGTCACTGTCTGGTGTGAGGTGAAAAACAACCCAACTGTCAAACTGACCCAGACAGGGAATCCACAAACAAGGCAGAGCCACAGAATGGTTTAAGCAAGAAAATGCTCACTTTCTAAAAGTGGCATTTCCAAACTCACAATCTCAAAATCAACTTTACTAAAAGATGTATTTTTAAATTGTGAGTTCAGGGATCCCAAACTCCACCTGTCCATCTACTCTCTAGGGGAATCTACACTTTAATCATATTTAAAGGTAGCCCCCATATTATCCTATGAGAGAGAGACAGACCTTGCAACAGTGAAAACGAAATTGGCAGTATTTCACTGTCAGGACATATAAACCACATTACTATATGTCCTACCTTATCCATACACTGCACCCTGCCCTTGGGGCTACCTAGGGCCTACCTTAGGGGTGCCTTACATGTAAGAAAAGGGAAGGTTTAGGCCTGGCAAGTGGGTACACTTGCCAAGTCGAATTTACAGTGTAAAAATACACATACAGACACTGCAGTGGCAGGTCTGAGACATGATTACAAAGCTACTTATGTGGGTGGCACAACCAGTGCTGCAGGCCCACTAGTAGCATTTGATTTACAGGCCCTGGCACCTCTAGTGCACCTTACTAGGGACTTACTAGTAAATCCAATATGCCAATCATGGATAAACCACTTACATACAATTTAAACAGGAGAGCATATGCACTTTAGCACTGGTTAGCAGTGGTAAAGTGCTCAGAGTTGAAAAGCCAACAGCAACATGTCAGAAAAATATAGGAGGCAGGAGGCAAAAAAGTCTGGTGATGACCCTGCAAAAGCAAAAGTCCAACACGACCCCCTACCAGCCTAAAGCCAGGGGAGAACAATCAATACCTTGATGTACTTCCCTGATTGGGGCGATAGAACAGGGACCCAGGCCCACAACAGCAGGGGCATGCTCCAGTTCTACGCCTTCCTGACTCCAGTTGGATCCCTCTGTCCATACTCTCAGGGCCCACTAAGCTAACCCATGGGGAACCCTTCTCCACATCTACAGACACCATCTGTGCCACACCTAACTTTACTTTGCTCACAGATGTATTGCAATGGGCAGATAGTACCACCAGGGCCAACACAGTGGTGTGGCCCACTCCACCCCCGGGGTGTGACTCTCGTCCTCCCCCCCCCAGGGGCAACTCTGTCCACCAGGACAGCAAGCCACAGTGGCCCCAGACAACTGTCAGGGATGAGAGCCCGACCTCAGGCCTCTCTAACCACTGTGACTGTGGAGAGTGGGGGGTGGTAGCCCCAGGTGCCTGGCACCCTTTGACCACTCTCTCTTCCACCAGGTCAGGGATGACAATCTGACCCTGGTCCTCCCCTCTGGGGCTCTGTGCCCTCCCTGCAGAAGCGGCACCCCCAGAGTCAAAAACTGTCAGGGTGCTTGTAGAAGCAGTCCTGCACAATTCTTCCATCAGTGCAGGGATGTTAACCTGCAACTGATCCTCCAACCTGGGGTCTGTACCTTCAGGTTGGACCAGGGCCAGGGGTGAGGCTTCCCTCCCCCTGCCCTCTCTTCTGGGGTCCTGAACCACCCAACTAGGAGTGGCCCCCCCAGAAGACAACATGGTAGGGGCACTGTTAACAGTAGCCCCTTCCTCCAGGTCAGGGGGGACACCCTTAACCTGGCCTCCCAATCCAGGGCCTGTACCCACAGACTGGATCACTGCCTGGCAACCCAGGACTTCCGGGGGGGCATACCTACCCCCTACCAGGTCAGAGTTTACCCTCTGAACCTGGTCATCCAACCCAGGGTCACCACCCTGCGGTTGAGCCACTGCCTGGCACACCAGGACTTCCTTGGGAGCACATTTACCCCCCATCAGGTCAGAGTTTACCCCCTGAACCTGATCATTCAACCCAGAGTCACCACCCTGCGGTTGAACCATTGCCTGGCACACCAGGACTTCCAGGGGGGCACACTTACCCCCCTCAAGGGACACACTGTCCCGAAGGGCCACACAAGAGTCTGGCTGGCGCAGGTCTCCTGACCTCTGCCCATCTGACAGAGTCTGGATTCCCCCCAACCCAGAAATGGTCTCACCAAGGTCATTCATGGGGGGCTCTGCTCTCAGAGCTGACCCCTGACCCTCCAGGTTCTCCACTGGGGTCCGCAACCCCCTCTCAACCCTCTGTCTGGACTTCTGCAACCCCTCACTAGGAGTGGTACTGCCAGACACCAGAACTGGTGGGACGCTGGCTACAGCCGCCCCCCCAAGTTCTCCTGACACTGTGGGGTCTCCCTCAACAGATGGCCCTATGGTACAGGCTAGGCTCCCCTCCTGGGGTTCCCGCAGGGAACCCTCCAGGACCTGGGACCGGATCTCGGGCACCTTGGGCCTCAACCCATCCCCATTCCCTCTCCTCTGAGACTGGACATGGGGTCCCTCACCCATCCCACTACACTGGGACCTACCTGGGACACTACAATCCTTCCCTACCTCACCTGGTTGGGAACTACCTAGACCACTCCTCTCAGGAGCACCCCCAAATGCCTCTTCAGACTCTCTGGTACTCACCCAGAAGTCTGCCTCCATTGTAAGCTCCCTGGGGTCAGAGAACTCACACTCCACCTGGTGTTGGCATAGCTCTGGAAAATAAGGACTAGACATATGCTCTCCAGCAATTACATCACTCAGCCCCTCACATGAATTAACCAAAGTACCCTTCACCCAACCATCCAGTGACTCTGCCTTGAAAAAGCACCCCACATCACCCTCCTGAGACTGGTGAGACAGTACCTGACTGTCCCTGACACTCAACCCACACTCTTCTGGGATGTTTTCACACTCCATAACCAGGACTTCTACCTGGGGGGAACCCCTCTCCCTGTCACTCTCACCTAGAGTCAGTAGAGTGTCCCTCCCACCAGTAGGAATATGACTCCCCATGCCAGTTCCCCAATCTACCTCAGAGACCCTGTGCATCACTGGAGCTACCTCATACCCCTGAACCTCCTGGCGTGTGTTAACTCCCTCCTTCAAGTAGGGCACCACCTCTCTGGGCATGTGCACTTCTTCAGCAGTACTGGATACAAGATCTTTGCTGCCACCATCTGAACTGGATTCAGCCCTCATGGCCTCCAGCTTCAGCTCTTCACAGCTCAGCTCTTGAGCTGCAATCCTTTCTTTTTCCAGGACTAAGGCTCTCTGCTCCTCAGCCCTCTCAAGCTCTGCATCTAGCTCTTCCAGACTCCGGATTCGAGCTAGGAGCCACTCATCTCTTTCTGTTCCCTCCTCTTCGGAGTAGTCATCCTCCTCAGACTCATTTGGTGGTGTTGCCTGACAACGTTTCAATTCATACTGAAACAGGGCTGACTCAAGATCCTCCCTTCTGGATTTCTTGTTCACAGCCAGTCCCCTTTCCATGCAAAATGCTTTAAGCTGCCACTTTTTATACATAAATAGGTGCCAGAAATTGACTTCCATTCTGCAAAGGCTTCACAACCAAAAAAACAAAGTCCAAAAATATCATCAATACTTCCAGGAGGACATCAGAGAACAAAAAGCAGAATCACAAGACAAGTAGTATGTGGTCACGTAGTGGTCTGAGATCAAAACAGTAGTGTACACTCAATCACTGTATGTCAAGTACAAATACAAGTCCAAATCCCGACCGCTGGTCACCAATGTTAGAAATGGGGTCTTTGGTTGACAGTCAGGTTACCCCCTGTTCAAGCAAGGACCCTCACTCTAGTTAGGATAAAAGAGAATCACCCTCAGCTAACCCCTGCTTACCCCCTTGGTAGCTTGGCAGAGCAGTAGGCTTAACCTCAGAGTGCTGGGCGTAAAGTATTTGTACCAACACACACAGTAACTTAATGAAAACACTACAAAATGACACAACACCAGTTTAGAAAAATAGGAAATATTTATCTAGACAAAACAAGACCAAAACGACAAAAATCCAACATACACAAGTCAAGTTATGATTTTTTAAAGGTTTAAAATAAAAAGAGTCTTTAGGTAGTTGTAACAACACACTAGCGCTGCTAGCGTGTAAATGTACCTGGTTTGCGGCAAAAATAACCCCGCACGGGCGGTGTGCGTCGAAAATAACCCGGCACGGGTATATGCGTCGAAAACAGCTCGGCTCGGCGAGGCGCGTCGAAAAAGCCAGCCACGCGACGGTCCGAAGTCCCGCGGCGCTGGTTGCGATCTCTCAGCCTTCGTCAGCGATGCTGCGCGTCGTTTCTCCTGCTCCGGGCGTCGATTCTCCGGTCGCGTTTCCAGCGGCGTCGTTTCTCAGCTGCGGAGCCGGCGTCGCGTCGTTTTCTCAGCCGCGATCGGATTCGCGTCGATCTTTTCTCCGCACGGTGCGCGGTGCGTGTATTTTTGTCCTTAGGCTGCCAGCCTCTCCTTTCAGGGTCCCAGGAACTGGAAGGGCACCACAGAGCAGAGTAGGGGTCTCTCCAGAGACTCCAGGTGCTGGCAGGAAGAAGTCTTTGCTATCCCTGAGACTTCAACAACAGGAGGCAAGCTCTACATCAAGCCCTTGGAGATTTCTTCTTCAAGATGGAAGGCACACAAAGTCCAGTCTTTGCCCTCTTACTCTGGCAGAAGCAGCACTGCAGGAAAGCTCCACAAAGCACAGTCACAGGCAGGGCAGCACTTGTTCCTCAGCGATCAGCTCTTCTCCAGGCAGAGGTTCCCCTTGATTCCAGAAGTGTTTCTAAAGTTTGTAAGTTTGGGTGCCCTTCTTATACCCATTTTAGTCTTTGAAGTCACCTTTCTTCAAAGGGGACTCACACCTTCTTGTGAAATCCTGCCTTGCCCAGGCAAGGCCTCAGACACACACCAGGGGGTTGGAGACAGCATTGTCAGAGGCAGGCACAGTCCTTTCAGATGAGAGTGACCACTCCACCCCTCCCTCCTAGCAGAGATGGCTAATCAGGAATGCAGATCACACCCCAGCTCCCTTTGTGTCACTGTCTGGTGTGAGGTGAAAAACAACCCAACTGTCAAACTGACCCAGACAGGGAATCCACAAACAAGGCAGAGCCACAGAATGGTTTAAGCAAGAAAATGCTCACTTTCTAAAAGTGGCATTTCCAAACTCACAATCTCAAAATCAACTTTACTAAAAGATGTATTTTTAAATTGTGAGTTCAGGGATCCCAAACTCCACCTGTCCATCTACTCTCTAGGGGAATCTACACTTTAATCATATTTAAAGGTAGCCCCCATATTATCCTATGAGAGAGAGACAGACCTTGCAACAGTGAAAACGAAATTGGCAGTATTTCACTGTCAGGACATATAAACCACATTACTATATGTCCTACCTTATCCATACACTGCACCCTGCCCTTGGGGCTACCTAGGGCCTACCTTAGGGGTGCCTTACATGTAAGAAAAGGGAAGGTTTAGGCCTGGCAAGTGGGTACACTTGCCAAGTCGAATTTACAGTGTAAAAATACACATACAGACACTGCAGTGGCAGGTCTGAGACATGATTACAAAGCTACTTATGTGGGTGGCACAACCAGTGCTGCAGGCCCACTAGTAGCATTTGATTTAAAGGCCCTGGCACCTCTAGTGCACCTTACTAGGGACTTACTAGTAAATCCAATATGCCAATCATGGATAAACCACTTACATACAATTTAAACAGGAGAGCATATGCACTTTAGCACTGGTTAGCAGTGGTAAAGTGCTCAGAGTTGAAAAGCCAACAGCAACATGTCAGAAAAATATAGGAGGCAGGAGGCAAAAAAGTCTGGTGATGACCCTGCAAAAGCAAAAGTCCAACAGGAATCATTTGTGAATGCCTGCAATTTCACCATTGCATGCAGCCTAAAGTCTGGGAGATATAGTTAAATAATTAATTGATTTAATGACAAATGTGATCAGACGCTTCTAGGAAGAAGTGTCCTAGCGCTACAAAGGATGAATAGCTGATATTACCAGCAAATTATCTCAGATGTTCAAAGGTATTAGTTAGTAAAAATGTCTTTAGTTGTTGCCTAAACACTGTCAAGTTCTTTTGAGCATGTGAAGGTCGTATATAGCAATTGAGGGGTATCACTGTGCTGACTTTGGACTGCCATGTGGAGCTTTGAGAGAGGTGGGGAGGCTGCAATTTTGCAATGGGGTAGAAGCAGTGGTTAGTGGGGAATGTAACAGAGCGTTAGTTTGTATTCATGTTTGGGGCTTGGGTGGGAAATGTGAGTCTCTGACCAAGTGCTGCTAATATGTTGAGTCCTATGAAATTTGAGGTGGGGGTTTGAGCAGTGCATCTTTGGCTGTGAGTAACCTAGTGTCTTGCTTCCCTTTCACGCTGAGGTCTGCTGAGGTTGCCTGTTCAAGAGTGACATGGTGATGGGGGCTGTGTATCTTTCTATTGGATGCTTTGCTGCTGTGGTATGTATCACACAATGTTATGCCGACATTATGTCTGAGTGTCAAGTGATTCTGTGGGTGTGCAAAGGATTGGAGCAACACTCTTAGTTCTAGACATGTGTTGGCCCATTGTCACCTGGAACCTTCTTCTGCACCCTGGGTGGGTTTTGATGGGTAGCAGGTGGAGAGAGATGTTGCTGTGTACCAGGAGATTAATGGATTTTGATTACCTGTGCCAAAGTGCAATTGAACTTGGTTAGTCTTGGTGGTATCCAGTGGACAGTGCAATGTTATTTGGGCTGAGGTCCAGTAGAAAACATCAATGTACTGCTGTCAATACTGAGTAGATGCTTATTTTTGCACCAGTGGTAAAAAGTCTGTGCTCCTCCTTTCAACTTGATGAAATTAGAAGATCCCCTAACTGTGACACATTTAACTTACCTATAAGTTCCTAGTATATGGTACAAAGTGTACTCAGGGCCTGTAAGTGAAATGTCACTCATAAATTGCACCACAATTGAGCCATTCACTACAGTGACAGTGCAAAAATGACTGCAGGCCTAGCATTTGTAGCCTGGCTTTTGTAGTTTTAAACTGCAATTTCGACATGTCAGAATGATTGTTTTTGACATACCTAAACCTTCCTTTTAAGTATTAATAAGTCAGCGCTAAGTAGGCCTTACTGCTCATAAGGCAAGTGTGGATTGTATTTAAAAGTATTTAAAAGTAGGGCATATAAAAAGTTAATGTTAACATGTACTTTCAGTGAAAAAGTCCCCAAAGTTATTTCCATTGTAGCAAGGCTGGCTGTTCAATAGGAAAAGACAGGGTTACACTGTTTAATAATGCTATTTTCAGTTAGGAAACAGAGAGCAATGTGATTCAAAATCTCCTGTTAATAGTTATTCAAATTCAATTAAAAGGTAACATGGAATTTCTATTGAATGTTGAAGAAAGCATACTTTTCTCCACCTAAATCCCCTGGAGACCCATTTGCATGTGCTCCAACTATGATCTTGCAGCTGAATAGATCCCTCTGATGAGGTGTGAAAAGTGCTCCCTGATCAGGATAAACGCTTGGGTTTAAGAAGGTATTTCTTTTTCTCTGGTAGGATTGCCATTTGCACTGTGCCCAGGAACTTGATTCAATTCAAAGAGGCCTGCCGTGTCACAAGCATAGGTTATCTCCAATCAGTACAAGAGAGAAACAGCCCTCAGAACTGACTTAGAGTGACCACAGAGCCAGGGTTGCTCATTTTCTGGCCACACCTCTGGGGCGGGCTCATGGGCTCTGCATAAGGGCAGAAGGGACACACCATCTTGGATTTAGACAGAAAGGGACATTGTGAGATTGTTTGCAATAGGGCACTCAAGAAGAGCTGTAAAAGAAAGTAGTGCAACCCCTTGGAACTTTTACCCCAGTGGTTTGGGAGGAACCAGGAGTCACACTCACCCACAGGCTAGTGTGAGCCATAAATGTGGCACTCATATTACCATCCAAAGAACAAGGTTAACTAATAAAGTGTAGTATGATCATTGTGGTGAGCATATTAAATAAGAATAATAAATTGTAGCACAGGTACTAATGTGTTTATCATCTTGCGGAGCCATGTTTTTATTAATATTCTTTGTGTGCTCTAGGTTTGTCCTTTGACAAAAATGCAAATAAAAAATGTTGACTTTGAGTGGAAAGTTATATGTCAATATACGAGTCATAAAAAACCTGCTAGTAGAAATTCACTTACTAAAATACACATATGCAGATTCTTCTTCTTTCAATTTCACAGGAAAGCCTTTTGCCATCAATAACATAATGAAAGCTGCTGTAGCCAATATCATTGCATCCATTGTGCTTGGAAACCGTTTTGACTATGATCATCCTACTTTGCTCAATCTCGCAGGACTGGCCACGGAAAACCTAAGGTTAATAGGAACACCAATGGTTAATGTAAGGTTACTTTTATTTACATTTAAGAACATTAAAACATACATAAGGACGATAATTTATACTTGACTGTTGCCAATTGTTCATAATTTTGTGCTTCACTTTACAATGCTATGTTACATGTAGTCACACAATAAGTGCAATTAAAAGTATAATACAAAATTATAATATTTTATATTAAGACTAAAAATCTATATTGATCATCAGCCCAGCAAAGATGTTCAAAACTAAATTAGTAAAAAGATTAGCACCTGCACTGCAATAATACTGGCTTTTGATCCTAAAGTTAACAAAAAGACAGAAGTGTATATTTTAGATCCTGATCTTTGATCTAAGTGAGGCTTCCATTTATAAGTTCATTGGATTTGCACTGAAACGATACATTTGATTGTCAGAATAATGATCTACACATATTTATTAATGCAAATACTCTTACTACAGCAAGTGTGCCTATATATTTGTTTTTTATCCACTAGATTAAGGGCCTCATTACGAGTTTGGCCATGTTGGCGGTCCTAAAAAGACTGCCATGTTGGTGGTCTTCCAGACTGCCCTATTACGAGTTAAACAGGCAGGACTGCCTACTGCCAACAAAAAAAGGCAGACTGGCAGTGGCGTGGAGACCCGGAAATCGTTGGTACAACCTCCAGTTCCGACAGCACTGCGACAAACCACTAACCATATTACAAGTCCAAAGTGACAGTGGTGGACACCCATAGCGGTCAGCCAATGGTGGTCCGTGCCACGGCCGTTCGGGGTCACCAAAGTAATACACAACTGCATATAGGATGGATTATAAAACAAAACAGCTGACACATATTGCCACACTAGACACAACCGCAAAGGACACTATAAAACACACCCCTTCACACACCACAATCCTTTATATTTACACTGAAAAACACTGAAGCCAGAGCAAATTATTTACCACACAGCACAGATACTAGACACCACTTTTTTCTCACCATCTCCTTTCACACCCAGTACACACTTTTGTCCCGTCACACCCTTTTGCACCTCCCCTCTTTAGTAAGTCACTGTCACATTTTTTTTTTCTTTTCCACATATCACATTCAAAAAATACACGTTTTTCTGAGATGAGTTGAGAGTCATGGCGGATGAAATCATAAGAGTAGAGCCACTCTCTGGAGCACAAGTCCAGCACACTTCTCTCAGTGGGAAAATGGAAATGCAGGACAGAATCTTCGACAGAGTCAGTGCTTTAGGCACCTCTTGTGCACAAAGGAGGTCATTAGGAAGAGGTTGAACGAACTTAGGGGCAAGGTCCATTTCCTGGTCTTCATGCACCAGCTGCAGGCCAAGAAGACTGGGGGTTGCCATACCACTGCCCCATTGCATCTCTTTCCCTGGGAGGAGAAGGTCTTGGCCATCCTGCATCCTGGGGGCTTGACAGGAATATCTGGGGGAGTGTAGTCTGGTAAGTCACAACACAAAAATTCTCACCAAAATGCACTGCCATGCATGCTCACAGCTCACCTTTTGCCACTTTCACTGTCACTCCACTCATCATCCCAGTTTTCACTTGTCCAAAGACCCCTGTTTGGCAATTCACACATGAAGTGTACTCATTTAGGGGGACAACATTTGTATAGTGTGTGTAGTATATGAAGTTACATGCCTAAAACATCCAGGAGACAATGTTACTGTTACCCAAACCACCAGCTCAGTGTTTCCTTGACTAAATGCCTTTGTGTGCTAACTCCCAGTTGAAATGTACTCACCTGGGAGGATAACTTTTGCCAAGTGTGTGTAGTGCAGGCACTGACATGACTACAACTCCCAGCAGACACTGTTATAGTGACTCCAACCACCAGCACCTGGTCCTCTTCTCGAAATACCCCTGTTTGGGAACTCACAATTGAAGTGTGCTGACATGGGAGGATACCATGGGCTAACTGTTGGGAAGTAGAGGGAGTGGCATGACTGTAAATCCTAATAGGCCCTGTTTCTCCATAACCCAACACCAGCTCAGTGTTCACCTGTCCAAATACACCTGATAGTGAACTCTCAAATGATGTTTACACACCTGGGAGGATACTATTTGTCAAGTGTGTGTGTGTAGTAGAGAGAGTGACATGAATGCAAAGCTTAATAGGCACTGTTTTTGTAACTCCAAACACCAGCACAGTGTTCACTTGCCCATATACCCTTGTTTGTCAATTCACAAATGAAGTGCACTCACCTCAGGGGACAACTTATGGATGGTGTGCGTAGTAAAGAGACTGACTTGAAAGCAAATCCCAGGAGGCTCTGTTAATATTATCCCAACCACCAGCACAGTGTCTTCTTCTCAAAATATCCTTGTTTGGTAACTCCCAAATCAAGTTTACTCACCTGACGGGGGTTGACATATGTATAGTGTGTGTAGTAGACGGAGTGACAGGACTGCAAATCCCTGAAGGCTCTGTTTCCATAACCCCAAACACCAGCATGGTGTTCCCTTATCCAAATACCCCTGTTTTTCAACTCACAAATGAAGTTTACTCACCTGTGGGCATGCCATTGGTTGAGTTTGTGAAGTAGACAGAATAACCTGACTACAACCCATAGGAGGTCCTGCTTCTCTGACTTCAAACAGCAGCACAGTACACATTGGATCAAAGAGCCAAGTTTGGCAAATCACAATTAAGTTGAATAAGTTGTGAGGATGCCATTTGTAAAGTGTATGTTGTAGACAGAGTGACCTGACTGCTAAGGCAAGGAGGCTCTGTATCACTCACTTCAGACACAAGCCCAGGGTCCATATGCCCAATTAGCAATGTTTGTCAAATCTCAAGGGAAGTTCATTCCCATGGGAGGATACAATATGGAAATGGTGGGAAGTAGAGTGAGTGAGTGACCAGATTGAAAATCCCAATTAAACCTGCTTACCTAATTCCAACGAGAAAACCTGTTTTACTTGCCCAATTCCATCTAGTAGAGAACTCTCAAATTAACTCCACACACCTAGGAGGATGAAAATTGTTAAGTGTGTGGAGTAGAGACAGTGACATGACTGTAACTCTCAGAATGCACTGTTACCCCAAATCAAAATACCACACCAGTGGACACTTGATCAAATACACTTGCCTGCTAAGTCACATTTGAGGTTTACATCTGGAAGCGATCAGGACACAGATCGTGCCCAACTCTGAGGTTCTGAGGGACATTAACACCACCCTGAGCAGAATCAACAAACAAATGTACCCCTTCCTTTGGCGCATCTACTCCAGGCCCTTCATTGGTGCCACCTACTAGAAGAGAGACCCTGTCAGGGGAAGAACACGCCTAGCTCCATCTTGATCTGCTAACCCAAGATGTAACTATTGAGGACAGGAAGAATACCTTAACTAGTTTGCAAAACAATGATCCCAAAGACTTCAAGATGCATTACCAGGATGACTCCAGTCACCTATACAACAAACTCCTGAGTCTGCCTGCATCACATTTGACTAGGCCTCAAAATAGGCCAAAAACCTAGCTTGACTTGCCATTGTTTAGCCTGCACTGGTGGTAAGATGACATTCTCAGTCCAACCCCCCAGGGACAATATTTTTCACACTTTACAAGCTGTTTCAGTCAAGTCAGATCTGCCATGCTCCACAACTTTCATGGTAATACAACCAATGCCATTTGTACCTGTCACAATAGGATTACCTTTCAATCAAACATGTAAAAGGTCTTCGTGAAACGTCACTGTAAAGTTTGGATGTCACAATACAACATGTAACATTGTATCTTTCACATCAACAGGTTGAGCTGTCACTTGCCACACAGAGGATACTGAAGAGACTGCGTCCCTGGATGAAGCCCTCAGTGATGAAGACACTCCTGGACATCTGGATGTGGAGAACCGTTCTGGCCCATCTGGGCAACCTGGTCAGACACCAGCAGTGAGCCTCACTGTGGCCACATCAACACCTCACAGCCCGGTTGCCTCTACATCACGGGTAACCATGCGACCCCCAACCCAGCACAGTCTCAACCATCTTGTGTCCCCAGTCCAAGATCCTGAGTTGTAACACAAAACCTCTGATGATGATGATCCAGGGACCAGTTGGAGAGGGCACCCTGTGGCAAGGGAACAGGCCCATGGGGGTAGGGTACATTGGAAGGATGCTCTGGGCTAATGGGGCAAGGCCACTAGGGCTGATTTTGGCCCAACACCATCAACCATGCCTTGGAGGTCTATCAGGAGTCCCAAGGCATGATGGGCCAGGTACTTTCTGAACTCTGGGAAATGAAGCAGCTACAGAGGGACTTAAATCGGGAAATGCGTGAACAGTGAGAGGCTCGCAATATCCACATGGCCTGCCTAACAGGTGTTCTGAGGGACATTAACACCACCCAGAGCAGGAATCAACAATAAAACTCTACCCCTTCCTTTGGCACATCAACACCAGGCCCTTCATTGGTGCCACCTACTGGAAGAGAGACCCTGTCAGGGAAAGAACCTAGAAACCCCTGAGTCTGCAGCAGCAGGTCCCCCGAGTAAGCAGGGACGTCTAGGACGTGCAGATGGCAAGACACCTACCACTGCCAGAAACTGACCTTTTCCAGAATTACCTTCTTTGTGTGCTACATATTCACTTTTTGACTGTTTTTAAATCACCTTCCATTTCCAGCCATCATGACTGACTCCTTCACTTTTCTGTTCCATCATGCCCCAATTTATATTCTGCACAAATTTTAAATAAATTGTTCTATCACAAAGTCATTGTCTACTTGCTTCTGTTCCACATTTTGCTATGTAGAGAAGTAAGACCATGTGAAGCAAATTAGGAAGACACAAGATACTAATGCAAGGAGGGAAATCTTACAAAATGAGTGTCCTGCAAAGGATTACTACCAACAAACACAAACACATTAAAACAAGTGTCTGGCCACACCAAACATTTTAATTTATTGTACAGCACATAGGCCTACCGGAAGGCCAATTATATCTGGGTGGCCTCTCCAACAGATCATAAATCTGAATACATGAATAGATTTTTGTAACCACTGGTGAACACCCTACCAGCTTACATACAGGACAGCAAGGACATTTCAAACACATTTGATGATGTTGAGTGGTCAGAGGAACTCATGTTTGTAACCTTTGATGTGGCAAGCCTTTATACCTTCATTAAAAAGACATTTGGCATCCAGGCAGTTGAATCCTTCTTGCGTATTAAATCAGCTGTTTGGCTAGAACATAACAAAATGATTTTTGAGATGATTGATATCAGCCTTACAAATAATTTTTTTCTACACAATAGTGGGTGTTGTTACCATAAGAAGCAAGGGACTGCGATTGGTTCCAGGTTTGCTCCTTCATATAGCAGCTTTTTCCTGGGCTGGTGGGAGAGGGAGCATACTTGGGGCCACGGTGCTTCCACTTGGACGGATCATATTGTATTTTGGGGGTGATATATTGATGACATTGTGGTACTTTGGAAGGGAATGGGTGACAAATTAATGAACAAACTAGATTATTTGAATGATAATCAATATAATATCAGTCTAACTATGGCATACGTTAGGGGGAAGATTGATTTCCTGGATCTCCAGGTTTACATCAAAAAAGATTGAGTGCACAGTACTCTGGTATAGAAAAGCCTTGGTCTGCAATAGTGTTGCACACCCCAGATCAACCATCAACAATATTACATATGGGGACATGGTGGGAGTTAGATGCAATAGTAGTGAAACTGAGAAATTTATGGAGAACATAAATAACTGTTTGCAACTAGGGGCTATGAAAATAGGATTTTACAAAAAGCAGAGGCCAGGATACAGCGGGACTCTGGGTTAAATACATTGAGTAAGAGTAAAAAGGACATTAAGAACACTGATCTCAATTTTGTTTTCACCACTAAAGATACCAAAATGAGTAATGATATATATAAAATACTTTGGAAACACTGGCATTTACTACTGGATATAACAGAAATTAAGGGGAACATTGTTTCCAAACCAAAGGTTATTTACTGCTGAGGCAGGACAATCAGGGATATGTTATGTCCAAGTTATGTAACGAGGAAACAAAGACCAGAGATAAAAATACATGGTTGTGTGAATCTAGAAAGGGATTTTATACGTGCAGGGACTGTAACATGTGTGGTTATGGCAAAAATAAAACCAAGCAGTTCTGTTCACGGGTTGAATGTACAATATAGGACATTACATCAATCATAAAACCAAATTTATAACCTTCGTTATTGGTTGCGGATTTGGGTTAATATACGTTGGTAGCACAGTGATGGTAGCCAGACACCCCCACCTTCCATCCCCCTCCACCTCTGCTTGACTGTGCGTGTGTCACTAAGAAAGTTATTTTGTTTGACCTTAACCTTTCCCCTGTTCCCTCCACCCCATCCCAAACCCAAGAGGCCCCGCCCACATCCCAGCCCCTTCCTTCCACCTCCAAGGCCTCCCCTGTCCCCCCTGCAGGCACCCATACCTCTCCCCCCCCAAGATGAAGCCCCCAAGAAGAAGCTCCCCAAAAAGCAGACCTCCACCTAAAACCCAAGACCAAAGTCCCCCGCCTAAACCCGATCCCCCAAAGGATGATCTCTGAGGTGCCTGCCTGCCCACTTGAGGCCCCTCCTGTAGAGGTTCCCTGGAAGTTAGGAGTCAAGTGTGGGCACAGTGGTGTGCATCACCCATTGGGTATGGACTGACCAATGGCCTTGGACATTTTGCATTTTCTAACAAACCCTAACAGTTGTTTTGTTGGGTACACACTTATCCTGCAATTCCTTTCCTACCTTTATATTGTTCCTGAGTAACTTGTGTTGTCTGCCTACATTTGTGTGTGTTTCAGCCTGCTTGCTGGTCCATTTGCTGTTGTTTGCAGTGTCTCACCTTGTGGGCAGTGCTGGTGTCCCCCAAGACAAGGGTATATGTTGACTGTATGGATATGTGGGTGTAAATGTATGGGTTGTCTCATGGCATTGTGTACTGTTTGTTATGGTAAGTATTTCATCTTGTGATGTTCAATGTGAGCATGTATGGAGATATACTTGTCCTCCTAATATGATTTATGTATTCATCTGATGTGTGTCAACTTGAGTATTGTCTGCACAGACATGTAGTGTGTTCAGTTTTGCTACCGTTGCTTTCATTTGCCTGTGCATGTGTCCATATAGCTGTGTGTACCTTGCAGCTACTTCATGTAGATGAATGCCCCATGCAGTTGGAGGTGTATGTGCTTTGTTGACTTGCACTTTCACATTGTGCAGATAGGCATGCCATTTAGGTATAGTATTGTTTGTCCCAGAGATACCTGAGGGCCAGTTCATGTGCAAATGTTGTTTAATGGGCCGCTACAAGGTGATATGTGTCCCAGTGTAGCCTCTTTCCCTGGGTTGTCTTGCTGGCACCATCTATATTGTGCAGGTAATGTTTGCATAGTGAGCTTTGTATATTTGTGTCTATGTCTAATGTGCATCCCAGTGACCTTCCATTGTGTTGCAATGTGTGTGTTGGGTGTGTCCATTGCAGAGCTGTTTAATGGGAGTGTCCCATGCCACATGCATACATTTGTGTGTTGAATTTTATAATAGCCTCTATCATGTGTGCAATGTGAGTGTGTGAGTTGTATTTGTAGATGTGATGTTGGTGTGTTGTTGGTGTTGTGTGAGACAATGTTGTGTACATTTGACTGTCCCTGTGCCTGAGATAAGTCGATGTGTGTTTTTGGTGTGTGAGTGACCTGCTCAAAGGGAACATATTGTGACTGTGCATGAGATGTGTACTTGGTGCCTATAGTGTGACCCACATCTCATGTAGATGATGGCGCAATGATCTTTTGGTGCAGTTAATTCCACAGGCAGGTTGGTTGCACATACAATGGCATTGATTTTGTGCACCTTCGATTATCAGCAGCAGCAGCAGGATGTGCGTTATGGGCTCCATAGTGGCACCAGACATGTAGGGCTGCCTGCATGTGAGTTGCTCCCTTTATACTGTTCATTTCTGCCTGCTGATACGTGGTGGTTGGACTGCCATGGTCACATTGGCTGTGTGCAACTTGATAATGTGTCCAGCGGCAACATTGTCTCCATTGGCCTGTTTATGCTGCCTTGCGACCGTTGCGGTGTGTGCTGCCTGGCGGCGCCAGCGAGACCATGGAGGTCCTTGCTCCATAGGGAAGCATGAGTCATAATCTAGTGGTTCGACCACCAACATGACTGCGGTTGGTCTGCCATTGCAGTCCACGGACCGCCAAACTCGTAATGAGGCCCTAAGTCATTGCTAGGGCTGAGAAATCAAATGAAAGGCCTCTACAAACATTCCCCCACCTTATTCACCACCTATACACTACAATTAAAGTTCAAACCCCAAGTGTTTTATGGGGGGCTAATCTCTCAGCTAAGTAGCAATGGATGTTTATTAAAAAAATACTTCCCATATCCCTTCCCAAACCTATCCCGTAATTGCAGGGGCTACTGATCAGCACTTCCCTAACCTACAGCAATATGGGCCTACAAGACAAACCCGAAAAGCATCTTACATGCAATGTTATGTTTGGGTATAGATAAATAGGGGAATGAAAAAGGTGTATCCCATGCATGTGTAGCTGATGAGAAGATGAAAGTTTCATAGTAATTCAAGATTTTTCAAGAGCAAACTTGGAATAGAAAGTAATTTAAGTGCAAGTAAAATCTTCTTAGCAAACCAATTGAATGTTGATTGATGTTTCTTCTTTTATTGACTTCATTAAATGGATCTTTACTTACATTTATGACTGCCAACACATGTTTTGCGGCACTAAAATGCAGTTTTATCATGACAAATAGCTTTGGTAGTCACAATCACGTTTTACTTAGTGACCACTGAGTACAGCTTATAGCTAACGACATCATAATTGTACAGATAGATTTTCATTATCTTAGTGGTTCATGAAATATACTTTGGGACTGAGACACCATAATGTTTACAGATTTGAATATGCAAAAGAAAACATATGCAACACCTACACTTCCTTGGTTTCAGAATATCAAATCCATAATTACACAATATGAAGTCTTATCTTCCCTTCCATGTTAATCATCTACTCAGACCATTCAGGTTTATCATCATCTATAATCCTTATTTGACAGATTTTTCTGTCAGACACATTACCTGAATTTAGCCCCTTAGAAGCAAAACTCCTTATGACAAGGGGTTATCTCGCAAATATATTGTACATTGATCACCAATACGCCTGACACACTGGACTAGCTGCAGCACTGGTGGAAGGAATGGATTGGCCCCCTGGCGGAAGAGGACTGGTAGAGCGCCCTGAAGACCCCATGGGAGCATGCCATTTCCTCCAGATTGTGGCTAGTGCAGACATACTACCTACACACTGCCTATCCTATGCCTCTCTGAATGCATAGGGCTGGCCTCCATCCTGACCACTCCTGTCCCAAATGCGGGTACGAGCCAGCAGATTTCTACCACATGGTGTGGGTCTGTCCGGTAATCACACTTTACTGGGTCGGAGTAACACAGGAACAGACACAGACCTTGGGCTGGGAAGTGGCTCCATCTGCCAAGCTAATATTACTGGGGGTGATGGAGGGCGAGTGAGGCACGATTGCCAAAAGATTATTCCAGGGTACAGCTCTCCTGGTGGCCAAGAGAAACATTGATGCACGCTGAATGTCATCCTCCCCCACATCCCAAGCTGAGTGGTGAAGAAGGGTGGACTGGTGTGCCCGACAGTAATGAGAGGTGTACAAGGCCTTAGTGTGTCCGCAGAAATATGATCGAGTCTGGGGCAAATGGCTGGGCCTATTGGGCTAAGGTTGTATGGGACAAGGTGGGATTTCAGGAGCCAAATCCTGCCATACTGTGATCAACCTGACGGAAAGACAAAGAAGGTTGTTCTTTATTTGCATGTGCCTGGTGAGGTGTTTTTGTGTCATAATCTTAATGTGACTGCTTTTGCATGTATAATACCAAAACTCAATAAAATTGGTTTATCAAAATAAAATCTTTATTTGAATCTGCACATGCTTCCAATGAGTTGAACTTGGTTATGGCAAATTTCCTGACCCTGCCCATTAGTGCATCATGAGACAGTCCTCTACTAAAACTCCTATCTCATATTTGTTTCCTAGCCCTGTTTAATCAGTATATCGTTTCACAATAACCTTGACCTTTTCCCCCCATGTGTGGGGTGATCTTTAAGCTAGGAAGAAAAACTCCTCAATACCCCTGAGAACATCTGTGGGAAAACTGGGCTGATTGCAGAGGCCCCCTAACTTGTTGCGCCCATTTTTACCGACTCTGATGGTTCCCTGGGTACTGCCAGCCAGTCCAAGGGCCTGTGCTCTGATTAAAATGAGTATGCAAATTAGGCTAATTATATTTGGCAGTGTCAACCTACCTATAGGTCCCTAGTACATGGTAGAGCATGTAGGGTTAGGGACACCAGCATAGGTTGTACCCCCTTAGGTGCACTGCCAAGATCTTTTAAAGGCAGGCCTGCCTTCCTGGCTGCTTTTAAAATCAAAGGCATATGCAAATTCGACTTTGGAATCAAAAGTACTTGCAAAGTCTTAAACTAGCATATGTTTACATAGAGGTCACCCCTAAGGTGTGCCCTAGGTGCAGTATAACTATAAGCAGGGACCTTATAAAATATGTTTTATAAGCTCTGATGAGGAAAACAAAAACAAATTTGTTTTTCCCTCATTGTAGTGAATAGGCTCCATAGACTAACATGGATAGTCTTTATTTTAATTAATAAAGTCTCTAAATGAGCTAGATATGGCAGGTCTGGTCTCAAACTGATTGTTCTAATAAATGCGACAACTTGCCATTGTTGGATTTAATATAACTGGTTCAGAGATAGAGTTTTACAACCCTTCATAAAAGTTACAAGTTTCAGCTCGGTAGGGCCCTTCTCTGATTGGTCAGGCTCTGGCAGCCTGGCAAGGATGCCCAGATGAGGTGTGAAGTAGCCTGGGCTGAACACAAAGGAAGTGCCTGAGGGACGAGATCTGCCTCAGCAGATGGTGGAACAGGATGGGGGAAGGGCAGCCAAACTGGTCTTCAAAGGAGGGAAGGACATTTGGAGCAGCTCAGAACCTACCCCATTTCCTGCAAACCCAGACAACCCAGTGCCCCCTTGATTAGATTAGGAGAGGGCAGGAGAAGAGTGTGTTAAGGATTTTTATCCACACCAGTGGGAGGGCTCAGCCAGACCTAACCTCCAAAATTCACTTTCTTCCATTTTGGATTTTTAAGAACTGTTGATCCCTGTGATTTATTTTTGTCACACTTCCCAGGATGTGGTTATCCCAGAGGGTAGTGGTGTGCCTGTGATTGAACAGTTGCTCCCCTTGCTTTTCACCCCAGGAGCAAGGATACATTTGGCAGAGCTGCACCCACACCTCAGATCCCTACAAGGAACAAGACAAAGAAGAAAGACTGCCCTTCTGAACCCCTGACCTGCATCTGGACACTGCACTCCGAAGGGCTGCACCAGCTGTACACTTGGCTTCCCCACTAAAAGGACTTTGCCTGTCTTCAACTGCTTCAAGAAGGCACTCCCTACAAGCTACAGGTACAAAGAAGCTGCCCAGAGTCGCTTGCATCATGACCTGCAAGAAAAGCCCAGCTGACCAGAATCCAATGGTCATTTGAGGATTCTGATCAGATGCATTCTGGGAACTGTAGTCCCAACTCCCAAAGAGCAACTCAGGTGTAGAACCGTGGATCAGTTGTGGACACTTCAAGGACCCAAAAAGGACCTCTGGAAAAAGATCCAGAAGTTTGGAGACATTTGGAACAACTGTTGTAAACAACTGTATAAGTTGAAGAGGTACATTGTGGGAGTTGTAGCCTAGTCCCCTGGATGCAAACCAGAACCTCTGAACCCTTGTCTGGTGCTTTGGACCACTTTCCTGTATAAAGAAACACTTCTGAAAGTAAGTGTAACAGTGTTACATCGTGGGTGTCCTGAACTCTGGACTTTGTCCCTGTCCAGTGTGACCTTTTTTCAACCATTTGAGCGGTATTAGAGCTTGAATTACTTTTAATCTTTAAAAATTCATATCTCCGGTTCCGTTTATTGGATTTTTTGTTGTTTTAGTGTCATTTTAAAGATGCAAATATAATCTATTTTTATAATGTGGCGTTGTAATTTTATTGTGTTTTGTGGTTTACTTATCTACTATTTTGTGATTTTTAAATGCTTTACACATCTGTCTCCTAAAATAGGCCTTGTCATGCGTTACCAAGCTACCAAGGATTGAGCCGGGATTAATTAATTGAGACCTAACTGGACCTAGTGTGGGTTAGTGGCCTACTGCTAGGTGTAGGTACTTACCTGCCCTTTCCAATAATGCACTTCCCAACACTACCTATTCTAACACAAATAGGATTCTCTTTCAATTTGAGTGAGAATTTAGCTTCTGTAACCCCTGGAATTAATAGAAAAATCTCTACCCAGTGTTCCACTAAGGAAGCAAAATCTTCAAACACCTCCACCACTTGCATCAAGGCTGCCTCAACTATTATTAATAATATTTTCTCCCAAACTTTTCCTACATATAAAGGAAGAGCCTTTAGTGAGATTTCAACGCCCCAGTTTACTTTAGAGGTTTTGCATTCATTTATGCAGTCCCTCACATACTTTGATCCATCCTTGCCAGGAATTCAAAAGCAATTTATGACAGTCTTGTCTCTTATGTAACATAACAAAGATATTTTCAGATCTGTTTTTATTTCCATGCAATTCTCCATTGTAGTAAGATCATATACTCTACTCATACTTATTTAAACGTTAATTTCATGGCAACCATTGCACGTGTAATTGCATGGAAAGGAAAAAAATTAATCATGGCTCATTCCATAAATCTGCAATTATTTTGGTATCCAACGCCTTCCACCTCCCTCTGGAACTTCCTTGAAAACTGGTTCTTGGAAATGGCTTTTCTGCAGAGTCACCCCCAAACTTTTTGCCTTCCTCCTTCTCTTTTTGTGACCTCATGTTTGCTGGCTTTAGGACTCTGCGCACTTTACCACTGCTAATAAGTGCTAAAGTGCATATGCTCTCTCCTTAAAAGACATTGGCTCATACCCAACTGGCTTATTTAATTTACTTCTAAGTCCCTAGTCAAGTGCACTACATGTACCCAGGGCCTGTAAAGTAAATGTTACTAGTGGGCTGCAGCACTGGTTGTGCCACACACATAAGTAGCCCCCTTATCATTTCTTAGTACTGCCACTGCAGTGCCTGTATGTGCAGTTTCACTGCCACTTTGACTTGGCATTTAAAAGTACTTGCCAAGCATAAAACTCCCCTTTTTCTACATATAAGTCACCCCTAAGGTAGGCCCAAGGTAACCCATAAGGCAGGGTGCTGTGTAGACAAAAGGCAGGACATGTACCTGTGTAGTTTACATGTCCTGGTAGTGTAAAACGACTAAATTCGTTTTGCACTGCTGTGAGGCCTGCTCCTTTAATTGGCTAACATAAGGGGTACCCTTATGTAGTGTTTGAGTGGTAGCTTCTGATCTGTAAGGAGTAACAAGGTCATATTTAGAAAGGCCAGAATGGTAATACAAAATCCTTCTGGCTGGTGAAGTTGGATTTAATATTACTATTTTAGAAATGCCACTTTTAGAAAGAGAGCTTTTTTCAGCACTTAAATCCTTCCGTGCCTTACAATCCACATCTGGCTAGGTTTGGTTGGCAGCTCCCTTGTGCATTCACTCAGGCAAACCCCAAACACAGGATGCTCAGTCAAACTTGCATATATCTGCATATTGAATTGGTCTTTCTGGGCTGGGAGGTTGGAGGGCCTGACACTTACATGTCAAAGGACAGTAGCCTGCCCTCACACAATGGACTGACACACCCTCTACTGGGACCCTGGCAGACAGGATGGAACTGAAAGGGGACCTTGTGAACTTCTAAGCCACTCTTTGAAGTCTCCCCCACTTCAAGGGCACATTTCGGTATTTAACCAGTGTCTCTGACCCTACCAACTTAGACACTTCAGAGGTAGACACTCTACTTCATCAAGACACTTCCTGGAGAAGAAACCCTGAACCAGAACCTGTAAACTGCCAAGACGACCTGTCTGGCTGCCCAAAGGGCTCACCTGACTGCTTTTCAAAGAAGGACTGCTGCCTTGCTGTTGCCCTGCTGCCTTGCTGCTCTCTGGCTGTGCTGAGAAGTGCTTTCCGGGCTTGGATAGATCTTACCCATTGTTCCCTGAAGTCTTAGGACCACAAATACTTCATTCCTGCAAAAGAACTCCTTGTGCGGCAAAAATGTATGCACAGCCTGCAAAAACCGACGCACAGCCTGCATTGCAGAGAGAAAATCACCACATGCCAAACAGGAACAATGCAGTCCGACTTTGCAAGGAGAATATCGAAGCAGCGCCAGTATTGCAGCCTACTGGATTAACACAAAGCTGAGCTGGAACAACGCAGCCCGACTTCCTGAGAGGAATGGACGCAGTGCCTGCCTTGTGGTAGAAATTTGCACGCATCACCCACCGGATCGATGCAGCCCCTGTGACTTTGTCCTGCAAGCGCCGGATTTCAACACATCGTTCCTGGGGCGTCTGAAAACCCCGCAACCCTGAGAGGATCCCAGTCTATGCACCAGAAATCAATGCAAAGCCTGCCCTGTGTGAAAATTCAACAACGCAACATCTGTGTGCACCAGAAAAAAATCGACGCACACCCCCCCCATTTTCCACGCATCTCCTCCTCTGCAGTCCCTTGCAGAGAATTTGAACGCAAACCAAGAGACATTTGTTGCTTTTAAGACACTAAAGACACTTTACATTATTTGTACAGTGATATTTCAACATATACTTATGGCATCTTAATCGTTTTGACATGCATCTTATCAGATAAATATTGTATATTTTTCTAAACACTGTCTGGTGTATTTTTGTGGTTCTCTAATGTGTTACTGCATGATTTATTGCACAAATACTTTACGCAGTGCCTTCTAAGTTAAGCCTGACTGCTCAGTGCCAAGCTGCCAGAGGGTGAGCACAGGATAATTTGGATTGTGTGTGACTTACCCTGACTAAAGTGAGGGTCCTTGCTTGGACAGGGGGTAACCTGACTGCCAACCAAAGATCCCATTTCTAACACTGGTATATTCTCCTAACCTTTTGTTTTTATAACACAGGGCAGAATTAGTTTTGAATGAAGGAAGTTCATACATAGCCTTTCCTCATTATCAAGTGAGTCCATGTAGTCAGGGTACTGCACACTCAACATTACTTTTCAAAGATTCATGGTCTGATAATGTACTATATATATATATTTTGCTATGCATAGGTTGCCCCCCCCTTAGCCCTGATTAAGACTCGCTCAGATGCATAATACAACCACACAACTTTAGAGAGTCAAAATGCAGAGGAAATTATATCTGCCTGTACTGAACTTCCATCTTCTAGGCCCATATTGACATATGAAAGAGGCACAACAACAAGGAGACACTGGATAAATTAATACGTTGGAAAGGCTTATGTCTAACCATAATCTCTGGATTTGTGCTTTTGCTTTGTAGCATGTATCTTTGTCTATGTGTTTAATTTTGTTTTACGATTTGAACAATTCTACATCCATACACTGTTTGGGGCACCTGTTGTTTACATTTAATTATACGGATTCATGTTTTCGACATATATGATAATGAATTAACATTTCAGACCTATGTGGTTTTTATCCTTGCCTTGTGGTTTATTCGCACATAAAAGTAATGGATGTGTTGATTGCATGAGTAACAACAACTGTTCATCCGACAAAACCAGTTGTTTATGTTTCACATGATTCCCCGATTCTGAGGAACACAGGGTCACTCCATGGATATGTATCGTTCTTACCAGTGTGGACTGCACAACGATCCAACATGGCAAAGTTGGGGAGCAGAAATGTTGGTGTAAACACACATTCTGTGCTGTTTCTTCACACCCACAGGTTATCTTTCATATTATCAGCTGATCCATGATTGGAGGATTCCTCCCAGCAATTGATATACATTTTTTAACATTGGCAGAGGAAATAGATGAATTTTCAGATTATACATAGCGACATCAACAGTTTGAAATGAAGCTGCATTTTTAGCATCTGAACCAGCTAAGTCATTGAAACATTGTTATAAGGGTGATGGTGAGCAACACACCTCATCATTGCAACCATTTCCTGTAATTGCACAGCCTTCAAAAGATTCAGCCCATCCTGCCCATTTGTAAGTGGAGAGCCTAAGGTGAAGAAACCTATTTGCATCCAGAAGAGTTATAGGCTTATAGTGTAAATTTGTAACTATTTTTTATAAAATGTGGGCCCAGTTTCATTTGTCCTTTTACGTTGCAAAGGTAATTCGATGCCACTTGATCGACGGGCTTTACGGCATCAACGAGGATCATAACAGCCCATTCTGGCAATCAGCTAACAGTGTCAAACATAGTCACTGCAATATTATTTATTTAGTGTTGTTTTGCACTGGTATGAAACAATACTGTTATGAAGACAATAACTTTAGTACCGCGGATGCTAAGCATCTAGCCAAAATGTTGGCATATATATTTGCATCATGATCAGAGAGCTAGGCTGTAATGATAATTGTTTTCCTGTAGGCTTCGTTAAAAGAAAAAAAAAACATGGATATTACTGTACACTTTCAGGAGGCTTGTATGAGTCTCCCAATATAAATACTAATTTAAACGTTCATATATAAACATAGCATTTCATACAAAAATATTTTATGGAACAGTAAGCACAGAGCTTAATTTCTAAACACGCGGCAGCTGCAATTAAATGTGTGAACACGGAATACTGAAGCGATGTAATCCTGAAGCCATCTCGGCCTCTTCAATCCATATAAAGCCACTCCCTGCCCCTTCTGCTCACTCTTGCTGCTTTCTACTTTATCCCTTTGTGACGCTTTTTCATTTTTCCCTTCCTCTGTCTTTCGATATCTGTCTTTTGCTCGCAGCAAATGCTTGAGGCAGAAGAATAAGCCCCGGCCCTCAAAAATAAGTGCCGGTGCTCAGCACTTGACACAACAAGCACAAATTAAGCACTGAGTAAACGTCATAAAGGAACTCCAGGCTGCTCTGATAGAGCCCTCGGAGGGCGTGTAAGTGCTGCGCTGGCCGTGTGCTCCATGGTTGAGCAGAGACCACAGCTTTGAGGGAGGAGGGTAGACAGAGAAGGCATGGGTGGTAGGGGAGTGTGGCAGCAGACCAGGCCTAATTTCTATGTATTTGGATGGGGGAGGTTGGATTGAAGGGAGGGCAGTTGGGTGGTGGCAGGATACATATTCATTCCTATTTGATGGAGGTGATGGATGGGTGTATGCAGGGGGTGGTGAGGGTGGACAAGAAAGGACCCAAGGTACGTTTATTTTCCTTTGGGGTGGATAATGTTAAGTGTGGTAAAATGCCACATATTTTTGGGGGAGATGTTAGGGTTGTTATGGCCAGGGAGTGGCCAGGTGGGTTTTAGGACACTCAGCGCCTGATTCACGAAGGTAAACCTACACTTTTGTGCAAATTTATGAGCGCTTACTTTCACAAAGGTATTTTACTAGTAGAAACTTTATGACTACAGAGTCTTGACATATAAAAATGTAGGACTGTCCTATCCGCAGTGGTAAAGAAACTACTAGTAAAATACCTTTGTGAATACCAAACACAAACCTGTAAATTCATCTTTGTGAATCAGGGCCAGGGTCTATCAGGGGGCTGAGGAATTATGGGGCACATTGAGTATGGCTCCCCCATGACAACTCTGCCCCCGCATAGCTCTTGAAAACAAGGAATGATGATCGGGGTGGGTATAACATACCACAAAATTGCACATGAGTAACAGTGAATTACGTGGATGATTTTCACCTTGCGGTTCTGAGTGACAGAGTGGACAACTTGAGCTTCTATCTTCTGGTATCTGATGTCACTCACAACCCCTTGCTGAAAAGAACCCTTCTTATTCATCATTATTCATCTATAATTCCACTTAATATTTTTATCAATATCATTAATAATAATGATGTTGTTTTTTGCGGTAGTTTGAGTTAACGTTGTTGTTTCTTCGACCAATAAAGCAAGAGAAAATGGAAACTTGTTTTTTTTAATGAAGATACATGTTTTAGGTAGGGATTGTTATTTCTACACCTGTTTCATTGCATTGTCGGCCTCATTGATCAGCTTAGTAGTGAGTTTCTATAAGGCACGCTTTGAGATGTAATAGTTTGAGTTATATTAAGCAAGCGGCTACTACACGATTACTAATGTTCTTTTATTCACTCTACAATACAGCTCTACAATTTGTTTCCTGCTTTGGGATTTTTGCCAGGACACCACAAGACTGTACTCAAGAATGTAAATGAAATACATTCATTCCTGCGTAAAACATTTTTGGAGAGTCGCAAAGATATAAACCCTGATAACAAGAGAAATTTCATTGATGCATTCCTTGTCAAGGAGCAAGAGGTAAAATGATTAAAACTGTGTATTAAAGTTGAAGTGCAACATTTATTTACACTTGGCCATTGCCTGGAATGCAAAAACATTTCCGCTTCCAACTTCGAAGCTGTGTAGGGTGAAACAGAACGGAAGCGTTGTTTGGCAAGGCTACCTAATGTATGCGTGTCAGTGGCGTAACAAGTGCCCCCTCAGCCCCGCGGGGCCAGAGGGAATATGGAGAGAGGGGGCTAGCCCTAGCTCCACGGGGGCCCTCAGCACAACACGTAGGCCTGAAAGCTTGTGATTCAGTCCGGAGTGGGGACACTCCATGTTCTTTGAGGAGGGGCCCCATCACGTTTCGTTACTCCACTGATGCGTGTACAAGTGTCACGGTGTAGGTACTCCTCAGACTCGGTGTGATGCAAACAAGGTCCACCTCCTGACACCACCAAGTCACTGATAAAAAAAATCACAGTGCATTGGAGTAATCAAGCGAGGGAAGGAAGGGGAAGGATCAGCAGGGACGGGATAACTGTAAAGAAAAATACACAGTGTTAATTATCACAATGTCTGTCTATTCTCATAAGGTCTCACTAAAACCAAAACGACCTGGACTGCCCATAACTCATAAGGGCAGAACTAGTCCAAAGCCTGACTATGTTCCATCAGCATCTCAATGGATGCCCCAAGCCACCTACGGCCACTAATAATCACCTAAGGGTCTCACAGCCCTTCCTCCTAAACAATACTACAGAACGTATAACGAAACGAACATGAGGAGAAAGAATAAGGTGAAAAAAATCTATTTTGTACTTCTTCGTATGATTCAGTTAACACACTAAGCCTTTCGTTAATGTCACGTATATTTGAAGAAGTACTTCGTTCATATCTCTGTGAATGTTGACAAGAATTATTTGTCCCGGCTGTTTGGAATCCTGCAAACAGTAAATCTCATTCTGAATCGCCGCCAACAAAAAGCCAAAAGATTATGTCTCATAAGATCGCCGTTCCTTTATTATGGTACCTCAAAAGTAAAGTGCTCCAATTTATGACAGTCACCCCCAACCTGGCCGTAAGGAAGGCAGAAATAAAGAAAGGCGATAGCCTCCGGCAAGTAGCAAGCTTGCCGCTTACCACCTTCTTAGTACTCGGAATTCGAAAGGAGGAGCAGCTTGGAACTCCTTCTACCGGTAAAAGGTCAGTTTCCAGGAGGGGGCCATGCTGAATCTCATTCCTCTTCACGGACCGCCGATGAATTCCCCCCTGGGGAACGCCGTCCGCTCCTACTTCGTTGAGGCTCCGACCTGCCTCATTAGCACAAATAACGCACACCCTTTCCAGGGTGCGCCGACTTTTACGCGA
Source organism: Pleurodeles waltl (assembly GCF_031143425.1). Classification (NCBI taxonomy): domain Eukaryota; kingdom Metazoa; phylum Chordata; class Amphibia; order Caudata; family Salamandridae; genus Pleurodeles; species Pleurodeles waltl. The sequence continues at coordinate 1,734,083,311 of NC_090444.1, forward strand.
TCTCTACCGCGCTGGGCTTCATGGGAAGTGTAGTCCTTAATGACTACAATCTCCCGATCGGCCCTGTAGGCGCCGGCTAGCACCTGACAGTACGCCCACCTCCAAAGCGCCTCCTAGGGCCAGGTTTAGTGGGATGACAAGCATGAAACCTTTGCACCGCCCTAGGGGCATGAACATTGCCTTCCGGCTCCCATGAATCCTCCTCGGCCTCATACCCTTTCCACGACACCAAGTACCATAACTTACCCCCCCGTAGTTTGGAATCCAACACTTTGCGCACCTCATACTCCAGCTGTCCGTCTCTAACCACCGGAGGCACCGCCCGCCGGGTCGCGGACAGAGCTGGCTTCAAAAGGCTGCAATGAAACACCGGATGGATTCTTAAGGAAGCAGGTAAGTTGAGACGGTAAGCCACAGGGTTTATTTTGCGTACCACCTCATAAGGACCAATGTAACGAGGATGAAAGATGCTACGCATCTTAAAACGTATATACTTGGTGGAAAGCCACACTCGGTCCCCTGGCTGGTACACCGGCCCCTCACGCCGATGTACATCACCCCATTTCTTATACTGTTCCTTGGCTTTATCCAAATTAAATCGTATTTTCTTTTGCATGGATTGTAGGTTCTTAACCATAGCATGGACAGTAGGTTGATCCGTGACTTCCCGAGGTATGATTATGGGCAACATCTCCGCGTGGAACCCTGTGTTAGCACGAAAAGGAGACTCCCTTATCGAGCTATGCCAAGCATTGTTGTACGATAGTTCGGCCAGCCATAGCAATGACACCCACGATTCCTGCGCGTCTTTTGCATAGCACCTCAGATATTTCTTCAGGGTTTGGTTGAGACGCTCCGTCTGGCCATCGGTTTGTGGGTGAAAACTGGTGGATAGGGCGGATTCAATGCGCAGAACCTTGCACCACATGCGCCAAAACCTAGCAACGAACTGGGGGCCTCTGTCTGAAATAATGGTCCTTGGTAAACCATGTAACCGCACCACTTGAGACAGAATTAGATGGGCGGTCTGACTTGCTGTAGGTAGGTTTCTACAAGGGAGAAAGTGACCCATCTTGGTAAGACTATCAATCACCACCATGATAGCATTGTACCCCTGATCCATTGGCAATCCTACCACAAAATCCACGCTGATGATTTGCCATGGTTTTTCCGGAGTGGGCAAAGGCATCAGCTTGCCCTGGCTCTTCGCGTTTTCTCCCTTGGATCGAGCACATATCTCACACCGAGCTACCCATGTCGCAACGTCCTTAGCCCAACCTTTCCACCTGAAATGTCGTTGCACTATTTGCGCAGTTTTGGTGTACCCCGGATGACCAGCTGTTACCGCATCATGACACCAATTGAAGGCTTGCATTCGAAGTTCAGGTGTTGGTAAATACAAACGATTACCTTGCAACGGTATTCCGTGCTTAAGGGTACGGTCCTGACTTACTTCGGCCCACTCCTTCCACTGAGCAGCAGACTTATGCTTAGAGACCTTTTCTAGGAAGTGAGATATATGAAGGGCACAAAGCACTTTTTCCGGTTGGATGATTGCTTCATCAGGTCTTGAAGTGACGTTCCTCGCGTCCCTTTGTCTAGACAGTGAATCTGCCTTGCGATTGTCGACCCCAGGACGGAAGGTTACTACAAACTCATATTCTGAAAAGAACAGCATCCACCTCATTTGCCGCTGGGTAAGCTGTCTAGCCTCCTTCATATACTGCAGGTTTCGGTGATCAGTATATACCGTAACCGGGTGTTGGGCCCCCCAGAGATGGTGTCTCCATTCCTGAAATGCCTTCTTGATGGCTAGTAGTTCTTTTTCTGCCACCGTATAATTGAGTTCCGCAGCAGATAGCTTCTTAGATAAAAACGCCACCGGATGAAGCTGTCCTGAGGTCTTGTTTCTTTGGGATAACACAGCCCCAATGGCTATATCCGAGGCATCTGCTTCGACTATAAAAGGTACTTCTGGCTGTGGATGCTGGAGTATAGGCGCTGAGCAGAAGGCCTGTTTTAAGAAGCAGAAGGCCTCCTCTGCCTCTTCTGACCAAACAAAAGACACTCCCTTTCTTAGCAACCTTGTTATAGGTGACACAATGTGGGAAAAATGACAGATGAATCTTCTATAGTAATTAGAAAACCCCAGGAAGCATTGCACCTCTCTCACACTAGTGGGCACTGGCCACTCTTGAACCGCCTGTATTTTTCTTGTCGACATGCAGAACCCTTCTGGGCTTAAATCCACCCCCAAGAACTCAACCTTCTGTACATGGAACTCGCATTTGCTCAGTTTGCAATAAAGATGGTGCTGTTGCAATGCTTGGAGTACTAGGGAAACATGTTCCATGTGCCGCTCTAAGGAGGTAGAATACACCAATATGTCATCTATATAGACGATCACAAAGTGGTCTACGTATTCTTTGAGAACATCGTTCATAAAGTATTGGAAAGCCGCCGGGGCGTTACACAACCCGAACGGCATTACCAAGTATTCAAACAGGCCATAACGAGTCTTAAACGCCGTCTTCCATTCATCCCCTTCACGGATTCTGACCAGATGGTAAGCCCCCTTCAGATCTAACCTTGTATAGATAGTTGCCTCTTTCACCTGTTCCAATAACACAGGAATGAGGGGAAGAGGGTATCTATTCCTTATCGTGTTCTTGTTCAGCATTCTATAATCGATGCAGGTTCTCAACTCTTTATTCGCTTTAGCTATGAAAAAGAGTGGAGAAGCTGCCGGAGAACAAGATGGTCTAATGAACCCGATTTCCAGGAAACGGTCCAGATATCTTCGCAAATGTTTGGTTTCTGGGTCTGATAGAGCATATACCCTACAAGAAGGAAGGAGTGCTCCCGGAATCAAATCTATCTTGCAATCGTATATACGATGGGGTGGCAATGTCTCCGCCTGACCTTCGTCGAACAAATCCTTGAACTTGGCGTAAACAGAGGGCAATATCACTGCTTTCTCCACCACTGTGGCCAACTGTAACCCTTGAGCCAACGCTAACGCGGGGGGGTTATCATATAAGGAACCGACTTTCTCACTCCTCACGGACTGAAAACTAACTGTCTTGGCTTGCCAATCGATAACAGGATTGCTCTTTCTTAGCCAGGGCATTCCCAAAATTATTTCATACTGAGGAGCCTCTATTATATCTAGCCTGATTATTTCTCTGCGTTCCGGAGATACTCCACTGAAAACCAACCCCACATCCTCAGTTTGTTCAGTAAGGGGTCCAGACTTCAGTGGTGTACCGTCAACTGCCAACACAATTTCGGGGTTCTTTCTTGGAATTCTCAGAAGTCCCAGTCTCTTAACCACCCCTTCATCTATAAAATTTCCCGTGGCTCCTGAGTCTATCATTGCCCATACAGGATGGTTTCGATCTTGGGACACCAGCTCTACGGATAACAACAGGTGTGACGCCTTTTCTTCTGGTGGCAAGAGGGTTAAAGAAGTCAACCGGAACCCTGATAGGGGTTCTATAAAGGGCAAATCCTCTTTCTCTGATATCTTCCCTGACGTCACCGCGGCCTTTTGAGTGGGGGAGTAGGAGAACCTTTTTCTTGGTTTTTGGGGACATTCTCTCACATAATGACCCTTCCTGCCGCAATACATGCACAACCCCTGTACCCTCCTACTCTCTTTTTCGGCCTTTGACAGAGGTGCCCTAACGGCTCCCACTTCCATAGGTTCCCCGCATAAATCAGGGGAATTAGGAACTGGTCGCCCCTCTCTTTCTGGAATGACCGGCCGCCTATCACCCGCTCTACGCTCTCCCCTTCTCTCTGCTAGCCGATGATTCAATCTCAAGGTAAGATTCACAAGTTCAGTACATGTGGAAGGCTGGGGATCTATTTGGGCTAGGATATCCTTCATGTCGTCTCTTAATCCTTGATAATAGAGAGACATTCTCTTCTCCTCTGGCCACTCTGATTCCGCTACCAGTCTATTGAAGGTGGTAAGATAGGTAACCAGGTCAGACCTCCCCTGTCTCAGTTCCAGCAGTTCTCTATCAGCACTAAAGGTGGTTGTTCTGTGATCAAACACCTTCTCAAAGGCCGACCGAAAGGCATTCCAATCCGATAATAATGGGTCATCGTTTCTAACTAACGGCACTGCCCAGTTGGCTGCATCTCCCGAGAGATAAGAAATAGCGAACATTACCCTGGAAAGGTTAGAGGGAAAAGACGCCGGTCTACATGAGAATTGGAGAGACAACTGCGTTAAAAAAGCCTGAACTTTCCTGGGGTCCCCTGAAAACCGTTCCGGACTGGCCAAAGGAATTGGAGGGGAGACGTTCACGGTTATCTGCGGTGTAGATGCTGAGGCATCGAAGGGATTCCTAGTAAGCCTTTCTACCTTGTCCCTTAGTGCCGCTGCCTCCACCCTAGAATCTGCCAACTCTTGCTGCACTAACACTAACGCCTGTAAGACATCATCCATAGATGCCATCTTTGCATTACACCGAGCAGGAGGAGTATTATTCGTGGGTGCGTTATTCTGTCACGGTGTAGGTACTCCTCAGACTCGGTGTGATGCAAACAAGGTCCACCTCCTGACACCACCAAGTCACTGATAAAAAAAATCACAGTGCATTGGAGTAATCAAGCGAGGGAAGGAAGGGGAAGGATCAGCAGGGACGGGATAACTGTAAAGAAAAATACACAGTGTTAATTATCACAATGTCTGTCTATTCTCATAAGGTCTCACTAAAACCAAAACGACCTGGACTGCCCATAACTCATAAGGGCAGAACTAGTCCAAAGCCTGACTATGTTCCATCAGCATCTCAATGGATGCCCCAAGCCACCTACGGCCACTAATAATCACCTAAGGGTCTCACAGCCCTTCCTCCTAAACAATACTACAGAACGTATAACGAAACGAACATGAGGAGAAAGAATAAGGTGAAAAAAATCTATTTTGTACTTCTTCGTATGATTCAGTTAACACACTAAGCCTTTCGTTAATGTCACGTATATTTGAAGAAGTACTTCGTTCATATCTCTGTGAATGTTGACAAGAATTATTTGTCCCGGCTGTTTGGAATCCTGCAAACAGTAAATCTCATTCTGAATCGCCGCCAACAAAAAGCCAAAAGATTATGTCTCATAAGATCGCCGTTCCTTTATTATGGTACCTCAAAAGTAAAGTGCTCCAATTTATGACAGTCACCCCCAACCTGGCCGTAAGGAAGGCAGAAATAAAGAAAGGCGATAGCCTCCGGCAAGTAGCAAGCTTGCCGCTTACCACCTTCTTAGTACTCGGAATTCGAAAGGAGGAGCAGCTTGGAACTCCTTCTACCGGTAAAAGGTCAGTTTCCAGGAGGGGGCCATGCTGAATCTCATTCCTCTTCACGGACCGCCGATGAATTCCCCCCTGGGGAACGCCGTCCGCTCCTACTTCGTTGAGGCTCCGACCTGCCTCATTAGCACAAATAACGCACACCCTTTCCAGGGTGCGCCGACTTTTACGCGATCTCTACCGCGCTGGGCTTCATGGGAAGTGTAGTCCTTAATGACTACAATCTCCCGATCGGCCCTGTAGGCGCCGGCTAGCACCTGACAACAAGTCTCAGCTTATTACATTGATAATATGCTTCATGCGATTAATGGATCATGTAACTGTGTGATCTATGGTCATAGGTTTGTATCTGATAAAGTCGTAGGTCCAGTTTAGAAGTGGGACGGAAATTGCTCTGCGCAGGGGTCAGAAACCTGTTGTGCAGCGTATATTACATCCAATATTTATTTGGTGCAATGAAGTCCGCATCATCACGCAGGTACAACCTGTAAGAATTTAACATGATTATAAAGTGAGGGGTATTTAATGTGCTATACACAGTGAATTTTGGTGCAATAAGCACCAAAATTCACATGTTCTCCAACTACTCAGTAGGGGTGCACTTTATTGTCATGATAAATTCCGAGCAACCAGGGAATTGAATTTTTCAGGTTGGATAATTAGCAACTACCATTCTGAGGCAGCTGAAATCATAGCATAACGCTGGCTGAAACATGCATGTCACAAGTATGTGTTTTGCATAAAATAGCAGAGTAGAAATGCCTTTTTTCAGAAATTACAAACTCTAATCCTGGTGAAATAGCTGATGGGGACTACTGCAAAAAGCTGCATTGAATTTACAAGTTAAAATTGAGTCCTTCTGAGTTTTGTTCAATCGTTATTTTTTCTAAAGTTGACTAAATGGGTTCACTGAGGTAGTAATAAACAAGTATTACTAATTTACAAAAAAAGATTGTGTGGTATAAAACATGAAATGTTATTCTTAGTTTAATTCTTTAAGCCTAGCTATACGTCCGACTCTGTCTCAAACTATTCATTTCCTTCCTAATTACTCACTGCCTATCAACCTCTCTTTCTCAGTAAGGAAATTGAGAATTTATTCAATGTATTTGTGATTTTGTGTATCCAGGAATTAAAGCTACCATATCAAGGGCTGTCTGAGGTTTTATTTTAAAACCACTCACTAGACCGATGAAAATCCACCAAGTCACCCTTATTCTGTCTTTACTACAATGAGGGAAAGAAGTTTTCAGAGACAAAACTCTTAGAACAAAGGCCCTGATTTATACTTTTACATGCAAAACTACGTTAGCGAGTTTTGCATGTAAAAGTATAGCGCCGGCTTGCGCCATTCCTGGACGCCCACCGGGCACCATATCTCTGGAATAGCGCTAGCCGGCTGTAATGCCCGGTTAGTGCATTGTAGATGACGCTAACCGGGTGGGGGAGGCGTAGGGGGAGCCGGAGGTTGTGCGCCAGATTATGGCGCTACACTGCTTAGAGGCAAAAAAATGCCTCTAAGCAGAGTAACGACATTTCCTGGCGCAAAACCCCCCTGGACATGGCTCCTGCCTTAGTTAAGACAGGAGTCTTACCCGCCACCCCAATGGCCAAGCCCAGGGGAAGAAGATCCCCTGGGCATGGCCATCGGGGCCAGCACCATGCAGCGGGCCCCAAGTCTTGGCCCGAGCGGGTTAAAAAAAAAAATACTTACCGGGACTTACCTGGGATGGGTCCCGCATACTGTGGTGTCTGTCTGGTGTGGGTGGGGGTGTCCCTAGGGCGAGGAAAGGGCACCTTTGGGCTCTTTCCATGGCTGTTAAGGCCATATCGTCATTTTCTGCACGGGAATGCCTACCTTGTATCTCATTGATGCAAGGTAGAGTTTCACATCAAGAAAAATGACATTAACTCCATTACTTTGGCACTAGACGGGTCTTGTGCCAAAGTATAAATATGGAGTTAGGTTTGCGCTGCCTTAGCGTCACAAAAATTATGCAAATTCAGTGCAAACGAGGTATAAATATGCCCCAAAGTGTGGTAGATGCTGGGTAGCTTTCAAAATCGGCGCTTTTTGGTTATCTCTTCTCTGAAAATGAAGTATGTTTCAATATTGCTTGATATCATGAGCGCTTGACTTAGTTCAAAATGAGTAATTGCTAGAAACGGGGTCTTTAGTTGGCAGTGGTTTGCACCCTGTCCAAGTAGGGACCCTCACTCTAGTCAGAGTAAGAGAGTCACACAGCTAAGATAACCCCTGCTCATCATCCTTTGGTAGCTTGGCTCAAGCAGTTAGGCTTATCTCAGAGCCAATGTGTAAAGTATTTGTATACACACACACACACACACACACACACACACACAGTAACACAGCGAAACTAGCACAAAATAACTCCACGCCAATTTAGAAAAATAACCAATATTTATTTGAGAAAAACAAGATCAAAACAGCAAAAACTTAACATACACAAGTAAAGATATGAATTTTCAAAGATTAAATGTAATATAGCACTCAGAAACACAATTGCTCCAACTGGGGATATGGCGTCTTGATGGAGTTGTTTTCAACAGTCTGGCACCATCTGCTAGGGAGCGCGGTCAGCCACAGAGTCGCGTGGACCCCGGGTACAGTACATTGGAAAATGAGGAAACAAAGACGTTGCACGGAGTCGGGGAGGTGAGGTCTCACTGGAGCCAGAGCGACGTCAGTTCCTTACTACCACCAGGGAAGTGAGGTGTCAGTTCCTCACTGCTAGGCAGGGTAGGTGGGGCATAAGTTCCTTATGGCTGCAGGGGAGGTGATGCGGTGTTGGCGATGAGGTGTCGGTTCCTTACGAACCGCATCCAGCTCTTCTTGCTGGCTGAGTTTCTTCAGTCCAGAAGGATTCTAACTATGTGGTGTCAGAGTTCCAGTACTTAAAGCCATTTCTGTCTTTGAAGTAGGCAAACTTCAAAGAAAAGTCTTTGTAGTGCACAAGACCCTGCCTTTCCCTCCCCTGGCCCCAGACACACTCCAGGGGGTTAGAGACTGCTTTGTGTGAGGACAGGCACAGCCCTATTCAGGTGAAAGTGTCAGCTCCTCCCACCACTTTAGCTCAGGAAGACCCATCTGCCTGGTGATGGGCCATCAGGATATGCAGGGCACACCTCAGCTCCCTTTGTATGATCGTCTAGAGTGAATGCACAAACAACCCAACTGTCATCCTGAATGTTAGAAATGGGGTCTCTACTTGGCAGAGGTATACACCCTTGTCCAAGTACGGACCACAATCCTAGTCAGGGTAAGTCACACACAATCCAAATTATCCTGTGCCCACCATCTGGTAGCTTCGTACTGAGCAGTCAAGCTTAACTTAGAAGGCAATGTGTAAAGTATTTGTGCCATAAATCATGCAATAACGCAGTGAAAACACCGCAAAAATACACCACACAGGTTTAGAAAAATATACAATATTTATCTGAGTAAATTGACGTCAAAACAATCAAGATTTGATAAGTACAAGTTGAAATATCACTTTTGCAATGATAAGAAGAGTCTTTAGTCTTTAAAAATCAACAAATGTCTCTTGCATGAACAAAGTATCTGGTATGCGTCAAAATGACATGCACGAAGACTGCAGTGGAGGAGATGCGTGGAAAAAGGAAGGTATGGGTTGGATTTCTGGATGCGCACAGATGATGCATTGATTCTTTTCCACGTGGCAAGGGCTTTACATCACATTCTGGCGTGCAGGCTTGAATCCTCTTTGAAGAGATACAGTCTTTTTGGCCCTAAGACTTCAGGAACAGGAGGTAAGTTCAATCCAAGCCCTTGGAGAGCACTTCTCAGCAAAGTCAGAGGCTAACAAGGCAGCAGGACAACAGCAAGGCAGTAGTCCTTCACAGCAAAGCAGTCCAGGTGAGTCCTTTGGGCAGCCAGGTAGCTCCTCTTGGCAGGTTGCAGGATCTGGTTCAGAGTGTCATCAACTTGGGGCCCCCTGCATGGCACAGGTTACAATGGCCATGCCCAGGGGACCCTTGTGCCCTGTGCTGGCCATTGGGGTGGTGGGCATGACTCCTGTCTTTTCTAAGACAGAAGTCATGTGGTATGGATGGTTTTGTGTCAGAAAATGATGCTAGGCTGGTTGGAGGCATTTTTTTTGCCTCTAACGAGCCTAACATAATTTTGTGGTGCAAAACCCCCTTCTTCCATACCACCACACCCAACCGGCTAACGTCATTTTCTTTTCTTTTCGCTAGCCCATCCTTTGCACCGGATTGTGCCATTCCATAAATTTGGCACCGATCTGGCATCCTGGAATGGCGCAAGCCAGTGCTATACTTTTTTACACAAAACTGCGCAAACGTGCAGGTCCCAATTCACATTCTTCAAGGTACTCCATCTAGTGCATGCCTACTTAGTTTTACATCCACTGTTGTCATTGGCCTGATATCCATCAATTACAGCTTAAATACACAACTTGAAACTGTGAGTCAGTTCCTCTCCCTGTTTCATGGTCTAGGTAGGCTCAAAATGATGAAGGTAAAACTTTGCATCAATAAAGACCTTAGGCCTGCTCCACAGCGACATCGTAAAATAGCATTACATTTACAGAAAGCGGTTTGCGAAGGAGCTAAAAGCCTTTATATAACACAACATCATTGAGCACTCAACTGTCGCCCATTGTGGAAGTGCCAAAAAAGAACAGTGCAGGTGCAATGTTCATCTGTGTGGATATGTGCCAAGGCAACAAAGCAATCAAGAAAAAGAAACATCCTTATCTGCACATTGTGGATATGATCATGCAGTTGAATGGAGACAAGGATTTTTCCCGCCTTGACTTGAACAAGGGCTACCATCAGCTTGAACTGGAGGAGAACTGCAGGTACATAACCAGTTTTTCAACTCATGTTGGTTTATTTGGATACAAAAACATTAAGCTTTTAAGTTTACTCTGTTGCAGAAATATTCCAAGATATCATACATAGGATTATTCAGCCTGTTACACATGGTTTCAACTACAGTGATGATCTGCTGGTATTCGGTGCAACGTGGAAGGAGCATGATAAAGCCCACAAACAAGTGTGTCAATTACTTACAGATGCAGGCCTCACCTTAAATGCTGAAAAGTGTGAATTTCACAAAACAAAGCTCAAATTCTTTGGACATGCATTTTCTGTTGGAGGATTGACTTCTGATCCTGACAAAGTACAAGCGCTATCAGCCACCAGTCCTCCAAAAGATGTCACAATGGTACAGTCTTTCTTGGGCATGGCCATCTATTGTTCAAGGTACATTTGTGACTTTGCCACAGTGAGTGCCCCTTTGCGAGACCTGACAAAAAAATGTCCCATTGCGATGATCTGCTGAATCTGACAGCCGTTTCCACAATATTAAACATGTAGCTGAAAATGCAACTGAGATGGCTTACTTTGATCCTAAATTGCATACTGACATCACTGTTGATGTGAGCCTGGTGGGGTTGGGAGCAATTCTTGCTCAGCATAGTGGGCATCCGAATGCTCAGAGATGCATTGTGGAATACGCTTGTCAAAGTTTGACACAAAACTTGCCTATTCCCAGTCGGAAAAGTAGAGTCTGTCGGTAGTGTGGGCCTGTGAACATTTTCTTGTGTTTCTGTTGGAAAATATTTCAAGATCGTCACTGACCACCAGGCATTACTCACCATCTTTGGTTTTCTGAAAGTCAAGAGGCCTCCTTCCATTGAGAGGAGGGGGATTCATCTACAAAAGTACGACCATACCATTGTGTACAAGTCAGGCAAAAATAAAAACTCTACCGATTATTTTTCACAAGTAAACATACAGCAGCACAGTTCGTCAAAAACAGCTGAGGAGTGGTTCAGGATCACCCAAGGAGTCAAAAGCATTCATCTTGGTGGCTGAAGGTGTTCTTCACCCTTCTATTACTGCAATAGGAGGTTTTTTTTACCACCTGACGTTTTCCTCCTAGAGGCATTTTTTTAAGGCAGAAGATACCCAATGCAATGATTACTGTAAGGATTCATCCTTACTTCTGACAGGCACGAGTGGAGAAGAGAAAGACTTATGTGCCTCTATCGTTGACACAATGTTGGGTATTTTGGAGTGAGTATACTAAATCTAATCTCCCAGAGTCAAAAATTTGCCCCAATAATGTTTAGTTTGAACAGGGTATAGCAAATCTGACTGCAACAATGATTTGAGTCACAAAAGTAAATCTCTCATTGTGCAACATTTTTCACTATGTTGCTTAGTTTGGAGTGAGAATAGTAAATCTAAACCACTCATATATGCATCTTCCCAAGTGATAGCCAGATTGTAATTAGAAGAGTAGATACACCCCACTACATACATGCATTTTTGTACAATGTTAGTTGGACTGGAGTTAGAATGATAAATACAAGCCCTCTAGATAGATGCACTTTCCCTAAATTTTGTTGAACAGGCATTTGAATGGTAATCTGACCCTCCTTACAAATATATTCAAATTTCCTAAACTTTTTTTTTAAATTGCTCTATATTTTTGTAAATTTATAAGAAATGATTTTATATTTTTACAAAATTGAAAACGTAGTTGTGAAGATAGTTACTTTTGTTTTTGTTTCCAGATAGATGTTCATAAACTATATTTATATTTTATATGACATTAAATATTGATGTATATAATAAAGTTAAAAGTTATATTTTTTTTAAATACAGATTTTTAATAATGATTCCAAAACAAATTCATTTTAACTATAGAAAATATATTTTGAAAAAGCATTGTACAATTTTAAAATTGAAAATTCATTTTAATGAATACATTTAATATTGTTACTTTTATATTATCACAATTTTACACTATATTTTTGTTTTCAGTATTTTGATAACATTACTGTTAATTTTAAATCTCACTATAATTGTATTCTGTATTTATGTATGATTTATTTTTGAACTTTGGATATTTTTGTAGGACAACATTTTCAAATCAATATTTTTGGCTATTTAATATAAACATAGGGCTTATGATATTATCAGAGTATATATTTTGACGTCAATAGTTTGGTAGGTTGATATTTTTGTAGTTGATATTACGATCCAGTCCGCCAAAGGTAAATAATCACCTATTTTTTTTTACTGCAACAGAATGATTGTTTTTGCCCTTTTGCTCTCCATATAAAGTATCTGTAAAAATGTATGTGGGGGCACTGTGTTCCTGTATTACATAATTTGGCTCTATTTTGCAAATATTTTTGGGAAAAAACTGATATCCACGCGATTCTGGTCTCAAGACCACCAGACTTGCTGTGGCGGTCAGACCCCCTCATTACAAGTTTGGCAGGAGGACCTGCCAAAAGACCGCTGTCTCCACCAGGATCTTAGATCCCAATGGGCTGACGGCAGTCTGTTGTAATCAGCTACAGTGGAGCTGAACTAAGCGCTGATTAGAACCTTGTTCTCCGCCAGCCTTTTCATGGGGGTTGAACTGTCATGAAAAAGCTGCTGGAGAAAAAGTGCAGGGGGCCACAGGAGGTTCCCGGCCTAGAACTGTTGGACATTGCACTGTCTGCTTATCAGACAGTGCAATTTCTGAGGGTGCTGGATGGCCCCCCTGTGTAACTGCATTGGTCTCGGCTCCATGTGGAGCCGATACCAATGCCGTCGCACAGTCCCACTGGGCTGACCAGCAGAAAACTTGGCTTCTGCAGGTCAGCCCAGTGTAAATCTTGTAATAGTGCTGGTAGGAAGACTGCTAGCTCTGCAGCGGTCTCCTTACCATGGGTCTGGCAATTGGGTTTTCCGACCGCCAGACTTGTAACAGGGTCTATGTCTTTTAGAATTCACCAGTTCTCATTACCTTTAGTGAAAGAGTGGCCTGTTTTTTGGAATACTTTTACCAGCCTCACCTGTTAGACAAAAAGGTATTCACAAAATCAGATCCTTCTACAAAAAAACAGGTTTCGATCATCAAACTGAGGTAAGCTTTTGAATGACTGGTGATGAGAGAGCATACTATGTCCAGCAGACTATTTGTGACTCAAGCACCTAGAGGCAACTATATAAAACACTGGCAAAGACATAGGTGGTCATTACAACCCTGGTGGACGGTGTTAAAGGTGCGGTAATACCGCAAACAGGCCGGCGGACAAAAAAAGGGAATTGCGACCCTGGCGGAAACCGCCAACTAAGACAGCCACTTTAACACACCGCCCGCCACGGCGGTACAGACAAACAGCGCGGCGGACACCGCCAACAGACAGGCGGGAGACAATGTACCGCCCACACTATCACAACACACCAATCCGCCACCTTTTCGGGGGCGGATTCACCGTGGATAAAAACACGGCGGAAACAGCTTTTGCTATGGGAAAACGCTCACCTCAACACATCCCATGAGGAACGAGGACACCATGGAGCCGGAACTACAAATACTCCCTGCCCTTGTATTCCTGCTCATCTACGACCAACAGCGACGTAGGCGCAGAAGATACCGGTGAGTACTGCACCTACGACACGGGGGAGGGGGGAGGCAAAAGTTAGGGGGACACCCACCAAACACCCCCATCCCCACCCTCGCATTAGACAACATACACACCAATGCAGTCACAAAAATCACAGTAACAACCCACAATCCCCCTGGAAGAAAGCAAAGACAAAGCGAATTGCAGTCAAACTTTGTATTGTGCCAATATACTACTCATACAAAAATATACTGATATATGTCACAAAATCTGTCAAAATTAAATATACAATACAAGAAGTAGTGCAGATATGTACACAACAATGTCCGTGCACAAACAGTCCAAAAATGCATGGGCGAGGCCCACAATAGATACCTGACCAAAATCCGAGAGAACACTGCCGGGGCAACAGATAGAAACAATACAGGCACCTCAGGGGGAAGGGAAGGGGGGGCACCTCAGCCAGATGAATGCAAAGCCAGATCTACGACGGGGCTACATGCCCATGTATGCCATCCTGGGGAGTGCAAAGCCACGGTCTCTCAAGTCTATACAGTGGGTGGGTTGCCCACTGTTCAATCCTGGGGAGTGCAAAGCCACAGTCTCTCAAGTCTCTACAGTGGGTGGCTTGCCCACTGTTCAATCCTGGGGAGTGCAAAGCCACAGTCTCTCAAGTCTCTACAGTGGGTGGTTTGCCCACTGAGCCATCCTGGGCAGTGCAAAGACACATCTTCGCAAGTAGATGCAGTTCTCTACTGGTACTGGGTGGGACTGGTGCCCAGACTGGATGAGTCTCCCCGTGAAAGTACATGTCCTGTCACTGTCCCAGCTGCACATGGGAGAACGATGCCTGATGTGCCGGACTATTCATACCCACGCGGTCTTTGCCCTGTTCAGCGGTCTTCACCATGGCAGTCTTTGGCCTGTTCAGCGGTGCTTTGCCATGGTGGTCTTTGCCCTGTTCAGCGGTCTTCACCATGGCGGTCTTTATCCTGTTCATCGGTCTTCACCGTGGCGGTCTTTGCTCTGTTCAGCGGTCTTCACCATGGCGGTCTTTGCTCTGTTCAGCGGTCTTCACCATGGCAGTCTTTGCTCTGTTCAGCGGTCTTCACCATGGCAGTCTTTGGCCTGTTCAGCGGTGCTTTGCCATGGCGGTCTTTGCCCTGTTCAGCGGTCTTCACCATGGCGGTCTTTGCTCTGTTCAGCGGTCTTCACCATGGCAGTCTTTGCTCTGTTCAGCGGTCTTCACCATGGCAGTCTTTGGCCTGTTCAGCAGTGCTTTGCCATGGCGGTCTTTGCCCTGTTCAGCGGTCTTCACCATGGCGGTCTTTGCTCTGTTCAGCGGTCTTCACCATGGCAGTCTTTGGCCTGTTCAGCGGTGCTTTGCCATGGCGGTTCTGGTACGGACATTGGTGTGTGGCATGACGAACTCCACACTGGACATTGGTGTGTGGCATGACGAACTCCACACTGGACATTGGTGTGTGGCATGACGAACTCCACACTGGACATTGGTGTGTGGCATGACGAACTCCACACTGGACGTTGGTGTGTGGCTTGACGTTCCATCATTGCCCAGCGGGGCTGTGGGATCCTGGACTCTCCTGGGCTGTGACTCCGGCAGTGGCGGTGGTCTCTGGACCAGTAACGATACTTGAGCCCTCCTGGGCTGTGACTCTGGCGGTGGTCTCTGGACCAGTAACGATACTTGAGCCCTCCTGGGCTGTGACTCTGGCGGTGGTCTCTGGACCAGTGACGATACTTGGGCCCTCCTGGGCAATGACTCTGGCAGTGGTCTCTGGACCAGTAACGATACTTGAGCCCTCCTGGGCAATGAGTCCGGCGGTGGTCTCCTGACCAGTGACGATACTTGGGCCCTCCTGGGCAATGAGTCCGGCGGTGGTCTCCTGACCAGTGACGATACTTGGGCCCTCCTGGGCAATGACTCCGGGTGTGGTCTCTGGACCAGTGACGATACTTGGGCCCTCCTGGGCTGTGACTCCGGCGGTGGTCTCTGGACCAGTAACGATGGTGCTGGCAGTTGTGTCAGAACCGCCGGAAATGATGGCGCACTTCTCCGCCGTGACACTCACAACAGGTTGGGGAGACTTCCTCGGGACCTTCCCCACCTTCTTTGTAGTTACAGCTGACTCACCAATCGCCTTGGATCCCATTTCACTTTTTGTCCCACCAGGAGTCTTGACACGGTCCCGTCGTCCACTCTCCAATTTCAGAGCCTTTACAGTGGGCTGACAGTGCCTTGGCTTCGGGTCCTACTGCCTGCCCTGGTGGACGGGGCACTCCAAAAACCTGGAACACGCACCACTGGTACTGGAGGCTTTTTGGCTGAGGCGCTACAATGGGACTGATGAATTGGGGGGGGGGGGGCAAAAAGGTCAATTTGACATAGGGACAGTTTCTGACGTACACTGGGATGGGTAGCTGGAGGGGCTCTGGGAGTGGAGGAAGAGGAGGTGGTTGTAGGAGGTGTCACTTTAGCTGTTTTGGGTGCAGGTGCAGGTACTGGAGGCTGTCGTGAGGTGGATGGATGTTGGGTGAGTGATTGCCGGCGTTTGGGTACTTTGGGAGGGGGCGTCAAAGACACACTGGGAGAGGACACAGGGGACGTGTATATGGCAGTGGAGGTGGTGAGTGCAGGTGAGCGGCTTGTGGTGCTGGGTGTCCTGGTGCGAGTCCTAGTGCCTGTAGATGTGGTGCATGCAGGTGTGTGTGTAGACAACACTGGGAGGGAGGAGGGAGAAGAGGAGGAGGGGGACACAGTGGAGACAGTGGATGTTGCTGTATCTGTATGGGTCTGATGATTGTGTGAGTGCCTGTGGTGTGTGTAGTGCCTAGGTTTGCTTGAGCTACTTGTGTGTGTTGACTTGTGTGCATGCTGGTCTGTAGGTGTGCTTGGGATGGGCTGGGGGACAGGGGATTGGGTCTGGGTGGAGGAAGTTGGAGGGGGGAGGCTGGTACAGGGACAATGGCTGCCATCAGTGCTGAGGCCAGAGATTGCAGGGTTCGCTGAAGGACAGCCTGACCAGAATGAATGCCTTCCAGGAATGCATTACCATGTTTCAACTCTCGTTCTACACCCTGGATGGCATTCACAATGGTAGACTGCCCAACAGTGTGTGACCTGAGGAAGTCAATGGCCTCCTCACTGAGGGCAGCAGGGGTGACTGGGGCAGGGCCTGAGGTGCCTGGGGCGAAGGTGATGCCCACCCTCCTGGGTGAGCGGGCACAGGGCGAACGCTGAGGGGCTGCTGGGAGGGTGGTGCTGGAAGGGGAGGTGGCGGCTGTACCTGTAGAAGTGGGGCGCACAGATGGTGCCGCCACCACAGGGGAGCTCCCATCGGCGGACGAGTCCATGTCGCTGGTTGGTGATCCTGTGGCCGACGTGAAGCTCCCCTCGCCCTCCATCCCACTGGTGAATTCAGAGTCTGTGGTGTGGCCCTCCATGGCCATGTGGGATGCAGCTCCCTCGTGCTCCGGTGCCACTGTACCTCCGCCTGTTGAGGCTGGTGTACAGAAGGACAGGGAGAGCAGAAAAAGGGGGGAGACAGAAGAAAGAGAGTTTTAGTGCATACCGCTACCGTTGCCGGACAAGACAGACGCGGCAGCCCCATGCATTACGCCGTGCTCCTGCCCTCTGCACATGCTATTTCTGGGATATGGCCTACATGGCAATGGTAGAAATCTGCCCACATGGATGGCAAAGGGGCAACTATACATCAATTTGCCTTTTTTTTTAGCTGGGGTAGAGTGCCACATGGCCTACATAATGGAGGGGCCTTGCCTACCTAACTCGCCCTGGCCTAGGGACACCCACAGCCCGCCACCCCCACCCAGACAGCTCCATTGCACGCAAAGTCCATAGGATGAGATTGTACTCACCCCCTTGTGTCTGCTGTGATGTCCTTAAGCGCCCATCCAACTCCGGGTAGGCTCCCGCCAGGATCCGGAACATCAGGGGGTTCATGGTGCGACGGGCACCCCTCCCACATTGGGAGGCCATCCCCAGCTGAGCCTCCGCCGTCTTCTTGCTGCAGCGGCGAATGTCCTTCCATCTCTTCCGGCAGTGGGTGCCCCGTCTCTGGTGGGCCCCCAGGTTCCGGACTTCCTTGGCGATGGCACGCCAAATGTCCCTCTTCTGCTGGGCGCTGACCTACATGACATGCACAAGGAAAGAGGAACAGTCATTACCTACTGCACCATCGTTGTAATTGGCCCCCTCCCAACTCTATCCCTGTGGCCCATTCATGCCCATGCATGACTGTTCTATGTACTCTGCCCCCTTCCCTCATCCACCCAGCGCTCTCCACCCAGGCCTAGCCCATACAATGTGCTCCCTGTGTACTAACGTGTTGGTCTGGAGGACCGTAGAGTAGCGTATACTGGGGGAGGACCCCATCCACAAGTTTCTCCAACTCCTGTGCAGTGAAGGCAGGGGCCCTTTCCCCAGACGCAGCAGCCATCGTCGCTTCCAGACCGAGGTCACAGCAGCACTAGCAGTGTAGGTCCTCTCCTGACGAAGGTCAGGTATCTAGTGATTAAAGAGATAGAAAATGGTGGTGACGTCTGCGGTGGTGACGTCTGCGGCGGTGCGCTTCATCACCGCCAGCACACCTGTTCATTGGCTCCTGGGACCCATAGGGTCCAATGTTAACCAATGCAGCATTGCGCCGCTCTCTACGACCGCCTACCGCGACGGTGTCCAACGCCAGCGCAGTTACCCCACAATTCCATTGCCCCAGTTTAGAGGTCAGGCAGCCGCCATTTCAGGGGCCCACATGGCTTCAATTACTACTGCGTCACACATACCTAGGCCTACACTCAAAACCTTTCCCGGATGGGTTAATTGTCTGGTGTAGTCTTGTGTGTGACTGTGGGTACATACCTGGAGGAATGCTGACAGTTTCTTCGCTATTGTCCTTCTTAGGCACCGTCAGTTGGGACATATTGTAAGATGGCGGAAACCGCCGGTGTACCGACCGCTGGTGGACCTGTTGACAATGGAAGAGCGACATGTCATTGTGACCTACCGGTTTGACCGTGCCACAATCCAGGAACTATGTACCCAGTTGGAGCCAGACCTGATGTCACCAATCCGCCATCCGACTGGAATCCCCCCTGATGTGCAGGTGCTGTCAGTGCTCCATTTCCTTGCAAGTGGGTCTTTTCAGACAACAGTGGCCATGGCACCAGGGATGTCCCAGCCTATGTTTTCCAACGTGTTGTCCAGAGTGTTGTCTGCCCTGCTGAAACACGTAAGGAGATACATCATTTTCCCTGAGGTGGCGGATTTGCCTACAGTGAAAGGTGACTTCTATGCCCTTGGACATATCCCCAACGTCATAGGTGCCATTGATGGGACCCATGTAGCTCTGGTCCCCCCCGCAGGAATGAACAGGTGTACAGGAATTATCATTCGATGAATGTCCAGATGGTCTGTTTGGCAGACCAGTACATCTCACAGGTAAATGCAATGTTCCCTGGCTCAGTGCATGACGCCTACATCCTGCGGAATAGCAGCATCCCTGATATGATGGGTGAACTCCAGAGGCACCGTGAATGGCTATTGGGGGACTCTGGTTACCCCAACCTGTCATGGCTACTGACCCCAGTGAGGAATCCTAGGACCAGGGCAGAGGAACGGTACAATGAGGCCCATGGGCGGACTAGGAGGGTGATCGAGCGGACCTTCGGCCTCCTGAAGGCCAGGTTCAGGTGCGTCCATATGACAGGTGGGTCCCTATTCTACTCACTGAAGAAGGTGTGCGACATCATCATCGCATGCTCCATGCTCCATAACTTGGCATTGCGACGCCAGGTGCCTTTTCTGCAGGAGGATGATCCAGATGACGGTGTTGTTGCAGCGGGTGAGCTTGTGGAGCCTGTGGACAGTGATGAGGATGAAGCTGATGAAGATGAAAACGACAACAGGGAGTCAGTCATACAGCAATATTTTCATTGAGACACAGGTGAGTAAATTTTCATGTTTCACATAATATTAAATTTCACACGTCTACCTCTATCCTGTACCTACATTTCACTCCCTATTTGTTAACTGAGTTGTCCCCTTCCATTTCAGTTTCAGTAATGTGGTAACCTACGTGTCAACAGCTTGCACCCTTGAAAGCTTGTGATGTGTGACATTGGTATGTTGGCCTTCCAATGGGTAACCTTTTTTAACACTGTAATTGACAATACAAAGTTCACAATCATTGACTGACTCCAATATTATTAAGGTTTCAAGGGTGTTTATTTAAGTGCATAAAAATGTAGTGGGGTTGTGAAATGGGGATAGGTCATGGTGGAAGAATGTCCATGGCAGAGTCCAGTCTATTAGTCTCACAGGTACATTGCACATCTGGCCATTGAAAGTGGAGCTGGGGCAGTTCCAATGTGGACAGGGTAACAAAGTGGGACAGTGGGGGGACAATCAGGGTAGTCATATTTCCTGGCGGGGTCTTGCCATCTTGCTCTGTCCTGTTCCTGGATCTCAGGGATCGCTTTTGTGGTGGTTCTCCATCTGCAGGGGGTGGGGTGCTGGTGTGTTGGTCCTGTGGCGGGGCGTCCTGTCCACTAGCGCCGGCGGAGGTGGTGGGCAGTTCGTCGTCCTGGCTAGTGTCAGGGGCCCCTTGGAGTGCCACGGTGTCCCTCAAGGTCTTTTGAATGTCCGTCAGCACCCCTATGATGGTGCCCAGGGCGGAGCCTATGGTCCTGAGCTCCTCCCTGAACCCCAAATACTGCTCCTCCTGCAGACGCAGGGTCTCCTGCAACTTGTCCAGGACCGTAGTCATCGTCTCCTGGGAGTGGTGGTATGCTCCCATGATGGAGGAGAGGGCCTCGTTGAGAGTAGGTTCCCTTGGCCTGTCCTCCCTCTGTCGCACAGCAGCCCTCCCAGTTCTCCTATGTTCCTGTGCCTCCGTCCCCTGGACCGTGTGCCCACTACCACTGCTCCCAGGTCCCTGTTGTTGTTGGGGTGGTGGGTTCGCCTGGGTGCCCTGTAGTGGTGGACACACCGCTGATTGACCTGTCCTAGGTAGGGAGGTATGGGCATGCTGGGTGGGTGCTGTGCTGGTGTTACCAGAGGGTGTAAGCTCGGTGTTGGGCTGTGGCTGGGCAAGGGGAACCAACTGTCCTGAGGCCCACGATGGTCCGGGCTGGTCATCAAGATCCAGTAGGGCAGGGCTGCTGTCGTCACTGTGGGCCTCTTCTTGGGGTGGAGTGGTGTTGTCTGGACCCTCTGGTGTGGTGACGTTCCTTCGGGTTCCTGCAGGGGTATGAGTACAGGATTATTGCATGTGTGTGTTTCATGATGTGCAATGTTTCGGAGTGCGTGTACCCCAGTGCTAGCATTCCTGTGTGGGAGCTTGTGTGGTGATGGTTGGGGGGTGTTCTGGGTCTGTGCAGTGGGCATGCTTTAGTGATGGGTATCCATGCTTAGTTGTGTCATGCAGGTCTTGGGGTTGGGATGGGTGGTTGGTGTTATGGGTACATAAGTGAGGAGTTAGGGTGTTAGTGGGGGGTGTGAGGGTAGGGGTGTGTGATAGCATGCAGGTAGGGTGGGGGATATGATAGTTGAGATTTGACTTACCAGTGTCCGTCCCTCCAACGACTCCTGCGAGGCGCTCAGGATGCAAGATGGACAAGACTTGCTCCTCCCATGTTGTTAGTTGTGGGGGAGGAGATGGGGGTCCGCCGCCAGTACGCTGTACCACGATGTGGTGCCTGGATACCGTGGAACGCACCTTCCCCCGTAGGTCGTTCCACCTCTTCCTGATGTCCTCCCTATTTCTTGGGTGCTGTCCCACAGCGTTGACCCTGTCGACTATTCTTTACCATAGCTCCATCTTCCTGGCTATGGATGTGTACTGTACCTGTGAGCCAAATAGCTGTGGCTCTACCCGTACGATTTCCTCCACCATGACCCTGAGCTCCTCCTCGGAGAAGCGGAGGTGTCTTTGGCGTGACATGGGGTGGTGTGTGTGATGTGTGGGGCGGTGTATGTGTTGATGAGTGTGGTGAGTGTAGTGGTATGTGGTGTTTTGTGCGTGGATGTAGTGTGGGTGATGGTGTAGTGTGCCTCTGTGTGATGGGGTTCTCTATTCTGTGCTGTCTCTCTCTGGCCTTCGTCTCTAATTTTTGGTAATTGGGGTTTGTGGGTGATGTGAGTGTGTGTTTTATATTGTGTTGGGTGTGTGGGAGTGTTGTTTGTATGTGTATCAGGTGTGTGTATTTTGAATTGTCCAATGTGGTGGTGTTTTGGAGATGTGTGTGTATTGTGCGCGCGGCGGTGTGTACCGCCAATGGAATACCGCGGTTGCAAGACCGCCACGTGGATCCGTGTGTCGTAATAGCATGGGCATGTTTCTGTTGGCGTGGAGGTGGAGGATTTGTTTCCGCATGTTTATCACTGACCTTTGGTGTGGCGGTATTGTGTGGGTGTCTGAATTTCGGTGGATTCCGTAATGTGTCTCATTATAGCTGTGGCGGTCTCCCGCCGCGGGGCGGTGTATTGGCGGTCTTCTGCACGGCGGTAAGCGCCTTTTCCCGCCCAGGTCGTAATGACCCCCATAGTTGTGTATATTATTCATAACACTTTAAAAGACAATATTTCGTTGTGACTGTGGGCCAATTCACAAAACATATTGGCCCACATACATGCAAGTTGAGTGTGCGAAAGTGTGCCACCCTAAGGGAAGAGATTAAAAATGTTACTCATCTTCTGAATCAACATAAGAATCAGTTTTTCACAGTTGTAGGTTCAAAGTTAGGCACAGAAATAAGAGTGTCTGAGGGAAGGGAAAGAGATATTGGTCTTTTTCAGAAAAATTCACAAAGTAACTGTGTAGGGGTTAATTTTCCCAGCAACCTATACATGTTCTGTGTATGGGAGAATCGAGTCATCCACCTTGAGAAACACTTGCAATTTAGCCCTAATTCAAAACTATCCATATTTTTGAATCAATATTGGAATTTCCTACAAACAATACTACTCAATTCCAAATGCCTCACTGAAAGAACAATCAGCAATTGCTTTGCCTATGTTGTGCTGTTGCTTGGAATAGAAGTGTGATGTCAAAGGATGCAGAGCTGTGTGAGTGCTGAGTCTGACCACATCTGGTCAGATTCAGCTGCAGTGCCATCTTATGGCTTGCTGGAGCCTTGGGAGAGATATGATTTCGGACCCTCCCCACCTCTGTTACAGCTTTGAATTTATCACTGTTGGACCAGGCCTGTTTTGTGGGATTACCCCCAAACTTTTTGCCTTTGTCCTCCTATTTTTTTGGACCTGTTTTTTTGGCTTTAGGACTATGGGCACTTTACCACTGCAAATCAGTTTTAAAGTGCACATGCTCTCTCTCACAATTGTATTGGTGATTGGTTTATCCACGATTGGCATATCTGATTTGCAAGTAAGTCCATATTATAGTGCACTAGATGTGCCGAAGGCCTGTAAATCAAATGCTACTAGTGGGCCGGCATCACTGATTGTGCCACTCACATGAGTAGCCCTGTAAACATGTCTCGACCTGCCACTGCCGTGTCTGTGTGTACAGTTTTAAACCGCCATTTCGACCTGGTAAGTGCACCCCCTTGCCAGGCCTAAACCTTTCCTTCCACCACATGTAAGTCACCCCTAAGGTACTGCAGGGTGCAGTGTATATAAAAGTATGACATGCACTGGTGTGTTTTACATGTCCTGACATACCGGTAATTCCATTTTTTGCTATTGCAAGATCTCCCATAGGATAATACGGGGATTGCCTTGGAATTTATTTTAAGTGTAATTTACCATTAGGAGCATATAGCGATATGGGGTTTACAAACTCACAATTTAAAAATAAACCTTTTGGTGAAGTTGGATTTTGAATTGCATGTTTGAAAATGCCACTTTTAGAAAGTGGCCATTTTCTTGCCTAACCATTCTGTACCTCTGTCTGTTTGCTGAATACACTTCTGGGTCAGTGTTAGACCTGACAGCCTTAGGGTGGTCACCCTTAACCTTTTGCCTGCCTCCCTCCACTTTTTGGACACTGTTTTTGCTGGTTTTGACTCTGCACACTTTACCACTGCTAACCAGTGCTAAAGTGCATATGATCTCTCCCTTAAAACATGGTGACATTGGATCATACCCAATTGGCTTATTTAATTTACTTATAAGTCCCTAGTAAAGTGCACTATATGTGCCCAGGGCATGTAGATTAAATGCTACTAGTGGGCCTGCAGTACTGATTGTGCCACCCACTTAAGTAGCCTCTTAACCATGTCTCAGGCCTGCCATTGCAAGGCCTGTGTGTGCAGTTTCACTGCCGATTCGACTTAGCATTTAAAAGTACTTGCGAAGCTAAAACTCCCCTTTTTCTACACATAAGTCACCCGTAAGGTAGGTCCTATGTAACCCATAGGGCAGAGTGCTGTGTAGACAAAAGGCAGGACATGTACCTATGTAGTTTACTGTTTCTGGTAGTGTAAAACTCCTAAATTCGTTTTACACTACTGTGAGGCCTGCTCCTTTCATAGGCTAACATTAGGGCTGCCCTCACATACTGTTTGAGTGGTAGCTTCTGATCTGAAAGGGGTACTCAGATCATATTTAGTATGGCCAGAATAGTAATACAAAATCCTGCTGACTGGTGAAGTTGGATTTAATATTACTATTTAGAAATGCCACTTTTAGAAAGTGAGCATTTCTCTGCACTTAAATCCTTCTGTGCCTTACAATCAACGTCTGGCTAGGTTTGGTTGACAGCTCCCTTGTGCATTCACTCAGACAAACCCCAAACACAGGATGCTCAGTCACATTTGCATACATCTGCATATTGACTGGGTCTTCCTGTGCTGGGAGGGTGAAGGGCCTGACACTTACATATCAAAGGACAGTAGCCTGACCTCACACAAAGGACTGCAACACCCCCTACTGGGACCCTTGCAGACAGGATGGAACTGAAAGGGGCCTTGTACACTTCTAAGCCACTCTTTTTAGTCTCCCCCACTTCAAAGGCACATTTGGGTATTTTAGCAGGGCCCGTGACCCTACAAACTCAGACACTTCTAAGGTAGACACTTCTACTTCACAGACACTTCCTGGAGAAGAAAACCTGAACCAGAGCCTGCAACCTGCCAAGAAGAACTGCCTGGATGCCCAAAGGACTCATCTGACTGCTTTTCTGAAAAGGAATGCTGCCCTGCTGTTGCCCTGCTGCCTTGCTGCTCTCTGGCTGTGCTGAGAAGTGCTCTCCAAGGGCTTGGATAGAGCTTGCCTCCCGTTCCCTGAAGTCTCAGGATCAAAAATACTTCATTCCTGCAAAAGAACTCCTTGTGCAGCAAAAATCAATGCACAGCCTGCAAGAAACGACACATAGCCTACATCGCAGTGAGAAACTAACTGCACGCTGAACCGGAATGACGGAGCCCGAATTCACAAGGAGAAGATCGACGCAGCGCCAGCGCTGCAACCGGAAATTTGATGCACAGGCCACTGGACCGGCGAAAAGCCGAGCCGGAATGACGCAGCCCGACTTCCTGAGAGGAATCGACTCAGTGCCTGCTGTGCAGTAGAAATTTCCACGCATCGCCCACTGGATCGACGCAGCCCCTGTGAGTTTGTCCTGTACGCACCGGATTTCAACGCATCATTCCCGGGGCGTCCGAAAACCCTGCAAACCGAAGAGGATCCAAGTCCATACGCCGGAAATCGACGCAAAGTCTTCTCTGCGTGGAAAATAAACGATGCTTCGCCGGTGTGCGGCTGGAGAAATCGACGCACCCCCACCCCCCCTGTTTTCCCGCATCTCCTCCTCTGCGGTCCCTTGCAGAGAATTTGAACGCAAACCAGGTACTTTGTGATGGCAAAAGACACTTGTTGCTTTTTAAGAGACTAAAGACACTTTATATCATTTTTACAGTGACATTTCAACGTATACTTCGTTTTGACCTGCATCTTATCATATAAATATTATATATTTTTCTAAACACTGTGTGGTGTATTTTTGTGGTGTTCTACTGTATTATTGCATGAATTATTGCACAAATACTTTACACATTGCCTTCTAAGTTATGCCTGACTGTTCAGTGCCAAGCTACCAGAGGGTGGGCACAGGATAATTTGGATTGTGTGTGACTTAACCTGACTAGAGTGAGGGTCTTGCTTAGACAGGGGGTAACCTGACTGTCAACCAAAGACCCCATTTCTAACAATCACCAGGAAGATTCTTGAAGTATTTAATTATTTTCTCATCCTTGACTTCTTCCAGGATACCTATGAATTTATCAGAAGTCTCAATGCACTTAGTCCATCTGGCACCAATATTCTGCTTTTTGGTGGTGTTGAATGGTGGCAAAGGTTTGAAAAATAAAGTAGTACCATACTCTATATCTCTTGTGCAAGCTACGGGGAGCCATCGCTATCTTGAGGACCTTTTGAGTTGTGCTGAAAGCCACTGGCTGCCTACTTCCTTTGTCCTCAGCAGCTTCTCTGGGACCAACAACATTGTGAGCACAACCCCGATGTTCGATCTTGAGTCACCTTGCACGATTTTGAGGTCATACAGTGGGGTATAAGCTCACTTCTCGTACCAGGTTGCCACTGCCTTCTAGCCTTATATTTGTTTGATGCTGCCTTTTATTTGTACCTGGTTGTCACTGCCGTTAATGCTCTCTTGATATGAAGGATAGCTTGGCATTACGATGCAGCACAATGTTCGCTCAGCATGGCCAGAAAGTCTTAGCAAA
The DNA here is from genome assembly GCF_031143425.1 of Pleurodeles waltl. Lineage (NCBI taxonomy): Eukaryota > Metazoa > Chordata > Amphibia > Caudata > Salamandridae > Pleurodeles > Pleurodeles waltl. Next base: position 1,734,109,801 of record NC_090444.1, read on the forward strand.
GCTTTTCCAACAGCACTTCTCTGTTAAGCTTTCAACTTCTCCATTGAGCCTCTTGTGGGCTGGTGTGGAGCTTGCACTTCACATACACAAACTGCAGGCTTCTTTGCACTGGCCTGACAGACGTGGATTGCACAAGCTGATTGCTATTTTCTTGCAAATGCTCGCCACCAGTTGTCATGTCCTCTTTTGCCCGGGAGCATGCACAAGAACACACCAAACACAGAGCTCATAGTTAACATCTTTACTCATCAGTGTACACCAGTGGTTCCCAACCTGTGGTCCGCGGACCCCCAGGGGTCCGTGACACATTCCCAGGGGGTCCGCAGGCCTGGGCTGGGAGGAAGGCACTTCTCCAGCTGGGGCCTCTGACAGTGCGTGTTTTCATATTTATTACTTCCGTTGTTGAGCAGTTTTAAACGCACTGCAAAGCTCCTTGTACTGCCAAAATTAAAGAGTCAAGCTAACTCAAGTGATTAATGTATCTGCTGGAGAGAGATGGGAGTTTTGTGCAGTGGCAGTTTGGACTCAAAGGTAGCACAGATGGTTAATATGCCAGCTGTAAAGAACGTGTATCATGCAAAGAACAGTATTTTATGTGCATGGCACAGTGGGTTACTGCTTTTGTCACTGAGATTCTTTTGTTACTGTGCAGTTCATAATCGTAATCTAGCACAGTGAGCTGTGAACTGCCATTAAAGAGCTGCATGCAAACCGCATGGCACAAATTGGAAAGTTGTTTTTTTCCTAGTCTTTCATTTTCCTTATGCTGCTAAAAAAGGTTTCCTTGTGTAGAAATACATTCTTATTGCTAACGCAGTGCTTAATTTGTGCTTGTTGTTTCCGGTGCTCAGCACCGGCACTTATTTTTGAGGGCTTATTCTTCTGCCTCAAGCATTTGCTGCGAGCAAAAGACAGATATGGGAAAGACGGAGGGAGGAAAAACGAAACAACGTCACAAAGGGAGAAAGTATAAAGCTGCTAGAGTGAGCTGAAGTGGCAGGGAGTGGCTTTATATGGATGTAGGAGTCCCGAGGTGGCTTCAGGATTATGCTGCCTCAGTATTCTGTGTACCCACTTTTAATTGCAGTAGCCGCATGTTTAAGAGGAGGGCTTTGGGCACCGGCATGTTTTTATTTAAAAATTAAGCACTGCGCTAACTTCATCGCTAATCACTGTGCTGTGTTCTGAATCCTAAGGCCCATATTCATACTTTTTTAGAGCTGCATTTGCACCGCTTTTTGACGCAAAATACTGCACTAAAAAAGTATAAATGTGGGCCTAAGTTTGTGCTTCTCCGGACCAAGCACTCCTAGAAAATGCCTACCAGTGTGGATGACATGTGAATCCTACACCTTGTAGTCCCCTGTAAAATGCCCTGACACCCTACAGTGGTATGAGAGGTGCTTTAAAACAAATGAAGTACATGTGACAGAGAGGCTAGGGAGAGATGAGAGGCCCTTATGGTTTACTTCCTTTCACTTATTTATGTGAAAAAGCTTTCTCAGATCTTGCATACCTAAAAAATAAAAACAGAAATCGCTCTGGAAACGTAGAATCTGACCTGAGGATTCACCTTTCCTAAATAAAACCAAACACTGAAAAGGTAGTTGCCGAGATGCAGCGCCAACCTTCCCAATAAAATGTTTCGATTTTTGCATAACTTTTCAATATAAAAGAATTTTATCTTTAGTAATTTGAGTATTTGTTTGGTTTGTACTTGTTATATTTTTTGCGAATTACTGTTTTAATATTTGAAAATTAAATCGTACAAATTGCTGGGGATCCCCGGCTTCCAGTAATGATTCATTGGGGGTCCTCAGGAATCAAAAGGTTGAGAACCACTGGTGAACACCATCTAACTGAACTCTCAATATCCCAATAACCCATAAGACCACACCTTAAAACCTCTAAGATCGATTATGTAATTTCCTTTCTAAGTCCACCCCTAGTCATGGCATTCTAACACTTACAGTTGTAAGACACTACACTCCCTTCCAGTGAATTTGGTGAAGGGGAAGAAATGACTACAGGAGGAATGCTCTCAGCAGGTAATGCCACAGCGGTAGGAGTTGGCTACCTGGGAGGACAGGCAATACAGTGCACAGTCACTGTCTCACCCGCAATCAGAAATAAGTGTGAGTTATTCTCTGCCTATTTATGTGGTTGCACATGACACACTGGAGGGAGAATTGGGCTCTGAATGGGTTAGATTTACTATCCCAACTCCAAACTATGCAATGTTAAGGATAGCTTTGAGTCCTGATCTTGAGAGAGACCCATCCAATCTACACCATCCCATTCTGAAAGAGTAAGGTTGCTATCCTATTCCACAAGAACCTTCCAATCAAAATTTAGAAAACTTGGTGTGACCTGATTGTATTCGTCAAAAGTGCTATACAGACTGTATAGTATCATCTTGGGGTGCATACTTCCCCTATTGACAGAAAGGTTGATTTCCTTCCCAGCCTCAGCAGGTTATTGACTGCATTGGATCATTCCCCTGTCCTAATTGGAGCTGATTGGAATTTAACAGTGTACCCTAACTGGTCCGATCTGGTTGTCCAGATAACTGAAATGATAATGATGAGATGCATCTGAGATCTATTAGAAGACTCCTTCACTGAGCCTTGACAAATCCTACATCTAAGTGAAATATTATATACATTCAAAATTTACCCCCTTGCTACTAAAAAAAAGTACAGAGTACTTCCTAACACACTTCAATATTCTTCCAATTGTCATTTCATGTGTTATTGGTGCAAGCTGTCTATCAGACCATGCCTCAGTGTTTATGAATTTAGAACTCCACCTCATAGTGCCCAAGGACAGGACATGTCAAACAGACATGTCAAGATTCTAGATGAAACAGGAAAATGAAACCTAGCAGTACCTTTGCAACAATGATAACAAGGACATCTCTGCTTATACCCCATGGGTCGCAGTCAAAACATATATGCCTGGAAAACTCATGACAAACTCTGTGTTGACTTGGGTTGCACAGCCAAGAAAGATTGTTAGAAATTGGGTTCCTGGTTGACTGGGGTATGAACCCTGGTCAAGTAGTAACCACAGTTTTAGACAAGTTAAGGCATAAGGAAACCCTACATTAACCTATGCTCACCTTCTGGTCTCTTGGCACAGAGCAGTAAGGCTTAACTTAGAGGCTATGTGTAAAGTATTTGTGCAACACGTCAAACAGTAAAACATTGAAAACACACAAAAATATTCTAATTAGTAGAACCGGAGTTACAAATTTTTAGAGAATAAACTGAAAAATAGAGCCTAGAAACAGAATGCACCAACCATAGCTATCTGGTTGTGCTAGACTGGGTCAAAGTCAAAATTTCAGATCAAACACGACAAATCACAGGTCGGATACAGTCCCACATTAGTCACGCTGAAGTTTTAACTTTTCATGTTGTGTTCCAAGAGTCCCCTTTCATGGGGGAGAAGTTCCTCTGGGAGCAAGGAGATCGTCGCTGGTGATGGTCAGCGGGGCGCGAAAAGCAGATCGGGAGTGACAGACTGGTGGCCTGGAGCCTCGCTGTGGTGATCCACACAGGCGGATGATGCTTGCTGTGCAAAGAGACAAAGTTGCGGTGACCTGCGCTGTGCTAGCTGCATAGTTCAATTGTGAATGGGCCCAAACGATTGACTTCAACAGCTTTAGAACCACACCAAAGGCCCAAGACCTAAGAGGCACCTATTTGGGGTTAGGAACTCATGGAAGACGGGTCCATGAGCTGTGGGGAGCCTGCCATGTCCCTGAGGCTCAGATTAGGAGGCCAGCAGACTAGCCCTTTGAGGCAATCCAGGGTCCTGGGTTCAAGATGGGTTCCAGGTCCAGTTCTTACTCCCCAGGCAAGGGGGCAGCAGGCAGCAGGACAGCACAGCAAGGCAGCAGCTCATCCAGAGTGGCAGTCTAGCAGAGAGGGAGTCCTACCAGCAGCACAGCAGTCCTTCTTCCTGGCAGAGTATCCACAGGTCCAGAAATGTATCAAAGTGATGGTGTCTGGTACTTATACCCAGTTGGTCATTTGAAGTAGGGGAGACTTTAAAGGCAGGGCTTTGAAGTGCACAGAGGTACTGCCCTTCCTGGCCTGGCTCCAGACTTACTACAGAGGGTTATACAGACTTTTGTTGAGGTAGGACACACCTTTTTCTGGGTATAAGTGAGGCTGGGTCCAGCTCCACCCCACTTTCTGCCAGGATGGGCCATCAAGTCACACCTAAGCTACCATTGTGTGTGGCTATCTAGGGGGAATACACAAAGCCCAGTTGTCACCTGCCCCAGACATGTGATCAGAGACATGCATCAGGCACCAAATAGCTACGTCAAGAAAATGTCAACTTTCTAAAAGTGACATTTTCAGAATTGTAATTTAAACTCTGACTTCACCATTAATTATGATTTTAAATGAGGTTTCCAGAGACCCCAACTTGAACCAGTAATATATTACTATTTGGTAATTACGCTTATAAAATATAATCATGTCATCCCAATGTTATCTTATGGGAGAGATAGGCCTTGCAGTAGTGAAAAACTAATTTAGGAGTTGTTCACTATTAGAACAGGTAAAACTTACCAGTACATGTCCCAATTCTTGAAATACATTGGCCCCTGCCCCCGGGACTGTCTAGGGCCTTCCTTAGGGGCAACTTATATGTATTAAATGGGAAGGTTTTGGCCAGGCAAAATGTTATTTTGCTGGGTTAAAATGGCAGGGTAAACTACACACACAGACTCTGCCATGTCAGACCTCAGACATGCTTAAAGGGCAACTTAAGCGGGTGGCACAATCACTGTTGCAGGCCCACTAGCTGCATTTAATCTACAGGCCCTAGGTGCATGCAGCACACTTTACTAGGGATTTATAAGTAAATTAAGTATGTCAATTGAGGATAAGCCAGTGATACCATTTTTTTTAGCACGCACAAGCACTTTAGCACTGTTTCGCAGTGGTGAAGTGTGCAGAATCCTAAGGTCTTATATCTATAAGGAAGTCAGCAAAAACAGGAGGTCTGAAGGCAAAATGTTATGGAAAACCACACCAAAGATGCCAGGTCTAGCAGAGATAGTGTTGGAAACAGACATACTCAGCCTATAGAAAGCATATAGAATATATTCCATGAAAATGACCCTGAATGCCCTAACTGTAAAAAAATGAACACTATTCGTTCCATCAGGGTGGAGATAGCTTTAGTCTAAATAAATGCATAGTGAATACAGGGAGAAAAACTGGTAGAATTCATGCCTTAAAGCAGGTGCATTGGACAGCTAGAACAGCGATTCCATACATACAAATTACATGGCACAAACTGCTCACCAACCTTATAGAAGTAACAAGCATTTGTAAACGTCTATATTATAAACTATGCACATCTGAATCTATACCTCATGAATCCCAAGAACAGGTCTTTCTTGATGGGCTGAAAATCCCACTCTTGACTGACCACCTGACATGTGAACTGTATGAGAACATTAAAGATGAAAAAATTGTGGAAGCGATCAAACAGATGTCCACTAGGAAAGCACCGTGAGAAGATTGCCTCCTGCTGGCATTTTATAAAGGAACAGAACTGCTCCTTGTGCCCCGACTGGGCAGGGGGTTCAGAGAAGCTCAATCAAAGAATGGAGTGAACTCCTCTTTTAACAAGGCATACATTTCTCTTATCGCTAAGCAAGATGAAGACCCTCAATATTGTGATAACCACTGTCCGATTTTACTGATCAACAGTGACATGAAAATCTTGGCAAACGTTCTAGCAATTAGACTTGGAAGGATCCTCTAGTTCCTGATACATCAAAATCAAGTAGGATTCATTCCTGGCAGGTTGTCTAGGAGCTATTTATGTACAATATTGCATTTATTTTAAAAATCAGGAACAATGTTTACAAATACGTGGAGAGTGGAATGGAGCCACTTCTTATGCACACATTGGGTCTCATATCAAATGTCAAAACCATGACAAATTAGCTATACTAACGATCAACACCTCTGGTCAACTCTCGTACTTTCCTATCTGATTAGATATTGATCTCTATGGGTACCCGACAAGGCTGCCAGCAACCCCCCCTAGCTTTTTCTTGGAACCTCTCTCCATTGCCGTCATGAACACCGATAGAATAAAAGGGGTAGGCAATGAAGCTGGTAATCTGAAATCATGCTTTATGCAGACAACATCCTTCTCACCCTCACATCACACACTACATCCATGCACAATTTATTGTAGGTGGTTATGGAATTCTCAGGTTTTCAGCAGACAAAATTATCTGTCAAAGAGTGAGGCACTGCCCATACATTAATGCACACTTGACCATTCCCTGGAGAGCAGCCATTTAGGTGGCTCCCAGCGGAAATTAAATATCTAGGCATTTTATTCAGTAGGAACATTAAAGAAATTGTTATGGGTAGCCTTATACAACTATAGTAGGAACAATCAAAATTTCTGGCAAAATGATCCAAACTTTAACTCTTCCTATCAGTTAGGATTCAAACCATAAAAAGGGCAGTCTTGCTGATGTTTAATTATATCTTCAGCATGACACTCTTGGGAGTGCCTTGCACTATACTCTGCAGCACTAACAGCTAGATCAAAAGCTATTTGTGGCAGGCAGATCAGCCATAACTAGCCAAATCGAAGCTCTATGCCGAGAGACCCTAGAGGGGGAGACAAACTACCAAAATTGGAATTCTAACATGCAAAACAACAACTCTCCTGATTAGTTCATCATCTCTGTGATGGAATGAACATCATGGGTTGGGTACAGATTAAAAAGAAATAAACAAGGAGATGGGGTAAGTGTTCAAGTGATTTACAAGGGTACCGCCATGACGTCTAAAGAGCAAACCCTATCATACTGAACTTCATCGGAACATGGTCCAACAGCCATAAGACTGTAAAGCAACCCGTTTCTTTCATATGAAAGCCCTTCTATAGCTGACTAATGACTTGTATATTAAATGTAGGCTGGTCAACTGCCGCTTATGGAATTATAAGTACATTAACCTCATCAAACATATGGTAAAGGAAGGGTCCCATAAAACATTTGCAGACCCACAGCAGAATTGATCATGAACAAATCCCAATACTGATAATATACCCAACTCAAACACAGCTTGTTTAGCAAGCTGGAGAGATACCTGACCAATCTCACTAACTCTGCATAGCACAATGGGGAATCTATAGAAAACTGATATTGGATTTATATGAGAGCTTTGTAGAAGAATTATGCTCATGGCCTACAGCAACCTACTTAAAATCTGGTGGCAGAAAACACATACTAAGGAGGATTGACTGGAGCTCCTTTCTGATCATGACAGAGGCTTAACAGAGGCCTGTCTCAAATGTAGCTACATCAAAATTTTACATAACTGGCATTGGTCTCTATATAAATTGCATAGGGCTAAAATGTCTCACCTTCCGGGAGTCGATATGTGACAACCCAACGGGAGGCACAATACATATCTTGTGGTTCTGCCCCTCAGTACAGTCTTTGTGGGATTGAATTTGGACATGCCTGCAAATGACCAGTGGCGTAAACATAACTGCCTCTTTAAAACCTGCAACCCTTATTTGTACTGAAGACATGATAGATATCAACAGTCATAGAAAGAGGTGGCTGGACACAGCTTGAGCTGTAGGAAACATATGTGTATAGAGACTTTGGAAATCAAGAAGCATTCTGACTTTCCTGCAATGGGCAGAACCTATGGCAACAACTGCCACTTATGAATGTTCGATTTACAAGTTGAATGGTCAAGCCCATATATATGACAAAATGTGGGGTTCATATCTAAAGAGATAGAGGGAACTGTTTGAAGGACCTACAAAAACTCAATTACAAATGTGACTATAAGCATAGGAATGCCCCACAGTTCACAGTTACTAACTTGTGGTAAATATTTTAACCCATTATGAAAATACTAGCCCTTTCCTTGGTGTCTACCCCACCCTACAGATAGAGAGAAGGGATTGTTAACTCCCATTCTCCTCTTTTTCCTTTGTCTTTTATCAATGTTTATAAAATTCTGTTCTCTCATTATTTATTACTTGTTGTCAGAGATCGCTAATGTTTTTGTTCTTCCATTAATCCTTAAATAACTTTGAATAATCTGCTATCTTTCTAAAAGATTTCTTCTACAGGCATGAAGTAATGTAAGTTAGCCATTGCAACTTTAATAAAAACAAACTGTAAAGAAAAAACAATAGAAATTAGCCCTGCAGAAGCCACAGGGGTCTTAAACGTCCAAAATGTGTCTTGGTACTAACTTTTCAGTGTTTATGGAGCAGCCCCTATCAATCACTTCTAAGGCTCCCATGACCTTACGGACAGCATTTGGGGCTGGGACTCGCTCCAGCAGAGACTACTAGCAGGGTCCAGTCCAGTTCCAGTTGTTTTTGTTCAACTGGGCACTTCAGGAAAAAGGCCTCTTGCAGTTTGGTGTGTCTCTCTAGCTGCACATGCCAGCCAACTGAACCTTGAAATCTACTTCTTGCTCCTTGGTACCAGGGGAAACAGATTTATCCCAGTGGGTCTCAACATAGGTCTCAAACAGCAGGTCCAGTCCAATTCTGTGCTTCCACAGGTCCAAAGGTTGTTCTTATGATCTTTGGGTATGGTGCCAGTTTATTCAATTGCAATAGCCAATGGATGAGGGTGACTAATTGACACTCCCTAACTAATGAGAAAAAAGTCCCTAGGGGAAACCTAAACCTCTTCTGTAGTACATCTTGTTTGTCCTGCTGCAAACTACCTCCCAGTGTACTATTATGAGACACATTGGCTGCAGAGGGCACACGGAACAAAAGGCTTATTTTTCCCAGGTCTCCCTTGACACTTCAACTTTGCAGGCCTTGCCCTTGTCCCTTTCACATTGATGAAGTTCCTCCTGGATCCACATCTTCCTGAGCTGATATCCGTCACATAATTCACACCCAGGTCTTTTTGTGAAAAAGCCTAAGCTATTTTTTCTGCTCTGGGAGCAGTTTTCACATCTCATTAAGGGGAAGCACTGGTAGGGTCCCTTGCCACTGGAGGCTTAGGCAAGTAAAGGGAAACCTTTTAAAAGTCAGTTCTCCTAAATACAGAACAAAAATCTGATTGAATTTGATTTTTACTAAACATTGAACATTGTTGTTTAAATGATTCCAGTAGTTTGTACCAAACCAAAGATAGCAGTACTATTATTTTATCCCCCACTCTAGTTCTTCTCATAGGATAGCTACAGCCTTTAACAGTGAACATTTTGAGAGCTAGTCACTGTAGCTACGTGACACAATTTCAATCTTGCTTGTACAATGTTCAAATATTAGACACCCACCTGTGTGCTCTAAGTCCTACTTAGTGGTAACCTATTTAATATTGAAAAGTAGGGTTCTGTCCTATCAATAAGGGTTCTGAGAAAATATAGTAGGGCCTGGACAGAAGTAAAAAAATCTGCAGTACTAGCCAGCAGAAAAGGGGGTGACCATGCAGAAAGGGACACTTTCTCATAGTAAGGTAATCTAAAATATTTAATATTGCGTTTTCAACTTTTTAGCTGTTGCTAAAGTGGGTCTGTGGAAATAAGAGCAGAATCTGAAGATAAAGAAGTGTGCACTAATGACTTCAAAGCGATTTATAGAGTGCGCTACTCACCCGTTAGGGTCTCAAGGGGCTGGGGGGGATGGTAGATCACTGTTCAAAAAGCCAGGTTTTAAGGATTTTTCTGAAGAGTAGGAGGTCCTGGGTTTTGCGGAGGTGGGTGGGGAGGGAGTTCCAGGCTTTGGGGGCCAGATAGGAGAAGGATCTGCCCCCGTGGTGGTGTGTTTGATGCGGGGGACTGCGGCGAGGGAGAGGTCGGCGGAGCGGAGGTGGCGTGTGGGAGTATGGAAGGTCACTCTCTCGTTGAGGTAGGTTGGGTCGGTGTTGTGGAGGGATTTGTGCGCGTGGATGAGGATCTTAAAGATGATCCTTTTGTCTATGGGGAGCCAGTGGAGAAATTTGAGGTGTGGTGAGATGTGTTCATGTCGGGGCAGGTCGAGGATGAGTTGTGCTGCTGAGTTCTGGATTCGTTGTAGTTTGCGTTTGAGTTTTTGTGTGGTGCCGGCGTAGAGGGCTTTGCCGTACTCAAGCCAGCTGCTGATGAGAGCGTGGGTGACTGTTTTTCTGGTCTCTGTGGGGGTCCATTTGAATGTTTTCTTCAGTGTGCGGAGTGTGTTGAAGCATGAGGAGGTGAGTGCGTTGATTTGTTGGGTCATAGAGAGGGAGGGGTCCATGATGATGCCGAGGTTGCGTGCGTGGTTTGCAGGGGTGGGTGCAGGGCCTACTGTGGTGGGCCACCAAGAGGGGTCCCAAGAGTTTTTGTGAGGACCAAAAATGATTATTTCGGTTTTGTTGGAGTTGAGTTTCAGGTGGTTGGCTGTCATCCAGGCAGCGGTGTCAAGGAGTGCAGTGTGTAGGTTGGTTTTGGCGGTGGAGGGGTTGCGGGTGAGGGAAAAGATGAGTTGTGTGCCATCAGCGTATGAGAGGACGGTGGTGCTGTGGGGTTTGAGGATGTTGGCTAGTGGGACCCTGTAGATGTTAAAGAGGGTGGGGCTGAGGGAGGAGCCTTGTAGGACTCCGCATGTGATTTTGTCGGCGGAGGATTGGAACGGTGGGAGACGGACTTTTTGGGTTCTGTCGGTAAGGAAGGAGGTGAGCCAGTCCAGGGCTAGGTGGCAGATCCCGGCGTTGTGGAGTCGTGTAAGGAGTGTGTGGTGGCAGAGAGTGTCAAAGGTTGCAGAGAGGTCGAGGAGTATGAGTGCTACGGTCTCGCCCATGTCGATTCTGTATCTGATTTTGTCGGTGCAAGCGATGAGAGCGGTTTCCGTGCTGTGGTTCTTGCAGAACCCAGATTGGGAGGGGTCAAGTGTGTGATTTGTCTCAAGGAAGTGGGATAGGCGGGAGTTGACAAGTGTTTCCGTGACCTTGGCTGGGAAAGGGAGGAGGGAGATGGGGCGGTAGGTGGAGAGGTCGTCTGGGTTGGCTTTGTTTTTTTTAGGAGCGCAGTAACTTCTGCGTGTTTCTGGAGGTCAGTGAAGGTGGCGGTTGCGAATGAGCTGTTGATTATGGCTCGGAGTTTAGGGGCTATGGTGGGACTGGCCTTGTTGTATCTTCGGTGGGGGCATGGATAGAAGGGGGCGCCAGAGTGAATGGAGTTCATTGTCTTTTCAGTTTCTTTGTCGGTGGTGGGGGCCAAGGTGGTGAGTAGGTTGTGGGGTGTGTGTGTTGGGTTTGTGTTGGGTGGGTGGGGGTTGTGTGTGGAGGGTGTGTGTGGTATGAAGCTGTTGTGTATGTCCTGGATTTTGCGGTGAAAATAATTTGAGAGGGAGTTGCAGAGGGTTTGTGTGTGGGTGGGGTCTTGGTTGCTGGCTTTGGAGAGCTCTTTGATGATGGTAAAGAGTTCTTTGCTACTTTGGGAGTTGTTGTCAGTACGTTCCTTGTAGTGTGCTCTTTTGGTGGTGCGTATGAGTTGGTGGTGGATGCGTGTGGTGGTTTTGAGGGCGGAGAGGTTTGTGGTGGAGGGTTCTTGTCTCCAGGTTTTCTCTGCTTTCCGGCATTTGCGTTTGGACTCGTGGAGTTCAGTGGTGAACCATGGGGCGTTCTTGATATTGTGGGTAGAGATGTTTTTTTTGAGGGGCGCGAGAGCGTCAGCACAGGTGGTGGTCCATTTGTTGAAGTTGTGTGCGGCGATGTTGGGGTCGGTGGTGTTGGTTGGGGGAGTTTGTGTCATTTGGGAGTTCAGGTGTTCCGTGGGGATCTTGTCCCACATGCGGTAGGGGGTGGTGTGTTGGTGGTGGTGTGTGGGTGGTCTGTTGTAGGAGAAGTGGACGCAATGGTGGTCTGTCAATTGGAGTTTGGTGGTGTGGGTGTAGGTGACGTGTTGGCTTGCGGTGAAAATGGCGCCGAGTGTGTGTCCAGCCGAGTGGGTGGGGGCAGTAACCAGTTGTTTGAGTCCTAGGTTGGTGAGGTTGTCCAGGAGGGAGGAGGAGTTGTGGTCTAGGGGGTTTTCCAGGTGGAAGTTAAAGTCGCAGAGGAGTATGTAGTCTGTGGAGGTGAGAGCGCAGCGACCGCCATTAAGAGGGGGAGGTGGGAGGGAGGGGCAGCTGGGAGGCGGGAGGGGGTGTTAGAGCGAATGGGGGCAGGAGGGGGGCGGGCCGTAGGGACACAGCGGCGGGGAATAGGCAGGAGCCGGGGGAGTGCACAAGGGTCGAGATGGCCCAGAAAAAGGAAACGGTGAGGGAAAGAAACTGTGAAAAAAGTATTGAAAAAAGACACAAAGAGCGAAAGACAATGTACAGGTTAGTAGAGAGAAGTCAAAAACAGAGGGAATGTGGATGAGGTCAGGAACCGTGGAAAAACAGTGGAGACGGGTAATACAAAACACAGACTAGAAGCGAAGGACAGAGGGAAGGAGAGAAAACCAGAAAAGCGGCGGAAACAGTGGAAACAAGAACTACAAAACACAGACTAGAAGCATAGGACAGAGGGAAGGAGAGAAAGCCAGAAAAGCGGCGGAAACAGTGGAAACAGGTACTACAAAACACAGACTAGAAGCGGAGGACAGAGGGAAGGAGAGAAAGCCAGAAAAGCGGCGGAAACAGTGGAAAAAACACAGGAGACACAGTGCACAGAATAGAAGAGACTTACCAGCGTACACTGGACACCAGGTAGGCAGAGGGGGGCCTCGAACACGCGATCGGTCGCAGGGGTCGGGGAGGAGCGCTACAGCAAGGTGGTGCTGTCGGCGCAGGGGAGAGAGCTCCGGCCAAAAGAGGTCAGGGGTCTCTCAGACTTGTAGCGGTCCTCAGTAATACAATAGAGCAGAAAAAAACATGACTGGTTTCAGTGAAGAACATTGTTACCATTAGCGGTTGTAACCAGTTATGAGTTTTCACCAGAACTTACATTTTATTTCAATTCAGTAAAACATCTTATACTGTGTTCCGGTGCACTTGTCTTCTTTAATTAGGTATTTTGCTTTTTTCCACAGGAGAAGACAAATCCAAACTCCTATTTCCATGATCTCAACTTATTAAGTGTTGTGACCTCCTTGTTCACTGCAGGAACGGATACCACTTCTTCCACTCTCTGCTGGGGCTTCCTGCTTATGATGAAATACCCAGACATTCAGAGTGAGTAATTATTCTATTACATTTTAACATGTTTTGGTGTTTATAGAATGTATTTTTTCAAATTAATTATTTACCTTCATTCAGCAACATGGAATGACTCTGAAACAGACATCAGAATCCAAAATACTCATTTAAAGTTTGTCAGAGTTGGGGACCTGCACATAGAGTCAGTTCAACTACATAGCCAGACTTGCAGCCCTCCCACCACATACTGAGCTAGAGGAGTTGTTAGGAGTATCATGTGGATTTGCCAGTTGAAATCCCTGCTTTGGCAGCTAACCAGCACTTCGCTGCCATGTCATACTGACAGGAAACCTTGTCTATTTAGGGTAGAGTACCCATCATTAGATATCCTTGACAGGTATTGCTATGCTAGGCATGATGGTTCGAGGCAAGGAAATCAAACAATGTCCATGCAGGAAGAAATCTTCATGCACAATAGGGCTATGTCTATTTTTCCGATTAGATAGAATTGTTTTATTTAGACAATCAAGTCCATTGAAGTTCAAATATAGCAACTTATAAAAGATGTACAATACTAGCAAGTGTCTTAATTAAAATATGCTATAAGCATATAACCCTCATTATAATTACTAGTGTAAAGAGCAAATTTCTGTTTACAGAGTCGTAACTGTTTCTTAATTAAAGTATGCTAAAACAGATGGTCCTCAATATAATTACCAGTGTAAAGTGCAAACGGCTATTTACAGAATCATATTTGTCATAAAACAATAATCAGCAGAACATTAAAAGGGGTTCCACAGTTTTAACCTAATGTTTCTACAGCTGAATGATAACATTTAAATACTTTTCCTGGATATTTAAGTTACCACAATGATATATAAAGTGCTGTCCTCTGAGAGGATAAAGTGCTAAATGTAGTGCAAGACCAATAGACATACTTTTCACTGGGCAAATGAGGGTTCTACATGAAAAAGTAAGGAGAATGAATTTAGAAAAAATTTCTCCACAGCGCGAAAAATATCTGTGGAATACCCACCACTGATATTATTCTATGAATAAGATTAATGAATGCTTTACACATAAAAAAAGATTGATCTAAGGAGAGGTAAGAGGGCTGTTAATATACAACAAGCACAGAAACCTTACCACTGCAAAACAAGCAACCTCAAGTCACAGTAATTATGCAATAATCAGGTACTAGTCATTGTGTTTCTAATGGCAGCAGTAAAGTTAAGGTTGTCCATGTAAAAAACAATCATCTGATGTTGTTTATAGGTAAAATAAGGATAAAAATGACAATTTTCCTCTAGCAGCCTGACCATTGTGTCCATAGATAGTTCTTTATTCTACGAATGGCATCCGCGCTGAGCTGGCTAGGTTCCTAGGGACACAGTTAATGAAGTTGTGTTCCTTAATGTTTGGTCTACTGTATTCAGGTATTTTATGAGGCTTGCTGTTACTTGAAAGGTATACTCCTATCAGGAGAAAAACAACAGCTGGCTGAACCGACCCTAATCCCTGATTAAATAAGGGTCCTTGAAGAAGACTTCTCCATTCATTTTTTAAGTGAGGACAAATGCAAAGAAGGTGTGGCAGCATCTCTTGATATCTTCTGCATTAACAACACTTGTTGCTAGGTGATTGGTGGGATCAAGTTGGCAAAAAATCTAAAGCGAAAAAGCAACCTATCTGTAGCTGGCAGAGCCTGAGATTGTAATAAACAGAAAATGGTTCAAGGAGGTACTTCTTAATCCCTCTTTGCGCACAGCTACTGATGACAAGGTGGGTATGCTTTGTTCTCTTAAAATTAAAATTGTGTTGATCCAACAAGAAGGAAGCTGCTTTATTTAAAACTGTTTTAAATTGATGGTGAGTGAGATGTTGATTAAACAGGTCAGCGGCGCCTTTCATTTCCAGTCCTTTGATGCAGGCATTTAACCTGGAGGTGTGGGCCTGTGAACGGCCTGAGGTCATTACTTCAGACCAGATGAAGGGCCTGAGTTAGATTTAGCGGAGGGGAATACTCTATCACAAACTTGACGGATATCCCATCCACTGTATTATAATCCCATTATATCCTATGGAGGTCATAATATGATGGCTAGCATATCCAACACGTATGTGATGGGGTATCATTTCTGCCAAACTCTAAATCAGGCCCTACGTTCTTTAAAGATCCTGAGTTGGCCGTATGTGCTGTGTGCATATAATTCAGGAAGCTGGCTTTCTGGATCAATTGTTGGTCATTTAATTTAAATCACATCCTAATCTAGACTGGTGATGTATTGTCTGCTAGCTGAAACAAGGACCTAAGGATGGTGCTCTGTGCTTTATTAAAAAAGGGACTCAATCTCTGTGGGAATGCATCTGTGCCATACGTCAGTACGTACGTTTTTCATAGATTATCTTCAAGAGGGATTCCAAAGTAGGCCATTTTATAGTTTTAAACATTGTTTGAAAGGCAAATTGGAGAGATGGGATTTTTGGCTTCAATGAATTAGGATGTGTTAAGTGGCCTCCATTGTCATCCAGCCAACATCCAAGATATTTGTATTTTTTTAGATTTAGTCACATGGTATTACTCATGAACCAGGCACCTGTTTTTCCTTTTTCTACCAAACATTACAAAATTTGTTTTTTCTAGATGTATTACCATTGTGTTTCAGCTACTACATTTGTATAATGCATTAGTTAATATTTGTAGTCCTGTCGTCATTTAACTTAGAAGGACTACATCATCTGTGTGGAGCAGAGTGGGTATGGATAGATTTGCAAGTTTTGGAATGTGGCTGACAACAGAATCCAGTTCAGGTACCAGGTCACAGATATGCAGATTCAAAAGGACTGGGACCAGTACATACCCTTGTTTTTCACACTGGTAGGTTGTGATTGTATTGGAGATAGGATTGTTAATTCAACATTTTACTCTGGCCAAGGTGTCAGAATATAACAGTTGAATGCTGTGCAATAGTGGTGACGGTATTTGCCCAGCAGTGAGTTTGGACCAAAGCAACTGGTGGTTTACGTAATTGAAGGTTTTGCTGTACCCTATGAAAGAGCAGTAGAGAAGCTCTCCTTTCCTTATTTGTTTTGCTAAGAGCTACATGATGGCCACCAGGTTATCAGTGGTGCCAGGGAAGCATCTAAAACCAGTTCCTTGAATTTGCCCATGCATCGAGACCTTTTAGCAGGAGTGAGGCAAAGTATTTGGCCTCAACATTCAAAGGGGCAATAAGGCAATAAGTGTCAGGGGGGCACCACAGGGCCTTTCTTGTAGATGGGATGAAGGACTGAGTCTTGCTAAGATGATGGGATGGATTCTGTAGCAACACATGTTCTAAGGAGACTTTCCAATAATGTGGACCAGAACTTGGCATTCTGCTTATGGACTGACGCAGGAATACCGTTGGGACCAGAAGCCCCATCTGCTCTGCTTTTCTGAATCAATTTACTAATCCTTGTAGTCCTGAAGGTTAATGCGCATAGATACATTTGGTCTTGCTCCGCCTCAAGGGTCCAGAATTATTTTGCCTGCTGTTGCTAGGTGGTAATTTAGGTTGTTTTGTTAAGTCACCGTAGAGCAAGTTGATATGCGTATTCTAGTCTGCTGAGGCAACGTTATTCCCATTTACACTTGCAGTCTCAGAACCCCCTTGTGCAAGAGGTTGATAATGATCCAAAACTCTTTCGGAAGAAAGAGTTTTATTTGTAGTGAGTACTTATACTATTGTTTTGCTTACCAGAATTTTTATGTGGGAGCTGTATAGGACATTTGTTTCCACCAGCACAGATAAATTTGAAGCAAAGGATTGGGGTAGTCTTACTTTCTTATTGACAATTCTAAACTGAGCCATATGTTTTTTATAGTCCATATGTTTTTTTGTGAAACACAAGTACTTGGGTATTGGCCTGAGAGTTCTAACTGAAGAGGATGACATGGGCCCAAGAAATGCTGTAACTGTTGGACAAGAAGATCCCAATCACTGATTGTGTAAAGTGGAATGCTGCACTGTGCGGTTAACACTGTTTTCTAGAGGGCAACTTTTATGGTTACTTCCAAACTCTATTTAGTTTTTTTCCAGCTGTTAAGAGCTTCGTTTGAGCTGACGGATTCGAAGTGGGAATATGCTCTGATGGGGTTTTTCATAGCAACCTCTGGGGCATATGACTGATTTCATAGCATGGATTAATGGAAAACGATATTATGGCGCAAGAGAACGGGATTTATTTGATTGTATAATCTAGGATGGTCTGTCTTTTGTCAAAGAAATGTGCAGGGTGCAGTGGTTGATCATTCAAAAAGTGGCTATTCAAGTCCAGCAAAGACATGCTTTCCAGGGTGGCCAAGAGAATACAGCCTACGGAGTCTGTTCTTTGAGGACTGGAGATTTGTGATGGGATCAGCCACTGAGAAACTGCTGTTTTTTCTGCAATGTTATGAAAAGAATTTTGTAGCAGGTTTAAATTGAAGTCTCCAGTCAAGAGAAAATGAGTATTAGGATGCTTGCGGTTGATAGCTGAAATTAATTGCAGTAGCTCATTTACCCTTTGATCTTTGTCTAATGTTGCTGGGTGTATGTACACATTTAACAGAGCTGGTCCCTTACCAGATTGTGTTTCCAATTTTTTATTTCAATACTTAAGCAATCTTTGTGGTCGGTGGGGTACTCAGTGACTGCAAAGTCCCAGTGGGTTGCTAAATAGATGGAAAACCCTCCCTTTATGTGGCCTTTGAGATGGAATCTGGTGCCTGGAGAGAAAAACTTGTAATAACTGTTGAGGGGGTCTTACTATCGCGTCTGGATTCTTAAATGTATATAATGTCATACCACGTAAACAAAGACATAGCATTTATGTCTATGGGGACTTTCTTTAAACCTGTCACATTTCAGGAGACAAGGGAAATGGTTGCTTGTTTTTTTCTCAGAGTTTGGGCTTAATGTTGAATAGCTGTTAGAGATGAGTGACTTTGATTGGGGGCCTGGCTAGATTGGTGGGAAAACATCCCCAACCCTCCTGACACTTTGTTGTGGATGGGGTGGTGAGCTTGCAATGTCTACCCGCCTGGTTTTTGCAAGAAATGCTTAAAGGCTGAGCTTTGAGAAGGGATGTGATTGAAGAAGGCCAATTGTGTTTTTTAACAAGGACTAAGACCTGTGATTTTTGTCCTCGCTTTGTGACGCCTGGCTTGAGTCAAGGCTGAGTTCTTTTTTTAGGAAAACTGTTGGATTACGAGTCCTTGATGGAAAAGTGATCAATATTTCAGAGTCTTCTAGAATTCTCAGGTGCTTACGCATTGTGTTAACTGCTGATAGGGATGACATTGTTACTACATTTGCTTCCCTGTGAGATAATATGTTTGAGCGAGTAAACTGAATATGGGTGATGTTGTTGGCATTTAAGTGGCAGAGATTTGGATGTGAAGCAAAAAGTTTAGAGATGTTGCCATGATTCAGTGTGCCTCTCCTGCCTTTAGAAGTGTTCTCCTTGTGCCAGGTTGTTATCAAAGCTGAAAAATCTTGGATTATGGTATTGTTTATTGTGTCCATAGCAGGATGAGCTAAGGGAAGTAAAGTTCCATGTGTTTGGATGTTAATTTTTCCTATGTGTGATTGAAGCATTGCCGTGGTTTTTGGTGCCACATGAATCAAATATTGGGGTGAAGATATTTCACTTCTGGGATGCTACCTTAGTAATGATGGAGAACGTGATGGATGAAGATTTACTCATGGAACTATGCTATGCTGCAATGACTATGGCTGTGACTGTGGTAGCAGGTGTAACAGTGAATGCACTGTAGAGTGGAGATGGCACGGGGCAGCGTGGGAGACCACAGAGTGATACAAGCTGCCTGATGACCTAGCCCAACTGCCTCCGCACCACTCCGGATCAACCCTAGGGTAGTGGATCTCACAGTGAAACCATGCTCACCTCCGGCTGATTTGATTCCCGCTAGCACTCGACACAGCTTTCCACTCTACTGGGACTCCAGTTGAAATTCTCTGCATGGTGCTGTTCCACCATCCCTGCTCCCAGGGCCTTGAAGCCTTGGTGCATGGTTATATGATGGAATCATGCATGCCACTACCAAGCATTCTGTTACAATGCTGCTGGTACAATCCAGTTCCCGTTACCATGCAAAGCCTTTACCACGCAGGATTTTACAATGACTATGCTTTAACAACGTGTGACTTTTAAACGAATTTTGATGTAAAGGCATGAGTGGTAAAGGCCTATGCGTGGTAAAGGTTTTGCAAGTAAATGCAAGTATTTTGCAGGTAAGTATAAACCTTTTTTATGTATATATAAAGAGTTTAGATTTTCTGTAAAATACTTGCATCTTCCTGGTACAGGCATGCATGATAAGGGCATATGCTTGGTAAAAAGTGTGTAATATATATTTATACACACTTAAAAAAACAGACCTTATATTGACATTATAGCTAGGTTCTGAATTTATTCGCACAAAACCATAGAAATTCAGCAGTTAAAGTTAGAGTTAATTCAAGTAACTATAACTCGTGCCCTAAGGTAACTATAACTCACACCCCGCCATTAAATGTTTTTTCTTCAATAATTTGACTGATAATATTTAATTGATATTTTTATTGATGTTATAAAAGTTGTCATCAGTGCTGTAATCTCTGGGGTAATTAGCAGTGCATGCAAGGGCGCATGCTATAGTTAACTTAGGCCGCGAGTTATAATTACGTGAAATAACTCTACCTATAACTGCTGAATTTCTTTGTTTTTTTGCGAGTAAATTCAGAACCTAACTATAAAGTCCATATAACCTTTGAGTTTTTAAGTGAATTTCAATGTATTTTTTAAATTCTATTTGCTAACTATATCGTCCCTGAAAACAATTGTTTATCAGTGAATTTCTGTGTTTTTGTTTAACGTAAAGTAGTTTTAATTGTTAAACGTTAATCCAACCACTGACGCACATGACCTTTAGCCGTGCATGGTGGGGGTTGGCCACAGGGCCTGGCCTGCAGCCAAACACCTATAACCACCCAACCCCGTGCTTCACATGGTCTGTGGGTGTGTGTGGCAGGAGTTGGCCACAGTGCCTGCTCTGCAGCCAAGCCCTGCAACCCACTCCTATACCCACCCAGCTCTCTGACGGGCACAGCCTAGCCTGCAGTCAGGCCCTGCAGCCAATGCCTATAAGCATCAAACAAGCTGCCATGCATAACATTCGCCGTGCATGGCAAGGGTTGGCCACACAGCCCGGCCTTTGGCCAGGCCTTGCGGCCAACCCCCATACCCACCCAACCTCAAGCACGGCCTGGCCTGCTGTTGGGCCCTGCGGCCAACCCCCATAACTTTCCAACATTGCACCACGTACAGCCTGGCCTGTGGTTGGGCCCCTGGGCCAACCCTATAACCATCCAACACTGCAGCATGCACGCCCTTTGACCGTGCGCAGTGGGGATTGCCACATGGCCTAGCCTGCGGCCAATCTCTATACCCCCCAACCCCACCCATAGGCTTGGCCTGCAGTCAGGCCCTGCAGCCAACCCCCATAACCACCCAATACTACATCATGCACAGCCTGGCCTGCAGTCAGTCACAGTGGCCAAACCCTATAACCACCCAACCCTGCACTGTGCATGGCCTTTGACCATGCATGGTAGGGGTTGGCCACACGGCCTGGCCTGTGGCCAGGACCTGCTGGAAACCCTCATAATCACCCAACCCTGTGCTGCACATGGCCTGGCTTGTGGTCAGGCCATGTGGCCAACCCCTATAACCACCCAACAATGCAGCATGCACAGCCTTTAGCTATGCACAGCAGGTATAGACCATCGGACCTGGCCTTTCGCCAACCCCCATAACGACTGAACCCCAAACCGCACATGCAGGGGTTGGCCACAGGGCTGTTTCTCTCAGTGTGAGAATAGGTGTAAGAGGGCATCTCTGGGTGTGAGAGTATCTCTGTGAGTGGGTGTGTGAGTGTCTGTTGGACTGTGAGTGGGTGTGTGAGAGTCTGAGTGGGTCTGTGAGGGAGTGCATGAATCTCTGAGGTGGTCTGTGAGTGAGTACATGAGTGTCTAAGTGAGTCTGTGAGTTAGTGCATGAGTGTCTGAGTAGGTCTGTGAGTGGGTACATGAGCCTCTGAGTGTATCTGTGAGTCAATCCATACGTTTCTGAGTGGGTCTGTGAGAGGATGTGTGTGCCTGAGTGGGTCTGTGAGTGGGTGCATGAACAGCTGCATGGGTCTGTGAGAGGGTGCATGAGTGTCTAAGTGGGTCTGCGTGTGGGTATGTGAGTGTCTGTGTGGTTAAGTGAGTGGTTACATGAGTCTGTGAGTGAGTCTGTGAGTGGGTGTTTGAATGAGTGGGTCTGTGAGTGGGTGAGGAGTGTCTGAGTGAGTGTAGGAGTGTGTCTGTGAGTTTGAGTGTCAGTGTCTGTGTGGATGTGTCAGTATCTGTGTGAGTGAGTCAGCCACAAAGGAATCTCACCTACCCTTTTATCCAACAATAGTCCACAGTTTTCCCAAGATATCTACCCAAGTGGAGTTCTTTATGCATTCTTGAGTAAAGTTCCAGTATGTATTCTACACTACAGCCGCATAATGGACCACAGGTAAATGTCACCAGTGACCTTGTGTGCGTTTTGGCAATAAGATTGTTCCTGGTACGTCTTTATCTAGAAATATTTGATAACATGAATCCTCCTACAGATAGGCCAACAAGACTGCAAATATGTAAATCTCCACTAAACCAGGGTCCTTCTGTTATCTATGTGACGTAAGTGCTTCTTTGTGTTGTGGAGATGTCCTCATATCCCTCGGCATCAAGAATGCACCACCAAAATTGGCAGAAAACGCACTGGGGAGCCCTTTGGTAAGCTGTCTATAATCCTGGCAAAAAGCGGAAAGGCTTTTGCATACTAATAAGGTTGACGGTGTGGGGCCAAGCAGGTGGAGCTGCCTGGTGATTTGCACATTTGCATACACTCAGAAATTTAAAAGGGAGAACCATGGACTCTGCTCTCACCAGGAGAGGACAAGAAAGAACCCACTCATCAAAGTCACATACAGATTGCGCTCCAATAGATCAGCAATGCATTCATCTCTATGAAGGATTTTAGATTGTTTTTCAATATGGACTCGCTGAGTAAACACACATAATAAAAGAGGGGTGCTGCGCGGCCTCTCTCCCTGAGCCCATTTTGACCTTGGAGACCCCATCCCCTAGGGACTAGCCATAAACAACTGGAGGAGGAGGGCTATGTAGCTCCCCTCTCTGGGGCGATTTCGGCCCCAGGGACCCCATCCCCGAGGGCCAGATATGTCTGCTGGGTGACCCACAGGCCACCCAGTCTGTAATGGGACTGCGGGGGGAGCCTCAAGGCCAGAATTGCTGTTGCACACAGGGAGCTGCTAAATCAGGGGCAGTTCCTCCTTTATGGAGGAGGAGCATCACACCCTCCCGCCTGCAGCAGCAGCTGCGAAACATTTACAGTAAAAACATAATAAACTATGTTTATTATGTTTTTACTGCAAAAGGGGCAGGGCCATGGGCGTGACAGAGGAGGAGTGCACAGCACTCCCCCTCAGTGCGCATGTATGTTTGGCCGGGCATCTCCGCGGGCAAAACATACATGCTCAATAGGCTCTGTCCAACCCAGCAACGCAGTGCCGGATTGGAGAGAGCAGCCAGAGGCTCCCATTCTGCCTCGGAGCACCCAGCCAGGGAGCTCTGTCAAATCCTACCACTGCTTACATGCTGCCAGCAGCATGAAAGCAGCAGTAGGTTTGGATGTGGGGCAGGCTGGGCGCCTGAGCCTGTCCCTGCAGATGAGAAGCGGTTTGGAGGTGGCGCGGTAAAACAGGTACGTTTTTTAAAATTAATTATTTAAAAAAAATTTGGGTCGCACACCCCCCACCGCCCATTCTTCCTCCCACAAGCCGTGCCGCTCCACCCCTTCTTCTTCCAGTGAGCCGCAACTGTGCTAAACGTGCAGCTCCCTGTATACAAGAACAATCGTTTCATCTCTTTCCCTTCACACATCTCTGCGGGCAGGGAAAGAGCTGAAACCTCTGCTTTCAGTGAGCAGGAGCAATTTGACAGCTGTTGCCTGCTTGAAGTGAAGTGTTTGCTCTGACTTGGTGAGCGCTGTCAAAGTTTCTGCCAAGTCAGAGCAAACAGCTATGTCCCGGAGGTGGGCACCCCGGGACTTAGCAGGAGCTGACCCTGGGGGAGGGTGGTCCCCAGGGCCAATATTGGCTCCAGGAGGGGGACCGCATGGCCCCCGTTAGCACTGACAATTTGCCCCGGAGAGGTGGTGGTCCCTGGGGCCAGGAGTCCAGTATGGGCCCCCTCCTCATTTTATCTAGTGGCCCTGGGGAGGTGGTGGTCTCTGGGATGCAGGGGGCTGCATGGCCTCCCCACTTACTATTATTTTTAAGCCCCAGAGAGGTGGCAGTTTCCGTGGTAAGGGGCCTGCAGGACACCCTATTATAATTAACATATTTTGTACCAGGGAGGTGGTGATCCCAGGGGTACAAATAGGCCCTTGGAGGGGGCGCCCTATTTTAAATTACTTCATTTAAAGCACTGCATGCCCTGGAGCCTGGCTCACCCAGGTGCTTGATTAAAAACAGGCATGGGAGGCTGCATTTGCTTTTTTTTCGATTTATGCCACAAATACGTGAATTTTGTGAATTTGTGGCAAACATTTAAAAAAAAATGCTTTTTTGCCCTGACGGGGCTAGAGGGTCAGTGTATTCATTTTCTTTCTTTCTGCGTTTTTTCTGGGACTCAGGTGAGTCCCATAGTGGGTGCCAACACTTGCTGGTTGAAGTGTTGGCAGCCTATCAGAGATCTGCCTTTTCCTGCATAAGCTTGTTATTGTTCGTGAAGTTATCATGGAGAAACTGTAGCACTAGACATACAAATCTAGATTTCCTTAAACTTCACGACGACTACTGAACAGATTTACAAATAACAAAAAGCACAATCTGTGGAACAAAATCTACTTTTCTGCCAAATTTGGTGTAAAATCCATCCAGTGGTTTGGGCTGTAGTCATGTTCAAAACTACTATGGGAATTACCCTAAAACTTTCCATGCGCAACAAGAATTACTGGCAAGATCCGTCAAATGACACTAAAGATATAAGCAAGTCAAAAACATTTTTGCTACGGAAACATGGTCCTAACTATAACTGCTCACTGGCAACCACCAGTAGGTAATATATATATGATAATAAATATTTATTTTGTGACCAAAGTCAACACGTATTTGCCATGCATCTGCCTAGTGGCTGAGCTCACATATATCAATGAAAGCAAGACAAAGAAAAATAGCACATCATAAATGCAATGGCAATACCATAATCAATCATGGCTCACTAAATCACTGCCAAGCTTGAATATCCAGGGGACAAATACAACATTGGAGTGACTAAACTTTCATTGACATATGGAGCTCTGCTACAAGAAAGATGCATGGGATATATGCGTTAATTTTGGTCACAAAAGAAATATTTATTATTTGTTGTGGTTTACTTTCTTTGAAGCGATCATAACAAAGACTTGTGTAAATGTGACCTATGTTCCGCTTTTATTTTTGTTTATATATGGGCAAACCGGCAATATTCATTGGTACTCAATATGGTGGGGGTGGGGTTGCAGTCGTTTCACTATGTTTGTGATGACATTTGTTTTAAGGAGAATTGGGCGCTTTCACTTTGTTATCTGGCTTTGACAAAAACCGCTGGATTGAAACACATCAGCCAAAATAAAATGTTGCTGATCAAACATCTTGGATTGTGTGCTTTACTTGTGTTGGATGCGACACAGGACTTTGTGGCATATATATTACCAAGTGGTAATCGCCACTAGGTAGTTATAGTTAGGAACTAGTTTCTATATAAAAAGTGTTTTTTTGTTTTGCTAATAACTTTGGCAGCGTTTGATGAATCTTCATGAAATGCTCCCAAAAATATGACCCTCACTTCAGCGTCTGTCGAACGTTTCTGAGTGATCCGTCAAGTGGGGGATAAAAAAAGGGGGGTGTCCCAAAACACTTTTTCCCCATTCATTTTTTCCATAGGGATTTTGTACAGTGATAGCGCAGAAACCACTGGACGGAATTACACCAAATTTGGAAGGTTTAGAAAAGTGACCTTTTAATAATTTGGTGTAAATCCGTTCAGTAGTTTTAGAGAAATTAAAGAAAATCCATATTTGTATATATAGGGAAATGAAGGCTCCACGAACCGTCCCGATCTTGTGCTGAGATCTGATTGGGTGCCAACACTTCAGCAAGGAAGTGTTGAAAGCCATGTTGGGACTTGAAGTCCAGAAACATTTTCAAAAAAATAACAAAAGGGGCCTGGGTAGGGGACACTCTGACACTTTAGCCCTGGTGGTGGGGTCCCAGAGAGACCCCAGGACGAAAAAGCATTTTTTTAAAACAAATTTCAGCAGATGTCGGGCTGATCTGCCAAAAACAAAAAAGAAGTGTGGGCTCCTGCGCTTATTTTTTTGTCCCGGGGGCAATGCTATTTTAATGCTGGGGGGCTGCCCGTCCCTCCCCTGCAGCCTCTGGCACTCCTATCTCCCTAGGGCTTATAACAGCTATGATGCAGGGGCCGCGCTGCCCCATCCGCTGCCCCGGGGACCACCACCTCCCTGGGGGCTTTCATCTAATTTTATGCGGAGAGGCGTGTGGCCCCCTCACTGCCCCAGGGGACACCATCTCCCTGGGGCTTAAAACAAATATGATGGAGGGGTCACGTGACCCCTCCCGCTGCCCTGCTGACTGCCACCTCCCCAGGGCTGTACTAAAGAAGTGAAGGGGTCCATTTCCGATCCCCGCTGCCACAGAGACCACCACCTCCCTGGGCTATGAATGTTGGAGAGAGGCCACGTGGCCCCCGTCGAGGAGCCACTTATGGCCCTGGGGACCACCACCCCCCAGAGCTGGCTCCTGCTATGTCGCAGGGTGCCCACCCCTGGAACATAGCTGTTTGCTTTTGCTTGGTGGGAGCTGACCCTCACACTGAAAGTTGAGTGTTCTATTTCAGGTGTGTCTGTGGTCACTTACCTATTTTAATATATTTTAAACTTCCAAAGTTTAAGATTCATACTGAAAAGGGATCTCACTCTTTTTTTAATTTTATTTATTTAACAAATACATTTTTTTTTTATTTGTCCAGAAATATCTCATTCTAAGTATTTCATTCACCAACGCTTAAAACACTCACTATCTCTCTCCCTCTCACTTCCTTTCTCCCTCTCTCAATTTATCTTTTTTAATCTATTTCTCCTACTCACACACCCTCTCAGACACTTAAGCACCTACTCACAGGGCCACTCAGACCCTCATGCACCCACTCACAGCCCAACTCACACCCTCATGCACCCACTCACAGACCCACTCAGAGACTCACGCACCCACTCACAGACCCACTCACAGGCAGACCCACTGAAACCCTCAAGGACCCACACACAGACCCCCACAGACACTGACGCACCCACTAACACACTCATGCACCCACTCTCAAACCCAGACAGACACTCTCACAGCCAGTCTCACCCACAGATACACCCTCTCACACCTATTCTCACATCCAAAGAGACAGATGGCACCCAACAGGCCAATGAAGGCTGTAATGCTGAAACGCGTTCCTGTTGTTTTTGCTCAATAAATAATAGAGAATACATGCTCTGGAGTGCTGACCTTCTGTTTATAGCAAGAGGAAAGTGTTTATTTTAGAACACGGTGGCACGCGTTCAAATTGAGCACCACTGGCGATCTGGTGTGGAGCGACCACGCCAAATGTGTGCTTATATATATATATATATATATATATATATATATATATATATATATGTATAATCACTTAATAGTTACCTACAAGCTTTAACCTTAAGCCTTGATGCTGTTCACAGTGAGACAGGACGCGCCTTTTTTGCTCTTGGTTCCAGATTCCCACCTGGTTCCTTGCAGTTCCAGTGTGACTAATAGGGTAAATACTGGCAGTTGCCGGGCGCATATAGCAGGACTCTAGGTAGGTGGTGGTACTGGGGTGCGTCAGCGAGATGTGGCAGGCAAGCTCACCCACTAGCAGGAGGCTGACAGGAGTGGCGGTAAAGGCTCGGGCACGTCCCCGCCCACCTCTGTGAGTTTCTCCCGGCTGTTGCTGAAATGGCGCCACAAGCAGCCCCCAGCAATGGTGGGCAATGAGATATCGTGGGACTCACCAGGCTGCCAGATTTTCTGCACTCCACTCGGAACACCGCTCACCAGCTTAACCTGGCCACTCACTGTCTCAATCTGAATCTCTGGGCCTCATTTACTAGAAAGTGGTACAGCGCAGCACTGAGACAAATTTGGGAGTGCTGCTCTGTGTCACTTCAGAAACGCAGGGATGTGCCATAGTTTAGACAATAAGGCGCACCCCTGTGTTTTCCCTAGTCCTTAATTTAGCTGTCTAGCTCCAACGCAGGCACCCTTGCACCACAGTGAAAGGGTGTCTGCATTGTAGGGAATGATTGTTTATGTGCAGGAAGGTATCCCTTCCTGCATATAAACAATCAATAATGGCGATTTGTTAGCAAATTATCATTATATAACGATTTTTTATGTGCAGGAAGGGACACCTTCCTGTTCAAAAACAAGGAGAAATAAAAGTATTTCTCCTTGTTAGGCCATGATAACGCTACCCCTGGGGTGTAGATTGTTTTGACAAGCTTTTTGTTAACACATTTGTAGCAAATGCTAATGTTCTTGCCAATAACTAATAATCCCTTAGTGATATATAGATTTATCAAAATCTAAATAGTCTGTCAAATTTGCTTCTTCTGAGAGATTCTAGTCTGCTTCTTAACCCTTTCACTGCCATGGTGTTTGTGTCTGCGATGGATCTTACTTAAAAAACTTGGCATTAGGTTGTTCAAGCATTTATACCTCGTTGGTCCCTTTTTCTACCCATACAGACATGTTTTTTGGCACACACAGGCCTATGTGTTGGTGCAGAGCTTGCATCAATATGGCACTGCAGTCTGCAGGTATAATGAAAATGGAGAATAGTATTTGAATTTTTTTAGCACTTTGCTCAATATATTGTTGCATTTCTCAAATAGGGAAAAGTAAATCCTGAAACACTCTATAGAAATGTCGTTCTAAATTCCTGGAGGTAAACAATACCAAATAACTGTAGTTTTTCCTTGGTAATGTAATTTGCACAATTCACAAAAATGTGGCAGAAATACTGTTTTGGTAAACTGTTCACTTAATAACAGTTATCACACTTAGGACTCTATGGAGACTATAAGCTATATCTCTCTATTTGTGTGTGAACTAAGGAATCTAAAGGTGCAAGTCAGACTTCTTTGCCCTGAATGACTGGGCAGTACAACCAACTGACCATTTTTTCTCAAAATACGGTAATTCCTTTCAATCTTCCTGTTGGAAAATGAATTATTGGTAAGGGCAGGTAAGTACCTACACTTAGCAATAGGCCACTAACCTCCACGTAGGTCCAGTCAGGTCTCAATAAATTAAACCCAGCTCAACCCTTTATAGCTTTGCAACGAGCGACAAGGCTTAACTTAAGAGACAAATGTGTAAAGCATTTAAAAATCACAAAACAGTAAATAGGTAAAACACAAAACACAATAAAAATCCAACACCAATTTATAAAACTGGATTATAGTTTTATCTTTAAAATGACACCAATACAGTTAAAATCGGATAAGGGATACCGGAGATATGAATTTTTAAAGAATTGATGCTTTCTAGCGCATAGAAGCAACCAATGCTCAAAGGGTTAAACAAGGTCACACTGGAAAGGAACAAAGTCCAGAGTTCAGGCCACCCATGAGGTAACACTGTCACACTTACTTTCAGAAGTGTTTCTTGATTTAGGAAAGTGGTCCACAGCACCAGCCAGGGGTTCAAAGGCTCTGGTTTGCCTCTCGGGAACTGCAACTCCCACAATGCACCTCTTCAACTTATGGAGTTGCTCAGATGTCTCCAAACTTTTAGATCTTATTCCAGAGGTCCTTTTTGGGTCCTGGCACCCCTTTTGCTGTCTAGAGCGGGGAGCTACCACCTCCTGTGGTAGACACCCTCCTTCCACTCTCCCTTCTGTCAATGCAGAGGCAACACCCTGCAGCTGGACAGCTGCCTGACTACTCAGGACTTCCTTGGGGTCAGGTGAAACCTCACCAGTGCCAACTCTGGGCTCCCCCCCTACTGGGGCAGAATGCCTTTGGCTCCCTGGAACTCTCTTTAAGTGTGGCCTACCCTTCCTTTTCTTCATCCCTTTTCTTGGGAACCCTGTCTCCCAACTGTAGGGATCAGCTCCCCAGGACTTTGGTTGGGGGGGGGCACCTTGGGTGACCGCCCCAATTGGGAGGTCATTGCCCAGGATACAATCTAGGGGGAGTTCAGCACTGACTACCACCCTAAACCAGTCAAGGATACCCTCCATCTCTAGGGGCACTATGGCTACAGGTTTGGAGGTGACCGCCCATGGGGCTATCCTGACTCTCCTTGTCTCCCCTGGGACATGCATGTCTTGGATCACCAACCGGTCACTCACTATGGTGTAACCGGCCCAGTGGCTCTCAGACCAGTGGTAGGGATCCCATTTACCTGACTGGGGTGAAAGTGCCCACTCCCACCCTCAGGGATCACCAGCTTACAATCTGGTCCTGTCTCCCAGCCCAATGCTATGAGGACTTCATCATCTGAGGAGTCCTCCTTAATGGCTACACTGGACAGCTCAGTGCTAACCACCTTCCTTGGACAGGCTGCATCTCCTCTGAAGTGACCTGTCTGCTGACAGTCAAAGTAAGCCTTATTGTCGAAGAGCTTTTTCAACCCTAGGTCTCCCTGCCTCTGCTTGTCAGAGTGGAAGTGGGATTTACACCCCTCCTTCTTAGTATTCTGGGGTACAGAGGGAGTCTCTGTGGTGGGCTTACCATCTCCCTCCTTAGGGTTTTGGGGACCTGACCCCCACTTCTTGAAGTCTCTCCCCTGGGGCTTGACAACCATCCTGTTTCTTAACCACTCATCAGCTGCCACCCCAGCTTAGAGTGCACTAGATGTTGGGGTATCCTTTCTTGGATGCAATTGGTCAAGATGTGCTCTCTCATGATCAAATTGTATAACCCCTCATAAGTATTGACTTTGTTATCATGGATCCAGCCCTTTAGTGCCTTAAGTGAGGTGTCTACAAAATCAACCCAAGACTGGATATTGGCCTTTGTGGGTGTCCCTGAACGTCAACCTGTACTACTCTGGAGTCAGACCAAACTTCTTGGTTAAGCACCTCTTCATACTAGGGTACGAATCTGCCTCCTCCCCACTTAAGGTTAGAAGCCTATCCCTTCCAGAGTTGGGGACCAACTCCTGTAGAAGAGAACCCCGGTATTGAGGCCTAACCTTTCTCATTTGGAGTGCCCTCTCAAAGGTCTCCAAACACCTGTCTATGTCATCCCCCTATACATAAGCAGGAACCACCTCCTTGTGTAGTCTGGGACAAAAACCCTCCACCCATGGACACCTCAACTTTTCTGTCGCTGCCACCATCTCTCTGTTCAATCCTTGCCCACTTCTCCTTTTCTATGGCCAACTTCTCTGCCCAGAAAGCTATGAAGGCTACCTGGGCCTCACGTTCCCTTTCCCTGAGGTCCAGTTCTGCTTCCTCTTGGTCTGATGCCATAGACCCTCCCCTCCCACTCGCTCTGGATGGGGCCCTAGCTGCTGGGATTACAGTGAGGAAATCATCTCCTCCTCCTGGAGGTTGGAGAGGACATCTTCCCTCTCCCTTCCTACTTCTGAAGCTTCCTCTGTCTCTTTCTGCGCTACCCAGGCTTCAAGGGACTTAACCATCACAGCCTTCCTAAGGTTGTTAGCAGCAGGTAATCCCCTCTTTCTCCACTATACCCTAAGCCCAGCTGCAGTAAGTGTGGGTAGGCTAGCCACATGAAGCTCCATGGTCTCCCTTAAGTTTTGTGTCACTTAAAAAAACGTTGGCACCAATTGATCAGAACAATTTAGAAAAATCAAAAATGAAGTAATTAAAACAATTAGTCCAAGTTTGAAAAATCAAAAATACTTTTGGTCTAGATCAATTTAGAGGATTTTTAACATATTTCACTTAAAACTGTAGCCTGATATTACACACAAGTACTGGATCCCACCACTGTGCACTAAAAAGGTATATGCCTTACCATATACTAGGGACTGATAGGTAGGTTTACATAGCCAATTATAATTAGCCTAATTTGCATACTGATTTTACACAGAGCACAGGCGCTGGGACTGGTTAGCAGTACCCAGGGCACCATCAGAGTCAGGAAAACACCAGCAAAAAGTGAAAAATGGGGACAAAAAGTTAGGGGGCCTCTGTAATCAGCCTTTTTTTCTCAAACTTCCT
This sequence comes from Pleurodeles waltl, assembly GCF_031143425.1. Classification (NCBI taxonomy): domain Eukaryota; kingdom Metazoa; phylum Chordata; class Amphibia; order Caudata; family Salamandridae; genus Pleurodeles; species Pleurodeles waltl. Next base: position 1,734,141,336 of record NC_090444.1, read on the forward strand.
CACACACACATACCCCTGCCACGGCTTCACCACCAACATTGCTCCACTGGGTCTTCTGACCATGGGAATCTCACAATCAATAACTGAGTGTAGTGCTTTTTGGAAATTTGGAGACCAGCTTTAAGAGAAATGCTGCTTTGAGAGACCTGTCTTATCATCACAGATATCACCCTTTATGGAAACACAGTGAAATTATGTTTTAAATATCTACATATCATAATGGCCTACTGCTGGGTGCCAGGCTGTCCTTGCCTGACTAGCTGGCAGGGACAACAGTCTAAACAAGACAGGTGTCATAGTTTCAACATTCCAAAATATGGGGGGTTTCCTTCAGTGTGTCGCACAAGGAAACACCAGAAACTTGCCAGCATTGTCTCAAATCAGTGTTCTTGACAGGTCTTCTGACTGTGAGGTTATCAGATGTGAGTGTTTTCCATGGAGGTGAGCTGGGATCAACACACTAGGATACATGGAATGTTTTTGGTGGAGGGAGAATCCATGAGAATGTCAGTATTTGGGCTCAGGGCTGTCCGGAACCTAGGGGATTCAATCAACTCCCAACATTTCTGGAAACTAGAGATACATAGGAATCCATGGTAATTTGGCTTGCATAAATACCAACAATTTTTTGCCCAGGATTCCTTGCAAATCCTAAATACTGGGTGAAAGAAATCACAGTTATTTCTGTTTCCTGGGAAATACAACTGCAGAATGTCAGGCAAATGGCAAACGTACCACCAGTAATGTTTCTGCACATCTACTGATAAAAATGATATGTGACATAGGTGGGTAGGTCTGGAGTACTGAACAGCAATAAGACAAAATTGTGACCATGTGAGGACACATTTACACTATATTGTCTTCTCATTGTCTCTTCCTAGTAATATATTGACACACACATGCAAGGTACTGTTTTTATTGCTGGTAGTGTGGAGGTTTTAGTGGGAAGGGAGTTCTGCTTCTCCCCACCTGTTCTGGAGATTTATATGACAGAGGAAAACATTTTCCTAAGCAATGCTGGACAACTGGGGATTTCTGGATCTAAAAATATGGTGGTATCCTTGTAGGTCACACCACCCCGGACACCTCCAGTTTTCTAGTTTTATAAAAATGGTTGTGATTGGTAGGTTTCATTGGGTGCTGTAAGACTGCATGGCCTAAACTGTCCCCATTTGGAAGCAGGATATTTAACATTTTTTCCTAAGCAAAGAAAACTGCAAATGATGTCATTGCTCCTTGCTGGGTTGCAGAGGGCATGTGTATGTTCCCCTGCAAGGAGCCAGATGCTGTTTGGAATAAAAAAATCCAACCAGCATCTGTTATCATTTCTGGGATGAGGGACTACGTGCCTGCTCCTTTGAGGGGAGCCGAGTGGTGTTTGGATTTTTTCTTTAGCTAAGAAAAAAGCCTACAGCATCAAGACTCCTCACTGGGATACAGAGATGATTGTTTACCTCCCAGCCAGGACCCTGATGAGGTTTGGATTTTTTCTGAGGTGAATAGTTTATTGTTATTTGATGGAGCACAGAACTGTGGGCCTGATTTAGATGTTGGCGAACTGAATACTCTGTCACAAACATGACGGATATCCCGTCTGCCGTATGATGATCCCCATAGGATATAATGGGATCAACTGGTTCAAGGAGGGACTCAATGTTTGCTACAGGAGAAACATTGCTAACCAGAGTCCCCTACACCAATTCCTGAAGAAACTGACTAGCTGACCACTGTCCAGTGGCCAAATTGGAGTTTGTGCCAGGTGCATTCTGGGAGTTGTAGTCCGCACCCTCAAGGAGCATCTCAGACCTTCTGGAACCTTGGGTTAAGCTGTGGACCTTAAAAGAACCTTAAAAGAACATCTGGGAGAAGATCCAGAAGTTTGGAGAACTTTGGAGAACTTTTTGAAAAAAGCTCCATCAAGGGACCGACCCACCGCAGCAACCCTAGCTGGCTTGCCTCAACCCGGCCTGATTTGCAAGTTCGCCCCAGTGCAGAAAATCTACCAAAAAGTGACTAAGTCTGAACGTAGAAAGTTGATCGGGACCTCCCAAGCAGTGTATCTGAAGAGGGCTCCAAGGACGTTGGATCAAGATTCAGGTTTACCCCGGTCAAGGGATTTTCGTCTCGAAAAATCGTCTAAGTCCGTAGGTAAAAATCTCTTCGGAGGGCTCCCGCGACGCGTATCCGAGGAAGAGTTCCAGGAGGTTGGATTGGACTGGCGCCGTGGTCCCGCTGAAGAAAATCTCCAGAAAAACGACTAAGTCCTAAGGTAAACTTTTGACCGAGGCCTCCCGTGGGCTGTAGCTGAGCAGGGCTCCACAGCAGTCAGCCTTAAACTTTGACTTTGCTCCGGTCGCGGTCCAACCAGGTGACCAGATTGGCACTATTCGTTTCTAAGTGCTAAAAAGCATTAATTATTTAAAAAATCATATCCCTGGTTCCCTTTATCTGATTTTATTCATTTTGGTGTCATTTTAAAGCTACAAAATATCTCCATTTTTATAAAAATGGTTTCAGATTTTTAAACTGTTTCCTGTGTTTTATTTAATTACTGTTTTGTGATATTTGGATGCTTTACGATTTGTCTCCTAAGTTAAGCCTTGTCGCTCATTGCCAAGCTACCACGGGTGAGCTGGGTTTCATTTATTGAGACCTAACTGGACTCAAGTGGAGATACTTACCTGCCCTTATCAATAACCCATTTTTCAACACTTATCTCCTTTTTTCTGGTCAACTTCTTTATCGTTCTACAGTTTTATTTACAGCAAACCCTTAAACTAAAACAGATAACCTCCAAATGTTTTAATAGAAGAAATAGACCAAGTAGACAAATAATAATTATAATAGCAGGTATTAGTATAATTTTTACTAAGCCACAACCCACACCACCAAAATATTCATCAATCCTTGCAAATCCTTAGCCAGTCATACTGACGCATGAACATATTGTTTCCATGCACCAGTCGCTACCAAAGTGTTAGCTTTATGAGAAATACAATTTATATTATTACTTTATCTAATAATTAGCATGCTATATCAGGCACAAATGGCCAGCAGTGCTGGACCTTTACTACATCGCATACACCACCTTCCTTCTCAAGAGGAATGTCTAAAGCAAGGTGATTCTGAAAAACCTCTGTACAAATGCACCTGCAGTATTAGTAGCAACATGATGCACTAAAGTAAATAACTTTCTAATAGCCACATTATTTAAAGCCACACTGCAGTAAAGTGTCCTTTTTTATGGTCACCCCCAAACCTTTTGCCCCAACGCTGTGGGTAATGACCTTGAAAGGGCACTGAAGCCTGCTAACCAGGCCCCAGTCCTCTCTATCTAAATTTAAAATGTATAAATTGGTCTCCCCGAAAGGCAAGGAATTTAACGCCCTTATAAGTCCCTAGCTTATGGTAGTAGTGGTTCCCAGTGCATGGGTGTTGAAGAGGCCACCACGGCCTGAAGCACTGACTGTGCAATTGTGAGTGACCCAAGTAAACAGATGTCATCAGGCCTGCCACTGTAGACTGTAAACTGCTCGAACTCGCCCTTGCCCACACCGTGTGTGGCATGGTCATGGCACTGCTTTTAATATATGCCAGACACCCCTAATTTTTCAGCACCGGTGGCTCCTGTGTTCAGTGCCAAAGGCAGCCAGCAAACCTCTGCACCTGGGCCCCATGAGCCAGTTCTGAATGTGAAGCTTGGTCTTGGGGCCTGCATCACCTTAACTACCAGTGGATTCCACTAAACTCACTCTGCAAGTGACAGATTGTCACAAGTGGTTTTCTCCATTGACCGCAATGGCAAACTTTGACAGCTTGTAAAGTACTGATTTATTTTTCTCTCTAAAAATCCATAACTCAGGTTATATGTGTCTGATTGACTTCATTTTAGTGTTTAAATTAATATACAGACCTGCTCTATTTTTATAAATTGGTGTTGGTTTCCTTTCGAGTCATGTCATTTACTTATCATCCATGTTGGTACTCTGAAATGCTTCACACATGTTCCTCTAGTAAACACAGCAAATATATCCATTAACACTTGACCAAACCCACGTTTCACTCTTTTAAGATTTTAATCATCTCATAAGGCTCATCTACATGATACACTCTTGGAAAGACTAACACAAGATAGCAGGAACCCAAGTACTTGGAACATTAAAATTAAGTGTTTTATCAGAGATATGACACTTGCCCCTAAATATTGGTTTCATCACCCAACATATAATCCCTGTCAACATGTAATTTTATCTGTACACACTTGTCCCAATCATTTCTGGTTTCCCACTCATCATGTTTCGCACGCATCATGCATATAACTCCTATCTTCCTCTGATGAATTTCAAAAATTTTGCTCGGCTTCTTCCTGTAATCCAATCCACTTTACTTCTGCAGCATTTTTACAATTGGCACTCTTCTTTCATAAATTCTCTTATAAAGTTATCTTCTGCAGCAACCAACCTAGACACACATTTCTTAATATTTTGTTAAATAGCTAGGTAAACCTTCATCCACATCCTGCTCCTGCAGTATGTCCTACTCCAATAACATTGGCAGAAAGATGCTGCAATAAATACAAATGAAAGAGAGTTGCAATTATGTTATGCCTTCTGAAATATAAGATTTTATTGAAGGAGGAGCTAATTGACAGAAGAATTTGTCTTAAAATTTCCAACAGAAACATCTCCATGACCTAATCTACTGTCTCGTATAACATTGCTGTATTATGGCTCATTTTTATCTTTAGAAGCATGCCGAAGAGGAGAATACAGATTCACTAATACTTTGATCAATATTAATATTATAATTGTTTTTTAAATATCTTGATGCCTAGCAAAATTCTTGTTTGCAAATAGCAATCTTTAATGCAGAAACACTTTTAGAAACAAAATCTGAATATCTAAACATAGTGAAGAAATTTCAAAAATAAATTCTTCAAAATTAGTAATTTCAGTTGCCAAAGATAAGCAAATGCAAGCATATATGGGCATATAATTCAGCAGTCCATATAATTTAATGCGGGCTCAAAGCTATCCTTAGCTAGAGTCTAAGGTGCACTATTCTTCTTCTTCAATGGGGGCATTACTATTAAAAATAAATGCATAAACAATCTCTAACTACAACTCTAATATAAGTTAGTTGGGTTAAGTTATGCTGCCACATTATGAACAATTATCAATCAAATTTCTTCTCATTTCCTGTCCATTCATGGAGGTTCATCCAAAGAAAGCAATATTCTCTCAAATAAATGTCCCTTTGTTCTTAATATATCTTTGCCAAATATACCCATTCAGGAGTTGTAGACTTCTTGTTTGGCACTTTTACTCCTGTTGATCTTCTGACTTCAGGCTTTTCAAAATCTCTCTCACTGGTTCAGATGACTTTGCTCCATCTTTCTTCAAATTTTAACTCTGTGCAATGCTCCTTTAATAAAATCCAGATTTTCTGCCGACCAGGCTGTGAAAAATATAAATTTCATGGCAAGACCCAGAGGCTAACATGCAAGTTTAAAGCTTTTCTAATAAACAACTTGCCACATTCACAACAGGTTTGAAATAAAATCTTCTAAAAGTCACATCTTTGGACCAATCTGCACACCTCAAAATGTCTTGTAGTGAACATCCCATTATAAAAGCCTTAGAGACATCGCTCCTGTCAATGAATGAGCTTCAAACATACATCTACACCTGCTCTCTCATTACTTCTTTCACCCATTTCATAAGCATTGGAGAAGACACTGCATTATATGGTTTCTTGAACGAATTTAGTAATTGATTCACTCCCTGTGGTCTGGCCACTGAAGTTCTTTTCTCATACTCTTTCACACACTTTAGCATGCATTAACTCTCTTTTTCACAGAAAAATGGATAAAATATAGAATTTTCTTTTTTTTTCTCAGATAGAAGCACACCTCCCTCAGGAAAAAAAGTCCTGCTGTTACATCAAGGGCTCGCACATCTGATACCGTCCTGAATAAAATCAAACACAATAAAGTTGGCAGTTTCAGACATAAATCCCTCAAAGACAAAATCTCATTTGATTCCTAATTGTCCAAGAAATTCAAGACTTTTGAAACGCACCAAAATGAATTATACCTGGGTACTGGTGTTTTGCAATTGTAATGCTTCTCTTTAATTTTGTTACCAAAACTTCCTGTCCCACCGATACACCATTGACCAACACATGACCTGCAGCAGTCTTTGATCTGTATACATTTACAGACCTGTAAGACAATCTGCCTTTATACTTTTCTGGTAAATAATTTACTACTTCCAATGAAAACGCTGAAATGAGATCAAAATCCCTCTCAAAGCACCAAGAAACCTTTTTCTGCCAAGCCAATCAACACATTTTTCTTGTTCCTGGAGCTCAGGATTCTTTAGTAAGTGATGAAGCCTGCTGTGAGAGGCCTGGCACCTCCCAAACCCTCCTGAAATTCTTCATGTTATCAGCTTCAATTGCCCTGTCAAAACCAATTTGTGAATTTCTCCAGCTGTGCCTGCAATATTTCTACAAACATTGGCAACAGAACTTGAAAGTCCATTGATAATTCCAGCAGAACAGGGAACCACACCTGTACTCTCCAAAGTGGAGTTATCACCACTGTTATCTGTTTCAACTTACAAACCATCATGGTCACTCGAGCAATCATCGAGAAAGTAGAAAACGCGTAAGGACTGAAATCTCGCCAATCCTGCCTAAAAGATCTATCATTGACAACTCCAGACCTGGGTGCCAACTGAAATAACTTTCCCACTGAGCATTCAGTCTTTTTGCAAACAGATTCATTCCAAAAAGACCCCTTATTCTCTCTACCTATAAGAAAACTGTCTTGTTCAATCTCCAATTGTTTGTAATCTTAAAATTCTGAGAAAACTAATCTGCCACCACATTGCTCATCCCTGGAATGTGTTCCGCCTGAACAAAAACCCTACTTTTAAGTCAATATTCCCAGACAGCCTTAGCTAGAGCTATCAAGTCCTTTGATTTTGGACCCCCTACTTGTTTACATATCCAACTGCTGACATGTTGTCCATCTGTAAGAGCACTGAACAAATCATTTTGTTTCCTGTAAAACATTTTAGCGCAAATGATCCTGCCAGAAACTCTAGACAATTTATATGCATCTTTTTCTCCTCCTCTGTCCTACGATCCCCTGTTGAAACTGTATCACAACGTGCACCCACAACCATATAGACTTGCGTCCAAATCTATTATAAACTCTGTATTCTCTCTGAATATTGCTCTCCCACCCCAGGCTTCCATTTTCCACAACCAACATCTGAGATCTTCTCTCACTTCCTCTGAAAGAATAACCTTCTCGGAATATCTCAGACCACTCCTCAGATGCAAGGTCTTTAGTCTCTCTGATGCACAATAATTCAAAGGTATATGAAAAAAGCCTGGATCGTTGAAGATAAAAGACCAACCAGATGTGACAACATCCTCAGTGAAATATGATCTTGCTGCAAAACTCCCTCAATTTCCTTCTTTATTCTTTTTAATTTCTCTTTTGGAAGTTTCAAAACCCCATCAACTGTGCTTACCAAAAATCCTTAAAACTGTGTTTACTGATTTGGAACTAAACAAGACTTCTGTTTGTTGACCGCAAACCCCAAATAAATCTTCTAATAACTTGACTGCCATAATCATGTAATCCTTTATTCTTTCTCTGCTCTGATTTATGATCAGAATGTTGTTTAGATATATGATCAATCAGACACCTCTGTCCCTCAGGAAAAACACCACTGGATACAGAATACTTGTAAAACAACACAGGGTCGATGAAAGGCCATTAGGAAGACAAACTAATTTCCACATCTTTATGCCTTACCTGAATTTGAGATATTTCTGATGAGGTTCCCACATTGAAACTATCAGATAATCATCCTTTAAATCTAAATGAGTCAACCAATCTCCTGTCTGCAATATGTCTCTCAATGTGAGTTTCTTGCATCTTGAAATGGTGATACACTACTCCATTGTTTACATTTATAACTGGCTTCTTACCCTTGTCTTTTTTCTCTACAAAGAAAATATTGGTCACAAATCCTCCCTGTTACTGGGACATTTCTACAATGGACCCTTTCTCCCTTAACTCTAGTACATCTTTGTCTACTAATTTTTAAAGGTCTGCACCCTAATTACACTCCTTTTGGAATCCAAGCTTGAACTGGCCTTTCTATAAAATTGTTGCGGTAACCCTGCATCTTTTCTAGAACCCAAGGATCCCCTGTTATCTGAATCTAATTGTGATAAAATAGGATAAGTATGCTGTCAAGTTTTAACAGAATTGCAGAAAGGTCGGACCATACCTGATTCTCAGAAACAATGTTCTCCACAACCTTTTCACCCCCTAAGTCACTGATGTTGAGGATAAGAACTTGAAGATCTTCACAAACCTTGTCCGTAGGAAGGGGCACATCCTTGGGAAAACAAACTACTCGCAATTCCCTGACCTCAACCAGGAAAATGACCCCTTGTTCTCCCAGCCTAAGCAAAACCATGTTCATTGAAGATTCTTTTAATATCATGTTAGGAATTGTGGATAAGAGCATGCCCTCACAAACTTAGACCTCAATTTGATAAATTAATCACCATAAAGAAGACCTTTGGCTGAATCCCATGCCTTACTGATTTCAAGGTCCGCCAACTTTGGGTCTATCTTCAGCAGGATACTTTTCCTGTGTTCTACTGAAAGAGCAGCATTTGCATTGCCCAACAGAAAAAAACTACATGTTGAACACATTGACGTAATTCCTTTACATCACAATGAACTTTGCTCACATGAGCCTCTTCCTCCATATCAAAACAATTGTCAGTGGACTGATTACATCTGACAGCCTGTTCTGACACATAGGTAAGCCTTTCTCTAAGTTCTTACGCGAGTCACAACCTCCTTTACCAATAAAAGCCAAAATCTTAGTATCCAATTCTGAAGTCTCCATAACCTTATCCTCTAATGAATGTCTAGGGCAGTGAGATCTCAACCTGGCCCTGCCTTCCTTAGGAATGTACTTTCTAAGCCACATATGCACATAATCCACAACATGCTCTACTGGAGTCTATTCTGAAGAAAGAGAGTGCTTAATTAAAAATGTTTCAAACACAGAGTCCCCTAACAGATCTGTTCCTACTTCAGGGTTATTACTATTTTCACTTTCTTTAATCTCCTTTCCCTTTGTAACTTCTTCGCACCCCAAATCCTAGTCAAACTCAGATGAGCAACTCAACTCAACCTCAGTGCTTTCTGAAGACTCATCGCACTGAACCACAGAGTGCTTTCCACCCTTTTTTGTATTTTGCAATTCTTTCTCTGGGCCTTTGATTCGACCCCCATGTGTGTTCTTGATACTTCCATGACTTGTCCTCAGCCACCATGATCTGCCACCTCAGATTTTCTCCTCTTTGTGTATGAAAATTCCACTTTAACCCTGTTCTACATTTGAGAAATCTCCCCTGCTGACCAGAATTTCTCCTCTTCTGAACCAAACTTTTTACTCAGAATAGATTCTAACTTCCTCTCCATTCTAATGCCAATGTCAAATTCCATATTTTCTAAAGCCACACTTAATTTCTCTTCTAACAAATCCTCCTCTCCCAAATGGGTTCTACCTTCACTCATCTTCTTAATGTGCTTATTTAAAAGAAATCAACAGAAATGCCAAACCTATGCCATTAAGGGCTCCGAACAAGGAAAGGCTCAATGTTTATATAATAAAAAAAATCCCAAAGACATTAAGAACAGAACCACAATAAAACTTCTACAATGAAGTATGTTCTGATAAACATTTATATGAGAAAGTGAACCCTGATCAGACATGATCTTGATTGTAATCCGGGACATTTAAAAGGCTGCTTCCTGTCCTGTGGTTTGAGCAGAAGGCTGGAGGTTGGATGTTTAGAATGTGATTACCTTTGAACAGAGCTGGGAGGGGGCAAGTTTTTTTAAATTATTGTTTCAATCCGCAGGAGGTGCCCAATGGAGTAATAGTATTTTGGGGCTGGATTGATCTAGCACTGTCTTTTTGGAGAGCCATGGCTATGGAGTATTTTATTGGGCAGGGAAATTCCCCAGATTGAAGATACATATGACTATTCTAAGAAACAGGGGAATGGATTAGTGTGTTTTAAAGAGAGATCTGCCAAGATGTAGCTCCATCTGTAGCCCTGAAAAGTGTGGTGATTTTATCCCAGGACACTTATGGAAAACTATGGAAAACATAATATCTGTGCCAGAATTGTTCTGCTATTGTGGGTGTCTGGACTGTCGTAATAGGGAAGTTGTGGCAATGTTCTTTCAGATTTTGTGTATGTTTTCAATGAAAAAGCGAAAAGCCTGTAAGGGACAGGCTGTGTACATTATTTAGGGGCATTTCTGTAGAGGGAAGCATGTGCTTACTGTGTTGGATATAGCGATGTGCAGTGATAGCAAAGCCAGATGGTAGAAATTATGATGTTGAGTGAGATGTGGTTTTCAGAGAGACTATTTTGTTTTATAGAGTAGAGGTCAGACTTAAGAGTGTGGTGATGTTAAGGTCAGAGGTATGTCAGGCATTTCGTTCCACCATTTCTAGTCAAAAGCCATTGATGTGGGCAAGGATTTAAGGGTAATTTCCATGTTGACAATTTGTCAAGTATCCATGAATTCTCTGCAGGATCAGCCTTCAAGCACAAGTTGAAGTTGCCTCTGAATAGGTGGAGATTGAATATGAAGATAATTGTTAAGAGTGCAGAGAAATCTTCAAAAAGGATTGCTCAAAATTTGGGGTGAAGGTACTTTCATGTTTTCAGGATGAATTTAGATAGATTTGGTATAACAGATTGGCATTATGATAATGTGACGCCTACACTTAAGAATTAAAGCTACTCCTCTGCCTTTTCATCATTGCTCGTTAGCATTGATGAGTACATACTTCTGTGGAACTACATATTCAATTAGGTTTTAAGCAATGTTTCTGATATGAGGATGCTAAGAGGATTACATAAATTGAGACTTGGACATTAAGATACTGTTTGATAGTGGACTTTGCCTTCATTAAGCAGCTTTTGATGTTCTCATCAATTCTTTGTTAAAAGTTCTTCCTAATCTCTGCAGGGAAGGAGATGTGATTTGAGGATTGAGTGGTGTAACATAAACTTTTTTAGGGTCTCATGGGACATGTAACCAGTTCATCATTGCTGAATATGGTATGAAAAGAGTGTTGGAAAAGCAATGGCATATGCACCTGTTAACTGCAGTTGTATAGTTTGTAATCATAGTGTATGTTTCATTTATTTACTTGTCTTCTGATACTAAATTCACTATAACTGCAGGCTGTACTCCTCTAAGGTGTAATGTTTGGACACCCCAAAGAGAATCAGAGCAGCCTCTTCACAAGAGCTATGTATAAAAACAATTTGGAGATCTGTCTTGTAAAGATTTGGTTGTGGTGGGAGAGTGGTGAATAATGCTGAACCTAGAGCATAGAAAGCGTTCAAATCTTTACTGCTATTCTTGGACATGGTTTCACTTGTAAGCTCATTAAGGTGTGAAAAGTATGATGTATCATAATTATCACCGCTGATACAGGGGTGCGTCTCTTGCTGCCAACAACAAGCAGTGTGAACGTTAGTGGTGCGGTGATAAAGTTTACGTTAAGGCAGAACAAAGCAGCAAAAATTTGACAGTAGTGCAAGTGTCTCGGTTTTCCTTTATAAAGGGCCCTTAACTTGGGACCTGTTCAAACCAAAAAGAGAAGACACCTTTATTTGCCATGAAGCAATTCCCCAAAAATATAAAATACTAGTAGTTATTTGTGAAGTCTTTGCTCATGGTTCAAACTGACATAATGCAACGCAAAGAGATGTAGGCATTGCCTTTATTTACATACAAATAAAAAATGAGGGCCCATATTTATGGGCGATTGGTGTAGAGAAGTGCCCCAAGTATTCCTGCTGCGCTGCCCTACCCCAATGTGAATGGACAGGAATGCACTGTATTTCTGAAATACAGTGCATTCCTGTCCTTTCCCCCTGTGCTGGCACACAATTTGATGACTAGTGTCAACGCAGGCGGGCTTCATTGTGGCGACAGGGTGTCTGCACTGCATGCAGGATTGTTTTTGTGCAGGGAGGGGCACCTTCCTGCACACAAACCATCCAGAGAGGTGTGTCCCTCTTTCTATGTGTACTGCAGAATGCAACACACATGGAAAGAGAAAAAAACGACTAGAAATACAAATATTTCTTCTCGTTATGCCACCCCTGAGGAGGCGTAAGGTTTTGGTGCTGCCCCAGAGCTACGTCATTAAGTAAATCTGGGTCAGCGTCACAAAATCCATGGGTGTTGCTTGGGAAAATCCACTGCAACACCCCTGTAAAACCCCCGAATGCAGAGAAAAGCAAAACATTGACTTGCGCTGCTTTGCCCTACTCTGTATCTATGAGGCAATGAAAACCCATGCAAAGTGGCTTTGTGTGGCCTCATAGATATGATTGGAAGACTTGCATAGCCGGAGCGTCAAGAAGTGAAAGCCTCTCGTAAATATGCCCCTAGGTGCGGCGCAAAATTGGGCACTGCCACACAAGCGCTTTCACAGCCCTTAGTAAATAAACACCCAAGCCTATATTTATGGGCTTTTGCCCACAGGACACTGCAGCAAGTCATCCTGCTGCGCTGCCCAATGTCAAGGGAAAGGGAAGGAATTAACCATATTTAAGCAATATGGCGCATACCTGTCCTTTCCCGCTGTGCTGGTGCCGTTTTAGCAGCCTAGCACCAACTCAGACACATGTGTACCATTGTGCGAGGGTGTCTGCGTTGCAGGCAGGATTGTTTTTGTGCAGGAAGGGGCCCCTTTCTGCAAAAAAACAATCCTGGGATGCGTTTCCCTTTTTCTATGTGTGCTGCAAAACGAGGAAAAATAAAGATACTTCTCCTAGCCGAACCTTCCCTGGGGATACAGAAGGTTTTGACACATCCCCAGGTTTACAAGCTCTTGTAAATCTGGCGACGTTCAAAATCCATGGGTGTTGCATGGGAACTGCCACCGCAATGCCTATGCAATGCCTCTATTGAGCAGAGTAAGGCAACGCAGCGATTTGTGCTGCCTTGCCTCACTCTATATGTAAGAGGCCATTCAAAGCCATGCAACGTGGCTTTGCATGGCCTCAAAGATATGAGTTTCAAGGTTTGTGCCACTGTTGTGTCACAAAAAGTGGCGCAACATCAGCACAAAGAGCTTATAATTATGCCCCCTACTTTGTTGTGTAGCTATAAAAAATAGTATGTCAAGCAGAAAAAAATAAAGTCTGTCATTAGATATGATTAAGGCAGCTTCTCTCTCCTCTGTGCACAGAATTACTTGGTTAATTTTGTAATTAGAATTTAAATACCTTTTTGGAAAGGATAACATGTATTGTGTAGAGTGGTCAAGCAATTTCCTCTTGAAAATCGATTATCAACATGATGCATACATGGATAAACACATTGATAATGCAAGTAATAGTTGAAAAAATGCGACATATGCTGATGTCTATAAAGGTAAATAATTTTCGTTTTTGTACCTAGAAAAGGTCCAGGAAGAGATTGACAGGGTGGTAGGCTCCGAACACCCTAACATGGGACATCGGAAGCTTATGCCCTACACAGATGCAGTCATACATGAGGTGCAGAGATTTGGCAACATTTTGCCTTTAAATTTTCCGCGTGAGACGACAGTGGATGTCATCTTCAAGGGCTATTTTATACCAAAGGTAGGACTTCATTGATAATTTCCACAATTTCCTACAAAAGGCCGTGTATACTGATGTGTTTGTAAATAAAAACATTGTTTCGACTTTAGCGCCATCTATTTTCCTTGTTTATGGTACAGGGTTGAACCCTAGGCTTCTTCTATAGCGGGTATGAGCTGATCATGCATAGCAGGAAGCAATAATACAAAACAAGTCACACACCTTCAGCCATTTCCAAAATATATGATATCCATTAAAAAAACAAGTTAGCAGTAAAGTAATCCGAATGGGAAAAATTATGCTTAATCAGCAAAACCTGCCAGCGAGTGTGGCATAACCAAATGTATTGAAATCTCATTGGCCTACTGGGTCGGACTGCCTTTTGGCTTAAAATTCAAAATTGAAATTTGTGTGCTTTATTTTTTGGTCTTCGTCACAGACTTTTTTTTAGGTTCTGGCAGCACTAACTTTCTGCAGGGATTCTTTCTTTTATTTTGTTTGCATTTTAATTTTACTGTTCTAACACAGCCGTCTATCATGTTATAATTACAAAATAAAAATGGCTGATTTGCGGTTTTCTCAATATGCTGAGCGCAGCTTCGAAATTTTAATGAATATTCATACCACTTTACAAGATGTATTTTTAAAATGAATTGTTCTTTATTTAAAAATCATCAAACAAGCTTTGACATTAATTATCGTCTCACAACCTTATTTCATATTCCCAATGCATTTCGGGCACTCGATCCTTCGTCAGGGGGAGATGCATCGCGATGACAAGGATTCAAACTACAACAAAATAACAATGGTCAGAGTTATTCAATGATATTGTGCATACTTTTAAACAAACGACCAAAAGGAAACATAAAACATTATAGACTATTGTTTAGACAACATCAGAGGAGATTGCACATCAGTGCATGATGCATAGAAGAAATGACCCCTTACTTATTATGGGTGACAGCAGATGTCAAGTGCTAAAATATATATTTACAAAAGCTGAACCAAACCAATCAAACTTGTCAGCCAAAATGAACGCAGCGAAATGTACGTGAAAACTTTTAATTACTGTGGTTAGCTCAGATATATGCTCACTCTCATTCTGGTACCTGGGGAAATGCCTCCTTAAGAGACTCTGAAATATGACAGCATTCTTTTGAGTGTCACAGTTTTGATACTCAACTACGTCCAATGCGCCATACCAAGATTAAATGTTGCATTATATCCTTACATCACACGACTGTTGTTGCAATTGGATTCTGCCCATTCAGTACGCCCGGATTTTTTGCTTTTTGGATCACCCCATTTATATATATGTATATATATATATTATGTGTGGGCTGCTGGTTTGTAGGTTGTTGGGTGGGAAGTTTATTAAGTAATTATTAACAAATTAATTATTGTTAATTAGTTATTGAATTGACTGCCCCTTCTGGGTCAGATCTAATAATATTTCCCGCCGTACAACTGGAAGCATTCTACCCCACCTCTTTAGAAGCCTGTTGAGCCTCATTTGACCTGCTTACGCCCTCACAAAACTGCCCCACCTATAATTTTGCATTTAATTCACACCAACAACCGTTTGCAACCCATTTCAGGCATACAACCTCTATTTTGACTTCAGGGAGCAGTGAGGCTACCACCCTAGGTTTTGAGCTGAACGCAAATTCTGCTTTTATAGCATGAATGTTCGCTCTTTATCCAACCTTCAACAGTACTTTTATTATTTGTTGATAGACCATGCTCCAGATGCCATGTTTCTCATGGAAACATGGCTAGTTGAGGCCTCCCTGCCTGATCTTATTGCGGCCTTGCAACAAAATTATTCTATAGTGAGGAGGAATAGGCTTAGTAAACCAGGAGGGAGGATTGTCATTGCGTTTAAAAAGAACTATCAATGCAACATACAGGAATTATCTATATTAGCCAGCGAAGCTGTTCCCTTTTCGTTGGAACTCACATCCAAATTTATAGTATCAGACGCATTAATATACCACCCACCAGGATATGCCCGCAACTGGTGTACGCTACTTCCTGACCTCCTTTCCCCCCTCATCCTCAGATCTGCCAACTTTATATTTTTAGGAGATCTGAATATCCATCTAGAGGATAGCCTTTGCTGTCCTGGCCAGACTGTAATTGAGGACCTCAGGCAATTTTCCTTGGTTCTTATTAATGCTGCATCAACCCACAAAGGAGGCCACCTCTTAATCTGATCATCTCCAATATGAAACATCTAGACACTGCCCCTCCTTACTGAATCTGTGGTCGGATCTGTTCTGCTCCACCCAGTGGGAGGGAAAGACCACAGCTTAAGACCAGAGCTTGGTTGAGACTTGACGTTCCGGTCCTCAACAGGCAACTGAGGAACACAGTGCCTAGCGTAGCACAAATGGCCGAGCTAGACAAGCCTAAGATCTGTCACACACTCACCTGGTGCCAACCGTGGAGATGACAGTGGACTCGATGCTGAACCTCCACACTCTCCCAGGAAGATGTGAGACCCAGGGATGGTACACCTATAACTGGCGACTTCCAAAGGGGGAAGTGGGGAAGGGACAAAATAAGGAAAATAAACTTTTGGTGCAGGTTCTACTCAGCTATGGTGCTACTTTGTTTATCAGGAAACGCAGGCCTAAATTTAAAGATGGCCTTGTGCCATCTAACACCATATTAGCGTCATTTTTCTGACGCTAATGTGGTGTTAGATTGTCCAAAACACTGCGCTGCATCTACAAAGTGGCGTAATGCTTGCATTGCACCACTTTGCAACCCTTTGTGCCACATTATGCATGCGCCATGTATATTGTATGCAAAGGGGGCATTCCAGCACAAGGAGTACCACAAAAATGGTACAATGAAATCTACAAGATTTCATTGCAGCATTTTTGGCATCATATTTCGAATCAATGGGCCTCCTTACACTTTGCTCCACGAGCGTCAGAATTTTTGACGCTAGTGGAGCAAAGCGTCACAATAGTGTCAAAAATGTTGACGCAATTTTCCCTAATACCGCCATGGTGCACTGTATCTTAAATACCACGCACACATAGTGGCGTTAGGGTGGCGAAGGGTGGTGCAAGAAAAGTGGCGCATCACAATTTCCTCAAATCTGGGGCATAGCTCCTGAGACCTTCAGGGTAAGTGAAGGCAGAAGTTTACAGGGCAAGTGAAGGCAGAAGTTTACAGGGCCAGCACCTCTGAATTCATGAGGATGCAATAGACTGGGAATAACAAGAAGAAGCAATTAAAATTAATACTATAACAAGCCCCTACATAATTTACAATGCACTACTTCATTAACAAACACTTACAGGTTTCTTCAAAATCATGACATAAGAGCAGAATAACCAGATTCTTGAAAGTGAATTTTCTGAGACTCTTGAGGAAGAACTTAAAATACTGGTTGGAGCCTCTAACACTCCTGGGATAAACTTGAAACATATATTGGGGTTACTGGCCCTCCCAAGGTTACACTCAATACATGGATTGGAATTAGGGGTTCTCCCAAGGCATACTAGAAACAAGATTAAACTTGCTACATAAGTTAGAGTTTAGCTAAATCCCCCCAAGTTATGTTTAGAAACAAGGTTACGCTCAGAGCTAAGTCACACTTGGAACACGGTTGGAGTTACGGACACTCCCAAGGTTACACTCTGTACCTAGGTTGGAGTTTGGAGAAAAAAAAAAACAAGGCACCACTTGGCAGGAGTCTCAGCATAGAGTCCAGGTGCTGGCAGAGGAAGTCTTTGATGGCCCTGAGACTTCAGAACAGGGGGTAAGCTCAGTCCAAGCCTTTGGAGATTTTTCTCAAGCAGGAATATACCACAAAGTCCAATCTTTGTCCCCTTTCACAGGCAGAAGCAGCAACTGCAGGATAGCCCAACAAAGCACAGTCACAGACAGGTGCAACGTCTCTCCTCAGCTCCTCTCCTTGGCAGAGGTTCCTCTTGGTTCCAGAAGCAAATCTTGAAGAAATCTAAAGTCTGGGGTTTTGGGTCCAATACTTATACCCCTGTCAGCCTTTGAAGTGCCCAACTTCAAAGAAAAGTCTCTGTTGTTTATAGGATACTGCCTTGACCAGGCCAGGCCTCAGACACACATGAGGGGGTTGGAGACTGCATTCTGTAAGGGCAGGCACAGCACATTCAGATGTGAGTGACCACTCTTCCCTCCACTCTAGCCCAGATGGCTCATCAGGATAGGCAGGCTACACCCCAGCTCCCTTTGTGTCACTATCTATAGGAGATTCACAAACGGCCAAACTGTCAGTCTGACCCAGACAGGGATTCCACAAACAGACAGAGTCACAGAATGGTTAAAGCAAAAAAATGCCTACTTTCTAAAAGTGGCTTTTTCAAACTATCTAAAAAACAACTTCACTAAGAGATGTATTTTTAAATTGTGGGTTCAGAGACCCCAAACTCCAGAGCTCTATCTGCTCTAAAAGGGAAACTGAACTTTAAGAATATTTAAAGGCAGCCCCCATTTTAACCTATGAGAGAGATAGGCCTTGCAACAGTGAAAACCGAATTTGGAAGTATTTCACTGGTAGGACATGTAAAACACATCAGTACATGTCCCACCTTTAACATACACTGCACCCAGCCTGTGGGGCTACGTAGGGCCTACCTTAGGCGTGCCTTTGATGTATAAAAAGGGAAGGTTTGGGCCTGGCAAGTGGGTACACATGCCAGGTCGAATTGGCAGTTTAAAAACTGCACACACAGACACTGCAGTGACAGGTCTGAACCATGTTTACAGGGCTACTCAGGTGGGTGACACAGTCAGTGCTGCAGGGCCACAAGTAGCATTTGATTTACAGGCCCTAGGCACCTCTGGTGCACTTTACTAAGGACTTACTAGTAAATCAAATATGCCAATCATGGAAAAGCCAATTACACATGTAATTTCACATAGGGAGCACTTGCACTTTAGCACTGGTCAGCAGTGGTAAAGTGCCCAGAGTAACAAAAACAGCAGAAACAGAGTCCAGCACACAGCACAACCTGGGAAGCAGAAGCAAAAAATTAGGGGAGACCATGCCAGGAATGCCAGGTTTAACACAATGGTCCACTCTGAACTAGGTTACACTTGGAACAAGGTTACAATTGGAACAAGGTTGGAGTTACTGGCACTTCCCAGATTATACAATCAGTACATAGATTGGAGATACTGACACTCCCAAAGTTACACTAGGTGCATATGTTTAAGTTATTGACACTACCAAGGTATGCTAGAAAATACAGAATGGAGGTTACAAGGTTTATACAAATATCAATCCCTTCGAAAAAAACATTCTTCTTAAAACTTCTGTTCAATGGTGAAACACATAATTAAGAGCCTAATTACGGGTTTGGTTGTCCGAGTACTGCCAAACTCCCAGTGGTGTTCGGACCACCACACTAATGATGGTCCGACTGCCAGATTACGACTCTGGCGGATGGACCCACACCACCTGCAAGATCATGGATCCCAGTGTGGTGGCGGTGGCTTGAGTTGTGTTCAGCCACAGTGGCACTGAGTTCAGCTCTACTGTGCAGATCACAAGTCTTCTTTCAGCCAGCCTTTTCATGGCGGGTCCCTGCCATGAAAAGACTGGTAGATAGCCAGTGCTGAGGCCCCCCCTGACAGCACCCTGAGAATGTGCTCTGTCTGCTGTGCAGACAGTGCACATTCAGAGGGTGCTTTTATGCCACAGCATTGGCCTCAACTCCCTTGAAGGAGCCAAGGCCAAATCCGTGGCACTGTTTCTGCTGGTCTGACCAACGGAAAAGTCATAATATGGTGCAATCTATAAGATCTGGCTCCCCTAAAGATCCTCTTCCCCCAGCTAAGTGCAGCACCTTGGACCCAGATATCATGTGGCTTGGTTACACTGCTCAATTCCTGGAAGGGCATATTCCACTGCCATGGAAGCATGCTGTGGATCTCCCCCTCTTGAAGAACCCTAATTTGGATCCTTCCAACTGGTCAAATTATATACCAATCTCCAGGTTCCCCATTCTGTCTAAAATTATATGAACATATATAACATATCAATATCAATTACATATATCAATATAAATAGCTAAAATAATGTTATTTTTTTCACATTACGATTGCTGGAAAGGAGTCATATGGGGGTTGAAATAGAGTGGCAACATGGCATCAATCAGGTTGAGAAAGGCACTTTGTGTTGAAACGCATTCCGAAGTGTTTGCGGATTAAATACATGTTTCTATATGCACATTCTGAGTGCTGTCCTTCTTGTAAAATCGATGATGAGAGATTGACAGCACCACTGGCAGTGAGGAGCAACGCGGCATCGCTGCATTGGAGCAGCAGCATTGTATATATATATATATATATATATATATATATATATATATATATATTCACCGAAAAACCCAAAGGTTACAGGGTTGTTAGGCTCAGATTTCACTCGTACAAAACCATTGAAATTCAGCAGCTATTGTTAGAGTTATCTTGAGTATGTATAACTCGTACCTTAAGATAACTATAACTCGCACCCTCACCATGCACAGTTTTCTCATCAATAGTTTTACAGCAAATGTTGCAGGATGTCAAAGAAGATGTCATGACTGATGTAATATGTGGGATAATTAACAGTGCATGGTGAGGGATGCTGGAATTTCAACAGTTTTGTATGAGTGAAAAAGCTGAGCCTAAGTATAATGTCCCTGTAACCTTTGGGTTTTTCAGTGAATTTCTAAGGTTTTTTACATTTTATTTCCTAACTGTAACATCCCTGTAACCTTTGTTTTTTCAGTGAATTTCTGTGGTTTTTAATTTTATTTCCTAACTATAACATCCCTACCACCTGGGTGTGCGAGGGGGTTAGTAAGTGGGTGTGTGAGTGGTTCTGTGGGTGTGTAAGTGGGTGTGAGTGTGTGGTGGGTCTGTGAGTGGGTGTGTGAGTAGGTGTGTGAGTGGCTTTCTGGGTGTGTGAGTAGCTTTGTGGGTCTATCAGTGGGTGTATGAGTGGCCGTATGGATGTGTTAGTGGCTGTGTGAGTGGTTGCGCCATGAACTGCCCTCGCAATGAAATGCTAATTACCCCACATAATAGTTCACTCATGACATTTTTGATAACATCGTTGAGAATAACAATGTAACATGCTCAGTAAAATTAGCAGAAAGCTGTGCATTACCTGGGGCCGAGTTATAGTTACCTTTGGGCATGAGTTATAATTACTTGAGAAAACTGTAACTATAACAGGTGAATTTCTTTGGTTTGCTACATTTAAAAATGTAAAATGTGAGCCTAGTTATAACATCCCTGTAACCTCTTATATATATATATATATATATATATATATATATATATATATATATATATATATATACAAAGAAAAGAAAACTCTGGGTAGTCCCCACGTTTAGGTAGAAAGCAGCTCCAGTAAGGAGCACCCTACTGCTAAAGGTGATCCTTACTGTAGCTGCTCTCCACCTAAACTTGGGAACTACCCAGAGTTCTCTTTTCTTTTTTGCATAATTTATATGTCACTCTAACCCTGAAAGGGCATTGCCATAGCAGAAAGTGCGGATTCTGAGGGTGCTGGGCAGAGGGGGCCCTGGTTGTGGCAGTGCAGGGCCCCCCTTGTGGCCCCAGCACTGCTTTTCTAACAGCATTTTCATGATGGGGACCCCACTGGGAAAAGGACGTCGGAAAGGGGACTCATGATCAGTATGGTGGCACTGAGTTCAGCACCACCGTGGCTGACCACGACTCTGACTGCCGCCACCCCTTCGGTAACCATGGTCCCCTGGCAGTCCACAGCGAGTCTGGTGGTCTAAAGACCGCCAGACACGTAATGAGGCCCAAAGTCACTTGCCATGGGTTGCAGGGTGCTCTTTATTGGAGTTGCTCTCAACCTAAACATGGGAACTACCCAGCGTTCTTTCTTCTTTTTGTGCATCATATATGTGTCACTCTAACCCTGAAAGATTTTAGTTTTTTATATATATATATGTATATATATAGACATATATATTTATTGAAAATGAGACCCAGCACACATCTGTATCTATTAATGTCAGGAAAATGTTTTCACATGTTCTCAAATTAAGTCACATGCCATATTATTCCACAGTCAAATCTTCTTAAAAATGTGTGCCTTTATTCATTCATATTGAAGATGATCTATCCATAACCAACGCGTTTCGTCCTAATGGACTTCTTCAGGGCTAAAGCCATTCAATATAAAATTATACATATGTTCTAAAATATTGTACATCCAAAATCCCATTAAACATATTAAATATCACATGCTAATGTCGCCATATTCCTATAATAATATTTCATTACAATGCAGATTATCTTATGAATCTATATTTCTTACAACAAAATTATAACAGTTTATAATAGAATATGTATATTTTAATCTCTTCTGACATAATTGCTATGTGCATATAAATGCTATTACATTATTCTAATTTACTATTATCACTATCTGTAACATATCTATTTGAATAGCAAGTATACGGCCCAGAGACAGAAAAATGAATACATTTAAATGTAAAAATAGAAGCTATTCTGTATTATGGTCATTGAATAATGATCAAACCAAATATTGCTACATTTATTTTTTCGTAGAGCTCTTTTGTTTGAATACCAGGCAACTTACCCTAAATGCAGGTTATGATGATCAGAAAATATTTTCTTATGATTTAGTAGTCATTATAGCGTAATTTTAAATCTAAGTGCCTGCATTTGGTCCATAAAACAAACACTTCCATCAATAACTATTATGTTTAATGTCTTGATGCAATTTACAAAATACTATATATGCTGATGTAGTAGCACATATGTCAGATGTGGTGGCCATGTCAAAATAAATTATCATAACTGTAGGAGGTGAAGTACTAGAGATTTTAATTCTCAGGGTAATATAACAAAGAACTTGGCAAAGAAGCTGAAATATGAAAAGACATCTTTATTAAACTCAAATGAGTGAGACTACGTCTCCCAGAATCTGACCTATAGCAACTGAAAGAGGCAGTCTCCAGAAATGGTCTTAGCTCAGACCTTTTATATCATTTATTATGCCCTAGGCATGCAAGGGGGCTGTACCAGTCACATTCCTAAACAAATGAGAAAAGCTAGAGAGGCAACATGTGAGTAGCCTTTGGGGTTTTAACAGGATTACAGTTGACCATTCACATATTTTCACTACAAAGAAATAGCAGGTTTATGATGACAAGCCCATATTTCAGTTTGTCCAGCCCTCAATCAATTACCCGGCAAGGCTTAGGGCCATATGTACGAACACTTTTTCCCATAGACACAGAATGGGTTAAAACCTTTGCTACATCTGGCCCTTAGTACTTTCATCAGATATCGACGGACCCCCAATATAAACGGGCACCTCCTCCTTGTAAAGCAAGTCATAAAGAAAGAAACAGGGACAGGTGTGTGTAAGATTAAGCATGGTTTGTGTGTGATGAAAGGTTTTATGATGTGTTGTGCCTTGATACTAATCTCATTCGGCCACGGTGAAAGAAACTGGCTGAACAGGTTTGGCTTCAGGCAGTGGAGTCAGCTTGCCCAGGTCACAGAGGAGTCAGCAAAGGTGTACGTGTCCTTCAGACTCGTTTTCAGCATTAGACATTGGCCTATGTGAGGGCAATCACATAAATGGCTTTCGTTCTAAAATGGGATCAATATGCAGTATCATAAAAACACTCGTACATATCGTATTTGCCATTTGCGGCTCTCTGATACTAAAATCGGCATGATAGGGCCATGCCTCCAGTGTGGTTCCGAAATTTAAAAGTACCACAGACCCTCCTTTTGCCCTTACATAGGCAACAACTATACTCATACTAATCTGAGTCCGGGTCTATATTCATAAGGCCATGGAGATGTTGCTGGAGCAAAATTCTAGTACTTGGTAACTTTCTCTGGACAGGTCTCCTCGAACATGAAGTAGCACAAAAGGCCACATATGGCAGGACAAAATAAGGAATACCTCTATCTGCAGTAGGTGGCATAAGATCACACACCCAACAATTAGTGATGTTCACTACTAACTAGTGTTGATGCAGAAGCTGTACAAAAGAATTGCTTACGAATTCTGATCTTCTAACCTGCTCATGTTCAGGAAAAGGGTGAAAAGAGTGCAAAGAAACAATAGTAGGAAAAGACATAGGTTGGGAAGTGGGTGCAGAAGTCAATTGAGTAGAGAAAAACAATCCCACCCATAAATGACAATGTCATGTTTAAAAGACACTAGAAAACACGTTATTAAGAACATATAGACAACGGGAGAAAGTAGTGACCACTATTACAAATTAAATAATAATTTTTCACAACCCTAACCAAAAAGCAAATCCTAAAATTATCTAGTAACATTTTTAGGGCTCCTCTGCATTTCAGTAATTTTTGTATGTTCAGGTGGAACAGTGGTGGCTCTCATCAATGCTCTAAGGTGAAAAGGGGTACTCTTTCCACAGAAAATGGACTTTATTCTGCTTTTACTAAACAGAATAGTACTTTAAAACAATGCCAGAAAAACAATCAGTCTCCTAACAACTAGTCTATACAATCACACGGAAACCTCTTGTGAAACCAACTATGCCCAGAGTCCGTTCAAAAAGCCTCTCTGGCAGGCTTCTATTGTCCATCAAATTTTCTTTTGTTGTTTTCTTTCGCATGGGCCTCTCAATTCAGGCCTCTTCGTGAAAAAAGTACTGCTTAGTTGGAGTGCCCTCCTGGCAAACACCCACAGCTCACTCGAAAGTCTCAATGTCTTAAAGCAATGCACCAGTGTCTCTCCTCTGTGGCAGATACTACAAACAATGTGCTCTTCATTGATCAAGGGCACAAATCATCACGTGCAGACCCAAGCACCATTAATTGGGAAATAGCTCAAGCTCAGCAGCACTTTCAGACTCCAACACTCATTATTTAGTGTCAGAGGACGCTCAAGCTGCTCTTACATGGGCACCACAATATAGTGCCTTTTTCCAAACTTGAAATCTCCGGTGCACTGCCCTTCTTCCGTTGGAGCAAAGAAAAGGGGGTGTGTGGCCAAAACTCAGGCACACTGTCAGAGGTTACCAGCACATGACAGGTAGAGAAATGAAACCTCAAAACAGCTCTGCCATCAATAACAGGAATCCTTCTCTTTAGCTCTTTTACACTGAAACTTTGGTTTTGTGATGTCCAACGCCGTCTGATGGAGCAAGTACGATACCATGCGCTGGCGATCGCTGTCCAGCTTTGCTACTTTCTGAGTGCTGAGACTGTAGGGCCAAGACGTCCGTCTTTCATCTGTAGCTGTTACTGATGGGAATTAGGCTTAAATCAATGTCCTGCAGGTTATTATGACTTGATACCCGCAGAATCTAGTGACGTAGGAAATGTGCCACAGTTGTTAGTTTCCTTCAATTTAGTACAAAAAAAGTTCATGGTTTTTAACAAGGGGACTGCAAGCAGGTGGTCTGCAATCTTCAAAGGAGTAGCCATACACCATGGGCATAAAATACAAAGACAAAGGCAGAAGGGCAAAACAGGGTCTCTAGCATCTTTAATTGGGTTCTCTCCATTATTCTCTGCCATCTATAGCTACATGAGAATTTTATCTGAATGGATTTCCTCACACAGTGGCATTGTCTAATGGGGTAAACACATATTTTCCTCAATGATTAAGTCTAGGTGTTCCTCCTTGTCTTAGAACATCTCAATAGAGAAATCACATGATACCGATTATCAGGGACATGTAGAAACCTTCCTTTAAAAACTGTGCATCAGGTGCACTATTACAATACACAGGCTAATAGTCAAATGTGCAAACAAAAAGACAAGAACTAGAGGGTCCTGATATTTGCATGATTAGGACACATCTGATCCCACCAAAAATTAAAGTAGCAGGAACAGAAGGGAACCGAAAACCAAATTAAAATAGACATTGAAAATTCGTCATGTTCAAAAAGGTAAACATAAGATATCTCCTATTGAGATGGAAAACTTGTCTTACTATAATATTGAGTCAGTTAACCAGTCTATCGCTACCCTGACAGTCAGGCTGGAAAACATTGAAGCAGGCCTAAGGCAAATTCTTGAAAACCAGTCTGGTCATACCAAAGGGAATTATACATAACATGGGGGTCCCTGGTACATCACTGCAGTCTGGAAATGTGAACCTGAACAATACATCAATAATAATAAAAGGGCTGACTGGTGAAAGGAATTCGAAAAAGAGAAATGGGACTAGGACATAGCTAAAATCTCAATAACTAAGCATGATGCGACATTGGTCAGGGGAAGTAACAAAAGAAAAAATCTATAGGAAGAACAAAAAAAATTATTTGGGTGATAGTCAGGCCTGTGACACAACACCGAGAGTACGGGTGATACACAAAGGCCAAAGTTACACAAATTTTAACTCTACCATTGGCGACTACACCATATACGGTACTCCTACCTAATGTTTCAGTTCCTTCTTCAGGAAAAAATGGAAACCTGGTTTTCTTTTAAGGAACAAAAGCCATATGCTACTTAGGAAACAGAACATCATTAACTAATGTAATATAGAAATTAGGCCACCTTGAGTCACAGATCTATAATTTCATCATTAGGTCCAATCAAGGCTACATAAATGTAGGGCTGCCTGTTCCTTTAAGGGAAGGGGCAGTAACGTGACTAACTGCAGGTGACACACTTTGATCCTGTATATCTCTTTTTATTTTCCTTCAATACCAAATAGACATGCACTGGTGAAGTGTTGTCTCTTATGTTCACAGCATGAAATATCATTATCTGTAGAATTTAGTAACCAGAACAAGTTCAACCAACTGTTGCGTAGCGATGGGCATCGTCATGACCATCCCCTCACAACACAGGGGAGCTTGTAATAGTATCAAAAGCAGCAACAAACATGCAAAAAACAAATAAAAAATAATAAAAACGCACAAGACGTCAAGCCATCAGATATACTTGCTGTGTATCAAGCACAAAAAGCATAGACAAAACAATAGCATGTGTGAATAAGCGGTGACACACAACACCATGTCATGTACTTTATGCACTGTAAACCTGCAGCCCAAAACCCAATATTTGGGCCTGTTTAATTTGTCAGGTTTAAAATCCTTACCCTCCTTTTGACAGTAGATCACCAGGCAATGGAAATCTGCTGTCAAATATAACTTTACTGTTTCTCTTCTAACATACAGGACCAGCAAGAACAATTCATGATAGGACCAAATACACGAAAATAAATTTCCATTACTTAACTGTTACCCTCTTGTCAGTTACTTCGCAACATCAAGCCACCTTAGTTTTACCTTTCTAAAAGTAAAAATTGTTACACTGACACTCCATATTAGTTTGGCACCTACAATTTCCACTGTGAAAAATAAGTCTTAATTGGCAAATCGTTCTCATTAAGGCATGTAGCCTTCAAAATTTTAGAAAAGGGCTGCATCTTATTTTCTGTCTAAGACTTAATGCAACACTTCGTTTTCTGTGAAATAAAAGCAACTAGCAGGCATCATTTTATTTTTTTAGTGCGGAGACACAAATGTATCAGTTCTGCAGAGCATTTAACATGATGTTGGGACTTTCGAAGAAGCCCCTTTTTTTTTATATTTTCCCTTTGGAATTAAGTTCGTTAATTGTATTGATGTTCTTCTGGAGAAACTAGAAATCCCACTTTTAGAGGCCCGTAGGGTCATTCTGCATTTCACAGAGACAAGGCCCTAATTTAAAAGGTCACAAGTGTCAACATGACAGCCTCCTCCATTGTTTATGGGAAAACTAAAGATAGCATCTCAGCAGCTTGACTTGAGCCAGCCTCTGTAGCTCTCCTAGCTTCTGCCACTCTGAATCTGTCAAAGACAGTAGGCCTTCCTAGTTTCCTTCTAACCTGCAATAATTCACTCTATTTTAAAAAATAATTTTTCCTTTTTAGGCGCTAAAAAAAATTATCTCTATTTCCAGATTATTAAACTACATTTACTGTGAATAATTCACAAACCTTAATAACACACATACCTGTTGTTAGAATAAATGCTTGTTGCAATCCCATGCAATGGTACATATTTCATCAACCTCGAATGAATGAACGTCTCAGTAGGCCCAGCTGAAGTTAGAACCTTCAACCTTGATATTAAAACAAGCCTTTGTACTGGCACATTGACTCATTGAATCATAAGAAGGCACAACCTGCAAATATATATCAAACCTAAATGTATGCATTTACTGAAGCCTGAGACACTTTAAAAAGTACTCTGAATGAAAGAAAATGCAGTTTAAACAGTGCTTTTGCCCAAAATCGACTTTGATATTTTAGGCATTAAAAAAATCAATATCCTACAATTTTCTTGCATAATATGCATTACCAGAATGTCTATTACACAATCCATGAGTCAGCCATTGAAAATATTAACTTATACTTTATAGAAATGAGCTTGTTTGCTCCTGCGCCAAGGGAAAATTGCACATACAAATGTCATTTTAGCGGTGCAACATAACTTAAAGAAAATTTTAATGTTAGGAGGTCATAGTATAGGTATTAAGCTTTATAAATATTAAAAAACGATTTTGAAAGGCACTTATTTTTTTAAATAATTTTTCCATAATTAATAATTTCCTTTTTTTAAAAAATAAAAACCCAATTATTCTTTTTTTTGTGATAATTCCACATATAAAAGCAAGCTGCATCCCTTGCCTATTATTTGGGATACATTAACTCACAAGCCTAAGCGCATAAGCCTAACTTGAAATGCGTCACATTTTTGCGCCACTTTCATTTAAAAGGAAGGTTATGCAAAATTCCACCCATGTTTAACTGGGAAAGTGCTGGATGAATTGAACATTCCTATCAAATATACTGCAGCTGAAAAGTTTGCCTGTGAACATCTAATACAATGCATCTAAGAAAAATGCTGTAAATTTATTTATTTATTTTTTGCAAAAATAGATAATTTCGTTTTTTTGGGGCCCTATTTATATCTATTGAATGTGTTTTCTAATTTATTGAGCATTTAACAGCAGTTTTGTATATGTGCACAATTGCTCATTCTATAAATTAAAGAGCAACATATAGCTATGTTAGCACATCACATGGTTCATTTCTGGATTTTTTCTAAGTTTCTACTTAATATTAATTAACCAACATTTTACTTAACAAACTGTAAACATCAAGAAGACCCACAAACACACATTGAGCTCATTTCAGATATAAACAGAAAACACTCAGTACACACAATACAGCGCGCTTTAGCCATTTTTCATAAATAGAGCCGTCGCAATTTACTTACAGAACCGTTTGCAGATCCTAGTTGTAAGTCATATTTACAAGAAAAAAAAAAAAGTTTTCTCAATTATTTCCAAGAATAGCGGACCCATACTTTATTAAACGTGATGGGGCCCACGCCATGTTTAAAATAGAACTCATAATTTGGAGTTCCAATCGGAGGTATCAGACATGAATCCTCCAATCGGGAATCCCTGTTGCCACCAAAAACCAAACCAAGTACCAAATTTGCTACGATTAGGCATCTTCGCTCACTAACCGAGCTTCAAACTTCAAGGGGCTATCTCTATCGATACACTCGCAAATGTACGAGACCCTCGGTTTTTGAAAATTGCAATCTTCAAATAAAACTAAGGACCAATACTAAGAACCAAGAACCAAAAACTAAGAACCAAAGGACCAAAGAACTAAGGACTGGGAGCGACCCACTTATACTTCAACTAAAGCAGCTGGCCTGGTTTACAGTGGGTACAGATGGTACTTACACCTTGTGCCAGGTCCAGTTATCCCTTATTAGTAGATTAGTAGTGTTCTAGCAGCTTAGGCTGATAGAGGTAGCTATAGCAGAGCAGCTTAGGCTGAACTAGGAGGCATGCAAAGCTCCTACTATATCACTTATATCATATAGCACTATATCATAAGAATCACAATACTCAGAGTTACTAAAAATAAAGGTACTTTATTTTAGTGACAATGTGTCAGAAATATCTCAGAGGATATACTCCCTTAGGAGGTAAGTAAAATACACAAAATATACACACAAACCAAAATCCGGTAAGTAAACAGTTAGAAAAGTAGTGCAAACACTGTAGAATACAATAGGATGCAATAGGCCTAGGGGGAACACAAACCATATACTAAGAAAGTGGAATGAGAACCACTTAGGGACCTCAGGCCTTGTGTAGTGTGTAGAGGGTCACTAGGTGTGTAAGAAAACACTGAGGGTGTCCAAGATACCCCACCCCAAGACCCTGAAAAGTAGGAGTAAAGTTACCCTACTTCCCCAGAAACACATTAAAGTAGTGATATGAAATTCTGCAAAGACCACAACAGACTGCAAAGCACTAAAGATGGATTCCTGGACCTGAGGACCTGCAAAGGAAGGGGACCAAGTCCAAGAGTCACAAAAGTGTACAGGAGGGACAGGAGCCCACTAAACCCCGGATGAAGGTGCAAAATGGCTGCCTCTGGGTGGAAGAAGCTGAAGATTCTGCAACAACGGAAGATGCCAGGAACTTCTTGTTTGCACAGAAGATGTCCCATGGGGTCCTGGAGGATGCAGAGTTGATTCCACGCAGAAAGACCAAAAACAAGCCTTTCTAGCTGCAAAGGTAGTAGTTGAAGAAAATGGGTGCTGCCTGGGCCCAGGAAGGACCAGTAGGTCGCTCCTTGAAGGAGGAGACAGAGGGGTGCTCGGCAACACAGAGAGTCCATGCAGATGCAGGCAGCACCCACAGAAGTACTTGAACACAGGTTCAAGAAAACTGAGCATGGCGGTCATCTCAACACTACAAAGGAGGGACCCACAAAGCCGGTGGTCAACTCAGCGAGTTGAGCAATGCAGGACGGAGTGCTGGGGACCTGGGCTGTGCTGTGCATGGAGGAGTCTTTGCAAAAGTGCATAGAAGCCCTAGCAGCTGCAGTTCACCCAGTACACAGGATTACTGTCTGGCGTGGGGAGGCAAGAACTTACCTCCACCAACTTTGGACAGATGGACCACTGGACTGTCGGGATCACTTGGATCCAGCTCCTGTGTTGCAGGGACCACGCTCGTCAAGATGAGAGAGGACCCAAAGGACCGGTGAGGCAGATGTTTGGTGCCTGCGTTAGCAGGGGGAAGATTCTGTCAACCCACGGGAGATTTCTTCTTGGCTTCCAGTGCAGGGTGAAGGCAGACAGCCCCCAGAGCATGCACCACCAGGAAACAGTCGAGAAAGCGGGCAGGATTAGGCGCTACAATTTCACTGGTAGTCTTCTTTCTACTTTGTTGCAGTTTTGCAGGCGTCCTGGAGCAGTCAGCGGTTGATCCTTGGCAGAAGTCGAAGAGGGAGATGCAGAGGAACTCTGGTGAGCTCTTGCATTCGTTATCTGAAGAGAAGCCCAAAGGAGAGACCCTAAATTACCCTCAGAGGAGGATTGACCACCTAGTCAGGTAAGCACCTATCAGGAGGGGTCTCTGAAGTCACCTGCTGGCACTGGCCACACAGAGGCCTCCTTTGTGCCCTCACACCTCTGCATTCAAGATGGCAGAGGTCTGGGACACACTGGAGGAGGTCTGGGCACCACCCCTGGGGTGGTGATGGACAGGGGAGTGGTCACTCCCCTTTCCTTTGTCCAGTTTCGCTCCAGAGCAGGGGCTGGGGGATCCCTGAACCAGTGTAGACTGGCTTATGCAAGGAGGGCACCATCTCCCCAGCCCTTAACACCTATTTCCAAAGGCAGAGAGTGTAACACCCTCTCTCAGAGGAAATCCTTTGTTCTGCCTTCCTGGGACTGGGCTGCCCACACCCCAGGAGGGCAGAAGCCTGTCTGTGGGTTGGCAGCAGCAGTAGCTGCAGTGAAAACCCCACAGAGCTGGTTTGGTAGTATCCGGGGTCCATGCTGGAGCCCCGGGGATGCATTGGATTAGCACCCCAATACCAGATTTGGCATGGGGGGACAATTCCATGATGTTAGACATGTCACATGGCCATATTCGGAGATACCATTGTGAAGCTACATATAGGTATTGACCTATATGTAGTGCACGCGTGTAATGGTTTCCCCGCACTCACAAAGTCTGGGGGAATTGCCCTGAACTATGTGGGGGCACCTTGGCTAGTGCCAGGGTGCCGTCACACTTAGTAACCTTGCACCTAACCTTCACTAAGTGAGATTTAGACATATAGGTGACTTATAAGTTACTTAAGTGCAGTGTAAAATGGCTGTGAAATAACATGGACGTTATTTCACTCAGGCTGCAGTAGCAGTCCTGTGTAATATTGGTCTGAGCTCCCTATGGGTGGCAAAAGAAATGCTGCAGCCCATAGGGATCTCCTGGAACCCCAATACCCTGGGTAACTAGGTACCATATATTAGGGAATTATAAGGGTGTTCCAGTGTGCCAATCAGAATTGGTAAAAATGGTCACCAGCCTGTAGTGACAATTTTAAATACAGAGAGAGCATAAGCACTGAGGTTCTGATTAGCAGATCCTCAGTGACACAGTTAGGCACCACCCAGGGAACACATTCAGGCCACAACTATGAGCACTGGGGTCCTGGCTAGCAGGATCCCAGTGAGACAGGCAAAAACAAACTGACACACAAGTAAAAAATGGGGGTAACATGCCAGGCAAGATGGTACTTTCCTACAATAACTGATTTAAAACTGGTACATTCCACATGTAACGGGCATTTGATGGATATAATAGAGGGATATATTCAATAATTTGTTGCTGCCGATATATTCGCACACACGTAAAGTGTGGCAGCCATGTTGAAATCCACTACCGCGATCACTTGTAAGACAAATACAGCCCACATATAGCGGGCGTTTGTCAAAACCTCAGATTTTAAATAAACATTTAGCTGTAGATTGTCATTCAAATATCGCTTGAATCAAATCTTTTATGCTCTTTCACATACAATCAGAATACCAATATCATCGTAATCACGTTTTAACTCAGCAAACTCCTACCTTGCCATCAACGATTAGAACGTGCTCCATAGCACAACTTTATCTGGCAACACTCATGCAAATCTTACAGCGTTCTCCCATGCCGCTTTTATAATCTTACTTAAACGCCAATACCTGGAAGGTTCCTTTCAAGCCTCGTTTTGATCCGTGTGTCTACGGCGGCCATTTTGAAGTGTCCTCAATATTTATTAAATTGTATATTTTACGAAGATTTGTGTACAAGACATAGTTCGTTATCAGGACCGCAATGCTAACTTCAAATTTCTTCACTTAATTATAACCAAAATAAATTTTAATATGTCCCTCAAATTTTATGATTTGTTTTTTTGTATATTTATATGAGTACCGAGGTCTATGGCAGCCATATTACGATGTTTATTATATTTATCAATTAATATGTTGGCTCAATATTATATAAAGATACCACCCATTTACTCAAACTTGATATTGGTTGAAAAATTCCCAAAATCATGACCATAATACAATAACATGTTATGCCAAATTTTCATAATTCCTATGTCAACAAATTACCATCAAAAATAATATTTTCTTATTATTTAACTCTCTCAATCTGAAAGCAATCATAAATTGTTTCAAGGGTCAAAACAAGGAAAATATAATATATATTTCAATTCCTCTAAATCTCCATGAATATCTTTAGGTTATACTGTAACAAGTTATCTCAATTTTTTATTTATGTCTTTATCAATGTAACAGCCATCTCATGCATATATGGGGTTTCAAGAAAGGAGTAATTTTAAAGTACATTTTAACTGCCAAAAGAAGAGAATACAATAGGTTTTACCATTCTTCTGGAATTCCATAACTTTTTTCTAGCAATGGTATCATTGATAACTCAAATCATTATTTATGGTTCTATCATTCTAGCAATCCTTAAAAGTGTCTAAGATATCTAAAAAAAGGAGGAGAGTCCTACATTTATATATGCTCCAAATCTTTTACTAGACCCTAATACACAATACATAAAGTGACCTATGATCTATCCCTTATATATTTAAATCCCTAAAAAATAATGGAATTCATTATTGACATTCAATCCTTCTTGCACTGTTCGTAGGCGACTTATCCATCTTGCCTCAGCTTTTCTCAGAGTAAGTTCCCTATTTCCTCCCCTTTCACAATGGGGCACGTATTCCACTCTATGAAACCATATTTGGGTATTACTGGGATGGATCAGTTGTATGTGTGTGGCCACAGGATATCTCACCTTCGCATTTTTTATAGCTTTCACATGTTCCATCACCCTTGTTTTTAAACTCAGAATACTACTGCCTATATATAACTTTCCACATGAGCATCCTAAGGCATATACCACGTATGTGGTGTTACAATTAATGAAAGAGTTGATGGTATATTCAATCTGAGTATTGTACTTGAACTTTTGTATTTTGTTAATTCCTGTTTTTCATATAGAGCATCCTCCACACGTGAAGAAACTCTCTGGTTTCACAGCTTACCATGTTCCAACTTCAGGTTTACTTTGATTGTCTTTCACATAACTAGGGCATAGTATACTTCTTAATATGTTGCCCCTCTGATAAATTATTTTAGGTGTTTTAGATACAATACCTTCCGGTAATGTCGCTGAATTTAAAATATGCCAATTTTTTCTTAATGCATTAATAATGTGATTACTGTATACATTGTATTTGGTGATAAAACATATCTCTCATTTCTTATTGGTCTCCCTATTTTTATTCTCTTCTTTCTTCTTATGGTCTTCACTCAATGCATATTTCCTATCTACTTCTTTGATTTTCTCTTTTGCTATTCTAAGGACACCCTCATCATATCCTCTGTTACGAAATTCAAGTTCTATTGTCAGCAATCTCTTTTCAAAATCCTTTTGTTGACTGCAATTACGCCTTGCTTTCACCATTTCACCACATGGTATTGATTCAATAGTCTTTTTTGGATGAGCACTTGAAGCATGGAGTACACTGTTGGAAGCAGTAGGTTTTTTAAAAACATCACTATGGATGACATTATTTTGTACATACAATCCCAGATCCAAAAAATCAATCGTATGTCAATCATAGGGTCTAGTAAAGGATTAGGAGCATATATAAATTGAGGACTCTCCTCCTTTTTTGAGATATCCTATGCAATTTTAAGGATTGCTAGAATGATAGATCCATAAATAATGATTTGAGTTATCAATGATAAAATTGCTAGAAACAAGTTATGGAATTCCAGAAGAATGGTAAAACCTATTGCATTCTCTTCTTTTGGCAGTTAAAATCAGCTTTAAAATTATTCCTTTCTCGATACCCCATATATGCATAAAATGGCTGTTACAGTGATAAAGACATAAATAATAATTTGAGATAACTTATTACAATATAACCTAAAGGTATTCATGGAGATTTAGAGGAACTGAAATATATATATCATATTTTCCTTTTCTGACACTTTAAACAATTTATGATTGCTTTCAGATTGAGAGAGTTAAATAATAAGGAAATAATACATTTGTTGATAATTTGTTGACATAGGAATTATGAAAATATGGTCATGATTATTGGAATTTTTAAACCAATATCAAGTTTGAGTTTGAGATTTAAAATTACGCTATAATGACCACTAAATCGTAAGATAATATTTTCTAATCATCATAACCTGCATTAAGGGGAAGTTGCCTGATATTCAAACAAAAGAGCTCTACGAAAAAATAAAGGTAGCAATATTTGGTTTGCTCATAATTCAATGACCATAATACAGAATAGCTTCTATTTTTAAATTTAAATGCATTATTTTTTCTGTCTCTGGGCTGTATACTTGCTATTCAAATAGATATGTTACAGATAGTGATAATAGTAAATTAGAATAATGTAATAGCGTTTATATGCACATAGCAATTATGTCAGAAGAGATTAAAATATACTTGTTCTGTTATAAACTGTTATAATTTTGTTGTAAGAAATATAGATTCATAAGATAATCTGCATTGTAATGAAATATTATTATAAGAATATGGTGACATTAGCATGTGATATTTAATATGTTTAATGGGATTTTGGATGTACAATATTTTAGAACATATGTATAATTTTATATTGAATTATGGTTTTATATCTTTATATGTCTTTAGCCCTGAAGAAGTCCATTAGGACGAAATGCGTTGGCTATGGATAGATCATCTTCAATATGAATAAATAAAGGCACACATTTTTAAGAAGGTTTGGCTGTGGAATAATATGGCATATGACTTTAATATGAGAACTCGCCAATGCCAAGTCCTGCTCCATCGACCCCCCCCTCGCAAGACCTCTGCGACTCCCTTGCCACCTTTTTTTACCGTAAGATCACAGGCATCCACAGCAGCTTCACCTCCCCGACCACCGCGGCCAACCCCAACTCACCCAACCGCACCAACCTCCTGAGCGCCTGGACCCACACCAACAATGAGGACACCACCAAGACCCTGAGCACCATCCACTCCGGATCACCCGCCGACCCCTGCCCTCACCATGTCTTCAACAAAGCCAGCCAAATCATCGCCCCCCAACTCCACTCTATCATCTACAGCACCTTTGATACTGCCACCTGCCCGGAGAGCTGGAAACACGCCGAAGTCAACGCCCTGCTCAAAAAACCCAAGGCAGACCCCGAAGACCTCAAGAATTACCAGCCCATCTTTCTCCTCCCCTTCCCAGCATTGAGAAGATAGTCAACAGCCAACTATCCCGCTTCCTGGAGGACAACAGCTTGCTCAACATCTCCCAATCCGGCTTCCGCAAGAACCACAGCACCGAGACCGCTCTCATCGCCGCAACCAACGACATCAGGATCATGCTCTACAAAGGTGAAACCATGGCCCTCATCCTCCTTGACCTCTCTGCAGCCTTCGATACCGTCTTTAGCACACACTCCGCACACGCCTCCATGACTCTGGAATCCTCCACAAGGCCCTGGACAGGATCACATCCTTCCTCTCCAGCAGAACTCAGAGAATCTGCCTCCCTCCGTTCCTGTTGAAAGCCACCAAGACCATCTGCCGAGTCCCCCAAGGATCCTCTCTCAGCCCAACCCTTTTTAACGTCTACATGGCGCCACTCGCCAACATCATCCGATCCCACGGCTTCAACATCGTCTCCTAAGCCAACAACACCCAACTGATCTTCTCTCTCACTAAGGACCCCACCACCGCCAAGACCAATCTCCACAATGGACTTCATCCCATCGCCAACTGGATGGAGATAGGCCGCCTCAAACTTAACTCAGATAAGACGGAGATCCTCATCCTCGGCTCCAACGGATCAGCATGGGACGACTCCTGGTGGCCTGCTACACTAGAAGCCGCACCAACTCCCACCACCCACGCACGCAACCTCAGCTTCATACTGGACTCAGCGCTCACCATGACCAAGCAAGTCAACGCCATCTCATCCTCATGTTTCAATACCCTCCGCATGCTTCGTAAGACCTTCAGATGGATCCCCATCAAAACCAGAAGAACGATCACCCAGGCCCTCGTCAACAGCAGACTGGACTACGGCAACGCACTCTACGTGGGAACAACAGCCAAGCTCCAGAGGAATCTTCAGTGTATTCAGAACGCCTCCACACGCCTCATCCTCAACCTCCCACGCCACAAACACATCTCATCCCACCTCAGAGACCTTTGCCGGCTCCCCGTCAACAAGAGGATTATCTTCAAACTCCTGATCCACGCAAACAAGGCTCTCCACGATGCAGGCCCTGCCTACTTCAATGAGCGCCTCAGCTTCTACATTCCCACCGGCCAATTACGCTCCCCCAACCTCCCCCTCGCAACCGTCCCCCGCATCCACTGTACCACAGCCGGTGGCAGATCCTTCTCACACCTCGCCGCCAAAATCTGGAACTCCCTTCCCGTCAACCTACGTCTGACCCAGGACCTCCTAACCTTCAGGAAGCATCTCAAGACCTGGCAATTCGAGCAGTAGCAACCCCTCCCAGCACCTTGAGACCCCAACGGGTGAGTAGCACCCTTAACAAATGATTGATTGATTGATTGAACATGTGAAAAAATTCTCCTGACATTATTAGATACAGATGTGTGCTAGGTCTCATTTTCAATGTGTTAAGCCAGGTTTTCCTGGTTATCTGAGGCCTAGGGGGTTGGTCCTCAAGACTTGTGCACTATCAATATTACCAATTGTTTATACAACCAAATACAAAGGTGCGGTAATGATTGCTTCGACCCCCTTTCTGTGTTTATAGAACACATATATATATGTATACATATTTACGTGTGTGTGTGTGTGTGTGTGTGTAAAAACTGCCTGTAACCTTTGTTTTTTACAGTGAAAAAATATATTTGTAATATATTTTTATATATTTATCTTATATATTTATATAACTATATATCACCAGAAGATCGTTATAGCTAGGACTTAGTTTCCATAGGAAAAGCACTTTTTGACCAGACTATGTGCTTGCCGCTGTTTGACAAATCTTTATGAAATTTTCAAAAAATGGTGTCCTCTAGGGTCTTATTGTGCATGGAAGTTTTGGGGTGATTTATCAAGCGGGCAGAGAAAAAGGGGGATCAAATAAAGTGTATTTTCTATGTTAATTTCGATAGAGATTTTAGGCAGGACCGCAGCCCGAACCGCTGAACAGAATTACACCTAATTTGGCAGACAGGTAGGTCTTGGTCCAGAAAGCACCCTTTTGTTATTTGGTAGAAATTCATTTAGTAGTTTTTAAGATATTTAAATAAAACCCAATTTTTATATCTGGGTGGAGCCTAAGCACAGATCTCATAGTAAGATCTGATTGACTGTCAGCCCTTCACCCAGAAAGTGCTGGCAGCTATCTTGGGACCAATACACATGATAGAACTCATTGAAATGCATTGTAGTGAATGGCATGTTTTAGCGTCACAAAAAAGAGAACATATAAAGGGTGATAACAGATTTTTGTTACAATGTAATTAATTTGTTGTTGGTGTCATACTAATTTTAGGAATTGTGGTGTCTTCTAAGGTGATTTTACCCTGTGAAAAAGTCTTCTGCTTGGATTTCATAAATCATGTTTGAGAGAAAACTGTTTTCTTGTGATTTTCCCACAGAGGTGCCCCAGAAGGTACAATAAGAGGAAATGTTCTCTAAATTCACACTAAATTTCTCAGCCATATGAGAATGAAGTATGACATTCTCAGTAAAACATGTACTTTCAACAGGAGCATCCTGTCAGTTGATTCCCTTGTGTTCTACTGCAACCTCCGAGAATGTCTTACTTATGACAAAAGTGTGGCACACCTAAAGCCATCTTGATTGAATCAAACTGGTAAAACTTAAAACATTTAGAGCCTCCTTTACAAGAATCTGACTCATCGTCATCGATGTGTCTGATTTCTTGTGCTTCCCGCACATCCCCTAACAACTCCATGGATGCACTGTATTTACAATTGAGAGCTCCTTGGTGCACGTTTTCACAGATGGGTCAAAAATTTGGATGCATCTGTTGGCACCAAACTCACGCATTGCTGGAGTTGTGACTTTCCTGAGGGAAAAACTATCCTGCATGCATTATATCTTGTACAGGTATAATGTGAAGTAGGGCTTTACAAGCTGATGCATTGGGCCAAATACATCAGGTTGTGAATATGGAGCAGTGTAGTGCACTGCTAGTGCCACCACTGAGTCAAAACAAAAAAATGATGCAGCGGTGGCACAACAGGCTTTGGAAATGGGGCCCTTAAATAAAAAAGGAAGAAAATGAGGAGGTTCATTTTGTCATGGAAATTATGGTTAGTGCTGTAAAAAGAAAAATTAGGATGTTTTAAATGAATTCTTAGCGCTGTAAAAAGAAAAACTAGGACATGTTTAAAGTGAGTTCTCAAATATCTTTCTATTCTATTTAATTAAACCATTCTGACATGCAGACTGAAACATGCGCTTTCAACACCGGCAACAGACTGCCAGTTAACTTCCTGGAGATAAGCAGCTTACAGTGTCCTAATGAGCAACTAGAGTGCTTACTTTCTGAATTTATTCCAGAAGTGTGGCACATCCGATCGCCACCTTGATGGAATCAAAGTCGAAAACTGAAAGCATTTTGGGCCATATTTATACTTTTTGACGCAAAACTGCGCTAACGCAGTTTTGCGTCAAAAAAATTAGCGCCGGCTAACGCCATTCTGAAGCACCATGCGGGCGCCGTATTTAATAAATGACATTAGCCGGCGTTAGCCGCCGGCGCTGCCTGGTGTGCGTGGAAAAAAACGACGTACACCAGGCAGCGCCGGCGTAGGGGGATATGGAGCTTGGGCGTCAAAAAATGGGGCAAGTCAGGCTGAGGCAAATTTTTCGCCTCAACCCGATTTGCGCCATTTTTTCCGACTCCCAACCCCCATAGAAATGACTCCTGTGTTAGCAAAGACAGGAGTCATGCCCCCTTGCCCAATGGCCATGCCCAGGGGACTTCTGTCCCCTGGGCATGGTCATTGGGCATAGTGGCATGTAGGGGGGCACAAATCAGGCCCCCCCATGCCACAATTTTTTTAAAAAAAAAATACTTACCGGAACTTACCTTAATGTCCCTGGGATGGGTCCCTCCAGCCTTGGGTGTCCTCCTGGGGTGGGCAAGGGTTACAGGGGGTGTCCCTGGGGGCATGGGAGGGCACCTCTGGGCTCCTTCCGAGCCCACAGGTCCCTTAACGCCTGCCTTTTCCAGGCGCTAAAAAACGGCGCAAAAGCGGGCATACGTCATTTTTTTTGACCCGCCCACTCCCGGGCGTGAATTTTGCCCGGGAGTGTAAATACGGCGCACAGGCCTCGGAGTCAATTTTTTAGACGGGAACGCCTACCTTGCATCTCATTAACGCAAAGTAGGTGTCCACGCTAAAAAATGACGCCAAAGTATAAATATGGAGTTAGTTTTGCGTCAGAATTGCGTCAAAAAAAACAACGCAATTCCGGCGCAAACAGAGTATAAATATGCCCCTTTATACTGAGGATACTGCAGTAAATAAGAAAATTAGGGAGCTTCATAACAAATAGGACTCCCAAGATGGCCCTCAGAAAAAAAAGAGCATAAATGCCACCCACTTATCACCCAAACGTAGCCCAAGTGAAGCCTATTGACAGAATTGTGCAAAACATTCATTTTTTTAGTTTTTTTGCTGCTGACCCAAAGGTATTGGAGTGCTTTACATAAGCATCAGTTACATTGCACAGGGACACATTTATTTTGGTACATAAAGATAGCAAATCATTTAAAAGTGTTTCGCTATTTGGGAACTCAGAAGATATGTTCTCATTTTAGTTTTTCAGTGCACTAACCATACTTTCTATGGGCAAAAGGCCCTCTCATTTTTATAATTTCCAAAGGAAATGCTTAGGTATTGCAGTTTTGATTACACCAAGATGACATCAAGAGTGCCACACTTTTGTAATAAATATAAAATGTTAGCAATCTAGTCTGTTTTTCTGAATACTGTGGCTAAGCAGATGTCAGTGGAGCGGGCTTGGATAATTAAGGGCACAGAGGAGGGTACAGAGGCAAGAGGTTGACCACGTTGGGTAGGTGGGGTGGCAGTGGCAGCACAACAGACCATGGAGGGCAGGGGAAAGGAGGGTGGGGGCAACAAACCAACATTGCAGGACAGGCAAGAGAGGCTATGGCAATATAACAGACCATTAAGACAGAAGGAAGAGGCAGTGGTAGTACAACCATACATGCCAACAGACTCAATTCAGGCAGGGGACTCCATTGTTTTTAACCCCAAAAGGGCTTCTTTTATGTGTCTATTGTCTAAAATCTCCTCTTTTACAATGTAAGTCAATGGGGAAAATCAGTTCCTTAGGTTGTTTTTCAACATTTCCCACTTACAAAGTTCAAAATGTTGGCAAGTATAGTGCATTGTGTCATTGTGGGCAAGGAGGAATGGGCAGCACAATACACAACACAGGGCAAGCAGTATGGTAGTGCAGCACAAATGACCATGAAAAGCAATAGGGAGGGGACAGGCCATGCACATGGACAACAGAAAGCATAAGAGAAAGAGGCACGGGAAGCAAACTAACCATACCAGATAGACAGGAGGGACTGAAGTAGCATAATTAATCATGAAGGGCAGGAGGGAGGGGGCAGGAGTGCAACAACTGACTAGACAAGGCAAAAAGAGAGGGGAAAGGGGTCTGCATATGGGAAACGGAGGGCAAGGGGCTAGGCGGCAGGGCTAGAACAACAAGCTGACCATGGAGGGCAGGAGGGATGGGCATTGGAAGCACAACAGACCATGGAGGGCATGGCTGGGGGAGTTGGGCCATTTTTTTTAAGGAAGAGGGGTGGGAGTGAGGGATATGGGTAGTTATTTTTTTTAGGGTGGGTGGGGTCAGGGTAGTTATGTTTTTAGGACGGGTGAGGGGTTGGAGTATTAGTATTTTTAGGCTGGGTGGTGAGGGTTCGGGGTACTTGTGTTTTTAGGGTGGGTGGGGGCCATGGTAGTTACGTTTTTAGGATGGCTGGGGGGTCAGGGTAGTTATGTTTTAGGGCAGGTGGGGGGTCAGGATACTTGTGTTTTGGGGCGGGTGGGGTAGGTATATTTTTAGGGCAGGTGGGTGGGTCGGGGTAGTTGTGTTTTTAGGGCTGGTGGTGGGCGGTTGGGGTAGTTGGGGTTTTAGGGCATGGGTCGGGGTAGTTATGTTTTTATGGTGGTTGAGGGGTCGGGTTAGCAGTGTTTTTAGGGGTGGTGGGGGCAGGGTAGTTTTATTTTTAGGGCATGTTGGGTAGTTATGTTGTTAGGGTGGGTGGTGCCATTTTTTTTAAGGTGCGGAGGGCGGGTGAGGGGTAGTTGTATTTTTAGGGCTGATGGTGAATGTCGGGTAGTTATGCTTTTAGGGTGGGTGGGGG
This sequence comes from Pleurodeles waltl, assembly GCF_031143425.1. Lineage (NCBI taxonomy): Eukaryota > Metazoa > Chordata > Amphibia > Caudata > Salamandridae > Pleurodeles > Pleurodeles waltl. The sequence goes on from NC_090444.1 coordinate 1,734,183,860, forward strand.
ATCGGGGTAGTTATGTTTTTAGGGTGGGTGGGGGATCGGGTAGTTATGTTTTTATGGCAGGTATTGGGGTTGGGGTAGTTGTGTTTTTAGGGCGAGGGTTGGGTAGTTATGTTTTTAGGGCAGGTGGTGCCATTGTTTTTAAGAGATGTGGGTAGGGTGGTCAGTGTAGTTATGTTTTCAAGGCAGGTGGTGGGGGTAGTAGTGTTTTAGGGGCAGGCGATGGGGGGTCGGGTAGTAGTTGATTTTAGGGCAGGTGGGTGGGCAGGGTAATGATTTTAGGGAGAGTGGAGGGGGGTAGTTGTGTTTTTAGGCCAGGGGTTGGGTAGTTATGTTTTGAGGGTGGGTGGTGCCATTTTTTTTAAGTGGGGGATGGGGGCAGGGTTGTTATGTTTTTAGGGCTGGTGGTGGGAGGTCGGGGTAGTTGTGTTTTTAGGGTGGGTGGGGGATCGGGTAGTTGTGTTTTTAGGACAGGTGATGGTTGGGGTACTTGTGTTTTTAGGGCAGGTGGTAGGGGGTTGGGGCACTTGTGTTTTTAGGAAGGGGTAGTTATGCTTTTAGGGCGAGTGGGGGGATCGGGTAGTTGTGGGTTTAGGGCGGGTGAGGGATTGGGTTAGTTGTGTTTTTATGGCGGGTGGAGGGGGTTGGGATACTTGTGTTTTTCCAGCAGGTGGTGGGGTTGGGTAGTTTTGGTTTTTAGGGTGGGTGGGGGGGGGGTCGGGTAGTTGTGTTTTTAGGGCGGGTCGGGTAATTGTATTTTTTGGCCCGATGGGGAGCTTGGCATGGTGGAACCGTGCATGCCGTTCCACACATACCTTTACTAGGCATGATTTTACAATGAAAAATCGTTGTAAAGGCATGCCTGGTAAAGGCACACACGGAAACAACCCGGTCATTGTTATGACCGCGTTGTTCAGGCATGCGTGGTTCTGGCATTGGTTTTTCCATCATACAATCGTCCACAGCACCAGGCAAGGGTTCAGGATCTCTGGTTTGCCTCGTGGGGTCTGGGACTACAGCTCTCAGAATTCACCTCTTCAACTTATGGGGTTGCACCAAACATCTCCAAACTTCTGGATCTTCATCCAGAGGTCCTTTTTGGGTCCAAAATAGTGTCATCAAGCGGATTCTTCTCATTTTAAAAGGAGAGTAAGGTGAGTAAATCAGTCTTTGCTTTCCAAGAGAGCAAGTTTGTATATAGGCTTCTGTATTGCTGACAGACAACAGGGCCTGGCATGTGGCCAGACCCTGCTGCCAACTCCAAAGTGCATCTAGCCCCCCACTGTGCACGGCCATTGGCCGTGCATGTGTGGGCCACAGGGCTGGACCTGCAGCTGTGCTGTACGACAATGAGAACTAGGCAAAGCAAGGAGAAAGCACATATACACACAGGAAAAAGCAAGGATAAAGCAGTGAAGACAAGGGAAAAGTTAGGAGAAGGCACACAAACATAGAAAAAAAGCATGGAGAAAGCATAGAAAACTAGGGAAAAGCAAGAAAAAGGCACTAGAAATGGTAGACAAGCAAGGAGAAAACAGTGAAAATGAGAGCATAGCAAGGCAAAGGCACTGAATAAATGGAGGAAATTCCAAAGAGAAAGCAATGAAAATGAGGGAAAAGCAAGGAGCGGGTACAAAAAAAGCAGTGGGAAAAATAAGAAGGCACACAAAATACGGGTCAAACAGCAAGACAAAAGCAGTGAAAACAAGGGAAAAGCAAGGGGACACTCAAAAAGGGGCAAGCAGTGGAAATTAGGGAAAAGCAAGGACAAGGCATACAAGGTACAGGGAGAAAGCAAGGAGAAAGCAGTGAGAACGAGGGAAAAACAAGGAGAAACCACTCAACAAACAGGTGAAAAAGCAAGGAGAAAACAGTGAAAACAAGATAAAAGAAAGGAGAAGGCACACAAAAAAACAGGTGAAGAAGCAAGGAGACACTAAAAACATGGAGGAAAAAGCAAGAAGAAAGCAATGAAAACAAGGGTAAAGCAAGGGGAAGGCACAAGGAAACAAGGGAAAAGCAAGGAGAAAGTAGTGAAAATGAGGGAAAAGAAAGGTGAAGGCACACAAACAAAATGGGGGTTAAAAGGACAAAGCATTGAAAACTGGGGAAAAACAAGGAGAAGACAAACAAAAAAACAGGGGGAAAAGGCAAGGAGAAAGCAGTGAAAAGAAGGGAAAAGCAAAGAGAAGTCACACTAACATGGGGAAAAAGTAGGGAGAAAGGAGAGAAAATGAGGGAAAACCAAAGAGAAGGCACTCAACCAAGGGGGATCAAGCAAGGAGCAAGCAGTGAAAGTGAGGGAAAAGCAAGGAGAAGGCACACAAACTACAGAGGAAGAAGCAAGAAGAAATTTGTGAAAACCAGGTAAAAGTAAAGATTGGGCACACAGAAAACAGGGGAAAAAGCAATGAGAAAGCAATGAAAATGATGGCAAAGCAAGGAGAAGGCACTCAAAAAATGGGGAAAAAGCAAGGAGAAAGTGATGAAATGTGGGCAAAGCAAGGAAAAGGTACAAAAAATACATCGGAAAAAGCAAGGAGGAGACAGTGAGAAAGAGGGAAAAGCAAGGAGCGGGCACAGAAAAAACATGGGAAAGGGAAAGGAGAAAGCAGTGGAATCAGGGAAAAGAAAGAAGGAGGCACACAAAATACGGGTGAAAAAGCAAGGAGGAAGCAGTAAAAATTAAGGAAAAGCAAGGAGAAGGCACTCAAAAAAGAGAAAAAGCTGAGAAAATGATGGAAAAGCAAGGAGAAGGCACACAACATACAGGGGCGAAAGCAAGGAGAAAGCAGCGAGAATGAGGGAAAACGGAGTGGGTACACAAAAAACAGGGGAAAAAGCAAGGAGAAAGCAGTGAAAAAGTGAGAAAAGCAAGAAGAAGGCACACAAAATACAAGGGAAAAAGCAAGTAGAAAGCAGTAAAAATGAGGAAAAAGGAAGATGAAGTCACACAAAAATGGGGGAAAAGCAAGGAGAGAGCAGTGAAAATGAGGGAAAAGCAAGGAGAGGGCACACAATATACAAGGAAAAAAGGAAGGAGAAAGCAGTGAAAACAAGGGAAAAGAAGGAGAAAAGCAAGGATAAAGCAGTGAAAATTAGGGAAAGAAAGAAGAAGATACTCAAAAAATTGAGAAAAAAGCAAGGTGAAAGCAGTGAAAACAAAGGCAAAGCAGAGAGAAGACACACTAAAAAGAAGGGAAAAAGCAAGGAGAAAGCAGTAAAAATGAGGAAAAGGGAAGGTGCAGTCACACAAAAATGGGGAGAAGCAAGGAGAGAGCAGTGGGAATGAGGGAAAAGCAAGGAGAAGACACACACACACACACACACAATGGGAAAAAGCAAGGATAAAGCAATAAAAACAAGGGGAAAACATGGAGAAGACACACAAACATGGGGAAAAAGCAAGGAGAAAGCAGTGAAAATTAGGTAAAAGCAAGAGGAAGGCACCCAAAAAACAAGGAATAAAGCAAGCAGAAAGCAGTGAAAACCAGGGAAAAGCAAAGAGCAGGCAGATAGAAACAGTGGGGAAAAACTACGAGAAAGCAATGAAAATGAGGGCTAAGCAAGAAAGGCACATAAAAAACAGGGAAAAAGCAAGGGGGAAATAATGAAAATGAGGACAGAGGAACAGGGAAAAAGCAGGGGGGGGGAGAAAGGACAAAACAGTGAAATCTCTGGAAAAAAGCAAGGAGAAGGCACACAAAAATGGGGGAAAAGCAAGGAGAGAGCAGTGTGAATGAGGGCAAAGCAAGGAGAAGGCACACACACACACACACATACAAAATGGGAAAAAGCAAGGATAAAGCAATACAAACAAGGGGAAAACATGAAGAAGACACACAAACATGTGGAAAAAGCAAGGAGAAAGCAGTAAAAATGGGGTAAAAGCATGGGCACGGCACCAAAAACAAAACAAGGGATAAAGCAAGGAGAAAGCAGTGAAAACCAGGGAAAGCAAAGCGCAGGCAGATAGAAAACAATGGAAAAAACAATGAGAAAACAATGAAAATGAGGGCTAAGCAAGAAAGGCACATAAAAAACAGGGAAAAAGCAAGGGGGAAATAATGAAAATGAGGACAGAGGAAGGAGAAGGCACACAAAATAGGAGAGAAAAGGGAAGGTGAAAGCAGTGAGAAAGAGAAAAAAAGCAAGGCACACAGTAAACAGGGGTAAAAGCAAGGAGAAAGCAGTGAAACCACAGGTAAGAAAGAAGAAGGTACACAAAATACAGGTGAAAAATCAAGGAGAAAGCAGTGAAAATAAAGGAAAAGCAAGGAAAAGGCACTCAAAAATGGGGAAAAAGCAGTGAAAATGATGGAAAAGCAAGGGGATGGCACACAAAATAGAGGGGAGAAAGCAAGGAGAAAGCTGTGACAATGAGGGAAAAGCAAGGAGCGGGTACATAAAAGAAAAGGGGAAAAGCAATGAGAAAGCAGTGAAAATGTGGAAAAGCAAGGAGAAGGCAGACAAAATACGGCAGAGAAAAGCAAGGAGAAAGCAGTGAAAATGAAGGGAAAATCTGGGAGAGGGCACATAAAAAAGGGTGGAAAAGCAAGGTGAAAGCAGTGAGAACAAGGAAAAGCAAGGAGTGAGTACACAAAAAATGGTGGAAAGCAAGGAGAAAGCAGTGAAAATGTGGGGAAATGTAAGGAGAATGCACAGAAAATACAGGAGAAAAAGCATGGAGAAAGCAGTGAAAATGAGAGAAAGCAAGAAGAGGGCACATAAAAAAGTTGCAAATGCAAGGTAATAGCAGTGAGAATGAGGGAAAAGCAAGGTGAATCCACTCAAAAATCTGTTGAAAAAGCAAAGAGAAAACAGTGAAAAAGAGGAAATAGCAAGGAGAAGGCACACATAAAAACAGTAAAAAAGAAAGTAGAAAGCAGTGAAAATGGGGGAAAGGCAAGGAGAAGGCACACAAAATACGTGGGAAAAAGCAAGGAGAAAGCAGTGAAAACGAAGTAAAAGCAAGGAGCTGGAACACAAAAAAGTTTGAAAAAGCAAAGTGAAAGCAGTGAGAAAGAGGGAAAAGCAAGGAGAATGCAGTCAAAAACAGGTGAATAAGCAAGGAGAAAGCAGTGAAAACTAGAGAAAAGCAACTAGAAGACACACATAAAAACAGTTAAAAAGAAAGAAGAAATCAATGAAAATGATGGAAAAGCAAGGAGAAGGCACAACAATAGAAGGGAAAAATTAAGGAAAAAAACAGTTAAAACGAGTGCCATGCAAGGAGCTGGCACACAAAGAATGGGAAAAAAGCAGGGCAAAAGCAGTGAAATTAGGGAAAAGCAAGTAGAAGGCACCCAAAATACAGGGGAAAAGCAAGCAACAAGCAATAAAAGCAAGGGAAAAGCAAGGAGAGGGCAAACAAAATACGAGGGAAAAAGCAAGGAGAAAGCCGTGAGAATGAGGGAAAAGCGGGCACACAAAATACGGGAAGAAGAAAAACGAGAAAACACTGAGAACTAGGGAAAAGCAAGGAATGAGTAAACAAAATTTTGGGGAAAAGGAAGACGAAAGCATTGAAAATGGGGGAAAAGCAAGGAGAGGGCACACAAAAAAATGGGTGAGAAAGCAAGATGAAAGCAGGGTGAACGAGGAAAAAGCAAAGAGTCTGAGTCCCAAGATGCCTGCCAGCACTTCCTAATTGAAGTGTTGACAGCCAATCAGATCTCAGCACGAGATATGTCAGATCCACAGAGGATCTGCGTCCCTAGATATGCAATTTTTTGTCCTTTTAATATTTGTATTTAATATTTATAAAGCGCATTCCGGCCGTAGCATCGAAGCGCTAGGTATGGAAAGAGCAAGTGTAAAACAAAACAGAAAAGGAGAAGACAGTTACTGGGGAAAGAGCCAAGTTTTTACTAGCCTCCTGAAGGTCATAAAATTTTGTTCCTTCCTAATAATCAGGGGGAGCAAATTCCAATGCTTGGCAGCCGCTACAATGAATGCTTTATCCCCCCATCTAGCCTTGCGAGTTCGAGGGACGTGGATCAGATGGGCTCCTGTTGATCTGAGTTGACGGCTCTGCGTATACCAACGTAGCCTTGAGGACAAGTATTCAGATCTGCATCTATGTAAAGACTTATGAGTCAAACATAGAGTTTTAAAAGTAATGTGCTTTATGACAGGTAGCCAATGCAATTGTTTCAGACTACTGCTAGCTGATGCAGAGCGGGAAGATCTAATATAAAACGAGCAGCTGTATTTTGAATCAGCTGAAGCTTCCTAAGCGACAAGTTGTCAAGATTGAGCATCAGAGCATTACAGTGGTCTAATCTAGAAATTACTAATGTCAAGATCACTATGATTCTAAGCTCCTTTTGCAAATAAAGAAGATTTTTTTTTCAGCATTTTGAAAGTCCAAAAGCTAGATTTGGTGATGGAATTTACTTGGGGCTTAAAAGATAGGCGGTTGTCAAAAATAACTCCCAGGTTTCTAGTGGGGGAAAAAACTATTAAAAGGATTTACACCAAATTACAAAAAGCATGTTTTCTGGACCAAGGTCTCGCTTACTGCCAACTCTCTCCAAGGGTTCAGGCTGTAGTTGTTTCTAAAATCTCTATGGGAAATTTAATGGAGAAAACAGATTTTGGGACCCCCCCCCTTTTTTCTCAGCACCCTCTTGATGAATCATCCTGAAACTTTCAAGACAGCAGCTGAAGTGAGTGGCATACTCGTTTAGAAAAGTTTTTGAACAATTGTAAAATGAGGCCAAAGTTACTGGCAAAATAAACCCTTTTTCCATGGAAACTAGGTCCAAACTATAACTACCAACTGATGCCTACCAGTAGGCCATTAATACATATTTTATGATAAATAATAATGTTTATATTAAGAGTTTTATATATTTTTTTAATTAATACAGATATGCAGATATATAATATGTTTGAAGTGAAGTAGTTTACCTACTGTTACTTGGCATGTAGTGGGAATATTAAATTCCAAGTGCGGATGTAAAGATACTACTTGTAACTTACCTTTTTAAATACAAAAAGTCATAAATTTAGACTTTTGGTCCAAGTTTGCCTTGGAGAATCTGGTCTTAAATGTTCGCCTGGCTCCTCAAATTTCTTGGTTCTGTCTCTTTTGCTTTTTATTTTTCCTCTTCTTATTTGGCATGGGTATTGGACAGTTTTTCATTGAAGGCTACACTTTTTTCTAAAAAAGGAAAGGTCACTGGAAGTGCTTGCTTGATCAATATCAATATTAGTCAATTCTCTTTTCTTGTCTTCTTTTTAAAGTCAGCCTTTTTATGGTCTTAAAAGATGGGTCCTCTGAAATACAACTTTCCTCAAATGTCATAGATGTGATCTTTTTCTCAAAATGTTTTTGAGTAGATTTTCTTTATGTATCTGTTGATTTAAAATTGATTTCTTCCAAAGTCTTATTCCAAGTATCATTCTGTAATCTTTTTTGCAACTCAACTTTCGTAACTGCAATTTCTTTTTCAAGATATCTACTGATTATTGATTGTTCCTCAATTATCAAGAATACAAAATCCAAAGAACATTTGTTCAATATTGTGCACCAACTTTCACAAACATTTGATCAGTTTTGCCCAAAGTGGGCTCCAAGGCCACACTTAGGCCTCTTGGTATGCACTTGGCTTTGTGATACTCTATAAGTGTGGCAGCATGGAGCCTCCGATTTATCTCTTGTCTCATCAAGTATTCTAACTGCTTTCAGTTCTGTTTGATAGATTCTGTTTTGTGCCTTTTAGTAGAGCATATATCTCCTGTGCTACTTCCTGTGGGGAGGCCAGTGTTTTTGCTCAGTGCTCTATTAGACGGACAATCTCATCAAACCACATAACTTTTGGGTGCAAGGAACCGGTTGATAGAGAAATAGTTTATTTACCATTCTTAAACAGAGTGTCTCCCACACTGCACACCTGAATTTCAAACACTGGTTAGTTTCTTGAATAATCTTTTATGACTTGCTTCTGGGGTACACCTTGTATCCTGGGTGTGGATACACGATTTGATACTAGCTATTTGTCATCAGACAGATAGGCCCTCATTCTGACCCTGGCGGTCTTTGACCGCCAGGGCGGAGGACCGCGGGAGCACCGCCGACAAGCCGGCGGTGCTCCAATGGGGATTCCGACCGCGGCGGTAAAGCCGCGGTCGGACCGGCACCACTGGTGGGGTCCCGCCAGTGTACCGCGGCCCCATTGAATCCTCCGCGGCGGCGCAGCTTGCTGCACCGCCGCGGGGATTCTGACCCCCCCTACCGCCATCCAGATCCCGGCGGTCGGATCGCCGAGATCCGGATGGCGGTAGGGGGGGGTCGCGGGGCCCCTGGGGGCCCCTGCAGTGCCCATGCCACTGGCATGGGCATTGCAGGGGCCCCCGTAAGAGGGCCCCTACATGTATTTCACTGTCTGCTGCGCAGACAGTGAAATACGCGACGGGTGCAACTGCACCCGTCGCACAGCTTCCACTCCGCCGGCTCGATTCCGAGCCGGCTTCATCGTGGAAGCCTCTTTCCCGCTGGGCTGGCTGGCGGTCTGAAGGAGACCGCCCGCCAGCCCAGCGGGAAAGTCAGAATTACCGCCGCGGTCTTTCGACCGCGGAACGGTAACCTGACGGCGGGACTTTGGCGGGCGGCCTCCGCCGCCCGCCAAGGTCAGAATGAGGGCCATAGTCTCTTAGATGCACTACTGAATACGCTAAGCTTTGAAATTTGAAAATTATACTTCTTCAAATGAAGTGTTGTTACATTGTCTCACAAACATATTATATAGCCCCAGGAACATTTACTGACACACAGCACATACAGACCCATATTTAACAAGGATTTACATCAAGATTTACCAAGCCACACAAGGCCATTTTGCGTGACCCTGCGTGGCTTGATAAATCTAGAGTAATGTAGGCAGCACAAATCAATGCCTTCAATTACTTTGTGACACATTCCCAGATTCATCAACACTGGTAGACCTGGGAAGTGTATGCCTCCCCACCAGGGGAGTAATGTGGAGAAATATAATTTTCTTCTTATTGTTTCCTCCACACTTAGAAAGAGGAAAATGCCTCTGATGTTTGATGTTTGCTTTTGTACAGGAAGGTGCCCCTTCTTTCACAAGAACAATCCTGCAAACACCCTTAAGCCATTGTGCCTGTGTTCGCGCTAGGCAGCAGTTTGTGCACAAGGGCAGGCAGAGAAGGAATGTGCTGTATAATGTTAAATACAGAGCATTCATGCCCTCTCTCTTTCATGAAGTGCAGTATATCACAGTGACTTGATGCATTGAATTGTGACAAAAGTGACCAGCAGCGCACATGGTGCACTGACATCATTTCACTGAAAGTGAAAGTACAATGAGCCGATTGGCTCATTTCACTTTGCTTGCCTCAGTACTCAGGAGCTATCTCAGCCCCCTGAGCACTGAGGCAGATGGGAGAATTATCGTTGGAAAGGGGAGAATCTCTGCTTGGGGATCACTGCAGGAGGGCAATCCAATGCAGGGATCCACTCCATTTGACACCAGGGTGGGGGGAGCAGTCCATTGGGGAAGGAATTTTGCTCCCCCTTTTTTTGGGCTATTTTCAGTCTTTCTGCCCCCCTCTGTGGGCAATATCCCTGATCTGACCCCTGGAAGGGAAAAAAGCACACTAGGCACCAGGGATTGTATTTATTCTTTTAGAATAGGGGTGGGGGCTGCCCACTATAGGCATGTCAATGCCCCCCGCCCAAAAAAATGGGCACAGTCTTTCTGACCTCCTGGGGGGCAGACAGGGAGCAATAGCCCCGGATCTGCCCCCGCAGATGGACAGAAAACCCACTACGCACCAAGGATATATTTATGGGCATGTCAAGGAGTAGCCATAGGCAAGGGCCACTACCCCTTTGTTTTAAGTGCACATTTTGTCCATGTCTGCCCTCCTTGGGGCAGATCAGCAAATGTTTTTGGCTCATCTGCCCCCAAGGGGGGCAGAAAATCACTAGATACCAGGAAAGGCTTAGTCTGTGTGAACTGGAGTTCTGCTGAGGTCAGCGTGTACTGGTGTTTGGCTGGCTGTGTGCGTACTGTCATTTTGCTGGCAGTGTGTGTAGACTCGTGCTTGGCTGGCAGTGTGCCTGGACTAGCACTTGGCTGGTGGTGTGGCTTGCATGGATCCCCCAGCGTTTTCTTACCCAGAATCCCCTGCAAACCTCAAATTTAGCAAACAAGTTACATTTTCCTCACATTCCTGTATGGGAATGTTGTGGGACCACCATGCTGGCACTGATTTCCTACCACCCAGTATTCCCCTCAGTCTCCCAATAAAAATTATCCCTCACATGTGTGGGCGCCCAAAGTACAGTCAGCCTAAAAACGTACAAAATGAAAAACTGAGGGGAACCAAAGTGGGTCCAAAAGGTCAATGTACATGTTTTGGCCCTTCCCTGTTGCAGGCGCTTGGCCTACCCACACAATTTCAAATTGGTGGTAACTCATTTTCAAACGGGAAGGGGCCCACAAGGGAACCCTTCCCCTCTGTGAATGAGGCACCAACATTTTTTCAGAGTAAGTGGTCCCAAGGACCACTTCCTACTCTGAAAAAATGAAAAGGAAACATTTCTTTTTTAAAATTTGCAGTGCATCCCATTTTCCTTTGAGGAAAATGGGGTCCATTTCAAAATTAAAAAAAAGCTTTATTTAAAAAGCAGTCCCAGACATGGTGGTTTGCTGACCTCAGCAGTCCACCATCCCTGTGAGTGCTGGTCATTCCCAATGGGTCACAAATTGCGACCTGCTGCATGAATAATAATGAAGAAGGTGCCTTGCAACCCATTTGAGAATCTCAGACAGTGTCTCAGAAACTGTTGTACATTAGAGAGTGTGACCTACAATTTGCAAATTGCAAAAACTTACAAATTGTGAGTCACAATCTCTGATGGTCGTACATCTGGCCCATAGTGCAAAATAAAGTATTTGTCGTATGTGGAATTACATGACATTTTACACAGCCTACTCAGTAGTACTCTTTTTATTGACCTCAAAAGGATAAAACGCTAAGTGAAATCACTGGGACTGACTTTGGCAAAAAGCATTCCAAGATGGTCATCCATGCATATCCAGGCATGCACATGCATGGTAGGCCATCTCCACTACTTTTGCCTGACATATACCAAAGACAACTCCAAGGTGGGTGCCCATGCATTCGAGGTAACCATCCTGGAATGCTTTTGCCATCATTTATCATTCTTTACCGATCTTGCTTCCAAATGTGTCAGCCAGCCTAGAACGGTAAAATAATAATAAACTATGGCAAGTTAAACAAGCACTGAAAAGGCGAATAGCAGTGCAGCCAATGTCAGGCATAATGCCTTTACCAATGCTTGTTACGAGTGCAAATGATATTTCTCCAGCAAAAAGCTGCAATGTGGGTATCTTTGTCAAAGTTTAGGGTAGAGACGAGGCAATTGAAAACATTGTGCAAATCACTATTTCTAATTTAAGGTACCATGCATTGTTTGCTCAACAGTGTATAAATAATGGAAAATGGCAGCTTATTAATGACACCTTTTCGTGCTAAGAAAAAGTACAGTAATATTATACTTCAGCATCAATATAACTGTGCAAGATGCATGTATATCCCACCTGCTGGCAAGATCTTCTAAAGCTTTTTTGCTGACTAAAACCAACCGAAAGTTACTCAAAGTCTGACAAGGGTACCTGCTATCCAGTACAAAAGGTGTTTTGTGATGGAAGGGTGACCTTTATTAAATCAAAGTACCTTTGTGCTGCTTTCCCTCACTTTGCCTTAAGGGATGGCATTACTAGGCGGATCATAGATTCATCTAGTAATGCCTCCCCATGGGTTTTGATACAAAGCACAATCTGTTCAAAACCAAGAACCCATCCGAAGAAGGCGTTAACAAGTAGAAATGTGTTAGTTTTTCCAAAGAAACACACATTGATGACCTTACGGGGTGTCAGTGTGGAGTCTGGGATTCCATGGAACAGGGCATTTAAACCATCCAGATGCAAAAGTCCAAAAGTTTGAACAGCTATTCTGAGGTACCTTTCTGAATGAAAAAATTCTGCTTTCTTTAGAAAATAGAGCTATTTCCATGCTGCCTTTTTTTTCTGGCAGTGTGTCGCTTGAGGTTGAGGTAGGTGCCCTGGGTTAATCCAAGTGACTTGGCATTTAGTAAAAGCTGGCTTTCGAAGATGTCAAGTTCATTTTGGCTCATTACATCAAGTTTGTACAGTTGCTTGCTGTTCTTTGCAAATAAAAGGAATTCTAGCTTGGTTGGGTTGAGCTTCAGGTAGGTGCTTGACATCCAGGACTGGATTATATGCCGGCAGGGTTTGAGATGCTGGATGTGTGAAGCAAAGGAGACTTTCTATTAGAGTTCGTTATCATTGGTCAACTTTGAATCTTGATAATGTTATCCAGGAGTAGAGCACCAAGCAGTTCTATGTTGAGTTTGAAGATGACAGCAGATAGTATGGAAACCTGAAACACTCCACAGGTGATAGGGATCTTTTGTGACCTGGAGGTGACCCATTTGAACAAACTTGTGTTGATGGTAAAGGTAGGAGGAGAACCAATTAAGGACATTGCCTGTGAATCCCATTCAAAACTTCGGGATGCATTTGAAGGAAGGGTAGTTGACTGTGTCAAAGTCAGTTTAGCGGTCCAGCACCACCAGGAGGCATGGGCCATCTTTATCTGCAGTCAGGAGTGCATCCTTTTGAAGTGTGAGATATTGGTCTCTGTGCTGCAGTGTGATCTATAAGTAGATTGGTGTGTATGCAGGAAATGGTAAGCATGAATCTGATCTTGGAGTAGAACATAGACTGTTTTTTTCAATGATCCTCCTGATTAAAGGTTGGTTAGTAAAGGGTCTGTAGTTGATAAGGTCATCAAAGTCTAGGATAGTTAGTGGGAGGATCTGTCCTATATTTAGAGCTTCTGTGAAGATGCCTTGGGTGAGGGAGGCATTGACAATGGTGGATAGGGGTGAGAGAGTGTCCTAAGGGAGACTTTTGATTGGAACAAGTGTAAGAAATCATCTTCATAAGCAGTGGCTTTGAGGAAGTTGAACGAGAATGGTGACAAATATTCAGAAAGGGTACCAATTAAACATGTAGGTGAGACATAAGTTAAATTTGATATCCAGGTATGGTTTAAGATATAGGAAAGAATCCTGAAAAATACTTGTTTTAGAATGCAATTTTAGATTAGTAGGGTATCAAGACTGCATATGATGAAATCACTTTTTTCTTCAAATATCCATTTTCCTAATCCTTCATGAATTCACTTGCAAGATACAAAACTGAAAGTTGAAATGCAAATGTGAAAATGAACCATGTATGTCAAAGATAACAATTGTGTTTTATATTCTTTTCCACATATTTTTAGGGAACTTATATTATTCCACTTCTTGAATCTGTGCTTTATGACAAATCTCAGTTTGAGAAGCCTGGTGAATTCAACCCTCAGCATTTTCTTGACTTCGAAGGGAAGTTTATGAAGAAAGATGCATTAATGAATTTTGGAGCAGGTAACTTTTAACAAATGTATAGCAAGAGAAAGTGAATTATTCATCGGGGAGAACGGTAGGCCGGGTGGATGGTTGTCCATCACATGCAATAAATTCACTAACCTGTTATGTCCAGACAAAAGTTTTATTAATTTAAACCTGAACTCAACCCCTGGGAGGTTTGTCAGAAAGCAGACAGGATTAACGTAGAAAAAATGTATAAAACATTTCAAAGTACTAAAACAGCCAAAACAATGACATTAAGATTCATGAATAAAAACGTCTTTTTATCTGAGAACCAAACTGAAGAAGTGGAGCGTCAATTTTATGAATTACACAAATATTTTGAAGACCTGTTTGTGACTGCACGTCACAATTTTAAAGTGAGTGCATTTAGGGGACGCTTCTCCTGACTAGGGGGAACACATCTATATACTTTTTAAAGGTTGACATTTTCTTGTCTTAGTCATATGGTGCCTGTAGCCTGTCTCTGGGTCACATGACTGGGTGTGGATGACTGTAGGCTTTGTGTATTCCTCCTAGAGAGCCACATGGAACAAAGAGCTTAGAGGTTAGAGGATGGGCCATTACTGGCAGGATGGTAAAGAGAAGCTGAACCCAGCCCCACTTTCACTTTAACACCCTGTGTCCTGTGTCTGTACAAAGGGCTGCAAACCCCTGTAGTTAGTCTGGAGCAGGGGAGGCAGGGCATCTGTGCACTTCAAAGACATACCTCTAGAAGCTTCATCCCCACTTCACACGAACAACTGTGTATAAATACTGGACCTCAGATGTCACCACTTCAGTACACTTCTGGACCTGTGGATACTCTGCCAGGAAGAAGTACTGCTGTTCTGTTACAAGTGATGCCACTTTGATGGGCTGCTGTCCTGAAGGAACTGCTGCCCTGTGGTGCTGGACTAATGCCTGCTGCCTTTTTGTCTAGGTAAAAAGTGCTAGACCGTCATCTCTTAAATCCAGAAATCAGAGGGACTCCAAGGGATAGCTGACTAGCCTCCTTGTCTGAGGGTGCAGGGGCATAACAGGCTTCCAACAACTTTGCACCTGGATTCTGCCATCTGTGAGTCTACCCTGCCAAGTGGCACCATCCCAGTCCTAGACCTGTGGATGTGGGCTTTAGGTGCTCTGCCAGTCTATGTGGATTCAGCAGATCTGATGCATCTCCTCTTCTGCAAGGCAAAAATCGGAGAAGAACCAATGCTTCTCTGCTGTTGTGTGGATTGTCCCTATTTTCACTAATACCTTTAAAATTGAATATCTCCAGTTCTACTGATTGGATTTTTTTTTGTTATCTTGTTTTATTGTATTAGAGAAAGTTCTATTTTATACTTGGTGTTGGATCCTTTTTGTGTGGTGTTTTCCACTTTTTTCTTTTTACTGTGTGAAGTGTTGCACATATACTTCACACATTGCCCCTAAGTTGAGCCTGACTGCTTTGTGCCAAGAAACCAGAGGGTTGAGCACAGGTTAATTTTGGGTTGGCTTGTGCCTCATCCAGACAAGGATTATAGTTTATGCTTGACCAGTCAACCAGCAACCCAATTTCTCACATAATATTTTTGGCAAGATCAGACAAACTACTGGTGAATAACATGTTTCCACATTGTTCACAAAGTATTTGAATTGTGCGTATTATAGTGGAGTGCAGGTGTTACACTGAATCAATGTCATACTTATTTCTACTGCATAAGTCCTATATGTATTATAGGAGTAGAATAACCCGACCAATCCGCAATAAATGCTGCATCCCACTTAAAAAAATGCCTTCTATAGTGACATACAGAATGTCCCTTGCCCTATTCCTGGAACAAGCCTGCGGCGTCACACACAAATGCAGAGATCCACAACTCCTGATTCCTTACAGCTAGGGAGAGAACTTCCTGATCAATACATTTAAAGTTACTAGAGTCATCAAAAGGCATGTCTATGCGACTCTTTTCATTTTCATTTTCTAGTCTTTGACACTATTTGCTTTTATTTGATAATAATTCGGTACAATGCAGATGGTCCCCTTCACATAAAGTCCCGAGTGCAAATCTGGTGCAAAAATTCAAATAGAGCCCAAGGAAGTGAAAGGAAAGTAATAATGTATACATTCCCACCTACTTCAAGCACCAGGATATTCCATTGCGATACCCAAAGTATTTACACGAAAGGCGGGTGAGAAAAATCTTCAAAGATGAACTGGTTGGAAATGCCATCAGCCTCTGAACCACCTGTACACCTGCAACAGTGAAAAAAGATACTTGGTGGTACAAGAGTTTGCTATCCAGACACGATCGGGACATGTAGCCTCACACTAGTCAGCTTGCAAATGCAGCAACAACTGACTAAAGTGGAATCGAATCCAAATGCAAAAGGAAAATAAAACATTGAACCGACATTTGGGACTTGGATTCACTCAAACTCCCATCATTCGAGCACAATCTCTCTTCCTTATCAGTCCAACAAACGCAGGAGCATGTGGAAGTAAAAGATGAAAAAAGTTACACGAAAAAAAAGTAGAAATTGCACACAAAACAAACAAAAAAACACCTGGACACACAATAGCTATAAAAATATGAGGAACAAAGCACACGATGTACAGCGCTTCAGTAACATTTCAAGATTACATTCCAACCTATCATAATCCCTGTGCAAAAAAGGAACAACTTTTCTCCTTCTTTCCCCTTTCTTCCACGCTGTCCCTGACCTCATATTGCTGCTACTTTCCCAATGTTTTCAACACAAAATTTGGCATGTTCCTGGGAATAACAGAAAGACGTATTTGATCCATACTTTTCTGCCAGAAAACACTACCACACTATCCCTCAACCCCTTGACTTGCATGGGAGATGAGCAAGGAGACAGAGGCTTCCTAGCCAGAAAGGTTTTTTTGAATCTCACCGAATCACCACACTTCAAACTTATCTTTTGCTTTCCCACCCAACCAAATGATATATTTACTCTCATAGTGTTTATTGCATCTGCCATCCCACTTAACTTCTGCAAGTCAAAAATCTGTCCATTCATTCCCTATTCATAATTGTTCCTGCAGCCCTAACCCTTAGTGAAGTATCTCGAGACATGGAAGAGTAGCATGAGGATTTGTTCTCAGTGACCACATCAAATACCTCAATTTATTAAGGCCACCTGCTTGCCTTTCAGATCCTGATTCAGCCTATCAACAGAAAATTTACTCTTAGGGTGATGTAGTTGGATTCCCATGGAATGCAAGACGTTTTACATCTCCATCGAACTCAGTTGTGTCCCATTGTCAGGTACACGGATAATGGCATGAACTTCCCTCACAAATGGTCTAGCATAAAATCAATGATGGTACGGGTGATCACATGCTCCACAAACTTGGCTTCAGGCCATTTGGACATGTAAATAATCATGATCAAAGCATACTTGGGAATTTCTTCCACCACCCCAAATGGGTCGGTAATGTCCAAAGCAACCTTGCTCCCAGGAGTTAAAAGTGCTTCCACCTTCTCACAGGAGGTGGAGTAGGAGCTTGGATTTTATGACTGACAATATAGGAACCACATTATCGCACAAATCTTTATATAGCCTTGTTTACTCCAGGCCATAGAAAAACCATTCAAATCCTGAATTTAATTTCCCTTTTGCCTAGATGCTTCTCCTGAACCAAATATAACATCCTGCTGTGTATTCCAACTGGGGCTGCCAATAATCCACACCTCCTGATTAGACCTTGGTCACCAGTGTTGTACAGACGACTGGGCGTTTTGGTGGGCTGGCAGTGAGGGGGCTGGTTTCCCTACTGTGGGTGCCGGTTTTGTTGCAGGGGACGTACTGGCTCTGTTCCTACTTTCAGTGCTTCTAAATAAACACTCCAAAAACAAATGATTTTAGGTGTGCTTAAAACGCACTTTAGAAACATATCTTTCATTGCAAATTTTGCTGCCCCTGAATTTTGAGATATGTTGCTGCTCAATTTAGGGTTATCCACTCATTGGAACGATATGCTTTCTCAAACCCCCATAACAGTTCTACCGTTATTCCAATAATCTTGCGTCATATCAATGATCATTTACAGTTTATGGGAGCATAGAACATTGAAATCTCAAGGTGGGACCTGTTGTCTTCCTCTGAGATGAGCAATACCAGGAAGCCTTCTGTTTGTTTTTGTCTTCTATATCGGACTTCTAAAGTGTAAGCTATGATTGTCTACCTCCGTACATACTCTAATTATAAGAATAATCACAGGTTTTGGCAGTGCATATGAAGTGACTGATGTTTTGGAAATACACACACTTAGAGTGATTGACATGAGGAGAAAGGATGTGGCTGGGACTATGTGACACGAGTTTCTTTATTCATTTTCCTACATGTTTTTTGCAGGTCGGCGAATCTGCATTGGTGAAAGCCTTGCCAAGATGGAGTTGTTTATTTTCTTCACGAGTCTGATGCAGAAATTCAACTTCTGCCCACCTCCTGGTGTTACTCATATTGATCTCACACCTGCTATTGGATTTACTGCTCCTCCATCACCTTATGAGATCTGTGCACTGCCCCGTGCATACAATATTGTGAAACAGGAGAACTGAATCCTGAAAAGTTATTATAGAGGATTTGTCTGATTGCATCAACTTCAAACAGAACTTGGCAGTTATTGAATTTCACATGAACGCATTTATCTAATTCATTTAGGACTAATTCATTAAACATTCGGCTTTCCAAACTAGCATGAGGAGAAAGTCTGCAGGCGTAGCTGACGGACAAAGATTATGTTAATTATACATTTCTGCTATTATTGAGCTATGTCCTAAGGCTGTTAGAAAGGACTCTTAATTTCTACTACTTATTGTTCCTCACACACACACACACACACACATCCTGTTTCTCTGTGTATGTGTCTGACAGTGAAGCCTGAAAAAGCACGTAGGGCAAGTTAGAATAAATTGGATATGATTCACTAAGGTGTAACTACCTGTCGTTACAATTGTGTTGTTTGCAGACACACACACTGTGTTAGGTGTCTACGTATGTGGACCTTTGTTCCTCCATAATTGAGCATTTGTTTGTTTTTGTGCTCACTAATCATCATTGCTACCTGATATTTCTTTGTTGTTTTCACCAAATGCGTTTGATCCACCAAAGCTGTGTGACTTGGTAATGGATGGTTGGCTATCTTCGTCTCGAACCTTCCTATTCACCCATGCCAGGAAAATGATTAATATATATTTATCAATTTTGTATCACTGAGTTTTCTGTCTGTCTCTCACACTTTTCCTTATCTAATCTCTGGCCTTGGCTCTCTCTCACCTCTGCATATTTAATCTCTCTTTCTCTCGCTCTTCCTCTCCCTGTCACCTTTATACCAATGATGCGTCTTTCTTTCTCTTTCTACTTTCTTATTCTCTTTTTTCTCTCTCACTCTTCCTCCGGTATTCACTCTCTCTGCTTGACTCTTCCATATAAATATGTAGACAGTTATACCTATGTGCCTTACAGTGCATCTATGATTTTCTATCCCTATGTCTCACATTGTCCCTTTAAGGAAAAGAAAGCTAGAAAGACAGAGAAAGATGGCATGTGTGTGTGTGTGTATGTGTGTATGGTGGCCTTGTGCAATAGCGGCTCGAGGCACGTGGCGGGGGCAGGGCAGCACACGGGGGGAGGTAAGAAAAATGAATAAATAAAAAAAACTTACCGGAATTCCCGCTGCCGCTGCCTCCTCACACACCTCTTTCCTTTGCCGAAGGCTAAAGGTATAGGCTCCCAGCCTTCCCTGCGGTTCATCTGAACGCTGCTGTCATGCTGCTGCCAGCATGACAGCAGCATTTGGATTGGTTGGAGCGCCCAGCCAGGGCACTCCGAGGCAGACTGGAAGAGTTTGCCTGCTCTCTCCAACCCGGCACTGCGTGGCCGGGTTGGACAGAGCTTAGTGCGCATGTATGTTTGGCTGACCTGAGACGGCCGGCCAAACATGCATGCGTACTGAGTTGGAAGTGCTGAGCACTCCCCCTTTGTTCTCATCATGGCCTGTGGCCCTGCCCCTTCTACACTACAACGATGATAAACATAGTTTATTATCGTTTTAGGGTAGGAGTTTGGCAGCTGCTGCTGCTGCTGGTGGGGGATAGGGGCGACACTCCTGTGCCCAAACGGAGGAGCCGCCCCTGCCCCTCTGTACGTTTGATATACCTCATTTATCGCCATCTCAGACACACACCTCTGTGCTGTTTCTTTCTTGCAGCTTTTATTTGCCTCACTACTAGCCCTTGACGTTTCTCTCTCCCTGTATTTAATTCTATATTCAATGATAATATCAGATTTTTAAGTTAACTAATGGTGCCAAACACAAAATAAATAATGGACAAACCAACAGTACATTATCACTTTGCTGTTTAACCCTGTGTAAAGTAAAGTAAACTAATTTTAAGCTAACTATTATTGCCTAATACAAAATATTTATCACTTTGCTGTTTAACCCTGTGTAAAGTAAAGTAAACTAATTTTAAGCTAACTATTATTGCCTAATACAAAATAATTATCGCTTTGCTGTTTAACCCTGTTTAAATAAAAGGAAACAAATTACATATTATGCTTAGTAGTAAGGTCAAGATTTGACTTTACTTGTGCCATTTTTATTACCAGCACACCTGGACCAATAAACGTCGGTGCAGTCTCGGTCCCAGTTATATTATTATTTTACACAGCGCAACGCAGAAAGACAACTTGCTGCACTGCATTAAGTGAAGAGGGCAGGAATGCCCCATATTTATCAAGATATGATGCATTTCTGTTTCCTCACTGCGCTAGCATTATGTGCTGCCTTGTGCCAATGCAGGTACCCTTGAGCCATGATGCAAAGCTGCCTGTATTGAAGGCAGGATTGCTTTTGTGCAGGAAGGGGATCCTTCCTGCATACAACAATCTTTAGAGGTTTTTCCTCTTTTTACGTGTTGTACGTAGGAAGAGGAAATAACAAGGAGAAATAAAGGTACTTCTCCTTGTTGCGCCTCTTGCGGGAAGGTGTATAATTTTTACATGTCTTGGTAAATCTGGGAATGTGCCAAAAAAGGACTGGTGGATGTGTAGGAACTTCCATGCACCACACATGTAATTCCTTCCCTGCGCAGAGTAGCACAGGGGTGTGACTTCTGCGGACTTGCGTTACTCCAAATTTACCAAGCAACGCTGGGCCATGCCAGGTGGTCATGCATAGCTTGGTAGTTCTGACTTAAGGATTGCGTTGCCCTAGCAACCTTCTACGACACATGAGCAACACAATTCTTCGATAAGTCTTGCCCCAAATGTATAATACACAAGTCTTGAATTAGGTAAACTTTTTTGACAAGAGAAAGACAGTAAGAATTAAAGTGAAAACCAAAGGACTTATGTCCTGATGTGTAAATTAAACTTCAGATTTTGGCAGAGCTTAGTTGTGTGTGTGATGAAAGCTGAACACAAGATCACAAACAAAAGAGCTTGCGGATCTGCAAAAGACCACTATTGGGAAATCTTCTACAGAAAGGAAAGGACAATACCTCAAAGGGAAGGTTGTAAGTCACCTACATAGAAGAGGCTTACAAGACTATAAGAGGGGTAATGTACAGGAATCAGGGTCATCATAACATGACTCATGCTGGTGGGAAACCTTACTCTATCCATAGCTTCTGTACCATTGGCTTGGCTACCACTATGCCAATGTGGCAAGTTGCAGCAATAGTTTTAATGACGATTTTGTATGTTGCAGGCTTTGGCTTTTCTTATACAATTAAAATCATGTTACTCTCTAGGGTACTACATTCTATATTTAAGCTCCATTTGGGGTTCCTAGCAAAGTTTTTCCCATGAGCCATTTATAATTATATATTTTTAGATATTTAGAACATTCAAAATGCAGGAACTGGATATCCCAGTGCTGGTAATAGATGAACAGAGGACTGACAACTGCTGAGAGAAAAGCAAAGTTTTCAGTAGTTTGCAAAATGTAGGGGACTTTACTTCTGGTCTGATTACCAAAGGCAATTAATTCCATGACTTAGCAATGTGACTGAAAAGACCTGGCCTCCAATATGTTCCTTAATATATGTGTGGACTGTCATCAGGTAGGTAGCACTCAAGTTTATAGACTGCGTAGGTAGGCCTGCAGCACTGATGTTGTGTATGGGCTTGTGATATAATAGAGAATCCCAAAGGGGCAATATTTTGAATATCCAAGAATTAAGAATGTGGCTGAGTTCTAAATATATTGGCATCTCTTGAAAAGGTAGCCAGGCAAGCCTACAAAGAGGGGACTTACAATAATCTAGACTTGATGTTACAAGGACTTATATTAGGGGTTGCTGGTTGCACTGGGAAGAAACAGTAGGATCTTTCTAATGACTCTAATTACCATGAACCACAATGCTGCATTGTTGGTCAAAGATGATGTAAAGATTCACGGACGAAGAAGAATGGGTAGGAAAAGGGCTGAGTGTATTTGGTGACCAGTTGTGTGACCAGAGTGACATAGAGGGTCATTCTGACCCTGGCGGCCGGTGGCCGCCAGGGCCACTGACCACGGGAGCACCGCCAACAGGCTGGCGGTGCTCCAACGAGCATTCTGACCGCGGCGGTTCAGCCGCGGTCAGAAGCGGAAAGTCAGCGGTCTCCCGCTGACTTTCCGCTGCTCGTGTGAATCCTCCATGGCTGCGGAGCGCGCTCCGCAGCCATGAGGATTCTGACCCCCCCTACCGCCATCCTGTTCATGGCGGGAAAGCCGCCATGAACAGGATGGCGGTAGGGGGGGTTGCGGGGCCCCTGGGGGCCCCTGCCGTGCCCATGCCAGTGGCATGGGCACGGCAGGGGCCCCCGTAAGAGGGCCCCGCAAAGTATTTCAGTGTCTGCCTTGCAGACACTGAAATACGCGATGGGTGCCACTGCACCCGTCGCACCTTCCCACTCCGCCGGCTCGATTACGAGCCGGCATCCTCGTGGGAAGGTCGTTTTCCCCTGGGGTGGCGGGCGGTTTTTCAGCAACCGCCCGCCAGCCCAGGGGAAAACTTGTAATACCCGCCGCGGTCTTTTGACCGCGGCGCGGTATTTTGGAGGACGGCATCCTGGCGGGCGGCCTCCGCCGCCCGCCAGGGTCATAATGAGGCCCTTAGTTTTGTCTTAGGTTAATATGAGGTACTTGGAGCCTATTCATTGGGCCTCTGAACAAAGGCAATTTTTTAGTTGATTTTTAAAACTCGTTACCATCAAGTCTAATTCCCATCATCCATCTGCACAGGAGATGACATCACCACATTTCCCAAAGAAGCCAAACAAGACAACTTAATTTCTCATTCTCTATCTGGACAGAAAGTGACATTATTGGATTTCCCATCATCCATCAGCACAAAAAGTGACATCATTGATTTTGGGTAAAAACCATCTTCAATAGAAGAAGCCTAACAAAAGGACTTAGTTTCCTATTATCTATGTCCACAGGAAACAACATCACACATTTCCCATTACCCACCTGCAGAGGAAGTGACATTACTGGATTTCAAATCATCGATTTGTACAGGAAGTGATACAACTGGTTTGCTGATAAAATTGTCTCTAAAGGAAGGCAAGCAAGAGGACCACATTTCCAATCATCCATCTTGACAAGAAGTGACATCACTACATTTTCCATGATCCATCTGCATAGAAACTGGCATCACTTCATGCCTTCTCCCTAGCTCTGTCAACTCACCAGGTCCTCCCACAACTCAGGCATCCCTAGTAAAGGGTGAACACAGACAAGGGCATTTTAGTCCTCAGTTTGGTCTTCTCTTAGACTAGTTAAAACAAGCTTACAACCGCAAACATTCTTCCTCATACATTTTTGGAATGCTATAGTGTGCACTGTGAGGAGCACTGTGACTGCTTCATAGCCAGTTGTAAGTGCTACAATTACAGATGCTGCAATAGGACACTACTACTGGTTCAACATTATGGAATGCATTTACTACATGGCGCCCAATAACTACAGTTACCTTGTCCATTGCAGCATCTGTAATTGCAGCACTTATGACAAACTTGTTACATTATTTACACCTGTTTTTTTTTTACCAGTGTTAGTTTCTTTAGCTCTCAGCACTCTTGGCCTCCTCCTGCTCTTTCCCCAGTCCCCACCAGTACATGCTTTCTATGTATACCCTTTTCTCCCTTTTATGCTCCTCAATGACCTGTTCTCTATTTTCAATATTGTGTTTATTTCTATTAATTTTGATTATACAAGGTTCCCATAGCTAAAACGTTTTACCAGGCTTCTCTCTACATCCTCCATGTTTGTGCATGAATCACAGTGCACACATGCATCACAGTGGAGAACCAGACATGGCCAAAAGGAACTTTCACTCAGGAAAGGAAGCCATCGCCACCTGGATGAGAGAAAGCTGTTCTCAAGTTCAACTCTGACAAGACAGGGCTCATCATCTTTGGAAATGCCACCTCAGCTTGGGACATCTCCTGGTGGCCCACTTCCCTCAGCGCCCCGCCCTGCACCGTCCGAGCACGCCCGCAACTTAGGAATCATCTTTGACTCCTCCCTATCCATGACTCACCAGGTAAACTCTGTCACCTCCTCCTGCTGACTCACACTCCACAAACTTCAGAAGATCTTCAGATGGATCCCAGCAGACTGTGGCAGGACAGTCACCTACGCCTTAGTCAGTAGCAAGCTCGACTATGGTAACACCATCTACGCTGGCACCTCAACTGGAAACATCAAAAAGCTTCAACTTCTCCAGAATGCCGCTGCCAGACTCATTCTGGACCTCCCTCTAAGAAAACACATCTTCCAACACCTGAGGACCCTCCACTGGCTTCCGGTTCAGAAGTGAATCACCTTCAAGCTTCTCACCCACCTTACAAGGCCATACACAACGCAGGACCAGCCTACCTGAACCACCGCATCTCCTTCCACACCCCCATCAGATCCCTCCACTCTGCCCAGATGTCCCTGGACACCGCCACTCACATCGGCAAAACCACCGCCATAGTACGATCTTTCACATACAATGCATCAAAAAGCTGGAACAACCTCCCCCTGCACCTCAGACAAAGCCCGTCGCTCAGCATCTTCAGGAAGAACATCAAGATGTAGCTCTTTGGATGAGATCCCTTCCCTCCTCCCCCCCCCCCAGTGCCTTGAGACCTTAACGGGTGAGTAGCCACGCTTTACAAATACTGATTGATTGATTGATTGAGGGGCCATCTTGGAATGACTTTACTAGCAAATCCATTCCAAAATTAGCCGTCCATCTTTCTATGTACATTAGGATTAGGCATGGGTGAAATTTAAATTAAGGTGTGGTAATTTGCATAATTTCAAAATTTCATGTTATGCTTGTTACGAAATTCCTGAAATTAGGCTACTATGTCACATAATTATCCTGCTGTTCACATCAAAATTATAGCGCTGGACCAATTGTGGTTTAGTACTATTTGTAATGCGTAATACGTCCTCACATGTGCATTTCACTCTAAAATATAGTGCTAAACGACAGATTGGGATTTAGCACAATTTCGGGTAATGTTTTAGAAAATTCACATAATTACGCAAAAACAAATTATATGAATTTCACACAAAGGTAATTGTGATGTATCTCAAGTAGAAAATCTACTTGAGGTGGTTTCGCAAGCAGCACTGTTTTGGCTACCATTGCGGCTGCAAGCCACTCGAGTGGGCACAAAGTCTCGCTAGTGACCCAAAAGTATTGTGGGCTTGCCAACAAGCACCAAAAACAAATCTCACTGTGGGCACCTTGAAAAACAATTCTGCTTCACGCCAGATGGTGTGGAATTTGGGAACTCCACGCTACTCTGCATAGCACGAAGTGCCCGAATTCCAGAAAGTCCACAAGCGGAGCGCAGTTTTTCTCCTGGGCCTACTCCCAAGCCATTTTCCATTCCAGATAAAGGGCCTGATTACAACCTTGGCAGAGGGTATTACTCCATCATAAACATGACAGATATCCCTTCTGCCACATTGCGAATTCCATAGGATATAATAGAACTTGTAATGCGCCAGGTGGGATATTGGTCGTGTTTGTGATGGAATACTTCCCCCCGATAAGGTTGTAGTCAGGCCCTAAGTAAGGAAAGAGGGTTTGGCAGTCCCTAACCAAACTACCTGGGACAAAGACAGTTACGTCCACCATGTGACATACAAGCATTGCTGTGGTGCTCACTGAAGTGTGATCAATAAAATGGTCAGAAATTAAGCATTCTAGGAAAGTCAGCATTCCCAAAATAACAACGTGCCTGAGCTCTATTCCAAAAACAATTGTGCATGCTCAAAACTGTAAAATACCCATTGCACAACACTTGCAAACACATCACGGGAAACATCAATTTGTTTTGAGTAGCACCTCGAGCAATATGTCTAAGAAGAGGTTTTCTAATTTTGTGTTGCAGGACAATTTCTCACAGGTTATTTGTGGCTTGAAATTTCCTCTTACTAGAAATTAGGTTTCAGGTTGGCAGAGTGTTGTTATTATCTGGGGAATGTTGGGTACAGCCTGGATTTGGTCAAATTCCTGCCCAAGTGACCCTCGTGAGCCAAGTTGATAATTTTACTCCTCACACCAATAGGAGGTATGGATTTGGTACCTCTGAATAATTCACCTCCACTTAAGGAAAGTTCATCTCTTACATTCCAGTACCTCTTCAAAGAGTTAGAAATGTCCTTGTACTCAGTCAAACCTCTCACAATAAACTCCACAAGTTTATGTCTGTCAGAATCCAGGTCAGCTGCAGACTTCCACTCATCTTCATTTATGGCCATCTCCCTCACCCAATTGATCACACACTCATCATCAAGCTTATCACTACTGTCAACTGAAGTTCGGGATAAGAAATCTGCCACTGTATTCTTTGGCCCAGGCACGTATTCTACCGAGAAATTGTATTCCATTAATCCTTCCACCCACCTTTTTATCCTAGGTGTCAGTTCTTCCCCCTTCTTAGAAGAAAAGATTTGGACAAGAGGCCTGTGGTCTGTTTTCACAATAAAAGGTAAACCCCACAAGTAGAATCTGAAGTGCTTAACCGCCCACATACACGCAAGTGCCTCTCTTTCTATAACAGAATAATGTTGTTCAGCTTCCCTGAGGGAACGAGCAGCAAAGGCAATTACCTTTTCTTCCTGGTCTACCCTTTGGATTAAGACTGCCCCTAGCCCTTTGACACTAGCATCTGTGTACAAGAAGGTTTTGGCATGCGTATCGAAATGTCCCAAGGTGGGCATCTTCCCGATACAACTCTTAACAAAAGTGAAAGCAGACGTACACTCATCCGTCCAAATGAATTCACACCCCTTCTCTAAGAGACATCTCAAGGGTTGGATTACACTCAAAAAGTTGGCAATAAAGTTGGAGCTGTACTCCGCTAGCCCTAGGAAAGATCTTAGTCCATCCTTGTCTTTGGGTTCAGGTGTTCGGATAATGGAATCAACTAATTTAAACTTGGGTTTGATTCCCTCACCAGATATAGTATGACCCAGGTAAGTTACTGAAGTGACCCTAAACTTGCACTTTTCTCTCTTCACAGTAAGACCAGACCGGGCTAACTTACCTAACACTTCCCTAAGAATCCTGTCATGTTCATTCACAGTTCTACCATGAACCAAAATATCGTCTTGGAAAGATAAGACTCCAGAGACTCCCTCTAAGACCTTCTTCATGATTCGTTGAAAACAGGCAGCCGCAGAGGCCAGCCCAAAAGACATCCTTAGAAATTGGTAGGCCCCCACCGGCGTCACAAATGATGTGAGATGCCTGGAGCCTGGATGTAAGACGATTTGGTGATAGGCTGAGGACAGATCTAACACACTGATCACTCTGTCCAAGCAGGAACCACAATCCTAGTTAGGGTAAGTCAGAGACACAACATAAATTAACCGGTGCTCACCCTCCGGTAGCTTCAAAGTAGTCAGGCTTAACTTAAGAGGCAATGTGTAAAGTATGTGTGCAACACTTCAAACAGTAAAACAGTGAAAACTTCACACAAAAACACACTACACCTAGTTAGAAAAATAGAGCTTAATTATATGCATAAAACAAGAACAAAGTAACATTAATTCAATAATTAGAAGTTAAGATATCATTTTTTGAACAATGAAATGCAATATAGTGCCTAGAAGCATAAAGCTCTAACCGGGGCTATCTGATCACGCTAGACTGAGTGAAATCCAAAAGGTCAGGCCAAACTCAATGGAGGATGGATCGGATACAGTCCCAGGTAAGTTCAGCTGACGTTTTCCCTTCTTAAAAGTTGAGCCAAGAGTCCCGTTCATGAGAAAGAAATTTGCCAGGAGCAAGGACAGCATCGTTGACGGTGGTCGGCGGATGTGAAGAGTTGCCAGGCATCAGTGATGGGAAGACTAGAGGCTCACGGTCAAGAGTGAGGATGTTTGCTGTGCAAAGAGATGAACTTGCAGTGGCTTGAGCTGTTTTTTTGTGGGACCGCCATGGTTCTGGTGCAAATGGGCTGGTTTGCGGTCACGAATAGCCCAAAATCTTGGTTTCAGGAGCCACAAAGCCATTTTTGGGGTCCCAGGAATAGAGGGGCACCTGTTGGGGTCAGGAGCTGGTTGAAGACAGGTCCAGGAGCTGTGGGAGGTGAGTTGGAAGTCTTTAGTGTACGCAAGACTTCAGTTAACAGGAGGCAAGCAAGAAATGCCTTGGAGTCACTTTGGTTCTGAAATGTAGAGATAAGCAAAACACAAATGTGGAACGAATCAAACATTCACTCCCAGTCACAGATCTGGGTTTAATCCATCGTTCTTTTGCTCACCATGCCACCCCAGTTTAGACCCAGCCATATGCAAATCAGTCTTGACCCTGTTCCTCATGAGAACAGTCCAGCCCGAACTGCCAGGCCAGGTCCTCTCCTCCCTGGACCGGAAACAAGCATCCTGGGATCAGTTTCAAGGTTTCACCCTTCATTAGCCAGGCTAGCTTGAATCCAGTGGCATAGTGAGCCCGGGACCAATGTCTGGGCATACCCAGCGTACTTATGGCAGCTTAGGCAAAGCAAAACACAAATGATGGATGGAATGCGGAACCAATCAAGCATTCACCCCCAGTCACAGATCTGGGTTTAATCCATTGTTCTTTTGCTCACCATGCCTTGCCAATTTAGACCCAGCCATATGCAAATTAGTCTTGACCCTGTTCCTCATGTGAACAGTCCAGGCCGAACTACCAGGTCAGGTCCTCCCTGGACCAGAAACAGGCATTCTAGGACCGGTTTCAGGGTTTCACCCATCATCAGCCAGGCTAGCTTGAATCCAGTGGCATAGTGAGCCCGGTACCCACGTCTGGGCATACCTGCCGCACTTATGGCGGCTAAAGCAAAGCAAAACACAAATGATGGATGGAATGAGGAACCAATCAAACATTCACCCCCTGTCACAGATCTGTGTTTAATCCATCATTCGTTTGCTCACCATGCCACCCCAGTTTAGACCCAGCCATATGCAAATCAGTCTTGACCCTGTTCCTCATGGGAACAGTCCAGCCCAAACTACCAGGCCAGGTCTTCCCTGGACTGGAAACAAGCATCCTGGGACCGGTTTCAGGGTTTCACCCTTCATCAGCCAGGCTAACTTGAATCCAGTGGCATAGTGAGCCTGGGACCCACATCTGGGCATACCAGGTGCACTTATGGCAGCTAAAGCAAAGCAAAACACAAATGATGGACGGAATGCGGAACCAATCAAACATTCACCCCAGTCACAGATCCGGGTTTAATCCATTGTTCTTTTTCTCACCCTGCCACCCCAGTTTAGACCCAGCCATATGCAAATCAGTCTTGACCCTGTTTCTCATGGGAACAGTCCAGCACGAACTGCCAGGCCAGGTCCTCCCTGGACCGGAAACAAGCATCCTGGGACCGGTTTCAGGGTTTCACTCTTCAACAGCCAGGCTAGCTTGAATCCAGTGGCATAGTGAGCCCAGGACCCAAGTCTGGGCATACCCGGCGCACTTATAGTTGCTAAAACAAAGCAAAACACAAATGATGGACGGAATGCAGAACCAATCAAACATTCACCCCAGTCACAGATCTGGATTTAATCCATCGTTCTTTTGCTCACCATGCCACCCCAGATTAGACCCAGCCATATGCAAATCAGCCTTGACCCTGTTCCTCATGGGAACAGTCCAGCCCGAAATGCCAGGCCAGGTCCTCCCTGGACTGGAAACAAGCATCCTGGGACCAGTTTCAGGGTTTCACCCTTCATCAGCCAGGCTAGCTTGAATCCAGTGGCATAGAGAGCCCGGGACCCACGTCTGGGCATACACGGCGCACTTATGGCCGCTTAGGCAAAGCAAAACACAAATGATGGACGGAATGCGGAACCAATCAAACATTCACCCCCAGTCACAGATCTGGGTTTAATCGATCGTTCTTTTGCTCACCATGCCACGCCAATTTAGACCCAGCCATATGCAAATCAGTCTTGACCCTGTTCCTCATGGGAACAGTCCAGCCCGAACTGCCAGGTCAGGTCCTCCCTGGACCAGAAACAAGCATCCTGGTACCGGTTTCAGGGTTTCACCCTTTATCAGCCAGGCTAGCTTGAATCCAGAGGCATAGTGAGATGTAGAGATGCAGGTCCAGTCCTTCTCACTCCCAGGCAAGAAGGCAGTAGGATGCAGGTCAGCTCAGCAAAGCAGGAGTCCAGCAGAGTAGCAGCTCAGTAATATGGTAGTCCTTGTAGACCTAGAGGTCTTTCTTCCTGGTATGTCCAGAAGTGTACTAAGTTGGTGGTGTCAGAGGTCCAGTACTTCTACCCAGTTGTGCTTTGAAGTGGGTGAGACTTCAAAGAAAGGTCTTTGAAAAGCACAGAGGTCCTCCTTGCCTGCTTTGGCTCCAAACACACTCCAAAGGGGGTATGCAGCTCTTTGTGTGTGGCAGGACACTGTCCTTTCAGGTGTGTCAGCCCCCTCAACCATCCTATCCAGGATGGCCCATCAGGATGTTGATGGCTTATCAGTCACACCTAAGCTCCCTTTTTTATTCACATTAGGTATTCACATTAGGTACTTTCCAGGGAATTGTTTATGTAATTGCCGCCCCAAGCATGTCTTCTTATCTATTGTTTGGGAACATATCTACTTTAGGGGTCCGATCAAGTCTGTATAAATACATCTCAGACAGATACTTAGAGGGATTCCCAACAGATGCCAGTGACGCTATCCATGCTACACATTGCCTTGATGCTGCCCCAGTCCCAGTATGATCTGGAGATCTCATTCCAATGGTAACAAGGTTTGGGGGCTCTTCTCATGGACATGGTACTGGCAGATTAGGTTTAACACACCTATCTCTCTTTAGGTTAGGGGTTAGGTTCATCATGTTAGGGTGTTAGAAAATATTTTATATCTCATGTCATTTCATGCTGTTTCAAGATGGTGGGGGACTTTGTACTAATGACTCTTGTCTTCACAATTCTGTTTCTTTCACTATTCATTATATTAACCATTGCAGCCCATGCAACTTATCGTAGATTGCAGTCTTGTTAAATAAAACCTATTGAAAACTTTACTGCATCTCCTTGATTGCCTGAGTGTTTGACTGGGACATGTTGTTCATGTGAGAAAGGTGTTATCTCCATTTAACCACAACACTCCCTGAGATGTCGCATTCTTGAGTCCATTCATAAAGGCTGCCACAAATCACCTCTTACTGTTTGGATTTTTGGTGAGGTGCTGCTTCTGAGCTGGGAGGGTTGGGACGACAGTTGTGATTTGTTGTAGCATTGACCTAGTCCCCTACAAATGTAAGTACGGTCCTCCTTAAACCAGCAGTCTTGCCTAGAGCAAGAGTCAAACTACGACATTTCTAATCGCTATACTACATTTAATCTTTGTTGTAACTTTACTTGTGTATGTCATTTGGGTCTTGTTTTACTCATATAAATATTGACTAATTATCTAAACTGGTGTGGGGCACTTTTGTGGTGTTTTTACTCTGTTACTGTGTGAGGGTGGAAATCACTGACAACTAGGGACCCCTTTTTAAAAAGTGTGACTGTCTAGAGGGGCTGCACAAGCCTAGCTGTCACCCCACCCCAGATGAGTGGAAATAGGCAGTAGGCACCAAATGGCCAAAGGAAGAAAATTCCAACTTTCTAAAAGTGTCATTTTCAGAACTGCAGTTTAGAATCCCATTTCATCATAAGTTGTGATTTCAAATTGTTAGTTCGAAGACACTGAAACAGACAAACCTATCTCTTCCAGATTGGGAATTACAATTAGAAGATGTAATAAGTAATCCCAATGTTATCCTATGGGAGACATAGGTCTTGGAGTAGAGAATAATAAATTTGGGTGTTTTTCATTATCATGGCTTGTAAAAAAAATGTATGTGTCCTGCCTTTTATATACATTGAACCCACCCTGTGAGCCGCTTAGGGCCTACCTTGTGGGGTGACTATATATAAAAAAGGGAAGTTTTAGGCCTGGCAAAAGGTTTAACTTGCCGGGACAACGTGACGTGACAGTTTACACCTCCACACACATGGCCTGCAATGGCAGGCATGTGCAAGGTTAAGGGGCTGCTAAAGTGGGTGGTGCAATCAGTGCTGCAAGCCCACTCGTAGAATTTAATTTACAGGCCCTCTGGGCACATAGTGCACATTGCTAGGGACTAAAAAGTTAGTTAAGTATGCCAATTGGGGATAAACAAACGTTACCATGTTTTGGTGAGAGAATACAAGCATGTTAGCACTGGTTAGTAGTGGTAAATTGCACAGAGTCCTAGAAACAGCAAATATGAGGTCAGAAAATGGAGAGAAGCAGACAAAAAGTTGGGGAGAAGACCACCCTAAGGTTGTCATGTCTAACAACTTTAAAAAAAAAGTTGCAAGCTTAAATGCCTTCAGGAATTGCAGTGATAAAAAATTACAAAGATGGTTACGCAAAGCTTCAATATGCCAACAATCCACAGTGGAAGGCTTGTGCAAAAACATTGTAGCACTCCTTAGAGGGAAACATTAACTCTCTCTTCTTGCATAGCAATTAGACATGCTTTTCTCACTTTCAGCAGTGCCCATGAGCTGCTGAACATACAACATCTGGAAAAGTCAACTTCCTAAGTACCCCCAGGAACAGTGGGGTACTCTTTGTTTTTTGTTTTTTATCTCGCATGCTGCATTTGGCTGGTATTTGGTAACTGGTAATTGTCCACTTTGGTAGACAGAGTAGGAATGATTTATAGACGCTGCTTCTTGAAGCTGAGATCTGCCTGCTCAAAGATTTGTCTTGCAGTGTACAGGGGTGAAAGCCATTAACACATATAGTATACCACTATATGCAATCAACCTGCATAATTCCCAAGTGAGTAGACCTATTTATCCAGTTGAATCTGGATTCCCGGATAAAAAGTCATAATAGCCCTAAATTCTGGATTACGTTTACATTTGTCAATGCGGAGGCTTTAAGGCCGAAGTGACTTGTTGGACAACACTGGTTTTCCTAGGAGCTTTTCAGTCCTCACGCAATCTCTTCATGACAGTTCCGGAACCAAATAACACTTCTCAGCCTTATCCTCTATCCTTGAGAGGCTGAAGAGTTTCAAGGTCAGTGACCTCAGTAGAATAATGAAACACAGAAAGTTATGCTGAAAATCAGATAACCTTTGGTCCTGCAAAAGAAGCCCCACACCTGCGTGGTGCTTTTCCTTGTTAGTCAAGTTACTTGTACACATCTCACTCCACTGAATTCTCAGTTTGTTTTGAGAGCTGTGTGAAGGTTCAGGTGGTATAAGTGCACAGGTTTGAGGGGAACATGGCTCTTAATTGTGATCTGCTAATAGTTGTTGCTGAGTACAGTAAGCATTTAGACATAAGACAAAGATCATTGAAGGTTGCTCTGTCTTTCATTGGTAGTCAATGGAGGATTGTTCATTGCTGGATGATGTAATTCATTTTGTTCACTGCATTTTGGTCTTTTTGGAGTCTATTGAAATGTTGTTAGTCCATTTTAGAAAAAAAATGCTATACTTTAAGCATAAGTTAAGAGGGGAGGCAACTATTGAACGTTGTTGCTCCTTGGGAATGAAAAGCAGCATTCTTGTGTAGCTTTAGATGATGGAATTATGATATAGCTATTGCTCCAGTTAGAAACTTCAGGCTGAAGACAGTTGAAGGATGACAGTTTAAGAAGTCAAGAGAGTCTAGAACCAGGAAACCTTTTTTTATAAACTTTAGCTCATCTTGGGTCTATTGCTTTTAGGTATTTGAGAATGTTTAAACTTTATCCTCTTCCACTGTGACTCACGTGTGTTGGTATCAGAGTTGAAAAGGAAGAAATGTGATACAATGAGAGCGTTCAGATGGTTTTGTACAGATTGAAGTGCAGATAAGTAAGTTAAGGGGGATGAGCAATCCCATAGTCTGAATTCTTGGTGCCAATCTGTGAGCAAGGACTTGAACCATTATAATGTTCAGCTGGAGACGTCTTTTGAATTATAGGGCATCTAAGGCTGGTGCAAACATACCTTCAGAGAGAGAAACCTTCAGCTTTCTTTGGGAGCTTGCTTGAGCTGTGTACTGCAAAACCTATTAGCCGGAGGAGACAGGCTCTCTGAGTCAGATCTTATTTGAACTTTTCTCAACCTGGAGAGCCTTAATAAGGACAGTCTGCTACCATCTCAAAGCACAATATCTGACTGAAAACAACTGTTATGGGTGTCAGAGGCCTCATAAGTAACAAATTTAAGAAAAATGATGCAGAAAAGATTAAAGCTGACTAACAACATTTCCTTGTGCCATCAATGCGTCGTATTTAGAAAACGACGCACCATGGCGCTAAGGAAAGGTTAGCATAACAAAATTATGCTAATGCTGCAAAAGTGGCGTTAGCATGATTAGCTGTATGGTTTTTTTCCGCTAACCGTGCTAGCGCCATTTTGATAATGCCAACAAGCCACAAGGACCTAAGATGGACAATGCAGGTCAGGAGAGACCCCCAGAGAGACCCCAATCAGCCCAGTACAATCCAGGATGGACAAACAAAATCACAGGAGAGGGAGAAAAAGATGAGGAAGTGTCGCTTTAGTGAGGAAGAGTTTAACATCTTGATCAGAGAGGTGACGGAGCACCAACACCAGCTCTTTCTGGAGGCCATATGGCAGCTAATTTTCAATAAAGCCAACAGTGTGGCAGAGGTGAAGAGTACTGTCACCTATTGTAAGAAGCACTGGAACGATTGCAAGCGCAGAACTAAAGAGAAATTGGCCAGGAACCGTAAGGCAGCACTGCAGGCTGGAGGTGGGAGTCCCACACCCCAGGAGGACCTGGATGACGTGGAGGAGATAGTGGCAGCGGTCATCCTGGTTAGGATGGATACCGGAGTCTCAGGAAAGGGCAGACTTTCAAGACCTACCACAAATGCAGGGTAAGTTGCAGTGGGGGGCATTCTTGAAAATAACAAACGGCAGAAGGTGGAGGCACATAGGACACACTGAGTGCATGGAAAAGAGTCACGTGGGGACACAATAATGTCCAAAGACTACTTATGCGCTCACACCTTCCCCTCTATGTGCACAGACCATTTCCCAACCCTCACATCAATCCCTTCACTGCTGCAACTTAACCACCTGCCCATGTGTAACACTCACTGGGCAACATGTACTACGCTTGTTGCACAGGGTGGGCTAAAGAGAACTGTGAGACGCCTCCATGCACCATTGGGAATGGGTACAAAAGTGATCAGACACAACATATGGGGTATGTCTGTGATCATCATCTGTGCTGCTATACAAGTAGCTTCCATGTCACTATGTAGCAAGGTTGCCTCTGTAGTGGGTATGGTTGGTGTTGTGCACAAAGGGACACCTTCATGCATAACATCAGCTACAAGTGGTCTCACTTTCTCACTAGGGGCCCATATTTACAAACCCTTACTGCAACATTAGCATCATATCGATTGATGCCAATATGGAATCAAGCCCCCCATTCCTCTTGTGCTACATTAATAAAGGCACACAATGCATACATAGATCCACTTTGTACATCCTTGCACCACAATATGCCTGTGCCAGATATGATTTATGTAAGGAAATATTTCCTACACAGAGAGGGCAGAAGAAATGGGGCAGACATTCCATAAAGATTGCACTGTGCTATCTGTTAATCTTATTTGTGAGGCCTGCCAAAGGCAGATGTGAAAGGGATGCAAGCATTGTAAGCAATAAATCTCCCCGTGCTTTGTTGCACTAGTGCCATCATTTATGATGTCAATGCAGTAAAGCACCACTACAGCGACAAAAATCATGAGGCTACTGGGGAAATGTCCACCAAGGTGACCAGTAATGTAAATAAGGTGCTTCCATAGTGTTGTTGGCTGGGGCAAGGGGGCTGCAAGGAAAAGTGTGGTTTGGGATATATGCACCAAATACACAGAGATTTTGCCCTATGTGTGATGCACAATGCAACACACAATGAATAACTACAATCTGTGCAAATACAAACTTTTCACACACGCACCTGTCACTCCCACACCACCCTTGAGTTCCTGGACTACACTGAACCAAATACAGATGTACAATATTTGTAAAGGCATCAGAAGCTGAGTGGGGCACAGATGTATTGCATGGGATGATCCCAACTATACACATGGAATGCCTACTACATGCAGTGTCGGGGGTGGGAGGGGGACATGAGATTTAGTACAGGATGAGGTATGCAAGGTGCCTTACTTTGGCATGTTAGTTATGAGCTACTACTATCCACCACTGGAGTGTAAGGTTAAATAATATGCACTGGTAGAACACTATGATGTCTGTGTCAGGATATTGTGGCACATATTTGCCCATTTATGAAGAAAGACACAGTACAACAGCTCAACTTGCTGTGCTATGCAGCATCATTTCAAATGTGCAGGGATGTGTAGTTGTCACAGATGGTCAATGCATCCCTATATTAACCTTGGTTATGGCAAAACATATGCCGAACAATACCAACTTTGCCACACAAACTGCAAGGTGTAGGGGTTTTCCTCTTGCCAATCCTAATGCACATGTGCAGGAAGGTACACATTCTGCAAATTCAACTAACAGGAATGCTGACTGCCACTTACAATGATTGATGATGATTGCAACACACATTGAAAGTAGTCCACAATAGTATTACAATAATGTCAGTCCTCAGTACTGTGACTACAGTGCCACTCCTGATGTGGTGTCCCAAAATAATGCATCCACACATCAACAAGCCTCAAAATGTGTAAGGTCCTCATGCCACCCCAACTGTGTTGTCAGAGTGATGGAAGTGGGTGGGCTTTCCATATTCATCCCATAGCCACTTTGGTCATGTGTACAGCACAGAACAGTGGCTGCCTGTAAAGATAGATTTAGCAGGTGATTTAGGGAGGGGTTTATTGCTGTGCTGTTGGAACTGAGAATGTGGGAGGGGACATGGATCAACTGGAGATCCAGATTTACATGAAATCAGGGCCTGAACCGATTCCTCCATTTAAATTGGAGCAAACTCTTGCAAGTAGACGCCACTGAGTGAACATGAGGTCTCCTGTTGAACCCTAGGCTTGCTGCTGGCTATAGAGTCAGGGAAGGCAACAGAAGGAAATCTACAATTGCTTTTATTTTGGAATTGACAAAATCTGAAAGTGGATTACACATCTTGAGCTCGGGTGTCAATGGCTGACGTAGGGAGACTGGGAGTGTACATTTTTTAATGATTTTAAAAATTCCATTGGTTTGTTATTGGAGGTGCCCATTTGAACTGTAAAGAAGTCTGATTGGGTTCTCTTATTTGCTTGTTAGTGTTTATTTAAGGCATTCTTATAGATTAATTTGTCCATACGAAGATACTGTCACGTCTAAATTATTTTGAGTCTTTTACACCTTTAGGTCCTTATTGAACCAGGGCGTTGACTGACATTTGGCCACTGAGGTGGCACCTGTGGATTTGATAGGGTCATAGGTGTCTACCATTGGAGAAAGCCAGACATTAACCGACTGGGCATCCACCTCAATGTCCCTGCTCATCAATGCAGGTGTTCATTCAGGGAGCTACTAAACTCCATTAGAGTGACTGTGTCCCACCTTGTGCATGAAACATAGGCACAGATTGTATGACTGCGGGGGCATACTCTGATTTCCAGGTGAAATAAATGAGGGTGTGGTCAGACCAAAGAGAATGTTTGATATCGGACACTAGGACTAGGCCATTAGAGAAAATGGTGTCTAACATATGACAGGCAACTTGGGTAGACTGCGTCACAAATTGCTGCCCATGAGGACATGTACAGGTCAGATGGAGAATCCACATATAAGTTGAGGTCTCCTAAAATCGTAAAGTTAGAGTGTTTAACCTTGTATTTAGAAATAAATTAATCTAATGAAGAAATAAATTCCCCTGCAGGGCGGGGGGGGGGTGGAAGAAACGTCAACACTCTGGCCAGGGCTATGTTTGTCAAGAACGTGATAGAGAAGCCCACTGACTCGCCCCCTGAAGTTCCTTTGAGTTAAATGTGACACAATGATAGTTTTGTCTATATACATTAGCAATGACTCCCCTTCTTTTGCCTTCTCTGTTGCAGTGTAACAGAGTTCCCAGCTGGGATGGCAGTTGCAATATGAGGCACTGAGCTGTCTGACATCCACGTTTTAGTGAGGAAGACTACATCAACCTTATCCTCACGTATCAGTAATACTGTTGTTTGTATGAATTTGGTGGCCATTTCAATGGAAAATGTGCTGTCTTGAAATAGTATACTACTGCACAATGATTTAGTAATATATTTGCAACAGTGTGCTCCAAAATGTACCACCAGATACATAATACACTCTTACAACACTCCTACATAATACAGTTTCCACACTGTGGGAAACTAGGATTTTTCACAATGCCTATGACTTCAGTGATATAACATTGATGTCAGCACCACACTCTGAAAATTGGTGAAAAGGTGCTGAACTATGGACCAGATGTAGGGCAGCAATTCAAGTATCAACGTCATGGATTCTTGAGGAGGATCCATTTTATGCCCCAGGTTCAAAAAAGGGTAAC
Source organism: Pleurodeles waltl (assembly GCF_031143425.1). Classification (NCBI taxonomy): domain Eukaryota; kingdom Metazoa; phylum Chordata; class Amphibia; order Caudata; family Salamandridae; genus Pleurodeles; species Pleurodeles waltl. The sequence goes on from NC_090444.1 coordinate 1,734,222,385, forward strand.
TGGGGGGCTCCCTCAGGTTAGCGCCTCACTCCCTTGATAGCTGTGGAAGACAATACATATGCTAGAAACGTACTGAGAGAATTGAAAGCCTAAGTAGAGGAAAACAAATAATTCATGTTTAGGGTCGAACCTGCGTTGCATGCGCTCGCGCATGTGTATCGCTAGTGAGACGCCTTAGGTATTAGAAAAGGGCTCGGAGCCCTGTTGACGTCACGTCAGTGTCTTTCATTGGCAAGTTGGCTTTCCTGTTAGAATCCGCTTCTTTTGATTAGTGGAAGGCACGCATACGTCATGCCTTTTCCGTGGTTAGCCCTCCTCGAGCGCAGCGACCAAGTACGGAAAACATGCGAGGCTCGCTGGGGTTGTGGACTACTTTTTCTCTGTTTTTGGAGCACGATCTCGCTGGGCAGAAGTCGAGCGCTTAGTTAATTGCACTTTTGCCGGTCACGATCATAATTACACTTTGTGTGAACTGTACAGCGCGATCGCGCTGTTTTTGTCTTTTTATATATTGTATACGTTGCCAGATTTCTTTTGTTTTTCCTGCACACTGCTTGTATTTCCCAAAAAAATACAATAAAATTCGACCTTGCCAAGGTCAGATCTGCTGATTTGGCCTATGCTTGTTACTTTAGATTTTATAGTGAGACAAACAAAACTACTACTTCCAGGTTGCAAATAAAGAATGGACTGGATGATGTCATGGAAACATTCTAAACTTGGCAGCTGCGTAAATGAGTGTACGTGGTGGGCGCTCAGCCTATATTACCCTGACAAAGCACTTACATTTCATGTTAAAAATCCCGAGGTGATGTTTAATGAGCCAGAACAGTAGGTTCCTAGCTCACTGCAGAAAACGAATTCGCTTCAGGCGCAGGCAGCAAAATCTACAGTTGACTGATAGCACTGTTACTGGCGTGTATGGAGTAAATTATGATTCTGGCCCAACTCTCGGCAGTCTGTCCATCTGAAGACAGGGTTTTTTTCATCAAGGGTGCCAACTTCAAGTTTTCAAGCTTGAATGGTTTAGCAGAACACCCTGAAATAATCTGCAATAAATGGCATTGCTCAGTGAACTCACTTACGTATTTCATGGCTTGGCACAGCGTCACCAAACTATGTCAGAACTTTCAGCACGTACTGATAGGCAAGACGAGTAACACTCCTCTAAAAAGGTGAAGGCGCTTGGATCCTCGTTCCAGTGCGCACGCAATCCCGATGCGTAAAAGCGCACCAGTAACTACAGATAACCCAGAGAGCCAAATGTACTAGGTGCGCAATCAAAACACCGTTCAGAAACTCAAACTCCGAATGTAGATAAGGCGGTAATACCCCTCGCTGCCCCCATTCCCAGGTGCAGAATCTCGCAATGGGCGCATCAGGTTTTGTTTTGCATAAGTCACAAGAGCAACATCCCGCCGGTTGCACGGTTACCTCAACAGCTGCAATCCTCACCTGGACAGCAAACAACACTGTGTGCACGAATAGGAATTTACGCGGGTTCTAGAAACAAAGGACAGGAGTTTCTATTTAAAAACTCTTTCTAGAACGCGTCTTTTGAGGGGCGAACAAACGCCACTGTGGCCTGTCGCTTAAGCTACTGTACTAGGCGTTTTCTGGAGCACTGCAAGACCTCCAAAAATTGACCACTGATTCTAAAGTCACATTGTAAATCCAGGCGCTGAATGCTAACAGCAGCACGCGCAGCTACAAGTTTGAAACCCTGGTGGACGCACGACTGCTGTGTTTAATTAATATTTGTCAGATGGAAATAATACAGCTTTCCAGCCTGCGCACGTCCCTAGCAGGGACGTCACTGATGAGGCAACGCGCGCTCGGGTTTCTGTCATTGGAAGGATGAAGGGCAAGTGTTCCAGGAACACCCCACCTAAGAAGCTGTTCTGACATCTGCCCCCACCTGGCGTTCATAGGAGAGGGTGTGGTGAAAACAATGTGCCCAAAGCATGGATCCCCTGCGCCTTCCCTGTCCTACCAGACACAAATATGTCCACAATCTGCAGTGCTCTATTTGGAGGAACGGGACGGGTCCCCGCACTGTTCTTAGGGACCACCGCTGCCTCGCCCTGAAGGCTCTTGATTACCACACCTTCCATTTCCTGTCTCTAACTCTTGCAGGTTGTTTACCCCACCCCCTCTGTTTTCCCTTGGTTTGCCTATAGTCAGGGCCACTGGAATTATGGGATAGTGGGGCAGTTGCATTTTTCGCATACGTCTAGATTTGCCACATAATCCACCTGCTTGCTTAATATGCAGATTTTTACAAAAAAACAGGTTCCTAGCTCAAGCAGTTCAAAAGTTACTAAAAACGCAGCAACACGTTTCGCAGTGCAGTGGAAGTCCCTTTGCAAAGCTTGACTGGCCACCTTTTTACGTCAAGCGTGCAAGTGCTTTGACCAGTTGTAAGTACTGTGGACTTTTAAACACACCCACCACAAGCCCATCACTTTCACTCTTCAAGAGCTTGCCTTTCAAAGATCCTTTATCATCATTGGTAAATGCTTAATGTTTGTCCCTCCTTGGGGAGGTTTTGTTACCACCTTGCAGACTGTCCCTGTTACATGGATATTTGCACGATTGCCAAAATGTTTGACTGTGAGCCAACTTCTTTTCCTTCTGTGTCTCTCCTTCGCGCTCATGCCGCTTTGAATCGGCTGGCTTATGTCTACTGTTTTGCTTTTCATTTCAATTTATGTGGCAAGAAAAGCCCTGTTAGGAATTTACAACGCTAATAGCTCTAACTCAAACAAATGCAAGACCCATTGCATTGCAAATGCTTGTTATTAGTTGGGATTTAGGAGCTGTTAAAGCACTATAGATAATATTCTTGCAGTTTCATAGAACGCCATTGCTGCCAAAACAGCTCCTTTACTTGTCTGCTTCATAGACTATTTAGAGGCCTTTGATAAGCTTGACAGACACATACTTTGGAGCAAACCTCAGGCTTGGTGTATTCCGACTCCCTTATTAAAGGCTCTAATCACACTATATTGCAATACATGGATGCAAATAAAAAATTGCCGAAATCGGAGGGGGGTCAGCAAAGATTCACAAAAACAGAGGCCTGAAACAGGGTTTCTTTCTGCCCCCAGCACTTTTCAATCTGTATGAGGCAGATATTTGTCCCACTCTAAACCCTACCAGATAATTTACTCCTAAAATTCATAGCCACCACATCCAGCTTCTTTAATCTTCCGTAGATATCATTCTACTGGATCAGACTTTCATTAGTCCTTAAAGGGTTCTTGACAAACTCCACAATTTCAATTTGAAAAATAAATTATCACTTAATAACTCAAAATCTAAGGTTATGGTGTTTGGTAGGTTTGCAAAAAAAGCACTGACAAAATGGCATGTGGCACTGCTACCTTGAGCTATATTGTGGCATTCGACTATTTGGGTATATGGCTAAGTGAAAAAGTGTCTCCCAAACTACCCCTGGCAAAATTTAGGCTCAAGGGAGCTAGTCTTGCTTACTTTTTGTACAGATTACGACCTAAACTTCATAGTCTATTAGCTTCCCCGATTTTAACTTTGTCAACAGCCAAACCTCTGCCAGCTCTAATTTACAGCTATGATGCCTTTCGAGGCAGGTTAGCTTTAACCTTAGATCTGATTCAATCCAAACTATTTCAGTGTCTGAGCAGCACTTTTAGGGCCCAGGTGCGCCTCGAATTTAGTCCATTGAAGCAAGATCTTGATTGCAAAGACGACTTTTTAAAATATTGTCATGTGGTGCTCAGGGCAAAAGCAGGGAGCCCGAAATCCATTATTGGTTCATTCCTGGTTAGGGAAAAACATGCTGCTGTTATCCCCTGTGCGAGCTACCTCAATGAAGCAATTCTATCCCTAGAAAATGCTGCTATATAGTACAACACTCCAAAAAGATTGCCCCTCAAGTAAACATTCAACGCCCAGGTACCTTTATTAAGCCGCGCAGAAGTCGTAGCTCGATAAGTTTAAATTTGCACCTTCACTCTTGGATTCCTACAATACTATCGGCAAGCAAATATTGATAGCTCTGGGAGGTTATTAGCTGTTCCAATGCGATTTCTACTGTTTCAAATTTAAGAGCACAGACAGTCGTGCTCCTCTTTAGGTTACAGATTGTGCCCTTATAAACAGGAATCTTTTATTCATCTTAATTTTATTAAATGCTGTTTGCCCGGCTGCGAACAGAGAATGGAATCTTTATATTAAACACATTATGCTCTCTAATAACTTATACACCTGTAAGGAAGCAGCATTAATCTACTTGAACACCGACAACATTTCCGAACTGTGACGCTAAGCAAAATTTCTGCTGGCCGTTTTTAAAAAAAACTTTCCGGCCTTTCTGGATGGTAGTTTGGCATAGGTTCTAGAGAGTTAAGGCCTACCATGTGTTGATCCAGTCCACGATGCCTAGCGGTGTATTTTCCGAATTTTTACTATTATTTCCTGTTTTGATTATTTTATATCAGTTGAAGCTTGATTTTTCAAGAATTGTTCACTATTTTCTCACCCTCTTTTTCTAATACCAGATGAATGATCGTTTTATGGATAGTTGGTAATATTGTTATTCGTTTTTTATTTTAACACAAAAAGAGTCAGGGAGAGAAGGAAGACCATCCCATACTGTCTCCCTAAAACCTGAACCATAAACACAAAAAGTATGGGGTTCACTTATAAGATGGAACCACTGGAAAAAGATTTACCTAGGGCTCCTCAGTCTCACACTATGAGTTCTGTATTGAGTGCTGTTTAAAGTTATGTGGTAAGAAAAGTTTCCCTTACCACATAACTTTAAACAGCATTCGTTTTTTATTGGCATCAAGCATAACCATGCACAACCAAACCTTGCGTTAAGAAGGGCAGAGGAATCGAGATGCAAAATTGGGCTACCTCCGTTTGCACTCTCCCATATAAATATCACTCTCACATGGAGCAAACATGTTACATTTAAGGTTTAAAGAAACAGCTACATATCCTCGGTGTGGAATAATACCTCTTTTTTGAGGATATTCGTATGTCGATAGTGTCAGATTATAGGATCCTGAGATCTTAAAATATATAGGGAATGACTTTACACACCTCCCTGGGTGTCATGCTTCATCATCGGTCATCCGGCACTCAGATGTGTCAAGGCTACTTGCAGGGAAGAAGAGATAAAGGATCCAGATGAGAATTAAAAATCCATCTCAACTCCCCTAAGGGTATTCATCTTTATTAGGTGGGTGGTGACGAGACGTTTAAAAAGGGATGTGGGATGTGTAAGAAACAATTATGGTTCTTACATTCAATTAGATCGACATGTTTCAGCCCTCTTGAGGGCCCATAAAGGCTCTAGGCATTCTTCTGGATTGGAATCCTACATTCCCTAGGAAGAATCCCTGTTTATAAACATAAAGCTCCAGGAGACATGCATAGAGTACCAGCGTACTCTGCTGATGAGCAATAACTCACTTATCATTTAGTATTTGTGAGGTCTCTTACTGTGGGATATTCAAGCAATAAGAAGAAGTCAACGAGGAGAGGCTTGTAGTCACACATTCGTTAAAGGTCTCAACCTTTTATTCCAGCTACGTAGCGTTTATACACCTCCCAGGAGAGTCATGTATTAATGTTTTTCAACCTAGTTCCGGTTGCAAAACAGTATTACTTACCACCAATTCAAAATTGGTGATAACCCATTCAAAAATGGGAAGGGATTCCCATGGGACCTCTCCCCTTTGACATTGTTAAACAAAATATCCCAACCAATTCAGTTTACATGAGGCGCCCACCAGGGATGTCCACTTTCCCCTTCTATATTTGATTTCATGATAGAACCATTAGTAGCAAAGATACAAGCCAACCCTTGGATCACGGGTATGATGGTTGACGTTGTTGAATATAAGCTTGACTTATTCGCCGATTAAATCCTTTATTACGAATCCCAGTATGACAGTTCCGGCCCTAATGGAGTAGTTGAATACCTTCTCTCAGTCTCTGGCTTCAAAGTTAACTTTGCTAAGTAATGGGGCATGGGAGTCGCTGATCCCTAAAACAGTCTGGAAGCCCCATTAGACACAAAGGCTTTCAGTGGGAGATGTCGGCCATCCCCTATCTGGGATCCATTTGCCACTTTTAACAAAGGACTTAGGGCCAGATGTACCAAAGCATTTTATCCATTCTGTGTCTATGGGAAAAAGCTTTCGTACATATGGCCCTTATACACTTGCAATATACCCCTTCTCCCGACAGCCCTTTTCAAGGACTTTTATCATTGGGGGAAACTCAAAATTTCATGGTTGAGCAAACTTAACAGCTTGAAAACAAATTTTATGCCTAGACTGTTTATGTTCTCCAGGCACTCCCGCTCACCCTCTCCACTTCATTATGTAGGTATATCTGGGAAAAAATGCTAGCTTTTGAATGAGGAGGTAATTCCCTGAGAGTGGCGGGTGCAACACTGAGGAGGCCGGTCTCAGAGGGAGGCTTGGTAGTCCCTGATGTTTCCAGTTACAACATCGCACTCCCTTGGACTGGAATCATGACTCGGATAAGAAACCCTGGATTACGGTAGAGTTGGCTTTTTCCCCATTCCCTTTGTAGGGCTGTTATGGCTTCCAATGTCCTTCACAGCACGACCCCCAACTTTGCTGCCTTTCACATTGTTGCTCTTGTCCTACTGGAGAAAGATATGCCAACTTAGGGCATTCCGAACTTACCCCTTCTGAATAACCCCCCTAGCACACTATACCAACTTCATCCCAGGTGCAACTCTGGCTAATTCCTTTGGATGGATTCAGGGGCATTCCTCCACTCTGGGGGATTTCTTTGACAATGGTGATATGTGGTCGAGGGATGACTTGATTGTCGAATTTGCCCTAACCAAATGACATAGCTTCAAACTGACCTAGGCACTTCACTGGGCAGGCAGGCCCTATGAACATCATGATGGCGCACCTATAGAGTCCATTTATTTGAATAACATGCACCGCAAAGGCATCTTGCGGCTCTATCGATATTGCCTACAGCTGAATCTCTAAAAAAAACATGCCTATGTGTTACAGTGGAAAAGGGCCACAGAAATATCTGCTGACACTTGGTGGACCATTTGCCTCGATTGTTAATCTACATCCGTTATAAAGAAAATGCCTACAAATGCTGACCCGTTGATACCGAACACCTGTTCACTTATCCAAGATGTTTGGGGGTTCTGATTTATGTTGGAAGGGATGTGGCAAGAGGGGAGCCTTTTAACATACATAGTAGTCATGCCCCATGATACAGACTTTTTGGGTGGAGATCCAGAACATAGTATGGACCATTACCAATATCCACCTCCCAATCGAACCCCAAACAATTCTTTGGAGGATCCGGGGGCCGATAGAATTTTTCCCACGGTGACCCCTCAGGGCCGCCTTTTATCCTATCTACTCCTGGCATCACCACTTTGTATGGCACAGTTATGGAAACAACCACTTTCCCCTTCTACAAATATGTGGTGGGGAAAGGTCTGGTCCATTTACGCCATGGAAAAACTGATTGCTTTGATCAGTGATAGGGTGGCCAAATTCAGTGCTACTAGGCACCCCTTTACAACCCATGTTAAAGGATTACAAAGGGCTGGAGGTCTTTATATGATGTCTAACACATTGAACGCAGCTGCCATGCACATCATGTCTTCTTCTGAAATGGAAGATGGTTCTGTCAAAATGTGAACATTGTCTGAGGGACCGGGTTGGCAGCGGTTTCAGCTATTCCTTCCCATTGCATACGGATGTATATGATTTGTTCTCCCTTTTATGTGTGAGTCTGATTCATTATCTCTGGCAACTCACACTTGACAATGCAAAATAAAATTATTTAAAAAATTTAACTTAAACATTTTGTTAATTTTTTTTTATTCCATTTTCTTTAATGAAAATGAGCTGCATTTAACAAAAGATTACTTGATGTAAAAGCAATCACAGACATGGTGGTCTGCTGACCTCAACAGTCTACCATCCTTTTGATGGCTATCCTTCTCAATGGGTCGCAAACTGAGACTTATCTCATTAATATTCATGAGCTAGGGCAATTTGCGACCCACTGGGAATTGCTAGTTAAAAAAAAAGTTGCATACATTAGAAATAATGATTTCCAAATAGCATTTTGGAGATAATCCCAATTATCAAATTGCTGTTCCTAATGTTAGTACAGCTGGCCCTATATCCCTAAGTCCAGTTTTAAAAGAAACCCGGTCATGTAATCCCATGCAGACCCCGGCTGAACACTTCCTGCACAAAAACAATCCTGTGTTGTAGGCATAGTGGTGCAAGGGTGCCTATGTTGGTACTGGGCAGCCAAAACGGCACCAACGCAGTGGGTAGGACAGGATTGAGCTGTATGCTATAGATATGGTGCATTCTTATCCTTTCCCTTTGACACAGGGCAACACAGCAAGTTGACTTGTTGCGCTGCCCTGCATCAAAAGTACATAAATCTGGGCCTTAATGCGCATTTCGAAAATATAATTATACATGCACACAGGCAACTTTTCAAAATAAATGCAGAACATGAACAAAGGGAATGCATGCGTTACTTCTACAAATACAACTTGAAGTGTAAATATGAACATGAATTATTAATACATGACACAATTTAAATGAACATTTGTGTGTACATTTATAACACTTCAGTTCTCAGTTGTTACATTTAATTAATGTGGTTAAATATTCACACACATTAATACTATTTAAGACACACAGTAAATATAATGTCAAAAATAAGGGTGCAATTGCACAATGACAATGTGTAAAGGTGTAAAGGATGGAGTCTAAGTTGCACTACTCCAGGTGGAAACTTTCAATTGTAAGTCAATCATTAAAAAACAGCATAGACAGAAGGTATATGTTTTCAGGTATATCACCAATGCATTTTGTTTTTGCAAAAACAAAATGTTAAATATACATTTAAATACATAGCGGGGATTTTAGTCAGCCCTCTTCGTCCGTCAGTCTATGGTTAATTCCTCATTTGTTTCCACCCAGCACAGATTACAGCGTGGAGCAATAGGTCAGCTCACTTCATCAACTGGCCAGCTTAATGAGTGACAGATCTTTCCCCAGGTATGGGCCCAATACACAAAGGTAAACTTAGAGCAAAAGTTTAAGTTTACACTAAAAATCTAAGTTTAAACTTGAACTCTAACTTTACTCGCAGTAAAGTTAGACTTTTGGTGTAAGTTTAGACTTTTGATCTAGACTTACACCAAAGTTCTCAACTTATACCAAAAGTTTTGGTGTAAACTTGGGGCACGATTCACAAAGGTAAACTTAGATGAAAAGTCTAAGTTTACACCAAGAGTCTAAGTTTAGACCAAAAGTCTAACTTTACTCAGAGTAAAGTTAGACTTTTGGTGTAAGTTTAGACCAAAAGTCTAAACTTACACCAAAAGTCTAACTTTACTCGTAGTAAAGTTAGACGTTAGGTCCAAGTTAAGACCAAAAGTCTAAACTTAGACCTAAAGTCTAACTTTACATCAAGTAAAGTTTCACTTTAGGTCTAATTGTATTTTATAAGTTTGTGACGCTTTTGTGTCAAAAAATGACGCAAATGCAGCGCTAAAAAAGTATAAATCAGGCCCTTAGACGTTTGGTGGAAACTTATGGGGTCATTACAACCCTGGCGGATGGCGGTAATTTGGGGAAAGTGAGTGCCAACAGGCTGGCAGTACCTTTTCCCAAATTATGACATTGGCGGTTTGGTGTACCACTCCGTCTGCCAGGGTGGTAACGGACGCTGGGCAGGAGACTTTGGTCTCCAGCCAGGTGGCCGTCACAATCCCACCCTCGGGATTATGACCCCGCCTACCGACATGGTTTTCGTGGCTTCCGTTCCGCCACAAAAACCATGGTGGTAGGCACTATCAGTGCCAGGGAATTCCTTCCCTGTCACTTATAGAGGTCTCACCCACCCCCTCTCCCTCCCCAGAGTCTTCCCCCACCCTTCCCCTCCCTCTCCCAACCCCCGCACATTTACACACCCACACGTGCACACATACACATGCATACCCACATCCACCCACGTCTGCACACATACATACCCACACACCGCAACACACACTACATTGTCGCACACACGCATTCCCAACACACAACATACCCGTACACTCACATTCAATCATTCATGCACACATTCCACTCGACTCAAACCCGCATGCATGCATACAAACACACACACCCCCACACAACAGCCCCACACATGCACACAACACCCCCACACACACACACACAACACCCGCCACCCCCCCACTCCTGTCGGAGCACCCACTTACCTGCTTGCAGGGGGTCCTCGGGCAGGAGACGGAACGCGGAGCTGCTGCCAGCAGCATCGTCCGCCAGCAAAACTCTGCCAGGCTGTATCACGGACCATGATACAGTAGGTGGTGTTTTGCTGGCATGGCGCTGCTGCTGACAGCTGAGCCACCTTACCGCCACCCACCGCAGTGACCATCAACAGAATTCCACCAGCCTTCTGGCAGAATTCCGTCTACGGTCATAATGCAGGTGGGTGGCTGGTAGCCACGGCGACGCAATGTTGACAGCCGTCGCCATGGCGGTAGGCTGCATTTACCACCAATGTCACAATGAGGGCCTTAGACTTTTGTTCTAAGTTTACCTTTGTGAATCGGGGCAAAAATATTTACAGTTTCCACTTTAGTCCCAATGCTATGGGCTAATCTCTCACATTTCATACAATTACTTGAGAGTACATGTCAGATGCGTTACTTATGTATGTACTTATAATTACTTTTCTGTGCATATTGTTTGTGTGTCACTGATGCTGTTCATAGTTTGAATTCAACTGCATATAACCCCCAGTATGTGGGGAGGATGGTGAGACCTGCTGAAAACTCTGCACTATGAAGCTTCTCAACTATATGTCACAAAGAAGAATCATTACTCATTCTCCTAAAGCTGTGATTCCAAGCTTTGTTTGTTTATGCAAACACTAACACGGATTTCTCTCAATTAATATATTTAATAAAAAAACTTGAAACATACTTCTTTTATCACTTGCTAAGTTTGTGCTTCTTGTTAGGAAATGTGCTTACGTTAAACCTTTAGCTGGTATAATTTCTGCATTGTGCTCATCAGTACATTCACTGTGTCTGATTACAACATTAGTCAAATATCTCTCTAGCAATACTTTGCTTATTAACAAGCTATATTTTCTTTTAATTAGGGCGATGTCATTATAACACAGCACACGCAATCTTTAGAAAACAACATTGTCCCTTGGGTAAGACGTCACACTTATATTTAATGTTAATGCAAACGAGCAAAAAGGCTTCCCCTCCCAAGTCCCTTCCTTCTCAGTCAGTGCTCAGCCATTATTGGCATTCTAGACAAAGTAACATGTTGTGTGATTTCAGAACTCCTTAGACGTGCTGAACGATTTCTCACTTCTTTGGAATATAAACTTTTGCAAGTATTACCATGACTTTAAAATTTTAAATTAAACAGCTCTTTGTTTACGATTACTTCCTCTTCACTTCCAGCCATTCTTCAAATGTATGATAAAGCATTGTAAACTAGCTTTGACTGTGCATATTATTTGCTTTTACCACTGCCTTTCTTTTGCAGAATTTTTACTGGGTCAAATGTCAAAGCATGACATAATGTTTCATGTATCTATGTTATTGTCAGTTTATGGTTTCTAAAATAAGCCTGGCTTTAATTTGCTAAAGTATGTACATATAGGTATTCACAAATTCTATTAACATGAGCTAGCATGCTAAAGCCAGGCCTATTACCTTTACTAAAGGGAATGCTAAAGCCAGGCCTATTACCTTTACTAAAGGGAATGTTAAAGGCAGGCCTAGTAACTTTACTAAAAGGAATGTTAAAGACAGGCCTACTAGCTTTACTAAAGGGAATGTTAAAAGCAGGCCTTGTAGCTTTGCTAAAGGGGTTTCACAAATTATAAAAAGGAAATTACAATGTTTTATCATGACATATGTAAAGTACATATTCACCACTTTTGGTATCTTGACGCTCAATAACTCAATAGTACTCATTTTACTAACCTCAGAAGAATAAAAGGGTGAATGGACTCAGCACGACTGACTTTGGCAAAAAACACTCCAAGGTGGTTGTTCATGAATGTGCATTTATGCATATGCGGGGACGTTGACCTTTCATGCCCAAGGCGGGTGCTCATGCTTCCTCACTCGTGCACACATAGGTAAACTTTGTAGAACGTTTATTCCGTACTTTATCACTCTTTACTGATCCAAGATGGTCATCCAGCTGCATCCAAATGTGTTGGTCATCTTGGAATGGTAAAGTTATAATAAACTACAGGAAGGAAACAAGCATTAACAGATCTAATCTCGCTGCAGACAATGCCAGGCATATTGGCTTTGCCAATGCCAATATATATGGTGCTGATATGTCTACAGCAAAAAGCTGCAATGTGAGTACCTTTTTTAAATCCTAGGGTATAGAGAAGCTTATTACAAGTATTGTGCCCACACTATTACTGATTTAGGGTGCCAAGCATATTGAGCTCAACAGTGCATAATTAAATTAAAAGGGCAGCTTATTAATGCTGAGAAAATAACAGTTTGAAAAAATGCTATTATATTGAAGTTCTCCATCAATATAACTGCACAAGATGCATGTTTAAAGGAAAAATTGCCAAGAACGTTTAAGGCTTTGTGCTGGCTGAAACCAACAGAAGTATTCCCAAAAGGAAAGGACTGGGGTGGATCGCTGCGACTGCCCATTGGTGTTGATCCAAAGCCCAATATACTAAGATAACTAGAACACACTTTGGATCAAAACTTCCTTAAAGCAGGCATTCACAAGGAGAAAGGTGTTTGTTTCTCAAGATACCCACATACTGATGTCTTTGAAGGGGGCCATTGTAGCATCCGGGAGACAGTGGAGCAGGTCGATACCACCATCCAGGCTCTTTGTTTTTGTGGTCATGTTTTGCTTGAGCATAAGTTTGGTGTTTAGAAGGGTGTTGACAGTGATCATGCTTGGGGCCCATATTCTTGCTTCTTTTCTTCTGACAGACCTTTTTAGGAGTCTTGAGGTATAAAAGGGAGTTAAAATGAACACTTCAAATCAATTTACAGTGTAAAACATTTGGTCACATATTAAATCCAGGAGGCAGAGCGTAAAGTTTAAAAGTTTATTAAACATTAAAGACCAAACAAATGTAAATTAATTTCACAAACATGCTTTATAGGTATAGAATCACCGAAGGTAAAGTGAAGAGTCAAATTATATAAAATCTTATGGGCATAAGGCATGCAAATATTTCAGTCGAAGCAGTACAACAGATGAGAAATAAGATCTGATGATCTGTATATAAGGTGTGGCCTTCTTGCCTAACCAATTGGGAAGTTTAGTTAACCTAAGTACCCTAATGTAAACTAAAGTACATCCTAGTTGATTTTCTGGAAATATAGGAAAGTGTCAGCATAACATGAAACCTCAGTAGAAGTTATGATACAGAGGTGATGCATACCATAAAGCTATGCAATAGAATAAAGGTAGAGAGGTATCCTGGGAATCAGCCTTCGTAAAAGGCTAAAGTGAATCTGGTCTTATCTTACGATGCGACTACCAAATAAATCTACAGAACCTTCGAGAAGTCGAAGTCATCAATATTAGTAGTTTTCCATCTTCGTGCACCGTTAAATTTGGCAACTCCATTGAACCTCACATCCCATGATTTGGACATCAGGACAGCCTTGAAAGTCTCTTGGTGCTGGGTACTCAAACAGGAATCCTTTCTTCTCAGTTCGGTAGCGCCCCTTTGTCCTTGTCAAAGTACCCTCCCATACCCCATGATCTTTCGCACACAACATGCCTTTCATTAACTGTGGACTCACGCAAACACACAGAACACAAAGAAAGAATATTGAAACAGAAGCAGAACTCCACATTGAAGGTTAGACATTAGAAATCAAAATTTTCAGGCCTTTGGTTATGCTAACTTAATATGGCATTGAATGCACATTTCAAATACATGATTAAAGTGCATCTTGAAATTATAAATGAACACATAAATTATAAATGAAACATGATTATATGCGGTTACATCTTAGTCCCAAAGCCAAAATACATTTATATAAATGTGCGTGAGTACTACAATTCAACATGTTAAAAGCAAACATTAGAAAATATATATATTTATTCTCTACAGTGAATGAACCTGTGATAATACGATTTAGATGCTCCACTTTACATTATTAATGTTAAGGCACACACTATTGTAGTTTGCATTATGTCACTATGGTAAAGCATGAGGGTGCAATCAAAATTCTGCATCACCAACACTAAGGCCCTCATTATGACATTGGCGATAAATGCCGCTTACCGCCGTGCTGATGGCCGCCAACCTACCGCCGTGCTGGCAAATATCTGTTCAACATACTATTCAACATATTATGACACACACACCAATTCGACAGAATACAGCCACATGCACAAATCCGCCAGCCCAAATGTCAGTGCAAAAGTGGCGGTCCCAAAACCCACACCGTTACGCCAACAGAACAACGCCCATCACATTATGACCCACGAATCACCAAGGCGGACATTCAACGGCGGTAAATCATTGGTGGTACATACCGCTGCGCTCACAATGGACACCCACAGACAAAGCAACACCACATTGGACAATTCAAACAACTCACACCTGACACCCATATACACACCACACCCACACACCAACACCACTATAAAACACACACCCACCTTACCCACAACCCTTTACGAATACAAATCATTGCCACCAGACAGACACCAAGACCAATGTGACAATCAGACACACACACCACTCACAACCATACACCCCTCACGCACTCCACATCACACACCCCAACATAGTACTCAACACACCCTCACCAACACACATCACATAACACCCATGGCACCACAAAGGCACCCCCGTTTCACTGAGGAGGAGTTAAGGGTCATGGTGGAGGAAATAGTCAGGGTAGAGCCACAGCTGTTTGGAACACAGGTGCAGCAGATATCAATAGCCAGGAAGATGGAGCTTTGGCAGAAAATCGTGGACAGGGTCAACGCCATGGGACAGCACCCAAGAACAAGGAACGACATCAGGAAGAGGTGAAACAGGGGAAGGTACGTTCCATAGCAGCAAGACACCAGCTCGCTAAACAGAGGACTGGCGGTGGACCCCCACCTCCTCCACCACAACTCACATCATGGGAGGAGCAGATACTGGCAATACTGCCTCCTCAGGTCCTGGCCGGAGTTGGAGGAGGTCTAAACACTGGTAAGTCAACTTTTAACAATTATCACCCCTATACCTGCATGCCATCACACCCCCTCACTCCCATCACTCCACCACATCCCACACAGTCCACCATCACATCTCACTAATCCCAATGCCAAGCCCTGCATGCTGTACCAATGCATGGACACCCCTCCCAGCCCTGCATGGACACTCTTCACTAAAGCATGCACAGCATAGGGAAACTAACAATCCCACAATACACCAACATACACAAGCAAAAGCTGGCAGGGGAACAACAACCATAGAGGGGAAGCTACAGAAGTAAAAATGTCAGACACCTGAAGCATAATACATAATTTACATCCTCACAGGTACCCCAGCCAATGTCACTGGAGAGGAGGTGCCACCACTATCCAGTCCCTCAACAGAAGAGGCCCACAGTGATGACAGTAACTCTGGACTTCTGGATCTGAATGATCTACCTGGCCCATCAGGGACCACTGGACAGTCGGTCACCCAAGCCCAGTCACAGACCACCACAGAGTCTCCCCCATCAGGAACCAACACCACAGCATCCACAGAGCGTACCCACTCCTCTGTCCCCAGGACACGTCAATCAGCAGTGTGCCCACCTGCACAGGGACCCCAGGCCACACCCCGTACACAAGAAAATCAGGGACCTTGGGTCAGTAGCGGTGGGCACACCATTCAGGGGATAGAGTCACTAGGCCAACAGGGATACTGGGAGAACTGTTGTCCGCCAGGGGGAGGACAGGACCAGGGAACCGACTCTCTAGGAGGCACTCTCTGAGATCCTGGGAGCCTAACAGCATTCCCAGGACATGATGGACTAGATCCCAGACAACGTGCAGGAAAACAGGAGGCTGCAGGAGGGACAGAATCAGGGGATCAGAGAGGACTTGCAGGCCATCAACAACACCCTGATCTCTATAGCAGGGGTGCTGGCAGACATGGCCAACATAATGAGGGAGGCAGTGTCACACCAGCGGACCCCTACCACTAGCCAGTCATCTGAACAGCCCTACATTTCCACTGCCAGTAGCGGCCAGGAGGCCCCACCACAGGACCAACAGGCCACCAGTAACAGTAAGTGGGTAAAGAAGTGGGTAATGTCAGCATGGCAAAGCCACACAGAATACAACAATAGTCATAGAAATGTAAAGTTGCACTGTCTTACCTGTGTGTCATTGGAAGTACTGACGTATCACAGATGTTCTGTTGTCCACATCCTCATTCTCTGCCTCCTCATTCTCACTGTCCTCAGGGTCCACTGCTGCCACAGGGGCATCTCCAGTCTCCTCCTCCTGCAGAAAAGGTACATGGCGTCTGAGGGCCAGGTTGTTCAACATGCAGCATGCCACTACTATCTAGCAGACCTTCTTGGGTGAGTAGCACAGGGATCCACCTGTTAGAATGAGGCACCTGAACCTGGCCTTCAGGAGGCCAAAGGTCCTTCCAATGATCCTTCTGGTTCACCTATGTGCCTCATTATAACATTCTTCTGCCCTTGTCCTGGCATTCCTCACAGGGGTCAGCAGCCATGATAGGTTTGGGTAACCAGAGTCATCTGCAAATATTGAGGGACAATATTTAGCCACACACTATCCTATATAGCCAGCATCATAGGCATACACCAACATATACTGGGTGCGAACCAGGGCTCACCTATTAGCCACAGCCTGTGCCTCTGTAGTTGAGACATCATTTTTGGGATGCTGATGTTCCTCAGGACAAAGGCATCATGCACGTAGAAAAAACAATATGTGGCACCCCAAACATATAACATTTGTAAATTAGTATATGTGTAAAGTAAATTAAATATCAGTGCATTCCAATCAGATAAAATTCCAAAGTCGTCCAGTAAATCCAGTGATTTATTTAATTGAATCTTCACATAGAGCAGCCATTAATCCAAAGAAAAATGCAATTCCAGCCAACACGTGTTTCGTCTTGAGAAATTTCGCATCCCAAACGACTTCTTCAGGGCTAGAAATTATAAGCACATTAATAAGTTAAAACCAAAATGCTCAAACACCAAATTTATGTGTTGTGTGAAAAAAAACCAGACAAACACCAAACTCCAAAACCAAAACCATCAAGAACACGTGAGAGGAAAGGTTATAAATATTAAACTATTATACTATAACTTGAAACAACCAGTGACCACATAAAATAGCTAATGTTATAACTAATCCTAAACTAAAAAGTACCAAAATTAAAATGTCAAGACACATATAAAAATCCCTACAACATGCTCAGTGAATTAGTATTAGAAACCAAAAAACAATCAAGGTTATCACATGCAGGCAAAAGTGCACAGTAACCCCTAAATTAATAATATTGTCCCAAACCAATTTCAAAACAACGCGTTCAAAATATCGATACCTTATTCAACCATCGAGATTCAACATAAATGGGTCTTTTACTCCACCCAGAAATATCCGTTAACACACTGTGTTAGGTATCGGTAGGATTAACCATATCTAATTGCAAAAATAGGGGAAAGAAAAAAATCAGAAACAGTGTGTTAAAAATCTATCCCATCTCATTAGTCATATCCATTCATTAATGTATAGCTAACCAACAATATTAACTAGAAAACGCAAAGTTTCGTCTTAACATAGAATACAGTGAAATACAAATCATATACAATGTGTCACCATCAATTTATCATAAAGAAAGGGGGAACAGCTGTTCAAAAAACTCACCAATCCGCAAACTAATCCATTACATGACTCATAATATCATACAGAGTAATCTGATCATCCCCGCTGACTCACCCCGTACGAAAGGCTCATATCAGAAACACACCGGCGTCTCCGTGTTCGGACGTATAGTGCGAGTACGCTGACCGCGCGTAAGTGACCCAGAGGTTAAATAAGCTTCCGGGTTCACAGAGCGGGTCAGCTACGATAACAACAACAACGGACCAAACTACAAGGCATGAAGACAGGGTCAAAAGGCTCAATAGTCACCTAGCTAACCAAATGCTAGGAAATGTGGGGAAAAAAAGAAAATAAACACATTCGAAGTAAAGACCAAAGGTAGTAAATAGATCCAATTGATTAGAACTATCGAACTTCTCAGAACCCAAATAGCTTTAATTGATTCCATATAAGAAATAAACCACCATTATAATACGAGTGGTCCAAAGACAAGTAAAAAATAAGAAAAAGTAAGAAAAAGAACCAAGTTATCCAAAGCAAATCTATGGATGATAAATAAATAATTGGAAATCTAAGTGTCATCCTTAGTGTCCAGACTTGATAGAATCCCCAAAACCAAAAATGTTTGCATTAATTCGTTTTTGAGAATTATGATTATTAACTCCCATAGTTGCACAATTCATTATACATCAACAGATTAATAGTGCAAAAGTAATAAAGTTAATGAGTAACACAGTCACAGTCAAAAAGTAAATTGGTGTGCTGAATACACAATTATATATATATATATAAATACACAATGTAAATAAATATATGCAATATTTCAGTCCCCCAAAAAGAACTCCAACTCTCTGTCAGAATTGAGACCCGATTCTACAGCCCTTAGTCTCATGATCCATAAAGCTTCTTTCCTATGTAAAAGTAGTTCTCTGTTACCACCTCTCGGATCCCTGGGAACATGTTCAATTCCGAAAAATTCAAAACTTTTATGAGTTGATTGTGCGTCACAAGTTACAATATGTGACACTATTGGATATCTCACATAACCATTTTTAAGCACTCTAACATGTTCACCAATTCTAACTTTAAGTGGTCGTATGGTACTCCCCACATAAATTCGCATACATTTACAACGTATTATATATATAACATAGGTAGTATTACAGTCAATAGTAGAGAAAATTGCAAATATTTTTCAGCCGTTAGAAAATTCCTGAATTTTATGGCACGCCCAGCGACATAGTCCGCAGAAGCCACATTTGAAAAAACCCGTCCCTCTTTGAGATAACCAAGTATTCTTCACGGAGATAGTAGAGAAACTACGACTTAAAATATTCCTCAAAGTTCTACCTTTCCGATAGGATGTGGGCACCCCCTCAGAGATCAGATTTTGAAGAGATTCATCTTGAAGCAATATATTCCAATGTTTTTTCATACATTTTTTCAAGATCAAGGATGCATCATTGAAATCAGTTACAAACCGAACCATATTTGATTTCTCCACCACATCCTTACGATCTATAACTCTTAGAGTATCATTTCTATCTAAATGTTTAGCTCTGTGCTGTGCCCTTTTAATAATCTTGTTCGAGTAACCTCGTGCTCTAAATCTTTTGCCCATGTCATTAACCTGGGCTAAGAATTCATCATCTAAACTACTATTCCGTTGTGCCCTCACTAATTCCCCAAAGGGAATTGATGCCACCTGATGTTTAGGGTGTCCACTCTTAGCATGCAAAATAGAGTTACAGGCTGTAGCTTTACAAAAAAGTCTACTTTGATAGGCATCATGCACGTATCCTGGACACTTAGCATCCTGGTGAGATGTACTGGTCCGCCAAGCACACCATCTTCACATTCATGGAGTGGAAATTCTTACGATTCCTGAACACCTGTTCATTCTGGCGGGGGGCACAAATGCAATATGTGTTCCGTCATCGCACAAATTATATTGGGGATATGTCACATTGCATAGAATCCGAAATTTACAGTGTCCAAATCCTCAACCTGGGGGAATGCAATGTAGCTGCACATGTGTTTTATCAGGGCAGACAACACTCTTGTTAACACGTTTGCGAACATTGGCTGTGACATTCCTGCTGCCAAGCCCACTGTCACTTGGAATGAACCTGTTGCCAGGAAATGGAGAACTGATAGCACTTGCACAGGAGCGGGGATTCCAGTGGGGTGACAGATAGCAGATATCAGGTTAGGCTCCAATTGGGCGCACAGCTCTGTGATTGTGGCTCTGTCTATTCTACAGGTGAATATTATGTGCCTGTCCTCCAGTGTTGCCAAGTCCACCAGGGGGTATGTCTCCATCTCCTATTCATCCGCAGCGGTAGGTATCTAAGGGACACAAGAGTGAGTAGGCTGTCACAAACTGAACAATGGAGCCACAACAGCAGTCCACAATGTGCAATTGCCAAGGGACAGTGTAATTTGTGAAGAATGTGCCTATTGATCCTGTGACGCAGCAATAATCGATAGGCCTGTTCACCCCCCGAAATGGCGACTGCCTGTCCTGTGTGTAGGACATGTGAAAGTGAGGTAATGCCACTGACGTTGTGTGCCATGGCAGTAGGCGGTCATGAACCACTGTGCAATTCCTCATTGATTAATATTGGGGCCTATGGGGTACAGTGGTGATCTATGCCAGCATGACGGTATGCACCGCCGGGGATGTGACCGCCATTTTCTGTCAGATTCCTCACTTGTTTCCTGACCTTCCATAGGAGAGGACCTACACTGCATGTGCTGCTGTGACCTGTGTCTGGAACCTACCATGGCCCATGTGACCGAGCAAAGGGCCCCAGCCTTCACTTTGGAGGAGTTGGAGCGACTGGTGGATGGGGTCCTACCCCAGGACGGACTGCTGTATGGGCCTCCAGACCAACAGATGCATTGGGCATGAATGCTTGGAGTTGTGTGTGAAGGTCTCGTGTAAGGTGGGTGGGTGGATGTCCTCTTGGCGGTGTACATGTTGTGGGATGGGCTATGTGTGTGCCAATGGTGATGCAAACGGGTATGGTGGGCCATTTGTGTGACAGGCTGGACTGTTTGTCTAATGGTGTTCTCCTGTCTGTAGTGCCTGCGCAGGTCATCGCACATCAAAAGAAAGGAATATGGTGTGCCATCGCCAAGCTTGAGGGCATCACAGCAGCCACAAGGGGCTGAGTACAGTGGCTATCATTACAACTTATGGCTGGTGGTCGTTGTGTGTCAGTGGATGCCCCTAGGCCAGGTCAGACATAGCAGCGTAGGTCCTCTGGTGGCTAAGGGTTTGAATGTGAAATATTGCTTACCTAGCTTGTTAGTATTCGCTCCTGGGCAGGGCTGCGTGGGTCCCAGGTGTGCTGCAGTTGGCGGTGTGTGCCCCTCCTCATTGCTCAGTGACTAGCCATTTCACCGGTAGTACCATGCATAGTGCGTAGGCCTGTTCCTGTGTGTGAGGGTGTTGTGTAAGCCAATGGTGGTGTTGGTGCAGTCATTGACCCTGTGTATCCTTGTCTCTCTCCCACCCCTTTCTTGTTTTGTCATCCTGTCCTTATGTGCATTAGCATCATCTGGCGGAGGAGCAGAGGCATCGGGGACAGAGGGAAATGCATCCCAGAGGACCCTGGAGGCAGAGTCCACTGACGCTGAGGGCCCCAGTGGGATGGAGGGCGAGGGCAGCACCATGACGGAGACTGGAGGGAACAATACAGACTCTGATACCTCCTCCGATGGGACCTCCCTGGTAGTGGCGGATACCTCTGTGACCACCCCAGCTGCAAGTACAGCTGCCACCCCGTACCAGCACCGCCCTCCCAGTAACCCCTCAGCGAGTTGCCCCTGCCCGCTCACACAGGAGGGTGGGCATCTCCTTCACCCTAGGCACCTCATGCCCTGCCCCAGTGAGCCCTGCTGCCCTGAGTGAGGAGGCTATTGATATCCTGATATCCCTCTCTGTAGGGAAAACAACCATTGTGAATGCCAACAAGGGGCTGGCATCCCAGATTTAGCCCAGACGTAGCAATCAAATACATTCCTGGAGGGCATTCACGGTGGACTCGCAGGCCCAACAGAGATTGATTCACGCTCTGGCCTTCTCTCTGATGACAGCCATTGTCCCTATTTTAACCGTCCCCCTCCAACTTCCACTTCCCAGTCCCATTCTCCTCAACCCTAACCCATCCCAAGCACACAGCCAGATGAGCATGCACACAAGACAACACCCAAGAGTGTCACAGGCAAACACAAGCACCACACTTATCCTACAGGCACTCACACTAACACCATTCAGTTGCAGACACAATAACATCCACTATCTCCACTGTCTCCCCCTCCTCCTCCTCCACCTCTCACCCAGTTGCGTCTACACTCACACTTGCATGAACTACATCATTATCCACTACCTGCATCATCACCAAACCAAGCAGAACACACACCTCACTGTCAGACACCTCCACAACATCCATGCGTGCATCCTCTGTGTCCTCTCCCACCATGTATGTCCCCCTCCTAAAATACACAAGCACTCAGACACCCAACAGCCATCTACCTCACAACAGCATACAGCCCATTCACCTGCATCCAAATCCAGCAGACAAACACCTCCAACAACCACTCCCTCATCTTCCACTCCCATTGCTCATCCCCCTTCTCGCCCCAACGTCCCTAAAAAGCTTTTCCTTTCCCACATTGACCTATTCCCTACCCCCTCCCCTGTCCTGCACGTATGGGAAGGGTAGCAAGGACCCAGCCAAGCACCTCAGCCAAACAGTCCATTGGCCCAGTGGTAGCACCACCTACTCGTGGTGGAAAGGCTTCCAGGCCAACAATACAGAAGGGGAAGGAGCCTGCAACAACTACTAAGAAGGGGAAGGAGCATGCACCAGCTGCAAAGAAGGGGAGGGAGCCTGCACCAGCTGCTAAGAAGGGGAGGGAGCCTGCACCAGGTGCAAAGAAGGGGAAAGAGCCTGCAGCAGCTGCAAAGAAGGGGAAGGAGCCTGCACCAGCTGCAAAGAAGAAGGAGCCTGCAACACCAGGCAGAGGGGGGAAGAGCCTATCCACTAGTGCCAGTAAGGGTAAGGATCCCCAACCCATGAGCAGGAGGAGAGGAGACAATCTACGCCAGCGGAAGCTGACAGCCAAACCCCGCCACCACTAGCAGCTGTCACAGGGCCCCCACCGCCAGCCGAGGTTGTGCAGCCATCAGAGAGTGCAGGGCTGAGCAGCAGCCTCCCACAACCACCACCACAGTGCAGAAATCAGAGGGTGCAGGGGCTGAGCAGGGGCCTCCCGCAACCACCACCACAGTGCAGCCATCAGAGGGTGCAGGGGCTGAGCAGGAGCCTCCCACATACACCGCCACAGTGCAGCCATCACCGCCGGTGGATGTCATATGGTCCAGCCTCCAAGGGCTTCCGTGCAGCCTGCCCCCACCAGAACCAGGGGGCAAGACACCCACTTGGGAGACTGTGGCCTCACACTCCCCAGGACAAAGCACAGGGATGTTGTCCCCTCCAGAACCAGTCGGCAAGACACCCACTTAAAAGACTGTGATCTTACACTCCCCAGGACAAAGCACAGGGCATATTGCCCCCTCCAGAACCAGTGGGCAAGACAGCCACTTGTGAGACTGTGGCCTTGCACTCTCCAGGACAAAAAGCAATGGGCATGTTGCCCCCTCCAGAACCAGTGGGCAAGACACCCACTTGAGAGATTGTGGCCTTGCTCTCCCCAGGACAAAGCACAGGGCATGTTGCCCCCTCCAGAACCAGTGGGCAAGACACCCACTTGAAAGACTGTGGCCTTGCACTCCCCAGGACAAAGAGCAATAGGCATGTTGCCCCCTCCAGAACCAGTGGTAAAACACCCACTTGAGAGACTGTGGCTCTGCACTCCCCAGGACAAAGCACAGGGCATGTTGCCCCCTCCAGAACAGTGGGCAAGACACCCACTTGAGAGACTGTGGCCTTGCACTCCCCAGGATAAAAAGCAATGGGCATGTTGCCCCCTCCAGAACCAATGGCCTTGTTCCCGCATCCGGCCGAGGTGCCCTCTCCTCCCCCTGAGGTGCCTGCCTATTTGAAAACTGATGCCCCTGCAGTGTTCTATCCGGATTGGTGCAGGATTCGAGTGAGGCCTTGGACTGTGCCCTGTGGCCATGTGGGCCCTTTGAACTTTTTTATACACGTGTACAGATCTGTTTCATGGCCAAATTGGATTTTTAATTTTATTGTTGGACTGATTACAATCATTTTCATAAATTCCTGTTGCCTTTGCATTATTCTGCAGATTTTAGTGGTCAAATTGTTTTTGTAATGCATATGGGTGTGTGTATGGCGTGTGTATGACAGGTGTGTGCGGTGTATGTTTTTTTCACTATTGTTTTCCTCCCACCCTCCCTTTTGTGCTAGGCATCTGTACTCACCAGCTTCGTCTTCGCCGGCATTGGTGTTCCAGGTGGAGCATAACGTAGAAGATCATCGAAAAGACTTGCAGTTCTGGTTCCATGGCGGCATGGTTCTTCCCTGTGTCTCCAATGGTGAGTCCTTTTTCTTCTGTGATGTGTTTCCACCAGGCTTTTGATGGCATTAGTACTGCCCCGGAAAAGGCGGTGGAATCGTGTGTCAAAATATGGTAGGTGGTACTTTGTCTTCCGCCTGGCTGTAGGCTGCTACCGCCGTGGTGGCTGTTGTTTCCTCCTTGGTGGTCGGTGTGGTACATTGGCTGTCTATCGGAAATATCACCTTCATGGTCATAATTTGGCGGTAATTACCGCCAGCCTGTTGGCGGTATTATCACCACTTTATCATCAACTGCGAGGGTCGTAATGAGGGCCTAAATGTGGAGTTGATATGGCAAGATATGAGTTCAAACATTAGAGTCTCTGGAAAAGACTTTGAATGATTTGAAGGCTTGGTGTTCTCTTTTGTGTTGATCTTGGTTTGTTGGTAGGATGCTGAGCAAGGAGATAGGGATAGCAAAGTGATCAGTTTAGTCCAGGGATATGCATTGGTGGTGGTGTTGAGAAGACAAGGTCGAGGATGTGGCCTTTGGCTTTTATTTTTTAGGATTAAGATCTCTTTATTGATTGAATATAAGAATTACAACTGTTCCACCTACAACCACCAGCCAGTGGATAACAAGATCATTGAAAGAAGGGGAAAACAGCGGGATTGGCAGAGAAGGCAAGGCAGAAAACGCCAGCACATGTGAATAGTTGCTTCAGCAGAGCCTACTAATGGACACCCCCACATGGTCAAGCCAATGGCACCTAAGTGTGTCCCCTGACTCGATCATGTGCAAGAATAGCCAAGTGCAATATGCTTAAATAACGGGGACATGTCAGCTCCCTCGATTCGTTAGAAAACTAGATAATACAAGGAGCCCATGTCTTTTCAAATAATGGCAGCCATCCAGTAGCCATCGCCATCAGTTTCTCCATTTCCAGTATGTCTCACAGTTTATTTATCCAATCTGTGTAAGTAGGGATTGTGTACAATCCCCATCTGGCTAATAAAAGTTGTTTAGCGGCCCCAATCACCAACATGGTAGTTCGACTCTTTGGGACCCTGAGGGGATATGTCTGTGGGTTCGGGAGCTCCAATAAGACATAGCTGGGGAGGCATGGAATTGTTGTATCATAGACCTTGTCAATGGTTTGCAAAACGGTGCCCCAAAAGGAGGCTATTTTAGGGCAGTGCCACAAAATGTGTTAATGTGCCAAGTTGTCCACATTGGTGCGAGCACCGGACAGTGGAACGCCTCTGCCATCCAGCGACCCTCTTTGGTGTATAGCACCAGTAGTGTGGTATCTTTGGAAATAGTTATTTGGTAGCCATATTGCAGGCACGATGCAGACGTCTCACCATTACTGGTTTGTAAATAAATGACCACATTCCATGTCCCATCTACGTCTTGTCCGTGGATGAAGCGGCGGTGTCTCCTGTCAATCACACGTATTAATAGCCACTTCTCAATGGGGAAGAGGAACCTGATCTTGTGTTCACATTGCTAGCGAGGACATCGAATACCGGATTGCCAAATACTGCCAGTGTGCCACTGGTGGGATGCTGTAATCTATATGGAGCTGAGAAAAGTCCATAATGCCATTGATATCAAAAAGGTAACCAATTCTTTTATAGCTAGATTCTTGCCAGACCTGGAAGGAAGACACAGTGAGCGCTGGTGGAATATATGGATTGCCGATAATCGGCGTTTCGGGGTATATGTGGGAGGACAGGCCTTTACCCTTTTGCACCTTGCCTCAGACTTCGATGATGGCCCACCAAATGGGGGAGATATACACCCCCAGAGGGAGATAAACATGTTGGATCGAGGGGATTTTCCAAATATGCTTCCCGGCCACCGATAGGTCAGTAAAACACCAGTGTTTCTTGGCGCTCGGACAAGACCATTCCACCAGGTAGAGCAGTTGGGCTGCCTGGTAGTAACTGACCATATGGGGTACTGCCAGCCCTCCCTTCTACTGTGGCAGGTAGGCATGTGCCCTCGCCATTCTTGCCTTTTTCCCAGCCCTGATGAACTCCCAGATCAGTATCTGTATTGTATTGAGTACTTTAGGTGGGGACTGCAGTGGCAGAGTTTGCAAAATAAACAGTGCCTTGGGCAGGAGTGTCATCTTTATAGCCACCAGTCGGCCCAGCCAAGGGGAACCATCACCTTTCCACTTGAGTAGTTTCTTGCGGGCTTCACTCAACAGGGAAGCATAGTTACATTTGGCTGTAGATGCTGGCATTGTTCTTATTTGTAAACCTAAGTATTTCGCCTCCTGGTTAGCCCACTTGAATGGCAGGATGGGCTTCAGCTCCTCCACCTCTGTCTCTGACACTGTTAGGTTAAGAATGGAGGATTTAGCCAGATTTGCCTTAAAGCCAGCAACCTTCTCAAATGTCTGCATTTTGTCCAGAACTGCTAAAAGCGATTGATGTGGTCGGGTCAAATAAAGCAGAACATCATGTGCATAAAGAGCTATTTTGTGTGATCGACCTCCTTTAGGGATACCACTTATACTCTGGTTTTGTTCTTTATGCTTGGCAAATGGCTCCATACACAAGGCAAACAGTAATGGTGACAGGGGACAACCCTGTTGCATCCCCCTGTTAATAGGAAATGGCTCAGATGTGGCCCAATTTACCCCCACCCTGGCCTTGGGGAAAGTGTAATTGCAATACGCCCATTTACAGAATTTTGGGCCCAGACCATAGCGGGTAGTACTGCAAATAAAAAGTCCCGATGGACCTGGTCAAAAGCTTTCTCCACATCAATGGAGAGTAGCAGCGACAAGATTTTGTCGCACTGGGTCCTATCTAAAAGATGGCAAAGTCTTCTAGTATTATCGCCGCAGGTCCACTCTGGGGTAAAGCCCATTTGGTCTTGGTCCACCAAGCCCTGCGTGCAAGGCGCCAACCTGCTCGCCATGATCCCTGTAAAGAAGGATTACATTCAACAATGTAATAGGCGGATAAGACAAGCAGAGATGGGGATCTAGCCCAGGCTTTGGGATAACTGTGATCGTGCCTGGTTGCATTGTTGGCGTGAGAGCTCCCTTGGCAGTGAACCCATCATATAGCCATGCCAACACCAGGGTTTATATCTTTATCTAAGGCAGTAGTTGTCATCTGAGGGAGCCGAGACAGGGAAACCCACTCCAGGTACTTCTTTATTGTATCTGACTCCAACTGCTCTGCAGTGTAGAGAGATATGTAATATATGTCAAATTCCTTAAGAATCAAACCTTTGTTGCCAGATGCGGTGCCTTTCTGTGACTGAATCATGTTCACCAGTCATTGCGCTTCCTGAGTGTGGAGCCGGTGAGCCAGGAGGCGACCCGCTCTGTTTCCCCCCACATAGTACAGTTGTTTGGTATGAAGCAGGGCATATTCCGCTCTGTCCATGCCTAATGCCTTTAATTGTTTATGCGTCACCATGAGTTGTCATCTTGTCGCCATAGAGCCAGCCTCCCTATGTCACCCCTCAAGTTCTTTTACTTTGGCCTGTAATTGCTGATGTTTCTCTCGCCAGAGCGTGTTGGCACACGCCATAATGGCTATGAACTGGCCTCTTACCACTGCCTTCAAGGCATCCCATACCAATGCATCAGATTTCCCCGGTGTGTCATTTATATCAAGGTGGGACCTGATCGTCTCCCTTACTTCTGTGCATACATAATCATATGTGAGGAGTATAAATATTAAGTTGCCATAGCTTAAGGCACTGTCTGGTGCAGGTGTTGTAAAGTTTAGTTTAATCGGGGCATGATCGGAGAGGGTTGCCACCACAATCTTTGTAAGAGTTACTGCACTAAGGAGCCCAGATGTGGCAAGTAAGAGGTCTAGGCACACATAGGTCTGATGTGCAGCTCAGAAGAAGGTGTAGTCTTTAACTGCTGGGTTATGCACATGCCATACATCTGTCAGCACCCCTTCGGTCAACCAGTTCCGAAATCCCAGGGAATGAGCCCCTGTTTGGCCATAACGCTACACCGATCTGTGTATGGTAGTATCTGAAACAACATTGAGGTCACATCCTATGAGTATATCTGTTTCTGAAGTGAAGAGCACCTGCCCAATGGCCTCTCTAAGGAACTTTTCTTGATGTTCATTGGGGCCATAGATACAGGCCTCCGTGTGTATACCTATGTGTAAGGAAAGGATCCTCCCACTTATCTCGGCTTGCGTACCAATCACCTTCCCTAAGAAGTGTATGGCTAACAGTATTGGTAGCCCTGCCCACCTCACTGGACCTGCAGAGTGGTACTGTCTATCAAACCAATGCATTCTCAGATGCTTCCAGTCTGCTCTCATCAGGTGTGATTCTTGTATCAGGCATATATCACTTTTGAATTCTCACAGCAGGGAGAGAAAGGCCTGCCTCTTCACGGGAGCATTAAGACCTCTGACATTGAGGCTAAGTACTTTAATGGACATGCCTGCAGAGTTTGAAAGTTCAGGAGTGCCATAGTAGACCTAGATAGGAAGGGGTGGATTCATCTCCTAGTGGCTCTATTAGTGTCATAGATATAGGGAGTGCGGCAAAGGAAGACATCATGGAAAGGGATTGAAAAGGTAAATAACAAGTAACCAAACCAGTTACCTGCCTGGGACCCACACAAGGGAGTACTTGTTACTGTACCAAGTCGTTCTTCACCTGGCAGCCAACCTCAAGGCTGGGAGCTCCACCGCCCATCATGTCTGCCCTTGAGTGGCTGGGTGCCATATTCTGTATCTAGCCATGTGATATGTCCCATCCAGAGTGACTTGTCATGAAGGGGGAGCCCCAACAGTGGCACCGTCTGAGCGTGGCTGGCACCGACTGGACACTAAGGATCTACCTTCTGCATCTGACACACTCTCTTGGTGCCATAAGAGGCGGAGCAGTTCTGCCCTCTCCTTTCTGCTCTCCTTCTCCTAAGGCTTGTGAGCTCTCCCCCTCTGCTGATGAGTGGCATGTCAACTGACCCCAGTAGGTGGCAGCGGGCCTACTCTGTCCCAAGTTCATGCCTGGGAGGGACTCCACTTCCTCCAGTGTGTGGATGATGCAAGACTTGTTGTGCCAAACGAACTGCAGCCAGAAGGGGTGGCCCAATTTATATTAAATTCCTTTCTCTTGGAGCATGGCCGCTACTATCAGGGCGAAGACAATGGCGGCGCTGCACGGTCAGTGAGGAGAGTTCCTGGTAAGTTCATGTTGCATGCCCCTCAAAATCGATTGCCTTCAGGTCGCGTCCTGCTGCCAATATTAGCTCTCTCTGCTTTTAATAGTGGAGATATGTAAGTATATCCTGTGTTTGACCTGAGGCCTGAGAAGGGCGACCCATTGTATGAGTGCGATCTAGTATTATCTCTCGATCCTTAAGCACTGGGGGTGACATGGCGAAACAAGTGGGTCATGAAGCCCTCAAGAGACCCAGTCGTTGCCTGCGCCGGCACCCCTCTGATGCCAATATTGGAACGCCATGACCTGTTCCCTACATGCTCGAGGCAATATTGCAATTCACAATTGCTATCTTATAGGGTGAGGATTTCTTCCCTATAGTGGTCCAGCTTCTCCTCCTGGGCATCATGCATGTGCCCCAATATCTCAATTTGCTGTCCCAGCTTGACGATGTTCCTCTTGAGCGCCTTGACTTCAGTTGCGATTTACAGCTTGAGGGTGGCAAGGTCCTCTCAAAGTAACCCAAACAATCCAGGAAGGATCTCGTTATCGGTGCAGTGTCCTCCTCCAGGGGTTCACCACTACCTGGCCCACTACACTCTGCAGCATCACCCGGGGGGGGTTCTAATTTCTTGGTGGAGATTTTGCAAAAAGTTCTCTCAGAGTTCCCTCCTTATTGTGGCATTGCGAGACCATACTGTCAGGATGAGAGGCACTCCTGCTGCAGTGGAACATATGTGAGCCCTTGACTGTTCAGCCCTGAGTCATGTCAGGGGCGCCCTAGCCCTGTAATAGGGCCTCCCTGCCATCTGCACCAGTCTAAGGTCCCGCACCAATAAATGGAGGGACTGAACCCAGTGGGCCGCTACTATCAGGACTCGCTTCTTCGCTCTGCTCTCCACCAGCGCCCAGAACCACCTCCACCACCTGGCAAGTAGGACCTCTCAGTCTCTTTAGCTCTACAACGCGTGGTGCCACTCCACCAAGTCCATGAGCAGTACTCACTACGCAGCGGGTGGGGAGCGCCAACTCATGAGCAGTTGGGGGCAAACAATGTACTCACGGTGATAATTGAACTACATCAGGGCACCCGACACACCAGCTACGCGGCTGCAGTAGGGAAGCCTCCCTTTCCTCCTCTTGGATGGCACGCAGTTCAAAGCACTATCCACCGGTGGATCCCCTGGGGGTGAGGCCCCCCTGCTGGCAGCACCCAGCTCTATCCAGTTGTTTCACTGCCCCAGCGTCCGCTTCAGGTCTCAGTGGGGCCCGACCACCTCCATACACGCCAAGTCTGCCCACGCCAGTCAACAGGCGCCAAGATCCTAAGCCTCGAAGCTCATCGTCTCTCCATTTCGGAAGGCACCCCTCTCACAGGTCGAACTCCGATCGCTCATCAGTCTCCTCCAGTGGCTCTGATCCTTGTTTCTTCTGTCCACTCCGCAGCCCACAAGTTTCAGGCCACCTGAACAGGTCCACGATTCCTCCACCTTAGCAGGGGCATCTCACCTCTTCTTCCTACTCACAGTGCTGCTCCCCTCCGACGTCATGCCAGAGGCCGCACGCGCATGTCCCATTCAAAGTTATACCATTACTCCTTGTCAGTTGTCAAACTGTGAGAACCGAACAAATTCAAAAATCTTCATTTTAAATCAACTAAAAGCTATCTTTAGGTGTTAGCCATCCACTGTTTTTTCTTTTACCTCCACCTACCATTATCATGAGATTGTGGACCAATTCGCTAAACATTTTCCTGTGCATTTATATGATTTACTCTTGAAAAAAAATGTGTGTTCCAAATGTATTATGCACTGATAAGTCACAAATTCAGGAATGCATGCACAGCTGCAAACAATTGTTTCTCTGTGACGTTGTTACCTATTTAAAAATGTTTGCAATCTTTGTAGACTGTTGTAAAGAAACAATGACCTAAATACAATCTGCTACAAGTATGCTTGAGGAGAACAACTCAGCAGAACAAGCATTTGCAATGCAATAGGTCTCGCATTTATTTGACTTTGAGCTATTGGCATTGTAAATGCATAACTAGACTTTTTTTGCCACATTAATTGTTCAGCCCTGCTGTATATTTTGGTCTTTTCTCCTACATAATTACAGTGGCCCTTCATATAACTAAAGGACTAGTAGGCCTGATAGAATATTTTTTTAAACGGGCCCTTAAACACAATCTACTCCCAGGTGCAAAACCTATTTACTTGGCAGTTGGTACAGGCGAGCAATGAATAAATAATTGTATTCCAAGAATGTGTGCTTACTGGATCACTGTCCCTTTACTGCAATGTGGGGTGATGAACAAAATGCCCATGAATTTTCACACTTTTGAGGAGAGCCATCTCACATGATATTATTGATCCTCAGTTAGTCTTGAACTGGAATATTAGTTATGAAATATTGACCATTGCACAGCTTAATCAACTGTAAGCTCTCCTCAGTTTAGTTTTATAAATGCACGCACACACAGCTCAAATTTCACAGAATCAAACATGTGTAGTTCATCTAGTCAGGTTTCTGCTTTGTATTCACAGCTTTTATCAGGTTATAAAAATAAAACTACAAGTCCCAGAATGCAAAGCAGAAACATAAACTAAATGAAAGAATCACACATAAATAGGGAGCTGGCCAATACTACTCCAAGGGCTGGTTACCAGCT
Source organism: Pleurodeles waltl (assembly GCF_031143425.1). Taxonomy (NCBI): domain Eukaryota; kingdom Metazoa; phylum Chordata; class Amphibia; order Caudata; family Salamandridae; genus Pleurodeles; species Pleurodeles waltl. Next base: position 1,734,254,662 of record NC_090444.1, read on the forward strand.
GGTATCATGAAAAATAAAACTGAAAGTCCCAGAATAAAAAGCAGAAACCTGTGAATCATGTTTTGAACTAGGGAGCTGGACAACTTTACGAATACCACTACAAGGGCTGGCTTTCAACTTTACGATATTACAATTGGAATGCCCTTATGAATAGTAGTGTACTACGGTAAAAACACGGCAAAGCCTGGATTTCAGCACCTTACCTGGCTGTTTCATTACAAACTGCATCTCACATAATTAATTTGACTGCCTGCACAGCAATGGCAGCAGTACATAAATTTCAAAAGTATTTATTAAGGAGTTCAGTAATGTTGTAATATTGTGCTCAAATAAATAACTCATTATTCCTGGACACCCAAAAAACAAACATCTTCAAAGCAGAAAATAGCTTTAAAGCGCTATTCAGTAACACAGCTGCTGCATATAAATGTTAAAGCACTAAATACCGAGACAACGTAATTTTAAAGCTATATCGGTCGGATAGAAAGGTGCAGCCGCTATGTGTAAACATAAAGCGCTGTGTGCCAAGCGGCAACAATGAAAGGAACTGGAATGCCTCGGAAACATGGTAGAAGACCAGAGCTGCTGACTTCGGAACTGAGCACCCAGGTTTGAATCACGGTGTAAAAATAGTGCAAATGGAACATATATATATGGCCAGGCATTGAGCCGGTAAATAAATGTCGCTGACAGTATATTCAGCATCAAGGTAATTGGAAAGCTGACAAAAGCATATTATAATGTTAAGTTAAGGTCCCCCAATGACATACATTCCTGCATCTTTTAGTGGTCATGCATAGATAATGACTGACTGGTGCTGTGAAAATTGGGTGTGGGTTTTACACAAGGCAAGAGGAACTGCCATATGCAGTGGCGTAGCGTGGGTTGTCAGCACCCGGGGCAAGGCAAGTAATTTGCGCCCCCTAACCCGCGGCAAGGCAAGTAATTTGCGCCCCCTAACCCGTGGATTTTAGCACTCAAGTCTCTTCCAAGATGTTGCGCCCGGTGCGGCCGGCCCCCCCTGCACCCTCCACGCTACGCCACTGGCCATATGCCATATATTGCATGATTTCTGGACGGCATTCATTCCTAAAATCGGTGCTGTTTGTAGTTAATACAATTAGCAGTGGGAGCAGTGCATATTCCACCAACTTTAACTTTTATGTCACTGGTAACCCCACAAAGTAAATTTTACCACCAGGTGGTATTTTCTCTCTCCGAAATGGGCGCTATTTACCACTTGCCGGAAACTATACGCATTACCTATCACTGGCTGTATCACTTGCTTGGTGGTATGACCTGAGATGTCTTGCTGTAAATGATTGTAAATGTGATCACAACCACACAAAGCTGATCTAAAATAATAATGCATAGGCCATATATATTTTTATAATGTATGTTTTAGCCTTAGCAGCAGTACTGACTTCTTGCTTGATTCCGCGAAGGAGAAACGTGTAAAAAGTTTAAAAGAGAAGATGCACAGATTTAAAAGGCGGGATTATGCTCGGGGAATCTTAGTAAATGTATAGCAGCGGCCCCAGACAAGCCTTTCCATTCATGCTGCCCTCCCTTGTTTATTAACATTCGTTACAGTAAGGTAGGTGTATAAGGCATATTTATAGTAAGACCAGTGCCCATTACATGGATCTAAGCGATAGCACTTCATTATCTGCACGTTTACTGGCGCTGTAGTTGCTGTTTTATAACTGACGCTGGACAGGTAATAGGCCGGACTGCATGAAAGGCAGGCCAGCTCGCCGGCGCTGGGATGGTCATGTGCGTGATTACCGGGTGCAGACGACAATAAAGAACTTTCGCACTTATAATGGGGTCCAGGCTCAGTAATTAGTGAGGGGGTTCCTGGGGTTCATTCATACCCCCGAAGCATAGAGGCAACTGACAGCGAGGACCCTCTGGGCGGGGCAAAAAGTAGGCAGTGAACAACAGAGCAGGCGTTTAGTTGTTTACCGCCCCGTGAATGTTTGGCGTGCTTTGAGGGTCTGTCATGACCAAGCAATGCAAGCGAAGTAAAAGTTGTCAGCCTGATTACAGATAATGGACCCATGCAAGGGACACAGTGTATGCAGCACGCGATCGCGCAATGTAAACCCCAGTGCGATCGCTCTGCATAGAAATGAAACAGATAAAGTAGTCCAGAAATCATACTGAAAACATCGAGCCTGGAGGGGTTTCAGTAGTTTACCGGTGCTGTGTAGTTGGGCTAAACACCAGAAAAGGCATGATGAATGCATGCTTGTGACAAATGAAAGCAAGTGGATTTTAAAAGGCAAGTCCAAGAACCAATGAAAGTGACTGACATGACATGGGCATGGTTAGAAGCCCAAAGAGAGATTACAGCATGGGACGGAGCGCTTTGTGCTTGCCCATGAAAAGCACACTAAAGGCATGATTACGAGTCAGGGTGCCATTTATTGCACGTCATAAATAAATATAGCCCAGGGTTTTTGGGGAATAATACGCAGATGTTGATGTTCAATGCACCAATATACACATCATATGGAAAATACTGTATAGTTTTCCCCTGTTAAATTTCGTTAGGTTTTGCCTGCCAAAAGTGAATGAAGGTTGAGTTACTTAACACATCCGATAATTATCAGATGTGTTAAATACAACCAAATTTGTAATTCCAATCCCTGATCAAAAATGGGTTTACAATGGGATAAGAAACCAATGGCCCACTTGTAATCATGCCCCTAGGAAAAAAGTTTCTGCCATTAGGAAAAAGTCTCCCACTAACGAAGTTGTAAAGTTTGCAAACAATGAACATGATAAACTAAGCCATGTTTAAGGGCAACGTTTAAAATGTGCCAATTACTAATGCACATATACACTACTGATAGAATTGGCGGCGGGTTTAGAATGAAAATGCACCTACCCCTATCACCTACTGAAATATATGAACTGTAAAGAAAAAAGAAACAAGTGTTTATGACTCCATGTGTGCACAAATCACAGCACCTGCCACCAAGGTGCTATCTCAAGGGAGTTATACATAATAGATATTTTGCACCACTTAAAGTAAATCAATAAAGTCCAGTTACTCCATGTCGTCACATAATCATCTTCATTTTATTTTGCTTTCCTTGCACATAAAAAACATCAGCCAACACGTTTCGTCCTTAACAAAGGGCTTCTTCAGGGCTAAAATATGATAGAAAAAGTATCCTAAATATATTAAAAAGATACATACATAACAGAGACTAATTATGAACATAAAGTGCCCACTAAAACATTGACGAAAAAGTTTGATTAATTTATAAAACATACAGACAAAGGACAACCATAAAGGAAAGTGCTGAATTTAAAAACACAGACATATAAACAGTATAAGCAACATAAATTATTGAACTAGAATTCAAAACAATCATTAAGAAAAAAGATGATATGGCAATAGTTGTTCCACAGACCCTTTCCACAAAAGAATATTATCATCTATATATCTACCCCAAAAGACTAATAAATCAGTCCATTGGAGGATAGACATATAGATGATATTATTATTTTGTGGAAAGGGTCTGTGGAACAGCAATTGGCATATCATCTTTTTCTTAATGATAATCCATTCAATGTCAAACTGAGCTTACAGTACAGTAAGGAACAGATAGATTTTCTTGATATTAGATTCTATGTTGAAAATAACAAGATACAAAGTACCCTTTTCAGGAAGCCTACATCATGTAATAGTGTTCTCCATGCTAGCAGCGCTCATCGAAATCGGTCATAACAATATCCCTTTTGGAGAAATGGTTTGCTTGAGGCGTAACTGTCGCACTAGTAACACATTTACTACCCACATTGATAAAGCAAAATAGAGATTCAGAAATTGAGGATACAGTGAAGATGTTCTAACAAATGCACAAAAACGTATTGGAACAGTAATAAGAAGTCCAACACTCATAACTAACAACAATAAAAGAAAAGATAAGCCAAGCCATTTGGCGTTTGTCACTCAATTTTCTACATTGAGCAATGACATATACAAGGTCCTCCGTAGGCACTGGCACCTACTATTAGAAGTACCTAGTATCAGTAGTTCTATTTCTAGTAAACCGCAGGTGACCTATCGAAGGGGCCGGACCCTTAGAGACCACTTATGCCCTAGTTATATCACTACGAACAAGACACATATGTGGCTACCCACAGGTCCGAAAGGATTCTTCATATGCCATGAATGTAATATTTGCAGTCTTGGAGTGGATAAGATCAGGAGTTTCTGCTACAATACTGGCGAAAGCTACGAAATCAGGCACTTTATAAACTGCAAAATGAAATATGCTGTCTATACTTTAGGCTGCAGCTGTTTTCTCTTATCATTCTCCTTCCCCTATGGTGCCTCTAGAGATCTACAACCCAGATTTACAATCTCTGGACACATTTGGTAGAAGTTGGTCCCCAGTGTATGGCATAATGCACTTCGTGCCTCTGCTACGATTAACGACTACTCCTCTTTGAATGCCGCAGACTTATTTGATAGCTGGATTTCTACTTCTTTGGATTCCGTTCTGTCTATTAAATCTAGAATAAAAAAACCTTCTCATAAGTCCAACTAATGGTTTTCCCCTCTCTACTAGAACTGAGAAAGAACTGCAAAAAGCTAGAGAGAATCTGGAGAAAGAACTATAGCCTCTCTGCCAAAGAAGCCTGTAGGCAAGCTATTACATTTTATCATCAAAATATTAAAGCAGCTCAATCTACCTATTATAGCACTAAAATAGAAAATTCCTCCAATTCCCAGAAAGAAATCTTTCAGATTTTCAAAGATCTTACCATAAGACCCATGCCCGTCTCGATGATAGAGGCTTCCACTAAACATAGTAATTTATTAGCAGCTCACTTCCATGACAAGATTATTAAGATATATTCTGAGTTTCCACTCTCTCCTCCTCAAGGAACCTTTAGATGATCAAGTCACTGATCCCTCTCTTATAGGGACTTTGTTAACTACTTTCTTAGTCCTTACAGATGATTTAACACTTAAACTACTCTCTAACATTAAATCTGGCTCTCCTCTGGATCCTGCCCCCCCTCCATTCTCTTGAGTGTCGCAGACATTATTGTTTCACCGTTCACTAAAATACTTAACAACTCCCTATCCTCAGGTATTCTTCCTCAATCTCTCAAGCACGCTATTATTAAACCCCTTTTGAAAAAGACAAAGCTCGATCCCTCCTCTCTGGAAAACTATAGACCTATTGCTCTTCTTCCTATCTTAGCCAAGATTTTAGAGAAACATGTAAATCTGCAACTGACTAGCTATCTTGAGAGCCATGAGCTCTTACATCCCACCCAAATGGGCTTTAGAGCTCAACATAGTACTGAGTCAGCTCTCCTCACAGTGACCGAGTCTGCCCGTCAACTTTTGGATCAAGGGGGGCACATGGCTATTATCCTACTGGATCTCAGTGCAGCATTCAATACAGTAGATCATAGTCTTCTTTGTGGCAGACTCTCCAAGACAGGGATAGGAGATACAGCCCTGTCTTGGCTCTCCTCCTTCCTTATAGGAAGATCCTTTCAAGTTTTGGATCGTTCCTTCCTGTCTGACATTGTCCCTCTGACCTGTGGAGTCCCGCAGGGCTCTTCTCTGAGCCCCACTCTTTTTAATATTTATTTGTCATCTTTGGCCAAAGTGGTTACTCCCCATAATCTTTCAATGGTTACCTATGCTGATGACACCCAGCTAGTGATATCCCTTTCTAGCACGGGGGACTCTCCCTCTACTAATCTTTCCTGATGTATGAAGGATATTGGTAACTGGATGATCCGATCCAAACTTAAATTCAATGACAGTAAATCTGAGGTATTGATTGTAGGCAACGGTCCTCCTGCTTCGGTTTCATAAGATCCCTTAGGAAGATTTTTTTATCTTCTACCTTTTATGGCCAGAAGAATCCTCATCCAAGCCTTGATTCTTTCCCGCCTTGAATATGGGAACTCTCTGTATCTCAGCTCTCCTGAGTACGTGATAAAGAAGCTGCAAATAGTGCAGAATGTGGCAGCCAGACTTCTTACTAGTTCTCCCAGGCACCTCTCTGCTAAGCCATCCCTTGCAGCACTTCATTGGCTGCCCATTAAGCAGCGTATTCATTTTAAAACCATGTGCATTACTCACAGAGCTTTACATAATAAGGGTCCGATTTTCTTTAGAAAACGGATCTTTATTTATGTCCCCTCTAGAAGTCTGTGATCATCCTCTACTCGGCAGATTTATATACCACGTTTCAAGAGATCATGGGGAGGCAATTCTTTCTCCATCAAGGCTGTTCGTCTTTGGAACGCCCTGCCCTCCGAACTTCGTTATGAATCCTCGGAGCATCTTTTTAGGAAGAAGTTGAAAACTATCCTTTTCTGCAGTTAACTTTTCTTTTTATTTTAGCTTTTCCCAGGAGTAGTCACGTACCTTTAGCGCTGGGATGCCCTAGGGTAGCTATGCGCTTTACAAACCTATAAAACTAAAACTAAACTGTGATAAAATGTATGTAGGCAGTACTATAAGGCCCCTTAAACTCCGCATACAGGAACACATCCGTGCAATAAAAAACAAAGACATGAGATATCCTTTGGTGCTCCATATGATGGAAAAACATCCTAATGACAGTAAAATTTGGTTCCATGGGGTTGATCAGGCATTACCTAATCAGAGAAGAGGGGACAGAGAACTGGCTCTACGGCGTGAGGAGGCTGCATGGATATGTCGCTTACGTGTCGTTGATATGGGCCACAACACCGATGAGGAATTTCATTACTTCCTTTTGGTATCTTACATAAGTCACTTTCTAAGGGTTGATAATTTTATTATTCCCATTTTTCAAGAGTCATATGACCGATTCCAGGTACACTTACACCTTAAAAAGGACCACCTTTTGAGTTGATGTCCTCTCTCATACTGACTGAAGCGGGCACGGTTGTGTCTATTGAATGGTGATTTAGCGCTTATCTACTCTCTTTTTTTCCCTTCACTTTCATGGTGGCTCTTTATTCCTTTTATGCCGCCTAGGTATTGGCTAAGTCAGTTAATTTATTCAATATATGTCATAAACAGTGGCTATTTTCTATATATTTGATATATGTCATGCAGCTATTGCTGCTTTCTAGCACCAATATACCTTATGAATATTCCGGCATGACCTCTTTTTAGTTTCTGTCATATATGCTACTTCTTTATAATATATACTTATAGCTTTCATTCTACTCCTAGTATCGAATGATGTTAATTTACATATTTCTCACAGTCCTAGTCTGTTTTTCCCCTTTTTTTCTTTTTGTTCTGATGCTTCACATACTCTTTTTAAGCCTTACATTGATTATTTTAAGATGGCCGCATTATTTACGGCAATCGGTACCGGCTTTCTTGCCGATCTGTCGCCTCAGTAACATACTTTCCCCATGGGCTCATGGGAATATGGCACCTTCGGTTCACTTAAAAAACGAGCACCGGGGTGTGCTCGGCTTAGACATATCCTCAACAGGACCGGCAGAAGTGCGGCAACAAGAGGCGTGTCTGCCTTGCGCTTTAGACGGTAAGCATACCACACGTTTTCTCGCTTGTCCTTTATGGTCCTTTTCCCCATACGGGAGGAATGGGATATTGGTCTTTTATATTTTTTGGGCATATCTCACTAGGCAGGTTTTGTTTAAATATTTCCTTTCTATTCAATGACTCTTGCCTTTCACATTTATGGACCTTGTCCATCTTTATGGTTAAGCGCTACTGCCCAGTGCTTTTTAACCTCCAGGATATTAGGGAGGGTTGGCATTAGAATTTAATCAATACTCCTGATCCATGAACACTATCGCTCAAGGCGCAATTTCAGTTATGCTCTAAAGACAACATATATATAATAATTAATAATGTTTTGTTCTTATTGCTTTGTTTGAATACTGGGCACGCCTATCACTATAGTTCTATTATTCCTTACTTTGATGAAACGAGCTGATTATTTGAAAGGAGGCTACAGGGTATTAATACTCTACCATCACTCGATTATTAGAAGGCCTTTTACTTTTCTGTGCTCTCTGCACACCTTTCCATTTTTGGATAATACTTACTACTCATATTGCGACACGCCAGGTTTGATTTGGTGTTGCTGCTCTCTTTATCAGTAGTTTGTTACTCTTACATCACGTTCTGTGGGCATCGACGACCTGAATAACCAGCATGAGAAATTATATTAAATACTACTTACATATAAGGTATAAGCCTCTAATTCATCTTACCTGTTCAATTTATATATAGGATCAATCAAATTAAGAGTCTTCAATTGCACTAGTATTTAATAATTTCCTTAATATTCACTTTGTACATATTTTCTTATAAATAATTTGTTGTATTTATATATGTTTTGTGGCTTTTTTGGATTGTCTATAATTGTTATCAACACGGAGAGGAGGAACCATTCATCATTTATGTCATTGTTATCGCCTCATTACTAGGCACAGTATTGTGGCAAGCTTTGCCGGCCTTTTTGGATGCTTTTTAATTCTATATAAGTAACAGTCGATCTTGTGTTTGTACATATTTATTTTCTTTCAGTATACAGTCTTTGTGGATGTTACACATATATATATTGGTAGTTCATCTTTACTTATTGTTTTTCTCCGTTTTTTGTGTTAACTTTTTGCTAACTAACCACTTTGCTTCCTTTGGTTATTTATACATATTCATTATGTGTAATTTTGTTTTGAATTCTAGTTCAATAATTTATGTTGCTTATACTGTTTATATTTCTGTGTTTTTAAATTCAGCAAATTCCTTTATGGTTGTCCCTTGTCTACATGTTTTATAAATTAATCAAACTTTTTGGTCAATGTTTTAGTGCGCACTTTATGTTCATAATTAGTCTCTATGTTATGTATGTATGTATGAATCAATGTGATATCTAATCGGGAGCAGGAAGGTAGCTCTCGTCAGGGAACAGTAAATAGAACACCAACACTGGCAGCTTCAAAAGTACTCATAAACGTTTTATGCGCTTTTTGGAAACATATTTTCCATGCAATATATAGATATTTCTAAAATTGCATAAAGTATTAAACACTCGTGCAGGGAGATTGGGCCTTTCCGGATTTGGGCATAGATAAGATGTGTCTCTGTCTACTTACGAGATGAATGGGAAATTGCCAATACACAACAATGTGGCTCACGTTCACAATATATTGTCATCCCTCAAGCATTTGATCATGGAATCCACTCAAGGGATCCGATATGCATAGTACTGTGAGAGGGCATACACCTTTCAAATTGATGGGGAAGCATTTTGAACCAATACAAAATGACAGGACCATCTCCTACATGATTCCATAAGGATTCTCAGTCAAAGCACATTTCTTACTGATTTTGGAACCCAATGGGACTCTTACTGGCACAGCAACTCTTTAAATACGCATATTTGACACCACTTCTCTATGGTCCATCAAGTCTTTCAAACAATCTATGAAACATACAGGCCATGCTCTTGCTGTTCTAAATCTGGGGAGAAGCTCAAGTTGTGCAGAAATACTGGATATATATATTCCACAGGATTTCCTAAGGTCATGAATATTTACATGTGGTGCCTAATGAGGATTTTTTTAAATGGAATATATAGTTTCCTATTTTGAAAAATTGGGGTGCTTATGATAGGTTAGGTCATTTTTGGAACTATTCTAATAATTCAGAAGCTTTAAATTGGACTTATAACGTTTCGGAAGTTGTGGGAAGGAAGACTAGGAACTGGTTCCCAACTGAAGAATTTGCAGGAATGTGGCTGTGTTTTGCAAGACCTTTTGATGTTTCACGTTAATTCATTATTGTTCCTGGATCTAGCTTCGACGTTGCCTATTGCATTGCACATGGCCCATACAAAGGGAGGAATAGAACTGGAGCCTCAGTAGTTAATCCACATTCTTCTGATAGGTATTAACCCCTTGTGTACGTCGGACAGCTATCCGATGCCATGTGCATAGGACAGCTTCAAGACGTCTTCGTACCCAAGGGGAAAGGATGGTGCTCCACCATCTAGGTAACCCCTCTAGACCCCTCCACTAGGGATGTCAGTGGAAGCACTTCCGCTTCCACCCCGAACTCCTGATTGATGATCTGATGAATTCGGAGTGCATGGCATGCTGACATCATCAAAATCCACCAGTACCTCACTGAAAGCTATTTGCTTCCAGCACAGTTGGAGGAAAAGTTCTTATTTTTTTCTTCAGGGAGGGTTTGGGGTAGCCAAAGAGGCAGAGGAAAAGAAGGAGTTTTCCTTTCCCCGATGTCTATTTGCATTGCATTCCTGCTGCATGATTGTGCACGAGGCTGTGATCGTGTAGCATGATTGACCTCCAGACCACCAGGGATGTTTTGGGGAGAGGCCCCTTGGGCAAGGGTCACCCCCTTTTTTGGAATGAATGTTTTGGCTATTTCTGCCCCCTGGGGAGCATATCGGGCTTATATTTTTATGGCCATCTGCCACCAGGGGGGCAGAAGCCACTGGACTACCAGGAATTTTACATATGCAGTTTTGTTTTTTTAGGGAATGGCCTCTTGGGCAAGGGTCACTCCCCTTTTGGGGTGAATGTTTTGGCCATTTCTGTCCCCCTCAGAGTAAGATTGGCTTTATATCTTTATGCCCAATGGGGGCAAAAGTTTATTACACATGCACTTTTGTTGTTTTGGGGAGTGACTCCTTGGGCAAGGGTCGCTCCCCTCTTGTGGGTGAATGTTTTGGCTGTTTCTGCCCACCTTGGGGGCAGATCAGACATATATGTTAGGTCCATCTGCCCCCAAGGGATGCAGAAGCCACCAGGCCACCAGGGATTTATTGCATACACAATTTTGTTGTTTTTGGGAGAGGACCCTTAGACAAGGATTGCTCCCCCTTCGGGGGGTGAATGTTTTGGCCATTTCTGCCCTCCTTGGGGGTATATTGGTCTTATATTTTTGGGCGCATCTTTCCCCAAAGGGGGCAGAAGTCACTCTACCGCCAGGGATTTATTACATATGTCATTTGTTTGTTTTGGGGAGTGGCCCCTTGGGAAAGGGTCGCCCAAGGGGGGCAGAAGTCATTGGACGACGATGGATGTATTAATTAAGCAATTTTGTTGTTTTGGGGAGCGGCCCCTTGGACAAGGGTCACTCCCTTTTTGGGTGTCTATGTTTTGGCCATTTCTGCCCTCCTTATGTGTATATTGACCATATGTGTTAGGCCCATCTGCACCCCCAGGGAAATGTTCTCTGTTTGTGTGAACTGGAATTCGGCTGATGGTCTGCATGTACTGGCGTTTGGCTGGCAGTGTGTGTGAACTTACACTTGCCTGTCAGTATGTATGGATTGGCACATGCCTTGCGGTGTGTGTGGTCTGGTGCTTCGCTGACAGTTTGTGTGGCTTTATGCTTAGCTGGCAGTGTGTGTAAACTGGAACTTGTCTAGCACTGAGTGTGCACTGGTGCTTGCCTGGAGGTGTGTGTGGACTGATGCTTGACTGGCCGTGTATGTAGACTTGCGCTTGACTGATGGTGTGTGTAGAATGATGCTTGCCTGGCAGTGTACATGGACTGGCTGTTGTCTGGCGGTGTGTGTGGACTGGTGCTTGGCTGGCAGTGTGTGTGGACGGACATCTGGCCGACAGTGTGTGTAGACTGGCTTCTGGCTGGTGATGTGTCTGTCTGGCATTTGGATGGTGATGTGTAAACTTCAGAATGTTTTATCATGTTGACTCTTATTTCTTGTCATCATGTGCTTTAGTGATCATAATGTTTTAGTTATCCTTTTTATTCTAGTGCAAACCTTTTGATTTTCTTTGCTGTGACTCCTGTTTGTGGTTTCGGCACTGGTAGATCTACAGTTTGAACAGTTGCATGTGTTTGGTAAGAAACACTTTTTGGCACTGTTTATTCCAAATGAGTATCAATGCCCTGCATGAGTGCATCTTTTGTAAATGGTCTAAAACTGGCAGCATATTTAGCTTCTATTTTATTGTGTGTGAAATTCTTCTTGGATTTGTGTACGATGTGTAATGGGTTTTCTTGTGTATAATTTTCTTTTGCTTTTTCTAGTGGGATATCGTTGGTGCTTGCTGTGTCTGTGCAGAGTAGGTGCAGGTGATGCTAAGTCTAGCTGTCTGTGTCAAGTGAGTGGTATTGTACTTGAATATACAGAGTTTGTGTGCTTTGTTTTGATTGACCTTTCTTTCCAGATTACTATATGCCAGTAGTTTTACTTTCTGTTTGATAAACCCAGACTTTGTTTATTATTTATTTTGCACAGTGTTGGTTTTTGGTGACTCTTTTGTTATGTTACTTTTATTAGTAAGGATTATGTCTAGCTGCAGGATTACCATTCACCATGTTGTTTGTATGCTTTTTGAGTCTTCCTCTGACCATGATTATGAGACTGACTCTGCACCTGAGGCAAAGGAGGAAGTCTACGATTCTGGCAGTGAATTTTCTGTCCGAGAGGAATCATATGGGATGAAGCCACTCTTAGTGCAGACAAAGTGCCTCTTTTAGAGGAGGACACTGATATGCTGATAGTGCAGCAAGAGGCTTCTGTCTTGCAGCCTGTATTGCAAAGGATTCCCTTTGGAAGTGCTGAACTCTGGGTTGCCCCAAACATGGTGTACCCGGTGTTGCATGTCTTTGCTGGTTTTGACTATAAATTTCTATCCGTTGTTTATGGATGATGTATTTTTAGATGTGATTGTTGGCCAGACAACAATCTATGCTGAACAGTAGGTGAGAGACAATAGTGCCAGACTTAAACCCCACTCTAGAAGTAGCAGGTGGACTCTCATGAATCTGGATGAGTTGAAGAAGTTCTTGGGTTTACCTTTTATGATGGGCTTGATAGTAAGCTGTTGCTGAGTTGAAGAAGTTCTTGGGTTTACCTTTTTTGATGAGCTTGATAGTAAGCTGTTGCTGTCTTCGTATTGATCTACAAGCCCTTGATGGCAATGGCTATATTTCCTACATCCTTGAGTCATGATTAGTATTTGCTTCTGCTTCGGATGCTGTATTTTGTTGATAATACTTCAGCGTTTTCACACAATTACCCTGGTTGCGACCGATCTTTTTAAGATTTGGCATGTCCTTTATCACTTTGTAGATAGAGTTTCAGAGATCTGTGTTCCAGTGAATGAAATAGCTGTGCATGAGTCTTTGGTCCTGGTCAAGGGCCATTTGGTTTTTAAACAGCACATTCAAAGTAAGAGGGCACGTTATGGAATTAAGATGTACATACTGTCTGAGAGTAGTACTCGATATGTGTATAATTTCTGGTGTACACTGGTAGGGATTCAATTATTACCCCCCTGGTTGTCAGGCCACTTTTGGAGTTAGTGAGAAAAGTGTGTGGGCACTTACTAGAGCGCTTATTAACAAAGGTCACCATTTATACATGGATAACTTCTACAGGGAATTGCACAAAGTGGACACTATTGTTTGTGGCACCATCTGCTTTAACCACAAAGGTTACCCTAAAGAGCTTGTTTGTACAAGACCTGAGAGGGGACAGTTCAGTGACTTGCATAGTGATAGACTTCTAGCTGTGAAATTTGCAGACAGGAGATATGTCTTCATGCTGACAACCATCCATGATAAAAGTACTTGTGACTGTTTGGCGTCAGGTTGCTGAAGAGCCCAAACCTGCGAGCTTTGTAGCCTACAATTAGCACATGGGTGGTGTAGATCAGAGGGAGGAACTTTACACTTCTTTTCGTAAGGCTTACATTTGGTATAAGTTGGCTATTGATTTGTTCCCTTTAGCAGCTTTCATTTCTTTTGTTGTATTCAAGGATTGCTCTCCAGATTTAAAGGTGACATTATTTCAGTGTCAGCACTCTGTGATAGGCAGCCTTGTTGTAGTGTAACAGGCAAGTGTTCTGAGAGTTGGAGTGGTTGAGGATGTGGCTAGACCCAAAGATTGCCACTTTCTTGATTACATTCCTCCCACTCCCAAAAAAACTAACCCTGTAAGAGATGTAGAGTCTGTGTCCAAAGAGGCTTGCAGAAGGAGAGTCATAGCTACTTCCCTGAGTCTCCTTCTAATCCTGGGCTATGTGTGCCCACATGTTTTAAATTGTACCACATGCAATGGAGTTATTGGGAGCAACCATGAGCATAAAAGTGAACAGACTGATCTGTATCATTTTATATTTTTTTCTCAGAGTTCACGATTGGCATTAGTGTGATGTACTTAGTTAGAGCGGTTGTGTTTCCTTTTTTCTTAAGAAAAATGTGGTGGCTGGTGGTGTGTGTGAGCTAGTGCTCAGCTGGCAGTGTGTGTGTGGACTGGTGCTTGGCTGGTGGTGTGTGTCAGCTTGTGCTTGGCTGGAAGTGTGTGTGCACTGGTGCTTGGCTGGCACTGTGCATGGATTGGCATTTGGCTAATGGTCTGTGTGAGCTGGCACTTGGCTGGTGGTGTGCATGGACTAACACTTGGCTGATGGTGTGCGTGGACTGGCGCTTGGCAGGCATTGTGCGTGGGCTCCTGCTTTGCTGGTGGTGTGTGTGAGCTTGCATTTGGCTGATGGTGAGTGTGGTCTCGTGCTTGGCTAGGGTGTGTGTGAGCTGGTGCTTAACTGGTGGTGTGCATGAATTGGCGTGTGGCCGGTGGTGTGTGAGTAATGACTTGCTGCTGGTGACTACACACAGTGCCAGCCAAACACCAGTCCACACACTCTGTCATCTGATTGCTGTGTCAGTCATGTGGGAGTATGAAAATGATGCTCCCTTGAATTGCGCTGTCTGTTGATGTGATTGTTGTAATGTGCTGGGGCAGTGGCTACTGATGTGTATGGTCTTGTGTGTCATTCATGAAAGGTGTATGAGTGGTTGTAAAGCGGTTGGTGGACTGACACAGCTTTACAGCTCACAAGCTGTAAGTCATTGGTTCTGTTTTTTGACCTTTCAATTATTAACAATGTAGTGAATTTTTGTGAAATCTCTTGTTAATATAATTTACATTTTGAACTCTTCACTCATCCTTGTGCCCAAATCCAACCAATATGTGTGTGTACTTAAAGATTAGATGATTGTGCAGTAATATTTGCCTTTTCTGTCTTTCTCTGTCAAGGTGTACATTGCCTCCAGGGAAAATCTACCAACTCTAGATGCTTTTGTAAATTAGGCACCCAGGGGAGTACAGGGTGGTGTGCCTCACATGGATCCGAACAAGTTTCTTACTCTTAATGTCCTTCAAACCTCAACATGTGACCAAAAACACACATTTTACTTGCATTCATGTGCTATATTCTTCCAGAATTAGAAGGAAACTACACAGTTCCAACGATCCAGCATTTCCCAATATGTCTCAATAAAAATGCTGCCCCACTTGTGTGACTGGGTCTAGTGCCAGTGAAAGGAACTGATTAAAGTAGCATCAATGAGAGTCCTCGCAAAGGGACCCTCCTTGACCTTGGTTTGATTTG
The DNA here is from genome assembly GCF_031143425.1 of Pleurodeles waltl. Taxonomy (NCBI): domain Eukaryota; kingdom Metazoa; phylum Chordata; class Amphibia; order Caudata; family Salamandridae; genus Pleurodeles; species Pleurodeles waltl. The sequence continues at coordinate 1,734,270,085 of NC_090444.1, forward strand.
ATCTGGTGCAGGCACCACACCCAGCCACACAAGTGAGGTACCATTTTTATTGGGAGACTTGGGGGAATGCTGGGTGAAATGAAGTGTGTGGCTTTCTGCAGATTCTAGAACTTTCCATCACAGAAATGTGAGGAAAATGTGTTTTTTAACTCTGAGGTTTGCAAGTGATTCTGGGTAACATAACGTAGAATAGCCACGCAAGTCAGCCCACCCTGAATACCCCTAGGTGTCTAGCTTTAAAAAAATTACAGTTTGTCTAGGTTTATCTGGGTGTCAGCTGACCTAGGGTCTGCAATCCAGAGCTTCCCACATTGGAAAAAGAGGGTCAATTTTGGGTGGAAAAATGTGCTGTGGCCATGTTGTGTATTGGGCAATGTTTCCTGATGTGGGCACTAGGTCTACCCACACAAGTGGGAGACTTGGGTAAATGCAGGATGAAAGGACATTTGTGGCTCCCTGCAGATTCTAGAATATTCCAATACAGAAATGTGAGGAAAATATGTTTTTAAGTCAAAGTTTGAGATTTGCAATTGATCCTGGGTAACATAACATGGAGAGAACCATGCAAGTCAGCCCACCCTGGATACCCCTAGGTATCTAGTTTTAAAAATGTACAGGGTAGTTAAATTTCACTAGGTGACAGCTTAGCTAGGGTCCAACATATAGGGCAACCAACATTGAAAGAGAGTCCGTTTTGGGTGGAAAAATGTGTTGCGTCCAAGTTGCATTTTGGGCTATTTCCTGTTATGGGCACCAAGGGCCTGGTTTATGAAAAGTTAGTGCCGTCTTTATGTCATTTTTTTATGCAAAAGTGTTGCAGGCTTACAAAATATAATTATGTTTTGTAAGTTTGTGACGCTTTTGCGTCAAAAAATGATGTAAAGGTGGCACTAACTTTTCATAAATCAGCCCCTAAGTCTACCCACAGAAGTGAGGAACTATTTTTATCGGGAGACTTGAGGGAGCATAGAATAGTTGAACATTTGAGATTACCAATCGGATTTCACTGTGTGCCTTTCAAATGTAAGCCAGTATGTAAGTAGATGATATTTTAAAAAGTACCCCCTAAATCATATGATAGTACGGGTACCCACAAGTTCAGATATGTACAAATAACTACTGCTTCTACGTTCTATATCTTGTGCCCATTTCAGAAATAGATACGTTTCCTTGAAAGCCATTTTTAATTCTGCCAATTTTTCTATAAGATTTGGTCTATACTTAGTGCCCAATGAAAAACCATTACACAGTGCAGCTCAATTGTTTGCTCTGGTACCTTGGGTTTTTGGAGAACCTACAAACCCAATGTTTCCCTGCAACCAGAAGGGTCTAGCGGACATACTGGTATATGGCTTTTGTCAATTAACCATTGGGACAAAGAGTTACAGATGAAAATTATGCCTCAAATTCCCATTATTTCCTACTCATTTTCAATATTTATTTCAACAGGTATTTTCCTTTATAAATCCTTGAGGGAGCTACACATATGAGCCCTAGCTGAATCCACAATTTTGTCTAGTCATAAGAATAATCCATGGGTTTCACATGGGATTCTATCACAAACTGGAAGTAGGTTGAAAGCACAAAAATAGGGAAAATAGGCTACCTCTTAGAAAAATGGCAAAACTGTTGTACAGGTTTTTTTATTGAGCTCTCCATGTTCCTGAAAGCTGGGAAGATGGTGACTTCAGTACAGTAAATTGTTCATGGAAGCCATTTTCAGGAAAGAAAAGCAGACACTTTTATTTGGAGCACCTTTCCCTGTTCTTTAAAAAACTCAAAATTATGCCATATTTTGCCTATTTTCTCAGTCCCCTCCAGGGGAATTCACAATCCCTGGATGTCTTTAGAATCCCAAGGGTGTTGGAAAAAAGGACGCAAATTTGCTGTGGATTCCTGATCTTTAAAAAGAATTATGGAGACCTAACTGTGAACTACCCCAAATAGCCAAAAAAGGGCTTAGCACTGGGAGTGGGGGGGGACAGGCCTAGCAGTGAAGGGGTTAGTAAATGTCTCAAGGCTGTCTTCCGTATATTTAAATTGTGTAAAGCTTGCAATGGCTTGGGGGCCTAGTCTACCATAAAGGAAGTCAGGTGTGGTATATCAATCTAGTGTCATTGTTCATTTCTGGAGGAACTCGAAGGTTTTGATCATTCATTTAGCTATTCCATTAAGTTTGGAATGGTACACGGTAGTACAAATGGTTTAAATGCCTGCAGTATCTGAATACTCATAGGGACACTAGATACCCTGTCCATGAAGAGCATGAACATGTCCTGTTAGGTAAGTCAAGGGAATCACATCCTAATGATTATTCAGTGTCACAGAGGTCCCTTGTTAAATCGTTCTTCAAATTAAAGAGGCCCTCGGAAACACTAAGAGGGTCCTTGAAAATTCATTGTGTGTGTGTACTCTGAAGAATATCCTTAATAATTGGCAGAGGCTGGACTAAAACCAGGAAAGAAGATCAAAAAAGTGCTTTGAAGTTGTGTTTTTTGCTTGCTTTTATGGTACTTCAGATGTGTGCAGGGTATTGTATGGAGAGCCACGTACAAAAGATGTTGACAAACTCATTTTACAAGTTATGTTTCTCTAATGTGCCATACATTATTACAATTATAATTGTAAATTGTATTTATATAGTGCTTGTCGGACTTGGCCCTCTCTACTTGGTCACTTCCAAACGTTTTGCATTCACCCCTCCTGTTTTCTAATCCTGTTTTTGTTGGCTCCTAGGACTGCTAGGACTGCTAACCAGTGCCAAAGTGTTTATGCTCACTCCTTAAATCATGGTAAAGTTGGTCTTTTATTTCGCATTTCTGAAAAAGTCACTTTCAGAAAGTTGACATTTTCTTGGCCTGGACATTTGGTGCCTGCAGTCTGTGTCCTTGGTAACATGACTGGGAATAGAGTGGCAGTTGGCCTTTATGTATTCCTCCCTGACACTGTAACAATAGGGGACTAAGTGATGGCAGAATGGGAGGTGCAGGGCTTTTCCCTGCCCAACTTATATTTTAAAGGAGCTGTCTCCAGGATGCTAACAAACAGCTCGGCATTAGGCTTTTGTCACCCAGACATCTTGGGATCTGGGCAGGGGAAAGAAGGACATTTCCAGAACCAGTTGTAGAGGAAAATCCAGAATTTCTCTCACTTTAAAGACTGGCCAGTGGAGGTTTCTTATTGGAGATGTGTTCGTGGTGGGGAATGTCCAGGATGAATCTGGCAGAGGCGTTTGGATTTGCTGTAATTTCTTGAGGTTCTTCTGGGTAGTACCGGCATAACGGGCATTGTCATAGTCCAGTCTGCTGGTAACCAGGGCATGGGTTACAGTTTTGCGGCAGTCCCTTGTGATCCATTTGTAGATCTTCCGGGAAGTCGGAGTGTGTGAAAGCAGGAGGATGTTTCTGAGTTGACTTGACGGGTCATGTGAGCGATGAGTCTAGGATGACGCTGAGGTTGCATGAGAGGTCTGTTGGGGCGAGGGGGGTGCCAAGGGTCGATGGCCACCAGGAGTCATCCCAGGCTTACATGGATGGTTCCAGGATGAGGATCTCAATCTTGTTGGAGTTGAGCTTAAGGCAGCTGTTCTTCATCCAGGCGGAGATGGTTTGCATCCCGCTGTGCAAATTCTACTTGGCAGTAGTGGGGTTCATCAGGGAGATGATTAGCTGGGTATTGTCAACGTAGGAGATGATGTTCAGTCTACGGTCCCTGATGATCGATGCGGGCTGGGCCATGTAGACGTTGAAGAGTGTGGGACTCACGGATGGCCTCCTGGTCTGAGCTACAGGGAGACAACAAGCTTCAACAACTTGAACTCTGCACAGGGATCCTGCCTGAAGAGGGTCCTACCCTCAAAGTGGTGCCCACATAGTCCTGAACCCTTGGAAGTGGTCCTAAATGTACCCAAACAGCCAAAAGCTAAATCTTATGACTTAGAACATGTTCTACCAAAAAGTGGCCTGGGAACTGATGGGAGAGCAGGACCTACCTCCTCACTGATGTGCCCAAGGTGCATTGCTAGTCAGCCTGACTTTGCAGTACCTCCCGCTATGTTCTTCTCTACAGCAGCAAATCCTATTTATCGGTTCCTCCTGGCCTTGTGAAACCCTTGGTGGCTACATCCTGCAGCTTTGTTCCACTACAGTGTTTCAACTTCAAAGAAAGTGACAAAGTCCAAACGTAGAAATATTTGTTGTCACTTTGTCAAGCGGCTCCCAGACAACAACAAGCCTTTTTCAGACATCACCAGCTGCTTTGCCCCATTTAACTTTATCTTCTCAGAAACTTTTCACAAAAAAATCCTCTAAATCAGAAGGCAAGCTGAAACCGAGCCCAGTCAACTTCTTGTACCCATACTGCGCTACATTGAAGTCAGCCATAACTTTTGGCTTTTTCCTGGTCTTGCGTAAATAGATTCTTTGATCTTTTAGTTGCTATGTTTCACTTTAAAGCTTTAAAAAATTATAACTCCAAATGTATAGACTGGATTTAATGTGCTTTTGTGTCATTTTGTTTATTACATGTTCCTCTATTTTATAAATTGGTGTGGGATTTTGTTCCAATGTTGTGTTTTCACTTTGTTAGTTTGTGGGCTGAATAAATATTTAACACAGTGCCTCTAAGTCAAGCATGACAGGTTTTGTGGTTCACCCTGACAAGCATTGTAGTTGTTGCTTGAGAAGGGCTATCATCTCCCTCAAACAATAAATACATTTCTAGCAGCACTTACTAGCACTGATGAGGAGTTGAAGGGTTTTACAGCAAGTAGCTTGCTGATGCAGAACCCAAGATTGCAGTTTAATGGTTAGTAGATTACCAATATTTGTTTTTTTGTTTTTTTACCCTTGTGTATTAGTTGTATTAGGTTTGTATTCTTGTTTTTTTTAGTGTTTAGAAGAGTTTAGACAAGGGATAGAATGATGAGAATGTATTTGAAAAGTGGAGGCAGTAACTTGTTTTTGTAAGTAGTGGTCAAGTGTGCCTGTTGGTAGTGTGAATTGGCTTAAAAGGTGGGTAAAGTTGAGAACAGGAGTTCACAGTAGTCAGAGAGATTTGGGATGAGTTAGAGGGAGAGATCAGGGGTCAATGTTTGAAGGGTGTATTTTTAAATATCAAAACTGAGGTTAAACTTTACAAGCATTTATACACATGACATTTGGTAAGGTTTTAATGGCTAGAGTAAAACCCTCTATATGAATACCGACATGCACATAGAAGCAGAAACATTTAGCAATGGTCTCATCTGCACAATTATCTGGTGGTAAAGTATGCAATTTGTTTCTTGAATAATTGTAATTAACTTATACATACCTAGGTACATATATACCAACAATAGTTCCTAAAGTTTTCGTAGCAAGCAAAACGCTCTATTTATGCACATTTTTAGTAGCAGGCAAAACACCTCTATATATGCAAATGTATTTACATAAAAGCAGCAATATTGATATAATCTTATAGCTTCTTTTTTCCATTTTAAACAGGAGGACGTTGTGCTCCTCAAGATTGGTTTCTTCCTGGATCAAGTACTGTTAGTGTGCCAGGTGAATAGGTAATCTAGAAAGCAGAAGCTGAGGAAGGAGGCCCAGCTGTTTCTCAAGCTCAAACTATGACAGCCAAGATGGCAGGGTCAGGTACACTAGGACATGAAATCCCACCCTGCTTGGTGCTAGATGCAGCACAGAAAAGTGGAGAATAGTGATTAGGGAGAACCACTTTAGGAAATACCCACACAGCAGGTTGCAGTTGCTGGCACTCTCAAGCTGTACTCCATCCTCTTAGGCACAAGATGGGCAGGGGCACAAACAAGCTGAAAAACTGCTAGGAAACACCCCCTGATGGCACTAGTAGTCAGATCTCAATCAGCATCAGTCAACAACCAGGGGGTAGTGAAGAGGTAGTGGAGTTATCTTTGTAGTCCATTGACAGTCTTTTTAACTATTTTAAGTGCTTCTTTAAAAAATGTTGTTATATTTTTAATAATGGAAATGTGCATGATTGTATGTTTTCATGGACTGAAAGTTCTGAAAAATGATCTTATATACACATGTATCTTGTGGTGTAACATACATTTTCCCTCCTACAAAATATGTGCTTATAACAGGAATCATAGTTCAATGTACAATGAGAAATGTATAAGAACCTCCTCTCCATATCCCCTCAAAGAATAGTTTGTCATGTTTGAGTATACTTTTCTGGTACATTCTTGTGTTGTGTTGTGAGTGTAGTCATCACAAGGGGATGAGCCAGCTCTTGTCTAGTCTTCTGAAGATGAGATGTTGTCAGTGGATATAATGTTTGTTAGTAATGAGCTCCATAGTTCGACTACTTGAACAGAGAAAGATGTTCAATCATAGTTTTTTTCTTGTATGTAGGAATTTTGAGGAAGGGGGGCATTTTTAAACTTAGGTTTCTTTGTGTTATGTATTTGCTGATTTTTCTTTCTGATGTGGAGTGGTCCTTTGCCATGTGTTTCTTTGCGTGTGATTCAAAGCAGCTTGAAGGTGGATCTAATGCCAACTGGTAACCAGTGTAGTACCTTCAAGGCAGGGGAGATGTGTACTTCTTGCCATACATGTAGGAGGAGGCAGCAATCTGAATGGCCTGTAATTGGCATACTCAATTTATTTATGATTCCCTTGTAGAGTGGTATACCGTATACCAGGGGCCTGTAACTTAAACACTACCTGTTATGTTGCAGCACTTATTGTTCCACTTACTTAAGTAGCACCCTAAACCATGTCCCAGGTCTGCCATTGCAGCCTGAATGCAACTTCAAACTGCCATGCCAAATTGGCATTTAAACCCCCTTGCCAAACCTTAAACTCTACTTTTATTACATTTAGGTCATCCCTGAGATAGGCACTAGGTAGCCCAGAGGGCTGGGTGCTGTGTGATTAAAAGGTTGGACATGTACATTTATGTTTTACATGTCCTGGTAGTGAAATACTCATGCATTCGTTTTTCACTACTGTCAGGCCTGCCCGTCTCATAGAATAACATTGAGGATTCCTTATTACATTTAATAAGCTGTAATTCCTATTTGGGAGCATGGAGATATATCATGTTTAGAACCTATGAAATTGTAATGATAAACCTTCTTTAATGGTAAAGTCAGATTTGTCACTACAAATTTGAAAACACCACTTTTAGAAATTTGCTGTTTCCTCCCCTTAGCCCTTTGAGCCTGTAGCTGTCTTGGGTCACATGGCTGGGTGTAGTAGTAGTTAGACTTTGTGAACTCCTCCCAGACAGTCACACAATAAAGGATTACGTGTTTTCTCAGTGGGCCTTCTGCTGGCAGGATGAGGGGCGGAGCTGAGCACAGCCCCACTTATACCTGAATAGGCTTTGCTCTTTCTTCCCACAAAGGGCATAGCAGCCCTGTATTGTCACTGCAGCCAGCTTGGAGCCAGGGCAGGGGAGTCAAGAAATTACATGCACCTCAACAGACTTTTCCAGTTGCTTCTCCCACTTTCTAGGAGAGCAGCAGGGTATAAAAACAGGACCTGCAGACCCACTCGTCAGTCCCCTGCTGTACCTGCAGAAGGACTGTCAGAGAACTGCCTGGTGCTGTGACCTGCTGTACACTCTGCCAGACTGCTTCTGTACCTGAAAGGACTGTTTTGCTGCCTGGAGCCTGTGTTGAACCCTCAGAGGCCAGCCCTGCCACTACTTGTATCTAAACTGCACTCCATTGCAGTTGGCCTTAACTTTCCACTTTGACCCAGTCTCTCATGACTAGATGTCCATGGTTCGGGCATTGATCTTTTTAGGTCCTAGTAATCACAATAAAAAAAAAATCATAACTTTGGTTCAGCTGATTGGGTTATTGTCATTTTGGTGGCAAATAAGTGGTTTGGGATTTTTCTTGTGTTGTGTTTTCACTTTATTACTGTTTGTGTGCTGCATACATGCTTTACACATTGCCTCTAATTTTCTACTTTCTGTGCCAAGCTATACATCATTGAGCACATGTTAATTTAGGGAATGTTGATAGTTCACCCTGCTCAAACCCCAGTCAAACAACAACCCAGTTTCTCACAGCCAACTTATCCACTTGTGCATTCATTGACAGCTTAGTGTCCATGGTAATTCTGGGGTTTTCTACCTTTTGGCAATGGTCCTAAATCATTAGACTAGGTGCAGAGAGGGTTGTAGGTTTTCCAGTCACAGGTGAGAATTTCAGTTTTGGAGGCATTACATTTGAGATAGCTCCATGTCCATCCATATGTCAATTGCTCAGGAATGTCCAATGCTTAGATGTCCTTTACAACTTCAAAAGTATCTCTGTGTCATCTGCGCAGTTATATGTGCGTAGTTATAGTAGGTGAAGTCAAAACTATTGATCAGCTTTAGTAATGATTTCATGTTGAAAAGCATGGGTTTAATGATTGAGCTTTGAGAGACATCTGCCTTAATGTTATATGGTTTAGAAAGCAGTGAAGGAGTATGTATAGTATTTATTCCATTGTGTGGGTACGATGTGATCCAAGCGAGAGCTGTGCCCTCCATTCTGGCTTCCTCAACTCTTTGGCTTAGTGTGCCATCGTAATCCACTGTGTCAAAGGCCGCTGAAAAGACGATGGTAAGAAGGGCAGCAACCTTGTTTTGTGCCACCGGGTTTTTAATGTCATCCCCGTAGAGGATAGTGCCAATTCATTGCTTCTTCCTAGTCAGGATCCAGTTTGGAAGTATAGAATTGTCTTCAATGAACTGTGATATCTGTACGTTTGCCCAGGATGGTATATTTGCTATGGTCTGTAGTTGTTGGGGTCTTGATTGTCAAGGTTAGGTTTTTTTAATAATGGGTGTATGTATGACTTTTTTAAATCTTCCGTGAAAACTCCTGTCATTAAGCGGTTGTTGATAAGTGTCCTGACTTGGATGGCCACTGATTTGAAGGGTCAGAAGGGCAGCCAGCTGGCTGCTCTCTTTGACAAGATCCAGAAATGCAGTAGGCAATAGCTCTTTGAAGGAACATAGGTATTTGTTGTAAATAGGTTGCTGTTTAAGTAAACATTCAACATGTTTGATTTAGTTGTGTAACGAATTTCCAGTTTGTCACAAGTTTCTTCAAAAACAAGATTGGTAACATTTTGGCTTTTTTTTAATTCTTCACTGGGACACTTTGCATTGTGGATTCAGCTGGAATAGTATTTTTTTGCTTCTTTGATTGTTGACCTATATATTCTGTTGTGTCTGTGCAGGCATAGCTTGTCTGGCAGATTGTTTGTGTTGATGCAGTTGCACTGAACGTTCGAAATTCGTTTTTTGATCTTTTTTTAATTCTGCATTCATCAAAGGGGTGTGTTTTATTTTATTATGTGTGAATGTTTTCACTGGTCAAAAGCTTTCTGAAGCCTTCCATAGAGTGTTTCCACAGAATTGATTGTGATTAGATCTGTATTAGTGCTAAGCAAGTTTTGTAGTTCCTCCAAATTCAACCTCTTCCAAGGTCGGTATGTAGTTGAGAGTAACATGATAGTCAGGGTGAGTTGCGGTGTCCTGTGTTGGAAGACAATGAGATAGTGGTCTGACCACATGACAGGAGTAATCCTTTGGAATGTGATTAGGTTTGGTTTGGTGAAGATGATATCTAATGTGTGCCCAGCAATTTATGTGATTGGAATGGATCTGTTGTAGGTTTAGACTGTCTAGGCCAGTAAGGATGGTTCTGGGTTGAGGCATACTAGGTTTGTTGAGCCATATGTTGAGGTCACCAAAGGTGCATAGGTTTAATTATGTTGCAAGAAGGTTAGAGATTGTGTCTAGCAATGTGTCTGGGAATATTGCATTGCTTGGTGGTAGCCTGTAGAGAAGGAGAGAGCAGCATCAAAAGTTCAGGTTGTGTTCCTTCTGATAAGTAAGGCCCCACAACATTCTAAAGAAACATCCTCAGCTTTGGTGAGATTTTTTTTTTCTTTGAATATGATGGCTCAGTCAACTCCTCCTCTGCCTATGCAGTTTTGTGTTACAGTTTGATATCCCCTATGGAAAACCTTCATGCAATACCAATGCCATTTCTCCCGCAAGCCATGAATCAGTTATGACTAGTAAGTCAGGTGCTGTGTCTCTCAATAGGTTGAATATGTGGGATTTCTTTTAAATTGAACAAGCATTTTCCAGGAGGCAGTCTAGTGAATCTGTTTTGGAGGTGGTGAGAATTTGTACTGCAAAGAGTGAGTATAGTCCTTTGAAGTTGTGGGTGACATGCTATTGTTGGTGGTGTTAACTAGTGGAGGGCAGAGAAAGAGTTTTTGTTTATCATTATCTTCCTCCAAAAGGCTTAGTAGAGATTCTTGGGTCTTGTTATGAGGGTGGTGATAAGTCTGATTGAAATTGAGGCATTGAGCTGTGGAGTTATGTTTGAAACGTAGCCTTGTTTTGTGATAGATGAGGGGATAGGTGATTATGACGAGTGTTGTGGAGTTGCTTTCGTTTGATTATGTTGATAGTGCAAGGTGTATGGGTGATCAGTGGTGGTGGAGCAAGTGGGGTTGTCGCGTTGTCTCTCCTTATACTAATGAGGCTGCTGAATTTGGGTGGCAGCATCACTTCAATTGTGGGTAACTGAGTCCAACCCACACCATGTGGCAACTGTCGGCCTAATCCGTTTCCGGCCAGCTAGCAGCACCTCACCTCTGCCCAAGAGCGGGGATGATTTGTGGCAACCGGATGCATGACATTGTAATTTCTCAAAAAAATCGTGGTTAATCTGATCTCATCCTTTTCTCTCAGTTATATTTGTCTCACACATGCCATGACAAACAGAAGCAGGGGATTGTTCAATAAGATTTATTGGATCAGCTGTGTCTTAGATAAAAAAATCATGAAATGCAAAAATTGGGATGATGAAACATATTAGAAGCAAAATGGTAACAAGAAAAATGAAACATAAGAAAAGTCCCACCATACTGTCACTACACAAGATATGTGATTCCTACCTATGCCACAAATGTTCTATTTTAGTGCACAGCAGGATAAGCTCTAATTTGTCCTTCAAGACCCCTCTGGGAAGCCATCATCCCCTACACCCGAGTATAACAGTAGTGAAGGAACCTGTTGTCTATTGAGATACTTTCCCATTGTAGGCCAGGGAACCGGTAGTCTCAGTGACAAGCTGTAATGAATTCAGACAGCATGCGATCATGTGGCAGGAACCTTCCTCTAAAGTGCTGGGGACAGAAAGATGTTTTTATAATAAAACAGCCAATGTTCTAAGAAAAAGGCCCCCACGTAAAAATACGTATGTTTCTGTGAAATGTTAGAGATGTGATGTATCACTTATGCAGGCATTCTTTTCTCTCTCTGCAGTCTTGAAGAAAGCACACGGTGAAAAAATGCTGTGTTAAGAAATGTAAATGCTTTCCTAAGTGAAAGGACAGCAAGATAAATGAAAATAAAACATCACCACCAATGTGATAATTTCTAAAAGAATGAAATTAAATAAAATGCAATGTTATTAGACTAAAAGGCACTGGCAGCAGGCCTAGTTGCTAAAATAATGTGCCCACAAACATTAGTAAAATGGCTCCTTAACAGGGTCATGTTCTATGGCTTTGAGTTCGGCAATGGATGACCGGTGTGTGATTGTTGAATGATTGGTGCATTTGTCACGTGGAGAATAAGAGGTGGAGATGGGTTTAAATGTGTGTTATTATGGTATTCAGAGAAGAGTGGTGATGTTTTTGTAGTATTATCTGGTATTTCTGTAGTAATCTGAGGTGTAGGATATGAGGTGTGAAGGGCTGGAGAGTTGCATATTTTGAGAGGAAGGGGGTGTGATTGTGTGAGAGGGTAGAGTCTCTGTGTATGTGAAAGTGAGAAAATAGTTGTTTTGAAAGGTGGTTGTACGCTGAGTCGGGGAACGATTTTGCCTTAATGGTGGAGGGAAAAGTTGAAAGATTGTTAGCATTGATCGTGTGTGAGAAGAAGAGGATGGCTGTCTGATAAATCTGATAAAGGGATGAGATATATGGTTGAAAGGAGGTTTAATGGGGTGGTAGGGGCAATGCTAGAAATAACAGAGCTACTTAAGTGGGTGGCACAACCAGTGCTGCAGACCCACTAGTAGCATTTGATTTACAGGCCCTGGCACCTCTAGTGCACTCTACTAGGGACTTACTGGTAAATCAGATATGCCAATCATGGATAAGCCAATTACATATACCTTTTGTAAAGGAGCACTTGCAATTTAGCACTGGTTAGCAGTGGTAAAGTGCCTGGAGTAACAAAAACAGCAAAAACAGAGTCCAGCACACATCAACAACCTGGGAAACAGAGGCAAAAAGTTAGGGGAGACCACGCCAAGGATGAAAAGTCTAACACCGATGCGTTGTTTTTTTCTCCCAGAAGAGAGCGATTCTTTGAGTTCCTGAAGGGCACTTCAGGTCCGGGCAGGTTCACGTTGATTTTGACGCTCAGCGAAGAGGCATGTGAAATCAGACCGCACGGTGACGAGTATCTGCTCCCCGTGTGGTTTGCATTAATTTCAGCAGTCCCAAGTGGGTATTGCGTCATTTCTCCAGTTGCGATGCTGGTGATGTGTCGATTTCCCAACCACGATGTGGTTGGTGCGTTGATTTCTCAGCCGCAATGCAGGTGGTATGTCGTTTTTACAGCTGCATTGCAGGTGGTGTGTCAAATTTTTCCCCGCACCAGCTTCACCTTTCAAGGGCCCAGGGACTGGATAGAGCACCACTTGGCAGGGTAAGAGTCTCAGCAAGAGAGTCCAGGTGCTGGCAGAGGAAGCCTTTGATGGCCATGAGACTTCAAAACAGGAGACAAGCTCATCTCAATCCCTTAGAGATACTCCAGAAGTAGGAATATACCACAAACTCCAGTCATTGTCCTCTTTAAGGCAGAAGCAGCAACTGCATGCCAACCCAGCAAAGCATACCCACAGGCAAATGGGCAGTACTCCTCCTCCAGCTCTTCAGATCTTCTCCTTGGCAGAGGTTCCCCTTGACTCCAGAAGTAATCTAACAACCTAGGGTTTTCGATCCACTACTTATACCCCTTTTTGCCTTTGAAGTTGGCTAACCTCAAAGGAAAGTCTCTGTTGTTGACAACTTCCTGACTTGCCCACGCCTGGCTCCAAACACACCAGAGGGTTGGAGACTGCATAGTGTGAGGGCAGGCTCTGCCCATTCAGCTGTAAGTGTCAGCTCCTCTCTCCACTCTAGCCCAGAAGACCCATCAGGATATGCAGGCCACAACCAAGCTCTCTTTGTGTCACTGTCAAATGGATATTCACAAAAAGCCCAACTGTCAGTCTGACCCAGACAGGGAATACACAAGCAGGCAGAGTCACAGAATGGTGTAAACAAAAAATGCCCACTTTCCAAAAGTGGCATTTTCAAACTGACAATTTAAAAAATAACTTTACCAAAAGTTGTATTTTTGAATTGTGAGTTCAGAGACCCCAAACTCCAGATCCCTGTCTACTCCCAAAGGGAAACTGTTCTTAACAGTTATATAAATGCAGCCCCCATGTTAACCCATGAGAGAGATAGGCCTTGAAACAGTGAAAAATGCATTTGGAAGTATTTCACTATCAGGACATGTTAAAACACACCAGTACATGTCCTACCTTTAACATACACTGCACCCTGCCCATGGGGCAACCCAGGGCCTACCTTAGGGGTGACATACATGTATAAAAAGGGAAGGTTTGGGCCTGGCAAATAAGTACACTTGCCAGGTTGAATTAGCAGTTTAAAACTGCACACAGGCACTACAGTGGCAGGTCTGAGACATGTTTACAGGGCTACTCATGTAGGTGGCACAATCAGTGCTGCAGGCCCACTAGTAGCATTTGATTTAGACGCCCTGTGCACCTCTAGTGCACTTTACTAGGGACTTACCAGTAAATCAAATATGCCAATCAAGGATAAACCAATCACCAATACAATTTAGACAGAGAGAATTTGCACTTTAGCACTGGTCAGCAGTGGTAAAGTGCCCAGAGTCCTAAAGCCAACAGAAGATAGGAGGAAAGAGGCACAATGTTTGGGGATGATCCTACAGAAAGGGCCAGATCCAACATTTACCATAAAAATATTTTTACAATATTTTTTAAAGTTTAATAAACTTTTGTACTTTTTCTGAAACTTTATCATAAGGAGATCTCCGCCACCAGGAACGTTTAGTAAGAGTAAACTAAAACTTGTAACTTACTCACAAGTGTATGTTACCTTTGTGAATAGCCACTTATATTTCCATGAGTATCTCCCCAGTTGACAAGGAGTTGGTGAAAGTTTAGATGAAGGAGAGGTGGTCTGATTAGTCCTTGATGTGCAGATGCAGGCTACCATTCTGACCAACAGAGATCTTGCTCTAGATTAAAGTGATCATGCAGAGAGAATATAACTGACCAGGGCATTGAAAGTGAACCTCAGCATCTGTTCTATCACTACCAGAATAATTTGGAGATGAACGTTAATTGAGGTCTATAATACTCTCCCTCTTTCTAGATTTTTTGACAGTGAAGCATGATATATAATGATATAGAATGTATGTATATATATATATATATATATATATATATATATCATATTACATACACAAACAATTTAACACATTAATAAACAAACAATAAACAATTTAATTATAAAGAAATTAACTTATTTAAAGTATAAAAACATTGGCATCACATACAAATACGCATTAATTCAATTAACTATAATGATAATAAAATTCTAGGCTAAGTTTGTATGAAGACTTATATTTCAACTTATGTTTGGGTGAAGACTTGTTTATTGTTGACATATTCCTCAATCTAGGAGTTTGCTGTCTGTCATGATGAAGAATGCCAAACCCTGATGGGACTAAATCAGATGTGACAGTTGCAAGCATTCTTGAAAGACTTAGGGGGTCATTCTGACCTCGGTGGAAAAATGCGCTTACTGCCGGTCAGAAGCCCGCCATAACACCGCCGCGGTCGCGGTACACCGCCGCGGTCGCGGTAAACCGCCACGGTCATTCTTTCCCGCAACTGGCAAACCGCCAAAAACCCGACACCAACAAAAGTCCGCCACACCAAAGGTCAGCGAAAAAATGCCGATGACCAAACCTCCATCGTCACGCCAACAGAAATACGCCCATGCCATTACGACCCACGAATCCACGCGGCGGTCTTTCATCCGCGGTATTCTATTGGCGGTACACACCGCCGCGGTCGAAATACACACACCTTTACAAAACATCCCCACATTGGTCAATTTGAAACACACACACCTGAGATACATATACACACCACTCCCACACACCCAATACAGAATAAAACACACACCCACATCACCCATAAACCCCTACGACAACAATTGCGAATCAAGGACAGAGAGAGACAGCACTGCTTAGAGTAGACCATCACACCGAGGCAAATCACAACATCACCCACACAATTACCACGCACAAAACACCATACACCACCCCACACATTACACTCCACAACATATACACCACCCCTCACCTCATCCACACCACCCCATGGCACCCCAAAGACACCCCAGGTTCAGTGACGCCGAACTCAGGGTCATGGTGGAGGAAATAGTCCGTGTAGAGCCCCAGCTATTCGGGGCACAGGTGCAGCACACCACAATAGCTAGGAAGATGGAGCTCTGGCAAAGGATAGTGGACAGGGTCAACGCGGTGGGACAGCATCCACGCAATCGGGATGACATCAGGAAGCGATGGAACGACCTACGGGGGAAGGTGCGTTCCATGGTATAAAGGCACAACATTGCGGTGCAGAAGACTGGCGGCAGACCCCCACCTACTCCCCCAGAATTTACAGCATGGGAGGAGGAAGTCTTGCACATCCTGCATCCTGAGGGCCTCGCAGGAGTATCTGGAGGAATGGACTCTGGTAAGTCAAATCTTAACTACTACTTCCCACCCCCACCCCACCTGCATGCCAGCACATACCCCCACCCCCATCACACCAACTCCTTGCAAAAGGCTCACCATCACAACCCACCCATCCAAACACCAAGCCCTGCATGCGAGCACAAAGCATGGACACCCATCACCAAAGCATGCCCACTGCACACACACATCACCCCCACAAGCCACCCTCACAAAAGCCCCCACAAGTGAATGCCTGCACTTGGGTACACGGACACCCACCCATCACACGAAATGACACACACAGAAGCTATAACCATACCTTAATACCCCTGCAGGACCCGAACGCCACCACACCGCCACGGAGGGTCCAGAGATGTCCATCCCACCCCCAGATGAGGCCCCCAGCGATGACAGCAACTCTGTCTCCCTGGAGCCAGACGACCAGCCCGGCCCATCGGGGACCTCTGGACAGTCGGTTCCCCACAGACAGCCACAGGCTACACCAGACCCAACCCCCTCTGGGAACACCAGCACAGCTCCCACCCAGCGGGCCCATGCCTCTGTCTCCAGGACACGTCAATCAGCGGTGTGTCCGCCACTACAGGGCACCCAGGTTGACCCACCACCCCAAAAACCACAGGGACCTGGGGGCAGTGGTAGTGGGCACACCGTCCAGGGGACAGAGGCCCAGGAACAAAGGGGAACTGGGAGGGCTGCTGTGCGACAGGGGGTGGACAGGCCCAGGGAACCGACTCTCCAAGAGGCCCTCTCCACCATCATGGGAGCATACCACCACTCCCAGGAGACGATGGCGACGGTACTGGCCAGGTTCCAGGAGATCCAGGCACAGCAGGAGGAACGGTACATGGGGTTCAGAGAGGAACTGAGGAACATCGGTTCCGCAATGGGGACCATCGTCCTGGCCCTTAACCAGATAGTCACCACATTGCGGGACCATGTGGCACCACAAAGGGCCCCTGTCACTAGCCAGGACCAGGAACAGGCTACAACATCCGCCGGAGCTAGTGGACAGGAGGCCCCCACACAACGACAGTCCACCAGAACCCCACCTCCTGCTGAAGAAGAACCACCCCGCAAGCGGAACCTGAGATCTCACAAGAAGACAGAGTAGGATTGCAAGACCCCCGCCAGCATATGATACCCCCTGATGTCATTCCACTGTCCCACATAGTCACCCTGTCCAACCTTGAATTGCCCCTGCTCCATCCTTCCACAGGCATATGGACAATGCACCTGTGCGACTGAGAACTGGACTCTGCCATGGACATTACTCCACCCCCACCCATCCCCGCTTCCCAATCATTTACCTATATGTAGCACTTGAAATAAATCACTCATTGCACTTAACATAACAGGAGTCTGCTTCTATTTTTCACAAATGTATTACACATAACGGTGCAATCATGTTCAGTAACATTGTGATGACAACATACCAATGTCAATAAGCTTTAGTCCATGGGCAAACAAAGCAGTAGTCACGCAGCCGGTCATACAGCTCTGAAAAGGGAAGGGAAAGTCACAATTAACTTAAAAGGAACTGGGGTGAAACACAGACAGTAGAGACGCAGGAGGCCTTAAGTAAATGTAAATTGGGGTGGCTGTTTCTTACCTGTGTGCTACTGAAAGTATTGTTGTATGACTGTATCCCTGTTGTCCGTGTCGTCCCCGTCGTCTTCCTCCTCTTCACTCTCCACAGGCTCCACAGCTGCAACAACACCACCATCTGGACCATCCTCCTGCAGAAAAGGCACCTGGCGTCGCAAAGCAAGATTGTGAAGCATACAGCAGGCCACGATGATCTGGCACACCTTCTTTGGTGAGTACATTAGGGATCCACCAGTCATATGTAGGCACCTAAACCTGGCTTTCAGGAGGCCGAAGGTCCTTTCTATGATCCTCCTAGTTCGCCCATGGGCCTCATTGTACCGTTCCTCTGCCCTGGTCCTGGGATTCCTTACTGGGGTCAATAGCCAGGAGAGGTTGGGGTAACCAGAGTCACCCAATAACCACACACGGTGTCTCTGTAGCTGTTCCATCACATAAGGGATGCTGCTATTTCGCATGACATACGCGTCATGCACTGACCCAGGGAACTTGGCATTTACATGGGAGATGTACTGGTCAGCCAAACAGACCACCTGGACATTCATCGAATGATAACTTTTTCTGTTCCTGTACACCTGCTCACTGTCTTTGGGGGGAACCAAAGCCACATGGGTCCCATCAATGGCACCAATGATGTTGGGGATATGTCGAAGGGCATAGAAATCACTCTTCACTGTAGCCAATTCGCCCACCTCAGGGAAAATAATGTAGCTCCGCATGTATTTCATCAGGGCAGGCAACACTCGGGACAAAACCTTAGAAAGCATAGGCTGAGACATCCCAGATGAAATGGCCACTGTTGTCTGAAAAGACCCACTTGCAAAAAAATGGAGTACTGACAGAACCTGCACCAGAGGGGGTATCCCCGTGGGTTGGCGGATGGGGGACATCAGGTCTGGCTCCAGCTGGGCACATAGTTCATGTATAGTTGCTCTGTCAAGCCGGTATGTAAGTATGATATGTCGTTCTTCCATTGTCGACAGGTCCACCAGCGGTCGGTACACGGGAGGATTCATCCTTCTCCTCGCAAGTCCCAGCGGACGGTGCCTAGGAAGGACAACATGGAGCACAGAGTCAAGCAACCCACAGGTTAGTTCACACAGCTTGCACAGTACACGAATCGCTATGCATGGAACGGCTTGTATGAGTGGCTATGCAAGGCCTAGGCCTGTGTGACGCAGTAGAAATCATGCCATGTGGGCCCTTGAAATGGTGGCTGCCTGACCTGTGAAGTGTGACAGTGGGATGTGAGGTCACTGCGCTGACGTGGCACACCGTGGCGGTAGGCGGTCGAAGACCGCGGCGCAAAGCAGCATTGGTTAACATTGAACCCTATGGGTCTCAGGAGCCAATGACGATGTGCGCCGGCGGGCGCGGTACGCACCGCCGCGGGCGTGACCGCCATTTTCTATCTGATTAATCACTCGAGACCTGATCATCCACAGGAGAGGACCTATACTGCAAGTGCTGCTGTGACCTCGGTCTGGGAGATACAATGGCTGCTGCGACTGGGGAAAGGGCCCCTGCCTTCACTGCCGAAGAATTGGAGAAACTTGTTGATGGGGTCCTCCCCCAGTATGCGCTACTCTACGGTCCTCCAGACCAACAGGTTAGTACACAGTGTGCACGTTGAATGGGCTATGCCTGTGTTGAGTGGGGTGTATGTAAGATGGTGGGGAGGGGAGCGAATGAGGAGTGCAACGCACGAAAGATGAGAGCATGTGCCACATGGCAAGGTTGGGGAGGGGGGGGCCACTCACATTGACCAGGCAGAAAACTGATGCGATTTCCTTTACCACCCTGTACATGTCACATAGGTCAGCGCCCATCAGAAGATCGACATTTGGCGTGCCATCGCCAAGGACGTCCGGGCCCTGGGGGTCCACAACAGACGGGGCACCCACTGCTGAAAGAGGTGGGAGGACATCCGCCGCGGGACCAGAAAGACCGCTGAGTCTCTGCTGGGGATGGCCTCCCAACGTAGGAGGGGTGCCAGCCGCCAATTGACCCCCCTGATGTCCCGGATCCTGGCGGTGGCCTACCCCGATTTGGATGGGCGCGTGAGGACATCACAGCAGACACAAGGGGGTGAGTATCAGCACATTCTGCTATCTTTGCGCGCAGTTGAGGTGTCTGGGTTGGGGAGGAGGGCTGTGGGTAACTCAAGGCCAGGGTGCTTTCTGTAGGCTAGTCCCCTCCGTTAGGCATGGCCCTGAGCCCCCGCCCCCCACCTCTGTAGGGTGCCAAGTACAGCTATCCATGGTCCTGCATCACACATGTGTGCATTTGTCGTCCATAGACCTGTAGGCCTAGTCACAAGAACTGAGTAGTGTACCCCGATTGCGCAGCGTAGTGCAGGGGGCTTCTGTGTCTGTCCTCTCCGCCAACGGTGTTGCCAATGCATGCACTCAACATGTCTTCATTTCTCCCCCCCACCCATTTTCTTTTTCTTCCTGTGCATGTGTGCATTAGCATCATCAGGCGGAGGAGAAGTGGCATCGGCGCACGAGGGAGCTGCATCTCACATGGCCCCGGAGGGCCATGCAACCGACTCAGAGTTCACCAGTGAGACGGAGGGCGAGGGGAGCTCCACAACGGGGACCCGTGGAGACGTCAGCGACACCGACATGTCCTCGGAAGGGAGCTCCCTTGCGGTGGCGGCTACATCCGTGCCCACCGCCACAACAGGTACAGCCGCAACCCAGCGCACCAGCCCCGCCCTCCCAGCAGCCCCTCGGCCTTCGCTCCGTGCCCGCTCACCCAGGAAGGTGGGCATCTCCTTCGCCCCAGGCACCTCAGGCCCTGCCCCAGTTACCCCTGCTGCCCTCAGTGAGGAGGTCATTGACCTCCTCCAGACGCTCATTGTTGGGCAGTCTACCCTTTTGAATGCCATCCAGGGTGTAGAAAGGGAGGTGCAGCGGAGCAATGCATACCTGGAGGGCATTCATTCGGGTCAGGATGCCCATCAGCGATCGTTCAACGCTCTGGCCTCAGCACTGACGGCAGCCATTGTCCCTGTCACCAGCCTCCCTCTTCTAACTCCCTCCACCCAGTCCCAGTCTCTGCCTATCCCATCCACACCATCAGACCAGCCTGCACACACCTCAACACCCAAGGGCAGCTCATCCAGACATAAGCACCACAGATCCCACAAGCATTCACACAAACAACATCCAGATGCAGACATGCCAACAGTCACTACCACCTCTGTGTCCCCCTCCTCCTCGTCTCCCTCCTCCCTCCCTGTGACGTCTCCACTCACACCTGCATGCACACCACCATCAGCCAGTACTGCCATCACCACCACACCCACAAGAACAGTCCGCACACGTGCAGTCACCACCCCCACTGCCATTTACACGTCCCCTGTGTCCTCTCCCACTGTGTCTGCCACCCCCTCTTCCAAACCACACAAACGCAGCCACCCACCCACCCAACAGCCATCCACCTCACGACAGCCTCCAGCCCAAGCACCTGCACCCAAAGACAGCACACTTGACTCTCCTACAACCACATCCTCTTCCTCCACTCCCATACCCACTGCACCTACCCTTCCCATTGCTCCTAAAAAACTTTTCCTCTCCAAAACTAACCTCTTTGCATCACCTGACCCACCCCCTCCATCTGGTAAGAGTCCAAAGAGCACCTCAGCCACCACCAGCCCTGCATCTAGTATCACCACAGTGCAGGGCTATTGGAGTCCACCAGCTCCTAGGGAAGGAACATCGGCCAGCAGCAAGGGGACAGCCAGCCCACCCCCTGGGAAGAGGACAAGAAAAATTAAGGGCTGGCGCGAAAAGCCTGAGACGGCTGCCAACAAGGAGAGTGGCCTTGCCCCGTCACCTGCCACATCATCTAAGGGAGGCAAGGGCCAGAGAGCTGCAGCGAAGGAGGGCAAGGGCAGCAGGGCGGAGAAGACATGCAGCAGGCGAGCGCACCAGGAGGGCCCCACCAGCCCCATACCGGGTGTGACGGACGACACCCACGGGCCCAAGACTCCATCACAGGAGGGCCCCGCTACCGCAAGGTCGGAGGGCGACTAATCGGGGAGTCTTGGCCAGGTCTGGGTCCCTTGAAAGACAGGACAAGCACCGCTGAACAGGGCCCCGCCAAGACAGGCACTGCTGAACAGGGCCCCGCCGTGAAGAGCACCGCTGAACAGGGCCCCGCCGTGAAGAGCACCGCTGAACAGGGCCCCGCCGTGAAGAGCACCGCTGAACAGGGCCCCGGCGTGAAGGGCACCGCTGAACAGGGCCCCGCCGTGAAGGGCACTGCTGAACAGGGCCCCGGCGTGAAGGGCACCGCTGAACAGGGCCCCGGCGTGAAGGGCACTGCTGAACAGGGCCCCGGCGTGAAGGGCACTGCTGAACAGGGCCCGCCGTGAAGAGCACCGCTGAACAGGGCCCCGCCGTGAAGGGCACCGCTGAACAGGGCCCCGCCGTGAAGAGCACCGCTCCGCTGGGCCCTTCCTGTCAAGCACCGCTCCGCTGGGCCCTTCATCTCAAGCTCCGCTGGGCCCTTCATCTCAAGCACCGCTCCGCTGGGCCCTTCCTGTCAAGCACCGCTCCGCTGGGCCCTTCCTGTCAAGCACCGCTCCGCTGGGCCCTTCCCGTCAAGCACCGCTCCGCTGGGCCCTTCATCTCAAGCACCGCTCCTCTGGGCCCTTCCTGTCAAGCACCGCTCCGCTGGGCCCTTCCTGTCAAGCACCGCTCCGCTGGGCCCTTCCTGTCAAGCACCGCTCCGCTGGGCCCTTCCTGTCAAGCACCGCTCCGCTGGGCCCTTCATCTCAAGCACCGCTCCGCTGGGCCCTTCCTGTCAAGCACCACTCCGCTGGGCCCTTCATCTCAAGCACCGCTCCGCTGGGCCCTTCTTGTCAAGCACCGCTCCGCTGGGCCCTTCCTGTCAAGCACCGCTCCGCTGGGCCCTTCATCTCAAGCACCGCTCCGCTAGGCCCTTCCTGTCAAGCACCGCTCCACTGGGCCCTTCCTGCCAAGCACCGCTCTGCTGGGCCCTTCCTGCCAAGCACCGCTCCGCTGGGCCCTTCCTGTCAAGCACCGATCCGCTGGGCCCTTCATCTCAAGCACCGCTCCGCTGGGCCCTTCATCTCAAGCACCGCTCCGCTGGGCCCTTCATCTCAAGCACCGCTCCGCTGGGCCCTTCCTGTCAAGCACCGCTCCGCTGGGCCCTTCCTGTCAAGCACCCCTCCGCTGGGCCCTTCATCTCAAGCACCGCTCCGCTGGGCACCGCAGTCTCAAGCACTGCTGGTCCATTGACAGTGCCGGTTCTGTGTCGAGCAGGTGTTCACGAAGCACTCTGGGCACCATGCCTCCTCCAATACCAGTGGAGTCGGTTGTCCATCTGATGGACTGTGGCTTTGCACTCCCCAGGATGGTACAGTGGGCATGGAGGCCCCTCGTGGATCTGGCGTCGTGGACTCATGTGGCTGAGGGCCCCCCTTTCCCTTCTCCCTGAGGTGCCTGTTGTTTTATCATCTGATGCCCCTGCAGTGTTCTCTCCAATAGTATCCGGTCTCCTGTGTGGGCTTTGCCCATGTGTTTGTACACATTGGCCCACGGACTATGGATATTTAACGGACTGTGCAGGACTGATTGACTATGTTTATACTTTGCACTATGTTCATTATTTCTTTTGTATATTTCATATGGCATATTTACCATGACTTCAATTAACCTATTTTATACATAAATTTGTAACTTCATTTTAATTATGTCTTTGCATTCTTCTGGGGGGTTTGGGGGGTTTGGGGGGTGTCACTCTGACTTGTTGCTCTGCATTGGTGTGTAGGTATTGGGGGGGTGGGTTGGGGGGGGTGGGTGTATCGCGTATGTGTGTGCACGTAACCTTTCCTCCTCCCCCCTCCCCTGTGTCGTAGGTGCAGTACTCACCGTTGTCGTCTGCGCCGGCGTTCGTACTCGTGGTAGATGAGCAGGTAGACAAGAGCTGGTAGTATGTTTAATTCGGGTTCCATGCTGTCCAGATTCCTCGTGGAGTGTGTGGAGGTGAGCGTTTTCCCATTCGTAGTCTGTTTCCGCCGCGTTTTTATCGGCGGGGCTCCTGCCCCGGAAAAGGTGGCGGATTGGTGAGTTGTGATAGGGTGGGCGGTACATTGTCTGCCGCCTGCCTGTTGGCGGTGACCGCCGCGCTGTTTGTCGGGCCCGCCGTGGTGGTCGGTGTGTTAAAGTGGCGGGCTGTGTTGGCGGTTCCCGCCAGGGTCAGAACCTGCCTGTTGGCGGGTTGGCCGCCGCTTTATCACCGACCGCCAGGGTTGGAATGACCCCCTTAGTAATTCAAAGTGGTCAATAGTTAAAAGATCTAAAATTAAATTATGATTTTTTACTTTAAATCTTGTTTTATGCAACCTCTTTCAAATGTTACCTTTTAAGGCTAGAAAGACAGCTGGATGTAAAACGGGGAAAGATTAGGTATATGTAAAGTCTGGTATGAGTAGCTGTCATATATCCAGTGGGCAGATATAAGTCTGAGTCCGTTGTCAGATATGCATTATGCAAGGCAACTCCATGTATTAGGGCAGCAGAACAATAGTCAGGTGCAGGACTCTTCAGGTAGCAAACAGAGGCAAAAGGGTCATTGACCTTAGTTTCTGCCCTTTGCTGTGCCACTGGTACCAGGCACCTGGTGAGTGATGTTAAATACATCCTCTACTGTTATATAAAGTGGAACACCCAAGATGCAGGCTATTGCAATATGCACGCCTTACCATTCTTCCCTTGCTGGCACCTTAAAAGCCCCATGGCAGCAGCGGGCAGGAATCTGGTATTAGACTTTGGAACCAGAAGCCATGATTCCCAACAAAGAGTCAAACAGAGTGGCAGGGCCAGGATTAAGAGGAAGGACCACCTTAAGCCTTCTCCTACCTCCTTGATAGGACATGAAGCACAACCCTGTAAGATGGTAGGGCAGTGCTTGGTATCCTGCCTCTGCTTCTCTGTGTGGTTTCTCATTGGCCTTAAGGATGCACTGATATGCACCATGACAGCCCCTTTCTAGCAGATATACTGTATTGCATGAGGCATGTAAAGTATCCCTGCTAAATTAAATGGATTATGCCTGCGTGAGGGGAATGTAGTTGTACTACACCCCTCACATTCACAATCCAGATATTCATCTACAGAGTGCTGTGTTTTAAACAGCATGCTATAGATGATTCATTGCTCAGCCCCATCAGTCCCTCACATTTGCAATCCAGATATTTATCTACAAAGTGCTGTGTTGTAAACAGCATGCTATAGATGATTAATTGCTCAGCCCCCTTGGTCCCTCCTCCTCTTCCTGTCATCAGGAGCTTGGAGCAGAGGGCTGACCTCTGCACTGGCAGTGTTCATAAAAACACGTATGATGTGTTTTCCTGAACACTGCTAAGTTAAATAATTAGCAGTGCAGACAAAGGTTCATAGCATTATGTGGCACTTCTCAGGTGGCAGGGCTGCACCCTAAAGTCCCTGAAGATGGACCACCACTGCAGCTACTCTACTGAAAGATTGAACCTGTGAGCAGCAACAATGGTACCATAGTAAGGTGAATTGAAACCCATGATCCACGTAAATCAAGGTGCACAACTTTCTCCCTCTAGACAGCAGGGTGGTTTCTGGAAGACTGTTGCCAAAGTGTCATGTAGGCGACTGGCAGGAAGCAGAGCAGGTATCAAAATGGGGTAAACCTGTAACCGGACTCCACAACAGGCAACAAAAGCGTATCATATACTATAATAAATTCTTTTAAGAATGATCCTCTATGTAAATCAATATGAAGTCTTCTGCAGTCACAAGTACAATCTGATGTTACATAAGTGTTTTCTGTCTCAGATTTCCCATTTACAGATTTTTAGTCAAGGATCTGCTCTTCAAGTCTAGTCTGTTCAATGCTCATTAGAAATAAAGTTGACAGCAGGTGTAAACACAACAGAATCAATTATATGGCTTTTTTTTTTTTAAATCGAGCTGGAGTGACTGAAATCATGAAAAAAGTGCTCTACAAACTGACATTGGTTCATTAATTTCATGTGTAAATTTGTTACAGGTCGAAAACTCTGCATTCGTGAAAATCTTGCCAAGATGGAGTTGTTCATTTTCTTCACAAGCCTGATCCAGAGGTTCAGCTTTCCCCCACCTCCTGGCGTAACTCATATTAATCTCACCCTTGCTTTTGGGGTTACTACTCCTCCATCACCTTATGAGATCTGTGCACTGCCTTGGACATAAAATGCTGCCAAAAATAAAAGCTTAATCTTCAGAATATATATTGAAAGACTCATCCGCCTTCAATATTTTCTCCATAGAATCATTCACCTATAGTTCTGAATGCATCCCTCTCCGTCGCTTATTTTCACTTTGAGTATGACATTCTGTACAAATGATTTAATTATTCGCCTTATCTTTTAAATATATAAATGTTGGGAGAGTTACAATTAACTGTTGACTAGTAAAAGTTGTCTTAATTTTAAGATATTGCTAGGTTGTCAAACCAAGTAAATTTAGTGTCGCTGAAGCAGATGTCTTAATTAGAAATTATTAATGAGTGTTTACGTATTATGAATAATGAATTCTGTAGAAAATAAATAATACAGAGAAAAATAATGTGCACGTTTGAAATTGTGACCTCGAAGAATGGCCATCAGTGTTCATGAAATGTACTAAATAAATAATACGTATGAAACATTAAAAATGTATCAGATTCATGTAGTAATATGTCATATTAAGGGTTATAAATTATGTTCTCACTTATTTAATGAAGGCCTTAACTTAGCAAGTGTCTTGGCATAGTTTTGCCAGGCCTCATGCAGAAGCTGTATTTCTCAGGGGTTAATGAAAGAAAATACTGACAGAGTGAACTAACTGTGAAATGCTCATTGTTTCCATAAAATGCTTAGCAGAAGCTTTCTATGGGAACTGACCGACAGGAGATGAGGTCTCTCGTAAAATAACTAAATGTGTGTAAAATGTGCAAAGTGTTCTTTCCCAGGACACGAACAATGAAGACACTGACTAGAGAAGATGCAACACAATTGATATCTGACAAGCCGGATGATGAGAACATTGTAAGGTGGACCAATCAACACCATGTGAACAATGAAATATTAGAATTCATAGATTTGGTATATGGACACTATTGGACAGAGTAATAACGTACGATTAATTGACCAATTGGAAATTAGGGGATAGTTTGGGGAACTTTAATATAACAATGTGACAGAGGGAAAATACTTCAGACCTTATTCCGATTTGTGATGCGATAAATGAGAAGAAGATGAGATTTGAGATACTGTCATCAGGCTCATACTCTCTGACTGAGAGGCTGATGTTTTGCTGATCGATTGATGACCTGAGGATGAAGACTGATTCTGCTTGCTGACCCATACAGTGGATAGGTAGATATGACAATGACTGAATTGCAATTGTATGCCTTTTCTTTCTAGGTACCAACTTCACTGTTTTAATACTTTCTCTCTGTAGATATTTTCCAAATTTGTGTTCTAAAACTCTTTTTGCATGAAGCCCCACATGCTGATGCTAATCTGGGTTAGTTGAGGCTATTCACATGACGACTGACAATCTGTAGGGACAAATGATTGACAAAGTATTTTGCTGAACTTTATAGATATCTTAGCCTTGCTTAAATGGGTTTTACTAATGCTTTGTGCTGATGCATTGGAATGTGTTTTGATTCAAGCTTTAATTAGATCATGTTTGTTGCGACTTGTTGATTAACAAGCATTATTAATTTTGTTTGAGTGATTCAGTGATTAAGATTCATGACTTTAGAATTGTTAATAATAGGGAAATACATTTACTAAACTTTTACTAAAGGTGTGGTTATTCATGGCTGAAAAGTCATGGTGCTTTCCAATTACTGCCTCCATTGATTATTGTTATTGATTTGAATAATGATTATTGATTATTGTGTATTGATTATTGTTTTTATACTGGAGCAATGGTAAGAACACCTTAAACGAGTCAAAAGGTTCATCGACTTCTACGTATCCCCTTGTAAGTTTACTTATTAAGGATCGGCACGCTAACGGTGTAAATACTTGAATATTTAAATTGTGTGAGTGTCTTCTGTGCAGCTACTTTAATGTCATACACAGTACAACACTAAACTCAACACAATTATTAGGTCTCAGACAGTGGTGACTGGTACCTGGAGAAAGATGCACTTTTGAGTCAGGTTGAGGAATATTTGACCCACACAAGTGTGATTACAGGCATGTGTGTCTCACTGTAACAGGCTGTATGAGACTGCACTCATTTGTGTATCCAGTTGATAGCACCCCCTCGATTCCTGAACACATACAATACATAAGACAGACAACAGGTTGCTAGTATTTACAGTAGCCACAGCTTTCTTTTTATTTCAAGTGTACA
The DNA here is from genome assembly GCF_031143425.1 of Pleurodeles waltl. Lineage (NCBI taxonomy): Eukaryota > Metazoa > Chordata > Amphibia > Caudata > Salamandridae > Pleurodeles > Pleurodeles waltl. The sequence goes on from NC_090444.1 coordinate 1,734,297,966, forward strand.
CATCATTTCTTTTAAGAATTATTTATGACAAAGCATGGTTACACATTATCAGATTAATATTTACATTCCCTCATCAAAGGCTCAGACAGCCAATACAATTCTCTGTTGCTGTGTGTGCAATTCTTCAAACAGTACTTCACTATGCAACATATCAGAATCACTTATTTACAAGTAAATGAACCATGGAACTTCAAGGCAAAGTCTCTGCTCCGGGGCCGTGACTGAACCCATGAACTGCACATCTGTGGGCAACCCAGGAGAAGGGCCAGAAGGCCTGGACCACTAGCAGACCAGCGACCACTCCAGTCACCCCCACATACAGCAAAACCTTAAGCAATAACAGACAGGAAACTCACTTTAAGTCACCGTCCCTGCTTAGGGCAAATAAACCCTGCCAGACCCCAATGAACTGTCAATCAATGGACAGCCCCAGAGTGAAACCAGGAGTGGACTGCCTGTAAGCCAGTACTCCCTCCAGCCAACCTCGCACCCATCACAACTTATCAAAGCAACAGCAGACGTCATTAAACCTATCAAGCCTTCAGGTGATTATGTTAGGTTTGTTTTCTATTTGCTTTCACAACTATTCCCAAGCCTTTTCAAGAACAGATCATGGGTCGGTTGGCTTTTGTCAGGCTCTGCGTGGCTCACTTTCGGGTGTGGGCAGGACAAAAAAGGCCAATAGTTGTGCAACTCAGGCTTACAAGCACATTGCTTCTCCTAACTGATGTCACCCAGGTAGACCACTCGCTGGAGCTGTGCCTTTTGGAAAAGGTGCAAAATGTCACAAAGATGCATAGGGGAGTCGCCACCAGTACACAGGCTTGATAACAGCTGGTCCCCTTGGATCGACTAGTGGCACACTTCAGCTAGTGACATGGTGCTCATTCTTGTATCCTTGTAAACCCTGTACTGGCAGAAGTAGGATCTCTTTCTGTAGCACAATTACTAGATATTCAGGAACACCCAATGTGATTTTACACATTAGGGCCTAAATTTATGTGGGGCTAGAGCCATTCCAACACCACATTAGCATCATTTTTTTACACTAATGTAGCGTCGGAAGGCAAAAAACGCCATGCCATTATTTACAAAGTGGCGCAAAGCTTGCATTGCGCGATTTTGTAACCCCTTGGGCCACCTGATGCCTGCACCAGGCATAATGTATGCAAGAGGGGCGTTCCAGTGCTAGGGAGTCCAAATAAATGAAGTAAAGAAATCTATGAGATTTCTTTTCATCATGTAATCAGCATTTTTTAATGCCTGCTAGTAGCAGGTGTTAAAAAGAGGCTCCTATTGTGTTCAATAGGCCTCTCTGTGCTTTGCAGGATTAGTGTCATAAATTTTTACTCTAATCTTGCAAAGCGCGGGACTAGTGTAAAATCTTTTTATACTAGTTACCCTGACTACCGCCATGGTGTGCTGTATTTTAAATACTGCACACACATGGTGGCGTTAGGGGGCGCTAAGAGGCCCAAGAAAAGTGGTTCTGCACTAGGTGAAGCACCACTTTTCATTAATCTGCCACTAATTTTTCTGAGGAAATCTGTCTTTGGAGGAAATGCGTTTGGGGGAAACAGACTGGAACGGTAAAAAAAAATTGTTGTGGTGCTCAATGCAGATGAAAAGCCATCCGGCGTCTCAGAATTTCCGGTCCCCGTTAAATTGATATGTCCATGTGCAGTGTTTCTATTGTGTGATGACTGTAAAACTTGTGATCAGAGACAAGGAAGGGATAACACGTTCATAGGCATTACTTTGAAGTGTTAACGCAGGGGTTTTATGTGAATAAACAAGCGCACTACATTATACTCGACCATTTCCATGCGTGCGTGTTAGGAGCGAAGAGGAGAAATGTGGGGACAGCCAAGGAATACTTTGGTGTTCTAAACAAACTGGTCCTGCGTTACTTGCATCACGTCTTGCTACAAATAAGATACGCCTGTATTCGTACAGGGGATAGTGCAGGTGAAAGTGGGGCAAAGGGCACACAGGCTAAAGAAGAGAGTGTGAGGGGAACTGTTTTAATTATAAACAAAAATAAATTCTGACTACAAAAAAATCAGTATTTAATGCAATGTCGGGTTAGAAAAACAGAAGTGAGTGTACTTCATTTCTAGAACCTATACACTTGTGCCTAGTTCTTACACCAAGCATAAGGTACACAGGGTCTGTTGTAATAGAAAATAGGCCTGAGACACATTTTGGTGGAAGTTTGAGGCACGCTGCTTGGGGGGTACTTTGGGGATACAATGTTAAACAAGGATTGACAAAGCTAGTAGGCTTGGCTGTTCTACAAATGAAGTTCCAGATAATTGATTGGTGAGTGGAAGAGAAAAATATATTCGGTTCTTTGAAAAAAACACATCATTCAGGTGTAGGGAAAGCAGCGTAGACCTCGAGAAAAGTAAAGGGAGGCCCATCTTGAGAAGCAACTGTACAGCCCTAAAACAAAGGCACTGCAAGACAGGCATAAGAGAACACTTCAGCTGAACCATATTGTCGTAGTTTGGACTCTTGCCCTGGGCCAGACTGCTGGTTTGGGGATGACAGTACTTATGTTTGTAGGTGACTATGCCTGCCCTACAACAAGTCGCAACTGTAGTCCCAACCCTTCCAGCTCACTAGCAGTACCTCACCAAAAACCCAAACAGTCAAAGGTGATTTGTGGCAGCCTTTACGCATGGACTCAGAAGTATGACATCTCAGGGAATGTCGTGGTTAAACGGAGATTACCCCTTTCTCACAGATGTATTGTATCTCAACCAAACACAGGCAATAACAAAGATGCTGTAATGTTTCAGTAGTTTTTATTCAACATAACGCATATTTGCTGCAATGATTAGGATAATGAACAGCCCAAGGGATAAGATTGTAAAGACGAGGTTCATGATTATGAAGACCCCCACCATCTTGTAATAGCATAGGAAGACATGAAAAGTATCATATGTCCGTGTACCCTATCATAATAGGCCTAACCTTCTACCTAGAGGAGAGCTGGGTATGTTAAACCTAATCTGCCAATGCCATGTCCATGAGAGGAGCCCCCAACCCTCGTTACCTTGGAATGAGGTCTCTATCTCAGACTCCGCAGGGACACGAAGACTGGGTCAGCGTCAAGACGATTGCAGCATCGGTATCAGCGATGGTGGCAATGCCCTCTGGTCAGAATCCCTCTGATTATCTGTCTAAAGTGTGATGTATTTATACAGATCTACAAGGTCCCCTGACGTAGGTGTATTCCTAAACAATAGACAACAGACGGCAATTAATATCAACAATCCCTCTAAAGTATAGAGAGGGAAAATCCCTAGGTTTGAACACCTACTGTTTGTTTGTCTTTGGTGCTTAATCTTGACGCCTTGGCACGGTGACACTGATAATGTTACCCATAACAAGTGGCCTAACTATACCCAAGGCAGCCATCCTAGAAGAAATAAATAATTAAATGGGCTAAGACAGAGCAAGCTAAGTAGATTAAAAGTCACTAGGTGAAGGGAGCACAAGTCTACAAGCCAGAGGCTAAGCTAACTCCTGTTATCCCATTAAAACAAACCAGGATTCACTACAAGTTAGCATGAGTCAGGGCCTAGCTGCCGGTCTCATATTAAATGTGTTTTTCTAACGTGCAATGTGCTGACTTGCTGAAGGGCATGTAGCTGTACTTTTCCAGAAGATAGAAGATGTGTGTAACCGTAGTAAATTCTTTCTCATGAGACTCGACTTGCTCAAGGAGACATTCTTGCTGAATGCAACAGTGTAAACTTGCAACAAGCACAAGGTCGCGTGAACTGGTAAAGACAATGGAACTACTGACTGAGCCTGAGAGAATAAGAATTTGTACCTGACATTCTACCCGTTGGAGACGTCAATTACAGGAGCCAATAAACTATGTGAGAGCTGTTCTAAAGTGACAATTCTAATGAGGTGATTACCTGATTATTGGATGGAGATAATGATACACCAAATTTTGCCCAATTGGAAATTAGGGGACTGTACAACAAGTTTGATATAACCCTGTGACGCGAGGGGAAATCAGCCATTACGTGCCTTTGCTATTACCTAGACACTTCGTCACTCTGACTTTGCTGTTTAATTCTTCGAACCATCCTTTTCTTTGTCCTGCCCGATTCATACTTTTCCTCCTTAAGAGGGAAGTGTCCCGTATTGCCTGTCTTGCTGAACTTTGCTGTGTTTCCTGGCTGATGGCGAATCAACTGATGTCCTGAGGATGAAGACTGACTCTGTATGCTGACCCATTACGGAGGGTAACTATATGATAATTAAATAGTAATTGTCTGTTTGCCTTTCCTTTCTAGGTACCAACTGCTACCTTTTGATAGAGACCATAGTTAGATGTTTTCTAAATTTGTGTTGCTAAATTGTTTTGCATGAAGCCCAACATGCTAATACTAATTTGAGGTAAGTTAAGGAGTTCATTAAAACGGACGCAAATAGACAAATGACTGAATCAATGCTTTGTTGAATAATGCGCTAATGATGCTCTGCTAAAGTTAATCCATGTTGACGTCGTGATTTGTTCTGATGTTTATGATCTTTGCGTTAATGAAATCTTAATCTAGTTGCCATATTGTGACATTGCTGATGTGTTTTCTGGTTTTGAGACTAATAAACTTGCTAGTAGAGTGTAATCAATAGGGAATAAAATAACGTAAATCTTACAAATTTTTGTGTTGTCATTCATGGTTGAAAGGTCATGGTGTGATCAAACTTTATTGATGCATTTATCTAGATTGGTTTACTTTGACATATTGAAAATTGAGAAAATTATTGACCTAGTGATATATATGCTGATTAGTTGTCTTGTCCTAAGGTGTCTTCAATCAGGGTCAAAAGATTCATTGGCTTAAAACGAGTCCCAGACAAAGTAAATTACCGAAGACGGGACGCGTTATCACTAATAACAGACAACCGCATTAGACCTGCAAGAAGGCCACTATGTACAAGGTCACGCAGCGCGACCTGTAAGATGTCATGGTTGCCTTCTTGATGATCCAGTGCTTAAATGGTAAATAAAAACGTGCCGTGCCAAAGCTCTCTGAAGCATGCACCCAGTGCAATTAAATGTGCGAGAACATGATACTGAGGCAGCGTAATCCTGAAGCCATCTCTAGCCTCTTACCAGTACTTCCTGCGCCTTCAGCTCACTCTTGCAACTTGCTTTCTCCCTTTGTGAAGATTTTTCATTTTTCTTTTCCTCTGTCTCTCCTGTGTGTCGTTTGCTCGCAGTAAATGATTGAGGCAGAAAAATAAGTGCCAGCCCTCAATTAAATTTACTGGTGTCCTGCACCGGAAACCACTAGCTTAAATTAAGCACTGCTCCAGCAGCTCTGTACTGCAACATGCATTCCGAAAAGTGATGTGAAGGGGAGAGAAGCAAAGCTTGACTTTTAGAGTAAACACATGCAAGGCACGAGAGAGATCAACAATTATAAGGTGGGTACATATCTCCACAGATGCATATGAGTACCACCAATATAGTCATCCTTTATTAATCTGGTTGTCAGTATGCTGGTTCTTTCCTTGGCCAACGTATTGATGGTCTTCATGAATCTATCAGCTATAAAATGATTTCCTTCAGTGTTGGTGGCAGCAATCTCCAATATAGAAATCCACATTCTTTAAGCATGAGTTGCTCACCACTGGGCAAGTTTGTCAACACTTTGGACCTGAGTTAGATAGTAGAGGGGGGTTACTCCGTCACAACGGTGACCAATATCCCTTCTGCTGGAATCTAAATCCCATTAGATTTCAGCAGACAGAATATTGGTCAGTGTTGTGATGGAGTAACCACTCCTCTAATATCTAAATCAGGCCCTCTGTTGTGAGACAAGAAAATGCGATTCAAGACGGAGCCTATTTCATAAGAAAGCAAATCAGTCTCTGTAACCCAGAAGTGAATCCGCCAGCACCTATCACAGCAATCAACTGCACCTCCTCCAACATTCAAACCTAAAATTCCTGCCTAGAATATAGAATTCAAAATCTCCTTATGCCATGGAGTATTGCTCCATAAGAAGAAGCGGGCACAGCAGTAGTTGGTTTGGTTTTCTGCCCATATTGTAGTGAATCCTAGTTTGTTTTAATGGGATAATGGGAGTTAGCTTAGCTTTTGCTTGCAGACTCGTGCCCCCGTCACCTAGTGACTTTTGACCTACTAAGCTTGCTCTGTCTTAGACCATTTATTTAATTGAATCTTTTAAAATGGCTGCCGTGTTTATAGTTAGTCCCTTTTGTTTAGAGTTATGTTATCAGTGTCACCTCGCTAAGGCGTCAACTCATACAACAAAGACAAACAAACTGTAGGGGCTCACATTAGAAATTACCGTCCCAAGCATGCGGCGTTATATATTGTTTTGGAAGAACCTATGTCAGGGGTCCAAGTAGATCTGTATAAATACATCACACTTTAGACAGATAATCAGAGGGATTCCGACCAGATACCATCGCACCTATCGATGCTGCATGTCGCCTTGATGCTGACCCGGACTTTGTGTTCAGCCGGAGTCTGAGCTTGAGACCTTATTCAAGGTAACCAGGGTTGGGGGCTCCTTCCAGGGACTTGGCATTGGCAGATTAGGTTTAACATACCCAGCTCTCCTCTAGGTAGAAGGTTAGGCCTATTATGATAGGGTACACGGACATATGATACTTTTCATGTCTTCCTATGCTATTACAAGATGGTGGGGGTCTTCATAATCATGAACCTCGTCTTTACAATCCACTGTTTACTATTGTGTTTCTAGTGAGGTGTTGCTAGTGAGCCGCTAAGCTTGGGACAACAGTTGCGACTTGTTGTAGGAAAGACGCAGTCGCCTATGAACAAAAGTACTGTCATCCTTAAACCAGCAGTCTTGCTCAGAGCAAGAGTCCAAACTATGACAAACTATGGCCTAGAAATTAATTCAGCAAAAACCTTAACATATAATTCTTAATGCTAACATAAAATCATACATTAGTACATTAATAATTCATTATTAGTCAATTTCATTAATCATCGTATACGTTGGTGGCCACTCCCTGTGGGCACATTTCAAACATGCGTTTAATAAAACACAGAAATACAATTTCTCTGCGGCATCATTAGGCATTATATTGCAAACATTTCATGTTCATTTTGATTATAATAACTACATTCTAACAATAGCACCAGTTGTACGACCGAGCAACGTCAAAAGGAAGCAAATCAGTCACTGTAGCCCACAAGTGCAGCTGCCTCTCCCAGCAATCAACTGCTCCCAAAGACTCAGACCTAAACATTCCTACTTAAAATACTGAATGCAGAATCCACTTATGTAATAGAGTTTCATGTCTCAAGAGAAGAAGCAGACACAAAACATATTTCCCCCAACACATTGATACAAACTAACTGTTCCTCTAACACATTGACACAGGCATAACACAAGGCAAAACAAAGAGGTAGAAAATAAACACAGAACATATGTTTGGCTACAGCATGTAACACAATCAAAAACCATAACTCTGTACAATCTGAGAACAAAGACATTGCCATTTACCATCTATATTTACTGTCTACTTTACAGCATCATTATCAAGTCATTGGGAATCTCAATCAACCTTCCATTCTTAGTTACATAATCACTGAGTTAAAGAATTCCACAGCTCCATTACCTTCAGGGTGGCGCAGAGAATTCTCTAGACATGCCATCATCTCATCTGCATCCACTCTTTCAATAAAAATAACACTCCTACTACAATATCCACGAGCACAAATATGTCTTTAGTCCCACCATCAACACTCAGGACGAAACCTAATAACTCTACACTATTGGCCTCATAAGACAATGGGGAAAGCAGAAAAACCTCTGTCATCCGAATCACAACATTTCAGGCATTCACAAACCACCTTCTCCACACAGCATCCAATCCACCACCATAGGTACAGGTAGGCTCTCTGTATCCTACAGGGTAGGATGTTAAAGGCAGGACATGTACTTGTCAGTTTTACATGTCCTGATAGTGAGAAACTCCCAAAGTCGTTTTTCACTGTTGTACAGCCTTTTCCTCTCAGTGGCTTCTCTTATAGGCTAGCATTGGAAATTCTGGACTGCTTTTCTGGAAGTACTGTTCTAATGTTTGTTGCCCTGATGCCCTCCGACTCTGCTGGAGGGACTCTGGCTTCCTCCACAAGTGATCTCCAAGGGGTTTGACTGAGCTTGACACCTGTTCAGAAGTCTCAGGGCCATCAAAGACTTCACCAGAGGGAGAAAATCCACTGTGTCAGAAAATCAATGCAACAGCTGCAAAAATCAACACATTGCCTGTCTTGCTGCTGGAAAATTGCCACAGTGCCTACCGGATCAAAGCATTGTCCCTGGGCATCAAAACATGCCCACATTGCAGTAAGGAGTCAAGGCTGCACACCCAGAAATCGACACACCACCTTGCTTGCGAGGAAAGAATCAATGCATCATCTCTGCTGCACCAGAAAAATGTTTGCATTGCTTTACTTTCCGATGCATCACCTCCTCTACAGCCATCTGCATCGTTATTTTTGACACATACCAGATACTTTGTGCTAAGAAGATACACCTATTGATTCCTATGGATTAAGACTTACCTAAACTTCTAAAACATGATATCTTGACTTGTGCCTATTGCATTCTTGTCATTTTGGACTTATTTTATTCAGACAAATATTACCTCTTTTTCTAAACTGGTGTGGAGTACTTTTGTGGTGTTTTCATTGTGCTACTGCATAAGTTATTGCACAAATAGTTTACGCATTGCCATCTAAGTTAAGCCTGCCCGCTCTCTGCCAAGCTAGAGGGTGAGCACAGGATAATGTAGCTTGTGTTGTGATATATCCTGACTAGGATTGTGGTTCCTACTTGGACAGAGTGCATACCACTGCCAACCAGAGACCCATAAATTACCTTATAAGTCCCATCTAGAGTGGTACCCAAAACCTGTAAATTAAATACTGCTAGGGGGGCATCCACTTAAGTAGTCCTTTAAATCATGCCTTGGACCTACCATTGCAGTCTGAATGCAGTTTTAAATTATCAATTTGACTTGGCAACATGAACCCTTTGCCAAATCTTAAACTCTCCTTTTATTGCATATAAGTCACCCTTAAGATAGGCCCTACATAGACCGCAGGGACGAGTGCATTGTAATTAAAACATTGAACATGTACTTACATACCTTGGTAGTGAAAAAACTTTTAACTTTGTTTTTCACTACTGTGAGGCCTACCTCTCCCATAGGATAACATTGGGTTGCCTTATTTAATTTTATAAGTGCTAACATTTGATGGCAAGCAGGTTAAAAATTGTAATTAAAAATAATTTTTAATGGTATAATCTTTTAGAAAGTTGGCAATTTTCTGGCTTAACTATTTGGAGCCTGTAGCCTGCTCCCGGTCACATGACTGGGTGTAGTTGGCAGTTGGACTTTGTTTATTCTTCCCAGATAGCCACACAATAGAGGAATTATGTGTGTCTGGATGGGTCATCAACTTGGCAGGACGGAGGGGTGGAGATAGGCATAGCCCCACTTGCAACTGATAGGCTGTCATCTACCTTCAAACAAAGTAATTGTCACCCCTGTATTATTCATTCAGACAGCCTGGGTTCAGGGCAGGAGAAGAAGGAAATTTCAAGCACTACAACAGGAACTGTCTAGAAACTTCATCTGCTTCAAAGAAGGCACCAGGTATAAAAATAGGTTCCTTAAAATCATTACTCACTTCAATTTCCAGACCTCTGGAAGGACTCTCAGAGTACTGCCTGCTGTTGTGACCCTTTGTGTACTCCACAGGACTGCTTTGCTGTACCTGGAATGACAGATTTGCTGCCTGGAGCCTGCCTTAAACCCTAAGATGCCTGCCCTGCTGTTTGATCCCTGTTCTGCGTTGAGCCCGGAACTAGCAGGTTGACTTCAAAGACTAGTTGGCTGGCCTCCTGATCAGCGCCTCAGGGACAGAAAAGGCACCAAGCATCTTGAACCTGCACCTGGAGCCAGCCAGAGTAAGTCTAACCCCTCCCCCCAAGTGGCACCCCTGTAGTCTAGGACCCTTGGGGGTGGTTTGGGGTTTTTCTTGTGTTCTGTTTACCTTTTTACTGGTTATGTGCTTTAAATATATACTTTACAAATAGCCTCTAAGTTAAGCCTGTCTGCAAAGCTACCAGAGGGTTAAGCACAGGTAAATTGAGTGACTTTTGAACTTCACCTTGACAGGGTATGTGGCTGTTGGTTGAGCAGGGTTAACATCCCAATCAACCAACAACCCAAGTTCTCACACTCATGTGTATCTAAAGGAGAATGGGCTAGTTACTTACCATCTGCACTGAAGAAGTATTGCCCTTTGTCAAACCCCTCCATCATAAACACACATTTCTACAAAGAAAGGAATCAATATATATAATGTAAAGATGTGAGAAAAACATGAGTAGAAAAATCCTAATCACAAAATGTGTCTAACGTGTAGGAAATCAATCACAGCAAATAACAAAACAGAGGACGTACCTGTTGTTCATTCCAAAAAAGCATGCATGAAAATACCAATCTAGCTATCAGGAAAGTATCAAAGATGAAGAAACATAAAACTAATTCTAAAGAAGAATGAAGGTGGCAACACAATGATGTGAAACTTAGAGTTTATAATCTAAAATACCAAAATTATAATGAACGCAGAGACAGTAATTCCTTCAAGATCTTTGGTTACTCCTTCACAATAGTACCAAAAATACACAATCAAAGTGGTTGCTGAGTCTACAACCACACCTGGTCATTTTCTGAACCTTGCAGTGAATAGTACTGAACACTGGACATTAAATAAAAAGCTAAATGGATCACATAGATCTAACTTGCTTCAATATACTTTGGAGAACCTGTAAACACCGCAAGGCTTATTTACAAGGAGCTTGCTCCATCATTGGGTCATTTTTTTATGCATCGGTGGCACACCCTCTGCTCCATGTTGCCCCATATTTACAAAATGACACATTAGGTCCAACGAGTTAGGAACTGATGCAGTGGCTTTGTAACAGGAATCTGACCATTTGAAGTCACTTTACACAATGGAATATGTCTGTATTTCACATCCCCTCTGGTAGTAGTGGGTCAACACATGTAACAATAAAGTTGTATGACCAGCCGACCAACCTTTGACCATGGCACCTATGAGCTCATCATCCACTGAAGCAAGGCTAAGTGACATTGTGTACTCCCATTGAGGGACAGGCCAGGATTGTTACTTCTCCATGGAGAAATGGGTCCCCAAGTCCAGGCCAGCATACTCCAAAGTTACGTACACACATAAAGTAGGTAATATATGTATTTCCTCTTAACATTACAACATTTACTTGCATTCACTCACATTACACTGTCACTCACTATGTCACACTCACTCAGGTCTCTACATATACATAAGTAAACTATGCCCACACCAATGTGACACATAGCCATACTGCATACATTAAATCCAGGACCAAAGTAAAAGTTTACAAGGTGCTATGCTACCATTTTACAGTCTTTTACATTGATTCCCACACAATAGGTTTCTTGCACCAGTCAGAATTGATGCTTCACCTCTGATTTTTGAGGCATTGCTGAAGTTGCATCGGTTGTGAAGCCAACTTCAGCAATATACCACTTTTGGGGCGGAAGCATTGCAGCAGAGTTCCCTTGGATGCGTCAGAAACTCTGATGCCTCCTTTGGACCTTATGCCATGCTGCCTTATATTGTAAATATGACACAGCCATGGTATTATAACCTGTCTTGCCGCAGCACAAGAATTTTTAACACATCGCTGCTGCCAGCATGCTACATGAAACCTGGGTATTGGACAAATGAGACATCAAAAGGACTACAAGTGTTCAGAGCAGCCTCCTTCAACAGCAAAGGGTAGGGATTAGAATGATATCAAATAAGCATTAAGAGCCACATAAGCCAACACAAGAGAAACCAGTCACACAAGCCAACACAAGAGAAACCAAGTTGTGTGCTTTTTGTCACAGAAGAAATATCAGAATGCTGATCTAGAAGGTAAAAGGGATCATGCTAACAAAGGCATTTTTTAAACCGAGAAAAGAAAGATGAGTCGAAATATTGGCAAATAGCTTGAAGTTATTGGAAGTAAATTTATAATACCCATACTCCTAATATCATACTAGGGTCTCTATAAATGAAAGGAGACACAGAAAACTTCAGGTCAGAATGTACTGCAAGCCTGACAGACATTGGTGCCAACTTTTTATCACAGGTAGTTATAAAAGGAATCTTGCGGTATAAACTCTGATTCAACAGCGCATCACGTTGTTGTGCACAAGAATATAATAAGTAGGTAAGCTATCAAAAAACATCAATGCAGCTTTTCAGAGTGTTTAAAAGCATTTGACATATTAGTTGGGAGCTTATGTTAGAGGAAACTAAGGATTTCAGAAATGATTCTGTACTTTGTGTACTTAATAAGAGAACTGGGCAATCAATCCACAATACTCATCCGATATGGATAAGCTACATAAAGGACAAACTGATCCAAAGGAACAGCTGAGTAAAACACTGAAGTCTCCTGTCCCAGCACTCCAATCACTTGCGTAAATGATCTCCTGTAGAATCTCTGCCAAGCTGTACCTGATATTCCAAAAGATGATTGGAAACCTATTCCCATCCCCCGGTACACTAATTCTCACATAGTTATAGTAATGATGACAGTTAGCCTCAATGTAGACCATATTTCATTTCATAATGGGTTTCACAATGCATTTCTTCTGATACAAAGAAGTAAATTAAAACTGCCTGAAGCAAACTGGGGCTAAAAGGTTAACAAAATTGTTTACAGTGCACCTACTGTCCTAGTAGGAGAAGGATGTGGATAAAGTCCTATGAGGCTAAATCACCATGGCATACACTCATAACAGAAGATCCTCAATCAAAATGGAGTTGGTTGGACTAATAATGGAAACATGGAAGAGCCATGAAGCAATCTACTATACATGCTGGTGAAGAAGAAGCTGAAAAGCTCAATTTAACCAACACTCTTGTTTCAATTGAAATTGACTTTAGTAAATAGTATTGTTATATTATGTGAGTTGATGTATCCACATTTACTGTATGGGAATCATCATTTATAAAGTTGGACAGCTAACTACTCCAGGAATGCAGTCAAGGGCAAAGAGGACAAAGTCTTGTCTTAGTATTTGTACCATTTGTTACAAATAATCTCTTAATTTTTGAGTTTTATATATTTTGGGGCCAATTCCCCATAACAATTACATTTCATATAAGCATAGTTTAAATATGAAGAGCTTGATTAGATCATGAGTTCAAATTCAACATAGTGAATCCACTAAGTACATCATGACCTGATTGTTTATGACCACACATGCATGTAAATTTACTCATTTTGGAAATTCACAAAGGTTTGCTTGCTTACAACTGGATATCTGTGACACTTGCATGGGTAAGTTAAGCTAAGTTTACATTTGTAAAGGTATGCATGCATAGTAGTAAACAATAGTAGAAAACAGAGGGCACCCTTTGCAACCAGGCTAATGAGGAGTGTGGAGACCAATGCATTTTATGAGACTGTTGATTCTAACTTCGCCTTTCATGCCCTTAGCAATCTGAACTTTTTAAAAATAGTTTTCTGAATTAGAATGTATTAAAAAAGATGAATTACTACATAGTGTATGTGAAAAACAGTCTTTATTTAGAAAATATTTTGTTTTAATATGTCAGATCAACGTTAAAATAAAGTAATACAACTCTCAATATAACTTAGATATGTTGAAATACAATGTGAATAAAGAATATTTAAGCATTCTAGTAGAAGATCTGAAAAAAATATAATAAACATAGGATCATTTTCTCCAAACATAGAGCATTAGACAATCCTTAAGGGAAATACTGCAATTCAATTTTACTTTTATCACACAGAATGGAGGCAATATTTTTCTTTTTAAGGTTTAGGTAAATATAAAGTTCTCAATGTTTTTTGATTTGTAGTTCAGACATTGATAAAACACATGCAACATCTACTTGGTCCACAGCTGAATACGGTTCAGCAGTCTGTTTCATACAGCGGGAGATGCATGGCCAAGTCGGAACATAAAAAACATGTGGCAATACGTGCATTAGAAAATAAGGAGACTTCATATGCAATAATGACTATTTTTACCTCCTATATGTAGCGAAAATACAGCTTAATTGAGTGATATGTCCCTGAACTGTATTTTCACGAGGGCCAAGCTGGTGAAAAGCAGAGTGAAGTTTCGACTGCAAAAAGTCATATATGACATCGCAACCCATGAGCAAATGAGACAGTGGAAGTGACAAGAGTCAAAGATTTATTATGGCATTGCCCCCAAATAGCATTCTCTTCTTACTATCTGTTCACACTGGGAACAGTATGGAAGATGTTCCTTAATTAGTGTCTGTATTTCAATGAGATTAATCTAACTTCGTAATTCAGATCTAAGGTATTTCGTGATATAGCATGCTAGCCTCTCGTCAATGCTAAAGTCTAACTCCACACTGGTAATGCCCGGTTCTCACATACCCTGAGAAGAATGTCCACCTTTTCCAGAACAGCAAATGCTTTTCTAGGCGTATCTCACGCCAAGTAAATCTCATGCCCCTTTGAGATTTAGGCTGAGACCCAAAGTCCTTCCATAGCTCGCAGGCATTTGTAATGTCATACTTTTCAATGCTTGTCGGCTTCCCAACTTTACTCAATTTCGCTTGCAAGCGAAATCTTCTACTCACAAAAGTTTTTTTTCTGAGAGAATTCTCATGAAATAAGAAATTCTGTCCCGAAGATAGTTTTTTTAAACATTTTTGGAATTTATAAAATAGCCAATTGTTAAAATCTAACAAGACCATAACTGCTAATATTTCATGGACAAAAGGAACTAGGTTTGTGTGAAGTTGCAAAGGCGTTCCTCCACAACCTTTGTGAATTTGTCTTTAAACTCTGTAAGCTAATGTGTTTGGAAAGTTTAAACTGTACAAGAAAAAAACTATCAACAAAAGTACATACTGCAGAAAAGCATCTATGCCATAGGAATTGTATCCATTAATGTTCTTCTACAATCAATGTTTACAGCGGTGCAAGGTTTACAAACTATAAACGGAAAATTGCAGGTGAAAATAGAACCTCTTCCATCCCTATAAGGAACTCAGCAATAGGTTTGGATTCACCTTTAAAATGTCCTTCCAACAGGCACTTTACATTGTGAGATTGTGGAGGTGAACCTATAAACCTTTCTCAGATCTTAATAGTGTCAATGATTTATTGACATGTTTGCAGCACTCTGCATCTGACAAGAATAGTAAGCCAAACAAAAGGTAAAAAGATAACAAATTGTGAAAATATATAACCAGCTATTTACATAATTGGCAATGCCTATATTTTCCTTCATTGGCAACTTAAACCTTAACAATGTATTACATTTTAGGAAACATCCTATACCATGGCAAAACACTATTTAAAATAGACAGCATTCACTTTTCACTCTCAGTCATCAACTCTAATATGGTGGTATCGATTTATCAAAAATATCATGAAATGCTGAGTAGGACAGAAGTCTGCAGGCTGAATACAGCGTTTATGCCTCCACTTTCATTTTGCCTTGATCTTCTAGGTAGTGGTTCTGGTGTTCCTCTTCCTCATCCAAGGGAACCTAGAAGACAAATCAGACCAGTGCATGAATGTTCAGCGTTTTATCTCGCAATACCGATTTATATTGGTTGTAAAATTAAATTTGATCCCTGTGCAAGTCAATATTGTAAAAATAGGCTGTACATTTAAGTATAATTGCCACCTGTTGTTGGCATGAGCAGTATTTTTCCTAGCACGTAAATAGTTATTTGTTGACTATCTACACCCGCTCCTTTCCTCATATTCTTGCATCACTTTTCCTCATGTTCATTTTATGCTCAACACATGAACAAGGGTGAGTCAAGGCCCAGTTAAAAATCTGATGCTAAATACTAATGATCACTTGTTGCTAAGTTAAAAAATATTCTCCATTTGGGAAAGAGTAAACATATCAACTCTAGCATCCATTGCCATCCAATGGCATAGTCAAGTTAGCTACCTCATCATAAACAAAACAGGGCAGGCTTGCTTCAAAAATCTATTAATGCAATTTTGAAGCATAAGCGCACAACCCAGAAAAGCGGTGGAGCCTGGGAAAAAATGCACACACGCCCCCCTTTCGCTAGCTATGATCATTGTTTCTGCTATCTCTAAAAAAAAAATTCTGTTGGCACTTTTATCATCCCATCTTACACCTATCATGTACTTATAGGACTAAATTGGGCTCTTTGGTTTAAACATCTATAGTTCAGATATTTGCAACCAGAAACTCACAGGCTTCAAAGCCCTTTTGTGCTGTTCTTCTATGTTTAATACTTGTTCTTACTTGCCTACTTTTTATGCCTTATGTTCCCCCTATTGCATGGAAGCAGACTGCTGAGCCTACTATCCTTGCTGCCCTCTCACTATGATTCTAAAAACACACATTGGCTGTTTATAACCATGTGATAGAGAATGCACAGCACAGCTCTGCTCCATAGGAAGGACTTATAGAATAACCCTGCCAATGGTCAAACTAACTAAGGCTGACAGCCTGGTGTTGTTTTTGCTCTGCTAGGTCACAAAGTGAAGAACACAAGAATCATTACTCCTTCACATAGAGAACATGCCTACCAATTAATAATCAGTTTTTCATCACATGAAGCCATTGCTAGCCCAGACTAATGCTCTTTCATGCAATAATATCCTCCACTTCACACCTGTGCACCTAAACACCGAAGGTCGACTCGATTGTCCTCAATCATCTCTGGCACATGACTTCAACTACAGCAACTTGCCACTTCAACCGTGACCCTTTCTTGTTCGGATGATAGATAACGGCCTTAGCCACCTTTTTACTTGTTTATTTTATACCTTCCTTTCATCAAAAAACTCCAATGTCCCTCCTTCATTTTCCCTGACCTTTCCTTTCCTCCCATAAAAATTCTGCTCCTTCCCTGCCAAAGCTTTACACCACATTTCACTCCACCTCCCAGGCATTACTCATTTGAGATGTTCTTTCCCAAACCATGTTGAATTCCTCCTTTTACCCAAGCCCCTTCTTTCTCCTCTCCCAGCATTCCTCATTTCCTCTACCCTCATAGACTAGTTGACCAGCAAGCCCAGGAAGTCTGTCAATCTGACAAATTGGTACTCCCTACAAGCAATTTCTCAGAAAGCCCCCTGCATAAACAGAAAGAATAATCCACATCCTTAAACATCTGGAACAGGACATGTGGACAACAGGGAATGTGTGCTCTTGTTCCCAAAGACTTGTCAGGCACAAGGAAATCACTTCCTAGATTATCACCACTGGGTTACTGGAGACTAATTGTGGCATAGTTGGGATATCCCAGCACAGGTTAAAATATAAGCATTTCTTAACATTAATTGTTGGTCATAAGTTGACTGGTGATATGCTGGCAAATGCACAACAGTGGAGGAGTTAAGATTCAACATATCTCAGTTACCATACTGATACCTAGATTGCTGGCACATCACTAGTTATACCTGCACTTAGTGTCACAAGCTTTGCGTCTATAGACATATGTGCTGCACCTGCAGTGCATACGCACCCACCGGCACCTCAATGACACCCACATCGATGACAGTTCCACAGGGATGCACTTGTAACTGCATTGCACTTGCATCCACTTGCAGTTGCCTTGAAAATGTAATACTAGCACTTGCCCTGTCATTATCCCTATCCTGATTAACTCATACACTGTCCTTCCCCACAATGGCCTTGGAAGATTTCCACTAACATGTCTTGGTTGACATAATGCTTTAAATAAATAGGGCGAGGGAGGCACGAGGTACCTATGGATTGATTTATACATACATATGTGTCAAGTGATGGATTTGTCCTTTCTTGCTTAAAAAAACATGTTTAACCCACTGCTCCTCATTTTAGTACTGACAAAATAAGAGGATGAGAACTGTCTTTTTGTCTGGTGGGAATTGTCAAGGGCTGCTGAACAGACCGTTCTGGACATTGGAATCATATCTGCAGTGGCAATCCTGCAACCTGTTGTAAAGTCTTCTTGAGCCAGAAAGTACCTGCAGCTAAAAGGTCCAGAAATAGGCAAATTGTGTTGCATATTGATAGCAATTCCATGTGACTGCAGAAGTACCTAGAGATCTTTGAGACATGAGAATCAGGGGAGCACCAGCTTCAGAGTCAGGTTAGCAACCAGTCCTTATGGTTTCCAAAAACCCTGTTGAAGATCGTTCTATTTCCCATGGAATAATCACATCCATTGAAGTCCCATAAGCTTGCAGCTTCCAAAATAGCACTTTCCAAAGATTGAAAGATTTGATTGCAGTTGCAATGGGGACACCAAGACTTTAAGTCATATATCCAAGCACAAACTTGCCCAAGAAGATGCAGTCTCCTGGTTTGTCCTTCAGTACAGGTTTGAGTTTTAGAAATATTTCAGTGTCACAAATCCCAATAAAAATATAACAAGGTGCACTTACGCGTAACCCTCACCTGCTACCTATGTCCCAGAAGGATATCCCAAGTGGATTTTCCACTTGTTTACATTAATCAAAATTGAGTGATTGTTTTTTGATTGCTCTTTATAGGAACCTGTTTTACCTTACATATCTCTTGAACCTCTTCAGTGTTTTTCTTTGCTTTTTCTCAATTGTGCTTCATTACATTTTAATATGTTTTGTCCAGTATGGCTTGTAACTTCAGGTTTTTAGTTTATTTAAGTGTAATCTTAAGCTTGCAACTTCCATAGGCTATGAAAAGGTGTTCTGGCTCTAGATTCCAGTGAGCAGAAAAAGAAGGTTATAGAGATCATGGAGGTTTAAATTTTTTCAACATTTTATGGAAAGAAATATGGTTCATAGTTCAGTAAAATACCATGAAAACAGAGCGTAATTGAGTGAAAGGATAATTCTAGAGAAACAGACTGCCTACCAGAGATTGACATATCCAAGGTGTCAAAATTCAGGGTGTGCATGAAGCCTGAATTTTCAATGAATATAGGCAGATTCAAAACAACTGGATGGACTATCCATAGAGGCCATTATTTAGAGTTTAGAAGAATGGGAGAACCGCTATAAGTTAGCCATCCTCTTGCCTCATCAAATTTACAATTTTCCTACTCAAGTTTAAGTTGGTGGATGTATTACATGTACATAAGCTGAACCACCACAGGTGCAGTCAATGTAAACTTCTGGCCTAGTGGCCCTTTCTGTAAAAGATTATCAGGTCACTGTCATTGCTATTCCAATCTATTTAGGGCAGGACGACCTATCGTTCAGTTTCTCAGTTCATGTTTGCCAAGTGAGGTACAATAGTCACAGGCAGGGAGAATATAGAAAACTCCTTGTGCATTGGGCCACTTATTTTTTGTATTGAAAATATACAATTTTTTAAACACCAAAACATCAGCCCTGTGGGTGCTTTAAAAATCACTGGGCAATCCTGCAAAAGCCCTCCATGACCCTGATGGGTTGGTGACCAGTCCACCATGGTTTAAATCCCTCAGAGTCTTGACGTTCACTTGCAACTCAAATGGGACCAGGGGAGTTTGGATAAAAGAGTAGAAATTAGTCATTCTTCTTAAGTCCAAGAAGGAGTTGAGCTACATTACTCTGCAGTTTATTGAGGAAGAACCTGGGTAAACCTAACCAACAGGCATTCCTGCAGTCAAGGCAATAGGATATTGCTGCCTTGACCAGACTTTATCTATCTTTTGAATGAATAAAAGGGTGATTTGTTTTGTACCGCTGTTTCCTGGGTTTGCTTTTTACATAGTATACATCCTACATATTTCTCTGCATTGATTTTGAGGCCAAGCAACTAAAGGTGACCAAAGGATATGCTTAAGGAACCCAGATTACACTTCAGCGTACTTCCGTTTGGGTGACGCGAGACCTAAGTTATTGCTTGTATCAAGATTGGCCTACTTTTCAGCTGCTAGTTCTAGTCCCCACATTAATATGCATATGAGGAAATTTGTGCCATAGGTACGGAAAATGACACCAATCTGTGCAGTATTTACAAAATGTGTTTTGAAGGCATTGACATGAATCAATTACAAAAAAGGGTCTATTGAAAGTACTTTTTGAAAGTGATGTATTATCCTAGCCATGTACAGCGCATAAGAAAAGTATACATAACAGATTTTTAGTACTAGGGAAGTAGTACTGACCCTAAGAGGCAGAGATCTCCCCACAGGTCAGTGGGAGAGTATTTGATGGGTGGGGGGGAGACCTTGAAGGATGGTCAAACATTAGAATAAATACTACTAAATAGGATGGGTTTATTTAAGGCAGGGCTTGGGAGCAACATGTTAATACTAAATACACACCCACAACAGGGAATTCACAAATTACACATCTATAGTCACAACAGCCCTAAATGTGTCAAAACTGGTGTACATCTACACCAGGGCATTTTCATTTGACACACTTTATGTAAAAGTGAACGAAAGAAAAAAGGGTGAGGATGCTGTAAATTAAGTTAATGTGTGTTTGTTTTCATTATCAATGTCAGACATCATTATTGAACATCATGAAACCCTAGGGTTTCTATTGTCTTAGAATCATATGAAGGAATTAGCAGTCCAATGTAGGTCGGTAGTCATTTGAAAAAATGGTTTAATACTTATACGGAAACAAATGCAGATGTCTTACCTCCCAGTACAGTGAATCATCATAACAGTTCTGATCAGGAGGCTGTCCCCAGATAGGTATCTTCAGAATGAAGCCTGTTAAACATTGAATTGAGTACATTTTGATATCTATGCTTATAATGACAGTGGCATTTCACAATTACAAAAATATCTCTCAATTTTGAAATGTCAAACTTTGGGTCATATCATTATAGTTGTATGCAACATTTTTGCTCAACTTAACTGCTTATGTACTTTGTCACAAGGTTCTTCTCTACACAGACTGATTCAGCTATGTGCTTTGAAAAGTTAGAAATACACTCCTCAATGATTGGTCTATGTATTTTCAGAAAAACGTTTTTAAGATTCACAACAATTCTCACAGCACATACATTGAACTACGTTATTTATAAAACATTTATGTCTACATGTTCACTGCAAATAATTGCATTTTACGAAAAGGTAATTAATGCTGGTTTAACAGTTTATGGGAGGGGTTAAGGAATTAAATTCACCTTTCTTTATCTCTAGTAGAAAAATATTTGTTGCATATAGTTTTTATGTTGAGCTGTTTAAAATCAGTGTATCTCTTTCTATTCTATTTTGAAGATGAAAAATAAATGTTTTCTTTAATAGTGTGACGTCCCTTGGGAAACTAGTCACTTCCCGAGTTTTTCACAGCATTTCCAGGAATTCACTCAGGCCTGAAACCCAAGAAAGGCAGTAAAATGATTAATGATGGCCTGTTGGCTCCCTGCTTCACCTTTCTCAGTCCTCTACAGACCCAAGAGAGCCATAGGAATGGAGTGGTGTACTGGTACCCTCAACTATTATCTTCACTGTCAGATAGGGATCTGTGAAAAAGCACTGTAAAGTTAGTGAGAGGCGAGGATGTGATTACAATTTGGGCTAGCAGTAGTGTAGAAACATAACATGACAGTTTGCTGTAATTAGTGTGCTTAGTGTCTCAGACCCATGTTTCTGACCTTTGCTCTCAATATTGGATGGATTATAGACTCACAGGAACCCTCACATAAGGAGGGGGAGTCAGTGACCTTATAAAGTCCACTTTGATAAATTTTGATCTATGATTGTGAAGTTGATGACAACTATTGATGCCTGTGGCTTGAAGCCTATTAATGGGAAACTTAATAAGTAATATCAAATGATCAGCCCTATCAGAAACAAGGTATAAGTTGAACACAAGTGGCAAGTATTACAATCATCAAGAATCTGAGGTGCATCATTCAGTGCTTTGCATCATGGTCAAAAGCTATATTGAAATGGGCCACATACTCATTGTTTCCTGATTTGGGCTAATAGGTGTGAAGATTATGCCTTCTAAATCTCCTTTTTGAGAACGGCCAATCGGTTCCAATCTTTAAGTGACCTGGACTGTGCTGACTGACTCTGTGGTTCTCATTGGGGGCTGCCTTGGAGTGACAAGCAGCTCGTGGATGAACAGGTGTGTACTGAACGGGTGGTTGATTCTCTCCCTAAGGTATTGCCTAGCTCATCCTGCAGTCTGGAGCCGAGGCGGGATACAGATTGGAGAGATTATGTGCAGAGGGATTTTGTGCAGGGGCATGTCCAGAACTCTGAATCTTGGCCCAACATTGTTTGCTGGAACATTGGGGGTATCAGTAGCAAGAGAGAGGATTAGGGTGGTGTAACTTTTTAGCGGGTCAACACATTATTGGTCTACAGGAAACTTGGATCTGAACAATTCCTTTTTTTTAATGGGTTCTCCTCAAAATGTTGTGCTGCCATTCCTTTGAACCATGGCCGAGGAAGAGGGAGGCTTATTACCCTAGTTTCTTTGATTGTCCTGTGTACTTCTCCCCAATTGGTGACTGGTTCAGGTAATGTACTGGTGGTTGAACTAGTTTTTAAGATCATGGTAAATTTGTATAACTCCTTTGTGCGGGCACATGCAAATAAGCATTTGGTATGTTTGAAAAGGTTTCTTGAATTATACATAGACAGTCAGAATCCTCCCTATTCTGTTCTTGTTTTAGGCGATTTTAATGTGCACTTGCATATCTCTGGCTGTGCTGTAGCTAAAAATGTATTTTCTAGGCACTTAAAATGGCTCATTTTGAGAATTCTCTGCAGGGTGAGCTCTTAGAGAGGATTCTCGTGGAAAGCACCTTGCTCCAGATCTCTAGTGAGGGGTATTCAGAGGTTATTCCCTCCTTTAGTGGAAGAAGATGTCAGTCGGTTATTGATTATGTCTTAGTTTCTGCTGTTCTGACTCATCAAGTTAAGCACTTTGAGATTCATTAGAGCCACTTAGCGATTACAATTCACTTGTGTTGCACCAGGAGTGGGGTATAGAGCTCACTGGGCAGACTGTTGTCGGGGTGGGGGCTTGGGAGTTAATGTCCAAGGATCAGAATCGTATGATCATATGGGGCTGTGCCATCCCCAAGGTAATTGCGAATAAACTTAATTTTGTATGTGATCAGGACTTTGATATCTGTCTGAATAAGGCAAGTGAAGATGAGGCTGTGGGCAGGTTGCCAATTAACTTAGAGGGCCCGCTGTTAAAAATGAAAATGAGGGACCCATATGGTTTGATCGCAATTTTTCGAGAGCCCATCAGGGTTTGATGAGGGAGCTTAAGTGTATGCCTAGGGACAGAATTGAGATCACTAGGAGGAGGAAAGCTTATAAACAAGCCCTGGAGGAGCAAAAAAAATACATCAAAGAGAGAGCCTGGGAGGACCTCCTGCAGGAATGTGTTTTGGAGACTAGTGCAAAGGTTTTGGCAGTGAATAATAGCCACTTTTTCAAAGAACACTGCAATGATACGATGAATTGCCTTATTGCCCAAGATATTTGGGTTGCTCACTTTCAGGGAATATATGACATTGGCAGCTGGGGGGCCTCACCCTGTAGGTGAGGCGTTTCAGTGTGGTGATTACTCTTTATGTTTCATAGAGGAGGAGGTGTGTGATGCTATGGTTTCCATGCCTAAGGATAAAGCGCCAGGTCCTGACAGGGAGCCAGCTGATCTTTTTGAAACAGAGCTATCAGTATGGGCACCAATCATTACCCAAGTTGTAAACGTGATGTGTAGGGATGGCATCCCAAAGACCTAGTCTCGGCTATTATTGTTCCTGTGTTTACAAAAGATTACAGATCTGACCCTAAGCGCTACCGGCCAATCTCCCTTTTAGATAAATCTGTGAAAGTCTTAGGGAGAGTTATCCTTGCAAGATTGATGGAGGGGTCAGAGCAGAATAATGTGATTGAGCTTCAATATGGGTACAGGGCTGGCAAGGGCACCATAGATCAGTGTCTGAACCTTCAACTGATTATTGGAAAATATATGCCGGTGAAGTAGGGCACACTGTATATGGCCTCTGTGGACTTCACTTCCACGTTCGATCATGTAAACAGGTCCAAATTATGGTTAATATGTAAGGATCTTGGTGTGGACCCCAACATTTTTCATTTTTTACAGGAGCTACACACTGACTTTGTAGCTTCAGTAAGGTATAATCAGTCCGAGTGCCTGTTGGGGCATGTTAAGTTGTTGAGGAGAGTCAGACAGGGCTGTATGTTTGCCCTGATCCTATTCACTTTGTATATAAATCTGCTGGGTCTTGTGCTGTGTGAAGCTTGTAAGGATATTCCGAGGGGAGGTGTGCATTTATTGCGCACACTCTTATATATGAATGACACAGTCCTTATTTCAAGGACTTCTGTGGGCTTACAACAGCTGGTGATATCCTTTGTGACTTTCATGAGTACTTTAGATCTGAGCACAATTATTTTTAAATCACATACCATGATTGATTGCCCAAGGAAGTCCCAGAAAAAATGCTATGGGGGTGCTACTGAATTATCCAGGGTGCCCACCTTTTAATATCTGAGGGTCCTTTTTGATGAGCGCGGTTCATGGGATCCCCAAAGGAGGGGGGAAATTAATGTTTTTTCAAGAGCAACAGCTGCTACCCTTGACTTTGCCAGAAGGTAGGGGGCCAAGCCTTTGCAGGCCTTATTAAGGGTTTACCAGGCCAAATGCATTACAATTGATAGTTATTGGAGTAATATCTAGGGCTACCTGGATGTGAAGGATCTACAGATAGTTGAGAATATCTTCATTAGAAAATTGCTGGGTGTCCCATAATCTGTTCCCTCTCACATTAACCACGAAGAGCTGGGCCTGGGCTATAAAGGGGACCAACTGGCCCTTGCTTAGATGGATTAGGGTTTGGTCTAGCCACACTTTCACCCTAAATCGTACAGGAATTGAGGATTGCCTGATGTTAGAAAGAGCACTTCACATTCCATGGCAGAGATTTATAAGGAATTCAATGTATAATCTGGGATGTCCCAAACTATTTCATCATCCACTTGCTATCACTGAGAGGGATTTGATTTGGGTGAAGGAACATTTCCTCTCTAACAGGAGTTCAGCAAGATCTGTGCAGGAACTCTCCAAATCTACGGTTTGGTCATACATTATGTTGAAAACCAGGTGTTATTGGAGCCTTATCTGTCCATAGTCATATCAGCCCCCCATTGTTTTTTGTTGACCAGATATAGGTTGACTGTCTTGCATTGGTTTTTGGTGATTCCACAAGGCAAACACAATGTGGAGGAATGTGGTACCTGCTCTCATGATAACTTTCCCTTGCAAGATACTATGCATTTAATTTTCTTCTGTGATCACTACAGCACCCTGAGTACACAATATATAACCCCATTGTTTAAAGAGCATGGCTTTGAGCAGGTCAGACCACCTTGGCTTTTCTACAGATGTTGCCAAGCACTTTTATCTGTTGTGGTACTGCATGTTTTTTTTACCAGGGGCTCTGAGGGTCCGGAAGAGACTTTTTACTTGTTATGATCATTTAAGACTTTGTATGAATTCCATATCATATTCTTATGTGTGTGCCTACATTTTTATGATCTGTGTTTCTGTTGTATGCATTCTTTTATAATTAACTGAATAAAGATATTCTGACACACAAGAATGGTAGTTTGAGGGCTTGGCAAAATATTGTAGTAATACATACTATCATTTTTTTCAGCTGCAAAGGATCTTTCATCCTCCTACTATTTGGTGAGTTCCAAGTAACATAAAGTGAAAGGAAATTGTTAGAAATCGGGTCTCTAGTTGGCAGTAGTTTGCACCCTGTCCAAGTAGTGACCCTCACTCTAGTCAGTGTAAGGGAGTCACACAGCTAAGATAAGCCCTGGTCATCCCGTTGCTAGCTTAGCACAAGCAGTCAGGCTTACCTCAGAGGCAATCTATAAAGTATTTTACACACACACATAGAGTAATGCAGCTAACGGCAAACAGGCTACAGCATTGTCACCGGCTCGTAATTGAGCCAAAGCAGACAGTGAACATCGCGATGGTGCTGGCCAGGGGGGCCACTGCACTGCCCATGTCAAGTGCATGGGCAGTGGAGGGGCCTTACAGGGGCCCCCTGCTCCTGTTCTCCACCAGCCTTTTCATGGCGGTGCTACCGCCATGAAAATGTGGCAAGGAACAAGAATGTAATCCCCAGGGCAGCGCAGCTCTGGTGTATTAGGACCACCACCTACCTCCAGAGCACCAGGATCTCTTATCCTGGCAGAGCTGACGGTTCCCTGGCAGGCCAACCACCAGGGTGGTAATGTGGCGCTCAGACCGCCAGACTCGTAATGAGGCCCGATATGTCATATTTTTAGTTTTCTCCTGTAACAAGTGCCACTTCATGAAGCTGGTGAATTTTAAGTGTGTTTGATTATTTGATCTAGATTGATGCTCATAAATCTATTCACACTTTGAATGTGATTTGATTCACAAAGTTAGACACAATGCAGTATGCACAAATCATGAGAAACCAATGCAGTGTTACTGTTGCACTGCAAGTACCTGTGATTGCTCCACCAATGATTGCAACTCCAATAGTAGCTGCCAGAGCAGCTGCTTGAATTCCAGCAGAAGCTCTAAAAGGAAATACCAAAGATAAAATCACAATTTAGTAGTCTTTGTTGCAGAGACGTCTAATCATTCAAAACATTCTAACTTCTACATAGGAGAAAAAGAAAGTTTGCATGATCTCCGATCCAAAAAGGTAACATTAGATATTATGTACAATGTAAAAAGAAATGTGTGCACCTTCCTGCACAAAATAATCATAAGAGGTGTTTTCATCTTTCTAGATATATATATATATATATATGGTGCATGACAAGCAATAAAAGATGTTCACAACGCTTCTGTGCCTGACTTATAAATGCGATGTATAGCACATCTGTTGTGGCTCTACCTGGTGGTGACCAACACCTGAGCGACTCATATATATATATATATATATATCTGTAAATAACAGTAAATATTTTCATTGTAAAAGCACATGCACTGTTCTAGCGTCATTGTAAAGGCTATGCGTGGTTCCGGCATCATTGTAAATGCTCTTTCCGCTTGCTTGTGAACAGGCATCTCAGGAGAGGAACTAGGTGAAGATTTTAGGACTTAAGTTCAAGGAAGGACTATTACAAGAATTAGTGGAAAAACTTTACATTTTGCTGCCAAAGTGACCACTGGGGGACATTTCCATCCCTTCCCTCAAATAACATAACCTTAGCTGATGTAAGTGATTTTTTCTACTTGCAGTATTTCAGTGGACAGCTCGAGTTTACAATCAGACTGCTTGCCCAAGTTATCGAACCTTCTGAAGTTCCTTCTGGCTTCAGGATTGGCTCATTTAAGATGTTCTAACTCCAGAAAGTGTGTTGGTCAAAGGGTGAAGTGCTTTAGCTAAACCAAATGCCAAATTCTATCCAACTGCATGGGAGTCAGCCCTAGGGAGGGCCTAGGTCCTAGCCAATTACATATAAACATCTTGTTTCCAGATTGAAATTCTTCTGAATATTCTCAACATCCATGACAAAAACTACTCTAAACATGATTGACATTTGTTATGTGATTGCTAGCCAGGTGATATAGACATAGGGGCTGTAGACATAAAACACATGAGGGATGCCACTGGACCATGGCACGAGCGATCTGCCTCCTCATTCTCCCTTCAAAGCCTTCTAGAACTGGTTTGTTGTAATAAATTAATGTCAGCACAGAGAACCTCTCTAGGTTTGTTGGTTTGACTGCTGCAGATGTGTTGTATGAAAAACAACAAGGTGATGGATGGAATGATTGAAATAATCTCAGCTACTGGCAATTGTTTGGGGCTGCATCCCAATGCATAATTTTTTCACCAACTATGCCACCTCATTTTGGATACAGCTGTGTATAGGTTAGAATGCCGTCTGAGCAATTTCTTGCAGAAGGGTTGAATACAGCAGATTTCGTGCTAACCAACCTGTAACATCTCAGTTCATCACTTGTTCACATTTTTATATTTCCCCTAGGAGAACATTGGTATGCTTTACTGTATGATTTATTTCGTTGGCTTTATATTCTTTAAACTGTTTATCTGAATTTCTTCATGTTTATGTCTGTTTACCTTTTAATTAACTTTCTTTGAACCATCTAAATTCTGTAACTCTAAACTTCATTGGTGTTTGAAGATAGTAGCTCAATATCACATGCATTTCCTTTGAGGTGGGTTATGTGCTGAAAAACATTACCAAGGATGAAAAACACTACCAAGTAGTTCCTTATAAAAATCCTTTTACCTTACTGCGGGCCTGATTTAGAACTCGATGGAGGGTTTACTCCATCACAATGGTAAGGGATATCCCGTCCACAGAAATCTAGGGGCCAGATGTATCAAGAATGCATTTTGCGAATCAGAAATATCGATTTTGAAGAAATCGCTATTTCTGATTCGCAAAATGCAATGTATCACATTTGCGAATCGGTAACAGCGATTTCTTAAAAATCACAAATGCTATTACCAAATCGCAAATTGCGATACAGCCCCCATTCGCATCTATGGGCCTGTTGGCCCATATTTGCGAATATTTCACATGTCCCAAATTGTGAATTCCTAACTGGAATTCGCAATTTAGGGAAATGCAAAGTCCCGGGTGCTGGGGGCCTAAGGCCCCCTCTCTGCTGCACCCCAAAACATTTTTTTTACAACATGTAAGGTGCACACATGCCAAAAGGGCATGTGTGCTTTACATGTAAATTTAAAAAATGTATTTTAAATGCATTTTTAAAATTTGCACATGGTTACCACCAAGTTCAACTTAGTGGTAATAGCGATTCCTTATTGCCCAATTCGCATTAAGGAATTGCTTCATACATGTGCTTTAGAAATCGCAAATAAGGAACCCTTATTTGCGATTTCTTATTTAGAGGGTCGCAATTTGCGACTCTCTAAACAGGGTCGCAATTTTAAGGAATCGCTATTTTAGAGATTCCTTAAAATTGCATTCAGAATGCCTTTGATACATTCTGAAATGGCTTTTTGCATTCGCACCGTTTGCGAATGCAAAAAGCTTTGATACATCTGGCCCTAAATTCCATAGAAGATAATGGGATTTTGATTTTGGCCAACAGGATATCTGTCACTGTTGTGATGGAGTAACCCGTCCGCATAGTTCTAAGTCAGACCCAGAGTCAAGATGGTTGACCATTGTGGAAGCTCTGCACGGTTCACATGATAACTGTGACCTCTCTGCCTCAATTCCTAACACTCTGATCTCCACAGGCCCCAAGTCATTACCTCTGAAAATTATTGAGTAGTTCTACAAGCTGGCTGAGCTATTTCCTACAAGGATCTGTGCTTCAAACATCAGCAGTAGGTGAACTAAAAGATATATATGTATATTAAAATTTCAAGCAGAGAAACCTACTAATGAACAATGGTATTTGATTCCATTTTGAAAAATACAACTTGGTGGTGAATGACAGCATGTTGCCAAACTCATGTGGAATCCACTTATTAGAATTTTTTATTGCACAGAATGGCCTGCTTAAATGTGAAATCTTTGTAATATGGGAGTGAAATCATGAATTTAGCTTTGTGAAAGCAACTATTTCTGAGAAGATATTATCTCTAAGTGTTGCACATGTGATTTTTGAAGGATTGAGTTCAAGAAAACCAATGGTAGAGTTTTATGAGAATTATTCTGACTTGTGTCAAGAATGTTTCTCACTAGACTAAGGGCCTGATTTATACTTTTTTATGATGCAAGTGCAGTGCTAAAAAAGTATAACTCAGGCCCTATGTGCTTAAATGACATTTACCAAGCTACACAAATCAATATTTGCATGGCCTTGGGTCACTTTTCGCTTACAAAGTAACGCAATGTCTTGCCCTGCCTTGCATTACTCTATATCAGGGAGGTGTTACATGGGTAGAGCATGGGCATTCCTGTGCATCCACCCATGTATTTTTCCTAAAAGCCAAATTTATTAAAGTCAATAAACCTGGGTTTGCGCCAAAATGGTGGACGTCTGACCTAGACGTATAGATATTTCTCCTTATTACTTCCTCTTTCGGCATTCTGGAGCACACATAAAATGAATATGCCTTGACGAATAATTTGTGTGTAGGATGGGATTTCTCCCTGTGCAAACACTAACCTGATCACAATGCAGGCACCCTCGCAAGGGTGCCTGCATTGCCGTTAGGCTGCCACCAGTGCATGAATGCAAGGAGAGAACAGAAGTGCACCATATCTGGTGCATTTAAGCTCTTTCCCTTTCACACGAGGCGCTGCAGCAAGAACTCTTGCTTCATTGTCTTGCGTGAAAGTTTAATAAATCCGGACCTTAATGCTTTAAGGGTATTAAAATGTATCCATTAAAATATAGCACCTCGAGCTACAGTACCCAATTTTTTTGGGGAGAAACTGACAATTCATATCACAACATCTCAAAAATGTTCTTACCTAAAATAACAATGTCAAAGGTGAGAATCCCAAACACCCCCAAACCCACCCATTCTCACTTTGTGACGTTAAATTTAGCAGAATGTTAATTTAAACATATTTTCCCATATGAATAGAAAATCTCACCCTGGTTTGGCTCCTAGCAATACTGCGACGATTCCTGCCAGTCCTCCCAAGACTCCAGGTAGACCATGCAAATTATGCACTCCACAAGTATCCTGAATTTTCAATTTTCTGGCCAAAAATGGCTAGGAAAAGATACACATGATTTTGCAATGTTATGCTCAAGATTGCATTGTTGTGATGTAATTGAAATTAATCTTCCACATTCGTACATATTATAGAAATATTCAATTACAGTTTCTAGCCCATGATATCAGAATTACTTGATTTATGAAACAAAAGGGATATTATAGTACTACTTATGACCCAGAGGACCATATTCAGGGCCCAACTAAGTTGGTATGACTTCCGTAAGCAACAAGGGTGCTACAGCATCTCTAAATTGTGCAGTCGCTCTGGTGCCTGCTTAGGGAGTGGTAGTAATGCAGTGTGGCAACAATGAAGTGAGTAATTAACACAAGGGTGTAGGTAATACGTTCTCTTCCACCCTCCCCCAAATGACCCAGAAAGCAATACATTTCCAGAGGATAATTAATGCTGCCACTGCTGTTTGTTCCTGCCCAGCATGGTCAGCTTGCTGCTTCTGTCCCGGCCCCTTCCCCCACCTTCCATTGTCCGAGTCCATGCACCTATCCTCTCCCTCCTGCCCCCCACAGTCTGGGGACAGAACGTCCATCCAAAAGTGTATGTGTAGCGATCTCAAAGCTGCATATCACTGTGTTGACAGAGAGTATTAAAGTGAGGAAGCAATGCAACTTTTTCTTAGGTACTGTAGTAGATATTCTGATACATGCTGGACTGAAGTCCAATGCATGCACAGTGTAGAGTCCCGACACCATTTTTTATTACAACCTGGGCTGGGCACTTTAGGAACTTTGGGGGTTATTACAACTTTGGAGGAGGTGTTAATCCGTCCCAAAAGTGACGGTAAAGTGATGGATATACCACCAGCCGTATTACGAGTTCCATAGGATATAATGGACTCGTAATACGGCTGGTGGTATATCCCTCACTTTACCGTCACTTTTGGGACGGATTAACACCTCCTCCAAAGTTGTAATAACCCCCTTTATGCCGACTAGCGTCTCAAAAAAGTATTTTTTCTTGAGAGATTAGTGAGCTGAATTAGGCATGTATGAAATTGAGTTAGGGCACATGACAGAAATCCACGTCTACCTTTCTTGGCCTTTGAACTCTGTGACAACTCTCTAACCTCAAAGCATATTTAAAACAAAGGAAACGTCATATTTCTGCACAATTTGAAACTGAAAGCCTAGGAAGTGTATTTGAATTAGCTGTGGTCACCAAGAAATAATTGGTTCACTAAAATCCCCATCCTTGAGTGCCTGACTAATTACAGGGCGGCAATCTATCTGGAGATGGATGACTTTAATCTGTTACGAGTCACTGCACTATGCCAGGGATGGTTACAAGACGCCTGGAAGAGACACCATTATGCCTGGGACGCCCATATAAGCTATTTATTGTCAAGGCTGGTGAGGGTCATTCCATGCGAGTGTGATGAGGAAAGCGTGCACAGTCAAAGTTTCTCCTTCACAACAACGAGCAAACACACAAATATAGGTATAACAAATCAGACACAATGGCACACTGAAAGAATTGCTCTCTCATACTTCCCCGTGTCTCTCACGCAAACATACACATCATCAGACACATGCACACATGCATCCATGTATACACTGAAGCACACAAATAAGCACAAGTAAACATACAAACGATTCTATCTCACCCACTTGCATGTACCTCATTCCTTGTCCCTTTCACATCTAATTACCTCCCTGCAGCAGTGCCTGTTCACCCCTGATGCCTTCTGCTTGCCTGCTCTTTTAGTTTCAGATGGGTGTGGGCCAGGGAGAAAAAGCCATATAGTGCTCAGTGTAGGTTAGCTAGTGGGCCACCCCTGGCCCAGAGGATAAATAAGACGCGTGCACACCGTACTCTGTCTACAGGGGAAACTGCGTCAGCGCAGTCCCTTATTTATTACATTACCTCGGTTCCGCAGAACCAGCTACAAAGTATAGAAGAGGCCGGGTGGCTCTCTACATCCCTCCCATGTTTTACTTCACACAGAAAAGGGGAAATAACCCAAAACAAACAAAAACACAAATGTATACATGTGACTACACACAAAATGCCAAAAACACTTAATAGGGTGCATGCGGCATCTGAGAACGAAACTCTTCTGATTACAAGGCAGCCAGGATCACACACATGGATCCCTATGGACTCAGTGAACATACAAAGTCTCGGAGCCGACTGTTAGGGACCGGATTGGGGCGTAGATTATAACGTCCGCGCCTACTTGGGGATCCCTCCGCAAGGCCGTCTTCACCTGGATGATGTCGGGCACTTGGCGTCGCCACCGGAGCGTTCCCATTCCTGGCCTCCTCAGCCCCAGACTCCAACGTGGAGTCATCGACCTCTTCTTCCTGATTTATAATGGTAGTTCCGGCACTCCTAAAGTACGGTACATTTCTGGTGACCCTCTTACTGCCTCGCGCTGCGGTCACCATGGCACCCCGTACACTTACAACTTGCCAGGGTTCGGGCTCAAACGGAGTCTGGAATTTTCCTCCTGGCCGGCAATTCCTCACCACCACTTGGTCTCCCTTTTGAAACCCTCAATATTCACTTCGCCTTCGCTCGGTGGCTTTGCGATTAGTACGCTCCCTACGTCGTTGCGTCGCTTCAACATCAAGCTCGGGTGCGACCCACTGGGGACCATACGGAATGCAATCCCTGGGAGGGACCTTGAACATCAGTGTGGCCGGGGCACACCCTGTAGTACTGTGGGGGGTCTGGCGATAAGCACTAAAAAATTCGTATAGACATTTCTCACTGTCTTTTCTTTGTTCGACGCCTATTCTGAGAGCTCGGTTTAAAGTTCGCATAAACCTTTCCACATCACCATTTGCTTGCGGCCAGTAGGGCATAACCTTACGATGACGTATGGCCAAACCCTCCAGGTAAGACCGAAATTCCTGTCCGTGGAAAGGCGGGCCGTTATCTGTCCTGACTTCGTCGGGGAGGCCAAACATGGCGAATGTTTTCTGAAGTACCGGCCTCACATTCTCAAAATGCTGTGGAAGACACAACGTCCACGACAGGGAACTTGGTGCACGAGTCAATAATGACGATTGTCAGCCGCCCATCGGGGAAGCTCCCAAAGTCCATGCTGACTTTTGTCCATGGCTTCACACTCGCCGGCTCAGTGACCACCGGGCAACAGGGTGGATCCCCGGAGGTGATGATACAGGAATGGCACTTTCCCACCAGTTCATCCACCTGGCTGTCCATGCCGGGGAACCATACCTTGGCCCGCAATCTTGCTTTAGTCTTTGCAGCGCCTTGATGGCCTTGGTGTGCTAGCTCCACTACTTTGGCCCACAGACTCTGGGGCAGCACGATTCTCCTTCCTCTCAGGACCAGCCCTTGTCCATCCGTGGACAATTCATCTCGCACCCTCCACATTCCTTGCATGGCTGCTTTGTACTCCTGATTGGCTGCTTTGGTTCTTTCCAGGAACAACTTCCATTGTTTGTGTTGGAGTGCTTCTTTAACCTGGTTGTGGGTTGCGTCCACCTTGGAGACGTCTACAATGTCCCCTACACTAAAGGCCTTAGGACATGCCGATTGCACCACCATGTTGACAAATATCTCTGTACTCTCCTCATCATTCTCCTGAGAGTCATCGGATGAGACCAGGGACGGGTGACGAGACAAGTAATCTGCAGGGTTATTCACTCCTGGCCGATAGACAACTGTAAATCGGTAGGGTTGCAATAGAACGCCAGACGAGGACAGCCAGCAAACAATGCGACCAAAGGCTTGTGATCAGTCACTACCCGAAACTCTTGGCCATACAGGTATAAATGGAAATGTTTACAAGCACACCGGATCGCCAGGGCCTCCCGTTCTATTTGGGCATAGTGTGTTTCTACTGACGACAGAGCTCTACTGGCATATGCAACTGGAACCCACTCCTGTGGGTTTTGCTCTTGCAGAAGAACAGCACCTAGCCCTACTGGACTAGCATCTACCACGACCTCGGTTCTCCGGTGAGGGTTGAAGTATGCCATCGTTGACTTGTCGAGTAGCGCTGTCTTGATGTCGGCAAATGCTTTGTCCGCCATTGGACTCTATTCCCACCGATGCCCAGTCTTTGTGAGTTGTCTGAGGGGTTCAGCCATGGTCGCAAGCTGCGGGATGAATCTACCACAATATGTTGCCATGCCCAGGAAGCTTCTTACTTCTGTGGTGTTCCTCGGAATCGGTGCCTGACGGATAGCATCCGCTTTACGAGGGTCAGCTTGCAGACTGTTCTTTGAAAAGACATAGCCAAAAAACTCTACTGACGTCTGATAGAACGCACATTTCTTTTTATGGAGTGTTAAACCTGCCTCTGATTCAGATCTGCTATGATGTCGTCCATCGTAGGTGTTATGTGCCGCTCCCTTTTGATCGTCTTGTTGGGTAGGCGCATGTCGACACATAGACGGATAGCACCAGGTTGCTTAGGTTTCGGCGCTATTACCAACGGCGACACCCACGGTGTGGGCCCTTCTACCTTCTTGATCACTCCTTGATCTTCGAGTAGTTGTAGTTCCTTTTCCACGGCGGGTCGTAGGTGAAACGGAACTTGTCTATGCCTGAGAGAAACAGGTGTCACGCTGTGGTCTATATGTAGCTTAACACTTTTGCCTTTGAGTCGCCCTAGGCCTTCGAAGAGCTGCGGAAACTCGTTAACTAACCGTTCAGCGTGAGAGTCATATATTTGTCGCGCGAAAAATACTAGTTCAAGCTCCTCCGCGGTGTGGCACCCCAACAGCGTACCTCGGTCTCCAGCTACCACGTAGAACCTTGCCAGTGCTGCCGCTTGTTCACTGGATACTGACACCTTCACCGTGCCCTTCAGAGGGAGCGGTTCTCTGCCGCCATAATTGTAGATTTTGGAGGTGGTTGGGGAGAGCACTGGTGCGGGGGTTAGCTGCCTGAAGAGAGTCTCATCCATGACATTCACCGATGCGCCTGTGTCTATAAGCACTGTCGCTGGCTTGCCGTTAATGTGGACCTTGCTCATGGGTGGAGGTCGCCTTTTCAGTTGCCTCTCACCAGTGAACGAGATGACAAAGATGTCTTCGTCTTCATCCTCTTTGAAGATGGGGTTTTTCTGAGTCATCGTCTCGCTAGAATTATTAGCTTCGGTGGTCACACTTCTGACCTTGGTGTCTCTTCCTCTCCGGTTCCCTGGCCAGTTTTCTCCAGACCTGCATACTCTCGCAAAATGGTTGTCTTTGCCACACTTGTCACATTGTTTTCCTTTGGCGGGGCACACCA
The DNA here is from genome assembly GCF_031143425.1 of Pleurodeles waltl. Taxonomy (NCBI): domain Eukaryota; kingdom Metazoa; phylum Chordata; class Amphibia; order Caudata; family Salamandridae; genus Pleurodeles; species Pleurodeles waltl. The sequence goes on from NC_090444.1 coordinate 1,734,333,958, forward strand.
TGGGTGGTTTGTGATCATACCCACAGCTTCGGCAGGTGCGAGCATTTTGTCCGCCAAAGTTTACCTTTCGTCCTGACGGTTGACGCGTTTGGATGGCCTCCACTTGCTCTTCTTTCACCTGGACCGGGGGTGCAGTTGACGCAGCTGCCAGGGACTGCCCCCTTACTGCCGCCATGGCGTCTGCTCTCACTGCTGATAACTCATGTGAACGCGCTAGCACCAGAATGTCATCAAGGGGCATACCCTGCTGGCGTAGGATGAGTTTCCTTAGTGCATTTGACCGACATCCTTGAATAATCTGCGCCCTGATCTCCTCCTGTTGATTCAGGCCTACGCATGAGCTTGCTAGTTTTCTTAATCGGTCATAGAACATGTCCATTGATTCAACATCAGTTTGGTGAGCCTGCCGAAGTTTAAAACGCTCAAAGTCTGAATTTAGTTGTGGGTCAAAGTGTTTATTGAGAGCTTCGACCGCCGCATTAAAGTGTGACTTATCACCTGTGTTGGGGAGCGCATCAAACAGTTCTTGCAGCTCATCCCCTCCCATTAACAGCATGAGAGACCTGCGCACGGCCCTGTCTTTCTCTCTCGTGGCGCAGAAGTAATTCTCCAGTCGGTTCAGCCATAGGCGCCATCTTGGCGAAGCAGTGGCTGGGTCAATCAGTTGGCTAAATGGTGGCAGTGGGGTTACTGACGGGTGGGCATTGGGGCCCGCTTGCACAGGCGCCTGGGGGTTCTCCTGCAGTGGGGCACTCATGGTGTGCTTTGGTTTCTTGTGCCCCTGCTCCTTTATATGTTTGTTTTCCCACTATTTATTTACTTCTTTATTTACTGTTTTTTTTCTTTCTTTTTTTTTTTTCTCTAAGGCTTCCTGGCCACTGTATTGTTTCGTTTTCTGTATCTTTCCCCGTATTTTTTTGTAAATGTTTTTTTTGGAGGGGGGGGGCTGCTGCCCCTCTAGCTCTTATGCTGTGTTCCCCTCTCTGGGGAGCACAGCCCGAGCGACCTGAAGGTGGGGGTGCGTGTGCCCTGGATAGCACACGCCCCACGTGGTGTTACTGGGCTGCCGGGCCGGAGCGCTGCCTCCGGTCCCGTTTCTGCACACGTTGATTTTTTTTTTTTTTTGTTTTTTTTTTTCTTTAGCTGCCTCGCAGCTTCTTTGTGCTGTGCGCGCCTCCCGGGCGACAGCACAGCCACTCAACCGAGTACGGGACGCCAAATGTCCCTCGCGGCAAGGAGGCGGGGCGCGCCTCACAACTTAGAGCGCCCCGTGTCACTTGCCTGCTGGAGATCTGACGCTACCAGCGCCGCTGGGCGTGGAGCTCCAGATCGTTTCTTCTCCTCTTCTGGAGACGACGCGGGATGTCAGCTGGCCCGCTCGTCGCCACTGTAGGTTAGCTAGTGGGCCACGCCCGGCCCGGAGGATAAATAAGACGCGTGCACACCGTACTCTGTCTGCAGGGGAAACTGCGTCAGCGCAGTCCCTTATTTATAAAATTACCTCGGTTCCGCGTTCCGTCCGGATACGCGGAACCAGCTACAAAGTATAGAAGAGGCCGGGTGGCTCTCTACACTCAGCCTTATCAAGGGATCAGGATGCAAATATTTCCAGACCCGTCAGGCCGACAGCCTCTGGGCCTGTCTGACAGCTTATAATAGACTATGAGCATTTGTGCAAGTCAGAAGTTCTATGGAGTGCGGGGGTGGGTTTCCCAAGACAACACCTTCTACATCCCTACAATCATCATGAAGCCAAAATTAATTTAGGTCTGAAAGAAAACAAGAGAATGACAATGAACTATGTCGGGCCATGTCTGTTTTCATTCTACCTCGCCCAGGTCGCTGTCTCATCTGTTCATCAGACTGCTTCTTTTGTTTGTTATACTTAGTAATAAGACTAAGTGATGGAGAAAGAAGCTGTTCCCATATTAGCTACTGCTGCTTTGTGTCGTACTTCAACTATCCGTTGAAGAATTTAGTGGACATCTTAAGAGGGCTTTGAATGTGCTGAGAAGGAAGACATTCAGGGACATATTTAAGAGCCCCTAGATCCATCTGCTAACACATTAGTTTCATTTTTATTACGCTAAAGTTTCGTTCGATGGTCAAAATCCCAGTGCCATATTTACAAAGTGTTGCAATGCATGCATTGCGGCACTTTGCAACCCTTTGCACTACATTATGCCTGCGCCAGGCATTATGTATGCAAAGGGGGCGTTTCCCCATTAGGGGGGGGACAAAAAAATGTCACAAGGAAATCTAAGAGATTTTGTTGTGTCATTTCTTTCGTCACTTTTAACGTCTGCTCAGAGCAGGCGTTAAAAGGGGACACGCCATTGTTTACAATAGGCCCCTATGTACTCTGCAGGAGTAGCACCAATATCTTGGTAATACTCCTGCAGGGTACATCGAATAGCGTCAATAACAATGACGCTATTGCCCCCTACCCTGAGCCATGATGCGCCGTATCTTAGATACAGCGCACACATGGTGGCGGTAGGGGAGCGCTAAAGAGCGCAAGGAAAGTGGTGCTGCACTTGGTGCAGCGCCACTTTCTTCAAATCTGCCCATTAATAAATCCCTACTCGCTACACATCTCAAAGGACTGTGATATACTAAGGGAATTCTTATTCACAAATATATGGAAAAGCTAGGGGTGGGCTAAATACTCCGTTCCGCTGGCGTAATTGGTGGAATTTTGGTGACTCCATGTTATTTGTGTAACACAGAGTTCTGGCCAAATTCCACCATTCAGCATGTGACAGCATTTGTTCTTGTGCACTGGAGGTAAGTGAGTGAGATTTGGGCCCATATTTATACTTTTTGAGCGCCGCATTAGCGCCACTTTTTAACGCAAAAACAGCGCAAATTTACAAAATACAATTGTATTTTGCAAGTTTGCGCCACTTTTGAATCAAAAAGTGACGCAAATGTGGCGCTAAAAAAGTATAAATATGGGCCTTGGTGTCCCCTAGTGCAATTTTGGGTTGCTAGGAAGGCATCCAATGAGCTTTTTCTAACACAGGCATTCGCAACAGTTTGCAGTCAGAAGGCTTCAACTCAAGTAAAAAAATCAACCTGAGCTGCAGCAAACTCAACTCGAGTTGGTGTCATTTTTGATGATTTTTCAGCATGGCACGCACTTCCAGTGCTAAATCACAGTGCAAGCAGCACGATATGCCTATTTCTGCCCAATAGCGGAACGCCATGGTATTACGTGGCACTTCTATGTAAATCCACAGAATTCCATGGAGCCAAGTTCTGTGAGTTTCATCTACCCCTAGTAAAAGCCAGTAAAAAATCTGCATGGTTGATAACAATTGTGATTGTCAAAAGTATAGAGCAGTAGTTGTTGACCTGTGTCCGGGGATCCCCTGAGGTTTGCAATGCCTACTCAGGGGGGTCCACGACTGCTTGGAAAATTAAATATTATTAACAGATTAATAAAGTATACATAACCAAAGAAGAGAACTTAAAATATGAAAATTTGAAAATATTTTGTGAATGTGAAGGAATTTTTAATTGGAGGCTAAAAATTAGGTTGATATCCTCAGATTTAGTTGGGGGCGCAGTGCAAATGCATTAAACAACATAATATGACAATGAGTGACAAAATCCTTCCCTTTCGTTTTTTTATGTTTGTGAATAAAGCAAAATACTTCATAATTTTTCCATTTGATAAATGTTTGTATCTGTATTCTTGTTTATTGTTTTGTGGTTTAGATCAATGAAATTGTGCAGACCAAGGTCCCCAGCTGCCAGTAGCGGCTCAATGGGAGTCCTATAATTTAATAATGTTTCAGTGGGGTCTCTGGATTCCATTAATATTAAGTGGGGGTCAACAGAATTCAAAAGGTAAAGACGCACTGTATTAGAGAACTAACTATCCCATCCTTTTGGCCAACTGGTACTAGGTATATGATGGGTCGAAGTCACAGAGAGAACATTTGAGGGCTGGGCCAGCCCATATTAATCTTTGGCCCTCTTAACTGATCAAGGCAGCTGGCATAACATTTATAAAAAAAACTCACTATAAACCCAGTTTAGCTTAAGAAACAGCATTCACATTTGAAAGCATATCCTGTAATTGGAAAAACATATTGGTGTCGAGGTGAAATAGCAGTAAAAATGCCCTTTTCTAGCTTGTGACATTTGCTACATGTTCAAAGATAGAGTTTAAGTGTCAGTCTGTGTCTTCTGACAAATTGCTTCTTATTCCTTTGAACCTGTAGATGTTGTTTACTTTTCTTTCTCTGAATGCAATTTGAGAGGATTTTGTAAACTATGTGACCATCTCAATGGGGTACAGACAGGGCCCCTTGAATTATGCAGCACTGGAGGTGCTTATTATGCAGAAATGTTGACTAAATTATGTGACATGGAATACAAATTATGGCGTTTCATGCACCCATTTTGTGATAGTATTACTTATTTATTTTGTAATTTCCTTTAAATGTCAGCACTATCTGAGCAAAAGGTTCCCTTCATTAGTACTAGTTTCAAATGCAAACACAGCTATAAGTAATTGAAAGGTGACCATCAAACTTTGCAAAGGAAGTTCCACTGTGTGGTAATACATGTTATAGCATTTATAGTTATATTTGATCTGTATGAGCTAGAAAGAAATGTTGCTTTTGTTAAGATCTACAGATTACACTGCAAATGATTGATTATGTGGCAAATGCTGTTAATTCATAATCATGTGGCCACAGAAACACATAATTCTAGCGGCCCTGCAGTGTGAAAAGAAAGAGTGTATGAAGACAGTTTGTTTCTAATTCAGAAGAATGTAAATACCTGTAAATGGACTGTACACATTTTTGAAAATATATCAGCAGTTATGAAAGCACAAATCAAGCATATTTTGGCTGGTATTTCTGAAGTGCGATGGAAACAAAGATTGTAAGGATCAAAACAAATCTTATTGATGCACAAATTATAATTGTTGTATTGTACTGCAGCATTTGCATAGCGCTTACTACCCCTATCTATTGCACTGAAGAGCTGATGTACATGGGCAGCAAACTTTGCCACATAGGATGGTGTGTGGTTGGAAGGGAGTTGTTTTTTTTGTTGGTGATATGTGGGAAGTGTTTATATGTTGTGCATATTGACCACCAGTGTGCGCTTATCTTGCTACAGCATGTAGTAGTGTGGTGGATGATGAGGTGGGAGAGACACAGACCTGTAGTTTATTGGTTTTCAGTACACTGGCAGCTTTGAGTAGCTCTGCAGGTCCCTTTGTTGTATTTCTTATTACTACAGTCTGCTTAGTTAGTTACTACACTAGGTTGTCCAATCAGAAACTTTGTGTGTATTTGTGGGCCAGGCATGTTTGTAGGGAGAGAGAAGTAGAGAAATATTCTGGGACGTGCATAATACTATCAACCCTTGTAGCAGTCTTATGTCAATGTAAGAGGTGAAAGTACAGTTGGCCACCGACTGCTGAGTGTTATGTTATTAGTATTAGTGTGGGCCAGAAATTTTATATAGGAAATTGCATAGCTATATCATAGTCCTCCTTAATTTACCTGCCTATCAAAAGTAGTTTGCTGGTTGGGTTATTTCCATTCTGTGTATAGTAAACTGAATGTTGAGCTGAGGACGTGACTGTCTTCCAGGGTTCTGTTGCCGGTATGTGTGGTGGTGAAAGTGTCTTGGAAGCAGTCATGCATTCAACTATCTTCTAAAGTGTATGCTCCTGGATCGTTCGAATGCTGGGTGGTAGTGCGGTCCAGAGCATGGTGCCTTGTACTGACAAAACATGCCTCGTACAGATTTCCTATTGTAATGTGGTTTGATGAAAAGTGGTGGAAGCCTGGAGAGCACAGTCATGATGTTGCGCTGGGTTCTGCCCCAGCAGTTGTTGGAAAGTGGATTATTGGTCACTATCCACCACTAGGTTCAGTCAGGTCTTAATAAATTAATCCCCGCTCAACCCTTGGTAGCTTGGCAACGAGCGACAAGGCTTAACTTAGGAGCCAGGTGTGCAAAGCATTAAAAAATTACACAACAGTAAATGAGTAAAACACAAAACAATAAAATTCCACCACCAATTCATAATAATAGATTATATGTTTATCTTTAAAATGACACCAAAATGAAAAAAATCCATTGTAGGGAGCCAGAGATATGCATTTTTAAAGATTAAAAGTAATTCTAGTGCTTAGAAGCAAATATCGCAGAAAGGGAAAAAGGACACACTGGACAGGGACAAAGCCCAGAGATCAGGCCACCCACAATGTAACACTGTTACACTTACTTTCAGAAGTGTTTCTTGATACAGGAAAGTGGTCCACAGCACCAGCCAAGGGTTCAGAGGCTCTGGTGTGCCTCTTGGGGTCTGGGACTACAACTCCCACAATACACCTGCTCAACTTATGGAGCTGTTTACAATAGTTGCTCCAAATGTCTCTAAACTTCTGGATCTTCTTCCAGAAGTCATTTTTAGCTTTTTGAAGTGTCTACAACTTGACCCAAGGTTCCAGAAGCTCTGAAATGCTCCTTGGGACTACAATTCCCAGAATGCACCTGGTCAGAATCCTGAAATGACCACTGGACACTGGTCAGCTGGGCTCTTCTTGCAGGACTTGATGCAGGGGACTCTGGTAAGCTCCTTTGTACCTGTAGCTTACAGGGAGCCCACTCCTAAAGTTTCACAAGCAAGACAAAGTCTTTTTCTTTTTGAAGCCCAAAGTGTGCAGCTGTGCAGTCCTTGTGAATGCAATGTTCAGGTGCAGGCCAGAAGTCCAGCAGGACAGCCCTTCTTCTCCATTATTTTCTTTCAGCAGGGATCGGAGGTGTGGGTGAAGCTCTGCCAGATTTATCCTTGCTCCTGGGGTGAAAAGCAGGGAAGGACAGCTGTCCAATCACAGAGAGGCCACTACTCACTTGGATGACCACTTTCTGGGAAGTGTGGCAAAAATCAATTCCAGGGAGCAACATTTAAAAAAAATCCAAAATGGCATAAACTGAATTTTGGAGGTTAGGTCTGGCTGAGCCCACCCACTGGTGTAGCTAAAAATTCATTAACACACCTGGTGTCCTGGGTTTGCAAGAAATGGGGAAGGTCATGAGCTGCTTCAAATGTCCTTCACTCCTTTGAAGACCAGTTTGGCTGCTCTCCCCCCATCCTGTTTCACCATCTGTTGAGGAAGATCTCCTCCCCCAGGCACTTCCTTTGTGCTCATTCCAGGCCACTTCAACTCATCTCATGAAGGCAGCCTGGCCAGGCTGCCAGAGGTTGGCCAATCAGAGAAGGGCACTTCAGAGCTGTAGTTGGCAACTTTCAGTTAGAGTTCTAAAACTCTTTCCCTGAACTAGTTATATTAAATCCAACAATAGCAAGTTGTGGAATTTATTATACCAATCAGTTTGATATCAAACTCAAAATATCTGGCTCCTATTGAGACTCTATTAATTATAATGAAGTCTTCCCATTTTAGCCTATGGATCCCATTCACTGCAGTAAGAAAAAAACAAATGTGGCTGTTCTACCTCACCAGGGCTTATAAAACAATTTTATAAGATCCCTCCTTATAGGTCCATAACACCCAACCCTAGGGGCACTTAGGACACACCTTAAGGGTGAACTATATGTAAAAATAAGGTAAAAATAAGGTAGTTTAAGACTTCAGAAGTACTTTTAATTCCAAGGTCGAATTTGCATATAGCTTTAGTTTAAAAGGAGCCAGCAAGGCAGGCCTGTCCTTAAAATGCAACTGGGCACATCAGCAGTGCAACTATGGGGGCCCCACCTATGCTGGGGTCCTTAAACCTGCATGCCCTACCATAGACTAGGGACATATAGATAGGTTGACATAGCCCATTATAATTATCCTAATTTGCATACTCATTTTACACAGAGCACAGGGCCTGGGACTGGTTAGCAGTATCCAGGGCCCCATCAGAGTCAGGAAAACACCAGCAAAAAGAGAAAAATGAGGGCAAAATTTAGGGGGCTTCTGCAATCAGCCCATTTTTTCTCACAGCAGTACACCCAGATTTTTTGCTTTTTGATCACCCAGGTTTTCAGACCTTTTACGGTGGGTGAGAGTCATCATTGGTGTCTCACCCACGGCAATCACAAGGTGAACAGACTGCATGTGATTACCACCAGTGCCCGTCTTTTAAGGTAAGGCCGCTGCGAAACAACAAGGGTACATGTGAACAAGCATGGACACATGCTGCACTTGGAAGACTACTGTTGTGTGCAGCCCAGTAACAGTGCGCAGGTAGCTTGGTGCAATGGGGACTCTGAGGTATAGGTATTCACCTGGGAAAGGCCACATGAGGGAAGTGTACACTATTGGGGAGAAATCCGTGTGTTTTACTGTTTTAACTGTAGTGACACTCCATTGTACACCTAGGGATGTAGGGAAATGTAGTTTCCCTTCCCCTTTACCTAGTGTGACCATTGATGTCTTGAACTAAAGAATAACCTGAATAGGAAAATCAAACTTGCCACTTCCAAAATGATAACTGTACATCTTGTGGGTCATTCAGAGTTTTCATATTCCCCTGGCTCAGCTCAGGATCACAGCCCAGGCTGGTTGTAACCCTGCTGTGTCCAATAATTACATTCTCTCCTGCAGCAGGAACAAAGGCTGCCCCAACACAAAAGGAGCAATTAGCAGTACCTCACCTAGCTGTTGAGGAGGGAAGGGGTGGGTCGGAATGCTCTGTATCAATCACTCAGGTTTCACACTGCAACAGACATGGACCTACCCAAGCCCCCTGAACAAAGGAGAGTGCCCAGACAACCGGAGCCAAACCACTGGGGGGCAGCCTTTGAAATTCTAGTGGTGAGGTCCCTGGCAGTGATGTCAGCGAGGGGTGGAGCTGAGACCCAAGGAGCTGATGTGACTAGTGCCTCTTGATCACACCATTTTGGATTGTCCCCACATGCTGTGTACTGAAAAAAACAAAGGTGACAGAGACGTTATAGTTCGGTTCTGAATTCTCTCATACAAAACTATAAAAATTCAACAGTTACAGTTAGAGTTCCTTCAAGCAACTTGCACCCCTAAGGTAACTACAACTCCTGCCTTCACCATGCACAGCTAATTACCCGACATATTATGTCATTGATGACACCTTGTATGGCATTTTTTATGTCACTTTTACGTTTGCAATAACATTATTGATAAATTATTGATGAGAAAACTGTGCAAGGCAAGGGCGCGATCTATAATTACTTGAAAGAACTCTAACTATAACTGCTGAATTTCTATGGTTTTGTACGAGTAAATTCAGAACCTAACTATAACGTTCCTCTAACCTTTGGTTTTTCAGTGAAATAATAAATATATATATATATATATATATATATATATATATATATATATCAATGTCTATCTATCTAATCTATCTATCTATCTATCTATCTATATATCTATCTCTATATATATATATATATATATATATATATATATATATATATATGTTACAGGGGCATTATAGGTAGGCTCACATATGTACAAAACCATAGAAATTCACCTGTTATAGTTAGAGTTATCTCAAGTAACTATAACTCATAACTCGTGCCCTAAGGTAATTATAACTCGCACCCCGCCACGCACAGTTTTTTCATCAAACGTTTTACTGCAACTCTTACATTGATATTATCAATGACGTTATCAAAGATATCATGAGTGCCGTAATTTGTGGAGTAATTAGCTGTGCATGGCAAGGGCACAAGTTATAGTTACCTTAGGGCATACGTTACAGTTACTTGAGATAACTCTAACTATAACAGGTAAATTTCTATGTGAGCTTAACTATAACGTACCTGTCACCTTTGTTTTTTTAAGTGAATTTCTATGTATTTTTCAATTCTATTTCCTAACTATAACATCCCTGTAGCCTTTGTTTTTTTCAGTGAATTTTTATGTTTTTTTAAAGCAAAGTAATTTTCATTACGTTAATTCAATCACTGTTGTGCATGGCCTATGGCCATGTGCGGCACTGGTTGGACACCCCCCCTCCCTAGGCCAATCTCGGCCCTGATGACCCCATCCCTTAGGGCCCGGCCTAAACATTTTATTTTTTGGGAGGGAGGGGATCCGCGCAGCCCCCCTCCTCCGGTCTGTCTCACTCATCTCCCGGGGCCTGGCCATGTCATCAGGCTGCCCCCCAGAGCACGCAGTCACCATGGTTGAGGACGGGGGAGCCTGAGGGTCCAGGCGGGCCCAGCTGGCTCCCCGCCTTCTGCTGGAGCCAGCTTTGCTGTCATAGAGGGGGAGCAGCTAAAGCAGCTCCCTCTATGTGAGAGGAATGTTTCCTCTGTTTCCCTGCCTGTCTTTCCGCAGGCAGGGAAAAAGAGGAAACCTTTGCTCGCAGCAAGGGAGAGCTGTTTGACAGCTAGCAGAGTATTTGCTCTGACTTGGAGGCATCAGTCAAAGCTGCCACCAAGTCAGAGCAAACAGCTATGTCTGGGGTGTGAGCCGGTCCTGGAGGTGGAGGTCCCCAGGGTCATGTATGGCTCCTCAAGGTGGGATTGATGAGAAAACTGTGCAAGGCAAGGGCGCGATCTATAATTACTTGAAAGAACTCTAACTATAACTGCTGAATTTCTATGGTTTTGTACGAGTAAATTCAGAACCTAACTATAGGAATTTGCACCAGGGTGTTGGTGATCTCCGGGGCCAGGGGGCTGCAATGGACCCCTTCCTTCTCCTGTGTTAGCCCTAGGGAATTGGTGATCCCCAGGGTTGCAAGTAGTGTGTGTGCCAGTTCCGGATTTAATTAAAATTAATCCCTGGGGAGGTGGCAGTTCCCAGGGCTGCGGGGGGCTGCACAGCCCCCGTATCAATGTTCTTTAAAGCCTCATGGAGATGGTGGTCCCAGGGACTGTGGGGGCCACACGGCCCCCCACATGTATAAAGAACAAAGCCCCAGGGAGGTGGTGGTCCCCGGGCAAATACAAGCCCCTGAGGGGGGCCCCATGTGTACCCCCTCCTTATATTTTCAATGACCTTAGGACCTGGCCCACCCCCGGGCTTATTAAAAAACAAGCACAGTAGACTGTGCTCTTTTTTTTTAAATGTTACTGTAAATTTGCAACGACATCGCATATTTGGGATAACTTTTTTTTTTTAAAGTGTTTTTTTGCTCCTGCGGGGGGACCTCAGCACAAGTGCTAAGGGGTCAGGGTGTTTTCTTCTTTTTTGCATTTTTGTGTTGGGACTCGGCTTCAGCGACTCATTGAAGTGTTGGCAGCCTATCAGAGCGGGGTATTTCCCTGCATGACCTTGTCATTATTTGTGAAGCCATCAGGGAGAATCCACGACCCCAGATATACCAATTAATTTTCTCTTTAATTTCTCTTAAACTACTGAACAGATTCACACCAAATAAGCGAAAGTGTCATTTGCGTAACAGAAGCTAGCTTTCTGCCAAATTTGGTGTACTTCCGTCCAGTGGTTCGGGCTGTAGTCACATTCAAAGGTCCAATGGTAATTAACATGGGAAACACAAATTTTTTCACCCCCCCTTTTTCTCAGCCCTCACTTGATGGATCACTCCAAAACTGGTGATTGCCAGTAGGTCCTATATATATATATATATATATATATATATATAAATACACACACACACACACACATATATACACATTCCACCTAAAACACAGACACATTACAGCATTACAGCCTGTCACCTCAAGACGGCATCCCTTAACTTTTTGAAATGTTGCCTTCCTAACTTTTTTAATAGGAACTCTGCATATCTGATCTGTCTGACCACAGGAATTATCAGGACCCACTCTTACTAAAAAACGCTATACCACTTGTGTTGCCAAGAACAATTGAACCCGACATATATTTAGACGTTTTTAAACCAGCTTGTTACTGGACCTTGTTTCATTTGCCGTGAAAAAGCCTCAGGCCTGCACCTCAACAAGAGGTGAATACGTTGGTTGTACATTTTTGATTAATGTTTGGAGAAAACTACTCAGAATAAAGAAATTCAGGCTCTCTCTACATCATGCCCGCCCTGCTCATCTTTATCAAACTATAATGCAATGCCTTCTGAACTGATTTATGTAAAACTCTTTGTGCTAGCATTCCAAGCCCTTCTGGGAAATGAGCCCAGAAATCTAATCGAAGGCTAGTCATTGAAAGGAATTACAACTGCTATGATTGCAAGTAATACAATAAAGGGAAGATCAAGTAATGTGTTATAGGTTTTGCATCATAATAAAATGAACTGAACAATTTACGATACATAATTTTACTTTTAAATTTACACAAATTCAAAGTACATAAGGTTGTGGTTGTAGACTATATAAGTTTGAAGTATAGGATTAAAATGAATGCAATTGAACTGCAGTTTTTGAAGTTTTCATTGAATGTGTTTCTAAATATTATGTGGTTATCATTAGTGATCAGGATAGCACTGGAGTATCCAACTGACCAGGTGAAAGAGCTACTAGCTCAGTCAAAAAGAGATAAGAAGAAACACACACAAACAAGAATAGACACAAAAAGGTCAGAGATGTGGAGATTGAGGAAGACAGTAGAATGTGGCTGGAGCTGAGAAACAGGAGATGGATCTTCCAGGCCAAGAAGAAATATTCAGCCAATCAGATGAGCAGAACGGCTGCATCCACAAACGTTTAAGGAGCCAAGCAGTGGGAAAAATTGCCCCGCCACTGCTTGTTTTTTTTGGTTCCTGTACACGCAGGGCCATATTTATGACCCAATTTGCATTGGTCTTGCACCGCACAATGTGGTGCAAGAGTGACGCAAACCTTAAGTCAGAATTTTGAAGCCACCTAAAAAATCTGGAGTTATGCAACGCAGCACAAATCGCTGTGTTGCTTCACTCTGTGCAAGGGAGGCATTCCTTGGGCATTGTGTGGGTGTTCCCATGCAGTTCCCATGATTTTGGGGGCATTTCCAGAATTACTAAACCTGGTAACCCTGGGAATGTGCCAATGACATAAACCTCCCCAGGAGAGGCATAATGAGGAGAAATATCTTTAATTCTCCTCGTTTTTAAATCTTTTTATGTGTGTTTGCATTCTGCAGGAAACAGAGAAAGACATAAAAGCCTCTCAGGATTCTTTATGTGCAGGAAAGTGCACCCTTCTCCACAGAAACAATCCTGGCTCCTTACACCATGGTGCAAGGATAACTGCATTGGCGCTAGGCTGCCAAAACAGCGTGAGCGCAAGGGAAAAGGAAAGGAATGTGCTGCACTGGATACATACAACACATTACTGCCCTTTTCCTGTGCTGCAGGGCAGTGCAGCAAGATGACTTACTGTGTTGCTGTGCACCACAAAAGTCATAAATATGCCCTTAAGTTCGCTCACTATATTTGCTGTTGCCTGTGCCTTTATTTTGTTTTTCCCATTCCTGTTTCCTTCCTTTCTGGCTACGCACTTGTAGAAGAAGTCTGATTGGCCTTCTTTCACCTGATTGCTGTTTGACTTCTTTGTCACTGGGTGATCCAAAGCTAACGTGAGGTATATGGGTATATTCCGGGCTTGTTAACCACTATTGCTTATGGATCATCTGATGAGTGGCAATAGATTGTACTATGACAGTGTACACGTGTATACTTTCTATATGTAATGCAGTGACTTTGTCTTTATCGTGTGGTAGGTGTACCAATGGCGAGTATAATCCCGTTGAAAGAGAGAGAGAGAGAGAGAGAGAGAGAGAGAGAAAGAGAGAGAGAATGAGAAAGAGAAATAGAGAGAGAGAGAAAGGGACGGAGACAGAGAGAGAAGAGAGAGGAAGAGATACGTACCAATATAGGAGAGGGAGAGAGAGAGATAAATCATCACCCAGATTTTTTTGTTTTTTTCTCCTTATGTCCATTTTGCTCTCACAAGAATTTGTAGGTTGGAGATTAGCCACTTCTCAGCCTGCAGCACGTATCTAGTGGATGTTGGTGCACAGACAAATATAAAGTGTGTAACTACACATTTATATTGTGAACAGAACCTCATGACGTGAACACAGGTCATAAACGTGTATGCATTATTTTACAGAATAAGCCAGTATGTTGGATAGTTCTATAGAATGCCATTGAAGTGCATTTCTTTCTTCAAGAATTATCAAGTGTAAATATTTAATTGTCTCTACGTCATATCCATGTACTAGTTTACATGTGTGTTATATTCATAAAGCGTGGACCTGGATGGGAAACATAGAGGCATGACGTAGGAATGATTCAAGAGGGAATATATACATCATAGGCCTGGAGTTAGGGGAGTATGTACTCCCTCCATCTAAAGACCTAAAACCCATTACTGGTTTCCAATCATTTATTAAGGAGACACCAAGGCTGGACTTCAAAATACAAGGTTGAATCTCTCTGGGAATTAACAGTATTCAGGAGTTAATCTCCCCAGAATGGAGAAAAACCTGCTGAGTGAATTTCCAAATTTCAGTTGATTTTGGTAAATTTGGAAGTGTGGCCGTTATATGTAAATATGGATCCCAGAAGGAGCTTGCGAGTGCGCTCCTAAAGAAGTGCTCCTGCAAGTGCATTAAAATAGCTGTTTGGGAGAAATAGGGTAGGAAGAAAGACTAGGACATGCTCACTGAAGGTGAACTTTAAAAACACTAAAATGCAAAAAGACAGAGAAATGTTTCAGTACAAGTTTGAATGCTTGGTTAAAACTTTTTTGAGATTTGTTTTTACTCTCATTAAAATACTCACAGTCACGAACTTAAATCCAAGCGTTGAGATGATTCCTGCAATAAATCCAATGGTCATGGCTCCATAGGGGTGGATGTTCATGTCAGCACATGTTCCCACTGCGACACCGCCTGCCAGTGTGGCATTCTGGATATGGACCTAAATAAAGCATAAAGTGTACACAAGGGAGGAATTACACACAAATGTTGTAACACTACTTGCAAAAAACGGTCAATGAATTGGTAAGTATCAGTACTTTTCAATCAATCAATCAATCAGTGTTTGTATAGCGCAACTACTCACCCGTTCCGGTCTCAAGGCTTTTCTGAATGTTTTTCCATCTAACCACAGTGATTCCATTTTACCACAGCTACATCTAGGTTTTTGCAGACACTTAGTACATTTATCTGGAGATATAACTTCCTGTGTGTAGGGGGCTCATAAAAATTGTATTCTCTATTCTTTAAAGTTTATATTTTTTAATATTTTGTGGTAGAGATAAATAAATGTATACATGTAAAAATATAAAAAGTGCAGATCAATTTCTGGATGTGTATTAGTGTTAATAAAATTCAGGCGAATCTTGTTCTTTGAGTAGAGCTTGTAGGCCTGCTCATTGTGTAGCACTTTAAGAAATAATGTCGTCCCATAAAAATTAGAGGTGATACATTTTTAACTCTGCTGCAGAATCTCCTTTGTAAACTTTGCTTTACATTCTCCCACAACACCCCCTTTTTAGGAACTGAGCCCCACTGTTTTTTTTAAGCTTGGTCAACTTCAAGAAAGATAACTTTTGAATCTGTATGAACCTCTAGCAAACCATTACTGAGGTTGCATGAAACACCTGTGTGAATATTTCTGTCTCTTCTTCATGATAAAGCAATGCAACACACAAGTTGCGAAGGCCAGCTTGAATTATCTTTCCAGCACACCTTCTTTAAGGAAGAAATATTGCTATCCTAATGAATCCTTGTAGCCTGTAAGACTTTTTTAAAGCTGTGTAGTAGTACCCTTCCAAACATCCCACATATAATGACCAAGATTTAGGGCCACGTGCACGAATATTAGGTTTTGCGACTCGCAAGGAGCATGTCTCAGCGACTCATAATTTGCGAGTCACAAAACCTGATGCACAACAGCATCAATGACACTGTTTGCAATTCCCAATGGGGTCGCAAAAGACCTACCTCATAAATATTCATGAGGTAGGTCACAATTTGCGACCCCACTGGGAACGGCCACCCTCACAGGGATGGTGGACTGCTGGGGACAGCAGACCACCATGTCTGTGACTGCTTTTAAACAATGCAGTTTATTTTTTTTTAAATGCAGCCCGTTTTCCTGAAAGGAAAACGGGATTCATTTAAAAAACAAAAATGAGAAGTTTTCTTTTCATTTTTTCAGAGCAGGCAGTGGTCCATGGGACTGCATTCACGGTAACAAAACAATCCTACATCACACTGCAACCCGCAATTAGGAAGGGAACGCCTTTCCGAATTGCAACTCGAATACCTATTTTGTGATTCGGTAAATAGATTAGTGAATCGCAAAATATGGTCTGTACATACCAAAATGCTTTTTTCCTGTCGCAAATGACCCGATTCTGCGAATCGGGCCATTTACGACAAGAAAAATGATATGTACATCTGGACCTTACTGTATAGATAGCGTGGAATGTTAACAATCACTACATTTTCCCATTTCAGTTTGCTTTATTTGAACTTCAGTTTCTGTTGTATACAAGATGGCATGGAGTCGAGGAATGCCTGTCTGAAGAGGGATTATCCATGGAGTCACATGTATGGCTTCAAATATTTACCTCAAATATATATCATTGGTAGCGAGGATCCTCTTCGAGGTTGGTAACCATATTATGATAATATCACAAAAGCTGAAATTCATTAACATATGGCGCACACAAGACAGGGAAAAGCATTTCACTTCAGTTATTAATGGACACGTCTGTGCTATGCATTAGTAGAAGGCAACACGATCCAACATTAAAGCACCGTGAACTACTAACCTTAAACAAATGAGAAAACCTACAAAAACACACTACTCCTATCAAAAAATGAATGCTAGCAACAGCTGTTTCTGTCCTTCCTTTAACTGATAATTTTCCCATGAATAATTAAACATTGATATAGTTAACAGTGTTTAATTAAATGTCTTTTAGAGTGTACTAATTCATTTCAATTATTCATTAATCACTTTTGACTCAGGCTCTAGACTTAAACTAAACACATGTAAATACAACAGTAGTAAAGTGAGTATTTACCTTGCTTCCTGGATATTCTCTCCCTAGCCCCCAGACCCTCCCCAAGAGACCTTGTGGCATGTGTGTCATTTGCTCTCCCAGCATTGTATACAAATATCTTACAGCTTGGAGTAGAATGACATTTAGGGCCAGATTTAATCGAAAATGACAGTGCGCTTCGCTGCGCCAAATTTGCCAGCGTTGCACACTGTTATTTTCACAAAGCAGGGATGTGCCGTATTTAATAGAATATGACGTAACCCTGTGTTGCCCCCTGTGCCAGCGCTAAATTTGCTCCTGTGCACCAACGCAGCAACCCTTGCACCATTGTGCAAGGATAGCTGCATTGAGGGGGAGATTGTTTTTGTGCACAAAGGAACACCTTCCTGCACAAGAACAATCGTAAATAGTGATTTACTTTTTCTATGTGTGCTGCAAAATGCAGTGCACACATAGAAGGAGCAAAAAACTAGGAGAAATTAAAGCATTTCTCCTTGTTGCGCCCTTAGATTTTGGCGCTGGGTCAGGTTTACGAAAGCTCGTAAATTTGGGGCTGCATTAAAATGCAATGGGTGTTGCTGTGGCACACCCACAGCAGCACCCTTTGCACGCTCCCTTCCATGCTAAGGGCTGCGTGTGAAGGGGCAGCATTTACGAGGTGATGTTAAGCCACAAACAGTGGCTTAACACCACCTTGTCAATACGGTGCAGTGCATAGCGCCACCGGAACGTCACTAAAAGTGACGCTCCTGTGGTGCTAGGGGCTCTTAAATATGCCCCTTAATTTGACAAACTTTGTGAAACATCAGACAGGTGATTGATTTAACCTACATTCTTTAGTCTTCGTAATTATTCTCAGATAAGTGGTTAATTATTTTTCTGTAAACTTTTCCAGCAATTGGGACAGGATACTCCACTCAGGACTGGCTTTAGGGCTGGTGGTGCCCAGTGCGACAATTCTTTTTGACTCTCCCTCTCAATGATCTCCATCACCATGGATTCCCTCACTATCACCCTCCCCCTCCAATGCCTCTCATCTTTCCCTAGCTCCTCTCTCCCATACATTCCATTTGTTTTAAAGTGCTGGTTTGCGTTGTTTTTCCTAATAAGAATGTGTATCTACACAAACAAACCCTTTTCAGCAACTTTAGGAATAGATATAGACTGGGGGAAACCACGCTGTCCTAACCTATGCTATGCTATATGGATACTGCTTTTGTTTTGTCCGTAAGTCATTGTGCTATAAGAGGATTGTACCTTATGAACTGTAAGTAACAAAAAGGTCTCTGTGACAAAAGCGGTAACCCACTGAGATATCCACATGAAATACAGTTCTGTGATCATCATTGTACACACTCTTTATCCACTGCTTTAAGATGAGTCAAACTGCCACCAGACAAAACTCTAATCTCTTTCCAGCAGGGACATTAATCACCAGAATTATCTCAATATTTTTATTGTTGTCAGAAATCTACTGAACACACAAGGAACTCAGCAACAGGTACTCCTAAACCCATATTATTTCCAACACAGAGCCCCACCAGGTCTGAGCCAGGTGCAGATGCACCAGTCTCACTGCCCTAAATCCGGCCCTGCCTCCACTGCCATAGTCAGGCAACAAATCTCTCATTTGATTTCTGTGGGGATATCTAAATAAAAAGGATGAAAGACTTTCTATTATTATATTATATATATATATATATATATATATATATATATATATATATGTGTTTATATTGCTTGAAAATAATTTTTTCTTATTGTGATGGTTTAGCAAGAAGAGTTGTGGCTTCTGATTGGTACTGTGTTGAAATATGCGTGTCTAAAGCAGTGATACGCATAGTACAGCTCCCCTTGGGGCCGCATGTGGCCTTCCTGACCTTTACATGTGGGTCCCTGGTTGACAGCATCATTCAGCTGCTGTTTACTGGACTCAGCATTCACATTAAAACATTTTAAATAAACAGGCAAGCATTTATTGAAGATTAATTGAAGTTAAAGAAAGGAAACAACTAAGGCGTTCTGTACAATGTAGCTTCAGAAACACCTTCACTTTTAAAGACATATTTGCAGCGAAAGTGTAAAAGAATGATCAAGTCCCTTCAAAATTCAAAAAGTGTATTTCATTAACACGCAGAGAGTTCACCTCAGTACACCACATTGTATCAGTGCATTAGCAGAAATATTTTTTTTAAGTGATAATTTTCTAACCAGAATTTAGAAACATTCACACCCCATCCCACCCTGACAACAATGCCATTGCTGAACTAAGAGGCAAATCAGTTATATGCACTCTTTGGGTGGCCTTGGTTTCCCTTATACATGAACATTATAGTTTATTAAATCAAACACAAGAAGGTTTTTTTCAGCACACATCCTGAAGTCATGTAATTTGAGGTCCTCATATGTGGTAATGAACAAAAAACAGGGAAAGTGAAGGATCACACAATGTTGTTAAGTGGAGAAGCTGTGAGTATTCCCAAGTTTATGGTTTCACATTGTGCAATTAAGACATTAGGGGGCATAATTACAAGCCCTGTGCGCCTCCTTGCACTGCCTTAGCATATTTTTTTTCACGCTCCCACAATGCGCCTGCATGCATTGCGCTACTTTGTAACCCTTTGCGCCACATTATACCTGTGCCAGGTATAATGTACGCTAGGGGTGCGTTCCCACCCAGGAAGGCCAAAAAAATGGCGCAGTGAAATTTACAATTTTTTCCATCATTTTTAACTGCTGCTCAGGGAAGGCATTAAAATGACGCTTCCTTAATAATCTTTGGGCCTCCCTCTGCTTTCCTGGACTAGTGCCATAATTTATGGTGCTAATCCAGCAATGTGCCACAATAACATCATAAATGATGACACTGTTGTGCTAATGTGCACCATGGTAGTGCCGTATACAGCGCTATCATGGTGACATTAGGGGGCGCAGGGTAATGCAAGAAAACTGGCCCATCAGAGCTGATGCACCACATTCTTGTAAATATGCCTCTAGATGTTTATGCTTTGCTTCCCCTACACCCACTTTACTGCCAACCCCCGCCTGTCACCCTGCTGCCATCAGTGCGATCCTCAGTCACATCAAAGACCAAACTCTGTGGCCGCCAGGAAATGTTTGTGAGTACCCAAGGTCTAAAGGGTTGATTGGAGTGACATACCCCTTAACCTGGTGTATGAGCTCTTGAGAGTACCAGGTGCAGAAAGCCTTAGAGGAAAAATTCAATGAACTATAAAACTCCTATGTAATGAACTGTTAGACCCCTGCTACAGTGAAACTGTTGAACTCTTGTCTGAACTTTTGATACTATGACCTTTTGAACCTTTGACTATGATCTATGTGCGCAGGCTTGCTTCTGTTTTCTCCGCCTGCCTCTGACCCTGGGAGACCGAAGGGCTTGGCAGGTGAAGGACTGCTTGGAATGTGGCTTGAATCAGATAAGACCAAATAGCAGGCTCTGGGGTCTCTTAAGGGTCACAGGAAAATACCAGAGCCCATCTCTCTGTTACACTTGTTCCTATGATATGTATGATTTATGATCTGAATCGTCTTCTTGTACATTCCTGTCAACCATATGTAACCTGCAAAAAGTGTATAAATATGTGTTTGATTAAGTACATGGTGTGGAACGTTCTCAGACCTCTGCTGAGTGTGTCACGCTGCGTTGTACATTACAAGATGCTTCTTAACTAAGACACTTTTCCTGTGGTTGATTGGCTTGCACCAAGCTTGAACTGGTGAGACACTGATTACACTCAGGGTCAGTACCACAACAATTCACTGGTGTCAGTATGTGGGATTGCCTGACGCACTGTCTATGGGGGGTGCCGTGCTGGGAACAGACAATGGCCGGCAAGTCTGCAGTTTGTGCAGAGTCTCTTTCTGAGGACAGAGGTAATCAGCTGCTCAGAAGCATCCAAGTAAGGTGTACGGGGACCATGGATTAATTAAGAGTGGCAAGACGGTAGGGGTATTTTGTTACACACTTTTTTTACGCCAGCTGAGAAGCGAGCAGAGGTTGCCCAAACAGCTAAGGCTCGCAATGTTGATAATACTGCCCAGGTGTGGCCCGCATCGGACACTCTATGGGACATACAAGCAAAAGACGTGCCCAGTTGGTCACCTTAAGGAATGCCTTGAGGGCCCTCATACAGGCAATGGAAGAGGTGGGAAAGCCACAAGTAAATTGGACTAGAGTGGAATCATGCATGCAGGGGGTAGATGAGCACCCAGCTGATTTTGCTTCTAGAGCACTGGATACCCTTCGAGCACACAGAGAAGTAAATCCTGACTCCGTGGACTCTGCCCCCTTAATGGTCGAAATCTATGTCCGAAATTCACTTTTCTACATTAGGGGGTACATCGAGGAACATAGTGTTGGGTGGCAGGGTATGGGGCTTTACCACCTCATTGCCATGGCAGCTCATCTGTGGCAGAGAAAGCAGGGTGATAAGTTGATGGAGGAGGATAAGAAGGGTAAGGTCCTTGCACTTCAGCTAAAAAACCTACAAGCCACATTACAAGGGCCAGGGAGGGAGCACAGCCAGTGGGGCCCAGCTGATAGAGGAAGACCGAGTGGTCTGGGAGAGTGAGGACCCAACCCAGAGGATGAGTGTAGGTATTGTCATGGGAAGGGACACTGGGTGTGGTCCGCCCCAAGAAATGAAATAGGGACAACAGATCTGATGGACAGATTGCACCCCAGCCCCGGCAGGAACAGCCCCAGGGTGACCAGTCCCAGAGGGACCAGTTTGCAGGCCCTCATTTCCCTTGCTCTGAAAATTCCAATGTCATGTACCCCTTTAGTTCCTGACGGTCTTCCCTGCTCCCTCCAGTACCTAGTATCATGGTGCCCTGTTATGTGTGGGACCCTAAGGAACCTCAGGTTACTGTCACTGTTGATGGATGTCCCTATGAAATGCTGGTCAACACTAGGGCAATGCTGAGCTCCTTGGGGGGTAGGCAAGTACCGCCTTCAGATGTTAACACCATTGTTCAGGGCTTTGCTGGTGCCCCCATAGGTCTCTCACTATCTGAACTTATTTCTGCCTCTTTTAGCCCCATCAAAGTTACACACATGTTTCTACTCAGCCTGCAAGCCACAGATAACCTGTTCGGCCGTGATCTCCTCTCTAAACTGAGAGCCACAATTTATTGTGACCCTATATGAATATACCTTTTGCTCCGAAGTGATAAGGGGCATAGCCTTTGTTCCATGTTGGTTGGCAACTCACTTGAAGATAATGGATCTAACATACCTTCCTATTTGGAAAGTGTGCCTGTTTATGTATAGTTTACCCATCCAAACGAAGTTGGATTACAGAAAGCTACCCGTCCTGTCCAGATTACCTACCGTACTGATCACCTATTTCCTTGCACACCACAGTACCCTCTCCCCATGGAAGCCATTAAGGGAATACGCCGTATAATTGAATCTTTCCTGCAACAGCGTGTTTTGGTTCCTTGTACTTCACCATGTAACACTCCTATACTTCCTGTCAAAAAGCCAAACCCCTTACCAGATGGTACCCCTCAGTACTATTTTGTCCAAGACTTTATGGCAGTGAACAAATTTGTCATCCCCGAACTCCAGAGGTTCCCAATCCGGCTACTATTCTCACCACTATACCCGCAAGTGCTATCCACTTTACTATGGTGGACCTTTGCTGTGCTCTCGTTTCCATTCGAGTCCACCCTGATTCTCAGTTCTTATTTCCATTCACCTTTGAGGGCCATCATCTTTGTTAGGCAAGGCTTCCCATGTGGTATTGTGAGAGTCCAACCATCTTTTCCGAGATACTAAAAGAAGATTTGCATGATATTGAGCTCTCAGGGGGCTCTGTCCAGACACAGTATATGGACGATCTTTTGCTGCCCAGTGTCTCTGCTGAAGTGCGCCATTCTGATACCCTTACCCTACTTACTGAGCTTGCTAAGTGGGGCCACAAAACGTCACTCTCCAAGCTTAAGTTTTATCTTCCCGAGGTCACATATCTAGTTCATGTCATCTCCTGTGCTTCCACCTCCATGACCCCTGACGTCATGCAAGCAGTGATTGCCATTCCCAAGCCTGTCAGTGGGAGGTGTGCCATTTTCTAGGCACTGCTGGATAATGTCAGTTGTGGACCACAAATTTTCACTTTTTGCACTGATTTTTGACGGCCCCAGACCCACTACGGCGGGCCCCTTTAGGAGAGGAGGTTTTTACTGCTCTTATGCATGCCCTGGCCTCTGCCCCTGGCGTGGGTCAACATGAATACAAAAAGCCATTCACATTGTACTGCCCTGAGCACCAGGGAGTGGCCTCTGGTGTCCTTACACAGCCCTTTTGGATAAACTTTGACAAGTGGACTACTATTCTGCCCTCCTGTGGCCCAGGGCATGCCACTGTGTCTTCGCACATTTGCTTCAGCAACCACCCTTGTGGAGTGCGTGGCTGATATTGTCCTGGGACATCCATTGACTCTTGCAGTGCCACACGCAGTTGCAGCACTGCTTCTCTGCTCTAGCACTCTCGGTCCAGCGCCAAACCCATTATGAACAGGCTATTATTGGAGACACAAACCTCATGATAGTTAGATGTACTGCCACTCTTCCCCGACTGTGGAGGATGGAGAGCTTTACAGCAGATAACCTGGGGTGAATGAGTGATTGGGCTCCAATATCACCATCATGAGTTTATTATTTTTAATCCCATCCAGGGATCCCTGAATAAAGACTAGGACTTGATACCCATGAGATAGTTTTAACAGATGTGTGTTGCTTTCGGCATGATTGATCCCCATATATTTTTGTGCTGTTTTCTGTCCCCTTCCCTATTGCTCCATCCCTGATGTTGGCTATTGCAGGGATGTGGAAGCAAAGCCTGATGATGATGATGCATGCCACGATCAGTGGGTGAGGGCAATTTTTAACAACTTAGTTGTGTCTGATATATAGGTACAGCTTTGTTTTTTGAGGCATCTACTGTTTTTTCTTGTCCTTTGCGTGACAGTGATTCAGTGGATTGGGAGGGCAGACAAGGAAACTTTTTCCTCTCACCCCTCTCTTGGTGTGTATATATCTCTACTATTACACTCAGACCTCACTGACACACTGCTGCCCAATGCAGACTCTATTCTCTACACTGATGGCTCTGCTTTTTGGGACAATTTTGGTCCCAGGTTGAACTGGTGAAACTCGATTACCCTCAAGGACAGTTCTTCGTCAAAACAAGGCTTAGTTTACCAAGTGCTCTGCCACTGCACCCTTCACACACTAGAGCATCCACAGAGCAGGTGGTACATGGAAGTGGTAAACTTCCCAGAAATTTGTAAAACCTGCAAGTAAACCAAGTAATTCTGGGACTTGTGGTTTATTCCCCTTATTGAGCTGTTTACCTCACGATCCCCATTAAGTCCAGGGGAGGTACCAGCAAGTTTGTCCATTTTGGCCTCGATATTTCTCCACAGATTTAATGTGGAGCATCATGTGAGACTTGGAGTGGTGATGGAAGATGCTTAACCTTTCAGTCACAAGGAATGTTTGGGCTCACAGGGCCCATCACACACACTCAGCCAAAGCCTTCAATAGAGTGAGTAAATATAGGGCATATTTATACTTTTTGCCACAAACCTGAGGCAAAAAGTGCCTCTAAGCAGTGTAGCGCCATTTTCTGGCGCACAAGCCCCATGGACACGGCTTCTGTCATAGTAAAGACAGGAGCCATGCCCACCACCCCAATGGCCATGCCCAGGGGACAAATGTCAGGGGGCCCCAAGTCAGGGCCCGAGCGGTGTTGGACAAAAAAATAAAAACCTACCCGAACTTACCTTCGGATAGGTCCCCCATTCGTGGGTGACCTCCAGGTGTGGGTAGAGGTGAGTGGGGGTGTCCCTGGGGACAGGGAAGGGTACCTGTGGGCAATATCCATGTTCTCTGACCATGGAAATCTGCCTCCAGGTCCCCTTAGGCCTGCCCATACCCAGGCGTTAAATATTAGCAGCTTTAGCACCATTATTTAAGACCCTCCTCCTCCCGTTTGTGACTTTTGACCGGGAGGATAAATAAGGCACTAGGGCCTCTGAGGCATTTTTTCCCGGTAACGCATACCTTGCATCTCATTGACACAAGGTAGTTTTCCGCAGGGAAAAAATCACGTTAACTCCAATATTTTGGCGCTAGACATGTCTAGCACCAAAATTTAAATATGGAGTTAAGTTTGCAATGGATTTGCGTAAAAATAAATTACACAAATCTGGCGCAAACAGAGTATAAATATGGGCAGGTTTGCGGCAAAAAGTATAAATCTGACAGGAATAATGCTTGATAGCCAGGACACCCTGACTCACAACATAACATAATGTAACAAAGCATAGCAGAACATAATGAAACATAACCTAACATAATGTCATGTACCATAAAATAACAAATCATAAGATATAGTGCTGGGATGTATTTGGTACTCTGTTCTAGATGAATGTGAATGATAAACTTGTTTCGAGCGTGACCAAAGGTTGTGTCTTGCGGTCTAGCGGATTCTTGACATTGATTTCACATCTTTTTTTTTTTAAGCAAGGTATTTCGTCTAAACATTGTTTCAGATTTACTAGTTCACCTCCAAACAGGAGACAGCTGATCTTTATAATGTTCTACTTAATTCATATGTGTGAACCGCTCTTTCTATACTCATTTTCCTTCTACTACACAATACATTTAATTAATACTCTATTTTTGTTACTTTTGCACAGCGTGAGTCGTAGCGAATCCGAAAACATAGCGGATTGTCATGGGTTCTTAACAATACTGCATCATTTAAGTTGTTTCCCATTGGCCTACTCTTATCTATCAGGAATGAGAAAATTAAAAGCGAGAGGCACTGATAGATAAATTGAAGAGCAGATGTGGGGAATTTTCAAGCCATGTTGGGTTATTATAACCTAAGTGATTGTGCTCTTTGAACATAAAACTGGTTTACGCTGGTCTGCACACATTTCCTCCACAGTGCTTTACTCCAGTTAATGATAGTTCTTATAAGGGCAAACTCTTTGATGTAGAAATTTTCAATACAAACTTAGGCCCATATTTATGGGCTTTGTGGCACAGGGCAGTATAGCAAGAGACCTCGCTGCGCTTCCCTGCTTCACAGGGAAAGGGCAGGAACGCGTTGTATTTATCCAATGCAGCATATTCCTGTTCTTTCCTCCTGTGCTGGCACCCTTTTGGAAACCTAACGCCAACACATGCACCTTTGCACCATTGTTAAAGTGCATAGCAATTCTCCTCTTTGGAATGTGCGTTACTAGGGATCACAGTAATTATGGGTACCAAAATTACAGAAGATTATGAGATTTTGGGGAACTGTAACAGTTCCTGCATTTTTTTCCTCTGGTATTTCATTTCCATTTCCTCTATTTCATGTGGAAGTTTTGGTTGCTGAAATTTAAGAAGTCACCTAAACAGAATTGTTTTTATCTAAGGTTTTATTTATGCACTTTGAAAACTATTTAGAATTCATATAGGAATGTGTATCTTAAATGATATTGTAAGAAATGGGGTATTTGGTTGGCAGTCGGGTTACCCCCTGTCCAAGCTGGGACCCTCACTCTATTTATGGTAAAGGAGAATCACCCTCAATTAGCCCCTGCTCTCCCACCTTCGTAGCCTGGAACAAGCAGGCAGGTTTAACTTCAGAAGCAATGTGTAAATTATTTGTACCAACACACACAATAACCCAGTGAACCCACTACAAAATAACACAACACAGGTTTAGAAAAATAGGTAATATTTATCGAAACAAAACAAGACAAAGACGACAAAATCTGACATACACAAGTCAAGATATGCATTTTAAAAAGAATAAGAGTCCTAATCCTTAGAAAATAGTGAGAATGCTGTTACTGCACAAAAGTACCTGGGTAGCGTAAAAATAATGCCACATGGGTGAGTGTGCGTCGGAAAAGGCCAGCGATGTGTCAATTTCTCACTCGCAAGCCAGACCGTGCGTCGCTCCTCCTCCAGTCGCATCGGCGTGCGTCATTTCTTCTCTCCCGCAAGAGAGCAATGAGAGCAATGCGGATGGGCACCTTGGGTCAGGGCAGGATTTGCGTTGATTTTCCGCGCCCAGTGATGTTGCATTGAAATCCGGATGCACAATGTCAAGAAACTGCGCTGTCTGGGGGCTTGCGTCATAAACAGCAGCCACTGTACGTGTTGCTCGTAGTTTCACCAGCCATGTTGCGTCGATCTCCCAGCCACGATGCAGGTGGTGTGTCAATTTTAGCTGTATAGCGAGCGGCATGTTGTTTAGCAGCTGCAAGGTGGGTGGTGCGTCGAACATTTCCACGCACTGTGGTCTTTGTGAGGATTTCTGTCCTTTTCCACCAGCGGCACCTTTCAAGGGCCCAGAGACAGGTTAGGGCACCACTTGGCAGGCAGGACTCTCAGCAGAAAGCCCAAGTGCTGGCAGAGAGAAGTCTTTGTTGTCCCTGAGACTTCAACAACAGGGGGCAAGCTCAGTTCAAGCCCTTGGAGATTCTTCATCAGAGGGAAGTCACACAAGAGTCAGTCTATGTCCTCTCTCAGGCATAAGCAGCTACTGAAGGCCAACCCAGCAAAGCACAGTCACAGGCAAAGGAGCAGTATTCCTCATCCAGCTTCTCCAACTCTTCTCCCGAGCAGTGGTTCCTCTTGGTTCCAGAAGTAATCTGATTTTCAGGGGTATTGGGTGCTTTTCTTATACCCCTTTCTATGCCTTTGAAGTAGGACTACTTCAAACACAAGTCTATTGTTTTCAAGATCCTGCCTGGCCCAGGCCAGGCCCCAGACACACACCAGGGGGATGGAGACTGCATTGTGTCAGGGCAGGCACAGCACGTTCAGGTGTAAATGACCAATCCTCCCCTCCCCTCAGCCCAGATAGCCCATCGAGAAATGCAGGCTACATCCCAGCTCTCTTTGTGTCACTGTCTAGAGGAGAGGTGCAAAACAGCCCTACTGTCAAATTGACCAAGACAGGAAATCTACAAACAGGCAGAGTCACAGAATGGTTTAAGCAAGAAAATGCCTACTTTCTAAAAGTGGCATTTTCAAACACACAATCTCAAAACCAACTTCACAAAAAAAAGTATTTTTAAATTGTGAGTTCAGAGACCCTAAACTCCAGATTTCTATCTCCTCCCAAAGGGAATCAGCGCTTTAATCACATTTAAAGGCAGCCTCCATGTTAACCTATGAGAGGGATAGGCCTTGCACCAGTGAAAACCGAATTTGGCAGTATTTCATTGGCAGGACATGCTAACATACACTGCACCCTGCCCTTGGGGCTACCTAGGGCCTACCATAGGGTTATAAAAAGGGAAGGTATATGCCTGGCAAGTGGGTACACTTGCCAAGTCGAATTGGCAGTTTAAAACTGCACTCACAGACACTGCAGTGGCAGGTCTGAGCCACGTTTACAGGGCTACTAACGTGAGTGGCACAACCACTACTGCAGGCCCACTAGTAGCTTTTGATTTACAGGCCCTGGGCACTTCTAGTGCACTTTACTTGGGACTTACTAGTAAATAAAATATGCCAATCATGGCTAAGCTAATGTACACATATAATTTATATAGGGAACACTTACACTTTAACACTGGTCAGCAGTGGTAAAGTGTCCAGAGCAAAGGAAACAGCAAAAACAGAGTCCAGCACACAGAAGCAACCGGGGAAGCAGAGGCAGAAAGTTAGGGGAGATATGATAAGGTACATGATGAAAAATATGGTGGAGAGATCATTTTAACTTTCCATGCGTACTAGTAAAATAACAATTTCCTTTGAATCTCATTTTTCAGAAAGTATATTGATGCCAATTGTGGCAGTAAAGAGTTATTCTGAAACAGAGATATTAAGCAATTCCACCAAATGATTCTATCAATGGTTCAATAGTTGCAATTTTTTTTCTGGTTTTGAATTAGGATTCTTAATCTGTCTTCATAGTTTTGGTAATGGAGGCAGTTCACTAGGCATTCTCTTTTTATTACCATTTTGATATTGAATTTAGTTAATTTTTAGGTGAAGTCTGCAGGCAGAGCATAGGCGCTGTCCCTTTACAACCTAGTGTATCACTTCCTGTTTTGTGTATGGAGCATGGACCATGTACACATGATTAAAACGTAATTATTGTACGTCAGCTGATGATTGAGATACTATTTCTTCTTTTTTTGTTGCCATTTTATTTATTGTAACCATGACCTGATCCGACTCGAAGGTATTGGAGCTCTTTACATGAGAACCAGTCATATAACATAAGCTCACATTCAGTTTTTTATGCATTAAGGCCCTCATTCTGACCCTGGCGGTCCTAAACCGCCAGGGCCGCGGGCAACGGAAGCACCGCCAACAGGCTGACGGTGCTTCATTGCCCATTCTGACCGCAGTGGTAAAGCCGCGGTCAGAAAAGGGGATCCGGCGGTTTCCCGCCGGAATACCCCTGGCAGGGCTGAACCTCCATGGCGGCGCTGGAAGCAGCGCCGCCATGGGGATTCCGACCCCCTTCCCGCCATCCTGTTTCTGGCGGTTTTGACCGCCAGGAACAGGATGGCGGGAACGGGTGTCGTGGGGCCCCTGGGGGCCCCTGCACTGCACAGCCACTGGCATGGGCAGTGCAGGGGCCCCCTAACAGGGCCCCAGCATGATTTTCAGTGTCTGCATAGCAGACAGTGAAAATTGCAACGGGTGCAACTGCACCCGTCGCACCCCTGCAACACCGCCGGCTCCATTTGGAGCTGGCCTCTGTGTTGCAGGGCCTTTCCCGCTGGGCCGGCGGGCGCTCCTTTGGCGGGCGCCCGCCGGCCCAGCGGGAAAGCCAGAATGGCCTCGACCGCGGAACAGCCAAATGGCGGTGACCGCATGGCGGGCGGCTACCGCCGCCCGCCGCGGTCAGAATGACCGCCTAAGTCATTTTCACACAATCACAGGATGTTGAGCTGATTTGTTTTTTTTGTGAGGCGTTGTAGAGTCACCCATGCAACGCATTGGTTGGCAACCTCCCACAGTCGGCATGTTTTTGCGGGTTTGGGCTTGGAACGATCTGTGAAGTGTTATAAAAAATAAATGGCTCTTCAGCCCCTGCACCATTCAGTCCAGGAGCAAGATAATATTGTCAGTGTTATTCATTAGTTTATGTACACTAGCACATGTCTTTTCAGTCTTTTCAGAATACAGCGGGCAGTAATGAATACTGGAGAGCACTAATGGTGACACAGCCTGTAAACGTTATTATGAGGTAAGGGGCTTCAATATTGCAAACTAGGAGGAAGAGCATAATAATGCATGCATTGGCAAAGCCAATAGGTCTCGTTTACGCAAAAGCTATTGGCTTTATTAATATTGTATTTTGCATGTTATACAGCAGTGCGGCTGCTGTGCGCAATGGATAAAAGTAAAGAAAAAAGTGCTATGATGCAGCCAGTGCTGATAGTGTCATTTGCTTTTTTCTTTCATATAAGCCATGGTGCACATGGCTATAACATATTGACAATGCCAATAGCTCTCACTAAGGCAAACCCTATTGGATTTGCCAGTGCTTGTTTTGTTTTACTTTCACACAAGAATATGAACACTGCACCATGTACCTATGAAACCATTCCTGAACAATTGCAAAGATGCATACAAAAAGAATTGTGAAGCATTAACCAACCTCATGCTTGTAATCAACCAATGTTACAACACTGTTCATCAAATGTGTTAATGGTATGTGCGTTATAATGCAGCCATCCAGCAGTATACTTACATGAAGTGCTTTGAGGATTTTGAGAACTAATGCCTCCTTACCATATCCAGTTTGCCCTTGTGTTCGACCAAGCTGGAGAATGCATATGCCGTGAGCACGCAGGCGGCCAAGGAGAAGTATGTGTTGATAATGGCTCTATGTTGGTCTATGCCCGCCTCAGCAATTGCAGAATTGAAGCTGGGCCAAAACATCCATAGGAATATGGTACCTATATTATAAATGAAACACTGTAGCTATAACATTTTAAAAATATTAGTAAAAACATTTTTTTAAGTCAGGAAATTGCACTTATGAACATTTAGAAATAGTATATGTCAATGTACTTAAAGCATCTCGACATGTTTGACTAACACTAACTTCAACAGACTGATATCAAAGAGTTATGTATTACAAGGCACATGGTCAGCACAAATTCTCAAGGAAACATTTCCTCTTATTTTGTGGCTTCCTTTGGACACCTAGGTTATGTTTCAATCTATTAGGCCTGGGACTGCTAAACAAACATCGCAGACGTTGCATACAATGGCTTCTGTTTGTATTACTGCCTGGGGAGCTTGAATTGTCAGTGTGCTTTCCCTATCTCTGTCCAACCAACATTTAAGAGAAAAACATGGTCCAGTTTGACAACACAGCTGACATCACATAATTTTGTGAGCATCACTTGAGAGAGGCTTTGGCTATGCCCACATCTTGGTAGTCAGAAGTACATGTTGTGAATGGGCAACGTTATGTGCTTCCACAAAAAAGTGCTTGGCATTCACACAGCTGTGATCATTTTGTTTACTCATCCGACTACCTGAGCTTGAATAACACTGTAATGTTATAAAATTGTCTTAGATAACTTAATTAATTTAGGTTTTTTCTCTGGCAGCAGCACTGATGGGAGGAGGAAATTATAGGTCTGCTTTGACACTGCAACTGCCACTTGACCTTTTAACTTTAACCAATTTTATTCTACAGTTCCTTTCTTGTACAGAAATACATACTCATTCACATGCTATTTACTGGCAATGCTTCACATTCCCAAAGAACGTTCCTCTAAAGCTAGACCTATTGGCATTGCCAAAGCTTGTTTTTCTTATTTGTCTGCTCGTGATTAATTAATTCACTGTGTGGATAGAGAGATGAATCGAAAATTGAAAATGCTTTAAGTGTACCATTCGGCCTCGCCCATAACAGAAGGATTAAAGGTAACGTGTGAAGGAAACAGGGTTTTAGTTCACTTACCTATGTGTTTATTGGATTTACTGAATGCCACTTTTATGTACTATTCATGTCCCAGCTAGGCATGGCATACCTTCAATGTGCTATGATGTACCTGTTATCCATGCTCACTTTATTCAAACACCTGCACATCTCAGATATGGCAGCTAAGCCATGCTACTAAGTCATGTGACCAGTTGCGGTGACTTTAAGGAAGTATATTATATGCATCTCAGGCTGAGGGAAAGTCTCGAGCTGAATCTGATTCTGATATCTGAGGATGAAAGCACGTCCTTCGCTGGCTACATGTCTAAATCGGTCATAAAACGAGGATTCCGCAGATTCTGTCAACTTGTGCCATCAATTTATTTTCATCTGATAGGTCCATTCCTCATAAACACTGTTACATATACATATAATGACGTTTTGCCCTCTTGAATGGTAGGCAATACTGAGAACATGGGACTCTCACCTTTGGCACAGTGCATTATAAACACCAATTACTTTGCAAGTGTCTGCAGTCTTAACACTTAACCATTTAGGTGG
The DNA here is from genome assembly GCF_031143425.1 of Pleurodeles waltl. Classification (NCBI taxonomy): domain Eukaryota; kingdom Metazoa; phylum Chordata; class Amphibia; order Caudata; family Salamandridae; genus Pleurodeles; species Pleurodeles waltl. The sequence continues at coordinate 1,734,366,372 of NC_090444.1, forward strand.
CAAAGCATGTTTAAAACATTTTATCAGTACTCGAGTCTAACCCAATAGACGCATCTGTCCTTTTATAATAGTTCATTTTTAATCCACCGACGTGCCTACTCCACCCATGTTTTTTTACAACCATATATTATTGTACCGTTCATATCAACTTTCAGTCCACCTAGGGACTACTCTCCCCTCTCACTCCCTCGTTCTATCCCTCTCCGTCCCCTCCTCCTTTCCATCTTTCTGACCCTCTTATCCTATTCTATTCTATCCTCTCCTATTCTATTCTTTTCTTTTCTACTCTGTTCTGTTCCTGCTATTTCTAGAGAGCACTTCCCCGAGGGCGTCTCTATGTGAATCTATTAGAAGCAGTAGATCAGTAGTGTTTGTCACTTAAACCATTAGTTCACAAATTGCAAAACCACATTTGTATATATTTGAAACCGCAAAGATGTTTTTCTTCAGGATTGCTCGTGGTACTTACCAATCATAGCGAACAGATCGGAGTGATACACAGAGCCTTCATTCTCATGTCCATCTTTTAGAGCCGGACGGTACAGCACACGTGCTGCGGATAAACCAAAGTAGGCTCCAAAGGCGTGGATGATCATGGAGGCGCCAACATCAAAGGCCTGGACGGGAGAATACATTGTCAAAATACAGTAATTCTTGTTAGTGTATTTGTGTATATTTCTTTTTTTGAGGGCACATAAAAATTAGACTCTATGAACCATTCAAGAAATCAGAGAGCTGGTGGAAGAACCACCTTTGTATTGCAATCAGAAGTTGTTCTAAGGAGTATGGATAAACTTTACTTTTGCAACTCTTTGACTTAAGCTGTATATTAGCAGATCCAGTTAGGGTTGGTTTAATAGACAAGCCAATGGATAATGATAAAGAGGTCTCCCATTGTAGTTTCTATTAAACTTTTTCTTTTTGACCTCATCACACACTTGTTGACTCCTGGATATCCCTGCTGCAATAGAAGTGTAATCATAAGACATTTCAGAACTATTAACCTGATTCTCATCACCCATCTTTGAACAATACGTAATTTCCTACGTATAGTTTTCCTACTATGTTTGGAATAGGTTGATATATTTTTGGTGATTCTGAAACATCATCGTTATACACAATGATTGACCAATATTTACCGTTGTCACCCTGTGCCCCGTTAACGACGCCATGGTAGTGCTGTACTTAGGACAATAGCATCAACATTTTTTATGCTATTGTGGCGCTTTGCTGGACTAGCTCTAAAAATGTGGGTGCTAGTCCAGCAAACCACAGGGAGGCCCATAGGCTAATGCACTTTAATACCTGCCCTGAGCAGGCGTTACAAATTATGCTAGAATAGCACAGTGAAATCTTTCAGATTTCACTGTGATCTTTTTTTGGGCCTCCCTGCAGAGGAACTCCCTGCATACATGGCGCAAGTATAATGTGGTGCAAGGGGTTACAAAGTGGAGTAATGCTACCATTGCGCCACTTTGTAAATATGGCACAAGGTGAGGGCCTATTTAGCTCCACCATAGTACAAAAGAAAATATGCTATGCCAGCGCTAAGGGGTGCAAGGAGCATGTAAATATGCCCCATAGTTCTGCGATTTAGCCTCATCGTATATTTTTTGCATCTCCATAAACCTTTTATTTCCATTGAAGAAACCTATCATTTACGGTACTCATTTATGAAACTGTTAAAAGGAGGATGGGTTTCCTACCCATTTCAAACCTAGTGATGAAATTACCCCAAGCAGGCTTAGGAGTAACTTAACAATTATTTCAAAGCTGAGAGAGGGCATGCATAACACTGATGAATAAAACGAAACACACCAATTTATGGGTGCACATACATTCTTCATGGCCCCGACTCAAAACGCTAAATTAAAAAGTTATGATTTGCAGGTAGTGCTCAGTATCTGGGGAAGATGCAATGACAAACCGAGCTACCTTGATGGGTATTACAGCTTGCCACTGTCTTCCGGCTACCTGTCCACTCTGTCATACCTTCACCACAGCAGAAACTCACTATGGCGGTCATTCTGCCGCCAGGGCGGAGGACCGCGGGAGCATCGCCGACAGGCCGGCGGTGCTCCAATGGGGATTCCGACCGCGGCTGTAAAGCCGCGGTCGGACCGGCACCACTGGCGGGCTCCCGCCAGTGTACCGCCGCCCCATTGAATCCTCCACGGCGGCGCAGCTTGCTGCACCGCCGCGGGGATTCCGACCCCCCCTACCGCCATCCAGATCCCGGCGGTCCGACCGCCGGGATCCGGATGGCGGTAGGGGGGGTTGCGGGGCCCCTGCAGTGCCCATGCCACTGGCATGGGCATTGCAGGGGCCCCCGTAAGAGGGCCCCTACATGTATTTCACTGTCTGCTGCGCAGACAGTGAAATACGCGACGGGTGCAACTGCACCCGTCGCACAGCTTCCACTCCGCCGGCTCGATTCCGAGCCGGCTTCATCGTGGAAGCCTCTTTCCCGCTGGGCTGGCGGGCGGTCTGAAGGCGACCGCCCGCCAGCCCAGCGGGAAAGTCAGAATTACCGCCGCGGTCTTTCGACCGCGGAACGGTAACCTGACGGCGGGACTTTGGCGGGCGGCCTCCGCCGCCCGCCAAGGTCAGAATGAGGGCCTATGTCTCCCCTTCTTATGCGTTTTAAAAATATTCTAGCTGGAAAGCACATTTTTAATCACAAACCCTGTTTTTTCCCAAAGGATGAAAGTGAAAGACTAGTGTCATTTATGTGGAATGGGAAGACCTGCAGGTCTATTTATAATTATAATAATATTTTTCCTAAAAACAAGTATTTATTTATTGTGCCTTTCCAAAGAACAACAAATCTTCAGTCTCAGCATTTACTGATGCTGATTTTTCCAAAGAAGTCCCATCGACGTTTGTAGTCAGATCCTTGGTCGAACACCTGGCCAAAGCAGATGCTGAGTCAAATGTCGATGTAAGCAGCTCGGATTTCCATTCATATGAAAAAGTTGATTAGGTTTATCCTGGATTTTTGAGCCAGATGTTTCCAGAATTGCCTGACCTGACTGCCTGGTTATCAGACACCACGTATTTTTCTTCTGAGAGTGTATTGGTGGAGCATTTGAGAGGTGGCCAATCACAAATCTATGATTTATCCAAGGCTATTTGTCCAGGGTTAAAGAGTTTGGAATTGTATTCTGAACACAACTTCAGACAATTAAGCAATTAGAGGGATGAGTTCATCTAGTCATGATTGCCTCTGCTCGGGCACATTAAGGCCAGCTCATTTTGCAGCTTATATCATCTCTGATTATTTTATCTTTGGGAAGGTTGTTGTCCATGTATTGCAAGAGTACGGCAAACCATTGGCAATGATCACATCAAGTCTAGTCCATGATTAATTAGGAGCACTAGATAGTTTTTTGATAACTTGGCAGCCACAGTGTAGTCTTTTTTATACAAAAGCTCAGAAATAAGGAACACTTTACCAAACTAACGTACAGGCACTTTAGTCCAATCCACAATAGAAACCTTGTTTTCCACTTTTTGGGAAAGCATCCTTTATAAAGCAATACGATGTTGTGACTGAATCAGTTAATTCCTCGTTCCTAAGGTTATTATTGATTTCAAGACAACCTAGAATATTATATGGCAATTAAATTTAAAATTCTATTCTAAATACATTGTAGAAGAGAAATTAACTATTTTATGGCCAACCTATGATGTGCTACTCTACTGGGAAATGTATAAGGTATCCCTTAGTTTGGTTTGCCATTTCTTTGTTTTAGACCCTTTGAATGCCTCACACAGTTCAGTTAGCATCTGTGACATACTAGTGACCAGTTCTGACAAATGATTATGAAGGCATTCCACATATATCCAACAGGCATTCCTTTCTGGAGACCCCCAGGTTGTGTTGCTGTAATTGAGATAAGTCTAGTGAACTAAGGGCCAGATTTATACTTTTTGCCGCAAACCTGCGTTAGCGCAGGTTTGCAGCAAAAAGTATAGCGCCGGCTAGCGCCATTCCTAGACGCCGGCGGGGCGCCACATTTAAGGAATGGCACTAGCCGGCGCTAAGGCCCTGTTAGCGTCCTGGGAAAGGACGCTAACAGGGCCTGGGAGACATAGGGGGAACCGGGGCTTGTGTGCCAAATGATGGTGCTACACTGTTTAGAGGCAAACAAATTGCCTATAAGCAGTGTTGCCCCATTTTCTGGCGCACAAGCTCCATGGACATGGCTCTGTCTTAGTAAAGAGAGGAGCCATGCCCACCCCCTCGATGAATGTCCCCTGAGCATGGCCATTGGGGCCTGCGCCATGCAGGGGGCCCCAAGCCAGGGCCCCCGAGCAGCATTGGACAGAGTAAAAAAAAAACTCACCAGGACCTACCTTCGGATGGGTCCCCCATCCGTGGGTGACTCATGTGTGGGTAGGGCTGGGTTGGGGTGTCCCTGGGGACAAGGAAGGGCACCTGTGGGCAATTTGCATGGTCTCTGAACATGGAAATCTGCCCACAGGTCCCATAACGCCTGCCTAGACCCAGGTGTTAAATAATGGCACTAAGCATTCGTAGGGCCATTTTTTAAGGCCCTCCTCCTTCCGTGCATGATCTTTGCATGGGAGGATAAATAAGGTGGTAAGGTCTTTGAGGTATTTTTTTGCCCGGGAACACCTACCTTGCATCTCATTGACGCAAGGTTGTTTTCCGCAGGCAAAAATGACATTAACTCCAATAATTTGACACTAGACATGTCTAGCGCCAAAATATAAATATGGAGTTAAGTTTGCGCTGGATTTGCATTAAAAAAAATGACGCAAATCCGGTGCAAACAGAGTATAAATATGGGCCTAAGTATTGAGAAATAGGATTAGGTGCTATAAATATGTACAATGCATGTGAAACACTGTATAAGTGCAGCTCATCAGTGATGTGGAATGTGAAGAAATGTAAAGAGTATTAGAGGAAGGAGTACTACTGCACCATGTCCAGTGTTGTCATCAATTATATCAATGAAGATGTTATCAGTGTTGTCATAAATGATGCCGGGCATGATAGAATCTGTGAGGTCATATGCAGACCATGGTTTGGGCATATGCAAGCCTGATTTGCTTGGGTTTGCTTAGCTTTGTAAAGAAATGTCAAACAAGGCAGTTGCTTGTGAAGTGTTAAGTTGCATTCCAAATTCATAGCCATTCCATGGATAGAGCAATGGTGTTTCCTGCATCCATCCATGAACTCTTGCCACATTCCCAGATTTACAAAGATTTGAATACCTGGGCATGCATCAACATTCTACGCCTTCTCACCTGAGGCATTTCTCCTCATTATTTCCTCTTTTCACATTTGCTGCATTCTGCGGCACACAGAAAAAGAAAAATGCCTTTACGGATTGTTTTGTCCAGGAAAGCGTGTCTTTCTGCACAAAAAATAATTCTGCCTGTAACGCAGGGGACCTTAAACTATAGTGCAATGGTCTCTACATTGGTGCTAGCCTGTACCAGCCTGTGCTCAGTGCACTAGTTAAAGGAAATAGCAGAAATGCTCCATAGCTTTGTAAATATTGAGCATGTCTACCCTCTCCCCTTCATGCAATGCAGCGCACCAACTTTGCTTGCTGCCCTTGATGAACGTTTAATAAATGCACCCCTTCCTTTTTTGAGTTTAAAATATTACATTTTATTTACAATTTCACCTAACTGTAATGTCAGTTTAAATTTTTTTTCAGCGAATTTCCGACTTATTTTTTTATGGCAAAGTAATATATTATTTCCAATCAAAGCATCATTTTAACCTATGACACTTTCATGTGTCATCTTAAAAGATGGGATCATCATTGCTGAGCTTGACGAAAGTCTAGGAGGTAACCAAGACTTGGGTGTTTTGTCGGGGTACACAACTTATGTGAATTCTTGCAATTGGCCTATCGGCCTCGGTGTCTGATTGAAACATCTGGCACAGCGCAAGCAATTATCCCACTCTCTGCTCTCAATTAATAATATTAGTTTGCCGTATCCTTCAGATACATAATGAATTGGACCAATCATGAAGAAGTGAGAAGTGATAGCTCCTGAGGCTTATTTTTCTGCATAGCCTGCGGTCAGCCTGCTTGGAGTGGTTGCCTTTTCATCTACAAGTTAAAATAATATTCTATAGAAAGTCTTGCTGATCTGCAAGCTGCAGAGGGTAAAGCTTGGTGAATGCTATTCCAGACTCCCAAGAATACCAGGATTTAGTTAAAATACAGGGGACCTCGTTTAGAAGCCTTTTGTGCCACCGCTGCGTCAGTTTTTTGGACACAGCGGTGGCGCTAGCAGTGCACTACACTTCTCCATATTTACAAACTGACGCATTGGGCCCAATGTGCCAGGTAGAATTTATACACAGTGGACATTCCCTTGGAAAAAGCCATGTAGAAATGACGCAGTGAAATTTACAACTTTTCACTGGGTCATTCTACAACTTCACTGTGTCAAAATTTTACCGCCTGCTCAGAGCAGGCATAAAATGGAAGCAGGGCTTTTCCTATGGGACTCTCCTTGCATTGATGGAGTTGCTTCAGTTTAATGACACAACTTCAGCAATGCATCTGTTTAGCACCAACAGATATGTCAGAATATCTGAAGCACCTGTGAAAACATGTGCCATGGAGTTCTGTTTTGTAAATAAAGTGCATCTATGGCATTGTTAGGGGATGTGTGGCAAGCACCAGAAATGCATTGATGATGATGCATCAGATTCTTGTAAATGAGGCCCAGGACATGAAGCAACATGATTTTAGTATTTACTGATTAAGGACACCCCCCTCTATTTTATGCCACTGTTTAGTCATAGTTTAGGATATAAAGGCAGGTTCTAAAGTAATTCTAAAAACTTTTTTAAATGTGTTTTTGCAGTCCAAAACACAGAGGAGTTTAATCAATTATAACAAATGCTCTACATTCTGTATTCCTACACTTCTCCCATTAATGGGTATGTGGTCCTTTCCCATGAGAAAGGGAAAAATCAACAATTGCAAGCTGCTATATAAAAATATATTTGTCAGCAGAGAATGCAGGAGGTCATGAATCATGTTGTGGCCCTCTGAAGATGCAAAGAAATCAGATGGTACTGTTCCTCTCTACTTTCCAAACATTTTTCTTTGAAACAAAAATTTGACGTGAGATACAGCTATGCAGAAGCATCTCACTAAAATGCTTTAATTAGACATCTGAGTTTTTTACGGAGTTTTAGAATGGGGAAGTGGGAAATAAATGTGTGGGATATTTCATGATTTTTGTGTTTACCAAGATGATATTTTCAGGCTTGCAATATTTGAAAAATTGTTCTTGAAAAGTAGGGCATGAGAAATTCAATTGCTAGGGCGTTTTTATATGTAAAATATATTTATTGTATATCATTTGTATGGGTGCCTTATTATTAAAATGAGAAATGCAACATCTTTGTAGTTTCTATGGTGAGAACCCTCTAACAAGTAATTAATGAATCTTTTATTTGAATTTTATGTAACTGCTGTCAACACAGTTTCCATCCATCCCTTAATCACCTTCCTGGGTATGTTTACTGACCAACTGTATTCCTGATAAGGCAGAGGCATATGCCATTCTGGTTATATAATTTGGTTTCTTGATAGCAAATCAGGATTGTGAACATTTTATTCCAAATGGTTTGTGAGAGGGGATGCAATTTGTGATGGGACCTGTGAACTAATATGTGGTTGCAAAATGATTTACCTGATGAATATTAATGAGGCAGGACACAAGTTGTGGCCCCAGTGGTTAGTTGGCTTTGAATGCAGGGTTGGAGGACTGCGAGGGAAAAGCAAAAGTCCGTCCCTTTCAGTTGCATTCCCAAATTTCTTTTTGGGTAGTCCATGTCCATTCAAGGGACAGATGCAGCTTTTTAAAATAAAACTATTTGGGGCATATGTAAGAGCCCCTAGCACCACCGAGGCATCACTTTTAGTGACGCTCTGGTGGCTCTAAGCACTGCTCCATATTTACAATGAGGTGTAACAACACTTTGTAGTGGCGATAATCCTCCTTGTAAATATGGGCCCCTCCGATGCAGTTTTCTGTGTCAGAGGGGCGTGCGATGAGTGTTCCTGGGGGCGTTCCACCACAACACCCATTGCTTTTGACACTACTTCAGATTTAGGAGTTTTCATACACATGAGGCAGCGCCAAAAACTAAGGGGTGGCGTGAGCATGGCAAAATGAGGAGGAATGCTTTTATTCCCCCTTGTTTTTTGCTTTTTCAATGTGTGCTGCATTCTGCATTCTGCAGCACACATAGAAGAAGCAAGATGCCATGGCCGATTGTTTACATACAGAAAGGGACACCTTTTGTGCACATAAACAATCATTCAAAATAACGCTTTGGTGCTTCTATATGTGCTGCATTTTGTAGTACCTTCCTGCACATAAACAATCTATCCCCTCAATGCAGACACCCTTGCATTATGGTGCAAGGATGCCAGTGTTATGGCTAGGCAGTTTAATTCAGCGTCAGCGCAAGGGGAAACACAGGGGTGCACCACTTTAGCATAAATCTGGGCCTTGATTTGGCAAAATATCAAGGGGAGCTTGCAGTAAAACCCCAGACCACGGCCTGACAGGGACCAGGCTGTGGTTGAGGGTACTACTGCAAACTCCCTTTGATGTTTTGCCAAATCAAAGACTTTCAGGCCACCCCGACATGATTCCCAAATGGGAAGCTGCCCATTGGGACAGATTTGACTGTGCTAGTCAGTTAGCAACCCAAATCAAAAGCCTTTAACTAACAGAGGATTTCCAAACTCTATTGCAAGCCCAAAGCATTGATGCATACCTTTCCAAATCACTACCAGGAGTAAGACTACCCCTTCCCCAGTTTGCATTTCGTAACAGATCGCAATAGCCCTATGATGTGTCAGAAAGGCTTTTCCAACTTTTAAAAAGGCTTTATCACAGTGTAAAAAGTTCATTTTGTGGCAGAGTATGCAACCGCAAAAGGCCTATAAAAACCAGTTCCTAGGACAATACTAAAGGAATATGGGGCCAGATGTATCAAAAAAATGATTTGCGTTTCTTAAATAGCGAATTTTAAGAAATCGCTATTTAATAAATGCAAAATGGTATGTATGATTTTTGCGATTCGGTAATAGCGATTTCTTAAAATTCGCAAATGCTATTACCGAATCACAAATAGAGAATCCGACCCCATTCACACCAATGGGCCTGTTGCGAATGTTTTGCATTTCCCAAACTGCGAATTCCAGTTAGGAATTTGCAAATTAGGAAATGTAAATCCCAGGGTGCTGGGGGCCTAAGGCCCCCTCTGCTGCACCCCAAAAAATATTTTTACAGACATGTGAAGCACACACATGACTTGTAATGCATTTTTAAAATTTGCACATGGTTACCACCAAACTTTAATTTGTGGTAATTGTATTTCCTAAATGCCCAATTCACATTTAGGAAATGCTTGATACATGTGCTTTGGAAATCGCAAATAGGAATTCTCTATTTGCGATTTCCAATTTAGAGAATCACAATTTGTGATTCTCTAAATGGGGTCGCAATTTCAAGGAATCGCTGTTTTAGTGATTCCTTAAAATTACACTGCAAATGCCTTTCATACATTGTGAAAGGCATGTTTGCATTTGCAAATGGCCGAATTTTGCAATTCACACTGTTTGCGAATGCAAAAAAGCTTGATACATCTGGCATATGCTCTCTTAAATAGCTCCCTTACTTCTACTCTTACACTTTAGAAAACAGTTATTCTTATTTGCCACAAGGTGGCAGTGTTCGTCTTAGTTAAAACACGAAATAGGTCATTATGACTTGTAACTGATTTCAGGCCTGCCACCAGGGGCCTTATCATGAACAGCTGTGTTCGCTCAGAGTAGAGCCACCGCCTGAATTTTGGCATTTGAGAGGTGTCCATTTCATACATATAACTTGGAATTTCTCCAAGACAGAGGCAATTCCTGCTCACTATTACTGATGTGTGCTGTCTGCAGTTGGTACATTCACCCAGAAAATCTATGGAATATTAATGGGTTTACACACCTCAAACACAAAAATACCAGACACTCATCCCTGTTCCAGAGCAGTGCTTCATGACATGGCACATGTTTGTTATTACTTATATATTTATATACATATTTCCACTTGAAAAAAATGTGTACCATGTGAAATGAGGCATCTTTACAAATATAAGGTGTTCCTCTAACCTTTTTTCCTTCACCACTCCTATTTTTGCTGATATCTTTTTTGTTGGCCTTAGGAGTCTGTGAACTTTACGACTTCTAACAAGTGCTAAAATGCATGTGCTCTCTTCCCTAAACAAGGTAGAATTTGCTTAAACTCAATTGGCACATTTAATTTACTCGAGGAAAGTAATATCCCATGTACCCAGCGCCTCTAAGTTAAATGGTGCTATTGAGCCTGCAACACTGATTGCAACACCCACTTAAGCAGTTCTATAAAACATGTCACAGGCCTGCCATTAAAGCCTGTGTTCAGTTTTAAACTACCATTTCGATCTAGCTAAACAAATGTTTTGCCAGGCTGAAACCTTCCTTTTTAATACATATAAGTCACTCCTACGTGGCCCAGAGGGCAGGTTACTGTGTATTTAAAAAGTTGGACATATAATTATAGGTTTTACATGCCCGTTAGGGAAAAAATCCTTACATTTGTTTTTGACTGGTGCAAGGCCTTTACCTCTACCATAGTATAACATTGGGTCCACTTATTACATTTAAAAAGTGATAACTTTCACTTGAGAGTAGGTGGACAAGTCGAGTTTGGTATTTAAAAGAATAGCAATTCAATGCACTCGTTAATGGTAAATTCTGAGTTTAAGTCACATTTCTGAAAAATGACACTTTTCGAAAGTTGGCATTTTCTTGTACTAACCATTTAGTGCCTGCAGCCTGTCCCTGGGTAACATGGCTAGGTGTAGCTGGCAGCTAGCCCTTGTATATTGCTCCCAGACAGTAAGACAAAGGGAAGATAGTGGTTGGCAGGATGTATCCCTCTGATTTACCAAGTAGGCTGAGGTTTCACCTACCACACTTGCACATCACAAAGCCCCTGCTTGAACAGAAAGGGTTTGTCACCAATCTTTTGTGTCCCCAAACAAGCTGGAGCCAGAGCAGGCAGGAATGGGGTGCCTGACACCTGAGGGGGGTAAAAAGCTCTAGAACCTTCTCATACTTCAAAGTGAGCACCATGCATAACTAATGGATCTTCAGTGCACATCTGGACCTGTAGAAGGCTCAGAAGAAGCAGCATTGATGTGCTGCTTTGGGGCAAGAAGAAATGCTACTCTGCTGCCTTGCTACCCTCCTGCCTGGGGAGAAGGATTGGACCTGCGTCTTGGACTAAGGACCAACAGAGTGACCCGAAGGGCTAGTTGGCTGGCCTCTTGATCAGAGCGTCAGGGACAGAAAAGCTCCAAAAGTCTTGAACCCAGCCCCTGGACTCCTCAAGCTGTGAGTCATGCCCTCCCAAGTGGTGCTACCCCAGTCCTGAACCCTTGGAAGTGGGCCTGAAGGTACTCTGCGTGCGCAGCTGTGTCCCCAGCAGAATGGACACAGCACAACACATTACCTCACAAAACTCCACATCGGAACTGCTGTGTGATGACTTCCTGATGCAGGACTTTGCATCATCCATCACAGCTCCCCAAAACCACCTCTGCTCTACACATCTCCACAGATGGACCTCGAATTGCTCTGCTGTGTGATGCATCCTCGACGCTGGACTTTGCATCGCTTGTCAACCAGAGTTTAAGGTACTTTGTCCAGTGGGTCCAAATGGGTCCTTGTAGCTGGCCCATGCTCCATCAGGTGTTTGTTATCCTGACTCCATAGGGTAAAAGGTTATATGAGTCAATTCAGAAAGGTATTTTCATCAGCTATTGTACTTTTACAGACAAACTTACCTCTATTTATGCACCATATCTATTAAAATATGGTATGTTTCTTCTGTCGTCTAACACTGGCACACGTGTGGCAGCCTAGCACCAACACAGACACCCTTGATCCATTCTGCCCAGGTTACAAGATTGATTGTTTTTGTGCAGGAAGGAACACTTTCCTGCACCAAAACAGTTCTTTGAGGCATTTCCCACTTTGTATGTGTGCTGCAAATGATTATAACATAACGTAACTTATATGTAAACCTGTCCTAGTTGCAGCATTCCCTACATCCTCCCATCTGGGAACATGAGGTGAATTCCTTCTTTTTTTAGACATTTGCATCTACATTGTAGAAAAGGTTTGCTATTAGCATATTTTGTTCTTTATTTTTGTTCTCTACGAAGAAGCATTTTCCATTTGAATGAATCTCTTCGTGTACACATCCGCAATGGTTAGGGTTATCCATGCCCAAAGATATTTACATCACCCCTTGGCTGGAGAATATCACATTTCTAGAAAGGCTTAGAGAGGAGTTTGTGAATGGTGAATGGCCAGGTGTTTGGACCACAAGCCATGCCGTGTTATTAAACCCCCATTACTAATCAATTGCTTGGTGTTTACTCTATCATAATATTTCACAATTGTAAAGTAATATTACACAGCAAAATGACTTAGAATGGCAAGGTCCAATTTTGTCAATTGTATACAGTCCTAAGTCTAGCCGTTTTGAACCGTCAAGTCTGGATTAGAAGCACAAATCGATTTCTATATCGGGCACAAAATGATTTTACATATAGTGACTATTACTTTGTGAAAGATAATGTAACAAACTTACCCCAAGAGATACCACCAGGTGTTCGTTGCATGCAAAAATTGCAATTTCAAAAATTGCCATGATCAGCATCTGGACTGCACTTGTTTTACCCAGAACGGCTCCAAAGGAAATCAGGACCGTTGCTGTGCTGAAGTCAGCGTTTATCATTCTGCGGCAAAAGAAATGGATATATAGACACAACGTACATTTGTGGGTCTTATTCATAAAAGCTAATAGAGCCCCACTCATGTAGCCAAGATTATAGCAATCATACCTGAATATATATCTTCCAATTCTATAAAGTATTACATGGAGAATTGCAAATTTTGAGTGAATATGATTTGACCAATGTTGTGCCTCATGTGTGTATAAGGTTTCACCTGTTCTGTTGTTTTAAGGTAAGAAAGCTCACCCAAATGAATTCCACTGCATCCCCTTTTGGATATTTTTTTTTAAAACTTATTTTTTTTTAGTTTTCAACTTGCTAATACAATCATTGAGGCATGCAAAGCAGTGCTTAATTTGTGCTTGTTTTTCCAGTGCGGAGCACTGGTACTGGCACTTAATTTAACGGTCCAAAACTTATTTTTCTGCCTCAAGCATCCACTGCGAGCAAAAGACACATATGGGAATGACGGAAGAAGAGAAAAATGGAAAATCGCCACAATGGGAGAAAGCAGAAAGCTGCAAGAGTGAGCTGAAGGGGCAGGGAGTGGATGTAAATGGATTGAAGAGGCCTGAGGTGGCTTCAGGGTTATGCTGCCTCAGTATTCCATGTTTGCACATTTAATTGCAGCAGCCGCATGTTTAAGAGGAGGGCTTTGGGCACCGGCATGTTTTTATTTACAAATTAAGCGCTGTAATAGTGCAAACAACGGTGTTCTTTGGGGCACCTAACTGGTCGATGGGTATTATCAACAAATAAGGAAACCATAAATTAACCCATAGTGAGCATTGGGGCCCTGAAATAATGTCCTTTGTGTGGATATGTTCTTCTTGTTTTATCTTTCAGTAAGTAACTCCTAACAGCAGTCCTCAACTTATGGGCTTAGATCAACAAAAGTATGAGTAGCAGGGGTTACCAATGAGACAGATATCACAGTAGCAGGTCAAAGGCATCCACCTAGCGTCCATCTAGAATTACCAAAAGCCTATGAATAAGAAAATACTGTAGCTGGTTTAGTGGGTCCACATAGAGAGAGGCTATCAAAGATGGCTGTCCCCCTTGCATACATTAGCAGGTGGGCGGTGCAAAGAGTTTAGGGGGGTTATCAGAGCTAAATCACTGTTGTGTATGAAAGTTTATCCTACATTGCTATTTGTGTGGTTGGCATGCTTTGCATTACGTTGCCAGCAGAAACCTTTAGTAAATCTTACTAAATCTGTGCCTCTGTATTTGTGAGGATTACAGGCTCATTGTAAAAGAAAAACTTCACAAGTTCAAAAACTCTAGGGTGCAGCACACTAGAAATATTTTAACAAGTACCATTTTAACTACTTCTGTGCTACAACTCTGTTTGCAAAATATTTCAGTAGTGTGACTTTCCTAATGGGAAATTAGCCATTGTGAGAAACTGGGTTGTTGGTAGACTGGAGTGGGTGAAATTGGACTGTTGGTAGCCTTGGTCAAGCAGCAACCACAATACTTGTCAGGGTGAGGTTCAAGCCAATGCTAAATTAACCAGTGCTCAATGTTCTGGTAGCTTGGCACAGAGCACTCAGGCTTAATTTAGAGCCAATGTGTAAAGTATTTGTGCAACACTTCAAACAGTAATAAAGCGAAAACACAACTCAAAAGGATCCCACACAAGATTACCAAAAGAGAACTTAATTTAATAAATAAAATGACCAAAATGACAAAAACTTGATTAGTAGAACCAGAGATGTACAATTTTAAAGATTCCAGTGGAAAAAGTTCCTAAACATGCAAAGTGGCAACTTTGCGCCAGACTGGGACAAAGTGGCACGTTCAGGCGAACTGTGATGGAGCACAGGCCGCCTACATGGTCCTAGTTAGACTCACTGAACAAAGTACATTATATCCTGGTTTGCAGAGCGTTGTGAGAATCCGCCCTGATGATGCATCACGCAATCAAAGCAATGTGTCACCTTTGAGATGTGGTGAGGCTGTGATATGAGGTCATGTGTCATTTTCGAGGTTCCCATCGACAGTGCTTGCAATACAAAGTCTGGCGTCAAGGATGCAGCGTGCAATCAGGATGATTTGTTGGTTCCGAAGAGCTGCAAGGCTGCTGCACGGAGACCGTAGTTATTGTTAAGGCTGTTGTCGACATGGGATGCAAGGGCCTGCACTGAGGATGCATCACACAGTGGCAGTTCCGATGGGCTGTAGCAACAATGCAGTCACAGAGGCTGGCAGAGCACCTTAGGCCCACAACCAGGATATAGGACTGGAGTGGCACCACTTGGCAGAGCAGACTCATTGATGGCAGAGTCGAGGTGCAAAAGGAATGTTGTTGGATGCCTATTATGTGCCTAGGGCTCCAGACCAAGAGGCCAAGCAACCAGCCCTCGGAGTCACTGTTGGTTCTGGGTTCAAGAGATGCAGAACCAGTCCTTCTCACCAGGTAAGAGGGCAACAGGACAACATAGCAGGGCAGCAATTCCTTCAGAGCAGCAGTTGAACAGAGTGGCAGTCCTTGTAGCAGCACAGCAGTCCTTCTTCCTAGGAGTGTATCCACAGGTTAAGAAGTGCATTGAAGTGGGGGTGTCAGAGGTTCGGTATTTATATCCACAATGTATTCGAAGTAGGGAGAAGCTTCCAGGGGCATGCCTTTGAAATGCACAGGTGGCCTCCCTTCCTGGTCCAGACTAGCTACAGGGGGTATGCAGCCCTTTGTATGGAGATAAGATACAGCCTGCAACTTGGACTGGGCGAAGCTTTCCCCTCCCATCCTGCCAGTGATGATTCATCCAGTCAAACCTAAGCTCCCATTATGTCTGGCTGTCTAGGAGGAATACACAACTATCACCCACACCAACATTTCGCACAGACGCAGCGATCCCCGACTTCGCGCATCAACTTGTTTTCACTCTTCACAAAAGGTACTGTGCTTGGGGGTCTACACAACTCCATGTCTGGCGCCGCTTGTGTTGACTTGTTGGGAATGACTCCGTCACGATGCAGTCTTAACACCTCATCGAAGCATTTTGTGTTTCTAAGCGCTATTTTTGAGTTTAATCTTTAAAAATTCATAACTTGACTTGTGTATGTCAGATTTTTTTAATTTAGGTCTTGTTTTGTTTAGATAAATATTTCCTATTTTTCTAAACTGGTGTTGTGTCATTTTGTAGTTTTTTCGTTAAGCTACTGTGTGTGTTGGTACAAATACTTTACACCTAGCACTCTGAAGTTAAGCCTACTGCTCTGCCAAGCTACCAAGGGGGTATGCAGGGGTTAGCTGAGGGTGATTCTCTTTTACCCTGACTAGAGTGAGGGTCCTTGCTTGAACAGGGGGTAACCTGACTGTCAACCAAAGACCCCATTTCTAACAGAAACTAAAAAGGGAAGGTGCCGAGAATTACTTGACCCGGTTTTGAAGCAGTGGGAGGCTCCCTAAAGAGATAGGTTTTTAGGTTATTTGGCCCCTTTTGGACAAAGCAATCCCAGTCTATGACAGTGTGTTGTTCCAGACTCATTGCTTGATAAAGCTTGCCCTCTTATATTTTCTGTTTTGAACCTCTTGATTCTGCATGTTCAGTATTTCCTTGTCATTGGGCATAGTGGCATGTAGGGGGGCACAAATCAGGCCCCCCTATGCCACAAAAAAATAAAAAATAAAACACTTACCTGAACTTACCTTAATGTCCCTGGGATGGGTCCCTCCATCCTTAGGTGTCCTCCTGGGGTGGGCAAGGGTGACAGGGGGGGTCCCTGGGGGCATGGGAGGGCACCTCTGGGCTCCTTCCGAGCCCACAGGTCCCTTAACGCCGGCCCTGACCAGGCGCTAAAAAACGGCGCAAAAGCGGCCGTATGTCATTTTTTTTGACCCGCCCACTCCCGGGCGTGAATTTTGCCCGGAGTGTAATTACGGCGCACTTGCCTCGGAGTCAATTTTTTAGACGGGAACGCCTACCTTGCATATCATTAACGCAAGTTAGGTGTCCACGCTAAAAAATGACGCAAACTCCATGGACTTTGGCGCTAGACGCGTCTAACGCCAAAGTATAAATATGGAGTTAGTTTTGCATCGGAATTGCGTCAAAAAAAACGACGCAATTCCGGCGCAAACAGAGTATAAATATGCCCCTTACATGGGTCACATGCCAAATGGCCTAAGTTTGAGTGTTCATTAAACTCGTTTTGTAAATGAGGCACTGCTATAGAAATTATTGGACAATTTATAATGATATCAGAAAAACAGAGTACAGTAAGCATGACTGATATAATAATAAAGCAAAAAAAGTTTAAGGAGTAGTTAAAAAAACTTACTTTATGATGTCAATATTGATGTGTCCATCGTGAAGGTGCCATAACCCTTGCATCAGGGTTCCCCACTGGAGACCAAGAGCTGCAATGAGCAGGTTGATTCCTACGCTGCTGAAGCCGTATCGTTTCAGGAATGTCATGAGAAAACCAAAGCCGATGAATATCATGACATGGACATCTTGAAACACTGTAAAGCAACAAGAAACATCCTGAAGCACTTGAACGAATACTTCGATTAGAATATGCTCACAAAGAGTTGGCATCAACTAAACATTGGACAGGGATACAACTTTAAAGCTGTAAGGGTTCTTAAAGATACATTTTCCTGTATCACCAATAAGAGTATTTGTAATTTCTAAATACTCCTGCACTTCTTCCGTGCCATCACTGAACAACGTTCTTCGATTTTTTGCTTACCGTCAGCCTGCATTATCTTAGGTTTCTTGATAATTTCTTATTGCATAAATAATATTTAATATTAGAAGTTTCTTGACACTCACTTTGTATTCTGAGAAAACATATTAAATGGCACAATTTCCCAAAATGACTGAGATGGTCACTTTCCAAGTTACAGTCTTAAGCTGAAAGTATTTTATGGTACTATGAAGGAGGTCCTTTATGTCTTACGTATATAGGGGCATTTTTATACTTTGTGCTGAATTAGCATAATTTTTTTTTACGCTAATTCAGCACAAACTTAACTCCATATTTATATCATGTCTAGCACCAAAATATTGGAGTTAAAGTAACTTGCCTGTGGAAAACTACCTTGCGTCAATGAGGTGTAAGGTCGGCGTTCCTGGGCAACAAACGACAATATGGGCTTAGTTCCATATTTATCCCCCGTGCTAAAATCAAGAACAGAGGGTTAGGAGCCTTAAAAATGGCGCTAAGCTTGCTTAGCGAATTATTTAAAGCCTGGGTCACAGCAGGCGTTAGGGGACCTGTGGGGCTTTTTCCATGGTCAGTGACCATGGAAAGAGCCCACAGGTGCCCTTCCCTAGCCCCAGGGACACCCCCACCCACACCAGAGGTACAGCAGAGGATGGGGTACCCAGGTAAGTGTAGGTAAGTAGAGGTAAGTATTATTTTTAGGATTGTGCGCGTAGTGCTCTAGAGCCCTGTTGTAATCTCTCTGTGGGCTTTTAACCACGCCCACTCCTGCTATTCATTCTTTGTCGTGCTTGTCTTAAATGCTTCATTTTAATTGGTGCATTTTGTGAAGTGTCACTCCTTTGAGTTCCCTCCCCTTGGATTATTAACTAAGTGAACATTCCTGAATATTTCTGTTGGCCATTGCACTACATTGCGCTTCCTCGAAAATCGCTACCATTGCGATTTTTAATGTGTATGTATCCCAATCTAACACGGTGGCCGCACGTCATACGTGATGACATCATTAACGTCATGACGTGCCGGCTCGTGTTTTTCACCATTGCTTGTATACTTTGGTTTTCAGAGTTGTCGCACTGAGTGTTGTTTCTAGAGTGGATAGTGGCCTAGACTAAGGCCCTGCGCACTGTGCAATCTGTGCAGACATTGCATCAGTTCCTCGGAACAGGCACACGGTTCCAGGACACAAAGGCCCATATTTATATATTTTTAGCGCCGCACTTGCGTCATTTTTTGACGCAGAAGCAGTACAAACTTGCAAAATATAATTGTATTTTGTAAGTTTACGCAGTTTTTGGATCAAAAAATGCTGCAAATGCGGCGCCAAAAAGTATAAATATGGCCCAAAGGCTGTTCTCTGCCTCGTCGTGCAGACAATGCCTGACGGACAGAGGTCTTATGCCCTTCCTGCCTCAAACTCGAGGACACGCCTCGCGCCTCTGCCGAGCTGGGATCGCTTTGATGCATTCTGCTGTGTCCACATAACGCACTTTTAGTCATAGAGACACACTGGAAGGGTTTGGGAAAAAAAGGAACCCGAGCAAGAGTGACACAGAGGATACTGCAAGTGAGGCCGAGTATTTCAGCATTACTGTAAATCGGAGTTTTCCTATTAACAACATTGCACTGTGCGGAAGTTCAAATGAGTGGTGTGAAAGAGCATTTGTTTAACATACACCTGAATGCACTGGAAGCAGTGCTTAATTTGTAAATAAGAACCTGCCAGTGCTCAAAGCCCTCCTCTTAAACAAATGCTGCAATTAAATGTGGGAGCGCGGAATACTGAGGCAGAGTATTACTGAAGCCACCTCGGGCCTCTTCAATCAGTTTACACTCACTCCCTGCCCCTCCAGCTCACTCTTGCAGCTGTCTTCTTTCTCCAAGTGTGACTCTTTTTAGTTTTTCTTCTCCTCCGTCTTTCCCATATGTGCCTTTTGCTCGCAGCAAGTGCTGGGGGCAGAAGAATAAGCGCCAGCCCTCAAAAATAAGTGCCTGTGCTCAGCACCAGAAACATCAAACACAAATTAAGTACTGACTGGAAGTATATAATATGTTGAGTATTATAATGTAACGCCTCTCGGTTCATTTTTTTCGAAATAAAAGAAAGACACAAGTGTAATAAAGCAGTTTCCCAACACCTGCGAATGGGGCACACAAGGACAGGTTTCTATCTGCAAAGCGAGCTCTCACTGTCTCTGCGTGCTTTAAATCGTCTATTTATGTCTCTGCTCTCTCTTGTGTGAATCCTTACATAAAGCATTCTGTTAACCTTCAAGCCTAAAGAGCACTGTATACATCGGCAAAAATACATAAAGTAAATTCAGGGAAGTCTAGCCAAGATTGTAAAGCAATGCCATTGAAGTGCTACCACCAACGTGGACTCCCACTACGCAGCCATGATGACACCCACACCCCTCCCTTTCCCCAGAGTTCACTTCTTATCCAGCAGGGCCGCAGTTATCAGCACACAGAGCTGTGTGCTGAAACCCAGTGTCGAAATAACAGTAGATACAGTTTGAACAAGAGACGTCCCAAAATTGGTCGAACAAATCTGAGGGTGTGTCCACACCTCATTAGCTTTGTATTCCTCATGTATGCTGGCTGTTGTGATCAACGTAGTCCATCAAATGGCATATCGTAAAAGTTTTGTAATGCTAATGTTCAGCGTGCTTCCGAGCATTCTAAATTTTGGAAAAGGACATTAAAGGGCATGTATGTCTTGTGCGCAAGATCGCACAGTGAGTTTAAGTGCGAGAAGCTAAGATTATAAGTAAATTTACCAGGTTCAACAGCTAGCCATTTCTATGCAAGTGAACAGTTCCTACATCACTTGCTACTGCTAGACCCCTATCCCTTTTAGGTCGAGCATAGCAGTGGGCAAAAGCTGCTTTTCCCGACGTGTAGTTATCTATTTGGCCTTTTAACCACCACCCACCTCACGCCCATCACGTTCACTCGTTCGTGGGCTTGCCCTTCAAAAATCCTTTGGCAAATGCTTTATGTTTGTCCCTCCTTGAGGTGGTTTGTTTACCGCCTTGGCCATTGCCTGTGTTCCATGGCTAATTGCACTTTTACCTATACGTTTGGCTGCGAGCGAACTTCTTTTGCATTTTTATGTATCCTTCACGCTCATGCTGATGGGAGCCATCGGCCCACTTTTGTGAAACTGTTTTACTTTTCATTTTCAATTTACGTGGCAAGAAAAGTCCAGTTAGGAGTTTACAACGCAAATAGCTCTAACTCGTTTGTTGCTTGTAAGTGCTAACTTTGCGTAGCTGTATGTGATTTGTGTCGGACTGGTTAGTTTTGATTGCCTGATGAAAGAATCAGGTATGACAGGGCTACAATGGTCAGGACCTCATCTATCTGGTGCTGTGGCTGGGCATTTGTTTACTTGACAGTACAGTATCCAGGAGGGGGATTATGAAGCATATCATGCAACA